>NC_140959.1:105044296-110184296 GCF_014529385.1 Adiantum capillus-veneris
ATATAAGCACCAAATCTGTTTTCAAAATCCAATTTGGTATTATACTTCTAAGTGTGAGAAGTGCCCAAGAGTATCAAATGATCATTGTGGATCCCATTAGGTACTATACAGACACACTAAAAGTACCCTACATAGTATCAAGTTGGATCCATGGCACCAAATTGGATACTTTTTTCTATAATGTATAGTACATGGTACCAAATTGGGAACTTTTCTAGATACAAAAGGCGCCAAAATTGATACTATTCATTCAATTTGTACTTTGCAGGATACACTGAATGCATCAAATTTATATCCAAAACCCGATTTGGTATTCACTATCAAGTGTGAGTGGTGCCAAAAAGTACCAAGAATTGGGATTGTGCATCCATACTTTTGGGCATTGCAACCAAAAAAGCATACTTCCTATTTGGTACCGTGCAAAATCTAGAGAAGCACCAAATTTGGTACTATGGAGGTCAAAATTGGTACCTACAATGATAATATGGAGTTGCACATTGGTACTATGGAGCTGGGTATTGGTACCTATAATGATTCATGTCCAAAAATTACCAAACTGGTACTGTATGTCCTAGAATGATTGTTGGCAAAAAACTATCAATTTGGTATTGTACTACCAAACGTGAGTGCTACCCAAAGACTACAAAATTTATACTATTTCAATAGAAACCAAGGCTACCAAGGATTTCAGTTTAGGAAAAACATATTACTTGAGAGTCATCTAGAAGATGTATGGGATGTTTCATGACACATTTTACCTCGATCCTGTGCTTACAAATATCCTTTTCATTTGGTGAAACTCTCGTCTCGGATTTCCAAAAAGCGGTCACCAAATCTCTAGTTTCACTTGTGATACTTGTACGCAGAGGAATTTTTCTATGACAAGCACTAAGTGGCAACACTTCATCTTCATCTTTTATTTCCAGTCGACTGATTGTTGCCGATATTTCCATCAATGAATACCCAAGATAGCAGCAATTTTGGATTGGTTCATTAACCTTGTTCTCTAATCACCATTGTTTAGTATCATCGTCAAAGAGGTTCTCTTCATAAAAAGGTCACTTGTAGAGTGGGGTACTTTCAGCTGAGTCAATGTGTTGCAATGCTAGAAAGAAGACTCGATTGCACATCCAAAATCCTCAGCTCAGAAAATGACTGATGATGTATAAGCTACTTTTGAACTTCCTGTCGTTCTACTGTTGTTAGTCCTTGGGTTCGCCGACGCGAACATCTAGCCATGGCTTTGTGTATATTTTTCCTTGACATGGTTCTTGAAAGTTCAAATGGCTTAGTAGAGTTGTGCTCCCTGCATCCTTGCTCAGGCTTCTTTTGTGCCCAAAAGCCCCGCAAAAATTCTTGGTTGTTGATGGGTTTGTGAATGCTCATGGTTTTCATGATAGTACCCTCTGTAAATGCACGTATCCTTGACTGAAGATTGGTGAAGGGATCACGCTCAACATCCATCATCATGTCTATAGATATAGTATTGGCCTGAGATGCTAGGGATGTCTGTGTGTGTGTGTGTGTGTGTATATATATATATAGAGAGAGAGAGAATAGTGAAATCTACTTTCTTGCATGTTGAAAGTTCCACCTCTATGGGACGTTTTAAAAAAAAAAGACTAAAGTATAGTAACGTCGGGAATTTTCACTTTAATTTTTCTTCTTTATTTCCCTTTTCCCCTCTTTTACTTTAGTCTTATTCTACTTAGGAAACCCACCAAGCCTATGTCGTGTCAATGACAACCAATTTTGTACCACCATCCCTTGCTTTTAGCCGTTAGGTATTGTGGGACTATTGAAAGGATACTAAAGATCAATTTAAGAACCTTTTATATCTATGTCATCGAGTGCAAGTGGTTTGTGAATGTGTCTATATGGCATGAGAATGGGATCTACATGGTGGACTCCAATGTGCATCACACAGGGAGGTATGAAAACTTAGTTTTTGCCACACAATTGTGAGCAAGTGAGTGATTACAAAGCTTACCTTTATTTATTTGTACCATAGTATCAATGTAACTCACTTTGAGCTTCTTTTCTACATGAGGTCATCTATATCCCATCACTACACCAGCCGAAATTTTGGTTCGTTGTTCTAGTAATACCTCAAGGAAGAACCATTTTCGCACCTAATGAAGTGAAGACCATCTTCGACCCTCCCAACTATTACTTTGGATGAGGAGGAGATCAAGGAGAGAGATATCAATGAATCAAGTCCCACTGCCAATCTTAGCAAGGAGAAGTCATGATGATGACGATGAGATGGAAGATGATGAATTCGAAAATGATAAAGCCAATACATCTACAAGTGACAATTCATCTTCTCTCTTTGTTGATTTAGGAGCCATGGGTTTATATTTAGATGCTGCCACTTGTAGCGATCTTGAGACATTTTGTATACTTTATTCTATGAGAGCTCTCTCTCTCTCTCTCTCTCTCTCTCTCTATCTAATTTTCTCAAGTAGAATGATTTATGCTAATTATATGTATGGTTAATTTAACGATCAAATGTCTACCATTTTCTTTATCCATTTTTCAATGAAAAATATCATGCTCTATTAAATAAAAATTTAAAATAAAAGAATTACCCAAATTTGAGTAATTTAGCTTCAAAGTGTTACACGTTAATGCTAGAGGTAATAAATGCTAGCAATTACAATCTCTCTCTCTCTCTCTCTCACGCACACACACATACACATCCACCTTCACACATTTTCTTCTATTGTTGTTCTAAAGAGTTATGGCTACAAGTGGAGTTAGTATTTTGTGTTATACATAGGGAGAGAGTGCTCCCACTACTATAGAGTGCTTTGAAGAAGAGCTCCTTTATTGTGCTCCTTGCTCAACATCTCTTCACAACACGAAAGCTCGCCACCACCACCATCACCACTATGTAAAGACTTTCAAAATATACAATGAATACAAAGATACAGTCGCTCGAGTGAAGTGCATGCAATGTTCGGAAAAAGAGTGCGAGCCTGTTGTGCTTTGTGTAGGGTTGTCCACATCGGGCTATAATGCATGTCCTACTTGTGGGCCATCATTGGTGACAGAGCGGCCAAATGCCTTGTGCAAGCTAATCTATCCAAAAAACCATCATTTCCTACCTCAATACAATTTTCTTTGTCCATTTTTAATGAAAAATATCATGCTCTATAATTTTTCTTTAATGTAAAATAGAAAGAAGTAGCCAAATTTGATTATTTTAGCTCCAAAGTGTTGGGCGGTAATGGAAGAGGTAATCCTAGTGATTAAAAATGTGCTAATAATAGTGGTAACATGTACAACAAAATACAAGATAATGCTTAATTTACAAAAACACTCTTTCTCGCCCCTTTCTCCACTCTTTGGCCACCCCATTTTGGACTCTCTCACTACAAAACACGGTAAATGGTTGCGATAAACTTTGAGAAAGTTTTATAATGATGCTTATGTGGTGGCCAACATGCTTCCTCTTATTTGACGTGCAAAAAGGGGTGCCCCTATCACCTTAGGTGCCCCCATCACCTAAGACAGCCTCAACTCCCTGTCCATTTCTCACCCATGCGAGCACTAAGATGCCCACCTACAACCAATTTGGTGGGAATAATACACAATGTAAAATAATGTGTTTTAAAATGGGTGTCTAGTGTGTAAGACCCCCTGCCATACCAAAAGGGCATGGGTAGCCACTGTTATGGGATGGTTATTGCAAAGACTAATGTTTATTGATTTCTGTGCAGCAGATGAATGAGAGTGACAGTCTCGACCCGACACGAGGACATTTTGGCGCTCAACGCATGTAGATGTTACATTCATGCATAGTAGCAGTCTACTTCTAGTTAGATAGTCCTCTTGTCAAATAAAAGGATAGTTTTCTATGAATAGCCATGGCTATTCCCAAAGTGGAATGTATGAACCTATTTTGAGCTGTTGAGCTCACCTATAAATACAAAATACGTGCAGGAGGAAGACAGCTCACTCTTGCATGGGGGGATTATTGCACCCAGTCTCTCTCTGTCTCTCTCTCTCTCTCGCGTAGCACTCCCCTCTCGAAGGTGCGCTTATGGTCTATGGTCTTGCTCTTGCATCATATTCTAACATCGTTTTGGCTCTCTACGTTATGGTTTCACCTTCCGCGTTATCGGCTCGTTCAACAGTGGTATCAGAGCCAGGCTATGCTCCGTCTCATCAATCGCCACATCAAGCATGCAACTGAATCTTCAGCACGTCCGAAGCTAAGTGCAAATTTTTGTTTGATTTTTGGATTTCTTGAATCCTTGCTACTCGCTTCTTTTGGAACTACATGGCATCTTATGACAGAAACCATATTATCTCTAGCAGGATTCGAACCCGCATCTGCCTCATCATGAAGGACGAGGAGCACTGTCCAATTGTGCTATGGAGATCTTCCAATTTTAGGAACAAGTGCATGAGAATTAGTGCGGGCACCCTTTCTATGACCAAGGCAATGGTTACGGCAGTTGATGAATGCGGGAATTGCAAGAACAAAGCTCCCTATTCTGTGGTAAGGCAGTCTCTCAGGCTCACCGGCAATAGCCTGCATGGAACAACTGCCTTACAATGGCTAAATTAGGGCATTAGGGCCAATGGGTTAAACCCCAATGTGAAAGAAAAAGGAAGAAGGAGCGCTGGGCAGCGAACAACAGGCTATGGAGGAGAAGACACGCTCACAGCGCCCTCTGTGGCTCGTTTCGACAGGAGTTGCAGAAATGAAAGTTGACCCTCATGCTAGGGCGCACGTTGTTGGTGCAGGTTCCGCCCGATTTGGGCCCGCGAGAAATTCGGGCTTTCCTCCTTAAGTCCCCCTGCACGCGGTCACGAATGCAAGCCAAAAAGAAAGCGTTTTTTTCTAAAAATAGAGAGACCCTTTTCCCACGGCCCATTCATACAAAAAATGTTGAGCTTATATGTGAAGCTACTCAATATATGGCTTCTCTATATATGGCACCCAGGTCCCCTCTATATATACATCATCTCATGTGTGTATTCTACACACTTTGGGGTTCTACTTCTGTGTTCTCTCCTTCTCTCAACATGGTATCAGAGTATTACGTTTTTGTTTTCAATTTTTCTCCTGATAAAAATCGATTTTGCAGAAACTACCCCGTATAGGGATCGGAATCGATGTGGTCTACAACTTTACAGAAGGAAGTTTTTTCAAATTCTGTACCGATTTTGAGTTATCGTTCTCGGACTGCGTACATACCTGAAAAACAGCTTTCGCGTTTTGTTTTTGATTTTTGTGCTAATTGGAAACGATTTTGCAGAAACTAACCGCTAGAGAGACCGGAATCGATGTGGTCTACAACTTCGCAGAAGGAAGTTTTTTCAAATTCTGCACCGATTTTGAGTTATCGTTCGTGGACTGCGTACATACCTGAAAAGCAACTTCCGCTTTTTGTTTTTGATTTTTGTGCTAATTGGAAATGATTTTGCAGAAACTACCCGCTAGAGAGACTGGAATCGATGTGGTCTACAACTTTGTAGAAGGAAGTGTTTTCAAATTCTGCACTGATTTTGAGTTATCGTTCGCGGACTGCGTACATACCTGAAAAGCAATTTTCGTTTTTTGTTTTTGATTTTTTTGCTTATTGAAAACGATTTTGCAGAAACTACCCTCAAAAGAGACCGAAATCGATGTGGTCTACAACTTTGCAGAAGAAAGTGTTTTCAAATTCTGCACCAATTTTGAGTTATCGTTCGCGGACTGCGTACATACCTAAAAAGCAATTTCCGTTTTTTGTTTTTTATTTTTCTGCTTATTGAAAACGATTTTGCAGAAACTACCCGCGTGAGAGACCGGAATCGATGTGTTCTACAACTTTGCAGAAGAAACTACCCGCGATGGGGATTGGAATCGATGTGGTCTATAACTTTGCAGAAGAAAGTTTCTCTAAATTCTGCACCGATTTTGGGTTATCGTCTCGGACTGCGAATATGTTTGAAAATCAAAATTTTACTTTTTGCTTTTGATTTTTCTCATAATTGAAAACTTCTCAATTATATTTTTCTTTATCAATCATATATTTGTTACTGACGTAACTTTGCTGCAGAAGCCAGTTACACATCGTTCCGATTCAGTCGAGCCGTTGATGATCGTCCAAATTCTATCGAGCTACTGTTGGTACATGATCTTTTGTTATATGATATACTCGTTCATTGATTCTTGTATAATTATTCTTTTAGAGATATAGTTTACGTTGTTTTATTGATAATTTCTCATTGATACCATAGTGATTTTGATGGTACCATGATGATGTTTTGTTAATACTTTGGTCATGGTGATTTTCGTTGATACCATGATGATATGTCATTGATACCATGGTTATTCTTGGTGGTGCCATGATGATATTTCGTTGATACCATGGTTATTCTCGGTGATTCCATGATGATATTTCGTTGATTCCATGGTGATTTTTGTTGATACCATGATGATGTTTTGTTGATACCATGGTTATTCTCGATGATACCATGATATTGTTTCGTTGATACCATGGTTATTCTCGGTGATGCCATGATGATGTTTCGTTGATACAATGATTATTCTCGGTGATATCATGATGCTTTTCGTTGATACCATGATCATTTATTCATTTTTATTGATATAATGATGATATTTTGTTAATACTTTGATGGTATTCATTGATCACTACATTGATAAATGTTGTTTTATGTAGTATATACACATATCATTTGTATCACGTAATCACACATTTTGTACTTTTACGTTTATACTTTATGTACCATATGTTGTCGTGCGTATATATGTCGTCAAAAGAGTGGCGTCGCGAACCATCTCTTATGGCATTGTGAACGTAATTATTTCATTAACGATGCTAATAATTTTCATGACATGTTTTTTTTTTTTGGAGTCTATGATCTATGTAGGATTGATCAAAGAATTGATTTTATGAAGACAAACTTGGTGACAATAAAAGATTTATGAAGATATGTTTGGTGATGCCATATTGATGACAACATGAAGACATGTTTGGTGATGCGATATTGATGACAAGCTACACAGCAGATTCACGGAGACACTTTTGATTACAAGCTAATCGATAGCTTTTACACCTCTTTATTGAACCTTTGTATTCATTATTGTATTGATAGGATAGGAGTAATGTAACTCCTCATAAAACATTCATTGTAAAAGGAGTGATGTAGCTCCTCGTCAACATTTGTATATTCAATGATTTTTATAATATAACGGTGGGTGTATATAGAGCTGTGGGTTTTTCCCTTGATCCCCCAAGGGTTTTTTCATCCACAGTTAGGGACCCTTATTTGAGCAGGGGTGTTGAGCTTATATGTGAAGCTACTCAATATATGGCTTCTCTATATATGGCACCCAGGTCCCCTCTATATATACATCATCTCATGTGTGTATTCTACACACTTTGGGGTTCTACTTCTGTGTTCTCTCCTTCTCTCAACAAAAAAAAGTGGCCACGACTGTTTTTAGCATGCAATCTTGAGTTTTCTCTACACACAAAAAACAAAAAACAAAACACAGAGCGTGCGCAGCAGAATTTTGGCGCTCTGTTCTTGTTTCCCTTCGAGGCGAACTATCCGAGGTGTGCCAATTACGATGAGTAATAACGACGACTCAAAAACTCTCGAGCCTGGCATGGAGTCACCTCCTCCACCACCTACGCTCGAGCAGCAGCTTGAACTACGCACGTTTAATGAATAAAGTCTTTTTAGACTATCAACATTTTGTCACCGTCTTCTTTGATGATGATATTCTTGTTTTTAGTCATTCTGAAGAAGAGCATAAAGCGCATTTAAATACTGTTTTTGAATTACTGCGTGATCATGATCTGTATGCTAATCCAGATAAAAGTGTGTTTTTCCAAACTGAAATTGAGTACTTAGGGCATATAGTTTCAGCTGATGGTATACGGGTTGACCCTAAAAAGATTGAAACAATAGCAAATTGGCCCACACCCAAAAACATGCCCGAAGTTCGCTCTTTTCTAGGTCTTTCAGGTTTCTACCGTAAGTTTGTGAAAAACTACTCTAAGATTTCTCTCCTCTCACATCTCTGCTTCGTAAGAAAGTTACTTTCTGTTGGGGTGAGACCCAACAGCAAGCTTTTGATGCTCTAAAATTTTTACTCACACACGCACCTGTACTACAGCTGCCTGACTTTGCTCAACCATTTTTTGTTGTAGTTACTGATGCTAGTGGTTCAGGAATAGGTGCTGTCCTCATGCAAAATGACCACCCCTTGGCCTTTGAAAGTCGTGAACTGATGCTAGTGGTTCAGGAATAGGTGCTGTCCTCATGCAAAATGACCACCCCTTGGCCTTTGAAAGTCGTGAACTAAAACCCTATGAAATAAACTACAGTACGTATGATAAGGAGCTTCTTGCCGTAGTGCACGCCCTTGACATATGGAAACACTATCTTATGGGTTCTGAAGTCTTGATCAAAACCGACCAACAGGCAATAAAACACCTTCTCTCTCAATCTACAATTTCTGATCGTCACATTAAATGGGCAGGGTTCATCCAAAATTTTCATCCTATGATCAATATCAACCAGGCAAGGCTAATGTTGTTGCTGACGCTTTAAGTCGTAGGCCTGATGATGACCAAGCTCCTAGCACTCGCTCATACACTTTTGATAACATCAAAGAAGTCTTTCTTAAAAAATTTTCCGTTGTTGAAGTCACGTCCTTTGATTCCATGATTGATTCTTATGCTGATGATATGGACTTTTCTCGTGCTTGGCATGCTATGATTGAAAATAATTATTTCCCTATCAGTGATTATTCATTTGCTAATGGCTTCATGTTCTTCAAAAAGAAGTTATGCATTACTGCACCTTTTAGATAACTCGCAATACATGAAATGCATGCTCCTACTTACATGGGTCATCGTGGCATTCAATCTACTATTGCTGCTTGCAATGAACATTTCTTTTGGCCTAACATGAAATTTGACATTACTAATTTTGTTTCTGAATGTCTTATTTGTCAACGTATTAAGCATCATCATGGTAAGTCTCATGGTCTTTTGATGCCTCTCCCCATTCCCTCTGGTCCTGGGGAGCAAATCTCCATGAATTTCATCACTGGTTTGCCTACTACATTCTCTAACAATGACATGATCTGGACTATAGTAGACCGTTTTAGTAAGCAAGCGTATTTTATACCTTGCAAAAAGACTCTCTCTGCCCCTCAGGCGGCAAAACTTTTCCTAAAAACAATTTTCCCACATCACGGCTTTCCCAAATTCATTATCTCTGACAGAGATGGCCGATTTTGCAATCATTTTTGGGTTGCCCTTGTCAAAGATTTAGGCTCACAGATGGACTTCACTTCTGCTTTTCATCCCGAAAGCAATGGCCAGACTGAAGCAACCAATAGCACCATTTTAGACTTACTCAGGTCATACACAATAGATAACACAACAAATTGGGATGACCACCTTCCTTTGCTTCAATTTGCTTATAACAATACACCACACTCGGCCACTCAGAAGGATCCTTTTGAAATTGTCTATGGTAGGAAACTTCCCACTCCAATTATGGCTATTGGTAGTGATGTTCCTGCCGCAGACTCCCTCATTCGTGACCACACTAAGATTTTAGAAGATGTGACTCATGCTATCCATAGAGCCCAGCAGCGATACACAACTCAAGCTAACAAGAAAAGTAAGGCAGTTGACTTTCAAGAAAATGATCTAGTATGGTTAAGAATTCAAAAACGACGGCTTAAGAGTATTGAGAAACATCCTAACGTGAAACTCGCACCTCGTTTTTATGGTCCATTCAGGATACTTAATAAAATTAATGATAGTGCTTTTTGTTTAAGTATTCCACCTTATTGGAGAATTCATAACTCGTTTCATGTCAGTTTGTTAAGGAAATTTAAAGGCACACCACCTGTTGTTGATAGTCCACCTCTCATTGAAGATGATGATGAAATTTTGGTGCCTGAAAGTATTATTGATCATGATTTTACCACCACTCGTACTGGTACTGTGTATCATCCTTATTTCGTTAAGTACAGGAATCACTCTCTTGAAGAATGCCAGTGGTTACAGGAATCAATTTTAACTTCTCATTACTCACATTTAATACATGATTACCACCAGTCACTCTCTCTTTAAAGAATACAGATTCGCCGGTTTAGGCAGCACAATGCTTAAAATCATTTGGGTGTAGATTCGCCAGTTTAGGCAACACCACTACAGTGCATATTCGCCGGTTTAGACAGCACCATGTTTTTTTAATCATTTGGGTGTAGGTTCACCGGTTTAGGCAACACCACTACAGTGCAGATTCACCGGTTTAGGCAACACCATGTTTGTTTATCATTTGGGTGTAGATTCGCCGGTTTAGGCAACACCACTACAGTGCAGATTCGCCGGTTTAGGCAGCACCATGTTTTTTTTCATTTGGGTGTAGATACACCGGTTTAGGAAACACCACTGTAGTGCAGATTCGCCGGTTTAGGCAACACTACTTTGCATGTGGACTGATCACCCACCTCTGCTTCGCTTATGTTATTAGCAACTGAGGGCAGTTGCTTTTTCAACCCCGAGGTATGTTATGGGATGGTTATTGCAAAGACTAATGTTTATTGATTTCTGTGCAGCAGATGAATGAGAGTGACAGTCTGGACCCAACACGAGGACATTTTGGCACTCAACGCATGTAGATGTTACATTCAGGCATAGTAGCAGTCTACTTCTAGTTAGATAGTCCTCTTGTCAAATAAAAGGATAGTTTTCTGTTAATAGCCATGGCTATTCCCAAAGTGGAATGTATGAACCTATTTTGAGCTGTTGAGCTCACCTATAAATACAAAATACGCGCAGGAGGAAGACATCTCACTCTTGCACGGGGGGATGATTGCACCTAGGGTCTTGTCTCTCTTTCTCTCTTTCTCTCTCTTTCTCTCTCTCTCTCTCTCTCTCTCTCTCTCTCTCTCTCTCGCGCGCGTAGCACTCCCCTCTCGGAGGTGCGCTTATGGTCTATGGTCTTGCTCTTGCATCATATTCTAACATCATTTTGGCTCTTTACGTTATGGTTGCACCTTCCACGTTATCGGCTCGTTCAACAGCCACAAGGGCATTCTGTAAACACCCTTTGATTGAGAGAAGAGGGGGCTTCAGGGTTTCTGGGTTGCTCTACATCTCGCATGTTAGCTCACCCTCTCCCTCACAAATAGGGGGGCTCATAGAAGGAGAGATGTGCGAGAGCAATTGAGATCTTCAGTGGTAGGTCTTCCAGGCGTGGTGGGTGATGAGTCGCTAGCCCTCGGTGTGGGATCCCGATTGCCCCGACCGTACACCCTTGGGCTTCCTCTTTGCCAAGTCCTCATTTTTTGGACACAATGGAGGGCGCCCCTCTCGCTTTGTCAATATGATACCGAGATACTCCTTGGAGGTTTCCATCTTTACTAGACATTTTGTTGTGTAGATGGATGTCACTACTGGTTCATTGTGCTGATGCAAAGGACCTTGGGCTACTTTGTGGGGATGGTAGACAAGCTACGAACATGTTGGAGTTGCCCACTAGCTTTGGGAGCAGTAGCTATCTTCCTCCTCCTTTGTCCGTTGAGATTGTTGTCTGTCTCATACTCGTCTCCGTTTTGGCTTTGTAAGGTTTATGCTATTGGCGTGGATGAACACAATTGTCCTATGTGAGTGGGTCATTTATAATGGAACCATCTCTAGCTCGTTTGTATTTAGTCGATGTTGTGGGTTAGAGGCTTCCTTGTAAATAGTCTACCTTTATGGACTACTTAATGGCTTCAAAGTAAATATATACACTACTTACATAGTACAAGGACACTTTAAATAGAACAAAACCCTAAAGGGAAAATAAACAAAGAAAAACACAAATGTATCAATGTGGACTCTACAGCTCTCTCTTTTTCATCATGCACACAAAAATTCTTTTGACTTTCCACTTCCATGGGTCTTTTCATTTTATAAACTCACCCCTCACTTATGCATTTAAGATCTTTTGAAAGCTCGCCCAACCTACTTGAGTTGGTTTTATAGTGTCTTGTCCCATTTGGCTTTGTCGCTAGAGTATAGTCAATTCCATTTTCTCTCTATGTTGCAGGGAAAGGCCTCGGCTTGTTGGTAGAGGCTTGGGTTAGCTCTTTGGTCGGCCTGATTTTCCTCATGCGACCGATTTGGTCTTGTAGCAGGCTTTGGTTTCCCTGGTGGGTGCATGTGGAGTCTTCAGAAGGGGCTTGGCCCCCTAAATGGCATGAAATTGTGTGTTTGTTTGCAATTGATTCCTCGAGTGAAGGCTTGGCTTCCGATTTGGTTTTTGGGGTTTGTTCTCGGGGGAGATTCTATGGGCATTGGCATGGGTGGTGGCACTAGGCCCGTGGTAGTGGTGGCAGCCCAATCTTTCCTCCGATTGGTCTTCATATTTTGGTTGTGATCTCGGCAAGTATGATTCTATTCTTATTTGGCTCTTGTTGGAGGGTTTCTCCGAACATGCGGGTGGTCTGTGGCAGCGACGCCGCCAACGTGGTGGGACCTTGGGAGGCGTCTTTCGATGATGGGGACAATGGGCCTCACCCTTTCGATCGGCTTTATGGTACATGTTTCTTGCTATGATCCATCAACTATTTACTTGGTCGGGGTTTGCCTGCAGTGTTCTGGCTAGTTCTCCTCTTTTGATCTTGTTGTATCTCGGGGTGATGTTGATGCCATGGCTCCTGTCGAGCATGGATTACTATGTAATTTTTTATTTTTAACACAATCCACTCACATATTGTGAGTTTTGCAGGGAAAAGAAAGTGTTTTAAAAGGCTTGAAGCCGAGAGATCTATCAAGCAAGGATGCCCCCTGGACCCTCTTCTCTTTGCCATTAGGTCGCATCCTGTAATAATTAATGCAATAGTTGTTGCTACGCGGGGTGAAATTCAAGGTTTAACTTTGCTCGGCAACGACTAGCTCCTGGCGAAGACGTTGGCAAAGGACTCCCTCCTCTTCTTGAAAGCCTGCCCTCAGGTACTTAGGCAGGCGCAAGAGATTGTGCAGTCATTTTCTATGGCTTTGGGGTCAAAGTGCAATATTGAGAATTCTAGACTGATCTCCCTCACGAAGAACGACATCTGGGCGCCCCCTTATGGGTGAACGTTATACATAAGAAAGCGTTCCAATGGGTCCTGGAGAAGATCCATAGAAAAATGAGAAGGTGGGAGTATGTATTGCTTCCCTTCCGGAGTCAGGTCAAAGTGATCAATTCATTTATGCTTCCATACACCAGCCCGCTCCTCAAATAGCCAAATGTAAGTGGAAGGAGTTTTTGAAAACTATTAAAAGATTCTTATGGAGGAACAATACTAAAGCCTCATCACCATGGCAACGGGCCAAGTGGGAAGTTATTGCTTGATCGGTGGTCCAAGGTGGCCTCGAAATTCTCAACCGTGCTGTTCATGTTGAGGCCCTAGGTGCCAAGTTTGTGGTCTCAATCGCAAAACAAGACCAGTCTTGGGCAATCACGACCAAGGATATGATAGACAAGGCAAAACTTTGCTTTGAAGGTGGTCACTGGTCACTGGGAAGGGATCGAGTTGCATGACAAACTATTAGCCCCGAGGTGGTCTAGCTTGAGATGGGTGGCATCACGGGAGAGCTGGTGCAAAAGTGCAATAGAGCAACATGGGTACTGGAATGGGAGGAATTGACCACATACTTCCATAACTTCATCTGGCACTAGTCCCATTGCCTGTCTAAAGCTGCTGGTGAAATTCTGAACCCTTACTGGGGAGAAATTGCAAGAAGGATAAACAATAAAGGATTCTCAACAGCTACTTGTCAACAAAGCTATAGAAGGCATGGACAATTTTCTTATGCCGATCTGGGAATCTAATTTTGAGAGGAAAAATTGGAAATGGCTCATGAGTAGCCAATTCTTTAAACTTCATACCAAGGGCATCTACAAGCGTTAATGCATGAGGATGATTGGTTTGCCCCTTTGAACAAAAAATGGAAGAAACAATGGTCGGAATCTCCATGGATTGAGGTCACGAAGAAGGTTTGGAATCCACAATGGCTTCATTTTATGAAGGTATTTCTATGGAAGGTGCTTTGCCGAGATTCAGACACCTAGTATCGGGTCCGATAGATGGTCAAGGTGTAGATTGGATAGCGAAGACCTCGCCCACCTTTTCATGAATGCCCGGCTATTAAAGGCGTGGGAGGGAAGGTGTGCGAATGGATACAAAGAACGTGGAAGATTGGGTTTTTCAAGAAGGATCTGTGCCTTGGTGGGAAACAGTTTCACTTCTAATCTATACTCAAATTGTCAGATATTGTTTCTTCAGTAATATCTGGAGTTTTGAGATTGGGGAGACCTAACGAACTAATATTTGCTTTGTCTCGATTGATGGCCCGGATCTGTTTGACCGAGGCTTTGTTTGTAATTCCTTTTGGGTGTTAATATAATCTCACTCACTGTTTGTGAGTATTGCTAAAAAAAAAAAAGCATGTCAACAACACTATCGTTCTAAAAGATACAAATGAAAAGGAAATGTGAATTTTTGATTTACGAGGACCCACAAAGTGGAAAGGAGGATCTTTTTGATTGCAAGTAAAGTATAGTCTGGGCTCACATTCACACGTGTTCAATTGCGTCTGGGCTCACATTCACACAAATTCAATTGTGTCTGGGCTCACGGTATTCAAACCACGTTTCAATGAACTTTCTATGAAGTAGCATTTTACTCAAATTATTGGGGTGTCTTGTTGGGTTGAATGTGAGCCACCCTTCAAAAAGAGATACTTCTTTCCGAGGCTAGGAAAATACATTTTTCCTAACCAATCAAAATAAGGGGAACCTTGAAATTCTCTTCCAAACCCACCGAGTGAGCCTTCTACAAAGGAAAGATATTACATCCGCCACTTAGTTGCCATAGCATGAAATTCTCCCCAACAACAAGGGGCCTCAATCTACTAACATAATATGGCGGAAGGGGGATCCCTTTACACGTGTCATAATCTGCGACTTGAAGGCTAAAGTCCAAAACTAAAAAAAAACCCCTCTGCACGCGAAAGAGGGAGAGAGGGGGCGAGAGAGAGGCCGCTGACGACGGCCGGCCGTACTAGTATTAGTGTAAGAATGACTGGATAGCATCCACAAAACAACAAGATTATTGACATGACACTTAATGTGTGTGTGAAAGTGCTCTCAATTCTTTACCGAGTGAAACCAATACTTTTATGAAAATATATTTCCTAAAAAATGTAAAAGAGTTATACCATCCCTCATGAGTCATGAAATCAACAAATAAATATTTTGACATCGCAAGATGGTGGCGGCGGCGCCAGTCGTCATGACTCATGAGGGATGGTATAACTAATATTGACAATGAACAAAATTGGGTCGTCATCATCAAGAGCCATTAGTTCTGATTAAGCAGAGATTACGAAAACGTAATTAGTGATTAGGCAAGTCCTGGTGGGCTCTGTACATTGTTAACTATACATCTGATTATTTATTTGATCGCCTCTTTTAATTAATTCTCAATTGGCTAGCGATCAGCTATTAATTTCAGCCAGGTAGCTAGTAATTCTCGGGTGATCGTATCTGTTGTTTAGCCATTAAATTGTGGGATTAGCAGCGTCTAATTACTGATAAGTCCAAGAGTTTCAATTATCATGAACGGGACGAATATCGCAGAAGAGCAGTGCCGCACAGATGAGCAGCACATTGATGTGAAGTACAGAATAGTGAAGTATGAGAGTTGGGGCAATCTCTTATGGCCTGCTCTCACATGTCTCATTCCGCCTCTGCGCTTGTCGCCCTTGCTCTCTGATCCAGCTTTGGCCTATCATACTCATCCCAAGATGGAGCATAAATCCAAGTATGACAAGGCCCCAATATGGCAGGTGAGTGCTTGCCACATCATTCTTGTCCTTCTCCTTGCTGTGAAGCTGCCACTCGCATTGGCCGGCATCTTCCTTGAATGGTTCCTCAACTTCTACCATGCCAACGATGGAGTCATTGGTCTTTTCTCAAAGCTTATTACTCTCAATCTAAAAGGTAATCAAGAAGCTTGCAAATGCATTAATCCAGATAAGGTATCATTAATAAAGCACTAATCCACATTAAGCATCATTACAGATGCATTAATCCACATTAGGCATCACTACAAATGCAGTAATCTACATTAGGCACTCATAATTAGGCATCGTATCAAATGCATTTATCCACATTAAGCCTCATTACAAATAAACTAATCCACACTAGGCATCATTAGTTTATTAAGAATTAGATCAACCAACATTAGGCATTATTAATACTACTCATTCAAAGGGATAAATATAATGCAGAAAGACTTTGTAGAGGTAATTTCCTCTGCTTTGTATCCAAATTATACAGCTAGTCAGCTATCTCAACTCATAAGTAATCATGATTTGTGATTTCCCATATACTTAATCCTTTGTCCATTCCAAATTAATCTCTCGTGCTCGAGTAAAACATCTAGCTTTCAGTTTTTTCTACATGCCAAATAACTTGCAGTATCTTATTCTTGATTGAAGGCATTACTTTCTTTCCAAGGGAAAAAGATCCATCGGCGTACTATTCCATTATAGGATGGTTGGATCGAAGGATGGACTTGATCTATCCGTATTCCTCACAGCTGAAGATTGCATCCAAACACAGGAAAGTTTCATTACAATTCCAAGATTTTTGCAGACCTATGTATGATGGCATCCAAGCTTGCGTACGAGTCACGCCATGTACAAGAACCTATAGTGAACAAGCAATGGAATGTGAGAAATATAACTCTTCCTACTTCTGTGAATTTTCACTTGAGTGCGTACATTGGGAGATAGCTTTAATTAATATGTGTGAGAATATGAGAGCTCAACAACAGTAGGTCTGTATTTATGTCTTCATACACTACGCTAGGCACCCAAAAGCTTTTGGTCACCGAGCTGTGATACCGATGCTTATATTGTCTGTGATAATGACGTGTACACCGATGTTTTGGTGCTGACACTAGTACTGAAGCTGCCACAGATCAACCACGTCGGTTAAAGTGTCATATCTTTCATTGCATTTGCAGATGCGTTTTCAACAATTCTACGAGTTTCAAAATGGTACGTCAGATCTCTCGGCCATATGGTTGCATATCTTTCAAGTATATTGCATATGTAGGAAAAGGGAAGAAGCAGGTCGTCAACAGAGTTTTATCCGATGAGTTTCGAGGTTATTTTAGAGCCAACATCTCAAAGAGAACGAGCATCAGAAGTAGGAAAAGGGAAGAAGCAGGTCGTCAACAGACTTTTATCCGATGAGTTTCGAGGAGAGGCCTCAGGTTTATATGCCAAGGCACAGCATCGTCGTAAAGCTAAGGACAACCCCAACCAAGTCCACTGTTCTGTAGTGGCTAAATGGCATGAAGGACTTTCTCAATTTTATTTCTCACTCAAGCTTGCCTTATTTTTGGAATGTAGCCTTCATCTCGCAAACGTCGACACGTGTAAAGGGCTCCCACTTCCGCCATATTATGTTAGTATAGATGCTAGGGTAGTACTAGGGTTTGAAATGCTTGTCTTTGAAACTTAGAAAAACCCCATGCAGATAAGAATAGAGGTATTTTAATAAATTTTGGAAAATTTCCATGGAAAACAATATAGTTTCTACTACTTTTTTATTGAAATTATAGATCTTGGCTTACAAAAACATTAAAATACTTTAGATAAGGTTATTTTTCAATCCTTGGCTTCTAATTGGAGGTGCAAACTTAGAACTTTTCAAGTCTAAACCTAGGTTTCTTCAAGCCTTAGTTAAGACGGAGGGGCGGCAAGAGTCCCTCTCTTTTTCTATTGGGCAAATGGAATAAGGAGTCACTCACAACTAAAAAGGCCAAGATGATGGACATATAGCCTAGATTGGGAAGTCTACAGTCGCTTTAAGAATAGAGATCCCTCCAAACCCTAACTGTGCTTGTGTTACTGACGTCTCATCACCTTATCTTGTAGATGAGTTGTTGTAGGGTTCTCTGACGATATCGCTCTTTTTGGCCACCCTCTTTTTCCTGTAGATAACTATCCTTGTCTGTAATGGAAATGGCCTATGAACTTTAAGAATAGCGGAATCAAGAGAATTAGAGTGAGCATTTTTGTGAGATTACTTCGATAACATAGAGGGTGAACTTAATTGATGGTAGCAACATAAGCATAGTACTTAATTGACTTGGCATGAACAATACTTTTGCAAGAGAGAGTATTAAAGAACATGACAATAGTTGAGGACTGGATTTACTTGGAGTCGGGTCCCCCTCCAAAAGGCGTTTATATTATAGATTCTCCCTTCAAAAAGAGATGCTTCTTTCCAGGGCTAGAAAAATACATTTTTCCTAACCGATCAAAATAAGGGGAACCTTGAAATTCTCCCGGTTTTCAAGTCAAAATTTGAAGCTTTTGCCGGTAATTACACTAAAAATTGTGTAAATTTTACCGGTTTTCTTAAAGGCAAGCTCAAAATCTAACCGGGATTTTATAATTTCAGCTGGTTATAATACACTAGACCCCCGTTTTTTTCTAACATTGCTTCTTCCCCTTAGAAACATCACATTTGGTCGGAACTCGTCAAGTGTGTCATAAAAAGTCAACCGTAATCTCGATTGCCCTGAATTTTTTATGTTACCGATCCACATGAGCCTTCTCAATTAGCCTTGCCAGTGAGTATTTGAGCTATATAACATATGCAAGATAATTATTAGATAAATACATGGCTCTCATGCCATCAAATGACTAGGGTCATGGGGAAGAGAATATAAGCCACAAATATACTATCCTTTCCTAGCTGGACTGTTTGCCAAGGCACAGCATCGTCGTAAAGCTAAGGACAACCCCAACCAAGTCCACTGTTACCTCTCATCGTCTGTAGTGGCGAAATGGCATGAAGGACTTTCTCAATTTTATTGCGGACATACGATGAGGTTAGATAATAAAAAGGGTATAGTTTAAAAGAAATGTTAGTGGCATTTCTTTTAGAGTGCGGAATGGGAGGTGGACTCCCAACCTATTCGAATGAATGCTTGTGCATCATGCTCCACAAATGCACATCCTTTGTGCCATCAAAAGCCATTAGTATGGGTTGCTGCCTTCGGCGGCCTCTTTCTTTCTTTCTCTCCCTCTTTAACGTTGTGAGCAGGACGAAAACAGAGAGAACGCCTCTATAACAACCCGACACACACAGTTGAAAAGATACACACACACACTATGGGGCACCACTCGGCTTATACAACCTACCTGGCCGAGACAGGGAACACACTGATGGAGTGAGATGAGAGAGACTACCCGTTTGCCCACTCCACACAGAGAGACACACACACACACACACCCAAAAAACTCAGCTCAAAAGAGGAGAATTTCTGAGATTTAGATACAATAGAGATTGGGCCAACACCAATGGGGCAAATAGCTTACACAATATGGGTAAAATGTGCCAGATACAATCACAAACTGGAACAGAAGCTTCGTTCATAGGAGAAACTTACACAGTAAAAACAAAAAAAAAAGAGTGATGAATTTGGCAAAATGGACCGCGCCATCGCGTCCGGAACGGCCCAAAACCCCAGTCTACAATGTCAAAGCGCTCAAATCCGACCTCGGATGAGCAGATTTCGGCCAAAACAGACTCCAAAAACCCCAAAAAACACACCTGCGGCTGTTCCTCCTCTCTTCTCCACGTTTTTTCTGGTCTTCTCTCTGTTTTTTCAGTTCCCACACATAGCTTTATTACTTGGGCACCCTTGGCCTTTTAGTTGACCTCAAACGGACCCTGAACAGGCCAAAAACTGACCCCGCAGTGCATACTTGTCACCCTGCTGCATCCATACGCACACCTAGCACTCAGCTTTTTTCAATAATGCGTCCCGCCACCACGTGAAGTGGCCCCAAAAAGTGGTCCTCATGATGACCTTTCTGCATAATTATCACAAGAAAACATCCACGTTGTGTCCGTACTTCTCCACGTGTAAATATTGACCCCATTCACCCTCCTGACGCCACTAGATGCCATCTGATGCACCTGCTTACCTCATGTCGTCAGCCTGCCGTTAGCTTCCTCGAGAAGTTTTACGCGTTACCAACTCTTCATTATTGTAGAAAAAACACACTGGTACTGGTAATAGTGAAAAACGATGCAGTAGATACACCCTGTCCTACGTGTACACATGTGGGCCCCACGTAACCACCTGGCTCTGGAAAATGGGCAATCCTTTATTTGATGCACCATGCATGTGTATGTACATATGCGCAATCCTTTGCTCCAAAAAACTCCTGACATAATTTGCCCATCCCCTAGCCTAGTAGATCATTCATGATCAGCAGCAGCAAAAAGAGATATGAGACTCTCCGCATCACAAGCCTCCTCATTCCTCACCAACATTACTTGCTCTTTAGACAGCTCATCGTGATCCACTATCATTAACCTGGCATGATACAATTTCAGACACAATCCATTTACCCTTGACTTATGTAGAACCCCATCTAGGTTAGCCAACTGATAAGTACCATTCGGAAAACACTCCACCACCTTAAAAGGGCCTTCCCATTTAACTTGAAACTTCTTTTGGAAGGTGTTGTCCAGCTTACTGTTATATTGCAGAACCAAGTCATGCTTCTTGATTCCCTTACTTTTGACCTTTTCATTTATCTTTTCCAAAGCCTTATCCTGCATCTGCCTATAATGCTCCAATGCGCTCATCCTATCCAACTGAACCTCTTGTAACTGTAAGAGCCTCTCTTTGAATGCATCACTAGGCGGCCCAGCCAATTTCTCTAGTATCTTTACTGCAGGCAACTCTACTTCCATAGGCAATAGTGCTTCCTTTCCATACACCAAATGAAATGGAGTAAACCCTGTACCTGTCTTCACCGAAGTACGGTATATTTCATCGTACACAAATTTTTCCCACATCATTTGCAGTGATCTGCTTTACTGCTATAGCCTCTGCATCTAGAGAGATAGTCCACTGCAGTCAAAATATAGCTTTTGCCCCTGCTTGTGATAGGTAACGGACCTATTGCATCAATCCCCACTTTTCAAACATCAAACGCCATAATGGTTTTTTTTTCGTAGCTCTGGGTTCAACACTCTCTTCCCAAATGCTTGACACCTATTGAAAGACCTACACAATGGTGAACATCCTTGTGCAGACTAGGCCATACATATCCTCTTGCAAGATCTTATGCAATGGTTTTTCGTAGCTCTGGGTTCAAACACTCTTACTTCCCAAATGCGCTTGACACCTATTGAAAGACCTACACCAATGGTGAACATCCTTGTGCAGACTAGGCCCATACATCTCTTGCCTAACTTATGCAAGGTCTTTAGAGCAAAATACATGCACCTTCATGCTCTTCCAACACTCTATAAAGCTCCTCCGCCAAGGTACACGTCTCAACACGAGATCAGCCCCTTTCATGTACAAGACATCACCAATCAATTTGTACTTGTATGCTCTACGCACAAAACCATACTTCTTAGACTTCTGAATCTCCTTTGGAATGATTCCTGTTAGCAAAAACTCTTCTTCTTGAGCCAAACTTTCCCGACCATGATAAAGAGGTAAGTTGGTCCTCAACACAAATAGCTCTCCAATCATGCCCTGAGCTGCTTCATGTGCCTCTCCATTTAGAGCACGTTCAATATGTATGATGCTCCATGCTTCAAACTTTTTTAACAGACCTTTAATTCTGAAACACATTTCCTTCAATGAAGTGTTCTTGCTTTTCCACACACCTAGCACTTGCTTCACAACTAACAAGGCATCACCTTTTATGCTCAACCTTCTAATCCCATGCTTCAAAAAAATGTGTAATCCGGCTTCCAAAGTAGCATATTCAGCCTCATTGTTGCTATGAGCATCCAATTTGAACCCTCTCTTGCATACTAGCTTCCCCTCTGGATCATAAAGTGCTATACCCCCTGAAGCCGCATCATGGCTCTTTCTGTGTGAGCCATCAAAGAACAAAACATGTGCATTGCTGATCTGTGGCACTTCTTCAACTACCTTTCTCACCACCTCTTCCTTAACAAGAAGGGGATTCTCCTTGTAAGTCAACAAATCAGCTAGGGTAGCCCTTGTACTATCTTCCACTAAAAAAGAGAACTCAAACTCCTGCAGCTCTATTACCCATTTCTTGACCACATTTGACATGTTAGTGCCATTAATTAACTGTGGCAAAAAGGCATAACTTGTCAAGAAAACAAATGGTCGTGGTAGCAAGTAATGACGAAATCGTCGACAAGCAAATATTACACTGGCCATCACTAGCTCTACTTCCGAGAATTTTCTCTCTGCTACCAACTTCACTCGGCTTGCGCAATACACTGGCCTCATATAATGGCTGCCCTTCCCCTTTTGCAATAACATGGCTCCAATGGCATCATCCCCTACTGATGGATTTACATAAAACACCTTCTCCCAATCCGGAGCCTGCATGGCTGACAACCCCCCTAACACCTCTTTCACCTCTTGAAACACTTCTTCACACTTGTCATCCCATTGCAATGGGTCATGCTTTGCCACTTGTTGTAATGGATAAAGGAGCTGTGAAGACAATGGAATAAACCGCGCCATATACTTCACCTTGTGTATAAAGGTTGCCAATTGCTTTGTACTCGTAGGTGATGGAAGAAGAGTGATAGACTTAACCTTATCTGGATCAGCCTCAATGCCATTTTCTGACACCATATGGCCCAATAACTTCACCCTTGGCTGTGCTAGATGACATTTTTTTGGATTTAGTTGTCCTCCACATTCATCATATCGAGCCAATACCATCTGCAACTTTTCATGATGCTCAACCCTACTGCTGTAGACACAGAAGTCATCCATAAAAGCTTTAACACAATTGCCAATGAATGGTTCCAACACCCAATTTGCTCTCTCTTGATAGAAGGAAGGTCGATTTGACAACCCAAACGGCAATACTGTGTAGAAAAAACAGCCCCATGGCGTAATAAAAGTTGTCTTTGTGCGGTCTTTAAGAGCAATCTTTAGTTGAAAATAGTCTGAAAAACCATCACACACACTGTACCTCTCATAACCTGCCACTGAATCCAAGATCTGATCGATGAATGGAAGAGGATATGGGTTCTTCTTAGTGGCTGCGTTTAAAGGCTTAAAATCGACACAAATCCTCCACTTTCCATCCTTCTTTGGACTAACTACCACTGGACTCACCCATTCCGTGGTCTCCACAGGGACTATGAACCCTGCCTTCAATAACTTGTCCACCTCTTCCCGCAAGGCTGCCATTTTCTCTTGACCCATCCTTCTTAACCTTTGCCGCACTGGCTTAGCACCTTCTTTCAGCTCTATATGCATCTCTTCACCCTTGAACCCTCTATTCTCTTCAAATGAAGTAATGAACAAATCAGGAAAACTAGCCAGCATTTGCAAATATATCTCCTTCTCCATAGCTGAGAGGTCTCCACTGATCATTTGTGTCATCAATTCCTACTTCTTTGACAACTCAACCTTGGTTTGCATCAGCCCTTCAATTACTTCATAAGGCCCTTCACTTTCATCTTCAACCTCATTTGCAAATGCGACTACACCAGACTCCTGGATTCCTGTATCCATAAAAAGAAGTGCAACATCAGCATCCTCATCACTGCTGGTAGTACTATCACTATCCTCATCAGTCACTGTAGAATAGTCTTCATCACTAGACTCATCTTCATCTTCATAAAGCTCTTCTAATCGTTTTCTTGTGTCCATATTGTATAGCTTCTTGGCGCCTGTCTTTCCATAGAGGCTAATAGTACCACGTCTCCAATCCTGAACAACCCCTACTGCACGTAACCATGGTCTGCCCAGTAAAATAGGATATGCTCCCAACCCTGCTGGCATCACATGAAAATCAACCACTGCCTTTGCATCATAGGCCTCCACTTCTAAGCTCTTTACAACACCCAAACATTTTACTTTTTGGTGGTTTGTCAATCTAATCCAGAAGCCTGACACTCCAGACACTGTAAGACCCATCTTCTCAACGCATGAGTGTGTTATCACACATATTTGGGCTCCGCCATCCACATAACCTTGGCCCAAATTTTTCCTTTTGTGCCACACATCTACTATTGGACAAATGTCTAGTAGCTCATCCATTGCCAACACCTTCACTGAACCCCTCTCTGGCTCTTTCTCCATTGGGTTAACCATCCTCTTCCATTGTCGCTTTAGCTTAGGCACCATCTCTATAAGCTGCCCAAAAGTAACATCGGCTTTCCTGATTGTAAGATCCTCCTTCAAGTCATAGCTTAATTGCCCATCCCCTAGTGAAAATCTGAAACATGAAACTTGCGACGAGCCCTCCTTTTCCTCTTGGCCTTGACATCCTCACCTTCATGACTCTTTCCCTTCTTCTTACTAGGACCTGGGGCACTTCTTCCTTCCTTTTCCTTTGTAGTACTCTTCCCAATAGGCATCACTAATGTATCCTCTAGCTTTGATGCCTTCTCCAAGGTAACCACACTTAACACTTTTGTCTTTCCCTTTTCCTCCTGGGTTAATCCACTGGTTCCTTCATCTGCCTTAATTTCGATTCCATAATCATTGGACCTAGTTAGCACCTGTCTTGGCAATGGATACATGTCTCGATCCCCCCATCCTTGGTGGCTTATCACATTGTGGGCTGATGTGTCCCAACTCTCCACAATTATAACATGTGGGAGTCTGCCTCCAGAACCTACCATTGCTTTGTCCACCACCATTCTTAGGTCTTTCTTCACCTGCTGGCTGATTTTCATACCTCCCTCGACCTCGATTGTTTCCCACTTGCCCTAGCATGTTTAGGCTGAGATTCTTCATCAAATCTACCACTTGCCTCATGTCTTGCCTTAGCCCATCATCTTGCACAGCTGTAGTGACCACTGCTGGCATAACTTGAGGAGTAATAGAAACCACTAGTTCATGATGAACCCCTGGCATGCGACCTTGTAAAGAATCCATAGGCTGAAACTCAGGCCTCTTGGGTGAAGACTCCACCCCTAACTGACTCATTTTCCTCAGCTTCCACTCTTTGTTCCTTGCCACCTCCAATGCATCTTCATATGTCCTAGGCTTCTTTAGCTCTACTCTCCAACCTATATTCTCCCAAAGACCACCCAAGAACTTGTCCTTCTTCATCATGTCAGGCGGGGGTACTTGTGGTGCTAAGGCCTTGCACATCCGCTCCCATGCCAATGAAAACTTTCGTATGTACGCATCTACTGACTCACCTTCCTTTTGCACTAAACCCTGTACTTCTTGCCACACTTTGTCAGGATCTTCTACCTTCAGAAATTCCTCTTCTAATCCATGCCTTAGATTGTCCCAACTCAATATTACAGGTGGATCAGCCACACACAACTCCTCTTCAAATGCTTTGGACCAGACTCGTGCATCACTCTTCAAACAGATCTGGAGAAGAAGTAACATCTGTGCAGGGTCTTGAATCTGGTTGCTAATGCAGGCGACCTCCATCTTTTCCAAAAAGTCTTCCACATCTTCATCACTTCTTCCATGAAACTCCGGATAAGAGAAAGCCATGGCTACCCAAGTTACGATGCTTTGAGAACCCCTTCGAACACACGTGCAAGAACCCAAAACTTTTGACTACCCAATCCCCAGAAACTTCAATGGAACTCAACTTTATATAAGGACAAACACATGCACATCAAATGAGTTTTCATAGTTGATCATTGGAATTACAACAGGCAAAGGACATTCTAGGATCTCTCTTAATCTTCTTGGCCCGAACATAAAGTCTATGCACTGCTGGAAAAAAATCTTCCTGGACACATGAACATTTATATGGATTCTCTGAGTTAAATGAAAAGGAGTGAACTGAGGTCCGTCGTGATTATCCATTAAAGCCAACCATGAAACTCCCAAGAAGGCACACCTGACTTATCCTCTGATTTTTCCAAAATTTCAGCAACATAACACCATAAATGGCTCAAAAGACCAAAAAACCAGCCATCATATCTTGGAACAATTTTGGCAGAGTTTCCCCAGAAGTAGAGCAGTGTGAACCCAAAACATAGACTGTATATATATGCATAAACTGCCCACAATAGAACTCGAGCATCAATTAGGAATCACTAGTATATACCCTATGGCGAGGTCACGAAAGGGTGCTCCAGCTACCTATATCACCGAAAGGATCTCCACATTTGAGAATCCCCCAGCTCAATAAAACCTCACGCTATCGACCCTCACACGAAAGCTTATGCAAACCTCGTATAGTCAAGTCTCAGAAATGACTATCTTCCAGACCAAGTCTCAGAAATGGCTGGGACTGCCAAATAAAACCAAGTATGGCTCCACAAAGGCGTACAAAGGCAGTATCCACAAGTAGCATACAATACAAGACCATGTGCTCAAACAGACGCCCCATGATGCATACACTCAGAAACTGCAAGTGACTTCCACTTGACAGTATATCACTGTACTCCAGCTACCAGTACCTGTGTGAATCACCTGTACTTGTACCTGTACCTGTTCATGTAACATGTAACCTGTAACCTGTATCCTGTAATCTCTCACCTGTAATCCTGAATCTCGAAGCTTTAAGCTCGAAGCAGAAGGTACTCGAAGAAGATCCTCCGTGGGGGCGCCAAAAGAATGTGAGCGGGACGAAAACACAAAGAACGCCTCTATAACAACCCGACACACACTCTTGGAAAGATACACACACACACACTATGGGGCACCACTTGGCTTATACAACCCACCTGGCCGAGACAGGGAACACACTGATGGAGTGAGATGAGAGAGACTACCCGTTTGCTCACTCCACACAGAGAGACACACACACACACACACACACCCCCAAAAAACTCAGCTCAAAAGAGGAGAATTTTTGAGATTTAGATACAATAGAGCTTGGGCCAACACCAATGGGGCAAATAGCTTACACAATATGGGTAAAATGTGCCAGATACAATCACAAACTGGGATAGAAGCTTCGTTCATAGGAGAAACTTACACAGCAAAAACAGCAGAAAAAGAGTGAGGAATTGGGCAAAATGGACAGCTCCATCGCGTCCGGAACAGCCCAAAAACCCAGCCTACAATGTCAAAGCGCTCAAATCCGACCTCGGATGAGCAGATTTCGGCCAAAATAGGCTCCAAAACCCCCAAAAAACACACCTGCGGTTGTTCCTCCTCTCTTCTCCAGGTTTTTTCTGGTCTTCTCTCTGTTTTTCAGTTCCCACACATAGCTTTATTACTTGGGCACCCTTGTCCTTTTAGTTGACCTCAAACAGACCCTGAACAGGCCAAAAACTGACCCCGCAGTGCATACTTGTCACCCTGGTGCATCCATACGCACACCTGGCACTCAGCTTTTTTCAATAATGCGTCCCGCCACCACGTGAAGTGGCCCCAAAAAGTGGTCCTCATGATGAACTTTCTGCATAATTATCACAAGAAAACATCCACGTTGCGTCCGTACTTCTCCACGTGTAAATATTGACCCCATTCACCCTCCTGACGCCACTAGATGCCATCTGATGCACCTGCTTACCTCATGTCATCGGCCCGCCCTTAGCTTCCTTGAGAAGTTTTACGCGCTACCAACTCCTCATTATTGTAGAAAAAACACACTAGTACTGGTAATAGTGAAAAACGATGCAGTAGATACACCCTGTCCTACCTGTACACATGTGGGCCCCACGTAACCACCTGGCTCTGGAAAATGGGCAATCCTTTATTTGATGCACCATGCATGTGTATGTACATATGCGGAATTTTTTGCTCCAAAAGACTCCTGACAACGCGTACACTGAAGCTTGCCTTATGTTTGGAATGTAGCCTTCATCTCGCAAATGTCGACATGTGTGAAGGGCTCCCACTTCCGCCATATTATGTTAGTATAGATGCTAGGTAGTACTAGGGTTTAAAATGTTTGTCTCTAAAACTTAGAAAATCCCCATGCAGATAAGAATAGAGGTATTTTAATAAATTTTGGAAAATTTCCACGGAAAACAACATATTTACTACTACTTTTTTATTGAAATTATAGATCTTGGCTTACAAAAACATTAAAATACTTTAGTTAAGGTTATTTTTCAATCCTAGAGTTCTAATTGGAGGTGCAAACTTAGAACTTTCAAGCCTAAACCTAGGTTTCTTCAAGCCTTAGTTAAGACGGAGGACCGGCAAGAGTCCCTCTCTTTTTCTATTGGGTCAAATGGAATAAGGAGTCACTCACAACTAAAAAGGCCAAGATGATGGACATATAGCCTAGATTGGGAAGTCTATAGTCGCTTTAAGAATAGAGATCCCTCCAAACCCTAGCTGTGCTTGTGTTACTGACGCCTCATCACCTTATGTCTTAGATGAGTTGTTGTAGGTTCTCTGACCATGTCGCTATTTTTGGCCACCCCCTCTTGCCTGTAGATAACTATCCTTGTCTGTAATGGAAATGGCCTATGAAGTTTGAGAATAGCGGAATTAAAAGAATTAGAGTGAGCATTTTTGTGAGATTACTTTGAGAACATAGAGGGTGAACTTAATTGATGGTAGAAATATAAACATAGTAATTAATTAACTTGGCATGAACAATACTTTTGCAAGAGAGAGTATTAGAGAACATGACAATAGTTGATGACCGGATTTACTTTGAACCGGTCCTCCCTCCAAAAGGCGTTTGTATTATAGATTCTCCCATCAAAAGAAACTTAGTACAATACAATCTTTGTGTTCCTTGTGACCTAGGTGATGCAATGAAGATGAAAAGCTTCATGCATCACGAGTATAACATAAACTTTACAAAAAGCATTAACTATCTCAAGCCTCAGTTTGAAGGCCTCAAACACCTTCGAAGGTGGAGAGAGCTAGCGGGGAATGACGGTAGGGAAGAAGAAGAAGAATCATTCATAGGAGAAAGAAATAGTTCCTCACTTATCATCACTCTTCTTGCTTAGCATATCATAATAGCATAGTAATGAAGATGAAGAAGATGGCAAGCTTAAGCATTGAAGCATGGCTCTTGTTTGGATTTTTATTCCATAGTCAAGAGTGTTGGTGTACGCTCTCAACTTCTCAACAAGCTTGGAGAAGGAGATGGAGCTCTTGCACTTTGCACTTCAAACAATGAGAAAGAGAGTGTGTGTGTGGGAGATTATACCCCCTCTCATGCTTGGTCCACCTCTCTCTCTCTCTCTCTCTCTCTCTTTTATTATTTAATTATATCATTTGGACACGTATCCTCTTTTTCCTCTTTGAGAGAAAGAACTTAATTATTTAATTTTATGCATCTAAATTCTCATTGGACCTCTTAAAGCCTATCCAATAGGATTCAAGCTCATCATAAGGGCCAAATGGGGAGGATCTTGACATGTGTCTTTTATGCTTCTTAAGATATCATGTTTGAATTGAACACTTCAAGTACCTTAGTCACTTAAGCATGAAAATCGTTTATGTCTCTTGATAGATCATGTTTGAATTGAACACTTCAAGAACCTTAGTCATATAAGCATGAGAAGCACCTCAAGCTTGGGCAAGGTTCTCACAAACACCTTAAGCACCTTAGTTAGCAAGCACGACAGGCACCTCATGCTTAGGTAGGATTTTCACCTCAAGGTCAGCCCTATCTTTCCTAAGGTCAAAGGACTTTTTAACACTAACTTTTGGAGGTCTTTAATAAAGCTAACCCTAAGGTCTTTAAGCTCCATTAGGTAGCATTGCTCTTTAAAATACCATCTCTCATTTGGACCCCTTTAACCTTGGCCCCGTGTTGAAACAGATCCATAAGCACATGTTTACATTCTAAACCTTGTTCCCGTTTATTCTCCCACATTAAATGATCAGTTAATATGAGAAAATCATTTGGGTTGGCTAGATATTAGATTTTATGACATTGTCTACCTTAGACTCGGCTCTTGAAAAAAGCCCCGTCCATATTATGAGTTGAGGAGTCCGGGTCCTACCACAACCTTGCAAAAAATATAGATTCAATGAGAAGTTTAGAAATCAGCCCGGTAGGTATGGCCGCCATCAAACAAATAGCCCACCTGCGTCGAAGCTAAAGAGGGTTGCAGAGGTAGCTTGCTGCAGAGTAGCTTGTCATAAATTCAGAGATGATCGTGTAAAAACATGCTATCTAGCAACGCCATCAGGGCGTAGAGCTCCTCCTTGGAGTAGATTGTTATGGCCTCCAATGCATTCCGAAAGCTGAGCTTGCATTCTCTTTGAGACTCCTGGTAAACTTTTCTTGCTTCTCATTCTTCTCAGTGTCCGCCCTACCAGCTTCACCACTATTGTGGGGTAGGAGATGGCATTTGAGATGGTGAGGAGAGAAGCACACGTGTGTGATAAACAAGGAGCATATGAGAGCGATGATGGAGGTAGGTGGTGGCGAGGAAAGAAACAAGGATTCCACTTGTGATAATGGGTAGCACTTGCATGCGACAAGATCATGGTTACTTTTTTAATGTCAATGTGCTATCACTACATGATAATATTTTAATCTGAAAGCATGTCAAGAGGGCCATTCAATTTTAGTTGATGGAAATGGCCTAGATCATGCAAATCAACTGCTTCTAGGCTCAAGGAATCAAAACAACACATCAAGCTTACAAAGTAATCATTACTTTAGGCTTACAAAATAATGATCACTTTATATATAGAAATCTGCCATCATGTTTTTCCTTGGTTGTTCTTCCCATTGCTTGTAGGTTACCAAAGGATTGCAAGTTATCAAAATATATGCAAGTTTTGATTTCTCTGTGTGAATGTTGAAGCTCAAGGAGGAGTGCAAGTTCAAACTGCCCACAAGCTATTAATATGTTATTTGTTCCTAGCAAGGGACCCACGTTACAACTTAAAATCTAGCTAAACGACGTTATTTTGCACTGCATGAGCTATATCTATTGATCATGAGAGGATCTTTTAAAAATAGTATATGTAGAAAATTTGAGGCCAATTATAAAAAACTCTAAATTTTTATTAAAAGTTCTAATTAAGACGCTGACAAAGTTATAATCCCCCTTCATTGACAAGGTGAAGCTTCACAAAAGCATTCTAAAACAAAGTGCAAAGGAAGACAAGTGAGGCCGTTAAATAAAGGTATCCATTCACTATAAAGAAATGCAGATATATATTTGTATCCCTTTCTTCCTTGTCCTTTGTGGCATGCCAACTAATTGATGTCACTTGGCTCAACCAATAGCGGAGCATATCTCAAGCAAGATGCTTTAACTGATAAAAACTTATTGATCTCTCTTCTTACAAAACAAAGAATGAGATATCTTCATCTCTTGCAAGCGCTCACATGCATGCACACACACACACACACACACACATATATATAGAGAGAGAGTGAGAGAGAGAGAGGCTAAACTTTCTTCTTGTTCTTCTTCACTAACTCAAGATAAGAAGTCTACAATGCATAATAGGATAATACAATAGTAAGGGAAAAATATTACAATGGTTTAGTGTGAACCACAAGTGAGTTAGCTGGCTAGATGGGGGCTAGATAAGTGTGCCATCACTCCAATAGGTAGACCAAGTTGGCATAGTACACCTCTAGTATCACTAGCAAAGATATACGTATCCACCAAGGTGTTCCAATGCTGAGGATTGTCAATGATAATCATCCAAGAGTAGCACATATTGAGTTTTACATCTCAAAAATCCCCCTCAAGCTCAATGCTATCTCCCATATACCAAGTATCACTCAAAATCGTCACAACTTCTCCGCTCCAAGGGCCTTCTTGAAGATATTTGCAACTTGCTCATACATCATGACATACTCAAAGTTCTCTTAGATGAAGTGGTAATGCACCTCAATGTGCTTTGTCCTAGCATGAAACAGTGGGTTCCGAGCCAATTGTATGCCTACTAAAGTTTTCACAATAGATCTACTCTCAAGTGAAAACATGAATCTACTAGTAGACAATCATATGTGCTACTAGCTAGCCCAATTTGCATCCGTGTCACCATAGAATTGCAACTTAGCATCAATCCTATAAAAGATTGCATGATTCAAAGTAGCAATCACATAGTGCAATGCCTATCTCATTGCATCCAAGTGTGTCTATTTGGGAGATTGCATAAACTGACTCACCAATCCAATTGTGTAACTCAAGTTTGGACGTGAGATAGTCAAGTAGATCAAACCACCCACAATCTATGTGTGCATGGTAGCATCCTCAAGTATTTGACGTACATCATCCCCCAATTTTAAAATTTATGACGTGTCCGAATAATCTCAATGCCCAAAAAGTAACATAAGTAGAGTATGTACACCCTCTACTTTAGCCACATTATTGCCAACAATCAAGTCATCCACATATATATAAATAACACAATTATTGCATCATTCTTTTGTGTGTACAAAGAATAATCTGAATCAGACATCCAAAAGCCCAAAGAAATAAAGAATGCCACAATCCTCTCATACCAAGCTCCTTTGCCTAGTATAATCACAATTCGTGCATCATTCTTTTATATGCACAAAGAATAATCCCCATTAGACATCCAAAATCCCAAAGAGGTAAGGAATGCCACAATCCTCTCATATAAAGCTCTTTTGCCCCATATAATGCTTTTTAACTTACATACAACGTCACGTAGACTCATATTCACATAACCCTATGGCTACATTATATACACAACCTCCTCCAAATCTCCATTCAAACAAGCATTCTTTTCATCTATCTATCTCAACACCTATCCTAAAGTTGTAGTCACTACAATAAACAGACAAATGATAACCATCTTTGCTACAGAGCTGAACATCTCCTCATAATTGATCCCACATATATGTGCATAACCCTTGGCCATAAGACTTACTTTGTACCCACTCACACTCCCATTAGAATTATACTTTATCTTGTAAACCCCTTACCTCCAGCTGCCTTCTTCCCCTATAATAATGGCACCAAATTCCTTGTTCCATTTTCATGAAGGGTACCCATCTCCTCATCCATAGCTTGCCACCATTTTTCATCCTTAGCAAGCATCCTCAAAACAAGTGGGCTCTATTGCCTCTTTAATCTTTGCCATATATGCGCAATGGCAAGCCACATGACCGTCGTAAGTCAATCTTTGCATAGGCTCTTTTACTCTCTCAGATCTATGTGGTCCACGATCACTTTCAGGAGACTTATTCCCTCCTTGCATCGTTCTTGTGCCCGGATTCTTCATAGAGGGTGTTCCAAACTCTTCATCTAAACTTTTCTCAGAACCACTATTGTCACCATCATCAGACCTATACTCAAATTTGGTGTCTTAGGTGCATCATCAACTTTTCCTTCTTTTTTCTTGACACGTTTGATGAGTTTGCAGGACTCACTCTTTTACACAACCTGCCACTCCTTTACAATTGACAGGATTGTACCACTTTATACCCTTTCTGCTCAAGAGAATAACCAATGAGCATATTTAAGCCTTTTCTTATCAACTCATCTTGCACATGCACATAAGAAATACAACACAACGCTTTGAAATTTGACACATTAGGTTTTTCACGATTGAGCTTCTCTATAGGTGTCATCATGTACTAAAGTAGTAGGGGTCCTATGCATAATGTCAACACCTATAGAAGTAGCCTCAGTCCAATAACAATGAGGCATGTTCTTCTCATTAATCATATCTCTAAAAACTTCTAATATGTGCCTTCTCTTCCACTTTGTAACGTTTTTTTGCTGCTGCGAAGTATACCTACATGAAAACTATCTCTAAATTGCATGCTTTTCTAGAAGATTGCTGAGCTCATTTGAGAAGAATTCTCCCCCTCCACTTGACTATGGGATTATGGCCTTTGGCCTAGACCTCTCCTACCTCTATGGGTACTACCTCTTGTACATTCAATAATCCAGTCATCCTATGAACATGTGAGGCCACATGGCTAAACACATGGCATAGTGAGTTTTACAAGAGTCCAAAGCCTCTTCTCAGTCATCCCCCATTTTCTAGAATTGACTCCCTTATTGTGGATCTAGGTTTGTCTTTTGGTTGATACCCCTTGACCCTTAGGAAAGATACTAATGACCCTTCAGAGGTGCACCTAGACACATGCTAATACTATTTAAGTAGTCACACACTATACATACTTGTTAGTGTTGATTGTTCATTTTATAATCAAGCTATTTTCTATTGTATCATCTCAGGGAATTGACCTTACAGAGTCTCAGGTCCTTTTTGGGGCCAAACATGATTATTAATTCATTAACCACTTCTAAAACTATTTAAATCCTTCACCAAACATAAAGGTACAAAACCAAAACAATTGAGAATTTGTAGAGTCATGCTCATTGTGATGAAGCCATTGGTCCATATGAGGGCCGCAATTGGTTTTAGAAGATGAGCATATGCAAATGACAAGTCGATAGTCAAGGGTTGGATGTCGTGGGCATGTAAAGATCCTTGAAGTTTTGCATTTTTAACCATCATTGATTTGAGTTGATATACATTGTCATTGCACAATATAAGAGATATATACCTTTATGGGTAAAAATAGATTTTATACATTGAATTGGATGCATAAGGGGACTAGAATCCTTGACTGGGTACAAGTAATTCTCAATTGTGTGATTGTATTGAAGATTTCTTTGCGTCATTTCATCCATTGGTTTATATAGAGAGTGCATTATGTATTATGAAATATTGTTAATGCATGACATAGCCACTCATAGATATTATTGCTTTCGTGTGTTTTTGTAAATAATTGACATCGTTTCAGTGTATAAGTTGATTATTCTTTGTAGCATTTGAAATTAGATGTATCTTATTGTTTGCAAATGGAAGATGATGTATAAATAATCATTGTAATAATAATTGCATTGAGAAATTTATAGCATTTTTATATTTATAATCAGGGATTTCATTTACGTAATCACTATCGGGTGATTACATAAATAACTCTAGTATTTACACAAAAAATCACGTGACCACGTTAATTGTTAACGTGACTTTGATTTTGACCTACAAAAACCTATAGAGCCGATTAGCCCTCCAAGATTTTTCATTTTCCCTGCGGGCCCCGCTGTAATTGGTTTTAAAAGTTGAGCATATGTAAATGACGAGTCGATAGTCAAGGGTCGGATGTCCTCTACTAGTATACCGGGCATATAAAGATCCTTGAAGTCTTGCGTTTGAGTTGATTTGCAATATAAGATCTATAATACTTGATTGGATTACAATAGCTTTTATATATTGAATTGATTGCATGGGTGGGCTACAATCCTTTACTGGGTACAAGTAGTCCCCAATTGGGTGATTATATTGAAGATTTATTTGCATTAGTTCATGCATTGGTTTATACAGAGAGTGCATTATGTATTACAAATAGATTATTAGTGCATGAAATGACTAATCATATATTTTATTACTTTCGTTTGTTTTTTTGTAGCAAATGAAATTAGATGTGTCTTATTGTTTGCAAATCAAAATAGACATATAAATAATCAATATAATAATAATTGTATAGAGAGATTCATAGCATTGTTATAGTTATTATGCCATGTATAGACTACATTGCAATGTGTATGGTTGCTCACAATATAGGTGATCGATATGTGGATTGACTGACGTGCATTGAAAATATCATATTGTGCATCGTGGTTACTTTCATATTAAATGGTTTTTAAATTATAATATATATTGAAAATAAAAAAATTGTTTTCAAAACTGAACATCTTGTGGTTTTCTCTTCAATTTTAATTTAAAAGCAATGGAGAAAAATGTGGGCACAAGTGGTACAAAGAATAAAAAAGCTCCTGGCAAAAGTGGGATTATGCTCACAACATATGCGACTAATATATGGAGTGGCAATGTAAATTTTGTCACACAACAAAATCTAGCCATGCACCATGTATTAAGGATAATTTTCAGGGTACCGCTAAAAACAGTTGTAAGAAATGTGAACATTCTCAAGCACCTGCAGTTGCAAAGCGTTTGAGAGAAGAGCTCGCCAAAAAGGGTGGCAAGAGATGACAGATATATAGCTCTGTGCCTTCGAGTCAAGAGTTCCCAGAGCCAAATATTAACTCCACAGATCTTGTAGTGGCGCCAACTAACCTTGGAGAACAACCTGCGCAAGGAGAGGAAATTCCAGGCAGTGTTCCATTTAAACGTCACAATGAAGGTGGACTTTGTCAAATGCGTCAAAAATCATTACATCAAAGCTTTCAAGTGCAGTCTCTAGAAAAAGCACAAACAACAATTGCTAAAGCAATATTCTTTACTGGAAGTGCTTTGGTCGTGGTAGACAGCAATCATCGGAAGGCTGCTTGAAAGAAAATTGATCAGTTTGGTTGAGGATTTTCAGCTCCTCCTTATCACACGATAAGAAATTTTCTCTTGGACAAATGTTACACCGAAGTCAAAGAGCGGGTTGGCAAAATAATACTTGGAAATATTTCACTTTCAGGATGTACGATTGTGAGTGATGGCTGGTCAAATGTTTAGAGAAGACCGTTGATCAATGTAATGCTGGTTTGTCCAAGGGGAGAAACGTTTATGAAGGTGATTGATAGTTCTGGTGCAATTTAAAGTGGCAAATACATTTTTGAGGTCTTGATTAATGTAATTAAAGAAATTGGTGTTGAACATGTCGTTCAAGTTGTCATGGACAACGCAAAGAATTGTAAAAACGCCAGTAAATTAATAAAGAAGTGCTTTCCACACATTTTTGCCAATGGTTGTAATACGCACAACTCAAACTTGGTGTTGAAAGATTGGTACATTAGCGAAGAAACCACATGGTTCACCAAAATAATCGATACAGCACATCAGGTTGTGAACTTTATCTTGAAACAACAAAGAGTGCTCGATTTGTATAGAATGCGCATTTCAATGATGCTGAAACTTCCTGCTGAAACTCGGTTCTACACACACTTTTATACCTTGGAATCACTTCTTCGTAATAAATGTACTGTGATAGACACATTCAATTGCGCGGCCTTTGATGAATGGCAGCTTGAGTAGAAAGAAACAATGAAAGATAAATTTACATGTCTACGTGGCAATGTAAACAAGGTTGCTTGGTGGAGGAGTGTAACGGATGCATACCATGTAATGATGCCCATTATGTTCGCAATCTGCAATCTTGATCAAAGGACGCCAAAACTTGGGCAAAGTGTGGATGACATGGTGGTCGGTCCAACAAAGTCTTGAAAATCCTAAAGAGCTGAAAGAGTCTGTAGTAGAGAAGGAGTGGCGATTACCATTCTCTTGCAAACAACGAAAAATTTTGGCTAAGTATTTTCATGCAAGGTGGAAGAGCGCTCATAGTCCACTCCATAGTGTGGCTTACATGATTGATCCAGAGTATTGGAATTTAGATCTGATGTCCAACATAGAGGTGGTAGGTGATTTATATCACGTGGTCAACACTTTCTACTCCAATGTTCAAAACCGAATTGATTGCATCAAAGAAATGAGTGCATTTAGATTAAAAGAAGGTCCTTTTGCGAATGATTTTGTACAGGTAATTGCAAAAGAGCAACCTGCATGGAAGGGGTGGATGATGAATGGTGGAGAGCATTACTCTACCTTATGTCCCCTTGCAATGAAAGTACTCACACAATGTGCAACAAATTTAAGTTCAGAGAGAAACTGGAGTATGTACAAGTATCTTCACACCACTATTTGCAACAGATTATTAGCAGACAAAGCAAAGAAATTAGTGTATATGTATTGCAACGAAAAGATACTGAATCACATCGAAAGTGCCGGCTACGAGGAGGAAATGCCAACCTGGTTGTATGACTGTCAAAACGAAGATGAAGAAGATTTCAATGTTGGTGTATCTCAATGCACTATAGACGAAATAGAAGAGAATTTGATAATAGATGTGGAGGTTGAATTACAAGGAGAACCACAACGCTCAGACTTAGAACCAGATAACAAACCAACTGATTCAATATAGCTTGAGAGTAGAATGAGTAAATGTCAAAAACCATCGTAAAAGACCTTGTATTAAAATGTGTTTTGAGTAATTACAATGCTTCATATTCTCGATAGTACATAGTTTGTCGATCTCAATTGTGTTGCCCTAAAGCAGCATCTTGCTCATCAAACAAATTTCTAATTGTGCTAGGGGTATCTGGGCATGCTTGCTTGAAGTACTTATTCATTTTCCATGCCAAACATAATATATATTCCTTGTGGAATATCTTGTGAACAGATTGCGCATCGACCACTGTTTTGCATCAAATGAATAAGACAAACTAAATGATAATATGACCACATGTCAATGTATAATACCCACTCCATCCATCAAAATTCTTGTAGAAAACTAGACATTGGGAAGATGAGGATGCACGACAAGATGGCTGATGTGTGTCCCTTGTACATGTGTTGGATTCACTCGCTGTGTCAGGTTTTGAATGTTCTGACTTAAGCGGTGAATGCTTTTCTCCATCCAGATTTGTGAGGGTTGCGGTGTCTGGGTGGCTATAGAAAGACGTGTTATTTTTGCATCTTTCTTTTTCAACTGTGTCATGTAAATATGATTCTCTCTCTTTAACTGTAGGTCAGCGTCTTCCGCTATCAATGCCAACTCATCTCGGGTGAAAGTGACACAACTCTCCCTTAAATCATGAGTAGCAATAATTGTCTCCTTTGACAAGAAGTCTACTGGTTGTTGTTGCACAAAGTGAACATATAACATTTTTGCAAAATATAGCGTACAATCTGCATTGTGCAGGGGATGGCCATAAACCTCCAAATAAATCCTCTCAGTGTTATCTTTGATACCATCATGGTTGGACTTCGAAACCTTCCACCTTCCTTTCTTGATCTCTGTGTCCTCACATGACCATATTGTCTTGATCATGTCCTTTGTCACTTCTATATTGATCTCTTTCCATTGCATATGGTTTGGATTTGCCCACTTTGAGAGTCGGCGACCAGTACGCGTCACTTGTTGTGCCGACATGCCGTGTGCCAGAGACTTCATGCGCTGAAATGCATTAACAACCGCCTGTTGTTGATCATATTCAGGCAATGATTGGGTGCCAATATCTTGTTCTTGATCGTCCATTTTCTCTTAGAGCTGCAGTCAACAGATAGGCAAATATATATTCTCACTCATTGGGACACTGCGCGGAATCCACTAAATCAAACCACAACAAATGCGACTAATTGAACCACAAGGCAAATTTGAAATACTGTCAGTTAAATGACAAATTTGAAATGACTAAAGATAATTGACTCAATTAGGTGAACCGCTTCAAACCAAATAATACACTTCAATAAAAAAAAGAATACACTTGACAAGACAAGTATATCATAGAAATGATTAAATCAGATAAAATGATGGTGCAAGTTCAACAAGTGGACGTTGGACAGGGTTAGGGTCTGTCTTTAAATGTTCTTTGAAAAATATCAACACGTCAGAAGTATTCCTTCTTTGGTCCCGCTCTTTTAACTTCATCCAACAATCTACTTTAATTCGAATAGCCCTCATAACATCTTCGTCCGGGTGGTGAAAAACTTCTTCTGGAAATAGACTTTTCTGGCTGCACTCCAAAAATCTGCCAGCATGCCAAATAGGTAGCCCAATGCATAAATGCCGCTCACTTTTGTGTATGCATCGTGCACCGTGGATAGTACAATTTGGGAGCAATCTAGGGTCTCTTAGCCATCTCGGCATTCCCTGCTCTCTGTGCATTCAAAACTGGTTCGTTCGACTGTGCGCTTAGAGACAAATAATTATTTGCTACGTGCTTAACAGGTCTTCTCAACATCATACCCCAATCAATGATGCCGACACGGGGTTTATTGGCACGTGTAAAGTCCAACATTACGTTGAACGGGTGCAGGTCACTGTGCACTATGCCGGACGAGTTGACAGCCGCGACGCCGTCGATTAAATGCATGACAAATTGCTGGCATCTTCTCAATCACTGCTTTGATCCGCACCATGTCTATCTCGCTTACAGGGTTGTTTGTTACAGGTAATGACCTCTAGCCGTGTTGTAGCCTGTGCATGTGTTGTCTGAAAAATGTCTAAGCAAACGATAAGCGACATATCATGTCGCCCACGGTACCCCCATTGTAGTACGGAAATATCATGATCTAAGGAGCTTCTATACTAAACCCAATGCACCTTACAATGGAGGGGTGAAGCGTTTGCATTCCTTGCTCTGTCTAAAAGCTGTCAAATTTCACCTCACTCCCTCCCTTGTAACATTTTTCCACATATGTAATGTGGTCAGGAAAAAATGAGATGCCTTTGATGGTGTCCAATGTGCACACACAGAAGGAGCCTGCTTCAATCCTCATACCTTCTATCAAGGCTTCATGAGGGATGCTGACAAGATGAGTGCACTTTGCATTCAAAGCAGTGCGCATGATTGTGCCGGTGCTGCTGGCATCGGATTGACCTCCCAAAGTTGCTTGCGCATCTTGGGCCATCTTCAATCTCTTGGGTAAGGCTGCTTGGTCCTGTGCTTTCACACGCTTCATCTTTACCTTCTGTTCTTTCCACAATTTATCCCACAGCTCTAAGTTTGACATGTCGCAAGCAGGTGGGATATCTTCCTTTAAGTCTTTGCAACATACTTTCATATTGCCCAACACTGTCCTGACCTTGTGGTGGGGTCAAATTCTTGCATCCCAGCTGGACGCAACAACTCGTATTGGCCTTCAAGTTGCAACCTGCACTCTGTGTTCTCCCATATAGCGCTAGTGATGTCTTTGATGTAGATATCGCTTTCACTAATCTGTTGTATGCGATCAACTGCACATGATGAGATTGCCAAAATACATTCTTTACGAATGGCATACATTATACATTTCTTTTGATGTGGCATCATATTTGCACTGGACAATACAAAAACAGCATATCAAATACAAATTTATGTTTGCGAATGACACTAACATTCTCACACTATCAGGTAAACTCTTAACCACCACTTGAAGACTTTAACAAATGTGCAAGGAAATATTGATAAAAATTGAATGTAATCTTTGCTTAAAATTGTAATCTGTTACACGTGTAAAAAGCAGTTCAAACAAGTGGTTTATAAGAACTTAATTCAGACCAAACAATACATGTTAACGATCTTTAACATTTCAACATATATTGAATTTTTAAGAAATATTTTTCTCCGTACGCACAGACTAATTGAAACAAAGCACACAACGACTTAAAAACTTCAAAAACATTTAAAAAATTGGAAGTAGACAAATTGGACTAGCAAATTGTGTTCACACACTTTTTTACATAGAATTTATGTAAATGTAGCAATAAAAAAGCGATGATAATTGATGCTCTTTAAAAAGATACAAAAGAATATTTAACATGCAAATTGTCTGCACTTTTTTTACAAAGAATTTATGTAAATGAAGCATTAAAAATAGCGATAATGCTTGAGAGTCCTTTAAAAGATTAAAAATGAATATTAAACATGCAATTTGTGTGCAAATACTTTTTTACATGTAATTTATATAAATGGAACATTTAAAAATGATTGATGAATAAAGTATTCTATATAAATGGAACATTTAAAATAGCAATAATTGATGAATAAAGTATTCTTTTGAATATAATTAGCTAGTATATAATTTCAAATGGACAGTTTAAAACAACAAAATCAAACAATTCATACATTTTGTATATGAAATACTCTTCACAGCCGCATTACCGACCAAGTATTTCATATACTTAATGCTTAAAAAAATAACTGCACATGCACATACAAATTATATGACATTCATACGACCGGGTTAACGACCTGAATGCCACATTTATGCAAAAACATATGCTTCTAACAAACGACACTCTAATAGCCGTGTTACCGATCGAGTGCCGCCTGAATCTAAGGAAAAACAATGGCCTATATACGAACATCATATAGCCCCGTTGCCAAACGATGCCCATATGTTTTTTTGGGAAAGGGGAAGGGAAGTTGACTTACCATAAGGATACTAGATTTACCGCATTACCGACGTAGTACCCAGACAGTAAGCCAATACTTACCACAAGGACACCATCTCGACTGCGTCACCGAGGTGATGCCCCCGTGATAAGCATTGTTCCGTAGAACAACTTACACACACACACACTCCCATTGTGTGGTAAGGTACCTTATTACTGCCATGCACTACGATAAAAGGCACGCTACCACACAACCCATACACACACACAACACATACCCGGATCGTGTGGTCAGGTAGTCTGCTATTGCCACGCACTACGACGTAGAGCACGCTTCCACACGACCCTCTCTCTCTCTCTCTCCTCTCTCCTCTCCACATATCTGCAAAGGTGGTAGGAAGGGCTCTCTCTCTCTCTCTCTCTCTCTCTCTCTCTCTCTCTCTCTCTCTCTCTCTCTCTGAAGATGAAAGCAAGATGCAAATACACCCAGCGGGCTCGATCAGGCTGGCGTATATATAACACTGATAGCCCGCCGGGCTTTTCAGTATCCCTGGCGGGCCCGCAGGAAAAATGATAAATCTCGGCGGGCCCACCGGGGATACTGAAAAGCCCGGCGGAAATTTTGTGGGTTTGCAAGTCACCATTAACCGGGTTTCGTGTGATCATCTTTACTGTGATCATGTAAATGTGTCAATAAGACCTTGTGATCACACAAAATTTGACGTAATTATGTAAATATTAAATCCCTGTTTATAACATCCTACAGACAGTGCATTGCAATGTGTATGTTTGCTCACAACATAGGTGATCGATATGTGGATTGATTAGAGTGCATTGCAAATCTCATATTGTGAATATTTGATTACTTTCTTAGTGATTGGTTTTTTAATATATATTGAAAAGAAGAAAAATATTTTAAAAATTGAACATCTAGTTCTTATGTATGTAGTTTTAAATTAAAAGCAATGGAGCAAAATGTCGACACAAGTGGTACAAAAAGCCAAAGAACAAAAAAGCTGCTGGTAAAGAGTGGGATTATGCTTACAACATATGCAGTCAATATACGGAGTGGCAATGTAAATTTTTCTTCATAACAAAATCAAGCTGTGCCCACGTATTAGGGACCATTTTTTGGATAGCATTAAAAAGAGTTGTACGAAATGTGAACATCCTCAAGCACGTGCAATTGCAAAGCGTTTAAGATAAGAGCTCGCCAAAAAGGGTGGCAAGAGACAAAAAATATATACCTTTGTTATGGATGCAAGTCAAGAGCAGCTAGAGCCAAATATTAACTCTGTTGATCATGTGGTAACACCAACTAACCTTGGAGAACAACCTGCACAAGGAGAGGAAATACAAGCAGTGTTCCTTTTAAGCGTCACAATGAAGGTGGACACGGTTAAACGCGTCAAAAATCATTGCATCAAAGTTTTCGGATGTAGTCTCTAGAAGAAGCACAAACTGCACTGGCCAAAGCCATTTTCTTTACTAGAAGTGCTCTGGTCATGGTAGACAAAAATCATTGGAAGGCCTCTTGTAAGAAAATCGGTGAGCTTGGTTTAGGATTTTTAGCTCCTTCTTATCACACAATACGAAATGTTCTCTTGGACAAATGTTACATTGAAGTCAAAGAGCGTGTTGCCAAAATAATACTTGGAGTACATTTCACTTTCAAGATGCACAATTGTGAGTAATGGTTGGTCAAATGTTCAAAGAAGATCACTGATCAATGTAATGCTGGTTTGTCCAAGGGAAGAAACGTTCATAAAGGCGATTGACAGTTTTGGTGCAATTAAAAGTGGCAAATATAAATTTGAGGTCTTGATTAATGTGATTAAAGAAATCAGATTTGAACATGTTATTCAAGTAGTCATGAACAACGCAAAAAACTATTAAAATGCTAGCAAATTAATAAAGAAGTTCTTTCCACACTTTTTTGCCAATGGTTGTAATACTTACAGCTTAAACTTGATACTGAAGGATTAGTAAACTAGTGAAGAAACCACATGGTTTGTCAAAATAATTGACACAACACACAAGTTGTAAAATTTATCTTGAAACGACAAAAAGTGCTTGATTTGTACAGAATATTGCATGTCAGTGATGTTGAAACTTTCTGGTGAAACTCGATCTTACACGCATTTCTATACATTGGAATCACTTCTCTGTAATAAGTGCACTGTGATTGACACTTTCAATTGCACGGGATTTGATGAATGACAACTTGAGCAAAACGAAAAAGTGAAAGAGAAGATTACATGTATAGGTGGCTCTATAAACAAGGTTGCTTGGTGGAGTGTAATGGATTCATACCATGTAATGATGCTCGTTATGTTCACGATTTGCAACCTTGATCAGAGGGTGCCAAATATAGATAAAGTGTGCATGACATGGTGGTCAGTCCAATAGAGTCTTGAAAATCTTGAGGACCTAAAAGAGTATGTAGCAAAGAAGGAGTGGTGAATACCATTCTCTGGCAAACAACGAATAATTTTTGGCCAAGTGTTTTCATGCAATATGGAAGAGCGCTTATATTCCACTCCATAGTGTGGTTTACATACTCGATCCGGAGTATTGGAATTTAGATATGAGTTCCAATACAAAGGTGGTTAGTGATTTCTATCACATGATCAACACGTTTTACTCCAAAGTTCAGGATCAAATTGATTGTATCAAAGAAATGAGCGCATTTAGATTAAAAGAAGGTCCTCTTGTGAATGATTTTGTATACTCAATGGCAAAAGAGCAAACTGCATTGAAGTGGTGGACGATGAATGGTGGAAAGCATTACTCGACCTTACGTCCCCTTGCAATGAAAGTATTGGCACAATGTGCAGCAAAGGCTCAAGTTCATAGAGAAACTGGAGTATGTACAAGTATGTTCATAGCACTATTCGCAACAGATTATGAGCAGACATAGCTGAAAAATTAGTATATATGTTTTGCAATGAAAAGATATTGCATCACATCGAAAGTGTTGGCTATGAGGAGAAAGTGTGAACCTTGTTGTATGATTGTCAAAATGAAGACGAAGAAGAATTCAATGTCGGTGTATCTGAATGCACTATAGATGAAATAGAAGAGAATTTGATAATAGACGTGAAAGTTGAATTACAAGAAGATCCACAACACTCAGCTTGGAGCCAGATAACAACTTCACAGATTTAATATAACTTCAGGGTAGAATAAAAATTGTATCAAAACCATTTTGGAAGAGTTTGTATTCGATGTTTTTTGATTATATATAATGCCTCATAGTAGCGATTATACATAGTTTGTCGATCTCAATTGTTATGCTCAGAACCAGCATCATGGTCACCAAATCTTGACGGGCTTGCTTGAAATTATACTCATTTTCCATGCCAAACATATAATATATTCCTTATGGAATATCTTGTGAGCATATTGGGCATCAGCTACTATTTTTCATTGGATGAATTAAATAGACGAAGTGGTAATAATGACCACATGTCAATGTATAGAATCCACTCCATCCATCAAAATTTTGTAGAAAATTGGACATTCGGAAGATGAAGATGCATCCAAAGTAGACGAGGGAACCAAATCTGGATGCAAGACAAGGTGACTAATGTGTGTCCCTTGTACAGGCGGAGGATTCACTCCCTGTGTCAGATTCTCAACATATTGGCTTAGGCGGTGAATACTTTTCTCCATCCGGACCTATCATGGTTGGGATGTTTGGGTGGCTATAGAAAACCGTGTTATTTCTGCATCTTTCTCTGCCAACTGTGTCGTGTAGATATCTTTCTTTCTCTCTTTAACTGTAGGGTGGTGCCTTCAATTATCAATGCCATCTCATCTCGGGTGAAAGTGACACAACTCTCCCTGATATCATGGGTGGCAACAATTGTCTCCTTTGATGAAAAGTCTACTGGCCGCCGTTGCACAAAATGGACATATAACATTTTTACAAAATATAGCGCACAATCTGCATTGTGCAGTGGATGTCCATAAACTTCCAAGTAGATCCTCTCAGTGTTTTCTTTGATCGCTTCGTGGAGGCACTTTGATACCTTCCATCATCCTTTCTTTATGTCTGCGTCCTCACATGGCCATATTGTTTTGATGAATCACTGTGTTACCGACGTAGTACCTAGACAGTGAGCCAATACTTACCACAAGAACACCATATTCCCTGCGTCATCGAGGTGATGTCCCTGTGGTAAGCATTGTTCCATAGAGCAACTTACACACACACTTGCGTTGTGTGGTAAGGTACCTTATGACTGCATGCAATACGATAAAAGGCATGCTGCCACACCACACACACACACACACACACACACACACACACACACACACACACACACACACACACACACACACACACACACACACACACACACACACACACACACACACACACACACACAACACAACACATACTCGGGTCATGTGGTCAAGTACTCCGCTAATGTCGCGCACTATGATGCAGAGCACGCTCCCACACAACCCCCTCTCTCCCTCTCTCCTCTCAATGTACCTGCAAAGGTGGTCAATCTCTCTCTCTCTCTCTCTCTCTCTCTCTCTCTCTCTCTCTCACACACACACACACACACACACACACACACACACACACACACACACACACAAAAGATGGCTCAAAGAGTAACACCCAACGGGCCCAATCGAGGCCCTATATATATTATTTTACGGCCCCATCGGGCTATTTAGTTTTCTCGATGGGCCCACATAGAAAATTAAATAGCCTGACGGGCTTTTTGTGGGTTTCCAGGTTTCTCTTAATCGGCTTGTTTGTGGTCATGTTAAGTGGGATTAAGTAAATGTGTCAATAAGACCTTGTGATCACAATTTTTTTTGGGTAATTATGTAAACATTAATCCTTGTCCCTTGCTATCACGTACTAGAGACAATAATGTAAGCTCACATGACATGTATAATAATTTGTTGCCTCTTTTCAATGGTGGAAACTTGAATATAAATTCAAATGAGGCAAATGTGTATCCTATAGGGGTTTTTGAAAATGTTACAGATCAGCCTATTACTGATGTAGATGTACATGATGTACTCGATGTGGAAAAGGGCTGAGAAGGAGAAGCCTAGAGGTATGCCAAAATGACTGGTGCATACTTTGCTTGACAGTAAATTGGATGCACCTTGGCCTAGTCATACTCATTCAGGTTCTTGCCATGCATCTTATGCATCAGATTGCTATGCTTTGGCTGTTTCTAGTGAGGCGGTCCGAGGCGGGCAACAAGAAGAGCAGCCTCTAGACACCCTTCAAGGCTCCCGTGCTACTCAATGGGGCTGGGGCACAACACAACACAAACCAAAACAACAAACCCCCAGCCAAATCCCAACTACACAAGGGGCACCACCTAGTTTAAGAGCGAACTAGGATGCAAAAGAGGAGAATCGTTAGAGCAACCCACAAACAAGCAAGGAATTTACACTAACCCTTACACCAATGGAATACTCTCACACACTAAAACACGAGAGAGAGAGAGAGAGAGAGAGAGAGAGAGAGAGAGAGAGAGAGAGAGAGAGAGAGAGAGAGAGAGAGAGATGGTGCTCGGGCTGCTTTGAAGTGTATCGTTAATGATCAAGCAAACATAAATATATATATGTAAGAAAGAGAGAAAAAGGGGGAGGGGGTGCTTGTTGCATTAATACCTTCTTACAAATCTGTCATGACAAATCAAAGTGAGATTAGTATTTGTTCAACATAGCTTGCGTAAATTTCACCACAACACATCACAAGAAAAGCCATCCCAATCACTGTCTTAAGGCCAGGGGAGTCCTCTCCACCCTGTCGCCCTCTTACAGTATGTGGGATTTATGGCTAGATTGATGACAACACCAGAGACAAGCTATCAAGAACTTAACAAAAAACACCAAGACACTTACGCATCATTGTTGTCCATTACTTCACGTTGGAAGGGAGACAAAGTATCCAAGCTTAGTCCAAATCCACCCTCCTTGATTCAACAAATGTTGGGCTTACACTAGTAGGAGAAATGATAGATTTCCTACTCTCAATTGAATGATCACTCTCTCTCTTACAATGGCATAGAGTTCCCTTGCTAATCCCCTATTACAACACATGCACATGCATAATGACAATGAGCTTCCATTCAAGAGCTCCTTCTAGAGAGGTTGAGCTTGGCTTCTCAAACTATAGCATAGTGCTCTTGCTTATGGCTCCCCCTTTTGTGCTATCTACACCCTCCTTTTATAGCAATTTTGAAGGCTAGGGTTACTCCTCTATCCATGGTTGGGTTAGATTTTCACCAATTTATATAATTTCTTTTGCTTGGAATTATCAAGAAGTTGGTGGGGAAAGAGAGAGGAGAGAAATGGAGGTGGTAGGACTTTTCATAGTGGGTTAGTGTTAGTAGAGTTAGTATTAATTTAAGAATGGAATTGGATATTTACAATGGGAGTATCCATGTAGGATAGAAATAAGGAAGAAAAACTCTTAAGAGGTAAGAAAAGGTGGATTTCTTACAAGGTTGATGCTCCAAGTGTCTTGAGTAGGGCCAATTTTTGACGCTTGTTGACGGTCCACTAGCTTTGACGGTACATTTTTTCTCCACTCTTGACCTTCCTTGAGAGACAAGGTAATTGAAGCTGAGTAATCAACCACCATGATGCTGTCTTTTAAGAGAAGAGGCTGAATTTTGTGGTTTTTTTGATAGATATGGGTAAATTGGAGGAGGAAAAATGAGACTAGGTGGTCAATTTTGGAATGGAATTGTGTGTGGAAGGTATGAGTTCACCATGGTTTCTCTTATTCTTCAAGGTTGAGGAGAAGGTGAGTAGGGTGTAGAGAGGAGTGGTGAGAGAGGTGGGGATGATGAGTGGAGAAGTGTGTGTGAAAGAGGAAAATGATAAAGTGGAAGAGAGAGTGTGGCTGCATAGCATGGGAAAACTGGGGTCCACTAATAAAATCATAGCTCACAGCTCGTAGCTCAAAAAACTATGAAAAAAGTTGAGGCAAAAGTTCACCCCACGAGCTACAACTTTTGTTTGTATCACCTTTTCGAATTCGGAGAGCAAGTGAACTTTAAAAATTCAGCAAAACCGACCGTTTTTTTCCACTGCACAAGGTCCTTGTGGGGTCCTTCTTTGGATGATTCTTTTGAATACCTCCAAGAGTGAGCCCTCCATAGTGCATGTATGCATACCTACCCTTAACGTTATTTGGTAGGTCTATAATTGAAGATATTGTTGAGATTATGATATAAGTGAATAGTATAACTAAGAAAATCAAATATTGAGGGGTCTAAAATTTATGTACATGTCAAATATAAATAATATAAGTGGAAAAAATATAAAGGGGTCAAAAGAAATCTCTCTCATTATGAGGCTACCATAAAAAGATAAATATTTTTGGTGTTCTAATTTTTTAGAAAAAAAAACAAAATAGATGTAGGAAGGGAAAAATCACAATAGTGAAAAAATATACACATAAATAAAACTAGTTTTTTTGGATTTTTGTTGGGGTGGAGTTACACCAAATATAAGAGAAGCTTACATGAAAATATTTCTATATGGAATAAAGAGTATGAAAAATGGTAAGAAAAAATTGTGGTAATGGTGAGGCAATGTACAGAGCATAAATAACACACACCTAGGTAGAAATATTTAAATAAATACCAAAATAATTATGAAAAAATCTTTTATTTAGGCCCTATGTACAAAGAAATATTTACATACGCATGGGCCATAATATACTTTTATTTTTTATTTTTTTGGCTCAACTAGCCCAATGACTAGCTAATTGAGGGTTTTTTAAGAAGATATGGGAAAAGTCCCGTGACTTACGCACGCCTATGTATAGTGAAATGGTAGGGATAGCCACAGTGTTTGGGTGATTTTGGTAGGGTGAGGTAACTCACTGTGGCAATTACAAAGAGCCGAAAAACGGCTATCATTAGCCCTCCCCCTGGATGATGGTATATTCATGTACCATCATAGAGCATCTTTTCCAAAGAGAGTGCTTCAAAGTCCTTGACGAGATTTTTATTGTTTGGCCCCTCAGAATTTTGGCTAGAGTTACACTCATGCTTCATGTAACAATACTTACATGAGACAGTGGCCTTTTGACAGATCTTTGGTAGATCCTTTGGTAGAAGGCGACTCAAATATGGCTTCAAGCGATACCCGTTTACTTTCCTGGAGTGCTCTTTACCATTGAAGTCCATAAGCTGATAGTAACTTGAATTGAAAGCCTTCTTGACTATGTATGGCCCTTGCCATCTTGTTTCAAATTTGGCATCAAAACGATTGTCAAGTCGATTGTCATACCTTAGCACAAGCTCTCCTTCCTTGATGCCTTTGTCCTTCAGTTTCTTGTCGTGCGTTTCTTTCGCTTGTGTGGCTTTCCTCTTGTAGCACTCATATGCTGCTTCTCTTTTCCACTCAAGCTCCACCAACGTAAGAAGTCGATCCATCCATACCTCTTGATCATCTTGTGCTCCTTTGCCATGAAGTCGCATTGTTGGAATGTTGAGCTCGATAGGCTGCAAAGCCTTTTGACCGTAGACCAAGTGAAATGGTGTGAACTCCGTGGCTTCCCTATATGTGGTTCGATATGCCCACAAGGCACCATCCAAGAAGTCATCCCATAATTTTCTCTTGTTTTGCACCATCTTTCTAATGATTCCTGCAATGACACCATTAGCCTTCTCCACCAAACCATTTGACTGTGGGTAGTATGGTGTGCTATGACGATGTAGAATGTGAAGCTCTTCACAAACTTCTGTGAGCAAGCCCTTCCTAAACCCTGGACCATTATCAGAAACAATCTCCAAAGGTGTGCCAAATCTACAACAAATGTGAGTGTAGACGAATTTTCTCACTGTCTTCTCATTTACCTTTGCTACACTTTGTGCTTCCACCCACCTAGTCATATAGTCTACAGCCACTAGAATGTAGAGTTTACCATTTTTTGTCCTAGGCAGAGGACCCATAGCATCAATGCCCCACTTTTCAAACGGTCCATTTGCAAGCACGATTTGCCTTGGACCATAAACCAATCTTCTATTCCCATTTACCTGACAATTGTGACAACTTTTACACCAATGTTGGACATCCACATGCAGACTTGGCCAAACATACCCCGCAAGAAAAATCTTCTTCACAGTTGATTCTTGGGCAAAATGACCACCACATGCCTCTTCATGCAAACCTTTTAGAATGGCTGGAATTTCCTCGATAGTTGGTACTCTTCTGCACACTTGATCCTTCCCTCTTTGATAGAGGGAGCCTTCTAGGAAGAGATACATGCACTACAAGAGGTTGTGTGCTCTTGTGACGCTGTTAGCGACGGAAATACATTGGGTTTATATAACCCCCGGCGTCGCTAAAACCGTCGCTACGAGCGTCGCTACGAGAGCGTCGCTATAGGCGTCGCTATATGCGTCGCTATGAGTGTCGCTATATAGCGACGCATATAGCGACGCCTATAGCGACGTTTACACAGAAGACTATAGCGACGCTACAGAGCCATAAATAGCGACGCTCGAGAGATTTTTTTTTTGGTGGCAAGGCATTGAATGCCCTGCCACCCATCAACCATATTGTACTTGATTCACTTTTAAAAAAAGTGCAAAGGTAGATAATAGACCCAAAATAGTCACCCACAAGACGCATTGTTTGCAAAATTGACAATTGTACACATCATAGGCAAAATGAATTGATTGGAAAATGTAATAATGACAATTGTACAACATCATAGGCATAAAGAATTGATTGGCAAAAGGAACTGCGGTGACAAATGTAATAATATACATGGTTCAAAAAGACGTATAAAATCCGTCTCATGATACATAAGCTATGAGAAACCCTAAACTAATGCTATCTAGCTACGGCTAAACTGACGTCGTCTAGTCAGACGTCTCATCGCGTCCAAGCGGCGTATCTGTCGGATTCTGCAAAAAAAGACAATAAGACAGCTTTCAGTAAGTATAAACATATAACGACATTTATAAAACAATACAAAAAATAAAAAAGAGTAAACCCTAATACTAACCATGCCGCCGCGAGAACTGAGAATGTCCATCAGGGCGTTTAAGCCCTTCCTGCCTGCGTACTCGCGCTCGTACGGTGTGGGATCAAGTCCTGTCATCGACCACTGTCAAAACATACAAAGATTTCATTATGTTAGAACTAAAAAACTCATAAACCCTAAACTATCGAACATGCATAAAGAGCAATGTGAAAAGACTTACAAAATTGGCCTCAAATGATGCCCATCCACCGCTCCCCAAGTGGTGCGAGCTCCCTGCCTCTACTCGCGCTCTGGCTGCATCCTTTTGTTGCTTCCACTTGTCGGGATTCTCGCGCGCTGCTTTCTTCGCATTCTTCCAATCTTCTTTGGCCAGCCAATCTGGCCTGTTCCACCCATTCTTGATGCTTTTTGCACTTCGGAACGCTTGTGTTTGCAGTATTCGCGCATTCGAATCTTCATCAGGTCTTCATTGAAGCGCTGATCCCGTGTTGGAACGGGAAACTCATCATGAAGTATGCTGATGACTCTGTTTTTTAAATCACTTGGTACTTCACTCCATTTGTTTAGTATGTAGTGTCTAAACAGCTGAGAGCAAAGACCACGCATGCGCGAGATCACCTTCTTGCCGTCATCATCCATGATGATTCCGTTGCTGATGTCGACGGAGTAAGGCAAGCCCTCTGGCCGGTGATGCGTGAACCTGGGTGTCCCGGCAGGGGTCTCTAGCGGCGTGTCGATTGTGTTACAGATGTCGAGAGACAAACATCCCTCAATGGCAACCGGTAAAATAAAGTGTAAAGTATGTGCAGCAATGATATTAAAGTCCACATTTTATGCAATGATATTAAAGACCACTATGAACGTACCTGACACATTTTATGCCAATCGTGTGACTTCAAACCGGTAAGCTTTCCTTCTTTAGTAAAACATGTTCGGAGCGAGTGCATTACGCCAGTGGGGGTCCGCAAAGATCGAATGGCCTCTTTTACTTTGCGTTCTTGGGCTCCTGTGAAAATCCATGGTGCTTTAGGGAGTTTTATCGATCCATCAGACGCTGTTTGCGGCCAATATTGCTCCATACGATCCACATTTCTAAGGTCAACTCTGGCTCCCAAAGTATCTTTCTTGCCGGTCAAATGGTCCCATAGTAGATTACCCACATTCTTGAATATGTGCATTGGATCGAGCAAGTGATTGATCATGAGTCGGGGCCAGTATGGTAACTCGTACCATAGAGATAGTCTCTTCATCCCTGGAGGCAATCCGTCATCGCACATCTCCTTCTGCTCTAACCATGCTTGTGCAGACATCCTTGGTGGCTCTCTTCCCAAAAAGCCGTCGCGTAACACATGATTCTTTGGAAGATACGCTTGATGACCTTCGTAGATTTGCTTCTTCAGTGAGGGTGCCCTACGTGCATTCAGTCTAGGTCCACATGTGACACATGCTCTATATTCGCTTGTTTGAAGCCCTGCATGTATACACATGATAATAGATCAACTATGGGAAAAAACAAGATTTACAGTGTCTGAGTGAGGAGTGTCAATAGATCGCCTGAGCATTCTGTTAGCCCGGGATAGTCATGCATGGTCCACATTAGAATGCCTCTGATCAAAGCATTCCGTCGTCCTGTGTGTCGGCTCATATCCACCACCTCTATTCCAATCCACAATTGTTGTAGCTCTTCCAATAGTGGACGAAGATACACATCCATATTCCCCACTTTATATCGCCCTGGCACAATCAAGCTTAGCCATAGGTGCCCCTTCTTCGTAGTCAACCACGGGGGAATGTTGTAGTTGACGATGACAACGGGCCATACACTGTAAGATGTTGATCTTTGACCAAATGGATTTACGCCATCCATAGCCAGGCCTAAGCGCAAATTTCGAGCTTCCCTGGCAAAATCCGACCATGTTCCATCTATATGTTTCCAGGCTGCGCAATCTGCAGGAATTCGTAGCACACCATCCAAAGATTTATTCTCCTCATGCCATGATGCTAGGGCGGCCATGGACTTACATTCGAAGAAATGTTTGATGCGAGGAAGCAGAGGAAAATGTCGCAAAACCTTTTGTGGAATTTTTGTCCCGTGGAGATCTACTCGATATCTTTCGGAATCACATTTCGAACACTTCTCCATGTCTGTGTATTCCCCTCTAAAAAGAATGCAGTCATTAGGACAAGCGTGGATAGAATTGTAATCCATCCCCAAGTTTCGCAAAATCTTTCTTGCTTCATCTCGGGAATCTGGCATCACATTGTCAGCTGGTAGTATGTGCTCTTTCAGCAATCTACACAACATAAAAATATGATATAGTCGTGTAAAAATCTATCAGATCATTGTACATTTAGAGCTCTATTAAAGTAAACTAATTGTAATAGATCACCTGAAAAGCGCTGTGACGCTAGTGTCACTCCATCCAAACTTTGCCTACATGTTGAGAAGAACCAGGAGTGCTTTCAATCTAGACATACGTGCTCCATTATACAATGGCGTATCGGCTTCACTTTTCATATCATCATAGATAAGCCTTTCTGAATCCATGATCGTCTCGATCATTTCATCAATCTCGGGCTCAAACATTGCCTCGTTGGGAATGTGCTCTGCAAGATCATCCCCCGAGCTGTCAGAGGCTACATCTTGTGGCCTCACATATGCTGCTTGACCAAAGCGCCTGCGAACACGTCTATTGGGTTGCAAGATTGCTGCTTGTTGGCCAGCGTCAGAGTCCGACGAGTTATAATTGGCAAAAACTCGATCTATAATAGATGGATCGAACTCGCCAAATTCGCGAACGTGCTGCAAAGAAACACGTCTTGTCCGTCGCACAACATGCTTGCATTGATTACAAGGACATAAGACCCTCGTTGAGAGATAGGTGTTTTGGTTGGACGGTCCCACATCCTCGTCGCTACTCATAATGAGGATAAAAAACTTATAACCTGGACAACAAATCTAATATTCTATTGGCATTCTTCGTCTTATCTCTCTCTCTCTCTCTCTCTCTCTCTCTCTCTCTCTCTCTTTACCTCACATTCTCTAGTCATGTCCAATCCCCGCACACCTCGGTCTAGAGGTGCACGGAGATCAGAACCACCGGGTTATAATCTCGTCTTTATTGGTCAATACCTATATTTGTGGGTACAAGAAATCTACACACCCACGTCTACATGATACTGCATGTAGTGGACAAAACCCCTTTGCCTCTTCTCTAGCTGTAGCACTTCACTTCATCTTAACATCTTTTCACAGTAGATCTTTTCACTGTTCGTCTAACTCTAAACCCTAAACCGTAAGTAATTCTTGCGTGGACTCGATCTAACGTAAATAAGAGTAAATCTAAATAAACGTAAATCTAACTAAAAATAAAGCTAAATCTAATTTAATGTAAGTCTAATGACTAGAGGTTGTCTAGATGGTCATTGTGTTGGGGATGTAGTGACTCTTGCCGCCCTGAAGATCCACCTTCTTCCCTATCTTCTGAAGAAATTTCACCAGTACTTTTGGATCGACGGAGCCCACCATGAGTGAAGGCAGCAATACCCTATATTCCATTGAGGGCTTTCTTCACCCGCTTCATGCAGGCATCGCAGTCTATGGAGACCTAAATCTAATCTAATATAACGTAAATCTAAATCTAGCTTAAATAAACGTAAATCTAGCTAAAAATAAACCTAAATCTAATTTAATGTAAGTCTACATATAACCTCATCTTTAACGTCTTTTAAGATAGTTTCCTACGACGTTATAACTCTCTTCTTCTTGTGTGTGCGCGTGTATGGATGTGTGTGCCAATAAAAAGAGATAAATGGTATAACCTTTCTATCACCCATGCCAAGTATGATAGATCGATTATGCCATTTCCCTCTTGAATAATAGGTCTTGAGTTCAACTCCTCGTCGGCTAGATCTTTAGGTCTTTTAATTTTAATTAGTTTTCTACGACGTTAAATTAGTTTCTCTCTCTTTCTCTCTCAATGTGTGTGCGTTTTTTTGGATCGTGTGCATGTTTTCTCTCTCTTTTCCTCTCTCAATGTGTGCGTTTTTTGTTTATGCATGTTCTCTCTCTCTTTTCCTCTCTCAATGCGTGCGTTTTTTGTTTATGCATGCTCTCTCTCTCTTTTTCTCTCTCAATGTGTGTGTGCATTCTTTGTTTATGTATGTGTGTGTGCGTTTTTGTTTTTGTTTGTACTCTCTCTCTCAAAAACACTATGTGTGTGTGTGTATGTGTGTGTGTGAGAGAGAGAGAGAGGGAGAGAGAAAGAGGGGAAGGGAACATGAGAATGAGGAGAGGGAAGGAGCATACCTGGCTCTCCTTCCTCTCCTCGTGTGTGTGTGTGTGTGTGTGTGTGTGGAGAAGAAAAAGAGAGAGAGAGAGAGAGAGAGAGAGAGAGAGAGAGAGAGAGTGAGGGAGAGCGTTACCTGCTCCTTGCTTGAGAGCGCCGAAAAACTCAGATCTGAGATCTGAGTTTTTGGGCATGCTCGGTTATTTTTTAACCCCAGCCGACGTCGCTATGAGCGTCGCTATAAGCTTCGCTATAAGCTTCGCTATGAGCGTCGTAAATTTACAAAGAAATTTGCGACGCTCATAGCGACGGCGGGAAATTTTTTTTTGAGCGTCGTTGTGTGAGCGTCGCTAATATGAAGAGCCTCTTGTAGTGATGCTTGCCTTCTTCATGAGTCTCCTCTTCTGAGCTTTTGTGAAGTCTGGTGGAAACTCACCCTCCAAAATGTAGCCAATGATGGGAGCCAATGACTCCAATCCCTGGTACCTCGGTTGCTTCACAGCAGCCGCCACCATGATGACCTGCACTTCTTTCTTTACACATGCAACCGCTTGTTGTGCAAGTAAATCAGCATCTTCATTTTGTTTCCTAGGAATATGATATAATTGCACCTCCTCAAATTGATTAAATAGCCTACGGATGGTATGAACTTTAGCCCTTAGTCTTTCATTTTTGCATGCCCAAATGCCTAAAATCTGCTTCACAATGAGAAGTGCATCCCCTTTTACCATGAGACGTTGTATACCATGGCCAATGCATATTTTTAAACCATGAAGTAGTGTGTCATATTCTGCTTCATTGTTGCTAGTTGAACTTGGTAGATTGAACTCCAAAGCATTCATCACCCTACTAGCAAAGTAGATGGGTCGCATCCTTGTACTGCGGGGATCTTGTTGTAGCAACACAACACCAATTGTTTCCCTTCCAACACTAGAGCTAACAAAGAATGTGTACTCCCAACAAGGAGGCATGAGTGTTGGTAGCTCTGACAAAATGACTTTAATGTTACAAAAATACTCTTCAAGATCATCAGACCATGCAAATTCTACTTGTTGTGTCAACTTTTGCAAAGGATGAAGCAACTCCGAAGCTAAGTGAATAAAGCGTGACATATACTTCACTTTTTGAATGAATGATATGACCTCTTTGAGATTCTTGGGTGAGGGGAGCTCAATAAGAGCCTTTGCCTTTGAAGGATTCACCTCAATGCCTTTATAGGAAACCTTGTGACCAAGCAAGATCACTTCATCCTCAGCTATGTGACACTTGTCGGGGTTGAGTTGACCTCCCATGTCATAGAGCTTCTTTAAACCTTCTTCTACCCTTTGTAGATGCAATGATTTTGAGCTATAAATGCAAAAATCATCAATAAAAACCCTAATGGACTTTCCAAAGAATGCTTGAAACACCATGTTCATGAAGCGTTGGAAAGTTGCAGGAGCATTTGTCAGGCCAAATGGCATGACTCTAAAAGCATAACAACCCCAAGGAGTGATAAAGGTTGTTTTCAATTGATCCTCCAATGCGATACCTATTTGAAAGTAACCCGAGTAGCCATCACACACAGTGTACTTCTCATGACCAGCTACTTCATTTAGTATCTCATCCTGAAATGGGAGGGGAAAGTGATCTCTTTTTGTTGCCTCATTAAGTGGACGATAATCCACACACACCCTCCACTTGCCATTTTTCTTAGGAGTGATAACAACGGGAGAGACCCACTCTGAATTCTCCACTGGATAAATGAAACCTGCTGCTAGAAGCTTTCTTACCTCCTTGAGTAGAGCCTTCTCCTTAATGACTCCTAGCCTTCATAGCTTTTGAGCCTTAGGTGTGGCCTCTGGCTTCAACTCAATCTTGTGTTGAACAACATCTACTCCACGCACATCGGTGTAGTCTTTAGCAAAAAGCCTTGGAAATTTCCTTAGCACACATTTGAACTCCTCTCTTTCATCCTTTGTAAGTGTTGTTGATAGCATACCTTCCAGCATCCCTTCATCTTCCACCTTTTGGTTCTCTTGGGAACCTACCTCTTCCAAACCTCGAGAAGAGGTCTCCTGGTTGCTTGGCTTAAACCTTACCCCCATGACTTCGATGGAAGACTCCTCTTCAGTAATGCTGCCACTACTTTCTTCTTCTGAAGTGCTATCGGTCCAACCTTCTTCCGTCTCACTTCGAGATGATTCTTCATGGAGCTCCTCTTGGCGTTGCTCCTTCATGTCAAAGACAACCTTCTTATGATTGTCATTCCTGCAAATTAATTTCCCACTCTCCCAATCCTGCAAAGCTCGCATTTTCATTAGCCATGGTCTTCCTAGGATAAATGGATAACCACTTCCCTTGGTCGACATAACAGAAAAATCCACTGCCTTTTTAATGCCAAAGGCCTCCACAAAAACATTTTTACAAATTCCTACACACCTAGCCTTGCTATTGTTTGCCATCTTGACTTTAATTTCAGGTATCTCATGGATGTGCATGCCTAGTTTTTGCATGAGTCCCTTTGTCATGATGCAAATTTGTGCACCCCCATCCACTAGACCTTTCCTAACCAATCTCCCTTTTATGTAACAATCTAGCACAGGTGTAATGTCCTCATTCATTTCAGCTTGTGCAATTTTTACAACAGGCACACTCTCTTTTACCTTTCTCTTAGTGCTAACTGCCCTTGTTAAATCCCTCCTAACTTGTGGACATAATGCAAGAAATTGAGGCCATGAAATATCAGGACCCTTACCTCTCATGTCTTCCAACAAGTTGTACGGAGCCATACCATGTCCAAGAGGTAATTCTTGGAGGTTGATACGACGTCGAGTCCTCTTGGTTTCCTTGGTTTCCTTGGTTTCCTTTGCCTTCTTGCCTTGTCCATGGTCACTCTGTGCTGTGACTCCTTCTTTCTCTTTACCTTTTCCTCGCCCACGCTTAATGCCATTGGCTTCCATGTCAACCTCATTTGAATTTGTCACCTCTACCACATGCACATTTGGATTTGGCAAAGGTGGAACTCCTTCTACCCCTTGTGGAGGTGGTCTTGGTCCATTTGGCCTTTGTAGAAGCCTTGGTTGTTGACCATCTCCTTCTCCTGCATTCATCACTGGGTAATTCAAGTTAGGTCTCCCTGGCTCTCCACGGGGCCAAGGACAATTATACATCCCATGTCCAGACTCTCCGCAATTCCAACATTGCAAGACTCTCCTAGTTCGTGGCTCTCTCTTTTCTGACTTCTTTGCTTGTCCCTTCGGACCTACAGCTTGTGCAAGGTGAATTGACAGGCTGCTAAAGATTCATTCAACTTCTCAATCCCTTCAGCCGTTACCTCAGGAATCTCCCTAGATGTTGATGCTTGTGACTTACCTTTGGGTCTAAGACCTTCTATTGGAACCTCTCCCCTTAAGCACTTGAGTTTTCTATACTTCTCAGCAGCCCTAGTTTCAGCTGCATCAAAAGTAGCAAGTGCACCCGCCTCAACTTTTACCTTAAGGTCAAGAAAGAGTCCGGCTATGAACCTCTCCTTCTTTAGAAATTCTGCACCATCACCAGGGTTAGAAACATTTCGTATCCATAGAGCCCAAAGACGTAGAAACTCTTGCTTGTACAAGTAGTAGTCATCCATGTCTTTTTGCTTATGAGAAACAATGTCTTGCCATAATTTTTGAGTGTTTTGGGGATCAAAGAAGTATTTCTTGAAACGATTCAAAACTTCTGTGTAATTCCCCTTAACTTCCTCAGGCAAAGAGTCAAACCAAGTGCTAACATCTTTCCTAAGGACCACCTCAAACATTTCTACACGTTCTTGATCAGTTATTATCCTCTTGATACGGCAAGACATCTTGAAATTCGCTAAAAATAATTCTGCATCCTCTCCAGGCTCTCCAAAGAAAAGAGGATACCCAGACATTTGGCGTTGGCTTTCCATTGAATTGATTTCAAAGTGACACCCGTTTTTGTTTTTCTTTCTTAAAAAGATTTACACAATAATGTTTTCTAGCTTGCAATCTATTCTACAACAAAATAAAGATATTCACATCAAACGACCTATGATAATCAATAAGAGGTAGGATGACAGGGTTTGGTGATGCGAGAATTTCTCCTACTCTTTGGGCACCAAACATGAACACCATACGTTGTTGAAAATGGATTTTCCTACTAATTGCAATGTTTATTCTAATGTGTGGAGTGAAATGGAAGGGGAAAAACTCTATTCCTGGGCCATTATCCATGGTCTATGCATGACCTAATGCTTAAAACAAAACAAAAATATAGACGTCCAAACTAAGGTCGTACCTAATGAGAGGCAAAATAAAAGGATTTACTGAAGCGTTTATCTCGGCCAACCTAAGAGGACCTAAAATTCTACGAATGACACGTTGAAATTGCAACTTAGTACTAACAATTATGTGTACCTTTTGCCTTGCAATGGGAATGAAGGGATCATACAAATTTTCGTGATTCATGCAAACTACTTGACTATGCTAAAAGTTGATTCTACACAAAAATACACAAGCCATCCTCAGTGGGGGCACCAATTTGAGGCGGTCCGGGGCGGGCAACAAGAAGAGCAACCTCTAAACACCCTTCAAGGCTCCCGTGCTGCTCAATGGGGCTGGGGCACAACACAACACAAACCAAAACAACAAACCCCCAGCCAAATCCCAACTACACAAGGGGCACCACCTAGTTTAAGAGCGAACTAGGACGCAAAAGAGGAGAATCGTTAGAGCAACCCACAAACAAGCAAGGAATTTACACTAACCCTAACACCAATGGAATACTCTCACACACTAAAACACGAGAGAGAGAGAGAGAGAGAGAGAGAGAGAGAGAGAGAGAGAGAGAGAGAGAGAGAGAGAGAGAGAGAGAGAGAGATGGTGATCGGGATGCTTTGAAGTGTATCGTTAATGATCAAGCAAACATAAATATATATATGTAAGAAAGAGAGAAAAAGGGGGAGGGGGTGCTTGTTGCATTAATACCTTCTTACAAATCTGTCATGACAAATCAAAGTGAGATTAGTATTTGTTCAACATAGCTTGCGTAAATTTCACCACAACACATCACAAGAAAAGCCATCCCAATCACTGTCTTAAGGCCAGGGGAGTCCTCTCCACCCTGTCGCCCTCTTACAGTATGTGGGATTTATGGCTAGATTGATGACAACACCAGAGACAAGCTATCAAGAACTTAACAAAAAACACCAAGACACTTACGCATCATTGTTGTCCATTACTTCACGTTGGAAGGGAGACAAAGTATCCAAGCTTAGTCCAAATCCACCCTCCTTGATTCAACAAATGTTGGGCTTACACTAGTAGGAGAAATGATAGATTTCCTACTCTCAATTGAATGATCACTCTCTCTCTTACAATGGCATAGAGTTCCCTTGCTAATCCCCTATTACAACACATGCACATGCATAATGACAATGAGCTTCCACTCAAGAGCTCCTTCTAGAGAGGTTGAGCTTGGCTTCTCAAACTATAGCATAGTGCTCTTGCTTATGGCTCCCCCCTTTTGTGCTATCTACACCCTCCTTTTATAGCAATTTTGAAGGCTAGGGTTACTCCTCTAACCATGGTTGGGTTAGATTTTCAGCAATTCATCTAATTTCTTTTGCTTGGAATTATCAAGAAGTTGGTGGAGAAAGAGAGAGGAGAGAAATGGAGGTGGTAGGACTTTTCATAGTGGGTTAGTGTTAGTAGAGTTAGTATTAATTTACAAATGGAATTGGATATTTACAATGGGAGTATCCATGTAGGATACAAATAAGGAAGAAAAACTCTTAAGAGGTAAGAAAACGTGGATTTCTTACAAGGTTGATGCTCCAAGTGTCTTGAGTAGGGCCAATTTTTGACGCTTGTTGACGGTCCACTAGCTTTGACGGTACATTTTTTCTCCACTCTTGACCTTCCTTGAGAGACAAGGTAATTGAAGCTGAGTAATCAACCACCATGATGCTGTCTTTTAAGAGAAGAGGCTGAATTTTGTGGTTTTTTTGATAGATATGGGTAAATTGGAGGAGGAAAAATGAGACTAAGTGGTCAATTTTGGAATGGAATTGTGTGTGGGAGGTATGAGTTCACCATGGTTTCTCTTATTCTTCAAGGTTGAGGAGAAGGTGAGTAGGGTTCAGAGAGGAGTGGTGAGAGAGGTGGGGATGATGAGTGGAGAAGTGTGTGTGAAAGAGGAAAATGATAAAGTGGAAGAGAGAGTGTGGCTGCATAGCATGGGAAAACTGGGGTCCACTAATAAAATCATAGCTCACAGCTCGTAGCTCAAAAAAATATGAAAAAATTTGAGGCAAAAGTTCAGCCCATGAGCTACAACTTTTGTTTGTATCACCTTTTCAGATTCGGAGAGCGAGTGAACGTTAAAAATTCAGCAAAATCGACCGTGTTTTTCCACTGCACAAGGTCCTTGTGGGATCCTTCTTTGGATGATTCTTTTGAATACCTCCAAGAGTGAGCCCTCCATAGTGCATGTATGCATGCCACCTACCCTTGACCTTATTTGGTAGGTCTATAATTGAAGATATTGTTGAGATTATGATATAAGTGAATAGTATAACTAAGAAAATCAAATATTGAGGGGTCTAAAAAATATGTACATGTCAAATATAAATAATATAAGTGGAAAAAATATAAAGGGGTCAAAAGAAATCTCTCTCATTATGAGGCTAGCATAACAAGATAAATATTTTTGGTGTTCTAATTTTTTAGAAAAAAGAAACAAAATAGATGTAGGAAGGGAAAAATCACAATAGTGAAAAAATATACACATAAATAAAACTAGTTTTTTTGGATTTTTGTTGGGGTGGAGTTACACCAAATATAAGAGAAGCTTACATGAAAATATTTCTATATGGAATAAAGAGTATGAAAAATGGTAAGAAAAAATTGTGGTAATGGTGAGGCAATGTACAGAGCATAAATAACACACACCTAGGTAGAAATATTTAAATAAATACCAAAATAATTATGAAAAAATCTTTTATTTAGGCCCTATATACAAAGAGATATTTACATACGCATGGGCCATAACATACTTTTATTTTTTATTTTATTCTGGCTCAACTAGCCCAATGACTAGGTAATTGAGGGTTTTTTAAGAAGATATGGGAAAAGTCCCGTGACTCACGCACGCCTATATACAGTGAAATGGTAGGGATAGCCACAGTGTTTGGGTGATTTTGGTAGGGTGAGGTAACTCACTGTGGCAATTACAAAGAGCCGAAAAACGGCTATCACTAGTTTATGTGATGTTGAGGAATGTAATTTTCAATGGTCTAGTAACTTGTGTGTAGTGGAAAATAACAAAGACATAGTGAGCATTTCATTAGAATAGATTAATGAGGATATCTAGAGTGCTTGGATGGATAGAGAAACAACAACATAACACCTAGTTAGATAGGCATGAACAATACTTCAAAAAGAGAGAGAAATTAATCTATTGACAACAGTTGAGGACCGGATTTACATGGAGCCAGTCCCCCCTCCAAAAGGCTTTGTATTATAGGTTTCCTCCATCAAGGGACACATTTTACAATACAATACTTTGTGTTCCTTCAATAACTTGCTGGTGCAATGAAGATGGAAGCTTCAAGCACCATGCTCACACTTATAAAACAAAACATCAATTTCCTCACGGTCTTAGATCCAAGACCTCACACACCTTCGAAGATGGTGAGAGCAAGTGGGGTATGAGAGTAGATTGAGAGGAAGAAGGAGTATTCTTACGAGAAAGAAGTCTATCTCCTCACATAATCACTCATAATAGATTAGCATAGCTTAGTAACTAGCATGGTAGAGGAGATGAGCATGCATTGGAGCTTGGCTCTTGGTTGGATTTGCATCACAAAGCTAAGAGTTGTTTGTGTCGGCCTCCCTTCTCAAAATCTTGGAGTAGATGACGAGCTTCCCATTAGAGCTTGAGGAGGAGAGAGAGTCTTCTTTTCTTCATACATGAGATTGTGTGAGTGTGTGTGTGTTAATGATTTTCCAAAATCAGCCCCCTCCCTCTCTTGGTAGACCCTTCTTGACTCCTATCTAGGGATATGTGAAGACTTTAGGGTCTTCACATAAGCATCCGATTTGCCCTAGGTTTTGACCATTGGACCTAATTTTTGACTTTTGGAGACTTAGCATTTTGGAAGTATTAATGGGCTGAACCTTCGGGTCTTTGAAACCCATTGTTGCACATTGCTCTTTTGCAAATGCCCCCCCCCCCCCTTTGAATCCCTACTGTGACTGATATGCTAGCTTAAGCAATATTTTAGATTTTTCTCCCTTGGTACTTCCCCATGTTAAATGATCAGTTTAACATGAGAAATTAATTTAAGAGAATTAGATATTAGTTATTATGACATAACCTCTCTCTTAAAATCATAGTCGTCCTTGACTATGAGGTAGAGAAGATAAAGCCTATTAATTAATCCTTTTTCTAGCGAGTAGAGGATCCCTATCTTAGCCTACGGCATTGTTCCAAAATGGATGACTAATCCATTTGGAACTTGAGCGCATGAGCTTCCGCAAGCATATCTGCGCATTAGTCCTATCAATCTTCCATAGTAGAGTGACAAGCTCTACTTGGTGTTTGGAAGAGGTCATCTCCACAAACTTGATCCTAAGCATGCATACTACTTGAGGTTGTCTCCGCAACTTGATCCTAAGTATGCATACTACTTAAAATTTCTACACAAAAGGAGAGTCTTATAAGACAAAAAAACTTTGTTCATTTTAAACATTTGTACATGTGCTTACTCTAGGGAAGCATTGTAAGCATTGACAAGGTTTAGGTTATCCTTTAATTGCATGCCTTTCATCCATCTAGCATCTTCAAAAGGATAGTTTTTAAACTTAATAAGATACCATCGAATAATCTTACTGCCTCTCAATACCTTGTCTGCATGTCGGAGAATGGACTTGGGCTGTAGCATCTCTTCTTGGTCCCCAATTTGTGGTGGGTCTTCAATAGTTGGTTCTTGAGGTGGCTCTCCTTTAAAAGGCTTTAGTAGGATCACATGAAAAGCGTTGTGTATGAGCCAATGACTCGGCAGCTTGAGATGATAGGCAATTTCATTGATTGGTCTAAGAATCTGAAAAGGACCATAATACCTTTTTGCTAACTTAGCATAGTACTTTTGGTGTCCCGTAGGATTCTTGCACGTGTGTGCCTTAATCGATCCTTGGGGGAATTTAAGCAAGACCCAATCATTTTCTTTAAACGCTTGGGCTCTTCTGTGCTTATTAGCAACAGCCTTTTGCCTTTGTTGTGAGATAGAGATAGCATCCTTAATCTTTTGGAAAGATTCTTGTAGGTCTCGGCTATACTCATCCGTAGCAAAGATCTTCCCGTGTACCTTAAGTAGCAGGGGACTTTTAGATCTTCCCTCAATTACCTCAAAAAGTGCTTTTCTTGTGGAGGTATGTACATTATTATTGTAGGCATACTCCAAGAAGGGTAAGTACTTCTCCCATTGGGAACTTCCGTAACATAGGCTTTTAGTAGATCAAGAATTATTAGGTTAGCTACTTCACTTTGGCCATCTGTTTGCGGGTGATAGGCCAAAGAGAAGTTTAGCCTTGTCCCTAAATTCTCAAAACGACCCTTCCAAAAATTACTGGTCATTCTAGGATCACTATCCAACATATGGACGTCGGCAAGCCATGGTATTTGAAGATTTGTGATATGAAGAGGGTTGCCATTTGATGGGCTTTGATAGTCTTTTTGACAGCTATAAAATGATCTTGTTTGCTGAACCTATCTACTATCGTCCGTATTACTGCATTCCCATGGATAGACTTAATCAATCCAAAGATAAAATCCATGAATATGCTCTCCCATGGTGAATTAGGGATTGGCAAAGGTTGAAGAAATCCAGGTTGCTTCCCTCTATCAAACATCGCATACCACACGTTTAGAAACATACTCATGTATGTTTGCTTTCATGGTAGGCCAATAGAAATATGTTTTTATCCCTTTTAGGGTAGACTGAATCCCTCTATGCCCCGCATAAGCAGGAGCATGAGATTCATACATTACTTTCTCACGTAGTGAGGTAGTAACGCATAGTCTATTACCATAGAGAAGATAATCATCTTGTAAGGTAAATGGTTCTTCTTTCCTCCCTAGTGCAAGGGTTGAAATCACATCTCTAAAATTGGGATCAATAGCGTACTCATCTATCATAGAAGATAGATCATTGTGAGTTGCTATAGAAACCGCATTCACTTTGGCCATCTTGAGAGTGCATCGACTACTTGATTATGCTTGCTAGCAATGTGAGTAATATGAAAATGGAAATTTACCCACCTCATTTGTTTGTCGGAGAGCTTTGGTCTTCGTCACGAAGTACTTAAGGCTTTGGTGATCCGTTAGCAAAATGAAAGGAGTCTCCCAATAAATAATGCTTCCACGAATCTAAGGCATACAGAACTGCGAGGAGTTCCTTTTCATATATGCCTACAACTTGCTCAACAGGGTTGAGCCTTCGACTTTCATAGGCTATGGCGTGCCCTTCTTGGAGAAAAACAGCTCCAAGGCAATCACCACAAGCGTCACATTGGAAGATTTTGGAAAGCATTGTTCTCCTTGGCAGACCATGTATACCTAACATTTTTCTTTGTTAGGTCATGTAATGGTCCTGCGATTTATGAGAACTTTTCTATGAAGCATCTATAGTATGCACACATACCTATAAAGCTTCTTAGCTCATGAAGATTCCTTGGATTAGGCCATCCTTTTATTACCTCTAGCTTTGATGGATCCATTTGGATGCCATCTTGAGAGATAATGTGACCTAAATACTGAATCTCTTGTAAGAAAAACTCACTTTTCTTTCAATTAATATAAAGTTTATTCTTTTGTAAGACTTGAAATAATACCTAGAGGTGTTGCTTGTGTTTGTCTAGTGAATTAGAGTAGATGGTGATATCATCAAAGAACACTCCAGTAAAGGTTCGATGAGGCCTAAATAGCTTCTCCATCAAGCATTTAAATGTGGCTAGTGCATTGGTCAAGCCAAAAGGCATGGAAATGTATTTGTAAAGACCAAACGTAGTGCAAAATGTGGTCTTTATAATGTCTTAATCAACTATCCTTATTTGATGGTAGCCACTTTTTAGGCCAATCCTACTGAAGTAGGTCGACCCTTGTAGCTTATCAAATAGGTCTTCTACCCGTGGAACGGGAAACCTATTTTTGATAGTGATCCTATTTAGTGCTCTATAGTGGACACACATACGATATGTGCCGTCTTTCTTTTGCACTAATAACATGGGTGAACAAAATGGAGATGAGCTAGGCCTAACCATGCCGTTCTCAACTAACTCATGTACTTGCCGCATAATCTCCTCTTGTTGAGCTTGCGAGACTCTATAAGGAGGTTTATTAGGCAGTGAACTTCCTGAAATATGTTCCATTGCATGGTCATCATTGCCTCATTTAAGAGGTAGTTCACAAGGGATTTCGTCAATAAAAACATCTTGAAATCCCTTGAGAAAATTGGATAACTCTAATTCCTTGTGATTGTTTATATTTTCTTTTGCTAAAGCATTAGGTTTTTTGAGAATCTTTAACAAAAACCATGTAATGGAAATAGAGCTCTTTATTCACTTATTGAAAGCTTGCGTATGTACAATGAGTATGGTGCTACCCAACTCCTTAGCATCTACGTACATATCTTTTTGTTTGAACTTAAAGTAGATTTTCCTTTCAGGGAATTTAACATTGGCAGCCATGTGATCAAACCATGGTGCCCCTAGGATTACATCCTCATGCTTGAGAGGAGAGATAAAGAAGCCCTCTTTGTCCACATAGCTTTGGACATGGAGCCTCAGTTTCCCAATTAAGGGAGTGATTGAAGATTCTTGCCCCTTGAAAGCACCATCGGTGGGTAGGACATATCCCATGTCATAGGCTTGGATACCTAGCTTGGTGGCCAACTCTATGGATATGAAATTGTGAGTAGAACCAGGGTGAAAGAGAATAAAAGAATCATGTTCTCTTACCTTTTCCCAAGCATGGCATAGAGGAGATCCTTTGTGGTGAGCATCCTCTTCTTGGACTTTGACCAAGGTAGGCTCATTTCTTGTATTACTGTGGGAACATGCACGATAGGCATGCCCTTGCTCCCCGCACTTGAAACAACGGTTATCTTTACTCAAGCTCTTCAGGAGAGATTTTATTTTGCCTTTATAAACTACCTTCTCCTTAGCTTTGTTGTTGTTGGCATTCTTTAGGAGACTTTTGGACATTGTCCTTCCCCTTAGGCTCATTGTTACGGTCCTTGTTCTCCTTGGGCTTAAGATTTCTCTTAGCTCCTTGTTGGAAATTGAATTGTGAAGCCACCATGGTATGGTGTATGACCACAGATATGGTGCGTGGCCTTTGGGAGTTGACATACTCCACCATATCTTCAGCTAGAACCGCACAAAATTGTTGTTTTTGCTATCCAAAATCCATCTTTTTGAAGGCAGTGGCTTTTAGATGTATGTCCCAAAACTTGTGTACATATTTGTGAATATATTTGTAGGGAGTAGGGATTTCATTAACGTAATCACGATGGGTTATTACGTAAATAACTATAGTATTTACACAAAAACATCACGTGATCACATTAATTGTTAACGTGACTTTGATGATGACCTGCAAAAACCTATAGAGCCGGTCAGCCCACCGGGCTTCTACAATTTCCTTGCGGGTACCGCCGAGCATCTGCGTTATACCGGCGGGCCCGTCGGGAAAATAAAAAAACCCGGCAGGCTTAATTATATATAGTAAATAGTGTGCTAACCCCATTTTTTTATCTAGGCAAATCCTTGGGGAGTGTATCCGAGTGCCGGGTATTGTCATCTCCTTGTGATTTGACCTAAGGGTATAGAGTCATAGGTCCTTTTTTGGGCCGGACGTGATTCTTAATTCGGTAACCACTTCTATAAAAATTTTAATTCGTTTACCGACATAAAGGTACGAAACCAAAACAGCTAAAAACTTGGGGAATCATGCTCATTGCGAAGAAGCCATTGGTCCAAATGAGGGCTGTAATTGGTTTTGGAAGATGGGCATATGTTAATGTCTAGTCGATAGTCAAGGGTCGGATGTCCTCTACTAGTGTACCGGGCATATAAAGATCCTTGAAGTCTTATATTTGAGTTGATTTACAATATAAGAGCTATAATCCTTGATTGGGTTAAAATAGCTTTTATATATTGAATTGGTTGCATGGGTGGGCTACAATCCTTCACTGGGTTCAAGTAGTCCTCAATTGGGTGATTATATTGAAGATTTATTTGTGTTAGTTCATGCATTGGTTTATATATTCGTTTGCATTATTTATTACGATAGATTATTAGTGCATGAAATGACCAATTATATATTTTATTGCTTTCGATTGTTTTTGTAGCAAATGAAATTAGATGTGTCTTATTGTTTCCAAATCAAAGTGGACATATAAATAATCATTATAATAAAAATTGCATAGAGAGATTCATAGTATTGTTATGGTTATTACGCCAAGTATAGATTACATTGCACTGTGTATGGTTGCTCACAATATAGGTGATTGATATGTGGATTGACTAGCGTGCATTGAAAATCTCATATTGTGCATCATGGTTACTTTCATATTGAATGGTTTTTAAATTATAATATATATTGAAAATAAAAAAATTGTTTTCAGTTTGTAACATCTTGTTCTTTTCTCTTCAGTTTTAATTTAAAAGCAATGGAGCAAAATGTGGGCACAAGTGGTACAAAGAAGCCAAAGAATAAAAAAGCTCCTGGCAAAGAGTGGGATTATGCTCACAACATATGCGGCCGATATATGGAGTGGCAATGCAAATTTGGTCTCACAACAATATCTGGCGGTGCACCACGTATTAGGGATTATTTCCTGGGTAGCACTAAAAACATTTGTAGAAAATGTGAACATTCTCAGGCACCTGCAGTTGCAAAGCGTTTGAGAGAAGAGCTCGCCAAAAAGGGTGGCAAGAAATGACAGATATATAGCTCTGTGCCTTCGAATCAAGAGTTCCCAAAGCCAAATATTAACTCCGTAGATCCTGTAGTGATGCCAACTAACCTTGGAGATGAGTCAACCATCGGGTAGAGACTCACTATTGTGGAGACTCTCAGGCTTATGTTTTTGTTGACCAAGTGCTGAAAACGTTTTTTCATTTCCATGTGTGCATGCTAGGGTAAATAGAACGATGCAGAGAATAAACTTGCAATGTTAGAGAGAGTGGGGAGGGATGCTTCTTTATTTTTTATGCACATTAAAGAGAATAATGTAGAGAACAAAGGTGCAGTGTTAGAGAGAGTGGGGAGGGATGTCAATGGAAACCCAAAAGCAACAATCCATTTTTATTTAGTTATTGTTTATTTATTGATGTTATTTATTTTGGGAAGGAGGGGGTTATCCAGTATAATTTTTTTAAGGTTATAGTTCAGAGTGGTTAGATATAGCATGTGGTTGTAGCCACTTCCAACTCGAAAAGGAGGGGTCTCTATTTGGAGAGTGTCTTCCAGAGTTCAAGGGTTTGGCACACAACGCCTTTCGTGCTACACTATTGTGGGAAGAGAACGTTGGTGCAACCAAACACTGTCTACCCAATTAGAAGCCAGAAGCAGATATACTTAACTAAGAAGGGTAATTGTGGAAGGCTTGAGCATATGCTAGAAAAAGATTGCAGCAGGTGCGGTTGGGATGTGTATGCCAAAGCGGACCAGCGTAACCGCGAAACGCGTTTCAGTAGGCTTGAAACGCAAAACGGGTGAAATGATCGAAACGTTTCACCTGTAAGGTGAAACGCATGGAGTGAAACGCCTAAAATAAAAAATTTCTTTAAAGAATCTAACCATTAAATATTTATTTATTTATTTATTATGTATATGCTATTTCAAGGTTAACATAGCATGTGTCTCTACTCACTACACTATGAACACCTATTTTGTCAATACATAACTCTATTTATACACAAAATTGGCATTTCGGTCAGACGTTTCAGTGAGGCCTTAGCGTAGGGTGAAACTTTTTGGGTCTGGAATGTTTCGCGGTTATGCTAAAGGGGACATTTTGTAGGTAATTCATGTCATTTTTTATTTTCTTGGCGGAGATCGCGTTGCCCTAAAACCATGTTTGGAGAGGGCTATGCTCACTAGTAACACTGGAGTCTTCTCAAGGGAGTTTTTACTAATCATCCTACGGTATACAAGGCCGCCCGCAATATCGCCCGCAAGGAAGTTTTTATTAATCATCCTACGGTATACAAGGCTACCCAAAGTTGAAAAAGGTGATTTACATGGCAAATGCAAAGATGGAGGAGTGGGACTTCAACCGAATGCTGGAGGGGGGTCGCCAAGTGTGTGGAATGCACGAAAAGGAGGAGGAGTGCACAGGAGGAGGAGGGCGCCATCTGAAGGGCTGCCCACAGCGTGAACTGCATGAACAAGAGGGTGCGCTGCATGTTGGAGACGGCTCGATGAGCCTGGGAGCAAGAAGAGGGCGACCTAGGCTCTGGGAGCCCATGAGTAGGGAGGTGGTAGGACTGCAGGGAAGAGGAGCAAGCCCCGAGAGCTGAGTTTGCACAAAGAGGGGACGGCGACATTTGAGCTTTCCATTGTTGCAATGAGACTGGGATTTATTGATTGTGGGACGTCACTATGGCACCTTTGAGAGTACCTCATTTATCCACTTGTTATCAACAATTGATACTGTCGCACCCACATGTCACAACTGAATTATCCCGCAGGTAGTTTAGGTAGTTTGAGAATGATTTCTTGGTTGTATAGCTTCTTGACCCGCTTATAAGAGTTCATCTATAAATGAGAAATAGTATGTGACCCGCATGTTGCTGCGGCCAAGAAAAGCATGGCAATTGGACCTCTCTCTCTCTCTGTCCCTCTCTCTCTCTCTCATACACACACACACAATGGAAACGTAGTCCTAATTGGAATCACTATAGAAAGATAACAATGCATATGTACGCCTTCTCTCTATCTTTATATCTCTCTAGAAAAGCATGGTAATTGGATCTCTCTCTCTCACACACACACACAGACAAACACACACACACACACACACACACACAATAGAATAGTAGTCCTAGGAATCACAAGTAGGTCTTTGATATCTCTTTTATCACCTTCTTTCCTCCATTTCTCAATTCTTTTAAGTTGAAGACTTGCTCAATAGCGCTCTCTCTCTCTTCACATGGAGTGCTTTCGACCGATCGGTTGCAATCAACTCATCCTTCACACAATTTCTAACAAATTTGAGTTGTCCATATCCCCCCACTCATCAATCAATGACAATGTACCAAATTTCTACCAACTTTCTACTATTGCACCATGCTATGAAAACCATGGCTTGCCAATATCTCATGACTCTCACTTGGTTGGAGGTAGACGGGTTTTGATGCTTCGTAATCATTTTGGTGGGCTACCAAGTTTCCAAGGAAAGTCTCTCTCTCTCTCTCTCTCTCTCTCTCTCTCTCTCTCTCTCTCTCTCTCTCTCTCTCTCTCTCTCTCTCTCTCTCTCTCGCACACACACACAGTACTAGTGACACGTACGGACACACACAACGTGTACACATACATGCAAACTATCAGGTGCACAATTTTGGCTATTACAATCTGTATGTTGTTGAAAAAGGTTGGATTTGCATATTCTACATTGCCTCTCTCTCCCTCTCTCTCTCTCTCGCACACACACACATACACACACGCACACACGCACACACAGATTGACCTTGTCAGACTCACAAATTTGACTATTGCAAGTCGTTGGGAAAGGATGGACTTGCAATTTGAACTACTTTATGCAATTTTTAAAGGTTGGGACTCAACATCTTAATATCGGCATTGATCCAACGGGCCATGCAAATCAACCAAAAATGCGACATGTGGAGGCCCTCTCCTTCCTCTAATTTTTTGAGGTCCATTATAAAGAGTATAGATAATGGACTATTGAGTAATAGTAGAAAATTATTATGTACCCAAGTGCTCGAGAAAAACCTAGGTTTACTGCAATCCCACCTACAAATTTCTCAACTATATCCTATGCACCTTGGAGCCCCTGCCATGTGACATAAGGAAAGGGCTTTGTTGGGGGGGGGGGGGTGGAAGCCAAGGCAAAGAAAGAGAGAGAATGGATTGGGTGCCAAGGAAAGGGGCATCTCTCTCTCTCTCTCTCTCTGACGTCTCTCTTGGATGGGCCACACACTTGTAAAATGTAATTTGAAGATTAGGACACCCACAACATTGCAAAAAAAACATAGGTTTGGTGTAATTCCACCTACAGATTTCAAGATTTACCTCTGATTTTTATTTTTTTTTGTTTTCAACGGCACTCACTCAACGATATTGAATTAGAACATAAAAAATACAACATTGCCATGCTCCAACTGAGCCAAGGATGCAAAAAGAATGACACTTAACATCACAACCTTAACTTTTAAATTGAAAGACCACCTCCATAGTTCAAAGAAACTACAAAGTTCAGAAAACCTAAATCAAAGTCTACAGAATCTACAAAGTGCAAAGAAGTTTAATGCAAAAACCTTTAGATTTTATAGTAAATTTGCCTCTATTTTTTTTTTGGGAAAAATCGTAGTATAGACAAATGCTCGAAAAAACCTAGAGCTAGTGTAATCTCACCTACAGATTTAGAAAATTATCTCTATATGTACAAAGTATTAAAATATTGAGTGTAAAAGCCTTCAAATATAATAAAGTTACCCCTAAAATTTTCTCATACCTAAGTTTTTCATGTTTTTGGGAAAAAACATTGCACCTCAACTCAATTTAGTGTAACCCCTCTTACAAATTTTTATGATTTGCCTCAAAAATTCTAATTTGCCTTTAAACGGTTGAAAAAATCTAAGCTGTGTGTAATTCCATGACCTACAAATTTTGAGATTTATTTTTGAATTCCAAGTCAACCCGAAGGAAACCACAAAGCTCACAAAAATGTAGCGTAAAAACCTTAAAAAATATCAAAGAGTTGTTGGAGTTGCCTCCCATTGTCTGCCTTTGCCATCTGTTGAGGTCTTCTCCTGCCTTGGGTATGCACGCTTTCTGCCTTGAATTCATTGGATCAAACTTTTTTTATTACGTCGATTCTCGATTCTGTAAATGTCAATTGTCAATTCTCGATTCTCGATTGCAAATTTCATCGATTGTTGATGTAAGACCAATGTTTATTCTCCCTTCTCTCTGACTCTAGTTCCAATGTGAGAGCCCTCTCTCTCTCTCTCTCTCTCACACACACACACACACACACACAAAGCATGATTCGCATGGACCATTTTCTATTTCTCAGCACACTCATCCACACATAAAAGTATAGAATGGTTCTCTCTCTCTCTCTCTCTCTCTCTCTCTCTCTCTCTCTCTCACACACACACACACACACACACACACACACACACACACACACACACACACGCAGACACGCACATGTACACACACAATGTGTCTAAGACATCCACAAAAAATTATTAGACTCCCATGGATGAATTAATGCAATGCAAATGTGGAAGACCTCTGCAACGCTCCAATACGACAACAAATGGCATGGCAACTCTATCTCTCATACACACACCTGCAACGGGTCTCTCTCTCTCTCTCTCTCTCTCTCTCTCTCTCTCTCTCTCTCTCACACACACACACACACACACACACACACACACACACACACACACACACACACGGATGTGCCGAGATCGAAGATCATTTACCGCATGGAAGGTTCATTGTGAAAGTGTGTTGAGAGAGGTTCATTGTGCAAGCATCTTAAGAGAGGTTAATGGGGCGACACGTAGAGGGGAGTTCTTCATGGCCTTCATAATGCAAAGTAGAGCTACTCTTCAAATGGCTTTTAGAAAAGAAGTAGTCAGTGGTCACCCTTGACATTTGAGGACAGAAGTGAAACTCCATGGCCTTCCCAAGAACTGTAAATAATATAAATGTTGATAGAGTACTACTTTTTTGACTTTGAATTACCAAGACTAAGTTCTAATCTTCTGACTTTACATTGTCAGCAATCAATCAATCAATAGAAAGTCTTTTCATTTTTTACCATCTAAGTATTTAACTCTTCACTTTTGCATTTCAAATGAAATGTTTCCAAAGGTTTTCTTTGAAATGAACCAGAGTGTGAAATGTGGAGGCTCTCTCCTTCCTTCAAAATTTTAATCTACATTATAAAGAGTATAGATGGCCTCAGCTTCTGAGGCAGGTTGTGTCTGAGTCTTGCATTTCACATTGGTGGAGATGACGGGCATATAGCAGTTTTAGGTTTTTTGCACAACCTCAGCCCTTCGTTTTCCCCAAGCGCTCCTCTCAGTTAGGTATCTTGCACCACCTCAGCCCTTCGTTTTCCCATGAACCATCCCACATCCCCACATCCTCAGCCCACTTCACAACACCATGAAGGTACCTCTATGCACACGGAGTTTGGCGTGCAGCCTACTCCACTTGAACACATTGAGGCGGTCCGGGGCGGGCAACAAGAGAGGCGACCTCTAAACACCCCTCAAGGCTCCCGTGCTGCTCAATTGGGGCTGGGGCAACCACAAGCACAACACAACAACAAACCACAGCCAAACCCAAACAAGATAGGGGCACCACCTAGTTATGGTATGCGAACTAGGACGCAAGAGAGATTTTGGCACAACCAAGAAGATGCACCACACAACACACACAAACAACCTCACACCAAGACACACACAAACTGGACCAGAGAGAGCTAGAGCAAAGGGAAGAGAGAGAGAGAAAAGGATCTTGCGTAATACCTTATTTGTGACTTGCAAATGGAGATGGTTCGTTATGATGCTATCGTAGAACTTGTATAAAACTCACTCAATGCTTAGTGATTGCTAAACATTGCCAAAACACACACACACTGTCTTAGGGTGTGGGAGACCTCTCACCACAATACCCTCTTACAATGGACACAAAACTGGCAATGGAAAACACACTAAAACACTTTCTAAAATCAAGATCAACCGATAAAAACTCAAATACACAAGTCACCTTGAATTCACCAAACCGTATTGCACAAATGGAAGGCCGAAGATTTGAACGTCGAATCACGCCTTTGATGTACCAAACCTCAATTTATTGATGATGAAAGAGCATATACAATAGTGGTTTTGAGATTTGTGGAACTCACGCTCTCTCACTTGCAATGTGTAGCTTGAAAGCTTCTCTCACACCAAGAGTGAAGCTCACAAGTGGTTGCTACAGCTAAGTCTCTCCTCATGCATAGAGTGTTGGGGTGCTATGTGAGATGTTGGAGGTTGTTTTGCAAGAAGGAGAGGGGCCTATTTATAGGTTGGAGACCCCTCATTAGGATTATTGGAAATCCTAATTTACAAGCTAACAAATCAAGATTATGATTTTTTTGAATATCAAAACATTGTGGGCCTTCTTTGTCTGCTTGAGTCATGGGTGTGGGCTCAAAAGAGAGCATTATTGATGGTAGATAAGGTGAAAGTAAGTAAGGAGAGGGAGAGAGAGAGAGAGAGAGAGAGAGTTACTATACACATGTCTTGAGGTGAGGTGTCTTTTATGGTTAGGTCAATGCTATTTTGTGTTAGTATGTTAGTCGTTAGTAATCACTAGAAGGTTAATGTTACATTTACAATGGGTAGAGTGAGTTGATTTGATGAAGGAAGAGGGGTGAATTAAAAGAGAATCATTGAGATGGTGAAGCTTTGAAGAAGCTTGAACTCACCCTTGTGTAGATTGTGGAAAAAATGACCGCTGGTCTTCTTCTTCTTCTTCACTTCTTTACGCCGCCGCCACGGTTGACCACCACGATGAAAAGAGGATTTGTTGATGAAAAATACTCAATTTGCAGAAGTTATCATGGTTAAGATGCTGAATTTTAGATATTTTTAGGAGAGGTAAATGAAATTGTAACATAGAAGCAATAGAGAGAGACATGGAGAGGGTGTATGTATGTAGAGGTTCATAAAAGAACTATAGGGATGAGAGAGAAGGGTAATGGTGAAGAGGGTGGGAGAAGCCATGGAAATTGCAGGTTTGAGTGAGGGAAGGAGAGGGAGGGATGTGTAAGTGTGAGTAGGTGTGTGGAAGGGTGAGAGAAGACTAAGGGCTACTTGTGAGAAAAGGGGGCAGATTGGGGTCCACTCAAAAAATCATATCTCACCGCTCGTAGCTCCAAAATTCATGAAAAACTTTGAGGTGATTATTCAAAGAGTGGGATACATTTTCTCTTTTGACCACCGCTCCAAATTCGGAGTGGAGATAGGTGCCAAAATTCTCACCAAAAAGCCTGTTTTTTATGCCTGCAAAAGTCTTTTAGTGGCCCCCTCCTTTGTTGAATTTGTACAATGCATCCAAGAGTGAGCCCCTCCTTTGTCATATTATAATACAAAGCATTCAAGTTGCCCTTGACCCATGCATGGAGGAGGATTATTGGTGAAATAAGAAATATATACATGGTGGGACTAGTGTATGGACTATTCATGGACTTTAGCTCAATGAGCACATGGTGTTAGAATAATGAGTAAAAATAATAATAAAAATATGGAGGAGTTATGGATATGGAAAGATATTGGAATCATATGACATGGTCCCTCCTTGAATTATTTTGGGTGAAAGAGGAAAAGGTATGCAAGTAAATAATATAATAAAAGTAACCAATGAGTAGAAATCAATTTTTTGTTTTCACGAGGGTGAGGGTGAAAATGTGGGAGTGATTTGTATAAAGGAAAAATATGAGGTTAGAGTATGTACATATTGGCAAAAAATATAATTATGGTGTAAGAGGATGAAAGAAGGTGTACATAGGTTTAATAAAACACACACCTAAGTAGAAATATTTAAATAAAATACCAAAATAATTATAAAAAATCCCTATATTTAGGCCATATATACAATGAAATATTTACACACAAAAAGGCCATAATATACTTTTATTTTTTAATTTTTTTAATTTTTTTTTGGCTCACCTAGCCCAGTGACTAGCTAGCTGAGGGTTTTTAAGAAGATATGGGAAAAGCCCCCTAACTCACACACGCCTATGTACAGTGAAATGGTAGGGATAGCCATAGCGTTTGGGTGAATTTGGTAGGGTGGAGTAATCTAGTATGGAAATTATGGAGAGCCGAAAAACAGCTATCATTAGCCCCCCCCTTAGATAATGGTACATTCATGTACCATTTATCTGATCATACAACATGTATATTATGTAACGTCTGTCTTTGTCTGCTCTTATCTTTGAAGAACCTTTGTTGTATGATTAAAAAACCTTATGTGATATGGAAGGTTCTCCGAGCCAATAGCAAGATGAAATGAAGTGACGGAGTAAACCTCCTCCATTGAGAAAGTTTCCATAAGCACCCCCCCAGGATCAAAGATCTTGAAATATCTTTCCCAAAGCCAGATGTATAGTATGGAGTCACTTACTATGAATGTGATATAAAAGATTGGTTTCTCTTCCTCTTGTGTAAAGTTGATGTATCTGCTACGATCTTCAAGATCTTGTATGAGCAAATTCCTGAACTGTAGCTCATAAATTTCATTCAACCTGGGTAGGCTCATCAAGTAAAAAATTCTATGACCTTTATGATTTAGGAAATCTTGATCCATGCTTCCAGCTGCTATTGAAAGATATTGCAGATAGTTTACCACATAAGTAGATAATAGATGAAGGTTTCTATTGCTTCCAACACATTGGAAGAGAATAGATTTTGGTACTGATTGATGAAATATCCACATGTAGAAATCAACAAGTTTTTCATCTATGATGAATACCAGAAGCATCACAATGTGCGACCTCCATACAACAAAGAACCAAGTGAAGAAGATTTGGAAACATCTGTTTATCACCAAGTATTCATGTCCTCTTCCACTTAAGAAGGTATGGTGTCCCCGATGAAATTTATATGTGAAGAGAGGAGAAGTTGACCTTAAAGAGGTGAAACCCAATGTGAAGATGATTGGGGCTTCAAAAGCTTGGATTTTCTTGCTAAGAGATTGTCCCATGAATGAAGAGCCACCCACTAAAACACCATCGGAGAGAATGATACCCTTCTGATAGTTTCCTTTTATGATTTTATTTTTTACTACTCTCCCATGTTCTTCATCCCCTTCTAAGCCCCCCCTTTGGCAAGGTTGTAACTCCTCACATTGTACCACCTCAAAGGTTGATGGAATACTGTTTGATTTTGTGAATCATTTGGCTTCTTGCATGATAGGTTCCTCTATGCTTAACATACATGGGTCATACCAATGCTTTTCAACATCCTCAAACACTTCTTCAAGATTATCCTCACCTGGATTCAACTCACACTCTTCTACTTTGTTTTGGAGTTGGCATTCCATGTACACAATCATCTTTTTATGATCAATGTGGTCTATGATCTCTCCACCTATGATTTCATCTTCTTCTTCACTCTCTTCTTTTAGACAAGATACACTCTCAGAACATTCCATAAGATCAAGGTTACCTTCAAGTTCTTCATTCTCCATAGATTCATGTTGCACAAAAGCTTCGTCTGCTCGGACTAGAAATTGATCCTCCGCCAAAAGGTTGGATATATCCATTATTGAATCATCAATGCCATTTGAGATATCTTGTGTCGATTTTTGCATACTTGTGATAAAGGTAGAAGAAAGAGATTCCACATTTGAATCTTGGCCACACACTTTAGCACTTGAATAATCAGTTGGTATGTAAGTAACTTCTTCAACATTTGTCGGAGTAGAAGGAGACAAGTATGGCAAAGGAGATGACTCCTTGATAGAAACACTTTCATGATGGTTGGTTCTTCCAGCATGATGGCAACCATTTTTGATGTAGAAGTACTTGTGAAACTTCCTTCGGGCAATAGTGACCGCTTCTTCAAAGGTAGAGGGTCCACTACAAGTAACCTTAGTCTTTAGGAAAGGAGACAAACCCGAAATAAATTGATCCATTTTTACATAATCTGGAAATGTAGAACTAAATCCACATCCTTCCCATTGACGAGAAAAAATATCCTCATAAGCATAGTAGTCTTCACCATGTTGTTGAAGTCTCCGTAGTGAAGCCCATGCTTTCTCCGTTGTTGGAACTTTAGAGAATCTGGCCTTCAAAGCTTTGGAAATTTGGGTATACCCATCTTCAATCTGAGAAGACATACTCCAAAACCATTGCTCAGCGTTGCCTCTAAGGCATAGCAATAGAAAATCCCCTTTTTCAATGTCATCCCTTTTACCAAGGATACGACAAACCATTCTAAAATCAACAAGAAAATCATCAACATCTTCTTCTAGATTCCCGAAGAAGATTGGGATATCCTCAAAGGTATAGCGTGTCATAGTCTCTCAATGCTAGAACCACGCAAAGATTAGTTCCAAACAATCATTTTCTCTCATGACATCAACTAACTACACAAAGTTTTGAAAGGTCTTTCAACATGAATTTTAGATTCTTATGTGAAAATGCTTTTTTCCTTTCTTATGTTATGCTATTCCAAACCATATTCTAGATCAATTTTTGTTTCCTTGAAATTAAACTCGGTCATACAAGTTTTCATGATTCATATAATCTACTTGATTATGCTAAAATTCAAGCATTCATGCAATACAACAACAATAAGCACAAAGTCAGTTCCTCAGTGGGGGCACCAAAATTGAGGCGGTCCGGGGCGGGCAACAAGAGAGGCGACCTCTAAACACCCCTCAAGGCTCCCGTGCTGCTCAATTGGGGCTGGGGCAACCACAAGCACAACACAACAACAAACCACAGCCAAACCCAAACAAGATAGGGGCACCACCTAGTTATGGTATGCGAACTAGGACGCAAGAGAGATTTTGGCACAACCAAGAAGATGCACCACACAACACACACAAACAACCTCACACCAAGACACACACAAACTGGACCAGAGAGAGCTAGAGCAAAGGGAAGAGAGAGAGAGAAAAGGATCTTGCGTAATACCTTATTTGTGACTTGCAAATGGAGATGGTTCGTTATGATGCTATCGTAGAACTTGTATAAAACTCACTCAATGCTTAGTGATTGCTAAACATTGCCAAAACACACACACACTGTCTTAGGGTGTGGGAGACCTCTCACCACAATACCCTCTTACAATGGACACAAAACTGGCAATGGAAAACACACTAAAACACTTTCTAAAATCAAGATCAACCGATAAAAACTCAAATACACAAGTCACCTTGAATTCACCAAACCGTATTGCACAAATGGAAGGCCGAAGATTTGAACGTCGAATCACGCCTTTGATGTACCAAACCTCAATTTATTGATGATGAAAGAGCATATACAATAGTGGTTTTGAGATTTGTGGAACTCACGCTCTCTCACTTGCAATGTGTAGCTTGAAAGCTTCTCTCACACCAAGAGTGAAGCTCACAAGTGGTTGCTACAGCTAAGTCTCTCCTCATGCATAGAGTGTTGGGGTGCTATGTGAGATGTTGGAGGTTGTTTTGCAAGAAGGAGAGGGGCCTATTTATAGGTTGGAGACCCCTCATTAGGATTATTGGAAATCCTAATTTACAAGCTAACAAATCAAGATTATGATTTTTTTGAATATCAAAACATTGTGGGCCTTCTTTGTCTGCTTGAGTCATGGGTGTGGGCTCAAAAGAGAGCATTATTGATGGTAGATAAGGTGAAAGTAAGTAAGGAGAGGGAGAGAGAGAGAGAGAGAGAGTTACTATACACATGTCTTGAGGTGAGGTGTCTTTTATGGTTAGGTCAATGCTATTTTGTGTTAGTATGTTAGTCGTTAGTAATCACTAGAAGGTTAATGTTACATTTACAATGGGTAGAGTGAGTTGATTTGATGAAGGAAGAGGGGTGAATTAAAAGAGAATCATTGAGATGGTGAAGCTTTGAAGAAGCTTGAACTCACCCTTGTGTAGATTGTGGAAAAAATGACCGCTGGTCTTCTTCTTCTTCTTCACTTCTTTACGCCGCCGCCACGGTTGACCACCACGATGAAAAGAGGATTTGTTGATGAAAAATACTCAATTTGCAGAAGTTATCATGGTTAAGATGCTGAATTTTAGATATTTTTAGGAGAGGTAAATGAAATTGTAACATAGAAGCAATAGAGAGAGACATGGAGAGGGTGTATGTATGTAGAGGTTCATAAAAGAACTATAGGGATGAGAGAGAAGGGTAATGGTGAAGAGGGTGGGAGAAGCCATGGAAATTGCAGGTTTGAGTGAGGGAAGGAGAGGGAGGGATGTGTAAGAGTGAGTAGGTGTGTGGAAGGGTGAGAGAAGACTAAGGGCTACTTGTGAGAAAAGTGGGCAGATTGGGGTCCACTCAAAAAATCATATCTCACCGCTCGTAGCTCCAAAATTCATGAAAAACTTTGAGGTGATTATTCAAAGCGTGGGCTACATTTTCTCTTTTGACCACCGCTCCAAATTCGGAGTGGAGATAGGTGCCAAAATTCTCACCAAAAAGCCTGTTGTTTATGCCTGCAAAAGTCTTTTAGTGGCCCCCTCCTTTGTTGAATTTGTACAATGCATCCAAGAGTGAGCCCCTCCTTTGTCATATTATAATACAAAGCATTCAAGTTGCCCTTGACCCATGCATGGAGGAGGATTATTGGTGAAATAAGAAATATATACATGGTGGGACTAGTGTATGGACTATTCATGGACTTTAGCTCAATGAGCACATGGTGTTAGAATAATGAGTAAAAATAATAATAAAAATATGGAGGAGTTATGGATATGGAAAGATATTGGAATCATATGATATGGTCCCTCCTTGAATTATTTTGGGTGAAAGAGGAAAAGGTATGCAAGTAAATAATATAATAAAAGTAACCAATGAGTAGAAATCAATTTTTTGTTTTCACGAGGGTGAGGGTGAAAATGTGGGAGTGATTTGTATAAAGGAAAAATATGAGGTTAGAGTATGTACATATTGGCAAAAAATATAATTATGGTGTAAGAGGATGAAAGAAGGTGTACATAGGTTTAATAAAACACACACCTAAGTAGAAATATTTAAATAAAATACCAAAATAATTATAAAAAATCCCTATATTTAGGCCATATATACAATGAAATATTTACACACAAAAAGGCCATAATATACTTTTATTTTTTAATTTTTTTAATTTTTTTTTGGCTCACCTAGCCCAGTGACTAGCTAGCTGAGGGTTTTTAAGAAGATATGGGAAAAGCCCCCTAACTCACACACGCCTATGTACAGTGAAATGGTAGGGATAGCCATAGCGTTTGGGTGAATTTGGTAGGGTGGAGTAATCTAGTATGGAAATTATGGAGAGCCGAAAAACAGCTATCAACATGTTTCAAGCCATGTCCGACCTGCTTCTTCAAGTGAATCACACCAATAAGAATTTACTCAGTTACATACAAAACAGATACCAAAATCCGTCCCAAACCTTTCTCAGGTTTTCCTATAGAAGATCTCTTAACGTGGTTGGACCATTTTGATAATGGTCCGATGAGAGGCAAGCTATGGAAGCTCGAACACTTTTTGATGGGGTAGCGGCAACGTGGTTGTGCAACAACCAGTCGGAGTAAGGGGCAATTGGCCTCTTCTGAAGACCTTGCTTATACAGAATTTTGCTCATCATAACATCACATAAACAGCTCTTCAACAACTTAAGCTCCTTCATCAGCAGCAGCATGAGCCAGTAGCACAGTTTGCTGTAAAGATAAACCAACTTTTACTCCGTGCGGATGCCTCGATGACTAAAGAGATGAAACTCTTCTTTCTCTGGCCTCGACTCCGGCATGACATCTTCGGCGAGTACGTGATCAAGGTCCCACGACTTTTCATGTCGCCATCTAGATAGCACAGCGTATTGAAGGAACTAATGAGCAGGACACAACTTAGGTATATACACCATCCACTCATCAACACATCTCAGCTGACCAACCTCCAACACCTATGGACATTTGATGTCAAGAATCTGCAATACAACTCTCGTCACTCTTTACCAAATAGAGATGCTCAGGGAAGACCAAAGTGTTTTTATTGTAATCTTTATGGGCATGTGAAGCGACACTGCACAAGATTTCGTGCTAGTCAGCAACAACAATAACAACAGGTTCAAAATGCAGAGATTCATGTTGCGGATGCTGCAACTTTGGCCTCCTTACCGGAAAACATTTGAGCGGGTGGTTGATGGAAGGGCCTCCCCTACACGTTCAAGACGTCACCTCTTCCGGTCGCATGGTGTGGTCTACACCAGTCCGTCTCGAGGGTGCACTTCATGAAGCATTACTTGAAACAGGTAGCACCATTTCTTCCATGAGTGAATCTTTAGTCCAGCAGATCCTATATCTATTTTATTTGGAGATAACAAACAATTGTATCACTCTCACACAATTGCCCATTGCACTTTTCAAATTGGTCATCACACTCTTTCCCATGATTTTTATGTACTCCCTCGTCAGTTGTTCCCAATTACAATTGGTTGTGATTGGTTTTTGAAAATGAAAGCCTGTCTTCAGTTTGATACACTTCATTTGGTACTCCCACAGTCCCTCCCAATCCCATTTATTTATTCACATAGTGGTCCAAATTTTGTTCACGTACAACACACCCTCGTGGATGTTCACACCCGCACCAACGATGTTTGTGCTTTACTTCGACATTTTCCTTCACTATTTACTCTTAGAAAAACCACAGCTCAGATTAGCCTTTCTGTACGCCACTCTATTCACGTTGGTGACTCAGCCCCCATTAGAATGGCCACATGACGATGCTCTCCTGCCGCTAGTTAGCAACTTAACAAAGCCGTTCAAGAGATGCTTGGGAAGGAGGTGATTACTCCTTCAAATAGTGAATGGGCCTAAGAGCCCCACCTAGTCCGCAAGGATGATGGTTCTTACCGATTTTGTGTCGACTCCAGGCCGCTCAATCACTATCCATGACTTGTACCCCTTACCTCACATTGAGATTAGTTAGGCACTTCACTTCCTTATATCTAGCATCTGGCTATTGGAAGATTCCTCTTGATCAGGCTGAAGCCCATAAGACTGCTTTTCGGACACCAAGCGGGCTCTACGAATTTATTAGAATGCCTTTTGGGCTATCAGATGCCGAAAGCACGTTTGAACGAACAACAAATATAATTTTTGGGAAAATTACCAAAATACCCCTCTAATTTGTGGAAATTCCCAATATACCCCTCAAATTTTAAAAATTCCCAAAATACCCTTGTATCTATTTTCGTTGGATTCTTCAAGATTTTCTAATCTTTATTCTTGTTTGACAATTGAGATCGGTTTTTGAGTGCTTACATGTAATTTTCCGCCAATTACCTCGCAAAAAAAAGTGAAATATCTCTAAAAATAATGAAGCAATTCATCTCCAAAGCCTACATAACTGACTCAAATTTTAGTTTTAGCATCCTGTATGGTAGACAATCACTCTTCTTATGAAAAGCTACAATTTTTTTTGTTTTTGGAGAAATTTACTTTCACAACCAGGGGTATTTTGGGAATTTTGGAAAATTTGAAGGGAATTTTGGGAATTTATGACAAATTATGGGGGTACTTTGGGAATTTTGGAAATTTGAGGGGTATTTTGGGAATTTGCACAAATTAGAGGGGCATTTTGGTAATTTTCCCTATAATTTTCTCTGACTTGATCCAACAAGGTGTCCTTGTAGTCTATCTAGATGACATCCTGATACATACTCCCACGTGGCACCAATACCTAGAGGTCCTTCAGGAAGTTCAGACCCTCATCCAAATGCACAATTTACAGCTCCAGTTGAAAAAATGCAAGTGGGGGACCACGAAGCTCAAATTTTTAGGCTTTGTTGTATCCGCAGATGGTATTGAGATGGATTTTTCTAAAGTCAAAGCCATCCAGGATTACCCCCCTCCTTCTACTCTGAAAGACCTTCAGAGTTTTCTTGGCATGGCTAACTTCTCCTTGAGATTTGTGGCTCGTATTTGGGAAAAATGTGTCTCAGCTTACAATCGTGCTGCTTTGAAATTCAAAAATGCTTGTTGAGAGGAAGAGGAAAAGAAAAAAACTCGCTTAGATTTTGAGAAATAAATAGTATAAAAATAGTACAAATTTTCTCTATTTTCAATAAAAGAGGTTATCTCATTCATTCAAAAGGTGACGCATATGTCACGCTTCATTCACTTAACCTCGGAGTTAATTCACCCTTTGCAAAAGTTGACACAACAAGTTGAGTTTGTTTGGTCTGATGAGCTTGAAGAATATTTTTGTAACATCAAAGTCATTCTGTCAGAGCTACCAACACTTATGCCTCCTTGTTGGGAGTACACATTCTTTGTTAGCTCTAGTGTTGGGAAAGAAACAATTGGTGCTGTTTTGCTATAGCAAGATCCCCACAGTACCAGAATGCGACCCATCTACTTTGCTAGTAGGGTCATGAATGCCTTGGAGAGAGGCTACACGGAGGCAGAACTCATGATGCTTTCTCTCATGTTTGCGGTGAGAAAGTTTAGATCCTACTTGCTACCAAAATCTTTTGTAATTCTCACTGCAAAAAGTTTGTTCCCTTGGGTGTCATCTTAAATGAATCTTAGTACTAGCATCTCAAAGTGGATTATGGAGTTGCAAGAGTTTCAATACTCTTTCAAGGTAGAAGATAGTGTGCGTGCACAATTGGCAGGGATTCTCACTCATAGGGTGCATGAAAAGGAGATTAAGGTTCCTGAAGTAAAGACCCTACCGTTGCCACCACCAACCATTATTCCTAATTCTTTTACCTTATTTTTTGTTGGAGCTTTTCGACGAGTCACACGAAAAGCAGGGGGACGGCTAGTGTTGTTCAACCCAAGTGGAGAGGTGGTCATGAAATAGAAGGTCAATCTACCAGGTTCAACTAGCAACAATGAAGTAGAATATGACACACTTCTTCATGGTTTGAAGATGTGTATTAGTCAGGGTATACAACGTCTCATGGTAAAGGGCGATGCACTTCTCATTGTGAAGCAAATCTTAGGCATTTGGGCATGCGAGAATGAAAGCCTTAAGACAAAGGTTCATGCCATTCGTAGGTTGTTTAATCAGTTTGAAGAAGTGCAACTATATCATATTCCTAGGAAACAAAATGAAGATGCCGATTTACTTGCACAACAAGCAGTTACATGTGTTGAGAAAGAAGTGCAGGTCATCATGGTGGCAACAATTATCAAGCAACCAAGATACCAGGGATTGAAGTCATTGACTCCCATTATTGGCTACATTTTGGAGGGCGAGTTTCCACAAGACTTCACTAAAGCTCAGAAGAGGAGACTCATGAAGAAGGCAAGTTTCCATCTCTTCCTAGAAGGATCCCTCTATCAAAGAGGGAAGGATCAAGTGTGCATAAGAGTACCAACCATCGAGGAAATTCCAACCATTCTAAAAGGTTTGCATGAAGAGGCATGTGGTGGTCATTTTGCCCAAGAATTAACTGTGAAGAAGATTTTGCTTACGGGGTATGTTTGGCCAAGCTTGCATGTGGATGTTCAACATTGGTGTAAAAGATGTCACAATTGTTAGATAAATGGAAATAGAAGGTTGGTGCATGGCCCAGGGCAAATAGTGCTTGCAAATGGACCCTTTGAAAAATGGGGCATTGATGCTATGGATCCTCTTCCTAGAACAAAGAATGGTAAACTCTACATTCTAGTGGATATGGAGTACATGACTAGGTGGGTAGAGGCTCAAAGTGTGGTAAGGGTAAATGGAAAAACAGTGAGCAGGTTTTTCTACACTAATATTTGTTGTAGATTTGGCACACCTCTAGAGATTGTTTCGGATAATGGTCTGGGGTTCAAGAAGGGTTTACTCACAGAAGTTTGTGAAGAGATTCACATTCTACATCGTCATAGCACACCATACTACCCACAGTCAAATGGTTTGGTGGAGAAGGCTAATGGTGTCATTGCAGGCATCATTAGAAAGATGGTGAAAAAAAAGACAAAATTATGGGATGACTTCTTGAATGGTGCCTTGTAGGCATATCGAACCACATATAGGGAAGCTACGGAGTTCACACCATTTCACTTGGTCTATGGTCAGGAGGCTTTGCAGCCTATTGCGCTCAACATTCCAACAATGCGGCTTCACGGCAAAGGTGCACAAGATGATCAAGAGGTATGGATGGATCGACTTCTTACGCTAGTGGAGCTTGAGTGGAAAAGAGAAGCAGCATATGAGTGCTACAAGAGGAAAGCCACACAAGCGAAAGAAAAGCTCGACAAGGAACTGAAGGACAAAGGCATCAAGGAAGGAGAGCTTGTGCTAAGGTATGACAATTGACTTGACAATCGTTTTGATGCCAAGTATGAAACTAGATGGCAAGGGCCATACATAGTCATGAAGGACTTCAATTGAAGTTACTGTCAACTTATGGACTTGAATGGTAAAGAGCACTCCAGGAAGGTAAACGGGTATCGCTTGAAGCCCTATTTGAGTCGCATTCTACCAAAGGATCTACCAAAGATCTGTCAAAAGGCCGCTATCTCATGGAAGTATTGTTCCATGAAGCATGAGTGTAACTCCATCCAAAATGCTAAGGGGCCAAACAATGAAGATCTCGTCAAAGACTCTGAAGCACTATCTTTGGAAAAGATACTCTATGATGGTACATGAATATACCATCATCTTGGGGGAGGGCTAATGATAGCCGTTTTTTGGCTCTCCGTAATGTCCATAGTGAGTTACCCCACCCTACCAAAATCACTTAAACACTGTGGCTATTCTTACCTTTTCATTGTACAGAGGCGTGTGTGAGTTAGGGGGCTTTTCCCATATCTTCTTAAAATCCTCAGCTAGCTAGTCACTGGGCTAGTTGAGCCAAAAAAATAAATAAAATTAAATATATTATGGCCCATTTGTGTGTATATATTTCATTGTACATAGGACCTAAATATAGGAAATTTTGACAATTATTTTGATATTTATTTAAATATTTCTACCTAGGTGTGCGTTATTTTCATATATATGCTATGTATATTTATTCACCATTACCATAATATTTTTTACCTCTGTATTCTATAAAAAATCATTTTATGCAAGCTTCTCCTATTTTTGGGCGAGAATCCACTCCAAGGAAAAACCTCAAAAATACCTTCCACATTGCCTTTCACTAAATTCCTATTTCCTAGAGGTATTTTTTCTTATCTCTTGTAAATAAATACACTTTAATAAAAACAAATGAGGGTCCTCTCATTTGATTTCTTATATTTTCATATATCTCTTTTTTCCATTTTATATTTATATATAGCTAACACTATTCTAGATTCCATGAATAGTTTATATACTAGCTTGTTTTTTTTCATTATATCCATGTATTATATTTATGCATAATCCATAACCGTCCATATTTTAATACTCCTAAGAATCAATTAGGTCATGCTCTCATGCAAGGAGGGGCTCACCTTTGGAGCCATATGCAAATTCAACAAAAGGGGGGCCACTGAAGACTTTTTTGTGAAGAAAAACAGGTATTGTGGTGGGATTTTTAGTATCCATTTTCACTCCGAATTTGAAGCGGAGATCAAAAGGGAAAATGTGGACAAGAGCTGAATAATCACCTCAAAATGTTTGGTGATTATTGGAGCAACCACCAATGAGCTAGGATTTTTTGAGTGGACCCCAGTCTGCCCACTATTCTAGCAAGTAACCCATAGTCTTCTCTCACCTCTTTCCACACTTCTACATACACACACACACTCATTCCTCTCAATCCCTCACTCAAACCTGCACCTTTCATGGTTTCTCTCACCTTCTTCACCATTAACCTCCCCTCTTACTTCCATAGCTCTCATATGAGCTCTACATGTACATACACCATCTCTATGCTTCTCTCTATTGCTTCCAAAGTACAATTCCTACTTACCCCTTCTCTATGTACATAGAATTCAGCAAGTAAACCATGCTTAACCTCTGTAAATTGAGATTTCTCATCAATGGAATTGCCATTTTCATTGCGATAATCAACCTTGGTGGAGGTGGCGTAAAGAAGAGAAGACAAAGAAGAAGATCGATAGTCATTTTGGGAACCTACACAAGTAAGTGCTTCTTCAAACTTAACCATCACAAGGATTTCCTCACTTCATTCAACCATCTTACTTCAACCATCCACCTCATTGTACCCATTGTAATATAACATTAACTTTCTAGTGATTACTAATACTAACCACTAACATACTAACACGAAATAACCATTGACCTAACCGTAAAAGACACCTCACCTCAAGACATGTGCATAGTAACTTTCTCTCTCTCTCTCTCTCTCTTTCTCTCTCTCCTTACTTAAAACTTTACTTTCACCTTATCTACCATCAATAATGCTCTTTTTGAGTCCACATCCATGACTCAAGCAGACAAAGAAGGCCCGCAATGTTTTGATACTAAAAAAAATCATAATTCTGATTTGTTAGTTTGTAAATTAGGATTTTCAATAATCTTAATGAGGGGTCTCCAAGCTATAAATAGGCCCCTCTCCTTCTTGTAAAACAACCTCCAATATCTCACATAGCACCCCAACACTCTATGCGTTGATAGCCGTTTTTTGGCTCTCTGTAATTGCCATAGTGAGTTATCTCACCCTATCAAATCACTCAAACACTGTGTTTACCCTCACCCTTTCACTGTATATAGGCGCGTGTGAGTTAGGGGACTTTTCCCATATCTCCTTACTGAAATAAAAAACCCTCAATTAGCTAGTCATTGGGCTAGTTAAGCCAAAAAAATAAAAAATATAAAAAATATAAGTATATTATGGCCCATGCGTATGTAAATATTTCTTTGTATATAGGGCCTAAATAAAAGATTTTTTCATAATTATTTTGGTATTTATTTAAATATTTCTAGTTAGGTGTGTGTTATTTATGCTCTGTACATTGCCTCACCATTACCACAATTTTTCTTACCATTTTTTATACTCTTTATTCCATATAGAAATATTTTCATGTAAGCTTCTCTTATATTTGGTGTAACTCCATCCCAACAAAAATCCAAAAAACTAGTTTTATTTATGTGTATATTTTTTCACTATTGTGATTTTTTCCTTCTTACATTTATTTTTTTTTTCTAAAAAATTAGAACACCAAAAATATTTATCTTTTTATGGTAGCCTCATAATAAGAGACATTTCTTTTGACCCCTTTATATTTTTTCCACTTATATTATTTATATTTGACATGTACATATTTTTTAGACCCCTCAATATTTGATTTTCTTAGTTGTACTATTCACTTATATCATGATCTCAACAATATCTTCAATTATAGACCTACCAGATAAGGTCAAGGGTAGGTGGCATGCATACATGTACTATGGAGGGCTCACTCTTGGAGGTATTCAAAAGAATCATCCAAAGAAAGACCCCACAAGGACTTTGTGCAGTGGGAAAAAACAGTCGGTTTTGCTGAATTTTTAAAGTTCACTTGCTCTCCGAATTTGAAAAGGTGATACAAACAAAAGTTGTAGCTCGTAGGCTGAACTTTTGCCTCAAATGTTTTCATAGTTTTTTGAGCTACGAGCTGTGAGCTATGATTTTATTAGTGGACCCCAGTTTTCCCATGCTATGCAGCCACACTCTCTCTTCCACTTTATCATTTTATTCTTTCACACACACTTCTCCACTCATCATCCCCACCTCTCTCACCACTCCTCTCTGCACCCTACTCACCTTCTCCTCAACCTTGAAGAATAAGAGAAACCATGGTGAACTCATACCTCCCACACATAATTCCATTCCAAAATTGACCACCTAGTCTCATTTTTCCTCCTCCAAATTACCCATATCTATCAAAAAACCACAAAATTCAGCCTCTTCTCTTAAAAGACAGCATCATGGTGGTTGATTACTCAGCTTCAATTACCTTGTCTCTCAAGGAAGGTCAAGAGTGGAGAAAAAATGTACCCTCAAAGCTAGTGGACCGTCAACAAGCGTCAAAATTGGCCCTACTCAAGACACTTGGAGCATCAACCTTGTAAGAAATCCACCTTTTCTTATCTCTTAAGAGTTTTTCTTCCTTATTTGTATCCTACATGGATACTCCCATTGTAAATATCCAATTCCATTTGTAAATTAATACTAACTCTACTAACACTAACCCACTATGAAAAGTCCTATCACCTCCATTTCTCTCCTCTCTCTTTCTCCACCAACTTCTTGATAATTTCAAGCAAAAGAAATTAGGTAAATTGCTGAAAATCTAACTCAACCATGGTTAGAGGAGTAACCCTAGCCTTCAAAATTGCTATAAAAGGAGGGTGTAGCTAGCACAAAAAAGGAGAAGAAAGAGAACTATGCTATAGCTTGAGAATCCAAGCTCAACCTCTTGAGTGGAATCTCATTGGCATTAGGCATATGTATGTGTTGTATTAGGGGTGATTAGCAAGGGAACTCTATGCCATTGTAAGAGAGAGTGATCATTCAATTGGAGTAGGAAATCTACCATTTCTCCTACTAGTGTAAGCCCAACATTTGCTGAATCAAGGAGGGTGAATTTGGACTAAGCACGGATACCTTGTCTCCCTTCCAACGTGAAGTCATGGACAATAATGATGTGTAAGTGTCTTGGTGTTTTATTTAAGTTCTTGATAGCTTGTCTCCGGGTATTGTTATCAATTTAGCCATAAATCCCACATGCTGTAAGAGGGCGACAGGGTGGAGAGGACTCCCCTGGCCTTAAGACAGTGATTGGGGTGGCTTTTTTCTTGTGATGTGTTGTGGTGTAATTTACTCAGGCTATGTTGAACAAATACTAATCTCACTTTGATTGGTCATGACAGACTTGTAAGGAGGCATTAGTGAAACAAGCACCCCCTTCCCCCTTCTCTCTCTTTCTTACATATATATATTTATGTTTGCTTGATCATTTACAATACACTTCAAAGCAGTCCAAGCACCATCTCTCTCTCTCTCTCTCTCCCTCTCTCTCTCTCTCTCTCTCTCTCTCTCTCTCTCTCTCTTTCTCTCGTGTCTTAGTGTGTGAGAGTGTTCCATTGGTGTTAGGGTTAGTGTAAATTCCTTGCTTGTTTGTGGGTTGCTCTAACGATTCTCCTCTTTTGCATCCTAGTTCGCTCTTAAACTAGGTGGTGCCCCTTGTGTAGTTGGGATTTGGCTGTGGGTTTCTTGTTTTGGTTTGTGTTGTGTTGTGCCCCAGCCCCATTGAGCAGCACGGGAGCCTTGAAGGGTGTCTAGAGGTTGCTCTTCTTGTTGCCCGCCCCGGACCACTTCAGCGTGAGGAGAGACTTAGGCGTAGCAACCACTTTGTGAGCTTCACTCTTGGTGTAAGAGGAGCTTTCAAGCTACACATTGCAAGTGAGAGAGCGTGAGTTCAAAATCTCAAAACCACTATTGTATATGTTCCTCCATCATCAATAAATTGAGGTTTGGTGCATGAAAGGCATGATTCGACGTTTAAATCTTCGTCCTTCCATTTGTACGATATGGTTTAGTGAATTCAAGGTGACTTGTGTATTTTGAGTTCTATCATTTGATCTTGCTTTAGAAAGTGTTTTAGTGTGTTTTCATTGGCAATTTTGTGTCCATTGTAAGAGGGTATTGTGGTGAGAGGTCTCCCACACCCTAAGACAGTGTGTGTGTGTGTGTGTTGGCAATGTTTAACATTCACTAAGCGTTGAGTGAGTTTTTGTACAAGCTCTACAATAGCAACATAACGAACCATCTCCATTTGCAAGTCACAAATAAAGTATTATGCAAGATCCATTCCTCTCTCTCTTTCCTTTGCCCTAGCTCTCTCTAGTCCATTTTGTGTGTGTCTTGGTGTGAGGTTGCTTGTGTGTGTGTGTTTTGTGGTGTATCTTCTTGGTTGTGAAAAAATCTTTTACGTCCTAGTTCGCATACCATAACTAGGTGGTGCCCCTATCTTTTTTGGGTTTGGCTGTGGGTTTGTTGTTTTGTTGTGCTTGTGGTTGCCCCAACCCCAATTGAGCAGCACGGGAGCTTTGAGGGGTGTTTAGAGGTCGCCTCTCTTGTTGCCCGCCCCGGATCGCCTCAATACCACACATGTGAATCTTCAGCAACTGACAAGCATGCATCATGGAAAACAGCATTGTAAGTGCACTCTGTGCTAAAAGCCCATTGTGCATCCACATCAGCAACACAGTCTCCTTTCACAAAAGACTCAACAATGGCTGCATTTGTAGTGAAACCAGCATTTGCACTGGAACCACCCTCTTTCTTCTTAGCCTCTTTGGCCTTCAAATTAGGACAATGCTTGATCAAGTGATCATTAGATTTATAGTAATGGCAACGCATCTTCTTTTCGCCCTTATGACTGGAATTTCCAGACAAATTTCTACCAGCAGAAGCATTAGGAATAGAAGTTTTGACACCCGCAACAGAACCATAAGAAGTGGTTGCATCGCTGTTACCACCCTGTCTTTGGGAAATAGTAAAAGCCTATTCAACTTCACGCTGCCTAGATCCTGCTTTAATTCTTCACAAAATGACAAAATTGCCTATGCAGACTTGCCTGTAGTGGAAACGGACATCGAAATGAGCCTCCGTAAATGTAAATGGAGAAAGTGAGCAGGCGTGTGCTGGAGTAGCTGCTGGCGACTAAGCCCTGGAGGACGTAACCTGCTCTGATACCAATTGTTGGAATTAGGGTTGCAGAGAAATGCACACAGCTTGGAGAAGACGAAGGAAGCTCAAGGCACACAATAGAGAGTATGTTACTTAGTGTGCAATGGAAAGATAGAGAGCCCTAGAGTGATGGGCATATATACAATGCTCGGTGGAAAAAACCTCCTAAAGAGGGAAAAAATCCCCCAACAGTCCTAGTGTGTTCACACACATCACTACCACATGTATATGGTAACATCAAATGGCGCCTTCTCTGTCAAATAGTAGATCGTAGTATTGTAGGCGAATTCCACCAAAGGTAAATTTTTAACTGAGTCAATGTCAGTTAACAAATGTTGCTAAAGAATGAAGTAATATAGATGCACATCGAAGATCAACATGAAGAAGCAGTAAAGATTGGAGTTATACATTTTTCACATTTTCCCCAAATAATCATGTATCATAAATTCCCGATTTATTTCAAGCCATTGTAATATTTTAATGTGTTATGGGCTCAATGGGAGCTCCAAGCTATAATGAACATGTCACTTAGTGTGCCTAGGTTGCAGATTCAGTAAATGGTGGAGCCCTAAAGGCCTTGGACACCCGGACATTGCATATTTTTACCCTAGGTATATAAAGCAGTGTGTAAAAGAAATTAGGGTTCTCAAGCTCATTTGTTGAGTGCTAGCAGTCTTTGGTGAGAGCTCTTGAGGTGTGTGGCTATGGAGTCCTTGAGCTTCTCCTTGCTCATGTGACTTGGTTAACACTAATCAATGCTTAATTCTCTTTCACTATGCCTCTCTCATGCTTCTTATGATTGCCTATGATGCTTAGATTAGATAGATCTTAACTAACTAGTGATTAATCCCTCTCTAATCTTGTGTGATTTCCCTCTTTTGCTTGTGTGTGCATGTAGGTTTGATTAGAGTGTGGTGCTCGATAGATCTATGTGTGTGTGCTTGCAATTAGTGTGTTGCGTGATAGGATTAGTGTTGTGTGCATCTTGCAATCGCTAATGTGTGTGATTGGGTTGATTAGAGGTGAAGAGAAGTGGATGTGAAGATTGCCCATCATTGTGGCTTAGCTTCTCCATAGGCCGAGAAGCTCACCTTGTAGTGTCACCATTCATGTTGCCATGATTAGCTCACTAATTATGTGAGTGTTTCCATGTCCTAGCCAGGTAGTTCATCCCTCCGGATTGATAATTTTGTTGGTCATTGGAGCTATGCAATGATGGGACCACCAACATTTGGTGTTGTTATCGGGGATGACGGCCTATGCTAGTGTAATTGTGGCATAATCGGATGTGTTTCCTCATTAATTTCACTTGTGTGTTTATGTTTTGTGGATTTTGGATATGTTTGCATGAAGCAATGTGTTTATTATTTTCTAATTTGTCATCGTATCTTGCCAATTGTGTGTTTACACACTCTAATTTCACACTAACCCATTGCTAATTTGACTAATTTTCCTAGCTTACATACTAATTTGCTATGAAGGATTGGAGCTTTCAACCATTCAATCAATCTTCAATGGAAAGGTAATCAAGGTGGTATTCTCCACCTCCTTAGAATATAAACATGTATAGAATTGTGTAGAGACTCAACCATGATGCAATGTAATGTTAATGCCATGTTGCTGCAATGCAATGGTGATGCTATGATCCTATGAAATTTTTGTATTGTTCGTTTTCATGCCGTCGTAATGCCAAATTTTTTTCCAGATTTGGCGGCGTATGAATTTGACAAGTTAAATTATTAACTGGTTATTGTAGATTGCTAATTAGGTGCCTTATTGAGTTAATTGCATGCTTGAATGGTCAATTGAAAGTGTGTGTGCGTTCTAATTGAGTGTGTGTATGCCTAATTTTAGGTGTATGTGTATTATTTTTCCCTTGATTGTACACCTAAAAATCAATGTGTGCTTAATGATTTTTCAATTGTGATGATTGATTTATGTCGTGGTTATGCCCAACTAGAGATTTGTGAAATCCCATTGCAATTTCGATAAAGTTTACCCTTTTTTGTGCGCACCTAAAGATTGGGTAAAAACTGCCAATTATTAGTGTGTGTGCGCCTAAAAAGAGCTTAATGTGCATGATTGATTCAATTTTTGATTGCATATTTGATGTGTTTAATGGTTAATTGCTACGATTTTTAGCTCAAAAGAGGGATTTACACTCCAAATGTGCCAAATTTTGACCTAATCTTGTGGTTAATTTTACCGATTTAATTGCTTAGTTTGAATTTTATTGATGAAATTATTTGGCAATTGAATTGATGTTCTATTACGACATCATAATGGGAATGCATATGGCCCAGAAGATGATAGAGATATAGAATGAAAACATGACGGAGTCATCACAGACAACAAAGAATGAAGACCAAGACTGGTCACTCGCGGACGAGAGCACAAAGTTCTCAAGCATAGTTAAATGGAGACTAATATCAAAGCAAATCTTATTGAAGATGATTCATCCCCATTGAACATAACTGCAGAAGAGCTGAAATCAAATTAGACAATAGCAAGTGTAGATCAAATAGAGAAAAGAGCAACCACGATAGCTATTGAGCAGAGAATTTTACCAAAGCCAAAAGTTAAAAAGAACGTGGTTGCAAAAAATCAAGAAGAAATAAGAAGTCCAAAAATCCAGACATTTCCAGCTAAATCATCTGAAGAAAGTCATATTGGCAAACAAAGTCTCAAGCCACCATCCATAGAGACACAGTTAGATCAAAATGAGACCATGGAAAAAGGAGGCCAATGATCTTCAATAGAACCAACAATGAGAATAGCTATAGTTCTCAGTAGTACAAAAGGAGCAAGTGTCAAATGCAATGCTTTACTGGATAAAGAAGCAAAGTGCAATATGGTTGTATACAACATTCAGAGTATTCTAGAACTTACTCCAGGCAAGCCACATAATAAGAAAATCATGGGTAAGGCTCTCAGGGGGTTCACTATGTGTAAAACTACCATATCACGTGCGTTCAAGACATGTTTGTAAAACCCCTTATCTGTGAATTTTGTTAGGAATATAATGTACCCTTTTCTTTTAAAATCTGTAAGTTTTTTTCAAATTTGAAAAAATAATGCCCTTTTGTATATATATTTATGTAAGTTTCAAGAACTTTAAATACCCTTCTATTGAGCTCACGTGATAGGTTACATTTTTATTAGGTGACCTCCCCGGGGTAAGGCTACAAGTCAAGAAGAAATGGTTGCTACTCTTACCATCAGAATCATGAAGAGCAGGTAAAGTTTGAGGTGAAGCCTTCAAAAGACATGCATGCAGATGTCATCCTTGGACATCAATGGTTAGACCAACACAAGGCCTACAAAGAGGATATAATGTTAATACTCTCTTGTCCAAGAGGTAGCCAACAACATTTACAACTACCGTTAATGCGAGATTCAGAGTTGCAAAAGCCACAAGAATTGAAGACAGATCTTGTAGACAAAGGTAACGACAAAGAAGACCTTCCACCGATTAGCACCAAAAGTGTGACAACATGTGCCTCTACATCAAATAATCCTCATGGATGAGCTCCTTCAAGCAAGTCAAGCTTTCAAAAATTCAAGGCAATTGCTGACCCAACTAAAACCTCTAAGGAGACATCCAGAAAAGCAAAGATATATCAGCCAAAGTACCCAAGAAAGCAAAGGAAAGTCAAGCAAGTGTTTGTTCCATGGAGTTTAGTCAAAATCAATGATCCGGTTTGGATTAAAGAAAGGAAATCAAGACAAAAAGACAAACACATGGGATGGATAGCATCACAATGGAGCTTAAACTAACAGGAGTATTATAGAGGTAATAGAAAGATATGGTTACCAAAACCACAGGTTAGAGCATATGAAGTAACTTCAAGTCCCTCCCAAGAAAGAAGTCCCTCAAGGCATCAATCTTGACACTATCCTAGGATACCTAAGAAGCAGGTATACAATAGAACAACATCTAAAGATGCTAAATTCTACCACAACTCTCAAGAGGATATAGAACAAAGACGGATCTCAAAGAATTTTCCTCTTGGTCTTGGTTTCTACATAGGTTATACAAAGATTTGGCTACTAGTCAACCACAAGACAACTACAACTACACCAGGCTTTCATGAAGATCTCAAGAACTCAACAAGACCTAGAGAAAGGCAAAGTCAACAATGGAGATACAAAGGTCATCAAGAGATTTGGATTCCTAAGTCTTCCAATAAACCAATTTAAAAGCCAGATGCCAATAGCCAACAGAGGCCTACAACAACGTCAAAGAATCTTATCAATAGGCCCAATTGGACAATCAAACAGACAATGGAGTCTTCAGAGTCAAAGAAGGACAACCCAACCAACGCAAATGCAGATTTAAAGAAGAGAAAATAGGTATGGCAAAAGAAACCTTCAATGCCAACTTGGTCCTTCACTAATCCTCTTTTTGAGGATTCAAGCTTATTTTTACCTAAAGAAATGTTTGTAGTAAGCACAAGAACGTAAAAAGTCAAGTTGCCAGGGTACAAAAAACACTCTTTGGCATAGTCAGAGTTGGGCTGCTGAGCCATAAAATGAGTAAAGCATTAGTCCCAAAGCTTCAAGTCATATTAAACTGTGTGGTAAGAGTTGTAGTTATTAGGCTTACTGAAAGGCCAAGGGGAGACTGAACTTTGGATCCTCCTCCCAGTCAACCTATTATAGGAGAGCCCATGGCCCTTTGCCCTAAACGGATCCCCTGTCCACACCTTCAGTCTGGCCCTTGGCCTAAGTCCTTAACTTCCCTAGGTGGCACCCTACCCTGCAACCCTTGGCATTACATTGCTCCCCCCTTGGAGAAGCATTTGCATTCTCAAAAACACAACTAGTAGTATCTTTGTAAGAACTTGTTGGCATCCCATATGCGGGCCAATTGTCCATATCACTGATACTTGGTGCAATGAGGAGGTTCAATGAAACCAAGAGCAACATCTTGATTTTCAACATTGTTGTCCTTTTGCAACCACTTGTATCTAAATGGTTACTCAATTTATAACTCACTCGAGTACTTTAAAGGAGTAACCACAACTAAGAGGTGTCTAAAGGCATAACCAATTTTCAGACTTTCTCAAGGTACTAGAATAATGCAAGAAAACCTTGGCTCAACTGTCCATGAAGTTGTGAGCTAGATTCCCAACTCATGTGAGTTATATCTTGAAAAGATCATAGCTACTAAGGGATAGAATAGGGAGTGTCCTCATGTCAGACTGTTGAACATTTTGGAACACACAGAACTACATGTTTACCCTTAATGTAGATTACATGCCAACATACTTTGTTAGCACACCTACTAATTCCTTGACTTACAAAACTTTTGAAACGGTATCCAACCCCACCACAATAGGTGTTCAAAGTTGAAAAACCTAACCTAAGAAAATTCTAAAATAGGAAGAGAATCTCCCATTCAGAATGCGTTGTGCTAACGTATGCACTTAGCAGATCCTTTAGCAAAGGATACGTGGAAGCTTCCCATCCAACGCGGAATGAATAGGAGCAGTAAGAGTGAGGTACTCTGCCCCAACCACTGATAGACAGTCTTCCCAGATGACTGGTAAACGGGGTTCACCATATCATACAACCTTGTTGAGGAATCAACAATTTCTTGAATAACCATCTTGGTTATCTTGGAATATCCACAAGCACCCAAACCGAGCCATGACCTCTATTGGTGATTGGTAGACCCAAACGTAATCTCATAGAAACTGCACATAGAGTGAAAATTTCTTCATAAGCAACTGATGAGATGAATATGCATGCCACTCCAAATCAGTCTTTGCTAAAACCTAGGGCCCATAACACCTAGTGTGCATGCATTCAGCAAAAACCAGATCCGAACCTGTATACCCATGGTCATCTTTTCCAATACTTATGGCAAATGTGACGCTCGTAGCACACAGTAAAGAGGAATGTAAATAGTATTGAAAAGAAACTAAATACTGTCCGCTGCAATCATTTGCAAGCCTTGCTAAAATGTTTGAACTAGAATAGAAGGTGAAACATTAATCACTTTTAAGGACAAACAATAAAACTTTTTCATTAACAACTCAGAGCCTTGCTATTCCGTACCAAGAGTTATTGGCCCCAAAGACTGGTGTCCCTTTTGATATTTATTTTTATATTAATCTGTGAGAAAAGTACATCTGAGCTCGCGGGTACTTGCTCTCAGAGTCTGCATCTAGATGCTCTGAGGAGTGAGCCTCTAAGGCCACTTATAAACAATTTACAAAGGGTTGCTAAAAGTAGAGCCCAAAAAGGAGGTAATTCAAAAGCCATAATCTCCAAAAGCTGCCAACGTAATTTGTGGAGGTTTGTACACTGCTGTCAATGCAAAAAGCAGATGTCCGTACTATCAGTGTGAGTTACGAAGGTCCATATAGCCAACACAATTTTCAAAAATTAGTACACCCTACCACGTCAAGAGCCTCTTTGATTTATTTAATGTCCCCGATACCCCCTTGTCCCTTGGCCATAAGTTGGGACAACTTTAGTAGGGTGTGTGTGTGTCACTAGTTTGTGACACAATAAGTGTAGTGTGATTGACACTTTCAACTGAACGGCCTTTGACAAATGGTAGATTGAGCATACCAAAAAATTGAAAGCAAAAATTACATGTCTACATGGGTCCATACATTAGGAAGGGAATGGGGTCTAAGGGGGCCCCTTTATTTGCCATGGGATTAAAATGAAAGAGGTTATGGAAGGGCCAAATCGGTGGATGCCATGTGAATTGAAATGATGGGTGTGGCAAGGCCTAAAAGTAAGTGGTCAAACTTGTACACTTTTATAGAATATAAATAGAAAAGCTCGTATATTTGAAAAAACTAAAACTTTCTCTAAATCGTTGAGTAAAAACCAATCCTTTCTCTCTCTAGTGGGTGGCTGTCAATTTCTCCCCCCCCTCTCCTAAAAGGGGGTCCCTCCAAAAACGTGTTGATCATTCCCTCCCTCCCTCTCTCTCTATCTCTCTCTCTCTCTCTCTCTCTCTCTCTCTCTCTCTCTCTCTCTCTCTCTCTCTCTCTCTCTCTCTCTGTTGTACCATCTCTCACTTAACTTCACTTCACCTTGCAAGTTGCTTCTCTTTCCTTCCTTTCAGCTTTCCCTCCCAGAATCTCTACAGCACAAGTTTGAACCTTGTTTCCCTCCTCAAGATTATTTATTCTTGAGGGATGCATTCTCCTCAATCTGAAATTCTTCATTTCTCCATGGGCCTCACTAAACACCTCTACCTAAAGATGAAGATCTGCAACATATTCTTCTCTTACATAATCCTTCTTTCTTTCCTCAAATGGTTTCCTCCTACTTCTCCATTAAGCTCTCTAGAGAGGATCTACTTCCTTCTCAACCCAGGGGATTCACCATGAAAAACTTACCGCACCACATAAGTGCAAGGGAGGGGGGTTTTTTTATAAGTTACATAAGCGTATAAGTTTGAGGCAGGCCCCCAATAATTTATCTCCCAAGATAAGGGAGGGGGGTATCATATTTATTATGGGGGGGGAGGGGGGGGGGGGCTGACCCGGGTTGATTATGTCAGGACACGGGTCCTGTACCCTAATGACTAGGCTAGGCAAGGCTTACGGCCACAGGCCGGGCTAGGCAATGTGGACAGAGGATCCATCTAAGGCAAGGGGCTAGGAGCCTACCCTATAAAGGGAGGTTGGGAGGAGGATCACTGAGCAGCCTAGTGCCTAGTTCATTACACTGGTATCAGAGCCACACTCTCTCTCAAAGGCGTGGTCACCCTTGGCCTCTAAAAATAGGTCCAGTGGGTGAGAACCACTCCTTTTATGGAGTCTTTCCTTTTTTAGCCGTGGCTTTTTGCCAAAACGGTGAGAGCCTTCCCTTTTGGGACGAGAGCCTACGGTGCATGAAACGGAGGGTTTCTGGTCTTGAACGGGGTGCCCTCAGGCTACAGAGGTTTGCGCCACTTCAAGTCGGCCATAGCTGGATTGTGCAAGGAGCTCGGAGCCCATCTTCACCTCGTCGTCGTCGTCAACGCTGCCTGCTAGAAATACAGTAAGTATTTCACGCTTACAAAAGCCTTTGAAGGCCTTTGGCCCTTCAATTGGGTCTTGGCCATTGCTCAACGGCCCTTCCCATGGGTAATCAAGAAAATTAAGGAAGTCGAGCAAGCTACCTCCATCGGGAAAAGCCCTCGATCATCACGGCTTCCAATTGTACTCGCATCGGCTTCAAACTGTACTCGATTATTGCAGAAATTTCCAGAACTTGTATGTTCAGAACACCAACTCGCTTGAGTAGGTGGCCGAGAGCTTCTTCGATAGGACGTCAAGCTTCGTCAACAACCAAGCTTCGTTGACGACAATTTGTCAGTCTTCATTCAAATATCCAACATCACGGATTTGTTCAAAGCTTTGCCGACCAACCTAATTAGCACGGCCAATTATCGGCTACGGTGCAAACTACGGCTATAGGAGTATTTTTTGAAATTGACTACGACACGGTGCAGCTATACTTTGCCAAGGCGACTGAGATCATGTATTTTTTTCTGATTCTTTCTTACACTGCACTGTGTAGCCATGGATTCGAATATCAACATGACGTTCAATTTCGAGCAAAGTATCCCCGCACCTGCCAATGACGGATCGCAGCCGGATACTCTCAAGGAGAGTACCCGCGACGCTACGGCAGGAGACGATACTTATGAATTGCTCGATATTCAAGAATTTCGTGCTCTTGAGACACGCATGACGGTCATGGACGAAAATTTTAAGGCTTTAAATGAAAATGTTACTAAACTTTCTAATTTAGTCATTCAATTGCTGCAACAGTAGACCAAGGGTCCGGCTGCCACTCCCATGCATGAGCACGTTGAAACACAAGGGCAAGGCTCAAGTAATGAACCACTGCATACACTCACTTCCAAAGAGGTAGATGATTTATTGAAAAATTTCAAACCACCAGTTTTCAAAGGCGAAGACCGGGAACGCAATAAGGATGCAGTGACCATCTTTATCAGTAAATGGGATGGAATTTACGCCTTACGGTGCACTCCGGATGCAGTAAGAGCTCTGCAAACGAGCTTAACTCTGGAAGGCAAGGCCTATAAATGGTGGATGTCTCTCAAGGAGAAGAACATCATACCACAGAGTAGGGCAGCCTTTGAAAAAATGTTCAGCAAGGAGTTTCTGCCTACCAATGAGGCCGATCGGAATTGGACCGATTGGGATACATGTTCCATGCGACAATATCCATCACTCCTGGAATATATCTCTCACTATCAGGACGTTATCCTCAAGTTGGAAGGATTGCGTACCTTTCAGCAAGTATGCGGGTTCATACGAGGTCTGACTCCCGAACTTAAGAAGTATGTCAAGACTCAGGACCCTAAAACACTTGAGGAAGCAATAGTGAAAGCACATATTCATGATGACCCAGATGATAAGAAAACACATCACAATCACGTGCCTGCTAGTACACATAATAATACACGCACTCAGTACGAGCACAATAAAAGAAAGTTTATAGTTGCTACTCCTGAAGCATCTAAAAAACCCAAGGGGTCCAGAGGTCCTCTCTCTCCTGAGGATTTTGATAAGGCCAAGAAAGAGAAGCTATGTTTTCAATGCTTAGGACGAGGCCATGGCAAAAAGGATTGTCCCAAGGGGAAATCTGCTACCCAAGGAAAGGAGAAAGCAGTGCACACGGTGAAGCTGCTGCCTCTCGAGTCTTCCTCAAAGTTCTCTATAGTCGAAGTAACACACACTGAAGTGGTGCATGAATGTTGTCTCACAACTTCCATGTGGCAACAAACCTTTGGACCACATGAGTTAGTATGTATGCACAGATATCTGCAAGGGCACAAGGTGCGCATCTTGGTAGATGACGGTGCTACACACAATTTCATCAATTATGGATTGGTGAAAAAACTAAAACTGCCTCAAACCCCGAGTACCCACCGCTACAAGGTAGCAATGATGAATGGACATGATAATGAAATTTGGGATACTCAATGCCGAGCTGTTCCATTGGAGGTACAAGGGTATTCTACTTGTTTGGATTTTCAAGTTATGAACATGGAAAGGGCTGATGTGGTCCTTGGTAGGGAGTGGTTGCATAGCCTAGGTCCATCACTGAAGCGTAGCTACGAGCACAACAGTTTGATGTTTGATTCCCATGGCGCACATGTGTTGTTGTTAGGCGAAAAAGATATACCATCATCACCACTGATTTGTATTGCTGAGCTGATGCAGCTCGTTTCTGATAATGAAATAGATCAAGTTTTCTTGTGTTACTCACTGTCTCATTTTCTTTCCAATCTTGAGTCTATTGACCATTCCTCAACGCCGCATGCTTCTCTCTCCTCTATTCCACCAATTTCTAATTCTACACAAGCAAAAGTTGCTAATCAGTTACAAAAGTTGTTAAAAGAATTTCAAGATGTTTTTCCTAATGATTTACCACCAAGGCTACCACCGACACGTTTCGTGCAACATGGCATAGACGTGGTTGCAGGCAGTAAGCCAGTAAGTAAACCGCCTTACAGAATGAGTCATTCTGAGGCTGCTGAGGTGGAACATCAGCTTGCTGACTATCTCAGCAGAGGGTTTATTCAACCAAGTTCTTCACCATGGGCCTCTCCCATTCTCTTGGTGAAGAAAAAAGATGGCAGTATGCGCATGTGCGTAGACTATAGAGGATTAAATGCGGTAACTATTAAGAACAAATACCCATTGCCAAGGGTCGATGAATTATTTGACAAGTTAGCGCATAAACGAATATTTTCAAAAATTGACTTAAGGTCAGGATATCACCAAGTCTGTATTCGGCTTGCAGATATCCCTAAGACTGCATTCCGAACACGGTTTGGACATTATGAGTTTTTGGTGATGCCCTTTGGGTTAACCAATGCGCCCGCGACTTTCATGACACTTATGGACAGTGTCTTGAAACCATATCTGGGCAAATTTGTCATTGTGTTCCTCGATGACATACTGGTTTATAGTGCTTCTGAAGAAGAGCACTTGCAACATCTCAGACAGGTGTTTGAGTTGTTACGTACCAACAAGTTATATGCCAAGCAATCTACATGTGATTTTCTTAAGGAAGAAATTCACTATTTAGGGCATGTTGTTTCAGCCAATGGCCTGTACATGGATCAATCCAATGTGGATACCATCCGGCACTGGCCACCTCCTAAAAATCTGGAAGAATTACATATTTTTTGAGGCTTTGCAGGTTTTTACCGAAGGTTCGTTAAAAACTATGCTCACCTTGTTGTACCTATGACGGACCAACTAAAAGGCAAAGGTAGGTCTTTTCAGTGGGGTGCCGCTCAACAGTAGAGTTTTGAAAAACTCAAGGAGGCATTAGCTACAGCTCCTATACTGGCTATTGTCGATCCTTTGAAACCGTTCATTTTGGAAACGGATGCCAGTGACCATGCTATTGGAGCAGTTCTGTTACAAGACGGACGGCCAATTGCATTCAAAAGTAAGAAGCTGGATGTAGCTCAGCAGAATTATTCTGCTTACGAACGTGAACTTTATGCAATAGTGTCTGCCTTAATGACATGGCGTCACTATTTGTATGGTGCTCAATTCGAGATTGTGTTTGACAATGAAAGCATCAAATGGTTTACACAACAAACAGATTTAAAGGGTCTAAAAGCCAGGTGGGCCGAGATCCTTCAGGAATATGATGCCAAGTTAAGGTATCGCAAAGGTCGATACAATATAGTGGCAGATGCTCTCAGTCGAATGCCAGAGATTAATTCGCTACTGCTCACGGAATTTCGTAGTGAATTTTTGGATTCTCTCAAGGGCAAATATGAGCAAGATGAAACATATTCTAAAGTGTGGAGCCATTCTCTCACTCCAACACAGGTAGTGCACAGTTAACCTCCACACCTAGTTCTCCTTTATCAAGTGATGAACTACAGCGATGGAAGCATTTTACCATTGACAATGGGTACCTACTCCACAAGGGGAGAGTTTGTGTACCGACGGACACAGACATTCGGCGCCAAATTCTTTTTGATAGTCCAAGTGTAGGGCACCCAGGGATTAGGAAAACTTACTCACTCGTACGACGACAGCTTTACTGGCCAGGTCTCCGTGGTTTTGTTCAAGCTTATGTCTTGCATTGCCAAAAATGTCAAGTTAACAAAGCAGAGCGCCTGAAAGCAGGAGAACTCTTACATCCTTTGGAAATTCCCCATGAAAAATGGGAAAGTATCTCCATGGATTTCATAGTAGGTTTACCAACCACTATACGAGGTCATGACTCAGTATGGGTGGTCGTAGACCGGTTGACGAAACTATGTAAGTGTATTCCAACCAAATCAACGGTTAAGACACCAGAACTAGCAAAATTATTTGTGGACAATCTGTACAAATTATATGGGTTGCCAAGTAATATTGTTAGTGACCGTGACCCAAAGTTTAACAGTCACTTCTGGAGAGCTGTATTTAAACGATTGGGTACACAACTCAACCTCAGTACAGCTGACCATCCCGAAACAGATGGTCAAACAGAACGGGTTAACCAAGTGCTAGAGAATATGCTAAGAGCATACGTTAGCAAAAAACAGACATACTGGGAAGAATACTTACCTATTCTCCAGTTTGCATACAACAGCTCTAAGCATGTCACAATGGGCTTCAGTCCTTTCATGCTCATGTACGATTTCAACCTAGGTCACCAGTTACGGTGGGGTTGGCAACCGAAAAACTTCAACAGGTTAAGAATTTTCTCCAAGACCACATGGATATGCTGAAACTTGCTCGTCAGAATGTCCGACAAGCACAGGATCGGTATAAGAAATACGCTGATGAGAAACGTCGGCAAGTTACCTTTGAAGAAGGGGAGGAAGTATTTTTACGTGTGCCAGAACATTCAGAAAGTCTGAAAACTAGACCGACACCTAAATTATCTCCCTGGTATTGTGGGCCTTTCAAAATACTCAAGCGAGTTGGTGATCGCGCCTACAAGCTACTACTCCCATCACACTCTCGTATTCATCCGGTGTTTCATGTTAGCCGTTTACGAAAGTGGTTACATGGGGACGACAACGTCATTGACCAACAGGTTTTGGTCGATTACATTGAACCTCCTATGTTACCGCATGAACCTGAACGTGTTATGGATTATCATGAGTTGCGTACACGCCATCATGTACGACAACAGGCTTTAATAAAGTGGAAAGACCGACTTGCGGAAGGTGCCACTTGGGAAAACATTAGTGTTCTTAAGAAGAAGTTTCCCACTTTTGTTTTCGAGGTCGAAAAATCTTCTTTAAGGGGGGAGTAATGTCAAGACACGAGTCCAGTACACTAATGACTAGGCTAGGCAAGGCTTACGGCCACGGGCCGGGCTAGGCAATGTGGACAGGGGATCCATCTAGGGCAAGGGGCTAGGAGCCTACCCTATAAAGGGAGGTTCGGAGGAGGATCACTGAGCAGCCTAGTGCCTAGTTCATTACAGATTACTTGTGGTCATCAATGTGCACTAAAACTTGGATGAATTAGGAGAAGTTTATTATCAGGTCACACATCAAATTTTGCATCAAGCCAGTCATAGATAAGGGCTGATTTGGAGTAGATCAAGTGTTAATTTACACCAGCTTTGGATGGGTCAGAATTGGACGAGTAGCCAGAGTGCAAGTTGATTGGGCACATAGTTTGAACGTCAAACTAAGACACGTTGAGAGTACATCTAGTTATCAACATAAGTGGTTCCTTAGTACATTGTCAGTCACTATGCTACACACTCTTTGACTAGTCTTACTTAGGTAGATCATGTGAGACCTAAATTTTATATGTAAGATAGGGGTATGATAGTTCTCTTCATTGATTGTCGTATAAGCATAGAAAGGGGGGTCATATTCCCTAATATGAGTCGTATATAGGGGTTTTATCAAAGTTGTACGCTCACAGGTGGCTTCATGTTTTGTATAAAGAGTGAATCCACCGGGCCTCTCAATCTTTGCAACAGTATCTTCTCCATTAAGCCAACAAGGAAGTGGAGCGGTATAGCAGTAAGTGGCATCCTTCACCTTTGTGTACCATCAAGAATCATGTTGTTTATACAGCTGAGAACATGGATGTGCAATGTCTAATCATAAGTGTTTGTCTACAGGTTTTGCTACTATTCCCCATGGCATCATCAGGTACTCGACAACCTAGGAGTGTCATTCAATCCAAGAAGACAGTGAATATTGGGTGATGATGGAGTTCAAATGAATGATGTGGGTGACAATGCACACCAGCTCAAGAGTTTCACACAAGGTCTCAACGAGACACATGGCTTCTTGAGCACACCATTCGAAGGAAAGAATCATGGAGTTCAAGCAAACACAAGACAACAAGAAGATTGAGAAGGTGCAACATGTGTATGTTTCTTCACAACAGAAGCTAGAGACAGCAGTGGCTCCATTGAGGTTTGTTGCAAGCTATAATTTTACTCTTCTTTCAAGTTTTTAGGTTGTCTCTTTAGTATTTTTTCCTTATACGTTGCTTTTGATGATGGTAAGATATCCATTTCTTGTTCATGCTTGTAGATGTTTTTCCATTTGATTTTGTAGAGTGGGAGCCAATAAAGTCCTTCACAAGAACTTTTGAGGCCATCCACACTGAGCTTGGTAAGTTGCTTTATGCTAGCCGTCCATCCTTTGAGCTTGCCTCATGTGACATTTTTTAAAAATAATTATACTTGTATCATACCTATGAAAAATGGGTATGGTAATCTTTCTTTGGTTCACTCGTAAACCTTGGAGAGTTTGGAACGGACTAAGCCAAAAAGTACCTTGATTACAGCAACCAAAAGGAGAATCGAAACGGATGTGCAAGCAACAATGAAGTGCACCTATGGTTCCCACAAAGACACCATAACATGGTTTATGTATCTTCATGTGTTTGTGTCTTTTGACTTCAAAGTTTCACAGGACACCAAAAATGTAGACTTGCAAAGGGAAAAGTGCGATCAACGGATTCCTTGAAGCTGGATGGGGGACTAAGGTGGTAAACTACCAGGGAGATAGAATCAAATGCTTTGTAGTTGCTAAAAATGTGGTGTTCAGATACCATGTTGCAAAGAAAAGCTTATCGATGGTCTTCCCTGATAGAAGATGGAAGCTGACAATGGAAGAATGGGAGGCACTAGACTTTGATGTTGTTGCTAGAGAATCGGTTGACTTGAAAATATACCTCCACGATGATGCAGTGCACCACATTATATTGGATACTGACTGACACCTCAGTCACCTTTGCGATTATCTGAATCTCAAATATACTTTGCCCAAGAAATATCTCTTTGTAATCAATGAAAAGGTTGTTCTCTCTAGAAAAAAGAAGAGCTTTTTGTGTGAGAACATTCCGTTTCCACAATGTATTTTTGTAAAAGCTTGTAATTGACAGGGATTTTGTTCCCATTAATACATATGGTGTTTTGAATCTCGTTTCTGTGCATTCTCATTTATTCTCAACTTGTTCAAGTTTTTGATTCAATTCAAACGTTGAGAGTGGATTTCTTGAGATGGGGCTCAACTCAAGGCTCCCACCAGACAACTACTCCGTGAGACCCTACACAAGCATATTTCTTAGGGGCACCACCCTCTTTTATGGAGAAAGAAGGAAACCAAAACAAACCATCTACAACACACACACACACACACACACTCACACCTTCCTTATGTGCTTCAACACAAAATCCCCTTCAACCATTCAACACACACTCCTTAAGCAATCCCTTTGAACACTGCACAAACTCACATGCAAAGATTGACCTTCACCATATTAGTGCTCATATACTTCTAAGAAAAGCAAGCACAAAACCTCAAAACTCAAAACACCATAATGCACAAATACTTGACAACTCCTTTCCTTTCCCAAAAGAAGAGACTACTTACACACATAAGGCGGCATGCATACAGAGCTCTTCTTCATCTATGCAACCCCAAGACTTACTTACACACAACATAAGGAGAGAAGCCAAGCAAATAGACACCATGGTGCACAAAAAACTTTCTCAACAAACAAGCAACCCAATGAGCACAAAATATGAGAAGCTGCCAAGATAGGCATACCAATTTTACATGCGTTTAGAGCAAAAGTGTGACGACGACACCCCAATTGCAACAATTTGTTGATCAAACCATGAGATAGATCATTGAAATTGATATCCTTGCTCTCATATAGAATCTACAATCCTTATTTAGGGATGAGTATGATAAGAGAAATGTTTGCAAGAGAATGGTAGCAATAGCATATTGATGCTCTCTCTATGGTGCCGCTTATGATAGCGAGCTTAGGAAATGGATAGGGAGACAAGAGGAGAGAGAGATTAGGGCTTCCCTAACCTTAGAGGAGCTTATTTGTAGGTGTGTGTATTTTGTGCTTGCCAAAGGGCCTTTTTATAGTTGTACAAGACCTTGGGTTATGTTAAACTTGACTAGGGTAGGTAATTAACCATAGTTAGGTTCCCTTTTGACCATTCCTTCAATTATGAAAATAAGGGACTTATTTTTCATTAAAAATAGCCGTTTAAGTCGTGGAGGCTCCATAAGGGTTGATAATGTATGTGGGCCCCACCATGATGTCCCTCTAGTGGCTCCTGCAGAGTGTCCCCATCCTGTTTGTTGTGTCTCTAGAAGCATCTTGAGCCGACCCCTCCACATACAAGTGGTTTTTAACTCCCCATTGGTATTTTAGAATGTTGGAGAAGTCAAGAAAACTTTTCACCTTTGTGGTTTACCTGATTGTAACTTTGACCTGCAGTAACAGTGTCCGCAGCACCTTGTTTTCACCATAACTTTCAGCCTGTAACTCAGAATTGGGTGCTGTAAAAGGAAAATTTGACCTTCTCAAAGTGTTTAAGCTGATTTTGGAGTGTGCCTCAAGTATATCCACAAGCTAAGGCGTTCAAGATGCATCCAAAACACCTTTTGAACCAAGTCTCCTTGTAGGGGGCCCTTTAGCATGCATCCAAGGTGTAGCATGCTTTTTTCAAAAGGGAATCCACCTTAAACAAATGAGGTAGGCTCCAATAAAGTTTGATTTATTGGGGATATACATTATATTTAAGATTTGTTGACCAACACAAGTAAATGATCCAAGACTTGGGTCACATAGTGGCGGGGAAGGGAAGGCCTACAAGGTTAACCCTACCCGTGAGAGAAGATGGGTAAGATAAGTGCCCATAAATTATTTATTTACAAATTATGGGATGTAGATAGGTATTTAAATGAGTAAAGGTAATTAGTTAAAAGAATATGCAGTAAAAAACTAGGAGAGTAGAATTAAGTTTACTATTTACATTCAGCATGAAGAGAGAAATATGATGTAAATGCATAAAGATCTAATAAGGGTAAGGTGTTTGTATGGAAAAAGGCTATTACGGAAAGAGAGAATGAACACTAGGTTAAAACTTTGATAAAAAATATATACATTTGAGTAGAAATGTAGTGCAAATGCAAGGTTACCATTTAACGCTACTCATATTAGCCCTCCCCCTTCATCTAGGATTATTCATGCTCCTAGATGAAACAAAAGAGTTTTTTCTTCTTCTTCTTCTTTTTCTTTTCTTTTTTTTTTGTTTCTTTCTTTTTTTCTTATTTTTTCTAAAAAAAGGAGGAGTGATATACACTCTTTTACTCCATTAGACCTGCTTTTCATTACCTCAATCCCATAAATCGGAGATGGGAGGGTTGCCTTGGGTATGTTGAGATTCCAAGGCTGGTTCTTCTTTGCACATCAAAGCTTTAAAAATAGGTGGAGCATTTTCCAAGCCGAAGGGAGCCATGCCAATTTGGAGCTTAGACGATGTAGGTAGATGACTTCCTATCAACGGATTGATACGTTGAAAGTAGGGCTTTAATCTCCATCCATTGACTCTGGTCTTGTGGAGTTTTCCTGATAAATCTGCTAATCTGTAACTACCATTCCCAAACATTGTTTTTATCATGAAAGGTCCCTCCCATATTTGCAAAAACTTTTTGTCAAGTCGAGTATCAAGTCGGTTATCATAGCGAAGAACCAACATACCTTCCTTCAATCCTTTCCCCTTGAGCTTCTTGTTGATTTTGTCCCTTTGGCTTGTGGCTTGGGCAATGTAATAGTCGATGGACTCTTCTCTATCAAGCTCAAGTCGTTGAAGATCTAAAATTCTTTCCTGCAAAGCTTCTTTTGGCCTCTTTGCTCCCCGTGAGAGAATGCGTAGGCTTGCAATCCCCACCTCAATAGGAAGGAGTGCCTCCTGTCCATATACCAAATGAAAAGGAGTGAATTGAGTGGATACCTTGAAAGATGTTCTGTATGCCCATAGAGCTGCGGTCAAATGACGATCCCAGTCGTTTGGTCGGTCTACAACCTGCTTAGAAATGATCTTACATATCATTCCATTCACCTTTTCAGCCAACCCATTGCACTGAGGGTAGTAAGGTGTAGAATGCAAATGTTTGACTTTTAACTTTGCCAAAAGATTATCTAGGAGCTCTTCTCTAAACCCTGGACCACGATCTGACAAAATCTATAATGGTGTGCCGAATCTACTGCATATGTGATCAAAGATAAATTTTGATACCTCCTCGGCTGTAATTCGTGTTGTACTTGCTGCCTCCGCCCATCGTGTCATGTAATCTACTCCCACAATGATGAAGACCTTCCCGGTAGATGTGCGAGGTAAGGGGCCTATTGCATCCACACCCCACTTCTCAAAAGGACCATACAAAATTATTGGAACTCGAGGTTCGTAAGTGAGTCATCGATTTCCAGCAATCTGACAACCTTTGCATGACTTACACCAATGCTGGACATCACGGTGTAGACTTGGCCAAACAAACCCTGCTTGCAAAATCTTCCTGTTTGTAATATCATGAGAAAAATGACCCCCACAGACATCATCATGGCATGAAAAGAGGATTCTCTCTATTTCTTGAACAGAGGGCACCCTTCTTAGCACCAAATCTTTCCCTTTATGATACAGATCATCTCCTATGAGTTGGTAAGGAGTTGCCTTTTTTAACAACCTATGCCTTTGCACGTTATCCAAGTGTTTAGGGCACTCACCAGGTTGGAGGAAAAATATGATGTCCTTCAATTCCTCTTGGCCTTGGTACTTTGGTTCGTAGAGCTTCACACCTCCCACCATGATTTGAAGTTTCTCATTGGCGAGATACTCTGCTTCCTTGTTGAGGGTTCTCACAACATGCTGTACCTGTGTATCTTCAAAGTTATTTATCAAAGCCTTCACCTGTCTAAGCCACTCCACTAGAGTAGGGTTCTTGCACTTCCATATCCCTTGGATTTGCCTAATAACTAGTAAGGAATCACCTCTTATTATAAGTCTTTCGATGCCAAGTTTTCTACATTCTTCAAGCCCCAACTTTAAGGTGACATACTCAGCCTCATTATTAGAATGAACATTTTCCAAGGTGATGCCTTTCTTAACAAGAACTTCCCTTTGTGGACTTAGAATAAGAACCCCCCCTGCTGCCTGATCGTGTTGTCGTCGGTAAGCTCCATCAAAGCACAAAATGTATGCATTGTCCATCTCCTCCTCATTATTTTGTGGTGTAGCTTTGTCTCCTGCCTTTGGTGACTCTTTCCTTTCTCTCACTTTGTATGTGAGAATGTCTGCAAGACCTGCCCTTGTGCTATCTTCCACAAGAAAAGTGTATTCGAACTCTTGAAGTTCTAGAACCCATTTGGCTATCCTAGATGAGAGGCTCATGTGTTGCACAACATATGGTAAATTATTTTCCATGGTGAGAATGACAAATGGTGCAGGTAAGAGATATGATCGGAACTTTCTTACCGCAAACATAATTGTGAATACCACCTTCTCCATATTGGTGTAGCCCTTTTCTGCAGCGGCCATGACTTTGCTTGCAAAGTATACTGGCCTCATGTAGCATGTTTTTGGGTCTTTTTGCATGAGAACTACACAGATGGCCTCCATTCCTACACTTGGCGTGATGTAATATGTATCCTTTGGATTTGGTGGCATTATTGTTGGAAGAGAGTTGAGAATACCCTTTACTTCAGTAAAGCATAATTCGTGTTCCTCTCTCCATTCAAATGTGGGTTTGTTTGCTAGCTTGTGCAAAGGTGCAATAGCTTCCGCTTGAAGGTGAATGAAACGAGACATGTACCTTACTTTGTGGTTGAAAGTCATGAGCTCCTTGGTTGTCGTTGGTGGTTGTAGTGACAAGAGAGCATTTACTTTTGATGGATCCACTTGAATTCCTTGCAAAGAAACCACATGACCTAGCAATACCACTTGTGACTCTGCAATGTGACACTTCTCAGGATTAAGCTGTCCCCCAAATTGATGAAGCCTCCTAAGCCCCTCCTCAACTTTTTGGCAATGAAGTCTTTGGCTACTATAGATACAGAAGTCATCCATAAAAACCCTAATTGACTTTCCAAAGAAGGGCTGAAAGACAAGATTTGTAAACCTTATAAAGGTACTAGGAGCATTTGTGAGCCCAAATGGCATCACTCTATAGGCAAAGCAACCCCAAGGTGTGATGAAAGTGGTTTTTAACTGATCTTCTTCTGCTATTCTGATTTGAAAATACCCTGAATACCCATCACACACTGTGTAACATTCATAGCCGGCTACTTCGTTTAAGATTTCATCTTGGAAAGGAAGAGGAAAATGATCCCTCTTTGTTGCAGCATTGAGCGGTTTGTAGTCAACACAGACCCTCCATTTTCCGTTCTTTTTAGGGGTTACTACAATTGGGGACACCCACTCAGAGTTAGACACAGGGTAAATGAAACCAGCTTTGAGGAGTCGGTTAACCTCTGTCAAAAGTGCCTCTTGTTGTATTTTTCCTAGGCGCCTTATCTTTTGAGCCACAGGTTTAGTACCTGGTTTTAATTCTATGCCATGCTCTATAACATCTACACCTCTAATTTGTGAGTAATTAGTGATAAACAAATTGGGATACCTCTTGAGCATATCGATGTAGGACCGCTTCTCCTCAGGGGTAAGATCTTTTGCAAGCATCCTCTCAAAGTCTTCAAAGTGCTTGTGGTCACCTTTGTCATCCTTTGTTTGCTCCTTTGTTGGGTCAACCTCTATCGATGGAGTTTTTGATGTGTTGAAGATGATTCCCATTACCTCCAAAGATGATTCTTCTTCGCTATTGGATGTAGTGGTTGAACCTTCCTCATCGCTTGATCCAAAACTCTCTTCACTTTCTTCATCAGCCGTGGTCTCATAGTTGATGTCGAGGTGCTTTCCTTCATGCCAATCGTATACTACATGTTGCCCCTTTTTGAGAATCAATTGTCCTCGTCCCCATTTTTGATCTGCATTCACAGCAATGAGCCAAGGCCTCCCTAGGATGATAGGATAGCCCTCCCCCTTGGCTGGCATAACATACATGTCCACACGTGCATCTATATTACATACAGAAACTTTTACGTTCTCGATGATCCCTAGGCACTTCACACTTGCATTGTTGGCCAGCCTAGCTTGACAATTAGAGGATTTAGTGATTTCAAGCCCTAGTCTATTCATGGCTCTTTCCGTGATCACACACATTTGTGCTCCACCATCAACATACACATTGGATACCTTCCTTCCCCTTACATAAGCATCTACAATAGGTTCCACATCTGGTTGTGGCTTTGAAGTCAATGCCTTTACTGCCACCTTTTCTTTCTTTCTTGGGAGTCTTGTACTTACAAGTTTGGACCAGTGCTTTCTCACCTTGGGTGATAGATGTAGGAGTTGAGGCCAAGAAATATTGGGCTTTTGAGTTTGCAGATCTTCTAAGATGTTGTAGGGTTCCATATTCTTTCCTAGTGGAAAATCGTTGATGCCGATCTCCCTTCGCCTTGACCTGTGCTTCTTGCCTCCTTCCTCCTTCTTTGACTTTTTCTTCCTCTCCTTCCTTACAGGTTCTGACTCTTCGTTCCTTGTGTCTTCATCCTTGTTGTGTGCTCTTGTGCGCTTTTCTGCTGGCATAACATCAAAATTTATAGGGCTCACCTCTATCTCCTCTTCCAGCTTTATGACTTTTACTCCTCTCTCTTCCTCCACTGGTGGGACAGGAGGGATGTTTGCCACTGGAGGTGGTGGTGGTCGACGAAGAATTTGTGGGGCTTGAGCATGCTCTTGCTGCACCATGAGCGGAGGGGGTCTAGGAGGGTATATGTCCCCTGGAAGCCTTCGAGGGTGAGGGAAATTATACATTCCATGACCAAATTCGTTGCAATTCCAGCATCTCAACTCTTGTGCTTGACGTCGTTGATTGTGATTCCCTTCTCTTGGTTGTCGTTGTTGGGGTAGGCCCTGCACTAGATTCAAGGTGAGACTCTCTAGTTGTTGAGTTAATCTTTGCAAGATCTCTTGTTGTGATCCTTCCCCTATTTGTGAAGTTTGGGCAAGAGAGCCCCTAACTTGTGCTCCCATGCTTGGTGAAGAATCCCTCTCAATGACTTCATTTAGGTCCCTTGTTCTATGTGCTTGAAAATTTAACTTCTTGAATTTGACCATGGCCACCTCACGTGCTTCCTCAAATGTTGATGGGAATTTTAACTCTACCTTGGTCTTCAAAATTGGATACAAGACAGCCATGAATCTATCTTTCTTTAGAAAGTTTGGTGCACCACCTTGGTTTTGTAAGGTAGCCTCCCATCTATCCCATAGGTTAAGGAAAACGGCCTCATAAGATGGGTAGTCTTCAAGGAATACCTGTTTAAGTTGAAGTAGACAATTCCAAAGACCCTCTGGAGTATCTCCTTGGCCAAATTTGGCAAGAAAAATTGCACGTAGCCTCTCCCAATTGGTTTTGTTTTGAGGTTGCAAGGCCTCGTACCATGCCTTAGCCTCCCCTTTGAGAACGAGTGGAAAAGCACGCAGCTTTATCTCTTCTTGATCTCTCCCAGAGATGAGGTGTGCCATCTCCAAATTATCTAGAAATTCTTGTGCATCCTCACCATTTTTAGAATGAAAGGTAGAAAAAGTGCTTGACATTTTTACAATACAAGGAGGCTTGTGTACCACAAAGTTTTGACTACGATGAGTGATCACATCAAAATGAAAATATATACATCAAGTGTTAGTTCATAATTTATCATAGGCAAAATAAAAGGGTTGATTGAGGCATTAATTTCATTAAGGCGAGTGGGTCCAAAAATTCTCCTAATGGTTGCTTGAAATCTTAATTTTGTAGCAATTATGATGTGCACCGATTGACGAGCTATGGGTGTAAAAGGAGAAGCAGCTCCAGGTTGGTTCATATGACAATGTGTTCTCCTTTTTCTTTCTCTTGAAGAAAGTTTCTTTTGAGTGGATCGCTATCTAAGCGCCTCTTGTCCCTGTCTCAAAACAAAATTAAAACATGGACATCAAATGAATCATCATAATTAATGAATGGAAGAATGATGGGATTTGGAGATGCCAAGATTTCACCCAGTCTTTCTGCTCCAAACATAAAAACAATGCGTTGTTGGTAAAAAAAATTGCGATCTACACAAATGTTTATTATGATGCGTTGTGAAAAATGAAAAGCATATGGTGCAACTCTATTGTTCATGAGGAGAATAGAAGGCAATTAGGAAAGTTCCTCAGTGGGGGCACCACTTTTATGAGAGCGGATTTTTTGAGATGGGGCTCAACTCAAGGTTCCCACCAGACAACTACTCCGTGAGACTCTACACACACATATTTCTTAGGGGCACCACCCTCTTTTATGGAGAAAGAAGGAAACCAAAACAAACCATATACAACACACACACACACACACGCACACTCACACCTTCCTTATGTGCTTCAACACAAAATGCCCTTCAACCATTCAACACACACTCCTTAAGCAATCCCTTTGAACACTGCACAAACTCACATGCAAAGATTGACCTTCACCATATTAGTGCTCATATACTTCTAAGAAAAGAAAGCACAAAACCTCAAAACTCAAACACCATAATGCACAAATACTTCACAACTCCTTTCCTTTCCCAAAAGAAGAGACTAAGTTACCCACATAAGGCGGCATGCATAGAGAGCTCTTCTCCATCTATGCAGCCCCAAGACTTACTTACACATAACATAAGGAGAGAATCCAAGCAAATAGACACCATGGTGCACAAAAAAAATTTCTCAACAAACAAGCAACCCAATGAGCACAAAATATGAGAAGCTGCCAAGATATGCTTATCAATTTTACATGCGTTTAGAGCAAAAGTGTGACGACGACACGCCAATTGCAACAATTTGTTGATCAAACCATGAGATAGATCATTGAACTTGATATCCTTGCTCTCATATAGAATCTACAATCCTTATTTAGGGATGAGTATGGTAAGAGAAATGTTTGCAAGAGAATGATAGCAATAGCATATTGATGCTCTCTCTATGGTGCCGCTTATGATAGCGAGCTTAGGAAATGGATAGGGAGACAAGAGCAGAGAGAGATTAGGGCTTCCCTAACCTTAGAGGAGCTTATTTGCAGCAATGGAGTAGGTGTGTGTATTTTTGTGCTTGCCAAAGGGCCTTTTTATAGCTGTACAAGACCTTGGGTTAAGTTAAACTTGACTAGGGTAAGTAATTAACCATAGTTAGGTTCCCTTTTGACCATTCCTTCAATTATGAAAATAAGGGACTTATTTTTTCATTAAAAATAGCCTTTTAGGTCGTGGAGGCTCCATAAGGGTTGATAATGTATGTGGGCCCCACCATGATGTCCCTCCAGTGGCTCCTGCAGAGTGTCCCCATCCTGTTTGTTGTGTCTCTGGAAGCATCTTGAGCTGAGCCCTCCACATGCAAGTGGTTTTTAACTCCCCATTGGTATTTTAGAATGTTGGAGAAGTCAAGAAAACTTTTCACCTTTGTGGTTTATTTGATTGTAACTTTGACCTGCAGTAACAGTGTCCGCAGCACCTTGTTTTCACCATAACTTTCAGCCTGTAACTCAGAATTGGGTGCTGTAAAAGGCAAAGTTGACCTTCTCAAAGTGTTTAAGCTGATTTTGGAGTGTTCCTCAAGTATACCCACGAGATAAGGCGTTCAAGATGCATCCAAAACACCTTTTGAACCAAGTCTCCTTGTAGGGGGCCCCTTTAGCATGCATCCAAGGTGTAGCATGCTTTTTCAAAAGAGAATCCACCGTAAACAAATGAGGTAGGCTCCAATAAAGTTTGATTTATTGGGGATATACATTATATTTAAGATTTGTTGACCAACACAAGTAAATGATCCAAGACTTGGGTTACATAGTGGTGGGGAAGGGAAGGCCTACAAGGTTAACCCTACCCTTGAGAGAAGATGGGTAAGATAAGTGCCATAAATTATTTATTTACAAATTATGGGATGTAGATAGCTATTTAAATTAGTAAAGGTAATTAGTTAAAAGAATATACAGTAAAAAACTAGGATAGTAGAATTAAGTTTACTATTTACATTTAGCATGAAGAGAGAATATGATGTAAATGCATAAAGATCTAAGAAGGGTAAGGTGTTTGTATGGAAAAAAGGCTATTACGGAAAGAGAGAATGAACACTAGGTTAAAACTTTGATAAAAAATATATACATTTGAGTAGAAATGTAGTGCAAATGCAAGGTTACCATTTAACGCTACTCACTTGCTAACATAAGATGTGTTATATATTTTTTCATGTTTTGTTAGCTTCGGATATGTATTCCTTGGGGTTTAGAAAAAACCTCCGTGCCTTCACCCCACCGATGGATGGTTTGCATGGGACATCCTTCTCAGCAGTTGATCTCTTTTCATCCGGCGGATTTTCACATTGCCACCATGAAGCCCCATATCCGACAGTACCAATTCTAAGCACTGCAGGGCTACTTGTCGCCTTGTTGAGTTCTTAATTTTCCAAGCAAACCCGATATATAAGTAGACAATTTCTCCACAATTCTACAAAGGGACATGCATTGTACAGATGTGGATATTCACAAGTGGTATTTTCAAACCAACCTTCATGCAAAGGCATTCAAAAGCTTTCTTGACTACATGGTGCATCACATGGAAGAATATGCCATAGTCCTTGAGGGATATGACACTGCGTGCTTGCCAATGGATTTCCTCAAGCATCTCTATGCGATCGACAAAAAAATTTTCTTTCACTTGTTGAGGTTTATTAAAGGCCTCATGGAACGTGACCACGAGATAGAGGATGAGGATGATCTCATAGATTTAGGCATGGGGTGCATAGGAACCCAATTCATTTCTTGGGACATAGTTCTGGCCTTACTTGTGCTTGAGGGCTTGGATAAGGAAAAATCAAAGGAAAAGGTCAACCAAAGACCACCTGTGACCATTGTGGAGGAATCAAATAATGTATCAAAGAGATTGATGAGCAGACTAAAGCATTTATGACACTCTTCGTCTTGCAAGAGCCCAGCTCCACTGAGGAGGAATATTGGATGATAGAAAGAGATGAGGAGCAGAAGGAAGTCCCATACCTCCAAATTCTCACTTTGCATGCAGTGGTGGTGGATGATCCTCATTTTTTGCTCCTTGACAACATTGCCAAACCAGTAGGACTTAGAGAAGACGTGTCGCTCGCACTGCTTGCTATCTATGTGGGCATGAAGGATCCCAGTGGAAAGGAAGAGAAAGTCAAATTTCAAATTGACTTTGAAGACCAAGGTCTCCCAGCAAGCCTCTCTTTCCTCCCCAATGAAAACAAACAAAAGTTGGTGCAAACAGTAGCAAGTACAGTTGTGGAAATCAAATCATGTGCCTCATTCTACGAAAGCGTACCAGAAACGCTTGTCATCCACATAAATCACTGATTGTGATTGATAGAGATGATCAATCTAGAATCGATCTTACAAAGAAAAATCTTAAAGAGAAGGATGAGAAAACTGAGGTAAACAACTCTTAACCTGGTTGATTGTCTATTATTTCTTTTACAGCAAGTGTTAAAGTCGTTTCAAATGCTTTGCAAATGGCATACCATGTTGATAAGTTTGCAATGTGCACTAAAGGTTCATGCAATGTGCCCATGGGTAGGGATAGCTCGCTTTGGCACTACATGAGCCACCTGGGGCCATCGATTCTTTGAGTTTCTCACATGGAGTTCTCCAAGAATGGTTTTGCGGAGCTACTCAAGTGCAAAGCATTAAGTGTAATACTTGTTGAAGATTCCCTCACCCTAAATGCTCACAAATACCAATATTGGTGGACCGAAAGACAACATTGTGTGCCTTTACAGGCAAGCACCCAGGTTCAGTCCTCTCCCACTACACCTCGAGCCTAGGCCAAGGGTTGACAAACCCTGGAAAAATTGTAAAATACCTTTAAGTCAGTTATTCTCCCCATATCCACATATGACCATGATGTAATATCCAAATCAATACATAATAATTGTTTTTGTTAACGATTTTTGTTAACATTTGCTACTTGGTTTTTTTTTAATTTGTTTTGTTCAATAAATTGCATTTCCGCAACACATGCACAAAACCTCGAACATGCAGTTACCCGTTAGCCGGGAGGCATATTTCGGTGATTTTTTTGCAAAACCAGGCGACAGGGGAGGGGGGGTCCATATGGGGTCAACATGACCACCAATGAGTACGATGGTGCTTGACAAGGTCAAACAGGGCAAGAAAAGCCCCTGTGCGCCACGAGAGGCAGGGAACATAGGGACTTTTTTTGCCCCGTCTGACCCCCTCGGGTGCCATTGTGCTCATTGGTGGTCCTGTTGACCCCATACACCCCCCTCTCGTCGCCTTGTTTTGCAAACAAATCACCGAGATGTGCCACCCAATCGACGGGTCTTTGCATGTTTGAGGTTTTGTGCATGTTGACGCCGCCGGACGAGCCGTGTGCCTTGGTGGCTTGCTTAAATTTAACATCTTGAACAATTCAAATACTAAAAAAAAACAATGTACAAATCAAGTGGAATAATTGCACATTGTATACATATAACAGAATCGTTGTATTCATCCATTATCTCTCTCACCACCCGAGAGAAGACCGCTTTGGATATGATGGGCTCAGTGCTCTTTTCATATTTTCAAATCTCATCGGGATCGATCTTTTGCACTAGAAGAATGCTATGATTGTGATCGCCTCAGGCTAACCACTTTCTCTATTCTATATTTCAAACTTCTTTGCACTCTAGTCTTCTTCCTTTATTTCCCCACTAAAACTCTATAGATCCAAGTGAACATTTCGTGTAGGACATTTCTCTTTGTCCTCCCACCTCCATGCCATGTATTTGTAAAATAAAACTCTTTTCCTTAATAGTGTGAGCGCTCCATTCCTTGTCTACTTCAGATGCCCAATGAACCGAACGTGTCGAGAAAAAAAGAGCTATGAGAAAAAAGAATGTACTGAAAAAATAATAAAACTTTAGTTCAAACAATGATGTTTTTTTATTGCAAAGACAAAGTGTTCAAACCACCATGTAATGTGTCAAGTGCATCTCACCCCAAGCATCCACCATTTCCGATGTGAAACTATTGATTACAAACTTTAAGGTGGATATCTCAACACAGGTTAGCTTTGCCTTTTCAAGAAAATAAAAAATATCATCTATAGATTGCCACACACAAGCACGCTTAATTCCTAGGGTCTCTTTGTTACCTCTGTAGGTGGTAATGTCACACACCTTTTTCCACAATTGAAACTCATTGGAGCTTTGGGAGTCAAAATAGTTTGAAAGCAAATGCTTAGATTTGGGAGCCTTTATTGCATATTGGTAGACTTCAAAATAAATTCATTTCTTTCAAGATGCTAAGGAATCTTGGAGGTGAAGAGGTAAAGGATCACCATAATAAAGAACAACTTGTAAAAACACGTAACGCACAAATTCAAGTTGACATACAATGACAGTAAACACAAACGACAATTGCAAGAAATAAAGAGACAACGAGAGAAAGTGAAGAGCAATCTGATTAAATTCATGAACGGAAATGTCCAATTACATTGTTGAGCCTTATTATAAGTACATTCAATTTATTTAGTTGCACTTTTAAAGATGAAACCTCCTTGCATAATGACAATATTTGCTCCTCTAGCTGATCTACCTGGATATACACTACATTTATATGACAATCTTGAACTACATTTTTTATTGACTCTACAGACTCTTTTATGAAGGACTAAGGGTGCCATTATCATGGCCATGGGCCTCAGTTCAAATTTGCAGCACGATTTTCTGTAATCTTTTGACAAGGCCTTCCTCCACTCCCTCCAATGTGTCCTACGTGTCAGTGGCCTCCACAACATTCAAATGACCCCCCTCCTTCATTACAATCTGCATAAACAAGAAAGAACCCAACAAGTTAGACTCCAATGCAAAAAAAATGAGATTCAAGAAAAAGGAATAGTCGTGAATTGGAAACCTTCAAGATGTAACAAGGATTGCCTCTGTACGATGCACAAGAGGCATGAAATCATTGCCTATTTGTGGAACCTCGTTGTCATTTTCACTATCGTCAATGATGATAACATTGGATTTTGGATCGTCGAGATTGGTCGCTTTAAACATGGTCGTATTGGTAAGATCCTTGCTATTCATAGACAGTGACAAGTACCTAAAGCAATGCACATGGGAAACAAAGAAAAATAATATGATTCTAACCTTTCTATAGCATCCCATCGGGACATAAACCAATCAATTCTTGGTTGTGCATTGGCATACAAGTCATCAGCCACAAAAATGCTCACTATGTCCCGGTAAGTCGATCACGGTTGAAGGAAAAGCCAAGTAGCACCACATCATTGTGATCTTCTTCAGGTACATTCCTTGGCTTTGGTAATGAATGATCCACGACGATGAAGGGTAGTATTTTCTGGTCCGTACCATGATGTGCAAGGTGGACAAGAAATCGTTCCCTAGAGGGTGTACAAATCTACACCCTTGTTGATGTCGTCAACAGTGACAATGTGAGTCATCTTTTTTGAAAGTGCACCTCCCCTTAGTTCTTCATAGTATGCATATTTTTTTGCTTTAGAGCTCTGCACAGGATGTTCACACCTGGAGGCCCTTCCTTGTCTCAACCTAAGTATGACTTCAACTTCTTGTTGATGGCAATAAGAGACGATGACAACATACAAATCACCATCTGAAAATGAAGATGGAACACATTGTCTCCTCTTTTCACGGCACACATCCCCGCTAATGTTTCCTTCTGCAGGAATTCATCCACGCATGGAAGGAGACGTGTATCTATGTCCTCCCTTCGCACGAAGATTGTGACACTCGCCTCCAATAGCTTTTTTGTCTTATTCAAGTCCTTTGTGGACCTTTTCTCTGCGGTCATTCGAGGACGCCCCCTCTTAGATCATTTGAGGATGCCCCTATTTATTTAATAAGCAAAGCCATAAATATCAAGAACAAACCTTGTGTTGGTGTTAGCAAAGCGGAGCCAACACAAGTATTTTGGATGCATGCTAAGGCATTATTGCCTCTCGAATCAAATAAAGTCAACATAATGTAAATTGATTGACTATTACCGCTTCATCTTACTATTTATAAGCAGTACCTTACTTTGACCCTTCCTATTTTCATGTTCTTTAACTATTTTAGGGCATCTTGCTCCGTAAGAATTTGATCTAGGCTAGTTTTACCTTTATTACTTTGATCCTCTTCTTAACGGAGACGCCTTCTTTGCTCATGCTATTGGCCACGCCTCTCGCACTATTCTTCAACGAGGCCACTACGTATGCGTGCTCTCTCTGAGTATAGAAAAGATGGACACACTTTAAAAAAACATTAGTGCCAAACAAAAAGCTTTAATAAAAATTGTGCCACTTTGTTTGATGTGGCAAGCTTATGTGCTCTTCTGCAGAGAATCATTCAAAAAACCTAAAACACAAAATATAGCAATTGTGAGCAATAACAAATTAAGTGCAGTGTTTAAGGAATAACCTTGACATTCAAATGACGAGACATGTACAAAAATGTGCTAAATAATTGCGATTTACCCGGAAGAACTTGCTGATAGCTTGGCAATGGAGCGAATGAATGGACCTTCTCATTGGGCGACTCATTTTAATCCTTCCCCACAATTTTGAGCGAGGTGGAAACTATGTACCATCTTAGGTAATTTTGCGTACTTCCTTCTCTCTACTATCAATTTTCTATAATGCACCTGCTCTCTCTCTCTCTCTCTCTCTCTCTCTCTCTCTCTCTCTCTCTCTCTCTCTCTCTCTCTCTTTGTATTACTAGAGGTGCAATCAATTGGAAAACCGTTGCCAGGGATGAAAATACTTGACTATAGGTGTGGAGGCAATCCGATTGCGGTAGATTGCCCAGATATGCAGGCAGGCTGCTGGCGGGAGAGGAAAAAGGGGGATGGATGGGACGGGGGGCAGCACAAGGGGAAGGGAAAATCATTCACTCTGTGTGTGTGTATCACACACACACACACACACACACACACACACACACACACACACACACACACACACACAGATAGATAGAGATAGAGAGAGAGAGAGAGTGCACCTTCAAAAGCGATACCACCTGCCTTCCTAGAACTCACCCTGCAGACACTAGGAGCCTCCATTATGTAGTGCACTCAAGTTCCAAGTTGTGGAGCTTCCAGTTGCTACAAAATCTCGCGCTACCAAATCTAGATTTTGTTTTGCTGGACTCCGCCCTGGCATCTGTCTAGATTCTTGCTATCAACAATTTTAAAAATCATTGGCACATAATTCCACCCATACATATTTTATTAGGACAATTCTGTGTACTTCCAGATGCCTTCTTGTCCTTTAATAACTCTACTACACTCCCATGTAGACCAATAGACTCGAGTTCTTTGATACACTCTTCTCTTCTTTCTACAAGCGCCGAATTCCAAGCATAATTAATATGGAATATAAGCAACATGTCAAGAATTTATAGACGGGCTTGAAGAGTGCACACATGCACATTTATCAGAGGAATCGGTAGAATAGCATCCCAATTTGGATCGTCCATGTCTCGATTAAGAGGTACACTCTGGTTACAATTGAGGATACCTTGAAACCATTTTTGTACTGCTTTACCCACTGTTTATGTAGTGGGCACACCTTTCGCAGAGTTGACTACAACTTTTCCACTCTTATCCTTACCGCCCTTTGACTTGCTGGCCTTTGCACCCTTGCCCTTAGTTCCAGCCTGTAAAAAATGTAAGAAATTAGAAGTTTGAATTTGTATCCCTACCAATTTTAGTGGATATGTTTCTTTTGAGCTCCACCACTTGAACATAGCATAGACATCGCATGCCTCTTGCGTTTGTAAATGTGGTAGCCCGATGGAATGTGTGTGAGATGATCGATTCGCAGGCACATATTATGCGCAGTGTGTTGTAGTTGAACATAATTGTCTAGATGGCACTCTTGCTCCATTTTTTGATGCTTTAATTTTTTATTAAGCTCTGACATCTCATCATTTAGCTGCTTCGTCTTCTCGTTGCCTTCTCACAGCCTCAACCATGTAGTGGAAGCAGCACAAGACTGCACTAGCACCCTTTATTGGAATAACTGTATCTCCTTGCTTATATGCCCAAATGAGCTCATTCTTGGCTCTAAAACTTCCCTCTATACTTGAGAAAAAACACATTGTCGTTGATGTGGCATTTTGAGCTATTTATAGGTTATTTTTGACCATTTTTAGCCCAAAAATACCCCTTTTTGTTCGTAAAAGCCCAAACGAGTTGGGAAAAATTCCTAAATTTGTGGAAAAATCCCATTGGGCTCAAATTTCATGTTGAGCCTCATTTACCACTTGGTAAGAAATTTGGATACGTCTTTTATGCCCGCGCACAAAACCTACTATTTTTTGGCCAGGAACGTCCGCCTTGAACTTTCTAGGCAAAACGAGTGTGCCACTTCCTTGGCCTCGCCTGCCCGACAAGCTATATACACACCTGCAACCATGGCATCCGTTTTTGCATATATTACAATATATATGTATATTGTAGCATGCGGTCCCACACATCAAAAACATGAGTCTTACCACGCACCGAGCGAGTTTTTCCAAGCAAAGACAAACCCGAGCAAGCGTTTGTATGCAATATAGTAATTTTTATCATCAAGTGCTCTCTAGACAATGTGACACATGGTAAACGTACAAAGACAAATTTTACCATACAATCTACAACTTCAAATCTTCAATTGAATAAATTCTTTGACAAAGATTGAAGATGCTGCTCCTTTCCTTTTTGAATCATTGTTTGAAAAAATATGGCAGATGTGAGGAAGGCCATAACATCCACCACACAATGCGCACATCATCGTCGGAATATGCTTTACATCTTTGGTCATGTGGAATATTCATCCTGCCACCAATTATAAGAGGCAAATTCGGCTCCAATCTATGAAGATCAAAGCCATGTCATACCCTAAAAGGTGGTACTAGAGCCTTCTTTAAGTCTGGAACGATAGTTTCAACAAGAGTGAAGGTCACTGTAGTGACTTTGCAAACTAATTTGTTTGCAGCAAATGTAGTCTGTTTTGAGCTTGTGTCTGCTCAAGATAAGGTGGTATCCATCAGAAAGAAAAATGCTAAGTAAGAGAAGATGCTTAGATCTCTCTCTCTCTCTCTCTCTCTCTCTCTCTCTCTCTCTCTCTCTCTCTCTCTCTCTCTGTGTCTAAAATGAGAAACAATATCACTATCATTTGGCAAAAACTTTATTAAAAACCATGCCTTAAGTGTATTTTTAAGGGCCAAAATAAAAACTTCCAAGCTAGTTTTGAGGGTGGCATTGAAGGAAACGGGCTAAATTTGGAGAATTTTAGTGTAAAACTTGGTAAAAATAAATAAAATTTTTGTGAAGATATTCAATGTTCTTTTTTTCGCTGGTTCCTACAAAAGGTTTTGGTGAACACTTCCTCGCACAATCCTCTCACTCTCTCCCTCTTTTAGTCAAGAGGATAGAGGATGCTTGGAACACTAGTACTTTTCAAGTCATAACCAAAACTCCTATAAACTATTTTAGTATTCAGACCTCCACTCACAATTTTAATCGGTCTGGATCTTCCAATCATTCAAAGTGACTTGCTAAAAAGTGGATATTTACATCATGGCTCCATCAATGCTGATGACTAGCCTGTCATACAGATATGACACATCAACAGGATAGAGGATCCTTGGAACATCAGTACTTTTCAAGTCATAACCAAAACTCCTATTAACTCTTTTAGTATTCAGACCTCCACTCACAATTTTAATTGGTCTGGATCTTCCAAACATTCAAATTGTCTTGCTAGAAAGTGGATACTTACAGCATGACTCCATCAATGTCATTGACTAGCTTGTCATACGGATATGACACATCAAAAAGAAGCTAAACTATAAACTATCAGATAATGGCTTAACCTAAAACCCCAATCAATAGGCAGCATGGGCATGTTTTTTCTCCCTGCACAGCAGTTTAAGTCTTCTGGTGAAAACTGGCTTAGAAAGAGCAGAAAGCCCCATCCAACCAGACTTTTAGCATGGTTAATAATTGAGCCACTTGCAATACATTGAGACAAGCCCTATAATTCTCCATGTATGTACATCATTCCTCACAATTGCATTGGTATGATCAACAAACTTTTGGAGGCACACTCGCTTCATAGAGCCAGATATGTCTATGACAGTGAATTTGCCCTACTGCATAACATCTTTAACAAGCCAATCCAAGGCATCAGCTGCCATAGCATATAGCAAAGGAGAAAGTAGGCACCCTTGTCTTATGGATTTATGCAATGGAATAACATCTGTTAGAGCACCATTAACTGAAATTCTAGCTGATGCATTCCCAAAAAGAATGTGAAAAAGAATCTGTCCAAACCCATATCATAAAGACTTTGAAGTATGAACTCCCATTCAATTCTATCATAGGCCTTATCATACGCTCTGTGGCCGATTGTTTGTGAGAAGGTCTTTTAGCAGAGAGGTTTTTGGTGCACTGATCAGCATCATATCTAATAAGCAATGGATTATTATGCTCTTCAAATATTGTACGACGGTGCTAGTACTACTACTTATACACAACTGAAATATTGGTAGCTGCAAGAATCATATCATAGTAGTGGAAGCCGTTGCTCATGCCTCCTGCTTCCTCCCAATATCGGATGGTCAATTAGCTCTCGCTTCCTAATTGCACCTGCATGATTTATCACTTCACTTCCGCTGCAATGTTGCTACGTCTCCTTGGAGCTACGCCAAATTTACCAAGTCTTGTGGACAGCATATTCTCCGATGAATCGCTCATGAGGGATGTTTCTGTTTGTCTGCAGATTGTTCCAAAATGCTTGCCTTATCAAATTTTTAAACAGGTTATCAACAGAGCTCGACTTGCAAAGTGCAACCAGTCAGCTGCCTGAAGCCGCTCGCTTAATTACTTGAGAATTATAGTCATCATAATGTTTACTCGTTCTGGCCCCCTATCGTCTGCATCGCCAACACCCTGGTAGCATCAGCAGGAAAACCCGCACTTCTCTCTCTCTCTCTCTCAAAGAGACTCTGTGAAAGAGCGCGCGTCGTTCAGAGAGTCTCGTTTTGACTGGAAGAGAGAGAGAGAGAGACTTTTAGTCGTGACACGTACAAGCATCTGTAGGAGCAGGGCTGGTTAAGCGCTCGCCCATTGGTCGGAGTCTCACTGTAAGCGTTCGCCATGGCCTTGAAGATCCCGGTACCTGCAACAGCGGAAAAGAAAAAGACCACAGAGAAGGTCCAGAATCCCATAGGAGGAGCATTGCCTCCAAAGAAGGACCTGCACAGATTTTTCAAGTGGCCTAAGTATGTTTGTCAAAGGCAAAGGAGGGTCTTGAATCAGTCGCTTAAAGCTCAAACGTACTTTGAACCAGTTTACCAAGACTCTGGATAAGAACTTGGTGTCTAGCCTCTTCAAGATGCTTATCAAGTACAGGCCAGAGGACAAAGCTGCCAAGAAAGAGCGCTTTTTGAAGAAGGCTCAGGAAGAAGCCGACGGGAAGATGATTGAAAGCAAGAAGCCTATTGTTGTGAAGTATGGAATTAACCGCTCAGGTACTTGATCGAGCAAGGGAAAGCTCAACTCGTGGTTATTGCACATGATGTGGATCCCATTGAGCTGGTTATTTGGCTTCCAGCTCTATGCAGGGAAGATGACAGCCAATGTCTATGTCTCACATAAGTTAAAAACGAGGACAAATTGGAGTTCAACAAAATTGTAAAAGCTATTAAGGAGAACTTCATTGACCGGTTTGATGACCTTCAAAGGCAATGGGGTGGTGGCATTATGGGGGTCAAGTCACAGGCCAAGACTAAGGCAAAGGAGAAAGTTCTTGCGAAGGAGGCTGCCCAAAGGATGTCTTAAGGGCTGAGCTCGTTGGAGGCTGTAGTCTTCAAATTTAGTCTTACTGAATGAGCCCTTTTTTGACAAGAGTTGCAACATATTTGCTGGTGGAATTTTTGTTTTTAAAACCCACAAAAAAGTTCCGCCAGCAAAAAGAAAAAAAAGAAAGAGAGAGAGAGAGGGAGAGAGCTCTGTTGTGCCCTAAATCACCGACAACCACCATCCATTAGGCTACCTACATGCTGCTCATTGTAGAAGCAGGTATGGCGGTGAGGCGTACAGCACTTCAAAGTTTCTGTGGACATTTCACAATATGTACGTATGTACTATGCTCATAATAAAGGTTGTAATCGCCCCTTCTGTGGAGCATGAAAGACAACAGCATAGAGCGTGTGGAGCTGAAAGAGCCCAATTTCTTCTGCTTCGCGTGCAGCTCTAAACTGCTTCGCTATGGTCTTGTGGACAATGGCTGCCTCCACAATTGCAACTCTTGCTAAAGAATCAAAACTAAAGTCAAGGCTCCAGCTGGAGATAAAGCACTGGGTGTGCACTAGTTTGGTGCTTTCATATCAAAAAAAGAGGAGAGAAGTGCAATTTAGTAGTTGAGCCTCTCTAGAGGTCTCCTTTTGCTATCTCTATCCGTCCCCAGCAGAAGTTCGGAATTCTTGCCTTGTAGGAGCGCGTGCTCTCCCTCCCCTACCTCACTTAGTCCAACAAACACCACAATTCTTCACATTGGATGCTTAATTGGGTTGGGAAAAACCTACTCAAGCCGCAACACCAAAAATGATGGTGTGATAAGAGATTAGGTCGGGCTGCGTTAACATGTTGAAGATCTCCTTGTGATAGAGTACAAGGTCACGTGATGCATATCAACACAGATCTGTTGATCCTACAACATGTACGCTCTCTGCCTCCTCAGCCTCTTCCCTTCCAGCCTTTTCTCACCCATATACAATCCCCTCCTCCTCCTCTCTCTCTCTCTCTCCTCCATCTCTCTCAATCTCTCTAAAAAAAGTCCATGCCGGTGTGGGCTCTTTTAGAGACTTTTTTTTTAAGAGATTGAGAGAGAGTGAGGTGAGAGAGAGAGAGGGGGAGGGGTTTGAAAAAAAAGCCTAGGTTATATGTAATCTCACCTGCAAATTTTGAGATTTACCTCTAAATTTTAAGTTTGAAAGTGAGAAAACCTTCAAAATTTAGAGAAATTTAGCGTCATTTGGTGTAAAACCCTTCAAATTTAGTCAGTTTACCACTAAACTTCTCATAGATAGGTTTGCCAAGTTTTCAAAATAAAGTCTTTTTCGAGCACTGGTCCCTACATGTATGTGAAAGAGTCCACGTCTCTTTCAAAGAGATTTTTTGAAGGGTTTTGTTTATACTATATAGTTGTTGAAAATGACAACAGTTGAACTTGAGGAACTTCTTGCCTCATCTATTGTGAGTTTCCTTGCCCAACTCCTTCAAAACCAAATTTGTCAATGATCAGGGACCCTGAGATTTACCTTTCCTAGCCAACACAGTTGTCTGAACGTGGCACAATGTTGTTTGTTGTAGCACAACCAACCTCCCAGTCACCCCTTGAAGGGGGGTACCTTATGGGGTGCTAAGGACCTAGGCCTAGATCACATCATTCTGCAAGAGGATAGATGCAATGCTAGACTACCATCCATTTGAATTTCTATGAGGCATTGATGGACGTACAACTCCCAAATAGTAGATAGAGTACAAACAAAAATGGAGGGCTAAGCCATGTTAGGAAAATCATTTCAAAGAACTACAATGAAAATCATACACCATGGCTCTAAGAAGTGTATTTAGCATAGGGGCATCACACGTTGGGTGAGTAATCTGGGTTGAGGCATGCCGGACAACTCAACAGACTAGGAACTCCGAGCAGTGTAGGAGCTAAATTTCTACACTAAATTTGTAGGTTCAGCTTGTAGGTTTCTACACTAAATTTCTCTAAAGTTTGTAGGTTTATTTACACTAAAAATCTCAAAATTTGTAGGTGGAATTACACTAAACCTAGGTTTCTATCGATATGGATAGGTGAAAGAGAACTAGTATGTGAACAAATTTGTCATAAGAAATTTGTTCATAGCTTTATCAACCTTGCATACTCTTCTATCAAAGCACTCTTTATAATCCCCCACCATTACCACCTCCCATGACACGTTGGTCGCCACCACCTTTGGCAACACTACTAACTCCCCCCCCCCCCCCCAGAAGGCTACCTATAATGGTGTGATCAAAACTTTAATATATACCATGATGTGGATTTTCCCAAAAGAATAGTCTCATTGCAATAAAAGAATGATTTTCAAGTTTCCACCGTTTTATCTAGAGTAACTTAAAATGCATAGTATGTTATCGTACATCAACCCACAATAACTTGAGGTAGAGCAAGAGAGAGGAGAAGAAGAAGAAGAAGTGAAGAGAAGCTCAAGCTCCCACACTCTCCTTATTCATGAGATTTGTTTGAGTGTCAACAATCTTACTCTTTTAGTGTAAGTCTTGTGGTGCTACATGTAGGGAGGTAGGAATAGGAGATTTGTATCCATTAGAATCATGGTACCCCTATTTCCAACAAGGATCAACGGTGCTAGAAATGAGCTTCCAATATCTGAGGGCAACTAGTTCTAAGAAGAGGAATATCAACATGCCATTGTATGTGTTCCAAATGTTCTAGCCCATCAAAAGAAACATTCTACTAAACCCTTGTTCAAGGGGTTCTTTTTGTCAAATATATGTGGTCGTTTTACCATTAAAATTAGGTGTAATCTTGTTTTAGATTTTTTTTGTTGTACTTGAAGTCACCTAAAAATTTATGTTTAGATTTTGTTTTGTATAGTGTACCTTGGCCAATCTTGCTCGATTTAGGGTTTTCTTGGAAAATCTGGCTCGAGATTTGAGATTCCTCCAAAAACATAAAGAGTGAGGTAGATATTTTTATTTTCACATTATGCTCGTGTCACTGTACGACATCCACCCCTCTAAACCTGCATATCCTCTGGCATGTGCCACACATATCTTTTTGCAGTAGGTTCATTCTTCATTTAAGTCCACATACATGGCGATTTCATCATTGCTTTCAACAAAATCCATCCTCTTGTTCTTCATCCACCTCCATACCATTTGCATCAAAGACTCCATTCTTACTTTCTTGTGAATCAAAGGGATCTGTATCACCTCTTATTTTGATTAACTTGATTCTTTTCCCTGTGATGGGAATCTTCATTTCTGTCCCATCTAATTCATGCAAGGTATAAGTTGCATTCCAATGTACATGCTGAACCACATAAGGACCAAACCATCTTTTTGAAATCTTTCTTATTATTGAATGCTGGTTGTCAAGACTGTTGTCATACACCAACACCCAATCACCTTCCTCAATAGCTTTAGGTATGAGCCTATGCCTCTTATCAAATTTGTGTTTTTTCTTTAACCTTGCATCTTTCAATCGTGCTACTGCATCCTCAATTTCTTGGGCCTTATTTCTAATTGTTGTAGGCGCAAAGCAAGAAGGTTTTCCCTACTCATTCTATCTTCCCAAGGTAATATATTCGATGTGGGAATCACATCCTCAATTGGCATTATAGGTTTCTGACCATACATGAACTCAAAAGGCATATAACCAGTAACTGATCTATGAGTTGTACGATCATCCCATAAAGCATAAGGCAATAACCTAGGCCACTCTCCCATTTTACCTTTGGAGGCCTTAGCTAAAGATTTAATAATAGGAGGATGCCCACGCTCTGATTTACCATTTCCCTCAGAATTATATGCATTAATAAGAGCAATTTTAATGCCCAACCTAGAGAAAAAATCCCTTTCTTTTTCAGTATCCAACTCACCCCTGTCCGTTGTTATTTTCCCAACATAGCCATAACAACTAATTACATCATCCAAGAGGAACTTACATACCCCTTCTGTGCTTTTTGTTCTTAGACCACGACCTTCAACTTGGTTTGTTAATTCTTCTCGTGCAAGCACTATGTATCTTATTTTCCATAACCCCAATGGCATTTTGACCATATCTACTACCCACTTATAGTGTAGAGACAATGGGTAAGTAGGGTGAAACCCATCACGATGACATACATTTGAATACATTTGACAAGTTTCACAAGACTCCACAAAGTGAGATACATCTTTGTACATACCTTTCCAGCAATACCTCTCTTTTATTTTAGTAAAGGTGGCCCATACACCTCTATGTCAAGCATAAAGACTCTCATGAAACTTTTCCATAAGCTCAATTTGAGCACCCTTTTCATTCACGACTCTCAACGGCATTCCATTTCTTTGTTTCGGATGATTCCATAAGTACCCATCATTCAAAAAGTATAGAAAAGCTTTTCTCCGTATTCTTTTGAACTGTTGGTCAGTTCACCCTTCTTGCCTTCTCAAAGTGCTCAGATAACGTCCCATGAGAAGCCAGTCACCTTGATATAGGTCCTATATAAATGACTCAAATGCATTTGACAGGCAAACATGATCACCCTTGGCATGAGAGATACTATAGAAACAACATCATCGCCCTCGACAACCATGTCTTCTTCATTTCCATACCTTGCTCTTGAAACCATATCCGTAACTGGATTATCTTTCCATGCATTATGCTTAAATTCTAGATTTAAGGACTTTATGTAGGCAATCCATCTCAACATAGCAATGTGAGCGGGAGTTGAGCAACTTGACTATTACATTTGCTCCTATCAAATACTTTTTGTCACATTTCAAAGCTGTGACTACTCCCCATAACTCTCTTTTTACTTGTGGATATTTGCATTGACAAGCACTTAGTACTTTTGCTCCAAATCTCACCACATATCACTTGCCATCATCATCATCTTGCCCAATTTCACATCCAATTCCTATGGGGCTAGTTTCCACTATCACAATTACATATCTTCCACATTCATAGTAATAAAATTTGGAGACAAAAGAAGCAACTTATTTAATTTTCTCATGGGATGGGTATGCATTTCTTCCCATTGAAACTTTTGGTTCTTTCTCAAATTTGATACAAAGGTTCTGCCACATGTGCATAATGTGAAATCCAGATAACATAGAACAAACATGTACCCAAGAACCTTCGAAGTGCAGTTACATTAATACATGCCATAAAATATAATATCTAACTTTTCCAAATGATTTTCTCATATTAAATTGATCATTTAATGTGGGAGAATAAACAGGAACAAGAGTTAGAATAGAGACACATGCTTCTGGACCTATATCAACAAGGGACCAAAAAGAGAGAGGTGGGAACCTAACCTAAACTTGCCTTTGACCTGAGGCAAGCTAGGGCTGAGCTTGAGGTGGGAACCCGACCTAAAATTGCCTTTGACCTTAAGCAAGCTAGGGTTGAGGTGGGAACTCCACCTAAGGTGATTGCCATGCTTAATGACTAAGGTACTTGAGGTACTTGTCATACTTAATGAGGAAGGTGCTTGAGAAGCTTCCTATGCATGGGAGGTAAGGTGCTTGAGTAAAAAAGATACCCTACAAACTTAATAAGGAAGTTGCTTGAGAAGCTTCCTATGCATGGGGGGTAAGGTGCTTGAGTCAAAAAGAGACCCTACAAACTTAATGAAGAAGTTGCTTGAGAAGTTTCCTATGCATGAAAGTCCCAAAGTTAGGGGAATCTTTGACCTAACTTTCCACTCACCCAAAGGGCACCCCTATGGGCAAGGCTACCCGCACGACCGGACAATGTGTACGTTAGGGGAAGGCTATAGAATAGCACGGTTGGGTGGAGACTAGCACACGCACTACCACCACCCTTTCACTGGTATCTGAGCTATTTTTGGGAGGAGACTAAAAGCGGCTTGCATGTGTGTGCGACGCCCTGCTTCTCTCCCACGTTCCGCAGACAACGACGTCTCCGCTATGCAACAAAAAGAAGACAGGCACACAGCGACAGCCAACCACGGCCGCCCCATCTACGCCCTCCACAGCGCGCGACCAAGGCGGGCAACCAAGGCAAACTCGACGGCATCGAGGCTCCGAAGGCTTTTGTCGACTCCGTTGGATGCGCGGGTAGGAAGGCTTGCTTAACCCTTGCATGAAGGAGAGTTGAACCCACCCCATGAAGGTAAGAGGCCAACACTTTACCATCAAGCTAATGGACCTTGTTGTGTATAAAAGGAAAGATACTCTACTTGTGTTGAAAAGAAAATTAGAAGGAAAGGGAAAGCTTCAAACTTCAAGGAAGTAGCTTTACCCTTCCTTTCCACTTCTTGGAGGAAGGCAAGTTTTCCTCCAAAAATTCTTTTTTCCTCAAGGATGTAGCTTCAAAGTGAAGAAAAGCCTTCACAAAAATGAGGAGTTTTTGTGAAGAATCATTAAAGGTGTTCTTACAAGGAACGACAAGTGAAGCGCTCAAATTTCCGCAAGGCGAGGTTCGCATGCAAAGCAAATCGCGGAGCATACAAAACACAAAGACTTCAATTTCTCAAGGTACAAGTTGTCGTTTCTTTTTCTCCCTTTGCATTAGTGTGTGTTTACCATGGCCAGGGATATCCCACCTACACACACGTTTGATTTTGAGCACGTAGATCAAAATCAGGGCACCACGAGTACTGCTGACACTAATATGCATGATGATGATGATCTAGGCGATCATGGGCTTGTAGATATGGCTTCTTTCAAGACTTTGGAACATCACTAAAGAATACTTGAAAGAAACCTCTCTGCACTCAATGCAAATGTTACCAATCTTATAGAGTTACTTGTGAAATTTATGAATTCACGACAACTCAAGGAGCCACAAGTGGCACGGTTCAAGGAAACCAAGCTGGCACGACTCAAGGAGTCTAAGAGACAAGTGTTGCAGAAGATGCATAAGGTAGAAATGTATTACTTAAGAATATCACCATTCTTGAGTTTCACGGGGAAGAGCGTGATCGCAACAAGGATGCGGTCATTACGTTCTTACACAAATGGAGTGATATTCATAGATTGAGACACACCCCGGATATAAAGACGACTGTGGAAATAAGTCTCTCTCTTAACGGCAAGGCCTATAAGTGGTGGATGACATTTCCAATAGATGCTCATCCTCCGTCTTGGGCTGCGTTTCAAGCTCCTTACTCCAAAGAGTTTTTGGACTCCAATGAAGAAGATAAGAATTGGTTAGCATGGGATGCATGCCGCATGTTTGGCCTTTCTCTCACACAGTACCTTTCAAAGTATCAGGATATCATATTAAAACTAGAAGGTCTAGATGAATTGAAAAAGATACGGGGTTTTAATAGGGGTCTTGACAAATACTATCGTCTTCATGTCAAGACCCAACATCCAAAAACTTTGGAAGAAGCCATTAGTCATGCACAAAGATATGATGATGACCAAGAGAGGAAAGAAAATGTTCCTTACTCTAAGAATACTTTTGCTAAGATCAATGTGGCTAAGAGCCAATGGCGAGGTAGATCTCCCACACGTTCCAAGAGGAATAAGAGACAATCTACGTCTCCACGTCCACAAGAGGCTAAGAAGCCTAAGCAATCACGAGATACTCCACGTAGGTCTCTCAGCACTGCTGATTTTGAGCGTGCAAAGAAACACAATTTGTGTTTTAGATGTCTTTTGGGCCAACATAACAAGAAAGATTTTCCTCTTTTGCAAGGAAAAGAAATGGCCATGCACATGGTGCAACGCCTCACATTAGATTCATCTCCTAAATATTGTGCTGTAGAGGTTCTTCATATGGAAGAAAAACACAAGTGTTGTGTGTCTGCTTCAATGTGGTAGCCCACCTTTGGCCCCCATGATTTGATTTGCATGCATGTCACTATTAACGAACAATGTGTACTTATTTTAGTGGATGATGGTGCAACTCATAACTACTTGAACTATAAGCTAGTCAAGAAATTGAAGCTTACACAGACTCCATGCTCTCACAAGTATGTGGTGGAGCAGATGTCTCGGGATGATAAAGAAGTATGGGACACGGTAGTTCAAGGGGTTGATCTTATTGTTCAAGATCATACAATGACCCTTGACTTCCAAGTTATGAACATGGACCGTGCTGATGTAGTTTTAGGACGGGAGTGGCTGCATGGTTCAGGAAACACATTGCACACTAGTTATGAACACAACTCCTCATCCTTTATAACAAATGGTAAACATGTGCTTTTTCTTGTGAGAAAAATATATGGACAAAAAGGATTTCTTCATCTCCCCTCTCAAACATGAGAATGTTATCATTGGGGCACCATGGTTTAGCCGCATGGCTTCGACATGAATTTTCTTGAAAGAAGAATCTAATTCACCTACATGGAAAAGAGCATGTACATACATGTTTGTGAGTCAGGGAACACCATATCCTTGCAATAAAGGGAATAAAGAGGAATTAGAGGTGTCTAATTTCCTAAATGGATTCCAAGATGTTTTCTTTGATGACATCCCTATTAAGCTACCTCTAAAATGAGGGATGATGACCATGCAATTAAGCTCCTACCAAGAAGCTCACCGCCTAACAAGCCTCCTTATCGAGTTTCACAAGCTCAACAAGAGGAGATCATGAGGCAAGTGTATGAACTGGTTAAAAAATGGATGGTGAGGTCTAGCTCCTCTTCCATTTTTTTCACCATTGCTTTTAGTGAAAAAGAAAGACGACACATATCACATGTGTGTCAACTATAGAGCACTAAATAAGATCACTATCAAAAATAGATTTCCTGTGCTACGGGTAGAAGATCTATTTGATAATTTACAAGTTTTGGCCTAACAAATGCTCCAGACGCATTCAAACTCATGATCGAAAAAAATCTTCAGGCCATCCAAATTCTCTTGAAGAGTACAAGCGACACCTCCAGGTAACCTTTCAAGTTGTGAGAGAGAATAAGCTTTTCATTGATCAAAAGAAAAGTGAACTTTTCCTACAAGAGATTCAATATTTAGGTCACGTTATCTCTAATGATGGCACCCGTATGGATCCAACAAAGTTAGAGATAATAAAAGGATGGCCTAATCCAAGGAATCTACATGAGGTATGAAGCTTCATGGGTATGTGTTCATACTATAGATGCTTCATAGAAAAAGAAATTGCTTAAAGCAGGCCCATTACATGACTTAACAAAAAGAAACGCTAAGTATTCATGGACTGCAAAAGTGCAAGAAGATTTTGAGAAGCTTAAGGAGAATCTTATCTCTCAACATGTGCTCACACTATTAGATCTCTCAAATCCATTTGAGGTCAAATGTGATGCTTGTGGTAATTGCCTTGGAGCTATTTTGCTTCAAGAAGGGCATGCCATAGCATATAAGAGTCAAAGAATCAACTTCAATAAGTGAGTATTGGGGAAATACAAAAAAGAGCTACTGGCTATTCTATATGCCCTAAACACGTGGAAACACTGTCTCTTGGGGACTCCATTCATCCTACGAATGGATCACAAAGCCTCAATAACTTCATGACGCAAACCAAGCTCTTCAACAAACAAATGAGGTGGAAAATTTTTCTTTTGCAATTTAAATTTCATATTGCTCAACATTGTTGGCAAGCACAATCAAGTGGTCGATGCACTTTCACAACGACCAAGGGTAAATTGGTGTCTATAGAAACTCACAATGATCTATCTTTTATGATAGATGAGTATGCTACTGACCAATAATGTAAGTATGTAATTACAACCTTTGCAATAGGAAAGAAAAAATAACCATTCACCTTGAAGGATGGTTATCTTATAAACAAAAATAGGCTATGTGTCAATCACCCATACAATTCAAAAGTCATGTATGAATCCCATACTTCTCCTTATGCGGGGCAAAGAGGGATTCCATAGTCTACTTTTCGAGGAGTAGAAATGTAATTTTGTTGGTATACCATGAAAAGTAAACATACAAGAGTATGTTTCAAAATGTGTGGTATACCAAAAGTTAATAATTGATCGAGGGAAGAAACTTGGATTGTTTCAGTTGACAGGCTTAACAATAAAACACACTCTATGCCTGTCAAAACGACTAGGCACATCAAATGGCAACCCTGTTCAGATCTCAAATTTTCAAGCATCATGGATTTCCAACACCCATAGTGTCGGACAAAGATCCTAGAATGACTAGTAATTTCTAGAATGGTCTCTAAACTCTCTCTCTTGCAGAAGTATTGTTCATGCCAGGTTAACTAAGTACCATGTTTATGTTGCTACCATCAATTAAGTTCACGCGTTATGATCACAAAGTAATCTCTCAAAAGTGCTTCACCTAATTTCTTGATTCTGCTAGCTTCAAAGTTCATAGGCCATTTCCATTACAATACACGTCTCTTTCATTCTTTGAATCGCATCAATCTTTGTTGGACAAGGCCTTCTACCATATGGCCCGCAATAAGAACTTCACTCACACCAAACACTAGCTTTTGCCCAGACAAGATAAGGTTCACTTCTTCCAATCGTGACAAGGTCTCATCACAATCATTGATATGATTTGCCACATACTCACGCCATTAGGGAATTTGGGAGGTCATTTGGAGGGCCTTATTGTTGAGGAGAGATAAAAGGAGGTGCATCCAATGAATAGCAAGCCAACGTAACGTAGAAATATAAATAAATAAATCAAAAAATGCAAAAGACAGAGAAGAACATGAGGTAAAACCTTGTTTTTACGGTGTTGAAGGTATTTATATGTGGACCCAGGGTCTGTATGTAGTTATGGTACTAAAAGATAGCTACGATATTGTATTATTCTCCTACCACAAAATAGTTTGCTCCATAACCAAGCATTTAAAACTGAATTTTCCTCCATTGCAAGCAAGTTCACGCTTTCTTATACCATGCAGAAAGAGCCATGGTTTCTTCTTCTTCTTCTTCCCGCCCTAATATCTCTAGGGGTTGTTGTGCTCTCTCACCAAAAATCCTCGCCATTAGTCTCTCAAGGAGGCCAAGTAGCACCATGAGCTCTATCACTATCTCAACCTCCATCAATATAGATAGTCAATGGCAACAACAGACAATATACAAAGGTTCTTGGGTTCTTATGCAACCAAGAAGGAGGAAAATATCCTCAAGAACAAATTTATTTTTTCAGGCATGGAAAGCAGGAGTGCTAGATTTCAAATTGGAGGTGGGCAAGAAAACTTCTAAGGAAGTTTTGGTATGATATGTCTATAGTCACTCCAATGTGATTGCTAATGGCGGAGATGTCTCATTGGCTTATCATCCTTGATCCAACTATGAGTGTGTTCATAGCCTTCCATCTCTATTCTTACTTTTAGACCTTGTTGTTCTCTTTATTTGTTTCTTCTTTTGAAGAGGTAGAACAATACAAACAGAGGAAGAATGATTTCTCATAAATCATTTGTTTGTTTCAGTAGTTAGCTAGGTGTGTCTTACATTTGGTTGTTGCGATTGCAAATGTCTATCCTTCATCATATGAGGAATGGGAGCCACTAAAGTGTATTATAGGTCTCATCTCTATAACCCACACTGACATTAGTGTTTTATAGTATGATGGAAGAACTAGCAAGAGTCTTGCAAATGGGGGAATTTCCTTCTATGAGCATTTCTACCAGCTCAACCAAGAATATCAAAAAGGTAATCTGGTTAAACTCCCTCTCCCTACCAATTGGAGATGTATTGACTAGTCAGTCTCGGACACCACCGTGTGCGAGGCTCTCAGAAGCAAGTTGTTTAGGGATGTGAAGAGGTCCCTACAAAATTCAGTACCCACTAAATTGAAAAAGATTTCTAATTTTTGTCTTATAAGTTTAGTTGAGGAACTATTTCACACCTGCCACATACATGTTGCAAAGACAATGCTGGAATGTAAATCTCTAGATGATTGCTTCTATGACATGTTTCTTTGATAGAGGGTGTCATGTTAAAGAGGTGGACATCATACATTGCGAGGCTAAACTGAACACTTTGGTGGCCAAGTACATGATTGGCACACAGTCACTTCTTATCTCCTTCTGGTACCAACGCTCTTAGATTGTTGTAGGCTACTCTAATTTTATTCCTATTGATCAAGAGTTAGCATGCCTGGAGGACAATGGTGTCATAGATGTGGAGGTATTTGACAAAGAGCTCAACCTTGTGACAGTTATCACAATAAGAGAGCAATGCAACTTTTTGCAACTTTGGCATAACATCATGGACGAGTCCTCGGAGAAGGAGCCCTCACTATTCTATTTCTTAATTGGTGGATGTAAAGTAATGCAATGATGGGAAAAAGAGATTGTCTGTAGAGAACTAACAATGTAACTTGAATGAATTTATATTCATGACTTCAATTCCAAAGTTTCTTGCAATTTGGTTATTAGATAATTACCACAATTTGGTTATATCTTTATTTCAGTTTTTGTAAGATGAGGTCTGTCTCACTACCTATGTCCCTTTGTTAGCTGGTAGTGTGATAACTGTATATTTTGAGCAACATATGCAGAGTTATGTATTATCATCTCTCTCTCTCTCTCTCTCTCTCTCTCACACACACACACACACACACACACACACACACACATTTCCATGGCACCACATTGAGATGCACAAAGAATTATATTAATCTAAATAGCTAGCATTTTGGAGAGTATTTGTAAGTACAAATTCTGAAACAGTCAATGGGCTGAAATACAAATTCTTGAGATAAGGAATCAAAATGTCCTCTAGATAAAAGTAACGCTCATGACCTTCAAATGAGGGTGGGGAGAGAGTGGTGCCCGATGGATTTAGCAAGCCCTCATGGGGTGTGATATCTATCAACAAAGTGTTGATATCATCTTGTGGGACATGGATTTGGAAAAAAGGTTTATAGAATAGCACAAAAAATCAAATTGTGAACGTTCGATTCCTGCTATGTTGCAAACAATATTTACAAGGGGATTGAGGTTTCTCTGTAGCATAGAGGACCATATGGCAACTTGGAACCTTGGAAGTAGAAACTGTATAAATCCCTTGGTTCCCGGATGCACAATACATCTGGAATTGCATATCCTAAAGTTGCACCGATTGATAACTTTTGCATGGGGGTCATATGGCTCCCGAAACACCAACAATCTGTTGACGTCCAAAATAATCAGTCTCTGTAATTATTTTGTAAAACAAATAAGTAGTTAGACAATAGGTTGAATTTCATATTCTTTAATGTAGGCTATTACGGAAACAATCATAGGGATGTCTAGCAAGGGTCCATACTGGGTTTGTCTGCCATCAAGGTTGTCTTGTCCAACATTGAAATCCTGGACCGTCTTCTCTTGTTCTTCTACTGTCTGAGACTCTTGTGTCTCTAGTGTTGAGGGATCCATTGCACCTGAATTTGCTTCTAATGTGCTATGATCTGTTTATGTGTCAGGCATAAAAGACTCTTGATTTTCAAGCTCAACATGTGGAGAGGTGGCAGAGGTATGCTCTGCTTGAGGGCTCGGGGGGTTCACTATGTGTAAAACTACCATATCAGGTGCGTTCAAGACATGTTTGTAAAACCCCTTATCTATGAATTTTGTTAAGAATATAATGTACCCTTTTCTTTTAAAATCTGTAAGTTTTTTTCAACTTTGAAAAAACAATGCCCTTCTGTATATATATTTCTGTAAGTTTTAAGAACTTTAAATAGCCTTCTGTTGAACTCACATGATAGTTTACATTTTTATTAGGTGACCTCCCCGGGCTTGAGGGTTAGAGCGTTCTTTTTTAGCCCCTCCCTCTACATAAACTTCATCCTTCTGAAACCCTCCAAGTGTAGAGGGAGTTTCAACATTTATTTCTTTCTCAGCCCCTTGGTCTATGTGATCTTGATCTTGAGTGGGTTTCCCCTCGTCTGTCTGCAGGATTTCTAATCTCGGAAGTCCCTCCCTCATCTTGCTCTTGTCCTTTGTCATCTTCCCTTATAGAATCTGTTTGTTGCAATCCATCAATAGTCATCATTAACTCTACAATGTGGCCAACAGAGTTTGTTCTGCATCGATGCTCACGGTATGTGAAATTGCAAGCAAATGCTAGATTAGGGTGGCACGGTATCGATGCAAATACTCTATGGTTTACTTCTCCAATGCAATCTTCCAAAGACAAAATGAAAACAAAAAGGAACTGAGACACAACTTGGTCCAAACCGTCACAATGTTATAGTAATGATGTGCAAAATGCATTCCTTTGACATGAATGGATTTAATGCAAAAAAGCTTTGCAATATAAACTCAGCATGGAGGAGGTATCTCCATCCACACGAGTTGCCATCAGTCTGTAAGGGCTTTGCGACTTCCTTAATTTCTAAACTGTATAGCTCTAGATTCTTGCATAGCCTTCCATATGCGTGCAACAATTGTTTTATGCATCTGCACGCAGGAGGAGTTGGTATGAACCCAACACAATAACTGCCTCCATTGTCTATAAAAAATAAATCCAATTTATAATCGTCAATACTCATAGTCTCAATTCTGGAAGCATTCCTCGAATTGAGTTTAGTATCTAGATAGCTAGCTTGTCAAGTTCAATGCACACGAGGCTTCAGTGGCAGTTGCTCTCATATGGAAAAATTATGGTTTTTACTTGGAGCATTGGACAATGAGCAAGCCACTTCTTGAATGTGCCAACAGGGAGAAATCTGACAAAGGGAGAAATCTAGGAATCCAACATATATATTTCTGCATGGCATTGTGGAGGTAGTTGGCTCTTTATCAAATTACAAGACAATTGGATGTTGTTAGTCTCGAGTCTCAAGGCTAAATAAAAATATGCTAGAGCTAGTGAAAGCATCTTACTTCAGGAAGATATATACAATTGAGTCTGTGATTTGAGCATCTGGATCCCGCAATATATTGATATTTGTAGAATCTAATGAAAGTCTTCTTATACCATTTTCTAGCAGTATATCTACTATTAATCCTTCCTCCATTGATAAATTTTTTTTGTTGTTGCTGACATTGATTTTGTGTGCTACAATGCGGTAGCTGAAACTCAGATTACTCATTACATGGTATTGTAAACGCACCCTTTTAAATGATAAGGGCTAAAAGTTTGTTTAAAATTTTTGACAACTTGTTTTATTTGTAGCACATCATTTTCAATTACTTACCATAGTTCATTCAAAAGTATGGAGACCCAGCCATATGGAGCACCCAAGGCTTGCAATAGTCTCATTACATGGCCAGGAATGCATATTTCAGACACACACGTCATGGTGGCTCTCGAGATAAGGCAAACAGTTTGAAAGATTTTCTCCAATGGTTTTATCACAGAATCCTTCATTGGCTACAGCAAAAACATGTATTTAGACTGTTCAGCAACATCACAAGCAATTAGGCATTTGCAACAAAGGAAACGGAAATGAGTAGAGACATTCAACAACACTAGTTCTCGTGAAGGCCAGAGAAAGTGAATAGAACCAATGCAATATGGTAACCATAGGTGGATCAAGAGATTTTGATTTTAGGTAACAACATGTACAAGGGATGCCTAATGAGATAATAGATACAGTACAATTACAAGTCACAAGTCTTTCGACTTGATGACAAATAGTGGATATATTTTGGCACATTACCCTTTGTATCAAATCATTAAATGTTTGCCATAATCTAATAGTTCATTTGGGCTTTGTTTCCCCAAAGTGAGTGACATTCCTGTGTATGTGTAATAATAAGCTGCACGACCACCGGTATACCTCGGACAGTATCCAAAACATTATCTAGCAAAACCTTTATCGACGAGGATAACTTTGTCTGCATTTTGTGGTAGCATTGGTCCACCTAGGAAGTGTGAGAGCGTCTTGAGGAAGTATTTCCCTCTTGGGACATTCCATTGTGAAATACTAGTATGGGTGCCTCACAGAGTCTGGCAATATATTTTATTAGTGCTGCATTCCTTCCACGATACTCTCCTATCCGTTGGCGAAGAAAGTCATCCTTTTCAGCAATCATGAATATACATAGAAGTATGAGTTAGAGAAAGATAGTGACAGCTAGATTTTTTTAATTTTTTATTTTTGCAAGGGGGGGGGGGGGGGGGGGGGGGGTGCTTACCATGTATCTCTCATCCTGAATATATAAGTCATCCTTCTATAGGTCCACTGACCTCGTGGACCCTTGTGCGGGACAAGCAATCCTCTGTTTCCTGAGTACTGGTTGATGGCCTGCGGTTGTTTCTAATAGCTTGGAAGGTGGACTGATCTGGGAGTGTCTCTCTATACTTTCTTGCCTTGTCAAAGCAAAGTTTGAGGCACTCCATCATGTTACTAGAGGTTTCCATTGCCTTGTCTTCATTGTTGTCATCAGATACAAATCCACTCCTCCCCTCTTGAAATTTGGAGAGTGTTGCAAGTGCAAAGTCCTCCCTAAAAGAAAATATACTTTGAATTTCATGGAGGAAAATGTATGATCTCTTACCAAATTTAAAGTCTGGCAATCCAGGAAGCATCAATGTGGCTTGTTTCTCATTAAAGCCACACACATCTAAAGGTAGTTTGATGTCAGATGTTTTAACTATAAGTATTTTGCTTCGTTGCACCTCTTTAGCCTCTGCCGCAAGATTAATATCCTCCTCAATCTCAAGAACCTTATGGGACTCCAAGTCCTCATCATCTTGTTCATCGGGTGGTAGATCCTCCTCATCCATTACATCTGAAGGATCATTTAATAGACTAGAAAATAGAGAATCTAAGAATATAAGGAACCCAAAGGATTCTTTAATTAGCTTGGAATCTCATTCGTGTATAGGACACCATGAGGATCTATAGATAATAGGCACTTGATGGTACTTCTTGTATAATTGTCTTGTGGAATCACAATCTTTTAAGTGCACCACCACCATGTCAGCAAGAACCACCCTACCCCTATGGACATCAAGATCAAACTTGTCTCTTTTAGCATTGAGAAAAGCATTGTGCTGAGCTATAAGGTCATTCAGAATGAATGGGGCATTGAAGATAGAAGAGACCTTGTGAAATATTTTAGCAGCTCCTGCAGATACTGCAAAATCAAAAAGTGTTTTATCTGGCATATGCAAGATTTTCAACCCCTTGCTTACATTTTGTAGCTGGCTCACTGGCAGAAGAAAGATCAATGTTTCTCTTTTTGGTGCTCGTAACATTTAATGGCTTAGTAACTTGTGTGTAGCGGAAAATAGCATGAACATAGTGAGCATGTCATTAGAAAAGATTCCTAATGAGAATAACAAGAGTGCTTGGGTGGAGAGAGAGCAACAAAAAGTATAACACCTAGTTAGATAGCATGAACAATACTTCAAAAGAGAGAAAAATTAAGCTATTGACAACAGCTGAGGACCATATTTACATGGAGATGGTCGCCCCTCCAAAAGGCTTTGTATTATGGTTTCTCCCATCAAGAGAGACATTTTACAATACAATTATTTGTGTTCCTTCAATACTAGCTAGTGCAATGAAAATGGAGACTTCAAGCATTAAGCAAAACACTTATTAAACACAACATCAATTCCCTCACGGTCTCAGACCCAAGCCCTCACACACCTTCGAAGATGGTGACAGCTAGCGGGGTATGAGAGTAGATTGAGATGAAGAAGGAGTAGTCTTACAAGAAAGATGTACATCTCCTCACATAATCACTCATATTAGCATAGCTTAGCTTAGTAATTAGCATGGTAGAGGAGATGAGTATGCATTGAATCTTGGCTCTTGGTTGGATTTTCATCACAAAGCCAAGAGTTGTTGGTGTAGGACTCCCTTCTCACAAGCTTGGAGTAGGTGATAAGCTTTCCATTAAAGCTTGAGAAGGAGAGAGAGAGAGAGAGAGTCTTCTTGCTTCACACATGAGTTTTTGTGAGTGTGTGTGGATAATCCCTTGAGAAAATCATCCCCCTCTCTCTCTTGGTCGACCCCTCTTGCTATTTTCTCATGATGCAACCCTATTGGCCCTTTCTAGGCTTAGCCAATGAGTATTAAGAAGTATAAGTGATAGCCTTCTGACATGTGTCCCCCTTTCCCCTTTTGTGAGAGATTTAGGTAATTAATAAATGCAACTAAACTCTCATTTGTCTCTTGGCCAATAGGAATCAGGCAAGACATGGGGCTGGTGAATGCTCATTCGACCCCTTGGGAGAGTCTCCAATAGTCTTCTAGAGAGCTTAATTATTATTGGTTCTTTTATTACTTGTTTATAAATTAATTAAACTAGATTTACTCTAGCCTAATTCTCATTGGTCCACCTCCATGGCCATCCAATAGGATTTGAGTACACCTTGTGGGCATCTGGGCTAGGGAGCTGACATGTGTCCCTCTTTCCCCTTGAGTAAAAGAAGCTTGTGAGTGTGTGTATGTTTGTTCTCATCCCCTACTTCCAAGGCTCGCCCCCTCCTGTGTAGGACTTGTGAGGACTTTTTGGGACACACACAAAGCATCCAATTTCCCTAGTGTTTGACCTTTGAATAAAACCTTTGAATTTTGGAACCTTAGCATTTTGGAAGTCTTAACAGGCTAAACCTTAGGGTCTTTTAAGCCCATTGTTGCACATTGCTCTTTTGCAGATGGCCCCCCCTTTTGGATCCCTATTTTCCCTCCTTTGGATCCCTACTATGGCCGGTCTATCAGCTTAACCAATATTCTAGCTTTTTCTCCCCTTGTGCTTCCCCATATTAAATGATCAGTTTAACATGAGAAAATCATTTAGGAGAATTAGTTATTAGTTATTATGACAGTGCTAGTCACTTGAAGCTTCTAGCTTACATGCACTTCTTCATGTTTTGAAGCTTCCAATTCATTGGGAGTTTCCGTTGTCCCCACAACATCATCTCCAAGAAATGTATCTTTAGCCAGAGCAAAGTCCACATCTCTCTTTACAGAGACTCTCAGCAACTTAGGTGGTCTCTCTTTTGCTTCCTATTCACTTAAGACAATTTCCTCATCCACCCTCTGCCTCTTCATTCTGTGGGATCTTAATCCTAAGAAAAACAAATTACAAGCAAAAAAAGGTAAGTATTGCCAGCGTTGGTTGGTTCAACAATCTCTCTCTCTCTCTCTCTCTCTCTCTCTCTCTCTCTCTCTCTCTCTCTCTCTCTCTCTCTCTCTCTCTCTCTCTCTCTCTCTCTCTCTCTCTCTATGACAAATTGGTCTCATAGGTCATTGTTTTTTTTCTTATAGAAGTTACTTTTAGTAGCTCATTTTATTTGAGTTCAACTTCTCTATCTCCCTATTTTTCTACCCCTTATATTCTCCATGGTGCGCGAAGAATGATTAATAGACAAATACTACATTTATGTGCGCCATAGGATAACAAATAGAGGGAGGGGCTTCTCTCTCACTTTGTGTCGGTCTTATTTGACTACTTATCACCCAACATAACCATATAGTGCTCTATGGCGTGTGAACGACAATCGGCATACAAAAAAGACCCTTTCGCACACCGTAAGTCAAGTAAAATTGTCATCTCTGTGTGTGTGTGTGTGTGTGTGTTTGACTAAAAAAATCCCATCACTTAGAACCATATACTGAGAGAACTTAAGTACTTGATTTTTTTAAAAAAACCTTATAATATATTTATTCCAAAGATACCATAGAACTTTGTTTTATGAAAAATAAAAGTTGTTACAAAATCCTTCGGTACATAAAACAATAGGAGCTTGAGGTCGAAACTCCTATCAGATGAAAGCAGGGATCTATACCTGCCAACCAACCACACGTACAAACAATTAGAATTAATTTGTCCTAAATGGGTGACAGGTATATCAAGCAATCCCCACTTCTTGTTATCGTTGTCACACCCTGAAGCCCAACCCCACTCCTAGGTATACTTGACATTTTCTTTTGCTCGTCTATGTAAGTACGGCCGAATACAGTCGGTGAAATTCCGTATAGGTTTACAAGGTTTGGAAATGGGGTCTCTAATTGCTAAAGGCCTAATTCAATTATCCCCTTTGTGTGCTGCCATGAGCTTGTCCCGAATCCTTTGTAGCTTGAATATATCATGAGTGACACTCATCCTAGCCGTCTGCCGGTATCCCTGCTTGTCATGAATGAGCTTTATTTAGAGATTAAGCCATGCTTTTGCTAAAGGGACAAGTCTATCGTTATGGTATATAATAAGGCCTTATAATCTATAAGTTCTCCTAATTTAAAAAAAAAATCCGGCAGCATTCTGTTTGTAAAATCGTCTATTTTTCAAAAAAACCCGTATTCCAAAAAAGACCGACATATGCTTCCAGAAAAGTTTGTACATGCTAAATCCTTGATTCATACCCTACAGACATTACTTCTAGGATTTTCCGTACTTGTATGTTGTCTGAGGGTTGGCTTTTTCCTGGGTTATTTTTACATCTTTTGATCATTTCAGTGAAAATTTTGCAGAGAGAAAAAAATTGCTTTCACACTTTACCATGCAGTTGTCCTATTCTGAGTTTTCCCCAGCTCTTTAATTATTGTTACTTTTTTGATGTTCGATAGTGCATCTAAGATAACTTGAACAAATCATGTTTCGAAAACAACTAAAAAAGCAGCTCACCTGGTTGTTGCTTGTAGTAGCCATCGTGGAGTGCATCGTTATGCCTTTGGATGCTACAGTTATTGTTCCCCTTTAGACCGTTGTCTTGGACTGGGTCAGATGTACAAAGTTAGTAATCTATACACACCTTTTAGTTTATGTAAGCTATGAAACTATTGTTATGCTTAACTGTTGTGTATATTTACGGATGCATGAATACCGTACGGACTAGTATGCAAACGACCGGAGTACGACCTGTCTAATGTATACTATTCATATGTTTATGTATTGTTCATGCTACAAACTTACACCTTGAAAACAGCTATTATATGTATGCATTCCCTGTTTTTTGTTAACCCCGATTGCTTGTTAAAAGTCAGACCGTTGGCCTTCATTGGGAGATTTTGGTATGTGACCGTTTTCTTTTATCATGCCCGTGCATTTGGCCGAGTATTTTCTTTGATGAAAGCGTGCTAGGGGAGGTTGAATGCACTACAAAGTAACTGCATGCTTGTAGGAAATCAATACTGTATAGTTCTAAGGTTTACTGTGTAAAGACTTTGAAAAAAACTATTTTTACCTTAGCTGTAATGTCTTGGCGCAAATTCCCTGTGTAGAAAACAGCATGCGCTGCTCGAGGGTGATGTCATACGGTTGGCGCAACAAGAAAGAGGCTAGCACCTTTGGGTTAGGGGTGTATCACAGCACCTGTGCTGGGTTCTATCAACCAGCCACCTTATGGCGACTGTGTGAACATGAGGCGACTGTGTGCATATGAGGCTCTGGCCAAGCGGTTGCGTATGAGGTGCTTGTGCATATGGTGATAGGTGCGCCTTGTGCAACCTTGGTTTTATAGGCATGCTGAGCTCGGGGCCTTAAAGGTGGTCCATGGCCATGCCAGCTGCGCGATTCCTTGCCAGAACGTATAGGGCACTATTATTTAATGAGGGTTTCCTTTTTTAGCCAGGCCCCAAGTGGCTTAGGTATTTTAAACTATGGTTACATCCATATAAGACATTGTTGTAAAAAGGGGGGGATAAAATAAAGGGGAAACCACTTTGATATAAAGTATTCAAAGAGTTATTGCGACATGAAGCATAATTTTGCTAAGCTTGAGGGATGTTAACACAAATTTGCAGATAATTGGAATGATGCTATCATGCATCTGAACACTTTTTTACAAAGTTTTTGGCTTATCTAAGCTAGAATACAAAGAAAGTAGAATGGGTTTGTTGCTCGAATGCTCCATCCGCCTGCTAATGATGTATGTCCATGTCTCTTGACTACTCCTCTGCCAAAGATGTTGTCTGTGTAATGCAAAAACTGTTAGTAAACTTGACATCGTGTTATTATGACAGCATGTGTGTGTTATGAGTTCGTGTGTCCTTATGAATTACAATGTTATATGGATTGCATGCTTTTCTTACATCATGTGTACACAGAATCATGTATTTGCCAATATTGGTTTGAACATGACCAATCATAGAGCCGATCCAACAAATGGGGCTTAATGTGTCAAACTTACATCATGGAGTTGTCCGTTGTAGGTCAAAGTTTGCAATATGCCAGTGTATATTTAGAGTGTGTGTGTGTGTGTGTGTGTGTGTGTGTGTGTGTGTGTGTGTGTGTCTATGTACGAGTTCCACTTACAAATTTTGAAATCTACTTAAGTGAAATATCTCTATCAACCTAGTGAAATGTGGACCACCCTCTCCCCCTCCCCCCCTCTCTCTCTCATATCATTCATAGTACCATTGCCAACATGCACGGATAATAACTACATGCTTTACATGTGTCAAACGACTAAAACTAAATGGTGGGCATTTATTGCACCGTATAATTTTGATTGAGACGTCACTTTCACATTTAAATGGTTGCAGGATATTTGTTGGCAGGCTTATTCTAGCACCTTAGGGGGAGAGAGAGAGAGAGAGAGAGAGAGAGAGAGAGAGAGAGAGAGAGAGAGAGAGAGAGAGAGAGAGAGAGAGAGAGAGAGAGAGAGAGAGAGAGAAGAAGAAGAATATACAGTCTTCACCCTACAAACTTCAGAGAGAGAGAGGCAGAGAGAGAGAGAGAAGGACAATAGCTCAAAGAGCAGCACACAAGGTGACAACGCAGAGGATATTGCTGTCCACACATACCTACAGGTATATGAGAGAGACATAGAGAGGAGATAGAGAGTAGTGTTGTGGGTGTTTGTGTGAATGCTCAACTTGAAATGGTATGATATTGGGACTGATACACAAGCCAAAATAAAAACCTTCCAAATATTTGCCGAGTTTTCACAATGGCGTGAGGAGACGAATCTACGTTAAGCTAAACGTCTTACGCACGCCATATTGATACTTTTTCTTGATGTCTGTGTGTGTGTGTGTGTGTGTGGTGTCCCTATGTATGATGGAAAATATTTTAAATGTTGTGGTTTAAATTAGAGCCCTCGTGTGCACAATGGCACGCGGATTTCATTCTATCAGTCTCTAAATCATTCCCACACGCCATAATGCGACTCGTGGGGGGGGGGGAAGAGAGAGAGAGAGAGAAGGATAATAGCTCGAAGAGCAGCACACAAGGTGACAACACAAAGGATATTTCTGTCCACACATACCTACAGGTATGAGAGACAGACATAGAGAGGAGACAGAGAGTAGTGTTGTGGGTGTTTGTGTGAATGCTCAACTTGAAATGGTATGATATTGGGACTGATACACAAGCCAAAATAACAACCTTCAAAATATTTTCCGAGTTTTCACAATGGTGTGAGGAGACGACTCTATATTAAGCTAAACGTCTTACGCACGCCATATTGATACTTTCTCCCAATGTGTGTGTGTGTGTGTGTATGTGTGTGATGGAAAAGATTTTAAATGTTGTGGTTTAAATTAGAGCCCTTGTGTGCACAATGGCATGCGGATTTCATTCTATCAGACTCTAATCTTTCCCACACGCCATAATGCGACTCGTGGGGAGAGAGAGAGAGAGAGAGAGAGAGAGAGAGAGAGAGAGAGAGAGAGAGAGAGAGAGATTGGCTTACAGTTAAATGGCAAGAACAAAGGCAACTGCGAGAAAGGTAGGGAGAGGACCAGGTTTGGCTTCTAAAGCAAGAGGAAGATCTACTAGTAAAAAGAAGATACCAGGGAAGCCCATGAAAATCTTGAAAGATCCAAGGATGAATAGGCTACAAAGACACATTAGACTATTTAAGAAAATCAGGAAGGCTCATAAATGTATCGAGCTTCTAGTAGCAAACCTTCCATTCCAAAGACTAGTCGGGTCAATATGTGAGGAAGCATGTTTTGGTACCATGAGGTGGAAACCTCTTGCACTGCTAGCACTACAAGAGGCAGCAAAGGATTTTTTTCTGGAATAATTCAATGACATAAAAATTGTTGCAGCACATGCACACAGGGTAACAATTATGGACAAAGACAATGAAACTCTGAAAATGGTAAGGTGGAGATATGATAATCTCCTCCACGTCAACGAATCTATGGTTAATAAAATGAATGAAATATTTCTTAATCCTCCATCAAAGCCAAAGGCGGTGAAGATTGTAGAAGTCACCCACGATGTGAATACGAGGGCAAGGGCTGAACAAGAAATCTTGCGTACACAGGAGTTGTGATGGAAAAGATTTTAAATGTTGTGGTTTAAATTAGAGCCCTTGTGTGCACAATGGCATGCGGATTTCATTCTATTAGACTCTAAATCTTTCCCACACGCCATAATGCGACTCGTGGGGAGAGAGAGAGAGAGAGACAGAGAGAGAGAGAGAGAGAGAGAGAGAGAGAGAGAGAGAGAGAGAGAGAGAGAGATAGAGAGAGAGAGAGAGATTGGCTTACAGTTAAATGTCAAGAACAAAGGCAACTGCGAGGAAGGTAGGGAGAGGACCAGGTTTGGCTTCTAAAGCAGGAGGAAGATCTACTAGTAAAAAGAAGAGACCAGGGAAGCCCATGAAAATCTTGAAAGATCCAAGGATGAATAGGCTACAAAGACACATTAGACTATTTAAGAAAATCAGGAAGGCTCATAAATGTATCGAGCTTCTAGTAGCAAACCTTCCATTCCAAAGACTAGTCGGGTCAATATGTGAGGAAGCATGTTTTGGTACCATGAGGTGGAAACCTCTTGCACTGCTAGCACTACAAGAGGCAGCAAAGGATTTTTTTCTGGAATAATTCAATGACATAACAATTGTTGCAGCACATGCACACAGGGTAACAATTATGGACAAAGACAATGAAACTCTGAAAATGGTAAGGTGGAGATATGATAATCTCCTCCACGTCAACGAATCTATGGTTAATAAAATGAATGAAATATTTCTTAATCCGCCATCAAAGCCAAAGGCGGTGAAGATTGTAGAAGTCACCCACGATGTGAATACGAGGGCAAGGGCTGAACAGGAAATCTTGCGTACACAGGAGTTAAATAAACTGAAAGATAAGGAAAAGGTAGCACGTGCTATAGAACCTTGATGACCTAAATGCTTTCTTTAGTAGTGAAGGTTCTCCTTATACATTTTTAGATCATTTTTTGTCCACTCATCTTTGTCACACGTTGGAGAGGGGGAATGGGGGAACACACCCGGCACCAATACAAAGGCCTCTCTATAGCTCAAGGTATTCACAATACCCCTATCCTCTCTGAAAACATCTTCGAACACACAACCGACACTAGCAGACCACCATCTGTTCAATTAACACTACTCACATACTCCACAAAACCACCACACAACGCACACCTACTACCACTGCCTATCTTCACCCTTACACATGCACACAGCCACTCAATCTCACTTTCTCACTCAAAACACCATCGGTCCGGGGGGGCACACACTTCCACACAGCCGGCACCGAGGGAAAACACCAGAGCAGGAAAAAACACCAAAGCAGGAGAAAGAGAAGGGGGGAAGGGGAAACAAGAGCAAGGCGAGGCAACAATGGCTCGATTGCACTCCACAAAACATCTGTACAAACTCACACTGCCATCACCATGGCCACTTACACAAGGTAAAATGCAAAGGGGTTGACATGCACACTCCTCTGTCCAAAAGCTCCACTTTGCAGGCTTCCAACAGGCTTCAAAAGACAAGAAAAAACCAAGAAGAAGCCCCTAATTTGATTCATTTTTTACTTTTATAGGGGGGGGCCTTTAATTGGGGGAATTGCTATCTAATTGGTCCATATAGCACCCATTTTTGGCATCTTTTGGGAAGGGGGGCACCGCCTTTCTCTATCTGCTCCCTTTCTCTCTTTTGCACTTGGGAGGGGGGCATTAGCGATGTTGCTATTGCCCCTGGCATTCTTATTTTTTATTTTTTATCCCTCTATTTTTACCCCTTTTGGAGCTTAACCTTGCATTGCCCTTTTGGTTTGATTTTTGACTCGACACCCTCCAACCCTCTCTCTTTTCTCTCCTCTTCTTTCACCACTTTGGTCCGACCTTATATGTGAAGCTACTCAATATATGGCTTCTCTATATATGGGTCTACAACTTTGCAGAAGGAAGTTTATTTAAATTCTGCACCGATTTTGAGTTATCGTTCGCGGACTGCGTACATACCTGAAAAGCAACTTCCGCTTTTTGTTTTTGATTTTTCTCCTAATTGGAAACAATTTTGCAGAAACTACCCTCTAATGAGACCGGAATCGATGTGGTCTACAACTTTGCAGAAGGAAGTGTTTTCAAATTCGGCAGCGATTTTGAGTTATCGTTCGCGGACTGCGTACATACCTGAAAAACAGCTTCCGTGTTTTGTTTTTGATTTTTCTGCTAATTGGAAACGATTTTGCAGAAACTACTCGCGTTGGAGACTGGAATCGATGTGGTCTACAACTTTGCAAAGGGAGGTTTTTTAAATTCTGCACCGATTTTGAGTTATCGTTCGCGGACTGCGTACATACCTGAAAAGCAACTTCCGCTTTTTGTTTTTGATTTTTCTGCTAATTGGAAACGATTTTGTAGAAACTACTCGCTAAAGAGACCGAATTCGATGTGGTCTACAACTTTGCAGAAGGAAGTTTATTCAAATTTTGCACCGATTTTGAGTTATCGTTCGCGGACTACGTACATACCTTAAAAGCAACTTCCGCTTCTTGTTTTTGATTTTTCTGCTAATTGAAAACGATTTTGCAGAAACTACTCGCGAGAGAGACCGGAATCGATGTGGTCTACAACTTTGCAGAAGGAAGTTTCTTCAAATTCTGAACCGATTTTGAGTTATCGTTCGCGGACTGCGTACATACCTGAAAAGCAACTTTCGCTTTTTGTTTTTGATTTTTCTGCTAATTGAAAACGATTTTGCAGAACTACTCGTGCGGGAGACCGGAATCGATGTGGTCTACAACTTTGCAGAAGGAAGTGTTTTCACGTTTTGCACCGATTTTGAGTTATCGTTCGCGGACTGCGTACATACCTGAAAAGCAATTTTTCGCTTTTTGTTTTTGATTTTTGTGCTTATTGAAAACGATTTTGCAGAAACTACCCACTAGAAAGACCGGAATCGATGTGGTCTACAACTTTGCAGAAGGAAGTGTTTTCAAATTTTGCACCGATTTTGAGTTATCGTTCGCGGACTGCGTACATACCTAAAAAGCAATTTCCGTTTTTTGTTTTTTATTTTTCTGCTTATTGAAAACGATTTTGCAGAAACTACCCGCGTGAGAGACCGGAATCGATGTGTTCTACAACTTTGCAGAAGAAACTACCCGCGATGGGGATTGGAATCGATGTGGTCTATAACTTTGCAGAAAAGCCAGTTACACATCGTTCCAATTCAGTCGAGCCGTTGATGATCGTCCAAATTCTATCGAGCTACTGTTGGTACATGATCTTTTGTTATATGATATACTCGTTCATTGATTCTCGTATAATTATTCTTTTAGAGATATAGTTTACGTCGTTTTATTGATAATTTCTCATTGATACCATAGTGATTTTGATGGTACCATGATAATGTTTTGTTAATACTTTGGTCATGGTGATTTTCGTTGATACCATGATGATATGTCATTGATACCATGGTTATTCTCGGTGGTGCCATGATGATATTTCGTTGATACCATGGTTATTCTCGGTGATTCCATGATGATATTTCGTTGATTCCATGGTGATTTTTATTGATACCATGATGATGTTTTGTTGATACCATGGTTATTCTCGGTGATACCATGATGTTGTTTCGTTGATACCATGGTTATTCTCGGTGATGCCATGATGATATTTCGTTGATACCATGGTTATTCTCGATGATGCCATGATGTTGTTTCGTTGATACAATGAGTATTCTCGGTGATATCATGATGCTTTTCGTTGATACCATAATCATTTATTCATTTTTATTGACATAATGATGATATTTTGTTAATACTTTGATGGTATTCATTGATCACTACATTGATAAATGTTGTTTTATGTAGTATATACACATATCATTTGTATCACGTAATCACACATTTTGTACTTTTACGTTTATACTTTATGTACCATATGTTGTCGTGCGTATATATGTCGTCAAAAGAGTGGCGTCGCGAACCATCTCTTATGGCATTGTGACCGTAATTATTTCATTAACGATGCTAATAATTTTCATGACATGTTTTTTTCTTTTGGAGTCTATGATCTATGTAGGATTGATCAAAGAATTGATTTTATGAAGACAAACTTGGTGACAATAAAAGATTTATGAAGATATGTTTGGTGATGCCATATTGATGACAACATGAAGACATGTTTGGTGATGCGATATTGATGACAAGCTACACAGCAGATTCACGGAGACACTTTTGATTACAAGCTAATCGATAGCTTTTACACCTCTTTATTGAACCTTTGTATTCATTATTGTATTTGATAGGAGTAATGTAACTCCTCATAAAACATTCATTGTAAAAGGAGTGATGTAGCTCCTCGTAAACATTTGTATATTCAATGATTTTTATAATATAACGGTGGGTGTATATAGAGCTGTGGGTTTTTCCCTTGATCCCCCAAGGGTTTTTTCATCCACAGTTAGGGACCCTTATTTGAGCGGGGGTGTTGAGTTTATATGTGAAGCTACTCAATATATGGCTTCTCTATATATGGCACCCAGGTCCCCTCTATATATACATCATCTCATGTGTGTATTCTACACACTTTGGGGTTCTACTTCTGTGTTCTCTCCTTCTCTCTCAACACGACCTTGGCTTAGCTTCACACACTTGTCCGCCCTCAGGCTCTGACTCTCTCTCTCTCTCTCTCTCTCTCTCTCTCTCTCTCTCTCTCTAGCTCGCTTACTTTGTTGTGGGACTCCCCTCCTCTATTTGCAATAGCGAGGTCTCTATTGGTGGGGGTGTCCCTTCAAAAAGGCCTAAGGGCCATGGGAATTGCCCCATGACAGGCGGGCACACCATGTCATCACTGGATGGCCGCCGGCCCACTCTCCTCACCCGCGGGCACGGGCTGCCTTACCCGGCCAAAACCGTTGTGGATCTGCCCTACACCGCCAGAGGCGCGCTCACGCAGCGTCGCCCACGCTCTCCACCATAGCCAAGAGCTCCAAGCTCTCCATGCGTCTTTGGATGCTAATGGGGGCTCACGATATCACCTATATAGCGCGATGTCTAGGCCCTTGGTAGCACATATAGGTTCACCCACCAGGCCACGTGGCTGTCCTTCGCTTGAGAGGCCTCCAAGCCCTCAAAAAAACTCACCTTTTAAACTCGGAAAAACCCCCTTTTTTCCTTGTATTGGGTAATCTACTGTGTCCTGTCCAGTTGGCCTATGCAATGGTCGTCAAACCCGACCAATAGAGCCGGTTCCTACCTTCAAATTTTCCCATGTTCACTGCATTCCAAGTCCCTGGGCTCGCGATTTGAGGCCGCAAAAAGAAGCCAAAAAGCATCTACCACTTTTCTCTTGGCATTACCTCCCGACTTCATCCTGCCGCATCTAGCTGACCGAGTATCCGATCGATGCACTGTTGATTTGTTCTTGCTCCACATGATGCATCCTACCACCGAGAACCTTGCCGAGGCTAAAAAGACGCCAGATGGCACACCCTTCAATGTAGCCAAGTGGGCTCAGACCCGGCCCTCGGAAAAAATTCAACCGACCATATCTTGCTATCCACAGCTCCGATTTGCAATCCGAGGAGACCGGCATGCTCCAAAACTCGAGCATTACACATGTATATATTGACATCAACCCGGGCCACCTGTCCGCAGTTTCCCGATTCGTCGGGGATCTGCTACACACTCCTCCTTTAAACCGCAATATCTTGAGCACCGGGGTTGCGTTTGACAAGCCGTCTGGACCGGCTTATAGAGCACACTGAAAACCACATTCTAGCACATAAAAACCACATCTCAGGCACAACAGGCCACCAACCTTCTTGGATCTTTGCAACACACCTTTGGCCTAAAAAACCATATCTAGCATACACCTCCGTTATCCTTGGGCTGCCTAGGGCTTTGGTACCTGCTGTAGCCTTTTGCATTGCACCTGCTTGCTGCCTCTACCTGGCATAGACCATCTCCTAGCTCGTACCAACTTTGGCTGCACCATCATTTCCCACCCCCTCGTTGAACATTTATGTTCAACCACACATGGCCTTATTGCACTAAAAAACTGCACACCCAAAACAGACTCTTTGTACACTACAAAACCACCTAGCATATATACATAGCTGGCACCTGCTAGCCGCTATCTTTGCTCATGCGGGTTACCCAACCCCCTACTTTACCTGGCACCCACCATGGTCGAACACCTTGGATTGGTCCTTTTCATCCACCTGCAACGGCTTTGCATAGTGCTAGATCAAGGCACCTATCCAACTACACAACCAAACTTCCATCATCATGCTTCTATCACCCCAAGCACTTATTGGCCAATTGCCTACTTGCAACAAAGAGCTTCCAAAAACACCAAATAGAGCACTCTCGTGCTCACCATCCAAAGACCTACTTGTACCATCACTCACATCAAATAGACCTAACACATCTGACCCTCCCTCCCATCCATGTAAATCTAGATCTTCATCTAGCAGATCTTGCACCCGCTCAACAGCATACTGCACAGCCGCTTTTAGCACCGTTCCTTTCAACCACCATTTAAAAACTTTTTTATAAAGCTTGGATACCAACTTGGAATCCGCATCACCTGTCATAGAAGTCACCGAGTGCATAGGAATCATCTCTAATTTTGACTCCGCTTTGCCCTTCTCACCTGCCATGAACTCAATTCCAGCATTGTCGAGCTCCTCCTCGTCAACTAGCCCTTCAAGGCCGATAAGCACCGCTTGCTTGTCGGCTTCAACCACCTGTTCTTCTTCAATTTCCATCAAAGAAGAGAGAAAATTGTTCTCTATCGCCTCCTCCTCATCCTCTTCCATAGGTACAACTGCTCTACCCCTCTTGGCAAAATTTTGCACCTGCTGCACCACTATGGCATACTCTACTGCTATCTTCATCAACATGGCCATTAGCATGGCATTGTACAACAACTTTACCTGCCCTTCACCACCTGTAGGGCTAAATTTCTCCGCTTGGTCTTTACTAAGCACCTCGGCTTGCACTTCATGATGTTTCTTGCACATATTCACTGCCTCTCCACTTACATGTAAGAGGTCGAACTCATCATACCGGGATTTAAATGACTTGGTCTCCCAACTCGTGTCTGCATCCATAGAACTACTGTCATTCGATTCAACCTCCCCTTTGGTTTCAAGCTCAGGAATCTTCTCTAGCTTCATTGCTTCAACCTCGTCTGCAAATCGAACTCCTTGCTCTTTACCGCACTTTAATGGAGCTTTAACAGCCGCACTCGAACTTGGAAGCACTTCCTTTTTCCACTCTGGAACCACTTGCACTTCCTCCATAATTGGAGCTTCTCTAGCCGGCATCTTCAGCAAAGGAACCACCCTATCTCTCTATAGCCAAAGAACCCTTGGTTCTGCTTGCACCTGCACTTCTCTTTGCATCACCTGTGGCTCGGCTACCACCACATCACACTGCTTTGGCATCACAGCATTTGGCAAACCCTGCCTAGCCTCACGCTTTTTCAAAATCTTTTTAGTTCGCCCTCTCGCTAGAGATACCGCCTCTTCATATGACATTGGGTCATCTACCTCCACTTTATCTCGCACTTCCTCATCCATGAATTTACACAATTTCAAAAAACTGGCATTTTCTACAGCAGTTAACTTGATCAATTTCCCCCAAAGGACTTCAAACTCCCACTCGAATGCTTGAAAATCACCCTCCAAGCTTTGCTTCAAACTGTCCAGCTTCCACTTTACCTCATCTAGCTGCACATCCGCTACCAATCTTCTTCAAAAAGCCGCCTCCAGGGCTTCATAATCTGCTTTTTCCTCGTCACCAAGGCTATCGAACCATAGCTTTGCTTTACCACGAACCAGGAGCGGAAACACCTGTACTGCACCATCTTCTCTCGATAAACTGCTTTCCAGCACGAACAACCCATAGTCTTGAAGCCAAGTTTCTGCATCTTCAATCCCAATGAAAATGGGAAATCCTGCCCAAGCCATCACTAGTAGCACCTGCTCTTCAAAGGTCGCACCTTTGGCATCACCAAAATCACCGTTTTGACTTCAAGTAGGAGCATCAGCATACTCCTCCGTGGGGGAACTAGAAGATGGAGAGGGGGAATCGGGGAACACACCCAACACCAACACAAAGGCCTCTCTATAGCTCACGGTATTCACAGCACCCCTATCCTCTCAAAAAACACCTTCGAACACACAACTCACACTAGCAGACAACCGTCTCTTCAATTAACACTCCTCACACACTCCACAAAACCACCACACAATGCACACCTACTACCACTGCCTGTCTCGGGGGGTTCACTATGTGTAAAAGTACCATATCATGTGCGTTCAAGACATGTTTGTAAAGCCCCTTATCTATGAATTTTGTTAAGAATATAATGTACCCTTTTCTTTTAAAATCTGTAAGTTTTTTGAAAATTTGAAAAAATAATGCCCTTATGTATATATATCTTTATAAGTTTCAATAACTTTAAATACCCTTCTGTTGAACTCACGTGATAGGTTACATTTTTATTAGGTGACCTCCCCGGGCTACCTGTGTCCACCCTTACACACGCACACAGCCACTCAATCTCACTCTCTCACTCAAGACACCATCGGTCCGGGGCCGGGGCACACACTTCCACACAACCGGCACCGAGGGAAAACACGAGAGCAGGAGAAAGAGAAGGGGGAAGGGGAAACAATAGCAAGGCGAGGCAACAATGGCTCGATTGCACTCCACAAAACACCTCTACAAACTCACACTGCCATCACCATGGCCACTTACACAAGGAAAAATACAAAGGGCTTGACATGCACACTCCTCTGTCCAAAATCTCCACTTTGCACACTTCCAACGGGCTTCAAAAGACAAGAAAAAACCAAGAAGAGGCCCCTAATTTGATTCATTTTTTACTTTTATAGGGTGGGACCTTTAATTTGGGAAATTGTTATCTAATTGGTCCATATGGCACCCATTTTTGGCATCTTTTGGGAAGGGGGGCACCGCCTTTCTCTATCTTCTCCCTTTCTCTCTTTTGCACTTGGGAGAAGGGCATTAGCGATGTCGCTATTGCCCCTGGCATTCTTTTTTTTAATTTTTTATCCCTCCATTTTTACCCCTTTTGGAGCTTAACCTTTCACTGCCCTTTTGGTTTGATTTTTGACTCGACACCCTCCAGCCCTCTCTCTTTTCTCTCCTCTTCTTTCACCACTTTGGTTGGCCTTGGCTTAGCTTCACACACTTGTCCACCCTCAAGCTCTGACTTTCTCTCTCTCTCTGGCTTGCTTACTTTGATGTGGGACTCCCCTCCTCTATTTGCAATAGGGAGGTCGCTATTGATTGGGGGGTTTGCCTTCAAAAAGGCCCAAGGGCCGTGGGAATTGCCGCGTGCCAGGCGGGCGCGTCACATCATCACCGGATGGCTGCTAGCCCACTCTCCTCACCTGCGAGTGCTCACTGCCTTACCCGGCCAAAACCGCTGCGGATCCGCCCTGCACCGCTGGGTGTGCGCTGACGCAGCGCTGCCCTCGCTCTCCACCATAGCCAAGAGCTCCAAGCTCTCCACTCCTCTTTGGATGCTAATGGGGGCTCATCGTATCACCTATATAGCGCACTATCCCGGCCCTTGGCAGTGCATATGGGTTCACCCACCAGGCCACGTGGAAGTCCTTCACTTGAGAGGCCTCCAAGGCCTCAAAAAAACTCACCTTTTAAACTTGGAAAAACCCCCTTTGTTGCTTGTATTGGGTAATCTTCTGTGTCCTACCCAGTTTGCCTATGCATTAGCCGTCAAAGCCGAGTGATTCCCGACTTCAAATTTCCCCGTGCTCACTACATTTCAAGTCCCCGGACTCGCAATTTGAGGCCGGAAAAAAATAATCCAAAAAGCATCTACCACTTTCCTCTTGGCATTACCTCCCGACTTCATTGTGCCGCATCTAGCTGACCGAGTATCCGATCGATGCACCATAGATTTGTGCTTGCTACACATGACGCACCCTACCACCGAGAACCTTGCCGAGGCTGAAAAGAAGCCAGATGGCACACCCTTCAATGCAACCAAGTGGGCCCAGACCCGGCCCCCATAAAAAATTCAACTGACTATATCTTGCTATTGAGATCTCGGATTTGCAATCCGATAAGACCAGCATGCTCCAAAAATTGAGCATTACACATGTATAAGTTGACATCAGCCCGGGCCACCTATCCCCAGCTACCCGATCTGTCGGGAATCTGCTACACACTCCTTCTTTAAACCGCAATATCTTGAGCACCGTGGCTCCATTTGACAAGCCGTCTGGACTGGCTTCTAGAGCACACTAAACACCACATTCTAGCACATAAAACCCACATCTTGGGCACAGTAGGCCACCAACTTGCTTGGCTCTTTGCTGCGCACCTTTGGCCTAAAAAACCACATCTAGCATACACCTCCACTATCCTTGGGCTGCCTAGGGATTTGGTACCTACCCTAGCCTTCTACACTGCACATGCTTGCTGCCTCTACGTGGCATAGACCATCTCCTAGCTCGGACCAACTTTGGTTGCACCAACGTCTGAAAGAGCACATCGATGGAATGTCACACTTCACCCTTGGCATTGGGAGTTGTGGGTTCCTAGTCCTTCACTACCATATGGAGGTTTTTCCATTGCTGAAACTCAACTTTGTTGACATATGTGGGCTGACCACTCTTGGTTAGCTTCTTATCTTTGATGCGTATTGGCTTCGATAAAAGAACAATGTACCTTGACCCCACCAATAGATGGTTTGCAAGGTACATCTTTATCATTGGTTGACCTTTTCTCGTCCCGTTGGATTTTCACATTTCCCCCGTGGAGGACCATCTCTAACAAAACTAGTTCAAGTGCCACTGTTGTAACCTTCTGTTCTTTTGAGTTCTTGATTTTCCAAGCAAACCCAATGTACAGATACACCAACTTCTCCACAATTCTGCAAAGAGAATTCATTGTAAAAATGTGGACATTGACAAGTGGGTATTAGAGCTAGGTGGAGATTAGGATCCTCATTGTGGCGAGTAGGTGCCTTTCTCAACCATTTTGGGTCCATCGTCTTTGCAGGCTCCATACAATACAATCATGGAGCCTTTACCAGAGCACCCATTCCACAATTATACATACACTTCAGTGTTTTAAGGTCACCTGCAAGATGCCATTAGACGTGAAAGTCTCCCCTCCCATTGACAACCAGCACCTTTCCTTGATTCATTTGTTTGTCAATGATATCAGGGATAGGGGTTTGATGGAACACCCAATATAAAATTTCGTGGTCTTCTTTCTTTACCTTCAAGATTAAATCCGCATGAGAAGTTAAAGTAAATCTAAATTTAATCTCAAGAGGTCTCACGAAAGTTCAAGAGAAGGTGGAAATGGAATACCTGAAAAGCACCAAGCCACCATATGTTTTTTTTTATTGAACACTAAAGTACGAAGGATCATCCGTGGGGCCATTTTGAAAGATCCCTATTCATCAATGTTGTTGCTGTGACTCGTTCTAGCTTCTTCTCTTTGAGGATCTCACACTCATCTAGCTTCAAAACAAAATGCAGAACGCCACCTATCTCTTCAAATGGTACATTGTAGAACTCAACCATTCTAGTAACAAAGTGAGGTCTCTTCTTTTGCACATGAGCACCTAAGCTTATATGTTTCCTTTGTAAGATACACACTTTTCCTTGCAATACCTGTATTTCTTGTGTGCACTGCAAAAGGGTTTTTTGGTCCTCACAATGCAAAGTAGAAAGTCGTATAATCTCATTTGCTTGATGGTCAACCATACTTTTTTGAATTTCTAATTTCCTAGTTAGAGCTTTGTAGTAGCTAAGTAAACCATTATGTCCATCACCTGCAAAGGTCAATAAAGTAGTTGGATTTACAAATGTAGGGGAGGCATTGGTCATAGGATTCAATGGATAGAGGGAGCCATTTTTTCATAAATCTATGTGTTTTGCTCCTTCTACTATGAGTCTTGCTTTCTTTGTGTGTGTTGCTGTTGTGTTTGTTCTACTTTGCTTGCATAAAGTCTCATTTTCAAGACTCAAATCAGCATGTAGATGATATTTATGAAGTTTAGTGAGAAGGTTTGAGGGGGTGGATGAAGAAGCCATGAATACACAGTCAAGAAAATCAAGAAACGAAAGAGTATAGCACCATTACTCCCTAGACTACCTACTGCATACATCGTATGGAAAAGAAATTTTCTCCTATATGATGAGGTGCATTCAATATAATAAAAAAGGAACATTCCATCAATCGTTATGTCCATTATGACTCTCTCCAAAGAACCCACTTCAAAGTATACATTTTGAACGGTTGATGAGGACACCTTTTCTTTTACCACACCAATTTTCTAGAGAGAGAAGGCAAAACGTTGTATTTTCTTAGAAGGCCCTTGAAATGACCTCCTAATGCACCCCCTTGATTCCAGATCCACATCTATATCACTCACATCACATCCTTTAATTGGCACATCATCAAGAAAGAGAATTGTAGTTTGACGTATGAAGTCACCTAGGACTTTGTTCATACCATTCATCATATGTGCAACTGAAATAGTTGCTCCCTAAGGTAAGGTGCACATCCTTACCAATCCCAAAGGTGTCCTCATGGTAGTCAGGACCTTGCTTTCCATTGCTAGGTGGAACTGATCATACCCCTGAGTACAAATCCCCCATAGAATATATTGCCCTTCCTGCAAATGCCTCTGAAAATTCAACTACAAATGGCCATGTACCCACATTTCTAATTGTAACCTTTTTGAGAGGTTTCATATCCTAGATAAAGCGTAAAGAACCATTTTTCTTGGAATTGTGAACCACCTGTTTGAATATGGAGCACAAGAAGGCTCCAAAATACCCATCTTAATCTTTTCATAAAGCAAATCAATGAGTTTGAATACCCATCTTAATCTTTTCATAAAGCAAATCAATGAGTTTTTGCAAATGGGCCTTTGGAACCGGAATAGGCCTTAAGTTCCAAGGTACATGAGGGATAGTGAAGATCACAATAGGAGAAACAATGGATGGATCAACACACCCTATCTCATGCCACTCAAATGCAAAATCCTTTCCATGCTTGGCAAGAATTTCTTCAAAGCATATTCTTTCTAAATTTGTCAAACTATTCTCGCAACCAATCTTTAACTCCTTTAAAGAATCCCGTGTAAACTTATGCCCAATCCTGCTTGGCTCACAAAGACTAGGCTGCAAAGTAGCTTGATCCATCTTATCTGTACAGTCTTTTGGTAGAGGTAATGCTACTGGTTTCACTTTCTTTGCCACAGACTTGTACTTGGTCTCCACTTGTACATCAATACCTTGAGCATTTTTTAAATCCTCAATGACTTTGTACATTTATTTTGAGCATACATTTCACAACCTCGCTTCCTATACACAAATTGAAAATCCACAAAAGACTCCAAGTCTTGCATAGTATCCACAAATGAACACTCATCAAACACACATGCAATGCACTCATCATCTTCTAGCAAACCATTCATCTTAAAACCTCTTTGTACACTATTTACATGGTTTTTGTTCACCCCGCTTTAAGTCCTCACACTTTGTAAAAGCAATAGATCCATAGTTTGTTCTCGAGGGATCCACTATCCACAAATGAACACTCATCAAACACACATGCAATACATTCATCATCTTCTAGCAAACCATTCATCTTAAAACCTCTTTGTACACTATTTACATGGTTTTTGTTCACCCCGCTTTAAGTCCTCACACTTTGTAAAAGCAATAGATCCATAGTTTGTTCTCGAGGGATCCACCTCTATGTACACCATCTATACAATGTGCGTTCAAAGGGTATTTAAAAAATTCCCTTATTTGTGACTCTTGAACTAATAAAACTACCCCTCTTTCTTTATGAACTTACGGGTTTTTTTCCAAGATGCAATAAAAATACCCCTTATTTAAATATATTTATGTAAATTTACCCAAATGTTTTGAATTAAATAACCCCTCCTATTGAACTCTCATGGTATACTTACATACATAGAGGTGGACCCCTTGAGAGTCCGTTAATCCTACAAAACCTGTAGAAAATGTTTCCTTCGCATGTACATCATGAAATAACTTTTCTCTTCTTGTACCACTACAATCCTGCTCTATAATGGTACATGGACAAAACCCCTTATATCCATATAGTCCTTGAATTCTTTGTTTGTCTTTGGCAAGGGTTGCTCCCTAAGATTTTCATGGCTCTTTTCATGGTTCACACAAACAATAAGGAACTGTATTGCACGCTTCCCATCCCTGCTTCTTATCTTAGCATAAGCTGACCCATCGTCCATCACCTTGGTTTCCATGCGAGTAGCAGTAATGTATGGCTGCCCAAGGATAAGAGGGTATGTACACATCTCCTGTACAAAGAAATTTTGGTCATCTTTCACATCCCCTATAGTCACCTTTACATCTGGACAAGCTCCGTACAACTCTCCTGATGAGTTGTTTGCTGCACGAATCATCTATCCATGATTTATATCAATTCGTCATGTTCCTTTTTTATAGAGACTCTTTGACATGAGGTTAATTTTTTACTCATGATCTATCAACGCAATGTATGACTCCTATAAGTCTCCCACTTTTACCAGGGTTTCAATAGTTTCTCTTGCCCAGTGACTCTTCAAGTAGTAACTCTTGTGAGTGGTCTCAGCTTCATCTTCATTATCCAAGAAGTGAACATGTTTTACTCCTTCCCTAGACTTGTAGCATCCAGCAATAGTTTGATCACCTTGCTCACCATAGACATGTACTCCTTGTGTATTTGAAGTTTCTTCTTCACCTTGTACATGGATAGATTCAGTAAGAGACTGCCACTTCCTCTTTATGATATCAATTATTTCTTCATGAAACTCCCTCTTTCCTATTCCAAGGACCTCACCCAAGGTAGATTCCACCTTATTGTTCAAAATTCTCTCTTCCAAAACCTTCTGAGATCAATTCCTACCTCTATATCAGATTAGAGTTTGTAGGCCGGGCCCTTTGCTTTGGCTTTTGTTGCATCCTTCTTCTTTTCTTTAGAAGCTTCTTGCATAGGCACTTCGAAGACAGGCATCTGTTGCGGGGAAGGTGATCTAGGAGAAACTGTGTCATTTCTGCCTCCACTCCTTGTTTCTTGTTTTGAAGGCCCTTCATCCCTATTCTCACACTTACGTTTCTCCTTGACAATGAACTCATTCGCTTGACATTTGGCAATGTATGCATGCACTGACAAAGATTCCACGGGGTCATTCCAACCTGTTTCTAGCCGAATGCAATTCTTAGTTTCATGTAAGATCTTTGAAGTCATTTTACCCTTCATAGCAGATTCTATAGCACATGGCCATAGCTTTCCAATACCATTAGGTTCCTCTTCTCCAGCCTTGACTAATCCTTTTTTCTTAATAGGATCCACCTTCAATCCATAGGCAACTGCCTCAACCATTGACATGGCATGGCTAGTAGCCATGTCCTCAACTAGCTTCTTTATCCCACCATTTTTAAAGAAATTAAGCTCCTTCATCAAGGCATCTTTGAAACTTTCACAATCCCTCTTCGCATGGTCATTACTATCACACCATATGCATCTATTTACAAAACCTTCTCTACTTTGAGGTCGTTGCCCTGTAGGTTGACCAGATGGTTGCCCCTTTTCTTCTAGCCTTGTAATCTTTATCTTTAGCTCTTGCATTCTCTTGACAGTATAATCTAGAATGGACTTGTCACTATTTATAACCACAATAACAAGCTTTATGGGACTCTCAAGAACACTTGCGGGTTGAGTAGGGTTAAGTATCGTCTTGTCTCTCCATCGTTGTCACTTGGCTAGTAGTGAAATCTCATCTTCAACTTCATTCCAATCAGCCTTTAAGCCTTGTTCGGCATCCTTATCCTCAAGTAGTAGTAACTCTAGCTTCTCTTGAATCTCTTTACCTACTGCCTGCAAAAATATCTCTATCTTCTTGGAGTTTAGGGTAACCTTTTGAGTCCTTGAAATTTGATCATAGCGGCATTTAAATTCCCTTAGTAGTTCGATAGGTGAAAATCCCTCTTTTGGCCTAACTACCCACTCTAAAAAAGTCCTTTGTCACCCTTTCAGAGTCTTCCATAAACTACTCTTATTTCAAGGCTAATTTGAATGCTTCTCAAGTTGCCCCATGCTCATTTCTAATTCCCCTTACATGCTCTCTGATCTCGGGAACCATAGCTAGCTCAAAACTTTGTACCATCTCTGCTTCGGGCACTCGATGAAGCTCCATCTACTTTACATATGGACACATATAATTTGCTACATCTTCAACTTTAAATTGGTCCATTTTATTTACCACATATTGAAGCACTTTGGTTGATGAAATATCCCTTCTTTTTGCGACTTGTTGCTGCTGCATAAACACCACAAAAGCTTGAAACATTTGCATTGTGACTAGATCCAACTGAACTCCCTATTGATCTTGTTGCTCCATAGATTTAAAGCTTTAATTTGAGATCTTCAATGAAACTTTTGAATGTTCACCCTAGCCTACTTCACGCCGGGTTCACCAAAAATGTGTCAAGAAGTGCGCAATGGGGCCGCAGGAAAGCATCCGACCTCTGACTGTGAGGATTCGTATAGCAAAATCAAGCAAGGCATAGATTATTTGAAGCTAAAAACACACTCAAAAAGAAAAAAACTCCATCCATGAAAGCTTCACTTTGAAAAGAACCAATATTAACACAAAACTCTTGTGTGTGTGAAGACTAGGTGTAGCCTCGCTTCCAATTGCACAGATGCAGTGCTCTTTCGGCCTGTCAAAAACCCTAAATTGATGCTTTGATTCTTCGTCCTGACCATTTCATAGAAGCTTTAGAACTTCAATGGATAAGCCCAAGTATTTATTTGAAGAGGGGAACCCTAATTGGAGGCCTCACAGCCTCAACCATGTAGTGGAAGCAGCACGGGACTACACTAGCACCTTATATTGGAATAATTGTATCTCCTTGCTTATATGGCCAAATGAGCTCATTATTGGCTCTAAAAATTCCCCCTCCACTTGAGCAGAAATGACACCATCATTGAGGTGGCATTTTGAGATATTGTCAGCCTATCTTTGACCATTTTATGGCCATTTTAAGCCCAGAAATACCCCTTTTTGTTTGTAAAAGCGCAAACGACCTGAAAAATCCCTAAATTTGTGGAAAAGTCCCATTGGCCTCAAATTCATGTTGAAACACATTTTCCCACTTGGTAATCACTTTGGACATGTCTTTTATGGCCATGCACGAAACCTACTATTTTTTGCCAAGATCGTCGGCATTGAACTTTCTAGGCAAAACGAGTGTGCCACTTCAAAACACTTGACATTTGTACATTCCTAAAGAAAATTAGGCATGCTTTAATATAGTAAAACATGCAACGGTGCCACGTCTCTGGCCTCGCCAGCCCAACAAGGTATGTACATGCCTGTTACCATGGCATCAATTTTTGCATATATCACACTATGTACACTGTAGCATTTGGTCCCACACATCAAAAACATAAAGAGTGAGCTATATTTTTAATCTCACATTATGCACGTGCCATGGCACGACACTGCTTCATCTTTACCTTTTGCTCCTCCCATTGGTTATCCCACGACTCTATTTTTTTCATATCGCAAATGGGAGAACGATCTTCTGTGCAGCACACTTTCATATTGCCTAGCGTTGTCCTAATTGACACGCTCACACTAGTTCAAACAAACCATAGCTATGAATTAAACACTTCAAAAAATTGTGCCTGACTATATTAAACATATTGATAACCATTTTTACTTTAAAATGCTATGTTTAATTGTGTAAAATGTGTTAAAAATGAGTAACTCTTAAGAAAACCATCAAGATCGAACAATACAGGTTAAAAATCCAAAACATTTCAGCATATTGTGATAAATCATAAGACGTGAGTTCATATTTTACACATTGCACTCTCACACTAGTCTAGAAAAACCATAAAAGACTTCAAAGATTTTAATGCAAGTTGATAACCATTTTTACTTTAAAATGCTATGTTTAATCGTGCAATATGCAAAAAAACAAGTAACTCCTAAAAAACCATCCAGATCAAACAGCAGGGGTAAAAAACCCAAAACATTTCAAAATATTGTGATAGACTATAAGACCCGAGTTTATATTTTGTACATTACCACTTCAAAAAACATTGTTACAATAAAAGACTCTGTGCATCATAAATGTACATATTGCCAATCTCATTTTAGCTCACTTTAAAATATTACTAGTGTATGATTCCGCGAAAAAACATTGAAAACTTGTTGCAATTTTAACAAAACACTCATAAATTGGAAATAGTGTCTTGCTCTTTAAAAAGATTAAATAGAACATCTTATATGCAAAATGCGTGCATATACCTTTTTTAAATTTAAATTATATTAGCTATTTGTAGACGTAGAGAAATAGCATAGTGTGAATTTTAGTGAAACTGTAGCATTTGGTTTTCTAAGGATGCTATTCATTAGTGTAGACACTCTTGAGGTTGTATAAAAGTGATATCATAATATTATGATTCTTATGACTTATGTATATGTAGCATTTAAAATAGCAACGATGATTGATGAATAGAACTTTCTTTTGAATATGATTAGATAGTATATATTTTCACAAGAACATTTAAAAACAACAATTGAAGACAATTCAAACACTTGTATATGAAATACTCTTCATGGTCGTGTTATCGACTAAGTATTTCATATAGTCAATACTTTAAAAAATGAACTGCACATGCACATGTAAATTATATGGCATTCATACGACCGGGTTAACGACCTAAACATCACATTTATGGAAAACAAATGCTTCTAAAAAACAACACTCAATAGCTGCCTTACCAATCAAGTGTCACACAAATCTAAAGAGCAATATTGGTTTGCCTTCGCGCATAATGTAATTGTGTTATCGATCGATACACATATGGATTTTTGGCAAGGAGAAGGAAAGTTGACTCACCATAAGGATACTAATATTGCCCCATTACCAACTAGTACTCAAAGAGTGAGCCAATACTTTCCACAAGGACACCATATTCCTCGTGTAATCTAGGTGATACCCCGGTGGTAAGCACTGTTTTGTAGAACAACTTACATAAACACTCACAGTGTGTGGTCAGGTACCGTATGATTGTCATGCAATACAACAAAAGGCACACTACCACACAACGCACACACACACACACCCAAGTCGTGTGGTTAGGTACTCCACTGCTGTCACACACATTGTGACGTAGAGCACGCTCCCACGTGACCCCCTCTTTCCTATCAACGTACCTATGAAGGCGATCGTCTCTCTCTCTCTCTCTCTCTCTCTCTCTCTCTCTCTCTCTCTCTCTCTCTCTCTCTCTCTCTCTCTCTCTCTGTGCCTCAACAAATAACACCTAGCGGGCCCGATCGGGGGCCTCTATATATTTAGTTGCAAGCCCATCGAGCTTTAGGGTTTCCTCGGTGTGCCCACAGGAAAAATTTAAAAGCCACGACGGGATTTTTGTGGGTCTCTAAGTTGCTCTCAATTGGCTTGTTTGTGATCATGTTAAGTGTGATTATGTAGAAATGTTAATAAAACCTTGTGATTACACAGAATCTTAGGTAATTACGTGAATATTAAATCCTTGCTAGTGGAAAATCCTATTCACATCATGTGGTGTCAGCACACCTGCAGGGTGACATGTCATGGTAGACATGAAAATGTTTTTCTTCCAAATATATAATCCACCCCCGTCCCCCCACCCCCCGCATCGGCCCGGGGCCAAACATCTCTTCCACTCTCCACATTGGATCAAGTTGCCTATGTGGTCATCCTTTTCTTGATTTTTGATCATCAAAACATTTTATATGGGTAAAATAAATTATCTACTCCCACCACTTGTGTTGGGATATTGCCGCCTTATGTTAACAAGAGGGTGAACTTCGTGCACCTTCCACCCAAAAATGCAAGAAGAGTGATCCTTTTTTCATCACCCTCGTTTGAACCAAGTCTTATTTTTGTTCATGGGATTCCCCTCTCCCTTCTTCGGGGGTTTGTAAAACTGAAAAGATTATCTAGGAATGAGAATCTATCTATCTATATATATATATATATATATATATATATATATATATATATATATATATATATATATATATATATATATATATATATATATATATATATATATATATATATATATATATATATATATATCTACTTAACATAATATTGTGGAGGGTGTTGAGATGTAGAGAGAAAGAGAGAGAGACGAGACAAGAGACACACCATGTACGCTCCCAAAGACTGATTCATATTGAGGACAAGATACAAATATATAGGTGAGGACAAGTTGAGTAGAGTGAGCCATATATAGCTCCAACACCCCCACTCAGACAAAGGTCTCTAGCTTTGGATGAAAAAACCCCTGGGGAGTTCAAGGGAAAAACCCAAGCCCCTATACAATGTGAAAATATGAACCAACGATGATGATGTAAAAGTGAATTGTGCATCTATGTACAAATGTTCAAGTGACTTAGAGATCACAATGTGCAAATGTGGAGTGTGCATAGTGCATGGTACCTAAACGATTACAATGTCATATGTACAAAGCTATTACAATAGCAAAGAAGCTAATCTAGAAAGAGTGAGGCCGAAGCAACTCCAAGCTCCGAGTGCAAGAGGATGAAACGTGACTCGTTGAGGCCTTTGGTCAAAATGTCTGCAATCATCTGGTCACTTAGACAGTGTTCAACCATAATGGTTCCTTTGCGTACTTCATACCTGACATAATGATAATGGACAGCAATGTGCTTTGACTTATTATGTTGAACATAGTCTTTTGCAAGACTAATAGCACTTTGGTTGTCACACCGAAAGGGTGTGCTAGAAAGAGGAGAGTGACCAATATCAACCAGCATTTGTCGAAGCCAAATCAACTCACGAGCTGCAAGTGATGCCGCAACATATTCTAACTCAGTCGTAGAAACTGCAACACAAAGTTGTTTCTTGCTGGTCCAAGAAACAAGACAACCATTTATAAAGAAGCAATTTCCACTAGTAGATCGCATAGATAAATGTGAGCTTGCCCAGTCTGCATCTATGTAACCCAAAAGAGAAAGAGAATGCATAGAATTCGATGTGAGTTGTCATCGATAGACTAAACCAAAATCTGTAGTGCCTTTCAAGTATTTCAATACACGCTTTGCAGCAGACCAATGCTTAAGAGAAGGACATGCAATATGTTGTCCAAGATAATTAGCAACAAACAGAATATCAGGACGAGTGTTCATGCCAACAAATTGAAGACATCCAATCAAGTGAGCATAAGGTTGATTTGTGACAAGTTGACCGCCATTGTCAAAAGTGTTCTTCGTAGAGCTCACAAGACAAGGTGTGTTTGTTGAATGTGCAGATTCCATACCAAATTTTTGAATAGTATCTACAATAAACTTTGACTGTCGAAGGAATAAAATACCTTTTGTACGGTTCCGTTGAATTTGAATGCCAAGACACGAGTGAATCTCTCCAAGATCCACCATATCAAATGCAGAAGACAATAACTTTTTCACTTGCTGAAGAAATCCCAAATCATTGGAAACAAGGATGGTATCATCCACATAAAGAGCAAGAATCACAAAACTGCTACCTTGGCGTTTTATGTATAAGTTGAGGTCTGACGAGCAAGAGATGAATCCTTTAGAGGTGAGAAAAATATCAAATTTTGTATACCAGGCTCGCGAAGCTTGTTTGAGACCATATAGTGCCTTATGGAGTTGAGCAACAAGGTCTTCTTTATCTGGAATAACAAACCCTTCTGGTTGTTCCATATAAATTTCCTCTTCCAAGTCGCCATTAAGAAAAGCAGTTTGCACATCCATTTGATGAGCTTCTAAATCAAATTGAAGAGCAAATGCCAATAAAACTCGAACGCTTGTAATGCGAACAACTGGTGAAAAAGTCTCTTGATAATCAACACCAGCTACTTGGGAGTAACCTTTTGCAACTAAACGCGCCTTGAACTTGTCAAAAGATCCATCTGCTTTTACTTTTTTCTTATACACCCACTTACATTTAATAGATGTACGACCAGGAGGTAATTCAGTTAGTATCCATGTACCTTTAGAGATAAGAGAATCGTACTTTGCTTCCATAGCCTCTTGCCATTGATCCTTTTGTGGTGAAGAGATAGCTTCATCATAAGTAATGGGATCTTCAGAAGTAGAAAAAGCATTATCAGCAATATCGTCATCATAAACATGACATGAGCCATGTTCAAAATCAATAGGCAGATCAAAAAAAATATCAATATCATCATTGGCAAAATTCGGAATGGATGGTTGTGAAGAGGAAAGTTGCTCTATAGGAAGAGTTTCATCTTTTGAAAGAAATGGAAAAGCCTGAAGCAATGATTTAGTATCATCAGATCATCCATGGACCATGAGCCTCCCATAAGCTGTTCGTTAAAAGTAGCATCACGATTCACAATTACTTTCTTGGAGGAAGGGTCATAGAATTTGTAGCCTTTGGAAGTGTCAGAATATCCAATAAAAATAACTTTAAGACCAGGAGCATCAAGCTTTGTTCGTGTTTCTTTGGGAACATGAATATAAGCAATACATCCAAAGGTTCGAAAATGAGTTACAAAAGGAATGTCACCTGTCCATGCTATGATGGGTATCTTACCAGAGGGTGCAATAGTAGGAAGATGATTCTGAATAAATACTGCTGTCAAAGTAGCTTCAGCCCAGAAAAAACGAGATAATCCAGAATGAATCAGCATACATCTTACAACATTGAGAATAGTGCGATTCTTTCGTTCTGCAACACCGTTCTATTGAGGTGAATATGGAATAGTGTGTTCATGATGAATTCCACTGTCAGCATAGTAACTCACAAACTCTCGAGAAACATATTCGCCTCCATTGTCACTATGAAGCTTCTTAAGGAGATGACCAATTTGAAGTTCCATAGCCTTGTGGAATTGTTTGAAAACAGATAAGGCTTCAGATTTTTTTCTAAGTAGAAATACAGTCGTATACCTTGAGAAATCATCAATGAAAGTAATGAAGTAGCGATATTGTGATCTCGAAGAAGGTAGAGGTCCACATATATCAGTATGAACAAGATCCAATATGTCATGAGAATGAGTTGTATTTGAAAGAGAAAAGGGTTTACGATTGTGTTTCCCAAGAGCACAAAATTCACAAATTCCCATATGGGGATGGGCTTTAAGATCCATGCCATGAACAAGATCATGACGTTGAAGATCAAGGAGTTTTGAGAAATCAGCATGAACAAAACGGTGATGTCATACTTTGCAATCATGATCACCTGGAGCAGTGACAACATTTGCTACAGCATCGTTGAGAGAGAGTTCAAACAAGTTACCATTTCGAGGAGTAGTGGCTATAGTCTGTCCATCTTTCTCAATTCGGCATTTGATATGATCAAATCCAACAAACAGACCAAGATCAACAAGTCTAGCAACTGAAAGAAGATTACGTTGAAGATCCGGTACATGTAATACTCCTCGCAAAATTCGAGTGGAAGAAGATAAGGTGCCAAGATATAAGTCTCCAATACCCTTTACTTGACAAGTAGTATCATCAGCAAGATAAACAACACATTGAACTGGCAGTGGATGATAGTTATGAAGCCACTTAGACTGATATGTCATATTTCCTGTAGCACCAAAATCGACAATAAAAAGTGATCCATCACGTACATGAAGTATTCTGTCTGGAGCAATTGAACATAGGACGCAGCTTGTTTCTAGTACAATGTTGTTTCGATGCTCAATAGCATATGCTCTATTCCAATCTGTGTCGAATCGACGCTTATAGCACATATGACTGGGGTGATCAGATCGTCCACAATATTCACAAGAAGAAGAAGAAGAGTCTCTAGATAAACGTGGTTGCTTTGTGGTAATATTGTGTTCTTCATCATATTGACGTGCCCAACAATCATCTTCAGTATGGCCATTTCTGTTATAGTAAGAACATTGCTTATCAGGAAATTTGAGACGAGAGAAAATATTACCGCGACGGCCACCTCTGCAGTTTCCTCGTTGAAATGGACACCTTCGAGCATAAAAATCATGTTCCATCTGTTGTGACTCAGTCTCCTCTTGTAAAATCATAGCTTTATCGTGACCAGCATTACGACGTTCTTGACGTTGAGAGTATTCAATTAAAGACAGGCAGGCTTGGTCGAAATCAAGACCATCTTTATTAGAGAGAATAGTAACAATGTTATCATAAGAAAAGTCCTTGACCGTATCAAGGAGAAGTGTAATCAGTTGCTTTTGTGGAACAGGATCACCAGCAGCAGCAAGTTGATTAATAATAGATTTGAAAGATTCAATATGTCCTTTCATGGCAGTACCAACTTCATATTGTAACTTGTTAAGCAACCCTCTCAAATAAAGTATTTCTGTAACAGATTTCTTCTGAAAGTTTTCAATAAGGTACTTCCATACATCGTGGGAAGTGGGCAGTTCATACATAGCAAGCAACAGAGAATTAGTAAGAGCAGAAAGAATATACTGACGAGCTGCTTTATCACGTCGTTGCCAATCCGTATAGGCAACATTCCAAGCTTCCAATATAGGTCCGTCAGTGATATGCACATTATCATTATCCGTATCAACAGGCTGAGGCGGACAAACACGATTTCCAAGAACAACATCGGAGAGTTCATCGCCTTCAAGAATTAACAACATCTTTTCTTTCCAGCCTGGAAATCCTTGACCTTGGAAAGGAGGAACAGAATGTTGGCAAGAAGGAAAGCCGTTGACGAGAATATTCATAGCCATATCTTGTTGCGAGAAGACGTATAAGATAAGATCGCAGAATCTGCACACCATATACGGTGAAGGCCGCAATTGAGAATGAGAGAGATATGAGGACTACGTTCTGTTAATGATACACGTAAGAAGGATGCTCAAGGAACGTCCAAAGATGTGAGAGACGTCACCCAAAAAGGTAGGGTAAAGGAGACATTAATAATAAAAGAGTCCCCAAAATAGAGTGGCGTGAGACGCAAGATTGACGGCCACAATACGAATAGCAAAAAGCTAAATCTTCTTGAAAAAGTTAACGCCAAAATAAGAAAAAAGATGGCGGACGCTTCACGAAGAAGTAGGACGAAGAAATCTGCGTCAAGCTCAATTGCAGTAAAAACAGCATAACTTTCTGCTGCGAACTCGGATTGACGCAAACCTAGAGCTCAAATCGAAGAGCTCGAGGAGACAAACAAGTTTTGGATGAAAAGTGCCATTGCGCTACGCTCCATTGTGCTTTTCCCGTTTATCCAAATTTTGAGCAGAACACCCCGAAAAATTGAGTGAAGTTCAGGGTGTCATCAACAAGAAAACGTAATCAACGATTAGATTGATTAGCAATGAACGCCACACAAAACACAAATCATATTCTTCTTAACACAAAACAACCACATTTAACAAGAATCAACGCTCAAAAATAAAATTTGTATCAATTTTGAATCTTACATGCGAATCACATACACATACTATTTTGTCACCATGAATTGAATCGGCACGTGATCGTTACCGCTCTGATACCATGTTGAGATGTAGAGAGAAAGAGAGAGAGATGAGACAAGAAACACACCATGTACGCTCCCAAAGACTGATTCATATTGAGGACAAGATACAAATATATAGGTGAGACCAAGTTGAGTAGAGTGAGCCATATATAGCTCCAACAGAGGGGAGTCCCCTCTACACATGGAACAAGTTGCGAGATGAAGGCTATGTTTCGTCACCATGAATTGAATCGGCACATGATCGTTACCGCTCTGATACCATGTTGAGATGTAGAGAGAAAGAGAGAGAGACGAGACAAGAGACACACCATGTACGCTCCCAAAGACTGATTCATATTGAGGACAAGATACAAATATATAGGTGAGACCAAGTTGAGTAGAGTGAGCCATATATAGCTCCAACAGAGGGGAGTCCCCTCTACACATGGAACAAGTTGCGAGATGAAGGCTATGTTTCGTCACCATGAATTGAATCGGTACATGATCGTTACCGCTCTGATACCATGTTGAGATGTAGAGAGAAAGAGAGAGAGAGACGAGACAAGAGACACACCATGTACGCTCCCAAAGACTGATTCATATTGAGGACAAGATACAAATATATAGGTGAGACCAAGTTGAGTAGAGTGAGCCATATATAGCTCCAACAGAGGGGAGTCCCCTCTACACATGGAACAAGTTGCGAGATGAAGGCTATGTTTCATTAAAAGAGGGAGAGAGAAAGAGAGAGAGGCCGCCTTCGACGGGCAGCCATACTAGTCTATCTAAACTAGCATTAGATGGCAGAAGGGGGAGCCCTTTACACGTGTCAAAATATGCGACATGAAGGCCAAACTCCAAAACTGAGAGAAGCCCCTATGCACACCCTAAAGAGGGAGAGAGAAAAAGAGAGAGAGGTTGTCAAAGGAGGCCAACCATACTAGTATTAAAAGTAGAGGAGTAGCCTCCATATGGCTGCAAATGCAGTCCTCTCTTTGTTCCAATTCTTCTTTCGTTGTGGGATGCCAGTGTAGCCTGCAATTCCTCTTCCATCGTGGGTTGACAATGTAGCATTCCTTGAATGGTGGGCGCATCTCAGGAGTCAACGATGCATCTTGAGTTGGGGAATAGGGGCATCTTCTCTATCTGAGGGCTGCAAGGCCTTCTGTAGGAGCCTAGACCTTTGCCACCACCTTAAACTGTGGGAAGGGGGTAAAACCCCACCTCACTTCCCACATCTCTTCTTCTTCCACCCATGGACACTACAACCCCTTTCTTCTTTGATGATGGCGTGCATGCTCCTCTTGCAACACAACGGTGACCTGGGTGTTGATGGCTCTTTGCCTCCTCCATCTACCTATAAACTTCTATCTATACTAGCACCGGTTTTTCGGTTTTGTGTCCACAGAGGTACAAGAAATCCTCTGAAAAATCCAGCGAAGAAGCAATGTAAAGCATGTGGTTGTGTTTGCCAGGCTCTCCGCTACCCATCCTCTTCAATTGCTTGCCAAACTCCTTAGATAGGGAGAGGTTGTGTGTGTGTGTGTTGAGGTTGTGGTTGTGGTCGCCTAGCTGTCCGCTACCCATTCTCCTCAACTCCTCTATGTTGCAAACCATCCATTTCTACGGTAATTTCTTTGAGGGCTACAATATCCCTTTCGATTTCGAATGCCATCTCCCCAACCTCAATGCATTGCCATCCACTCTAGCAAATTGTTCCTTCAACAACCTTATGTTGGGCTTCAATAATTTCTCAGGTGCTAGAGTGCAATGTGACTTACATAGCATAATAAGATAATAAAAGATTAAATTATAATTATTTATTGCAATATAGGCAACACTTGGGGGACAGTGTTCGGAAAATGGAATTTGAGCTCCATCGGTAGATTGATCTTCAATTAAATAGCTTCATGGGCAACATTCCTCCTTAAATTGGAAAATGTGGCCATTCTTATCCTCAACAACTTCTTTGGAAGATTTCTTCAAGGAATGGGCGTGCTCTCTTCACCTGATGATGCCTTTGGCACCATGGTTGCACACCTGTACCACTCATGCAAGCTCTCTCTCTCTCTCTCTCTCTCTCTCTCTCTCTCTCTCTCTCTCTCTCTCTCTCTCTCTCTCTCTCTCTCTCTCTCTCTCTCTCTCTCTCTCTCTCCTCTCTCTCTCTCTCTCTCTCTCTCCTCTCTCTCTCTCTCTCTCTCCTCCCCCCCCCCCCCCCCCCCCCCCATGCCTCTTTGCCAGCTCCCATTGAAGAAGCAATGTGAACGTTCAACTCTATACTACAGCACCTTAAACTATAGAGTCTAGAGTCCAGACGATAGCAAGGCCTTGCTCTTGAAGTGCCGGCATGGTTTAGTTGTGGGTAATATAACGATTTTAATTTTGAAAAAAACTCCGAGCTTTGTCGACACTCAAGTGTGGACACATCCCACACACACACACACAAACACACATAGAGAGGGATTAATTTTATAAAAAAATTATTATGTGTGTGATCATTAGCACCTCCCACCCGCAATTTTCTTTTCTCATTGAGATTCACAAAAGTGTGCAATGTGCACGAGTCTATTGTTAGCTCTAAAGGGGATCCAGGAGCAGGAGAGAGTGTGAGAGAAGGTTGAAAATTTGAATAGAGGGAATGTGGCCCATATGAGAGTGAGCCATTGAAATGCAAGCCCACGAAACCTAATGCTTTACTAGTAACTTGGCTCCATGGCACACTGCCATCCAACTAGTCCTTCTTCCAAGTTAGAGAGAGAGAGAGAGAGAGAGAGAGAGAGAGAGAGAGAGAGAGAGAGAACTAGATCCTTCTCAAAGATTGCACAAGCCCTATTGATGTTAATTCTTGCTAATAAGAGAGCTACTATATTGGCGATGGATCATGGGTGGATCTAAATCCCTTGCACAAAAGGTAGTTGGAGGAAGTAACAAGAGGTGATGCAACCAGCTAGCTCCTCAAATCATTGCACAAACCCCATTGGTGGTGGGTTCTACTATGGTGAATGGTGGATTTCAAAACCCTTGGTCAATAGGTGGTTAGTGATAACACTAGGAGGTATTGTTATGGGATGTGTTTGGTAGATGGCAATGACAGATGGGCTTAGGGTGGATGGTGATAGTGTAGTAGTAGCATCATTCAACACAAGACTAGAGCTAGTGACTCTGTTATGCAATGTCATCCAATCAATCCTAGCTACTAAATATTTCCTCTACCATGCTACTCCATCCAATCAGACTCAGTATGCTCGCCTATTGAAATTGATCAGCTTAAGCACAATAGGTATGGGTAGCATGAAGATTGATGGTTATAATTGTGCCACCTAGAAAAATCCTCACCACGACAAATGCTTGTGTGAGAGAGATTGTCACTGGATAGAGGAGATGAGGTTTGACCTACACCGGCCAACCAGCCAACGCACATCCATGAAAAGTGCATGGCATAGAAGCCTTGGCCCTTGCGCATATTACCTGTTGGCTGGCTGGCTAGACCCATTGTACTGACTACGAGAGAGAGAGAGAGAGAGAGAGAGAGAGAGAGAGAGAGAGAGAGAGAGAGAGAGAGAGAGAGAGAGAGAGAGGGGGGGGGGGGGGGGGGGCGTGCCCCCCTTCCTCTCTCTCTCTCTCTCTCTCTCTCTCTCCGTCCGTGGCCCCACATTTGAACCTTGCAAAGAACGTGGTATGTATCCCAGTGTAGGTATGAAGCCCGCAACCTTTTCCATGCCATCGTTGTCCACTCTCCTTGCCTTTATACATCTTGCTGGCTCTACCATTGATGAATCAAATCATGTTATCATTCTCAAATTGGTTGTGGTAAATTAGGGGCCTCTCTTGCTCTATCAATAACATAGAATCTTTGAGATTGAGTTTAGAGGTGTGCAAGAGGCCCTAAGCTAGGAAATGTAGGACTCTCTCTCTCTGTGGCCTATGTAGATAGTTTTGGCATGCTTAAGCTAAGAAAATCCACATAGCACTGCTAGAGGTGGTGCACCATTGTACTAGTTCTATTAATATAGTAAGGAGGGATTTCACCATCCCTCCTTCAACATTTCCTAACTGCGACAACATCCGGCCATATCTAGTGTGTGTGTGGGAGGGGGGGAGAGAGAGAGAGAGAGAGAGAGAGAGAGAGAGAGAGAGAGAGAGAGAGAGAGAGAGAGAGAGAGAGAGAGAGAGAGAGAGAGAGAGAGAGAGAGACACCCAAGGGCTAGTGTCCTCTGTGTACTAAGACATAGACAACACTATGTGTGTGTGTCTCTAACAACGTCAAGAGAGGGATAGAGAGAATCCAGGTGGTAGCAGACGGAGAGAGGCTAAGGGCCCTAAAGGCTGAGTCGCACCAAGGATGGCACGCCTAACAAAGTGGTAGTAGGTGGTTGGTCACACACTGAAGGGAGGAAGCCTAGGGTAATACAGCTGGAGAGAACATTGCTAAAAAGAAAATTCACTTATTGGGTTGATCTTGAGAGACTTGCATTGCTTTAGAGCCAATGCATGTGAGGGGCTCGTTGGCAACATCTATGCAAGCAGTTGCCAATTTTTTGTGTTTCTATGGTGGGTTGCTAGCCTAGTTAGTGGTTCATGGTTGTGAATAGGTTATACTCATGCTCCACCTCTTTGGGGTGAAGCAATAGTGCAACTGCACAAAAAGACAAAGATCCTACGATTAGCATACATCGGATTTGGTTAATAGTCCGTGTTTTTGGGAATAAAAGCTCCTTTTTGCATAGTTTTCATGCAACCATGTGAACTAAACAGTCCTTGGTTCCAACATGAAATTTGTTGCAAGCTTGCATCTCATGTGAACTGGCTCTCAATGTTGCCCTAAAATACAGCTTAATCCCTTCGTTATGGAAGAGGTGAGTGGAGACACAATAGTGCTTCTACGACTCTAGAGCAGATTCCAAGGTTTTTTTCAATGGGTTCTTGCTTTCTTGCTACCCCACACTCACTCTACTCATACCTAGTAGGGTCTTTATTTTATTACAAAGAATCTTTCCTAATCTGTAAAGTTTCCTTTTGGTTGCAGAAGCAACCCTCTCTAAAACGGCTTTGTCTAGAAATCGGACTCTACACCTACATGGCGCATAAAGAGAACCCCCCCCCCCGAAAAAGGTTCTAGGCTTAAATTGTTGTGCAGATGCTGCTCATTCAACTAGTTGCGTTTAGCCTAGTGGTTGAGCATTGTACTACATGCGAGAGCATCTACGTTCAAACCCCGTGTGTGATAAAACGCCATTTTGCTGATTAAACACCTATTTGGTTTGAGCATTTTGTCCACCTTGGAAAAGACCAAGGCATGAAATCTGACCTGCAATTGGTCCAACCGGTTGCCCAACACACCATGTGGCGAACTCTAGAGTGTGCCACATGTACATCCTCTAGAGTCTGATATTTAGACTGAGCCCTCAAAAGGGCGATGGTGGAGGTGACATCAGATCTGTCTGCAGGTCTGCAAGTGGTGAGCCCACATGAGGTCAAGGATGTGTACTTAGCATTCACAACTCTAATTAGCTAGGCACTATTGGCACGGCTCATGTCATATGGGTCGGGCCTGCACCATAACAACATTCCCTCTCCCTATCTCTCTCTCATCATACCTCCAACAATATGTAGGGTTGAGAATCCCTGACGCTTGAATTAACACCTACAAAATTGGCTCAGCCTACATCATTATGGGACTAGAGGGAATTGAAAATGTCACTGGAGCAAGGATGTTGCCGATTTTTTATGGATTTGTAGAGATGAGAGAGATATTCTCTCAATGCTCCTGTGACCTGCTTCTCGAGTTGCGAGTAGACACCAACTACCCATACTGAAAGAGTGATAGGGCTGTTGTCAACCACCAAGATGTGAAATGCAAGGAGTTGTTGTTGAAGCCATTTGTGCGGTGTGTTGACATGGATTGGGCATGTGGGTTGGCTAGCATGGATGGTGAGAGAGGACTTCTCCATAGTGGAGGCATGCAAAAACAACCACGTGGAACTCACTCTAGTCGTTTTAATATAAATAGACCAGTATGCCGGACGCCTTTGGCGGCCCCTCTCTCTCTTTCTCTCTCCCTCTATCGCGTGCAGAGGGTCTTCTCTCAATTTTGGAGTTTAGCCTTCATGTCGCAAATTATGACAAGTGTAAAGGGCTACCCCTTCCACCATTTTATGTTACTTTAGATATAGATATCGATGTGTAGATGGAGATTCCCAAATCTTTTATCACAAGCACAAGATCATATCGCTACTTTCACAACATATCCAATGTATAGCATTCCCAAATCTTAGAGCACCACCTCAAGAGGAATAGTACTATCACAATAGATCCAACATATAGTGCTATACGTCATGTTCACGTTATTAGGCATTTTTTGGATGAGTACAAAAGCCATAAATGATGCCAAAAAAACTTGTTGACCACCCTCATGTATATATATGTACATAGTGCTTCCATCTTTGAAAGTGTCCATTTAAAAAACCTTGTACAAAGGCTTGGTTTTGGTCAAGCTGTTCGTTGAGTTTTGGGTTGGTCGAGCTTTCAAAAAATAGTTTTTAATGAGCATTCGTAGCCATGCTTGATAGCTTGCAAATCGGACTTCCACATCCTGAGTTACACGCACTCGAAGTGGATTATTTTTCACTTAAAAAGTGGTGGCGGATGCACGTGGGAAGATGGCAAGTGGGTCGACTTGATGGTTTTTTTTTAGTAATGGTATGTTTAGAAATTTCTGGAGTTAGCTAGGGTAATAAGTTCCAAGCCATGCTTTACGACGCTACATTTAGTGGTCGGGGTCACCTGCTACGCCTCCGAGAAAATGGCTCAAGTTTGGGGCAAAACAGAATTTTCAGATTTGGACATGAGGAAGTTGGGGAAGATGGGAGGATGGTGCCATGTGGCAATGGAATAACCCCGCATGGGGGGTATCATGTGAAAATTGGAGGGTGTAAGGGGGGGAGTGGGTACCCCTAATGGTGTATCAAAGGAGTTAATAGATCTTCTTGGCCTTGCTTGAGATGGCTCGTGGGCTTTGGGGAGAGGAGGGGGCGCCCAATCTGTGTTTCCACTACTTGAACAGGTGCCTGGCCCCTTTTTTGGTCCCCGAACACTGGCCCCCCCCACTTGCCTTGGTCAAAAAGTGGCCAATAGCCCATTTTTTACCCAAAAAAGGCTCGAAATGGACCAATAAAAAGGTGCCTAAAGGGGGAAATGAAGTCGTCTAAGAAGGGAGAGAGAATATCTTGGGATAAGAACCAAAAAAATCCCCCTTTAATAGCTGTATTTTTCGGCACATCCTTTTTAGCTAACAGAGACTTCTTTGGAGAGACCTTCCATCGTCAAAAGCTTGTAACTTTCTCGTCGGTTATTAGAATCAAGCATATGGATGCTCTACGGAGATCCTCACGACACAAGATTTTTCTTCATGGTCTCGGTTTTCTAAAATTTTAGCCATGGTTTGAGTTAGAGCTGTCTCTTGCCCATCTTCACAAGTGTTCAACTTTGGTGTTTTCTACCGTCATACAGGGTTTCTTTCCAACGGTGTGACTCATGCAGAGCTATAGAGGCGCTTGTTTTCCTTGTCATTTGCACGCTAACATCATTTTGGTGTCCCCCACGGAGGAGAAATCCTCATGTGCTCCAATTTTCGCAAAATTTGCCCACTATGCAGGCAGAGAATGTAAAGGGCATGTGGGTCCTTATGGACAACCGCCTATGTATGTGTTTATTGTGGATAGTAAGTGAGGCGGTTATTTAATTTGGATTGCAGCCTTTGTGAGAGTCATGATGTTTTGTGAAGCCGAGCACTGGGGGCCGGGTCACCCAGTGTGAGGTGGATTAGGTATTGGAGTGATCCATCGACATCCCTTGTAGTTTCGATGTCACATGTAAGTGTTTGTGTGGCAATCAAACATGGCAGACAAGTTTCCTAAGTTTCATGGATTGCCTAGTGAAAATGCGCACTCTTTTATTGAGAAATTGGAAGTTACTTTCTTGCTTTGAGGCATACAGGATCCGGCTATACTACTACGGCTGCTGCAATATAGTTTACAGGATGAAGCAAAAGCTTGGCTACAAAATTATGGAGAGGCGGCACAGGCACAAACGACAGGGATTGTGTTGGACTATAATCATGTGAAGTGCAGTTTTGGCACAATACAAGAATGTCGAAGCACCTGATGAAGTTTGGCATGAGATTTTGGGCTACACTCAGATGGCTAATCAGAGTGTGGATGATTTTTTTATGCATTTTACCCGCCTTTGGGATAAATCGGCCCAAACATTGGGAAATGAATTTCCTCCCGCCATGTTAAAAAAGGACCGTTTTGTGGCAACCTTGAAGGAGAGTTTGAAGTTTAAAGTTGAGTTGAAGCGGCCTACCACTTTTGAAGAAGCAATTGTAATTGCCAGGGGGAAAGAATGGAAAGCTCAAGACTTTACGAGTATGGGAGAGTGGTCCATGGACAGGTTAATGGTGGCCAAAATGAGGAGAGCCAGGTAGAGGCTTGAGTTCAACCTGTGCGAAGGGCTATAGACACTGCGCAAGTGCAGCGTAATATGCAGGACATGATGACCATGATGCACGAGTTACGTCTCAATGTCCTTGAAGGTGGTCGTGGTCGTGGCGGTGGTAGAGGGGTGGCCCAGCCATATGAAGCTCAACCTAATGCCAATGAGGGTCGTGGCCAAGGTGCTCCTCACCCAGAAAGAAGGTTTATCCCTACTTGTTATAATTGTGGTGAATTGGTACATATCAGCACTCATTGTACAAAGCCAAAGAGGATGGGAGGCGATATGTACCCACTTCCCCAGCAAGTTTGTGACAGGTCTAATGATTATGCCTTGGATATACGAGAGGATCGTGGTGTTGAACAAGAGAATCAAGCTTCAACATCAGGTGGTCACATGGTTATTATGCAAGTTGAGAATACAGAGGCAGACATGATGCCATTGGAGAAGCGGGAAAGGGAATCAAATGGTGCTGGCCCTAGCAAGAGGAAAGGGAAGGAGAAAGAGGGTGAAGATGCAAAGACCAAGAAGAAAAGAAGACCTCGTAGGAAGTTTGAAGTAGTGGATTTGCCATTAGGAGAAGGTCAGACAGCTTATAGTCTCAAAGAGGATCTGATTGGGAGGAAATTAGATTGTACTTTTGGACAGTTGATGAACATGGTACCCAAATTTAAGAGGCAGTGGAAGTCGTTAGTGAACCCTATTGAAAAAGAGATGAAGCGTGGTCATGTCAGAGTGTTGTCTCTAGAGGAATTACCCGACATCTTTCCTGTGGTGAACGCTTGGCAGAAGGGTGTGGGCATTGGAGAGGCCTACATTGATGGAGGTGCGCAAGTTTGTGTGATCACACAGCTATGTGTGAGAGACTTGGCTTGATCATGTCTGGAAGCTCTGGGTTCAGGATTCGACTAGCAAATCATGCCAAAGTTAAGTGTTTGGGACTAGTCAAAGGTTTGGAGATTGATATTTTTAATGTGAAAGTTATGGTGAACTTTCAAGTTATACCGGCATGTTTAGGAGCTTTTCCTCTCATATTGGGATGACCTTGGTTAAGAGCTGTTCGTGTTGTACAAGATTGGGGCAAGGGCACAATCACTGTGTATAGCAAAAAGGGAGAGAAGAGGATGTTTGATATGATTACCAAACAGCCGCTGGCATTAGAAGAGGTGTCTGAAGATGATGAATTTGAAATCACGAGTGAGGGAAGTTCAGAGGATGCAGATAGTAGTGCTACTTTGAGACTTAGTGAAAAGGGTGAAGTGTCCTTTTTGTTACTAAATGAAGAGGAGAAAGAAGATAGTGAAGTGCTACAGATTTCAGAGGATATAAATGCGTCAAGTTGATTGGAGCAGCTTGAAGAGTTAATGCAGCCCAAGCAGTAGAAATCAGTGAAGAAAGGACTTGTTCAAAATATGCTAAGTATAGATTTGTCACAAAAAGAAAGGACAGAATACTTGAAGATGCTGGACAAGTTTCCGAATCTTTTCATTACATCATATCAAGAAATAAGGGGTTTTGTTGGGGACCCAGTAAAGATTGAGTTGATAGAAGGAGCAAAGCCAGTGAGACAAAAACTAAGAAGATTGGGTAAGGAGCAAATGAATGCTTTAAAAGAAGAAGTGGATAAGCTTTTGAATGCAGGGTTTATTGTTCCAGTAGATAATACTGAGTGGGTCAGCCCTATAGTGGTCACTCCCAAGAAGGATGGGCGTTGGAGAGTTTGTGTTGATTATAAGCCGTTAAATGCAGTGACCAAAAATGATCCTTAACCGTTGTCATGCAGCTCCGTTGCCATGATGAGAAAAAGAGCAAAGAAATGCAAGCTAAGCTTCTTTGAAACCTACACATTAAGTGAGCAATGATCAAGGCTTGATAACAGGCCAGATGCGGCTTAAAAGGGCCAACAGATACCTCAATGATGCCAAAAATAGACTATACTTAAAGTGAGCACAGATAGAGTATTATGATCCAGAATTGTAGTGCTTGAAGAGCTCTACCGGCTTGTCTTTCCGGCTCGTCGATTGGAGCTACGGTGCAAAAGTTATAGCGGTTTGAAGGTTGAGTCGATTGCAGATCTGTACCGGATTGGGCAACTGTAGCTGAGGTGACAGAAATGAAATGAATTCACGGGCCTAAAGTGCTCACTTTCTGGAGCACGTGGGTCTTTTCAAATTAATGATCGGAGTCCCGGTCACCAAGATATTAGCCATTAAAGATTCATCGGGGGCCGCTTCCATGCCAGTCCACCACGCTCAGTCGGTGTGCCAATTGGGGGTTTTGGAGCCTTGCCAGGTGATGTTTGTGTTCAATGCAGCGTATGAAGTCCATAGGAAGTGACAGCATGGCAAACAGAATCCGGATGGGCAAATTATGGCAATTTCAAATTCATGACAATTATTAGCCGGGAGGGATGTGTGTGGTGCTCACGGAAGTGCATTAAGTTGGATGAGCCTTCAAAGTCCAAAATTTTCATTTGTTAGAGCTCATTAATTGCAGATTATGCCAAAAAGGGATGCGGCTTAGAAGCCGCAAACTGTTTTAACCAAATGAGAGGGAAGGACTTTCACCAAATGCGATCACTTATACTTGCATCTTGAAGGCTAGCAGAATGATATTGTCAGTCAAGGACTGCTCGAAAGTGATGTCGTGCTTGGCAATGGTTTGGTCGACATTAAGCTATGCGTGCCCAAATGTGATGTCCTTATAAAGGTAGCCCGCCCACAATAAGACTCAAAGGCTGCCCATAATTGGGTAAGGAAGTGTCCGCCCCATGATTTGGGGGTTTTAGTGTGTAATTGAAGGAAAAAAAAGGTGATGCCTGAGGCAGGCTGTGGGGCTGAGCGCAGAGAGGAGCAAAGACGGTCGTGGCGGCTTGCAGGGTGCTCTAACGAGCTCGTGGCAAAGACCCAAAATGTTGAGGAGGCTATGGAGCTCCCTTCCGGCACCAGCGACGTCGTCATCGGCGCTGTCAAATCTCGCGCTCCCACGTCAGCAAGGGAGTGTTTTTACGCCTCCCTAGCAACGACGGCGCCGTCGTTGCTAAGGGACTGGACACTTTATATATAGGAGAATTTTAGGGCATGCAAAGGGGGGAAACGAGATCAAGAAAGGGTAGGTGGGAATGGAAGCAAAGTGGAAGGAAGGTAAGGAGAGGAATTCAAGCCAACGGAGGGGCAAGCCAACGAGTGAAGAGGAATAAGCTTGAACGAGGAAGAAAGATAACGAAGGCAGGAAGGCGACTTCTTTCTCTCTCTCGATATCCAATGAAAGAAATCTCTTTCTCTCTCCCTATCGAGCATGAACGAGATTGGCAGGCCATAACGGGGGCAAGCATAATAAGAAGGAAGGCTATCAACGAGAACGAAGGAGGAGGACTCCAAGGGAGAGAAAAAACAAGCAAGGAGGAAGGCGAGCTTGAACAGAGCAATTAAGGAGGAGCTGGGAAACGAGGGCAAGAGGGGAAGGAAGCTCCCTATTCTCTCTCTCGACCTCGGCTAACGGAGGCAAAGCTCATTGGCTAAGGGAAAAGAAAGTGAGAGAGGAGAAAGGAGAAAGCAGGACAAGCTCTCTCTCGATCTCAAACCCAAGCAAGGACGAACTCTCTCTCCTCTCTCTCCTCCTCGGCTAATGGAAGGCGGAGATTACAAGCTTCTTTTTCTTGTTGAAGGAAGGAAGCTAGATTGATAAGGAGAGTGTCAAGGCAGTCAAGCAATCTTGAGAGGTTATTGTCGAGGCTTGAGCAAGCAAAGGCGAGAAGGGGATTCACAGGAAAGCTTATTCGCGAACCAAGGGCGAAGCTTGATAAGGGTAAGCTTGTTGAGGCAAGCAACTAAAGAGAATCTTGTCGAGACAAGCAAGCAAGGAGAAGAAGCAAGCTTGGTCGAAGCAAGCAAGGGACAAGGGAGTAAAGTTGCCGAGGCAAGCAAGCAAGAAGGGTAAGAAAGCAGGAGAAGGCATGCACGGTAAACAAAGCAAGGTAAGAAGCAAGAGGACATCACGAGGCAGGAAAAGCAAGGGTTAGAGCATCATATAGCAATTGAAGAGAATGGCAGTTAAGTCAGTCCAAATTCAAAGAAGCTATTGTGCAAGCACGTTATGAGCAGTATGAATGCTATCAAGAACAGAGTTCAAGTCCACCAGATTACGCAGATATTCGAGGACAAGTACGATTAAAGTTAAAAGCTGTGATTGATGAGTTTATTGTGCAAGATGCTACTTTCTTACAGGCTAATGATGAAGACATAGTTGAAGCTGTGTATGCAAAGTTGGGTTTTGCAGTTGTTGTGCATGAAGTAGAAGGCTGTGAGGGTGAGGCTTTACAGCTTCAGGATACGCATGGTGAATTTTTCAAAGAATCTACACATGCAGTTCGGAATACACAAAATGAATTTTTCAAAGAACCTATGCATGCAGTACATGAAGAAAAGAAAGCAGGGGATAAAAATAGTGAAGTGGCTAAAGCTCAAGAAGAAATTTTGCAAGTAAATGAGTGCATCCAAATTCAAGTAGACATGCAGGAAGATTCAGTTACAGCTTATGATTTTGCTACTAAACCAGAATTAGAGCAAAATTTTTCTCGTACAGATTCTACCATAGAGGTGATTGAAGATACTGATACAGGTTTTGTCAAACAGTTGGTTAATGATACAGATATTATAGGTAAAAGCAGGGCTGCTGTTGAGAGCACCAAGACCATGGGTTTTGATATACCAGATTTATCAAATTTGGATGTACCAGATTTTGAGGACTTGGCTAAGCAAGAGTATGTGCTTGAAGATCTACAGAATGTTGATTCAGAGGGGGTGCAGACTCCTTCATTGACAAGTTTTTCTGAAGCACAGTTAAAAAAGTGGAAAACTGACCTTGAACGTGATTATGATGATTCAGAGGGGGTACAGACTCCTTTGACACGCTTCTATGACCTAGAGCTACCAATCTTGCAGACTGACCCTGAATTTGATGATGGTGATCACTACAACAAAAACAGGTGTTATCGACGCTTATATCCACGCGGCCCGTCACTATATGTGTCGCTATACGCGTCGTTATGAAACCAGTCACTATTAGCAACGCATATAGGGACGAACATAACATAAAAAAAATTTCTTGGACAGAGGGCAGGTAGCCTGGCCTGTGCCCAGTTAAAAGATGGACACAGCCACGGCCAGACTTCTTGTTCTCTGCCCAAGAAAGCGAACAGCACCAAAATATCAACCATGCTCCCACGCGTAGAAATTTCGGCAGTGTTCCCTTTGTTTTTACATAAACTTTTCAAAAAACACCATATCATGTATATGCCTCCTACATGCATGTAGGATCTCACATGAGATTTAAGGCCAATGAAAGACAGCCGTACCAACTGAAAAGCATAGCCATAACTTAAAAGCATAACCATAACGAACCATAACCATAACAAACCATAACCATAACTTAAAACCATAACCGGCTATAACCACTTTGATGAAAACCATAATGCTGATAACCATAACCATAACAATGACGTACAATAATCATAACCATAAGGGAAACAATAACTGTCTGAACACTAACTGTGTGTACAAAAAAGAGACACAGAAACATGTCTGTGTCTCACAAAGCATATAGATGAAATCTGGTCCACTAATGACTAGGCATCGCAACCTGCACATAGGACAACTCACAAAATTAGTATTGATATTACTTCACATATACTAACTTAATTAAATCAACTCACACATATTAACGTCTCACCTCAAGCGATCTGCGAGACTGTAAGGCCTCCCAGTCTACAGACTCTTCTGAAGCTTCAAGATCATTCAGTACTTCATAGATACCTCTGCGATATCCATCTGACTCCTCCTCGCGTGATGGAGCTCGATGCATCGCAAGATTCTGCATTTATACAGAAATCAAAGTAATAAGAATACATGATTCATCTCGTTTTAAAAAACGCCATATTTAAGATTGGATTAGAAACTCACAAACTGATAGCGAAAGGTGTTGAAGCCTCCGCTGCCAAGATGAGATGTCCCCCTAGTCATCTGTCGTACCTGCGCGGCCTCACGTTGCTGTCTGAACCGCGTGGCCACTGTCCACTCATCCTCCCTGATCTGCAGCCACGTCTCGTGTGGGATGCCCGAAGGCTTCGACGAGCCAGTCCTGAAAGCTTGTCGAGCTGCATCTCGTCTATATTTGATGGTGTCCCGTGCAACACCCTTGATCCACTGCGTCAAAACAACGGAAGAACCCGGAGCAGGCTGGTACTCTCTCAAGATGGTCTCCACTATGTAAGTGACTTTTTCCTTATCTTGCTGATCCCAAGACGTCAGAATGCTGGTCGAAAATTGTAGCTCCATGATCTAGCGAATCCGCTGTCGCATCTCAGTGCCGACTCTATCCATGTTAATAGAACCATCTCCCCGTACAGTATAGAGCTTGGAGGCACTAGGATTGTGTGCCCCCCAAGGTGTCCGAGGTGTGCCAAGAGGTGTGTCGAGAGGTGTGTCGGGGTAAGACGGGGGTCGTGAGCGAGGAGGGATCGAAGCATCTGTGGACCCTCCTCCACAACAACCACCACCTCCACCTGACGATCGCCAAGATCGGCGAGTGCGCCTGTGCTGCGGAGATGAGGACGTACCCGCCTGTGCCCCACCTCTAGGTGTCGAAGCGGCCATGATGGAAGAAGAAGGCGTCGTACCCATAGGCGTCCTGAACCCCGTAGACGTCCCCCCTAGGTGTCGGTCCCTCGGGTGTGAAGCCCGGAGGCGTAGTACCCGTGCCTGTGGCTACCCAGTACCAAGAAGCCTCTGCCATCTGAGCAGGCATCATCCGTGTAACGAAGTCCATGAATGCATCTGCACTCATGGAAGCGGGATCTGGAATCTCATCTGCCATACTAAATGAACCTGCACAAAGAAAGTAAAATAAAGCGTCAGAACACAGTTGTTTAAATTAACTTTAAGATTAATTTTAAATCAAAGTCTTCACACAAACACTTACAGGCCTAGGCCTGGACGAGTGAGTCATCATCGATAAGATCTTGCACCGTATCATCGTCTATCTCTAATTGCAAACATAACTCTGCCCCAACTCGTTCCGGCAGATTGTCTTCATCCATTGCATCTTCATCTACAAGTGCCAATTCTGGCTCGTCTGCGCCATCCCTCGTATATCTGTCAGCTTCCTCTGCCATACCTTCGTCCATCTCATCTAATGTCACAATAGTATGGACGGCGTCTGACTTACTTTCCTCCAGGAGATCTTGCCCTTTAAATAATTGTTTATTTCTTGGAGAAACCTGAACCACAAACCACCATTGTCGCTCTCGAGGGTCCGGTACAAAAAACACTTGCTCGCAATGTTCGGAGAGAGCAAATGTGTCGCTCGCATCTGTCCAAGTCTTTGTAGAATCTATTTTCACAAGCTTGTTTCCATCTCTGCGTACCGTTGCATTGCGACGAGAAATAATCACCTTGAACCACTTCACATCCAACAAAAACATCTCAAACCGCCTGAAGCTTACTTTCAGGATATCTGACACCAGACCACAATAATCCAGGTTGCTAGTGCTCTCATTCGTGTCTCTAGCACTGGCCCTGCTCTTTTGCATGAAACTAACCATTATCCCACTATCAAACGTGTTTCTTCTGCTGTTAATTTGTTGTGTTCTGAAATGCTTTCCATGCGACCACAGTGCCATGTATGTATGATACTTCCATTCACATCCAATAGCCAGCTCTTCCTCTTCTAGAGATATGGATTCTCCGATCTGTCGAGCTGCTCTCACTGTCTTGTCCAACCATGCCATTGTAGGGAATTCAGGTAGAGGAGCGAGATATTCTGGCAAGGGTAAGGCTCTAGTCGTTCGACTTCGCCTGAAATCCTGTCGCTCTAGGTTACGTCTCTCTTTCTCTTCTTCGTACCTTTCAAGCCATTTTTGCATCGGCGCTGAATTTAGTATACAAAACTTCATGATCTTTTCTCGCATGGCCAGGTTCATTTTCTTCGGCACCCCTTGCCCTTGCGGCTCCTCTCCCACCAGTCTTGCATCCTCCTCATCGCTCCACAGTCCAGGTATTTTTGGGTCAAAAACGGATAGAAATTCGGTTGTCAATACAAGAGACTCTTGCACCAACCGTCCTTCTGCCATGCTCCCCTCTGGACGCGCTTTTTGCTGAAAAAAACCCTTAAGTGTTTTCATGAACCGCTCTAAAAAGAACATCCAACGGCTGTGGATTGTACCTGCCACTGCAACCTCGTCTACTACATGGACGAGCAAGTGCATTTGGATAGTTAGGCAGCTCGTGGGTAGAGACTTGTTAATCATGCAAACTGCCTCAATGAAGTTAGCCCTTGCGACTGCAATAGATTCCTCCCGTATCTCCTTGGAAGAGATCCACCGCACTAGCTCTGAAATCTTGTATATGCAGGTCCGCACTTCCTCCGTTAAACACCCCTTGATCGCAATTGGAAGAATGAATTGCAAGAACTTATGCCAGTCGTGCGATTTCAACCTTGACAGTTGATCGTCACGGGTGAATGCTGTCTTGAGACATCGCATATATCCTGTTGGCGTCCTGAACTTTGAAATCACCCTTTCACTTGTCGCTCTTTGTTTTTTTAGCAATACCCATGGCGCTCTTGGAAGTTTTGTTTGACCAGCTGCATTGGTGAAAGGCCACAGCTCTGGCATCTTTCCAACCGACTGCAAATCATCTCGTGAAGCTCGATTGTCTTTCATTCCCATGATTGTCTTCCAGAGGAGCTCTCCCACATTCTTGAATATATGCATTGGATCCAGCAAATGGTTAATTAGTAGATCACCCCAGTACGGCAACGTATGGAGAATGGACAAACGTTTCATTCCTGGAACAGGTTGCCCCTCATGTTGCTCCCATCGGCGACGCCACTCTTGTACATGCATAGGACGACATTCGACGCGAACAAGTTGGCCTTCGCGCAAGTGATGGCCATCTGGAAGATAACGGTGGTGGCCTTGATAAATTGTCTTTCGAAGAGAGGTAGAATATCTGACATCCAAAGACTGCCCGCAAATTGGACATGCATTGTATCCCGAAGTTGTTAGTCCTGCATATATCAAAGCATGAATCAGGCCAAGGAAAAGGTCTTGCGAATAGCGAGAATTTTAATGTAAATCAATAACCATTACCAAAAGCTTCTCCGTATTCTGGCCAATCATGCATAGTCCACATAAGAAGTCCATGAATCCTTGCATATTGTTGTCCTACTGGTTCAACCACATCTGCTATGTTGATCCCATGCCATAACTCCTGGAGCTCGTCAACTAGTGGAGCTAGATAAACATCCATGTTTTTTTGCCTTGAACTTACCAGGTACAATCAAGCTTAAAATCAAATGACCCTTCTTGATAGCAAGCCACGGCGGGAGGTTGTAATTGATAAGGCACACTGGCCAAGTGCTCCATGACGAGCTTCTCAAGACAAATGGATTGACTCCATCCATTTCCATGCCCAAACGCAAATTGCGTGGTTCACTCTTAAAATGTGGCCAGGTATCTTCAATGTGCCTCCAAGCCTTTGAATCAGCGGGCACCCTGAATGTTGCGTCAGTGGATCTATTCGTACAATGCCACCGCATCAACTTTGCAATGGAACCACAACGAAACATGCTTTTTATCCTAGGAATAATAGGAAAATGCCGCAACACTTTAGCTGGCACTGTCTCGCCAACTTCATCTTGTTTGTAGCGCATTGCTCTGCACTTAGGACACGACAGACAATCTGCGAATTCATTGCGAAAAAGAATGCAATCATTTGGACATGCATGAATCTTGTTGTAGTCCAAGGCAGCTGAGGTCAGAAGTTGCTTTGCGTTTGGCCTAGAGGGGGGCATTTCATTGCCAGCCGGGAGAAGTTGCTATAACCTGTTTAAGCCACATTAAATTACGTACCTAAACAAAGCAGTGACGCTTGCATCTGACCACCCGTACACTGACTGAAGATTCAAAAACGCCAAACAAGTACGAAGCACAAATATTTTGGCGCCTTCATAGATTGGTTGACGTGCCAACTTCCTCAACATGTCTTAAGGAGATAGGCTCACGGCTTCTGGTGATGCTTCGTTTGCGTTCTCCTCACTTGTCTGGAAGAAGGCATCCAGCATCTCCTCCATGCCATCGTCTTTTGTCTGTAAGCCCTTTTCTGCTTCCATCCGTGGCTCTATATTGGTCGGACCTTCACCCATAATATTTTTTCTCTCTCTCTCAGATATAGGTGCTATGTCACGGAAATCAATGCCCGTTCCGTAGGAGTCGTATCGCAGATTCTGTACGATTTCTCTAGCAAACTCTCCATACTTGTGCACATGCTCATTACATATCCTACGCTTGCGCAGGATTTAATACTTGCAGAGCGTGCACGAGCATGCAATCTTTTCCTCCATGTTAGTTGATGACGTTGCCATCTACAATGATTATGAATGTTGTTTTAACATATATATATATATATATAATATACTCCTCACAATGTAAACTACCTCGCATTCTCTAGTCTTGCCCAATCTCCGTACACCTCGGTCCAGAGGTGTACGGAGATCAGGACCACCAGGTCAAAATCTCGTCTTTATTGGTCAAATCCTATATGGGTAGACACATACGTGCACTCCCAGGTGTACATGGCAATGCATGTAGCAGACAAAACCCCTTTGCCTCTTTTAGTTCCATAGTTTCTTCTCTGTCTACGAACCCACCTGCCTCCATCCAGGTAGCCTGTCAGAGAAAGCTTTCCAATGCCGCACTTGATGAAAGCACAAGCCATGGAAGTTCTCAGCCCAATGAAAGTTTTCTACCTGATTGTAAACCGGACGGGTCCTCCATGTCCAAGCCAGAAGATAATGTGGAGATGGATGAGCAACTTGATCGAGAAAGATTCAGAAGCCTTGCATGGTTCTTGCTCAAAAAAATGATCTCACTCTCGCTATCTCTCTTTCTCTCTCTCTCTCTCTCTCTCTCTCTCTCTCTCTCTCTCTCTCTCTCTCTCTCTCTCTCTCTCTCTCTCTCTCTCTCTCTCTCGCTCTCGCTCTCGCTATCTCTCCTTCTCTCTCTATTTCCTTATTTTCCTATCTCTCTCTCTGTCTCGCTCTTCACTTCCCTACCTCTCTCTCTCTCTCTCTCTCTCTCTCTCTCTCTCTCTATATATATATATATATATATATATATATATATATATATATATATATATATATATATATAGAGAGAGAGAGAGAGAGAGAGAGAGAGATAGAGAGAGATAGGAAATAGAGAGATAGAGAAAGAGAGATAGCGAGAGTGAGATCGCTATCTCTCTCTCTCTCTCTCTCTCTCTCTCTCTCTCTCTCTCTCTCTCTCTCTCTCTCTCTCTCTCTCTCTCTCTCTCTCTCTCTCGCTCTCGCTATCTCTCTTTCTCTCTATTTCCTTATTTTCCTATCTCTCTCTCTGTCTCGCTCTTCACTTCCCTACCTCTCTCTCTCTCTCTCTCTCTCTCTCTCTCTATATATATATATATATATATATATATATTATTTATTTATATATAACTCTCTTTCTCTATCTCTCTATTTCCTATCTCTCTCTCTCTACTTCCCTATCTCTCTACTGATCGAACGATCGATTGAGCTAGGGATATCTAGATGTCCATGACTGCGGAGGCTAGGACTACACATGCAACATTGACAGAGGCTGCATCCGAGGATCTAGCTAGGTCACTTTGACTCGACATGCATAACGCCCGGTCAGACTACTGACCATGGAGGAGATTGATGAGATCCGCCAGCGACAGCTTCTGGATCTCCTATGATCTACCTATCCCAGCTAGTTGGCCGTTTAACCGTTTAGTCCATACCCAGCAGTTTAGGATTCCATAATATTTTATTTTGTCATCTTCTTACTCTGACTTTGTATCAGATCCATCACATTGTAACTTTTTTGTCTCATCTCTCTTAGGCCACTTTGGTCTTTCAAAGACGTTAATATAACATTTCATTTCTCTCTTTAATTATTTTTTTTAAATTTTAATTTCCTAAGCATACATTAATTCTCTATCGCTCTCTCTCTCTCTCTTTGATTATCTACACACACACACACACACACACACACACACTTCTCTCTCTCTCTCTCTTTCCTCTACACACACACCGCTCTCTCTCTCTCTCTCTCTCTCTCTCTCTATTTCTTACACACACACACACACACCTCTCTCTCTCTCTCTCTCTCTCTATTTCTTACACACACACACACCTCTCTCTCTCTCTCTATTTCTTACACACACACACCTCTCTCTCTCTCTCTCTCTCTCTCTCTCTCTCTCTCTCTCCCACACACACACACACACCGCTCTCTCTCTCTCTCTCCCTCTTTCCTCTACACACACACACACCTCTCTCTCTCTCTCTTTCCTACACACACACACACACACACACACACACACCGCTCTCTCTCTCTCTCTCTCTCTCTCTCTCTCTCTCTCTCTCTCTCTCTCTCTCTTTCCTACCCACACACACATGATGTAGAGAGAGAGAGAGGGTTTGGGGGGGCATAATACCTGCGCAGCAAGTGGAGGCCAAGATTCGAGCAGAGCGCGGCGAAAATGGCCCCTGCTTGCGGGTTTCGCTTTTTTTCCCCAATTTTTTTCCGTCGCTATATGCGTCAATATAGCTGTCGCTATAGACGTCGATATACGCGTGGGAAAAGAAGCCTTTCCACGCGTATATCAACGTCTATAGCGATGGCTATATCGACGCATCTAGTGACGCCCGACTAAGTTCGTCGATATACGCGCGTCGATATCTCCATGTTGTGTTGTAGTGGATGCAGAGAGGGAGCAAACTTCTTCTCTATCCACAATCTGTGACACAAGGCTGACACTATGTCAAGATGATCATGAAATTGAAAATGTTGATTTAGAGGGGGTGCATAGTGAAGTGCAATCTCTTGATGCTGAATATGATTGGTTTCATTGTGGTGATGATAGAGACAAGGCAGTAGATAAGATTTTCAATGTGCATGCTGAAGTTTGTGCTATAGAAGTGCAAAGATATGTGGATGAGGGTAAAAGACTTGAAGAGCAGTTTACTGCAGATACATTTAGTATGCATGTCATATGTGGAAACCTTGGTTTACTGCAGCAACCTGAGATTTGCAAGATGGAGCAACCTTTTGAAGCAGTGGACTTGGACCTTATGTGCTTACTAGATGAAGCTTTGGAAGGGTTCTCAAACACAGATGCTAAGGATACCAATCAATCTAGATTCATGCATGAGCAAGTTTGTTCAGATGCAACAGATGATGATCTTATGCAGCTCTTGGATGATGCACTACTTGATTTTGAGCCTCTACGAGATAGAGAATTTCTTTTCAGATGCATCTTTTGAGCCTTATGAAGAGGATTTGATGTATTTAGATACGCATGATTCGTATTCCAATACTAATGAGAGTGAAGGTGCACTGCTACCTGTGATTGATGATCGACAATTGGATGACCCAGTTGCACAGGGGATATGGCAGTATCTGGTGCTACCTGATGCTATATGGAATCTAATGTTACCCTATGATGTAGGGGATTTTGAGCTAGCTTTTGACCCAAGAGGTGACATATATATGCATGGTCCTCGGCAATTGACTTATATGCCATATGATCCAGGCGGTTTGTATGAAGATTTGTGGGCTAATGTATGTTTTTGCTGTAACGATTGGAAATTCTTGTATTTTCCCTATGATCCTGGAGGATGGTGAAAAAATTTTCAAGGAATGCTCACAGTATGGAAAATGATTGAGTTCCCGTTTGATCCCGGGGGCTACTAAAGTGCCAGTTGTAGAATTGAAGAGTACTAGTTACCTGTTGTAGGAGGTTGCATGGCACAAGATTTTGTTTTCTAGATCTATGCTAAGTCAGAATTTCGGTTATGCAGTCAATAAGATTAAATGGTTGGCTTCCAGCTGACTTCTTTGGAAAATTAATGAAGTATCTTCACATCTTATGAGTTGGTTCTGCTAACAGAACTTGAAGTAAAGGACTTGACGGCCATTCCGTGTGCAGACAGAGTAAGGCATACTTGAGCTTGACAAGGTTCCTTAAGAGAGACCTTAATGGTCAAGCCGTGTGCATCATTAACTCAAGCACTTGAGTCTGGTGGGGTTCATTAAACAATTTATCCATAATTGAATACTTTGAAGATACGGCAGATACAATTCAGAGATTTTTGATGGACAGCTACCAAAGGATTTAGCTAAAACATTGATGATAGGGTATAAGCCTTATTTTGTTTTTCATAGGTTTACCAATAATGTGAGCCTGATGATGGAAAGAACTTAAGATACGTGTAGCATATGCAAATTGAAGTGCTATTGGCACAGACCGGAGGCTGTGCAGGTTCAAAGGGGGTGAATGTCGTGCAGCTCCGCTGCCATGATGAGAAAAAAATCAAAGAAATTCAAGCTAAGCTTCTTTGAAGCCTACACATTAAGTGAGCAGTGATCAAGGCTTGATAACAGGCCAGATGCGGCTTAAAAGGGCCAACAGATACCTCAATGATGCTAAAAATAGACTATACTTAAAGTGATCATAGATAGAGTATTATGATCCAAAATTGTAGTGCTTGAAGAGCTCTACCGGATTGTCTTTACGGCTCGTCAATTGGAGCTACGGTGCAAAAGTTATAGCAGTTTGAAGGTTGAGCCGATTGCAGATCTGTACCGGATTGGGCAACTGCAGCTAAGGTGACAAAAATGAGATGAATGCATGGGCGTGAAGTGCTCACTTTCTAGAGCACGTCGGTCTTTTCAGATCAATGATCGGAGTCCCGGCCACCAAGATATTAGCCGTTAAAAATTCATCGAGGGCCGGTTTAATGCCAATCTGCTCCGGTCGGTCGGTGTGCCAATTGGGGGTTTTGGAGCCTTGCCAATTGATGCGTGTCTTCAATGCAGCGTATGAAGTCCATAGGAAGTGATGGCACGGCAAACAGAATCCGGACGGGCAAGTTATGGCAATTTCAAATTGACGACAGTTATTAGCCGGGAGGGATCTGTGTGGTGCTCAAGGAAGTGAATTAAGTTGGATGAGCCTTTAAAGTCCAAAATTTTCATTTGTTAGAGCTCATTAATTGCAGATTATGCCAAAAAGGGATGCAACTTAGAAGCCGCAAACTGTTTTAACCAAATGAGAAGGAAGGACTTTCACCAAATGCGATCACTTATACTTGCATCTTGAAGGCTGGCAGAATGATATTGTCAGTCAAGGACTGCTCGAAAGTGATGTCGTGCTTGGCAATGGTTTGGTCGACATTAAGCTATGCGTGCCCAAATGTGATGTCCTTATCAAGGTAGCCCGCCCACAATAAGACTCAAAGGCCGCCCATAATTGGGTAAGGAAGTGTCCGCCCCATGATTTGGGGGTTTTAGTGTGTAATTGAAAGAAAAAAAAAGGCGATGCCTGAGGCAGGCAGCGGGGTGAGCGCAGAGAGGAGCAAAGACGGTCGTGGCAGCTTGCAGAGTGCTCTAACGAGCTCGTGGCAGAGACGCAAAATTCTCAGGAGGCTATAGAGCTCCCTTCCGGCACCAGCGACGTCGTCATCGGCGGTGTCGAATCTTGCGTTGCCACGTCAGCAAGGGTGTGTTTTTACGCCTCCCTAGCAACAACGGCACCGTCGTTGCTAAGGAAGGGGACACTCTATATATAGGAGAGTTTTAGGGCATGCAAAGGGGGGAAACGAGATCAAGAAAGGGCAGGTGGGAATAGAAGCAAAGTGGAAGGAAGGTAAGGAGAGGAATTCAAGCCAACGGAGGGGCAAGCCAACGAGTGAAGAGGAATAAGCTTGAACGAGGAAGAAAGATAACGAAGGCAGGAAGGCGACTTCTTTCTCTCTCTCGATATCCAATGAAAGAAATCTCTTTCTCTCTCCCTCTCGAGCATGAATGAGATTTGCAGGCCATAACGGGGGCAAGCATAATAAGAAGGAAGGCTATCAACGAGAACGAAGGAGGAGGACTCCAAGGGAGAGAAAAAACAAGCAAGGAGGAAGGCGAGCTTGAACAAAGCAATTAAGGAGGAGCCGGGAAACGAGGGCAAGAGGGGAAGGAAGCTCTCTATCCTCTCTCTCGACCTCGGCTAACGGAAGCAAAGCTCATTGGCTAAGGGAAGAGAAAGCAAGAGTGGAGAAAGGAGGAAGCAGGATGAGCTCTCTCTCGATCTCGAACCCAATCAAGGATGAACTCTCTCTCCTCTCTCTCCTCCTCAGCTAATGGAAGGCGGAGATTACAAGCTTCTTTTGCTTGTTGAAGGAAGGAAGCTAGATTGAGAAGGAGAGTGTCAAGGCAGTCAAGAAATCTTGAGAGGGTATATGTCGAGGCTTGAGCAAGCAAAGGCGAGAAGGGGATTCACAGGAAATCTTAGTCGCGAACCAAGGGTGAAGCTTGATAAGGGTAAGCTTGTTGAGGCAAGCAACTAAAGATAATCTTGTAGAGACAAGCAAGCAAGGAGAAGAAGAAAGCTTGGTCGAAGCAAGCAAGGGACAAGGGAGTAAACTTGCTGAGGCAAGCAAGCAAGAAGGGGAAGAAAGCAGGAGAAGGCATGCACTGTAAACAAAGCAAGGTAAGAAGCAAGAGGACATCATGAGGCAGGCAAAGCAAGGGTTAAAGCATCATATAGCAATTGAAAAGAATGGCAGTTAAGCCAGTCCAAAGCAAAGCTTGCAGAATCCACGGGGCAATTGAAGCAGTTGAAGTAGTAGAAGATAATTTTTATCACCAACATCGGTCCGAAGCTGATTAAGCATTTTCTTAAGTCTGGTGTCGTTAACGGCCCGGTTAATCTTGTAAACGGGAGCTTAAACTCCTCGTTAGCAGATGATCCAAGTGACGGTGCTGTTAACAGCCCGCTTTGGCTAAGGACTAAGTTGTACTCAAGTTAATAATCAATTAATTGATGATTGCGGTGATTGACAGAGCCAACTGCTATTCATGTTCTCTTTCTTTCACACCTCCCACAGCCAGAGGCGCAACGCCTGCCTGGCTCACGTAGCGAACACATATCCCCCGACACCATTGCCTTTCATTGATCAACTCTTGGATAGAGTGGCTTGTTTTGAAAGGTATATCATCTATGATAGTTATTCAGGATACTTTCAGCTTATCCTTGCTCCTGAAGATCAGAAGAAGACTACCTTTATCACTCCATGGGGTTGTTTTTACTTTCTTTGCCTTCCCTTTGGGTTGACAAATGGGCCTGGGGTTTTGAGAGAAAGGTAGATTGGGTTCTTACCCCATTCCTTGGCAAGTTTGTCAAAGGGTTCATAGATGATTTCTGTGTGTACAGCTCACGCAAGGAGCATGTTCAAAATCTTGAGATGACTTTTTTGCAAGGTATGATGAATGCGGAGGTCAGTTAAACCCTAAAAAATGTCATTTGGCACAGCCAAGGGTGAATCTTCTTGGGCATATGATCTCTGAAAATGGAATTGAAGCAGATCCAGGGAAAGTAGAAGCTTTTCTATTGCTGTCATCCCCAAAGGATACAAGACAATTGGCTACTTTCATTCAGAAGGTCAAATATCTGTCTCGTTTCATACCTTTGGCATCACAACTGTTGTATCCTTTGCAACAAGTGGTAAAAAATGATCCTTTGGAGTGGACACATGACTGTGAGGATTTTTTTGACAAAGTTAAAGAAGTGTTGAGCACCTTACCTGTTATGTAGGCCCCTGATTGGGAGAAGGAGTTTTATGTTAACTCGGCAGTTGGAGAAGATGCTATTGGGGCTATGTTGTTGCAAAGAGGGAAAGAGTCTCAGTATATGAAGCCTGTTTATTATGCTAGCAGGGTGAAAACTCCTCATGAAAGAGAGTACTCAGAGGTTGAATTGGTGATGATTAGCATGGTCTATGCGCGTAGACTGTTTAGACATTACTTGTTGCAAAAATTGTTCACCTTTCTCACTAGTTTTTCATTTCTTCCTCAATTCTTCAATAACTCAAATAGATCAAAGGCAGTGATGAAATGGGTTATTGAGCTGCAAGAGTTCCAATTCACTTTTCTAGTGGAAGAGAGTACTCGGGCTACTTTGGCAAACTTACTCACTTATAAAGAGACTCCTGTTTTGGTTAAAAAGGAGGTGGTCCAAAGGAAAAAAGTAGAAACCCTTGCTATATCAAATGCTTCACTGCTACATTTTGATGGCTCTTATCGAAGAAGTCATGATGCTGCCTATGGTGGGGTTGTTATTATGATGCGCAGGGAAATCTTGTGAGGAAGCAAGGGTTAAAACTCAATGCAAAGAGTAATAATGAAGCGGAGTATATGGCTCTTGAAGGAGGGTTACACATTTGTCTACAATTGGGAATCAAACATTTGAAAATCAAAGGTGATGCGTTGTTAGTGGTAAAGCAGGTGTTGGGAGTATAGAAGAATAAGAATCCTAGACTGAAGAATCTATGCTTCAAAGTGAAATCGCTACTCAAAAAGTTTGAGTCATGGAGCTTGCAGCATGTCAAAAGGACTCAAAATGAAGAAGCGCATGAGGCCGTGAAAGCAATAATTACTTGTGTGTTTGTGTTGAAAGAGGATGCCCCTTTGTATGATGGAAGAGAGGTGTTTTCAAAAGAGGTGGATTTCTTATTGACCGGTCTCTTGCCTGAAGATTTTCCTTCATCTAAAAAGTATGCTTTTATGAGAAGAGCAAGGAAGTACAAAATGATTGGTGATATGCTTTACATGAAAGGAAGTGATCTGATGTTGCGTCATGTGCCTTGGAAGGAGGATATTTACAAAATTTTAGAAGAAAACCATGTAGGGTCTTGCAGAGGTCATTTTGCTATGAAGATTATGCTTCACAAGATCTTGCAAGAAGGCTATGTTTGGCCTAGTATTCAACCGGATGTCAATCACTGGTGTAAATCTTGCTTGCCTTGTCAAAAGATGGGAAAAAGGGTTCTTAAACCCGAGCTGTGGAAGACAATCCTGGCTAATGAGGTGTTTGAAAAAGCTACAAACCAAACATTTGGTTACACATACGTTCTCTCTCACAAGTAACTCTCTCTCTCTCTCTCTCTCTCTCTCTCTATCACACTCACACACAAGTAGACATTACACCAAACACACACACACACACACACAAACACAAGTCATCACTCATCATGTCATCCAAAGCTTTCTCCAAAAGCCTATATAATGGCTCACTATGTATTAGAACATAAGTTCAATCATCAATCCAAGTTGTGCTTATTATCTTTGTGTATTGACTCTCCTAATTGTGCTTAGTATGGCTGCACATAATGCCCTCACCACCATCATGAATATTGCAAGCCTAATCTATTTACCTTAATCTATGTACTTAATAGATACAACAAAGAAGACCATCAAAACATAGCCATAGTACTCATATATATATATATATATATATAGATATATATATATATATAGAGTGAGTGAGAGAGAGAGAGAGAGAGAGAGAGAGAGAGAGAGAGAGAGAGAGAGAGAGATTCTAAGATGCTACATTGTTGAGATACTACATCAGCCACGGTCTAATGAACAATGAGAAAGCTACTAGAGTATGGAATTCTTCTATGCTCCAAAGCACCTTCAAAGTCTATGGAGGAGAGATACATACATCGCTCTGAGCGCAAAAGCCATAAGATAGGCACAACTCTGAGCTCGAAAGTAGACACTAAGGTGGGAAGACAACTCTGGACAAGAATAGATGAGAGCTCAAAAGTAGAGACTATGGAGGAGAAGGAGAAGGACACACACACACACACACACACACACACACACACACACACACACACACACACACACACACACAGAGAGAGAGAGAGAGAGAGAGAGAGAGAGAGAGAGAGAGAGAGAGAGAGAGAGAGAGAGAGAGAGAGAGAGAGAGAGAGAGAGAGAGATGGTACAACTATAATGCTAAGGACAAAGAGACCCAGTGAGAGAGAATTGTAGAGTCTATACATAGTGAAGGAAAGAGGATGTTCAATAGCATTTAATGGGAAGGCAAATTTTCTTAATTGTATATTTGTCTTTACTTTTAAAGGTTTTTGGAAATTCAATGATCCTTTATTCCCTCCCTCTTCTCCAAGAGGGCTCTATACTTTTACTTATAAAATTTGAAATCCTTAGGCACAAACCCCTCTCTCTATTCCCTAAGGGGTGTCCAAGACACTCCTTTTTGGTATCATGTAAAACACATTAAACTCAGGGAAGGCTCTAGACCACCAAAATAGAATGAAGTACTAGCATGAGAGGACTGCATCAATAATAACATCACCGTTAGCTACTCAAGAATGTAATGAAGAGATTACTAGTTTACAATCAACCTCCTCTCAATTTGTTATGGATACCATGCCCACACCTACATTTGAGAAGTTGCTTGAGCATATTTTGCTATAGCTAGTGAGTAATCCCTTAATTTTTCAAAGATATGAATATTTGAATGATCACTTTGTTGGTCCTCAAAGTACAAGGACCAAGAAGATTTTATGCCTTAGATTGATGAAAGGAAAGGGGATTTTGTTCTTGTGACATCCATGGATAATCCCTTAATTTTTCAAAGATATGAATATTTGAATGATCACTTTGTTGGTCCTCAAAGTACAAGGACCAAGAATATTTTATGACTTAGATTGATGGAAGGAAAGGGGATTTTGTTATTGTGAGATCCAAGGATCTAGAATATCCATTATGGCGAAGAGTTGTAGAGTGAGACAATGATATAGACAGCTCATCTCCTAGCTACAAGAGACTTTTCATTCAATATTAGGCACCAAAAAATAAAAAACAAAATCCCCTAGTCTAGAAAAAATATGAGAATTTTTGGGAGTAGAATTGGTGCTACAATCTTGCTCACCCAAAGTGTTGGAATGTGTTGATGTAGTCACGTGTTCATGGACTCCAAAGGTTGGAAGACCTGCAGAAGTAGTTAAGATCCCATCCAATGTTGTAGAGAAGGCATAATATAGCTTAATAGGAGAAAATGAATAGCATTTTATATTCATATTCTTGTGTATTTTTTTCTTTTGGATGCATATGTATGACTCTATGAGGTGTCTATTAATGCCACCAAGAAAATAAACTAGTAACATGAGAAGCTATCTCTTTGACTAATGTAACATAAGGTCTCAACAATAAACTTACTCTCAAGATTTTCCCATTTCATATAAATGGTGTTTTTTAATTAAATATGAAGTATTCAAAGTCAAATAATGACTACTCAAAGATCAAGCAGCTGACAGAGAAAAGCCACATCCAGTGTGGTGGAGGATCTGGTTGAGGAGGCATCCAAGGTATCTAATACTTTATACACAAGCCCCTCTAGAAATGAAGGAATATCCTACAACCTATCTAATTCCACAAGTAAGGAGCTAGAGTAGTCACCAAATTGTCCTCATGAAATATCCCACATGGCTCAACTACCCCAGGTTAGCTCCACCATTAGGACAGCATATAAAAGAGTATGTCATCAAGGCATTAACATAGTTTGTTGATATCTTCAAAATAATACAAGATTTAGAATTCATAATGTTTAAGAGATAGAAAAGTTTTACATGTATACAAACTTTCCATCAAGCAAAATACTTAATGTGGATGTCTTTCCTTGAAGGAAATCAGGGACTCTGCTATTGGACCTACTAGATCAATCATCAAAGGTACTCTTCTACAGCTTCTATATCAAACTTATGTTTTTTCCCTCTTATTGCATGTAATATTTGAAGAGTCATTTTACACACGATTCTTCACTTTCAAGAACAAGAATTTTGTCCCTATGAAACGGAATCTTTGTGCAAGATTTGTTGGATATTCTTTCATTGAGCTCATGAACAAAACATATCTTCAATTCCTTACAGAAGGAGAAAAGAATCCACGGATAAGATACCAAGAAGAGTGGGAGGCTTTGCACAAGCAACACAAAGCACAAAAACCAGCCCACTACTTGCCATCAAGTAGTTATGTTGTGGAAGACATAGTATAGGAGGGGGAATGTTAGACCATGCTACTAAAGCTACTACTTTTTGAGCCCAATTGTAATTTCATCTCACATCTGAATGTAAAACAAGACATTTCCAAATCTTGTACTTTTGATTATTTTTACGGAGATGTATATCTAGACTAGGAGCTTCCAAATTGAAAGTAATTATTACAGAGATATGATCTCAAGTCCTTTTCCAACCCAATTTTGATCCAGTTTGTCATATTGTCTAAGGTATAAAGGCCAACTTTTGTAAATACTCTCTAAGTTTTTAGATAATGATGTGTCCTCTCTCTCTATTCTAATGCTCATATCTCCGTCATGGATTGTTTATTTGAAGTGCCATTTCCTTCTACACATTCAAGATGAGATCTCTGCGTAACAAAGTAAGTCTCTTGCAATGGTTTTGTGGCGTTTTTGCTACTAATGCTCTTGCAAATCAGCTCATAACTTAAGATTTAAGTATAGAAATTGTATTTTAGCTATAAGCAAGGTTTTGGGGAATCAATGCTAAGCTTCTACGTGCATTCTAGACCGGAATCAGCAAGGTCAAATCTACCCTACATATAATAAGAGTTTTTTTTCAAGTGATTAAAAAGTGGATTTGAGACGGGGATGTGCGTTTAGGCTCTGTCTATTTTTACTGTAAGTTTATTATAATTTGAAGCTCGATTTCTTGGTGAACCATCAATACCTACTTGCCACTATGGTGTAGGCTCTGTCTACTTGTCCTGTAAGTTTGGTACACTTTTGAGCTTGATTTCTTGGTGAACCATCAGGATTTACTTGCCGATATGAAGACTAGATTTTGTTGTTCATACAATGCAAAGGAGCAACAAAGGAATTGGTATTTATACAAAGGAATAAATGCAAAGCTATTTTGATAGAAACATATTCAAACACCAATGAGTGTCTCTCAAAATTAGTGTCCAAGCATAAATAAGAAGTTTTAGAGGCAAAAATCAACTCGAGTCTCTCAAACCAGCGTCTAATCATGAAGAAGAAGCATTGGAGGGCAAAAAAAATCAAAATCTAGAATTATCCCAATGTCAATATCAATGCTTATTTACACCTAGAGGGATACAAGATGCTATGTGTTGGGGCTAAGATAATGGAGAAGCAATGGAAATCTTTAAGCTACCACAAGCAAACAAGAATGTCGGTTGCCTCCTCACCCAAATATGGTTCGTATCTTGGACCAAATTCCTGAGTACATGATTCCACAAGCTAGCATTGATGGAAGCCTTCAAATAGGGAAGGTGATGACAATGAATGTACATAGTCTGAGGATTCATATGGAGTACTATTAGGAATTGACGTGCTTATAGGTGCATGAAGCATATCAAGACTAAAGACAAGGGAACACTCCAAAAATTATAGATTTCTAGAAGGTTCTTGGATCATAGGGTAGATCCTTCATTAGAGAATAATGCATCTAATAGCAAAGGTAGGCTAACCACAATGACAATTAGGGAACAAGAACAAGACTGAACATGGTTGCTCCATTTGGTCAAACTTTTGAGAAAAATGATGATTTCTAAAAATGAGATTGTCCTGAACTACATCAAAGCCATGTTAGATTCCCCTATATTGGTGTATGCCTTGTCTATGAAGGAAGATGAGCTCCCAAGGTTCTACCCAACACTCCACCCAATATACAATGAGCCTGCAAACAACAACCAAGGTCAAGGGATGTGAAGCTTGGCTCTCTGTCCAACCGTATGCCACTAATAGGCAACCCCCAAGCTTCTTCACACTGTCCCTTGGCCTCACATTACTCCCCCCTTGGATAAGTGTTTTTATCCTTGAAAAGAAAAGTGGGGTATTCCTTTCACACTATGGAAGAATGGTGCTGTTATCGTACAGCATTATCGCATAAGAGGAGAGAGAGAGGTTTAAGAAAGAGAGAGATTGTATGTTGCAGCCCTGCTGGTGGGTTTTCCAAATTTTCCGCGATTATTACTGCATGTATTACCGCCCATATAGCCGCGCAGATTACCGCAATAAAAAAAAGGAATCCACTTGGCCGACCGCCCCCATTCCTCTCCCACTTTTCCCTTTCTATAAATTCTATTCTATTTTGTTACTTTTCAGAAATTGGTACCCCTTTTTTGCATGGAGTGTAAGAAATCCCATTCTCATTGGGAATTTTAGTGCTTCTGTTCTCTTTTCTTGCCTCATCTATTGGTATGATTTTCCTACTGGTATGATTCTCCTACTCTACTCATTTGTACTCCATGAGATTCTATATCAAAAAATATTTTGTTTCCACATCAAAATCTTATGTCAACTATGCATTCATATGAAAATGGCAAGCGAACGATGATCAAAATTGTATTGTCTTGCGTTCATAAACAAATAGCCCTTTCGTACAGCATAAGTAGAGAAAGAAGACAAAATCCAAAAGATATTTATTAATTTTCATCCTCCAAGAGATCTCTACAAGTGCTTACATCCATGTCCAACCCCATGGTAGCTAAATCAACAAATAAATCTATTGATTCATCCTCTACATCCTCTCCTATTGAATCATCATCATCCTCTCCATCCTTGTCCTCCTCCTCACTATGGTTGGTTATTGGGAATGGTTGGTTCTCCTCGACCTCAACTGCATCATCGTCATTGGTGTCTTCTTGAGATGGTATGGTGGGATCATCCAAAGTCTCTATGTTCGTATCTGCAAAGATAGATCTGCTCTGTGGTGTGACTGGAATAACATACCAAAGTCGTCTTTGATACATACAAGGCACATAAAACACCTGTAGGTCATAGAGCAAACAACAACATGAATGTAGTTTTATATGTATCATATAATGTTTTAGGGAGCTGCACATGGACTTTACCTCGTCACAACTACTAGGTTGCACCAAGTTGTCGGTCTTCCCGCGATGAAATTGCCCAGATTCTACCATATAGAGCCCATTCTCATGTCTCTTAGCCTCATCCGCAAACCATTGGCAGTCAAAGAGAAATTTGTGAAATGTTCTGAAATCCACTTTGATTATCCTCTCTATTGTTTCCACATTCCCTCACCTCTTGTGTTGTCATGTCAAATTTTCCCATAACTCCACTATCGTGAGTGGTTTGAGGCTCATCTATCTTGCGGGTTGAAAAATGACGTCCTTCGGACCACATAGAGTTGAAGGTGAAGGCCTGCAAAAACCAATCAGGATAGATGAGAGAGAGAGAGAGAGAGAGAGAGAGAGAGAGAGAGAGAGAGAGAGAGATAGAGAGAGATGGCACACATACACACACACACACACACACACACACACACACACACACACACACACTAAACACATTGAGTATATTACCCTTGGTAGACATCCTCGTGCGTACTCCCATTCTTTAGGGATTATTTGTTCTCCTTGTGCCTTGGCCTTGGTCATGGCATTGTGTATCCACTCAACTGAATTAGATCAGGGTATTTGGCAAGCTCTTTAGGAAAGGGAGGTGCTCGCCTACCCCGATGCGACCTCTTCCATGCTTCCCTCTCCCTTTCTCTCGTTCTACGCACCTCCACACACATATCCACCCATTTTCCCATGATGGGAGCATTGAGTAGACAATGGTTGTTGACTATGGCTTGAAATTCCCTATCCAAAATCAAGAGAGAACCTTTCCCACTTGGAATGTTTGAGTGTTTTTTTGGATCCTCTTCCTTCGTCTTTAAATGAGGCAATGATGGGTCTATTGTGAAAAGATACTGAGAGACATAAAAAAAGCCTCTTGTACAATCCAACCCTCTGCCATGCTCGGTGTGATGCACGTTCCAATGTCTTGCCCAATGGAACCTTGCGAGGTATTGTGGTTCCTTGCATTTCCTCTTTGCACCTTGATTCTCCACACTCGGGGCAAGCATCAAGCCCTGCATGTTCATTGCGGAATAGCATGCAATCGTTGACCCATGCATGCATGTGATCATAGTCCATACCAAGCACTCTCACCACCTGTCGTGCCTTCCTTGGATTTTTTGGAAGATGATTGCCTTTAGGCATCATCTTGCCTAATAGCCTATGACATAATTAAAGAACACTCGTTATTGCATATAACCACAAAAAAAACTCACAACTAACACTTATTACACTTAAACATACCTCAATAGTGCATCAGCCCCTGCATTGCTCCATCCAAACATTGCTTGAATATTCAAGATCTCAAGAAACGCTCGTAATATGGAGTAGGAGCATCCCTCGTAAAGAGTGGTGTGTGCTGCCTCTAGCAATGAATCTTTGGTTTTTTGTGCAGCTTCTTCACATGCACACTCAGGCTCACACTCATTCGCCACCTTACGTGCAAGAAGATCCTCAATCATATTGTGCAAATGATCTTCCTCCACCTCCATGTGGGGTAGGGTGGTGGGGAGATCTCCATATTGTGGTGGATGTAGGATGTGCATGTGCTCGTATGGACCCACCCACATCGGACGACGGGTGTGACCCCCCTTCCATGACTGCTTCCTGGCGTAATCGCTCCTCCGTCCTCCTCTTGCCTCTGCCCTCGATCACACTTCAATGGGGAGCGACATCAATGGATGCCAAAACCCTCGGATTGCTAGTTTCCATTCGAGCACGTTTTCTCGGATCGTCCCATAGTCCATAATCATCCACGTGAACCAAGTATATAAGCCGAAGCCGTGCAATTGCACGCTTACATCGCGTACATGGACATGGTAGTCGCTTGCTCAACCATCGAGTTCGTTCCGTGCCAACCGGTGGACCCACGTCATCCCAATCGACCTGCACACACGACCACACACTAAATAAGAAAAAATAAAATAAGAATCAAGAATGTTGGTACTAATATGACTGACACTCATTAAAGATAGAGGGGACTGTAAGGTAAAGAGGTGGGTACAAGAGGTGATCCAGTCGCCGTAACCTTAATGGCTCATAAGAGCTTTTCGTGGTAATATACGCGGTAATAGGCGCGAGAAAAGACCCATTAATACACGCGATAAAATTTCCAACAGAGTTTTTTATATAGAGGGGGCACCTATGTGCCCCCGCGAAATTGAATGCCAAAAATCCAAAAAGGAGCTCCTTCTCTGCGCGGGCCTGTTTCCCTCTCCATCTCCAAGCTCTCTCTCCTTCTCCCTCTCCATCTCCAAGCTCTATTACTCTCTTCATCTCCATCCCCACCATATCCAGGAAATCAAGGTCACGACTATAAGTGATCAAACTCTGTCTCTTTCTTCTCGTTCTTCTACACATACACACACACATGCACACACACACAATGCACACACATTGCAAACACACACACACAATGCAAGCACACACATGCACACACACATTGTACACACACGCGCACACACTAATGCAAGCATTAGTGTGTGCATGCATTATACACACACACACACACTAATGCTTGCATTAGTGTGTGATTGTCCACAAATTAGTGTGTTTTCACACACTATTTTGTGCACAATCACACACTAATGCCCGCATTAGTGCGTGCATGCGTTACAAGCACACACTAATGCTTGCATTAGTGTGTGCTTGTGCATGCATTAGTGTGTGCATGCATTATACACACACACACAATGCATACACACACAATGCATACACACACATGCACACACACATTGTACACACACGCGCACACACTAATGCAAGCATTAGTGTGTGCATGCATTATACACACACACACACACTAATGCCCGCATTAGTGCGTGCATGCGTTACAAGCACACACTAATGCTTGCATTAGTGTGTGCTTGTGCATGCATTAGTGTGTTTACACACTAATGCATGCACAAGAACACCCTAATGCAAGCATTAGTGTGTGCATGCATTATACACACACACACTAATGCTTGCATTTTTGTGTGATTATGCACAAATTAATGTGTTTTCACTGACTATTTTGTGCACAATGACACACTAATGCAAGCATTAGTGTGTGCATGCATTATACACACACACACACACTAATGCAAGCATTAGTGTGTTTCCACACACTAATTTGTGCCCAAACACACACTAATGCAAGCATTAGTGTATGCATGCATTATACACACACTAATGCCCACATTAGTGCATGCATGCGTTACAAGCACACACTAATTCTTGCATTAGTGTGTGATTGTGCACAAATTAATGTCTTTTCACACACTATTTTGTGCACAATCACACACTAATGCTTGCATTAGTGTGTTAACACACTAATGCATGCACAAGCACACACTAATGCAAGCATTAGTGTGTGCATGCATTAGTGTGTTTCCACACACTAATTTGTGCCCAATCACACACTAATGCAAGAGTTAGTGTGTGCATACCTCTCTAGCACACACTAATGCAAGCATTAGTGTGTGCTTGTGCACAAATTAGTGTGTATACACACTAATGCATGCACAAGCACACACTACTGTGAGCATTGGTATGTGAAAAGATTGCACACAATAATGCAAGCATTAGTGCGTGCTTGTGCACTAATTAGTGTGTGAAAACACACTAATGCATGCACACACACACACTAATGTGACCATTAGTGTGTGCTTGCGCTACAAGCACACACTAATGTGTAGCGCAAGCACACACTAATGCTAGCATTAGTGTGTGTGTGCATGCATTAGTGTGTTTTCACACACTAATTAGTGCACAAGCACACACTAATGCAAGCATTAATGTGTGCATGCATTACAAGCACACACTGATGCTTGCATTAGTGTGCATGCGTTACAAGCATACCAAAACATACCTCTATGTGGGTGTGCGATGATGTTGATTGAGACCCCAATGGTCACCGAGAAGCCCAATGGTAGATTAAGGTCCAACACACACACACACTAGATTAATGTCTTTGCCACACACTAACGCACACACACAATAGAATAATTAGAAGCACACACACACACTCTAAATGGATGCAAAAAAAAAAAAGCACACAAACCATTTCTTAAATAGGAGATAAAAGGAATCCTATGCAAGGAGGAATCCTATGCAATAAAGAATCTCACTTTGACTAGAATCCAATGTTAATAAGGGTCTCTTTTTTTTGTGAAATTGTAGGATATGGCATCTTCTTCCACGACTGGCTATCGAACCATAGAGGACTTTCTTGCTGACGGCCTCTCTTACGAGGATGCTTGTGATGCTCACTACTCGCACTCTCCCTCCCACCAGCCACAATCGTCCTTCGTCTTTCGATGGTTTTGAGATGCAGTACACGACCCTGACCTCGAGAGGACATACTGCTCCCAGGCAGAGTGGCTATCTTCGCAGCAGAGTCTTCTAGGGTGGTACACACCCGCACAGTTGGCTGCCTATGGGCTCTCACCGCAAGAACGGGCGCCGGCACTCCGTACGGGAAGAGTGTGCCTCCCACATCGCCTCCCTCCACCTTACCCTCAACTTTCCCGTCACCCGCACCTCCCTCCACCTTGCATTCGCAGCGATCCACGCCCACACCATCGAGTTATCCGTCGCCTACACCACCCAGCGGTTTGGGCTTGGGCCAGCGCTCTTCGGGTTGCCAACACTCTTCCCGTAGTGGTCGCTCACGCTCTCGTCGAGGTAGTGGCTCGTGCTGCTTTGGTGGTGGAGGGGGTAGTGCTACAAATTCACCTCCTCTTACACCCCGACCTCCTCGCTCACCCCTTGGAGCTCCACATGAGGATGTGGGCCGCGATGCGCCCGCCTCGGACGCTCGTGGCTACTACTATGATATACATTGAGGGGGGGAGGTGGATCTAGGTTCCTCTTTGGGGAGGACATTTTGAGAGCACCTTCACCAGCTGATCCACTCGACATACCAATATTGCTTTAAATCTTTCAAAGATCAGGACCCAGTCGACTTGATGTACATTCACAGGACATTGCTCATGCGGTTCTCTAATCCGGAAGTGGAAGAGTTCTCCAAGTAGTGGCTCAAGGAGTACTTCAAGAATTTCATTAAAAATAAGAAGTCCAGTGTGCAAAGGGAGACAAAGCGAACATTTGAATCTGAGGGTCACAACTATCGCCCTGGAAATGTTCACGATGAGGAGTGGGAGAACTCCCAAAGCGAGCTGGAGGACGAGAGAGCGACAGGTGCCAGGGCGCACACTCGAAAGGTGGAGGCGAGGGAATAGCAAACGCCCACGCATTACGGCTCGCACAGAAAAGCAGCATGGAAAGATAAATTTGTGAGTGCGTGTATTTTCATTTGAATTGATTTAATTTGTGATAATAACGTTAGTTTTGTGATAATTTTTAATTGATATATAGCAAAATATTACTATGACCCGCCCAAGCCGAGAGATCCAGAGATACAGAGAGAGCCACTCCGAATATTAGACATGGTGCTGGCTGTATAAAAACAACAAAATCAATTCGCGAAGAATTTGAAAATGCATGTCGTACACTACAGCCTATAAGTGTGAACTTTTTTTAAAAACGAGTGCATGCAGAATTATGTATCCATTTGTATTAATTAAATGTTTTGTTGTTTTTTTCTTTTCCAGAGTCAGGGAGTCCCTCGAGAGGTCCCAGGATCTGAGTAGCGCAATCCTCCGAGTGTTTTTGGGCCCGTCTTCTTTTGGCCACAGTTGTATAGTCCCCATGTATCGCCTATTTGGGCAATTTTGTAATATCCAATATAATTAAACACTTGATTTTGGCCCAAAGTCTTCTTTTGTCCACAGTTGTATAGCCGCCATGCATCGCCTATTTGGGCAATTTTGTAATGAACAGTTTCTCCAATATAATTAAACATTTGATTTTGGTTCAAAGTTTTTGTGCAATGAAATTGTTGTTTTTTTATTTATTAAATGTATAGGAAAAAAAAGGCAAATGACCATTTGGATGGGTCCTACCAAGGACCATCCAAATGGTCATCTGCTTTTTTTTAAAATACTCGCGTGTGCGGTAATGCTTGAGGTAATTCTTGATGTAACGCCCGCGGAAATAAGTGCGGAAATATAGCCGGGCCGATTACCGTGTGCATTGCTGAAGGACCATTACACACGAGCATTACCGCCTCCGAGATTTTTTGACTTGAACTTTTCCTTTGTTTTTGTGCGTCTATCTGAGCGGTAATGTGCTCCAAATGTCATAGTGTCATAACACTAATGTTTTCCCAAGTGGTACCTTCTTCAAGTCAGTCTTTACATTTAACTAATGCTTGACGACGCACATGATGATGAATCCATAAATCATGGTAGTCAAGAATGCACTTGAGTTCATGTGGTTAGGTTGGAGACTCAATGAAATCAACCAAAATTTATTGGTCAATGACATTGTCATCCTTTTGCAAGCATTTAGGTAAATGACTTACATGAAATATTGGATGAATATGAGAGTGCACAGATAAAGAAGTTTGGAAGCATATCATCAACTCACTTGAATAATTTTAATGGGACACAACATTGAGGAGATTATCTGGGTACTGCATGTAAGTCTTTTACATAAACGACTTACATGAAAAATTAAATGAATATGAGAGCGCGCATGTAAAGAAATTTTGTAAGCTATATCCCCAACTTGCTTAAGTACTTTGAAAGGGTCACAATATCAATGAGATAATTTAAATGTTGGTCCAATTTTCAAAATTTCTAAATGTTTCAACATACGTACAAATATATCTTTTGCTTCCATGAAGGTTACTTGCCAACATTTCTCATCAGCATAAATGTTAAATATATCCTATTCTTCACTACAAGAGGTACTTCACATTAGTGACGCTCGCAGTACGACGTTCAAAAGTGAAAATCCACAGCATCTTTATGAGCATTGCTATGGGCGTTGCCATTTTCTTTGTTACATAGCAACGCCCATAGCGACATCGACGGGGATAAAAAATAAACCGAGAGCGTCAAAAAATTAGATCTCAGATCTGAGTTTCAATGCTCAAGCAAAAGAGGTAAACCCGCGCTCTCCCTCACTCTCTCTTCCCCCCCCCTCCCCAACCACACACACACACACACAAGGAGAGGAAGGAGATCCAGGTATGATCCTTCCCTCTCCTCTCTCTCATGTTCCCTTCCTCTCTTTCTCTCTCTCTCCTTCTCTCTCTCACACACACACACACACACACACACACACATTGTGTCTTTGAAAGAGAGAGAGAGAGAGAGAGAGAGAGAGAGAGAGAGAGAGAGAGTACACACATGCATAAACAAAAAACACATACACACAAACATACATAAACAAAAAATGCATACACACACACATTGAGAGAGTAAAAGAGAGAGAGAGAATGAGAGAGAGAGAGAGAGAGAGAGAGAGAGAGAGAGAGAGAGAGAGAGAAACCAAAGAGAAAGAGAGGGGGAAAAGACGGAAAGAGAGAGGTAAGGGGAGGAAACAAAGAGAGAGAGAGATATATAAAAATAGTAGAGAAAATATGAAATGAAATGTTATATTAAGATTTAGGGTTAGGTTAGATTTAAAATTACATTTAATTAAAATTAGACTAGATTAAGATCTAAGATTAAGTTAGATTATATTCAACTTATATTTTAAAACATTAACCTAAATTTAAAATTAGGTTAGATTACATTTAGGTTTAGGTTAGATTTATGTTTATGTTGAGTTTAAGATTAGGTTAGATTTAGATTTACGTTAGATTTAAAATTACGACAAGGTTTAAGATTACATTTAGGTTTAGGATTAGGATTGTTGAAGGGTAAATACAAAGTCGGATATGTAGTCGAATATCGGATGTATTGTCTGATTGTTAGTAGCTTGTCGGATATTGTAAGTCTGATCAGATATTGTTAGTGTACGCCAAGAATCAGGTAGTTCTAACTGAATTTAGGGTGCAACTTTATATTTGGAAATGGGGAACTTTGGGAGTCGGGATTGTATTGAGTCTTGTTTAGGAACTCGTACTAGGAATTTTCTTGATATACAATCTCTGATGTTTTGTCTGAGTTTCTATCGTTCTCTCACTATCTCTCTGATTTCGTGATTCTATCTCACACACAGTACTACTTAGCCCTGAATTAATCAGAACTCAATCTCTTGGAGATTATTCATTGTTTGTGTGTTTATTCAACAACAAAGATTGGATTAAATTTAGGTTTATGTTGAGTTTAAGATTAGATTAGATCTAGATTTTGGTTTAAGTTAGATTACATTTAGGTTTAGGTTAGATTTAAGATTATATTAGGTTTAGGTTTATGTTGAGTTCAAGATCGATTAGATTAGATCTAGATTTATGTTAGATTTAAGATTAGATTAGATTTAGGTTAGATTTTAGGGCATGTCAATGAAGGCTTTGCTCAAAGAGCAAACACTAGTTACACAAGAATATGTATATTCCCATCAGAATCTGACACCTATTAACTCACCCACTAACCATATTCAATTAGCTCAGAATCACCATATGTTCAATTAGGTTAGAACTAAGATTAGATTTTGGATTTAGTTTGTATATTAAAATCTACCTTCGAGATCACGGAAAAAATTAGAGTTAGGAAAATGGTGATCCCTCTCTTCCTCTCTACAGATGTGACTTTGACTTGGAAAGCTTTCAACGGCATTATACTCAAATTGGAGGCCAACATGTAATGTGCAAAGTAATCCCTCGAACAAGGATCTACTGTGAAGAGATGTTAAGATGCTGTGAATTGCTATAGCTAGAGAAGAGGCAAAGGGGTTTTGTCCAGTACATGCACTATCATGTAGACGTGGGTGTGTAGATTTCTCGTACCCACAAATATAGGCATTGACCAATAAAGAAGAGATTATAACCCGGTGGTTATGATCTTCATGCACCTCTAGACCTGTTGGAGCTATATATACCAGCCCCCATGCTATATATAGCTAGGAGTCCCCACTATATATGTGTACTCAGTGTGTGCTCTACACATACTTTGGGGTTTGAAATTGTGGTGTCGTCTCTCTCTCCTCTATCTCGTGCGTGGTTGTTCAACATGGTATCAGAGCTCACCGCATGCGTTCTGTATCGAGCTATGGCTATGGAAACTCCCTGTGCCTTCAAACACGAAGATAAGTTTTACATATTTCTTCTTGACCTTCGTTCTTGTATTTTATTGTAGTTGGTCTGTTCTTGCGTTCTTTGTAGACAAGAATAGTTACGTTACAATCTCTCGGTTTTGGGTTCATGAGCGAGAAGGAAAACATAGGGAGATGGCTGTGTGTGCACTGATTGCCCTCATTTGTGTGGCCTATATCACTGCCTACAAGGCGGTAGGCTCGTATCTGCACAAGCGACTGCAGCAGTACCTCGCAAAGAAATGATGTTATATTTAGCATTTTACTTGCAGGCTAATTTAAGAAAATACCAAGCTTTTTTAGTTTAATCGCAATAAGCATGTCCGGCTGCGTGGCTTGTCTGCGTTACTCTACCTATGCCTATGCTCTATAGTTCCTAAGTTTATCACAACTCCATGGTGTGTCCATATCGCTGGTAGCGGCAGATAGAAACGAGCAGTCCAAATATGCCCACCCTCCCTTGTGGCTTGTCTATGTAACTCTAGTGGATGGCAGCTAATGGCAGCATATGGTGATCAGGAGCCGCTCAAAAATTCCCCAGCGAAGCAATATATACCTCGTAGCACAAGCACAAACAAGCCGTGTGCGAGATTCATTCTCTAGCTTAATCTTCATATCTTAGTAATCATCATGTTTATTCAAGCTAATACAAGCCAAGGGGCTATTAAGTATAGAACTTCCGAGGCTGATTCCGTGCTATTCTATGCGTGCTGTTTGGTTGGCAGCACGATGATTTTTCAGCAGCAAGGAGCCACGTACTGTCTGCTGCCATGCAAACTTTCTCCGCTTCCCATCTTGTTGCTCGGCTTATTGTCACAACTCCCGGTTTGCAGATCTGGTTGGGCCGCTACGAGCTCTCAGGTATATTACGGTACAGGTTGGCCTCAACAACAACCTGCAAATCTTCCTGGGACGCTACGTATATGATGAGCTCGCAGCCATCATGGTCGTATGCCAATCTCAGTGTTTAAGTGTGAGGAGAGACGACATGCTGATCAGAGTTCCCTGGCTATTCTTGGCTGCCCTACGAGATTGGCTCGCTATTCTCAGGTACCCTATGATGCTCCTTTGCTATTTTTGGTTGCGCTTTGTGCATTATTTTCACACTCGATGATTGCTGTGGCCTTTTTTTGCTGAACTACACCAACATTGTAGCTTGCCTCAGCTACAAGGCATCTCACGTAATCCCAAAGTAGGAATACTGGTAGTTATAAAACTATGGCATCTCACGTAATCGAAATAGGTGCAGTGCTTATAAGAGGTCAACGTGCTAATTAGCTCATAAAAGCTAAGAGTTTATGGGCGCTGACGGTGTCTACAAGTCTCAGCCAGTTGATTTATTCATAGTTAGGCAATGGTTTTCTATATCATTTTGAGCGTACTTGACTGTTGTTTTGTTTGGCTAAAGTTCTATACAACCTTTGAGCAATAGACTGGGCCTTCTTCACTAGGAATTGCTTTGGAGCCATCTCACCATACTTAGATTAAGCGGCAAGGTTCACCAAGATGACATATCGAGCTCCATGATGTCATGAGGTGAAGTTACATGTTACGTCTTCATCCATGGTTCAAGGTGATATTATGTTCTATGTATTTATTTTCTCCATCGATGTCTTTGGTTCTTGATGCATGCTATTGATCTCATCGCGATTTTTCATAAAATACTTCACGTAATTTGACGATCATTTTATGATGGTATACTAACATGTGACTATTTTCATGTAAATCATGGATGTATAGATGCAAGATTTACCAAGCCATGATCTACTGACTACTAATCGTCTTGAGGTTTTGCAATTTTTTTCTCAAAACTAGCGTCTCTGATGCCATGGTGAATATCGTGATGCCATGATGACTATTGTTATGTTGAACGCGTCTCTCGTGCCATGGTACGTAAAGCCATGATGATTATTCCTATTTCAATATTTTTATAAGTGTCTCTTATGCCATGGTGAATACCATGATGCCATGGTACGTAAAGCCATGATGATGATAGCTACCAATTGTTGAGATCTTGGGGGCTCCGATATGTTCATCACATCTCGGCTTTGTATATATGTGCGCACATACGATTACATTGATATTAAATTTGTTTCTATGTCGTCTGCACATGTGATTGCATCGGCATTATGTTCGTTTCTATTTCGTCTCTAGAGCGGCGTCGCGAACCGTCTTCAAGGACAATGTGATGTGTTTAATTCTAACCTTCACATATCAATATGTTTCTTGAGTTGATATTGTTTAGAGGATAAAAGTTACGTCAAGCAATGTGTACAGGGACTCAAAGATATTGAAGCGGCTCAAAGAAATCAAAGCTTCTCAAAGATCTTGAATAATTTTCATAAACTCAATTGTATATATAGGGTTATTGAACTTCCAAAGATGCTTGAAAGCACACATTCTATTATGGAGTGATGTAGCTCCTCAAAAATGAATTTTGTAAACTTTGATAATTGTTAATATAACAGTGTATGTATATGGTGCTGTGGGTTTTTCCCTTGTACCCCCAAGGGTTTTTTCATCCACAGTTAGGGACTCCTATTTGAGTGGGCGTGTTGGAGCTATATATACCAACCCCCATGCTATATATAGCTAGGAGTCCCCACTATATATGTGTACTCAGTGTGTGCTCTACACATACTTTGAGGTTTGCAATTGTGGTGTCGTCTCTCTCTCTCTCCTCTATCTCGTGCGTGGTTGTTCAACAAGACCGAGGTGTGCAGGGATCAGACATGATTAGAGAATGTGAGGTAGTTTACAATGTGAATAGAGAGAGAGAGAGAGAGATAAAAGACGGAGGATTCCAATAGAAGATTAAATTTATGTTCAGGCTATAAGGTTTTTACATTAATTATGAGTAGTGACGAGGATGTGGGGCCGTCCAACCGAAACACCTATCTCTCAACAAAGATCTTATGTCCTTGTAAACAATGCAAGCATGCTGTGCGACGGAGAAGACGCATTTCTTTGCACCACGTTCACAAATTTGGCGAGTTTGATCCATCTATTATAGATCAAGTTGTTGCCAGTTATAACTCATCGGACTCTGATGCTGGCCAACATGTAGCAATCTTGCAACCCAATAGACGTGTTCACAGGTGCTTTGGTCAAGCAGCATACGTGAGGCCACAATATGTAGCCTCTGACATCTAGGAGGATGATCATGCAGACCATATTCCCAACAAGGCAATGTTTGAGCCCAAGATTGATGAAATGATCAAGACGATCATGGATTTAGAAAGGCCCTATCTATGATGATATGAAAAGTGAAGCCGATACACCATTGTATGATGGAGCACGTATGTCTAGATTGAAGGTTCTTCTCAACATGCAGGCAAAGTTTGGATGGAGTGACACTAGCGTCACAACGGTTTTCAGGTGATCTATTACAATGTGTTTACTTCAGTAAAAAACTCGAGATGTATAATGATCTGATAGATTACTTACACAAGTGTACCACATTTTTTTCGTTGTCTAGATTGCTCAAAGAGCACATACTACCAGATGATAATGTGATGCCAGATTCCAAAGAGGAAGTAAGAAAGATCTTGCAAAACTTGGGCTTGTCCTAACGAGTGCATTCTTTTCAGAGGGGAATACATAGACATGAAGAAGTGTCCAAAATGTGATTCTGAGAGATATCGAGTAGATCTCCACGGAACAAAAATTCCACAAAAGGTTTTGAGACATTTTCCTCTACTTCCTCGCATTAAGCATTCCTTTGAATGTAAGTCCATGGCCGACCTAGAATCATGGAATGAGGAGAATAGATCTTCGGATGGTGTGTTACGGATTCCTACAGAATGTGCAGCCTGGAAACATATAGACGATACATGGCTGGATTTTTCCAAGGAAGCTTGAAATTTGCGCATAGGCCTGGCTATGGATGGTGTAAGTCCATTTGGTCAGAGATCAACATATTACAGTGTATGGGCCGTTGTCATCGTCAACTACAACATTCCCCCGTGTTGACTACCAAGAAGGGGCACCTGTGGCTAAGCTTGATTGTGCCAGGGTGGTATAAAGTGAAGAATATGGATGTGTATCTTTGTACACTATTGGAAGAGCTACAACAATTGTGGATTGGCATAGAAGTGGTGGATATGAGCCGACACATAAGTCGACAGAATGATTTGATCAGAGGCATTATAATGTGGACCATGCATGACTATCCCAAACTAGAAGAATTCTCAGGTGATTTACATCAAACTCAAACACTGTAAATCTTGGTTTTTCTTATACTTATCTATTGTCATGTGTATACATGCAGGGCTTCAAACAAGTGGATACAAAGCACGTGTCACATGTGGACCTAGACTTAATGCACGTTGGGCGCCCTCATTGAAGAAGAAAATCTACGAAGGTCATCAAGCTATCTTCCAGAGAATCATGAGTTACGTGACAGATTTTTGGTAAGAGAGCCACCGAGGATGTTTGCACAAGCACGGTTAGAGCAGAAGGAGATTTGTGATGACCGTTTTCCCCCACTGATGACAAGACTCTCTCTATGGTATGAGTTACCATGTTGGCCCAGACTCATGATCAATCACTTGCTCGATCCAATACACATATTCAAGAATGTGGGTAATCTTCTATGGGACCATCTGATCGGCAAGAAATATACTTTTGGAGCTAGGGTTGACCTAGAAATGTGGATTTGAACAGTCTAGTTGACGATGGTCCTTTGATGTAGATCCTGTGGTGGCAGAACTCACTTACTCCTGCACGCTACAAGAGATTTTGTGGATCGATTATAGACAATTTTTTGTTGACTTGTTCGACATGCAATGATTCAGGATAAACATGGAGGGTCGCAACGCTACTGTGCGCAGAGGAGAGTCTAGTTTCCTTGAGGTGGACTCAACTAAAAAATGGACCGAGCTCAGAGATACTTTCGTACTACCCGAGCATTGTGAACAAGTAAGTCTGTAAATAGTTAACATCCAATTTTAGATGTTATGTGCTTGGAAGCTCTCATGTAAGTTATGTGGCTCTGGCAGGTGATATTTCATCCTACAAAGTTTTCATCAACTGGTAGTACGTCATAGAGGTAGCCCCTCATAGTGTGCGGACGTATGAGGGCTACCATGTGCCAATCATAGCGGCATCAATGGAGGAGATCAAAGAAGATGTTCAGTCAGAAGCCGCTGAGGTGGTGCCTGTGGGACACATGTCTAACCTCACCATCCTATCTTATTGTAGTATTAGCGAGAACCACGATTAATTTGTCAATTCATGGGGCGAAGCTGACTTGACTAGTGCATAGAGGCTACAAGAGGTTGTGAGTCTCTCGGAAAACAACTAACAACTCGCATCTAACTCAAGCTACACTCAAGTGACTAAAATCACCCAAAGCCAATCGCTCATCGACAAGCAAATCACATCCGTTACAGATTAAATGACATCCAAACGTAACGAAACTTCTAGGACAAGTTTATAAGACCTAAGCATAGATGCTTATGGTATCAAACCCCACTTTAGGTCAAGTTTCCAAATCGCGATTATTAACAACAGTGGATTTTTGACCTAGTTGTTCTCGACCCAAAATGCATCTAAATGCTTAGCAATGATGCCCCAATACCCACCTATGCTTAGTTTTCAATTTAAAAGTATAAATTCCTAGTTATGATGAGATTAGGCCGCGGGTCGGCGATGCCAAAAGCTACGAAATACTGTGAATGGCTTATGTCAATGCGTAGAGCTCTTACCTGTGGTTGCAATGCAACAAACGCAATCGGAGTGTGACAACCAAAGAGGGAGTAGGAAGAACAAGAAGGAGAGAAGTGAGCGCCGTTAGCTCAGGTTGTGTATTTCTTATCCAAAAACTTATAAAAATCTTTCAAAAATTGGCTTTTATACCTTAGCCAAAGTTTTTGGGTGGTCAAAACTAATAATCTGGAATTCTACCAGAGCTGAAAAATGACTGGCTGATATAATCTGGAAGCTTGTAGCCCCGTCTCATTACTTACAAAGTTAATCCGAGAAAATAGGAGTTACAATACTCCCAATTTATCAAAATATTAAATATTTTACAAAGAGAACTCCGAAAAATGGTATCTGTGTTAGCTTGCTGCTAACATCCCCCCCCCCCTCGCCTGTGTTGTCCCTTGATAGACCTTTATGGACTGAAATAGTCTTTAGGTTGACGACTGGCGAGGCAGTCTTTAAGGCGTCCATTGCCTTCTAATACCTGATTCTTCGTTCTTTGTCGGGCACTTGCAAAAATTGCATTGTTACATTATTCTTCAGATCCATCGTTGAGTAGCCTACAAACCTGGATGTTAGGTTGCTGATCACGGGTGCAAAAATCTTCGTTCGCGAGGTGAAGAATCAGTGTAGAATGCTTCTTCAAATGCGAGCATATTATTCAATGGCAAGAACTTACATTTGGCAAGAATCCGTAAAGGACTTCTTTTGAAGGCTTCCCACTCAGATCATAGCATAAGCCTTTGTTTCCTTCCAAGAATGATAGCCATGGGGCTCCTGTTTGCTCAGGCTCATTACAAACTTGTATACATGCTAGTAGCATCCTGCAGATCTTATATAATATGGCACATGAGAGGTATGACAGACTCTTGAAGAAGGACATGGGACCCGTTAGGGTTTTCATGATGTATTCCTTTATCGCTTGTCCTCTCTGGAGGTGGAAGCCTAGGGAAGTTAAGCCAATTTGGCCTCTTCTTTTACAGTGCTTCATGTGCTTTCCATGTCCTTACTCTAGGTACAGGATAGAATGTTGGATCTCTTTAAGGGGTTGCAGGTGCTCTTGTGAACAGAATCAGGTATCTTGGATTCTTGTTCAACCAGCTTGTGACCTCCACTTTGGGTGGTCTTTATCTGTTCCATCTTCTTGCATATATTTGTACATCCTTTCTTTCACTTGGAATAGTTCCACTTTGATGAGAGAATACAGCAAAGATTGTTGGTGCCATTGAGCGTGGATATGATTGGGAGTGAGTTGAGTGATGTTGACAAAATGTAAAACTCTCAACTCCCAATCCATAGTGGCTTTCCACTGCTCATTCACCTCTAGGGTGATCTTCTCCTTGAGTGCGTCTTCTTCAGCTTTTGACCATTGGCACTGTGTCTTCATCCATGATGTTAATCTGAAAATCTTCATGACCACTCGGCTCTTCTGTTGAGTGTGTCTCAAACTCAGCAAACGAGACCGAGGGTATGTCTATCTGTGGCGGCTCTGAAGTGCCTACCTCTTCCTGCGTGTCTGGTATTCCATCTCTGAGGAGTTGATTAATCCGCTTGAGTTCTGCTATCTCCTTTAGGAGCTTCTCCTCTCTTTGAACCCGCATCAGTGCCAGATATTTGCAGTATGATTTTTCTAACTTTAATTCCAATTCTAGGTCTTTGTTTTTCTTTTCAAGTGCCTTATACACTTCGTCGGTTCCTTTGATTGAGGCCACGGCTGGATTTTCTCTGATTTGCCATAAGAAAATGGCACGATCATGATCTCTGTTCAAAATACTACAGAGAAGCATTGGCAGCATCTAATTGCACTTGAATTTTTTGAGCTAACAGAGATGTCATAAGAAGTTCATTTGTAACTTCTGTCAGCTACTCATCTTTTGCTTTGCAGGCATTGAACAATTTGGTGAGTAGATCACCTAGCTCCTCCATTTCTTTTTGTTGCCTATCTCAGGCTAACTGATGTTTTTTCGCTTATGCCTTCAGCTTTTTCACCTACCTTTGAAGATTGGTGATGACAATCATCCTGTCTTCTAACTCTCCTTGGAGAGCGTCGATCACCATCTCAAGTTTTTTGGCCTGGGTACTGCTGTTTAATGCTGCTGAACGGAGTCTCTCCGTCATTTCTTGCATCTGCCGTGCATATTCATTGACCTGTACTATTAATTCATTGTTTGACTGCCACTCCTCATGTCTTGCCAGTTGGATGTGCCTGCAGCCTCATGTGTGGCTTCTTGATGCGTCGTAACTGCTGGTTGTTCTTGTGTAGAGGTAGATGGTTAGTCGCTTCTTGGGTATCCTGAGGCTTTGATGCCTCGACAGTTTTTGGCTGAGTAGAAGTAGAGGGTGTGGGCTCCAACCTCGTTGTCTCTTTATGTGCCGTCCTTTCTTCCTTCTCTGGCTCAGTTTCTTTTTCATGTGTAGTGGTAGACTCTTTTTTTGCATATGCTTCCTTATCAGTCTCTTGTTCAAATCTACTTGTTTTTTCCTCTTCAGGCTTTTGAGTATCTTCAGTTGCCTTCTCCGGTTCCAACTCGGCTTCTTTTCCTTTTTGTCCGTCAGGGTGGTCAGCCTCTTGTGCAAATTCTGTTTGTTGGGTGGACTCACAATCTTTTTCTTTCTCAGCCTCCGCTTCTTCATTGGTGTCTTTGCTTGCAGGTGATGGTGGCAGGCTAGGCATGGGATGGTCTTGTTGTTCTGTATGCGGTGAAGTGCGTCGGGGAGATCCATGACTTTGCTCTTGGCTAGCCATTTCCTGTTCTTGCCTTCGGTCTTCCACTTCCTTGGATATCTTAGCAGCTTCTTCTGCCTCCTTCAGCTTTAGAGATTCCGCCTCTTGGTACATTCTTTCTAAATGCTCTGCTGGATCATCCGCCTCTTTTCTGATATGATGCTTTGTTTGAGGGCCTTTAAGTCCAGCAGGTACCCATTTTTCTGGGTCTATCCCTTGTGCTTTCCTACTACACTGGTAAGCCTCTTTCTCTCTTTCAAATCGTGCTTGTTTTTGAGCTAGCTCTTCTTGGTGTGCAGCCACAAATTTTCTTTTCATCTCTTCTCTCCGAGCTCTCTTTTCTTTGTTGTCAGATCTCTCATTATTGTGCCGTTCCAGCGAGCTATAAGTTGACTCTTCATCATATTTATATGATCTTTTACCTGGCCTTGTAGTTCTTGGAGAGGGTTGTGCTACCAATATCCATGTGTTCTGATCAGGGGCAGGCGATAGGTTGTCGGCCATGCCAATGTCATGATATGCTATTCGAGTCAAGACCTCTGACGCACCCAAGTACGTAATTTTACCTTCCTTCTTGGTTCCCTTCAAGTTTCTCAAGACATACTACGCGTGGTCCACTAGTTGTCTTGTTGTTGACTTGAGAACCTGAGTGAATGTGGTGGCCACGACGTGATTTGGTGTAGTGAACCTTGGTGGCCTTTTTGCCAATAAATGGAAGTGTTGGTGGTACAAACGGGCTGGATCTTCCACCTGTTTGGGGTTAAGATTGGCAAATGTAGCTGCGACTGTCTCTTTGGTAAATGTGCCTGCGGTTTTCCTGTCTCTTGCCCGCATGGTCATTCCTTCAATGGGCAGTCTGAGTGCCTTTGCCACTATCTCTTTTGTGATCACTACTTTGAACTTTTTTCCTTGGGTGTTTGATATTTGTGCAGTTCTATCTTCTTTGATTGTGGATAGAAGAAGCTCATAAGCCTTTTGGAAATCCACTCCGCAAGGCTCTTGTTCGTAGAAATCCCTGAACCCCAGCCGGTGGTTAGCTTCCTTGGTTTCTGGTCTAGCAGCTACATCATAGACTTCTTTGGGTAGGAGTTGCAAGTCCCCTTGATGCCCCTCTTCACTTTTGAACCTGCCAGTGAAAACTGTAGTGTGGTGCTCTTCCAGCTGTTCTTTAGAAAGGTAGGATGCCTTTGCTGCTTTGACTGACTCGGGGTCTAGTTGATACGCGGGAAGTTCTTGTAGTTTCTCTTTTTCGTTTAACTTCTTCTTGGCCCTCTCCGCTGCTTGCATTGCTCCTGTTCAATGAATAGAGTGCAAAGTTAGCAGATTTGTCAGAATTTTCTCTGAAATGTCCTTTAGACTGAAATGCTGACAATTTGGTCTAATTTGCTTGAAATCAATTTTTTAATGAGCGAATATGCATAAAAACATGCAATGAACAAAATTGTATGGTCAAAACAAAAATTTGCAACCAAAGTCAATAATTGCGATTATTTACAACTAAGGAAAATTTTCAACTTTTTGCAAACTTGGCTTTATAGGCTTGAAGTATTACCAATTTCATGCTCTGAATGAAATATGGGCTCATTTGGATGCATATGGTTAAAATGGCACCAGATTTTTTCTTTAGGTCTCTGAAGCAGTAGATATAAAGGAAATTTGAGATTTTGAGCTCCAAATTGATTCAAAATTGGCTAGTGGGCTTAAAACCTCATGTATTTTGGATGTATGATGGCAAAATATCAAAACTCTCTAGTTTTGACAAGAAAGTAAATAATCACGATTATTAGCTTTTCTTCCAGAATTGACATTTTTTGGTACCAATTGGTTATAGGCATTGTATAGACCTTGGGTATGAGATATGAAATGATTTGGATCAAGAAATGTTGTCCATAACCCAAATTTTGGCTTGCAAAGACTTCTTTGCATTTTTTTGACAATTTTACAAGTAATGGGTGGTGATTTTGGCTCATACTTAGCCCTCTCTTCACTTGGTTCTAACCCCAAATATGTATGGATAGAACCAAGTGAATATGGCCCTTGGGGAATTCTTTACGCCCTTACTCGCTTGGTTCTGACTTGTACCACGTCCTCGACTCTACTAAACAAGCAGGTCAAAACCAAGTGAGTAAATACCTTTAGAGTATTAAATGAATAACTAAGCCTCTTGCATGGTTTTGACCAGGCCTTTGAACACACGGGTTAGAACTTGGTGAATAGGGGCCTCAATAATTTCACAAGAGACTCCTTCTCTTAGTTCTAAACCTCTGTGTCAAATGGACACGGATATTCCATGAATTGTACTCGTATATTCTCTCGGGTCTAACTAAGCAAAGGACTTCAAGAATCCTTCAAGACCTCTATTTGCTTCGTTCTGACCCCAAATGGGTGTGGGTACATCATGAATAGTACCAAAATGATCACGTTGGTCATGTTCATTATAAAACAGTAGCTTTGTCTTGCTGTTTTTTTTAGACATGCAAAACATAGTACTAGAGACGGACAATGTAGGGGAGGATACATGTAAAAAAAATTTGTTCATGTTCCTATACAGCCCCCATGCTCATGACCGTGTACGAGAGCTATCAGTAATGTTTAATGCAGATTTTTGTATCCAGCACATTATTGATTACTAGTGGAGTACCTACAAGCACATTCGCAACAGTACCAAGCAGGCATTTGTGATATCTCCCTAGCAGTTGATGGCGAGCGATTTGTGCATCCTACATACCTTGACCCTGAGAAGCGTGATGCAAGAAGGTTGAGTCCCTGTGTGGAAAAGTGTCCCTCCAATGCACTTCTTGTCAAAGAAAGATGCTCTAAGCACTCTAAAAGGTGTCTCTTAGTGGAATTCAACCATGGGTTTCTATGTTACTTGTACCTGTTGACGGATGGTGAGTCAGAGACTTCCCAGTTCTCAAATTTGGGAGTTTCCCGTTGGCATAGGAGGAAGAGGTAGAGGACATGGAGTTACAATTTGATCTAGAAGAAGAGCGGGTAGAGGTATTGAAGGAGACATTTGATGCAAGCTTAACTCTTGCTTCTCTTGCGAATGCAGAAATTGGAAGCAAGCATGAAATACCAAATGAGGAAGGGTCTTTGCCTCTGAATTATTCTCCCAGTTTTTTCTATGGCCAATCAGGGGCACTACATTCTTCTCACAGATATTATGCATGAGCTGAATATACAAGAGGACTAATGCTTAGCTACAATTGCATTTTTTTGTGAGATACATGGGATTTTCGGAGGATGGAGTGGACAAACATCTACTTCCTGACACATCTATGCACAACACACAGTTCACTTCAGGTGGTCAATTGATCAAATATATATTCAACAAAGAAAACTCTAGAGAAACCAATTTGCCAACAGAGGAATAGTGACAATTAACCACAAGACATCTCGGCTTAGAGAACATGGGTATCTCCGTGGCACCCCTGGCCCAGATGGCAAATATCCACTCAATTCACTTGTGGGGAAGATCCATGCTGGAAATGGACAAGAATCAGATGGTAATTTCTTTAAGGCATGCACATGGTTTTTCCCATGTCCCAATATGAAATATTGAGATAAATATGATCGTTGACAGGTGCTTGTGTATGCTAATAGTTTCTTTGGAAGAGTAGGAGGCTCAAGGAAAGGACTTGTCACTGGAGTGCAAGGCAAGAATGCGGCATTGTCTCAGTACATCTGGTTTTTAACCACAAAAAGGTTTGTAGAAACAATTCAAGTACTTGACACTATTGTCCGCGTAATAATAATAACCCATGAATGTTTTGATATCGTTTTTTAGATCATAATATACCACAAGGAATACTCTTAGGATAATGCAAAGTTTCCTTTGTTTGCAATGAACGTTATTACAACATTGTGTGGTTGGTATCCCATGCCACTGAATCCAGAAAGGATAATTCTGATAGAGAAACAGTTGCTCTATGCTTTTTTGGCATCGAGTATGGGTGCCAAGCACTCAAGGCCCCCTATTTCATGTCTTACATAGCTCATGCCCTGGCGGAAGGAGTCGAAGACCCATAGAGCCTGAATCCATACAACAAAAGGCTATTTTTAAGGGATAGAAGACGCTTGATGGCCGTGGGGATGCTACCATCAACAGAGGAAAGAGTTTGGCTAAGGGGCATGCATGTCAAAGAGGTACACAGTGAGGAAGAAGGGGTGCAGCAAAGAGAATAAAAACGACGGGATCAGGCCGATCTTCTCCCACCTAGGACTCTTGACTGTCATCACCTTGCATGGCACTCCCCCGCATTTGAGTTGACCCAAGACCTTTGCTTCCTCTAGAACGTGTAATTTTTGAACTCTTAATAAGCTCTTTCTACCTTGCTCTATGTAGAAGTCCTCTATAAGTCCATTGATGTAACTCTAATAGGCTATTAGCTCTATCTTTGCCTCCAACATGTCTGGTGTGCTTAAAGTAACCTTTTCTTGCCATGTAGTGCATCTTTTTCATGCATTGTGCATACCATATTGACAACGAGCCATATGTTTTGACAATGTAAGGACCATGGTTGAAGAGTATGTGTTGCATTGGAATAAAACAAAATGGTGAGTAGAGTAGGGATTTATGGAGCATATGTTGTTTGCATATGGAACATGCTAACTCACAATGTAATGAGTGATATGTTTTCCACCCCACCCTGCCAGGTATGCCTTCTTCCAATCCTGCAAGGCTTCTTGAAATGATGTGAGCTTACTTTTGTTCCACAAATGTTTCTCAATGTAGTGGAAGATTTTATGGAGTGACTTCCACACGTTTGTCTTGTGGTTTTGAATTATCTTAAACCACTCTATGCAGCTATTTCCATTTGTTTAAAACGATTATCTTCTCCTCTCTATCAAAATCTTTGAGTCTAAACCCAAGAAACCTTTTGCACTTCCTCTAAAACTTTGATGACTCGTTCTCACTCACTCATCAGCTTTAAGGTCCATGCAAAACATATGTACAAATGAACCACCTTTTAAATCATTCTGTAGAGTGCATGGAGTGTACAATCTTACACTCTACAAAGAGGAATTTTATGCAAAAGATTCATCTTAAAGATGTCTGTTGGGACCTCTACTCCTTTGCACACTCTCAAGAGATTGTGCATCGGCCATGCAGTATAAACATGGATTTGCCACAGATGAACTATGTGTTATGTTGTACATGCACTTAAGAGTCTTTAAGTCACTTTCCATGTGCCATTTGACTTTGTAGTCACCAAACTTCCACTGAAAGCACACCTCCATTTCTTTGGTCATTGATGATAGAAGGAATCTGGGTTTGACTAAAAAGAAGGATTTCAAATTTTTTTTATCAACCTGCATGTGAAGAAAGGAACATAAAACCAAGAACCATACATGCAATATTTTTTGTTATTATAGATTGAACCAAGTGTATCTCAAATGAACCTAGCATCATAATATTATTTTCAGACTGCACGTTGAAATATCGTGGATCCTCTTTGGTTATTGATGGATCGAAAACTTTGTTCATGAGGGTAATGTTGACTCTCTCTATCTTCTTGTTCTTTAGGACCTCACACTCATCGAACTTCAAAGAAAACTTGAGAACCCCATGGCACTCCTCTCAACTTATAGCAAAGAAGTGGACTACATACCTTTGCAATGCTTCAAGATAAACAAAGAGGTTTCTATGCTCGTTATATTGTACCTCTCTTCCCCCCTTGCCTATAAATTTTGCCAAGTTTTTTAAACACCTCATTGTTTACATGTCAACATGTAGCCTTTACATGTGATGGATTTGGAAGCAATGATCCTCTCTGTAATTTATTTTGAGACTTTTTAGCTAATTCTTTGAAGAGATCCTTGTATCCCATCTATGAGATGCCACTCTCATCAAGTATTTATTGCACTTCCATTGGCTCCAATTGATTCTCCTTCATGAAGGAGGTAAGGAGCCTCCCTTTCAGTTTATCAAATTTCTTTTGAGTTATCATCTCTTCAACTGCATGTTTTAGAACTAGAGAACTGCAATGCACACCAATATTGGAACCTACACCAACATTGTAACCTACTCCGTTCGACTTTGGATGTACAAAAGTCCTACAAAGAAAGAACCATGCATCATGATCAGTAATAAGAAAGCACCAAAATTCAAGCTACCTTAAAGCTCATGTTCGTTTTTCCACGCCGCCACTACCAATCTTCATATTCTCTATGTTACATAGATCTTGTTTTCTTTTTTGACTTCCAAGAATGGTGTCTTTTTCACATGCAAACTTGTGATCTTCTTCTCAAGGCTTTGGATTGTCTCTCTGTTTGATGAAATCTTTTGAGCGAATGCTTCATTAAGTTTCTTCAGCTGCATGTTCTCCATTGCTAGGCGGTTTATTTGCTCTTCCACATTCATTCCTCGCATTTCCAAATGTTTAGTGTATCCAAGTAGCCCATCCTTGCCATTGCCTGCGAAATGTACAAGGTTAGTGATATTAGCAAAGGGAGGTGACAAATTTGTTGTAGGATCCTTTCGGTAAATAGACCCATTGATCCAAAAATCCAAAGGGAGGTGACGCATTTGTTGTAGGACCCTTTGGGTAAATAGACCCATTGATCCAAAAATCCAAATGATGTTTCTTGTTTGTCCTTCTAAGTTATTTATCCTATTGGGATAATAAATACTCCTTCCTACATTTCTGCAATGGTGCGTACGCTTGCAATACATCAATATGAAGATGATGTGTGTTCTTTCTTTGGGTAAGTGTTGAAGATGAAGGGGCTGGTGACTGCAAGCTCAAATTCACATTTTGCTCAGGAAAAGAAGTGTTGTCCATTCTTATGAGTAAAAAAAAATCTCATGTTTTGGCAGCGAAGGCATGGAAGCTCACGTTTGAAATCATTGTAGTCCCATTAGTCCCATGTTAAAAGTTGATAGAGTTCCTCTAGCTTATGTTTTTGGAGGGAACGCTTGTAAATTGGTGTTTCAAATCATTAGTCATACGGTTTTTTAGATTCTTGACAAGAGAAAGAAGGACACAAAAAGAAGACAGATGTTTATTGGTGCAGAAAAGTGTCACCTAAAATATACTATCTAAAATTTTCCTAATGTTGCGACTGAAGATATTCGTGTTTCTTTGGGAATATGAATATAAGCAATGCATCCAAAGGTTAAAAAATGAGATACATAAGGAATGTCACCTTTCCATGATGTGATGGGTATCTTACCAGAGGGTGCAGTAGTAGGAAGATGATTCTGAGTAAATACTACTGTCAAAGTAGCTTCAACCCAGAAAACACGAGATAAACTAGAATAAATCAGCATACATCTTATAGTATTGAGAATAGTGTGATTCTTTCGTTCAACAACACCATTCTGTTGAGGTGAATATGGAATAGTGTGTTCATGATGAATTCCATTGTCAACACAGTAACTCACAAACTCTTGAGAAACATATTCGCCTCCATTGTCACTATGAAGCTTCTTAAGGCGACGATCGGTTTGAAGTTCCGCAGCCTTTAGAAATTGTTTGAAAATAGATGAGTCCTCATATTTTTGTCTAAGTAGAAATATAGTCGCATACCATGAGAAACCATCAATGAAAGTAATGAAGTAGTGATATTGTGATCTCGAAGAAGGTAGAGGTCCACATATATCAGTATGAACAAGAACCAATATGTCATGAGAATGAGTTGTATTTGAAAGAGTAAAGGGTTTTTCGATTGTGTTTCGCAAGAGCACAAAATTCACAAATTCCCATATGGGGATGGGCCTTAAGATCCATGCCATGAACAAGGTCATGACACTGAAGATCAAGGAGTTTTGAGAAATTAGCATGAACAAAATGGTGATGCCATACTTTGCAATCATGATCACTTGGAGCAATGACAACATTTGCCACAGCATTGTTGAGAGAGATTTCAAACAAATTACCATTTCAAAGAGCAGTGGCTATAGTCTGTCCATCTTTCTCAATTCGGCATTTGGTATGATCAAATCTAACAAACAGACCAAGATCAACAAGTCTAGCAACTGAAAGAAGATTACGTTGAAGATCTAGTACATGTAATACTCTTTGCAAAATTCGAGTGGAAGAAGATAAGGTACCAAGATATAAGTCTCCAATACCCTTTACATGACAAGTAGTATCATCAACAAGATAAACAACACATTGAACTAGTAGTGGATGATAGTTATGGAGCCACTTAGACTGATATGTCATATTTCTTGTAGCACCAGAATCGACAATAGAAAGTGATCCATCACGCACATGAAGTATTCTGTCTGGAGCAATTGAACATAGGATGCAGCCTATTTCTGGTACAATATTGTTTTGATATTTAGTAGCATATTCTCTATTACGATCTGTGTCGAATCAACGCTTATAACACATATGAGTGGGATGATTAGATCGTCCACAATATTCACAAGAAGGAGAAGAGTCTCTAGGTAAATGTGGTTGTTTCGTGGTAATATTGTGTTCTTCATCATATTGACGTGCGCAACAATCATCTTCAGTATGGCCATTTCTGTTGCAGTAAGATCATTGCTTATTGGGAAATTTGAGATGAGAGAAAACATTACCGCGACGGCCACCTCTGCGGTTTGCTCGTTAAAATGGACGCCTTCGAGCATAAAAAGAATGTTCCATGTATTGTGACTCAGTCTCCTCTTGAGAAATCATACCTGTATCATGACTAGCATTACGATGTTCTTGACGTTGAGAGTATTCAATTAAGGACATGTAGGCTTGGTCAAAATCCATACAATCTTTATTGGAGAGAATTAGTAACAATGTTATCATAAGAGGAGTCCTTCACCGTATCAAGAAGAAGTGTACTTAGTTGTTTTTGTGGAATAGAATCACCGACAGCAGCAAATTAATTAATTATAGATTTGAACGATTCAATATGTCCCGTCATGGGAGTACCAACTTCATATTGTAACTTGTTAAGAAACCCTCTCAAATAAAGTATTTCTATAACATATTTCTTCTGAAAGTTTGCAATAAGGTACTTTCATACGTTGTGGACAGTAGGCAATTCATACGTATCAAGCAAGAGGGAATCGGTAAGAGCAAAAAGAATATATCAATGAATTGCTTTATCACGTCGTTGCAATCCGTATAGAAAACATTCCAATCTTCAGATATAGGTCCTTCAGTGATAAGCACGTTATCATGATCCATATCAACAGGCTGGGGCGAACAAACACAATTTCCAAGAACAAAATCAGAGAGTTCATCACCTTCAAGAATTAACAACATCTTTGCTTTCCATCTTGGAAATCCTTGGCCTTGGAAAGGAGGAACAAAACCCTGGCCAAAAGGAAAGTCATTGATGAGAATAGGCATAGCCATATCTTGTTGCGAGAAGACGTATAAGATATGATTCCAAAATCTGCACACCATATATGGTGAAGGCCACAATTGAGAACGAGAGAAATATCAAGACTGCATTCTGTTGATGATAAACGCAAGAAGGATGCTCAATGAACGTCCAAAGATGTGAGAGACGTCACCCAAAAAAGCAAGGAAAAGGAGACGTTAATAACAAAAGAGTCCTCAAAATAGAGTGGCGTGAGACGCAAGATTGACGGACACAATATGAATAGCAAAAAGCTAAATTTGTGCAAAAAAGTCGACACCAAAATTAGAAAAACGCTCGCAGACGCTTCACGAAGACGCACGAGGACGAAAGCTGCGTCAAGCTCAATTGCAGTAAAAACAACATAACTTTCTGCTGCGAACTCGGATTGATGAAAATCTAGAACTCAAATTGAAGAGCTCGAGGAGACGAACAAGTTTTGGATGAAATGCACCATGTATGCTGTGCTCCATGGTGCTTTTCCCGTTTCTCCAAATTTTGAGCAGAAGATCCCCAAAAATTGAGATGAAGTTCAGGGTGTCATCAACAAGAAAACGTAAACAACTATTCACTAAATTGATTAGCAATAAACACCACACAAAACACTAATCATATTCTTCTTAACACAAAACAACCACAGTCAAATGGAATCAATGCTCAAAAATAAAATTTGTAGCAATTTTGAATCTTAGATGCGAATCGCATACACAGACTGTTTTGTCACCATGAAGTGAATCGGCACGTTATCGTTACCGCTCTGATACCATGTTGAGATGTAGAGAGAAAGAAAGAGACGAGATAAGAGACACACCATGTACGCTCCCAAAGACTGATTCATGTTGAGGACAAGATACAAATATATAGGTGAGACCAAGTTGCGTAGAGTGAGCCATATATAGCTCCAACAGTCCATTCCGGCATGGAGTTGCATGCAAAATAAAAAACCATTTGCCAATTAGGTACTAGTTCCCACTCCTAGCAGTGTTTAGAAAAAATGTGTCTCAATTGAATATCTCGCCGTTTTTAATTTCAGAAAATCCGGTGAGGGCAAAGGGAAAGGGATAATTTTTTTCCCAAAATAGTGAAAAACACAAAATAAACCTATTTTTCTAAAATTTCCTCTTGGAAAAATCAAGGAAAGGAATTGTTTTGGAAAAATGATTTTTCCCAAAGACTGATCGTTAGTATGGTATGCAGTAGATGCATCCATTAGATGTCATTTTTTTCCTTACTACCTAAGAGACCTTACTGATTTATCGGATGAGGGCAGTTGAACTTTAGACTTGTAATTCTAGAGAGGTATTATATCCCGTCTGGGTGTGAAAGAAATCCTTTCTTCATTTTAAAATCCAGAAAATGTTCATGTTTTTTGATTTTATATTTGGGTATTTGATGTTACCTTGTGAAACATCTGAGTTTTGAGTAAATAAGTCTCTCCAAGAGAGGTATTAAAAAGCGGTTAACATTCCCAATTTTTATAGGTCTCATTTCACAGTTAAAGAAAAGTCCCTATTTTGTCTGACGATAGTGTGTGCGTGTGTGTCCATGTTCAAAGTTCATAGCCAATTATAGCAGTAATAGTTATTAGTCATTGCCTAATGTGTGTGTGTGTGTATGTAATATTAATATATACATATGTATATCCCTGAATGTGTATGTGTGTATGTAAGGTCTTTAGCATGGTGTGTCAACCAATTGCAAGCTTGGAGAGTACCCTTGCTCTCTCTCTCTCTCTCTCTCTCTCTCTCTCGTGTTGATAGAGGTAATATAGTGAACACACACATACACATAAAGAGAAGAGAGAGAGAGAGAGCACACACACAATCAAGAGTCTATTTGTCTTTCTATCCCTCTTGCTTTTTTAAGTGGAGAGAGAGAGAGACAGAGAGAGAGAGAGCAGGAATGCCATTCATGGAAATGATTTTGTTGAAAATGGGTTTGTGGTATTAGAGAGTGGCACAATAGCTCGCACGATTCAATTTGTCTAAAATTTAGATCTTTACAAAAAGACTGTAGTTGGACATTTCTAGTACCTACTTTTCTACACAATGCTCATGTATTGAAGTGTGATTTTGTTGTCAGTCCCACCTATATGTGAGATATTTTGTCAACTTTCTACATCCTCTTTTGGATGCTCGCTTTTTACTTAATGCGAGATAGGATAAAATCCATTTGCTTTTTTAGAGAGAGAGAGAGAGAGAGCTTTTTGATTGAGTTGTATTGATGAGGACACATACATAGACACTTGCACAAGCGGACATGTGTGCGCGCACACACACACACACACAAATTTACCTTTGAAGCATAACAAATTTCCTGTGAAACACTTGCTCCAAAGGACTATTTGCATGAATACATTGCCAAGTAGTGGACTATTTTGAATCAATGCAACAATAGTGGAAAGCCATGTTCAAAGCTCATCCTTTGAGCTAGGAATCCAGGAGGCTATAAGATATGTAAAGTCTTTGATCCTGAAAATACAAATGAAGGATCTCCCTTCTTGAGATGTACATGATAATATTGTTGAGCTTTGCCTTTTCTGGACACGAGGTACGGCGGGTCTCGCCCACTTTTACCAACGGGCCAATCTTATATAGTTTCTCAAGATCACCCATGAGCACACCTAGAAACACTCACGCTGTATCTATCTCATGCCTCTATTCTTGCTTTTGAATGTCTCTATGTATGCATGTAATTATATACATATACGTTGACGGACGCAAAGCTGAGCCCGAACCCCGACAGCCTCTAAATCGTCGAGGACTGAATGGCGCGCCTCGAGCCTGCCACGGTAAAGTGAACAGGGGGCATCACCTAGCTTTGAGCGGCTGGGACGCAAAACCATGATGATGTGAACACCGCAAGCCTATGCACACACACACACACACACACACACACACACACACACACACACACACACACACACACACAGAGAGAGAGAGAGAGAGAGAGAGAGAGAGAGAGAGAGAGAGAGATAATACTTGCAAATGATGAAAACCCTCGGGGGTGTGAGGGTGAATTATTTCTGCAATATTTAGAAGGTGGCATGTTGTGGTGGTAGAGAGGTAGGGGGAGGAGGTGGTGAAACCTACTTGGTGCGTTCTCTAAGGCGACTCAATGATTGTGAATACTTACCACCAAGAGCGTGCACACGTGTGTGCATCGACCATTGGAGTTGAGAGATGGATGTGGTTCCCTTTGCATGGTGCAATTCCCAAGGCAACCCAACACACAAGCCCCCCTCCCCGTGATGGTGATGGTGTCAATCCCTCCTACTACACTCTACCAAATGCTTGGTTCCTCATGAATTGCCCCCCCCCCCCCCCCCCCCCCCCGATAGTGACCTCTTAGTGCCAATTTATAGGTGTTGGCTGCTTGGATTATGGTAATCCTAGTGTGGCTAGGGTAAGCTTAATCGGGGAGACAAAGCAAGTGGTGGGCCCTGTGTGGTTGACCCTTGCTTTTTTCTGGGAAGGTTATTAAAAGAGGGGAATCTCAAGGTGGGCCTTTGTGAACATCACCTAGAGAGAGTATTTTTACAAAGAATGGAAATTTACAATGGCTCGAGTGAAAACTGAAGATAATGATAAAAATAACCTATAAATTACTGGGATGGCATCGTGGTTGTGTGTTACCGGCGAATGGCATGCTGCTGGTGCATCGATGTCGAGTGTACTTCTTTTCGGAGTCGGCCGCGGTATGCATTCAGCACATTTTCCCTTTTTGTTGTTGGTGGCACGTGCTTTGGATCCTTCTTTTGTTTTTTGATTTCGTAGCCGTTTTCTTCTTATTTGCGGTGTGGTGCGTATATGCGTATGTGTGTTTTGTATAGGTATGTGTGTGCAAAAACGTGAGTGGGAAGGGGGGGCTATATATATATAATGTATATATAGTTTTTTGTTTTTCTTTTTTCTTTTTCTCTGGTGGATGGCCGGCAACTGCCTTTGCGCAAGGCGGATGAGGGGGGGTAATAGGGATAGAGAGTGTGTGTGTGTGTGTGGTGGGGTGTGTGTGTGTGTTGCGGACTGCCCTGCCCGTGAGGGCGTGTGTGTGCGTGATATGCGGGCTGTTGGGCACGGTGCGATTGGGTGGATGTGTGGGTGATATGTGGTTGCTGCACACAGGGCGATGGGAGAGAGGGGACAGGGGGGGTGATTATGGTTGTGTGAGCCTTGCCTATGTGGTGCTACCCATGAGAGGGAGAGAGAGAGTGGATTACTTGCTCGCGTGGCCTGAGCGCCCGGATGAGAGAGAGAGTGAGTGTCCGCGTGGATCTATGAGAGGGAGAGTGTGAGGGAATGGGAGGGGTCATTCTTTGGGATAAGATAAAGAGAGAGTGAGTGAGGGAGAGGGAGAGGGAGAGGGAGAGGGGGGGGTTTGTGGGGTATGGGAGATGTGTTGGTGAGAGGGAGAGGGGGGGGGTTGTTGTCTTGCATGGGAGCTTGAGGACGAGGGGGGGAATAAGTCAATGGGTGGGGGAGTGAAGGAATATATCCGCGGGCCAAAGGGGGGGGGGGGGGGAGTGAGGCCATGGGGAGGGGAATAAGGCCGAGGGAGGGTGGGCAAGAGGGAGGAGGGGTCGGGGAAGGAATATTAGCGGGCCAAAGGGAGGTGGGGAAAAGTGGTGGTGGGGGGGGGGGGGGGGGGGGTGAGGGGGAATGTAAGGGTGAGTGTGTGAGTGTAAGAATACGGAGAGCAGAAGGAGGGGGGTTTCTATTCGGTTCACATAGAGGTAGCACGAGAGAGGGGTGGGGAGTTTTTTTTCAGAGCTTGTGCCTGGCCAGGGAGGGTAAATTGGGAGAGAGGGATATTAGGGAAGGGGTATGTAGGGAAAAATGGGAGAGAAAGAGAGGGAGGGTTTTATCCGATGCCCGTAGGGCGGGGGGGGGGGGGGGGGGAATAATCTACGGTGGGGGGACTTAGAGTGGGGGGGGGGGGGGGGGGGGGGGGGGGGGGGGGTGAAATGAGTTTTTTTTTTCTTTGATTTCGGAAAGTCGGCTATCATTAGCCCTCTCCCTTTTGGCTAGAGGCATTCATGCTTATAGCCCTTCTTTTGCTTCTTCAGCTGTAGAGTTAGAGGGTTCTCCGTCTTCTGGAATGTCTAGCATGAATTCTAGGTCAAACCTAAGAAAATACCTTTTTAGTCTCCATCCATTGACTCTAGTCTTGTGAATTCTCCCATCTGCTTCCATCAGCTTATAGCTGCCGTTGTCATAGCGCTTCTTGAAAATGAATGGCCCTTCCCATCTGGGTTGAAATTTCCTATCCTTCCTAGTGTCAAATATGTTGTTGTATCGCAGTACTAACATGCCTTTTTCCATTCCTTTCTCTTTAAGCCCTTGATTGAAAGTGATTCGGCGTCGTTCTACCTGTGCTGCATAGTGATTGATTGCTTCTTCCCTATCCATTTGAAGTCTCTCTAGATCCAAGATGTGGTTTTGGAGCTTTACAATTGGACGGTGTGTCTAGCTAGCCAAGACTCGTAAGCTGGCTGTTTGAACCTCAATGGGTAGAATTGCCTCCTTCCCATAAACTAGATGGAAACGAGTGAAACCTAGTGATGTTCGGAACATTGCTCTGTAGGCCCAAAGAGCTGCCATGAGATGTTTATCCCAGTCTCCTGTGTGGTTGTTCACCTGTTTTGTGATGATTTTGCAAATCATTCCATTTACCTTCTCTACCAGACCATTGCATTGTGGGTAGTATGGTGTGGAATGCCGACGTGTGATGCCTAACTTCTTCATCAGTTCTCCCACCAAATCACCTATGAATCTTGGTCCTCTATCTGATATTATCTCAAGAGGAGTGCCGAAACGGCAAACGATATGCTCAAAAAATGAACTTTGCCACCTCTTGGACTGTAATGCGGGTGGTGGTCGTTGCTTCTGCCCATCGCGTCATGTAGTCTACACCCACTATGATGTATAGTTTACCTGATTGGGCCCTTGGTAAGGGACCGATTGCATCTATTCCCCATTTCTCAAAAGGACCATATGAAATGATAGGGTTTTGTGGCTCGTAGGTTAACGTGCGATCATTGTCCACTTGACAAGCCTTACATGTTTTACACCAATGGTGTACATCTCTATTCAAACTAGGCCAAAAGTATCCTGCCTGTAGAATCTTCCTACTGGTGATAGCTAGAGCAAAATGACCACTGCAAACGCCATCATGGCAACTTGAAATTACCTCTGTGATTTCACTGGAGGTTGGCAGCCGCCTGAGAATTTGATCTTTGCCCTTACAATACAAGTGGTCGTCTATAAGGCGGTACCTAGTAGCCTTTCTTACCTGCCATTGTTTTTGGCTTTTGGTGTGTCCTGCTAAACATTCTCCTGTATTTAGAAAGCTGATGATATCAGGCATATCATCACTACCTTGGAAGAGGGGTAGTTTTAATTTGATTGCTTCTACGGAAACATCTTCTATTCTTTCTTTAGCTAGTGCATCTGCCTGTTGATTTTATGCTCTAGGGACATGGAAGAGCTTCACTGCTCCAAACTTCTTCAGAAGGTCCTGAACTTAGTGAAGTTGACCAAGTAAAACTTGATTTTTGCACTCCCATGTGCCATTTATCTGGCTTATCAAAAGCAAAGCGTTGCCGAACACATTCAGGAGCTGAATTCTTTGTGAAATACATTGTTCCAACCCAAGGATTAGGGCTGCATATTCTGCTTCATTGTTGGAGTGGGAGAGTAATAACTGCCCCATGGAGAATACTCTTTCTTGCTGTTCATTGAAAATGACCATGCCTGCTGTGGACTGATCCATTGTTCTCTTGTATGCTCCGTCAAAGAAAAGAGAGTGAGCTCTCTCTAGCTTAGGACTTTCTTTATCTGGTGTTCCTTCCTTTGCTTCCGTGTTAACCTTCAGCTTCTTCTCATAATGGTGATGAGTGAGAATTCCCACTAAACTAGCCCTGGTGGAGTTTTCTACTTGCATGGTGTAGTCAAACTCTTGTAGTCTAATTAACCACTTTGAGATCCTAGATGAGACATCCATGTGTCGCATTACATATGGAAAAACCTCTTCCATTGTCAGGATTACAAATGATCTAGGCAAGAGATAGAAGTGGAACTTTGTGGTAGCAAACGTTAGTGCCAGAACCATGTGTTCTACTTCGGTGAACCCTTTTTTTGACGGGGTCATGACTCGACTAGAGAAGTAAATAGGGCGCATGAAAGAAGTTTTGGGATTCGTTTGCATTAGCACTGCTCCCAGTGTATCATTTCCCACACTAGGGTTTACATAAAATGGCTCTTCCCACTTAGGAGGTGAAATAGTGGGAAGCTTAGCTAGGACTTGCTTTACCTCAGTAAACTGCTGCTCATTCTCTTCACTCCATGAGAAAACATCCCTCTGGGTGAGTTTTTGTAGGGGAAGGACCACTTGGGATAACACGTGAATGAACCTGCTTAAGTATCTTACCTTCTGAAGGAAAGAAACCAGCTGCTTGGTGGTGGTGGGTGATCATAAAGATACCAGAGCCTCAATCTTGCTAGGGTCAGCCTCGATCCCTTTTACTGAAATTACATGACCAAGGAGAGTGACTTTGCTCTCACCAATGTGACAATTGTACACATTCAGTTGGCCACCCAGGGTTTGCAGCCTGGTTAAGCCATCATAGACTTTGCTTAAATGAAGGGCTCGTGAGATATAGATGCAAAAATCATCTATGAAAACCCGTATTGATGTTCCAAAGTAGGGTTGGAAAATAAAAGTCACATAGCGTTTGAATGTCTCCGGGGCGTTAGTGAGGCCAAACGGCATCACTTTGTAGGCAAAACATCCCCAAGGTGTGATGAAGGTTGTCTTCTTCTGATCCTCCTCCGCAATGCTAATCTGGAAGTATCCTGAGTAGCCATCGCATACTGTGTAGTGTTCGTGACCTGCCACTTCATTGAGTATTTCATCCTGGAATGGGAGGGGAAAGTATTCTCTCTTTGTGGCTGCATTGACTGGTTTATAATCCACACAGACTCTCCACTTACCATTTTTTTTTGGTGTGACTACTACTGAGCAAGGGGTGGGCCCGGTGTGGTTGGCCCTTGTTTGTTTTGGGAAGGTTATTAAAAGAGGGGAATCTTTAGGTGGGCCTTTGTGACCATCACCTAGAGAGAGGATATTTACAAAGAATGGAAATTTACAATGGCTTGGGTGAAAACTGAAGATAATGATAAAAATAACCTATAAATTACTAGGATGGCATCGTGGTTGTGCGTTGCCGGTGAATGGCATGCTGCTGGCGCGTCGGTGTCGAGCGTACTTCTTTTCGGGGCATGCCTTTGGCGCATTTTCTCTTTTTGTTGTTGGCGGCGCGTGTTTTGGATCTTTCTTCTTTTGTTTGTTGCTGTCGTAGCCATTTTCTTTGTATTTTTGGTGTGGTGCATATATGCGTGTGTGTATATATATTCGTGCATGAAGGCGGGTGTGTGTGTTTTGTATAGGCATGTGTGTGCGATAACGTGTGTGGGAAGGGGGGGCTATATATATAATGTATATATAGTTCTTTTGTTTTTGTTTTTTTTCTTTTTCTCTGGCGGATGGCCGACGGATGCCTTTGCGCAAGGCGGATGGGGGGGGGGGGGGTAATAAGGATAGAGAGTGTGTGTGTGTTGTGTGTGTGTATTGTGTGTGTGTGTGTGTGTGTGTTGCGAACTGTGCTGTCCGTGAGGGCGTGTGTGCATGATATGCGGGATGCTACGCACGGCGTGATTGGGTGGGTGTGTGGGTGATATGCGGTTGCTGCGCACAACGCGATCGGAGGGAGGGGAGAAGGGGGGGTGATTATGGGTGTGTGTGTGTGTGTGTATGGTGTGTGAGCCTTGCCTATGCGGCGCTGCCCGTGAGAGGGACAAAGAGAGTGGATTCCTTGCTTGCATGGCCTGAGCGCTTGGATGAGAGAGAGAGAGTGTGTCCGCGCGGAGCTGTGAGGGAATGGGAGGGGTAATGCTTTGGGATAAGAGAGAGAGAGAGTTTTTGAGGGAGAGGGAGAGGGGGGGGGGGGGGGGGGGGGTGTTGTGGGGTATGGGAGATGTGTGGGTGAGGGGGAGAGGGGGGGGGGTTGTTGTCTTGCATGGGAGCTTGAGGACGAGGGGGGTTTCTATGCGGTTCACACAGAGGGAGCACGAGAGAGGGGTCGGGAGTTTTTTTTCAGAGCTTTTACCTGGCCGGGGAGGGTAAATTGGGAGAGAGGGATATTAGGGAAGGGGTATGTAGGGAAAAATGGGAGAGAGAGAGAGAGAGAGAGAGAGAGAGAGAGAGAGGCCGGAGGGTTTTATCCGATGCCCGTAGAGCGGGGGGGGGGGGGGGGGGGGACAAATAAGCTCCGGTGGGGGGACTGAGAGTGGGGGGGGGGTGTGAAATGAGTTTTTTTTTTCTTTGATTTCCGAAAGTCGGCTATCAACGTGTAGGTATTGAGTATGTATATACATGTGTGTGTGTGCATATTTATATGTATGTGTGTATTTATCTATCTTTATACATCTCCATGACACGCATCATGCTCTCTCTCTCTCTCTCTCTCTCTCTCTCTCTCTCTCTCCTTTTCTCTCAAGTGAGACCAAGTTGAGTAGAGTGAGCCATATATAGCTCCAACACACCCACTCAGACAAAGCTCTCTAGCTTTGTATGAAAAAACCCTTGGGGAGTTCAAGGGAAAAACCCAAGCCCCTATACAATGTGAAAATATGAGCCAACGATGATGATGTGAAAGTGAGTTGTATATCTATGTACAAATATATAAGTGACTCAAAGATTGGAATGTGCAAATGTGGAGAGTGCATAGTGCATGGTACCTACAGGATTGCAATTTCATATGTACAAAGCTACCACAATAGCAAAGAAGCTAATCCAGAAAGAGTGAGGTGAAAGCAACTCCAAGCTCCAAGCACAAGAGGATGAAACGTGACTCACTGAGGCCTTTGGTAAGAATGTCTGCAATCATCTCGTCACTTGGTTAGTGCTCAACCATAATTGTTCCTTTGCATACTTCATACCTGACATAATGATAATGGACAACAATGTGCTTGGACTTATTATGTTGAACATAGTCTCTTGCAAGACTACTAGCACTTTGGTTGTCACACCGCAAGGGTGTGCTAGAAAGAGGAGAGTGACCAATATCAACGAGCATTTGTCGAAGCTAGATCAACTCATGAGCCACAAGTGATGACATGACATATTTTGACTCAGGTGTAGAAACCGCAACACAACATTGTTTCTTGCTGGTCCAAGAAACAAGACAACCATTTATAAAGAATCAATTCCACTAGTAGATCACATAGATAAATGTGAGCTTGTCCAGTCTGCATTTGTGTAACCCAAAAGAGAAGGAGATTGCATGGAATCCGATGTGAGTTGCCGATGATAAACCAAACCAAAATCTGTAGTACCTTTCAAGTATTTCAATACACGCTTTGCTGTAGATTAATGCTTAAGAGAAGGACGTGCAAGATGTTGTCCAAGATAATTAGCAACAAACAGAATATCAAGACTGGTATTCATGCCAAGAAATTGAAGACATCCAGTCAAGTCAGCATAAGGTTGATTGGTGACAAGTTGACCGCCATTGTCAGAAGTGTTCTTCGTAGAACTCACAAGACAAGGTGTGTTGGCCGAATGTGTGAATTCCATACCAAATTTTTGAGTAATATCTGCAATAAACTTTGGCTGTCAAAGGAATAAAATACCTTTTGTATGGTTTCATTGGATCTAAATTCCAAGACACACGAGCGAATCTCTCCAAGATCCACCATATCAAATGCAAAAGACAATAACTTTTTCACTTGCTAAAGAAATCTCAAACCATTGGAAACAATGATGGTATGATCCACATAAAGAGAAAGAATTACAAAGACGCTACCTTGGTGTTTTATGTATAAGTTGGGTCTGAAGAGCAAGAGATGAATCCTTTAGAGGTGAGAAAAAGATTGAAATTTGTATAACAGGCTCGCGAAGCTTGTTTGAGACCATATAGTGCCTTATGGAGTTGAGCAACAAGGTCTTCTTTACCTGGAATAACAAACCCTTCTGGTTGTTCCAAATAAATTTCCTCTTCCAAGTCACCATTAAGAAAGAAGTTCACGCATCCTTTTGATGAGCTTCTAAATCAAATTGAACAACAAATCCCAATAAAACTTGAACACTTGTAATGCGAACAATTGGTGAAAAGGTCTCTTGATAGTCAACACCAGCTACTTGGGAGTAACCTTTTGCAACTAGACGTGCCTTGAACTTGTCAAAAGATCCATCTGCTTTTTCTTTTGTCTTATACACCCACTTACACTTAATAGTTGTACGACTAGGAGGTAGTTCAGTTAGTATCCAAGTAAATTTAGAGATCAAAGAATCATACTCTGCTTCCATAGCCTCTTGCCATTGATCCTTTTGTGGTGAAGAGATAGCTTCATCATAAGTAACAAGATTTTCAGAAGTAAAGAAATCATTATCAACAATATCGTCATCATAAACATGACATGAGCCATGTTCAAAATCAATAGGCAGATCAACAAAAACATCAATATCATCATTGGCAACATTCGGAATGGATGGTTGTGAAGAGGAAAGCTTCTCTACAGGAAGAGCTTCATCGTCCGAAAGAAATGGAAAAGCGTGAAGAAATAATTTAGTATCATCAGAATCATCCATAGACCATGAGCCTCCCATAAGTTTTTTGTTAAAAGTGGCATCATTATTCACAATTACTTTTTTGGAGGAAGGTCATAGAACTTGTAGCCTTTGGATGTGTCAGAATATCCAATAAAAATAACTTTAAGACGAGGAGCATCAAGCTTTATTCGTGTTTCTTTGGGAATATGAATACCAAAGGTTCGAAAATGAGATACAGAAGAAATGTCACCTGTCCATGATGTGATGGGTATCTTACCAAAGGGTGTAGTAGTAGAAACATGATTCTGAACAAATACTGCTGTGAAAGTAGCTTTGGCCCAGAAAACACGAGATAAACTAGAAAGAATCAACATACATCTTACGGCATTGAGAATAGTGTGATTCTTTCGTTCAACAACACCATTCTGTTGAGGTGAATATGGAATAGTGTGTTCATGATGAATTCCATTGTCAGCACAGTAACTCACAAACTCTCAAGAAACATATTCGCCTCCATTGTCACTATGAAGCTTCTTAAGGTGATGACCGCTTTGAAGTTCCGTAGCAAGTAGAAATACAGTCGTATACCATGAGAAATCATCAATGAAAGTAATGAAGTAGAGATATTGTGATCTCAAAGAAGGTAGAGGTCCACATATATGAGTATGAACAAGATCCAATATGTCATGAGAATGTGTTGTATTTGAAAGAGAAAAGGGTTTACGATTGTGTTTCCCAAGAGCACAAAACTCACAAGTTCCCATATGGGGATGGGCTTTAAGATCCATTCCATGAACAAGATCACGACACTGAAGATCAAGGAGCTTTGAGAAATCAACATGAACAAAACGGTGATGCCATACTTTGCAATCATGATCACCTCAAGCAATGAAAATTTGCTACAGCATCATTGAGAGAGAGTTCAAACAAATTACCATTTCAAGGAGTAGTGGCTATAGTCTGTCCATCTTTCTCAATTCAGTATTTGGTATGATCAAATCCAACAAACAGACCAAGATCAACAAGTCTAGCAACTGAAAGAAGATTACGTTGAAGATCTGGTATATGTAATACTCCTCGCAAAATTTGAGGGGAAGAAGATAAGGTACCAAGATATAAGTCTCCAATACCCTTTACTTGACAAGTAGTATCATCAACAAGATAAACAACACATTGAACTAGTAGTAGATGATAGTTATAGAGACACTTAGACTGATATGTCATATTTCTTGTAGCACCAGAATCGACAATAAAAAGTGATCTATCACATACATGAAGTATTCTGTCTGGAGCAAATGAACATAGGATGCAACCTATTTCTGGTACAATATTATTTTGATATTCAATAGCATATGTTTGATTAGGATCTGTGTCGAATTGACACTTATAACACATATGAGTGGGATGATCAGATAATCCACAATATGCACAAGAATAAGAAGAAGAGTCTCTAGATAAACGTGGTTGTTTCGTGGTAATATTGTGTTCTTCATCATATTGACGTGCCCAACAATCATCTTCAGTATGGCCATGTCTGTTGCAGTAAGAACATTGCTTATTGGGAAATTTGAGACTATAGAAAACATTACTACGACGGCCACCTCTGCAGTTTCCTCGTTGAAATGGACGCCTTCGAGCATAAAAAGCACGTTCCATCTATTGTGACTCAGTCTCCTCTTGTGAATTCGTAGCTATATCATGACCAGAATTACAACGTTCTTGACGTTGAGAGTATTCAATTAAGGACATGCAAGCTTGGTCGAAATCTAGACCATCTTTATTAGAGAGAATAGTAACAATGTTATCATAAGAGGAGTCCTTCACCGTATCAAGAAGAAGTGTAATTAATTGTTTTTGTGGAAGAGAATCATCGGCAACAGCAGCAAGTAGATTAATGATAGATTTGAAAGATTCAATATGTCCCATCATGGCAGTACCGACTTCATATTGTAGCTTCTTAAGCAACCCTCTCAAATAAAGTATTTATGTAACAGATTTCTTCCGAAAGTTTGCAATAAGGTACTTCCATACTTCGTGGGCAATAAGCACTTCATACATATCAAGCAATTTTGAATCTTACATAGGAATCGCATACACATACTGTTTTGTCACCATGAATTGAATCGGCACGTGATAAGAGACACACCATGTACGCTCCCAAAGACTGATTCATATTGAGGACAAGATACAAATATATAGGTGAGACCAAGTTGAGTAGAGTGAGCCATATATAGCTCCAACAGTCCATTCTGGCATGGATTTGCATGCAAAATAAAAAACCAGTTTCCAATTAGGTACTAGTTCTCACTCCACTTTCTAGCAGTGTTTAGAAAAAATGTGTCTCAACTGAATATCTTGCCGTTTTTTATTTCAGAAAATCCGGTGAGGGCAAAGGGAAAGGGATAAATTTTTGCCCAAAATAGTGAAAAACACAAAAAGGAAGAAAAAAATCAAAAGTAACTTATATAATGGGAAATATTTTGATAAAAGGGCAAAAATATATGGGGGGGTTCCCATGCATGGAAAAGCTTCCCTCGACATGTTCAACCATTATGCTAACTCTTGGTGAAAGTAAACTTACTTCAATTTTGTTGAGAATACTACAAGCTATGGTGTATTGAAAAAGTTATGTGGAGTCCTTGAGAAGCAATTCAGATTCTCAGGTCTATTGATAGAAGCTCATTGATTTGAAGACGAAAGATAGCATTCCAATGTCTAATCATCTCAATGAGTTCAACACAATTCTCAACCAATTGTGAGCACAGGGTATCAAGTTTGAGGACACTATCAAGGCCATGTTTTTGCTGATTACATTGCTAGAGAGCTGGGAAAACTTTCATATAGCTCGTAGTAATTATGCACCTGTTGCTACTCGTAGAAGTGACAATGTAGAGGGTATCTTGCTAACTAAAGAGGTGAATAGAAAGAATTTAGATCCAACAAAATTTAGCACTGCTTTAGTTGTTATAGGTAGATCTAATGCTAAAGGGAAATCTGGTAAGGGATCCAAGTCTCGTAGCAAATTGTGTGGTCTTGGAAAAAAGGACATCAAGTGATATTGGTCTAATAAGAAGGGACATATGAAGAAACATTGTTCCAAGTGGAAAGCTAAAAAACGCAAAGAAAAGGAAGAGGGCCAAAGTTCTAAAGGCTATGATGTGCAAATCGAACAGATTAATGCAACATACATTGACGAGGATGGAGATATCCTCTTTACTTTAGTTTTGGACCATCACTTTTGATTGATTCAAATGGGAATGCTGCTAGTGATTGGATCATTGATTTAGGTGCATCTTCTTATGTGACTCCCCATTGGGAGTGGTTTTCAACCTATGGTGCTTCAGGTAAGGGTTTTGTGCAACTAGGCAACAATCGGTATTGTGAGATTGTGGGCATTGGAGATATGTGCAGTTGTACTTCCATAATGGTTCTTCATTTCTTATCAAGAATGCAAGACATGTTCCTACATTGACCAAGAGCTTGATTAGTATTGGTGGACAATTGGTTTTTGTTGGCTATACTAGCGTGTTTGGAGACCACTCATGGAAGATGTACAAAGGTTTCTTGGTGATAGCCCATGGTGTGAAGAGTAGCATTAGGAAGTGAATGGGTATAGAAATACCTCTTTATTTGGCAGTTTAAGGGAATGCTTAAGGCTTAAGCCAAGTTTGACCAAGCCTAAAAGAAAGGGCAAAAAGGCCTATGCTGAGATTTTTTTAAAATCCATTTCCATATTTTTGTATTTTAAAATATTCTATTTACGAATCCAAAAGAGAGGTGAGTAAATAAATTTTAAAGTGTCCTTTTCCCACACTATGCTCTCTCTAACATATACAACATTCTCTCTCACTTAGAAATCATTAAAGGAGGCAGCGAGGTGGAAAGGTCACCAGTTATGAAGGATACTTGAAAGGGTCACAATTGATGCCAATTCTCTTTAAGCGCTAGTATCTTTGCATGTATATGCATATTTCTCATTATAGCTACCTAGGCGTAAGCTAACACTCTCTACAAAGCCATGCATATGCCTATTTCCCATGAGGGATGGTTTTATTTTTTGCAACATTTAGAATGCCTCTGTACTGATTGATTAATGTAACTCATTGATGACACAAAAGTTGAAATTATAGTTATTCCATTATGTCACCGTTGTTGCTTGTACTCAATTTATGTTCTGGGTAGTGTGTGTTTGTTTGTGGTTGTGGATGGTGTGTGTCAAACAAGAAAAAAAGGGCTTAAAATACCATGTTATGTTTCAACATTTGAGGCGTCTTGTCCTTATAGTCATGTTGCGTTCTAGAATTCTAGCACTAGAAAGTAACAATACAACCGACCAAGTTACTTAGCGTGCCTGATGTGTAGATATGTATTTTAAAGGGAAGTATGAAACCACCCACAATGGTAGTTTAGGGTACCCTATCTGTAGACAGATGCATGTGAAGGATGTTGGGAGACTACCAGCAATGATACTTGAAGTAACTAATTTACATACATATTCCATCCATGGTGCTTTAAGTACCTAATATACACACTTCTACATTGTAAACATGCACTTAAAATGTGTGATTGGTATTTTGTGACTACCTAGATACCCCTTTTAAGTACCAAGCAAGGTACTTGTTGGTGTACTTGATGTACACACATGTATTTTAAAAGGGAATTGTGAAATCACCCATAATGGTAGCTTAGGGTACCATTTTTCTACATAGGTATACATGAAGGATGTTGGGATACTACAAACAATGGTACTTAAAGTACCTAATTTACAGATATATTCCATCCATGGGACTTTAAGTACCTAATCTGCACACTTCTACATTGTAGAACATAAACTTAAAAACTGTGATTGGTACTTTGAGACTACCTAGATAACCCCTTAAAGTACCAACCAAGGTACTTGTTGTACCTGATGTGAAAACATGGATGCTAAAAGAGAGCTATGAAACCACCCACAATGGAGCTTAGGGTACCATTTTTGCAGATAGATACATGTGAAGCATGATGGGAGACTACCAACAATGGTACTTAAAGTACCTATTTTACAGATATGTTCCATCCATGGTATTTTAAGTATTTGATCTGCACACTTGTACGTTGTAGAACATCCACTTACAACCTATTATTGGTACTTTTAGTTTCATAAAATCTAATATCTAACCAACCCAAATGATTTTCTCATATTAAATTGATCATTTAATGCGGGAGAATAAACAAGATTTCAAGGGTTAGAATAGAGACATGTGCTTATGGATCTATCTCAACACGAGGCCAAAGTTAAAGGGGTCCAAAGGAGAGATGGTCTACCAAAGAGGAATGCTAGCTAATGAAGCTTAATTAAAGACCTTAGCGTTAGCTTCATTAAAGACCTCCGAAGGTTAGTGTTAAAAGTCTGTAGACCTAGGACCTTAAGCAAGATGGGGCTGACCTTTAGGTGGGAATCCTACTCAAGCATGAGGTGCTTGTCGTGCTTGCTGACTAAGGTGCTTAAGGTGTTTGTGGGAACCTTGCCCAAGCTTGAGGTTCTTGTGATGCTTAAATGACTAAGATGTGTGAAGTGTTCAATTCAAACATGATCTCTTAAGAGGCATAAAAGATTGTCGTGCTTAAATGACTAAGGTGCTTCAAGTGTTCAATTCAAACATGATCTCTTAAGAAGCATAAAAGACACATGTCAAGATCCTCCCCATTTTGCCCTCATGATGTTCTTAAATCTTATTGGATAGGATTTAAAAGGGTCCAATGAGAATTTACATGCATTTAAATAAATAATCAAACTCTTTATCTCAAAGAGGAAAATCCTCGACACTTGTCCAAATGATATAATTAAATAATACATGACACACACACACACACAGACATAGAGAGAGAGAAATAGAGGTGTGGACCAAGCATGAGAGGCGGTATACTCACACACACACACACACACACATGCACACTTATTGTGTGAGGTAAAAAGTGCAAGGTCTCCATCTCCTTCTTCAAGCTTGTTGAGAAGTTGAGAACCTACATCAACACTCTTTGCTATGGAATGAAAATCCAACCAAGAGCCATGCTTCAATGCTTAAGCTTGCCATCTTCTTCATCTTCAGTACTATAGTATTATGTTATGCTAAGGAAAAAGAATGATGATAAGTGAGGAACTATTTCTTTCTCCTATGAATGATTCTTCTTCCTCTTCCCTACCCTCATTCCCCGCTAGCTCTCTCCACTTCCGAAGGTTTTGGAGGCCTTGGGACTGAGGCCAGGGATGGTTAATGCTTTTACAAAGTTTGTGTTATGCTCGTGATGCATGAAGCTTTGCATTTTCATAGGAGCACCTAGGTTATAAGAAACACAAAGATTGTATTGTACCAAGTATCTCTTAATGGGACAATCTATAATACAAAAGCCTTTTGGAGGAGGGACCGGCTCCACATAAATCCGGTCCTCAACTGTTGTCAAGTTCTCTAAACTTTCTCTCTCTTGCAAAAGTATAGTTCATGCCAAGTTAATTAAGTATTATGGTTATGTTGCTACCGCTGATTCATTTCACCCTCTATGTTATCCAAGTAGTCTCACAAAATTTCTCACTGTAATTCTCTTAATTCCGCTATTCCCAAAGTTTATAGGCGATTTCCATTATGTTGAGATTGCCTAGATAACCCTTTAAGTTCTTGAACAAAAATCAGGTACTTGAAACCGGAACTATAGTGAGTTTAAAACTATTTTGAAGTACACTTTGGTTCATGTAGGTCAAAAACTTTAAATATTCCTCTAAATGCATAGAGTGTCCAAAACAGAGACTAACAACATGTACAAGGAAAGGCATAGTAAAATCATTTATATTTACAAAAATAAGGCACTTTTATGATGTGCCAGTATAAAAACTCAACAAAGACTCTCTACTACCAGCCAAATCCTTCCCTTCAAACCTACACACAACACATCTTGCAGAGTATTCTCCTATGTAGTCCAAAAACTCACAAGGCAAGATACGACAAGCATACCGTACAAGGAGGAAAACATGATTGAGGATATCCAAATTGGTGAAGACCGCCTTTGCAACAATAGATGCTAGCACTAGGTTTAAATTAAAATCTGATGCCCCAAAATTCTGAGTACAAGGGGATCAAAATGTTCTCATATCGGTGCCCACGAGCTGCCTCCCTATACAAACATAGCCCCTCTCCTCTGCAATTTTCCAAACAATGCTTTGCAAGAGGGATAAAAGATGAAAGCACCTCCAAGATTTTTGCAACAAAAAATGCAGCCAAGGGTCTCTTAGTCCCTTTTATAGAGAAAGAGGGTCTCCCACCCTTTAGCAACATGAAAACACTACTATTCTACCTTATATGCTCGCTGAGATCAACGCTCTAATATCATGGGAGAAGTAGCAGTGAAAGAGAGTCAAACACACCACTGATGGACTATAGAAAGAGAAAAGTAGGAATTAAGAGCCTACATTTGTGATTGTGTTTTTGGAGGACTCAAGTACAACAAAAGATAATTGCAGTAAAACAATTGTTTATTAGGCTAAAAAATACAAAGACCTACAACACCATTGGTAAGCAATTGTACACATTTCGTAACCCTCTAGAGATAATTTGAACTCATGTGGCTCACCATGCAAGTGTTCCAAAGGTATCTTGATGGATAGAACCAAGTGCAATGCCAACAACACTTTTGGCTAGTCAAGAGGTATGTAATAAACATCCTTGGAACCATCAACTAGCTCATAATAGTAGCCCTCAACCAAATAGGAATTTGAAAAAATGCGATTGTTCCAAGAATCTCTTAGGGCTTGTGTTCTTTTGTATTTCTCTTTTGATCACCTCAAGAGGTAGAAGTTTGCCCTGTCTTCATTTGTATTCATGGCAAAGTTATTACCTACACGCAAAGCATCACTGATTGCATCATGATGTCTACCATACATAGGCAAATTTGATCCTCGTCACTTGACTGATCACTTTCTTCATCACTGCCATCCAAGAGTTGGATGGTGATGTACTTTCAGTTCTTGACATTTGTGTTGTTAAGGCATCATGACATACAAAACAAGAAAAAACATGAGAGAGCTCTGTAGGAAAGTGCACACTTGTCATTTCAGAGTTTCCATTCACGCAATGCAATGAGTGTGACCATTCCACTCACTTGCAATTTCATTTCCTCTCCCTAAACACATCAACTGCTTTGACGTCCCAAAAAATTTGAGCCACCTCTGACTGGGTGTTTTCATCATGAAATTTATGTTTCAAGAAACTAACTGCATCCTTGGCACAGTTCATGTGCCATGCATCAAGTTTCAATTGCTCATGTGTCAGATCCCTTTTAACAATTGAACCAGCTCCATCATGCGCTTCTCTGCCATGTCTTGATGCTAAGAAAATTGATAGCATCTGAATGCCAGTCAAAGAGTTGTACCTAGATCAGTGACACGTCTCAAAGTCTAGGAAAGAACAAAAAACTTGAATCATGTTTAAGAGTTACAAGAATCTAGAAAACCTTGACACAAAGGAAAATGGTTCAGATGGCTTGAATTGAGTAGCACATCCATTTAATCAGACTAGTGACGTTTCAAGAAGTTGAATACTACACACATACACACACACATATATATACATACATATACCTATATATCTATGTGTGTGTGTGTATACACATCTATATATACATACATATATATATATATATATATATGTGTGTGTGTGTGTGTGTGTGTGTGTGTGTTATACACACACACACACACACACACACACATATATATACTTTTATACATACATACATATATACGCAAGCTTCTCCACAAGCTCAACCTGCTCCCTACAACCTGAATCTCCAAAATCTTTTAACCTCTGACTTGATTCTCAACGTGTCTTTATTAATATTGGTAATCCTAACCTCACCCCAAGATCCACCATAAAGCCCGCCCATGGCCATTCAGGCCTCATCCGAAGGTAGGCATAGTTTTGCAGGGGTCGTGGCAACACCCCCAAACATGGACAGCTTCCCCCACCTCCAAAAAAAAGTCAAAATACTTCAAAAGGAAAACAACAAGCTGAAACAAAGACTTGCGGCCATTGAGGCTTGGCTCAGCATGGTGGAAAGCAGCAAGAAGGAAAAGTTGCAACATATGGAAGCTAAGTTTCATGAAGCAAAGTTGGAAGTAGAGACAACCCTTGTTAAAGAGGTCAAGACTCAAGTGCAAGAGGTAATGTCTTGCAAGGTGGAAGACCGTGTGGCATCCAGGCGAACGACAACGACAAGAAGATATTGCCCTTATTGTTCACATTGGTGGGCTCCCAAGCAACTAGAAAGGGGAAGGGGGACCTCAAGTTTCACAAGTCCCTGGCTCGCATTAAAACAACACTCCCCATGGTACAATGGGATCTAGAACAATTACCTCTCTTACGGACGAACATCAGACCAACCATGAGATCCTCCGTTTCAAGACCAAGGTGGACGGAATCAAACTCCTTAAGCAATCAAGGATTATCAAGGACACTTAATGTGGTTTGTAGAGGACCTTATGCCTAGTCAATTCAAACAAAGGAAAGAAGTAGTGAAAAAGATGCAAGAAGCAGGGAAATGGGTAGTCTATTGAGGAGGTACAACTATTATCCAGGAGTTTCAAAATCTCAAAATGGCTCCCTCCTCACCTCCTTTTTCATAGGTTTTGCTTATCTTATCTCCCCTTTTCTTTTTACCCCTCACCGGACCCTCAATCCTTAATTGAGATGTGTCTCACAATCCCTTCGCTTGGAAATGTCATGCCAAGGGTAGGACTATAGGAGGGCACGGCCCTGGCCAAGGGACGATGGATACGCATGCGGTACAGGGGCTATATATAGGAGGGCCAAGAGCCCATATATAGGTATGGTTGGGTGGTTATTGGCATGTCTATCTCTGTTGACAGGTCATCCTTTCAACAACGCTTCCACAAAGATTCCTCAAAGATTCTCTAAAGATTCCATATAAAGATGCTGATGAAGTGATGAAGATGAAGATGGATGCTGTAATGTGAAGATACAAGCTCATGGACATCATCAAATATCCCGTTATTATCATTTTGAGCCATTACGGTCACTTTTGTAATGTTTACGGGAACTTCATATTTTAAGTCTGCAATTGTATTTTGGCCACAGATGCTTATTGGATGAGCATCCAGCTCACGGTGTTGTAATTAATCTCTATAGAAGCCTAGGGACAAATAAGGTCATTTTGGTCGGACATTAGGTTTTCTAAGGCTTAGTATATAAGCCAAAACCTAAAGCTTTGTAAGGAGACTTCTAATAATCTGATCTACTGTCTTTGAGTGAGTGTACTGTGTACGAGAGAAAGTGAGAGCTTGTTTTTGACCCTACGCATGTACCAATGGTCTGAATCGAGTGCGGATAAGTGTAACGTGTTTCCCCCGACAAGAGCTACGTGCCAATACCTACATTGCGCGCGTACGGTCCGGTTTTGCGAGCTCCATTTACGAGCTTCATCTAGTGATTCGGTGAGCATACGTTGTTCATTTCTGCATTTCAGCATATCCATGCGTTTGCATTGAGTAGAGCTACAAATTAGGCACTTTAGTTTTTGGAAACGATGACTTGCAAATTTCAGCCAGACATCCTACGCGATTTTGCACCGTGTGTTTTGGGTTGATATTTTGGTTCATGGACCTTAGGGAGAGTGACCTACTGGTGTTAGTAGGGTCTCCTTCAAGTTCTATGGCGTTTTGAGATTGTTTGATGGGTGTTTGGCTCTTGTAAGCATTGTAGGAAATCTCTTCTTAAGCACTCTAGAAGGATGTAGCTTAGACATTGGGTAGAAACCTCTATAGGAATTAGTACGGAGTCAATGGAGTGTAGATTGACACCTTATGATTGCTTCCATGCACCTGTGGGTCGAGCTCCGTCCTCAGTTGACATTATATGTTAGGTGAGTTCTCGCTATGCTGACGACCGTCACGGCATATCCGTCCACCATTGGCACCGCTGCCAGGGACGAGGGCCATAAGTAGGTGACCGAGACTAGTCCTTGAGGATAGAGATCCCTCTGGATTTCCAGAGTATTGTTTTACATTTAGATAGTATCAGAGGATGGTGGACTCTCTAGGTCGTAGGAGGAGTGTAGGAAGCGTGTGTCTAGCCTAGATCTTCCGTCCTAGGTAGTATTAGGTAGTAGTAGGTTGTGGTGTAGAGAGTAGGAGTTGGAGTGGTAGATGTGGTGGTAAGTTGACTTGAGAGTCCGTGTGAGACCAGGAAGCAACCAAGACATCAAAATCACCATCTCACATGATGAGTAGGAGTAGGGTAAGTAGGATATCTTGATTGCTGATCTAGAGTACTTTATGCATGTCTTATTTGTTGTTAGACTTATTAGAGAAGTGGAAAATGCTAAGTAGGAAAGACGGTAAATTGTGTTTGGAAGTTGATTTGAAGTCCAAAAGTTTTTGTGATTATTGGTGAGAGCTCTACAGAGCATAGGGAGTACTACTACCAAAAAAAAAATTACATTTTAAGACACTAGACATCCTACGCATAGGATGTCTCCAGGGCACTTTTGGCACGGAATTTGGGGAAACTAAGGTTACCACTGGGTTTAGAGGGTAGGTTTTACCCTAGTAACATATTGACTTGAGTGTTTTCCCCTATTTTTGCTGACCAAAAGCCAAAAGGCGGAGTCAGAAAACGTAAAATTTCAGAAAAGGCTTAAATTGAGTGATTTTTGCATTTTTTTGCAAATGTGAAGCATACTGGCACTTGCTGAGAGCATAAGGAAGCATCAGAGACACTTCAGTCTGAAAAAATAAGCAGTAGACATCCTACACATAGGATGTCTACAGGGGGATCTGGGCACTTTTTGGAAAAACTGAGGTTACCAGTGTGTTTAGAAGGTAGGTTCTACCCTATTTTCATGTGGAAAGTGGAAATTTGACCAAATTTTGACACATTAAAGCCAAAAGACGAGAATTTCCAGACATCCTACCCAAATTGTGTCCAAGGCCTAATTTTGAGACCAAACCATAGGATGACTCCATAGGCATGTTCTAAATATTGTATTGAGTGCATGTGATAAATTTCATCTCATTTGGGTCAGTGAAAGTGAAGATTGAATAGACTTTAGCGTTTTTGGACACACAAAAGGCAAGAATAGCTAATTTTGGGGTCTTTTGACATCCAAAATCAAATCTAAGCATACCAGTGGGTTGCTGAAGACTAGAAGGATGTTTGGTCCGAGTTTGGGTTCATTCTGGGCAAAAAGACATCCTACGCGTAGGATGTCTACTGCATGATTCTGAGACCAAAATTCTCCTGTGACCATACCATGCTGTCATATAGCCTTAGATAAGCCTCCAAGGCAAATTTGGTCCAATTTGGAGTTGATTTGACTTGGGAATTCATCAGAATAGACATCAGGCTTTTGGAACAGATTCTTGATCATTTGACCAACCTATAGGGTCAGAATCAAAAAGTAAAAATAGTTGTGCGTTTAGCACATCAAGGGGAAGCTACAGTGCAAGTTTGAGCTGAAACAGAGCAAAAAGACATCCTACGTGTAGGATGTCTCCTGGGTCATAAAGTGGTCAAAATTATATTTTTGCCATATAGGGAGGTTCTAAGTGTCTCCAGGATTCCAGATCTTTTTTCAAAAGTGAATTTGGACCTTGTTTGGCATATTTACCAAGAAAAGACAAGAATTGTCAGACATCCTACTCTTGGAGTGCACTAGAAGCTTATGCATCCCAAATATTGACCGATTGGCATCCAAATTCAATTCTAAGCATACCATTGGGTTGCTGAGCACTAGGAGAATCTTGGGATCAAGTTTGGACAAAATCTGAGCAGTTAGACATCCTACGCGTAGGATGTCTTCAGCTTGATTTAGGACTCCAAACCAACCTATGAGCACACCACTGTGATCAGCACATCAAGGAGAAGCTGGGGTGAAAATTTCAAGTCATTCTGAGCAAAAAGACATGCTACGTGTAGGATGTCTCAAGGCCATTTTTAGGTCTAAATGAAATTTTGATCATACAATAGTGTTGCTGGCCTTAAGGGGAGTCTCTGGACCAAATTTTGTTAAATTCTGAGCATATAGACATCGGGTTAATTTTATTTGCGAGTTAATCAATTCGTGTTTTTTTGCTACAGGTGATGCTTTTTCGAGTTTATAGAAGCATGGATTCCACTCATATGTATGCTCTCTAAGGTGGCGTTGTGGTATGTTAAATAAGTACCGAGGGAAGGAGAGAGAAGAAGGATTAGACGGAGAGAGAAAAACATACTTGTGAAATAGAGATAGGATCGGGGTGTGAGAGTACCGACAACGAGAGAGAGAGAGAGAGAGAGAGAGAGAGAGAGAGAGAGAGAGAGAGAGAGAGAGAGAGACTGAGAGTGGGAGATGAGGGGGAGAGAGGAAACATAGGTTCAAAATGAAAAAATTCTGGCTAAAGTTTGGGCAAGAAGGTTCTCAAGCCGTTTCAAATTATTTCATTTAGTAACTTGGTATAGAATTTTTTATGTGTTGGTTTAATGTATATATTTTATAAATATCTTACATTTTAATTGAGATGAAAGTGGAGTTAAGTAAAAGTGGAGTTTTGTTGTGAAGAAGGAGGTTGTGTGCACGTTTTCTACTCACATGTGTGTGTGTGTGTGTGTGTGTGTGTGTGTGTGTGAGAGAGAGAGAGAGAGAGAGAGAGAGAGAGAGAGAGTGGGAGATGAGGGGGAGAGAGGAAAGATAGCTTCAAAATGAAAAAAGTCTGGCTCAAGTTTGGGCAAGAAGGTTCTCAAGCCGGTTCAAATTATTTCATTTAGTATCTTGGTATAGAATTGTCTATGTGTTGGTTTAATTTATATATTTTATAAATATCCCACATTTTAATTGAGATGAAAGTGGAGTTTTGTTGTGAAGAAGGAGGTTGTGTGCACGTTTTCTACTCATGTGTGTGTGTGTGTATGTGTGTGTGTGTGTGTGTGTGTGTGTGTGTGAGAGAGAGAGAGAGAGAGAGAGAGAGAGAGAGAGAGAGAGAGAGAGAGTTTTCATGTTCATATGCGTGTGAAAAGGTTCCAAATCCGGGTCCACAAATAATGTTTCCGAGCCCTTAGAGAGGCAGTTAGTGGTGGTTACTCATTGCACTATTATATGCCTATAGTATTCATAGAAGAATAATAATAATAGTGTTTCCCGAGCCCTTAGAGAGGCAGTTAGTGTTGTCTACTCATTGCACTTTTAGATGCTTATAAATCTTATAGGGGAATAATAATCGTAGTGACAAATCATGCATATTTTATTGCACACCCCACTTTAAAAGTTAGTGGTGGAGTAGTAGACGATTATAATATTCATATTGAGAAATCATGCATATATTATTGCACGCTCCAATTTAGCAGTTAGCATATGCTGCGTGGGACCCCTCATGTCACTAACACATGCCACTCTTCCATCACTATCAATGATTTTTGAGAGCATGGTGCTTTAGCCTATATAAATGTTACAAGGCAAGCACCATATGCTGCACAAGTGAATCGGAGGTGCTAATCAAGAGAGATTTTTTCATTTTCCCTGTACTTATACAATGCCTAAAGGATATGCTAGTACTGGTAATGAGGTAGTTGCAAAAATCCATGAAGAGATTCACAAACTCCCCCCCAACGCACCCCTTGAAGAAAAGAAGACGTTTACGCAAAGAGAGCGTGACACAAACAAGGCGATCCGGATGTTCAACCACCTTAATCGCGCTCGCAACACCAGAGACCAAGAACTCAATGATGGCTTTGAGACAATGCGAGAAGCTCTGGGCAAGTGGGAGACATGGGGGTACATAGATAGCTCTCGAAGGGCCGCTTTACAAGCGGAGATTGACCATTTGCTTGTCTGCAAACGCACAATCAACCTGGTCGACATCTCTGGCTCTAATGTGGTAGAAGATTGAGGCAAGATTTAAATAATTATGCACTAAATAATATAGTTAAATAAATATGCACTAGCACATGATAAATTGTACTAGTGTGATGCAAGTTGTACTGTGTGTGTGTGTGTGTGTACATGTTTGATTCCCTACCTAATCATGTAAATAAATTATTTTAATTATATGATGCTTATTTTAACTATATGATGGTGTTCCACTCTTCAGTGCCTTGGCGAGAATAATTCATATGTCTCTGTCTTACTTATTATTATTGAAGTAGCCGTGATACTTTTAATCGGCCTGGTCTACTAACACATCTTCAAGATCTGTCATAATTTAGGGTATTGTTGATATCTTGTAGCTAAACTGAACCGTCAAATGTAACTACAAGCTGTTTGAAAGCCAAAAATGTAAAGAAAATCTATGTGAGTTTTTTATATAATGCAAGAAAAAGATGAGCATGTCTTTAGTATTTACCCTACATTTAGTAGAATATACTTTCTTGTCCATGTAGGTGTTGTTGCAAACAAGGATGAATGCCTAATAAGACAATTTGAAACTAGGAATCTAAAAAATATTGATGGTTGTACTTGTTTGGGCGAAGACCTCAAAGTAATGAAACACGCATAGACTCTTGCATATAAAATAGTAATTAAGAACACTTTACTGAGTTGAAAAACTGCATACGTACATAAACACACACATATAAATAACTATATATATTGTATAAACAAGTACTTAAAAACACTTTACCGAGTTGAAGATCTCCTTACGTACATAAACACACATATATAAATAAATAAATAAAAAGATATTATATATATAATATAAATATTATATATAAAACTATATATATTCTTAGACCGACAGTGTAAAGAAAACATAACAACGTGAAAAATAAAAATAAAACCATTCCATACTTGCTTCTGTGAAAGCTTGCCTAACTTTTGTTAAGCTTTCCTATTCTATACTTGCTTCCGTGAAGCTTGCCTAACTTTTGTGTATACATGAAACCATGATTATGTTTCTAAACATGAACAAAAAGCATGATTATATTCACAAGCAATCAAAATTTCGACAGCATAACGGCGTGAAAATACAAACAAAAAAATTTTCCATTCCATACTTACTTCCGTGAAGCTTGACTAACTTTTATGTATACGTGAAATCATGATTATGTTTTCAAACATGAACAAAAAGCATGATTATATTGATAAGCAATCAAAATTTCGGTAGCATAACGGTATGAAAATTCAAACTAAAAAAATTTCCATTCCATACTTGCTTCCGTGCAGCAGCGAATGCTCACGGGAAGAAGAAATTACATAAGCAAAAAAGCATATGTTGGTATATTACTTTGGTAAATCCAAAGCTCTCAACAAACTTCTATCTAGTATAATAAATATGAAATCATGGCTGAATTGATAAGGACGATCAACACCAACAACATGTCTTCAGTAATACCAAAAAAGTGGCACCCAAACACCATGGTCACACGTCGTTCCATAAAAATCACAAACTAGAAAAAATGATAGATAATACCAATGTTGATGTCAATCAAGGGCAATGTGATCCGGGATCATATTGTTGCCAATCAGTCTCCTCATCGCTATCTGCATCAACTGCTGAAATAGCACGTACACATGGAGCCTTGAAACGTGAAAGATGTTGATGGAAGACCTCTGGATCACTATCTATGCAGAGACAATGTTTAGACAACTCAATGCAAACATTGCCCAAGCCACCACATCCAGAAAACATATCAACAATGTAGGTGTGCTCCGCAGTAAATGTCCGCACAAGCCAGCTAAAAAAAGCAAAAAATATGCGTATTTTTACTTTATGTAACATAGTCCAATAACGCATAGTAGGAAGCATATATTCTTACCGAAAGAAGTCAAGGCTACGCTCGGCGGCACCTCTAAGAGCGTGTCCTCCAATGTACTCTCCGTCGACACGCTCCACCAGTATTCCGGACTTGGCATCGAAAGAGTTGTTGTCCACGCTCTCTCCATCTCGTCGATCGTAGATAGGACGTTGACCCTTACGATAAAACAATCCTAGCAATAGTGTTTCCACCTACAAATTACAACTAAAAGGTGATCTAATTGAAGAAAACTACAAGCATGCTTTTCAAGCAACAAATAAATTTACTTACTCTCTCAATCTCAATGGTCTTTCGCACATAACCATCGGGGATCAAAATAAGGATGGTGTGCATCATTTTAAATCCCATCTCGATGGCATGGCTAGACACAATGCCAAAGTGATCAGTGGAGCTTAGGGTGATGTACCACCCATTGTCTGCCACATACTTTGAAGCTATTACGGTCACTTTCTTACTTAATTTTCGAGAGAATTGATTCCATGGAGGGACCTGCATAATACGCATTGTTAATTTAATTAAAGTTCCAAAACTATCATAGACTCTCCATTGTGGTTTTGAAGGATGCATACCTCGTTCTCTGAAAAATTTTCAACTTTAAATTTTTTTGGGAAATCCGCAAACAAAAGAGAGGCCACTTCATTGCTCTTTTCCCCATCAACATGGGTTGAATGAAGAAAATCCAAGATCCTGCATACGATCAAATAAATGTATTTCAAACATTCACAACACACACCACACATAGTTAGTATTTCTTTTCACATGTGTTTACCATTTCTCATCATCGAGAGAAATTTTGTAAACATCTAGCATGTTCCCAATAACGTTCACATCACAATCTATGGAAGGCACTGCATAATCAGAAAATAAAATATTTCATCAAGAATTGTTGAGTAGAAAGAAAGTGACAGCTAGATATCTATATAAGCAAGTTTACCTGTGGAGCCTTGAGCACCTTTTTGGTTCTCTTTGGGAGACTTCTTGGGCTTCTTGGATCTAACAAAATCCAATCGTTTCTTTATAGAGGAGATTGTACTATTGTTTACTCTTTTCGAAGAGGTGGCTTTCTTGGACGGTGAGCCAATCTCCTCAATACCATTTTCATTTCTTTCAAGAACGTGCTCTAAAGCAAACAAAAAAAATATTTCTCACAAACATAATCTAAATAGTATGAGCACTTTAATTTTTTTTTAGTTTTTTTAAATGCCAAAAATAACCTTTATATAAGTTCCCTTCATCACGTGGGTAGGTGCCCCGAGTGTAATCTAGCCACCAAGGGCAATACTCAATTTCCCAAGCAATCAAACCATAATCTCTCATCCATAGTGGATACATACACTCCTCACAAGAGAGGTCCCTCCAACTTTCAACAGCAATTGGCAACTTCTCCAACAAAGTTTGATCGTAAAGCTGAATTAGCCATCTACATAAAATGCAGTTAACTTTATTTGAGCTCCTTTCCTAAGTGACTTATTTATTATACAAACTCTAAGTAAAAAATAGAATAACAACCATAAAGATATCAATTGTATTACCTAAATAATACTCTCCTTGAAGATTCCATAAGCTCTGGAATTTTTTCATCCAACTCTTTTGTGTTGAGCTTACTCCAAAGTTCCACAAAAGCTTTATCAATGTGGTCCCTCAATTGGTGATGAAACCATGCTTCAAAGCCCTCCGGCATTTCTTCAATCATTTTCCCTTTCATCCTCAAGCATTGCTTCAAGATACTTCCCCAATACCACTCTTTACGCAAGTACATTCTAAATTTCATTGCACTAATATAACGCTCAGAAGTAACATCATCTACACGGCAATGCATCAAAGAGTGCAATATTTCCTTTTTCCTATAGAGAAAACAATAAACAAACCATAAATGCATTGATTCATTTGATGATTTCATGTGTATTTTTTATCCAAAAAAATTATTACCTCTCTGGTGATATTTTAGAAGTTGCCAAAGAGTGGACTTTGTCTCTTGTAAGGCCCACTTGATCCTTTTCTCTTATCCAATTGAAGTTAAATAATAAAGAGAAGAACCCTTGGCCATTGGCGGGGTTGGCAATGGCCAACATCTATGTTACATTAGCACGAGATCAAATCAAATCAATTTTTCAATCAAATATATCAAATTCAAATGACATGTCAACTTACAATTTTGTAGAAATTCAAACATAAACGGGGAGAAGAGAAATTGTTTACCTTATAAGCCCTTTCTTTGAATATTTTTTCTACTCTTCCTCGAGCAACCATTTCCTTTTCTGACAGTGAAATCGAGGGATCATTGATCTCTTGCATCTCTTTGATAAGAGACAAGTCAAAGTCTTCTTTTTGTAGAGCAAATGAAAAAAAAAAGTAAGATTTTACAAAATAATGTCAAGCTTTAGAAATTACATAAAAAGTGTACTTTAAGGCAAAAAAATATACCTTCCATATGAACATTGCTAATAAAAGAGCAGGAGCGTTGTACCAACTCCCTTTAGATGCCTTCTTCTCACAAGCAAGCTCTACCTCTATCCATCGAATCCAATCTTGGGGAAAGTCTTTCATTAAAGAATCTTTGCTTGCCACAGCCAGTTTTTGGAACAAGAAGATCTCCTGCCCAAAATTTGTGCTCACAGTGGTTCTACCAATCCTAAACCACAATATCTTAAATTAAATGGCAGTAGAATGACATCGATAAAGTAATAGCAATAACGTTCAAAACAACAAATGTTCTTACTCATTTTGAGAGAGCAAAGCTAGCATAAGCTCCCCCTCAGCCCTTCTATCAACAAAGACAAATTGACATTTCACAGAACAATGTCTCCACTTTATCATTGAAAATTCTACAACAACAAAAAAGAAAATTAGAAATCATAGAGTAATACAAGTCAACTTTACATTAAACAAAAAATAAATCACTTACGTGTTTTTATTAAGCACATCCAAGTTTTCAAACGGTGATTACCATCCCAAACGATAATTTTTTTTCCCCTTAAGTCTTCCCACTCAAGGGGAAGGGAATTATCAAAATCATCACTTATTTCTCGCCAAATAGGCCCCCATTCATCTTTGTCTAAGTCGAAAACATAATGTTGATCATGGCCTGGCTTCTTAAATGACACAAGAAATGGAGCTCCAAGCACACTGTATCCAGACATCTCAAACCTTTTCACCAAGCCCTCAGTGCCTGGACCCACCGCTCTAATGGCTTCATTTTCCATCAATCTACAAAGAGGAATTCGAGGAGGTTCCCCACATCTCTTTACAATAAAACCCTCTACAATCTCCTCCAATATTAGACCATGAACATCCTTTCCAAATACTGTTGGATGATCGGGAGATTTAGCAACAATTGTTGCTGCTTCAGACACGCTGTGAGCCACCAATTCACCTTGTGTAGCATGAATATCTATGAACACCTCTTCTTCATGCACATCACTCAATATATCCTCTTCTTAATGCACATCACCCAAAATATCCTCCTTTCGATGGACATTGGAAGAAGCAATGGAAGATCGTGCATTGGCCCTATGCCCTGTAGTGCCAGACCTTAATGTGTATCTTACTCCTACAAGCAAAAAACAATAAGAACACAAATAGTTTAGTGAGTATGATGAGACAAACAAAAAGAAAACAAATAGCTTAATGTATTTGAACTTACTTTGAGAGATACCTGTCCTGCCACATTTAGATGGTGTACGAGCCATAATCTATTAACCACAAACAACAAAAATCTTCTTAGCAATGACAATACAAATATTAAATTCTAAATTTCGGCAGCATAACGGCGTAAAATGCAAACTAAAAAAAAAACCATTCTCAACTTGCTCATGGCAAGGAAAAATACAAATCCACTTTGACATTTGTATACCTCTTCTCTACAACGACCTGTTCTTACATCATTGTAATTGTTACTGTAAGTGTGTATGCAAGTGTGTTAAAGTGTGTGAATGCAAGTGTTTATATGTGTGTGTGTGGGGATGTATGCATGATTGTGTGTGTGAATGTAAGTGTAATATGTGTGTGTCTTTATGCATGATTGTGTATGTGTTTGTGCTATGTATGCAAGTGTGTTGATGTTGTGAATGCAAGTGTTTATATATGTGTATGTGTGTATGTATGCAAGTGTGTTGATGTTGTGAATAAAAGTTTTTATATATGTGTATGTGTGTATATGCTTGACAATACAAATATAAAATTCTAAATTTCGGCAGCATAACAACGTAAAATGCAAATTACAAAAAAAACCATTCTCAACTTGCTCATGGCAAGGAAAAATACAAATTCACTTTGACATTTGTATACCTCTTCTCTACAACGACCTGTTCTTACATCATTGTAATTGTTACTCTAAGTGTGTTTAATATGTGTGTATGCAAGTGTGTTGATGTGTGTGAATGCAAGTGTTTATATGTGTGTGTGTGTGTGGATGTATGCATGATTGTGTGTGTGTGTGAATGTAAGTGTAATATGTCTGTGTCTGTATGCATGATTGTGTGTGTGTTTGTGCTATGTATACAAGTGTGTTGATGTTGTGAATGCAAGTGTTTATATGTGTATGTGTGTATGTATGCAAGTGTGTTGATGTTGTGAATGCAAGTGTTTATATGTGTATGTGTGTATGTATGCAAGTGTGTTGATGTTGTGAATGCAAGTGTTTATATATGTGGGTGTATGTATGTACGTATGTGTGTGTATGCAAGTGTGTATCACTGTATGTGTTTGTGAGTGTGTGTGTGTGTGTGTGTGCTTACCTACGCACGCTCGCCCAATCCACCGGAGGAGGTCCAATGGAAGCTCCATTGGAGCTCCTCCATGCCTTGAAAGGCATGGTGAGAAAGCAGTGCGCGCACTGCCCTCTCACCATGCCTTTCAAGGCATGGGAGAGCTCCATTAGGAGGTCCATTGGAGCTCCTCCATGCCTTTCAAGGCATGGGGAAGCACCAATAGGATCTCCATTGGACCTCCATTGGACCTCCTCCAGTGGAATGGACGAGCATGCACAGGTAAGCACACACACACACACACACACACGTGAGTAGAAAATCTACACACACACACACACAGTACCTTGTCTTCTCTTACTCCTTCTTCTTCACAGCAAAACTCCACTTTCTCTTCACTCCACTTTTATCTCCTTCTTCACAGAAAAACTTCACTTTCACTCACTCCACTTCAATCTCAATTAAAACTCCATTTAAACTTCACTCCACTTTCATCTCAACTACTACTTTTTTCACACACACCATATATTACAAAAATGATATTGTGGTATAAACACTCACACACACACATTCATTTATATATATATATATGTATATACACACACAAAGATATACACAAAATGGATTCATATATATAGTTTTACTAAAAAAATACTATGTTTTTTACACACACACACACAACCATATATTTAAAAAAATGATTGTATGTGTTTGTGTGTATAAAAAACGTAGCATTCTTAAAGTTAAGTCATGCACACACACACACACACACACACACACAAAATGTAAAAACTATGTGCATAGTTAAATATCTTATGTGCACATACACTCAACTTAAATATCTTAACTTAAAAAAATGCACATACACTCAACTTAAAAATATCTTAACTTAAACTATGTGCACATACACTTAACTTAAATATCTTAACTTAATAAAATGCTACGTTGTTTACACACACCCACAAAATCATTTATACACACACACAGTAATGTATATAACTTAACTAAAATAATTATATATACACACTACCAAAAACACACACACATATATATAAAATGGCAAGATGGAATCATATATATAACTTAACTAAAAAAATTGCTACGTTTTTTATACAAAGTCAGTCATATAGAATGTTACATTTTTTATACACTCACTCACACAATCATATATATATATATACACACACACACACACACACACACACACACATACTCAAAAGATGAAGACACTATTAGACTGCATTAAATGCAGTCCTTGAACCATCATTTAGAAATTAAATGGCCCCACAAATTTGATGACATATTCCACTGCACATACATTCAGAACCGTCATATATTAAATGCACTTCTTCAATTATGATTTTCATTATTCTTTGAGCCGTCACAAGATCTTATGCAACTGTCTTTTCGTCTACCTACCAATCTTTCACTTTCATTAACCTTCACATCTTTCATTAACTTTCACCAGTTTCATTAACCTTCACTTTATCTTTAACTTTCATTAACCTTCACCACCTTCACTTAATCCACCACAGTTTTCGCGCATCTCCACCCTGTAATCTGTTGCTTGAGAGAATATGTCCAACATGAAAGTAACAATAACTTGGAAGGTTGGTGGTCAGATAGTCAACTGCGACATTCAGTTGAAGGGAAACTCATTGTTGCTTAGTGCTTACTATTTGCAGAGTTTGCTGCCTCCGTCTTGCCATTTTTAGTCACTATCTGCTCTTATTGAAAGTGATTGTGGCCTAACAAAAGTCTTGCTGCAACCATAGTGGGATATAGAAGGTCATCAGCATTTCTTAATAGATGGTTCTTTTTCGAGCTTGTTTGAGATGCTTCATTCAGACACATTTATACAGGTATCTGACAATGAGAAAGGAAATGACAAAGAGATATCTGAAGATGTTTTAAGCATTGTGCATCTTGAAAGTAGTGGTGACGATATAGGACAGCTCAAAACTCAGTCAATCGTCATTTGGATTCAACAAAATCCAGGGGCAAAAAAGTTAAATGATCTCTTAACATTATGTGGAGCTCCTTTGCAAGTTGCTGAACTTCCACAACATTATGATGGAAATTTGTGTTTTGAGTTACCTGTGACTCAGGATAAAACAAAACAAATGAGAGGGATGGAACAACGCTTTGATGGTCACTTGTGGACTTGCCCATCTGTGACAACCATGGAAATAGCATGCACAATTTTTCTAAGCCACTATTTGGGATTCATGCAGTGTAATTATTCAACGTGTCCTCATTATATTAAGGAACAAGAATTCAATAGTAGAGATTTTCATGGATATTTGGACAGACAGGTGAAAAAGGACTACCTTGCAATGGAAGAGAATACAACAATAACTTGTCATTATTGTCAGAAGGTTGTTACTTGTGTTGCTGCTTGTCCCTGCAAAATCTATTATGTTTTTCCTAGAGATGGTACAATGTCGCGACTGGCAATACATGTTGGTAAACATTGTCATAATGTTAAGGTAGGAACCTCTAGGGCTTCTATTTCAAGAGTGTGGAAACTGGTAGGTGCAGTACTAAAAATAGAATAGGGTGGCCCAAGAAAAATTCAAATGTTGGTGGCTCAACAACTTGTTCTTCACTCCTTGATTGGTGAGGAAGCTGAAGCTACATCCGATGTACAATTCAATGATTTTTTGGAAGAAATGATGCCACTGGTTCAAACCAAAAGGTAAGAAAACTCAATTTGGTTCCTTGAATTTGTTAATTTTTTAACTATTATAAATTTAGCCTTCTTGTGATGCATCATGTAGGTTTTCTTCAATTGTTTCAAAGGAGAGGAAGAGTCAAGGTGCTGTTATTGGGGATCGATATGATAATATTTCATTGCTTCAACAAAAGTGCATGTTTCCTTTTTTTCATGGGAGTAGATTTCCTGGACAGGGTGAAGAGGATGACAAGTGCTTCCTATTTAAAATGTCCACTAAATGACCAGGTTCTGGGATTGATCTAGTAAATCGGATGAAAAGAACTAAAACTGGTGACTTGAGAAATGCGTGGGTACATTTTGATTTTAGCCATAGAATAGATGGATGGGCAACAATGTCATGCTCAGTTTATGATCCAAGGTAATCTTTAAGTATTTAAATATCTTGTATTTTTTTATCATTAAATAAAAGAAGATGTGTGAAAATGTTTATGTTGAATATCTTGCAGCATACGATCACTACAAATAATTGTTATATGTGAAACTAAAGAGGAGGATGCAAAGACTCAAGTTATTTTTTGGGAGAGCCTTAATTCAACAATGGAAAAGTACGGACATGGCGCAACTGACATTGCAGGTTTTATGTCTGATGAAGCTGGTGCAAATTGGAATGCTATTCGAACAGTCTTCAATGGCGGGCCAGATAATATCATGGAGGGACGTGAACGATCATGCCTATTTCATTGGGAGCAGAGTCTCCACAAATATGCTAAAAAGTGGATACCTCAACATCTAACAAATCAACACATTGATATGTGTGAGGACTGGAGAGCTTGTAAGACCATTGTGCTTGCATCCCAAAAGTCACTTTCAATTCAAAAGTGGTGGAGACAACATCTATCTACAGAGAGCATCACAAGAGTAAGCAGATGGTTTAAATGGTGGGAACAACGAATTTCACGCTGGGGAGGAATTGGAACAGATGTAAGTACCTTTATGACAATCTATATTTTTAGAAAAATTTCTTTTCATACATGAAATTTATAAATTTTGATTCATGTTTTTTTGCATTTCATAGGGTGGTCTAAGTCCGTGGGAGCGGGCACAAATTACCAATGTTAATTTATCAGAAAGTGTACATGCCAGTTGGTTAGCAGGTGAAGGTGGAAAGAGAAAAATATCCTTGTATAATGCATGTGTAACAGATGTTATAAACTCATATATTCAATGTGCAAAGCGTTTGGGATATACTACTGGGCGTTATATAGGAACGGGTCCCACAATGGAGACCTTGCTTTCTCGAGTTGAATCTCAGCAAACTCCAACTCCAACCAACGTGGCCCATCTATTACACGAGGCTGTTGCAGGGACTCCCATGTATGCGCAGCCAATTTTGCATGGAGACAAAGAAATAGTACAACGCAAAAAGAGGGGCAGAACAGGAACAAGTAGCTCCCATCGGCCGGAATATGTCATGGAATCTAAGCAACAAAACCATCGCGATCGACCAAAAAAATCAAGTTTGATACCCAAGGACTAGGTATTTCTAACATTCCGCTGCAAATTAGTGACAGTGATGATGATATTGGATCTCAAAAAGAAACAACCACACCTTTGTCATCTCAAAGAAACAATGTGTTTGAGAGTGATGTGCCACGCACTCAGTGGGCCCTCAGGAGAATGCCCATTCAAAGTCAAAGAAAATGTTTTGGAACAGTAGGGAGAAAAAATTGTGACAATATCTTGCATAGTCGCTCAATTGGTCTTGTTGCTCCATGTATATGGTCCGAAAGAATGTTCAAGGGTAAAACAATCGAGCAATGGTTATGGTTTTGTAATCATGATATTTTGCATACCCAATCAATCAAAAGACAAGTCAAAGATTTACCTCCTGCTCCAAATGTTTGGCGAGTAGCAAGAGGGACAGATATCTCCACACAGGAACTTGCCACGCTGCATCAGAGTGGATTTCGTATAGAGAATTCAATGGTGAATCCACAACCTCTTGCTGGTGACTGCAAAGAAGGTGGTGGCAGCTCGAGGAAGAAAAAGTGGAGGCATGGAATCTCTAAAGAGGCCATGAAGAAATTGCAAGCATGTAATAGTATGACAATTATATTTTTGGATGAAGTGAAAAGGTCACAAGAGCATGTAATTTTCCGAGTTCTCACTGAAAATAGTTATGAGATTCATATAAAACAGAGTCCAACATGCATGTGTCCTGATTTTCAGAAGCGAGAGAATACCAACAAATCCTTTTTGTCATGCAAACATATGTACTATGTGTACACAAAAGTGCTCGGACTTGAACCTAAGGAGCACATGATTATTCATCAGCCAACCCTCTCACCTATGGACATCGCTTTTATTCTTGGATAACCAAGGATGATTTCTCCCTCCATTTAATTACAACTGGTTTGGTATGCTTCTTTCACTCAACTAGAATATTGATCTATGATATGAAAGTGTTTTTCTGTATTTATTTTGGTTTATTATACTTGTGATTATTTATCTTGAAAAAACATTGTTTATGCAGCAAAGGATTTCAAATTTCAAGCAAAATATATGAAGCATCTTGCAAGCTATTTGGGAGCAAATTACTTGCCTTTTGGAGTGACCATTACAGTTATGGCGACTATCCCTTTTTGTACTCTAATTTTGATCTTATCCTGTGGTAGTTTTGCGAATGTACTTACATACTCAAACTTACGTTGTTTCAAAAATCAATTGCTTGGGAAAAATAGTATTGTCTCTGTCTGGCATTATTTTTGACTTCATCACATTTATATATGTTGTGGATTATATTTGACTCTGAAATTAGTGTTGTCTCTATTCTGCATGATTTTTTACTTTATCGCATGTTTATATGCTGTGGATTATTTGACTCTGATCACATGCGTTCCGAGCATATTTGACTCTAATGGCATGAGTTGTGAAATGGTGATTTTATTTGTTTGCATTTTTCCGTCGTTATGCCCTCTCGGTCTCTCTCTCTCTCTCTCTCTCTCTCTCTCTCTCTCTCTCTCTTTCTCAGCGTAGTGATATACAACTCTATGATTTTACTTTCTCTCTCTAGAAGAGAAGTCACTCTCTCTCTCTCTCTCAAGGATTTATGATCTCTTCTTCCAATGGTAACTCGCATAAATACTATCTCTCTAGAATTTATACTTTCTCTCTTCGTCAACCACACATATATGGAGTTTTATGACGATTGAAAATTACATTAAATAGATACTTTATGCTATGACACATATTTGGTTAAAAAAACTCTACAGATTGCTAAAATTGTCAAAAAAACTTGAAATGAAAAACTCGCAAATGTTAAATCCCCATAGACATCCTACGCATAGGATGTCTCTAGAGCATTTTTAGGGTCCAACTGTAATTTTGACCATAGAGGAGTGTTCACAATGTCACAAAGATCCCAAATCTTCTTTTAAAATTGAATTTGGACTCATTTTGACCATTCTAAACTGCACTTCACTATTTTGTCCATAACTTTCACAAAAGATATCGGATTGGAAAAGTGTTTATATCAAAACGTAGCCTGAGAGAGACTCTATAGATCTTAGAGCAAAACTTGACCTAAATGCATGCCATCTGCAACCATTCAGGTCAACTTTGAAAAAAACATCGTTTAAGGCCTCAAAATGCATCCGGAAGTCGGGAGTGTCTAAAACCGATAATTCAAAGGAATTGTGAGAAAACGGTCATGGTATTGAAGGTTGCTAAGTTAGCAGATTGAAATTATCTTTTCGGAAAACCATTGGTCACCTGCGGAAAGGTGTAAAAGTTAACTACGGCCTAGTGTACGTCCATACACAAATCTGGTAGCAGTAAGACCATACACAAGGACTCTTGATTTTGCAACAATAATCACAAGTTTTGGAGAACTTTAACACAAGATTTTTGCTAGCAAATCACTGCAACTTGTGCATAATTCTCTTGTGCTAGCTTAAGTTTAGTTCAGCTAAAGCGAACTTGAAAGTTACTTCCGAGCCCATGGAACAAGTGTGGCTGTCAAAGGCACATCAAGAATTTTTACATTCATTGTGAAAAAGTTTGCCAGCTAAATAGAATTTTGCAGATTGTGTGCTAAAGTGAACATAGGTTAGCTCGAATGAAGAATCGCTACGAATGGAGCAGTCGTTGCAGTATAGGCAAAGCAAGCAGCCAGACAAGACAGTATCAGCCTTGGCCAGCAAGTGAGCTAAGAAGTTCAAGCAAAGCACAGTTCAGAAAACTCAGAGGTTAAGGCATCCACAAAAGCTGAAGGACCTCAAGCAAAAAAGACCGACACAAGGGTGCTAATGATTTTTATTAGCTTTGAGGCAAGCTATAAGAGCTATCATTGAAAATGTACAACAAGGGAGTCAAGACAAAATCAATGCAATCTCAAAGAAACGAGACCAGCAGAGACGAAGCTTCAAATACATCCACAGAAATTACAAGAGAGCAAAGTGGCCTCTATTTAATTGGCTATTACAAAGGATTGCCACGCTATGAGGATATAAATCGGAATTTGTACATCAAGACAAAGAAAGATATAGAGGAAACTCGGACATCTCAATATGTGGAAGTTGAAACAGCGAAGAATGTACTACATCCACATCCAAATTTCATGGAAGACTGTCTTGGATCAATTTACATGAGGCACGGAAAATACATCGACAATGAGATAGAAATGTTGCGCAAGGATCAACTTACAGAACTCTACACATATCCTCCAATGTACAAAGCTCAAGATGGGAAACGAAAAATTGGTACCCTTTATGTAGATGAGGACAATCGCTACTACAAAGCTGCCACAAATCATGAAGTTCCTGCAGAGAGTAATGAATATTTTGGAGCTGAAATATTTGGATCAAGAGGGGAAGACTGCAAATATGAAGGTGAAATGTTTATCATCTAGTAATGGCTTTACTTCTTGATGCGCAGCTAGAAGAGTTAACAACTACAGTTGTCACTGCACAAATGGGTGGCACAACAACAAGGCACAACATGGAAAGACACTTCACAAGTCTCATGCACCGCACCAGCACAAGACAAAGCACAAACACACCAAATCGCACAAACACGGAATACATAGGAAGTACCAACTATAAAGATAGCACAACTTCAAAAAGATCTAGCTGGGTCTCAAGAGCTACTGATAGCCGTTTTTTGGCTCTCTCTAATTTCCGTAGTGAGTTACCTCACCCCATCAAAACACTCAAACTCTGTGATTACCCTCACCCTTTCACTGTATATAGGTGTGTGTGAGTTAGGAGACTTTTCCCATATCTTTTTAAAAAACCCTCAATTAGCTAGTCATTGGGCTAGTTGAGCCAAAAAAAATAAAAAATATAAGTATATTATGGCCCATTTGCGTGTAAATATTTCTTTGTATATAGGGCCTAAATAAAAGGATTTTTCATAATTATTTTGGTATTTATTTAAATATTTCTACCTAGGGTGTGTTATTTATGCTATGTACATTGACTCACTATTACCATGTTTTTTCTTACCATTTTTCATACTCTTTATTCCATATAAAAATAATCTCATGCAAGATTCTTTTAGTTTTTGTGTAACTCCATCGCAACAAAAATCATAAAAAACTAGTTCTATTTATGTGTATATTTTTTCATATTGTGATTTTTTCCTTTCTACATCTATTCTGTATTACTCTCATAAATTAGACGACCACAAATATTCATCTTTTTATGGTAGACTTATAATGAGAGAGATTTATTTTGACCCCTTTATATTTTTCCACCTATGTTATTTATATTTGACATGTATATATTCTTTTTAGACCCCTCATCATTTGATTTTCTTAGTTGTACTATTCACTTATATCATGATCTCAACAATATCTTCAATTATAGACCTACCAAATAAGGTCAAGAGTATGTGACATGCATGCATGCACTATGGAGGGCTCACTCTTGGAGGCATTCAAAAGAATCATCCAAAAAAGGACCCCACAAGGACTTTGTGCAGTGGAAAAAGAAAGTCGGTTTTGCTGAATTTTTAAATGTCACTTGCTCTCCGAATTTGAAAAGGTGATACAAACAAAAATTGTAGCTCGTAGACTGAAATTTTACCTCCAATTTTTTCATATTTTTTTGAGCTACGAGCTGTGAGCTATGATTTTATTGGTGGACCCCAGTTTGCCCATGCTATGCAGCCACACTCCCTCTTCCACTTTAATATTTTTCTCTTTCACACACACTTCTCCACTCATCATCCCCACCTCTCTCAACACTCCTCTCTGCACCCTACTCACCTTCTTCTTAAACTTGAAGAATAAGAGAAACCATGGTGAACTCATGTCTCCTACAGACACTTCCATTCCAAAATTGACCACCTAGTCTCATTTTTTCTCATCCATATTACCCATATCTATCAAAAAAACCACAAAATTCAGCCTCTTCTCTTGAAAGATAGCATCATGGTGATTGATTACTCATGTTCACTTACCTTGGCTCCCAAGGAAGGTCAAGAGTGGAGAAAAAACGTACCGTCAAAGCTAGTGGACCGTCAACAAGCGTCAAAATTGATCCTACTCAAAACACTTGGAGCATCAACATTGTAAGAAATCCATATTTTCTTACCTATTAAGAGTTTTTTCTTTCTTATTGTATCCTACTTGGATACTCCCATTGTAAATATCCAATTCCATTTGTAAATCAATAAAAATACTAACTCTACTAATTTACTAAGACTAACCTACTACGAAAAGTCCTATCACCACCACTTCTCTCCTCTCTCTCTTCTTCATCTATCCCCACCAACTTCTTGATAATTCAATTGCAAAAGAAATCAGATAAGTGCTGAAAATCTAACCCAACCATGGTTAGAGGAGTAACCATAGCCCTCAAAATTGCTATAAAAGGAGGGTGTAGCTAGCACAAAAGGGGGAAGCATAAGCAAGAGCACTATGCTATAGCTTGAGAAGCCAAGCTCAACCTCTCTAGAAGGAGCTCTTGAGTGGAATCTCATTGTCTTATGCATGTGCATGTGTTGTAATAGGGGTGATTATCAAGGGAACTCTATGCCATTGTAAGAGAGAGAGTGATCATTCAATTGAGGGTAGGAAATCTATCCTTTCTTCTACTAGTGTAAGCCCAACATTCGCTGAATCAAGGAGGGTGGATTTGGACTAAGCTTGGATACTTTGTCTCTCTTTGAACGTGAATTAATGGACAACAATTATGTGTAAGTGTCTTGGTGTTTTTTTAAAGTTCTTGATAGCTTGTCTCTGGGTGTTTTCATCAATTTAGCAATAAATCCCACATACTGTAAGAGGGTGACAGGGTGGAGAGGACTCCCCTGGCCTTAAGACAGTGATTGGGGTGGCTTTTCTTGTGATGCGTTGTGGTGTAATTTACTCAAGCTATGTTGAACAAATACTAATCTCACTTTGATTGGTCATGACAGATTTGTAAGAAGGTATTTATGCAACAAACACCCCCTCCCCCTTCTCTCTCTTTCTTACATATATAATTGTGTTTGCTTGATCATTGCCGATACATTTCAAAGCCTAGAAGAGTGCTTAGAGGCCACTCTTCTTGTTGCCCGCCTCGGACCGCCTCAAATTGGTGCCCCCACTGAGGAAAAACTTGTTTATGTTTTTGTGTAGAATCAATCTTTATAATAGTCAAGTAGTTTGCATGAATCGCGAGAATTTGTATGATCCTTTCATTCCCATTGCAAGGCAAAATGTACACATAATTGTTAGTACTAAGTTGCAATTTCAACGTGTAATTCATAGAATTTTAGGTCCTCTTAGGTTGGCTGAGATAAACGCTTCAGTAAATCCTTTTATTTTGCCTCTCATTAGATACGACCTTAGTTTGGAAAATTATATATTTTTGTTTTGTTTTAAGCATTAGGTCATGCATAGACAATGGATAATGGCCCAGGAATAGAGGTTTTCCCCTTTCATTTCACTCCACACATTAGAGTAAACATTGAAATTAGTAGAAAAATCCATTTTCAACAACGTATGGTGTTCATGTTTGGTGCCCAAAGAGTAGGAGAAATTCTCGCATCACCAAACCCTGTCATCCTACCTCTTATTGATTATCATAGGTCATTTGATGTGAATATTTTTATTTTGTTGTAGAAATAGATTGCAATTTAGAAAATATTATTGTGTAAATCTTTTAAAGAAAGAAAAAAGCAAAACCTGCGTCACTTTGAAATCAATTCAATGGAGAGCCAACGCCACATGTTCGGATATCCTCTTTTCTTTGGAGATCCTGGAGAGGATGCAGGATTATTTTTAGCAAATTTCAAGATGTCTTGCCGTATCAAGAGGATAGTAACTGATCAAGAGCATGTAGAAATGTTTGAGGTGGTCCTTAGGAAATATGCTAGCACTTGGTTTGACTCTTTGCCTGAGGAAGTTAAGGGGAATTACACAGAAGTTTTGATTCATTTCAAGAGATACTTCTTTGATCCCCAAAACACTCAAAAACTATGGCAAGACATTGTTTCTCATAAGCAAAAAGATTTAGATGACTACTACTTGTACAAGCAAGAGTTTCTGCGTCTTTGGGCTCTATGGATACGAAATGTTGCTAACCCTGGTGATGGTGCAGAATTTCTAAAGAAGGAGAGATTCATAGCTGGACTCTTTCCTCATCTTAAGGTAAAGGTGGAGGCGGATGCACCTGCCACCTATGATGCAGCTGAAACTAGAGCTTCCAAGAAGTATAGGAAACTCAAGTGCCTAAGGGGAGAGGTTCCAATAGAAGGTCTTAGACCCAAAGGTAAGTCAAAAGCATTGACATCTAGGAAGCTTCTTGAGGTAACAGCTGAAGTAATCGAGAAGTTGAATGAATCTTTAAGTAGCCTGTCAATTCACCTTGCACAAGCTGTAGGTCCAAAGGGACAAGCAAAGAAGTCTGAAGAGCGAGACTTAAGACCTAGGAGAGTCTTGCAAGTTTGGAATTGCGGAGAGTTTGGACATGGGATGTATAAGTGTCCTTGGCCCCGTGGGGAGCCAGGGAGACCTAACTTGAATTACCCAGTGATGAATGCAGGTGAAGGAAATGGTCAACAACCAAGGCTTCTACAAAGACCAAATGGACCAAGACCACCTCCACAAGGGGTAGAAGGAGTTCCACCTTTGCCAGATCCAAATGTGCATGTAGTAGAGGTGACAAATTCAAATGATGTTTACATGGAAGCAAATGGCATTAAGCGTGGCCGAGGAAAAGGTAAAGAGAAAGAAGGTGTCACATCACACAGTGACCATGGACGAGGAAAGAACGCAAAGGAGACCAAGGAAGCTAAGAGTACTCGACGTCGTATCAATCTCCAAGACTTCCCTCTTGGACATGGTATGGATCCATACAACCTGTTGGAAGACATGCGAGGTAAGGGTCCTGATATCTCATGGCCTCAGTTTCTTGCATTATGCCCACAAGTTAGGAGGGATTTAACAAAGGCAGTTAGCACTAGGAGAAAGGTAAAGGAGAGTGTTCATGCTGTAAAAATTACACATGCTAAAATGAACGAGGATATTACACCTGTGCTAGATTGTTACATCAAAGGAAGATTGGTTAGGAAAGGTCTAGTGGATGGGGGTGTATAAATTTGCATCATGACAGAGGGGCTCATGCAAAGACTAGGCATGCACATACATGAGACACCTGAAATTAAAGTCAAGATGGCAAACAATAGCAAGGCTAGGTGCGTAGGCATTTGTAAAAATGTTTTTGTGGAGGCCTTTGGCATTAAGAAGGCAGTGGATCTCTATGTCATGTCCACCAAAGGAAATGGTTACCCATTTATCCTAGGAAGACCATGGCTCAGGATTGGGAGAGTGGAAAGCTAGTTTGCAGGAATGACAATCATAAGAAGGTTGTCTTTGACATGAAGGAGCAACGCGAAGAGGAGCTCCATGAAGAATCATCTCAAAGTGAGATGGAAGAAGATTGGACTGATGACACTTCAAAAGAAGAAAGTAGTGGCAGCATTACTGAAGAGGATCCTTCCATCGAAGTCATGGGGGTAAGGTTTAAGCCAAACAACTAGGAGACCTCTTCTCGAGGTTTGGAAGAGGTAGGTACTCAAGAGAACCAAAATGTGCAAGATGAAGGAATGTTAGAAGGTATGCTGTCTACAACACTTACAAAGGACGAAAGAGAGGATTTCAAGTGTGTGCTAAGGAAATTTCCGAGGCTTTTTGCTAAAGATTACACCGATGTGCGTGGAGTAGATGCTGTTCAACACAAAATTGAGTTGAAGCTAGAGGCCACACCTAAGGCTCGGAAGCTACAAAGGCTAGGAGTCATCAAGGAGCAGGTTTTACTCAAGGAGCTTAGAAAGCTTCTAGCAGCAGGTTTCATTTATCCAGTGGAGATTTCAGAGTGGGTCTCTCCCGTTGTTGTCACTCCTAAGAAAAACAGAAAGTGGAGGGTGTGTGTGGATTATCGTCCACTTAATGAGGCAACAAAAAGCGATCACTTTCCCCTCCCATTTCAGGATGAGATACTAAATGAGGTAGCTGGTCATGAGAAGTACACTGTGTGTGATGGCTACTCGGGTTACTTTCAAATAGTTATCGAATTGGAAGATCAATTGAAAACAACCTTCATCACTCCTTGGGGTTGTTATGCTTTTAGAGTCATGCCATTTGGCCTGACAAATGCTCGTGAAACTTTCCAACGCTTCATGAACATGGTGTTTCAAGCATTCTTTGGAAATTCCATTAAGGCTTTTATTGATGATTTTTGCATTTATAGCTCAAAATCATTGCATCTACAAAGGGTAGAAGAAGGTTTAAAGAAGCTCTATGACATGGGAGGTCAACTCAACCCCGACAAGTGCCACATAGGTGAGGATGAAGCGATCTTTCTTGGTCACAAGGTTTCCTATAAAGGTATTGAGGTGGATCCAGCAAAGTCAAAGGCTCTTATTGAGCTCCCATCACCCAAGAATCTCAAAGAGGTCATCTCATTCATTCAAAAGGTGAAATATATGTCACTCTTTATTCACTTAGCTTTGGAGTTGCTTCATCCTTTGCAAAAGTTGACACGACAAGTAGAATTTGCATGGTCTGATGAGCTTGAAGAGTACTTTTGTAACATTAAAGTCATTTTGTCAGAGCTACCAACACTCATGCCTCCTTGTTGGGAGTACACATTCTTTGTTAGCTCTAGTGTTGGGAAGGAAACGATTGGTGTAGTTTTATTACAACAAGATCCCCACAATACCAGGATGCGACCCATCTACTTTGCTAGTAGGGTCATGAATGCTTTGGAGAGAGGCTACATGAAGGCAGAACTCATGATGCTTTCTCTCATGTTTGCTGTGAGCAAGTTTAGATCCTACTTGCTACCAAAACCTTTTGTAATTCTCACTGTAAAAAATTTGTTTCATTTGGTGTCATCTCAAATGAATCTTAGCACTTGGATCTCAAAGTGGATTATGGAATTGCAAGAGTTCCAATACTCTTTCAAGGTAGAAGACAGTGTGCGTGCAAAATTGGTTGGGATCCTTACTTATAGGGTACATGAGAAGGAGATTAAGGTGCCTGAAATAAAGACCCTACCATTGCTACCACCAAAAAACATTCCTACTGCTTTTACCTTGTTCTTTGATGGAGCTTTTCGACGAGCCACAGGAAAAGCAGGGGGAGGGCTAGTTTTGCTCAACCCAAGTGGGGAGGTGGTCATGAAAGAGAAGGTCAATCTACCAGGTTCAACTAGCAATAATGAAGTAGAATACGACACACTACTTCATGGTTTGAAGATGTGCATTGGCCAAGGGATACAACGTCTCAGGGTAAAGGGAGATGCACTTCTCATTGTTAAACAGATTTTTAGGCATTTGGGCATGCAAGAATGAAAGCTCAAGGACAAAATTTCATGCCATTCGTAGATTATTTAATCAATTTGAAGAAGTGCAACTATATCATATTCCGAGGAAACAGAATGAAGATGCCGATTTACTTGCACAGCAAGTAGTTACATGTGTTGAGAAAGAAGTGCAGGTCATCATGGTGGCAGCAACTATCAAGCAACCAAGATACCAGGGATTGGAGTCATTGACTCCCATTATTAGCTACATTTTGGAGGGTAAGTTTCCACAAGACTTCACGAAGGCTCAGAAGAGGAGACTCATGAAGAAGGCAAGCGCATATCTCTTCCTAGAAGGATCCCTCTATCAAAGAGGGAAGGATCAAGTGTGTAGAAGAGTACCAACTATCAAGGAAATTCAATCCATTCTAAAAGGTTTGCATGAAGAGGCATGTGGTGGTCATTTTGCCCAAGAGTTAACTGTGAAGAAGATTTTGCTTGCGGGGTATGTTTGGCCAAGTTTGCATGTGGATGTTCAACATTGGTGTAAAAGCTGTCAGAATTGTCAGATAAATGGAAATAGAAGGTTGGTGCATGGCCCGAGGCAAATAGTGCTTGCAAATGGACCCTTTGAAAAGTGGGGCATTGATGCTATGGGTCCTCTGCCTAGGACAAAAAATGGTAAACTCTACATTCTAGTGGCTGTAGACTATATGACTAGGTGGGTGGAAGCACAAAGTGTGGCAAAGGTAAATGAGAGGACGGTGAGCAAATCTGTCTACACTCACATTTGTTGTAGATTTGGCACACCTTTGGAGATTGTTTCTGATAATGGTCCAGGGTTTAGAAAGGGCTTGCTCACGGAAGTTTGTGAAGAGCTTCACATTCTACATCGTCATAGCACACCATACTACCCATAGTCAAATGGTTTGGTAGAAAAAGCTAATGGTGTCATTGCACGCATCATTAGAAAGATGGTGAGAAACAAGACAAAGTTATGGGATGACTTCTTGGATGGTGCCTTGTGGGCGTATCGAACCACATATAGGGAAGCCACGGAGTTTACACCATTTCACTTGGTCTAGGGTCAAGAGGCTTTACAACCAATTGAGCTCAACATTCCAACAATGCGACTTCATGGAAAAGCAGCACAAGATGATCAAGAAGCATGGATGGATCGACTTCTTTTCTTAGCTGAGCTTGAGTGCAAAAGAGAAGCAGCATACGAGTGCTACAAGAGGAAAGCTACGTAGGCGAAGGAGAAGCTTGAAAAAAAACTAAAGGACAAAGGCATCAAGGAAGGAGAGCTTGTGCTAAGGTATGACAATGGACTTGATAATCTTTTTGATGCCAAGTTTGAAACTAGATGGAAAGGGCCATATATAGTCAAGAAGGCTTTCAATTCAAGTTACTATCAGCTTATGGACTTGAATGGTAAAGAGCACTCCAAGAAAGTAAACGGGTATCGCTTGAAGCCCTATTTGAGTCGCCTTCTACCAAAAGATCTACCAAAGATCTGCCAAAAGGCCACTGTCTCATGTAAGTATTGTTACATGAAGCATGAGTGTAACTCCAGCCAAAATTTAGAGGGGCCAAACAATGAAGATCTCGTCAAGGACTCTGAAGCAATCTCTTTGGAAAAGATGCTCTATGATGGTACATGAATATACCATCATCCTGGGGAGGGCTAATAATAGCCGTTTTTCGGCTCTCTCTAATTTCCATAGTGAGCTACCTCACCCTATCAAAACACTCAAACTCTGTGATTACCCTCACCCTTTCACTGTATATAGGTGTGTTTGAGTTAGGGGACTTTTCCCATATCTTTTTTTAAAACCCTCAATTAGCTAGTCATTGGGCTAGTTGAGCCAAAAAAAAATAAAAATATAAGTATATTATGGCCCATTTGCGTGTAAATATTTCTTTGTATATAGGGCCTAAATAAAAGGATTTTTCATAATTATTTTGGTATTTATTTAAATATTTCTACCTAGGGTGTTTTATTTATGCTATGTACATTGACTCACCATTACCATATTTTTTCTTACCATTTTGCATACTCTTTATTCCATATAAAAATAATCTCATGCAAGCTTCTTTTAGTTTTTGTGTAACTCCATCCCAACAAAAATCCAAAAAAACTAGTTCTATTTATGTGTATATTTTTTCACTATTGTGATTTTTTCCTTCCTACGTCTATTCTGTATTACTCTCATAAATTAGACCACCACAAATATTCATCTTTTTATGGTAGACTTATAATGAGAGAGATTTATTTTGACCCCTTTATATTTTTTCCACCTATGTTATTTATATTTGACATGTACATATTCTTTTTAGACCCCTCAATATTTGATTTTCTTAGTTGTACTATTCACTTATATCATGATCTCAACAATATCTTCAATTATAGACCTACCAAATAAGGTCAAGGGTATGTGGCATGCATGCATACACTATGGAGGGCTCACTCTTGGAGGCATTTAAAAGAATCATCCAAAGAAGGACCCCACAAGGACTTTGTGCAACGGAAAAAGACATTCGGTTTTGCTGAATTTTTCAAGGTCACTTGCTCTCTGAATTTGAAAATGTGATACAACCAAAACTTGTAGCTCATGGACTGAACTTTCACCTCAAATGTTTTCATATTTTTCTGAGCTACGAGCTGTGAGCTATGATTTTATTGGTGGACCCGAGTTTGCCCATGCTATGCAGCCACACTCTCTCTTCCACTTTATCATTTTTCTCTTTCACACACACTTCTCCACTCATCATCCCCACCTCTCTCAACACTCCTCTCTGCACCCTACTCACCTTCTTCTCAAACTTGAAGAATAAGAGAAACCATGGTGAACTCATGTCTCCTACACACACTTCCATTCCAAAATTGACCACTTAGTCTCATTTTTCCTCATCCATATTACCCATATCTATCAAAAAAACCACAAAATTCAGCCTCTTCTCTTGAAAGATAGCATCATGGTGATTGATTACTCATGTTCACTTACCTTGGCTCCCAAGCAAGGTCAAGAGTGGAGAAAAAACGTACCGTCAAAGCTAGTGGACCGTCAACAAGCGTCAAAATTGATCCTACTCAAGACACTTGGAGCATCAACATTGTAGGAAATCCATATTTTCTTACCTATTAAGATTTTTTTCTTCCTTATTGTATCCTACTTGGATACTCCCATTGTAAATATCCAATTCCATTTGTAAATCAATAAAAATACTAACTCTACTAATTTACTAAGACTAACCTACTACGAAAAGTCCTATCACCACCACTTCTCTCCTCTCTCTCTTCTTCATCTATCCCCACAAACTTCTTGATAATTCAATTGCAAAAGAAATCAGATAACTGCTGAAAATCTAACCCAACCATGGTTAGAGGAGTAACCTTATCCCTCAAAATTGCTATAAAAGGAGGGTGTAGCTCGCACAAAAGGGGGAAGCATAAGCAAGAGCACTATGCTATAGCTTGAGAAGCCAAGCTCAACCTCTCTAGAAGGAGCTCTTGAGTGGAAGCTCATTGTCTTATGCATGTGCATGTGTTGTAATAGAGGTGATTAGCAAGGGAAATCTATGCCATTGTAAGAGAGAGAGTGATCATTCAATTGAGGGTAGGAAATCTATCCTTTCTTCTACTAGTGTAGGCCCAACATTTGCTGAATCAAGGAGGGTGGATTTGGACTAATCTTGGATACTTTGTCTCTCTTCCAACGTGAAGTAATGGACAACAATGATGTATAAGTGTCTTGGTGTTTTTTTAAAGTTCTTGATAGCTTGTCTCTGGGTGCTGTCATCAATTTAGCCATAAATCCCACATACTGTAAGAGGGTGACAGGGTGGAGAGGACTCCCCTGGCCTTAAGACAGTGATTGGGGTGGCTTTTCTTGTGATGTGTTGTGGTGTAATTTACTCAAGCTATGTTGAAAAAATACTAATATCACTTTGATTGGTCATGACAGATTTGTAAGAAGGTATTAATGCAACAAGCACCCCCTCCCCCTTCTCTCCCTTTCTTACATACATAATTGTGTTTGCTTGATCATTGCCGATACATTTCAAAGCATCCCGAGCACTATCTCTCTCTCTCTCTCTCTCTCTCTCTCTCTCTCTACGTGTCCTAGTTCGCATCCAAAACTAGGTGGTGCCCCAAATCTGTGTAGGGTTAGGTTACGGGATTGTGTGTGTGTTTGTTGTTCTCCTCCAACCCCGACCCAATGGAGCAGTACGGGAGCCTAGAAGAGTGCTTAGAGGCCACTCTTCTTGTTGCCCGCCCCGGACTACCTCACTACTTAACAGAGCACAAAAAGTCAGATCATTAGGCATTGAATAGATGCCAAGATCAGATATGGAACCCTCTATAATGGGGGGAGTTCAAACTCAACAAAGAGACCCTATATCTTCAAGAGTGGGATTAAGAAGTCCAGCTTTACAAGAAGCAGTCTTCTTTTCAGGAGCCCAAGTGGAATTTCAAGAAGCATTAGAAGATGCCGGGCCGAAGGAGAGACCACCGGAAATTCACAATGCCCAATGTAGAAGGGCAGGTGAAGATGTCATTGTGGTCGACAAATACGATAGGCACTATGAAATAGCCGATGTGAAAAATATGGATGAGTTTAGCATTTGTGGGCAACCTGTAAGTCACATACTTGGACCCCGTCCAAAAGCACCATCCAGGGAAACGAACAACAAAGATTCGGTTCTATCTTCACCCTCAGTGCAAAACTCGCCAAAATCAACTCGAAAACATAACCCTAAGGCTATGCAAAAGCCCCACGACAAAGACCATATACTGATGGAAGAATTAGCATTACGACTGCTAGAAAGCATGGATAGTGATTTGATCTTGTATGCAAGGAATAATGGAAGCTATTTTCAGCTTCTCAAGGACAAGATGATGAAGGATAAAGAGAGGAAGCCAGTGGATACACCTAAGTCAGTCGTAATCTACAGGTTCATGCATGCAAAGAAGAGGTCATATCTGTATCTAGATACCACAGGAAACCATTATGAGCAGTATTATGGAGAGCTGCCTCGTCCAAAGGGTGCACATGTTGAGATAGAGACATATTGCAACCAACGTGCCATTGTTCATTTGGTGAAGGATTGCCCAACAAAGCTTTACATGGAAAATAAGAAGCAACAAGTCAAAAGATGAAAACAAGGGAAGGAAAGCAAGAATCCCCAACGAGATCTCCTGAAAAGAAGCAGATCTTGTCGCAGAGCACAAAAGATAGGCTCAAGACACAGTTTCTTGAAGTCAAGGGTGTCAAAGACATTATCATAGAGAATCAGGCTTTCAAAAAAGATCAATTGAATCAGCTGATCTAAGATCACTTAAAGAACCTCAGTGAGGACAAGTCATAAGGTGATGAAGATGAAGCTCGCAGTTCAAGGGTCGAGAGCAAAAGAAGCCAAGATTCTAACGATAGTGAGACAACACAAGAAGAGGTGGAAGTGGTAACAAAAAATCTTAGTGCCACGTCACAAGTGGAAGACATGCAAATAGAATCAATGGATGAAGCTGAAAGTCTACCAAATAAATTCTCTACTGTGGACTCTTCATTGGTGATTGAACAAATCAAAGAGTATGAGAAGCTAAAAGAAGATGTAACCGAAGACATAGAATGCATAGAAGAACAGGAAATGACTGAGTCCAAGATTGACTACCAAGGAAAAACAATACAGGATACGAATGAATACTTTCGAGAAGAGACTCTACAAAAACCCATGGAACAATGGAAACCAAAGGCCACGGCGACCATTGCATTAGAAGAAGAGAGTCAAACTCAATATCCTGCTACACAAACTTCAAAATTTCCAAGAAGAAAAGTCACCATTGAATTACCTTCAAGTGCTAGAAGCAGTAAATAGTGATAGAGAGCTTCTGAAATCAAGAGTCAAGGCGTCACAGTCAGAAACTAGCAATGAAGACCAACAAGCTGCTCAAGCTATAGACCTTACTCAAGCTATAAATCAAAAGATATTAAGCACTTGGGACATGCTACAACCAGTCAAATGATAAAGAAGTTCAACATACAAGAGGATGACAAAGCTTCCAAGGCACAAAAGTCCAAGAAAAGTACCAAAAGAAAAGAGGACATCAGTTACTTGGTAGCCAACAAGAAGATTAAGTTCTCATTGGATGTGCATGAGAAACTAAAATTCAATTTTACAGCAGACATAGATTGCACTGCCACGACTAATGTCATGTCTTATGGGCTGTGGTTACTTCTAGATAAACCAAAATTGTATGAAACTTAGGTACAGGTTCCTACATCACAGGGAATAGCCGTCACAAGTTTAGGGATTGCAAAAGCTACCCTTACACTACGGTCAAAGGTAATCAAAGACAAATTCCTAGTGGTGGAATCTCAAAAAATGAGTACACACTTGATTTTTTCCAAGCAATGGGCTAAAATGTTTGAAGAAGCACCTGAATCTTCAACAGTGGTTAAGCCTATGACAACTCCAACTCAAAGATCTTCGGCCACTATCGACAACGGAAAAGCTAAAGCAAGTGAAATAGTGTTCTGCAACCCACATCCTTCACTTCAGTGAAAGTCTTTAGCCCAGCCAATTCACATACACGAAGAAGCCTCTACATCAAAAGCCAAACCCTCGACAACACAATGGAAACCAAAGCGCAAAGTCTATCAACCAAAGTTTCCATCACAACAAAGCCTCCACAAAAGAAAGAAACAAGTCAACCAAGTGCTAGTATCCAAGGAGTACATCAAGGACAAAGATCCAATTTGGGTACCAGTATCAAAAGAACCACGACAAGAAAATGTCACAGGTTGGATATCATCAAAAAGTTCAATCACTACTCAAGGCTACTATGACGAGAACATCAAAGTATGGGTCAAAAAACCAAAGGTAACAGCTTGGACATACCCAGCATGTGGTATCTCTTCACAACAAGATCAACAGGGAATCAAGCGCAGGTCTAACTGTTCATACAGGAGTAAAAACAGGTACAGGAAGAAGAAGCAAAGACCTTCCAAGCAACAAACATTGAAGCAGTTGTGGGTACCAAAGTCAGAGCTCTGCGGTGAAAATACCCCACAAAGTCAAGCTAAGGTCACACAGAAAGCAGTGCAACAAATGATCCCAGTCAAGCTATTGGAAGCACAAGGATACTATATAGGTAACAATCAAATTTGGTTGCCAAAGATTAAAGCTTTCCCTGAGATCATAAGAAAACTCATGTAGCACAACATGCTCAACAACGACAACCCAACTACGCAACCATGAGTGCTACAGCTCCAAGGTGGATCCCTTGCCATTTACTACAGGAGCAAGGCTTTTACAAAGGTAGCAACAATATTTGGACATTGAAGCCAAAGGACCATCAAGTCAAACAAGCAACAAGGCAAGTGGAAAATCAGGTCACACAAGGACCAAGGACAACTTGGATTCCAAAACCTATAGCCGGAACTCAACAGTAGAGGCCCACAACTAGTCTACAGCCTCTTATCAACAAAGGTAAAGCAAGGATACAAGAAGAAGTCATAGTTTTAAAGAACACAGTCTTGAAGAAGACTTCATCAACCATTGCTTCAACCTCAAAACCTATCTCACCACGCAACATCAGTGTGATAACAAAGCATGAAGAGCAAGTATTTGTCAATGTATTTGACAAAATGGAATCACAAAACCAAACCAAAGAGAATGGCCTAAACCTCAATAGCATATGGAATTGGATTTCAGGACGTGATCAGGTAAGTCCAAGTCGCCATTAAAAATACATGGCATAAGAGTCTAGAGTCGGGCAGCTGATCCACTAAATGAGCAAAGTGTCAGACCCAAGCTTCAAGTTTAATATTTTCTCTGTGGTCTATGAGTCCATCTAATAGATATAAGCTCAAGCTAGAGAGTTGAGCATACATAAAGTCATGTCACTCATGCTGGAAGAGGTGGGCATAAGAGTCAAAGTCTACTATTTTAAATGGTGGAGTGGTGGAGTAGTCCAAAAAACACTCACGCACATGAACACAGTGAGGAGAGTGAAAAAACCTTGAGCATCAACAGCCCTTCTTGTGAGTAACGACAGCTCTTGAGGTCAAATATATTTTTGCTTCTCTAGCTACGTTCACTCCTGGACGCACCCATTCAAACTCTTCTCGCACAACATATTTTTTCCCATGCATCTATATGTGAAAGCATATACAATGTCCCGTCATTGGAAATTTGCATTTGACACGATTTGTGTTCCACCCATGCACTAACACAACAAAATGACGATGACGAAGCGGTAACAGGTTTCATGAACATTTGCTCAACAACAATGACTCTGACTTCAAGCTACTAACACTTATCCAATGTATATCCAATCAATAATAGTAGCCATATGGCCATAAGTACTTTAACTCAACAAATCTCAGTTACATCAAAACATAAGTACATATAGCCTCACATTTAATTGTGACTAAAGGCATTTTTTTCCCATTCGGTTTTTCCCTTTAGTCCCATCCACGTATCCCAGACCTTCATTTTGTAATATACGCCACATTTTATTTTTACTATTTTATTTTTCTTATAAAAACACAAAAAAGTAGACCAACAACATCCCCAAACAACTACATGCTCATCAACTAGAAGATCAAAGGGGAGCGGCCCAGAAAAAACTCAAAAAGGCTTCAGGATTACAGGTACACATGCAGGATGACACCCCAAGAACAAACAATATAGAGCTGCCAAGATAATGACTTGCTGCAACAACAAACCTCACTCATCTTATTCACGCTACAACAACCAATCGGAGGGGGACAGCTATGGCTTCAACTACATTACATGTACAAGAAAAAGGTAACTCTACAACATACAAAGCATCTAGTAGAAGCAAGTGCAACAACAAAATCTTCAACCAGCACCCAAACATGAAGCACTCGTCAAGGCCACTGCAGACATAGGGTATTATCAGGGACAACAAGACTTTGGAGGGGCAGAGTGTTGACAGGTCAACCTTTCAACAACGCTTCCACAAACATTCCATGAGGATTCCTCAAAGATTCTATATGAAGATGCTGATGAAGTGATGAAGATGAAGATGGATGCTGTAATGTGAAGATACAAGCTCATGGACATCATCGAATATCCCGTTATTATCATTTTGAGCCATTATGGTCACTTTTGTAATGCTTACGGGAACTTCATATTTTAAGTCCATAATTGTATTTTGGCTACAGATGCTTATTGGATGAGCAAAGCCATCTCACGGTGTTGTAATCAAGCTCTATAGAAGCCTAGGGACAAATAAGGGCATTTTGGTTGGACATTAGGTTTTCTAAGGCTTAGTATATAAGCCAAAACCTAAAGCTTTGTAAGGAGACTTCTAATAATTTGATCTATTGTCTGTGAGTGAGCGTACTGTGTACGAGAGAGAGTGAGAGCTTCTTCTTGACTCTACGCGCATACTAGTGGTCGGAATTGAGTGCGGAGAAGTGTAGCATGTTGCCCCCGACGAGAGCTATTCACCAATACCTACATTGCGGGCGTACGGTCCGGTTTTGCGAGCTCCATCTACGAGCTTCATCTGGTGATTCGGTGAGCATACGTTGTCCGTTTCTGCATTTCAGCATATCCACGTGTTCGCATTGAGTAGAGCTACACATTAGGGACTTTAGTTTTCGAAAACGACGACCTGCAAATTTCGACCAAAAATCCTACGCGATTTTGCACTGGGTGTTTTGGGTTGAGATTTTGGTTCATGGACCTTAGGGAGAGCAACCTATTGGTGCTAGTAGGGTCTCCTTCAAGTTTTGTGGCGTTTCGAGACTGTTTGATAGGTGTTTGTCTCTTGTAAGTGTTGTAGGAAATCTCTTCTTAAGCACTCTTGAAGGCTGTAGCTTAGACATTGGGTAGAAACCTCTGTAGGAATTAGTCAGGAGTCGGTCGAGTGTAGATTGACACCCTATGCTTGCTTCCACGCGCCTGCGGGTCGAGCTCCATTCTCAGTTGACATTATATGTTAAGTGAGTTCTGGCTATGCTGGCATCCGTCACGGCGTATCCGTGCAACAATCTCCCTATGTCCTTCACTGGTATCAGAGCCAGGTTGTAATAACAGCAGGGCTGTCAATTGCTTATGAAGCATTTGACCTAGATGGAGCATGTATCACCTCTATTTCATATCTCTAACATTCATCAAAGGTGATGCACTTTCTCCACTCCAAGCACAGGCACGGCCTCTGACTGTTCACATAAGCACTCAAATTTTGTTGCATACATTAATGGCAAGGGCCAATTTTTTAGTATCTCAAGGAGACATGCATGGCCTCTTACTGGACTTGTTGAAGAAAGCAAGTTGCTCGGCATGGCCGACTCCTTGTCACGGTTTCTACAAGCTGATGGAGGATGCTTACCACATAGTACTGGTTAATATCAATTGAAATTGCTCGACGATCGATTTTTTTTTGTTATGATATCTGCCGCAATCCGTGGGATCTCAGCACAAACATATTTATGTGAAGCAAGACTTCAATTTACGACTCTTACATTGATATTTTTTCCCATTTGGGGTATGCTATGAGCACACGCCCTTGGGGAATTTCTCCATATGCCTGCATATTTCGGGCCAACTTTCTCTCGTGCAATAGAGATGGCTATGATCTACATTTGAGCGAGCTTTTCTTCCGACACCTCCAAACAACTGGTTACAGCAGGATGACCAGGCTAGACCATGTTTAATATTGTTTATTTTTCCATATTTATTTCCAAGGTATTGCCCAATGACTTGGCATCACGGATAGTGGCACACAAGTTTGGGAAACTGGTAAAATATGGAATATCACTCCCTACCAGTACATCGGTGCAAGGCACTTATGGTTTTGGCTCTCACGTTTGAGTCCATCACTTTTGCCAAGGGCTTAAATTTTTGCATACATGGCATGCTAGCTAGGTAGATTCAATTCTACCGCCTTATGCAATATGCTTCCGCTATAAACCAGACACTTTGTCACAAACAAGATAAGTTATGGATTGTTTGACGTGATTTTTTGGTTGTTGTCAACGCACAACACCACTAAAAAGAACCTAAAACTTGGACTTGATTCACCAGCAAAGTGCCCTATTCAAGTCATCCTGGTACAATCACGACCCATACACGATGAGGTGGTCCGGGGCGGGCAACAAGAGAGGTGACCTCTAAACACCCCTCAAGGCTCCCGTGCTGCTCAATTGGGGCTGGGGCAACCAAGAGCACAACACAACAACAAACCCACAGCCAAACCCAAACAAAATAGGGGCACCACCTAGTTATGGTATGAGAACTAGGACGGAAGAGAGATTTTGTCACAACCAAGAAGATACACCACAAAAAACACACACAAGCAATCTCACACCAAGACACACACAAAATGGGCTAGAGAGAGCTAGAGCAAAGGGAAGAGAGAGAGAAAAGGATCTTGCGTAATACCTTATTTGTGACTTACAAATGGAGATGGTTTGTTATGATGCTATCATAGAACTTGTACAAAACTCACTCAATGCTTAGTGATTGCTAAACATTGCCAAAACACACACACACACTATCTTAGGGTGTGGGAGACCTCTCACCACAATACCCTCTTACAATGGACACAAAATTGGCAATGAAAAACACACTAAAACACTTTTTAAAATCAAGATCAACCGATAGAAACTCAAAATAGACAAGTCACCTTGAATTCACCAAACCGTATTGCACAAATGGAAGGACGAAGATTTGAACATCGAATCATGCCTTTGATGAACCAAACCTCAATTTATTGATGATGAAGGAGCATGTACAATAGTGGTTTTGAGATTTGTGGAACTCAACCTCTCTCACTTGCAATGTGTAGCTTGAAAGCTTCTCTCACACAAGGAGTGAAGCTCACAAGTGGTTTCTACACCTAAATCTCTCCTCACGCATGAAGTGTTGGGGTGCTATGTGAGATATTGGAGGTTGTTTTACAAGAAGGAGAGGGGCCTATTTATAGGTTGGAGACCCCTCATCAAGATTATTGGAAATCCTAGTTTTCAAGCTAACAAATCAGGATTATGATTTTTTCAGAATATCAAAACATTGCGGGCCTTCTTTGTCTGCTTGAGTCATGGATGTGGGCTCAAAATAGAGCATTATTGATGGTAGATAAGGTGAAAGTAGAGTTTTAAGGAAGGGGGGAGAGAGAGAGAAACAGAGAGAGAGAGAGAGTTACTATGCACATGTCTTGAGGTGAGGTGTCTTTTTTGGTTAGGTCAATGGCTATTTTTGTGTTAGTATGTTAGTGGTTAGTGTTAGTAATCACTAGAAAGTTAATGATGTATTTACAATAGGTAGAATGAGGTGGATGGTTGAAGTAAGATGGTTGAATGAAGTGAGGAAATCCTTGTGATGGTGAAGCTTGAAGAAGGATTTACTTGTGTAGGTTCCCAAAATGACTATTGATCCTCTTCTTTGTCTTCTCTTCTTTACGCCACCGCCGCCAAGGTTTATTATTGCGATGAAAATGGCAATTCTATTGATGAGATCTCTTAATTTGCAGAGGTTAAGCATGGTACACATGCTGAATCTATATATATATAGAAGGGGTAGGATGGAATTGTACTTTGGAGATAATAGAGAGAGGCATAGAGATAGTGTATGTACATGGAGAGCTCATATGAGAGCTATGGGAGTAAGAGGCGAGGTTGATGGTGAAGAAGGTGAGAGAAACCATTGAAGGTGCAGGTTTGAGTGAGGGATTGAGAGGAATGAGTGTGTGTGTGTGTGTGTAGCAGTGTGGAAAGAGGTGAGAGAAGACTATGGGCTACTTGTGAGAAAAGTGGGCAGACTGGGGTCCACTCAAAACATCATAGCTCACCAGTAGTTGCTCCAAAAATCACCAAAATGTTTCAGGTGATTATTCAGCTTTTGTTCCAAGTTTTCTCTTTTGACCATTACTCCATATTCGGAGTGGAGATGGGTGCCAAAAATCTCATCAAAAAGCCTGTTTTTTATGCCTCCAAAAGTCTTTTAGTGGCCCCCTCCTTTGTTGAATTTGTACAATGCATCCAAGAGTGAGCCTCTCCTTTGTCATATCATAATACAAGGAATCCAAGTTGCCCTTTACACATGCATGGAGGAGGATTATTGGTGAATAAAGCAATATATACATGGTGGGACTAGTGTGTGGACTATTCATGGATTTTAGCGCAATGAGCACATGGTGTTAGAATAATGAGTAAAAATAATTTTGAAAAAATGGAGAAATTATGGATCTGGAAAGATATTGGAATCATATGATATGGTCCCTCTTTGTATTATTTTGGGTGAAAGAGGAAAAGGTATGCAAGTAAATACTATAATAAACGTGACTAAGAGATTAGAAATCAATTTTTGTTTTCACAAGGGTGAAGGTGAAAATGTGGGGCTGATTTGTATAAAAGAAAAATATGAGGTTAGAGTATGTACACATTGGCGAAAATATACTTATGGTATAAGAGGATGAAAGAAGGCATATACAGGTTTAATAAAACACACACCTAAGTATAAATATTTAGATAAAATACCAAAATTATTATTAAAAATCCCTATATTTATTTAGGCCATATATACAATGATATATTTACACACAAAGAGGCCATAATATACTTTATTTTTTATTTTTTGTTTTTTGTTTTTTTGTTTCTGGCTCAACTAGCCCAATGACTAGTTAGCTGAGGGTTTTAAGAAGATATGGGAAAAGCCCCCTAACTCACACACGCCTATGTACAATGAAAAGGTAAGAATAGCCACAATGTTTAGGTGATTTTGGTAGGGTGGGGTAACTCACTATGGAAATTACGGAGAGCCAAAAAACGGCTATCATTAGCCCTCCCCCAGGGTGATGGTATATTCATGTACCATCATAGAGCATCTTTTCCAAAGAGAGTGCTTCAGAGTCCTTGATGAGATCTTCATTGTTTGGCCCATCAGAATTTTGGCTGGAGTTACACTCATGCTTTATGTAACAATACTCACATGAGACAGCGGCCTTTTGACAGATCTTTGGTAGATCCTTTGGTAGAAGGCGATTCAAATAGGGGTTCAAGCGATACCCGTTTACCTTCCTGGAGTGCTCTTTCCCATTCAAGTCCACAAGTTGATAGTAACTTGAATTGAAAGCCTTCTTGACTATGTATGGCCCCTGCCATCTAGTTTTAAACTTGGCATCAAAACGATTATTGAGTTGGATGACTTCTTGGATGGTGCCTTGTGGGACAATCAACTCACAACTTTGTCTAAAGGACATCAATACTCCCACAAGGCACCATCCAAGAAGTCATCCCACAACTTTGTCTTGTTTCTCACCATCTTTCTAATGATGCCTACAATGACACCATTAGCTTTTTCTACCAAACCATCTGATTGGGGATAGTAGGGTGTACTATGATGATGTAGAATGTGAAGTTCTTCACAGACTTCTATGAGCAAGCCCTTTCTAAACCCTGGACCATTATCAGAAACAATCTCCAAAGCTGTGCCAAATCTACAACAAATGTGAGTGTAGACAGATTTGCTCACTGCCCTATCATTTACCTTTGCCACACTTTGTGCTTCCACCCACCTAGTCATATAGTCTACAGCCACTAGAATGTAGAGTTTACCATTTTTTGTCCTAGGCAGAGGACCCATAGCATTAATGCCCCACTTTTCAAAGGGTCCATTTACAAGCACTATTTGCCTTGGGCCATGCACCAACCTTCTATTTCCATTTATCTGACAATTGTGACAGCTTTTACACCAATGTTGAACATCCACATGCAAACTTGACCAAACATACCCCGCAAGACAAATCTTCTTCACAGTTAACTCTTGGGCAAAATGACCACCACATGCCTATTCATGCAAACCTTTTAGAATGGATGGAATTTACTTCATAGTTGGTACTCTTCTGCACACTTGATCCTTCCCTCTTTGATAGAGGGATCCTTCTAGGAAGAGATACGCGCTTGCCGTCTTCATGAGTCTCCTCTTCTGAGCCTTCGTGAAGTCTTGTGGAAACTCACTCTCCAAAATGTAGCTAATAATGGGAGTCAATGACTCCAATACCTGGTATCTCGATTGCTTGATAGTTGCTGCCACCATGATGACCTGCACTTCTTTCTCAACACATGTAACTACTTGTTGTGCAAGTAAATCGACATCTTCATTCTGTTTCCTAGGAATATGATATAGTTGCACTTCTTCAAATTGATTAAAAAATCTATGAATGGCATGAACTTTTGTCCTTAAGCTTTCATTCTTGCATGCCCAAATGCCTAAAATATGTTTAACAATGAGAAGTGCATCTCCCTTTACCATGAGACGCTGTATCCCTTGGCCAATGCACATCTTCAAACCATGAAGTAGTGTGTCATATTCTGCTTCATTGTTGCTAGTTGAACCTGGTAGATTGACCTTCTCTTTCATCACCACCTCTCCACTTGGGTTGAGCAACACTAGCCCTCCCCCTGCTTTTCCTGTGGCTCATCGAAAAGCTCCATCAAAGAACAAGGTAAAAGAATTAGGAATATTTTTGGTTGGTGGCAATGGTAGGGTCTTTATTTTAGGCACCTTAATCTCCTTCTCATGTACTATATAAGTAAGGATCCCTGCCAATTGTGCACGCACACTATCTTCTACCTTGAAAGACTATTGGAACTCTTGCAATTCCATAATCCACTTTGGGATCCTAGTTCTAAGATTCATTTGAGATGACACCCAAGGGAACAAATTTTCTGTAGTGAAAATTACAAAAGGTTTTGGTAGCAAGTAGGATCTAAACTTTCTCACCGCAAACATGAGAGAAAGCATCATGAGTTCTGCCTCCGTGTAGCCTCTCTCCAAAGCATTCATGACCCTACTAGAAAAGTAGATGGGCCGCATCCTGGTACTGTGGGAATCCTGTTGTAATAAAACTACCCCAATGGTTTCCTTCCCAACACTAGAGCTAAGAAAGAACGTGTACTCCCAACAAGGAGGCATGAGTGTTGGTAGCTTTGACAAAATGACTTTAATGTTACAAACGTACTCTTCAAGCTCATCAGACCATGCAAATTCTACTTATTGTGTCAACTTTTGCAAAGGATGAAGCAACTCCGAGGCTAAGTGAATAAAGCGTGACATATACTTCACCTTTTGAATGAATGAGATGACCTCTTTGAGATTCTTGGGTGATGGGAGCTCACTAAGAGCCTTTGCCTTTGAAGGATCCACCTCAATGCCTTTATAGGAAACCTTGTGACCAAGCAAGATCACTTCATCCTCACCTATGTGACACTTGTCGGTGTTGAGTGGACCTCCCATGTCATAGAGCTTCTTTAAACCTTCTTCTACCCTTTGTACATGCAATGATTTTGAGCTATAAATGCAAAAATCATCAATAAAAACCCTAATGGACTTTCCAAAGAATGCTTGAAACACCATGTTCATGAAGCGTTGGAAAGTTGCAGGAGCATTTGTCAGGCCAAATGGCATGAATCTAAAAGCATAACAACCCCAAGGAGTGATGAAGGTTGTTTTCAATTGATCTTCCAATGCGATACCTATTTGAAAGTAACCGGAGTACCCATCACACACAGTGTACTTCTCATGACCAGATACCTCATTTAGTATCTCATCCTGAAATGGGAGAGGAAAGTGATCTCTTTTTGTTGCCTCATTGAGTGGACAGTAATCCACACACACCCTCCACTTGCCGTTTTTCTTAGGAGTGACAACAACGAGAGAGACCCACTCTGAATTCTCCACTGGATAAATAAAACCTACTGCTAGAAGCTTTCTTACCTCCTTGAGTAGAGCCTGCTCCTTAATGACTCCTAGCCTTCGTAGCTTTTGAGCCTTAGGTGTGGCCTCTGGCTTCAGCTCAATCTTGTGTTGAACAACATCTACCCCACGCACATAGGTGTAGTTTTTAGCAAAAAGCCTCATAAATTTCTTTAGCACACATTTGAACTCCTCTCTTTGGTCCTTTGTAAGTGTTGTAGACAACATACCTTCTAACATTCCTTCATCTTGCACATTTTGGTTCTCTTGAGTACCTACCTCTTCCAAACCTGGGCAAGAGTTCTCTCGGTTGTTTGGCTTAAACCTTACCCCCATGACTTCAATGGAAGACTCCTCTTCAGTAATGCTGCCACTACTTTCTACTTCTGAAGTGCTATCGGTCCAGCCTTCCTCCGTCTCACTTTGAGATGATTCTTCATGGAGATCCTCTTGGCGTTGCTCCTTCATGTCAAAGACAACCTTCTTATGATTGTCATTCCTGAAAATTAGCTTTCCACTCTCCCAATCCTGCAAAGCTTGCATTTTCATTAGCCATAGTCTTCCTAGGATAAATTGGTAACCATTTCCTTTGGTAGACATGACATAGAAATCCACTGCCTTCTTAATGCCAAAGGCCTGCACAAAAACATTTTTACAAATGCCTACACACCTAGCCTTGCTATTGTTTGCCATTTTCAGTTTGATTTCAGGTGTCTCATGGATGTGCATGCCTAGTCTTTGCATGAGTCCCTCTGTCATGATGCAAATTTGTGCACCCCCCATCCACTAGACCTTTCCTAACCAATCTTCCTTTGATGTAACAGTCTAGCACCGGTGTAATGTCCTCATTCATTTCAGCATGTGAAATTTTTACAACAGGAACACTCTCTTTTACCTTTCTCCTAGTGCTAACTGCCTTTGTTAAATCCCTCCTAACTTGTGGGCATAATGCAAGAAACTGAGGCCATGAGATATCAGGACCCTTACCTCGCATGTCTTCCAACAGGTTGTATGGAGCAATACCATGTCCAAGAGTAAAGTCTTGGAGATTGATACGACATCGAGTGCTCTTAGCTTCCTTGGTCTCCTTTGCCTTGTTGCCTCGTCCATGGTCACTCTGTGATGTGACTCCTTATTTCTCTTTACCTTTTCCTCGACCATGCTTAATGCCATTTGCTTCCATGTCAACCTCATTTGAGTTTGTCACCTCTACCACATGCACATTTGGGTCTGGCAAAGGTGGAACTCCTTCCACTCCTTGTGGAGGTGGTCTTGCTCCATTTGGCCTTTGTAGAATCCGTGGTTGCTGACTAGTTCCTTCACCTGCATTCATCACTGGGTAATTCAAGTTAGGTCTCCCTGGCTCCCCATGGGGCCAAGGACAATTATAAATCCCATGTCCAGACTCTCTGCAATTCCAACATTGCAAAAATCTCCTGGGTAGTGGTGGCTCTCGCTCTTCTGACTTCTTTGCTTGTCCCCTGGGACCTACTATTTGTGCAAGGTGAATTAACAGGCTGCTTAAAGATTCATTTAACTTCTCAATCACTTCCACCGTTACCTCAAGAAGCTCCCTAGATGTTGATGCTTGTGACTTACCTTTGGGTCTAAGACCTTCTATTGGAACCTCTCCCCTTAAGCACTTGAGATTCCTATATTTCTCAATAGCCCTAGTTTCAGCTGCATCAAAGGTAGCAGGTGCACCCGCCTCAACTTTTACCTTAAGTTCAGGAAAGATTGTGGCGATGAACCTCTCCTTCTTTAGGAACTCAGCACCATCACCAGGGTTAGCAACATTTCTCACCCATACAGCCCAAAGACGTAGAAACTCTTGCTTGTACAAGTAGTAGTCATCTAATTCTTTTTTTTTGTGAGAAACAATGTCTTGCACCAAACCGATAGAAACTTAAAATACACAAGTCACCTTGAATTCACCAAACCGTATTGCACAAATGGAAGGACGAAGATTTGAACGTCGAATCACGCATTTGATGCACCAAACCTCAATTTATTGATGATGAAGGAGCATGTACAATAGTGTTTTTAAGATTTGTGGAACTCACGCTCTCTCACTTGCAATGTGTAGCTTGAAAGCTTCTCTCACACCAAGAGTGACGCTCACAAGTGGTTGCTACACCTAAGTCTCTCCTCACGCATGCAGTGCTGGGGTGCTATGTGAGATATTGGAGGTTGTTTTACAAGAAGGAGAGGGGCCTATTTATAGGTTGGAGACCCCTCATTAAGATTATTGGAAATCCTAATTTTCAAGCTAACAAATCAGGATTATGATTTTTTCACAATATCAAAACATTGCAGGCCTTCTTTTTCTGCTTGAGTCATGGATGTGGGCTCAAAAGAGAGCATTATTGATGGTAGATAAGGTGAAAGTAGAGTTTTAAGGAAGGGGGGAGAGAGAGAAAGAGAGAGAGAGAGAGAGAGAGAGAGAGAGTTACTATGCGCATGTCTTGAGATGAGGTGTCTTTTTTGGTTAGGTCAATGGCTATTTTTGTGTTAGTATGTTAGTGGTTAGTGTTAGTAATCACTAGAAAGTTAATGATGTATTTACAATGGGTAGAATGAGGTGGATGGTTGAAGTAATATGGTTGAATGAAGTGAGGAAATCCTTGTGATGGTGAAGCTTGAAGAAGGACTTACTTGTGTAGGTTCCCAACATGACTATCGATCCTCTTCTTTGTCTTCTCTTCTTTACACCACCGCCACCAAGGTTGATTATCGCGATGAAAAGGGCAATTCCGTCGATGAGATCTCTTAATTTGCAGAGGTTAAGCATGGTACACATGCTGAATCTATGTATATATAGAAGGGGTAAGATGGAGTTGTACTTTGGAGATAATAGAGAGAGACATAGAGATGGTGTATGTACATGGAGAGCTCATATGAGAGCTATGGGAGTAAGAGAGGAGGTTAATGGTTAAGAAGGTGAGAGAAACCATTGAAGGTGCAGGTTTGAGTGAGGGATTGAGAGGAATGAGTGTGTGTGTGTGTGTGTGTGTGTGTAGAAGTGTGGAAAGAGGTGAGAGAAGACTATGGGCTACTTGTGAGAAAAGTGGGCAGACTGGGGTCCACTCAAAACATCATAGCTCACCAGTGGTTGCTCCAAAAATCACCAAATGTTTTGAGGTGATTATTCATCTTTTGTTCCACATTTTCTCTTTTGACCACCGCTTCAAATTTGGAGTGGAGATGGGTGCCAAAAATCTCACCAAAAAGCCCGTTTTTTATGCCTGCAAAAGGACTCTTTTAGTGGCCCCCTTCTTTGTTGAATTTGTACAATGCATCCAAGAGTGAGACCCTCCTTTGTCATATCATAATACAAGGCATCCAAGTTGCCCTTTACACATGCATGGAGGAGGATTATTGGTGAATAAAGCAATATATACATGGTGGGACTAGTGTATGGACTATTCATGGATTTTAGCTCAATGAGCACATGGTGTTAGAATAATGAGTAAAAATAATTTTAAAAAAATGGAGAAATTATGGATATGGAAAGATATTGGAATCATATGATATGGTCGCTCTTTGTATTATTTTGGGTGAAAGAGGAAAAGATATGCAAGTAAATACTATAATAAACGTGACTAAGAGAGTAGAAATCAATTTTTGTTTTCACAAGGGTGAAGGTGAAAATGTGGGGGTGATTTGTATAAAAGAAAAAAATGAGGTTAGAGTATGTACACATTGGTAAAAATATACTTATGGTGTAAGAGGATGAAAGAAGGCATATACAGGTTTAATAAAACACACACCTAAGTATAAATATTTAGATAAAATACCAAAATTATTATTAAAAATCCCTATATTTATTTAGGCCATATATACAATGAAATATTTACACACAAAGAGGCCATACTATACTTTATTTTTTATTTTTTTATTTTTGTTTTTTTGTTTTTGGCTCAACTAGCCCAGTGACTAGCTAGCTGAGGGTTTTAAGAAGATATGGAAAAAGCCCCCTAACTCACACACGCCTATGTACAATGAAAAGGTAAGAATAGCCACAATGTTTAGGTGATTTTGGTAGGGTGGGGTAACTCACTATGGCAATTACGGAGAGCCGAGAAACGGCTATCAACGGTAGTGATAAAGATTTGACTTGTGTGTTCTGTTGCCCCTCTCGATAAGAGCGTCATACAAAAAGATTGTTGTATGCTTATAGAATAAGCTGCATCCCAGGCATAAGATGCACACTAGTACATGGATTGGGTATGCGCTAAGAATAATGAAGACTTTCTAAGAAGCTTTAGAACATGTTTGTTGGGAGTTAGCGTGAACCAATGTGCTCTAACTCTCAACTAGAAAAAGGGCAAGACACCATCTACGTTAGTCTTCATCGGTTTGTTAATTGAAAAATTATGGCCATAAGGGCTATGAGCCACACATGCTGGCTAAGAGTCATTCTCAGATCTTGGGTAAGACCCAACTATTCTCATTCCTCGGGTGATTGTTCTTAAGATGGAACAGATGTGCCCGTTGGAGAACACATCGATGTTAATGGACAAGCACGAGTCTTTTCATTATGGATGTTTAGGGTGTCATTGTTGCACTACATTTTTTGTGCGAAACTCAAGTTGAGTTTTTGATAAGCTTATCAGCTAATCTACACCACGGAATCTAGACACAGCATGGATGTTCTTACGAGCTAGGCATAGGCATTCAGGATCACAACTTGATCTATCTGAGTTGTACTTTCAAGGAAACAAGCCCGCAATCTACCAGGGGGTAGTGGACAAATACAACTTTTCAAATTGATTCTCATCATTCTGTACACGGCTGACTATGTTGGTTGCCATTACTTGCTACTTGAGAAGTTCCTACAAAGCGTCTTACCAAGGGGTTTGGCTACATAGATTCTACCCAACGGGCTTGGATTGCAAAGGCAACACCCAGGGTTTCCAGTGCAATGTTGCTTGTGTTTTTCACAGGTGGGAGACGTACTCCTATGCATTTACATACGGGTAACTGAACTTTCAGTTCAATCCCTAGGGCCATGCCAAGGGCAGGTCAGAACAAGTATTTTGGTCCGTAGTGTCCAATGTACATTACAATGTTATGCACCCACTTGTAGGATTCAATTTGGCACATGTTGTCACATGGGCTACAACATGGTCTAGGAACTCAAGGAGTTCGATTTAGCCAGTGTGGAGCAAGGCTAATGAGGGTCCCTCTCACTCCTGTCGTAGAGTGTTTGCAATTACCTCCACACACAAGTACAACTTGTAGTTGTAGGATGTTCTTTTTTTAGACATCCTTATCTGAGAAATATTCCACAAGTGGAGAATATTAGTCTCTCGGACAGACACTAGTGCCGCTATTTCAATTACGTGTTGCGGCGATGTCCCTAGGTGCTGGGCCCATCTGTTTTCTATACCATTTTTAGCACGACGTATCAGGAACAATTCCAGTGTTGAGAAATTGTTAGATACTTAGAATGACTTGTTAAGATACAAGTGTTGCTAAACAACATTATGGATGGTTGTTTTACATATAGAAAGGCTATGAGTTGATAATGAAAAGTTTCATTGTTTGTACCTAGAAGTGATCATTGTCTCACCTTCTATTATGGTTCAGACGTTTTGGCAAGTCTTGCAAATGATTGCAATTGAAAGTATTTAGTTTCTTTTGAGAACTATTTACATTCCTCTTTAAATGTGTGCTAGACGCATCACATTTTCCATAAGTATTGGCAAGGATGATCATGGATATACAGGTTCGGATTTGTTTTTTGCTAAATGCATGCGCACTAGGTGTTATGGGCCCTAATGTTTAGCAAAAACTGATTTGGAACGGCATGCATATTCTTCCAGTTGATGCTTATGAAGCATTTTGCACTCTACGTGCAGTATCTCTATGAGATTACTTTTGAGTCTACCAATCACCAACAGAGGTCATGGCTCGGTTTGCGTGCTTGTGGATTTTTCTAGTTAACCACGATGGTACATTGTTGATTCTTAGTCATCTAGGATGACTGTCTCTAAATCATGGGGGAAACACACCTCAATATTCTCAGTTATCCAAGGGGATAGGAAAATTACAAAGTGTAATCTTGTGCTAAAGGATAAACAAAGTGCATAAGTTAGCACCACATAATCCAATTAAAAAGAATTTATTGCTCTACTTGGAGTTTGCTTACCATCAGATAAAGCATGTTTGCGATTAGGTTTAGTCTCTTCATGTTTAAATCAGGTTCTCAACCTTGAACAGTAGTTATGGTGGGGTTGTTTACTGATGAAATTTGAGAACAAGTCAAGGAATTATACTTGGATGATGAGTTATGTCAGCAAGTTACTTTCACGGAAAGTGAAAAGAGGTCTCTTTCAGGTACATCTTTGTTGTGATAACTCGTTTAAGCATGCTCATGTGCATTCTAAATTGAGTATACACACTAGATGGTTCCAAAAGGACAACAATGTGAAAAATCATGATGTTGTTCTTGATCTCATTGAATCTCCTACTGTACCGTGTTTTGATTAAACAAACAGCTAGATCCATGATGGATACCACTTTTGAAAACATTAGTGTTCTTATGAAGATCCTACCACTTTTGTTTTCGCGGACAAAAACGCTTCTCCAATGGGGGATTAATGTCATGCCAAGGGTAGGACAATAAGAGGGTACGGCCCTGTCCAAGGGCCGATGGATACACATGCGGTACAGGGGTGATATATAAGAGGGCCAAGAGCCCATATATAGGTATGGTTGGGTGGTTATTGGCATGTCTACCTCCCTATGTCCTTTGAGGAAATACCTTTTGTGATGTAGTATTTTCGGTCCCATACGTCATATAGGACCTCCGTGGATGATATTTCAACCTCTCTCTCTCTCTCTACCTCCACAGAGACAATGCACTCTTCAAAAAAGACCCTTGTTGGACCTTTTTTTATCATCTCGTGTTTTACTAGTCCATTTGTCCACTCGACTTAGCAATTTTTGAAGGTCGTTCCTCTTAGTGCACTAGGCATCACACATGAGGCTTCAACATTATACTTAGTGGCACCCAACGCTAATGCTCCACTACTTGGGTGCTTTCCCCTCAATACAAAGGGAAGGGGGCCTTGCAAGCATCCCTTGTGTGAACACCACCAAGCAAGGTTCCACCAAACCACCATCGAGCACCCAACACCACCCATGGTTGCCTATGTAGCACCCACACATGTCTGTGTAATGCACACGGGAGGGGGAGGTGAGGGAGCTCCATAGACTCTCTCTCTCTCTCTCTCTCTCTCTCTATCTATCTATCTTCTCCTTGTTAGCAATGACAATGCATCATTGTATTACACTTATAGTGAGCCCCTGGATCCATTCTTTCCATGTGGGGCTTTCCTACTTCCATGAGGTGGATTCTTGGGAGATCTCCTCCATGAACTTAAAAAAGAGCCCATCTACTCATAAAAAATATTCTCTTGTGTCCCTCTTTGAGCTTCCCTAGTTTCATGCTCAATCATCAAATGGAGCGCTTGTGAAATTCCACTAGACATCCTAGTTATCGGATTCAGTTCCATCATTTTCTCCATAGTCATACCTTTTTGTGTCCTCAAATGGTGGGCCCCAACTTTGAAAAAAAATGTATGCTCCTATCTCCCCACAAATTGCTCCCAACTTCATCTAGGCGTATCTCGGTGCCAACGATCCCGATTGATGAGCTGTCACTTCCTCTCAATTTGACATTTGTACATAAAACCCTGAAGAACCTTGGAAAGCCCAAAAAGACTCCTCATGGAACGTTGACCTAGGTGGTCAAATCATCTAAGAATTGGCCCCCTACAAAAATTTATTGGCTGATAACTTGGTCATCTGGTGTCCAATTGGTGATCTAAAGGACCGGCATGCACCATAATGCGAGCACTTTAAATCTACTAACATAACCAATATCGAACTATCTATATACACTTGCCCAATCGAACAAGGACCCGGAAAGCACGCGACCTTCAAATTAGAGTATCCTACACTCCATAGCTATATTTGAAGAGTTGTCTAAACTAGTTTGGAGAATACCTTGAACACCACATCTTTCTATATATTTCCAACTCTTGGGACACCTTGAGAAACCAGACTATTAAGATTCATATAGAGGGCGCTTGGTATAAAAAACCACCATAAACATACACTTTTAGACACCCATAGCTAACCTGAACCCTCATCCATGCTTTAGCATCATGGTTTGCACCTGTAAATATACATAATCATGCATGTGTCCACTTCTAGCATTGGCCATCTTTGCCTCCACCAACGTGCTTCAATTTTTATTCTAAGTGCTTTTGAGCACCTCCATGTGCTGTTAAGGGATTCTCATTGACTCTTAGTGATTTTAAAATGTTCCAAAGGCTTCAAGTACTTGGAAGTTATTCTGAATACTTTGGTTTTTTTCAAGTGCTTGTTCCTAAGTGCTTCCAAGGTCTTTTTAGTTATTTTGAGTGCTTTAAAGTGCTTCCAAAATCTTCCAAATACTTCAAGGTGCTTTGAAGAGCTCATGAAAAACTTAAAGTCATTTGAGTGATCTCTTGTGCTATTGAATTATTTTTAGTGCTTCCTAGTTTCCTTTGATGCTTTTGAGTGCTTCCAAATACTTCAAAGTGATTTCAAGAGCTCATGAAAGACTCCAAGTGTTTCAAAGTGAGTTCAAAGTGTTGTTGAAGATAGTCTTTTCAGTGTTGTCTTGTGCTTGCAAGGGCTTCTCAATGCTTTCAAGTGCTTTAAGTGTTTAAAGCTCTCCTTTTATAACTTTCTTTATACTAAATATTTGACTTCCTTAAACTACCAAATAAAGAGGCCCTCCTAGACCCCATTCAAGAATTGTTGCATTCCTCAATGCAACTCCTAGGAAACAATGTCCACAAACAGGCAAGAAATTTGATCGTTTATTCTAAGAGGCCAAGCTTGGTGATGTTGACAAAGACACTAAATGGGATTGAGGGTCTCAATCCTTTCATTGTGTCACATGCATAACTAAGGCACATACTATAATCTTGCTTTTACTATGCGTGCATCAAAGTTCAATGGAGGAGATGTGCAAACAAAGACCACGTGGATGGGTGGAGTACTTGCAAATACAACCCATGGTTAGGGATAAACGAAATGGAGAAGAATTGAGTAATAATGAGGGTGAATGTACCCCCATATACATTGGCCACCATGATGGCTTGAGCAATGCCTTGATGGTTGGTCAAATCTATAATGTGAATACAAAGGATTCAAGTGTAGACTTCCACATCCTCAAATTCACTAACACAAAGCACTTGATCATAAAGTCCAAAAGGGATGAATGGCACAACCGTATTAAGAAAAAATTATTTTTCCTTGAGGGACTATTTTACAACAAGGTAAATGGGCAAGAGATGATACCTATGTCCTTTTGAACAACATGGTCATTGCTCTTATCTACTCCCATCTGGTGTAATGCATCGATTTCCAATGTGCTTGAGGGAAGGTGAGCCTAATCTTTAAAGTGACTACAAAGGAGTTAAGTGTAGAATTCTACATCCTCAAATGCACTAAGGCAGAGCACTTGACCATAAACTACAAAAGGCATGAATGGCACAACCGTATTAAAAAAAATTCATTTGTCCTTGTGGAACTATTTTACAACAAGGTAAATGGGTAAGAAATAATATCTTGGTCCTTTTAAACAACAATGTCACTGCTCTTATCTACTCGCACCTAGTGCAATGCATCATATTTCCAATGTGCCTGAGGGAAGGTGAGCCTAATCTATATGATATGTCAAATGATGTATTTGAACAAATCTTTAATAGCTTGGCTCTAACAGAGATCTTGTAAGTTCTATCTATGTGACAATTCATAGCCAGTCAACAATTTACTAGTCTAGACAACTCCTCGAATGTAGCTAAGGAGTGCAAGATATTCCGATTTCAAGGTCGCATGCTTTGCAGATACTTGTCGAATTGGCCAAGTGGAAATAGATAATTAGAGCTAGGGCGTGCTGGTAGATTTGAAGTGTTTTCTTATGGTGCCTGTTGGTCCTTTCACATCACCAATTGGAGGCCAGCAGGCCAAGTTATGATCCGATGAAGTTTTTTAGGGAGCTAGTTCTAAGATTATTTGACCACCTAGGTCGATGTGCCATGAGGAGTCTTTTTGGGCTTGCCAAGGTTCTAAAGGTTTGTATGTAGAATTTCATATTGGGAGGAAGTGACAAATCATCAATCAAGACTGTTGGCACCAAGATACGCCCAAATGAAGTTGGGAGCAATTGCCAGGGAGATAGGAGAAGATGTTTTTTTGCAAAGTTGGGGCCCATTGTTTTAGGCCCAAAAAAGGTAAGATTATGCAGCAAATGATGGGAATTAAAGCCAATAACCAAATTGTCTAGGGGAATTTCACAAGTGCTCCATTGGATGACTCAGCAGGAAACTGGGGAAGGTCAAAGAGGCACACAAGAGAAAATATTTTAGGAGTAGATGGGCTTTTTTTTAAAGTTCATGGAGGAGATCTCCTCAGAAGCCACCACATGGCATTAAGGATAACACCACATGGGAAGCATGGATCCATGGGTTCAATATTTATATAATACAACGATGCATTGTCATTGCTAACCAAGAGAAGGGGGGGGGAGGGGAGAGAGAGAGAGAGAGAGAGAGAGAGAGAGAGAGAGAGAGAGAGAGAGAGAGAGAGAGAGAGAGAGAGAGAGAGAGAGAGAGAGAGAGAGAGAGAGAGAGAGAGAGACTCTAACTTTGATCGTACTTGTCCTCAAATATCTTTGTAATTTAGTATACTTGGACTCTGTTCTTGATAGCTTTCATAATGCTCATAACTTACCTGTAAAATAGCTTCTTGGAAGTATTCCCAGTCATCGTTGCAGGCTTTGGTAGCCTCTTGAATTCTCTCCTTCAAATAGGAACTTAGTAACTGCTCAAAAGATCTCATCAGTAAATCTTCTGGTATCCCTCTTACCTTGGTTTCCAACTCGTAGCACTCTAGGTAGCTCTCTGGATCATATCCATCAAAGACTCATCTGTCGTCGTATAATCCATCTAAAGGTGCATCCAAAGTTTCATCCATTTTATTTTTATTCTTTATGGTATCCATTTCAAGCAAAGATCCTTGAACCAATTAAAGCATCTTCAAAACATCTGGAACTGTTGACTTATCATCAAAACTGTTTGCACTTAACTCTGCAATCATCTTCATCATCTGCTCTAAATTCTCCATCTTTACCTCCCATCCCAACTCGTTTCACGTCGGGTTCACCAAAGATGTCAAGGGATATGTGTTCAAAACATGAGCCGGGTAGGCGTCGGGCCTCTGGCAATGAGAGGTGTGAGAGAGAATAAGAAGAATATATGAAAAAAAGGCTATAAAAATCACCCCAATCATCAATTGATCGATTCAATGATTTGAGTACAACATAATCCTTAGCCAAGGCGGATTGTCAACAACACCGTCATTTGGATATTTTACTAACTAGGAGTTTAAGATCCCATTTTGCAGGATTAATCGGGTTGCTAACGGCACCGGGGCTTAGTAAGCTATTTAATCAACCTTCGAAATGATGACATTGATGGAAATTTTCCTCTGCCGCTTTGACTGCTTCAACTATGTTTAAGATCTCTCTACACTGCCTCTGTTCCTTTGATTTTCCTCATAAAACTTCTCTAAGTGCCTTCCTTAGCTTGCTCTTACACTCCTTCCATTGCTTCAGTTATCAACAATAAGACTCAAGTTTCTCTTTCGATGTTGTCAAGAGCTCTCAAAAATCTCTTGATTGCCTTGCTTTGCTCAATCGAGCGCCTTTTGGAGCTACTTGCAGAGAGAGAATCCCTCGAATCTCATGCTCTTACCCTGCTTTTTGGCTCCTTGTTCTCCTCTTCTCAAGCTTAACTCCGAGAGAGAGAGAGAGAGAGAGAGAGAGAGAGAGAGAGAGAGAGAGAGAGAGAGAGAGAGAGAGAGAGAGAGAGTTCTCCTCCCTTGCTTGTCGCACCTTGCTTCTCAAGCACGAGAGAGAGAGGAAGAGCCTTGCTCGGATCCTCCGTTTGCTTGCTTTACTAGCCAAAGAAGAAAGAGAGGAAGAGAGACCGGCTCCTTTCCTTGCTTCTCCAAACCGAGGATGAGAGAGATGAAGAGAGACTCGCTCCTTTCCTTGCTTCTCAGAACCGAGGACGAGAGAGAGGAAAAGAGACCAGCTCCTTTTCTTGCTTCTCCAAACCGAGGACGAGAGAGAGGAAGAGAGACCGGCTTTGCTTTGATTTTCTCCTTCTTATTACCCTCATGAAAGCTTCTCTTGCTTATGGCTGACACCTTTTTCTTGCTAACCAAAACCTTCTTTTTGCCTTGGTCCATCAGTCACGACACCGTGACTAATGTGTCATGGGACCCGGCATGTGGCAGGTTTTTGGGACGAGTGCCAAATGTGGCGGGAGCTGGCCCAAAATTGACCACCATGGCAAGCAGATGACTTTTTGTCATTGCAACACCCTCTTCCCCCACTCGTACGGGTAGGTGGGACATCATTTCCTTTGCAAAGTCTCTGTTCGCAGCCCTTGCTCGCCATCTCCTTCCTTTTTCTTTTCCTCTTCTCACTCAATTAACCTAAAGCCCTTATTTTCTTTAATGGGCGGCCAATGGTCCTACCCCCTTGGGGCGACCCTTTGGGTTAATTTTGGGTGGCCCTTGGCCCTTGTTGGGCACCACATTTAGCATACATGTTGGGAAAGCATTGCCAAGCAAAACATCTTTCTCCAGCTGTCCTTGAGTAACATTATCATCGTGATTTTTGTGGCCCGTATCCACATCTCACATAATCCCACGTGCCCTCAAGATGCAGGTATAGGTGATTGCATTCGTCGAAAAACGTTCCTTTCGCATATAGTTAATTTCCCTAGAGCTTCCTTGCCGCAACCGTATTTGCATTCCCCACAATCATTGCATTCCAAGAGATGACATTTCCAGGACGAAGCTCTTCAAAAGCCTTATGTGCTTCTGTACGACACCACATTTGGTCCCCATCCAATGATGCCAAGCACAATGATGACACAGATTTTGACTAAAGTAGTGCCAAGTTCAAATCCTCTCGCATATATAATTATCAGTGCACCACAAAATATAACATTTTGAAACTTGGTTGAAGTAAAAAATTCCCATATGGCACTCTGATCGAGGCGACCGACCTGGCATGGAACTGGCCCCTTGGGAAAATTAAACGAACAATATCTTGGCAATCGGAACTCCGATCGTTGAAAAGACTGACGTGCTCCACAAAGTGAGCACTTCAATCCCATGCATTCATTTCAATTCTATCTCCTCAGTTGCAGTTGCCCAGTCCAATACGGATTTGCAATTGACTCAAACTTCAAACTGCCATAACTTCTTCACTGTAGCTCCAATCGACCAGCCGTAACGACAAGACGGTAGAGCACTTCAAGCACTAGATCTCTAGATCATAAAATCCCATATGTGCTCACTTTAGACATACTCTTTTTTAGCATCACCAAGCCATCAATTGGCCTTTTAACACTAGATTGGTAACCAAACAGGACATAAAAGTGTCCTTTCAGGGTTTTGAAGAAAACCTCCAAAACCATAGTAGATCCACTCATTTTGTAAAATGAATTCTAGAGTGGTATAGTTGCAAAAAGTTGAAAAAAGCCAAAAACAGGACCCGTTTTTTCACACAGTTTAGGTTGTGAAATGTTGTGCAAGGACAAGGTTAAAGATGGAATTGATATTCCAAAAAAATGTCGAGTTTTTTTCAGCTCATGAGACAACTTTCTAGATAGATAGCACCTCAAAATCCATTTTGAAACTCTTGACATAATTCAAGGAAAATGGTCACTTAACAGGACATAAAAGTGTCCCAGGACATAAAAGTGTCCCATTACCAACCTAGTGTTAAAGCCGCACCTAGCATACATTAATCATCAAACCTTGCATGTTGTCAAGCCCTGATCACTAATAAATAATGAAGTAGACTTCAATCAAGCACAATGTGCATCCTTCATTATGTGAAACTAGAATATCTACCTCACTCTCAATGCTTTTGTTATGTGGGAACAAATACTATAATGTACATAGTGTGATATATGCGAAAATAAATGCCATGGTTGCGGTCGTGTACATACCTTGTCCGGCGGGCGAGGCCCTAGACGTGGCACTATGGCATGTGTTTTCCCATAAATATATGCCTATTTTGCTTTATAAATGCACAAATGTCAAGTGTATCGAAGTGGCATGCTCGTTTTGCCTAGAAAGTTCAATGCGCGCAATCTCGGCCGAAAATAGCAGGTTTCGTGCGCGGGCCTAAAAGACGTGTCCAAAGTGCTTACCAAGTGGAAAAATGAGATTCAACATGAAATTTGAGGCCATTGGATTTTTCCACAAATTTAGGAATTTTTCCCAGTTCGTTTGGCTTTCCACGAACAAAAAGGACCATTTTTGGGCACAAAATGGCCAATAATTGCCTTAAAATGGTCAAAAATAGCCTAAAAATAGCTCAAAACAGCTCAAAATTCCACATCAATGACAGTGCCATCGTTTCCTAAGCTGTGTGGAAATTTTAGAGCCAAGAATGAGCTCATTTGGGCACATGAGCAAGGAGATCAATGATTCCTTTACAGGGTGATAGTGCAGTCACGTGCTGCTTCCACTACATGGTTGAAGCTGTGAGGCCTCCAATTAGGGTTTCCCCTCCTCAAATACCTACTTGATATTCTCCAATAAATTATTGAAGGTTCCATGAAATGGTCATGACGAAGAATCATTATTTCATGGAGGACTCTGAAAGGGTAACAAAGAGGACTTTTTTAGAGTGGGTAGTTCGGCCAAAAGAAGGGCTTTCGCCTACCAAGCTACTAAGGGAATTTGAATGCTTATATTATCAATTGTCAAGGACTAAAAAGGCTATGCTAAACTCAGAGAAGATAGAGCTATTTTTGTAGGTTGCAAGTAAAGAGATTCAAGAGAAGTTAGAGTTATTACTTGAGGATAAGGATGCAGAACAGGGTTTGAAGATTGATTGGAATGAGGTTGAAGATGCAATTTCAATTCTAGCCAAGTGACAATGATGGAGAGACAAGATGATAGTTTACCCTTCTCAATCCCCAAGCGTTCTTGAGAGTCCCATAAAGCCTATTGTTGTGGTTCCAAAGAGTGACAAGTCCATTATAGATGATATTGTTAACGTAATGCACGAGCTAAAGCTAAAGCTTACAAGTCTACAAGAAAAGGGATAACCATCATGACAATCTCCAGGGCAAAGACCTCAAAACAGAGAAGGCTTTGTTGAACATGGAAGGAGGGATTGTGAAAGTTTTAAAGACGCTTTGGCAAAGGAGCTTGTTTTCTTTAAAGATGTAAAAATTCACTTAAGTGAAACATGTAAGCTCTTGGGAACAAACTTTGGGAAAGGTGGGATGAAGAAACTAGTTGAGGACATGGCTACTAGCCATGCCATCTCAATGGTTGAGGTAGACACCTATGGGTTGAAGGTGGATCCTATTAAGAAAAACGGATTATTCAAAGTTGGAGAAGAGGAATCCAATGTTATTGGAGAGCTATGGCCATGTGCTATACAGTCTTCTATGAAGGGTAAAATGACTACAAAGGTTTTACATGAAGTTGGAGATTGCATTCAACTTGAAACAGGTTGGAATGACCCTGTGGACTCTTTGTCACTGCATGCATACATTGCCAGATGTGAAGCAAACGAGGCCATTGTTGAAGAGAAACATAGGTGCAAGAATGAGGATAAAGGGCCATCAAAGCGGGCCACAATGAGTGGAGGTAAAAACGACACGGTGCCTCCTTGATCACCTTCCCCGCAACAAATTATTGTCCCCAAAGTGCCTATGCAAGAAGCCTCTAAAGAAAAGAAGAAGGATGCAACAAAACCCAAATCAAAGGGTCTATTATGATTCCAAAGGCCCATTTGCCAAAACTCATTAAATTGCTTGATGAAAAGTTCAAGATGGGTATCTTGGAGCCTTCTTGTGCTCCGTATTCAAACACGTGGTTCACAGTTATGAAGAAAAATGGTTCTTTACGCTTTATTCATGATATGCAACTTGTAAATAAGGTGACAATAAAAAATGTGGGTACACGGCCAGAGTATATGAATTTGCTGAGGCATTTGCAGGAAGGACAATATATTCTATGGGAGATTTGTACTCAGGGTATGATTAGTTACAACTAGCAATGGAGCAGGGACCTGACTACCATGAGGACACCTTTGGGCCTGGTAAGGATGTGCACCTTACCTCAGGGAGCAACTAATTCAATTGTGCATATGATGAATGGTATGAAAAAAATCCTTCGTGACTTCATACCTCAAACTACAATACCTTTCCTTGATGATGTGCCAATCAAAGGATGTGATGTAAGTGATGATGTGAGTCTGGACTCGAGGGGGTTCCCCAAGTATGTAAGAAACCCATATCAATGATTGTGATAATATCTTGTCGAGGTTGGAACAGGTGAACCTTACCTTGTCTGGCCAAAAGTCATTGTTTGGTGTGAATGAAGTTCTTATTGTGGGACATATGTGCGGGCCATATGGTAGAAGGCCTTGTCCTGCAAAGATTGATGTAATTTAGAGAATGAAAGAGAAATGTATAAATTTCACTGAGGTTTGAAGGTTCTTGGGTGCATGCGTGTTTTATGTTATCTAGATTCCGCATTATGCACATGTAGTAGAGCCTTTGTCTCAACTTTTTAGAAAGAACCAAAAGTTTCAATGGGAAGAAATGCACACACATGCCATGCAAAAATTAAAGAAGTTTCCGCTTATGTCTCCAACTTTGAGGAAAGAAAACTATGAATGTGGAAGATATGGAATTGTGATAGTAGATACAAGCCCCGCAGGAATTTGATGGGCGATTGGGAAAGATGATGATGATGGCAAGCAATATGTGGTGAGATTTAAAGCAAAAGTCTTAAGTGATCATCAACGCAACTATCCAAGGTAAAAAGAGAGTTATGGGGAGTAGTCATAGCTTTGAAATGTGATATAGAGTGTTTGATAGGAGAAAATGTAACAGTGGAGACTGATTGTCTACCCCTTCTTGGAATGATCACGAGCTGCTCAACTCCCGACATTGCTATGTTGACATGGATTGCCTACATAAAGTGCTTGAATCCATAATTTAAGCATATTGTAGGGAAAGATAATCCAGTTGCGGATATGCTTTCAAGACCAAGGTATGAAAATGAAGAAGACATGTTTGTCGAGGGCGATGTTGTAGGCACACAATTCTATAGTATCTCTCATGCCAAGGGTGATCATGTTTGCCTATCAAATGCACTTGAGTCATTTATAGAGGACCTATATCAAGGTGAGTGGTTGCTCATTGGACACTATCTAAGCACTTTGACAAGACAATAAGGGTGGAATGATCAAGAGTTCAAAAGAATACGGAGAAAGGCCTATGGATACTTTTTGAAAGATGGGTACTTATGGAAGCATCCAAAACAAAGAAATGGAATGCCGTTGAGAGTTGTAAATGATAAGAACGCTCAAAATGAGCTTATGAAAAGGTTTCATGAGAGTCTTTATGCTGGACCTAGAGGCATATGGTCCACCTTTACTAAAATGAAGGAGAGGTATTGGTGGAAATGTATGTATAAATATGTATCTCACTTTGTAGAGTATTGTGAAACGTGTCAAATGTATTCAAGTGTATGTCAGCGTGATGGGTTGCACCCTACTTACCCATTGGCCATGCACTATAAGTGGGTAGTAGATCTCGTTAGGATGCCATTGGGCGGATTTCAAATGAGATACATAGTGCTTGCACGGGAAGATTTAACCAACCAAGTTGAAGGTCGTACTCTAAGAACAAAAATCACAGAAGGGGTATGTAAGTTCCTCTTGGATGATGTGATTAGCCATTATGAATGTGTTGGAAAAACAACAGTAGATAGGGGTGAGTTGGATGCTGACAAAGAAAGGGAGTTTCCCTCTAGGTTGGGCATTACACTTGCTCTCACTGTTGCATATAATCCTAAGGGAAATGGTAAATCAGAGCATGGGAATCCTCCTGTTATTAAATCTTTGGCTAAGGCCTATAAAGGTGAAATCAGAGAGTGGCCTAGGTTATTGCCTTATGCTTTATGGGCTGATCGTACAACTCATAGCTCAATTACTGGTTAAATGCCTTTTGAGTTGATGTTCGGTCAGAAGCCTATAATGCCAATTGAGAATGTAATTGCCACATGGAATGTATTGCCTTGGGAAGATGGAATGAGCAGGGAAGGACTTCTTTATTTGCGCATACAAAAGTTAGAAAGAAGGCCCCAAGATATTGAGATTGAAAAAGCACGATTGAAAGATGCAAGCTTAAAGAATAAGGACAGATTTGATAAGAGGCATAGCCTTTAGACCTAAAGATATTGAGGAAGGTGATTGGGTGTTGGTGTATGACAATAGTCTTGAAAACCAATATTCAACAATAAGAAATCTTTCAAAGAGATGGTTTGGTCTTTATGTGGTTCATCATACGCATGGGAATGCAACTTATACGTTGCATGAATTAGATGGGGCAAAAATGAAGATTCCCATTGTAGAGAAAAGAATCAAGTTATTCAAAAGAAGAGGTAATACAGATCCCTTTGATTCACAAGAAAGTCACAACAAAGGCTCTGATGAAAATGTTATGGATGTGGCTGATGAATAAGAGGATGATGCGTTAGAATTTGTTGGAAGTGATGATGAGGTCAATATGTTTGTTGACTTAAATGAAGACTGAACCTGAAAAAGACATTTGTAGCACATGCCAAGGGATGTGCAGGTTTAGAGGGGGTGGATGTTGTGCCGTGGCAGGTTCACGATGTGAAACTTCAATATCTACCTCACTCTCAATGCTTTTGTTATGTGGGACCGAATGCTATAATGTACATAGTGCGATATATGCGAAAATAAATTCCATGGTTGCAGTAGTGTACATACCTTGCCAGGTAGGCCACGCCCTAGATGTGGCACTATGGCATGCTTTTTCACATAAGTATATGCCTATTTCACTTTAGAAATATACAAATGTCAAGTGTATTGAAGTGGCACGCTCGTTTTGTCTAGAAAGTTTAATGCGGACAATCTCGGCCAGAAATAGCAGGTTTTGTGCGCGGTCATAAAAAACGTGTCCAAAGTGCTTACCAAGTGGAAAAATGAGTTTCAGCATTAAATTTGAGTCCAATGGGATGTTTCCCATTTTGTTTGGGCTTTTTACGAACAAAAAGTAACATTTAAAAATGGCCTTAAAATGGTCAAAAATAGCCTAAGAATAGCTTAAAATTCCACATCAACAACCGTGCCATCATTGCCTAAGTTGTGTGGAAAATTTTAGAGTCGAGAATGAGCTCATTTGGGCACATGATCAAGGAGATACAGTCATTTCTCACGTGCTACTTCCACTACATGGTTGAGGCTGTGAGGCCTCCAATTAGGGTTTCCCCCCCTTAAATAACTACTTGGGTTTCTCCAATGAAGTACTGAAGCTTCCATGACATGGTCATGACGAAGAATCCAACCATGAATGTAGGGTTTTTAACAGGTCCGATGAGCACTGCATCTGTGCAATTGGGAGTGAGGCTATACCTAATCTTCACACACAGAGAATTTTGAGTTAATCTTGGTTCCTTTTCAAAGTGGAGCTTTCATGGCTGGAGTTTGTTTCTTCTTTAGTGTGTTTTTTTCTTCGAATCATCTACGCCTTGCTTGATTTTTCTACAAATCCTCACAGTGAGAGGCCCGACGCTTTCCTACTCGCACTGCGCACTTCTTGACAGCGCCTTGTATCGACATCTTCTTGCTTGAGCATGCAAGGACTCACCTGTTTCCCTTCTAGGTGTGGCCTTTCCATGAGCCATCTTTACCAAAAACATAACAAAGAAACAACCACATTATGTTAGCAAATGTTACTTTCACATAAGGGGATACACGCATCAAACACAACTACAAATATTATGGTCACTATCAAGCGAACCAGAGCATCAAATACAGTAATGTTGCCCCTATTTTTTTCGCACTGACCTTGCAAATTTCAACTGCAAAAAAGAATAAAATATCTACAAATAGCACAACCAAAATACAACTGCAAGGAATATGGTGAATATCAAGCCAATCAGAGCCCAAAACATAGTTTTACCACCCCTATTCGCTTGGTAGTGACCTTTCAAATTTGAACTGGAAAACATAATGACAGGATACCAGAGCACTGTGTAGAGAGAGATCTACGTCCACAAATTGAGGAAAAAGAGGACGTAGCAAGTGGGTGGGGAGTACTTGACCTTTTACTGTTTGCACACTGCACAAAGGCTCAGCTCGGACGAGGGTAGAGTTAAAATGCGAGCCGCTTGGAGGCAGGGTTACCTACCTCTAAAATTTGGACCATGCGCCTCCTTAATGAGCATCATTTCTATTTTCATGACGTTTGGTGGATCGTACAGCATGAGAATATGAGTCCGTTTATTGCATTTACTCTAGTTGTTCTTGTGTGATGGCCAACACACTTGTCCTTTTAATGTTAGGGGTTGGCACCACCATCTCCAAATAGGAGACACAGATCGGCCTTTCCTAGTTGCTAGAAAAACAGGACACTTTAGTGTCTCAGGACATTTGAGTGTCCGATTACAAAACTAGTGTTAAGTCTTCAATTTCTTCATCCTTGGTCTGATGTAGGGCCCTATGACCTGCTGTCATGATCTGTCTGTCATATTTTTCTTGTTTTAGGGCCTCCTTTAACTCTTTGATTTCTTGGATCAAGGAAGTAGAGCCTGCAGTCATAGTCGAAGAGGAGGGTGTCTTCGTAATGGCCAGGAGCTGAGTGAGAGACCTGCTAACCACTGCATATGAGCCTTGTAGCTTCTCATTCTGTTCCTTTTCTTTGTTTATCTCCTCCTCTAGGTGTTGCTACTCGATCTGCTTGAGATTATTCTTTCTCCACCATTAGACATGTCTGCTACATCGGAATATCCTCCGTCTTTGGCATCGCAACCTCTTCTTTGGTCACACACTCAATTACAGCATCATCGAGCCCTTCCTTGTCAACCGGCCCTTCAAGGTCGACCAACACCATCTGCTCATCAACTTCAATTACTGCTGTTCAATCACCTCTTCTACTGCTGCATCATGCTCCTCTATGGAAGAGAGAGACTCGTTCTCTACTTCATCCATCTCAAGTTCCTCCATAGACACGGCCGCTTTATCTCTCTTGGCAAAATGCTGCAAATGTTGCACCACCACGGCACATTCCACTGCTACTTTCACCAACACAACCATTAGCATGGCACCACACCCCACCTTCACCTGCATTTCATCATATGTAGGCCTAGACTGCACCATTTGGCTTTCATCAAGTATCTCGGTTTGCTTTGTTCCCTGCTCTTCTTGCACATGTGCTATTACCATATCATCAAACATATAAGAGGACAGATTTACCTTTACCAATCTGGGTACATCAGATTCCGTCTCCTCGTCATGGGATGTGGACTCATCGGCACTATTCTTCTTGCTTGTCTTCAAGCTAATTGAGCTTGTATCATCATCGGCATCGGCATCATATACCAACTCTGTATCAGCATCTGCATCCGCTTGCTGCTCCACAAAAGCTTGACCATCTTCACCACTTTGCAAACTTTCTTCATCAGCTTCTGAACCCTCTATATCTGCAGCTGATTGCATTCCGCTACCTTTTCATGCAAACTTTCAACAAGAACATGCTTTACCTCTTCAATCCGTACTGGAACCTCCACATCCACTACCGCTTTTGCATCTTGGTTCACCTCGACATGGAGCTTCTCCTCGTTGACAAACTCTTCCACCCTCGGCACATGCACATCACAAACTGAAAACCTCCAAGGAACATAACCAATAGTAGGTCTTAGCTCCACACGCCTTGCATTTTTCACAACTGTAATCACCTTTGTTGGACCCAACAACACTTCGCTACCTCCGCAACAACAGGCATATAATCTGCTGGCTTTAACACTCCCAACTCCAACTTCCGCTTCACCTTTCTGCTCTTTATCCTTGCCAAATAGACCATGTCTTCATAGGTATCTGCACCATCTTTGACCTTTTATCTAATCCTTGGATGCTAGCATTCTAACAGCTTTGATAGCTTCAAAGATTGATTGCTTTTGACCCCAATAGCAATCTCTAACTGTTTCAAACAAGCTTCAAACTGCTCAATGAAAATAGAGAAATCTTTACTCACATCCTGGTGTACCGCCTTCAGCCTTGCACTGGCTTTTTCTACCGTAATCACCTCTCGAAACTGTTCCACAAAATAACTTGCAACCTTTTCCATGATTCTGGACCACTGCTCTTTAAGCCATCGAACCACACCTTGGCTCGTCCTCGCATCAACAACGGCACCATCTGTAACCTTTTTGAATCCGTCGACATATGCATTGACAACAACCATAATTTGAAATCAGCTAACCAATCCTCGGGATCTTCAACGCCCGTAAATATGAGGCCAAAACCTGGCTCCACCATCTCCGTCAGCTTCAACCTCGACCATCAAACATCTCAACCATCAGCCAACCGCTTTGTTGGAAAAAAATCACCACTTCGAACCTCAAATTGGAGTATGAGACAGCTCCTCAGTGGGGGCACCAGAAGATGGAGAGGGGGAATAGGGAACACACCCAACACACAAAATATTTTCCTCTCTATAGCCCAGGGATTCCACAACACCCCTAACCTCTCAAATAACACCTTAAAATTGGCTAATTTGCACTAACAACTCCACTTTAGCATACAAAACAACTATCTCACACCTTGCAAAAAACACTCCACATCACAAATGCACCCACATGGCTCAACTCACCCTTTCTGACTCACAAAACACTCCTAATATGCCCTCTTGGTAGCACCTTTCGAGCTGCAGGCGAACCCTCTACAAGCAATGGCCAATACACGAAGAGCGAGAGAAAAGGAGGGGAATGGGGAGAAGCAGCACAAGAGATTGGGGCAAATGAGTGGTATTATTGCATAGGGATTAGTACAATCAAGTATTCAAATTCAATGGCAAGCTTAGCAACACCTAGGCTTCAAGATTCCACTCACACACTCCAGAAAAAAAGTCCACATTGGTCAAAGACCCCAAAAATTGACATAAACCTCCTTTTATGAGGGTGTGCGTAGGAGACCCAAAAAAGAAAAAAGGAGGAGTTTCCATGTCGTGCACTTCATTTGGAGCTCTATTTAGAATTTACTTGAATTGCCACCACTTGGCATAGTTTATTTTTGGAAACACTTGCATGCTACACCTGTTGTCCACCCGATTCGGCCGCCCGGTCTTCCTCCTCTTGGGCCTTTGAATGTCCTTGCCATTGCCCTTTAACTGCCCTTGTCGACACATCTTTGCAGCGAGACCCCTCGTGTGAAATCATGGTTTGGTGGTACAAAAAAAGGACCTATTTTACTTCTACCAATGAAAAAGTGGGGACAGGTAAAATTTTTGTAGTTTAGGTCAAACCTTTTCGGACCTTATGCTTTTAGATTCTCCTTTTGAAGATCTGTCCACTGATATATAGTATAATAGGTAGTTTTTCATGTGACATGTAGAAATTGTAGCTCAAAAATTTGTCAAAGGTGTTGTTAAGGACAGTCCTTTTTGTACCACCAAAGCGTGCTTTTAGCCCCTCCCCTATCGAGGCAATAGCGATATCGTTATTGGGGGGGAGGGGGGGTACACCCCTATCCTCAAAAAATTTGACCCTTAACGGGCGTGGGCACATCCCCTTACAGGCTACCAGGTCATCATCAAAATTCCCCACGCAGGCGCCCGCGGGCGGGCCACCTCCCTGCACCGCCAAAATCACCACCAAACCGTCGCCAACAGCCACTGCACAGTGCCAGGCCCGCGCGCCATAGCCATGGGAGAAGAGCTCGCCTCTCTCTCCCTTCTTGTGTACCATAGAGGCCTCACGATCTGGAGCTTATACCATGGCCTCACTGTGCTAATGTGTGCATGTGGGTCTAAGCGCCGACCACGTGGCAGCTCACCATTGACTTCCACCCCCAAGGGCCATAAACCCTTCAACAAAAGAAAAAAACCCGTTTTTTTTTAGTCCTCTTCCCAAGGCTTCTATTTTGTGCTCCAAGGTTGGACTGCCAAGCCGTAACAACCTTCTGAAACTCCATCTTCCCAGATCCAACCGTACTTCCCATCCCTGCATTTCAACCCCTTGGCACCTTCGAACCAAGGCCGTAAAAAATGGAAAAAATCATCTGCAACCTACTTTGGACAAAGGCCACCCATTTTCCGACTGCTGTCACTTCTTGCTCTGGACTCCATTTGACATGTAGTCACTTCCTCCTAGCTCTGTATGATACACACCCTACTCCAAAACTTTCTCGGTCCTCAAAAGACGCTAGATAGCACATTCTTCAATGCAGCCAAGTGGGCTCAGACCTAGGCCCAAAAAAAACTTCAATTGATCATATCTTACAAACCATGGCTCCGATCCGCAATCCAAAAAGATAGGCAAGCTCCATGAATTGATCTCTACACATCAATACCTCAATTTCCACTTGGATCACTTGTCCCCAAGTGCCCTGTCCGCCAAGAATCTGCAAACCACTAAAGCTTCAACCTTCAATAACTTGGGCTCTGTAGATTGGTTTGATGAGCCATCTAGATCTCCTCCTTCAGCACTTCAATCTCTTCATTCCATGGTCCAAAAGCTGCACTTTGCAGCTCCTTCACCTGCTATCCAAATTAGTCCCTCATGGAGCCTTTCTTGGTCTATAAGCTGCATCATGCATACAATTCCGTTGCTACCTGCCATCCCATGATTCTCCTAGCTGCTCCAGTCCTTTGCCATGCTTCTGTTTGGATGCACACATATGCCCATGCGACCTTCTAGAGTCGGCACACTTTAGCTGCACCAACGTCTCACCTCAATCGATCAACGAGACTCTAAGGCCTCCCAGTCTATAGGCTCTCCTACGGCAACAAGACCATTCAATACTTCATAAATGCCGCTTCAATATCCATATGTCTCCTCCTGGCGCATCGGGGCTCGATGCATTGCAAGATTCTGCGCTTATACAAAAACCAAAGTAATTAAGACTACATGATTCATTGCGTTTTAAAAAAAACGCCATAGCTAGGATTGGATTGAAAACTCACAAACTCATAGTGAAAGGTGTCGAAGCCTCCGTTGCCAAGATGAAATGTGTCCTTGGTCATCTATCGTACCTCCACGGCCTGACGCTACTGTCTGAACCGCGTGTCCACTATCTGCTCATCCTCCCTGATCTACTGCCACGTCTCGTGTGAGATGCCCGAAGGCTTCGACGAGCAAGTCCTGAAAGCCCGACAAGGTGCATCTCGACGATGTTTCACGGTGTCCCGTCCAACACCCTTGATCCACCTCCTCGGAAGCTCCTCTGAACCCGGAGTAGGATGATACTCTCTCATGATGGTCTCCACTATATAATTTATTTTGTTGCGGTCCTGATCAGACCAAGGTGTCATAATGCTGGTCAAAAACTGCAGCTCCATGAGCTGGCGAACCCGCTTTCTCATCTCAGTCCCGACTCTGTCCATGTCAACAGAACCATCTAACCGAACAGTATAGACCTTGGAGGCACTAGGATCGTGTGACCCCCAAGGTGTCTGAGGTGTGCTAAGAGGTGTGCGGAGAGGTGTGTTGGGCAGGATGAGGGTCGTGAGCGAGGAGGGGTCGAAGCATCTGTGGACCCTCCTCCACAACAACCACCACCTCCACCTGATGCTCGCCGAGATCAGTAAGTGCGCCTGTGCTGCATAGATGATGACGTACCCACCTCTGCCGTACCCCTAGGTGTCGAAGTGGCCGTGATGGGAGAGCTCGCAGGCATCGTACCCATAGGTGTACCCCCCCATAGGTGTCGGACCCTCGAATGTGAAGCCCGAAGGCGTGGTACCCGTGCCTTTGGCAACCCAATATTGAGATGCATCTGGCTTCACAGTATCCTAGCCAATCATGCATAGTCCACATAAGAAGTCCATGGATCCTTGCATGCTGTGGTCCTGCTGGTTCAACCGCATCTGCTATGTCGATCCCATGCCATAACTCTTGGAGCTTGTCAACTAGTGGTGCTAGATAAACATCCTTGTTTTTGGCCTTGAACTTGCCAGGTACAACCAAGCCTAATATCAAATGACCCTGCTTTGATGGCAAGCCACGACGGGAGGTTGTAATTGACAAGGCACACGGACCAAGTGCTCCATGACGAGCTTCTCAAGACAAATGGATAGACTCCATTCATTGCCATGCCCAAACACAAATTGCGTGGTTCACTCTTAAAATGTGGCCAGGTATCTTCAATGTGTCTCCAAGCCTTTGAATCAGCGGGCACCCTAAGTGTTGCGTCAGTGGATCTATTCGTAGAATGCCATCGGATCAACTTTGCAATGTAGCCACAACAAAACATGCTTTTTATCCTCAAAATAATAGGGAAATGCCGCATCACTTTAGCTGGCACTGACTCACCAACCGCATCTTGTTTGTAGCGTATTGCTCGACACTTAGGACACGACAGACAATCTGCAAAATCATTGCGAAAAAGAATGCAATCATTTGCACATGCATGAATCTTATCGTAGTCCAAGCCAACTGAGGTCAATAGTCACTTTGCGTCTGGCCTAGAGGGGGGTATTTCATTGCCAGCCGAGAGAAGTTGCTCCCGCAACAACCTGTTTAAGCCACATTAAATAAAAGCTCCCCAAGCATGTCACCATTGCAATTGGAAAATCTCTTTTGTAAGTTACGTACCCAAACAAAGCAGAGAAGCTTGCATCTAACCACCCGTACACTGTCTGCAGATTCAAAAACGACAGACAAGTACGAACCACATATATTTTGGCGCCTTCATAGATTGGTTGAGATGCCAACTTTCTCAACATGTCTTCAGGAGATAGGTACACGGCTTTTGGTGTTGCTTTGCTCGCGTTCTCCTGGCTTATCTGGAAGAAGGCATCCAGCATCTCCTCCATGCCGTCGTCTTCTATCTATAAGCCCTTTTCTGCTTCCATCCTTGGCTCTAGATTGGTCTAACCTTCACGCATAATCCTTTCTCTCTCTCTCTCTCTCAGATATAGGTGTTATGTCGCAAAAATCAATGCCCGTTCTGTAGGAGTCGTATCGTAGATTCTATACGATTGCTCCAGCAAACTCTCCGTACTTGTGCACATGCTCATTACATATCCTACGCTTGCGCAAGATTTGATACTTGTAGAGTGTGCATGAGTATGCAATCTTTTCCTCCATGTTAGTTGATGACGTTGCCATCTACAATGATTATGAATGTTGTTTTAATATATATACTTCTAACTACCTCGCATTCTCTAGCCTTGCCCGATCTTCGCACACCTCGGTCTAGAGGTGTACGAAGATCAGAACCACCGGGTCAAAATCTCATCTTTATTGGTCAAATCCTATATGGGTAGACACATACATGCTCTCCCAGGTGTACATGACAATGCATGTAGTGGGAAAAACCCCTTTGCCTCTTTTAGTTCCATAGTTTCTTCTAGAGGGAGAGAGAGAGAGGAAAATAGAGAGAGAGTGTGAGAGAGAAAGAGAGATAGCGAGAGCGAAAGCGAGAGAAAGAGAAAGAGAGATAGCAAGTCTCTCAAGAAAATAGGGATGCGTGACCTATGAGACCGAGTTACAATTGAAAATATGCTTTTGGAATTGTAATGGATACCCATGGAATGCGGGGGTTGGCATTGATGAACTAACAAGCAAAGCCGATGTTGTACTTCTTGTTGAAACTTGGGAGCATGATACACAAAGGATTAACGGCTTGGAGGATTACAATATAAATTCATTGATGTGGTCAAAGAATCTCAAGCAACGAAGAGGACAAGGAGGTTAGCATGTATGGTTAAGAAAGGATTGGAAGATTTTGTATCAATTGTGAAAGATGACAAGTACAAACGTTATGTATGGCTGAAAATTATGACACCAAAAAGAGCACCCATTTTTGTAGCCGGTTGCTACATTCCTCATCATGATTCTTCCTTTTATGCTTGCATGGATAGAGATCAACCATTTTCTAATTTGGAAGAGGACATTGCTTATTTCAAAGGTGAAGGTGATGTTATTGTATTTGGGGATATGAATGCTCGCACAAAAACATTGCAACATGATACTCAACAATTTGATATGCCATACATTTCAAGGGAGTTGGAGGAAGTTCACTTGTATGATCGTACTTCAATGGATGAGAAAGAGCCGGATCACTATGGAAAGTTACTTTTACACATGTGTAATAGCACGGGTATGCTTATTGCCAACGGTGTATCTTTGTGGAGTGGAACCAATAGATTTACATGTAGAAGACATAATGGGGATAGTGTGATTGACTATATGCTACTCTCTGAAGCCATCATGTATCGGATAAAGAGTTTTATGTTTGGTCAATGGACCTCGGAATCTGACCATCGCACCTTATGTATTGACCTTTCATGTGGAGAAGCAACTAAGCATGATAATCTCAGCCAAAGGAAAGAGAAGTTATCACTATGTATGGATTTCAAACGGGCACCCATGTACATTGAAATGGTTGAGAAAAAAATATGGATGACAAAGCTTCAATGTGACGCACCATTGGAAACTAAATGGGAAGCTTTCAAGAAAGCTATTTGTTCTTGTGCGGAAGAATGCTTTGCCATAAAGCATCTCCATGGTATCAACAAAGATAGATCACGTAAAAGGTGGTTTGATAAAGAATGTCAAGATGCTCGAAAGTCCTTGATAAAGCTTGATGCAACTATGGACAAAGACAACTATCAAAGTCATTTGCATACATACAAGGCATTGATTCAAAAGAAGAGAAGAAGATGGGAAGTAAAGCAACAAGAATTTCAAGTCCAAGAAAAGGCACATGCATGTGGAAGATTTTGGAGAAACTTGAGAGGCAAGCGGGTTGAGAATTTTGGTAACTTGAGTCTAGTGGATATATACACACATTGTAGGCAATTATATGAGCAAGAACATACTGAAAAAATGCCATTTTATGGTTCACTCCCATGTATGCCCTCTTTTTTTACTATTGAGGATGTATGCGGTGGGCTTGAAAAGTTGGCCACTCGCAAAGCGGGAGATCTTCAAGGTATCAAGCCGGAGATGATCAAATGGACGGGAGATTTTACCCATGAGTGGATGTGTGATATGTTCAACCTTGCACTTCAAAACGGTATGCCTTATGATTGGAGTACTAATTGGGTTAAGCCTTTGCATAAAGGAGGGGATGTAAAGAATGTAAGCAACTACCGGACTATAATGATTGGGTCTCTTATGGCAAAGTTATTTGGGTGCATAATGGAGATGAAATTGAGTGATTGGGCTGAAGAGAATGACAAGCGTGCAAAGGGACAAGCGGGTTTTCGTCGATGCCATAGCACCATTGATCATCTTGTCACTCTTTGTGTTCTCATGGAGGAAAGTCGGTTGAAAGGCAAGCGATTGTATTGTTGTTTTGTGGACTTTAAGAAAGCCTTTGATATGATTCCACGTAACAATTTGTGGAGAAGGATGGAAGAACTCCAAGTGCCAAGTGAGTTTATGCTTGCAGTTTCTCGAATCTATGAGAAGGTGATTTGTCAATTGCGCATGGGAAGAGAAATTTCAGAAATTTTTGTAAGCACTATTGGGGTTAAACAAGGATGTCCATTGTCACCAACTCTCTTTGGTCTATGCATCGATCAATTGGAACAAATGGTACTTGACTTTATGCAAGAAGAAGGCATTGAAGAGGTCACTATTTGCAATGCGGTAATCATTCTTTTGTTGTATGCGGATGATGTAGTGCTTCTAGCACACACTTTAGAAGATACACAAAAGCTTATGGTTGTCCTTGAGAACTTTTGCTTGCATAGTGGGCTTATTGTAAATGAATCCAAAACAAAGGTTATGCTTGTGAAAACTAACCATAAGGAGAAGCCATGCATTGTGTACAACAACGAGACACTTAAAGTTGTTGAGAGCTTTAAGTACCTTGGCCTTGAGGTTCCATCCAATCACAAGTGGCATGAATGTGCTATGCGTCGTTTGGAAGCGGGAAAGAGAGCATTTTATGCATTTGAGAACATGTGTAATGCGGGAAACATCAAGTGTTGGGTTCTCAAGAAGTATCTTTTTGATGCATTGGTGACACCGGTTCTTCTTTATGGAGTTGAAGTGTGGGGTGGAAGCATCTCAAAGTCTACTTGGAAAGAGTTTGAGAATGTCCAAAAGCGTTTTCTTACAAACTTTCTCCAAGTTAAGACACAAACACCATATATGCTCCTACTTCTTGAGTCGGGATCTCTTCCAATTGAGGTTATGGGCATGGAAAGGGTTGTGGAGTACATGATAAAGATGCGTCAAAACCCCTCACATAGACTTCCTACAATTGCATGGGAAGCAAGCAAAAAAGTTCAAAAGATGCATAAAAGCAAGATCTTGAGCACGGGATGGATGCAAGACATAAAGAAGTGGTTTGGGAGATGGGATGCATTACACTTGCTACATGATGCTTCAATTGACTCTCAAGTGAATGAAGCTTTTCTACAACGCCAATGTATTACGGCTTGGGAGAAATCCGGTGGGTCACGCTTCATACATTACACCACCTATATTGCCCCCAACTACAAAACCATGTTCTTCGCTGAGAGATGAAACCGTACTCACACTTACATGCTTGAGCCTATTCCCTTGTCCGCGATACGCACTATCGCAGCAATTCGGCTTAGCTCCCATTTCCTTCGATGCGAGATAGGGCGTTGGGGCAATGGAGAAGAGTCAAATTGATTGTGCACATTATGCTCAGTGCAAGTTCGAGAGTCTGAGTACCACACACTACTAGAGTGCTCAGCTTTTGATCACATCCGAACTTGCTTCTCTCACATTTTCAGCCATAACTTAGACCTACACACTTTCCTCTCCCAGCCAAAGTGTGGGCTCTCCATTGCGACTCTCATCACTACAATTTGGGAGCATCGAGAGTCACTCGTCAGCCATACACATACCACATCACATGTAACTTTGGTCCCATAGGTCATATTTGACCTCCGAGGACGATAATAAAATCTATCTATCTATCTATCTCTCTCTCTCTCTCTCTCTCTCTCTTTCTCTATATCTCTATTTCCCTCTCTCTCTCACACACACTCTCTTTCTCTCTCTCTACTTTTGTCTCTCTCTCTCTCTCACACACACACTCTCTCTCTCTCTCTACTTCAACATGGTATGCCTTATGATTGGAGTACTAATTGGGTTAACCCTTTGCATAAAGGAGGGGATGTAAAGAATGTAAGCAACTACCGGACTATAATGATTGGGTCTCTTATGGCAAAGTTTTTTGGGTGCATAATGGAGATGAAATTGAGTGATTGGGCTGAAGAGAATGACAAGCGTGCAAAGGGACAAGCGGGTTTTCGTCGATGCCATAGCACCGTTGATCATCTTGTCACTCTTCGTGTTCTCATGGAGGAAAGTCGGTTGAAAGGCAAGCGATTGTATTGTTGTTTTGTGGACTTTAAGAAAGCCTTTGATATGATTCCACGTAACAATTTGGGGAGAAGGATGGAAGAACTCCAAGTGCCAAGTGAGTTTATGCTTGCGGTTTCTCGAATCTATGAGAAGGTGATTTGTCAATTGCGCATGGGAAGAGAAATTTCAGAAATTTTTGTAAGCACTATTGGGGTTAAACAAGGATGTCCATTGTCACCAACTCTCTTTGGTCTATGCATCGATCAATTGGAACAAATGGTACTTGACTTTATGCAAGAAGAAGGCATTGAAGAGGTCACTATTTGCAATGCGGTAATCATTCTTTTGTTGTATGCGGATGATGTAGTGCTTCTAGCACACACTTTAGAAGATACACAAAAGCTTATGGTTGTCCTTGAGAACTTTTGCTTGCATAGTGGGCTTATTGTAAATGAATCCAAAACAAAGGTTATGCTTGTGAAAACTAACCATAAGGAGAAGCCATGCATTGTGTACAACAACGAGACACTTAAAGTTGTTGAGAGCTTTAAGTACCTTGGCCTTGAGGTTCCATCCAATCACAAGTGGCATGAATGTGCTATGCGTCGTTTGGAAGCGGGAAAGAGAGCATTTTATGCATTTGAGAACATGTGTAATGCGGGAAACATCAAGTGTTGGGTTCTCAAGAAGTATCTTTTTGATGCATTGGTGACACCGGTTCTTCTTTATGGAGTTGAAGTGTGGGGTGGAAGCATCTCAAAGTCTACTTGGAAAGAGTTTGAGAATGTCCAAAAGCGTTTTCTTACAAACTTTCTCCAAGTTAAGACACAAACACCATATATGCTCCTACTTCTTGAGTCGGGATCTCTTCCAATTGAGGTTATGGGCATGGAAAGGGTTGTGGAGTACATGATAAAGATGCGTCAAAACCCCTCACATAGACTTCCTACAATTGCATGGGAAGCAAGCAAAAAAGTTCAAAAGATGCATAAAAGCAAGATCTTGAGCACGGGATGGATGCAAGACATAAAGAAGTGGTTTGGGAGATGGGATGCATTACACTTGCTACATGATGCTTCAATTGACTCTCAAGTGAATGAAGCTTTTCTACAACGCCAATGTATTACGGCTTGGGAGAAATCCGGTGGGTCACGCTTCATACATTACACCACCTATATTGCCCCCAACTACAAAACCATGTTCTTCGCTGAGAGATGAAACCGTACTCACACTTACATGCTTGAGCCTATTCCCTTGTCCGCGATACGCACTATCGCAGCAATTCGGCTTAGCTCCCATTTCCTTCGATGCGAGATAGGGCGTTGGGGCAATGGAGAAGAGTCAAATTGATTGTGCACATTATGCTCAGTGCAAGTTCGAGAGTCTGAGTACCACACACTACTAGAGTGCTCAGCTTTTGATCACATCCGAACTTGCTTCTCTCACATTTTCAGCCATAACTTAGACCTACACACTTTCCTCTCCCAGCCAAAGTGTGGGCTCTCCATTGCGACTCTCATCACTACAATTTGGGAGCATCGAGAGTCACTCGTCAGCCATACACATACTACATCACATGTAACTTTGGTCCCATAGGTCATATTTGACCTCCGAGGACGATAATAAAATCTATCTATCTATCTATCTCTCTCTCTCTCTCTCTCTCTCTTTCTCTATATCTCTATTTCCCTCTCTCTCTCACACACACTCTCTTTCTCTCTCTCTACTTTTGTCTCTCTCTCTCTCTCACACACACACTCTCTCTCTCTCTCTACTTCAACATGGTATGCCTTATGATTGGAGTACTAATTGGGTTAACCCTTTGCATAAAGGAGGGGATGTAAAGAATGTAAGCAACTACCGGACTATAATGATTGGGTCTCTTATGGCAAAGTTTTTTGGGTGCATAATGGAGATGAAATTGAGTGATTGGGCTGAAGAGAATGACAAGCGTGCAAAGGGACAAGCGGGTTTTCGTCGATGCCATAGCACCGTTGATCATCTTGTCACTCTTCGTGTTCTCATGGAGGAAAGTCGGTTGAAAGGCAAGCGATTGTATTGTTGTTTTGTGGACTTTAAGAAAGCCTTTGATATGATTCCACGTAACAATTTGGGGAGAAGGATGGAAGAACTCCAAGTGCCAAGTGAGTTTATGCTTGCGGTTTCTCGAATCTATGAGAAGGTGATTTGTCAATTGCGCATGGGAAGAGAAATTTCAAAAATTTTTGTAAGCACTATTGGGGTTAAACAAGGATGTCCATTGTCACCAACTCTCTTTGGTCTATGCATCGATCAATTGGAACAAATGGTACTTGACTTTATGCAAGAAGAAGGCATTGAAGAGGTCACTATTTGCAATGCGGTAATCATGCTTTTGTTGTATGCGGATGATGTAGTGCTTCTAGCACACACTTTAGAAGATGCACAAAAGCGTATGGTTGTCCTTGAGAACTTTTGCTTGCATAGTGGGCTGATTGTAAATGAATCCAAAACAAAGGTTATGCTTGTGAAAACCAACCATAAGGAGAAGCCATGCATTGTGTACAACAACGAGACACTTGAAGTTGTTGAGAGCTTTAAGTACCTTGGCCTTGAGGTTCCATCCAATCACAAGTGGCATGAATGTGCTATGCGTCGTTTGGAAGCGGGAAAGAGAGCATATTATGCATTTGAGAACATGTGTAATGCGGGAAACATCAAGTGTTGGGTTCTCAAGAAGTATCTTTTGATGCATTGGTGACACCGGTTCTTCTTTATGGAGTTGAAGTGTGGGGCGGGAGCATCTCAAAGTCTACTTGGAAAGAGTTTGAGAATGTCCAAAAGCGTTTTCTTACAAACTTTCTCCAAGTTAAGACACAAACACCATATATGCTCTTACTTCTTGAGTCGAGATCTCTTCCAATTGAGGTTATGGGCATGGAAAGGGTTGTGGAGTACATGATAAAGATGCGTCAAAACCCCTCACATCGACTTCCTACAATTGCATGGGAAGCAAGCAAAAAAGTTCAAAAGACGCATAAAAGCAAGATCTTGAGCACGGGATGGATGCAAGACATAAAGAAGTGGTTTGGGAGATGGGATGCATTACACTTGCTACATGATGCTTCAATTGACTCTCAAGTGAATGAAGCTTTTCTACAACGCCAATGTATTACGGCTTGGGAGAAATCCGGTGGGTCACGCTTCATACATTACACCACCTATATTGCCCCCAACTACAAAACCATGTTCTTCGCTGAGAGAGGAAACCGTACTCACACTTACATGCTTGAGCCTATTCCCTTGTCCGCGATACGCACTATCGCAGCAATTCGGCTTAGCTCCCATTTCCTTCGATGCGAGATAGGGCGTTGGGGCAATGGAGAAGAGTCAAATCGATTGTGCACATTATGCTCAGTGCAAGTTCGAGAGTCTGAGTACCACACACTACTAGAGTGCTCAGCTTTTGATCACATCCGAACTTGCTTCTCTCACATTTTCAGCCATAACTTAGACCTACACACTTTTCTCTCCCAGCCAAAGTGTGGGCTCTCCATTGCGACTCTCATCACTACAATTTTGGAGCATCGAGAGTCACTCATCAGCCATACACATACTACATCACATGTAACTTTGGTCCCATAGGTCATATTTGACCTCCAAGGACGATAATAAAATCTATCTATCTCTCTCTCTCTCTCTCTCTCTCTCTCTCTCTCTCTCTCTCTCTCTCTCTCCCTCTCTCTCTATTTCCCCCTCTCTCCCTCTCTCTATCTCTCTTTCTCTCTCTCTCTCTCTCTCTCTCTCTCTCCCTCTCTCTCTATTTCCCCCTCTCTCCCTCTCTCTATCTCTCTTTCTCTCTCTCTCTCTCTCTCTCTCTCTCTCTCTCTCTCTCTCTCTCTCTCTCTCTCTCTCTATTTCCTATCTCTTTCTCTCTCGCTCTCTATTTTCTTATCTCTATCTCTCTCTCTCTCTCTATATATATATATGTATATATATATATCTGTATGTATATATATGTATATATATACGTATATATATCTATATCTATATATATATATATGTATATATATAGAGAGAGAGTGATATATATATATATATATATACTCTCTCTCTCTCTCTCTCTCTCTCTCTCTCTCTCCCTATTTCTCTATTTCCCTCTCTCTCTTTCTCTCTCTCTCTCTCTATTTCCCTATCTCTCTCTCTCTATATATATATCACTCTCTAACTCTCTACTTACCTCTCTCTCTCTCTCTCTCTCTCTCTCTCTCCCCCTCTCTCTCTCTCTCTCTAATTTCCTACACGCAGACACACACATCTCTCTCTCTCTCTTTTTAATTTCTTATACACATACACACATCTCTCTCTCTCTCTCTCTCTCTCTCTCTCTCTCTCTCTCTCTCTCTCTCTTTCTTTCTTTAGTTTCTTCCACACACACACACACGTTTCTCTCTCTCTCTCTTTGATTTCCTACACACACACACACACATTTCTCTCTCTCTCTCTCTCTCTCTCTCTCTCTCTCTCTCTCTCTCTCTCTCTCTCTCTCTCTCTCTCTCTCTCTCTCTCTCTCTCTTTCCTACATTAATGTGTTTCCTGGCCTATGCCTAAATGGTTGTCTCAAAATGAGAAGGCTTGCAAATAAAGTTTTTTAATAGTACGACGCTAGAATTCTCTGCCACACATGCATATGGCTATGATCTTTCCGGAAAGGTTATATTGGCATTGAGCCTACGCGGCCATGTAGTTATCCAACTTATTTGCATGATATCAAGCTCATATTACTTCACCCTCATTACAAACTAATATATTAAAAAAAGACAAAGATTTTATATACGAGAGATTTTTGGTATAATTGGAGGGATAGGGTCTTCAAGTTGTGAATATACATTTTCTTTGTGAATGTCCACCGTGGTTTGAGAACATCCATGAACTTCATTATGTTGGCGAGAAAGGCTTAACCTCTAACAAAAAGAAATTAATTAGATAGAAACGCATACTTTCACCCTCTCATTATGATGCTTAAAAGTAATGAAAACACCCTCAATGCTTTGTGATTTTCGATGTATATTTGTTTCCTTGTTTTGCTTGGTTTAGGGATTTCTCAAGAAAACTCGCTCGGAGTTTGAGATTCCTCCTTTGAGCAAGTATAAGAAGCTTAGCTATAGATATTGTGAACCCTATCTAATAGAAAAGAACATAAAAATCTACATACTCAAGCTACCCTCTCATCTCAAGGTTCATAATGTATTCTATGTTAGCAAATTGAAGAAATACATCCCCAGCACAGATCATGTTCTTGATGATGAACAAATTGTAATGTACACCCAAGGAACTCTTTAGCTAACCTCATACAATCTTAGAATCTAGGGCAATGAACCTTAGAAACAGAACCCTTATAGAGCATCTGATCCAATGGAAGGACTACCCTGAAGAAGATGCTACTTAGGAAAATAGGAGATCTCTTTGAAGGACTACCCAGATTTTCTCCCAAAATGAGGACATTTTTATTTCTCAAGTTGGGGAGAATGTAATATGGATGACCCTGGCAACAATTGTACCCATAAACTTAAAGTATCCTTTTTCATGAATTTTTGAGCTCAATCATAGGCAATAGATGTGTCTCTCAATTTTTGGCCATTTTACTCCCCGAGATGAGCTTTGCAATGCACCTGACGGCACCTAAAACCGACCCTAGATGAGCATTTTAGGATAAGTTGAAAATTAGGGTAAATATTGAAAAGGGGAAGGCTAAAGATACGTGGATGGGATCTGACACTTATCCCTCCCTTAGCTAGGGGTGCCATCACACTCTAGAACCACTCTGCCACGTTTGGAGTTCATTTGCAGTCAGCATGGAGCCTCCCATAGTCTACATAAATACCCCTAGCCCGCTCACAACAAACATTGTATGCTCAGAGAGCTCTTCAAAAGTAGGAGAATCTGCTCAAATTCACTCGTGCATTTGTGTGTGCGTGCGTGCGCACACACATACACACACACACACGCTCACTCGCACGCACTCGATTGTGGAGTTAGAGGAAGTTCACGCAATACAATGCGAGGCGACGAAATGATGAACTGCAATTGACACTCTCCGTTCCATTTTCCTAAATGATTCTCTACAAGAGGGCTGAAAGATGCAAGCACCTCAAGGTCTTTGCGACAAAAAATGCTACCAAGAGTCTTTCAGCCCCTTTTCTAGAGAAAGAGAGAGTCTCCCACCCTTACCAACATGAAAACACTGCAAACAATATGCTCGCTGAAAATCAACACTTTGATATCATGTGAGAAGTAGCAGTGAAAGCGAGTCAAACACACCACACATGGACTATAGAAAGATAGAAATAAGAGTTAAGAGACTACATTTGTGATTAGGTGTTTTTGGAGGACTGAAGTACAACAAACAATAATTTCAATAAAACATTTTTTTGTTAGGATCAAAGATACAAAGACCTAGCTACAACACCGGTGGAATATTATTATACACATTTCATAAAACCTCTAGATATAATATGAACTCAAGTGGTCACCATGCAAGGGTTCCAAAGGTATCTTGATGTATCGAACCAAATGCGATGCCAACAACACATTTGGCTGGTCAAGAGGTATGTAATAAACATCCTTGGTACCATCAACTAGCTCATAGTAGTAGCCCTCAACCAAATAGGAATTTGGAAAAATGCAATTGTCCCAAGAATCTCTTAGGGCTTGTGTTGTTTTGTATTTCTCCTTTGAGCACCTCAAAATGTATAAGTCTGCTCTATCTTCATTTGTATTTGTGGAAAAGTTTTCACCTACACTCAAAGCGTCACTCATTGCAACATGATGTCCACCATACATAGGAAAATTTGATCCTTGTCACTTGATTGATCACTTTCTTCACCACTGTCACTCAAGGGTTTGATGGTGATGTACTTCTAGTTTTTGACATGTGTGTTGTTAAGGCATCACCTCTAATGTTATGACATACAAAACAAGCAAAAACATGAGAGAGCTTTGTAGCAAAGTGCACACTTGTCATTCCTAGAGTGCCCATTCGCACAATGCAATGAGCGTGACCCTCCACACGTTTGCAATTCCATTTTATCTCCCTAGGCACATCTACTGCTTTGACGTCCCAAAAAATTTGAGTCATCTCTGACTGGGTGTTTTCATCATGAAATTTATGTTTAAAGAAACTAACCACATCCTTGGCACACTTCATGTGCCATGCATCAGGTTTCAATCGCTCATGTGTTAGAGCCCTTTTAACAATTGCACCAGCTCCATCATGCTCTTCTTTGCCATGGCTTGATGTTAAGAAACTCCATAGCATCTCAATGCTAGTCAAAGAGTAGTACCTAGATCAGTGACATGTCTCAAAGGCTAGGAAAGAACAAAAAACTTGAAATCATGCTATTCTCGGTGATACCATGATGGTGTTTCGTTGATATCATGGTTATTCTCGGTGATACCATGGTTATTCTCGGTGATACCATGATGTTGTTTCTTTGATACAGAGAACAGAAATAGAACCCCAAAGTGTGTAGAATACACACATGAGATGATGTATATATAGAGGGGACCTGGGTGCCATATATAGAGAATCCATATATTGAGTAGCTTCACATATAAGCTCAACACCCCCACTCAAATAAGGGTCCCTAACTGTGGATGAAAAAACCCTTGGGGGATCAAGGGAAAAACCCATAGCTCTATATATACCCACTGTTATATTATAAAAATCATTGAATATACAAATGTTCATGAGGAGCTCCATCACTCCTTTTACAATGAATATTTTATGAGGAGCTACATCACTCCTTTTACAATGACTGTTTTATGAGGAGTTACATTACTCCTATCCTATCAAATATAATAATGAATACAAAGGTTCAATAAAGAGGTGTAAAGGCTATCGATTAGCTTGTAATCAAAAGTGTCTCCGTGAATCTGCTGTGTAGCTTGTCATCAATATCGCATCACCAAACATGTCTTCATGTTGTCATCAATATGGAATCACCAAAAATATCTTCATAAATATTTTATTGTCACCAAGTTTGTCTTCAGAAAATCAATTCTTTGATCAATCCTACATAGATCATAGACTCAAAAAAACATAGTCATGAAAATTATTAGCATCGTTAGTGAAATAATTACGTTCACAATGCCATAAGAGATGGTTCGCGACGCCACTCTTTTGACGACATATATACGCACGACAACATATGGTAAATAAAGTATGAACGTAAAAGTACAAGATGTGTGATTACGTGATGCAAATGATCTGTGTATATACTATATAAAACAACATATCATCATTGTATCAATAAAAATGAATAAATCATCATGGTATCAACGAAAAGCATCATGATAGCACCGAGAATAATCATTGTATCAACAAAACAACATCATGGCATCACTGAGAATAACCATTGTATCAACGAAACAAAATCATGGTATCACCGAGAATAACCATGGTATCAATGAAACAACATCATGGTATCACCGAGAATAACCATGGTATCAACAAAAATCACCATGGAATCAACAAAATATCATCATGAAATCACCAAGAATAACCATGGTATCAATGAAACAACATCATGGTATTACCGAGAATAACCATGGTATCAACGAAACATCATCATGGTATCAACAAAAATCACCATGGAATCAACGAAATATCATCATGGCATCACCGAGAATAACCATGGTATCAACGAAACAACATCATGGCATCACCGAGAATAACCATGGTATCAATGAAATATCATCATGGTATCAACGAAAATCACCATTATCAAAGTATTAACAAAACATCATCATGGTACCATCAAAATCACTATGGTATCAATGAGAAATTATCAATAAAATGACGTAAACTATATCTCTAAAAGAATAATTATACGAGAATCAATGAACGAGTATATCATATAACAAAAGATCATGTACCAACAGTAGCTCGATAGAATTTGGACGATCATCAACGGCTCGACTGAATCGGAACGATATGTAACTGGTTTCTGCGGCAAAGTTACGTCAGTAACAAATATATAATTGATGAAGAAAAAATATAATTGAGAAGTTTTCAATTATGAGAAAAATCAAAAGCAAAAAGTAAAATTTTGATTTTCAAGCATATTCGCAATCCGAGACGATAACCCAAAATTGGTGCAGAATTTAGAGAGACTTTCTTCTGCAAAGTTATAGACCACATCGATTTCGATGGCTCAAGCGAATAGTTTCTCATCGATTCCAATGCCTGCAGTGGCTAGTTTATCTGCAAAGTTGTAGACCAAATCGATTCCAATCCCCATCGCGAGTAGTTTCTGTAAAATCGTTTTCAATTAGCAAAAAAAGAAAAAACAAAAAGCAAAAGTTGCTTTTCGGACATGTACGCGTCCGTGAACGATAACTCAAAATTGGTGCAGAATTTGAAAACACTTCCTTCTGCAAAGTTGTAGACCACATCGATTCCAGTGCCCACAGTGAGTAGTTTCTGCAAAATCGTTTTCAATTAGCAGAAAAATCAAAAACATGTACGCAATCCGTGAACAAACATGTACGCAATCCGTGAACAATAACTCAAAATTGGTACAGAAGTTGTAGAACACATCGATTCCGGTCCCTCACGCGGGTAGTTTTTGCAAAATCGTTTTCAATTAGCAGAAAAATCAAAAACAAAAAGTGAAAGTTTCTTTTTAGGTATGTACGCAGTCCGCGAACGATAACTCAAAATCGGTGCAGAATTTGAAAACTTCCTTCTGCAAAGTTGTATACCACATCGATTCCGGTCTCTCACGTGGGTAGCTTCTGTAAAATCGTTTTTAATAAGTAGAAAAATAAAAAACAAAAAGTGGAAGTTGCTTTTTAGGTATGTACGCAATCCGCGAACGATAAAATTGGTGCAGAATTTGAAAAAACTTCCTTCTGCAAAGTTGTAGACCACATCGATCTTGGTCTCTCTCATGAGTAGTTTCTACAAAATCATTTTCAATAAGTAGAAAAATCAAAAACAAAAAGTGGAAGTTGCTTTTTAGGTATGTACGCAGTCCGCGAACGATAACTCAAAATCGGTGCAGAATTTGAAAAAACTTCCTTCTGCAAAGTTGTAGACCACATCGATTCCGGTCTTTCTCAAGGGTAGTTTCTAATAAGTAGAAGAATAAAAAACAAAAAGTGGAAGTTGATTTTTAGGTCTGTACGCAGTCTGCGAACGATAAAATCGGTGCAGAATTTGAAAAAACTTCCTTCTGCAAAGTTGTAGACCACATCGATTCCGGTCTTTCTCAAGGGTAGTTTCTCCCAAATCGTTTTTAATAAGTAGAAGAATAAAAAACAAAAAGTGGAAGTTGCTTTTTAGGTATGTACGCAGTCTGCGAACGATAAAATCGGTGCAGAATTTGAAAAAACTTCCTTCTGCAAAGTTGTAGACCACATCGATTCCAGTCTCTCTCATGAGTAGTTTCTGCAAAATCATTTTCAATAAGTAGAAAAATAAAAAACAAAAAGAGGAAGTTGCTTTTTAGGTTTGTACGCAGCCCGTAAACGATAACACAAAATCGGTGCAGAGTTTGAAAAAACTTCCTTCTGCAAAGTTGTAGACCACATCAATTCCGATCCTCAAGACAGGTAGTTTCCACAAAATCGATTTTGATCAGGAGAAAAATCAAAAGCAAAAATGTACTGCTGTGATACCATGTTGAGAGAGAGGGAGAGAGCACAGAAATAGAACCCCAAAGTGTGTAGAATATACACATGAGATGATGTATATATAGAGGGGACCTGGGTGCCATATATAGAGAAGCCATATATTGAGTAGCTTCACATATAAGCTCAACAGAAAAATGGTCCAAATGCCTTGAGTTGAGCATCACATCCATTTAACCAGACTCGTGCCACTTCAAAAAGTGGAATCCTACACACACACACACACACACAGATATATATATATATATATATATATATATATGTATTTGTGCATATATATATAGATATATATGTGTGTGTGTGTGTATACATACATACATACATACACAAACTTCTCCAAAAGTTTAACCTACCATTAGGAAAAATTTGGACTCTCAAAGGGGCCCTATAAGGAATTTGACTTTGTCTCTCTTGTTCAAAATGGGTGCACGGTAAAACTTTTACAAATGAAACCAAAACTTGTCGAACCTTTTAAATTATAATGTACTGACCGAGACCTATCCATTGGTATATATCATGCCATCATATTCCTTATATTCTAGAAGATTCCATTTTTTGATGTGACAACTCCGTCTTATCAATGGATCTCTCCCTACATTTCAGCCCTCATCAAAGAGGTCAAGACTCAAGAGCAAGAGGTGATCCCTCAGAAGGTGGAAGACCGTGTGGCATCCACGCTACGCAAACGACAATGACAAGAAGATATCACCCTCAATTTTCACATTGGTGGGCTCCCAAGTGACTAGAAAGGTGAAAGGGGACCTCAATTTTCATGTGTCCCTGGCCCGCATTCAAACAACACTCCCCATGGTACAATGGGATCTAGAAACAATTACCTCTCTTGCGCTAGAACATCGCACCAACCATGGAATCCTCACTTTCAAGACCAAGGTGGACCAAATAAAACTCCTTTAGCAATCAAGGCTTCTCAAGGACACTAAATGTGGTTTGCAAAGGACCTTACGTCCACTTAGCTCAAACAAAAGAAAGAAGAAGTGAAAATGATGCAAGAAGCATCCAAAACAGGGAAATGGGCAATCTATTAAGGAGGTAAAGCTATTATCCAGTAGTTTCAAACTCCCAAAATGGCTCCCTCCTCACCTCCTCTTTCATAGGTTTTGTTCATCTTATCTCTCCCTTTCTTTTAACCCCTCGTTGGACCCTTAGTCCTTAACTGAGATGTATCTCAAAGCCCCTTTGCTTGGAAAGGCCTTTTGTGATGTTTTGTTTTTGGTCCCATAGGTCATATATGACCTCCATGGATGATAATTCAACCCCTCTCTCTCTCTCTCTCTCTGTCTCTCTCTCTCTTTCTCTCTCCACAGGCACAACACACTCTTCACAAAAGACCCTCGTTGGCCCTTCGAAAAGACCCTAAAACCTCTTATAGAGGTGCCTTCTTTTTTCATCTTGTGTTTTACTAGTCCATTTGTCCACTCGACTTAGCAATTTTTGAAGGATGTGCCTCTTAGTGCACCATGCTCTCCCTTGTGTGAACACCAATAAGCAAGGTGCCACCAAATCACCATCGAGCACCCAACACCAACCATGGTCAGCTACATAGCACTTACACATGTCCCTGTAGTGCACATGAGAGGGGGATATGAGTCATTTCCATAGACTCTCTCTCTCTCTCTTCTCTTGGTTAGCAATGACATTGCATCATTGTATTATATAAATATTGAACCCATGGATCCATGCTTCCAATGTGGTGTTATCCTTAATGCCACGTGGTGGCTTCTAAGGAGATCTCCTCCATGAACTTTTTAAAAAAGCCCATCTACTCATAAAAAATATTCTCTTGTGTGCCTCTTTGACCTTCCCCAATTTCCTGTTGAGTCATCTGATGGAGCGGTTGTGAAATTCCACTAGACAGTTTGGTTATTGGCTTTAATTCCCATCATTTTCTCCATAGTCTTACCTTGTTTTGGCCTAAAATGATTGGCCCCAACTTTGCAAAGAAAAATGTCTACTCCTATCTCCCTGGCAATTGCTCCCAGCTTCATTTGGGCGTATCTTGGTGCCAACAATCTTGATTGATGATTTGTCACTTCCTTCCAATCTGAAATGCTACATACAACCCTTAAAAACCTTAGAAAGCCCAAAAAGACTCCTCATGGCACATTGACCTAGGTGGCCAAATAATCTCAGAACTGGCTACCTACAAAACTTCATTGGATCATAACTTGGCCAGCTGGTCTCCAATTGGTGATCTGAAAGGACCGGAAGGCACCATAAGCAAACACTTCAAATCTATTAGCACACTCTAGATCTAATTATCTATTTTCACTTGCCCAATTTGACAAGGATCTGCAAAGATGCAACCTTGAAATTGGAATATCTTGCGCTCCATAGCTACATTCGAGGAGCTGTCTAGACTAGTAAATTGTTGACTGGCTATGAATTGTCACATAGATAGAACTTAAAAGCTCTCCTTTAGAGGCAAGCTATTAAAGATTTGTTCAGATATATCATTTGACATATCATATAGATTAGGCTCACCTTCCCTCGGACACATTGAAAATTTGATGCATTGCACTAGGTGGGACTAGATAAGAGCAATGGCCTTGTTGTTTAAAAGGACCAAGATATTATCTCTTACCCATTTACCTTGTTGTAAAATAGTTTCACAAGGACAAATGAATTTTTCTTAATACGGTTGTGCCATTCATGTCTTTTGGAGTTTATGGTCAAGTGCTCTGCCTTAGTGCATTTGAGGATGTAAAAGTCTACACATGACTCCATTGTAGTCACTTTAAAGATTAGGCTCACCTTCCCTCGAGCACATTGGAAATCGATGCATTGCACCAAGTTAGAGTAGATAAGAGCAATGGCATATTGTTCGAAAGTACATAGGTATCATCTCTTGCCCATTTACCTTGTTGTAAAATAGTCCCTCAAGGACAAATAATTTTTTCTTAATACGGTTGTGCCATTCATCCCTTTTGGATTTTATGGTCAAGTGCTTTGCCTTAGTGAATTTGAGGATGTAGAAGTCTACACTTGAATCTTTTGTATTCACATTATAGATTTGACCAGCCATCAAGGCATCGCTCAAGTCATCATGGTGGCCAATGTATATGGGGGTACATTCACCCTCATTCTTGCTGAATGCTTCTCCATCGCTTTTATCCCTAACCATGGGTTGTATTTGCAAGTACTCCACCCATCCACGTGGTCTTTGTTTGCACATCTCCTCCATTGAACTTTGATGAACGCATAGTAAAAGCAAGATAATAGCATGTGCCTTAGCTATGCATGTTTGTTTGAGTGTAGACATTGACACAATGAAAGGATAGAGACCCTCAATCCCACTTAGTGTCTTTGTCAACATCACCAAGCTTGGACACCTAGAATAAACGATCAAATTTCTTGCATGTTTGTGGACATTGTTTCCTAGGGGTTGCATTGAGGAATGTAACAATTCTTGAATGGGGTCTAGGAGGGCCTCTTTATTTGGTAGTTTAAGGAAGTCAAACATTTAGTATAAAGAAAGTTCTCAAAGGAGAGATTTAAACACTTGAAGCACTTGAAAGCATTGAGAAGCACTCGCAAGGACATGCCAACACTGAAAAGACTATCTTCAACAACACTTTGAAGCACTTGGAGTCTTTCATGAGCTCTTGAAATCACTTTGAAGTATTTGGAAGCACTCAAAAGCACTCAAAAGCATCAAAGGACACTAGGAAGCACTAAAAAGAGTTCAATAGCACATGGAAGCACAAGACATCACTCAAATGACTTTAAGTTTTTCATGAGCTCTTCAAAGCACCTTGAGGTATTTGGAAGCTTTTGGAAGCACTTTAAAGCACTTAGGAACAAGCACTTGAAAAAAATCAAAAGTATTCAAAATAACTTCCAAGTACTTGAAGCCTTTGGAACATTTTAAAATCACTAAGACTCAATGAGAATCACTTTACAGCACATGGAGGTTCTCAAAAGCACTTAGAATAAAAATTGAAGCACGTTGGTGCAGGCAAAGATGGCCAAGGCTAGAAGTGAACACATGCATGATTATGTACATTTATAGGTGCAAGCTATGATGCTAGAGCATGTATGAGGGTTCAGGTTAGCTAAGGGTATCTAAAAGTGTATGTTTATTGTGGTTTTTTAGACCAAGGGCCCTCTATATGAATCTTAATAGTTTGGTTTCTCAAGGTGTCCCAAGAGTTGGAAATATATAGAAAGATGTGGTGTTCAAGGTGTTCTCCAAACTAGTCTAGACAACTCCTCAAATATAGCTATGCAGTGCAGGATATTCCAATTTGAAGGTCGCATGCTTTGCGGATCCTTGTTTGATTGGGCAAGTGTAGATAGATAGTTAGTGTAATGGAGTTAGCCTTTTAACTTGAGTTGAAGCGGAAAGTAAATAACATATTGAGCATGTCCTTGGGTATTCTTTAGTGTGTAGATGTATAGTGAGAAAGGAAGTGCTTGGATAGAGAGAGCAACACTGAACACATTACTTCATTAACATGGCATGATCAATACTTGTAAAAGAGAGTGAGAGTTTAGAGAAATTGACACCAATAGAGGACCGGATTAGTTGGAGCCGGTCCCCCCCTCCAATAGGCATTTGTATTATAGATTCTTCCATGACGGAAGACTTGTTTACAATACAATTGTTTGTGTTCCTTGAGAACCGGATTAGTTGGAGCCGGTCCCCCCCTCCAATAGGCATTTGTATTATAGATTCTTCCATGACGGAAGACTTGTTTACAATACAATTGTTTGTGTTCCTTGAGGCCTTCTTGAGGAGATGAATATGGTAAGCTTCACTCACCAAGCATTAGCATAACTACAACAATAAACATGATTAGCATGAGCTTGAAAAATGCCCAGCCTCGATCCCAAGACCTCAAACACCATGAAAGGTGAGGAGAGCTAGCAGGGAGTGAGGAAGAAGAGAGAAGTAGAAGTAGCTCTACTAGAAATAAATAACCCCTTGCACATAATCACTCATAGCTCTTGTAGTATAGCTTAGCATAGAGTTAATGGAGATTAGAGAGATTGATAAGCAAGCATAAGCATTCTCTTGTGTGGATTTGCATCCATAGCCAAGAGCTTGTGGTAGTAGGCACTCAACTTCTCAAGCTTGGAGAAGGAGATGGAATCCTTGCTTCACAAGAGTGTGTGAAGGAAAGAATGAAGGAGAGAGAGCTCGTGGGAGGCTCAAATGAGAGAGAGATAGAGCTAGCTAGGTTGATCCCCTTTCCTAGCTAGGGCTCCTTTGAAGCTGATTGGGCCATGAAGCCCTCTAGCCAATGAGAGCTGGGCTCCCATTGGGGCAAGGTGTGTAGCCTCTTGACAAGTGTCCTTCTTTCTCTTTGTGAGGCTAAGCTAGCATCCCCCTTGCCTAAGCATAGCCCCTGCTTAAGCACAACCCCTACCTGCTTGAGTAGTGTGTCTCTACACTTGACAAGTGGCCCCTTTCCTTTCATAAGGGTATGGGTCCTTGGTGAGGTGCTCACTTACTATCTACCCCCCCCCCCCCCCCTCCCCCTTTGTAGGGATCTCCCCCTCTTTAATAGAAAGTATTTTGAACTTGGTAAGCAGGCAGCCCCCCTGCTTAAGCACAGCCCTAGCTTAAGCAAGCTACCCCCTTGCCTGCTTGGACTTTAGTGACTAAAGAGTAAAATTTTAAAGACTATGTCTTAAAGCTTTTAACACTTACCTTTGGAGGCTTTAATGAAGACAACCCTAAGGTCTTTTTCTCCATTAGTTAACCTTTCTCTTTGATAGACCTTTTCTCATATGGGCCCCCTTACCATTGGCCCCGTGCTTAGATAGATCTATAAGATCATCTATATCTTAACCCTTGTTCCCGTTTATTCTCCCACATTAAATGATCAGTTTAATATGAGAAAATCATTTGGGTTGGTCAGATATTACATTTTATGACAGTTAGATATAGGGTAGGTTAGTATATTTAAAGTGCTCGCATTATGGTGCATGCTGGTCCTTTAGATCACCAATTGGACACCAAATGACCAAGTTATCAACCGATAAGTTTTTGTAGGGGGCCAGTTCTTAGATGATTTGACCACCTAGGTATTCCATGAGGAGTCTTTTTGGGCTTTCCAAGGTTCTTCAGGGTTTTATGTAGCATGTCAAATTGGGAGGAAGTGATAGCTCGTCAATCGGGATCGTTGGCACCAAGATACACCTAGATGAAGTTGGGAGGAATTTGCGGGGAGATAGGAGCAGATATTTTTTTGCAAAGTTGGGGCCCACCATTTGAGGCCATAAAAAGGTATGACTATGAAGAAAATGATGGGAACTAAAGCCGATAATCGGGATGTCTAGTGGAATTTCACAAGCGCTCCATTTTATGATTGAGCATGAAACTAGGGAAGATCAAAGAGGCACACAAGAGAATATTTTTTATGAGTAGATGGGCTCTTTTTTAAGTTCATGGAGGAGAGCTCCCAAGAATCCACCACGTGGAATTAGGAGAACCCCAGATGGGAAGCATGGATCTAGGGGCTCACTATATGTATAAATACAATGATGCATTGTCATTGCTAACAAGGAGAAGGGAGGGAGGGGGGGGAGAGAGAGAGAGAGAGAGAGAGAGAGAGAGAGAGAGAGAGAGAGAGTCTATGCAGCTCCCTCACCTCCCCCTCTCGTGTGCATTACACATACATGTGTGGGTGCTACGCAGGCGACCATGGGTGCTGGATGGTGGTTTGGTGGCACCTTGCTTGATGGTGTTCACACAAGGAATGCCTCCAAGCCCCCCTTCCATTTTTATTGAGGGGAAAGAACCCAAGTAGTGGAGCATTCGCATCGGCTGCCATTGAGTATAATGTGGAAGCCTCATGTGTGATGCATGGTGCACTAAGAGCAACGAACTTCAAAAATTGCTAAGTCGAGTGGACAAATGGACTAGTAAAACATGAGATGATAAAAAAAGGGCCAACAAGGTCTTTTTTGAAGAGTGCATTGTGTCTGTGGAGGGAGAGAGAAAGAGAGAGAGAGAGAGAGAGAGAGAGAGAGAGAGAGAGAGAGAGAGAGGTTGAAATATCTTCCACGGAGGTCATATATGACATATGGGACCAAAAATAATACATCACAAAAGGTCTTTCCTGAAAGGACGTAGGGAGATAGACATGCCAATAACCACCCAACCATACCTATATATGGGCTCTAGGCCCTCCTATATACCGCCCCTGTACCGCATATGTATCCATCGGCCCTTGGCCAGTGCCATGCCCTCTTACAGTCCTACCCTTGGCATGACATTACTCCTCCATTGGAGAAGCGTTTTCATCCGCGAAAACAAAAAGTGGTAGGATCTTCATAATAACACTAATGTTTTCCAAAGCGGTATCCATCATGGATCTAGCTGTTTGTTTAAGCAAAACATGGTACAATAGGAGATTCAATGAAATTAAGAATAACATCATGATTTTGGACATTGTTGTCCTTTTGGAACCATCTAGTGTGTAGACTCCATTTAGAATACAGATGAGCATGCTTAAACGAATTATCACAACAAAGATGTACCTGAAAGAGTACCGCTTTTCACTTTCCATGAAAGTAACTTGCTGACATAACTCATCAGCCAAGTATAAGTCCTTGACTTGTTCTCAAATTTCATCAGTAAACAACCCCACCATAACTAGTGTTCAAGGTTGAGAACCTGATTTAAACATGAAGAGACTAAACCTAATCGCAAACATGATTTATCTGATGGTAAGCAAACTCCAAGTAGAGGATTAAATTCTTATTAATTGGATTGTGTGGTGCTAATGTATGCACTTTGTTTCTCCTTTAGCACAAGATTACACTTTGTAATTTTCCTATCCCCTTGGATAACTGACAGTACTGAGGTGTGTTTCCCCCACGATTTACAAACAGTCATCCCAGATGATTGAGAATCAACAATGTACCATCGTGGTCAACTTGAAAAATCCACAAGCACCCAAACTGAGCCACTATTGATGATTGGTAGACTCAAAAGTAATCTCATAGAGATACAGCACATAGAGTGAAAAATGCTTCATAAGCAACAACTGGAAGAATACGTATGCCCTTCCAAATCATTTTTTGATAAACACTAGGGCCCATAACACATAGTGTGCATGCATTTAGCAAAAAATAGATCCGAACCTGTATATCCATGATCATCCTTGCCAATACTTATGAAAAATGTGATGCGCCTAGCACACATTAAAGAGGACTGTAAATAGTTCTAAAAAGAAACTAAATACTTTCAATTGCAATCATTTGCAAGATTTGCTGAAACGTCTGAACCATAATAGAGGTGAGACAATGATCACTTCTAGGTACAAACAATGAAAGTTTTTCATTAACAACTCATAGCCTTTCTATATGTAAAACAACCATCTATAATGTTGTTTAGCAGCACTTGTACCTTAACAAGTCATTCTAAGTATCCAGATATTTTTGGCCACTAAAATTGCTCCTGATACATCGTGCTGAAAATGGTCTAGAAAATAGATGGGACCAACACCTAGGGACATCGCCGCGACACATAATTGAAATAGCGATGCTAGTGTCTGTCCCAAAGACTCATATTTTCCACTTGTGGAATATGTCTTAGATAAGGATGTCTGAAAAAAGAACATCCTACAAGTACAAGATGTACTTGTGTGTGGAGGTAACTACAAACACTCTACGACAGTTGTGAGAGGGACCCTCATTATCCTTGCTCCACACTGGCTAAATCGAACTCCTTAAGTTCCTAGACCATGTTGTATCCCATGTGACAACATGTGCCAAATTGAATCCGACAAGTGGGTGCATAACAGCGTAATGTACTTTGGACACTACGGCCCAAAATACTTGTTCTGACCTGCCCTTGGCATGGCCCTGGGGATTGAACTGAAAATTCAGTTACCCGTATGCAAATACATAGGAGTACGTCTCCCACCTGTGAAAAACCCAAGAAACATTGCACTGGAAACCTTGGTTGTTGCCTTCGCAATCCAAGCACATTGGGTAGAATCTACATAGTCAAGCCCCTTGGTAAGACCCTTTGGAGGAACTACTCAACTAGTAGGTAATGGCAACCAACATAGTCAACCGTGTACAGAATGATGAGAATCAATTTGAAAAGTTGAATTTGTCCACTAGCACCTAGTAGATTGTGGACTTATTTCCTTAAAAGTACAACTAGGATAGATCAAACTGTGATCCTGAATGCCTATGGGGTGATTTAGTAAACACATGCTGGGTCATACCCCAAAACTGTGATGCCATAGACACTCATAGTGCTCTAGAGAGAGCAAGAAATCCACACAAGTGAGATGCCTAGCTCGTAAGAACAGCCATGTTGTCTCTAGATTCCGTGGGATGCAATCAATGATGCTTTGCGTGTAGGTAATGACTTTTCCATGAATACAAATGAGAACGGGGCAGACTTCTACCTCTTGAGGTGCTCAAAAGAGAAATACAAAACAACAGAATCCCTAAGAGATTCTTGGGACAATTTCATTTTTCCAAATTCCTATTTGGCTGAGGGCTAGTACTATGAGCTAGTTGACGGTACCAACGATGTTTATTACATACCTCTTGACTAGCCAAAAGTGTTGTTGGCATTGCACTTAGTTCTTTCATCAAGATACCTTTGGAACACTTGCATGGTGAGCCACATGAGTTCAGATTATCTATAGAGGTTTATGAGATGTGTACAATTTCATACCAACGGTGTTGTAGGTCTTTGTATTTTTGAGCCTAATAAACAATTGTTTTACTGCAATTATCTTTTGTTGTACTTGAGTCCTCCAAAAACACAATCACAAATGTAGGCTCTTAATTCTTACTTTTCTCTTTCTATAGTCCATGCGTGGTGTGTTTGGCTCTCTTTTACTGCTACTTCTCCCATGATTTTAGAGTGTTGATTTCAGCTAGCATATAAGGGACACATAGTAGTGTTTTCATGTTGGTAAAGGGTGAGATACCCTCTTTCTCTATAAAAGGGACTGAGAGACCCTTGGTTGCATTTTTTGTTGCAAAAACCTTGGAGGTGTTTGCATCTTTTATCCCTCTTGCAGAGCATTGTTTGGAAAATTGCAAAGGAGAGGAGGCTGTGTTTGTATTGAGAGGCAGCTTGTGGGCACCGGTATGAGAACATTTTGATCCCCTAGTACTCAAAATTTTTGGGGCCGCAGATTTTAATTTAAACCTAGTGCTGGCATCTATTAATGCAAAGGCGGTCTTCACCAATTTGGATATCCTCAATCATGCTTTCCTCCTTGTATGGTATATTTGTCATATCTTGCCTTGTGAGTTTTTGGACTACATAGGAGAATACGCTGCAAGATGTGTTGTGTGTAGGTTTGAAGGGAAGGATTTGGCTGGTAGTAGAGAGTCTTTGTTGAGTTTTCATATTGGCACATCGTAAAAGTGTCTTATTTTTGGAAATATAAATGATTTTAATGTGCCTTTGCTTGTCCATGTTGCTAGTCTCTATTTTGGACACTCTATGAATTTAGAGGACTATTTAAAGTTGTTGACCTACATGAACCAAAGTGTACTTCAAAATAGTTTTAAACTCACTATAATTCTGGTTTCAAGTACCTGATTTCTTGTTCAGGTACTTAAAGGGGGTATCTAGGCATTCTCAATGTAATGGAAATCTCCTATGAACTTTGAGAATAGTGGACTTAAGAGAATTACAATAGAACTTTTGTCAGACTACTTGGAGAACATAGAGGGTGAAATGAATTAGCAGTAGCGACATAACCGTAATACTTAATTAACTTGGCATGAACAATACTTTTTCAAGAGAGAGAGAGTTTAGAGAACTTGACAATAGTTGAGGACCGGATTTATGTGGAGCCAGTCCCTCCTCCAAAAGGATTTTGTATTATAGATTCTCCCATAAAGAGAGACTTGGTACAATATAATCTTTGTGTTCCTTATGACCGAGGTGCTCCTATGAAAATGGAAAGCTTCATGCATCAAGAGCATAACATAAACTTTGTAAGAGAATTAACCATCCCCGACCTCAGTCCCAAGGCCTCCAAAACCTTCGAAAGTGGAGAGAGCTAGAGGGGAATGAGGGTAGGGAAGAGAAAGAAGGATCATTCATAGGAGAAAGAAAAAGTTCCTCACTTATCATCATTATTTAATTATATCATTTGGACAAGTGTTGAGGATTTTCCTCTTTGAGATAAAGAGTTTGATTATTTATTTAAATGCATGTAAATTATCATTGGACCCTTTTAAATCCTATCCAATAGGATTTAAGAACATCATGAGGGCAAAATGGGGAGGATCTTGACATGTGTCTTTTATGCTTCTTAAGAGTTCATGTTTGAATTGAACACTTGAAGCACCTTAGTCATTTAAGCACGGAAATCTTTTATGCCTCTTAAGAGATCATGTTTGAATTGAACACTTCAAGCATCTTATTCATTTAAGCATCACAAGCACCTCAAGCTTGGGCAAGGTTCCCACAAACACCTTAAGCACCTTAGTCAGCAAGCACGACAAGCACCTCATGCTTGAGTAGGATTCCCACCTCAAGGTCAGCCCCAGCTTGCTTAAGGTCCTAGATCTACGGACTTTTAGCACTAACCTTTGGAGGTCTTTATTGAAGCTAACCCTAAGGTTTTTAAGCTTCATTAGCTAGCATTCCTCTTTGGTAGACCATCTCTCCTTTGGACCCCTTTAACTTTGGCCTCGTGTTGAGATAGATCCATAAGCACATGTCTCTATTCTAACCCTTGAACTCTTGTTTATTCTCCCACATTAAATGATCAATTTAATATGAGAAAATCATTTGGGTTGGTTAGATATTAGATTTTATGAAACTAAAAGTACCAATCATAGGTTGTAAGTGCATGTTCTACAACGTACAAGTGTGCAGATCAAATACTTAAAATACCATGGATGGAACATATCTGTAAACTAGGTACTTTAAGTACCATTTTTGGTAGTCTCCCATCATCCTTCACATGTATCTATCTGCAGAAATGGTACACTAAGATCCATTGTGGGTGGTTTCATAGCTCTCTTTTAACATCCATGTTTTCACATTAGGTAAAACAACTACCTTGGTTGGTACTTAAAGGGGTTATCTAGGTAGTCTCAAATTTAATTACCAATCACAGGTTTTAAGTTTATGTTCTACAATGTAGAAGTGTGCAGATTAGGTACTTAAAGTCCTATGGATGGAATATATCTGTAAATTATGTACTTTAAGTACCATTGTTGGTAGTATCCCAACATCCTTCATATGTACCTGTGTACAAAAATGGTACCCTAAGCTACCATTATGGGTGATTCCACAATTACCTTTTAAAATACATGTGTGTACATCAAGTACACCAACAAGTACCTTGGTTGGTACTTAAAAGGGGTATCTAGGTAGTCACAAAATACCAATCACACATTTTAAGTGCATGTTTACAATGTAGAAGTGTGCATATTAGGTACTTAAAGCACCATGGATGGAATATATATGTAAATTAGGTACTTCAAGTATCATTGATGGTAGTCTCCCAGTATCCTTCACGTGCATCTGTCTACAGATAGGGTACCCTAAACTACCATTGTGGGTGGTTTCATACTTCCCTTTAAAATATATGTCTGCACATCAGGTACGCTAAGTAACTTGGTTGGTTGTATTGTTACTTTCTAGTGCTAGAATTCTAGAACGCAGCATGACTATAAGGAGAAGAGGCCTCAAATGTTGAAACATAACATGGTATTTGAAGCCCTTTTTTTCTTTTGACACACATCATCCACAACTACAACCAAACACACACTACCCACAACATAAATTGAGTCCAAGCAACAATGGTGACCTAATGGAATAACTATAATTTCAACTTTTGTGTCATCGATGAGTTACATGTTAATCAATCAGTACAGAGGCATTCTAAATGTTTCCAAAAAAAAAACCCATCCCTCATGGGAAATAGGCATATGCATGGCTTTGTAGAGAGTGTTAGATTATAAAAAGGTACCTATAACGAGAAATCTGCATATACATGCAAAGATACGCTTAAAGAGAATTGGCATCAATTGTGACCCTTTCAAGTATCTTTCATAACTGGTCACCTTTCCACCTCGCTGCCTCCTTTAATGAGTTCTAAGTGAGAGAGAGTGTTGTATATGTTAGAGAGAGAATAGGGTGGGAAAAGGACATTTTAAAGTTCATTTACCCACCTCTCTTTTAGATTACTAAATAGAATATTTTAAAATACATAATATGGAAATGGCTTTTTTAAAAATCTCAGCATAGGCATTTTTGCCCTTTCTTTTAGGCTTCGTCAAACTTGGCTTAAGCCTTAAGAATTCCCTTAAACTACCAAATAAAGAGGCCCTTCTATACCCCATTCACTTCCTATTGCTACTTTTCACACCATGGGCTATCACCAAGGAACCTTTGTACATCTCCATGAGTGGTCTCCAAACACGCTAGTATAGCCAACAACAACCAACTGTCCACCAATATTGATCAATCTCTTGGTCAATGTAGGAACATGTCTCGCATTCTTGATAAGAAATGAAGAACCATTATGGAAGTACAACTGCACATATCTCCAATGTCCACAATCTCACAAGACCGATTGTTGCATAGTTGCACAAAAACCTTACCTGAAACACAATTAAAAAAAAAACCACTCCCAATGGGGAGTCACATATAAAGATGCACCTAAATCAATGATCCAATCACTAGCAGCCTTCCCATCTAAAGCAATCAAAAGTGATGGTCCAAAACTAAAGTAAAAAGGATATCCCCATCCTCATCAATGCATGTTGCATTGATCTGTTTGATTTGCACATTATAGCCTTTAGAACTTTGGCCCTCTTCCTTTTCTTTTCCTTTTTCAGCTTTCCACTTGGAACAATGTTTTTTCATATGTCCCTTCTTATGAGACCAATAGCACTTGATGTCCTTTTTTCCAGGACCACACAATTTGCTGTGAGAGTTGGATCTCTTACCAGATTTCCCTTTAGCATTAGATCTACCTATAACAACTAAAGCAGTGCTACCTTTTGTTGGCTCTGAATTCTTTCTATTCACCTCTTTAGCTAACAAGCTACCCTCTACATTGGCACTTCTAAGACTAGCAACAGGTGCATAATTACTACAAGCTGTATGAAAGTTTTCCCAGCTCTCTAGCAATGTAATCAACAAAAACATGGCCTTAATAGAGTCCTCAAACTTGATACCCTGCGCTCACAATCGGTTGAAATTTGTGTTGACCTCATTGAGATGATTAGACATTGGAATGCCCTCTTTCATCTTCAAATCAATGAGCTTCTACCAATAGACCTGAGAAGCTACACTGCTTCTCAAGGACGCCACATAACTTTTGCAATACACCATAGCTTGTAGTATTCTCAACAAAATTGAAGTAACTTTACTTTCACCAAGAGTTAGCATAATGGTTGAACATGTCAACTCATCAAGTTTCACGCACACTTCTTGTGTCATGTCCTTTGGCTTGACTCCTTTCAACTTGATGGATTGTCAGCTTCTTTTGCACCAAAACATGAAGTTAGAGCCATATACTATTCTTAAGGTTGTACAAAATTGTCTCAGAACTAGACACCATGATCCTTCACAACTTGCAGAAGATAGAAAATTGGTTGTTATTGATAGCACCAAGGGTCAAGTCTGCACATGAAAAATTTGGCAACTAAAAACCACCAAAACACAACAAAACTTCACTATAATCTCAGATCAAATCACTGACATGATACTCTACACAACGTATATGCATAAAAAAAAAGATGTATGCAATCCACTCACTAATTGTGCCACAAGTCCATACATGGATCGAGCTTTAGAAAGGGGTTGTTCGGGGATCACTCTCCAGTATCTAATCCACCGAACTGGACCTCACCTCAGGTACCAATCTTCTTCACGAAACCTCACCACGAGCCTCACAAAAGAAGCATATAATCTCAAACTGTTTGGTTATACAACCCACAATTTACATACATAGGGCATTTTGACAAACTAGTATGTGCACTAGCAATGCCCAAAACATGCAACAATGCAAAATTGCACTCACAAAGACTGTACTAACCTATAAATAGATTGAAACTATATCTGTGACCAAATACCTCCTTTGCAACCTATTTTTGCCTAAGAAAAACACGTGTTGCAAAAAAACGCAAAAAACAAGGGTGTGATCGAAGATGACAAAAATTCTTGTATGAACCTTGTGAGGCCTGGGTGAAGGCCGAAACAATCAAAAATGCCGATTTTGAGGGGAGGCCGGAAAGCCCTACTTGATGATCTGTGATAGTGACCCAGTGCACAAGGGAGCAGGAGAAGTGTGAGAGAAAGATGGAGAGAGGCACATAGAAAATGGTGGACTCCCTATCACAATAATGATAGGGTTTCTGAGTCCTTATTACTTAACCTAGAAAGAATAGTGTATTGTCGTCCAACCTCATATAGGTGGGCACATTGGGCTTCACACCCCAACATAGAGACTGCTTGTTTCTTTCGAGGAGGGAGATAGAGCCTTCCTCAAGGTTCCAGAGCATTCATAGAGTTTGAAGATTGAAACATTGTCTAAGTTGTCACCCACGTAATGTGGACCATTCACAATATTTAAGCACATAGGGCAAGTAGCCTACAAGTTTCTTATGAAAGAGAGAGATCCTCTAGAAAAAAGAAGAAAGAAATGAATTTCCTATGAAACACATTTCAGTCGTGAGCCCACATGAGGTCAAGGACGTGTACTTAACATTCACAACTCTAATTAGCTAGGCACTTTTGGCCCGGCTCATGTCATATGGGTCAGGCCTACAATCTCGCATCATATAACAAGCATTCCTCTCTCCCTCTTTCTCTCATCATTACGGGCCTAGAGGGAATTGAAAATGTTGTTGGATCAGAGAGATGAGATAAATATTCTCTCGATGCTCCTATGACCTCCTTCTTGAGTTGCGGGTAGACACCAGCTGCCCATTCTGGGAAGGGCGCCCCTCCTCTAGGGTTGCGACGGCCACCAAGATGTGAAATGCAAGGAGGAGAATATGAAGACATTTGCACGGTGTGTTGACATGGATTGGGCATGTGGGTTGGCTGGCATGGTTGGCGAGAGAGTACTCCTCCATATAAGTGGAGGCATGCAAAAACAACCACACGGAAATCACTCTAGCCGTTTTAATATAGATATAGACATAGCTGTGTAGATGTGTAGATAGAGATTCACAAATCTTTGATCACAAGCACAGGATCTTATCACTACTTTCACAACATGTCCAATGTATAGCAGTATACCTTAGGTTCCTATGTTATTTCTCTTGGAGTTTCAATGGATCACCCTAGTGGTGCTTTTTAACATTCGCAAATTTTAGAGCACCATCTCAAGAGGAACACTCCTATCACAATAGATCCACATATAGTGTTGTACTTCATGTTCATGTGTCTTCACACAAGATGTTTTAGTCAAATTACCATATCTAGACTTCCAACATCGCGGATTACAAGAACATCATGAGCTTCTGTAGGGGAGCTAGTTGTGTGTGATTGGGGACATGGGATTGTCGACCCCAAGGTGGGGGGTCAACAATCTACCACACAAAGCTAGTTGTGCGGTGCATCACTAGCTAAAGCTTATGATGTTGTAGGGAAAAACAAGGGAAAGGGGAGCATTTCTTGTGTCAACTCTACACATTGACCATCCTATGGCACGAAGTTGAATTAGATCATTGAATGATCTAAGCCGTTGGATTTCATAGGATGGAAGCAGAAAAAGCCAATCCTTGGTGCCAACTATATTCGAACTCACAACCTACGCACTCCCACTCAATGATAAATCAGAGGCCATGTGAACTCGGCTTGAACGAGTTGAGACCGAGTTCGCACCTAATTACATCCAACGATGCACATTACTCTCCGATCGCAATGTGTTAGATCGTCAGGACGACTTCGTCTAGCTAAAGGCCTACGTACTTCATTGGAATGCACCATAATGCTACCACAACTCCTGGCCTAGATACACCTCCATCCATGCATGCCAATGATGTTGCACTCTCTCTCTCTCTCTCTCTCTCTCTCTCTCTCTCTACTCAACGCTCTGTTTTGTGCACAAGGTGCATATCTCTCTCTTTATTGCAAAAGGAGGGGGGTGGGGGGGCTATATTACGAACTTCGATGGACAAAACGAGAAGGGAGCCAATGGGAGGAGGGGGAGAGGGAGCGGGAGAGAGAGAGAGAGAGAGAGGGGTAGTGGAGCACCCTTGTCAAGCACCTTTTACAGGCAAATTAGGATGGCATGATGATAGGTTATTCAGATGTGGTAGCCACTCCTCCTCCACGAAGCAGTGCTGCAACACGCGGAACAGTTTCGGGACAAGAAGGCAAACACAAAGCTGGGCATAATGCTAACGGGATTTTGCAGTCCATGCAGCAACTGACACCATCGATACACCCGATAAGAGGGCAAACATCCTCCTGGCCCTCTGCGGATTTGCTGAGGCAGAGCAGTAGCAACACAAGAGCAAGAATGGTGGACAACTTCAATGGCTCCATGATCACCCTCACACTCACAGGCGGACATATCATCATTTGCAGTATGAGCTATATATTGTATGCGGACGGGCATCACGGGTAGCTGCGGAGGACGGTCATCACATGCAAAAATAATTCAATGGAATGCACTGTACTTTTCTGCGGAGGACGGTCGTCACAAACAAAAATAATTTAATGGATGCACTATACTTTTCGGTACTTTTTGCACTAGCTGGCTACTTCTCCTAATTTCACACATGCAGGCATCCAAATAGTTTTAGCGTACGCATTTGCCTCAGAGTTCCGGACAGTGTTTGGGAAAAATCAATTAAGTGTTTCAAAAAAGTAAAGTAAAGAAAACATAAAGGACAATAGTTTCTTTTTTGTTTAGCGTACTCATTTTTGGGTACGTTACACATGGCTACCTTCAGAAAAGTAAAGTAAAGAAAACATAAAGGACAACATTTTCTTGGCTTTATGGAAGAAGCCTTTTTTTTTTCATAAATGGGGGTGCAGGTGAATTATATTAGAAGAACAAAAATTACAAAATATAACCGATTACAAAGTGGGTACTTCTGACAAAACATGACCAACCCATATACTGATGACCATCCGACATAGTTACATGACTAGACCCAATACAGAGCATACAATTAACGGATGGCAGTATCCAAGGAACTAGACGGTTTATTAAGCACTTGCTGTACATGTTGCATTAGTCTCAAACCGTTGTTATACTGCCTTCTGAGTTTTTCTCCTTCATTCTTGCAGTCATCCATCATTAGTTGCAGGTGGATGTAGGAGCCATCCAGAAGCACTTCTTGTTGTTTATTGATATTGGCACTATTGTAGTAGCCCATGCAGTCCGAGAGCACTTTGAAGCTGGCTTGATAGATCCGACACTGGTCCACCTTCAATTGATTTTCCTGCAAATTAAGATTAGCAAAAAGGGTTCTCCGACTTTTAGTCTGGTAAGAATTGTCAAACACCCTGTTATTCCTTTCGTTCTAGATGATCCACAAGAATTCACCCCTTAATTTATTCCATACAACTAAAAAAGTGGAGATTGAATCACCAAGCAACAACTGTTTCTAGCTAGGGCTGTATTCCAATGCTGAGATTAACGGGGAGAGGATTCTTTGACTGCCTGCACAATTCAGAAAGAGGTATGGAATGTCCTCCACTGCTTTGTGCAGCTGACACACGTTCCATGCCCTAGTCCTACCTTTTGCATACGGCTACCTATCCAAAATGCCTTGTGGAGTATCAACCAGAGTAGCATTGAATGTTTGGCTAGGATTTCCTGATTCCAGATAGTCTTAAATTTCAAAAACCACTATCTCCTGCGTAGAGACACGTTCCATCTAGCATTAAGTAGTACATGAACCGGAGTAGGAAGCGCAGGAGGAAGACTGGGAGGGTTGGAGAGCCCACTCCCTTCGTTCCAGTAATAGAGCTTTAGTCGAGGGGGAGTCAGTGCAGGAGAGAATCCATTCACATTCTTTGGCGAGACTATGCCTTCTGAGTTTAACTAGATTAAATTTCCAAGGTTAAAGTTGTGCCTTGTGGATGAGTTCAAAATCGGACAACCATCTGTGTTCCTCCTTGTGCCAAATATCTTACCATTTTGCAAGCCCTTTATAGTGGATTATTTTGGCTATATGGAGTTGCCTAGGCCTAAGAGGAGGTGTGGGAGGGAGGGACCACCATAGAGAGTCATGACTTCTAAGGGAGATACTATGTTTAGAGTTCCAATTGACTCTGAGATAGTTTTTGTACCTGTTCCAAGAGCTCCAGAGGGATTAATTTTGTGAAGGTCTGATCCACTAGTATTGACTTTAGCTGGTGGTCGAAAGAAAATAGTGACCAAGGGGAGGCCAACCCACCCTTTTGCCTCTTTAACCTTGAATTTGGGAAGGTTCCTGAATAGTAGCATTGCCCACTCTTCTTCCTACTGTTCTATGTCCTTGATGATTAGTTTAACATCTAGTTTGTTTGCCCGAGAGTTGATGTTAGTAAGACCTAACCCCCCTTCTTCCTTTGTGAGACAAGAAATATTCCATCACACTTTAGCCATTCCTTTTCTAAGAGGGTCTCCTGATCATAAGAAATTCTTGCAAACCTTGGTGATGCTTTTCAAGTGTGAGTCTGGGGGATGCGAGCATGAGAGGAAGAAGAGAAAATAGCTAGATAATAAATGTTTAACCACAATGGCCCTACCTGCTATATTAGCTTGGAAGCCCAACCACACGTTCAGCTTGGAGGAGAATCTCTCCATAATCCATTGCCACTTCTGTACCAGGGACACTCTAAACCCAAAGGGTATGCCTAACAGCCTGAAAAAGAAACCATCTTGTAGTATCTTGTAGCCCTGGTTAATTATCCAATCAGGGAGGGGTGAGTAAGAGGAATGAATACTAGTCTTGATGTGATTTATTCAGGATCCTGATGCTCTGCAAAAAATGTCTAAACACTCCAAGAAAGCTGATAGTGACTGATTATCATTCTAAAGAAGTCCATTAGTGTCATCGATAAACTGGGACACACATTGTTGGTTACCATTTGGTAACAATATGCCTTTGAGTATTCCACTATCAATTCCACCTTTTACTAGTAGCCAATTGAGAGCGTCTGCAAAGATAGCGAACAATAATGGTGCTAAAGGGCATCCTTGCCTGACTGATCGGTTTGGAAGGAAGGGGTCCGAGAGGAGGTCATTGAGGGCTACCCTTGCATGAGCATTGCCTAGCAGAGTGAGGACACACCTTACAAGATTGGCACCAAATCCCATCATACTCATACTCTCCAAAATCAATGACCATTCCAACCTATCATAAGCCTTGTCAAAATATACCTTTATAAAAACAAATTCTTGTTTAAAAGATTCAACATATTCAATACCTTCTCACATAGAGATAACAGTTTCCATGATTCTTTGGCCCTTTATAAACTATTTTTGTTCAACACACAACCACTCAATTAGGGCATGGGTGATTCTGTTGGCTATGGCTTTGGCAAACACTTTGTAACCCGATGTTATTATGGTTAGGGGTCTCAAGTTGGCAAGCAGATCTTTAGGGCCTTCTTATGCAGGAGAAGCCTTAGAGGAGTGTCTAGTTAGCATACTTTCAATGTTTTCAGTGATGATTGAGACTTAACTTAAAAGATTTTTCAATTTTAAAATAGTGAATGGATCCTTTTATTTCACCCTTCATTTCACATCCTGACATGCTTGACTTTTCTTGCATTCCATTGTTTTGGAATGTTAAAGTGAAGATTCATCTTGCATAATTATAGTAATTTTCTCTCTCTCTCACACACACACACATTGATGAGTTCTTTTTATTTCACATTTCATTTCACAGCCTCACATGGCTTGAATTTTCTTGAATTTTCTTGCATGCTATAAATTAATTCTAATCAATATTCGAGAAAGTCTCTTTTATTAAGCGGCCATTGGTCAAATTTCCTCCTCATCACAAAGAAGAGAACCGAAAATACTAGCAGAAACTTATAAGCTATCTTCCCTTTACCATGATTTGCAGTCGGCTAGTCTTGATTTTCAACCGGCTCAAGGCTAAGCCACCGTGACCCTTCCACTTGTTTTTCTAAAGGTACCCTTGGCTACATTCAAACATGAAGGAAACATTTTTTATTTTTAAAAAAGTTAGAGGCTTGATCTTATTTGTATATCTATACATCTATACTATTTCTTTAACGGGGACGAGTTCGCGTGACCCACCTTTGGTAGGCCTTGCTCGCTCTTACCACCGGCAGCTTTGTGGCCGACAATGGGCGCTTTGCATCCAAAAAATTTCATGATTCTCTCTCCGTGTGTGTGAGTGTGTGTATCTCTAGCAGTAATTGTCAACACAATATTATCTCGTAATTCCTTGTTCATGATTCTGTGTGTGTGTGTGTGTGTGTCTCCCTCTAGTAGTAGTTGTCAACAAAATATTACCTCGTAATCCCTTGTTTGCCCTTTTTTGTTGACCCTATAGTGCCACATCATTTAAAAATACATATATAAGTCATCATTTGCTGGGACACCATTGTGTTGTACGCATTTAAAAGATTCCAATGCTTACTGACTTCAACTCCCATACATCTATTCTACTATATAACTGTGAGCCATCCTAGTTGCACAAGACCCTTATGTGAAGCACCATAGGCTGAAAACCACTCTCGATGGGGAATCACATGGAAAGATGTACCTAAATCAATGATCCAATCACTGACATCATTCCCATCTTAAGAAATCAGAAGTGATGGGTCCAGAACTCAAGTAAAGAGGATATATTAATCTCTTTGATTTGCACATTAGAGCCTTTAGAACTTTGGCCCTCTTCCTGGTCTTTGACTTTTTCAACTTTCCACTTAGCACAATGTTTCTTCATATGTCCCTTCTTATGACACCAATAGCACTCCATGTCCTTTTTGCCAAGACCACGGATTTGCTACTAGACTTTGATCTCTTACTAAATTTCCCTTTAGCAATAGATATGCCTCTAGAAACTAAAGCAATGCTACCTTTTGTTGGCTCCAAATTCTTTCTCTTTACTTATTTAGTTAACAAGCTACCCTCCACATTGGCACTTCTAAGACCAGTAACATGTACAAAATTACTAAGAGTTGTACGAAAGGTTTTCGAGCTCTCTGGAAATGTAGCTAGCAAAAACATGGCCTTAATATAGTCCTCAAACTTGATACCCTACGCTGACAATTGGCTGAAAATTGTGTTGAACTCATTGAGATGATTAGACATTGGAATGCACTCTTCCATCTTCAAATCATTCAACTTCTTCAACCAATAGACCTGAGAGGCTGCACTCTACTTCTCATAGAGGCAACATAGCCTTTTCCATACACCATAGCTTGTAGTTTCCTCAACAACATTCAAGTAAACACTTCCAGCAAGAGTTAGAATAATGGTTGAACATGCCAACTCATCAAGTTCCACCCACGCTTCTTGTGTCATGTCCTTAGGCTTGACTCCTTTCAACTTCATGGGCTGTCTTCTTCTTTTGCACCAAAACATGACAAATTGTTGCTTCCTTGTTGCTTCCAAAATGGGAAGTTAGAGCCATATATCTTCGTAATGTTGTACAAAGTTGTCTCAGAACTAGACACCATCATCCTTCACAACTTGAAAAAGACAAAAAAATCGTTGTTACTAATCTCTAACCACCTACAAAAAAATTTCAGCAAACAAACTGGTGCTCTGAATAGGTCCCAAAAAATGTCACCAGTGTCAAGTCTGCGCATGAAAATTTTGGTAACTAAAAAGCACCAAAGCATCAAAAAATTGCAACACAATCTCAAAGAAAATCATTGCAGGATACTTTGCACAACGCATATGCATCAACAAAGAGATGTATACAATCCACTCACTGACTATGCCACAAGTCCATACATGGATCGAGCTTTAGAAAGGGGTTGTCGGGGGATCACTCTCCAATATCTAATCCACCAAACTGATCTGCACCTCAAGTACCAATCGTCTTTGCAAAACCTCACCATGACCCTCAAAAAAGCAGCATATAATCCCAAACTATTTGTTCATACATCCCACAATTTCCATACACAAGGCAATCCACAAGCTAGTATGCGCACTAGCAATGCCCAAAACCTGCAACAATGCAAAATTGCATTGTCACAAAGACTACAGTAACCTATAAATGTCTACAAACTATATCTATGACTAGATACCTCCCTTGCAGCTTATTTTTGCCTAAGAAAAACACCTGTTGCAAAAAAATGCAAAAAGAGGGGTGCCATCAAAGATGACAAAAATTATTGTATGAACCTTGCAAGGCCCGAACGAAGGCTGAAATAGTAAAAAATGCCAATTTTGAGGGTAGGAAAGCCGTACGAAAATATTTACAACACTTGATGCCTTCTCTGCACTCACCAAAGCTCTCCTTGATGATTTGTGACAGTGACCCGGTACACTATGAGTTGCTTCCAACTGGCTCTTATACCAATTGAAGAGCACACAACAAGGATGGAGGCACAACGGAGAAGCAAAAGTGTGAGAGAAAGGAGAGAGAAGCACAAACAAAATGGTGTACTCCGTATCACAATAATGATAGGGTTTATGAGTTCTTATTACTTAACCTAGAAATAATAGTGTTTTGGGGTGTATGCATGATAAGGTGTACCCACTTTCAGCAGTTGCCCCCACCAAGACAACAAAAAAGAAACCGCTTTTTTGACATTCCTACGTACATTTGATATGCTTGCACTTACTTTGAAGAGGCAAGATTTGGTAGCCACACAAAGCACATAGTTACAAACACAATGGAAAGCTCTGATCTTCATTTTTTCACATCTAAATGGTAATTTTATTGTGCAAGGACTAATCTGGTTCAGCTTGTCACACCTTGTCACAACATTATGACCTTGATGGGCATATGAAATTTTCACTTGTTAAGCAATTTAACTTGATTTATTGATAATTTTTTGGATCTTTGTATAATTAATATTCATTTTTCTTTGTTATAATTTTTATTTACGAAAACCTAGTTTTTTTACACTAGATATCTAATGATGTAGAGCTTATTTGGCCACATCGCCACCTTGCCAACTCATCGCGACCTTTTTTGCCACCTCATCATTACATGTCACCATTTTGACATGTCATCATACGACATGGCAAATGAGGGGATCCCATCTCCACCTCATCTTTCCACCCATGCATTCCGTGTCATCAATCATTCACATCAGTTTGCCACATGGATGACCATGTCATTCATGCATGGGCACCTCAATAGCCATGTCATTTTCTATTTTTTATCTAAATTATTGTAAATAAATTAAAAATCAAGATATCTCAACCTAATTATTTCCGTGGAAATTTAAGCAAAAAATCATATTTTTATGTAATTTTTTTTTACAAGTGTAAATTAGCAATAAAATTCTATTTATCTGCAATATCATTGGATCACACAAGAAAAGGTTTTTTTCTAAAATAGCTTTTTGTTTACTTATGCACACGGGTTCGTGACCTTCCGTATCGACACAAGCCACATGTAGCTTGCGACGAGAAAAACTTCCGTCGTGTTCATTCCCAAGACCTCAAGCACCTTTAAAGGTCAAGAGAGCTAGTAGGGAATGAGGGTAGGGAAGAGGAAGAAGAAAAATTTCATAGGAGAAAGAGTTAGTTCCTCACTTTACATCACTCTTCTTGCTATCATACATAATAGCATAGTAATGAAGATGGATAATATGGCAAGCTTAAGCATTGAAGCATGGCTCTTGGATGGATTTGCACTCCATAGCCAAGAGTGTTGGTGTAGGTTCTCAACCTCTCCTTGCTTGGAGAAGGAGAGGGATCTCTTGCACTTTGTACTTCACACAATGAGAGTGTATGTGAGTGTGTGTGAGAAAGTATACCCCTCAAGAAACCCCCTAGTATCCTTTGGTCAACCCCCCCTTGTAGCTCATGCTTGAAGCTCATTGGACCCCTCCAGGCCTAGCCAATCATAGGCAGGAGGCACTACAAGCAACAAGGGTAGCCTTGGGACAAGTGTCCCCCTTTTTCCTTTGAGAGAGAGGACTTGATAAATGCAAGGACAATTATTTAAATATCCTAATTATCATTGGACCCCTTGGGTGGCCATCCAATATGCTTGAGGCACACCATGAGGGCAACATGAGGAGGAGCTTGACAAGTGTCCCTTTTGCTTTCTTTGTACCAAGGATGCCTTGTGTGAGTGTGTGGGTGTTCTCTCTCATTCCCCCTCTTGTAGGACTCCCCCCCTCCTTGTAGGGATTGAATATTGACTTTTTGACATCTCAAGCCCCTCAATCTTAGGCCCAAATCCCACCACAAGCTTGGCCCTTAAGCCCCTCAAGCTTGGGCTGGGTTCTCAATCACTTCAAGCATATCAATCATCAAGCGCCTCAAACATCTCAAGAATCTCACTCATCAAGCACCTCAAGCACCTTAAGCTTGGGCCGGGTTACCATCTAAAGCTCAGTCCTACCTTACCTAAATGCAAAGGACTTTTACACTAACTATTGGAGGTCTTCAATGAAACTAACCCTAAGGTCTTATGCTCCATTGGTTAGCTTTGCTCTTTGATAGACCATCTCTCATTTGGGCCCCTTTACCACTGGCCCCTTGTAAAGATAGATCTATAAGCACATGTTTATATCTTAACCCTTGTTCCCATTTATTCTCCCACATTAAATGATCAGTTTAATATGAGAAAATCATTTGGGTTGGTTAGATATTAGATCTTATGACACTACCTCTCTCTTGAAATCATAGTCATCCTTGACTATGAGGTAGAGGAGATAAAGCCTTTGTGATTAGTCAATCGTACTTAGCGAGTAGAGGATCCATTTTTAACCTACCACATCTTTCCAAGATGGATGACTAATCCATTTGGTTCTTGGAAGACATAGCAGTCGCAAGCATGTCTTCTCTTTAATCCATTTCATTCTCCCAAAGTAGAGTGACAAACTCTACTTGGTGTTTGAGAGACGTCATCATCACAAACATGATTCTAAGCATGCATACTATTTAAATTTGTGCACAATTAAACAGAGAACTAGTCTTATAAGATTAAAAGCATGGGTCACTGAAAAGAAATCAGTACATTTGCTTACGCTAATGTAGCATTGTAAGCATTGACAAGGTTCATACTATCCTTAAGCTGTATTCCTTGCATCCATCTAGCATCTTCAAAAGGATGATTTTTGAACTTAATAAGATACCGTCGGATAATCTTACCATGTCGTAGTACCTTGTCTTCATGCCCAAGGATAGCTTCGGGTTGTAGCACCTGTAAACAATGAGGATGCAAGAGAGCTACACAAGACAAGCACAAAGCACACAGAGATGGAAAGTTTCTTCTTCTTCTTAGAAAAGAGAGTACAAAATGACTAAGTGCTAAAGCTGAAAAGTAGCACATATGTACATGCGATCACTAAGTGTGAACTCGCTAGAAGCGTACTAGGCTGGCACTATAAGTGTAGTCCAACTGTAGAATCACTGGCAGAGATCCTCCGTGTCGGTCACCTAACACGCCAGTGAGTAAATGCCGTAAGCAGCCAAGACCTGTAGTGGATGCCAACTCAAGATGTAGAGCTCAACATCTCAACACTCCCCCTCAAGCTCTGCATGTCGTAAAGTCCAAGCATAGTCTGGAAACATCGAAGCTTCTCAGCTCCGAGGGCCTTGGTAAAGATATCCGCTATCGGCTCCTCTGGGCTGACGTAGACCAAGTCGATGTCACCCGCCAACACTCACTCTCGAACGTAGTGGTAATGGACCTCTATGTGCTTGGTCCTGGCATGGAACACTGGGTTCCTAGCCAGCTTCATGCTGCTGAGGTTTTCACAATGGATGACAATCTGTTGATCCACCTGCACTCCCAAGTCCTCAAGTAATGTGCGTAGCCAAGCTACCTCGCACGCCGCAACTGCTGCACCTCTGTACTCGCCCTTTGTGCCCGATAAAGCAACCGTAGGCTACTTTTTGCTTCTCCAAGTAATAGCAGCACTCCCAAAAGAGAACATGAAGCCACTCATAGATCTCCTATCAACAATGCTACCTGCCCAATCTGCATCTGTATACCCATACAATGCTAATGGCACATCTGCTGCATAGAACAATGTGTAGTCAAGAGTCCCTTGCACATACTGAAGTGTGCGTCGTACTCCATCCAAATGTGGCTTCCTTGGAAGCTGCATGAACTGACTCTCCAAGCCTACTGTGTAGCTCAAGTCTTGCCTCGTGATAGTTAAGTAGATTAGACTACCCACAATCTTCCTATACATCTTGACATCCTCAACAACATCACCCTTCTCTGCACTCAGTTTTGCATTCACATCCAAGGGAATAGAAATTGGCTTACAATCATCCATACCATACTTTGACAACATGTCCAAATCATACTATCTCCGTGACAGCCATACACCCTCTGGAGTCCTGATCGCCTCAATGCCAAGAAAGTAGCACAACTCGCCCAAATCTTTCATTTCAAACTCCTGTTTGAGAAGACCCTTTGACAACATGTCCAAATCATACTATCTCCGTGACAGCCATACACCCTCTGGAGTCCTGATCGCCTCAATGCCAAGAAAGTAGCAAAACTCGCCCAAATCTTTCATTTCAAACTCCTGTTTGAGAAGACCCTTCACATGGTCAAATTCCATAGCATTGTCACCCACAATAATAAGGTCATCTACATATATGGTAATGACCACAATCCCCATATCACTCTCACGTACATAGAGTGAATGATCAGCACGAGCTCTCCTAAAACCAATACTGACAAGATACGTGGCAATCCTATCATACCATGCTCTAGAGCCCTGCTTCAAACCATACAAAGCTTTGAGAAGCCTGCATCTATAATCTGGGTAACCTGGATCAACATAGCCAGGTGGCTGATCCATATACACTTCCTCTTGCAACTCACCATTCAAGAAGGAATTCTTTACATCCATTTGATGCATAATCCATCCTCTAGATGCAACCACTTCTATGACATCTCTCACGCTCGTCATCTTTGCCACTGGAGCAAAGGTCTCCTCATAGTCTATACATCTGTGCATAACCCTTTGCGACCAGCCTTGCCTTGTGACGCTCAATGTTACCATCAGCCTTATTCTTGGTTTTATATACCCATTTACAGCCAATAGCTTTTTTACCACTTGGAAATGGCACCAACTCCCATGTGTCGTTTGCTTCCAATGCATCCATCTCTTCATTCATTGCATCATCCCAATGCAAATTTCCAACTGCATCCTCAAAACATGTGTGCTCCACGTCCTGTATCACCTTAGCCATGTAGGCTTGCTGATGCGCTAGATACCCATCATAAGTCAATTTTTGAACTGGATTTTTGACTCTGTTAGATCTGCACAGTCTTGGGTCATTCCTTTGCCCTCTAGCAATTTCTTGTACTTTCCTTACACAGGTGTCCTGACAGCCGGAATTCCAAATTCCTCATCAAGACTTTGTTCAGAACCATCTGAATCCATGTCTACATGTGAAAACCTTGATGATGCATTAACCATAAAGGGAGGTTCATCGACCTTTTCCTTTACTTTTCGTGATACATTCTCTGTACCTACTGGTGGAGTAACCTGCGTACGTAGTCTACCATTCCATGGCTTCTCAACAAAGCTACGAGAAGAGGACTCTTGTGGTCCACTCAAAACCTGTGACTGTGGCCTCACATTTTGTACAACCACATCCTCTTTTACATCAGCCCCATTAGTGCAATGTGCATTACTGTACCAGCTGCTTATCTCATCAAAGACTACATCTCTGCTCACTCGTAATTCTTGTGTAGTAGGATTGTAGCACCTGTATCCCTTTTGTTCAAGGGAATATCCCACAAGAATACATTTCTCTACTTTAAGATCCAATTTCCTACACAACTCATCTGGTACATGCACGTAAGCTATGCACCCAAACACTTTCAAGTGTGCCAAATCAGGCTTTGTACCTGTAAACTTTTCCTCAGGTGTTACATCATGCACTGCAGCTGTAGGTGGCCTGTTCATAATGTACACAGCTGTATTTACAGCTTCAGCCCAGAAATGATGAGGCATGTTCTTATCCTTCATCAATGCACGTGCAACCTCTGCAATGTGTCTGTTTTTCCTTTCTGCGACCCTATTCTGCTGTGGAGTATATCTGCATGTAAACTGCCTGCGTATACCATGCATTCACAAAAAATCTAAAAAATCATTGGAGAAGTACTCTCCCCCTCTATCTGACCTCAATGTCTTGATTTGCATATCTGTCTCTGTCTCAATAATGACTTTGAAGTCCTGAAAGTGACCAAACACTTCACTTTTGTTACGCATGAAGTAGACCCATACTTTCCTTGTAAGGTCATCAATGAAAGAGACATAATTCCTACAACCATGTATACTTGCAGTATGGGTTGGACCCCAAACATCTGTGTGCACCACCTCAAGTGGCTTTTTACATACATTGCGCTCATGTGGAAATGAGCCCTTTGACTGTTTTCCAAACTGGCATGCTGCACACACTTTATGCATACCATCCACCTTAAATTTGGGCAAACCTTTTACAATCTGTTTTGATTGCATGCTGCGCAATCTCTGCTCATTGACATGGCCAATGTGTTTGTGCCAAATGTCAACATCAGTCACAACACCTGTGCCCTATGAAAATAATGCAGCTTTTACCTCAGGCATGTCTACATTCAGCGTAAACATTTTGCCCACACATTTTCCCTCTGTGATCAGCTTACAACCATTCTGGAAATCTTCTACATAACAGCCATTTGGATTGAAGCAAACCTGCAAACCCTGCTCAACCATTTGTCCAACAGAAACAAGATTCTTTGTACTGTTTGGGACATGAAGTACATCTGCTAAGTACTTTGATTTCCCACTCTTCGTATTTAGAGGTATGTCCCCTACATGAGCAATGGGGTGAGATGTGTCATCTCCTGTCTGCACATAGCCTGACACATCTGGTTTGCGCATATCTCTAAACCACTCTCCATGAGACGTCATGTGATTAGAGGCACGTGAATCCACATACCAAACATCATCTTGGGTGGAATTCTTTGCAGTCATTGTATTCATTACATGCTGCATAACAAATATGCATCTCTGCTAGTAGATGCATAGTTGCCATGTTCTCTCTTTCCACTTGCTTTTCCCTTTGGACAGTCACGTGACATGTAACCTCTTTCACCACAAGTCCAACATTCTTTGTTGTCTGCAGTATGTTGCTGACTGCTTGATCCTGCACCACAACTTCTTTGACTCCCCCTGCCTTGAGACTGGTTTCCCCTACCACCTGTATTGTTTTGATTTGATTGACCTTCTTGAAATTGGCCCCTGCAACCACTTGGGACTCGACCACGACCTCTACCTCTACCTCTATTGGAGTTAGAATAGAAGGCCTGTTCATATCTATTTCTGCCACGAGAAGAAGATGTGTCAAGACCAAGGTTCTTCTCCTCAAGAATAAGCATAGAAATCAAATCTTGGAACACGAGGATTTTGTCTCTTGTATTCATGGAAGACCTGAAATGTACATACTCATCTCCTAGACCATCCAAGCATGCACGGACAATGTCATCGTCTTCCACTGAGACTTTAATAGATCCAAGAGCCTCAATGATACTCTTGATCTTCAAGGCATAACCATTGATGGAGAGGTTGTTCCTCTTAACCTGATTTAGCTCCGACTTTAGTTGAAGCTTCCTGGCCTTGGTGTTCACCTCGAACACTCTGCCTAAGTTTTTCCATGCAATGGCGGGGGTTTCAGCATCATGTAGATAGCCCATCATGCCATCTGTGATGCTCATAGAAATCCAATACATCACTTTGCTCTGGCCTTGTTGCCAGTCCCTCAAAGCTTTTCTTTGTTCTGCTGTAGCATTTGCCTTGGGAATATCTGGTTCTTTTTCATTGTCTCCTTCTACATAGTCCAAATAAACTTTTCCTTTTAGGAAATTTGTTATTCTAAACTTACATGCAGGGTAGTTATTTTTCTCAAGCTTCTCAGTAACAATCTGACTGAAATCGTCAAACATCTTGAAGCACTAAGACAAAATAGCTGCAATCTGCAAAAACCTGCAAATCTGCTGAACCTGCTATCGTGGAACCTATAATTCTTTCTACACTCAACGAGTATCCACAATCAAGCATACATACAATCACTGTACTTGTACAGTAAATCTCTGTGTACTGCACTTTGGAGACTTGTTTAGAAACTTGTACGAAAAACCCCCAAAATTTTGCATCTGGTCGTGGATTGCGAACGAAGGGATTGTGATGCTCTTGCTCTCTTAGCCTCTCTTGCCTGCACCAGGCTCTGATACCATGTAAAGAAAGAGGATGCAAGAGAGCTACACAAGAGAATCACAAAGCACACAAAGATAAAAATCTTCTTCTTCTTCTTAGAGAAGAGAGTACAAAATGACTAAGTGCTAAAGCTGAAAAGTAGCACATATGTACATGCGGTCACTAAGTGTGAACTTGCTAGAAGCGTACTAGGCTGGCACTATAAGTGTAGTCCAGCTGTAGAATCACTGGCAGAGATCCTCCATGTCGATCACCTATCACGCCAGTGAGTAAATGCCGTAAGCGGCCAAGATCCGTAGTGGATGCCAGCTCAAGATGTAGAGCTCGACATCTCAACAGCACATCTTCTGGGTCTTCAGCTTCGGAAGGGTCTTCGATAATTGGTTCAATTCGTGGCTTTCCTTTGTAGGGCTTAAGTAGGCTCACATGAAAGGCATTGTGTATGAGCTAATGGTTGGGCAACTTGAATTGGTAAGCCATCTCATTGAAAGAACCATAATATCTTTTTGCTAGCTTAGCATAATACATTTGATGGCGTGTAGGATTTTTGCTCATCATTTTTCTTAATCGAGCCTTAGGAAACTTTAGTAAGACCCAATCATTTTCTTTGAATGCTAAGGCCCTTCTATGCTTGTTAGCAGCAACAACGTTTTTCCTTTGTTGAGATATGGATATAGCCTCCTTAATATTTTGCAAAGATTCTTGTAGGTCACGGTTATACTCATCGGCGGTGAAGATTTTCCCATATACTTTGAGTATCAAGGGACTTTTTGGTCTTCCCTCAATGATCTCAAAAGGTTCTTTTCCCGTAGAAGTATGTACAATATTATTGTAGGCATACTCTACAAGAGGTAAGTACTTTTTCCATTATGAGAGTTGATCTACTTCTATAACATAAGTTTCTAGTAGATCTAGTATCATAAGATTAGACATCTCACTTTAGCCATTTGTTTGTGGGTGATAGGGTGAAGAAAAATTCAATCTTGTTCCTAAATTTTCAAAGAGACCTTTCCAAAAATTAGTGGTCATTCTAGGATCTCTATCTGAGACGATGGATGTTGGTAATCCATGGTGTTTAAAAATCTGAGCTGTGAAGAGAGAGTTTTTATTTGGTGTGTAAAATTGGAGCTGATCTCTTGAGATAGCTAATTCCAGTGCTAGAAGCTTTCAGCCTACTGGTGATGTATTAGTTCAGATAGTAGACTGGACAAAGGAACAGAAACTGAACTGGAATACATCTACTGGAATAAGAACTACACTAAGTATTGAGAATGATATTCAGATTCATTTTCAGATTCAGAGTACTGAGTACAGAGTAGGTGTAACTGGAATATACTGCTGTAATTGGAATTACAGATAAAGTATTACAATGGAGATGATAAGGCTTATGAATAAAAGGATGAACAGAGTACAGCCGACAACAATTGCCAATGATTGACAACCAGAGTACAATTGTCAACGAATGCCACCAAAACGCTAACCCGATTACAATGTAATGAGCCTTATTTATATCCCTTTGGTTTACCATGGTAATTATCATAGTAATTACTAATTGATTCACTCCCCGTCTCGCAGGAGCCGGTTCCCACCTAGTGAAACTGTCTCAGCCGTATACATCCTTCACTCCTTTCTTGAATTTTGGCAAGATTCTAAAATTTCCAAAAAAAATTCCCCTGTCTAATTCTGATTTGAAGAGAAAAAATCCACCGTCTGATTCTGATTTTGGAGACTGGACTTGACCAATGATAGAGAGCCAGTTGGAAAGGTTAGTGTAGAGCTCTCGTCATCTACACAGAATGATATCAACCTTCCAGCTGAAAACGAAACGCCTCCGACTCAATTCTGAGATGGAACTATCTAGTATCCTTCCACTGAACCAGCTTCCGTTTACCCTTGGGCCTGATGGTGTCTGAGAAGTCCCAGTGCCAACATTCTCCTTCTGAATGAGTTTGTAAATGGCGTCCCCCTCAAGCTAATCTCGCCTTTCAGTGGTCATCTCCACTTCATAAGGCGTAAGAGAATGCTAGGTTTTGGTGTCAAGATCAAGAGCGTGCGTCTGCCTTTGGTGATCCTAGTTCTACCTAGCTTGTGACAATGCAAAGCTGTATGGATCCATCCTTCTGGGAGAGGCTGATTGGCTTTGACGTGAGCTTCAAAAAGAATCTCAGCCATCTCTCTATACTATGGTGCTAGGCCTGACTTAGCTGCAATATCCTTTTTAAGCAGTTTAGAGGACTCAAAAGTAAGTTGCAGCAATTGATTGGTGATCTTTGTGAGGCCTCTGATCTGAATCTTCCACTGACCCATACATAGCCTGATCCTCTGCATCTTCTATTTCAGCTCCTGAATATCATTTAGTTGGAGAGCATCATTGAATAGTGTTTGCCAAGTTTTCCATTCCAGAGTCGATCGCTCATACCAATCCTAGAGCTCATTGAGTTGAACAGTGTTTGCCAAGTTTTCCATTCCATAGTCGATCGCTCATACCAATCCTAGAGCTCATCAATAATCTTGAAATATGTAAGGCGATCGACTGGTTCTAGATGTTGAGGATAAGCTGCTGGAAAAAATCTTGGCACTTTTGTCTCTCTTGCTAGTAAGGCATACAAGAGAACTGGCAAATCAGGGACAAATTCTAAGAAGTTGAGAACAGCCTGGTTCTCTTGCTGCATCATTTTTTTGGTTACTCTCACCAGCTGAAACAGTTTCCGGAGAGCAGTTGCCTGTTCTCCGACTGACACTCTAGTATGAGGTCCTTTAGTGGTGGCCATCTGATCTTCAAGAATGGCCCGCACCCTTTGATCCAGGACTCCTCTAGCAATTTTCATCTGCACCAAAACCTCTTTCAACTGATTTTTGACATCCTTCATACATTTGTAGGTTGGCTTGTTTCCCAGCAGAAGTTCTAATTCGAGAGCTAGAGAGAGACAATGTGCAGTAGACTGTCATTGCAAATGTGGGTTGGTCACTCTCTCTTCAACAATGATTATCCGTCCAGGTACCCTTTCTAGCCAGCTGGATTGTGCTGGGATGCACAGGTAAATGGAAAGCCTCTTGATCATGAAAAGGAAATGATCTCCAGTTCTCCACCATTTCCCTAGCTCCGATATACAGTCGCTGAAAACGTTCCAGATCAGATAGGAGACCATCATCCACCAGATATTGCCTGGTTATGGGAGCCTGATGATGTCTAAATCTCCAATTAAGGGTTATAAGCTTTAATGAATTCTGCTCATCAGTTGGTGGTCCTTCAGTCCTAACTTTGATTTTCCCTTTATCCTCCCTACTGTGTTGTGACTGGTTTGCGGAATGATTCCAAGTGTGACTGGGTCGTTGTTCTTCTGGCTACTGATTTCCTGACTTCTATCCTTCATTATGGTCTGGCTGGTCTGGCTGTGGACCTCCTTCAGTTGGCCCTGTGCCACCAATACCAGGTCCTAGAGGTGGAGACGACGGAGAGGTATCATCATCATCATTGTGAGTATGCCCTTTGTCTTGTCATCCTCCTCCTTATCAGCTTCTTCTTTCTTATCTTCTTCTTCTTCCTTATCTTCTTCTGCTTCTTCAAGGGAATTCTGTTGTTCAATATAATCCAGAATTGCTTTATTTGCCATGGCATTATTATTTTTAGCAACTTTGTCCTGAAGGTCACTTTGCATGGTCTCCATAAGAGACTTCAAATTTTCCAGATCAAAGACAGCATTGCCTGTTGGATTTACAATTTCAACCAAGTTATTATAAATATATCTATCAGTGAGATAAGTCTTCAGAGATGTATGACAAAGCAGCAAGGAGTTGAAGTCAACTATCTTCATTTTCAGCATCGTTTTAGTCGGATGTGCAGCTCTCTGTGCTTCATCCCTTTCTTCCTTCATAATCTGCATATCAGACTCCACCCTGGCTAACTTACTTTCCAGTAGCTTAATAGAACTCTCTAAATGAGCTTCAAGTAGCTTGTGGTGTAGATTTTGGTCGTCTCGTGCTTCCTTCAGCTTCTCAATCTGGTCTTCAGCTCCCTTCAATTTAGCTTTAACCTTATTCAGTTCTTCTTTTACCCCTACAGCGTCCAACATTTGTCCCATACAGTTACCAATAGTGTTCCATGGGGACTGGATGAGGAATGAACATCCATCATTGATTGTTGCTGGGTCAGAATCAGTGGGCTCATACACTATAACAGGATCCATATAGGGTAAGGTAGCGTAATCAGACTTTTGTAGGAAGAGACGCCCTTTAAGTGGATGGGTCTGCAGCTGCTGCAACCTATCCCTCTTCATCAGATGCAAAGCTTCTTCATTGTTTGGGATGGATACACCACCCAGTAAGGTTGGAGATGGTGGACCTTTGCCCTTATCTAGTTGACCTTTGTCCTTATCCACCTGTTCTGTTGCCTTTTCAGAGGTAGTTGCTTTTGCCTGTTCTTTGCCAGTATGAGTAGTGACTATAATCTGTCCTACTGGTTGGTTGACTTCAGTGGTCTGAGCAGGTTGTTTGTCAGCCTGGCTGACTAGAGTCTTTTCAGTAGTCACTGTCTTGACTTGACTCTCTATCTGCCTCAGAAAAGCACTGCTCTTCGTCAGTGTCGTCTTCAATTTCTTCGAGCTGCCAGATTCATCTGGGATAGCCTTCCTTTTCAAACCTGTCGGAGTAGTCTGACTGTCCATGGCTTCTTCATCCAAAGACAAATTAGTATTTTTGGACACTGGAACTGGCTTTTCACGCCAAGCCATTCTTACCTGGTCATGAGCTTCTGGAGCAGTTGCCCAATATAAAAATTGACAAACATACTAAGCTTTAAACACACTCTGGGATTTCAACTTGGCAGTTTGTTGAAGCACATTGTGTGACAAGATCTGACAAAGGTTGATAGAAACCTTTGAATCCAATGTCTTTGCTAGAAGCATAGCAAAAAAAATTTATGACATGTATGTTGGATTATTCTTAAGACTGACAGCTTCAGCTACAAACCTATAAGCAGTAGACGCTTCCAGTTCGGCCATTGGAATCCCTTGACCACTACATTTTCTTTTTTGCTTGGCAGCCTCATCCTCCTTCAAGACTATGGTGATCTACTGTGGAGTTTCCACGGGCGGCTTGTGCTCATTTGGCATACAAAATGCAAAAGCTATGTCGTCTGGTGTGGCAGACATCTTTTTTCCATACACCATAGCACTGCCATCTTCAGCATCAAAAGAGTCAAGAACCTGCTTGACGATGGCTGCGTCAAAAGAAATTCTTGTGGCTTGCAAAAAAAACCGGAAATCCCACAGTTCCAGCAAAGCCATAGCTTGGTCAGTGAACACATAACATTGAATCTTGCTGTAAGGGATGATGGGAAGGCTTTCCTTTGCAGTAGTGACAATAGCTTGGGTTTCATTGAGATATTCCTGCATCTTGTCTGAACGCTTCTTCCTACCCATACATTGTGAAGATGATGAAATAGGTGAGGAAGAGGAAGACTTACTTGATGCTTCAAAGCCGTACCCAGGTGTTGCTGGCAAAGCTAGAGGACAGTCGACTGTCTCTTCACAAGACAAAGTCTGCGGCTGTAGCGAAGATACCTCAGAGCTTGGCGATGGCAAATGGACAACAGGAGGGAATCGTCGTGCATAAGATTTGTGAGGAAAAATACCGGCTCTCCTTACTCTTATACGCGTTGGTGCCATAAAAGCTCCACCACTCGCCGTTCCTAACCTTTTCTGCGTCGCTGCTGTTGTGGCAGACATGCATTGGACAAGACTTCTACCCATCCTTGTAATGATTACTATTGGAGTGCCATTTGACTTAAAAATTGAAAATTGTGCTCCCACTAATACTAGGCTAGGCCTCAGTGTGGCTTGATCACACTGGTATTCGTTGTGGTACCAGTCTGGCTTGGTCCTACTGGCACTCGTTCTGAAACTCGAACTGGCTGCACATGAAAAAGCCTAACAATTTTTTATTCTGGTATCTCTTGATCTTCAGTTCCCAGGTCCCTAGTACCTTGTTCCACATCATGCTCTCTAGCTTCGAAATAGTAGAGATTGATCTTTGCACCATTATATACTCCTGGAAGCAGTAATCCAGATAAATCTTTCAACCTTATTGTGCCATTGGAGAAAACCCAGTCTACCTCAAATGGTCCTGCCCAGGCAATCTTCAAGTTTGGCTTCTTAGGACCCAATCTAGACTGATAGAGGAGCACCAAATCCCCTTTCTAAAATTCCTGGACCTTAATTCTGTGATCATGCTAGTGCTTCCTTCATTGATGAACAATCTCTTGTTCCAGCATAGCCCGTTGCCTGAGTTCATCTAATTGCATAAGCTCATCAAGGTGCTTTTCCAGATTGTGGTTGAAGTCTAAGCCATACTTCACAGCCATTCTCAGACTTGGGATAATAACTCATAGGAACCACAACTTCAGTGCCATACACCATTCTGAATGGTGTTAACCCAATAGTGACCTTGTAAGTTGTCCTATACACCCATAAAGAAGTTTAGAGTTTCAAATCCTATTGGTTTGGCTTCTTCTACACAACCTTAATGAGAATAGTCTTGATTGTCTTGTCACTACTTTCAGCCTGTCCATTGCATCTGGGATAATAAGGAGTAGATTTCCGATGCTTGAATGAAAGCATATCCAGTAGAATCTCCATGGAGTCATTAATAAAATGTGTCCCTTGGTCCGACACAATCTCTACACGACATCCATAGCGACAGACGATATTCTCAAATAGAAACCTTGCAGTTGACTTGGCTGTGTTGTTAGGAAGAGCCTTAGCTTCAACCCACTTAGTGACATAACAAGTAGCCATCACTATGTACTAGTTCTTCCTGGGGGTAACCTTCTTAAAAGGTCCCATAAAGTCTAAGCCCCATTTCATGAAAACACCCAGTGGTTGTACTGGCATCAAAGAAGTCATATCTATAGCTGTAGGTCTATCCATTCTTTGGCATATGTCACAAGGTTTGCAAAAACTTCTAACATCAGCTATTAATGTTTGCCACCATAACCGAGCTTGCAGAATCTTCTTGTAGGTAACTTCATTGGAAAAATGTCCACCAGATTCACCATTATGTGCCTCTGAGATGACTTGCATTCTCCCTTCCATAGGCACACAACACCGAAGAATACCATCAACACCTAATCGATAGAGTAAACCTCCGATAATGGTAAACTTCAAACTCTTGATGACCAAAGCCTTCTTCTAGTTCTGCTTCCAGTCATCTAGGAAAGCACCTTGAGAAAGAAATTGATAAACATCATACCATTCAGGGTCAATTGATTCTCCTGCTTCCAACTGAAATAAGTCAACATCCACTGGTTCCTCCCTCAAGGATACTTCTGAATAACCCTCGGTACTTCTGGACAAAAAATCAGCCTCACAATGATTCTTGCTAGGCTTATGAAAAATTCAGAATTCAAACTCCATGAGGAACATCATCCACCATATTAGCCGGCCTTTAAGAATGACTTAATTAATCAAGAATAGAAGAGCCTGATGATCCACATAGAAATGAAATAGTTTTCCTAGCAGGTAATGCCTGAACTTTGTAGCGCTGAAAACCATTCCTAGGGCTTCTAGTTCAGTGGTCCTATAACCTTGTTGAGCTTGACTGAATCTGTGACTGGCAAAATAAACAGGATAATCAATCCTTCCATCTGGCAGAGCCAATAGCGCCCACATTGCCAATCCCGAAGCGTCCACATGTACATGGAAAATATTATCCTAGTTTGATTGCTTGAGGACTGGTTTACTGATAATAGCCTTTTTCAGGTTCTAAAAGCTTTCCTCACACTCAACAGTCCAATTGAACTTACTGGTCTTCTTTGTGAGCTCATTTAATGGTATTGCTTGAGAGGCAAACTTATGCACAAACCTTCTCTAGAAGTTAATATAACCATGGAAAGAGCTTAACTCCGATGCATTTCTGGGTGCTTTAACTTGCTGAACACACTGGATTTTATCATTGGCCATTTCTATTCTATTACGGGATACTACATGTCTCAGTAGTTGTCCCTTCTAGACTAGGAAAACAGATTTACATAGATTCAGACAATTTCGCTTCTCTTGATAGTGTTTGAAAACCATTTCTAGGAATAGTAAGTGTTGTTCCGCATCTGAATATACAGTAAAATCATGCATGAATATGGCAAGGAACCGATGAAGGAACTCATTGAACATTTCCATCATACACCGCTGAAAAGTAGCTGGTGCATTGCATAGCCCAAAAGGCATCATTAGATACATGAAAGCTTCGGGCCACTCAGTGATGAAAGTGGTCTTTGCTCTATCCTCAATAGTGATCTGTAACTGGTTATAGCCGCTGTAACCATCCATAAAGCTATACATTTTGTATCCTGCAATCTCATCAAGCAACATGTCAGTAAAGGTAATGGGAATGGATCTTTGATAGTTTGGGCGTTGAGTTTCCTATAGTCAACACAGACTCTCAATTTCCCGTTCTTCTTGGGAGCTACTACTATGGGAAACAACCAATCACTACAGACCACTTCTGTGATGAACCCAGCCTTGAGAAGATTGTCAATATCCTCCTTGACTTTCTTAGCATAGTTGGGGTTCATTGGGTATCTTTGCAGTCGTACTGGCCGCACATCTGGCTTCAACGGTATCCTGTGCTGACATACTTAGGGATCCACCCATTTTAGAACTGTGTGTTCCCAGGCAAATACGTATGTGTAGTTCTGGAACATCCTGCATTCCTTTTCCTTCATTGTAGGATTGAGATGCTTATTAACCTTGATCATCCTAGGACTATCCTCAGAGCCTAGGTTCCATTCTTCAACTTCTTGGTCGTTTGGAAGAAACCAATTAGGCCCACCTCCTTTTCTCTTGGTTGATTCCTCAGCATAATCCCAAGATGGCACGTTAAGTTCAGAATTAGCATTCTGATTCACTGTGTGCTCTCCAGAATGCACTCGCTCCTCTACCATGCCAGTCTCAGCTGATTCCTCCAACCTCCCAGTTAACTGAACTGATCTTTCTCCTGTATTGATTTCAGTAAACTGATCTAGGAATTGCTATTTTTGCTTGTCGGCCTGCTCTTTATTCAGTAAAACCGGATTCAAGCCAATCTCTGCTAGAGGAAATATGTTCACAGCTGCTAACATTCATTCAATCTTCTTTCCCTTGTACTTATGGCATAATTCCTTCGGGCTCAGCTCCTAGTATTGTTCATCTGGATCTCAATTTTGTCGTTCGCTGGCCCCTTGTATGGTTAGGGTTTGATTTGCATAGTCGTGAACAACATGTGTTGTTCTCAACCATGGGCATCCTAGAAACATCTCGTATGCCCCTTGCACATCCAGAACTAAGAAGCTAGCTTTAAATTTTTCCCTCCCTATTCTTATTTGCATGTTTTCAATCATGCCAGTAGCTTGTACTACTTTGTTATCTCCCATTCTCACTTTAAATGGTGCTGGATTTATATTTGTAATGCTCATCCTCTGTTGGAGATGGACTCCCATTATATTGACTCCTGCTCCTCCCTCTAAGATAACACTTGAAAGTGGTTCCCATTGCTTCCGAACCTTGTAATCCACCTGAATGAGCCGTACTTCATCATCTCGGATAGCCCTCAAATCAACTGTTCTGGATTCCGCTTCAGCTTTCGTGTGTTGTCTCATGAAGTTTTCCACTTCAGGCAATGTTCTTTTGATATCTTCCAACTCCACCATAAGCTTCTAAATTCTATCACAGATCTTAACATGGATTTCTTCTTTCTTTTGATCAGACTGGTTGGCGGAGCTTGAAGAACTGGTCATATCTTCACACTGCCATTCTTCCCTTGTAGTCTCTTCTAGTTCTTCTATCAACTCCCAATCCTCCAGCCATTCCTTGTACCGCAGCCAGCATGGTCTCAGGTATGCCAGGCATTGGCTGATCTTCCTAAGTAGATTTGGTTGGTATCTTCTGAATGACTCGGGCTGGAACTGGCTCTAGTGCCTTTGCGTCAGTAGCAGCAAGTGCAGGTGCGTCTGGGCATTGAGCTGCGAAATGCCCGTACTTTCCACAAGTATAGCAATTCAAACTTCGGCTCTCGAAGTTGCCATGCCCTCTGCCTCGGCGAGTACCCGCTTGGTCTCTGCCGCGCCCTTGACCAGTACCACTGGTACCTGGTTTCTCCTCTTGAGAGGCTTTGGCGGGTTCCACTCTTACTGGTTCCATAAAGGCTACCACTGACAGGTCTTTGCCCTTCTTGAAGTGATGAATCCTGATACCACAATTATTCCATAAATGGACGAAGACCTTACAATAAGTACATGTGGGCACTCGTTGGAAACATGGTCCTTGGATTTTCATTTTGAACACCAAGTCTCCATTTTCCTTAGTGGTTGTCTGGTGTGGCTAATCTCGGCAATCTGCCTAGCCATCTTCAATCTTCTTACTCCATGATACCTTTTTTGACTTATCCTTGGACCTCTCGCTAGAGCTACTTTCAAAGCTGCTGGACACTTCGCAGGAATCAGAGTTCTCAATAGAAGAACTACTGCTACTAGATCTTCTCTTTTTATGGCTCTTTTCCTTCTTGGTCTGTTGTTCCAACTTCAGTTCCCGCTGTACCAGATCATTGAATTTCTTGGTTGGTGTTGGTACCTCCTGCTCTCTAAGCTTCTTGCTTTGAAAGACATTTAGAAACCATGCACGCAGTCGCTTTTCTGACGGTGGTTCCTACAAATGCCTTGTTAGCTCCTTGATTTTTTCCACATAGCTTTGGACTGATAGATTCTGTTGCTTTATCTTGTCCAGAATATCCTCGTCACCTCTGTTGTTAGAATACTCCAGTCTGAAGGTTTTAAGTAGTTTGTTATAGGATCTAAGATGACAGGCAGGGTAATGGTAGTACCACTTTCTCGCTGCCTCCTTCAAGGTTTGTGGAAAGTATTTCCCCCAATCATCCTCATCAATATTCTTTAGCTCTGCATACTGCTCAAAATCCTGGATGTGAACATCCCCGGATCATCCTTCTTGCCCCATTTGAATACTGGAAAAGAGATTTTCAGTGAGGATGTGTAATCATTCCGATTACCACTGGTTCTACCACTTCTCTTCTCAGAGTTTGATCGATGCTTTGTAGTATTCTTACAGTTGTCAGTATCTGCATCCCAATCAATATCTGTTTCTGTCTCTGTGTCAGTGTCCTCTCTGGCCTGTCTACTTGAAGTGTGGGGACTGCCTTTACTACCTTTGGTACCCTTGTCCCCCTACCTGGACCAAGAAGTTTTGGCCTTTCATGCTTCTTGTTTTTCTCGTCTGCGTCTAGAGTGACTGGAATGCTGTGAGTCCTGTGTCTCATCAGCGTGACTATGCTCCTCATGAGCTTCAATGTCCGTCACCATCTCTTGCTTTGGGCCAGATTCTCTTCCAGAATCCTCAGGAATAGGATCAACACGGTTGGTTGATTTTCGGCCAGGACTGGTTTTGGATGCCATTGCTGTAGCTGAGAACTTCCAACTGGGAGAAGAGTGTTCCAGTCAACGAGCTTCATCTCTAGCCACCGTGATCGCCAAAATGGAATTGGAGCTGATCTCTTGAGATAGCTAATTCGAGTGTTAGAAGCATTCAGCTACTGGTGATGTATTAGTTCAGACAGTAGATTGGACAAAGGAACAGACACTGAACTGGAATAAGAATCAGACTAAGTATTGAGATTGATATTCAGATTCAGATTCAAATTCATATTCAGATTTAGAGTACTGAGTACATAGTAGGTGTAATTGGAGTATACTCCTCTAATTGGAAATACAGATAAAGGATTACAATGGAGATGATGTGGCTTATGAATAAAAGGATGAACAGAGTACAACCGACAACAACTGCCAATGATTGAAAACCCGAGTACAATTGCCAAAAAATGCCTCCAAAACGCTAACCCGATTACAATGTAATGGGCCCTATTTATATGCCTTTGGTAATTACCGTGGTAATTACTAATTGATTCACTGCCCGTCTCATAGGATCCGGTTCCCACCTAGTGAAACCGTCTCAGCCGTCTATAGTGTGCCTTAATAATCTTTTTGATAGGAATAAAGTGTGCTTGCTTGCTAAACTTGTCGACTATTGTCCATATTTCCGTATTTGCATGGATAGACTTGGGAAATCCAAAGATGCAATCCATGGATATACTCTCCCATAGTGAATTTGGGATATGCAATGGCTGGAGTAATCCAAATTGCTTCCCTCTATCATATTTGATCTTTTTGGCTTACTAATCATTTTGAAACATACCCTTGTATGTTTACTTTCATGGTAGGCCAATAGAATTATGTCTCTTCTCCTCAAACAGTAGTTTGAATATCTCTATGCCCTACATATGGAATAGAATGGGATTCATACATAACTTTCTCACGAAAGGAATGGGTAACACATAGCCTATTTCCGTGGACAAGATAACCATCCTGCAAGGTGAATGGATCCTCTTTCTTCCTCAAATCAAGGGCTTACAATATGTCTCCAAAGTCAGAGTCAGTAGCATATTCATCTATCAAAGAGGATAGATCATTGTGAGTAGCTATAGACACCGCATTAACTTTTGGTTGTTGTGAAAGTGCATGAGCCACTTGATTGTGCTTACCAGCAATGTGAGCAATATAGAAATTAAATTGTCAAAAAAAAATCCCACCTCATTTGTTTGTCAGAAATCTTGGTTTGCATCATGAAATACTTGAGACTTTGGTGGTCGGTTCATAGGATAAATGGAGTCCCTAATAGGTCGTGCTTCCATGTGTCTAGGGCATGTACAACAGTAAAAGCTCTTTCTCATAAGTTCCCAAGACTCATTCATCGGTATTGAGTCTAGGACTCTCATATGCTATGGCATGAACTTCTTGAAGCAAGACTACTGCAAGGCAATCACCACAAGCATCACATTGGACCTCAAATGGCTTTGAGAGATCTGAAAGCATGAGGACTAGTTGGGAGGTAAGCTTTTCTTTGATCTTATCAAAATCATTTTTCTCCTTAGAAGTCCATACATACTTAACATTCTTCTTAGTTAAGTCATGTAGTGGTCCTACTACTTGAGAGAATTCTGATATGAAGCATCTATAGTATGCGCACATACCAATAAATATTCTTAGCTGATGTAGATTCCTTGGATTAGGCCATGCTTTTATTACCTCTAGCTTTGATAGATCCATGTGGATACCAACTTGAGAGATAGTATGACCATCTTGGAGGAAAAATTCACTTTTGTTTGGTTGAAAAAAAGCTTGTTCTCCCTCATTGCTTGAAAAACCACTTGAAGATGTTGCTTATGTTTCTCCAAAGACTTGTAGTAGATGATGATATCATCAAAGAACACTCCAGTGAATTTGCAGTAAGGTCTTAAAATTTTCTCCAATTAGACAATTGAACGTAGCTGGTGCATTTGTCAAGCCAGAATGCATGACTAGATATTCATAAAGACCAAAAGTTGTGCGAAACCCGGTCTTTAGGATATGTTCATGCATCCACTTTCCTTATTTGATGATAGCCACTTTTAAGGTCAATCCTACTGAAGTAGGTAGAGCCTTATAGCTTATCAAATAGACCTTCTACCCGAGGCAAAGGAAATCTACTTTTGATAGTGATATGGTTTAGTGCTCGATAGTCCACACACATACGCTATTTACCATCTTTCTTTTGCACTAAGAGGACTGGAGAACAAAAGGGAGAGGAACTACACCTCACCATCCCTTTGTCTACCAATTCCTGTACTTGACTTAGGATCTCGTCTTGTTGAGCTTGAGAGACTCGATAAGGAGGCTTGTTAGGCAGTGAGCTTCCTGAAAGGAGCTCAATGTGATGGTCATCATCCCCTCGTTTTCACGGTAAGTTCATAGGGATATCATCGATGAGAACATCTTGGAATCCTTTTAGGAAATTAGACAAGTCTAACTCTTCTTGATTCCTACCATTTACATTTGATGAAACATTAGAATCTTTTATTCTTTGACAAAAACATGTATGCAAAAACTGAGCTCTTCATTGATTTATCAAAAGCAAGAGGATTTACAAGTGGAATAGTGCAACCACGCTCACTAGCATCTATATACATGTTCTTTCCCCTACAGGTGAAGTAGATTCTCCATTCAGGGAGCTTCATATTGGCAGCCATGCAATCAAACCATGGTGCCCCTAATATAGCATCCTCATGTTGGAGAGGAGAGATGAAAAATTTATCTTTGTCAACATAGCTTTGGACATGAAGCCTCAAGTTCCCAATCAAGGGAGTAACGGAGGCTTGTTGTCCCATGAAAGTTGTGTCAGCCATTACCATATCTCTCATCTTGAAAGCTTGAATACCCAACTTGGTGGCCAACTCCATTGATATGAAGCTGTGAGGAGAGCCAGGGTCAAACAAGATGAAGACATCATAATCTCTTACCTTTCCCCAAACATAGGAAAGTAATGATTCTTTGCAATGAACATCCTCTTTTGGAGCTTTGATGGTGGAATCCCTAAGAGTCTCATTGCGAGCATTCTTCTTGGGGCAAGAACGATAGCCGTGTCCTTGCTCCCCACACTTGAAACACTTACGGTCCTTGCAAAAATCTTCAAGCTCTTTAGGAGAGAGTTTGTTTTCGCCTTTGTAAACTCCCTTCTCCTTGGAACGATTGTTGTTGTTGTTGTTGGAAGAGCCTTGGGAAGAGTTTTGAGCATTGGTTTTTCCCTTTGCATCATTTTTGTCTTTGTTTTCTATGGCTTTGACATTTTGTCTAGCCCTTGATGGAAACTGATGCATGAAGCAACCATGGTGTGATGGATTACTTCAGTGATAGAACCGAGACGTTGAGAGTTGATGTATTCGGCCATATCGTCAGGTAATCTCACACAGAATTGCTACTTTTTCTCCGTAAAGTCTATCTTTGAGAGATAGTGGACTTAAGATGTAAATCCCAAAACTTGTCTACATACTTGTGGATATACTCATGAGAGAGAAGCTTCAAGCTACACCATTCAGTAAGCACTTTGTCCTTTCCATCGCTTGCAAGAAATTGCTTTATGATGGAAATTTGTAGAGTTTTCCATGTCTTTGGGGTTTTGCTATTGCCACAAAGGGTAGCCCACCATTGACAAGCTGATTTTTGGAAGTGCATAGCTACATGGAGTAGCTTGGAGGACTTCGTGAAGCCCTCGTCTCCAACGATCGCATCAAATTGCTGGATAAAGGTCAACACTTTGTTGGTATCACCAAAGGTTCCATCGTAGGTGAGAAAAGAGATACTCTTTCCTCCCTCCTTGAACGTCTTTAGCTTTTGTGAACTTCGTCATGCATGGTATGATTTGCGATGTCCTCCCCTCTTGTATTATCTAGGAGAATAGCCATAGATTTCATTAGAAGAGGACGAAGGTGAAGAAGAAGGAGAAGAGGGTGACCTCTTTCTAGCCCTTCTCTTCCTTTATTTCCTCTCTTCCCTATTGGAATGACGCGGAGAAGGACTGTGTGTTGATGTTTTCCTCTTCGGAAGAGTGGGCGACCGTCTAGACGATCGTCTTCATAGAGCCCATCTTCAGAGGAACTTTAAAGTTTCATTTCTTTCTTGCTCTTTGGATTCCTCCTCTCATATGGCAGAGAGTCTTCTTTTGGGGGTCTCTTAAAAAGGCTTCCTAAGCTCTCTCTCCTCTTGGAGAGGAAGGGAAATCCCATAAGCATGAAGTTGTTGTGTAACTTCGGCTTGCAAAGTAGGGTTGCCCATAGCTTGTTGCAACCTAGTAAGAGATAACTGACGAACATGGGGGCACCATCATTAGCAGCTTCATGTGCAAAATCAAAGTGTCAATGTTCATTCTAGTCTCTTGATTATTGTCAGCCATGTTAACAAAATATGGGCACGTACTTAGTGTATGCTTTGGCAATTCAAAACCTTAGTTTCCACTCCTCTTAGCCTTTGAAAATTGGCTCTTAAGTATCTACACCCACGGCTCAAAGTGGTTAATTATAGAGAGTAGTGGAGTAGGTCTAACATCGAAGAGTTGCCAAGGGCTAGCTCCTTTCGGACTTCTTATGGCTCAATAATGGTAAAGCCATAGGCAAGTTTTAAAAAGACTCCATTGTTAAGTCCAAATGTCCCGATGTGTGCACCATATCCCACATAGTGGGCTGAATAAAATCGATAATAGATCCTAGTTCCACTTACCCTAATATAATTAAAAACATCAATCATTTATAGGCTACTTAAGGACCTCTCTTCTTAAGCAAGAAAAGAAAAACCAAATGCTCTGATACCAATTGGCCTATTAACTTGAGAGTAGCAGAATTAATGAGAGTACTTTTGAGAAATTACTTTGTGAGCATAGTGGGTGAACATAATTGAAGATAACAACAAAGACATAGCAATTAGTTAACTTGGCATGAACAATACTTTGCGGAAAGAGAGAGAAATTAGAGAACATGACAACAGTTGAGGAATGAACTTTGTGGAAATCTTTAACTATCCCAAGCACGAGTCCCAAGACCTCAAACACCTTTGAAGGTCGAGAGAGCTAGCAGGGAATGAGGGTAGGGAAGAGGAAGAAGAAACATTTCATAGGAGAAAGAATTAGCTCCTCGCTTATCATCACTCTTCTTGCTAGCATACATAATAGCATAGTAAAAATGAAGATGGAGAAGATGGAAAGATTAAGCATTGAAGCATAGCTCTTGGTTGGATTTGCACTCCATAGCCAAGAGTTTTGGTGTAGGCTCACAACCTCTACTTGCTATGAAGCTCTTGCACTTTGCACTTTGCACTTCATACAATCAGTGTGTGTGTGTGTGTGTGGGAGAGTATACCCCTAAAGAAACACCCTAGCTTGCTTTGGTGGACCCCCCCTTGTAGCTCATGCTTCAAGCTCATTGGGCCCCTCTAGGCCTAGCCAATCACAAGTAGGAGGCATTACAAGCAGGAGGCATTACAAGCAACAAGGGTAGCCTTGGTGCAAGTGTCCCCCTTTTCTCTTTGAGACTTTATAAATGCAAAGACTAAAATTAAATCTCCTAAATTAACGTTGGACCCCTTGGGTGGCCAACCAAGAGGCTCTAGGAACACCATGAGGGCAACATGAGGAGGAACCTCACAAGTGTTCATTTTGCTTTCTTTGTACCAAGCATGCCTTGTGTGGGTGTGGGTGCTTTCTCAGACTCCCCTCCTCCATGTAGGGATTGAATCTTGAATTCTTGATAACTCAAGCCCCTCAAGCTTAGGCCCACTTCCCACCACAAGCTTGGGCTGTGTTCTCACCTGAAGGACAGCCTTGGCAACTCAAGCATGACAAGAATATCAAGAATCTCAATCATCAAGAACCTCAAGCATCTCAAGAACCTCAGTCATTAGCCACCAGAAGAACCTTAGTCATCAAGAATGACAAGCACCTCAAACACCTTAATCTTGGGCTGGGTTACCACCTCAAGCTCAGTTCTAGCTTACCTAAAGTCAAAGGATGTTTACACTTACTATTGAAGGTCTTCAATGAAGCTAACCCTAAGGTCTTATGCTCCATTGACTAGCATTGCTCTTTGATAGACCATCTCTCATCTGGGCCCCTTTACCATTGGCCCCTTGTTGAGATAGATCTATAAGCACATGTCTATATCTTAACCCTTGTTCTCATTTATTCTCCCACATTAAGTGATTAGTTGAATATGAGAAAATAATTTGGGTTGGTTAGATATTAGATGTTATGACATTACCTCTCTCTTGAAATCATATTCGTCCTTGACTATGAGGTAGAGGATATAAAGACTTAGTCATTAGTCAATCTTACTTAGCGAGTAGAGGATCCCTTTTTACCCTATGACATTTTTCCAAGATGGATGACTAATCCATTGTGTGCTTGGGAGACATAGCTGCCACAAGCATGTCTGATCTTTAATTCATTTCATTCTCCAAAGTAGAGTGACAAATTCTACTTTGTGTTTGAGAGACGTGGTCATCACAAACATGATTCTAAGAATGCATAAATTTGTGCACAATTAAAAAGAGTACTAGTCTTATAAGAAAAAAAACATGGGTTATCTAAAATAAATTTGTACATTTGCTTACCCTAATGTAGCATTGTAAGCATTGACAAGATTCATACTATCCTTAAGATGTATTCCTTGCATCCATCTAGCATCTTCAAAAGGATAATTATTGAACTTAATGAGATACCCTCGGATAATCTTACCATGTCGTAGTACCTTCACTTCATGTCGAAGGATAGCTTAGGGTTGTAACACCTCTTCTTGGTCTTCAAATTTGGGAGGGTCTTTGATAATTGGTTCACTTGGTGGCTCTTCTTTGTAGGGCTTAAATAGGCTCACATGAATGGCATTGTGTATGAGCCAATGGTTGCGCAGTGAGTTGGTAAGCTATCTCATTGATGGGATTCAAGATTTGGAATGGACCGTAATATCTTTTTTCTAGCTTAGCATAATACTTTTGATGGCCCGTACGATTTTTGCCTGTCATTTGGCTTAATCGAGCGTTAGGAAACTTAAGTAAGACCCAATCATTTTCTTTGAATGTTAAGGCCCTTTTGTGCTTGTAAGCAATAGCTTTTTGGCTTTGTTGAGATATGGATGTAGCCTCCTTAATCTTTTGAAAAGATCCTTGTACTTTATGGCTATACTCATCAGCAGCGAAAAATTCCCATGTACCTTGAGTAGGAAGGGTCTTTTTGGGTCTCACTCGCTCTTACCAATGGTCCAATCGTATATAGTTTCTCAAGACCACTCACATGAGAACACATAGAAACTCTCACACTATATCATTCTCATGCCTCTATTTTTTCTTTTGAATGTATCTCTGTATGCATGTAATCATATACATATGTGTATATGTACTTAGGTGTGTATGTATATACATGTGCGTGTGTGAATATGTATATGTATGTGTGAGTGTCTCTCTATCTGTATACATCCCCATGACACACATCATGGTCTCCCCATGCCTGAATATGCCACACTCATACTATCATCAATCACATTATCTCTCTCTCTCTCTCTCTCTCTCTCTCTCTCTCTCTCTCTCTCTCTCTCTCTCTCTCTCTCTCTCTCTCTCTCTCTCTCTCTCTCTCTCATGCAAGCAGTGAGAGGCGTTATGGTCATGGTGGAACAATGAAATTTTTCCAATGCAAGTCCACTAGAATCTATTTATCTACTCTATTAAGGAGATTGAAATTCAAGCATGCCATGTGGCTTCACAAGAGGGGGGTCGGTGGATGTCAAAGGCCGGCATGTGAGAGATGAGAAGATGAGCCGTCAGAAGGGGGGTTAAGATGGAGAGGTAGTGCGGGTACAAGGAGATGAAAGAGACCCAAAGAGAGAGAGAGAGAGAGAGAGAGAGAGAGAGAGAGAGAGAGAGAGAGAGATTGTACGGGATGGTACATATTAGTCAAGGACTCAGGGTCCATCAAGAGAGTAGAGTAGGGAAAAAGAGAGAACAAATAAATACCTAAGAAGGCTCGGCTGAGGGGAGAACGGGTTTGGGATTTCAAAACTCTTGGATGATTGCTTTGCCACCTTGGTAGACTGTCCATTTGCCTTGCTTACGTGCTTCATGCATCTTCTTGATCTGGCTTGCTTTACTCTTGAGTTGATTCATGGTCAACTCTTCAGCAATCCAAAGTTTTTTTCCCATGAGAAGTTGAGATTGACATAGTAGCTTCATACGCTCATCTTTGTCCTTGAAAGTGATTATGCAATGCTCGAGTGGCACATGTCTGTGTGTATCATTGATCCAAACAATAGCTTTTGGCTTGATGTAGATAGGTTGAAGAATGTCACTGAGCTTGGTGACCGCTTCGTCAAGGGTGTCCTCCATGGTACACCACGGTGAGTGTAGCCCCCCAATTCTGACCTTGAGGCCAAGAGATTCTTGTAGCCGGAATTCTTGTAGGCCACCTGTATCTTGGTGTGAATCTTCTTATGTGTTGCTTCACGTGATTCTTTGTGCAGTTCCATGACAATTTTGATGAGTGATTCTTCGACTGCGTGCGCTTTTTCAAGCAGATCTTGGATCTCTACTTCCTTCGCATCTTCAAGATTTCGTAAACGTTCTTTGAGTCTCTCATTCTCCTCCGTGAGTTCTTGAATGTGAGCCTCAAGGGCTGTGATTTGTGCTTCTTGGCAAGCGGTGGGGTCCTTCCTTGGTTCCACTGCCACCGCAAGAAATCTCTTGCGAGAAATAAGGGTACCAAAAGGAGACATCAGGCTATAAGAGGGGATTCTTGTTGAAACGCATAGTAATGCATGAGAACATGGGCTTGTTTTGATTTAATTTTGAAATGGAAAGCTGAGAGAAAAGGAGAGAGAGAGAGAGAGAGAGAGAGAGAGAGAGAGAGAGAGAGAGAGAGAGAGAGAGAGAGAGAGAGAGAGAGAGAGAGAGAGACATGATGTGTGTCATGGAGGTTTATAAAGATAGATAGACACACACACACACATACATATAAATATGCACACACGCACATGTATATACATACTATATACCTACAAATATATGTATATAATTACATGCATACATAGAGACATTCAAAAGCAAGAATAGAGGCATGAGAAAGATACAGTGTGAGTGTTTCTAGGTGTGCTCATGGGTGATCTTCAGAAACTATATAAGATTGGCCCGTTGGTAAAATCGAGCGAGACCCGCCGTACCTCGTGTCCAAAAAAGGCAAAGCTCAACAACATTATCATGTAGATCTCAAGAAGGGCGACCTTCATTTGTATTTTTAGGATCAAAGAATTTGCATATCTTATAGCCTCCTATATTCCTAGCTCAAAGGCTCACCTTTGAACATGTCTTTCCACTATTGTTACATTGATTCAAAATAGTCCACTACTTGGCAATGTATTCATTCAAATAGTCCTTTGGAGCAAGTGTTTCATAGGAAAATTTTTATGCTTCAAAGGTAAGATTGTGTGTGTGTGTGCACGCATACGTGTTCGCTTGTACAGGTGTATGCGTATGTGTCCTCATCAATACAACTCAATCAGAAAGCTCTCTCTCTCTCTCTCTCTCTCTCTCTCTCTCTCAAAAGAAAAGCGATTTTATCTTATCTCGCATTACGTAAAAAGTGAGCATCCAAAAAAGGATGTAAAAACTTGACAAAATATGCCACATATAGGTGGGACTCACAACAAAATCACACTTCAATACATCAACATTGTGTAGAAAAGTAGGTACTAGAAATGTCCAACTACAGTCTTTTTGTAAACATCTAAATTTTAGACAAATTGAATCATGCGAGCTATTGTGCCACTATCAAATACCACAAACCCATTTTCCTTTGAGCATTTTCAACAAAATCATTTCCATGAATGGCATTCCTGCTCTCTCTCTCTCTCTCTACTTAAAACAGTAAGAGGGATAGAAAGAAAAATAGACTCTTGATTGTGTGTGTGCTCCCTCTCTCTCTCTCTCTTCTCTCTATGTGTGTGTGTGCACTATATTACCTCTATCAACACGAGAGAGAGAGAGAGAGAGAGAGAGAGAGAGAGAGAGAGAGCAAGGGTACTCTCCAAGCTTGCAATTGGTTGACACACCATGCTAAAGACCTTACATACACACATACACACACACAAATATACATATATATTTTTTTATATATATATTACATACGCTTGCATTTGTTTGACACACCATGCGTAAGATCTTACACACACACACACACACACACACACATTAGGCAATGACTAATAACTATTACTGCTATAATTGTCTATGAAATTTGAACATGGACACACACGCACACAGTATCGTCAGACAAAATAGGGACTTTTCTTCAACTTTGAAATGAGACTTATAAAAATTGGGAATGTTAACCGCTTTTTAATACCTCTCTTGGAGAGACTTATTTACTCAAAACTCAGATGTTTCACAAGGTAACATCAAATACCCAAATTTAAAAAAAAAGAAAGATTTTACTGGCTTTTAAAATGAAGAAAGTCTTTCTTTCACATTGAGACGCAATATAATACCTCTCTAGAATTACAAGTATAAAGTTCAGCTACCCTCATCCGATAAATCAGTAAGGTCTCTTAGGTAGAAAGGAAAAAAATGACATCTAATGGATGCATCTACAGCATACCATACTAACGATGAGTCTTTGGGAAAAATCATTTTTCCAAAAAAGTTTCTTTCCTTGATTTTGCCAAGAGGAATTTTTAGAAAAATAGGTTTATTTTGTGTTTTTCACTATTTTGGGGAAAAATTTATCCCTTTCCCTTTGCCCTCACCGGCTTTTTTGAAATAAAAAACGACAAGATATTGAGTTGAGACACATTTTTTCTAAACACTGCTAGAAAGTGGAGTGGGAACTAGTACCTAATTGGCAAATGGTTTTTTATTTTGCGTGCAACTCCATGCCGGAATGGACTATTGGAGCTATATATGGCTCACTGTACTCAACTTGGTCTCACCTATATATTTGTATCTTGTCCTCAATATGAAACAGTCTTTGGGAGCGTACATGGTGTGTCTCTTATCTCGTCTCTCTCTTTCTCTCTACATCTCAACATGGTATCAAAGCAGTAATGATCACGTGCCAATTCAATTCATGGTGACAAAACAGTATGTGTATGCGATTCGCATGTAAGATTCAAAATTGCTACAAATTTTATTTTTGATCGTTGATTCTTGTTGACAGTGGTTGTTTTGTGTTAAGAAGAATATGATTAGTGTTTTGTGTGGTGCTTATTGCTAATCAATCTAATGAATCATTGATTACGTTTTCTTGTTGATGACACCCTGAACTTCATCTGAATTTTTGGGGGTCTTTTGCTCAAAATTTGGAGAAACGGGAAAAGCGCCATGTTGCTCCATGGGGCTTTTCATCCAAAACTTGTTCATCTGCTCGAGCTCTTCAATTTGAGTTCTAGGTTTGCTTCAATCGAAGTTTGCAGCAGAAAGTTATGTTGTTTTTACTGCAATTAAGCTTGACACAGCTTTCGTCCTCGTGCGTCTCCATGAAGAGTCTGCGATTGTTTTTCTAATTTTGGCGTCGACTATTTCGGAAAAATCTAGCTTTTTGCTATTCATATTGTGGCCGTCAATCTTACGTCTTACGCCACTCTATTTATAGGACTCTTTTTTTATTAACGTCTCCTTTTTCCCGCTTTTTTCGGTGACGTCTCTCACATCTTTGGACGTTCATTGAGCATCCTTCTTGCGTTTATCGTTAACAAAATGCAGTCTTCATATTTCTCTCGTTCTCAATTGCAGCCTTCACCATATAGGGTGTGCATATTTTGCGATCTTATCTTATACGTCTTCCTCACAACAAGACGTATGCTCGTCAATAACTATGCTCGTCAATAACTTTCCTTTTGGCCAGTGTTCTGTTCCTACTTTCCAACGCCAAGGATTTCCACGCTGGAAAGCAAAGATGTTGTTAATTCTTGAAGGTGATGAACTCTCTGATGTTGTTCTTGAAAATCTTGTTTATCTGCCTCAGCCTGTTGATACGGATCATGATAATGTGCTTATCAGTGAAGAACCTATATTTGAAGATTGGAATGTTGCCTATATGGATTGGCAACGACGTGATAAAGCAGCTCGTCAATTTATTCTTTCTGCTCTTACTAATTCCCTTTTTCTTGATATGTATGAATTACTTGCTACCCACGACGTATGGAAGTACCTTATTGAAAACTTTCAGAAGAAATCTGTTATAGAAATACTTTATTTTAGAGGGTTGCTTAGCAAGTTATAATATGAAGTTGGTACTGCCATGATGGGACATATTGAATCTTTCAAATCTATTATTAGTCAGCTGCTGCTGCCGGTGATCTTATTCCATAAAAACAACTAATTACACTTCTTCTTGATACGGTGAAGGACTCCTCTTATGATAACATTGTTATTATTCTCTCCAATAAAGATGGTCTGGATTTCGACTAAGCCTGCATGTCCTTAATTAAACACTCTCAACGTCAAGAACATCGTGGTGTTGGTCATGATACAGCTATGATTTCACAAGAGGAGACTGAGTCACAACAAATGAAACGTGCTTTTTATGCTCGAAGGCGTCAATTTCAACGAGGAAACCGCAGAGGTGGCTGTCGCGGTAATGTTTTCTCTCGTCTCAAATTTCCCAATAAGCAATGTTCTTACTGCAACAAAAATGGCCATACTGAAGATGATTGTTGGGCACGCCAATATGATGAAGAACACAATATTACCACGAAACAACCACGTTTATCTAGAGACTCTTCTTCTTCTTCTTGTGAATATTGTGGACGATCTGATCATCCAACCCATATGCGTTAAAAGCGTTGATTCGATACAGATCGTAATAGAGCATATGCTACTAAATATCAAAACAATATTGTACCAAAAACAAGCTGTGTCCTATTTTTAGTTTCTCCAGACAGAATACTTCATGTACGTGATGGATCACTTTTTATTGTCGATTCTGGTGCTACATGAAATATGACATATCAGTCTAAGTGGCTCCAAAACTATCATCCACTACCAGTTCAATGTGTTGCTTATCTTGTTGATGATACTACTTGTCAAGTAAAGGGTATTGGAGACTTATATCTTGGTACCTTATCTTCTTCCGCTCGAATTTTGCGAGGAGTATTACATGTACCAGATCTTCAACGTAATCTTCTTTCAGTTGCTAGACTTGTTGATCTTGGTTTGTTTGTTGGATTTGATCATACCGAATGCCAAATTCAGCAAGATGGACATACTATAGCCGCTGCTCCTTGAAATGGTAATTTTTTTGAACTCTCTCTCAACCATGCTCTAGCAAATGTTGTCACTACCCCAGCTGATCATGATTGCAAAGTATGGCATCACCGTTTTGTTCATGCTAATTTCTCAAAACTCCTTAATCTTCAGCGTCGTGATCTTGTTCATGGCATGGATCTTAAAGCCCATCCCCATATGGGAATTTGTGGGTTTTGTGCTCTTGGGAAACAAAATCGTAAACCCTTTCCTCTTTCAAATAAAACTCATTCTCATGACATATTGGATCTTGTTCATACTGACATATGTGGACCTCTACCTTCTTCGAGATCACAATATCGCTACTTCATTACTTTCATTGATGATTTCTCACAGTATACGACTGTATTTCTACTTGGACAAAATCTGAGGCCTTATCTATTTTCAAACAATCTCACAAGGCTGCCGAACTTCAAACCGGTCATTGCCTTAAGAAGCTTCGTAGTGACAATGGAGGAGAATATGTTTCTCGAGAGTTTGTGAGTTATTGTGCTGACAATGGAATTCATCATGAACACACTATTCCATATTCACCTCAACAAAATGGTGTTGCTGAATGAAAGAATCGCACTATTCTCAATGCTGTAAGATGTATGCTGATTCATTCTGGTTTATCTCGTGTTTTCTGCACTGAAGCGACTTTGATCGCAGTATTTATTCAGAGTCATCTTCCTACTACTGCACCCTCTGGTAAGATATTCATCACATCATGGACAGGTGACATTCCTTCTGTATCTCATTTTCAAACCTTTGGATGTAGTGCTTATATACATATTCCCAAAGAAACACGAACAAAGCTTGATGCTCCTGGTCTTAAAGTTATTTTTATTGGATATTTTGACACTTCCAAAGGCTACTTATTCTATGACCCTTCTTCCAAGAAAGTAATTGTGAATCGTGATGCCACTTTTAACGAACAACTTATGGCAGGCTCATGGTCCATGGATGATTCTGATGATACTAAATCATTGATTCACGCTTTTCCATTTCTTTTAGATGATGAAACTCTTCCTATAGAGAAGCTTCTCTTCACAAACATCCATTCCGAATGTTTCCAATGATGATATTGATATTTTTATTGATCTGGCTATTGATTTTGAACATGGCTCATGTCATGTTTATGATGACGATATTGTTCATAATGATTTCTCTACTTCTAAAGATCCCGTTAATTATGATGAATCTATCTCTTCACCACAAAAGGATCAATGGCAAGAGGCTATGGAAGAAGGGTACGATTCTCTTATCTTTAAAGGTACATGGATAGTAACTCAACTACCTCCTGATCATACAACTATCAAGTGTAAGTGTGTGTATAAGACAAAAGCAAAAGCAGATGGATATTTTGATAAGTTCAAGGTACATCTAGTTGCAAAAGGTTACTCCCAAGTAGCTGGTGTTGATTATCAAGAGACCTTTTCACCAATTGTTCGCATTACAAGTGTTTGAGTTTTATTGGCAGTTGCTGTTCAATTTGATTTAGAAGCTCATCAAATGGATGTGCGAACTACTTTTCTTAATGGTGACTATGAAGAGGAAATTTATATGGAACAACCAGAAGGGTTTGTTATGCCAGGTAAAGAAGACATTGTTGCTCAACTCCATAAGGCACTATATGGTCTCAAACAAGCTTCGCAAGCCTGGTATACAAAATTCGATCTTGTTCTCACCTCTAAAGGATTCATCTCTTGCTCTTCAACCCCCAACTTATACATAAAACTCCAAGGTAGCATCTTTGTGATTCTTTCTCTTTATGTGGATGATACCATCTTTGTTTAAAATGATTTGAGATTTCTTCAGTAAGTGAAAATGTTATTGTCTTCTGCATTTGATATGGTGGATCTTGGAGAGATTCACTCGTGCCTTGGCATTCAGATCCAACAAAACCATACAAATGGTATTTTATTCCTTTGATAGTCAAAGTTCACTGCAAATAATATTCAAAAATTTGGTATGGAATTCGCACATTTGGCCAACACACCTTGTCTTGTGGGTTCTACGAAGAACACTTCTGTCAATGGCGGTCAACTTGTCACAAATCAACCTTATGCTAACTTGATTGAATGTCTTCAGTTTGTTGGCATGAATACTCGTCTTGATATTCTGTTTGTTGCTAATTATCTTAGACAACATCTTGCACGTCCTTATCTTAAGCATTGGTCTGCAGCAAAGCGTGTATTGAAATACTTGAAAGGCACTACAGTTTTCGGTTTGGTTTATCATCGACAACTCACATCGTATTCCATGCAATCTCTTTCTCTTTTGGGGTACACAGATGCATAATGGGCAAGCTCACATTTATCTATGCAATCTACTAGTGGAAATTTCTTATTTATAAATGGTTGTCTTGTTTCTTGGACCAGCAAGAAACAACGCTGTGTTGCAGTTTCTACAACTGAGTCAGAATAATATGTCATGCCATCACTTGCAACTCCTGAGATGATCTAGCTTTGACAAATGCTGGTTGATATTGGTCACTCTCCTCTTTCTAGCACACGCTTGCGGTGTGACAACCAAAGTGCTATTAGTCTTGCAATTGACTCAGCCCTAGCTTGCTTAAGGTCAAAGGACTTCTAACACTAACCATTGGAGGTCTTTAATGAAGCTAACCCTAAGGGTTTTTAAGCTTCATTAGTTGCACATTTCTCTTTGATAGACTATCTTCTTTTGGACCCCTATTGAGATGTAACCATCTCTCCTCTTGGTCCCCTGCTGAGGTAAGTCTAGAAGCACTTATTGCACATTTCTCTTTGATATACCATCTCCTTTTGGACCGCTATTGAGATGTAACCATCTCTCCTTTTGGTCCCGTGTTGAGACAGGTCTAGAAGCACATGTCTCTATTCTAACTCTTGTTCCCGTTTATTCTCCCACATTAAATGATCATTTTAATATGAGAAAATCATTTGGTAAAGTTAGATATTATATTTTATGACACATTATGTCAGGTATGAAGTACGCAAAGGAACCATTATGGTTGAGCACTACCCAAGTGACCAGATGATTGAAGACATTCTTACCAAGGCCTCAACAAGTCATGTTTCATCCTCTTGCACTCGGAGCTTGGAGTTGCTTCGGCCTCACTCTTTCTAGATTAGATTCTCTGCTATTGTGGTAGCTTTGTACATATGAAATTGTAATCCTATAGGTACCATGCACTATGCACACTCCACATTTGCACATTGTGATTTTTGAGTTACTTGTATATTTTTACATAGATATATAACTCACTTTCACATCATCATCGGTGGTTCATATTTTCACATTATATAGAGGCTTGGTTTTTTCCCTTGAACTCCCCAAGGGTTTTTCATCCAAAGCTAGAGACCTTTGTTTGAGTGGGGGTGTTGGAGCTATATATGGCTCACTCTACTCAACTTGGTCTCACCTATATATTTGTATCTTGTCCTCAATATGAATCAGTCTTTGGGAGCGTACATGGTGTGTCTCTTGTCTTGTCTCTCTCCTTCTCTCTACATCTCAACATGGACGCCTTTGTGACTTGCACCAGTACGTTCCTGCTTGGAGAATATAATTTAATGTCTTCTCTTTACTATACATGCACACCAACACACACACACACACACCGTGTATACAGCCTGGCTCACAACTGCAAAAAGCTACACACAAATGGCCTATTGCGAAATGTCATTCTTTGGTGATTTGTTTCTCCTTCTCTCTGTCACTCGTATACACACACACACACACACACATTATCCACACCTATTTAAAGCGCACTATTGGGTGTTGTCTCTCACTCTCTCTGTATTGCACTCACTCATTTCCTACGTAGTACATGCCTTGTCCCTCTCATACTAGCTCTCATGCATGCGCGCCAAATGCTACTTAAGAGCTCCCTACAATACCATGCTCCGCGGATAATTCTTTCATACACTCACACGACCCTACGCTCATTCACTCCCTGCAGCTATAGGTCACACTCCCAACGTGTTATGCCATTTGTGTTTGTTGAATGCCCAAGCACTTCAACTCAGTAGCCTATAATTTTCACACAAGAGTATTATTTCTTAAGCACCTGACCATACTCTCTTGGTCAAGATCATCTCCCTTTGGAAGTTCAAAATCTCAAAAGGTTTAGAAGAAGGCCAAATGAGTGAATAAACACGCTTTCTTGGTTTACAAAACTTACAATTTGGCCACTCTCATGGAAAAAAAAATCAATGGATAATGAATTCGTGGACTATGTCTCCTCCTCTCAGGTGGAAGGTTTCTTCATTATTATGGTTTTCTTTCCTTCCAAGGGAGCCAAATATAATTTTCATATTAAACTTGTTAAATTAGTAAATAGGTGCATATTGACACAGAAAATAAGTTTTCATTACTGGCTTCATTCAAAGACATTCATAATCAAGGCAGGTTATAGATTTTTCTTTTATCTACTAGCTTGATATTGCCTCTAATAATAGTATCAATTTATACATATACTATTTTGTTGTTTTCATGGGAATAACCATAGACTAGTGTAATGGTTTATTAACCATATAATACTATGCCTAAGAAGTAAATGGATCTTGTTATCAAGAGAGACATTGATGTACAAAGAGGGTACTAACCCCCCTCAACACAACAAGCATCAAAAAAGGATTTTTTAATGCTAGTTTTTGAGTTTTAATTTATCTTTTCCATACCATAAGAACTAAATCCAATTTAGCTAAACATTATGCCTAGCTTAACTTAAAACTTTGCTTGGAAGGTATTTCCCAGCTAACTACCGCGGTTTTAAAATCTGTTCATGCTCTTAACCAAGCTTGGTATTGGAATTTGAAAAGCTTGTCTTTCACTTACAAACAAGTCTAGAGCTATTACTACACGGCTATGGTTTCAATTTTTTGGGTTGTCACTGAATATATTTGAATGCATGGATAAGAAGGATATGGATGACAATTGTTGGATCCGCCCTATACTTGCATTCCATGTCTAAACAAATCCAGTGACAAGTCCTTTCCTTGAGCCTCCTACTATTCCAAGGAAACTATGAGCATACACAAGCACCTGTCAACGATCAAATTTATCTCAATATTTCATATTGGGACATGAGCAAAACCATCTGCATGCCTTAAAGAAATGACCATCTGATTCTTGTGCATTTCCAACATGGACCTTCCCCACAAGTGAATTGAGAGGCTATTTGCCATCTAGGCCAGGGGTGCCACGGAGATACCCATGTTCTCTAAGGCAAGATGTCTTGTTGTTAATTGGTGTAGACGGCTTGATAGTTCACTATGTGGGAACATCTTCTTAGAAGATGGATAGCGAATTACTTAGTAATTACTATGGTAATTACTACAATAAACCCAAAGTGTATAAATAGGGCCCATTACATTGTAATCGGGTTGGCAATTTTTATCATTTGGGTTAGCGCCTTGGCTATACTTGTACTTGAGAATGATTGGCAGTATTGTCGGCTGTACTTTCTCTCTGTAAATCATATTCGTTGTAATCTTGATCTGTAATCCCAATCATGGCATATATTTCAGTTATACTTACTTCTTGTCTAGTCTTCTAAATCGGAACCTTATTTCCAGTACATAAGTCTGATTCTTATTTTAGTCTCCATATTCTAGTCTAGTCTCTGATTCCTGTCGAGTGTCCTGTGTGAAATCTTCCTACACTAGTAGCTGAAATCTTCCAACACTGGAATTAGCTGTCTCAAGAGATCAGTTCCAATTCCATTTTGGCGATCACGGTGGCTCGAGCTGAAGATCGTTGACTAACACACTCTTCTCCCAGTTAGAAGTTTTTAGCAATGGCACCAAAATCCAATCGTGGCTGAAAATCCACCATTCGTGTTGACCCCATTCCTGAGGAGCCAGGAAGAGAGTCTGACCCCAAGCAAGAGAAGGTGACTGACATTGAGGCTCATGAGGAGCATAGTCAGGCTGATGAGACACAACACTCATAGCACTTCGGTCATTCTCGACACCGACGGGCATAATGAGAAGCACGGAAGGCAAAGAGTTCCAACAGTTCTCGGTCCTGTCAGAGAGATGAGGATACCAAGGGCAGTAATGGAAGTCACCGTAATTCTAGCAGACAAACCAGAGAAGACACTAACACGGAGATAGAGACAGAGATTGATTGGGATGCTGACACTGACAATTGCAAGAAAGTCCCAAGAATCATTCTGAATCCAAGAAGAGAAGTAGCAGGATCAGTAGTAATTGGAATGATTACACAGCTTCCCTAAAGATTTATTTTTCAATATTCAAGGGAGGGAAGAAGGATGATCCAGATGTTCACATACAAGCTTTCGAGTAGTATGCTGAACTGAAAAATATTGATGAAGATGACTGGGGGAATATTTTCCACAAACCTTGAAGGAGGCAGCGAGGAAATGGTATTACCATTACCCTCCCTGCCAACTCAGATCATATAACAAATTGCTCAGAGCCTTCAGGTTGGAATATTCGGACAATAGAGGGGACGAAGATATTCTATGTAAATTAGATAAGATCAAACAGAGGAATTTGTCAGTCCGCAGTTATGTGGAAAAGATAAAGGAGCTAACCAGGAAGTTACAAGAACCGCCATCTGAGAAGAGGTTGAGGGCATGGTTCCTGAACGGGTTCAGCAGTAAAAATCTTAGGGAACAAGAGGTACCAGCCCCTACCAAGAAATTTAATGATCTGGTCCAAAGGGCATTAAAGCTGGAACAGCGGGCTACGAAGGAAAAGAGCCACAAGAAGCAAAGGACTAGAAGCAGTAGCTCTACTAGTGAAACTTCTGATTCCAGTGAGATGTCTAGGAGCTCCAAGAGAAGCTCTAATGAACGAGCAAAGGCGAAATCAACAAAGGGATCCTGGACCAAGAAAATTGAAGAGATGGCTAGGCAGATTGCCGAAATTAGCCACACAAGACAGCCAGTTTGAAAGATGGAGACTTGGTGTTCAAGATGAAAATCCAAGGACCATATCTCCACTGAATGTCCACAATGTACCTACTGCAAGGCCTTTATTCACTTATGGAATAATTGTGGCATCAGAATTCACCACTTTAAGAAAGGAAAAGATATGTCAGTGGTTGCCTACGCTGAACCAGCAAAGGTAGAACTAGTCAAAGTAGCTCAAGAGGAGAGACTAGGTACCAGTGGTACAGGTCAGGGATGTGGCAGATACCAACCAGGAATGGGCAGAGGCAGAGGACGAGGCAACTTCCAGAACAGCAGCATGAATTGCTATACTTGTGGAAAGTATGGCCATTTTGCCTCCCAATGCCCATATGCACTTGTAACAACTACTACTGAGGCTAAGGCACCAGAGCCAGTCCCAGTCAGGGTAGTTACTAGGAGCAAGGGGGTAGTCATTGAAGAAATCCTAGACACTTCAGAAGCACAAGTCAATCCTAACAGCACAAAGTGGTCTCAACAAAGAGAAGTTTGGAACGCCAAAGGTAAAGAAAAGGTGGTCGATGAGTGGCAAGAGCAGAGAGAACTAGAAGCTTAAATCACGGAGGATTTAGCCAAGAGGCTGCCAGAGAAACAAGAAAGTTTCGAAGCTAGAGTCATTCAGAGGATACCAGCCCAATCGATTGATAAAGATCAGTCAGTACCGGCCATGATTGAGACCATGCTGGCTGTGGTACATGGACTAGCTGATGAAATGGGAGTAAATGGAAAGAGTGGAAGCACTGCAAAAGAAGAATGGAAGTGTAAAGATACCAGTTCTTAAAGTTCTGACAATCAGTCTAACCAAGAGAGAGAAGAAATTCATGTAAAAATTTGTGATAGAATTCAGAAGCTAATTGTAGAGCTGGAGGATATAAGAAAAACCTTGCTTGAGGTGGCCAACTTTATTAGGCAGTGCAGGAAAGCTGAGGCAGAGGCCAGAACAGTGGACCTGACGGCTGTCCAGGATGATGAAATTCCACTTATTCAGGTAGACTACAATGTCAGGAAGCAGTGGGAACCTCTCTCAAGCATTATCCTGGATGGAGGGGTAGGAGTCAACATAATGGGAGCCCATCTTCAGCAAAGAATGGGTATCACTAATATAAGACCTGCACCATTCAAAGTACGAATGGCAGATCATAGAGTCATACAGGTGACGGGTATGATTGAAAAAATGCAGATAAGAGTTGGGAGGGAGAAATTCAAAACCAGTTTCCTAGTCCTGGATGTGCAGGGAGCATATGGGATGCTACTAGGGCACCCATGGTTGAGAACAACATATGTTGTTCATGACTATGCAAACCAAACTTTGACCATAGAAGGGGCCAGTGGCAGAATCCAAATCTAGACCAACAATACCAGGAGCTGGGAAAAGTAAGTGAGGCCAAAGGAGTTGTGTCAAAAGTACAGAGCCAAGAAGATCGAGCGAATGCTAGCGGCTATGAACATATTCCCTTTGGCAGAAATTGACTTGAATGCATTCTTGCTGAACAAAGAGCAGGTCGACAACCAAAAGAGACAATTCCCTGATCAGTTTACTAAACAATTCAGCTAACTAGAAGGATGGTGGAACCAGCTGATACTGGTATAGTAGAGGAACCAGTATGTTCTGAAGAGTACCCACTGGATCAGAATATTGATTCAGAAATGAATGTACCATCTTGGGATTACGCTGAAGAAGAGGAGGTGGACCAAACTGGTTGCTTCCAGACGACCAAGAAGTAGAAGAGTGGAACCTAGGATCAAAGGAAAATTCTAGAATGATCAACGTTAACAAGCACCTCAACCCAGGAATGAAGGAAAAGGCACAAAAAATAATCCAGAACTATAAAGATGTGTTTGCGTGGGAACATACAAATCTGAAGGGGGTAGATCCTGAAGTCTATCATCACCAAATACCACTGAAACCGGATGCTAGGCCAATACGATTGCAAAGATACCGGATGAACCCCAACTATGCAAAGAAGGTCAAGGAGAAGATTGATAATCTTCTCAAGGCTGGGTTCATTACAGAAGTGGCAAGCAATGATTGTCTATTTCACATAGTCGTCGTCTCCAAGAAAAATGGAAAATTGAGAGTTTGTGTCGACTATAGGAAACTAAATGCTCAAACTATTAAGAATCCATTTCCCTTGCCTTTTACTGATATGTTGCTTGATGAGATCGCAGGATATGAAATGTATAGCTTCATGGATGGTTATAGCGGCTATAACCAGTTATAGATATCTCTTGAAGATAGATCCAAGACCACTTTCATCACAGAGTGGGGAGCTTTCATGTATCCGGTGATGCCTTTTGGCCTGTGCAATGCACCAGCTACCTTTCAGTGGTGTATGATGGGGATGTTTAATAAATTTCTTCATCGGTTCCTCGTCATTTTCATGGATGGATTCACTATCTATTCAGATGAGGAACAGTACCTTCTATTCTTAGAAATGGTTTTCAAACGCTGTTAGGAGAAGCGGATTTGTTTGAATCCATTCAAATCTGTTTTTTCTAGTCTTTAAATTTCTTCATCGGTTCCTCGTCATTTTCATGGATGGATTCACTATCTATTCAGATGAGGAACAGTACCTTCTATTCTTAGAAATGGTTTTCAAACGCTGTTAGGAGAAGCGGATTTGTTTGAATCCATTCAAATCTGTTTTTCTAGTCTAGAAGGGACAACTACTGGGACATGTGGTTTCCCGCAATGGAATAGAGATGTCCAATGACAAAATACAGTGTGTTCAGCGAGCTAAAGCACCCAGAACTGCTTCAGAGTTGAGTTCTTTCTTGGGTTATGTGAATTTCTATAGAAGATTTGTACATAAGTTTGCTTCTCAAGCAGTGCCACTATATGATCTTACAAAGAAGACCAGTAAGTTCAACTAGACTGCTGAATGTGAGGAGAGTTTCCAGAATCTGAAAAAATCCATTACTAGTAAACCAGTCCTTAGGCAGCCAAATTGGGATATTTCCTACCACGTAGATGTCGATGCTTTGGGATTGGCAATGGGGTCAATATTAGCTCAGCCAGATGGAAGAACAGACTATCAAATTTATTTTGCTAGTCTCCGATTCAGTTAGGCTGAGCAAGGCTATAGGACTACTGAGAGAGAAGCCCTTGGAATTATTTACCTGTTGGGAAAGTTATTCCATTTTTATGTGGACCATCAAGCTCTTCTACTTCTGATTAAAAAAGTCATTATTCAAGGCAGGCTGATAAGATGGATAATGTTCCTTATGGAGTTTGAATTCAGAATTTTCCATAAGCTTGGCCGAAACCATTGTGGAGCTGATTTTCTTTCAAGAAGTACGGAAGGATATTCAGAATCACCCTTGAGAGATGAACCAGTGGATGGTGATTTGTTTCAGTTAGAGGCAGAAGAATCAGTGGATCCTGAATGGTATGATATTTATCAATGTCTTTCCCAAGGTGCCTTTCTAGAGGATTGGAAGCAGAATGTGTCCCTATGAAAGAAAGAATGCAAGTAATTTCAGAAGCGCATAATGGTAAATCTGGTGGACACTTTTCCAACGAAGTAACCTATAAGAAAAATTTGCAAGCTGATCTGTGGTGGAAAACACTGATTGTTGATGTGAGAAGTTTTTGTATAACTTGTGATATATTCCAAAGAATGGGTCGACCAACAGCTACAGATCTGACTCCCTTGATGCCATTACAACCACTGAGATGAACCAGTGGATGCTAATTTATTTCAGTTAGAGACAGAAGAATCAGTGGATCCTGAATGGTATGATATTTATCAATTTCTTTCCAAAGGTGCCTTTCCAAAGGATTGGAAGCAGAATCAGAAGAAAGCTCTGATCATAAAAAGCCTGAAATTTACTATCATAGGAGGATTACTTTATCGACTGGGTGTTGATGGTATACTTCGACGATGTGTCCCTATGGAAGGAAGAATGCAAGTAATTTCAAAAGTGCATAATGGTGAATTTGGTGGACACTTTTCCAACGAAGTAACCTATAAGAAGATTCTGCAAGCTGGTCTATGGTGGCAAACACAAATTACTGATGTAATTTGTTTTTGTAAAACTTGTGACATATGCCAAAGAATGGGTCGACCAACAGCTGCAGATATGACTCCCTTGATGCGAGTACAACCACTGGGAGTATTCATGAAATGGGGACTAGATTTTATGGGACCTTTTAAATTAAGAAGGCGACTCCTAGGAAGAACAAGTACATAGTAATAACTACTTGTTATGTAACCAAGTGGGTTGATCTAAGGTTCTTCCTGACAACACAACCAAGTCAATTGCACGGTTTTTATTTGAGAATATTGTCTGCCGATATGGATGTCCAGTAGAGATTGTCACCGATCAAGGAACACATTTTATCAATGACACTATGGAAATCCTATTGGATATGCTTTCAGTCAAGCATCGGAAATCTACTCCTTACTATCCCAGATGCAATGGAGAGGCTGAAAGTAGCAAGAAGACAATAAAGACTATTCTCACTAAGGTGGTGCGAAAGAAACCAGACCAGTGGGATTTGAAACTTCAGACTTCTCTATGGGCTTATAGGATAGCTTATAAGGTAACTACTGGAATGACACCATTCAGAATGGTGTATGGTACTGAAGCTGTGGCTCCTATGGAGTTTGTGATCCCGAGTCTGAGAATGGTTGTGAAGTATGGGCTAGACTTCAACCATAATCTTAAAAAGAGGCTAGATGAATTGATGCAATTAGATGAGCTCAGGCAAAGGGCTATGTTGGAATAAGAAATTGTTCAACAATGAAGGAAGCACTGGCATGATCGCCGAATTAAAGTCCGAGAATTCCAGAAAGGAGACTTAGTTCTTCTATATCAGTCTAGACTAGGTCCAAAGAAGCCAAACCTAAAGATTGCCTGGGCAGGACCATTTGAGGTAGAGTGGGTCTTCTCCAATGGCACAGTCAGACTGAAAGATTTATCTGGACTGTTGTTACCAGGATTATATAATGGGGCAAAGATCAAGCTTTATTATTAAAAGACCAGAGAAACTGGGCCAGAACAAGGTACTAAGAAACTAGAACTTGTTGATCAAGAGATACCAGAATCAGACATTTTTGGACTTTTTTGTGTGCAACCAGTTCCAACTTCAGAACTAGTACTAGTAAAATCAGATTAGGCTGACCTTAGAATCAGTACCAGTATGGTCGAGCCAGACTGGAAATCAATCCAGTATCAGTGGGGACACACTTTCCAACTTTTAAGCGCCCAACGGTCAAATGGCATGCCAGTAGTAATTATTTCAAGGATGGGTTGGAGTCTTTTCCAATGCATGCCTGCCACGACAACAGCGACGCACACAAGTCTAGAAGCGGCGAGTGGTGGAGCTTTTATGGCGCGAACCTGCATTTTTCCTCATAAATCCCCTGCGCGACGCTTTCAGCCGCAAACCTCGACCTCTGAAGAGATAGTTGACTGTCAGCTAGCCTTGCGAGCGACACCAGGAAACGACCTCGACATGACAAGTAAGTCATCTTCTCCTTCGCCTGTTTCATCGTCATCGTCCTCATGGTGTATGGGTATAAGTAAACGCTCAGAGAAGATGCAGGAGTCTCTTGAGTAAACCCAGGCCATAGTTGTTGCTGCAAAGGCAAGCCTTCCCACTATACCGTACAATAAAATCCAACGTTATGTATTCACTAACCAAGCAATGACTCTGCTATCACTCTGGGATCTTCGAGTTGTGTTGCAAGCTACAAAAATTGTTTTTGATGCAGACATCATCAAGCAAGTTCTTGATTCCTTTGATGCTGAAGATGGCAGTGCCATGGTAAATGGTAGGAAGGTGTCAGTGACATCAGAAGCCATAGCATTTGCATTCAGAATGCCCAACGAGCCCAAACCTTCTGTGGCAACTGCACAACAGATAAGTATAGCTCTGAAGGAGGATGAAGCGGCTAAATGTAAGCGCAAGGCAAGTGGTCAAGGAGTTCTAGTAGCAGGACTGGAAGCTTCCACTGCTTACAGGCTTGTAGCCGAAGCAATAAGCCTTAAAAACAACCCAACGTATGTATCCAAAAAAGTGTTTGCTATGCTATTGGCCAAGATATTGGATCCACAGGTTCCTATTAACCTTTGTCAAATTCTCTCGCACAATGTACTCCAACAAACTGCCAAGCTAAAATCTCAAAATGTTTTCAAAGCCTGGTAAGTTTGGCAATTCGTGTATTGGGCTACTACTGCAGATGTTAATGATTAGGTAAAGAAGGCTTGGAGTGAGAAGCCAATTTCTGAGCCGAAGAACATTGAGCTGTCCTCAGACGACAAAGAAACGCACAGTCAAACTATTTCAATAGACCTGAAAAGGAAAGAAACTGTAGAACAGGCTGGTAGTTCAAAGAAGCCAAAGACTACACTGACAAAGAGTAGTGAGTTTTTGAAGCAGATAGAAAGCCAGGTCAAAACGGTAAACACTGAGAAAGCTGTAGTGAGCCAGACAGAGCAGCAATCTTCTCAGAAGACTGTGCCTAACCAGTCAGTAGCAAAAAGTGCAATTGCTACTGGTTTTGGGAAAGATCAGGCCAAGTCAGCCACTTCTAAGAAGAAAGCAGACCAGTCAGGGGACAAAGGCAAGAGCCAATTGGACAAAGGGAAAGGTCCAGCTTCCTTGACTCTGCCAGGTGGAGTTCTTACTCCAAATACTGGAAACATTATGGAACTGGTAAAACAGGACAAGTTGCAGCAAATGCAGACTAAACAATTGAAAGGGCATATTCTGCTCAGCAAAGCTCATTATGCAACTTTACCATACATAGCTCTAGTGGCAATATATGAGCCTACTGATTCTGATCCAACCACAATTAAAGACAGATGTTCAGTCCTCATACAGTCTTCTTGGAATAAAATTGTCAGTTGTATGGGACAACCGATGGAGGCTGCTGGATAAGAAGATGAAGTCAAAAAGATTAAAGATGACTTGACGAAGGCACAAGATCAGATTGAAAAGCTCCAGAAAGCCCGGAAAGAGCAGAACATACAACACAGGATACTGGAAGCTCATTCAGAATGGACTAATGAGTTGCTAAACAAAATGTTAGCTAAGGTTGAATCTGAAATAATGATCATCAAGAATCAACGAAATGAAGCACTGAGAGCTACAGAGCGGGCTGAAACAATGCTCAGGATGAAGGAGGCGGAATTCAAAAACCTGTTAATGCACCATACAGCTCTGAAGGCTTCTCTTATTGAAAGATACATCTATAGCAGCTTGTCTGAAATTTTAAATCCATCAGGCAATGTTGTTTTCAATTTAGAGAATTTAAAGTGCTTGATGGAAAGTACGCAGAGTGATTTGTAGGACAAGGTGACTGAGTATAATAATGCTCTGATGAATCAAGCTATATTAGATTATATTGAGCAGCAGACTTCTTCGGATGAGGAAGAAGAAGACCAGGAAGATGAAGCTGATCAGGAGGAGGATGATCAAGAAGCTGGGCATACAAAGGATGATGATGATGCCCCACCACCATCTCCACCTCCAGGATATGGTACAGGTGGGACATGGCCAATTGAAGGAGGCCAATCACAGCTAGACTAGCCAGGCCAGAATGTGGGCCAGCAGGAAGGACAGGAAGAAGGGCATCAGTCGCGGAACCAGCAGACTGAAGAGAAGGAGTCCAGTCATACTGGGAATCAGCCAATTGATCAGTCCCATCTCAATAGAGATGCTAAAGGGAAAATGAAAGTGCAGGATGAGGGACCAATTGTTGACCATCAACATTCACTGCAGCTCATTGCCCTGAATAGGCAATTGAGACATCAATAGGCCTCCATAACCAGGCAGTATCTGAAGGATGATGATCTCTTGTCTGACTTGGAAAGATTTCAAAGGCTATATGTGGGAGCCAGGGAAATGGTAGAACATTGGAAATCAGCATCTTTCCATGATAAAGAAGCTTGCCGACTACCTACACATCCCAGTACAGTCCAACTGCTGGAACGAGTTCCTGAATGGATACTCAATGCTGATGAGAGAGTGGAAAACCCGCACTAGCAAAGGCCGTCTACTGCAGATTGTCGCTCGCTAGCCCTGGAACTGGAACTTCTGCTGGGTAACAAACCAACTTACCCATGTATGAAGGATGTTAGGGTACAACTCAAGGAAGTTTTGGTGCAAATACAAACGGAAAGAGGTGTTTTGGATCAGAGATTCAAAGCCATTATTGAGGACCAGACAACCACTAGCAAAGGACCTCATACTAGAATGTCAGTAGGAGCACAGGCAACTACTGTCCAAACACTATTTCAGCTAGTGAGAATCACCAGAAAGATGATGCAGCAAGAGAACCAGTCTGTTCTCAATTTCTTAGAATTTGTGCATGATTCTCCAGTTCTCTTGTATGCGATTCCCGCAAGAGAAACAGAGTTGCCAAGATTCTTTACAACACTGTATCCTCAACATCCGGAACCTGTTGATCGCCTTACATACATAAAAATCACTGATGAGCTTCAGGATTGGTATGAGCGATTGACTGTGGAATGGAAGACTTGGCAGACGCTGTTCAATGATGCTCTCCAAATCAATGACATTCAGGCACTGAAAGAGGAGATGCATAGGATCCAGCTGTGTATGGGCCAGTGCAAGATTCAAGTCAAAGGACTGACCAGGATTACTAATCAGTTGCTACAACTTACGGTCGAATCTTCTAAATTACCTAAAAAAGACATTGTAGCAAAACCGGGTCTGGCACCACAGTACAGGGAGATGGGTGAGATTCTTTTCGAATCTCGAGTCAAAACTAATTAGGCTCTTCCAGAAGGATGGATCCATGCTGCTTCGCATTGTCATAAGCTGGCCAGAGCCAGACTTAGCAAAGAGAGGCGTACACTCTATGATCCTCACACCAAAACCTATCATTCCCTCACGCATTATGAAGTAGAGATGACCACTGACCGACAGGATTAGCTTGAGTAGGAGGCCATTTACCGACTGATTCAGAAGGAGAATGCTGGTACTAGGACTTCACAGGCACCATCCAGGTCCAAGGGCAAACGGAAGACAATCCAATGGAAGGATACTGGGTAGTTCCATCTCAGAATTCAGTGGTGACTTTTCTCCTTGGACTGGTGAGAGCTCCACCTTGGCCTTTTCAGCTGCCTCTCGCAATCCTTGGCCTTTTCAGCTGCCTCTAACAATCCTTGGCCTTTTCAACTGCCTACTCGCAATCTTTGTATGGCCATTCTGTCAATGGTCAAGCCGGATTCCCAACATCAAAACCAGAGGATGGATTTTTCAGTCTTGCATCAGAATTATATAGGGAAGTTTTTCAAAATTTTTGGAATCTTGCCAAAATTCAAGAAAGAAGGAAAGGATGTAAATGGTTGGATAGTTCACTATGTGGGAACGTCTTCTTAGAAGATGGACAACAAATTACCTAGTAATTACTATGGTAACTACTACAGTAAACCCGAAGTGTATAAATAGGGCCCATTACATTGTAATCGGGTTGGCAATTATTATCATTTGGGTTAGCGCCTTGGCTATACTTGTACTTGAGAATCGTTGGCAGTATTGTCAGCTGTACTTTCTCTCTGTAAATCATATTCGCTGTAATCCCAATCATGGCATATATTTTAGTTATACTTACTTCTCATCCAGTCTTCTGAATCTGAATCTGAACCTTATTTCCAGTACATAAGTTTGATTCTTATTTCAGTATTCACATTTTAGTCTAGTCTCTGATTCCTCTCCAATCTGCTGTTTGAAATCTTCCTACGCTAGTAGCTGAAATCTTCCAACACTAGAGTTAGCTGTCTCAAGAGATCAGCTCCAATTCCAATTGGAACTGGTCCTCTATTGGCAAATTGTCTTCTCTAGACTTTTCTTTGTTGAATATATCTTTGATCAATTGACCCCCTGAAGTGAACTATGTGCTGTGCACAAATGTGTCAGGAAGTAGATGTGTGTCCACTCCATCCTCCACAAATCCCATGTCTCTCATAAAAAATGAAATTGCAGCTAAGCAGTATTCCTCTTGTATATTCAGCTCATGCATAATATCTATGAGAAAAATGCAGTGCACCCGGTTGGCCATAGAAAAATGGGAGCATAATTCACAGGCAAAGACCCTTCCTCATTCAGTATTTCATGATTGCCTCCAAGATGTGCATTCGCAAGAGTTAAGCTTGCATCAAACGTCTCCTTCAATACCTCTACCCGCTCTTCTTCTGGATCAAGTTGTAACTCCGTCTCCTCTACCTCTTCCTCCTATGCCAATGGGAAACTCCCAAATTTGAGAAGTGGGAAGTCTCTTACTCACCATCCATCAACAGGTACAAGTAACATAGAAACCCATGGTTGAATTCCACTTAGAGACACCTTTTAGAGTGCTTAGGACATCTTTATTTGACAAGAAGTGCAATGGAGGGACACTTTTCCACACCGAGACTCAACCTTCTTGCATCACGCTTCTCAGGGTCAAGATATGTAGGATGCACAAAGCCCTTGCCATCAATTGCTAGGAAGCTATCACAAATGTCTTCTTGGTCCTATTGCAAATGCGTTTGTACGTACTCCATTAAGCAGTCAATAATCTGATGGATACAAAACTCTCTATTAAACATTACTGATAGCTCTGGTACACGGTCATGAGCACGGGGGCTGTATAGGAACATGAACATTTTTTTCTTACTTGTATCCTCCCCTACATTGTCCATCTCTAGTACTATGTTTTGCATGTTTGAAAGAAACAGCAAGACAAAGTTACTATTTTATAATGAACGTGAACAACGTGATCATTTTGGTACTATTCATGTTGTACCCACACCCATTTGGGGTCAAAACCCCTTCTTCGCTTCGTTATGACCCAAGAGAATATACCAGTACAATTCATGATATATTCGTGTGCATTTGACACAGAGGTTTATAACTAAGCGAAGGAGTCCCTTGTGAAATTATTGAGGCCCCTATTCACTAGGTTCTAACTCGTGTGTTCAGAGGCCTGGTCAAAACCATGTAAGAGGCTTATTTATTCATTTAATACTCTAAAGGCATTTACTCACTTGGTTTTAACCTGATTGTTTAGTAGAGTCGAGGACGTGGTAAAAGTTAGAACCAAGCGAGTAAGGGCGTAAAGGATTCCCCACGGGCCATATTCACTTGGTTCTGACCAAGGTGATTGTCTTCGTACTTTCCATACATATTTGGGGTCAGAACCAAGTGAAGAGATGGCTTGAAAGTTTCTTCAAGACCTTGTTTGCTCGGTTCTGATACAAAAGAATATATCAGCACAATTTACGGTATCTCCATGTCCATTCGGCACAGAGGATCAGAACCAACCAAAGGGTCCCTTGGGAAATTATTAAGGCCCCTATTCACCTGGTTTTGAGTTGTTGTCGTGCCGTTCCACTTCCAGGATGAAAAAAAGAGTAAAGAGAAGCAGGAAAAGTCTATTTGAAGCTCACACATTTATTGAGCAGTGACCAGGGCTCGAAAACAAGCAAGGAGATCCAGAAAAAGTATATTGTATGTGGTTATGAAGGCCTAAGCATATATATTTTATGCTTGAAGAAAAGGTTTTACATGTGAAAGGGCTCTTAGCACACATAAGGCAACTTGGGTAGAGGAAGACATGTGGTCAGTGGTAAAAAGGAAAGTGTGTGAGAGACTTCACACCTCTGCATGAGGGAGGACGAAAAAGTCCTATTCTACAATTTTTTTGTAAAACAAGTTTTTGAACAAAACGGGCAAAAGGGAAAGGGTGTTTTAAACATTTTTGCGTCTCACGCATAGGGGCTAATTCTTCACTGATTAGGAGATTCAAGTTTTCGTAATCTGTTGTATTAGCGGGGAGGAAACCATAAGATTTGAGCACTCTAATCCTAAGCCAAGCTTCCATAGCCACTCTAATCCAAGATTCCCTAGCGCACTCTAAACCAAGTTTCCTTAGCCAATCTAATCAAAGCCACCATAGCCCACTCTAATCCTACCATCTCTCTCTCTCTTGAAGCAACACGAGAAGAATGAAGGAGATGAATATTATCAAGGCAAGATTGGCAGACCAATTAAGGTAAAGGGGAAATCATAACAGCATCATCATCATCGATCTCAACACTATCATCATCGAGATAGTTGAAGTTTTATTTTCTCTATTATAATTTGAATTAAGACAGGTTAAACGGATGTATGGGGCTTAAACTCCTCAATGAACATTTAATTAAAGTAGAGGTACTGTTAATGATAATCAAGCCTCAGGATCTTGTTCAAGCTGCTAATTTCAAGCTTTGTCTGCATTCATTGTGTTTGCTGCAATTGTCTTCCACACACCTCTCACAGCCAGAGGCCCCGTGTCTTCCCGGCTCACGGTTCGAACACAAATCCTCTGACATTCTTGGTGAACCCGACATGAAACGAGCCGGGGTGGGAGGACAAGATGGAGATTCCAGCAGAGTTGAAGCAGTTTATTGAAGATTACAACCTCAAAAGATTTGATAGAAATCTAGCAGCAACAGATCTTCCAAAAATAGTGGGCTTAGTTCAGAGGTGTTCACAAGAAGTAAAAGCTATGAAGATGAAAAAGAAGCTTGATGATGCAGTGGAGATGGCACTTGATGCCGTGCATGAGTAGTATGGAAATTTTCAAGGACATGATCCAGATGGACTCCTTGCATATTATAAAGTGGAGATGAAGAGCCTAGGAGTTCCAGAAGATCGGATGATTTCGACCTTTGAAGAAGTTGTAACCTCTAAGTTTAAAGACAAGGTAAGAGAAATGGCCGAAACATTTCCCACGCAGTGGGACTATTTTGTAGATGGGTTTGTTCATGAAAGCTCAAGGACTATTGAGTTGGCAATGAAGGAGATTACCGAACAAAGCCATATTGTTTTCTATAAAGGTGAAGGGGATCAGATGCGGTTTCTCAACTATGATGAATTCTGGGAGCATATTTTTGCAAGAAGCAAAGCCAAAGAAAATGCTGAGCTCGAAGTAGCAGATTCAGTTTCAGAGGAACTTATTTTGAGCAGTGAAGAAAAGGTAAACGATGAATTTAATGTTGAAACAAAATTATATGAATTTTTTTCAAAAATTGTTTGCATGGATGCTACCTCCAATAATGGTTTCGGTGAAGACATAGACTATACATCAAATGGTTTACAAGCTGTTGACCTTGATATGGGTTATTCTGAAGGAGTTTGTCAAGCAGATGAGCTTATACAGGATAACACTGAAACTATTTTCACTATAGCCGAGCAGGACAACATGTTTGTTGCAGATGAGTGCATAAACAAAGCTATTATATACACAGTAGCTGATGAAGTGACCAAGATTATGGACCTAGCACAAGATGAGCCTGAGGATGTCAATGAACCTATGATTTCTACTAACCATATGTTTGCAAATGCTATTATCATGGAAGAAGATGCCATAATCTATCATTTCTTGTCTAGATCTGAAGGAGATGGTTATGACAATATAGAAGAGCTTTCTCATGTGTGTACCTCTTCAAAGGGGGTGCCAGATGATACTTTGCACTGCTATGATGTATTTCTAAGTAACATGGATGTAGATGAGGAAGCAGAGAATTATATGGATGAGTATGAAGATTGCTTAGATTATGTTGATTATGAACAGGATATTGACATGGATTTTACATCCATGCTTATATACAGGCTGCAAGAGGATCCAACTCCTAAAGCTTTGTTGAATGTTGAGACTTCCAAGGGTGATTCTCCCAAGGATGTTATGGATGAAGATCTTCAGGATAAAGCTATTATTCATTATCAACCTCAAAAACCAGGTAAAAATCTCTCTGATGATACAAGTCTAGGAAGTCCTAAGGTTTTTTGTGATGGCTATGAAGCTATAGGGGGTGACGCTGCTAAATCATCCCTGATACAGCATTAATTGCACATGATTTTTTGTTTTCTTGGGCAATGTGCCAAATGTGGCTGGATTTGGATACTATTCCTAGTAATTCTTATGTCAATGATGTCCTGGCTACCAGTAAAAAGGAGTCAGAATTCTTTACTGCTTGGTGGTAACGACCTTAAGTTATCAAAAGTTTGTGAGATGTGGATGCTGCACTATGCTTCAGGAGAAGCTCTAGTATATTGCGGAGGCCAACAATTCTATGTGATCTTAATGGTATTTGATCCAAGAGATTCTGCAGATCTTCAAAGGCAGGTTCATTATAGATGGATATTTTTGCGTATATATTGTGGTTTATTTCTGCTAGATCCTGGAATGGCATATTTGGAGCAAAAATTCTTGAAGTTGATTGATACAGGATGTGTGTGCTTATGTGGATATTATGCTTCTCCACTTTTGGGGAAATTTCTTATTATCCCATTTGATCCTAGGAGCTATTGAAGAGCAACTTGCAGATTCAGAGATATCATTTATTTTCCTGTAGCAGGCTACCTGGCACTAGGTTTTGTTTTTTTATTTATGCTATCAAGAAAAGAGTATTGGATTTTTTGGTCAGTAATCTTACATGTCTAGCTTCTAGTTGACATCTTTGGAAAATTGATAAAGTATCTTCACATCTTTTGAGTTGGTTCTGCTTCCAGAACTTGAAGTAATGGACTTGACAGCTATTCCGTGTGCAAACAGAGTAAGGCATACTTGAGCTTGATAGGGTTCCCTAAAGTGAGCTTGATGGTCAAGTCGTGTGCATCATTAACTAAAGCACTTGAGTCTGGCAGGGTTCACTAACAAGTTTTTCATAATTGAATGCTTTGGAGACACGACATACATGGTTCAAAGATTTTCAATGGACAACTACCAAATAATTGAGCTAGACCATTGATGATATGGTCTAAGCCTTATTTTGTTTTATGTATACTTACCAGTTATGTGATCTTGATGGCAAGCCGCTTAAGGTGATTATAGCAGATATAGATCGAAGACCGGTTGGAACAGACCGGAGGCTACAGGTTCAAAGGGGATGGATGTCGTGCCACTCCGCTTCCACGATGGAAAAAAGAGTAAAGAGAAGCAGAAAAAATATATTTGAAGCTCACACATTTATTGAGCAGTGACCAGGGCTCAAAAACAAGCAAGGAGATCCAGAAAGTGTACGCTTTATGTGGTTATGAAGACCTAAGCATAGAGATTTTATTCTTGAAGAAAAGGTTTTACATGTGAAAGGGCTCTTAGGACATATAGGGAAACTTGGGTAGAGGAAGACATGTGGTCAGTGGTAAAAAGGAAAGTGTGTGAGAGACTTTACATCTCTGCATGAGGGAGGCCGGAAAAGGTCCTATTCTGGAAAATGTTTGAAAAATAGGTTTGTGGTAGAAGGAAAAGGGTGTTTTAAGCATTTTTGTGTCTCACGCACAGAGGCTAATTCTGCACCGAGTAGGAGATATTTAAGTTTTCGTACCCGTTGTACTAGCGGGGAGGAAGCCATGAGCTTTGAGCACTCTAATCCTAAGCCAAGCTTCCATAGACACTCTAATCCAAGCTTCCCTAGCCCACTCTAATCCAAGATTCCATAGCCAATCTAATCAAATCCACCATAGCCCACTCTAATCCTACCATCTCTCTCTCTCTCTTGAAGTAGCACGGGAAGAACGAAGGAGAGGAATATTATCAAGGCAAGCTTGATAGGCCAATTAAGGTAAAGGGGAAAGCATAACAACATCATCATCATCGATCTCAACACTATCATTGTCGAGATAGTTGAAGTGTAATTTTCTCTATTATAATCTGAATTAGGGCAGGTTAAACGGATGTATGGAGCTTAAACTCCTCAATTGATATTTAATTAAAGCAGCGGTACTGTTAATGATAATCAAGCTTCAGGATCTTGTTCAAGCTGTTAATTTCAAGATTTGTCTACATTCATTGTGTCTGCTACAACTGTCTTCCTCATGCTTCTCACAGCCAGAGGCCCCGCGCCTTCCCGACTCACCTTTCAAACACAAATCCCCCGACACAGTGCGTTGAGAGGCTTGGTCAAAATCATGCAAGAGGCTTAGTTATTCATTTAATACTCTATCCGAGAATAGTTTTCTTAGTTATCAATAACTGATAACGAAGCCTCATGTGCCCATAGCCTATCTAAGACCACTCACTCACGATGCCCAATCAGAGCATTAAATGAGTAACCATATCCTTGCACGATCAGACAAGGGATCATTATTCCATTATGCCTTGAACCTCACAACCATGCATGGAGAATCTCAACCCATTTTTACTATGCTCTGACCTTAACACTAGTTCTGTAATTGGACAGTTAAGTGTCCTGAGACACTAAAGTGTCCTGTTTTTCTACCAAGTTTCGGTAATTTATTTGTCAAGCTAGAAAGAAGTTTTTTACACCTTGTTTCTACCATAGATTGTTTATGAGAAAAAAAAAACACTCAATTTTTCTCCATATCAAAATACAATCTGTTTGGAGAGAGTTCTGGTAATTTTTAAGAAATAAATTTAGTAAAATTTCAAGCTATATTACAAAAAAATCATAAAATTATTATATATTTTTGCAGACATGGCCTTTTTTATGTTTATAAAAGACAAATGTTAGTACTTAGTGTTATAAAACAATGGAATACACTTCAAAGATAAGTTTTCAAGTCACATGCAAGTTATATACATAATTTCATACTTGAGCAGGTGCTGAATAAGAGTTTAATTATGGTCTTCCAAAGGTCTCCTCATGAAACTGGTACTATTCTAGTGCAATTTGACAACTACAAATGACTTTATACGTTCAAACCAAGAAATTACATATTTTTTGGGCTCCCTAACTTTATTAAATCTCATTGCCTGAACTCTATCTTGAATTTTATATAATGCAAAAACTCTTGAAAATCTTGAGTTCTCCATAATAACATTGAAACCAAGGTTTTAGGCACCCCAATTGTGTATGTACCACGTACTTTGATACATTTAGTTGATCTACATGGAAAGTTTGATATTATTTGAGGTTTTGAATGCTTATGTCTAAAGAATGAAAATATGAAAGTTTTCTCTTATGTAGTTTTGAATATTTAAAATGATCCAATAATTGTTGCATACCAAAGCCCTTCTACTTGCCACCTTGAGTACTCAATGGAAAGGGCAAGCAATGTATCACTTTCTAAAACTCACAAATACACTTTGAATATTTTGCAACAAAGCCCTTCTACTTGCCACGTTGAGTACTCAATGGAAAGGGCAAGCAATGTATCACTTTCTAAAACTCACAAATACACCTTGAATATTTAAAATGATCCGATAATTGTTGCATACCAAAGCCCTTCTACTTACCACCTTGAGTGCTCAATGGAAAGGGCAAGCAATCTATCACTTTCTAAAACTCACAAATACATCAAAAACATATTTTTCTCTGTATACAAGGACATGCTTGAAATGACCATATCAAAGACATGGAACTTTCCATTATTTTATATACCCCAAATTCAAATTTTTGGCACATGAAACTTTCAGTTATCTATAACAAAATTGTGGAAGAGTTATCCAAAATTTTCTACAAGGTTGCTTCATTTTTCTTGAGCTTATAAAGGTGATTTCTTCAAAGCATCAATCGCAATCTTACGAGGGTCAACTTGATGAATATAGTTCTTGATCATGATAGATTCTAAAATGCAAGGTTATATTTTTAAAAGACCGTCTAGCTAACATATTTAAGCATATCAAGAGGGTTTTCTTAAATAGACCCTCTAATGCAAGTAGCATTTAATTTAAATTTGTTAAAAAAGGACACTTAAAGTGTCCTGTTTTGGTACCAAACTAGTGCTAACAACTACTCTCCCGATGTGCCATAATTCCATGACAAAGGTGCACACAAACATGAAACACACAGGTAGAGGAGAGTTAGCCGGGGGGTGCCGGGGGTGAGAGAGAGAGAGAGAGAGAGAGATAGAGAGAGAGAGAGAGAACTTGTCTCTGCAATATCCAATGGCCCCGAGGTGGGTGTGGATGTCGTAGGTAACAATAGAAGACACAAATCTTTGGAGGTTACTGAGAGCATGATTGCGAGAGGGGACTGAGAGCAAGATCACAAAAAGGAAAAGGCAAGGGTGATGGTGACATGGCAGTAACAGACTCAAAGCTTTGGAGGTCTCTGAGAGCAAGATTGAGAGAGGTGACTAAGCGTAAGATCACAAAAAAATAAAGGCCTATATGTTTCTCCTATTTGGAGATGGTGATACCAACCCCTAACATTAAAAGAACAAGTGGGTTGGCCATCACACAAGAAAAACTAGTGTAAATGCAATAAAAGGACTCATATTCTCATGCAGTATGGTCCACCAAACGTCTTGAAAATAGAAATGATTCTCATTAAGGAGGCGCATGGTCCAAATTTTAGAGGTAGGTAACCCCTCCTTCAAGCATCAGCCTGCTCCCGCCGGCTCGCATTTTAACTCTACCCTCGTCCGAGCTGAGCCTTTGTGTAGTGTGCAAAAAGTAAAAGGTCAAGTATTCCCCCCCACTTGCTACTTCCTCTTTTGCCTCGATTTGTAGACGTAGATCTCTCTCTACACAGTGCTTTGGTATCCTGTCATTCTTTTCTGCAGTTCAAATAGGGGTGGTAGAACTGATACTCACCATATTCCTTGCACTTGTGTTTTTGTTGTGATATTTGTAGATATATATTTTTTTTTGCAATTCAAATTTGCAAGGTCAATGCCATGAAAATAGGGGCATCATTAGTGTATTTGATGCTCTGGTTCGCTTGATAGTGACCATAATATTTGTAGTTGTGCTTCACGCGTGTATCCCCTTATGTGAAAGTAATATTTTCTCACATAATGTGGTTGTTTCTTTGTTATGTTGTTTGTAGAGATGGCCCATGGAAAGGCCACACCTAGAAGGGCACAGGTTAGTCCTTGCATGATCAAGCAAGAAGATGTCGATACAAGGCACTGTCAAGAAGTGCGCAGTGAAAGTAGGAAAGCGTTTGGCCTTTCACTGTGAGGATTTGTATAAAAATAAAGCAAGGCCTAGATGATTCGAATCAAAAAACACACTAAAAAAGAAAAAAACTCCAGCCATGAAAGCTCCACTTTGAAAAGGAACCAAGATTAACTCAAAATTCTCGTATGTGTGAAGATTAGGTATAGGTTCACTCCCAATTGGAGAGATGAAATGCTCATTTGACCTGTTAAACACCCTAAATTTATAGTGCGATTCTTCATCATGCCCATTTCATGTAAGCTTTAGTACTTCATTGGAGAAGCCCAAGTAGTTATTTGTGGGGGGGAAACCCTAATTGGAGTCCTTACAACCTCAACCATGTAGTGGAAGTAGCACGTGAGAAATGGCTGTATCTTAACCTGTTATTTTTGGCCGAGATTGCCCACATTGAACTTCCTAGAAAAAATGAGCGTGCCACTTTGATACACTTGACATTTGTACATTTCTAAAGTGAAATAGGCATATACTTATGTGGAAAAGCTTGCCATAGTGCTGCATCTAGGGCCTCGCCTGTCCGGTAAGGTATGTACACGACTGCAACCATGAAATTTCTTTTCGCATGTATCGCACTATGTACATTATAGCATTCGGTCCCACATAACGAAAGCATTGAGAGTGAGGTAGATATTGAAGTTTCACATCATGAACGTGCCACGACACGACATCCACCCCCTCTAAAACCTGCACATCCCCTGCCATGTGCTACAAATATCTTTTTCAGGTTCAGTCTTCATTTAAGTCAACAAACATATCGATCTCATCATCACTTCCAAAAAATTCTAACATCATCATCCACATCCATAAAATTTTCATCAGAGCCTTTGTTCTGACTTTCTTGTGAATCAAAGGGATCTGTATCACCTCTTCTTTTGAATAACTTGATTATTTTCCCTGCAATGGGAATCTTCATTTTTGTCCCATCTAACTCATGCAAGGTATAAGTTGCATTCCCATGCATATGATGGACCACATAAGGACCAAACCATCTCTTTGAAATCTTTCTTATGGTTGAATGTTGGTTTTCAAGACTACTGTCATACACCAACACCCAATCACCTTCCTCAATATCTTTAGGTCTAAAGGCTATGCCTCTTTTCAAATATGTCCTTATTCTTTAACCTTGCATCTTTCAATCGTGCTTTTGCAATCTCAATATCTTGGGGCCTTCTTTCTAACTGTTGTATGTGCAAATCAAGAAGGTCTTCCCTGCTCATTCCATCTTCCCAAGGCAATACATTCCATGTGGCAATTACATCCTCAATTGGCATTATAGGTTTTTGACCATACATCAACTCAAAAGTCATATAACCAGTAATTGAGCTATGAGTTGTACTATTAGCCCATAAAGCATAAGGCAATAACCTAGGCCACTCTCTGATTTTACCTTTGCAGGCCTTTAGCCAAAGCTTTAATAATAGAAGGATTCTCACGCTCTGATTTATAATTTCCCTTAGGATTATATGCAGTAGTGAGAGCAAGTTTAATGCCCAACCTAGAGAAAAAATCCCTTGCTTTGTCAGCATCCAACTCCCCCCTATCCGCTGTTATTTCTCCAACACATTCATAACGGCTAATTAATTTATCCAAGAGGAACTTACATACCCCATCTGTGCTTTTTTTCTTAGAGCACGACCTTCATCTTGGTTGGTTAAATCTTCCCGTGAAAGAAGTATGTATCTCATTTTCCATCCGCCCAATGGCATCCTAATGAGATCTACTACCCAGTTATAGTGCATGGCCAATGGGTAAGTAGGGTGCAATCCATCATGATGACGTACACTTGAATACATTTGACACGTTTCACAAGACTCTACAAAGTGAGATACATCTTTATACATACCTTTCCACCAATACCTCTCTTTCATTTAAGTAAAGGTGGTCCATACGCCTCTAGGTCCAGCATAAAGACTCTCATGAAACCTTTTCATAAGCTCATTTTGAGTGTTCTTATCATTCACAAATCTCAATGGAATTCCATTTGTTTGTTTTGGACGCTTCCATAAGTACCCATCTTTCAAAAAGTATCCATAGTTCTTTTGAACTCTTGATCAATACACCCTTCTTGCCTTGTCAAAGTGCTCATATAGTGTCCAATGAGCAACTAGACACCTTGATATAGGTCCTCTATAAATGACTGAAGTGCATTTGATAGACAAATATGATCACCCTTGGCATGAGAGTTACTATAGAATTGTGTGCCTACACCATCGCCCTCGACAAACATGTCTTCTTCATTTTCATACCTTGCTCATGAAAGCATATCCGCAACTGGATTATCTTTCCCTACAATATGCTTAAATTATGGATTCAAGGACTTTACGTAGGCAATCCATCTCAACATAGCAATGTCGGGAGCTGAGCAGCTCGTGATCATTCCAAGAAGGGGTAGACAATCAGTCTCCATTGTTACATTTTCTCCTATCAAATACTCTTTATCACATTTCAAAGCTATGACTACTCCCCATAACTCTCGAGTCTAGACTCACATCTATATCACTTACATCACATCCGTTGATTGACACATCATCAAGGAAAGGCATTGTAGTTTGAGGTATGAAGTCACAATGGACTTTTTTCATACCATTCATCATATACACAATTGAATTACTTTCTCCCTGAGGTAAGGTGCACATCCTTACCAAGCCCAAAGGTGTCCTCATGGTAGTCAGGTCTCTGCTCCATTGCTAGTTGGAACTGATCATACCCGGAGTACAGATCTCTCCATAGAATATATTTCCCTTCCTCCAAATGCCTCTTCAAATTCATCTACTCTGGCCCTGTACCCACATTTCTTGTACCCACATTCCTCCAAATGAATCTGCAAATTCATCTACTCTGGCCCTGTACGCACATTTCTAATTGTCACCTTATTTACAGGTTGCATATCATGAATAAAGCGTGAAGAACCATTTTTCTTCAAAACTGTGAACCACGTGTTTGGATGCGGAGTACAAGAAGGCTCCAAGATACCCATCTTGATCTTTTCATTAAGCAATTCAATGAGTTTTTTCAAATGGGGGTTTGGAATCGGAATAGACCTCAAGTTCCAAGGTACATGAGGGATAGTGAAGATCACCATAGGAGCAACAATGGATGGATAAACACATCCTATCTCATACGGCTCAAATGAAAAAAAAAATCGTGTTTGGAAAGCATGTCTTCAAAGCATATATTTTCAGCTTTTGTCAAAGCGGCCTCACAACCAACCTTTAACTCCTTCAAAGAATTATGTGTGAACTTGTGTCCAATCTTGCTTGGGTCATGAAGGCTAGGTTGCAAAGCAGCTTGCTCCATCTTATTTGTGCAATCTTTTGGTACAGGTAGTGCCACTGGTTTCACTTTCTTTGCCACAAACTTATACTTAGTATGCACTCGTACATCAACACCTTGAGGATTTTTGAAATCCTCAATGACGTTGTACAGTTCTATTGAGCAAAATTTCAAAACCTCACTTTCCATACGCAAATTGCAATCCACTAAAGACTCCAAGTCGTGCATAGTATCCACAAACGAATACTCATCAAACACACTATTTACATGTTGTCATTCACCCCACTTTAAGTCTCACACTTTGTAAAAACAATAGATCCATAGTCTGTCAATCCTAAAAAACCTGCAGAAAGTGTTTCCTTTGCATATACATCATGTGAGAACTTTTCTCTTCTTGTACCACTGCAATACCGCTCTACAATGGTACATGTCCAAAACCCCTCGTATCCTTGTAGTCCTTGAATTCTTTATTTGTTATTGGCAAGGGTTGCTCTCTAAGACTTTAGTGGCTCCTTTCATGGTCCACACAAACGGTAAGGAACCATACTGCATGCTTTTCATCCCTGCTCCTTATCCTAGCATAAGCTGACCCATCGTCCATCACCTTGGTTTCCATGCGAGTAGCAGTGATGTATGGCTGCCCAAGGATAAGAGGTTATGTACAAATCTCCTATACAAAGAAATTGTGGTCATCTTTCACATCCCCTATAGTCACTTGAACATTTGGACAAGCTCTGTACAACTCCCCTGATGAGTTGTTTACTGCACAAATCATCCATCCATGATTTATATCAATTGGCCATTTTCCTTTTTGATAAAGACTCTTTGACATGAGGTTAATCTCTGACCCATGATCTATCAATGCAGTGTATGGATCTTCTAAGTCTCCCACTTTTACTAGGGTTTCCGTAGTTGCTCTTGCCCAGTGACTCTTGAAGGTAGTAACTCTTGTGAGTGGTCTCAACTTCATCTTCATCATCCAAGAAGCGAACATGTTTTACACCTCCCCTAGACTTGTAGAATCCAACAATAGTTTCATCACCTTGTTCTCCATAGACCTGTACTCCCTCTGCATTTAAAGTTTATCCTACACCCTCTACATGCATCGATTCAGTAAGAGACTGTCACTTCCTCTTTATGATATCAATTATTTATTCGTGGAATTCCCGCTTTCTTATACCAAGGACCTCACCCAAGGTAAATTCCACCTTACTGTTTAGAATCCTCTCTTCCAAAACATTTTTGAGATCCATTGCTTTGGGTTTTGTTGCATCCTTCTTCTTTTCTTTAGAGGCTTCTTGCATAGGCACTTTTGGGACAAGAATCTTTTGCAGGGAAGGTGATCAAGGAGGCACTGTGTCATTTCTACCTCCACTCCTTGTGGCCTGCTTTGAAGGCTCTTTATCCTCATTCTTACGCCTACATTTCATTTCAACAATGGCCTAATTTGCTTGACATCTGGCAATGTATGCATGTACTTACAAAGAGTCCACAGGGTGATTCTAACCTGTTTCAAGTTGAATGCAATCTCCAACTTCATGTAAAACCTTTGTAGTTATTTTACCTTTCATAGAAGACTCTGTAGTGCATGGCCATATCTCTCCAATAACATTAGATTCCTCTTCTCCAACTTTGAATAATCCGTTTTTCTTAAAAGGATCCACCTTCAACCCATAGGCGGATACCTCAACCATTGAGATGGCATGGCTAGATTCCTCTTCTGCAACTTTGAATAATCCGTTTTTCTTAATAGGATCCACCTTCAACCCATAGGCGGCTACCTCAACCATTGAGATGGCATGGCTAGTAGCCATGTCCTCAACTAGTTTCTTCATCCCACCTTTCCCAAAGTTTGTCCCCAAGAGCTTACATGTTTCACTTAAGTGAAATTTTCCATCTTTAAAAGAAAACAAGCTCCTTTGTCAAAGAGTCTTTAAAATTTTCACAATCTCTCCTTCCATGGTCAGTACTATCACACCATATGCATCTATTTACAAAGCCTTCTTTGTTTTGGGGTCTCTGCCTTGTAGATCGTCCTGATGGTTGTCCGTTTTCTTATAGCCTTGTAAGCTTTAGCTTTAGCTCTTGCATTCCCTTGACAATATCATCTATAATGGACTCGTCACTCTTTGAAACCACAATAACAGGCTTTATGGGACTCTCAAGAACGCTTGCCGGTGAGCTCTTTTGACAACATTGTTTTTTCATTGATCAAGTTTTTGGATTGCAACTCTTTTGGTGCTTTCTTATGAGCGGTCACTTCCTTGATGTACATTGGTACAGCCAATGTGTGTCGACCATAGAAGATGGCATGGGCAGGTATGTGCAGGCTAGCGGAAGCACGGCAAAGGGCTAGAGTGATCATGGGCTGACAGGTAGCAGTGGAAATGTATCGCTGATGCGGATTATAGGCCAAGAAAGGATCCAGAAGCGGCTTATTTGGGGAGAAAACGAAGGAGGTGCAAGGTGCAGTCTTTGGTTTTAGTAATGTAGAGATTGAAGTGCTGAAGGATCAAGTCTAGATGGCTCACCAAAGAGAGATACAAAGCCCAAGATATTGAGGTTTGAAGGTGCAGTGTGTTGCATATCCTTGCCGGATAGGGAAGTTGGAACAAGTGTCCCAAGTAGATGTCAGTGTATAGGTGCATAGTGTTCAATTTAGGAAGCCTACTCATCTTTTTAGATTACAAATTAGAGCTACGGATTGCACTATGGCTAGTTGGCGTTTTTCCAAGGGCTAGGTCGGTGCCCACTAACCATATGGGGAGTCATGCCATTTGGAATTTTTTGGACCACAACAGAGTTTGAGATGGTTGTCTATAGTGTATGGAGTTAGCAAGAGTTGACTATTTGTCAAACGGAGCCTTGAACAGAAAGTTACAGCAATTGGAATGTTGAGCGCATTTGCTCGGAATTGGCTATGTAGATGATTTGCCCGTTTTTGTGGCCTCGGTTCCGGGTCTCCAAGAATCTTGAACTGCAGTAAGGCTGGAGGAGTTTGGGGTCAATCATATGAGCTTTTGGCCAGTTTTTTTGGACGGCAATCGGTTCGCCGTGTGACAATTGGCAGGCAGTGCAAGTTGGGAAGCAAGAAGGGATTTTTTTGAATCTTTTAGGGGGTTTCCTATAAAATTTTAAATTGTTCAAGGCTTGGTGGGTCAGTGGCTACCCCGTGGCAGGAGAATAATCCCATATGCAATGGATTGTGGCTAGTCGGTGGGCTATTTTAGTAGGGCTGTGAGCCTCTTTGAAGTGTGCAAAGGGGAATGCCCCCTTGGAGCTCGTGGTGATGGCGGGCCTATAGAGGCGCTCTCTGTGCTGTTGCTGATGACAAAGGGGCACGAGGCTTGGTGGTTTTGGTTGGCATAGTCAAGGACGGCATGCTGCACTGATGGCATGCTAGCTGTGGAGGACTGGCAGCGATAGTGATGATGTGGTAGCCTCGATCCCGTGCCCATTGGGGCCAAAATTTTTGAATGCAAGGGTGCCCCCCCAACTAGATATCTCGTGCCTAGGGGAGGGTCCTACAGGGCAGGTGGCAGCACAGGAGTGAGAGAGCTAGTCCAAGAAAGGATTAAAACCGGTCAAGAGGCCTATCCCACCACAAGGGTCAAGGTGGAGAAAGAGTGAGTTGAAAGAGGGAAAATCCAAGGGATGAATAGGCAGACAAGAAGTGTGCACCATGCAAGAGTTGCCAGAAAAGAAATGTGCCAAGTGCTAGCAATGCAAAGAGAATTCTAAATGAAGTTGAGATAGAGATGCACAAGCTAAATGAGATCTCATTTTTTCTTTTTTTGGGTCTCCTAGAAACCCCTATAAAAGGATGTAAACGTTATTTTTTTGGGGCCTTTTTTTCCACTGTTGCTTCTGGCTCTTGGAGCCTTTTGTCATTAGGCTGTTTGGCTTGTTGGAATTTTTGCCAAGGTTCATGCCGGTAGAGGTGCTGGTTGTACATGGTTGTATATATGCGAGAAGGCTATTCATTGTTGTCTCAGGGCATCATTCCCCTTTCCCCCTTCTCTTCTCTGCTTGTGTGCGTGTGTTTTTGGGTGTGTGTAGGCGTGTGTGCCCCCCCAAAGTTTGTCGTGCAAAGAGAGATAGAGAGAGGTTGTGTGCGTCTGGAAGGCTGTTAATTAAGTTGAGCAGAGTGATTGGGCCTGTTTGATTCATTACAAAGTGTGTGTGCGTACGGCCGTGTGCAAGTGATGGTTTGCTTGCGGGTAGTGTTGAGTTTTGAAGGTGAACTCTAGTGGATTGGGGCGCTGTGTATACCATGGGCTATAGTGAGGCATTGCATGTGTTGTGTGCTGGGTGTGTTCCCCTTTCCCCCTCTCCAACAATGAGTGCGGATTTCCATTGTATGTGAAAATGTGTAGCCATTTTGGTATTTCTACTCATTCGCATTGAGTAGTGTTATGGTTTATGGTAGAGAATGTACTTGAGTTTTTGCTCAGTTTTCACAAGGGAAGCTCTATCGGATTTCGCCATGATTTATGTGTATTCGTAGTTTAATCTCTGATGGTTTAGTGGTCGAGGTAACTCTCACTCTAGTAGTTACAATTTCTTGGCTTGCGGTTTGCATTGAGTTTTGGCTCATTTTGCAAAGGAAACTCTGTCCATTTTTCTCCATCTTCTTGCCATAAATGTTTGTAGTGCTATGCCATCTTTTACAGTGGTCGATATATTCCCACTTTGACAGTGATTGAGTATTTCCTCTCAGTTTGAAACTTGAACACAGGTTTAGCGTTCTTGTATCCACTCTTGCAAGAGTGCATTTAGAGTATGCTCGTAGTGGTTATTACAGGTTTCATTTTTCTTCATGTTCTCACATCAACGCATATTCCGACTGCAAGACTACAACATGCAAGTTACAGGTTCTGGAGCTACTGCTAGTTTATGCTTGATTGGCACAGTGGTTGAGTGATCTCCCACTTTTGACGCGTATGTATTGACATAATGTGTTACACAATTAAGTCTACAATGATGGATCATGAGAGATGGAGGTCTCGTTCTTGCCGATACTTGCTTTGTTGGCATTGTGGTCACACACGGCACATTAGGCGCTTTTGTTTTAGACGTATGAGATAATAGCAAAGATGTACGCAAGATGCAGATACGGATTTGTAACATGTTAGAGAGGAAAGTCTAGTGGCAGTCTATGACAGTGATGGTGATGTCACGCTTGCCTCCAGTGTACCTCTTGCAGATTTGTCTATGGATAGCTCTGATACCAATGTAATGGAATTTGCCTATTCAATTTGAGAATAGCGGAATTTAATGAGAGTACTTTCAAGAAATGATTTTGTGAGCATAGCGGGTAGACATAATTGAAGATAGCAACATAATCATAGCAATTAGTTAACTTGGCATAGACAATACTTTTGCAAGAGAGAGAGTTTAGAGAACATGACAACAATTGAGGACCGGATTTATGTGGAGCCGGTCCCCCCTCCAATAGGCATTTGTATTATGATTTCTCCCATAAAGAGAGACTTGTTACAATACAGTCTTTGTGTTCCTTGTGACCTAGGTGATGCCATGAAGATGGAAGGCTCCATGCACCACAAACATAACATAAACTTGAAGAAAGCTTTAACTATCCCAAGCCTCAGTCCCAAGACCTCAAACACCTTCGAAGGTGGAGAGAGCTAGCAGGGAATGAGGGTAGGGAAAAGGAAGAAGAAACATTTCGTAGGAGAAAGAATTAGTTCCTCACTTATCATACTCTTGTTGCTAGCATACATAATAGCATAGTAATGAAGAAGAAGGAGATGGCAAGCTTAAGCATTGAAGCATGGCTCTTGGTTGGATTTGCACTCCATAGCCAAGAGTGTTGGTGTAGGCTCTCAACCTCTACTTGCTTGGAGAGGGAGCTCTTGCACTTTGCATAGCACACAATGAGAGTGATTGTGAGTGTGTGTGGGTGAGTATACCCCCTAGGCACCCCCCTAGCTTGCTTGGGTCGACCCCCCCTTGTAGCTCATGCCTGAAGCTCATTGGACCCCTCCAGGCCTAGCCAATCACAAGCAGGAGCCATTACAAGCAACATGGGTAGCCTTGGGACAAGTGTCCCCCTTTCCCCTTTGAGAGAGAGGAATTGATAAATGCTAAAACAATTAGATAATTCATGTAATTTATCATTGGACCCCTTTGAAGCTTAGCCAATAGGCTTCAAGCAACACATGAAGGTAACATGGGTAGGGGCCTGACATGTGTCCTTGCTGCCTCTTCAAGTTGGGGCTTCCCTTGTGTGTGTGAGTGGGTGTTCTCTCTCTAGCTCCTAGGAAAAGGGCTCGCCCCCCCTCTTGTAGGAATGATTTTGACTTTAGGTGATCAAGCACCTTACTCATCAAGCATGACAAAGCACTTGAACTAGGGGGTGTTCCCACAAGCATCTCAGGCAAGCTTCTCAAGGCACCTCAAGTACCTTAATCATGCAGCAAGTCAAGCACCTCAAGCATGAAAAACACCTCAAGCATGACAAGCACCTCAAGCAGGACAAGCACCTCGAGCTTGGGCCGGGTTCCCACCTCAAGCTCAGCCCTAGCTTGCTTAAGGTCAAAAGGACTTTTACACACATTTATTGGAGGTCTTCAATGAAGCTAACCCTAAGGTCTTATGCTCCATTGGTTAGCCTTGCTCTTTGATAGACCATCTCCCTTTTGGGCCCCTTTACATTGGCCCCGTGTTGAGATAGATCTAAAAGCACATACCTATATCTTAACACTTGTTCCCGTTTATTCTCCCACATTAAGTGATCAATTTAATATGAGAAAATCATTTGGGTTAGTTAGATATTAGATTTTATGACATTACCTCTCTCTTGAAATCATAGTCGTCCTCGACTATGAGGTAGAAGAGATAAAGTCTTAGTCATTAGTCAATCGTACTTAGCGGGTAAAGGATCCCTTTTTACCCTACGACATCTTTCCAAGATGGATGACTAATCCATTTGGTGCTTGGGAGACATAGCTGCCGCAAGCATGTCTGCTCTTTAGTCCATTTCATTCTCCCAAAGTAGAGTGACAAATTCTACTTGGTGTTTGAGAGACGTCGTCATCACAAACATGATTCTAAGCATGCATACTAGTTAAATTTGTGCACAATTAAAAAGAGGACTAGTCATATAAGACCAAAACATGAGTTATTTAAAAGAAATTTGTACATTTGCTTACTCTAATGTAGCATTGTAAGCATTGACAAGGTTCATACTATCCTTAAGTTGTACTCCTTGCATCCATTTAGCATCTTCAAAAGGATAATTTTTGAACTTAATAAGATAGCGTCGGATAATCTTACCATGTCGTAGTACCTTGTCTTCATGCCGAAGGATAGCTTCGGGCTGTAGCACCTCTTCTTGGTCTTCAACTTCGGGAGGGTCTTCAATAATTGGTTCAATTGGTGGCTCTCCTTTGTAGGGCTTAAGTAAGCTTACATGAAAGGCATTGTGTATAAGCCAATGGTTGGGCAACTTGAGTTGATAAGCCGTCTCATTGATAGGCTTCAAGATTTGGAAAGGACCATAGTATCTTTTTGCTAGTTTAGCATAATACTTTTGATGGCCCGTAGGATTTTTGCCCGTCGTTTGCCTTAATCGAGCCTTAGGAAACTTGAGTAAGACCCAATCATTTTCTTTGAACATTAAGGCTCTTCTGTGCTTATCAGCAGCAACTTTTTTCCTTTGTTGAGAGATGGCTATAGCCTCCCTAATCTTTTGAAAAGATTCTTGTAGGTCACGGCTATACTCATCGACGGCGAAGATCTTCCCATGTACTTTCAGTAGCAAGGGACTTTTAGGTCTTCCTTCTATGATCTCGAAAGGTGCTTTGTCCGTAGAAGTATGTACAGTATTATTGTAGGCATACTCTACTAGCGGTAAATACTTTTCCCATTGTGAGCGTTGATCTACTTCGGTAACATAAGTCTTGAGTAGATCGAGTATCGTAAGATTGGCTATCTCACTTTGGCCATCCGTTTGTGGGTGATAGGCCGAAGAGAAATTCAATCTTGTTCCTAGATTTTCAAAGAGACCTTTCCAGAAATTACTGGTCATTCTAGGATCTCTATGTGACACGATGGATGTGGGTAATCCATGGTGTTTGAAAATCTGAGATATGAAGAGAGTTGCCATTTGATGTGCCTTAATAGTCTTTTTGACAGGAATAAAATGTGCTTGCTTGCTAAACCTGTCGACTATTGTCCATATTCCTGTATTCCCATGGATAGACTTGGGTAATCCAAAGATGAAATCCATGGATATACTCTCCCATGGTGAATTTGGAATAGGCAATGGCTGGAGTAATCCAGGTTGCTTCCCTCTATCATACTTGGTCTTTTGGGATACTACACATTTTGAAACATACTCTTGTATGTCCACTTTCATGGTAGGCCAATAGAAATACGTCTCTACTCCTCGGAGAGTAGGTTGAATACCTCTATGCCCTGCATATGGAGGAGCATGGGATTCATACATAACCTTCTCACAAAGGGAATGGGTAACACATAGCCTATTGCCGTGGAGAAGATAACCATCCTGCAAGGTGAATGGTTCCTCTTTCTTCCCCAAAGCAAGGGCTGACATTATGTCTCTAAAGTCAGGGTCAGTAGCATACTCATCTATCATAGAGGATAGATCATTGTGAGTAGCTATAGACACCGCATTAACTTTTGGTCGTCGTGAAAGTGCATCGGCAACTTGATTGTGCTTACCAGCTATGTGAGCAATATGGAAATTAAATTGCGAAAGAAAATTTGCCCACCTCATTTGTTTGTCGGAAAGCTTGGTTTGCGTCATGAAATACTTGAGACTTTGGTGGTCGGTTCGTAGGATAAATGGAGTCCCCAATAGGTAGTGCTTCCATGTGTCTAGGGCATGTAGAACAGCTAAAAGCTCTTTCTCATAAATTCCCAAGACTCGTTCATCACCATTGAGCCTTCGGCTCTCATATGCTATGGCATGCCCTTCTTGAAGCAAAACTGCTCCAAGGCAATCACCACAAGGATCACATTGGACTTCAAATGGCTTTGAGAGATCCGGAAGCACGAGGACTGGTTGGGAAGTAAGCTTCTCTTTGAGTTTTTGAAAAGCATTTTGCTCCTTAGCAGACCATACAAACTTAACGTTCTTCTTGGTTAAGTCGTGTAGTGGTCCTGCTACTTGAGAGAATTTTGCTATGAAGCGTCTATAGTATGCACACATACCAATAAAGCTTCTTAGCTCATGTAGATTCCTTGGGTTAGGCCATGATTTTATTACCTCTAACTTTTATGGATCCATACGAATACCATCGTGAGAGATAATATGGCCTAGATATTGAATCTCTTGAAGGAAGAATTCACTTTTCTTTTGGTTGAGAAAAAGTTTGTTCTCCCTCAAGGCTTGAAAAATCACTTGGAGATGTTGCTTATGTTCCTCCAAAGACTTGGAGTAGATGATGATATCATCGAAGAACACTCCAGTGAATTTTCGATATGGTCTAAAAATTTCCTCCATCAAACGATTGAACGTAGCTGGTGCATTAGTCAAGCCAAAAGGCATGACTAGATATTCATAAAGACCAAATGTTGTGCGAAACGCGGTCTTTAAGATATCCTCATCCACTATCCTTATTTGATGATAGCCACTCTTAAGGTCAATCCTACTGAAGTAGGTAGAGCCTTGTAGCTTATCAAACAGATCTTCTACCCGAGGTACGGGAAATCTGTTTTTGATAGTGATATGGTTTAGTGCTCGATAGTCCACACACATACGGTATGTACCATCTTTCTTTTGCACTAAAAGGATTGGAGAACAAAAGGGAGAGGAACTAGGCCTCACCATCCCTTTGTCTACCAGCTCTTGTACTTGCCTCATGATCTCCTCTTGTTGAGCTTGTGAGACTCGATAAGGAGGTTTGTTAGGCGGTGAGCTTCCTGGAAGGAGCTCAATACGATGGTCATCATCCCCTCGTTTTGGAGGTAGGTCCATAGGGATATCATCGATGAACACATCTTGGAATCCTTTTAGAAAAGTAGACAAGTCTAACTCTTCTTGATTCCTATCATTTTCATTTGATGAAACATTATTAGCTTTTAGAGACTCTTTGACATAAATCATGTACGCAGAAACTGATCTCTTCATTGATTTATCAAAAGAAAGAGGATTTACAAGTGGAATAGTGCGACCACGCTCACTAGCATCTATATACATGTTCTTTCCCCTGTAGGTGAAGTAAATTCTCCGTTCAGGGAACTTCATGTTGGCAGCCATGCGATCAAACCATGGTGCCCCTAGGATAACATCCTGATGTTGGAGGGGAGAGATGAAGAAGTCTTCTTTGTCGACATAGCTTTGGACATGAAGCCTCAACTTCCCAATCAAGGGAGTAACGGAGGCTTGTTGTCCCTTGAAAGCTGCATCAGCTGTTACTATATCTCCCATCTCAAAAGCTTGAATGCCCAACTTGGTGGCCAACTCTATTGATATGAAGTTGAGAGTAGAGCCAGGATCAAACAAGATGAAGGTATCATGCTCTCTTACCTTTCCCCAAGCATAGGAGAGTGATGATCCTTTGCAATGAACATCCTCTTTTGGAGCTTCGATGGTGGAAGCCCTAGGAGTCTCATTGCGAGTATTCTTCTTGGGGCAAGAACGATAGCCATGTCCTTGCTCCCCACACTTGAAACACTTATGGTCCTTGCGAAAAGCTTCAAGCTCTTCAGGAGAGAGTTTGTTTTTACCTTTGTAAACTCCCTTCTCCTTGGACTGATTGTTGTTGTTGTTGTTGGAAGTGCCTTGGGAATTATTTTGAGCATTGGATTTCCCCTTTGCATCATTTTTATCTTTGTTTTCCATGGGCTTGACATTACGTCTAGCCCCTTGATGGAAATTGATGCGTGAAGCAACCATGGTGTGGTGGATTACTTCGGTAATAGTACCGGGCCGTTGAGAGTTGATATATTCGGCCATCTCTTCAGGTAATCCCGCACAGAATTGTTGTCTTTGCTCGGCAAAGTCTATCTTTTGAAAGGCAGTAGCTTTGAGATGTAAATCCCAAAACTCATCTACATACTTGTTGATAGACTCATGAGAGAGGAGCTTCAAGCCGCGCCATTCGGTAAGAACTTTATCTTTAGTATCGCTTGGAAGAAATTGCTTCATGATGGAAACTCGTAGAGTTTTCCATGTCTTTGGGGCTTCTCCATTGCCACGAAGGCTAGCCCACCATTGACGAGCTGATTTTTGGAAGTGCATAGCTACATGGCGTAGCTTGGAGGACTCTGTGAAGCCCTCGTCCCCAAAGGCCGCATCAAATTGCTGGATGAAGGCCAACACTTTGTCGGTAGCACCAAAGGTGCCATCGTAGGTGAGAAAAGAGATACTCTTTCCTCCCTCCTTGAACTTCTTTAGCTTTTGTGACCTTCGCCATGCAGGAAATGATTTGCGATGTCCTCCCCTCTTGTATTCTCTAGGAGAATAGCCATAACTTTCATCGGAAGAGAAGGAAGGTGAAGAAGAAGGAGAAGAGGGTGACCTCTTCCTAGCCCTTTTCTTCCTTTGTTTCCTCTCTTGCCTTTGAGAGTGATGAGGAGAAGGACTATGGGTTTCTCTTTTCCTCTTGGGAGGAGTAGGCGATCGTCTAGACCGCCTTCTTCATGGAGCCAAATCTTCAGAAGAACTTAGACTTTCATTGCTTTCTTTCTCTTTGGATTCTTCCTCTCGAATGGGAGAGAGTCTTCTTTTGGGGGTCTCTTCAAGAGGCCTCCTAAGCTCTCTCTCCTCTTGGAGAGGAAGGGAAATTCCATAAGCACGAAGTTGTTGAGTAACTTCGGCTTGCAAGGTAGGGTTGCCCATAGCTTGTTGCAACCTAGTCACAAGATAATTCACAAACATGGGAGCATCATCATTAGCACCTTCATGTGCAAAATCAAAGCTATCAATGTTCATTCTACTCTCTTGATTATTGTCAGCCATGATAACAAAATTTTATGTATGTACTTAGTGTATGCTTTGGCAATTCAAAACCTTAGTTGCCACTCCTCTTAGCCTTTGAAAATCGGCTCTTAAGTATCTACACCCATGGCTCAAAGTGGTTAATTATAGAGAGTAGAGGAGTAGGTCTAACATAGCAGAGTTGCCAAGGGCTAGCTCCTTTCGGACTTCTTATGGCTCAATAATGGTAAAGCCGTAGGCAAGTCTAAAAAGACTCCATTATTAAGTCCAAAGCTCCCGAGGTGTGCACCATCCCCCACATAGTGGGCTTAACAAAACCGGTATTAGATCCCAGTTCCACTTACTCTATTATAATTAACAACATCAACCATTTATAGGCTACTTAAGGACCTCTTTTCTTAAGCAAGAAAAGAGAAACCAAATGCTCTGATACCAATGTAATGGAATTTGCCTATTCAATTTGAGAATAGCGGAATTTAATGAGAGTACTTTCAAGAAATGATTTTGTGAGCATAGCGGGTAGACATAATTGAAGATAGCAACATAATCATAGCAATTAGTTAACTTGGCATAGACAATACTTTTGCAAGAGAGAGAGTTTAGAGAACATGACAACAATTGAGGACCGGATTTATGTGGAGCCAGTCCCCCCTCCAATAGGCATTTGTATTATGATTTCTCCCATAAAGAGAGACTTGTTACAATACAGTCTTTGTGTTCCTTGTGACCTAGGTGATGCCATGAAGATGGAAGGCTCCATGCACCACAAACATAACATAAACTTGAAGAAAGCTTTAACTATCCCAAGCCTCAGTCCCAAGACCTCAAACACCTTCAAAGGTGGAGAGAGCTAGCAGGGAATGAGGGTAGGGAAGAGGAAGAAGAAACATTTCGTAGGAGAAAGAATTAGTTCCTCACTTATCATACTCTTGTTTCTAGCATACATAATAGCATAGTAATGAAGAAGAAGGAGATGGAAAGCTTAAGCATTGAAGCATGGCTCTTGGTTGGATTTGCACTCCATAGCCAAGAGTGTTGGTGTAGGCTCTCAACCTCTACTTGCTTGGAGAGGGAGCTCTTGCACTTTGCATAGCACACAATGAGAGTGATTGTGAGTGTGTGTGGGTGAGTATACCCCCTAGGAACCCCCCTAGCTTGCTTGGGTCGACCCCCCCTTGTAGCTCATGCCTGAAGCTCATTGGACCCCTCCAAGCCTAGCCAATCACAAGCAGGAGCCATTACAAGCAACATGGCTAGCCTTGGGACAAGTGTCCACCTTTCCCCTTTGAGAGAGAGGACTTGATAAATGCTAAAACAATTAGATAATTCATGTAATTTATCATTGGACCCCTTTGAAGCTTAGCCAATAGGCTTCAAGCAACACATGAAGGTAACATGGGTAGGGGCCTGACATGTGTCCTTGCTACCTCTTCAAGTTGGGGCTTCCCTTGTGTGTGTGAGTGGGTGTTCTCTCTCTAGCTCCTAGGAAAAGGGCTCGCCCCCCCTCTTGTAGGAATGATTTTGACTTTAGGTGATCAAGCACCTTACTCATCAAGCATGACAAAGCACTTGAACTAGGGGGTGTTCCCACAAGCATCTCAGGCAAGCTTCTCAAGGCACCTCAAGTACCTTAATCATGCAGCAAGTCAAGCACCTCAAGCATGAAAAACACCTCAAGCATGACAAGCACCTCAAGCAGGACAAGCACCTCGAGCTTGGGACGGGTTCCCACCTCAAGCTCAGCCCTAGCTTGCTTAAGGTCAAAAGGACTTTTACGCACATTTATTGGAGGTCTTCAATGAAGCTAACCCTAAGGTCTTATGCTCCATTGGTTAGCCTTGCTCTTTGATAGACCATCTCCCTTTTGGGCCCCTTTACATTGGCCCCGTGTTGAGATAGATCTAAAAGCACATACCTATATCTTAACACTTGTTCCCGTTTATTCTCCCACATTAAGTGATCAATTTAATATGAGAAAATCATTTGGGTTAGTTAGATATTAGATTTTATGACACACACCATCTTTTGCCCTTCTAAATGTCTAGTGTCTGGCCGCCCACCCACGTGTGTAGATACCCTTATTGTTCATTACATATTAGAATAAGGAGCTCCTCATCATTAATTCCTGAGGCCGATCCAGCCACATCGTGTGTTATGTTTCCCTCCCCTTCTCACTCTCTGCACATGCACCAGATTTGCGCACTCACACTAATTTCTCAACAGAAGTCTGTACATCTCATTAGGCAATCCATTGAGGCGGTCCGGGGCGGGCAACAAGAAGAGCAACCTCTAGACACCCTTCAAGGCTCCCGTGCTGCTCAATGGGGCTGGGGCACAACACAACACAAACCAAAACAACAAACCCACAGCCAAATCCCAACTACACAAGGGGCACCACCTAGTTTAAGAGCGAACTAGGACACAAAAGAGGAGAATCGTTAGAGCAACACACAAACAAGCAAGGAATTTACATTTACCCTAACACCAATGGAACACTCTCACACACTAAAACACGAGAGAGAGAGAGAGAGAGAGAGAGAGAGAGAGAGAGAGAGAGAGAGAGAGATGGTGTACAACTTAGCTTCAACTTTATATTTTGCACAAAAAGGAACTTAGAGCTTGTGGAATCAAGTGACAAGATTTGGTTATAGCATCACTAGCACATTGTCTTAGGGTTATGGGAGCCCTCTCACCATCCACCCTCTTACAATGGTAGCCAAACAATAGCCAATGAATCACAAGCAACAAAACAACAACCTTCAATGAAACAAGTCACCTTATGAAGCTAAATGAGTTTGCCAAGCCAAATTGAGGAGAAGCGTGAGCCTTTGGACATTAATTGCACCCAAAACTACCAATTCATTGATGTTGGGGTAGATACAACAATGGTAGGAAGAATATCTTCTACTCGCACTCACTCAAACTAGCTCAAGATTTTCTATGCACCAAGGTGATGGTGTATAGAAAGCTTACTCTCTCTTTACAACCAAGATAGAACTGGCATGTGATACGCTCAATCTAGTGTTCAATGGTATAGTGATGTCTTTTACAAGGAGGAATGGGTTCTATTTATAGGTTTTAGAAGCCTTGATTAGGATTAAGCCTAATCAATTTTATTAGGAAAGATCAAGGATTATGAATTTTTATGAATTTCAAATGATAATGGGGTCTCTCTTTTCTCTTGAGTCACATGGATGTTAGCTCAAGTAAGAGAATTAATGATGTGGTGAAAGGAGAGAAACTTCCATGGGAGTAAGTGAGTTTGGTTTACTTGTGCGGTTGCCTACTCCATATGTTGATAGTGTGGGTGAATTTTTACAAGAGAAGTTAGTTGTTAGTGGTAATAATCACTAGAATTGTTAGTGATACATTTACAATGGGTAGGATGAGTTGATTTGATGAAGGAAGAGGGGTGAATTAAAAGAGAATCATTGAGATGGTGAAGCTTTGAAGAATCTTGAACTCACCCTTGTGTAGATTGTAGAAAAAATGACCGCTGGTCTTCTTCTTCTTCTTCGCTTCTTTACGCCTGCGCCACGGTTGACCACCACGATGAAAAGAGGATTTGTTGATGAAAAATCTTCAATTTGCAGAAGTTATCATGGTTAAGATGCTGAATTTTAGATATTTTTAGGAGAGGTAAATGAAATTGTAACATAGAAGCAATAGAGAGAGACATGGAGAGGGTGTATGTATGTAGAGGTTCATAAAAGAACTATAGGGATGAGGGAGAAGGGTAATGGTGAAGAGGGTGGGAGAAGCCATGGAAATTGCAGGTTTGAGTGAGGGAAGGAGAGGGAGGGATGTGTAAGAGTGAGTAGGTGTGTGGAAGGGTGAGAGAAGACTAAAAGCTACTTGTGAGAAAAGTGGGTAGATTGGGGTCCACTCAAAAAATCATAGCTCACCGCTGGTAGCTCCAAAAATCATGAAAACATTTGAGGTGATTATTCAGAGTGTGGGCTATATTTTTTCTTTTGACCACCGCTCCAAATTTGGAGTGGAGATAGGTGCGAAAATTCTCACCAAAAAGCCTCTCTTTTATGCCTGCAAAAGTCTTTTAGTGGCCCCCTCCTTTGTTGAATTTGTACAATGCATCCAAGAGTGAGCCCCTCCTTTGTCATATTATAATACAAAGCATCCAAGCTGCCCTTGACCCATGCATGGAGGAGGATTATTGGTGAATAAAGAAATATATACATGGTGGGACTAGTGTATGGACTATTCATGGACTTTAGCTCAATGAGCACATGGTGTTAGAATAATGAGTAAAAATATTAATAAAAATATGGAGGAGTTATGGATATGGAGAGATATTGGAATCATATGATATGGTCCCTCGAATTATTTTGGGTGAAAGAAGAAAAGGTATGCAGGTAAATAATATAATAAAAGTAACCAATGAGTAGAAATCATTTTTTTGTTTTCACGAGGGTGAGGGTGAAAATGTGGGAGTGATTTGTATAAAGGAAAAATATGAGGTTAGAGTATTTACATATTGGCAAAAAATATAATTATGGTGTAAGAGGATGAAAGAAGGTGTACATTAGTTTAATAAAACACACACCTAAGTAGAAATATTTAAATAAAATACCAAAATAATTATAAAAAATCCCTATATTTAGGCCATATATACAATGAAATATTTACACACAAAGAGGCCATACTATACTTTTAATTTTTAATTTTTTTTATTTTTTTGGCTCAACTAGCCCAATGACTAGCTAATTGAGGGTTTTTTATTTCAGTAAGGAGATATGGGAAAAGTCCCCTAACTCACACACGCCTATGTACAGTGAAATGGTAGGGATAGCCATAACGTTTGGGTGAATTTGGTAGGGTGGAGTAACTTACTATGGCAATTATGGAGAGCCGAAAAACGGCTATCATTAGCCCTCCCCCAGGATGATGGTATATTCATGTACCATCATAGAGCATCTTTTCCAAAGAGAGTGCTTCAGAGTCCTTGACGAGATCTTCATTGTTTGGCCCCTCATAATTTTGGCTGGAGTTACACTCATGCTTCATGTAACAATACTTACATGAGACGGCGGCCTTTGGACAGATCTTTGGTTGATCCTTTAGTAGAAGGCGACTCAAATAGGGCTTCAAGCGATACCCGTTTACCTTCATGGAGTGCTCTTTACCATTCAAGTCCATAAGCTGATAGTAACTAGAATTGAAAGCCTTCTTGACTATGTATGGCCCTTGCCATCTAGTTTCAAACCTGGTATCAAAACGATTGTCAAGTCGATTGTCATACCTTAGCACAAGCTCTCCTTCCTTGATGCCTTTGTCCTTCAGTTTCTTGTCGTGCGTTTCTTTTGATTGTGTGGCTTTCCTTTTGTAGCACTCATATGCTGCTTCTCTTTTCCACTCAAGCTCCACTAACGTAAGAAGTCGATGCATCCATACCTCTTGATCATCTTGTGCTCCTTTGCCATGAAGTCGCATTGTTGGAATGTTGAGCTCGATAGGCTGCAAAGCCTCTTGACCATAGACCAAGTGAAATGGTGTGAACTCCGTGGCTTCCCTCTATGTGGTTCGATATGCCCACAAGGCACCATCCAAGAAGTCATCCCATAATTTTGTCTTGTTTTGCACCATCTTTCTAATGATTCCTGCAATGACACCATTAGCCTTCTCCACCAAACCATTTGACTGTGGGTAGTATGGTGTGCTATGACGATGTAGAATGTGAAGCTCTTCACAAACTTCTGTGAGCAAGCCCTTCCTAAACCCTGGACCATTATCAGAAACCATCTCCAAAGGTGTGCCAAATCTGCAACAAATGTGATTGTACACAAACTTGCTAACTGTCCTCTCATTCACTCTTGCCACACTTTGAGCTTCCACCCACCTAGTCATATAGTCTACAGCCACTAGAATGTAGAGTTTACCATTTTTTGTCCTAGGCAGAGGACCCATAGCATCAATGCCCCACTTTTCAAAGGGTCCATTTGCAAGCACTATTTGCCTCGGGCCATGCACCAACCTTCTATTTCCATTTATCTGACAATTGTGACAGCTTTTACACCAATGTTGAACATCCACATGCAAGCTTGGCCAAACATACCCCGCAAGCAAAATCTTCTTCACAATTGATTCTTGGGCAAAATGACCACCACATGCCTCTTCATGCAAACCTTTTAGAATGGCTGGAATTTCCTCGATAGTTGGTACTCTTCTGCACACTTGATCCTTCCCTGTTTGATAGAGGGAGCCTTCTAAGAAGAGATAGAAATTTGCCTTCTTCATGAGTCTCCTCTTCTGAGCCTTCGTGAATTCTTGTGGAAACTCACCCTCCAAAATGTAGCCAATGACTCCAATCCCTGGTATCTCAGTTGCTTGACAGCTGCTGCCACCATGATGACCTGCACTTCTCTCTCAACACATGTAACTGCTTGTTGTGCAAGTAAATCGGCATCTTCATTTTGTTTCCTCGGAATATAATATAGTTGCACTTCTTCAAACTGATTAAACATCCTACGAATGGCATGAACTTTTGTCCTTAAGATTTCATTCTTTCATGCCCAAATGCCTAAAATCTGTTTAACAATGAGAAGTGCATCTCCCTTTACCATGAGACGTTTTATCCCTTGGCCAATGCACATCTTCAAACCATGAAGTAGTGTGTCGTATTCTGCTTCATTGTTGCTAGTTGAACCTGGTAGATTGACCTTCTCTTTCATAACCACCTCTCCACTTGGGTTGAGCAACACTAACCCTCCCCCTGCTTTCCCTGTGGCTCGTCAGAAAGCTCCATCAAAGAACAAGGTAAAAGCATTGGGAATACTTTTTGGTGGTGGCAATGGTAGGGTCTTTACTTGAGGCACCTTAATTTCCTTCTCATGTACCCTATAAGTGAGAATCCCTGCCAATTGTGCACGCACACTATCTTCTACCTTGAAAGAGTATTGGAACTCTTGCAACTCCATAATCCACTTTGAGATCCTAGTACTAAGATTCATTTGAGATGACACCCAAGGGAACAAATTTTCTGCAGTGAGAATTACAAAAGGTTTTGGTAGCAGGTAGGATCTAAACTTTCTCACCGCAAACATGAGAGAAAGCATCATGAGTTCTGCTTCTGTGTAGTCTCTCTCCAAAGCATTCATGACCCTACTAGCAAAGTAGATGGGTCGCATCCTTGTACTGTGGGGATCTTGTTGTAGCAACACAGCACCAATTGTTTCCCTTCCAACACTAGAGCTAACAAAGAATGTGTACTCCCAACAAGGAGGCATGAGTGTTGGTAGCTCTGAAAAAATGACTTTAATGTTACAAAAATACTCTTCAAGATCATCAGAACATGCAAATTCTACTTGTCGTGTCAACTTTTGCAAAGGATGAAGCAACTCCGAGGCTAAGTGAATGAAGCGTGACATATACTTCACCTTCTGAATGAAAGAGATGACCTCCTTAAGACTCTTCGGTGATGGGAGCTCAATAAGAGCCTTTGCCTTTGAAGGATCCACCTCAATGCCTTTATAGGAAACCTTGTGACCAAGCAAGATCACTTCATCCTCACCTATGTGGCACTTGTCGGGGTTGAGTTGACCTCCCATGTCGTAGAGCTTCTTTAAACCTTCTTCTACCCTTTGTAGATGCAATGATTTTGAGCTATAAATGCAGAAATCATCAATGAACACCCTAATTGACTTTCCAAAGAATGCTTGAAACACCATGTTCATGAAACGTTGGAATGTTGCAGGAGCATTTGTCAGACCAAATGGCATGACTCTAAAAGCATAACAACCCCAATGAGTGATAAAGGTTGTTTTCAATTGATCTTCCAATGCGATACCTATTTGAAAGTAGCCCGAGTAGCCATCACACACAGTGTACTTCTCATGACCAGCTACCTCATTTAGTATCTCATCCTGAAATGGGAGGGGAAAGTGCTCTCTTTTTGTTGCCTCATTGAGTGGACGGTAATCCACACACACCCTCCACTTTTCATTTTTCTTAGGAGTGACAACAACGGGAGAGACCACTCTGAATTCTCCACTAGATAAATGAAACCTGCTGCTAGAAGCTTTCTTACCTCCTTGAGTAAAGCCTGCTCCTCGATGACTCCTAGCCTTCGTAGCTTTTGAGCCTTAGGTGTGGCCTCTGGCTTCAACTCAATTTTGTGTTGAACAACATCTACTCCACGCACATCGGTGTAGTCTTTAGCAAAAAGCCTAGGAAATTTCCTTAGCACACATTTGAACTCCTCTCTTTCATCCTTTGTAAGTGTTGTAGATAGCATACCTTCTATCATTCTTTCATCTTCCACTTTTTGGTTCTCTTGGGAACCTACCTCCTCCAAACCTTGACAAGAGGTCTCTTGGTTGGTTGGCTTAAATCTTACCCCCATGACTTCGATGGAAGACTCCTCTTCAGTAATGCTGCCGCTACTTTCTTCTTCTGAAGTGTTATCGGTCCAACTTTCTTCTGTCTCACTTTGAGATGATTCTTCATGGAGCTCCTCTTGGCGTTGCTCCTTCATGTCAAAGACAACCTTCTTATGATTGTCGTTCCTGCAAATTAGCTTTGCACTCTCCCAATCCTACAAAGCTCACATTTTCATTAGCCATGGTCTCCCTAGGATAAATGGGTAACCATTTCCTTTGGTAGACATGACATGGAAATCCACTGCCTTCTTAATGCCAAAGGCCTCCACAAAACCATTTTTACAAATTCCTACGCACCTAGCCTTGCTATTGTTTGCCATTTTCACTTTGATTTTAGGTGTCTCATGGATGTGCATGCTTAGTTTTTGCATGAGTCCCTCTGTCATGATGCAAATTTGTGCACCCCCATCCACTAGACCTTTCCTAACCAATCTCCCTTTTATGTAACAATCTAGCACAGGTGTAATGTCCTCATTCATTTCAGCTTGTGCAATTTTTACAACAGGCACACTCTCTTTTACCTTTCTCCTAGTGCTAACTACCCTTGTTAAATCCCTCCTAACTTGTGGACATAATGCAAGAAATTGAGGCCATGAGATATGAGGACCCTTACCTCTCATGTCTTCCAACAGGTTGTATGGAGCCATTCCATGTCCAAGAGGAAAGTCTTGGAGGTTGATACGACGTCGAGTCCTCTTAGCTTCCTTGGTCTCCTTTGCCTTCTTTTCTCGTCCATGGTCACTTTGTGATGTAACTCCTTCTTTCTCCTTACCTTTCCCTCGACCACGCTTAATGCCATTTGCTTCCATGTCAACCTCTCTTGAATTGTCACCTCTACCACATGCACGTTTGGGTCTGGCAAAGGTGGAACTCCTTCCACTCCTTGTGGAGGTGGTCTTGCTCCATTTGGCCTTTGTATAAGCCGTGGTTGCTGACTAGTTCCTTCACCTGCATTCATCACTGGGTAATTCAAGTTAGGTCTCCCTGGCTCCCCACGGGGCCAAGGAAAATTATACATCCCATGTCCAGACTCACCGCAATTCCAACATTCCAAGAATCTCCTAGGTCGTGGGTCTCGCTCTTCAGACTTCTTTGCTTGTCCCTTTGGACCTACAGCTTGTGCAAGGTGAATTGACAAGCTGCTTAAAGATTCATTTAACTTTTCAATCACTTCCGCCGTTACCTCAGGAATCTCCTTACATGTTGATGCTTGTGACTTACCTTTGGGTCTAAGACCTTCTATTGGAACCTCCCCCCTTAAGCACTTGAGTTTCCTATATTTCTCAGTAGCCCTAGTTTCACCTGCATCAAAGGTAGCAGGTGCACCCGCATCTACTTTTACCTTAAGCTCAGGAAAGAGTCCGGCTATGAACCTCTCCTTCTTTAGAAATTCTGCACCATCACCAGGGTTAGCAACATTTCGTATCCATAGAGCCCAAAGACGTAGGAACTCTTGCTTGTACAAGTAGTAGTCATCTAAGTCTTTTTGCTTATGTGAAACAATGTCTTGCCATAATTTCTGAGTGTTTTGGGGATCAAAGAAGTATTTCTTGAAACGATTCAAAACTTCCGTGTAATTCCCTTTAACTTCCTCAGGCAAAGAGTCAAACCAAGTGCTAGCATCTTCCCTAAGGACCACCTCAAACATTTCTACACGTTCTTGATCAGCTACTATCCTCTTGATACAGCAAGACATCTTGAAATTCGCTAGAAATAATTCTGCATCCTCTCCAGGCTCTCCAAAGAAAAGAGGATATCCAGACATTTGGCGTTGGCTCTCCATTGAATTGATTTCAAAGTGACGCGTTTTTGTTTTTTCTTTCTTGAAAAGATTTACACAATAATATTTTCTAAATTGCAATCTATTCTACAACAAAATAAAAATATTCACATCATATGACCTATGATAATCAATAAGAGGTAGAATGACAGGGTTTGGTGACGCGAGAATTTCTCCTACTCTTTGGGCACCAAACATGAATACCATACGTTGTTGAAAATGGATTTTTCTACTAATTGCAATGTTTACTCTAATGTGTGGAGTGAAATGAAAGGGAAAAACATGTATTTCTGGGCCATTATCCATGGTCTATGCATGACCTAATTCTTAAAACAAAACAAAAATATAGACGTCCAAACTAAGGTCATACCTAATGAGAGTCAAAATAAAAGGATTTACTGATGCGTTTATCTCTACCAACCTAAGAGGACCTAAAATTCTACGAATTACTCGCTGAAATTGCAACTTAGTACTAACAATTATGTGTACCTTTTGCCTTGCAATGGGAATGAAGGGATCATACAAATTCTCGTGATTCATGCAAGCTACTGGGTTATGCTAAAGGTTGAGCCTTCACAAAACATACACAAGCCTGTTCCTCTGTGGGGGCACCAAAATTGAGGCGGTCCGGGGCGGGTAACAAGAAGAGCAACCTCTAGACACCCTTCAAGGATCCCGTGCTGCTCAATGGGGCTGGGGCACAACACAACACAAACCCACAACCAAATCCCAACTACACAAGGGGCACCACCTAGTTTAAGAGCGAACTAGGACGCAAAAAGGAGAATCGTTAGAGCAACCCACAAACAAGCAAGGAGTTTACACTAACCCTAACACCAATGGAACACTCTCACACACTAAAACACGAGAGAGAGAGAGAGAGAGAGAGAGAGAGAGAGAGAGAGAGAGAGATGGTGTACAACCTAGCTTCAACTTTATATTTTGCACAAAAAGGAACTTAGAGCTTGCGGAATCAAGTGATAAGATTTGGTTATAGCATCACTAGCACATTGTCTTAGGGTTATGGGAGCCCTCTCACCATCCACCCTCTTACAATGGTAGCCAAACAATAGCCAATGAATCACAAGCAACAAAACAACAACCTTCAATGAAACAAGTCACCTTATGAAGCTGAATGAGTTTGCCAAGCCAAATTGGAGGAGAAGCGTGAGCCTTTGGACATTAATTGCACCCAAAACTACCAATTCATTGATGTTGGGGTAGATACAACAATGGTAGGAAGAATATCTTCTACTCGCACTCACTCAAACTAGCTCAAGATTTTCTATGCACCAAGGTGATGGTGTATAGAAAGCTTACTCTCTCTTTACAACCAAGATAGAACTGGCGTGTGATACGCTAAATCTAGTGTGCAATGGTATAGTGATGTCTTTTACAAGGAGGAATGGGTTCTATTTATAGGTTTTAGAAGCCTTGATCAGGATTAAGCCTAATCAATTTTATTAGGAAAGATCAAGGATTATGAATTTCAAATGATAATGGGGTCTCTCTTTTCTCTTGAGTCACATGGATGTGGGATCAAGTAAGGGAATTACTGATGTGGTGAAAGGAGAGAAACTTCCATGGGAGTGAGTGAATTTGGTTTACTTGTGCGGTTGCCTACTCCATATGTTGATATTGTGGGTGCATTTTTACAAGAGAAGCTAGTTGTTAGTGGTAATAATCACTAGACTTGTTAGTGATACATTTACAATGGGTAGGATGAGTTGATTTGATGAAGGAAGAGGGGTGAATTAAAAGAGAATCATTGAGATGGTGAAGCTTTGAAGAAGCTTGAACTCACCCTTGTGTAGATTGTGGAAAAAATGACCGTTGGTCTTCTTCTTCTTCTTCGCTTCTTTACGCCGCCGCCACGGTTGACCACCACGATGAAAAGAGGATTTGTTGATGAAAAATACTCAATTTGCAGAAGTTATCATGGTTAAGATGCTGAATTTTAGATATTTTTAGGAGAGGTAAATGAAATTGTAACATAGAAGCAATAGAGAGAGACATGGAGAGGGTGTATGTATGTAGAGGTTCATGAAAGAACTATAGGGATGAGAGAGAAGGGTAATGGTGAAGAGGGTGGGAGAAGCCATGGAAATTGCAGGTTTGAGTGAGCGAAGGAGAGGGAGGGATGTGTAAGAGTGAGTAGGTGTGTGGAAGGGTGAGAGAAGACTAAAAGCTACTTGTGAGAAAAGTGGGAAGACTGGGGTCCACTCAAAAAATCATAGCTCACCGCTGGTAGCTCCAAAAATCATGAAAACATTTGAGGTGATTATTCAGAGCGTGGGCTACATTTTCTCTTTTGACCATTGCTCCAGGTTTGGAGTGGAGATAGGTGCCATAATTTGAGGGTGAAAATGTGAGAGTGATTTGTATAAAGGAAAAATATGAGGTTAGAGTATGTGCATATTGGCAAAAAATATAATTATGGTGTAAGAGGATGAAAGAAGGTGTACATAGGTTTAATAATACACACACCTAAGTAGAAATATTTAAATAAAAGACCAAAATAATTATAAAAAATCCCTATATTTAGGCCATATATACAATGAAATATTTACACACAAAGAGGCCATAATATACTTTTATTTTTTTATTTTTTTTATTTTTTTGGCTCAACTAGCCCAATGACTAGCTAATTGAGGGTTTTTTATTTTAGTAAGGAGATATGGGAAAAGTCCTCTAACTCACACACGCCTATGTACAGTGAAATGGTAGGGATAGCCATAACGTTTGGGTGAATTTGGTAGGGTGGAGTAACTTACTATGGCAATTATGGAGAGTCGAAAAACGGCTATCACCATGAATTGTGGAAACTCATCCACCATGTTGGATTGCCACAAAAAACACTTTCATGTGACGTTGAAAGTTCGAGGGATGTCGATGGATCAAGAGAGTTATGGCTACTCGGAACTAGGGGTGTACTCTTTCTAGTTCAAAAATGAGCTCTCTCGAAAGTTTGTAGGTGTTGTAGATAATTGCAGCCATTAAAATGGGTCCTTTCTTATCCTTTATACCCAAATATTTTCTCTCTCTTGTTAACCGACAAGGAACTCTTTGTAGGCCTCTTTCAATTGGTCCATTTTTCCACACACAAAAACCGTCAGTTCGGGTGGACACACACATCCACATAGCCAAAATTGTGAACACAAAATAAAAGCAGGAGAAAGAGAAGTGGGTAAGGGGAGCATTGGCACCACATGGGACAATGTAGGCTTCACTTGATTCAAAAACCTTTTTACATTGACATGATCGCCAAAACTATGAACGGCTCCACAAGAAAAACACATCCATAACGCTTCACCTTGCAAAACGTATTGGGGTGATCCCTCAGTGGCTTCCCTCTGCACCAATGGCTCCACAATGCAAAGATCACTTCATGGATTTGCAGGCATCCACCTCTGCAAAAGCCCTCTTGGTGTCTCTAAAAAGACCCCTCAAATCATTAAAAAAAATTGTTTTATAAAGGCTCCTTGCCGTTTTTTGGCAACTATCTCCTCATTGGTCCACCTCGGTGCTCTATTTGGAAATTCTTGGTGACATTATAAAAAATATGAACTTTGCATGGGCCTTGTAAGAATCCCTAATTTGAAGGAATGAAGGTTAATTTTGTGTAGACTTCGGGAGATAAGTGCATTTAGTAGACTACTTTTGAGTAGGATTCTGTAGCCTTTTCTTAGGGCCATGTAGAGTGTGGTCCTCTCCCTTTCTCTTTCCATCTCTTTGAAACTGAAGGGAAAAAGGTGTTGTGGCATTAACTAGCCCCTTCCATCCCTTTCCCATTCCACATTAAAAAAAACATGCATAACACTAAGCAATTTTTTTTTTTGAAAAACCCATTGTTACCTTTTTTTTCTCCAAAGTTTATCTCAAGCTATATACATATCAAAAAAAACATTTTTGACCCTTTTTGGACTTACATTCGCTAGAAGGCCAATTTTTGAAATAACAATTCCCTTCACAAAGTCTCTTTCTCTCTCTCTCTCTCTCTCTCTCTCTCTCTCTCTCTCTCTCTCTCTCTCTCTCTCTCCCCCATGCTTCTCCCTCTCCACTACCCCTATCTCTCTCTCTCCTCTCCCCCTCCCTCTCCCCCATGCATCCCGCACACCATAAGCTTGTATTATTTCTTGCCCACAAAGTTTGCATCAAAAGTCACACGGGTGGGTGACCAAAGATCATCACAACAATGCCGTGCTACATGTTGACACCAATGTCGACTGTTGGGTGAATGTAAGTGATAGTATTTACACTCTAATTCATTTAATATTGTCTTTTATTCTCTTAAAAGGTTCAATTTGAATGTTGAACCATTTTTCACCAAAATCTCCTACGTGTGTGTACGTGTATACCCAACATGCGCATGCACACACACACACACGCTCTCACTCTTCTCCTTCTCTTTCATTGTAGATCTTGCGTAGCCTGATAATCTTTGATATAGTAGATCTTAAACACTACTTTTCCTCTAAAAAAAACTTCTTTGTTACATCTTGCACGAAGGTGCTTCAAATCCATTCTTATTAGAGGTGGATAATGTCATCATAACATATACTTCAACATTGTTTATTCCCAGCGAGGTGGAATACTTGCAAATTTTAATAGTATATACATAGCAAGTGTATTTATTATACAAATTGCAAATGTTGAATTCATACACGTTTTTGTTTGAGCAAGTCTCTAACTTGTCATGGTACAAGGTGACCTCTTACTATGTTAGTTGAGTGGTGGTATTTTGTAGCAATGGGTCAAGGAACTAGCATAACATGAATCTCTATGGTATCACAAAGCTCCACTCAAGCAACATGGCTCCCACTACACCAAGAGAGATATTATACTAACATAGAGAGATCCCTACTAGGACAATACAACAACTTTCTGTCAGCACGACATCGTTTCCTAACATGAGAGCACCCCCTGAAATGATATTTTTATGTGACAGGTAATCCTATGAGCATTCCATGTCATGGAGTGGATACAATAACTATGACTGCACTACCCTTTGTAAGCTCTTCATGAATGTATGGTGATCAAAGTCAATAAGAAAAAAATTGGACTTTTTGTTTGTTGATGTGTAAGAGCACTCTAGCTCTTCCATATTTTGAGCTTCCTTGGTAAGTTAAATAAGACTTGTAATCATTTAAAGTGTAAATCTATTTTTGTTTGGTAAGATTGTACATGAGAATACATGATAAAGTAAAAGAGATCTACAAATGACATTTGAGGAATAAACCTCGGTGAGATTCCTACCATGCACTTATGACATCAAAACTAAATATCATGTGTTTGAACCAATTGTGTTTCTTGACTGCACGCTGGGTCTCATTTTCACCATATCTCTCCTTGAACCCATTGATTCCTATCGTGGTGGGGGGTCCAATGGGGACCTATTTTCAAAATTTTAGCAATAAATTTTGTTTGAAGGAAATTTTGGTTACTTTAAAGACTGTACATAGTCTACGAGTTCATTTTTATTTTTTTTGTTAAGCTTAAAATTTTGACCCAAGGCACTCTTTGAGAGCCACTTTTGAAGGTGTTAGAGTGAGACTTTGGAAAAGTTTTGTATGTAGCAAGTACAACCCTTATTAGAAGAAAAAACTTTTGTTCTTTGAGTATTTTTAGATTCCATGGTTTTGATGCTCATTGAAGCCCACATATTGATAACCGTTTTTCGGCTCTTCATAATTTCCATAGTGAGTTACCCCACCCTCCCAAAATCACCTAAACACTGTGGCTATTCTTACTTTTTCATTGTACATACGCGTGTGTGAGTTAGGGGGCTTTTCCCATATCTTCTTAAAACCCTCAACTAGCTAGTCACTAGGCTAGTTGAGCCAAAAAAAAAAAAAAAAACTATATTATGGCCTCTTTGTGTGTAAATATTTCATTATATATATGGCCTAAATATAGGGATTTTTAATAATTATTTTGGTATTTTATCTAAATATTTATACTTAGGTGTTTGTTTTATTAAACCTCTGTATGCCTTCTTTCATCCTCTTACACCATAAGTATATTTTTGCCAATGTGTACATACTCTAACCTCATATTTTTCTTTTATACAAATCACCCCCACATTTTCACCTTCACCCTTGTGAAAACAAAAATTGATTTCTACTCTCTTAGTCACGTTTATTATATTATTCACTTGCATACCTTTTCCTCTTTCACCCAAAATAATACAAAGAGGGACCATATTATATGATTCCAATATCTTTCCATATCCATAAATTTTTCATTTATTTAAATTATTTTTACTCATTATTCTAACACCATGTGCTCATTGAGCTAAAATCCATGAATAGTCCATACACTAGTCCCACCATGTATATATTGCTTTATTCACCAATAATCCTCCTCCATGCATGTGTAAAGGGCAACTTGGATTCTTTGTATTATGATATGACAAAGGAGGGGCTCACTCTTGGATGCATTGTACAAATTCAACAAAGGAGGGGGCCACTAAAAGACTTTTGCAGGCTTGAAAAACAGGCTTTTTGGTGAGATTTTTGGCACCCATCTCCACTCCGAATTTGGAGTGGTGGGCAAAAGAGAAACTGTGGAAAAAAAGCTGAATAATCACCTCAAAACGTTTGGTGATTTTTGAAGCAACCACCGGTGAGCTATGATTTTTTGAGTGGACCCCAGTCTGTCCACTTTTCTCACAAGTAGCCCATAGCCTTCTCTCACCTCTTTCCACACTTCTACACACATACACACACACACACACTCATTCCTCTCAATCCCTCACTCAAACCTGCACCTTCAATGGTTTCTCAAACCTTCTTCACCATTAACCTCCCCTCTTACTCCCATAGCTCTCATATGAGCTCTCCATGTACATACACCATCTCTATGCCTCTCTCTATTATCTCCAAAGTACAATTCCATCTTACCCCTTCTATATATACATAGATTCAGCATGTGTACCATGCTTAACCTCTGCAAATTAAGAGATCTCATCAACGGAATTGCCATTTTCATCGCGATAATGAACCTTGGAGGCGGTGGCATAAAGAAGAGAAGACAAAGAAGAGGATCAATAGTCATTTTGGGAACCTACACAAGTAAGTCCTTCTTCAAGCTTCACCATCACAAGGATTTCCTCACTTGATTCAACTATCTTCCTTCAACCATCTACCTCATTCTACTCATTGTAAATACATCATTAACTTTCTAGTGATTACTAACACTAACCACTAACATACTAACACAAAAATAGCCATTGACCTAACCAAAAAAGACACCTGACCTCAAGACATGTGCATAGTAACTCTCTCTCTCTCTCTCTCTCTCTCTCTCTCTCTCTCTCTCTCTTCTCTCTCTCTCTCTTCCCCCTTCCTTCAAACTCTACTTTCACCTTATCTACCATCAATAATTCTCTCGTTTGAGCTCACATCCATGACTCAAGCAGACAATGAAGGCCCGCAATGTTTTGATATTCTAAAAAAATCATAATCCTGATTTGTTAGCTTGAAAATTAGGATTTCCAATAATCTTGATGAGGGGTCTCCAACCTATAAATAGACCCCTCTCCTTCTTGTAAAACAACCTCCAATATCTCACATAGCACCCCAACACTCTATGCGTGAGGAGAGACTTAGGTGTAGCAACCACTTTGTGAGCTTCACTCTTGGTGTGAGAGAAGCTTTCAAGCTACACATTGCAAGTGAGAGAGCATGAGTTCAAAATCTCAAAACCACTATTGTATATGTTCCTCCATCATCAATAAATTGGGGTTTGGTGCATCAAAGGCGTGCTTCAACGTTCAAATCTTCGTCCTTCTACTTGTGCGATACGATTTAGTGAATTCAAGGTGACTTGTGTATTTTGAGTTCTATTGTTTGATCTTGCTTTAGAAAGTGTTTTAATGTGTTTTCATTGCCAATTTTGTGTCCATTGTAAGAGGGTAGACAGTGTGTGTGTGTGTTGGCAATGTTTAGCATTCACTAAGCATTGAGTGAGTTTTTGTACAAGCTCTACGATAGCAACATAACGAACCATCTCCATTTGCAAGTCACAAATAAGGTATTACGCAAGATTCATTCCTCTCTCTCTTCCCTTTTCTGTAGCTCTCTCTAGTCCATTTTGTGTATGTGTGTTGGTGTGAGGTTGCTTGTGTGTGTTTTTTGTGGTGTATCTTCTTGGTTGTGACAAAATATCTCTTGCGTCCTAGTTCGCATACCATAACTAGGTGGTGCCCCTATCTTGTTTGGGTTTGGTTGTGGGTTTGGTGTTGTGTTGTGCTTGTGGTTGCCCCAGCCCCAATTGAGCAGCACGGGAGTCTTGAGGGGTGTTTGGAGGTCGCCTCTCTTCTTGCCCGCCCCGGACCGCCTCAATTTTGGTGCCCCCACTGAGGACGGCTTGTGTATTTTTGTGTAGAATGAACCTTTAGCATAGTCAAGTAGTTTTCATGAATCACGAGAATTTGTATGATCCCTTCATTTCTATTGCAAGGCAAAAGGTACACATAATTGTTAGTACTAAGTTGCAATTTCAACGTGTAATTCGTAGAATTTTAGGTCCTCTTAGGGTTGCCGAGATAAACGCTTGAGTAAATTCTTTTATTTTGCCTGTCATTAGGTACGACCTTAGTCTGGACGTCTATATTTTTGTTTTGTTTTAAGAATTAGGGCATGCATAGACCATGGATAATGGCCCAGGAATAGAGGTTTTCCCCTTCCATTTCACTCCACAAATTATAATAAACATTGCAATTAGTAGAAAAATCCATTTTCAACAACATATGGTGTTCATGTTTGGTGCCCAAAGAGTAGGAGAAATTTTGGCGTCACCAAACCCTGTCATCCTACCTCTTATTGATTATCATAGGTCATTTGATGTGAATATTTTTATTTTGTTGTAGAATAGATTTCAATTTAGAAAATATTACTGCGTAAATCTGATAAAAAATAAATAAAAATGTGTTGTCATTTTGAAACTAATTCAATGGAGGCCCAACGCCAAATGTCCGGATATCCTCTTTTCTTTGGAGAGCCTGGAGAGGATACAAAATTATTTTTAGCAAATTTCAAGATGTCTTATCGTATCAAGAGGATATTAACTGATCAAGAACGTGTAGAGATGTTTGAGGTGGTCCTTAGAAAAGATTCTAGCACTTGGTTTGACTCTTTGCCTGAGGAAGTTAAAGGGAATTACACGGAAGTTGTCAATCATTTCAAGAGATACTTCTTTGATCCCCAAAACACTCAAAAGCTATGGCAAGACATTGTTTCTCACAAACAAAAAGACATAGATGACTACTACTTGTACAAGCAAGAGTTTCTACGTCTTTGGGCTGTATGGGTGAGAAATGTTGCTAACCTTGGTGATAGTGCACAGTTCCTAAAGAAGGAGAGGTTCATAACTGGACTCTTTCCTGAACTTAAGGTAAAAGTTGAGGCGGGTGCACCTGCTACCTTTGATGCAGTTGAAACTAGGGCTGTTGAGAAATATAGGAAACTCAAGTGCTTAAGGGAGAGAGGTTCCAATAGAAGGTCTTAGACCCAAAGGTAAGTCACAAGCATAAACATCTAGGGAGCTTCCTGAGGTAACGGCGGAAGTGATTGAAAAGTTAAATGAATCTTTAAGCAGCCTGTCAATTCACCTTGCACAAACAGTAGTTCCGAAGGGACAAGCAAAGAATTCAGAAGAGCGAGAGCCACCACGACCCAGGACAGTGTTACAATGTTGGAATTGCGGAGAGTCTCGACATGGGATGTATAATTGTCCTTGGCCCCGTGGGGAGCCAGGGAGACCTAGCTTGAATTACCCAGTGATGAATGCAGGTGAAGGAACTAGTCAGCAACCACAGCTTCTATAAAGGCCAAATGGAGCAAGACCACCTCCACAAGGAGTGGAAGGAGTTCCACCTTTGCCAGACCCAAATGGGCATGTGGTAGAGGTGACAAACTCAAATGAGGTTGACATGGAAGCAAATGGCATTAAGCGTGGTCGAGGAAAAGGTAAAGAGAAAGAAGGAGTCACATCACAGAGTGACCATGGACGAGGCAAGAAGGCAAAGGAGACCAAGGAAGCTAAGAGGACTCGACGTCGTATCAATCTCCAAGACTTTCCTCTTGGACATGGTATGGCTCCGTACAACCTGTTGGAAGACATGCGAGGTAAGGGTCCTGATATCTCATGGCCTCAGTTTCTTGCATTATGCCCACAAGTTAGGAGGGATTTAACAAAGGCAGTTAGCACTAGCAGAAAGGTAAAAGAGAGTGTTCCTGTTGTAAAAATTACACATGGTGAAATGAATGAGGACATTACACCGGTGCTAGACTGTTACATCAAAGGAATATTTGTTAGGAAAGGTCTAGTGGATGGGGGTGCACAAGTTTGCATCATGACAGAGGGACTCATGCAAAGACTAGGCATGCACATCCATGAGACACCTAAAATCAAAGTGAAAATGGCAAAGAATAGCAAGGCTAGGTGCGTAGGCATTTGTAAAAATGTTTTTGTGGAGGCCTTTGGCATTAAGAAGGCAGTGGATTTCTATGTCATGTCTACCAAAGGAAATGGTTACCCATTTATCCTAGGAAGACCATGGCTAATGAAAATGCGAGCTTTGCAGGATTGGGAGAGTGGAAAGCTAATTTGCAGGAATGACAATCATTAGAAGGTTGTCTTTGACATAAAGGAGCAACGCCAAGAGGAGCTCCATGAAGAACCATCTCAAAGTGAGACGGAGGAAGGCTAGACCGATAGCACTTCAGAAGTAGAAAGTAGCGGCAGCATTACTCAAGAGGAGTCTTCCATTGAAGTCATGGGGGTAAGGTTTAAGCCAAACAATGAAGATTTCGTCAAGGACTCTGAAGCACTCTCTTTGGAAAAGATGTTTATGATGGTACATGAATATACCATCATCCTGGGGGAGGGCTAATGATAGCCATTTTTCGGCTCTTCATATTTTCCATAGTGAGTTACCCCACCCTACCAAAATCACATAAACACTGTAGCTATTCTTACCTTTTCATTGTACATAGGCGTGTGTGAGTTAGGCGGCTTTTCCCATATCTTTTCAAAACCCTCAGCTAGCTAGCTAGTCATTGGGCTAGTTGAGTCAAAAAAAAAATAAAAAATAAAAAAAGTATATTATGGCCTCTTTGTGTGTAAATATTTCATTGTATATATGGCCTAAATATAGGGATTTTTAATAATTATTTTGGTATTTTATCTAAATATTTATACTTAGGTGTGTGTTTTATTAAACCTGTGTATGCCTTCTTTCATCCTCTTACACCATAAGTATATTTTTACCAATGTGTACATACTCTAACCTCATATTTTTCTTTTATACAAATCACACCCACATTTTCACCTTCACCCTTGTGAAAACAAAAATTGATTTCTACTCTCTTAGTCACGTTTATTATATTATTCACTTGCATACCTTTTCCTCTTTCACCCAAAATAATACAAAGAGGGACCATATTATATGATTCCAATATCTTTCCATATCCATAATTTCTCTTTTTTTTTTAAATTATTTTTACTCATTATTCTAACACCATGTGCTCATTGAGCTAAAATCCATGAATAGTCCATACACTAGTTCCATCATGTATATATTGCTTTATTCACCAATAATCCTCCTCCATACATGTGTAAAGGGCAACTTGGATTCTTTGTATTATGATATGACAAAGGAGGGGCTCACTCTTGGATGCATTGTACAAATTCAACAAAGGAGGGGGCCACTAAAAGACTTTTGCAGGCTTAAAAAACAGGCTTTTTGGTGAGATTTTTGGCACCCATCTCCACTCCGAATTTGGAGTGGTGGGCAAAAGAGAAACTGTGGAAAAAAAGCTGAATAATCACCTCAAAACGTTTGGTGATTTTTGAAGCAACCACCGGTGAGCTATGATTTTTTGAGTGGACCCCAGTCTGCCCACTTTTCTCACAAGTAGCCCATAGCCTTCTCTCACCTCTTTCCACACTTCTACACACATACACACACACACACTCATTCCTCTCAATCCCTCACTCAAACCTGCACCTTCAATGGTTTCTCAAACCTTCTTCACCATTAACCTCCCCTCTTACTCCCATAGCTCTCATATGAGCTCTCCATGTACATACACCATCTCTATGCCTCTCTCTATTATCTCCAAAGTACAATTCCATCTTACCCCTTCTATATATACATAGATTCAGCATATGTACCATGCTTAACCTCTGCAAATTAAGAGATCTCATCAACGGAATTGCCATTTTCATCGCGATAATCAACCTTGGCGGCGGTGGCATAAAGAAGAGAAGACAAAGAAGAGGATCAATAGTCATTTTGGGAACCTACACAAGTAAGTCCTTCTTCAAGCTTCACCATCACAAGGATTTCCTCACTTGATTCAACTATCTTCCTTCAACCATCCACCTCATTCTACCCATTGTAAATACATCATTAACTTTCTAGTGATTACTAACACTAACCACTAACATACTAACACAAAAATAGCCATTGACCTAACCAAAAAAGACAACTCACCTCAAGACATGTGCATAGTAACTCTCTCTCTCTCTCTCTCTCTCTCTTCCCCCTTCCTTCAAACTCTACTTTCACCTTATCTACCATCAATAATTCTCTCGTTTGAGCCCACATCCATGACTCAAGCAGACAATGAAGGCCCGCAATGTTTTGATATTCTAAAAAAATCATAATCCTGATTTGTTAGCTTGAAAATTAGGATTTCCAATAATCTTGATGAGGGGTCTCCAACCTATAAATAGACCCCTCTCCTTCTTGTAAAACAACCTCCAATATCTCACATAGCACCCCAACACTCTATGCGTGAGGAGAGACTTAGGTGTAGCAACCACTTTGTGAGCTTCACTCTTGGTGTGAGAGAAGCTTTCAAGCTACACATTGCAAGTGAGAGAGCATGAGTTCAAAATCTCAAAACCACTATTGTATATGTTCCTCCATCATCAATAAATTGGGGTTTGGTGCATCAAAGGCGTGCTTCAACGTTCAAATCTTTGTCCTTCCACTTGTGCGATACGGTTTAGTGAATTCTAGGTGACTTGTGTATTTTGAGTTGTATTGTTTGATCTTGCTTTAGAAAGTGTTTTAGTGTGTTTTCATTGCCAATTTTGTGTCCATTGTAAGAGGGTATTGTGGTGAGAGGTCTCCCACACCTTAAGATAGTGTGTGTGTGTTGGCAATGTTTAGCATTCACTAAGCATTGAGTGAGTTTTTGTACAAGCTCTACGATAGAAACATAATGAACCATCTCCATTTGCAAGTCACAAATAAGGTATTAAGCAAGATCCATTCCTCTCTCTCTTCCCTTTGCTCTAGTTCTCTCTAGTCCATTTTGTGTATATGTCTCGGTGTGAGGTTGCTTGTGTGTGTTTTTTGTGGTGTATCTTTTTGGTTGTGACAAAATATCTCTTGCGTCCTAGTTCGCATACCATAACTAGGTGGTGCCCATATCTTGTTTGGATTTGGCTGTGGGTTTGTTGTTGTGTTGTGCTTGTGGTTGCCCCAGCCCCAATTGAGCAGCACGGGAGCCTTGAGGGGTGTTTAGAGGTCGCCTCTCTTGTTGCATGCCCCGGGCCGCCTCAATATTAAGAAAACAAGTAAGAAATGTTTGTTTAACATCATTTTTGTAGAAATTGCCAGCTTGCAAGTTGATTTTTGGAGAATCCGAGAAATATATGACTTTTTAGCATCACACGATGGACGAAGACCCGAAAAGATAAAATAATTCATGTGACAAGCTCGGGAAAACTCAGACCCCTGTTTGGCCATTCTATGCGCCCGTGTGGCCCTCTTGTTGAGGGATCTTGGGGCCTTAAAATGGCAACATACCCTCTTTTTAGTGCATGGCCATGAGATGAAGATGTGGTGTTTGATGTACTGAGGTTTTGGATGTACTAAGAGAAATAACCCCCCTTCCCTCCCTCCTCATTTTTCTCTATGTTCAAAGGACTCACAAATCCTATGCACTAAACACTGAACACTTGAAATTGGCCAAACAAGGAGCCAATTTTTACTCCCTTGTGTCCACCCCCCATTCTTGGATTTTTTTTGGTAAAGCCATTTCTTTGTTATATGAAACCACATGTGACCCCTATTGCTATAGTATCCAACCAAAGGAATCTTAACCAGCAGTTCACATAGGTTCGAGTGCCACATATCTTCTATGCTATCAATACATGCATTTATGATTTATGCTTACATTTTCTTTATCCAAATGAGCTACATAGTAGAAGTCGAGTCCATAGTTTAACATTTAATTTCACAAGGGTAATAGCTTATATTGGTAACATCTTTAGCAACAAAAAAGCCAATGAATAGGGATATTTAAGAAGATTTGATACCAAAAACTTATCAACACTACTCAAAAGAAGGTGGAAACTCAAATGCTTTACAATATATGTATGCTAAAACATGAATCAACAATAAGTTAATTGTTCACCTATCAATCACTATTATACATCGACACCTCCATCTTAAGTTGTCCTTTTTCTAAGTCAAGCTTGGCATAGGCATACTAGTATGGAAACAGTAACATGTTGGAAAGAAAGAATTTAGATTTCTCAAGCTGTGAAACATGCTAATGAAGCAAGATATATTCAACATCACTAAATGATGCCACTTGACAAAGGTTATGATCCACACTAATAAGAATAACCATTAATATTTAAGCTGCAACCAAAATATTGCTTGAATTTCTTCTTGGTGGAGTGATTTAAGACTTGATACTTGAAACAACTTAGGGGCAACCAATACAAAAATTCATAATATCCACAAAGCTCAACAATGTTTCTCAACTCTATATGAAACTCCAATAACCTAAATTGTATACTCACTCAATAAAACACTTCTTAAAAAAACCATATTTATATTGCACCAAAATGAGTATATATATAAAAGCATTTATAAAGGATTTCAACCTCATGAAAAAACTTACAAAGTGAGACAATGTTGTTATTGCTAGTAGGGGGTACCAGCTGTTTTTTATCCATAAAATGAAGAGCACCTTGGACAGATCCTTTGGAATCGGGGACTCGGGAGGCAGGGGGAGTTGAGCTGGCCCTTCTTTCTCTCTCTTTCTATTGCGGGGCAGCCCACTTGGCCTCCCTCTCTCCTACTATGGGCGGCCCTTCTCTCTTTCTTTCTGAGCACCTTGGACAGATCCTCTGAAACCGGGGACTCAGGAGGTAGGGGGAGCTGAGTTGGCCCTTCTTTCTCTCTCTTTCTATTGCGGGGCAGCCCACCTGGCCTCCCTCTCTCCTATTATGGGCGTCCCTTCTCTCTTTATTTCTTTCTCTCGACGTCACGGGCAGTAGCAGCCAACTCTGTCTGTCCCAGGTCGAGTCGAGGATGAGGGCAGGACAGGCCCTTCTCTCTCTCTCTCTCTCTCTCTCTCTCTCTCTCTCTCTGTCTCTCTCTCTCTCTCTCTCTCTCTCTCTCTCTCTCTCTCTCTCTTCTCGCAAGAGTGCAAGCAAGGGTCTCTAGTTGCTACATTGAGCGAGACAAGAAGGGCCAGGGCAGTGCTCTCACTTTGTCTTTCTTAGGCACGAATGATTGTCGTCATGCATGGTGGTTTGTGATAGTGCTGTGAGCGCATCAGAACTTGCAAGCGCATCCTTGCATAGAGATTTCCTTGCATTTGCATGCAATTGCAAGATTCGCAGGCATCTTTTAGCTATTGAATTTTATTATAAAGCTCCCAGTAGGCTCTCCCAGAAGTACTATTGAATGTTGTTATTGCTAGGATTCGCTTACAAGTATTTGTCTTCTTAATCTAGAGATTCATACACACTTGAGTATTTGTGTGTCTATGACACTAGGGAAGACTGAAGTAATTTATGAAGGGCTTTTTTAAAAGATCCTAGAGAGTACCTATTGGCCCGATGGACTGGTTGTAGTATCTGAGTTTATGTGCACATTATGTGACTGAGATAGTCACGTACTTTTTGTTTATGGTTATTATTATTTCACTCACATAATGTGAGTTCTACTATAGAAAAAAGATTCAACACAAATCCTATTATTCTTATCAAAATCTTTAACATGGTATTGTAAGGTTCCTCACGAACCAAGATTAGAGTGTTTTGCATCTCTCCACATGGTTACTTGCTCATGTCCCCTCAAAACAAGTTGACTCTGTAAGTAAACACCATATTTTGGTAGCATTAAGCACAAAGGGACAAAATACAAAATGATATCATTCTAATAATTTAGTGACAACTATACAAAGAAGAAATTAGAATTTTTTTGATAGCTCTCCATAGATAGAGTAACTTATTTGCATTGTGAGACTCAATCACATGCTATGAAACCCTCGACGGTGCACCAAAGCCACCAACAAAATATCACACCCAATTGTTATGAGGGTATCTACTTACTTTTGATGATATAGGTGTTAAACCCTAGAAATTGACTCCCATAAAGAGGTTGATTGTCTCCAGCATGATAAACTTAGAGATGGAGATGATGTTAAGCTCTCAATGTAAACTACAAGGATAAATTTCTTACCATTATATCTTTATGTTGGAGGTGATCCCTTGCAATGGCCAGTCACCATTTACACCTTCTGTTGTTGTGGTATGCAAGTCATGTGAGCTCATACTTTTTCCACCTTTGAGAGTAGAGGTTTCCATGTAGTGTGAGTGAATGAAAGTGGAGGAGGAGGATCTTGTTTCATGTTGAAATGAAACTGCGAGAAGGGAGAGGAGCTACCTTGGTGTGAAAATATGTTGTGGGCAACGGGAAGAGAGGGAGAGGAGCTTGCTTAGTGCTACAATGGAGGTGGAAGAAAGCTAGTAGAGAGAGAATGTTGGACTATAGGGGGTGCGTGTTGCTATTGCAGCAATGGAGAACTTGAAAAGGGTCTATAGAGAGAAAAAATCACTTTTCAGCTATAGAATAGGTTTGGGGAGAGTTTGGAGGTTGAAAAGTGATGTTTTGATTTATTTAACTTAAAGGTCAATTTTTTGGGTTTTTTAGTGCATGCTTTTTACTTTTGGAGGTCAAAAATGCTATACTGACCATAAAAGAGGTTTGCGGGGCTTTTAAGGAGGGAAATTTTGAAATTTGAAAATTTCAAATTTTTAGTGTACTCCTAATTTCTAGCTAAAAAGGGGTCAAAATGGTCCCTCCCTCCCCGCCCCCCCCCGAAACCCTTTCTCCTAGCCACCTCCCTTACCTTCTCACTAGGTGATTAAGAGGTGTAAGGCTACCTTGTCCCCCTACATTTTGGAGGGTATAGAGTGTGTCCACCACCCTCTTCCTATTGGATGACCTCTAATTAACTTTGAACCCAAAGGGCCCCTAGAGGGTTCATATTTTTCCTAAAAGAGTTGGAGTTTTTCCCCCTGGTGGACTTCTCATTCATCCTCTACCTCAAGACCTTGAGGGGAGCTAGTGCTCACCCTTCTCCTCAATTAAAAAAAGGATTTGTGGGCTATGGGAACAACGCCCTACAAGGCATCCCATGTCATCATTGCACTTCACCACTGTCAACAGTGGCTAGCTTGCTTGTGCTGCTTACAACCACCAAAACCGTGTCAATTGATGCCCATCAGGGTCATGCACCACCGTATGCAGCGTCGAACGACGTGCCAGGTGGGGTGGCCTCTACACCACACATGGCCTGAAATCCCAAATCATCATGTCATGGGGGGTAGCACCTAAGGTATGCTATCCTATAATTCTAAGGGGAACCACCTAACATAGGTGTTGTTAGGATGCAAAGATAGATGACTTAGAGTGACACGAATGAGATGCCATACTAGGGAAGAATCATCCCACGGGTATGGGAAGAACAAAGCTGAGGAGAAGAGAGAATGGACTGAAAGATCATGATAGAGTTGCACACTTTTACTAATAATGATGATACTTAAAAATGGTGATCTTAACTGGCAACCAACCTTTGCTCCTGACATTGGGGTACATGATGGAATATGAGCGCCATATGGTGCATGGAAAACTTTTATATTGGCGGTGTTAGCATGTTAGCGAGAGGTTAGTTGAGGGAAACACCAAGATGATGCAACCGATGATGACGTCAATCACTAGCATCAAGAGTGGCCCGGGGTAGCCTAGTGTCACTGCACTCAATCTTAGTGTGGTCATGCTGCCTTGCGGGGTGATAACGAGTGCCTTACGTGCATGGGGTGGCCATGACTGGTAAATCAACCATGGTGTAGGTGGAGATTGGTGGTGGTGGCGATGTTGCCAATTCTTGCAACACACATGACACCATGAGCTCCCTAGCTTGTGAGGTGCATTATGTGCTTAGTGGTGTATGGAATGTAGAGTGCATGGAGCCTGGGTGGTGCCTCAAATGTATTTCTTCTGTGCTTAGTGGAAGCCTCTTTATATAGGCTTGAGAGGTGGTTCTTGCAACACACATGACACCATGAGCTCCCTAGCTTGTGAGGTGCATTATGTGCTTAGTGGTGTATGGAATGTAGAGTGAATGTAGAGAGCCTGGGTGGTGCCTCAAGTGTATTTCTTCTATGCTTAGTGGAAGCCTCTTTATATAGGCTTGAGAGGTGGTTCTTACCTACTGGTCCTTGCAAATGCCCAGTGGTCACTTTAGAGAGTTTAGATGCTTCTCTAGCGAGAGAGAAAGGGGGAGAAGGTAGAGATAGAGAGAAGGGAGGTAAGAGTGGCGTGGGAGTTTTTTTACAACTCAGTAGCCTATGGCTAGGTATTTAGAGAGGAGTGGAGATCAAGCCATTTACAATGGGTGTTGTTGATAGTTCGGGTGGTTGGTGTGAGGTTAATGTTGCCAGAACTGGTGTTTTGTTGATGTTGAGATGCTGTCACTTTCGGGGCCGTCCAGGACATGCCTTCGACATCTTTGTTTGAATTGTGGTCGCTTTTCTGTGCTTTTGGTCATCTTCTTTGTCGATGTTGAGTTCCTTCAGTTTTTTCTTCTTGTGACTGTTTATGGCATGCATGTGTTTGTTTGAATGTGTGCGCAAAGAGTGTGTGTGTGTGTGTGTATGTGTGTATGGAAAGAGAGAGAGACAAAGAGAGAAATACATAGAGTGTGTGTGTGGCTGTATGTGTATGTAAGTGTGTGTATTGGCAAATATGTGTGTGGGAACGAGAGTGAATGAGAGGTTTAATTTTTAATTTTTCCTGGTTTTCTAACTTCAGTGAAACGAGAGAGGGAGACACAGCGTGAGTGAGGAGGTGAGGGGAGAGATAAGTTGAGGATGAGTGTGTGTGGGTGAGTGTGTGTGTGTATGGGTGAGTAAACTAGAGAGAGAGATAGCGACTTTGTGGCTGACACAAGATTGAACGAGAGTGAGAGAATGAGTGAGAGATTGAGAGAGAGCGGGAGGACGAGGGAGGGGTGAGGGGAAAATGGACTATGTGTGTATGGGTGTGTGTGTGTGTGTATGTGTGTGGATTAAGAGAGAGAAAGAGAGAGCTACTCGGGTTGTCGACATAGGACAGGCGGGTGTCAACGGCGAGAAAGAGAGAGAGAGAGAGAGAGAGAGAGAGAGAGAGAGAGAGAGAGAGCTGCTTAGAGAGTGTGTGTCGGTGTGAATGAGAGAGAGAGGGAGATATTATTCTGCACCTTCATGGCTATTGATGGGAGGGAGAATTTATGCCTCTAGCTCATTCGGTTGGTCGTCATCATCGGAGGTGGAGGTTAATGGTGTATCGTCATCTGGAATGTCGATAAGTGGAGCTTCATCAAATCGTAGAAAATAGGGTTCAAGCCACCATCCATTGACTCTGGTCTTATGAAGCTTACCATCAACTTCCATGATCTGGTAGCTCCCATTGGCATATTTCTTCCTTGATGATGAAAGGACCTTCCCATCAAAGTAGGAACTTCTTATCTATGTGTGTGTCAAAGCGATTGTCATAGAGAAGCACAAACATGCACTTTTTTAAAACTTTGCACCTAAGATGTTTATTGAAACTAAGCCGTCTATGTTTTGCATGTGCCGCATAATGATTAATTGGTTCTTCTCGGTCTAGTTGTAGTCGTTCCAAGTCAAGGATGTGATCTCTCAAATGCATGTTGGATCGTTGAAAATGACTTGCCATCACTCTGAGGCTTGCTAGTTGCACCTTAATAGGTAAGATTGCCTCCTTACCAAATACCAAATGATATGGGGTGAACCCCAAAGATGTGCAGAACGAGGTTCGGTAGGCCCACCAAGCTGGGAGTAGATACTTATCCCAATCCCCACGATGATTGTTAACCTACTTGGTGATAATTTTACAAATCATTCCATTAAATTCTTCAACTAGACCATTACATTGAGGGTAATATGGTGAGGAGTGCCTCCTTGTAATGCCTAGTTTTTGCATTAACTCTCCTACCAAGTCTTCTCTGAAACCTGGCCCACTATCAGCGATGGTTTCTAAAGGTGTGCCAAACCTGTAGCATATGCATATAAAAACTTAACCTACCTCTACAGTTGTGATCCTAGCTGTGGTTGTAGCTTCTACCCACCTAGTCATATAGTCAACTCCCATGATGATATAGAACTTCCCTGAGTTGGCCATAGGCAATGGTCCTATGGCATCTATACCCCATTTTTAAAATGGCCCATATGAAAGGATAGGCGTCTGTGGTTCAAGCATGAGTGAGCTGGTGCCATCCTGTTGACACAACTTACATGTCTTACACTAGTGGTGTACATTACAATTGAGGCTAGGCCATACAAAACCAGCCTGCTTGTTATATCTAGGGCAAAGTGACCACCACAAAAACCATCATGACAATTAGCAATTACCCCGTAATTTTATTAGAGAGAGGGACCTTCCTGAGTACTTGGTCCTTAACCTTACAATACAAATTGTCATTGATAAGCCGATACCTTGTGGCCTTCCTAGTAATCCATTGCTTCTGTCCTTTTGTTAGATCCGGTGGACATTCCCATGTTTCCAAGAAACGCATTAAGTCGGGTAAGGTGCCACTAACTTGAAATAGAGGGAGCTTTATCTTTATAGCCCCAACTACCATTTCTTGCAATCTTTCTCTTGCTAAGATGTTGGCTTCATGGTTTTTGAGCCCTTGGGATGTGGTGTAGTTGAACTTATTCAAACTTACCCAACAAAGTTTTTACACAACTTAAGTGAGTCCTCAAGCTAGGATTCTTACATGTCCATGCTCCATTTACTTGCCTTAACAAAACTAGAGCATCCCCAAATACATTTAGGTGTTTTACCCCTTGTGAGATGAACCATTGTAATCCCTTTGTCAGTGCTGCTGATAGCCGTTTTTCGGCTCTTTGTAATTACCACAGTGAGTTACCTCACCCTACCAAAATCACCCAAACACTGTGGCTATCCCTACCATTTCACTGTACATAGGCGTGCGTGAGTCACGGGACTTTTCCCATATCTTCTTAAAAAACCCTAAATTAGCTAGTCATTGGGCTAGTTGAGCCAAAAAAAAAATAAAAAATATACAAGTATATTATGGCCCATGTGTATGTAAATATTTCTTTATATATAGGACCTAAATAAAAGATTTTTCATAATTATTTTGGTATTTATTTAAATATTTCTACCTAGGTGTGTGTTATTTATGCTCTGTACATTGCCTCACCATTACCACAATTTTTTCTTACCCTTTTTCATACTCTTTATTCCATATAGAAATATTTTCATGTAAGCTTCTCTTATATTTGGTGTAACTCCACCCCAACAAAAATCCAAAAAAACTAGTTTTATTTATGTGTATATTTTTTCACTATTTTGATTTTTCCCTTCCTACATCTATTTTGTTTTTTTCTAAAAAATTAGAACACCAAAAATATTTATCTTTTTATGGTAGCCTCATAATGAGAGAGATTTCTTTTGACCCATTTATATTTTTTCCACTTATATTATTTATATTTGACATGTACATATTTTTTAGACCCCTCAATATTTGATTTTCTTAGTTGTACTATTCACTTATATCCTAATCTCAACAATATCTTCAATTATAGACCTACCAAATAAGGTCAAGGGTAGGTGGCATGCATACATGCACTATGGAGGGCTCACTCTTGGAGGTATTCAAAAGAATCATTCAAAGAAGGACCCCACAAGGACCTTTGCAGTGGAAAAAAACGGTCGGTTTTGCTGAATTTTTAAAGTTCACTTGCTCTCCGAATTTGAAAAGGTGATACAAACAAAAGTTGTAGCTCGTGGGCTGAACTTTTGCCTCAAATGTTTTCATATTTTTTTGAGCTACGAGCTGTGAGCTATGATTTTTTTAGTGGACCCCAGTTTTCCCATGCTATGCAGCCACACTCTCTCTTCCACTTTATCATTTTCCTCTTTCACACACACTTCTCCACTCATCATCCCTCTCTCTCTCTCTCTCTCTCTCTCTTTCTCTCGTGTTTTAGTGTGTGAGAGTGTTCCATTGGTGTTAGGGTTAGTGTAAATTCATTGCTTGTTTGTGGGTTGCTCTAACGATTCTCCTCTTTTGCGTCCTAGTTCGCTCTTAAACTAGGTGGTGCCCCTCATGTAGTTGGGATTTGGCTGTGGGTTTGTTATTTTGGTTTGTGTTGTGTTGTGCCCCAGCCCCATTGAGCAGCACGGGAGCCTTGAAGGGTGTCTAGAGGTTACTCTTCTTGTTGCCTGCCCCGGACCGCCTCAAATTGGTGCCCCCACTGAGGACGGCTTGTGTATTTTTGTGTAGAATCAACCTTTAGCATAGTCAAGTAGTTTGCATAAATCACGAAGATTTGTATGATTCCTTCATTCCCATTGCAAGGCAAAAGGTACACATAATTGTTAGTACTAAGTTGCAATTTCAACGTGTTATTCGTAGAATTTTAGGTCCTCTTAGGTTGGCCGAGATAAACGCTTCAGTAAATCCGTTTATTTTGCCTCTCATTAGGTACGACCTTAGTTTGGACGTCTATATTTTTGTTTTGTTTTAAGCATTAGGACATGCATAGGCCATGGATAATGACCCAGGAATAGAGGTTTTTCCCTTTCATTTTACTCCACACATTAAAATAAACGTTGCAATTAGTAGAAAGTTCCATTTTCAACAACGAATGGTGTTCATGTTTGGTGCCCAAAGAGCAGGAGAAATTCTTGCATCACCAAACCCTGTCATTCTACCTCTCATCAACTACCACACTTCTTTTGATGTACATGTGTTCATTTTATTTTAAAATGAAGTGCAGCCCGACAAAATAGTGTGTATGTTTGTTTTTTCTTTGTCCAAGTTGTTACAAGAAACAAAAAAACGATCATTTGTTCTAACTGGGAATGTGTTTGCAGTGAAAGTTCAATCCTTAGAGATCTAGCTCTATTACCAATTGAGTTGCAGGAGCAAGTAGTAAGGCGTCTCCCTCATAACAAGAGGGTGGTGAAGTTAAGACGGAAGGTCCTACGCGTGGATTCCATTTTCCTCTTGTTGTTGGGCACTAAGGAAGACCGCGCATTCATCCAACTAGTGTGTGCCCTAAGATTGGTAAATAGAGTGAAATTTGGCGTTTGGCGAGTGCATTTCACCATTGAGGAAGACTCTTCAGGAAACTTGCGGCCAGAGTTCATGCTTCATAGACTCACATTTGGTGAATTTTTCCCTCATTTGCGTCTTATTAATAGTCTTCCTTTCACTTTCAACAAAGGAGATAGGGAGCTATTCAGAGCTTGTCTTAATAAAGAGAGCATAGAGAAGATTGCAAATTTGTATAAATTATCATCCTTCTCTACTTTCTATGACACTTTGGTCATAGAGACATTGTAAATCTCTTTATGCTTTTGAATGATTTAACCATAATCCTAAGGAGTTTTTTTCCAGGAATTTTGTAGCACAAGTGGAGTCTTTAAATCTTGCAAACTTGATTGGACTTGATGAGGATGTTCTTTATGAAATTGTGAGAAGGTTGCCTCACTCCGACTGTGTGGAACTCGAAGGAAAGGAGCTCCTAGTCAATTGCTACTTTCTCACGGCCTTCGACGAGCATGAAGATCTAGTTTTTATACAAACCGCTTGTGCATTGGGAATTGTAGAGCAAGTGCAGTTTATCACTTGGGACGTGGTTGCTCTTTTGGATCCAGAAAATGAAGTTCTAGAGATTTCTGTTTATCGCCTTAGCTTTGAAGAATTTCAACCCTTCTTAGAGCTCATCAATAGTCTACCCTTTTGTTTTGATCAAACAAATCGAGACCTTATTGAAGCTTGGATAGCTGAAGAAGAAAACCTAGAGTGGTATTTTCTCACTTCTTCATTTGCAGGCGAGTGGTTCTAAATCTCTATTGTATCCCTTATTGTAACTCGTGTTGTAATCTTTCATAATAATGGAGAGCCAACGCCAAATGTCTGGATATCCTCTTTTCTTTGGAGATCCTGGAGAGAATGCAGAATTATTTTTAGCAAATTTCAAGATGTCTTGCTGTATCAATAGGATAGTAACCGATCAAGAACGTGTAGAAATGTTTGAGGTGGTCCTTAGGAAAGATGCTAGTACTTGGTTTGGCTCTTTGCCTGAGGAAGTTAAGGGGAATTACACAGAAGTTTTGAATCGTTTTAAAAGATACTTCTTTGATCCCCAAAACACTCAAAAACTATGGCAAGACATTGTTTCTCATAAGCAAAAAGACTTAGATGACTACTACTTGTACAGGCAAGAGTTTCTACGTCTTTGGGCTCTATGGATACGAAATGTTGCTAACCCTGGTGATGGTGCAGAATTTTTAAAGAAGGAGAGGTTCATAGCCGGACTCTTTCCTGACCTTAAGGTGAAAGTTGAGGCGGGTGCACCTGCTACTTTTGATGCAGCTGAAACTAGGGCTGCTGAGAAGTATAGGAAACTCAAGTGCTTAAGGGGAGAGGTTCCAATAGAAGGTCTTAGACCCAAAGGTAAGTCACAAGCATCAACATCGAGGGAGCTTCCTGAGGTAACGGCGGAAGTAATTGAGAAGTTAAACGAATCTTTAAGCAGCCTGTCAATTCACCTTGCACAAGCTATAGGTCCAAAGGGACAAGCAAAGAAGTCTGAAGAGCGAGATCCACGACCTAGGAGAGTCTTCCAATGTTGGAATTGCGGAGAGTCTGGACATGGGATGTATAATTGTCCTTGGCCCCGTGGGGAGCCAGGAAGACCTAACTTGAATTACCCAGTGATGAATGCAGGTGAAGGCACTGGTCAACAACCAAGGCTTCTACAAAGGCCAAATGGACCAAGACCACCTCCACAAGGGGTAGAAGGAGTTCCACCTTTTCCAGATCCAAATGTGCATGTGGTAGAGGTGACAAATTCAAATGAGGTTGACATGGAAGCCAATGGAATTAAGAGTGGCCGAGGAAAAGGTAAAGAGAAAGAAGGAGTCACATCACAGAGTGACCATGGACGAGGCAAGAAGGCAAAGGAAACCAAGGAAACCAAGAGGACTCGACGTCGTATCAACCTCCAAGACTTCCCTCTTGGACATGGTATGGCTCCGTACAACTTGTTGGAAGACATGAGAGGTAAGGGTCCTGATATTTCATGGCCTCAATTTCTTGCATTATGTCCACAAGTTAGGAGGGATTTAACAAGGGCAGTTAGCACTAGGAGAAAGGTAAAAGAGAGTGTGCCTGTTGTAAAAATTGCACAAGCTGAAATGAATGAGGACATTACACCAGTGCTAGACTGTTACATCAAAGGAAGATTGGTTAGGAAAGGTCTAGTGGATGGGGGTGCACAAATTTGCATCATGACAGAGGGACTCATGCAAAGACTAGGCATGCACATCCAGGAGACACCTGAAATCAAAGTCAAGATGCGAAACAATAGCAAGGCTAGGTGTGTAGGCATTTGTAAAAATGTCTTTGTAGAGGCCTTTGGCATTAAGAAAGCGGCGGATTTTTATGTTATGTCGACCAAGGGAAGTGGTTATCCATTTATCCTAGGAAGACCATGGCTAATGAAAATGCGAGCTTTGCAGGATTGGGAGAGTGGGAAATTAATTTGCAGGAATGACAATCATAAGAAGGTTGTCTTTGACATGAAGGAGCAACACCAAGAGGAGCTCCATGAAGAATCATCTCAAAGTGAGACGGAAGAAGGTTGGACCGATAGCACTTCAGAAGAAGAAAGTAGCGGCAGCATTACTGAAGAGGAGTCTTCCATCGCAGTCATGGGGGTAAGGTTTAAGCCAAGAAACCAAGAGACCTCTTGTCAAGGCTTGGAGGAGGTAGGTCCTCAAGAGAACGAAGGTGTTCAAGATGAAGGGATGCTGGAAGGTATGCTATCAACAACACTTACAAAGGATGAAAGAGAGGAGTTCAAATGTGTGCTAAGGAAGTTTCCTAGGCTTTTTGCTAAAGACTACACCGATGTGCGTGGAGTAGATGCTGTTCAACACAAAATTGAGTTGAAGCCAGAGGCCACACCTAAGGCTCAGAAGCTACGAAGGCTAGGAGTCATCAAGGAGCAGGCTTTACTCAAGGAGGTAAGAAAGCTTCTAGCAGCAGGGTTCATTTATCCAGTGGAGAATTCAGAGTGGGTCTCTCCTGTTGTTGTCACTCCTAAGAAGAACGGCAAGTGGAGGGTGTGTGTGGATTACCGTCCCCTCAATGAGGCAACAAAAAGAGATCACTTTCCCCTCCCATTCCAGGATGAGATACTAAATGAGGTAGCTGGTCATGAGAAGTACACTGTGTGCGATGGTTACTCAGGTTACTTTCAAATAGGGATTTCTCTGGAGGATCAATTGAAAACAACCTTTATCACTCCTTGGGGTTGTTATGCTTTTAGAGTCATGCCATTTGGTCTGACAAATGCTCCTGCAACATTCCAACGTTTCATGAATATGGTGTTTCAAGCATTATTTGGAAAGTTAATTAGGGTGTTCATTGATGATTTCTGTATTTATAGCTCAAAATCATTGCATCTACAAAGGGTAGAAGAAGGTTTAAAGAAGCTCTACGACATGGGAGGTCAACTCAACCCCGACAAGTGCCATATAGGTGAGGATGAAGTAATCTTGCTTGGTCATAAAGTTTCTTACAAAGGCATTGAAGTGGATCCTTCGAAGGCAAAGGCTCTTATTGAGCTACCATCACCCAAGAGTCTTAAGGAGGTCATCTCATTCATTCAAAAGGTGAAGTATATGTCACGCTTCATTCACTTAGCCTCGGAGTTACTTCACCCTTTGCAAAAGTTGACACAACAAGTAGAATTTGCATGGTCTGATGAGCTTGAAGAGTACTTTTGTAACATTAAAGTCATTTTGTCAAAGCTACCAACACTCATGCCTCCTTGTTGGGAGTACACATTCTTTGTTAGCTCTAGTGCTGGGAAAGAAACAATTGGTGCTGTGTTGCTACAACAAGATCCCCACAGTACAAGGATGCGACCCATCTACTTTGCTAGTAGGGTCATGAATGCTTTGGAGAGAGACTACACAGAAGAAGAACTCATGATGCTTTCTCTCATGTTTGCGGTGAGAAAGTTTAGATCCTACCTGCTACCAAAACCTTTTGTAATTCTCACTGCAGAAAATTTGTTCCCTTGGGTGTCATCTCAAATGAATCTTAGTACTAGGATCTCAAAGTGGATTATGGAGTTGCAAGAGTTTCAATACTCTTTCAAGGTAGAAGATAGTGTGCGTGCACAATTGGCAGGGATTCTCACTTATAGGGTGCACGAAAAGGAGATTAAGGTGCCTGAAGTAAAGACCCTACCATTGCCACCACCAAAAAGTATTCCTAATGCTTTTACCTTGTTCTTTGATGGAGCTTTTCGTCGAGCCACAGGAAAAGCAGGGGGAGGGCTAGTGTTGCTCAACCCAAGTGGAGAGGTGGTCATGAAAGAGAAGTTCAATCTACCAAGTTCAGCTAGCAACAATGAAGCAGAATATGACACTCTACTTCATGGTTTGAAGATGTGCATTGGCCAAGGGATACAACGTCTCATGGTAAAAGGAGATGCACTTCTCATTGTTAAACAGATTTTAGGCATTTGGGCATGCAAGAATGAACGCTTAAGGACAAAAGTTCATGCCATTCGTACGCTATTTAATCAATTTGAGGAGGTGCAATTATATCATATTCCTAGGAAACAAAATGAAGATGTTGATTTACTTGCACAACAAGCCGTTGCATGTGTAAATAAAGAAGTGCAGGTCATCATGGTGGCGGCTGCTGTGAAGCAACCGAGGTACCAGGGATTGGAGTCATTGGCTCCCATCATTGGCTACATTTTGGAGGGTGAGTTTCCACCAGACTTCACAAAAGCTCAGAAGAGGAGACTCATGAAGAAGGCAAGCATGTATCTCTTCCTAGAAGGCTCCCTCTATCAAAGAGGGAAGGATCAAGTGAGCAGAAGAGTACCAACTATTGAGGAAATTCCAGCCATTCTAAAAGGTTTGCACGAAGAAGCATGTGGTGGTCATTTTGCCCAAGAATTAACTGTGAAGAAGATTTTGCTTGCGGGGTATGTTTGGCCAAGCTTGCATGTGGATGTTCAACATTGGTGTAAAAGCTATCACAATTGTCAGATAAATGGAAATAGAAGGTTGGTGCATGGCCCGAGGCAAATAGTGATTGCAAATGGACCCTTTGAAAAGTGGGGCATTGATGCCATGGGTCCTCTGCCTAGGACAAAAAATGGTAAACTCTACATTCTAGTGGCTGTAGACTATATGACTAGGTGGGTGGAAGCTCAAAGTGTGGCAAGAGTGAATGAGAGGACAGTTAGCAAGTTTGTGTACAATCACATTTGTTGCAGATTTGGCACACCTTTGGAGATTGTTTCTGATAATGGTCCAGGGTTTAGGAAGGGCTTGCTCACAGAAGTCTGTGAAGTACTTCACATTCTACATCGTCACAGTACACCCTACTATCCCCAATCAAATGGTTTGGTAGAAAAAGCTAATGGTGTCATTGCAGGCATCATTAGAAAGATGGTGAAAAACAAGACAAAGTTGTGGGATGACTTCTTGGATGGTGCCTTGTGGGCATATCGAACCACATATAGGGAAGCCACGGAGTTCACACCATTTCACTTGGTCTATGGTCAAGAGGCTTTACAGCCAATTGAACTAAACATTCCAACAATGCGACTTCATGGCAAATCAGCACAAGATGATCAAGAAGCATGGATGGATCGACTTCTTACCTTAGCTGAGCTTGAGTGGAAAAGAGAAGCAGCATACGAGTGCTACAAGAGGAAAGCTACGCAGGCGAAGGAGAAGCTTGACAAGAAACTAAAGGACAAAGGCATCAACGAAGGAGATCTGGTGCTAAGGTATGACAATCGACTCGATAATCGTTTTGATGCCAAGTTTGAAACTAGATGGCAAGGGCCATACATAGTCAAGAAGGCTTTCAATTCAAGTTACTATCAGCTTATGAACTTGAATGGTAAAGAGCACTCCAGGAAAGTAAACGGGTATCGCTTGAAGCCCTATTTGAGTCGCCTTCTACCAAAGGATCTACCAAAGATCTGTCAAAAGGCCACTGTCTCATGTAAGTATTGTTACATGAAGCATGAGTGTAACTCTAGCCAAAATTCCGAGGGGCCAAACAATGAAGATCTTGTCAAGGGCTCTGAAGCACTCTCTTTGGAAAAGATGCTCTATGATGGTACATGAATATACCATCATCCAGGGGGAGGGCTAATGATAGCCGTTTTTTGGCTCTTTGTAATTACCACAGTGAGTTACCTCACCCTACCAAAATCACCCAAACACTGTGGCTATCCCTACCATTTCACTGTACATAGGCGTGCGTGAGTCACGGGACTTTTCCCATATCTTCTTAAAAAACCCTCAATTAGCTAGTCATTGGGCTAGTTGAGCCAAAATAAAAAATAAAAAAATATGTATATTATGGCCCATGCGTATGTAAATATTTCTTTATATATAGGGCCTAAATAAAAGATTTTTTCATAATTATTTTGGTATTTATTTAAATATTTCTACGTAGGTGTGTGTTATTTATGCTCTGTACATTGCCTCACCATTACCATAATTTTTTCTTACCATTTTTAATACTCTTTATTCCATATAGAAATATTTTCATGTAAGCTTCTCTTATATTTGGTGTAACTCCACCCCAACAAAAATCCAAAAAAACTAGTTTTATTTATGTGTATATTTTTTCACTATTTTGATTTTTCCCTTCCTACATCTATTTTGTTTTTTTCTAAAAAATTAGAACACCAAAAATATTTATCTTTTTATGGTAGCCTCATAATGAGAGAGATTTCTTTTGACCCCTTTATATTTTTTCCACTTATATTATTTATATTTGACATGTACATATTTTTTAGACCCCTCAATATTTGATTTTCTTAGTTGTACTATTCACTTATATCCTAATCTCAACAATATCTTCAATTATAGACCTACCAAATAAGGTCAAGGGTAGGTGGCATGCATACATGCACTATGGAGGGCTCACTCTTGGAGGTATTCAAAAGAATCATTCAAAGAAGGACCCCACAAGGACCTTTGCAGTGGAAAAAAACGGTCGGTTTTGCTGAATTTTTAAAGTTCACTTGCTCTCCGAATTTGAAAAGGTGATACAAACAAAAGTTGTAGCTCGTGGGCTGAACTTTTGCCTCAAATGTTTTCATATTTTTTTGAGCTACGAGCTGTGAGCTATGATTTTTTTAGTGGACCCAAGTTTTCCCATGCTATGCAGCCACACTCTCTCTTCCACTTTATCATTTTCCTCTTTCACACACACTTCTCCACTCATCATCCCTCTCTCTCTCTCTCTCTCTCTTTCTCTCGTGTTTTAGTGTGTGAGAGTGTTCCATTGGTGTTAGGGTTAGTGTAAATTCATTGCTTGTTTGTGGGTTGCTCTAACGATTCTCCTCTTTTGCGTCCTAGCTCGCTCTTAAACTAGGTGGTGCCCCTCATGTAGTTGGGATTTGGCTGTGGGTTTGTTATTTTGGTTTGTGTTGTGTTGTGCCCCAGCCCCATTGAGCAGCACGGGAGCCTTGAAGGGTGTCTAGAGGTTACTCTTCTTGTTGCCCGCCCCGGACCGCCTCACTGCATACTCAGCTTCATTATTAGAATGTGATTCTAACAAATGGACAAGCAAAAATACCTTGATACCTTTGTCATCAAAGGCCACAATGCCTGCAGTATCTTTGTCAAATGCTCGCTTGTAGGCTCCATCAAAGTAGAGAGAGTGTGCTCTTTCTAGCACCGGTTGCTCTGGAATCGGTTGATTGCTTTACCTTTTTCTCAAAGTTCTCGTAGGTCATGAGTCCCCCCAAGCTTTCCCTTGTCGTGCTCCACCTGTACCATGTAGTCAAAATGTTGCAGACAAATAAGCCATTTAGTAATTCTAGAAAAAACATCCATTTGTTGTACCACATAGGAAAACATTTCATCCATGGTTAAGATTACAAATTTACTAGGCAACAAATATGATCGAAACTTTGTAGTTGCAAATCTAAGAGCCACGACTAGGTGTTTTGCATGGGTGAAAACTTTCTCAACTGCTATCATCATGCGATTGGAGAAGTAGATGGGTCTAATAAAAGATGTCGTTGAGTCCCTTTGGAGTAGCACTACCCCCAAGGAGTCATCGCCCACACTTGAAGGGACAAATAGATTTTCATCCCACTTAGGCAATGAGACAGTTGGTAGGGTGGCTAAGACCTCCTTTACTTGTTGTAGTGATGCTTGCTCCCCTCGTCCCATGTGAAAGTCGATCATTGTGTGAGCTATTGTAGTGGTAGAACAAGTTCTCATAGTAGATGTATGAATCTACTCAAGTACCTCACCTTCTATAAATAAGAGACTAGCTTCCGTGTGGTTTTTGGTGAAGGTAATGCGATGAGTGCGGACACCTTACTTGGATCGGCATTGATACCTTCAACTGAAATTTCATGGCCTAAGAGAATGACTCTACTTTTCCCAATGTGGCACTTGTCTACATCTAACTATCCTCCAAGGCTTTGCAGCCTTGCTAAACCCTACGTCACCTTTTTTGAGTGTGAGATGCGAGGTCTATATATACAAAAGTCATCAATGAACACTCTTATGGATGTTCCAAAGGACGTCTAAAAGACATATGTGACATATCTCTGGAATGTGGCAGGTGCATTTGTGAGACCAAATGGCATAACTATATAAGAAAAGCAAACCCATGGTGTAGTGGAAGTGGTTTTAATTGATCTTCAAAGGCTATGCGTATTTGAAAATAGCCAGGATACCCATCACAGATTTTGTAGCATTCAAAACCAGCTACTTCATTCAGAATTTCATCCAAGAAAGGGAGAGGAAAATGGTTCCCCTTTGTAGCTGAATTTAGTGGTTTGTAGTCAACGCAGACCCTCCACTTTCCATTCTTCTTAGGTGTCACCAGTATGGGTGACACCCACTCTTAGTTTTCCACATGATCAATGAACTCTGCTTCCAGTTGTTTCCTTGCCTCGGCAAAGAGTGCCTTTTTTTGTATGACCCCCAGCCGTTGTAGTTTTTACACGGTTGGCTTTACCCCTTTTTCTTCAACTTAATGTGATGCTCCACCGCTATAATACCTGCGATTCTTTCAGAGTTGTCAATGAAAAGGTAAGGGAATCCCATCAACATTTGCAAAAATTTATACTCTCTTCACTTATTAATTCCATAGATAGAATACTCTTCAACCTACCCTCTCCTACTCCAAGTGATTTATTTTCCTCTTTGTTGCTTTGCCCTTATGGTGATGGGCTGCCAGTTGTGCTTGCCCTTTGTAGATCTTTCATGATAATGCCCATCAGATCTATGGAACTCTTGATCTCATCGCTGGAAGTGATATCCTCCTAGAAGTGGAAGACTCACTAGTGGTTTCATCTGCTGATGTCTCTAGGTTGTAGTAGATTGTTTCCGCCTTCTTACCAGTCATTCATGGAAGAACAGTTCCCCAATCCTATTTTTCCTTCATGGCCATCAACCATGAATTTCCCAAGGTCAATGGACAGCCCTCCCCCGTAGTTGGCATTAAAAAAATATCTACTTCTACGTACCTCAATGTTGAAGGATTTTACCTTCACTGAACTTACTACACCCGCACATTTTACTTTTGCGTTGTTTGACATATTTGCCTTGCATGGAGAAGGCTTGTCAACCTCAAGCCCTAGCCGAAGCATCATATATTCACTCGTCACACAGATTTGTGCACCACCATCAATGTAGGTGTTTGCAACCATCTTACCCTTTATGTTGATGTCGACGAACTAGAAGGATGTCATCCATGTTGCATCCGGAAATTTCTCTGGCTACCTTTGCTTTGGAGAAGCTTGTACTTACCATTTTAGACCATTTCTACCTTACCTTTGGTGCGAGATGTAGTAGTTGTGGCCATGTAATCTTTGTTTTCTCTACCACATCCAATGTTAGATCATAGCGCCTAGAACTCTCCCCTAATTGAAAGTTGGTGATGCCTATTTTTTGTCGTGGCCTTGACGGCCTTTTGCTAGTCTCTCCCTTCATGCTTCTCTCATCATCAGCTTGTGTAGTTTTCTCTCTCCTAGCTCTCTTTATAGTCATGGTTTCAAATGGTTCTACAAAGGTTACCTTCTCCTTACCCTTACCTTTCTCCTTCACTTTGGATGGATCCACTAGTGCAGCCTTTCCTTTCTCCTCTAAGATTATTATGCTTACAATGCAATGAGGCGGTGGCGGTGATGGAAGAGGTGGAATGGGTTCTCGTGGTGCTGCTTGGGGAGGACGTAGAATTTGTGTTGGTGGGGCTGGTGCTCAGGGTGGAGCTGCTCTCTCTCTAGAGGTTACCTCCTCTGTTATAGGATTGTCGCGGTTGAGGGAAGTAGTACATACCGTGACCATCTTTTCTAGAGTTCTAGTAGTGATACTCCCTGTTTTGTCGTCGTGCCCTTAACGGGTCTTGATCTCTCTCCTAATTCCTTCCTTGTTGTATCAATGAACATACAAATTCTACAGCTGATCAATAATGTGGGCCAACATATCTTGTTGGTCATTTCTTACCCCAGGAGCCTGTGGTGGTGGAGGTGGAGTGGTGGTTGTCATGGTTGGCGGTTGACGCAATGTTCCCACTTTTGTTGACTCGGTTTCTTTGGCTTTCATTCGTAGCTTCTTATCCTCAAGGCGAGAAATCTCCACGGCTAGCTCATACGTAGCCAGGAACCTACCCTTCACCTTCTCCTTGAGTGGCGGCAATAAGCCATGCATGAACTGGTCCTTTTTGAGGAAATCGAGTGCAATTTCTCCTCTTGCCTGTGACTCAACCCACTGTTCCCATTAATTCACAAACTTGGACTCATGGGTGGCATACTCTAAAAGACCCTCTTGCTTCAAGTCTCTCAACTTGTCCCACAGCTTCTTTGAAGTGGTACCTCCCCCAAAACGCCTCTTAAAAGCAGGTTTTAGGAGCTCCCAATTATCCTTAATTTCTTGTGGGAGTGTATTGTACCACAACCTAGCCTCTAGCTTCATGAAATTCTTAAAGATTATAACCCGGGACTCATCCGTGTCTTTGCTGCTTACTACACATACTACTTCAAAGTCATCTAAGAAATTTGCTACCAAATCGTCCCCCGTTTACCCTTAAATGTTGGAAATGCTACACTAGCAATGATTACTAAGAGAGAGAGAGCTAGAAAGATACAATGCTTAGCTTATAACCAATTTATTTATTTTTAATACAAGAAGGCATGCATACTCTTTCTATACTAGAACATAGATTAAAATCTCAAATGGTACATTGCCCTGTACCAAAGGTAGGAAAAATGGCTGATCTAATGCCATACCCTCAAAGAGGCACTCCCCTCCCAGCATAGTGTTGATGATGTGCTCGTAGTCAGCCTTTCAATCTAGTATTACCTTGATTGATTGTACTCGTATCAGAATGTGTGATTTGACTTGAGGTAGGTTGTAATGACTCATGGGAAGCTTGGAGGTACTTAGTTGTTGTCAGAACTTGTGGGAGAGAGTGGTGTCCTTTCCTGAAACAAATTTAGTAGATCCCTAGTCTCTCTAGTGAGAGCGTGAGCGTGTGATTCCATTATCTGTGTTGCAGTATCTAGTGCGACTTGGAAACTGACCGTGATAATTACCTCGGTGGCTTGAGTTACCCAATTCTTGAAGTAGAATAGTGTTGACTCTCTACAATGCAGAGCTCCCTCCATCTTGTTGTTGCGGGTTGGTCATAGGTTGTGGACATGGTCTTGACCATGTCCTTCTTCTCCTTGGCACACGGGCTATGTATATTCACTCAGTCTCACATGCTAGTTGTATTTATCACTACAATTCTATCACCATTATGCATGGCACTCGATCCTCAATGGAGATGCAAAGGTCGTCCAACTGTGCTTGGAGCTCTACTTCTTTTGTTGTCGAGTTAGCAAACCCTACTAACCATTCATCCATCCACCAAGGGTTAGGGTTTTCAATCTTGTAAAATAAAAGTTTTCATGAAAGGGTCCTTAGTGGGGGTGCCAAGAAAACAATTGTCATAAATGGCATGCCAGGTGGGGTGGCCTCTACATCACACATGGCCTGAAGTCCCAAAGCATCATCTGAAGGGGGTTAGCACCTAAGGTATGCTATCCTATAATTCTAAGGGGCACTACCTAGCATAGGTGTGGCTAGGACGCAACGATAGATGACCTAGAGTGACATGAATGAGATGTCATACAACGGAAGAATCATCAAATGGGTATGGGAAGAACAAAGATAAGGAGAAGAGAGAATGGACTCAAAGATCATGATATAATTTCACACGTTTGCTAATGATGATGATACTTACAAACGGTGATCTTGGCTAGTAACCAACCTTTGCTCTTGACATTGGGGTACATGATGGAATACGAGGGTCTTATGGTGCATGTAAAACTTTTGAGTTCACGGTGTTAGCACGTTAGTGGGAGGTTAGTTGAGGGAAACACCAAGAAGATGCATTTTCCGGTGACGTCGATCACTAAAATCGAGAGTGGCCCGGGGTAGCCTCGTGTCGGTGCACTCAATCCTAGTGTGGTCATGCTGCCTTGCGAGGTGATAATGAGTGCCTTATGTGAATGGGGTGGCCATAACTAGTAAATCAACCATGGTGTGCGTGGAGATTGGTGGTGGTGGTGATGCTTCCAATGCTAAAACTCCCATGCTTGCAGCACACATGACACCGTGAGCTCCCTAGCTTGTGAGGTGCATTATGTGCTTAGTGGTGTATGGAATGTAGAGTGCATGGAGCTTGGGTTGTGCCTCCAGTGTCTTTCTTTTGTGCTTAGTGGAAGCCTCTTTATATAGGCCTGAGAGGTGGCTCTTACCTAATGGTCCTTGGAAATACCTATTGGGCATTGTAGAGAGTCTAGATGCCTGTCTAGTGAGAGAGCCAGGGAGAGAAGGTAGAGATAGAGACAAGGGAGGTAAGAGTGGGGTAGGGAGTTTTTTTACAATTCACTAGCCATTGGATAGGTATTTAGAGAAGAGTGGAGATTGGGGAATTTACAATGGGTGTTATTGATGGTTCTGGTGGCTGGTGTGAGGTTAATGCTGCCAGAACTGGTGTTTTATTGATGTCGAGATGCTGTCACTTTCGGGGGCAACTGGGCCATGCCTTCTTTGTTTGAATTGTTGTCACTTCTGAGTGCTTCGTTGCCGATGTCAAGTTGATTTGTTTTTTTCTTCTTGTGCGTGCATATGGCATGTGTTTGTTTGAATGTTTGCACAAAGTGTGTGGGTGTGGGTGTATGTGTGTGTATGGAAAGAGAGCAAGAGATGAGAGAGAGTTTGTGTGGGTGTATGCGAGAGTGTATATGTGCATGTAAGTGTGTGTGTCGGTAAATATGTGTGTGGGAACGAGAGTGAATGAGAGGTGTCATTTTTTATTTTTCCTTGTGCGTTGACTGCACAGAAACGAGAGAGAGAGTGTGAGGAGGTGAGGGGAGAGATAAGTTGAGGATGAGTGTGTGTGTGTATGTGGGTGTGTGGGTGAGTGTATGTGTGTATGGGTGAGTAAACTAGAGAGAGAGAGATAGAGACTCTGGCACCGACACAAGACTGAACGAGAGTGAGAGCGGGAGGCTGAGCAAGAGGTGAGGGGAAAATGCAGTTTGTGTGTGTATGGGTGAGTGTGTGGGGGTTGAGAGAGAGAGAGAGAGAGAGAGATACTTGGGCTGCCGACACAGGACAGGCGGGTGTCAACAGGGGAAAGAGAGAGAGATAGAGAGAGAGCGGCCTGGGGAGTGTGTGTGGGTGTGAATGAGAGAGAGAGGGAGATATTATTCTGCACCTTCATTGTTGGTGATGACTAAGGTAGAGAGAGAGAGCGAGATTGGCCACTTGCAGTGATAATGGAGGAGAGAGAGCAAGGGTGGCACCAAGCTCACGAAAAAAAGAGGGAGAGAGGTGGATAATGGAGGAGAGGGGGGGAGGGTGATGCCAAGGGGGGCAGCCCACTGTACGCACGTGAGCAAGGGGGAGAGAGAGGGTGGCGGTGGTGGTCATCTGCAAAAAAAAAATAAAAAATTACTTATACTATGAAGCTCCCCTTTTTGGGTTAGTTCACGTGGCCTAGCTCCGAAAACCCATCGTCACTACCAGACAAGGGCTCTCTCTCTCTCTCTCTCTCTCTCTCTCTATCTATCCCCTTATGCACTACAAATGGTACATGCTTTGGCCTATATATCATGCACCTCTACCTCCATAATTCACGTGTGGTCTCATTCTTGAGTTACATGGTAGCTCCACAATGGCCTCCAACGCCCTCATAACATCCCAAGTGACACACATAAAAAAACTTCTTGTCCCCACAACTTCATAGCCTTGTCATCTTTTCCCTAGTATTTTTTTACACTTGAGATGTAAAATCCAATTAGATCTTCATCTTATTGACTTTGAATCACCAAATCATTGTCGCATTTTCACCACCTCAAGCCTATTAATCAAGGCACTCAAAATGGAGAAAAGCTATCGGGCAACTCCCCTTTGACAATTGCATCTTTTTTCCACCTAGCATGTCTTGCCTCCTATGACTCTGATGGGCAAGCCACTAAATCTTATTAATTCCACATAGTACATACCACCATGTAGAACCTTGGCAAGCCCAAAAAAACCCGAGATGGCATGCCTACCAAGATGATCAGCTTGACACACAACTAGTCTCCCCCCCAAAAAACTTCAACTGACCATAACTTGCCCATGCGAGTATCGATTGACAATCCCTAAATATTAGCATACCCCTAGACTTGAGCACTTTGAATCTATCCACTTATGTCAACTCTGATCCTCCATCTATACCTGCCCTGTCTGGCAAGGATCTGCAAAGTCTTCTAAGCTTATACTTTGATATCTTTCACATCGTAGCTCTATTTCAGGAGCCATCTTGACCGGCTCATAAATTATTATAAAGACCACATGCCAAGGCACAATCCTAGAACTACAAACATTTCAACCCACAATCTTGATTGACCCATTTTAGAGTCTTCTTGGCCTAAAACACCGCATCAAGCATACATCCCCATAATCACCTACATGCCTAGGGACTTCAGAAGTGCTTCACCTTTACCCATGTACCTCCTAGAGCACGTAGCACTACATTGTCCACTTCATAGCTTTGACTAGCTTTGGTTGCACCAAATTTGGCTGTATTAATTAAATATAAGGGGGAAAAGTACCCCGGAGAATTCACCATGGAAAACTTATTGCACCACGTAAGTGCAAGGGAGGGGGGGTGTTTTACAAGCTACATAAGCATATAAGATTGGTCATGCCCCCAATAATTTATCTCCTAAGATTAAAAATAAGGGAAGGGGTATTATATTTGGGGTCGGGGGGGGGGGGAGGGAGAAGTGAGAAAAGGGGAAAATGAGAGGAAGTTTTTGTGTTTCAAAATCATGGCTTCCCAAAAGAATATGTCCTCAAACTTGTGAGTCAATAGCTACAAAGATACATGGAAGAACTAACATTGCCTTGTATCAATTACTTGTTTTGTGATTGTAGTTCATTTGTTGAGGGATGAAAGCTATAAAGAGTTTGTATATATGCAAATTTACACGGAGAACCTAACATAACTTTATAACCATGTTTCTTGAGTATTTCAGATGAGAGAAAATTGGACAAGTAGCTAGAGTGCATGCTGAACAAGCACATAGTTTGAAAGTCAAACTAAAACACATTGAGGGTAGATCTAGTTATCAATAGAAGTGGTTACTTAGTACGTTGCCAGTCACTATGCTACACTCTCTTTGACTAGTTTTACTCAGCTAGATCATGTGAGACCTACATTCTATATGTAAGATAGGGGTATAATAGTTTTCTGCATTGTTTATCGCATAAGCATAGAAAGAGGGTCATGTTCCCTAATATGAATCGTTTCTAGGGGTTTTGTCAAAATTGTTTGCTCACGGGTGGTGTCCCATTTTGTATACAAAGTGAATCCCTCTGGACAAATACGAGGGAAGAATCACTAGAGGAGAAATTTAAAAGCAATAAAGGGTAAAATCTTGGTCACATTATTCATGTTACTGCCCTTGGGATGATGGGATTTCCATTATGAAGTAGTAGTTGTCTATATACTAATGCATTGAGAGTTTAGTTGAAGAGTTTGTTGTACACCTTGTCTTGTAGTATGCTCATGATTTCAACTATGGAATCAAGTGCTTCACTATCTTCAAGAGCCTCTAAGTGGGAACTGTATGAGAAATACTTAAGAGATGGAAGGCTCAATATCTATATTGGTCAGCATCAAATGAGTGCAAAGTTGTTTAGAGATTCAATGGTTGGTGTTTGGGTGTGGGTATTGCAAGTCCCACCACCAGCATTAAAAGCAAGAAGCAAAAGGGAGAGTGTGTGTGCATATGGGAACACACTTGGTTCTTTGGAGGCGAGGAGATAGAGAGAGAGCACATTTTTCCTTCTACATGCATAATAATCACATGGTTCTTTGAAAGCAATGAGAGAGAGAGAGCATTGGATCTCCTTTAGAATGCATTTAGCATCACAAGGATCGAGATATCTTTGGAAATTCTGTCATCTCTTGGATTGTGGCCTTGACATCAACTTCTATTACTCTCGACATTAGATATTACACTAGGAAATCCCGATTGAGGGAGCTTCTCTCGAACAACATTCTTCTTCTGATCGACTGTCAGTTTTTCCTTGACTTTTGGTGATCTTGTTGGCATTAAGGTCTTTAACATTGGAGATCTGGTGAGGTTTTGTTCGGAGGTAGAAGACAACATCAAAGAGAACTTCCATTTAGTAGTGGAAGATGGCATTAGTATATTCTTCCCAGCTTCAACATAGCGATAGCAAGAGAGAGTGATCTGACTCTCTTGTGGTGTAGCCTCAACATTAGAAAGCTTTCTTTGGCATAGCCTCATCATTGACTCTCCTCCAACTTTCATCCAAAGAAGTTTTTTTCCATCATTTATCCCAGGCATCTTGACCTCAGCACTAGAGAAGAAGATTAAGAGAGAGTGGCATTGGATTTGAGACTCCTTTAGCCGGCATCTAGAGCAACTTGGATCCAACCTAGGCTTCTAGGAAACACCCCTTGACATCAATTTTGGCTTTGATGGTTCTCCTTTTTCTCCTTCAATGACACACATCTGACACATATGGTTCTGATGGACCATTCTAGAATGGAATTTCCATGAGAAAGTTTTGATCCTACATGGCACTTGCAACCATAGGTGGCTAGTTATTCTATGTGTCCAGTTTTTTATCAACATCTTTTTTGACCGATGAGGTAGTGTACAAAATTTCAACGTTTTGATCACAAGTTACATCCTTTTTAGTGCTAATTATTTGGCACAACCATTGTTCTTGTATACAGTTATGTGGGTTACTTCAAAGAGTTTTCTAGAATAGTGTTGTGTGGTTCTATGCTATGTATGCATATGTGGATACCAAGTGAGCTAGTTACATCTTGTAGGTGGAAAATTCACAAGTTTATAGGGATTTTGGATAGTTGCAATTGTCCATAGAGCAACTCGTTCAGGACTGAGCTACATTGCTAGAAGTCGGGCACCGTATGTATACCATATGTGAATTTTTCTACTGAGGCACTGAGTGTTTGTTCATGTTTTATGTGGTTCTGGTGAGATTTTTAATATTTTTCTCGAATTAAGGGGAAACTCTATCAAAATTTTCCTAGATTCTTGCCATGATTTTTGCATATCTACAATTTACTCTTAGTGGTTGAGCGTGATTCCCACTTTAACAATGATCAAGTTTTGACTCTCAACTCAATAGGTTTTTTCAGTTTCAAACATACATTGGTGTTCTTTGTATTCACTCTCACAGAAGCGAGATTTTCATATGCTCGTAATGGCTACAAGTTACAAGTAGCCACTAGTTTTTGTTCTATAGGTATAGGTATAGGCTACTTGGAATTGTGAGATTATGTATGCAGTTTATGGGATGCGTATTGCGAATCATGTTTTATCTCTAGTTATGCATATGATTATGCAATTTATGCATTGGTGAGAGCTATTTATCATAGTCTTGAGTCTTTGCTACTTGTTGTGCATGCATTATCACTTGGTGCTTGTCTATGCACTCACTTTTCTTGGTTTAGAGCAAAGGTTGGAAATTTCTAGTATACATTGCTTTGGTAGAGCTACATTTTGCATATGCCAATAATGGATTGATCCGTTGATCATGGTTATAATTTGTAGTGTTCAAGTGATCTCCCACTTTATTTCCATTTAGTTGTGGTTTATGGTTAAGACATTGCTCATCTTACAAGGAATAATCTCTCAAAGTTTTCCCAAGATTTCTCATCATAGTTGCGTTTCTTGATGTCCATATAGCATATGTGTGTGACCTATTAGAGTTTTTGTACATGTAGGTCTCATTCATGACGATACTTGCATTGTTGGATTGTGGTCACAAATGACACATTATTAGGCATCATTGCTTTTGATATATGAGGCAGAAAAAGTGATGTATGCAGCATGCATAGATGGTTTTGACACATGCTACAATGATGGATTCATACGCTAGCAATAGTGATGCCACATTAACCTTTAGCGTTCCTCTTGTTCACTTGTCCTTGTTGATTGCTAGATTAGGTGGCACTTCTCCTTGCTGATTGCTAGATGAGGATGCAATTTTCCATGTTACACCACATCATGAGTGGTTGGTTTTGTATTTGAATGACGAGATGTTTTGTATTTGACATTTGGATGACGGTTTTGTATTTCACATTGTAGGTGCACGAGATGTTTTTTTTCATAACCTAGTAGTGCATCTTATATGCTATGACATGTGCAATCTACTACTGAATTCAGACAGGTTTGCTGATCTCAGTGAGCTAACTAGAAAATTATGGGTGTGAAATACTGCGTAGAGAGCAGTATCTAGCTGACATTGCTTAAAGAGAATCTTTCCACATGAATTGAAAATAATTATTGATTTCCAGGTGAGCTTGTAGTGTCTTTGTATATCATATGCATGTATCTAAGGTATGAGACAACATAGTCTTGATTTTGTTGATGACATGTGATCATTGAGAGATGAGATGTGTCTCATTTGTGAGTGAGCTCCATGATTCTCACAAGACAAAGCATGTAGAGGTGTAGTACATGCCAGTAGACTCTATAGATATAGAGGTAGAGAAATACTAGTCTAGTGAAACAAAACACATGTCATCTGAGTCTAAGGTGCAGTTAGAGGTAGAGTAGGTTTTCTCCCTAAACATACAGTTAGAGATGACGGACATGGAGTTCTTTGATATGCTCATGCTAGAGGATAAAGAGTTGATGTCAAGACACGTAGTTCCACCTATGGATGACAGGGATGTGGCTATCTAGGTGTCAATAATGACACATCCGTATATCATGAGTTACTGTTATAAACCCTATATTAGTGAATTTGGGAATTTCCCAATTCCCACTATCAAAATGAGCTTAATATTTGACCACATGGACAAATCTTAGTCAATATTTTGAGAGCATGACTTGAAAGATATTTTCAAGTACTACCTTGTGGAATGATTTTCTCTTTAAAAACAATTTCCGATTTTTCTATATGGCCTAATCTTTAAGAAATTGATGATTCTCAAATTGGCTTTAAAGTCCAAACCCTCTAATATGGTGAGTAGTTTTGATGATTTAGTGCATGTAGATAGTGCTCAAGGAGGTTAGTATAGACAATTTTGTGAAGATTTTGTCAATGTTTGGGCATCTCATGTACACCTACTAGTGTCTAGGGCCAATCTAGTAGCTACAATGGAAACATTTGTGGTAGGGGTTGTCAGTCATACAACGAATGACACTAGCATGATGCATCGTGGAGCTATGTAGACCATATAGAGTTGTCTACGGGATTTGCATGTAGGCTTTGGCATGGGATACACTTGCTTTCCTATCACTAGAGCCAATATGATTGCATGTAGATTTCATGAGTGAGCTAGTGGGAGTAGGTTGAGAGAGTCTCTCATATATTTTTGTTGTACATACTAGTATTTTGGCCAATAGAATTCACTTATGAATACATTTATCTTTAAGTGGGAGGTTGTTGGGGTAAAGGCGACGTGCCTTTGCCCGGAGCTGGTGTACATCCCGGTGTTCTGCCACCTACCACCTACGCTTATCACTATTAGTTGTACATATACAAAATCATAAGGGTATTCTCTTTTGAGGCATTCTCCACCTACACACTATGTATGCTCTCCTCTTCCCTCTCTAGAACCACACATTCTACATTATCAACTATAAAAGAGACACCCACATAGAGAATTTTGAATTAAAAAATCACCACCTCAACAATTCTCTAGGTTTTCAACAATTAAAGTGACTTCCAGATACTTATCCTTTGTGTATGAGTATTCTAATCATATTTGTCTCGTTACCATCTTTATATGTTACACTCTATAAAGCAATGTATGACCGTATTTTCACATTGTGGATCACTCTTTGTAGAGGATTAGACATTGCCCATCCACAAATATTGGGTAAGACATTTTTTATTGTATCCAAACACATGTGCACTTTTGAAATGTATGACATGCCTAATATGTCATCCACTACCCACATATGTGATGAGCTACATACTTTGATTGGCAAGGCTAGCAACAACAACAAGTGCACCAAGAAAAACAAGTGCAACAAGCATAACACAAAGAAGACAAGCAAAAAGTATGAAGAGAAACAAGAACCACATGGCATCAATGACAACAACAACTGTTGGAATCAGGGCTAGAGAAAACACACACATCTTGGAGAAGAAGAAGGAAGCTCTAGGAACACAACAGAGAGTGTATTAGAAAGATAGGTAGCCCTAGAATGAATGGGCATATATACAATGCATGGGGGAAAAAACCTCCTACTGAGGGAAGAAATTCGACGGCGGTCCTAAGTGTGTTCACACACATCACTACCACATGTATATGGTAACAAGTCCCCCCTAGAGTGATGCTGTGAACAAGAGTTGGCACATGAGTAGAGGAAAGTGACATGCCCTGAGGACATGATAAGTCCACAAAGGGGAGTAATCCCAAATCTTTATGGAAAGCTTTGAACTTCTCACAAGACAATGCCTTTGTGAAAAGATTTGCAAGGTTTTCCTGTGTTGGCACATAAGACAAGCTGACCTCTCTTGTTGAGAGCCTTTACCTGACATAGTGGTAATTCACCTCAATGTGTTTCGTGCAAGCATGAAAAACTAGGTTTCTTGCAATTTCCAATGTTCTATGACTATCAGTGTAGATAGGGTTAGCAATGTCCTGTCCAACACCCAAATCAGCCATAAGGCATTTGAGCCATACACACTCAACCATAATTGTGAAGACTGCCTTGTACTCAGCCTCACAAACTAGAAGTGGCCACAATAGTTTTCTTGCTGCTCAACCATGATATACATGAATTTCCAAGCATGAAACAAAAACCACTTGTTGAAACTAGCGTGTCAAAACAACCATCCCAATCTGACTCCAAAAAAGCATGTAAGTTTGGTAGCAATGATCCCCCCTTGGGATAAAACAATCCAAGATGTAAAGTGCCACTCAAGTAGCAAAAAATCCTCTTGCCAGCCTACCAATGCTTAGACCCTGGGCTATGCATAAATCTACTGACCTTTGACATTGCAAATTGAATATCTGGCCTTGTGTTGCATACATAAATGAGACATCCCTAAAGAGTGACATCTACAAGATCACCAGCATCATGAAGACTCGATTTCAAACATGTTTCCATGGGAGTGGCAATAGGTTTTCAATCCTCAATTCCAAGCTTACATAGCAATGTATCTATGTAACTTTTTTGACATAAGGAAATACCACCATCACACTGCTTAAAATGTATACCCAAATAATGATGCAACAACCCGAAATCTTTCATCTTGAAAGTAGCATTCAAATCAGCCTTAAATTCAGTAATACATCTCTCATTTGGTCTTGTGATGAGAAAATCATCCAATAAAGAACCACAATGAGAAGTACATCACCCTCATGCTTTACATACAATGTGCTTTCTACTAAATTGTTACAAAAGACTAGTTTGACCAAATGAGTGTCAACCTTCTCATACCAAGCACGAGGTGATTGCTTGAACCCATACAAAGCTTTGTTACATTTGCACACCTTATCCTCTTGTCCTTGCTTGACAAAGCCGTGAGGCTGTGCTACATAAACTTCCTAAAATATGTCACCATTCAAGAAAGCAATAACAATGTCTTATTATGTACACACCAACCAAAATGAGCTGCCAATGCACATAGAAAATGCATAGTAGTCATAGAACAAGTGAGAGGAAAAGTCTCTTCATAATCTATGCCTTTTTGCTATGCATAACCCTTTGCAATAAGATGAGCCTTAACCTCTTCTCCTTGCTTGACAAAACCGCGAGGCTGCATTACGTAAACTTCCTAAAATATCTCACCATTCAAGAAAGCAGTAACAATGTCTGATCAATGTACATCCCAACCAAAATGAGCTGCCAATGCACATAGAAAATGCACAGTAGTCATACAACAAGTGAGAGAAAAAGTCTCTTCATAATCTATGCCTTTTTGCTATGCATAACCCTTTGCAACAAGTCGAGCCTTATAGCAATCAATCTCACCATCCGGCTTGCATTTCAACTTGTAAACCCACTTTGTATCAATGGACTTTTTTCTAGGAGGAAAAACACATAAAGTCCATGTGTCATTTTCTATAAGTGCATCATATTTTGATTGCATGGTAGCCATCCAAGTTTTTGAATTCAATGATTCATCAAAAGACAGAAGCTCCTCAACATCATGTAATCTAGAAACATCTAAAGCATAACAATATGATGCATAAGATGCATGGCAAGAACCTAAATGAGGATGAGTAGAGAAAGGTGCATCCAATTTACTATCATGAAACATATGCAACAGCTATTTAGGCATACCTCTAGCCTGCTCATTCTCAGCCCTTTCCTCATCAAGTACATCACTTACATTTGCATTAGCAAATTAGCAATAGGAAAATTTGTAACATTTTCAGAAACCCCCATAGGCTGTACATTTACCTCATTGGAATTTACATTTGTACTTCCATCACTAAAAAGAGGAAACAAAGTGTCATAAATGTCTTGTGAGCTTACGTTATTGTCTCTAGTACATGAGAACAAGGGCTGAACAAAATCTCAACAAACACAACATCTCGTGAAACCAGAATATGCTTTGTTTGTGGATGATACAACCTCTAACCTTTTCTTTCAATACTATAACCAACAAAAATAAATTTGACATCCTTACCATCCAATTTATGTGCTTTGTTAGTGGCACCAAAGCATATGCCAAACATCCTAAAACACGCATGTGATTGAGCCTTTCTATCATTACATGCTTCATGTGGAGTAATAGACTGCAAAGATTTAGAAAATCTTCTTGGTACATAAGTGGCACACATGATGGTGTCAAGCCAAAAGGAATGCAGAAAAGCTTGACTTTTGACCACATATCGTGTCATTTCCATAAGTGACCTGTTTTTCCTCTTAGAAAAACCATTTTTTTGAGGTGTATAAGGCATTGTAATGGTGTTTTATCCCATGACTAGCCAAAAATGCATTAAATTCATGAGACATATACTCCCCCCCTCGATTGGAGCGAAGGATGCCCATAGTACATTTCAAGAAATTTTCAGCCATTGTCAAAAACATTTTGAAGCACATAAATACTTCAGACTTCGCTTTAAGCAGAAATACCCATGCATGCTTGAAGTAATCATCAATGAAAGTCACAAAGTAAAGGTAATTGCCCAAGGACAGAGTTTGCATGGGCCCGCAAACATCACTATGCACAACCTGCAACCTACATGTGGACCTAACTAAACCATCCTTTGGAAAATTTGAACACTGTATCTTACCCAAAATACAGCCTTCACACACATTTTTGAGAGGTGCTTCAAGAGGTGGCAAAGAAGAAAACATATTAGATTTTTGCAAACACAACAAACTGGCAAAATTCAAATGACCAAAACAAACATTTCAAAGTTTTGCATCTAAAATAGCCTTTCAATCCACAACTGCATTTGCAAAATTCTACCCACACTTGTCATACAAAGTGAGCTTATATAGCCCACATCATAAAATGCCAGATGCAATAATTTCATCACCAAAACAAAGATCATGTAATGTATATCTTTCATCCACAAATTTGACTACAAGACCAAGTCTAGCAAGTGCAAATATAGACAATAGATTCTTCTTGATCCCAGGTACATAAAGTGCATTGACAAGTGTAAAAGAATTTCCATTTGCAATAGTAAGCACAATATTTTCAACTCCCTGAACCGGATAAGAGGCATTGTTTGCACAAGTAACTGAATTCTCACGAGGAACAAACTCAAGAGATGTGAAAAAATTATGATGTGAGGTAATGTGCTTTATAGAACCAGTGCCAAAATACCACACATGTGAATCTGTAGCAATTGACATGAATGCATCATGGATACTAAGATTATAGGTACAGACTACACTAAAAGCCCATTTTGCATCAACATCAGCATCATAGTCTCCTTTCATAGAAGACTCAACAGTAGCTGCATTTGTAGTGGATCTAGCATTTGCAGTGGAAGCACCCTCTTTCTTCTTAGACTCTTTGGCCTTCAACTTAGGACACTACTTGATCAAGTGATCATTAGCTTTACAATATTGGTAATGCATATTATTTTTGCCCTTATCACCATAAATTCTAAATGAATTGTTTCCAATAGAAGCATTAGGAACAAGTGATTTGCCACTCGTAGAAGAACCATAAGAAGTGGTTACATTGTTGTTACCGCCCTTTCTTTGATCACCAATAGAAGCTTGTTTCATTGTACACTGTCTAGTACTTTTTATTTTGGAAAGTGACTCTTGCAATAACAATTTGCACAATGCATTAAACTTTACAACTTCAGGATTTCCTTGGGTCATTAGTCTCCAAGTACTAGCAAAAGTTTGGTAAGAGTCTGGCAAGGCATGAAGAGTCTGCACAAGGAAACTGTATAAAATGACTTCACCTGCAAAAATAAGTTTCTCATTGATGTCCATGTCATCTTCCTCATGCATAATATTTGATTCCAAGTCTTTCCACAACAACAAAATTTTAGCCTCATTGCGACTTCCACAAAGACCAGCCACTCAATATCCCAAGCTTGTTTTGCAGATTTCATTGAACAAATATGAGAAGTAATGGTGTGCTTCATAGACAACTCAATCAATGCACAAGACTACGCATACTTTACATCCCAATGAGCTTATTCTACCGTATGTAGAACAACTTTAACAATGACAGCAATCCTTGCAGCAAGACCATCAACATCCTCAACTTCGTCGGTATCCTTAGAACCACAATGTACATCAATGCCCTAAACAATGTTCAAAACTCCCTTGGACGCAAGAACATGTTGCATCCTATAAGCCCGCATAGGGTAATTGTCCCCATCCAATCTGTCCTCAATAGCAAACATCTTGAACACATCTATGTTGTTGTCGACCATGAAAAATGCCTGCACCTGATGTGAAAACTACCCAAAATAAGGATAAACAAAGCGATAACAACACTTGCTATATAACACAAAAATGTAGAAGACTGTAAGGGACCTCTTATGCAAAAAATGGCACTGAGAGAATTTATGCACAAAATGACAAAATAGCCTATGAAGTACTGCCTGTAGTGGAATCAAAGGTCAAAATGAGACCGCATCAAAAATATGAGTAGACTAAGCTCTTTGAGATTTCCTAGTATAAGGTCCAGTGTGAAGCAGCTCAAGGGTTTTCTATAAGTGGCATATGGATTGGTGGAGAGGGCTTCATATCGCTTGACCTCAAAGAGGTATTAGAGATAACGGTAGGGGGGTTTTGTCCATGAAAATGGCGTGGAGGGGCATGCAACCATGAGGAGAAAAAAGTTGAAGTAGGTTTGGCAACAAGACAATGTGGGCAGGGTCTCTATCACACAGGGCATATAAAGCATGATCTCTCTCTCTCTCTCTCTCTCTCTCTCTCTCTCTCTCTCTCTCTCTCTCTCTCTCGTGTGAGTTTGCACCCTACTTGCCATGGGTTTCATGTGAGCTCCCTTACACATGTTAAGTATGGAGCGTGATTTACCCCTTGTAATTTTTTGTATTGAAAATGCACATTTGTAAGGCCCCTGTTATGAAGGGAAGCCATTGTGCATGAAGAAAAATCATTGACTGGGAAACAAAAAGTTCCAGTTCCTTTTTCCCAGGAGATTATGGTCGAACAACGGTTGAAAAGTGGTCAAAAAATGATAGGTTGATTCGCCAGTGGCCTGAAGTCAATGGCCGATGGCCAAATTCAAATCGGACTTGTCTTCTCAAGGGCGGCCACACAGGGGTGCATCGTTGGAGTCTATAAAGGGTAAATAAGAGAATGATGGTGCATACTTCAATGCTTGTAGTGTGTCTATTTCCTCTACACCTAGTGAATCACCTCTTTTGAGTGATGAGCTACAAAGATCGAAGATTTTTTCCATAGATGATGGGTAAGTTCTCCACAATGGGAGATTTTGTGTACCGACAAATATAGACATTTGGCACCAAATTCTTTATGAATGTCATGAAAAGTTCTAGGGCAAGTCACCCAGGCATAAAGAAAACATATGCACTTCTACACGGACAATTGTATTGGCTAGGCTTACATGGGTATGTTCAAGACTATGTCTTGCATTGCCAAATATCTCAAGTTAATAAAATAGAGCGCCTGAAGGCAGGATGTCTCTTACATCCTATGGAGATTCTCAATGGTAAATGCGAGAGTATCTCTATGGACTTTATTGTGGGTTTACATACCATTGTATGAGGTCATGAGCTGGTATGTGTGGTTGGAGATCAGTACGAGTCGTTGGCGATCGATATGGGTGGTTGTCAATCAGCTGACTAATCTTTGTAGGTTTATTTTAACTAAGTCCATTATTAAAATTATAGAATTAGCCAGATTATTTGTTGATTTATACACGTTCTATGGATTTCTCAACAATATTGTAAGTGACCATGATCCCAATTTTAAAAGCCATTTTTTGAGAGTTGTGTTCAAACGATTGCCAGGAACAAAACTCAGTCTCAGTATTGTTGATCATGAAGAGATGGATAACTAGACTGAACATGAGTGCTAGAGGATATGCAAAGATAATACATTAGAATAAAGCAATATGATTGGGAAGATTATCTCCGTATTTTGCAATTTTCTTACAATAGTGAAAAGCATATTACAACTGGGTTTATTCCTTTTATGCTTATGTATGGTTTTGAACGTATATCACCAATTACAACGGGGTTGGCAATTGAAAAACTTCAGTAGGTCAAAGACTTTATCCCAGATCATATAGATATGCTGAATCTTTCTCAACCAAATGTTCCACAAGAATAGGATATATTTAAAATGTATGGTAATAAGAAATGTTGGCAAGTAACTTTCATGGAAGAAAAAGAGATATTTTTAAAATGTATGCCAATGAGAAATCTTGGCAAGTAGCCTTCATGGAATCAAAAGAGATATTTTTACATATGCTAAAACATTTAGAAATTTTGAAAATTGGGCCAACACCTAAATTATCTCCTTGATATTGTGACCCTTTCAAAGTACTTAAGCAAGTTGGGGATATGGCCTACAAAATGTCTTTACATGCGCACTCTCATATTCATTTGGTTTTTCATGTAAGTCGTTTACGTAAAAGACTTACATGTAACACCCAACTTAACTCCTCAATATTGTGTCCCATTAAAATTACTCAAGTGAGTTGAGGATAACACTTTCAAACTTTCTTTATTTATGCACTCTCATATTCATCCAATTTTTTATGTAAGTCATATATGTAAATGCTTGCAAAGGGATGACAATGTCATTGACTAATAAATTTTGGCTGATTTCATTGAGTCTAGGTTGATTACAACCTAGCCACATGAACTCAAGTGCATTCTTAACTACCATGACTTATGGACTCATCATCATGTGCATCGTCAAGCATTAGTTAAATGTAAATACTGGCTTGAAGAAGGTGTCACTTGGGAAAACATTAGTGTTATGAAAGAAATACCCCACTTTTGTTTTCAGCGATAAAAACACTTATCCAAGGGGGAAGTAATGTGATGAAAGTGCATCAGCCACTTGATTGTGCTTACCAGCAATGTGAGCAATATGGAAATTAAATTGCATAAAAAAATTTGCCCACCTCATTTGTTTGTCGAAAATCTTGGTTTGTGTCATGAAATTCTTGAGACTTTGGTGGTCGGTTCGTAGGATAAATGGAGTCCCCAATAGGTAGTGCTTCCATGTGTCTAGGGCATGTAGAACAACTAAAAGCTATTTCTCATAAATTCCCAAGACTCGTTCATTGGTATTGAGTCTACGACTCTCATATGCTATGGCATGTCCTTCTTGAAGCAAGACTGCTCCAAGGCAATCACCACAAGAATCACATTGGACCTCAAATGGCTTTAAGAGATTTGAAAGCATGAGGATTGGTTGGGAGGTAAGCTTTTCTTTGAGCTCATCAAAAGCATTTTTCTCCTTAACAGTCCATACATACTTAACGTTCTTCTTGGTTAAGTCGTTTAGTGGTCCTCCTATTTGAGACAATTTTTGTATGAAGCATCTATAGTATGCGCACATAGCAATATAGCTTCTTAGATCATGTAGATTCCTTAGATTAGGTCATGCTTTTATTACCTCTAACTTTGATGGATCCATATGAATACCATCTTGAGAGATAATATGACCTAAGTATTGAATCTCTCGGAGGAAATATTCACTTTTCTTTTGGTTGAGAAAAAGCTTGTTCTCCCTCAATGCTTGAAAAATCACTTGGAGATGTTGCTTATGTTCCTCCCAAAGACTTGGAGTAGATGATGATATCATCAAAGAACACTCTAGTGAATTTGAGGTAAGGTATGAAAATTTTCTCCATTAGATGATTGAACATAGTTGGTTCATTAGTTAAGCCAAAAGGCATGACTATAAATTCATAAAGACCAAACGTTGTGCAGAATGTGGTCTTTAGGATATCTTCATCCACTATCCTTATTTGATGATAGCCACTTTTAAGTTTTATCCTACTGAAGTAGGTAGATAATTGTAGCTTATCAAATAGATCTTCTACCCGAGGCACGGGAAATTAGTTTTTGATAGTGATATGATTTAGTGCTCGATAGTCCACACACATACGGTATGTACAATCTTTCTTTTACACTAAAAGGACTCGAGAACAAAAGGGAGAGGAACCAGGCCTCACCATCCCTTTGTCTACCAATTCCTGTACTTGCCTCATGATCTCCTCTTGTTGAGCTTGAGAGACTCGATAAGGAGATTTGTTATAGGCGGTGAGCTTCCTTGTGAGGAGCTGATTGTGATGGTCATCATCCCCTTGTTTTAGACGTAAGTCCATATGGATATCATCAATGAACACATCTTGGAATCCTTTTAGAAAGTTAGAAAAGTCTAACTCTTCTTGATTCCTACGATTTACATTTGATGAAACACTAGGATCTTTTAGAGACTCTTTGATTAAAATCATGTAAGTAGAAAGTGAGCTCTTCATTCATTTATCAAAAGCAGGAGGATTTACATGTTGGAGAGGAGAGATGAAAAAGTCTTCTTTGTTGACATAGCTTTGGACATGAAGCCTCAACTTTCCAATCAAAGGAGTAACTGAGGCTTGTTGTCCCTTGAAAGCTGTGTCAGCCATTACCATATCTCCTATCTTGAAAGCTTGAATGCCCAATTTGGTGGCCTACTCCGTTGATATGAGGTTGTGAGTAGAGTCACTGTCAAACAAGACGAAGGAATCATCGTCTCTTACCTTTCCCCAACTATAGGAAAGTGATGATTCTTTGCAATGAACATCCTCTTTTGGAGCTTTGATGGTGGAAGCCCTAGGAGTCTCATTGCAAACATTCTTCTTGGGGCAAGAACGATAGTCATGTCTTTTCTCCCCACACTTGAAACACTTATGGTCCTTACAAAAAGCTGCAAGCTCTTTACCAGAGAGTTTGTTTTTGCCTCTGTAAACTCCCTTCTCCTTGGAGCGATTGTTGTTGTTGTTTTTGAAGTGCCTTGGGAAGAATTTTGAGCATTGGTTTTCCTCTTTGAAACATTTTTGTCTTTGTTTTCTATGGGCTTGACATTCTTTCTAGCCCCTTGATGGAAATTGATGCGTGAATCAACCATGGTGTCATGGCTTACTTCAGTGATGGAACCAGCACATTGAGAGTTGATGTATTCGGCCATATTGTCAGGTAATCCCACACAGAATTGCTACTTTTTCTTGGCAAAGTTTATCTTTTGAGAGACAGTGGCCTTGAGATGTAGATGCCAAAACTTGTCTACATACTTGTGGATATACTCATAAGAGAGAAGCTTCAAGCTACACCATTTGGTAAACACTTTGTCCTTTCCATTGCTTGCAAGGAATTGCTTCATGATGGAAACTGGTAGAGTTTTCCATGTCTTTCGGACTTCGCTATTGCCACGACCGCTAGCCCACCATTGACGAGCTGATTTTTGGAAGTGCATGGAGGACTCTGTGAAGCCCTCGTCTCCAAAGGCTGCATCAAATATCCGGATGAAGGCCAACACTTTGTTCGTAGCACCAAAGGTGCCTTCATAGGTGAGAAAAGAGATACTCTTTCCTCCCTCCTTGAACCTCTTTAGATTTTGGGACCTTTGCCATGTAGGGTATAATTTAAGATGTCCTTCCCTCTTGTATTCTCTAGGAGAATAGCCATAGCTTTCATCGGAAGAGGAGGAAGGTGAAGAAGAAGGAGAAGATGGTGACCTCTTTCTAGCCCTTTTCTTCATGTGTTTCCTCTCTTCCCTTTGGAATGAGAAGAGAAGAAATGTTTCTTGATATTTTTCTCTTGGGAGGAGTGGGCGATCGTCTAGACCGCCGTCTTCATGGAGCCACATCTTCAGAGGAACTAAAAGTTTCATTGCTTTCTTGCTCTTTGGATTCCTCCACTCCTATGAGAGAGAGTCTTCTTTTGGGGGTCTCTTCAAGAGGCCTCCTAAGCTCTCTCTCCTCTTGGAGAGAGAGCTTAGGAGAGGTCTCTTCAAGAGGCCTCCTAAGCTCTCCCTTCCTCTTGGAGATGAAGGGAAATTGCATAAGTGTGAAGTTGTTGTGTAACTTTGGCTTGCAAAGCAGGTTGCCCTTTGCATATGCAACCTAGTAGGGAGATAATTGACAAACATGGGGGCATCATCATTAGCACCTTCATGTGCAAAATCAAAGCTATCAATGTTCATTCTACTCTCATGATTATTGTCAACCATGTAAACAAAATTTGTGTACGTACTTAGTGTATGCTTTGGCAATTCAAAAACTTAGTTGGGACTCCTCTTAGCCTTTGAAAATTGGCTCTTAAGTATCTACACCCATGGATCAAAGTGGTTAATTATAGAGAGTAGTTGAGTAGGTCTAACATAGCAGAGTTACGGAGGGCTAGCTCCTTTTGGACTTCTTTAGGCAAGTCTAAAAAGACTCCATTATTATGTCCAAAGATCCCGAGGTGTGCACCATATCCCACATAGTGGGCTCAAAAAAACCGATCCCATTTCCACTTAACCTAATATAATTAACAACATCAACCATTTATAGGCTACTGAAGGACCTCTCTTCTTAGGCAAGAAAAGAGAAACCAAATGCTTTGATACCAATGTAATGAAATTGGCCTTTTAACTTGAGAGTAGCGGAATTAATGAGACTACTTTTGAGAAATTATTTTGTGAGCATAGCAGGTGAACATAATTGAAGATAACAACATAGACATAGCAATTAGTTAACTTGGCTTGAACAATACTTTTGCAAGAAAGAGACTACTTTTGAGAAATTATTCTATGAGCATAGCGGGTGGGTGAGCATAATTGAAGATAACAACATAGAAATAGAAATTAGTTAACTTGGCTTGAACAATACTTTTGCAATAGAAAGAATTTAGAGAACGTGACAACAATTGAGGACCGGACTTATGTGGAGCCGGGTCCCCCTCCAATAGGCATTTGTATTATTATTTCTCCCATTAAGAGAGACTTGTTACAATACAATATTTGTGTTCCTTGTGACCTAAGTGATCCAATGAAGATGGAAAGCTTCATGCATCACAACCATAGCATAAATTGTGGGTAAATCTTTAACTATCCCAAGCCTCAGTCCCAAGACCTCAAACACCTTCGAAGGTGGAGAGAGCTAACAGGGAATGAGGGTGGGGAAGAGGAAGAATAAACATTTCATAGGAGAAAGAATTAGTTCTTCACTTATCGTCACTTTTCTTTCTAGAATACATAATAGCATAGTAATTAATATGGAGAAGATGGAAAGCTTAAGCATTGAAGCATGGATCTTGGTTGGATTTGCACTCCATAGCCAAGAGTGTTGGTGTAGGCTCTCAACCTCTACTTGCTTGGAGAAGGAGAGGGAGCTCTTGTACTTTTCACTTTTCACTTCACACAGTGTGTGTGAGTGTGTGTGGGAGAGTATACCCCTCAAGAAACCCCCTTCCTTGCTTTGATCGACCCCCCGTTGTAGCTCATGCTTAAAGCTCATTGGACCCCTCCAGGCCTAACCAATCGCAAGCAGGAGACATGACCATAAACAAGGGTAGCCTTGGGACAAGTGTCCCCCTTTCCCCTTTGAGAGAGAGGACTTGATAAATTCAAAGATTATTAATTAAATCTCCTAAAATATCATTGGACCCCTTGGGTGGCCAACCAATAGGCTTCAGGCACACCATGAGGGCAACATGAGGAGTTACTTGACAAGTGTCCCTTTTGATTTCTTTGTTCCAAGCATGCCTTGTGTAGTGTGGGTGTACTCTCTCATTCCCCCTCTTGTAGAGCTCAACCCCTCCTTGTAGGGATTAAATCTTGACTTTTTGACACCTCAAGCCCCTCAAGATTAGGCCTAGTTCCCACCACAATCTTGGCCCTTAAGCCCTTCAAACTTGGGATGGGTTCTCACCATAGCCCTTGCATCTCAAGCATGACAAGCACCTCAAGCATCTCAAGCAGCCTAGTCATCAAGCACCTCAAGCACCTTAGTCATCAAGTACGACAAGAACCTGAAGCACCTTAAGCTTGGGCCCGGTTCCCACATCAAGCTCAGTCCTAGCTTACCTAAGGTCCAAAGGACTTTTACACTAACTATTGTCGGTCTTCAATGAAGTTAACCCTAAGGTATTATGCTCCACTGGTTAGCCTTGCTCTTTGATAGACCATCTCACATTTGGGCCCCTTTAACATTGGCCCCGTGTTGAGATAGATCTATAAGAACATGTCTATATCTTAACCCTTGTTCCCGTTTATTCTCCCACATTAAATGATCAATTTAATATGAGAAAATCATTTGGGTTTGTTAGATATTAGATTTATGATGGGATACTATCATGGCATGCCTCAATGGAGCAAGTGGGGATGACAGTCAAATGAATAGTAGAGATGTTGCCAAGGCTTTAGTATTTCATCAAAGAAATTTCATTGCTACCAATTTTTGGCTCCAGCATGATGTGGAGGAGGGGTCATTTCCCTTAGACACTTGTCACCATCAATTACATAGAAGAACTACTGTACTGGCCGAAATAAGGGAAATTTTGTTTCAATTTTGGTTGATGGAAACCCACATCTCCCCAAACAAGAAAGATGCTTTTCAAAAGAGAATAGGCAAGAGTGTGCATGTACTTATTCTATTGTATCTATTGGATTTGGCTTAGGTATATCAACCCGAAAATATTGACAATGGGTCATAATGCTTTCCTATGTGTTATTTAGGTACTTTACTATGTGCTTGTAGTCTTTTCAAAATGCTTTATGGTGCTTGAAGGTGCCTCCAACTATTTTCATGTGTATGGTAGTCCATTATAGTACTTAACCATGCTATATAGTGCTTGATAAAGATTGAAAATTGATTCCAACTACTCATGATTGCCTATGAGTGCATCGTAGTTCTTTAAAATGTCCCTTAATGATTCCAAATGCTTTACGGTCTTCCAATTGCTTGAAAATACATTCTTATGTGTTAATATTTTTTTATAACACTTCCAACAACTTAATGAGTTATTAAAAATTCTTCTTAGTACCTCTGAGTGCTTCTAGCTTCTTCCAGTGCATTAATGTACTTGTCCAATCTTTATGTATCTTCACAAAGCTTTATAATGCTTGATCATGCTTTATGGTGCTTAAGAGAACTTCATAGGCATTTATATTCCCCCAAGGGCTTTTAAGTGCTTCTCACTGCGTGCTTTAATTAAATTCCAATAGTTAAAAAGTTTTTGAAAGTCTTACAAGCCTCCAAGTTCTCCCAAAAAGCCTCGTGGTTTTGTCATTAAAGGGCTGGAGGATAAAGTGTGCAAATTTAAGAAATCTTTGTATGGGTTGAAGAAATCTCATCGTGCTTGGCATGAGAAAATTGACACTCTTAAACGAGGCTTTTGCAAAACAGTCCAACAGAAAGCACTCTGTATGTAATGCATGAGGATGATGTACTTCTGATTGTTGTCGTTTATGTGGATGAGTTGCTAATAATCATTGGCCTAAATGAGGCACATATTGCTGAGTTTAAGTCTGATTTAAATGCTACTTTCAAGATGAAAGATTTGGGGCTATTGCATCATTACTTGGACATAAAATTTGAGCAGTGTGATGGTGGTAATACCTTGTGTCAAACAAATTACATAGAGATATTTCTATGTAAGTTTGGACTTGAGGAAGGACTAAATGGGTTTGGAATTGAGTGTTCATGATGCTGGTGATCTTTCCAATGTCACCCTTTACCAAACTGCTGTTGGATGCCTTATTTATATATGCAACACGAGGCCTGTTATTAAATTTGTAGTCTCATAGGTCAACAGATTTATGCATAGCCCAAATTCTAAGAATTGGTAGGATGTCAGGATGATGTTTTTCTACTTGAGTGGAACTTTTAATCTTGGGTTGTTTTATCCCAAGGGGAGATCATTGCCGCAAGATTTACATGCTTTTTTGGACTCATATTGAAATAGTGTTTTGACACACGAGTATCGAAAAGTGGTATTTGTTTCATGCTCAACAGTTCATGCATATCATTGTTGAACAAGAAGCACTATATTGTGGTTGCTTCTAGTTACGTGACTAAGTACATGGCAGTCTGCACAGCTATGTCTGAGTGTGTTATGGCTTAGATGCCTTATGGTTGATTTGGGTGTTGGACAGGACACTGCCAACATCATCTACAAAAAATCAGAGCACATTTCCATTTGCGAGGAACCCAATTTTTCATGCTCGTAGAAAGAACATTAAGGTGCATTATCACTATGTCAGGAGAGACTCTCAATAGAAGGAGAGATCAGCTTGGCTTATGTGCCAAAATATGACAACCTTGCATATTTGTTCACGTAGCTTTACACTCATTTACCTCTGAAGCATCTCTTAACTAGTTAAACACACATGATAATCCTTACTTTGCACCATGTGTTCTAAATTACCAACAACTCTTCAGAACTTTCAAAAAATCTATCATAGTGAGGTGGTCCGGGGGCAACAAGAGAGGTAACCTCTAAACACCCCTCAAAGCTCCCATGCCACTCAATTGGGGTTGGGGCAACCACAAGAAAGACAAAACAACAACAAAACCACAACCAAACATGTGAAGGGGCACCGCCTAGTTATGGGATGCGAAGTAGGATGGAAGAGAGATTTTGTCACAACCAAGAAGAGGTGGAACAAAACACACATAATCAATCTCACACCAGAGCACACACCAAATGTAGCAAAGAGATCTAGAGAAATTGGAAGAGAGAGAGGAATGAATCTTGCATAATACCTTGTTTGTGACTTGCGAATGGAGATGGTTTGTAATAACGCTATCGTAGAGCTTGTATAAAACGAACCCAATCCTTAGTGAATGCTAAACATTGCCAACACACACCCACACACAGTCTTAGGGTGTGGGAGACCTCTCACTAAATTACCCTATTACAACAGACAGAAATTGGCAATGAACACACTAAACACTTTCTCAAACAAGCTTAAATGATAGAAACTTAAAAGACACAAGTTCTATTGAATTCACCAAACTGCGTTGCACAAGTGGAAGGACGAAGATTATAAACCCAAGCACGCCTTTGAAGCACCAAAAACTCAATCTTTGATAAGGAAGAGAATGCACAGTAGTAATCTGAGATATGAAACTCACACTCTCTCACTTTGTAATTTTTAGCATCAAAGCTTCTCTCACACCAAGTGTGCAGCTCACAAGGTGGTGACTACACCTAAATCTCTCCTGACGTATATAGTGTTGGGGTGCTATGTGAAATATTGGGTATGATTTAGAAGAAGGATAGGGGTCTATTTATATATTGGAGACCCCTCATGAAGATTATTGGAAATCCTACTTTACAAGGTAATTAAATTGAGATTATGGTTTTTTTTAATATCAAAATATAGTGGGCCTTCTTAGTATGCCCTAGTCGTGGATATGGGATCAAGATAAAGGAATTATTGATGGTAGATAGGGTGAAATTAGAGAGTTAAGGAAGGAAGGAGAGAGAGAGAGAGCGAGAGAGAGAGAGAGGGAGATTTTGTTATGTACATGTCTTGAGGTGAGGTACTTTTTAAGGTTAGGTCAGTGGATATTTTGTGTTAGTAGGTTAGTATTTAGTGTTAGTAATCCCTAAAAAGTTAATGATATATTTACAATGGATAGAATGTGTTGAATGGTTGAAGGAAGATAGTTGAATGAAGCGAGGAATCCTTTTCATGGTGAAGCTTTGAGGAGATTGGAATTACCCTTTTGTAGATCCTCATAAATGACCGTCGATCTTCTTCTTCTTCTCTTCTTTATGCCACCGCCACCAAGGTTGATTACCGTGATGAAAATGGAGATTTAGTTGATGAGATACCTCAATTTGTAGAGGTTAAGCACGGTTTTCATGTATATAGAGAAGAAGTAAGAAGGAATTGTAACTTAGAGATAATAGAACGAGGCACAGATAGGGTGTAGAGTTCATATGAGAGCTATGGAAGTGAAAGACAAGGGTAATGGTGAAGACGGTGAGAGAACCATGGAAGGTGCAAGTTTAAGTGAGGGATGAAGAGAAATGGATGTGTGTGTGTGTGTGTAGAAGTGTGAAAGGAGGTGAGAGAAGACTAGAGGTGACTTGTGAGAAAATGTGGACAAATTGGGGTCCACCAAAAAAATCATATCCCACAAAAATGCCAATTTTTCCTCCTACAAAAATCTTTAGTGGCCCCCCTTTGTGGAATTTTCTTAATCCTCAAGAGTGAGCCCCTCCTTATATGAGAGCATGACCCAATATATTCTTAGGGGTTTGAAAATATGCATGTATGTGGATTATTCACAAATATAATATATAAATATGACAAAAAATAAATAGGTTAGTATATAAACAATTCATGGAGTTTAGAATAGTGTCAACTGTATATAAATATTATTAGGAATAGGATGTAGCGAAACAGATATTTGAGTAGCTTACTTAATGGAGAGAGATAGATTTTCATACACGAGATTATAGAGTAGAATATATATAGAGAGAGAGCACACATGATATATGTGGTTCACCCAATGTGGGATAAATCCACGGGAAGGCAGCCACTCAATGGCTTTAGTACTTCAAACAAGAAGTAGGTTACAAAGGGATTATACCCTTAATAGAGCTCCCGCCTTGCTTCACTCTCACCACTTCACACCCACCTTGTTGCATCAACTTCACACTATGTAATGTGTGTAGAAATGCCCTCCTTTTATAGGCCAAAAGGGTTGCCCTCTCTCATGAGAGGCAGGCCATGTGTTGTTGTCCTTGTGTAGTTAAGTCCAGATCGAACCCTCCAATCCACCCATGTGTGGCCGCCCTTGAGAAGACAAGTCCTCCTTTGAAATTGGCCACCGGCCATTGAATTCGGCTACCGGCCACCAGCCATTGACTATCATCCACTGGCCAATCGGACAAAGGATCAGATGTTTTTCGATCACTTTCCAGCCGTCGTCCGACCATAATATTTCAGTGAAAAGGAATATTCTGGTGAAGCCAGTCTCGACTTTGCTCGAGATTGGCCGTGAAAAATTTGGCTTCCGGTGAGTGATTTTTCTTCACGCATGATGGTTTCTCCTCATAATGGGGGCCTTACAAATGTGTGTTTTTTAAACAAAAAATTACAAGGGGTAAATCAGGCTCCATACTTAACAAATATAATATGGAAATTTTAAATATATGACATTTAAGGGAATAGAGTGAGGGGGCCATCATTTGTTTTAACTGATGCCATTTATTTACTTGGGATAACATAAAATGCATGTAAAAAATACTTCTCTAGTAAAAAGGAATGACTACGGTGAAAGGCCTTTTTGTGATTTTTTCTTAGAGTGGGTTCATATCAACTTTAAAGAGGCTTTCATGAAAAGATATATGTATATAATAAAGAGTATGAACACTGGTAAGAAAAACTATGGTAATGGTGAGTTAATGTATATAGCATACTTAGGCAAATAACGCACACCTAGATATACATATTTAAATAAATATCAAGATAATAATAATAAAAATATCCTTATATTTAGGCCCTATATACAATAAAATATCTAGACACAAATGGACCATAATATATTTTTGGTTTTGGTTTTATTTATTTATTTTTGGCTCAAGTAGCCCAGTGACTACCTAGTTGAGGGTTTTAAGGAGATATGGAAAAAGTATCCTAACTCTAATACACTATGCACAATAAAAATGTGAGGATAGCAACACTGCTTGGGTGATTTTGGTAGGATGAGGTAGCTCACTAGGGAAAGTACGGATAGCCAAAAAACGGCTATCATTAACCCTTTCCCAATATGAGAGTACATTCATGTACCTTCAAAAGGCATCTTTTCCAATGAGAGTGATTTTGAGTCGTATGAGATATTTGGTATCTCAATAGGATTTTGATTGTGTAGATCCTTGTCATTGTGGCTCGAGTTACACACATGCATCATGCAGCAAAACATACACAAGATAGTAGCTCTTTGAAAATTCTTTGGTAGATCCTTTGGTAGAAGGTGACTTAAGTAGAGCTTTAGATGATACCCGCTTATCTTCTTGGAGTGCTCTTTACCATTCAAGTCCATGAGCTGGTAGTAACTTGAACTGAAAGCCTTCTTGACTATGTATGGTCCCTGGCAAGTTTCAAACTTGGCATTAAAACGATTTTCATACCTTATCACAAGATCTCCTTCTTTGATACTTTGTCCTTCAATTTCTTGTTGATCTTTTCTTTTGCTTGTGTAGCTTTCCTCTTATAGAACTTATAAGCTGCTTCTCTCAAGTTCACTCAATTTTGACTAAGGTAAGAAGTCAATCCACCCATGCTTCTTGATCATCTTGTTCCTCTTTGCCGTGTAGCCACATTGTTGGGATGCTGAGTTCGATAGACTACAAGGCCTCTTGACAATAGAGCAAGTGAAAAGGCCTGAACTATGTGGCCTCCCTATATGTGTTTTGATATTACCACAATGCCCCATCCAAGAAGTTATCATGTAATTTTGTCTTGTTTTTCACCATCTTTTTGATGATGCCTGCAATGACACCATTAGATTTCTCTACCAAACCATTTGATTGTGGATAGTAGGGTGTACTGTGATGATGTAAAATGCGAAGCTCTTCACAAAATTCTGTGAGAAAACCCTTCCTAAATATTCGACCATTATTAAAAACAATCTCCAAAGGTTTGCAAAATTTGCAAGAAATGTGGGTGTAGATAAATTTGTTTATTGTCCTCTCATTTACCTTTGCCACACTTTGTGCTTCCACCCATCTAGTCATATAGTCTACTACTACTAGGATAGAGAGTTTACCATTTTTTGTTTTTGGTAGTGGACCCATAACATTAATGCCCCACTTTTCAAAGGGTCCATTTGCGAGCACTATTTGCCTTGGACCATGCGCCAATCTTTGGTTTCCATTAACCTGACAATTGTGATAGCTTCTACACCATTGTTTAACATCCACATGCAAACTTGGCCAAATATACCCCGCAAGAAAAATCTTCTTCACACTTAACTCTTGGGCAAAATGACCACCACATGATTCCTCATGCAAACCTTCTAGAATGGCTGTAATTTCCTTGATTATTGGTACTAATCTTCAGACTTGATCCTTTCCTCTTTGATAGAGGAAAACTTCTTGGAACAGATAGGATCTTGAATTCTTCATAGTCTCCTATTGTGAGCCTTCTCGAAACTCTCCTTCCATTACTCATTTTGTTTCCTAGGAGTATGATATCATTGCATTGCTTTAAACTGATTAAACAATCTATGGATTTCATGAACTTTGTCTTTAGGATTCCATTCTTGCATGCCCAAATGCCTAAAATCTGCTTCACAATGAGGAGTGCATCCCCCTTTACCATGAGAAATTGTATACCCTGAATAATACACAACTTCAAACCATGAAGTAGTATGTCATACTCTGCCTCATTATTGCTAGTTGAACCTGGTAGATTGAACTTCTCTTTCATAACCACCTCTCCACTTGGGTTGATCAACACAAGCCGCCCCCCTGCTTTACCTGTGGCTCATCAAGAAACTCCATCAAAGAACAAGATAAAAGCATTAGGAATACTTTTAGGTGGTGGCAATGGTACGGTCTTTACTTCAAGCACCTTAATCTCCTTCTCATGTACCCTATAAGTGAGAATCCATGCCAACTGTGCATGCACACTATCTTCTGCCTTGAAAGAGTATTGGAACTCTTGCACTTCCATAATCCACTTTGAAATCCTAGTACTAAGATTAATGTGAGATGACACCCAAGGGAACACATTTTTTGCAGCGATAATTACAAAAGTTTTTGATAACAAGTAGGATCTAAACATTCTCACCGCAAACATGAGAGCAAGCATCACAAATCTGCTTCTATGTAACCTGTCACCAAAGCATTTATGACCCTACTAGAAAATAAGATGGGTCACATCTTGATATTGTGGGGATCTTGTTGTAACAAAACAACACCAGTTGTTTCCTTCCCAACACTAGAGCTAACAAAGAATATGTACTCCCCAAAGGATGAATAAGTGTTGATTTAATTGAAAGAATGATTTTACTTTTACCAAAATATTATTCAAACTCATCAGACCTAAAAAACTCTACTTGTTGTGTCAATTTCTGCAAGGGGTGAAGTAATTGTAGGCTAAGTGAATGAAGCGTGACATATACTTCACCTTTTGAATGAATGAGATCACATCTTTAAGACTCTTGGGTGATGGTAACTCAATAAGATCCTTTGCCTTTGAAGGATCCACCAATGCCTTTGTAAGAAACTCTGTGACCAAGCAAGATCACTTCATCCTCACCTATGTGGCACTTGTTGGGGTTCAGTTAACCTCCTATGTCATAGAGCTTCTTCAATCCTTCTTCTATTCTCTGTAGATGCAATGATTTTGAGCTATAAATGCAAAAATAATCAATGAACAACCTAATTGACTTTTCAAAGAATGCTTGAAACACCATGTTCATGAAGTGTTGGAAAGTTGCAGGAGTATTTGTCAGGCCAAATGGCATGACTCTAAAAGCAAAGTAGCCCCAACGAGTGATGAAGGTTGTTTTCAAAGATCCTTCAATGTGATACCTATTTGAAAGTAACTTGAGTAGCCGTCAAACACATTTTAACTCTCATGGCCAGCTACCTCATTCAGTATCTCATCCTGAAATGGAAAGGGAAAGTGATCTTACTTAGTTGCCTCATTGAATGGCATGTAGTCAAGGGCTTGTAGTCAACACATACTCTCCACGTCCCATTCTTTTTGGAAGTGACCACAATTGAGGAGACCCACTCTAAATTCTCAACCACATAGATGAAACTTGTTGCTAGAATCTTTCTTACCTTCTTGAGTAGAACCTGCTCCTTGATGAATCCTAGCCTTTGTATCTTATGTGCATTAGGTGTGGCCTCATGCTTTAACTCAATCTTGTGTTGAACAACATTGACTCAATGCACGCGAGTCTTTAGCAAAAATCTTAGGAAACTTCCTTATCACACAGTTGAAAACCTCTCTTTCTTCCTTTCTAAGTGTTTTTGACAACATACCTTCTAGCATCCCTTCATCTTGTACACCTTGGTTCTCTTGAGGACCTGCCTCTTTCAAGCCTGGGCAAGGTCTCTTGGTTGCTTGGATATACCTTACCCCCATGAATTTGATGGAAGACTCCTCTTCAATAATGTTGCCACTACTTTCTTCTTCGGAAGTACTATCGGTCCATATTCCTCCGTCTCATTCTGAGATGATTCTTCATAGAGATCCTCTTGATGTTGCTCCTTCATGTCAAAGACAATCCTCTTATGATTGACAGTCCTACAAATTAGCTTTCCACTTTCTTAATCCTACAAAGCTTGCATTTTCATTAAGCATGGGCTTCCCAAGATAATTGAATAGTCATTCCCATTGGTCGACATAACATAAAAATCAACTTCCTTCTTTATGCCGAAGGCCTCCACAAAACATTTTTACAAATTCCTACACATATAGCTTTGCTATTTTTTTCCATTTGACTTTGACTTTAGGTGTCTCATGGATGTGTATGCTTAGTCTTTGCATGAGTCCCTTTGACATGATGCAAATTTTTGCACCCCGTTCTGCTAGACCTTTCCTAACCAATTTTTCTTTGATGTAATTATCTAGCACATGTGTCATGTCCTCATTCCTTTTAGTTTACATAGTTTTCACAACAAGCACATTCTCTTTTACATTTCTCCTAGTGCTAACTGACTTTGTAAAATTCCCTCCTAACTTGTGGACACAATGCAAACAACTGAGGCCATGAGATATTAGGACTCTTACCTCTTATGTATTCCAATAGGTTGTATGGAGTCATACCATGTCCAAAAGGGAAGTTTTGGAGGTTGATACGATGTCAAGTCCTCTTGGCTCCCTTGGTATCCTTCACCTTCTTGCCTCGTCCATTGTCACTTATTTCTCCCTACCTTTCCCATGGACACACTTAATGCCATTTGCTTCCATGTCCATCTCATTTGACTTTGTCATCTCTCTACCACATGCACATTTGGATCCGGTAAAAAAACTCCTTCCACTCCTTTTGGAGGTGGTCTTGCTCCATTTGATCTTTGCAAAAGCATTGGTAACCGTTGTTGACTAGTTCCTTTACCTAATTCGAGCTAGGTCTCCCTCGATCCCCATGGGGACAAGGAAAATTATACATCCCATGCCCATATTTCCCAAATTTCAACACTGTAGTACTCACCTGGGTCATGGCTCTTGTTCCTCATCTCTCTTTGTTTGTCCCTCGGGACCTATAGCTTGTGCAAGATGAATTGACAAGTTGTTTAAGGATTCATTCAAACTTTCAATTACCTTGGTTGCTACCTTGGGCATCTATTTAGACGTGAATGCTTGCATCGTCTCCTTAGGTCTAGGACCCTCAGTCTACTAGAAGCTTTCCCTGAATACACTTCAATTTCTTGTACTTCAAGGAAACCCTAGTTTAAGCGGCATCAAAGGTAGCCGATGCACCAGGCTCAACTTTCATCTTGAGTGTGGGAAATAAACCCACTATGAATCTCTCCTTCTTTAGGAATTCTACACCATCCCCAGGGTTAGCAATATTCGTTGCCCATATAGCCCAAAGATGTAGAAACTCCTGCTTGTAGGTATAGCAGTCACCTAGGTCTTTCTGCTTGTGGGCAACAATGTCTTGCCATAGTTTTTGAGTGTTTTGGGGTTTGAAAAAGTAATGCTTAAAGTGATCTAAAACCTCTCTTTAGCTTCCTCTAACTTCCTCAGACAGAAAGGAAAACGAGGTACTAGCGTCTTTCCTCAAAACTACCTCAAACAATTTCAAGCATTCCTTCATCTTCTACCCTTTTTATGCGGCAAGCCATTTTGCAATTTGCTAAAATTAACTCGGCATCCTTGCTAGGCTCTCCAAAATAGAGAGGATATACTGACATTGGGCATTGCGACTCCATTAAATCAATTTTAAAGTGACAACACATTTCTTTTGTTTTCTTTCTTGAATAGATTTACACAATAATGTCTCCTAAATTGCAATCTATTCTACAAAAAAATTAGAATATGCACATCAAATGATCTATGATAGTCAACAAGAGACAGGATGATAGGGTTTGGTGTCGTGAGAATTTCTCCCACTTTTTGAGCACCAAACATGAACACCGTATGTTGTTAAAAATCGATATTTCTACTAATTGCAATGTTTATTTCTAATGTGTGGAATGAAATGGAAGGGAAAGATCTCTATTCCTGAGCCATTATCCATGGTCTATGCATGACCTAATTCTTAGAAAAGAACAAAAATATATATGTCCAAACCAAGGTCGTATCTAATGAGAGACAAAATAAAAGGATTTATCGAAGCATTTATTTTGGCCAACCTAAGAAAACCTAAAATTCTACGAATTACATGTTGAAACTGCAACTTGGTACTAATAGTGATGTTTACCTTTTTCTTGCAACGGGGATGAAAGAATCATAAAAATCTCCATGATTCATGTAAACTACTTGATTACTCCAAAAGTTGAATATTCACAATAGCATACACAATCCCTCTCAGTGTGGGGGCACCAAAATTGAGGCGGTCTAGGGCGGGCAACAAGAGAGGCAACCTCTAAACACCCCTCCAAGATCCGGTGCTACTCAATTGGGGTTGGGATAACCACAAGCAAGAAAAAAAAACAACAAATCCACAACCAAATACGTGAAGGAGCACCACCTAGTTATGGGATGCAAACTAGGATGTAAGAGAGATTTTGTCACAACCAAGAAGAGGTGCAACAAAACACACACAAGCAATCTCACACCAGAACACACACCAAATGGAGCAGAGAGAGCTAGCGAAAAGGAAAGAGAGAGACAGAGGAATGAAACTTGCATAATACCTTGTTTCTCACTTGCAAATGGAGATGGTCCATTATAATGCTATCATAGGTCTTGTACAATACTAACCCAATGCGTTTAGTGAATATTAAACATTGCCAATACACACACATAGACACACTCTCCTAGGGTGTGGAAGACCTCTCACCACAATAATCTCTATGGATACAAAATTGGCAATGAACACACTAAGGACGTTCTCAAACAATCTTAAAGGATAGAAACTTAAAAGACAAAAGTCACCTTGAATTCACCAAACCATATTGCACAAGTTAAAGGACAAAGATTCTAAAGCCAAGCATGACTTTGAAGCACCAAAACATGAACTGTTGATAAGGAAAAGCCTCTTAAGTAGTGGTTTGAGATATGGCACTCACACTCTCTAGCTTTGTAATGTGTAGCATCAAATCTTCTCTCACACCAAGTGTGAAGCTCACAAGGTGGTGACTACACCTAATCTCTCCTTGTGTATAGAGTGTTGGAGTGCTATGTGAGACATTGGGGATGATTTACAAGAATGAGAGAGGTCTATTTATAGGTTAGAGACCCCTCATTAAGATTATTAGAAATCCTACTTCACAAGCTAACCAAATCAAGATTATGTTTTTTTTAATATTAAAATATGTTGGGCCTACTTTGTTGTCCACTTGAGTCGTGGATGTGGGCTCAAGATAAAGGAATTATTGATGGTAGATAAGGTGAAATTAGAGAGTTAAATAAGGGGAGAGAGAGAGAGAGAGAGAGAGAGAGAGAGAGAGAGAGAGAGAGAGAGTTTTCACTATGTACATGTCTTGAGGTGGGGTTCCTTTTAAGGTTAGATCAATGGATATTTTGTGTTAGTGGATTAGTAGTTAGAGTTAGTAATCACTAAAAAGTTAATGATACATTTAGAATGGATAGAATGAGTTGAATGGTTGAAGGAAGATGGGTGAATGAAGTGAGGGAATCCTTGCCATGGTGAATCTTTGAAGTGATTGGTAGATCCTAAAAAATGACCGTCGATCCTCTTCTTCTTCTTGTCTTCTTTAGGCCACCACCACCAAGGTTCATTACCGTGATGAAAATGGAGATTTGGTTTATGGGGTACCTCAATTTTTAGAGGTTAAGAATGGTTTTCATGCTGGATATTATATATAGGGGAAAGAGATAAGAAGGTTTGTAATTTAGAGGTAATAGAAGGAGACATAGAGAGGGTGTACAGTTCATATGAGAGCTATGGATGTGAGAGGGAAGGGTAATGGTGAAGAGGGTGAAAAAAACTATGAAAGGTGCACGTTTGAGTAAGGGATAGAGATGAATGGGTGTGTGTGTGTGTGTGTGTGTATGTATGTAGAAGTATGAAAGGAGGTGGGAGAAGACTAGAGGTGACTTGTGGGAAAACATGGGCAGTCTGGGATCCACCAAAAAATCATATCTCATTGGTCGTAGTCTCAACAATTATGAAAAACTTTGACCAGAATGCAGTTTTTCCACTTGCAAAAGTCTTTAGTGGCAATTCCCCTAACTCACACATGCTTAGGGGTTTGAAAACATGCATGGATGTGGATTATTTACAAAATATGATACATGGATATAATGAGAAAAAGCAGGTTAGTATATAAAAGTTTCATGAATCTAGAATAGTGTTAGCTATATATAAGTATAATATAGAAAAAGGGAATATATTAAGTTAAAGGGGAATCAAGTGAGGGGGCCATCATTTGTCTTTATTGATGCCATTTATTTACTTGGGATAAGATTAAATGCATCTAGAAAATACTTCTCTAGTAAAAAAGAATGCCATAGGATGAAATACATTTTTGTCATTTTTTCTCATAGTGGGTTCACACAAAGTTTAGAGAGGCTTTCATGAAAATACTTATTTCTATAATAAAGAGTATGCACACTGGTAAGAAATTGTGGTAATGGTGAGTCAATGTGTATAGCATACTTATGCAAATAATGCACACATAGGTATATATATTTACATAAATGCCAAGATAATAATAATAAAAATATACTTACATTTAGGCCCTATATACAATGAGATATTTGCACACAAATGGGTTGATATATATTATATTTGGCTTAGCTAGCCCAATGACTAGCTAGCTGAGGGTTTTAAGGAGATATGGGGAAAGTCCCCTAACTCACACACACCTATGTACAATAAAAAGGTGAGCATAGCCACATTGCTTCGGTGATTTTGGTAGGATGATGTAGCTCACTATGGAAATTACGGATAGCAAAAAAATGACCATCAATAGCATATGTTGAAACATCCAGTTTTTTGTTTTCCTACGGAGATTGTGAGAATTATTACATTGCGATTTGCACAACACATTCACTCAAACAAGAGAAATGGATATCAAGACCATACGATCTCATGAGGGCAAGAACGTGAGGCTCCAAGATATTTTTCTAGTAGGGATACATGTCTCCAATAGGGAGACATAACAGGTTTGGGGCTGCAGGGACAAATCACACCAAGCACAAAAGGGAAATCTTGTTAGCGAGATGGTGTCATCATCCACAATCATTGACAAGGATTGGTGAGGAATAGGGTTGCGAGCCAACCAAGGATCACAAGCACAATGCAATAGGTGCTACTCATGACCAACCTCATTGGTAGCTCCTTTCATGTCCACCATTAACCAACAACCAACGTAATAAAAATCTCTCTCTCTCTCTCTAATAACTTTCCTTGCTTTACCATTTTGACAAAAGGTAAAAGAAGGGTAGGCTTTCAACCAAGGATTAAATGGCACACACGCTACTCTATTTTGGATTGTAGCAATAGTATGTGAACATAAATTTACACACAATTTCGAGGCCCCATGGAACTACATACAATTTACAATGCTCAAGGTAATGGCCGGTGCTCAAATCGATCACCTGATGGTCAATTTACACAACCTTCCACATATCTAGTTGTTGAGAGGTTGCAGAGTGCAAGAAATAAGAGATGGTCTTGCAGGGAAATTTCTAGTAATTTCCAAGCACAACAAGCCTATGTCGCCTTAGTGCTGTTGCACTAACTATTTGCATGTCGTTAGTGACCTTTCAATTAAGCCTAGTTATGATCGCAATGCCTTCTACACCTCACCTTCCCACCATCAATGGATGTCAAAAGATTGAAACTGGAAGGTAGCTTAGAAATAGAAAGACACAATCTTATCCTTTCTATGGAAATCTCCCACAACTTTGGATGTGTGCAACAAAGTGACATGCATCTAGTAAGATGGTGCACCTCGAACAAGGGATCACACGGGTCCATGAAGTTCAGAATGGGAACATTGTCAAGTATTGGGAGCCCAGCTACCTTCTTGCCACCACAACCACTTCATATTGTTGCCTCATCACCGACCCTCCTATGTACATGAGCTCCTCTCTCTCTCTCTCTCTCTCTCTCTCTCTCTCTCTCTCTCACACACACACACACACACACACAAACACACAAACACATTGAATTATACCTACTAGGTACACACTGCAATGGTAATATTAAACTTTTCTGCCCAGATATAGATTAAAATTTTAGATCACCCATGCAAGATATCCCCCCTGACTATATAATTCCTCCCTAGAAGAGAATTTTTACAAATTTTCAATCCTACAAAGTTGGTACACCCACACCCAATTTTTTTTCCCTGCAATTTTTTAATATGTAGTGAATTTCTTCAATCTGTAGTGTTAATGCATCTTGTAGCTTACTGATTGCTGCAACAAAATTGATGATGAGAGGTGGGAATTACACTCTTGCCATGAAAAACTATCCTAAAGTAAGGATAGTGATGATATTTGAGTGAGGAGCAACCCTAAAATAAGGACAATGTCGGATATTTGAGTGAAAAGCAACCCAAAACTAAGAACAATGAATATATCAAAGCTACCTTAGAGGAGAAATCAAACACGTGGACGGCCAAGGTTACAAACATTTCCCCTTATTGTGGTTAATGCGCCCTGTGCTCCATCAGTTACATTAGCACTAGTCTAATCTATGGTTGTGCCACTGCTCTCCCTACTTCCTTCTTTCCCTTTCCAACTTGTGGACCATAACCCATGAAAGACAACTCTCTCAGGATGATTGGCTATACGTTGGTCCAAGTTACACTTACACAAAGTCATCCATAGCACAATATATTGATCTAATCTAGGAAGTCAAACTAAGCATGATCATGAAAAATCTCCTCCTATGTGACCTTCAAAACCACTTCATTTGAGCACTAGATCAAAGCTTGTGTGGTCCTAGGCTCAGTATGGTGTAGTCTGACCTACGTCTCTAGAGTTAGGATAGAAGCTCAACACGTAGATCTTTCTATTGATGTATGCTCGTATGTGTGTGTGTGGGAGCATATATTAGTACTTAGTTCTACATCCAACAATGATTTATTAAGTGTTCATCCAAACAGTTTGTGCATTTGTTTAGAAATGTCAACTTCTTGCATATTGTTATGTGTCTTCCACCATAGGCAATGAGCTTCTTTGCCATGCCCATGTAGTGCCCATGCTCAACATACCCACAATAGATAGAGTTCAAGAGAGGACATCTAGGTTAGCTCTTTTAGAGAGAAACTATCACTCTTCTTTAGTTAAAAATAGTTTCTCTAGGCCTAGTCCCTATTGCACATATCCTACAATTATGAGCTTCAAGAAACCACATCACTAAAAAGGAAGTCCATATGTATTATGATCACCCATGGTAGCCTCTTGTGCAATTCCACATCCATTCAAAATGTCATGGAATTTAATTTCTAACCTTCCAAAAGTCTTTTCCATCTTAATTTGGTCACTTAAGACAGAGGAAAATAAAAGAGAACAAGTAAAGTGGATTTAAGAGCTTATGGACTGGCTCGATCAAAGTCCGTAAAAGAGAAGTCCACAACCTCTAGTCTTCTCTAAAGAATTCTCTTAAGGGAAAATCTTTCCTTTCATAAATTTTATTGCTTGCCATATTTGAAAGATCAAAATTTGTGCAAATGGGGACTTCTTGCCCTACCTAGGGTCTCTATGCCTTAGTGTACCATGACCACTGTGGGCCCCAATCAATTTTTTTGAGGGAATTATTGAAGGATTCATATAATCCTTTGTTAAAAAATGGGAGGACCCATGTTCAAAGCTCCTTGATAATCTTCACCTACTAATTTCTGACCATTTTTCAATAGCTTATGTGCTCACCTTGAAATGTTGTAGACTTTTTGCAAAAGTTATCAAGAGTTTTGGAAGTATCGGGGATGACATTTGCCAAACATGAGAGGTATATAGTGGAATTTTAAGATTTGAGGGTTGCCACCTCCCTCCCTTGCCTGCGTCCCCTCTCTACCTACAACAAATATAAAAAGAAAAGTGGGATTTACCTCTCTACCTATGGTAGATGTAAAAATAAAGGGGGTTACCCCTATTGTATACGCTTATGGTACCCCTATTAAAAATCCCTCTTCATTAAACTCACCTGATACCATATGAAACTACATAGTGAATCCCTCCGGGTTCTTCTGTATGTCGTGTGTCTTATTCTCTCTACTTTGAATTCAATTCTTTGCACTACATTACATTATTGTCGCATCAGAGTTGCAAGTGCACCATTGTAATTTCCACATCGAGCTCTATGCATGTATACCTACATTGTAATTGCCACATCGAGCTCTATGTGTGGATACCTACATTCCAAGCACTTTGCAAGATTTGAGAAACAACTTCTATGACCTTTCAGATGACATATATCACTATCTTAGGGAGTTGCCTATTGAGTTTTGGTGTCAATTGGAGTTGTTTTGCTTGTAGATTTGCATGTGGTTGTATGAGAGGACTAGAGGATAGTATTCAAGATTCCAGTAGTTAGAATGCACATTGAGTGTCAAAGTGGAGTGTACTATGTGTAGATAAGAGATTGGCACCTTCTTGGTGTGCCTTCATTCCCTAGTCGAGTCACTTTGTGATTATTTTGGTTTTGGTTCCGTCTCTTTTTGAGATGTGATACGGGTTGACCATTATGGTCCCTATACAATCTTGAAGAGAAACTTGGCCCAAGTCTATGCTTGCTTTTAGAAAGAGGTATCACTAAACCTTGGGAAATCTCTTCATAACGTCCCAAAAAATGAGTAGCAAAAATATATAGATTTATGACACTTGACCTTGTTTCAAAATTGTACATGCTACCACCTTCAGTTACTCTTGTACTAAGCCTTATTAGCTTTGGATGGCTTCCTTGTCATCGTGTGGCTTCACATGCATGGATTTTTATGGACTTAGCTATTTGTTCTCACTTGCATGGGTTTTCTCTTTTGCCTAGGGCCCCATGGGATTTGCATGGCTTCTGAAGCACTCAATTGCATGGGTTTCCTCCTTTCCTTGGCACCCCATGGGATTCACATGGCCTACCAAGCCATCCACAACCCTCCCTCTTGCAGAGGAAAGGCACCCTCGGTATCCAATGGGCTTTAATTGCATGTTATGGAATTGATATTTTTCTATTCATTTGCAGCTGACAGGTGGAAAAAGGGCTTGATCGATCTAGTTCTATGCAAACAGATATACATTCTATGTACATTTTATTATTCAAGTGCTCTTTATGAGCTTTGGTCATTTATGAGCGTCCAGCCAGTTTGTACGCAATTTGACTATTCAAGAAATCTATAAATAAAATACGTGCAAGAGGGAAATGGTCACTCTTGCACGAGGGGAGATTGCACCCAACGCCTGTGTTTATTCTTCTCCTATTCTCTCTACTATCTCGCCGTGCCAGTATAGCTCTGCTCTAGGAGGTGCACCTACATGTGCTTTCTCTCTTTCTCTAGCACTCTACCTCTCTCGTATCATACTTATTTATGGATTCTATGCATATTCGATTATGCAGGTATGTGGATCTGTGGATCATATTGTCAATTGTGCACTATTTGCACCTTTTGCAGGGACATCACGCCTTCGTTTGTAGCAATGGTATCAGAGCCATGTGAAAACGGTCCTCGAAGTGATCGAAACATGCGAACAACGAGATTGGTAGCAAACAAGTCCCACAATTGGTTTGCTCGCTTTGTTTATTTTATTGGCATGATCTTTGTTACATATTTTTCTTTTTCCTCTTTGCATGGGTGTATAGAATAGCTATGTAATTCAATTTTACTAGACTTAGCTCGTTTAAGAGTTTAATCATGATGAATTAAGCACACAAGATTATAGGAGGAGCATAAGCGGGGATATTACCAAATGCAGTATGGGCAATGATGTCTGTTTTCAAAGCCATGAACTCTTTGCATGCATTAATTTTCTCACACAAAAATGAGCTTTCAGACATCTCTCTCCATTTCTCTAACATGGTGCTTGTCAAGCTTGCAACTGTCTGAACTATTCTCTTCAGCTTTTTTGAGAAAAAAAAGGCCGGACTCACTATCCTTCCGTGTCGCGCCCACTTCTCTCCTTATAGAGTGACGAGCCCCTTGGCAGATAAGTCCTACAGTTGAAGCACCGGGGAAGGATTTGGATAGTGACCAAACTTATTGGACGACACTTCCTTGCAGAGCTCAGGATCAACAAGCATCAACCTAGGCTTGGGACCCAACTAGTAGACATATGGAATGTCTACAAAGGAAAATTTCCATCCTGGTTTAGTTCCAAAAACTTGCTTACAGCCGACAAAATCCATTTATTAAACTTGCACTAACTTTTTACCGATGCACGACCTCTATGAGCGAGATCTCATCATCTCCTAGAGATGGGATCCCCTACTTGTCGATGCTTGCAACTCACGTGTGCAACCATGTTCCCAATTGGTTAAGCTTGGCCATTATTAGCACATGCAGTGGCATAAAGGCACGCGCATTGCCAGCACTGTAGATAGATGAGACAGTCTCATTGGGTGGGAACCATCTCGTGTGATCCGAACAGTGGATCAATCAGTAATTACCATGGCAATTACCACATTAATTCCCAAGGCATATAAATAAGACCCATTACATTGTAATCGGGCTGGCATTAATCGGATGGCATTTGTTAGTTGTACATCTGCTTAGCTTTTGATTCATAATCCTTAACTCCTGAGTTGTTCTTGAGCTACATCATCTTTATTTGTAATCTTTTATCTATAATCCTAAATAAAACAGTATCATATACTCCAGCCATACATAATTTGTACTCATTCTCTATGAGTCTGAATCTGAACATTATTCTCAGTACTTTAGTCTGTTTCTCATTTCAGTAGATGTATTCCAGTTTAGTTTCATTTTCTTGTCTAGTCTACTGTTTGAACTAACACATCACCTGTAGAAAGATGTAAACTTCTAACACTGAAATTATTATCTAAAGAGATCAACTCCAATTGCATTTTGACGATCACGGTGGCTAGAGGTGTTGCTTGTTGACTAGAAAACTCATCTCCCAGTTTGAAATTTTTCAGCTGCAGTAATTGCACCCTAAACTTGTCATGGTCAGAAACCATCCTACCATATTGACCCTATTCCTGAGGAGTCAGAAAGAGACTCTGACCCCAAGCATGATCTGGTAACTGACACTGAGGCTCAGAAGGAGCACAGTCAGGCTGATGAGGCACAGAACTCACAACATTCTAGTCAGTCTAGATGTAGAAGGGTAGAAAGGGAAGCACGCAAGGCTAAAAGTTATGGGTCTAGGTAGGGGGACGAGGGTGCCAAAGGCAGTAAAGGAAGTCGCCATACTTCCAGTAGACAGGCCAGGGAGGACACAGAAACTGTGACAGAGGCCAATATTAATTGGAATGCAGATACAGACAATTGTAAGAAAACATCAAAGAGACGTCCAGACTCTAAGATGAGAAGAGGAAGGAACCAACGGTGATCGGCATGATTACACATCCTGGTTGAAAATCTCTTTTACTGTGTTCAAAGGGGGCAAGAAGGATGATCCGATGTTCACATCCAAGCTTTTGAGAAGTATGCAGAGCTGAAAAATATTGATGAGCATGGCTGGGGTGAATACTTTCTGCAAGCGCTGAAGGAGGGAGTGAGGAAATGGTACTACCATTACCCGGCTTGCCAGGTCAGATCCTATAATAAACTACTTAAAGCCTTCAGACTGGAATATTCCGAGAGCAGAGATGATGAGGATATTCTTTGTAAACTGGATAAGATTAAGCAGAGGAAATTGTCAGTCCGAAGCTATGTTGAGAAAATCAACGAGCTGACAAGGCAGCTCCAGGAACCACCATCAGAAAAGCAAATGCGAGCATGGTTCTTGAATGGTTTTTGCATCAAGAAGCCTAGGGAGCATGAGGTGCCAGCACCGATGAAGAAATTGAATGATTTGGTGTAGCGAGCCCTGAAGTTGGAACAACAAGCTAAGAAGGAAAAGGGTCATAAGAAGAGGAGGTCTAGTAGTAGCAGCCCTTCTATTGATGACTCTGATTCAAGCGGAGTTTCGAGTAGTTTTGAGAGTAGCTCCAATGAGAAGACCAAGGATAAGCCTAAAAAGAGGCCTTGGGCTAGGAAGACTGAAGAGATGGCTTGGCAAATTGCTGAGATTAGCCAGACCAGACAACTGGTGAGAAGAATGGAGACTTGGTGTTCAAAATGTAAATCTAAGGACCATGTTTCCAATGAGTGCCCATAGTGTACTTATTGTAAAGCCTATGGCCATTTATGGAATACCTGTGGCATTAGGATTCATCATTTCAAAAAGGGCAAAGACTTGTCAGTGGTGGCATTTACCAATGCCGAACCAGTAGGAGTGGAATCTTCCAACGCTTCTCACGAGGAGAAACCAGGTACCAGTGGGACTGGAGGGCACGACAGATACCAAGAAGGTACTGGCTAGGGCCGGGGGCATGGTAATTTCTAGAGCTGAAGTCTGAATTGCTATACTTGTGGAAAGTATGGGCATTTTGCGGCTCAATGTCCATAAACACCTATGACTACGGCTACTAAAGCGAAGGTACCAGAGCCTGTTCCAGTACGAGCAGTTACATGAAGGTAAGGAGTAGTGATTGTGGAAATCCCAAAGATTCTTGAAAAACTAGTCACTACTGAAAGTAGCAAATGGGCTCAACAGAGAGAGGTATGGAAGGCCAAGGGTAAGAAAAGGTGGTTGATGAATGGCAGGAGCAGAGAGAACTAGCGGCAAAGATCACATAGGATTTAGCCAAGAAGATATCAGAGCAGCCAGAGAGTTCTAAAGCACGAGTCATTCAAAAGATACCAGCCCAATCTACTGAGACAGATGAGTCAAAGCCTAGCATACCTGAGACCATGTTGGCTACAATACAAGGGATGATTGAAGAGTTGGGAGCTGATAGAGGAGCTGAAAGCACTACAATGAAGGAATGGCATTGTGAGGATATTACCAGTTTTTCAAGCTCCGAAAACAACTAAGATCAGAGGCCTCACTAAGATCACCAACCAACTGCTGCAACTCACTGTTGAGTCCTCTAAGCTGCCTGAAAAGGACATTACGGCTAAACCAAGCCTAGGACCACAGTACAGAGAGATGGCAGAGATTTGTTTTGAAGCTCAAATAAAAACCAATCAGCCTCTCCCAGAAGGATGGATTCATACAGTCTCACATTGTCACAAACTGGCCAGAACTTGGATCACCAAAGGCAGATGCACGCTCTATGATCCTCACACCAAAACTTATCACCCTCTTACACCTTATGAAATTGAGATGACCATAGAAAGGGGGGATTAGCTTGAGCAGGAGGCCATTTACAGGCTCATTCAGAAGGAGAATGCTTTCCCTAGGACTTCTCAGATGCCATCCAGGTCAAAGGGTAAACGAAAGAGGGTTCAGTGGAAGGATACTGGGTATTTCCATCTTAGAAGCAAGTCAAGGATTTTTTTGCAGGTCTTCAAATCAGACGGTGGATTTTTCCACCAGTTTTCATAGAAGACACTGGATTCTTTCACTCAGGGGTTGGTGTCATTTGGCTGACGTCCCTTGGAATTACAATTATAAGGGCGTCAAGCACTCAACGAGCAAAATTCCAGAAGAATCAGACGGTGGATTTCTTCAGTCCATCTTGGCTGGGTACCCATGGAATTACAACTACAGGGGTGTCAAGCACTCGACGAGCAACATTCTAGAAGAGTCAGACGATGTATTTTTTTCTCAACATTTTTGGAATCTTACTAAAATTCAAGAAAGGAGGGAAGGATGTAGATGGATGAGACAGTCTCACTGGGTGGGAACTAGCTCCTATGAGATGAACAATGGATCAGTGAGTAATTACCACGGCAGTCATCATAGTAATTCCCAAGGCATATAAATAGGACCCAATATATTGTAATCGGGTTGGCATTAATTGGGTGGCATTTGTTGGCTGTACATCTGCTTAGCTTTTGATTCATAATCCTTAACTCCTCAGTTGTTCTTGAGCTACATCATCTTTATTTGTAATCTTTTATATGTAATCCTAAATATAGCGGTACAATATACTCCATTCATACTTACTTTGTACTCATTCTCTCTGAGTCTGAATCTCAATCTCAATCTGAACCTGAACATCATTCTGAGTACTTCAGTCTGCTTCTCATTTTAGTAGATGTATTCTAGTTCAGTTTTTATTTCGTTGTCCAGTCTACTGTTTGAACTAACACATCACCAGTAGCTGTAAACTTCTAACCATGGAATCAGTAATGTAAAGAGATCAGCTCCAATTCCAAGCACACACACAGATAGTTCTCTCAACTCTCTCTCTCTCTCTCTCTCTCTCTCTCTCTCTCTCTCTCTCTCTCTCTCTCTCTCTCTCTCTCTCTCTCTCTCTCTCTCTCTCTCTCTCTCTCTCTCTCTCTCTCTCTCTCTCTCTCTCTCTCTCTCTCTCTCTCTCTCTCTCTCTCTCTCTCTCTCTCTCTCGTCGAGTAACGACCATCAACACCCGCAGTTCTGTCGCTTTCTCTCAGTTCTCAACCATCCAACCCCAAACCCTTCTTAGGCTAGTCTGCATGACGGACTGTATTGTGCTCAACATTGGGAGGGGATTTGTGGCTACGGTGCTGGTTAACACAAATCCCAACACTCTCTCTCTCCTCTTCACACGCAGCTAACCTTCAATCTTGCCCATTTTGTTTTCTTTGTGGTTTGCATGGCGTCACCTAGCCACACAAACCACATACAGAAGTGGCCACTCTCTCTCTCTCTCTCCTCTTGGCATTTCTCTCTCTTTTGATGACACCCGTCCACACATAGTTCTCTGTCCATATTTTTCTCGTGAGTTAACCACCCCTAAACTTCTTCTCACTCCCTTCATCACCAACCATGTGGCCGGATACTGTGTACGACACCTCTTACTCTCGCATGCAGCCACTGCCTTTCAATGATACACATCTGCACTAACTATGGGAGTGCATGGCCAACCACGTGACCGATCGTTGTCTGCAACACATCTTTATCAACCAACCCCATCAATATGTGCAACTATCTCTCTCACATCTGCTGTCTGCATGCCATTTCTGATTGCATACCACCCACCCACATCACTGTCTATGTGTTTTGCATCACCTCCTCTCTCTCACACAATATCAAACACTAGAGAGGGACATGGACGAGCACAGTTGAGCCTCAATAAGCCGAGGCTATGGTGAAGACTGCATATGGAATTCAGACTCGCATGAGTACAATAATATGCAGGAGGCGGGCACACTACCACAATGGAAGAGTGACCAATTATTTATTGTGAAGCTCACAGCTTACCAGAATCTCAACAGTACTCACGAGACGAGCATCAATGCAAGGCATGATGATGAAGAGTGTTAGCATGTGCAATCTTGGATTATTAATGGGACTTTAGAAGCCCTTGGAAAGTCACTCTAACAATGCCTCATTGCATCATGCCCGCATGGAGACAGTGGTAGCATTGCAGCGGATGTGGTTGGAGTCTACAGGGCTTGGAAACGTTGCCGCATATTCTGGTGAGACCACACAATCGGGATATGCTTCCGCTGGGTAAGGGATATACACACCTTCATTTGTAGTAGGGGACTTCTCTCCCCTTTGTTAAAGCTACAAGTCCAACGAATCTACTTGAATAAGGTGGGAACAAAGGCTTAAGCATGATGCTATGGTAGCATGATGACATGGTAGCTTAGGATGATGACTTGACATCATTTTGGATGGTCGATAACCCTTGCATCATCAGCTATACACGTTGAAGGATCTACAACAACCACCAAGCAGTTAGGTGGAAAGGTACCTAAAAGGTAGGAGCAGATTCAGGAGGTGCAGCAGGCAGATTTGTAGGGATGAAAATAGCCACCCATAGCTATGATCTCGTGGAGAAATACAAAGAGAAATTGTTCTACTCCATGTGGACTATAATCCTCTCAAAGGGTTTATCCTAATTCATCTTCTACCATATTTGGTGAAGGTGCCAAGTTGGTTGCATGAAGAGTTGCAGACTGCACACAGAGGGTAACCTGCCAACTTGGGAGCTACCTATTTGGAGATACAACCATGATCTCTTCTTGGACTATGAAGGAGATATGTTCCCCACATAATGGTGCATCTACCTACCAAAGGGATCCACGACTTATGCTCAGCATTGAGAGATACAAATATATAAAGATGTACCAGTACACTAGCTCGACAGAGAGATACACAGAGTAGAAAGACAAAGAACAAAGAGAGACAGAGAACACAGAGAGAGAGCTAAGAGACCTTGTGAGGCTTAGATCATCTTTTATAGAGTGTTGTTATCTGGGAAAACACACTCATTGTACTTGGGACTTTAACCTCTAGCTTGGGTTTGGGGATCAACCATTCAGTCTCACAGAACTACCTATACTGTGTACCATTGGTACTTTCCGAGTACCAGTCTAGGTACTTCTAGAGTACCATAACTGTCTGTTTGGTACTATTTACTCTCTGTTATTAGTACTGTTAAGACTGTGTCACAGTACCTGTCTTGGTAGTCTGCAGTACCTGCATTGGTAGTCTGCAAGTACCAATATTGTATCTCAAGGAAGTTTCATCATCAATAAAGATATTCCTTTCAGTATATCATTGTCTCTCTCATATATTTCAGTTAAACACTTGTCATTCTCACACATATCTTAGCACAAAGATCCATCCCTTCACCCCCCCTCATTTTTTACATGGTATCAGAGCAGGTTGTAGTGCCAAGATAGAGTGATCTTGAGTGAGTTTGAGTGAGTGCTAAAATCCCCCTTCATCACACTATTTGTGAGGAGTTGAAGATGGCACCAAGCCTACATAATCTACATTTAGAGGGAGCTGAAAAGCTCAATGGAAACAATTATGCAACTTGGAAGGTGAAGATGGAGTCCCTACTCTTCTTCCAAGATTGTTGGCAACTGGTTTCCATGGAGAGACCAAGTGAAGAAGAACATGATGAAGAGGATCTAGAAAAATGGGACAAGAAGGCCATGTTTGCAGTCCACATGCTGAAGTTAAGTGTCAAAGATGACATCCATAGCCACCTAATGGACGCGAAGACTCCCAAGAAGGTTGGGACACAATGAAGAACATCTTTGAGTCGAAGGGCACCTCAAGGCAAGTAGCATTGAGAGCTGAACTTACCAACACCAAAAGGAATCATGGAGAGGATGCTAGAAGCTTCATCAAGAGGCTCAAAGATCTATATCAACAACTAGTAGCTGTTGGAGACAAGATGACAGACAATGAGTTGTCTACAATCATCATCCATGGATTGAGAGAAGGATGTGAAGGTCTTGTCCAAGGGCTTATTATCTTGAGGGAGAAGCCATCACTTGATGAGATGGAACAAATCCTTAGAGATGAGGATCAAAGGCAAGCAGCCATGAAGATCATACATGAAGGAGGAAAGAATACAAGTAGTACCACCAACAATGACAAAGCACTCTTTTCAGCAAGAGGAAGAGGAAGGACAAACACTCAAAGAGGAAGAGGCAGGCATCAACCCAACAACACTCATGATCAGTATTCTCATGAAGGTAACTCATCCTATCATGGTAGAAGAGGTCATTCATCTAGAGGTAGAGCAAGAGGAAGAGGTAGGAGCACCTACTACTCTATGCAATGTTATAAATGCTCAAAGTATGGCCATATTGCAAGGGATTGCAGAAACAACCAAGCTGATTGGAAAGGAAAATAAGTCAACTATATGGATGGAGACAAAGAAGAAGGAAGTTCACATTGCTTTCATGAAGATACATCATTGCTGTCCTTGGAGGAGATGGCACCTCACACTCATGAAGACCCATGGTGGATTGATAGTGGGGTAAGCTCCCATGTGACCTCACATGCTGCGTATTTCTCTAGTTTAGATGATACTCATAATGCCATCATATAAACAGCAGATAGTACTCCTAATAGTATTGCAGGTAAAGAAGATATACCCATTCAATTGGGCACAGGAATTAAGAAGACCCTTGGAAATGTTCTCTTGGTACCATCCCTTACCAAGAACCTACTTTCAGTTGGATCTATGATAGAGAAGGGCCTCAAAGTGGAGTTTGAAGGCCAACAATGCCTCATTAGAGATCCAAAGAATCACTACAAAGTACTTGCCAAAGGGCAAAAGCATGGAAAGCTCTTCAAATTGGAAGGAACACCATCAGCATTTTCAGCCACAGGTGGTGGTGAATTAGCACCTATTTCAGCCACAGATTTATGGCATAAAAGGTATGGGCATTTGAGCTTCAAAAGCATGCGTATGCTAAAGAGTCAAGGCATGGTTTTGGGCATTCCAACCTTACAAAGGATTGGGAAAGCATGTGAAGCATGCTGTCTAGGAAAGCAGTCTAGAAGCAAGTTTCCTAGGAGCAAGACTAGGTCACATGGGATAATTGATTTGATCCATGCAGATGTGTGTTAATCAGCCCACACTTATTCACTTGGTGGGCACACTCATTATGTGAGTTTCACTAATGACTTTTCTAGATATACTTGGGTTTACTTCATGAAGTTCAAGGTTGAAGTATTTCAGATTTTCAAGCTCTTTCACATGATGATTGAGAAGATGACAGGTAGAAGAATCAAAGCTCTCAGGTCTGACAATGGAGGAGATTTCTTATCCAAAGATTTCAGGAAATACCTCCTTGAACATGGGATCAAGAGGAAACTAACTTGCAGCTATACTCCTCAACAAAATGGAGTAGCAAAGAGGAAGAATAGGACACTCTTTGAAGCAGCCAGGTGTATGCTCAAAGACAAAGGACTTAGCAATACCTATTGGGCTGAAGCTATCAACACTTCATGCTATTTGATGAACAGGTCTCCTACAGATATCTTGAAGGGAATCACACCATATGAAGCTCTACATAAGGTCAAGCCAAAGGTAGATCACCTCAGAGTATTTGGATGTTTGGCATTTGCTCACATTCCAGATGAGAAGAGGAAGAAGCTGGATGACAAGTCAAGGAGATGCATACTTGTTGGATATAGTGATGTAAGAAAAGCTTACAAGCTATATGATCCTATCAAGAAGGAGTCATTCATTTCAAGGGATGTCATATTTGATGAGAGTGCAAGCTTCAAATCAGCCACAAAGTCAGAGGATGCAAGCTCTCCATCACCTCTCAAGATGGACATACCATCCAGCATGCAAGAGGATATTATTGAAGAGCTAGAGGAAGAAGATGAGGAGCATCAAGCAGCCCTTAGAAGGTCTTCAAGGACTAGAAGACAACCTCAAAGAATAACATATCATAGAGGTAATGAATCAAATTTTCAGCAATGCAATCTTGCACTTGTTAGCTCCATATTGTAAAGAATGAGGATGCAAGAGAGATACACAAGACAAGCACAAAGCACACAGAGATGGAAAGCTTCTTCTTCTTCTTCACAGAAAAGAGAGTACAAAATGACTAAGTGCTAAAGCTGAAAAGTAGCACATATGTACATGCGGTCACTAAGTGTGAACTCGCTAGAAGCATACTAGGCTGGCACTATAAGTGTAGTCCAGCTGTAGAATCACTGGCAGAGATCCTCCATGTCGGTCACCTAACGCGCCAGTGAGTAAATGTCGTAAGCGGCCAAGACCCGTAGTGGATGCCAGCTCAAGGTGTAGAGCTCGACATCTCAACACTCCCCCTCGAGCTCTGCATGTCGCAGAGTCCAAGCATAGTCCGGAAACGTCGAAGCTTCTCAGCTCCGAGGGCCTTGGTAAAGATATCCGCTATCTGCTCCTCTGTGCTGACGTAGACCAAGTCGATGTCGCCCGCCAACACTCGCTCTCGAACGTAGTGGTAATGGACCTCTATGTGTTTGGTCCTAGCATGGAACACTGGGTTCCTAGCCAACTGCATGCTACTGAGGTTGTCACAATGAATGACAATCTGTTGGTCCACCTGCACTCCCAAGTCCTCAAGTAATGTGCGTAGCCAAGCTACCTCGCACGCCGCAACTACTACACCTCTGTACTCGGCCTCTGTGCTCGATAAAGCAACCGTAGGCTGCTTTTTGTTGCTCCAAGTAACAACAGCACTCCCAAAAGAGAACATGAAGCCACTCGTAGATCTCCTATCAACAATGCTACCTACCCAATCTGCATCTGTATACCCATACAATGCTAATGGTGCATCTGCTGCATAGAACAATGCGTAGTCAAGAGTACCTTGCACATACCTAAGTGTGCGTCGTACTCCATCCAAATGTGGCTTCCTCGGAAGTTGCATGAACTGACTCTCCAAGCCTACTGTGTAGCTCAAGTCTGGCCTCGTGATAGTCAAGTAGATTAGACTACCCACAATCTTCCTGTACATGTTGACATCCTCAACAACATCACCCTTCTCTGCACTCAGCTTTGCATTCACATCCAAGGGAATAGAAATTGGCTTACAATCAGCCATACCGTCCAAAGCATACTGTCTCTGTGATAGCCATACACCCTCTGGAGTCCTGATCACTTCAATGCCAAGAAAGTAGCGCAACTCGCCTAAATCTTTCATTTCAAACTCTTGTTTGAGAAGACCCTTCACATGGTCAATCTCCATAGCATTGTCACCAACAATAATAAGGTCATCTACATATATGGTAATGACCACAATCCCCACATCACTCTCACGTACATAGAGTGAATGATCAGCATGAGCTCTCCTAAAACCAATACTGACAAGATACTTGGCAATCCTGTCATACCATGCTCTAGAGCCCTGCTTCAAACCATACAAAGCTTTGAGAAGTCTGCATACATAATCTGGGTAACCTGGATTGACATAACCAGGTGGCTGATCCATATACACTTCCTCTTGCAACTCACCATTCAAGAAGGCATTCTTTACATCCATTTGATGCATAATCCATCCTCTAGATGCAGCCACTGCTATGACAGCTCTCACTGTCGTCATCTTTGCCACTGGAGAAAAGGTCTCCTCATAGTCTATGCCATACGTCTGTGCATAACCCTTTGCGACCAGCCTTGCCTTGTGATGCTCAATGTTACCATCAGCCTTATGCTTGGTTTTATACACCCATTTACAGCCAATAGCTTTCTTGCCACTTGGCAATGGCACCAACTCCCATGTGTCATTTGCTTCCAATGCAGCCATCTATTCATTCATTGCATCATCCCAATGCACATTTCCAACTGCATCCTCAAAACATGTGGGCTCCACATCCTGTATCACCTTAGCCATGTAGGCTTGGTGATGCGCTAGATACCCATCATAAGTCAATTTCTGAACTGGATTTCTGACTCTATTAGATCTGCGCGGTCCTGGGTCACTCCTTTGCCCTCTAGCATCTTCTTGTACTTTCCTTACAACAGGTGTCCTGACAGCCCGAATTCCAAATTCCTCATCAAGACTTTGTTCAGAACCATCTGAATCCATGTCTACATGTGAAAAACCTGATGATGCATCAACCATAAAGGGAGGTTCATCAACCTTTTCCTTTCCTTTTCGTGATACATTCCCTATACCTGTTGGTGGAGTAACCTGCGTACGTAGTCTACCATTCCATGGTTTCTCAACAGAGCCACGAGAAGAGGACTCTTGTGGTCCACTCAAAACCTGTGACTGTGGCCTCACATTTTGTACAACCACATCATCTTTTACATCAGCCCCAATAGTGCCATGTGCATTACTGTACCAGCTGCTCATCTCATCAAAGACTACATATCTGCTCACTCGTAATTCTCGTGTAGTAGGATTGTAGCACCTGTACCCCTTTTGTTCAAGGGAATATCCCACAAGAATACATTTCTCTGCTTTAGGATCCAATTTCCTACGCAACTCATCTGGTACATGCACGTAAGCTATGCAGCCAAACACTTTCAAGTGTGCCAAATCAGGCTTTGTACCTGTAAACTTTTCCTCAGGTGTTACATCATGCACCGCAGCTGTAGGTGTCCTGTTCATAATGTACACAGCTGTATTTACAGCTTCAGCCCAGAAATGATGAGGCATGTTCTTCTCATTCATCAATGCACGTGCAACCTCTGCAATGTGCCTGTTTTTCCTTTCTGCGACCCCATTCTGCTGTGGAGTATATCTGCATGTAAACTGCTTGTGTATACCATGCATTCGCAGAAAATCTGAAAAATCATTGGAGAAGTACTCTCCCCCTCCATCTGACCTCAATGTCTTGATTTGCATATCTGTCTCCTTCTCAATCATGACTTTGAAGTCTTGAAAGTGACCAAACACTTCACTTTTGTTACGCATGAAGTAGACCCATACTTTCCTTGTATGGTCATCAATGAAAGAGACATAATACCTGCAACCATGTATACTTGCAGTATCGGTTGGACCCCAAACATCTGTGTGCACCACCTCAAGTGGCTTTTTACATACATTGCGCTCATGTGGAAATGAGCCCTTTGACTGTTTTCCAAACTGGCATGCTGCACACACTTTATGCATACCATCCACCTTGAATTTGGGCAAACCTTTTACAATCTGTTTTGATTGCATGCTGCGCAATCTCTGCTCATTGACATGGCCAATGCGTTTGTGCCAAATGTCAACATCAGCCACAACACCTGTGCCCTGTGCAAATAATGCAGCTTTTACCTCAGGCATGTCTACATTCAGCGTAAACATTCTGCCCACACATTTGCCCTCTGTGATCAGCTTACAGCCATTCTGGAAATCTTCTACATAACAGCCATTTGGATTGAAGCGAACCTGCAAACCCTGCTCAACCATTTGTCCAACAGAAACAAGATTCTTTGTAATGTTTGGGACATGAAGTACATCTGCTAAGTACTTTGATTTCCCACTCTTCGTATTTAGAGGTATGTCCCCTACATGAGCAATGGGGTGAGCTGTGTCATCTCCTGTCTGCACATAGCCTGACACATCTGGTTTGCGCATATCTCTAAACCACTCTCCACGAGACGTCATGTGATAAGAGGCACCTGAATCCACATACCAAACATCATCTTGGGTGGAATTCTCTGCAGTCATTGTATTCATTACATGTTGCATAACAAACATGCGCTCGTTTTTGCTGTCATCTGCATCTCTGCTAGTAGATGCATAGTTGCCCTATTCTCTCTTTCTACTTGCTTTTCCCTTTGGACAGTCACGTGACATGTGACCTCTTTCACCACAAGTCCAACATTCTCTACTATCTGGAGTATGTTGCTGCCTGCTTGATCCTGCACCACGACCTCTTTGACTCCCCCTGCCTTGAGACTGGTTTCCCCTGCCACCTGTATTGTTTTGATTTGATTGACCTTCCAGAAATTGGCCCCTGCAACCCCTTGGGCCTCGACCACGACCTCTACCTCTACCTCTGTTGGAGTTAGAATAGAAGGCCTGTTCAGAATTATTTCTGCCATGAGAAGAAGATGTGTCAAGGTTCTTCTCCTCAAGAATAAGCATAGAAATCAAATCTTGGAACACGGGGATGTCGTCTCTTGTATTCATGGAAGACCTAAAATGTACATACTCATTTCCTAGACCATCCAAGCATGCACGGACAATGTCATCATCTTCCACTGAGACTTTAATAGATCCAAGAGCCTCAATGATACTCTTGATCTTCAAAGCATAATCATTGATGGAGAGGTTGTTCCTCTTAACCTGATTTAGCTCCGACTTTAGTTGAAGCTTCCTGGCCTTGGTGTTCACCTCGAACACTCTGCCTAAGTTTTTCCATGCAATGGCGGGGGTTTCAGCATCCTGTAGATAGCACATCATGCCATCTGTGATGCTCATAGAAAGCCATTACATCACTTTGCTCTGGCCTTGTTGCCAGTCCCTCAAAGCTTTCCTTTGTTCTGCTGTAGCATTTGCCTCGGGAATCTCTCGTTCCTTTTCATTGTCTCCTTCTACATAGTCCCAATAACCTTTTCCTTTTAGGAAATTTGTTATTCTGAACTTCCATGCAGGGTAGTTATTTTTCTCAAGCTTCTCAGTAACAATCTGACTGAAACCGTCAGACATCTTGAAGCACTGAGACAAAATAGCTGCAATCTGCAAAAACCTGCAAATCTGCTGAACCTGCTATCGTGGTTCTTGTAACGCTTTCTACACTCAACGAGTGTCCACAATCAAGCGTACATACAACCACTGTACTTGTACAGTAAATCTCTGTATACTGCACTTTGGAGACCTGTTCAGAAACTTGTGCGAAAAACTCGGCATTTGGTCCTAGATTGCGAACGAAGGGATTGTGATGCTCTTGCTCTCTTAGCCTCTCTTGCATGCACCAGGCTCTGATACCATGTAAAGAATGAGGATGCAAGAGAGCTACACAAGACAAGCACAAAGCACACAGAGATGGAAAGCTTCTTCTTCTTCTTCACAGAAAAGAGAGTACAAAATGACTAAGTGCTAAAGCTGAAAAGTAGCACATATGTACATGCGGTCACTAAGTGTGAACTCGCTAGAAGCATACTAGGCTGGCACTATAAGTGTAGTCCAGCTGTAGAATCACTGGCAGAGATCCTCCGTGTCGGTCACCTAACGCGCCAGTGAGTAAATGCCGTAAGCGGCCAAGACCCGTAGTGGATTCCAGCTCAAGGTGTAGAGCTCGACATCTCAACACATATTACAGCATGAAGAACCTACCACATACAAGGTAGCTAGTACCAAGAAGGAATGGAACCAAGCTATGGAAAAGGAGATGGATGCTCTCCACAAGAATCAGACATGGGATCTATGTCCATTACCCCCCAACAAGAAAGCCATTGGATGCAGGTGGCTTTACAACCTGAAGTTCAACAAGGAAGGGAAGATTGATAGGCACAAAGCAAGATTGGTAGCCAAAGGCTTTGCTCAACAATATGGTTTGGACTTTGATAAAACCTATGCTCCTGTAGCAAAGATGAGCTCTATTAGGTTGTTAATTTCTTTAGCTTCTATCTTAAAGCGGAAGCTTAAGCAAATGGATGTCAACAATGCCTTTCTCAATGGGCTACTTGAGGAGGAAGTCTACATGCAGCAACCAGAGGGATATTTTGTTGCAGGGAAAGAGGACATGGTATGTAAGCTCAACAAGAGTTTATATGGATTGAAGCAAGATTCAAGAGCTTGGTATGGGAGGATTGATGATCACCTCCAATCTCAAAGATTTCAGAGAAGCCATGCTGATCACACTCTTTACTATAAGGTACAAGGAAAGGATATTATTCTTGTTATCATCTATATGTGGATGATCTTATCTTGACAGGTAGAAATGAAGCTATGGTGGAGGATGTTCAATCTCAACTCTCCAAGGAGTTTGAGATGAAGGACCTTGGATATTTACACTACATCCTTGGTATTGAAGTATCTAGGCTGAAGAAGGGAGACATCTTTATCTCTCAACAAAAGTACCTCCACTCCATTGTTGATAGATTTGGAATGATCAGCTCAAAGCCTATTTCTATACCTATTGAGTCTAGTCTTAGACTCACTAAGGATGAACATGGTATTCCCTATGATGCTACACTCTATAGACAGCTCATAGGTTCTCTTATCTACTTAACTATCACTAGGCCTGATATTTGCTTTGCTGTCCACTCACTTGATCAATACAGGCAAGCCCCAAAGATATCTCATTGGAATGCAGCCAAGAGAGAACTTCGGTACTTGAAAGGTACTCCTTCCTTAGGTATTTTGTATGGAGGAGACAAGCTGAATCTACATGGTTTTAGTGACTCTGATTATGCAGCAGACTTGGTGGATAGGAAGAGCATTAGTGGCAATGCTTTCTTTCTAGGTGCAGGAGCCATCTCATGGAGCTCCAAGAAACAAAACACCATCAGCCTTTCATCAACAGAGGCTGAATATAAAGCTCTTATTATAGCAGCTTGTGAAGCTATTTGGTTGCAAAGATGTTTGCAGGAAATTGGTTTCTATGGAAGTGGCCAAGCTACACCTATCATGTGTGACAACACCTCAGCTGAATCTTTAGCAAAGAATCCAGTGCTACATCAAAGGACCAAGCACATTGAAGTCAGAGAGCACTTCATCAGGGAGAAGGTGCAAAGTGGAGACATAGTCTTACACCATTGCAGCACCATGGAGAATGTAGTTGATATCTTTACCAAAGCTCTAGGGAAGGAGCTTTTCTTCAAGCATAGATCAGCACTTGGCATGATGGAGCTTCCCTTAAGGGAAGGAATTGAAGAATAAGGGAAGGCTCTTCATGCAAGATCAAGCAATAAGGGAAGGCATCACAACAAAGCCTTCAACAATTTAATTTTTGGTTTGCTTTAGTTGTTTTTGATTTCAGGTTTTACTCTTTTCAAGATGCTTATGGACTTGAGGGAAGGTGTTAAAATTACAAGTCCAACACATCTACTTGAATAAGGTGGGAACAACGGCTTTAGCATGATGCTATGGTAGCATGATGACATGGTAGCTTAGGATGATGACTTGACATCATTTTGGATGGTCAATAACCCTTGCATCATCAGATATACACGTTGAAGGATCTACAACAACCACCAAGCAGTTAGGTGGATAGGTACCTAAAAGGTAGGAGCAGATTCAGCAGGTGCAGCAGGCAGATTTGTAGGGATGAAAATAGCCACCTACAGCTGTGATCTTGTGGAGAAATACAAAGAGAAATTGTTCTACTCCATGTGGACTATAATCCTCTCAGAGGGTTTATCCTAATTCAGCTTCTACCATATTTGGTGAAGGTGCCAAGTTGGCTGCCTGCAGAGTTGCACACTGCACATAGAGGGTAACCTGCCAACTTGGGAGCTACCTATTTGGAGATACAGCCATGATCTCTTCTTGGACTATGAAGTAGATATGTTTCCCACATAATGGTGCATCTACCTACCAAAGGGATCCACCACTTATGCTCAGCATTGAGAGATACAGATATATAAAGATGTACCAGTACACTAGTTCGACAGAGAGATACATAGAGTAGAAAGACAGAGAACAGAGAGAGACAGAGAACACAGAGAGAGAGCTAAGAGACCTTGTGAGGCTTAGATAATCTTGTATAGAGTGTTGTTATCTGGGAAAACACACTCATTGTACTTGGGAATTTAACCTCTAGCTTGGGTTTGGGGATCAACCATTCAGTCTCACAGAAGTACCTATACTGTGTACCATTGGTACTTTCCGAGTACCTATCTAGGTACTTCCAGAGTACCATAACTGTTTGTTTGGTACTATGTACTCTCTATTATTAGTACTGTTAAGACTGTGTCACAGTACTTGTCTTGGTAGTCTACAGTACCTGCATTGGTAGTCTGCAAGTACCAATATTGTATCTCAAGGAAGCTTCATCATCAATAAAGATATTCCTTTCAGTATATCATTGTCTCTCTCATATATTTCAGTTAAACACTTGTCATTCTCACACATATCTTAGCACAAAGATCCATCCCTTCACCCCCCCTCATTTCTCACACCCTTTTCTCTCAGCCAAACAATGTTATCATCATCAAACAATGTTATCATCATAGGGTTTTCACTAACCCACCAACCATCTCCCCATGTAGAATGCATCCATACTTGACGTAATCTCCCTCTCTCCCCCTCCCGCTACGACTATGTACAAAAGTGGGTATTGGCAAAGTTCTGAAACGACCAAAGTAAAACCTCCTCGGACAACGCATGGCATCATCCATCTTCATATTGATGCTCATTTTAGCTTTTACTTTAATTCATTCTATTTTGTACTTGAACATTGTTTTAGATCCATTAGGCTTTTATGGGTTTGGTCCCATACGCACTGGGAGACGGTTAATATAATATTTCAATTGTTCTCTCTCTCTCTTCCCCGTCCCACTACGACTCCAATGCAATACTTTCTCCAACAATGCACAATGCCGGGAATCCTTGGGCATTGACGACGATGCAACTCCATTTCATCTAATGATTTCAGACTTTTAGTTTTAGTCTTTCATTGTAATTCATTTTATTTTTATACCCAGGTATTGGATTAGATCCACAAGGATTTTCTCACTTTAATTTCGTAGGTAATTTTGGCATTTTAAAGCCAGTTACTATAACATTTTATTTCATTTCACTCTCTTCACAACCCCCCTCACCTCCCTATTATGATGCTTTGGTAATTGACGTCAATCATGTTATATTTTTGAAGTATGCGATGTATAATAATCCACTAGTTTTATTTATATATACATATCCATATATATATATATATATATATACATACATATATATATATATATATACACACACACACACACATATATATATATATAGAGAGAGAGAGAGAAAGAGAGAGAGAAGATACATTAGAGAACACGCATCTACCTCGTGCCTGAAAAACACAAAAGGCATGGCTCATATATAATTTGGACTTCAATGTCCTACCTTAACCACCCTCAGAATTGTAGCTTCTCCCCAGCAACTTTGCTCATTCTAGTTGAACATGATGGTCACTGAGTTGAAAGCAGTTTTTTGATGGAACTTTCAGCCAAAATTAAGTACTTCAAAACTGTCTGAGCACAAGTTGTTATGCAACTACTCATACACTCGATAAGCTCTTGCTATTGGTATTAAAAATTTTATAATTGTGTTCTATGTTTATTTAGCATTCTTTTCAAATGATCTACCTCAATTTTAATTACACACACTCTTTGTGCATTATATTTCCACTTCTAATGCGAATGGTAAATATATCACACATTCATGTCGACTTATCACTGTTAACATGGCATTTCCCCTGTATGTCTATCACTATGATTGTTCCCATTTTGCACAAATTCTCTCTCGCATTATCGGATTTAAAATCAATAGACTCAAGATATTCTACCTTTGGCCACGTAAATTTAGTGTATGATTCGCTTGTTGTTAAATTTAACACAGTCATTTTTAGTGCTTTTTTAATAGAAAAGTTTTGCAGATAAATCTAAACATAATGTTCTTTTATCAAGCTCCAGGTATGAAATTTCTTAATGCATTTTGATAATACCCCTCTTGAAATATCATTCCAATTATTCTTGATAAATACGATCTATTTATGACCTTAAAGTAACATTACTTAGATCACCACAAGAGCCTATCCCAACTCTTCTCTTATCTTGGAACCTCGAAATTCCCCGACTCTTTACCACATCTCCTTTTGTGAAAATCCTCTAGTTTAATAGTGGTTTGGTAAATTAAATTTGGGTTTTTTTAAATGAGTCTTTTTCATAATCTCACACACCTATAAATACCCAAGCACCTTTGTAGCAGGCACGAATTTTTCCCAGATGCTTCAAGACGACAAAACTTCCTTATTTGTTTACATTATATTGCAACATCCATTGTTTCTAATGTCATTGTTTTCTTTGATTGGACTCTTTCCTGAGATGAATTGTCATACCACTACTTACATGAGCTCAGGTGGTGTGCAATGATCACTAAGATTTGAAACATGCTTCCATATTCAAGTCTATTCCAATTTATATCAAACAGGTCATTTATTTTTCACTTTTTATGCCTAGCCTAGTCCGTTGGTCACAGACACACAGATTCGTCGATATATGTAGTGTGTAGATTCGTCGATTCAGGCAGCACATTTATAAAACGGAAGATTCATGATTTTTAAAAAATATCCAATGCAGATTCGCTGATGTATGCAACATTAATGCAAATTCGTGAATTTAAGCAGCAACTCGGGTGTAGATTCGCCCGTTTAGGCAACACCAATCACAAAATCATGCTGTAGTGGCTGCCACCACTGTAACTCGTATGATTTTGTTACCCGCGTATACAAAATGAAAGATATTTAGATTTGGATTTCAAATGGACAGGTATTTGGAATTGGATTTCAAATGAGTATATGATGCTTTTTTTGTAGCCATGTGGACTTGAGATTCATGAGAGTTGGTTATTGAATGATGAGTGTGACCAATGATATCCTGATTCATCAGGGTATGACATATACTCCTTATTCTAGTGGTATGGGACACTAGCATAGGTAGTATGTGGATGACGGCAGCCATAAGCTAATGTTGTTTAGTTTCATAAATGTTTCTTTTATTATGTGATGTTTTTGACACAGCATACTAATCACTGTTTTTAAGAAGTATTTTTTGCTGATTTTTATCTTCACAACTGAGGACAATTGCTTTCTAATGGAGATATATGTTATGGAATTGATAATTTACTATTCATTTGCAGCTGAAAGGTGGAAAAAGGGCTTGATCGATCTAGTTCTATGCAAACAGATATACAGTTTATGTACATTTTATTATTCAAGTGCTCTTTATGAGCTGTGGCCATTTATGATCGGCCGATCAATTTGTACTCAATTTGACCATTCAAGAAATCTATAAATGAAATATGTGCAAGAGGGAAATGGTCACTCTTGCACGGGGGGGAGATTGCACCCAGCACCTGCGTTTATTCTTATCCACTTCTCTCTACTATCTCGTCACGTCGAAGTAGCACTCCACTCTAGGAGGTGCACCTCCACGCGCTTTCTCTCTTTCTCCAGTGCTCTACCTCTCTCGTATCAGACTTATTTATGGATTCTATGCATAGTCGATTATCCAAGTATGTGGATTTGTGGATCATATTGTCGATTGTGTACTATTTGCATATTTTGCTGGGACATCGCGCCTCCGTTTCTAGCATTGCATGGATTTCCAGGCCATCTATATCCTTCCCCCTTGTGTAAGAAATAGCTATATGCAGCACTCCCGGAGAGATTTTTGTTCGTGTTGTCTACTATAGACCTTGTCAAGTCCACTTGCACAAAAAAAAACTTGCCATGCCTAGGAGCTCCAATGGAGCCCTATCATGCCCTATTTTGTGCCAACTTGCGATCCACCTTGACTATTTGTAGTCATTCTTTCCCACGGGTCCTTGACTCCACCATCCTCAATCATTGCATGCCTTCTATACACCTTGCATGCTTCATGAATGGTAGCATGTGGCTTCCCTCATGCTTTCATGCCATCCATACACCTTCCATGCCCAAGATACAAGCCTCACCCCACCCTCCCCTTCCTCCTTCCTAAGGGGGGAGAGAGAGAGATCTAAGCTCTAATATCACTATGAGGACCAAAATGAATGTTATTCTTGTTGAGAGAGAAGGAGAGAGCACAGAAATAGAACCCCAAACTGTATAGAATACACACATGAGATGATGTATATATAGAGGGGACTTGGGTGCCATATATAGAGAAGCCATATATTTAGTAGATTTACATATAAGCTCAACACCCCCGCTCAAATAAGGGTCCCTAACTGTGGATGAAAAAACCCTTGCGGGATCAAGGGAAAAACCCACAGCTCTATATACACCCACCGTTATATTATAAAAATCATTGAATATACAAATGTTCACGAGGAGCTACATCACTCCTTTTACAATGAATATTTTATGAGGAGCTACATCACTCCTTTTACAATGAATGTTTTATGAGGAGTTACATTACTCCTATCCTATCAAATATAATAATGAATACAAAGGTTCAATAAAGAGGTGTAAAGGCTATCTATTAGTTTGTAATCAAAAGTGTCTCCGTGAATCTGCTGTGTAGCTTGTCATCAATATCGCATCACTAAACATGTCTTCATGTTGTCATCAATATGGCATCACCAAACATATCTTCATAAATATTTTATTGTCACCAAGTTTGTCTTCATAAAATCAATTCTTTGATCAATCCTACATAGATCATAGACTCAAAAAAAAACATAGTCATGAAAATTATTAGCATCGTTAGTGAAATAATTACGTTCACAATGCCATAAGAGATGGTTCGCGATGCCACTCTTTTGACGACATATATACGCATGACAACATATGGTACATAAAGTATGAACGTAAAAGTACAAGATGTGTGATTACGTGATGCAAATGATATGTGTATATACTACATAAAACAATATTTATCAACGTAGTGATCAATGAATACCATCAAAGTATTAACAAAATAAAAATGAATAAATCATCATGGTATCAACGAAAAGCATCATGATATCACCGAGAATAATCATTGTATCAACAAAACAACATCATGACATCACCGAGAATAACCATGGTATCAACGAAACAACATCATGGTATCACCGAGAATAACCATGGTATCAACGAAGCAACATCATGTTATCACCGAGAATAACCATGGTATCAACGAAACATCATCATGGTATCAACAAAAATCACCATGGAATCAACGAAATATCATCATGAAATCACCGAGAATAACCATGGTATCAACAAAATATCATTATGGCATCATCGAGAATAACCATGGTATCAATGAAATATCATCATGGTATCAACGAAAATCACCATGATCAAAGTGTTAACAAAACATCAACATGGTACCATCAAAATCACTATGGTATCAACGAGAAATTATCAATAAAACGACGTAAACTATATCTCTAAAAGAATAATTATACGAGAATCAATGAACGAGTATATCATATAACAAAAGATCATGTACCAACATTAGCTCGATAGAATTTGGACGATTATCAACGGCTCGACTGAATCGGAACGATATATAACTGGCTTCTGCAGCAAAGTTACGTCAATAACAAATTTATGATTGATGAAGAAAAAATATAATTTAAAAGTTTTCAATTATGAGAAAAATCAAAAGCAAAAAGTAAAATTTTGATTTTCAAACATATTCGCAATCCAAGACGATAACTCAAAATCGGTGCAGAATTTAGAGAAACTTTCTTCTGCAAAGTTATAGACCGCATCGATTCCGATGGCTCAAGCAAATAGTTTCTCATCAATTCCGATGCCTGCAACGGCTAGTTTTTCTGCAAAGTGATAGACCACATCGATTTCGATCCCTCAAGCGGGTAGTTTCTGCAAAATCGTTTTCAATTAGCAGAAAAAGCAAAAACAAAAAGCAAAAGTTGCTTTTCGGACATGTACGCAGTCCGTGAATGATAACTCAAAATCAGTGCAGAATTTGAAAACACTTCCTTCTGCAAAGTTGTAGACCACAACGATTTCGGTCTTTCGTTAGAGCAGTTTCTCCAAAATCGTTTTTAATTAGCGAAAAAATCAAAAACATAAAATAAAACTTGCTTTTCGAACATGTACGCAGTCAGTGAACGATAACTCAAAATTGGTGCAGAATTTGAAAACACTTGCTTTTGCAAAGTTGTAGACCACATCAATTCCGGTCCCTCTCGCGAGTAGTTTCCGCAAAATCATTTTTAATTAGCAAAAAAATAAAAAACAAAAAGCAAAAGTTGCTTTTTAGGTATGTACGCAGTCCGCGAACGATAACTCAAAATCGGTGCAGAATTTGAATAAACTTCCTTCTGCAAAGTTGTAGACCACATCAAATCCGATCTCTATTGAGAGTAGTGTCTGCAAAATCGTTTTCCATAAGCAGAAAAATTAAAAACAAAAAACGGAAGTTGCTTTTTGGGTATGTACGCAGTCCGCGAACGATAACTCAAAATCGGTGCAGAATTTGAAAAAACTTCCTTCTATAAAGTTGTAGAACACATCAATTTCGATCTCTCTATCGGATAGTTTCTGCAAAATCAATTTTTTGCAGTAGGAAAATCGAAAACAAAAATGTACTTCTCTGATACCATGTTGAGAGAGAAGGAGAGAGCACAGAAATAGAACCCGAAGTATAGAATACACACATGAGATGATGTATATATAGAGGGGACCTGGGTGCCATATATAGAGAAGCCATATATTGAGTAGCTTCACATATAAGCTCAACAATTCTCCACCAAACCTCTTACTTTAATAGACCCTCTAGCCTATTTTTAGGAGGTGCTAAGCCTTGCATGTCTAGAAAATCTTGTGTAGTGCCATGCACCCTTGTCCTACTCTTGTCGTGACAATATTCTACATTAGGGAAAATATGAACCATCTAGGGGCCCTTTCGGATTAAGGTTAATTAGAGGCCAGCCAATGAGAAGAGGGTGGTGGACACACTCTATGCCCTCAAAAATATAGGGGGACAAAGTAGTTTTACACTTCTTAATGGGCTCTTACCTAGTGAGAAGGGGGGGGGCCCATATGGGACCTCCAACTTCCCTCCTTTTTTATCCGGTTTTGAAAAAATCCCAATTTTTTTTGAAATTTTTCAAACTTTTCAAAAATCAAATCTTATCTTCTTAAAACCCCCCTAAATCTATTTTATGGTCAAAAAAGAATATTTAGACCTCAAAAAGTCAAAACGTGCACACAAAAACCCTAAAATTCAAACTTTTAAAAAAACTTTTTTTTTTACTATCCAGAACCCCCCCAAAGTAGTCCTTAGGCAAAAAGTGATTTTCTCTCTCTAGAACCCCTTTTCCAACTCCTCCTTGGTTCAACCATCACACTCATCCTCTACTCCAACACTCTCTCTCTACACCATCTCCATTGCTGCAGCAAGGACGCTCCTCTCTTCTCCCCTACCACCTTCCATTGCCACACTAAGAAAGGGTTATCCACCTTCTCCTCCCATTGCCACACCGAGCAAGGGTTAACAACTTTCTCCTATCACTTTATCCCACCTACATTGTAGCAACAAGCAAGGTCCTGCTCCTCCTCCTAATTTTCTTTGCTCAACCATGGCCAACTCTACTTCTCAAAGGTGGCCAAAGGATGAGGTCACAACACTTGTATGCCACAACACTAGAGGTATATATGATGAGTGGGTGCCACAAGAGTTCACCAAAGGTGCTTGGGTATACATGCAACCATCTGCTATTGGACCTCATCATGTGCGGAATCGTGCCAACTTGGATCATCATTGGAAAGGAAAGCTCCTTGGCTTCAAGAACCGCAAAGACAAGAGGACTGTAGCCATTGTGTAGCATGTTTTCTCAATGTCAAGCATGCAATTGCAACAACCACCTTGATTACCAACACATTGTAAGTACATGTTTTGAGAATACAAAGCTAGGTGTGAAATCACAATGTAATGTTATCATGGATTCATACTTAAGATTTGCCATGCATTTATAGTCATACTTCCATCCATGTTGGTGGAGGAGCAGCCACTACATAGTCTCTCCGGCACATTCAATGCTATACATGCGGACATTGGAGCAACAATGTTCGCACATCTTTGCCCAATCAAACTGGTTCAAAGGAGGATTTTCTTCTATTCTCACTCCTATATTGTCCCTACTTCTACACAAGAGTTTGGAACGTTTGAACCCGTCAAAGTAACTTCCTTATCAAGTATGGAGTGGCCGGTGCTAGATTTGTGGTCAATAGCATCTTTCAAGCAAAAGATGATAATAGATGTTTTCAAAACTCTTTGAAATTACTCTAAAGCTTCTAGGTCTGTGGGCTTGAGTTGGTGTTTCCGTATTCACTATATTGTGCACATTTTTAAAGAGTTTGGATTTGTGGAGACTACCACAATGCTTCTATGTAAAGTTGTGCATTATGAGGAATTAGGAAGGCTTTTAGAAGAGGATTGGGGTTTTGTGGAGGGCATGCACAATGGGGACCGGTACCGTTTTAAGGTTGGAGCTTAAGGTATTGGAATGCGCTATTTGAAATCCCGCACCTCCTTGTACATATGATTTCACTATGATCATTGGATGTGCAAGCTTGGAGTGTGGACTTGATTACAGAGTGTAGAAGGCGCTATTGCAAGATTTGACATTGCAGTGAAGATGCCCAACAATGCTTTGGAGGTAGTCCAAGTGAACAAGCATTGGACTCTCAGTAATGTGCGAGAACATTTGGTTATTATGGGTTTGGAGTCCCTACAACGAGCACAATTTTGTTTACAAGGTCACAAGGTGAGAATCCTTCCACCACATTTTCAATACATCATAGTTTGTCGATCGTTGGATGCGTATTGTAATGAACGTGCGCAGACCGGGAAGAGAATGGAAGACAAATTGAAGGTCGAGGAGGACTGGGGGATGGATGGAACCATGCTATCGCTCTTATAACTTTGTAACTCTTGCAATTTTGAAAATGATCCCCGATTTAATCAACATGATTTTCTTCAAGAAATCATGTCTTTAAATATAATTTTTTGCATTGAGATGAGAGATCATTTTTTGGTGAAAGTGCCTTTTTTTGTATAAATGTCTTTAAAAAGGGACCATTATAAAAGGGGGGCCGCATAACTCATTCACTATTTTTACTTTTGAAACTCTTGAGATCCTCCACTCTCTATCTACACCACAGGCTAGACATGGATGCTTCAAAAGCCTCTGTATCTGCACCCACATCCACCCCTTTGTCACGCTTTGTTCTCTTTCTCGAGGACACCAAATACAAAGGAAAGTTGGACCTTCACACCTTTTTTACTCGTCTCCCTGACCTTGACGCCACAATTTACCTTTACATGGATGCATTTACCGAGATTTTTTCATTCATGGAGGAGTACATCATAAAATATTCCGTATCTATCTCCCCACATGCAGGGATATGGGTGCCTTGCGATCTTTTGTGCTACATACACAAAGGTGATCGCCCATTATCCAAGCGGTTTGAATGATTCTAAGACACATGCCATTTCTTGGACGAGCAAGCCCTAGGGGTGTCAGCACTCAAGAAGGGCAAGTTGGGGGAGGAGTACCTTTCTCGGCTAGCAACATTTATCTTCTTGGTGAGCTAGGAGCCTCATTTGGAGGAGCTCCGATTACCACACCTTTAGGTTGGGTCCTTTATCAAGGACACCAAGGAGCAGGAGGTTATCCCCATGAACCTAGCAGTGGAAGGAAAGACACTTTGGCTCGAGTACCCCAGGGGGCTCGAGGAAGTGGTTGAAAAATTCATCGTTGTGGCTGGCCCTAGTGACACTCTAGTGCCACTACCATTGATGGATGTGGCTATCCCAGAGGTAGAAATCAGCCGCTTCTCCTCAATGGTAGTGGATGGGGAGAAGTGTGTGTTTATGCATGATTTGGAGAAAGCTTTTGGCCAGCGCATGGATGAATGCTTGAGTGTGCTATGCAACAACACCAAATGTCCCTTAGACAATACGCCAGAGGCCCTAGAAAACAAGCTCTTGCCACTTGGGGACTGTGTTGTCGATGTTATTGTAGTTGTATGTGCGAAAGTCCTAGCATCATAGCAGTTGCACGTGGCTGAGGAAGAATTCCAAGCCAGGAAATCCAAGGCTAAGGCCGCTACGATGCCTATGCCATTATGCAACCTCCCATCTGATGATCCAAAGCTCATAGCTGCAGTGCATGGGAGCATTGACTTGGATGCAAAGGGCAATAGGGAGAAGGACGACAAGCAGCAGGAGGTAACGTCTATCCTCATGTTCATGTTATTATTTTATCCTTCATTGTCTTTTTTCTCTACCTTCATTGGTTTATGGAGGACGTCGTGGAGGTTGATGATTTTGCTGCAAAAACGGGTGGTAAGCAGACGGGATTTGGACCTCAGTCTTCCCTTGCGCATTACCTAGGACAACTCACCCCTAGCAATGTGGCCATTATTCATAATGAAATTACTCCCTAAGCCCATTTTATGCCTTGGTGGTTGAAAGCTGTGAGCAAGTTTTTGTGTTTGAGCACCATTGCTCAAATTGCACATCTTGTGTTCCTAGTGCGTAGATCCCTTGTATGCACAACATTTGGCACTGGCTTCCATGGTAAAGTGCTTGCCGAGATAGGGATACATGCTTCCATTGGCTCAACTGACCCAAAGGCCATAGCGCAGTCCCTCTTGATTGGGGAGTTGCCTTACGTGCAAGATAGGCACCAGAAAATGGTGAAGAAAATTATGAACTCCTCAGATACATGATGTAAACTCACCATTTTGCAAGTAATAAAAAATTATTTCGAATTGTCTCTCTATCTTGTACATTCTTCTAAATGTGATTTGTCAATCTTGAAAATTGTTGTAGTTAGTGATATGTTTCAATAAGTTGTGTCTTTTTTGCTTGAAGTAACAACACAATGGAAGTTGGATGCACCTGATACTTCTTTCAACTTAGCTTAATTCTGGGAAAAGTATAAAACACATCTGAGTGAAAAGAAGTGGTTTCTCTAAAGTAATGATGCAAAACCAACTGCTTTCAGTTAATTTCTGTTTTTTAAGTATGTTGGGGTAGAAAAGACTCCCAGGTGCCAAAAAAAGGGTGTCCACTTGGATCACCAATTTGCACGCCCTTGTGACCACACTTTTTTTAGCACATGGTAGGCTTCTCTACCTCCTAGGATACTTAAAAAACATAAATTAACTGAAAGCAATTGGTTTTGCATCATTACTTTAGATGGAGACTGGAATTGGAGCTGCTTTCTTTAGATAGCCGATTCCAGTGTTAGAATTTACAGCTACTGGTAAGTCGTTATTCAGTCAATAGAAATGGAAGAGAAGATAGAAACTGAACTGGAATAGTTACATGAACTGAAATACATCTGCTAGAGTGAGAGACAAATTGAACTACTGGAAAGAGTGTTCAAATTCAGATTCAGATTCAGATTTCCTAAAGAATGAATACAAGGTATAACCGACCGAAGTACAATCAACCCGATTACAATGTAATGGGTCCTATTTATAGCCCCTTGAAGTTATTGTGGTAACCGCCATGGTATTACTGACTCGTCCACGGTCCGCCTTCTAGAAGTCGATTCCCACCTATTGAGATAGTCTCCACCATCTACATCCTTCCCTCCTTTCTTGAATTTTGGTAAGACTCCAAAATTTTTGGAAAAATCCACCGTCTAGTCCTTCTGAAGTGTTGAGGAGCCTCTTTACCTTCTTGCTGAGTTGGTCGATGTTCCTCATGACCGTATTCTTTTAGCATTTTAGGCTATTGTGGTATTGCTAGCTTTATACCATGCTTCATGCTTGTTGAGTGCTTGCCACCCCTATAGTTTTAATTCCATGGGTGTCCAACCAAAGCGATACCAACACCTGATTGGGAAAATCCACCGTCTAATTCTGATTTTTTTTGGAAAAATGCTACGTTTGATTCTGAGAACTGCTCAAAAATTCCTCCATCAAATTCTGAGATGGAACTACCCAGCATCCTTCCATTGAACCAGCTTTCTTTTTCTCTTTGGTCTTGATGGTCTCTTAGAAGTCCCAATGCCAGCATTGTCCTTCTGAATGAGTCTGTAAATGGCCTCCTGCTCAAGCTGATCTCACCTTTCTGTGGTCATTTTGACTTCATAAGGCATGAGAGGATGATAAGTTTTGGTGTCAGGATTATAGAGAGTGCGTTTGCCTTTTGTTAGACGAGTTCTGGCCAATTTGTGACAATGCAAATCTGTATAGATCCATTGTTCTAGAAGAGGCTGATTTGTTTTAATCCTAGCTTCAAAGAGAATCTCAGCCATCTCTCTATACTGTGGTCCTAGGCCTGGTTTAGTCCTAATGTCCTTTTCAGGAACTTTAGATGACTCAACAATGAGTTGTAGCAGCTGGTTTGTGATCTTAGTGAGACCTCTAGTCTGGATTTTCCATTGTCCCATACACAGCTTGATCCTTTGCACCTCATCTTTTAATTCTCGAAAATCATTTAATTGAAGAGCATCATTGAATAGCATTTTCTAGGTTTTCCATTCCACAATTGATCGCTTGTACCAATCTTGAAGATCACCAGTAATCTTATAGTATATGATCCAATCTACTGGTTCTATATGTTGAGGATATAGTGCTAGAAAAAACCTCGGGAGCTCCGCTTCTCTTGCTGGTAAAGAATACAGGAGAATTGGGGAATCATGTACAAACTCCAGAAAATTGAGGACAACCTGGTTCTCCTGTTGCATCATCTTTTTGGTAGCTTTAACCAGCTGAAATAGTCTCCGGAGAGCAGTTGACTGTTCTCCTACTGTCATTTGAGTTTGAGGTCCCTTACTGATGGTAGTCTGATCTTCAAGAATAGCTCGCACCCTCTAATCCAAAACTCCTCTAGCAATTTGCATTTGCACTAAGACCTCTTTTAATTGACTTTTGACCTCTTTCATACATTTATATGTTGGCCTATTCCCTAGCTGGATCTCTAATTTGATGTCTAGGGAATGATAATCTGTAGTAGAATGCCGCTACCAATGTGGATCAGCTAGTTTCTCATCAGTAGTTAGTATCCATTCAAGAACACTCTCTAAAAATTGTATTGTACTAGGATGCTCAGGCAATTGGCACACCTCCTGACCATGGAAAGCAGTTGATTTCCAATGTTGAAACATTTCCCTAGAGCCAATATATAGTTGCTGAAATCGCTCTAGATCAAGGATAAGATCATCATCCTCCAGATACATCCTGGTTATAGGAGCTTGCTGATGTCTTAATCTTTTGTTCAGTGTGATGAGTTGTAATGAATGTCGCTCATCACCTTTTAGAATCTTAGTCACAGCTTTGCCTTTCTCTTTATCATCCATACTATGTTGTGACTGGTGCAATGGTGAATTCCCACTGTTGCTGGGTTGTTGATCTCCCACCTGCTGATTATCCGAGTTCTGACCTTCATACTGGTCTGGATGGTCTGTCTTTGACTGATTCCCTCTAATGGCCGGCTTTTGAAACCGTTCCCGTGAGAACCACATCCTAAGGAAGGACAGGTTAGTTACCAAAAAGAAAACAAAAGAGCCCTTTACCATTCACCATACCCCACCCTCCCCCCCCAGGTTAACCACCAGTGGGGTGCCGCCAGTTTGGCCACACGCCTCCATTATCACCAAAGGACGATTTCTCTCTCTCTCTCCCTGCCTGGCTCCGCTAATATTCTCTCTCTCATACTCTACCGCTGCATCATCTGGCCCAGTAGGTGCCTTTGGTATCTCTGTCGCACTCCACCCCCAGCGGGCCGCCATAGATATTATCCTCTCTCTCTCTTCCAAATATTCTTCCCCTCTGTCTCTGTGCTTGTCCACACACCAGCCCCAACGGACCGTACCCCCACCCCTCTCGTACACACTCCCTTTGGCCTTAAGCATCCCCCCCTGTTTTCTTCCTCCCACCCCACCCTGGCGGACCACTGGCGTAAGCACCCCCCCCCCCCCCCCCTTATCTACACCTAGATCTCTCTCTCTCTCTCTCTCTCTCTCTCTCTCTCTCTCTCTCTCTCTCTCTCTCTTGGAAGTAGCCACGACGGGCCTTTAAGAAAGCTCTATCTCTCCCTCCCTCTATCTCTCTTGCCCTCTCTTCCTCTATCCTCTAAACCCCCCACCATATCCTCTCTCTCTCTTCATACACCCCCCTCACAATCCCTATCCCCTCTCTCTCCTTGGTGGGAACCACCCCTAAGCCATAATATCTCACTCTCTCTCGTTGACTAAGCACACCCCCCCCCTTCCTTGTCGCACCCGCTGTCGGCTACCCCCCCTCTTGGGCCACGCGCTTGTCCTCAACCCGCCCGCGCGCGTTTTCTTCCATACCCCCCCCCCCCCCTCCCCAACCCTATCCCCTCTCTCCTCCCTCACCATGCCCCCCCCCCGTTACCATGCATGCTCGCGCACACACATACATATACAAATACACATATTGACTTACATATACACACACACACTCACGCGTATGCACCCACCTACCCACCCATACATATACACACACAATATATGCGCACGCACTTTAAAAAAAATACAAAAAAAGAAGGAAAGACGGCCATCGACATCGACGAAAAAGGAGGAGGAACCCAAATCATGCGCCGCCAACGACAAAAAGATGAAATGCGCCGAAGGCATGTCCCGGCCGAGCTCGAAAAGACGTACACGCAACACCGAAGCACCAACAAGGCACCATTCGCCAACATCACGCAACCACGATGCCATTTTCAGTAATTTGTAGGTTATGTTCTTCATTTCTTCAGTTTTCACCCAAGCCTTGTAAAATTCCCAATTTGTAAATTCCCTCTCTGTAGGTGATGGTCACAAAGGCCCACCTAGAGGTTTCCATTTTAAAATAACTTTCAAGACAAAGCAAGGGTCAACCACACTAGGACCACCGCTTGCTTTTGTGTCCCCGATTAGCTTACCCTAATCAAATCGGGATTACCCTAATCCAAGCAGCCAACACCTATAAAAGGGCATTGAGAGGTCACTATCGGCGGGGGGGGGGGGGGGGGGGGGGGGGGGGGGGGGGGGGGGGGGGGGGCAGTTCATGAGAGGCTAGCACTTGGTTGAGTTTTAGTGGGAAGCGTTGACACTATTGGCATCACGAGGAGGGGTCTTGTGTGACGGTTTGCCTTGGGAACTGCACCATGTGAAGGGAGCCACGTCCACGTCTCGACTCCAATGGTCGATGCACACACACACACATGCTGTTGGTAGGAAGCTTTACAATCATCGAGTCGTCTTTGGAGGACACACCAAGTAGTTGCACCATCTTTTCTCCCTACCTCTCTATCACCACAGTGTGTCGCCTCGCTGGAAGGAAGGTCATTGTAAATACTGCAGAAATAATTCTCCCTCACACCCCGAGGGTTTTCATCATTTGTCTGTGTGTGTGTGTGTGTGTGTGTGTGTGTGTGTGCGTGTGTGTAAGTTTGCGATGTTCACATCATCGTTGTCTGCATCCTAGCCGCTCAAATCTAGGTGGTGCCCCCTGTTTGCTTTACCGTGACAGGCTCAAGGCGTGCCATTCGGCCCCCGACATTTTAGAGGCTATCGGGGTTCGGGGTTCGCTTTGCTCCCGTCCTTTTGTGCCCCCACTGAGGAGGGCTTCTAAGACCCTTCAGTTTACAATGTTGATGGTGACGCACGCCATCAATCATGGACGAATGGTGAAGGAATTTTCTAACTGGAGGAGGGAAGAAGAGGAGACTAAGGAGGCACTAGCCACCTTCTTTGAAGTACTACTTCCAAGCTACAGTGTCGTCAGTATTCAAGAGGTAAATTCTCCATCTCGTGTTGCTCGTTCTAACCACAAATTGAGAGCATCAGGTGGGAGGTTTGTGAGGTGCCATCACTGTTGTCAACCGAAACACACTGTCAATGAGTGCCAGCAATGAAGGCAGTGAAGGGGCTGAAATTGTCTACATCGACATTCATCGTGAATAATTTATTCACATCAAAGAAGGAAAGAAAATGGTGAGGCCTCTTTTCCCTAAAGAAACTGTAGTCAAAGTTATAACCTTTACTCCAAAATGGCCTAAGGGGGATGCTCAAGCCAAAGGTAAGGAAAAGATAAGCCAGTCTGGAAACAACATGACCCCGAAGGGAGAAACATCTGGCCAAGCAAGTGCTTCAAGCTCAAAAATCCGGGTTGTACCCAGCTTGCCAAAGAGGAAGTCATCCGAAGCTAAGCGATGGAAGGTTGCCTACCGATTTGCACGACGCATGGGAGTGCTACCAATCCACTTTGACAATCCTGAAGACGAGGTGGTTAGAAGATTCCCATGTCCTAGGGAAGAGTGGTTCGGTTACTGCTCTTGCTGTTTTGGAAGACGGGTAGAGGATGTCCCTCCTCTCCCTGTACAACTTATCCTAAAGAAGCTCTCCACCACGGGTGAAACCCAGTGGGCCGGAGACAAGTTGCAGCTGAATGGAGTGGAATTCTTGCAACAGGCCGACTACAAAAATTATCTGCAATTGCTACTAGCCAAGAGGCTGGGAGTGGTCAGACGTGTTGCCATAACCCCGTACGTGCTGAGCGACGAAGGAAAGGTAGAGCCCATGAAAGGCAATGACCTCCTGTGGATGTGCCGACTCATCAACACTGCACGGTAAGAGTATAAGTAAGTAATCCACCCTGTGTGCATGATGGAAAACGGGCCGACAGCATTCCCGTTCAGATTCCTGCAACATATGCATGTGAATATCTATGTAGATAGGAAAATCTTCTACCAACAGAAGATTGTGTACCTATTCGGTGCGGCGTTACTAGGAGAAATCCTTGATTCTCCAAACCCTATCATTCTCTCCATATTGGATTATCATCATTCCTTTAATATTTCTATCTTTATCCTGTTTTAACCTATCCATCCAGCCTTGTAAAAAGCCTCTATGAGACGCTACTATCATTAAATTAAAAAAAAAGGAAAAAAAGGTTTGTAATTTCCTCAGTCACTACCATGGCAAGTGTTTCTTTCCCCACGTTCAGTGGAAAGAAGGGAGGATATCTCACCACCGACTTTTTGGATGATTTTGACATTTCTTGTGTCGTTTCCAACAAAGATGACGACGCTTCACGACTTCAAATTTTTCCTCTATTGATGAAAGCAGAGGCCAAGTCTTGGTATAATGCATTGCCCCAGACTACCAAGAATGCATGGGATATGTTAAGGGATGACTTTGTAAACAGGTTTGGTGGAGGCACAACCTCGGAGAAGCTATGGCAGTTACTGACGGAATTGAAGCAGGGAGGTTTGCTAGAGTATGCCACCTACGAGTCCAAATTTGTGGACTTATGGGAGAGATGGGTTGACTCACTAGAGGAGGGCGAAGGAGCGTGTAATTTCCTAAACAAGGACCGTTTCATTGCTAGTCTATGGTCGCCGCTTAGAGAGAAGGCGAAGGGAAGGTTTCTTGCAACATATGAGTTGGCAGTAGAAGTAGCCCACCTTAAAGACAAGAAGCTGCGCATGCAAGCAAGAGTAAACGAGTCAGAGGAAACAAGCTCGGTCCGAACAACCCCAGTGACTGCAACAGCCAGTCGTAGAGCCCAACTACAATAGGCATCAGAAGAGCAGTAAGATCTGTTGAGTCGCCTCACCACCCAACTGGAGAGTTTATCCGTGCATCTGGTGCAGCAAGGGCATGCACCTGTTAGGAATCCAGAACAAGGAAGAGGACAACGAAGACAGAACCAAGAGTACCACTGCTACAATTGTGGGGAAGACGTCCATGGTATGTACTACTACCTGTTGAGAGAGAAGCAAAGAGCACAGAAATAGAACCCCAAAGTGTGTAGAATACACACATGAGATGATGTATATATAGAGGGGACCTGAGTGCCATATATAGAGAAGCCATATATTGAGTAGCTTCACATATAAGCTGAACACCCCCGCTCAAATAAGGGTCCCTAACTGTGGATGAAAAAACCCTTGGGGGATCAAGGGAAAAACCCACAGCTCTATATACACCCACCGTTATATTATAAAAATCATTGAATATACAAATGTTCACGAGGAGCTACATCACTCCTTTTACAATGAATGTTTTGTGAGGAGTTACATTACTCCTATCCTATCAAATATAATAATGAATACAAAGGTTCAATAAAGAGGTGTAAAGGCTATCGATTAGCTTGTAATCAAAAGTGTCTCCGTGAATCTGCTCTGTAGCTTCTCATCAATATCGCATCACCAAACATGTCTTCATGTTGTCATCAATATGGCATCACCAAACATATCTTCATAAATCTTTTATTGTCACCAAGTTTGTCTTCATAAAATCAATTCTTTGATCAATCCTACATAGATCATAGACTCAAAAAAAAACATAGTCATGAAAATTATTAGCATCGTTAGTGAAATAATTACGTTCACAATGCCATAAGAGATGGTTCGCGACGCCACTCTTTTGACGGCATATATACGCATGACAACATATGGTACATAAAGTATGAACGTAAAAGTACAAGATGTGTGATTACGTGATGCAAATGATATGTGTATATACTACATAAAACAATATTTATCAACGTAGTGATCAATGAATACCATCAAAGTATTAACAAAATAAAAATGAATAAATCATCATGGTATCAACGAAAACCATCATGATATCATCGAGAATAATCATTGTATCAACAAAACAACATCATGACATCACCGAGAATAACCATGGTATCAACGAAACAACATCATGGTATCACCGAGAATAACCATGGTATCAACGAAGCAACATCATGTTATCACCGAGAATAACCATGGTATCAACGAAACATCATCATGGTATCAACAAAAATCACCATGGAATCAACGAAATATCATCATGAAATCACCGAGAATAACCATGGTATCAACAAAATATCATTATGGCATCATCGAGAATAACCATGGTATCAATGAAATATCGTCATGGTATCAACGAAAATCACCATGATCAAAGTGTTAACAAAACATCAACATGGTACCATCAAAATCACTATGGTATCAACGAGAAATTATCAATAAAACGACGTAAACTATATCTCTAAAAGAATAATTATACGAGAATCAATGAACGAGTATATCATATAACAAAAGATCATGTACCAACATTAGCTCGATAGAATTTGGACGATTATCAACGGCTCGACTAAATCGGAACAATATATAACTGGCTTCTGCAGCAAAGTTACGTCAATAACAAATTTATGATTGATGAAGAAAAAATATAATTTAAAAGTTTTCAATTATGAGAAAAATCAAAAGCAAAAAGTTAAATTTTGAGTTTCAAACATATTCGCAATCCGAGACGATAACCCAAAATCGGTGCAGAATTTAGAGAAACTTTCTTCTGCAAAGTTATAGACCACATCGATTTCGATGGCTCAAGCGAATAGTTTCTCATCGATTCCAATGCCTGCAGCGGCTAGTTTCTGCAAAATCATTTTCAATCAGGAGAAAAATAAAAAACAACAAGCGGAAGTTCTTTTTAGGCATGTACGCAGTCCGCAAACGATAACTCAAAATTGATGTAAAATTTGAAAAAACTTTCATTTGCAAAGTTGTAGACCACATTGATTTCAATCCCCATCGCGGGTAGTTTCTGCAAAATCATTTTCAATTAGCAGAAAAGAAAAAACAAAAAGAGAAAGTTGCTTTTCAGACATGTACGTAGTCCGTGAATGATAACTCAAAAATTGGTGCAGAATTTGAAAACACTTCTTTCTGCAAAGTTGTAGAGCACATCGATTTCAGTCCCTCACGGGGGTAGTTTTTGCAAAATCGTTTTCAATTATCAGAAAAATCAAAAACATAAAATAAAACTTTCTTTTCAAACATGTACGCACTCCGTGAACAATAACTCAAAATCGGTGCAGAATTTGAAAACACTTACTTCTGCAAAGTTGTAGACCACAGTGATTCCAGTCCCTACCAAGAGTAGTTTCAGCAAAATCGTTTTCAATTAGCAAAAAAATCAAAAACAAAAAGAGAAAGTTGCTTTTTAGGTATGTACGCAGTCCGCGGACGATAACTCAAAATCGATGCAGAATTTGAATAAACTTCCTCTTGCAAAATTTTAGACCACATCGATTCCAATCCCTAGCGCGAATAGTTTTTGCAAAATCGATTTTGATCAGGAGAAAAATCGAAAACAAAAACGTACTGCTCTGATACCATGTTGAGAGAGAAGGAGAGAGCACAGAAATAGAACCCCAAAGTGTGTAGAATACACACATGAGATGATGTATATATAGAGGGGACCTGGGTGCCATATATACAGAAGCCATATATTGAGTAGCTTCACATATAATCTCAACAGTGCCCATATCCAACGAGGTAGAATTTCAATAGAGGGGGGAGACAGAATCAGATCTCTCCGCCAAGAGCAATACCACCACCACCTAGGCAACTAGGGCTGATCCCACCGGTCCAAATCCTTTGACCACCCGTACAACAACAACCACCACCTCAACTTCTCATTCCACCACTACCCCCACCACCTGCTGTGAACCAAGCGGTGAGTGTTATTAGCTTGGAGGCTAAAGGTAGAAGAACTAGTTCGAGAGAAGCACAAAGGGAAAGCGAAGGTAGAATAAGTGGATGCTATGGGAGTGAAGCGTGCCAGACACGAGGAAGCCTCTCAAAGAGAAGAGAAGATGAAAGGGAAGGCCAAGTCTAGCCAGCAAGAAGCTAAACCGTGACAGAAAATAGACATCGTGGACTTCTCACTAGGTGAGTATCCAAAACCCTATGACTTAGTTCAGGATGTGTTAATGCAGGGCCCAAAGATAACTTGGCCCCAATTACTCCACCTTGCACCAAGAATGAGGAGGCAATGGACAAAAATGGTGAGTACCAAGAAATCAAGACCCAGGATAGATGAGGCTATCTCTAAAAGGGATCTTGACGACATCCTACCAACCATGGATGCCCACATTAAGGGGCAATGAATCTCAAATGTCTACATAGATGGTGGTGCGCAAAAATATGTCATGAGTGAAAAGATGATACACCATCTAGGTCTAGAGGTAAGTAGGCCGGCACCCTACCGAGCCAAAATGGCAAACAATGTAAGAGTAAAATGCGTAGGCATTGTGAATGCGGTCAAAGTAAAAGCATTCAATACAGAAGGGGAGGTAGACATCTTTGTCATGCCACACAAAGGGGAGGGCTACCCCATCATTCTTGGGAGGCCTTGGCTTATGGCTATGGAGGCTAAACAAGACTGGAGCACCCGAATGATTCAGATGAAGGACGTTAAAGGGAAGTCCATATTCTATGACATGAGGACTGGGAAGCAACGCAACATGATCTTGGCGGCTTCAGAAGATAAGTCCACCAGGGACTATGCGTCTACCTCAGGAGAAGAGATAACCACCACCGAAGGAAGTGACAGTAGCATCAAATTGATGGGGGTCATTCTTGAAGACCCGAAAAGATTGACACAATCTGAAACACCCCCGACAAACCAAGAGGAATCATCAGGTACGCAGTCCTTGGAGGATGCAGGTAAATTACAAAAAATGCTCTCAAATGAGTTAACCGATGAAGAAAGGAAGGAATATGTTTCCATGCTAGGAAGCTTCACTACTTTGTTCATTGATGGCTATGATAAGATCTCAGGAATTACAGTAGTGCAACACCACATAAAACTCAAGGAAGGCAGTAAACCCGTAGTACGGAAGCTCAGAAGACGTGGAGTAGTCTTACAAGAGGCACTACTTAAAGAAGTGAGAAGTTTGCTACAAGCATGTTTCATCTACCCTGTCGAAAACTCTGAATGGGTCTCCCCAGTAGTAGTCACACCAAAAAAAAATGGTAAGTGGAGAGTCTGTGTGGACTATAAACCTCTCAATGAAGCCACAAAGAGGGATCACTTTCCCCTCCCATTCCAGGATGAAATTCTCAATGAAGTGGCCGGTTACGAACGACACACCGTGTGTGATGGCTACTCAGGATACTTCCAAATTAGCATTGTGGAAGAAGATAAGAAGAAGACAACCTTCATCACACCTTGGGGATGCTTTCCTTACAGGGTGATGCCTTTTGGCCTCACTAACGCCCCGGCCACATTTCAGGGCTATGTGACCTTTGTTTTCCAACCCTACTTTGGAAGATCAATACGGGTTTTCATAGATGATTTTTTCATCTATAGTTCATGAGCCCTTCATGTAAGCAAAGTCTATGATGGATTAACCAGGCTACAAACCTTGGGTGGCTAGCTCAACGGGGATAAGTGTCGCATTGGTGAAAGCAAAGTCACTCTCCTTGGCCATGTAATTTCAGCAAAAGGGATTGAGGCTGACCCTAGCAAGATCCAAGCCCTGGTATCTTTGTCGTCACCCACCACCATTAAGAAGCTGGTTTTCTTCCTTCAGAAGGTAAGATACTTAAGCAGGTTCATTCACTTGCTATCTCAAGTGGTCCTTCCCCTACAACAACTCCCCCAGAGAGATGTCTTCTCATGGAGTGAAGAGAATGAGTAGCAATTTACTGAGGTAAAGCAAATCCTAGCTAAGCTTCCCACCATTTCACCCCCTAAGTGGGACGAGCCATTTTATGTGAACCCTAGTGTAGGAAGTGATACACTCGGAGCCGTGCTAATGCAAACAGACCCCCAAACTTCTTTCATGCGTCCTATTTACTTCTCTAGTCGTGTCATGACCACGTCAGAAAAGGGATTTACCGAAGTAGAACATATGGTTCTGGCACTAATGTTTGCTACCACAAAGTTTCGCTCCTATCTCCTGGCTAGACCCTTTGTAATTCTGAAAATGGAGGAGGTTTTCCCATATGTAATTCCACACATAGATGTCTCCTCTAGGATCTCTAACGGGTTAATTAGATTACAAGAGTTTGACTACACCATGCAAGTAGAAAACTCCACCAGGGCTAGTTTAGCGGGAATTCTCACTCATCGCCACTATGAGAAGAAGCTGAAGGTCAACACGGAAGAAAAGGAAGAAACACCAATGGTAGAGACTCCTAGGCTAGAAAGAGCTCACTCTCTTTTCTTTGACGGAGCATACAGGAGAACAATGGACCAGACTGCAGCTAGCATAGTCATTTTAAATGAGCAACAAGAAAGAGTACTCTCCATCGGGCAGTTACTACACTCCCACTACAACAATGAAGCAGAATATGCATCCCTATTTCTTGGGTTGGAACAATGTATTTTACAAGGAATTCAATGCCTAAATGTGTTTGGCGATGCTTTTCTTTTGATAAGGCAGATAAATGGCACTTGGGTTTGTAGAAATCAGGTTTTACTTGGTCAACTACGCCAAGTTAAGGATCTTCTAAGGAAGTTTGAAACAGTGAAACTATTTCATGTCCCCAGAGCAGAAAATCAGGAGGCAGATGCTCTAGCAAAAGAAAGAATACAAGATGTTCTCGTAGAAGCAATCAAACTGAAGCTACCCGTCTTTCAAGGTAGTGATACTATGCCTGATATCGTCAGCTTTCTAGATACAGGAGAATGTCCAGAAGAATACACCAAAGGCCAGCAACAGTGGCTGGTCAGGAAGGCTACTAGATACCGCCTTGTCAACGACCACTTGTACTGTAAGGGCAAGGATCAGATTCTAAGGCGAGTGCCTGTAAAGAATGAGGATGCAAGAGAGCTACACAAGACAAGCACAAAGCACACAGAGATGGAAAGCTTCTTACTCTTCTCACAGAAAAGAGAGTACAATACTAGGCTGGCACTATAAGTGTAGTCCAGCTGTAGAATCACTGGTAGAGATCCTCCGTGTCGATCACCTAACGCACCAGTGAGTAAATGTCGTAAGCGGCCAAGACCTGTAATGGATGCCAGCTCAAGATGTAGAGCTCGACATCTCAACAGTGCCAACCTCCAGTGAGATCACAGAGGTAATTTCAAGTTGCCATGATGAAGTCTGGGGTGGTCATTTGCCTCTAGATATCACCAGTAGGAAGATTGTACAAGCATGATACTCATGGCCTAGCTTGAACAGGGATGTACACCATTGGTGTAAAACATGCAAGGCTTGTCAAGTGGCAAGTGATCGCACATTAACCTACGAGCCACAAACTCCTATCATCTCATATGGTCCATTTAAGAAATGGGGAATAGATACAATCGGTCCTTTACCAAGGGCCCAATCAGGTAAATTGTACATCATAGTGGGTGTAGACTACATGACTCGATGGGCAGAAGCAACAACCACCACCCGCATTACAGCCCAAGAGGTAGCAAAGTTCATTTTTGAGCATATTTGTTGCCGTTTTGGCACTCCTCTTGAGATAATATCAGATAGAGGACCAGGTTTCAGAGGCGATCTGGTGGGAGAACTAATGAAGAAGTTAGGCATCACGCGCCGACACTCCACACCATACTATCCACAATGCAATGGTCTGGTAGAGAAGGTAAATGGAATGATTTATAAAATCATCACAAAACATGTGAACAATCACACAGGAGACTGGGATAAACATCTCATGGCAGCTCTTTGGGCCTACCTAACGACGTTCCAAAAATAACTAGGTTTCACCCCTTTCCATCTAGTTTATGGAAAGGAGACAATTCTACCCATTGAAGTACAGATAGACAGCTTACGATTCTTGGATAGCGAGATACAGTGTCCAATTGTAAATCTTCAAAACCATATCCTGGATCTAGAAAGGATCCAACTAGATAGGGAAGAAGCAATCAATCACTATTCAACATAGGTAGAACGACGCCGGCTCACTTTCAATCAAGGGCTTAAAGAAAAGGGACTGGAAAAAGGTATGTTAGTGCTAAGATACGTCAACAAATTCGACACCAAGAAGGACAATAAATTTCAACCCAGATCGGAAGGACCATTCATTTTTAAGAAACACTATGACAACAGCATCTATAAACTGATGGAAGCAGATGGGAGAATTCACAAAACTAGGGTCAATGGATGGAGACTGAAAAGGTATTTTCTTAGGTTTGATCCAGAATTCATGCTAGAAATTCTAGAAGAGGGAGAACCCTCTAACTCCACAACTAAAGATGCAGAGGAGGGGCTAGAAGCATGAATGCCTCTAGCCAGATGGGAGGGCTAATGATGGCCATCTTTCAAAACCGTGCCCGTGAGAACCACACAGTAAGGAAGGAAAGGTTAGTTACCATAAAGGAAAAAAAAGAGCCCTTTACCATTCACCATAACCCCCCCCCCCCCCCCCAAGGTTAACCACCAGTGGGGCGCCGCCAGTTTGGCCACACCCCTCCATTATCACCAAAGGACGATCCCTCTCTCTCTTACTGCCCGGATCCGCTAATCTTCTCTCTCTCCTACTCTGACACTGCATCATCCGCCCCAGTAGGTGCCTTTGGTATCTGTGTCACACTTCAGTCCCGACAGGCCGCCATAGATATTATCGTCTCTCTCTCTTCCGGATATTCTTCCCCTCTCTCTCTCTGCTTGTCCACACACCTGCCCCGGCGGACCGTACCCCCACCCCTCTCGTCCACACTCCCTTTGGCCTTAAGCACCCCCCCCTATTTTCTTCCTCCCCCCCCCACCCTGGCGGACCACTGGCCTAAGCACCCCCTCCCCCCCCCCCCCCCTCTTATCTACACCCAGCTCTCTCTCTCTCTCTCTCTCTCTCTCTCTCTCTCTCTCTCTCTCTCTCTCTCTCTCTCTCTCTCTCTCTCTCTCTCTCTCTCTCTCTCTCTCTCTCTGGAAGTATCCACGGCAGGCCTTAGGGAAAGCTCTATCTCTCCCTACCTCTATCCTCTAAACCCCCCACCATATCCTCTCTCTCTTCATACACCCCCCTCACAACCCCCATCCCCTCTCACTCCCTCTCTTCCCTTGGTGGGAACCACCCGTAAGCCATAATCTCTCCCTCTCTCTCGTTGACTAAGCACACACCCCCCCCCCCCCCCCCCCCAACCCTATCGCCTTTCTCCTCCCTCACCATCCCCCCCCCACTCTCATTCTCTCTCTCTCTCTTGCGTTGTTTCTCGCCTGCAGGCTGCCCGACTCCACACCACCGTCGCTCGCGCTCTCTCTACACAGTTGGCTGCGGGCTACACTCAACACACACACACACATACACACACCCACACTGCGCACACACACACGCCCCCATTCACCACCCTCACCCCCCCCTCGTCTCTGCATGGCCACAGTGCTTCCGTAAATCAAAATAGAAAAAAAAATATATATATACAATAAACCCCCCCCCCACTCCCTGTTCCCACGCACGCTCGCGCACACACATACATATACAAATACACACACACATATACAAATACACATACATATACAAATACCGCTTTCTTTGTCTTCTCGATTAGCTTACCCTAATCAAATCGTGATCACCCTAATCCAAGTAGCCAACACCTATAAAAGGGCACTATCAGGGGGGGGGAGGGCAGTTCATGGGAGGCCAGCACTTGGTTGAGTTTTAGTGGGAAGAGTTGACACTATTGGCATCACGGGAAGGGGGTTTGTGTGATGGTTTTCCTTGGGAACTACACCATGTGAAGGGAGCCACGTCCACATCCCGACTCCAATGGTCGATGCACACACACACACACACACATGCTGTTGATAGCAAGCTTCACAATCATTGAGTCATCTTTAGAGAATGCACCAAGTAGTTGCACCATCTCTTCTCCCTACCTCTCTATCACCACGGTGTGTCGCCTCGCTGGAAGGAAGTTCATTGTAAATACTGCAGAAATAATTCTCCCTCACACCCGGGAGGGTTTTCATCATTTGTCAATCTCTCTCTCTCTCTATCTATCTCTCTCTCTGTGTAAGTTTGTGGTGTTCACATCATCGTGGTCTGTGTCCTAGCCGCTCAAAGCTAGGTGGTGACCCCTATTTGCTTTATCGTGACAGGCTCGAGGCATGCCATTCGGCCCCCGACATTTTAGAGGCCGTCGGGGTTCGGGGTTCGCTTTTCTCCCGTCACCTCCTGTAGCCCCCGCTCCACCAGTACCAAGTCTTGTAGGTGGAGATGGAGGAGAGTCATCATCATCATGTGCTTCTTGTGATTCAACCTCCTTCTCTTGCTCTTCTACTATTCTGTTGTTCAATATAATCAAGGATAGCTTGATTTACCAGAGTGTTGTTATATTCAGAGAGTTTGTCTTGCAAATCAGTTTGCATTGTTTCCATGAGAGTCCTCAAATTATCCATATTGAAAATAGCATTATTTTCTGGGTTTAATATCTCAGCCAAATTATTATAGATGTATCCTTTCGTTAATGTGGCTTTCAGAGCAGTGTGACTAGTCAGCAAAGATTTGAAAGCAACTCGCTTCATTCTCAACATAGTTTCAAATCTGTCCGCAACTCTTTTAGCTTCTGCCTTTTCTTCCCTTAGGGTGGGTATCTCAGACTCCACATAACTAGCTTATTGCCTAATTGTTGAATGCCCCTAGCTGACTGAGTTTCAATGATACCGTGGCGTAGGGTCTGGGCTCCTCTCTCTTGCTCCAGCTTTTCAATTTGTTGCTTAGCCTCCTTCATTTCAAATTTTACCTTGGTTAATTCATCATTTGACACTGAAGCATCCAACATTTGTCCTATGGCATTCACAATAGTGTTCCAAGATGAATGAATAAGTACACAACAGCCATCCTTCACTGTGGCTGGGTCAGACGCAATTGGCTCGTAAACCGTGACAGGAGCCATATATGGTAATGTAATATGATCAAATTTATACAAAAGTAGATGTCCTTTGAGAGGCTGAGTTTACAGCTGCTGTAACCTATCCTTCTTAGTTAAACGCAGGGCCGTTTCACTATAAAGGATGGAAACCTTTCCAAGTGGACTTGAAGGTGCTGGTCCTGTTCGCTTATCAGTCTAATCCGCTGGCTGCTCAACACTGGTCCTATCTGACTGGTCTTGGCTTGTACTGGTGGTTGCTGAAATTTGCCATGTTGACTCACTGATTCCACTACTGGTCTGGACAAGAGGTTGTTCAGTCTGGCTAGTTGGAGTCTTTTCAGCAAACATTGTTTGGATCTGACTTTCTAACTGCTTAAGAAGAGCAGTGCTTTTGGTCAGTGTCGTTCTCGGTCTTTTAGGACTGCAAGCTTCCTCTTGTGTGGCCTTTATCTTTTGTCCAGTGAGAGCTAACTGGTTTTCTGGGGATTCTTCATTTGACGATAATTCCACATTGTTGGTGACTGGAAATGGCTTCTAGCTCTAAGCCATTCTTACCTGGTCATGGGCGTCTGGAGCAGTTGCCCAATAAAGAAACTGCCAAACATACCAAGCTTTGAAAACATTATGATACTTCAACTTGGCAGTCTGCAGAAGCACATTATGTGAAAATATATGACAGAGATTGATAGAAACTATAGACTCCAATCTTTTTGCTAAGAGCATAGCAAATAGTTTCTCTGACGCATAAATCAGATTTTTTTAAAGACTCACAGCCTCAACTACAAAGCGGTAAGCAGCAAGAATGTCCAGACATGCTACTAGAATCCCTTGCGCACTGGTTTTTGGTTTCTTTTTGGCAACATCATCTTCTTTCAATGCTACACTAAATGTCTATGCGGTTGCCACAGATGGATTTGGCCCATTTGGTATTTGTAATGCAAAAGCAATATTTTTTGGAGTGACTAACACTTTCCTACCATAGACCATAGCGGTTCCGTCTTTGGCATTGAAGAAATCCACAACTCGCCTTATAATAGCTGTGTCAAACTCTATTCTTGTGGCTTGTACAACCACATGCAATTACCACAGTCTAAGTAAGGCCACAGCATGCTCAGTAAACACATATCTCTGTATTTTATTGTGAGGAATAAGCGAAAGAGTTGCTTTCGCAACAACAATAAGGGCTTGGGTTTCTTCTATAGTTTCCTGCATCTTTTCCGACATTTTCTTCCTACCCATAGACCGTGAAGACAATGAATCAATATACAAAGAAGAAGAGGACTTACTTGATTTGTCAAACCCGTATTTTGGTGTGGCTGGCAAGGATAAGCAGCAATTCACAGTCTCCTCAGATGAAGAAGTTTGCAGTTGTAGTGAGGAAACTTCAGAGCTTGGCGATGGCGAATGAACAACAGTAGGCAGACATTGCACAGGAGATTTGCGAGAAAAAACGCCTACTCGCCTCACTGTTATACCCATTCGCACCATAAAAGCTCCACCACTTACCATTTCTAGAGTGGTGTGTGGCATGCATGCATTGGACATTGACTCTCCCTTGTCTTTGAAATGATTACAACTGATAGTCCTTCAGACCGTTGTTCCCATAAAAACAGATATTGGTTTCCATACTTTTCTATTTCTAGTATAGACATGATTTGGTCGTACTGGTACTGTTTTGACTTTTTGACTGGATATGAAACTGGCTATATATGAAAAAGAACTAAAATAGTTGTTTCGAGAACTTCTTGGTCTTCAGTTCCCAGACCATCAATACCCTTTTTCCAGAAATTTTCTCTCGCTTCTGAATAATAGAGCTTGATTTTGGCTCCATTATATACCCCTGGAAACAGTAATCCAGATAAATCTTCAATCTTACCGTGCCATTGGAGAACACCCAATCAACTTCAAATGGTCATGCCCATGCTATCTTTAAGTTCGGTTTCTTAGGGCCTAGTTTGATTGATATAGGAGAACCAAATAGCCTTTCTGAAACTCCCTGACCTTAATTCGTCTGTCATGCCAGTGTTTTCTTCTTGGCTGAAAAATTTCTTGTTCCAGTATAGCCCTCTGTCTCAACTCATCTAGTTGTGTTAGCTCCTCTAGTCTCTTTTTTAGATTGTGATTAAAATCCAAGCCATGCTCTATTGCCATTTTGACTAGGTATGAAAAATTCCACAGGTACAACAACTTTAGTGCCATACACCATTCTAAATGGTGTTAACCCCGCAGTGACCTTATAAGATATTCTATATGCCCATAGAGTAGTTTGAAGTTTCAAGTCCCACTACTCTGGCTTTTTCTACACAATCTTGGTGAGGATAGTCTTGTTGCTTCTTTTGGCTTGCCCATTGCATCTAGGATAATATGATGTTGATTTACGATGCTTGTCTAAAAGCATATCCATGAGAATATCCATAATGTCATTTATAAAGTATGTACCTTGGTCTGACACAATCTCCATAGGACATCCGTAGCGGCAGACAATATTCTCAAATAGAAACCTAGCAATGGATTTTTCCGTGTTGCCGGGAAGATCCTTAGCTTCTACCCACTTGGTCACATAACAGGTAGCCATCAATATATACCTATTCTTCCTTTGAGTAATCTTCTTGAATGAACCCATAAAATCCAGACCCCATTTCATGAAAACATCCAGTGGCTGGACTGGTGTTAAAGGAGTCATATCTGTTACTGTGGATCTATCCATACTTTGGCATACATCACATGTTTTACAAAAGCTTCTGACATCAGATATTAAAGTCTGCCACCACAATCCAGCCTGCAGAATCTTCTTGAAATTAATATCAGTAGAAAAATGTCCACCAAATTCTTCATTATGTGCCTCTGAAATAACTTGCATTCTACCGGCCTCCATAGGCACACATCGGCAAAGAATCCCATCAACACCCAATCTGTAAAGTGAGTCACCAATGATAGTGAACTTTAAACTTTTGATAACCAAAGCCTTCTTCTGATTGCGAGTCTAGTCATCTAAGAACCCACCCTTAGAAAGAAACTAATATACTTCATACAATTATGGATCCATTGATTCTGCCACTTCTAGCTGAAATAACTCTGCATCTACTAGCTCGTCTCTTAAAGACACATCAGAGTATCCCTCCGTACTCTTGGACAGGAAATCAGCACCACAATGGTTTTTTCCAGGCTTATGGAAAATATGAAATTCAAATTCTATAAGGAACATCATCCACCGTATCAACGTGCCTTGAATAATGACTTTAGTAATCAGAAATAATAAGGCTTGATGATCCGCATAGAAATGAAACGGCTAGCCCAACAAATAATGTCTGAATTTAGTAGCACTAAAAACCATCCCTAAGGCTTCTCTTTCAGTAGTTGTATATCCTTGTTTATCATGATTGAACCTGTAGCTGGCAAAGTATATTGGATAATCAGTTCTTCCTTCTGGCTGCGCTAGCACTACTCCCATCGCCAGTCCTGAAGCATCAACATGTACATGAAAAATGACATCCCTATTTGGTTGTCAAAGAATTGTTTTACTGATAATGGCATTCGTTAATTTCATAAAAACTTTCCTCACATTCAGTAGTCCAACTAAACTTGCTGGTTTCCTTTGTAAGTTCATACAATGGTAATGCTTGGGAAGCAAACTTGTGCACAAGTCTTCTATAAAAATTAATACATCCCAAGAAATAAATTAATTGTGATGCATTTCTAGGTACCTTGGCCTGTTGAATGCACTCGATCTTGTCATTGGCCATTTCTATTCCATTTCTGGACACCACATGTCCCAGTAGCTGTCCTTTCCAGACTAAGAAAATAGATTTGAATGGATTCAGACAAATCCGCTTTTCCTGTCAGCACCTAAAAACCATCTCAAGGAATAGTAAATTCTTTTCCTCTGTTGAATATACAATGAAGTCATCCATAAATATGGAGAGGAATTGATGAATAAATTCACTAAATATTTCCATCATACATCATTGAAAAGTGGTTGTGCATTGCAAAGGCCAAATGGCATTACCAGATACATAAATGCTCCCCACTTCATAATAAAAGTGGTCTTACCCGTGATGATGAAGATTTTATCATGATTACTGATCCCAAACCCAAGCCCCCTACAAATGATCAAACAAGCGTCTCAGAGAAAACAGTTAGGAGTGCGCAAGAGGAAGGTAGGAGTGCTCAAGAGGAAGGTTTCAGTACTGACAGTGGGCTGACTGTGCAAGACGCTAATGATGATATCCCCGTAGAGGGTTTTGTAAACAAAGTCAAAGTAAAGAGAAAAGGTGGCTTGGAACATATTTTGGAAGAACCTGGGGACGAGAAATGTGATGCCCCTCCGAGCACCCTGGATGACATAAACAAACACAACAGAGGTGAAAATAAAACCATTCACGCACGTGCTTGCAAGAAATTATGCTTAGTCACTCCATTAATCGGGAAATTAAGGCTCCATGTCCAAAGCTATGTGGACAAAGAGGAATTCTTTATCTCTTCTCTCAAGAATGAGGATGTAATCCTAGGGGCACCATGTTTTGATTGCATGGGGGCCGATGTTAAATTCCCTGAAAGGACAATCTCCTTTAAGTTCAAGAAAAAGCTCGTGTGATTTTTTTGTAAGCTCTCCTCATCACATTGAGCTCTCTCTCCAGGAGAAGATTAAAAAGCTCTTAAGCTCTAATTTAACGGTGCTTAACCTCGTAAGCCATCAAAAACCTCTCTAATTCCATAAGCTTAACCTCGTAAGCCATCAAAAAACTCTCTAATTCCATAAGCTTAAGCTCATAATCTCTCATGAACCTAATCTCTAATTCCATCAGTCGAGCCTTTTAACCTCTTAAGCCAAGCTTCATAGCCTAATCTCGCCATTAATCCTAATTTCCTTTATAGGTATGTGCGCATACTACAGACGCTTTATGTTAAGGAGAACCGAGAAGAGGAAGACTAAGATCGAGAGATGAGAGAGAGAGCGACCACAACTCCATAACTGCAAACCCCAAAGTGTGTAGAGAGTGCACACTGAGCACACATATATAGTGGGGACTCCTAGCTATATATAGTGTAGGGGCTGGTATACATATCTCCAACACTCCCACTTAAATAGGAGTCCCTAACTGTGGATGAAAAAACCCTTGGGGGTACAAGGGAAAAACCCAATACACCATATACATGCATTGTTATATTAACAATTATCAAAGTTTACAAAATTCATTTTCCAAGAGCTACATCACTCCATAATATACAATGTGCGCTTTCAAGCGTCTTTTAATGATCCTATATATACAATTGAATTGATGAAAATTCTTCAATGTCTTTGAGCACCTTCAATATCTCTGAGAGCCCTGTAAATGCTGCTTGACCTGATTTTTATCCTATAAACCACATCAACTCAAGAAACATGTCAAAATATGAAGGTTAGAAATAATCACACCACATTGTCCTTAGAGACGGTTCGCGACACCGCTCTAGAGATGAGGGAGAAACAAATATTGATGCCACGGGTACACATAACCAGAATGCAATACGTGTGCACATATGCACACAAGCCGGCACACAAATGACATGAAACATTAGTGTTGCATAGTCACAGCTATCAAATCCCTGATGATGAGGATGCAATAAAATGATAACAACCATAGCACCAATGACAACGAGGGTGCAATAAGACGATAAGAACCATAGTACCAATGACGATGACGAGGGTGCAATAAGACAAAACAATCATAACACCAATGGCGAGTACAAGGCACCGAGATTCCAAGTGCACATAACAAATACTCGCAAAGATCTTTGAATGAGTATTACAATGGAATCATATTATTAGCCCCGATTAGTATTGGGGTAGCTATATCAGCAAAAAGCTATACACGTTTTTAGTTTCTTCTATTTTATTTTGCTTGCTATTTGTGGCAAGAAACTTTGCAAGGTGCTTGTCATGTATGCGAAGCATAGAAAACGGCACATGCGAGTCCGATAGTCATCAATTTTTGCAGCACGAACATGAACTGCCTTGGCTTCTCTTGTTTTACTCTGGTCTGATGCAGACGATTGTATCCTCGGGGTCTTATGCAGTCAATTGCATCCTCGTAACCCTCATGGCTGATTGAGCATGCCTTTTATAAAGCCTTAAAGATGCACGATGGGTGGGTGTCGCTCAAAAGACAACATTCAACAACATGCTAATACAAAGCTTCGTGAATCTCACGCAATTCAACTAAAATATTCATCATCAAAAAGTAGCGCTGGCTATTTTTAGCACTAATTGCTATCACATGAAATAACTGGATGTTGAACCTGTATGCGATACATCCAAAAGCAACACTAGGTATTTCTAGCAGTGATCGTCATCGCGCTTCAGGGCGTGGAAAGAGCTAATGCGCTATAAGGGGAAAAGCAACCTCTATCAAAAATTTGTTGCTGACGCTTTTGGAGAAGTTGGATTTCTCATAAGCATCGCACTTGGGTTTGGCCTTTGCCTCGCACTTGGGCTGCTATATTACGATGCAAAGATTGTCTGATATCGCATACGGGTCTGGCCTGTTGCCTCATACTCAGGTTGTTGCCTCATACGGGTTTGGATTGTTGCCTCATACTCGGGCTGCTACACAGACATATGCCCTATCTCGATGCTTCGCACACGGGTTTGCCTGCTGCCTCGCACTCTGGTTTGGCCTTTTGCCTTATAATCCAGCTGGAAAAGCTTCTGCCAATGTACGATGAGGTCAGTGTCTCAAAACCAGCCAGCCTTCTTGCCACTCCGGTTTGGCCTGTTGCATACTCGGGCTGCTACACAGACATATGTCCTATGCAATCGCACCGAACATACTTGCCCAAACATGTGATACATGAGTGAGCTAGCTCACGAAGCCATGGCTAACTATGTTTGCAACTAACAACCATCACTACATCTACATGCATACAACTTTATGAATCACAACTTGAAGCAAATCCGATTCCTATAGGAACAACGCTACTTGATTTCTACATACAATTTTTTATTTTTTTTTGAATGACACAAAGTACCAAAGAACTTATCTTCTTTATTCACGATGTTCCCATGGCGTTTCCATAGATCTGATACCATGTTAAGGAGAACCGGGAATGACACAAAGTACCAAAGAACTTATCTTCTTTATTCACAATGTTCCCATGGCGTTTCCATAGATCTGATACCATGTTAAGCAGAACCGAGACAAGGAAGACTAAGATCGAGAGATGAGAGAGGGAGCGACCACAACTCCATAACTGCAAACCCCAAAGTGTGTAGAGAGTGCACACTAAGCACACATATATAGTGGGGACTCCTAGCTATATAAAGTGTAGGGATTGGTATATATAGCTCCAACACCCCCACTCAAATAGGAGTCCCTAACTGTGGATGAAAAAACCCTTGGGGGTGCAAGGGAAAAACCCACATCACCATATACATGCACTGTTATATTAACAATTATCAAAGTTTACAAAATTTATTTTCCAAGAGCTAAATCACTGCATAATATACAATGTGCGCTTTCAAGCGTATTTTAATAATCCTATATATACAATTGAATTGATGGAAATTCTTCAATATCTTTGAGCAGATTTAATATCTCTGAGCCCTGTACATGCTGCTTGACGTGACTTTTATCCTATAAACAACATCAACTCAAGAAACATGTCGAGATATGAAGGTTAGAAATAATCACATCACATTGTCCTTAGAGACGGTTCGCAACACCGCTTTAGAGATGATGGAGAAACAAATACCGATGTCACGGGTACACATAACAAGAATGCAATACGTGTGCACATATGAACACAAGCTGGCACACAAATGACATGAAGCACTAGTGTTGCATAGTCACAGCTATCAAATCCCTGATGATGAGGATGACGACGAGGATGCAATAAAATGATAACAACCATAGCACCAATGACGACGAGGGTGCAATAAAATGATAACAACCATAGCACCAATGACGACGAAGGTGCAATAAGACGATAACAACCATAGCACCAATGATGACGACAAGGGTGCAATAAGACAAAACAAACATAAGACCAATGGCGAGTATGAGGCAGTGAGATCCCAAGTGCACATAACCTTTGTCGCATTGCTCATTAATGGGAGGTAATCTATCACATCATCAAGAAAAGCATTAGTAAACTCATGACGTAAAATTATCGATTGACGATAGCAAGCATAGCATCAATGACGATGACGAGACGAAACAAGCATAACATCAATGGCGAGTACGAGGCACCGAGCTCCCAAGTGCTCATAACCATTATCACATTGCTCACATCATCAAGAAAAGCATTAGTGAAGTCATGATGTGAAATTATCGATTACGAATTTTGAATGCTTCAGAATCTATTGCAAAATTGACATTTCAATCAAGTAAATTAAGATTGACAAAATTATGTCTTCAAAAAACAAAATACTCGCAAAGATCTTTGAATGAGTACTACAATGGAATCGTATTATTAGGCCCGATTAGTATTGGGATAGATAAATAGGCAAAAAGCTATACACGTTTTTAGTTTCTTCTATTTTGTTTTGCTTGCTATTTATGGCAAGAAACTTTGCAACGTGCTTGTCATGTATGAGAAGCATAGAAAACGGCACATGCGAATCGGATAGTCATTAGTTTTTGCGGCACGAACACGAACTGCATTGGCTTCTTTGGTTTTACTCTGGTCTGATGCAGTCGATTGTATCCTCGGGGTCTTATGCAGTCAATTGCATCCTCGTAACCCTCATGGCTGACTGAGCACGCCTTTTATAAAGCCTTAAAGATGCACGATGGATGGGTGCCACTCAATAGACAACATTCAACAACATGCTAATACAAAGCTTCGTGAATCTCACGCAATTCAACTAAAATATTCAGCATCAAAAAGTAGGGCTGGCTATTTTTAGCACTAATTAGTATCACACGAAATAGGGAGATGATGAACCTACATGCGATACATCCAAAAGCAACACTATCTATTTTTAGCAGTGACCGTCATCGCGCTTCAGGGCATGGACAAAGCTAATGCGCTACTCGGCAAAAAGCAACCTCTGTCTAAATTTTGCTGCTGACTCTTTTGGAGAAGTGGGATTTCTCATAAGCATCGCACTTGGGTTTGGCCTTCTGCCTCGCACTCGGGCTGCTACATTATGATGCAAAGATTGTCTGATGTCGGATACCGGTTTGGCATGTTGCCTCATACTCGGGTTGCTATACAGACATATGCCCTGTCTCGATGCTTCACACACGGGTTTGGCCTGCTGCCTCGCACTCTGGTTAGGCCTTTTGCCTTATAGTCCAGCTGGAAAAGCGTTTGCCAATGTACAATGAGGTCAACATCTCAAAACCAGCCAGCCTTCTTGGCACTCGCGTTTGGCCTGTTGCATACTCGAGCTGCTACACAGACATATGTCCTGCGCAATCGCATCGAACATACTTGCCCCAACATGTGATACATGAGTGAGCTAGCTCCCCAATGCTAACTGTGTTTGCAGCTAGCATCGATCACTACATCTACGCGCATAAAACTTTTTGAATCACAACTTAAAGAAAATCCGATTCCTATAGGAACAACGCTACTTGATTTCTGCATACAATATATTTTATTTTTGAATGACACAAAGTACGAAAGAAATTATCTTCTTTATTCACGATGTTCCCATGGCGTTTCCAATGCTTTGATACCATGTTCAGGAGAACCAAGACGAGGAAGACTGAGATCGAGAGATGAGAGAGAGAGCAACCACAACTCCATAACTGCAAACCCCAAAGTGTGTAGAGAGTGCACACTGAGCATACATATATAGTGGGGACTCCTAGCTATATATAGCGTAGGGGTTGGTATATATAGCTCCAACACTTTATAGAAAAGTTCTCACTAATAGCAGGACCATTACATGCGCTAACAAAGAAAAATGTTAGGTACACATGGTTTGCCAAGGAGAATAATGATTTCAAAAAGCTTATCTTTCAGTCTGTGCTTACACTACCGGATCTCTCAAAGCCATTTGAGGTCCAATGTGATGCTTGTGGTGATTGCCTTGGAGCTGTATTGCTTCAAGAAGGGCACGCCATAGGCTATGAAAGTCAAAGGCTCGATGCTATTGAGCAAGCTCTAGGAATATATGAAAAGGAACTCCTTGCAGTTCTAAATGCCTTAGACTCATGGAAGCACTTTTTATTGGGGGACTCCTTTCATTCTGCGGGGTACGGATCACGAAGTCACATCTAGCATAGGAAACTAGCTTTGAACTTTTCTTCGCCCACTCTTATCTGCATACTCTCTATCATACCAGTTGCCTGCACCACTCGATGATCTGCCATTTGAACTTTAAAAGGTGCTCGTTTCAGGTTTGTAATTCCCATCCTTTGCTAAAGGTGTGTCCCCAGAATGTTTACCCTGCTCCTCTATCTAGTATGACACCAGGTTTTGGTTCCACTGTTTCCAAACTTTGTAATCCACTAGGATCACCAGCACTTCATCATCTCTGACAGCCACCAAGTCAATTGTCTGGCCTCCACCTCAGCCTTCATTTGCTGTTTGATGAATTTCGCTGCTTCAGGCAAAATTTTTCTAATGTCCTCTAACTCCACAGTGAGTTTTTGAATTCTGTCACAAATCTTGACATGAATTTCCTCTCTCTCATGATCATAGTTGTTATCAAAACTTGAAGAACTAGTAGTATCTTCACAATACCATTCCTTTATTTTAGTGATGTCAGCTCCTTTATTAGTTCCCAACAATTCCATCAGTCCTTGTACTGCAGCCAACATGTTCTCAGGTATTCCAGGCTTTGACTAATCTGGTTGTGCTGTCTTAGAAAAGTGGGTGGGTATCTTTTGAATGACCCGTGCGTCAGAACTCTCTGGCAGCTCTGGCAGCTTCTTGGCTAAATCCTTTGTGATTTTTGCCGCTAGTTCTCTCTGCTCCTGCCATTCATCAACCACATTTTCTTTACCCTTGGCCTTCCACACCTCTCTTTGTTGAGCCCATTTGCTACTTTCAGGAGTGACTCGTTTTGCTGGGTTTTCTGGAATTTCCTCAGTCACCACCCCTTTACTTTGTGTAATTGCTCGTATAGGAACTGGTTCTGGAACCTTCACCTCAGTATCTGCAGCCACAGGTGTTTCTGGGCACTGAGCCGCAAAATGCCCATACTTACCACAAGTATAGAAATTCAGGCTTCGACTCTAGAAACGACCACGACACTGGCCCCGGATGGTACCCCCTTGGTATCTAAAATGCCTTGTACCAGTACCATGATACTTGATTTCTCTTCTTGAGAAGCATTGGTAGTATCCACTCGTACTAGTTCAGCATTGGTAAATGCCAACACCGATAAATCTTAACCCTTCTTGAAATGATGAATTCAAATACCACAGTTGTTCCATAGGCTTTGCAATAAGTACAATGCATATATTAATTTGAAACATGATCTTTAGATTTACGCTTTGAACACCAGGTTTCCACTCTTCTTACCGGTTGTCTGGTCTGGCTAATTTCAGCAATTTGCTTGGCCATCTCTTCAATCTTCCTAGACCAAGATCCCTTCTTAAGCTTATCTTTGCTCTTTTCATCTGAGCTACATTCAGAACTATTGGAGGCCCTACTGGAATCAGAATCCTTAGTAGAAGTACTACTACTATTGGACCTCCTTTTCTTATGACTCTTTTCCTTCTTAGCTTGCTATTCTAGGTTTAGGGCTTGCTGCACCAAATCATTGAATTTATTTGTTGGTGATGGCACCTCCTATTCCCTAAGCTTCTTACTGCAAAAACCATTCAAAAACCATGCTTGCAACCACTTTTCAGATGGTGGTTCCTGCAGTTGTCTAGTTAGTTCCTTGATTTTTTCAACATAACTTCTGACTGATAATTTTCTTTGCTTCACTACAACAAAAAAGGGGAACTTAGACGTAGGTTTCGATGCATTCCGTCGAAAAGCCCATCGATATATGCGTCCCTCCAAAACCGTCGCCATATGCATCAATATACGCGTCAAAATGTATTATTATCGACACGTATTTCAACGCCCTTAGCGACGACCATAATATAAAAAAAAATTATTGGGCAAAGGACAGGCAGTTTGGCCTGTGCCCAACGAAAAGATGGACATAGCCACAGCCAGACTGCCTGTCCTCTGTCCAAGAAAGCGAGCAACACCAAAATCAACCGTGCTCCCGCAGAAATTTCGGCGGAGTTCCCTTCATTTTTACATAAATTTTTCAAAAAAAACGATATCATGTACACGCCTCCTACATGATATCCATGTAGGATCTCACACACTGTGACATTTGGAGCACATAACCACTCAGATAGATGCACAAAAACAAAGGAAAAGTTCAAGTCAAAAAAATCTCGGAGGCGGTAATGCTAGAGTCAATGCTCGCGGTAATGGTCCTTCAGCAATGCACGCGGTAATCGTCCCGGCTATATTTCCGAGCTTATTTTCGCGAGCGTTACAGCAAGAATTACCGCAAGCATTACCGCAAGCATTTGGTAGGACCCATCCAAATGGTCATTTGCCTTTTTTTCCTTATACATTTAATAAATAAAAAAACAAAATTTTCATTGCACAAAAACTTTGGGCCAGAATCAAAATTTTAATTATATTGGAGAAACTGTTCATTACAAAATTGCCCAAATAGGCGATGCATGGCAGCTATACAACTATGGCCAAAAGAAGACTTTGGGCCAAAATCAAGTGTTTAATTATATTGGATACTACAAAATTGCCCAAATAGGCCATACATGGGGGCTATACAACTGTGGCCAAAAGAAGACGGGGCCAAAAACACTCGGAGGATTGAGCTACTCGAATCATGGGACCTCTCGAGGGACACCCTGACTCTGGAAAAGAAAAAAACAACAAAACCTTTAATTAATACAAATGGATACATAATTCTGCATTTAAAAAAAATTTCACACTTACAGGCTGTAGTGTACCACATGCATTTTCAAATTCTTCACAATTGATTTTGTTGTTTTCATACAGCCCGCACCATGTATAATATTCGGAGTGGCTCTCTCTGGATCTCTCGGCTTCAACGGGTCATAGTAATATTTTTCTATATATCAATTAAAAATTATCACAAACCTAACCTTATTACCACAAATTAAATCGATTCAAATGAAAATACGCGCAATCAAAAATTTATCTTTCCATGCTGCTTTTTCGCCTGAGCTGTAATGCATGGGCGTTTGCTGTGCCCTTGCCTCCACCTGTCGAGTGTACCCACTAGCACCTGTCGCTCTCTTGTCCTCCAGCTCGCCCTGCGCTTTCTCCCACTCCTCATCGTGAACATTTCCGGGGCGATAGTTGTGACCCTCAGATTCAAATGTTCGCTTTGCCGCCATCCACACACTAGACTTCTTATTTTTCAAGAAATTCTTGAGGTACTCCTCGAGCCACTTCCTAGAGAATTCTTCCACTTCCGGATTACGGAACCGCATGAGCAATGTGGTGTGAATGTACGTCAAGTCGGCTGGGTCCTAATCTTTGAAAGATTTAAAGAAATCTTGGTATGTGAATTGGATAAGCTGGTTAAGGTGCCCTCGAAATGTCCTCCCCAAAGAGGAACCTATATCCACCTCCCCCCTTGATGTATATAATAGTAGTAGCCACGAGCGTCCGGGGTGGGTGCATCGCGGTCCTCATCCTCATGTGGAGCTCTAAGGGGTGAGCAAGGAGGTCGGGATGTACGAGGAGGTGAATATGTAGCACTGCCCCCTCCACCACCAAAGCAGAACGAGCCACTACCTCGACAAGAGCGTGAGCCACCACTACGGGAAGTGCGTTGGCCACCCGAAGAGAGCTGGCCCGAGCCCAAACCACTGGGTGGTGTAGGCGATGGATAACCCGATGGTGCGGGCGTGGATCACTGCGAATGCAAGGTGGAGGGAGGTGCAGGTGACGAGAAAGTCGAGGGTAAGGCGGAGGGAGGCGTTGTGGGAGGCACACTCTGCACGATCGGAGTGTCGGCGCCCGGTGTCGCAAGCGGTGAGAGCCCATAGGCAGCCAACTGTGTGGGTGTGTACCGCCCTAGAAGACTCTGCTACAAGGATAGCCACTCTGCCTAGGCGCGGTATGCCCTCTCGAGGTCGGGGTTGTGTACTCCATCTCGGAACCATCGAAAGGTGAAGGACAATTGTGGCTGATGGGAGGAAGACTACGAGTAGTCAGCATCATAGGCGTCTTCGTAAGAGAGGCCGTCGACGAGAAAGTCCTCTATGGTTTGATAGCCGGGCATGGAAGAGGATTCCATATCCTTCAATTTCACAAGAAAAAGGGACCCTAATTAACATTGGATTCTAGTCAAAGTGGGATTCTTTATTGCATAGGATTCCTGCCTGCATAGGGTTCCTTTTATCTCCTATTTAAGAAATGGTTTGTGTGCTTATTTTTTTTGCATCCATTTAGTGTGTGTGTGTGTGTGCTTCTAATTAATCTATTGTGTGTGGCAAAGAAATTAATCTAGTGTGTGTGTGTGTTGGACCTTAATCTACCGTTGGGCTTCTCGGTGACCATTGGGGTCTCAATCAAAATAATCGCACACCCACATGGAGGTATGTTTTGGTATGCTTGTAACGCATGCACACTAATCCTTGCATTATCGTGTGCTTGTGCAAGAATTAGTGTGAAAACACACTAATGCATGCCCAAGCACACACTAATACAAGCGTTAGTGTGTGCTTTTAACGCATGCGTGTGTGCTTATGAACAAATTAGTGTGTGAAAACACACCAATGCATGCACACACACACTAATGCAAGCATTAGTGTGTGCTTGTAGTACATGCCCACACTAATGCTCGCATTAGTGTGTGTGTGCATGCATTGGTGTGTTTTCACACAGTAATTAGTGCACAAGCACACACTAATGCTTGCATTAGTGTGTGCAATTATTTCACACACCAATGCTCACAATAGTGTGTGCTTGGGCATGCATTAGTATGTAGACACACTAATTTGTGCACAAGCACACACTAATGCAAGCATTAGTGTGTGCTAGAGAGGTATGCACACACTAACGCTTGCATTAGTGTGTGCTTGGGCACAAATTCGTGTGTGGAAACACACTAATGCATTATACACACACATACTAATGCTTGTAATGCATACACACACTAATGCGGGCATTAGTGTGTGATTGTGCACAAAATAGTGTGTGAAAATACATTAACTTTTGCACAATCACACACTAATGCAAGCATTAGTGTGTGTGTATAATGCATGCACACACTAATGCTCACATTGGGGTGTTCTTGTGCACACATTAATGCTTGCATTAGTGTGTAAACACACTAATGCATGCATACGAACACAATAATGCAAGCATTAATGTGTGCTTGTAACGCATGCACGCACTAATGCAAGCATGAGTGGGTGTATAATGCATGCACAGACTAGTGCTTGCATTAGTGTGTGCTTGAGCACAAATTAATCAGTGAAAACACACTAATGCTTGCATTAGTGTGTGCTTGTAACGCATGCACACACTAATGCGGGCATTAGTATGTGATTGTGTACAAAATAGTGTGTGAAAACACATTAATTTCTGCACAATCACACACTAATGCAAGGATTAGTGTGTGTGTATAATGCATGCACACACTAATGCAAGCATTAGCATGTGCTTGTAATGCATGCACACACTAATGCAAGCATGAGTGTGTGTATAATGCATGCACAGACTAATGCTTGCATTAGTGTGTGTTTGGGCACAAATTAGTCTATGAAAACATACTAATGCTTCCATTAGTGTGTGCTTGTAACGCATGCACGCAATAATGCCGGCATTAGTGTGTGATTGTGCACAAAAAAGTGTGTGAAAACACTTTAATTTTTGCACAATCACTCACTAATTCAATCATTATTGTGTGTGTATAATGCATGCACACACTAATGCTCACATTGGGGTGTTCTTGTGCACACATTAATGCTTGCATTAGTGTGTAAACACACTTATGCATGCACAAGCAGACACTAATGCAAGCATTAATGTGTGCTTGTAACGCATGCACGCACTAATACGGGCATTAGTGTGTGATTGTGCACAAAATAGTGTGTGAAAACACAGTAATTTGTGCACAATCACACACTAATGCAAGTATCAATGGGTGTATAATGCATGCACAGACTAATGCTTCCATTAGTGTGTGCTTCAGCACAAATTAGTCTGTGAAAACGCACTAATGTTTGCATTAGTGTGTGCTTGTAATGCATGCACACACTAATGCGGGCATTAGTGTGTGATTGTGCACAAAACAGTGTGTGAAAGCACATTAATGCATGCATAAGCACACACTAATGCATGCATAAGCACACACTAATGCAAGCATTAATGTGTGCTTGTAACGCATGCACGCACTAATGCAAGCATGAGTGGGTGTATAATGCATGAACAGACTAATGCTTGCATTAGTGTGTGCTTGAGCAAAAATTAGTCATTGAAAACACACTAATGCTTGAATTAGTGTGTGCTTGTAATGCATGCACACACTAATGCGGGCATTAGTGTGTGTGCATAATGCATGCACACACTAATGCTCCCATTAGGGTGTGCTTGTGCATACATTAGTCTGTAAACAGACTAATGCATGCACAAGCACACACTAATGCAAGCATTAGAATCAGCTTGTAATGCATGCACGCACTAATGCGGGCATTAGTGTGTAATTGCGCACAAAATAGTGTGTGAAAGCACAGTAATTTGTGCACAATCACACACTAATGCAAGAATGAGTGTGTGTATAATGCATGCACAGACTAATGCTTGCATTAGTCGTGCTTGGGCACAAATTAGTATGTGCAAACACACTAATGCTTGCATTAGTGTGTGCTTGTAACACATGCACGCACTAATGCAGGTATTAGTGTGTTATTGTGCACAAAATAGTGTGTGAAAACACATTTATTTTTGCACAATCACACACTAATGCAAGCATTAGTGTGTGTGTATAATGCATGTACACACTAGTGCTCACATTCGGCTATTCTTGTTCACACATTAATGCTTGCATTAGTGTGTAAACACACTAATGCATGCACAAGCACACCCTAATGCAAGCATTAATGTGTGCTTGTAACGCATGCACGCACTAATGCAAGCATGAGTGGGTGTATAATGCATGCACAGAATAATGCTTGCATTAGTGTGTACTTGAGCACAAATTAGTCAGTGAAAGCACACTAATGCTTGGATTAGTGTGTGCTTGTAATGCATGCACATACTAATGCGGGCATTACTGTGTGATTGTGCACAAAATAGTGTGTGAAAACACATTAATTTGTGCACAATCACACACTAGTGCAAGCATTAGTGTGTGTGTATAATGCATGCACACACTAATGCAAGCATTAGCATGTGCTTGTAATGCATGCACGCACTAATGCGGGCATTAGTGTGTGATTGTGCACAAAATAGTGTGTGAAAAAACACTAATTTGTGCACAATCAGACACTAATGCAATCATGAGTTTGTGTATAATGCATGCACAGACTAATGCTTGCATAAGTGTGTGCTTGGGCACAAATTAGTCTGTGAAAACACACTAATACTTGCATTAGTGTGTGCTTGTAACGCATGCACGCACTAATGCGGGCATTAGTGTGTGATTGTGCACAAAATATTCTATGAAAACACATTAATTTGTGCACAATCACACAGTAATTTTTGCATTAGTGTGTGTGTATAATGCATGCACACACTAATGATCACTTTAGGGTGTGCTTGTGCATGCATTAGTGTGTAAACACACTAATGCAAGCATAAGTGTGTGCTTGTAATGCATGTACACACTAATGCAAGCATGAGTGTGTGTATAATGCATGCCCAGAATAATGCTTGCATTAGTGTGTGCTTGGGCACAAATTAGTCTGTGAAAACACACTAATTCTTGCATTAGTGTGTGCTTGTAATACATGCACGCACTAATGCGGGCATTAGTGTGTTATTGTGCACAAAATAGTGTGTGAAAACACATTAATTTTTGCACAATCACACACTAATGCAAGCATTAGTGTGTGTATAATGCATGCACACACTAGTGCTGACATTCGGCTATTCTTGTGCACACATTAATGCTTGCATTAGTGTGTAAACACACTAATGCATGCACAAGCACACACTAATGCAAGCATTAATGTGTGCTTGTAACGCATGCACGCACCAATGCGGGCATTAGTGTGTGATTGTGCATAAAATAGTGTGTGAAAAACACACTAATTTGTGCACAATCACACACTAATGCAAGCATGAGTGGGTGTATAATGCATGCTCAGACTAATCCTTTCATTAGTGTGTACTTGAGCACAAATTAGTTAGTCAAAAGATACTAATGCTTGCATTAGTGTGTGCGTGTAATGCATGCACACACTAATGCGGGCATGATTCTGTGATTGTGAACAAAATAGTGTGTGAAAACACATTAATTTATGCACAATCACATACTAATGCAAGCATTAGTGTGTGTGCATAATGCATGCACGTACTAATGCGGGCATTAGTGTGTGATTGCGCACAAAATAGTGTGTGAAAACACACTAATTTGTGCACAATCACACACTAATGCAAGCATGAGTGTGTGTATAATGCATGCACAGACTAATGATTGCATTAGTGTGTGCGTGGGCACAAATTAGTCTTCGAAAACACACTAATGCTTGCATTAGTGTGTGCTTGGGCACAAATAAATCTGTGAAAACACACTAATGCTTGCATTAGTGTGTGCTTATAATGCATCCACGCACTTATGTGGGCAATAGTGTGTATTTGTGCACAAAACAGTGTGTGAAAACACATTAATTTGTGCACAATCACACACTAATGCAAGCATTAGTCTGTAAACAAATGCATTTTTGCACAATCACACACTAATGCTTGCATTGGGGTGTTCTTGTGCACACACTAATGCTTGCATTAGTCTGTAAACACACTAATGTATACACAAGCACACACTAATGCACAGACTAATGCGGGCATTAGTGTGTGATCGTGCACTAAATAGTGTGTGAAAACACATTAATTTGTGCACAATCACACACTAATGCAAGCATTAGTGTGTTTGCATAATGCATGCACATACTAATTCTCACATTAGGGTGTGCTTGTGCACGCATTAGTGTGTAAACACACTAATGCATGCACAAGCACACACTAATGCAAGCATTAGAATCAGCTTGTAATGCATGCACGCACTAATGCGGGCATTAGTGTGCAATTGTACACAAATTAGTGTGTGAAAACACAGTAATTTGTGCACAATCACACACTAATGCAAGCATGAGTGTGTGTATAATGCATGCACAGACTAATGCTTGCATTAGTGTGTGCTTGGGCACAAATAAGTGTGTGAAAACACACTAATGCTTGTATTAGTGTGTGCTTGTAACACATGCACGCACTAATGCGGGTATTAGTGTGTTATTGTAAACAAAATAGTGTGTGAAAACAGATTAATTTTTGCACAATCACACACTAATGCAAGCATGAGTGTGTGTATAATGCATGTGCATGTAATGCATGCACGCACTAATGCGGGCATTAGTGTGTGATTGCACACAAAATGATGTGTGAAAACACAGTAATTTGTGCACAATCACATACTAATACAAGCATGAGTGTGTGTATAATGCATGCACAGACTAATGCTTGCATTAGTGTGTGCTTGGGCACAAATTAGTGTGTGAAAACACACTAATGCTTGTATTAGTGTGTGCTTGTAACACATGCACGCACTAATCCGGGTATTAGTGTGTTATTGTAAACAAAATAGTGTGTGAAAACACATTAATTTTTGCACAATCACACACTAATGCAAGCATTAGTGTGTGTGTATAATGCATGTACACACTAGTGCTCACATTCGGCTATTCTTGTTCACACATTAATGCTTGCATTAGTGTGTAAACACACTGATGCATGCACAAGCACACCCTAATGCAAGCATTAATGTGTGCTTGAAACGCATGCAGGCACTAATGCAAGCATGAGTGGGTGTATAATGCATGCATAGACTACTACTTGCATTAGTGTGTGCATGGGCACCAATTAGTCTGTGAAAACACACTAATGCTTACATTAGTGTGTGCTTGTAACGCATGCACGCACTAATGCGAGCATTAGTGTGTTATTGTGCACAAAATAGTGTGTGAAAACACATATTTTTGCATAATCACACACTAATGCAAGAATTAGTGTGTGTGTATAATGCATGCACACACTAATGTTCACATTGGGGTGTTGTTGTGCACACATTAATGCTTGCATCAGTGTGTAAACACACTAATGCATGCATAAGCACACACTAATGCAAGCATTAATGTGTGCTTGTAACGCATGCACGCACTAATGCGGGCATTAGTGTGTGATTGTGCACAAAATAGTGTGTGAAAACACACTAATTTGTGCACAATCACACACTTATGCAAGCATGAGTGGGTGTATAATGCATGCACAGACTAATGCTTGCATTAGTGTGTGCTTGAGCCAAAATTAGTCATTGAAAACACACTAATTCTTGCATTAGTGTGTGCTTGTAATGCATGCACACACTAATGCGGGCATTAGTGTGTGATTGTGCACAAAATAGTGTGTGAAAACACATTAATTTGTGTACAATCACACACTAATGCAAGCATTAGTGTGTGTGAATAATGCATGCACACACTAATGCATGCACAAGCACACACTAATGAAAGCATTAGAATCTTCTTGTAATGCATGCACGCACTAATGCGGGCATTAGTGTGCAATTGCGCACAAAATAGTGTGTGAAAGCACAGTAATTTGTGCACAATCACACACTAATGCAAGAATGAGTGTGTGTATAATGCATGCACAGACTAATGCTAGCATTAGTGTGTGCTTGGGCACAAATTAGTGTGTGAAAACACACTAATGCTTGTATTAGTGTGTGCTTGTAACACATGCACGCACTAATGCAGGTATTAGTGTGTTATTGTAAACAAAATAGTGTGTGAAAACACATTAATTTTTGCACAATCACACACTAATGCAAGCATTAGTGTGTGTGTATAATGCATGTACACACTAGTGCTCACATTCCGCTATTCTTGTTCACACATTAATGCTTGCATTAGTGTGTAAACACACTGATGCATGCACAAGCACACCCTAATGCAAGCATTAATGTGTGCTTGTAACGCATGCACGCACTAATGCAAGCATGAGTGGGTGTATAATGCATGCACAGACTACTACTTGCATTAGTGTGTGCGTGGGCACCAATTAGTCTGTGAAAACACACTAATGCTTGCATTAGTGTGTGCTTGTAACGCATGCACGCACTAATGCGAGCATTAGTGTGTTATTGTGCACAAAATAGTGTGTGAAAACACATATTTTTGCACAATCTCACACTAATGCAAGAATTAGTGTGTGTGTATAATGCATGCACACACTAATGTTCACATTGGGGTGTTGTTGTGCACACATTAATGCTTGCATCAGTGTGTAAACACACTAATGCATGCATAAGCACACACTAATACAAGCATTAATGTGTGCTTGTAACGCATGCACGCACTAATGCAGGCATTAGTCTGTGATTGTGCACAAAAAAGTGTGTGAAAACACACTAATTTGTGCACAATCACACACTAATGCAAGCATGAGTGGGTGTATAATGCATGCACACACTAATGCTTGCATTAGTGTGTGCTTGAGCCAAAATTAGTCATTGAAAACACACTAATGCTTGCATTAGTGTGTGCTTGTAATGCATGCACACACTAATGCGGGCATTAGTGTGTGATTGTGCACAAAATAGTGTGTGAAAACACATTAATTTGTGTACAATCACACACTAATGCAAGCATTAGTGTGTTTGAATAATGCATGCACACACTAATGCATGCACAAGCACACACTAATGAAAGCATTAGAATCTGCTTGTAATGCATGCACGCACTAATGCGGGCATTAGTGTGCAATTGCGCACAAAATAGTGTGTGAAAGCACAGTAATTTGTGCACAATCACACACTAATGCAAGAATGAGTGTGTGTATAATGCATGCAAAGACTAATGCTTGCATTAGTGTGTGCTTGGGCACAAATTAATTAATCTGTGAAAACACACTAATGCTTGCATTAGTGTGTGCTTGTAACACATGCACGCACTAAAGCGGGTATTAGTGTGTTATTGTGCACAAAATAGTCTGTGAAAACACATTAATTTTTGCACAATCACACACTAATGGAAGCATTAGTGTGTGTGTATAATGCATGTACACACTAGTGCTCACATTCGGCTATTCTTGTTCACACATTAATGCTTGCATTAGCGTGTAAACACACTAATGCATGCACAAGCACACCCTAATGCAAGCATTAATGTGTTCTTGTAATGCATGCACGCACTAATGCAAGCATGAGTGGGTGTATAATGCATGCACAGAATAATGCTTGCATTAGTGTGTACTTGAGCACAAATTAGTCAGTGAAAGCACAGTAATGCTTGGATTAGTGTGTGCTTGTAATGCATGCACATACTAATGCGGGCATTACTGTGTGATTGTGCACAAAATAGTGTGTGAAAACACATTAATTTGTGCACAATCACACACTAGTGCAAGCATTAGTGTGTGTGTATAATGCATGCACACACTACTGCTCACATTAGGGTGTGCTTGTGCATGCATTAGTGTGTAAACACGCTAATGCATGCACAAGAACACACTAATGCAAGCATTCGCATGTGCTTGTAATGCATGCACGCACTAATGCGGGCATTAGTGGGTGATTGTGCACAGAATAGTGTGTGAAAAAACACTAATTTGTGAACAATCACACACTAATGCAATCATGAATTTGTGTATAATGCATGCACAGACTAATGCTTGCATTAGTGTGTGCTTGGGCACAAATTATTCTGTGAAAACACACTAATACTTGCATTAGTGTGTGCTTGTAACGCATGCACGCACTAATGCGAGCATTAGTGTGTTATTGTGCACAAAATAGTGTGTGAAAACACAGATTTCTGCACAATCACACACTAATGCAAGAATTAGTGTGTGTGTATAATGCATGCACACACTAATGTTCACATTGGGATGTTCTTGTGCACACATTAATGCTTGCATCAGTGTGTAAACACACTAATGCATGCATAAGCACACACTAATGCAAGCATTAATGTGTGCTTGTAACGCATGCACGCACTAATGCAAGCATGAGTGGGTGTATAATGCATGCATAGACTAATGCTTGCATTAGTGTGTGCTTGTAATGCATGCACACACTAATGCGGGCATTAGTGTGTGATCGTGCACAAAATAGTGTGTGAAAACACATTAATTTGTGCACAATCACACACTAATGCAAGCATTAACATGTTCTTGTGATGCATGCACGTACTTATGCGGGCATGAGTGTGTGTGTAATGCAAACACACTAATTTGTGAAAACACACTAATTTGTGCACAATCACACATTAATGCAAGCATGAGTGTGTGTATAATGCATGCACAGACTAATGCTAGCATTAGTGTGTGCTTGGGCACAAATAAGTCTTCGAAAACACACTATTGCTTGCATTAGTGTGTGCTTCGGCACAAATTAATTTGTGAAAACACACTAATGCTTGCATTGGGGTGTTCTTGTGCACACACTCATGCTTGCATTAGTCTGTAAACACACTAATGCATGCACAAGCACACACGAATGCACAGACTTATGCGGGCATTAGTGTGTGATCGTGCACAAAATAGTGTGTGAAAACACATTAATTTGTGCACAATCACACACTAATGCAAGCATTAGTGTGTTTGCATAATGCATGCACATACTAATTCTCACATTAGGGTGTGCTTGTGCATGCATTAGTGTGTAAACACACTAATGCATGCACAAGCACAGACTAATGCAAGAATGAGCATGTGCTTGTAATGCATGCACGCACTAATGCGGGCATTAGTGTGTGATTGCACACAAAATGGTGTGTGAAAACACAGTAATTTGTGCACAATCACACACTAATGCAAGCATGAGTGTGTGTATAATGCATGCACAGACTAATGCTTGCATTAGTGTGTGCTTGGGAAAAAATTAGTCTGTGAAAACACACTAATGCTTGCATTAGTGTGTGCTTGTAACGCATGCACACACTAATGCGGGCATAACTGTGTTATTGTGCACAAAAAAGTGTGTGAACACACATTAATTTTTGCACAATCACACACTAATGCTTGCATTAGTGTGTGTGTATAATTCATGCACACACTAATGCTCACATTTGGGTGTTCTTGTGCACACATTAATGCTTGCATTAGTGTGTAAACACAATAATGCATGCACTAGCACACACTAATGCAAGCATTAATGTGTAATTGTAACGCATGCACGCACTAATGCGGACATTAGTGTGTGATTGTGCACAAAATAGTGTGAAAACACAATAATTTGTGCACAGTCACACACTAATGCAAGCATGAGTGGGTGTATAATGCGTGCATTAGTGTGTGCTTGAGCACAAATTAATCATTGAAAACACAATAATGCTTGCATTAGTGTGTGCTTGTATCGCATGCACACAGTCATGCGGGCATTAGTGTGTGATTGTGCAAAAAATAGTGTGTGAAAACACATTAGTTTGTGCACAATCACACACTAATGCAAGCATTAGTGTGTGTATAATGCATGCAGACATTAATGCTTGCATTAGTGTGTGCTTGTGCATGCATTAGTGTGTAAACACACTAATGCATGCACAATCACACACTAATGCAAGCATTAGCATGTGCTTGTAATGCATGCATGCACTAATGCGGGCATTACTGTGTGATTGTGCACAAAATAGTGTGTGAAAACACACTAATTTGTGCACAATCACACACTAATGCAAGCATGAGTGTGTGTATAATGCATGCACAGACTAATGCTTGCATTAGTGTGTGCTTGGGCACAAATTATTCTGTGAAAACACATTAATACTTGCATTAGTGTGTGCTTGTAACGCATGCACGCACTAATGCGAGCATTAGTGTGTTATTGTGCACAAAATAGTGTGTGAAAACACATATTTTTGCACAATCACACACTAATGCAAGAATTAGTGTGTGTGTATAATGCATGCACACACTAATGTTCACATTGGGATGTTCTTGTGCACACATTAATGCTTGCATCAGTGTGTAAACACACTAATGCATGCATAAGCACACACTAATGCAAGCATTAATGTGTGCTTGTAACGCATGCACGCACTAATGCGGGCATTAGTGTGTGATTGTGCACAAAATAGTGTGTGACAACACACTAATTTGTGCACAATCACACACTAATGCAAGCATGAGTGGGTGTATAATGCATGCACAGACTAATGCTTGCATTAGTGTGTGCTTGTAATGCATGCACACACTAATGCGGGCATTAGTGTGTGATTGTGCACAAAATAGTGTGTGAAAACACATTAATTTGTGCACAATCACACACTAATGCAAGCATTAGTGTGTGTGAATAATGCATGCACACACTAATGCATGCACAAGCACACACTAATGCAAGCATTAGAATCTGCTTGTAATGCATGCACGCACTAATGCGGGCATTAGTGTGTAATTGCGCACAAAATAGTGTGTGAAAGCACAGTAATTTGTGCACAATCACACACTAATGCAAGAATGAGTGTGTGTATAATGCATGCACAGACTAATGCTTGCATTAGTGTGTGCTTGGGCACAAATTAGTCTGTGAAAACACACTAATGCTTGCATTAGTGTGTGCTTGTAACACATGCACGCACTAATGCGGGTATTAGTGTGTTATTGTGCACAAAATAGTCTGTGAAAACACATTAATTTTTGCACAATCACACACTACTGGAAGCATTAGTGTGTGTGTATAATGCATGTACACACTAGTGCTCACATTCGGCTATTCTTGTTCACACATTAATGCTTGCATTAGTGTGTAAACACACTAATGCATGCACAAGCACACCCTAATGCAAGCATTAATGTGTGCTTGTAATGCATGCACGCACTAATGCGGGCATTAGTGTGTGATTGTGCACAAAATAGTGTGTGAAAAACACACTAATTTGTGCACTATCACACACTATTGCAAGCATGAGTGGGTGTATAATGCATGCACAGACTAATGCTTGCATTAGTGTGTACTTGAGCACAAATTAGTCAGTGAAAACACACTAATTCTTGGATGAGTGTGTGCTTGTAATGCATGCACATACTAATGCGGGCATTACTGTGTGATTGTGCACAAAATAGTATGTGAAAACACATTAATTTGTGCACAATCACACACTAATGCAAGCATTAGTGTGTGTGTATAATGCATGCACACACTAATGCTCCAATAGGGTGTGCTTGTGCATGCATTAGTGTGTAAACACGCTAATGCAGGCACAAGCACACACTAATGCAAGCATTAGCATGTGCTTGTAATGCATGCACGAACTAATGCGGGCATTAGTGTGTGATTGTGCACAAAATAGCGTGTGAAAAAACACTAATTTGTGCACAATCACACACTAATGAAATCATGAATTTGTGTATAATGCATGCACAGACTAATGCTTGCATTAGTGTGTGCTTGGGCACAAATTATTCTGTGAAAACACACTAATACTTGCATTAGTGTGTGCTTGTAACGCATGCACGTACTAATGCGGGCATTAGTGTGTGATTGTGCACAAAATATTCTATGAAAACACATTAATTTGTGCACAATCACACAGTAATTCTTGCATTAGTGTGTGTGTATAATGCATGCACACACTAATGCTCAGTTTAGGGTGTGCTTGTGCATGCATTAGTGTGTAAACACACTACTGCAAGCATAAGTGTGTGCTTGTAATGCATGCACGCACTAATTCGGGCATTAGTGTGTGATTGTGCACAAAACAGTCTGTTAAAGCACACTAATTTGTGCACAATCACACACTAATGCAAGCATGAGTGTGTATATAATGCATGCCCAGAATAATGCTTGCATTAGTGTGTGCTTGGGCACAAATTAGTCTGTGAAAACACACTAATGCTTGCATTAGTGTGTGCTTGTAATGCATGCACGCACTAATGCGGGCATTAGTGTGTTATTGTGCACAAAATAGTGTGTGAAAACACATTAATTTTGCACAATCACACACTAATGCAAGCATTAGTGTGTGTGTGTATAATGCATGCACACACTAGTGCTAACATTCGGCTATTCTTGTGCACACATTAATGCTTGCATTAGTGTGTAAACACACTAATGCATGCACAAGCACACACTAATGCAAGCATTAATGTGTGCTTGTAACGGATGCATGCACTAATGTGGGCATTAGTGTGTGATTGTGCACAAAATAGTGTGCGAAAAACACACTAATTTGTGCACAATCACATACTAATGCAAGCATGAGTGGGTGTATAATGCATGCTCAAACTAATCCTTTCATTAGTGTGTACTTGAGCACAAATTAGTCAGTGAAAACACACTAATGCTTGCATTAGTGTGTGCTTGTAATGCATGCACACACTAATGCGGGCTTTATTATTTGATTGTGAACAAAATAGTGTGTGAAAACACATAAATTTGTGCACAATCACATACTAATGCAAGCATTAGTGTGTGTGCATAATGCATGCACACACTAATGCAAGCATTAACATGTTCTTGTGATGCATGCACGTACTAATGCGGGCATGAGTGTGTGTATAATGCAAACACACTAATTTGTGAAAACACACTAATTTGTGCACAATCACACATTAATGCAAGCATGAGTGTGTGTATAATGCATGCACAGACTAATGCTAGCATTAGTGTGTGCTTGGGCACAAATAAGTCTTCGAAAACACACTAATGCTTGCATTAGTGTGTGCTTGGGCACAAATTAATCTGTGAAAACACACTAATGCTTGCATTAGTGTGTGCTTATAACGCATCCACGCACTTATGCGGGCAATAGTGTGTAATTGTGCACAAAATAGTGTGTGAAAATACATTAATTTTTGCACAATCACACACTAATGCAAGCATTAGTCTGTAAACAAATGCATTTTTGCACAATCACACACTAATGCTTGCATTGGGGTGTTCTTGTGCACACACTCATGCTTGCATTAGTCTGTAAACACACTAATGCATGCACAAGCATACACTAATGCACAGACTAATGCGGGCATTAGTGTGTGATCGTGCACAAAATAGTGTGTGAAAACACATTAATTTGTGCACAATCACACACTAATGCAAGCATTAGTGTGTTTGCATAATGCATGTACATACTAATTCTCACATTAGGGTGTGCTTGTGCATGCATTAGTGTGTAAACACACTAATGCCTGCACAAGCACACACTAATGCAAGAATGAGCATGTGCTTGTAATGCATGCACGCACTAATGCGGGCATTAGTGTGTGATTGCACACAAAATGGTGTGTGAAAACACACTAATTTGTGCACAATCACACATTAATGCAAGCATGAGTGTGTGTATAATGCATGCACAGACTAATGCTTGCATTAGTGTGTGCTTGGGCACAAATTAGTCTGTGAAAACACACTAATGCTTGCATTAGTGTGTGCTTGTAACGCATGCACACACTAATGCGGGCATAACTGTGTTATTGTGCACAAAAAAGTGTGTGAAAACACATTAATTTTTGCACAATCACACACTAATGCTTGCATTAGTGTGTGTGTATAATTCATGCACACACTAATGCTCACATTGGGGTGTTCTTGTGCACACATTAATGCTTGCATTAGTGTGTAAACACAATAATGCATGCACTAGCACACACTAATGCAAGCATTAATGTGTGATTGTAACGCATGCACGCACTAATGCGGACATTAGTGTGTGATTGTGCACAAAATAGTGTGAAAACACAATAATTTGTGCACAGTCACACACTAATGCAAGCATGAGTGGGTGTATAATGAGTGCATTAGTGTGTGCTTGAGCACAAATTAATCATTGAAAACACAATAATGCTTGCATTAGTGTGTGCTTGTATCGCATGCACACAGTCATGCGCGCATTAGTGTGTGATTGTGCAAAAAATAGTGTGTGAAAACACATTAGTTTGTGCACAATCACACAGTAATTCTTGCATTAGTGTGTGTGTATAATGCATGCACACACTAATGCTCAGTTTAGGGTGTGCTTGTGCATGCATTAGTGTGTAAACACACTACTGCAAGCATAAGTGTGTGCGTGTAATGCATGCACGCACTAATTCGGGCATTAGTGTGTGATTGTGCACAAAACAGTCTGTTAAAGCACACTAATTTGTGCACAATCACACACTAATGCAAGCATGAGTGTGTATATAATGCATGCCCAGAATAATGCTTGCATTAGTGTGTGCTTGGGCACAAATTAGTCTGTGAAAACACACTAATGCTTGCATTAGTGTGTGCTTGTAATGCATGCACGCACTAATGCGGGCATTAGTGTGTTATTGTGCACAAAATAGTGTGTGAAAACACATTAATTTTGCACAATCACACACTAATGCAAGCATTAGTGTGTGTGTGTATAATGCATGCACACACTAGTGCTAACATTCGGCTATTCTTGTGCACACATTAATGCTTGCATTAGTGTGTAAACACACTAATGCATGCACAAGCACACACTAATGCAAGCATTAATGTGTGCTTGTAACGGATGCATGCACTAATGTGGGCATTAGTGTGTGATTGTGCACAAAATAGTGTGCGAAAAACACACTAATTTGTGCACAATCACATACTAATGCAAGCATGAGTGGGTGTATAATGCATGCTCAAACTAATCCTTTCATTAGTGTGTACTTGAGCACAAATTAGTCAGTGAAAACACACTAATGCTTGCATTAGTGTGTGCTTGTAATGCATGCACACACTAATGCGGGCTTTATTATTTGATTGTGAACAAAATAGTGTGTGAAAACACATAAATTTGTGCACAATCACATACTAATGCAAGCATTAGTGTGTGTGCATAATGCATGCACACACTAATGCAAGCATTAACATGTTCTTGTGATGCATGCACGTACTAATGCGGGCATGAGTGTGTGTATAATGCAAACACACTAATTTGTGAAAACACACTAATTTGTGCACAATCACACATTAATGCAAGCATGAGTGTGTGTATAATGCATGCACAGACTAATGCTAGCATTAGTGTGTGCTTGGGCACAAATAAGTCTTCGAAAACACACTAATGCTTGCATTAGTGTGTGCTTGGGCACAAATTAATCTGTGAAAACACACTAATGCTTGCATTAGTGTGTGCTTATAACGCATCCACGCACTTATGCGGGCAATAGTGTGTAATTGTGCACAAAATAGTGTGTGAAAATACATTAATTTTTGCACAATCACACACTAATGCAAGCATTAGTCTGTAAACAAATGCATTTTTGCACAATCACACACTAATGCTTGCATTGGGGTGTTCTTGTGCACACACTCATGCTTGCATTAGTCTGTAAACACACTAATGCATGCACAAGCATACACTAATGCACAGACTAATGCGGGCATTAGTGTGTGATCGTGCACAAAATAGTGTGTGAAAACACATTAATTTGTGCACAATCACACACTAATGCAAGCATTAGTGTGTTTGCATAATGCATGTACATACTAATTCTCACATTAGGGTGTGCTTGTGCATGCATTAGTGTGTAAACACACTAATGCATGCACAAGCACACACTAATGCAAGAATGAGCATGTGCTTGTAATGCATGCACGCACTAATGCGGGCATTAGTGTGTGATTGCACACAAAATGGTGTGTGAAAACACACTAATTTGTGCACAATCACACATTAATGCAAGCATGAGTGTGTGTATAATGCATGCACAGACTAATGCTTGCATTAGTGTGTGCTTGGGCACAAATTAGTCTGTGAAAACACACTAATGCTTGCATTAGTGTGTGCTTGTAACGCATGCACACACTAATGCGGGCATAACTGTGTTATTGTGCACAAAAAAGTGTGTGAAAACACATTAATTTTTGCACAATCACACACTAATGCTTGCATTAGTGTGTGTGTATAATTCATGCACACACTAATGCTCACATTGGGGTGTTCTTGTGCACACATTAATGCTTGCATTAGTGTGTAAACACAATAATGCATGCACTAGCACACACTAATGCAAGCATTAATGTGTGATTGTAACGCATGCACGCACTAATGCGGACATTAGTGTGTGATTGTGCACAAAATAGTGTGAAAACACAATAATTTGTGCACAGTCACACACTAATGCAAGCATGAGTGGGTGTATAATGAGTGCATTAGTGTGTGCTTGAGCACAAATTAATCATTGAAAACACAATAATGCTTGCATTAGTGTGTGCTTGTATCGCATGCACACAGTCATGCGCGCATTAGTGTGTGATTGTGCAAAAAATAGTGTGTGAAAACACATTAGTTTGTGCACAATCACACAGTAATTCTTGCATTAGTGTGTGTGTATAATGCATGCACACACTAATGCTCAGTTTAGGGTGTGCTTGTGCATGCATTAGTGTGTAAACACACTACTGCAAGCATAAGTGTGTGCGTGTAATGCATGCACGCACTAATTCGGGCATTAGTGTGTGATTGTGCACAAAACAGTCTGTTAAAGCACACTAATTTGTGCACAATCACACACTAATGCAAGCATGAGTGTGTATATAATGCATGCCCAGAATAATGCTTGCATTAGTGTGTGCTTGGGCACAAATTAGTCTGTGAAAACACACTAATGCTTGCATTAGTGTGTGCTTGTAATGCATGCACGCACTAATGCGGGCATTAGTGTGTTATTGTGCACAAAATAGTGTGTGAAAACACATTAATTTTGCACAATCACACACTAATGCAAGCATTAGTGTGTGTGTGTATAATGCATGCACACACTAGTGCTAACATTCGGCTATTCTTGTGCACACATTAATGCTTGCATTAGTGTGTAAACACACTAATGCATGCACAAGCACACACTAATGCAAGCATTAATGTGTGCTTGTAACGGATGCATGCACTAATGTGGGCATTAGTGTGTGATTGTGCACAAAATAGTGTGCGAAAAACACACTAATTTGTGCACAATCACATACTAATGCAAGCATGAGTGGGTGTATAATGCATGCTCAAACTAATCCTTTCATTAGTGTGTACTTGAGCACAAATTAGTCAGTGAAAACACACTAATGCTTGCATTAGTGTGTGCTTGTAATGCATGCACACACTAATGCGGGCTTTATTATTTGATTGTGAACAAAATAGTGTGTGAAAACACATAAATTTGTGCACAATCACATACTAATGCAAGCATTAGTGTGTGTGCATAATGCATGCACACACTAATGCAAGCATTAACATGTTCTTGTGATGCATGCACGTACTAATGCGGGCATGAGTGTGTGTATAATGCAAACACACTAATTTGTGAAAACACACTAATTTGTGCACAATCACACATTAATGCAAGCATGAGTGTGTGTATAATGCATGCACAGACTAATGCTAGCATTAGTGTGTGCTTGGGCACAAATAAGTCTTCGAAAACACACTAATGCTTGCATTAGTGTGTGCTTGGGCACAAATTAATCTGTGAAAACACACTAATGCTTGCATTAGTGTGTGCTTATAACGCATCCACGCACTTATGCGGGCAATAGTGTGTAATTGTGCACAAAATAGTGTGTGAAAATACATTAATTTTTGCACAATCACACACTAATGCAAGCATTAGTCTGTAAACAAATGCATTTTTGCACAATCACACACTAATGCTTGCATTGGGGTGTTCTTGTGCACACACTCATGCTTGCATTAGTCTGTAAACACACTAATGCATGCACAAGCATACACTAATGCACAGACTAATGCGGGCATTAGTGTGTGATCGTGCACAAAATAGTGTGTGAAAACACATTAATTTGTGCACAATCACACACTAATGCAAGCATTAGTGTGTTTGCATAATGCATGTACATACTAATTCTCACATTAGGGTGTGCTTGTGCATGCATTAGTGTGTAAACACACTAATGCATGCACAAGCACACACTAATGCAAGAATGAGCATGTGCTTGTAATGCATGCACGCACTAATGCGGGCATTAGTGTGTGATTGCACACAAAATGGTGTGTGAAAACACACTAATTTGTGCACAATCACACATTAATGCAAGCATGAGTGTGTGTATAATGCATGCACAGACTAATGCTTGCATTAGTGTGTGCTTGGGCACAAATTAGTCTGTGAAAACACACTAATGCTTGCATTAGTGTGTGCTTGTAACGCATGCACACACTAATGCGGGCATAACTGTGTTATTGTGCACAAAAAAGTGTGTGAAAACACATTAATTTTTGCACAATCACACACTAATGCTTGCATTAGTGTGTGTGTATAATTCATGCACACACTAATGCTCACATTGGGGTGTTCTTGTGCACACATTAATGCTTGCATTAGTGTGTAAACACAATAATGCATGCACTAGCACACACTAATGCAAGCATTAATGTGTGATTGTAACGCATGCACGCACTAATGCGGACATTAGTGTGTGATTGTGCACAAAATAGTGTGAAAACACAATAATTTGTGCACAGTCACACACTAATGCAAGCATGAGTGGGTGTATAATGAGTGCATTAGTGTGTGCTTGAGCACAAATTAATCATTGAAAACACAATAATGCTTGCATTAGTGTGTGCTTGTATCGCATGCACACAGTCATGCGCGCATTAGTGTGTGATTGTGCAAAAAATAGTGTGTGAAAACACATTAGTTTGTGCACAATCACACACTAATGCAAGCATTAGTGTGTGTATAATGCATGCAGACATTAATGCTTGCATTAGTGTGTGCTTGTGCATGCATTAGTGTGTAAACACACTAATGCATGCACAATCACACACTAATGCAAGCATTAGCATGTGCTTGTAATGCATGCATGCACTAATGCGGGCATTACTGTGTGATTGTGCACAAAATAGTGTGTGAAAACACACTAATTTGTGCACAATCACACACTAATGCAAGCATGAGTGTGTGTATAATGCATGCACAGACTAATGCTTGCATTAGTGTGTGCTTGGGCACAAATTATTCTGTGAAAACACATTAATACTTGCATTAGTGTGTGCTTGTAACGCATGCACGCACTAATGCGAGCATTAGTGTGTTATTGTGCACAAAATAGTGTGTGAAAACACATATTTTTGCACAATCACACACTAATGCAAGAATTAGTGTGTGTGTATAATGCATGCACACACTAATGTTCACATTGGGATGTTCTTGTGCACACATTAATGCTTGCATCAGTGTGTAAACACACTAATGCATGCATAAGCACACACTAATGCAAGCATTAATGTGTGCTTGTAACGCATGCACGCACTAATGCGGGCATTAGTGTGTGATTGTGCACAAAATAGTGTGTGACAACACACTAATTTGTGCACAATCACACACTAATGCAAGCATGAGTGGGTGTATAATGCATGCACAGACTAATGCTTGCATTAGTGTGTGCTTGTAATGCATGCACACACTAATGCGGGCATTAGTGTGTGATTGTGCACAAAATAGTGTGTGAAAACACATTAATTTGTGCACAATCACACACTAATGCAAGCATTAGTGTGTGTGAATAATGCATGCACACACTAATGCATGCACAAGCACACACTAATGCAAGCATTAGAATCTGCTTGTAATGCATGCACGCACTAATGCGGGCATTAGTGTGTAATTGCGCACAAAATAGTGTGTGAAAGCACAGTAATTTGTGCACAATCACACACTAATTCAAGAATGAGTGTGTGTATAATGCATGCACAGACTAATGCTTGCATTAGTGTGTGCTTGGGCACAAATTAGTCTGTGAAAACACACTAATGCTTGCATTAGTGTGTGCCTTTAACACATGCACGCACTAATGCGGGTATTAGTGTGTTATTGTGCACAAAATAGTCTGTGAAAACACATTAATTTTTGCACAATCACACACTAATGGAAGCATTAGTGTGTGTGTATAATGCATGTACACACTAGTGCTCACATTCGGCTATTCTTGTTCACACATTAATGCTTGCATTAGTGTGTAAACACACTAATGCATGCACAAGCACACCCTAATGCAAGCATTAATGTGTGCTTCTAATGCATGCACGCACTAATGCGGGCATTAGTGTGTGATTGTGCACAAAATAGTGTGTGAAAAACACACTAATTTGTGCACAATCACACACTATTGCAAGCATGAGTGGGTGTATAATGCATGCACACACTAATGCTTGCATTAGTGTGTACTTGAGCACAAATTAGTCAGTGAAAACACACTAATTCTTGGATGAGTGTGTGCTTGTAATGCATGCACATACTAATGCGGGCATTACTGTGTGATTGTGCACAAAATAGTATGTGAAAACACATTAATTTGTGCACAATCACACACTAATGCAAGCATTAGTGTGTGTGTATAATGCATGCACACACTAATGCAAGCATTAGCATGTGCTTGTAATGCATGCACGAACTAATGCGGGCATTAGTGCGTGATTGTGCACAAAATAGCGTGTGAAAAAACACTAATTTGTGCACAATCACACACTAATGAAATCATGAATTTGTGTATAATGCATGCACAGACTAATGCTTGCATTAGTGTGTGCTTGGGCACAAATTATTCTGTGAAAACACACTAATACTTGCATTAGTGTGTGCTTGTAACGCATGCACGTACTAATGCGGGCATTAGTGTGTGATTGTGCACAAAATATTCTATGAAAACACATTAATTTGTGCACAATCACACAGTAATTCTTGCATTAGTGTGTGTGTATAATGCATGCACACACTAATGCTCAGTTTAGGGTGTGCTTGTGCATGCATTAGTGTGTAAACACACTAATGCAAGCATAAGTGTGTGCTTGTAATGCATGCACGCACTAATTCGGGCATTAGTGTGTGATTGTGCACAAAACAGTCTGTTAAAGCACACTAATTTGTGCACAATCACACACTAATGCAAGCATGAGTGTGTATATAATGCATGCCCAGAATAATGCTTGCATTAGTGTGTGCTTGGGCACAAATTAGTCTGTGAAAACACACTAATGCTTGCATTAGTGTGTGCTTGTAATGCATGCACGCACTAATGCGGGCATTAGTGTGTTATTGTGCACAAAATAGTGTGTGAAAACACATTAATTTTGCACAATCACACACTAATGCAAGCATTAGTGTGTGTGTGTATAATGCATGCACACACTAGTGCTGACATTCGGCTATTCTTGTGCACACATTAATGCTTGCATTAGTGTGTAAACACACTAATGCATGCACAAGCACACACTAATGCAAGCATTAATGTGTGCTTGTAACGCATGCATGCACTAATGTGGGCATTAGTGTGTGATTGTGCACAAAATAGTGTGCGAAAAACACACTAATTTGTGCACAATCACATACTAATGCAAGCATGAGTGGGTGTATAATGCATGCTCAGACTAATCCTTTCATTAGTGTGTACTTGAGCACAAATTAGTCAGTGAAAACACACTAATGCTTGCATTAGTGTGTGCTTGTAATGCATGCACACACTAATGCGGGCTTTATTATTTGATTGTGAACAAAATAGTGTGTGAAAACACATTAATTTGTGCACAATCACATACTAATGCCAGCATTAGTGTGTGTGCATAATGCATGCACACACTAATGCAAGCATTAACATGTTCTTGTGATGCATGCACGTACTAATGCGGGCATGAGTGTGTGTATAATGCAAACACACTAATTTGTGAAAACACACTAATTTGTGCACAATCACACATTAATGCAAGCATGAGTGTGTGTATAATGCATGCACAGACTAATGCTAGCATTAGTGTGTGCTTGGGCACAAATAAGTCTTCGAAAACACACTAATGCTTGCATTAGTGTGTGCTTGGGCACAAATTAATCTGTGAAAACACACTAATGCTTGCATTAGTGTGTGCTTATAACGCATCCACGCACTTATGCGGGCAATAGTGTGTAATTGTGCACAAAATAGTGTGTGAAAATACATTAATTTTTGCACAATCACACACTAATGCAAGCATTAGTCTGTAAACAAATGCATTTTTGCACAATCACACACTAATGCTTGCATTGGGGTGTTCTTGTGCACACACTCATGCTTGCATTAGTCTGTAAACACACTAATGCATGCACAAGCACACACTAATGCACAGACTAATGCGGGCATTAGTGTGTGATCGTGCACAAAATAGTGTGTGAAAACACATTAATTTGTGCACAATCACACACTAATGCAAGCATTAGTGTGTTTGCATAATGCATGCACATACTAATTCTCACATTAGGGTGTGCTTGTGCATGCATTAGTGTGTAAACACACTAATGCATGCACAAGCACACACTAATGCAAGAATGAGCATGTGCTTGTAATGCATGCACGCACTAATGCGGGCATTAGTGTGTGATTGCACACAAAATGGTGTGTGAAAACACACTAATTTGTGCACAATCACACATTAATGCAAGCATGAGTGTGTGTATAATGCATGCACAGACTAATGCTTGCATTAGTGTGTGCTTGGGCACAAATTAGTCTGTGAAAACACACTAATGCTTGCATTAGTGTGTGCTTGTAACGCATGCACACACTAATGCGGGCATAACTGTGTTATTGTGCACAAAAAAGTGTGTGAAAACACATTAATTTTTGCACAATCACACACTAATGCTTGCATTAGTGTGTGTGTATAATTCATGCACACACTAATGCTCACATTGGGGTGTTCTTGTGCACACATTAATGCTTGCATTAGTGTGTAAACACAATAATGCATGCACTAGCACACACTAATGCAAGCATTAATGTGTGCTTGTAACGCATGCACGCACTAATGCGGACATTAGTGTGTGATTGTGCACAAAATAGTGTGAAAACACAATAATTTGTGCACAGTCACACACTAATGCAAGCATGAGTGGGTGTATAATGCGTGCATTAGTGTGTGCTTGAGCACAAATTAATCATTGAAAACACAATAATGCTTGCATTAGTGTGTGCTTGTATCGCATGCACACAGTCATGCGGGCATTAGTGTGTGATTGTGCAAAAAATAGTGTGTGAAAACACATTAGTTTGTGCACAATCACACACTAATGCAAGCATTAGTGTGTGTATAATGCATGCAGACATTAATGCTTGCATTAGTGTGTGCTTGTGCATGCATTAGTGTGTAAACACACTAATGCATGCACAATCACACACTAATGCAAGCATTAGCATGTGCTTGTAATGCATGCATGCACTAATGCGGGCATTACTGTGTGATTGTGCACAAAATAGTGTGTGAAAACACACTAATTTGTGCACAATCACACACTAATGCAAGCATGAGTGTGTGTATAATGCATGCACAGACTAATGCTTGCATTAGTGTGTGCTTGGGCACAAATTATTCTGTGAAAACACATTAATACTTGCATTAGTGTGTGCTTGTAACGCATGCACGCACTAATGCGAGCATTAGTGTGTTATTGTGCACAAAATAGTGTGTGAAAACACATATTTTTGCACAATCACACACTAATGCAAGAATTAGTGTGTGTGTATAATGCATGCACACACTAATGTTCACATTGGGATGTTCTTGTGCACACATTAATGCTTGCATCAGTGTGTAAACACACTAATGCATGCATAAGCACACACTAATGCAAGCATTAATGTGTGCTTGTAACGCATGCACGCACTAATGCGGGCATTAGTGTGTGATTGTGCACAAAATAGTGTGTGACAACACACTAATTTGTGCACAATCACACACTAATGCAAGCATGAGTGGGTGTATAATGCATGCACAGACTAATGCTTGCATTAGTGTGTGCTTGTAATGCATGCACACACTAATGCGGGCATTAGTGTGTGATTGTGCACAAAATAGTGTGTGAAAACACATTAATTTGTGCACAATCACACACTAATGCAAGCATTAGTGTGTGTGAATAATGCATGCACACACTAATGCATGCACAAGCACACACTAATGCAAGCATTAGAATCTGCTTGTAATGCATGCACGCACTAATGCGGGCATTAGTGTGTAATTGCGCACAAAATAGTGTGTGAAAGCACAGTAATTTGTGCACAATCACACACTAATGCAAGAATGAGTGTGTGTATAATGCATGCACAGACTAATGCTTGCATTAGTGTGTGCTTGGGCACAAATTAGTCTGTGAAAACACACTAATGCTTGCATTAGTGTGTGCTTGTAATGCATGCACGCACTAATGCGAGCATTAGTGTGTTATTGTGCACAAAATAGTGTGTGAAAACACATATTTTTGCACAATCACACACTAATGCAAGAATTAGTGTGTGTGTATAATGCATGCACACACTAATGTTCACATTGGGATGTTCTTGTGCACACATTAATGCTTGCATCAGTGTGTAAACACACTAATGCATGCATAAGCACACACTAATGCAAGCATTAATGTGTGCTTGTAACGCATGCACGCACTAATGCAAGCATGAGTGGGTGTATAATGCATGCACAGACTAATGCTTGCATTAGTGTGTGCTTGTAATGCATGCACACACTAATGCGGGCATTAGTGTGTGATTGTGCACAAAATAGTGTATGAAAACACATTAATTTGTGCACAATCACACACTAATGCAAGCATTAGTGTGTGTGAATAATGCATGCACACACTAATGCATGCACAAGCACACACTAATGCAAGCATTAGAATCTGCTTGTAATGCATGCAGGCACTAATGCGGGCATTAGTGTGTAATTGCGCACAAAATAGTGTGTGAAAGCACAGTAATTTGTGCACAATCACACACTAATGCAAGAATGAGTGTGTGTATAATGCATGCACAGACTAATGCTTGCATTAGTGTGTGCTTGGGCACAAATTAGTCTGTGAAAACACACTAATGCTTGCATTAGTGTGTGCTTGTAACACATGCACGCACTAATGCGGGTATTAGTGTGTTATTGTGCACAAAATAGTCTGTGAAAACACATTAATTTTTGCACAATCACACACTAATGGAAGCATTAGTGTGTGTGTATAATGCATGTACACACTAGTGCTCACATTCGGCTATTCTTGTTCACACATTAATGCTTGCATTAGTGTGTAAACACACTAATGCATGCACAAGCACACCCTAATGCAAGCATTAATGTGTGCTTGTAATGCATGCACGCACTAATGCGGGCATTAGTGTGTGATTGTGCACAAAATAGTGTGTGAAAAACACACTAATTTGTGCACAATCACACACTATTGCAAGCATGAGTGGGTGTATAATGCATGCACACACTAATGCTTGCATTAGTGTGTACTTGAGCACAAATTAGTCAGTGAAAACACACTAATTCTTGGATGAGTGTGTGCTTGTAATGCATGCACATACTAATGCGGGCATTACTGTGTGATTGTGCACAAAATAGTATGTGAAAACACATTAATTTGTGCACAATCACACACTAATGCAAGCATTAGTCTGTGTGTATAATGCATGCACACACTAATGCTCCATTAGGGTGTGCTTGTGCATGCATTAGTGTGTAAACACGCTAATGCATGCACAAGCACACACTAATGCAAGCATTAGCATGTGCTTGTAATGCATGCACGAACTAATGCGGGCATTAGTGTGTGATTGTGCACAAAATAGCGTGTGAAAAAACACTAATTTGTGCACAATCACACACTAATGAAATCATGAATTTGTGTATAATGCATGCACAGACTAATGCTTGCATTAGTGTGTGCTTGGGCACAAATTATTCTGTGAAAACACACTAATACTTGCATTAGTGTGTGCTTGTAACGCATGCACGTACTAATGCGGGCATTAGTGTGTGATTGTGCACAAAATATTCTATGAAAACACATTAATTTGTGCACAATCACACAGTAATTCTTGCATTAGTGTGTGTGTATAATGCATGCACACACTAATGCTCACTTTAGGGTGTGCTTGTGCATGCATTAGTGTGTAAACACACTAATGCAAGCATAAGTGTGTGCTTGTAATGCATGCACGCACTAATTCGGGCATTAGTGTGTGATTGTGCACAAAATAGTCTGTTAAAGCACACTAATTTGTGCACAATCACACACTAATGCAAGCATGAGTGTGTATATAATGCATGCCCAGAATAATGCTTGCATTAGTGTGTGCTTGGGCACAAATTAGTCTGTGAAAACACACTAATGCTTGCATTAGTGTGTGCTTGTAATGCATGCACGCACTAATGCGGGCATTAGTGTGTTATTGTGCAAAAAATAGTGTGTGAAAACACATTAATTTTGCACAATCACACACTAATGCAAGCATTAGTGTGTGTGTGTATAATGCATGCACACACTAGTGCTAACATTCGGCTATTTTTGTGCACACATTAATGCTTGCATTAGTGTGTAAACACACTAATGCATGCACAAGCACACACTAATGCAAGCATTAATGTGTGCTTGTAACGGATGCATGCACTAATGTGGGCATTAGTGTGTGATTGTGCACAAAATAGTGTGCGAAAAACACACTAATTTGTGCACAATCACATACTATTGCAAGCATGAGTGGGTGTATAATGCATGCTCACACTAATCCTTTCATTAGTGTGTACTTGAGCACAAATTAGTCAGTGAAAACACACTAATGCTTGCATTAGTGTGTGCTTGTAATGCATGCACACACTAATGCGGGCTTTATTATTTGATTGTGAACAAAATAGTGTGTGAAAACACATTAATTTGTGCACAATCACATACTAATGCAAGCATTAGTGTGTGTGCATAATGCATGCACACACTAATGCAAGCATTAACATGTTCTTGTGATGCATGCACGTACTAATGCGGGCATGAGTGTGTGTATAATGCAAACACACTAATTTGTGAAAACACACTAATTTGTGCACAATCACACATTAATGCAAGCATGAGTGTGTGTATAATGCATGCACAGACTAATGCTAGCATTAGTGTGTGCTTGGGCACAAATAAGTCTTCGAAAACACACTAATGCTTGCATTAGTGTGTGCTTGGGCACGAATTAATCTGTGAAAACACACTAATGCTTGCATTAGTGTGTGCTTATAACGCATCCACGCACTTATGCGGGCAATAGTGTGTAATTGTGCACAAAATAGTGTGTGAAAATACATTAATTTTTGCACAATCACACACTAATGCAAGCATTAGTCTGTAAACAAATGCATTTTTGCACAATCACACACTAATGCTTGCATTGGGGTGTTCTTGTGCACACACTCATTCTTGCATTAGTCTGTAAACACACTAATGCATGCACAAGCACACACTAATGCACAGACTAATGCGGGCATTAGTGTGTGATCGTGCACAAAATAGTGTGTGAAAACACATTAATTTGTGCACAATCACACACTAATGCAAGCATTAGTGTGTTTGCATAATGCATGCACATACTAATTCTCACATTAGGGTGTGCTTGTGCACAAATTAATGCATGCACAAGCACACTAATGCATGCACAAGCACACACTAATGCAAGAATGAGCATGTGCTTGTAATGCATGCACGCACTAATGCGGGCATTAGTGTGTGATTGCACACAAAATGGTGTGTGAAAACACACTAATTTGTGCACAATCACACATTAATGCAAGCATGAGTGTGTGTATAATGCATGCACAGACTAATGCTTGCATTAGTGTGTGCTTGGGCACAAATTAGTCTGTGAAAACACACTAATGCTTGCATTAGTGTGTGCTTGTAACGCATGCACACACTAATGCGGGCATAACTGTGTTATTGTGCACAAAAAAGTGTGTGAAAACACATTAATTTTTGCACAATCACACACTAATGCTTGCATTAGTGTGTGTGTATAATTCATGCACACACTAATGCTCACATTGGGGTGTTCTTGTGCACACATTAATGCTTGCATTAGTGTGTAAACACAATAATGCATGCACTAGCACACACTAATGCAAGCATTAATGTGTGCTTGTAACGCATGCAGTGTGTGATTGTGCACAAATTAATGTGTTTTCACACACTATTTTGTGCACAATTACACACTAATGCCCGCATTAGTGTGCGCATGCATTACAAGCACACACTAATGCAAGCATTACTCTGTGCATGCATTATACACCCACTCATGCTTGCATTAGTGTGTGATTGTGCACAAATTACTGTGTTTTCGAACACTATTTTGTGCACAATCACACACTAATGCCCGCATTAGTGCGTGCATGTGTACAATCACACATTAATGCTTGCATTAGTGTGTACTTGTGCATGCATTCGTGTGTCTACACACTAATGCAAGCATTAATGTGTGCACAAGAACAGCCCAATGTGAGCATTAGTGTGTGCATGCATTAAACACACACACTAATGCTTGCATTAGTGTGTGATTGTGCACAAATTAATGTGTTTTCACACACTATTTTGTGCACAATCACACACTAATTCCCGCATTAGTGCGTGCATGCATTACAAGCACACACTAATGCAAGCATTAGTGTGTTTTCACAGACTAATTTGTGCCCAAGCACACACTAATACAAGCATTAGTCTGTGCATGCATTATACACACACTCATGCTTGCCTTAGTGTGTGGTTGTGGACAAATAAGTGTGTTTTCACACACTATTTTGTGCACAATCACACACTAAAGCCCGCATTAGTGCGTGCATGCATTACAAGCACATCCTAATGCTTGCATTAGTGTGTGCATGCATTATACACAAACACTAATGTTTGCATTAGTGTGTGATTGTGCAAAAATTAGTTTGTTTTCACACACTATTTTGTGCACAATTACACACTATTGCCCGCATTAGTACGTGCATGCGTTACAAACACACACTAATGCAAGCATTACTCTGTGCATGCATTATACACATACTCATTCTTGCATTAGTGTGTGATTGTGCACAAATTAGTGTGTTTTCACACACTATTTTGTGTGCAATCACACACTAATGCCCGCTTTAGTGCGTGCATGCATTACAAGCACATGCTAATGTTTGCTTTAGTGTGTGCATGCATTAAAGACACACACTAATGTTTGCATAAGTGTGTGATTGTGCACAAACTAGTGTGTTGTCACACACCATTTTGTGCACAATCACACAGTAATGCCCGCATTAGTGTGTGCATGCATTAGTGTTTTTACACACTAATACAAGCATTAATGTGTGCCCAAGAACACCCTAATGTGAGCATTAGTGTGTGCATGCATTATACACACACACTAATGCTTGCAATAGTGTGTGATTGTGAACAAATTAATGTGTTTTCACACACTATTTTGTGCACAATCACACACTAATGCCCGCATTAGTGTGCGCATGTGTTACAAGCACACACTAATGCAAGCATTGTTGTGTTTTCACTGACTAATTTGTGCTCAAGCACACACTACTGCAAGCATTAGTCTGTGCCTGCATTATACACCCACTCATGCTTGCATTAGTGCGTGCATGCGTTACAATCACACATTAATGCTTGCATTAGTGTGTGCTTGTGCATGCATTCGTGTGTCTACACACTAATGGAAGCATTAATGTGTGCACAAGAACTGCATTATACACACACACTAATGCTTGCATTAGTGCCTGCATGTATTACAAGCACACACTAATGCAAGCATTAGTGTGTTTTCACAGATTAATTTCTGCCCAAGGACACACTAATGCAAGCATTAGTCTGTGCATGCATTATACACACACTCATGGTTGCCTTAGTGTGTGCTTGGGCAGAAATAAGTGTGTTTTCACACACTATTTTGTGCACAATCACACACTAAAGCCCGCATTAGTGCGTGCATGCATTACAAGCACATGCTAATGCTTGCATTAGTGTGTGCATGCATTATACACACACATTAATGCTTGCATTAGTGTGTGATTGAGCAAAAATTATTTTTTTTTCACACACTATTTTGTGCACAATTACACACTATTGCCCGCATTAGTGCGTGCATGCGTTACAAACACACACTAATGCAAGAATTACTCTGTGCATGCATTATACACACACTCATGCTTGCATAAGTGTGTGATTGTGCACAAATTAGTGTGTTTTCACACACTATTTTGTGTGCAATCACACACTAATGCCCTCATTAGTGCGTGCATGCATTACAAGCACATGCTAATGTTTGCTTTAGTGTGTGCATGCATTATAAACACACACTAATGCCCGCATTAGTGTGTGCATGCATTACAAGCACACACTAATGCAAGCATTAGTCTGTGCATGCATTATACACCCACTCATGCTTGCATTAGTGTGTGATTGTGCACAAATTAGTGTGTTTTCAGACACTATTTTGTGTACAATCACACACTAATGCCCGCATTAGTGCATGCATGCATTACAAGCACGCATTAATGCTTGCATTAGTGTGTGCTTGTGCATGCATTAGTGTTTTTACACACTAATACAAGCATTAATGTGTACAAAAGAACACCCCAATGCGAGCATTAGTGTGTGCATGCACTATACACACACACACTAATGCTTGCATTAGTGTGTGATTGTGCACAAATAAATGTGTTTTCACACACTATTTTGTCCACAATCACACACTAATGCCCGCATTAGTGTGCGCATATGTTACAAGCACACACTAACGCAAGCATTGTTGTGTTTTCACTGACTAATTTGTGCTCAAGCACACACTAATGCAAGCATTAGTCTATGCATGCATTATACACCCACTCATGCTTGCATTAGTGCGTGCATATGTTACAATCACACATTAATGATTGCATTAGTGTGTGCTTGTGCATGCATTAGTGTGTTTAGACACTAATGAAAGCATTAATGTGTGCACAAGAACACCCCAATGTGAGCATTAGTGTGTGCATGCATTATACACACACACTAATGCTTGCATCAGTGTGTGATTGTGCAAAAATTAATTTGTTTTCACACACTATTTTGTGCACAATTACACACTATCGTCCGCATTAGTGCGTGCATGCGTTACAAGCACACACTAATGCAAGCATTACTCTGTGCATGCATTATACACACACTCATGCTTGCATTAATGTGTAATTGTGCACAAATTAGTGTGTTTTCACACACTATTTTGTGTGCAATCACACACTAATGCCCGCATTAGTGCGTGCATGCATTACAAGCACATGCTAATGCTTGCATTAGTGTGTGCATGCATTATACACATACACTAATGCTTCCATTACTGTGTGATTGTGCACAAATCCTTGACGAATATGTGCTGAAGCACACACTAATGCAAGCATTAGTCTGTGCATGCATTATACACCCAGTCATGCTTGCATTAGTGCATGCATGCATTACAAGCACACATTAATGCTTGCATTAGTGTGTGCTTGTGCATGCATTAGTGTTTTTACACACTAATACAACCACTAATGTGTGCACAATAACACCCCAATGTGAGCATTAGTGTGTGCATGCATTATACACACACACTAATGCTTGCATTAGTGTGTGATTCGGCACAAATTAATGTGTTTTCACACACTATTTTGTGCACAATCACACACTAATGCCCACATTAGTGCATGTATGCATTACAAGCACACACTAATGCAAGCATTAGTGTGTTTTCACAGACTAATTTGTGCCCAAGCACACACTAATGCAAGCATTAGTGTGTGCATGCATTATACACACACTCATGCTTGCATTAGTGTGTGATTGTGCACAAATGAGTGTGTTTTTCACACACTATTTTGTGCACAATCACACACTAATGCCCGCATTAGTGCCAGCATGCATTACAAGCACATGCTAATGCTTGCATTAGTGTGTGCTTGTTCAATCATTAGTGTGTTTACTCACTAATGCATGCAAAAGCACACCCTAATCTGAGCATTAGTGTGTGCACGCATTATACACACACACTAATTCTTGCATTAGTGTGTGATTGTGCACAAATTAATGTGTTTTCACACACTATTTTGTGCACAATTACACACTAATGCCCGCATTAGTGTGCGCATGCATTACAAGCACACACTAATGCAAGCATTACTCTGTGCATGCATTATACACCCACTCATGGTTGCATTAGTGTGTGATTGTGCACAAATTACTGTGTTTTCACACACTATTTTGTGCACAATCACACACTAATGCCCGCATTAGTGCGTGCATGTGTACAATCACACATTAATGCTTGCATTAGTGTGTACTTGTGCATGCATTCGTGTGTCTACACACCAATGCAAGCATTAATGTGTGCACAAGAACAGCCCAATGTGAGCATTAGTGTGTGCATGCATTAAACACACACACTAATGCTTGCATTAGTGTGTGATTGTGCACAAATTAATGTGTTTTCACACACTATTTTGTGCACAATCACACACTAATTCCCGCATTAGTGCGTGCATGCATTACAAGCACACACTAATGCAAGTATTAGTGTGTTTTCACAGACTAATTTGTGCCCAAGCACACACTAATACAAGCATTAGTCTGTGCATGCATTATACACACACTCATGCTTGCCTTTGTGTGTGGTTGTGCACAAATAAGTGTGTTTTCACACACTATTTTGTGCACAATCACACACTAAAGCCCGCATTAGTGCGTGCATGCATTACAAGCACATCCTAATGCTTGCATTAGTGTGTGCTTGTGCATGCATTAGTGTGTTTACACACTAATGCATGCACAAGCACACCCTATTGTGAGCATTAGTGTGTGCATGCATTATACACACACACTAATGCTTGCATTAGTGTGTGATTGTGCAAAAATTAGTTTGTTTTCACACACTATTTTGTGCACAATTACACACTATTGCCCGCATTAGTACGTGCATGCGTTACAAGCACACACTAATGCAAGCATTACTCTGTGCATGCATTATACACACACTTTTTCTTGCATTAGTGTGTGAATGTGCACAAATTAGTGTGTTTTCACACACTATTTTGTGTGCAATCACACACTAATGCCCGCTTTAGTGCGTGCATGCATTACAAGCACATGCTAATGTTTGCTTTAGTGTGTGCATGCATTATAGACACACACTAATGTTTGCATAAGTGTGTGATTGTGCACAAACTAGTGTGTTGTCACACACTATTTTGTGCACAATCACACACTAATGCCCGCATTAGTGTGTGCATGCATTAGTGTTTTTACACACTAATACAAGCATTAATGTGTGCACAAGAACACCCTAATGTGAGCATTAGTGTGTGCATGCATTATACACACACACTAATGCTTGCATTAGTGTGTGATTGTGAACAAATTAATGTGTTTTCACACACTATTTTGTGCACAATCACACACTAATGCCCGCATTAGTGCGTGCATGTATTACAAGCACACACTAATGCAAGCATTAGTGTGTTTTCACAGACTAATTTCTGCCCAAGCACACACTAATGCAAGCATTAGTCTGTGCATGCATTATACACACACTCATGGTTGCCTTAGTGTGTGCTTGGGCAGAAATAAGTGTGTTTTCACACACTATTTTGTGCACAATCACACACTAAAGACCGCATTAGTGCGTGCATGCATTACAAGCACATGCTAATGCTTGCATTAGTGTGTGCATGCATTATACACACACATTAATGCTTGCATTAGTGTGTGATTAAGCAAAAATTATTTTTTTTTCACACACTATTTTGTGCACAATTACACACTATTGCCCGCATTAGTGCGTGCATGCGTTACAAACACACACTAATGCAAGCATTACTCTGTGCATGCATTATACACACACTCATGCTTGCATAAGTGTGTGATTGTGCACAAATTAGTGTGTTTTCACACACTATTTTGTGTGCAATCAAACACTAATGCCCTCATTCGTGCGTGCATGCATTACAAGCACATGCTAATGTTTGCTTTAGTGTGTGCATGCATTATATACACACACTAATGCTTGCATTAGTGTGTGATTGTGCACAAATTAGTGTATTGTCACACACTATTTTGTGCACAATCACACACTAATGCCCGCATTAGTGTGTGCATGCATTACAAGCACACACTAATGCAAGCATTAGTCTATGCATGCATTATACACCCACTCATGCTTGCATTAGTGTGTGATTGTCCACTAATTAGTGTGTTTTCACACACTATTTTGTGCACAATCACACACTAATGCCCGCATTAGTACATGCATGCATTACAAGCACACATTAATGCTTGCATTACTGTGTGCTTGTGCATGCATTAGTGTTTCTTCACACTAATACAAGCATTAATGTGTGCACAAGAACACCCCAATGTGAGCGTTAGTGTGTGCATGCATTATACACACACACTAATGCTTGCATTAGTGTGTGATTGTGCACAAATTAATGTGTTTTCACACACTATTTTGTGCATAATCACACACTAATGCCCGCATTAGTGTGCGCATGTGTTACAAGCACACACTCATGCAAGCATTGTTGTGTTTTCACTGACTAATTTGTGCTCAAGCACACACTAATGCAAGCATTAGTCTGTGCATGCATTATACACCCACTCATGCTTGCATTAGTGTGTGATTGTGCACAAATGAGTGTGTTTTTCACACACTATTTTGTGCACAATCACACACTAATGCCCGCATTATTGCGTGCATGCGTTACAAGCACACATTAATGCTTGCATTAGTGTGTGCTTGTGCATGCATTCGTGTGTCTACACACTAATGCAAGCATTAATGTGTGCACAAGAACACCCCAATGTGAGCATTAGTGTGTGCATGCATTATACACACACACTAATGCTTGCATTAGTGTGTGATTGTGCACAAATTAATGTGTTTTCACACACTATTTTGTGCACCATCACACACTAATGCCCGCATTAGTGCGTGCATGCATTACAAGCACACACTAATGGAAGCATTACTGTGTTTCCACTGACTAAGTTGTGCTTAAGCACACACTAATGCAAGCATTAGTGTGTGCATGCATTATACACCCACTCATGCTTGCATTAGTGTGTGCATGCGTTACAAGCACACATTAATGCTTGCATTAGTGTGTGCTTGTGCATGCATTAGTGTGTTTACACACTAATGCAAGCATTAATGTGTGCACAAGAACAACCCAATGTGAGAATTAGTGTGTGCATGCACTATACACACACACTAATGCTTGCATTAGTGTGTGATTGTGCAAAAATTAATGTGTTTTCACACACTATTTTGTGCACAATCACACACTAATGCCCGCATTAGTGCGTGCATGCGTTACAATCACACAGGAATTCTTGTATTAGTATGTGATTGTGCACAAATTAATGTGTTTTCACAGACTATTTTGTGCACAATAACACACTAATGCCCCCATTAGTGTGTGCACGCATTACAAACACACAATAATGCAAGTATTAGTGTGTTTTCACAGACTAATATGTGCCCAAGCACACACTAATGCAAGCGTTAGTGTGTGCATGCATTAGACACACACTCATGCTTTCATTAGTGAGTGATTGTGCACAAATTAGTGTGTTTTCACACAGTGTTTTGTGCACAATCACACACTAATGCCCGCATAAGTGCGTGCATGCATTACAAGCACACACTTATGCTTGCATTAGTGTGTGCTTGTGCATGCATTAGTGTGTTTAACACTAATGCGTGCACAAGCACACCCTAAAGTGAGCATTACTGTGTGCATGCATTATACACACACAGTAATGTGGGCATTAGTGTGTGATTGTGCACAAATTAATGTGTTTTTACAGAATATTTTGTGCACAATCACACATTAATGCCCGCATTAGTGCGTGCCTGCGTTACAAGCACACACTAATGCAAGCATTAGTCTGTGCATGCATTATACACACACTCATGCTTTCATTAGTGTGTGACTGTGCACAAATTAGTGTGTTTTCACACACTATTTTGTGCAGAATCACATTGGGTTGTTCTTGTGCACACATTAATGCTTGCATTAGTGTGTAAACACACTAATGCATGCACAAGCACACACTAATGCAAGCATTAATGTGTGCTTGTAATGCATGCGCGCACTAATGCGGGCATTAGTGTGTGATTGTGCACAAAATAGTGTGTGAAAACACACTAATCTGTACACAATCACACACTAATGCAAGCATGAATGGGTGTATAATGCATGCATAGACTAATGCTTGCATTAGTGTGTGCCTGTAAAGTATGCACACACTAATGCGGGCATTACTGTTTGATTGTGCACAAAATAGTGTGTGAAAACACATTAATTTGTGCACAGTCACACACTAATGCAAGCATTAGTGTGTTTGTATAATGCATGCACACATTAATGCTCACATTAGGGTGTGCTTGTGTATGCATTAGTGTGTAAACACACTAATGCTTGCACAAGCACCCACTAATGCAAGCATTAGCTTGTGCTTGGAATGCATGCAAGCACACCCTAATTTGAGCATTAGTGTGTGCATGCATTATACACACACACTAATGCTTGCATTAGTGTGTGATTCTGCACAAATTAATGTGTTTTCACACACTATTTTGTGCACAATCACACACTAATGCCCGCATTAGTGTGTGCATGCATTACAAGCACACACTAATGCAAGGATTATTGTGTTTTCACTGACTAATTTGTGCTTGTGTGCATGCATTATACACACACTCATGCTTGCATTAGTGTGTGATCGTGCACAAATTATTGTGTTTTCACACACTATTTTGTGCCCAAATACAGACTAATGCCCGCATTAGTGCGTGCATGCGTTACAAGCACACATTAATGCTTGCATTAGTGTGTGCTTGTGCATGCATATGTGTGTTTACACACTAATGCAAGCATTAATGTGTGCACAAGAACACCCCAATGTGAGCATTAGTGTGTGCATGCATTATACACACACATTAATGCTTGCATTAGTGTGTGATTGTGAAAAAATTAATGTGTTTTCACAGACTATTTTGTGCACAATCACACACTAATGCCCGCATTAGTGCGTGCATGCTTTACAAGCACACACTAATGCAAGCATTAGTGTGTTTTCACAGACTAATTTGTTCCCAAGCACACACTAATGCAAGCATTAGTCTGTGCATGCATTATACACACACTCATGCTTGCATTAGTGTGTGATTGTGCACAAATTAGTATGTTTTCACACACTGTTTTGTGCGTGCATGCATTACAAGCACATGCTAATGCTTGCATTAGTGTGTGCATGCATTATACACACACACTAATGCTTGCATTAGTGTGTGATTATGCACAAATTAATTTGTTTAACACACTATTTTATGCACAATCACAGACTAATGCCTGCATTAGTGTGTGCATGCATTACAAGCACACACTAATGCAAGCATTAGTGTGTTTTCACTGACTAATTTGTGCTCAAGCACACACTAATGCAAGCATTAGTCTGTGCATGCATTATACACCCACTCATGCTTGCATTATTGTGTGATTGTGCACAAATTACTGTGTTTTCACACACTATTTTGTGCACAATCACACAATAATGCCCGCATTAGTGCGTGCATGCGTTACAAGCACACATTAATGCTTGCATTAGTGTGTGCTTGTGCATGCATTAGTGTGTTTACACACTAATGCAAGCATTAGTGTGTGCACAAGAACACCCCAATGTGAGCATTAGTGTGTGCATGCATTATACACACACACTAATGCTTGCATTAGTGTGTGATTGTGCGAAAATTAATGTGGTTTCACACACTATTTTGTGCACAATCACACACTAATGATCGCATTAGTGCGTGCATGTGTTACAAGCACACACTAATGCGGGCATTAGGGTTGATGGGATTTTTCACAAGCCAAGCTCCCATACCCCTCTTCTCTCGTCCCCACCCCATGAAAACCCCCTCTTAGGGAGGGAGTGATAAAAGGCATTGGAAAAAGTAAGAGAAAAAATGAAGTATGATTATGTAAATATATAAGAAGGTAAAATAGGCCACCTCATCCCTGCGGGGTAGCCCATCCCCACCTTGCCTCCTTTTTCTTCACTGTTGCCTCGCCGGGTGTCCCTTTTCCTCTCCTCCACTCAAAAGGTCAACCCTCTCTCTCTTTCCCTTGTCCTTTCTCCTTTCTCTCTCCCCTCAAGCTACCCCACCTCTCTCCAATAATGCATTATAACTCACCAATAATGCACCCTAACTCACATGCAACTTACCCTATCTTCCAAAATAGTATACCCCACCCCCTCTTTCTCTCTCCTATCATATCCCATGGCCCAAATACCCCCCTCTCTCTCTAAAGGACGCCAGGTCTCTTGTCTTGTAGCTAAATAATCTCCCCATGCCACACTCACACACACTCAGTTTCACTAAAAAAGGTGCCCATAGACCCATCCCCACCCGGTGGTTACCTGATTTTTCTTGTGTTCACACACATCGGCACACAGATTCACCTCTGAAAACACTCCCCTCTCTCCCCTCTTGTAATTACTTAATTCTCCATGTCACCTCTCACTTCTTTTCATCAACCCATCTCTCTCTCTCTTAGTCTCTGTCTCATGAGACTGCTGTTCTAGCACATATACACACAGCCAGACAAGTGGGGCCCACGGTCACATGGCCTATGTAGATAATGATGTCTTCATTTCTAAATTCTAGAATTTCTCCCCCCTCCTCCCCTATATAAAGAGGGGTCACCATGACACTAAACACACACACCATCACCAAAGAGTACACTATGCACTGTGTGTGCCTAGTGCACACACACACACCCACACCATCACCATCACCGCAATATCCATGCTCGTCTTAAGCATGCCCTCTACACCCTTAGGCTATGGAAGATGAAGGGAATCTAAATGAAGGATGATTTCCATAACCCTCGTGCGAGTCTTTGCCATCAACTCCCACCTATCCGCCATGTGCTCTACCACGCTCTCCCTTCTCATTCCCCTAGCCTATGCTCCCCATTTCATCGCCTTATTCTCTAAATAAAGCTTGAGGTTTTGTGAGTATGTTTTCTTGCAATGTTTTGCCCATGTGAGGTGTGCGGAATCGCCACCTAGTCTTGTGTTTGGAGTGAGCTTGTGTATGTGTGAAGGGTGTGCTGATTCGCCATCCTTTTGTCGTGCCTAAGTACTAAGCCGCTATACCCCTCCCTCACCCTCTCTCTCTCACTTGATCTCATTCCCTTTCCTTTTCATCATTAATCCCAAGAATCCATCTCTCTTGGATGAAAACTTTGTTATGGTGGTGTGTTGTTTGCGTCCTAGCCGCTGAAGCTAGGTGGTGCCCCCTGTTTGCTTTACCATGACAGGCTCGAGGCGCGCCGTTTGGTCCCCGGTGTTTTAGAGGCCGTCGGGGTTTGAGGTTTGCTTTTCTCCCGTCATTTTTTGCCCCCACTGAGGATCTTTTCATGAAACCCTTCTGTTGACAAGACTGAAACCCCTAAACTATTGTGAATGGATGAATGGCTAGCAGGATTTGCTAATTGGACGACAGAAGAAGAAGAGCTCCAAGCACAACTAGACGAACTCTGCATCTCCATCGAAGCTTGAGTGCCAAGCGTAACGGTAATCGATTTGTAGTGGGAGAGTCAACCAACACGCCAAACCCAATGGATATACATAGGCCAAGTGCCAAGAAGAAGAAGGAGAAGGTCGAAACCATGTCCGCAACCTACAACCAACCCACAACAACAAAATGGAAGGAGCTCTACACAATAGAGAATCAACACTATTCTACTTTGAGAATCGGGTAACTCAAGTCACTGAGGTAATTATCATAGTCAGTTTTCAAGGCGCACCTGATGCTGCAGCACAGATAACGGAATCATTGGCTCACACTCTCACTAGAGAAACTAGGGATCTACTGAACTTTTTTCAGGAAAGAACACCACCCTCTCCCACAAGTTTGGACAGTGACTAAGCACCTCTAAGCTTCACATGAATCAGTACAACCTACCTCAAGACAGATCACCCATACCAACACGTGTATGCTCAATCAAGGTAATACTGGATTTGAAGGCCTACTACCAGCACGTCATTGACACCATGCTTGGTGGGGAGCAATTTTTTGAGGTTCTGGCATCAGATGAACCATTTGTCCTACCTTTGGTACAAGGCAATGTACCGTTTGAAGTTTTAATCTATGTCCTAGTATAAGAGGGTATACACGCCTCCTTGTAAAGAAGAAAAAAACTTTTGCAAGTTAAGCAGTGTGTCTTTCTAGCTCTCTCTTAGTAATCATGGCAAGTGTAGCATTTCCAACATTTAAAGGAAAGAAGGGGGAGGATTTGGTAACAGACTTCTTAGATGACTTTGAAGTAGCATGTGTAGTGAGCAACAAAGATACGGATGAATCCTGGGTTAGAATCTTTAAGCATCTCATGAAGCTAGAAGCTAGATCATGGTACAATGCACTTCCACAAGCAACCAAGGATGACTGGGAACTCTTAAAAACCACTTTTAAGAGGCTCTTTGGGGGAGGTACCACTTCAAAAAAGTTGTGGGACAAGTTGAGAGACTTGAAGCAGGAGGGTCTTTTAGAATATGCCAACTATGAGTCCAAATTTGTGGATTTGTGGGAACGGTGGGTTGAGTCACTGGCAAGGGGGGAAGTTGCACCCGATTTCCTAAAAAAATATCGGTTCACGCATGGCTTATGGCCGCTTCTCAAGGAGAAGGCGAAAGGTAGATTCCCGGCTACGTACGAGTTAGCCGTTGAGATTACTCGCCTTAAGGACAAGAAGCTGCGAATGAAAGCCAAAGAAACTGAGTCAACAGAAACAACAACATCACGTCGACCAACAACTACGACAACCACCATTCCACCACCACGACCGGCTCTTGGGGTAAGAGATGACCAACAAGATATGTTGGCCCATATTACTGACCAACTGCAGAATTTGTCTGTCCACTTAATACAACAAGGGAGGAGTCAAGAAAGAGATCAAGACCCTGGAAGAGCACGACGACAAAACAAGGAGTATCATTGCTACTACTGCGGAGAAGACGGTCACGGTATGTACTACTGTCCCAAACCACGACAAAACTATAATAGAGGAGGTAGGAGGAACCAATTGTCACCCCCTAGAGAAAGAACACCCCCACCCCGAGCACCAACACAAATTCTACGTCCACCCCAGACACCACTACAAGCATCCATTCCACCTCTTCCACCAGCCCCACCACCTGATTGCCCTTTAAACATCATAAGGCTAGAAGAGAAAGGAAAAGCCGTAGTAGTGGATCCACCCAGAGCAAAGGAGAGGGACAAGGGTAAAGAGAAGGTAACCTTTTTAGAACCACTTGAGGCCATGACTGTGAAAAGAGCTAAGAGGGAGAAGGCTACACAATCAGATGATGAGAGAAGCATGAGAGGAGAAACTAGCAAGAGGCCATCCAGGCCACGACGGAAATTGGGCATCACCGACTTCCAGCTAGGGGAAAGTTCTAAGCCCTATGATCTAACATTGGATGTGGCAGAGCAAGGACCGAAGATTACATGGCCACAACTACTACATCTTGTACCTAAAGTAAGGCGACAATGGTCTAAAATGGTAAGTTCAAGACGCTCCAAAACAAAGGTAGCCGGAGCAATTTCGGGATGCAACATGGATGACATCCTTCCAATTGTTGACGTAAACATAAAAGGAAAGAGGGTTGGAAACACCTACATTGATGGAGGTGCACAAATCTGTGTAATGAGCGAAGCTATGATGCTTCAATTAGGGCTCGAGGTTGACAGGCCTTTTCCATGCAAGGCAAAGATGGCAAACAACGCAAAAGTAAAGTGTGTGGGTGTGGTAAGTGCCGTGAAAATCAAAGCTTTCAACACTGAGGTAGAGGTAGATGTTTTTGTAATGCCTACTAAAGGGAAGGGCTATCCACTAATTTTGGGAAGTCCATGGTTGATGGCCATGAAAGCAAAACAAGACTGGGGTACTGGCCTTCTACGCATGACCGGTAAGAAAGGGGAGACAATCTACTACGACATGAGGATTAGCAAGCAGAAGCAAATGAGTCTGGAAACATCGGCAGATGAAACCACTAGTGAATCTTTCAGTTCTGAGGAGGAGACCACATCCACCGACGAAAGTGACAGTTCCATTGATGTGATGGGTATCATTATGAAGGATCCACAAAGCGTAAGAACAACTGGTGATCCATCACCAAAAGGGCAACCCAATGAAGAGGAGAGCAAATCACCTGGCCTAGGAGGAAGTAGGTTGAAGGGTATGTTGTCTACGGAATTAACACTTGAGGAGAAAGATAGTTTTTTGCAAATGTTGATGGGATTTCCTAACCTGTTTATTGACAACTATGAAAGAATCACAGGCATTACAGTGGTGGAACATCATATTAAGCTGAAGGAAGGGGTAAAACCAGTTGTGCAAAAGATACGACGACTGGGGGTTATACAAGAAAAGGCACTCTTGGCCGAGGTAAGGAAACTGTTGGAGGCGGGATTCATCTATCCTGTAGAAAACTCAAAATGGGTGTCACCCGTAGTGGTGACGCCTAAAAAGAATGGTAAGTGGAGGGTCTGTGTTGACTACAAACCACTAAATGCATCTACAAAGAGAGACCACTTTCCTCTCCCTTTCTTGGATGAAATTCTGAATGAAGTAGCGGGTTTTGAATGCTATACCGTCTGTGATGGTTATTCTGGATACTTTCAAATACGCATAGCCTTGGAAGATCAGCTTAAAAACACTTTTATCACGCCATGGGGTTGTTTTGCATACAGGGTTATGCCATTTGGTCTCACAAATGCACCTGCCACATTCCAAAGATATGTCACATATGTTTTTCAACCGTTCTTTGGAACATCCATAAGAGTGTTCATTGATGATTTTTGTATATATAGCTCCCATATTTCACATTTAGAAAAGGTAACTGAAGGTTTGGCCAGGTTTCAGAGCCTAGGCGAGCAATTAAATGTGGATAAATGCCACATTGGGGAGAGTAAAGTCATTCTACTAGGCCATGAAATTTCAACAAGAGGTATCAACGCCGACCCAAGTCAGGTGTCCGCACTCATAGCCCTACCTTCACCAACGACCGCACGTCAACTGGTCTCTTTTCTACAGAAGGTGAGGTACTTAAGTAGATTCATACATCTACTATCACAACTTGTTCTACCACTGCAACAACTCACTCAAAGATCAACTTTCACTTGGGATGAGGAAAGTGAACATCACTACAACAAGGAGGTCTTAGCCACTCTGCCAACTATCTCACCACCTAAGTGGGATGAAAAATTCTATGTCACCTCAAGTGTTGGTGATGACTCATTGGGGGCTGTGCTACTCCAAAAGGATACGACGACATATTTCATGAGGCCAATCTACTTCTCTAGTCGAATGATGACAACAGGAGAGAAAGGTTTCACCCATGTGGAACACTTAGTCCTAGCTCTTACATTTGCAACTACAAAGTTTAGGTCATATTTGCTGCCTAAGCAATTTGTGATTCTAACCACGGATGAAATATTTTCCTATGTTGTACAACACATGGATGTGTCTGCTAGAATTACTAAATGGCTAGTTCGTCTGCAAGAGTTTGACTACACGGTAAAGGTAGAAAGCACGACAAGGGCAAGTGTGGGGGGACTCATGACCTACCAAGTCTTTGAAAGGAAGGAGAAGCAATCTAAGGAAGGAGAAGTCCTATTACCTCCAGTACCACCGATGGTAGAAGGAGCATACTCTCTCTACTTTGATGGAGCCTACAAGCGAGCGTCCAACAAAGCAGCTGCAGGCATAGTGGTCTTTGACGACAAAGGGACAAAGGTATTTTCGTTGGGCCAATTGTTAGATTCACATTCTAACAATGAAGCTGAGTATGCAACACTAACCAAGAGTCTACAATGGTGCGTCTCGCAAGGTGTACAACGCCTTAATGTATTTGGGGATGCTCTACTTCTGGTAAGGCAAGTAAATGGAGCATGGACATGCAAGAATCCTAGTTTAAGGACTCACTTAAGTGGTGTAAAAACCTTGTTGGGTAAGTTTGAAGAAGTTCAAATACACCATATCCCAAGGGCTCAAAACCAAGAAGCAGATGCCCTAGCAAGTGAAAGACTACAGGAAGTGGTGGTTGGAGCAATAAAACTAAAGCTCCCTCTATTTCAAGGCAGTGATGCCTTGCCTGACATCATGCATTTTTTGGAAACAGGGGAATGCCCATCAGATTTAACAAAGGGACAGAAGCAATGGCTGACGCGGAAGGCCACAAGGTATCGACTCATCAATGATGGTTTGTACTGTAAGGGTAAGGACCAAATACTCAGGAAGGTCCCTCTCTCTCACGAAATCACGGGAGTAATTGCTAGCTGTCACGACGGGGTTTATGGTGGTAACTTTGCCCTAGACATAACAAGTAGGAAAATCTTGCAGGCAGGCTTCATATGGCCTAGCCTCAACCGTGATGTATCCCATTGGTGCAAAACGTGTAAGTTGTGTCAAAAGGCCGGCACTAGGTCACTTATGCCTGAACCACAGACACCTATTCTCTCATATGGCCCATTTGAAAAATGGGGTATCGATGCCATTGGGCCATTACCTAGGGCCAACTCAGGAAAATTCTACATTATCATGAAGGTTGACTACATGACTAGATGGGCACAGGCTACAGCCACCACTAGAATCACAGCGGTAGAGGTAGCTAAATTTATCTACGAGCACATATACTGTAGGTTTGGCACACCTTTAGAGATCATCTCTGATAGAGGGCCAGGTTTCAGAGCAGACTTGGTAGGAGAATTAATGCAGAAACTGGGCATTACAAGGAGACACTCTTCACCATATTACCCTCAATGCAATGGCCTAGTTGAAAAGGTAAATGGAGTGGTTTCTAAAATTATTACCAAGCAGGTAAACAATCATCCTGGAGACTGGGATAAGTATCTACTACCAGCTTTATGGGCCTACAGAACTTCATTTCGTACATCCTTGGGATTCACACCGTATCATCTAGTATTTGGTAAGGAAGCAATCTTGCCCATTGAAGTGCAACTACAAAGTCTCAGAGTAATGGCAAGCCAGCTTCAACAGCCCAACATGCATTTGAGAGATCACCTCATCAACTTGGAAAGACTGCAGCTGGACAGAGAAGAAGAAATAAATTATTATGCAGCACAAGCAGAGCATAGACGGCTTAGCTTTAACGAACATCTCAGGAAAAAAGAATTGAAGAAAGGAATGTTGGTGCTCCGCTATGACAATCGCTTCGACACGCGCAAGGATAAGCAACTCCTACTCTGATGGGAAGGTCCTTTCATCGTCAGGAAAAAGTATGCCAATGGAAGCTTCCAGCTTATGGAGGCTGATGGAAAACTTCATAAAACCAGGGTAAATGGTTGGTGACTTAAACCTTACTTTCTTCGATTTGACCAGGCTCCACCAATTGACATTCCAGATGAGGACACACCATCAGCCGCCACCTCCGACGATAATGATCAAACAGATGAGCTAGAGACATGAATGCCTCTAGCCAAAAGGAGAGGGCTAATGATGGGGGCTTTTCACAAGCCAAGCTCCCATACCCCTCTTCTCTCGTCCCCACCCCATGAAAACCCCCTCTTAGGGAGGGAGTGATAAAATGCATTGGAAAAAGTAAGAAAAAAAATAAAGTATGATTATGTAAATATATAAGAAGGTAAAATAGGCCACCTCATGCCTGCGGGGTAGCCCATCCCCACCTTGCCTCCTTTTTCTTCACTGTTGCCCCGCCGGGTGTCCCTTTTCCTCTCCTCCACTCAAAAGGTTAACCCCCTCTCTCTTCCCCTTGTTCTTTCTCCTTTCTCTCTCCCCTCAAGCTACCCCACCTCTCACCAATAATGCATTATAACTCACCAATAATGCACCATAACTCACATGCAACTTACCCTATCTTCCAAAATAGTATACCCCACCCCCTCTTTCTCTCTCCTATCATATCCCATGACCCAAATACCCCCCTCTCTCTCTAAAGGGCGCCATGTCTCTTGTCTTGTAGCTAAAGAACCTCCCCCACACTCACACACACTCAGTTTCACTGAAAAAGGTGCCCACAGACCCATCCCCACCCGGTGGTTACCTAATTTTTCTTGTGTTCACACACATCTGCACACAGATACACCTCTCAACACACTCCCCTCTCTCCCCTCTTGTAATTAATTTATTCTCCATGTCACCTCTCACTTTTTTTCATCAACCCATATCTCTCGCTCTTAGTCTCTCTCTCATGAGACTGTTGTTCTGGCACATATACACACAGCCAGAAAAGTGGGGCCCACAGTCACATGGCCTATGTATATAATGATTTCTTCATTTCTAAATTCTAGAATTTCTCCCCCCTCCTCCCCTTTATAAAGAGGGGTCACCATCACACTAAAAACACACACCATCACCAAAGAGTACACTATGCACTGTGTGTGCCTAGTGCACACACACACACACCCACACCATCACCATCACCGCAATCACCATGCTCGTTTTGCATGCCCTCTACACCCTTGGGCTATGGAAGATGAAGGGAAACTAAATGAAGGATGATGGCCATAACCCTCGTGCGAGTCTTCGCCATCAACTCCCACCTATCCGGCATGTGCTCTACCACGCTCTCCCTTCTCATTCGCCTACCCTATGCTCCCCATTTCATCGCCTTATTCTCTAAATAAAGCTTGAGGTTTTGTGAGTATGTTTTCTTGCAATGTTTTGCCCATGTGAGGTGTACGGAATCGCCACCTAGTCTTGTGTTTGGAGTGAGCTTGTGTATGTGTGAAGGGTGTGCGGATTCGCCATCCTTTTGTGGTGCCTAAGTACTAAGCCGCTATACCCCTCCCTCACCCTCTCTATTTCACTTGATCTCATTCCCTTTCCTCTTCATCATTACTCCCAAGCATCCATCTCTCTTGGATGAAAACATTGTTATGGTGGTGTGTTGTTTGCATCCTAGCCGCTGAAGCTAGGTGGTGCCCCATGTTTGCTTTACCATGACAAGCTCGAAGCGCGCCATTCGGTCCCCGGTATTTTAGAGGCCGTCGGGGTTCGGGGTTCACTTTGCTCCCGTCATTGTGTGCATACATTATACACACACACTAATGCTTGCATTAGTGTGTGATTGTGCAAAAATTAATGTGTTTTCACACACTATTTTGTGCACAATCACACACTAATGCCCGCATTAGTGTGTGCGCGCATTACAAGCACACACTAATGCAAGCATTAGTGTGTTTTCACAGACTAATTTGTACCCAAGCACACACTAATGCAAGCATTAGTGTGTGCATGCGTTAGACACACACTCATGCTTGCATTAGTGAGTGGTTGTGCACAAATTAGTGTGTTTTCACACACTATTTTGTGCACGATCACACACTAATGCCCGCATTAGTGCGTGCATGCATTACAAGCACACATCTATGCTTGCATTAGTGTGTGCTTGTGCAGCATTAAGTGTGTTTACACACTAATGCATGCACAAGCACACCCTAAGAACAGCAGAGCAGCGTCCAAATTAACAAGAAGAAAGAGAAAAATTTGAGTGGTACACAACTCAGAGTAGGTGAACAATGACGGTGGCGAGAGAGAAAGCCCGCAGAGAGAGATGAGAAAGCAACTAGACACTGAGTGCAAATCTCCCCCCGATGCAAGACGTGAGCATTTTACTTTGCACGTATTGTATTTATAGATTTCTTGAATGCAAAAATGAATACAAACTGGCGGTGGACATAATTGGCCAAAGCTAAAAAGAGCACTTGAATAATCAAATAAACATAAATGTTTATATTCTTATGCTAATCCATTTATCTGTTGATGCTTTTACCACCTGTTAGCTGAATAGATACTAATATTCATTCTATACAGTGCAAACACTTGAGCATTAGAGTGATTTGTTACTAGCAAGAGGGCACCCTTTGGCCCAAAGTGGCCATAGAGTGACAACATGTAGCTTAAGGGTTTCTTACCTAGCACTAAGATGAAGACCTTGTGGCCCTCGGGCATATTGTGCCCAACATAAAGCAATATATGGTTTCTTACTAGTGTTTATAGAGGGCATCTTGTGTGCCCTAAGACAACATGGCTTGGCCATAGGGTGACACATACAAATAAAGTGCATATGTGCTTGAAGCCATATATTTTATTTATATGTTTGAGACCTCACCAATAATCTAACCTATGGCCTGAGGACCATAAACAGCATATTTGGATTATCTTACAAGTCATAGAGATATCTACAAAAGAATTGTATGTCTGAGGCACACTAATGCAAAACTTAGACAAGGAAATCATCCAATGCAAGTGATCATTGTGCAATACAAAATGAGACTTCTGATCTAGAGCTTAAAGGCATAATGTTTCTCCAAGTATTACTTCTAGGCGCCACCAACATGGAACAACAAAGACTAATGTAGCTAATAAAGTAGGTATCTCTAGAAATAAGAGCATAAAAATAAATTCATTGTAGATGTGTTGTCAGTTATGCAAATTTGCTATTTTACGATTAGTTTTTTCTAAGAGTGTGAAAAGAAAGAGTTATCACAAAATGTAGATACTTTGGATCTAAAATTAGTGTTCTTTATACACACACTAATGCTTGCATTAGTGTGTGATTGTGCACAAACTATTGTGTTTTCACACACTATTTTGTGCACAATCACACACTAATGCCCGCATGACTATGTGCATGCGTTACAAGCACACACTAATGCAAGCATTAGTGTCTTTTCAATGATTAATTTGTGCTGAAGCACACAGTAATTCAAGCATTATGTACCCACTCATGCTTGCATTAGTGTGTGACTAAGCACAAATTATTGTGTTTTCACACACTATTTTGTGCACAATCACACACTCATGTCCGCATTAGTGCGTGCATGCGTTACAATCACACATGAATTATACACACACACTAATGCAAGCATTGGTGTGTCATTGTGCAAAAATTAATGTGTTTTCACACACTTTTTTGTGCACAATAACACAGTTATGCCCGCATTAGTGTGCGCATGCGTTACAAGCACACACTAATGCAAGCATTAGTGTGTTTTCACAGACTAATTTGTACCCAAGCACACACTAATGCAAGCATTAGTCTCTGCATGAATTATACACACACTCATGCTTGCATTAGTGTGTGATTGTGCACAAATTAGTGTGTTTTCACTCACCATTTTGTGCGCAATCACACACTAATGCCCGCATTAGTGCGTGCATGCATTACAAGCACATGCTAATGCTTGCATTAGTGTGTGCTTGTGCATGCATTAGTGTGTTTACACACTAATGCGTGCACAAGCACACCCTAATGTGAGCATTAGTATGTGCATGCATTATGCAAACACACTAATGCTTGCATTAGTGTGTGATTGTGCACAAATTAATGTGTTTTCACACACTATTTTGTGCACGATCAGACACTAATGCCCGCATTAGTCTGTGCATTAGTGTGTGCTTGTGCATGCATTAGTGTGTTTACAGACTAATGCAAGCATTAGTGTGTGCACAAGAACACCCCAATGCAAGCAATAGTGTGTGATTGTGCAAAAATGCATTTGTTTACAGACTAATGCTTGCATTAGTGTGTGATTGTGCAAAAAATAATGTGTTTTCACACACTATTTTGTGCACAATTACACACTATTGCCCGCATAAGTGCGTGCATGCGTTACAAGCACACACTAATGCAAGCATTAGTGTGTTTTCACAGACTAATTTGTGCCCAAGCACACACTAATGCAAGCATTAGTGTGTTTTCGAAGACTAATTTGTGCACAAACACACACTAATGCAAGCATTAGTCTGTGCATGCATTATACACACACTCATGCTTGCATTAGTGTGTCATTGTGCAATCACACACTAATGCCTGCATTAGTACGTGCATGCATCACAAGCACATGTTAATGCTTGCATTAGTGTGTGCATGCATTATGCACACACACTAATGCTTGCATTAGTATGTGATTGTGCACAAATTGATGTGTTTTCACAGACTATTTTGTTCACAATCACACAATAATGCCCGCATTAGTGTGTGCATGCAATACAAGCACACACTAATGCAAGCATTAGTGTGTTTTCACTGACTAATTTGTGCTCAAGTACACACTAATGAAAGGATTAGTCTGTGCATGCATTATACACCCACTCATGCTTGCATTAGTGTGTGATTGTGCACAAATAAGTGTGTTTTTCACGCACTATTTTGTGCACAATCACACACTAATGCCCGCATTAGTGCGTGCATGCGTTACAAGCACACATTAATGCTTGCATTAGTGTGTGCTTGTGCATGCATTAGTGTGTTTACACACTAATGCAAGCATTAATGTGTGCACAAGAATAGCCGAATGTTAGCACTAGTGTGTGCATGCATTATACACACACACACTCATGCTTGCATTAGTGTGTGATTGTGCAAAAATAATTGTGTTTTCACACACTATATATTTTGTGCACAATAACACACTAATGCCCGCATTAGTACGTGCATGCATTACAAGCACACACTAATGCAAGAATTAATGTGTTTTCACAGACTAATTTGTGCCCAAGCACACACTAATGCAAGCATTATTCTGTGCATGCATTATATACATACTCATGCTTGCATTAGTGTGTGATTGTGCACAAATTAGTGTGTTTTCACACACTGTTTTGTGCACAATCACACACTAATGCCCGAATTACTGCGGGCATGCATTACAAGCACACACTTATGCTTGCATTAGTGTGTGCTTGTGCATGCATTAGTCTGTTTACACACTAATGCATGCACAAGCACACCCTAAAGTGAGCATTAGTGTGTGCATGCATTATACACACACTAATGCAAGAATTACTATGTGATTGTGCACAAACTAATGTGTTTTCATAGAATATTTTGTGCACAATCACACACTAATGCCCGCATTAGTGCGTGCATGCGTTACAAGCACACACTAATGCAAGTATTAGTGTGCTTTCACAGACTAATTTGTGCCCAAGCACACACTAATGCAAGCATTAGTCTGTGCATGCATTATACACAAACTCATGATTGCATTAGTGCGTGCATACATTACAAGCACATGCTAATGCTTGCATTAGTGTGTGCTTGTGGTTGCATTAGCGTGTTTACACACTAATGCATGCACAAGCACACCCTAATGTGAGCATTAGTGTGTGCATGCATTATACACACACACTAATTCTTGCATTAGTGTGTGATTGTGCACAAATTAATGTGTTTTCACACACTATTTTGTGCACAATCACGCACTAATGCCCGCATTAGTGTGTGCATGCATTACAAGCACACACTAATCCAAGGATTAGTGTGTTTTCACTGACTAATTTGTGCTCAAGTACACACTAATGCAAGCATTAGTCTGTGCATGCATTATACACCCACTCATGCTTGCATTAGTGTGTGCATGCGTTACAAGCAGATTCTAATGCTTGCATTAGTGTGTGCTTGTGCATGCATTAGTGTGTTTACACACTAATGCATGCACAAGCACACCCTAATGGGAGCATTAGTGTGTGCATGTATTATGCACACACACTAATGCTTGCATTAGTGTGTGATTGTGCACAAACTAGTGTATGCATGCATTATGCACACACAGTAATGCCCGCATTAGTGTGTACATGCATTATACACACACACTAATGCTTGCATTAGTGTGTGATTGTGCAAAAATTAATGTGTTTTCACACACTATTTTGTGCACAATAAAACACTAATACCCGCATTAGTGCGTGCATGTGTTACAAGCACACACTAATGCAAGCATTAGTCTGTGCATGCATTATATACACACTCATTCTTGCATTAGTGTGTGATTGTGCATAAATTACTGTGCTTTCACACACTATTTTGTGCGCAATCACACACTAATGCCCGCATTAGTGCGTGCATGCATTACAAGCAGATTCTAATGCTTGCATTAGTGTGTGATTGTGCATGCATTAGTGTGTGCATTGTGCACAAAATAGTGTGTGAAAGTGTAACATTTAATGGCCTAAAATCTTATTTGTAGCGGAAATTAGCATGAACATAGTGGGCATTTCATTAGAATAGATTCCTAATGATAATTACAAGAGTGCTTGGGCGGAGAGAGCAACAAAAAGCATAACACCTAGTTAGATAGCATCGACAATACTTTCAAAAGAGAGAGCAATTAAACTATTGACAACAGTTGAGGACCGGATTTGCATGGAGCCGGTCCCCCCTCCAAAAGGCTTTGTATTATGGTTTCTCCCATCAAGAGAGACATTGTACAATACAATTCTTTGTGTTCCTTCAAGACTAGCTAGTGCAATGAAGAGGGAAGCTTCATACACCAAGCAAAACACTTACTCAAACACAACTTGAATTATCCCCGTTCTCAGACCCAAGACCTCACACACCTTCGAAGATGGTGAGAGCTAGCAGGGTATGAGAGTAGATTGAGAGGAAAAAGAAGTATCTTACGAGAAAGAAGTACATCTCCTCACATAATCACTCATATTAGCATAGCTTAGCTTAGTAATTAGCTTGGTAGAGAAGATGAGCATGCATTGAAGCTTGGCTCTTGGTTGGATTTGCATCCACATGCCAAGAGAGTGTTGATGTAGGCTTCTATCTCACAAGCTTGGAGTAGGTGATGAGCTCTCCATTAAAGCTTGGGAGGAGATAGAGTGTTTTTCCTTCACACATGGTCAAGTGTGAAAGTGTGTGTGTGTCAAAAATGCCAAGCAAAAATCAGCCCCCTCTCTCTCTTGGGCGAGCCCTAGCTGCTAAGTTAGGCTGGCTTTTGCCTCATTGGACCTCCCCAGGTCAAGCCAATAGGGATTAAGCAGCATAAGTGATAGCCTTCTGACATGTGTCCCCCTTTCCCCTTTTGTGAGAGCTTTAGGTAATTAAATAATTAAACTAAACTCTCATTGGACCCCTTTGCCTCCTGGCCAATAGGAATCAGGCAAGCCATGGGGCTCCTGAATGCTCATTGGACCCCTTGGGAGACTGCCCAATAGTCTTCTAGGACACTTAATTCTTATTGGTTTCTTTTATTAAATGTTTTTAAATTAATTAAACTAGATTTACTCTAGCTTAATTCTCATTGGTCCACTTCAAGGGTCTTCCAATAGGAATTGGGCACACCTTGTGGGCATCTGGCCTAGGGAGCTGACATGTGTCCCTCATTCCCTTTGTGTAAAGGGAGCCTGTGTGTGTGTGTGTGTGGTTTTCTCTCTCATCCCCTAGCTTTGGGGCTCGCCCCCTCCCATGTAGGGATGCAGAAAGACTTTTTGGGCACACACACTAAGCATCCAATTTTCCCTAAGGTTGACCTTTGGACACAACCTTTGAATTTTGGAACCTTAGCATTTTGGAAGTCTTAATGGGCTGAACCTTAGGGTCTTTTTAGCCCGTTGTTTCACATGGCTCTTTTGCAGATGGCCCCCCCTTTGGATCCCTATTTTCCCTCCTTTGGATCCCTACTGTGGCCGGTCTGCTAACTTAACCAATATTCTAGCTTTTTCTCCCTTGGCACTTCCCCACATTAAATGATCAGTTTAATATGAGAAAATCATTTAGGAGAATTAGATATTGATTATTATGACATTACCTCTCTCTTGAAATCATAGTCATCCTCGACTATGGTATAGAGAAGATAAAGCATATGCATGAGTCCTTTTCTTAGCGGGTAGAGGATCCCTATGTTACCCTACGACATCATTCCATAATGGATGACTAGTCCATTTGGCGCTTGAGAGCCTGAGGCTGCCGCAAGCATGTCTGCACATTAGTCCTATCAGTCTTCCATAGTAGAGTGACAAGCTCTACTTGGTGTTTGGGAGACGTCGTCCCCACAAACTTGATCTAAGCATGCATACTACTTCATTTTTGTGCACAAATCAAGAAAAAGAGAGTCTTATAAGACAAAAATTTGTGTTCATTTTTAACATTTTGTACATTTGCTTACTCTTGGGAAGCATTGTAAGCATTGACAAGGTTTAGGTTATCCTTTAATTGTATGCCTTGCATCCATCTAGCATCTTCAAAAGGATAATTCTTAAACTTAATAAGATATCGTCTGATAGTCTTACCGCCTCTTAATACCTTGTCTTCATGTCGGAGAATGGACTCGGGCTGCAGCACCTCCTCGTGGTCCTCGATCTCCGGTGGGTCTTCAATAGTTGGTTCTTGAGGTGGCTCTCCTTTGTAAGGTTTTAAAAGGCTCACATGAAAAGCATTGTGTATGAGCCAATGATTGGGCAACTTAAGTTGATAGGCCATCTCATTGATTGGCCTAAGAATCTGGAAGGGACCATAGTACCTTTTTGCTAGTTTAGCATAGTACTTTTGGTGGCCCGTAGGATTCTTGCCCGTCGTGTGCCTTAATCGAGCCTTGGGAAACTTTAACAAGACCCAATCGTTTTCTTTAAAGGCTTGGGCTCTTCTGTGCTTGTCAGCAGCAGCCTTTTGCCTTTGCTGTGAGATAGAGATAGCATCCTTAATCTTTTGGAAAGATTCTTGTAGGTCTCGGCTATACTCATCTGCAGCGAAGATCTTCCCATGTACCTTAAGTAGCAAGGGACTTTTTGATCTTCCCTCAATTACCTCGAAAGGTGCTTTTCCTGTAGAAGTATGTACAGTGTTATTGTAAGCATACTCTACTAAGGGTAAGTACTTCTCCCATTGGGATCTTTGATCTACTTCCGTTACATAGGCTTTTAGTAGATCGAGAATAGTTAGGTTAGCTATTTCACTTTGGCCATCAGTTTGTGGGTGATAGGCCGAAGAGAAGTTTAGCCTTGTTCCTAAATTCTCAAAGAGACCCTTCCAGAAATTACTGGTCATTCTAGGATCTCTATCCGACACTATGGACATTGGCAAGCCATGGTACTTAAAAATTTGTGAAATGAAGAGGGTTGCCATTTGATGGGCTTTGATAGTCTTTTTGACAGGTATAAAATGAGCTTGTTTACTAAACCTGTCTACTATCGTCCATATTCCGTATTCCCATGGATAGACTTAGGCAATCCAAAGATAAAATCCATGGATATGCTCTCCCACGGTGAATTAGGGATTGGCAAGGGTTGAAGCAATCCAAGTTGCTTCCCTCTATCAAATTTTGTCTTTTGACATACCACACATTTGGAAACATACTCATGTATGTTCACTTTCATGGTAGGCCAATAGAAATATGTTTCAATTCCCTTTAGGGTAGACTGAATCCCTCTATGCCCCGCATATGGGGGAGCATGAGATTCATACATTACTTTCTCACGTAGTGAGTTAGTAACGCATAGTCTATTGCCATAGAGAAGATAACCATCTTGTAAAGTAAATGGTTCTTCTTTCTTCCCTAATGCAAGGGCTGAAATCACATCTCTAAAATCGGGATCAATAGCATACTCATCTATCATTGAAGATAGATCATTGTGAGTTGCTATGGAAACCGCATTCACTCTCGGTCGTCTTGAGAGTGCATCGGCTACTTGATTATGCTTGCCAGCAATGTGAGCAATATGAAAATGAAATTGCGAAAGGAAATTTGCCCACCTCATTTGTTTGTCGGAGAGCTTGGTCTGCGTCATGAAGTACTTAAGACTTTGGTGATCCGTTCGCAGAATGAAAGGAGTCCCCAATAAATAGTGCTTCCATGAGTCTAAGGCATGTAGAACTGCAAGGAGTTCTTTTTCGTATATGCCTAGAGCTTGCTCAACAGGGTCGAGCCTTCGACTCTCATAGCCTATGGCGTGCCCTTCTTGGAGCAAAACAGCCCCAAGGCAATCACCACAAGCATCACATTGGACCTCAAATGGTTTTGAGAGATCCGGTAGTGTAAGCACAGGTTGAGAGATAAGCTTTTCTTTAAGCTTTTCGAAAGCATTGTTCTCCTTAGCAGACCACGTATACCTAACATTTTTCTTTGTGAGGTCATGTAATGGTCCCGCAATTTGTGAGAACTTTTCTATGAAGCGTCTATAGTATGCACACATACCTATAAAGCTTCTTAGTTCATGAAGATTCCTTGGTTTAGGCCATCCTTTTATTACCTCTAACTTGGATGGATCCATTTGGATTCCATCTTGAGAGATAATGTGACCTAAATATTGAATCTCTTGCAAGAAAAATTCACTTTTCTTTCGATTAACATAAAGTTTATTCTCTCTTAAAACTTGAAATATTACCTGGAGGTGTTGCTTGTGTTCCTCTAATGAATTAGAGTAGATGATAATATCATCAAAGAACACTCCAGTGAAGGTTCGATGAGGTCTGAACAGCTTCTCCATCAAGCGGTTAAATGTGGCTGGTGCATTAGTTAAGCCAAAAGGCATGACAATGTATTCGTAAAGACCAAATGTAGTACGAAATGCGGTCTTTACAATGTCTTGATCAACTATCCTTATTTGATGATAGCCACTTTTTAGGTCAATCCTACTGAAGTAGGTCGATCCTTGTAGCTTATCAAATAGGTCTTCTACCCGTGGAACGGGAAACCTATTCTTGATAGTGATCCTATTTAGTGCTCTATAGTCGACACACATACGATATGTGCCGTCTTTCTTTTGCACTAATAGCACAGGTGAGCAAAATGGAGATGAGCTAGGCCTAACCATGCCCTTCTCAATTAACTCATGCACTTGCCGCATAATCTCCTCTTGTTGAGCTTGAGAAACTCTATAAGGAGGTTTGTTAGGCGGTGAACTTCCTGGAAGAAGTTCAATTGCATGGTCGTCATTACCTCGTTTAGGAGGTAGCTCACAAGGGATGTCGTCAATAAAGACATCTTGAAACCCCTTGAGAAAATTGGATAACTCTAATTCCTTTTGGTTGCTTTTATTTTCTTTTGCTAAAGCATTAGGTTCATTTTGAGAATCTTTAACAAAAATCATGTACACGGAAATAGAGCTCTTTATTGACTTGTTGAAAGCTGGTGTATGTACAATGGGGATGGTGTTACCCATCTCCCTAGCATCTATATACATGTCCTTTTCCCTGAACTTAAAGGAGATTCTCCTTTCAGGAAATTTAACATGGGCAGCCAGACGGTCAAACCATGGTGCCCCTAGGATTACATCCTCATGCTTGAGAGGAGAGATAAAGAAATCCTCTTTGTCCACATAGCCTTGGACATGAAGCCTCAATTTCCCGATTAAGGGAGTGACTGAAGCTTCTTGCCCCTTGAAGGCACTGTCTGCGGGTAGGATATCTCCCATCTCGTAGGATTGTATGCCTAGCTTGGTGGCTAACTCCATAGATATGAAATTGTGAGTAGAACCAGGGTCAAAGAGAATAAAAGCATCATGTTCTCTTACCTTTCCCCAAGCATGGCATAGAGGAGATCCTTTGTGGTGAGTTTGACGAATCTCCTCCTCTTGGATTTCAACCAAAGAAGCTCTAGGAGGATCTTGGCGGTTGTTCTTTTGGGGACAAGCGCGGTACGCATGCCCTTGTTCGCCGCACTTGAAACACCGGTTATCTTTACGATAACGCTCAAGCTCTTCAGGAGAGAGTTTATTCTTTCCTTTGTAAACTCCCTTCTCTTTGGCTTTGTTGGAATTGCCCTTAGGAGACTTTTGGACATTGTCCTTCCCCTTAGGCTCATTGGAACCCTTGTTTTCCGGGGCCTTATTATTTCTTTTACCCCCCGTTTGGAAATTGATTCGCGAGGCCACCATAGTATGATGTATTACCGCCGATATGGTACGTGGCCTTTGGGAGTTGACATACTCCGCCATTTCTTCGGTTAAGCCCGCACAAAATTGTTGCTTTTGCTCTCCAAAATCCAACCTTTTGAAGACAATGGCTTTGAGTTGTAAGTCCCAAAACTTGTCTACATATTTGTGGATGGATTCATTGGGAGAGAGCTTTAAGCTTCGCCATTCGGTGAGTACTTTGTCTTTGGCATCGGTGGCCAAAAACTGCTTCATAATGGAAGCTCTTAAAGCCTTCCATGTTCGTGGAGCTTCACCGTTGGCTCGTAGGCTAGACCACCATTGTCTGGCGGACTTTTGAAAGTGCATAGCTACATGGCGTAGCTTAGAGGACTCCGTGAAGCCCTCATCTCCAAACGCCGCATCGAATTGCTGGATAAAGGCCAAAACTTTGTCTGTAGCACCAAAGGTACCATCATAGGTAAGGAAAGAGATGCTCTTGCCTCCCTCTTTGAATTTCTTCAGCTTGGACGACCTCTTCCATGCGGCATAGGATTTCCTATGGCCTCTTCTTTTTGATGGTTCAAAAGTTGCACCATCACTTTCTTCAGAAGATGAAGAATTTGAAGAAGGTGGAGAAGAGGGTGACCTCTTTCTCGCCTTTTTCTTGTCTTGATCTTTGTCGTCTTCACCATAGCTTTCATAAGAGGAAGAGGATAAAGAAGACGGAGAAGAGGGTGTCCTCTTTCTCGCCTTTTTCTTCTCTTGCTTTTTATCATCCCTCTTTGAATTATGGCGTGGAGAAGAGTGTGATGGTCTTCTCCGCTTTGGTGGTGATGGAGAGCGTTTAGCCCGCCGTCTTCGTGGAGCCATCTCCGCCGAGGTGGCGGGAGACTCGCTTCTTTCTCGTTCCTTCGGTGGAGGCTCTTGAGTTCTCCTTTGGAAGGAGATGCATCATCAAGAAGTAAGTTCTTGAGCCCTTCATATGGATTCTCTTCTTCTTCCCGAATCGGAGAGAGACCTCTTTTGGTAGTCTCACAAGGAGGCTTCCTAGGTGTTCTCTCGTCATGGTGATGAGCTTGGAGAATCCCGTGAGCACGGAGCTGCCGTTGCACTTCACTTTGGAGAGATGGATTGCCCATGGCTTGTTGAAGCCTAGAAACAAGATAATTAACAAGCATTGAAGCATCATTAGTAGCTTGCTCATGAGCAAAATCAATGTTATCAACATTAACTTCACTCTCTTTAATATTGTCAGCCATTCTAACAATTTTTAGGTGTAAACTTTTTAGGTGTACTTTGGCACTTCAAGCCCTAGTTGCTACTCCTCTTTACCCCTTTAGAAAAAGCACTCAAGCTACTGTACCCGCGGCTCGAATACCATTAATTGCAAGGAATAGAAGAGAGGGTCTTTCGACACCAAAACAGCACCGGCTCCTGTCAAGCTTCTAATAGCTCAATAGTGGTTAAGCCGTAGGCAAGCCCCGTAGGACTCCACTATTAAGACCATAGCTCTCGACGGTGATGCCCCGTTAACTGCACAAAGGCAGGCGCACTACAAGGCTGAAAAATCCCTATTCTACTTACTCACAGGCAATTAATAATACCAACCATTTGTAGCTAGCTTGAGGACCTCCCTTCTTGAGCAAGAAAAGAGAAACCTTGAGCTCTGATACCAATGTAACATTTAATGGCCTAAAATCTTATTTGTAGCGGAAATTAGCATGAACATAGTGGGCATTTCATTAGAATAGATTCCTAATGATAATTACAAGAGTGCTTGGGCGGAGAGAGCAACAAAAAGCATAACACCTAGTTAGATAGCATCGACAATACTTTCAAAAGAGAGAGCAATTAAACTATTGACAACAGTTGAGGACCGGATTTGCATGGAGCCGGTCCCCCCTCCAAAAGGCTTTGTATTATGGTTTCTCCCATCAAGAGAGACATTGTACAATACAATTCTTTGTGTTCCTTCAAGACTAGCTAGTGCAATGAAGAGGGAAGCTTCATACACCAAGCAAAACACTTAATCAAACACAACTTGAATTATCCCCGTTCTCAGACCCAAGACCTCACACACCTTCGAAGATGGTGAGAGCTAGCAGGGTATGAGAGTAGATTGAGAGGAAAAAGAAGTATCTTACGAGAAAGAAGTACATCTCCTCACATAATCACTCATATTAGCATAGCTTAGCTTAGTAATTAGCTTGGTAGAGAAGATGAGCATGCATTGAAGCTTGGCTCTTGGTTGGATTTGCATCCACATGCCAAGAGAGTGTTGATGTAGGCTTCTATCTCACAAGCTTGGAGTAGGTGATGAGCTCTCCATTAAAGCTTGGGAGGAGATAGAGTGTTTTTCCTTCACACATGGTCAAGTGTGAAAGTGTGTGTGTCAAAAATGCCAAGCAAAAATCAGCCCCCTCTCTCTCTTGGGCGAGCCCTAGCTGCTAAGTTAGGCTGGCTTTTGCCTCATTGGACCTCCCCAGGTCAAGCCAATAGGGATTAAGCAGCATAAGTGATAGCCTTCTGACATGTGTCCCCCTTTCCCCTTTTGTGAGAGCTTTAGGTAATTAAATAATTAAACTAAACTCTCATTGGACCCCTTTGCCTCCTGGCCAATAGGAATCAGGCAAGCCATGGGGCTCCTGAATGCTCATTGGACCCCTTGGGAGACTGCCCAATAGTCTTCTAGGACACTTAATTCTTATTGGTTTCTTTTATTAAATGTTTTTAAATTAATTAAACTAGATTTACTCTAGCTTAATTCTCATTGGTCCACTTCAAGGGTCTTCCAATAGGAATTGGGCACACCTTGTGGGCATCTGGCCTAGGGAGCTGACATGTGTCCCTCATTCCCTTTGTGTAAAGGGAGCCTGTGTGTGTGTGTGTGTGGTTTTCTCTCTCATCCCCTAGCTTTGGGGCTCGCCCCCTCCCATGTAGGGATGCAGAAAGACTTTTTGGGCACACACACTAAGCACCCAATTTTCCCTAAGGTTGACCTTTGGACACAACCTTTGAATTTTGGAACCTTAGCATTTTGGAAGTCTTAATGGGCTGAACCTTAGGGTCTTTTTAGCCCGTTGTTTCACATGGCTCTTTTGCAGATGGCCCCCCCTTTGGATCCCTATTTTCCCTCCTTTGGATCCCTACTGTGGCCGGTCTGCTAACTTAACCAATATTCTAGCTTTTTCTCCTTGGCACTTCCCCACATTAAATGATCAGTTTAATATGAGAAAATCATTTAGGAGAATTAGATATTGATTATTATGACATTACCTCTCTCTTGAAATCATAGTCATCCTCGACTATGGTATAGAGAAGATAAAGCATATGCATGAGTCCTTTTCTTAGCGGGTAGAGGATCCCTATGTTACCCTACGACATCATTCCATAATGGATGACTAGTCCATTTGGCGCTTGAGAGCCTGAGGCTGCCGCAAGCATGTCTGCACATTAGTCCTATCAGTCTTCCATAGTAGAGTGACAAGCTCTACTTGGTGTTTGGGAGACGTCGTCCCCACAAACTTGATCTAAGCATGCATACTACTTCATTTTTGTGCACAAATCAAGAAAAAGAGAGTCTTATAAGACAAAAATTTGTGTTCATTTTTAACATTTTGTACATTTGCTTACTCTTGGGAAGCATTGTAAGCATTGACAAGGTTTAGGTTATCCTTTAATTGTATGCCTTGCATCCATCTAGCATCTTCAAAAGGATAATTCTTAAACTTAATAAGATATCGTCTGATAGTCTTACCGCCTCTTAATACCTTGTCTTCATGTCGGAGAATGGACTCGGGCTGCAGCACCTCCTCGTGGTCCTCGATCTCCGGTGGGTCTTCAATAGTTGGTTCTTGAGGTGGCTCTCCTTTGTAAGGTTTTAAAAGGCTCACATGAAAAGCATTGTGTATGAGCCAATGATTGGGCAACTTAAGTTGATAGGCCATCTCATTGATTGGCCTAAGAATCTGGAAGGGACCATAGTACCTTTTTGCTAGTTTAGCATAGTACTTTTGGTGGCCCGTAGGATTCTTGCCCGTCGTGTGCCTTAATCGAGCCTTGGGAAACTTTAACAAGACCCAATCGTTTTCTTTAAAGGCTTGGGCTCTTCTGTGCTTGTCAGCAGCAGCCTTTTGCCTTTGCTGTGAGATAGAGATAGCATCCTTAATCTTTTGGAAAGATTCTTGTAGGTCTCGGCTATACTCATCTGCAGCGAAGATCTTCCCATGTACCTTAAGTAGCAAGGGACTTTTTGATCTTCCCTCAATTACCTCGAAAGGTGCTTTTCCTGTAGAAGTATGTACAGTGTTATTGTAAGCATACTCTACTAAGGGTAAGTACTTCTCCCATTGGGATCTTTGATCTACTTCCGTTACATAGGCTTTTAGTAGATCGAGAATAGTTAGGTTAGCTATTTCACTTTGGCCATCAGTTTGTGGGTGATAGGCCGAAGAGAAGTTTAGCCTTGTTCCTAAATTCTCAAAGAGACCCTTCCAGAAATTACTGGTCATTCTAGGATCTCTATCCGACACTATGGACATTGGCAAGCCATGGTACTTAAAAATTTGTGAAATGAAGAGGGTTGCCATTTGATGGGCTTTGATAGTCTTTTTGACAGGTATAAAATGAGCTTGTTTACTAAACCTGTCTACTATCGTCCATATTCCCGTATTCCCATGGATAGACTTAGGCAATCCAAAGATAAAATCCATGGATATGCTCTCCCACGGTGAATTAGGGATTGGCAAGGGTTGAAGCAATCCAAGTTGCTTCCCTCTATCAAATTTTGTCTTTTGACATACCACACATTTGGAAACATACTCATGTATGTTCACTTTCATGGTAGGCCAATAGAAATATGTTTCAATTCCCTTTAGGGTAGACTGAATCCCTCTATGCCCCGCATATGGGGGAGCATGAGATTCATACATTACTTTCTCACGTAGTGAGTTAGTAACGCATAGTCTATTGCCATAGAGAAGATAACCATCTTGTAAAGTAAATGGTTCTTCTTTCTTCCCTAATGCAAGGGCTGAAATCACATCTCTAAAATCGGGATCAATAGCATACTCATCTATCATTGAAGATAGATCATTGTGAGTTGCTATGGAAACCGCATTCACTCTCGGTCGTCTTGAGAGTGCATCGGCTACTTGATTATGCTTGCCAGCAATGTGAGCAATATGAAAATGAAATTGCGAAAGGAAATTTGCCCACCTCATTTGTTTGTCGGAGAGCTTGGTCTGCGTCATGAAGTACTTAAGACTTTGGTGATCCGTTCGCAGAATGAAAGGAGTCCCCAATAAATAGTGCTTCCATGAGTCTAAGGCATGTAGAACTGCAAGGAGTTCTTTTTCGTATATGCCTAGAGCTTGCTCAACAGGGTCGAGCCTTCGACTCTCATAGCCTATGGCGTGCCCTTCTTGGAGCAAAACAGCCCCAAGGCAATCACCACAAGCATCACATTGGACCTCAAATGGTTTTGAGAGATCCGGTAGTGTAAGCACAGGTTGAGAGATAAGCTTTTCTTTAAGCTTTTCGAAAGCATTGTTCTCCTTAGCAGACCACGTATACCTAACATTTTTCTTTGTGAGGTCATGTAATGGTCCCGCAATTTGTGAGAACTTTTCTATGAAGCGTCTATAGTATGCACACATACCTATAAAGCTTCTTAGTTCATGAAGATTCCTTGGTTTAGGCCATCCTTTTATTACCTCTAACTTGGATGGATCCATTTGGATTCCATCTTGAGAGATAATGTGACCTAAATATTGAATCTCTTGCAAGAAAAATTCACTTTTCTTTCGATTAACATAAAGTTTATTCTCTCTTAAAACTTGAAATATTACCTGGAGGTGTTGCTTGTGTTCCTCTAATGAATTAGAGTAGATGATAATATCATCAAAGAACACTCCAGTGAAGGTTCGATGAGGTCTGAACAGCTTCTCCATCAAGCGGTTAAATGTGGCTGGTGCATTAGTTAAGCCAAAAGGCATGACAATGTATTCGTAAAGACCAAATGTAGTACGAAATGCGGTCTTTACAATGTCTTGATCAACTATCCTTATTTGATGATAGCCACTTTTTAGGTCAATCCTACTGAAGTAGGTCGATCCTTGTAGCTTATCAAATAGGTCTTCTACCCGTGGAACGGGAAACCTATTCTTGATAGTGATCCTATTTAGTGCTCTATAGTCGACACACATACGATATGTGCCGTCTTTCTTTTGCACTAATAGCACAGGTGAGCAAAATGGAGATGAGCTAGGCCTAACCATGCCCTTCTCAATTAACTCATGCACTTGCCGCATAATCTCCTCTTGTTGAGCTTGAGAAACTCTATAAGGAGGTTTGTTAGGCGGTGAACTTCCTGGAAGAAGTTCAATTGCATGGTCGTCATTACCTCGTTTAGGAGGTAGCTCACAAGGGATGTCGTCAATAAAGACATCTTGAAACCCCTGAGAAAATTGGATAACTCTAATTCCTTTTGGTTGCTTTTATTTTCTTTTGCTAAAGCATTAGGTTCATTTTGAGAATCTTTAACAAAAATCATGTACACGGAAATAGAGCTCTTTATTGACTTGTTGAAAGCTGGTGTATGTACAATGGGGATGGTGTTACCCATCTCCCTAGCATCTATATACATGTCCTTTTCCCTGAACTTAAAGGAGATTCTCCTTTCAGGAAATTTAACATGGGCAGCCAGACGGTCAAACCATGGTGCCCCTAGGATTACATCCTCATGCTTGAGAGGAGAGATAAAGAAATCCTCTTTGTCCACATAGCCTTGGACATGAAGCCTCAATTTCCCGATTAAGGGAGTGACTGAAGCTTCTTGCCCCTTGAAGGCACTGTCTGCGGGTAGGATATCTCCCATCTCGTAGGATTGTATGCCTAGCTTGGTGGCTAACTCCATAGATATGAAATTGTGAGTAGAACCAGGGTCAAAGAGAATAAAAGCATCATGTTCTCTTACCTTTCCCCAAGCATGGCATAGAGGAGATCCTTTGTGGTGAGTTTGATGAATCTCCTCCTCTTGGATTTCAACCAAAGAAGCTCTAGGAGGATCTTGGCGGTTGTTCTTTTGGGGACAAGCGCGGTACGCATGCCCTTGTTCGCCGCACTTGAAACACCGGTTATCTTTACGATAACGCTCAAGCTCTTCAGGAGAGAGTTTATTCTTTCCTTTGTAAACTCCCTTCTCTTTGGCTTTGTTGGAATTGCCCTTAGGAGACTTTTGGACATTGTCCTTCCCCTTAGGCTCATTGGAACCCTTGTTTTCCGGGGGCTTATTATTTCTTTTACCCCCCGTTTGGAAATTGATTCGCGAGGCCACCATAGTATGATGTATTACCGCCGATATGGTACGTGGCCTTTGGGAGTTGACATACTCCGCCATTTCTTCGGTTAAGCCCGCACAAAATTGTTGCTTTTGCTCTCCAAAATCCAACCTTTTGAAGACAATGGCTTTGAGTTGTAAGTCCCAAAACTTGTCTACATATTTGTGGATGGATTCATTGGGAGAGAGCTTTAAGCTTCGCCATTCGGTGAGTACTTTGTCTTTGGCATCGGTGGCCAAAAACTGCTTCATAATGGAAGCTCTTAAAGCCTTCCATGTTCGTGGAGCTTCACCGTTGGCTCGTAGGCTAGACCACCATTGTCTGGCGGACTTTTGAAAGTGCATAGCTACATGGCGTAGCTTAGAGGACTCCGTGAAGCCCTCATCTCCAAACGCCGCATCGAATTGCTGGATAAAGGCCAAAACTTTGTCTGTAGCACCAAAGGTACCATCATAGGTAAGGAAAGAGATGCTCTTCCCTCCCTCTTTGAATTTCTTCAGCTTGGACGACCTCTTCCATGCGGCATAGGATTTCCTATGGCCTCTTCTTTTTGATGGTTCAAAAGTTGCACCATCACTTTCTTCAGAAGATGAAGAATTTGAAGAAGGTGGAGAAGAGGGTGACCTCTTTCTCGCCTTTTTCTTGTCTTGATCTTTGTCGTCTTCACCATAGCTTTCATAAGAGGAAGAGGATAAAGAAGATGGAGAAGAGGGTGTCCTCTTTCTCGCCTTTTTCTTCTCTTGCTTTTTATCATCCCTCTTTGAATTATGGCGTGGAGAAGAGTGTGATGGTCTTCTCCGCTTTGGTGGTGATGGAGAGCGTTTAGCCCGCCGTCTTCGTGGAGCCATCTCCGCCGAGGTGGCGGGAGACTCGCTTCTTTCTCGTTCCTTCGGTGGAGGCTCTTGAGTTCTCCTTTGGGAAGGAGATGCATCATCAAGAAGTAAGTTCTTGAGCCCTTCATATGGATTCTCTTCTTCTTCCCGAATCGGAGAGAGACCTCTTTTGGTAGTCTCACAAGGAGGCTTCCTAGGTGTTCTCTCGTCATGGTGATGAGCTTGGAGAATCCCGTGAGCACGGAGCTGCCGTTGCACTTCACTTTGGAGAGATGGATTGCCCATGGCTTGTTGAAGCCTAGAAACAAGATAATTAACAAGCATTGAAGCATCATTAGTAGCTTGCTCATGAGCAAAATCAATGTTATCAACATTAACTTCACTCTCTTTAATATTGTCAGCCATTCTAACAATTTTTAGGTGTAAACTTTTTAGGTGTACTTTGGCACTTCAAGCCCTAGTTGCTACTCCTCTTTACCCCTTTAGAAAAAGCACTCAAGCTACTGTACCCGCGGCTCGAATACCATTAATTGCAAGGAATAGAAGAGAGGGTCTTTCGACACCAAAACAGCACCGGCTCCTGTCAAGCTTCTAATAGCTCAATAGTGGTTAAGCCGTAGGCAAGCCCCGTAGGACTCCACTATTAAGACCATAGCTCTCGACGGTGATGCCCCGTTAACTGCACAAAGGCAGGCGCACTACAAGGCTGAAAAATCCCTATTCTACTTACTCACAGGCAATTAATAATACCAACCATTTGTAGCTAGCTTGAGGACCTCCCTTCTTGAGCAAGAAAAGAGAAACCTTGAGCTCTGATACCAATGTAACATTTAATGGCCTAAAATCTTATTTGTAGCGGAAATTAGCATGAACATAGTGGGCATTTCATTAGAATAGATTCCTAATGATAATTACAAGAGTGCTTGGGCGGAGAGAGCAACAAAAAGCATAACACCTAGTTAGATAGCATCGACAATACTTTCAAAAGAGAGAGCAATTAAACTATTGACAACAGTTGAGGACCGGATTTGCATGGAGCCGGTCCCCCCTCCAAAAGGCTTTGTATTATGGTTTCTCCCATCAAGAGAGACATTGTACAATACAATTCTTTGTGTTCCTTCAAGACTAGCTAGTGTAATGAAGAGGGAAGCTTCATACACCAAGCAAAACACTTAATCAAACACAACTTGAATTATCCCCGTTCTCAGACCCAAGACCTCACACACCTTCGAAGATGGTGAGAGCTAGCAGGGTATGAGAGTAGATTGAGAGGAAAAAGAAGTATCTTACGAGAAAGAAGTTCATCTCCTCACATAATCACTCATATTAGCATAGCTTAGCTTAGTAATTAGCTTGGTAGAGAAGATGAGCATGCATTGAAGCTTGGCTCTTGGTTGGATTTGCATCCACATGCCAAGAGAGTGTTGATGTAGGCTTCTATCTCACAAGCTTGGAGTAGGTGATGAGCTCTCCATTAAAGCTTGGGAGGAGATAGAGTGTTTTTCCTTCACACATGGTCAAGTGTGAAAGTGTGTGTGTCAAAAATGCCAAGCAAAAATCAGCCCCCTCTCTCTCTTGGGCGAGCCCTAGCTGCTAAGTTAGGCTGGCTTTTGCCTCATTGGACCTCCCCAGGTCAAGCCAATAGGGATTAAGCAGCATAAGTGATAGCCTTCTGACATGTGTCCCCCTTTCCCCTTTTGTGAGAGCTTTAGGTAATTAAATAATTAAACTAAACTCTCATTGGACCCCTTTGCCTCCTGGCCAATAGGAATCAGGCAAGCCATGGGGCTCCTGAATGCTCATTGGACCCCTTGGGAGACTGCCCAATAGTCTTCTAGGACACTTAATTCTTATTGGTTTCTTTTATTAAATGTTTTTAAATTAATTAAACTAGATTTACTCTAGCTTAATTCTCATTGGTCCACTTCAAGGGTCTTCCAATAGGAATTGGGCACACCTTGTGGGCATCTGGCCTAGGGAGCTGACATGTGTCCCTCATTCCCTTTGTGTAAAGGGAGCCTGTGTGTGTGTGTGTGTGGTTTTTCTCTCTCATCCCCTAGCTTTGGGGCTCGCCCCCTCCCATGTAGGGATGCAGAAAGACTTTTTGGGCACACACACTAAGCATCCAATTTTCCCTAAGGTTGACCTTTGGACACAACCTTTGAATTTTGGAACCTTAGCATTTTGGAAGTCTTAATGGGCTGAACCTTAGGGTCTTTTTAGCCCGTTGTTTCACATGGCTCTTTTGCAGATGGCCCCCCCTTTGGATCCCTATTTTCCCTCCTTTGGATCCCTACTGTGGCCGGTCTGCTAACTTAACCAATATTCTAGCTTTTTCTCCCTTGGCACTTCCCCACATTAAATGATCAGTTTAATATGAGAAAATCATTTAGGAGAATTAGATATTGATTATTATGACAGAAAGCATTAGAAATCACACACTATTTTGTGCACAATCACACACTAATGCCCGCATTAGTGTGTGCATGCATTACAAGCACACACTAATGCAAGCATTAGTGTGTTTTCACTGACTAATTTTTGCTCAAGCACACACTACTGCAAGCATTTGTCTGTGCATGCATTGTACACCCACTCATGCTTGCAGTAGTGTGTGATTGTGCACAAATTAGTGTGTTTTCACACACTATTTTGTGCACAATCAAACACTAATGCCCGCATTAGTGCGTGCATGCGTTACAAGCACACATTAGTGTGTGCTTGTGCATGCATTAGTGTGTTTACACACTGATGCAAGCATTAATGTGTGCACAACAACACCCCAATGTGAGCATTATTGTGTGCATGCTTTATACACACACACAGTAATTCTTGCATTAGTGTGTGATTGTGCAAAAATATGTGTTTTCACACACTATTTTGTGTACAATAACACACTAATGCTCGCATTAGTGCGTGCATGCATTACAAGCACACACTAATGTAAGCATTAGTGTGTTTTCACAGACTAATTGGTGCCCACGCACACACTAATGTAAGCATTAGTTTATGCATGCATTATACACACACTCATGCTTGCATTAGTGTGTGATTGTGCACAAATTAGTGCATGCATGCCATACAAGCAGATGCTAATGCTCACATTAGGGTGTGCTTGTGCATGCATTAGTGTGTTTACACACTAATGCATGCACAATCACACCCTAATGTGAGCAATAGTGTGTGCATGCATTATACACACACAATAATCCTTGCATTAGTGTGTGCTTGTGCACAAATTAATGTGTTTATTACAATCACACACTAATGCAAGAATTACTGTGTGCACGAATTAGTGCATGCATACTAAACACACTAATGCAAGCATTAATGTGTGCTTGTAATGCATGCACGCGCTACTGCGGGCATTAGTGTGTGATTGTGCACAAAATAGTGTGCATGCATTATACGCACACACTAATGCTTGCATTAGTGTGTGATTGTGCAAAAAGTAATGTGTTTTCACACACTATTTTGTGCACAATCACACACTAATGCCCGCATTAGTGTGTGCATGCAATACAAGCACACACTAATGCAAGCATTAGTGTGTTTTCACTCACTAATTTGTGCTCAAGCACACACTAATGCAAGCATTAGTCTGTTCATGCATTATACACCCACTCATGCTTGCAATAGTGTGTGATTGTGCACAAATTACTGTGTTTTCACACACTATGTTGTGCACAATCACACACTAATGCCCGCATTAGTGCGTGCATGCCTTAGAATCACACATTAATGCTTGCTTTAATGTGCGCTTGTACATTCATTAGTGTGTTTACACACTAATGCAAGCATTAATGTGTGCACAAGAACACCCCAATGTGAGCATTAGTGTGTGCATGTATTATACACACACACTAATGCTTGCATTAGTGTGTGATTGTGCAAAAATTAATGTGTTTTCACACACTATTTTGTGCACAATTGCACACTATTGCCCGCATTAGTGCGTGCATGCGTTACAAGCGCACACTAACGCAAGCATTAGTGTGTTTTCACAGACTAGTTGGTGCCGAAGCACACACTAATGCAAGCATTAGTCTGTGCATGCAATATACACACACTCATGCTTGCATTAGTGTGTGGTTATGCACAAATTAGTGTGTTTTCACACACTATTTTGTGCGCAATCACACACTAATGCAAGCATTAGTGCGTGCATGCTTTACAAGCACATGCTAATGTTTGCATTAGTGTGTGCTTGTGCATGCATTAGTGTGTTTACACACTAATGCATGCGAAACACACTAATGGATGCACAACAACACCCTAATGTGAGCATTAGTGTGTGTATGCATTATACACACACACTAATGCTTGCATTACTGTGTGATTGTGCACAAATTAATGTGTTTTCACACACTATTTTGTGCACAATCACACACTAATGCCCGCATTAGTGTGTGCATGCAATACAAGCACACACTAATGCAAGCATTAGTGTGTTTTCACTCACTAATTTGTCCTCAAGCACACACTAATGCAAGCATTAGTCTGTGTATGCATTATACACCCACTCATGCTTGCAATAGTGTGTGATTGTGCACAAATTAGTGTGTTTTCACACACTATTTTGTGCACAATAACACACTAATGCCCGCATTAGTGCGTGCATGTGTTAGAAGCACACATTAATTCTTGCATTAGTGTGTGCTTGTGCATGCATTAGTGTGTTTACAGACTAATGCAAGCATTAATGTGTGCACAAGAACACCCCAATGTGATCATTAATGTGTGCATGCATTATACACACACACTAATGGTTGCATTAGTGTGTGATTGTGCAAAAATTAATGTGTTTTCACACGCTATTTTGTGCACAATATCACACTAATGCCCGCATTAGTGCGTGCATGTATTACAAGCACACACTAATGCAAGCATTACTCTGTGCATGCATTATACACACACTCATGCTTGCATTAGTGTGTGATTGTGCACAAATTAGTGTGTTTTCACACACTATTTTGTGCGCAATCAAACACTAATTCCCGCATTAGTGCGTGCATGCATTACAAGCACATGCTAATGCTTGCATTAGTGTGTGCATGCATTATACGAACACACTAATGCTTGCATTAGTGTGTGATTGTGCACACATTAATGTGTTTTCAAACACTATTTTGTGCACAATCACATACTTGTGCACATTAGTGTGTTTTCAATGACTAATTTGTGCTCAAGCACACACTAATGGAAGCATTAGTCTGTGCATGCATTATACACCCATTCATGCTTGCATTAGTGTGTGATTGTGCACAAATTACTGTGTTTTCACACACTATTTTGTGCACAATCACACAGTAATGCCCGTATTAGTGCGTGCATGCGTTACAAGCATACATTAATGCTTGCATTAGTGTCTTCTTGTGCATGCATTAGTGTGTTTACACACTAATGAAAGCATTAATGTGTGCACAAGAACACCTCAATGTAAGCATTAGTGTGTGCATGCATTATACACAATAAAATAATGCTTGCATTAGTGTGTGATTGTGCACAAATTAATGTGTTTTCACACACTATTTTGTGCACAATCACACAGTAATGCCCGCATTAGTGTGTGCATGCGTTACAAGCACACACGAATACAAGAATTAGTGTGTTTTCACTGACTAATTTGTGCTCAAGCACACACTAGTGCAAGCATTACTCTGTGCATGCATGATACACCCACTCATGCGTGCATTAGTGCGTTCATGCATTACAAGCACACATTAGTGTGTGCTTGTGCATGCATTAGTGTGTTTAGACACTAATGCAAGCATTAATGTGTGCACAAGAACACCCCAATGTGAGCATTAGTGTGTGCATGCATTATACACACACACTAATGCTTGCATCAGTGTGTGATTGTGCAAAAATTAATGTGTTTTCACACACTCTTTTGTGCACAATCACACACTAATGTCCGCATTAGTGCGTGCATGCGTTACAAGCACACACTAATGCAAACATTAGTGTGTTTTCACAGACTAATTTGTGCCCAAGCACACACTAATGCAAGCATTAGTCTGTGCATGCATTATACACACACTCATGCTTGCATTAGTGTTTAATTATGCACAAATTAGTGTATTTTCACACACTATCTTGTGCACAATCACACACTAATACCCGCATTAGCGCGTGCATGCATTACAAGCACATGCTAATGCTTGCATTAGTGTGTGCATGCATTATACACACACACTAATGCTTGCATTAGTGAATCCATGCGTTACAAGCACACACTAATGCAAACATTAGTGTGGTTCAATGACTAATTTGTGCTCAAGCACACACTAATGGAAGCATTAGTGTTTGATTATGCACAAATAAGTGTGTTTTCACACACTATTTTGTGCACAATCACACACTTATGCCCGCATTAGTGCGTGCATGCATTACAAGCACACATTAATGCTTGCATTAGTGTCTGCTTGTGCCTACGTTAGTGTGTTTACACACTAATGCAAGCATTAATGTGTGCAAAAGAACACCCCAATGTAAGCATTAGTGTGTGCATGCATTATACACACACAATAATGCTTGCGTTAGTGTGTGATTGTGCACAAATTAATGTGTTTTCACACACTATTTTGTACACAATCATACAGTAATGCCCGCATTAGTGTGTACATGCATTACAAGCACACACGAATGTAAGCTAGTGTGTTTTCACTGACTAATTTGTGCTCAAGCACACACTAATGCAAGCATTAGTATGTGCATGCATTGTACACCCACTCATGCGTGCATTAGTGTGTGATTGTGCACAAATTACTGTGTTTTCACACACTATTTTGTGCACAATCACAGACTAATGTCCGCATTAGTGCGTGCATGCATTACACGCACACACCAATGCTTGCATTAGTGTGTGCTTGTGCATGCATTAGTTTGTTTACACACTAATGCAAGAATTATTGTGTGCACAAGAACACCCCAATGTGAGCATTAAAGTGTGCATACATTATACGCACACACTAATGCTTGCATTAGTGTGTGATTGTGCAAAAAGTAATGTGTTTTCACACACTATTTTGTGCACAATCACACACTAATGCTCGCATTAGTGCGTGCATGCGTTACAAGCACACACTAATGCAAACATTATTGTGTTTTCACTGACTAATTTGTGCTCAAGCACACACTAATGCAATCATTAGTCTGTGCATGCATTATACACCCACTCATGCTTGCATTAGTGTGTGATTGTGCACAAATTACTGTGTTTTCACACACTATTTTGTGCAAAATCACACACTAATGCCGGCCGTAGTGCATGCATGCCTTACAATCACACATTAATGCTTGCTTTAATGTGCGCTTGTACATTCATTAGTGTGTTTACACACTAATGCAAGCATTAATGTGTGCACAAGAACACCCCAATGTGAGCATTAGTGTGTGCATGCATTATACACACACACTAATGCTTGCATTAGTGTGTGATTGTGCAAAAATTAATGTGTTTTCACACACTATTTTGTGCACAATTGCACACTATTGCCCGCATTAGTGCGTGCATGCGTTACAAGCGCACACTCACGCAAGCATTAGTGTGTTTTCACAGACTAGTTGGTGCCGAAGCACACACTAATGCAAGCATTAGTCTGTGCATGCAATATACACACACTCATGCTTGCATTAGTGTGTGGTTATGCACAAATTAGTGTGTTTTCACACACTATTTTGTGCGCAATCACACACTAATGCAAGCATTAGTGCGTGCATGCTTTACAAGCACATGCTAATGTTTGCATTAGTGTGTGCTTGTGCATGCATTAGTGTGTTTACACACTAATGCATGCGAAACACACTAATGGATGCACAACAACACCCTAATGTGAGCATTAGTGTGTGTATGCATTATACACACACACTAATGCTTGCATTACTGTGTGATTGTGCACAAATTAATGTGTTTTCACACACTATTTTGTGCACAATCACACACTAATGCCCGCATTAGTGTGTGCATGCAATACAAGCACACACTAATGCAAGCATTAGTGTGTTTTCACTCACTAATTTGTGCTCAAGCACACACTAATACAAGCATTAGTCTGTGTATGCATTATACACCCACTCATGCTTGCAATAGTGTGTGATTGTGCACAAATTAGTGTGTTTTCACACACTATTTTGTGCACAATAACACACTAATGCCCGCATTAGTGCGTGCATGTGTTAGAAGCACACATTAATTCTTGCATTAGTGTGTGCTTGTGCATGCATTAGTGTGTTTACAGACTAATGCAAGCATTAATGTGTGCACAAGAACACCCCAATGTGATCATTAATGTGTGCATGCATTATACACACACACTAATGGTTGCATTAGTGTGTGATTGTGCAAAAATTAATGTGTTTTCACATGCTATTTTGTGCACAATATCACACTAATGCCCGCATTAGTGCGTGCATGTATTACAAGCACACACTAATGCAAGCATTACTCTGTGCATGCATTATACACACACTCATGCTTGCATTAGTGTGTGATTGTGCACAAATTAGTGTGTTTTCACACACTATTTTGTGCGCAATCAAACACTAATTCCCGCATTAGTGCGTGCATGCATTACAAGCACATGCTAATGCTTGCATTAGTGTGTGCATGCATTATACGAACACACTAATGCTTGCATTAGTGTGTGATTGTGCACACATTAATGTGTTTTCAAACACTATTTTGTGCACAATCACATACTTGTGCACATTAGTGTGTTTTCAATGACTAATTTGTGCTCAAGCACACACTAATGGAAGCATTAGTCTGTGCATGCATTATACACCCATTCATGCTTGCATTAGTGTGTGATTGTGCACAAATTACTGTGTTTTCACACACTATTTTGTGCACAATCACACAGTAATGCCCGTATTAGTGCGTGCATGCGTTACAAGCATACATTAATGCTTGCATTAGTGTCTTCTTGTGCATGCATTAGTGTGTTTACACACTAATGAAAGCATTAATGTGTGCACAAGAACACCTCAATGTAAGCAATAGTGTGTGCATGCATTATACACAATAAAATAATGCTTGCATTAGTGTGTGATTGTGCACAAATTAATGTGTTTTCACACACTATTTTGTGCACAATCACACAGTAATGCCCGCATTAGTGTGTGCATGCGTTACAAGCACACACGAATGCAAGAATTAGTGTGTTTTCACTGACTAATTTGTGCTCAAGCACACACTAGTGCAAGCATTACTCTGTGCATGCATGATACACCCACTCATGCGTGCATTAGTGCGTTCATGCATTACAAGCACACATTAGTGTGTGCTTGTGCATGCATTAGTGTGTTTAGACACTAATGCAAGCATTAATGTGTGCACAAGAACACCCCAATGTGAGCATTAGTGTGTGCATGCATTATACACACACACTAATGCTTGCATCAGTGTGTGATTGTGCAAAAATTAATGTGTTTTCACACACTCTTTTGTGCACAATCACACACTAATGTCCGCATTAGTGCGTGCATGCGTTACAAGCACACACTAATGCAAACATTAGTGTGTTTTCACAGACTAATTTGTGCCCAAGCACACACTAATGCAAGCATTAGTCTGTGCATGCATTATACACACACTCATGCTTGCATTAGTGTTTAATTATGCACAAATTAGTGTATTTTCACACACTATCTTGTGCACAAGCACACACTAATACCCGCATTAGTGCGTGCATGCATTACAAGCACATGCTAATGCTTGCATTAGTGTGTGCATGCATTATACACACACACTAATGCTTGCATTAGTGTGGGATTGTGCACACATTAATGTGTTTTCACACACTATTTTGTGCACAATCACACACTAATGCCCGCATTAGTGAATCCATGCGTTACAAGCACACACTAATGCAAACATTAGTGTGGTTCAAGGACTAATTTGTGCTCAAGCACACACTAATGGAAGCATTAGTGTTTGATTATGCACAAATTAGTGTGTTTTCACACACTATTTTGTGCACAATCACACACTTATGCCCGCATTAGTGCGTGCATGCATTACAAGCACACATTAATGCTTGCATTAGTGTCTGCTTGTGCCTACATTAGTGTGTTTACACACTAATGCAAGCATTAATGTGTGCAAAAGAACACCCCAATGTAAGCATTAGTGTGTGCATGCATTATACACACACAATAATGCTTGTGTTAGTGTGTGATTGTGCACAAATTAATGTGTTTTCACACACTATTTTGTACAAAATCATACAGTAATGCCCGCATTAGTGTGTGCATGCATTACAAGCACACACGAATGCAAGCATTAGTGTGTTTTCACTGACTAATTTGTGCTCAAGCACACACTAATGCAAGCATTAGTATGTGCATGCATTGTACACCCACGCATGCGTGCATTAGTGTGTGATTGTGCACAAATTACTGTGTTTTCACACACTATTTTGTGCACAATCACAGACTAATGTCCGCATTAGTGCGTGCATGCATTACACGCACACACCAATGCTTGCATTAGTGTGTGCTTGTGCATGCATTAGTTTGTTTACACACTAATGCAAGAATTATTGTGTGCACAAGAACACCCCAATGTGAGCATTAAAGTGTGCATGCATTATACGCACACACTAATGCTTGCATTAGTGTGTGATTGTGCAAAAAGTAATGTGTTTTCACACACTATTTTGTGCACAATCACACACTAATGCTCGCATTAGTGCGTGCATGCGTTACAAGCACACACTAATGCAAACATTATTGTGTTTTCACTGACTAATTTGTGCTCAAGCACACACTAATGCAATCATTAGTCTGTGCATGCATTATACACCCACTCATGCTTGCATTAGTGTGTGATTGTGCACAAATTACTTTGTTTTCACACACTATTTTGTGCAAAATCACACACTAATGCCCGCCTTAGTGCGTGCATGCCTTACAATCACACATTAATGCTTGCTTTAATGTGCGCTTGTACATTCATTAGTGTGTTTACACACTAATGCAAGCATTAATGTGTGCACAAGAACACCCCAATGTGAGCATTAGTGTGTGCATGCATTATACACACACACTAATGCTTGCATTAGTGTGTGATTCTGCAAAAATTAATGTGTTTTCACACACTATTTTGTGCACAATTGCACACTATTGCCCGCATTAGTGCGTGCATGCGTTACAAGGGCACACTCACGCAAGCATTAGTGTGTTTTCACAGACTAGTTGGTGCCGAAGCACACACTAATGCAAGCATTAGTCTGTGAATGCAATATACACACACTCATGCTTGCATTAGTGTGTGGTTATGCACAAATTAGTGTGTTTTCACACACTATTTTGTGCGCAATCACACACTAATGCAAGCATTAGTGCGTGCATGCTTTACAAGCACATGCTAATGTTTGCATTAGTGTGTGCTTGTGCATGCATTAGTGTGTTTACACACTAATGCATGCGAAACACACTAATGGATGCACAACAACACCCTAATGCGAGCATTAGTGTGTGTATGCATTATACACACACACTAATGCTTGCATTACTGTGTGATTGTGCACAAATTAATGTGTTTTCACACACTATTTTGTGCACAATCACACACTAATGCCCGCATTAGTGTGTGCATGCAATACAAGCACACACTAATGCAAGCATTAGTGTGTTTTCACTCACTAATTTGTGCTCAAGCACACACTAATGCAAGCATTAGTCTGTTCATGCATTATACACCCACTCATGCTTGCAATAGTGTGTGATTGTGCACAAATTAGTGTGTTTTCACACACTATTTTGTGCACAATAACACACTAATGCCCGCATTAGTGCGTGCATGTGTTACAAGCACACATTAATTCTTGCATTAGTGTGTGCTTGTGCATGCATTAGTGTGTTTACAGACTAATGCAATCATGAATGTGTGCACAAGAACACCCCAATGTGATCATTAATGTGTGCATGCATTATACACACACACTAATGGTTGCATTAGTGTGTGATTGTGCAAAAATTAATGTGTTTTCACACGCTATTTTGTGCACAATCACACACTAATGCCCGCATTAGTGCGTGCATGTATTACAAGCACAGACTAATGCAAGCATTACTCTGTGCATGCATTATACACACACTCATGCTTGCATTAGTGTGTGATTGTGCACAAATTAGTGTGTTTTCACACACTATTTTGTGCGCAATCAAACACTAATTCCCGCATTAGTGCGTGCATGCATTACAAGCACATGCTAATGCTTGCATTAGTGTGTGCATGCATTATACGAACACACTAATGCTTGCATTAGTGTGTGATTGTGCACACATTAATGTGTTTTCAAACACTATTTTGTGCACAATCACATACTTGTGCACATTAGTGTGTTTTCAATGACTAATTTGTGCTCAAGCACACACTAATGGAAGCATTAGTCTGTGCATGCATTATACACCCATTCATGCTTGCATTAGTGTGTGATTGTGCACAAATTACTGTGTTTTCACACGCTATTTTGTGCACAATCACACAGTAATGCCCGTATTAGTGCGTGCTTGCGTTACAAGCATACATTAATGCTTGCATTAGTGTCTTCTTGTGCATGCATTAGTGTGTTTACACACTAATGAAAGCATTAATGTGTGCACAAGAACACCTCAATGTAAGCATTAGTGTGTGCATGCATTATACACAATAAAATAATGCTTGCATTAGTGTGTGATTGTGCACAAATTAATGTGTTTTCACACACTATTTTGTGCACAATCACACAGTAATGCCCGCATTAGTGTGTGCATGCGTTACAAGCACACACGAATGCAAGAATTAGTGTGTTTTCACTGACTAATTTGTGCTCAAGCACACACTAGTGCAAGCATTACTCTGTGCATGCATGATACACCCACTCATGCGTGCATTAGTGTGTGATTGTGCACAAATTAGTGTGTTTTCACACACTATTTTGTGCACAATGACACACTAATGCCCGCATTAGTGCGTTCATGCATTACAAGCACACATTAGTGTGTGCTTGTGCATGCATTAGTGTGTTTAGACACTAATGCAAGCATTAATGTGTGCACAAGAACACCCCAATGTGAGCATTAGTGTGTGCATGCATTATACACACACACTAATGCTTGCATCAGTGTGTGATTGTGCAAAAATTAATGTGTTTTCACACACTCTTTTGTGCACAATCACACACTAATGTCCGCATTCGTGCGTGCATGCGTTACAAGCACACACTAATGCAAACATTAGTGTGTTTTCACAGACTAATTTGTGCCCAAGCACACACTAATGCAAGCATTAGTCTGTGCATGCATTATACACACACTCATGCTTGCATTAGTGTTTAATTATACACAAATTAGTGTATTTTCACACACTATCTTGTGCACAATCACACACTAATACCCGCATTAGTGCGTGCATGCATTACAAGCACATGCTAATGCTTGCATTAGTGTGTGCATGCATTATGCACACACACTAATTCTTGCATTAGTGTGTGATTGTGCACAAATTAATGTGTTTTTACACACTATTTTGTGCACAATCACACACTAATGCCCGCATTAGTGTGTGCATACATTACAAGCACACACTAATGCAAGCATTAGTGTGTTTTCACTGACACTATTTTGTGCACAATCACACACTAATGCCCGTATTAGTGTGTGCATCCGTTACAAGCACACAATAATGCAAGCAGTAGTTTGTGCATGCATTATACACCCGCTAATGCTTGCATTAGTGTGTGATTGTGCACAAATTACTGTGTTTTTAGACTCTATTTTGTGCACAATCAAACACTAATGCCCCCATTAGTGCGTGCATGCGTTACAATCACACATTAATGCTTGCATTAGTGTCTGCTTGTGCATGCATTAGTGTGTTTACACACTAATGCAAGCATTAATGTGTGCACAAGAACACCCCAATGTGAGCATTAGTGTGTGCATGCATTATACACACACACTAATGCTTGCATTAGTGTGTGATTGTGCAAAAATTAATGTGTTTTCACACACTATTTTGTGCACAATCACACACTAATTCCCGTTTTAGTGCGTGCATGCGTTACAAGCACACACTAATGCAAGCATTAGTGTGTTTTCACAGACTAATTTGTGCCCAAGCACACACTAATGCAAGCATTAGTCTGTGCATGCATTATACACACATTCATGCTTGCATTAGTGTGTGATTGTGCGCAAATTAGTGTGTTTTGACACACTATTTTGTGCGCAATCACAAACTAATGCCTGCATTAGTGCCTGCATGCATTACAAGCACATGCTAATGCTTGCACACCCGAATGTGAGCATTAGTGTGTGCATGCATTATACACACACACTAATCCTTGCATTAGTGTGTGATTGTGCACAAACTTATGTGTTTTCACACACTGTTTTGTGCACAATCACACACTAATGCCCGCATTAGTGTGTGTATGCGTTACAAGCACACAATAATGCAAACATTAGTGTGTTTTCACAGACTAGTTTGTGCTGAAGCACACACTAATGGAAGCATTAGTCTGTGCATGCATTATACACCCATTGATGCTTGCATTAGTGTGTGATTGTGCACAAATTACTGTGTTTTCACACACTATTTTGTGCACAATCACACACTTATGCCCGTATTAGTGCGTGCATGCGTTACAAGCACACATTATTGGTTGCATTAGTGTCTGCTTGTGCATGCATTAGTGTGTTTACACACTAATGCAAGCATTAATGTGTGCACAAGAACACCCCAATGTGAGCATTAGTGTGTGCATGCATTATACAGACACACTAATGCTTGCATTAGTGTGTGATTGTGCAAAAAATAATGTCTTTTCACACACTATTTTGTGCACAATCATACACTATTTCCCGTTTTAGTGCGTGCAAGCGTTACAAGCACACACTAATGCAAGCATTAGTATGTTTTCACAGACTAATTTGTGCCCAAGCACACACTAATGCAAGCATTAGTCTGTGCATGCATTATACACTCACTCATGCTTGCATTAGTGTGTGCATGCATTACAAGCACATGCTAATGCTTGCATTAGTGTGTGCATGCATTATACACACACACTAATCCTTGCATTAGTGTGTGATTGTGCAAAAATTAATTGTGTTTTCAAACAATACTATTTTGTGCACAATCACACACTAATGGCCCGCATTTAGATGTGTGGATTATGTGTGTTAGTAGAAGCACACACTAATGCAAGCTTAGTGTGTTTTCATATGATTAATTTTGCTTAAAGCTGACAACTTATGCAAGTATTAGTCTGTGCATGCATTATACACCCACTCATGCTTGCATTAGTGTGTGATTGTGCACAAATTAGTGTGTTTTCACACACTATTTTTTGCACAATCACACACTTATGCCCGCATTAGTGCGTGCATGCGTTACAAGCACACATTAATGCTTGCATTATTGTGTTCGTATGCATGCATTAATGTGTTTACACACTAATGCAAGCATTAATGTGTGCACAAGAACACCCCAATGTGACCATTAGTGTGTGCATGCATTATACACACACACTAATGCTTGCATTAGTGTGTGATTGTGCAAACGTTAATGTGTTTTTTCACACTATTTTGTGCACAATCACACACTAATGCCCGCATTAGTGTGTGCATGCGTTACAAGCATTAGTGTGTGTGTGTATAATGCATTAGTTTGTTTCCACACACGAATTTGTGCCCAAGCACACACTAATGCAAGCGTTAGTGTGTGCATACCTCTCTAGCACACACTAATGCTTGTATTAGTGTGTGCTTGCGCACAACTTAGTGTGTCTACATACTAATGCATGCACAAGCACACACTATTGTGAGCATTGGTGTGTGAAATAATTGCACACACTAATGCAAGCATTACTCACAAGCATCCATCTCTCTTGGATGAAAACTTTCCGTTCCTCTTTCCCTTTCCTCTTCATCATTACTCACAAGCATCCATCTCTCTTGGATGAAAACTTTGTTATCGTGGTGTGTTGTTTGCGTCCTAGTCGTTGAAGCTAGGTGGTGCCCCCTGTTTACTTTACCATGACATGTTCGAAGCGCGCCATTCGATACCCGGTGTTTTAGAGGCCGTCGGAGTTCGGGGTTCACTTTTCTCCCCTCGGTGTGTGCATGCATTATACACACACACTAATGCTTGCAGTAGTGCGTGATTGTGCAAAACATAATGTGTTTTCACACACTATTTTGTACACAATAACATACTAATGCCCGCATTAGTGTGTGCACGCATTACAAGCACACACTAATGCAAGCATTAGTGTGTTTTCACAGACTAATTTGTACCCAAGCACACACTAATGCAACCATTAGTGTGTGCATGCATTAGACACACACTCATGCTTGCATTAGTGAGTGATTGTGCACAAATTAGTGTGTTTTTACACACTGTTTTGTGCACAATCACACACTAATGCCCGCATTAGTGCGTGGATGCATTACAAGCACACATCTATGCTTGCATTAGTGTGTGCATGCATTAATCTGTTTTCATACAATATTTTGTGCACAATCACACACTAATGCCCGCATTAGTGCGTGCATGCGTTACATGCACACACTAATGCAAGCATTGGTGTGTTTTCACAGACTAATTTGTGCCCAAGCACACACTAATGCAAGCATTAGTCTGTGCATGCATTATACACAAACTGATTGCAAATGTACTTGTGCACAAAATAGTGTGTTTTCACACACTATTTTGTGCACAATCACACACTAATGCCCGCAATAGTGCGTGCATCCATTACAAACACATGCTAATGCTTGCATTAGTGTGTGCATGCATTATACACACACACTAATGCTTGCATTATTGTGTGATTGTGCACAAATTAATGTGTTTTCACACACTATTTTGTGCACAATCGCACAGTAATGCCCGCATTAGTGCGTGCATGCGTTACAAGCACACACTAATGCAAGCATTAGTGTGTTTTCACTGACTATTTTGTGCTCAAGCACACACTAATGCAAGCATTAGTCTGTGCATGCATTATACACCCACTCATGCTTGCATTAGTGCATGCATGCATTACAAGCACACATTAATGCTTGCATTAGTGTGTGCTTTTGCATGCATTAGTGTGTTTACACACTAATGCAAGCATTAATGTGTGCACAAGAATAGCCCAATGTGAGAATTAGTGTCTGCATGCATTATACACACACACTAATGCTTGCATTAGTGTGTGATTGTGCAACAAATAATGTGTTTTAACACACTATTTTGTGCACAATCACACACTAATGCCCGCATTAGTGCGTGCATGCGTTACAAGCACACACTAATGCAAGTATTAATGTGTTTTCACAGAATAATTTGTGCCCAAGCACACACTAATGCAAGCATTAGTCTGTGCATGCATTATACACACACTCATGCTTGCATTAGTGCATGCATGCATTACAAGCACATGCTAATGCTTGCATTAGTGTGTGATTGTGCATGCATTAGTGCGTTTACACACTAATGCATGCACAAGCACACACTAATGCAAGCATTAATGTCTGCATGCATTATACACACACTAATGCTTGCATTAGTGTGTGATTGTGCACAAACTAATGTGTTTTCACACACTATTTTTTGCACAATCACACACTAATGCCCGCATGACTGTGTGCATGCGATACAAGCACACACTAATGCAAGAATTATTGTGTTTTCAATGATTAATTTGTGCTCAAGCACACACTAATGCACGCATTATACACCCACTCATGCTTGCATTAGTGTGTGACTGTGCACAAATTATTGTGTTTTCACACTATTTTGTGCACAATCACACACTAATGTCCGCATTAGTGCGTGCATGCGTTACAAGCACACATTAATGCTTGCATTAGTGTGTGCTAGTGCATGCATTATTGTGTTTACACACTAATGCAAGCATTAATGTGTGCACAAGAACACCCAATGTGAGCATTAGTGTGTGCATGAATTATACACACACACTAATGCAAGCATTAGTGTGTGATTGTGCAAAAATTAATGTGTTTTCACACACTTTTTTGTGCACAATAACACAGTTATGCCCGCATTAGTGTGTGCATGCGTTACAAGCACACACTAATGCAAGCATTAGTGTGTTTTCACAGACTAATTTGTGCCCAAGCACCACTAATGCAAGCATTAGTCTGTGCATGCATTATACACACACTCATGCTTGCATTAGTGTGTGATTGTGCACAAATTAGTGTGTTTTCACACACCATTTTGTGTGCAATCACACACTAATGCCCGCATTAGTGCGTGCATGCATTACAAGCACATGCTCATTCTTGCATTAGTGTGTGCTTGTGCATGCATTAGTGTGTTTACACACTATGCATGCACAAGCACACCCTAATGTGAGAATTAGTATGTGCATGCATTATGCAAACACACTAATGCTTGCATTAGTGTGTGATTGTGCACAAATTAATGTGTTTTCACACACTATTTTGTGCACGATCACACACTAATGCCCGCATTAGTCTGTGCATTAGTGTGTGCTTGTGCATGCATTAGTGTGTTTACAGACTAATGCAAGCATGAGTGTGTGCACAAGAACACCCCAATGCAATCATTAGTGTGTGATTGTGCAAAAATGCATTTGTTTACAGACTAATGCTTGCATTAGTGTGTGATTGTGCAAAAATTAATGTATTTTCACACACTATTTTGTGCACAATTACACACTATTGCCCGCATAAGTGCGTGGATGCGTTATAAGCACACACTAATGCAAGCATTAGTGTGTTTTCACAGATTAATTTGTGCCCAAGCACACACTAATGCAAGCATTAGTGTGTTTTCGAAGACTTATTTGTGCCCAAGCACACACTAATGCTAGCATTAGTCTGTGCATGCATTATACACACACTCATGCTTGCATTAATGTGTGATTGTGCACAAATTAGTGTGTTTTCACAAATTAGTGTGTTTGCATTATACACACACTCATGCCCGCATTAGTACGTGCATGCATCACAAGAACATGTTAATGCTTGCATTAGTGTGTGCATGCATTATGCACACACACTAATGCTTGCATTAGTATGTGATTGTGCACAAATTAATGTGTTTTCACACACTATTTTGTTTACAATCAAATAATAAAGCCCGCATTAGTGTGTGCATGCATTACAAGCACACACTAATGCAAGCATTAGTGTGTTTTCACTGACTAATTTGTGCTCAAGTACACACTAATGAAAGGATTAGTTTGAGCATGCATTATACACCCACTCATGCTTGCATTAGTATGTGATTGTGCACAAATTAGTGTGTTTTTCACACACTATTTTGTGCACAATCACACACTAATGCCCACATTAGTGCATGCATCCGTTACAAGCACACATTAATGCTTGCATTAGTGTGTGCTTGTGCATGCATTAGTGTGTTTACACACTAATGCAAGCATTAATGTGTGCACAAAAATAGCCGAATGTTAGCACTAGTGTGTGCATGCATTATACACACACACACTAATGCTTGCATTAGTGTGTGATTGTGCAAAATTAATGTGTTTTCACACACTATTTTTTGCACAATAACACACTAATGCCCGCATTAGTGCGTGCATGCATTACAAGCACACACTAATGCAAGCATTAGTGTGTTTTCACAGACTAATTTGTGCCCAAGCACACACTAATGCAAGCATTATTCTGGGCATGCATTATATACACACTCATGCTTGCATTAGTGTGTGATTGTGCACAAATTAGTGTGCTTTAACAGACTGTTTTGTGCACAATCACACACTAATGCCCGAATTAGTGCGTGCATGCATTACAAGCACACACTTATGCTTGCATTAGTGTGTTTACACACTAATGCATGCACAAGCACACCCTAAAGTGAGCATTAGTGTGTGCATGCATTATACACACACACTAATGCAAGAATTACTGTGTGATTGTGCACAAATTAATGTGTTTTCATAGAATATTTTGTGCACAATCACACACTAATGCCCGCATTAGTACGTGCATGCCTTACAAGCACACACTAATGCAAGTATTAGTGTGTTTTCACAGAATAATTTGTGCCCAAGCACACACTAATGCAAGCATTAGTCTGTGCATGCATTATACACAAATTCATGATTTCATTAGTGTGTGATTGTGCACAAATTAGTGTTTTTTCACACGCTATTTTGTGCACAATCACACACTAATGCCCGCATTAGTTCGTGCATGCATTACAAGCACATGCTAATGCTTGCATTAGTGTGTGCTTGTGCATGCATTAGCGTGTTTACACACTAATGCATGCACAAGCACACCCTAATGGAGCATTAGTGTGTGCATGCATTATACACACAGACTAATGCTTGCATTAGTGTGTGATTGTGCACAAAATTAATGTGTTTTCACATACTATTTTGTGCACAATCACACAGTAATGCCCGCATTAGTATGTGCATGCATTACAAGCACACACTCATCCAAGAATTAGTGTGTTTTCACTGACTAATTTGTGCTCAAGTACACACTAATGCAAGCATTAGTGTGTGCATGTATTATACACCCACTCATGCTTGCAATAGTGTGTGATTGTGCACAAATTAGTGTGTTTTTCACACACTATTTTGTGCACAATCACACACTAATGCCCGCATTAGTGCGTGCATGCATTACAAGCACACATTAATGCTTGCATTAGGGTGTGCTTGTGCATGCATTAGTGTGTTTACACACTAATGCAAGCATTAATGTGTGAACAAGAATAGCCGAATGTGAGCACTAGTGTGTACATGCATTATACACACACACTAATGCTTCCATTAGTGTGTGATTGTGCAAAAATTAATGTGTTTTCACAGACTATTTTGTGCACAATAACACACTAATACCCGCATTAGTGGGTGCATGTGTTACAAACACACACTAATGCAAGCATTAGTGTGTTTTCACAGACTAATTTGTGCCCAAGCACACACTAATGCAAGCATTAGTCTGTGCATGCATTATACACACACTCATTCTTGCATTAGTGTGTGATTGTGCACAAATTACTGTGCTTTCACACACTATTTTGTGCGCAATTACACACTAATGCCCGCATTAGTGCGTGCATGCATTACAAGCAGATTCTAATGCTTGCATTAGTGTGTGCTTGTGCATGCATTAGTGTGTGCATGCATTATTCACACACACTAATGCTTGCATTAGTGTGTGATTGTGCACAAATTAATGTGTTTTCACACACTATTTTGTGCACAATCACACACTAATGCCCGCATTAGTGTGTGCATGCATTACAAGCACACACTAATGCAAGCATTAGTGTGTGCATGCATTATACACCCACTCATGCTTGCATTAGTGTGTGATTGTGCACAAATTAGTGTGTTGTCACACACTATTTTGTGCACAATCACACACTAATGCCCGCATTAGTGCGTGCATGCGTTACAAGCACACATTAATGCTTGCATTAGTGTGTGCTTATGCATGCATTAGTGTGTTTACACACTGATGCAAGCATTAATGTGTGCACAAGAACATCCCAATGTGAACATTAGTGTGTGCATGCATTATACACACACACTCATTCTTGCATTAGTGTGTGATTGTGCAAAAATATGTGTTTTCACACACTATTTTGTGCACAATAACACACTAATGCTCGCATTAGTGCGTGCATGCGTTACAAGCACACACTAATGCAAGCATTAGTGTGTTTTCACAGACTAATTTGTGCCCAAGCACACACTAATGCAAGCATTAGTCTGTGCATGCATTATACACACACTCATTCTTGCATTAGTGTGTGATTGTGCACAAATTACTGTGCTTTCACACACTATTTTGTGCGCAATTACACACTAATGCCCGCATTAGTGCGTGCATGCATTACAAGCAGATTCTAATGCTTGCATTAGTGTGTGCTTGTGCATGCATTAGTGTGTGCATGCATTATTCACACACACTAATGCTTGCATTAGTGTGTGATTGTGCACAAATTAATGTGTTTTCACACACTATTTTGTGCACAATCACACACTAATGCCCGCATTAGTGTGTGCATGCATTACAAGCACACACTAATGCAAGCATTAGTCTGTGCATGCATTATACACCCACTCATGCTTGCATTAGTGTGTGATTGTGCACAAATTAGTGTGTTGTCACACACTATTTTGTGCACAATCACACACTAATGCCCGCATTAGTGCGTGCATGCGTTACAAGCACACATTAATGCTTGCATTAGTGTGTGCTTATGCATGCATTAGTGTGTTTACACACTGATGCAAGCATTAATGTGTGCACAAGAACATCCCAATGTGAACATTAGTGTGTGCATGCATTATACACACACACTAATTCTTGCATTAGTGTGTGATTGTGCAAAAATATGTGTTTTCACACACTATTTTGTGCACAATAACACACTAATGCTCGCATTAGTGCGTGCATGCGTTACAAGCACACACTAATGCAAGTATTAATGTGTTTTCACAGAATAATTTGTGCCCAAGCACACACTAATGCAAGCATTAGTCTGTGCATGCATTATACACACACTCATGCTTGCATTAGTGTGTGATTGTGCACAAATTAGTGTGTTTTCACACACTATTTTGTGCACAATCACACAGTAATGCCCGCATTAGTGCATGCATGCATTACAAGCACATGCTAATGCTTGCATTATTGTGTGATTGTGCATGCATTAGTGTGTTTACACACTAATGCATGCACAAGCACACACTAATGCAAGCATTAATGTCTGCATGCATTATACACACACTAATGCTTGCATTAGTGTGTGATTGTGCACAAACTAATGTGTTTTCACACACTATTTTTTGCACAATCACACACTAATGCCCGCATGACTGTGTGCATGCGATACAAGCACACACTAATGCAAGCATTATTGTGTTTTCAATGATTAATTTGTGCTCAAGCACACACTAATGCACGCATTATACACCCACTCATGCTTGCATTAGTGTGTGACTGTGTACAAATTATTGTGTTTTCACACTATTTTGTGCACAATTACACACTAATGTCCGCATTAGTGCGTGCATGCGTTACAATCACACATTAATGCTTGCATTAGTGTGTGCTAGTGCATGCATTATTGTGCTTACACACTAATGCAAGCATTAATGTGTGCACAAGAACACCCCAATGTGAGCATTAGTGTGTGCATGAATTATACACACACACTAATGCAAGCATTAGTGTGTGATTGTGCAAAAATTAATGTGTTTTCACACACTTTTTTGTGCACAATAACACAGTTATGCCCGCATTAGTGTGTGCATGCGTTACAAGCACACACTAATGCAAGCATTAGTGTGTTTTCACAGACTAATTTGTGCCCAAGCACACACTAATGCAAGCATTAGTCTGTGCATGCATTATACACACACTCATGCTTGCATTAATGTGTGATTGTGCACAAATTAGTGTGTTTTCACACACCATTTTGTGTGCAATCACACACTAATGCCCGCATTAGTGCGTGCATGCATTACAAGCACATGCTCATTCTTGCATTAGTGTGTGCTTGTGCATGCATTAGTGTGTTTACACACTAATGCATGCACAAGCACAGCCTAATGTGAGAATTAGTATGTGCATGCATTATGCAAACACACTAATGCTTGCATTAGTGTGTGATTGTGCACAAATTAATGTGTTTTCACACACTATTTTGTGCACGATCACACACTAATGCCCGCATTAGTCTGTGCATTAGTGTGTGCTTGTGCATGCATTAGTGTGTTTACAGACTAATGCAAGCATGAGTGTGTGCACAAGAACACCCAATGCAAGCATTAGTGTGTGATTGTGCAAAAATGCATTTGTTTACAGACTAATGCTTGCATTAGTGTGTGATTGTGCAAAAATTAATGTATTTTCACACACTATTTTGTGCACAATTACACACTATTGCCCGCATAAGTGCGTGGATGCGTTATAAGCACACACTAATGCAAGCATTAGTGTGTTTTCACAGATTAATTTGTGCCCAAGCACACACTAATGCAAGCATTAGTGTGTTTTCGAAGACTTATTTGTGCCCAAGCACACACTTATGCTAGCATTAGTCTGTGCATGCATTATACACACACTCATGCTTGCATTAATGTGTGATTGTGCACAAATTAGTGTGTTTTCACAAATTAGTGTGTTTGCATTATACACACACTCATGCCCGCATTAGTACGTGCATGCATCACAAGAACATGTTAATGCTTGCATTAGTGTGTGCATGCATTATGCACACACACTAATGCTTGCATTAGTATGTGATTGTGCACAAATTAATGTGTTTTCACACACTATTTTGTTCACAATCAAATAATAAAGCCCGCATTAGTGTGTGCATGCATTACAAGCACACACTAATGCAAGCATTAGTGTGTTTTCACTGACTAATTTGTGCTCAAGTACACACTAATGAAAGGATTAGTCTGAGCATGCATTATACACCCACTCATGCTTGCATTAGTATGTGATTGTGCACAAATTAGTGTGTTTTTCGCACACTATTTTGTGCACAATCACACACTAATGCCCACATTAGTGCATGCATGCGTTACAAGCACACATTAATGCTTGCATTAGTGTGTGCTTGTGCATGCATTAGTGTGTTTACACACTAATGCAAGCATTAATGTGTGCACAAGAATAGCCGAATGTTAGCACTAGTGTGTGCATGCATTATACACACACACACTAATGCTTGCATTAGTGTGTGATTGTGCAAAATTAATGTGTTTTCACACACTATTTTTTGCACAATAACACACTAATGCCCGCATTAGTGCGTGCATGCATTACAAGCACACACTAATGCAAGCATTAGTGTGTTTTCACAGACTAATTTGTGCCCAAGCACACACTAATGCAAGCATTATTCTGGGCATGCATTATATACACACTCATGCTTGCATTAGTGTGTGATTGTGCACAAATTAGTGTGCTTTAACAGACTGTTTTGTGCACAATCACACACTAATGCCCGAATTAGTGCGTGCATGCATTACAAGCACACACTTATGCTTGCATTAGTGTGTTTACACACTAATGCATGCACAAGCACACCCTAAACTGAGCATTAGTGTGTGCATGCATTATACACACACACTAATGCAAGAATTACTGTGTGATTGTGCACAAATTAATGTGTTTTCATAGAATATTTTGTGCACAATCACACACTAATGCCCGCATTAGTACGTGCATGCGTTACAAGCACACACTAATGCAAGTATTAGTGTGTTTTCACAGAATAATTTGTGCCCAAGCACACACTAATGCAAGCATTAGTCTGTGCATGCATTATACACAAATTCATGATTTCATTAGTGTGTGATTGTGCACAAATTAGTGTTTTTTCACACGCTATTTTGTGCACAATCACACACTAATGCCCGCATTAGTTCGTGCATGCATTACAAGCACATGCTAATGCTTGCATTAGTGTGTGCATGCATTATACACACACACTCATGCTTGCATTAGTGTGTGATTGTGCACAAATTAGTGTGCTTTAACAGACTGTTTTGTGCACAATCACACACTAATGCCCGAATTAGTGCGTGCATGCATTACAAGCACACACTTATGCTTGCATTAGTGTGTTTACACACTAATGCATGCACAAGCACACCCTAAAGTGAGCATTAGTGTGTGCATGCATTATACACACACACTAATGCAAGAATTACTGTGTGATTGTGCACAAATTAATGTGTTTTCATAGAATATTTTGTGCACAATCACACACTAATGCCCGCATTAGTACGTGCATGCCTTACAAGCACACACTAATGCAAGTATTAGTGTGTTTTCACAGAATAATTTGTGCCCAAGCACACACTAATGCAAGCATTAGTCTGTGCATGCATTATACACAAATTCATGATTTCATTAGTGTGTGATTGTGCACAAATTAGTGTTTTTTCACACGCTATTTTGTGCACAATCACACACTAATGCCCGCATTAGTTCGTGCATGCATTACAAGCACATGCTAATGCTTGCATTAGTGTGTGCTTGTGCATGCATTAGCGTGTTTACACACTAATGCATGCACAAGCACACCCTAATGGAGCATTAGTGTGTGCATGCATTATACACACAGACTAATGCTTGCATTAGTGTGTGATTGTGCACAAATTAATGTGTTTTCACATACTATTTTGTGCACAATCACACAGTAATGCCCGCATTAGTATGTGCATGCATTACAAGCACACACTCATCCAAGAATTAGTGTGTTTTCACTGACTAATTTGTGCTCAAGTACACACTAATGCAAGCATTAGTGTGTGCATGTATTATACACCCACTCATGCTTGCAATAGTGTGTGATTGTGCACAAATTAGTGTGTTTTTCACACACTATTTTGTGCACAATCACACACTAATGCCCGCATTAGTGCGTGCATGCATTACAAGCACACATTAATGCTTGCATTAGGGTGTGCTTGTGCATGCATTAGTGTGTTTACACACTAATGCAAGCATTAATGTGTGAACAAGAATAGCCGAATGTGAGCACTAGTGTGTACATGCATTATACACACACACTAATGCTTCCATTAGTGTGTGATTGTGCAAAAATTAATGTGTTTTCACAGACTATTTTGTGCACAATAACACACTAATACCGCATTAGTGCGTGCATGTGTTACAAACACACACTAATGCAAGCATTAGTGTGTTTTCACAGACTAATTTGTGCCCAAGCACACACTAATGCAAGCATTAGTCTGTGCATGCATTATACACACACTCATTCTTGCATTAGTGTGTGATTGTGCACAAATTACTGTGCTTTCACACACTATTTTGTGCGCAATTACACACTAATGCCCGCATTAGTGCGTGCATGCATTACAAGCAGATTCTAATGCTTGCATTAGTGTGTGCTTGTGCATGCATTAGTGTGTGCATGCATTATTCACACACACTAATGCTTGCATTAGTGTGTGATTATGCACAAATTAATGTGTTTTCACACACTATTTTGTGCACAATCACACACTAATGCCCGCATTAGTGTGTGCATGCATTACAAGCACACACTAATGCAAGCATTAGTGTGTGCATGCATTATACACCCACTCATGCTTGCATTAGTGTGTGATTGTGCACAAATTAGTGTGTTGTCACACACTATTTTGTGCACAATCACACACTAATGCCCGCATTAGTGCGTGCATGCGTTACAAGCACACATTAATGCTTGCATTAGTGTGTGCTTATGCATGCATTAGTGTGTTTACACACTGATGCAAGCATTAATGTGTGCACAAGAACATCCCAATGTGAACATTAGTGTGTGCATGCATTATACACACACACTAATTCTTGCATTAGTGTGTGATTGTGCAAAAATATGTGTTTTCACACACTATTTTGTGCACAATAACACACTAATGCTCGCATTAGTGCGTGCATGCGTTACAAGCACACACTAATGCAAGCATTAGTGTGTTTTCACAGACTAATTTGTGCCCAAGCACACACTAATGCAAGCATTAGTCTGTGCATGCATTATACACACACTCATTCTTGCATTAGTGTGTGATTGTGCACAAATTACTGTGCTTTTACACACTATTTTGTGCGCAATTACACACTAATGCCCGCATTAGTGCGTGCATGCATTACAAGCAGATTCTAATGCTTGCATTAGTGTGTGCTTGTGCATGCATTAGTGTGTGCATGCATTATTCACACACACTAATGCTTGCATTAGTGTGTGATTGTGCACAAATTAATGTGTTTTCACACACTATTTTGTGCACAATCACACACTAATGCCCGCAATAGTGTGTGCATGCATTACAAGCACACACTAATGCAAGCATTAGTCTGTGCATGCATTATACACCCACTCATGCTTGCATTAGTGTGTGATTGTGCACAAATTAGTGTGTTGTCACACACTATTTTGTGCACAATCACACACTAATGCCCGCATTAGTGCGTGCATGCGTTACAAGCACACATTAATGCTTGCATTAGTGTGTGCTTATGCATGCATTAGTGTGTTTACACACTGATGCAAGCATTAATGTGTGCACAAGAACATCCCAATGTGAACATTAGTGTGTGCATGCATTATACCACACACTAATTCTTGCATTAGTGTGTGATTGTGCAAAAATATGTGTTTTCACACACTATTTTGTGCACAATAACACACTAATGCTCGCATTAGTGCGTGCATGCGTTACAAGCACACACTAATGCAAGTATTAATGTGTTTTCACAGAATAATTTGTGCCCAAGCACACACTAATGCAAGCATTAGTCTGTGCATGCATTATACACACACTCATGCTTGCATTAGTGTGTGATTGTGCACAAATTAGTGTGTTTTCACACACTATTTTGTGCACAATCACACAGTAATGCCCGCATTAGTGCATGCATGCATTACAAGCACATGCTAATGCTTGCATTATTGTGTGATTGTGCATGCATTAGTGTGTTTACACACTAATGCATGCACAAGCACACACTAATGCAAGCATTAATGTCTGCATGCATTATACACACACTAATGCTTGCATTAGTGTGTGATTGTGCACAAACTAATGTGTTTTCACACACTATTTTTTGCACAATCACACACTAATGCCCGCATGACTGTGTGCATGCGATACAAGCACACACTAATGCAAGCATTATTGTGTTTTCAATGATTAATTTGTGCTCAAGCACACACTAATGCACGCATTATACACCCACTCATGCTTGCATTAGTGTGTGACTGTGCACAAATTATTGTGTTTTCACACTATTTTGTGCACAATTACACACTAATGTCCGCATTAGTGCGTGCATGCGTTACAATCACACATTAATGCTTGCATTAGTGTGTGCTAGTGCATGCATTATTGTGTTACACACTAATGCAAGCATTAATGTGTGCACAAGAACACCCCAATGTGAGCATTAGTGTGTGCATGAATTATACACACACACTAATGCAAGCATTAGTGTGTGATTGTGCAAAAATTAATGTGTTTTCACACACTTTTTTGTGCACAATAACACAGTTATGCCCGCATTAGTGTGTGCATGCGTTACAAGCACACACTAATGCAAGCATTAGTGTGTTTTCACAGACTAATTTGTGCCCAAGCACACACTAATGCAAGCATTAGTCTGTGCATGCATTATACACACACTCATGCTTGCATTAATGTGTGATTGTGCACAAATTAGTGTGTTTTCACACACCATTTTGTGTGCAATCACACACTAATGCCCGCATTAGTGCGTGCATGCATTACAAGCACATGCTCATTCTTGCATTAGTGTGTGCTTGTGCATGCATTAGTGTGTTTACACACTAATGCATGCACAAGCACAGCCTAATGTGAGAATTAGTATGTGCATGCATTATGCAAACACACTAATGCTTGCATTAGTGTGTGATTGTGCACAAATTAATGTGTTTTCACACACTATTTTGTGCACGATCACACACTAATGCCCGCATTAGTCTGTGCATTAGTGTGTGCTTGTGCATGCATTAGTGTGTTTACAGACTAATGCAAGCATGAGTGTGTGCACAAGAACACCCCAATGCAAGCATTAGTGTGTGATTGTGCAAAAATGCATTTGTTTACAGACTAATGCTTGCATTAGTGTGTGATTGTGCAAAAATTAATGTATTTTCACACACTATTTTGTGCACAATTACACACTATTGCCCGCATAAGTGCGTGGATGCGTTATAAGCACACACTAATGCAAGCATTAGTGTGTTTTCACAGATTAATTTGTGCCCAAGCACACACTAATGCAAGCATTAGTGTGTTTTCGAAGACTTATTTGTGCCCAAGCACACACTTATGCTAGCATTAGTCTGTGCATGCATTATACACACACTCATGCTTGCATTAATGTGTGATTGTGCACAAATTAGTGTGTTTTCACAAATTAGTGTGTTTGCATTATACACACACTCATGCCCGCATTAGTACGTGCATGCATCACAAGAACATGTTAATGCTTGCATTAGTGTGTGCATGCATTATGCACACACACTAATGCTTGCATTAGTATGTGATTGTGCACAAATTAATGTGTTTTCACACACTATTTTGTTCACAATCAAATAATAAAGCCCGCATTAGTGTGTGCATGCATTACAAGCACACACTAATGCAAGCATTAGTGTGTTTTCACTGACTAATTTGTGCTCAAGTACACACTAATGAAAGGATTAGTCTGAGCATGCATTATACACCCACTCATGCTTGCATTAGTATGTGATTGTGCACAAATTAGTGTGTTTTTCGCACACTATTTTGTGCACAATCACACACTAATGCCCACATTAGTGCATGCATCCGTTACAAGCACACATTAATGCTTGCATTAGTGTGTGCTTGTGCATGCATTAGTGTGTTTACACACTAATGCAAGCATTAATGTGTGCACAAGAATAGCCGAATGTTAGCACTAGTGTGTGCATGCATTATACACACACACACTAATGCTTGCATTAGTGTGTGATTGTGCAAAATTAATGTGTTTTCACACACTATTTTGTGCACAATAACACACTAATGCCCGCATTAGTGCGTGCATGCATTACAAGCACACACTAATGCAAGCATTAGTGTGTTTTCACAGACTAATTTGTGCCCAAGCACACACTAATGCAAGCATTATTCTGGGCATGCATTATATACACACTCATGCTTGCATTAGTGTGTGATTGTGCACAAATTAGTGTGCTTTAACAGACTGTTTTGTGCACAATCACACACTAATGCCCGAATTAGTGCGTGCATGCATTACAAGCACACACTTATGCTTGCATTAGTGTGTTTACACACTAATGCATGCACAAGCACACCCTAAACTGAGCATTAGTGTGTGCATGCATTATACACACACACTAATGCAAGAATTACTGTGTGATTGTGCACAAATTAATGTGTTTTCATAGAATATTTTGTGCACAATCACACACTAATGCCCGCATTAGTACGTGCATGCGTTACAAGCACACACTAATGCAAGTATTAGTGTGTTTTCACAGAATAATTTGTGCCCAAGCACACACTAATGCAAGCATTAGTCTGTGCATGTATTATACACAAATTCATGATTTCATTAGTGTGTGATTGTGCACAAATTAGTGTTTTTTCACACGCTATTTTGTGCACAATCACACACTAATGCCCGCATTAGTTCGTGCATGCATTACAAGCACATGCTAATGCTTGCATTAGTGTGTGCATGCATTATACACACACACTAATGCTTGCATTAGTGTGTGATTGTGCACAAATTAATGTGTTTTCACATACTATTTTGTGCACAATCACACAGTAATGCCCGCATTAGTATGTGCATGCATTACAAGCACACACTCATCCAAGAATTAGTGTGTTTTCACAGACTAATTTGTGCCCAAGCACACACTAATGCAAGCATTAGTCTGTGCATGCATTATACACACACTCATTCTTGCATTAGTGTGTGATTGTGCACAAATTACTGTGCTTTCACACACTATTTTGTGCGCAATTACACACTAATGCCCGCATTAGTGCGTGCATGCATTACAAGCAGATTCTAATGCTTGCATTAGTGTGTGCTTGTGCATGCATTAGTGTGTGCATGCATTATTCACACACACTAATGCCCGCATTAGTGTGTGCATGCATTACAAGCACACACTAATGCAAGCATTAGTCTGTGCATGCATTATACACCCACTCATGCTTGCATTAGTGTGTGATTGTGCACAAATTAGTGTGTTGTCACACACTATTTTGTGCACAATCACACACTAATGCCCGCATTAGTGCGTGCATGCGTTACAAGCACACATTAATGCTTGCATTAGTGTGTGCTTATGCATGCATTAGTGTGTTTACACACTGATGCAAGCATTAATGTGTGCACAAGAACATCCCAATGTGAACATTAGTGTGTGCATGCATTATACACACACACTAATTCTTGCATTAGTGTGTGATTGTGCAAAAATATGTGTTTTCACACACTATTTTGTGCACAATAACACACTAATGCTCGCATTAGTGCGTGCATGCGTTACAAGCACACACTAATGCAAGTATTAATGTGTTTTCACAGAATAATTTGTGCCCAAGCACACACTAATGCAAGCATTAGTCTGTGCATGCATTATACACACACTCATGCTTGCATTAGTGTGTGATTGTGCACAAATTAGTGTGTTTTCACACACTATTTTGTGCACAATCACACAGTAATGCCCGCATTAGTGCATGCATGCATTACAAGCACACACTAATGCAAGCATTAATGTCTGCATGCATTATACACACACTAATGCTTGCATTAGTGTGTGATTGTGCACAAACTAATGTGTTTTCACACACTATTTTTTGCACAATCACACACTAATGCGCGCATGATTGTGTGCATGCGATACAAGCACACACTAATGCAAGCATTATTGTGTTTTCAATGATTAATTTGTGCTCAAGCACACACTAATGCACGCATTATACACCCACTCATGCTTGCATTAGTGTGTGACTGTGCACAAATTATTGTGTTTTCACACTATTTTGTGCACAATCACACACTAATGTCCGCATTAGTGCGTGCATGCGTTACAAGCACACATTAATGCTTGCATTAGTGTGTGCTAGTGCATGCATTATTGTGTTTACACACTAATGCAAGCATTAATGTGTGCACAAGAACACCCCAATGTGAGCATTAGTGTGTGCATGAATTATACACACACACTAATGCAAGCATTAGTGTGTGATTGTGCAAAAATTAATGTGTTTTCACACACTTTTTTGTGCACAATAACACAGTTATGCCCGCATTAGTGTGTGCATGCGTTACAAGCACACACTAATGCAAGCATTAGTGTGTTTTCACAGACTAATTTGTGCCCAAGCACACACTAATGCAAGCATTAGTCTGTGCATGCATTATACACACACTCATGCTTGCATTAATGTGTGATTGTGCACAAATTAGTGTGTTTTCACACACCATTTTGTGTGCAATCACACACTAATGCCCGCATTAGTGCGTGCATGCATTACAAGCACATGCTCATTCTTGCATTAGTGTGTGCTTGTGCATGCATTAGTGTGTTTACACACTAATGCATGCACAAGCACACCCTAATGTGAGAATTAGTATGTGCATGCATTATGCAAACACACTAATGCTTGCATTAGTGTGTGATTGTGCACAAATTAATGTGTTTTCACACACTATTTTGTGCACGATCACACACTAATGCCCGCATTAGTCTGTGCATTAGTGTGTGCTTGTGCATGCATTAGTGTGTTTACAGACTAATGCAAGCATGAGTGTGTGCACAAGAACACCCCAATGCAAGCATTAGTGTGTGATTGTGCAAAAATGCATTTGTTTACAGACTAATGCTTGCATTAGTGTGTGATTGTGCAAAAATTAATGTATTTTCACACACTATTTTGTGCACAATTACACACTATTGCCCGCATAAGTGCGTGGATGCGTTATAAGCACACACTAATGCAAGCATTAGTGTGTTTTCACAGATTAATTTGTGCCCAAGCACACACTAATGCAAGCATTAGTGTGTTTTCGAAGACTTATTTGTGCCCAAGCACACACTAATGCTAGCATTAGTCTGTGCATGCATTATACACACACTCATGCTTGCATTAATGTGTGATTGTGCACAAATTAGTGTGTTTTCACAAATTAGTGTGTTTGCATTATACACACACTCATGCCCGCATTAGTACGTGCATGCATCACAAGAACATGTTAATGCTTGCATTAGTGTGTGCATGCATTATGCACACACACTAATGCTTGCATTAGTATGTGATTGTGCACAAATTAATGTGTTTTCACACACTATTTTGTTCACAATCAAATAATAAAGCCCGCATTAGTGTGTGCATGCATTACAAGCACACACTAATGCAAGCATTAGTGTGTTTTCACTGACTAATTTGTGCTCAAGTACACACTAATGAAAGGATTAGTCTGAGCATGCATTATACACCCACTCATGCTTGCATTAGTATGTGATTGTGCACAAATTAGTGTGTTTTTCGCACACTATTTTGTGCACAATCACACACTAATGCCCACATTAGTGCATGCATCCGTTACAAGCACACATTAATGCTTGCATTAGTGTGTGCTTGTGCATGCATTAGTGTGTTTACACACTAATGCAAGCATTAATGTGTGCACAAGAATAGCCGAATGTCAGCACTAGTGTGTGCATGCATTATACACACACACACTAATGCTTGCATTAGTGTGTGATTGTGCAAAATTAATGTGTTTTCACACACTATTTTTTGCACAATAACACACTAATGCCCGCATTAGTGCGTGCATGCATTACAAGCACACACTAATGCAAGCATTAGTGTGTTTTCACAGACTAATTTGTGCCCAAGCACACACTAATGCAAGCATTATTCTGGGCATGCATTATATACACACTCATGCTTGCATTAGTGTGTGATTGTGCACAAATTAGTGTGCTTTAACAGACTGTTTTGTGCACAATCACACACTAATGCCCGAATTAGTGCGTGCATGCATTACAAGCACACACTTATGCTTGCATTAGTGTGTTTACACACTAATGCATGCACAAGCACACCCTAAACTGAGCATTAGTGTGTGCATGCATTATACACACACACTAATGCAAGAATTACTGTGTGATTGTGCACAAATTAATGTGTTTTCATAGAATATTTTGTGCACAATCACACACTAATGCCCGCATTAGTACGTGCATGCGTTACAAGCACACACTAATGCAAGTATTAGTGTGTTTTCACAGAATAATTTGTGCCCAAGCACACACTAATGCAAGCATTAGTCTGTGCATGCATTATACACAAATTCATGATTTCATTAGTGTGTGATTGTGCACAAATTAGTGTTTTTTCACACGCTATTTTGTGCACAATCACACACTAATGCCCGCATTAGTTCGTGCATGCATTACAAGCACATGCTAATGCTTGCATTAGTGTGTGCTTGTGCATGCATTAGCGTGTTTACACACTAATGCATGCACAAGCACACCCTAATGGAGCATTAGTGTGTGCATGCATTATACACACACACTAATGCTTGCATTAGTGTGTGATTGTGCACAAATTAATGTGTTTTCACATACTATTTTGTGCACAATCACACAGTAATGCCCGCATTAGTATGTGCATGCATTACAAGCACACACTCATCCAAGAATTAGTGTGTTTTCACTGACTAATTTGTGCTCAAGTACACACTAATGCAAGCATTAGTGTGTGCATGCATTATACACCCACTCATGCTTGCAATAGTGTGTGATTGTGCACAAATTAGTGTTTTTTCACACACTATTTTGTGCACAATCACACACTAATGCCCGCATTAGTGCGTGCATGCATTACAAGCACACATTAATGCTTGCATTAGGGTGTGCTTGTGCATGCATTAGTGTGTTTACACACTAATGCAAGCATTAATGTGTGAACAAGAATAGCCGAATGTGAGCACTAGTGTGTACATGCATTATACACACACACTAATGCTTCCATTAGTGTGTGATTGTGCAAAAATTAATGTGTTTTCACAGACTATTTTGTGCACAATAACACACTAATACCCGCATTAGTGCGTGCATGTGTTACAAGCACACACTAATGCAAGCATTAGTGTGTTTTCACAGACTAATTTGTGCCCAAGCACACACTAATGCAAGCATTAGTCTGTGCATGCATTATACACACACTCATTCTTGCATTAGTGTGTGATTGTGCACAAATTACTGTGCTTTCACACACTATTTTGTGCGCAATTACACACTAATGCCCGCATTAGTGCGTGCATGCATTACAAGCAGATTCTAATGCTTGCATTAGTGTGTGCTTGTGCATGCATTAGTGTGTGCATGCATTATTCACACACACTAATGCTTGCATTAGTGTGTGATTGTGCACAAATTAATGTGTTTTCACACACTATTTTGTGCACAATCACACACTAATGCCCGCATTAGTGTGTGCATGCATTACAAGCACACACTAATGCAAGCATTAGTCTGTGCATGCATTATACACCCACTCATGCTTGCATTAGTGTGTGATTGTGCACAAATTAGTGTGTTGTCACACACTATTTTGTGCACAATCACACACTAATGCCCGCATTAGTGCGTGCATGCGTTACAAGCACACATTAATGCTTGCATTAGTGTGTGCTTATGCATGCATTAGTGTGTTTACACACTGATGCAAGCATTAATGTGTGCACAAGAACATCCCAATGTGAACATTAGTGTGTGCATGCATTATACACACACACTAATTCTTGCATTAGTGTGTGATTGTGCAAAAATATGTGTTTTCACACACTATTTTGTGCACAATAACACACTAATGCTCGCATTAGTGCGTGCATGCGTTACAAGCACACACTAATGCAAGTATTAATGTGTTTTCACAGAATAATTTGTGCCCAAGCACACACTAATGCAAGCATTAGTCTGTGCATGCATTATACACACACTCATGCTTGCATTAGTGTGTGATTGTGCACAAATTAGTGTGTTTTCACACACTATTTTGTGCACAATCACACAGTAATGCCCGCATTAGTGCATGCATGCATTACAAGCACATGCTAATGCTTGCATTATTGTGTGATTGTGCATGCATTAGTGTGTTTACACACTAATGCATGCACAAGCACACACTAATGCAAGCATTAATGTCTGCATGCATTATACACACACTAATGCTTGCATTAGTGTGTGATTGTGCACAAACTAATGTGTTTTCACACACTATTTTTTGCACAATCACACACTAATGCCCGCATGACTGTGTGCATGCGATACAAGCACACACTAATGCAAGCATTATTGTGTTTTCAATGATTAATTTGTGCTCAAGCACACACTAATGCACGCATTATACACCCACTCATGCTTGCATTAGTGTGTGACTGTGTACAAATTATTGTGTTTTCACACTATTTTGTGCACAATTACACACTAATGTCCGCATTAGTGCGTGCATGCGTTACAATCACACATTAATGCTTGCATTAGTGTGTGCTAGTGCATGCATTATTGTGCTTACACACTAATGCAAGCATTAATGTGTGCACAAGAACACCCAATGTGAGCATTAGTGTGTGCATGAATTATACACACACACTAATGCAAGCATTAGTGTGTGATTGTGCAAAAATTAATGTGTTTTCACACACTTTTTTGTGCACAATAACACAGTTATGCCCGCATTAGTGTGTGCATGCGTTACAAGCACACACTAATGCAAGCATTAGTGTGTTTTCACAGACTAATTTGTGCCCAAGCACACACTAATGCAAGCATTAGTCTGTGCATGCATTATACACACACTCATGCTTGCATTAAGTGTGTGATTGTGCACAAATTAGTGTGTTTTCACACACCATTTTGTGTGCAATCACACACTAATGCCCGCATTAGTGCGTGCATGCATTACAAGCACATGCTCATTCTTGCATTAGTGTGTGCTTGTGCATGCATTAGTGTGTTTACACACTAATGCATGCACAAGCACACCCTAATGTGAGAATTAGTATGTGCATGCATTATGCAAACACACTAATGCTTGCATTAGTGTGTGATTGTGCACAAATTAATGTGTTTTCACACACTATTTTGTGCACGATCACACACTAATGCCCGCATTAGTCTGTGCATTAGTGTGTGCTTGTGCATGCATTAGTGTGTTTACAGACTAATGCAAGCATGAGTGTGTGCACAAGAACACCCCAATGCAAGCATTAGTGTGTGATTGTGCAAAAATGCATTTGTTTACAGACTAATGCTTGCATTAGTGTGTGATTGTGCAAAAATTAATGTATTTTCACACACTATTTTGTGCACAATTACACACTATTGCCCGCATAAGTGCGTGGATGCGTTATAAGCACACACTAATGCAAGCATTAGTGTGTTTTCACAGATTAATTTGTGCCCAAGCACACACTAATGCAAGCATTAGTGTGTTTTCGAAGACTTATTTGTGCCCAAGCACACACTATGCTAGCATTAGTCTGTGCATGCATTATACACACACTCATGCTTGCATTAATGTGTGATTGTGCACAAATTAGTGTGTTTTCACAATTAGTGTGTTTGCATTATTACACACACTCATGCCCGCATTAGTACGTGCATGCATCACAAGAACATGTTAATGCTTGCATTAGTGTGTGCATGCATTATGCACACACACTAATGCTTGCATTAGTATGTGATTGTGCACAAATTAATGTGTTTTCACACACTATTTTGTTCACAATCAATAATAAAGCCCGCATTAGTGTGTGCATGCATTACAAGCACACACTAATGCAAGCATTAGTGTGTTTTCACTGACTAATTTGTGCTCAAGTACACACTAATGAAAGGATTAGTTGAGCATGCATTATACACCCACTCATGCTTGCATTAGTATGTGATTGTGCACAAATTAGTGTGTTTTTCGCCACACTATTTTGTGCACAATCACACACTAATGCCCACATTAGTGCATGCATGCGTTACAAGCACACATTAATGCTTGCATTAGTGTGTGCTTGTGCATGCATTAGTGTGTTTACACACTAATGCAAGCATTAATGTGTGCACAAGAATAGCCGAATGTTAGCAATAGTGTGTGCATGCATTATACACACACACACTAATGCTTGCATTAGTGTGTGATTGTGCAAAATTAATGTGTTTTCACACACTATTTTTTGCACAATAACACACTAATGCCCGCATTAGTGCGTGCATGCATTACAAGCACACACTAATGCAAGCATTAGTGTGTTTTCACAGACTAATTTGTGCCCAAGCACACACTAATGCAAGCATTATTCTGGGCATGCATTATATACACACTCATGCTTGCATTAGTGTGTGATTGTGCACAAATTAGTGTGCTTTAACAGACTGTTTTGTGCACAATCACACACTAATGCCCGAATTAGTGCGTGCATGCATTACAAGCACACACTTATGCTTGCATTAGTGTGTTTACACACTAATGCATGCACAAGCACACCCTAAAGTGAGCATTAGTGTGTGCATGCATTATACACACACACTAATGCAATAATTACTGTGTGATTGTGCACAAATTAATGTGTTTTCATAGAATATTTTGTGCACAATCACACACTAATGCCCGCATTAGTACGTGCATGCGTTACAAGCACACACTAATGCAAGTATTAGTGTGTTTTCACAGAATAATTTGTGCCCAAGCACACACTAATGCAAGCATTAGTCTGTGCATGCATTATACACAAATTCATGATTTCATTAGTGTGTGATTGTGCACAAATTAGTGTTTTTTCACACGCTATTTTGTGCACAATCACACACTAATGCCCGCATTAGTTCGTGCATGCATTACAAGCACATGCTAATGCTTGCATTAGTGTGTGCTTGTGCATGCATTAGCGTGTTTACACACTAATGCATGCACAAGCACACCCTAATGGAGCATTAGTGTGTGCATGCATTATACAACACACTAATGCTTGCATTAGTGTGTGATTGTGCACAAATTAATGTGTTTTCACATACTATTTTGTGCACAATCACACAGTAATGCCGCATTAGTATGTGCATGCATTACAAGCACACACTCATCCAAGAATTAGTGTGTTTTCACTGACTAATTTGTGCTCAAGTACACACTAATGCAAGCATTAGTGTGTGCATGCATTATACACCCACTCATGCTTGCAATAGTGTGTGATTGTGCACAAATTAGTGTGTTTTTCACACACTATTTTGTGCACAATCACACACTAATGCCCGCATTAGTGCGTGCATTCATTAGAAGCACACATTAATGCTTGCATTAGGGTGTGCTTGTGCATGCATTAGTGTGTTTACACACTAATGCAAGCATTAATGTGTGAACAAGAATAGCCGAATGTGAGCACTTGTGTGTACATGCATTATACACACACACTAATGCTTCCATTAGTGTGTGATTGTGCAAAAATTAATGTGTTTTCACACACTATTTTGTGCACAATAACACACTAATACCCAACATTAGTGCGTGCATGTGTTACAAGCACACACTAATGCAAGCATTAGTGTGTTTTCACAGACTAATTTGTGCCCAAGCACACACTAATGCAAGCATTAGTCTGTGCATGCATTATACACACACTCATTCTTGCATTAGTGTGTGATTGTGCACAAATTACTGTGCTTTCACACACTATTTTGTGCGCAATTACACACTAATGCCCGCATTAGTGCGTGCATGCATTACAAGCAGATTCTAATGCTTGCATTAGTGTGTGCATGCATTAATTCACCACACACTAATGCTTGCATTAGTGTGTGATTGTGCACAAAATTATGTGTTTTCACACTATTTTGTGCACAATCACACACTAATGCCCGCATTAGTGTGGCATGCATTACAAGCACACACTAATGCAAGCATTAGTCTGTGCATGCATATACACCCACTCATGCTTGCATTAGTGTGTGATTGTGCACAAATTAGTGTGTTGTCACACACTATTTTGTGCACAATCACACACTAATGCCCGCATTAGTGCGTGCATGCGTTACAAGCACACATTAATGCTTGCATTAGTGTGTGCTTATGCATGCATTAGTGTGTTTACACACTGATGCAAGCATTAATGTGTGCACAAGAACATCCCATGTGAACATTAGTGTGTGCATGCATTATACACACACACTAATTCTTGCATTAGTGTGTGATTGTGCAAAAAATATGTGTTTTCACACACTATTTTGTGCACAATACACACTAATGCTCGCATTAGTGCGTGCATGCGTACAAGCACACTAATGCAAGCATTAATGTGTTTTCACAGAATAATTTGTGCCAAGCACACACTAATGCAAGCATTAGTCTGTGCATGCATTATACACACACTAATGCTTGCATTAGTGTGTGATTGTGCACAAATTAGTGTGTTTTCACACACTATTTTGTGCACAATCACACACTAATGCCCGCATTAGTGCATGCATGCATTACAAGCACATGTAATGCTTGCATTAGTGTGTGATTGTGCATTTGTGTTTGCATTAGTGTGTTTACACACTAATGCATGCACAAGCACACACTAATGCAAGCATTAATGTGTGCATGCATTATACACACACTAATGCTTGCATTAGTGTGTGATTGTGCACAAACTAATGTGTTTTCACACACTATTTTTTGCACAATCACACACTAATGCCCGCATGACTGTGTGCATGCGATACAAGCACACACTAATGCAAGCATTATTGTGTTTTCAATGATTAATTTGTGCTCAAGCACACACTAATGCACGCATTATACACCCACTCATTTTGCATTAGTGTGTAAACACACTAATGCAATCACAAGCACACACTAATGCAAGCATTTATGTGTGCACTAATGCAAGCATTAATGTGTGCTTGTACTGCATGCACGCACTAATGTGGGCATTAGTGTGTGCTTGTAACGCATGCACACACTAATGCGGGCATTACTGTGTGATTGTGCACAAAATAGTGTGTGAAAACACATTAATTTTTGCACAATCACACACTAATGCAAGCATTAGTGTGTGTGTATAGTGCATGCACACACTAATTCTCACATTGGGTTGTTCTTGTGCACACATTAATGCTTGCATTAGTGTGTAAACACATTAATGCATGCACAAGCACACACTAATGCAAGCATTAATGTGTGATTGTAACGCGTGCACACACTAATGCGGGCATTAGTGTGTGATTGTGCACAAAATAGTGTGTGAAAACACACTAATTTGTGCACAATCACACACTAATGCAAGCATGAGTGGGTGTATAATGCATGCACACACTAATGCTTGCATTAGTGTGTGCTTAAGCACAACTTAGTCAGTGGAACACAGTAATGCTTCCATTAGTGTGTGCTTGTAATGCATGCACACACTAATGCGGGCATTAGTGTGTGATTGTGCACAAAATAGTGTGTGAAAACACATTAATTTGTGCACAATCACACACTAATGCAAGCATTAGTGTGTGTGTATAATGCATGCACACACTAATGCTCACATTGGGTGTTCTTGTGCACATTAATGCTTGCATTAGTGTGTAGACACACGAATGCATGCACAAGCACACACTAATGCAAGCATTAATGTGTGCTTGTAACGCATGCACGCACTAATGCGGGCATTAGTGTGTGATTGTGCACAAAATAGTGTGTGAAAACACACTCATTTGTGCACAATCACACACTAATGCAAGCATGAGTGGGTGTGTATATTGATGCACAGACTAATGCTTGCATTAGTGTGTGCTTGAGCACAAATTAGTCAGTGAAAACACAACAATGCTTGCATTAGTGTGTGCTTGTAACAATGCACACACTAATGCGGGCATTAGTGTGTGATTATGCACAAAATAGTGTGTGAAACACATTAATTTGTGCACAATCACACACTAATGCAAGCATTAGTGTGTGTGTATAATGCATGCACACACAAACGCTCACATTGGGGTGTTCTTGTGCACACATTAATTCTTGTATTAGTGTGTAAAAACACTAATGCATGCACAAGCACACACTAATGCAAGCATTAATGTGTGCTTGTAATGCATGCATGTACTAATGCGGGCATTAGTGTGTGATTGTGCACAAAATAGTGTGTGAAAACACAGTAATTTGTGCACAATCACACACTAATGCAATCATGAGTGGGTGTATAATGCATGCACAGACTAATGCTTGCATTAGTGTGTGCTTGTAATGCATGCACACACTAATGCGGGCATTAGTGTGTGATTGTGCACAAAATAGTGTGTGACAATACCACTAATTTGTGCAACATCACCACTAATGCAAGCATTAGTGTGTGTTTATAATGCATGCACACACTAAGCAAACATTAGCATGTTGCTTGTAATGCATGCACACACTAATGAGGGCATTAGTGTGTGATTGCACACAAAATAGTGTGTGAAAACACTAATTTGTGCACAATCACACACTTATGCAAGCATGAGTGTGTGTATAATGCTTGCACAGAGTAATGCTTGCATTAGTGTGTGTTTGTAACGCATGCACGCACTAATGCGGGCAATAGTGTGTAATTGTGCACAAAATAGTGTGTGAAAAAAAAATTAATTTTTGCTCAATCACACAGTTATGCAAGCATTAATGTGTGTGTATAATGCATGCACACACTAATGCTCACATTAGGGTGTGCTTGTGCATGCATTAGTGTATAAACACACTAATGCATGCACAAGCACACACTAATGCAATCATTAGCATGTGCTTGTAATGCATGCACGCACTAATGCGGGCTTTAGTGTGTGATTGTGCACAAAATAGTGTGTGAAAACACACTTATTTCTGCCCAAGCACACACTAACGCAACCATGAGTGTGTGTATAATGCATGCACAGACTAATGCTTGCATTAGTGTGTGCTTGGGCAGAAATTAATCTGTGAAAACACACTAATGCTTGCATTAGTGTGTGCTTGTAATACATGCAGGCACTAATGCAAGCATTAGTGTGTGTGTATAATGCAGTTCTTGTGCACACATTAATGCTTCCATTAGTGTGCAAACATTGGGGTGTTCTTGTGCACACATTAATGCTTCCATTAGTGTGTAGGACACACGAAATGCATGCACAAGCACACACTAATGCAAGCATTAATGTGTGATTGTAACGCTGCACGCACTAATGCAGGCATTAGTGTGTGTGATTGTGCACAAAATAGTGTGTGAAAAAACACAGTAATTTGTGCACAAATCACACACTAATGCAAGCATGAGTGGGTGTATAATGCAGGGCGCACAGGGGACTATGCTTGCCGTAGTATCCTAATGATAGTGTGTGCTTGAGCACAAATTAGTCAGTGAAAACACAACATGCTTGCATTAGTGTGTGTTGTAAAACATGCGCACACTAAATGCGGGCATTAGTGTTGTGTGATATTAGTGCACAATATAGTGTGTGTGAAAACCACATTTATTTGTTCACCAATCACACACTATTGCAAGCATTAGTGTCCTGTGGTGTATAATGCATGCACACACTAATGATCACATTAGGGTGTTTCTTTTGTGTACACATTAATGCTTGGTTTTAGTGTGTTAATAACTAATGCATTGCACAACACATATGCGGGCATTTGTGTGTGATTGTGCACCAAATAGGTGTGTGACAACACACTTAGTTTTGTGCACAATCACACACTAATGCAAACATTAGTGTGAGTCTATAATGCATGCACACACTAAGCAAGCATTAGCATGTGCTTGTACTGCATGCACGCACTAAAGCGGCATTAGTGTGTGATTGTGCACAAAATAGTGTGTGAAAACACACTAATTTGTGCACAATCACACACTATGCAAGCAAAGAGTAGTGGTTGTATTATGCACACAAATGCAACAGTAATGCTTGCATTAGTGGGTGCTTGTAACGCATGCAAGTACTAATGCGGGCAATAGTGTGTGATTGTGCACAAAAATAGTGTGTGAAAACACACTAATTTTTGCACAATCACACACTATGCAAGCATTAGTGTGTGTGTATAATGCATGCACACACTAATGCTCACAATTAGGCGTGTAGCTTGTGCATGCATTAGTGTGTAAACACACGAAGTGCATGACTCAATTTGTGCACACACACTAATGCAATGCATTAGCTGTGTGGTAATGCATGCACGCACTAATGCGGGCTTTTGTGTGTGATTGTGCACAAAAATAGTTTTATGTGTGGAAAAACACAATTATTTTGTGCACATACACACACTAATGGCAAGCACATGAGTGTGTGTATAATGCATGCACAGACTAATGCTTGGTTTAGTGTTGTGCTTGGGCAACAAATTGTCTGTGATAACACACTAATGCTTGCATTAGATGTGTCTTGTGGTTTAATGCATGCATCGCCACTAATGAGGGAATTAGTGTGTGATTTGTGCACATAATAGAGTGTGGGCACACACTAACTCATTATTTTGGGCACAATGTACACTATATTGCACAAGCCATTAGTGTGGATGGGTTTAATGTGCAAAATTTTTGCACAACTAATTTGTGCTCACATTGGGCTGTTCTTGCATGCACCATTAATGCTTGATTTGTGTGTAGACCAACGGAATGCATGCACAAAGTACACATAATTGCAAGCACATTAGCATTGTGGATTGTAATGCATGCACGCACTAATGCGGGCATTAGTGTGTGATTGTGCACAAAATAGTGTGTGGAAAACACAGTTATTTGTGCACAATCACACACTAATGCAAGCATGAGTGGGTGTATAATGCATGCACAGAGTAATGCTTGCATTAGTGTGTGCGTGTAATGGCTATGCACACACTAATGCGGGCATTAGTGTGTAAATTGTGCACAAAATGTGTGTGAAAACACATAATGTGACAATCACACACTAATGCAAGCATTAGTGTGTTGTAATGCATGCAACACTAATGCTCATTAGGTGTGCTTTGCACATAGTGTGTGTGAAACACACTAATTATTTGTGACAATCACACACTATTGCAAGCATGAGTGGGTGTATAATGCATGCACACACTAATGCTTGCATTAGTGTGTGCTTGGGCACAAATTAGTGTGTGAAAAACACACTAATGGCTTGCATTAGTGTGTGCTTGGGTAAATGCATACATGCACTAATGTGGGCATTAGTGTGTGATTGTGCACAAAAAAATAGTGTGTGAAAACACATTAATTTGTGCACACAATCACACACTAATGCAAGCATTAGTGTGTGTGTATTAATGCATGCACACACTAATGCTCACACATTGGTGTTATTGTGCACAATTAGTGGTTGTATTAGTGTGTATAAACACTAATGCATGCACAAGCACACACTAATGCAAGCATTAATGTGTGCTTGTAATGCATGCATGCACTAATGCAAGCATGACTGGGTGTATAATGCATGCACAGACTAATGCTTGCATTAGTGTGTGCTTCAGCACAAATTCGTCAAGGATTTGTGCACAATCACACAGTAATGCAAGCATTAGTGTATGTGTATAATGCATGCACACACTAATGCAAGCATTAGCATGTGCTTGTAATGCATGCACGCACTAATGCGGGCATTAGTGTGTGATTGCACACAAAATAGTGTGTGAAAACACACTAATTTGTGCACAATCACACACTAATGCAAGCATGAGTGTGTGTATAATGCATGCACAGAGTAATGCTTGCATTAGTGTGTGCGTGTAACGCATGCACGCACTAATGCGGACAATAGTGTGTAATTGTGCACAAAATAGTGTGTGAAAACAAATTAATTTTTGCACAATCACACACTGATGCAAGCATTAGTGTGTGTGTATAATGCATGCACACACTAATGCTCACATTGGGGTGTTCTTGTGCACACATTAATGCTTGCATTAGTGTCTAAACACACTAATGCATGCACAAGCACACACTAATGCAATCATTAATGTGTGATTGTAACATATGCACGCACTAATGCGGGCATTAGTGTGTGATTGTGCACAAAATAGTGTGTGAAAAACACACTAATTTGTGCACAATCACACACTAATGCAAGCATGAGTGGGTGTATAATGCATGCATAGACTAATGCTTGCATTAGTGTGTGCTTGAGCACAAATTAGTCAGTGAAAACACAACAATGCTTGCGTTAGTGTGTGCTTGTAACATATGCGCACACTAATGCGGGCATTAGTGTGTGATTGTGGACAAAATAGTGTGTGAAAACACATTTATTTGTGCACAATCACACACTAATGCAAGCATTAGTGTGTGTGTATAATGCATGCACACACTAATGCTCACATTAGGGTGTTCTTTTGTACACATTAATGCTTGTATTAGTGTATAAAAACACTAATGCATGCACAAGCACACACTAATGCAAGCATTAATGCGTGCTTGTAATGCATGCATGCACTAATGCGGGCATTAGTGTGTGATTGTGCACAAAATAGTGTCTGAAAACACACTAATTTGTGCACAATCACACACTAATGCATCCATGAGTGGGTGTATAATGCATGCACAGACTAATGCTTGCATTAGTGTGTGCTTGAGCACAAATTCGTCAAGGAAAACACACTAATTATTGCATTAGTGTGTGCTTGTAATGCATGCACACACTAATGCGGGCATTAGTGTGTGATTGTGCACAAAATAGTGTGTGCATGCACAAGCACACACTAATGCAAGCATTAGCATGTGCTTGTAATGCATGCACGCACTAATGTGGGCATTAGTTTGTGATTCTGCACAAAATAGTGTGTGAAAACATAATAATTTGTGCACAATCACACACTAATGCAAGCATGAGTGTGTGTATAATGCTTGCACAGACTAATGCTTGCATTAGTGTGTGCTTGGGCACAAATTCGTCTGTGAAAACACACTAATGCTTGCATTAGTGTGTTCTTGTAATGCATGCACGCACTAATGCGGGCATTAGTGTGTGATTGTGCACAAAACAGTGTGTGAAAACACATTAATTTTTTCACAATCACACACTAATGCAAGCATTAGTGTGTGTGTATAATGCATGCACTTACTAATGCTCACATTGGGGTGTTCTTGTGCACACATTAATGCTTGCATTAGTGTGTAAACACACTAATGCATTCACAAGCACACACTAATGCAAGCATTTATGTGTGCACTAATGCAAGCATTAATGTGTGCTTGTACTGCATGCACGCACTAATGTGGGCATTAGTGTGTGCTTGTAACGCATGCACACACTAATGCGGGCATTACTGTGTGATTGTGCACAAAATAGTGTGTGAAAACACATTAATTTGTGCACAATCACACACTAATGCAAGCATGAGTGTGTGTATAATGCTTGCACAGACTAATGCTTGCATTAGTGTGTGCTTGGGCACAAATTCGTCTGTGAAAACACACTAATGCTTGCATTAGTGTGTTCTTGTAATGCATGCATGCACTAATGCGGGCATTAGTGTGTGATTGTGCACAAAACAGTGTGTGAAAACACATTAATTTTTTCACAATCACACACTAATGCAAGCATTAGTGTGTGTGTATAATGCATGCACTTACTAATGATCACATTGGGGTGTTCTTGTGCACACATTAATGCTTGCATTAGTGTGTAAACACACTAATGCATTCACAAGCACACACTAATGCAAGCATTTATGTGTGCACTAATGCAAGCATTAATGTGTGCTTGTACTGCATGCACGCACTAATGCGGGCATTAGTGTGTGCTTGTAACGCATGCACACACTAATGCGGGCATTACTGTGTGATTGTGCACAAAATAGTGTGTGAAAACACATTAATTTGTGCACAATCACACACTAATGCAAGCATTAGTGTGTGTGTATAATGCATGCACACAGTAATGCAAGCATTAGTGTGTGCTTGTAACGCATGCACGCACTAATGCGGACATTAGTGTGTGATTGTGCACAAAATAGTGTGTGAAAACACACTAATTTGTGCACAATCACACACTAATGCAAGCATTAGTGTGTGTATAATGCATGCACACACTAATGCGGGCATTAGTGTGTGATTGTGCACAAAATAGTGTGTATGTGTGTGTGTGTGCGTGTGTGTACAATGTGTGTGTGCATTTGTGTGTATGCATTGTGTGTGTGTGTGTGTGTGTGTGTGTGCAATGTGTATGCATTGTGTGTGTGCATATGTGTTTGTATGTGTGTGTGTGTGTGTAGAAGAACGAGAAGAAAGAGAGAGATTTCGAGCACTTACAGTCGTGACCTCGATTGCTTGGATATGGTGGGGATGGAGATGAAGAAAGTAATAGAGCTTGGAGATGGAGAGGAAGGAGGAGAGAGAGCTTGGAGATGGAGAGTGAAACAGGACCGCGTAGAGAAGGAGCTTGTTTTTGAATTTTTGGCATTCAATTTCACGGGGGTACGTAGGTGCCCCCTTTATATAAAAAACTTTGTTGTAAATTTTACCACGTCTGTTACCGCATCGTTTCCCGCACGTATTTCCGCATGTATTGCCGCGAAAAGATCTGATGAGACATTAAGGTTACGCGATTGGACGACCTCTTGTACCCATCTCTTTACCTTACAGTCCCCTCTATCTTTAGTGAGTGTCAGTCATGTCAATACAACATTCTTGATTCTTCTTTTTCTTATTTTATTTTTTCTTATTTAATGTGTGGTCGTGTGTGCAGGTCTATTGGGATGATGTGGGTCCGTCGGTTCGCACGAAATGAACTCGATGGTTGAGCGAGCGACTACCATATCCATGTATGCGATGTAAGCATGCGATTGCATGGCTTTGGCGTATATGATTGGCTCACGTAGATGATTATGGACTATGGGACGATCCGAGAAAACGTGCTCGAATGGAAACTAGCGATCAGAGGGTTTTGGCGTCCATTGATGTCGCTCCCCATTGGAGTGTGATCGGGGGTGGACGCGGGAGGAGGACATAAGAGCGATTAAGCCAGGAAGCAATCATGAGAGGGGGGTCACACCGCCGTCCGATGTGGGTGGGTCCACACGAGCGTATGCGCATCCTACATCCACCACATATGGGGATCTCCCCACCACCCTGCCCCACATGGAGGTGGAGCAAGATCATTTGCACAATATGGTTGAGGATCTTCTTGCACGTGAGGGGGAGAATGAGTGTGAGCCTGAGTGTGCATGTGAAGAAGCACTCAATAGGATCACGATCAATGATAGGTTTCCCGTTGTCCTGCAGCTCCACTCCTATGCTAAGAAAGATGCCAGAAAAATGCACATCAAGTTTTTTGAAGCTTATATGTTTGATGAATATTGATTAAGGTTCACACTGCTCTACTTCTGGGGAAACTCTGCCAAAATTTTTCCAAGATATGATGGCTGGTTTTTTGGTCTTTTGAGCCATTTATGCTATTATGCTACTGAAATTTTGGCAAAATCAGAGGATAAGTCAGGTGTGCCTTCTTGGGAGCTTCATGGTTGGCTTTAATGGATAATCACGACGGACCTCAGCTCACTCCTTTTCATTTAACTCAGAGAATCCAGATAAATGTTCATGTGTCCAGGAAGATCTTTTTCCAGCAGCGCATAGTCTTTATATTCGAGCCAAGAAGATTAAGAGAGATCCTGGAATGTCCTTTGCCTGTTGTAATTCCAATGATCAACTATGAAAACTCATTTGATGTGCATGTGTTTTTCCTTATATAAAGTTGAGTTCCATTGAAGTTTCTGGGGATTGGGTAGTCAAAAGTTTTGGGTTCTTGCACGTGTGTTTGAAGGGGTTCTCAAAGCATCGTAACTTGGGTAGCCATGGCTTTCTCTTATCCGGAGTTTCATGGAAGAAGTGATGAAGATGTGGAAGACTTTTTGGAAAAGATGGAGGTTGCCTGCATTAGCAACCAGATTCAAGACCCTGCACAGATGTTACGTCTTCTCCAGATCTGTTTGAAGAGTGATGCACGAGTTTGGTCCAAAGCATTTGAAGAGGACTTGCGTGTGGCTGATCCACCTGTAATATTGAGTTGGGACAATCTAAGGCATGGATTAGAAGAGGAATTTCTGAAGGTAGAAGATCTTGACAAAGTGTGGCAAGAAGTACAGGGTTTAGTGCAATAGGAAGGTGAGTCAGTAGATGCGTACATACGAAAGTTTTCATTGGCATGGGAGCGGATGTGCAAGGCCTTATCACCACAAGTACCCCCGCTTGACATGATGAAGAAGGACAAGTTCTTGTCTGGTCTTTGGGAGAATATACGTTGGAGAGTAGAGCTAAAGAAGCCTAGGACATATGAAGATGCATTGGAGGTGGCAAGGAACAAAGAGTGGAAGCTGAGGAAAATGAGCCAGTTAGGGGTGGAGTCTTCACCCAAGAGGCCTGAGTTTCAGCCTATGGATTCTTTACAAGGTCGCATGCCAGGGGTTCATCATGAACCAATGGTTTCTATTACTCCTCAAGTTATGCCAGCAGTGGTCACTACAGCTGTGCAAGATGATGGGCTAAGGAAAGACATGAGGAAAGTGGTAGATTTGATGAAGAATCTCAGCCTAAACATGCTAGGGAAAGTGGGAAACAATCGAGGTCGAGGGAGGTATGCAAATCAGCTAGCAGGTGAAGAAAGACCTAAGAATGGTGGTGGACAAAGCAATGGTAGGTTCTAGAGGCAGACGCCCACATGTTATAATTGTGGAGAGTTGGGACACATCAGCCCACAATGTGATATACCACCAAGGATGAGGGGGGGACATGTATCCATTGCCAAGACAGGTGCTAACTAGGTCCAATGATTATGGCATCGAAATTAAGGGAGATGAAGGAACTAGTGGATTAACCCAGGAGGAAAAGGGAAAGACAAAAGTGCTAAGTGTAGTTACCTTGGAGAAGGCATCAAAGCTAGAGGATACATTAGTGATGCATATTGGGAAGAGGACTATAGAGGAAAAGGAAGGAAGAAGTGCCCCAGGTCCTAGTAAGAAGAAGGGAAAGAGCCATGAAGGAGAGGATGTCAAGGCCAAGAGGAAAAGGAGGGCTCGTCGCAAGTTTCATGTGTCAGATTTTCCACTAGGGGATGGGCAATTAAGTTATGACTTGAAGGAGGATCTGACAAGCAGGAAGGCAGATGTTACTTTTGGGCAGCTTATAGAGATGGTTCCTAAGCTCAAGCGACAATGGAAGAGGATGGTTAAGCCAATGGAGAAAGATCCAGAGAGGGGTTCAGTGAAGGTGTTGGCAATGGATGAGCTACCAGACATTTGTCCAATAGTAGATGTGTGGCATAAAAGAAAAAATCTAGGACAAGGTTATGTTGATGGTGGAGCCCAAATATGTGTCATAACACACTCATGTGTTAAGAAGATGGGTCTTACAGTGAGTGGGGTGTCGGGCTTTCGGATCAGATTGGCAAACCATCAAAAAGTAGAATGTTTGGGTGTTGTAAAGAGCTTAGAAGTGGAGGCCTATGATGCAAAGGCAGTGGTTGATTTTCATGTGATGCCAGCGGGGTTGGGAGCATATCCTATTATACTGGGCAGATCATGGTTACGTGCAGTCGGAGCTGTTCAAGATTGGCGACGTGGTACGATTATCCTTTATGGAAAGACAGGTGCCAATAAGCTATACAATATGGATACAAGGAAACAATTAGAAGAGCTTTATGAAGATGAAGATGAGTCTAGTGATGAAGACTATTCCACAGTGACTGATGAGGACAGTGATAGCACTACCAGCAGTGATGAGGATGCTGATGTTGCATTTTTTTTTATGGACAAAGAAATCCAGGAGTCTGGTTAAGTTGCATTTGCAAATGAGTTTGAAGATGAAAGTGAAGGGCCTTATGAAGTAATTAAAGGGCTGATGCAAACCAAGGTTGAATTGTCAAAAAAGCAGGAATTGATGACACAAATGATCAGTGGAGACCTCTCAGCTATGGAGAAGGAGATATATTTTCACGTGCAGGTATATGCCAAAGTAACTGATGGTTTTCTTGATGCAAGGTTGATGTATGGCATCTCTACACGTTTTCCTTGGGAACGAGGTGGAAGCTTGATTAAGTTTTTGATGCAAGGAATGCCAAGTGTTTTTGTGTGGGATCCAGGTGGAATGAGCATCTACTAGTGTTGTTGCTGCTGATCATGAATGATCTAGCAGGCTAGGGGATGGGCAAATTATGTCAGGAGTTTTTTGAAGCAAGGGATTGCGCATATGTACATACACATGCATGGTGCATCAAATAAAGGATTGCCCATTTTTCAGAGCCAGGTGGTTATGTGGGGCCCACATGTGTACAGGTAGGACAGGGTGTATCTACTGCATCGTTTTTCACTATTACCATTACTAGTGTGTTTTTTCTACAATAATCAGGAGTTGGTAGCGTGTAAAAATTCTCGAGGAAGCTATCGGCGGGCCGACAACATGAGGTATGCAGGTGCGTCAGATGACATCTAGTGGCGTCAGGAGGGCGAATGGGGTCAATATTTGCACGTGGAGAAGTACGGGCACAACGTGGATGTTTTCTTGTGATAATTGTGCAGAAAGGTCATCATGAGGACCACTTTTTGGGGCCACTTCACGTGGTGGCAGGATGCATTATTGGAAAAAGTCGAGTGCCAGGTGTGCGTATGGATGCAGCAGGGTGACAACTATGCACTGCGGGGTAGTTTTTGGCCTGTTCGGGGTCCGTTTGAGGTCATCTAAAAGGCCAAGGGTTCCCAACTAAAAAATCTATGTGTGGGAACTGAAAAAATAGAGAGACGACCAGAAAAAACGTGGAGAAGAGAGGAGGAACAGCCGCAGGTGTGTTTTTTGGGGTTTTTGGAGCCTGTTTTGGCCGAAATCTGCTCATCCAAGGTCGGATTTGAGCGCTTTGACAATGTATACTGGAGTTTTGGGCCGTTCCGGACGCGATGGCTCTGTCCATTTTGCCAAATTCCTCACTCTTTTTTTGCTGTTTTTGCTGTGTAAGTTTCTCCTATGAACGAAGCTTCTGTTCCAGTTTGTGATTGTATCTGGCACATTTTACCCATATTGTGTAAGCTATTTGCCCCATTCGTGTTGGCCCAAGCTCTATTGTATCTAAATCTAAAAAATTCTCCTCTTTTGAGCTGAGGTTTTTGGGTGTGTGTGTGTGTGTGTGTCTCTCTCTCTCTGGAGTGGGCAAATGGGTAGTCTCTCTCATCTCACTCCATCGGTGTGTTCCATGTCTCGGCCAGGTGGGTTGTATAAGCCGAGTGGTGCCCCATAGTGTGTGTGTGTATCTTTCCAAGAGTGTGTGTTGGGTTTTTATAGAGGCATTCTCTGTGTTTTCGTCCCGCTCACAGCGTCATGAAGTACCGCATTAGCATCAGTATTTGAGACTTCATCTCTAGGTTCAGTCATATGCTCACCACTGACCTCCAACTCAAAATCCAAACATATATCATCCGTCGGCCCTGAACTTTGTTCATGAATTACCTCTTCGACCTCAACATCCAATCCTTTACACACTTGCTTTCTCCGCAGAGAAACTTGAACAACATCCTAGACAGTCCTTGGTTGGAGGAGCATCTATAGCAGGCTCGCCAGGAGCTTGTTAGCACAGAGAGAGAGAGAGAGAGAGAGAGAGAGAGAGAGAGAGAGAGAGAGAGAGAGAGAGAGAGAGAGAGAGAGAGAGCAAGCAAAGGCTAACTGCTATAGCTCATGTCTATGCAAAACAAAAATAGTTTTTTGATTCCCACTTAATCACAAAAATCTTCAAAAAGGGGGACTTAGTTTTAGTCTATTCCCTTAAGCAACACATTACCAAGTTGAAGAAAAAGGGAAACGGATCATTTATCATTGAAGATGTATCTCCAAGTGGAGCAGTAAAATTTCCACCCTAGATGGTGAACCAATTGCTAATTGGATTAGTGGATGTCATTTAAAGAAATACAATTTTCTACTAACCAATGAATTACTAGAAAGAATGCATGCAGCCAGACAAAGGAAGATCAAAGGACAGTAGGTTATTGATGAAGCCCAACAAGAAGATCGGCTTCAGGTACTCAAGCGGAGAGCTGCTCTCAGGAATCAACAGATACCAATTCCCATTAACACTTTCGAAATAGATGATCGACAATGGGAATTACCTAAAGACGTAGTTTCAACAGATGATGATTGGTTAGATGGAATGGACCTGCGCATCAAAGTATAGCTCAACAATCATAGCACCAATGCTTTGGTTGATACATGAGCTACAGTAAATGCAGTCAGTTATTCCACATACAAGAAGGCAATAAGTCAAGCATTGATGGCAGGAATAGCGACAATCAAAGGATGAAACAAGAACCCAACTCCAACATTGGGAGTAGTCAACTTGAACATGATAGCACATGGATGCTCATGTTCTTATCAGTTTGTATGCTTACCAGATGAACACATGAATGAGACGATGATTATTGGAATTCCCTAGATGCGAACATACAAATAGCAGTACCATATTGGGATACAAATAAGCTAAAGCTATCACCTAGAGGAGGGCAACTCATTGTTTCAATTGCACCAAGCAAGGAGGAATGGAAAAGAAACAATCAACATACCAAACTATGAAGTAGTCAATCTTCTCCGTCCCCTCGACAATCAAATGCTACAAGTAGCATGCAAGGAGTTAGGAAAATTTGGGTACCAAAATCATAGCTTAAGGATAAGCCGATTAAAATCTAGGTGCCTAAAACTTCACCGACAAAACAAAAGAAGGTTCCAAGGGATAAAACACAGAGACGAGAATCTCCAAGAAAGGAACCTAACATGGAAATGGTTTGGAAGAAAAAGGGTCACTTATCTTCTCCACAAACCGCGAAACCAATCAAGCAATGGTGAGTTAAGTCTCAAAAGACTCCAACACACCAGCAGCACCAAGCCGACCAAGCTACCAATGGCGAGAGAAAGCTTGACAACAGTCAAAAGTGCTACCAACAGCTCAAGCAATCAGTGTGCTAAAGCATCCTGATGGTACAATCAAACAGAGAACACACAAGCTACAAGATTTGATCTTTGGAAGACATCAACAGCAAACCTCGACATTGAAAACCCTTGAGTTAATTACTCAAGACCGAGCTCTTGCACATCATATTGGTTTGAATTTCATTGATCTTCATATCTTGGTTGAGCTAATCACGGCTCTGCTAGACACAGTTGTTCAACCCATGCACACAGTCGTCCCGAAGTACGCCATCTAGGAGGGGTGGAATTTGAAGAGGGAGGAAAAAGTTTGATGTTAATGTGTGTTTTCTTGCAAAATTACCCAATAATGCCCTTATATTTCATCGTCAAGGAAAAAATTCACTGATAATATCTTCCCGATGAGTGTAAATTGTGTATATACTATCAAAAAAATCATCAAAATAAGTCATTTTTTGGTATTTTTCATCATTTTTATTGATAATGAGGCTTAAAAAAAGAAAAATACAAAAAAGCCAATAAAGGTGTGTTTTTCAAGGGATTTTCTTAATTATTATATTTTTACTTTACTTTTTCAGAGATTTTTGCTATTTTCTTTGCTTTTTCAACTAAATAGGTCTGGGTATAGATATCCAAGGTAAGCTAAAACCACCTCATTTCCACTTGGAGCCTTTGCAAAGAGAGATTTCGGCCTCTTTTACGCGACTTTTTCGGAACCCAAAGTTGACTATTTTAAGCACTGTCTCACACGAGACATGACGGGTAAGTTCTTTACTCAACAATGATCCATTTTGTATGGCCGGTAGCTAGTCTAAAGCCCTAGAAGCCCAGCAATTCACAAAGACCTACGACCTAAAACTGACCATAGCGGCCTGCTAGCTTGACCAAATCAAATGGAATTTGAACCATAGCATGCCCTAACACAATAGAACCTTTCTATATCATCAGATGACCATTCGACTGGGGTCAAGGGGATCCTCAGTAGAAAAGTTAGGTTTCTGGTAAATGCCAGAATTGCGACCTGACTCCACAGATGGCTTGCTTATGAGGTCCATATACAATGTATATGATTGGTTTGGTGAAATCCATCAAGCAAAGCCCTCGAAAAGAGGAAAATGGCTCGAAGGTTACAAAGCATCAAATTCGACATACCGGGTCAAACTGACTCCAAATGAGCCAAAATTGGACAGGTTGCTTCACGACTAACGGTGATTTCAGAGTCGACAGAGCACAAAGTGATGCCGGCATGACCAAACTTGACCAATTTCAATTTAGGACTTGTGTTAGGTGTATGAAACATGTCTAGGTCAAAATTGGTAGGTTTTGCAAAGATTTTGTCACTGTTGTAAATAATCATGATTATTTACCTTTGAATCAGTTTTTCTTGAACATTATCACCTCACCTCACCTATCATGTGTACACACCTATTACATGCCAAAAATAAAGTATGAGCCAAAATGACCACCCATTACTTTTTAAATTATAAAAAAACGCAAAGAATTCTTTGCAAATCAAATTTTGGGTTATGGACAACATTTCTTGATCCAAATCACTTCATATCTCATACCTAAGCTCTATACAATGCCTGGAACCAGTTTGTACCAAAAAATGTCAATTTTGGAAGAAAAGTTAATAATCACGATTATTTATTTTTTGGTCAAAATTGGGGAGTTTTGATATTTTTCCATCATACATCCAAAGTACATGATGTGTTGAGTCCATTAGCCAATTTTGAATCAATTTGGAGCTCAAAATCTTAAATTTCCTTTATATCTGTTGTTTCAGAGACCTAAAGCCAAAATCTGGTACCATTTTCACCCTATGCATCCAAATGAGCCCATATTTTACTCAGAGCATGTATTTGGTATATACTTCAAGCCTATAAAGCCAAGTTTACAAAAAGTTGAAAATTTTTCTTAGCTGTAAATAATCGCGATTATTTACTTTGGTTGCAAATATTTGTTTTGAACATACAATTTTGTTCCTTGCATGTTTTTAGGCATCTTTGCTTGTTCAACAATTGATTTGAAGCAAATTGGACCAAATTGTTAGCATTTCAGCCTAAAAGTCATTTCAGAGAAAATTCAGACAAATCTACTAACTTTGCACTATGTTCAGTCATCAAGAGCCATGCAAGTAGCAGAGAGGGCCAAGAAGAAGCTCAACCAAATGGAGAAACTACAGGAACTTCCCGCTTATCAACTAGACCCCGAGTCGGTCAAATCAACAAAGGCATCCTACCTCTATAGAGAATAGCTGGAAGAGCACCACACTACGGTCTTCACTGGCAGGTTCAAGAGTGAAGAGGGGCATCAGGTGGAGTTGCAACTCTTGACCAAACAAGTCTATGATGTAGCGGTAAATCCAGAGACAAAAGAGACTAACCGCAGGCTGGGGATCAGGGATTTCTATGAACAATAGCCTTGCGGAGTAGATTTTTAGAAGGCTTATGAGCTTCTATCCACAATAAAAGAAGATGGAATCGCACAGATATCTGACACTTAAGGTAACAAAGTCAAAGTAGTGATCACTAAAGAGATAGTGGCAGAGGACACTGAGACTGCCCACACAAGGAATGACCATGCGAGCAGGGGATAGGAAAACTGCAGACACATTTACCAAAGAGACAGATGTGGCTACATTCGCCGACCTAATTCACAAACAAGTGAAAGAGGTAGCTCGTTTTTTCCACCAGCACTTTCATTTCTTGGCAAAAAGGTCACCAAGGTACACTACACCAAATCACGCCATGGCCACCACATTCCTTTAGGTTCTCAAGTCGACAACAAGACAACCAGTGGACCATGCGTAGTATGTCTTGACAACCTTGAAGGGCACCAAAAAGGAAGGCAAAATCACATACTTGGGTGTGCCAGAGGTCTTGACTAGAATATCATATCATGCTATCGGCATGGCCAACAACCTACCAGCTGCTCCAGATCAGAATACATGGATATTGGTAGCACAACCCTCTCCAAGAGCTACAAGGTCAGGTAAAAGATCATATAAATCTAATGAAGAGTCAATTGATAGCTCACCGGAACAACACAACAGAAAGAGATCTGACAACGAAGAAAAGAGAACTCGGAGAGAAGAGATGAAAAGAAAAGCTGTGGCCGCACACCAAGAAGAGACAACTCAAAAACAAGCACGCTTTGAAAGAGAGAAATAGGCATACCAACACAGTAGGCAAGCACAAGGGAAGGACCTAGAAAAATGGGTACCTGCTGGACTTAAAGGCCCTTGAACGAAGCATCATACAAGAAAAGAGGTGGATGATCCAATAGATCATTTAATAAGAATGTACCAAGAGGCTGAAGCTCTAAAGCTGAAGGAGGCAGAAGAAGTTGCTAAGAAAGCCAGGGAGGCAGAAGACCAAAGGCAAGCCGAGGAAACGGCTAGACAAGAACAAAGTTATGGATCTCCCCGACCCACCTCACCGCATACAGAACAACAAGACCATCCCATGCCTAGCCCACCACCATCACCTGCAGGCAAAGACACCAATAAAGATGCGGAGCTTGAGAAAGAGAAAGATTCTGAGTCCACCAAACAAACAAAATCTGCACAAGAAGCTGACCATCCTCGATAGACAAAAAGAAAAAGAAGCCGAGCCGGGGACCAAGAGAAGGCCTTCTGAAAGTAGAAGTTGAACAGCATCAGTTAGCCAGAGATATGCAACAAAAGGAAATGAATGAATTAGGTGAATTAATCACCAAATTATCTGATGCCTGCAAAGCACAAGACAAGCACCTGACAGAAGTTACGAATGAACTTCTTACGACATCTCTGTCAGCTTAGAAAATTCAAGTACAACTAGATGTTGCCAATGCTTCTCAGCAGTATTCTGTACGACGTATCAATGATTAGCCAATTTTCTTATGGCAAATCAAAGAAAATTCAGCCGTGGATTTAATCAAAGGAACTGAAGAAGTGTAAAAGGCACTTGAGAAGAAAAAAAAAGACCTTGAATTGAAATTAAGCTAGAACAATCACAGCGCAGGGACCTGACACTGATGCGAGTTCAAAGAGAGGAGGAGCTCCTAAAGGAGATAGCAGAACTCAAGCGGAGTAATCAACTGCTCATAGATGGAAAACCAGACACGCAGGAAGAGGCAGGTACTTCAGAGCCGCCAAAGATAGACATGCCCTCGGTCTCGTTTGCTGAGTTTGAGACACAATACACAACAAAGCCGAGTGGTGATGAAGATTTTCAAATTAACATCACGAATGAAGACACAATGCCAATGGTCTAGCTGTCAAAAGTTGAAGAAGACACATTGAAGAAGAACATCACCCTAGAGGTGGATGAGCAGTGGAAAGCCGCTATGGATTGGGAGTTGAGAGTTTTACGCTCTGTCAACATCACTCAACTCACTCCCAATCAGATCAATGCTCAATCGCATCAACAATCCCTGTCGTGCCCTCTCATATAAGTGGAATTATTAGAGGTGAAAGAGAGGCTGTACAAAGATATGCAAGAAGATGGCACAGATAAAGACCACCCAAAGTGGAGGTTAAGATGACTGAACAAGAATCCAAGATACCTGATTTTGTTCACAAGAGCACCTACAGCCCTTCAAAGAGATCCAACCTTATGTCTTGTACCTAGAGTAAGGACAAGGCAAGCGCATGAAGCACTACAATAGAAGATACCAACTTGGATTAACTTCCCTAGACTGCCACCTCCAGAGAGAGGATAGGCAACAGAGGAATACATGGTGAAAACCCTAACGGGCGCCATGTCTTTCTTCAAGCGTCTACTAGATCTCTCCTGTGCCATGTTATATAAGATCTATAGGATGCTGCTCACATGTATACAAGTTTTTAATGAGCCTGAGAAAATAGGAGCCCCATGGCTATCATTTCTGGAAGGAAACAAAGGCTTATGATAGGATCTGAGTGGGCAACCTTCAGAAGAAGTCCTTTATGGATTCTATGCCAGGTGTATGTTCTTGCCATCAAATAATATGCTGGCCTTTGAAGAAGCTTTCTACACTATATTCTTTACCTGGCGAACGAAGATATTTTCACCAACAATCAGCAACTGAACATCCAGGTTTGTAGGCTACTCAAGGATGGATCTCAAGAATAAAGTAACAATGCAATTTCTGCAAGTGCTCGACAAAGAAAGAAGAATCAGATACCAGAAGGAACTGGACATGCAAAAGACCGCTCGCCAGCCATGAACCCGAAGACTATTTCAACCCATAAAGATGTGTCAAGGGACGACACATGCGAGGAGCAGGGATTTAATATTTACGTAATTACGTCAAATGTTGTGTGATCACAAGGTCTTATTGACACATTTACATGATCGCAGTACACATGATCACACAGAAACCGGTATAGGGTGAGTTGCAAACCCACAAAACTCCCACCGGGCTTTTTTGTTTCCCCGGCGGGCCTACCAGGTTTTATTATTTTCCCTGCGGGCCCGCTGAGGAAACAGAAAAGCCCGACAGGCTGTTTGCGTTATATATACGCGGGCCTGATCAGGCCCGCTGGGTGTATTACCGCTTTCGCCTTCTGAGAGGGAGAGAGAGAGATGGAGAGAGAGAGAGAGAGAGAGAGAGAGAGAGAGAGAGAGAGAGAGAGAGAGAGAGAGAGAGAGAGAGAGAGAGAGAGAGAGAGAGAGAGAGAGAGAGCTCAGAGAGAGAGAGAGAGAGAGAGAGAGAGAGAGAAAGAGAGATCAGAGAGAGAGAGAGAACTTGCGCCACCTTTGCAGGTACGTCGAGAGGAGAGAGGAGAGAGGAGAGAGGAGAGAGGGGGTCGTGTGGAAGCGTGCTCTACGTTGTAGTGCGCAGCAGCAATAGTATACTTGACCACACAATCCGAGTATGTGTTGTGTGTGTATATACGTTGTGTGGTAGCGTGCCTTTTGTCGTAGTGCGCCACAGTAATAAGGTACCTTACCACACAATGGGAATGTGTGTGTAAGTTGTTCTCCGGAACTGTGCTTATCACGGGGACATTACCTCGGTGACGCGGGGAAGGTGGTGTCCTTGTGGTAAGTATTGGCTTACTGTCTGGGTACTACGTCGATAATGCGGCGAATCTAATATCCTTATGGTAAGTCAACTTCCCTTCCCCTTTCCCAAAAAACATATGGGCATCGGTCGGTAACGCAGCTAAGAGATGTTCGTATGTAGGCCATTGTTTTTCCTTAGATTCAGGCGGCACTCGGTTGGTAACGCGGCCAATAGAGTGTTGTTTGTTAGAAGCATATGTTTTTGCATAAATGTGGCGTTCAACGTTCAGGTCGTTAACCCGTCCGTACAAACGTCATATAATTTGTATGTGCATGTGCAGTTAATTTTTTAAGTATTAAGCATATGAAATACTTGGTCGGTAACGCGGCTGTGAAGAGTATTTCATATACAAAATGTATGAATTGTTTGAATTTGTTGTTTTTAACTGTCCATTTGAAATTATATACTAGCTAATTATATTCAAAAGAATACTTTATTCATCAATCATCGCTATTTTAATTGTTTTATTTATATAGAATACTTTATTCATCAATCATCACTATTCTAAATGTTCCATTTACATAGAATACTTTATTCATCAATCATAGCTATTTTAAATGTGTCATTTATATAGAATACTTTATTTATCAACCATCGCTATTTTAAATGTTCCATTTATATAAATTACATGTAAAAAAATATTTGCACACAAATTGCATGTTTAATATTTGTTTTTAATCTTTTTAAAGGACTCTCAAGCATTATCGCTAGTTTTAATGCTTCATTTATATAAATTCTCTGCAAAAACTAAATACATACAATTTTCATGTTAAATATTCTTTTATATCTTTTTAAAGAGCATCAATTATCATCGCTTTTTGATTGCTACATTTACATAAATGCTATGTAAAAAAGTGTGTGAACACAATTTGCTAGTCCAATTTGTATACTTCCAATGTTTTAAATGTTTTGAAGATTTTAAGTCGGTGTGTGCTTTGTTTGAATTAGTATGTGCGCACAAAGAAAAATATAAGTTACAAAATTCAATATATGTTGAAATGTTAAAGACCGTTAACATGTATTGTTTGATCTGAATTAAGTTCTTATAAACCATTTGTTTGAATTGCTTTTTACACGTGTAACAGATTGCAATTTTAAGTGAAGATTATATTCAATTTTTATCAATATTTCCATAACATTTGTTAAAGTCTTCAAGTGGTGGTTAAGAGTTTACTTGAGATAGTGTGAGAGTGGTAGTGTCATTCGAAACCATGAATTTTTATTTGATATGCTATTTTTGTATTGTCCAGTGCAAATATGACACCAGATTAAAAGAAATGTATTATGCGTGCCATTTGTAAAGAATGTAATTTGGCAATCTCATCATGTGCAGCTGACCGCATACAACAGATTACTGAAAGCGATGTTTATATCAAAGACATCACTAGTGCTATATGGGAGAACACAGAGTGCAGGTTGCGACTTGAAGGTCAATACGAGTTGTCGAGTTTAGCTGGGATACGAGATTTGTCCCCCACCATAAAGTCAGGACAGTGTTGGGCAATATGAAAGTATGTTGCAGAGACTTAAAGGAATATATCCCACCTGCTTGCGTCATGTCAAAGTTAGAGCTCTGGGATAAGTTGTGGAAGAATAGAAGGTAAAGATGAAGCGTGTGAAAGCGCAGGAACAAGCAGCTTTACCCAAGAGATTGAAGATGGTACAAGATGCACAAGCAGCTTTGGGAGGTTGATCCGATGCCAGCGGCATCGACACAATCATGCGCACTGCTTTGAATGCAAAGTGCGCTCATCTTGTCGGAATACCTCATGAAGCCTTGGTAGAAGGTATGAGGATTGGATCTGGCTCCTTCGGTGTGTGCACATTGTACACTATCAAAGGCATCTCATTTTTTCCAGACCACATTACATATGTGGGAAAATGTTACAAGGGAGGGAGTGAGGCAAAATCTGACAGCTTTCCCACAGAGCAGGGAATACAAACGCTTCACCGCTCCATTGTAAGGTGCATTGGGTTTACTACAGAGTCTCCTTGGATCACGATATTCCCATACTAAAATGGGGGTACTGTGGGCGACATGATGTGTCGCTTACCGTTCGCTCTCGGATTGTTCAGACAACACATGCACAGGCTACAACACGGCTGAAGGTCATTGCTTGTAGCAAACAACCCTATAAGCGAGATAGACACGGTGCAGATCAAAGCAGTGGTCAAGCAGATGCCGGAAATTTGTCATGCCTTAATCGACGGCGTTGCGGTTGCCCACCAAGCCGGTATAGTGCACAATGACCTGCACCCGTTCAACGTAATGTTGGACTTTACTCGCGCCAATAAACCCCACGTCGGTATCATTCATTGGGGTGTGATGCTGAGAACACCAGCTAAGCGCGTAGAAAATAATTATTTGTCTCCAACCGCATAGTCGGACGAAGCAGTTTGAATGCACAGAGAGCAGGGAACGTTGAGATGGCTAAGCGATCGTGGATTGCTCCCGAACTATACGATCCACGGTGCGCAGATGCATACTCAAAAGCCGGAGACATTTATGCATTGGGCTACCTGTTTGACATGTTGGCAGATTTTTGGAGTGCAGCCATAAAATTTTATTTTCCAGACGATGTTTTTCACCACCCGGACAAAGATGTTATGAGGGCTATTCGAATTAAAGTAGATTGTTGGATGAAGTTAAAAGAGTGGGACCAAAGACGGCATACTTCTGACTTGTTGATGTTTTTCAAAGAACATTTAAAGACAGACCCTAATCCTGTGCAACGTCTACTTGTTGAACTTGCACCATCATTTAATCCAATTTAAACATTTTTATGATATACATTTGTTGTCAAGTGTATTCAAATTTTTATTGAAGTGTATTATCTGGTTTGAAGTGGTTCACCTAATTCAGTCAATTATCTTTAATCATTTCAAATTTGTCATTTAACTGTCAATATTTCAAATTTGCCTTGTGCTTCAATTAGTCGCATTTGAAGTGGTGGTTTTTAGTGGATTCCGCGCAGTGTCCCAATGAGTGAGAATATATATTTTCCAATGATATTGAATATTTGCCACTCTGTTGACTGCAGCTCTAAGAGAAAATGGCCGATCAAGAACAAGATATTGGTACCCAATCACTGCCGCATGATCAACAACAAGCGGCTGTTAATGCATTTTAGCGCATGAAGTCTCTGGCACATGGCATGTCGGCACAACAAGCAATGCGTACTGCTCCCCGACTCTCAAAGTGGGAAAATCCAAACCATATGCAGTGGAAAGAGATCAATAAAAAAGTGACAAAGGACATGATCAAGACAATATAGCCATGTGAGGATGCAGAGATCAAGAAAGGAAGGGGGAAGGTTTCAAAGTGCATGCATGATGGTATCAAAGATAACGCTGAGAGGATTTATTTAGAGGTTTATGGACATCCCCTGCACAATGCAGATTGTGCGCTATATTTTGCCAAAATGTTATATGTTCACTTTCTGCAACAGTGACCAGTAGACTTCTCGTCAAAGGAGACAGCTGTTGCCACTCATGATTTAAGGGAGAGTTGTGTCACTTCACCCGAGATGATCTGACATTGATAGTGGAAGGCACTGACCTACAGTTAAAGAAAGAGAAGGATATTTACATGACACAGTTGGCAGAGAAAGATGCAAAAATAACACGTCTTTCTATAGCCACCCACACACCGCAACCCTCACAAGTCTGGATGGAGAAAAGCATTCACCGCTTAAGTCAGGACGTTCAAACCCTAACACATCAAGTGAATCCAACACCTATACAAGGGACATACATTAGCCACCTTGTCTTGAATTCGGAGTTGGTCCCCTCGTCTACTTCAGATGCATCCTCATCTTCCCAATGTCCAGTTTGCTACAAGAATTTTGATGGATGGAGTGGGTACTATACATTGACATGTGGTCACTATTATCATTTAGTTTGTCTTATTCGTTTGATGCAAAACAATAGTCGATGCGCAATGTGTTCACAAGATATTCCACAAGGAATGTATATTATGTTTGGCATGGCAAACGAATATAAATTCAAGCAAGTACGCCCAGATACCCCTAGCACAATTAGAAATCTATTTGATGAGCAAGATACTGCTTGAGGACAACACAATTGAGATCGACAAACTATGTAATATCGCGACAAACTATATACTATCGAGAATATGAAGCATTGTAATTAATCAAAACACATTTGAATACAAGGTCTTTTACAATGGTTTTTGACATTCTCTCCTTCTACTCTCAAGCTATATTGAATCGGTTGAGTTGTTATCTGGTTCTAAGTCTGAGTGTTGTGGGTCTCCTTGTAATTCAACCTCCACATCTATTATCAAATTCTCTTCTATTTCATCTATAGTGCATTGAGATACACCAACATTGAAATCTTCTTCATTTTTGTTTTGACAATCATACAACCAGGTTGGCATTTCCTCCTCGTAGCCAGCACTTTCGATGTGATTAAGTATCTTTTCGTTGAAATACATATACACTAATTTCTCTGCTCTGTCTGCTAATAGTCTGTTGTGAATAGTGCTGTGAACATACTTGTACATACTCCAGTTTCTCTCTGAACTTGAATTTGATGCACATTGTGCGAGTACTTTCATTGCAAGAGGACGTAAGGTAGAGTAATGCTCTCCACCATTCATCATCCACCACTTCCATGTAGGTTTCTCTTTTGCCATTACATGTACAAAATCATTCGCAAAAGGACCTTCTTTTAATCTAAATGCACTCATTTCTTTGATGCAATCAATTTGGTCATGAACGTTGGAGTAGAACGTGTTGACCACGTAATAGAAATCACCTACCACCTTTGTATTGGACATCAGATCTAAATTCCAATACTCTGGATTGAGCATGTAACCCACGCTATCGAGTGGACTATGAACGCTCTTCCACCTTGCATGAAAATACTTAGCCAAAATTTTTCATTGTTTTCTAGAGAATGGTAATCGCCACTCCTTATCTACTACAGACTCTTTCAACTCTTCAAGATTTTCAAGACTCTGTTGGACTGACCACCATGTCATCCACACTTTGCCCAAGTTTGGCGCCCTTTGATCAAGATTGCAGATCGCAAACATAATGGGCATCACTACATGGTATGCATCCATAACACTCCTCCTCCAAGCAACCTTGTTTACATTGCCACGTAGACATGTAGTTTTATCCTTTACTATTTCTTTCTGCTCAAGCTGCCATTCATCAAAGGACGCGCAACTGAATGTGTCAATCACATCAAATTATTATGAAGAAGTGATTCCAAGGTATAAAAGTGTGTGCTGAACCGAGTTTCAGCAGGAAGTTTCAGCATCACTAACATGCGCATCCTATACAAATCGAGCACTCTCTGTTGTTTCAAGATAAATTTCACAACCTTACGTGCTGTATCAATTATTTTGGCAAACCATGTGATTTCTTCGCTAGTGTACCAATCTTTCAGTACCAAGTTCAAGCTGTGTGTATTACAACCATTGGCAAAAATGTGTGGAAAGCACTTCTTTATTAATTTACTGGTGTTTTTACAATTCTTTGTGTTGTCCATCACGACCTGAACAACATGTTCAACACCAATTTCTTTAGTTTCATCAATCAAGACCTTAGCAATGTATTTGCCACTTTTAATTACACTAGAACTATCAATCACCTTTATAAACGTTTCTCCCCTTGGACAAACCAACATTACATTGGTCAATGGTCTTCTCTGAACATTTGACCAGCCATCACTCACAATTGTACACCTTCAAAGTGAAATATTCCCAAGTATTATTTTGCCAGCACGCTCTTTGACTTCGATGTAACATTTGTCCAAGAAAACATTTCTTATCGTGTGATAAGAAGGAGCTGAAAATCCTGGACCAAACTCACCAATTTTCTTCCAAGCAGCCTTCCAATGATTGCTCCCTACCATGACCAAAGCACTTCCAGTAAAGAATATTGCTTTGGTGAGTGTTGTTTGTGCTTCTTCTAGAGACTTCACTCGAAAGATTTGATGTAATGATTTTTGACGCATTTGACAAAGACCGCCTTCATTCTGACGTTTAAAAGGAATATTGCCTGGAATTTCCTCTCCTTGTGCAGGTTGCTCTCCAAGGTTAGTTGGCGTCACTACAGGAGCTGCGGAGTTAATATTTGGCTCTGAGAACTCTTGATTCGAAGGCAGAGATATATATATCTTTCGTTTCTTGCCATCCTTTTTGGCGAAATCTTCTCTCAAATGCTTTGCAACTGCAAGTGCCTGAGAATGTTCACATTTTCTACAATTGTTTTTAGCGCTACCCAAAAAATGATCCCTAATATGTGGTGCACCGCCAGATTTTGTTGTGTGACAAAATTTACATTGCCACTCCATATATCGGCCGCATATGTTGTGAGCATAATCCCACTCTTTACCAGGAGCTTTTTAATTCTTTGGCTTCTTTGTACCACTTGTGCCCACATTTTGCTCCCTTGCTTTTAAATTAAAACTGAAGAGAAAAGAACAAGATGTTACAAACTGAAAACAATTTTTTTATTCTCAAATATATATTATAATTTAAAAACCATTCAATATGAAAGTAACCATGATGCACAATATGAGATTTTCAATGCACGCTAGTCAATCCACATATCGATCACCTATATTGTGAGCAACCATACACATTGCAATGTAATCTATACATGGCGTAATAACCATAACAATGCTATGAATCTCTCTATGCAATTATTATTATAATGATTATTTATATGTCCACTTTGATTTGCAAACAATAAGACACATCTAATTTCATTTGCTACAAAAACAAATAAAAGCAATAAAATATATAATTGGTCATTTCATGCACTAATAATTTATCGTAATAAATAATGAAATCTCTGTATAAACCAATGCATGAACTAACGCAAATAAATCTTCAATATAATCACCCAATTGGGAACTACTTGTACCCAGTGAAGGATTGTAGCCCACTCATGCAACCAATTCATGATCAATATATAAAAGCTATTTTAACCCAATCAAGGATTATAACTCTTATATTGTAAATCAACTCAAATATAAGACTTCAAGGATCTTTATATGCCCCGTACACTAATAGAGGACATCCGACCCTTGACTATCGACTAGACATTTACATATGCTCATCTTCCAAAACCAATTACAGCCATAATTTGGACCAATGGCTTCTTTGCAATGAGCATGATTTCCCAAGTTTTCAGTTGTTTTGGTTTCGTACCTTTATGTTGGTAAACGAATTAAAATTTTTTTAGAAGTGGTTACTGAATTAAGAATCACGTCCGGCCCAAAAAAAGACCTGTGATTCTGTAACCTTAGGTCAAATCACAAGGAGATGACAATACCCGGAACTCGGATACACTCCCCAAGGATTTGCCTAGGTAAAATACCGGGGTAAGCACACTATTTACTATATATAATTAAGCCCGCCGGGCGTTTTCGTTTTCCTGGCAGTCCTGCCGGGAAAATGAAAAAGCCTGGCGATTCCCGCAGGGAAATTATGAAAGCCTGGAGGGCTAACCGGCTCTATAGGTTTTTGCAGGTCATCATCAAAGTCATGTTAACAATTAACGTGATCACATGATTTTTTTGTGTAAATACTAGAGTTATTTACGTAATCACCCGATCGTGATTACGCTAATGAAATCCTTGGCGAGGAGGGGGGGAATGTTAGCAGCAACCTAACACGGACACCATTTTTTCGAGTTCTCTTTGTGAAACATTTATTATTTTGATAAATCGAGAATATTGTAACTCCTATTTTCTTAGATAAACTCTATGATTAATGAGCCGGGCCTACAAGCTTTCAGATTGTATCGGCCAGTCATCACACAGCTTTGGTAGAACTCCAGATTATTAGTTTTGACCACCCAAAAACCTTGGCTAAGGAATAAAAGCCAATTTTTGTAAGTTTTTTATAAGTTTTTGGATAAGAAATACACAGCGTGAGCTAATGGTGCTCACTTCTCTCCTTCTCTCACTTCCTACTCCCTGTCTAGTTGTCACATTGTGAATGTGTTTTTTGCATTGCAACCGCAGGTAAGATCTCTACGCATTGACGTAAGCCATTCACATTATTTCGTAGCTTTTGGCATCGCCGAGCCGCAACCTAATTTCATCATAACTAGGAATTCACACTTTTAAATCAAAAACTAAGCATAGGCGGAGTATTGGGGCATCATTGATAATCATTTAGATGCATTCTGGGTCGAAAACGACTAGGTCAAAAATCCACTACTGTTAATAATTGCAGTTTTAAAACTTGACCTAAAGTGGGGTTTGAGACCATAAGCATGTGTACTTAGGTCTTATAAACATATTCTAGAAGTTTCATTATGTTTGGATGTCATTTGATGCTATAACGGATGTGATTTGCTTGCCAATGAGCAATTGGCTTTTAGTGATTTGAGTCACTTGAGTGTATCTTGAGTTAGATGCGATTGTTCGTTGTTTTTCGAGAGATTGACAACCTCTTGTAGCCTCTATGTACTAGTCGAGTCAGCTTCGTCCCATGGTTTGATAAATTAATCGTGGTTCTCACTAATACTGCAATAAGATAGGATAGTGAGGTAAGACATGCGTCCCACATAGCTGCACAAAAATTTTGAGAATCTTCAAAAACCTCTCTAAGAAAAACATCCATCGTTCGTGCACTACTCGACATTCAGAGATCTCCTCCACCACGTGAACCAAGAGGTGAAACTACTAAGAAGGACCGATCAAGGAAATGCATCATCAATGGCAAACATAGTTTTTGTTGCAAGTTTTTGAGCGGCAAGAATAGCATCTATTTCAGTTTCGTTGGAGCTCACAAATTTGCAAGAAAAGACACAAAGATACACTTAGTGCTTGTTTGAAATTATTGTTTACACAAGAAAGGTATAGTTGAGTGGAGTCCCGTGGTATACCTTACTAGCTCTCTAAGTTTTAAAATAGCATCCCTGACTTTCTTGTCCCGACATAGACACATACTCACCGGTAAAATGAACTACAATGTACAATAGGGGAAGGGAAAGTGAGAGAAAGTCATACACACAAAGTATAGATAAAATACGGATAGGGACATTACCTAAATCATCTTGTGCCAATCATGGGACTTCAACCCATAAAATTGAATGCTTCTTCACTTTTGTGAAAGCTCCCTTTAAAGACCTCATGTATCATGTTGGTGTGCAAATAGAAGCAATGGTACCCTTCAATTTGTCTAGTTCTTCTTTGGATAGCATCCATGGTGCTTTAGGAAGCACATATTTCCATTGGGGGCACGTCGTGGAGTAGTAGAGGCGGGGAGACGTTTCAAAATCCTCAAATCCATCCTCACACCCAAAGAGTCCTTCTTGCCAATAATGTGGTCTCATAGTGTTTGGGCTACATTCTTGAACATGTGTAGGGGATCCAAAAGGTGTGTTATTTTTAAGTCCTTCCAATATGGAAGCCTTAAAAATATGGAGTACCTTGACATAACTTTTTGTGGAGGACATAGAGCCGGTTTGTTGTTGTGGTTCTCTTACCAAATGGTTGCCCAATCTGCCATTGTGAGCTTCAGAGGGGTCTTCCCATTTGTTGGAGCCTTGTGCTTCCTATGTCCTTGGGGTAACAAAAGATGGTCGTTTGGATAGATTACCTTGCACAAGTCATCGGGACTCTCTGTCACCAATGATGTATCGCAAGTAGGACATGGATTGTGCCCCAATGTGGACAACCCTACATACATATCATATGTTAGAGAGATAAGTGAAGTAAAGGGAGAGAGAAAAAGAGAGACAATAAAAGGGGGCTACCATAGATCTTTCCGAGCCTAGGATACTCGTGCATAGTCCCCATAAGGATTCTCCTCGCAATGGCTTCTCTATCCCCCTTTGCAAGTGAGACATCGACAGCAGGAATGCCTCTCCATAACTCCTCCAGCTCCTTGATGAGGGGCTTGAGGTAGATGTCAATATTTGGCACTTTGTACTTCCCTGGCACAACAAACGAAAGACGTATATTTCCCTTCTTGGTTGTCTGCCATGGTGGAATATTGTAGTGATGATCACCACAGGCCAAGTGCTCCATGGAGTAGATTTAGTGCCAAAGGGGTTGACACCATCACCTGCTAACCCAAGACTCAAGTGTCATGGATCCAACCCAAACTCTAGCATTTCGATGTGCCTCCATGAAGGTGAACTGGCAGGGACACCCATCATTCCATCATTTGAGTGGTGGTTGGCATGCCACGCGAGAAGCTCCACGATAGACTTGATTTTAAACATGTGTTGAATGCAAGGAATTAATGAAAAATGCCTCAATACCTTGCAAGGTAGGTGTGCTCCACTCACTTTGGTCTTGAATCATGCCTCCCCCCACATGGGACATGAGGTAGCATGTGCGTGCTCGTTGCAGTATAACATGCAATTGTTGAAACATGGATGGATGCGCTCATACTCCATTCCAAGTGCAGTGACATACGATGTAGCTCATCAACAATCTGGAGGCATGTGGTGATCTTTTGGCAACATGTTTCCCATCCAACTACAAAAAACCACGTATCAGTATAGTTGCTAGGAGATGGAAAAAAAGAGCGAGTGAAGAGTATATAAAAATCCATATTTCATACTTACCGAAGGAGTGCATCAACACTTGTATTGCTCCAACCAAATTTCACTTGCAAGTTGAAGACTTCCAACAATGCTCGAAACACCTAGCACTGTGCAAGGTCGTAAAGAGGTGTTGGAGCACTTGCCTTCAATCTATCCTCCATTGCCACTGCACATTGAGCGTAGGGTTGAAAATCCTCCGCACACACGTCGCACTCATGAGCTAGTAACTCATCCCGCATGCTGCATATGTGCTCATCCTCTGCCTCAAAGTGCAACTGAGACTCCATAGGAGCTATGGAAGTAGGGAGGATCACCATGCGGTGCACCCAAATCATCCAGTAGCTATTGCCTCTGACATTCGGCCTTGCGCGCTGATGCACCACCATCGAACACAGACCAATGGGGCACCTCCTCAAGCAATGGGTGAGTGGTGCTCTCATCTCTCCGAGATCTCACCAAAGCCCTTCGTTCTCCACGTGCTCCAATGCAATGCGGCTCAAGCGAGGGATTGCCTTTTTGCACTTGGCACATAGACAAGGGAGTTTTTCCTTGAGCCATTGATCACGTTCAGCGCCTCTAGGGGGGCCACGATCATCCTAGTCAATTTCCTGCACATGCGATAAAGTTTTTATTTAGTAATGTGCCTTGAAAATTAAATGATTAATTAGAGAAAGTTCTAAATTCTAATTATAAAAAAAACAGGAAGTTAAATTCAAAGAGAATAAACAACAATGAGTGGTAAAATTATTTTTAAATAAAGGTGGACTTACAAAATACAATTAATAAACATCTAAAAGTACTACAAAATATAATACTCATAAAAAAGTAAAAATATTCATTAAAAAACTCAAAAGGCTAAGAAATGAAATAATTGATATATCTAAGGGTAGAGGGGGTGGTTTGTACCCCCCCTCCCCCCGTGCAACCTCAATACATTTGTGTCCATTTGAAATGACTTATCGTGGTAATACTGGCTGTAATATGTGTGGTAATACTCACAGTAATAGGTGCGATAAAAGCCGCGATAATGTCTGGCACCTAGAATAGAGAAGGAGGAAAGAGTATGCCACGTTTTGGCTGCATACCCTGACCTGCTTCCTCGCCGCAATCTCTACATCTCAAACTCCCCCCCCCCCCCCTCTCCTCCTTCTCTCCCTCTACCCTCTCTCCCCCCTCCCTCCTCCCTCTCTCCGTACTCCATCTCTCCCTAATCCATATCAAACACAACAACAACAACACACACACACACTAAGTTGCATTATTCGTTATTCGGGAGACGTATAATACACGAATAATGGGTGTATTATTCGTTTATCTAAATTATACGACCGTATTATACGGTTCCACATCAGCATAAACGGCCAATCATATAACTTCTTGATTTTTCGATCGAAATTATTTTCGAGCGAAAGTATTTTTGATCAAAAATTATAACTATCGAATATGTTAGTATATATAGCAACACGCGAAAGGCCTCCTACCAACTTTCAAAGTCAGTGTTTTCCATGTGAGTACTCTCATCAAACAATCAAAAAATGTAATTTGTAAAAAAATAAAACAATTTGAATTCAATAAAAATTAAAACTTAGTAAATAGTTGAAAGTTTGTATTTTGTGAAGAGTTTAATCTCTCAACTGATACAAACTGTAATTATAAGAATCACTTGTCAATGTGTTCAATTAATTGACACTTGAAAGTGACTAATAAAAAAAAAGTAAGATATTATCGTTGTGTGTAGAGTGTACTCTCACATGAGATAATTAGTTTAAAAATATAATTACATAAAAATTAATTTTATGTAATTTGAAATTTGATTTTGATGTGTAGAGATTTTCTCTCACTTCAAAATGAATATAATGAAACAAAATTATATTTTTACGTTTTGTGTAGAGCTATTCACACTGCTATGCTCTCACTAGAGTAAAAATTTAGGAAAAACATGTCCAAAAATATTGATATTCTCTTATCTTTATTTGGACTGCAAAATCTACCGTACTGTGTGAGAGCATACACATGCTCGCATTGTAGATAGATAATCGCTTAAAAATCTATGGTAAAGTGTAAGAACTTTTTGTTCGCACTTTACATAGATACGATAATTATCAAGTATTGTAAGTGATTATCGTTTTGACATTTAAAAATGTCACTTATAGCTCTTGTATGTATAGCAATTTATAATGATAATCATTTTAATAATTGATTTAATTGTAATTATTGATTATCGTAATGTGTTAAAGCTACAAGCTTGCACTTTAGATAAATCGATGCAATTTATATGTAATCCAATGGTATTGTTTTTTATTATTGTATTTTTGTTCAATCATTGTTTTTAATTAATTTAATTTCGTTCAATCATTGTTAGTTAAATTAATTTAATGTTTTAATTGATTTTGATTATGAAAATGATCATTGACTTTGTTTTTACTAGCAAATTACTTTTGTGCATCATGGTGAAAGGACAAGAGTGGAGTTATGTGCATGAGTTGAAAGCTGGGAGAAATACATTTTGACTGAAATGTAAATCTTGTGGCCACGAGTTCAGTGGTAATGCAACCAAAATTAAAGAGCATTTATTTAAAGTCCCTGACAATGTTGAAAAGTGCGGGGCACCACCAAATGATATTCATGAAAAATTTGCCATGTATTCTCGCAAAGTAAAGTTGATTCTTGCAGCTAAACATAAAGGTGATGTTTCTAAAGATATTCATGCGAATATTGAACCATCTGTATGCAATGAGGCAATAGAAGAGGTGTGTATCACTCAAGTAAATGATCACAGTTCTCAATGAACCCTCTTCATGGACATGCTTCTACATCAGGAGGAGTTCCTAGCACAAGAAAATCCGGCAGAGCGTCATCCAATCGACAGACAATGCCTGAAAGTTAGGTAAACAATGGTTGCTTGAGTTTCATTTAAAATGGACACAAGCATTTGTTGTGTGTGGCATATCGTTCAATGTTATGCGCAATCCAATATTTCAAGATGCTTTGATGAGTACAGCCAAAAAAGGATTTGTGCTTCCTGACTATAACAAGATGCGAATTGAATATCTTGATAAAGTCAAAGACAGTACTAAAGCCATTCTCAAACGCATAGTTCTAGAGTTTGTTCCAGCATATGGATGCACCATAGAATTGGATGGATGGACTAACTGTCAGAAAAAACCTTTGATCAATGTAATGCTTATTAACCCTAGAGGGGCTATGTTCGTGGAAGCAATTGACAGCTCATTGAAAGAGAAGACTATCACCTACCTAGCAGGGGTGTATGAGCATGCAATACCAAAGGCAGGTGGACCAAAGAATGTGACTGCTATTGTCATAGATAATGCAGCCAACTACAAAGGAGCAAGAAGAGCTATTCAAGTCAAGTATCCGGAGATTTCTTGGGTACCATGTGCAGCTCACACTTTAAATTTTCTTTTAAAAGATATTGGTAAAATGGCATGTGTGAAGCAAAATTTATTGGATGCAAATCATGTGGTGAAATTCATTAGAGAGCATCAATTTTCGTATGCTCTTTTTCAAACCAAGTCACCAAATAAAGCTTTGCAAATATTTTGTGCAACAAAGTTTGCTACGGCATACTATGTTCTTGCTACTTTGCAAGAGTTGAAGCCTGCATTGATGGAAACCTTAGCAGACAAAAGATGGGATGGATGGCTCAGCAAGTATCCAAGTTGTCAGGAAGCAGCTGGTCGATGTGCACAAATAGTAAACTCGCCAGTATTTTGGAGTAATGTAGAAAGAATAGTAACTGTGTCAAAGCCATTTGTAGATCTTTTGAGAGCAGTTGACACAGATTCTTTTATTTTTGGTCGGGTCTACTGGTATATGTCAGAGGCTATACGCAAGCTAAGATAAAATGTCAGTTTTGGTGCAAAGGATAAAGCTACCATGATTACAATTGTTAACAAGCGTTGGGTGTAGTTGCATACGCCATTGCATGGTGCGGCTTTTGTATTGGATCCTAAGTTTCAAATGCACCAGCAATCTGCCAACAAAGAAGTTATGTCCGACTTCAAAACAGTGTGCTCCCAACTCTTAGGGCATGAAGATGGAAAAATAGCTTTTCATCAGCGAGTAGATTATGCCAACAGAACTGGTACGTTTCAGGATCCGTGGCATATAGATGCCATTGGCAAAACAAGTGCACCGTTATGGTGGAAGGAGTATGGTGGAGAGAAAGTGGAGTTGCAACACATTGCAGTTAGAGTTTTATCAGTAGCTGCATCAAGTGGAAGTTGTGAGGGAAACTGGTCAGCATTCAACTTTGTGCACACTAAAAAGCGAAACAAACTTCATACTAAACGGGCTGCTAATTTGGTGTATGTTTTTTGCAATATGAGACTTATTTATAAGCCTCAAAACATTGCAACTAGAGCCGATCAAAAGCAATATGGAGTCTTCCAAACGCATGAAGCTATTTCTGTAAAAGTTGATGATGAAGATGATATGGAATGGGAGATAGTTTCAGAATGCTCAGATATGGACGAAGTAGATGATATGGTTGCATTTTCGAAGATGGAGATGATTTGTGAGAGTAGCATTGTAATACTTAACAAGTTTTTGCATATGATGAAAGAAAGTGGTATCTCGTTGTCATTCACATCAAAACCTCTCTCTCTCTCTCTCACGCACATATTCACTCACACTAAAATATAAATTTCCGATAATACCTTGTCGAATAGAAATTACATAAAGTCGATGTAGGTTTGAAATTACAACAAGGTTCTGGGAAATTACTCAATAGAAAAGAGTTTGATATAATTTTGAGATTACAAAACGCTTCTGAGTGAGTTATGAGTTTGATAAATTTGCTATAAGTTGGTCTATGGTAAAATCTGTAATTCCTAGCTCAGGGGATGGTTGAGCACCCTCTTTATGTGAAGTGGTAGTATCATCTGGCAAAGGTCCATACAATGATTCATATCGTCGAAGCTTTGCTTGTGCATCACTTAAATCTATTTCAAGCTCAAGAATACAGCCATGAAGCATGTTCGGTGTTTCTCCTTGGCTGGCAAGGTCTTGTCCTTGGCTGGCTAATTCAGTTAGTGTTTTTGACTCTTCAGGAATTAAAACAATAGGACGCTTGCGAGGAGGCATTGGATTATTTGCATTGCATGCTGCCACCTTTTCTGCAATGCGTCCACGTCCAACACCAGTGGTGCCTGGACGATCTGGCCAATACACTCTCTTCAGCAAAACATATTGAACATAGCATTGCTGGATAAAGTAAATTGCTACTTGGTTGTTGTTTGGTAGACATCTCTCTTGTCGTATAAACCTTTGCAGCAATACATGTGCCAATCCTTTATGTTGCAAATCAGAGAGCTTTAACGGAGCTGTATCTTTTGCACTGCCACTTATTTGAAATAGTTGATGGCGTACAAAGTGATTAGGGCAAAGCTTTTTGAACTCTTTAAGGGTTAACGGTTTGCCTTGCAGCTCAGATTCATCTTCTTCAATGTTCACAATAGTAGAAATATCTGCTTGTCCACATCTAACTTGTTCTTCTTTAAAAATATCTAGCTTGTCTGAGCTTCAGCGTGGTTGAGTTCTTCTTCTATATCTTCATATCAGGTGAACATGTCATTACTTTTAAATACCCATTCAATTAATTTGACATTGGATAGTATATCAAATGACAAACATAGATATTTTGTTCAATTAAACATACAATTAAATCTTACACCAAACGTAAAACAATGATGAAATCATGAGATTGTGTTTTCATTAATCATCAGCGGGTCGTAAGCCAAATGTCATTACAATGTTGTAACCCACTCTATGGGCACCATTTAAACATAAGGAGAGATCAAAAGCGTTAGGCCGGGTTTTGGGATTTTGGCACTTGCCGGTTTCAAGATGAGCAAGTACATTACTCAAAAAATGTCTCTTGCTTTGTTCTTGGGGCTTTGGTTAGCACTTCAAAATGCGTTATGCCCATGGATAATCTCTTAGGTTCTAGTTCCCCTTGTCTAACATTGGTATCAAGAGCTTGGTTCTTTTTTTGGGAAAGGCATAGCCGTGGAGGAGGGGTGCCACACAAAACATGCATGAGCAAGTTGCATGTCGGGGTCAAGGGACCATAGAGCACCTCTCGTGTGAGGAGGACGAAAAGACAAAATCCATGGGCAACCCCCCTTGCAAGGAGAAGCTGCCGAGGTGAGACCTGCACCAAACCCAACCCTTGTGGGCTCTAGGACATCATGCTGGGTGGGTGAGTATTTCTCGACCGAGGGCTGAAGCCCCTTGTGCACAACAGTGAACGCCATGGACTCATCTCCTCCCTCGCGCGCTATTGTAAGTAGCCATAGCGGCTGAACTTGCTCTTTACCCATTAAACGTGCGTCCCACTGTGGGTTTATACGTAGGCTGACACTAGAGCTTAAGAAGTACGTCAAGACCCAATACCCTAAAACACTTGAGGAAGTCATAGTGAAAAAACATATTCATGATGATCCAGATGAAAAGAAAGCACATAATATTCACGTGCCTACTAATACACGTTGGTATAGCTAAAGTTGGTCGAAGCTATCAAGTGGTCTATGCCAGGCAAAGGGTGTAGTCGAGTGCAGTGCAAAAGGCTAGGACAGGCACCAAGGCCCTTGGCAGTCAAAGGGTAGTGGGAATGCATGCTTGGTACGGTTTTTTAGGCCAAAAGTGCAGCGGAATGGTTCAATTGGGATGGCAGTTCAAGATGTACGAAGTGCCAAGTCAAAGCTCCAGAAAGTAGAGTTCAGCGTGCTCTATAAGCCAGTCCAGACGGCTCGTCAAACGGAGCCCCGGTGCTCAAGATATTCCAGTTTAAAGAAAGAGTGTGTAGCAGATCCCCGACGAACAGGGCAGCTGGGGACGGGTAACCCTGGGCTCATGTCAGTGTATATGTGTGTAGTGCTCGAGTTGTGGAGCATGCGTGTCTTCTCGGAATGCGAATCAGAGCTCTGGATAGCAAGATATGGTCAGTTGAAGATTTTCCGAGGGCCGGGTCTGAGCCCATTGGACCACATTGGGAAATGTGCCATTTGGCATCATTTTAGCCTCACCAAGATTCTCGATGAAGGGATGTACCATATGGAGTTAGCACGAATTGACTGCACGTCAATCGGATGCTTAGTCGGCAAGATAGGGGTTTTGTATTGAAGTTGAAATGGGGTTCTTTCAAGTTTTCAAAAAGTTTTGAAAGCCATGAGCCAGGGGCTGCCACGTGGCTGGCGAATAAGCCCACATGCGGATGGGCCAAATTTCTGCGGTATATAGGGTGGGACGTAGGCACCCATTAGCATCAATGGAGGGAGTTGGAGCTCGTGGAGCTATGGTGAGCTCGCTGGCGGCTCTGTTGTGGCCGAACACGGTGCTGTGCCAGCGGATTTCGGCGGCGTCAGTTGACGAGTGTGGTGACGCGGCCCGGTAGGGCGCTGTGAGGCGGTGGCGTGCGCCCGTAGGGACTGCGAATTCCGGCATTGGACATGATGACGTGTGACGTCCCAATGGGGGCATGGTCCCGCGACCAAACTTTTGAGGAGGAGGAGAAGGGCAATAGCGACGTCGCTATTGTCTCCCCCCCTCAGGTAAGAGAACAGTCCCGCGAGCCCTCATGGGTACAAAGGGAAACCGTCCAAATCAAGCTCGAAGGCAGCCAGGTGGACAAGGCAAGGCAAAGGGGCAGTGTAAGCCGGACAAGTAAGTTGGGCATAAATCAAAGCCGGTCAAAGGGGAAGACCAAAGAGGCATTGCAATCAAAGGGTGCAAAGCTAAGCCAAGGTCAAGGCTAAAGAAGACAAGGAGGAGTCGGATAGAGGAAATAGAGGGTCAAAGTAAAAAATGGATCAGTGTAAGGTTTAGGCCAATAGGGGTAAAAATGAAGAGATAAAAATAAAAAAAATAAAAATCCTAGGGGGCAATAGCAACGTTGCTAATGCCCCCCCCTCCCAAGTGAAAATAGTGAAGAAGAGAGAAGTAGAACAAAGGGGTTCCCCTCTTCCCAAAGATGCCAGGTGGACCTATTAAATTGTAAATTCCCAAATTAAAGCTATCCCCTATAAAAGTAAAAAATTAATCAAATTGGGGGCTTCTTCCTTGGCCTTTGGAGGTGCCGTTTGAAGCCTGCAAAGTGGAGTTCTCTAGCAAGCTAGCCCCTTTGTAACTTTTTCTTGAAAATGGCCATGGTAATGGCAATGCAAGCCGGTGTATGTGTTTTTTGAAGTGCAATCAAGCCACGGTTGCCTCCTGTGTTGTTGTTTCCCTTTCCCCCCTTCTCTTTCTCTTGCTTTCATGTCCCTCCTCGGTGTCGGCTGTGTGCAAGTGTGTGCCCCCCCGGACCGATGGTGTTTTGAGTGAGAGAGTGAGATTGAGCGGTTGCTTGCGTGTGTAAGGGTGGACACAGGCCATGGAAACAGGTGTGCGTTATGTGGTGGGTTTGTAGAGTGTGTGAGCAGTGGGAATTGAGCAGGCGGTGGTCTGCTAGTGTTAAGTGTTTGTTTGAAGGTGTTTTGTGAGAGGATAGGGGTGCTGTGAATACCTTGAGCTATAGAGAGGCCCGTTTGTTTGTGCCGGGTGTGTTCTCCCATTCCCCCTATTTATCTTCTGGTGCCCCCACGGAGGAGCACACTGATTGCTCCTAGTTGAGCGAAAAGAAGCGGTTTTTCTCGTTGGTAGTCATGCTAGGTAGAAGCTATGGACCGACTTTCATAGGAGAAGAGAGCCCTGACAAGTGGATGTCAGAGTTCGAGTTGTACATGCTATCGTTGCATATGCTGAACGAGGATAGCAAGATGCAGACTTTTCCTTTGGTGATGCGTGGTAGAGCTAAAGCATGGTACGACACATTGGAAAGTGAGCCGAAGCAAGCATGGCCGGCTCTACGGGCAAGGTTTCTTCATGACTTTCACAAGGAGACTTCCCCAGTCAAAGTGGATGCAAAGCTGAAGACGCTTAAGCAAGATGTAAGTGAAGAGTTGAATTTGTTTTTGGGTCATTTTGAAGGGTGTTGGGCAGAGTTAGCGGCAGCCATGCAATTGGCTAATGGAGATTACTTCAAACTAGACAAATTCATGGCGTGTCTGCATCCCAAGGTGAGAGAGAAAGTGGATTTTGAGAGCCCAGAGAATTATAATGGTGCGGTGGCCATTGCACGATCGAAGAGCAGAAAGATAAAGAAGAAGATAGAGCAGGGTGTGTCAGGCTACAAGACGATGGCCCATGTTCAACCGCAGAGTCCGAGAGAGGCTGGACATGAAGAAAATCAGGGAATTCGAGGTGTAGCTATTGTGCCGCAAAATTGGGTGCGCACAGTGCAAGATTTATCCGAGCAGATGCAGGAGTTGCGGCTCAGTGTTATGGATAGAGGACAGCCAAGAGGATCAAGGGGCAGGGCACGGCCACTGCCTGGTAGGTGTTATAGTTGTGTGGAAGAAGGGAACTATGTGCCTGATTGTCCTCAACCGTAGAGAGAAAGAGGAGGTATGTACCTGCTTTTTGGTAGAGGTCGAGGTCAAGGGCAATACAATGGTCCAAGAGAGCAAGCGGTGGAGAATCCTGTGCAGCCAGCTCTGCAAAACGGGGGTGAAGTTCCAAGAGTGAACATCTTAGGGGTGGACAAGCAGGATGTCGAAGTTTTGGCCAATAAGAGGGCAAGAGTTGAGAGGGAGACAGAGGTAGAGCGGGAAACTAGAGCTCGCAAGGGTAAAGAGAAGGTGTACGAAGATAGAGAGCAGCCTGAGCCTAGCAAGAGAAGGAGGCGTCGCAAGATCAAACAAGCGGATTTCTAGCTAGGACGTGGCAATCCCGAGTACAATCTGGTAAGTGACGTTCAAAATCAAAAAGCAAATATTACATTTGGCCAGTTGTTGGCTTTGAATCCAAAATTAAGAAGGCAGTGTTCCACAAGTGTTAGCACCAGACTACCAAGAGCTAAGGGAAATGTCCAAGCAGTGCAAAACATGGCTTTGAGGGTAGGTAGCCCCACTGATGTTCTTCCGCTTGTAGATGCGATTATAGAGAAGAGGATGCAGGTACAAGCCTATATAGACGGTGGAGCACAGGTTTGTGTCATGACAAAAGAAGCCATGAAAGAGACGGGAGTCAAGGCAGTAGTCAGGTCAAATGTGCGCATGAGGATGGCCAATCATACTAAAGCCAGGTGTCTGGGTGTGGTGCAGGATGTAAAGGTCAAGGTGATGGGCATAGAGTGCCTAATTGACTTCTTTGTGATGAATGCAGGGGATAATGCTTACCCAATCATTTTGGGTAGGCCATGGCTGTTGGCAATAGGTGCAAATCAGGATTGGGAGAGCAAAGTGTTCACTTTGCCTGACAAAGAGAGAGGCAGACAAATTGTGCTTTATTTGAAGACCAAAGAGAGCAGTTCTCGTCCTATGGCAGTTAAAGATGAGGACAATACGATGAGCTATGAGTACGAGACCGAGACGGGCTATGATGAAGGCTATACTAGCACAGAGGAAGAGGAGAGTGAGGAAGACATGCTGAAGATAGATGCAGACTTATTCGGGGTCACCATAGACGACTCTCCACCTAAAGAAGAAGGAATGCAGCCTCAAGCTCATGGTTTAAGCATAGAGGAGGTTTCAAGCATGATAAGTGAATACCTTACCAAAGGGGAAAGGGAGAGCTATGTTCAATTGTGTGAATCCTATCCAAATCTATTTGCTACGGAGTACAAGCATTTGCAAGGTGCAAAAGGGGTAGAGCACAAAATTGTCTTAAGGAGGGGTATAAACCTAAAGCACAGAAGCTGAGAAGACTAGGGGAAATTCAAAAGGAAGCCCTTTGGCAGGAGATAAATAAGCTATTGGATGCAGGCATCATATATCCAGTGAAAGAGTTAGAGTGGGTCTCTCCAGTGGTCATAACCCCTAAGAAGAATGGGAAATGGAGAGTGTGTGTCAAGTACAAGCCATTGAATGTCGCGACTAAGAGGAATCACTACCCCTTGCCGTTTCAAGATGAAATCCTAAACCAGGTGGCTGGGCATGAGAGATACTCGATTATGGATGGCTTTTCGGGGTATTTTCAGATAGGGATTGCGCTTGAAGACTAGCTGAAGACCACGTTCATATCTCCATGGGGTTGCTTTGCTTATCGCAGGATGCCGTTCGGATTGGTAAATGCATATGCCATGTTCCAAGGTTGGATGAGCAGGGTATTTGGTCCATACTTGGGCCGTTTTATTAGGGTCTTCATGGATGATATTGGCTGCTACAGTTCAAGGTTAGAGCACCTATCAAAGCTCCAATTATGCTTTCAAAGGCTTGATGAAGAAGGAGGTCAGCTGAACCCCAAGAAGTGCAAGCTAGCACATCCTCGAGCGCAGCTGTTATGTCATATGGTGTCCCAAAACGGTATAGAGGCTAATCCCGAGAAGGTGAAGGCATTGGTGTTCATGGAGCCACCATCAGATGCTCAAGTTTTGGCTTCATTTGTTCATAAGTTGAAGTATTTGTCACGTTTCTTTTGGATGCTGTCGCAATATGTGCATCCTCTTCAAAAGAGGGCTCAACAAGTGCATGGCTATGAGTGGGATGAGGAAGATAAAGAGGCTTTTGATAGGGTCAAAGATATTTTGTGTCAGTTACCAGCGATGTGTCCTCCCAATCGAGAGGACGACTTCTATGTGTCAATGACAGTCGGCACAATTGCTATTGGAGCGGTTCTATTGCAAGAGGTAGGGAGGAGCTACAAGCCGATATATTTCGAGAGCACGGTGATTAGGCCAGGAGAGGCTACCTACATCGAGGCGGAGCAGTGGGTGATGGCTCTAGTCTTTGCTTGCACGAAGTTTAAAGTCCATTTGATTGTGCATAAGTTTTTTGTGTTCACGGCTAATGATCTATTGCCAGAGGTAGTGCTACATTTGAAGCCAGGAAGGAGAATTATGAAGTGGGTGTTGGAGCTGCAGGAGTTTGAGTTTGAGTTCAAGGTGGATCACACGAGTCGGTCTCACCTAGAAGAAATTCTTGTCAGTAAGGCTATCGATTTGCCGGCCTATCCAAGGGTGGTATGAGATGAAGCTAAGGAGGAACCCGATTTGGAAGATGCTTTCACTATGTGGTTCGATGGAGCATATCGAAGGGTAGTGCAGAAAGCAGGAGGAGGTGTGGTGATACACGACCCACACGGAAAAACTATATTTTCAAAGGCATATGATCTGGAAGATGTCCACACCAATGATGAGGCGGAGTATCTCACTCTGTATTTGGGTTTGAAGCAGTGCATAGAGTTCGGCATTTCAAGGTTGGTGGAGAAGGGGGATGCATTGCTAGTAATCAAACAACTGTTAGGCCAATGGCAGGTAAAGCGTGATTCTTTGAAGCATTGGTTCTTTTCCATCAAGAAGATGTTGAAGTCTTTTGAAGAGGTCCAATTCAAACATGTGAGGAGAGAGCAAAATCAAGAGGCGGATCAACTTGCTAGCAGCAAATTGCAAGTACATGTTGCAGGTCTATATGTGGCCCCAGCCACTTATGCAGGTAGAGAGACTCTTAAGGAGATTGAAGGCTTTTTGAGTACAGGGAAATGTTCAGAGGGTTTGTCAAAGCTACAAAAGAGAAGAGTGGTGCAAAAGGCCCGCAAATTCACACAGGTGGGTGAGGATATCATGAACTACGGGCGTGACGGAGTGCTTAGAAGGGTGTTGTACAAAGAAGAGATAGGGATGGTGCTGGAGCAATGCCATGAAGAGAGCGGACATCAGGGCAAAGATCAGGTTCTGTTTCGAGTGCTTAGAGCCGGTTTTTGGTGGCCTTCCATTGTGAAGGACGTGCATTACTGGTGCAAGACGTGCCACGAGTGTCAGACTATAGGTGAAAGACGAGTGGTAGCAGAATCATAGGGTGCCATCATCGCACAAAGCGCTTTCGAGAAGTGGGGTCTGGATGCTATAGGCCCTCTCCCAAAGTCTACTAGTGGTAAGATGTAACATTTAATGGCCTAAAATCTTATTTGTAGCGGAAATTAGCATGAACATAGTGGGCATTTCATTAGAATAGATTCCTAATGATAATTACAAGAGTGCTTGGGCGGAGAGAGCAACAAAAAGCATAACACCTAGTTAGATAGCATCGACAATACTTTCAAAAGAGAGAGCAATTAAACTATTGACAACAGTTGAGGACCGGATTTGCATGGAGCCGGTCCCCCCTCCAAAAGGCTTTGTATTATGGTTTCTCCCATCAAGAGAGACATTGTACAATACAATTCTTTGTGTTCCTTCAAGACTAGCTAGTGCAATGAAGAGGGAAGCTTCATACACCAAGCAAAACACTTAATCAAACACAACTTGAATTATCCCCGTTCTCAGACCCAAGACCTCACACACCTTCGAAGATGGTGAGAGCTAGCAGGGTATGAGAGTAGATTGAGAGGAAAAAGAAGTATCTTACGAGAAAGAAGTACATCTCCTCACATAATCACTCATATTAGCATAGCTTAGCTTAGTAATTAGCTTGGTAGAGAAGATGAGCATGCATTGAAGCTTGGCTCTTGGTTGGATTTGCATCCACATGCCAAGAGAGTGTTGATGTAGGCTTCTATCTCACAAGCTTGGAGTAGGTGATGAGCTCTCCATTAAAGCTTGGGAGGAGATAGAGTGTTTTTCCTTCACACATGGTCAAGTGTGAAAGTGTGTGTGTCAAAATGCCAAGCAAAAATCAGCCCCCTCTCTCTCTTGGGCGAGCCCTAGCTGCTAAGTTAGGCTGGCTTTTGCCTCATTGGACCTCCCCAGGTCAAGCCAATAGGGATTAAGCAGCATAAGTGATAGCCTTCTGACATGTGTCCCCCTTTCCCCTTTTGTGAGAGCTTTAGGTAATTAAATAATTAAACTAAACTCTCATTGGACCCCTTTGCCTCCTGGCCAATAGGAATCAGGCAAGCCATGGGGCTCCTGAATGCTCATTGGACCCCTTGGGAGACTGCCCAATAGTCTTCTAGGACACTTAATTCTTATTGGTTTCTTTTATTAAATGTTTTTAAATTAATTAAACTAGATTTACTCTAGCTTAATTCTCATTGGTCCACTTCAAGGGTCTTCCAATAGGAATTGGGCACACCTTGTGGGCATCTGGCCTAGGGAGCTGACATGTGTCCCTCATTCCCTTTGTGTAAAGGGAGCCTGTGTGTGTGTGTGTGTGGTTTTCTCTCTCATCCCCTAGATTTGGGGCTCGCCCCCTCCCATGTAGGGATGCAGAAAGACTTTTTGGGCACACACACTAAGCATCCAATTTTCCCTAAGGTTGACCTTTGGACACAACCTTTGAATTTTGGAACCTTAGCATTTTGGAAGTCTTAATGGGCTGAACCTTAGGGTCTTTTTAGCCCGTTGTTTCACATGGCTCTTTTGCAGATGGCCCCCCCTTTGGATCCCTATTTTCCCTCCTTTGGATCCCTACTGTGGCCGGTCTGCTAACTTAACCAATATTCTAGCTTTTTCTCCCTTGGCACTTCCCCACATTAAATGATCAGTTTAATATGAGAAAATCATTTAGGAGAATTAGATATTGATTATTATGACATTACCTCTCTCTTGAAATCATAGTCGTCCTCGACTATGGTATAGAGAAGATAAAGCATATGCATGAGTCCTTTTCTTAGCGGGTAGAGGATCCCTATGTTACCCTACGACATCATTCCATAATGGATGACTAGTCCATTTGGCGCTTGAGAGCCTGAGGCTGCCGCAAGCATGTCTGCACATTAGTCCTATCAGTCTTCCATAGTAGAGTGACAAGCTCTACTTGGTGTTTGGGAGACGTCGTCCCCACAAACTTGATCTAAGCATGCATACTACTTCATTTTTGTGCACAAATCAAGAAAAAGAGAGTCTTATAAGACAAAAATTTTTGTTCATTTTTAACATTTTGTACATTTGCTTACTCTTGGGAAGCATTGTAAGCATTGACAAGGTTTAGGTTATCCTTTAATTGTATGCCTTGCATCCATCTAGCATCTTCAAAAGGATAATTCTTAAACTTAATAAGATATCGTCTGATAGTCTTACCGCCTCTTAATACCTTGTCTTCATGTCGGAGAATGGACTCGGGCTGCAGCACCTCCTCGTGGTCCTCGATCTCCGGTGGGTCTTCAATAGTTGGTTCTTGAGGTGGCTCTCCTTTGTAAGGTTTTAAAAGGCTCACATGAAAAGCATTGTGTATGAGCCAATGATTGGGCAACTTAAGTTGATAGGCCATCTCATTGATTGGCCTAAGAATCTGGAAGGGACCATAGTACCTTTTTGCTAGTTTAGCATAGTACTTTTGGTGGCCCGTAGGATTCTTGCCCGTCGTGTGCCTTAATCGAGCCTTGGGAAACTTTAACAAGACCCAATCGTTTTCTTTAAAGGCTTGGGCTCTTCTGTGCTTGTCAGCAGCAGCCTTTTGCCTTTGCTGTGAGATAGAGATAGCATCCTTAATCTTTTGGAAAGATTCTTGTAGGTCTCGGCTATACTCATCTGCAGCGAAGATCTTCCCATGTACCTTAAGTAGCAAGGGACTTTTTGATCTTCCCTCAATTACCTCGAAAGGTGCTTTTCCTGTAGAAGTATGTACAGTGTTATTGTAAGCATACTCTACTAAGGGTAAGTACTTCTCCCATTGGGATCTTTGATCTACTTCCGTTACATAGGCTTTTAGTAGATCGAGAATAGTTAGGTTAGCTATTTCACTTTGGCCATCAGTTTGTGGGTGATAGGCCGAAGAGAAGTTTAGCCTTGTTCCTAAATTCTCAAAGAGACCCTTCCAGAAATTACTGGTCATTCTAGGATCTCTATCCGACACTATGGACATTGGCAAGCCATGGTACTTAAAAATTTGTGAAATGAAGAGGGTTGCCATTTGATGGGCTTTGATAGTCTTTTTGACAGGTATAAAATGAGCTTGTTTACTAAACCTGTCTACTATCGTCCATATTCCCGTATTCCCATGGATAGACTTAGGCAATCCAAAGATAAAATCCATGGATATGCTCTCCCACGGTGAATTAGGGATTGGCAAGGGTTGAAGCAATCCAAGTTGCTTCCCTCTATCAAATTTTGTCTTTTGACATACCACACATTTGGAAACATACTCATGTATGTTCACTTTCATGGTAGGCCAATAGAAATATGTTTCAATTCCCTTTAGGGTAGACTGAATCCCTCTATGCCCCGCATATGGGGGAGCATGAGATTCATACATTACTTTCTCACGTAGTGAGTTAGTAACGCATAGTCTATTGCCATAGAGAAGATAACCATCTTGTAAAGTAAATGGTTCTTCTTTCTTCCCTAATGCAAGGGCTGAAATCACATCTCTAAAATCGGGATCAATAGCATACTCATCTATCATTGAAGATAGATCATTGTGAGTTGCTATGGAAACCGCATTCACTCTCGGTCGTCTTGAGAGTGCATCGGCTACTTGATTATGCTTGCCAGCAATGTGAGCAATATGAAAATGAAATTGCGAAAGGAAATTTGCCCACCTCATTTGTTTGTCGGAGAGCTTGGTCTGCGTCATGAAGTACTTAAGACTTTGGTGATCCGTTCGCAGAATGAAAGGAGTCCCCAATAAATAGTGCTTCCATGAGTCTAAGGCATGTAGAACTGCAAGGAGTTCTTTTTCGTATATGCCTAGAGCTTGCTCAACAGGGTCGAGCCTTCGACTCTCATAGCCTATGGCGTGCCCTTCTTGGAGCAAAACAGCCCCAAGGCAATCACCACAAGCATCACATTGGACCTCAAATGGTTTTGAGAGATCCGGTAGTGTAAGCACAGGTTGAGAGATAAGCTTTTCTTTAAGCTTTTCGAAAGCATTGTTCTCCTTAGCAGACCACGTATACCTAACATTTTTCTTTGTGAGGTCATGTAATGGTCCCGCAATTTGTGAGAACTTTTCTATGAAGCGTCTATAGTATGCACACATACCTATAAAGCTTCTTAGTTCATGAAGATTCCTTGGTTTAGGCCATCCTTTTATTACCTCTAACTTGGATGGATCCATTTGGATTCCATCTTGAGAGATAATGTGACCTAAATATTGAATCTCTTGCAAGAAAAATTCACTTTTCTTTCGATTAACATAAAGTTTATTCTCTCTTAAAACTTGAAATATTACCTGGAGGTGTTGCTTGTGTTCCTCTAATGAATTAGAGTAGATGATAATATCATCAAAGAACACTCCAGTGAAGGTTCGATGAGGTCTGAACAGCTTCTCCATCAAGCGGTTAAATGTGGCTGGTGCATTAGTTAAGCCAAAAGGCATGACAATGTATTCGTAAAGACCAAATGTAGTACGAAATGCGGTCTTTACAATGTCTTGATCAACTATCCTTATTTGATGATAGCCACTTTTTAGGTCAATCCTACTGAAGTAGGTCGATCCTTGTAGCTTATCAAATAGGTCTTCTACCCGTGGAACGGGAAACCTATTCTTGATAGTGATCCTATTTAGTGCTCTATAGTCGACACACATACGATATGTGCCGTCTTTCTTTTGCACTAATAGCACAGGTGAGCAAAATGGAGATGAGCTAGGCCTAACCATGCCCTTCTCAATTAACTCATGCACTTGCCGCATAATCTCCTCTTGTTGAGCTTGAGAAACTCTATAAGGAGGTTTGTTAGGCGGTGAACTTCCTGGAAGAAGTTCAATTGCATGGTCGTCATTACCTCGTTTAGGAGGTAGCTCACAAGGGATGTCGTCAATAAAGACATCTTGAAACCCCTTGAGAAAATTGGATAACTCTAATTCCTTTTGGTTGCTTTTATTTTCTTTTGCTAAAGCATTAGGTTCATTTTGAGAATCTTTAACAAAAATCATGTACACGGAAATAGAGCTCTGTATTGACTTGTTGAAAGCTGGTGTATGTACAATGGGGATGGTGTTACCCATCTCCCTAGCATCTATATACATGTCCTTTTCCCTGAACTTAAAGGAGATTCTCCTTTCAGGAAATTTAACATGGGCAGCCAGACGGTCAAACCATGGTGCCCCTAGGATTACATCCTCATGCTTGAGAGGAGAGATAAAGAAATCCTCTTTGTCCACATAGCCTTGGACATGAAGCCTCAATTTCCCGATTAAGGGAGTGACTGAAGCTTCTTGCCCCTTGAAGGCACTGTCTGCGGGTAGGATATCTCCCATCTCGTAGGATTGTATGCCTAGCTTGGTGGCTAACTCCATAGATATGAAATTGTGAGTAGAACCAGGGTCAAAGAGAATAAAAGCATCATGTTCTCTTACCTTTCCCCAAGCATGGCATAGAGGAGATCCTTTGTGGTGAGTTTGATGAATCTCCTCCTCTTGGATTTCAACCAAAGAAGCTCTAGGAGGATCTTGGCGGTTGTTCTTTTGGGGACAAGCGCGGTACGCATGCCCTTGTTCGCCGCACTTGAAACACCGGTTATCTTTACGATAACGCTCAAGCTCTTCAGGAGAGAGTTTATTCTTTCCTTTGTAAACTCCCTTCTCTTTGGCTTTGTTGGAATTGCCCTTAGGAGACTTTTGGACATTGTCCTTCCCCTTAGGCTCATTGGAACCCTTGTTTTCCGGGGGCTTATTATTTCTTTTACCCCCCGTTTGGAAATTGATTCGCGAGGCCACCATAGTATGATGTATTACCGCCGATATGGTACGTGGCCTTTGGGAGTTGACATACTCCGCCATTTCTTCGGTTAAGCCCGCACAAAATTGTTGCTTTTGCTCTCCAAAATCCAACCTTTTGAAGACAGTGGCTTTGAGTTGTAAGTCCCAAAACTTGTCTACATATTTGTGGATGGATTCATTGGGAGAGAGCTTTAAGCTTCGCCATTCGGTGAGTACTTTGTCTTTGGCATCGGTGGCCAAAAACTGCTTCATAATGGAAGCTCTTAAAGCCTTCCATGTTCGTGGAGCTTCACCGTTGGCTCGTAGGCTAGACCACCATTGTCTGGCGGACTTTTGAAAGTGCATAGCTACATGGCGTAGCTTAGAGGACTCCGTGAAGCCCTCATCTCCAAACGCCGCATCGAATTGCTGGATAAAGGCCAAAACTTTGTCTGTAGCACCAAAGGTACCATCATAGGTAAGGAAAGAGATGCTCTTCCCTCCCTCTTTGAATTTCTTCAGCTTGGACGACCTCTTCCATGCGGCATAGGATTTCCTATGGCCTCTTCTTTTTGATGGTTCAAAAGTTGCACCATCACTTTCTTCAGAAGATGAAGAATTTGAAGAAGGTGGAGAAGAGGGTGACCTCTTTCTCGCCTTTTTCTTGTCTTGATCTTTGTCGTCTTCACCATAGCTTTCATAAGAGGAAGAGGATAAAGAAGATGGAGAAGAGGGTGTCCTCTTTCTCGCCTTTTTCTTCTCTTGCTTTTTATCATCCCTCTTTGAATTATGGCGTGGAGAAGAGTGTGATGGTCTTCTCCGCTTTGGTGGTGATGGAGAGCGTTTAGCCCGCCGTCTTCGTGGAGCCATCTCCGCCGAGGTGGCGGGAGACTCGCTTCTTTCTCGTTCCTTCGGTGGAGGCTCTTGAGTTCTCCTTTGGGAAGGAGATGCATCATCAAGAAGTAAGTTCTTGAGCCCTTCATATGGATTCTCTTCTTCTTCCCGAATCGGAGAGAGACCTCTTTTGGTAGTCTCACAAGGAGGCTTCCTAGGTGTTCTCTCGTCATGGTGATGAGCTTGGAGAATCCCGTGAGCACGGAGCTGCCGTTGCACTTCACTTTGGAGAGATCGATTGCCCATGGCTTGTTGAAGCCTAGAAACAAGATAATTAACAAGCATTGAAGCATCATTAGTAGCTTGCTCATGAGCAAAATCAAAGTTATCAACATTAACTTCACTCTCTTTAATATTGTCAGCCATTCTAACAATTTTTAGGTGTACTTTGGCACTTCAAGCCCTAGTTGCTACTCCTCTTTACCCCTTTAGAAAAAGCACTCAAGCTACTGTACCCGCGGCTCGAATACCATTAATTGCAAGGAATAGAAGAGAGGGTCTTTCGACACCAAAACAGCACCGGCTCCTGTCAAGCTTCTAATAGCTCAATAGTGGTTAAGCCGTAGGCAAGCCCCGTAGGACTCCACTATTAAGACCATAGCTCTCGACGGTGATGCCCCGTTAACTGCACAAAGGCAGGCGCACTGCAAGGCTGAAAAATCCCTATTCTACTTACTCACAGGCAATTAATAATACCAACCATTTGTAGCTAGCTTGAGGACCTCCCTTCTTGAGCAAGAAAAGAGAAACCTTGAGCTCTGATACCAATGTAACATTTAATGGCCTAAAATCTTATTTGTAGCGGAAATTAGCATGAACATAGTGGGCATTTCATTAGAATAGATTCCTAATGATAATTACAAGAGTGCTTGGGCGGAGAGAGCAACAAAAAGCATAACACCTAGTTAGATAGCATCGACAATACTTTCAAAAGAGAGAGCAATTAAACTATTGACAACAGTTGAGGACCGGATTTGCATGGAGCCGGTCCCCCCTCCAAAAGGCTTTGTATTATGGTTTCTCCCATCAAGAGAGACATTGTACAATACAATTCTTTGTGTTCCTTCAAGACTAGCTAGTGCAATGAAGAGGGAAGCTTCATACACCAAGCAAAACACTTAATCAAACACAACTTGAATTATCCCCGTTCTCAGACCCAAGACCTCACACACCTTCGAAGATGGTGAGAGCTAGCAGGGTATGAGAGTAGATTGAGAGGAAAAAGAAGTATCTTACGAGAAAGAAGTACATCTCCTCACATAATCACTCATATTAGCATAGCTTAGCTTAGTAATTAGCTTGGTAGAGAAGATGAGCATGCATTGAAGCTTGGCTCTTGGTTGGATTTGCATCCACATGCCAAGAGAGTGTTGATGTAGGCTTCTATCTCACAAGCTTGGAGTAGGTGATGAGCTCTCCATTAAAGCTTGGGAGGAGATAGAGTGTTTTTCCTTCACACATGGTCAAGTGTGAAAGTGTGTGTGTCAAAATGCCAAGCAAAAATCAGCCCCCTCTCTCTCTTGGGCGAGCCCTAGCTGCTAAGTTAGGCTGGCTTTTGCCTCATTGGACCTCCCCAGGTCAAGCCAATAGGGATTAAGCAGCATAAGTGATAGCCTTCTGACATGTGTCCCCCTTTCCCCTTTTGTGAGAGCTTTAGGTAATTAAATAATTAAACTAAACTCTCATTGGACCCCTTTGCCTCCTGGCCAATAGGAATCAGGCAAGCCATGGGGCTCCTGAATGCTCATTGGACCCCTTGGGAGACTGCCCAATAGTCTTCTAGGACACTTAATTCTTATTGGTTTCTTTTATTAAATGTTTTTAAATTAATTAAACTAGATTTACTCTAGCTTAATTCTCATTGGTCCACTTCAAGGGTCTTCCAATAGGAATTGGGCACACCTTGTGGGCATCTGGCCTAGGGAGCTGACATGTGTCCCTCATTCCCTTTGTGTAAAGGGAGCCTGTGTGTGTGTGTGTGTGGTTTTCTCTCTCATCCCCTAGCTTTGGGGCTCGCCCCCTCCCATGTAGGGATGCAGAAAGACTTTTTGGGCACACACACTAAGCATCCAATTTTCCCTAAGGTTGACCTTTGGACACAACCTTTGAATTTTGGAACCTTAGCATTTTGGAAGTCTTAATGGGCTGAACCTTAGGGTCTTTTTAGCCCGTTGTTTCACATGGCTCTTTTGCAGATGGCCCCCCCTTTGGATCCCTATTTTCCCTCCTTTGGATCCCTACTGTGGCCGGTCTGCTAACTTAACCAATATTCTAGCTTTTTCTCCCTTGGCACTTCCCCACATTAAATGATCAGTTTAATATGAGAAAATCATTTAGGAGAATTAGATATTGATTATTATGACATAAGAAGTACGTGGTGGTAGCCATTGACTACCTTACAAGGTGGGTCGAGGCCAAAGCACTGAAAGAAGTAAATGCTAGTGTTGTGGCTCAGTTTGTGTTTGATAATGTATGTTGCCGTTTTGGGGTTCCATGGGTGTTAGTTTCTGATAGGGGTCAGGGGTTTAGAAGCAAGCTCATGAGCACATTAGTGGAAAAGTTTAAGATTCAGCACAGGTTTTCCTCACCCTATCACCCCCAATGCAATGGTCTAGTCGAGAGTACTAATGGTCAAATTGTCCAAATGCTAACGAAGTATGTGTATAAGCAAGAAGCTGAGTGGGAAGCAAATCTAGAGAAGTGTTTGTGGGCATATAGAACATCTTATAAAGTGGCTACAAACGTCACTCCATTTGAGCTTGTCTATGGTAAGGAGGCTGTGTTGCCAGTGCATGCACAGCTAGGTGCTTTAAAGGGTATGTGGCGTGTCAATGCCACTCAACAGGAGGTCCTACAGGATCAAATAGCCAGCTTGGAGGCTTTGCATATGCATAGAGAGGCAGCGGCAGACTACTACGTGAAGCAAAGAGAGAAGCGGGTTGCCAAGTTCAATAAAAACCTGCCGGACAAGAAGATAGAAGAAGGAGACTTGGTCATGAAGTACGAAAGCTACCTGGATTTCACATTCCAGAAGAAGTTCAAGAAGAAGTGTACGGGTTCATATAAAGTGAAGAAGGCCTTTCCGAATGGGACATATCACCTGGTAAGAGCGAATGGCAAGCTTCTTAGGAACAGGGTGAATGGTGTGCGGCTCAAACTGTATTTTGAGAGAAGTCTAGTGCCTGAAGTGCAGCAAATTATAGTCAAGGGGGGTGGGCAACCTACCTAAAGCATGCGGTGTGCGAGAGAAAGAAGACAAAGCTTTGTACATAGCCTCTACATATAGTTGTGCTTTTGTCAATGCTTTTAATCATCAGTTTGGTGTGCCAATTTTAAAGTTTGTACATATGCTTTTGGTCGAACATAAATGTTCGACGCGGGGGCTGGGCAATGATGGTACAGCTAAAGTTGGTCGAAGCTATCAAGTGGTCTATGCCAGGCAAAGGGTGCAGTCGAGTGCAGTGCAAAAGGCTAGGACAGGCACCAGGGCCCTTGGCAGTCGAAGGGTAGTGGGAATGCATGCTTGGTGTGGTTTTTTAGGCCAAAAGTGCAGCGGAATGGCTCAATTGGGATGGAAGGTCAAGATGTACGAAGTGACAAGTCAAAGCTCTAGAAGGTAGAGTTCACCATGCTCTAGAAGCAGTCCAAATGGCTCGTCAAACGGAGCCCCGGTGCTCAAGATATTGCAGTTTAAAGAAAGAGTGTGTAGCAGATCCCCGACGAACAGGGAAGCTGGGGACGGGTAGCCCGGGCTGATGTCAATGTATATGTGTGTAGTGCTCGAGTTGTGGAGCATGCCTGTCTTCTCGTAATGCGAATTGGAGCTCTGGATAGCAAGATATGGCTAGTTGAAGATATTCCAGGGGCCGGGTCTGAGCCCATTGGACCGCATTGGTAAATGTTCCATCTAGCGTCATTTTAGCCTCGCCAAGATTCTCGGTGAAAGGATGTACCATATGGAGTTAGCACGAATTGACTGCACGTCAATCGGATGCTTAGTCGGCAAGATACGGCAAAATGAATTCGGGAGCATTTGACAACGAGAGGTTTGCATATGATGTTTGGCTTTTTTTGCTGCCTTGAATGACGACATTGAAGATCCCAAAGTGGGGCAAGAGGCAGAGAATTTGAAGGCGGACATGGTGTGTTTAGGCCGGGCTTTAGAGTCGGTTCATAGACCAACTGGGCAATGCATAGCAAAGCACCCAATGCAAACCAAAAAGGGGTTTTTTATTGAAGTTGAAATGGGGTTTTTTCAAGTTTTCAAAAAGTTTTGAAAGCCATGAGCGAGGGGCTGCCACGTGGCTGGTGAATAAGCCCACATGCGGGGAGATGAGCCAAATTTCTGCGGTATATAGGGTGGGACGTGGGCACCCATTCGCATCAATGGAGGGAGTTGGAGCTCGTGGAGCTATGGTGAGCGCACTCACGGTTCTGTTGTGGCCGAACGCGGTGCTGTGCCGGCGGATTTTGGTGGCGTCAGTTGACAAGTGTGGTGACGCGGCTTGGTAGGGCGCTCTGAGGCGGTGGCGTGCGCCCGTAGCGGTGGCGGAGTCTGGCATTGGACATGATGATGTGTGACGTCCCAATGGGGGGATGGTCCCGCAACCGAACTTTTGAGGAGGAGGAGGGCAATAGCGACGTCGCTATTGCCTCCCCCCCTCAGGTAAGAGAGCAGTCCCGCGAGGCCAGCTAAGGGGCGAGCCCTCATGGGTACAAAGGGAAACCGTCCAAATCAAGCCCGAAGGCAGCCAGGTGGACAAGGCAAGGCAAAGGGGCAGTGTAAGCCGGACAAGTAAGTTGGGCATAAATCAAAGCCGGTCAAAGGGGAAGACCAAAGAGGCATTGCAATCAAAGGGTGCAAAGCTAAGCCAAGGTCAAGGCTAAATAAGACAAGGAGGATTCGGATAGAGGAAATGGAGTGTCTAAGTCAAAAATGGAACAGTGTAAGGTTTAGGCCAATAGGGGTAAAAATGAAGAGATAAAAATTAAAAAAATAAAAATCCTAGGGGGCAATAGCGACGTCCCTAATGCTCCCCCCTCCCAAGTGCAAATAGTGAAGAAGAGAGAAGTAGACCAAAGCGGTTTCCCTCTTCCCAAAGATGCCAATTCAAGATGCCAAGTGGACCTATTAAATTGTAAATTCCCAAATTAAAGCTATCCCCTATAAAAGTTAAAAATTAATCAAATTGGGGGCTTCTTCCTTGGCCATTGGAGGTGCCGTTTGAAGCCTGCAAAGTGGAGTTCTCTAGCAAGCTATCCCCTTTGTAACTTTTGCTTGAAAACGGCCATGGTGATGGCATTGCAAGCCAGTGTATGTGTTTTTTGAAGTGCAATCAAGCCACGGTTGCCTCCCGTGCTGTTGTTTCACTTTCCCCCCTTCTCTTTCTCCTGCTTTCATGTCTCTCCTCGGTGTCGGCTGTGTGGAAGTGTGTGCCCTCCAGGACCGATGGTGTTTTGAGTGAGAGAGTGAGATTGAGCGGTTTCTTGCGTGTGTAAGGGTGGACACAGGCCATGGCAACAGGTGTGCGTTGTGTGGTGGGTTTGTAGAGTGTGTGAGCAGTGGAAATCGAGCAGGCGGTGGTCTGCTAGTGTTAAGTGTTTGTTTGAAGGTGTTTTGTGAGAGGATAGGGGTGTTGTGAATACCCTGAGCTATAGAGAGGCCCATTTGTTTGTGCCGGGTGTGTTCTCCCATTCCCCCTCTCCAACGTGGTGATACACGCATTCAGTATAGGCACAATGAAAGAAAATTTATATCAGCCAATTCAGATGCATCTAAAAAATCGAAGGGGTCGAGAGGTGCTCTCTCTCCTGAGGACTTTGATAAAGCTAAGAAAGTGAAATTATGTTTTCAATGTGTAGGAAGCGGCCATGGAAAAAAGGATTGTCCCAACATGAAATTTGTTGCTCATGGAAAGGAGAAAGCAGTGCACACGGTGCAGCTGCTACCTCTTGAGTCTTCCTCACGATTCTCTACAGTGGAAGTAACACACACAGAGGTGGTACATGAATGCTGTCTCACAGCTTCCATGTGGCTACAAAACTTTGGACCACATGAATTAGTACGTATGTACGGATCTCTACAAGGCCACAAGGTGCGCATCTTGGTAGATGATGGTGCTACTCACAATTTCATCAATTATGGATTGGTGAAAAAACTCAAATTGCCTCAAACTCCGAGTATCCACCGCTACAAGGTAGCAATGATGAATGGACATGATACCTAGATATGGAATACTCAGTGCCAAGTTGTTCCATTGGAAGTACAAGGTTACTCCACATGCTTGTATTTTCAGGTTATGAACATGGAAAGGGCAGACGTGGTCCTTGGTAGGGAGTGGTTGCATAGCCTAGGACCATCACTGAAGAGTAGCTATGAGCACAACAGCTTGATGTTTGAATCCCATGGCGCACATGTGTTGTTGTTAGGAGATAAGGATGTACCTTCTTCACCATTGATTTGTACCGCTGAGCTTATGCAGCTCGTTTTCGATAATGAAATAGATCAAGTTTTCTTGTGTTACTCACTGTCTCATTTTCTTTCTAACATTGAATCTGTTGAACATTCCTCAACGCCACATGCTTCTCTCTCATCTCTTCCACCAATGGCTAATTCTAAACGATTGCTAGTGAGTTACACAAATTATTAAAGTAATTTCAAAATGTTTTTCGTAATGATTTGCCACCAGGATTACCGTCGACACGATCGGTGCAACATAGCATCGTTGTGGCTATAGGCTATAAACCTGTCAATAAACCACCGTACCATATGAGTTATTATGAAGGTACTGAGGTGGAATGTCAGCTTGCTGACTCCCTTATCGGAGGGTATATACAACCCAGTTCTTCACCATGGGCCTCTCCTATCCTATTAGTGAAGAAAAAAGACGGCAGTATATGCATACGAGTAAGAACAAATACCCATTGCCTCGAGTACATGAGTTGTTTGACAAACTCACTTATGCTCGCATTTTTACGAAAATAGACTTGTGGTCAGGATATCACCAAGTCCATATTCGACTTGCTAATGTACCCAAAATTGCATTTTGAACACGGTTTGGACACTATGAGTGCTTGGTGATGCCCTTTGGGTTAACCAATGCACCCGCATCATTCATGACACTTACGGATAGTGTCTTGAAGTCGTACTTGGGCAAATTTGTCATCTTTTTTCTCAATGAACTTCTAGTCTACAGTGCTTCTGAAGAAGAACACTTAGAACATCTTAGGTAGGTGTTCGAGTTGTTACGGACAAAAAACTTATATTCCAAGGAATCTAAGTGTGATTTTTTGAAATAAGAAATTCACTATCTAGGGCATGAAATTTCAGCTAATGGGCTATATATGGATCAATCCAAAGTGGATACCATCCAAAAATGGCCTTCTCCTAAAAATATGAAAGAGTTACAATTTTTTTTGGGATTTGCAGGTTTTTACCAAAGGCTCGTTAAATAACTATGCTAATATTGTTGTTCCCATGACGGATGAACTAAAAGGCAAAGGAAAAGCTTTTCAGTGGGGATCCTCTCAACAACACAGTTTCAATATGCTCAAGGATGCATTAGCTACAGTTCCTATACTAGCTAATGTAGATCCTCTTAAACCATTTGTTTTGGAAACAGATTCCAGTGATCTTGCTATTGGAGGAGTCCTGTTACAAGACGAACGACCAATTGCATTTGAAAGCAAGAATCTTGATGCAGCTCAGTAGAACTACTCTGCTTATGAGTACAAACTCTATGCAATAGTGTTTGCCTTAAAAACATGGTGACATTATATGTATGGTGCTCATTTTGAAATTTTGTTTGACCATGAAAGCATAAAATGGTTTACACAACAAACGGATTTGAAGGGTCGGAGAGCCAAATGGATCGAGATTCTTTAGGAATATGACACCAAGATCAGGTATTGTAAAGGTCTATACAATGTGGTGACAGACGCTCTAAGTTGTATGTCGGAGATCAATTATCTCTTGTTCACGGAACTTCATAGTGAATTATCCAAGGGGTCATGTTTGCAAAGGCAACACCAAGGTGTTTTTCACTCCGGATAAGTGGACACTATGTGTAACCTACAGGTATGCATCTGGTTTGGTTTTATGTTTTTTGGGTTTTCTTTTTCTATGTAGGATGCATAAAATATGTTGTCATCCATTTTTTGCTCTTCAGAGAGATGACAAGGTCATGTAAGATACCTCTGAATTCCATTCACCCGTTAATTTTTATCGATACCATTATGATTGCTTGTATGCATAATGTGACAAGTAGCATTCCATGTACGGTAGGCATGTATATCCTCTAGACATTCATATTGTCTATGCTAACAATGCTAACTACTATACAAAGTTTGCTAACCACCATGATTAATATGCTAACTAGCATACAAAATATGCTAATAAGGAAGTGTGACTATAGTGTGTATGCTAACTAGCAGAGAATGTATGCTAATTAGCATATATCAAATGTTAATAGGCAAAATTGTGTGTATGTTAATGGTATGCTTATAATTGATGGTGTGCTAATTAGCATACATGCTATGTTAATTAGCATAAATGGTATGCTAATTAGCATACAATGTATGCTAGCATAGATGGTATGCTAACTAGAGGATAAGTTATGCTAACAAACATAACGTCTCTGCTAATTAGCATACCATTTTTGGTGGTTAGCATATTGTGCATGCTAACTAAAATACACATTACGATAACTAGCAAAGAGGTATGCTAACTATAATACAAATTATGCTAGCTAGCTCAAAATGTACGCTAACTAGCGTAGAGGTATGCTAACAAGCATACACATTTTGCTAGCTAGCAAAGAAGGTATGCTAACTAAACTTTGAATGCTTGTTAGCATGCACCAAATGCTAGCTAGCATACTGAGTATGTTAATTATCACACCTTTTTTTATAGTTATCATACTTGCATGCTATCCATCATACTAAATGTTCTAATTAGCATATATAATATGCTAATTAGCATATCCTGTTAGCCAGTTAGCACACATGGCTAACAAGGTATGCTAATTAGCATATATTATATGCTAATTAGCATATAAAATATGCTAATTAGTAAACTTTTTATGCTAATTAGAACATTGTGTATGATGACTAGCATGCAAGTATGATAATTATAAGAAAAGGTATGCTTATGCATGCCGATTAGCATACCTTTTTCCTAATTAGCATACTTGCATGCTAGCCATCATACATCATTCTAATTAGCATAAAAATTATGCTAATTAACATATATATGCTAATTAGCATACCCTATATGTTGATTAGCACACTGTGTGTGCTAATTTGCATACCCTATATTTTAGTTAGTGCACAGGGTATGCTAACTAGCATACTTTGTGTCTAACTGGGAAACTCTCTATGCTAGTTAGCATGCATATTTTGTTAACTAGAATAGAAGGTATGATTATTAGCATACACAGTATGCTAACTAGCATACAAAAAATGCCAAATAGTATTCACAATGCTAACTAACATACAAGGTATGCTAATTAGCATACTTTGTGTCTAATTGGGAAAATCTCTATGCTAGTTAGCATGAATATTTTGTTAACTAGCATAGAATGTATGCTTATTAGCATACACAATATGCTAACTAGCATACAAAAAATGCCAACTAGTATTCACAATATGTTAGCTAGGATAACTGTCTGTGCTAACTAGCATATACAATATGCTTACCACCATGACAAAGTATGCTAGCTATATCTCATAGTATGCTTACTAGCATAACTAGGTTTGACAACTACCATACACAATATGCTAGACACCATACCCACTAAGCTAACTAGCATACCTTATATGCTAACTAGCATAACTAGGTTTGACAACTACCATACATAATATTCTAGACACCATACCCACTAAGCTAATTAGTTTTGACAACTACCATACACAATATGCTAGACACCATACCCACTAAGCTAACTAGCAGACCTTCTATGCTAACTAGCATACACAGGGCTAGTGTAGGAATCAGGGCTGGATAATTGTTCCTTAACATTATCTTACTAGAACTCTGTGTGATTGGAGGTCCTTGCCCCATGACCTTGCCACACCATCCAGGTGGTATCCTCTGCTGGCAGGTGGAAGCTCTACATTCGGTCCCCAGGGAGCATTCAGAAACAAAGCAGATTAGGTGATAGGTATGCTCACATGGCATTTTGACAATTGCACTGATTTAGTGTACTTCTAGTGGTAGAACACAGCCAGTACACACGTTGCTTGTTGTCCCATCCCGTACCCCTCCTATACACTCTGTAAAAGTGTCCATAGCTATCTTGCATAGGGCAGTGGGATGAAGGAGCCTTGTATCATCCTAATTATCTGCATGAGCAGCTGCAATTGACTATCGTAGGCGTGCACTTTCGCTTACTACCCCTCCACATTAATCTACAAACCAATCAAAACAGAGGCATGCTTAGTACATAGGATAGTTGTGCCCATATTCAAAACATAAGGATCAATCACAAAAACCATCGGCACTTACATGAAGACATGTTATGTCAATATCAATAGTAGTGGGAGTGTCCTCACTGTGAGGAAACCCCAAACCATCCAGTGTCTCCTTCAATGTCTCGATCTTTACCTTGAGCTCTATTTCTCTCCTTGCATCCACACTGTCAGTGATGCCAAAACACCGCAATTCATTCTCAACATCATGAAGCTTATGTCTCATAGCAAGTACTACATGGCTGACCATGCCATGGCTTGGTTTCAGAACCCTCGCAGCTTCAAGATCCTGACCCGCATTCTTGAGGTATTGTTTAGCATCCTACAGTCAATTTCTGAGATGGTCATTTGCACTCATGATGTGCTGCAAATCAAAGATCCCGAAATATGACATGCTTGTTGTCACTTTGTGAGAGCTGTTAATAGGGAGGGGTGTTGCTCTGGCAGTGCAAAAAACATTTGGAGCTACTTGGCCAGCCCAATCGTCCTTTGTTTTCGTGGAGCCCTCCTCTATTTTTTGACTTGAGGGGTGCGTAATACGCACCCTCCACTTTTCAACATGGGCATTATAGATCCTTTTTCTCGAAGATCCTGCACATGCTAGACAACAAACTCAGCCCAATTGAACTGCATGATTGAGCCACTTGCAATTGCCACTAGACTGAATTGTTTTACATCACCCTTCGCAAAAGCCGAATTAATTTCCATGCTAGTGGGGGGCTTCTGGTACACCTTGTAGTGCAGCTGAAGTACTTGGTCATACATGTCTCCATGAATGCTACTACATTTGAAGCAATATTTTTTGCGATCCTTCACCTCTCTGAATACACTAAACCACTCCAAATCTATAATCTGCTCCCACTTCACCAATATGGGGTTGTCACCGTCCATGGAGAGGCCATGGACAACATTAAACTCTTCTGCTGTTACACAAAACTTTTCCTAAAGTGGGATGTTCAGCTTGGGAGGTTTCCATCGGCCTGCAAATCACACAAGATTATAATATTAACACCTTACAAAACCCCACTAGAATAGGGCTCATGTCAAGTAATTTATACATAGGCAATTGTGCGGGCTCTCGTTAGATGCAATCATCTAAGCATGCGCCTTGAATGCCTAAGGCAATGCACAAGCACCTGATCAGTGTGAGAGAATCCACAACTAGATTGTAGACGGAGGCTACTGCAAAAAAAATCATATAAGATGAATGCATAGTCCTCTGTGTTGATTGTAGTATATGCTTAGCAACACAATTTTCTCATAGCTGAGAGGATTCACTAACACATTAGTAGTCGGGGCATGCTGGAGAAATGTGTCATGCTTTGCTTGATTTACAACTTCTAAATGTGGCCCCCTCATTGAAGAGAGAGAGACGGAGAGAGAGAGAGAGTACCTGAGTCTTGCTTCCCATTCCCTGCATGCATGTACTTTGACAGGGGGGATCCTTGGGAATTAGAAGCATTTAATCTTTTGCGGGGTGAAGGAGAAGTAACAGAACCTTTGCCCCTCGACTTCCTTCTCGATGGAGTACTGTCAAGATTGCTGTCAGAGTGGCTGGTTCCAATGGTGAGCTATCCTCCACTTGGGTTGACTGCTGGTCTCTGACTGCAGACCTGCTTGTAGCTCGCAATCGCTTTCCCCCCTCTGTCTGACCTTTGGCCCTTGCGTTGTGCTTCCCTCCATGCTTCATGACTACACCACTACCTCAACGTAATGACTGATCTTAACTGTTAGATATTTTAAAAATATTACGATTCATTTTTTTGAAGTCCAAGTATTACACTTTGTATAGTTCATGATGGTGGCCCACACACTTGAAAAAACATGATTGTCCTATCCATGTGTTATGCTTATAATATGTGCTTGTTGGCATATGTTAACTAGCACAAAAAGCACGACACGTTAACATGCTTTCACCGTTAGGTAATTTAATAATTCAACTAAACTCTCATTGGACCCCTTTGCCTCCTGGCCAATAGAAATCAGGCAAGCCATTAGGCTGTTGAATGCTCATTGGTCCCCTTGGGAGACCGTCCAAAAGTATTCTAGAGAGCTTACTTCTTATTGACTCTTTTGTTAAGTGTTTTTAAATTAATTAAACTAGAAGTACTCTAGCCTAATTCTCATTGGTCCACCTCCAAGGCCATCCAATAGGATTTGAGTACACGTTGTGGGCATCTGGGCTAGGGAGATGACATGTGTCCCTCTTTCCCCTTGTGTACAAAGGTAGCTTGTGTGTCTGTGTATGAGTTTCTCTCTCATCTCCTACTTCTTGGGCTCACCTCCTCCTATGTAGGGCTTGACAAAGACTTTTGGGACACACACAAAGCATCCAATTTTCCCTAAAGTTGACCTTTGGACACAACCTTTGAATTTTGGAACCTTAGCATTTTGGATGTCTTAATGGGCTGAACCTTAAGGTCTTCTAAGCCCATTGTTGCACATAGCTCTTTTGCAAATGGCCCCCCCTTTGGATCCCTATTTTTGCTCCTTTGGATCCCTACTGTGGCCAGTCTACTAACTTAACCAATATTCTAGCTTTCCCCCCCCAGGCACTTCCCCATATTAAATGATCAGTTTAACATGAGAAAATCATTTAGGAGAATTGATATTGATTATTATGACACCCACCAAAACTTTAAATGACCATAACTTACCCGTCCGAGTAAGTATCTATTGTTGACAATACAAAAATATTGGCATATCTGTAAGGTCTCTGACCCCGACCAAAAAGAGCACCATTGTACCATGGAATGAACATAATGGAAAAAGTTATTATTTTTAGCAGTTTTCAAAATTCTATCAGTGCCATGATGTTTAGAATGTTATAAAGTTTTTAAAAGTGAATTAAAGTAATTTTTGTGGAAAATTTTCAAAAATAGTAAGTTTTTTGTCACCTGATCCGTCTAGTTTTAACCATCTCGAAAAACTGCACCCGTACCCCGAATTTGGAAAAAATGCATTTTCGGACCCCGAGGGCTGCTAAATATGGCAGGTACTTGGACATATACACCTTAGTTAGATCTTAGTACACAAATTTACAGCATTAAATTCCAATTCGTATCAGCTGTTTTAGCCTAAAATCAAAATTTCCTAAAGTTGTGCGGGGAGACATCGGGGTTCAAGGCTGTGTGGAAAAAGGTCCCAGGCCACTTAGAGCTTGCTTTATTAGCTAGGGGGTGCCTTCTCATCTCTAGGGAGGTGTGTGAGAGTTACCATGCTTGAGAGAGAGTGTGAGAGTCAGTTAATCTAGCTAACTGGACACTTGGTAGGCATGTAACTAGACTTACCATGCATGAAGTGAGTACTCTTCAGATGGTTATAGCAGCTTGGGTCGATTTTCAGCATAGGAGGGCCTATTTAAGAGTGTGCTCACACACACACACACACACACACATATATGCTCACACACCCACTCAGTACACACACACACACACTTACACACACACCTTGGGGAGGTGCTGCCGGCACACATAGTTTTTGGAGAAGAAGCAAAGGAGGGAAGTGCTGCTCGATTCTCATCTCGAGGAATCCATTGGATCAGAAATTCGAGTAGATTTCAGCCCCTAATCACGTTAATATGAATTTATTTCATGTTTTGTTGCAAATCTCTCTATCATTCTCCTAATCTCACAACTATTATGCTTAATCATAGCTAGATTACTCAATAGCTGCTCTCTAATTCTCCATATCATTAGTCTACTACATAATTCTTAATATAATGGTTAATTATGCAAGCAATTAACCTCTACTAATCATAGATTAATGCATGATTAGTAAGAAGAAATCTTCCGCTAGTCATCATAGTAAATAATTGTCAACCCGGCGATGATGTGGAATTGGTCAATTTCATCATATTACCACACAATGTTTGAATAAATAAGTTAGACTCAAACCGTTCATATATTAGGATGCAATTAAGGATAATTAATCCATCATTAATCCGCTAGGAAGGGGAATCCTCTCACCTATGCATATGGTAATTCTGCATCTCTCTACTTACATTAGGAAGGTGATTGAGCATGTCTAATTCACCTCTCTAGTAATTTAATTAGTCAAAATCTGAAATTTCTAATTCTCTAGTCCAAGTATTTAACTTTAGAGCCAATTCCCATAGAACAAGTAAGGTACTATCCATAAATTACTATGTCTTGAAGGAAATCTAACCCCCTTGTATTAACGGAATTGTTTAGTGATTTTAATCTGTCATCTTGATTGTTATGGTAGTCTTGGACATTAGTTCTTTTCTCCAAGTTTGTCAATTAAGTAGTGAGTATAAAATGGCCTTGGTAAAGATAACTCGCTTCAGTGGTGCCCACGACCGCGAGGCGGGAACAAGCAACGTGAATGGGAAAGGAAAAGCTCCCATGGACGACCAAGTATCGGCCATCTCACAGGCCAATGACGAGGAAATGGAGGAGGTAGGTCACATTTTTATTCAAGTTTGTTTAAATTAACATTGCATACGATAAGTCAGGAAAGAACATATCCCTAAAAATGTTGGAGAAATCCGACAGAAACCTTGGCATTTGAATTCAATTGTATATTTAATTCTAAGTAGGAAAGAATGATTGATGGATATAGTGTTTGAAATAGAAAAGAATGTCTGCTAGGGAAAATTTAGCTCGGTATGTTCATTTCTATTTCCAATGTTGAAACTAGTCTTGATCCCCCTACTAATCAAAGGGGGCGGCTCGCGATGATCTTGCAGTAGCTAGAGTTACTAGCTTAGGTCCTCTATCCACGACTTGCGTTCTTTGCGATGGATACCCACGTCTTGTGTTCTATGTGGTGGGAATGTCCATGTCGTTCGTTCCTTGCGATGGACATACCTAGTTGTATGGGCAGCTGGGCGATAACATGAGGAGTAAACTCTCGCTGGATGGCAGATGTTGTACCTCTTGGAATTTTAATGAATAAGTTTGAGTAAAATTTTTACTAGAGTTACTGTCTTGGTGCCGCTTTGTAATACTGGTTGAAGGGCTGTCTTAACGAACCCTGTGAATTGGAATCTAATCAAGGAACTTATATGTTGAACAACCATTGTGGTAGTAATTAGGACACACAAAGAAGTGTGAGTGCGGAGGTGGAAAGTGGGGGCTTGGCTCAAGTTTCTACTAATGCCTATGAGAAGGGTGGTCCCGATTAGTCGGGAATTCTCCGTCCCCATAGTGTTATAAATCAACACTAGTATTACTCGTTGCCCCTAGAGTGGCGAAGTCTCAAGTGTACGTGCCTCTGAAACATGGGAAAAAAGGCACTCAGGATTTCTCTCCTCTTGGAAGGTGGGTCTTAGGATCGCTAGATAAGTTAAGTACGCTTCCCCTGCGAGGTAGAGCTAGATCTTATTGCTAGTAGGCTCGAACTCGACTCACTTTGTGATGAGAGATCGTCCGCTAGATGAACCCTGAACCACTTTATTTTCTTCCTCTATAGATCTAGTGGCCACCAGGTTTACCATCAGATCCGCCGTTGGAGATGGCGGGGTGGGGACCTCACACCTGGTATCAGAGCTAAGGATAGGTTAGACTGAGAAATAAAGTCGTATTGTTTGAATTTTCAAAAGGAAATAAGGGTATATAGGTAGTTGATCCAAATTCCTTGCATTGGTGTTGTAGGAAGACCCCGTGCTAGAATATCGGAAGTCCCAAGTGTTTGAGCTTATTTACGAACAAGCTCGACGATCCCGAGTTTACCAATTCATGCGAGATGTCATGGAGATGTTGCTGAAGGCTCATACACCGCACTCCACTCGCATCGATAGAGGATGGGGGCTCGATTGGACACTTTCAGGAGGGGTTTACTACATTAACGCTCGGAAGCTAAGATGCCTGGCTACCGATTTGAAGAAAATGCGTTGGGGAGAAGAATTGAGGGTGATGCAGATATTCTACTTGCTGCCTACACGTATGGACCTGACTCTCTCAGACGGCACCAATCAAACCCTCAATGAGTGGCTTTTGGAGAAGGTCACTAATGTAATCCCAGTAAACAGAGTTAGAACTTTTGGAGTACCAAAAGAAGAATCCCGGCTCCACACCATAGTTTACTATCCACTCAAAGATGAGTATAGGAACTAATTCACGAATAAAGTAGAGTATCATGTGAACACAACCTGCTAGGCGTATCTTATATGCATTCCAAAGCCATGTAATGAATTGATCATGAGTTATCCTAAGCCTTGAGAGGTTTCAATTGTAATAAATCTTCATCAATAAAGTGTTTTTTTTTGTCTCTGAGTCTCTTTCTCTTGATAAAGTGGGATATTGATATTCTACTTGCTGCCTACACGTATGGACCTGACTCTCTCTAACGGCACCAATCAAACCCTCAATGAGTGGCTTTTGGAGAAGGTCATTAATGTAATCCTAGCAAGCAGAGTTAGAACTTTTGGAGTACCAAAAGAAGAATCCCGGCTCGCCACCATAGTTTACTATCCACTCAAAGATGAGTATAGGAACTACTTCACGAATAAAGTAGAGTATCATGTGAACACAACCTGCTAGGTGTATCTTATATGCATTCCAAAGCCATGTAATAAATTGATCATGAGTTATCCTAAGCCTTGAGATATTTTGATTGTAATAAATCTTCATCAATAAAGTGTTTTTTTTGTTCTCTGAGTCTCTGTCTCTTGATAAAGTGGGATCTTGAATTTTATTTAAGTCCCGTGTCTATTTGAAATCCAAGTAATGGTATCAAGAATCTCATGTAACCCATGTAGGCACCGCCTGCTGCTCTCTACTCGGCCACGCAAGAAAAGAAGCTCCTGCTTAAACAAGCCCAACCTCCACCCTTTAAGGGCAAGGGAGAAAATGTGGAGAGAGATGCACAAGTATGGATGAAGGATATGGACGACTACTTTGAAGGGTTGGGAACCCAACCCGTGAATCAAACCATGCTTGCAATGTTCCGCTTGTCTAGTGATGCCAAGATATGGTGGAAGAAACATTGCAGGGACTTGGATATTAAGGGATCTTTCCAATCCTAGGAAGACATTAAGGCTACAGTAATGGGGCGTTACTTACCACCCGCCTATAAAACCTTGAAGATGAACGAGTTCTTTTCACTTCGGCAGCTGACTTCATCTGTCGAAGAATATTATTCAAAGTTCGTCACTCTTTGGAGATATTCTCCTAAGATGACGTTGGAACAACAGGTAGCAAGGTTCTGTTGAGGGCTAATTGATCCTTTGAATACTCGGTTGGAAGCTCTCAGGCCGACAACACTGCAGGATGCCTTGTTGAGGGCCAAACCTTTAGCGCTCTTGAAGTACAAAAAGTTAATCACAATAAGAGGAATCATTTGGCAAAAATGGCAAGGATAAATGTTTGGAATAACAGACTAGCCAACCAAGCATATGATCACCGCCTATTGTGGCTACCACCATAACTATGGAGTTCCCAAATGTTCGATGCTACGGTTGCGGCGAGTTTGGGCATTACAGATCCAAGTGCCCCAAGAAGACTCAGGCAAACAGCGCCAATACCATACCCTTGAATGTCCATGGGCGTGGCCAACCTAATGGAAGAGGAGGACGTGGAAGGGTAAACAGAGGGCGAGGGCGTGGAGCTACGGCCAGAGTAAATGCCGTAGTGGTACAATCAACTATGGGAGATGAAGCAGTGGAGAGAGCAACCTTGCATGCTGCAATTGACAACCCCAATAGTTGCGAGCAATACACAATCATTCATACGCCAGGATCTCTCAGAGTTGAAAAAGTTAACTTCCTTATAGATTGTGGTAGCACTCTTTCATTTCTTTCACCCAGATGCATGAGGAAGCTAAAGCTAGATAAGTATCCAACTAGCAAGCTAGTTGTAGAGTTAGCAAACGGCAAGGAAGTAGTATCTCAACACTCTGCAGGAAAAATTGACTTTGATCTAGGGGGACACCCAACCTCTACCCAATTTCGAACCCTATCCTTAGGATTAATTGATGGGATACTAGGGATGGGCTGGCTAAAGCAAAATAAGGCCCACATCCATTGTGCACAAGGGAACTTTACTTTTACAGATAAATTGGGTAATGAAGTCTTAATCCACGGGGAAAATGGGAGACCTAGGGCTACTCTAGTTAAGGCTAGCAGACTTTTGAAGGGACTGAGAAAAGGGCAACAAATTTATGCGGTAAAGCTCAACAAGGTGGACAATCAGACACCAAACTTCGACCAAACTGGTTGAGGGAGTATGATGATGTATTCCCTGAAGACATTACGAATCTTCCATCACATAGAGAGGTAGATCATGAGATTGAGACTATCCCTGGATGTGAACCTATCTCAAAGAGACCTTATAAAATGTCACTTCCAGAGGCTATAAAACTCAAGGAACAACTTAGGCAACTCATTGAACAAGGATTCATTCGACCCAGTACTTCTCCTTGTGATGCACCAGTTCTTTTTCAGAAGAACAAGGATGGGACCTTAAGGCTATGCATAGATTACCATGGATTGAACCAGGTAGCTGTCAAAAACAAGTATCCAGTTCCAAGGATTGATGAGCTCTTGGATAGACTCCATGGCGCCAAAATGTTTACAAAGATTGATCTAAGGTCAGGATATTACCAAATCAGGATCGAGGAATCATATATTCCAAAGACAGCTTTCAACACTGGGTATGGACACTACGAATTCACAGTAATGTCTTTTGGTCTAACAAATGCTCCTGCAAGCTTCAATCGACTTATGCAGGATATTTTCAGACCTTATCTGGATGATTTTGTCTTGATTTTCTTTGATGACATTTTGATCTATTCTAAGAACGATATAGATCATGAAAAACATGTTCGCAAAGTACTTGATCTTCTTCAAGAACACCAACTTTACGCTAAAGCGAGCAAGTGTATCTTCTGCTCACCAAAGGTCAATTATCTTGGATTTGTCATATCGGCCGAAGGGGTTTCAGTGGACCCAGATAAAGTCAAGGATATCATTGATTGGCCTCAACCATCCACCGTCAGCAAAGTAAGAGGATTTCTGGGGATAACGGGGTACAGGATTTTTGTCAAGGACTATGCACATATTACTGCACCTTTGACGGAACTCCTGAAGAAAGGAATGAGGATCGAATGGAAGACCGACCACGAGTCTAGTTTTGCTAAGCTAAAAGAATTCTTGGTTTCAGCTCCTATCTTAAAGCTTCCAGATTTCAGTAAGGAATTTGAAGTAGCGATCGATGCTAGCAAATATGTTTTAGGCAGAGTTCTTACTCAAGAAGGAAGACCGGTGGCGTATACTTCACAAAAGCTGAGGGAGCATGAGAAGAATAATCCTACTCATGATTTGGAACTTTTAGTGGTTATACATGCGCTGAAGTTATGGAAACATTATCTTCTCAGGCGCAAGTTTCAGTAGGTTGTACGGTCTCTGACCCCGATCAAAAAGCGCAACATTGTACCATGGAATGAACATAATGGAAAAAGTTACTATTTTTAGAAATTTTCCAAATTTTGTCAGTGCCATGATGTTTAGAATGTTATAAAGCCTCCAAAAGTGAATTAAAATAATTTTTGTGGAAAATTTCCAAAAATAGTAAGTTTTTGGTCACCTGACCCGTCTAGTTTTAATCGTCTCGAAAAACTGCACTCGTACCCCGAATTTGAAAAAAATGCATTTTTGGACCCCGGGGGCTGCTAAATATGGCAGGTACTCGGACAAATACACCTTAGTTAGAGCTTAGTATAGCAATTTACGGCATTAAATTCCGATTCGTATCGGCCGTTTAAGCCTAAAATCAAAATTTCCTAAGGTTGTGCGGGGAGGCACCGGGGCTTGAGGCTGTGTGCGAATAGGTCCCAAGCCACTCAGAGCTTGCTTTAGCAGCTAGAGGGCGCCTTCTCATCTCTAGGGAGGTGTGGAAGAGTTACCATGCTTGAGAGAGAGTGTGAGAGTCAGTTACACTAGCTAACTGGACACTTGGTAGGCATGTAACTAGACTTACCATGCATGAAGTGAGTGCTCTTCAGATGCTTATAGCAGCTTGGGTCGATTTTCAGCATGGGAGGGCCTATTTAACAGTGTGCTCACACACACACACACACATATATGCTCACACACCCACTCAGTACACACACACACACTTACACACACACACCTTGGGGAGGTGCTGCCGGCACACATAGTTTTTGGAGAAGAAGCAAAGGAGGGAAGTGCTGCCCGGTTCTCATCTCGAGGACTCCATTGGATAAAAAATTTGAGTGAATTTCAGCCCTTAATCACGTTAATATGAATTTATTTCATGCTTTGCTGCAAATCTCTCTATCATTCTCCTAATCTCGCAACTACTATGCTTAATCATAGCTAAATTACTCAATAGTCGTTCTCTAATTCTCCATATCATTAGTCTACTACATAATTCTTAATCTAATGGTTAATTATGCAAGCAATCAACCTCTCATAATCATAGATTAATGCATGATTAGTAAGAATAAATCTTCCGCTAGTCATCATAGTAAATAATTGTCAAGCCGGCAATGATGTGGAATTGGTCAATTTCATCCTATTACCACACAATGTTTGAATAACTAAGTTAGAATCAATCCGTTCATAGATTAGGATGCAATTAAGGATAATTAATCCATCATTAATCCGCTAGGAAGGAGAATCCTCTCACCTATGCATATGGTAATTCTGCATCTCTCTACTCACATTAGGAAGGTGATTGAACATGTCTAATTCACCTCTCTAGTAATTTAAGTAGTAAAAATCTGAAATTTCTAATTACCTAGGCCAAGTATTTAACTTTAGAGCCAATTCCCATAGAACAAGTAAGGTACTATCCATAAATTACTATGTCTTGAAGGAAATCTAACCCCCTCGTATAAAAGGAATTGTTCAGTGATTCTAATATGTCATCCTGATTGTTATGGTAGTCTTGGACATTAGTTCTTTTCTCCAAGTTTGTCAATTAAGTAGTGAGTATAAAATGGCCTTGGTAAAGATAACTCGCTTCAGTGGTGCCCACGACCGCGAGGCGGGAACAAGCAACGTGAATGGGAAAGGAAAAGCTCCCATGGACGACCAAGTATCGGCCATCTCACAGGCCAATGACGAGGAAATGGAGGAGGTAGGTCACATTTTTATTCAAGTTTGTTTAAATTAACATTGCATACGATAAGTCAGGAAAGAACATATCCCTAAACATGTTGGAGAAATCCAACGAAAACCTCGGCATTTGAATTCAATTGTATATTTAATTCTAAGTAGGAAAGAATGATTGATGGATATAGTGTTTGAAATAGAAAAGAATGTCTGCTAGGGAAAATTTAGCTCCGCATGTTCATTTCTATTCCAATGTTGAAACTAGTCCTGATCCCCCTATTGATCAAAGGGGGCGGCTCGCGATGATCTTGCAGTAGCTAGAGTTACTAGCTTAGGGCCTCTATCCACGACTTGCATTATTTGCGATGGATACCCACATCTTGTGTTCTATGCGGTGGGAATGTCCATGTCGTGCGTTCCTTGTGGTGGACATACCTAGTTGTATGGGCAGCTAGGCAACAACGGGAGGAGTAAACTCTCGCTGGAGGGCAGATGTTGTACCTCTTGGAATTTTAATGAATAAATTTGAGTAAAATTTTTACTAGAGTTACTGTCTTTGTGCCGCTTTGCAATACTGGTTGAAGGGCTGTCTTAACAAACCCTGTGAATTTTAATCTAATCAAGGAGCTTATATGTTGAACAACCATTGTGGTAGTAATTAGGACACACAAAGAAGTGTGAGTGCGGGGGTGGAAAGTGGAGGCTTGGCTCAGGTTGCCAATGCCTATGAGAAGGGTGGTCCCGATTGGTCGGGAACTCTCCGTCCCCATAGTGTTATAAATTGATACGTGTATTAATCATTGCCCCTAGAGTGGCGAAGTCTCAAGTGTACGTGCCTCTGAAACATGGGGAAAGACAGTCGAGATTTCTCTCCTCTTGGAAGGTGGGTCTTAGGATTGCTAGATAAGTTAAGTACGCTTCCCTTGCGAGGTGGAGCTAGATCTCGTTGCTAGTAGGCTCAAACTTGACTCACTTTATGATGAGAGATCGTCCGCTAGATGAACCCTGAACCACTTTGTTTTCTTCCGCTATAGATCTAGTGGCCACCAGGTTTACCATTAGATCCTCCGTTTGAGACGGCGGGGTGGGGACCTCACAATATCCCTAGACATGATCACTTCGAATCTATCCATTTATGTCAACTCTAATCATCCATCTATACGTGCCCTGTTTGGAAAGGATCTGCAAAGCCTTGTAAGCTTAGACTTTGATATCTTTCACACCGTAGCTCCGTGTGGGACGCATGTCTAACCTCACCATCCTATCTTATTGCAGTACTAGCAAGAACCACAATTAATTTGTCAAACCATGGGACAAAGCTGACTCGACTAGTGCATAGAGGCTATAAGAGGTTGTCAATCTCTTGGAAAAGAACTAGCAACTCGCATCTAACTCAAGCTACACTCAAGTGATTGAAATCACCAAAATCCAGTCGCTCATCGGCAAACACACACATCCATTACAACATCAAATGACATCCAAACGTAATGAAACTTCTAGGACAAGTTTATAAGACCTAAGCACACATGCTTGTGGTATCAAACCCCACTTTAGGTCAAGTTCCAATATCGCGATTATTAACAGCAGTGTATTTTTCACCTAGTCATTTTCGACCCAGAATGCATCTAAATGCTTAGCAATGATGCCCCAATACCTCGCCTATGCTTAGTTTTTTATTTGAAAGAGTAAATTCCTAGTTATGATAAAATTAGGCAGCGGGTCGGTGACGCCAAAAGCTACGAAATACTATGGAGGGTTACGTCAATGCATAGAGCTCTTACATGTGGTTGCAACGCAACCACAAACGCAATCGCAATGTGACAACCGGAGAGGGAGTAGGAAGCGTGAGAAGGAAAGTAGTGAGCATCGTTAGCTCACGCTGTGTATTTCTTGTCCAAACTTATAAAAAACTTACAAAAATTGGCTTCTATTTCTTAGACAAGGTTTTTGGGTGGTCAAAACTAATAATCTGGAGTTCTACCAAAGCTAGATAATGATTGGCTGATACAATCTAGAAGCCTGTAGCCTCGGCTCATTAATTATAGAGTTTATCCGAGAAAATAGAAGTTACAATATTCTCGATTTATCAAAATATAATTTTTTTACAAAGAGAACTCCGAAAAATGGTGTCCTTGTTAGCTTGCTGCTAGCATTCCCCCCTCCTCGCCTGTGTCGTCCCTTGACACAGCTTTATGGGATAAAATAGTCTTCGGGTTGATGGTTGGCGAGGCAGTCTTTAAGCGCATCTAGTGCACTTGTAGAAATTGCATTGTCACTTTATTCTTCAGCTCCACCACTGAGTAGCCTACAAACCTGGATGTTAAGTTGCTGATCACCGGTGCAAATATCTTCGTTCGCCAGGTGAAGAATCCAGTGTAGAAATCTTCTTCGAAGGCCAACATATTATCCGATGGCAAGAACATACATTTGTCATAAAAGACATAAAGGACTTCTTCTGAAGGCAAACTACTCAAATCGTAGCATAAACCTTTGTTACCTTCTGCAAATGACATCCATGCGGCTCCTGTCTGCCCAGGCTCATTAAAGACTTGGATGCATGTGAGCAACATTCTGGAAATTTTATATAACATGCCACCGGAGAGATCTGATAGACTCTTGAAGAAAGAAATGGCGCTTGTTAGGGTTTTCACCATGTATTCCTCTGTTGCTTGTCCTCTCTCTAGAGCTAGCAGCCTGGGGTAGTTAATCCAATTTGGCCTTTTCTTTGTCAATGCTTCATGCTCTTGCCATGTCCTTACTCTCGGTACGGCACAGAAGGTTGGATCTCTTTGAAGGGTTGCAGGTGCTCTTGTGAACAGAATCAGGTATCTTGGATTCTTGTTCAGCCAGCTTAACCTCCACTTTGGGTGGTCTTTATCTGCGCCATTTTCTTGCATATCTTTGTACAGCCTCTCTTTCACCTGTAATAATTCCACTTTGATGAGAGGGTATGGCAAGGATTATTGATGCCATTGAGCATTGATCTAATTGGGAGTGAGTCGAGTGATGTTGACAGAGTGTAAAGCTCTCAACTCCCAATCCATTACGGCTTTCCACTGATCATCCACCTCTAGGGTGATCTTCTCCTTCAGTGCATCCTCATGAGTTTTGGACACCTGGACCATTGGCACTGTGTCTGCATCTGTGATATTGATCTAAAAATCCTCATCACCACTCAGCTCTATTGTGGACTGTGTCTCAAACTCAGCAAATGAGACTGAGAGAATGCCTATCTGTGGTGGCTCTGAAGTACCTGCCTCTTCCTCGTGTCTAGTTTCCCATCTCTGAGGAGTTGATTAACTCACTTGAGCTCTGCTATTTCCTTTAGAAGCTCCTCTTCTCTTTGAACCCGCATCAGTGCCAGGTCCCTGCATTGTGATTGTTCCAGCTTTAGTTCTAATTCAAGATCTTTGTTCTTCTTTTGAAGTGCTTTGTACACTTTGTCAATTCCTTTGATCGAGGCCACGACTGGATTTTCTCTTATTTGCCGTAAGAAAATTACATGATCATTGATTCGCTATTTAGAATACTACAAGAAGCATTGGCAATGTCTAATTGCACCTAAATTTTTTGAACTGACAGAGATGTTGTAAGAAGTTCATTTGTAACTTCTGTCAGCTCCTCGTCTTTTGCTTTGCAGACATCGAATAGTTTGGTGAGAAGATCACCTAACTCCTCCATTTCTTTTTGCTGTCTATCTTTGGCTAGCTCATGCTGTTCAGCTTTTGCCTTCATCTCTTGCACCTGCCTTTGAAGATTGGTGATGACAGTCATCCTATCTTCTAACTCTCCTTGGAGAGCGTCAATCACCATCTCAAGTTCTTTGGCCTTCATGCTCCGGTTTAATGTTGTTGAACGGAGTTATTCCGTCATCTCTTGCATCTCCCGTGCATATTCATTGTCTTGTACTATTACCTTGTTGTTTGACTGCCACTCCTCAAAGTCCAAATAGTGTACAGTTTGAAGGAAGGCCTGATTGGAAGAAAAGTAGATTGTACTTTTGGACAATTGATGAATATGGTGTCCAAACTTAAAAGGAAATGGAAGTCATTAGTGAATCCAAAGAAAGAGCCGAAGCATAGACAAGTTAGAGTGTTGTCTGTGGGAGAGTTACCCGTCATCTGTCCTGAAGTGAATGCTTGGAACAAAGGTGTGGGCATGGGAGAAGCCTACGTTGATGGAGGTGCTCAAGTTTGTCTGATCACACAGTCATGTGTTGAGAGACTAGGTCTCATTACATGCAGAAGCTCTGGGTTTCAAATTCGACTAGCAAACCATGCCAAAGTGAAATGTGGGAATGATCAAGAATTTGGAAGTGAAAGTCTTTAACATGGAGGTTATGATAAACTTTCATGTTATGCCATCTGGTCTCGGAGTCTTTCTTCTCATTTTGGGACGACCTTGGTTGAGAGCTGTTGGTGCGGTGAAAGATTGGGGCAAGGGCACCATTAGTGTGCATGGCGAGAAGGGTGAGAGAGTGTTTGATATGACTACCAAACAACCTATGGTACTTGAAGATGTGAGAGAGAATGATGACTCCAAAACTACCATTGATGCATTAGGAGAAAGTTGGACTCACTTTTGGGCCTTTCAGTTCTAGAGAGAGAGTGGCACTTGACCAATGAGGAAGAGGCTAACGTTTCGTTGAGAATCGACATTTTGGAGCCAAGATCTTTTAGACAAAAGGGAGAAAATATTATTTTTGTTCTTCAAATTGAAAAATTTCACGCTTTTAAGGCATAAATGCCATGTAATTATACTAACTCTATACCGACTAATTTCAAAACTTTCTTTGAAGACTCTATCTAGTATCTATGTTCCCGCCCAAATATGACTTTGAGTAGCTTTACTTCCCTCTCAAAACTTCTTCCCTTTCTCATATTTGCACTAACCTTTCTGTGTAGTCTAGTGCACAGCATGACTAATTCCCGAAGGCCTAGCACTACCATTGACTCTGATAGCATTTTTAATAGTTATACTATAGATGATCAAGCATGCATACCATCTCAAATAACTATCGGAATTTGGGTTCTACTACAAACTAGGAGGAGGAAGAGGAGGCGATGCAATGGTTTCATGGAGGATTTCAAGGGACAAGTAATTTTAAAGTGTGTGCACAAAGCAAGCGGGTGAAAGAGGTCCCCATACAACATGCTTTCCAGCATGCAGACTTGAGGTTGCAAACATCTCCTCCAAGTTTTCCACAGCATTGACCCAGCTGTAAGTTATTTTGCGAATCTCACTTAGTGCATGATTATATTCGAAGGTTAAGTGGTGGATATCATCTTTGGTATGTTTCAGATATTTATCCATCGAATAGGAGGGATTCGCAACCAGTTGAGAGCATAGTTGGGATATTTTATGCTTTCCATGCATTTATTGGTGAGAAAATGTACCGAGGAAGACAACACAAGGAGCTTGCAAATAATGGAATATTATTTTATGATATGTCATATTTGGAACCAGTAAATTCCTTTGGTTGGGGTCGTGTAGCTCCTTTGTCACTTCCATCCTTTGACAGCAAGGATTGGTCTCTGCCATCTTCGCAAACTAGTGAAAGCTTTAGGAATAGGTTGTTTTAGGATATACAAAAGTCCCTCAAGTATTCAATTGCCACGAAAATAGTTCAGCTCCCACTATTTATGCCTCTTGAAGTGGTTGTAGATTTCTTTTTTGATGAGAAAATAAGAACTACCACAACAATGTTCATTTGCAAGTCTGGGAGATGTTTGGACTTTTTAGATGATAATTGGGATAGGAAACAATCAGAAGCCAAAATCTATATTTTGCAAAAGAAGTCCATAATTTGCAAGTTCATTATAATCTCTCAAAATCTCATAGTATCGTTTTACTATTTTAGATATCATCTTCTTAGTGGGCAGCTTATTCCACTCAACCAAGATACATAGTCTAACCTTGAGAAAAAACCTTTATCAATGGAGCTCTACTTTCGAGACAACGTACTTACTGGGATGGAGACAATGTCAAGCACAACTCTTGCACAACTCAGGGTAGATCTTACATGTGAAGAACTTCCACTTTTGCCGAAATTGTATGCATTCAATCTCAACAATAGAAAGGTGCTTACTAAATGGATGAAGTTTGATTGTTTTTAATACATTTAGACATAGAATCTAACTCTTTCTTCTTCTCAGATTCCAAGATGCAAGGAGAAAACAACATTGTGCAAGGAGTCACTCTCAAATAATCTCCACTTAATTGCTTTTACCGGAAGCTAGGTCACATACCTTGTGCACACAATGAGCTTTAATGTCATGCAAACCATGATGTACCCTTCAAAATGACTAATATAAAGACATTTTGTGCCGCTCAAATAATGTTTAGAAAATGTATACTTTTCATTGTCTCAAAACTTTACAAATTGTGTTGTTTCTGTCAAGATGTATACAAGTTATTGCTCCCTTCCCCTACTACTGCTCTCTTGTCCTCTCCCCCGATTGGTGCCACTGGTCCCTTGTCCTTTCCCCCGATTGCTGCCACTCGTCCCTTGCCCTCTCCCCCGGTTGCTGCCACTGCTCCCCTGCCCTCTTCCCCAGTTGCTACTACTTATGCCTCAGAAACGATGGTCTCTGGTATCCTTTCGTGTCGTTCAAAATCATGGGCCTCTTCCATGTCTTCCCATGCATCTTGCACATGTGAAACTTCCCTCTATTCTTTCTCTTGCCACTAACCTGTAGCCCATTTCTCTACTTCTCCGACATCCACATAATATTGATTTATTACTTCTTGCATATTTCGACCCTCCTCTTGAGTTTGATTGTAGCGCTGCGTCATTTTTTTAATGCGAGCCTGTTCAAACTCCTCAGCTCTTGTCCCTTCCTCTCTTGTATGTCTGTTTACCGAGATTATAATATGATGGATGGCCTTTAAAAAAAAATGTTGCACATTGTTGGGGACGTAGTTGTGTAATTGAAGTTCCTGTAGAAGCGTGATAGTAGGAAAGTAAGTAAAGATGTTGCTTCTTTTAATAGAAATGTTCCAACAAACAAATAATGAAACAACACATTTACTTACGTTTGGTACATCCAAAATTTGACCGAGAAGAAACAAGACATTCAAACAAGTTCGCTAGCCACAACTATAGTCATCAACCTGTGTGGGCATGGTGACCCGTTCGTGCTGGATGGTAGTTCCTAGATCATGTTCAAACAAAACATTCTCTACACAGCATACAAGTTTTTTCGCGGCACTACATACATAACCACTTGAGTCAGTAACACATTACAAAGAGATACTACTTCCAAATGTACCTAGTTGTGCCTTACGTTTTTACATGACCGTGAAACAACCTGCTTTGCTCGGAGTTTGTGTAGTAGACAATCTTATCTTCAATGTCAAATTAAAAAAAACTCCAATGATCACTACACCAAAGCCATCAAAGATGAGGAGAAAGATCCTAAATCCAACATGGTTTTTACAAGGCAAGAAGAAACTCAGATTGATTGTATACGGTGACCCAAAAACATGCTAGATCAAAATTGACTCTGCTAAACCAGCCTATTAGAGCCAAAAAGGAAAATTTGTTGTTCTGCAGCATAGGCGAGATCAGTGGATCTATTATGTATATTTTGTTCGGAACCTTAGGGGACAGAAGCGAGATAGCGTACCTAACATGAATCAATGGCAGAGTTTAGACTTAAGATATTTCAGTGGGCTATCACTGCCACAAACCCATGAGTCAATACCGAGTGATTGAGGCAGCTATCAAATTTTATAAGCTACTCCCTTGGTATTGACCCATGTCTTGGAGATAGTGAGCCATCTAATGAACCAAGTGTGACTTATAAAGAAAAAAATCAGACGTAACACATAGCAATGTTGATGACTGCCGCAAAGACATGGGTCAATACCAAGAGATTTTTTTCAAGCCACCACTACCAATCTTCATGTTCTCAATGTTTCACAGATCTCATTTTCTTTTCTGACTACCAAGCATGGTGTCTTTCTCTTGCAAACTTGTGATCTTCTTCTCAAGGCCTTGGATTGTATCTTTGTTTGATGAAATCTTCCAAGAGCATGCTTCATTCAATTTCTTCAACTACATGTTCTCCATCACCAAGAGGTTTCTTTTCCTTTTTGCATTCAATCCTCTCATTTCCAAATGTTCGGTGTACCCAATAGCCTATCCTTGCCATTGCCTGTGATATGTAAGAGGTTAGTGATATTAGCAAAGGGAGGTGGTGCATTTGTCGTAGGATCCTTTGGATAAATATACCCATTGGTCCACAAATCCAAATGATGTTCCTTGTTTTTCCTTATTAGCTCTTTCGCTCGTTGAGATAAAAAAGACTCCCTCCTACGTTTCTGCAATGGTGCGTACTCTTGCAATACATCAACATGAAGATGATGTGTGTTATTTCTTTGGGTAAGTGTTAAAGATGAAGGGATTGAGGATTGCAAGTTCAAATTGGTGTTTTCATTAAAAAAAGAAGCGTTCCTGTTCTCCATTCCTAGAGTTGATAGAGAAATAGACAGACACTTGAAACTCATGAAATATCTCAGGTTTTGAGAGGGAAGGCCATATTCTCATGTTCAGAGTTGATAGAGTTCATGTGGCTTATATTTCTGGAGGGAACGCTTGTAAGCTGGCATTTCAAATTATTAGTCATATGATTAGTTGGATTCGGACAAGAGAACGAAGGATAAGAATGATAAAGACAATGGCTACCTACCAAAGAATGTCATTTTGGCTTTTTGTTGGCGTAAAAAATTATCACATAAAATGCACAATTTAACATTTTCATTTTCTCTCTCTAAGCCGATGTGAAACTTCTCACAGGGCCCAAAAGTGAGTCCAACTTTCTCCTAATGATAGTACTACAGACTCAGAAAGTAGCACTTCTTTGAGTTCCAGCGATGAGGGTAACGTGTCATTCTTGTTGTTGGATGAGGAACTTAAAGAAATTAGTGAAGTGTTGCAAATATCAGGGAATATAAATGCATCAATCTATTTAGAGAAACATGAGGAGATGATGCAACCTAAATAGGAACTGCTAGTGAAGAAAGAGTTGATTCAAAATATCTTGAGTACTAATTTGACACAAGGAGAAAGAAAGAACTACTTAACAATGTTGGACAGGTTTCCAAATCTTTTCATTACCTCATATTAGGAAATAAGGGGTCTTGTTGGGGATCCTATGAAGATCGATCTAGTTGAAGGGGAAAAGCTAATATGGCAGATATTAAGAAGGAGGGGTAATGTGAGGTCCCCAACCCCGAGAAGATTGGGGCGAGCTGATAGATGGCCTTCCTTTATTCTCCTTTTCCTTTGACGACACCCTACTCCGTTTCCACAAAGTAGAGATACGAGAAACAGAAGAGAGGAAGTACTTTATCCATCATTTACATGGTTATAAGGGTCATACACCACAAGCCAGGTCGATAAATCTAGGATTCTAATGAAAGATATTTCCTAACATAAAGATGAAATCCCATTGATATATTTAGAATCCATAAACACACCTTTTTTCCCACGCTTAAGAGCCACGGCCTCCATCCATAAACCATAAATATGATATGAGACTTAGTGTAGCTAACTAGTAAACTTGTGGGCACGTAGATTTGGAACATCTCGACTCTTAGCACAATGAGTCTCTAATTTCACTTCTCTTAATAAGAGGGAGTGGATAGTTTCTCGACTAATCGAGACCACCCATCCTTGACTGGCAACCTGACCCAACCCCCACTTTCCATCCCACACTCACAAATTTTTAACTTGTTTTCTAATTACTACCACATTGTTTTAAATATATAAACAATGTTCCTTAATTATTTCGAGATACAAATGCTATTATACAGCCCTTCAAACAATAGCAAAACAATTCAAACAAAGCCTAATGAAGATAGTCCTATATTTCAAAAAAAAACTTTTCCAATTTTTCTTTGCCGCTACCCACTGACTTCCTCTGTCTAACCAATATAGCCTTTGCAAAGGATTTATTCGCTAATCGTAAAATGCGCAACCTTCCCATCGCACTAACCACGAGGTATCCCGCTACCCGCGAGGTATTCCGCTAACCACGGGGCATCTTGCTAGCCATCAGGTATCCCGCTACCCGTAAGGAACAAAAGAGATCCAATAGCCTTGACTTAATCTCCACTAACCACGGAATCATTTCGCTACCTGCAAGGAACAAAAGATACTCTTTTCAATAATTCTTCTCTTCAATTGATTCTTCGAACATGATCAACCAACTCTTCATATCAAGCAGTAACAACTTACCAAACAGTAATAATTGATTAAGCAATAAAAATTCCACAAAAAGTGACAATTTATCAAACAGTTCTTTCACTAATCTATGAAAACATATGCTTGTTTCTTGTGATCGAATCACGTTTCTTGGACAGTTTAAGGGGTTAACTATGCCTAGCTTCCCAAGAAAACATGAATAACAATGCAGAATTATAAATTTGTCTTCCCGGATTAGCGACATGTTTGATTACCGCCCGTGTTTGAGGCTGGACGACTTTGACTTCTTTCGCAACCAATACGTCCGCTTGAGCAACGTTTGGAGTAGTTGATGCCTTCCTATGTACCTTACTTGGAGGTGGATCAACATGAGCATCCTTCAACGTCGAGTCACTCGCTTCAAGGCCATCGTAACGAGGTAGAGAAAAGTGAAAGAGAACTGAAGAAACCGAAGGATAACACAACGATGGTAGAGAAGACTTGGAGATGGAGATGGCTTAAAGGTAAGAGATTGAGGGAGAGAGCTTGAGGGGGAGAAGATAACTCCGACGTCAAGGCAAGAGAGCTTCCTCTTCTGAGAGTGTGTGTCTATATCTTAAAAGTGAGGGGAGAGGGGTCTTTATATAGGCTCTCAAGACCAGCTAAGAATAGATGGAAGCAAGGAGAGATAAGTTCGCGTATTTTCGCGACTCTGAAAATATTTTTAGCTATTATTATTATTAGTTTTTTATTATTATTTTTACGAACATGGAATCTGATGTGTGATTTTGAACCTCCAAGAAGAAGCTTGGCTTCCAAGAAAAGAGCTCTAAACTAAATTGCTCCTCTCTTTCTCTAAAAAGACTCTTTCTTTCCTAAAAGTACTCCTCCTACTCCTTCTCTTCTAAAATTACTCCTCCTTTCCTAAAATTACTCTTTCTTTTCTAAAATCGCTCACTCTTTCCCAAGGGTCAATTGTTATCTCTAGATACAGTCTTGAGGCTCAAGTTTCCCATCAACGTATTGTTTTTAAGTGAATAAGGGTCATAATTAATAGTTTTAAAGTCCGATTTTTGATTCAATCGTTCCATTAGAATGCTCTTTGACTTAATAAAATGAAAACCTCAAATATTTTCAAAGTAAAAAAAATACTTTTATTGAAAAGTTGAGTACATTACAATCTCCCCAACTTAGAGATTCAAGATGTCCTCATATCGGGAAAAGTGAGGATAATCCTACTCTAATTACTATATCGACCATTATTATATCCAAAAGAGTGGTGTTTTTAGTCTCCTTCAATTGCTATTGCTGATCCATTAGTCAGTCATGGACAAGTATTCTGATAATGTCCCAACTCTCCACATTCAAAGCATAAAAAATTCAAGCGTCAAGAATCTTGCGCATTAGCGGCATAAACCCTTTGTGGTTGTCTATCGTTGAATCTTTGATTTTTTTCAATTCTTCTTGTAATCCCTTGTTCCTTCATTAAAGGGTTGGCTTGTAGTAAAGCATCTTGTACAGTGGTGGGCTTCAGGGCTTCCAATCACGAACTAATTGGTTCTCTTAAACCTTGACAAAAACGAGCTACCTCCTGCTCTATGGTCATTGATGGTGCGTAATGTCTAAGCCTTACAAACTTTGAGTAGTACTCTTCCAAAGATAAATTGTATTGTTTCAAGCTAAAGAACTCATCCATGTTTATCACTTCATCGGCAGGGGGTAAGTATCTTTCCTTTATCGCCTGTTTAATTTCCCACCAACTCTGAGAATTCTCTAATACTCCCATGTCACGACAATGTTGTTTCCACCGTAATTTTTCTTCCCCTTAGAGGCGAAACATCCCTAGCATCGCTTGATTTGCAGGTGTGGTCCTTGCAGTCGAGAGATAATCATCCATAGCTTCAATCCATACTTCCGCATATTTCTCAATATCATCACCCTCTCCATTAAAAGAAAGTGATTGCATTTTTTTGAGAAACAACTTCTTCTCCTGAATCTCTGTATAAATAGCATCATTCTGAGGGTTTTCCAACATAGAAATGATTTGAGATCTCCCCTGAGTGTACATCAATGTTTAAAATAATCCAAATCAATAGGGTATTTTTCAAAATTGGTCTTATCCAGTCCGCTAACAGCTCAATTATACGACTTAACCACTCATTACTTATCCGATTCATTAAAACTCAATCACATGACCTAACCAATCCCGACTTATCTAGTTCATCAAAACTCAGTCTCATGACTTAACTAGTCATGGCTTGTCTCAATCACATGACTTAACCAGTCATGAGTTTCTCATCGCATGACTTAACCAGTCATGGCATTCAATCCACCAACAAACTCACTTTCATGACTTAACCAATTAACAATTTCTTTGTAGAAAAACAACTCAATCTTCTGTTCATAAAATCATCAAAATGTCATATAAGGGTGTACAGAAGATCTCTCCATGAGAAAACATAATAGAGGTTTCATCCATAGCTTTGGTACACGTCAATCAGTATAATGTAATATCTCTACGAGTCTATAATGGGTATAGAACACACATGAGGAAGCTTGAAGTAGCCAATTATATCTTTTTAAGCTAGGCCCTCATACCAATTGTGAGGTCCCCAACCCCGAGAAGATTGGGGAGACTTGATAGATAGCATTCCTTTATTCTATTTTTCTGTTGACGACACCCTATGCCGTTTCCACAAAGTAGAGATACCAGCAACAGAAGAGAGAAAGTCCTCTATCCATCATTTACGTGGTTATAAGGGTCATACACGACAAGCCAGGTCGATAAATCTAGGATTCTAATGAAAGTTGTTTCCTAACATAAAAATGAAATCTCATTGACATATTAAAATTCATAAACAACGCCTTTTTCCCCATGTTTAAGAGGAACGGTTGCCATCCATAAACCATAAATATGATATGAGACTTAGTGTAACTAGCTAATAATCTTGTGGACATATAGATTTGGGACATATCAACTCTTGGCACAATGAGTCTCTAATTTCACTTATCTTAATAAGAGAGAGTGGAGAGTTTCTCGACTAATCGAGACCACCCATCCTTGACTAGCAACCTCAGCCAGCCCCCACTTTCCACCCCACTCACACTTTTTTAACTTGTTTTCTTATTACTACCACATTGTTTTACATATACAAACAATGTTCCTTAATTAATTCCAGACACAAATTCTTTTGTACAGCCCTTCAAACAATACCAAAAAAATTCAAACAAGACCTAGTAAAAACATTCCTATATTTCAACAAAAAGAACTTTTTCAAATTTTCATTTGCCGCTATTCGCGAACTTCCTCTGTCTAACCAACAGAGCCTTTGCAAAGGATTTATTCACTAACCGAAAATTGTGCAACCTTCCTATCTCGCTAACCACGAGGCGTCCCGCTACCCGCGAGGCATCCCGCTAATTGCGGGGCATCTTGCTAGCCGCCAGGCATCCCACTAGGCGCGAGGCATCCCACTAACTACGAGGAACAAAAGAGAGCCGAGAAATTCCACTTAATCTCCGCTAACCACGGAATCATATCGCTACCCATGAGGAACAAAATATACTCTTTTTAAAAATTCTTCTCTTTAATTGATTCTTTGAACATGATCAACCAACTCTTCATATCAAACAATGATTATTTATTAAGCAATAATAATTTCAAGAAGTAGTGACAATTTATCAAACAGTTCTTTCATTAAATTATGAAAACATATGCTTGTTTCGTGTGATAGAATCATGTTTCTTGGACAGCTTAAGGGGGGCCCTATGCCTAGCTTCCCAAGTCAACATGAATAACAATACAAAATTATAAATTTGTCTTACCGGACTAGGGACATGTTCCACTAACTCCCGTGTTTGAGACTCGACGACTTCCACTTCTTCTGCAACCAATATCTCTGCTTGAGCAACGTTTGGAGTAGTTGATGCCTTCCTCTGCACCTTACTTGGAGCTGGAGCAACATGAGCGTCCTTCAAACTTCAAGTCACTCGCTTCGGGGCCATCGTAACGAGGCAGAGAAAAGTGAAAGAGAGAAAGAGAACTCAAGAAACCGAAGGATAACGCGACGATGGTAGAAAAGACTTGGACATGGAGATGGCTTGAAGGTAAGAGATTGAGGGATAGAATGTAACTCCGACGTCAAGGCAAGAGAGCTTCCGCTTCTAAGAATGTGTGTCTATATCTTAAAAGTGAGGGGAGAGGGGTCTTTATATAGGCTCTCAAGGCCAGCTAAGAATAGAGGGAAGCAAGGAGAGATAAGTTCGTGTATTTTTGCGGCTCTAAAAAAATTTATTAACTATTATTATTAGTTTTTTTTTTTTTGTGAACATAGAATCTGATGTGCAATGTCAAACCTCCAAGAAGAAGCTTGGCTTCCAAGAAAAGAGCTCTAAACTAAACTCCTCCTCTCTTTTTCTAAAAAGACTCTTTCTTTCCTAAAAGTACTCCTCCTACTCCTTCTCTTCTAAAATCACCCCTCCTTTCCTAAAATTACTCTCTCTTTCCTAAAATCGCTCCTTTCCCAAGGGTCAAGTCTTATCTCTAGATACAATCTCGAGGCTCAAGTTTCCCATCAACGTATTGATTTTAAGTGAATAAGGGTCATAATTAATAGTTCTAAAGTCCGATTTTTGATCCGATCATTCCATTAGAATGCTCTTTGACTTAATAAAATGCAAACCTCAAATATTTGCAAAATTTAAAAATACTTTTATTGAAAAAAGTTGAGTACATTAAAATCTCCCCAACTTAGAGGTTCAAGATGTCCTCATCTCGGGAAAAGTGAGGACACTCCTACTCTAAGTTGCAGGAAAATAAATTTATAGATTTTGAGATGGCTTTTTGGGATACGATGAATTTTTGGTTGACCCCAAAGATCAGCATAAAACTATCTTTACAACTGAATGGGGTATTTTTGCCTATCGGGTTAACTAATTCTCTTGTCACCTTTCAAAGACTAATGAGCCATGCTTTTAAAGAATTTCTTGGAAGTACATATAGATGATTTATGTGTACATTCATCAATCCGGGCTGATCATTTTGAACACCTCAAAAAGGTATTCACAAAATATAGACTTTATAGGATTTGCTTAAATCGTGAAAAGTGCACATTTATGGGTAGACAAGGAAAAATTCTTGGGCATATAGTGTCTAAAAAAGGCATATCTATTGATATTGATAAAATTCATGTTATTGTTGATTTGCCTAGACCAACAACAGTCAAAGGGTTTCAAGCTTTCATGGGACATTGTGGATATTACAGACGGTTCATTTACATGTACGGTATAATTGCAAAACCCCTGTATAGCTTGATTACACACTTTGAATGGACTGATGAGTGTGAAGAATCCTTTATGAAGCTTAAGCAAGCTCTCACTTCAGCTCCAATATTGAATGCACTAGATTGGAATAAGATATTTCATATACATGTAGATGCTTTTAATTTTTCCACTCGGTGTATCCTAGCCTCAACCAGGAGATGGAAATTTTGGATTTTCCTATTTCTTATGCTAGCAGATAGTTGAATATGGCAAAGAAAAACTACACAACCACAGAAAGGGAAGGAATAGGAATGATCTATGGGTAAAAAAGTATAGACATTACCTATTGGCTAAAAATTTGTGCTCTTTGTGGAGCACCAAGCCTTGTTGTACTTGGTCAACAAGCTGTGCAACATAGGAATAATAGTGTAATGGAATTTTCCTATTCAATTTGAGAATAGCGGAATTTAATGAGAGTACTTTCAAGAAATGATTTTGTGAGCATAGCGGGTAGACATAATTGAAGATAGCAACATAATCATAGCAATTAGTTAACTTGGCATAGACAATACTTTTGCAAGAGAGAGAGTTTAGAGAACATGACAACAATTGAGGACCGGATTTATGTGGAGCCGGTCCCCCCTCCAATAGGCATTTGTATTATGATTTCTCCCATAAAGAGAGACTTGTTACAATACAGTCTTTGTGTTCCTTGTGACCTAGGTGATGCCATGAAGATGGAAGGCTTCATGCACCACAAACATAACATAAACTTGAAGAAAGCTTTAACTATCCCAAGCCTCAGTCCCAAGACCTCAAACACCTTCGAAGGTGGAGAGAGCTAGCAGGGAATGAGGGTAGGGAAGAGGAAGAAGAAACATTTCGTAGGAGAAAGAATTAGTTCCTCACTTATCATACTCTTGTTGCTAGCATACATAATAGCATAGTAATGAAGAAGAAGGAGATGGCAAGATTAAGCATTGAAGCATGGCTCTTGGTTGGATTTGCACTCCATAGCCAAGAGTGTTGGTGTAGGCTCTCAACCTCTACTTTCTTGGAGAGGGAGCTCTTGCACTTTGCATAGCACACAATGAGAGTGATTGTGAGTGTGTGTGGGTGAGTATACCCCTCAAGAAAGGCCCTAGATAGCTTGGGTCGACCCCCCCTTTTAGCTCATGCTTGAAGCTCATTGGACCCCTCCAGGCCTAGCCAATCACAAGCAGGAGCCATTACAAGCAACATGGGTAGCCTTGGGACAAGTGTCCCCCTTTCCCCTTTGAGAGAGAGGACTTGATAAATGAAAAATCAATTAGATAATTCAAGTAATTTATCTTTGGACCCCTTTGAAGCTTAGCCAATAGGCTTCAAGCAACACATGAAGGTAACATGGGTAGGGGCCTGACATGTGTCCTTGTTGCCTCTTCAAGTTGGGGCTTCCCTTGTGTGTGTGAGTGGGTGTTCTCTCTCTAGCTCCTAGGAAAAGGGCTCGCCCCCCCTCTTGTAGGAATGATTTTGACTTTAGGTGATCAAGAACCTTACTCATCAAGCATGACAAAGCACTTGAACTAGGGGGTGTTCCCACAAGCATCTCAGGAAAGCTTCTCAAGGCACCTCAAGTACCTTAATCATGCAGCAAGTCAAGCACCTCAAGCATGGAGCCAGTCAAGCACCTCAAGCATCTTAATCAAGAACCTCAAGCATGACAAACACCTCAAGCATGAAAAGCACCTCAAGCAGGACAAGCACCTCGAGCTTGGGCCGGGTTCCCACCTCAAGCTCAGCCCTAGCTTACTTAAGGTCAAAGGACTTTTTACATACATTTATTGGAGGTCTTCAATGAAGCTAACCCTAAGGTCTTATGCTCCATTGGTTAGCCTTTCTCTTTGATAGACCATCTCCCTTTTGGGCCCCTTTACTATTGGCCCCGTGTTGAGATAGATCTATAAGCACACACCTATATCTTAACACTTGTTCCCGTTTATTCTCCCATATTAAGTGATCAATTTAATATGACAAAATCATTTGGGTTAGTTAGATATTAGATTTTATGACAAATAGTGAGATGGTTCATCATTCTTTTGGAATTTGATTTCACTATAGTTGTGAAAAAGGGCACCACTCATCAAAGAGCAGGTCATCTGTCTAGGATTGTTTCAGAAGAACCACCCAAGGGACTAGACGATGATCTACCAGATGCATATCTATTCTCTGTGGAAATGATACCTCAATGGTAAAAAAATATAGTATCATTGATGACCATAGCTCAATTGGATTTGCAAATACCACTTCCTATTACAACCGAATTAATTGAGCAATGGGCTATGTATCAATTGTTAGCTGGAAGGTTGTACATGCAAAAGAAATCAAGAAGGTATATTTCTTTTATGCATTAATCCTGAGGAGAAAACCCAATACCTAAGTCAAGCACATATTAACATAGTAGGACTTCACTTTGCAAAAGACCAAACTATGCAACGGGACCTTGAGACTTGGAGTATTTTGGCCAACTATGAGGAGGGATGTTCACTCATTTTAAAAAAATGTTCTCAGTGTCAAAAAAAAGCACCATACCTCATGTAACATTGTTCCAAATATCACTTGTTCCTAAGTGGAGTAATTATCTAGTTACACCCTTTAACGTTGTTTATGGTCTTGATGCCATACTGCCGATACAATTTCTAATTCCGACACTAAGGGTAGCTAAAGATCTTGAGTGGACGGGACATGAATTGTCAGAGAGGCTTGAAGATCTATAAAATCTTGATGAGAAAAGGCTAGTGGTTGTAGCTCATATATATGCACAAAAGAGAAAATAAAAACAGTTTTTTGATTCCCATCTAGTTATAAAAATCTTCAAAAAAGGGGACTTAGTTTTAGTCTATTGCCTTAAGCAACACATTCCCAAGTTTAAGAAAAAGGGAAACGGATCGTTTATCATTGAAGGTGTATCCCCAAGTGGAGCAGTTAAGTTACCCACCCTAGATGGTGAAAACATGGCTAATTGGATTAGTGGATATCGTTTAAAGAAGTACAATCTGGCACTAACCAATGATTGCTAGAAAAGATGCATGTAGCAAAGCAAAGAAAGATAAAATGATAGCAGGTTATTGATGAAGCCCAAGAGGAAACTCTCCTTTGAGTACTCAAAAGGAAATCTTCTCTCAAAAATCAACAAATACCTATTCCCATCAACACTCTAGAATCAAATGACTGACTATGGGAATTAGAGAAAGATGCAAAGTCAACAGATGATGAATGGCTAGATGGAATGGACCTTCGCATCAAAGTACAATTGAACAATCATAGCACAAATGCATTGGTTGATACAAGAGCTTAAATAAATGCAATGAGTTATTCCACGTACAAGAAAGCAACAAGTCAGTCTTTGACAACAGAAATATTGACTATTAAAGTATGCAACAAGAATCCAACACCGACATTGGGAGTAGTCAACTTAAATGCGATAGTACATGGATGTTCATGCCCTGATTAGTTTGTATGCTTGCCAGATGAACACATGAATGAAACAATGATTCTTGGAAGCTCATGGATGCGGACTTACAAGGGAGTGCCAGATTGGGATACCAATCAGCTCAAACTATCACCTAAAGGCGGACAACTCGTTGTTCCAATTGCACCAAGCAAAGATGAATGGAAAGGAGGATACCAAAAGAGCAAACCAAAAAGCAAATAATCTTGTCCATCCTATTGACAAACAAATGCTACAAGTAGCACACAAGGAGCGAAGCAAATTGGTGTACCAAAATAACAGCTTAAGGACAAGCCGGTTCTAATATGGGTGCCCAAAACACAATCGACTATACCAAAGAAGGTTCCGAAGTTCAAAACACAAAGAGGAGCATCTTCAAGCAGAACACCTAAAACAAAATGGATTTGGAAGAAAAATGAGCACTTATCTTCTCTGCAAACTATAAAACCAATAAAGCAATGGAGAGTTAAGTCTCAAAAGACTCAACCCCAACATTCAGACCAAAGCAAACCAAGATACCAATGGCGGGTAAAAGCTCAACAACCACCAATATTGATACCGTCAAATCAGTAAATCATTGTGCCAAATCATCCTGATGGTACAATAAAGCAGAGAGCACACAAGCTACAAGATTTTCTCTTTGGAAGATAACAAAATAAAACCTCGACATCAGAAACCCTTGAGTTAATTCCTCAAGACCCAACTCTTGCACATCATAATGGTTTGAATTGCATTGATCTTCAAATCATGGTAGAGCCAACCAAGGCTATGCATAGTCACGACTGTTCAACCCATGCACACAGTCGTCTTGGAGTACACCATCTAGGAGGGGTGGAAGGGAACTAATAAGTAACTAAGGGCAATGCATGAAGAGGGAGGAAAAAGTTGATGTTAACATGTGATTTTTTGCAAAATTACCTAATAATGCCCTTAACAAGTAATCATCAGGGGAAATTTAACTGATAACTTCTCCTCGATGAGTGTAAATAATATATATACTATTAAAAAATCATTAAAAATGGTATTTTTTGGTTATTTTTCATCATTTTTCTTGATATTGGGACTTAAAAATGGAGAAATACACCAAAAAACAATAAAGCTATGTTTTTCAATGGATTTTTGTATTTATTGCATTTTCACTTTTCTTTTTTAGTGCATTGTGTTATTTTCTTTGATTTTTCCAATAAACAAGTCAAAATTTAATAATAAATAGCAAATGAGCTCAAATGGAGAAACTGAAGATACATTGATGATCAGAAAGACAAGGCGCATAGGCACGAAAAATTCCAATCAAATTGACAGATGGAAGCGAGAAGTCTAAATTATGTTGCCAAGGCCTACTTTCACAAATTCTTGTAGAATGAGCTACCAGAACCTGATCGAGGAGACTTCTGAGTCTAACATAGATTTCACGGCTTAGTAGGACTAACATGAGAATTTGGGAAAAAATAGTTTGAGAAGTCCGAGTATAGATATCCAAGGTAGCCCAAAATCACCTCATTTCCACTAGTCGCCCTTGGAGAAGAGAGCTCTCGACCTTCTTCGCGTGCGACTTTCGGAGTCCACAATTGCTTTTTTACAACGCCGTCTCACATGAGACATGAGGGGTTAGTTCTAAGCTTATCAATGATCAATTATATATAGCTGGTAACAAGTCTAGGCTCAAGGAAAAAAACCCTAGAAATGGAGCAGTGCGCGAAGTCCTACGACCAAAAATTGACCATAGCGGCCTGTCAGCCCAACCAAATTGGACGAGACATGAATTGTAGCATACCCCTATATAATAGAACACCTCTATATCACCACATGACCATTTGAGAGGGGTCGAGGGGGTCCCAAGTAGAAAATCTAGGTTTTTACTAGATGGCAGAATTAGATTTTGACTCTACAGACAGCTTATAGACTAGGTCTATACACGATGTACATGGATGGTTTCAGAAAAATAGTCAAGGCAAGATCTCAAACATGAGAAAATACCTCGAAGGCTACAAAGCGTCAAATTTGACATATAAAATCAAACTGACTCCAAATGGGCCAAAACTAGATAGGTAGCATCAGGACTATGTAGCGAACAAGTTCATAGCTTCAAAAGTGGCTAACCAACTCCACAAGCCATCTAGTCACAGAAATCGATGATTTCAGAGTCGAGAAAGCACGAAGTGATGCCGACGTGATAAAAATTTATAAAATCCAATTTAGGACTTGTTCTAGATGTATTGCGATATTTACTTTTGTACTTTTCTTTCTTGAAAATGGTACCTTCACTTCACTTATCACTTGTCCACACCTATTACATGTCACATTTCAAGTATGAGCCAAAATGATTTAAAAAACTTGGAAAATTATAAAAAAACGCACCAAAGTCTTTCCAATCCAATCTTTGAGTTATCCAATACATTTTTTGATCCAAATCATCCCATATCTCACACACAGAGTCTACATCATGCCTAGAACCAAGATGTACCAAAAAATGTACATTTTGATAAAAAACGTTAATAATGTGATAATTTACTTTCTTACCAAAATGGAGGGAAATTGCAACTTTGACCTTATGGGACCAAAGCACATGATGTCTCTAGTCCACTGACCAAATTTGAGCAAATTTGGATCTCAAAAACTCAAAATCCCTTTATATCTACTATTTCAGAGAATAAAAGCCTAAATCTAGCACCATTTTCACCCTGTGCACTCAATTGATCCCACACTTCACTCAAAGCACCTAATTGCTATATGTTTCCAATCTATGATGACAAAAATATAAAAAGTTGGAAAACATCCCCAATAGCTGTAAATAATCACGATTATTTACTTTTGTTTTAAAATTTGCTTGAACTTTATGATTTTGATCTTTACATGTTTTTATACATCTATGCATGCTCCAAAGTTGATTTGAAGCAAATTGGACTCAATTTGTTAGTAATTCAGAGTCAAGGGCATTTCATAGCAAAATTTGTAGAATTTTCTAACTTTGGCATTGTATTCACTTAGCAGGAGCAATGCAAGATGCGAGAAGGCTAAGAAAAGGGTGTCCCAAAAGGAAAAGTTGCAAGAAATGCCACCCTACCAACTAGACCCAAGTTCAGTAAAGACGGCCAAGGAAACATACGTGTCAAGAGAATAGCTTGAAGAATTCAACACCACGGTTTTCACAGGCAGGTTCAAGAGTGAAGAAGGACACCAAGTAGAGCTACAAATGCTACCAAAGAAAACATATGATGTAGCTGCCAAGCCAGACACAAAAGAAGCCAACAAAAGGTTGGGCCTCAGGTACTTCTACGACCACGAACCATGTGGCATGGATTTCTAGAAAGCTTGTGAGTTATTTTCTACTATCAAAGAGGATGGATCAACCCAAATCATCAATCAACAAGGGAAGAAATTATAAGTTGTTATCACAAAAGAGATTGTGGCCAAGGCACTGAAGTTGTCGACTAAAGGGATGACAATGCGGGCCTAAGATAGAAAGACAATAGGCACATTCACCAAGGAGATTGTTGCTCTGCTGGAACTTTTGCCGACCTCATCTAGAGGAAAGTGGAAGAACCATCACGTCTATACCATCAACAATTCCACTTTTTAGCAAAGAGACCGCCACGATACACCACCCCAAAATCATTGCAGTTGCGACTACCTTCACGCAAGTGTTGAAGTCGACAACTAGGCAGCCAATTGATCACACGTACTATGTGCTGACAATGCTAAAGGGCACCAAGAAAGAAGGTAAAACCACATATCTGGGCACGCCCAAAGTACTGACAAGAGTAGCATACCATGCTATTGGCATGGTCAACGATTTTCCACTAGCCCCAGATCAGAACACATGATTGTGTCTGCACAACCTTCTCCCAGAACCACCCGTTCATAAAAAATGTGAGATCTATAAATTTTCCATTTTCTTCCTTCTCGTACTCTAGAGGGGACCAAAAGGTCCAAGATTTCCACCAATTGTTGCAAGGGAGAGGGCCATGTTGAAGGTACATTCTCACTTTTGCAAGCCACAAATGGTAGAATTCTCCAATACCCCTCTCTTGGGCCCAAACTCCCAAAGTTATGTTGTGAACAAAATTTTAAAATGTTGCATCAAGCCACAAGAGGCACCCATGATGAGGAAAGGGGGAAGCAAGGGGGAGTGTAGCAGCACATAGCTGGAAATGGGAAAGTGTCATTGTGGTTGCCAAGAGATCTACCAGGGGATCTTTAAAACTCTATCAATTGGGGGGGTCATGTTGTTGTCATGCTACCGTGGGTGCTTGCACAATGAGCGTTTTAAAACACTAGTGAGTGTAGCACCTAGGTCCACCAATAAAGGGGATTAGTTACAGTAAAGGGAACAAGAAAATGCCACCAAGACCGCGATGTTTTGAAATGCAGACAATAAAAAGGGAAGTAATACCAAGGGATGAGAGTGGAGAGCCACCGGAAAAGGATTTTTTCCACCTTCTCAATGAGATGCCTTGCTTCACCAAGGCTCTAATACTATGTCAAAGTCAACAATGCAAAGGTGAAGAGTCCAAGGGGAGAAATCCAAAGAGACAGAGAGAGAGAGAGAGAGAGAGAGAGAGAGAGAGAGAGAGAGAGTCATGAACCAATCAACCTTGGTAATGGCGCAATGGTTTGCATATATACCCAAGTAAATCTCCCTACTAGGACTTTGGCAAATAAGTAAAGTAAATACCTAGCTCCACAATAAATTATGGGGGATCACATTGGATAGTTCATGAGAGATGCCATAACTTTAACACTAACCTCATGTACCACCCTTTTCATATCATGAATTGTTGTCCATCAACATGAAAGAAAAATAAAAAATTATGGATTTCTTCAAGTACTTGAGAGTGTTGTGAATTGCTTGAGAATGCTCATAAAGAGAATCACTTTAAATTTCTTTCAGATACTTCAAAGTGGCGTGAAGTGCTTAGAGATGCTCTTAAAAATAAGTGTTTTCAATTAATCTCAAGCACTTGAATCATTTTAAAGAACTTTCAAGTACTTTCAAGTACTTTCAAGTACTTAAAAGCTTCAAAGTACTTGCTAGTGCTTCAAAGTCCTCCAAAGTGTTTCAAAGTGCCTCAAAGTAGTTCAAAGTGATGTAAAGTGTTTGGAAATTCTCATAATAAGTAGAAGTATCAGCAAGAAATCTCAAGCATATGGAAGCATTTTGAAGAACGTTTCCGTCACTTTGAAGTACTTTGAGGCACTTTGAAACACTTTTGAGCACTTTGAAGCACTATCAAGTACTTTAAAACACTCTGAAGTAATTCAAAGTGGTATAAAGTGTTTACAAATTCTCTAAGAATTAGTAGCCCTCATGTACTTGGTAGCGGCCCAAGCACTTTGAAGTACTCTATTCACTTTCAAGTTCTCTAATCACTTTCAAGAGCTCCCAGACTCTCACGTGATGCCAAACATTTCAAGTGCTAGAAACCTTTCAATGATCTAAGCTCTTTGAAGTGGTCTAAGCACCTAAAGTTTCATAGCAATTGAGAAAATTAAGGGTTTAATACTTGCATGACAAATACTTTCTCCTTCATATTTGTAGCATTAATCAAGCCACCACCCACAAGACACCACCCATTGAAACTACCCTCGTTAGCACTCCAATCTTAGCTTCATTTTAGACAATGAGACATTCATTATATGATGGAGATCCTTTCAATACCTCCATCTTTGCAAAAATTGGAGCGCAAGCTGTGTAGATCCCTTCATTGCACATCCATAACTCATGCTTTTCTTCCAATAAAAAATTAGCAAAAGCAACCTTTCCTTTTGTTTTGTAGTTCATCTGCAATTTGATCCACCTAGATTGTGTACAAGGACTAGGATACATCCTCAATATATTTTGGAGATTGGAGGTAGTAGGATCGTAGGAGTCCATAGAAAAATCCTTTTGTCATGCTAAAACCTGCACACCGTAATTCGTCATGAACTTCGTCACTTTTATATTCAAACCCCCCTTTGGTGACTTGCAATTCTCCAAGACCATTCCACCAACCACTACCCATGAAATCTTGTGGCTTTTGGTTTTGCTTTGGATGGCTAACAATTTTATATTTTATAGGCAAAGCCCCTTGCAAAATTATTCATGAGTTTACCATTGGAGGGGGTAGCATGGTATACCTTCTGATAAAGGAGTCAATAAGTGTCACAGATGCAAATTTTGTAGACATAATTCAAGGGAACCAAACGTAGCATTGGGATCTCAAGGCCATAGACCATTACATGAGAAAATGACCATATATCCCATGCCCATGTACATGCATTTTCATGCCTCCTAATGATACTTGCAATTGATATGCATTTGCATAGTGTTTTGAGCTCACATGCAATCTAGGTATTTTTGTCCCTTTTTGGACCATTTTTTCATGTATGATGTATAAATATTTATCTGTCTATAATCATGAGAACTCATAAAATATATAGTACACATTACTATAGCTTTGTTGTTGCAACATGTGAATTTTCCATTCATTCTTTAAACTTGAAATCATTTTATCATCCTTTGTTGAGTCTACTAGTTGGGACTTTATCGTACTACATAAAACACAATTGGAGAACTCACTTGTTTTTAACAAGATTAGTTCTACTATTATGTGGCATTCTCTCTAAGTTTTCCTCTACAAAAGAGCGCATCAATGTCCTACACATTTTTGTATGATCTCCATCTTCTCTTATATCACCAACATGTTCAAATTTTTCATGATAATGATAAAATAACGTGTTTGAAATGCCATGATTTTTGTACTAAACTCTACTAAAAACCTCATTTCCATCAAAATAAAATACAATGAAAGTCTTTTCAATTGCTTTATTCTCACACAAGTAGTCAACATTGTATCATTACACATATTTGGATATGAATCATACCCTAAGCATCTTCTAAACATGTAGAACCAAAACTTATGACTAGAATTTGGCTTGACCCCTGGTTGCTCCTGCAGGCATCTATCACAATAGATGACTGTTAGCGGATTGACCGAATGGATGCCCACTTGGCCTAACATGTAGCTGGACACCACATTTGTACTCTCATTATTTCTCCAAGCTAGTGTAGTAATACTCTATGTAAATCCTGATTCCAATGTAGCGAGGCCATTCCCTGAGTTGTAATGCTGTCATGATATTTGTAAAGTTTCTTGTCAACCGGTCACTGTCCATTTAGAAATACCTAGGTATAAAGGTTAACAACTTTAATGTGAAAGAAGGCTTATTTTTTGAGAAGAAAGAGCTTTTCTCTAAGTATGCTCAAGCTATGAAGCTGCTCCAACTTGTACTCAACTTTTCTAAAACGATTGGGTAATCCGTTTTCAATTCCAAAACTTGCATTGTGTTCCTATCTCTTTTCTCTTTCATTCAAGTGTAGGCATTGTGAGTTTTGATGTGGTTTGTGACTACGTGTTGTCAGGAATTTTTTGGATGAGCATAAAGTTACTAAGTTGTGCCAAAAAACTTTCCCACTAGCCTCATGTATATATGTGTCCATAGTCCTGCAAGTCTTGGAAGTAGCCCTGTAAAACTTCATGTACAAAGGTGCGATTTTGCCAAGACCGAGTGCTGATGTTTTGAGTTGTTTGAGTCTCAGAAACATGGTTTTTAATAAGTATTTTCAGCCGTGCTGTATGGCTCATGAATCAAACTTGTGCATCATGAGTTTTGGGCATCCAAAGTTGGCGGTCTCAACTTAGAAGGTGCTTGTGGGTGCATACCACAAGGGCAACTAGGAAAAATTGAAATTGGAATTAGAAATACTGAGCTTTAACACTAGGTTGGTAATGGGACACTTTTATGTCCTCTTAAGTGACCATTTTCCTTGAATTATGTCAAGATTTTCAAAATGGATTTTGAGGTGCTATCTGTCTAGAAAGTTGTCTCATTTTTTGGAATATCAATTCCATCTTTAACCTTGTCCTTGCACAACATTTCACAACCTAAACTGTGTGAAAAAACGGGTCCTGTTTTTGGCTTTTTTCAACTTTTTGCAACTATACCACTCTAGAATTCATGTTTGTGAGGTCTATAATTCTAGAAAACTATCTTTAGTAGTCCTCAACATGTCCTGATGCTTCTAGGGAGAAATAAATGTTAAAGTTATAAGTTATGACCAAATTACAAAAATTGTCAAATCCTGTTTTTTAGCCAATTTTAGCTCTTCTATGATCTTTTTGGTGGCTTTCATGATATCCAAATGCAGTTTTGATTTTCTATGTCACATATTGTAACATAAAGCTAATATTCCTTGAGTTTTGGGGCACCTAATACCCTATTTTTCATAGTAGACAATGGTGGTTGATATTTTCAATTATAGAAGAAAACAAAACATTCTAGTATATCAAGTATTGCTTTTTCAATATTGTTAGTTTCTTGTGACAACTACTTGCATTTTGTAGGTAGTAACCATATCTAGTCATAAGGATCAAATTTGGCTAGATATTGAATAGTTTCTATGGGATTCTACAACTCACAATGTTGAACCTAGTTTTTTCATGTTTGCTGTATTTATCACTTCATATTTGTCCCCAAGATTCCCTTTGGTAAGAGATGTATTATTCTTTTGACATGCTCCATGGATCCTTATGAACCTAAAGGACAATAGGGAACTAAGAAAACATGCATATATTATTTGTATTGAGCGTGGCTATAGAAACTTTGATGATAGGTTTGCAAAATGGTAAAAATTCAACTTTTTTGTACCTATTTCTTTTGGGAAAACAAAAAATAGTGAGTAAGCAGCAATCATATGTTCGGATCACCAACCCATTGAAGTTAACTAGGGAATTTATCTCAAGTCCTACAAAAATCCCTAATCTTATGTTTATGCAACAAAACGTAAGAAATGACTGTTTTGATGAAAATGTATTGGTCCATCAACTTTGGAGGCTTGATGTGACCAAAAGATGAGAAATTTTACAAGTTTCTTATTTTTTCCATGTGTAGTAGGCCTTGAACTATAACCTCATGAAAGGATTTTACAAAATGAGTGGATCTACTATGGTTTTGGAGGTTTTTTTCAAAACCCTGAAAGGACACTTTTATGTCCTGTTAGGTTACCAACCTAGCGTTAAAAATTCTAGATGTTGATAGCCATTTTTTGGCTTTCCATAGTGGCCATAGTAAGCTACCTCACCCTATCAAATCACTCAAACACTATGGCTATCCCTACCATTTCACTATATATAGGCGTGTGTGAGTTAGGGAACTTTCCCCATATTTTCTTTAAAACCCTCAGTTAGCTAGTCACTGGGCTAGTTGAGCTAAAAAAATAAAAATTATAAGTATATTATGGCCCATGCGTATGTAAATATTTCTTTGTATATAGGGCCTAAATAAAAGTTTTTTTTCATAATTATTTTGGTATTTATTTAAATATTTCTACTTAGGTGTGTGTTATTTATGCTATGTACATTGCCTCACCATTACCACAATTTTTTCTTACCATTTTTCATAATCTTTATTCCATATAGAAATATTTTCATGTAAGCTTCTCTTATATTTGGTGTAACTCCACTCCAACAAAAATCCAAAAAAACTAGTTTTATTTATGTGTATATTTTTTCACTATTGTGATTTTTCCCTTCCTACATCTATTTTGTTTTTTTTTTCTAAAAGATTAGAACACCAAAAATATTTATCTTTTTATGGTAGCCTCATAATGAGAGAGATTTCTTTTGACCCCTTTATATTTTTTCCACTTATATTATTTATATTTGACATATACATATTTTTTAGACCCCTCAATATTTGATTTTCTTAGTTGTACTATTCACTTATATCATAATCTCAACAATATCTTCAATTATAGACCTACCTAATAAGGTCAAGGGTAGGTGGCATGCATACATGCACTATGGAGGGCTCACTCTTGGAGGTATTCAAAAGAATCATCCAAAGAAGGACCCCACAAGGACCTTGTGCAGTGGAAAAAAACGATCGGTTTTGCTGAATTTTTAAAGTTCACTTGCTCTCCGAATTTGAAAAGGTGATACAAACAAACATTGTAGCTCGTGGGCTGAACTTTTGCCTCAAATTTTTTCATATTTTTTTGAGCTACGAGCTGTCAGCTATGATTTTATTAGTGGACCCCAGTTTTCCCATGCTATGCAGCCACACTCTCTCTTCCACTTTATCACTTTCCTCTTTCACACACACTTCTCCACTCATCATCCCCACCTCTCTCACCACTCCTCTCTGCACCCTACTCACCTTCTCCTCAACCTTGAAGAATAAGAGAAACCATGGTGAACTCATACCTCCCACACACAATTCCATTCCAAAATTGACCACCTAGTCTCATTTTTCCTCCTCCAAATTACCCATATCTATAAAAAAACCACAAAATTCAGCCTCTTCTCTTAAAAGACAGCATCATGGTGGTTGATTACTCAGCTTCAATTACCTTGTCTCTCAAGGAAGGTCAAGAGTGGAGAAAAAATGTACCGTCAAAGCTAGTGGACCGTCAACAAGCGTCAAAATTGGCCCTACTCAAGACACTTGGAGCATCAACCTTGTAAGAAATGCACCTTTTCTTACCTCTTAAGAGTTTTTCTTCCTTATTTGTATCCTACATGGATACTCCCATTGTAAATATCCAATTCCATTTGTAAATTAATACTAACTCTACTAACACTAACCCACTATGAAAAGTCCTATCACCTTCATTTCTCTCCTCTCTCTTTCCCCACCAACTTCTTGATAATTCCAAGCAAAAGAAATTAGATAAATTGCTGAAAATCTAACCCAACCATGGTTAGAGGACTAACCCTAGCCTTCAAAATTGCTATAAAAGGAGGGTGTAGTTAGCACAAAAAGGGGGAGCCATAAGCAAGAGCACTATGCTATAGCTTGAGAAGCCAAGCTCAACCTCTCTAGAAGGAGCTCTTGAGTGGAAGCTCATTGTCTTATGCATGTGCATGTGTTGTAATAGGGGATTAGCAAGGGAACTCTATGCCATTGTAAGAGAGAGAGTGATCATTCAATTGAGAGTAGGAAATCTATCATTTCTCCTACTAGTGTAAGCCCAACATTCGCTGAATCAAGGAGGGTGGATTTGGACTAAGCTTGGATACTTTGTCTCCCTTCCAACGTGAAGTAATGGACAACAATGATGCGTAAGTGTCTTGGTGTTTTTTGTTAAGTTCTTGATAGCTTGTCTCTGGTGTTGTCATCAATCTAGCCATAAATCCCACATACTGTAAGAGGGCGACAGGGTGGAGAGGACTCCCCTGGCCTTAAGACAGTGATTGGGGTGGCTTTTCTTGTGATGTGTTGTGGTAAATTTTACTCAAGCTATGTTGAACAAATACTAATCTCACTTTGATTTGTCATGACAGATTTGTAAGAAGGTATTAATGCAACAAGCACCCCCTCCCCCTTTCTCTCTCTTTCTTAAATATATAGTTGTGTTTGCTTGATCATTGCCGATACGTTTCAAAGCAGCCCGAGCACTATCTCTCTCTCTCTCTCTCCCTCTCTCTCTCTCTCTCTCTCTCTCTCTCTCTTTTTCTCTCTCTCTCTCTCTCTCTCTCTCTCTCTCTCTCTCTATCTCTCTCCCTCTCTCTCTCTCTCTCTCTTTATGTGTCCTAGTTCGCATCCAAAACTAGGTGGTGCCCCAAATTTGTGTAGGGTTAGGTTGCGGGTTTGTGTGTGTGTTTGTTGTTTTTTTCCAACCCCAACCCAAGTGAGCAGCACGGGAGCCTTGAAGGGTGTATAGAGGTTGCTCTTCTTGTTGCCCGCCCCGGACCGCTTCAATGTATCCAAGATGATGGGCCTCGAACGATGTGCTATGGTGTGTCATTCGATGACCGGAGCTGCAAGTTATGCTTGACAGAAGTTTTGGAAATTATAAGGCATGAGGGATTTGGGAAGCTTGAGGAGGATGCCATGTGTCATGGGGATAATCCCACATGAGAAGGGAAAAGTGGAAGGTGGAGGGTATATAGGCTAAATGGGAGAGTGCCCTTCAAGTGTATCACTTGATGCAAGCATGGCTTGGTGGGCTTGTGGAGGCTAGGGGAGCGAGATGGCACATTTTTCAGCTTTTTCACACCACGTACCAAGGTGCTTCGTCATATTTTGGTCACGGGCCACTTTCTGCCACCCCATTACTTAGTCAAAGGGTCACCAAAACCTCATTTCTTGCCCAAAACAGGCCTAAAGGAGCCAATTGAAAGATTCCTTGAGAGAGAGCCTTGTCGGCTAAGAAGAGAGAGAAAAATATTGGGGATAAAAGATAAGAAATCACCCATTTTAATACCTACCACACCTACACAACTTCAAGAGAACTCAGTTTTTACCAAGAAAAAGGACGCGTCCATGTTCGAGTGGTCATAACTTCTTAATTTCTCATATGTTTTTCCCTCTTGATACTCTAACAAAATTTCCATGAGACGAGCTTCATCATGATGTCCTCTATTTCTCCTGATTTTGAGTGTGTTGCATGCTTGGAGGGTTTTTCATAAATCTCTACAGGTGTTTACCACATATATTTTTGGCGATGTGATAATTCTTCCTTCTGACGGTGTGATTCATGCAAGGCTATAGAGGCACTTTTTTTTCTTGACGTTTGCACGCTAACATAGTTTTGGTGCCTCCATGGAGGAGCGAGTGCTCCTATGCTCCAAATCCTGTAAAATACGTTTATTCTATAGGCAGAGAATGTAAAAGGGATGTGGGTCCTTATGGACAACCGCCTATGTATGTGCAAATTGTGGACAATACTTGAGGTGGTTGTATAATTGGATTGTAGGCTTTGGAGGGTCGTGAGGTTTTGTGAAGCCAAGAACTGGGGCTAGCTTATCTAGTGTGAGGTGGATTAAGTACTAGAGAAATCCATCAACATCCCTTGAGCTTTTGACGTCACATGTGATTGTTTTTGTGGAAATCAGACATGGAGAACAAGTTCCCATAGTTTCATGGATTTCCTAATGAGAATGGACACACTTTTATTGAAATTTGAAGTCCATTGCTTATTGCATAATATACTATGCCAACCTATATTGTTGCGGCTGCTACAATACAATAGTCAAGATGAGACAAAAGTTTGGTTACACGATCATGAAGCATTAGGAAGAGAATGGGGTATACGAGAGCCTCTTTATTTGGCAGTTTAAGAAAGTCAAACCTTTAGTATCAAGAAAGTAATCAAAGAACAATTTTTGAATTCAAACAGGTAAAACGGCTAGTTTATTTGAATTCAAAACTCCTCCCCAAAATGGAATTTAAAATCTAGCAGGTAAAACCATATCATGTAGCATATCTATGGAAAGAGATCAACGCATAGATTGAAGATCTATGATCTCCACTCAAATTGGAGATCATATGTCGGAGTTATGGAAGGCAAAAAATCATAATATTTTCCACCTCCTTTTTCGGGGGGAAAGTGCACCCTTTGCCCACTGTTACACATCTCTTACACACCCACCATCCTTACACACATGGCATACACCTACTCGTCAAAATGTTAATCACCTCCATAAGCTCATGGAAAATAAAGATGCCCTCCTACACCCCATTCTCTTCCTAATGAGTTGGTGCAGGCACAACTCCAGGGGTGGTTTTGGACTATAGTCATGTGAAGCAAGCTTTCCTGGCACACTACAGATCCATTGAAGTGCCTGATGAAGTTTTGCATGAAATTTTGGGGTACCCTTAGAAGGCTAATCAAGTGTTGATGATTTTGTCATGTAGTTCAACCGTTTATGGGATAAATGGGCCCGAGCTTTGGGAAATGAAATCCCTCCATCCATGTTAAAGAAAGACCGTTTTGTGGGCAACTTAAAAGAAAGTCTCAAGCTCAAAGTTGATTTGAAAAGGCCCACCACCTTTGAGGAAGCGGTCACTATTGCCAGGGAGAAAGAATGGAAGGCTCAAAGACTTAATGAGTATGGAAAAGCGATCCTTGTGCAAAGTAATGGTGGCCAAAAGGAGGAAAATTTGGCAAAGAATGGAGCCTAGCCTGCTCAAAGGTCTGCTAATACTGAACAATTACAATGGATTATGCAAGACATGATGACCATGATATAGGACTAGTGACTCAAAGTTCTTGGAGGTGGTCGTGGTCGGGTCATGGTAGAGGAATGGCCCACGCATGTGAATCTCTCCCTAATGTGAAAGCAGGTCGTGGACTGGGTGTTTTTGAGCCGCAAAGGAGGTTCATTCCTACTTGTTATAATTGTGTTGAAGTTGGTCACATCATCACTTATTGCTCAAAGCCAACAAGGATGGAGGTTATATGTTCTCGCTCACCCAAAAGAATCCTAATAGGGAAAATCATTATGCCTTGGATATATGGGGAGATCAAGGTACTGAATAGGAAAATCAGGCCTCAACCTTTGGTGGTCATGTGGATATTGTGCGGGTTGAAAAGAAATAAGTAGATATACTTCCTGTGGGCAAAAGAGAGAGGGAAGGCTTTGCCACTCCAAGTCCTAGAAAAAATAAAGGGAAGGAGAAAGAGGGTGAATATGCAAAATCAAAGAGGAAGAGAAGACTCAAGAATTATGAAGCATGGAGTTTGTGAGAGGGCCATACCCAACCATACTCACCTCCCTCAGCCCTCCAGACTGCTCCAGGGAATGACGTAGATCTATCTGTAGGTATCCCTCCTACTTGGGATCGGCACCCAGACAGGACTCCGGCCTATCTCGAATGCCAACCCAAGGGGGTAAATCCCATCAATTTGACGACTCTATCTGCTTAGCATAATTTAATCCGTCCTTGGCATCTTTCAGTCACCCACACTCAAAATCATGGTCCTCAGTCTTGATTCTCTTGATCTTTAACTTGAGGATCTCCTCTTGCTTTCTTGTTCTCCCTTGGTTCATGAGGATAACCCCTTCTTCCTAACAAGCAGGACCGAGAGTTATTGCTTTCTCCTAAGAAGAGGGATCTTGTAATCCTACCTATTCTCTCTCGTTCTCGCTTACCCGTTTTTATCACGGATAGTCCTACCGTTCAACATAAAAATTTTATTCAACATTCGGCCATCTGACCCTCCGGATCCGCCCACCCACCAAAATATTTCATGAAAATCCCTTCCCGAGGTAGTAATTAACTACTGCAAAATCAGGAAGACAGTCTATCAGACATCCTCATACAACAAGCAGCATACAATCTGTTGCATACCCTCATTCAAGGAAATTCATCTAATTGTTCCCACCAGATCTTTATTTAGAAACTTTTAATTCATTTCTTTACCTCTATCTGCTGCAATTAGCTTGTAACTAGTTTCCTAACTAATCATGCGACACATTTAGTTTCAACCAATGCATCTGGCCTCACTCAGGACGAAGATAATTGGCTACAAGCCATCAAAACGGCAGCACCTGCATAATATTTCTTAGAATTAAGTGTTTGGGAAAGGATCATCAAGTAATTTAATCATTCCTTCATAAACATTTTATTTCGAGAGGTATAGCACCATTTGGTGACAGATGCACAAGATAGCCCCTATATTCCTAGCCTTTCTAGTTCCTTTTGAAGCAACCAATTGAATAAATTTCCTTAATTAAATTCACATCCTCCTCCCTGAGTATGACCTTCTCATCCAAATATTGACATTAGACCATACCCGGATTATGGCCATTTTCCAACAAGAAACCGTGGGTACTTCACCTAGCCGGGCAAAAATAAAACAAACCCATTTATCCCTTATCCCTTGGACACGAATGACCTAGGTATAACAAACTTGCCAGTTACGTTGCCCTAGCCGAAAAGGGTCAATCTCCGTCAAGTTCCCCAAGAGAATCCTCTCAATGGGCCGGCCTTTCAATCAAATTGATCCAAAGAAGATCCATCTTGGTTTTCGGTCATTTCCAGACAATCTTCAGAACTCCTAGTTAAATCTATGTTTTGCAATGGGCTATCCCTATTACCTCTCGAGATTCTTTTTTTCACTCCTAGTTGGTAATTTTTAGGTTCATTCATTTATCAACCTTAATTTTTACCTTCATTAATTATCTACCAACCAAGTTAATTTAGAAAATACAAGCGAGTTTTTGCCATACGCATTTGATGGAAATTTCAAATTTTTTAAGTTCAATCCCCGTTTTGTATGATTTCCAGGTTTTTGCAATCCTTTACCATCCATAGGGCATCTCTATGGAAGCTTCTAGATTTTTCGGTTCAAACAACACTGAGATCAATTCCGCAAAGTTATCCCCTATGTCCCCCATCCCGTTTTTGCAAACAAACTTGAAATTTATAACTTTAGAAACACTCTTCAACTTCTACCGAGCTTAGACAACTACTGTTTTCTTATGGTGCTTAGATTTCCAGTTAGGAAGCTAGAAGGTTGTCCTATAATTTATAAATCTTCGAGCTTTCCATTAAAGCTTTCTTTGGAGATAAAATGGGAATCTAGAGCTTTCCATTAAATCTTGGAAGAGAGGATTATAACCATACATTATTCCTATCATAAAGAGACATGAAAACCCTAGGCTTGATTACCATAATGAGACTAAACCTTTCTCTCTTTAATGAGACAAGATTTCCATGAAAGCTTAACCCTAATCACACACAAAGTCACCATGAAAGCTGAACCCTAAATTGCAAGCTTGTCTTTCAATGCTTTTCCTAAGTGCAAAGTTACCATCAAAGCTTAGCTTAAGGATGCAAATATACCTTTGAAGCTTAACTGAATAATACATAGATACTCTTAGCACTTAACCCTAACTGCGAGGTTACCATTAAAGCTTAAACCTAAAATACAAGGTAGTCACTAAAGCTTACACCTAAGTGCAAAGTTATCATTAAAGCTTAGCTTGAGGATGAAAATCTACTTTTGAAGCTTAACTTAATGATGCATAGATACTCTTAGCACTTGAACCTAATTACAAAGCTACCATTAAAGGTTAAACCTAAAATACAAGGTAGTCACTAAAGCTTACACCTAAGTGCAAAGTTATCATTAAATCTTAGCTTAAGGGTGAAAATCTACCTTTGAATCTTAACTGAATAATACATAGATACTCTGAGCACTTAGCCCTAACTGCGAGGTTACCATTAAAGCTTAAACTTAAAATACAAGGTAGTCACTAAAGCTTACACATAAGTGCAAAGCTACCATTAAAGCTTAGCTTAATGATTCAAATCTACCTTTGAAGCTTATCTTAATGATGCATAGATATTCTTAACACTTAACCCTAATTGCGAAGCTACCATTAAAGCTTAAACCTAAAGTACAAGTTAGTCACTAAAGCTTACACTTAAGTGCAAATTTACCATTAAATATTAGCTTAAGAGTGAAAATCTACCTTTGAATCTTAACCTAATGATGTTTAAATACCATTAATACCTAACTCTAATTCCAAAGTTATCATTAAAGCTTAAACATAAAATAAAAGATAGTCACTAAAGCTTACACCTAAGTGCAAAGCTACCATTAAAGCTTAGCTTAAGGATGCAAATCTACCTTTGAATCTTAACTTAATGATGCATAACTACCATTAATAACTAACCCTAATTCTAAGGTTACCATTAAAGCTTAAACTTGAAATGATACACATAAATGTTCCTAGTATTAAAACACATGGTTTACGTTAATTAATCCTACTTGAAGTGAAGATTACCTCCTCTGATCAGGAGGGAAGTGGGGTTGAAGTCCTTGTTGAAGAGATGTGAGGCTCAAGGAAGAAGGAGAAGGATTTACGATGAAGAGAAAGGAGAGAGGAGCTTCTTCAAGAAACCCTCAAGGGTTTGACCTTCAAGAGAGTGAGAGAGCAAGAGCAAGGTTTAGTGGAAACCTTGATTTACTTAAGCAGAATCTTGAGCATGGCAAGTATGCAAGTAGCTTAGCAATATGTGTCCAATTAGAAAGGAGAGGGGGTGCTTATATAGGAAATGGTGGGTAGAATACTCAATTCCTATAGGACCCCAATTCTCTTCTCAATTTCTATTGGACCCCAATTCTCATCTCAATTCTTATTGGATCCCAATTTCTTCTCAATTTCTATTGGACCCCAATTCTCTTCTAAATTCTTATTGGATCCCAATTTCTTCTCAATTACTATTGGACCCCAATTGTTTTCTTAATCCTTATTGGACCCCAATTTCTTCTCAATCCCTATTGGACCCCAATTCTCTTCTCAATTCTTATTGAAACCCAATTTTCTCTCAATTCCTATTCGACCCCAATTCTCTTCTTAATTCTTATTGGACCCCATTTTCCTCTCAATTCCTATCTTTTAACTTTATCTTCCAATCAATTTAGTCGCTTTTTCTACCAGTTCTCGCTCTAGATCAGTTCCCACGTGGCTTTTGACGAAGAAGTATAAAAATAATCTTAATCTTTCTAGAAAAATATGGGGATGACATAATTTCTTATTCGGGATATCCTTGTCTTTTCATTCTAGAGTAAAGTCTCGTTGTCCACATGACTTCTTTGTGGGTCTTGATTTTTCTAAGTTATTTTTTAGGCTGAAAAAGTTTTGAATGGCTCTAGGGTTTAGGGAGGGACCTTAAAAACTCCCCAACAAAAAGAAAGAGCTGTCCTCAGCTCGGGACATGCTTTAGAGAGTAGTCAGACTCAATCTTCGATCAAGTTATGATTGAAGATGGTCAGTAACTTTAGGGTATTTAGATTAAAGGATAGTGAAGCCGGTATGGGCCTTGAATAAAACACTTCTCTTCCATTTTTGGCACTGACTCAAAAGTATTAATCATAAAGAAGTCTTAATGACTCGGGGTTACTTTAATTACTGAATGTGATCTTACTCAACTTTGTGTTTTTCCTTTGGTGTGACCGGACTGTGTTTCTCTTGTGAGGTCTAAAGACCATTTCCTCATTTTCCTCTCTATCTAGCCTCAATACACTTTGTAAATATTTTATCATTCTTACCTAGACTTTAACGTTTTTCGTTTTGAGTGTTGACTCATTTCTCTGTTGATATCATCCAATTGATACCATGGTCTTGACAGTTAAGGATTTTATACTGATCTTTCAATTAATCTTGCAATATCTCCTCCCTTGTATACCCAATTTATTTCCTCCATCCTTATTTCTCTTATGTCTATAGCTTACTGTCTCATCTTTCACTTGGTAATCAAATATTTCACGTATAATTAGACTTGTAAAACACCACAGACAATTTGAATCTCAAAAGAATTGACTGACTAGAGATGCTTGAATTTCATAAATATGACGATTGATTACATCCACATAAAAATTACATCAAAAGTGTCATTGATATCTTTAAGAATAATTATAAGTTGTTCCAAAGAACCAACCAAAAATGATCAAGGGTTTGGGCAAAAGGGAGCTATTGATTTGATTTCCAAAGATGCATTACATGGGCTCATCCTCCAAAACTTAGAAATTGGGTAATTAGTTGGTCCCAATCTTCCCAGGAAGCATCTTCAACCGGATAGACCTTCCACTTGATTAGTACTTCTTGAATTGTCATGTGCCGCACTTGCTTCTCTTTAGTTTCTAGAACTTGTTCTGGTTCCACTTGAAATTCCTCCTAATCGACGAGAATGGTGTCATCATGATTCAAAACTTGTAGAGGGTCAACAAAATATTTATTAAGAAGGCTGACATGAAAAACATTATGAATGCGCATGTGAGGCGGTAAGAATAACTTCTAGGTTTGTTCTCCTATCTTTCTAAGGATTCCAAAAGGTGCACAATACCTGAATGCAAGCTTACAAAATTTTCCTATCTTTAAGGAGCTGCATTTGGGTTTGACTCTGAGGAAAACTTGTTTTTGCCTTTGCTAAAGCTTATAGCGGAGCGGTGAAGATCAACATATCTCTTCTGCCTATCACTAGCTCTCTTCAGGTTATCTCTAATGACTAGAAGTTGATGATCCATCTCTTCCAGGGTAGATTTTTCAGTAGGAACATGAAAAGCTAGGTCGGCTAATCGAAGAGAGACTAAACATTCTTGACCATACAAGGCTTTAAAGGGTGACATTCCTCTGAGACTATGATGGTGAGAAGATTTATAAGCAAACTCAGCTAGGGGAAGAAACTTGATCCATTGTTGGGGCTGCTGGTTGCAGTATGCTCAATGCATATCTTCAATGACTTGATTTACTCGCTTAGTTTGACCATCAATATCCGGATGATATGCTGAGCTAAGATTTAGTTGGATACCCAGAGATCGAAATATGGCTTGCCAAAATCTAGAAGTAAATTTGATATCCCGATCATTGATGATTCTTGCAGGGATTCCATGTAATCTTACCACCTCTTTGACAAATACTTGGGATATGTCGATGGCGGTGGCTGTCTGCTTGACTGGAATTAGATGAGCCACCTTAGTGATTTACCATTAAAGTTTAAACCTAAAATGATGCACATAAATCTTCCTAGTATTAAAAAACATGGTTTAGGTTAATTAATCCTACTAGAAGTGAAGAGTACCTCCTCTATTCAAGAGGGAAGTGGGGTTGAAGTCCTTCTTGAAGAGATGTGAGGATCAAGGAAAAAGGAAAGGGATTTAGGATGAAGAGGAAGGAGAGAGGAGCTTCTTCACAAAAACCTCAAGGGTTTGGCCTTCAAGAGAGTGAGAGATCAAGAGCGAGGTTTAATGGAAACCTTGATTTACTTAAGCATAATCCTTAGCATGGCAAGTATGCAAGTAGCTTCGCAATACGTGTCAAATTACAAAGGAGAGAGGGTGCTTATATAGGAAATGGTGGGTAGAATACTCAATTCCTATTGGACCCCAATTCTCTTGTCAATTCCTATTGGACCGCAATTCTCTTCTGAATTCTTATTGTGCCCCAATTCTCTTCTCAATTCTTATTGGACCCCAATTTCTTCTCAATTCCTATTCGACCCCAAATCTCTTCTAAATTCTTATTGGACCCCAATTTCTTCTCAATTCGTATTGGACCCCAATTTTCTTTTGAATTCTTAATGTACCCCAATTTCTTCTTAATTCCTATTGGACCCCAATTTTCTCTCAATTCCTATTGGATCCCAATTCTCTTCTTAATTCTTATTGGATCCCAATTTCCTCTCAGTTCCTATATCTTAACTTTATCTTCCAATCAAGTTAGTCCCTTTTTGTTGCAGTTCTTGATATAGATCAGTTCCCACGTGGCTTTTAACAAAGAAGTATAAAAATAATCTTAATCTTTGTTGAGCTATATATAGAGATACTATATACAGCTCAACAGCTATATATAGTATCTCTATATATAGCTCAACAATCTTTTTGGAAAAATATAAGGATGACGTAATTTCTTATCCGGAATATCCTTGTATTTTCATTTTGGAGTAAGGTCTCGTTGTCCGCATGACTACTTTGTCGGTCTTGCTTTTTCTAAATTATTTTATAGGATGAAAAAGTTCTGAATGGATCTAGTGTTTAGGGGGGGACCTTATAGTTTGCACCATATTGAGAGGTCTCAAAAGGAAGAAGCTCATGATGTTGCCCAAGAAATGATCACTTGTGTGTTTGTGTTGAAGGAAAATAACCCTTTATGTCATGGGAAAATAACCCTTTATGTCATGTTATCAAAGGAAATGGATTTTCTATTGACAGTTGTCCTACCTAAGGGTTTACCATTCTCCAAAAAATATGTGTTTATAAGAAAAGCCACGAAATACAAAATGCTGGATGATGTGCTTTACATGAAAGGAAGTGATTTAGTCTTGTGTCGTGTGCCTTGGAAAGAGGCATTCTACAAGATATTGGAAGAAAATCATAAGGGATTTTGTGGAGGTCATTTTGCCATGAAGATCATGTTGCATAAAATTTACCAAGAAGGCTATGTATGACGAAACTTTCAGCGGGATGTTAACCATTGGTGCAAGTCATGTTTCTCTTGCCAGAAGATGGGAAAGAGAATTTTGAAGCCCGAAATTGCAAAAACAAATTCTACCTTTTGATGTGTTTGAAAAATGGGGTGTTGATACTATTGGACCCTTATCTATGACTAGCAAAATAAATGCTCACATGTTGATAGCAGTGGATTACTTGTCACGGTGGGCAGAAGCTAAAGATGTCAAACAAATTACCAATAAGGAAATGGGAAAGTTTTTTTATGATCATATATGCTACAAATTTGGTGTGCCCTTATAGCTACTTTCTGATAGAGAACCAAGATTTAGAAGAGATTTGTTTGATTTCTTATACGAGAAGCTCAATATACAACATATATACAATTGTCTTATTATCCTTAATGCCATGGTCTCAGTGAGAGGTTCAATTGAGAGTTAGTGAAAATCTTAGCAAAAATGACCCAAACACATGATGGGAAGACTTGGGATTCAAAGTTTCCTTGTGCATTATGGGCCTACAAACCTACTATCAAAACGAGCACAGGGTTTTCTCCTTATCACTTGGTTTATGGCAAGGAAGTGCCAATTGAAGTGAAGATTCCTGCACTCAAGTTATTCTCATCGGTAGATGAAGAGCAAACAAATGCTTGGTAGAAAAGGTTGTTGGACTTACAGTGTTTGCAATTGGAGAGAGTTTTAGCTTTGAGCTACTATGAAGGAGTTTGAAAATGTGTAAAGGATAAGGGAATTGAAAAGGGTGATCTGGTGTTGCGATACAATAGTAAGTTGGACAATACCTTCTAGAAAAAGTTTCAAATCAAATGGGAAGGTCCTTTTACTGTTGTGAACAAGTTTGATAATGGCACATATAAGTTGGTAGATTTGAGTGGTGCACAACATGAAAATTGTGTTAATGGTTACAAATTGAAGACATATTTAGCATGTTTGATGACTATTGTGACAGTTGAGATGATGTCAATAGAGGAAGACAATGTGGAAACATCTGAGAATGTAAATGAGGTTTCTTGGAGCTGCAGCAGTTGTTCACCCTAAAAACCTCTGCTTGCCATGAATGATCAATGAATTTAGGGGGGGTTAACAAGCTATGTCATGCATTTTTTGCATGAGCATAAAGCCACTAAGTTGTGCCAAAAATCTTGCCCACTAGCCTCATGTATATATGTGTACACGGTCCGGCAAGTCTTGGAAGTAGCCCTGTAAAAATTCATGTACAAAGGTGTGATTTTTCCAAGATTGAGTGCTGATGTTTTGCGTTGTTCAAGTCTCCAAAACATGGTTTTTAATAAGTATTTTTACCCATACTCTATAGCTCATGAATTGGACTTGTGCATCGTGAGTTATGGGCATCCAAAGTGGGCGGCCTCCACTTAGAAGGTGATTGTGGGTGCATATGACAAGAGAAACTAAGCCAGCTTGACAATTGGAAGGAGAAATGTTGAGGTTTAAAAATTCCAGATGTAGCCAAGATGATGGGCTTTGAACCATGTGTTACGATTTGTCATTCTGATCGGAGCAGCAAGTTATGCTTGGGGGAAGTTGTCCGAGAAGCTCGCATGTTCTGGAGAAAATCTGGAAATTTTTGGGCATGAGGGAGTTGGGAAGGTTGCCATGTGTCATGGGGATAATGCCACATGAGAAGTAAAAAGTGGAACGTGGAGGATATATAGCCTAAAGTGGGAGTGCCCTTTAGGTGTATCGCTTGATGCAAGCATGGTTTGGTAAGCTTGGTGGGCTCGTGGAGGTTAGGGGAGAGAGATGGCCCATTTTGCAGCTTGGTCACACCAGCTTCCCAGGTGCCTGGTCATTCTTTTGGTCCCGAGCCACTTGCCCCCACCCCATTCCTTGGTCAAAGGGTCACCAACACCTCAATTTTTGCCCAAAAAAGGCCTAAAAGGATCCAATTAAAAGATGCCTTAGAAGAGAGACTTGTCCACTAAGAAGAGAGAGAAAAATATTCAATGGAGATAAAAGATAAGAAAGCCCCCATTTTAATAACTAAAACACCTGCACATCTTTTAAAGAGCTCATTTTTTATCAAGAGAAAGGACACCTCCATGTTCGAGTGGTCATAACTTCTTCATATCTCATGACTCTGTTCCATGCTTGGAGGGTTTTTTCATAAATCTCTACAGGTGTTTTCAGTGGTGTGATAGTTCTTCCTTCCAACGGTGTGATTTGTGCATGGCTATAGAGGCACTCGTTTTTCTTGCCGTTTGCACGCTAACAATATTTATGAGTTTTAATTGCAAGTTTGAGTGCTTAAATCACTTTTTTTAGTCACTTTGACCATGAGAGAGTATTCCTAGACCATAAGGCAACCTTTTTGGACTGACCTGTTGTTGCAAATTTCAAAACTTTTTTCATGATGGATTGTGATTTTGGTACCTTGTTGGATTGCAACCAGACTTGGTAGGATAGTGTCCCTAGGGAATCCTAGACCATCTCATAGTTTTTTGTTGCATTGTAGGTCTGCTCAAGTGCCTAAATGGCGTGATGACCTAGAGCAGTGAGAAAGGACATGGGCAGATTTCCCTGATCATTGATTGATTGATTTGCTTGTTGAATTGTTTCTTAGCTTGTTAGGTTCACTTATTGATATCGAAAAGCTCAAAGAGTCTTTGTACCCCATGCGAGTCACTTCCTTGAGTATTGACATTATGCTAGTGCCAGATAGCTATGCTATAGACGTCCGTCGTGGGTGACCCGCTAACATTGGCGTTGTTTTCGGGGATATGATGCTTAGATAGTGAGCTAGTGCGTATTTAGGGCGTTCTTTTTTTGAATATTTGTATTCCATTCCATTTACACCATAGTACTGAAGCAGCTAGACATGGGGTTTAGTGCTTGGTAGAGTCTAGAATTAGTGGACTAGTTGCTAGATCTATTCTCAAGAGGTAAAGAGGATTGTGAGTGAGATAGCAAAAAGCATTTCATTCTTTGATTTTCTCTATGCTTTCAAGTGCTATTCTGTTTTTTGTTTTTGACTTTATTTTGTACCGTTCTGTTTGTTTTTGTTCCATGTTTTCATTTCAGTACTTAGAAGTAGGGTAAGCAAAAATTATCACCATCAAATTTGGGCTAAAAGATTGAGGGATAAAGGGGCGAAAACCATATTTTGCCCGATATGACCATAACTATAAAAGTTTGAAAATTTGATAGCAGAGAGCTGAAAAGTGATCCAAGTTCCAAAATTTGTGGATCAAGAGCATTAGCACACTCTCTAGAAGCAATCTAGAAAGTCTGGCCAGATTCAGTGGAGGAACATGGATGATGATCCACGTACCCCAAATACCAATTTTGTAGAAAAGTGATCAGTGACACTATGCATCAGCGGGACACTGCTATGATCAAGTTTTCTTGAAAGGAAAACCCAAATATCACATCAAAATCGGTTGATAGGGAGAAATCACATGGATCGTAATCCATGTTCCTTTGTCAAAAATGTTTCTCCAAATTTTGACAGCATCTAGACAAGGTGATGTGTAGGCTATGTACCAATTTTCATCAAATTCTGAGGTTGAGGTATATGGATCGCGATCCATGTTCAAGCACATTTAGAACCGACCTCTTAGGAGTTTTTTTTACCTATGTCCACAAGCTAAATCTCAAATCTTTTTGGATCTGGACTTGTTTTGACAGGTCAAATGCTCAATACTTGGTGTACACTACTGTTTTTAATATATCACTTTTTTGCTCCCTTTTGACTCAAATGTACAGATTTGTTTTTCAAAATTGGACTTGGGGATATGTTTCCTTATGTATGCACTACTAATCTAGAAATTTTGTAGTCAAGATGTAACCATGGGTACATGTATCACGATCCATCTTTGGAGACTAAATTGACTTTTCTTGGCACCATCAAAATCGACATGATTAGTAGGTCCCATGGTATCAATTTTTTTAAAAAGGGACCTCTCGATTGAAAATTAGGTTAGTTTTGGAACTTGCTCATAGTACTTGGTAGTTTTGGGCTTCTCACTTGGTTTGTGATATCCAAATTCAATTTTCAAAATCCCACTAGACTCCTTGTGATGTCCTCTAGCTATGGTGCAAGTTTGGTATCAGTCTATGACAAAGAAACATGGATCATGATCCATGTACCCTTGTATAAGATTTCACTCAAACTTGGCACACAACCTCCCTTGGTCCACTAATCCCTGCTATATGGTTTTTGTGTGATTTGAATCACTTTATGTCAAGCAAAAGTCAATTCATAGGTTTGTTTTAGGGTTTTTACCTTGAACATTTTTTGGCACTTTTGACCCACTTTTTGAACTTTTTTGAAAATGCTTCTTTGGGGACTTCTGTTCATAATGGTCTCTGCTACATGTCGAAAGCATTTCTATCCAAAAAATTCTCAAGGGGTCATGGATGACGATCCATGTTCCACCACTTTTGGACTTGATTTGTGTGTTGATAGCTTAACACTAGGTTTGTGTTTGAGCCACTTGAGTGCCTTGAGCCACAATAGTGGCTTAGCACCTCATCCTAAAAAATTGGCCCTAGGACTCTCTATTTTTCATGAAACCATGATTATAGGATACCATTCAGATTATATGACATAGAGGAAAATTCTAGTATACCATTTATTCCAAGAAAGTGTAAAATTAAATAATTTAAGAAGGCACAAAATTGGCTTTTAAATTTAACAGCATACACACATTTTAGGCCTAAAACATGTTGGAAGTTTTTTTCTAAAAATAGTGTATGCATAGATTCTCATTGTGTACATATACACGTTTTTTTTTAATAAAGTTTCAATGTGCTTTGAAGGTTTTCAAGGGGTCTACATGGGGTATCAAAACTTTTCAGTAATCTTTGTTTGATTGTACCTAAAAGATGGCTCTTAAAAATTAATAATTTTAAATAGAAATACTTATTTCTATTTTTTTTTCATGCCTTGAGAACAAATCCCTCAAAGGGTTTGATGAGGCTTTTTTCTTGTCCATGAGAACAAGAATTTACAACAAAAATTCTTATAGCCACAAAAGTGGCTCATGCTCACACAATCCTAGTGTTAAGATGTTTGTACCTTGCTCATGAAGAAATTTTTGATTTTGGATCAGTTTTGCCCAACCAAAGCTGTGATCTTTAGTCTCCTGTGACACTTTTGACAATGTTCTATTTTTCCTCTTTTGACCACTTTTTGCAACTCTTTTGCATAAGGTTCTTTTGGAAAAGTTGTTCCAAATTGTATCAGCTACCTATTGGTCTAGTTCTTGTGCATAAATTTAAAAAAGGTACATAGATCACGCATAGTGGGGGTATTTGAGTTGATGGTCTTGTAGACATACTTTAGGACATCCCAAATCTCAAGTTTGAGCTAAAAAATATTCTTTGGACACCAAGATACAAGCCAAAGTTCCTATGTCCTAGTCTTGAAACTATTTTGAGTGATGTTTCAAGTGTAGCTCACCAAAATTTCTCTAATTTTTGGTAGACAAATACAAATTGAGTCACCTATAGCTACGATGAAAGCTTGCAGGAAATAGGACAAGGTCTACTAATTCTAAACTTTTAGGGTACCCATAGTAGTTTCCAAAGACCAAAAGATTCACAAACTCCTGACTTCTGAGAGGCCTGACCATGGGCACAAAAAATTAATTTGCACTAAGCCAGAGTGGGCTTGTAAGAGACTACCTTGGAAATTTTGAATAAGCCTTTGCTATGAGAAATCATACACCACCAAGGTTTTCTACTCCACACAGAGACATGAAAAATGCAAGAAATGATACAATGCCTTTAACAATGGGATCAAGAGAATACATAGAGGAGAGTCATTCTCTGATCAACAACGAACCGAACGTGAGATTCATTAGAACCAATGAAGTCCTGCAAGTTCTTATGGATTGCGCTCATGATGGCTTATATAGGTTCACAAATAGGGATTAACATATTTTCTACAAGTGTGTAGAGCCCTATGCTAGAGAGTTGAAACCCCTAAGAACCTCTATGTATTCATGTATACAAATGCCCATGGAGTGCAAGTTTTGATGGTAGATAAGTATGGATATGAGTACAAACTTATTGATCCAATTAACTTAGAACGTCACACATACAAGGGTGCTGCAATTGCTACTTGCTTCTAGCAAAAAATGATGCCAAATCATATATCAGAAAGGATTCCAGTGGGGTTTTTTCCAAGAGGAGAGGTGAGAGCTAGAGACCACAAACTGGTTAGATTAGTGACTAAACCACAATAACTAAGACCATATCAAGTGGCCCAATGTGTCAAGGAAAAGTATAATGGGTCAGTGGATCCATATGCTCATGTCTCACTCTTCAAACAAGTTTTGAGAGTTGAACAGATTGCAAATTTCCACACACAATATGAGAGATTTGGGTTGACACTGAAAGGATTAGCCTTGTCTTGGTTCCAACCACTAAATAGAGATGCTTTTACCAACATAGCACAAATCTTGCAAGAATTCATAGAGGAGTTCACAAAAAGGGGAATCAAGAACAACACGGTGTCACAAATCTATGCTTTGCTTTAAACAGTACATAGATAGATGTTCTGTGAGAGAGCTACTAACAAGATGAGAGATTATTAGTTCTCTTAATAGAGGGGTTGATGAATGAAACATGGACTTACATTTGCAAGGATACATGATGTTTGATCAAGTCACTAGAGAAGCTCTTTCTCTAGTTGACAATTGTAAGACCTAAGGAGAAGAGATGAAAGATACAAATAACGTGACTAGTAGTGCCTCTTCTCCAAAGAAAAAATCTACAAAAAAAAGGATGCTCAAAATCCTATGATGCAATGCTTTGACCAAGTGGTCGAAGAGATTATTTAACACTAGTTTGGTACCAAAACAAGACACTTAAGTGTCCTTTTTTTACAAATTTAAATTAAATGCTACTTGTATTAGATGGTTTATTTAATAAAACCCTCTTTATATGCTTAAATATGCTAGTTAGAGGGTCTTTTAAAAATATAACCTTGCATTTTAGAATCTACCATGATAAGGAACTATACTCATCAAGTTGACCCTCGTAAGTTTGCGATTGATGGTTTGAAGAAATCTACTAATTTATAAGCTCAAGAAAAAATGAAGCGACCTTGTAAAAAAATTTAGGTGTCTTTTCCACAATTTTGCTATAGATAATTGAAAGTTTAATGTGAAAAAAAATTTGACTTGGGAGTATATAAAATAATGGAAAGTTCTTTGTGTTTGATATAGCTATTTCAAGCATAGCGATGTTTACAAAGGAAAATATGTTTCTAATGTATTTATGAGTTTTAGAAAGTGATACATTGCTTACCCTTTCCATTGAGGACTCAAGGTGGCAAGTAGAAGGGATTCGATATGCAAAAATTATTGGATTATTTATAATATTTAAAACAGCATAAGGGAGAACTTTGATATTTTCATTCTAGAGGCATAAGAATTCCAAACCTCAAATAATATCAAACTCTCTATGTAGATTAACTAATATCAAACTCTCTATGTAGGTCAACTAAATGTATCAAAGTACATGGTACATACACAATTGGGGTGCCCAAAACCTTGGTTTTAATGTTATTATGGAGAACTCAAGATTTTAAAGTTTTTTGCACGATACAAAATTCAAGATATAGTTCAAGCAATGAGAGTTCATTGCGTTAGGGAGCCCAAAAAATACGTAGTTTCTTGGTTTCAATATATAAATTAATTTATAGTTGTCAAATTGCACTAGAATAGGTCCAATTCCACAAGGGGACATCTGGAAGACCAAAATTATTCTCTTATTCAGCACGTGCTCAAGTATGAAATTATGTCTATAACTTGCATGTGACTTGAAAACTTGTCATTAAGGTGAATTCCATTGTTTTGTGACACTAAGTGCTAACACTTGGCTTTTATAAACATAAAAAATGCCATCTCTACAAAAAGATATAAGAATTTTATGATTTTTTTGGCAAAACAACTTAAAATTTTACTAAAATTTATGACTTAGAACTTACTAAAATTCTATCCATATGGATTTTATTTTGACATGGAGAAAAATCCATTGTTTTCTTCCCCTCATAACCAACCTATGGTAGAAGCAAGGTATAAAAAACTTCTTTCTAGCTTGAAAAATAAATTGCCAAAACTTGGAAGGAAAACAGGACACTTAAGTGTCCAATTACAGAACTGGTGTTAAAGGATAAACGATGTCTACATACAAAACCTCAATGTGCGATAGCCTCAATTGAGAAGATATAATACTTGTGGAGGGGATCACTCCACTCCATGGTGTAGCACTCAGCCAAAGCCACACCATGTGCTAGGGCAACAACCACCTCTTCTACATGATGGTAGAGTAGTAGTCACCTACACCTAGACAATGCATGTGCCATAGAGCATTAAAAGCAATTACTCCATTGATGCAAATACGCTCATGTTCATAGCCAATCAAGAGTATGGCTGGAAGAACATTCTTAATAGGAAAGAACAACCATTGGATGGATCACCAGCTATGAAACAAGTAGGGACATGCTATGAGTGTGGAGGTAATAATTGGCTAATAGGTTTTCCTTGTCGATGTCAGGGGATATGTGTTCAAAACTTGAGCTGGGCTGCTGCCTGTGGAAAAATTGAGAGCCAAGAATTGCCGCACCGCACAATACAATAGTTATTAGTTACTTGGTAATGCTACCGACGCACAAAAAATGCTTGGAAACTGGTAATATCAACAAAATTGATGCACAATTACGAAGTACTACCATTAACAACACCATTGATTAATATAAATGATGGTTTAGGAGTTTAAGCTCCCCTTACAGATTACCCCAGGCCATTAACGGCTCCGTGATTCATCAAAAAGATTAACTAAACTTAAGTTGTCACTAATGAACAAAAATCCTTCTATGCCGGTTTCCCTAAATAGATTTTTCTTCAGCTTTACGTCTGCAATTACTATCATTGACTTCCTTCTTTTGTTTCTTACTGAGCTAGGCTCCCTTCTTGCCTATGAGCCCCTTCTATCTGTTATGCACTCACCCTCCTTGCTTGTATCTTCCTCCGAGAGCCTTGCTTGCTCAAGCACGAGAGAAAGAACACACTTCACCTTATCGAATTCCCGTTTCTTTGCCGCTCTCTTTCTCTATCAAGGCTCCAATTCGCTTCCTTGCTCCTTCTCTAGCACGGAGAGAGATAGGCTCCTTGTGCAAGCCCGAGAGAGAAAGAGCCCGCTTCTTGTGCAAGCTCGAGAGAGAGAGCTCCGTTCCTGTCCAGGCTCGCAACACTTCCCTTCCACTTCTCTCATTCACTTCCTATTACTTGCTATGTTTTCCCTCTTTTTCACAATAACCACACACCCAGCATGCAAAACATACCGCTATTAATAGCTCCTCTCTCCCTTAGCAACGAAGGCGCTGTCGTTGCTAGGGAGGCCAAAAAAACCACCCTTATGATGTGGAAGTCGCAGAAATGAGGCACGCAAAGACCGTAAAAAATGGCTCCAAATCTGGTCGCTTTGATCTCCATAACAAATTTCACTTCAGCCATGAGCTCGCCCGAGGCCTGTAGCACTCCCTATGAGTGCTTCTTTCCCCACTCGCTGCTGCTGCCTACTGCATGATGCCATGCCCACCTTTTTTTCCTTTGGTTTACACCCAATTAAAATTAGGGTGGCCTTTTAATTCATTTGGGCGGGCGCTTTGCCTTGGGCGGGCATTAAACTTCATAGTGGGCACCACATTGAACATACATGTCGACCAAGCAATGCCAAGCAATACAAATTTGATACACCCCATTTGGCATACATACCGACTAAAGCATCACCAAGAAGTATATATTCCTTAGAGGAGGCCACAGTCGTGTTAGCATTTTCTCGCAATCATTGCATTCCAAAACCCGGTCGAGAGCCAAAAACTCCCAGATCACAATCCGATCGAGCCGGCTAGACTAGCACGGAGCCGGGCGCCGGTGAATCTTTAACAGCCAATAACTTGGCAAAAACTCCGATCACTGATCTGAAAAGACCGATGTTCTCCACAAAGTGAACACTTCAAGCCCATGTATTCATTTCATTTATGACCCCTTAGCTCTATAGGTTCCCAATCCGATACGGATCCGAAATCGACCAAACTTCAAACTGCCATAACTTTTGTATCGTAGCTCCCAATCAACGAGCCAGAAAGATAGGCCAGTAGAGTACTTCAAGCATTGCAATTTTAGATCATAATATACCATTTGTGCTCACTTCATACATAGTCCATTTTAGCATCATTAAGTCATGTGTTGGCCCTTTTAGCCGCATTTGGCATACATTCAGCATTACACTTGGCCTGTTAGCAGGCCCTAAACACTGTTCATTAATCATGTAAGATTCAAACAAGCTTGATGTGATTTTTTTTTGGAATCTTTCTTAGCATGGGAGCGGAGCTACATGACATCCATCCCCTTTGAACCTGCAGAGCCTCCGATGTGTGCCAACTACACTTATGAAGCATCATCAAAATCATCACCTGATGCATATATAACACTATCTTCAGGAGGTGGATCTGTGCTGAAATCTCCAATATTAATCTCACCATCTCGTTTCTTAAACAACTTAACTCTTTTTCCTTCAATAGACACCTTGAGCTCAGTATCATGAAGCTCACATAACTTAAAGGTTGCATTATCATAAACATGAAGTACTACATATGGTCCAAACCATTGTTTAACCATCTGCCGCATAGTAGTGTCTTGGTTCTCCAGGCTACTTTCATATTCAAGGACCCAATCCCCATCTTTAATAGCATGAGGTCATAGACTATGCTTGCCATCAAATGCTGCTTTATTCTTCAACCTTTCTTCCTTAAGCATTACTTTAGCCTGTTGAATATCTTCTTGACGCCTTTCAAGTTGGTGAATGCACAAAGCAAGAAAATATTCTATAGATATACCTTCTTCCCATGGCATTACAGTCCAAGAAATAACCACTTCCTCTGTAGGAATAATGGTTTTTTGCCCATACATTAGCTCAAATGGCATAGAACTTGTAATAGAACTATGAGTAGTTCAATCAACCCACAAAGAAAATGGTAGGAGTTTAGGCCAATCACCAATATGTCCCTGGCATGCCTTTGCTAAATCTTTAACAATAGGCAGATGCCCTCTTTCACTTTTACCATTACCCTCTGGATTGTATGATGTAGTGAGAGCCAATTTAATGCCCAAGCGAGCAAAGAAATCCCGAGCTTTATTTGAATCCATCTCTCCTCTACCACCAGTAATTCTATCAACACATCCATACCTGGAAATAGCATCCTCAAGAAAGAACTTGCATACAGAACTTGTATCTTTGGTACGCAAAGCTCTGCGTTCCACCTGATTAGTAAGATCTTCTCTAGCAAGAGCAATATATCGCATCTGCCAAACACGTACTGGCATGGTAATCAGGTCCACCACCCACTTGTAGTGCACAATGAGTGGATAGGTGGGATGCAATCCATCTAAATGTTGCACATTAGAATACTGCTGGCATATTGAGCATGTGTCCACAAACTGAGCCACATCTTTATACATACCTTTCCACCAGCGACGATCCTTAATCTTGACAAAAGTTGCACAAACCCCTATCTATCCAGCCCATAAACTCTCATGAAATTATTTTATAACCTGCTGTTGAGTTGCTTTATCATAAATAACCCGTTGCAGTACTCTCTAGAGTGTTTTGGTTGCTTCCATAAATGTCCATCCCCTAGAAAATAGCCATAATCTTTCCTTCTGGTGTTTTTATACTCTTGATCCGTCCACCCTTCATGATTAGTAAGAGTGCTAAGGTAATTCTCCATCATAGAACTCCTCAGAAAATACCTCAAAAATATGAGCAATATTACCACAATTTGCATGTAGATAAGAAGAGGTATAGAACTTCAAGCCAACATCATCACTTGTGGTCAGCATCTCTTCTTCATCTTCAAACCTAGCTCTTGATAACATATCTATAGTAGGATTATCTCTACATGCAATATGACAAAATTTAGGGTTAAGAGACTTATTATAGGCTATCAATTGTAGCATAGCAATATCCGGAGTAGAGCAATTTGCATCATCCCTATCAATGGCGAGAAATATGTCTCTACCATGACTGAAGCTCCAATAAAGTATTCTTTATTAAATCTTAGAGCAGTAGCAACACCCCAAAATTATCTCTTAACCTGTGGGTAGCCTCTTTGGCGAGCATTGAGCACTTTTGCTCCAAATCAAACTGCATACATGTGCCCTTCTTCATCATCTTGACCTATATCCCACCCAATACCTATCGGGCTAGTTTCAATTGTTAAAATTAGTGGCCTTATGCATTTGTAGTGGACTTTCCTCAAGGCAGGAGCCTTGAGAAGCATTTTCTTTAATTTCTTGATAGCCTGTGTGTGAGCTTCTTCCCTAAAAAATATTTTACCTTTTCTCAACAGTTGATAAAGCACTTATGCAACATGAGCAACATGTGGAAGCCAAATAAGATAGAATACACATGCACCCAGAAATCGACGAACTTCAATAACCAGAGAGCACGTTTCCTTCATCTTTTGAATATCTTCAACTTTAGTTGGACTTGGCTTTTTACCTTTTGGACTGCACATGTGCCCCAGAATTAGAACCTCTTTAGCACGAGAAGTTGATTTTTGCCTTGAAAGTGTTAAATTAGCTTCATCAAGACTAGATAAGATAGCATCACAGTCAGCAGTATGTTGAGAAACAAACTCTCGTCACCCCCTCTGATCTTTTACCTCATCTTTTGAGCCTTCCGCACAACCTTTAATTGGTGGATCATCAATGAAAGGCATAGTAACATGGGGAATAAAGGCCCTTAGTACCCTATTCATGTCGTTCATCCTATGAGCTACAAAATTAGTAGCACCCTGTGGCAAAGTGCACATCCTTACCAACATGAGAGGTGTACGTATTGTAGTAAGATACTTGCTCTCCAAAGCTAACTGAAATTGATGATATCCAGAGTAAAGATCACCCATAGAGTAAATTAAACTACATGCAAAGGCTTCAACAAATTCATCCACAATTGGGCCAATACCCACATTGCGGATTGTTACCTTGTTAACTAGCTGCATATCCTATATGAACCTTAAAGTACCATTTTTCTTTGGAATAGTGAACCATCAATTAGAGTATGGTGCACATGATGGCTCCAAAATTCCCATTTGTATCTTCTCATTAAGCAATTTAATAAGCTTTGACAAGTGAGCTTTAGGAACTGGAATGGGACGTAAGCTCCATGGCATGTGAGGAACAATGAATATAACCATAGGTGAAACAACACTTGGATCCACACACCCAATCTCACTTGGCTCAAAAGAAAAAAATTTACCGTGTTTTTTGAGAATACCTTGAAAGAACTTGATTTCCTCTTCGTTGATAAAATCATCTTCTCCAACCTTCAGCTTCTACAATGTCTCTTTACTGAATTTATGCCCAATGTTCTTACGATTTTTTAGCATAGACTATCAAGAAGCTTCTTTACCCCATCACTTCCTTCTGGTAGAGGTGTAGCCACTGTCTCACTTTATTTGCAACTATCTTGTACTTCATCTCTACCTATTACCTGTGCTTCAACTTGTTTACCGAAGTCATCCTTAATATGCATAAGTGCTTGGTATATGTTCTGCTCTTTGTACATGCCCATTGTGTGCACCTTAACAACTTTAGTTCCACTTTCTAACCTGTTTTGCCTAATATCCTCAAGCTCTGACATAGTGTCAACATATGAAATCTCTTCAAAGATTCCTAAAATCACAACATTTGGTTCTAGCACATCACATCCCTACAATTCACTTTAAATTATTGAAACATATTGTTTCTCCCACTTAGGAAAATCACTAAATTTTCTATAAGATACTGAACCCTCAGATGTCAATCCCAAAAATCCTAAATAGAAGGTTTCTCTTTGTGAGAACTTATCCTCACTTGTACCACCATAGTCCCAATTTATAGTGGCACCCCAAGAAAATCCTGAGCAAATCTTTGTACTTTGAACTCTTTACGTATCTTTCGCATTGGACAATCATGTAAATTGTCTTTGTTTCTGGGATGGTCAACACATACCATTAAAAATCGAACAGCTTTCTTACCATCTTTTCTCCAAACCCTGGCATAGGCCGAGCCATCATCTAGCACCTTAGTTTCCATCCGCACACCTGTAATGTAGGGATGTCCCAAAATCAGTGGGTAGGAGAAATGCTCCTGTATAAAAAGGTTTTTCTCATCACAGACATCTCCAATAGTTACCGTAACATTTACACATGCACCATAAATATCTCCAAGAAGCATGTTGGCGGCTCGAATCGGCCACCCGTGATCCACATCAATAGGCCACTTACCCTTTTAGTGCAAATTTTTTTCCATAAGATTGATTTCTAGACCATGGGCTATAAAGGCTAGGACTAGCTCCTCAATGTCGCCAAGCTTTACCACTTTTTCTGTCATTGCTCTTTCCCAATGAGTCCTTGAAAAGTGACACTTGGGTATAGTTTCTTCATCTTCCCCGTCAGTAAAATGCATGTTTCTTACCTCGACTACAATCGGGTTTGAAACAACCACAGGCTTTTACTCTTCTTCCTCAAGATCTTCTAAAATTCTTCATAATCATCCAAAATTTCTTCAATGTGACAAACCATGTGGCTCTTAGCTAAATCTGTCTCTTGCTCACTCGGTATCCGTCGCTTCCTTTTTATAATGTCAATGATCTCCTCATGGAACTTGCTATTGGCAATCCCTAGAATATTCCCCAATGTGAGCTCTACTTTACTATTTAGGGTACACTCTTCAGAAACCTTCTTCAAATTTGTAGCCAATTCAATATCATATTTGAGTTTAATCAAGGGCCCTTTAGGCTTACCTTGATTTTTGTCTTTTGGAGCCTCCTCCATAACCACTTCAGGAGCAGGCTTAGGAGCAGGCCCTTCTTCTTTCTTGTTGCTAGATCTTGTAGGCCTTTTTGACGCCCAGCAACCTCTTCGTCCCTTTTCTGCTTCTCTTCCACCATAGCCTCATTGGCTTGAGTTTTAGCAATATCTGCATACACTAAAAGAGAATCTACTCAATCGGTGCACCCAATAGTTTGCTGAATTGAATTCCCTACCTGGCATAACTTCCCATATGTTACCTTACCTGCTTGTGATGTATTTAAAGCATATGGCCACAACTGGCCCATTGCACCTGTATCTTCATTATCTCCCTTACCACAATCCTGCAACCCATATGTAGCCGCTTCCACAAGAGCAACATTATGTTGTATTTCTTCCACTAGCTTCTTCATACCACCCCTGCCAAAGTTTAAGCGAAGCATCTCTCCTGTTGCCCTGAGATGAATATTCCTGTCTTTCCAAAAAATCACATTCCTCTTGTAAGCTTCATCAAACTCATTGCACTCTTTCATACCTATGGTATTCACTATCACACCACATGCATCGATTATCCTAGCTTTTACGTGGTGGCTGTTGCTGCTGAGGTTTAAAAGTAGATGCTTTTGCAGCTAACCCTTCAAATTTAACATTTTTGAAATTTAAATTCAGCTCTTGAATACCTTTAACCAGATTTTCAAGAACACGCCCCTCCACCTTGGGTACTGTCGAGGGTGATTTCTCTTTAATCTCTTCTTCAGCATCATCTATTACCTCGATCACAATATGCTTGTCAAATCGCTTCTGTCGTTTTACAATCATATTCACCGCTTTAGAGACTATTTTTCAATCTAACCTCAACCCCAGTTCTCCTATTGGGTCCTCCAATAATTGCACCAAAAGCTCTTTTGAAGTCGTGGATCAGCAGCTTGAATAAACAATTCCACCTTCTGATCCTTCAAAGAACGTTGTTCTGCTCATGACAACTGATTAAACTCTTGTAATAGTTCTCATGCAAATAAATTTTTACCCTTCTTCTACACCCACTTCATGAAAATTTTTCTGGTCACCCTCTAAGAATCTTCCAAGAAATATTCCTCTTGCAGCGCCTTCTTGAAGTCCTGCCAACTCGGTTCTCTAGCCCCCTAAATTTCTTTAATCGGGGCCCTAAGTTCTGGCACTGCAATCAGATGAAATCCTTCCATTGAGTCTTGGTCTCAATTCCATTATCTTCCATAGATTGCTCATAAAAACTGTAAAATTTTGAAATATCTCGGCCTTCAAACCACTGCAACTTCTCTATAACACTTTGCCGAGCTTTACGAATCCGCTCTTGCACATTATGTTGTTGTTGGGCAGCCTATTTCTGTTGCATGTACGTTGAAAACTGTTGCATCATCTTCAGCATGGCTGCCTCTTGCGGTGTAGACATAGGCTTCAACTATTTTCCCACCCCGGGTTTGTGTCGGGTTCAACAGGTGTCGGGGGATATGTGCTCAAAACGTGAGTCGGGCAGGCATCGAGCCTCTGGCTGTGGGAGGTTTCAAGAGAGAGATTAATAGACACTAAAAGATCTAGCAAATACCATAATCATCAATTAATTGAATAATACTTTGAGTACATCTTAGTCCTTACCCAAGCCGGACTGTTAACAGCATTGTCCCTTGGATTATCAGCTAACTAGGAGTCTAAGCTTCCGTTCTACACAATTAACCGGTCCGTTTACAACACCGGGGCTTGATAAGCTATTTAATCAATCTTAGGAATGATGACCATGATGGAAATTTTCCTCTACCGCTTTAACTACTTCAAATACCTTCAAGATTCTACACTGCTCTTGTTCCTTGCTTAACCTCATTTTTGCCTTGCCTTTTTAATCATGGGCACTCATCTTATGTTCGATGAGAGAGAGACTTCATGCTTGCTTATGTATGAGAGAGAGAGAACCATTTGCTTTACTTTACCTCTTGTGTCGCTAGTCGAGCTTCTCTCCTTGCTTCTCCTCTTGCTTTGCCATTGTTCAAGCTCGAGAGAGAGAGAGAGAGAGAGAGAAATAGTCTCTCTCTTGCCCTTGTTCAAGCTTGAGAGCAAGCAATCTTGGAGCTATTATTTTCCTTTGATCAATTGAGCATAAGCGAGAGAGAGCGAGATTGCCCCTGGTTTTGCTAACTAAGTACAAGGGAGAGAAAGCGAGACTGCCCCTTGTGAAAGCTTGAGAGAGAGAGAGCCCGCTTCTTGTGCAAGCCCAAGAGAGAGCTTCGTTATTCTCCAAGCTCACAGCACCTCCTTTGCTTGTTTGCCTCACAATCCCCTCCTCACATGCAATGGAATGCCCCTCATGCAAAAAAATCCTATTTATATCATCTTCCTCCCTTAGCAAGGACAGTGCCATCGTTGCTAGGGAGTCGTAAAAAGTGCCTCTATGACATGGCAGGGCCGGAATTCAATCTCCTCCAAAATCACCAAAAATGGCACCGAATGGGCACGTCCTTGCAAGATGAGCAAAATTCATTTCTTGAGCGTTGACGTCGAAGCATCACGACGCTTGGGGCGAGTTCCTTCTTCACCTTCTCACTATCTGCGTCCCTACCTACACGCCATGCCTTGTTTCTATTTTTCTTTTGTCCACATTTCCCTCCTTATTTTTCCTAATGGGCGGACACTTACTAAGGGCATCACATCTGGGCATACATGTCGGCCAAGACAATGCCAAGCACGACATTTTTCTCCAGCAAGCCACAGCCATGTTGGCATTTCCTCGCAATCATTCCATTCTTAGAAGAGACAACATTCTGAACAGGAGACTCCTCCAAGCAATTACTACTCATGCATTCTAAAACTTGAATGAAGCTCAAAAACTCCCAGCTGAGACACCAACCGAGGCGACCGGACCAGTATGTTACCGGCCCCCAGTGAATCTTTAACCGCCATTATCTTGGCGATTGGAACTCTGATCACTGATGTAAAAAGACCGACGTGCTCCACAAAGTGATCACTTCAAGCCCATGCATTCACTTCAATTCTGTCCCCTCAGCTAGAGTTGCCCAATCCAGTATGGATCTGCAATTGACTTAAACTTCAAACTGCCATAACTTTTTCTCCATAGCTTCAATCGACGAGCCATAAAGACAGGCCGATAGAGCACTTCAAGCACTGCATTTCTAGATCATAGTATCCTGTTTGTGCTCACTTCAATCATAGTCCTTTTTATCATCATTAAGGCATATTTTGGCCCCTTTAGCTGCATGTGACAAACATTCATCATTAAACTTGGCATGTTACCAGGCCCTAGACACTGTTCATTAATCATGTAAGATTCAAACAAAATTGATGTGCATTTTTTTGGCATCTTTCTTAGCATGGGAGTGGAGCTCTACAACATCGGGTTAAAAACATGGAAATACTTCAATATTGTCTAGAATGTGTTGTGTCACACTTTTTTCCGTGACTGTCTTAAACACTAAGACAATAAGGGGCAAGAAACAATGAACGTTTTACGAGAGATACCTTTGTCAAGTGGGTCCAAATTAGAGCCCACAATTCCTTTAAATGTGATGAGTCAAGCTCAACCTCAAGAAGATGCCAAAAACAAACTTATCGAGGAACCCACATTGCCACGTCAAGAAGAAGTCAAGAAAATATCAATGAGAACAGGAAGACAATCATGTAAAGTGAAAAGGAACAAAATACAAGCAAAGAGGTTGTAGGAGAAAGCTACTTTGGAAATTGAACTGAATCAAACAAAAGAACAGCTTAAACAAGAGCAAGAAAGCAAGAAAAATGTAAAGGGACCTGGAATTGGAGTTGATCTCTTTAGATAACTGATTCCAGTGTTAGAATTTAAAGCTATTAGAAGTCGTCAGTTCAGTCAGTGAAATTGGAATGGAATATAGAAACTGAGCTAGAATAGTTAACTGAACTGAGATACTCTACTGGGACTAGAAACAGACTAAACGACCGGAAAAGTGTTCAGGTTCAAATTCAGAGTTTATGAAGAACGAATACAAGGTATCACAGAGTGAAGCCCAATTCACATTCGTAGTAATGATTAAAGAGTAGAATTACAAGTGAAGAGATTGTAACTCAAGGCAGCTTCAAAGACTAGAACCAAGAGACTAGAAGTAAGAAGTCAAAGAGTATAAGCAACCCAAAGTACAATCCGTCCAACTACAATGTAATGGGTCGTATTTATAGCTTGTTGAGGCTACTATGGTAACCACCATGGTAATTACTGGCTGGCCACTGTTCGGCTTCCACGAGACAATTCCCACCTGTTGAGACTATCTCCGCCATCTACATCCTTCCCTTCTTTCTTGAATTTTAGTAAGACTACAAAATTTTTGGGAAAAAAATCCACCGTATGATCCTTTTGAGGTGTTGAGGAACCTCTTTGATTGCTTGTTGGGTTGGCCGATGTTCCTCATGAGTTGGCCTATGTTCCTCATGATAGTACTCTTCTGAAGTTGCTAATTCTCCTAATATTGCTAGCTTTATACCATACTTCATGCTTGTGGAGTGCTTGACACCCCTATAGTTGTAATTCCAAGGGTGTCTAGCCACAGAAACTTCCTCTAAAAATGCACTCTCTGATTTTGAATATGACTGGAAAAATCCACCGTCTGATTTTGAGATGGAACTACCTAGTATCCTTCCACTGAACCTGCTTCCTCTTGCCCTTTGGTCGTGTTGGTGTTTCAAAAGTCCCAATGCCAGCATCGTCCTTCTGGATAAGTCTGTAAATGGCCTCCTGCTCAAGATGATCCCACCTTTCTACAGTCATTTCTACTTCATAACGTGTAAGAGGATGATAGGTTTTGGTGTCGGGATCATAGAGCGTGCGTTTGCCTTTTGCTAGACGAATTCTTGTCAATTTGTGACAATGTGAAGTTGTATCGATCCATCCTTGTGGAAGAGGTTGATTTGTTTTAATCCTAGCTTCAAAGAGAATCTCAGCCATCTCTCTCTATTGTGGTCCTAGGCCACATTTAGCCATAACATTCTTTTCAGGAATTTTAGAGGACTCCACAATAAGTTGCAGCAAGTGGTTTGTGATCTTGGTGAGACCTCTAAGCTGGATTTTCCATTGTCTCATACAAAGCTAAATTCTCTGTATCTAATTGAAGAGCATCATTGAGCAGTTTTTGCTAGGTTTTCCATTCGACAGTGGATCGCTCATCCAATCCCAAAGATCAGCAGTAATATTATATTATGTGAGTCGATCTACTAGTTCTGGATGTTGAGGATACAGTGCTGGAAAAAAACTAGGTAGTGAAGCTTCTCTCGCTGGTAAAGCATATAGGAGGACTGGAGAATTGGATACAAATTGTAGAAAATTGAGGACAGCCTTATTCTCTTGCTGCATCATATTTCTAGTTACTTTGACCAGCTGAAACAGTCTTCGAAGATTATTTGCTTTGTCTCCTATTGTCATTTGAGTTGAAGGCCCTTTATTGGTGGTGGCCTGATCTTCAAGAATAGCTTGTACCTTTTTATTTTAGAAATCTCCTGACAATTTACATTTGCAGTTTAACTTATTTTAATTGACCTCTGATGTCCTTCATACATTTATAGGCTGGCATGTTCCCCAGCAAGAGCTCTAATTTGATTGCTAGGGAATGACAGTCTGCAGTAGACTGCCGCTCCCAGTGTGGATTAGATATTTTGTCATCAAAGTTTAATACCCATTTAGATACTCTTTCTAGAAATTGAATTCTGCTAGGATGCTCAGGTAGTTGGCACACCTCTTGCTCATGGAAAGCAGCAGATTTCCAATACTGGACCATTTCACTAGCCCCAATATACAGTCACTGAAATTGTTCAAGATCAGACAGAAGAACATCTTCCTCCAGATACTTATAGGAGCTTGCTGATGTCTTAGTCTCTTGTTCAGTGTGATGATCTGTAATGAATGTTGCTCATCAACTTTTATAACCTCAGTCACAACTTTTCCTTTCCCTTTCTCATCCTTTTGCTGTGAGTGGTGCACTAGTGAATTCCTAGTGTTGTTGGGTTGTTGATCTCCAGCCTCTTGATCACTCGACTGCTGACCTTCATAGTCTGGATGGTCTATATTGGGCCAATTTCCTCCTGTGGCCCCTACTCCACGAGCACCAGATCCTAAAGGTCGAGATGGAGGAGAGTCATCATCATCATGCCTTCATTTTGGTTCATCCTCCTTCTCTTTCTCTTGTGCTGCCTTATCATCATCCTCATCGAGGTTGTTCTGTTGTTCAATAAAATCCAAGATAGCTTGATTTTCCAAAGCACTATTGTATTCAAAAATTTTATCCTGCAAATCACTCTACATTGTTTCCATAAGTGCTCTTAGATTATCTATATTGAAAACAGCATTCCCCTCTGGATTCAGTATCTCAGCAAATTTAATATAGATATATGTTTCAGTTAAAGTGGCTTTCAAGGCAGCATGGCTAGTCAACAATGAGCTGAAGTCAACTCTCTTCATTCACAGCATGGTTTCAAATCTATCAGAATATCTTTCAGCCTTTGCCTTTTCTTCTCTAAGCGTCCGTATCTGAGACTCCATCTTGGACAACATATCTTCTAAGTGTTGAATGGTCCTAGCTGATTGATTTTTAAGGACACTGTGCCGCAGGGACTAGGCTCCTTTCTCATGCTCCAATTTTTCAACTTGCTTCTCAGTCTCCCTTAGTTCAACTTTTAACTTGGTCAAGTCATCATTTGACACTAAGGCATCCAACATTTGTCCTACAGCATCACAATAGCATTCCAGGATGACTGAATAAGCATGGAACATCCATCATTCACTTCGGTTGGGTCACACGCAACTGGATCGTAGACTGTGACAAGTGCCATATATGGTAGTGTAACATAACCAAATTTGTGCAGGAGTAGAAGTCCTTTGAGAGGATGAGTCTACAGCTGTTGTAACAAGTCTTTCTTGGTTAGATGCAAATCCACTTCATTGTAAGGGATGGAAACCTTACCAAGTGGACTCAAAGGTGCTAGTCCTTTTTCCCTTTCAGTCTGACCCAGTGGTTGCTCAGCGTTGGTCCTATTTGACTAGTCTTTTCTTGCATTGGTGGTTACTAAAATTTTCCCTGCTGAATGGTGGATTCCACTAGTGGTCTGGATGAGAGGTTGTTCGGACTGGTTAGTTGAAGTCTGGTCTTTTGGAGTCTTTTCAACAGACACTATTTTAACTTGACTTTCTAGCTGCCTAAGGAAAGCACTACTTTTGGCCAATGTAGTTTTTTGTCTTTTTGAACTGCCAACCTCCTCTTGCGTGGATTTCCTCTTTTGTCCAATGAGAGCTAATTGGTTATCTAGGGATTCTTCATCTGATGATAAATCCACATTGTTAGTTACCAAAAAGGGATTCTGGCTCCAAGCCATCCTTACCTGGTCATGAGAATCCGAAGAAGTTTCCCAATAAAGGAACTGCCAAATATACCAAGCTTTGAAAACATTTTGGGACTTCAACTTAGCAATTTGTTGAAGTACATTATGTGACATAATCTGACATGGATTTATTGAAACTGTGGCGTCCAATCTTTTTGCTAGTAACATAGCAAACAATTTTTGTGACACATAAGTTGGGTTGTTTTTGAGACTCACAGCTTCAGCTACAAAGAAATAATCAACAGGAATATCCAGACCTTCTACTGGAACCCCTTGCATGCTGGCTTTGCATTTCTTCTTGGAAATATCATCTTCTTTCAAAGCTGCACTAATTTGTTCTGTTGTTGCTCTAGATGGATTTTGCTCATTTGATATCTTGAATGCAAAAGAAATATTCTCAGGTATTACCGATTCTTTTCTACCATAGATCATAGCACTTCCATCCTCCACATTGAAGGAATCAAGAACCCATCTAATGATAGCTGTGTCAGACTCAATTCTTGTAGCTTGCACAACCACATGCAAATCCCACAGTCAAAATAACACCTCGTCTTGATTAGTAAACACATACCACTGTATTTTATTGTGAGGAATAAGTGGAAGAGAAGCTTTTGCAACAAGAATAAATTCTTGGGTTTCTCTATAGTCTCCTGTATTCTTTCCAACATTTTCTTTCTACCCATACATCATAAAGACGATGAATCAGTAGGCGGGAGAAGAAGAGGACTTACTTGAAGCTTCAAATCCGTATCCTTGGTTGTAGCTGGTAAAGATAGAAAGTAATCAGCAGTTTCCTTAGATGAAGAATTTTGTGGTTGTAGTGATGAAACTTCAGAGCTTGGAGATGGTGAATGGATAACAGTAGGCAGACGTCGTGCAGGAGACTCTACGAGGAGAAATACCTACGCGCCTTACTGTTATACGCATTCGCGGCTTAAAAGCTCCACTACTTACCGTTCCTAGAGTCCTGTGCACCGGAAATGATGTGGCACACATGCATTGGTTAATCCTCTCCATCTTCTCTGAAATGATTACCACTAATAGTCCAGCTGAACCTTTTCCACATAAAAGCTGATAATGATTTTGACACTTTACTAATTTTTGTACTTCCATGGTGTTATCATACTCATACTTTTTTAGCATTTTTACTGGCTCTGGAACTGACTGTACATGAAAAAGGCTTCAAATAGCTTATTCTAGAATTTCCTAGTCCTTAGTTCCTAGACTACCAGTACCCTTAGTTTGGGAAGTCTCTCTGTCTTCTAAATAATAGAGCTTGATTTTATCCCCATTATATACCTCTGCCAACAATAATCCAAATAAATCTTCAATCTTACTGTGCCATTGGAGAACACCCAATCGACTTCGTATAGACCTGCCCAAGCTATCTTTAAGTTTGGTTTCTAAGGGCCTAGCTTTGATTGAGATAACATAACCAAATCTCCTTTCTGAAACTCCCTGACTTTGATTTTTCTATCATGCCAGTTTTTCCTTCTTTGCTGAACAATTTCCTATTCTAGCATAGCCCTCTGTCTTATCTCATCCAACTGTGTTAACTCCTTCAGTCTCTATTTCAGATTGTGATTAAAATCTAGCCCATACTCAACTACCATCCTGAGACTGGGTATGACAAGTTTCATAGGCACAATAACTTTGGTGCCATACACCATTCTAAATGGTGTCAATCCAAGGTGACTTTATAAGCTATCTGATATGCCCAGAGAGATGTTTGAAGTCTCAAATCCCACTAGTGTGGCTCTTTCTGCATAATCTTAGTGAGAATAGCATTGACAGTCTTGCTACAGCTTTTGGCTTGCCCATTGCATCTAGGATAATATGGTGTTGATTTCTGATTCTTGACTCAAAGCATATCCATCAGAATATCCATAGTGTCATTGATAAAATGTGTACCCTGATCTGACACAATATCCATTGGACATCTGTATCAACAAAAAATATTTTCAAATAGAAACATAGCAGTGGATTTTTCCTTGTTGTCAGGAAGAGCCTTAGCTTCTACCCATTTGGTCACATAACAAGTGGCCATTAATATATACCTATTCTTACTTGGAGTAATTTTCTTGAAGGGACCCATAACATCTAGACCCCATTTCATAAAAACACCCACTAGCTGAACCGGTGAGAAACGAGTCATATCTGTTGTCGTGGGTCTGCCCATCCTTTAGCATATATCAAAAGTTTTACAGAAGCTTCTGACATCAGATATTAAAGTTTTCCACCACAAACTAGCTTGCAAAATCTTTTTTGAAGTGATATCAGTAGCAAAATGTCCCCCAGAATCCCCATTATGTGCCTCTGAAATAACTTGCATTCGTCCCTCCATAGGCACACATCTACAAAGAACCCCATCGACGCCCAATCTATAAAATGATCCTCCAATGATGGTGAAATTCAGACTCTTAATAAAATCAAAGCCTTCTTCTGATTTTGTGTCCAACTATCTGGGGTTCCTCCCTTAGAAAGAAACTGACATACCTCATACAATTCTGGATTAATTGATTCTATCACTATTAACAGAAATAGCTCTGCATCCACTAGCTCGTCTCTTAAAGACACCTCAGAGTAGCGATCCGTGCTCCTAGACATAAAATTAGCACCACAATGGTTTTTGTCGGGCTTATGAAAGATACAAAATTCAAATTCGATCAGGAACACCATCCAACGTATCAGTTTACCTTCAATAATGACATTATTGAGAAGAAATAATAAGGCCTGATGATCCACATAAAAATGAAATAGCTTGCTCAACAAATAATGTCTGAATTTGGTAGCACTAGAAACCATCCCTAAGGCTTGTCTTTCAGTAGTTGTGTACCCTTGTTTAGCCTAACTGAACCTGCGACTGATAAAGTATTCTGAAGAATTAGTTCCTCCTTCTTACTGAGCCAGTATTGCTCCCATCACCGATTCTGAAGCATCGACATGTACATGAAAAATGACTTCCCAATTCGATTGTCGAAGAACTGGCTTACTGATAATAACATTCTTTAAATTTTGAAAAATCTCCTCACATTCATGAGTCCAACGGAACTTGCTGGTCTTCTTTGTAAGTTCATACAAAGGTAATTCTTGGGAAGCAAACTTGTGCATACAAATTGATATATCCTAGAAAAGAGCATAACTCTGATACATTCCGAGGCGCCTTGGCCTGTTGCACACACTGGATCTTGTCATTGGCCATTTCTATACCATTCATGGACACTACATGTCCAAGTAGTTGTCCTTTCCAAACTAAGAAAACAGATCTGAATGGGTTTAAACAAATCCGCTTTTCCTGATAGTGCTGGAAAACCATTTCAAGAAAAAGTAAATTCTTCTCCTCCATTGAATATATAGTAAAATCATCCATAAATATGGCAAGGAATTCACTGAATATTTCCATCATCAATCGTTGAAAAGTGGCTGGTGCATTGCAAAGACCAAATGGCATCACCAAATACATGAATGCTCCCCACTCAGTAATAAAAGTGGTTTTACTTTGGTCTTCAGGAGAAATCTGTAACTGGTGATAGCCACTATAACCATCCATAAAGCTATACATCTCATATCCTGCAATTTCATCAAGCAACATGTCTGTGAAGGGTGATGGAAAGGGATCCTTAATTGTTTGAGCATTCAGCTTCCTATAATCCACACACACTCTAAGCTATCCATTTTTCTTGGGTACCACCACAATAGGGAACAACCAGTCACTACTAGCTACTTCAGTAATGAACCCTACCTTTAGAAGGTTATCAATCTGTTCCTTGACCTTTTTAGCATAATCTGGATTCATACGGTATTGCTATAGTTGTACTGGTCTGGCCTCTAGTTTTAATGGTATTTGATGTATCATGTTGACATACTTCAAGATCTACTCCTTTAAGATCAGTATGTTCCCATCCGAACACATCCTTGTACTTTTGGAACATATGTTGGGCCTTCTCTTTCATTTTAAAATTCTGATGTTTGTTGACTTTGATCAATCTAGGATTTTCCTCAGAACCTAAATTCCATTCCTCTATTTCTTGATCATCTAGAATTAACCACTCCGCCTTTTCTCTTGGTTGACTCCTCAATGTAATCCCGGGACGGTCCCCTAATCTCTAAATTGCTACTCTAACTTTTAGTAACTTTTTCCAAGTGTATTTTTTGAGAATCCACCGGTATACCGGAATTAACTGGTTCTTCTAGCCTTTCCGTTAGCTGAACTTGCCGTTCTCCAAAGTTTGGCTCAGTGAACTGGTTTGGAGATTGCTTCTTTTGCTTTTCAGCCTGATCTTTGTCCAGTAACACTACGTTGAAATCTATCCTTTTTAATGGAAAAATATTTATTACTGTCAGTATTCTCTCAATTTTATTCACCTTATACTTTTGGCAAAGCTCTTCAGGTCTCAATTCCTTTTTCCAGCTCCTAGTGTTGTTCTTCTGAATCTGAATTCTACTACTGGCAACTTGTATTGTTAGAGTCTGATTAGCATAGTTGTGAACAACCTGTGCCGTTTGCAACCATGGGCGCCCTAATAGCATTCCATATGCACCTTGCACGTCTAATACTAGGAAGATACTTTTAAACTTTTCCTTGTCCACTCTTATCTGCATACCTTCTATCATACCAATTTCCTGCACTACTCGATGGTCCACCATTCGAACTTTGAAAGGTGCACATTTTAGATTTGTAATTCCCATTGTTTGCTGAAGATGTGCCCCTAGGATGTTTACCCCTACTCCTCCATCCAGTATGACACTAGATAGTGGCTCCCACTATTTTCTAACTTTATAATCTACCTGGATCACTGGCACTTCATCATCTCTAACAGTAGCCAAGTCAACCGTTCTAGCTTCCGTCTCAACCTTCCTTTGTTATCTGATGAAATTCGCTACTTCAAGAGTTTCTGAATTCTTTCACAAGTTCTGACATGAATTTCCTCCTTCTCATGATCAGAGTTGCTAGCAGAACTTGAAGAATTGGTAGTATCTGCACAATACCATTCCTTTGTTCTAGTGCTTTCATCTCCCTTATCAGTCCCTAATTCTTTTATCAGTCCCTGAACTGCAACCAACATGGTCTCATGTGTTCCAGACCTTGATTGATCTTGTTGTTCTTTCTCAAAAGACTTTGCTAGTATCTTCTGAATGACTCGAGCATGAGAATTCTCTAACTGCTTTGGCAGCTTCTTGGCTAAATTATTTGTGATTTTTGCTGCCAATTCTCTCTGATCCTACCATTCATCAACCATCTTTTCTTTACCCTTGGCTTTCCACACCTCTCTCTGTTGAGCCCATTTTCTACTTTTAGGATTGACTAGTTTTGCCGGGTTATCTACGATTTTCTCAATTACCATCCCTTTGCTACATGTACTAGTTCTGGGCCTTTCGCCTCAGTAGCCACAATAACACGTGTTTCTGGACACTAAGCCGCAAAATGTCCATACTTACCACAAGTATAGAAATTTAGACTTTGAGTCTGGAAATTACCATGACCCCGGTCCCAAGCAGTACCCGCTTAGTATCTGTCATACCCCGTACGAACACCACCGATACCTAATTTCTCTTCTTGGGGTACACTGGTAGTCTCCACTTTTACTGGTTCAGCATTGGTAAATGCCACAACAGACAGATATGTGGGATGCATGTCTAAAGGCTCACCATCCTATCTTATTGCAGTATTAGCGAGAACCACGATTAATTTGTCAATCCATGGGCCGAAGCTGACTCGACTAGTGCATAGAGTCTACAAGAGGTTGTCAATCTCTCGGAAAACAACTAACAACTCGCATCTAACTCAAGTGACTGAAATCACAAAAAGCCAATCGCTCATCGGTAAACAAGTCACATTCGTTATAGCATCAAATGACATCCAAACGTAACAAAACTTCTAGGAGAAGTTTATAAGACCTAAGCACACATGCTTATGGTCGCAAAACCCAATTTAGGTCAAGTTGCAAAATCACAATTATTAACAGTAGTGGATTTTGACCTAGTCGTTTTTGACCCAAAATGCATCTAAATGCTTAGCAATTATGCCCCAATACTCCACCTATGCTTAGTTTTTTATTTAAACATGTAAATTCCTAGTTATGATGAAATTAGGCCATGGGTTGGCGATGCCAAAAGCTACGAAATACTGTGATGTGTTTACGTTAATGCATGGAGCTTTTACCTACGGTTGCAATGCAACAAAGGCAATCGCAATGTGACAACCGGAGAGGTAGTAAGAAGCATGAGAAGGAGAGAAGTGAGCGCCGTTAGCTCACGTTGTGTATTTCTTATCCAAAAAATTATAAAAAACTTACAGAAATTGGCTTTTATACCTTAGCCAAGGTTTTTGGGTGGTCAAAACTAATACTGTGGAGTTCTACCAAAGCTGGGAATTGACTGGATGATACAATCTTGAAGCTTGTAGCCGTGGCTCATTAATTACAGAGTTTATCCAAGAAAATAGGAGTTACAATATTCCCAATTTATCAAAATAATAAATGTTTTACAAAGAGAACTCTGAAAAATGGTGTCCGTGTTAGCTTACTGCTAACATTCCCCCCCTCCTCGCCTATGTCGTCCCTTGACACAGCTTTATGGGCTAAAATAGTCTTCGAGTTGATAGCTGGTGAGGTTGTCTTTTAGCGCATCCAGTGCCTTCTAGTATCTGATTCTTCTTTCTTTGTCGGGCACTTGCAAAAATTGCATTGTCACTTTATTCTTCAGCTCCACCGTTGAGTAGCCTACAAACCTAGATGTAAGGTTGCTGATCACCGGTGCAAATATCTTCGTTTTTCAGGTGAAGAATCCAATGTAGAAAGATTCTTGAAAGGCCAACATATTATTTGATGGCAAGAACATACATTTGGCATAGAAGCCGTAAAAGACTTGTTTCGAAGGCTGTCCACTCAGATTGTAGCATAAGCCTTTGTCACCTTCTAACAATGACATCCATGGGGCTCTAGTTTGCTCCGTTCATTACAAGCCTGGATGCATGGGAGAAACATTCTGCAGATTTTATATAACATGGCGCAGGAGAGATCTGGTAGACTCTTGGAGAAAGACATGGTGCCCGTTAGGGTTTTCACCATGTATTCCTCTGTTGCTTGTCCTCCCTCTGGAGCTAGCAACCTGGGGTAGTTAAGCCAAGTTGGCCTCTTCTTTGCTAGTGTGTCATGCTCTTGGCTTGTCCTTACTCTGGGTACATGACAAAATGTTGGATGTCTTTGAAGGGCTGCAGGTGCTCTTGTGAATAGAATCAAGTATCTCGAATTCTTGTTCGACCAGCTTAACCTCCACTCTTGGTGGTCTTTATCTTCGCCATCTTCTTGCATATCTTTGTACAGCCTCTCTTTCACCTATAGTAATTCCACTTTGATGAGAGGGTATGGCTGGGATTGCTGGTGCCATTGCACATTGATCCGATTGGGAGTGAGTTGAGTGACATTGATTGAGTGTGAAAATATCAAGTCCCAATCCATTGCGGCTTTCCACTGCTCATCCACCTTTTGGGTGATCTTCTCTTTCAGCCCGTCTTCTTCAGCTTTTGACAACTGGACCATTGGCACTTTGTCTGCATCTATGATATTGTTCTGAAAATCCTCATCACCACTCGGCTCTGTTGTGGACTGTGTCTCAAAATTAGCAAATGAGACCGAGGGTATGTCTATCTGTGGCGGCTCTGAAGTGCTAGCCTCTTCTTGCGCGTTTGGTTTCTCATCTCTAAGGAGTTGTTTAACTCGCTTGATCTCTTCTATTTCCTTTAGAAGATCCTGTTCCTGCATCAGTGCCAGGTCCCTGTGCTGTTATTATTCCAACTTTAATTCCAGCTCAAGATCTTTGTTTTTCTTCTCTAGTGCCTTGTACACTTTGTCAATTCCTTTGATCGAGGCCATGGCCGGATTTTCTCTTATTTTCTGTAAGAAAATTGCATGATCATTGATCCGCTGTTCAAAGTACTGTAGAGAAGCATTGGCAACATCTAATTGCACTTGAATTTTTTGAGCTGACAGAGATGTTGTAAGAAGTTCATCCATAACTTTTGTCAGCTGCTTGTCTTTTACTTTGCAGGCATCAAATAATTTGGTGAAAATCACCTAATTCCTTCATTTCTTTTTGTTGCCTATCCCTAGCTAGCTGGTGCTGTTCAGCTTCTGCCTTCATCTGCTGCACCTGCCTTTGAAGATCGGTGAAGACAGTCATCCTGTCTTCTAACTCTCCTTGGAGAGCGTGAATCACCATCTCAAGTTCTTTGGCCTTTGTGTTGCGGCTTAGTGTTGTTGAGCGGAGTCTCTCCATCATTTTCTTGCATCTGCCGTGCATATTCATCTACTTGTACTATTACTTCGTCGTCGACGGCCAATCCTCCTATCTTCCTAGCTGAGATGTGCCTGCAACCTCATGTGTATCTTTCTGATGCGTCATAGCTGTTGGTTCTTCTTGTGTGGAGATAGAGGGTCGGTCTTCTTCTTTGTCATCCTAAGGCTTTGATGCCTTGGCAGTTTCTGGCTGAGTAGATGTAGATGGTGCTTCATCCTTCTCGTGATGGGTTGTAGTAGAGGGTTCTGGCCCAGATCTTGTTGTCTCTTTTGGTGCCAAACTTGATTTCTTCTTTGGCTTGGGTTCATTCTCTTGTGCAGTGGTAGCCTCTTTTTATGGCTCTGGTTCTTTATATTTCTCTTTCTCTTGCTGGTCCGCCTCTTGTGCAGATTATGTTTCTTTGTTGGATTTAGATTCATTTGCTTTCTCTCTCTCACGTGATGGTGGTGGGCTTGGCCTGGGGTGTTCCTATTGTCCGGTAGGCGGTGAGGTTGGTCTGGGAGATCCATAGATTTGTTCTTGAGCTTCTGCTCCAGCTGTCTCCTCGGCTTGTCTTTGTTCTTCCGCCTCCTTGGCTCTCTTAGCAGCTTCTTCTGCTTCCTTCAGCTTTAGAGCCTTAGCTTCTTGGTACATTCTTTGCAAATGCTCTATCGGATCATCTCTCTCTTTTCTAGTGTGATGCTTCATTCTTGGGCCCTTGAGTCTAGCAGGAACCCATTTTTTTGGGTCCTTCCCTTGTGCTTGTCTAGTGCACTGGTAGGCCTGTTTCTCTCTTTCAAAGGGTGTTTGCTTTTGTGCGGGCTCTTCTTGGTGTGCGGCCACAGTAAGTGATTTTTCCTTCTTTCTTGGTGCCCTTCAAAGTGGTCAAGATATACTACGTGTGTTCCACTGGTTGCCTTGTCCTCGACTTAAGAACTTGAGTGAATGTGGTGGCCACAGTGTGATTTGGTGTAGTGTACGTTGGTGGCCTTTTTTACCAGAAAATGGAAGTGATGGTGGTACAAGCGGATTGGCTCTTCCACTTGTTTTTGAATTAAATCGGTGAATGTAGCTGCGGCTGTCTCTTTGGTAAATGTTCTCGCTATTTTCCTCTCCCTTGGTTGCATCATCATTCCTTCTGTGGGAAGTCTGAGTGCCTCTGCCACTGTCTCTGTAGTGATCACTACTTTGACCTTGTTCCCTTGGTGTCAAATATATGTGTGGTTCCATCTTCTTTTATTGTGGTTAAAAGCTTGTAAGCTTTCTGAAAATCCACTCCGCAAGGCTCTTGTTTGTAGAAATCCCTAAGTCCCAGCCTACGGTTTGCCTCTTTTGTCTATGGCTACATCATAGACTTCTTTGGGTAGGAGTTGCAACTCCACCTGATGCTCTTCTTCACTCTTGAATCTTCCAGTGAAGATAGTAGTGTGATGCTCTTCTAACTGTTCTTTGGAGAAGTATGATGCCTTGGCTGCTTTGACTGACTCTAGGTCTAGTTGATAAGCGGACAGTTCCTGTAGTTTCTCCTTTTGTTTGAGCTTCTTTTTAGCCCTCTCCACTGCTTGCATGTCTCCTGTTTAGTGAATAGAGTGAAAAGTTAGCGGATTTGTCAGAATTTTCTTTGAAAATGTCCTTTAGGCTAAAATGCTGAGAATTTTGGTCCAATTTGCTTCAAATCAATTTCTAAACAAGCATAGATGCATAAAAACATGCAAGGAACAAAACTGTAAAGTCAAAACAAATATTTGCAACCAAAGTAAATAATCACGATTATTTACAGTTGAGAAAATTTTTCAACATTTTGCAAACTTGGCTTCATAGGCTTGAAGTTTATACCAAATGCATGCTTTGAGTGAAATATGGGCTCATTTGGATGCATAGGGTGAAAATGGTACCAGCTTTTGTCTTTAGGTCTTTGAAACAGTAGATATGAAGGAAATTTGAGATTTTAAGCTCCAAATTGATTCAAAATTGACTAGTGGGCATAACACATCATGTACTTTGGATATATGATGGCAAAATATCAAAAATCCCCAATTTTGACCAGAAAGTAAATAATCGCGATTACTCACTTTTCTTCCAAAATTGATATTTTTTGGTACAAAATGGTTTTAGGCATTGTATAGACCCTGTGTATGAGATATAAGGTGATTTGGATCAAGAAATGTGGTCCATAACCCAAAATTTGGCCTGCAAAGACTTTTTTGCGTTTTTTGACAATTTTCCAAGTAATGGGTGGTCATTTTGGTTCATACTTGATTTTTGGCATGTAATAGTACACATGATAGGTGAGGTGAGGTGACAATTTCCAAGCAAAATTGATGCAAAAGTAAATAATTGCAATTATTTACTACAGTCACAATTTCTTTGCAAAACTCACAAATTTTGACCTAGACATATTTCATACACCTAATGCAAGTCCTAAATTGAATTTGTTCAAGTTTGCTCATACCGGCATCACTTTGTGCTTTGTTGACTCTGAAATTACCGTTATTTGTGACTACACTACCTGTTGGGTTGGTCGATCAACTTTGAGGCTTTGGACTTGTCCGCAACATAGTCGTGAAGCAACCTGTCCAATTCTGGCTCATTTGGAGTCAGTTTGATGCGTATGTCAAATTTGACGCTTTGTAACCTTCGAGCTATTTTATGATTTTTGAGGGCTTTGCCCGATGGATTTCACCAAACCAATCATATACATTGTATATGGACCTCATAAGCAAGCCATCTGCGGAGTCAGGTCGGAATTATGGCATTTGCCAAAAACCTAACTTTTCTACTAGGGACCCCCTCTACCCCTGCTGAATGGTCAATTGATGATATAGAAAGGTTCTATTATGTTAGGTCATGCTATGGTTCAAATCCCATATGATTTGGTCAAGCTGGCAGGCCGCTATGGTCAGTTTTAGGTCCAAGGTCTTCGTGCACTACTCGGTTTCTAGGGTTTTTTCTAGGGCTTTAGACTAGCTACCGGCCATACAAAATGGATCATTGACGAGTAAAGAACTTACCCCTCATGTCTCGTGTGAAAATGGTCAACTGTGGGCTCCAGAAAAGTCGCGCAAAAGAAGTTGAAATTTCTCTCTACAAAGGCTCCAAATGGAAATGAGGTGGTTTTAGCCTACCTTGGATATCTATACCCGGACTTCGTGAACCAAATTTCCCCAGATTTCTTTGACATTCCTACTAAGCTGTGAAATCTATGTTAGACTCAGAATTTTCCCTGATCGGATTCTTGTAGCTCATTCTACAAAAATATTGCAAAAGTAGGCCTGGCAGCCTAATTTTTAGGCTTCCCACTTCCATCTTCTCATTTCATTGAAATTTTTTGTGCTTGTCTGCCTTGTCTTTCTAATCACCATATCATGTCTTTCGATTTTCCATATGAGCTTCCCTGCTATTTACTATTAATTTTTTACCTGTTTATTTGAAAAAATCAAAGAAAATAGTAAAATGCTCTAAAAAAGTAAAATAAAAATCCAATAATTGAAAACATCCATTGAAAAACATAGCTTTATTGTTTTTTGTAGGATTTTTCTATTTTTAAGCCTCATTATCAATAAAATGACTAAAAATACCCAAAAAAAAACTATTTCTGATAGTATATACACTATTTACACTCATTGGGAAGATATTATCAATGAATTTTTCCCTTGATGATGAATTATAAGGGCATATTAGGTAATTTTGCAAAAAATCAAACATTAACATCAAACTTTTTCATCCCTCTTCAAACATTGCCCTTAATTAATTAATACTTAGTGTCCTTCCACCCCTCCTAGATGGCGTACTCCAGGACGATTGTGCGCATGGGTTGAACAATTGTGCCTATGCGTAGCCATGTTTGTCTCTACCATGCTATGAAGATCAATGAAATTAAAACGAATATGTTGTGCAAGAGCTGGGTCTTAAGTAATGGACTCAAGGGTTTCTGATGTCGAGGTTTGTTGTTGATGTCTTCCAAAGAGCCAATCTTGTAACTTGTGTGATCTCTGCTTGATTGTGCCATTAGGATGCTTCAACACACTGATTGCTTGAGCTGTTGGTAGCATTTTTGTCTATTGATGAGCTTTTTCTTGCCATTGGTAGCTTGGTTTGCTTGTTGATGTATGGTGTGGTGGAGTCTTTTGAGACTTAACTCGCCATTGCTTGATTGGTTTTACGGTGTGTGGAGAAGACAAGTACTCTTTTTTCTTCCAAACCAATTTCATGCTAGGTTCCTTGCTTGGAAATGCTCGTCTCTGTGTTTAAACCCTTGGAACCTGCTTTTGGTTTGTCGATGAAGTTTTAGGCACCCATATCTGATTCCGTTTATCCTTAAGGTGTGCTTTTGGTACCCAAATTTTCCTGAGTCCTTGCATGCTACTTGTAGCATTTGATTGCCTAGGGGATGGAGAAGATTGACTACTTTGTGGTTTGGTCTGTTGATTGCTTCTTTCCCATTTCTCTGTGCTTTGTGCAATTGGAACAATGAGTTCCCCCCCTTTAGGTGATAGCTTTAGATGATCTGTATCCCAATCTGGTACTGCTTTGTATGTTTGCATCCAGGGGATTCCAAGAATCATTGTTTCATTCATGTGTTCATCTGGTATGCATACAAATCGATAAGGACATGAACATCCATGTACTATCACCTTCAAGTTGACTACTCCCAATGGTGGGGCTGGGTTCTTGTTGCATCCTTTGATTGTCACTATTCCTGCCATCAATGCTTGATTTGTTGTCTTCTTGTATGTGGAATAACTAACTACATTTACTCTAGCTCCTATGTCAACCATGTTGAGAGAGAAGGAGAGAGCACAGAAGTAGAACCCCAAAGTGTGTAGAATACACACATGAGATGATGTCTATATAGAGGGGACCTGGGTGCCATATATAGAGAAGCCATATAATGAGTAGCTTCACATATAAGCTCAACACGCCCATTCAAATAAGGGTCCCTAACTGTGGATGAAAAAACCCTTGGGGGATCAAGGGAAAAACCCACAGCTCTATATACACCCACCGTTATATTATAAAAATCATTAAATATACAAATGTTTACGAGGAGCTACATCACTTCTTTTACAATGAATGTTTTATGAGGAGTTACATTACTCCTATCCTATCAAATACAATAATGAATACAAAGGTTCAATAAAGAGGTATAAAAGCTATCGATTAGCTTGTAATCAAAAGTGTCTCCGTGAATCTGCTGTGTAGCTTGTCATCAATATCGCATCACCAAACATGTCTTCATGTTGTCATCAATATGGCATCACCAAACATATCTTCATAAATCTTTTATTGTCACCAAGTTTGTCTTCATAAAATCAATTCTTTGATCAATCCTACATAGATCATAGACTCCAAAAAGAACATGTCATGAAAATTATTAGCATCGTTAATGAAATAATTACGTTCACAATGCCATAAGAGATGGTTCGCGACGCCACTCTTTTGACGACATATATACGCACGACAACATATGGTACATAAAGTATAAACGTAAAAGTACAAAATGTGTGATTACGTGATACAAATGATATGTGTATATACTACATAAAACAACATTTATCAATGTAGTGATCAATGAATACCATCAAAGTATTAACAAAATATCATCATTATATCAATAAAAATGAATAAATGACCATGGTATCAACGAAAAGCATCATGATATCACCGAGAATAATCATTGTATCAACGAAACAACATCATGGCATCACCGAGAATAACCATGGTATCAACGAAACATCATCATGGCATCACCGAGAATAACCATGGTATCAACGAAACAACATCATGGTATCACCGAGAATAACCATGGTATCAACAAAACATCATCATGGTATCAACAAAAATCACCATGGAATCAACGAAACAACATCATGGCATCACCGAGAATAACCATGGTATCAACGAAGCATCATCATGGCATCACCGAGAATAACCATGGTATCAATGAAATATCATCATGGCACCACCGAGAATAACCATGGTATCAATGACATATCATCATGGTATCAACGAAAATCACCATGACCAAAGTATTAACAAAACATCATCATGGTACCATCAAAATCACTATGGTATCAATGAGAAATTATCAATAAAACAACGCAAACTATATCTCTAAAAGAATAATTATACGAGAATCAATGAACGAGTATATCATATAACAAAAAATCATGTACCAACAGTAGCTCGATAGAATTTGGACGATCATCAACGGCTCGACTGAATCGGAACGATGTGTAACTAGCTTCTGCAGCAAAGTTACGTCAGTAACAAATATATGATTGATGAAGAAAAATATAATTGAGAAGTTTTCAATTATGAGAAAAATCAAAAGCAAAAAGTAAAATTTTTATTTTCAAACATATTCGCAGTCCGAGACGATAACCCAAAATCGGTGCAGAATTTAGAGAAACTTTCTTCTGCAAAGTTATAGACCACATCGATTCCAATCCCCATAGTGGGTAGTTTCTTCTGCAAAGTTGTAGAACACATCGATTCCGGTCTCTCACGCGGGTAGTTTCTGCAAAATCGTTTTCAATAAGCAGAAAAATAAAAAACAAAAAACGGAAATTGCTTTTTATGTATGTACGTAGTCCGCGAACAATAACTCAAAATCAGTGCAGAATTTGAAAACACTTCCTTCTGCAAAGTTGTAGACCACATCAATTCCGGTCTCCTGACCGGATAGTTTCTGCAAAATCGTTTCTAATTAGCAAAAAAATCAAAAACAAAAAGTGGAAGTTTCTTTTCAGGTATGTACGCAGTCCGCGAACAATAACTCAAAATCGGTGCAGAATTTGAAAAAACTTCCTTCTGCAAAGTTGTAGACCACATCGATTCTGGTCTCTCACGCAGGTAGTTTCTGAAAAATCGTTTCCAATTAGCAGAAAAAGAAAAAACAAAACGCGGAAGCTGTTTTTCAGGTATGTACGCAGTCCGCGAACGATAACTCAAAATCGGTGCAGAATTTGAAAAAACTTCCTTCTGCAAAGTTGTAGACCACATCGATTCCAATCCCTCTAGTGGGTAGTTTTTGCAAAATCGATTTTGATCAGGAGAAAAATCAAAAACACAAACGTACTACTCTGATACCATGTTGAGAGAGAAGGAGAGAGCACAGAAGTAGAATCCCAAAGTGTGTAGAATACACACATGAGATGATGTATATATAGAGGGGACCTGGGTGCCATATATAGAGAAGCCATATATTGAGTAGCTTCACATATAATCTCAACAAACCAAAGCATTTGTGCTATGATTGTTAAGCCGTACTTTGATGTGCAGGTCCATTCCATCTAACCAGTCATCATCTGTTGAAACTGCGCCTTTAAGTGATTCCCATTGTCGATCATCTATTTCTAGAGTGTTGATGGGAATCGGTATCTATTGATTCTTGAAAGCAGCTTTTTGCTTGAGTACCCAAAGCCGAGCTTTCTCTTGGGCTTCATCAATAACCTGTTGTCATTTAATATTCCTTTGTTTGGTTGCATGCATTCTTTCTAGCAATTCATTGGTTAGTGGAAAATTGTATTTCTTCAAACGACATCTAGTAATCCAATTAGCCATTGGTTCACCATTTAGGGTGGAAAAATTTACTGCTCCACTTGGAGACACATTTGCAATGATAAACGGTCCGTTTCCCTTTTTCTTAAACTTGGGAATGTGTTGCTTAAGGGAATAGATTAAAACTAAGTCCCCTTCCTTGAATATTTTTGTGATTAAGTGGGAATAAAAAAACTATTTTTGTTTCCGCTTTTGTGCATAGATATGAGCTACAGTAGTTAGTCTTTTCTCATCTAGCTTTTCTAAATATTCAAGTCTTTCTGGCAAATCATGTCCGGTCCACTCAAGATTCTATGCTATTCTTAATGTCGGCAATAGAAATTTTATTGGAAGTATGGCATCAAGACCATAAACAAAGTTAAAGGGTGTAACATGTAAAGTTGTTCTGAATGAAACTCAATAAGCCCATAGAGCAGCATGGAGATTTATTTCCGAGCCTGTCTTGCTTGAACTAACCACATTAGTCTATATCGAGCTAAGAATTTTATTTGTATGCTTAGCTTGTCCGTTTCCTTGTGGGTGATAGGGAGCTGATTTTTTATGGATAACCATAAACTCATTAAGAAAATAATCTATTACCTCATTGAGGAAATGAGTTCCCCGATCACTGACAATCTCTATCGGCAGTCCATATCTTGTGAATACATACTCATATAAGAATGCAACAGTGGTTCTGGCATCATTCTTTTGAGTTTCTTTAGCCTCAGCCCACTTGGTCAAATAGTCCGTAGCTATAATGATATATTGAGCTTGGGTTCCATAAGCAGGTGGCTGTATTGGTCCAACAAAATCTATACCCCATTTTGCAAAATCTCTAGACCCCATTATTGGTTGGTGACAAGCATCACCCCTTTAAACATGTTCTTTGGCATCTACAAAAAGTGTTGGCCACCATATGCATGCCATCAAGATTGCTCTTGCGGTGGTCTTAGTAGAAAAGTGACCTCCAGCTAATCTAGCATGTGCTTGTTCTAAATATACTCGTTTTCATTTGCACAAAGGCGCGAATGTTGATCTTTACCTCTCCAATATAATTGGTTCCCAATAAGAGCATAGTCTCTTGCTTCAATTTCAATTGCTCTTTGACGGCATTTACTCATATCCTCAGGAAATGATCAGCTCGAGAAGTAAGTAACCAAATAATTACTCCACTTAAGAACATGTGACATTTGAAATAATGTTATATGAGGTATCGATATTTGTTTTTGACATTGAGGGCAATCCTTCACAAAAGATCGAACATCTCTTCTCATAGTCAGCCATAATACTCCAAGTCTCAAGATTTGTTGCATAGTTTGGTCTTCCACAAAGTGAAGTCCTACTATGGTAACACATGCTTGACTTAGGTATTGTTCTTTTTCTTCGGGATTAATGCATAAGAGAAATATCCCGTCCCGTTTTCTTTTGTATAGCCTACCAGCTAGTAATTTATACATAGCCAATTTCTTGATTAATATAATCGTGATAGGAAGTGGTATTTGTGAATCCACTTGAGCTATTGTCATTAATGACACAATGTTTTCCAACCATCAACATATCATTTCCATGGAGAAAAAATAGGCATCTGGTAGATCATCGTCTAGAATGATGAACCATCTCACTATTTTTCCTATGATGCATGGATTGTTGACCAAATACAACAAAGCTTGGTGGTCCACAACAAACATAAAATTATTGGCTAATAGGTAATGTCTATACTTTTTAATGGCATAGATCATTCCTAATCCTTCCCTTTTGGTGGTGGTGTAATTGTTTCCTGCCATGTTCAATTTTTGGCTAGCATAAAAAATAGGAGAGTCAATTTTCACGTCTCCTAGTTGAGCTAGTATACAACCTATGCAAAATTGGAAGCATCTACGTGTACGTGGAATACCTAATTCCAATCTGGGGCTTTCAATATTGGAGCTGAGGTGAGAGCTTGCTTAAGGTTCATGAAGGATTCCTCACATGAATCAGTCCATTCAAAGTGTGTAATCAAGATATGCATGGGTTTTGCAATTATAGCGTACATGTAGATGAACCGTCAGTAGTATTCACAATGTTTCATGAAGGCTTGGACCCCCTTTGTTGTTGTTGGTCTAAGCAAATCAACAATGACATGAATCTTCTCAATATGAGTAGCTATGCCATTTTTAGACACTATATGTCCAAGAATTTTTCCTTGTCTACCGGTAAATGTGCACATTTCAGGATTTAAGCAAATCCTATAAAGTCTACACTTTTTGAATACCTTTTTGAGATGTTCAAAATGATCAGCCCGGAATGATGAATGTACACATAGATCATCGATATATACTTCTAAGAATTTCCTAAGATATTCTTTGAAAGCATGGCTCATTAATCTTTGAAACGTGATTGGAGCATTAGTTAACCCAAATGGCATAACTCGATCGACAAATATACCCCACTTTGTTGAAAAAGCAGTTTTATGATGATCCTTTGGGTCAACCAAAAGTTGATTGTATCCCAAAAAGCCGTCTAAGAAGCTGTAAGCTTCTTTTTCTGCAACTTGTTCTAAAACATGCTTAGTTATCAGAAAAGGAAAGTTGTCTCTAATGGTAGCTGCATTCACCTTTTTGAGATTAACACACACTCGTAATTTTCCATTCTTCTTGGGTACTGTCACAATTGGAGACACTCAATCTGTGTGTTAAATTCCATAAATGAATCTGGCTTCCTTTAGTTTTTCAATATCTTCTTTTATCTTACTAGCAAATGTTTTGTTATACGTGTATGGTCTTTGTCTACTTGGTTTTGCATCATCGCTCATGGATATGGTATGTTGACAAATTTTTGGATAAACACCCTTGAGATCCTTGTAAGACCAGACAAAGATATCTCGGTATTGCTTTAACATGCACAGCAAAATATTTTCTTCTTCTGCTAGGTCATTTGCAATGTAAGTAGGTCGAGGTTCTTCTCCAGGTTCAGCCAAGTCTATCTTTTTAGCATTTTTAGGCCCTTTGTAAGACTCGCCTTGTTTCCTTAGTTCCCTAACAAGTTGTTCGACTATGATTTTCCGATCTTGGAGAGTATACTTTGTGTACATTAGGAAGACAATGGGATCTAGGAGGGCCTCTTTATTTGGCAGTTTAAGGAAGTCAAACGTTTAGTATTAAGAAAGTAATCAAAGGACATCTTTTCAATTCAAATAGGCAAAACAACTAGTTTATTTGAATTCAAAGTTCCCCCCCAAAGTGAAATTTAAAATCCAGTGGGTAAAACCATATCATGTAGCATACCTATGGAAAGAGCTCGACACTTAGAATGCAAATCTATGATCTTCGCTCAAATTGGAGATCATATGTAGGAGTTATGGAAGGAAGAATATCATAAAATTATTCACCTCCTTTTTGGAGAAAAAAGTGCATCCTGTGACCACTCTTTCACATCTCTTACACACCCACCATTCTTGCACACATGGCGTCCACCTATTCGTCAAAATGTTAATCACCTCCATAAGCTCATGGCAAATAAAGAGGCCCTCCTACACACCTTTCTGTTCCTAATGAATGGGATGGAACATGCATTACATCATGTTCCGTGGTTTCCATTTCAGTTGTGTATATCTCCTTTAGAGCTTTTTTCAGCTCTTGGTATTTCTTTTTCCGCTCGACTCTGGTCATGAGTGGTTTTCTTGATGTTTCAGACATTTCTTAGATTTTGTTTGAAGGATATCTGTCAGTTATTTTGTCCTTGACACAATCATTAGCATCTATCTGCATCAAGAATTGTGTTTTACTAGAGACTAATGGCATAGTTTGTGTTTTCACAATTCTGGTGTCTCTTTTACGTCTATACCATTTTTATCTTCTTGATTTCTGGTTTGGGAAGTCAAAAAACTTTTCCTCCCCTCCCTTTAAGAGTAACTTAGCTCTCGTATGCTCTTTTTTTGACCTCGAATCTTCTGAGGTAGCTAAGTGTTCATCTAAATCATCAGTTGCATTGTAATAAACACTACAAGAGGTACTTCACATTAGCCATGCTCGCAGTGCGATGCTCAAAAGTGAAAATTCACGACGTCGCTATGAGCGTCCCTAGTTGATTTGTAACATAACAATGCTCATAGCGATGACCATGGCAACGCGACAGGGGTAAAAAATAAACCGATAGCACCCGAAAACTCAAATCTCAGATCTGACTTTTTGGCATTCAAGTAAAGAGGTAATCCGCGCTCTCCCTCTCTCTCTCTTTCTCCTCCACACACACACACACACACACAAGGAGAGGAAGAAGAGTCAGGTATGCTCCTTCCCTTTTCTCTCTCTCATGTTCCCTTCCCCTCTTTGTCTCTCTCTCCCTGTCTTTCACACACACACACACACACATTGTGTTTTTGAGAGAGAGAGAGAGAGAGAGAGAGAGAGAGAGATCACATGCATAAACAAAGAAAACACACACACACACACACATTGAGAGAGGAAGAGAGAGAGAGAGAGAGAGAGAGAGAGAGAGAGAGAGACAAAAAGCGATAAAACAAAGAGAGAGAGAGAGAGAATAAAAAACCAAAGAGAGAGAGAGGGGGAGAAAACGAAGGAGAGAGGTAAGGGGAGAAAACAAAGAGAGAAAGAGATTACGTTAAAGTTTAAATTAGATTAGGTTAGGTTACATTTAGATTTATGTTTATGTTGAGTTTAAAATTAAGCTAGATTTATATTTACGATAGACTAGATTTAGGTTTATTTAAGCTAGATTAGATTAGAGTTAAGTTTATTTTGAGTTAGATTTACATTAGATTAGATTTAGGTTTATTTATGTTAGATTAGATTTACGCTAGGTTTAGATTTACTTTAGATTAGATTAGATTTATGTTTATTTTGAGTTTAAGATTATGTTAGATTTAGATTTACGTTAGATTATATTTAGGTTAGATTAGATTTAGGTTTATTTAGGTTAGATTAGATTAGATTTATGTTTATTTTAAGTTTAAGATTAAATTAGATCTAGATTTATGTTCGATGGACCAGCTTTTTTTAGATTTAGGTTAGATTTTAGTGCATGTCAATGAAGGTGCTCTTTGCCCAAAGAGCAAACACTAGTTACACAACAATATGTATATTCCCATCAGAATCTGACACCTATTAACACTAGGTTGGTAACCTAACAGGACATAAAAGTGCCTTTCAGGGTTTTGAAAAAAACCTCCAAAACCATAGTAGATCCACTCATTTTGTAAAATCCTTTCATGAGGTTATAATTCAAGGCAACTTGTAAAATTTCTCATCTTTTGGTCACACCAAGCCTCCAAAGTTCATGGACCAGTACATTTTCATCAAAACAGTCATTTCTTACATTTTGTTGCATAAAAATAAGATTAGAGATTTTTATAGGGCTTGAGATGAATTCCCTAGTTAACTTCAATGGGTTGGTGATCAGAACATATGATTGCTTCTCACTCACTATTTTTTGTTTTGCCAAAAGAAATAGGTACAAAAAAGTTGAATTTTTACCATTCTGCATACCTACCATCAAAGTTTCTATAGCCACACTCAATACAAATAATATATGCATGTTTTCTTAGTTCCGTATTGTCCTTCAGGTTCATAAGGAGACATGGAGCATGTCAAAATAATAATACATCTCTTACCAAGGGGAATCTTGGGGACAAAGATGAAGTGCTAAATATAGCAAACATGAAAAAACTGGGTTCAACATTATGAGTTGTAGAATCCCATAGAAAGTATTCAGTATGTATCCAAATTTGATCCTTATGACTAGATATGGTTACTAACTACAAAATGCATGTAGCTGTCACAAGAAACTAACAATATTGAAAAATCTATACTTGATATACTAGAATGTTTCATTTTCTTCTATAATTGGAAAAATCAACCATCGTTGTCTACTATGAAAAATAGGGTATTAGGTGCCCCAAAACTCAAGGAATATTAGCTTTATGTTACAATATGCGACATAGAAAATCAAAACTGCATTTGGATATCATGAAAGCCACCAAAAAAATGATAGAAGAGCTAAAATTGGCTAAAAAACAGGATTTGACAATTTTTGTAATTTGGTCATAACTTACGACTTTAACATTTATTTCTCCGTAGAAGCATCAGGACATGTTGAGGACTACTAAAGATAGTTCTCTAGCATTATAGACCTCACAAACATGAATTCTAAAGTGGTATGGTTGCAAAAAGTTGAAAAAAGCCAAAAACAGGACCCGTTTTTTCACATAGTTTAGGTTGTGAAATGTTGTGCAAGGACAAGGTTAAAGATGGAATTGATATTCCAAAAAAATGTCGAGTTTTTTTCAGCTCATGAGACAACTTTCTAAACAGATAGCACCTCAAAATCCATTTTGAAACTCTTGAAATAATTCAAGGAAAATGGTCACTTAACAGGACATAAAAGTGTCCCATTACCAACCTAGTGTTAACTCACACACTAACCATATTCAATTAGCTGCAAATCACCACATGTTCAATTAGGTTAGATTTAAGATTTGATTTTGGATTGAGTTTTTCTATTAGAGTCTACCTTCGAGATTACCATAAACAAATTAGAGTTAGACGAATGATGATCCCTCTCTTTCTCTCTATGGATGCAACCTTAAGCTGGAAAGCTTTCGACGGCATGATACTCGGATTGGAGGCCAACATGTAATGTGTTAAGTAATCACGCTGTTAGGAGTTTTTTGGAGCAAAGGATTGCGCATATGTACATACACATGCATGGTGCATCAAATAAAGGATTGCCCATTTTCCAGAGCCAGGTGGTTACGTGGGGCCCACATGTATACAGGTAGGACAGGGTGTATCTACTGCATCGTTTTTCACTATTACCAGTACCAGTGTGTTTTTTCTACAATAATGAGGAGTTGGTAGCGCGTAAAACTTCTCGAGGAAGCTAACGGCAGGCCGACGACATGAGGTAAGCAGGTGCGTCAGATGGCATGTAGTGGCGTCAAGAGGGTGAATGGGGTCAATATTTACACGTGGAGAAGTACAGACACAACGTGGATGTTTTCTTGTGATAATTATGCAAAAAGGTCATCATGAGGACCACTTTTTGGGGCCACTTCACGTGGTGGCGGGACGCATTATTGAAAAAAGCTAAGTGCCAGGTGTGCGTATGGATGCAGCAGGGTGACAAGTATGCACTGCGGGGTCAGTTTTTGGCCTGTTTAGGGTCCGTTTGAGGTCAACTAAAAGTCCAAGGGTGCCCAAGTAATAAAGCTATGTGTGGGAACTGAAAAAACAGAGAGAAGACCAGAAAAAACATGGAGAAGAGAGGAGGAACAGCCGCAGGTGTGTTTTTTGGGGTTTTTGGAGCCTGTTTTGGCCGAAATCTGCTATCCGAGGTCAGATTTGAGCATTTTGGCATTGTAGACTAGGGTTTTGGGCCGTTCCGGACGCGATGGTGTTATCCATTTTTCCAAATTCCTCACTCTTTTTCTGTTGTTTTTTGTGTGTATGTTTCTCCTATGAACGAAGCTTCTGTTCCAGTTTGTGATTGTATTTGGCACATTTTACCCATATTGTGTAAGCTATTTGCCCCATTGGTGTTGGCCCAAGCTCTATTGTATCTAAATCTCAGAAATTCTCCTCTTTTGAGCTGAGTTTTTTGGGTGTGTGTGTGTGTGTGTGTGTGTGTCTTTGTGTGGAGTGGGAAAACGGGTAGTCTCTCTCATCTCACTCCATCAGTGTGTTCCCTGTCTCGGCCAGGTGGGTTGTATAAGCCGAGTGGTGCCCCATAGTGTGTGTGTGTATCTTTCCAAGAGTGTGTGCCGGGTTTTTATAGAGGCGTTCTCTATGTTTTCATCCCGCTCACATTCTTTTGGTGCCCCCAATAAGGATCTTCTTTGAGTACCTTCTGCTTCGAGCTTAAAGCTTCCAGACTCGGGATTATAGGTCACGGATTACAAGTGACAGATTACAGGATACAGGTTACAGGTTACAAGTTGCAAGAACAGGTACAGGTACAAGTACAGGTGATTCACACAGGTATAGGTAGCCGGAGTACAGTGATATACAGCAAGTGGAAGTCACTTGCAGTTTCTGAGTGTATGCATCATTGGGCGTCTGTTTGAGCACATGGTCTTGTATTGTACGCTACTTGTGGATACTGCCTTTGTATGCCTTTGTGGAGCCATACTTGGTTTTATTTGGCAGTCCCAGCCATTTCTGAGACTTCGTCTGGAAGATAGTCATTTCTGAGACTTGACTATACGAGGTTTGCATAAGCATTCGTGTGAGGGTCGATAGCGTGAGGTTTTATTGAGCTGGGGGATTCTCAAATGTGGAGATCCTTTCGGTGATACAGGTAGCTGGAGCACCCTTTTCGTGTCCTCGCCATAGGCTATGTACTAGTGATTCCTAATTGATGCTCGAGTTCTATTGTGGGCAGTTTATGCATATATATACAGTCTATGTTTTGGGTTCACACTGCTCTACTTTTGGGGAAACTCTGCCAAAATGTTTCCAAGATATGATGGCTGGTTTTTTGGTCTTTTGATCCATTTATGCTGTTATGCTGCTGAAATTTTGGCAAAATCAAAGGATAAGTCAGGTGTGCCTTCTTGGGAGCTTCATGGTTGGCTTTAATGGATAATCACGACGGACCTCAGTTCACTCCTTTTCATTTAACTCAGAGAATCCAGATAAATGTTCATGTGTCCAAGAAGATTTTTTTCCAGCAGCGCATAGTCTTTATGTTCGGGCCAAGAAGATTAAGAGAGATCCTAGAATGTCCTTTGCCTGTTGTAATTCCAATGATCAACTATGAAAACTCATTTGATGTGCATGTGTTTTTCCTTATATAAAGTTGAGTTCCATTGAAGTTTCTGGGGATTGGGTAGTCAAAAGTTTTGGGTTCTTGCACGTGTGTTCGAAGGGGTTCTCAAAGCATCGTAACTTGGGTAGCCATGGCTTTCTCTTATCCGGAGTTTCATGGAAGAAGTGATGAAGATGTGGAAGACTTTTTGGAAAAGATGGAGGTTGCCTACATTAGCAACCAGATTCAAGACCCTGCACAGATGTTATGTCTTCTCCAGATCTGTTTGAAGAGTGATGCACGAGTCTGGTCCAAAGCATTTGAAGAGGAGTTGCGTGTGGCTGATCCACCTGTAATATTGAGTTGGGACAATCTAAGGCATGGATTAGAAGAGGAATTTCTGAAGGTAGAAGATCCTGACAAAGTGTGGCAAGAAGTACAAGGTTTAGTGCAAAAGGAAGGTGAGTCAGTAGATGCGTACATATGAAAGTTTTCATTGGCATGGGAGCAGATGTGCAAGGCCTTAGCACCACAAGTACCCCCGCCTGACATGATGAAGAAGGATAGGTTCTTGGCTGGTCTTTGGGAGAATATACAATGGAGAGTAGAGCTAAATAAGCCTAGGACATATGAAGATGCATTGGAGGTGGCAAGGAACAAAGAGTGGAAGATGAGGAAAATGAGCCAGCTAGGGGTGGAGTCTTCACCCAAGAGGCCTGAGTTTCAGCCTATGGATTCTTTACAAGGTAGCATGCCAGGGGTTCATCATGAACCAGTGGTTTCTATTACTCCTCAAGTTATGCCAGCAGTGGTCACTACAGCTGTGCAAGATGATGGGCTAAGGCAAGACATGAGGCAAGTGGTAGTTTTGATGAAGAATCTCAGCCTAAACATGCTAGGGCAAGTGGGAAACAATCGAGGTTGAGGGAGGTATGCAAATCAGCCAGCAGGTGAAGAAAGACCTAAGAATGGTGGTGGAAAAAGCAATGGTAGGTTCTGGAGGCAGACGCCCACATGTTATAATTGTGGAGAGTTGGGACACATCAGCCCACAATGTGATAAGCCACCAAGGATGGGGGGAGACATGTATCCATTGCCAAGACAAGTGCTAACTAGGTCCAATGATTATGGCATCGAAATTAAGGGAGATGAAGGAACCAGTGGATTAACCCAGGAGGAAAAGGGAAAGACAAAATTGTTAAGTGTGGTTACCTTGGAGAAGGCATCAAAGCTAGAGGATACATTAGTGATGCCTATTGGGAAGAGGACTACAAAGGAAAAGGAAGGAAGAAGTGCCCCAGGTCCTAGTACGAAGAAGGGAAAGAGTCATGAAGGTGAGGATGTTAAGGCCAAGAGGAAAAGGAGGGCTCGTCGCAAGTTTCATGTTTCAGATTTTCCACTAGGGGATGGGCAATTAAGCTATGACTTGAAGGAGGATCTTACAAGCAGGAAAGCCGATGTTACTTTTGGGCAGCTTATAGAGATGGTGCCTAAGCTAAAGCGACCATGAAAGAGGATGGTTAACCCAATGGAGAAAGAGCCAGAGAGGGGTTCAGTGAAGGTGTTGGCAATGGATGAGCTACCAGACATTTGTCCAATAGTACATGTGTGGCACAAAAGGAAAAATTTGGGACAAGGTTATGTGGATGGCGGAGCCCAAATATGTGTGATAACACACTCATGCGTTGAGAAGATGGGTCTTACAGTGTCTGGAGTGTCAGGCTTTCGGATTAGATTGGCAAACCACCAAAAAGTAAAATGTTTGGGTGTTGTAAAGAGCTTAGAAGTGGAGGCCTATGATGCAAAGGCAGTGGTTGATTTTCATGTGATGCCAGCAGGGTTGGGAGCATATCCTATTATACTGGGCAGACCATGGTTACATGCAGTAGGGGCTGTTCAGGATTGGAGACGTGGTACTACTAGCCTCTATGGAAAGACTGGTGCCAAGAAGCTATACAATATGGACACAAGAAAACAATTAGAAGAGCTTTATGAAGATGAAGATGAGTCTAGTGATGAAGACTATTCTACAGTGACTGATGAGGATAGTGATAGTACTACCAGCAGTGATGAGGATGCTGATGTTGCATTTCTTTTGATGGATACGGGAATCCAGGAGTTTGGTGTAGTCGCATTTGCAAATGAGGTTGAAGATGAAAGTGAAGGGCCTTATGAAGTAATTGAAGGGCTGATGCAAACCAAGGTTGAGTTGTCAAAGAAGCAGGAATTGATGACACAAATGATCAGTGGAGACCTCTCAGCTATGGAGAAGGAGATATATTTGCAAATGCTGGCTAGTTTTCCTGATTTGTTCATTACTTCATATGAAGAGATCAGAGGGTTCAAGGGTGAAGAGATGCATATAGAGCTGAAAGAAGGTGCTAAGCTAGTGCGGCAAAGGTTAAGAAGGATGGGTCAAGAGCAAATGGCAGCCTTGCGGGAAGAGGTGGACAAGTTATTGAAGGCAGGGTTCATAGTCCCTGTGGAGACCACGGAATGGGTGAGTCCAGTGGTAGTTAGTCCAAAGAAGGATGGAAAGTGGAGGATTTGTGTCGATTTTAAGCCTTTAAACGCAGCCACTAAGAAGAACCCATATCCTCTTCCATTCATCGATCAGATCTTGGATTCAGTGGCAGGTTATGAGAGGTACAGTGTGTGTGATGGTTTTTCAGGCTATTTTCAACTAAAGATTGCTCTTAAAGACCGCACAAAGACAACTTTTATTACGCCATGGGGCTTTTTTTGCTACACAGTATTTCCGTTTGGGTTGTCAAATGGACCTTCCTTCTATCAAGAGAGAGCAAATTGGGTGTTGGAACCATTCATTGGCAATTGTGTTAAAGCTTTTATGGATGACTTTTGTGTCTACAGCAGTAGGGCTGAGCATCATGAGAAGTTGCAGATGGTATTGGCTCGATATGATGTTGTGGAGGACAACTAAATCCAAAAAAATGTCATGTAGCACAGCCAAGGGTGAAGTTATTGGGCCATATGGTGTCAGAAAATGGCATTGAGGCTGATCCAGATAAGGTTAAGTCTATCATTCTTCTTCCATCACCTAGGAGTACAAAGAAATTGGCAACCTTTATACACAAGGTGAAGTATATGGCGCGGTTTATTCCATTGTCTTCACAACTCCTTTATCCATTACAACAAGTGGCAAAGCATGACCCATTGCAATGGGATGACAAGTGTGAAGAAGTGTTTCAAGAGGTGAAAAAGGTGTTGGGGGGGTTGTCAGCCATGCAGGCTCCTGATTGGGAGAAGGTGTTTTATGTAAATCCATCAGTAGGGGATGATGCCATTGGAGCCATGTTATTGCAAAAGGGGAAGGGCAGCCATTATATGAGGCCAGTGTATTGCGCAAGCCGAGTGAAGTTGGTAGCAGAGAGAAAATTCTCGGAAGTAGAGCTAGTGATGGCCAGTGTAATATTTGCTTGTCGACGATTTCGTCATTACTTGCTACCACGACCTTTTGTTTTCTTGACGAGTTATGCCTTTTTGACACAGTTAATTAATGACACTAACATGTCAAATGTGGTCAAGAAATGGGTAATAGAGCTGCAGGAGTTTGAGTTCTCTTTTTTAGTGGAAGACAGTACAAGGGCTACCCTAGCTGATTTGTTGACTTACAAGGAGAATCCCCTTCTTGTTAAGGAAGAGGTGGTGAGAAAGGTAGTTGAAGAAGTGCCACAGATTAGCAATGCACATGTTTTGTTCTTTGATGGCTCATACAGAAAGAGCCATGATGCGGCTTCAGGGGGTATAGCACTTTATGATCCAGAGGGGAACCTAGTATGCAAGAGAGGGTTCAAATTGGATGCTCATAGCAACAATGACGCTGAATATGCTACTTTGGAAGCCAGATTACACATTTGTTTGAAGCATGGGATTAGAAGGTTGAGCATAAAAGGTGATGCCTTGTTAGTTGTGAAGCAAGTGCTGGGTGTGTGGAAAAGCAAGAACACTTCATTGAAGGAAATGTGTTTCAGAATTAAAGGCCTGTTAAAAAAGTTTGAAGCATGGAGCATCAGACATATTGAACGTGCTCTAAATGGCGAGGCACATGAAGCAGCTCAGGGAATGATTGGAGAGCTATTTGTGTTGAGGACCAACTTACCTCTTTATCATGGTCGGGAAAGTTTGGCTCAAGAAGAAGAGTTTTTGCTAGCAGGAATCATTCCAAAGGAGATTCATAAGTCTAAGAAGTATGGTTTTGTGCGTAGAGCATACAGGTACAAATTGATTGGTGATGTCTTGTACATGAAAGGGGATGATCTCGTGTTGAGACGTGTACCTTGGCGGGAGGAGCTTTATAGAGTGTTGGAAGAGAATCATGAAGGTGCATGTGGCGGCCATTTTGCTCTAAAGATCACCTTGCATAAGATCTTGCAAGAGGGATATGTGTGGCCTAGTCTGCACAAGGATGTTCACCATTGGTGTAGGTCTTGCAATAGGTGTCAAGCATTTGGGAAGAGAGTGTTGAAGCCAGAGCTACGAAAAACCATTTTGGCGTTTGATGTGTTTGAAAAGTGGGGGATTGATGCAATAGGTCCGTTACTTATCACAAGCAGGGGCAAAAGCTATATTTTGACTGCAGTGGACTATCTCTCTAGATGGGCAGAGGCTATAGCAGTAAAGCAGATCACTGCAAAGGATGTGGCAAAATTTGTGTACGATGAAATATGTTACAAGTTTGGGGTGCCACTTGAGCTACTTTCGAATAAGGGTCCAAGCTTTCGAGCTAAACTGCTAGATTTTTTATGCGCGAAGATGAAGATTAGGCATCAACATACCACTCCTTATTACCCGCAGTGTAATGCCTTAAATGAAATATTCAATGGTGAGTTGGTACAAATCCTTTCGAAAGTGACAGAGCACCAAGGAAAGAATTGGGATTTGGAATTGCCTAGTGCATTATGGGCTTACCGTACTTCGGTAAAGACAGGTACAGGGTTTACTCCATTTCATTTGGTGTATGGAAAGGAAGCACTATTGCCTGTGGAAGTAGAGTTGCCTATAGTAAAGATGCTAGAGAAGTTGGTTGGGCCGCCTAGTGATGCATTCAAAGAGAGGCTCTTACAGTTACAAGAGGTTCAGTTGGATAGGATGAGTGCATTGGAGCATTATGGGCAGATGTAGGATAAGGCTTTGGAAAAGATAAATGAAAAGGTCAAAAGTAAGGGAATCAAGAAGCATGACTTGGTTTTGCGATATAACAGTAAGCTGGACAACACCTTCCAAAAGAAGTTTCAAGTTAAATGGGAAGGCCCTTTTAAGGTGGTGGAGTGTTTTCCGAATGGTACTTATCAGTTGGCTAACCTAGATGGGGTTCTACATAAGTCAAGGGTAAATGGATTGCGTCTGAAATTGTATCATGCCAGGTTAATGATGGTGGAGCAAGATGAGCTTTCTGAAGAGCAAGTAATGTTGGTGAGGAATGAGGAGGCTTGTGATGCGGCGAGTCTCATATCTCTTTTTGCTGCTGCTGATCATGAATGATCTAGCAAGCTAGGGGATGGGCAAATTATGTCAGGAGTTTTTTGGAGCAAAGGATTGCGCATATGTACATACACATGCATGGTGCATCAAAAAAAGGATTGCCCATTTTCCAGAACCAGGTGGTTGCGTGGGGCCCACATGTGTACAGGTAGGACAGGGTGTATCTACTGCATCGTTTTTCACTATTACCAATACCAGTGTGTTTTTTCTACAATAATGAGGAGTTGGTAGCTCATAAAACTTCTCAAGGAAGCTAACGGCGGGCCGACGACATGAGGTAAGGAGGTGCGTCAGATGGCATCTAGTGGCGTCAGGAGGGTGAATGGGGTCAATATTTACACATGGAGAAGTACGGACACAACGTGGATGTTTTCTTGTGATAATTATGCAGAAAGGTCATTATGAGGACCAATTTTTGGGGCCACTTCACGTGGTGGCGGGACGCATTATTGAAAAAAACTGAGTGCCAGGTATGCGTATGGATGCAGCAGGGTGACAAGTATGCACTGCGGGGTCAATTTTTGGCCTGTTTAGGGTCCGTTTGAGGTCAACTAAAAGTCCAAGGGTGCCCAAGTAATAAAGCTATGTGTGGGAACTGAAAAAACAGAGAGAAGACCAGAAAAAACATGGAGAAGAGAGGAGGAACAGCCACAGGTGTGTTTTTTGGGGTTTTTGGAGCCTGTTTTGGCCAAAATCTGCTCATCCGAGGTCGGATTTGAGCATTTTGGCATTGTAGACTGGGGTTTTGGGCCGTTCTGGACGCGATGGTGCTGTCCATTTTGCCAAATTCCTCACTCTTTTTCTGTTGTTTTTTCTGTGTATGTTTCTCCTATGAACGAAGCTTCTGTTCTAGTTTGTGATTGTATCTGGCACATTTTACCCATATTGTGTAAGCTATTTGCCCCATTGGTGTTGGCCCAAGCTCTATTGTATCTAAATCTCAGAAATTCTCCTCTTTTGAGCTGAGTTTTTTGGGTGTGTGTGTGTGTGTGTGTGTGTCTCTGTGTGGAGTGGGCAAACGGGTAGTCTCTCTCATCTCACTCCATCAGTGTGTTCCCTGTCTCGGCCAGGTGGGTTGTATAAGCCGAGTGGTGCCCCATAGTGTGTGTGTGTGTATCTTTCCAAGAGTGTGTGTCGGGTTGTTATAGAGGCGTTCTCTATGTTTTCGTCCCGCTCACAACGCGATCAAAGATCTATTGTGAAAAGATGTTAAGATGCTGTGAAATGCTATAGCTGGAGAAGAGGCAAAGTGGTTTTGTCCACTACATGCACTATCATGTAGACGTGGGTGTGTAGATTTCTTGTACCCACAAATTTAGGCATTGACCAATAAAGACGATATTATAACCCGATGGTTCCCATCTCCGTGCACCTCTAGACCGAGGGGTGCAGGGATTGGACATGACTAGAGAATGTGAGGTAGTTGACAATGTGAACAAAGAGAGAGAGTGAGAGAGAGGTAAAAGATGGAGAATGCTAGTAGAAGATTAGCTTTGTTGTCCAGGTTATAAGGTTTTTACCCTCATTATGAGTAGTGGCAAGGATGTGGGGCCATCCAACCGAAACACCTATCTCTCGACGAGGATCGTATGTCCTTGTAATCAATGCAAGCATGATGTGCGACGGACAAGACACATTTCTTTGCAACACGTTCGCAAATTTGGCGAGTTCGATCCATCTACTATAGATCAAGTTTTTGCCAATTATAACTCGTCGGACTGTGACGCTGGCCAACAGGCAGCAATCTTGCAACCCAATAGACGTGTTCGCAGGCACTTTGGTCAAGCAGCATATGTGAGGCCACAAGATGTAGCCCCTGACAGCTCGGGGGATGATCATGCAGACCACATTCCCAACAAGGCAATGTTTGATCCTGAGATTGATGAAATGATCGAGAGGATCATGGATTCAGAAAGTCTTATCCATGATGATATGAAAAGTGAAGCCGATACGCCATTGTATGATGGAGCACGTGTGTCTAGATTGAAGGTGCTCCTGGTTCTTCTCAACATACAGACAAAGCTTGAATGGAGTGACACTAACGTCACAGCACTTTTCAGGTGATCTATTACAATGTGTTTACTTTAATAAAAACTCTAGATGTGTAATGATCTGATAGATTTTTACACAATTGTATCTTATTTTTTTCGTTGTGTAGATTGCTCAAAGGGCACATACTGCCAGTTGATAATGTGATGCCAAATTCCAGAGAGGAAGTAAGAAAGATCTTGTGAAACTTGGGGATGGATTACAATTCTATCCACACTTGTCCTAATGACTGCATTCTTTTCAGAGGGGAATACATAGACATGGAGAATTGTCAAAAATGCGATTCCGAGAGATATCGAGTAGATCTCCACGGAACAAAAATTCCACAAAAGGTTTTGCTACATTTTTCTCTCCTTCCTCGCATCAAGCATTTATTTGAATGTAAGTCCATGGCCACCCTAGCATCATGGCATGAGTATAATAAATCTTCGGATGGTGTGCTATGGATTCCTGCAGATTGCGCAACTTGGAAACATATAGATGAAACATGGTTGGATTTTTCTAGGGAAGCTCAAAATTTCTGTCTAGGCCTGGCTATGGATGGCGTAAATCCATTTGGTCAAAGATCAACATCTTGCACTGTATGGTCCGTTGTCATCATCAACTACAACATTTTCCCGTGATTGACTACAAAGAAGGGGAACCTATGGCTAAGCTTGATTGTTCCGGGCGGTATAAAGTGAAGAATATGGATGTGTATCTTCATCCACTATTGGAAGAGCTACAACAATTGTGGATTGGCATAGAAGTGGTGGATATGATCCAACACACAGGTCAACGGAATGCTTTGATCAGAGGCATTCTAATGTGGACCATGCATGACTATCCCAGACTAACAGAATGCTCATGTGATTTACACTTAAACTCAAACACTATAAATCTTGGTTTTTCTCAAGCTTATCTATTATCATGTGTATACATGCATGTCTTCAAACAAGCGGATACAGAGCATGTGTCACATGTGGACCTAGACTGAATGCACAAGCATAACTTCCAGAGAGTCATGTGTTACGCGGCGGCTTTTTGGGAAGAGAGCCACCGAGGATGTCTGCACAAGCATGGTTAGAGGAGAAGGCGATGTGTGATGATGGTTTGCCCCCAGGGATGAAGAGAATCTCTCTATGATACGAGTTACCATATTGGCCCCGACTCATGATCAATCACTTGTTTGTACCAATGCACATACTCAAGAATGTGGGTAATCTGCTATGGGAGCATCTGACCGGCAAGAAAGATACTTTGGGAGCCAAGGTTGATCTTAGGATTGTATGGAGCAATATTGGCCGCAGACAGCATCCAATGGATCGATAAAACTCCCTAAAGCACCATGGATTTTCAATGGAGCCCAAGAACGCAAAGTAAAAGAGACCATTCGATCTGTGTGGACCCCCACTGGCGTAATGCACTCGCTCTGAACGTGTTTTACTAAAGAAAGGAAGCTTACCCGTTTAAAGTCACACAACTAGCATAAAATGTGTCAGGTATGTTCATAATGGAATATATCATAGTGGAAATTGTGAAACAAATTTGTGTGTGGACTTTAATATCATTGCTGCATGTGTTTTGCAGTTTATTTTACTAGTGGCCATTGAGGGATGTTTGTCCCTTGACGTCCGTAACACAATCTACAAACTTGCGAAGTTGGTGCAATGGATGTCACAAAAGGAGATCAACGTAGATTCCATACCATTCACCAAACTAAACGCTATGGAGGTTGTGTGCATGTTTGAGAAAGACTTTCCTTCTACCATGCTAACCATTCAAGTGCATCTTCTTGTTCACATAGTTGATGAGGTGAAAATAGCTGGCACAATACATTCCCGATGGATGTTCTTTTTAGAATGTTTCATAAAAACACTCAAGGGATATGTGCGTCAGAAGGCACGTCCGAAGGGTAGCATGGCAGAAGGTTGGTTGGTATCAGAGTCCCTAGTGTACATTGGAGTTTGGCTAGATGGATTTGATAAATCCCGGTACATGCTATGGCGAACCATAGATGATGAGCGCATATCTCGGATTGTCATGTGCAATCTCGATGTTGAGAAGAAGATGATGGAAGATCTAGAGGCTAAAATCAACCGATTTTGCATGCTTCACAATCCAGTGATGCAAAAGTGAATTTCACAATATGAGGATGCAAAGCAAGAGCGACAAAGGGCACGAATCGAGTGGATACGGGAAAGACAACCACCGATGCACTATCTGACGGGTCTAGAGAGCCTACCAACATTCATGAGCTTAAGATGGCTGCACAAACAATTGAAAAGCGCACAACAGTGTGGTGAAGAAGTGACTGAGGAGGAGTGGGAGTACTCTCGAGGTTGCACGACCAAGGTAAGTTTTTAATGTACGACTAGTGACTTTCTAGATGTTTGAACGACCACTCATAATCTTTGTTGGTTGTAGTATATGTCATACACAGTAGCATGGTATAAAGATTGACATTTTAGGGTGTAACAGATCGACAAAAAGCGTTTAAGATTGTGAAATCATGGTAAAATTTGACAGTCTAGTCGACGATGTTCCTCTGATGCAAATCTTGTGGTGGTGGAACTCACTTACTTTGGCACACTACAAGAGATTTTGAGGATTGATTACAGAGGATTTGTTTTCAACTTGTTCGACGTGCAATGGTTCAAGATAATCATGGAGGGTTGCAACGCTACTGTGTGTAGAGGAGAGTCTGGTTTTCTTGAGGTGGATTCAACTAAGAAATGGACTGACCTAAGAGACACTTTCGTACTACCCGAGCATTGTGAACAAGTAAGTATGTAAATAGGTAACATCCAATTTTAGAAGTTATGTGCTTGGAAGCTCTCATGTAAGTTATGTGGCTCTGGAAGGTGATATTTCATCCTACAAAGTCTGCATCAAACCAGTGGTACGTCATAGAGGTAGCCCCTCATAGTCCACAGACGTATGAAGGCTATCATGTGCCAATCACAGCGGCATCAATGGTGGAGATTGGAGAAGATGCTCAGTTAGAAGCCACTGAGGTGCTGTCAGACGAGCATCAAGCTGCTACTCTCTATGGGGTGCATGCAGAGGATCTACAAAATGAAACGAAGGACATCTGTTTAAATACAGAGCTCTACATAGATATAGGAAGTTATGCTGAGCTTTGCGAGGATGAGAGAGAGACCTCTTAAAGCCATGAATATTGTATGTGAACAATTTTACTCCATTTTATAATATATATTGTATTCACGTGGCTTTTTGTCCATTTCTATCTATATGTGTCATTCAGTCATTGTATTTAATGGTCTTTGTGTCCACATGAGGTACGTATGTGCTAGGTATGTTCTCACAAGCAGGGACCACGAGCACTACGCTCCGATTGCGATGGAGAGTAAAGGTGCAATCACGAAGGTCTGCTCGATATAGATGTTGCTCGTCCCACCGCTAGATCTAGTTGATCGGGTGAAAGAGACACTAAGAATCACTACTACTGCTTCTCAACGTCTTTTTCACCCAATCAATTAGATTTAGTGGTGGGGCAAGTAACTTCTATGAGCAGGACTTCGCGATGCAGCTTCAGTCTCCATCGCACCCGTAGTGCAGTGCTTTTACAAATTCACATAAATTCAACAAAATCTCTCTACACAGGAATCCCTCCCCCTTTATGAGTCCTCTCTCTCTCTCTCTCTCTCTCTCTACTTATCCATGTTTTCTTCTTCATTCATTTAATATTAATATTAAATGTTAGTGTGTTTAATGCAGGTATGGATGATGATGAGTTTCTTTCTTCTTTGTCACCCTAGCAGAGATAGTGGTACGCGTCGTCGCTCTGAAGGACCATCACGCGTTCCTACTCCTTTGGCGTCTCCCTCTGTTTCAGAGCATTCAACGTGCTCCGAAACTTTGGTGTCAACGAGATGATCTTCACACTCGTCTAGGCACTTGTGCTCTAGTGGTGGCGGCGGCGGTTGTTGTGGGGATGCCGCCACGGATGCCTCGGCACCACCTTCTGCTCGACGAGGCTCTTTAACCTCCCCTTCTTTGCCCACCCCCACACCAGCCATGGCATTTCCATCTACACCAGGTTTTGTGCAGATGACGATCGTTCCTAGCAGTTACACACCACTAGCTACTCCTCTAGGAGTTACTCCAGTCGACACTCCTCGCTTCGGGGCCTAGACTCCAGTGGAGATACCTAACATACGTTACCCCATCGACACGCCACTAGAGACCCCTATTGGGACACCTAGGTTCACGCGTCACCGGCGAGAGGGCTTGCCTTACTCCATCGACTTCAGCGACGGCATCATCTTGGATGATGAAGCCAAGAAGGTGATCTCGTGCAAGCGTGGTCTTTGCTCTCAAGTGTTTAAACACTACATATTAAACACCTGGAGTGAAGTACCAAGTGATTTAAAAGACAGAGTCATCAGCATGCTGCATGAGGAGTTTCCTATTTCAACACGGGATGAGCGCTTCAATAAGACTCGATGATGGTTTGAATGCGTAAATACTACAAGCACAAGTGTTCCGTAGTGCAAAAATCAATTAAGCATGGGTGGAACATACCATATTGGCTGGCCAAAGGAGATTGGAAGAATGCGAAGAAAGCAGCGCGCGAGAATCCTGACAAGTGGAAGCAACAAAAGGAGGTAGCCAAAGCGCGAGTAGAGGGAGGGAGCTCGCACCACTTGGGAAGCAGTGGGTGGGCATCATTTGAGGCCAATTTTGTAAGTGTTTTCACATTGCTCTTTAGGTTTGATAGTTTAGGGGTTTTTAAATTCTAACGTAATGGATTCTTCGTATGTTTTGATAGTGGTCGATGAGAGGACGTGACCCCACACCGTACGAGCGCGAGTACGCAGGCAGGAAGGGCTTAAACGTCCTGATGGACATTCTGAGTTCTCCCGATGGCATGGTTAGTATTAGGTTTACTCTTTTCTATTGGTTTTGTTGTTTTATAAATTATATGTTTATACTTACAGAAAGTTGTCTTATTGTTTTTTTTTGCAGAATCTGACATATAAGCCGCTTAGACGCGATGAGATGTGTGATTAGACGATGTCAATTCTAGCCATAGCTAGATAGCATATGTATCATGAGATGACGTTTATACGTCTTTTTGTGACTATTGGAAAACCATTTATATTTTTTCAATAATGACAATGGTGTTGTAACTATTACATTTGCAAAGTTTAACAATCAAGTGATTTTGCCTATGATGTGTACAATTGCCATTGATTTACTTTCATCAATTTACTTTTGTCATTTTGGTATCTTTATTCTGCAAAAAATACTATGGATGATGGAGTTAATGGTTATATTGTCTTGTGGGTGAATACTTTGGGTCTATATCTAAGCTTGCACTTTCTTTCAAAGGTGAATCTGGGATTATCTTGGATTCATTTAGGAATTATTCAGACATTCAATATGGTTGATAAATGCCCTGCCACCAAAAGAAATTTCTCTCGGGCATCGCTATGACTGTTGCTATATAAGGATCTGCAGCATCTCTATAAACGTCCCTATAGGTGGCCTGTAAATGTCTCTATGATCGTTGCTATAGGCGTCGCTATATAGCGACGGCTATAGTGACGCATATAGCAACATTCCCATATCGATGTTTTTAGCGACGGTCTTAGTGACGTCGGGGAGTATAAAAACCCAATGTATTTTCGTCGCGAACAGTGTCACAAGTGCACACAACCTCTTGTAGTGAGAGGTTTGAAAAGACTTGTTGAGCTTTCATTAAGTCCTTGGGTTCCTCGTCCTTGTCTTCAATGTTGAGGATTGAAATCATTTGGATGGAAATTATATCATACCCATCCTCATTGCAAAATTGAGTGGGCATAGACGTATTACACATAAATCCATTGTCGCTAAAATTTGATTCCACTCGAATGGCTCAAATAAATGCTTTAGAAAGGGTTCAGGTACATAGGCTTCGTCTGTGCAGTCCCTTTCTAGGATACATTCTTCTCGTCTTAAGATTCCGATTTCTGAAGCTCCACACATCCAAATAGGAGTGTCTTTGTTGAACTAGGATGGGAGTTTAGTTTCAACTGAAGAGACTGAATCAAACTCTCAAATGGGTGTTTTCAAGACATCTTCATAAGTGTGATCTTTTAGATTCACTCTTGTTATAGATCCCACTTGCTTTAAGTACAGATAGTTGTTTCCTCAATCTTGGATAAGCTGTACCTGTCCCATGAAAGGTCTTCCCAATATGATTTCATAGTTGAGTTTTTTTCCCAAAGTCTACTATGGCAAAAGTGTGTTGATATTCAATTCTATAGGAATTGACTATCACTTTTTCAAGCAGCCCTAATGGTCTCTCAATGTGTCCATCAGCCAACTACAATTTCATTCGTGTTTGTCTAATGGCTACTTGTCCCCAAGATTCCCATACTGCTTTAGTGGCTATGGCTATGCCAACTCCACTATCTAGTATTTCCATGGTTTCAATGTCATTATATTTCATTGGGAGGGTGGTGTTTCCTTCTTCCCCTTCATAATATTCTCTAACTTGGTTTATGGGAACTAATCGAATCTCTTTGTTGTCCTTTTTTTTTAAAAAAATCCATTTTTCTAAAAATTAACCCCGTTATCCCCACCTTCTCTAGGGTGTTCTGTAAATCATTCCACAAGTATGGTCTAAGTTTTAACAGTTCTCCCAAGGTAGGATTGCACTGGATGGGTGTAGACATGATTGAGTGCATGCTGTCTACTTCTAGGGTATGTTCAGCTCTTTTTACTTGAGTGGTCTTGCACACGATGGATTCATCTTTGTTATATCCCAACTAAGAAGGTAATGTTTTCAAGGTAAATGGTTTCAACATTCCGGAAGCTTTCGATCCGCAATCCCCGTACAAGGATTGTAAATCCATGTTCATATCAGAGGTAGGTTATCCAACCAGACTTCCTCTCTAGGAGCTGACTTTAGAGTTAGGCTCCCTTCATTGATCTCTCTTACGTTTTCTCATAAGTGTCCTGGCCAGTCTTGCTCTAAGAATGGAATTCCGTGTAAGGCATCTTTGTTGTCCGGCACTATAAGTTTTGGTTCGTTTGTTTCAAGGAGGGGTTCTGCTGCCACCTCGGATTTTCATTTTGTTTCTTTAACCACAAGATCCTCAGGTTTTGCAATACTTTCAAGCTTGGGTTTTTTTTTTCTAGCATTTCTTGCGTGATTCTTACCAAGTTTTGATAAGATTCTAGCTTAGCTGCTTTCATGTCTAGAGAAGGATAGTTTTTCCATTTGTTTTCGCCTGCTTTAGGTCTTGCTTGGTAGGCTTCCAAGGTGGCATTAATAGGATCAAAGATTTTATCAACCAGAATGGATCCTCGAGGTTTCACGATTGTTTCCTTGAATTCACTTCCAGTTTCTTTCAACTTTTCCTAGAATAGCTTCTTTGCTTTCTCCTCAATTTCAACCCGTTGTTTTTGTTTTCTCATCTCATATATTTTGCTTTTGGTCCTTTTGATTCTTTGAGAAGAAACTTTTGTATTTTTGGAATCATTAGAGGAGTTGTGTTTCTTTTTCTTTGCCTGGGCTCTAGTGATTACCTTGATTGGAACAATCGGTTCACTCTCTAATGAGCTACTAGGTATCACTTGGACTACGTTTGTTTTACCCTTGTTCAAAAGATTTTTAGGAAAATCTTCTGGAAAGTGTCCTCCCTTTTGCAACACTGTATGCGATAGGCTTCAATTGGTTTGAGGTTTTTGTCAGGCTCTGAACATTCAATTTTCCAATGATCATCAGCACCACAGTTATGAAAGTTTCCTGTTGTTGGCTTCATCATGGGTCTTACCATGCGAGGTCTAACACCTTGATTAGCTACATAATACATTTGTGCAAGATCTGGTGGAGCATAAGTCACTGTTACTTCCATTGGTGGTGGATGCGGAATATACCAATCTCCTTCCACCATTACTGTAGATGGGCTAGGCTCTACATAGAGTGTAACAGGCACTAATGCTTGTTCATCTATGACTCCTTCAGAAAGCGTGTACTTTACAGGCAATGCATTATGTCCTGGATATGATGGTTGTTGTCTCAAGTCAGGTTAAGGTTTTTCCATACCCATTGATTGTCTTTGAGCTTGGGCCATGTTAGGTTGATATCTATACATGGGTTGTCCTTGTGGCCGCATGGGTACGTACTGAACATTCCCATCATACTTTGGTTTGAAGTAGCACTCATGGGTCTCATGGTTGGTCCATTTTTCCTCGAATGTACACCATTTTTGTGACCTAATTGGTTGTCTCTGTGGAGGTATCCCTTGTCTTGGTCCTCTCATAGGTGCTTTTTGCATGTTGTTCATCATGTCGTTCATCCCTTTTAGCATATATTCTATGGCTGAGAGTGGTGCTGTAGCAGCCGTTCCCACTTGTGCTGGTTTAATGGATGTTATCTTCTCGCTTTGGTTATCCTTAGGGACATCTTCTTTGTTGAAGATCTCACAATTGTCTCCTAGGTCAAGAGCATCTGACACACACGCTTCCAAGGTTGTATGCTTTTTACTATAGAGTATAGCATGAAGTTCTTTGTTTAGCAATCCCTCTAGAGACAAAGATACAAGTCATTCTTCTACAGGTATTTCCATCTCTTGGCATCTGGTAATGTATTGTTTCATTTGAGTTGCACAATGACTAAGAGACTCACCATGTTTCTGCTTAAAGTTGTAGATTTGAGCTACCGTATTATGTTTGATCCCCATTTTGGAACAAGCAGCTACAAATGCTTGAGCTAACGTGTTCAAGTCCATGATTGACCTTGGTGAAATGTTTTGGAACCATGTCAATGCTTTTCCTTCTAATGTCATTCCAACCCCTCGAATTGAGTATGAAAATCAAATATACGCTTTGCTCTTATCACTTGCTTAAAGCTTGCTAAGTGGTCATATGGATCCCCTGATCCGCAATATTTTCTGACCCATTACTAAAATCCAACTGGTTTGACGCATCTGTTTGGTTCAACTCCCGGTCTTCTCGCAGTTGGTCATGTTCCGAGTCCTTTAAACCAGTCTGTTGGAAATAGTGACTCATGTAGCCCTGGACTGGCCTTAGTGTCACCTGGTTTTCTACCTAATGTGGTGGTTTCTGGTTTCTTCACATTACTCTCGGATGATCTCTCACGGTGTTCATACCTTGGAAATTTTCTTGGTCCTTGCCCCAATATCCAATCCCGTACGGAATACCCTTGGTATTTGGTTTGTTCTACCTCCTCAGGAGTCATCATAACGAAGTTGTTGTTATAAAAATCCCTAAACAAGTAAGTTGGTAGATTCGCTGATCCCTTATCTTTGATCTTGAATATATAGATGATCTTCATGGCTGTTAGTTGCCCTGGTTTGGCATGAGAAGTCCACAAAAGATCTTTTATGTTTCTATCTTCCCAACAATAGACCCCGATCCTAGGATTATCCATACTAAGCTGTTTCAAAGCCTTCAAGTCTAATTGATTGTATCCCTTGAATTCTAAAGTTGGTGGTCCTTCTTTTGCTGACATATCTAGGATTATGGTGTTGACTTCTAACCCCCATTTATCTATCATGTCAGGGTTTTTGACTTGTAAGTACTGAGTTACATTTCGATCCATGTATATATTTTCTTGTTTGTTTTCCCTAATCTCTTCTTTGAACTGAATACCATGGTCATCAATGTGAATAGCATACTCCTCATTAGGATCCAAGTAAACTTGGTCTCCATGACGGTTAGTCTTGTAAAAATATAGTATATGCTTATAGCGCACTATCGTTCCGGTTTCTAAGTGAGTCGAGTAAGAAGACATTTTGGATGTTGAATCTGAAAAAGTGCCTGAGACTTCTTTAGGAATTGTGTTCAAGGAATTGCCTTGATTCACGCTTTCTTTGGTAGATACTCTACTCGAGATTTCTCTGAGTATACCTTGATTTCCTAGTACCAAACCAGATCTAAGGTTCATATAGACTTACGAAGCCCTAGATAGAGTACTCACCTTTTGATTGACCTGTCGTCATTTTCCATTTGATTAGATTGCAACTTTCTGTCAAGCCACTGATTCCTCGTCTCCAATCTGATTCCTGTACAAATTTGATCAGGTTAGCTATTCTTCTATAAAGAGAGTAGAGCTCTTGAGAACTCTCGTGAGTGGTCTATGTGTATCACTTCAAATTGAGTTATGGGAGTCAAAATTCGGCTTTCAGATTTGACTTTAGCAAAAATTCAAAGGCTTAATCTACAACCTGTAAATTGAGTGTATCTGTACCAATTTTGATCCGATTGAACCCAAAATTTCCCTATGGCTTTATATTATGTTGGTCTATCACTGTATAAGTTCAAAAGTCAAAATTGATGTCTTTGGATAGCAAAAGTAAATAGTCGTGATTATTCACTTTTGTCAAATTTTTTCACTTTTTTGATTGGTTTGGCAAGTATACAACTTGTTAAAGTCTCTAGACAAGCTTCAACAAGTTTGGACAAAATCTGATCAAATTTATCATTTGTTTTGTGTCCACAGACTCTGATTTCGAGAATCTGGCTTAAGTCTCACTTTTGTGATCCAAATTTCACCAAAATGGATTTGTGAGGTCTACTTAATGTGCTTGACCTTGTGGTCTACTCAAATTTTCAAAATCATCAAGTTTGAAGCAGATGTAAATAATCGTGATTATTTACTCTAATCATATTTTTGCAAGTTTTTGTCTCAACTTTGACACAGATCTGTTAAACACCTTAATTTAAGGTCACTAGCCAAGTTTCATCAAGTTTGGACAATTTCTGGTCAAATGGTCATCAATTATCTGTCCACATACTAACTTTGTAATTTTTAGTCACAATTTTCAATCTAGTGATCCAGATCTTACCACATCCGGTTTGTGGGCTTATTACAACATGTTAAAACTAGTGGTATGCTGACTTGGTCAAAAAGGTTGAAAAAGTGAGAAGATGTAAATAATCGTGATTATTTACTTCTGACAAATTTTTGCATCTTTTTTGTCAATTAAGCATGTACACATGTTTATCACATCAATATAAGCCTATGAATCAATTTTCAACAAGTTTGGATAAATTTTTCCCAAATTTATACTCAAGATTCAAAAAGTAAGTAGAAACTTTAGTTTTTACCCAGTTTAGTGATCCAAATCTCTTGGGCCTTTACAAAAGTTGTTTGTACACATGCAATGAGTCAATGGTATGAACCTTGGTCAATTTAGAGCAGAAAGTTAATAATCGCGATTATTAACTTTACGCTTGAAATGAACACTTTTTTGCAATTTTTTCAAAGAAAGTCTTTATATGAGCTATTTTAAGCCTATGAATCAATTTAAAACTTAATTTGGCCTAAAATATCAAGAAAAATTAAATAATCTAATTTTTAGTCAATTCTTGAAATTTTTTACCTCGAAGTGTCTTTGAGCTTACCAACGGGTTCAGACAACTCTCAAGCTTACTTTCTAGTCGGATTGAGTGGATTTCAGTCTTTTCGAGCTATTTCTAGCCGTAGACTTGAAATTTTGCAACTTCCCATAACAACTCACACTTGATTCTTTCAGAGAGAGCAATGTTTTGCAATCCACCTTGGATCCTACTTACCCTACTCCTACATTCTCATGCAATGGGGCTGTGGAAACTATCCACAAGCACTAGTTTTCTTGTGTTTTGTATGTTTTTTTGGCCACTGATCTTAAGACTTGTTTCGTCTACCAATCATTCTCAAAATCCTAATCTAATTCTACAATCCTACAATCCTAAAGGCACTCAACAAGTACGATTACTTCCAAGCTACCTCTACACAACAAAAGACGACAATCTTAAGCTATGCGGTTTCTAATAGAAAGTTTTGAACTCTAGGCAAGAACTCTAGCAGAACCTAGAGGAAATTAAGGGATAACTTCACAACACTCTCTTGTTTTTCCCTAGTTTAGGTCTCTTTGATCCCCGACAGTGACGCAAAATGTGGGACGCATGTCTAACCTCACCATCCTATCTTATTGCACTATTAGTAAGGCCGATGATTAATTTGTCAAACCATGTGACGAAGCTGACTCGAGTAGTGCATAGAGGCTACAAGAGGTTGTCAATCTCTCAAAAAACAACTAACAACTCGCATCTAACTCAAGCTACACTCAAGTGGCTGAAATCACCAAAAGCCAATTGCTCATCGACAAACAAATCACATCCGTTATAGCATCGAATGCCATCCAAACGTAGCAAAACTTCTAGGAAAAGTTTATAAGACCTAAGCACACATGCTTATGGTCTCAAACCCTACTTTAGGTCAAGTTCCAAAATCGCGATTATTAACAGTAGTGGATTTTTGACATAGTCGATTTCGACCCGGAATGCATCTATATTCTTAGAAATGATGCCCCAATATCCCACCTATGCTTAGTTTTTGACTTGAACATGTAAATTCCTAGTTATGATGAAATTAGGCCATGAGTCGATGACACCAAAAGCTACAAATTACTGTGATGTGTTTACGTCAATGTGTAGAGCTCTTACCTACGGTTGCAATGCAATAAACACAATCGCAATGTGACAATCGAAGAGGGAGTAGGAAGCGCGAGAAGGAAAGAAGTGAGTGCCGTTAGCTCACACTATGTATGTCTTATCCAGAAACTTATAAAAAACTTACATTAAAAACTGGCTTTTATACCTTAGCCAAGGTTTTTGGGTGATCAAAACTAATAATCTGGAGTTCTACCAAACCTTGGAATTGACTGGCTGATACAATCTAGAAGATTGTATCCCCGGCTCATTAATTACAGAGTTTATCTAAGAAAATAAGATTTACAATATTCCCGATTTATCAAAATAATAAATGTTTTACAAAGAGAACTCCAAAAAGTGGTGTTCGTGTATAAATGTTTTACAAAGAGAACTCCAAAAAAAGGTTTCCGTGTTAGCTTGCTGCTAACAAGATCTTTCTCCTTCTTAAAATGATGAATGCAAATGCCACAGTTGTTCCATAGATGGCCGTAAGCTTTGCAGTAAGTACATTGTTGGCATTCATTAAAAACGTGATCTTTGGATTTACACTTTGAACACCAAGTTTCCACTCTTCTTACTGGTTGTCTGATCTCGCTGATTCCAGCAATCTGCAGGGCCATCTCGTCAATCTTTTGAGACTAAGACCTTTTTTTAGCCTTGTCTTTTCTCTTGTCATCCGGGCTGCTTTCAAAACTACTAGAGGTCTTACTGGAATCATAATTCTCAGTAGAAGTACTGCTACCATTGGACCTCCTCTTCTGATGACTTCTTTCCTGCTTAGCTTGTTGTTCTATCTTAAGGGCTCATTGCACCAGATCATTAAATTTCTTTGTTGGTGTAGACACCTCCAGTTCCCTAAGATTCTTACTGCGGAAACCATTTAAAAACCATGCCCACAATCGTTTTTTTTATGGTGGTTCCTATAGCTGCTTAGTCAGTTCCTTGATTTTCTCAACATAACTTCTCACTAATACTTTCCTTTGCTTTATTTTATCCAATTCACAAAGGATATCCTCATCTCCTCTGTTATCTGAATATTCCAGTCATAAATCTTTGAGTAGTTTGTTATATGATCTTAGTTGGCAAGCTCGGTAATGGTAGTACCATTTTCTTGCTATCTCCTTTGATGTTTGAGGAAATTATTCCCCCCAGTCATCTTCATCAATGTTTTTCAACTCAGCATATTGTTCAAAAGCTTGGATAGGAACATCTGGGTCATCTTTCTTCCCATCCTTAAACAGTGGAAAAGAAATTTTCAATGAAGAGGTGTAATCATGCCGATCAGCATCATTTCGACCTCTTCTCATCTTAGGAACCTAACTCCTTTTTGAAGATTTCTTGTAATGGTTTGTATCTGCATCCCAATCAATTTCTTTTGCAGTCTCAATTTCTATCTCCTCCGTGGCTTTTCTGCTGGAATTGTGGCGACTACGTTTATTGCCTTTGACTCCTTCATCCCCATGTGTGGTTCAAGAACTCCTGGCCTTGCGTTCTTCCCTCTCATCCCTTTTTCATCTGGACTAACTTGAGCGCTGAGAGCCCTTAGCCTCATCAGCTTGAATGTGCTCCTCCGGTGTCTCATGCTCAGTCCTTGGTTCAATCTTAGGATCAGAATCTCTTTTTGACTCCTCAGGGATAGGGTCAACATGGTAGGATGGTTTACGACCACGGCTAGTTTTGGGTGTCATATCTTCAACTGAAAACTCAAACTCGGCGAAGCGTTCTGGTCAATGAGCAAACATCTCTAGCCACCGTGATTGCCAAAATGGAACTAGCTAGAGTTGATCTCTTTAGATAGCTGATTCTAGTGTTAGAATTTACAGCTACTGGAAGTCGTTAGTTCAGTCAGTGAAATTGGAATGGAATATAGAAACTGAGCTGGAATAGTTAACTGAACTGAAATACTCTATTGAGACTAGAAATAGACTGAATGACTGTAAAAGTGTTCAGGTTCAGATTCAGATTCTATGAAGAATGAATACGAGGTATCACATATTGAATCCTAATTGACTATTGTAGTAATGATTACAGTAGAATTACAAGTGAAGAGATTGTAGCTCAAGACAGCTTCGAAGACTAGAACCAAGAGACTAGAATTAAGAAGTCAAAGATTACAAGCAGCCCAAAGTACAATCCACTCGATTAGAATGTAATGGGTCCTATTTTTAGCCTCTTGAGGTTAATGTGGTAACCTCATGGTAATTACTGGCTGGTCCACTGTTCGGCTTCTAGGAGACAATTCCCGCCAGTTGAGACTATCTTTGTCGTCTAAAGGACCTAAAGAATCAAAGAGTGACTCAGGTAGTTTGGTCTTCGTTGACAAAATCTTTAAGCCTTTAGATGCAACTTTTAAGGTCTATGAAGCTAGACTAAAGTCCAATCAAACCCAAGTGCATAAATGACTGGCATCCTCATCTAGGATATGGAAAAGAGAGGCTGCAAATGTGCAAGGAGCTCATCTAGGTTGCCCAAGCTCTTATGGAACCACATATTCCAAATTCTCCCAAAACGGAGATGCTAATCCTCAAAAGAATCCAAGAAATGGAGAACCAAATTATTGTAATAGAGACCAAGAAGAGCCAAAAGTTGAGGCACCTTCAGATACAAGGGAAGTAGCTAGTACCACAAATGGGGTGGGCTCACAAGTAGTGATTCCAATTACGGATGTAGAAGAACCATGGCCACAATCTTTATGAGAATCGATTAGAAACCAAAAAGATGGTAGTGCTACTTTACAGTCAGCACCTATCCCTACGATAAACATGGAGCACTTTTTTTTTTTTGAGGGGATATACAATCTTTATATGGGGATGCGGAGTCTGTAGCATCTAAAAAGAGCAAAGCACGCTCTCTACAGACTTTGACATCTTTCATAGGAGAATTGGAAACAAAAGTGGAGGTTAGAGTGGTACTTTTTCAGTGTAAAGCCACACCATAACTAATGGATACCAAGAGCTTGCACAAATGGATGTCTTCTCCTACACAATGAACACTTTCTCTGTAACATTTAATGGCCTAGAAACTTATGTGTAGCAGAAATTAGCATGAACATAGTGGGCATTTCATTAGAATAGATTCCTAATGAGAATTACAAGAGTGCTTGGGTGGAGAGAGCAACAAAAAGCATAACACCTAGTTAGATAGCATCAATAATACTTTCAAAAGAGAGAGAAATTAAGCTATTGACAAAATTTGAGGACCGGATTTGCATGGAGTCGGTCCCCCCTCCAAAAGGCTTTGTATTATGGTTTCTCCCATCAAGAGAGACATTGTACAATACAATTCTTTGTGTTCCTTCAAGACTAGCTAGTGCAATGAAGATGGAAGCTTCATGCACTAAGCAAAACACTTAACAACACAACTTGAATTATCCCCGTTCTCAAACCCAAGACCTCACACACCTTCGAAGATGGTGAGAGCTAGCAGGGTATGAGAGTAGATTGAGAGGAAGAAGGAGTATCTTACGAGAAAGATGTACATCTCCTCACATAATCACTCATATTAGCATAGCTTAGCTTAGTAATTAGCTTGGAAGAGGAGATGAGCATGCATCGAAGCTTGGCTCTTGGTTGGATTTGCATCCACATGCCAAGAGAGTGTTGATGTAGGCTTCTATCTCACAATCTTGGAGTAGGTGATGAGTTCTCCATTTAAGCTTGGGAAGAGATAGTCTTCTCTTTCTTCACACATGACATTGTGTGAGTGTGTGTGTGATAATGCCTTGCAAAAATCAGCCCCCCCTCTCTCTTGGGCGAGCCCCCTTGCTATTTGCTCTTGCTGCGGCCTCATTGGCTCTCCCCAAGTCAAGCCAATCACTATTAAGCAGTATAAGTGATAGTCTTGTGACATATGTCCCCCTTTCCCCTTTTGTGAGAGCTTTAGGTAATTAAATAATTAAACTAAACTCTCATTGGACCCCTTTGCCTCCTGGCCAATAGGAACCAAGCAAGCCATGGGGCTCCTGAATGCTCATTGGACCCTTTGGGAGACTGCCCAATAGTCTTCTAGGAGACTTAATTCTCATTGGTTTCCTTTATTAAATGTTTTTAAATTAATTAAACTAGATTTACTCTAGCTTAATTCTCATTGGTCCACTTCAAGGGTCATCCAATAGGAATTGGGCACACCTTGTGGGCATCTGGCCTAGGGAGCTGACATGTGTCCCTAATTCCCTTTGTGTAAAGGGGCTTGTGTGTGTGTGAGTGGCTTTCTCTCTCGTCCCCTAGAAGAAGGGCTCGCCCCCTCCCATGTAGGGATGTGCATTGACTTTGGAGAGCACACAAAGCATCCAATTCCCCCTAAGCTTTAACCCTTTGGACACAACCTTTGAATTTTGGAACCTTAGTATTTTGGAAATCTTAATGGTCTGAACCTTAGGGTCTTTTTAGCCCATTGTTGCACATGGCTCTTTTGCAGATGGCCCCCCCTTTGGATCCCTATTTTCCCTCCTTTGGATCCCTACGGTGGCCGGTCTACTAGCTTAACCAATATTCTAGCTTTTTCTCCCCTAGCACTTCCCCACATTAAATGATCAGTTTAATATGAGAAATCATTTAGGATAATTAGATATTGATTATTATGACATTACCTCTCAGAGTTTCTAAAACTTACACCGCATCCATGGGGCCAAATGGGAAAACACTTGGAAAAGATGAGGTTGAAAATCCCTTCACATAACCAAATTACAGATGAAAACATGGATGAGACTTTGCCTAAGAAACCACGACCAAAACCAGCACCAGTAAATAAAGTGGGTGACTACTGCAAAGGCAACGCAGGAAACACCACCTTTTCACTCAAGTAGAAAGGAGTAAAGACGATTGCGACATTAGATATTGGGGCACAAATTTCCATTGCAACCAAGGGGATGTGGAAAAAATGGAGAAAGCCTGCCCTTAGGAAAAGTCAAATGAAATTGCAATTAGTGGATGGTTACATTGAGAGACAATTAGAAATGCTAGAACAAATTATTGTATCTTCCTGTGGTATTGAGTATGCGCACACCTTCACCATAATGAATTTTGACAAGAGTAGCAACTTTGATATCATATTGGGTTGACCATTCATGTGTCAGCTCAAAATGGTACAAGACCCCAGGGGCTATGACTATATCTACTTGAGACACAAAGAGGTCACTACAAAAATCAATGTCAAAAATCATAGTTATAGATATGTAGAGCAAACCCTAGGGAAAGAATTACAATCCCCAACTGAACAAGAAAATGAGGTACCTGCTTGATTGCAAAGCAAAGTGCATTTGTTGTCAGCCATGGCAAATGATGCGGGAACAACATGTGCTATACAACACAAGACATAGAACACTATAAGGGACCTTTTATATAGAAAACAACACTAACAAAAAACTTGCTGAAAATGATGAAATTGCCTACGTAGTACTTCCTGTAGTGGAAACGAAAGCCGAAATGAGTCCAGAAAAAAAATATGAGAAGACCAAGCTCTACGAGATTTTTCAAAATAGTTTTCAAGTTTCGAACGCTTGTCAAAGCTCACAAAAATCGAAGAAAGTGAGAATGTGTGTCTTGGAGCTACTGGTGATTAAGCTTGAGAGGATGCAGCCTGCTCCGATACCAATTGTTTGAATTAGGGTTGTAGGGAAACACACACAGTTTGGAAAAGACAAAAGAATCTCAAGGCACACAATAGAGATTGTATTACTTAGTGTGCGATGGAAAGATAAGTTAGCCCTAGAGTGATGGCATGTATATAATATGCAAGGGGGGGAAAACCTCTTAGTAGGGAAAAAAATGCCCTGACGGTTCTAAGTGTGTTCACACACATCAATACCACATGTATATGGTAACAGATGGAGGTTCAAGAGTTAATGTTCTATCAAAAGTACTATATGAAAATTTGGCATAAATAAATTTGAACGTACATCGTTTGCAGTTAAAATGGAAAACCAAAAGTGACTACAACCATTATAACTGATTTGCTAGATTTAAATAGAGATTGCTAGTTTCACCTTTGTGATCACCACCATAGTGTTATGAATGAAGGATACTATTCGTGCTTATCCTTTACTGTCATCTCCACACAACAGACAAGACTAAAAGTTTACTTCATGCTAATCGAAGAGATGTTTTTACTCACCTCGAAATATGTTGCCTAGTGACTTCGCTTACCTTTGGATGGTGCTTCCTAAAAATTAAAGGTGGCAAAAATCACCAATTCCATAGGCCATGTGTCCTTTGTTGATAGTGATTCTGGTGAGTACTACACAAAAAAAGAAAAAACCAAGTTGATTAGAGAAGGATGTAGTAGATGCTACATTACATATGGATCCATGTCAAGCCAATCTTTAGCTTTCATCACACATGCCAAGAACCAGGAGCTAGTAGTGATAGTTTTTTTGTTTGCTATCTGCTTATGCATAGTGTGTCTCTAGCAAAATCAACTTAACATTATGGCTATCCTTATTTTTAGTCATGGTACATAAGCATGTGTGCATTAGGGTACTTATCCATATCTCCTTGAAAACCAGTGTGTCTCCTTGCTCTAGAAAAATCACCTTAACATTATGGCTATCCTCACTTTTTCATTGTACATAAGCATGTGTGCATTAGGGTACTTCCCCATATCTCTCTGAAAACCCTTAACTAGCTAGTCACTAGGCTAGTTGGCCCCCTATTTTTTAAATAAATCTATTCATTAAAACCTAAAGATTTGTGTGAATCCGCTTTAAGGAATATGAATAAAAATGCTTTCCACTCTGCCATTCATGTTGTGCTAGATAAATATTTTCTACATGCATTTTCTCTTACTTCAAGTAAATAAAATTGCATCAATAAAATAAATGAGATCCCCCTTAGTTGATTCTCCTATATTTTTCATGTCATATACTTTTCTATTTTTTGAAATATTTTATTATAAATTCCAAAAAAGGACTATGCACTAGCTTGTGTATTTCCATCATCTATATATTTCATATTTGAAAACAATCTTCCTCCTCACACATAATCATGATCACTTGAGGATCCCATTCATGCTCTCATGCATGGGGGGTATCACTCTTGGAGCCTTATGAAAGTTCAACGAAAGGGAGGCCACTAAAGGAATTTTGTAGAGGACGAAAGATGTGTTTTGGTGGAGTTTTTGATAGCCCAAATCCACTCCAAATTGGAAGAAATAATCAATACGAAAATATCCCACAAGCTTAGCAATATGCTCAATTTTTTTCATGATTTTTTGAGCTCATCCTTTTGAGATATGATTTTTTCTCTGGACCTCATTTTACCCACATCTTCACACAAGGTGTCATCTTAGCCTCTTTTACTTCATACATACTTCTACATGCATACACCCACTCATCTTCTCCATCCATCACTCAAACATGCAAATTCCTCCTTCTCTCTCACCATTCCCTTCCTCCTTCACTTGCATAGCATTAAATTAGTCTCTGTACATACATGTAACTCCATGTCTCTCTCTAAAGAACTCCCATATTACCATGCCCTCTTCACTTTGGGGGGACTTAAACATCACATGTAGCTCTGCAACACTTATCACTTCATCGATCAATGTACACAAATAAAAAAATTAAAAATTTTTGTACCTTTCACACACTCCATCTGATTGCTCATCATTTTTGACAATTCATCTATTGCAAACTCCTATATTATGTACTTTGTTTGCAAAAACTTGACCATTTCTAAAGCTACTAACCTACTAACACAAATAAATATCAACATGGTAAAAAGACAACTCACTTCAAGACTCACTTCAAGACATGTACATAGTAAAAATTCTCCCTCTCTCTCTCTCTCTCTCTCTTCCTTTCTCTTTAACACTTTAATTTTGTCTTCTTCTACTATCAATAATGTCCTCTTGAGCCCACATCCATGACTCAAGTAGACAAGGGATACCCACCATATTTTGATATTCAAAACAATCCTAATCTTGACTTATTAGTTGTAAAATAGGCTTATTGATAACTATAAAAAGGCCCCTTGTTAGCAGCAAGGTAGCATGGTCCTTGTCAAAACAATTATTATTTTGATAAATTGGGAATATTGTAACTCCTATTTTCTTGATAAACCTTGTAATTAATGAGCCGGGGCTACAAGCTTCCAGATTCTTTCAGCCATTCAATTCCCAGCTTTGGTAGAACTCCAGATTATCACTTTTGACCACCCAAAAACCTTGGCTAAGGTATAAAAGCCAATTTTTGTAAGTTTTTTATAAGTTTTTGGATAAGAAATACGCTCACTTCTCTCCTTCTCGTGCTTCCTACTCCCTCTCTGGGTTATCACGTTGCGAATGCATTTGTTCCATTGCAACCGCAGGTAAGAGCTCTACGCATTGACGTAAGCCATTCACAGTATTTCTTAGCATTTGGCGTCACCGACCCGCGGCCTAATTTCATCATAACTAGAAATTTACACTTTTAAAACGAAAACTAAGCATAGGCGGGATATTGGGGTATCATTGCTAAGCATCTAGATGCATTTTGGGTCGAAAATGACTAGGTTAAAAATCCACTGCTGTTAATAATCGAGATTTTGGAACTTGACCTAATGTGGGGTTTGAGACCATAGGCATGTGTGCTTAGGTATTATAAACTTTTCCTAGAAGTTTTGTTACATTTGGATGCCATTTGATGCTATAATGGATGTGATTTGCTTGTCGATGAGCGATTGGCTTTTGGTGATTTCAGTCACCTGAGTGTAGCTTAAGTTAGATTGCAGTTGTTAGTTTTTTTCCAAGAGATTGACAACCTCTTGTAGCCTTTATGCACTAGTCGAGTTAGGTTCGTCCCATGGTTTGACAAATTAAATGTGGTTCTCGCTAATACTGCAATAAGATAGGATGGTGAGGTTAGACATGCATCCCACATTTGGCGCCGCTACGGGGGAACGAAGAAACCTAAACTAGGGAAAAACACGAGGATCTTGTGTAATTGTCCTTTAACTTCCTCTAGGTTCGCTTAGAGTTCAAAACTCTTTTTCGAAACCGCAAAGCTTAAGATTGTCCTGTTTTGCTGTGTAGAGGTAGCTTGGAAGTAATCGTACTTGCTGAATACCTTTAGGATTGTAGATTTAGATTAGGATTTGGAGAATGATTAATAGACGAAACAAGTCTTAAGATCAAGACTCTGAAAAACAATAAAAAAACAAGAAAACGAGTGTTGGTGGACACTTTCCACAACCTCATTGCATGAGAAACTAGGAGTAGGGTAAGTAGGATCCGAGGTGGATTTCATAGCATTGATCTCTCTAAAAGAATCAAGTGTTAGTTGTTATGTAAGGTTGCAAAATATCAGGTCTACGGCTAGAAATAGCACGAAAAGACTCGAATTCACTCAATCCAACTGGGGAGTAAGCCTAAAAGTTGTATGAACTAGTGGGTAAGCTCAAGGACACTTCGAGGTAAAAATTTCACGAAGTTGACCAAAACTCAAATTATTTACTTTTTCTTGACTTTTTAAGCCAAACTAAGTTTTGACTTGATTCATAGACTTAAAACACATCATAAAAGGACTGTCCTTGAGAAAATTTTTAAAAAGTGCTCATTTCAAGCCTCAAGTTGATAATTGTGATTATTAACTTTTTGCTCTAAATTATCCAAGGCTCATACCATTGCCTCATTGCATGTGTACAAAAAACTTTTGTAAAGGCCCAAGAGATTTGGATCACTAAACTGGCAAACAACTGGGTGAAAACTAAAGTTTGTACTTACTTTTTGAATCTTGAGTGTGAGTAGAGAAAAAATTTATCCAAACTTGGTGAAAATTGATTCATAGGCTTATATTGAGGTGATAAACATGTGTATATGCTCAGTTGACCAAAAACTTGACAAAAGTAAATAATCGCGATTATTTACATTTGCCCTTTTTTAAAACTTTTTTGACCAAGTTGGCATACCACTAGCTTTACCATGTTGTAATAGGCCCACAAACCAAATTTGGTAAGATTTGAATCGCTGGAGTGAAATCTGTGACAAAAATTGCAAAGTTAGTCTACGGACAGATAGTTAATGACCTTTTGACCAAAAAATGTCCAAACTTGATAAAAATTGGCTAGTGACCTTAACATAAGGTGCTTAATAGATTTGTGTCAAAGTTGGGACAAAAATTTGCAAAAATTTGTCAAAAGTAAATAATTATGATTATTTACTTTTACTTCTAAACTTGGTGATTTTGCAGATTTGAGTATATCACAAAGTCAAGCACATCAATTGGACCCCACAAATCAATTTTGGTGAAATTTGGACCACAAAAGTGAAACCTAACCCAGATTCTCAAAATCAGAGTCTACGGACACGGAACAGTGGGTAAAATTGATCAAATTTTGTCCAAACTTGTTGAAACTTACCCAAGGGCTTTAACAAGTTGTATACTTGCCAGACCAATCCATAAAAAATGCAAAAAAAGTGATAAAAGTAAATAATTGCTATTATTTACTTCTGCTACCTAGAGACTTCAAATTTGGCTTTTGGACTTATACAATTTTAGACCAGCATAAAATAAGGCCACTGGAAAATTTTGGTGTCAATCGGATCAAAATTGGTACAGATACACTCAGTTTATAGATTGCAGATTAAACCTTTGATTTTGCTAAGCTAAATCTGAAAGTCAAAGTTTTGACTTCCATAGCACGAATTGAAGTGAAATACAGGACCAATCATTGGAGTTCTCAAGAGGTCGACTGTCCTTATAGAAAAATAGCTAATTTGATAAATTGTATACATGAATCAGGTTGCAGACAAGGAATCAGTGGCTTGACAGAAAGTTGCAATTGAGTCAAGTGGAAATTGACGACAAGTCAATCTAAGGTGAGTACTCTATCCAGGGCTTCAAAAGTATACATGAACCTTAGATCTGGTCGTGTAATAGGAAAACAAGGCCTATTTGGAGAAAACACCAGTATAGTATCCACTGAAGAAAGTGTAAATCAAGGCAATTCTTTACACACAATTCTTGAAGAAGTATTGGACACTTTTTCAGATTCAACATCCGAAATGTCTTCTTACTCAACTCACTCTAAAACCGGAACGACAATGCGCTATAAGCATATACTCTCTTTTTACAATACTAATCGTCATGGAGCCCAGGTTTACTTGGACCCTAATGAAGAGTATGCTATTTGCATTGATGATCATGGTATTGAGTTCGAAGCAGAAGCTAGGGCCAACAAACAAGGAAAAATGTACATGGATCGAAACGGAACTCAATATGTACAAGTTGAAAATCCTGATATGGTAGACAAATGGGGCTTACAAGTAAACACTATAATCCCATATATGTCAACAAAAGAAGGACCACCAACTTTGGAATTTGAGGGATACGATCAAGTAGACTTGAAGCCCTTGAAACGGCTTAGTACAGATAATCCTAGGATCGGAGTCTATTGTTTGGGAAGATAGAAACATAAAAGATCTCTTGTGGACTTCTCGTGCTAGACCAGGACAATTAACGGCCATGAAGATCATCTATATCTTCAAAATCAAAGATAAGGGATCTGCGGATCTGCCAACTTACTTGTTTAGGGATTGTTATAACAACAACTTTGTTATGATGACTCCTAAGGAGGTAGAACAAACCAAATACCAGGGGTATTCCATACGGGATTGGATATTGGGTCAAGGACCAGAAACCACTCCAAGAGACGAACGTCGTGAGAGATCATCTGAGAGTAATGTGAAGAAACCACAAACCACCTCATCATGAAGAAAAACGGGTGACACTAAGGCCAGCCTAGGGCTACATACGTCACTATTTTTGACAGACTGGTTTGAAGGACTCGGAACAAGACCAACTCCTAGAAGACGTGGAGTTGAACCAAATAGACGTGTCAGACCAGCTGATTTCCAAAAATGGGTTAGAAAATACAGTGGATCAGGGGATCCATATGACCACTTAGCAAGCTTCAAGCAAGTGCTAAGAGCGGAGCGTATATTCGACTTCCATACTCAAGTGGAAGTATTTGGAATGACTTTAGAAGGAAAAGCTTTGACATGGTTCCAAAATATTTCACCAAGGTCAATCATGGATTTGAATACATTAGCTCAAGGGTTTGTAGCTGCTTGTTCTAAAACAGGGATTAAACATAATACGGTAGCTCAAATCTACAGCTTTAAACAGAAACATGTTGAGGCTGTTAGGGATTGTGCAACTCAAATGAAACAATACATTTCCAGATACCCAAAGATGGAGATACCTATAGAGGAGCGACTTGTTTCATTGTTTCTGGAGGGACTACTAAACAAAGAACTTCATGCTATACTCTATAGTAAAAAGCATACAACCCTATAGGCGTGTGTGTCTGATGCTATCAAACTAGGAGACAATTGTGAGATCTTTAATGAAGAGGATGTCCCGAAGGATAACCAAAGCGAGAAGACTGCATCCACAAAACCAGCACAAGTGGGAACGGCTGTTTCGACATCACTCTCGGCCATAGAAGATATTGTAAAAAGGATGAATGACATGATGAACAATATGAAACAAGCACCTATGAGAGGACTAGGACAGGGGATATCCCCACATGGACAACCAATTAAACCACAAAAATGGTGTGCAACTGGGGGAAATGGACAAACCACGAGACCCACGAGTGCTACTTCAGACCAAAGTATGATGGGAATGTTCAGTACGTGCCCATGAGGCCACAAGGACAACCCATGTACAGATATCAGCCCAATATGGCTCAAGTTTAGAGACCACCAATGGATATGGAGAGACCTCAACCTGTGCTGGGACAACAACCTCCTTATCCAAGACATAATGCGGTGCATGTAAAGTACATGCACTCAAAAGGGGTCATAGATGAACAAGCATTAGTGCCTGTTACACCCTATGCAGAGCCTAGTCCATCTACCGTAATGGTAGAGAGAGATTGGTATAGTCCACAACCACCACCAATGGAGGAAACCATGACTTATGCTCCACCAGATCTCGCACCAATGTATTTATGTAGCTAATCAAGGTGTCACCTCCTATGGGAAGACCCATGATGAAGCCCAGAACAGGAAACTGTCATAACTGTGGTGCTAATGACCATTGGAAAAATGAATGTCCAGAGCTTGAAAAAAACCTCAAACCAATTGAAGCCTATTGCATACAATGTTGCAAAAAGGGAGGACACTTTCCGGAAGATTGTCCTAAGAATCCTTTGAACATGGAAAAAACTGTAGTCAACGTAGTCCAAGTGATGCCCAGTAGCTCATCAGAGAGAGAATCGATTGTTCCAATCAAGGTAATCACTAGAGCTCAAGCAAAGAAAAAGAAACACAATTCCTTTGATGATTCAGAGAATACAAAAGTTTCTTCTCAAAGAATCAAAAGGACCCGAAGCAAAAGATATGAGATGATAAAACAAAAACAACGGGCTAAAAACGAAGAGAAAACAAAAAATTCTAGCCCAGGACAAGTTGAAGGAAACGGGCAGTGAATTTAAGGAAACAACTGTGAAATCTGGAGGATCCATTCTGGTTGATAAAATTTTTGAGCCTATCAATGCTGCCTTGGAAGCCTACCAAGCCGGACTAAAAGTAGGCCAAAACATGAAAAATAGATGGAAAAACTATCCATCTCCAGACATAGAAAGGAGCTAAGCTGGAAGCTTATCAAAATTTGGTAAGAATCACCTAGGAAATTCTGGATAAACAAAAACCCAAGCTTGAAAGTATTGCAAAGATGGAAGAGGTTGAGGTAGAAGAAAAGAAAGAAAAATCCGATGTGGTGGCATAACCCCACCTTGAAACAAATGAACGAGAGCTCCTGGTGCCGGACAATGAAGATGCCTTAGACGGAATTCCATTTGTAGAAGAAGATTGGCTAGGACACTTATGGGAAAAGATAAGGGAGATCAATGATGGAAGCCTAACTTTAAAGTCAGCCCCTATAGAGGAAGTTTGGTTGGATAACCTACCATCTGATATAAACCTAGATACACAATCCTTATACGGGGATTGCAGATCAGAGGCTTTAGGGATATCTAAACCAATGACATTAAAAATATTACCCTCTTACTTGGGAGATAACGAAGATGAGTCTATCATTTGCAAAACCACTCAAGTCAAAAGAGCTAAACAGACCCTAGAAGTAGACAACATTCATTCAATCATGTCTACACCTATCTAATGCACTCTCACTTTGGGGGAACTGTTGAAATTTAGGCCATACTTGTGGAGTGATTTACAGAAAACCCTAGAAAAGGTGGGGATAACGGGGTTAATCTCTAAGAATCTGGGTAACTCAAAAAATGAAGAGGAATACAAAGAGATTCGATCAGTTCCTATGAACAATGTCGGAGAATATTATGAAGGGAAAGAAGGAAACACTATTTTCTCAGTGAAATATAATGACATTGAAACCACGGCAATACTAGATAGTGGAGCTGGCATCGCCATAGCCACTAAAGCAGTATGGGAATCCTGGGGACAGCGAGCCATTAGACAAACATGAATGAAATTGCAGTTAGCTGACGGACACATTGAAAGACCACTAGGGCTACTAGAGGAAGTGATAGTCAACTCATGTGGAATTGAATATCAACCCACATTTGCCGTAGTAGACTTTGGAAAAAAACTCAACTATGAAATCATATTGGGAAGACCTTTCATGCGATAGGTACAGCTTATCCAAGATTGGGGAAACGACTATCTGTACTTAAAGCGGGTGGGATCTATAACAAGAGTCAATCTAAAGGACCACACCTATAGAGACGCCTTGAAAACACCCATTCAAAAGTTTTATTAAGTCTCTTCGGTTGAAACTAAACTTTCATCATGGCTAAACAAAGACACTCCTATTTGGATGTGTGGAGCTTCAGAAAATGGAAGCTTAAGACGAGAGGAATGTATCTTAGAAAGTGTTGGAGCTATATATGGCTCACTCTACTGAACTTGGTCTCACCTATATATTTGTTTCTTGTCCTCAATATGAATCAGTCTTTGGGAGCGTATATGGTGTGTCTCTTGTCTCGTCTCTCTCTCTCTTTCTCTCTACATCTCAACATGGTATCAGAGTGGTAACGATCACGCGCCGATTCAATTCATGGTGACAACAGTATGTGTATGAGATTCGCATGTAAGATTCAAAATTGTTACAAATTTTATTTTTGAGCGTTGATTCTTGTTAACTGTGGTTGTTTTGTGTTAAGAAGAATATGATTAGTGTTTTATGTGGCGTTTATTTATAATCAATCTAATCGTTGATTACGTTTTCTTGTTAATGACACCCTGAACTTCATCTCAATTTTTTTTGCTGTTTTGCTCAAAATTTGGAGAAACGGGAAAAGCACAATGGAGTGTAGCACAATGGCACTTTTCATCCAAAACTTGTTCGTCTCCTCGAGCTCTTCGATTTGAGTTCTAGGTTTGCTTCAATCGGAGTTCGCAGCAGAAGGTTATGTTGTTTTTACTGCAATAGAGCTTGACGCAGCTTTCTTCATCCTACTTCTTCGTGAAGCGTCCGCGATCGTTTTTCTTATTTTGGCGTTAACTTTTTCGAGAAGATTTAGCTTTTTGCTATTCATATTGTGGCTGTCAATCTTGCGTCTCACGCCACTCTATTTTGAGGACTCGTTTATTATTAACGTCTCCTTTACCCTGTCTTTTTTGGGTGACGTCTCTCACATCTTTGGACGTTCCTTGAGCATCCTTCTCACGTTTATCGTTGACAGAACGCAGTACTCATATCTCTCTCATTCTCAATCGCGGCCTTCACCATATATGGTGTGCAGATTCTGCGATCTTATCTTATACGTCTTCTCGCAACAAGATATGGCTATGAATATTCTCGTCAACAGCTTTCCTTCTGGCCAACGTTTTGTTCCTCCTTTCCAAGGTCAAGGATTTCCAGGCTGGAAAGCAAAGATGTAGTTAATTCTTGAAGGCGATGAACTCTCCGATGTTGTTCTTGGAAATCGTGTTTGTCCGCCTCAGCCTGTTGATACGGATAATGATAACGTGCTTATCACTGAAGGACCTATATTTGAAGATTGGAATGTTGCCTATACGGATTGGCAATGACGTGATAAAGCAACTCGTCGGTATATTCTTTCTGCTCTTACTGATTCCCTTTTGCTTGATATGTATGAACTGCCTACTTACCATGACGTACGGAAGTACCTTATTGCAAACTTTCAGAAGAAATCTGTTACAGAAATACTTTATTTGAGAGGGTTGCTTAACAAGTTACAATATGAAGTTGGTACTGCCATGACGGGACATATTGAGTCTTTCAAATCTATTATTAATCAACTTGCTGCTGCCGGTGATCCTGTTCCACAAAAGCAACTGATTACACTTCTCCTTGATACGGTGAAGGACTCTTCTTATGATAACATTGTTACTATTCTCTCTAATAAAGATGGTCTTGATTTCGACCAAGCTTGCATGTCTTTAATTGAATACTCTCAATGTCAAGAATGTCGGAATGCTGGTCACGATACAGCTATGATTTCACAAGAGGAGACTGAGTCACAACAAATGGAACGTGCTTTTTATGCTCGAAGGCGTCCATTTCAACGAGGAAACCGTAGAGGTGGCCATCGCGGTAATATTCTCTCTCGTCTCAAATTTCCTAATAAGCAATGTTCTTACTGCAACAGAAATGTCCATACTGAAGATGATTGTTGGTCACGTCAATATGATGAAGAACACAATATTACCACAAAACAACCACGTTTATCTAGAGACTCTTCTTCTTCTTCTTGTGAATATTGTGGACGATCTGATCATCCCACTCATATGTGCTATAAGCGTCGATTCAACACAGATCCGAATAGAACATATGCTATTGAACATCGAAACAACATTGTACCAGAAACAAGCTGCGTCCTATGTTCAGTTGCTCCAGACAGAATACTTCATGTACGTGATGGATCACTTTTTATTGTCGATTCTGGTGCTACAGGAAATATGACATATCATTCTAAGTGGCTCCATAACTATCATCCACTGCCAGTTCAACGTGTTGTTTATCGTGCAGATGATACTACTTGTCAAGTAAAGGGTATTGGAGACTTATATCTTGGTACCTTATCTTCTTCCACTCGAATTTTGCGAGGAGTATTACATGTACCAGATCCTCAACGTAATCTTCTTTCAGTTTCTAGACTTGTTGATCTTGGTCTGTTTGTTGGATTTGATTATACCAAATGCCGAATTGAGAAAGATGGACAGACTATAGCCACTGCTCCTCGAAACGGTAATTTATTTGAACTCTCTCTCAACGATGCTGTACCAAATATTGTCACTGCTCCAGGTGATCATGATTGCAAAGTATGTCATCACCGTTTTGTTCATGCTAATTTCTCAAAACTCCTTGATCTTCAACGTCATGATCTTGTTCATGTCATGGATCTTAAAGCCCATCCCCATATGGGAATTTGTGAATTTTGTGCTCTTGGGAAACACAATCGTAAACCCTTTCCTCTTTCAAATACAACTCATTCTCATGACATCTTGGATCTTGTTCATACTGATATATGTGGACCTCTACCTTCTTCGAGATCACAATATCGCTACTTCATTACTTTCATTGATGATTTCTCAAGTTATACGACTGTATTTCTACTTAGACAAAAATCTGAAGCCTTATCTATTTTCAAACAATTCCACAAGGCTGCGGAACTTCAAACTGGTCGTCGCCTTAAGAAGCTTCGTAGTGACAATGGAGGCGAATGTGTTTCTCGAGAGTTTGTGAGTTACTGTGCTCACAGTGGAATTCATCATGAACACACTATTCCATATTCGCCTCAACAGAATGGTGTTGCTGAACGAAAGAATTGCACTATTCTCAATGCTGTAAGATGTATGCTGATTCATTCTGGCTTATCTCGTGTTTTCTGGGCTGAAGCTACTTTGACAGCAACATTTATTCAGAATCATCTTCCTACTACTGCACCCTCTGGTAAGATACCCATCACAGCATGGACAGGTGACATTCCTTCTGTATCTCTGTTTCGAACCTTTGGATGTATTGCTTATATTCATGTTCCCAAAGAAACACGAACAAAGCTTCATGCTCCTGGTCTTAAAGTTATTTTTATTGGATATTCTGACTCTTCCAAAGGCTACAAATTCTATGACCCTTCCTCCAAGAAAGTAATTGTGAATCGTGATGCTACTTTTAACGAGCAGCTTATGGGAGGCTCATGGTCCATGGATGATTCTGATGATACTAAATCATTGCTTCAGGCTTTTCCATTTCTTTCAGAAGATGAAACTCTTCCTATAGAGAAACTTTCCTCCTCACAACCATCCATTCCAAATGTTGCCAATGATGATATTGATATTTTTGTTGATCTGCCTATTGATTATGAATATGGCTCATGTCATGTTTATGATGATGATATTGCTCATAATGCTTTTTCTACTTCTGAAGATCCTGTTACTTATGATGAAGCTATCTCTTCACCACAAAAGGATCAATGGCAAGAGGCTATGGAAGCAGAGTACGATTCTCTTATCTCTAAAGGTACATGGATACTAACTGAATTACCTCCTGGTCATACAACTATTAACTGTAAGTGGGTGTATAAAACAAAAGTAAAAGCAGATGGATCTTTTGAGAAGTTCAAAGCGCCTTTGGTTGCAAAAGGTTACTCCCAAGTAGCTGGTGTTGATTATCAAGAGACTTTTTCACCAGTTGTTCGCATTACAAGTGTTCGAGTTTTATTGGCATTTGCTGTTCAATTTGATTTAGAAGCTCATCAAATGGATGTGCGAACTACTTTTCTTAATGGTGACTTGGAAGAGGAAATTTATATGGAACAACCAGAAGGGTTTGTTATTCCAGGTAAAGAAGACCTTGTTGCTCAACTCCATAAGGCACTATATGGTCTCAAATAAGCTTCGCGAACCTTTTTCTCACCTCTAAAGGATTCATCTCTTGCTCGTCAAACCCCAACTTATACATAAAATGCCAAGGTAGCAGTTTTGTGATTCTTGCTCTTTATGTGGATGATACCATCCTTGTTTCCAATGATTTGGGATTTCTTCAGCAAGTGAAAAAGTTATTGTCTTCTGCATTTGATATGGTGGATCTTGGAGAGATTCACTCTTGTCTTGGCATTCAAATCCAACGGAACCGTACAAAAGGTATTTTATTCCTTCGACAGTCAAAGTTTATTGCAGATACTATTCAAAAATTATGTATGGAATTTGCACATTCAGCCAACACACCTTGTCTTGCGAGCTCTACGAAGAATACTTCTGACAATGGCGGTCAACTTGTCACAAATCAACCTTATGCTAACTTGATTGGATGTCTTCATTTTGTTGGCATGAACACTTGTCCTGATATTTTGTTTGCTGCTAACTATCTTGGACAACATCTTGCATGTCCTTCTCTTAAGCATTGGTCTGCTGCAAAGCGTGTATTGAAATACTTGAAAGGCACTACAGATTTTGGTTTAGTCTATCGACGACAACTCACATCGGATTCTATGCAATCTCTTTCTCTTTTGGGTTACACAGATGCAGACTGGGTAAGCTCACATTTATCTATGCGATCTACTAGTGGAAATTGCTTCTTTATAAATGGTTGTCTTGTTTCTTGGACCAGCAAGAAACAACGTTGTGTTGCAGTTTCTACGACTGAGTCAGAATATGTTGCAGCATCACTTGCAGCTCGTGAGTTAATTTGGCTTCGACAAATGCTGGTTGATATTGGTCACTCTCCTCTTTCTAGCACACCCTTGCGGTGTGACAACCAAAGTGCTATTAGTCTTGCAAAAGACTATGTTCAACATAATAAGTCAAAGCACATTGCTGTCCATTATCATTATGTCAGGTATGAAGTACGCAAGGGAACCATTATGGTTGAACACTGTCCACGTGACCAGATGATTGCAGACATTTTGACCAAAGGCCTCAATGAGTCACGTTTCATCCTCTTGCGCTCGGAGCTTGGAGTTGCTTCGGCCTCACTCTTTCTAGATTAGCTTCTTTTCTATTGTAATAGCTTTGTACATATGACATTGTAATCTTTTAGATACCATGCACTATGCACACTCCACATTTGCACCTTGTGATATCTAAGTCACTTGAATATTTGTACATAGATGCACAATTCACTTTCACATCATCACCCCTGGTTCATATTTCACATTGTATAGGGGCTTGGGTTTTTCCCTTGAACTCCCCAAGGGTTTTTTCATCCAAAGCTAGAGACCTTTGTTTGAGTGGGGGTGTTGGAGCTATATATGGCTCACTCTACTGAACTTGGTCTCACCTATATATTTGTATGTTGTCCTCAATATGAATCAGTCTTTGGGAGCGTATATGGTGTGTCTCTTGTCTCGTCTCTCTCTCTTTCTCTCTACATCTCAACAGCCCAACCTTTTTTGGGTGATGTCTCTCACATCTTTGGACGTTTCTTGAGTATCCTTCTTCCATTTATCGTTGACAAAACGTAGTCCTCATATTCCTCTCATTCTCAATTGCGGACTTCACCATATATGGTGTGCAGATTCTACGATCTTATCTTATACGTCTTCTCACAACAAGATATGGATATGACTATTCTCGTCAACGGCTTTCCTTCTCGCCAGCGTTCTGTTCCTCCTTTCCAAGGCCAGGGATTTTCAGATTGGAAAGCAAAGATGTTGTTAATTCTTGAAGGCAATGAACTCTCTGATATTGTTCTTCGAAATCGTGTTTGTCCGCCTCAGCCTATTGATAGGGATAATGATAACGTGCTTATCATTGAAGGACCTATATTTGAAGATTGGAATGTTGCCTATACGGATTGGCAATGACGTGATAAAGCAGCTCGTCGTTATATTCTTTTTGCTCTTACTGATTCTCTTTTGTTTGATATGTATGAACTGCCTACTTCCCACGACGTATGGAAGTACCTTATTACAAACTTTCAAAAGAAATCTGTTACAAAAATACTTTATTTGAAAGGGTTTCTTAACAAGTTTAAATATGAAGTTGGTACTCCCATGACGGGACATATTGAATCTTTCAAATCTATTATTAATCAACTTCCTGTTGCCGGTGATCCTGTTCCACAAAAGCAACTGATTACACTTCTCCTTGATACGGTGAAGGACTCTTCTTATGATAACATTGTTACTATTCTCTCTAATAAAGATGGTTTTGATTTCGACCAAGCCTGCATGTCTTTAATTGAATACTCTCAACATCAAGAACGTCGTTATGCTGGTCACGATACAGCGATGATTTCACAAGAGGAGACTGAGTCACAAAAGATGGAACGTTATTTTTATGCTCGAAGGTGCGTATTTCAATGAGGAAACCATAGAGGCGGCCATCACGATAATATTTCTCTCGTCTCAAATTTCCTAATAAGAAATGTTCTTACTGCAACAGAAATGGCCACACTGAAGATGATTATTGGGCACGTCAATATGATGAAGAACACATATTACCACGAAACAACCACGTTTATCTAGAGACTCTTCTTCTTCTTCTTGTGAATATTGTGGACGATCTGATCATCCCACTCATATGTGCTATAAGCGTCGATTCGACACAGATCGTAATAGAGCATATGCTACTAAACATCAAAACCACATTGTACGAGAAACAAGATGCATCCTATGTTTAGTTGCTCCGGACAGACGAGGAAACCGCAGAGGTGGCCGTCACGGTAATATTTCTCTCGTCTCAAGTTTCCTAATAAGCAATGTTCTTACTGCAACAGAAATGGCCATACTGAAGATGATTATTGGGCACGTCAATATGATCAAGAACACAATATTACCACGAATTAACCACATTTATCTAGAGACTCTTCTTCTTCTTCTTGTGAATATTGTGGACGATCTGATCATCCCACTCATATGTGCTATAAGCGTCGATTTGACACAGATCGTAATAGAGCATATGCTACTGAACATCAAAACCACATTGGACCAGAAACAAGATGCGTCCTATGTTCAGTTGCTCTAGACAGAATACTTCATGTACCTGATGGATCATTTCTTATTGTCGATTTTGGTGCTACAAAAAATATGACATATCAGTCTAAGTGCCTCCATAACTATCATCCACTACCAGTTCAACGTATTGTTTATCGTGCTGATGATACTACTTTTCAAGTAAAGGGTATTGGAGACTTATATCTTAGTACCTTATCTTCTTTCACTCGAATTTTGCGAGGAGTATTACATGTACCAGATCTTCAAGGTAATCTTCTTTCAGTTGCTAGACTTGTTGATCTGGGTCTGTTTGTTGGATTTGATCATACCAAATGTCGGATTGAGAAAGATGGATAGACTATAGCCACTGCTCCTTGAAACGATAATTTGTTTGAACTCTCTCTGAACGATGTTGTAGCAAATGTTGTCACTTCTCCAGGTGATCATGATTGCAAAGTATGGCATTACCGTTTTGTTCATGCTGATTTCTTAAAACTCCTTGATCTTCAATGTCGCGGTCTTGTTCATGGCGTGGATCTTAAAGCCCATCCCCATATGGAAATTTGTGAACTTTGTGCTCTTGGGAAACACAATAAACCCTTTCCTCTTTCAAATACAACTCATTCTCATGACATATTGGATCTTTTTTATACTGATTTTTTTGGACCTCTACCTTCTTCGAGATCACAATATCGCTACTTTATTACTTTCATTGATGATTCCTCAGGGTATATGACTCTATTTCTACTTAGACAAAAATATGAAGCCTTATCTATTTTCAAACAATTCCACAAGGTTGCGGAACTTGAAACTGGTCGTCGCCTTAAGAAGCTTCGTAGTGACAACGGAGGCGAATATGTTTCTCGAGAGTTTGTGAGTTACTGTGCTGACAGTTGAGTTCATAATGAACACACTATTCCATATTCGCCTCAATAGAACGGCGTTGCTGAATGAAAGAATCGCACTATTCTCAATGTTATAAGATGTATGTTGATTCATTCTGGCTTATCTCATGTTTTCTGGGCTGAAGCTATTTTGACAGCATTATTTATTCAGAATCATCTTCCTACAACTGAACCCTCTGGTAAGATACCCATCAGATCATGGACAGGTGAGATTCCTTATGTATCTCATTTTCGAACCTTTGGATGTATTGCTTATATTCATGTTCCCAAAGAAACACGAAAAAGGGTTGATTCTCCTGGTCTTAAACTTATTTTTATTGGATATTTTGACACTTCCAAAGGCTACAAATTCTATGACCCTTCCTCCAAGAAAGTAATTGTGAATCGTGATGCTACTTTTAACGAGCAGCTTATGGGAGGCTCATGGTCCATGGATGATTCTGATGATACTAAATCATTGTTTCAAGCTTTTCCATTTCTTCAAGATGATGAAACTCTTCCTATAGAGCAACTTTCCTCTTCACAACCATACATGCATAATGTTGCCAATGATGATATTCATATTATTGTTCATCTGCCTATTGATTTTGAACATGGCTCATGTCATGTTTATGATGACGATATTGCTGATAATGCTTTTTCTACTTCTGAAGATCCCGTTACTTATGATGAAGCTATCTCTTTACCACAAAAGGATCAATGGCAAGAGGCTATGGAAGCAGAATACGATTCTCTTATCTCTAAAGGTACATGGATACTAACTGAATTACCTCCTGGTCGTACAGCTATTAAATGTAAGTGGGTGTATAGGACTAAAATAAAAGCAGATGGATCTTTTGACAAGTTCAAGGCACGTTTAGTTGCAAAATGTTACTCCCAAGTAGCTGGTGTTGATTATCAAGAGACTTTTTCACCAGTTGTTCGCATTACAAGTGTTCGAGTTTTATTAGCATTTGCTGTTCAACTTGATTTAGAAGCTCACCAAATGGATGTGCGAATTGATTTTCTTAATGGTGACTTGGAAGAGGAAATTTATATGCAACAACCAGAAGGGTTTGTTATTCCAGGTAAAGAAGACCTTGTTGCTCAACTCCATAAGGCACTATATGGTCTCAAACAAGCTTCACGAGTCTGGTATACAAAATTTGATCTTTTTCTCACCTTTAAAGGATTCATCTTTTGCTCTTCAAACCCCAACTTATACATAAAACACCAAGGTAGCAGTTTTGTGAATCTTGCTCTTTATGTGGATGATACCATCCTTGTTTCCAATGATTTGGGATTTCTTCAGCAAGTGAAAAAGTTATTGTCTTCTGCATTTGATATGGTGGATCTTGGAGAGATTCATTGGTGTCTTGGTATTCAAATCCAATGTAACCGTACAAAAGGTATTTTATTCCTTTGACAGTCAAAGTTTATTGCAGATACTATTCAAAAATTTGGTATGAAATCTGCACATTCAGCCAACACACCTTGTCTTGCGAGCTCTATGAAGAACACTTATGACAATGACGGTCAACTTGTCACAAATCAACCTTAGGCTAACTTGATTGGATGTCTTCAGTTTGTTGGTATGAACACTCGTCCTAATATTCTATTTGCTGCTAATTATCTTGGACAACATCTTGCATGTCCTTCTCTTAAGCATTGGTCTGTTGCAAAGCGTGTATTGAAATACTTGAAAGGAACTACAAATTTTGGTTTAGTCTATCGACGATAACTCACATCGGATTCTATGTAATCTCTTTCTCTTTTGGGTTACACAGATGCAGATTGGGCAACCTCACATTTATCTATGCGATCTACTAGTGGAAATTACTTCTTTATAAATGGTTGTCTTGTTTCTTGGACCAGCAAGAAAATGCTGGTTGATATTTGTCACTCTACTCTTTCTATCACACCCTTGAGGTGTGACAAACAAAGAGCTATTAGTCTTGCAAAAGACTACGTTCAACATAATAAGTCAAAGCACATTGCTATCCATTATCATTATGTCAGGTATGAAGTACGCAAAGGAACCATTATGGTTGAACACTATCCAAGTGACCAGATGATTGCAGACATTTTGACCAAAGGCCTCAACGAGTCACGTTTCATCCTCTTGCGCTCGGAGCTTGGAGTTGCTTCGGCCTCACTCTTTCTAGATTAGCTTCTTTGCTATTGTAATATCTTTGTACATATGACATTGTAATCTTTTAGATAGCATGCACTATGCACACTCCACATTTGTACATTGTGATCTCTGAGTCACTTGAATATTTGTACATAGATGCACAATTCACTTTCACATCATCATTGTTGGTTCATTTTTTCACATTGTATAGGGGCTTAGGTTTTTCCCTTGAACTCCCCGAGGGTTTTTTCATCCAAATCTAGAGACCTTTGTTTGAGTGGGGGTGTTGAAGCTATATATGGCTCACTCTACTCAACTTGGTCTCACCTATATATTTGTATCTTGTCCTCAATATGAATCAGTCTTTGGGAGCATATATGGTGTATCTCTTGTCTCGTCTCTCTCTCTCTCTCTTTCTCTCTACATCTCAACAGAAAGAGACTGTACAGATGAAGCGTACATACCTGAACCCTTCCAAGAGCATTTATTTGAACCATTCGAGTGGACTCAAACCTTAGCGACGATGGATGTATGTGTGAATACATCTATGCCTACTCAATTTTGCAATGAGGATGGCTACGACATAATTTCCATCCAAATGATGTCAGTCCTTAACATCAAGACAAACAAGGATGAGGAAACAAAGGACTTGATGAAAGCTCAACAAGTATTTTCTGACCTCTATTACGATGCAACTGATGAGTTGGATGAACACTCAGCTACCTCTGAAGATTCGGGATCCGAAAAAGAACTTACGAGAGCTCAACTACTCTTAAGGGGAAGGAGGAAAAGTTTTTTGACTTTACAAACCAAAAATCAAGAAGGAAAAAATGGTATAGAAGAAAGAGGGACACTAAAATTGTGAAATCACGACCTATGCCATCAGTCTCCAGTAAAACACAATTCTTGATGCAGATAGATGCTAAAGATTGTTTCAATGACAAAATAACTTGCAGATATCCTTCGAATAGAAACTCAAAAATATCTCAGACATCGAGAAAAACAAGGAAGGGTACTCAGGAAGAACATCAGAATAAAAAACCACTCATGACCAGAGTCGAGTGGAAAAAGAAATATCAAGAGTTGAAAAAAGCTCTAAAGGAGATATGCACCACAGAGATGGAAACCACGGAAGAGGATACGAAGGATGTAATGCATGTTCCATCCCATTACAAAAAGTATACTCTCCAAGATTGGAAAATCATAATCAAACAACCTGTTAGGAACTACAAAAACAAGGCATCTTACGAAGGACCTGAAAACGCTAAAAGGGTAGACTTGGCTGAACCAAGAGAAGAGCCTAGGCCGGCTACATTGCAAATGACCTAACAGAAGAAGAAGAAAAGCTTTTGTTAAGTTTGCTAAAGGAATATCGAGATATCTTTGCTTGGTCTTACAAAGATCTCAAGGGTGTTGATCCAGAAATCTACCAACATACCATACCTATGAGAGATGATGAGAAACCAAGTAGACAAAGATCATACACTTATAATGAAACATTTGCCAGAAAGATCAAAGAAGAAATTCAAAAACTAAGGGAAGTTGAATTCATTTACGAAATTGAAGACACTGATTGGGTGTCCCCAATTGTGGTAGTACCTAAGAAGAATGGGAAATTACGAGTGTGAGTTAATCTCAAAAAAGTGAATGCAGCTACCATTAGAGACAACTTTCCTCTTTCGATAACTGAGCACGTTTTAGAACGAGTGGCAGTAAAAGAATCTTACAGCTTCTTACATGGCTTTTCGGGATACAATCACTTTTAGTTGACCCAAAAGATCAGCACAAAAGTGCTTTTGCAACAGATTGGGGTATATTTGCCTATCGGGTTATGCCGTTTGGGTTAACTAATGCTCCAGCCACATTTCAAAGATTGATGAGCCATGATTTTAAAGAGTATCTTTGGAAATTTTTGGAAGTATACATGGATGATTTATATGTACATTCGTCAATCCGATCTGATCATTTTGAACGCCTCAAAAAGGTATTCGAGAAATGTAGACTTTACAAGATTTTCTTAAACCCGGAAATGTGTACATTCATGGGAAGACAAGGGAAAATTGTTGGACATATAGTGTCTAGAAATGGCATAGCTATCAATATTGAAAAGATTCATGTCATTGCTTATTTGCCTAGACCAACAACAGTCAAAGGGGTACAAGCCTTCATGGGACATTGTGGATATTACCGACGGTTCATCTACATGTATGCTATAATTGCCAAACCCATGTATAGCTTGATTACGCACTTTGAATGGACCGAGGCATGTGAAGAATCCTTCATGAATCTTAAGCAAGCTCTCACATCAGCTCCAGTATTGAAAGCACCCGATTGGGATAAGGTATTCCACGTACATGTAGATGCTTCCAACTTTGCTATTGGTTGTATACTATCCCAACCAGGAGATGGGAAAATTGACTTTCCTATTTCTTATGCTAGCCGACAATTGAATATGGAAGAAAAGAATTACATCACCACTGAAAGAGAAGGACTAGGAATGATCTATGCCAGTAAAAAGTATATACATTACTTATTGGCCAACAAGTTTTTGTTCTTTGTGGACCACCAAGTGTTGTTACATTTGGTCAACAATCCATGCAGCACAGGAAGAATAGTGAGATGGTTCATCATTCTTCTCGAATTTGATTTTACTATGGTTGTTAAAAAAGGCACTACACATCAACTAGCAAATCATCTGTCCAGGATTGTTTCAGGGGAATCACCTAAAGGGGTAGATGATGATCTACCAGATGCCTATTTGTTCTCCATGGAAATAATACCTAGATGGGCGGGAAAAATCGTGTCATTAATGACAATAGATCAAGTGGATTCACCACTTCCTATCATAATTGAATTAATCAAGCAATCGGCTACGTATCAATTACTAGTTGGGAGGCTATATAAAAGAAATCAGGACGGAATATTTATTTTATGCATTAATCCTGAAGAAAGAGATCAATACTTAATTCAAGCACATGTTACCATAGTAGGACTTCGCTTTGCAAAAGACCAAATTATGCGTCGAATCTTAAGACTTGGAGTATTCTGGCCGAATATGAGAAGAGATGTTCGATCTTTTGTAAGAGATTGCCCTCAATGTTAGGAACAACAACCCATTCCTCATTTAACACTGTTTCAAATGTCACTTGTTCCTAAATGGAGTAACTATCTGGTTACTTACTTATCGAGCTGAACATTTCCTAAGGATATGAGTAAACGCCCTCAAAGAGCAATTAAAATGGAAGCAATAGACTATACTCTTATTGGGAACCAGTTGTATCGGAGAGGTAAGGATCAACATTTGCGTCTTTGTGCAAATGAAAACGAGTATATTCCGATTATAGAACAAGCACATGCTGGATTAGCTGGAGGTCACTTTTCTAGTGAGACCACCGCAAGAGAAATCTTGATGGCAGTCATATGGTGGCCAACACTTTTTGTGGATGCCAAAGAATATGTTCGAAGGTGTGATGCTTGTCAACGCGCAAAAATGCCAACACTGGTAGACAATATGCCCTTAAGACCAATGATGGGGGCTAGAGCCTTCGCCAAATGGGGTATAGATTTTGTTGGACCGATACAGCCGCCAGCTTATAAAACCCAAGCTCAATATATCATTGTAGCTACGGACTATTTGACCAAATGGGCCGAGGCTAAAGCGAATCAAAGGAATGATGCCAGAACCACTGATGCATTCTTATACGAGTATGTATTCGTAAGGTATGGACTGCCAATAGAGATTGTCAGTGATCGGGGAACTCATTTCATCAACGAGGTAATAGAGTATTTACTTAATGAGTTTATGGTTATCCATAACAAATCATCTCCCTATCACCCACAAGCAAACGGACAAGATGAGCATACGAATAAAATTGTTAGCTCGGTACTGACCAAAGTGGTTAGTTCAGGAAGGATCGACTGGGAAATGAATCTCCATGCAGCTCTATGGGCTTATCAAGTTTCATTCAAAACAACTTTAAATGCTGTAGTTCATATCTATGCACAAAAGAGGAAACAAAAACAGTTTTTTGATTCCTACTTAAACACCAAAATTTTCAAAAAAGGGGACTTAGTTCTAGTCTATTCCCTTAAGCAACACATTCCTAAGTTTAAGAAAAAGGGGAATGGACCATTTATCATTGAAGATGTATCTCCAAGTGGAGCAGTAAGATTGTCAACCATCGATGGTGAACCAATGGCTAATTGGATTAGTGGATGTCGTTTAAAGAAATACAATTTTCCACTAACCAATGAATTGCTAGAGAGAATGCATGCAGCCAAACAAAGGAAGATGAAGCAACAGCAGGTTATTGATGAAGCCCAAGAGGAAGCTAGACTCCAAGTACTCAAGCATAAAGCTGCTCTCAAGAATCAACAGATATCGATTCCCATCAACACCTTGGAAATAGATTATCGACAATGGGAATTACCTAAAGATACAATTTCAACAGATGATGACTGGTTAGATGGAATGGATCTCCGCATCAAAGTACAGCTCAACAATCATAGAACCAATGATTTGGTAGACACAGGAGCTAGAGTGAATGCAGTCAGTTATTCCACATACAAGAAAGAAACAAGTCAAGCATTGAGTGCAGGAATGACGACATCTACTGTTTTAGAGACCTAAAGCCAAAATCTAGTACCATTTCCACCCTGTACATCCAAATGAACCCAAATTTTCCTCAGAGCATGTAATTGGCACTTACTTCAAGCCTATAAAGCCAAAATTGCAAAAAAGTTTAAAATTTTTCCAGCTGTAAATAATCGTGATTATTTACTTTGGTTACAAATTTTTGTTTTGACAATACAGTTTTATTCCTTGCATGATTTTATGCATCTTTGCTTGTTCAAAAATTGATTTGAAGCAATTTGGACCAGTTTATCAGCATTTCAGTTTAAAAGGACGTTCTGGAGAAAAATCTAACAACTCTGCTAACTTTTCACTCTATTCACTGAACAGGAGCAATACAAGCCACGGAGAAGTCCAAGAAGAAGTTAAACCAAAAGGAAAAACTGCAAGATCTGCCACCATATCAACTGAACCCCGCGTCAGTAAAGGCAGCAAAGGCATCTTATCTTTCAAAAGAGCAGTTAGAAGAGCACCACACCACGGTTTTCACGGGTAGATATAAGAGTGAAGAAGGGCATCCAGTGGAGTTGCAGCTCTTGCCCAAAGAGGTTTATGATGTCGCAGCAAAGCCAGAAACCAAAGAGGCTAATCGCAGGTTGGGACTCCAACACTTCTATGAACAAGAGCCCTGTGGAGTAGACTTTCAGAAGGCTTAAGAGCTTCTGTCCACCATCAAGGAAGACGAAACTGCTCAAATCTCAGACAACCAAGGAAATAAGGTAGAGGTTGTGATTGCAAAGGAAATAGTGGAAAAGGCACTCAGATTGCCCGCTGAAGGGATGACCATGCGGGAAAGAGACAGGAAAATAGTGGGCACGTTTACAAAGGAAACAATTGCGGCAACATTTGTCGATCTCATCCGCAAGCAGATGGAAGAGCCAACCCGTTTGTACCATCAACATTTCCATTTCCTGGCGAAAAGGTCACCAAGGTACACTACACCAAATCACGTCGTGGCCACTACTTTTACACAAGTTCTGAAGTCAACCACCAGACATCCTGTGGACCATGTGCAATATGTGTTAACAACATTGAAGGCCACCAAGAAGGAGGGAAAGATAACCTACTTGGGTGCACCTGAAGTCTTGACCAGAATAGCCTATCATGCCATCGGCATGGCCGAAAATCTTCCGCCTGTCCCGGATCAGAACACATGGATCTTGGCAGCTCCACCCTCTCCAAGATCTACAACATCTGGTAAATGATCATTTAACTCAAGTGATGAATCCGATGACAGTTCATCCGAGTAGCATAGCAGTGAAATCTCTGACAACGAAGAAAAAAGAGCTAGGATGGAAGAAATGAAGCAAAAAGCTGTGGCTGCTCACCAAGAGGAGCCAGCTCAAAAGCAAGCGAGATTTGAAAGAGAAAAAGAGGCATATCAGCGCACTAGGCAAGCGCAAGGAAAAGACCCAGAAAAGTGGGTACCTACCGGCTTGAAGGGACCTCGAACAAAACATCATTCAAGGAAAGAGGCCGAGTATCCCAAGGATCGTTTAGAAAGAATCTACGAAGAGGCAGAGGCCTTGAAGATGGAAGAGATGGAAGAAGTGGCTAATAAATCTGAAGACATGGCAACTCAAGATCAAAGCCAAGCATCTCCCCGACCCACTTCACCGTCGCCGTAACAACAGGATCATCCCATGCCCACTCCACCATCATCATCGCCAGGCCAAGAGACCACTGAAGAGGCCGAGACTGACAAGTCAACAGAGTCTGAGTTGACCCACCAAATGGAAGCTAAACAGCCAATTGACCATGCTGAACAATATAAAGAAAAGGAAGCTGAACCAGAACCAGAACAGACAGCCAGGAAACTCAAAAGCCGACAGATGAAACTGATAAAGAAGAAGATAAAGAAAAGGAGCAAACCACTATACATGAGGAAAAAATCGACATTGAGAAGGAGGCCTAGAGCTGAAGAAACTGTAAGGGTTGAGACCACACAACTTGTCTCCACTCAACCAGAAATTTCCGAGGTTTCAAAACCACAAGATGGCAAAGGAGAAGCAACCACCTCTATAGAAACACCAGCAATAAGAACATATCAAGAAGCAACACAAGAGGCAGCGAGCACATCCAAACTAGCAACACAAGAGGAGTGGCAGTCCAATGATGAAGTCATTGTACAAGTGAACGAGTATGCAAGGCAGATGCAAATCATACTCCGCTCAGTAGCCTTTAACCGCAGTACTAAAGCCAAAGAATTAGAAATGGTCATCGATGCTCTTCAAAGCGATCTCAATGACAAAATGGCATGACAAAATGGCTACAATTATAGACCTCCAAAGGCAAGTACAAGAGCTCAAGACTGAAACAGAATAGCACCAAATAGCACGAGACATCCAACAGAAGGAAATGGAGGAGTTGGGTGACCTCCTAACTAAGCTATCTAATGCCTGCAAATTGAAAGATGAGCAGTTGACAGAGGTGACAAAGGAACTTCTCACCACTTCTTTGTCCGCTCAAAAGATTCAAGTACAATTAGATGTAGTCAACGCATCATTGCAGTATTTGGAACAAAGGATTAATGATCAGCCTACTTTCTTGCGGAAATTAAGAGAAAATCCAGCGATGGCCTCGATCAAGGGAACATATGAGGTGTATAAAGCACTTGAAAAGAAAAACATAGACTTAGAGTTGGAGTTGAAGCTAGAGTAGTCACAACGTAGAGACCTGGCGCTCATGCGGGTCCAAAGAGAGGAGGAGTTCCTTAAAGAGATTGCAGAATTTAGAAGAGTAAACCAACCCCTGAGAGATGGAAAGCCAGATATACAAGAGGAGGCAAGCACTTTAGAGCCGCCCCAAGTGGAAATTACCTCGGTCTCATTTGCTGACTTTGAGACGCAGTCTACAGTAGAGCCGAGTGGGGGAGAAGATTTTCAAATCCAAGTCACAGAGGAAGACAAAGTGCCGATGGTCCAGCTGTCAAAGGTTGAAGAAGATGCACTAAAGGAGAAGATTTCCTTGGAGGTAGATGGGCAGTGGAAGGCAGCTATGGATTGGGAGTTGAGAGTTTTACACTCTGTCAATGTCACACAGCTCACTCCTAATCAAATCAATGCCCAATGGCACCCACAGTCCCTGCCATACCCTCTCATCAAGGTTGAACTCTTGCAAGTAAAGGAAATATTATACCAAGATATGCAAGAAGATGGCGTAGATCAAGACCACCCGAAGTGGTGGCTAAGCTGGTTGAACAAGAATCCAAGATACTTGATTCTGTTCACGAGAGCACCTGCAACCATACAGAAAGACCCAACATTTTGTCATGTACCTCGAGTAAGGACATGGCAAGCACATGAAGCACTGCAGAAGAAGAGGCCAACATGGCTAAACTTTCCCAGGCTACCAGCTCCCGAGAGAGGTCAAGCAGCAGAAGAATACATGGTGAAAACCCTAACGGGCGCCATGAAATTCTTCAAAAGTCTGCCAGATCCCTCTTTCGCAATGCTTTACAAAATCTGCAGGATGCTACTTACTTGCATACAAGTCTTCAATGATCCTGAGCAGACAGGAGCCCCATGGCTCTCATTTTTGGAAGGAAACAAAGGCCTCTGCTATGATCAAAGTGGGCAGCCCTCAGAGGAAGTTCTTTATGGCTCTAACGCCCGATGCATGTTTCTACCCTCGCACAATATGCTAGCTTTTGAGGAGGCCTTCTACACTGGCTTTTTCACCTGGCGGACGAAGATATTTGCGTCGGTGATAAGCAACCTCACAACCAAATTTGTTGGCTACTCGGCAGTAGAACTCAAAAACAAAGTCACCATCCAGTTTTTGCAGGTGCCAGACAAAGAACGCAAAAACAGATATGAAAAAGCACTGGAAGCACTGAAGGACCTCCTTGCCCGTAGTCAACCCGAAGATTACTTCAGCCCATAAAGTTGTGTCAAGGGACGACATAGGCGAGGAAGGGAGGAATGTTAGCAGCAAGCTAATGTGGACACCATTTTTCGGAGTTCTCCTTGTAAAAACAGCTATTATTTTGATAAATCGAGAATATTATAACTCCTGTTTTCTTAATAAACCTTGTAACTAATGAGCCGGGGCTAGAAGCTTCCAGATTGTATCAACCATTCAATTCCTAGCTTTGGTAGAACTCCAGATTATCACTTTTGACCACCCAAAAACCTTGGCTAAGGTATAAAAGCCAATTTTTGTAAGTTTTTGGATAAGAAATACACAGCGTGAGCTAACGGCACTCACTTCTCTCCTTCTCGCACTTCCTACTCCCTCTCTGGTTATCACATTGCAAATGATTTATTGTATTGAAACCGCAGGTAAGAGCTTTACGCATTGACGTAAGCCATTCATTGTATTTCGTAGCATTTGGCGTCGCCGACCCGCGGTCTAATTTCATCATAACTAGGAATTTACACTTTTAAAATGAAAACTAAGCATAGGTGGGTATTGCGGCATCATTGCTAATCATTTAGATGCATTCTGGGTCGAAAACAACTAGGTCAAAAATCCACTGCTGTTAATAATCACGATTTTGGAACTTGACCTAAAGTGGGGTTTGAGGCCATAGGCATGTTTTCTTAGGTCTTATAAACTTATCCTAGAAGTTTTGTTACATTTGGATGTTGTAACGGATGTGATTTGCTTGCTGATGAGCGATTGGCTTTTGGTGATTTCAGTCACTTGAGTATAGCTTGAGTTAGATGCGAGTTGCTAGTTTTTTTCCAAGAGATTGACAACCTCTTGTAGCCTCTATGCACTAGTCAAGTCAGCTTCGTCCCATGGTTTGACAAATTAATCGTGGTTCTTGCTAATACTGCAATAAGATAGGATGGTGAGGTTAGACATGCGTCCCACACCCCTCATCTTCCTTGTCAATCATCTCTCATATAGCACCTTAACACTATATGCGTGAGGAAAGACTTAGGTATAGTGGCCACTTTGTGAGCTTCACACTTGGTGTGGGGGAAGCTTTGCTGCTATTAGACATTGCGAGTGAGAGAGTGTGAGTGTCACATCTCAAAAACACTATTGTACATGATCTCCATTCATCTCTTTTATTACATATTTCTTGCTCCATTTGATGCATGTGGTTTCTTGTGTATGCTTTGTTGTGACTCTTCTCATTTGTGAAGAAAACACTCTTGTGTCCTAGTTCGCATCCCATAACTAAATGGTGCCCCTTTTCTTGTTTGGGTTTGGTTGTGGTTATCTTGCTACATTTGTTGCTTGTGGTTGCCCCAACCCCAATTGTGCAGCATGGGAGTCTTGAGAAGTGTTTAGAGGTCCCTTCTATTGTTGTCTGTCCTAGACTGCATAATTTTTGTTGCCCCCACTAAGAAGTGCTTTGTGTATATTTTCTATTTCAAATTGTGTGAATGCTTGTCCTTAAGTATAATCAAGCAGATTGTAGGAATCAAGATAACTTGTATGAATGGGCTTCATCTCTATCACAAGGCAAAAGGTACACGTCGTTGTTAGCACTAAGCTACAATTTCAATGTGTGATGCACAGAATTTTATGTCCTTGTAGACTAGCCAAAATACACGCATCAATAAATCCTTTTATCTTGACTCTCATTAGGTATGAATTTAGTTGGATGTTTATATTTTTGTTCTATTCGAAGCATTACTTCATTCTTAGACCATGGATAATGGTCTAAGAAATCAGATAATGCATAGACCATGGATAACGGACAGAAATAAACATTTATCATTCACACCACTCATTAGGATAAACATCAAAATTAGTGGAAAGATCCATTTGCAACAAATCATAGTATTTCTATTTGGCGCTCAAAGGATAGACAAAATACTTGTATCATGATAACCAATCATCTTGACTCTTGTTGACTACTGTAGATCATTTGATGTGCATGCTTTAATTTATATTTAAAATATATTGCAACCTTGAAATATTGTGTGTGAATATTTTTAAGTAAGAAAAAAGAAAGAAATGTATTTTCAATTTGAAACTCTTCAATGGAGGGCCACAATGGATGTCAAATGCCAAATGCTAGGATATCCTCTCTTTTCTGAAGAACTCGAGGAGGATGTTGAGCCGGTTTTTTAGAAAATTTTAGAGTGGATTTTTGTACAGAAAAGGTGGTAGGTGATGAGGAATGATTAGGAATGTTTGAATTAGTTCTTACCCGGGGGTCGATCTAACATTTAATGCACTAGTAGCTTGTGTGTAGAAGAAATTGATAACATAGTGAGAATTTCATTAAGAACAAGTTCCTTATGAGCATAGAGAGAGTACTTAATTTGAGACAAAAACATAGCAATTTACACCTAGCTAATTTTTCATTGACAATTCTTGAAAAGAGAGAGAAATAGAACAACTGACAACAGTTGAGGACCGGATCTACATGGAGCCAGTCCCCCCTGCATAAAGGCTTTGTATTATAGCTTCTCCCATCAAAGGAGACTTTTGTACAATACAGTTCTTGCGTTCCTTGACAAAAATAATTGGCTCAATGAATATGGAAGCTTCATGCACCAGATTATGCTTGAAAGACACACCTAGTGTCCCTAGCCTCAGTCCTAAGACCTCACACACCTTCAAAAATAGTGAGATCTAGTTGGGAATGAGGATAGATTAAAAGGAAGAAGGTGTATCCTATGAGAAAGAAGTATTCTCCTCACATAATCACTCTAATATCATAGCTTAGCTTAGTAATTAGCATGGTAGAGGAAATGAGAAGGCCATCGAAGCTTGACTCTTGGTTGGATTTGCACTCCATAGCCAAGAGCTATTGGTGTAGGCCTTTACTTCTCAATGCTTGGAGAAGGAGATGGAGTTCTTGCTCAACACATAACTTCTTTGTGTGTGTGTAGCAAAGTGTATAAGTCAAAAATGGAGGCTCCTCTCTCTTGTTGGTCGACCCCTCTTACTAATTACTCATGCTGGCCTCCAATTGGCTCCTGCAAAGCTTAGCCAATCACAAATTAGAAGCATACTTGATAGTCTTGTGACATGTGTCCCCCTTTCCACTTTTGTGAGATCTTTAGCTAATTAAATAATTAATTTAAACTCTCATTGGACCTTTTAGTCTTCTGACCAATAGGAATCAGACAAGCCATTGGGCTGCTAGATGCTCATTGGACCCTTGCTAGATTGTCTAGTAGTATTCTAAGGAGCTTAATTTCTACTAGTTCTTTTCTCAAGCATTTTTAGACTAATTATACTAACTTTACTCTAGCCTAATTCTCATTGGTCCACCTCTATCTCCATCCAATGAAGCTAATGATATTAGGCATAGCATCGCTACCTTGAAAGAGGGGCAGCTTCAGTTTGATTGCTCCTATGGGAACTTCTTGTGTTCTTTCCTTGGCTAGAGCATCTACTTCTTGATTTTTTGTCCTAGGGAAATGAAATAACTACACTGCTTCAAAATTTCTTAAAATATCCTTAACTTGGCGTGATTGGCCAAGGAAAACCTTATTCTTACAAACCCAAGAGCATGGCATTGCCAAATAAATTTAGGCGCTCAACCCCTTGCAAAACACATTATCCTAATCCAAGAATTAGGGTTGCATACTCTGCTTTGTTTTTGGAGTGGGAGTGTAGTAGCTGCCCAATAGAGAATACCTTTTCATTTTGATCATTGAAAATGACGATGGCAACTCAAAAGGGAAAGAGACCTTAAGGGCAACAACAAGATAAAAAAACCATCGGGTCTGCCATCAAGAGGGTCAATCTTGGTAGACAAGGTGTTCAAACCTTTGACGCAATTACGAAAGCTTACGAGGCAAGGCTAAAGCCTAACCAAACCCAAGGGGATAGGTGGTTTGTGTACCCTCATCTAGGCTATGAGAAAGAGAGGCTAAAGATGTGCAAGGATCTCATCCAGGCCGTTCAAGCGCTTATGGAACCGTCAAATCCTACGGCTCCAAAAATCGAGGTACTAATCCTAGAAAAGATTCATAAGTTAGAGGGGCAGGGAATTGAAGAGAATAACCTATCAAATCCTATAGATGGAACACCATTGGATATGAGGGTGGTAGCCAATACAACAGATGAAATGCATTCTCACGTACCACTACCAATTCCAGAGGTAGAAGAACAATGGCCTTAAGAGCTATGGGAACAGATCAGGAATAGAAAAGATGGAAGTGTCACACTTGTGTCAACTCCAACCCAGAAATCCACCTGGAGCATGAGCTATATCCAAATGACATCAGATCATTGTATGGCGATGCAGGGACAGCAATATCGGGAGACAACAAACCGTAGTCGTTGAAGACTTTACCTTCATTTATTGGTAATCGTAAAACTCAATCGGAGGTAAGGAAAGTACCATCTCAATGGAATGTCAACCCTAAGATGATGGAATACTAAAACTCTTCACGAGCTGATGTCATTTCCTATTTGTTGTACACTGACTCTGTGAGAGTTACTGCATATCAGACAGCATCTTTGCGACGAGGTCGAGAAAAAATTGCAAAACATAGGGCTGGTAATTCCTTCACCAGAGGTTTCTCCAAACACACTAAAGACACAACCCTTGAAACAAACTAAACATGAGCCAGTACAAGTAAATAAGGTAGGGGATTATTGCAAAGGTGAAGAAGGAAATATTATCCTATCAGTGGATTACAAAGAGATTAAGTCAATAGCAATCTTGGATAGCAGGGCTGGAATAGCCCTAGCTACGAAAGCCATGTGGAAAAAATGGAAAAAACCTGCTCTCAAAAAGACAAAAATAAAATTTCAATTGGCAGATGGGTATCTGGAAAGACGCATAGGCATCTTAGAGCAGATAGTAGTAAAATCTTGTGGAATTGCATATGAACACACATTATCTATTATGATTTGATGAGAGCAACAATTTCAACATCATATTGGGCAGACCATTCATGCGTCAGCTCAAAATGGTCCAAGATTGGGGCTATGACTATATCTATCTCAGGAACAAGGATGTCACTACAAAAATTAGTGTCACAGATCATAGCTATAGAGACGTAGAAAGAACCCTAGGAGAAGACTTGTTAAAGTTACAAGTCCAATACATCTACTTGAATAAGGTGGGAACAAAGGCTTAAGTATGATGCTATGGTAGCATGATGACATGGTAGCTTAGGATGATGACTTGACATCATTTTGGATGGTCAATAACCCTTGCATCATCAGCTATACACGTTGAAGCATCTACAACAACCACCAAGCAGTTAGGTGGAAAGGTACCTAAAAGGTAGGAGCAGATTCAGGAGGTGCAGCAGGCAGATTTGTAGGGATGAAAATAGCCACCTACAGCTATGATCTCGTGGAGAAATACAAAGAGAAATTTTTCTACTCCATGTGGACTATAATCCTCTCAAAGGGTTTATCCTAATTCATCTTCTACCATATTTGGTGAAGGTGCCAAGTTGGCTGCATGAAGAGTTGCAGACTGCACACAGAGGGTAACCTGCCAACTTGGGAGCTACCTATTTGGAGATACAACCATGATCTCTTCTTGGACTATGAAGGAGATATGTTCCCCACATAATGGTGCATCTACCTACCAAAGGGATCCATGACTTATGCTCAGCATTGAGAGATACAGATATATAAAGATGTACCAGTACACTAGTTCAGTAGAGAGATACACAGAGTAGAAAGACAGAGAAGCAGAGAGACAGAGAACACAGAGAGAGAGCTCTAAGAGACCTTGCGAGGCTTAGATCATCTTGTATAGAGTGTTTTTATCTGGAGAAACACACACATTGTACTTGGGACTTTAACCTCTAGCTTGGGTTTGGGGATCAACCATTCAATCTCACAGAAGTACCTATACTGTGTACCATTGGTACTTTCCGAGTACCTGTCTAGGTACTTCCAGAGTACCATAATTGTCTGTTTGGTACTATTTACTCTCTATTATTAGTACTGTTAAGACTGTGTCACAGTACCTGTATTGGTAGTCTGCAGTACCTGCAGTGGTAGTTTGCAAGTACCAATATTGTATCTGAAGGAAGCTTCATCATCAATAAAGATATTCCTTTCAGTATATCATTGTCTCTCTCTCATATATTTCAGTTAAAAACTCGTCATTCTCACACATATCTTAGCACAAAGATCCATCCCTTCACTCCCCTTATTTTTTCACAAGACTTACATTCCACAATTGACCAAGAAGACCTTCAAACCACCTTGAGCTAAAACTGTGAAAGTTACAAGTCCAAAGATCTTAGCACAAAGATCCATCCCTTCACTCCCCTATTTTTCACATGGTATCAGAGCAGGTTGTAGTGCCAAGATAGAGTGATCTTGAGTGTGTGCAAAAATCCCCCTTCATCACACTGTTTGTGAGGAGTTGAAGATGGCACCAAGCCTACATAATCTACATTTAGAGGGAGCTAAAAAGCTCAATGGCAACAATTATGCAACTTGGAAGGTGAAGATGGAGTCCCTACTCTTCTTCCAAGATTGTTGGCAGCTGGTTTCCATGGAGAGACCAAGTGAATAAGAACATGATGAAGAGGAGCTAGAAAAATGGGACAAGAAGGCCATGTTTACAATCCACATGCTGAAGTTAAGTGTCAAAGATGACATCCTTAGCCACCTAATGGACGTGAAGACTCCCAAGAAGGCTTGGGACACAGTGAAGAACATCTTTGAGTCAAAGAGCACCTCATGGCAAGTAGCATTGAGAGCTGAACTTACCAACACAAAAAGGAATCATGGAGAGGATGCTACAAGCTTCATCAAGAGGCTCAAAGATCTACATCAACAACTAGTAGTTGTTGGAGACAAGATGACAGACAATGAGTTGTCTACAATCATCATCCATGGATTGAGAGAAGGATATGAAGGTCTTGTCCAAGGGCTTATTATCTTGAGGAAGAAGCCATCACTTGATGAGATGGAACAAATCCTTAGAGATGAAGATCAAAGGCAAGCAGCCATGAAGATCATACATGAAGGAGGAAAGAATACAAGTAGTACCACCAACAATGACAAAGCACTCTTTTCAGCAAGAGGAAGAGGAAGGCATCAACCCAACAACACTCATGATCAGCATTGTCATGAAGGTAACTCATCCTATCATGGTACAAGAGGTCATTCATCTAGAGGTAGAGTAAGAGGAAGAGGTAGGAGCACCTACTACTCTATGCAATGTTATAAATGCTCAAAGTATGGGCATATTGCAAGGGATTGCAGAAGCAACCAAGCTGATTGGAAAGGAAAATCAGCCAACTATATGGATGGAGACAAAGAAGAAGGAAGTTCAGATTGCTTTCATGAAGATACATTATTGCTGTCCTTGGAGGAGATGGCAGCTCACACTCATGAAGACCCATGGTGGATTGATAGTGGGGCAAGCTCGCACATGACCTCACATGCTGAGTATTTCTCTAGTTTAGATGATACTCATAAAGGCATCATATATACAGCAAATAGTACTCCTAATACTATTGCAGGTAAAGGAGATATACCCATTCAATTGGGCTCAGGAATGAAGAAGACTCTTGGAAATGTTCTCTTGGTACCATCCCTTACCAAGAACCTACTTTCAGTTGGAGGTATGACAGAGAAGGGCCTCAAAGTGGAGTTTGAAAGCCAACAATGCCTCATTAGAGATCCAAAGAATCACTACAAAGTACTTGCCAAAGGGCAAAAACATGGAAAGCTCTTCAAATTGGAAGGAACACCATCAGCATTTTCAGCCACAGGTCGTGGTGAATCAGCACCTATTTCAGCCACAAAGTTATGGCATAAAAGGTATGGGCATTTGATCTTCAAAAGCATGTGTATGCTAAAGAGTCAAGGCATGGTTTTGGGCATTCCAACCTTACAAGGGATTGGTAAAGTATGTGAAGCATGTTGTCTAGGAAACCAGTCTAGAAGCAAGTTTCCTAGGAGCAAGACTAGGTCACTTGGGATAATTGATTTGATCCATGCAAATGTGTGTGAATCAGCCCACACTTCCTCACTTGGTGGGCACACTTATTATGTGAGTTTCACTGATGAATTTTCTAGATATACTTGGGTTTACTTCTTGAAGTTCAAGGCTGAAGTATTTCAGATTTTCAAGCTCTTTCACATGATGATTGAGAAGAAGACAGGTAGAAGAATCAAAGCTCTCAGGTCTGACAATGGAGGAGAATTCTTATCCAAAGATTTCAGCAAATACCTCCTTGAACATGGTATCAAGAGGCAACTAACTTGCAGCTATACTCCTCAACAAAATGGAGTAGAAGAGAGGAAGAATAGGACACTCTTTGAAGCAGCCAAGTGTATGCTCAAAGACAAAGGACTTAGCAATAGCTACTGGGCTGAAGCTATCAACACTTCATGCTATTTGATGAACAGGTCTCCTACAGATATCTTGAAGGGAATCACACCATATGAAGCTCTACATAAGGTCAAGCCAAAGGTAGATCACCTCAGAGTCTTTGGATGTTTGGCATTTGCTCACATTCCTGACGAGAAGAGGAAGAAGCTGGACGACAAGTCAAGGAGATGCATACTTGTTGGATATAGTGATGTAAGCAAAGCTTACAAGCTATATGATCCTATCAAGAAGGAGTCATTCATTTCAAGGGATGTCATATTTGATGAGAGTGCAAGCTTCAAATCAGCCACAAAGTCAGAGGATGCAAGCTCTCCATCACCTCTCAAGATGGACATACCATCCAGCATGCAAGAGGATATTATTGAAGAACTAGAGGAAGAAGATGAGGAGAATCAAGCAGCCCTTAGAAGGTCTTCAAGGACTAGAAGACAACCTCAAAGATTAACATATCACAGAGGTAATGAATCAGATTTTCAGCAATGCAATCTTGCACTTGCTAGCTCCATATTACAACATGAAGAACCTACCACATACAAGGTAGCTAGTACCAAGAAGGAATGGAACCAAGCTATGGAAAAGGAGATGAATGCTCTCCACAAGAATGAAACATGGGATCTATGTCCATTACCCCCCAACAAGAAAGCCATTGGATGCAAGTGGCTTTACAAGTTGAAGTTCAACAAGGAAGGGAAGATTGATAGGCACAAAGCAAGATTGGTAGCCAAAGGCTTTGCTCAACAATATGGTTTGGACTATGATGAAACCTATGCTCCTGTAGCCAAGATGAGCTCTATTAGGGTGTTAATTTCTTTATCTTCTATCTTAAAGTGGAAGCTTAAGCAAATGGATGTCAACAATGCCTTTCTCAATGGGCTACTTGAGGAGGAAGTCTACATGCAGCAACTAGAGGGATATGTTGTTGCAGGGAAAGAGGACATGGTATGTAAGCTCAACAAGAGTTTATATGGATTGAAGCAAGCTTCAAGAGCTTGGTATGGGAGGATTGATGATCACCTCCAATCTCAAAGATTTCGGAGAAGCCATTATGATCACACTCTTTACTATAAGGTACAAGGCAAGGATATTATTCTTGCTATCATCTATGTGGATGATCTTATCTTGACAGGTAGCAATGAAGCTATGGTGGAGGATGTTCAATCTCAACTCTCCAAGGAGTTTGAGATGAAGGACCTTGGATATTTACACTACATCCTTGGTATTGAAGTCTCTAGGCTGAAGAAGGGAGACATCTTTATCTCTCAACAAAAGAACCTCCACTCCATTCTTGATAGATTTGGAATGATCAGCTCAAAGCCTATTTCTACACCTATGGAGTCTAGTCTTAGACTCACTAAGGATGAACATGGTATTCCCTATGATGCTACACTCTATAGACAGCTCATAGGTTCTCTTATCTACTTAACTATCACTAGGCCTGATATTTTCTTTGCTGTCCACTCACTTGCTCAATACATGCAAGCCCCAAAGATATCTCATTGGAATGCAGCCAAGAGAGTACTTCGGTACTTGAAAGGTACTCCTTCCTTAGATATTTTGTATGGAGGAGACAAGCTGAATCTACATGGTTTTAGTGACTCTGATTATGCAGCAGACTTGGTGGATAGGAAGAGCATTAGTGGCAATGCTTTCTTTCTAGGTGCAGGAGCCATCTCATGGAGCCTCAAGAAACAAAACACCATCAGCCTTTCATCAACAGAGGCTGAATATAAAGCTCTTACTATAGCAGCTTGTGAAGCTATTTGGTTGCAAAGATGTTTGCAGGAACTTGGTTTCTATGGAACTGGCCAAGCTACACCTATCATCTGTGACAACACCTCAGCTGAATCTTTAGCAAAGAATCCAGTGCTACATCAAAGGACCAAGCACATTGAAGTCAGAGAGCACTTCATCAGGGAGAAGGTGCAAAGTGGAGACATAGTCTTACACCATTGCAGCACCATGGAGAATGTTGCTGATATCTTTACCAAAGCTCTAGGGAAGGAGCTTTTCTTCAAGCATAGATCAGCACTTGGCATAATGGAGCTTCCCTTAAGGGAAGGAATTGAAGAATAAGGGAAGGATCTTCATGCAAGATCAAGCAAGAAGGAAAGGCATCACAACAAATCCTTCAACAATTTAATGTTTGGTTTGCTTTAGTTGTTTTTGATTTTAGGTTTTACTCTTTTCAAGATGCTTATGGACTTGAGGGAAGGTGTTAAAGTTACAGGTCCAACACATCTACTTGAATAAGGTGGGAACAAAGGCTTAAGCATGATGCTATGGTAGCATGATGACATGGTAGCTTAGGATGATGACTTGACATCATTTTGGATGGTCAATAACCCTTGCATCATCAGCTACACACGTTGAAGCATCTACAACAACCACCAAGCAGTTAGGTGGAAAGGTACCTAAAAGGTAGGAGCAGATTCAGGAGGTGCAGCAGGCAGATTTGTAGGGATGAAAATAGCCACCTACAGCTGTGATCTCGTGGAGAAATACAAAGAGAAATTGTTTTACTCCATGTGGACTATAATCCTATCAGAGGATTTATCCTAATTCAGCTTCTACCATATTTGGTGAAGGTGCCAAGTTGGCTGCCTGCAGAGTTGCAAACTGCACACAGAGGGTAACCTGCCAACTTGGGAGCTACCTATTTGAAGATACATCCATGATCTCTTCTTGGACTATGAAGGAGATATGTTCCCCACATAATGGTGCATCTACCTACCAAAGGGATCCACCAATTATGCTCAGCATTGAGAGATACAGATATATAAAGATGTATCAGTACACTAGTTCAGTAGAGAGATACACAGAGTAGAAAGACAGAGAAGCAGAGAGACAGAGAACACAGAGAGAGAGAGAGAGATAAGAGACCTTGTGAGGCTTAGATCATCTTGTATAGAGTGTTTTTATCTGGCAAAACACACTCATTGTACTTAGGACTTTAACCTCTAGCTTGGGTTTGGGGATCAACCATTCAATCTCACAGAAGTACCTATACTGTGTACCATTGGTACTTTCCGAGTACTTGGCTAGGTTCCAGAGTACCATAATTTTCTGTTTGGTACTATTTACTCTCTGTTATTAGTACTGTTAAGACTGTGTCACAGTACCTGTATTGGTAGTCTGCAGTACTTGCAGTGGTAGTTTGCAAGTACCAATATTGTATCTCAAGAAAGCTTCATCATCAATAAGGATATTCCTTTCAGTATATCATTGTCTCTCTCTCATATATTTCAGTTAAACACTCATCATTCCCACACATATCTTAGCACAAAGATCCATCCCTTCACTCCCCTTATTTTTTCACAAGACTTACATTCCACAACTAACCAAGAAGGAGGAGTACCGGTTTGGCTACAGAACAAAGCTCGCCAATGGGCAGGCGAAGCTTTGGAATGTGGAAGTCTAAAAAAGGGAAAATATATTCTTGATAGGACTGTACAAGACGAGGCATACATACCAGAGACTTTTCTAGAAGAGATGTTTGAACCTTTTGGATGGCAACAAATACTAGCTACTCTTGATGTTTCTGTAATTGAGGTGACCCTCACCAAATTCTATGATGAGGAAGAGTATGATATCATTCCATTCCAGATGATGGGTGTCAACCTAACTCCGAAGACAGAGGGGGAAGTCCCTGACAAGGACGGGGTGGCCTAGTGCCGACGCATAGTGGATGAAATCTCTATAAGAGACCTTGACCAAATGGATGAATAAGATTTCCAAGACTCGACTGATAAGATGCTAGAGGATAAGATGGACGATGAGCTGTCTAGTATCTCAAGTCAGAGCATCAAACGGAAGGATCGACGGCTGATCTACTATGATTTCCCAAACCAAAACCCTCGAAGACAATGCAGGTATCGAGATAAATGCAAAAACAACCAAAACAAGCACACCAAGGACTTAGTACCTCTATTAACTCACAAAATGTAGTACTTAAGGTTAGTAGAAGTGACTGACTGCCTCAAGGACAGGATATCAAAGAAATACATGAAACCTGACTCAACCAAAACCAAATAAAAAAAAACAAACACACAAAAACCAGAAAAAGAGAAAAATATTCAAAAATTGATTAAATTTTTCAAAATGGAGCAAAGCCAGCCTTGAAGGAAGTTTGGACAACAAAAATGGAAACTAATGAGGAATCAAATGATGATAAATCTGATGCACCTTCCCACTATAAGAAGTATACCATTCAGGATAGGAAAGATCATGGTGCACAAACCCAAACGAGATCCAAAGAACCAAGAATTTCTTATGAAGGGCCTGAAAACACCAAAAGCATCAACTTAGCAGAACCAGGTGAGGAGCCTAAACCAACATACATTGCCATGGACCTTACTGAAGAGGAAGAGAAAGTTCTAGTCGATACGCTTAGATGATATAAAGATGTCTTTGCATGGTCATACAAAGATCTAAAGGGGATAGATCTTGTGATCTGTCAACACACGATTCCCCTTAAAAGTGATGCCGAACTACGCAAAAAACATCCTCACACGTACATTAAAACTTTTTCCAAGAAAATTAAGGAGGAGATAGACGAACTAAAGGATGTTGAGTTTATCTATGAGATTAAGCACACCAGTTGGGTGTCCCTGATTCTGGTGGTAACCAAAAAGAATGGCAAACTACGTGTCTGTGTAAACCTTAAACAGGTAAATGTATCCACCATCAGGGATAACTATCCACTACCAATAACTGATCATGTTATTGAGAGGGTAGCAGGGAAAGAGGCTTATAGTTTCTTGGATGGGTTCTCAGGCTACGACCAGTTGACGATCAAAGCGGAAGATCAGCATAAGACAGCTTTTGCAGCAGAGTGGCGTGTATTTGCCTATAGGGTAATGCCTTTAGGCTTGACCAATGCCCCGTCTACATTTCAAAGACTAATGAGCCACGCATTCAAAGAATATCTTAGACAATTTCTAGAGAATCTACATGGATTATCTTTGTGTTCAATCTCATCGATGAAGTGACCACATCACTCATCTGTGAGAAGTCTTTGAAAAATACAGAACGTATTGTATTTGCTTAAACCCGGAAAACTGTGTCTACATGGTAGGACAAAGTAGAATTTTGGGCCACATTGTGTCCAAAAACAGAATTTTGACTGATCAAGAAAAGGTAGAAATAATTGTTGCACTACCAAGACCAACGAAGATAAAAGAAGTGCAAGCATTTATCGGGAATTGCAGGTACTACAGGCATTTCATATATATGTATGTTGTAATATCTAAGCCATTGTATGTCCTCATAACTAAGTTTGAATGGATGAAGGAATGTGAGCATGCTTTCCAAAAATTGAAGGAGCAGTTAATTTCGGCTCCAATTTTGCAAGCCCCTGATTGGAGCAAAATCTTTCATGTCCATGTGGATGCATCACCCTATGCTATTGGGTGCATATTAGCCTAGCGAGGAGAGAAGAAAACGGATATTCCCATTTGCTAATCTAGTCAGTAGCTAAACAACGTAGAGAGAAATTATACCACCACGAAGTGAGAGGGTCAGGGAATGATCAATGCTATCAAGAAATTTAGACACTACCTTCTAGCAAAAAAGTTTGTCTTCTTCGTGGATCATCAAGCACTACTATATCTAGTAAACAAACCTTGCAACACTAGAAGAATTGTTTGCTGGTTTATACTGCTGCTTGAGTTTGACTTCACAGTGGTAGTAAAAAAGGTGACCACACACCAAAGAGAAGATCATCTTTCACGACTATTTCATGGGGAAGCACCTGAGGGTGTCGATGATGGCCTTCCTGATTCATATTTGTTTAACATCGAAATGGTGCTGAGATGGATCGAAGAGGTCATTCCTCTACTCATAATTGGCTCATTGCAAATAGAAAGACAACCATCAATTATCCATCAAACATGAAATCTCCAGCTTTTAGCAGGACGGTTGTACAAACACATTAAGGATGGGATACAGAGACTATATGTATAGCATAAAGATACCACCTACTATCTCAAACAAGATCATATACAAAATACGAGATTTCACAATGGTGAGACACAGACAGGCCAACAGCTACAGATTTTGGGTGTGTACTGGCCAAACATGGAACACAGTGTCCATACATATGTAAAATCCTGTGATAGTTGTATAATGCAACCCCCAGTGGAACATGCCACCATGTTTCATGTAGTACAAGCACGTAAATGGAGTAATCACATAGTTGCGTACTTAAAAAACCAAACCTTTCCAGTAGAATGGGGCAAAGCAAGAATGATAATTGTTGAAGAAGAGGCTAAACACTATTTTCTCATTGCCAACCAACTGTATAGGCGGGGAAAGGACAAAAAACTACCATTATGTGCTACAAAAGGCGAATATTATGTTATCCTAGATCAAGCACACTCAGGAAAGCTAGGGGGACACTTCTTTGATGATCAAACGGAAAGGATCATGCTACATTTAGGCATATGGTAACCAAACCCTATTTATGGATGCAGAGACATATGTCAAACAATGTGATGAATGTCAACGCACAAAACCACCCCAAAAGAGAGATGAAATTCTAATAAGGCCAATGATGGGTGTACGTGCTTTTGCCAAATGGGGCATTGACTTCATTGGTCCCATTATACCTCTAGGATACAGGACTCATGCACAATACATCATCGTAGCAACAGACTACATGACAAAATGGACGGAAGAGAAAACAACCCAAAAAATGATGCAAGAACTATATCTCAGTTCCTTTTTGACAATGTCTTTACGAGATATGAACTACCAATCAAAATAGTGAGTGATAGGGGAACACACTTTTTGAATTATGGCATTGAAAGCCTTTTTGATGAATTCATGGTGGTCCATCACAAATGAGCACCCTATCACCTGCAGGCTAATGGGTAGGCAGAGAGTACCAACAAAATCCTATGCACCGCGCTCACTAAGATAGTCAATGATTGGGATCAAAAGCTACACACAACCTTATGGGCTTATCGAGTAGCTTTTAAAACTCTCATTGGAATGACTCCCTTTAATATGTTATTTGGGATTAATGCAATCGTACCATTGGAATTCCTAATCAGATCCCTAAGAGTGGCAACACGGTTTGGATGGACAACCCACTTGCTATTGGAGAGACTAGACACCCTAAATATATTCGATGAAACCAGACTAAGGGCGATAGCTGGGATATATGTTCCAAAAGAAACAAATGAAATCTTTTAATGATCAACACGTGATTGGAAAGGAGTTTCAAAAAGGGAATTAAGTTCTCATGTATACCCTCAAACAACACTCCAAAAATCTCCAAAAGCGAGGAATGAGGCCTTTTGTAATACATGATATATCGCAAAGCGGTGCCATCAAACTTGAAACATTAGCAGGAGAGGAGATGCCTAATTGGACGAGTGGATACAAATTAAAGAAATATCTTCTTCCACTTACATGAGATGAACTCGCAACACTCAATGCAGTAGCTCAGCACAAATGTTAAGCACAGGACATTCGAAAACAAGCACAACAAGAAGCCAAACTCAAAATATTAAAACACAAAGAGCAAGCAAACTTCCAGAGGAAAGCACAACATGAAGTGGCTATTGAGAATGCTCTGATAGCATCCATACAAATGGAAGCTACATGGTTAGAAGGAATGGATCTACGTATTCAATTACAACTTACCGACGGCACCACCAAATGAGCCTTAGTGGACACAGGGGCAAGAGCTAATGTGTTTAACTATTCCACTTTCAGAAAATTCACGGACGCACCACTAATGCCCAACACTATGGGGTTCAAAGTAGGAAACAAAGGCACTATGAATAGTCTGGGCCACAGAAATTTACCAGTCACCATTGAGGGAAGAGTTTATACGCATCAATTTCATGTGGTCAAAGATCAACGTCTTAACGAAGCAGTCATTCTAGGAGTGCCGTGGATGCACACTTATCAAGCCACACCAAACTGGCAGGACAACACTTTACTCCTTGCAAACAAGGGCAAATCTTTTGCCACTCCATTCGTACAAACGGACCATGTATGGGAACATTACCATCACCACATGCACCAGTTCAGCGATACTCCACCACCATGGTCAAGAAAATATGGGTTAAGAAATCAATCATGGAAACCAAGCCTAGGCAATTCTGGATACCTAAACACAAACCAATACACGTGAGCATACATTGCCTACATAGACATTCAGCCACAACAAATTTCTCACCAGTGTTGGCACACAGCCTAACCCAATGAACCACTGTCTTTGATATCCAAACACAGTCAAATGGGTATGGCAACCAAAACAACCTCACCTTCACAATGCGTCTTCTAGCAAATCCAAACCTAAGCAATTTCGATGGCAACCCAAAAAATGCCAAAAAGCAACCCAACCATCAGCATCAAAGCTTTTGCCGGTCACAGTCAAACATAGAGCACCTCTTCTCCAATTTCTGTTGTTTGGACCACGCAGCTTCCAGGAAACCTTGCCACCAACAACCACTGAACATATTGTTCAGCATCTATCTCTTGCACAACATTTTGTTTTCCCATGCATATCCTCCATCAACATCATAGAGCCAGAATATATGTCTATGCATAGACACTTGCTTTATTTCCATGCACTCTAACACATCTTCATCGTGGAAGACTCACTCTAGGAAGGGGGGAAAATGCGGTAGGATTATCATTTGTATATACTACTATTATCATCCTACTTCTTTTCTTTCCGTTTCATTTTCTTTAAAAAAACATATAACAAGTTTTTCAAAGCCTGACAGACTCTTAATTGGCATAATCGTGAGCCATACTATCACCATCTAATACCATAATAAGAGTATGTATATAAGGGAGGCTACACTAATTTTGGCTAATTTTTGGCCGATTAATAACCATTGTAAATAATTTTCTTTTACAAAAAAGAAAAAAAGGATAGATAATCAACAAAAAATTGATAAGTCGAGCCAGGAAAAATTTTGAAAGCAAACATCGAAACTTCAAAGCAAGGACTTCGAACATGGCAAATATGGAAAGATTCGACACAAGATGAATTCTATGAATTTTGAGCCAACTTCTGAAGGATCAAAACTGTAGACTGAATGCCATTTGTAAACCAAGTGTCAGAAGGACGAACGGTTTGAACCGCAGGTGATATAAACAACAAGATATGATCAATGAAGGTCAGTATAAATGGGGCATTCCGGGTAGACTGGGAACATATAGTCAAATGGGGCAACATAAGGTCATTTGCATTCACAGAGAGAGAGAGAGAGCCACAGTAGCATAGAGTTTTTGGAGTTTCTTCTACCTACTGCGACCACCTCGGTGGATCTTACTACACCAAATTTGACAGGTATGATCATTAACCTTGAGAAAGCATGTGTGTGTGTCCCATATTGCATCAACAATGCCAAAACAATAGATCAAAGCAGTAGAAGGTCACAAAATTGGCAAACTAACAGGGCCAATGGGGAAGTCCAAAATCCATTAAAAACCACAAATATTTCATCAATAGACCCCAACTAACTGACAAAATCAACCAAGGCAAAAACATTAAAAGAAAGTGGCGGAACATGGATCACGATCCATGTTTCCCAAACCCTAAAAACATGGAACTTTCTGCATGAGAAACACTAGAGGGTCAGGAACACACTCCTATGACTGGCTTTTCAAAATGCTTCCCAACATGGATCACGATCCATGTTCCTTTTTGCCAAAATGAGGATAAAAGTGGCTCACTAGCTGGACAATGTACAAATGGTACTAGTGTTGCAAAATGATCACGAAAAGCGCTCTAAAGATCATCAAACCCTCTCGGATTACTACTTTCAGTGTGAAAATGGTCTTTTGGTCATTTTCACAAGAAAAAAGTTGAAATTCCAAGAAAGAAAACTTAGGAGAGGACAGGGGCTGGGATGCCAGCAAGACCTATCAAGAATGGCTAAAGATAAAGTCCTAACAAATTTTCAAATTACTGCTAAGGTCAATTGGGAGATTTCACACTCTTCTCAGAGCCTATCAACTAGCAATTATAACTGAACGATGGTGGTAGGATCAAAACTAAGCAAAAATTACTTGAAAAATGGTAAAAATTGTAGGGTACAGTTTGTATTCTCAAAAGAATTCAATATATGGTGGAATTTGCCAAGGAACCAGTCAAAGCTATGAACTACAGACCTAAGTAATCAGAAATTAAGACAATAATAGATCGTATGCAGAACATGGGTTTATAAAGTGATTGCCTGGAACAGACATGTTCAAAACGGAAAAAACATGGCCATAAACTGAAAAATGGGGCAAACTAAGGAAAAACATGTCCAAAGCTGAAAAAATTTTACCAGTGTACTAGGAAAACCTATGGGAACAAATGTGCACAATAACTGTATCAAAATTTTGTCCAACATAGATCGCGATCCATGTACCTTTTTGCCCAATTTCATAAAAAACCATGCCATCTGATTCAATATGTTCAAGAAATCCAAGCCATGGAGTTTCCAACCATTTGAATCCCAAAATCCACTTCAAAAAGCCCAAAATCTATAAATCTGCAAATGGTTTCCAAAATTTAGCCCAAGGGTCAAACCAATGATCCAAATCCCAAAAACTTTGGACCAAGGCATAATCTAGATAAACCCTACCAGATGGTATCATCAAATTTCCAAAATGTTGCCCAACATGGATCGCGATCCATGTACCTTCAGTCCTAAATCCAGAGAAAATTGTTCAGTAGCATCTCCATATGCCCAGGAACAACTTCCCAAAATTATAATTTTCAAATGCTTCCCAACATGGATCGCGATCCATGTTCCCTTTTGCCAAATTTCATCTGTCACATCAAAGTCTCCGCCTATAGTAATCCTAGATGCACTGGTGAAATTTGGTCAAATTTGGAGTAGTTTTGACAAAGTTATGCTCAGTTTTTAATTCTATGGTCAAGTTTATACTTTTCGGCAATTTTGATCAATGGCTAAGCCTATTTTCACTTGCTTAAATTGGCAATAGGATGCCTCAAAGGAAAACACAAAGGGACTGGAATGCGGCACGTTACGAGATAACTGATATCTCATCAAATGAGAAAGCTCACCTCACCGAACAGGTACTGAAGCAATTCCAGTGAACATCTTTATTCAAAGGTTTCAAGCAGCAGACCAAGAAATTGTAAAGGCCGCAATCTTTCCACAGGAAATGTGGACTTTGCACCAAAAACCAAAACTGCAAGCAGGGGGCTGGTGCCTACAACTAGACAATTTCTTATGATTTCCTCCTTGGGGAATGGACTTCAAACAAGCTCACGAGCTCATAAGTTCTATTCAGTAGTCGTCAAGGTAAAGATCACAGTGCAAAGTATCAATGAAGCAACTCTGACAAACAAGGATGGGGTAGTCGTCAAGTTAAAGATCACAGTGGAAAGTATCAATGAAGCTCTCCACCTGCCGCAAGGGACGAACAATCTATTGTAGTTGGCGACTTTGGAAACTATCTTCTTGATACTATTGTGGAAGCCAACGTGAAGGGAAGTCAACGAAGTAAAGCATACATGAATGGGGGACCAATGCTCACATGTATAGCCTATCAAGCACTGGGAATGATCAAGGATTTACCACCTACCAAAGCGCAGATCGATTTGATTCACACATCCAAAACAGCTATAAGACCAGTGGCAAGACCCTCTACACGGCCAAAACCAGAAGTCAAACAGACAAGGCAAAGTGCACCACTAAAGGACTCTGACAGTGAGAAGACCGAGTCAGATGCTTAGAGTAGCCAAGAAGAGGGGTCTCACTCAAGAGACACTCCTTCGGAGTACTAGTCCTTGGAGGAGGAGCAGGGCAATCCATACGTACTTGGATACATCAGGTTGAAGAAAAATGCTCCACACTTGGCAGAGGCTATTCCCATTACTCATACTAGGAGGACAATGGAAGAAGCTCAGTCATTGAGGGAAGAGCTCCGCCAACAAAAGCAAGATCAGCACCAAACCCATGGAACAGAATCGCAATATGAAAAGGAAGAGGATGAAGCCAAGAATATTCCACTACTACGCAGGCAAACCGAGGCTTTGGAAAGAATCAAGCAACGAAAGAGTCAAGAAGCGGCAAAAAAAAGGGAAATTGCCGGCGCCATGCGGGAGCGCATTCACAATGAGCTCAAGCGAAAGATGGAGCAAAGGCAAAGAGAAGAATCAAAGAATCCACGCATAGATGATCTTGAATCATCTAATGAATGTAGTCAACGCAAAAAGGAGGAAAATCACACGCAAGAAGAGGAACAACATGACACACAGGACCAACAAGTTCAAGACCTTGGTTCTCCCAAGGATGCTGAGCCACTTCCAGAGACTTCGGAAAAAGATAAGGGAGAAAGTGCAAGACTGACAGAGCAAGGGGTGGAGGTAAAGCGAACGGATCAAGAAAGGAGGCTGCACAAACAAATCCCGCCACAACCTCTGATGATATTAAAGGTTCAAAGCAAAGAGAAAAGCAAGCTGAGGTGGCTAAGAAATCGAATGAGGGCTACAAAGACCAACATAGGCCAAGATCACCATGCTCACGAGCGGCCATAAAGGAAGGAGCAAAGTTGGTCAAATCCTTTGACATTGACACTCACTTAGAGAAGGTCAAGCTGCAGTTTCAATGTCAAAGGGCTTTTTATAACCTAAGAGAGCTCGAGTTAGAAGACAACAAAAAAGGAAGCACCTAGAGTGGCAGAAGAATATTTGCAGTTAAAGCAACAAATTGAAGCACTGAGGCGGTCCGGGGCGGGCAACAAGAGAGGCGACCTCTAAACACCCCTCAAGGCTCCCATGCTGCTCAATTGGGGCTGGGGCAACCACAAGCACAACACAACAACAAACCCACAGCCAAACCCAAACAAGATAGGGGCATCACCTAGTTATTGTATGCGAACTAGGACGCAAGAGATATTTTGTCACAACCAAGAAGATACACCACAAAAAACACACACAAGCAACCTCACACCAAGACACATACACAAAATGAACTAGAGAGAGCTAGAGCAAAGGGAAGAGAGAGAGGAATGGATCTTGCATAATACCTTATTTGTGACTTGCAAATGGAGATGGTTCGTTATGTTGCTATCGTAGAGCTTGTACAAAAACTCACTCAATGCTTAGTGACTGCTAAACATTGCCAACACACACACACTGTCTTAAGGTGTGGGAGACCTCTCACCACAATACCCTCTTACAATGGACACAAAATTGGCAATGAAAACACACTAAAACACTTTCTAAAGCAAGATCAAACAATAGAACTCAAAATACACCAGTCACATTGAATTCACTAAACCGTATCGCACAAGTGGAAGGACGAAGATTTGAACATTGAAGCACGCCTTTGATGCACCAAACCTCAATTTATTGATGATGGAGGAACATATACAATAGTGGTTTTGAGATTTTGAACTCACGCTCTCTCACTTGCAGTGTGTAGCTTGAAAGCTTCTCTCACACCAAGAGTGAAGCTCACAAAGTGGTTGCTACACTTAAGTCTCTCCTCACACATAGAGTGTTGGAGTGCTATGTGAGATATTGGAGGTTGTTTTACAAGAAGGAGAGGGGCCTATTTATAGGTTGGAGACCCCTAAATAAGATTATTGGAAATCCTAATTTTCAAGCTAACAAATCAGGATTTTGATTTTTTCTGAATATCAAAACATTGCTGGAGATTAGGTGAAAGTAGAGTTTTGAGGAAGGAGAGAGAGAGAGAGAGAGAGAGTTACTATGCACATGTCTTGAGGTGAGGTGTCTTTTATGGTTAGGTCAATGCTATTTTGTGTTAGTATGTTAGTGGTTAGTGTTAGTAATCACTAGAAAGTTAATGTTACATTTACAATGGGTAGAATGAGGTGGATGGTTGAATGAAGTGAGGAAATCCTTGTGATGATGAAGCTTGAAGAAGTTTTTGACTTACTTGTGTAGGTTCTCAAAATGACTATTGATCTTCTTCTTCGTCTTCTCTTCTTTACGCCACCGCCGCCAAGGTTGATTATCGTGATGAAAATGGTAATTCCATTGCTGAGATCTCTTGATTTGCAGAGGTTAAGCATGGTACACATGCTGAATTTATGTATATATATAAGGGGTAAGATGGAATTGTACTTTGGAGATAATAGAGAGAGGCATAGAGATGGTGTATGTACATAGAGAGCTCATATGAGAACTATGGGAGTAAGAGGGGAGGTCAATGGTGAAGAAGGTGAGAGAAACCATGAAAGGTGCAGGTTTGAGTGAGGGATTGAGAGGAATGAGTGTGTGTGTGTGTGTGTGTGTGTGTAGAAGTGTGGAAAGAGGTGAGGGAAGACTATGGGCTACTTGTGAGAAAAGTGGGCAGACTGGGGTCCACTCAAGAAATCATAGCTCACCGGTGGTTGCTCCAAAAATCACCCAAATGTTTGAGGTGATTATTTAGCTTCTTTTCCAAATTTTCTCTTTTGACCACCGCTCCAAATTTGGAGTGGAGATGGGTGCCAAAAATCTCACCAAAAAGCCTGTTTTTTATGCCTGCAAAAGTCTTTTAGTGGCCCCCTCCTTTGTTGAATTTGTACAATGCATCCAAGAGTGAGCCCCTACTTTTTCATATCATGATACAAGGCATCCAAGTTGCCCTTTACACATGCATGGAGCAGGATTATTGGTGAATAAAGCAATATATACATGGTGGGACTAGTGTATGGACTATTCATGGATTTTAGCTCAATGAGCACATGGTGTTAGAATAATGAGTAAAAATAATTTTAAAAAATGGAGAAATTATGGATATGGAAAGATATTGGAATCATATGATATGGTCCCTCTTTGTATTATTTTGGGTGAAAGAGGAAAAGGTATGCAAGTAAATACTATAATAAACATGACTAAGAGAGTAGAAATCAATTTTTGTTTTCACAAGGGTGAAGGTAAAAATGTGGGGGTGATTTGTATAAAAGAAAAATATGAGTTTAGAGTATGTAAACATTGGCAAAAATATACTTATGGTGTAAGAGGATGAAAGAAGGCATATATAGGTTTAATAAAACACACACCTAAGTATAAATATTTAGATAAAATACCAAAATAATTATTAAAAATCCCTATATTTATTTAGGCCATATATACAATGAAATATTTACACACAAAGAGGCCATAATATACTTTATTTTTTACTTTTTTATTTTTGTTTCTTTGTTTTTGGCTCAACTAGCCCAGTGACTAGCTAGCTGAGGGTTTTAAGAAGATATGGGAAAAGTCCCCTAACTCACACACGCCTATGTACAATGAAAAGGTAAGAATAGCCACAATGTTTAGGTGATTTTGGTAGGGTGGGGTAACTCACTATGGAAATTACGGAGAGCCGAAAAACGGCTATCACCACTAAAGAAGGCACAACTCCAGACACAATTAGAGTTGTAGAGAGAACAGGAGAATGCAGTGTACTATTACAAGGAAGTGCAAAAATTCAATGAGGCAAACTTTGCATTGCAGATCGAGCAGCAACGCCTCAAGGAGGAGCTAACTAGGGAAAAAGAACAAAACGAGAAGCTACAAGGCTCATATGCGGTGGTTAGCAAATCTCTAACTTAGCTCCTAGCCATACAAGAGACCCCCTCCTCCTCAACGACGACTGTAGGATCTACTTCCTTGAGCTAGGAAATTAAAGAGTTGATAGAAGCCCTGAAACAAGAGAAATATAATAGGCAGATCATGACGGTAGGTCATAGGGCCCTACAACAGGCCAAGGATGAGGAAATTGAAGATTTAAAAAGGCAACTGGCTGAGTTAAGAGGGGAATTATCATCTCTGAGAGAAGATCAACCGAAATATCAGCAGGCTCCAGGGGATTTTGAGCAGGGAGGAGGATTTGAACATTCAATGTTTAAAGCTCATCAAATAGAGGTACCCACTACCAACACTGGAAAAGGCACGCAAGAATCTGCAAATCCAGTCACGACATCCACTTCGGAGTCGGCAAGGGATGAAATTTAGTGCTAGATCTCAGAAGTAAAGGACCCTTCACACAAGGCATATATACAATATGAATTGAAAGTGCTAGAATCGACTGCCCTCCTCATGGTCACTCCACATGAGGTAGTTAAAAACCATGGGCACAAGATGATTGCATTGCCATTGATGTGGCAAGTAGTGAGATTATGGCAGCAAAATATTCTCCCCAAACTTGAACCAAACAACAGAGGGGACTACAGAGAGGTTCCTGTTAGAGGCCTTCAGATTCAGGCCATCCTAGATAATCAGCCCCTTTGGCGGAAAAAGTGGTTCAATCAATGACCAACTGATGAAACATATTGCAAGAACGCTCCCCAGCATCTCAAGATCGATCCCACCCACTTTACCATCAACCAACGGCAATCCTAGGACAGGTTTTACATTTGGCAAAGCAAAAGACCGGAATTGTTGAACTACCCAGTAATTACAAAGCCCCTCAATAACAACCCACCCTCCGAGCATTACATGAATCAAACTCTAAGAGAGGTAATCTACATGATGAAGGAGATACGAGATCTCGCCTCTCAGATGCTGGTAAAGATTTCCAAAATTCTCATCACATGCATTACAACTTTCAATGATATAGAGGCAGTAGAACACCCCTGTCATTTTTTTGTGGAAGGCACAAGAGGGCTCTGCTAGAATATGGAGACAGGAATCCCAAGCAGGAATATTGTATGCAAGATTCATGTTTCTGCCTTCTCATTACATGCAGACCTTCAAAGAGGCTTTCATGACAGGCTTCTTCGAAGTGGACTCTTTCATATTCAACCCAATGACAAAAGATCTCCGAGTCCGCCACATCGCCTACCTGTTAAGTATGGAACCTGATTTACCCTTGTAATTTTATGTGGTAAAAGCGCACATTTGTAAGGCCCCCATTATGAGGAGAAGCCATCGTGCGTGAAGGAAAATCACTCACCGGAAACCAAAATTTTCACGGACAAGAATCAGGGGCAACTTTAAAGGCCTCGGGGGCGGAGGCCCTCGAGACTTTTTTTTCGCCGGAATATTATGGCCGGACGGCGGCCGGAAAACAACGGTCGGTTGGCCGGTGGCCGGTAGTCAATGGCCGATGGCCGGTGGTCGAAAGTCAATGGCCGGTGGCCGGTGGTCGGAAGTCAATGGCCGGTGGCCGGTGGCCGAATTCAAAAGCGGCCTTGTCTTCTCAAGGGCGGCCACACATGGGCGGATTGGAGGGTCCGATTTGGACTTATTCGCACAAGGGCGGCTACACATGGCTGTCTCTCATAAGAGAGGGCAGCCCTTTTGGCCTATAAAAGGAGGCCATTTCTACACACATTCCATAGTGTGAAGTTGATGCAACAAGGTGAGTGTGAGGTGGTGAGAGTGAAGCAAGGCGGGAGCTCCATTAAGGGTATAATCCCTTTGTAAACTACTTCTTGTTTTGAAGTACTAAAGCCATTGAGTGGCTGCTTTCCCGTGGACGTAGCCCACATTGGGTGAACCACGTATATCGTGTGTACTCTCTCTCTCTCTCTTTCTACTCTATAATCTAGTGTATATAGATCTGTCTCTCCATTAAGTAATCTACTCAATTATCTATTTAGCTATGTCTTATTTCCTAACACTACCAAAGTACCCTCAACAATAATCCCTTTAGAGAGTTGGCCACCAAAGTCAAGATTAAAGCACGAGCTCAGAAATTCAGAATCTCACTACAACGTTTCAAAGAAGGCAGTAGACTCGCTCAGAGACAGCTTGCACGAGGACATGCAATGAACAGGAAGGGGGGAATGTTTGGTGGATACATGCGTATGCACACCAATTCTTGTAAATACGCTATTGTTTTGAAGAAAGCCATGCAATTCAGCCTAAATGAGTTTTAATCATGATATAATTAGACAATACCCTTTTTACTCCTCTGAGTCTACACCCTTGTAAGAGGCTGGATGGTCATGGGAAAGTCCCCTTAACTTTAAAAATCTAAACCCTTAGTTTTGAGAGAGATTTAGCATTAGTTGGAAGGATAAAAAACGTGCATTGTGGAGACCTCTTGCTGCTTCAACTTGTAATCTTCTTTTCTCCTAAGCTGGTAATCAAAAAAAAAATTCGAATAGCACATTGCGTTTGTTGTCTCTTGATCTACAATCTATGTGTAATCATTTCCAATTCTGCTGTGGTTTGCAACTCATTGTTTGTGAGCTAAATGCATTGATTTGGAGGTTAAAATGGTTGTTTTTTGATGTTTTGACCATGGATAAGTGTTTCTATGTGTAAGGAAGACCTTTCCAAATACTAATGTTTCAGTTTTATACACATTTTTTGTGATGGATCGTGATTTATGTACCTTCCCAGATGGTGATAGAACTTGGTAGGATTGATCCCTTAAGTGTTTTGATACCTCTCCTTAGTTTTCATGGTGTTACGAATTCGTTTGGATGCTGAAAAGGCGTGATGACCTAGAGTGATGAGATTGGACGCATATTGATAGTCTGACTAGGAAGTGGTTGATTTGCTTGTGTCGTAGAATGAGTAGCCCTTGAGTTCACTTTGGTGAGATTGACACTCTCATTAAGTCTCCCTTTCCCATCCCAAGTGGCTTCCTTGCATATTGACATTATGTTAGTACAAAAGAGCTATGCTGCAGACGTCCGTCGGGGCGACCTGCTAATAATGATCCCTCTTTATTGCTGCATTGAGAGGTTTGTAGTCTACACAAACCCTCCACTTACCATTCTTCTTTGGTGTGACCACCTCTAGAGAGAACCATTTTGAGTCTTTGACTGGGTAAATGAAACCTTCTTGTGGAAAATTCCTTAATTCTTTGAGCAATGCCTCTTGCTAAACTATCCCAAGCCTTATGAGCTTTTGCACTACAGGCTTACTTCCTTCCTTGATTCTTATGCGGTGCGGCACCATTGTGATGCCTGTGATCTTGTCATAACCATCAATGAAAAGTGTGGTGAAGCTACCCAGCATAGAGATGTATTCTTCTCTCTCTTCCCTAGCTAACTCAATGGAGATCATCCGGCGTAACTTGCTTGTATCCACCAAGGGTTGCGTACTTGATGGTCCCCCTTGGTTCTCTAGTGGTGCTTCAAATTGTGTCAATGTCTTTGGATCTCTGAGGATGACTCCCACCACTTCAATGCTACTATCACTCTCCTCAGTTGTTGTCATCTCTTCTCCCAAGGTGGTTGAAGAGTCACTCGTGAACTCATCTTCCGATGCCTCCAAGATTATGTTGTGTTACTAACCAATCTCCATGTCATATAATATGGGCTTTCCCTTAACATCTTTGATTTGTATCATTCTAGTACTCTAGTCCTGCTTTGCCTCCATAGCCATGAGCAATGGCCTTCCGAGAATGATAGGGTAGCCCTCCCCTTTGTGTGGCATGACAAAACTGTCTACCTCCACTTTTGTGTTCAATGCCTTCTCCTTGATTGCATTCACAATGCCTACGCATTTCACTTTGATGTTATTTTTCATTTTAGCTCGGCGGGGTGTCTGCCTACTTACCTCTAGGCCTAGATGGTGCATCATTTTCTCACTCATGACGCATATTTATGGGCCACCATCTATGTAGATGTTTGAGATACATTTCCCCTTGATGTGGGCATCCATGATAGGTAGGATGTTGTCTAGATTCCTACCAGAGATCACCCCAACTATCCTTGGTCTTTAATTTCTAGTACTTACTATCTTCGTCCATTCTCTCCTCATTCTTGGTGCAAGATGGAGTAATTTGGGCCAGGTTATTTTTGGACCCTGCATCAAAACATCTTGAACTAAGTCAAATGGTTTAGCATACTCCCCCAATGAAAAATCCATGATGTCGATCTTTTGTCAAGGCTTAGATGCATGCTTGCTAGACTCTCCTTTTCCTTTCATCTTTTCCTCCATTTGAGAGGCCTCTTTGTGCCGTCCACTTCTTCTACTTTTCCTTCTCCTTTGTACTTCTCTTTGACACGCTCTTCTACCTTCGCTTTTCCCTTAGCTTCAAGACGATGACACTTACTTCTTCGTTTCCAATAGGTGGTGGAGGTAGCTATGGAATGAGAAGTTGCGATGGTGGTTGTACGGACGATCGAAGAATTTGGACTGATGGAATCGCATCTGGTTGTCTGGGCCGTGGTGGCCTCGCCCTTGGTGGAGAGATTTGATTATACCTTACTCCTCTATTGAATTTCTTCCTTCTTGAATGAGGACAGTAGTACATGCCATGGTATTCCTAATGGTATTCCTAATTCTGTCTTCGTTTCCTTCTTCCTTGCTTTGGATTTTTGGCAGGTGCATGCACTTACTGCACTAGATGTACTAAAAGATTCTCTAACTAGTTGGTGATTCGGTTGAGTAGGTCTTGTTGACCTTCATCCGGTTCATGTGGATATTCCTCTGGATAGCTACTACAGGTGCCACGGCTAGGTATGGTTGGCCCTACCCGGTTCCTCTTCCTCGGTAGTTTTGGCTTGTAGAGGCAATTTCTTATCTTTAAGGCAGGCCACTTCAACTGCTACCGCATATGTAGCAAGAAACCTTCCCTTCACCCTCTCTTTAATAAATGGCCATAAACCAGTCACAAACTGGTCTTTCTTTAGGAAGTAGGATGTCCCTTCACCCTCCCTCAGCGATGCAACCCATCGTCCCCATAGATCCATCAACTTCGATTTGTATGGTGCATATTCAACCATACTTCCTTGCTTCAACTCCATCATCAATTGCCATAATTTGATGTGGTGCCTTCTCCAAAGAGCCTTAGAAATGCTGCTCTTAGCAGGTCCCACCTCTCCTTGGTGGCTTGCACCAAGGCGTTGTACCATGATCTTGCTTCAACTTTCATTAACAATGGAAAAGTATTCAGATGTGAAGCACTGTCATCCCTTTTAGAGACGACACATGCTTTTTCAAGATTATCTAGGAAATTCGAAGCATCTTTTCCCACCTTACTATGAAGTTTGGGAAGAAAAAATTTTCCATTGCAAAACACGATTTTCAAACTATGTTTTTTCTTAAACACAAATGACTTAGCGGCTTTCTTACAAGGTTAGGTGGATATATCAAAATAAGATGAAAATTGAAACATTAAAGGAGTGATGGTAATCCAACACGGGGAGGATAATAGGGTTTGGGGAGGTAAGGATCTCTCATAGCATCGTAGCACCGAACAAATACAAAATCATCTGCTGATAAAATATCTTTCTATCTATATATATATATGTGCATGGGTTGCATAAACCTAGGCAGAAAAGCACTTGGTCCATTATCCATGATGCATAGAGTGTAGAGTAATCACTTATACCCTTACCATGCCGGTATTGACAAGTCGGAACATCCACAGAAGGTCATCGCCCTTCATAGGCTCCACCTTCCCTTCATTGCTCAGTACGTATGGAGTGATGACGACGTGTTTGACCACTCCTAGACTTTTAGGTAGCAACAGTTGCAAATATTACCGTAATCGGCTCGTTGCATGAATTCCACACCATTTAATAGTAGCTCATCTCCGGCCCACGAGGTTTCACCCGTGGTAGACACTTTCTTGAGGATGAGTTGTACGGGGAGAGGAGGAAGGCCCTCCAAAACAGCAAGGACAGTAGCCAAATCACTCCTCTCTAGCGCATGGGAACCTCCTTATCATCTCTGCTTCGGGGTTGTCGAAGTGAACTGGCAGCACTTGCATGCGTGCCACAAATTGATAGGCGATCTTCTGCCACTTTGCGTCGGACGACCTTCTTTTTGGCATCCTAGGCACAATTCTTCTTTCCCAACTCAAAGGACTCGCATAGTCCGTTGTTTCTCCTTCCTTGGGGATCATGTGACATAGGATTGGCCTAGCCATTGTTTTTGTTTCGCATGAGAGGCCCCTTTGGGCCACTTAGGAGCAAAGGCTACACTTTTATTTTCAGATTCCTTGGGGAAGAGAGGCTTCATTAACCTCTTTCCCTCCTTAAACGATGAAGGTTGTTAGTGCTTCTTCAATTTCTTCCTCCTCTGTTCTCCAATTGGAGAATTCCCATAGCCACTCATCCATGGTCGATGATGTGCATCGTTTTCAGCATTGTAGGTTCAAGGATTTCAAGAATCCCTCCTCCGTGGGGGGACCAAATGAAAAGTGCAAGTGCAAAGCGGATCCCAGCAACCTCTACGCCAGGAACGTGTACGCCAAACTTGTCATGGGGAGTGAATAGGGGAAACCACCTAGGTTTCAGTGGCTAGGATCTGGACGGCAGGGATGCAAATAACACTAATCACAGCACACTATAGAGAGAGAGAGAGAGAGAGAGAGAGATAGAGATGTAGATGTAGATGATGAAAAACCCTCAGGATGTGAGGGAATGTTAACCCTCACGGCTCACAAACACCCTTTCACCTACGACAAACACCGTATTATTTATCCGATAGAGTTAGGGACTGGGCTTGTTGATCCAATAGGAAAAGGGTAAGAGTGATCACCGATGAGAGGTTCACTCTAACTGGAACATTCAAGGGTTAGTTGGCTTTGCATGGGTGCCCAAGTGTGAATGGGTGCGCTCATATAAAAGTCACCTAAACTTAAAAATGCTCTTGCTCCATCTCCATCTTCTTCTTCTTCATCTCCTTGTGTGTGTGTGTACGCGTGTGTGAGAGAGAGATGCGGCTAGGGAAAAGAAAATCGAGAGCTAGAGAAAATCCATCAATAAAAACATAATCAGTGTATTCTTATAATTTTGGCATAAAAAAGATTAAATTATGCTGTCTAGAGGCCTGCCGCAGAGGCGCGCGAGAAGTCGAAAGTAAGATTTACTTTTGGCTTCTCGCGCGTCTCTGCGGCAGGCTTCTAGACAGCATAATTCAAGCTTTTTTATGCCAAAATTATCAGAATACAATGGTTTTTTGGTTATTTAATCAACCAAACTTGATTGACAGTTTTTTTATCCTGATCTCTCTCTCTCTCTCTCTTTTCCTCTCTCTACTTAGCTTTACTTATCACTTAAAACAAATGTACACGACTCGTTATATTTGAAAAAACCACGACTCACTATATTTCAAAAAGATATCTTTACATTGGCAAAAATGCCTAAAAGTCAAATTCAATCTCTTTGTCCTCTGATTCGACGTGCAAGAGATAAATCTTTAGGCATTATTGTCACCCGTTTTGCATGAATAGCACACAAGTTGGTGTCTTCAAAAATAGAAATTAGATGATATTCTGCCGCTTCTTGCAGAGATTCTACGGCGATACCTTGAACTCGAAACGCCATTCGATAACTTTGCATGATCTCTTTTACCAAACGTGCGAATGGTGCCTTGCGTATGAGAAGGTTTGAAGTTTTTTGATAGTGACGAATCTCTTGCAGCGCTTTTGGAATGCGTCGCTTCACCGCAGGAGCCCGTTGTTGAGGGATGGTAGGATCTGGGACATGAGCCTTGCGAGGGCGAACCTTGAAAAACTTTTTCTTTTTACGGGAGGGCTTGCGAAGGGGAGCTTGCGCATCTTCAAGGCCACAATGCGCTCCGACTGACTCTTCCTCTCCACCCTGCGGTCCAACTGGCTCATTTGCTACATCCTCAAAATCCTCTTCATTTAGTAACCCATGATCACCTCTACGCTGATCTGACGACAGAGCACCGAAGCCACCTGGCAATGTCTTCCCGGTCGAAACTCGATGATTCCTTGGGATCTCATGTCCGCTCCATGGTGGACTTTGTGCTTCGCTCTCCATTTCGGTTTCTGTGTCTGATGTCACTACCCGTTTCTTCTTGCGTGAAGGTTGTCCATCTTGTTGCTCTTCACGTGACCATTCTCTCTCCATCTCTTGTAAAAGCTCTTGTTCGTGTATCTAAGGTGGTTTTTGAGCACCTTGGATGGTTGAGTGAGGGTGAGAAAAAAAAGGTTGATCTTTTCTTGCTGTTTGCTTTGTGTGTGCCATGGTGTAAGAAGAGGCAAGATTCAAAATGAGACTCCTTCTTCTCTAAAAGCCCTCTATTTATATAAAAAAAAGGTCTCTTCACACTTGACCAGGCCACTTAATAAAACTCTTAATATCATCAAAATATAAAAAACAAAAAATAGATAAATGGAGAAGTATTATATGCAACTCAACAAAGACATTTACAAACATAAACATTACATTGCATAGCATCATTTGTTTTACATGTTGGGTAACCAACGTTTGCCTACTCTATGGCGATTTTCACGCCACCTAGCATGATTAAGGGGTCCGGTGGAGTTTCTCCATTTCTCTTTAGCAGTAAGTCGAGATTGTCTCCTAACCTCCTTGGCAAGACTTGACTTTCGCGCTCGCTCTATGGCATGACATCTCCCCAAAGAACAACGAAAGAACCAATCAAACATCTCCTTCATGTAGTTGGATCTCGTAGTTCCACCACCGTGACGTGTATTTTTAAAGTAAACACCTTTGGCTCGATAATGTGATTTTTCCATTCCTTGAGTGCTCCACATGTCTAATGAACCATATTTTGACATAAAGAATGCTCCATGCGCATACAAAATATGCTGCATCAAGAAAAAATGCTTAGATCAAATAAGTATTTATGTATAGCATCAAAATTTAAACTGAACAAAGTAACTTACCATGTAGTGTGTGATATTGCTCTCTCCCCATGCTTGCACAAATGCTTTAGTGAAATTCAAAATGTGATCTTTGAACAAATTTTGTTGCTCGCTCGTGGTTTGGGGTTTCCACATGATTTGAAGCACTAACTCCAAGTGGTGCCACACTTGCCTACGCAGATTTACAAGCACGGGATTTGAATCTTGATCGGTCGTACACTTGCAAAGCGCTTTCCATAGCTCCCATGGAGCATCCTCTTCACCCCTCTCCTTTCGCATCTCTGGTTTCTTGAAAAGCCTACGTGCTTTCACACCATTCATAGATACTTTTTGTGGCACTTCATGCATATTATCCACTTCACCGATGATAGAAACATTGCCACCATGACATCCAATCGAATTTAGAATTGTTTCAACTATTCCAATGGCTTCCACAGATCTGGAAAGTTGTTTCATTGTGAAAGCGTATTCTATGTGAATCTTTAACAAGCGATCAAATATACGCATAAAGGCATGCAAAGTGCAAAAGTGTACATTTATAAGTGGAAAATTGATAATGGGATGCCATGTTTTATCTTTTGTCGATCAATTGGGGACCTCCATGATAGGACACTTCAACACCGAGCACACCCAATCCCTTGCATCATCATCCATTGACCCTGTTGCCTGACTTCCTTTTACATTTTTCTTTGAAGACGTGGAGCCACGAGTACTCTCCTTGTATCCTCGTACACAATATGGACAAGGAAGAAGTGATGAAGCACCTTGTTTACACCCAAGTATACATTTGATTGTTTTTAGATCACCTCCTAAGTGCCACTCAACATCAAATGTACCTACTCCATCTACTTCTAGCTTTTCTCCCTCTAGTTGTGCCTTAATAACCTCTGTGATCCACGGGATCATAGAGAAGACCCATGCCAACACCTCATGAGTCTCCTTCGGAACTTCAAAAGCTCCTAACCACCATATTTCTTTTTTCAATTGTACACTAAATGATGGTTTCTGAGAATGATCACCGATAGCATCAACTTTTGCAAAAAACATTGCCTCATTCATGAGTGTCACACTCATACGTTCCAATCTACGTCCTTTGACAATTTGACATTCATCTAACTTAAGAATAAATATGAGCTTCTCTCCAAGTACTGAAACAACACAAGAATTGAATTGTTATACTAAATGATATTCAATACAAATAAAAAACGACATTAGAATTTGTATTACCTTGTGGAGACAAAGCATAAAATTTAACCATAGCTCGTTGTAGTCGTTTCAAGTCAACAAAAATATTGTTGAATTGATGATAACTAAAATACTTTGTCCCATTAGGAATAGTATTGCCTCCCTTTATATTACCACGTAATTTGGCACTCGTGGAAGAGTACACCATGCATCCTTCAATGTGTTTGTATTCGCCAAGGGATTCCCGAACGAGATCATTGTTTGATTTTTTTGCAAGTCGGACCCTATGTGGAATAGGAAATAAATTCTCGGTGATACCTTCCTCTCGTAATGCATCTTTCATCAATCCATGAAGTGCATGGTATGCATTTGTGCTGATTCCAACCTCATCACAAGCTCTCTAGACATCATCCTCAGACACAAGGTTAGAGATCTTTTTAAGGATCTCCTTTGTGATGGCATCTTTCATGTGTTTGGCCTTTTCACAACCTATGATGTAAAGTATATCTTCCTTTGAGATGCATCCTAGGAGAAGGTTGCAACGGTCCTCTTGTCTAAAACTTCCACACACATCTTGTATATATGTCCTATTTCAAAAGGTGAACTGAGTTACAAATTGATGAAAATTATTTGAGAGTTATGAACACTGTGAATTTAAAAAAATACCTGGTTGCTGTGATCCACTTCTTACGTGCCCCTCCATTAGATGCTAAGTTTGCAATGGAAGAGAACTCCCTCTTACGCTTACACATGCCAAATGGAGTGGCTTTTAGGTGCATCATTGCAATCTGTAGCTTAGTTACCTCTGTTTGTGTAGCTTTCATCTCCTCTTTAAGATCTTTGAGTTGTTTCTCTGTGGAATGTAGTTGTTGTTGGAGATTTGTGGAATGATTGTGTAACACTTGACATTGTTGTCGGAAATATGCCGACGCACCTGCGTGATTGGAGTCCAATCTCTTACAATACCCAACAAGACCACGTTCTCCTTCTCCCACATATTTGATTAAGCTTGGGAGTGTACGGAATGTCGGATGAGAGCCCATGAATGGATCTTTTGGATAAAACCCTCCATCAAGCCACAAGTCAACATTGGTTTCTCCTCGAAACCGTCGTACGAATGCCGGTTGAGATGCTTTCTCATCATTTTTTTTTGTGGGAGAAAATTCGATCGGTAGACGTAGACTGACATTAGTTGACCTAGTAGATGACGGCGCATGTGATTCATTGGTTACGTCGCGAAGAGACATGGTGAAAAGTTATGATGGGAAAAGTTTTTGATAAGATATACTTTTTGGGATAAACAGACAATTTTTGGGATAAAAAGACTTAAAAATATATTTTTTCATATATAGGTTCAATTTTTGAGCTCAAAGGAGGGAAATTTTTAAATTTTAAAAATTTCAATTTTTAAGCTTTATTAGATGGATGTTTTGATGATGTGGCATTGTCTATTTATACTTGGAGTTAATGTAGAGAGGGACCCAAGGAATTTTAGATTTGGAGCTTATAAAAGCTAGATTCTTCTAAAAAAATAATGTTTTATATATATATATATATATATAGGGACCTTTTGAAAGATTAAAAGATCCATTTTGAAGATTTTATAAAAAATTCATTTTTTGGGGGTAAATTGATGCACGAACTGAAAAGTGGCTTTTGTCATAACTACTTACTCTCTTTCTTTGGTGATAGGTAGAGAGAGAATGTTTCTTCTCTCTACCTTTACTCCTATCTCTCTTTTTACTCCCCTCTCTCTCCTACTTTATCCCCCCTATTCCTCCTACTTTACCACCCTCATTCCCTACTTCCCCCCCTCTCCTATCTAGAGAGAAGTTAGAGAGAGAGCTACAAAAGTAGCCCTATTTATTGTCTTTGTTCCCTCCATCCCCTACAAAATTAGCTTTAATCCCTTAAAGCTAGGGAACCTTACATGGCCCCAAGGGGGTCCAATTTTTTCCTAATGCCTATCAAACATGTTTGTGAAGGCTGTATTTTGGGTAAGATGCAATACTCAAAGTTTCCAAAGCATGGTTTAGTTAGGGCCACATGCAGGTTGCAGCTTGTGCATAGTCATGTTTGTGGGCCCATGCAAACTCCATCCTTGGGCAATTACCTTTACTTTGTGACTTTCATTGATGATTACTTCAAGCATGCATAGGTATTTTCACTTAAAGAGAAATACAAAGTATTTATGTGCTTCAAACGATATCTGACAATGGCAAAAAATTTCTTGAAATGTACTATGGACACCCTCCATTTATATCAAGGGGGGGAGTATATGTCTCATGAATATTATGCATTTTTGGCTAGTCATGGGATAAACCACCAATGTATAGTGCCTTATATGCCTCAATAAAATGGTGTTGCTGAGAGGAAAAATAGGTCATTTACGGAAATGGCACGATATATGGTCAAAGTCAAGCTTTTCCATATACCTTTTGGCTTGATGCCATCATGTGTGTCACTTATATACTAAACAGGCGTCCTACAAAATATTTGTGGTCTATTCCTCCATATGAAGCATGGCATGATAGAAACCCTTCTATTGAGCACATGCGTGTGTTTGGCTATTTGGCATATGCTTTGGTGCTACAAACACAACACATAAAATTGGATAACAAGGATGTCAAATGTATTTTTGTTGGTTATAATGTGAAAGAAAAGGTTACCGGTTGTATCATCCACAAAAAACGTGTATTCTGGTTTCACAAGATGTTGTGTTTGTGGAAGATTCTATTCAGCCCTTGTTGTCATGTACTAGAGACAATAATGTAAGCTCATAGGACATTTATGACACTTTTTTGCCTCTTTTTTAGTGGTGGAAGTATGAATGTAAACTCCAATGAGGTAAATGTACAGCCTATGGGGTTTTTTCAAAATGTTATAAATCAGCCTATTGCTGATGCAAATGTACATGACGTACTTCATGAGGAAAGGCTGAGAATGAGCAGGCTAGAGGTATGCCTAAATGGCTAGTGCATACTTTGTATGATAGTAAATTGGATGCAACTTTGTCTAGTTGTACTCATTCAGGTTCTGGCCATGCATCTTATGCATCAGATTGTTATGCTTTGGTTGTGTCTAGCTTACATGATGGTGAGCTTTTGATGAAACATAGAATTCAAAAACTTGGATGGCTGCCACGTAATCAAAATATGGTGCACTTATAGAAAATGACACATGGACTTTATGTGTTTTGCCTCTTGGAAAAAAGTCCATTGGTACAAAGTGGGTTTACAAGTTGAAACTCAAGCCGAATGGTGAGTTTGATTGTTATAAGGCTCGCCTTGTTGCAAAGGGCTATGCATAGCAAAAAGGCATAGATTATGAAGAGACTTTTACTGCCACTTGTTGTATGACTACTGTGCATTTTCTATGTGCATTGGAAGCTCATTTTGGTTGGGATGTACATTAATCAGACATGTTACTACTTCCTTGAATGGTGACATATTTTAGGAAGTTTATGTAACACAGCCTCGCGGTTTTGTCAAGCAAGGACAAGAGGATAAGGTGTGCAAATGTAAAAAAGCTTTGTATGGGTTGAAGAAATCACCTTGTGCATGGTATGAGAAGGTTGACACTCATTTGGTCAAATGAGGGTCTTGTGACAGTCCAATAGAAATCACATTGTATGTAAAGTATGAGGGTGATGTACTTCTCATTGTGGTTCTTTATGTGGATGATTTTCTCATCACAAGACCAAATGAGAGACATATTGCTGAATTTAAGGCTTATTTGAATGCTACTTTCAAGATGAAAGATTTAGGGCTATTGCATCATTATTTGGGTATACAGTTTAAGCAGTGTGATGGTGGTATTGCCTTGTGTCAAAAAAGTTACATAGAGACATTGCTATGTAAGCATGGAGTTGAGGATTTCAAACCTATTGCCACTCCTAGGGAAACAGGTTTGAAATTTATTCTTCATGATGCTGGTGATCCTGTAGATGTCACTCTTTAGGGATGCCTCATTTATGTATGCAACACATAAGTTGGATATTCACTTTTCTCTCTCACAAGTCAACAGATTTATGCATAGCCCAGGGTCTAGGCATTGGCAGGCTGCCTAGAGGTTTTTTTGCTACTTGAGTGGAACTTTACATCTTGGCTTGTGTTATCCCAAGAGGGGATCATTGCTACCAGATTTACATGTTTTTTTGGACTCAAATTAGGATACTTGGTTTGACACGCGAGTGTGCACAAGTGGTTTTTGTTTCATGCTTGGCAGTTCATGTATATCATGGTTGAGCAAGAATCAACCTAATGTGACCACTTCTAGTTTGTGAGACTGAGTATAGGGCAGTCTTCACTGTTACGATTGAGTGTGTATGGCTCAGACGCCTTATGACTGATTTGGGTGTTGGACAGGACACTGCCAACACTATCTACACTGACAGTCAGAACGCATTGGTAGTTGCAAGGAACCTAGTTTTTCATGCTTGCACAAAGAAAATTGAGGTGAATTACCACTATGTCAGGGACATGCTCTCAGTAGGAGAGGTCAGCTTGGCTTATGTGCCAACACAGGACAACCTTGTAGAGCTTTTCACAAAGGCATTGTCTTGTGAGAAGTTGGAAGCTTTCTGTAAATCTTTGGGCTTACTCCATTTTGTGGACTGATCATGTCCTCAGGTCATGGCACTTCCCTCTACCCTTGTGCCAGCTCTCATTCACCGCATCATTCCAGGGGGGATTTGTTACCATATACATGTGGTAGTGATGTGTGTGAACACACTTAGGACCGCCGTGTCATTTTTTCCCTCACAAGAAGGTTTTTTCCTCTATGCATTGTATATACGTCCATTCATTCTAGGGCTATCTATCTTTCCAATTAACCTTAAAAACACTCTTTGTTGTGTTCCTTGAGCTTCCTTCGTCCTCTCCAAGATGTGTGTGTTTTCTTGCAACCCTAATTTCAACAGTTGTTGTTGTCATTGATGCCATGTGGTTCTTGTTTCTCTTCATACTTGTTGCTTGTCATCTTTGTGTTATGCTTGTTGCACTTTTTTTTCTTGGTGCACTTGTTGTTGTTGCTAGGCTTGCCAATCAAAGTATGTAGTGAGTCACATATGTGGGTAGTGGATGACATATTAGGCATGTCATACATTTCAAAAGTGCACATGTCTTTGGAAACGATAAAGAAGGTCTTACCCAATGTTTTTGGATGGGCAATGTCTAATCCTCTACAAAGAGTGATCCATAATGTGCAAATATAGTTATACATTGCTTTATAGAGTGTGACATATAAAGATGGTAATGAGACAAATATGATTATAATACTCATACACGAAGGATAAGTATTGGGAAGTCACATTAATTGTTGAAAACCTAGAAAATTGTTGCGGTGGTGATTCTGTTATTCAACATTATCTTTGTGGGTATCTCTTTTATAGTTGATAATGTAGAGTGTGTGGTGCTAGATAGGGAAGAGGAGAGCATACTTGGTGTGTGGGTGGAGTATGCCTCGAAAGAGGATACCTTTATGAGTTTGTATATGTACAACTAATAGTGATAAGTGTGGGTGGTAGGTGACCGGACACCGGATGTCCGCCGGTCTTGGGAAAAGGCACGTCGCCTTTACCCCGACAACCTCCCACTTAAAGATAAATGTATTGATAAGTGAATTATAATGGCCAAAATACTAGTATGTACAACAAAAATACATGAGAGACTCTCTCAACCTACTCCCACTGGCTCACTCATGAAACCTACATGCAATCATATTGGCTCTAGTGATAGGAAAGCAAGCATATCCCATGTGAGAGCTTGCATGCAAAGCCCGTAGACAACTCTGTATGGTCTCCAAAGTTCCATGATGCATCATGCTAGTGTCATTCATCGTACGACTGAAAACCCTACCACAAATGCTCCCATTACAGCTACTAGGTTGGTCCTAGACACTAGTAGGCTGTACATAAGATGCCCAAACATTGACAAAATATTCACAAAACAGGTAGTACTTGAAAATCTCTTTCAAGCCATGCTCTCAAAATTTTGGCTAAGATTTGGCCATGTGGTCAAATCTTAAGCTCATTTTGATAGTGGGAATTGGGAAATTCGCGAATTCACTAATATAGTGTTTGTATTCATGATATATGGATGTGTCATTACTAGCACCTAGATAGCCACATACCTCTCATCCATAGGTGGAACTATGTGTCTTGATATCAACTCCTTATCCTCTAGCATGATCATATCAAAGAACTCCATGTCCATCATCTCTACCTGTGTGTTTAGGAAGCATACCTACTCTACCTCTATGTGTACTTTAGACTCTGATGATACTGTTTTTGATGTCCAAAAGTCAAAAGGCGAACCAAAAAAGCGAACAATTCATAAATTGCTTGTTTGGAGTGGGATTCAAATGAAATTCTGAGCATACCAAGGTGTTGCTAGACAGAAGGGAAACCTTTGAACTAGATCTTGCTTCATTCCGAGCAAAAAACAATTTGGGGGTAGGATGTATCCACGGGGTTTTTGGGCAGGAATTTGGGAATTCTGAGACCACCAGTTTGTTCAAAGGGTAGGTTTTGCCCTAGGAACATGTTGACTTGAGTGTTTTCTCATCTTTTTGATGTCCAAAAGTCAAAAGGCAAAGCATCTCAGCAAAAAATTCATAAATTGCTTGTTTGGAGTGATTTTGGCATTCAAATGAAATTCTGAGCATACCAAGGCGTTGCTAGACTCAAGGGGAACCTTTGAACCAGATCTTGCTTCATTCATTGCAGAAAACAATTTGGACGTAGAATGTCTCCAGGGGGTTTTTGGGCAGCAATTTGGAAATTCTGAGACCATCAGTGTGTTCAAAGGGTAGGTTTTACCCTAGGAACATGTTGACTTGAGTGTTTTCCCATGTTTTTGATGTCCAAAAGTCAAAAGGCGAAGCTAGAAAGCGAAAAATTCATAGATTGCTTGTTTGGAGTGATTTTGACATTCGGATGAAATCCTGAGCATACCAAGGTGCTGCTAGACTCAAGAGGAACCTTTGAATCAGATCTTGCTTCATTACGTGCAGAAAAACATTTGAGCGTAGGATGTCTGTAGGGGATTTTTCGGCACGAACTTGGGGAATTTGCTACTATCGGTGTGTTCAGAGGGTAGGTTTTACCCTAGGAACATGTTGACTTGAGTGTTTTCCCATGTTTTTGATGTCCAAAAGTCAAAAGGCGAAGCCTGAAAGCAAAAAATTCATAAATTGCTTGTTTGAAGTGATTTTCACATTCAAATGAAATTCTGAGCATACCCACGACTCAAGGGGAAGCTTTGAACCAGATCTTGCTTCATTCCGAACAGAAAGGAATTTGGGCGTAGGATGTCTCCAGGTATTTTTTGGGCACGAATTTGGGAATTCTATGACCATCAGTGTGTTCAGAGGGTAGGTTTTACCCTAGGAACATGTTGACTTGAGTGTATTCCCATGTTTCTGATGTCCAAAAGTCAAAAGGAGAAGCGAGAAAGCGAAAAATTCATAAATTTCTTGTTTGGAGTGATTTAGAGATTCAAATGAAATTTTGAGCATACGAAGGTGCTGCTACACAGAAGGGGAACCTTTGAACCAGATCTTGCTTCATTCCGAGCAGAAACATTTTTGGGCGTAAGATGTCTCCAAGCAGTTTTTGGATAGGAATTTGGGAATTTTGAGACCACCAGTGTGTTCAGAGGGTAGGTTTTACCCTTGGAACATGTTGACTTGAGTGTTTTACCATGTTTTTGATGTCCAAAAGTCAAAAGGCGAAGCAAGAAAGCAAAAAATTCATAAATTGCTTGTTTGGAGTGATTTTGACATTCAAATAAAATTTTGAGCGTACCAAGGTGTTGCTAGACTCAAGGCGACGCTTTGAACGAGATCTTGCTTCATTCCGAGCAGAAAAGAATTTGGGCGTACGATGTCTCCAGGGGCGTTTTGGACAGGAATTTGGAAATTCTGAGACCACCAGTGTCTTGACAGGGCAGGTTTTACCCTAGGAACATGTTGACTTGAGTGTTTTCCCACGTTTTTTATGTCCAAAAGTCAAAAGGGGAAGCGAGAAAGCGAAAAATTCATAAATTGCTTGTATGGAGTGATTTTGAGATTCAAATGAAATTCTGAGCATACCAAGGTGTTGCTAGACAGAAGGGGAACATTTGAACCAGATCTCGCTTCATTCCGAGCAGAAATACATTTGGGTGTAGGATGTCTGTAGGGGGTTTTTGGGCAGGAATTTGGGAATTCTGAGACCAACAGTGTGTTCAGAGGGTAGGTTTTACCCTAGGAACAAGTTGACTTGAGTGTTTTCCCACGTTTTTGATGTCCAAAAGTCAAAAGGCGAAGCCTGAAAGCGGAAAATTCATAAATTGCTTGTTTAGAGTGAGTTTGAGATTCAAATGAAATTCTGAGCATAACAAGGTGTTGCTAGACATAAGGGTTTGAACCAGATCTTGCTTCATTCGGAGCATAAGAACATTTGGGCGTAGGATGTCTCCAGGGGGTTTTTGTGCAGGAATTTGGGAATTTTGAGACCATTAGTGTGTTCAGAGGGTAGGTTTTGCCCAAGGAACATGTTGACTTGAGTGTTTTCCCATGTTTTTGATGTCCAAAAGTCAAAAGGCGAAGCCAGAATCCGAAAAATTCATACATTGCTTGTTTGGAGTGATTTTGAGATTCAAATGAAATTCTAAGCATACCAAGCAGTTGCTAGACAGAAGGGGAACCTTTAAACCAGATCTTGCTTCAATCCGAGCAGGAAAACATTTGGACGTAAGATGTCTCCAAGGGGGTTTTATACAGGAATTTGGGAATTCTGAGACCATCAGTGTGTTCAGAGGGTAGGGTAAAACCTACCCTCTGAACACACTGATGGCTTTTAGACAGGAATTTGGGAATTCTGAGACCATCAGTGTGTTCAGAGGGTAGGTTTTACCCTAGGAACATGTTGACTTGAGTGTTTTCCATGCTTTTGATGTCCAAAAGTCAAAAGGCGAAGCAAGAAAGCGAAAAATTCATAAATTGCTTGTTTGGAGTGCTTTTGACGTTTAAATGAAATTGTGAGCGTACCAAGGTGTTGCTAGACTCAAGGGGACGCTTTGAACAAGATCTTGCTTCATTCCGAGCAGAAAAGAATTTGGGCGTAGGATGTCTCCAGGGGGGTTTTGGACAGGAATTTGGAAATTCTGAGACCACCAGAGTCTTGACAGGGCAGGTTTTACCCTAGGAACATGTTGACTTGAGTGTTTTCCCACGTTTTTTATGTCCAAAAGTCAAAAGGAGAAGCGAGAAAGCGAAAAATTCATAAATTGCTTGTTTGGAGTGATTTTGAGATTCAAATGAAATTTTGAGCATACCAAGGTGTCGCTAGACAGAAGGGGAACCTTTCAACCAAATCTTGCTTCATTCGAAGCAGAAAAACATTTGGGCGTAGGATGTCTCCAGGGGATTTTTGGGCAGGAATTTGGTAATTCTGAGACGATCGATGTGTTCAGAGGGTAGGTTTTACCCTAGGAACAAGTTCACTTGAATGTTTTCGCCTATTTTTGATGTCAAAAAGTCAAAAGGCGAAGCAGGAAAGCGAAAAATTCATAAATTGGTTGTTTGGAGTGATTTTGACATTCAAATGAAATTCTGAGCGTAGCAAGGTGTTGCTAGACTCAAGGGGAACCTTTGAACCAGATCTTGCGTCATTCTAAGAAGAAAAATATTTGGGCGTAGGATATCTCCAAGCGGTTTTTGGACAGTAATTTGAGAACTTTGAGACCACTAATGTGTTCAGAGGGTAGGTTTTACCCTAGGACCATGTTGACTTGAGTGTTTTCCCATGTTTTTGATGTCCAAAAGTCAAAAGGCGAATATAGAAAGTGAAAAATTCATAAATTACTTGTTAGGATTGATTTTGACATTCAAATGAAATGTGAGCATACCAAGGTGTTGCTAGACTCAAGGGGAAGCTTTGAACCAGATCTTGCTTCATTCCGAGCAGAAAAGAATTTGGGCGTATGTTGTCTCCAGGTGGTTTTTGGACAGGAATTTGGGAATTCTGAGACCACCAGTGTGTTGAGAGGGCAGGTTTAACCCTAGGAACATGTTGACTTGAGTGTTTTCCCACGTTTTTTATATCCAAAAGTCAAAAGGGGAAGCGAGAAAGCGAAAAATTCATAAATTGCTTGTTTGGAGTGATTTTGAGATTCAAATGAAATTCTGAGCATACCAAGGTGTTGCTAGACTCAAGGGGAACCTTTGAACCATATCTTGCTTCATTCATTGCAGAAAACAATTTGGGCATAGAATGTCTCCAGGGGGTTTTTGGGCAGCAATTTGGGAATTCTGAGACCACCTGTTGCGAGACTGGGCACCCTCCTGTTGTAGTGGTTAACTGCAATTGGGATAGCTAGGCGTAATGGTTAATTATGTGTTGTCTATTTATTTTACTAATTGAGTTGATGATGATTTTGTAGAGTGGAATGCGGGGAGTTGATGAAGAGGCGACGGCAATTACTCTTGGCCATTTTATATTTGCACAGTATCTTAGAACATCGTTTCAATAAGCCACTATGGCTCTGTAAATAGTTGTAGTGGGAACTCCCCTTATGGGTCATGCAAGAACTAATGAGCTTCACTCATTTGCAAAAGTAAAGTGGTTGTAAAAGAGGGGCCTCAAATTTTGGCACCTTAAACTCAAAGTAATATATTAAATACCAACTCCACAAGAGAGGTGCCGTGGAGTTTGGGGCTAGATTTAGGACTCTCTCTTGCAGATTCTCTTCTCTACTCTCTTAAGCTATGGTTATTTTGCTGTGTACTCTCTAATCTAATCTCCATCTCTTACACATATCTTACACCTCCTTACAAGCTTGTCTATATCAATTCTCTGTTTACTGTGTGTGTGTGTCATAGTCTAGGTGAGTGTGTGTGCTTGGAAATTGGAAGAAGAGGTGGACAGTTTGATGGTGATGGCTTGAAAGCTTATGTTGAGTACTGTAAGCGGTCGATCTCCCCCTCTTCTCCCAACAGTGGTATCAGAGCCTCAGGTTCGAGGATTAATCGGCACCAGATTTCAGTTTTAAGAAGGAGTTTTCTCTAATCGACAAAACCCCAATTGCAATTCATCGACTTTGCAATTCAAGGATTCAAGGGTTCGTGGAAATTCGAAGTATAATTGATCGAGTTCACAGAAGAAAAACTCGATTGTTAATCGGTGGCTAATCGGCAATCAATTTTCAATTTCGGCTTCAAGACGATCAAGAACGGGTATGTTCAACGATTAAATTTAAGCACTCGCTAAGCTTGCGTATACATAAAGATACGGACGAGAACAATCTGCGAGCACACCCTCCTGCACACAAGAAAAGCTAAATGTCAACCTCATCGAAAGCTGCAGAAAATACTGTCAAAAGTATTGGCTTAGTTTATGCATCAATTCTTGCTTTTGTCTTGTAGCCTGGAAAACTTCAAAGGGTCACCATATATCTCAATTTTTTTTGGCTTGAGTTGTTCTTCCAGAGAATCCCATGCAAACTTAAAAGTTAAAGTTAACTTCAAAGACTTAAAGTTAAATTCAAAGACTTAAAGTTAAGCTCAAAGAGGTATTTAAGTGGTCAAGGGTCCACTTCATCTTCAAGCTTAATAACCTTTAAAGAAGACAAACACCCTTTCAATATCCTCAACACTTTGGCTTTGGACACAATTAGTAAGCCTTGCACCCCTTGGTCGGCACCACTACAAACACAACCGTAAAAATCACATACTCCGCCCTTCATTAAGAATTCTTGGGCCGCCAACCTTCCAAAAAAATAATAAAAAAATCTTCGGCTGTCTTTCCAGATTGCTAATTGCCATTGCTTTTGAGATACGGGAGATCGGGTGCCAAGAAATTCAACTCGCTCAGTGACACACCGTCGGACTGTTTGTTCTCTGGCAATTTCCTAGCGCATCGCCATTCTGGACTGGACGCCACCGCTCTTTTTCAGCTAAGTACATTACAATTCTGTTATTTATTTTATTTTATTCCGCATATTGCATCTGTGAATATCACCAAATAGCCTTTTTAAGCATTACCATTTAATTATTTATTTTTTTTAAGAAAAAGAAAGAAAGAATAAAACAATAAAAAAATAATAAAAAAAGAAAAAGAAAAAGAAAAGCACGTAATCATGGCACATCTTCCTCATGCACCCACAATTACAGAGCAACTTCAAAATTTGCAGCAGTCACTCACATATGAACGCATGCAAAGGCAAGAACTTGAAGATAAATTATTACATTCTGCACGCACCGAATCTGCACCGGCACCCAAGAAAAACAAAATTAAGAGAAAAGTCTTCACTTTCAAAGATTTTGATGGCACTAAAGATGCTAGCACGGTTCTAGCATGGGTTAGTCAGTTAGATGACTACTTTCATGATGAAGACTTTCCCGAGCGTGAAATGGTAAAGTGTGCATCCAATCATCTCACTAGCAGCGCTGCATTGTGGTGGAACGCAACCAAACAACACGGTAAAAGACCATGCACCTGGAATGCATTCAAAAAAGTGTTTTTACCCCAATTTTTGCCAACACAGTACAAAGCTAAAGCACGACGTCAATGGGATTTAATTCAACAGGGTAGAAATGAAGATGTACAGGGTTACACTGACCGTTTTTGGAATTGTCTAATTCAATTGCAAGCTATTCAACATGTTAGTCGCAAGAAATTGAAGCGAAAGTACATATCAGGCTTGGCACTACAAATTAGTGTTGAAGTAGATATGTTCGAACCTGATTCTCTGTCAAAGGCCATTAATTTGGCTCTCAATGCAGAAAAGAAGAAAGGTGGACATTCCTCTCACACTGATCAACCTGCTAACACTAACCGCAACAAGAGACCTCCTTTCTCTCCTAACTCTGACAGAAGCAAACACCAAAGCCGTACCTTTTTCAAAAGACGAAGATTTGACAATCCTCCTGCCACTGCTCAACCTCATACGAGCAACAACCACAACAACACTCAGCAACGAGGCGACCAACATCCTTTCAACCAGCATTTTCCTCCAAATTCTAATGGTAACAAAAAGGTAAAGTGTTTTAAATGCTTTCAGTATGGTCACTATGCAGATAAGTGCCCAAATGGTCATGCTAAGGGCAATGGTCAATCCAATGGCCATTCAAATGGAGTGAACATGAATTCAAGTCAAAAACCCTTCAACAACAACCGCCCCAATGGAGCTACTCTTAACCTCATCGAAGATGCTACACCCGACGACAATGAAGTGGAAGTTAACTACGATGAGGGATATGATCCTGATTATGATAACGATGACAACCCATCCTCAGGTACTTCTATATCTCCTCACACTTTGTTTAAAGTGCAAGGCACTGTTAAGGGTGAAAATGTCACCATTCTGCTAGATGATGGTAGTAGCCATGATTTCATTTCCACACGACTGGCACAACAACTATCACTCTCTGAAATTTCATCACCCCACAAGGTCAAAACTGTTTTTAATAATCAACATTTTAATTGTAAAACTCAAGTCACTGTTGAAGTTTGCATTGGTGAATTCACGCAAGCACGTACATTTTTGGTAGCACCATTGCATGGACTCGATATGATTTTGGGAATGCCATTTCGTCATGAATTTGACCCGTTGATCAAATATAAAACACGTACAATGTCTCTCACTCATAATAATAAAAAATTCTCCATCCAAGCAACACTGGCACATCAAAAATTTCCACTCCTCTCTCACACTCAAGCCAAACGAGCAATTCGAAAACAGGGGAAAACATATCTAGTATTGGTAAATCAAATTTCTGTTGAAACTGAAACTTCACGTATCCACACACGATGAATTTCTCTCACAATTTAAAGATTGTTTCATGCATGATCTCCCACCTGGAATTCCACCATCACGTCCAGAAGACCACAAAATTGACATCATACCGGGTAGTGAACCTCCTTGTAGAGCACCTTATCGTGTAAATCCTACCGCACACAGGGAAATACAAACTCAAATCCCTGATTTACTTGACCGAGGCCTAATCCGACCTAGTAGTTCACCATACGGAGCTCCAGTACTTCTTGTCAAGAAGAAAAATGGAACCTTTCGTATGTGTATCGACTACAGGGCTTTAAACAAGATCACCATTAAGAATAGGTTTCCTATTTCTAGAGTGGATGATCTACTAGACAAACTGAAAGGGGCAAACATCTTTAGAAAAATTGACCTTAAATCAGGATATCACCAAGTCAAAATGTTTGAACATGATGTCTACAAAACTGCTTTCAGAACACAAACTGGGCACTATGAATTTCTTGTCATGCCATTTGGTTTGACAAATGCACCAGCTACATTCACACGCATGATGAATCGAATTTTCATTGACCATCAAGATTTTGTGATTGTATTTTTTGATGACATTTTGATATTAAGTAAATCTAAAGAAGACCATAAGCAACATTTAACACGTGTATTTGATCTGCTTGCACAAAATCACTTGTATTTGAATCCTGAAAAGAGTTCATTTTTCCAATCTGAAATTGAATATTTGGGACATATTGTATCGGGTAAAGGAATTCATGTCGATCCAAAGAAAATTGAAGCCATTCAATCCTGGCCTAGACCCAAAAACTTGCATGAGCTACGATCTTTTCTTAGTCTTTGCAGCTATTACAGGAAATTTGTTCGTAATTTTACTTACAAAGCACATTATTTGACTCTCTTGTTGAAGAAAAACACGCCTTATGAATGGACTGATTTGCAAGAATGCTCATTTAATGCACTTAAACATGCTTTGACTAATGCACCTGTATTGCAATTGCCTGATTTTGAACGACCATTCTTTGTGGTAGTCACTGATGCTAGTGGTAAAGGTATCGGTGCAGTCCTTATGCAAGATAACCATCCCATTGCTTTCGAAAGTCGTAAATTCAAACCGTCTGAAATAAAGTTCAGTACTTATGATAAAGAATTGACTGCTGTGGTACATGCATTGAAAATCTGAAAACACTATGTAATGGGTACTGACTTGATCATTAAAACTGATCAACAAAGTATCAAATATTTACTTTCTCAGCCTTTAATAGATGATAGACAGCCTTTTATTCAAAGTTTTCAGCCCAACATTCAATACCAGCCTGGTAAAGAAAACGTTGTAGCTGATGCCTTGAGTGGAAGACCCTCACTTAATCATCTATCAACCATTACGGGAACTTCATTTGACACTATGCCTGACACTTATGCACATGATGATGACTTCAAAACAACATGGTTGCACATGCTTGATAATTCTGTACACACATTTCTCGAATACACAATTCAAGAAAACTTCCTTTATTTCAAACAAAAATTGTGTGTGACTAAACCTTTCCATACATTAATTATTGAAGAATTGCACAAACCCCCTTATGCTGGACATAGAGGATTTGCTGCAACTTTTCAAAATTTATGTCGTGATTTCTATTGGCCTACTATGAGAATGGATGTTAAACAGTATGTGTCAACTTGTTTGATTTGTAAAAAAATCAAAGCAGCTACCGGTAAGAAATTGGGACATTTACACCCTCTCCCCATTCCTGAAAGACCCTAGGAACATATTTCAATGGATTTTGTTACTGGTTTCCCACTCACAACGCACAAACATGACATGATATGGACTATTATTGATCGTTTCTCTAAACAAGCGTACCTCGTTCCATGTAAGAAAACACTCACAGCACATCAAGCTGCACTTTTGTTTCTTAAGACTGTTTTCCCACATCATGGTTTGCCTAAAGTGATTATTTATGATCGAGATTCAAAATTTTGTAGTGCTTTTTGGACTACTGTGTTTGAAAATCTTGGCACTACACTTGACTTGACTTCTGCATTTCATCCTGAATCCAATGGTCAAACTGAAGTCACAAATCGCACAATCATTGATTTTCTAAAGGCTTATGTTTCTTCTCAACCTAAGAAATGGGATGATTACATACATATTTTGCAATTTTCATACAACAACACCACTCACACTGCCACGGGTAAATCTCCCTTTGAAATTGTATACGGTCACTCACTTCCTACTCCTGCTTCACGTCTTTCTAATGTTGTGCCTGCCGCTGATGATTTCACTACTGACTTTCATGATATTTATGCAAGTGTGCATTCTGCCATTAAACACTCACAAGAACTTTACACCAAGCATGCTAACAAGCACCGCAAGGCACACCAATTCAAAGAAGGTGATCATGTTTTACTTCGCATCGAAAAAAGAATGATCAAAAGTGTTGATACTAATGTCTTTGTTAAGCTTGCTCCTCGTTTTTATGGACCTTTCAAAATTTCAGCTGTCATTAATGATGTTTCTTTTCGTTTAGAATTACCTGCACATTGGCACATTCACAATGCATTTCACATTAGTCTTTTACGACCATTCAGAGGACCCCTACCTACACACCACATTTACGAAGACCCACCTCCACTTCTAGACCAAGAAGAGCAACTCATCCTTGACAAAATATTTGACCATGAGACCACCACTACACGCACTGGAATGGTTTATAACTGTTACCTTTTGACTTTCAAGGGCCACCCTAGAGAGGATGCCAAATGGATGCTTGAAAAGTTTTTTCGCAACTTTCCCAACCTTCTCCACACTTTCCATCACTCACGGTCCAGTTGATTTCTCTATTGAGCAACTGAGGACAGTTGCTATCCCTGGTGGGAGGGATGTTACGAGACTGGGCACCCTCCTATTCTGGTGGTTAACTGCAATTGGGATAGCTGGGCGTAATGGTTAATTATGTGCTGTCTATTTATTTTACTAATTGAGTTGATGATGATTTTGTAGAGTGGAATGCGGGGAGTTGATGAAGAGGCGACGGCAATTACTCTTGGACATTTTATATTTGCACAGTATCTTAGAACATCGTTTCAATAAGCCACTATGGCTCTGTAAATAGTTGTAGTGGGAACTCCCCTTATGGGTCATGCAAGAACTAATGAGCTTCACTCATTTGCAAAAGTAAAGTGGTTGTAAAAGAGGGCCCTCAAATTTTGGCACCTTAAACTCAAAGTAATATATTAAATACCAACTCCACAAGAGAGGTTCCGTGGAGTTTGGGGCTAGATTTAGGCCTTTCTCTTGCAGATTCTCTTCTCTACTCTCTTAAGCTATTGTTATTTTGTTGTGTATTCTCTAATCTAGTATCCATCTCTTACACATCTCTTACACCTCCTTACAAGCTTGTCTATATCAATTCTTTGTTTACTGTGTGTGTGTGTCATAGTCTAGGTGAGTGTGTGTGCTTGGAAATTGGAAGAAGAGGTGGACAGTTTGATGGTGATGGCTTGAAAGCTTATGTTGAGTACTTTAAGCAGTCGATCTCCCCCTCTTCTCCCAACACCACCAGTGTGTTCAAAGGGTAGGGTTTACCCTAGGAACATCTTGACTTGAGTGTTTTCCCATGTTTTTGATGTCCAAAAGTCAAAAGGCGAAGCAAGAAAGCGAAAAATTCATAAATTGCTTATTTGCAGTGATTTTGACATTCAAATGAAATTATGAGCATACCAAGGTGTTGCTAGACTCAAGGGGAACCTTTGAACCAGGTCTTGCTTCATTCCGAGCAGAAAACCATTTAGGCGTAGGGTGTGTTCAGGGGATTTTTTGGGCATGAATTTGGGAATTCTGAGACCACCTGTGTGTTCAAAGGGTAGGTTTTACCCTAGGAATATGTTGAGTTGAGCGTTTTCCCATGTTTTTCATGTCCAAAAGTCAAAAGGCGAAGCTAAAAAGAGAAAAATTCATAGATTGCTTGTTTGGAGTGATTTTGACATTCAAATAAAATCCTGAGCATACCAAGGTGTTGCTAGACTCAAAAGGAACCTTCGAACTAGATCTTGGTTCATTTCGAGCAGAAAAAAAATTGGACGTAGGATGTCTCCAGGGGGGGGGTTTGGGTAGTAATTTGGGAATTCTGAGACCACCAGTGTGTTCAGAGAGTAGGTTTTACTCTATAAATATTTTGAGTGTTTTCCCATGTTTTTGATGTCCAACAGTCAAAAGGCGAAGCAAGAAAGCGAAAAATTCATAAATTGCTTGTTTGGAGTGATTTCAGATTCAAATGAAATTCTGAGCATACCAAGGTGTTGCTAGACAAAAGGGGAACATTTGAACCAGATCTTGCTTCATTTCGACCAGAAAAACATTTGGGCGTAGGATGTCTCCAGGGGGTTTTTGAGCAGGAATTTGGGAATTCCGAGACCACCACTGTGTTCAAAGGGTAGGTTTTAGCAAAGGAATGTGTTGAGTATTTTCATATGTTTTTGATGTCCAAAAGTCAAAAGGCGAAGCTTGAAATCAAAAAATTCATAAATTGCTTGTTTGGAGTGATTTTGAGATTCAAATGAAATTCTGAGCATACTACGGTGTTGCTAGACAGAAGGGGAACATTTGAACCAGATCTTGCTTCATTTCGAACAGAAAAACAATAAGGCATACGATGTCTCCAAGGGGTTTTTGAGGAGGAATTTGGGAATTCTGAGACCATCACTGTGTTCAGAGGGTAGGTTTTACCCTAGGAACAAGTTGACTTGAGTGTTTTCTCATGTTTTTGATGTCCAAAAGTCAAAAGGCGAAGCTAGAAAGCGAAAAATTCATAGATTGCTTGTTTGGGGTGATTTTGACATTCAAATGAAAGCTTGAGCATACCAAGGTGTTGCTAGACTCAAGGGGAACCTTTGAACCAGATCTTGCTTCATTCCGAGCAGAAACAAAATTGGGTGTAGGATGTCTCCAGGGGGGTTTTTTGGGCAGGAATTTGGGAATTCGGAGACCACCAGTGTGTTCAAAGGGTAGGTTTTAGCAAAGGAATGTGTTGAGTATTTTCATATGTTTTTGATGTCCAAAAGTCAAAAGGCGAAGCTTGAAATCAAAAAAGTCATAAATTGCTTATTTGGAGTGATTTTGAGATTCAAATGAAATTCTGAGCATACTATGGTGTTGCTAGATAGAAGGGGAACCAGATCTTGCTTCATTTCAGGACAGAAAAACATTAAGCCGTACGATGTCTCCAGGGGGTTTTTGAGGAGGAATTTGGGAATTCTGAGACCACCAGTGTGTTCAAAGGGTAGGTTTTACCCTAGAAACAAGTTGACTTGAGTGTTTTCTCATGTTTTTGATGTCCAAAAGTCAAAAGGCGAAGCATTTACGCAAAAAAATAATAAATTGCTCGTTTGGAGTGATTTTGAGATTCAAATGAAATTATGAGCATACCAAGGTGTTGCTAGACTCAAGGGGAACCTTTGAACCAGATCTTGCTTCATTCCGAGCAGAAAATTTTTTGGGCGTAAGATGTCTCCAAGCGGTTTTTGGATAGGAATTTGGGAATTTTGAGACCACCAGTGTGTTCAGAGGGTAGGTTTTACCCTAGGAACATGTTTACTTGAGTGTTTTCCCATGTTTTTGATGTTCAAAAGTCAAAAGGCGAATCTAGAAAGCGAAAAATTCATAGATTGCTTGTTTGGAGTGATTTTGACATTCAAATGAAATCCTGAGCGTACCAAGGTGTTGCTAAAGTCAAGGGGAACCTTTGAACTATATCTTGCTTCATTCCGAGCAGAAAAACATTTGGACGTAGGGTGTGTCCAGGGGATTTCTGGGCATGAATTTGAGAATTCTGAGACCACCAGTGTGTTCAAAGGGTAGGTTTTACCCTAGGAACATGTTGAGTTGAGTGTTTTCCCATGTTTTTGATGTCCAAAAGTCAAAAGGCGAAGCACGAAAGCGAAAAATTCACAAATTGCTTGTTTGGAGTGATTTTGAGATTCAAATGAAATTCTGAGCATACCAAGGTGTTGCTAGACAGAAGGGGAACCTTTGAACCACATCTTGCTTCATTCCGAGCAGAAAAACATTTGGATGTAGGATGTCTCCAGGGGGTTTTTGAGCAGGAATTTGGGAATTCCTGAGACCACTAGTGTGTTCAAAGGGTAGGTTTTACCCTAGGAACATATGCATGTTGAGTTGAGTATTTTCCCATGTTTTTGATGTCCAAAAGTCAAAAGGCGAAGCTAGAAATCGAAAAATTTATAGATTTCTTGTTTGGAGTGATTTTGACATTCAAAAGAAATCCTGAGCATACCAAGGTGTTGCTAAACTCAAGGGGAACCTTTGAACCAGATCTTGCTTCATTCCGAGCAGAAAAAAATTCGGTGTAGGATGTCTCCAGGGGGGTTTTTTGGGCACGGATTTGGGTATTCTGAGACCACCAGTGTGTTCAGAGGGTAGGTTTTACCCAAGGAATGTGTTTAGTATTTTCTCCTGTTTTTGATGTCCAAAAGTCAAAAGGTGAAGCAGGAAAGCGAAAAATTCATAAATTTCTTGTTTAGAGTGATTTTGAGATTCAAATGAAATTCTGAGCATACCAAGGTGTTGCTAGACAGAAGGGGAACTTTTGAACCAGATCTTGCTTCATTTCGAGCACAAAATAATTAAGGCGTACGATGTCTCCAGGGGGTTTTTGAGGAGGAATTTGATAATTCTGGGACCATCAGTGTGTTCAGAGGGTAGGTTTTACCCTAGGAACATGTTGACTTGAGTGTTTTCCCATGTTTTTGATGTCCAAAAGTCAAAAGGTAAAGCCTGAAAGCGGAAAATTCATAAATTGCTTGTTTAGAGTGATTTTGAGATTCAAATGAAATTCTGAGCATACCAAGGTGTTGCTAGACATAAGGGTTTGAACCAGATCTTGCTTCATTCTGAGCATAAAAACATTTGGGCATAGGATGTCTCTAGGGGGTTTTTGGGCAAAAATTTGGTAATTCTGAGACCATCGGTGTGTTCAGAGGGTAGGTTTAACCCTAGGAACAAGTTGACTTGAGTGTTTTCCCATGTTTTTAATGTCCAAAAGTCAAAAGGCGAAGCAAGAAAGCAAAAAATTCATAAATTGCTTGTTTGGGGTGATTTTGACATTCAATTGATATTTTGAGCGTACCAAGGTGTTGCTAGACTCAAAGGGAACCTTTGAACCAGGTCTTGCTTCATTCTGAGCAGAAAATTTTTTGGGCGTAGGATGTCTCCAAGGGGTTTTTCCACAGGAATTTGGGAATTTTGAGACCACCACTGTGTTCAGAGGGTAGGTTTTACTCTAGGAACATGTTGACTTGAGTGTTTTCCCATGTTTTTGATGTCCAAAAGTCAAAAGGCGAAGCAAAAAAGCGAAAAATTCATAAATTGCTTGTTTGGAGTGATTTTGACATTCAAATGAAATCCTGAGCATACCAAGGTGTTGCTAGACTCAAGAGGAAGATTTGAACCAGATCTTGCTTCATTCCGAGCTGAAAAATATTTCGGCGTAGGATGTCTACAAGCGGTTTTTGGGAATTTTGAGACCACCAGTGTGTTCAGAGAGTAGGTTTCACCCTAGGAACATGTTGACTTGAGTGTTTTCCCATGTTTTTGATGTCCAAAAGTCAAAAGGTGAAGCTAGAAAGCGAAAAATTCATAAATTGCTTGTTTGGAGTGATTTTGACATTAAAATGAAATCGTGAGCATACCAAGGTGTTGCTAGACTCAAGAGGAAGATTTGAACCAGATCTTGCTTCATTCCGAGCAGAAAAGAATTTGGGCATAGGATGTCTCCAGAGGGTTTTTGGACAGGAATTTGGGAATTTTGAGACCAGGAGTGTGTTCAGAGGGTAGGTTTTACCCTAAGAACATGTTGACTTGAGTGTTTTCCTATGTTTTTGATGTCCAAAAGTCAAAAGGGGAAGCGAGAAAGCGAAAAATTCATAAATTGCTTGTTTGGAATGATTTTGAGATTCAAATGAAATTCTGAGCATACCAAGGCGCTGCTAGACAGAAGGGGAACCTTTGAACCAAATATTGCTTCATTCCGAGCAGAATAACATTTGGGCGTAGGATGTGTCCAGGGGGTTTTTGGGTAGGAATTTGGGAATTCTGAGACCAACAGTGTGTTCAAAGGGTAGGTTTTACCCTAGGATCATGTTGACTTGAGTGTTTTCCCACGTTTTTAATGTCCAAAAGTCAAAAGGTGAAGCAAGAAAGCGAAAAATTCATAAATTACTTGTTTGGAGTGATTTTGACATTCAAATGAAATTCTGAGCGTACCAAGGTGTTGTTAGACTCAAGGTGAGCCTTTGAACCAGATCTTGCTTCATTCCGAGCAGAAAAATAGTTGGGTGTATGATGTCTCCAAGAGGTTTTTGGGCAGGAATTTGGGAATTTTGAGACCACCAGTGTGTTCAGAGGGTAGGTTTTACCCTTGCAACATGTTGACTTGAGTGTTTTCCCATGTTTTTTGATGTCCAAAAGTCAAAAGGCGAAGCCAGAAAGCGAAAAATTCATAAAATGCTTGTTTGGAGTTATTTTGACATTCAAATGAAATTTTGAGCATACCAAGGTGTTGCTAGTCTCAAGGGGAACCTTTGAACTAGATCTTGCTTCATTCTGAGCAGAAAATAAATTAGGTGTAGGATGTCTCAAGGGGGTTTTTGGGCAGGACTTTGGGAATTCTGAGACCAGCAGTGTGTCCAGAGGGTAGGTTTTACCCTAGGAACATGTTGACTTGAATGTTTTTCCATGTTTTTGATGTCCAAAAGTCAAAAGCCGGTGCTAGAAAGAGAAAAATTTATAAATTGCTTCTTTGGAGTTATTTTGACATTCAAATGAAATTTTGAGCATACCATTGGATTGCTGGACACAGGGAGAGTCTTAGGTTCAAATTTGGGCCAATTCTGAGCAAATAGACATCCTACCCGTAGGATGTCTCTTGCATGATTTTGAGGCCAAAACGCTACTATGACCTTACCATAGTGTTGTAGAGCCTTCTCAAAGCCTGCTAGTCAATTTTGGCCCAATTTGGAGCTGATCTGACTTGAAAATTCACTTGATCGAGCATCTAGCTTTTGAAACAAATACTTAATCATTCGACCATCCTACAAGTGTCAGAATCAAAAAGTGAGAATAGCTGGATTCAATTTTGGGCTAAATCTGAGCAAAAATACATCCTACCCATAGGATGTCTCATGGTCATTTTTAGGTCCAATTGAAATTTGAGCATACCAATGTGTTGTTAGACTCCACAGGAACTTGTGGTTCAAATTTTGGCCAAATCTAAGCAAAAAGACATCCTACCCATAGGATGTCTCCAGGTGCTAAATGAACTTCTGGGGAGATTTTGACCTCATACAATTGTTTATCATGTCCTATTAAGCTTAGCCATAAAGTTTCAACTCATTTGGACATCATTTGCTCTTGAAAAAAGACATCCTACCCTCTCAGTGCACCAGAACCTTATGCAGCCCAAATCTTGACCTTTTGGCATCCAAATTCAATTATGAGCATAGCATTGGGTTGCTTGACTCAAGGGGAATCTAGGGTTCAAATTTGGGCCAATTCTCAGCAAAAAGACATCCTACGCGTAGGATGTCTTCTGCATGATTTTGGATCCTAGACCAACATTTTACAATACCAAAGTGTTTCAGAAGCATCTTATAAGCCTGCCAGTCAATTTTGGCCCAATGTGGAGCTCATTTGACTTGAAAAATCAGCTGATAGAGTATCCAGCTTCTGAAATAGATTCTTGAGCATTTGACCAGCCTAGAGGTGTCAGAAACAAAAAGTGAGGATACGTATGGGTTCAACACACCAAGGGGAGTCTCTGGACCATATTTTATTCAATTTTGAGCAAAAAAACATCCTACCCGTAGGATGTCTAGGAGCTTATTTTGAAATTTTGACCATACCACTGTGTTGCTAGACCCAAGAGGAGTCTCTAGACCAAATGTTATTCAATTCTGAGCAAAAATACATCCTACCTGTAGGATGTCTCGAGGCTAGTTTTGAGGGTCCAACTGTAATTTTGACCATATAGGGGTGTTCACAGTGTCACAGAGATCCCAAATCTTCCTTTAAAATTGATTTGGACTCATTTTGACCATTCTAAACTGCATTTCACTATTTTGGCCATTACTTTCACAAACGGTACTAGATTGGGAAAGTTTTTATATCAAAACGTAGCCTGAGAGAGACACTACAGATCTTAGAGCAAAACTTGAACTAAATGTATGACCTATGGCAACCATTTAGGTCAACTTTGAAAAAAAAAACGTCGTTTAAGGCCTCAAAATGCATTCGGAATTCAGGAGTGTCTAAAACCGACAGTTCGAAAGAATTGTGAGAAAACTGTCACGGTTTTGAACATAGTTTTGACTTTTCCCTAGGAGAGGGGCTAGTGAGCCATAAGCCAGGTCATCGGCTAGAGTCAACCCAGGCTCTGGAACAGACCGCTCAAATCGACCTAGAGCGGACACAAGTGCATGTGAGATTTTCATCATCGGGAAGTTGAAATATTGAAACCAGATTTGGTCTCTAGGCCTTCTAATTGACCATTAAAGACTGCTAAGTTAGCAGATTGAAATTATCTTTTGGGAAAACCATTGGTCACCCGTGAGAAGGTGTAAAAATTAGCTACGGTCTAGTGTAAAATTTGAGCGTCCATACACAAATCTGGTAGCAGTAAGACCATACACAAGGTATCTTGATTTAGCAACAATAGTCACAAGTTTTGGAGAACTTTAACACAAGATTTTTGCTAGAAAATCACTGCAACTTGTGCATAATTCTCTTGTGCTAGCTTAAGTTTAGTTCAGCTAAAAGCGAACTTGAAAGTCACTTCCGAGCCCACGGAACAAGTGTGGCCGTCAAAGGCACATCAATAATTTTTGCATTCATTGTGAAAAAGTTTGCCAACTAAATAGAATTTTGCAGATTGTGTGCTAAAGTGAACACAGGTTAGCTTGACCCAAGACTTTCTATGAAGGAGGAAGTCGTTGTAGTATAGTGGTAAGTTGCATAACTTATCACAATGCTTCCAATAGATTGAGGCCTGCTAAAAAGCTCTAGGCAAAGCAAGCAGCCAGACAAGTCAGTATCAGCCTTGGCAAGCAAGGGAGCTAAGAAGTTCAAGCAGTGCAAGCAAAGTCCAATCCATAAAACTCAAAGATTAAGGCATCCACAAAAGCTGAAGGATCTCAAGAGAAAAAGATCAACACAAGGGTGCTAATAATTTTTATTATCATTGAGGCAAGCAATTAGAGCTATCACTGAACAGGTACAGCAAGGGAGTCAAGACGAAAGGAATGGCGTCTCAAAGGAATCAAACCAGTTGAGACGAAGCTTCAAGTACATCCACAAAAATTACAAGAGAGCAAATTTGGATCTATCTGATTGGCCACTACAAAGGACTGCCATGCTATGAGGATGTCAATCGGAATTTTTACATCAAGACAAAGAAAGATACAGAGGAAACTTGGACATCTCAATATGTGGAAGTTGAAACAACGAAGAATGTACTACTATTATAGGATTGATATTTCATTATTTATTGTAGCTGACAGGTGGAAAAGACTAGACCCAGCTTGGCTTATGCAAATGGATATGTATATCATGTACATTTTATTATTCAAGTGCTCTTCTATGAGCTTTGGCCATTTATGATCGGCCGGCCAGTTTGTAACCAATTTGACCATTCAAGAAATCTATATAACAAATATGTGCAAGATGGAATTGGTCACTCTTGCACGGGGGGAGATTGCACCCAGTGTCCGTCTCATTCTTCTTCCTCTCTTCTCTCCTCTCTCACCGTGCCAGGCGTAGCACTCCGCTCTAGGAGGTGCGCCTGCACGTGGCTCTTTCCCTCTCTTCCGCTCTACGTCTCTCGCTATTCGCGTATAGTTTCAATTACGAGCTCGTGGATCTGCCAGGTATACAGTTTTGTTGATTTATGGCTTGCGATGTGCTATTTCGAGTATTATGCAGGGTTTTCTGCGCTCCCGACTGTAGCAGTGGTATCAGAGCTTTGGGGACGTTCCTTCAGATACACGTTACGATATGGAGAGCTTTGAGTGCAAGATCTAAGTCCATTTCTTCTTATGCATTAATTTATTTCAATTTTTCTAGCATGGTTTATTTTTTTCTTCATGAACATACTTAAGATATTAGTATAGAGAAAGATAAAAGGTAAGTAATATTAAAAATCGCCTATCTTTCATCACCTCTACGGGAGTAGTGGAACATCATCCGGATTGCATTTTGAACCCCATTGTAATAACCAACACATTCACATCAGTTCTTATAGCTAGATATATACACAAATTCTACAAGCAAACCGACGGAGAAGACTTTGTGTGCACCCCAACTTCCAATGATATAGGCATAGGGAAGTTGAGAAAATTGCATGAGAATTGTTTTTGGCTCAGAACAGAAAGAATACTTCATCTATTTTTCTTCACTCTGATTTAATTTTCTTTTCTTTTCATCTCCAATTCTCTCTCTTCCGCATGGAACCCTGCCGAAATGAGCAACGGGTAGGCTGGCCGCAATGTGTCATTGTTGACACAGTTGCTTAACGACGGCCAACAATGCTGACATGCACTATCCCTACACAACTCCCCATCTCCAAGAAATCGCACTCCTTTATAGTGCAGCAGGCCGCTACACCACACCTTTGGACACCCCGCATCACAGCTTGTAATTATCTGCATGAACAACATGCAGACGTTCGGACCTGCCTGAGGTGGAATTATTCAAACACCTCACTTGCCAACCTTGTGACCGACCATTGCCTGTAGCACGTTCACTCCCTCTCGTTCACCTCTCTCTCTCTCACTCTCACACACGCACAGTTATCTGCATGGCTTCCCCCACCCAACAACTCGTGGCGCCGCACTCAACCAGATATGCCAACCACTTAATTAGAATGGTGGGCCACCCACCACCTCTGCATGCACATCTTACACCCAGCCAGTGGCCACCCACCGGATCACCCACTAAACTATCTCTCCCTCTCTCTCTCTCTCTCTCGGGAACCAACCACCCCTGCATACAGTATCTCACCCCCACTAACCAGAACGCAAACTTTGGAGCCTCCTCTCTTTTTCTCTCTGCCTCTCGTTGTTGCAAAACACGTGCGCACACACCATCAGTGTAAACGGCCGAAACGCATGCGAGAGGAGACGTGGTCTGCAGTAATATCTCTGCGCTATAATACTGTGGGGCATCCAACGGCATGCAGACGGAGACCACGCAGTTAGGTTGCTCTTTTTATTTTTATTTTCTCTATTGACTTGCTCGCCAAGTCATTGTCTCTCTATGGCAGTATACAAACCACGAACTCTCTCTCACTCACACACACACACACAGAGTGGAACTACTCTGCTTTCTCTCAGCTAACAAGTTCTCTCAATCTATCTCGCCTTCTGTCCCCCCGAACACGACTGCTTGTAGTGGCGAATATTGACGAAGCTCTTCAGCCACATCTGCGATACTTCCTCTGAGGACGGCGACTGCAGCTCAGGTATTTATGGAGATGATGATTAATTCAATCGACAATACTAAGCTTTTAGTTTTAGGAATTTAATTAATTCTTCACCACTTCATTTTAATTTTATACCCAGACATTGGATTCGCTCCAGAAAGATTCTAAGAGTTTGATTTCAACGGTCATTTTGGCCTTTTGAAGCCTATTCATATACCCTTTCATTTCATTTCTCGCTCTCCCCCCCTGCATCTACAAAAACGGACATTGAGGATGCTCTTTGGCAGCCACTGCAATAGTTTCTCAATCGACGCCCTATGCAGAGTATCCTCAGGCATTGACACTGGTACTGTTTCCATTCTTTTATTGTGCTAATTCCTTTTATTTTATGCCTAGCCATTGTATCACGGTCCATAACGACTGTATCAACTTGCTTTCATAGGATTTTTGCTGATGGTTAGTCTATTAACGACGTAATGGTGTCCTTCGTAAGCATATGTGCTTGTATCTTTGATCGTCAACTCCGGCGTTCTATTGTGGAATCTTTTCGATGTGGTAGCATAAACAAATTTTAAAAATAATAATAATAATAACAATAAAAAAATCGTCGCATTATATACGTTCCATAACTATCATCGGCCAATTCAAAAATTGATGACCACAGTAAAATTAGATTCGTTAATCACGATCCAAGACCTTGGTTGATGAAGTCAGATACTCCTCAACTGCAAGGTATCCATGGGGCTGCACAATCATAAACTCTGGGATGATTGGGCTCATTGACACAACACTATAGTGAATTGTATCAAATCATTATTATAATTTTGGCTAGGTGGTAATAATCTCCTCGTTACTAGTTTTTGGATAGTGTATTTGTTACTCATTTCTCTACTTGCCACCTGAAGTGAAAAAAAAAAAAGCATGGATACGATTGAAATTTTTACACGCCTTGGATCAAATTACGGCAAAGAATCCAATCCTTGTACATTGTTCATAGGTCATTTCTTTTTCTCTCGTATAAATATTCTGCATTATCTAACTATGTACAAATTGTAAACCTTGAAGCAACAAGACCCTTGTCGCTTCAACCAAGTGAGATACCTCGTGGTAATTGCCCAAAACCACCCCATTTATTGTTTGATTTCAACCAATGCAGGTAGTGGGTGATCTTGGTATTGTACTTTTGATATTCTTTTTAAGCTCACTCTTAGCTCAGACTACGGGTACAAATAGGCATACCCCTACCATTCGGAGTGAGTATCACTCGTTAATGAATCTCTACCATGTTTTTTTTCGATTATCACACCTATATTGGCACTTTATCCACAATTTTACGATACAATCTTGTTAGTCATTGGGATATATTCATGTTGTATTCAGTGTTTTACAAACCTTTGTTGCTGCCAGATATCTAAACTGATTAATATTTTAAGTATATAGTACGATTGATTATTGCGAAATCTGTCCTTACACCACAATATTGAAATTTTTTGTGCTTATTTTGTGAAACTTTGAAACTCGCACCCAGCACATGGGCCGCGTATTCTAACAAGGCATCAAACATTCTCTCTTTAATTACCTCGACGGGTGCAGGGATGATGTTTGCATATACTCTACTTCTACGGCCGTACACTCCTTAACAATTTTAATGATAAATTGGCTCGTTGACCTCTGATTTTAAGCATGGTATAACAAATGATGTTTACAAGAACCAGATTTTAAGTAGTATGAGAGTTTCATTGCTCAACACATGATTTAAAATACTACAAGAACCTTACGCCTGCCACACACACAGATACGTACACATTTTGATGCAAAATATCCTTCGGGAGATTTTATTGAGATGGTTTGCCAATCAGCTATGCAGCTCCTCATGTGAGCTACGGTGCTTTGAGTTTGTGAACAACAAAAAAATAAAAAAAATAAAAAAAATTTGTAAGTACTCTGCTACTCAACTAACTCTAATGTGTTGTCACATAGGTAGTCACTGTTTTGTTTTTATGTCTTGCCTAGTCCATTGGTCACGAACACATAGATTCGCCGATCTAGGCAGTGTGTAGATACTCATCTTGGTGCAGATCCGCCGATTTAGGCAGCACATTGATAAATTGCAGATTCATGATTTTTAAACTTGTACCAAATGCAGATCCGCCGATTTAGGCAGCCTTAGTGCAGATTCGCCGATTTAGGCAACATGGTTTATTAGTGTAGACTCGCCGGATGAGGCAACACTGATCACAAAATCATGCTGCAGTGGCTGGCCACCACTGTAACTGGTATGATTTTGTTACCCGGGTACATCATGAAAGTGATTTAGATTTGGACTTATATTGTGGAATTGGAATTGGATTGGGATTTGGTATCTGGTGATTATTATGGCAGTGTTTATGTGATGAGACTTGACATTATGAGATTAATGATGAGTGTGACCAATGATATCCTGATTCATCAAGGTATGACATACACTGCTTATTCTAGTGGTATGGGACACTAGAATAGGTAGTATGTGGATGACGGCAGGCATAACCAATGTGTCTACTTTTATGGATTTTCTTTTATTATTTGATGCAGATTTCTAATCATTGTTTTTGACAAGTATTGTTTGCAGATTTTTATCTTCGCAACTGAGGACAGTTGCTTTCCAACGGAGAGGTATGTTATAGAATTGATATTTCATTATTTATTGCAGCTGACAGGTGGAAAAGACTAGACCCAGCTTGGCCTATGCAAATGGATATGTATATCATGTACATTTTATTATTCAAGTGCTCTTTTATGAGCTTTGGCCATTTATGACCGGCCGACCAGTTTGTAACCAATTTGACCATTCAAGAAATCTATATAACAAATACGTGCAAGAGGGAAATGGTCACTCTTGCACAGGGGGAGATAGCACCCAGTTTCCGTCTCATTCTTCTTCCTCTCTTCTCTCCTCTCTCGCCGTGCTAGGCGTAGCACTCTGCTCTAGGAGGTGCACCTACTCGTGGCTCTTTCCCTCTCTTCCGCTCTACGTCTCTCGCTGTTCGCGTATAGCTTCGATTATGAGTTTGTGGATGTGCCAGGTATACAGTTTTGTTGATTTATGGCTTGCGATGTGCTATTTCGAGTATTATGCAGGGCTTTCCGCGCTGCTGACTGTAGCAACTACACCCACATCCAGATTTCATGAAAGACTGTCTGGGATCAATTTAGATGAGGCACGTAAAATACATCGACAATGAGATAGAAATGTTGTACAAGGATCAACTTACAGATATCTACACATATCCTCCAAGTAGTTTTCTGTACAAAGCACAAGATGGAAAAAGGAAAATTGGTACCCTCTATGGATATGAAGACGGTCGATACTACAGGGCTGTCACAAGTCATGAAGTTCCTGTAGAAAATAATCATTATTTTGTAGCAGACGCGTATGGCTCAAGAGGTGAAGACTACATGTCTAAAGGTGGCAATGTATACCATCTCGTCATGGGTTTACCTCTAACTACGCACCTGGACGAATTGACACCTACAGCTGTCACTACACAAATGAGTGACACACCACATGGCACTCAATAAAGCACAACACAAGACACCACATGGAAAGACACAGCACAAGTCTCGTTCACTGCACCAGCACAAGACAAATCACAAACACAACAAATTGCACAAACAGGGAATACGTCGGAAGTATCACCTATGAAGATAGCACAACTTCAAAAAGAACTATCACGGTCTCAAGAGCTACTTAGCAAAGCACAAAGAAGTCATATCATCAGGCATTAAACAGATGCCAACATCAGATATGGAACCCTCTCGGATGGGGGGAGTTTAAACTCAACAAAGAGACCCTATCTCTTCAAGAGTGGGACTAGTCCAGTTTTACAAGAAGCAGTGTCCTTTTCAGGAGCCCAAGTGGCATTTCAAGAAGCATTGGAAGATGCCGAGCCGGAGGAGAGACCACTGGAAATTCACAATGCCAAATGTAGAAGGTCAGGTCAAGATGTCATTGTGGTCGACAAATACGGTAGACACTATGAAATAGCGATGTGAAAAATATGGATGAGTTTAGCATTTGTGGGCAACCTGTAAGTCACATACTTGGACCTTGTCCAAAAGCACCATCGAGGGAAACGAAAAACAAATATTTGGTTTGATCTTAACCCTCGGTGCAAACCTCGCTAAAATCAACTCGAAAACATAGCCCTAAGGCTATGCAGAAGCCCCACGTCAAAGACCATATGCTGATGGAAGAATTAGCATTGCGACTGCTAGAAAGCATAGATAGTGATTTGATCTTGTATGAAAGCAATAACGGAAGCTATTTTCATCTTCTCAAGGACAAGACGATGGAGGATAAAGAGACAAAGCCAGTGGATACACCTAAGTCAGTCTTAATCTACAGGTTACTGCATGCAAAGAAGAGGTCATATGTGTATCTAGATACCACAGGAAACCATTATCAGCAATATTATGGAGAGCTACCTCGTCCAAAGGGTGCACATGTTGAGATAGCGACATATTGCAACCAATGTGCCATTGGTCATTTAGTGAAGGACTGCCCAACAAAGCTCTACATGGACAAGAAGAGGAAACAAGCCAAAAGCAAAGTTCAGACAGTGACAACAATGGAACAGAAGCAAGAATCCCCAATGAGATCTCCGGAAAAGAAGCAGATCTTGTCGCAAAGCACAAAAGATAGGCTCAAGACACAGTTGCTTGAAGTCAAGGGTGTCAACGACATTATCATAGAGAATCAGGCTTTCAAAAAAGATCAATTGAATTAGCTGATTCAAGATCGCTTAAAGAACCTTAGTGAGTACAAGTCAAAGCATCCACAAAGTAATGAAGATGAAGCTCACAGTTGCAAGTTTGAGAGAAAAAGAAGCCAAGATTTTGAAGATGGTAAGTCAACCCAAGAAGAGGTGGAACAGGTAACATCAAATCTTAGTGCCACGTCACAATCGGAAGGCATGCAAGAAAAGTCAACGAGTGAAGCTGAAATTCCACAAGGAAATTCCTCTACTTTGGAATCTGCAGTGGTGGTTAAAGAAATCAAAGACCAACAGAAGCTAAAAGACAATGTAGCTGAAGTCTTAGAACCCACTGAAGAATAGGAAATGACCGACTCCAAGATTGAGTACCAAGGACAAGCAATGTAGGATATGAATGAATATTTTCAAACAGAGACTCTACAAGAACCCATGGAGCAATGTGAACCGATCGCCACGGCGACCATTGCATCAGAAGAAGAGAGTCAACCTCAACATCCTGCTACACAAGCTTCAAAAAATTTCCAAGAAGAAAAGTCACCATTGAATGACCTTCAAGTGCTAGAAGAAGTAAATAGTGATAGGGAGCTTCTGAAATCAAGATCCAAGGTGTCAGAGTCAAAAACTAGCAATGAAGACCAACAAGCAGCTCAAGCTATAGACCTTCCCCAAAGCTATAGATCAGGCACTTGGGACATGCTACAACCAGTCAAATGACAAAGAAGTTCAACATACAAGAGGATGACGAAGCTTCCAAGGCACGAAGATCAAAGACTAATAAAGAAAGAAAAGAGGACATCAGTTACCTCGCAGCCAACAAGAAGATTAAATTCTTGTTGGATGTGCATGAGAAACTAAATTTCAATTTTACAGCAGAGAAAGATTGCACAGCCACGACTAATGTCATGTCTTATGGGCTATGGTTACTTCTAGATAAGCCAGAACTGTATGAAATTGAGGTATAGGTATCCCTATCAAATGGAGTTAAGGTCACAAGTTTGGGGATTGCAGAAGCTACCCTTAAACTACGGTCAAAGATAGTTAAAGACAAATTCCTAGTAGTTTGGATTCTTCTAAAATGAGTACACATTTGATTTTGTCCAAGCTATGGGCAAAAACACTTGAAGGAGAGTCCAAATCCTCAATGATGGTCATCATGACTAGCTCTCAAGAAAGCTAGCCTACTACCACTCCAAGATTATCGGCTATCGACAAAGGGAAAGCCAAAATGAGCCCACAAATGTCCTACCAACAGAAGCAGCCCCTTAAATCAGAGTCTTCAATCCAACCCAGAAAAGTTCAAGACAGCTTCTACATAAACTGACCACATGCTTCGACATGAAAGGCAAACTCCAAAGAAAATCTTTCAACCAAAATACCCTACACTGCGAGATCACTGCCGCCAAAGGTTTTCAAAGGTCTACATTAAAGCTGAAGAAATAAAGCTCAAGGACCCAATATGGGTAAATGATCCTAGACAATTGATGAAAGGTAAACACACGGGATGGATAGCCTCCCACTACATCTTAGTAGAGCAAGGCTATTATGAGGGTCAAAAGAAACTTTGGTTACCAAAACCACAGACCTCGGCTTATGTGGTGGATAAAGGGTTCAAAAATCGTCCCCAAAAGCAACAAAGCTCATATTTATATCGCCAAAGGAGACCAACCAACAAAGCTCTCCAAAGGTACACAGGAAATTTCAAATCCAGCTAGCCTTCATACCAACATAGGACTTCACTCTTGTACATCTCAATACGACATCAAAAACATCATGGGAAGTGCCATCTAAAATTCTTCAAGCACAAGGTTACTATCAAGGAAATTGGAGAATCTGGCTACCAAAGATGCCAAGTAAACATTCTTCAATCAAACGACTTCAGCTTGAAAATAATGTCAATCTCGCGGAAGGCAAAATCGAGGACAATGTCACAGTCAAGGCAAAGGATATCTGCAAAGACACTCTAATCACACGATGCAGATACAAAGGGGTGCCAAAAGAAAAACACATACCAAGGAAGATTGAAGTCATCTCTAGCTCTCAAGAAATGTGAATACATGATAGACAAAGTGTTACAGAGAATGGAGCAAGCCAGTCTTCTCAACCAAGGGACCAACAACAACAAAAAGAAATTTTGACAAGCAAGGTCACCGAGGTGTGGCAAAAGAAACCAATATTGCCAGTGTGGTCCTTAACAAATCCTCTCTTGGAGGAAGGGAGTTTTGAATTTCAAAACCTATTCTTGGTCGAAAGCTCCTGAGAGTAAGTCAAGTCACCATAAAAATCATGGCATAAGAGTCAAGAGTCAGGCAACTGAGCCACTAAATGAGCAAGCGTCAAACCCAAGCTTCATGTCTTAATATCTTTTGTGGTCTATGAGTCTAGATATTTAGATTATAGCTCAAGCTGGAAGAGTTGAGCATATTGTAAAATTGAGTCACTCATGCTAGATAGGTGAGCAGAAGAGTCAAAGTCTAACAATTTTATTTGGTGGAGTAATCCACAAAACACTCACGCACATGTACACAGTGAGGAGAGTGAAAAAACCTCGAGCATGAACAACCCTTCTTGTGAGTAAAGGCAACTCTTGAAGTCAAATATGTTTTGGCTTCTATAGCTACGTTCACGAAGCACCCATTCACACTCTTCCCGCACAACATATTGTTTCCCATGCATCTATCTGTGCAATCATATATAATGTTCCATCATTGGACATTTGCATTTGACACGATTTGTGCTCCACCCATGCACTTACACAACAAAATGACGATGACGAAGTGGTAACAGGTTTCATAAGCATTTGCTCAACAACGACTCTGACTTCAAGATACTAACACTTATCCAGTGTATATCCACTCAATAATAGTAGCCATATGGCCATAAGTACTTTAACTCAACAAAACTCGGTTACATCAGAACATAAGTACATATAGCCTCACATTTAATTGTGAGTAAAGGCATTTTTTTCCCACTGGGTTTTTCCCTTTAGTCCTATCCAGGTATCCAAGACCTTCATTTTGTAATATACACCACATTTTATTTATACTATTTTATTTTTTATATAAAAATAGAAAAGCAGACCAACGACATCCCCAAACAACTACATGCTCATCAACTAGAAAATCAAAGGGGAGCGGCCCAGAAAAAATTCAAAAAGGCTTCAAGTTTATAGGTACACATGCAGGATGACACCCAAAGAACAAACAATAAAGAGCTACCAAGATAAAGACTTGCTGCAACATCAAACCTCACTCAACATATTCACGATAAAACAACCAATTGCAAGGGGAGAGCTATGGCTTCAACTACACGACATGTACAAGAAAAAGGTCCCTCTACAACATACAAAGCATCTAGTAGAAGCAAGTGCAACAACAAAAGCTTCAAACAACACCAAAACATGAAGCACTCGTCAAGGCCACTGCTGACATAGGGTCTTGTCGGGGAGGACAAGAATTCGGAAGGGGAGAGTGTTGACAGGTCAACCTTTCAACCACGCTTCCACAAAGATTCCATGAAGATTCCTCAAAGATTCTCTAAAGATTCCATATGAAGATGCTGATGAAGTGATGAAGATGAAGATGGATGTTGTAATTTGAAGATACAAGCTCATGGACATCATCGAATATCCCGTTGATATTATTTTGAGCCATTACGGCCACTTTTGTAATGTTTACAGGAACTTCATATTTTAAGTCGACAATTGTATTTTGGCCGCAGATGCTTGTTGGATGAGCAAAGCCAGCTCACGGTGTTGTAAGTAAGCTCTATAGAAGCCTAGGGACAAATCATGTCATTTTGGCCGGACATTAGGTTTTCTAAGGCTTAGAATATAAACCAAAACCTAAAGCTTTGTAAGACGACTTCTAATAATCTTATCTTCTCCGTCGACTAGGAGACTATGAGAGAGTGTGTGTGTGTGCTACAAGAGCTACGGTGGTCGGAATTGCAAACGGAGAGCAACAGCGTGTTTCCCATGAGGAGAACTACGCGTTGATGCTTACATCACGCATGTTCGTGTGTGTTTTGGCAGATTCACCTGTGAGCTACTTTTGGACTTTTGATGAGTAAACGTTGTCCATTTTTGCATTTCATCATATCCACGCGATCAGAGCGAGTAGAGCTACACATTAGGGATGTTAGATTTTAGAAACAGTGACCTGTAAGATCCGGCCAGACATACTACGCATTTTGTGCACGGAGGGTATTGGGTTAGGATTTGTGGTCAAAGACCTAAGGGATAGCGGCCTTCCAATGTGTGCGGGACTTACCTTGAATTTTGTGAAGTTTTGAGATCGTTTAATGGGCTTTTGGCTTGCGGTAGCATCATAGGAGACTCTCACATTCACAGAACCAATGACATGTAGACTTGATATCTCTGTAGGAAGTAGTCATTAGTTGGTCGTGTAAAGGTTGACACCCTTTGCTTGCTTCCATGCGCCTGCGGGTCGAGCTCCATCCTCAGTTGACATTATATGTTAGGTGAGTTCTCGCTATGCTAACGTCCATCGCGGCGTATCCGCCAACAAGGAAAGATTCTCTTTAACCAATGCCAGATACTGATCTACACCCATAATTTTCTAGTTATCTCACTAAGATCAAACCTGTCTCAATTGAAGAACATATTGCACATGTTGTAGCATACCAGATGCACTACTAGGTTATGAAAAAAAACATCTCATGCACCTACAATGTCAAAAATGGAACCTTTAGCCAAGTGTACACGACCAAACCTCCAACTAGAGAAAGTACTAAACGACTCATGATGTGGTGTAGCATGCAAAATTGCATCCTCATCTAGCAATCAACAAGGAGGAGTGCCACCTCGTCTAGCAACCAACAAGGAAAAGTGAGCAAGAGGAACACTAAAGGTGAACGTAGAATCACGACTGCTAGCATATGAATCCATCATTGTAGCATGTGTCAAAACCATCTTTGCATCCTACATACATCACTTTTACTGCATACATCAAAAGCAATGATGCCTAATGATGTGTCATTTGTGACCACAATCCAACAATGCAAGTATCATCATGAATGAGACCTACATGTATAAAAACTCTAATAGATCACACACATATGCTATATGGACGTCAAGAAACACGACTGTGGTGAGAAATCTTGGGAAAAAATTGAGAGATTCTTCCTTGTAAGATGAGCAATATCTCAACCATAAACCACGACTAAATGAAAATAAAGTGGGAGATCACTTGAACACTACAAAAGTATACCATGATCAACGCATCAATTTGATAATGGCATATGCAAAATGTAGCTCTACTAAAGCAATGTATAATAGCAATTTCCAACCTTTGCTCTAAACCAAGAAAACTGAGTGCATAGACAAGCACCAAGTGATAATGCATGCACAAAAAGTAGCAAAGACTCAAGACTAGGATAAATAGCTCTCACCAAAGCATAGATTGAATAACCATATGCATAACTACAGAGAAAACATGATTCTCAATATGCATCCATAAAACTACATACATAATCTCACAACTGCAAGTAGCTTGTACCTATAACCTATATAACCAAAAAAATGTGACTACTTGTAACTTGTAGCCATTGAGGCGGTCCGGGGCGGGAAACAAGAGAGGAGACCCCTAAACACCCCTCAAGGCTCCCATACTGCTCAATTGGGGCTGGGGAAACCACAAGCTCGATCAACACAACAACAAACCCATAGCCAAACCCAAACAAGATAGGGGCACCACCTAGTTATGGCATGCAAACTAGGACACAAGAGAGATTTTGTCACAATCAAGAAGATACACCACAAAATACATGCAAGCAACCTCACACCAAGACACACACAAAATGGACCAGAGAGAGCTAGAGAAAAGGGAAGAGAGAGAGGAATGGATCTTGCGTAATACCTTATTTGTGACTTGCAAATGGAGATTGTTCGCTATTATGCTATCATAGATCTTGTACAGAACTAACTAAATGCTTAGTGAATGCTAAACATTGCCAACACACTAACACTATCCTAGGGTGTGGGAGACCTCTCACCACAATACCCTCTTACAATAAACACAAAACTGGCAATGAAAAACACACTAAAACACTTTCTAAAACAAGATCAAACAATAGAAACTCAAAATACACAAGTCACCTTGAATTCACTAAACTGTACTACACAAGCAGAAGGATGAATATTTGAACATTGAATCACGCCTTTGATGCACCAAACCTCAATTTTTTGATGTTGGAGGAACATATACAATAGTGGTTTTGAGATTTTGAACTCACGCTCTCTCACTTGCAATGTCTAGCTTGAAAGCTTCTCTCACATCAAGAGTGAAGCTCACAAAGTGGTTGCTACGCCTAAGTTTCTCCTCATGCATAGAGTGTTAGGGTGTTGTGTGAGGTATTGCAGGTAGTTTTGCAAGAAGGAGAGGGACCTATTTATAGGTTGGAGACCCCTCATTAAGATTATTGGAAATCCTAAATTACAAGCTAATAAATCAGGATTATGATTTTTTAAAAATATCAAAACGTTGCGGGCCTTCTTTGTTTGCTTGAGTAATGGATGTGGGCTCAAAAGAGAGCATTATTGATGGTAGATAAGGTGAAAGTAGAGTTTTAAGGAGAGAGAGAGATAGAGGGAGAGAGAGAGAGTTACTATGCACATATCTTGAGGTGAAGTGTCTTTTATGGTTAGGTCAATGGCTATTCTGTGTTAGTATGTTAGTGGTTAGTGTTAGTAATCACTAGAAAGTTAATGATATATTTACAATGGGTAGAATGAGGTGGATAATTGAAGTAAGATGGTTGAATGAAGTGAGAAAATCCCTTGGGGGGTTCATTATGTGTGAAATTGCCATATCACGTGCTTTCAAGACATGTTTGTAGAACCCCTTATCTATAAAATTTTTAAAAGAAAATAATGTACCCTTTTCTTTTAAAATATGTAAAGTTTTTTCAAATTTGAAAAAATAATTCCCTTCTAAATATATATTTTTGTAAGTTTCAAGAACTTTAAATACCCTTCTGTTGAACTCATGTGATAGGTTACATTTTTATTAGGGGACGTCCCCGGGGGAAATCCTTGTGCTAGTGAAGCTTGAAGAATTTTTGACTTACTTGTGTAGGTTCTCAAAATGACTATCGATCTTCTTCTTCGTCTTCTCTTCTTTACACCACCGCTGCCAAGGTTGATTATCGCGATGAAAATGGAAATTCGGTTGATCAGATCTCTTAATTTGCAGAGTTTAAGCATGGTTTACATGCTGAATTTTAGAGAAGGGGTACGATGGAATTGTAGTTTGGAAGTAATAGAGAGAGGCATAGAGATGGTGTATGTACATGGAGAGCTCATATGAGAGCTGTGGGAGTAAGAGGGGAGGTTAATGGTGAAGAAGGTGAGAGAAACCATGAAAGGTGCAGGTTTGAGTGAGGGATTGAGAGGAATGAGTGTGTGTGTGTGTGTGTGTGTGTAGAAGTGTGGAAAGAGGTGAGAGAAGACTATGGGCTCCTTGTGAGAAACGTGGGCAGAGTTGGGTCCACTCAAAAAATCCTAGCTCACCGGTGGTGGCTTTAAGAATCACTAGAATTTTTGAGCATTTGGTACACATTTTCTCTTTTGACTACCACTTCAAATTTGGAGTGGAGATAGATATAAAAAATCCCACCAATATACGTATTTTTCTTCACAAAAAAGGCTTCAGTGGCCCCCCTTTTGTTGAATTTGCATATGGCTCTAAAGGTGAGCCCCTCCTTGCATTAGAGCATGACCTAATTGACTCTTAGGGGTCTGAAAATATGCATGGTTTTGGATTATGCAAAATATAATACATGGATAAGATGGGAAAAACAGGCTAGTATATATAAACAATTTATGGAATCTAGAATAGTGTCAGCTATATATATATATATATATATATATATAAAGATATATGAAAATATAAGGAGTCAAATGAGGGGACCCTCATTTGTTTTCATTGAAGTATATTTATTTATAAGAGATAAGAAAAAATACCTCTAGAAAATAGGAAGTTAGTAAAAGGCAATGATCGATGGTGAAATATATTTTGGAAGTTTTCCCTTGGAGTGGATTCACATAAAAAATAAGAGAAGCTTGTGGGAAGATATTTCTATATGGAATAACCAGTATGCAAAATGGTAAGAAATCTGTGGTAATGGTGAGTCAATGTACATAGCATACATAGGCAAATAGCGCACACCTAGGTATAAATATTTAAGTAAATAAAAAAATAATTAAGAAAATTCCTTATATTTAGGCCCTATATACAATGCAATATTTACACACAAATGGGTCATACTATATTTTATTTTTTGAATTTATTTATTTATTTTGGATCAACTAGCCCAAATTACTAGCTAGCTGAGGGTTTTAAGGATAGGAAAAATTCCCTAACTCACAAATGCCTATGTACAGTGAAAAGGTAAGAATAGCCACAATGTTTAGGTGGTTTTGGTAGGGTGAGGTAACTCACTATGGCAATTATGGAGAGCCAAAAAACGGCTATCATTAGCCCTCCGCCAGGATGATGGTAAATTCATGTACCATCATAAAGCATCTTTTGCAAAGAGAGTGCTTTTGAGTCCTCTATGATATTTGGTCCCTTGACAGGATTTTCATTGTGTGGCTTCTTCTCACACTCATGCTTCATGCAACAAAGCCTACATGAGATAGTGGCTCTTTGAGAGTTCTTCACTAGATCCTTTGGTAGAAGGCGACTCAAATAGGGCTTTAGGTGATACTCGTTTACCTTCTTGGAGTGCTCTTTACCATTCAGGTCCATAACCTGAAAGGTAACTTGAATTGAAAGCCTTCTTGACTATGGATGGCCCTTGACATCTAGTTTCAAACTTGGCATCAAAACCTATTGTCAAGATAATTGTCATACCTTAGCACAAGCTCTCCTTCCTTGATGCCTTTGTCCTTGAGTTTCTTGTCAAGCTTCTTCTTTGCTTGCGTAGATTTTCTTTTGTAGCACTTGTAAGCTGCTTCTCTTTTCCACTCAAGCTCCACTAGTACAAGAAGTCGATCCGTCCATACCTCTTGATCATCTTTTGCACCTTTTCCATGAAGCCGTATTGATGGGATGTTGAGCTCGATAGGCTACAAAGACTCTTGATCATACACCGAGTGAGATGGCGTGAACTCTGTTGCCTCCCTATATGTGGTTCGATATGCCCACAAGGCACCATCCAAGAAGTCATCCCATAACTTTGTTTTGTTTTGCACCATCTTTCTAATGATGCCTGCAATGATACCATTAGCTTTCTCCACCAAACCATTTGATTGTGGGTAGTAGGGTGTGCTATAACGATGTAGAATGTGAAGCTGTTCACAAACTTCTGTGAGTAAACCATTCTTGAACTTTGGATCATTATCCAAAACAATCTCTAGAGGTGTGCCAAATCTACAACAAATTTTAGTGTAGACAAACGTGCTCGCTGTTTTCCCATTTACCCTGGCCACACTTTGAGTCTCTACCCACCTAGTCATGTACTCTACAGCCACTAGAATGTAGAGTTTACCATTCTTTGTTCTAGGCAGAGGATCCATAGCATCAATGCCCCACTTTTCAAAGGGTCCATTTTCAAGCACTATTTGCCACGGACCATGCACTAGCCTTTTATTTCCATTTACCTGATAGTTGTGACCACTTTTACACCAATTTTGGACATCCACATGCAAGCTTGGCCAAACATACCCCGCAAGCAAAATCTTCTTCATAGTTAATTCTTGAGCAAAATGACCACCACATGCCTCTTCATGCAAACGTTTTAGAATGGCTAGAATTTCCTCAATAGTTGGTACTCTTCTGCACACTTGATCCTTCCCTCTTTGATAGAGGGATCCTTCTAGGAAGAGATAGAAACTTGCCTTATTCATGAGTCTCCTTTTTTGAGCTTTAGTGAAGTCTTGTGGAAACTCCCCCTCCAAAATGTAGCCAATAATTGGAGCCAATGACTCCAACCCCTAGTATCTCGGTTGCTTGAGAACTACTGCCACCATGATGACCTGCACTTCTTTCTCAACACATGTAACTGCTTGTTGTGCAAGTAAATCGGCATCTTCATTTTGTTTCCTAGGAATATGATATAGTTACACTTCCTCAAACTGATTAAACAACCTACGAATGGCATGAACCTTTGTCGTGAGGCTTTCTTTCTTGCATGCCCAAATGCCTAAGATTTGCTTCACAATCAGAAGTGCATCCCCCTTTACCATGAGACACTGTATACCTTGGCCAATGCACATCTTCAAACCATGAAGTAGTGTGTCATATTCTACTTCATTGTTGCTAGTTGAACCTGCTAGATTGACCTTCTCTTTCATGACCACCTCTCCACTTGGGTTAAACAACACTAGCTCTCCCCCTGATTTTCCTATGACTTGTTGAAAAGCTCCATCAAAGAACAAGGTAAAAGCATTATGAATACTTTTAGGTGGTGGCAATGGTAGGTTTTTTAGTTCAGGCACCTTAATCTCCTTCTCAAGTACCCTATAAGTGAGAATCCCTGCCAATTGTGCATCCACACTATCTTCTACCTTGAAAGAGTATTGGAGCTCTTGCAACTCCATAATCCACTTAGAGATCCTAGTACTAAGATTCATTTGAGATGACACCCAAGGGAGCAAATTTTTTGCAGTGAGAATTAAAAAAGGTTTTGGTAGCAAGTAGGATCTAAACTTTCTCACACAAAACATGAGAGAAAGCATCATAGATCTACCTCCGTGTAACCTCTCTCCAAAGCATTCATGACCCTACTAGCAAAGTAGATGGATCGCATCCTCGTACTGTGAGGATCTTGTTGTAGAAAAACATCACCAATCGTTTCTTTCCCAACACTAGAGCTGACAAAGAATGTGTACTCCCAACAAGGAGGCATGAGTGTTGGTAGCTCTGACAGAATGACTTTGATGTTACAAAAATATTCTTCAAGCTCATCAGACCAAACAAACTTGACTTGTTGTGTCGACTTTTGCAAAGGGTGAAGTAACTCTAAGGCTAAGTAAATGAAACGTGACATATACTTCACGTTTTGAATGAATGATATAACCTCTTTGAGATTCTTGGGTGATGGGAGATCAATAAGAGCCTTTGCCTTTGAAGGATCCACCTCAATGCCTTTATAGGAAACCTTGTGACCAAGCAAGATCACTTCATCCTCACCTATGTGGTACTTGTTCGGGTTGAGTTGACCTCCCATGTCATAAAGCTTCTTCAATCCTTCTTCTACCCTTTGTAGATGCAATGATTTTGAGCTATAAATGCAGAAATCATCAATGAACACCCTACTTGACTTTCCAAATAATGCTTGAAACACCATGTTCATGAAACGTTGGAAAGTTGAAGAAGCATTTGTTAGGCCAAATGGCATGACTCTAAAATCATAACAACCTCAAGGAGTGATGAAGCTGGTTTTCAATTGATCCTCCAATGAGATACCTATTTGAAAGTAACCTGAGTAGACATCACACACGGTGTACTTCTCATGACCAGCTACCTCATTTAGTATCTCATCCTCTGAATGGAGGGGAAAGTGATCTATTTTTTTTGCCTCATTTAGTGGACGATAGTCCACACACACCCTCCACTTGCCGTTCTTCTTGGGAGTGACAACAATAGGAGAGACCCACTATGAATTCTCCACTAGATAAATAAAACCTGTTTCTAGAAGCTTTATTACCTCCTTAAGTAAAGCCTTCTCCTTGATGACTCCTAGCCTTCATAGCTTTTGAGCTTTAGGTTTGGCCTCTGGCTTTAGCTCGATCTTGTGCTGAACATCATCTACTCCATGCAAGTCGGTGTAGTCTTTAGCAAAAAGCTTAGGAAATTTCCTTAACACACCTTTGAACTCGTCTCTTTCATCCTTTCTAAGTGTTGTAGACAACATACCTTCTAACATTCCTTCATCTTCCACATTTTGGTTCTCTTGGGAACCTACCTCCTCCAAACCTTTACAAGAGGTCTCTTGGTTGGTTGGCTTAAACCTTACCCCCATGATCTTGATGGAAGACTCCTCTTCAGTAATGCTACCTCTACTTTCTTCTTCTGACGTGTTATCGGTCCAATCTTCTTCCGTCTCACTTTGAGATGATTCTTCATGGATCTCCTCTTGCCGTTTCTCCTTCATGTCAAAGAAAACCTTCTTATGATTGTCATTCCTACAAATCAACTTCCTACTCTCCCAATCCTGCAAAAATCTCGCATTTTCATTAGCCATGGTCTTCCAAGGACAAATGGATAGCCACTTCCCTTTGTCGACATAGAATAAAATTCCACCGCCTTTTTAATCCCAAAGGCCTCCACAAAAACTTTTTTACAAATGCCTACACACCTATCCTTGCTATTGTTTGCCATATTGACTTTGATTTTAGGTGTCTCATGGATGTGCATGCCTAGTCTTTGCACGAGTCTCTCTGTCATGATGCAAATTTGTGCACCCCCATCCCCCAATCTTCCTTTGATGTAACAATCTAGCATTGGTGTAATATCCTCATTCATTTTAGCTTGTGTAATTTTTACAACAGGCACACTCTCTTTTATCTTTCTCCTAGTGCTAACTACCCTTGTTAAATCCCTCCTAACTTGTGGACATAATGCAAGAAATTGAGGCCATGAGATATCAGGACCCTTACCTCTCATGTCTTCCAACAAGTTGTACGGAGCCATACTATGTCCAAGAGGGAAGTCTTGGAGGTTGATACAATGTCGAGTCCTCTTGGTTTCCTTGGTCTCCTTTGCCTTCTTTTCTCGTCCATGGTCACTTTGTGATGTGACTCCTTCTTTCTCCTTCCCTTTTCCACGGCCACGCTTAATGCATTTTGCTTCCATGTCCACGTCATTGGAAATTTTCACCTCTACCACATGTACATTTGGATCTGGCAAAGGTGGAACTCCTTCCACTCCTTGTGGAGGTGGTCTTGCTGCATTTGGACTTTGTAGAAGCCGTGGTTGTTGACTAGTTCCTTCACCTGCATGCATCACTGGGTAATTCAAGTTAGGTTTCCCTGGCTCCCCATGGGGACAAGGACAATTATACATCCCATGTTCAGACTCTACGCAATTCCAACATTGCAAGAATCTCCTAGGTTGTGGTGGCTCTTGCTCTTCTGAATTCTTTGCTTGTCCCTTGGGACCTACAACTTGTGCAAGGTGAATTGACAAGTTACTTAAGGATTCATTTAACTTTTCAATTACCTCTGCTGTTACCTCCAGAATCTCTTTGGATGTTGATGCTTGAAAATTTCCCTTAGATCTCGGACCCTCTATTGGAACCTCTCCTCTTAGACACCTAAGTTTCCTATACTTCTCAATAGCCCTAGTTTCAGCTGCGTCAAAGGTAGCACGTGCACCCGTCTCAACTTTTATCTTGAGTGTGGGGAAGAGACCGGCTATGAACCTCTCCCTCTTTAGGAACTCTGTACCATCACCAAGGTTAGCAACATTTCTCACCCATACAGCCCAACGACGTAGAAACTCTTGTTGATACATGTAGTAGTCATCTAAGTCCTTTTGTTTGTGAGAAAAAATGTCTTGCCATAGCTTTTGAGTTTTTTGGGGATCAAAGAAGTATCTCTTGAAATGATTCACAACCACCTTAAACATTTCTACACGTTCTTGATCACTTACTATTCCCTTGATATAGAAAGACATCTTGAAATTTGCTAAAAATAATTCTGCATCCTCTCTAGGCTCTCCACAGAAAAGAGGATATACGGACATTTGGCGTTGGGCCTCCATTGAATCAATTTCAAAGTGACAACACGTTTTTGTTTTTCTTTCTTAAAAAGATTTACACAATAATATTTTATAAATTGCAATCTATTCTACAACAAAATAAAAATATTCACATCAAATGACCTATGATATTCAATAAGAGGCAGGATGATAGGATTTGGTGGCACAAGAATTTCTCCTACTGTTTGGGCACCAAACATGAACACCATACGTTGTTGAAAATGGATTTTTCTACTAATTGCAATGTTTATTCTAATGTGTGGAGTGAAATGGAAGGGGAAAACCTCTATTCTTGGGCCATTATCCATTGTCTATGCATGACCTAATGCTTAAAACAAAAGAAAAATATAGACATCCAAACTAAGGTCGTACCTAATGAGAGGCAAAATAAAAGGATTTACTCAAGCGTTTATCTCGGCCAACCTAAGAGGACCTAAAATTCTACGAATTACATGTTGAAATTGCAACTTAGTACTAACAATAATGTGTATCTTTTGCCTTGCAATAGGAATGAAAGGATCATAAAAATTCTCGTGATTCATGAAAGCTACTTGACTATGCTAAAGGTTGATCCTACATAAAAATACACAAGCCGTCCTCATTGGGGGCACCAAAATTGAGGCGGTCCGGGGCGGGCAACAAGAGAGGCTACCTCTAAACACCCCTCAAGGCTCCCGTGTTGCTCAATTAGGGCTGAGGCAACCACAAGCTCAACACAACAACAAACCCAAACAAGATAGGGTTATCACCTAGTTATGGCATGCGAACTAGGACGCAAGAGAGATTTTGTCACAACCAAGAAGATGCACCACAAAACACACACAAGAAACCTCACACCAAGACACACACAAAATAGACCAGAGAGAGGAAGAGACAAGGGAAGAGAGAGAGGAATGGATCTTGCGTAATACCTTATTTATAACTTGCAAATGGAGATGGTTCATTATGATGCTATCATAGATCTTGTACAGAACTAGCTCAATGCTTAGTGAATGCTAAACATTGCCAACACACTCACACTGTCTTAGGGTGTGGGAGACCTCTCACCACAATACCCTCTTACAATGGACACAACATTGGCAATGAAAAACACACTAAAACAATTTCTAAAACAAGATCAAACAATAGAAACTCAAAATACACAAGCTCACCTTGAATTCACTAAACCGTACTACAAAAGTGGAAGGACGAAGATTTGAATGTCGAATCACGCCTTTGATGCACCAAACCTCAATTTATTGATCATGGAGGAACATATACAATAGTGGTTTTGAGATTTTGAACTCACGCTCTCTCACTTGCAATGTGTAGCTTGAAAGCTTCTCTCACATTAAGAGTGAAGCTCACAAAGTGGTCACTATGCCTAAGTCTCTCCTCACGCATAGAGTGTTAGGGTGTTGTGTGAGATATTGCAGGCTGTTTTACAAGAAGAAGAGGAGCCTATTTATAGGTTGGAGACCCCTCATTAAGATTATTGGAAATACTAAATTACAAGCTAAAAAATCAATATTATGATTTTTTTGAACATCAAAACATTGCGGGCCTTCTTTGTCGGCTTGATTCATGGATATGGGCTCGAAAGAGAGCATTATTGATGGTAGATAAGGTGAAAGTAGAGTTTTAGGGAAAGAGAGAGAGAGAGAGAGAGAGGGAGAAAGAGAGAGTTACTTTGCACATGTCTTGAGGTGAGGTGTCTTTTATGGTTAGTTCAATGGCTATTTTGTGTTACTATGTTAGTGGTTAGTGTTAGTAATCACTAGAAAGTTAATGATATATTTACAATGGGTAGAATGAGGTGGATAATTGAAGCAATATGGTTGAATTAAGTGAGGAAATCCTTGTGATGGTGAAGTTTGAAGAAGTTTTTGAATTACTTGTGTAGGTTGTCAAAATGACTATCGATCTTCTTCTTTGTCTTCTTTTCTTTACGCCACCGCCGCCAAGGTTGATTATCGCCATGAAAATGGAAATTCGGTTGATGAGATCTCTTAATTTTTAGAGGTTAATCATGGTTTACATGCTGAATTTTATGTATATAGAGAAGCGGTAAGATGGAATTGTAGTTTGGAAGTAATAGAGAGAGGCATAGAGACGGTGTATGTACATGGAGAGCTCATATGAGAGCTATGGGAGTAAGAGGGGAGGTTAATGGTGAAGAAGGTGAGAGAAACCATGAAAGGTGCATATTTAAGTGAGATATTGAGAGGAATGAGTGTGTGTCTGTGTGTGTGTGTAGAAGTAAGGAAAGAGGTGAGAGAAGACTATGGGCTACTTGTGAGAAAAGTGGGCAGACTGGGGTCCACTCAGAAAATTCTAGCTCACCGATGGTTGCTCCAAAAATCACCAAACCTTTTGAGATGATGATTCAGTATTTGGTACACATTTTCACTTTTGATCACTACTTCAAATTCGGAGTGGAGATGGATATAAAAAATCCCACCAAAATACCTATTTTTCTTCACAAAAAAGTCTTCAGTGACCCCCCTGAATTTGCATATGGCTCCAAAGTTGAGCCCCTCCTTGCATTAGAGCATGACCTAATTGATTTTTAGGGGTTTGAAAATATTCATGGTTGTGGATTTTGCAAAATATAATACATGGATAAGATGAAAAAAAACGGGTTAGTATATATAAACAATTTATGGAATCTAGAATAGTGTCAGCTATACATAAATATAAAATTGAAAAAAGAGATAAATGAAAATATAAGTAATCAAATGAGGGGACCCTCATTTTTTTTCATTGAAGTATATTTATTTACAAGAGATAAGAAAAAATACTTCTAGGAAATAGTAAGTTAGTAAAAGGCAATGACTGATGGTGAAAGGTATTTTTGAAGTTTTCCCTTGGAGTGGATTCACACCAAAAATAAGAGAAGCTTGTATGAAGATATTTTTATATGGAATAACGAGTATGCAAAATGGTAAGAAAATTGTGGTTATGGTGAGTCAACATACATAGCATACATAGGCAAATAACGCACACGTAGGTAGAAATAATTAAATAAATACCAAAATAATTAAGAAAATTCCTTATATCTAGGCCCTATATATAATGCAATATTTACACACAAATGGGCCATACTATATTTAATTTTTTGAATTTATTTATTTTTTTGGCTCAACTAGCCCAAATTACGAGCTAGCTGAGGGTTTTAAGGAGATATGGAAATAATTCCCTAACTCACAAATGCCCATGTACAGTGAAAAGGTAAGAATAGCCACAGTATTTAGGTGATTTTGGTAGGGTGAGGTAACTCACTATGGCTTACCAAGAGACAAAAAACGGTTACCACCATTAAGAGCATATGCAAATCTTGCTTTTGTGAGAGTGAATACAAAGAACACCAATGTATGTTTGAAACTGACAAAACCTATTGAATTGAGAGTCAAAACTTGGTCATTGTTAAAGTGGGAATCACGCTCGACCACTAAGAGTAATTGTAGATATGAAAAAACCATAGCAAGAATCTGGGAAAATTTTAATAGAGTTTCCCCTAGATTTGAGCAAAATCTCAAAAATCTCACCAGAACCGCATAGAACATGAACAAACACTCAGTGTCTCAGTAGAAAAATTCACATTTGGTATACATACACTACCAAAATTCTAGCAATGTAGCTCAGACCTAAATGAGTTGCTCTATGGAGAATTGCAACTATCCAAAATCCATGTAGACTTGTGAATTTGCCACCTACAAGCTGTAACTAGCTCAATTGGTATCCACATATGCATACATAGCATAAAACTACACAACACTGTAGTAGAAAACTGTTTGAAGTAACCCACATAGTCATATATGAGAACAATCGTTGTGCCAAATAATAAGCACTAAACAGGATGTAACTTGTGATCAAAATGTTGAAATCTTGTACACTAACTCATCGATCACAAAACATGTTGTCAAAAACCAGACACATAGAATGACTAGCAACCTATGGTTGTACGCGCCATCTAGGATCAAAACTTGCTCATGTAAATTCCATTGTAGAATGGTCCATCAGAGCCGTATGTGTGAGATGTGTGTCATTGAAGGAGAAAAAGGAGAACCATCAAAGTCAAAATTGATGTCAAGGGGGGTCTCCTAGGAGCCTATGTTGGAGCCAAGTCACTCTGGATGCCGGCTAAATGAGTCTCAAAGACAATGCCACGCTCTCTTAATCTTCTTATCTAGTGTGAGGCTAGGATGCCTGGGATAAACGATGGACAAAACCCTCTTTGGATGAAAGTGGGAGGAGAGTCAATGATGAGGATATGCCAAAGAAAGGTAGACAATGTTAAGGCTACACCACAGGAGAGTCAGATCACTCTCTCTTGCTATCGCTATGTTGAAGATGGGAAGAATATACTGATGCCATCTTCCACTACCAAATGGAAGTTCTCTCTGATGTTTTCTTCCACCACCGAACATAACCTCACCAAATCTCCAATGTTAAAGCCCTTAATGCCAAGAAGATCACCAAAAGTCAAGAAAAAACTGATAGTCGAGCAAAAGAAGAATGTTTTTTGGGAGAAGCTCCCTCAATCGAGAATTCTTAGCTTAGTAACTAATGTCAAGAGCAGTACAAGTCTATGTCAAGGCCACAATCCAAGAGATGAGAGAACTTTCAAAGATATCTCGATCCTTGTGATGCTAAATGCACACTAAAGGATATCCAATGCTCTCTCTCTCTCTCTCTCTCTCTCTCTCTTTATTTCTCATCGCTTTCAAAGAACCATGTGATGTTGAATGAATGTAGAAGGAAAAATGTTCTCTCTCTCTATCTCCTTGCCTCCAAAGAACTATGTGTGTTCCCATATGCACACATACTCTCCCTTTTGCTTCTTACTTTTGATGTCGGTGGTGGGACTTGCAATACCCAAACCCAAACACCAACCATTGAATCTCTAAACAACTTTTCACTTATGTGAATTTGACCAATATAGATATTGAACCTTCCATCTCTTAAGAAAATTTTCATACAGTTACCACTTAAAGGCTCTTGTAGCACTTGATTCCATACTTGAGAGCATGAGCATACTACAAGACAAGGTGTACAACCAACTATTTAACTAAACTCTCAATGCATGAGTATATAGACAACTACCACTTCATAATGGGAATCCCATAATCCCAAGGGAAGTAACATGAAGAATGTGACCAAGAGTTCTCCCTTTAATGCTTTTAAATTGCTCCTCTAGCAATTCTTCCCTTGTACTTGTCCTAGGGGATTCACTCTATATACAAAATGGGATTCCACGAGTGAGCGGACAACTTTGACAAAACCCCTATACATGATTCATATTAGGGAATATAACCCCCTTTCTACACTTATGCGAGACCTAATGCAGAAAACTATTATACCCCTATCTTACATATAAAATTTAGGTCTCACATGATCTAGCTAAGTAAAACTAGTCAAAGAGCGTGTAGCATAGTGAGTGGCAACGTACTAAGGAACCACTTCTATTGATAACTAGATATACCCTCAATGTGTCTTAGTTTACCTTTCAAACTATGTGCTTGTTCAGCCTGCACTCTAGCTTCTTGTCCAATTTTGCCCCATTTGAATTACTCAAGAGACATGGTTATAACGTTATGTTAGGTTCTCCGTGTAAATTTTCATATATACTAACTCTTTATAGCTTTTATACCTCAACAAATAAACTACAATCACAAAACAATTAATCAATACAAAGCAATACTAGTTCTTGCATGTATCTTTGTAGCTATTGACTCACAAGTTTGAGGGCATACTCTTTTGGGAAGTCATGATTTTGAAACACAAAAACTTCCTCTCATTTTCCCCTTTTCTCGCTTCTGTCCCCCCCCCCCAGACACCCCCCCCAAATATGATATCCCTTCCCTTATTTATAAGCTCAGGAGATAAATTATTGGGCGCATACCCTAACTTATACGCTTATGTAACTTGTAAAAAAAAACCCCTTCCCTGCACTTACGTGGTGCCGTAGGTTTTCCATGGACAATTCCCTGGGGTACTTTTTCCACCTATATCTAGTTAATATAACCAAAGTTGGTCGAAGCTGTGAAGTGGACAATGTAGTGCTACGTGTTATAGGAGGTACATGGGTAAAGGTTGAAGCAGGTGCGAAGGCCCTAGGCATTGATAGCCATTTTTCGGCTCTCCGTAATTGCCATAGTGAGTTACCCCACCCTACCAAAATCACCTAAAAATTGTGGCTATTCTTACCTTTTCATTGTACAGAGGTGTGTGAGAGTTAGGGGGCTTTTCCCATATCTTCTTAAAACCCTCAGCTAGCTAGTCACTGGGCTAGTTGAACCAAAAACAAAAAAACAAAAAATAAAGAAATGAAAAATAAAGTATATTATGGCCTCTTTGTGTGTAAATATTTCATTGTATATATGGCCTAAATATATATAGGGATTTTTAATAATTATTTTGGTATTTTATCTAAATATTTATACTTAGGTGTGTGTTTTATTAAACCTGTATATGCCTTCTTTCATCCTCTTACACCATAAGTATATTTTTGCCAATGTGTACATACTCTAACCTCATATTTTTCTTTTATACAAATCACCCCCACATTTTCACCTTCACCCTTGTGAAAACAAAAATTGATTTCTACTCTCTTAGTCACGTTTATTATAGTATTTACTTGCATACCTTTTTCTCTTTCACCCAAAATAATACAAAGAGGGACCATATCATATGATTCCAATATCTTTCCGTATCCATAATTTCTCCATTTTTAAAAAATTATTTTTACTCATTATTCTAACACCATGTGCTCATTGAGCTAAAATCCATGAATAGTCCATACACTAGTCCCACCATGTATATATAGCTTTATTCACCAATAATCCTCCTCCATGCATGTGTAAAGGGAAAATTGGATGCCTTGTATTACGATATGACAAAGGAGGGGCTCACTCTTGGATGCATTGTACAAATTCAACAAAGGAGGGGGCCACTAAAAGACTTTTGCAGACATAAAAAACAGGCTTTTGGGTGAGATTTTTGGCACTCATCTCCACTCTGAATTTGGAGCGGTGGTCACATAAGAAAGTGTGGAACAAAAGATGAATAATCACCTCACAAATTTTGGTGATTTTTGGAGCAACCACCGGTGAGCTATGATTTTTTGAGTGGACCCCAGTGTGCCCACTTTTCTCACAAGTAGCCCATAGTCTTCTCTCACCTCTTTCCACACTTCTACACACACACAAACTCATTCCTCTCAATCCCTCACTCAAACCTGCACCTTCAATGGTTTCTCTCACCTTCTTCACCATTAACCTCTCCTCTTACTCCCATAGCTCTCATATGAGCTCTCCACGTACATACACCATCTCTATGCCTCTCTCTATTATCTCCAAAGTACAATTCCATCTTACCCCTTCTATATAAACATAGATTCAGCATGTGTATCATGCTTAACATCTGAAAATTAAGAGATCTCATCAACAAAATTGCCATTTTCATCGTGATAATCAACCTTGGCGACGGTTGTGTAAAGAAGAGAAGACAAAGAAGAGGATCAATAGTCATTTTGGGAACCTACTCAAGTAAGTCCTTCTTCAAGCTTCACCATCACAAGGATTTCCTTACTTCATTCAACCATCTTACTTCAACCGTCCACCTCATTCTACCCATTGTAAATACATCATTAACTTTCTAGTGATTACTAACACTAACCACTAACATACTAACACAAAAATAGCCATTGACCTAACCAAAAAAGACACCTCACCTCAAGACATGTGCATAGTATCTCTCTCTCTCTCTCTCTCTCTCTCTCTCTCTCTCTCTCTCTCTCTCTCTCTCCCCTTCCTTAAAACTCTACTTTCACCTTATCTACCATCAATAATGCTCTCTTTTGAGCCCACATCCATGACTCAAGCAGACAAAGAAGGCCCGCAATGTTTTGATATTCTAAAAAAATCATAATCCCGATTTGTTAGCTTGAAAATTAGGATTTCCAATAATCTTGATGAGGGGTCTCCAACCTATAAACATGCCCCTCTCCTTCTTTTAAAACAACCTCCAATATTTCACATAGCACCCAAACACTCTATGCGTGAGGAGAGACTTAGGTGTAGCAACCACTTTGTGAGCTTCACTCTTGGTGTGAGAGAAGCTTTCAAGCTACACATTGCAAGTGAGAGAGCGCGAGTTCAAAATCTCAAAATCGCTATTGTATATGTTCCTCCATCATCAATAAATTGAGGTTTGGTGCATCAAAGGCGTGCCTACACGTTCAAATCTTCGTCCTTCCACTTGTACAATACGGTTTAGTGAATTCAAAGTGACTTGTGTATTTTGAGTTCTATCGTTTAATCTTTCTTTAGAAAGTGTTTCAGTGTGTTTTCATTGCCAATTTTGTGTCCATTGTAAGAGGTATTGTGGCGAGAGGTCTCCCACACCTTTAGACAGTGTGTGTGTATTGGTAATGTTTAGCAATCACTAAGCATTGAGTGAGTTTTGTACAAGCTCTACGATAGCATCATAACGAACCACCTCCATTTGAAAGTCACAAATAAGGTATTACGCAAGATCCATTCCTCTCTCTCTTTCCTTTTCTCTAGGTCTATCTAGTCCATTTTGTGTGTGTCTTGGTGTGAGGTTGCTTGTGTGTGTGTTTTGTGGTGTATCTTATGGTTGGAAAAAATCTCTTGCGTCCTAGTTCGCATACCATAACTAGGTGGTGCCCCTATCTTGTTTGGTTTTGGCTGTGGGTTTGTTGTTTTGTTGTGCTTGTGGTTGTCCCAGCCCCAATTGAGCAACATGGGAGCCTTGAGGGGTGTTTAGAGGTCGCCTCTCTTATTGCCCGCCCCGGACCGCCTCAACATGTAGTTGATTATGATGATGTATGCTTGATGCGGTGTTTTAGGCCAAGAAGGCTCTAAAATGGGTCAACTAAGATGTTGGCTTGAGATGTTTTGAGTGCTAGGACTATGCCTTGCACGTGTTCTTTGAAAAGATTTATGAGTTGGTCTAGATGGCTCCTCAAACGAAGATACTGTGTGAAAGATATCAAAGTCTAAGCTTAGAAGGCTTTGCGGATCCTTACCAGACAGGGCAGTTATAGATGGATGATCAAAGTTGACATAAGTGGATATATTTAAAGTGCTCAATTCTAGGGGTATGCCAATACTTTTGGATTGTCAATCGATACTCGGACGGGCAAGATATAGTGAGTTAAAGTTTTGGTGGGGGACTAGTTGTTTGTCAAGTTGATCATCTTGGTAGGCATGCCATCTTGTGTTTTTCTGGGCTTGCCAAGGTTCTACATGGTGTTATGTACTATGTGGAATTAATAAGATTTAACGGATTTCCGATCAAAGTCATTGGCAGCAAGATATGCTCGATGGAAAATGGATCCAGTTGTCAAAGGGGAGATGCCAGACAATTTTTCCCCATTTTGAGCACCTCAATTGGTGGGCTTGAGGTGGTGAAAATGCAACAAGGATTTGTTGATTCAAAGTAAATAGGGTGAAGATCCAACTGGATTTTACAGCTCAGGTATCAAAATACTAGGCAAAAGATGACAAGGCTATGAAGTTGTGGGGACAAGAAGGTTTTTTATGTGTGGCACTTGGGATTTTATGAGGGCTTTGGAGGGCAGGCCATCGTGGAGCTACCTTGTAACTCAAGAATGAGCCCACATGTGAAGTCTAGAGGTAGAGGTGCATGGTATATAGGCCAAAGCATGCACTATTTGTAGTGCATAGGGGGGGGGGGGGGGGGGGGGGGGGGGAGAGAGAGCTCTTGTCTGTGGTAGCTATGGTGCGTCATTCAATGTTGCATGTGGTGGTGCATGGCCCTGACGGTCATCAATCAACATGGTTTTGGTGGTTGTAAGCATCACAAGAAGCCCAACCACTGTTGACAGTGGTGAAGTGCGATGGTGACATGGGATGCCTTGTAGGGCATTCTTCCCACAACCCATAAATCCTTTTTTTTATTAAGGATAAGGGTGAGCATTTGCGTTAGCGCTAGTGCCCCTCGAGGTCTTGACGTAGAGGATGAATGAGGGGGTGAAATGGGAAGTCCACCAAGGGGGGGAAAACTCCAACTCATTAGGAAAAATATGAACCCTCTAAGGGCCCTTTGGGATCAAACTTAATTAGAGGTCATCCAATAGCAAGAGGGTGGTGGACACACTCTATAACCTCCAAAATGTAGGGTGACAAGGTAGCCTTACACCTCTTAATGGCCTCTTACCTAGTGAGAAGGTAAGGGAGGTGGCTAGGAGAAAGGGATTGGGCGGGGGGGGGGGGGGGCACTTTGACTCCTTTTTCTCAACTTTTTGGCTAGATATTAGGAATACACTAAAAATTTGACATTTTCAAATTTCAATTTTTCCCTCCTTAAAAGCTCCGCAAACCTCTTTTGTGGTCAGAAAAGCATTTTTGACCTCCAAAAGTAAAAAGCGTGCACTAAACAACCCAAAAAATTGACCTTTAAAATAAATAAATCAAAACATCACTTTTCACCCTCCAAACTCTCCCCAAACCTATTCTATAGTTGAAAAGTGATTTTCTCTCTCTACACACCCTTTTCAAGTTCTCCATTGCTACAACAGCCACATGAACCCCGTATAGTCCAACATTCTCTCTCTGCTAGCTTTCTTCCACCTCTATTTTAGCACCAAGCAAGCTCCTCTCCCATATCTTCCCCTTGCCCACCACATATTTTCCCACCAAGCTAGCTCCTCTCTCTTCTCTCACTTTCATTTCAACATGAAATAAGATCCTCTTGCTTCTACTTTCATTCACTCACACTACATAGAAAACTCTATTCTTGAAGGTGGAAAAGGTATGAGCTCACATGACTTGTATACCACAATAACAGGAGGTGTAAATGGTGAGTGGCGATTGCAAGGGTTTAGCTCCAACATAAAGATAGAATGGTAAGAAATTTATCCTTGTAGTTTACATTCAGAGCTTAACATCATCTTTATCTCTAAGTTTATCATGTTGGACACAATCAACCTCTTTATGGATTTCAATGTCTAGGGCTTTACACCTCTATTATCAAAAGTAAGTAGAGACCCTCATAACAATGGGGTGTGATATTTTGTTGGTGGCTTTGGTGCATTGTCTAGGGTTGCATAGCATGTGATTGAGTCTCACAATGCAAGTAAGTTAATCTATCTATGGAGAGCTATCACAAAAAATCTAATTTCTTCTTTGTATAGTTGTCACTAGATTATTATAATGATATCATTTTCTGGTGTTTATTTACAGAGTCAACTTGTTTTGAGGGGACATGAGCAAGTAACCATGTGGATAGATGAAAAACACTCTAATCTTGGTCTGTGAGGAACCTTACAATGCCATGCTAAAAGATTTTGATAAGAATAATAGGATTCGTGTTGAATATTTTTTTTTAATAGCATAACTCACATTATTTGAGTGAAATAATATTAAACATAAACAAAAAGTACATGACTAGCTCAGTCACATAACGTGCACACGGAAACTCATATGCTACAACCAGTCCATCGGGCCAATAGGTACTCTCTAGGATCTCCTAGAAAATACCTTTATAAAGTACTTCAATCGTCCCTAGTGTCATAGACACACAAATACTAAAGTGTATATGAATCTCTAGATTAGGAGAGAAATACTTGTAAGATAATCCTAGCAATAACAACATTGTCTCCCTTTGTAAGTTTTTTCATGAGGCTGGAATCCTCTATAAATGCTTTTATATATATACTCATTTTGGTGCAATATAAATATGGTTTTTTTTAAAATAGTATCGTATTGCGTGAGTATATAATTTAGGTTACTGGAATTTCATACAAATTTGAGAAACATTGTTGAACTTTATGGATATTATGAATTTTTTTTATTGGCTGCCTCTAAGATGTTTCAAGTATCAAGTCTTAAATCACTCCACCAAGAAGAAATTCAAGCAATATTGTGGTTGCAACTTAAATATTAATGGTTATTCTTATTAGTGTGGATCATAACCTTTGTCAAGATGGCATCATTTAGAAATGTTGAATATGTCTTGATTCATTAGCATGTTTCACGGCTTGAGAAATCTAAATTCTTGCTTTCCAACCTGTTGTTGTTTCCATACTAGTATGCCTATGCCAAGCTTGACTTAGAGAAAGGACAACTTAAGATGGAGGTGTTGATGTATAACAGTGATTGATAGGTGAACAATTAACTTATTGTCGATTTATGTTTTAGCATACATATATTTTAAAGCCTTGTTTCCACCTTCTTTTGAGCAGTGTTGATAGTTTTTGGTATCAAATCTTCTTAAATATCCCTATTCATTGGCTTGTTTGTTTGTAAAGATGATACCAATATAAGCTATATAACCCTTGTGAACTTAAATGTTAAATTGTGGACTCTACTTCTACTATGTAGCTCATTTGGATAGAGAAAGTGTAAGAATAGATTATAACCGCATGTATTGATAGCATGGAAGATATGTGTCACTCGAGCTATGTACACTGCTAATTAAGAAACCTTTGGTTGGATACTATAGGAACAGGGGTGACATGTGGTTTCATATACCAAAGAAATGGCTTTACCAAAAAATTTCCAAGAATGGGAGTGGACACGAGGGAGTAAAAATTGGCTCCTTGTTTGGCCAATTTCAAGTTCTCAGTGTTTAGTGGATAGGATTTATGAGGCCTTTGAACTAAGAGAAAAATGAGGAGGGAGGGAGGGGGGGTCTTGCTCTCAGTACATCAAACACCGCATCTTCATCTCATAGCCATGCACTAAAAAAAGGGTATGTTTGCCATTTTTAAGCCCCAGGATCCCTCAACAAGAGGGCCACAAGGACACACATAATGGCCAAGTAGGGGTCTAAGTTTACCCGGGCTTGTCTCACATCAATTTTTTTATCTTGTCGTGCTCTTCAACCATCATGCGATGCTAAAAAGTCATATCTTTCTCCGATTCTCCAAAAATCAACTTGAAAGTTGGAAATTTCTACAAAAATGATGTAAAACAATCATTTCTTACTTTTTCCCTTTATCTGTGGGCTGCAACGAGCATCAAAACCATGGAATCTAAAAATACTCAAAGAACCAAAGTTTTTTCTTCTCTTAAGGGCTGCATTTCCTACATACAAAACTTTCCCAAAATCTCACTCTAACACCTTCAAAAGTGGCTCCCAAAGAGTGCCTTGGGTCAAAATTTGAAACTAAACGAACAAACCAAAGTGAACTCGTAGACTATGTACAAACTTTAAAATAACCAAAATTCCCTTCAAACAAAAGTTATCACTAAAATTTGAAAATAGGCCCCCCTTGGACCCCACACCATGACAGAATTTGACGGGTTCAAGGAGAGATATGGTTAAAATGGGACCTTGGCGTGTGGTCAAGAAACACAATTGTTTGAAACACATGATATTTAGTTTTGATGTCACAAGTGCATGGTAGGAATCTCACCAAGTTTTATTCCCTTAAACATCATTTGTAGATCTATTTTACTTTATCATGTATTCTCATGTACAATCTTACCAAACAAAAATAGATTTACATTTTAAATGATTACAAGTCTTATTTAACTTACCAAGAAAGCTCAAAATATGGAAGAGCTAGAGTGCTCTTACACATCAACAAACAAATTTCTTCTTATTGATTTTGATCAACATTCATAAACAACTTACAAGGGGTTGTGCAGTCATAGTTTTTGTATCCATTCCATGACATGGTATGCTCATGGGATGACTCATCACATTAAAAAAATCATTGGTGGGAGTGCTCCCATGTTAGGAAAGGATGTCTTGAAGATAGAAAGTTGTTGTATTGTACTAGTAGGGATCTCTCCATGTTAGCATAATCACTCTTAGTGTAGTGGGATCCACGTTGCTTGAGGAGAGATTTGTGCCGCCGTAGAGGTTCATGTTATGCTAGTTCCTTGAGCCATTGTTACAAATACTACCACTCAACTAACATAGTAAGATGGGCCAACTTGAACTGTGCTGCATTTGATGCCTGGAGCGGTGCACTATGCTCCGGGGAAATTGGTCCTTAGAAGGGGTCAAGCTGGAAATTTTCTATGAGGAAAGAAGGGACACAGGGAAGAGTGGGAGGAATGTGCCATGTGGTGATGGGATTATCTCACATGAGAAGAGGAAAGGGGAAAATGGGGGGTATAAGGGGAGGATGGGGTGCCCATTAAGGGTGTATCAAAGGTGAGAGGAGCTCTCTCAAGGCTTGACTATGGGGGCTTGTGGGATTCATGGGGGGGGAGATGGTCAATTTTGGGTTCCCACTGCCTACCTAGGTATCTCGCTCTTAGTTTTGGTCCCCTGGACACTTGCCACATCCCCCTCCCTTGGGTCAAAGGTCACCGACACCTCATTTCCTACCCAAAAAGGTAAAAAATGGACCAATTGAAAGAGCCTACAAAGAGAGCCTTGCCAACTGAGAAGAGAGAGAGAATATTTGGGGATAAAAGATAAGAAAAGCCCCCATTTTAATAGCTGCAATTCTCTGCATCACCTGCAAACTTTCTAGAGAGCTCATTTTTGAGCTAGAAAGAGTACACCCCTAGTTTTGAGTGGCCATAACTCTCTCATCTTTCATTTGTTTTTTTGATTATGGATACTCTATGACATATCCATGAGACGTGCTACTTCATGATGTCCTTGGTTTCTCCTAATTTCAAGTGTGTTGCATGCTTGAAGGGTTCTTTAGAAATCTTTATAAGTGATTATCACAGTTGATTTTGGTAGTGCAATAGTTTTTCCTTTCGACAGTGTGACTCGTGCAAGGCTATAGGGGCACTTTTTTTCCTTGTCGTTTACATGCTAACATCATTTTGGTGCTCCCACAGAGGAGAAAGTGCTCTTGTGCTCCAATTTCTGTGAAATATGTCTATTCTGCACGTGGAGAATGTAAAGGGGATGTGGATAGTTATGGACAACCGCCTATGTATGTGGTGCAAATTGTGGACAACACTTCAGGTGGTCATGTATCTGGATTGCAGGCTTTGAAGGGTTGTGAGGTTTTGTGAAGCCAAGCACTAGGGGCCGGGTTACCCATTGTGAAGTGGATTAGGTATTGGAGAGATCCATCGACATCCCTTGAACTGTCGATGTCACATGTAAGTGTTTTTTGTGGCCATTGAACATGGAGGACGAGTTTCCACAATTCATGGATTGCCTAATGAGAATATATGTACTTTTCTTGAGAACTGGTGTGGGTGCACGGATGCGGTGCGTGTGCGGAGAGTGAGAAGGGGAGAGAGAGAGGGAGAGAGACACACACACACACACACACACACACACACAGAGAGAGAGAGAGAGAGAGAGAGAGAGAGAGAGAGAGAGAGAGAGAGAGAGAGAGAGAGAGAGAGAGAGAGAGAGAGAACATAGGATGTGGGTGGATCAGCCTCAAGAATTAATGATGAGGAGCTCCTTATTCTTATATGTATTGAAGAATATGGGTATCCACACGTGTGCGAGTAGTCAGACATTGGACGTTTGGAAGGGCGAAAGATGGAGCACGTTTACTCCAACAATCTCCCACTTAAAGTGAGACCTACTAGCTAAACTACTAGTATGTACAAGAAACTAAGCAAGAGACTCTCTCAACCTATTCCTAGTGGCTCACTCTCGCGATCTACACGCAGTCGTATCCGCTCTCATGGTAGGCTAGTGTGCGTACCCATGCTAGAGTCTGCATGTAAATCCCATAGACTACTCTATATGGTTTGCAAATCTCCACAAAGCAACATGCTAGTATCAATTTCCATACGACTGACTATCCCTGTTGCAAATTCTCCCATTGCAGCTGCTAGATCGAGCCTTGACCCTAACAAGTCAAGCATGAGACACCTCTCGCAATCATTAGTCATCCGGAATGCATCTGGAAAGAATGCTCTCTAAGCAGTACCTGACAACCAAAAGCTACCAATTGTCTCACTGAGATCAAGATCTATCTCAACTGAGGAACGTAGTGCACATGCCGTAGCATGTATAACACACCACTGAGCAAAGACAAACAAACGTCTCCTGCACCCTCTATGTCAAACGCCGAGCCATCGGCCAAGTGCACACAACAAATTCTCCCACTAGAAAAAGTGTTAAACCTGTCATGATGCAGTGTGACATGGAAAGCAACATCTCTATCTAGTAACCACTATGGAGAAAGTGTGCTATCCATAGACAAATCTGCAAGAGGTACATTGGAGGCAAGCCTCTCTAACATGTTTCAAAGTTGTATCTGCATCTTGCATACATCTTTGTTGTTGTCTCATGCGTCTAAAACAACAACACCTAATGTGCCCTGTGTGAACACAATGCCAACAATGCAAGTATCGGCAAGATCGCGACCTCCGTCTCTCATGATCCGTCACTGTAGACTCAATTGTGTCACACATCATGTCAATACATACACGTCAAAAGTGGGAGATCACTTGACCACTGCACTAATCAAGCATAAACCAACCAATAGCTCAAAAACCTGTAACTTGCATTCCGTAGTCTCACACTCGGATTATGCGTTGATGTGAGACCACCACTACGAGAATACTATAAATTCTCTCCTACAAGAGTGGATACAAGAACACTAAACCTGTGTCCAAGTGTCAAAGTGAGAGGAAATACTTGATCACTATCAAAGTGGGAATATATCGACCATTGTACAAGATGGCATAGCACTGCAAACTTTTATGAAAAGAAAACGGTGAAAAATGGACAGAGTTTCCTTTGCAAGATGAGCCAAAACTCAACGCAAACTGCAAGCCAAGAAATTGTAGATAACTACCAGAGTGAGAGTCAACTTGACCGCTAAACGATTAGAGAGTAAACTGTGAATACGCATAAATCATTGTGAGAATCTGGGAAACATCCAAGAGAGTATCCCTTGAAAATTGAGCAAAAACTCAAGTACAGTCTCTACCATAAACCATAACACTACTCAATGCCAATGAGTAAAAATGTCAACATGGCTCCACATTTTTACATACAATGGAAATCCGCACTCAACGTACATCAATGGAGTGACCACACATAAGCAAGCACCAAAAGAGTTGCAATCCGGAAACTTAGTTGATGCGAATATAATGCTCTCAAGAGAGCCCACCGACACTTGAAAGTGCTTGCTAAAATGCATGTACAATGGGCATCAACCATATGCCATCACCATATGAAAACCATCTGCAAAGACCATGAATCCAAGCACAAAATTGCTGCCAAAGTATCCTGTGAAAACCTGTGAAAGAAGCTCCACCTGTGTGCTCCAAAAACTATGTCTCTCAAGAGACCGCTTTGATGGTGTGTAAATGCCTCCGTACTTCGTTGCCCAAATCTACCAAAACCCCTCAAACCACAAGCTCTGCACAAGCTGAAATTGCATCTTCAGCTCAGCATTTATGCACCTAACTTTGAGCACCTACTGTGCTTCAAAAAGTGCATCAAACTCGCACACTATGCAAAAACAAAAAATCTGCAATTTATGTATACAGTTAATCTGAGCTGAATATAAGCAAAACGTTAAGGAATTTGAAAAAAATTTCTTCTGCAAAGTTGTAGATTATGCCAAAACGGATGTACACATTCTCTCAAAGCTTTCAATATTTCTTGATCTCTCCAACTCCGAGAGCGAGCATGCTATCGCCTCTTGAAGCTCTCAAAGCCGTCGTGCTCTCCACTCTGAGAACAATTGTGGGTGCGCGAATGTGGTGTGTGTGCGGAGAGGCGGAGAGGCGGAGAGAGAGAGAGAGAGAGAGAGAGAGAGAGAGAGAGAGAGAGAGAGAGAGAGAGAGAGAGAGAGAGAGAGAGAGAGAGAGAGAGAGAGAGAGATAGAGAGAGAGATAGAGAGAACACAGGATGTGGGTGGAGCAACCTCAGGAACTAATGATGAGGAGCTCCTTATTCTCATATGTAATGAAGAATAAGGGTATGTACACACGTGGCAGGCGACCGACGGACACTGGGTGTTCGGACGGGAAAAAGGCGGAGCACCTTTACTCCAACAATTCAAAGTCAGTTGCTTAGTGTAAATTATACTAGATCAAGATATATAGTTGCGGTTGCTGCAATACGGTTTACAAGATGAGGCAAAAGTCGGGTTACAAAATCATGAAGAGCTAGTGTAGGCACAAACTCGAGGGGTGGTTTTCGACTACAATCGTGTGAAGTAGGCTTTTATGGCACAGCACAGGAGCATCAAAATACCTGATAACGTTTGGCATGAAATTTTGGGCTACGCTCAGAAGGTTAACCAAAGTGTTCATGGTTTTGTCATGGAGTTCACCCGTTTATGGGATAAATGGGTCCGAGCTTTGGGAAATGAAATCCCTCCAGCCATGTTAAAGACGAACCGTTTTGTGGAAAACTTAAAGGAAATTCTGAAATTCAAAGCTGAGCTGAAAAGAACTGCTACCTTTAAGGAAGTAGTCACTATCGCCACGGAGAAAGAATGGAAAGTTCAAAGACTCAATGAGTATGGGAAAGCGGTCCATGTGCAAGGTAATGGTGGTCAAAATGAAGGAAATCAGGCAGAGACTGGAGCCCAGTCTGGAACATGCTCAAAGGGTTGCAAACACTGAACGATTACAACAAAATATGCAAGACATGATGACCATGACAGATGAATTATAGTGCAGTGTTCTTGAAGATGGAGGTGATCATGGTCATGGTCGTGATAGAGGAATGGCCGATCCGTGTGATCCGTGGGTCCTGCACAAGGTTTCTTTGAGCCACAAAGGAGGCTCATCCCTACCTCTTATAATTGTGGTGAACTAGGTCATATCAATACTTATTGTCCAAAGCCAACAAGGATAGTACGTGAAATGTTTCCACTTCCTCAGCAGATTCCTAACTGGGATAATAATTATGCATTACAATATATGGGGAGATCAAGGTACTGAACAGGAAAACCAGGCCTCAACCTCTGCTGGTGATGTGGATATTGTGCGGGTTGAAAATAAAGAAACATATATGATGCCCATGGGAAAAAGAGAGAGGGAATGCTATGCCACTCTATGTCCTAGTAAGAATAAAGTGAAAGAGAAAGAGGGTAAATATGCAAAAGCTAAGAGAAAGAGAAGAACTTGTAGACAATTTGAAGTAGCGGATCTACCTTTGGGAGCAGGCCAAACAACTTACAATTTAAAGGAAGGTCTGATTGGGAGGAAAGTAGATTGTACTTTTGGACAATTGATGAATATGGTGCCCAAACTTAAGAGGTAGTGTAAGTCATTAGTGAATCGAGAAAAAGAGTCGAAGCATGGACAAGTCAGTGTTGGCTGTGGGAGAGTTACTCAACATTTGTCCTATGGTGAATGCTTGGAACAAAGGTTTGAGCATGGGAGAGGCCTACATTGATGGAGGTGCTCAAGTTTGTCACATAGTCATGTGTCGAGAGACTGAGTCTCATTACATGCAAAAGCTCTAGGTTTAGGATTTGACTGGAAAACCATGCCAAAGTGAAGTGTTTGGGGTTGATTAATAATTTAGAAGTTGAAGTCTTTAACATGAAGGTTATAGTAAACTTTCATGTTATGTCAACTGGCTTGGGAGCTTTTCCTCTCATCTTGGGATGACCTTGGTTAAGAGTTGTTGGTGTTGTGCAAGATTGGGGCAAGGGCACAATCTGTGTGTATGGCAAGAAGGGTGAAAAGAGGGTGTTTGATATGACTACCAAGCAACCTTTGGCACTACAAGATGTGAGTGAAAACGAGGAATCCAAACTTACCAGTGAAGACAATTCTGAAGACTCAGAAAGTAGCACTACTTCTAGTTCCAATCATGAGGATGAAGTGTCATGCTTGTTGCTGGATGAGGAGAAGAGAGAAATTGGTGAAGTATTGCAAGTGTCAAGGGATATAAATACTTCAGGCTATTTAGAGCAAATTGAGGAGTTGATGCAGCTTAAATAGAAATTGTCAGTGAAGAAGGAGTTGATTCAAAATATTCTAAGTAAGGAATTTGACACAAGGAGAAATAAGGGAGCACTTAACAATGTTGGACATGTTTCCAAATCTTTTCCTCACTTCATATAAAGAAATAAGGGGTTTTGTTGGAGATCCTGTGAAGATTGAACTAGTTGAAGGGGAAAAACCAATAAGATAGAAATTAAGAAGAACGGGTAAGCAGCAATTGAATGCTTTAAAGGAAAAAGTGGATAAACTTTTGGACGCAGGGTTCATTGTGCTAGTGAGTAGCGTTAAATGGTAACCTTGCATTTGCACTACATTTCTACTCAAATGTATATATTTTTTATCAAACTTTTAACCTAGTGTTCATTCTCTCTTTCCGTAATATCCTTTTTCCATACAAACACCTTACCCTTCTTAGATCTTTATGCATTTACATCATATTTCTCTCTTCATGCTAAATGTAAATAGTAAACTTAATTCTACTCTCCTAGTTTTTTTACTGCATATTCTTTTAACTAATTACCTTTACTAATTTAAATAGCTATCTACATCCCATAATTTGTAAATAAATAATTTATGGGCACTTATTTTACCCATCTTCTCTCACGGGTAGGGTTAACCTTGTAGGCCTTCCCTTCCCCACCACTATGTGACCCAACTCTTGGATCATTTACTTGTGTTGGTCAACAAATCTTAAATATAATGTATATCCCCAATTAATCAAACTTCATTGGAGCCTACCTCATTTCTTTAAGGTGGATTCTCTTTTGAAAAAGCATGCTACACCTTGGATGCATGCTAAAGGGTCCCCTACAAGGAGGCTTGGTTCAAAAAGTGATTTGGATGCATCTTGAACGCCTTAGCTCGTGGGTATACTTGAGGAACACTCCAAAATCATCTTAAACACTTTGAGAAGGTCAACTTTTCCTTTTACAGCACCCAATTCTGAGTTACAGGCTGAAAGTTATGGTGAAAACAAGGTGCTGCGGACACTGTTACTGCAGGTCAAAGTTACAATCAGGTAAACCACAAAGGTGAAAAGTTTTCTTGACTTCTCCAACATTCTAAAATACCAATGGGGAGTTAAAAACCACTTTCATGTGGAGGGGTCGGCTCAAGATGCTTCCAGAGACACAACAAACAGGATGGGGACACTCTGCAGGAGCCACTGGAGGGACATCATGGTGGGGCCCACATACATTATCAACCCTTATGGTGCCTCCATGACCTAAAAGGCTATTTTTAATGAAAAAATAAGTCCCTTATTTGCATAATTGAAGGAATGGTCAAAAGGGAACCTAACTATGGTTAATTACCTACCCTAGTCAAGTTTAACCTAACCCAAGGTCTTGTAAAGCTATAAAAAGGCCCTTTGGCAAGCACAAAAATACACACACCTACTCCATTGCTGCAAATAAGCTCCTCTAAGGTTAGGGAAGCCCTAATCTCTCTCTCCTCTTGTCTCCCTATCCATTTCCTAAGCTCGCTATCATAAGCGGCACCATAGAGAGAGCATCAATATGCTATTGCTACCATTCTCTTGCAAACATTTCTCATATCATACTCATCCCTATATAAGGATTGTAGATTCTATATGAGAGCAAGGATATCAAGTTCAATGATCTATCTCATGGTTTGATCAACAAATTGTTGCAATTGGGGTGTCGGCGTCACACTTTTGCTCTAAACGCATGTAAAATTGGTAAGCCTATCTTAGCAGCTTCTCATATTTTGTGCTCATTGGGTTGCTTGTTTGTTGAGAAAGTTTTTTGTGCACCATGGTGTCTATTTTCTTGGCTTCTCTCCTTATGTTGTGTGTAAGTGAGTCTTGGGGCTGCATAGATGGAGAAGAGCTCTCTATGCATGCCACCTTATGTGTGTAAGTAGTCTCTTCTTTTGGGAAAGGAAAGGAGTTGTCAAGTATTTGTGCATTATGGTGCTTTGAGTTTTGAGGTTTTGTGCTTGCTTTTCTTAGAACTATATGAGCACTAATATGGTGAAGGTAAATCTTTGCATGTGAGTTTGTGCAGTGTTCAAAGGGATTGCTTAAGGAGTGTGTGTTGAATGGTTGAAGGGCATTTTATGTTGAAGCACATAAGGAAGGTGTGAGTGTGTGTGTGTGTGTGTGTGTGTGTGTGTTGTATATGGTTTGTTTTGGTTTCCTTCTTTCTCCATAAAAGAGGGTGGTGCCCCTAAGAAATATGCGTGTGTAGGGTCTCATGGAGTGGTTGTCTGGTGGGTGAGTTGAGCCCCATCTCAAAAAATCCGCTCTCATAAAAGTGGTACCCCCATGGAAGAACTTTCCTAATTGCCTTCTATTCTCCTCATGAACAATAGAGTTGCACCATATGCTTTTCATTTTTCACAACGCATCAGAATTAACATTTGTGTAGATCGCAATTTGTTTTACCAACAACGCATTGTTTTTATGTTTGGAGCAGAAAGACTTGGTGAAATCTTGGCATCTCCAAATCCCATCATTCTTCCATTCATTAATTATGATGATTCATTTGATGTCCATGTTTTTATTTTGTTTTGAGGCAGAGACAAGAGGCACTTAGATAGTGATCCACTCAAAAGAAACCTTCTTCAAGAGAAAGAAAAAGGAGAACACATTGTCACATGAACCAACCTGGAGCTGCTTCTCCTTTTACACCCATAGCTCGTCAATCTGTGCACATCATAATTGCTACAAAATTTAGATTTCAAGCAACCATTAGGAGAATTTTTGGACCCACTCGCCTTAATGAAATTAATGCCTCTATCAACCCTTTTATTTTGCCTATGATAAATTATGAACTAACACTTGATGTATATATTTTCATTTTGATGTGATCACTCATCGTAGTCCAAACTTTGTGGTACACAAACCTCCTTGTATTGTAAAAATGTCAAGCACTTTTCCTACCTTTCATTCTAAAAATGGTGAGGATGCACAAGAATTTCTGGATAATTTGAAGATGGCACACCTCATCTCTGGGAGAGATCAAGAAGAGGTAAAGCTGCGTGCTTTTCCACTCGTTCTCAAAGGGGAGGCTAAGGCATGGTACGAGGCCTTGCAACCTCAAAACAAAACCAATTGGGAGAGGCTACGTGCAATTTTTCTTGCTAAATTGGGCAAGGAGATACTCCAGAGGGTCTTTGGAATTGTCTACTTCAACATAAACAGGTATTCCTTGAAGACTACCCATCTTATGAGGCCGTTTTCCTTAACCTATGGGATAGATGGGAGGCTACCTTACAAAACCAAGGTGGTGCACCAAACTTTCTAAAGAAATATAGGTTCATGGCTGGATTGTATCCAATTTTGAAGACCAAGGTAGAGTTAAAATTCCCATCAACATTTGAGGAAGCACGTGAGGTGGCCATGGTCAAATTCAAGAAGTTAAATTTTCAAGCACATAGAACAAGGGACCTAAATGAAGTCATTGAGAGGGATTATTCACCAAGCATGGGAGCACAAGTTAGGGGCTCTCTTGCCCAAACTTCACAAATAGGGGAAGGATCACAACAAGAGATCTTGCAAAGATTAACTCAACAACTAGAGAGTCTCACCTTGAATCTAGTGCAGGGCCTAGCCCAACAACGACAACCAAGAGAAGGGAATCGCAATCAACGACGTCAAGCACAAGAGTTGAGATGATGGAATTGCAACGAAGTTGGTCATGGCATATATAATTGCCCTCACCCTCGAAGGCTTCCAGGGGACATATACCCTCCCAGACCCCCTCTGCTCATGGTGGAGCAAGAGCATGCTCAAGCCCCGCAAATTCTTCGTCGACCACCACCACCTCCAGTGGAAAAGGTCCCTCCTGTCCCACCAGTGGAGGAAGAGAGAGGAGTAAACGTCATAAAGCTAGAAGAGGAGATAGAGGTGATCCCTATACATTTTGATGTTATGCCAGCAGAAAAGCGCACAAGAGCACACAACAAGGATGAAGACACAAGGAATGAAGAGTCAGAACCTGCAAGGAAGGAGAGGAAGAAAAAGTCAAAGAAGGAGGAAGGAGGCAAGAAGCAAAGGTCAAGGCGAAGGGAGATCGGCATCAACGATTTTCCATTAGGAAAGAATATGGAACCCTACAACATCTTAGAAGATTTGTAAACTCAAAAGCCCAATATTTCTTGGCCTCAACTCCTACATCTATCACCCAAGGTGAGAAAGCACTGGTCCAAACTTGTAAGCACAAGACTCCCAAGAAAGAAAGAAAAGGTGACAGTAAAGGCAATGACTTCAAAGCCACAACAAGATGTGGAATCTATTGTAGATGCTTATGTAAGGGGTAGGAAGGTATCCAACGTGTATGTTGATGGTGGAGCACAAATGTGTGTGATCACGGAAAGAGCCATGAATAGACTAGGGCTTGAAATCACTAAATCCTCTAATTGTCAAGCTAGGCTGGCCAACAATGCAAGTGTGAAGTACCTAGGGATCATCGAGAATGTAAAAGTTTCTGTATGTAATATAGATGCACGTGTGGACATGTATGTTATGCGAGCCAAGGGGGAGGACTATCCCATCATCCTAGGGAGGCCTTGGCTCATTGCTGTGAATGCAGATCAAAAATGGGGACGAGGACAATTGATTCTCAAAAAGGGGCAACATGTAGTATACGATTGGCATGAAGGAAAGCAACTCGACTACAACTATGAGACCACGGCTAATGAAGAAAGTGAAGAGAGTTTTGGCTCAAGCGACGAGGAAGGTTCAACCACTACATCCAATAGCGAAGAAGAATCATCTTTGGAGGTAATGGGAATCATCTTCAACACATCAAAAACTCCATCAATAGAGGTTGACCCAACAAAGGAGCAAACAAAGGATGACAAAGGTGACCACAAGCACTTTGAAGACTTTGAGAGGATGCTTGAAAAAGATCTTACCCCTGAGGAGAAGCGGTCCTACATCGATATGCTCAAGAGGTATCCCAATTTGTTTATCACTGACTACTCACAAATTAGAGGTGTGGATGTTATAGAGCATGGCATAGAATTAAAACGAGGTACTAAACCTGTGGCTCAAAAGCTAAGGCGCCTAGGAAAAATACAACAAGAGGCACTTTTGACAGAGGTTAACTGACTCCTCAAAGCTGGTTTCATTTACCCTGTGTCTAATTCTAAGTGGGTGTCCCCAATTGTAGTAACCCCTAAAAAGAACGGAAAATGGAGGGTCTGTGTTGACTACAAACCGCTCAATGATGCAACAAAGAGGGATCATTTTCCTCTTCCTTTCCAAGATGAAATCTTAAACGAAGTAGCCGGCTATGAATGTTACACAGTGTGTGATGGGTATTCATGGTATTTTCAAATCAGAATAGCAGAAGAAGATCAGTTAAAAACCACTTTCATCACACCTTGGGGTTGCTTTGCCTATAGAGTGATGCCATTTGGGCTCACAAATGCTCCTAGTACCTTTATAAGGTTTACAACTCTTGTCTTTCAGCCCTTCTTTGGAAAGTCAATTAGGGTTTTTCTAGATGACTTCTGTATCTATAGTAGCCAAAGACTTCATTGCCAAAAAGTTGAGGAGGGGCTTAGGAGGCTTCATCAATTTGGGGGACAACTTAACCCTGAGAAGTGTCACATTGCAGAGTCACAAGTGGTATTGCTAGGTCATGTGGTTTCTTTGCAAGGAATTCAAGTGGATCCATCAAAAGTAAATTCTCTCTTGTCACTACAACCACCAACGACAACAAAGGAGCTCATGACTTTCAACCACAAAGTAAGGTACATGTCTCGTTTCATTCACCTTCTAGCGGAAGCTATTGCACCTTTGCACAAGCTAGCAAACAAACCTACATTTGAATGGAGAGAGGAACACGAATTATGCTTTACTGAAGTAAAGGGTATTCTCAACTCTCTTCCAACAATAATGCCACCAAATCCAAAGGATACATATTACATAACGCCAAGTGTAGGAATGGAGGCCATCGGTGTAGTTCTCATGCAAAAAGACCCAAAAACATGCTACATGAGGCCAGTATACTTTACAAGCAAAGTCATGACCGCTGCAGAGAAGGGCTACACCGATATGGAGAAGGTGGTATTCACAATTATGTTTGCGGTAAGAAAGTTCCGATCATATCTCTTACCTGCACCATTTGTCATTCTCACCATGGAAAACAATTTACCATATGTTGTGCAACACATGAGCCTCTCATCTAGGATAGCCAAATGGGTTCTAGAACTTCAAGAGTTCGAATACACTTTTCTTGTGGAAGATAGCACAAGGGAAGGTCTTCCAGACATTCTCACATACAAAGTGAGAGAAAGGAAAGAGTCACCAAAGGCAGGAGACAAAGCTACTCCACAAAATAATGAGGAGGAGATGGACAATGCACACATTTTGTGCTTTGATGGAGATAAAGCGACGACAACACGATCAGGCAGCAGGGGGGGTTCTTACTCTAAGTCCACAAAGGGAAGTTCTTGTTAAGAAAGATATCACCTTGGAAAATGTTAATTCTAATAATGAGGCTGAGTATGTCACCTTAAAGTTGGGGCTTGAAGAATGTAGAAAACTTGGCATCGAAAGACTTATAATAAGAGGTGATTCCTTACTAGTTATTAGGCAAATCCAAGGGATATGGAAGTGCAAGAACCCTACTCTAGTGGAGTGGCTTAGACAGGTGAAGGCTTTGATAAAGAACTTTGAAGCTACACAAGTACAGCATGTTGTGAGAACCCTCAACAAGGAAGCAGATTATCTCGCCAATGAGAAACTTCAGATCATGGTGGGAGGTGTGAAGCTCTACGAACCAAAGTACCAAGGCCAAGAGGAATTGAAGGACATCATATTTTTCCTCCTAACTGGTGAGTGCCCTAAACACTTGGATAAAGTGCAAAGGCATAGGTTGGTAAAAAAGGCAACTCCTTACCAACTCATAGGAGATGATCTGTATCATAAAGGGAAAGATTTGGTGCTAAGAAGGGTGCCCTCTATTCAAGAAATAGAGAGAATCCTCTTTTCATGCCATGATGATGTCTATGGGGGTCATTTTTCTCATGATATTACAAACAGGAAGATTTTGCAAGCAGGGTTTGTTTGGCCAAGTCTACACCGTGATGTCCAGCATTGGTGTAAGTCATGCAAAGGTTGTCAGATTGCTGGAGATCGACGACTCACTTACAAACCTCGAGTTCCAATAATTTCGTATGGTCCTTTTGAGAAGTGGCATGTGGATGCAATAGGCCCCTTACCTCGCACATCTACCGGGAAGGTCTTCATCATTGTGGGAGTAGATTACATGACACGATGGGCGGAGGCAGCAAGTACAACACGAATTACAGCCGAGGAGGTATCAAAATTTATCTTTGATCACATATGCAGTAGATTCGGCACACCATTAGAGATTTTGTCAGATCGTGGTCCAGGGTTTAGAGCAGAGCTCCTAGATAATCTTTTGGCAAAGTTAACAGTCAAACATTTGCATTCTACACCTTACTACCCTCAATGCAATGGGTTGGTTGAAAAGGTGAATGGAATGATATGTAATATCATTTCTAAGAAGGTTGCAGATCGACCAAACGACTGGGATCGTCATTTGATCGTAGCTCTATGGGCATACAGAACATCTTTCAAGGTATCCACTCAATTCACTCCTTTTCATTTGGTATATGGACAGGAGGCACTCCTTCCTATTGAGGTGGAGATTGCAAGCCTACGCATTCTCTCACGGGGAGCAAAGAGGCCAAAAGAAGCTTTGCACAAAAGAATTTTAGATCTTCAACGACTTGAGCTTGATAGAGAAGAGTCCATCGACTATTACATTGTCCAAGCCACAAGCCAAAGAGACAAATCAACAAGAAGCTCAAGGGGAAAGGATTGAAGGAAGGTATGTTGGTTCTTCGCTATGATAACCGACTTGATACTCGAATTGACAAAAAGTTTTTGCAAAGATGGGAGGGACCTTTCATGATAAAAACAAAGTTTGGGAATGGTTGTTACAGATTAGCAGATTTATCAGGAAAACTCCACAAGACCATAGTCAATGGATGGAGATTAAAGCCCTACTTTCAACGTATCAATCCGTTGATAGGAAGTCATCTACCTACATCGTCTAAGCTCCAAATTGGCATGGCTTCCTTCGGCTTCGCAAATGCTCCACCTATTTTTAAAGCTTTGATGTGCAAAGAAGAACCAACCTTGGAATCTCAACATACCCAAGGCAACCCTCCCATCTCCGATTTATGGGATTGAGGTAATGAAAAGCAGGTCTAATGGAGTAAAAGAGTATATATCACTTCTCCTTTTTTTAGAAAAAAAAAAGGAAAAAAAGAAAAAAAAAGAAAGAAAGAAAAGAAAAAGGAAAAAACTCTTTTGTTTCATCTAGGAGCATGAATGATCCTAGATGATGGGGGAGGGCTAATATGAGTAGCGTTAAATGGTAACATTGCATTTGCACTACATTTCTACTCAAATGTATATATTTTTTATCAAAGTTTTAACCTAGTGTTCATTCTCTCTTTCCGTAATAGCCTTTTTCCATACAAACACCTTACCCTTCTTAGATCTTTATGCATTTACATCATATTTCTCTCTTCATGCTAAATGTAAATAGTAAACTTAATTCTACTCTCCTAGTTTTTTTACTGCATATTCTTTTAACTAATTACCTTTACTAATTTAAATAGATATCTACATCCCATAGTTTGTAAATAAATAATTTATGGGCAGTTGTCTTACCCATCTTCTCTCACAGGTAGGGTTAACCTTGTAGGCCTTCCGTTCCCCACCACTATGTGACCCAACTCTTGGATCATTTACTTGTGTTGGTCAACAAATCTTAAATATAATGTATATCCCCAATTAATCAAACTTCATTGGAGCCTACCTCATTTCTTTAAGGTGGATTCTCTTTTGAAAAAGCATGCTACACCTTGGATGCATGCTAAAGGGTCCCCTACAAGGAGACTTGGTTCAAAAAGTGATTTGGATGCATCTTGAACGCCTTAGCTCGTGGGTATACTTGAGGAACACTCCAAAATCATCTTAAACACTTTGAGAAGGTCAACTTTTCCTTTTACAGCACCCAATTCTGAGTTACAGGCTGAAAGTTATGGTGAAAACAAGGTGCTGCGGACACTGTTACTGCAGGTCAAAGTTACAATCAGGTAAACCACAAAGGTGAAAAGTTTTCTTGACTTCTCCAAAATTCTAAAATACCAATGGGGAGTTAAAAACCACTTTCATGTGGAGGGGTCGCCTCAAGATGCTTCCAGAGACACAACAAACAGGATGGGGACACTCTGCAGGAGCCACTGGAGAGACATCATGGTGGAGCCCACATACATTATCAACCCTTATGGCGCCTCCATGACTTAAAAGGCTATTTTTAATGAAAAAATAAGTCCCTTATTTGCATAATTGAAGGAATGGTCAAAAGGGAACCTAACTATGGTTAATTACCTACCCTAGTCAAGTTTAACCTAACCCAAGGTCTTGTAAAGCTATAAAAAGGCCCTTTGGCAAGCACAAAAATACACACACCTACTCCATTGCTGCAAATAAGCTCCTCTAAGGTTAGGGAAGCCCTAATCTCTCTCTCCTCTTGTCTCCCTATCCATTTCCTAAGCTCGCTATCATAAGCGACACCATAGAGAGAGCATCAATATGCTATTGCTACCATTCTCTTGCAAACATTTCTCTTATCATGCTCATCCCTAAATAAGGATTGTAGATTCTATATGAGAGCAAGGATATCAAGTTCAATGATCTATCTCATGGTTTGATCAACAGATTTTTGCAATTGGGGTGTCGTCGTCACACTTTTGCTCTAACCGCATGTAAAATTGGTAAGCCTATCTTGGCAGCTTCTCATATTTTGTGCTCATTGGGTTGCTTGTTTGTTGAGAAAGTTTTTTGTGCACCATGGTGTCTATTTGCTTGGCTTCTCTCCTTATGTTGTGTGTAAGTAAGTCTTGGGGCTGCATAGATGGAGAAGAGCTCTCTATGCATGCCGCCTTATGTGTGTAAGTAGTCTTTTCTTTTGGGAAAGGAAAGGAGTTGTCAAGTATTTGTGCATTATGGTGTTTTGAGTTTTGAGGTTTTGTGCTTGCTTTTCTTAGAAGTATACGAGCACTAATATGGTGAAGGTAAATCTTTGCATGTGAGTTTGTGCAGTGTTCAAAGGGATTGCTTAAGGAGTGTGTGTTGGAAAAGCGTCAATAGCTCCGCCTCTTTAACTTGGGGCAAAAATCAATGGTTCTTTCTTTCAACTATCTCATTATTATCTCCCACCCTAGCTAGATCCTATATCTAGGGTAGATTTCAATATATATTTATATTCTATGTATTTTTCTTATATTTCTTTTTATAGCTATAGGAAGGAATCAAATCCTAGTGGGACACTAGCTTGCATGATTCTCAAATATACACCTATTTTAATGCATTATTGCAAGCACGATTGCAAGAATTTGTCAATGAGTAATGACATGCTTTCATATTGCATGAGGTGTCCATTGGAATCAAATGAAAGTCTAGGCTAAGGGGACCACAAGAAGACTTTTGCTGCCAAAACTGTACCCTATTTTGATGATTTTCTTACACAAGGTTCTAGTATGAAATGAAAAAAATATATAAAATGAGTCGTAGATCATGAGCTGAATTTTTTTGCTCTTATTTATATTCTTTATTTGGAGCCATTGTTGAGGAGATATGCTCAAAATTGTGGACCCCAGTCTGCCCACATCATGCAGGGACAACTCATTTCAATCTTTGTCAGTTCGTGTTCATGAGATAAGTTCATGAGGGAGTGAGAGGATTGATGCCTAATTGTACTTAGCCTTAAACATAAGCATAAGCCTACACTTGCTCCTAGAGGAAGACTAGACATTCTTGTAAGCTATCCTTGGAAGATCAACTCTAATAAAAAAAGGTCTTGAACTTGGTGCATCAATCAAGGCTGAAGTCTTCAATCTTCTTCTCTCTCCATCATAATGGTGAATAACTCCTGAAGAGTTTGTCAAGTGAGATGTGTTTTACTTTGATATTTTGTTGGTATCTTGCTGTTAACTTTTTCATCTCTAATCCAGCATATATCTCTAATTCCATCTCCCTAACCATATCTATTTCTTTCACTCTTAGAAATTCATTTTCTCTATAAATTCTAGGTTCTCCTTGCTATAGTTATATCTCTCCCTGCAGTATCCTTATTGCCATATGGGCAAGAATAGGGCTTGGAAGGGAAAACTCTCTTCTCTTCTCTTCTCTTCTCTTCTCTCATATCTACATTTTGCACATACTAGAATTATCTAGATGAATTATCCACATGATGAGAATTTCTATTGCTTCCACTTTCTGAGATCTATTGCAATTAACATTTGGATTGATCGTAAAATACACTTTCAACAACGTATAGTGTTTCTCTTTGACCTAGAAATTCTCAATGAAATACTTCTTTCACCGGATCCCATCACACTACCCCTTATAGACTATACATTTTCTTTTGACATAAGTGTAGTTATCTTGCCATGAACCAAGAGGATTTGTACACACAATTAATCCCAATCACTAGACAAAACATATATATTATGTTAAGCACAAAATTACAATTCTGAAGAACAATTCATAGCCTGTTTGGTTGGCAAAGATTGAATGGCAATAACTCATTTATTAACCCTTTTATATTATCCATGATACGATACAACCATAGTATTCATGTTTTCATCTTTGTGTTGTTTTGATATGCTCTTTTGGGTTCTTCCTTTGTGTGTGTGAGTGCAAGAGAGAAAGAGTGGGGTTTATTTGATTGCACTTCCTTACAAACCCTAGACTTCATGACATCTATAATATAACTCCTTCATATAGTTTTTGGAGTTCTCTCACAAACTCTCAAAACCAAAATCCCAGTGCTTTCTTGGCATGACCGCAAACCTTTCAACATATGTTTGGTGAACTTGATGTGAATTTGCTAGGGTGAGAGTTTATGGATAACCATGGGTAATCATGTGGAGCAACATGGTATGCATTTTGACCCCAAGAACAATGAAAATGTTTCAAGCATTTTCAATGTTCATGCAACAACAACATGCCACTAAAAGAAGAAAGATTTCAACAACCAAATCCATACTAGCGATTTTTTATAGAATGGATCAGTTCAATGGAAAAGATGTAACCAAGTACTTGCTCGAGTATGTGAAGGATATGGAGCTAAATTGCATTCACAAGGTGAGATGATTCAAAGCTTTGATCTAGTTGTTTCTCCAATAATTAGGGAACATGTTAGGTCAATTAAAGATGGGCATCGGAGAAACTGGGAAGAACTCAAAGTAGCTTTAAAAGAAGAATATTTCATGGAGGACTCTGAGAGACTGACCAAAAGGACATTCTTAGATGTGTAGTCAAGCCAAAGCAAGGACTATCAATAATAGAGATACTCAGGGAATTTGAGCGATGCTATGCACAAATCACAAGGACAAAAAAGGCCACACTAAATACAAAGAAGACAGATCTTTTCTTACAAGCTGCAGGTAAAGAGTTTCAAGAAAATTTGGAGCTTATTCTTGAAGATAAAGATACTGAGCAAGGACTAAAGACGAAGTGGACTGAGGTTGAAGGTGCTGTCTCACTACTTGCCAAACAACAAAGAAGAAGGGACAAGATGGTAGTAAGCACTACAAGTCCTTCCACCTCAACTTTTGAAAAAATGGTAAAGCCTACTTTTATAGCTCTTTAGTTTGATTAGTCTATGCTAGATGAGCTTGTGAAGGGAATGCGTGACTTGAAGGTGAAGCTCGAAGAAAAAGGCCAACCATCAGCGCCACTTCCTAGGCAAAGACAACAACCCAAAGAAGGTTTTGTTAATAGATGTATTTGGTGTGATAGTATAGACCATGTAAGAATGGATTGTGATAGTTTTAGTGATGCTTTGACAAAATGTGTTGTCTTTTTTAAGGATGGTAAAATCCACTTAAGAGAGACATGTCTACCCTTGAAAACTGACTTTGGGAAGGGGGGAATGCAAACCTTAGTGGAAGATATGGAAACTAACCATGTCACCTCTTTAGTTGAGGTACCTACTTATGGAGTAAAAATTGAGTATCTTAACGATGAAGAGATGAGTGGCCATTATCGTCAAGTTTGATCAAATGTCATGCAGATAGCTAAAAACGAAAAGCTTACAAAAGAGATTCTACATGAAGCAGGTGATTGCATATGCCTAGAAACAGGATGGAATGATCTAGTGGACTCATTGTTAGTGCATGCCTACATTACAAAATGCCAACCAAATGAGGCTATTGTAGAAGAGAATCAGAGATGTGAGAATGTTGATGAAGGACCATCAAAAAGAGCTTCTAGAAGTGGAGAAGGAAGTGACCCAATGCCTTCTCAAACACCCCAACACAAGGAGAATCTCCACCTAAAGTACTCATGGACAAGTCTACAACAGGAAAAAGAAAGAGCCAACAAAAGATAAGACAAAAGGCCCAAATTGTAAGCTACAATATGATATTGAGTTTTCTACAAATTTAAAGAAAGTCTTGGAGTATAGGATTCCAAATAAGACATATTTAGGAATTTTGGGAATTATTCAAGTCCCATTTTTTCATAATTCTAATACAAAAACTTGGTATTTTTGTGTATTTGGAGATGTCATCTATTTTTGGGCACAATCAATGTCCCATTAAAATATATCACTTGACACATATCTATAGGGGTGTCTGTATTTAAAGACATAGGTACATACATCAATTGCAAGGACATCAATACTGTGAGGGATGCATGGCACTAAACTTAATTTGTATTATTCAACATTCTTCATGTGAAATAAGTGCTTTAATTTAACAACACATTTTTGAAACATTAAGGTTAAATATTTGGCTATATCAACAACACCAATTTTTTTCCAAAAATACTCAAAAATGAATTTTAGAATTGAAGGGTTCTCAAAAGAGTGTGGTGTTTAGAAACACCAAGATAAAAAATAAAATCCAATTGAAATATTAATATGATATCCAAGTATTTTAGAATTCATCTTTAGAAAGATAAAACTCCATCAAATGACTATAAATACATTCTCAGACATTGTGTATTCTCATGAGTTGCTCCAACAAAATACTATGCCAAGAAGCCTATGTACAAAACCTTTTATCTATGAATTTTTTCAAGCTATAAACTGCTATCTACAACATTCTTTTTCTACAATTCTCATTAGTCTGGCCACATGGTATTGCTACACTAACATACGGAGGCAAATCTTGAAATTAAGTTTGAGCCTAAAAAATAAAAATCAATCTCTTGCTAGATACCCAGAGTTTATGAGTCGCACCTAGCATATGTAGCTACTACACTAGGATATGACATAAGTCTGGCCCCACATGATACTGCTGCACTAACATATGGATGAAATTCTTGAACTTAAGTTTGAGCCTACAATATAAATGTCAATCTCTTGTTAGATACAAAGAGTTTATGAGTTGCACCTAACATATGTAATTTCTACACTAGGATATGAAATTTTGAGCCTCACTTGGAACTGCTTCGCTAGGAGTCTATGCCAAGGACTTTTGTGGTTGAGATTTATATACTAGCACTTTCCTAGCTCTCCTGGGTAATCTTGAGCTTAATTTTTAGACTCGACAGTGTTTTTGATATTCTTGTCTCACCTAAACCAAACTTGCTAGCCCTTACTATATTTTCATAATAGTTAATTCCTTAATCTTGCTATAATTTGCGGATGGAACTCTAAATAGAAAAGGCATTCTTTGTGATGAATTTTGTCTGACTAGTGAGGCTCAAGCTCAATTTTGATCCTCCCATAATTTTTTAATGATAGATGTGCATAGATTCCACTCAAATCAAGAAAAAGTATTTGGAAACCCACTATTTGAATAGTATCACATAACAACTTTCACAAAATAATGTACCATAATACAATTCAATGCTTTTAAATAAAGACACAATATAGTCTAGTTAAAATAGTGTTTCAAGAACCTTAAGTTTCACAATTGATCAATTCAATATGATTTTCTACCTTTCACACTTTGTGAGTTTGTTGGTACATGAGAATTGCATGCATCATAAAACTTGGTATTCCAAATACTCTTAGAAGCATTCCTTGACATACTACTGGCTATACCTCCTCATTTGATTGTACACTTACTCTCCAATCTTGTACTTCTTGCAAAATTTCTCCCATGATAGCTTTTTCCTTCTTAGATCAAAGAAGAATGAGAGTATCTCTCCTTTCAACACTTGACAAGTTTTTAACTTCCAAGTCATCTCGTCCATGTCCATTATATTAGGGGCATATTTTCCATTCTTTAGCAATATGATTTTGTTCAAGATTGCATTTTGCAGTTCAAGAACTTCACCTCTTGTTTGCAAGGCAGAAATGCACTTGAATAATGTAGGTGTAAGCATTATTCTGCCTAGTGCTTATTGAACCTGCCAACCCTTCATAGTTAGAAATTTGATATTTTAGGATTTTTAATGGAACCTTTGTCAATTGTGTCTTCCTTCATATTGGGTAGAAATCCTTGAGCATATTGTTTCATAATCCTAACCCAGCTCTTCTTTACATCCTCATCATATAGAATCAAATGGAACTTGATTTTGAAAAATTGCTTTTGAAGTATGCTCTCCATGGTCTTAACAAAGGACTGCAAAATTTCATATTCCAACATTCATTGTTATAATACGGCATGCTAGGATTGATCTTAACTTCTTTGAATACACTAACTTGTGGTGTTGAGACTCAAACTTAAGTTCAAGCCTTGCTTCTTAGATTGAATTGTTTGTTTATATGCTTGCATGCATCTGTGCAAAGTCTAAAATACATGGGCAATCTTCACTTGTCAGTGTTAGAACCTCTTGTACAAGTAAGGCTCAAGCCTAACTTCAAGCCTCACTTTGAAGTTCTGTATGAGCTCTCATGGAGGGCACGCTTGAGCTTATGTTAGAATCTGTACATATTGATGAAAGGCTCATAGTAATATTTTCAAAGAATCAAACAAGTACCTTCTAAGACTCAAATCCCTTCTTGGTTTGATGTAACATGGTGGTTTAGAAGGATAAGTTACACTTCCTCGAAGTGGTTTAGAAGGATGACCATTTGCATTCCATTGTACTCATGATTCTTAGTTGATGTCTAGCAACAATTCATAAGGACAACCAATTGCATTCCATTGTACTCATGCTTGCATCATTTTGTTGAGAAAAATCTCGTTTGGCATTGACTTTGCGATAAATCATTAGTATCTTTGGAGATTTCACAAGAGATATTTGGTGGGAAATCAAGAATAATCTTTAATAATCTATATTTGAATTGTTAATGTAATTGAGGGGTACCGTTTGCAACTCTTCACTCCTTGTCATCTTCCCTTTGCTTTTTTTTTTCAATCTTCTTCAATAGTAGAATTGTCCTTTGAGTTTATTTTCCTTCCGAGTCCTTCTAGTTCTTGCTCATGTGAACCTTGTATCGATGCATTTACACTAGGGCCTTTAGAAAACTAATGGTGGTAAATATATTCTCTGCATGCCGCTTTAAAGATCTTGCATCAACACTTCAAATGCACCCCTAACTGTGGTTTTCCTTGTCATCTTCACAAATTTCTTAGCTAGAATTCCTATTGGTTTCTTACTAAGTTCAACCTTCTTTAGTAAGATCAACGTCCAATTTGCATGTTTCATTGCCTTTATCAAGTCATCCACAAAATTAAAAAATGAGTCTTCTTGATTCGTAAAGTTGAAGATCTTCAATCCCAACTTTTACAAGAGAGTTTTTTTTTCCTTGTTTTTCACCATTCATGTTTTCTACTACATGAAAACTACCCAGTGATAAGCAAAACTTGTTTTCCTTTGTGTTCCCAGGGTCTTCACTCAGGATTACCGTATGGTGTCACATGAGTGTACAATAGGGGGGTTTATGAGGCCAAAAAAGTAGATTTTACTAGAAAGGAGGGTACTTTATATAGGGGATAAAATAGAAGTTTTGGTGCACGTAGATGACGTCTTCCTAGTACTACTAGTGAATCCCCCGGGTTTGTGTTCTGTCCAATAGGTAGTACATTACAAGGATGACATTGCTGCATCCACGTCATCTTTGACACCCATAACAATCCCCATGTCTTCATATTTCATCTCACCTTGAGAAAATTTAGATTAGTATCACCTTTGCAGTTTGCATTGATATTGTAGGTGTCAACAAGACATCTCATTCCTTCTTCTTTTGTTAATTCAAATGCCTTATCAACCTTTAAGTTTGGAGAAATAGTATTGGCTTGAGTAGATATTTGAAGAGCATCCAATGTGAATACTTATGCACCTTGAATGCATAATGTAGTTAAGTACATTGGAAGACTCCATTACTATTTAGAAAATACCCAATTTAAGAAACTAAAGAAGGAGCACGGGTTCTAAGTTAAATAGTACACTAGCATGTGTAGGTGAGGCTTGAACTTAAGTTTGAGCCAAAAGGTGTTGTTCTATGTCCTTGCTAGCCCCAAAGATGTCCTGAGGGTAGCCTTTCTAGACAAAAAGATGTCATGAGGGTAGCCTTTCAAGCTAGTGCTACACTACCATATGCAAGCTAGGCTCAAAAATAAGCTTGATCCTAAAAGTGAAGCTTTATGCCCTTTATATTTTAAAGGATGTCATGATGCTAGCGTTGCATGGTAGTGCTAAAGTATCATATGGGGTGTAATATCAAACTTAAGTTCAAGCCTAAAATTAATGTTCTATTCCCTTGGTAGCCACGAGGATGTCATGAGGATAGACCTAGATGCTACAACTATACTAGCATATGTAGTTGAGACTCAAACTCAAGTTCAAGTTTAAAGGTGTTATTCTCTACCCTTGGTAACCACAAGGATTACATAAGGCTAGGCTTGTATCCTAGTGCTACACTAGCGTATGTAGACGAGGCTTAAAGTTAATTTCAAGCCTAAAGATGTTGATTTATGTCCTTGGTTAGCCAGAAGGATTTTGTAAGGTTATCCTGGCCTGCATGAAAGTGCCATAGTAGCATATGGAAATGAGCCACTTTCCCTTGGTAGCCACAAGGATTTCATGAGACTAGCCTTGGAACCCTATCACCCTAAAGCTACATTAGCGTATGCAGTTGGGGCACATACTTAAGTTTGAACTTAAAGGTGTTATTCTATGCCCTTGGTAGCCACAAGGATGTCGTGAGGCTAGCCTTGCATCCTAGTGTTACATTACCAAGTATCAACGAGGATCAAAATTAAGTTTGATCCTAAAGGCATTATTATTTGCCCTTGGTAGCCACAAGGATGTCATGAGAGGTAGGCCTTTGATGGTGGTGCTACACTAGCATATGTAGGCGAGCCTTGAACTTAAGTTCATGCCTATTGCCTTTGTTAGCCGCAAGGATATCATGAGGTTAGCTTGGAACCTTGGTGCTACATTAGCATATGCAACCAAGGCTCAAACTTAAGTTTGAGAATAAATGTGTTTCTCTATGCCCTTGGTAGTAGCCTCAAGGATGTCATGAGACTAGCCATCCATGGTAGTGCTACATCAACATAGGTATGTGAGGCTCAATCTTAAGTTTGAGCCTCTTGCCATTGGTAGCCACAAGGATGTCATAAGGCTATCTTTTCACCTTAAAGAGATAGTGCTACACTACCATATGCAATTGAGGATTGAACTTAAGTTGGACCCTAAAGGTGATATTTTATGCTCTTGGTATCCTCATGGATGTCATGAGACTAGTCTTGCACCCTAGTGCTACCATAGCATATTCAAGGAGGCTACACTAGCATATGTACTAGAGGCTTGAAGTGAAGTTTGGGCCTAAAGGTGTTGCTCTATGCCCTTACTAGCCACAAGGATTTCATAAAGACAACCTTGCATAATAGTGCCATACTAGAATTTGAAGGTGAGGTTTGAGCCTCTTGGCCTTGGTAACCATAAGGATATCATGAAGCTAGCCTTTCACCATGGTGCTACACTAGCATACACAATTGAGGCGTAAATTGAATTTTGACATTAGAAGTGTTATTCCATGTCCTTGGTAGCCTTTCATCCTAGTGCTACATTACCATGTACCGACGATGAGGTGCAAACTTAAGTTTGATCCTAAAGGTGCTATTCTTTGCCCTTGGTAGCCACAAGGATGTCATGATGTTGGCCTTTCATGGTAGTTCTACACTAGAATATGTGAGCAAGCTTGAAGTGTAAGTTCAAGCCTCTTGCCATTGCTAGCCACAAGGATGTCACAAGGCTAGCCTTGCACCTTAGTGCTACACTAACATATGCAAGTGAGGCACCCTGATGCTATGCTGGCATACAAAATTTAAGTTCAAGCTTAAAGGTGTTATTATGTGCCCTTGATAGCCACAAGGATGTCATGAGGTTACCCTTGCACCCAAGTGTTACATCACCATGTATTGATGAGGCTCAAACTTAAAGGTGTTATTCTTTGAACTTTGTAGCCACAAGTATTTCAGGAGAGGTTGGGCTTTCATGCTAGTACTACACTAGATTATGTAAGCAAGATTCAAACTTAAGTTCGAGACTCTTGCCATTGTTAGTCACAAGGAGGTCGTGCGGCTAGCCTTGCACCTCACTGTTACACTAGAATATGTACGAGAGGCTCAAACTTAAGTTTGATCCTGAAGTCATTTCTATATGCCCTTTGTAGAACCCTCATGGATGTCATGCGGCTAGCAATGCATGCTAGTGCTATAATAGCATAGGTAGGTGAGGCTCAAACTTAAGTTCGAGCCTCTTGGCATTGGTAACCACAAGGATATAATAAGTCTAGCTTTGTACCCTATATGAGCTAGTGATACACTAAAATATGCAGTTGAGGCTCAAACTTAAGTTTGAGGTTTGAGCATCTTGGCCTTGGTAGCCATACGGATATCATGATGCTAGACTTGCACCCTTATGCTACACTAGCATACAAAATTGAGGCTCAAACTTAAGTTCAAGCTTAAAGGTGTTATTCTATTCCCTTGGTATCCACAAGGATGTCATGAGGCTAGCCTTGCGTCCTAGTGTTACATTACCATACACCGATGAATCTCAAACTTAAGTTTGAGCCTAAAGATGTTATTCTTTGTCCTTGGTAGACACAAGTATTTCATGAGAGGTTGTCCTTTCACGGTATTACTACACTAGAATATGTAAGCAAGATTCAAACTTAAGATAGAGCCTCTTGCCATTGTTGGCCACAAGGATGTCTTGAGGCTAGCCTTGCTCCTTAGTGCTTATGCAATCGAGGCTCGAACTTAAGTTCGAGCCCGAAGGTGTTTCTCTATATGCTGTTGGTAGTACCCTCAAGGATGTCATGACGCTAGAAATGCACGGTAGTGCTACAGTAGCATAGGTAGACAAGGCTCAAACTTAAGTTCGAGCCTCTTGGCATGGTAACTGTGCGCGTATGTCACACGTGTCAATGCAAGGAACTTGCCGATACATCGCGTGCGAGCCACAAATGGCTCCAAGCACACAACAAGCCTAAGCTAGTAAGCTCAAAGATGAAGTTGGTGTGTCACTCACTGCTCTACGCTTCCTGCCATGGAGGATTCCTTACCACGAAGAAGAAGGAGACGCCGCTACGCCGCGCTTTCGTCTTGTGGCCGCAATGCTCGATCGCACTCTCTCTCTCTCTCACACACACACACATACACACACACACACAAGGAGATGAAGAAGAAGAAGATGGAGATGGAGCAAGAGCACTCTTCAATTGCACAAATGAGAGAATTTTAGGTTTAGTTGACTTTTATATGAGCTCACCCCATTCACACTTGGGCACCCATGCTTAGCCAACTAATCCCTTGAATGTTCCAGTTTATAGTGCTCCTCTCATCGGCGATCACTCTTACCCTTTTCCTATTGGACCGCCAAGCCCGGTACCTGACTCTACTAAGTAAATAATACAATGCCCGTTGTAGGTGATATGGTGTCCATGAGCCATGAGGGTTAACATGCCCCCCTTCCTGATGTAGATACTTGTATGTTTTCTTCGTTATATTAGGATGAGTCTTGCCAGAATCTATATGCATTGCTTGTAGAATATTTAAGGGTACGGGCATTTCATCCCCCTCAGGTGTTATCTAGGTCGTCACTCTATTTCCCCAAGTGTCTATGGTTGCTGCTAGGTGGACACAATCCACATTGTCGGACTCAGTCATCCCAGGTAGTACATCCATATAAGGAGAATCTTCCCCAATATCAGTGTCCGCTTTACACGTGTAACAATACTGCAATGGGGCCGAGTGAATTGTGGTGGCAAATTTATGATCAATTGTAAACCTTTTTCCTAGAGGATGTGCTCGACCCGTCACAAGATCCACTCGAATGACAGGATCTTGGAACTACAAGTAGACATGGTTTTTAGACCAGTCATGCACCATTTTTTCTTTCCTCATGAAAGGACATCCTAATATCATCTTGGATGCCATAGTGTGTTTGGATAAATCCATAACAATGAAGGTAATTCTTATTTTATGTCCAAATACCTTGATGTTGAGATCTTCTAGCATCCCAATAGGTTTAACAATAGACCCATTGGCCATCTTCACTACTATGGTTGTGGTCGCAAGGTGAGTTCTTCCCATAGTTTCCCATCAATTTTTAGTCACAATGCTAACCCCAGCGCCACCATCAAGGATTCCCTTCACAGTTAATCCCTTAGTAGTGATTGGTATGGTTGCAGTGGATTCATCACCCTCAAAGTATTGTCCCAACTTGTTAACATATATTTCTATAACAAGGTTCTCATCTAGGTTGGGTTGTGAATCTAAGTGTTCCTCCTCTATTGGCATCTCCCCACATCCATCCATCTATGAAAATTGTGGTAGCCCAAATTTTAGTTCTCCATTGAGGAAGGCTCAAAGAGCTGAGACTAGCTCAGGGTCTTTATATAGTTTGGACATGATGGTGGTTCTAACTTCTGAAGACATGAAATCCATCAATTTAGCAATGTTTAACGGCACCTTTTGGACTTCAGTCCCTTGTCGTGGGGAAGATGGGATCTCCATTTCTTCAATAGGATCAAGTAGTCCCTATGTAAACATTCTTTCCATCAAGAAGTGAGTACGCCCACTTTTCCATGACTTTAAGTCACTTTCTTCTTGGATGACACTAGGTGTGGCTAAGGGTCTATGGTCTTGGTGAGGTTGTTATTGCGTAGGGAAAACGGTGTCTGTAATTTGGACCTTTCTAGGTGCTGGTTCTAGATCCCTTTGGGTATCTTCTACCAAGCTCCTTAATTGCTTGAGTCGCTCAATCTCCTCTGTAGGGTTTGGATAAGTTCCTATCTTCTTCTTGGATCCCTGCCATTGTGGCTCATAAAGATCTTCCTTGTTCGTTTCTATCTTAGCGGTTGTTTTGGTCTCCATGGTTTCTCCTGAATCAAAATCTTCTTCAGCATCGTTCATATATACAGGATCGTCACCAGTCCCTATGTTGGTCTTTGAATTGGGGTCTGACTTTTCTGATTTTTGTGATCTCTTTCTTCCTATTTTCTTCTTTTTCTAGGATTGGGCAATTGATGCTGTGTCTCTTTCCTCAAGAATATAATTTTGTTTTTGGAGCATCGACCGTGTGAGTACGTTTACTGGTACCACAGGTGTACTTTGTGACGGCTCCTTGGTAACTTCAATCAAGTTTAATGGCGTGATCTTTGGTTCATTTGGATTATTTGGACATTGGGAAATCAATTGATCTATGCCACATTGATTACACATGAGTATCGGCATTGTAGACGTGCTCACTTGATTGGTTTGCATTAGTGTGGCGTTATTGTGTAGCCTAATAGGATACTCAGCTACACGATGTGGACCCCCACACTCAAAGCATTGAAGATGTGGTCTCTTAGCAATGTAATTGATATTTTGGCCTCTTGCCGCAAGAGCAGCTACTTGATAGATAGGTTTGACTTTTCCCCAATAGTCCTCCATGTAGTATTGTGGACTTTCTTCAAGCACATCTATCCCATAGGAAATATTAGGATCTATATCTTCCTCACAGCCTTCCAAACAAGCAATAGAAGACTCACAACCCACTTGATTCACAGAAGTGATTCTCAGATGTGGTGGTTGCGGTCCTAGCACTAGAGGTGGTAAAGGTGTTGTTTGAAAAACATTTTGGGCCCTAGGGACCATGTGTTGTGTTGTTTGTTCAAGAGGTGGGGCCGGCATCAATGCAGGCACTCGAGATGTGTCTGTCCATGCTAAGGTTGGTCTATTGGCCGTCGCACGCTTAAATACTATGCAATCCCTATCTTGATGACCATACCTTCCACATGCATTGCAATTCCCATTGAATTTTACTCTAAAAGTAGGGCATTCACTAGTACTATGCGGTCCATAGCATACTGAGCACCATTGTTTCTCCCTTCTTGGATACATATGATTTTTTTGCGGAGCATAATTGTCTCTAAGACTCTCTTGAATAGCCTTGGTGAGATCTGATAAAGTCATCTCAGATATCTTTGGCTCCTTAGCAATAGGCTTTACGGTCATTTGCTGATGCCCCGATGCTTGTGAGCTAATAGATCTAGATTCAACGGACACTCTTTCTCCTTGAATCATTAAATTATCCTCCAATTGGATCGCATTGGTGGTGACTGCTTCCCAAGTGGTGATACCTCTAATGACTAGACCATTGTAAATATCCTCATGTCGTAATCCCATAATGAATCTATCAAGCAATTGGTTATTGTTGAAGCGCTCATTTGGATTACATCGAGAATTCAAATGCTTCAAGTAACTAATAAAGTCTCTCACCGACTCTCCTTCCTCTCGTTGGGCTTTTTGGAGCTGAGACGCTACACCCCAACGTACTCCCTCTTGTATGAACAGTCTCCTTAGAGTAGGGTAAATTGTTTTTTCTTCCACCCTTAGGGTTCTATACCAATCCCAAGCCTTTCCACTTAAGGTTAGTCTTAAAGAATTGCTTTTGTGTAGGTCATTGTGTTCTCCTAGAGAATCGCATATTTGTTCAAACACTTCGATATGCTTTCTCACACACCCGTCTCCACTAAATTTTTGTGTGAGCTTGTCTATTTGTACTGCCTTACTTCTAGGCTCTCTATCAGGCGTGTTACGCATATTCTCAGCAATAGATCGACCGATAGCTTGAGGAAATGTTTCCAAGTCACCTAAGTGAGTAGCCACCGTGGGTGGAGGTGCTCCAGAGACTACATGTGGAGTAGGTATTGGCATCGGGCTTGGCGCATAAGAATCCCTTGGGTTCCACGTTGGGTACGATGTCGTGCCATGTGGTGGTCCAAAGTTCATATGTGTGGCCCTAGGCATAGCAGACGTCGGATGTGACATGCTAATGCTTGCCGGTAAAGTCCCATGGAAATAAGAACTTGGTTGTTGTGGTTGTGGAGTATAGGTAGTTGAAACAATGGGAGGGGTAGGGACTACATGAGTACGAGGACCCATGGGTGTATACGATTGGTACACACTTGTAGGTACTGTTGCAGGCATTGAGCTACCGTAGCGGTGCTTTACTAACAAATGAGGTCCATGGCATGTTTCTCGGCATGCCCATCATTGGGGTAGGCATGGTAGCCATGGTGTCATCAAGGGAAAGATGAGCTAGACTTGGAAAGGTGAAGCTATCGCTTGTGGGCTCAGATTGCACTGAGACTCCTGGAGAAACAACAGATGGAGGATCCATCGGACTTACTGAGGGAGTCTGCATTTGCAATAAGGTCGGTTGTTTAGCCTTTCCTGTATCCAAGAATCTCATGAGACCCGTTGAAGGCATGTGGATCCCCTTGTTCTGCCCCTCTAACTCAATGACCCTATGGATGACCTCACAAACTCTTTGTTGTTGATCCTCCACACTAGTAGCGCTCATTGTGGATTGTAGAACATCTAACCAACCCATGTGATAGGTGTGACATGTGTATAGGTTGGTCAGAGTTTGCGTTTGTAGTTTGTACTCCCAGTTCTCATTTAAGAACGCTCCATCTAGGATTGAGGTGCTAGGGGTGTCCTTTGAGCTAGATGCAATGTTGCGTTCTAGGGGTTGGCCCTTAGTGGTTGCTAAGTCAGGAGCACTCGATTGCTCTCTTAGCAAGGATATTGACATAGGGGATTTCTCTTTTAACTCTTTTCGTTTCTCCGCCTTGTGTAAGCTCTCGACTTCCTTTTCCTTGGCTGCAAGGATATATCGTTCAACCTCTTGCACTTCGGCAAGGCTTCTACCATCAGGTCATATAACCTCGGAGGGAAATAACTCTGTAGAGTCAGGAGGTGCAGTGAATGATGTATTCACATGCACATTTTCTGAGGACATAGGGTCTTCGTTGGTCACGAATGGAGAATTTACTTCTCCACCCCCCTCATGTACATCATTAGCTCCATGTTCGGAGCGAGTGGATCTACTAAAAGTTTCCTTCAGGTTGCTAAGCTAAGCAGGCTGCTAAAAGTTCAGAGCGAGTGGATCTACTAAAAGTTTCCTTCAGGCTGCTAAGCACGCTCAGCCCGGACCGCAGGCCCATGGCATGCATGTCTTGGCTTGAGCTATTGGGATTAGGCATTGGGAAACCCTCCATGACGTCGTAGTCAGAGGAAGAGTCACTAGCCGCTATGTTCGGGTCTTGGTTTGTACTACCTTGGGTCCCCGCCGAGGGCCCGAAACCTAAAGTAGGTGGATATTGAGAACTCGAGTAAGTCAAAATTATCTCTAGTTGCTCCGTCTCTCGCACATGAGCAGAGCACAGATGCATGTGCCTTTGGCACCCTACAAGCATCGGCAAATAACCTCGAAGGTTAACCGCTTACCTTTTTTAAGCGTCTGTTTTCACTCGTGTTTTTTATGTTTTTAATGTTTGATTTTTTTGTTAAAGTGTGTGATAGCTCGAAACGAGCGTATCACTTAGAGGGTCGATGCTTTACAACACAATTTTCGGGCATCTGAAGTTCCGTTGGTCCTCAAAAAAATCGATTTTTAGCTAGTGTGAAGCTAAACATTTTTAAAAGGCAACTGAGGCCTAGGCCTGAGTGTGAGCTTGGGCTTGGGTCTGGGAGATATTCCCGATCCTGGTCCTACCTTTAAATTTTTTTTTTTAAAAAAAAGGATAAGATCGCTGCGGCCTGCGCGAGAGCACACACACACACTCTATCTACCTACTTCTAACTAGTACACCTATTGTTACACACTAACACACTCTATTAGCTCTCACAGATCTACTTCCTACTTAGTGTACACAGAAAACTAACAACATTAGTACATAGAGAATAAACACAGTACCTTTGAAAACTCCATTAACAAAGAAAACTAACAACCTTAATACACAGAGAATAAACATAGTACCTTTAAAAACTCCCTTAAAAAAAAAAATACACAGTATGACACAAAATCCTTCTTCTCAGCACACACACACTCCTTCCTTACCTTTCCTACAATAGAAATTGCACCACAAAAGAAGCATAGAGTGCCATTCAAGCTTATTTTATGGCATTCCCTGGCAACGGTGCCAAAAATGTGCGTGTATGTTGCATGTGTCAATTCAAGAAAGTTGCCGATAAACCGCGTGCCAGCCACAAATGTCTCCAAGCACACAACAAGCCTAAACTAGTAAGCTCAAAGATGACTTTTGTGTGTCACTCACCGCTCTACGCTTCCTGTCATGGAGGATTCCTTGCCGGGAAGAAGAAGGAGACACCGCTATGCCGCGCTCAACCGCCTCGTCACCGTCGTGCCGCCGCAATGCTCGATCGCACACACTCTCTCTCTCTCTCTCTCACGCATTCACACACACACAAGGAGATGAAGAAGAAGAAGATGGAGATGGAGCAAGAGCACTCTTCAATTCCACAAATGAGAGAATGAGTGAATTTAGGTTTAGTTGACTTTTATATGAGCTCACCCCATTCACACTTGGGCGTCCATGCTTAGCCAACTAGTCCCTTGAATGTTCTAGTTAGAGAGCACCTCTCATCGGCGATCACTCTTACCCTTTTCCTATTGGACCGACAAGCCCGGTACCTGACTCTACCAAGTAAATAATACAACGTCCGTTGTAGGTGATATAGTGTCCGTGAGCCATGAGGGCTAACATGTAGGTTTAGTTGACTTTTATATGAGCTCACCCCATTCACACTTGGGAACCCATGCTTAGCCAACTAATACCTTGAATGTTCCAGTTAGAGTGCGCCTCTCATTGACGATCACTCTTACCCTTTTCCTATTGGGCTGACAAGCCCGGTACCTGACTCTACCAAGTAAATAATACAATGTCCGTCGTAGGTGATAGGGTGTCTGTGAGCGATGAGGGTTAATAGTAGCAACATTAAATTCATAAGGCTAGCTTTGCACCCTTTATAAGTTAGTGCTACACAAGTATATGTAATTGAGGCTCAAAATGAAGTTCGAGCCTAAAGGTGTCATTCTATGCCCTTGGTATCCTCATGAATGTCATGAGACTAGTCTTTCATCCAAGTGGTATAGTAACATATTCAAGAGAGGATACACTAGAAAATGCACTTGAGGCTTGAACCTAAATGTATTTTTCTTTTTCCATACTAGCCAAGGATTTCATAAAGCTAGACTTTCATGACAGTGCTATACTAGCATGCATATGCAGTCGAGGAGCCTCTTAGCCTTGGTATCCATAAGGATATCATGATGCTAGGATTGCACCCATGTGCTATACTAACATACACAGTTGAGGTTCAAACTTAAGCTCAAGGTTAAAAGTGCTATTCTATTCCCTTGGTAGTCACAAGCATATCATGAGGCTAGCCTTGCATCCTAGTGCTACATTACTATATACCGATGAAGCTCAAACTTAAGTTTGTGTCTAAAGGTGTAGGCAAAAAACAACACCTTTAGGATCAAACTTAAGTTCAAGCCTATTCCATTGTTATCCAAAAGGATATCAGGAGTCTAGCCTTGCACCTTTAGTGCTACACTAGCATATGCAGGCAAGGCACGAACTTAAGTTTGAGCCTAAAGGTGTTTCTCCATGCCCTTGGTAGTAACAACAAGGGTTTCATGAGCTAGCCATGCATGATAGTGCTAAATTATCATAGGTAGATGAGGCTCAAGATTAAGCTTGAGCCTCTTGCCATTGGTAGCCACAAGGATTTCATAAGGCTAGGCTTTGCATCCTATATGATCTAGTGCTATGCTAGCATATGCAGTTGAGGCTCAAACTTAAGTTCGAACCTAAAAATGCTATTTTATTCCCTTGGTATCCTCATGGATGTCATGAGAATAGTCTTGCACCCTAGTGTGACCACATCATATTCAAGTTAGGCTACATTAGCATTTGCACTTGAGGCTCGAACTTAAGTTCGAGCCTAAAGGTGTTATTTTATGTCCTAGGTATCTAAATGGAGGTCATGAGGCTAGTCTTGCACCCTAGTGATACAATAGCATATTCAAGTGAGGTTCAAACGTAAGTTCGAGCCTAAAGGTGTTTTAATATGCCCTCTATAACTAGAAGGGTGTCATGAGGCTCATGCTACCCTTGGTAGCCTCCTACGCTATTACTACAATACCATATGGAAATGAGCCTTGAAACGTAATGTTAAATCTCAACCTTCTGCTAGCTTCAAAAAGCTCAAAGAGAATAACTTGAGGTGACTCAAAGGAATATTTAGGAATTTTGAAAAAGAAGTGCAAAAAAGGTAATATTTTGCTTGTTTCCTTGAGAGAAAGTGAACACCGGTGTAGGATGCATTTTTGGTTTGCCTAAAGTTATTGAATGAGGGTTGATGTTTGAAGAATGTGCCCAAATGCAAGAAGATTGTTGGTTGAATGATGTACCTATATTTTTTGCTAAAAGCTTGTTTACACAAATGTATGCTCACCAATGATGCACAAATGTTGATTGTTAGGTTGAATGATTTACCTATCATGCATAGTTTCCCACCACGTGGCTAGTCTTTCCCTTCTACAAAAAAGGTACTACAAAAAGTTTGAGTATCGAGTTTACACAAACTTGCAAATGAGGCTGTACTTTGGTAGACATCTTTATCCATGGCAGCGTTGAAGTCCAATTTTTGTTTCTCCAGCTCAAGCTTGACGTGGAGGTTGTGGTCCAAGTCCCAAAGAATGCGAGCTTTACCTCAAACTTGAGGTTCAGGTCCAACTTCCTTGTTTCGAGGATGAGGCCAGGCATGACACTTCTATACGGACCTTAATAAAATTCAACATAAGCTATTATTCAGTGCTCAAAAAAAACTTATGCTTAATCTAATTTCACTTACAAGTTTTAACATTTACATTAAAAAAAGATTTTAGAGAAATCCAGTGTAAAAACCTATAAATATAATCAAATTCCCTCTTAAATTTCTCTTATGTAGGTTTTTCAAGCTTTTGACAAAAGTTTATTTTAGTATTCTCTCTTAAATTTCTTCTATGTAGGCTTTACAAGCTTTTCAAAAAAGTTTATTCCTAACACTGTAGTATTAATGCAAAAGAACATGTCCTGCTGGCAAAAGTGCACTAATAATCATGGAAAGAACACGCTGGCAAAAGTGCACTTTAATTTGAAATTCAAACCTAACATCAAAGAAGATCACAAGGGAATGGGACATGGTGTTTCTCCATCCATGAATCGCATCGCCACATGCGTAGATGATCTCTTCAAGAGTACATCATTGCTCACGGAGCTGTGTGCGCACCCTAGTATCCCTCGCATCCGTGATCTCCTCCTCTGTGTGTCAAAAATAAGGGGAGTGAAGGGATGTATCTTTGTGCTAAGATATGTGTGAGAATGACAAGTGTTTAATTGAAATATATGAGAGAGACAATGATATACTGAAAGGAATATCTTTATTGATGATGAAGCTTCCTTGAGATACAATATTGGTACTTGCAAACTACCAATGCAGGTACTGCAGACTACCAATACAGGTACTGTGACATAGTCTTAACAGTACTAATAACAGAGAGTAAATAGTACCAAACAGACAGTTATGGTACTCTGGAAGTACCTAGACAGGTACTCGGAAAGTACCAATGGTACACAGTATAGGTACTTCTGTGAGACTGAATGGTTGATCCCCAAACCCAAGCTAGAGGTTAAAGTCCCAAGTACAATGAGTGTGTTTTCCCAGATAACAACACTCTATACAAGATTATCTAAGCCTCACAAGGTCTCTTAGCTCTCTCTCTGTGTTCTCTGTCTCTCTCTGTTCTCTGTCTTTCTACTCTGTGTCTCTATCTTGAACTAGTGTACTGGTACATCTTTATATATCTGTATCTCTCAAGGCTGAGCATAAGTCCTGGATCCCTTTGGTAGGTAGATGCACCATTATGTGGGGAACATATCTCCTCCATAGTCCAAGAAGAGATCATGGCTGTATCTCCAAATAGGTAGCTCCCAAGTTGGCAGGTTACCTTCTGTGTGTAGTCTGCAACTCTGCTGACAACCAACTTGGCACCTTCACCAAATATGGTAGAAGCTGAATTAGTATAAACCCTCTGATAGGATTATAGTCCACATGGAGTAGAACAATTTCTCTTTGTATTTCTCTGCGAGATCATAGCTGTAGGTGGCTATTTTCATCCCTACAAATCTGCCTGCTGCACCTCCTGAATCTGCTCCTACCTTTTAGGTACTTTTCCACCTAACTGCTTGGTGGTTGTTGTAGATGCTTCAACGTGTATAGCTGATGATGCAAGGGTTATTGACCATCCAAAATGATGTCAAGTCATCGTCCTAATCTACAATGCCATCATGCGACCATAGCACCATGCTTAAGCCTTTGCTCCCACCTTATTCAAGTAGATGTGTTGGACTTGTAACTTTAACACCTTCCCTCAAGTCCATAAGAATCTTGAAAAGAGTAAAACCTGAAATCAAAAACAACTAAAGCAAACCAAACATTAAATTGTTGAAGGCTTTGTTGTGATGCCTTCCCTTATTGCTTGATCTTGCATGAAGAGCCTTCCCTTATTTTTCAATTCCTTCGCTTAAGCGAAGCTCCAGCATGCCAAGTGCTGATCTATGCTTGAAGAAAAGCTCCTTCCCTAGAGCTTTGGTAAAGATATCAGCAACATTCTCCATGGTGCTGCAATGGTGTAAGACTATGTCTCCACTTTGCACCTTCTCCCTGATGAAGTGCTCTCTGACTTCAATGTGCTTGGTCCTTTGATGTAGCACTGGATTCTTTGCTAAAGATTCAGCTGAGGTGTTGTCACACATGATAGGTGTAGCTTGGCCACTTCCATAGAAACCAAGTTCCTGCAAACATCTTTGCAACCAAATAGCTTCACAAGCTGCTATAGTAAGATCTTTATATTCAGCCTCTGTTGATGAAAGGCTGATGGTGTTTTGTTTCTTGGAGCTCCATGAGATGGCTCCTGCACCTAGAAAGAAAGCATTGCCACTAATGCTCTTCCTATCCACCAAGTCTGCTGCATAAGCAGAGTCGCTAAAATCATGTAGATTCAGCTTGTCTCCTCCATACAAAATACCTAAGGAAGGAGTACCTTTCAAGTACCGAAGTACTCTCTTGGCTGCATTCCAATGAGATATCTTTGGGGCTTGCATGTATTGAGCAAGTGAGTGGAGAGCAAAGCAAATATCATGCCTAGTGATAGCTAAGTAGATAAGAGAACCTATGAGTTGTCTATAGAGTGTAGCATCATAGGGAATACCATGTTCATCCTTAGTGAGTCTAAGACTAGACTCCATAGGTGTAGAAATAGGCTTTGAGCTGATCATTCCAAATCTATCAAGAATGGAGTGGAGGTACTTTTGTTGAGAGATAAAGATGTCTCCCTTCTTCAGCCTAGAGACTTCAATACCAAGGATGTAGTGTAAATATCCAAGGTCCTTCATCTCAAACTCCTTGGAGAGTTGAGATTGAACATCCTCCACCATAGCTTCATTGCTACCTGTCAAGATAAGATCATCCACATAGATGAAAACAAGAATAATATCCTTGCCCTGTAGCTTATAGTAAAGACTGTGATCAGCATGGCTTCTCTGAAATCTTTGAGATTGGAGGTGATCATGAATCCTCCCATACCAAGCTCTTGAAGCTTGCTTCAATCCATATAAACTCTTGTTGAGCTTACATACCATGTCCTCTTTCCCTGCAACAACATATCCCTCTGGTTGCTGCATGTAGACTTCCTCCTCAGGTAGCCCATTGAGAAAGGTATTGTTGACATCCATTTGCTTAAGCTTCCACTTTAAGATAGAAGCTAAAGAAATTAACAACCTAATAGAGCTCATGTTGGCTACAGGAGCATAGGTTTCATCATAGTCCAAACCATATTGTTGAGCAAAGCCTTTGGCTACCAATTTTGCTTTGTGCCTATCAATCTTCCCTTCCTTGTTGAACTTCAGCTTGTAAAGCCACTTGCATCCAATGGCGTTCTTGTTGGGGGGTAATGGACATAGATCCCATGTCTCATTCTTCTGGAGAGCATCCATCTCCTTTTCCATAGCTTGGTTCCATTCCTTCTTGGTACTACATACCTTGTATGTGGTAGGTTCCTCATGCTGTAATATGGAGCTAGCAAGTGCAAGATTGCATTGCTGAAAATCTGACTCATTACCTTTGTGATATGTTAATCTTTGAGGTTGTCTTCTAGTCCTTGAAGACCTTCTAAGGGCTGCTTGATGCTCCTCATCTTCTTCCTCTAGTTCTTCAATAATCTCCTCTTGCATGCTGGATGGTATGTCCATCTTGAGAGGTGATGGAGAGCTTGCATCCTTTGACTTTGTGGCTGATTTGAAGCTTGCACTCTCATCAAATATGACATCCCTTGAAATTAATGACTTCTTCTTGATAGGATCATATAGCTTGTAAGCTTTGCTTACATCACTATATCCAACAAGTATGCATCTCCTTGACTTGTCATCCAGCTTCTTCCTCTTCTCATCTGGAATTTGAGCAAATGCCAAACATCCAAAGACTCTGAGGTGATCTACCTTTGGATTGACCTTATATAGAGCTTCATATGGTGTGATTCCATTCAAGATATCTGTAGGAGACCTATTCATCAAATAGCATAAAGTGTTGATAGCTTCAGCCCAATAGCTATTGCTAAGTCCTTTGTCTTTGAGCATACACCTGGCTGCTTCAAAGAGTGTCCTATTCTTCCTCTCTGCTACTCCATTTTGTTGAGGAGTATAGCTACAAGTTAGTTGCCTCTTGATCCCATGTTCAAGGAGGTATTTGCTGAAATCTTTGGATAAGAATTCTCCTCCATTGTCTGACCTGAGAGCTTTGATTCTTCTACCTGTCATCTTCTCAATCATCATGTGAAAGAGCTTGAAAATCTGAAATACTTCAACCTTGAACTTCATGAAGTAAACCCAAGTATATCTAGAAAAGTCATCAGTGAAACTCACATAATAAGTGTGCCCACCAAGTGAGGAAGTGTGGGCTGATTCACACACATCTGCATGGATCAAATAAATTATCCCAAGTGACCTATACTTTCTCCTAGGAAAGTTGCTTCTAGACTGCTTTCCTAGACATCATGCTTCACATGCTTTCCCAATCCTTTGTAAGGTTGGAATGCCCAAAACCATGCCTTGACTCTTTAGCATACACATGCTTTTGAAGCTCAAATGCCCATACCTTTTATGCCATAAATCTGTGGCTGAAATAGGTGCTGATTCACCACCACCTATGGCTGAAAATGCTGATGGTGTTCCTTCCAATTTGAAGAGCTTTCCATGCTTTTGCCCTTTGGCAAGTACTTTGTAGTGATTCTTTGGATCTCTAATGAGGCATTGTTGGCCTTCAAACTCCACTTTGAGGCCCTTCTCTGTCATAGCTCCAACTGAAAGTAGGTTCTTGGTAAGGGATGGTACCAAGAGAACATTTCCAAGAGTCTTCTTCATTCCTGTGCCCAATTGAATGGGTATATCTCCTTTACCTGCAATACTATTAGGAGTACTATTTGCTGTATATATGATTACATTATGAGTATCATCTAAACTAGAGAAATACGCAGCATGTGAGGTCACGTGGGAGCTTGCCCCACTATCAATCCACCATGGGTCTTCATGAATGTGAGGTGCCATCTCCTCCAAGGACAGCAATGATGTATCTTCATGAAAGCAATGTGAACTTCCTTCTTCTTTGTCGCCATCCATATAGTTGGCTGATTTTCCTTTCCAATCAGCTTGGTTGTTTCTGCAATCCCTTGCAATATGCCCATACTTTGAGCATTTATAACATTGCATAGAGTTGTAGGTGCACCTACCTCTTCCTCTTGCTCTACCTCTAGATGAATGACCTCTTCTACCATGATAGGATGAGTTACCTTCGTGAGAATATTGATCATGAGTGTTGTTGGGTTGATGCCTTCCTCTTCCTCTTTGAGTGTTTGTCCTTCCTCTTCCTCTTGCTGAAAAGAGTGCTTTGTCATTGTTGGTGGTACTACTTGTATTCTTTCCTCCTTCATGTATGATCTTCATGGCTGCTTGCCTTTGATCCTCATCTCTAAGGATTTGCTCCATCTCATCAAGTGATGGCTTCTCCCTCAAGATAATAAGCCCTTGGACAAGACCTTCATATCCTTCTCTCAATCCATGGATGATGATTGTAGACAACTCATTGTCTGTCATCTTGTCTCCAACAGCTACTAGTTGTTGATGAAGATCTTTGAGCCTCTTGATGAAGCTTGTAGCATCCTCTCCATGATTCCTTTTTGTGTTGGTAAGTTCAGCTCTCAATGCTACTTGCCATGAGGTGCTCTTTGACTCAAAGATGTTCTTCACTGTGTCCCAAGCCTTCTTGGGAGTCTTCACGTCCATTAGGTGGCTAAGGATGTCATCTTTGACACTTAACTTCAGCATGTGGATTGTAAACATGGCCTTCTTGTCCCATTTTTCTAGCTCCTCTTCATCATGTTCTTATTCACTTGGTCTCTCCATGGAAACCAGCTGCCAACAATCTTGGAAGAAGAGTAGGGACTCCATCTTCACCTTCCAAGTTGCATAATTATTGCCATTGAGCTTTTCAGCTCCCTCTAAATGTAGATTATGTAGGCTTGGTGCCATCTTCAACTCCTCACAAATAGTGTGATGAAGGGGGATTTTTGCACTCACTCAAACTCACTCAAGATCACTCTATCTTGGCACTACAACCTGCTGTGATACCATATGAAAAATAAGGGGAGTGAAGGGATGGATCTTTATGCTAAGATATGTGTGAGAATGACAAGTGTTTAACTGAAATATATGAGAGAGACAATGATATACTGAAAGGAATATCTTTATTGATGATGAAGCTTCCTTGAGATACAATATTGGTACTTGCAAACTACCAATGCACGTACTGTAGACTACCAATACAGGTACTGTGACACAGTCTTAACAGTACTAATAACAGAGAGTAAATAGTACCAAACAGACAGTTATGGTACTTTGGAAGTACCTAGACAGGTACTCGAAAAGTAACAATGGTACACAGTATAGGTACTTTTGTGAGACTGAATGGTTGATCCCCAAACCCAAGCTAGAGGTTAAAGTCCCAAGTACAATGTGTGTGTTTCTCCAGATAACAACACTCTATACAAGATGATCTAAGCCTCGCAAGGTCTCTTAGAGCTCTCTCTCTGTGTTCTCTGTCTCTCTGCTTCTCTGTCTTTCTACTCTGTGTATCTCTCTACTGAACTAGTGTACTGGTACATCTTTATATATCTCTATCTCTCAATGCTGAGCATAAGTCGTGGATCCCTTTGGTAGGTAGATGCACCATTATGTGGGGAACATATCTCCTTCATAGTCCAAGAAGAGATCATTGATGTATCTCCAAATAGGTAGCTCCCAAGTTGGCAGGTTACCTTCTGTGTGCAGTCTACAACTCTGCAGACAGCCAACTTGGCACCTTCACCAAATATGGTAGAAGCTGAATTAGGATAAACCCTCTGATAGGATTATAGTCCACATGGATTAGAACAATTGTATTTCTCCACGAGATCATAGCTATAGGTGGCTATTTTCATCCCTACAAATGTGCCTGCTGCACCTCCTGAATCTGCTCCTACCTTTTAGGTACTTTTCCACATAAGTGCTTGGTGGTTGTTGTAGATGCTTCAACGTGTAAAGCTGATGATGCAAGGGTTATTGACCATCCAAAATGATGTCAAGTCATCATCCTAATCTACAATGCCATCATGCTACCATAGCATCATGCTTAAGCCTTTGTTCCCACCTTATTCAAGTAGATGTGTTGGACTTGTAACTTTAACACCTTCCCTCAAGTCCATAAGCATCTTGAAAAGAGTAAAACCTGAAATCAAAAACAACTAAAGCAAAAAAAACATTAAATTGTTGAAGGCTTTGTTGTGATGCCTTCCCTTATTGCTTGATCTTGTATGAAGAGCCTTCCCTTATTTTTCAATTCCTTCCCTTAAGTGAAGCTCCAACATGCCAAGTGCTGATCTATGCTCATGTTTGTTTGCTTCTCTGAGAGACAACCTTAATATACTCACCCCTCTTACGTATAGTCAGGAAAGCTTGGGAGGTTGTCTGGACCACTGATTCAGGAAATAGTAGAGGTACATACCTCGCTCACACTCATCAAGTATTTCCCCAACATGGGTAACCCATCTCTGGCCCATGTTTGCCCATGCATGTACAAAGGGAGAGGCTGTCGTTGAAGCTAGACAGGGACAAGGATGAAGTCAACTGTACTCGAGAAGCTATTGTGCATATTCAGAGCATGAAGTTGCTTACACTTAAAGCAAGTTTACAACAGGATTGCACCAATGAAAAAAAACCGTGGATTGACCTACAAAAATCCCAACAGGGAGTGGAGGTCAAGGCTAGCCTACAGTCCTTGCGCTTGTGTGTGTGTGTGTGTGTGTATGTGACTCTTTTTTTTTGGGGGGGGGGCAACACAGAGATTACTATGATCTTGGAGTTCTTACGACCTTGAAGGGACTGCCAAGGAGGAGCTGCTTCATAGATATTGGCATCCACGTCATGATCATTATTGTATCAAGAAGAGGAGCATCTTCGCCTATGCATGCATAGAGGGAGGGAGGTAGAATCTGGAGGAGGGTTCAACTGTGATCACCTGTGCTCGAGCACTTAATGGCAGAGCTTGTGGGCATCGTACAGGACACTGATAGCTCAATGATCCTATTTGATAGCCTTGCTCACCCAATTGAGAGTCCTCATCGGGTCAGGAAATATCCCTCTTCTCACCTCTAGTAAGTACCATCCACAAGAGCTCTAGAGCCAGCTCAAACATGGATGGCTGTATGCTTCTCTCTCTATCTCTCTCTCTCTCTCTCTCTCTCTCTCTCTCTCTCTCTTTCTCGTAAGCTAGAGCTCCATGCCTTTATCTCTAGCAGTTCAAACTTAAGTTCGAGCTCATGTGAATAACTACATAGGCTAGGAGCTCCAACTTAGGGTGCACTACATACAAAGGTGAGACTTTCCATGTGTCTTCATTGTTCAAGTTTTTTCACATTGCCCTGGTGACACTAAATACTAGAAATTTCTTGGCAATATGAAACAAATAACTTGTGAGTTTCGAGTTATTGTACAGGCTCCAAGACATTGGGCTTAGGAGTTCAAGATTTCTTCACATTTCTTGCCACAAAGTGCATGGAGGAGGAGGTCATCCGAGGGGTGTAGGCCGCTCGTTGAGGAAGTGGGTCCGGACGATGTCCTTATTGTTTTAGGCAGCAACATGCTTCCAGATCCACAAATGACCCTACCCAACTAGATGTTCTAGAAAATCTAAATGGTACCTTATATTTGAGATCCATGCCTTTATCTACCTACTAGCTCAAACTTAAGTTTGAGCTCCATGTCTATATCTACCTAGAACCTTAATCGATCTCCAGCCTTAATCTACCTTGAAGCCCAAACTCCATGTCTTTTTCTCCTAACATCTTGAGATCCATCGCTTTATCTATCTAGAAATTTGATCTCCATGTCAAATAGTTTGAAATAGTTTTTTTATAGATAGTTTGACATTGTATAGCTTAGTAGGTTATTTGATCAAAACCAATGCAATCTAGGTCTTATATGAGTGATGGCATACCTTTGATGCGGTACAAAGTACACCCATAAATGCTGATTGGAAAGTGCTATAGAGTTATGGAAGAGAAATGACCAAGAAAAGCAGACAAAAGTGAGCATGTTAGATGATTCAACCTTGTCCTCATGTATTAGGAGAATCTTGTGCAAGCTATGCAAACCCGAGTCTTACCATATACCGAGCGATATTTTCCGAGCAAACCAAAATCCGAGCGAATATTTATATGGCATGGGCCCATGTTGTCCTATGTGGTGCGGTTTGAGCCACATCCTCAACATCAAGAATGAAGCAAAGGGGAGCATGCCATATAGGGACCATGTCTATAGTTTTCTTCTATTCTCTCTCTCTCTCTCTCTCTCTCTCTCTCTCTCTCTCTCTCTACATAGCATATGTAGAACCACCTTCAAAGCCTAATAGAGCAATGATCTATGTGTGCCAATTCTTGTCTCCATGTCATCATTCAAGAGAAATGACTCATCAGGCGGAAATCATGTCTAAAAATAATAAAGCAATTCATGTCCACAGCCTACAAAACCAACTCAAATTTGAAGAAATTTAATCTTGCAATTGGGGGTACATTGGGAATTGCAAAAATTTTGAAGGGCGTATTGGGAATTTATGGAAAAATATTTGCTCGGGAGAGTGCGCGGGGCTGGGAACTTTTGAAATTTGAGGGGTGTTTTGGGAATAGAGGTGAAACAAAATCAAGATGTGTCAGCGCATGTATTTTGGTGGATGGAAACAAACGACGACAATGTAGTAGCATTGACGGGTGTTCTTGGCACGTGTCACCCAAGGCTAGGCTGACATGGGCGTGAAGGAGGGGGAGGGGGGTGCTGGTACGGACACGTTTTTTTAAGTTGATTGGACTACATCTCGAACTCGCCCAAGCGGTTTAGGCTAATGCTTTGTTTGGCTACATCGTAGGCAAGAGGCCTGATTGCCTTTGAGTGCTTAGCATGTAATTTATCACAAAATACCTCACAAAAGAAGGCAATTATGTCTAAAAATAATGAAGCAATTCATCTCCACAGCCTACAATTAACCAACTAGTTTTAGCATCTAGTATGATATACAATCAGTCTTCTAACGAAAAGCTACAAAAAAATTATTTTTGGAGGAATTTACTCTCACAACCAAGGGTATTTCGGGAATCTTGGAAAATTTGAAGGGCATTTTGGAAATTACGACAAAATATTGAGGGTATTTTGGGAATTTTAAAGGTGAATAGATGCCGAGTAGTGGAAACGCCTCGTTCAAAGTCCCGTGGAAGGATAGGGTGGGGACACAGGGGTGCACAGAAACATGGTGGGGAGACGACATATTCTCTCTCTCTCTCTCTTTCTCTCTCTCTCTCTCTCTCTCTCTCTCTCTCTCTCTCTCTCTCTCTCTCTCTCGGGGCTTGCTTTGAGGAGATGTGATATCGATGTGTTGCGATGATTGCACGATCGATCAAATGCTACTATATGGGAAGAAGCGGCAAGAAGAAAGGGGCAACATTGACGTGCTTGGAAGAGAGAGACTGAGAGTGTGAGCTCTCCATTGCGACTCTCATCACTACAATTTTGGAGCATCGAGAGTCACTCATCAGCCATACACATACTACATCACATGTAACTTTGGTCCCATAGGTTATATTTGACCTCCGAGGACGATAATAAAATCTCTCTCTCTCTCTCTCTCTCTCTCTCTCTCTCTCTCATACACATGGAACTATCTGGGCGTAGAGCTGGGAAAGGAGACGAAGATGGCAAGGTACAGGGAACTGGTCTCCTTTCGAGCTTGTAGAAAGTGAAGTCGGAGGTAGGGTGGAGCGTGCAGAGCAGGGGAGGGGGGGGGGGGGGATTGAGTTGCTTTCGAGCTCGCAACAGAGCCAAAATCTCGCAGCAAGGGGGAGGATTAGGCTCCTTCTAAGCAACAAGGGAAGGTGCTGGGGGGGGGGGGGGGGGGGGTGTAGCAATGGGGGAGGACTATGCAAAGCAGCTAGTGGCGATAGGGCAAGCTAAGTGTGTGTGCATGGTAATGTCATCGAGATGAGAGCCATATTCAAGGTTGGCAAAGGGGATCTCAGAAGGGAAGATTCGCATCGAAAAAATGTAGATAAAGCCAATGTATAGTGGACTAACATGAATCATAACCACAGAGCTGAAAAAGAAAACCCTATTTACTTTTGAACTCAGTACAAGAAGACAAAGTTTAAATATTTTTTTTAAAAAGCCTCCTAAAGGATCTGCGTCGACGTAGATCCTTTAGGAGCCTTTTTTTTTTCCTCTCTCTCTCTCTCTTTCGCACATACGCATGGAACTATGTGGACGTAGAGGTGAGAGAGGAGATGAAGATGGCAAGGTACATGGAATTTATCTCCTTTCGAGCTTGTAGAAAGTGACATCAGAGGCGGGGAGGAGCGTGCAGACAAAGGGGGGGGGATTGAGCTGCTTTCGAGCTCGCAACAGAGTCAAAGGCTCGCAGCAAGGGGGAGGATTTGGCTCCTTCTAAGCAACAAGGGAAGGTCCCTGCGGGGGGGGGGGGGGGGGGACTATGCAAAGCGGCTAGTGGCGATAGGGCAGGCTAGGTGTGTGTGCATGGGAACATCATTGAGATGAGAGCCATCAAAGCTGGAAAAGGGGATCTCAGAAGGGAAGATTGGCATCGAAAAAATGTAGATAAAGCCAATGTATAATGGAATAACATGAATCATAACCACAGAGTTGAAAAAGAAAAACCCTATTTACTTTTGAACTCACTACAAGAAGACAAAGTTTAAAAAATTAAATTTAAAAAAAGCCTTTAGGAGGCTTTTTTAAAAAATTTAAACTTTGTCTCCTTGTATTCTTGTTGTAGTGAGTTCAAAAGTAAATAGTGTTTTTTTTTTAATCTCTCTCTCTCAAATAAACAATTAAAGGCAAAGTGAATAGACTTTCTGTTTAAAAGTTAGCAATGTGTTCTAAACCACACTCTAAAGGCATTTAGCATATATTAATGTACGAGGCTAATTGGTGTAGACCCCTCAATAAATTATGGAAGAGGCACTAGACAGAAAAACGGTGGAAGGGAGTCATGGAGAACATCTGGAAGCCAAGGTGGCTTCAATATATGAAAATATTTCTGTGGAAAGTGATGTGGGGTGCTTTGCCGACGGGCATAAAGATTCAAGAAAGAGACGTCGGGTCCGATCGTTGCTCGGGGTGCAGAATAGCTAGTGAAGACCTAGCCCACGTTTTCATGGGATGCCAGGCAACTAGGGGCATGGCTTGGAAAATATGCAAGTGGATTCAAAGGACATGGAAAATTAAGTTCTTCAAGAATGATCTGTTCTTTGGTAGTAACAGGCTGGGAAGTTCTGTTGTTCTCGTCTGCACCCAAGTAATCAGGTACTACTTCTTTCAACATATTTAGCAAGCAAGAAATCGCCGTGTGTTTGAGGGGGATCTCGATGTGGCAAACTTTTGTGAAATCATACAAGAGAGTAGAGTGACGATCCACATGATAGGAGGCAAACAAGTCTCAGAGGACTGCTCTAGAACAATACATAACATCTTGTAATAAGTAAGGCCTAGGAGTAGTAGTGGTTTCTCTGTCAAATAGAAAACTTGTAATCCTTTGACCCTCAAGGCCCGGTCTGAGCTTGAGGATTGGTGTATATTTCTGATGTTCTTAATACTATCTACTCACAATTGTGAGTTTTGCAAAAAAAAAAAAGGTTAGCAATGTGTTCTAGAAAACAATTCCCTGAAATCATATGTGTCGACACAGCCCTTTTGAGGGAGATTTGTTTTACTATACAACGAGAGAGAGCGGAAGTTGGACGAAACGACTGTGTCTATTATTAATAAAAAATTGTGATTAACAATTTTGATTCTCACCCTATCTTTCACCAATACTTTCCCACGACTAATAAGGCCGCATTGTGTTACGCTCACAACCAGTGTTCATAGAAAATCAATCTTTAGTGTATTTTTTAATGGTAAAAATTAAAATTCTCGGCTAGTTTGGAGGTCACCTTGATGGAAACCGACTAAATTTGAAAAATTTAGTGTAAAAACTATTAAAACCCCATAAATTTTTACTAAAAATTTGGGAGATTTCCAATGCTGTCCTTTTTTCCATTGGTTGCTAAAAATTGGTGAATACAATGCACGACAACAATCTCACCCGACCTTTCTAGAAAGGCCATACACTGTTAAGAGTTGGGTCGAAACACTTCCTGCCACCTATTTATCACAGGTTTTCTAGAACCAAAGAGAGAGAGAGAGAGAGAGAGAGAGAGAGAGAGAGAGAGAGAGAGAGAGAGAGAGAGAGAGAGTTGCCTCTCAAAAGAAACAATTGTTATAGCCCTCGCCCCCAACAATCTTTGCACTTGAGGATGGTGATGGGTCGAGTGGATGTGGACATGGTGGCAGACAATCTTGCTGAGAAGGAGCAGGGTCTTTTGTGTGCAAGCTACATCACATGAATTTCCATAGAGTCATCAAAGATGTGTTGCCATTTAGAGAGAGAGAGAGAGAGAGAGAGAGAGAGAGAGAGAGAGAGAGAGAGGAGGTCTTTCGGATGCAAACAAAGGGTTTGGACGATGAGAGAGAGAGGGGGGGGGGGATTAGAAAAAGTAAGAAACAAAATCTTAATGGAGTTTATTAAGATTCTCATTTTCAAGAAAGACGGGGAGACAAGCATGCAGTAGTCAACGCAACACAAACTTCTTGCTTGCAGTCGACCTTCAATTTTGTCTTTTGAGATCTTGGTAGATTCCTCATAAAAGCTAAGTAAAACTCAACGAGGATACTAATACTCATCAACAAATAGCAAAAGAAATTAGGTGACTGTTTCAATTCACACCACCCTAAAATATTCACGATAGTCAGCTATAAGGTTTCCCCATGAGCAAATAATTCAAAATACTCAAATATAGTGCAAAAGTAGAGGAGGGGAGGGGGTCGAGCGTTGATGCACAAGAAGGCCTTCAGATATCATGTCAGCAATGTTAGACTAGTGTTTGAGAAAAAATATTTTCACAACTAACTTACAAAATTCCTTTGGGCAATGGAAAGGCTATGAGGGTTTTTTTTAGTTTCGAGCAAAAACACAAGAAAGAACAAGCTTAAGAGCCAATGTCGGACTTGCTAGCACCTACCTCTTTCTTAGCATATCCAACTTTAAATTTAATTGCCAATTTATTTAGTCTCTCAAGTGAAGAAATAAGTGACTTATATAAATGAGCTACTTACAAGAACTCTTGGCTATGTGTGTTTTGATAAAGTGCCTCTCATTAACTCGTTCGATTTTATCATCGCTCGAAAAAGTTTGCTCAGAGTTTGGGATTCCTCTGCAAACCCTTGGTGCAAGCAAAGACACTTTCTTTGATGACTTTTGGCCAAGGTGTATATGAGAACAAGCTCATCCTCTTGACCTTCCATTGGAAGGTAATTCAAATGCAGTACTTGATGTAAATGAGGGCCACCATTCTGGTCTAATTCACAATAAATATTTTGAGGAGCTCAACCTAGCTCTTGATGTGGAAAAGGGTGACTTTGTACTTGTGCAAACATGTGATGCAAATTATCCAATTTGGCTAGGAGTGACAACAACAGACATCGATTAGAACAAGAAGTCAATAAACCACTGACAATTCAAGATACAATACTTGGCACTAATTTCAAAGAAGAAGAATAAAAACAATGTGGAGGTTTACAAAGATTGTTTGAACAAGTACTGGTGGCGAGGGAGCCTAATTTAGTTACCCGTCTCTCTTGAAACTTACATTTTAGTTGTTCTTATAATGAAGCATGTGCGAGTGGATAACTTGAATTTGGACGTGTGTGTGTATATATAAATTTGTAAACTATCATGTCCAAGCGCACCTTAGTGTATAATAGGGTTGTTGACAACTTACAATATTAGCATCCACTAAACATTATACAACAACCTTCTTGTATGCAACAACTTAGTACATTACAACCTCACCTCAAGTCCATGTGACACAAAGAATAGTCCCAAATTCGCGCATTTTTCCCTATTTTCCTAAATATGTGTTAAATAGCAAGATTGAGTTTACTCTGGGAGAAGTCCTTGGCATTGCAAAGCGTGCCGAATTCCATGAGGAGATCATTGACATTATCAAGAGAAAGAGGAAAACTCTTGCTGAGATTGCTCGTACACAGGTTGAAGGAGAAACCTTGAAGAAACAAAGGATGGAGTTGCAAGATAAGGAGGATAATGGAGGTGTGGTAGGATGCTACCAATCTAGTGGGAGAGTGAAGCAAGTTCATTTCTCAAATGATGATGAAGAAGTTGAAGCTATTCCTAGGAGCTACTATTCACGAAGTCACTGGGCAAGGGCTACTATAGAAAAATTGGTCAAGGTAGGTGACCTTAAATTGGTCAAGGCAGTTAGAATATCCTCTTCAAGATCTATCTACTGATATAAAGCACACGATGATATTCCTCATATTTTAGAAGATTCTTTTTTTGATTCACCTATGATGTGACAACTCTATCGGAATCTAAGTGAATCAAAAAAAGAATCTTCTTAAATATGAGGAATCTCATGGCGTGCAATATATATCAGTAGATAGAGCTTGAAGAGGACATTCTGATTGTCAAACCTCCACCAACTTTGGAGTTTGTTTGCAAAAAATTATCCATGCGCCCATTTTGGTAGAGAGAGGTAAAGTCAAACTCCTTAAACGGACTCTTTGTGAGTTCAAATTTCACCTAATGCTACATTGTGGGAGCTTGAATGGAAACAAAGGCAATGGATGATGGTTCAGCTTACGCCAGGATTCAAAGCAAACATGGTAAACGTGTTTTTCAATTTCTCATAGTTTGTGTAAACCATGAAAGAAATCATGACAACCTCAAAGATCATCCTGTACCAAAGGTGAGAAAAGAGTTTCATGACCATAGGGAAATTATGGGTTTTGGCCAAGTACTATTGTAAAGCGGGATGTCAATGGTACAAAAAGAAAAAGGGTCTCACTTGATCCAAGAAAAAGTGAAACTTTCTCAATGGGCTCCTTGGTAACAAGGAATGGATCAGTATGTTTTACAAAACTTGATGATTTGAAGATACGTGAGAGACAATATGTACATAAAGTACAAATAGGCATGAAAGAGAGTGGGTTGCAAGAGCCTATTGAAAATGTTTTGGGTTTGTGTGAACAAGTTTCTTTTGTAGATACTATGGGTGAGTTTGATGCTATAATCATGAGTCTAGTTTGCATCTTGAAAATAAAGTTGTATAAGTATGCTCTATGGAAATGTATCAAGTCATAGAAACCTTTAGAGAAAACCAATGTTTCAAGAAAACAGTTGGCCCAAAAGTCCATGTTGAAACTAAATACAAGAGTATATGAAAGAAGGTGAAACCAGTAGCTTCACCCTTACCACCCAACAATAGGGAAAAGATTGAGCAAGCTCCTATGCAACCAAGTTTGAGGAATTCTTAAAAGATTGGAGACACTTTTACAAAGGAGTATTTTCAAGAGTTGCAGATTGGTGGCGAGGATTTTCTAACGTAGGAAGAGACAAAGTGCTTTAAAGAAATGCTTGCAAAGCATGGTAAGCTTTTTTCATTTGAGCCACATGAGATAGGATGTGTTGATCCTTCTATTGTAGCTCCTATGCTAATTTTTACAATACCTTGTGTGCCTTGGAATCTGCGGCCTATTCTGGTTTCAAAGGCTCATTTACCCAAGTTAGTAGAGCTATTGAATGAAAAGATCAAAATGGGGATTTTGAAGCCTTCTTGTGCTCCATACTCACACAGGTGGTTCACAGTTCCAAAGAAGAATGGTGCTCTACGCTTCATCCAAGATACGTGAGCAAGGTGAAAATTAGAAATGTAGGTACAGGTCCGATTGATGATGAGATTGCAGAGGCCTTTGTAGGGACGGAAATCTTCTCGATGGGGGATCTCTACTCAAGGTATGACCAATTTCATCTTGCAATTGAAACTAGAGATTTGACAACCATGAGGACACCTTTGGGTTTGGTAAGGATGTGTACCTTGCCGCAAGGATGTCATAGGCTTGTGGTAAATCACATAAGTGATTGTGATAAAAGTTTGTCTAGGCTATAAGAAGTGAATCTTACTTTTTTAGGGAAAAGGTCTATGTTTGGGGTCAATGAAGTTCTCATTGTGGGGCACATGTGCGGGCCATATGGTAGGAAACCTTGTCCAACAAAGGTAGATGCCATCCAAAGAATGAAAGAGACACGCAGTAGCATCACTAAGGCTAGAAGGTTTTTGGGAGCATATGTCTTTTATGTTATTTGGATTCCACATTTTTCACATGTAGTTGATCCTCTTTATCAATTTCTTAGAAAGAATAAAAAGTTTAAATGGATAGAAGCACATATAAAAGCCATGAAAAGCTAAAGGAGTTTCTCCAGGCAGCACCAACTTTGAGAAAGGTAGACTATGAGTGTCAAAGGCCAGTAATTGTGACAGTAGACACCAGTCCTACAGGTATTGGATGGGCAATAGGGCAAGATGACGAAGAGGGACACAGGTATGTGGTGAGATTTGGAGCAAAGGTACTAAGTGCTCTCCAAAGAAACTATCAACAAATAAAGAGAGAGTTATGGGGTATGGTTACAGCCTTGAAAAATGGGAAAGAGTACCTGATTGGTGCATGTGTGGTTGTAGAAACAGATTGTCTACCACTTCTTGGGATGATTACAAGCTTCTCAATGCCATACATTGCTATGTTGCGATGGATTGCCTACATTAAGTCCTTAAATCCCGAGTTATAGCATATTGTAGGTAAAGACAATACAGTGGCATATATGCTATCAAGGGCAAGGTATGAAGATGAGTAGCAGATGATTAACAAGGGAGATGATGTAGGAACAAAGTTCTATTCTATCTCTCATGTCAAACGTAACACTGTCTGCATGACTATTTCACTTGAATTGTTCTTGAAAGAGCTTTATGAAGGTGATTGTCTTCTTATTGGAAGCTACTTGAGTACTCTAGAAAAACAAGATGATTGGTTTGAACAAGAATTCAAGAGGATACGTAGGAAAGCATATGGATACATTTTTAGGGATGGTTACTTGTGTAAGAATCCTAAACAAAAGGGTGCTACACCACAAAGGGTTATATGTAGAAAAGAGACTCAAGTAAATCTCATGTAAGAGTTTCATGAGAGTTGATGGGATGGACCCAGGGGTGTGTGGGAAACCTTCTCCAAGTTGAAAGAAAAATACTGGTGGAAGGGTACATATAAATATGTATCTCAATTTTTAGAGTCGTGTGTAGCTTGTCAAATGTATTCAAATGTCTGACATCGTGATGGATTGCACTCTACATATCCACTAGCCATGCACTATAAATGGGTTTTTGATCTAGTCATGATGCCTTTAGGACTCTGAAGGATGAGATACTTAGTTCTTGCATGAAAGGACATAACTAACCAAGTTGAAGGGCGAGCGTTAAGAGATAAAACCATAGAATATGTATGCAAATTCCTTCTTGATGAGGTGATTTGCCATTATGGTTGTGTGGGAAAGATCACTACAGATAGAGGTGAACTAGATGCCGACGAAGAAAGGGAGTTCTTTTCCAAATAAGGAATCAAGATTTCTCTTACTATAGCCTACAACCCTGAAGGCAATGGAAAGAGTGAAAGAGGCCATCCTCCTATCATCAAAGATTTGGGCAAGGCTTACGAAGGAAGAGTTGGTGAGTGGCAAAAACTATTACCAAATGCTTTATGGACTGATCGTACAACACATAGCTTAGTAACTGGCTATATGCTTGCGGAGCTAATATATGGTCAAAAGCCAGCGATGCCAATTGAAGATACAATTCCCACAGGGAATGTACTACCTTGGCAAGAGGGATTTAGCACAGAAGCTCTCCTTGAATTGCGCATAAAGCAACTAGAGAGAAGACCTGGAGACATTGAGGCTGTAAAATAATGACTCATAAATGCAAGGTTTAGAAAAAAGGACTACTTTGAAAAGCGACATCAGCTCAGGAGCAAAACAACTGACAAAAGTGACTGGGTTTTAGTGTATTATAGTAGCCTTGATAGCCAACACACAATCATGCTTAAGTTCTCAAAACGATGGTTTGGACCGTATGTTGTAAAGCATGTGCATGAAAATGCTAATTATTACTTGTCTGAACCAGATCGTACAAAAGTAAAAATTCCCATTGCAGAAAAACAGATCACAGTGTTTAAGAGAAGAGAAAACAGTGATCCAAAAGATATTGAGGAGGAGGAAGAGAATAACACAGGTGAAGATCAAAGTGAAGATGAAGCATTGGAAGCTATCAATGAAGATGAAATCATAGAAGACCTATAAGAGGAATGATCTTGCAAAGATCAATGTGGGACATACCAGAGGATGTGCAGGTTTAGAGGAGGTGGACACGTACATAGTGGGAATGAATGCTACAAGATCTATCTTGCAACTTTTTAGATACATAAGTATATTTCCTGTAATGTACATATGGATATCTAAGTATAAAAAATTGTTATATCTCATCTTATTATTTATCTCAAGGGTAACATATTCTTACTTTACCATAAAAAAGTATTATGGGAAAAGCGTCAATAGCTACGTCTCTTTAACTTGGGGCAAAAAGAATTGGTTCTTTCTTTCTACTATCTCGTTATTATCTCACACCCTAGCTAGATCCTATATCTAGGGTAGCTTTCAATATATATATATATATATATATATTCTATGTATTTTTTATATGCTTCTTATATTTCTTTGAATAGCTGTTAGGAAGGAATCAATTTCTAGTGGGACACTAGCTTGCATGATTCTCAAAGATACACCTATTTTAACACTAGGTTGGTAATGGGACACTTTTATGTCCTGGGACACTTTTATGTCCTGTTAAGTGACCATTTTCCTTGAATTATGTCAAGAGTTTCAAAATAGATTTTGAGGTGCTATTTGTCTAGAAAATTGTCTCATAAGCTGAAAAAAACTTGACATTTTTTTGGAATATCAATTCCATCTTTAACCTTGTCCTTGCACAACATTTCACAACCTAAACTGTGTGAGAAAATGGGTCCTGTTTTTGGCTTTTTTCAACTTTTTACAACTATACCACTCTAGAATTCATGTTTGTGAGGTCTATAATTCTAGAGAACTATCTTTAGTAGTCCTCAACATGTGCTGATGCTTCTAGGGAGAAATAAATGTTAAAGTTGTAAGTTATGACCAAATTACAAAAATTGTCAAATCCTGTTTTTTAGCCAATTTTAGCTCTTCTATGATTTTTTTGGTGGCTTTCATGATATCCAAATGCAATTTTGATTCTTTATGTCACATATTGTAACATAAAGCTAATATTCCTTGAGTTTTGGGGCACCTAATACCCTATTTTGCATAGTAGACAACGATGGTTGATTTTTTCAATTATAGAAGAAAACAAAACATTCTAGTATATTACGTATAGCTTTTTCAATATTGTTAGTTTCTTGTGACAACTACATGCATTTTGTAGGTAGTAACCATATCTAGTCATAAGGATCAAATTTTCCTAGATATTGAATAGTTTCTATGGGATTCTACAACTCATAATGTTGAACCCAGTTTTTTCATGTTTGCTGTATTTAACACTTCATCTTTGTCCACAAGATTCCCCTTGGTAAGAGATGTATTATTATTTTGACATGCTCCATGGCTCCTTATGAACCTAAATAACAATAGGGAACTAAGAAAACATGCATATATTATTTGTATTGAGAGTGGCTATAGAAACTTTGATGATAGGTTTGCAGAATGGTAAAAATTCAACTTTTTGTACCTATTTCTTTTGGAAAAACAAAAAATAGTGAGTGAGAAGCAATCATATGTTCTAGTCACCAACCCATTGAAGTTAACTAGGGAATTTATCTCAAGTCCTACAAAAATCCCTAATCTTATTTTTATGCAACAAAACGTAAGAAATGACTGTTTTGATGAAAGTGTAGTGGTCCATCAACTTTGGAGGCTTGGTGTGACCAAAAGATGAGAAATTTTACAAGTTTCTTATTTTTTCCATGTGTAGTAGGCCTTGAACTATAACCTCATGAAAGGATTTTACAAAATGAGTGGATCTACTATGGTTTTGGAGGTTTTTTTCAAAACCCTGAAAGGACACTTTTATGTCCTGTTAGGTTACCAACCTAGTGTTAATGCATTATAGCAAGCATGATTACAAAACTTTGTCAAGGAGCAATTTCATGCTTTCATATTGCATGAGGTGTCCATTGGAATCAAATGAAAGTTTAGGCTAAGCGAACCACAAGAAGACTTTTGCTGCCAAAACTACACCCTATTTTGATGTTTTTTTTACACAAGGTTCCAGCTCCAAATTGAAAAACGTATATAGAATGGGAGTCTTAGATTATGAACCGATTTTTTTTGCTCTTATTTATATTCTTTATTTGGAGCTATGGTTGGGGAGATATGATCAAAATGGTGGACCCCACTGCGCCCACATCATGTAGGGACAACTCATTTCAAACTTTGTCAGTTCCTGTTCACAGTGGCTCTTCTCTTTCTTTTGTAACCCTTGAGGGTTCCCTTCAATAATAAAAGGGGAGCTGTTCTTCCTTGAAAATGATTCACAAGATGAATTCATGAGGGAGTGAGAGGATTGATGCCAAATTGTACTTAACCTTAAACATAAGCCTAAGCATATACTTGCTCCTAGAGGAAGACTAGCCATTCTTGTAAGCTATCCTTGGAAGATCAACTCTAATAAAAAAAGGTCTTGAACATGGTGCATCAATCAAGGATGAAGTCTTCCATCTTCTTCTCTCTCCATCATAATGGTGAATAACTCCCGTAGATTTTGTCAAGTAAGATGTGTTTTACTTTGGTCTTTTGTTGTTTCTTGTTGTTTTTGGTTTCATCTCTAATCCAACATATATATTTAATTTCATCTCCCTAACCATATCTATTTATTTCACTCTTAGAAATTCATTTTCTCTATAAGTTCTAAGTTCTCCTTGCTATACGTATATCTCTCCCCGCAGTATCTTTATTGCCTACGGTCAAGAATAGGGCTTGGGAGGGAAAATTCTCTTCTCTTCTCTTCTCTCATATCTACAATTTTCACATACTAGATTCATCCTAAATAAATAATCCACATGATGTGAATTCTATCGCTTCCACTTTGTGCAATCTATTGCAATTTAATGTTTGGATTGGCCGTAAAATACACTTTCAACAACGTTTAGTGTTTCTCTTTGGCCTAGAAAGGCTCAATGAAATACTTCTTTAACCGGATCCCATTATACTACCCCTTATAGACTACAGCTTTTCTTTTGACATAAGTGTAGTTATCTTGCTATCAGCCAAGAGGATTTGTACACACAATTAATTCCAATCACTAGAAAAAACATATATATTATGGTAAGCACAAAATTACAATTCGTAGTTATCTTGCTATCAGCCAAGAGGATTTGTACACACAATTAATTCCAATCACAAAAACATATATATTATGGTAAGAACAATTCGTAGCCTGTTTGGTCGACAAAGATTGAACGCCATTAATCCATCTATTAACACTTTCATATTACCCATGATACGATACGACCATAGCTTTTTATGTTTTCATTTTTGTGTTGTTTTGATATGCTCTTTTGTGTTCTTTCTTTTTGTGTGTGATTGCAAGAGAGAAAGAGTGGGGTTTCTTTGATTGCACTTCATTAAAAACCCTAAACTTCATGGCATCTATAATATAACTCCTTCATATAGTTTTGGGAGTTCTCTCACAAACTCTCACAGCCAAAAGTCTGGTGCTTTCCTTTCAAGAAAAATAACTTCTCAACGGCATGCTTGATGATGCTTGGTTGGAAGTGAACAATATGCCAATGGGTGCTCAGAGTGAAGGTATGCCATGGGCAGCTTATGTGTTCGGTTGGCTATATGCCTTGGTAAAGCACTACATGGAAGTACAGTAGGTGGATGGACATGATCAATGCTAGGTGGTTGAACCATGTGGAAGCTATGCTATGATGCAGGAGGCTGGGCAACCTGCTTTTGAGTAGAGGTGGTGGGTGGCAGACATCCAGGTTTGTACATATAATAGTAGGTTTTGTGTGTACAAAGTGTTTGCTTGGTTGCAAGTTGGGTGTTGAACTTCTAGAGTTCAATGTGCGGTGAGCATAAACGTTCAACAAGGGGGTTTGGCAATGATGGTGAAACCAAATTTGGTTAAAGATATGAAGTAGACAATGTAGTGTTATGAGTCCCAGTGGGTGCATGGGTAAAGGTTGAAGCAGGCGTAAAGGCCCTAGGCAGGTAGGTGATTGCGGAGATGTATGCTTGATGTGGTTTTTTGGGCCAAGAAGGCTCCAAAATGGGCCAATGAGTTTGGTGTATTGAAATGTCCAGAGTGATGGGATTGTGTCTTAGAATGTGGTCTCTAAAGTGATTTATGAGCCTATCTAGACGGATCCCCAAATAGAGCTATGATGTGAAAGATATCAACGTCTAACTTTGAAGAGGTTTGTAGATCCTTGGCCAAACAAGGCAAGTACAGATGGATGAATAGAGCTAACATAAATTCAAAGTGCTTGAGTTGAGTGGCATGCAGGTTTTTTTGGATTGTTAATCAGAGTCAGAATGGGCAACATATGGTCAGTTAAAGTTTTGTCCGGGACCAGTTGTGTGCCAAGTTAATTGTCTTGGTAGACATGCTATTTGATGTTTTCTTGTGGTTGTCAGGGTTCTATAGGGTGGTATGCACTGTGTGGAGTTAGAAGGATTTAATGACTCATCGATCGGAGTCACGGGCAACAAGATATGCTAGGTGGAAGCTAGATGCAGTTTTCAAAGGGGGAGGTGCCATAAGTTTCCCCTATTTTCAGTGCCTCGGTTGGTGATTTGAAGTTGATAAGTTGGAGATTCAACTAGATTTTATGGCTCGGGCATCCAAAAACTAGGTAGAAGATGATAGGGCTCTGAAGTTGTGGGGACAAGAAGGTTTTTTATGTATCTCACTTGGGACTTTATGAGGGATTTGGAGAGTAGGCCATTGTAGAGTTGTCACGTGGCTCAAGAATGAGCCCACATGTAAAGTCCAAAGGCAAAGTTACATGGTATATAGTCTCTATATAGGACAAAGTGTGCACCATTTGTGGTGCATGAGAGAGAGAGAGAGAGAGAGAGAGAGATCGTGTGTGGTAGTTATGGCGGGAGCACCGTTTGGCACTACGTGTGGTAGTGCATGGCTCTCACGAGCATTGACAAGCATGGTTTTGGTGGTTTTAGGTGGCATGATCCGACCAGCCATTGTCAACGATGGTGAAGTGTAGTGAAGATGTGGCATGTCCCATAGGGTGTTGCTCTTGTGGCCCATGAGGACCCTTATTTATTGAGGAGAATGGTGAGCACTAGTGCTAGCGCTAGTGGACCCCAAGGTCTTGAGGGAGAGGATGAATGAAAGGGTGAAATGAGAATTGAACCAAGGGGGAATAAATGCATCTTGCCAAATATTGCCAAATCATTAGGAGAAATTTGGACTCAATTTTGGGCCATGTAAGAAACACCAACTCAACATAGAGAGAGGTAATATTGGAAAATATGAAAGTAGTTTTTGAAAATTCTATTTTGCATAGTACATACGTAAAAGTTTGCTCGATCACTTGAATGTATGCTCGTACATAATGCTTTTTGAGAGCCCAGCTTAAGTGTGCACAAAAATCTATGTTTCTGAATCTTAATGAGTGATGTTACAATGAGATAAAACACATCAAAGACATTTTCAAAATAAAAAAATAATACCATGAATGCATCCAGAACGTCAAAAAACCTTCAGATAGCACTTTAGAATGCTGAAATTCGACGTCTCTAGCTCAAGATATGGCATTTTTAAGCCTCGAGGCCTCATGAGGTCAGAACCAAGCGAGTAGAGGTCTCAGAGACCCCTCAGAGGCATCTATTTGTTTGGTTCTGACTTCTTCTTAGTCTTTAATAGTACTTGTCAATCGTTATCCAATACGATCCATTCAAATTCAAATTGAAAGTAGCTCATGAAAAGGTGATTGATGCGTGTGCGAGTTGCACACGTACAACTACCAAAATTTATAGGATAGCAACAATGCATCATAAAAAGGCATCCGACGCTTGTGCAAGATGTATCTATCAAGCACCTTCGTTTTCTAGTGATAGGGATAATTTCACCCAAAAGGTTTTCATGGACATTTTCAAAAATAAAAACAAGGGCTTTTTCAACGTAACATTAGCCTTCTTCCTATTGGCTAAGGAGCATTCTCTCACTAGAGCTAAAAGGCCCGAAAATGAGTCCAACTTTCTCCTAATGAGAGCACCGAGGTGGACCAATGAGAAGATAGTTTCCAAAAAAGGTGAGGAGCCTCTATAAAACAAAATTTTCTAATCCTTTGAGGGGTGTTTTTCATAAACCAAGGGGTCTTTTTAGAGAGACCAAGAGGGTTTCTGAAAAGGTGGGTGCCTGCGGAGCTGTGAAGTGATGACCTTTTGCATTGTGGAACCATTGGTGCAAAGGGGAGCCAACAAGGGATCTCCCCATCAGGTTTTTGCAAGGTGACGCCTTATGGATGTGTTTTTCTTGCTGAGTCAACCATTTTGTTTTGTTGTTGATGTAAAGGTTTTTTTGATCAACTGAAGCCTACATTTTCCCATGTGGTGCCAATTCTCCCCTTCCCATCTTCTCTTTTTCCTTGTCTTGTTTTGTGTCAGTGGTGTCGGCTATGTGGATGTGTTTGCCCACCCAAACCGGTAATTTTTGTGTGTGGAGAGCGTGAGATAGAGTGTTGATGTGTGGGTTTGAGAGGATCGTGATGGACAATAGTGGTGTGTGAGTGTGGTGTGGTGATCTTGTTGGGCATGTGTGCATTGGTTCATGTGAAAATACTGGTTTACTGGTGCAAGTTGGTTGTTTTGAAGGTGTTTTATTAGAGGATAGGTGTGTTGTGGACTCCTTGGGCTATAGAGAGGCCTTTGTGTGTGTGATGGGTGTGTTCCCCCATTGCCCCTCTCCAGCAAGTTCCCTAATTACCAATGGTTTAGCATTAGGCTATGGAGGATGGAGCCTAAGCCTAACCATGATATATGGTTAGGGTCAGAGAGATGGAGATTAGTGTAAGGGTTATGCCAAGAACAAGAGCATAGAGAGAGTATACATACACAATGTTAATAGCTCAAAGTTAAATTGATTCATTAGAGGATAGCATCTCAAATAGCCTTAGTGCTTTACAATCATTGGCTAGAGAGGTTGCATCCTTTTGTTATTGGACCATGTCATCATCTATCCTTTTCTAGGTGGCTAGAGGGATTTTTCTTATGGTTCCATAAGTTGCACTTACCCTAACAAATGCCCCCTTAAGCCAAACTTGGGGAGATTTTACAAATATTTCACTTTTTTTTGGGTTCATATGTTCATGTCATGGTGCACTCCTAGGGTAGCACGATTCATCTACCTGATACATCATGGAAATTCAATTTGATTCATTACAATGGTTCAATGTCCCATGATACATCATAGCAGTTCTCAATTGGATTTTCCTCTTCCCTTGTTGTTCACCCATTCTCAGCCCTCCCCTTCCTGGTAAAACCAAAATCCTTTAGCCAATCAACATCTTCCACTAATGGTAGTAACAAAAATCGTGACATTACTGAAATGCTTTTAATTTTCTCACTATGCATATAAGTGCCCAAAAAACACTGCTTAGAACAATGGTCATTCCAATGGCTAAAACAATGGAGTCAAATCCCAACCAAAGACCCTTCAAAAAAAGCACCCAAATGGTGCAACAGTTTACCTCATCAAAGATGCTCTCCCGTTCTCCCAAAAAATCTAGAAAATACATTCATAGCTCACAAGTTATCTTCAATGAGTCAAAGATGAATACAAAACCTGTCAAAGAGGTTGAGTATCTCAAGGTCAGATTTAAGGACGTAGCCTATGGTGAGATCAAACAACTAGCTCAAACTATTGTTGATGTTCCTATTACTAGGAGTTCTCCAAAGAGAGAAGAGTCCAGCAATCAAGGAGTGAGGAGATCTATGCAAGCCTATCATGTTTTTTAGCATTTTTAACTAGGACTAGATTATTTTTTGGTCCCTGACTAGGGAGAGCCTACCTACTATTACGATTCTACTTAGATGGAAGACATCATGAAGTGGGACGAGGTAATGCAGTTGGAGTATAACTCAATTATAGAAAATGGAACCTGGGAACTAACAGAGCTGCTAGAGGAAAACTAGCATGTGTGTTCTCAACCACGGTTAGAGTACTTTTTGGTTAGTAATTGTGTTGGAGAGCCTACTTATGTGTTTCATGTCCTTGAGACTTTTCAACCAGGGCTAGAATATTTGTTGGTCACTAACTGCAGAGATCGGACATGCTACCAAGATGCTATTTAGATGGAAGATAGCATGGAGTAGGCAATGCAATTCGGTTATAAAGTATTATGGCAAGTGAGACTTGGGAACTAATAGGGTTTCTAGAGGAAAAACAAGCCTTGCCTTACCATACCTAAACAAAAGGCTAGATTGGTTTCTAAGGGGTTTCTAGAACAAAAACAAGCCTTGCCTTACCATACCTAAACAAAAGGCTAGATTGGTTTCTAAGGGGTTTCTAGAGGAAAAACAAGCCTTGCCTTACCATACCTAAACAAAAGTCTAGATTGGTTTCTAAGGGGTTTCTAGAGGAAAAACACAGAAGAAAGGCATGGAATTTGATGAGATTTTTTCTAGTAATCAAGATGATTACTTTGCATCTTGTGCTTGGACTAGTCATCACTAGGGACATGGAACTTGTTCGAATGGATGTGAAGATGTCTTTCCTTCATGGGAATATAGAAGAACATTTCTACATGAAATAGCAATAGGGTTTTGGTAGTGCTTATCCAATCACTGATTTTTGGGCGTAATGTAAAGAATGTATGTGGCATGAGAAAGCCTTATGGGGAGCTCTAAGGACTATAGACACAGAAAAATTCGTAACTGGAAGGTGTTCTAGTTGACGTTTGGCTAAAGCCATTAGACAAAAAAGGAATTTAGCTAATTTATTGCTAGAGAAATAAAAGGCACAAGTAGTAGGGGCTAAAGAAAGACATTAATCTCAGATGCATACATGTTTTCATGAGGCGGGATTTGATTGGATTCCAAATTTCATTTACACAGTCATTGCTCTAACAGAGAGGTCATGGGAGACTTCAAAGAGGTATACAAATAGTTTCTCTCAGGCGACGTGGGTAGAGAGGACTTCCATTAACATGTTGATTATAAAAATAAAGAAGGTAACTTCAGAGGTCCATGGCACATTGAAGCAATCAAGAAGCACCCTTATCTTTTGGTGGAAGAGAATATAGGAGAAACAAAGTGAAACTCCCACATGTGGCCAATTGAGTGCTACTAAGTTGCTGCCTCCAATGCCAATTGTGAACACAATTGGTCTATCTATGATTTCACTCACTCCAAGTGTATAAATCATCTAACTCTTGAGTGTGACAAAGATTTCATGTTTTTTTTTTTGCAACATACATTTGATTTATGTCCCTTCATCAACTGCAAAGCAAAGGAAGTGCACGACCACCTCCACCCATATCAAACCCACCAAAGACTTGCCTCAGAATGAGTAAGTGATGATGAAATGGATTGGAGAGTGGCATTAGATAATTTTGACCAAGATTAGATTGATGATTTAGTGCATGTGATATATGGGTGTCAAAAGTGACATACCCTAAACTTTGTAATGGGATGCTCCTGCCTTTTGAAATAGAAACATTGAGCACTCTTTGACTCGATAAATATTCAAATTAATTAGTGCACACATATTCAATGCAAAAATCAAAGTTTGACAAAGTGTTGTATCATGGAAGATAAGGAACAAGATAAAGGAGAAGATAGAGAGGTTGAAGGTGATCATTATGGATTTTCTTTTGTTGGCTTAAGCTTACCTCATTAGAATCCCTAAAGCACATGTTCTTGTAGGAAGTCCACATACTTGATTTCCAAATCAAATGTGGTTGTTATGTGCAAAGACATAACACAATGGACATGTTTGATTTGGCAATCAAGTACGTGGACTTCCTATAAGCTCAAATGGTGTGCTGAATCAAATGAGGTGAGCTTAACCCAACAGAGAGTAGGTCCCAATAAGATTATATTGGGCAATGATCAAAAGATCTTCAAAAGAGATATCATCTTGCTATTGCTCAACAAGTTTTGACTCTTCTTATTAGTAACTCCTCATTTATCAGTACAATCATCATTTGGCCATAACTATGTCAAATCTTTCTTAACTATTTTAGTTATTTACTCTTGAAACCCTAAGTATAAATTTTGATTACTCTTTAACTTGTTAAATATTCAAATTAATTAGCCTTGAGACATTTATAAATTAATATAACAAAAATCAAAGTACAAAGACTTGTTAAATTGATATGACTAAATATATATATAATCGTGATTACAAAAGTGCAACTCAATGGCAATCATGAGTGGGTGGTTCAATGAAAACAAATAAAATGACTTGCAAACATTACAAGTGGATGGTTGGTCATATGGTATGTCACTCATACTCATTATCCATTATCTGATGCAATTTCTAAGGAAAGAGACCCATTTTTGGCCTTGTATTGTGCCATGGTAGCATAGAGCTCTGCTATTCATGCTTGTTTTTGTGCAATCTTGGCCTATAGAGAAGAAACATTTTTCCCTTGACTCACCAAAGTGGCCCCCTCGTGGGTGGCCATTTTCAACATTTGATCATGCTCCTCTCACAACAACGCAATAGGCTTCTTTCATTGTGGGAGACTATCTCTTCTCTTTTTTGTTGGGAGATTTCCTTTTCCCTTTCCAAACCCACACTTTCATTGTGTGGTTTTCTTGCCCAATCCACCCTTCATCCCAATATATCTTGTACAAATACCTACTATACAAAGTAGAGTAGATTTTTGTGCGCTCTTTCTACATGAAGCACACATTGCAATACATTGAAATTTGATTGTTTTTGGCATCGTGCACTCTTTCTAAATGATGTACACCGAAACAACCACCTTGCCACTCTTATGTTTTAGGTCTGAAAGGTTCAATGAAGAGTTGCGCGCTTAGCATGTCTAGACACTCTGAAAAGTGTGATCCTACCCACCATGAAGGGAAAAGGTCATTGCACTACTTGTGGTTAAGAGGCTCACCTTGGAGCCCTTTGATATACACGTCCTATCTAAAAAAGTAAGACAATCCTTGCATGCCAAACGAATGGGACACCTTCTGTAGGATGCATAGTGCTTCATTGTAATCAATCTTGGTGCAAACATCTATAATTAGGGTTGTGTCCATTTCATGTCAAAGAAAACCATATCAAACCATTTCAAAAAAATTTAAAACAAACTAAATCTACACCATTATTTTGAAGTACAACATCCACTAGCACCAAAGAGGCAATAGAGAAACAAAAATAATCCTCAACATAAACAACTTAAACCTTTTAAAAATGCACATAAAGATTGATGACAATCAAAAGATGCACAATCATCAATGTATTAATCAATAGTTCTTGAGGGCTACATGCTTTGCCATTTTTTTGAATCAAAGCATTGTATGTATCTTGGCATAAAGCACCAAGAAAGGGCTTAAATCCCAAGGCTTCAAATAAGCATTGGAGATTATCCTCAATACAAGAATAAAGCTGTAGGCATATGAATTCCTTCATAAATTGATGCTCTATTTTTGTGTCTTTGCTGGCCATGATGTATGGAGTATCTACATAAAATATGTGCCATTCACACAGTCATAATCTAGGAAAAAGTGGGCAATAAATGACTACAAAATATTTATCGTGATGACAACGTACAATTTACAAGATAATGTGATACATTGTGATCATATAAGAATGCAATCAAGCAAATAGAACGTGATCAAGCACTTACTTTAAATAGAAGCAAACACAAACAATAAAAGAATGGTACTACATGTAATCTTCCCAATTGTAAAAGTACGTAAGTTACTACCTGGATTGAGAGGCTTTTAGCCCCATTGTAAGAGAAAGAAAGTAATTGTGGATCCGCACGTCGAATATAATTACAATGAAAACAAATCACTATGAGCATAAACCAAGCAAATACATATAGTAAAACAATGATACAACATATAATCTTGCCCATTGCAAGTACCTAAGACACAACCAAGATCGTACACAGAGGTTTGTAATCCCACTATAAGAGCAAGGGAGTAACCATGGATTCAAATGTTGATAAATATTACACTGAAAGCAAGTCACTAAGAGTAGAGTCATTGCTTCTTTATTTGTAAGAAATAAGGCTATGCCAAGGATTTGATAGCTCATAGTATGTTGGAGCTATGCTAAAACTAAAAAGCATTGCACAAATCATAGTATGTTGGAGCTATGCTAAAAATAAAAAGCAGTGCACAAATTAGGAATTGCCATGGGAAAATCAAACATAGTGCATGCTATCAATGGTCTCCTAAAACGACACTTCAAGTAGCATTGGTAAGTCAAATAGAAGGTGTGTCATCTAATTTCTTCCTAAAATATTGTGGGAGTAGGAGAGTGTATCAAATCAAAACAACCCATAGTAATGTCTAAACCGCAACCTGTAAACTATCTCTGAGGTAGGACCGATGAGTCAAATAGAAGATGTGTCATTTGATTTTTCTTAAATTACTATGGGAATAAGAGATTGTATGAATCAGAACAACCCATAGTAATGCTTAAACCCCAATCCCATAAACTATCTCTGGGGTAGGATGAACCAAATGGTGAATTAAACCTTTCAAATAGTGTCTACCTACTCTACATACCCCATATGCAAGTAGGCCACATAAAAAATGCTAAAACATTAGGAAGGGAATTGGGTGTAGGAGGGCCTCTTTATTTGCCAACGGTTCTAAAAATCAGATTAAGGAATGAGAAAATGGGGTACTACCATGTGAACAAAAATGGAAGGTGTGGAATGCCTAAAAGTGAGTGGTCAAACTTATAAGCCTAGAGGCAGAAGGGTCTTTTCTTTATTAATAAAATGAGAAAATATGAAATTTTGAAACTTTTTTCAAAAATTTGGGGTAAAGACCCACTCTTTCTCTCTCTAGAGATTGCTGAATCCCGCTTCCCACCTAAAAGGGGAGCTTTCAAAAGTGTGCTGACAATCTCTCTCTTATCTTTACTTTCTCTAAAGCTGCTACATCTATCCTCTCTCCCCTTCAGCTATGAAACCTTCATCTCTTTCTTCAAGTCCACTTGTCCCTTTAAATACCTCTCGACACAAAGGTTTGAACCCTCCCTTTTCCATTGATCACTCAACCTGACCTTCACACCTCTACAAAAAACTATAGATATACAACACTGGCTACTTCTAGAGTATCTTTATCAAGACCTCCCTTATCCATCTATTACTCAGCCTCACCTTACACTCTGGAAAAAGCTAAATATCTACAGCACTAGTTTCTTCTAGAGTATCTTCATCAACACCTTCCTTCGTCCTTCTTCCTCATCTAGATGTAAAAGTATTCTACGTAAACATGGAGGTAAGAATCAAATCTCAAACATAGTCAATCAACTCACTAATGAATTTATCTTCTCTAAGAGTTAGGAGCCATTGGCTCAAGCACAATTAGTGAATTCTAAGTATGATACCATCTATTTTCACTTAGAGGTAAGAGAGTTTTCTCAAAAACAATTAAGCAAAACCCAATGTATACCTCAACTACAAATAGAGCATACTTGGAGGTAAGAGTACATCTCAACAACGAAGACATTTGTTTGTTGCATTGTTCTTATCCACTTGGAAGTAAGAACGAAAGGTTAGAGAAACCTAGAGAATGCATCACACCAAATTGACCTTAGAAATCAGAGTAAGTTCTCAGACAACCAAGAGATCAATTACTACATTGCTATTCAAAAATCACTCTCGAGGAGTTAACAAAATTTCTACCATAACCCATGAGAGTATTTCCCTGTACTCTAAACCTATATGATGTGCTAACCTCTAAACGTAACACATGACTCAAATGATTTGATTATTATTAGGCAAGGAATTTTTTATACCACACTACTGGTAGCAATGTCAAAGGTTATTTAATGACATCAACTATTTTTAAGTTTTTTTAAAAATGGAGCTAAAAATTTCTGTAAAGCTCATCTATTTTCAATATTTGATGTCTTCAAAATAAAAGCTAAATTATCCTATATTCAAGCTACATTTAAGTAACCAATTTAGGATTTCTCTTTCAAAAATTCAACTTAATGATTTTTTAATAGAAAATCTCTATACATTTCTTTTCTTGGGCTAATCTGGCACCTTAGAGAAGGTGAGAGTTGCAAAATAGGATAAAAATTTCTGTAAAGCTCATCTATTTTCAATATTTGATGTCTTCAAAATAAAAGATAAATTATCCTATATTCAAGCTACATTTAAGTAACCAATTTAGGATTTCTCTTTTAAAAATTCAACTTAATGATTTTTTAATAGAAAATCTCTATACATTTCTTTTCTTGGGCTAATCTGGCACCTTAGAGAAGGTGAGACTTGCAAAATAGGGAAGTAAGAACGAAAGGTTAGAGAAACCTAGAGAATGCATCACACCCATTTAAATCGATCAATTAATTATCTTATTGAGAAATATGTTAATAATCGATAAGTTAATCAATCAATATGTAGGAACAAATACAAAATTTCAAAAAACAATGGTGTGCCACCATATAATACGCTCAAATAATATAGCTAGGCATATTATACAGTCTTTATTAATGTTTGAAAAACTTTGCAAATAACATATCATGCATCCTAGCTTATCAAAAACATTATCAATCCTTGGGGTCAAAAATTTGTTCTTTGCTCTAAACTTATTTAGTGCACAATAGTCTACTCACATTTTGTATGTAACCATCTTTTTTCTGCATTAAAATATGGGAGACAAAAAAGGCAAAGAACTAGGCCTTATCATTCCCTTTTGCATAATTTTATTGACTTGTGACATAATATCCTCTTGTTGAGCCCATGAGACTTGATAAGGAGGCTTGTTAGGAGGAGAGATTCTTGGTGTGAGCTCAATCGTATGACGATCATCCCTTCTTCTAGGAGGTAACTCTCCTAGAATTTCATCGCTAAAAAGATCAATATGTTCATTTAGAAATGAATAGAGATTATTTTCTGCTTGTAATGAACAATCGGAAGAGAAAACATCATTCTTATATCCATCCTTGAGAAATATCATGTAAGGAAAAATAAAACTCTTTACTGATTTGTTAAAGGAGACGTGAGATACAATGGGGATGGTTTGCCCCTTCTCAGTAACTTGCAAGCTGAGGTATCTACCCTTGTACTGAAATGCTGTCAACCTCTCTGGAAACTTGATAGAAGCAGCCATTTGGTCAAGCCAAGATACTCCAAGAAACACATCCTTATTCTTGCATGAAGAGATAAAAAAATCCTCTTTGTCTATATATACTTTCACATGAAGCCTTAGATTTCCAATCAAAGGCGTGACTAGAGTCTCAGAGCCTTCAAAGGCTCCTGCAACAGCATATGTCTCATCTATGAGCATGTATCCCTAGCTTTGAGAGGATGAGTGCATCATGCTATCTCACTTTGTCCCACTTCTAGCTTAAGGAACCTCCATGTGGAAGGTCACCCTCTTCTTAAATAGATAATCATTGCAGTTCTAGGGGGTTCCTTCTTTGCATGCTTTTGAGGGCATGCATGGTAAGATGTCCTTGTTCACTACAGTTAAAACATATGTTATCTTTATGATAACTCTCTATATCTTTACGAGAGAATCAATTCTTACCTTGATAGCCAGATTTGTCTCAGGATTCCCACTTTTGGTAGAAACATTTTGATTCTCACTTTTACCTTTCTCTTGTTCCTCGTCCCCCCCATTCTTTGGTTTTGAACCCTTACGAATTTTGAAGTTTTATGTTAGAGGCTACCATTGAGTGGCGGATAACATCCAAAATGTTCCAAGGTCTTTGTGCATTGATATAGTCTCTCCAATCTTCAAGGATCCCCTCACAAAAATTTTGCTTTTGCTCCGAGAAGTTGATGCGTTTGTACATTGTAGTTTTGAGACGTCAAAACTTCTCCATACATTTTTGCACATTCTCTCCATCATAAACCTTCAGGCTTTGCCACACCATGGTTGATGCACTTTTACACCTTAGCATTGAGATGTAGATCCCAAAACTTCTTCACATATTTCTTCATGTTATCTCCATCATAAAGCTATAGACTTTGTTACACCTTAAGCACTTGGTTGGAAGCTCGGCCGGATAAGAGTTTCTTCATGATGATAACAACATGATTTTTGAGTCTTCAGAGCTTTTTCCTTGGAGCTGTTAGATTTACACCACTCTGATGCTTCACATAAGTCTATGGCATACTTGTACGGCTAGTATATCTCTGGGATAGCCTCCCATATATAGGCTGCACCTTTGTCCGATCGCCCAGATTGGAGGCGCCCACCCTCTCAATATGAACTCCCTTGGGCACTCATATATATGGGACCATGGGGGTCCCCATTTCATATATCATATGTCATTTGTACATGTCTTATGCTCTAGTAGTCAGGGGGGCGATCGCCCCTCTTCCCCACATCTAGCATTTGTTTTCTCTCTCTCTCTCTCTCTCTCTCTCTCTCTCTCTCTCTCTCTCTCTCTCTCTCTCTCTCTCTCTCTCTCTCTCTCTCTCTCTCTCTCTCTCTCTCTCTCTCTCTCTCTCCTGCAGACATTTATTTTCACATGGTATTAGAGCTCACGTATCACTTGGTATCATTAGCTCAGACTCTCCATCATCTGGGTGCTTCCCGCATGAGGCTCTCCTCCCAAGGGATTATATCAGCCCAGTGTTTATGAAAATTTGACATCATTTTTACCCGAAGTGTGGGGGTTCCACAGTTGGAGGATATCCATCGCAAAGACCTCATCCTTCCCCTTGCATTTCTATTGGATAACACCAAATCTCAACCCTCACCCATCAGTGCTAACCACAGAGGCTTGTTTCATCACTGGAACTACCTCTACTTCATCTGCACTTTTAGCTGGCACCTATGTTTTGGGAGCATCTATGTTTTGGGAGCATCTACGTTTTCAGCCAGCAACTATGTTATTGGCAAGCTACTACATTTCAGCAGAGGAGGGGAGCACTTGGCCATACCCTCTACGGATCTTGCCTTTGCTGCACTAGCTTGGCATCTGATCCTTTTTGGGGCACATCCTCTCCATTGTACATTGTTTACATCCACAATGTTGTTTTCTCTATTTACAACCCATCGAGGGTAGTGACTTTGATTCACCGCCATCTCCAGACCCTCTGCATCTCTTTGTACCATGCCGAGAGCATAGGAGCATGCTAAAAATCGTTGGACAACAATGTTTTCATCACCTCATAGTTGTGTTTTTGGGTGGACAATAGCCACATGGTTTGTGTTTTTTATAGAGGATGAGGTTACCTCCTACAACAACACCATCCTATGGTGGTCCATGTGGTCTCTTAGTGATTGTTGTAGTATAATATGGCTTTTACATCATCTTGATCACCTATGGGTGTACAATCATTGGGATATCCATTCATTCCAACCATCATTCGGTGGTTGTGCCCTAGAGGGGTGGTGACTTGTGGTTTTCTATGGACACACCTATGCACTCATAAAAGGAGTTCACACGAGATATGGACATCCTCATGCATTAGGAGGAGAACTTTGAACTCGCTTTTGGGACCTTTAGTTCTAGAGAGAGAATAGCACTCACCAATGAGGAAGAGGCTAACGTTATGTTGAAAATCGGTATTTTAGAGCGAAACTTGTTGAGAAAATAAGGAAAAAAAAATAAAAAAATATCCAATGTCACACTTTCAAAGCGTAAATGCCGTAAACCGTACTAGCTTTTTACCGAAGAATTTCAAAACTTGCATTGAAAAGCTCCATCCAGTATCTATGTTCCCACCCAAATGTTACTTTGAGTAACTCTACTTCCCTCTCCAAACTATCTTCCCTTTTTCATATTTTTGTTAACTCTACTGTCTATTCTAGTGCACAACATGACTACCTCTCAAAGGCCTAGCACTACAATTGACTCTGTTACCATTTTTAATACTTATACTACAAATGATCAATTGTGGATACCATCTAGAATAACTATCCAGAGTTGGGTAGTATTGAAGACGAGGAGGAGGAAGAAGAGGCAACGCAATGATTTTGTGGAAGCTTTCAAGGGTCAAGTTAAAGAGTTTGAAGTGTGTGCACAAAGCAAGTGGGTGAAAGAGGTCCTCATATAACATGCTTTCCAACATGAAACCTTAAGGTTTCAAACACCTCCTCGAAGGTTTCCCATGGCATCGACCCAACTGTATGGTATTTTGAGCATATATCTCATTCAATGCATGTTTATTTCCAAAGGCGATTGGCCGATATCATGTTTGATATGGTGCAAATATTCATCTATCAAATAGGACGGACTCGCCATTGACTCGCCACCAATTGAGAGCATGGTTGGGATTTTTTATGCTTTCCATGCATTTATTGGTGAGCAAATGTACCGAGGAAGATTGCACAAGGAGCTTGCTGATAATGGCATATTCTTTTATGATATGTCATATTTGGAATCCCAAATATTGTCTACTTGGGGTCGTGTGACTCATTTTCCACTTCCATTGTTTGACAACAAGATTTGTCTTTGTTGCCATCACCCCAAAGTAGTGAAAGCTTTAGGAATAGATTGTTTCCGGATATACAGAAGTCCCTCAAGTATTTGACTACTACAAATATTTTTAGGCTCACTCTATCTATGCCTATTGATGTGTTTGTAGATTTCTTCTTCGCTGAGCAAATAAGAACTACCACCACAATGCTCATTTGCAAGTCTAAGAGATGTTTGGACTTTTTGACGATAATTGGGATAGGAAAGAGTCGGAGGAAAAAAACTGTATGTGCAAAATACGTCCATAATTTGCAAGTACATTACAATCTCTCAAAATTTCATAGTGTCATTTTACTATTTTAGATATCATCTTCTTAGTGGGCAGCTTATTCCACTCGACCAAGATATAAAGTTTAACTCTAAGAACAAGCCTTTAGCAATGGAGCTCTACTTTTGAAAGAGCCTACTTATTATGATGGACAAAATGTTAAGTACAACTCTTGCACAACTTAAGGTAGATCTTATATATAAAGACCTGCCACTGCTGCCAAAAGTGTATGCTTTCAGTCTCAACAATAGAAAGATACTAACTAAATGGATAAATTTCACTTGTCTTTAATGCCTAAAAATATAGATACTAATACTTTGTTTGTCTCATATTCCAAGACGCAAGGAAAAAACAAAATTGTGCAAGGAGTCCCTCTTAAGCACACTTCACTTGATTGCTGCAACCGAAAGTTAGGTCACAAACCCTGTGCACGCAATGAGTTTTACTGCCATGCCATCTAAAATGTACACCCCAAAATGATTAATACAAAAACATTTTTTGTTGTTCAAACATTGTCTCAAAATTGCAAACTTTTATTGTCTCAAGGCTTTATACATTGTAATTTTTCATTCAAAATTTATACAAAGAGGCGAGGATTATTCCCCCCTGCCCGTGTTGCTACCACTACTCTCTTGCCCCCTGCCTTGATTACTACCACTGCTCTCCTACCCCCTGCCCATGTTCCTACTAGCGTTCCCTTCTCCCTCAATTACTACTCCTTCTTCCTTGAGGGATGCTGATCTTGGGTGCTCTTTTCCGTCACTTGAATTCTTGGACTTTGCCCATGGATTACCATGCATCTTGAACCTACGAATCTTCACTCTGTTCTCTCTCTTGACATTGACGTGTAACCCAATCCTCTATTTTTGTGGAGTCCGCATAATATTGATTGATTTCTTCTTTCATGTTTCAAACCTCCTCTTGAGTTTGCTAGTACATCTGCGTGATTTTTTCAATGTGGGTTTGTTCAAACTCCTCAATTTGTGCACTTTTCTCTATTGACCGACTATGCACCAAAATTACAATATGTTGAATGGCCATTAGAAAAAACTTGCACCCATCATAGGGGATGTAGTCATGTAATTAAAGGTCCTATAGATGCATGATGATAAGAAATTAAGTAAAGAATTAACTTATTTTCATAAATACATTGCAGCAATACAAGCACTAAAACAACATGCGTACTTACGTTTGGTACATCCAAAATTTGGCTTAGAAGGAGCATAGCATTCATAGACGTTGTTGCGCGTATTTTGAGAAACCCGTTTTTTGTAAATTTTTACATACGGACATAATGTACAATGTCAAAAGCGTGTGTGGGATTTATTTTTGTGAGTTTTAGCTTGCTTTAGCAAGCACATGTACATGCACTGCAAGTCGCTAGTCTAGTGACAGCTGTCGGGCTGCTATAAGTGCCCGTGAGTGAGTTTATTAAATTGAGACTTGTATATAAATTAAACTCATGTAAAAAATTCAAAAAGTTCAGCTAAACTCCAAAAAATGGCAGGCTTGATCTCGTTGTGCCTCCTTGATGGCTTCTGTTGCGTTTTTTGTCCTTGTGTTGCCTACTCTATGTGTAGTCGTATCGGGACAGCTCTTTGTTCGCATCAATTTTGCATGTAGCGGCGTGTAGATTAAATTTTTTTCATCTTCAAATTTCTTACCAGTCATTTTTCAATCTTTCTCTCAAGCTTTAAAATGCCCCAATTGGAGTTGTGCTCATCAGGTTACGACTAGTTCTCTGCAGGGTTATGGTATGGCAGCCTAGTGGAGAATTGTGTGCAGACAGATTTGGAGGGCATGTATCTATGAATTGTGGAATTGATGTTGAAGTTGTGGGTTTGTGATGTTCAATGGTGAAATGAGACTCCCTTATCTTCATATGCATTGGTCGGCCTGTGCTGTAAATTCATGCTTTGGCAGGGTTTTGTTCTTATGGGACATAGTCTCTTGGGTGGGCAACGGTCAGTAAATTCCCAAGGGGACTACTCTTGTTGGACTTGTGGTGTTTCAAAGGTGTTTTTCAAAGCTTTTTGTGTTCTTTTGGTTCTCTTTCAACACTCTTGGGTGACATCGCTATAGAGGTGTTTCAATTTGCTTGTTTCTCAATAGTGTTTTGGTGCCCGCCACTAGGGATCTTCTACAAGTGACCTTCAGTTGACAGATTTGATGGCTATGATGACAGAGTTTCCATGGTTCTATGGCCATGTAGTTGAGGATGCCAATGCATTCATTGAAAAGATGGATTTTTCTTGCTTGATGGCAAATAAGGAAGATCGAATGATTATGCTCAAGATTTTGTTCTTTTGCTTGAAAGACGATCCAAGGATATGGTATGATGAGTATGAGTTTTGGTTCAAATCATCTCGACCTCCATTGGTGATGACTTATGATGCATTAAAGAAGGATTTTCTTGATAAGTTCAAGAAGGTAGAGGACCCAATGGGTGTATGGCACTCCATTGAAGGACTTGTGCAATGTGATGGTCAAACTGTAGATGCCTTTGTCAAGGAGTTCAATGCTTTATGGAAGAGATGGTGTGTTGCTTTGGGCAGTGATGTTCCTCCTCTTATGCTTAAAAAGTGTATGTTTATACAAAGTTTGAGGACTGATTTGAAGTTAAAGATTGAGCTTAAAAGGCCACTTACATTTGACGATGTAGTATGGATTGCAAAGCATAAGGAATGGAAGTTAGAGAGAATGCAAGAGCTTGGATTGCAGGGTGATGTGGAGCCAAAGGTTTCTGTATGCATTGAGGTAGGTAAAAAGAGTGCCTCTAGTGAATTATTATATCATGATGGTTCTCTTGAGATGAAGAATCAAGCATATACTAAGGAGAAAGAGGCCAAGAAGAATGCTCCCATCATGCCATCCTGGTTGTTTATGCCATTCAATGGTGTTTCACATGCCAACGATGATGTTTCTACCGAAGCAAAAGTTAATGAGAAGAAAAAGGATGCAATTAGTGAAGTGTTAAATGATGATCATGATGAGAATAAAGTTGTAGATGCCATTATTGATGTGTCCAATGTGAAAGATGAACATGCAGGTGATGTCAAAGTGAGTGTTGAGTATCCCTCTCCTTTATATGAAGTAGTTGAAAATGATTTGCAAGTCAATGAGGATATTCATATGGAAGTGAATGATGTGAATGAATACCTCTCTCAAATGCATGCTATTGTTGAATCTTTTTCAATAAATGATGATGCTATTGAGCATGTAGTGGACCTAGCTAATGAGGAGATTGTCCATGAGGACTCTTGTGATTGCATTTGTAGTGATGTATGTGGCCATCCCTTGATTGATAAAGAGAATATTGAGGAGTTAGTGGATATGGAAATTGATAGAGATTATCTTGTTATGACTCATGTGAATATGGTTGATGCTTCCTTGCTTGATCCTTATGCTGAGGATAGGAAGCTATGTGTAGAAGATGTCTTACCTATCACGCATGATACGGTTGAATTGGATAGAAGCTTCATGAAGAGTGTGGAGAATGAGATGGATATGCATGAGGATATAAAAATGGCTGAGGTAAAAGTTGAAGACTTTTTGGATGAGACGTTAAAGGCTTCCTTGCATGCTATGGTAATGAAAGGGTGTCTCTATGTGGTATCTCTTGAGAGTACTTTATGCTTAACGAGGATTTGGATTTTACATATGGTTTATGCTTTGATATTGGGAGTGAGAGAATTTATACGGCTGCTGTTTCTTCATACATTTTGTGCTTATGTTGTACGGACCTTTGCTCCGGGTGGACAATATGCTTATGCTATAGCTGAGCATGAATGCTCTAGGAGATTGGGGGGTTGGCAAACTATGTTGCGCGCATTTTGAGAACCCTATTTTTTGTAAATTTATACATACGGACATAACGCCCGATGTCAAAAGTGTGTGTGGGCTTTCTTTTTGTGGGTTTTTAGCTTGCTTTAGCAAGCACATGTACATGCACTGCAAGTCGCTAGTCTAGTGACAATTGTGGGGCTGTTGTAAGTGCCCGTGAGTGAGTTGTACAAACTTAAAAAAAGTTCAGTCAAACTCTAGAAAATGGCACGTTTGATCACGTTGTGCCTCCTTGATGGTTTCTGTTGCAGTTTTTGCCCCCACCTTGCCTACTGTACGTGTAGTCGTATCAGGACAGCTCTCTGTTCGCATCAATTTTTCATGTAGCGGCGTGTAGATTCAAATTTGGTCATCTTTAGCTTTCTTTCCATTCATTTTTCAAGATTTATCTCAAGATTTAAAATGCGCCAATTGGAACTGTGCTCATCAGGTTACGACTAGTTCTCTGCAGGGTTATGGCTATGGCAGCCTAGTGGCAAATTTTGTGCAGACAGATTTGGAGGGCATGTATCTATGAATTGTGGAATTGATGTTGAAGTTGTGGGTTTGTGATGCTCAATGGTGAAAGGAGAGTCCCTTGTATTCATATGCATTGGTTGGCGTGTGCTATAAATCCATGCTTTGGCAGGGTTTTCTTCCTATGGGACAGAGTCTCTCGGGTGGGCGACGGCCAGTAAATTCCCAAGGGGACTACTCTTGTTGGACTTGTGGTGTTTCAAAGGGGTTTTTCAAAGCTTTTGGTGTTCTTCTACTTCTCTTTCAACGCTCTTGGGTGACATCTCTATAGAGTTGTTTCAGTTTGCTTGTTTCCCAACAACGTCCTCCAGCCATAGTTAAAATCATCAGTTTGAGTGGGCATGCTAACCAAATCAATGCTCGGTGGCAGCACCTAGATCATGTTCTAACAAAATGTGCTCCACACAATAAACAAATTTTCTCATGGAAGTACATACATAATCACTTGCACAGTAGGACATTAGAAACAGACTCTACATGCAAAAGCATAAAGATAAGCCTTACGCCTTTACACGCCCATGGAATCCCCTGCTTTGCTTGGATTTTTTGTAGTAGACGACCTTTGCTTTAATGTCAAATAACACCAGACACCAATGTTCACTACACAAAAAGAAATTAAAACTATCAATGATGAGAAATAATAAGATCCTAAATCCAACATAGCCTTGCATATCGACATAAAACTCACCTTTGATTGTATAAAGTGACCAGAAAGTGTACTAGATCCCTGCTTATTCTATGAAACTAGCCCAACAACATAAAAAATGGCATTCCATTGTTATGAAGCATACGAGATATAAGCGGATCTATTACATATATTTTCTTGCGCATTCGCAGGCAGAAGCGAAATATCCCTTGCAAAGAGGTTCCTTCCTCTTGATTTTCTTGAGCAGACTCTAGGCCTACCTCACCGAGCTCTGCTCTTACTGGCTCAGGGTCTGAATTGGTAGGCTTCTCCCTAGTGGACTTTGGCTATAGGGTTTCAGGATCCTCTCTTTCCTCCGTGGTGGGCTCTCATTCTACCTCTATGGGTTCCTCTCTCATTGGCTTAGGTTTTAAACCTAGTTTCTCCTCCCTAGTGGGCTCTGTCTCTACCTGTGCGGTCAGTCTCCTCCGTGGCGTGTTCAAGAGCCTCCCACTTGACTCGTGATCGTGTGCATCTGTTTCTCTCAACCCTTGAAGGCTCTGCCTATCGTGCACGAGGATGAAGGGGGGAGGGGGGTGGTTAAGAATATCCATTGTCCTGTTGTCTTGGATTGGCATTGGCTGAAGTAGCCTATCATAGCAGAAACACAGCCTCCTGTAGAGGGTGTCAAAATCCTGGGCATAATCATAACACGATGCGCATGGGCCGCCGGGATGTAGCCATCACTGAAAAATCTAACGAGGTAATCCTCTACGATCTCTTGCAAGCAGAGAAGAGCATTGCTGGACCATCACCTGCCCATTCTCCAATTCTTGCATATCTCTTGCACCACTTGTTGAAAGAGAAGCTCTGGAATGGCCGATTGCATGTGCCTTTTGACCCTATGCAGCTTCTGTAGGGTGCATATGTGCGCTCTCAAACTTCTTGCTTGAGCATGCAAGGACTCATATGTTACCCTTCTAGGTGTGGCCTTTCCACAAGCCATCTCTACAAAGAACATAACAAAGAAACAACCACATTATGTGAGTGAATGTTACTTTCACATAAACGGATCCATGCGTCAAACATGGCTGCAAAATAATATGGTCAGTATCAAGTGAACTAGAGAATCAAATACAGTAATGATGCCCCTGTTCACTTGGTATTGAGCTTGCAAATTTGAATTGCATAAAAGAATACAAACAGCACAACAAAAACACAAGTGCAAGGAATATGGTCCATACCAAGGAAATAAGAGCCTGAAACACAGCTCTACCACCCCTATTCACTTGGTACTGAACATTCAAGTTTGAACTGCATAAAAGAATGATAGGATACGTGAGCATTGTGTAGAGATAGATCTGCATCACCAAATTGAGGGTGAAGAGGACGCAGAAAGTGGGTGGGAGTACTTGTCCTTTTACTGCTTGCACACTGCACGAAGGTTCAGCTGGGGTGGGGGTAGAGCTAAATAGCAAGCCGAGAGCATGTTGATGCTCAAAGGCAGGGTTACCTACCTCTAAAGTTTGGACCATGCGCCTCCTAAATGAGAATCATTTTGATTTTCATGGCATTTGGTGGACCGTAATGCATGAATCTGAGTCCATTTATTGCGTTCAGACTGGTTGTCCTTGTGTGAGGCCAACCCACGTGTCCGTTTGGAGTTATTGTTAGGCCGATCGCCATTAGGGTCGACATCACCATCTCCAAATTGGAGAAATAGATTGGCCTTGCCTTTTTTGTGATCTTGCTCTCAATCACCTCTCTCGATCTTTCTCTCAGTGACCTCCAAAGATTTGAGTCTACTACTGCCACATCGCCATCGCCCTTGTCTTTGCCTTTTTGCGATCTTGCTCTCAGTCACCTCTTGCAATTGTGCTCTCAGAGACCTCCAAAGCTTTGCGTCTGATATTACCTACAGCATCCCATCCACCTTGATGCCATTGGAAATTGTAGAGACATGTTCTCTCTCTCTCTCTCTCTCTCTCTCTCTCTCTCTCTCTCTCTCTCTCTCTCTCTCTCTCTCTCTCTCTCTCTCTCTCTCTCTCTCTCTCTCTCTCTCTCTCTCTCTCTCTCTCTCTCTTGCTATCTCCCCCCCCCCCCCCCCCCCGCCCCCGCCCCTGCCCCCCATCTAGCTCTCCTGAGTCCTCGGCCTGTGTGTTTCACGTCTGTGTGCACCTTCGTCATGGGGTTAGGGCACAATGGGAGAGTCAGAGCACGGTAACAATGGGTTGATATTCTCCATGCATAGTTGTGAGGCTCAAAGCATAGTGGAATAATGAGCCCTTGTCTAACCGTGCAAGGCTATGGTTGCTCATTTTTAATGCTTTGTTTGGGCATCATGAGTGAGTGGTCTTAAATAGGATATGGTCACATGAGGTTTCTTTACCAGTTATTAATTAACTAAGCAAACTATTCTTAGACACAGTATTAAATGAATAACTAAAGCTCTTGCATGATATTGACTAGGCCTCTCAATGCATGAGTCAAAACCAGGCAAATATGGGCCTTAATAATTTTTCAAGGTCCCCCTTCACTTGGGTATGATCCTCTGTGCCGAATGGACACGAATATACCGTGTATTCTACTGATATATTGTTTTGGGTCAGAACCAAGCAAAGAAGTGCCTGAAAAATCCTTCAAGCCCTCTCTTTGCTTGATTTTGCCCCCAAATATAGGTGGGTGCAGCATAAATAATACCAAGACAATCATATTGGTCAAAACAAAGCGAATATGGGCGCTGGGGGATTCTTCACACCCTTACTCGCTTGGTTTTTAATTTTATCACATCATCAATTCTACTAAACAAGCGGGTCAAAACCAAGCGAGTAAAGACCTTTAGAGTATTAAATGAATAACTAAGCCTCTTGCATGGTTCTGACCAGGACTCTCAACGCATGGGTCAAAACCAGGCAAATAGGTTCCTTAATAATCTCCCAAGGGTCCCTTCACTTCGTTCTGAACCTCCATGGTGAATGGATGGGGATATATCGTGAATTGTACTGATATATTCTCTTGGGTCAGAACCAAGAAAATAAGGGCATGGAGAATCCTTCAGGCCCTCTTTTCGCTTGATTTTGACCCCAAATGGCCGTGGGTCCAACATGAATAGTATCGAGATGATCATGTTGGTCACATTTATTATATAATACTACCTTTGTCTTACTATTGATAGCCATTTTTTTGGCTCTCTGTAATTGCCATAGTGAGTTATCTCACCCTATCAAATCACTCAAACATTGTGGTTACCCTCACCCTTTCACTGTATATAGGTGCGTGTGAGTTAGGGGACTTTTCCCATATCTCCTTACTGAAATAAAAAACCCTCAATTAGCTAGGCATTGGGCTAGTTGAGCCAAAAATATATATATATATATATATATAAAATATAAGTATATTATGGCCCATGCGTATGTAAATATTTCTTTGTATATAGGGCCTAAATAAAAGATTTTTTCATAATTATTTTGGTATTTATTTAAATATTTTTACCTAGGTGTGTGTTATTTATGCTCTGTACGTTGCCTCACCATTACCACAATTTTTCTTACCATTTTTCATACTCTTTATTCCACATAGAAATATTTTAATGTAAGATTCTCTTATATTTGATGCAACTCCACCCCAACAACAATCCAAAAAAACTAGTTTTATTTATGTGTATATTTTTTCACTATTGTGATTTTTCCCTTCCTACATCTATTTTGTTTTTTTTTTTTTAAATTAGAACACCAAAAATATTTATCTTTTTATGGTAGACTCATAATGAGAGAGATTACTTTTGACCCCTTTATATTTTTTCCACTTATATTATTTATATTTGACATGTACATATTTTTTAGACCCCTCAATATTTGATTTTCTTAGTTGTACTATTCACTTATATCATGATCTCAACAATATCTTCAATTATAGACCTACCAAATAAGGTCAAGGGTAGGTGGCATGCATACATGTACTATGGAGGGCTCACTCTTGGAGGTATTCAAAAGAATCATCCAAAGAAGGACCCCACAAGGACCTTGTGCAGTGGAAAAAAATGGTCGGTTTTGCTGAATTTTTAAAGTTCACTTGCTCTCCGAATTTGAAAAGGTGATACAAACAAAAGTTGTAGCTCGTGGGCTGAACTTTTGCCTCAAATTGTTTCATATTTTTTTGAGCTACGAGCTGTGAGCTATGATTTTATTAGTGGACCCCAGTTTTCCCATGCTATGCAGCCACACTCTCTCTTCCACTTTATCATTTTCCTCTTTCACACACACTTTTCCACTCATCATCCCCACCTCTCTCACCACTCCTCTCTACACCCTACTCACCTTCTCCTCAACCTTGAAGAATAAGAGAAACCATGGTGAACTCATACCTCCCGCACACAATTCCATTCCAAAATTGACCACCTAGTCTCATTTTTCCTCCTCCAAATTACCCATATCTATCAAAAAAACCACAAAATTCAGCCTCTTCTCTTAAAAGACAGCATCATGGTGGTTTATTACTGAGCTTCAATTACCTTGTCTCTCAAGGAAGGTCAAGAGTGGAGAAAAAATGTACCGTCAAAGCTGGTGGACCGTCAACAAGCGTCAAAATTGGCCCTACTCAAGACACTTGGAGCATCAACCTTGTAAGAAATCCACCTTTTCTTACCTCTTAAGAGTTTTTCTTCCTTATTTGTATCCTACATGGATACTCCCATTGTAAATATCCAATTCCATTTGTAAATTACTACTAACTCTACTAACATTAACCATGAAAAGTCCTATCACCTCCATTTCTCTCCTCTCTCTTTCCCCACCAACTTCTTGATAATTCCAAGCAAAAGAAATTAGATAAATTGCTGAAAATCTAACCCAACCATGGTTAGAGAAGTAACCCTAGCCTTCAAAATTGCTATAAAAGGAGGGTGTAGCTAGCACAAAAAGGGGGGAGAAGAAAGAGCACTATGCTATAGCTTGAGAAGCCAAGCTCGACCTCTTGAGAAGGAGCTCTTGAGTGGAATCTCATTGGCATTAGGCATATGTATGTGTTGTATTAGGGGTGATTAGCAAGGGAACTATATGCCATTGTAAGAGAGAGTGATCATTAAATTGAGAGTAGGAAATCTATCATTTCTCTTACTAGAGTAAGCCCAACATTTGCTGAATCAAGGAGGGTGAATTTGGACTAAGCATGGATACCTTGTCTCCCTTCCAACGTGAAGTCATGGAAAATAATGATGTGTAAGTGTCTTGGTGTTTTATGTAAGTTCTTGATAGCTTGTCTCCGGGTACTGTTATCAATTTAGCCATAAATCCCACATGCTGTAAGAGGGCGACAGGGTGGAGAGGACTCCCCTGGCCTTAAGACAGTGATTGGGGTGGCTTTTTTCTTGTGATGTGTTGTGGTGTAATTTACTCAGGCTATGTTGAACAAATACTAATCTCACTTTGATTGGTCATGACAGATTTGTAAGAAGGCATTAGTGCAACAAGCACCCCCTTCCCCCTTCTCTCTCTTTCTTACATATATATATTTATGTTTGCTTGATCATTAACGATACACTTCAGAGTAGCCCGAGCACCATCTCTCTCTCTCTCTCTCTCTCTCTCTCTCTCTCTCTCTCTCTCTCTCTCTCTCTCTCTCTCTCTCTCTCTCTCGTGTTTTAGTGTGTGAGAGTGTTCCATTGGTGTTAGAGTTAGTGTAAATTCCTTGCTTGTTTGTGAGTTGCTCTAACGATTCTCCTCTTTTGCGTCCTAGTTCGCTCTTAAACTAGGTGGTGCCCCTTGTGCAGTTGGGATTTGGCTGTGGGTTTGTTGTTTTGGTTTGTGTTGTGTTGTGCCCCAGCCCCATTGAGCAACACAGGAGCCTTGAAGGGTGTCTACAGGTTGCTCTTCTTGTTGCCCGCCTCGGACCGCCTCAAAGTGGTGCCCCCACGGAGGAAAGGCTTGTGTATGTTTTGTGAAGGCTCAACATTTAGCATAATCAAGTAGCTTGCATGAATCACGAGAATTTGTATGATCCCTTCATTCCCATTGCAAGGCAAAAGGTACACATAATTGTTAGTACTAAGTTACAATTTCAACGAGTAATTCGAAGAATTTTAGGTCCTCTTAGGTTGGTAGAGATAAGCGCATCAGTAAATCCTTTTATTTTGCCTCTCATTAGGTACGACCTTAGTTTGGACGTCTATATTTTTGTTTTTTTCTAAGAATTGGATAATGGCCCAGGAATACAGGTTTTTCCCTTTCATTTCACTCCACACATTAGAGTAAACATTGCAATTAGTAGAAAAATCCATTTTCAACAACGTATGGTATTCATGTTTGGTGCCCAAAGAGTAGAAGAAATTCTTGCGTCACCAAACCCTGTCATTCTACCTCTTATTGATTATCATAGGTCATTTGATGTAAATATTTTTATTTTATTGTAGAATAGATTGCAATTTAGAAAATATTATTGTGTAAATCTTTTAAAGAAAGAAAAAACAAAAACGTGTCACTTTGAAATCAATTCAATGGAGAGCCAATGCCAAATGTCTGGATATCCTCTTTTCTCTGGAGAGCCTGGAGAGGATGCAGAATTATTTTTAGCAAATTTCAAGATGTCTTGCCGTATCAAGAGGATAGTAACCGATCAAGAACGTGTAGAAATGTTTGAGGTGGTCCTTAGGAAAGATGCTAGTACTTGGTTTGACTCTTTGCCTGAGGAAGTTAAGGGGAATTACACAGAAGTTTTGAATCGTTTTAAGAGATACTTCTTTGATCTCCAAAACACTCAAAAACTATGGCAAGACATTGTTTCTCATAAGCAAAAAGACTTAGATGACTACTACTTGTACAAGCAAGAGTTTCTACGTCTTTGGGCTCTATGGATACGAAATATTGATAACCCTGGTGATGGTGCAGAATTTTTAAAGAAGGAGAGGTTCATAGCCGGACTCTTTCCTGACCTTAAGGTAAAAGTTGAGGCGGGTGCACCTGCTACTTTTGATGCAGCTGAAACTAGGGCTGCTGAGAAGTATAGGAAACTCAAGTGCTTAAGGGGAGAGGTTCCAATAGAAGGTATTAGACCCAAAGGTAAGTCACAAGCATCAACATCTAGGGAGCTTCCTGAGGTAACGGCTGAAGTGATTGAGAAGTTAAATGAATCTTTAAGCAGCCTGTCAATTCACCTTGCACAAGCTGTAGGTCCAAAGGGACAAGCAAAGAAGTCAGAAGAGAGAGAGCCACGAACTAGGAGAGTCTTGCAATGTTGGAATTGCGGAGAGTCTGGACATGGGATGTATAATTTTCCTTGGCCCCGTGGAGAGCCAGGGAGACCTAACTTGAATTACCCAGTGATGAATGCAGGAGAAAGAGCTGGTCAACAACCAAGGCTTCTACAAAGGCTAAATGGACCAAGACCACCTCCACAAGGGGTAGAAGGAGTTTCACCTTTTCCAGATCCAAATGTGCATGTGGTAGAGGTGAAAAATTCAAATGAGGTTGACATGGAAGCCAATGGCATTAAGCGTGGCCGAGGGAAAGGTAAAGAGAAAGAAGGAGTCACATCACAGAGTGACCATGGACAAGGCAAAAAGGCAAAGGAGACCAAGGAATCCAAGAGGACTCGACGTCGTATCAACCTCCAAGACTTCCCTCTTGGACATGGTATGGCTCCGTACAACTTGTTGGAAGACATGAGAGGTAAGGGTCCTGATATTTCATGGCCTCAATTTCTTGCATTGTGTCCACAAGTAAGGAGGGATTTAACAAGGGCAGTTAGCACTAGGAGAAAGGTAAAAGAGAGTGTGCCTGTTGTAAAAATTACACAAGCTGAAATGAATGAGGACATTACACCTGTGCTAGATTGTTACATAAAAGGGAGATTGGTTAGGAAAGGTCAAGTGGGTGGGGGTGCACAAATTTGCATCATGACAGAGGGACTCATGAAAAAACTAGGCATGCACATCCATGAGACACCTGAAATTAAGGTCAAGATGGCAAACAATAGCAAGGCTAGGTGCGTAGGCATTTGTAAAAATGTTTTTGTGGAGGCCTTTGGCATTAAGAAGGCAGTGGATTTCTATGTCATGTCTACCAAAGGAAATGGTTACCCATTTATCCTAGGGAGACCATGGTTAGTGAAAATGCGAGCTTTGCAGGATTGGGAGAGTGGAAAGCTAATTTGCAAGAACGACAATCATAAGAAGGTTGTCTTTGACATGAAGGAGCAACGCCAAGAGGAGCTCCATGAAGAATCATCTCAAAGTGAGACGGAAGAAGGTTGGACCGATAGCACTTCGGAAGAAGAAAGTAGTGGCATCATTACTGAAGAGGAGTCTTCCCTCGAAGTCATGGGGGTAAGGTTTAAGCCAAGCAACCAAGAGACCTCTTGTCAAGTCTTGGAGGAGGTAGGTCCTCAAGAGAACGAAGGTGTTCAAGATGAAGGGATGCTGGAAGGTATGCTATCAACAACAATTACAAAGGATGAAAGAGAGGAGTTCAAATGTGTGCTAAGGAAGTTTCCTAGGCTTTTTGCTAAAGACTACACCGACGTGCGTGGGGTAGATGTTGTTCAACACAAGATTGAGTTAAAGCCTGAGGCCACACCTAAAGCTCAGAAGCTACGAAGGCTAGGAGTTATAAAGGAACAGACTCTACTCAAGGAGATAAGAAAGCTTCTAGCAGCAGGTTTCATTTATCCAGTGGAGAATTCAGAGTGGGTCTCTCCTGTTGTTGTCACTCCTAAGAAAAACGGAAAGTGGAGGGTGTGTGTGGATTACCGTCCACTCAATGAGGCAACAAAAAGAGATCACTTTCCCTTCCCATTACAGGATGAGATACTAAATGAGGTAGTTGGTCATGAGAAGTACACTGTGTGCGATGGTTACTCAGGTTACTTTCAAATAGGGATTGCATTGGAGGATCAATTGAAAACAACCTTTATCACTCCTTGGGGTTGTTATGCTTTTAGAGTCATGCCATTTGGTCTGACAAATGCTCCTGCAACATTCCAACGTTTCATGAATATGGTGTTTCAAGCATTCTTTGGATAGGGTGTTCATTGATGATTTCTGCATTTATAGCTCAAAATCATTGCATCTACAAAGGGTAGAAGAAGGTTTAAAGAAGCTCTACGACATGGGAGGTCAACTCAACCCCGACAAGTGCCACATAGGTGAGGATGAAGTGATCTTGCTCGGTCACAAGGTTTCCTATAAACGCATTGAGGTGGATCCTTCAAAGGCAAAGGCTCTTATTGAGCTCCCATCACCGAAGAGTCTTAAGGAGGTCATCTCTTTCATTCAAAAGGTGAATTATATGTCACGCTTCATTCACTTAGCCTCGGAGTTGCTTCATCCTTTGCAAAAGTTGACACAACAAGTAGAATTTGCATGGTCTGATGAGCTTGAAGAGTATTTTTGTAACATTAAAGTCATTTTGTTAGAGCTACCAACACTCATGCCTCCTTGTTGGGAGTACACATTCTTTGTTAGCTCTAGTGCTGGGAAAGAAACAATTGGTGCAATTTTGCTACAACAAGATCCCTATAGTACCAGGATGCGGCCCATCTACTTTGCTAGTAGGTTCATGAATGCTTTAGAGAGAGGCTTTACGGAGGCAGAACTCATGATGCTTTCTCTCATGTTTGCGATAAGGAAGTTTAGATCCTACTTGCTCCCAAAACCTTTTGTAATCCTCACCGCAGAGAATTTGTTCCCTTGGGTGTCATCCCAAATGAATCTTAGTACTAGGATCTCAAAGTGGATTATGGAGTTGCAAGAGTTTCAATACTCTTTCAAGGTAGAAGATAGTGTGCGTGCACAATTGGCAGGGATTCTCACTTATAGGGTGCATGAAAAAGAGATTAAGGTGCGTGAAGTAAAGACCCTACCATTGTCACCACCAAAAAGTATTCCTAATGCTTTTACCTTGTTCTTTGATGGAGCTTTTCGTCGAGCCACAGGAAAAGCAGGCGGAGGGCTAGTGTTGCTCAACCTAAGTGGAGAGGTGGTCATGAAAGAGAAGTTCAATCTACCAAATTCAGCTAGCAACAATGAAGCAGAATATGACACACTACTTCATGGTTTAAAAATATGCATTGTCCATGGTATACATTGTCTCATGGTAAAAGGGGATGCACTTCTCATTGTGAAGCAGATTTTAGGCATTTGGGCATGCAAAAATGAAAGACTAAGGGCCAAAGTTCATACCATCTGTAGGCTATTTAATCAATTTGAGGAGGTGCAATTATATCATATTCCTAGGAAACAAAATGAAGATGCTGATTTACTTGCACAACAAGCCGTTGCATGTGTAAAGAAAGAAGTGCAGGTCATCATGGTGGCGGCTGTTGTGAAGCAACCGAGGTACCAGGGATTGGAGTCATTGGATCCCATCATTGGCTACATTTCGGAGTGTGAGTTTCCACCAGACTTCACAAAAGCTCAGAAGAGGAGACTCATGGAAAAGTCAAGCATGTATTTCTTCCTAGAAGGCTCCCTCTATCAAAGAGGGAAGGATCAAGTGTGCACAAGAGTACCAACTATCGAGGAAATTCCAGCCATTCTAAAAGGTTTGCATGAAGAGGCATGTGGTGGTCATTTTGCCCAAGAATCAACTGTGAAGAAGATTTTGCTTGTGGGGTATGTTTGGCCAAGCTTGAATGTGGATGTTCAACATTGGTGTAAAAGTTGTCACAATTGTCAGGTAAATGGGAATAGAAGATTGATTTATGGTCCAAAGCAAATTGTGCTTGCAAATGGACCCTTTGAAAAGTGGGGCATTGATGCTATGGGTCCTCTGTCTAGGACAAAAAATGGTAAACTCTACATTCTAGTGGCTGTAGACTATATGACTAGGTGGGTGGAAGCACAAAGTGTGGCAAAGGTAAATGAGAGGACAGTGAGCAAATTCGTCTACACTCACATTTGTTGTAGATTTGGCACACCTTTGGAGATTGTTTCTGATAATGGTCCAGGGTTTAGAAAGGGATTTCTCATAGAAGTCTGTGAAGAACTTCGCATTCTACATCATCACAGTACACCCTACTATCCGCAATCAAATGGTTTGGTAGAAAACGCTTATGGTGTCATTGCAGGCATCATTAGAAAGATGGTGAAAAACAAGACAAAGTTGTGGGATGACTTCTTGGATGGTGCCTTGTGGGCGTATCGAACCACATATAGGGAAGCCACGGAGTTCACACCATTTCACTTGGTCTATGGTCAAGAGGCTTTACAGCCAATTGAACTAAACATTCCAACAATGCGACTTCATGGAAAATCAGCACAAGATGATCAAGAAGCATGGATGGATCGACTTCTTACCTTAGCTGAGCTTGAGTGGAAAAGAGAAGCAGCATACGAGTGCTATAAGAGGAAAGCCACATAGACAAAGGAGAAGCTTGACAAGAAACTGAAGGACAAAGGCATCAATGAAGGACATCTTGTGCTAAGGTACGACAATCGACTCGATAATCGTTTTGATGCCAAATTTGAAACAAGATGGCAGGGGCCATACATAGTCAAGAAGGCTTTCAATTCAAGTTACTATCAACTTATGGACTTGAATGGGAAAGAGCACTCCAGGAAGGTAAATGGCTATCGCTTGAAGCCTTACTTGAGTCGCCTTCTACCAAAGGATCTACCAGAGCAAAAGGCAATTATCCCATGTAAGTATTGTTCCATGAAGCATGAGTGTAACACAAACCAAACTTCCAAGGGGCCAAACAATGAAGATCTTGTCAAGGACTCTGAAAACTCTCTTTGGAAAAGATTCTTTATGATGGTACATGAATATACCATCATCCTGGGGGAGGGCTAATGATAGCCGTTTTTTCGGCTCTCTGTAATTGCCATAGTTAGTTATCTCACCCTATCAAATCACTCAAACATTGTGGTTACCCTCACCCTTTCACTATATATAGGTGCGTGTGAGTTAGGGGACTTTTCCCATATCTCCTTACTAAAATAAAAAACCCTCAATTAGCTAGGCATTGGGCTAGTTGAGCCAAAAATATATATATATATAAAAAATATAAGTATATTATGGTCCATGCGTATCTAAATATTTCTTTGTATATAGGGCCTAAATAAAAGATTTTTTCATAATTATTTTGGTATTTATTTAAATATTTTTACCTAGGTGTGTGTTATTTATGCTCTGTACATTGCCTCACCATTACCACAATTTTTCTTACCATTTTTCATACTCTTTATTCCATATAGAAATATTTTCATGTAAGATTCTCTTATATTTGGTGTAACTCCACCCCAACAAAAATCCAAAAAAACTAGTTTTATTTATGTGTATATTTTTTCACTATTGTGATTTTTCCCTTCCTACATCTATTTTTTGTTTTCTAAAAAATTAGAACACCAAAAATATTTATCTTTTTATGGTAGTCTCATAATGAGAGAGATTTCTTTTGACCCCTTTATATTTTTTTCACTTATATTATTTATATTTGACATGTACATATTTTTTAAACCCCTCAATATCTGATTTTCTTAGTTGTACTATTCACTTATATCATGATCTCAACAATATCTTCAATTATAGACCTACCAAATAAGGTCAAGGGTAGGTGGCATGCATACATGCACTATGGAGGGCTCACTCTTGGAGGTATTCAAAAGAATCATCCAAAGAAGGACCCCACAAGGACCTTGTGCAGTGGAAAAAAATGGTCGGTTTTGCTGAATTTTTAAAGTTCACTTGCTCTCCGAATTTGAAAAGGTGATACAAACAAAAGTTGTAGCTCGTGGGCTGAACTTTTGCCTCAAATTGTTTCATATTTTTTTGAGCTACGAGCTGTGAGCTATGATTTTATTAGTGGACCCCAGTTTTCCCATGCTATGCAGCCACACTCTCTCTTCCACTTTATCATTTTCCTCTTTCACACACACTTCTCCACTCATCATCCCCACCTCTCTCACCACTCCTCTCTACACCCTACTCACCTTCTCCTCAACCTTGAAGAATAAGAGAAACCATGGTGAACTCATACCTCCCACACACAATTCCATTCCAAAATTGACCACCTAGTCTCATTTTTCCTCCTCCAAATTACCCATATCTATCAAAAAAACCACAAAATTCAGCCTCTTCTCTTAAAAGACAGCATCATGGTGGTTTATTACTGAGCTTCAATTACCTTGTCTCTCAAGGAAGGTCAAGAGTGGAGAAAAAATGTACCGTCAAAGCTGGTGGACCGTCAACAAGCGTCAAAATTGGCCCTACTCAAGACACTTGGAGCATCAACCTTGTAAGAAATCCACCTTTTCTTACCTCTTAAGAGTTTTTCTTCCTTATTTGTATCCTACATGGATACTCCCATTGTAAATATCCAATTCCATTTGTAAATTACTACTAACTCTACTAACATTAACCATGAAAAGTCCTATCACCTCCATTTCTCTCCTCTCTCTTTCCCCACCAACTTCTTGATAATTCCAAGCAAAAGAAATTAGATAAATTGCTGAAAATCTAACCCAACCATGGTTAGAGAAGTAACCCTAGCCTTCAAAATTGCTATAAAAGGAGGGTGTAGCTAGCACAAAAAGGGGGGAGAAGAAAGAGCACTATGCTATAGCTTGAGAAGCCAAGCTCGACCTCTTGAGAAGGAGCTCTTGAGTGGAATCTCATTGGCATTAGGCATATGTATGTGTTGTATTAGGGGTGATTAGCAAGGGAACTATATGCCATTGTAAGAGAGAGTGATCATTAAATTGAGAGTAGGAAATCTATCATTTCTCTTACTAGAGTAAGCCCAACATTTGCTGAATCAAGGAGGGTGAATTTGGACTAAGCATGGATACCTTGTCTCCCTTCCAACGTGAAGTCATGGAAAATAATGATGTGTAAGTGTCTTGGTGTTTTATGTAAGTTCTTGATAGCTTGTCTCCGGGTACTGTTATCAATTTAGCCATAAATCCCACATGCTGTAAGAGGGCGACAGGGTGGAGAGGACTCCCCTGGCCTTAAGACAGTGATTGGGGTGGCTTTTTTCTTGTGATGTGTTGTGGTGTAATTTACTCAGGCTATGTTGAACAAATACTAATCTCACTTTGATTGGTCATGACAGATTTGTAAGAAGGCATTAGTGCAACAAGCACCCCCTTCCCCCTTCTCTCTCTTTCTTACATATATATATTTATGTTTGCTTGATCATTAATGATACACTTCAAAGCAGCCCAAGCACCATCTCTCTCTCCTCTCTCTCTCTCTCTCTCTCTCTCTCTCTCTCTCTCTCTCTCTCTCTCTCTCGTGTTTTAGTGTGTGAGAGTGTTCCATTGGTGTTAGAGTTAGTGTAAATTCCTTGCTTGTTTGTGGGTTGCTCTAACGATTCTCCTCTTTTGCGTCCTAGTTTGCTCTTAAACTAGGTGGTGCCCCTTGTGTAGTTGGGATTTGGCTATGGGTTTGTTGTTTTGGTTTGTGTTGTGTTGTGCCCCAGCCCCATTGAGCAGCACGGGAGCCTTGAATGGTGTCTAGAGGTTGCTCTTCTTGTTGCCCGCCCCGGACCGCCCCACTATTTCTTTCAAACATGTGGAAGATAGTACTAGAGATGCACGATGTAGGGGAGGATACATGTGAAGAAAATTTGCTCACACTCCTATATAGCACCCGCGCTCATGACGGTGCACCATACCTATCAGTAATGTTTAATACAAAGTTTTCTATCGTGAAATGTTGATTGCTTAATGGAGTACCTACAAATTCATTTGCAACAGTACTAAGTAGTCATTTGTGATAGCTCCGTGATAATTGATGGCAAGCGATTTGTGCATCCAGCCGATCTTGACCCTGAGAAGCGTGTTGCAAGAAGGTTGAATGGTTGTCTAGAATAGTGTCCCTCCAATGCATTGCTTGTCAACAAAAGATGTCCTAGGCACTCTAAAAAGTGTCGCTTAGTGGAATTTAACCATGGGTTTTTTTGTTACTTGTACCTGTTGACGGATGGTGACTCAAAGACTTTGCAATCGTCAAATTTTTTTAGTTGCCCATTGGCACATTACAAAGAGGTAGAGGACAAGGGGTTACAGTTTGACTCGGAAGAAGAGAGGGTAGTGGTATTGAAGGAGACAATTTTACGTAGGATTAACTCTTGCTTCTCTTTTGAATGCAGCACTTGGGAGAAAGCAAGAAATCCCGAATGAGGAAGGGTCTTTGCCTCTGAATTGCATTCATAGTTTCGCTATGGCCAACAACATTGACTACATTCTCCTCACATATATTATGTATGAGTTGAATATACGGGAGGACTACGGCTTAGATGCAATTGTAAATTTTTGTGAGACAAACATGGATTTTTGGAGGATGGAGTGGACAAACATCTCCTTGCTAACACATATATGCATGACACACAGTTCACTTCAGGGGGTCAAATGATCAAAGATATATTCAACAAAGCAAATTCTAGAGAAGCCTATTTGCCAATAGAGGAGTAGCTCCAGTTGACTACAAGACATATCAGCTTAGAAAACATGGGTAGCCCTATGGCATCCTTGGCCTAGCTAGCGAATAGCCATTCAATTAACTTGTGGGAAAGGTCCATGCTGGAAATGGACAAAAATTAGATAGTAATTTCTTTTAGGCATGCAGATGGTTTTGCCCATGTCCCAATGATGCAATATTGAGATAAATCTGATTGTTGACAGGTGCATGTGTATGATGATAGTTTCTTAAGAAGAGCAGGAGGCTCAAGGTAAGGACTTGTCAGTGACGTGCAAGGAAAGTATGCCACGTTGTCTCAATACATCGGGCTTTTTAACCACAAAAAGGTCTGTAGAAACAATTCAAGTACTTGACACTATTGTACGCATATAAATAATAACCCATGTATGTTTTGATATTGTTTTGTAGAGCATAATATACCAAAGGAATACTCTGAGGTTATTGCAAAGTTACCTTTTTTTGCAAAGAAAGTTATTCCAAGATTGTGTGGTGGGTATTCTGTGCCACTAAAATAAAAAAGAATAATCCTGATAGAGAAACAGTTTGCTCTATGCATTTTTGGCATCGGGTATGGGTGACAAGCACTCAGGGTCCCCTATTTCATGTCGTACACAACTCATTCACTGGAGGGAGGAGTCAAAGACCCAGAGAACCTGGATCCATCCAACAGAAGGCTATTTTTTAAGGGATAGAAAATGCTTGATGCCCGTGGGGATGCTGCCATCAACAGAGGAAAGAGTTCGGCTAAGGGACGTGCACTTCAAAGAGGTACACAATGAAAAAGAAGGGGGTGTACCAAAGAAAATAAAAACGATGGGATGATGCCCATCTTCTCTCGCTCCAAACTCGTGACTTTCACCACCTCGCATGGTGATCCCTTGTATTTGAGTTTCCCCAAGCCCTTTGCTTCGTCTCTTTGTGGATGATTTGTTAAGAATATGTAATTTTTGAACTCTTAAGAATCTGCTTCTACCTTGCTCTATGTATAAGTCGTCTATAAGTCCATTGGTGTAACTCTAATATGCTATTGACTCTATCTTTGCCTCCATCATGTCTAGTGTCATTAAAGTAACCTATACTTGCCATGTAGTGGGTCTTTTCCATGTCTTGTGGGGACCATATTGAGAACAAGCCGTATGTTTTGACAAAAAAAAGACCATGGTTGAACAGTATGTGCTTCATTGGAATAAAACAAAATGGTGAGTAGAGTAGGAATTTATGAAGCATATGTTGTTTTCATATGAAACATGCTAACTCACCATGTAATGAGTGATATGTTTCCATCCCACCCTGCTAGGTATGCCTTCTTCCAATTGAGCAAGGCTTCTTGAAATGATGTGAGCTTACTTTCCTCAACATAATGGAGGATTTTTTCAAGTGATTTCCACGTGTTTGCCTTGGGATTTTGGATTGCTTCACCACCAGAATTGTCTTTAACCACTCTATTTAACTGTCTCCATTCATTGAGCAGGTTTCTCTTCTCCTCTCTATCAGACTCTTTGAGGCTAAACCCAAGAAACCTTCTAGCCTTCCCACCGCCTATCGACGCTTTCCTTGGCACCTTGTAACGACCTTGAGACATCTTAGGGTCCTCTTCGATTTTGACATTGCCTCCATGCAAACCAATGTCTAAGTCCCACCTATGCTCTGTTATAGCAAAGAGGATTTGGTTTCAAGGTCCACCACTTGTCCAACCTTGCTTCCATTAAAGAAATGAGGGGCTACGTAAACATTGGCAAGCAAGTTAGCAAGGTCCTAAGGTATTTCACCTTGGATATTGGGCATTATAACTAGGTCCACCACTTGTCCAAGCTATGCTCTGATATAGAAAGGGGATTTTGGTTTCAAGATCCACCACATGTTCAACCTTGCAAGACTCAAGGGATACTTGGACATTGGAATTCATAGTCCTATAGTAGTTGATAGGTGGCAGTGGGTATTACAAGTAGGTCCACCACTTGTCCAACCTATGCTCTAATATAGGAAGGATGCTTTAGTTTCAAGATCCACCATAATTTCCAACCTTGCTTCCACTAATATAGACTTGCAGTGGTGATGGCTATGGAGATTGTTATGAACAAAGATAAGTCATGCTTCTTGAACTTGGTTTTTCTTGCTTAAAATTGTATGTATGTGATTAGTGCAAATCATCTAAGACAAGCCTAAACATTGTTAACATAGTGTTTAACACTCTTAATAATAATATTAATAATATCAACGTAGCTAGGGTACATAGTTGATTAAGAGAAATTCTTAATTTGATCGAGGCCCGTATTTAGTAGACGACGAAGAAGAAGAAGAAGAAGAAGCAGCAAAACAAGAAGAAGAAGAAGTTGATGTTTTACAATCATAGGGTAAAGGAGATTGTGTGCAAATCTAAATAGAACGATGATGTATAAACATACGTACATATCTATTTTTCATTTCTTCTTGCGATGAAGTAAAGAACCACAAGGACAAAAACAAAACGTGTGATAAAATTATTGAGGGCGACAAATTATGGCTCAGTTTCAAAGAGATCCCCTCAGTTTCAAAGACATCTCAAGCTTGTAGTTGGAAAGCTCTCTAAATTATATATATATAGAAGATTTTTTTTATAAACAAAAAATTATTAATAATAAATTTGTTGGAGCTACGATAGAGCTCAAAACAGTGCATTAGTTTCCTCCTCTGCCGCAGTAGGTCCCCGCACCATGCTGCCACTAGCACCACCCTGAAAATGGCAGTTTCCTTTGCCACCCCATCGGAGGCGTCAGTGATGTAGATAAATTCAGCGATGGCCATGCAATCCACTGAGTGCATGCACATCTAAGAGAGTAGAATTACACAGCTAGCTGGTATCTGGTGTGGTCAACAAACTCCAACCCTCATCACCCACCAATTGATTGTTGATGACCTGCAACCGGCACTTCTGCATGACATTCAAATTCTCTCCCGCCTCTACTTCCCTACTTGGCGGCTCCAGTTTTCCCACCAACCACCCAATCTCTCTCTCATTTTTTATCGGCACGCACACACATCTGCAACTTTTCATGCAATTTGAGAGCGGTTACAGAGATATGACACTCATGCGGGGCGTCCACACACACACCCCAGTGATCCACATCCTTGCGCACTACCTGATTGCCCCACGTTGGCATGCTCCTACTCCCATTTCTCTCTCTGTCCCACCTTTTTTCAGCACCCCTCAGCAGCCGCCATGCAAATTTTCATAACAAAAAAAGGGGGCGGCCCACCTGCTGCGTGCCACCCACCATGACTGCAAAAATTTAGGCGTTTTTTCTCTCTCTTTGGCCTATTGGCAGCCACATACACAATACTTGTTAATGTCTCTCTCTACGGTTGTTGAACCAGCTACCCATACAATGGTTTTCTGGCACTATCACTCTTAGATGTCCTCTTCATCAAGCCTCCAACTAATTACTTACACTTAATTTTTCTCTCAACCATCCAACGCTCATTGATCTCTTCCTCTCCCTGCCTCTCGGTCTGCAATTATCTCCCTACCACTAAAACGTGCCCACCCATGCAAATGATTAATTGTAGCCTCTCTCCAGCTCATAACCTGCAGTAGCCCGCCAGTCTGCAAATTACCTTCGCACTCCATGGTGGATGCCACGTCAGTTTCCGGTTTTGTCTGATCACGGGATGGCTATGGGCTGGCCGTTTTTGCCACCAAGCATCAATGGCACAAGTGCATGCAACAGAATTTGAAAGCAGCAGAAGGCCAGCCCTCTCATTTTCAGCTCCCCCTCCTTTCCAGAGCTCTCTCAATTGCGTGCACACTCCTCATCTGTCCACCACCGTCTTGGCTCTGCTCGATCCTCGTGTAGTCAATACCTCTCTGAGTGCCTCCTCTAACTTGATTGCTCCCTGCGGTTTCATTATATTGATGCCAAAGTGTGGGAATTTTACATCAGAAACTTCTCCTTCATTCAAGCTGGTGATTCCCTGCTTTTTTATGTCAAAGGGCTCTCCGCGCCTCTCTCTTTCTCTCTCTGCCTCTCCCAATACGCCTATCTACAGAGGCGACCATTGATGAATCTCTTGAGAGATTGCTGCAAGGATTTCTCCTCACTTTTTTTGACTTTACTCTTCTCCTTTAAATCATTTTATTTTGTGTCCAGACATTGGGCTCGATTCACACGGATTGTCTCAGTTTGATGGCTTCATATGTAAATTTGGCCTTTTGAAGTAGAGTAATATAACAGTTCATTCAGTTTTGCTCTATTTTTCTTCCCCCTCCCAAAATGACTACCTACCAAGGTAGTCATTGACGAAGCTCTGGAGTGACCGTTGCAATACTTTCTCAAACGATGGCCAATGCACAACATCCTTGGGCATTGATACCGACACTGATGACGATTTTTTTTTCAATCTTTTGTTGTACTTCATTTTATTTTGTACCTAGACATTGTATTGGATCCACAAGGATTGTATCAATTTGGTCTCATAAGCTTTTTTGCAGACGGTTAATACATTAAGGAAGTCATGGTGTCCTTTGTAAGCATATGTGCTTGTATCTTTGATCGTTAACTCGGACAATCTATTGTGGCATATCCTACATGTGGTAGCATAAAAAACTTTAAAAGAATAATAATCATATTAATAAAAATCATCACCTTACATAGGTTCCATGACTATCATTGGCCCATTCAAAAATTGACGACCACAGTAAAATTAGAGACGATGATCACGATCCAAGACTTTGGTTGATGAAGTCGGATACTCCTCGGCTGCAAGGTATCCATTGGGCTGTGCTATCATAAACTTTGGGACGATTAGGCTCATCGACATGACACGATATTGAATTGTATCAAATCATTATTATAATTTTGGCTAGGCAGTGATAATCTCCTCATTTTACTGGTTTTTGGATAATGTATTTGTTACTCATTTCTTTGCTTGCCACCTGTAGTAAGAATAAAAAATAAAAGTGGATACAATTAATTTTTTTACACGCCTTGGGTCAAATTAAAGCAAAGAATCCTTCCACATTGCGGATAAGTCCTTTCCTTTTATCTGTTATAAATAGTCTAAATTATCTAACTATGTACAATTCGTAAACCTTAAAGCGAGGAGACCCTTGTAGCTTCAACCAAGTGAGATACCTCGCGTTAATTGCCCAAAAACCACCCCATTTTATTCTTTGATTTTGACCAAGTCAGGTAGTGAGTGATCTTGGTGTTGTACTTTTGATATTCTTTTTAAAGATCAGACTATAGTTACGACTAGGCAGAACCCTACCATTCAGAGTGAGTGTAACTTGTTAATGGATCTCTACCTTGCATCTCAATTTTAATGATCAACTTACCCTACCTTCATTTCATAGATGGGCCATGTTTTCTTTAAGTTATCACCCATATATTGACACTTTATCCACAATTTTATGTTACAATTTTGTTAGTCATTATCATTTATGCTATATTCATGTTATATTTGTTTTTTTTTTTGCAAACATTTGTTCTGCCAGATATCTCAAATGTTGAATTATTTTATTTGATTTTTTCCTTTTTAGGTAGATAGTACCGTTGACTATTGCAAAATCTCTCCTCATACTACAATACTGCAATTTTGTGTCCTTATTTTTTGGAACTCTGACACTTCACCTGGCACATGGCCTAATTATTCTAACAAGGCATCAAAACTTCTCTCTTTAGTTACCTAGAAGGGTGCAGGGATGATGCTTGCATATGCATCAAAACTTCTCTCTTTAGTTACCTAGAAGGGTGCAGGGATGATGCTTGCATATGCTCTACTTATGAGGCCGTATATTTCACTCATCAACTCATTCTTAACAATTTTTCAGATAAGTTGAACCGTTTTCTTTCTGATTTCAAGTATGTATTGCGACACAAATGATGGGATAGCAAATGGTGTTTACAAGAACAGGATTTTAAGTAGTACGAGAGTTACATTGCTCAAAACATGAGTTAAAATACTACAAGAACCTCACGCTTCCCACACACACAGGTACGTACACATTTTGATGCAAAATATCCTTCAAGTATGTACATCACATACATCATTCCTCTTTTCATATTTCATTTCTCTCCATTGTGTTCTAAGCTGAATACTCAAGCATTGTTAAGGTCATAGCTTCTGATTGTATTGAAAGAAACTTTTATTGAGATGATTTGTCAATAAGCTATGCAGCTACTCATGTGAGCTAAGGTGCTCTGGATAGTGATTAAAATTTTTTAAGTACCTTGCTATACTCCAAAATGGTGTCACATACATAGTAAATACTTTTCGCTTTTATGTCTTGTCTAGTCCATTGGTCACATACACACAGATCCGCCAATTTAGGCAGTGTGTAAATGCTCACCATTGTGTAGACTCGCCGATTTAGGCAACACCAGTTATCTGTGTAGATCCACGAATTTATGCAGCACTCTGATAAATTGTAAATTCACAATGGTAAATGTAGATCCGCCGATATAGGCAGCATTAGGGCACATTTGCCGATTTAGGCAGCATGTCTTATTGGTGTAGATTCACCGATTTAGGCAACACCGATCACAAAATCATGCTGCAGTGGCTGGCCACCATTGTAACTCGTATGATTTTGTTACCTGGGTACATAATGAAAGTGATTTGGATTTGGACTTATATTGTGGAATTGGAATTGGATTGGGATTTGGTATCTGATGATTACTTTATCACGACAGTGTTTATGTGATGAGACTTGATGAGATTGATGATGAGCGTGACCAATGATATCTTGATTCATCAGGGTATGACATATACTGCTTATTCTAGTGGTATGGGACACTAGAATAGGTAGTATGTGGATGACGGCAGGCATAAGAAATGTTATCTAATTTTATGAATTTTTTATTGTTTGATATAGATTTCTCATCATTGTTTTTGACAAGTATTGTTTGCAGACTTTTATCTTCACAACTGCGGACAGTTGCTTTCCAATGGAGAGGTGTGTTATGTAATTGACATTTATCCATTTATTGTAGCTGACAAGTGGAAAAAGCATTAGCAGATAATGGATTATGCAGAAGATATTATATTTTATTATATTTGATTATTCAAGTGCTCTTTATGAGATTTGGTCATTTATGACTGGCCGGCCAGTTTGTACTCATTTTGACCATTCAAGAAATCTATAAATTAAATACGTGCAAGAGGGAAATGGTCACTCTTGCACGGGGGGGGATTGCACCCAGTGTCTGTGTATTCTTCTCTCCTCCGCTCTCTTCTCTCTCGTCGTGTTGGTGTAGTACTCCACTCTAGGAGGTGCGCCTGCACGTGCTCTCTTGCTCTCTCCCGCTCTCTCTTTCCCTCTTTGTTCGTGTATGGCAGCGATTATGGTGCACAAGTTATTTGTCAGGTATACAGTTTTGTCGATTATGGCTTGTAGTATGTTTTTTTTCCTATTTTGCAGGACTCTCCGTGCTTCCGTTTGTAGCACAGATCCTGTGGTGGCAAACTCACTTACTACGGCACACTACAAGACATTTTGAGGATCAATTATAGAGGATTTTTTTTCGACTTGTTGGATGTGCAATGGTTCAAGATAAACATGGAGGGTTGCAACGCTACTGTGCACAGAGGAGAGTCTGGTTTTCTTGAGATGGATTCAACAAAAAAATGGACGTACCTAAGAGATACTTTCGTACTACCCAAGCATTGTGAACAAGTAAGTTTGTAAATGTTCAACATCCAATTTTAGAAGTATGTGCTTGGAAGCTCTCATGTAAGTTATGTGGCTCTAGCAAGTGATATTTCATCCTACAAAGTCTGCTTCAAACTGGTGGTATGTCATAGAGGTAGCCCCTCGTAGTGCACAGACGTATGAGGGCTACCATGTGCCAGTCACAGCGGCATCAATGAAGGAGATTGGAGAAGATGCTCAGTCAGAAGCCGCTGAGGTGGTGCCACACGAGCATCAAGTTGCTACTCTCTATGGGGTGCATTGAGAGGATCTACAAAATAAAACAGAGGACATTTGCCTAAACGGAGAGCTCTATATAGACATAGGGAGTTATGATGAGCTATGCAAGGATGAGAGAGAGACCTCTTAAAGCCATAAACATCGTATTTGAACAATCTTTCTCTATTTTATAAATATATATTGTATTCATGTGGTTTTTTTTCCATTCCTGTCTATCTGTATACTTGAGAAATTTAAATTGTGTTTATTTGTCATTGCTTTTACTCCAGGTACGCTCCTTCCCTCTCCTCCCTCTCATGTTCCCTTCCCCGCTTTCTCTCTCTCCCTCTCAATCTCACACACATACACATACACTCGGCTAGCTCCAATGGTTTCAATGGCTGTTTGTGAGGGTCCTGCAACAAACATAACATATCATTAAGAACTTACAGATGTAAAAACATATACAAATAATTCAATTCAAGAGTATCCTCCAGAGAGGGAGCTGGAAACTCCTGATGCACCGTAGAAATAACATAACCCTAAAACGTCTTTATCCTGAGTAGTCTCATAAGGAGGGACACTCCTCGATGTGTCGTGAAAGTCTGATATGCCGACTACGTTGGCTCTAGGCCAACGCAGCACTGTGCTCCAAGTACGATGGAGATTGAGGCTGCAATCGCGAAGAAGGTGATCCATCTTTGCTCATATATGCTTCTTGTCCCTCCATTAGATCTAGTTGATCGGGTGAAAGAGACGCTAACAAGCACTCTATGTCCGCCTTGCTGGGGCAAGCACTACTGCTGCCATGATCACTCATAATGATGTAGTCTGAGAACCTACAACTGCCCAAGAATATAGAAACCTGCATATACAAAACAGATTAGACATACCGCACTCTCTATCTCTCTCATGATAGATAAAGATGTGTCGCAAGTAATCGAGATAACTATGGCAAATAGAAAAGAAATTTAATTTATAACCAGAGTGTCTTGTCACATCTACATATAAAAGGCATGTTGTTCAAGACATAGCTTTTGCAAGATATGAAGAATGCACACGGGAGACAAATTCACAAGAACTTCACAAGAATCTCTCTGCACAGGAATCCCTCCCCCTTTATAAGTCCTCTCTCTCTATCTCTCTACACAGGAATCCCTCTCCCTATTATCTATACTATTGATTATAACTTGCCCATGTTTTCTTCTCCATTAAGATTAAATGTTTGTGTGTTTAATACAGGTATGGATAATGATGAGTTTCTTTCTTCTTTGTCACTCCAGCAGAGGAGGTGGTACGAGGAGCGTCATCGCTCTAGAGCACCATCACGTCGTTCCACTCCTTAGCGTCTCCCTCTGTTTTGGAGCATTCAACGCATTCTGAAGCTTTGGTGTCGACGAGATGATCTTCACACTCTTCTATACACCGACACTCTAGTGGTGGCAACGGGCGATTACTGTGGGGATGTCGCCGCTCATGCCTCGACATCGCCTCATGTTCCACGAGGCTCCTTAACTAAGTTCCCTTCTTTGCCCGCCCCCACACCAGCCATGGCATCTCCATCTATGCTAGGTTTTGTGCGGTTATCGGCCGTTCCTGGCTACACACCACTAGCTACTCCTCTAGGAGTCACCCCAACCGACACTCCTTGCTTCGAGGCCCAGACCCTAGTGGAGACACCTGACGTCCGTATTCCCATCGAGACGCCGCTGGAGACCCCTACAAAGACATCGAGATTCACGCGTCATAGATGAGAGGGCTTGCCATACTCGATCGACATCAGCGGTGGCATCATCTTGGATGACAAAGGCAAGAAGGCGATCTCATGCATGTACGGTCTTTGCTCAATTGTTTTGACACTACATACTAAACACCTGGAGTCAAGTGCCAAATGGATTAAAAGACAGATTCATCAGCATGTTGCATGACGATTTTCCGGTGTCAAGTCGAGATGAGTGCTTCAATGAAGACTTGATGAAGATTCGAATGCGCCAATACTGCAAGCACAAGCATTCTGAAGTATAAAAAGAAATAAATCATGGGTGGAACATACCAGATTGGTTGGCCAAAGATTGGAAAAATACGAAGCAAGCAGCGTGCAAAAATCCTAACAAGTGGAAGCAACAAAAGGAGGCATCCAAAGCGCGAGTAGAGGCAGGGAGCTTGCACCACTTGGGGAGCGGTGGGTGGGCATCATTTGAGGCCGGTTTTGTAAGTGTTTTTGCATTGCTCTTTAGGTTTGGTAGTTACGTTTATTTGTACTTTTAAACTCTAGCATAATGGATTCTTTGTATGTTTTGAACAGTGGCGGGTTGGCATCATTTGAGGCCGGTTTTGTAAGTGTTTTTGCATTGCTCTTTAGGTTTGGTAGTTACGTCTATTTGTACTTTTAAATTCTAACATAATGGATTCTTTGTATGTTTTGAACAGTGGTCGATGATAGGACATGATCCCACACCGTACGAGCGCAAGTACGAAGGCAGAAAGGGCTTAAATGCCCTGGTGGACATTCTTAGTTCTCGCAGTGGCATGCCATAGTATTTCACTTTACTCTTTTATATTTGTTGTATTTTAATGATAAGCTAAGTATATATATTTTTTTGTAATTATATGTTTATACTTACAGAAAGTCTTATTGTTTTTTTTACAGAATCTGACAGATACGCCGCTTGGATGCGATGAGACGTCTAATTAGACGACGTCAGTCTAACCGTAGCCAGATAGCACTAGTTTTCTTTTGTTATAGCATGTATGATGAGATGACGTATATACATCTTTTTCTAACTATTGAAAAAACATGTATTTTCTCAGTAATGACAATTGTGTTGTAACTATTACATTTGCAAAGCTTAACAATCAAGTGATTTTCCTATGATGTGTATAATTATCATTGATTTACTTTCGTCAATATACTTTCTTCCAATTACTTTTATCAATTTGTATCTTTATTCTGCAAACAATACTATGCATAATGGAGTTAATGATTATATTGCCTTGTGGGTGATTACTTTCAGTCTGTATCTTGCACTTTCTTTCAAAGGTGAATCTGTGCTTATCTTGGATTCATTTAGGTATAATTTATCCTAGAAACATTCAATATGGTCGATGGGTGATGCCCTGGTACCCAAAAAGTTTTACTCTCGGGCATCGCTATAAGCATCTCTATATAAGGTTCTGCAACCTCGCTATAAGCTCGCTATAGAAGGACTACAATCATCGCTATAACCGTTGCTATAGGAGTCGATATATGTATCGCTATAAGTTTTACTCTCGGGAGTTGCTATAAGTGTCTCTATATAAGGTTCTGCAACGTCACTATAAGCGTCACTACAGAAGGACTGCAATCGTCTCTATAACTGTTGCTATATGTGTCGCTGTATGCATCACTATGTAGTGATGCATATATCGACTCCTATAGCAACGGTTATAGCGACGTTTCTGTAGCGATGTTGGTGAGTATAAAAACCCAATGTATTTCCGTTGCTAAAAGCATCATAAGTGCACATAACCTCTTGTAGTGTTCTCTTTCAGCAAAGAACATGGTTTTGTAGTTGGGGGCAATATGGGTGGTGTAATGCATGAAGCGTGGCCCACTTGATTCCTCCCAAGCGGTAATACATTGACGTTGTAGAAAAGATTCATTCACTTGGGAGTCAATTGAAACATCAAATAGCAAGTGTAATGCATCCCATCTCCCAAACCACTTCCTTATATCTTGCATCCATCATGTGCTCAAGGTCTTGCTTTTATGCGTGTTTTGAACTTTTTTTCTTGCTTACCATGCAATTGTAGGAAGTTGATTTGAGGGGTTTTGACACATCTTTATCATGTACTCCACAACCCTTTCCATGTCTATAACCTCAATTGGAAGAGATCCCGACTCAAGAAGTAGGAGCATATATGGTGTTTTGTGTCTTAACTTGGAGAAAGTTTGTAAGAAAACACTTTTGTACATTCTCAAACTCTTTTCAAGTAGACTTTGAGATGCTCCCACCCCACCCTTCAACTCCATAAAGAAGAACCGGTGTCACCAATGTGTCAAAAAGATACTTCTTGAGAACCCAACACTTGATGTTTTCCGCATTACACATGTTGTCAAATGCATAGTATGCTCTCTTTCACGCTTTCAAACAACGCATAGCATATTCATGCCACTTGTGATTGATCGGAACCTCAAGGCAAAGGTACTTAAATCTCTCAACAACTTCAAGTGTCTCATTGATGTACACAATGCATGGCTTCTCCTTATGGTTGGTTTTCACAATCATAACCTTTGTTTTGGATTCATTCACAATCAGCCCACTATGCAAGGAAAATTTCTCAAGGACAATCATAAGATTTTGTGGATCTTCTAAAGTGTGTGCTAGAAGCACTACATCATCTGCACACAACAGAAGCATGATACACATTAATTGCAAATAGTAATCTCCTCAATGTCTTATTCTTGCATAAAGTCAAGTACCATTTATTCCAATTGATTGATGCATAGACCAAAGAGATTTGGTGACAATGGAAATTCTTCTTTAACCTAATAGTGCTTACAAAAAATCTCTAAAATCCTCTTTCCATGCGCTATTGAGATATCACTTTCTCATAGATTCAAGAAACCGCCAGCATAAACTCACTTGGCAATTGGAGTTCTTCCATCCTTCTCCACAAAATACTACATGGAATCATATCAAAGGATTTCTCAAAGTCCACAAAACAAAAATACAATTTCTTGCCTTTCACCTGACTTTTCTCCATGAGAACACGAAGAGTGACAAGATGATCAATGGTGCTATGGCATCGATGAAAATCCACTTGTTCTTTTGTAGGCTTGCCATTCTCTTCAACCCAATCACTCAATTTCATCTCCATTATTATGGACCCAAATAACTTTTTCATAAGAGACCCAATCACTATAGTCCGGTAGTTGTTTACATTCCTTACGTCTTCACCTTTATACAAAGGCTTGTCCAATTAGTACTTCAACTACAAGGTATATCTTGTTAAAGTGCAAGGTTGAATATATCCCACATCCACTCATTTAAAAAATCTCATGTCCATTTGATTATCTCTGGCTTGATACCTTGAAGATATCCCACTTTGCGAGTGGCGAGGCTTTTCAAGCCCACCGCATACATCCTCAAATAGTAAAAAATGAGGGCATACATAGAAGTGAACCATAAAATGATATTTTTTTGACATTTGGTTGCTCAGATAGTGGCCTACAATGTGTGTACATATCCACATGACTCAAGTTACCAAAATTCTCAACCCGCTTGTCCCTCAAGTTTGTCCAAAATCTTTCACATGCACGTGCTTTTTTCTTGGACTTAAAAAAATGGTTGCTTTACTTCCCATTTTCTTCTCTTCTTTTGAGTCAATGCCTTTGTTGGAGCTATATATGGCTCACTTTACTCAACCTGGTCTCACCTATATATTTGTATCTTGTCCTCAATATGAATCAGTCTTTGGGAGCGTACAGGGTGTGTCTTTTGTCTCGTCTCTCTCTCTCACTCTCTACATCTCAACATCGTATCAGAGCGGTAACAATCACTCGCCGATTCAATTCATGAGCATGCATTTGCATGTAAGATTCAAAATTGCTACAAATTTTATTTTTGAGGATTGATTCTTGTTAACTGTGGTTGTTTTGTGTTAAGAAGAATATGATTAGTGTTTTTTGTGGTGTTTATTGCTAATCGATATAATAATTCATTGATTACGTTTTCTTGTTGATCTGTTTTTTGACACCCTGAAATTCGTCTCAATTTTTGTGGGGTCTTCTGCTCAAAATTTGGAGAAACGGAAAAAGCGCGATGGAGCACAGCACAATGACACTTTTCATCCAAAACTTGTTGGTCTCTTCAAGCTCTTCGATTTGAGTTCTAGGTTTGCATCAATCAGAGTTCGCAGCAGAAAGTTATATTGTTTTTACTGCAATTGAGCCTGACGCAGCTTTCTTCCTCGTGCGTCTTCGTAAAGCATCCGCGATCGTTTTTCTAATTTTGGTGTTAAGTTTTTCAAGTAAATTTAGCTTTTTTCTATTCATATTGTGGCCGTCAATCTTGCATCTCACGTCACTCTATTTTGATGACCCTTTTATTATTGACGTCTCCTTTTCCCTGCTTTTTTGTGTGACGTCTCTCACATCTTTGGACGTGTATTGAGCATCATTCTCGCGTTTATCATTGATAGAACACAATCGTCATATTTCTCCCATTCTCAATTGCAGACTTCACCATATATGGTGTGCAGATTCTGCGATCTTATCTTATACGTTTTCTCGCAACCAGATATGGCTATGACTATTCTCATCAACGGCTTTCCTTCTAGCCAGCCTTTTGTTCCTCCTTTCCAAGGCCAAGGATTTCCAGGGTGGAAAGCAAAGATGTTGTTAATTCTTGAAGGCGATGAACTCTCTGATGTTGTCCTTGGAAATCGTGTTTGTTCACCTCAGCCTGTTGATACGGATCATGATAACGTGCTTATCACTGAAGGACCTATATTTGAAGATTGGAATGTTGTGTATACGGATTGGCAATGACGTGATAAAGTATCTTGTCGATATATTCTTTCTGCTCTTAGTGATTCCCTTTTGCTTGATATGTATGGACTGCCTACTTCCCACGATGTATGGAAGTATCTTATTGCAAACTTTCAGAAGAAATCTGTTACAGAAATACTTTATTTGAGAGGGTTGCTTAACAAGCTACAATATGAAGTTGGTACTGCCATGACGGGACATATTGAGTCTTTCAAATCTATTATTAATCAACTTGCTGCTACCAGTGATCTTGTTCCACAAAAGCAACTTATTACACTTCTCCTTGATACGGTGAAGGACTCCTCTTATGATAACATTGTTACTATTCTCTCTAATAAAGATGGTCTTGATTTCGACCAAGCCTGCATGTCTTTAATTGAATACTCTCAACGTCAAGAACGACATAATGCTGGTCATGATACAACTATGATTTCACAAGAGGAGACTGAGTCACAACATATGGAACGTGCTTTTTATTCTCAAAGGAGTCCGTTTCAACGAGGAAATTGTAGAGGTGGCCGTCGTGGCAATATTTTCTCTCGTCTCAAATTTCCTATGTAAGCAATGTTCTTATTGCAACAGAAATGACCATACTGAAGATGATTGTTGGGCACGGCAATATAATGAAGAACACAGTATTACCACAAAACAACCACGTTTATCTAGAGACTCTTCTTCTTCTTCTTGTGAATATTGTGGACGATCTGATCATCCCACTCATATGTGCTATACGCATTGATTTGACACAGATCGTAATAGAGCATATGCTACTGAACAATGAAACAACATTGTACTAGAAACAAGTTGCATTATATGTTCAGTAGCTCCAGACATAATACTTCATGTATGTGATGGTTCACTTTTTATTGTTGATTTTGGTGCTACAGGAAATATGACATACCAGTCTAAGTGGCTCCATAACTATCATCCACTACCAGTTCAACGTGTTGTTTATCTTGCTGATGGTATGACTTGTCAAGTAAAGGGTATTGGAGATTTATATCTTGGTACCTTATGTTCTTCCACTCGAACTTTGTGAGGAGTATTACATGTACCAGATCTTCAACGTAATCTTCTTTCAGTTGCTAGACTTGTTGATCTTGGTCTCTTTGTTGGATTTGATCATACCAAATGCCGAATTGAGAAAGATGGACACACTATAGCCATTGATCCTCGAAACGGTAATTTGTTTGAACTCTCTCTCAATGGTGTTGTAGCAAATGTTGTTACTGCTCCAGGTGATCATGATTGCAAAGTATGGCATGACCATTTTGTTCATGCTGATTCCTCAAAACTCCTTGATCTTCAGCGTCGTGATCTTGTTCATGGCATGGATCTTAAAGCTATCCCTATATGGGAATTTGTGATTTTTGTGCTCTTGGGAAACATAATCGTAAACCCTTTCCTCTTTCAAATACAACTCAATCTCATGACATATTGGATCTTGTTCATACTGATATATGTGGACCTCTACCTTCTTAGAGATCACAATATCGCTACTTCATTACTTTTATTGATGATTTCTCACGGTATACGATTGCATTTCTACTTAGACAAAAATGTAAGGCCTTATCTATTTTCAAAAAATTCCATAAGGCTACGGAACTTCAAATTGGTTGTTGCCTTAAGAAGCTTCGTAGTGACAATGGAGGCAAATATGTTTCTCGAGAGTTTGTGAATTACTGTGTTGGCAGTGGAATTCATCATGAACACACTATTCCATATTCACCTCAACAGAACGGTGTTGCTGAACGAAAGAATCACACTATTCTCAATGTTGTAAGATGCATGCTGATTCATTCTGGTTTATCTCGTGTTTTTTGGGCTGAAGCTACTTTGACAACAGTATTTATTCAAAATCATCTTCCTACTATTGCACCCTCTGGTAAGATACCCATCACAACATGGACAGGTGACATTCCTTCTGTATCTCATTTTCGAACCTTTGGATGTGTTGCTTATATTCATGTTCCCAAAGAAACACAAACAAAGATTGATGGTCTTGATCTTAAAGTTATTTTTATTGGATATACTGACACTTCCAAAGGCTACAAATTCTATGACCCTTCCTCTAAGAAAGTAATTGTGAATCATGATGCAATTTTTAACGAACAGATTATGGGAGGCTCATGGTCCATGGATGATTCTGATGATACTAAATCATTGCGTCAGGCTTTTCCATTTCTTTCAGATGATGAAACTCTCTCTATAGAGCAACTTTCATATTCACAAACATCCATTCTGAATGCTTCCAATGATGATATTAACATTTTGTTGATCTGCCTATTGAATTTAAACATGGCTCATGTCATGTTTATGATGAAGGTATTGTCGATAATGCTTTTTCTACTTCTGAGGATCCTGTTACTTATGATGAAGCTATCTCTTCACCACAAAAGGATCAATGGAAAGAGGCTATGGAAGCAGAGTACGATTCTCTTATCTCTAAAGGTACATGGATACTAACTCAATTACCTCCTGGTCGTACAGCTATTAAGTGTAAGTGGGTGTATAAGACAAAAGTAAAAGCAGATGGATCTTTTGACAAGTTCAAGGCACGTTTAGTTGCAAAAGGTTACTCCCAAGTAGCTGGTGTTGATTATCAAGAGACCTTTTCACTAGTTGTTCCCATTACAAGTGTTCGAATTTTATTGACATTTGCTGTTCAATTTAATTTAGAAGCTCATCAAATGGATGTGCGAACTGATTTTCTTAACCGTGACTTGGAAGAGGAAATTTATATGGAACAACCAGAAGGGTTTGATATTCCAGGTAAATAAGAACTTGTTGCTCAACTCCATAAGGCACTATATGGTCTCAAACAAGCTTCGCGAGCCTGGTATACAAAATTTGATCTTTTTCTCACCTCTAAAGGATTCATCTCTTGCTCTTCAGACCCCAACTTATACATAAAATGCCAAGGTAGCAGTTTTGTGATTCTTCCTCTTTATGTGCATGATACCATCCTTGTTTCCAATGATTTAAGATTTCTTTAGCAAGTGAAAAAGTTATTGTCTTCTGCATTTGATATGGTGGATCTTGGAGAGATTCACTTGTGTCTTGGCATTCAAATCCAACGGAATCGTACAAAAGGTATTTTATTCCTTCGACAGTCAAAGTTTACTGTAGATACTATTCAAAAATTTGGTATGAAATCTGCACATTCAACCAATACACCTTGTCTTGCGAGCTCTACAAAGAACACTTCTAACAATGGCGATCAACTTGTCACAAATCAGCCTTATGCTAACTTGATTGGATGTCTTCAGTTTGTTGGCATGAACACTCGTACTGATATTCTGTTTGTCACTTATTGTCTTGGACAACATCTTGCACGTCCTTCTCTTAAGCATTGGTTTGCAGCAAAGCGTGTATTGAAATACTTGAAAGGCACTACAGAGTTTGGTTTGGTCTATCGACGCCAACTCACATTGGATTCTATGCAATCTCTTTCTCTTTTGGGTTATGCTGATGCAGACTGGGCAAGCTCACATTTAACTATGCAATCTACTAGAGGAAACTGCTTCTTTATAAACGATTGTCTTGTTTCTTGGACCAACAAGAAACAACGTTGTGTTGCAATTTCTACAACTGAGTCAGAATGTGTTGCGGCATCACTTGCAGCTCGGGAGTTGATATGGCTTTGACAAATGCTAGTTGATATTGATCACTCTCCTTGTTAACCCTCACGGCTCACGGACACCCTATCACCTACGACGGACGTTCTAACCTACGACAGATATTGTATTATTTATTTGGTAGAGTCAGGTACCGGGCTTGTTGGTCCAATAGGAAAAGGGTAAGAGTGATTGCCGATGAGAGGCGCACTCTAACTGGAACATTCAAGGGATTAGTTCGCTAAGCATGGGTGCCCAAGTGTGAGTGGGGCGGGCTCATATAAAAGTCAACTAAACCTAAAATTCACTCATTCTCTCATTTGTGCAATAGAAGTGTGCTCTTGCTCCATCTCCATCTCCATCTTCTTCTTCTTCACCTCCTTGTGTGTGTGTGTGTGTGTGTGTGTGTGTGTGTGTGTGAGAGAGAGAGAGAGAGAGTGTGGGCGATCGAGCATTACGAAGGCACGACGATGGCGAAGCGGTTGAGCGTGGCGAAGCGGCGGCTCCTTCTTCTTCGCGGCGAGGAATCCTCCACGAATCAAGCGTAGAGCGGTGAGTGACACACCATCGCCTACTTTGAGCTTACTAGTTTAGGCTTGTTGTGTGCTTGGAGCCATTTGTGGATTGCACACTGTGTATCGGCAAGTTCCTTGCATTGACACGTGTGACATATGCGCACATTTTTGGCGCCGCTACCGGGGAATGCCGTGCATTAAGCTCGAGTAGCACTTTGTGCTTCTACGTGGTGCAATTTCAATCATAGGAAAGGTAGGGAAGGAGTGTGTGTGTGTTGAGAAGAGGGATTTGGTGTTATACTGTGTGTGTTTTTAATTAATGGAGTTTTCAAAGGTTTTGTGTTTATTCTCTGTGTATTAAGGTAGTTAGTTCTCTTTGTTGATGGAGATTTCAAAGGTTCTGTGTTTATTCTCTTTGTATTAAGGTAGTTAGTTTTTTGTGTATAGTAAGTAGGAAGTAGATTAGTGAGAGTTAATAGAGTGTGTTAGTGTGTGAGAGTAGGTGTATTAGTTAGAAGTAGGTAGATAGAGTGTGTGTGTGCTCTCGTGCAGGCCGCGGCGATCTTATCCTTTATTTTTTTTAAAAAAAAACAATTAAAAAATTTATTTTTTAAAAACATAAAAATAAAAATTTTAAAGGTAGGACCGGGATCGAGATTATCTCCTAGATCCAAGCCCAGACCCAAGCCCAAGCTCATGCTCAGGCCTGGGCCTCAGTCGCATTTTTAAAAAAACGAATTTAGCTTCACACGTAGCTAAAAATCGATTTTTTGAGGACTAACGGAACGTCAGATGCCTGAAAATTGTGCTGTAAAGCACACAACGACCCTCTAAGTGCTACACTTGTTTTGAGCTATCACACACTTTAATCAAAAAAGTCAAACATTAAAAAACATTCAAAAAACATCAAAAACAATAAAAAATCAAGTAGAAAACGGCCTGCAAAACACCCACAAAACAAAACAAGTAACCTTTGAGGGTACTTGCCGACACTTGTAGGGCACCCAAAGCACATGTATCTACGCTCTGGTCGTGTGCTAGAGTTCGAACAAATAGCTACTGCTTCGATTTACGGGGGTACTCACTATCCTTCCACTCTAGGGTCTACGCTCTTAGGGGGGACCCAAGGTAGTGCAACCCAAGACCCAAATATAGCGGCTAGCGACTCTTCCTCTGACTACGATACTATGGAAGAGCATCTTACACAAAGCCCCGGGGGAACAAATGAAACCGTGCCTAGCTGAGCCCAACAACCTGGAACTAGTGTTTTTAGCCGTTTGATGGAAACTTTTAGTAGAGCTACGCGCTCTGAACCTATGGCTAGTGAAGTAAACGAAGGGGGTGGGGAAGTAGAATCACCATTCACATCTCTTATAGACCCCACACTCCCTCAGAGTGTCCACGTGGACATTCTACCTCCCTCATTTAATGAGGGCCCTACCGAGCTACCACCTTCCAAAGTCGCCTCTAAGGTAGCGGTGACTAAAAGTCAAAACACGGTAAGCAACATTGCATCCAGCTCACGGAAACCCTCTAGTACACCAAATTTGGACGGGGTATTTCTCAATGAAAATTGGGAATATGACCTACACACGAAGACTTTGACTGACCTATACATGGGCAACACATACCATGTGGGTTGGTTAGAAGTTGTACAATCCACATCTAGTGCCACTAGTCTAGAGGAACAACAACACATGATCTGCAATGTCATCCATAGGATTATCCAGACCGAGAGGCAAAATCGAGGAATAAACATACCTTCGACGGGTCCTATGAGATTTTTAGACACGGGCAAAGGGAAACAACCCACTCTATCACAAATGGAGACTCCCCCCGTGAGTCCCATCGATGCTCCATATGTTGTTTCGCCAGGGGTCTCAATGCAATCTGAGCCCACAAGTGATAGCTTTACTTTTCCAAGTCTAGCTCATCTTTCCCTGGATGACACCACAGATACCATGCCTACCCCAATGATGGGCATGCCAAGAAACACACCATGGACCTCGTTTGTTAGTAAAGCACCGCCACATGGTAGCTCAATGCCTGCAATAGTACCTACAAGTGCGTACCAATCATATGCACCTATGGGTCCACGTACTCATGTAGTCTCTACCCCTCCCATTGTTTCAACTATGTATGCTCCACAACCACAATACACAAGTTCTTATTTCCATGGGACTATACCGGCTAGCATTAGCATGTCACATTCGACGTCTGCTATGCCTAGGGCCACTCATATGAACTATGGACCACCACATGGCACAACATCGTACCCAACGTGGAACCCAAGGGCTTCCTATGCGCCAAGCCCAATGCCAATACCTACTCCACATGTAGTCTCTGGAGCGCCTTCACCCACGGTGCCAGCTCACTTAGGTGACTTGGCAACATTTGCTCAAGTTGTTGGTCGATCTATTGCTGAGAATATGCGTAACACGCCTGATAGAGAGCCTAGAAGTAAGGCAGTACAAATAGCCAAGCTCACACAAAAATTTAGTGGAGACGGGGATGTGAGAAAGCATATCGAAGTGTTTGAACAAATATGCGATTCTCTAGGAGAACACAATGAACTACATAAGAGCAATGCTTTAAGCCTAACCTTAAGTGCAAAGGCTGGGGATTGGTATAGAACCCTAAGGGTGGAAGAAAAAACGATTTACCCTACTCTTAGGAGACTGTTCTTAAAAGAATACATACGAGAGGGAGTGCTTTGGGTTGTAGCCTCTCAGCTCCAGAAAGCCCAACGAGAGGAAAGAGAGTCGGTGAGAGACTTTATAAGTCTTTTGAAGCATTTGAATTCTCGTTGTAATCCAAATGAGTGCTTCAACAATAACCAATTTCTTGATAGATTCATTAGGGGATTACGACATGAGGATATCTACAATGGCCTAGTCATTAGAGGTATCACCACTTGGGAAGCAGTCACCACCAATGCGATCCAATTGGAGGATAATCTAATGATTCAAGGAGAAAGAGTGTCTGTTGAGTCTAAATCTATTAGCTCGCAAGCATCAGGGCATCAGCCAATGACCCTAAAGCCTATTGCTAAGGAGCCAAAGATATCTGAGATGACTTTAGCAGATCTCACCAAGGCTATTCAAGAGAGTCTTATAGACAATCGTGCTCCACAAAACACTCATATGTATCCAAGAAGGGAGCAACAATGGTCCTCAGTATGCTATGGACCGCATAGTACTAGTGAATGCCCTACTTTTAGAGTAAAATTCAATGGGAATTGCAATTCCTGTGGGAGGTATGGTCATCAAGCTAAGGATTGTATAGTATTTAAGCGCACGATGGAAAATAGACCAACCTTAGCATGGACAGAAACACCTCGAGTGCCTGCATTGATGCCGGTCCCACCTCTTGAACAAACAGCACAACACATGGTCCTTAGGGCCCAAAATGTTATTCAAACAATACCCTTACCACCTCCAGTGCTAGGACCGCAACCACCACATCCAAGAATCACTTCTGTGAATCAAGTGGGTTTTGAGTTATCTATTTCTTGTTTGGAAGGCTATGAGGAAGATATAGATCCTAATATTGCCTATGGGATGGATGTTCTTGAAGAAAGTCCATAATAGTACATGGAAGACTATTGGGGACAAGTCAAACCTGTATATCAAGTAGCTGCTCTTGCGGCAAGAGGCCAAAATATCAACTACACTGCTAAGAGACCACCTCTTCAATGCTATGAGTCTGGAGGTCCACATCGTGTAGCCGAGTGTCCTATTAGGCTACAAAAGAACGCCACACTAATGCAAACCAATCAAGCGAGCACATCTACAATGCCGATACTCATGTGTAATCGATGTGGCATAGATCATTTGATTTCCCAATGTCCAAATAATCCAAATGCACCGAAGATCACGCCATTAAACTTGATTGAAGTTACCGAGGAGCCATCACCAAGTACACTCGTGGTACCAGTAAACGTACTCACACAATCGATGCTCCAAAAACAAAATTATATTCTTGAGGAAAGAGACATGGAATCATTTGCCCAATCTCAGAAAAAGAAGAAAACACGAAGAAAGAGATCGCAAAAAGCAGCGAAGTCAGACCCCAGTTCAAAGACCAACATAGGGACTGGTGAGGACCCCGTATATATGAATGACGCTGAAGAGGATTCTGATTCAGGAGAAACCATGGAGACCAAAACAACCACTAACATAGAAACCAACAAGGAAGATCTTCATGAGCCACAATGGCCAGGATCTAAAAAGAAGATAGGAACTTACCCAAACCCTACAGAGGAGATTGAGCAAGTCAAGCATTTAAGGAGTTTGGTAGAAGATACCCAAGGGGATCTAGAACCAGCACCTAGGAAGATCCAGATTACAGACACCGTGTTCCGTACACAACAACCTCACCAAGTCCATAGACCCTTGGACATACCTAGTGTCATCCAAGAAGAAAGTGACTTAAAGTCATGGGAAAGTGGGTGTACTCACTTCTTGATGGAAAGAATGTTTACAGAGGGACTACCTGATCCTATTGAAGAAATGGAGATCCCATCTTCCCCACGTCAAGGGACTCAAGGCCAAAAGGTGCCATTAAACATTGCCAAATTGATGGATTTCATGTCTTCAAAAGTTAGAACCACCATCATGTCCAAACTATATAAAGACCCCGAGCTAGTCTCAGCCCTTCGAGCCTTCCTCAATGGAGAACTGAAGTTTGGGCTACCACAATTTTCACAGATGGATGGAGCTGGGGAGATGCCAATAGAGGAGGAATACATAGATCCACAACCGAACCTAGATGAGAACCTTGTTATAGAAATACCTGTTAACAAGTTGGGACAATAGTTTGAGGGTGATGAATCTAATGCGACTATACCAATCACTACTAAGGGATTAACTGTGAAGGGAATCCTTGATGGTGGCGCTGGGGTTAGCATTGTGACTAAAAATTGCTGGGAAACTATGGGAAGACCTCACCTTGCGACCACAACTATAGTAGTGAAGATGGCCAATGGGTCTATTGTTAAACCTATTGGGATGCTAGAAGATCTCAAGATCAAGGTCTTTGGACATAAAATAAGATTTAATTTCATTGTTATGGATTTCTCCAAGAACACTATGGCATCGGAGATGATCTTAGGACGTCCTTTCATGAGGGAAGCAAAAATGGTGCATGATTGGTCTAAAAACCATGTCTACTTGCAGTTTCAAGATTCTTTCATTCGAGTGGGTCTTGTTACTCGTCAAGGACATCCTCTAGGAAATAGTTTTGTAATTGATCATAGATATGACACCACAGTTCACTCGGCCCCATTGCAGTATTATTACACGTGTAAAGCAGACACTGATGTTGGGGAAGATTCTCCTTATATGGATGTACTACCTGGGATGACTGAGTCGGATAATGTGGATTGAGTCCACCTAGCAGCAACCATAGACACTTGGGGAAACAGGGGGACGACCTGGGTAACACCTGAGGGGGATGAAATTCCACCACACGTACCCGTAAATATGCTACAAGCAATGCATATAGATTTTGACAAGACTCATCCTCATATAACAAAAAGAACATACAAGTGGGTCCCTAAAGCTTCTTTAGTGACCATAGCAAGTGTTAAAAAACAAAATCCTTGTAAGAAACGTACCACTTGCTCCAAGAAAAGTAAGAAAATATTGCGATGGATTCCTAAACGACTATTGGAAGCCCAAGGCTACTATCAAGGAAATAATCAAATCTGGGTGCCAAAACATAGATTGTGTTCTTACCCGTCACTTGACCTATGTGATTCCAATCCTGTAGCTCCAAAACAAATTGACAATCACGGAAAGAAAAAAATCACAGAATGCTACACACCTACTCCAGAGCTAGTTTGGGTACCAAAGAAGGAACGATTTGTTCCACCTAGCTTAGGAAGGGGGGAGTCCCCTGAAGCTTCTAGCTCCTCATGTAATGCATCCATAAAGGTAAAAGCTTCTCCACAGACTCCACCTACAATAGTGGACCTCCATGAAACTACAAATGAATACACACCTCCCAGTATTCAAGAATCACCTGATGAACCACTTCAAGTTCGATCCTGGGAGAGTACCTTACCACCCTTGCAACTTGACAAGGCACCTAAGGTAAGAGAAAACTATTGGCAAAAATCCTCACCTATTACCAACTGGAACGATTGGTTTCAAAGGGTGACAAGCTCATTTCAAACGGTATGATCTACCCAAGGAAGGGGGGAGTGTTTGCTAACAGTCATCATCCACTCACTCTCCTCTGAACCTTCCTCCCTGACCTCTCAATCTCCCAATCTTAGGGAATGTACATATAAAGACTTATAATCACAAAAAATAAAAAATAAATAAAGAGCAAGAGCAATTAGCAAACGAGTATGCACAATAAAAGTCAAAACATTGACCAGACCTACACATTCACATATGGTACACTAAAACAGAAACATATGCCATTAAACACCATTGATCCTCATCACTCGAGTGATGGAGTATAGGTAGAATTAGTACGATAGGAGTGTTTTTGTTTTAGAGTTGAGTGATTAGCAAAGTCCTTTTTTCCACTGATGTGCCTCCTAGAGGTATTCTTTGTGTTTCTTAGTGTGAGCAGGAACGTGTTGCTGTGGTTAGGATTTGGAACTTCATGGAATCTTTCTCTCGTTCCCACTTCAGATCAAGCGCAACCATCAGCATTTCCCCTTATCTTTTTCACATCCATGTTTGTCTGCTTTAATTGTGATTGGTAGCATAATATTCATCGCATTTGCTTAGTACCAACATTTAATTCAATGTCATTTTTTGGCATAATCACTTGTCTAGGTTTAAACATCAAGCAAGTCCGACTAAGCTAGTTTGACCAAGCTAGGTGTTAGAGATCTTCTCTTAATACCATGGGGAATGCCTTCCTAATAATCAATGGTTACTTAGGTTCTTAATCCAATTTAGGCAGCATTGTGTGAAATGTACTAGGGCTTTCTAGTGGGCTTGACCCTATTGACCTTTAGCTTAAGTATTATAAAAGGAGTTTACTTGTGTGATGAGCCTGGGGAGGTGTATCAGTGTTATATGACCCCCCAAAGTTACAAAATTAAAATGCTCAAAATAAACAAACAAAAAATCAAAGTGCCACAATGTAAAATCTTAAGCTGGAAGAGAAATCTCAGCTTGATTGGGTACTTCACTCACATGTATCGCCTATGGTACTAGAGCCCAAGAGGTTCCCAGTGTGGGCGCTTTTCCTTGAAAAGCAAAAAACCCAAGGCATACAAAATAAGCACACACATCAAAATTGAATCACTATGAAAAGACTTTGGGGGGTCAAAGAAAAGGTAATCAGCCAGGCAATGATTTCATGGGAAATTCCTTTTATTGTAGCTTAACTACAAGGTCTTCTAGGTATAGCCTCTAGTCAGCCCTCAAACATGAAATACTTGGCTCTCGCGATTAAACAACTTAATTGACCAGAGAAAATTAAGAAGCTTACCCATGGTATTAATAGTCAATCTCTAGTGCCTTTCGATCGTTAAATTAGCGACCCCAGACTTGTTTAAATTTTTACCTTTACATCTGTTTATGCATTTGATTACATCGCAATTTAATGTTTATTGCTGACAAATTGTTTAAAATTCTATTACCAATCAATTTGTCTGCCTAAAATTGCATATGCTTTTTAATCTCTTATGAGAATGCAATCACTGTGCCCATGTTGTTTGATTTTGCAGTGACTAAAGAAGGCTAAGAACATTCATCTCAAATGCTCTTCCACCTCGATGAACAAGCTTCAACTCAATAGCTTTCGAGGACGGAATCTACATCAGGAAGGGGGCATGTTAAACCTCACGGCTCAGGGACACCCTATCACCTACGATGGACGTTCTAACCTACGGCGGACATTGTATTATTTATTTGGTAGAGTCAGGTACCGGGCTGGTCGGTCCAATAGGAAAAGGGTAAGAGTGATCGCCGATGAGAGGCACACTCTAACTGGAACATTCAAGGGATTAGTTGGCTAAGCATGGGCGCCCAAGTGTGAGTGGGGCGAGCTCATATAAAAGTCAACTAAACCTAAAATTCACTCATTCTCTCATTTGTGCAATAGAAGAGTGCTCTTGCTCTACCTCCGTCTCCATCTTCTTCTTCTTCACCTCCTTGTGTGTATGTGTATGTGTGTGTGTGTGAGAGAGAGAGAGAGAGAGTGTGTGGGTGATCAAGCATTACGAAGGGACGACGGTGGCAAAGTGGTTGAGCGTGGCGAAGCGGCGGCTCCTTCTTCTTCGCAGCGAGGAATCCTCCACGAAGCAAGCATAGAGCGGTGAGTGACACACCATCGCCTTCTTTGAGCTTACTAGTTTAAGCTTGTTGTGTGCTTGGAGACCTTTGTGGCTCGCACACGGTGTATCGGCAAGTTCCTTGCATTGACACGTGCGACATACGCGCACACTCCTCTTTCTAGCACACCCTTGCGGTGTGACAACCAAAGTGCTATTAGTCTTGCAAAAGACTATGTTCAACATAATAAGTCAAAGCACATTGCTATCCATTATCATTATGTCAGGTATGAAGTACGCAATGAAACCATTATGGTTGAACACTGTCCAAGTGATCAGATGATTGCAGACATTCTGACCAAAGGCCTCAACGAGTCACGTTTCATCCTCTTGCGCTCGGACCTTGGAGTTTCTTCGGCCTCACTCTTTCTAGATTAGCTTCTTCGCTATTGTAATAGCTTTGTACATATGACATTTTAATCCTATAGGTACCATGCACTATGCACACTCCACATCTGCACATTGTGATCTTTGAGTCACTTGTATATTTGTACTTAGGTGCACAATTCACTTTCACATCATCATCGTTGGTTCATATTTTCACATTGTATAGGGGCTTGGGTCTTTCCCTTGAACTCCCCAAAGGATTTTTCATCCAAATCTAGAGACCTTTGTTTGAGTGGGGGTGTTGGAGCTATATATGGCTCACTCCACTCAACTTGGTCTCACCTATATATTTATATCTTGTCCTCAATATGAATCATACTTTGGGGGCGTACATGGTGTGTCTCTTGTCTCATCTCTCTCTCTCACTCTCTACATCTCAACAGCCTTGTATGTATACAAATGACTTTGATATTTGTCTTTGTCCATAGCTGTATTAAGCTTTATCAAGGACATTTCAACATCTTGAAATTATTTATTAAACCACCTTTTGTGTGATCTATCTTTGTTGATACCATGGACATGCTTCATGGAAAAGAATTCTTTGGCATAGGAACTGAGGCAAGCTTTTCCATGCATGGGAACCCCCCCATATATTTTTGCCCTTTTATCAAAATATTTCCCATTATATAAGTTACTTTTGATTTTTTCTTCCTTTTTCACAAACATTTTAGCCTTTATTAAATAAATAATACTTATGCTAATCAATCACGATGTAGCATAATAAGTAATCTTTCTTTATTGATCTCTCTTTTGACCTAAAATATTAAATATACATATATTCTAGTATTTTCTAATATATTTTTTTTCATGTATATACATTATTCCACTCTACCAAATATTTTATTCACTAGTTTTCATTTTCAAACCTCACCCCCACTTTCAAATTTCAATAATACCTCCATCTAGATGATTGCCAATCTTTTCAACACTCTAGGTCATGTTTTCATACACATGAAGGAGCTTACACTTGAAGGCAAGAGAGAAGTCCACTCAAAGGGGACCACCAAAAGACTTTTGCAGCCACAAATAATACATTATTTGGCTGAATTTTTTAAGTAAAGAAGAACCCCGAATCTGAAGAAGCGTTCAACATGAAAGATGTAGCTCGTGATCTCAACTTTTAGCTCAATTGTTTTCAGAATTTTTGGAGTTATGAACACGGAGATATGATTTTTGTAGTGGACCCCAGGTTTCTCGTGTAATGGTGGCACAGACCATCCCCACTTTTCTTCCTTCTAGAATGGCTATGGTTCTACAAGTCTTCAAGCATGATAACAAGAGACAAGGCTCTTTTAATGAGGTCTTGGCTAGTCTAGAGTAATTCTATCACCATTTTTGGAGGATCCATCCTCATCAACAAATATCCACCTTCGACAACCTCTCTTATAATTTCCTTACCTCTCTCTTCTCTCCCTAATAAGCTTATGTCTATCCAAAGCTAGACTATTGTAAATATTTCCTATCCTCTATATCCTACCCACATTCTCTCTTTTTCTCTCTCTATTGAGTCTGGTATTTTTAATAATGAGGAGACAAGATGGGAGCCACAGTCACATGCACCCCATTTTCCTAGTCACCAAAGTGGGACACTCACCTCAAATAAAAATATTGCTAAATCCTTCCCTCCTTCCCTATATAAGGAGGCCATGAGACCCCACTGGGGGAGAGAACACACACACACACACACCTATCCATACACACTCTTGTGCTACATTCTTGTAGCATGAATCCTAATCACATAATCACAACACCATCATCATCACCATCACCATGCACAAAAGATGAGCACCACACCTCCACACCACTTGTAACTAAGGGTTGAAGGCACAATTTCAAGAAGAAGAAGGGTGGACACACTCATGATATTCCTCACCATCAACTCCCATCTCTCCATTATGCCTCCTACGATCTTGTTCCCTTCTCATTTTCCTGCCATACGCTACCTATTGTATTCATCTTTTGCAAGCAATCAACACACTCCATCTTGGTGCCATACTGTGTGTCCCTTTAAATACATCTCATTGTGAGTATGGTATATGCTTGTTCATTGCCATTTTTTTTTTGCTTATGTTAAGGTGTGCGGATTCTCCACCACACACACACACTCTCTCTCCCTCTCATATTCCTATCATCTTGCTACTTCCATCTTAAGGTGTGCGGATTCGCCACCTTTTGTATGAGAAGTGAGCATACTTGCATGTATCCCTGACCTCGTTATCTTCCTTACTACATGCACGCGTAGCGAGCCCATTCTCACTCACTCACCACTCCTCTCACCTTATTCTCCGACCACCCCATTCCACATTTGGGCGTGGATCTTGAAATTGTTTTCCATGCATGCTTCATTGTGTATATGTATGCGTCCTAGCCGCATATCTTGCTAGGTGGTGCCCCTATTGTGTATTCCCCATGATGAGGCCATTGTGCATAGTCTTGGTGTAGAGGCCACCGTGTCTATTTTTTCACTTCCGCCTCTCATTTGGTGCCCCCACGGAGGAGGGCTCTTGAAACCCTTCAGTTTACAAGACTGAAAACCCTAAACTATTGTAAATGGATGAATGAGTATGAAGGATTTTCTAACTGGACGACAGAAGAAGAAGAGCTCCAAGCACAACTAGACGAACTCTGCATCTCCATCGAAGCTCGAGTGCCAGGCGTAACGGTAATCGATTTGAAGTGGGAGAGTCAACCAACGCACCAAACCCAGTGGATATACATAGGCCAAGTGCCAAGAAGAAGAAGGAGAAGGTGGAAACCATGTCCGCAACCTACAAGCAACCAACAACAACAAAATGGAAGGAGCTCTGCACAATAGAGAATCAACACTATTCTACTTTGAGAATCGGGTAACTCAAGTCACCGAGGTAATTATCATAGTCAGTTTTCAAGTCGCACCTGATGCTGCAGCACAGATAACAGAAGCATTGACTCACACTCTCACTAGAGAAACTAGGGATCTACTGAGTTTGTTTCAGGAAAGAACACCACCCTCTCCTACAAGCTTGGACAATGACTAAGCACCTCTAAGCTTCACATGAATCAGTACAACCGACCTCAAGACAGATCACACATACCAACACGTGTACGCTCAATCAAGGTAATATTGGACTTGAAGATTCACTACCAGCACGTCATTGACACCATGCCAGGTGGGGAGCGATTTTTTGAGGTTCTGGCATCAAATCAGCCATTTGTTTTACCTTTGGTACAAGGCAATGTACCGTTTGAAGTTTTAATCTATGTCCTAGTATAATAGGGTATACACGCCTCCTTGTAAATAAGAAAAAATTTGCAAGTTAAGAAGTGTGTCTTTCTAGCTCTCTCTCAGTAATCATGGCAAGTGTAGCATTTCCAACCTTTACTGGTAAGGTGGGCGAGGATGCTACAGACTTTCTAGACAACTTGGAAATAGCATGTGTCATCTCTGCGAGAGATGATGATGCTTCGCGCTTGCGCATCTTCCCACTTCTAATGAAGTTGGAGGCAAGATCATGGTACAATGCCTTGGCACAAGAAACCAAGGAATGGTGGGACTTATTAACGGCAGCCTTTGTCAAGCGTTTTGGAGAGGGCACAACATCAGAGAAGCTATGGCAATTGTTGACAGAGTTGAAGCAGGGCAGTATGCTGGAATACGCATCATATGAGTCAAAGTTTGTAGATTTATGGGGGCGATGGGTTGCATCGCTAAGAGAGGATGAGGGGGCACCTGATTTCCTAAAGAAGGATCGGTTTGTGGCTGGGTTATGGCCAACTCTTAAAGAGAAGGTGAAGGGAAGGTTTCCTGCTACGTATGAGCTAGCAGTTGAAGTGGCCCGCCTTAAAGACAAGAAGTTGCGCCTACAAGCCAAGAATATCGATGGAGAGGAAGCCGTTAGGACCCCACCACCTCTAGCACCACCTACAACAGTCGCCCAGAGGATTCAACCACAAGAACCAATTGAAGATCAGCAAGACCTGCTCAACCGAATCACCAATCAACTTGAGAATCTCTCAGTCCATTTGATACAACAAGGGCATGCACACAATCGCATCCAAGAGAAAGGGAGAGGACAACGAAGGCAAAACCAAGAATACCACTGCTACAATTGTGGGGAGGATGGTCATGGCATGTACTATTGTCCACAACCAAGGAGGCAGAATTTCAACAGAGGAGCCAGACAAAACCAGGTTTCACCACCAAGAGCAAGACCACCACCACCGAGGGCACCACGACAAGCACTACCCGTGCAAATCTTACAACCACCGATTCAACCACAACCACCACCACCACCACCACAACTTCTCATTCCACCCTTACCCCCACCATCAGTTGGCAATCAAACAGTAAGCGTCATCGGTCTTGAAGGTAAGGGAAAGGAGAAAGTGGAGGAGGATAAGACCAAGGTTAAAGGAGTAGATGCCATTGGGGTAAAACACGCTAGGCATGGTGAATCTTCTCAAAAGGAAGAAAAGAAGAAGAATAAAGGGGAATCTAGCAAAAAGCCGTCCAAGTCACGACATAAAATTGACATTGTAGATTTCTCTTTGGGTGAATGTTCTAAACCATATGATTTGGTTCAAGATGTTTCTATGCACGGCCCAAAAATCACCTGGCCCCAGTTACTCCACCTAGCACCTAGGGTGAGGAGACAATGGACAAAGATGGTTAACACGAGGCGACCAAAGCCAAAGATAGCTGGGGCTATCTCTGGGAGGAATTTAGACGACATACTACCAGTGATGGATGCTTACATCAAAGGGCAACACATCTCCAATATCTACATCGATGGTGGCGCACAAATATGCGTCATGAGTGAAAAAATGATGCACCATTTGGGTTTAGAGGTGAGTCGGCCGGCACCATGCCGAGCCAAAATGGCAAATAATTTAAAAGTTCAATGTGTTGGTGTCATAAATGCACTTAGGATAAAGGCATTCAACACCGAGGTAGATGTGGACATCTTTGTCATGCCACACAAAGGGAGGGCTATCCTATCATTCTAGGGAGACCTTGGCTTATGGCTATGAGAGCTAAGCAGGACTGGGACACCGGAATAATCCAGATGAAGGATGCAAAAGTAAGGCCAATACTTTACGACATGAAGATAGGTCAACAACGCGACATGGATCTAGAAACCTCCGAGGATGAGTTTTCTAGTGGTGACTCTTCAACCACTTCAGAGGAGGAGTCAACAGTGAGTGAAGAAAGTGACAGTAGCATTGAGGTGATGGGGATCATTCTCAAGGACCCTAAGAAGATGGAGCAACCTGATGCCTCATCATCAAGCTAAGGGGAGACACCAGGTATACAACCTCTGGTAGAAGCAAGTAAGCTACATCAAATGCTCTCTAGTGAGTTGTGTGGGAGGGAGCGTGAAGATTATATTTTGATGCTAAGTAATTTTACCACATTGTTCATTGATGAATATGATAAAATCACTGGCATCACAGTAGTTCAACATCACATTAAGCTCAAGGAGGGAAGTAAACCTGTAGTGCAGAAGCTCAGGTGGCTAGGAGTAATTCAACAAGACGTCCTACTCAAAGAGGTGAGGAAATTGCTAGAAGCCGGTTTTATCTATCCTGTTGAAGGCTCAGAGTGGGTTTCTCCAGTGGTAGTCACACCAAAGAAGAATGGTAAGTGGAGGGTTTGTGTTGATTACAAGCCTCTTAATGCAGCCACAAAGAGGGACCATTTTCCTCTTCCTTTTCAAGACGAAATACTCAATGAGGTAGCAGGACATGAGCGCTACACGGTATGTGATGGCTACTCAGGCTACTTCCAAATTAGCATCGCTGAAGAATATCAAAAGAAGACAACCTTCATCACACCATGGGGATGTTTTGCTTACAGAGTTATGCCTTTTGGTCTCACTAATGCTCCAGCCACTTTTCAGCGATATGTGACATTTGTTTTTCAGCCATTCTTTGGAAAATCAATCCGTGTTTTTATTGATGACTTTTGCATCTATAGCTCTCGCTCTCTTCATTTGGCGAAAGTTTATGAAGGTCTAGCTAGGCTACAAGCTTTGGGTGGCCAACTCAATGTGGAGAAATGCCACATTGGTGAAAGAAAGGTTACTCTTCTTGGCCATGTGATCTCGGCCAACGGCATTGAAGCTGACCCAAGCAAGGTTCAATCCTTGGTGGCTTTGACCTCTCCCACCACAACAAAGCAATTGGTTTCTTTTCTTCAAAAGGTGAGGTATTTGAGTAGGTTCATTCACTTGCTCTCCCAAGTGGTTCTCCCATTACAACAAGTTACCCATCAAGAGATCTTCACTTGGAGTGAAGAAAATGAACAACAATTCAATGAGGTAAAACAAATTCTAGCTTCACTTCCCACCATAGCACCTCCAAAGTGGGACAAGCCATTTTATGTAAACCCTAGTGTTGGCAATGACACACTTGGGGCTGTATTGATGCAAAAGGATCCTCAAACTTCTTTCATGCGTCCTATCTACTTCTCTAGTCGAATGATGACCCCATCAGAAAAGGGATACACGGCAGTGGAGCACATGGTTCTTGCATTAATGTTTGCTACCACCAAATTTCGCTCTTATTTATTGTCTAGACCATTCATAATCTTAACAATGGAAGAAGTATTTCCTTATGTAATGCAGCACATGGATGTTTCTTCTAGGATTTCCAAATGGCTCACAAGGCTACAAGAGTTTGACTACACAATGCAAGTGGAGAACTCCACAAGGGCCAGTCTAGGAGGTATTCTCACTCATCGCCACTATGAAAAGAAGCTAAAGATAAAGCCAAATGATCAAGATATTACACCTGTGCTGGAAGTCCCTAAGGTAGAGGAGGCTCACTCTCTTTTCTTTGATGGAGCCTACAAGAGGAAAGTGGACAAAGCTGCAGCAGGAATTTCCATCTTCAACGAGCAAGGGGACAAGGTTTTCTCCATTGGGAATCTCTTGGATTATCACTCTAACAATGAGGCAGAATATGCAGCTTTAACTCTTGGGTTAGAGTGGTGTGTGACACAGGGCATTCAACGGTTAAATGTATTTGGTGATGCCATGTTTTTAATAAAACAAATACAAGGAACTTGGGCTTGTAAAAATCATATCTTGCTAGGCCATTTGCGCAAAGTCAAGGAACTTTTAGGGAAATTTCAAGTTGTACAATTACATCATGTCCCTCGAGCAGAAAATCAAGAAGCAGATGCTCTAGCTAGAGAGAAGTTGCAAGATGTTTCAGTGGTGGGTGCTATCAAGTTGAAGCTGCCTCTCTTCCAAGGTAGAGATGCTATGCCTGACATCATGAGTTTCTTGGACACAGGAGAGTGTCCTAAGGATCTTACTAAGGGCCAAAAGCAGTGGCTTGTGCGCAAGGCAACAAAATACCGCCTTATCAATGACGACCTCTACTACAAGGGTAAGGATCAAATTCTTAGGCGTGTACCTCTCTCTAGAGAGATCACTGAAATCATTTCAAGTTTCCATGATGGTGTTTGCGGAGGACACTTTGCATTTGACATCACTAGTAGAAAGATTCTACAAGTCGGGTTTGTATGGCCTAGTCTACATAGGGATGTGCATCATTGGTGTAAAACATGCAAGGAATGTCAAAAGGCAGGGGATAGGAGGCTCACATATGAGCCACAGACTCCTATAATCTCATATGGACCATTTGAGAAATGGGGAATTGATGCTATTGGGCCTTTGCCAAGGAGCCAATCAGGTAAATTTTATATCATCATGGGTGTGGACTACATGAAAAGGTGGGCTGAAGCAGTTGCCACCACCCGGATTACAGCTAAGGAAGTGGCTAAGTTCGTATTTGAAAACATTTGTTGCCGTTTTGGCACTCCTCTTGAAATAATTTCTGACAAGGGACCAGGTTTTAGAGGAGACCTTCTAGGAGAGCTAATGGAGAAGTTAGGTATCTCACGACGACACTCAACTCCCTACTACCCACAATGCAATGGTTTGGTGGAAAAGGTAAATGGTATGATCTGCAAGATCATCACTAAGCATGTAAACAATCACAAAAGTGATTGGGACAAGCATCTTATGGCTGCACTTTGGGCTTATCACACTTCATTTTGCACATCCCTTGGGTTCACACCATATCACTTGGTGTTTGGTAAGGAAGCCATTTTACCCATTGAAGTACAATTGGCTGGTCTTAGGGTGCTAGCTGGGCAGGTGGAACATCCTAATGCTCATCTCCACAACCACATTCTTGATCTAGAGAGGCTTCAACTAGACAGAGAAGATGCTATCAACTATTATGCAGCACAGGCAGAGCAACGTCGACTTACCTTCAACAAGGGACTTAGGGCAAAAGGTCTCAAGAAAGGTATGTTGGTCCTATGGTATGATAATAGGTTTGACACTAGGAAGGATAAAAAGATTTCACCCAGATGGGAAGGGCCATTTGTCATTAGAAAGCACTACGCCAATGGCAGTTACCGATTGATGGATGCAGATGGTAGGCTCCACAAAAAACGTGTCAATGGATGGAGGTTGAAGCAGTACTTTTTTGAGATTTGATCAAACACCTATGATGGAAATCCCCGAGGAGGGAGACTCCTCCACCTAAATTGAAGAAGAATTAGGTACAACGCTAGAGGCATGAATACCTCTAGCCTTAGGGGGAGGGCTAATGAGGCAAGCTTTTCCATGCATGGGAACCCCCCCATATATTTTTGCCCTTTTATCAAAATATTTCCCATTATATAAGTTACTTTTGATTTTTTCTTCCTTTTTCACAAACGTTTTAGCCTTTATTAAATAAATAATACTTATGCTAATCAATCACGATGTAGCATAATAAGTAATCTTTCTTTATTGATCTCTCTTTTGACCTAAAATATTAAATATACATATATTCTAGTATTTTCTAATATATTTTTTTTCATGTATATACATTATTCCACTCTACCAAATATTTTATTTACTAGTTTTCATTTTCAAACCTCACCCCCACTTTCAAATTTCAATAATACCTCCATCTAGATGATTGCCAATCTTTTCAACACTCTAGGTCATGTTTTCATACACATGAAGGAGCTTACACTTGAAGGCAAGAGAGAAGTCCACTCAAAGGGGACCACCAAAAGACTTTTGCAGCCACAAATAATACATTATTTGGCTGAATTTTTTAAGTAAAGAAGAACCCCGAATCTGAAGAAGCGTTCAACATGAAAGATGTAGCTCGTGATCTCAACTTTTAGCTCAATTGTTTTCAGAATTTTTGGAGTTATGAACACGGAGATATGATTTTTGTAGTGGACCCCAGGTTTCTCGTGTAATGGTGGCACAGACCATCCCCACTTTTCTTCCTTCTAGAATGGCTATGGTTCTACAAGTCTTCAAGCATGATAACAAGAGACAAGGCTCTTTTAATGAGGTCTTGGCTAGTCTAGAGTAATTCTATCACCATTTTTGGAGGATCCATCCTCATCAACAAATATCCACCTTCGACAACCTCTCTTATAATTTCCTTACCTCTCTCTTCTCTCCCTAATAAGCTTATGTCTATCCAAAGCTAGACTATTGTAAATATTTCCTATCCTCTATATCCTACCCACATTCTCTCTTTTTCTCTCTCTATTGAGTCTGGTATTTTTAATAATGAGGAGACAAGATGGGAGCCACAGTCACATGCACCCCATTTTCCTAGTCACCAAAGTGGGACACTCACCTCAAATAAAAATATTGCTAAATCCTTCCCTCCTTCCCTATATAAGGAGGCCATGAGACCCCACTGGGGGAGAGAACACACACACACACACACCTATCCATACACACTCTTGTGCTACATTCTTGTAGCATGAATCCTAATCACATAATCACAACACCATCATCATCACCATCACCATGCACAAAAGATGAGCACCACACCTCCACACCACTTGTAATTAAGGGTTGAAGGCACAATTTCAAGAAGAAGAAGGGTGGACACACTCATGATATTCCTCACCATCAACTCCCATCTCTCCATTATGCCTCCTATGATCTTGTTCCCTTCTCATTTTCCTGCCATACGCTACCTATTGTATTCATCTTTTGCAAGCAATCAACACACTCCATCTTGGTGCCATACTGTGTGTCGCTTTGGATACATCTCATTGTGAGTATGGTATATGCTTGTTCCTTGCCTTTTTTTTTTTGCTTATGTTAAGGTGTGCGGATTCTCCACCACACACACACACTCTCTCTCCCTCTCATATTCCTATCATCTTGCTACTTCCATCTTAAGGTGTGCGGACTCGTCACCTTTTGTATGAGAAGTGAGCATACTTGCATGTATCCTTGACCTCGTTATCTTCCTTACTACATGCACGCGTAGCGAGCCCATTCTCACTCACTCACCACTCCTCTCACCTTATTCTCCGACCACCCCATTCCACATTTGGGCGTGGATCTTGAAATTGTTTTCCATGCATGCTTCATTGTGTATATGTATGCGTCCTAGCCGCATATCTTGCTAGGTGGTGCCCCTATTGTGTATTCCCCATGATGAGGCCATTGTGCATAGTCTTGGTGTAGAGGCCACCGGGTCTATTTTTTCACTTCCGCCTCTCAGAACAAATAACTTTCTTGAAAGCTTCCCATTTAGTTTCCAGTGGTGCGTCATATTGAAGCTTTGTCATCCATAACTTTTGCTAAACCATTTCAATGTACATTGGTGCCTGTTTGAAATCCATACATAGTGATAACATCTCTTTCCTTTGGCTGAGATTATCATGCTTAGTTGATTTTCCACATACAAGGTCAATACATAAGATCCAATGGTAGGATTCCAGGCTCCATTGGTTAAACATAAAAGTCTTTATGTGATACATGATGGATTCGGAGAGTAGCATATAGTCAATCACATTATCCCCATTATGTTTTCTACACTTGAATCCATTGGTTTCATTCCACAAAGATATACCATTGACAATGAGCATGCCCATGCTATTACACATGTGTAAAATTAGCTTTTTATACTGATCCGGCCCTTTCTCATCCATTGAAGTACAATCATGCAAGTGAACTTACTCCAACTCCCTTGAAATGTATGGCATATCAAATTGTTGAGTATCATGTTGCAATGTTTTTGTGTGAGCATACATATCCCCAAAGACAATAACATCGCCTTTGCCTTTAAGATAAGAAATATTCTCTTCTAGATCAAAAAATGAATGATCTCTATCCATGCAAGCATAAAATAAAAAGTCGTGATGAGGAATGTAGCAATCGGCTATAAAAATGCATACTCTTTTTGGTGTCAGAATTTTCAGCCATACATAACGTTTGTACTTGTCATCTTTCACAATTGATACATAATATTTGATTTCTTTGTTAACCATACATGCTACCCCTCCTTTCCCTCTTCATTGCTTGAGATTCTTTGACCACATCAATGAATGTATATTATAATCCTTTGTGTATCATGCTCTGAAGTTTCAACGAGAAGCACAACATCCACTTTTCTTGCTTGTTCATCAATGTCAACCCCCGCATTCCATGGCTATTCATTGCAATTCCAAAATCATATTTTCAATTGTAACTCGACCTCACAGGCCGCACATTCCTATTTGCTCGAGAGACTTGCCTCCTCTTTGAGCACATTTTCTGCATGAGCGATCTACTTGTTTTTCTTATTTCTTTCCTCATATGCCTTGCGGCGTATATTTTGCTACTTAATAGTGAGATTCTCACATACAAAACATTTTGTATCCCTCAAATAGATCAAACTATTATCAAGGATAATATTTCATTTGGTCTCATTGGGCATGATGCATACAATTGGCCATTCTCCAAAGCAAGGAGCTCCTTCCTTATCCGCTCTATGTGCTCCATAGATCATAACTCTAGACATGTCAAAGTGGGTGTTGAAGAAATCTATAATAACAATGGCAGGAGAAGGAGGTGTCTCTAACTTCTTTTTGAGAATTCCACGAATAACAAAGTTCTTTGAGCGTCGCTCTCGTTCCTTTAAATCCTTCACATCCACATTCTCCACATTTTTTGTTTGAGCCATAGCTTGCATGCGGGAGGAATTAGGAACCACATTGCTACCACATACATCAGTCCAAGACTTATTTGTGCATACATTTTTCATGTCGTATACATCTCGGCTCATGGTGTCAAATTTCTCCTCTTTCAATACATGGTCATACTCTCCTTTGCTCTTGTGCTCCTTCAAAGCATTCAAGTCCACAAGAGAGCGTTTACATTCCTTGACTTCCTCTTTAAGTTGCAGCATATGTGTTGTTTGCATCTCAAGCATCCTCTTGATTCTCATTCTCAACAACAAGAATGCTTAGCGTGCCATTCTCCACTGTAAGTGTCCGTAATTCTTCACCTTGTTTGTTTACGGTCTTTTGCAATGATACCAAATATACCATGATCATGATTTTCGATATCACTAATTGAGTGGTTTTGTGTTATCTCCACACTTAGGAGATTTTGGTATTTTCTACAATGGTTTTGGACCTTGATAAAGGAGAAGAACCCTTGCAATGCCGGAAGACATTGTATGTCAAATAAGGGATGAGAGTAAACTTTTTTGAACCTATTCACTTTAGAAATGCTACTACAAAAATTCCTTCTATAGGTCTAAATTTTTTTGTGTTACATCAATGCGTAGAGGGCACTGTGCTATTTCATTGATGCTATAGATCACTCAAATCAGAGTTCATATGAAGATGTTATGATCAAAAGGGTGAATTGCTATCTGCTAGGTCAAAAAACGGATGCATTGTAGAAGCTACAGTGAGCTACATTAGTCAACGGTAGACCGCACGGACCACCATCAGATGGTGTCCTGTCAGTAGTTAGGGTAATCCAAGATGAGGAAAAATCTAGACTCAGTAGTCTGTGCTATGAAGGGCCTCTCAGAAGAGGTGTGGTGACCAAGTTTTCTGCACAGTGATCATCCTATATGAAGAACGAAAGCTAGATTGAGCAGTCTGACCTGCAAATATCCCTTGAGAAGAGGAAAGTCTAGAACAATATTTCCACACTGTCTTGCTTGCATCTCCTGCCTCCAATCCTCCAATTTCAACCAACACAGAATCCGTGCCAATAACGCCACCAAAAGCTACTGCAACTAAGTGTGGCTTTCAATGTGAATGATCTTGGAGTGTCCTACTGCCCAGGTCGGGGGATAAATCTACTGTAATATTATCGAGGGTGAGTCTAAGTAACTCTGAAGGTAGAAATCCAAATAGTCAGGAGTGTAGAAGAGCAACTGCACTATCATCCATGCCAAGCTTCATGTGACTCCGGATGTAGTCGGATGATGCTAGATATCTGGCATCTTGCGGGTAAACTCTCCAAGAAAGTCCAAAGCACTAAAGTCCCACTCCAGTCTGTAGATCCAGTCAATGAACCTATTTAAGAAGATATCCAAGATACTCTCCCTAAGTCCATGTAGATACTCCTATGTAAGCAAGTGATCTAATGTGCCGAGGTGAAGTGGTAAGTGTCTGGATGGTGGTGTCTTCTTTGGGAATGTCAGAATCCCATATGCAATTTGGAGAACTTGGAATCATTTTTGGGCCCTATAAGAAGTTCCACATCATCTTAGAGAGAGAAAATGAAAATGCTAGATAATATATTTTAGGTGATGCTTTTTTGCACCAACAAACAACCAAAATGACATTCATTGTTAGGTAGCTGCCCTTTGTTCTCTAAACAAGAATCTAAATAATCGTATGACTAATGATTTGAAACACCAATTTATAAGAATTCCCTCCAAAACATAAGCTACAAAAACTCTATCAACTCTAAACGTGGGACTATCGTGATTTCAAATGCGAGCTTCCAAGCCTTTGTTGCCAAAACTTGAGATATTTTTATTAGTCGTATGAATGGAAAATGCTCCTTAATTCCCTGATGAAAACATCAATTTTAACCTCAAATCCCAAGTCCCTTCATCTTCAACACTTACACAAAGAAAGAACACACATCATCTGTTCGAATTAGGGTTGCAGAGAAACACACACAGCTTGGAGAAGACGAAGGAAGCTCAAGGCACACAATAGAGAGTGTGTTCATTAGTATGCAATGGAAAGATAGATAGCCCTAGAGTGATGGGCGTATATATAATTCTTGGGGGAAAAAACCTCCTAAAGAGGGAAAAAATGCCCCGGTGATCCTAATGTGCTCACACACATCACTACCACATGTATATGGTAACAAATCCCCCCTGGAGTGATGCGGTGAACAAGAGCTGGCACATGAATAAAGGGAAGTGCCATGCCCTGAGGACATGATCAGTCCACAAAGGAGAGTAAGCCCAAAGCTTTGTGGAAAGCTTCAAGCTTCTCACGAGACAATGCCTTTGTGAAATGATCTGCAAGGTTGTCCTGTGTTGGCACATAAGCCAAGCTGATCTCTTCTGCTGAGAGCCTCTCCCTGACATAGTGGTAATGCACCTCAATGTGCTTTGTGCGAGCATGAAAAACTGGGTTCCTCACAACTGCCAATGTGCTCTGACTGTCAATGTAGATAGTGTTGGCAGTGTCCTGTCCAACACCCAAATCAGCCATAAGGCGTCTCAGCCATACACACTCAACCGTAGCTGTGAAGACTGCCTTGTACTCAGCCTCACAACTCGAAGTGGCCACAGTAAAGAGGCGGCAAAGAAGCAACCATATCAGATTTTTGCAAACGCAGAAAACTGGCAAAATTCAGATGACCAAAACGTGCATTCCAAAGTTTTGCATCTGAAATAGACCTTGAATCTGCAACAGCATTTGCAAAATTTTTTCCACACTTGTCATACAAAGTGATCTTATACAGCCCATGGCACAAGAGGGCAGATGCAACAATTTCATCACCAACACTAAGATTATGAACTCTACATCTGTCATCCACAAATTTGACTACAAGTCCAAGTCTAGCAAGTGCGGATAAAGAAAAGAGATTCTTCTTGATCCCAGGTACATAGGTTGCATCAACAAGTGTGAAGGAACTGTCATTTGCAGCAGTAAGCACAATCTTTCCAACTCCCTGAACCGGATAAGAGGCATTGTTGGCACAAGTGACTGAATTCCCATGAGGGACAGACTCGAGAGAGCTGAACAATTCATGATGTGAGGTAATGTGCTTTGTAGCACCACTGTCGAAATACCACACATGTGAATTTGCAGCAACAACTGACAAGCATGCATCATGGAGAACAGGATTGTAAGTGCACTCTACACTAAAAGCCCATTCTGTATGAACATCAGCATTACAGTCTTCTTTCAGAGAAGACTCAACAATGGCTAAATTTGTAGTGGAACCAGCATTTGCAGTGGAACCACCCTCTTTCTTCTTAGCCTCTTTGGCCTTTAGCTCAGGACACGACTTTATCAACTGATCATTAGCTTTACAATCATGGCAACGCATCTTCTTTTTTCCCTTATCACCAGAATTTCCAGACAAAGTGATGCCAACCAATTAGGAACAGAAGTTTTGCCACTCACAGCAGAACCATAAGAAGTGGATGCATTGCTGTTACCACCCTTTCTTTGAGACGCAGTAAAAGCCTGTTCAACTGCACGCTGTCTAGTCCTGTTTTTTCTCAAAAGTGACTCTTGCAACAGCAATGTGCATAATGCATCAAACTTGACAACTTCTGGATTTCCTTGGGTCATAAGTCTCCAAGTACTAGCAAAAGTCTAGTATGAATCTAGTAAGGCATCAAGAACAGTCTGCACAAGGGAACTGTCTGAAATGACTTCACCTATAGAAATAAGTTGCTCATTGATATCCTTGACACTAGCAAGGAAAGTGTTCATATCATCTTTCTCATGCATAATCTTCGACTCCAACTCTTTACGCAGCAAAGAAATTTTAGCCTCATTGCGGTTTGCATAAAGACCATCCAAAATATCCCAAGCCTGTTTTGTAGATTTTGCTGAATGGATGTGAGAAACAATGGTGCGCTTCACAGACAACGCAATCAATGCATGAGCCTACGCATCCTTTACATCCCAACGAGGTTATTCCGTCGTAGGCAAAACAACTCTAATAGCAACAATCCTTGTAGCAAGACCTACAACATCGTCAACATCGCTTGCATCCTCAGAACCAGGACGTACATCAATGCCCTGCAGAATATTCTAGATGCCCTTTCACACAAGAACATGTTGCATCATGTAAGCCCACATAGGGTAATTTTCCCCATCCAACCTGTCCTCAGCAACAAACATCTTGAACACATCTGTGTTGTTGTTGTCAGCCATGGTAAATACTGCATCTAATATGAAAACAACTCAAAAATAGGAGAAACGGAGCGGGAATAACATGTACTATATAGCACAAACCGTAGAAGACTGTAAGGCACCTATTATACAGAAAACGGCACTGACAAAAATTCTGCACAAAATGACGAAATAACCTGTGCAGTAGTGTCTGTAGTGGAAACGGAGGCCAAAATGAGCTCGAATCAAAAATCTGAGCAGAGTAAGCTCTACGAGCACTCCCAAAATATATGTCGACTTGTGAACGCTCGCCAAAGCTCACTAAAATTGGAGAAAGTGAGCAGGCATGAGCTGGAGCTGCTGGCGACTAAGCCCGGGAGGACGTAACCTGCTCTGATACCAATTGTTGGAATTAGGGTTGGAGAGAAACACACATAGCTTGGAGAAGACAAAGTGCAAGGCACACAATAGAGAACCTTTTACATTTCATAGACGATGGCAAGGATGGGATACTGGGATACACTGAACATTTGGAAATACGAGGATTGAATGTAGAAAGGCAAATAAACCTCCTAGCAATGGAGAACATGTAGCTCAAGAAACTTAATGAAGCATGCGCTCAAAAGAATTTATCAAATAGAGAGACAATCCAAATCCTTGAGAAGAAGATCACAAGTTTGCATGTGAAAGACACCATGCTTGGGAGGCAGAAAAGAAAACAAGATCTATGTAGCATAGAGAATATGAAGATTGGTAGTGGAGGCCTGAAAAAAAAATTACGAGCTTTAAGGTGACTCGAAGTTTGGTTTTTCTTTTGTATCATATATATGATTTACACTTTCTTATTATTGATCATGACGCATGGTGCTTTCTTTTGCAGGACTTTGCTACATCCAAACTCGAACGGAGTAGGTTTCAATGTCGTTGTGCATTACATTCGTTCAGTTCCAAAACATGCAGTTGAAGAGATGATAACTTAGAAGAAATTTGATAAATTGAAAGGGAGGCTCCTTACCTCCTTCATGAAGGATAATCAACTGGAGCCAATGGAAGTGCAAGCAATACTTGATGAGAGTGGCATCTCGCAGATGGGATACATGGCTCTCTTCAAAGCATTAGTTAAAAATTCTCAAAATAAATTATAGAGAGGATCATTGGTTCCAAATCCATCTCATTAAAGTCTGCATGCGAACACGTAAACGATGAGGTGTTTGAGAAACTTGATCACCATTCCATATTGAAGCAACATTCATAGGCAAGGGGGAGAGAGGTACAATATAATGAGCATAATAACCTCTTTGTTGATCTTGAAGCATTGCAAATGTATGCAATTTACTTCTTTGATATAAGTTGAGAGGAGTAAAATGGAGTTCTCAAGTTTGCCTTGAAGCTCGATGAGTGCGCGGTCGTCCTGAATAATAGAAAGCTAGAGAGAGTCACCATTACCCTCATGAACAGATCTTTGGCTCCATCAATAACCAAGGAGGAGCCACAATATCTCAACGTGTATTCCAAAAATAATATTATGATGCTAGGTTCATTTGAGGTACACTTGGTTCAATATCTAATAGAAAACATATTGCATGTATGGTTCTTGGCTTTATCTTCTTGATTATACATACAGGTCAATAAAGAAAATTTTGAAATCCTCCATTGGGTTTTTAGTCAAACTTAGATTCCTTCTATCATCTGTGATGAAAGAAATGGAGATGTGCTTTCAGTGGAAGGATTTGGTGACTACAAAGTTGAATGGCACATGGCAGGTGCCTTAAAGACTCTTAAGTGCATGTACAATATAACCCACGATGCATCTGTGGAAAATCCATGTTTATATTGCATGGCCGATGCATAATCCCTTGAGAGTGAGAAATGGACTAGAGATCCCAACAGATATCTTCAAGATAAATCTTTTCGTCCAGTGCTTGATATTCCTCTTTGTAGAGTTCACGTTTGTACACTCCATGCACTCTAATGAATTATTGAAAAAACAACATACTACAAGCCATAATCGACAAGTTTGTATACCTGACAAATAACTTGTGCACCATAATCGCTGCCGTACACGAACAGAGAGGGGAAGAGAGAGCGAGAGAGAGCAAGAGAGCACGTGTAGGCGCACCTCCTAGAGTGGAGTACTACACCAGCACGACGAGAGAGAAGAGAGGAGAGGAGAGAAGAATACACAGACACTGGGTGCAATCTCCCCCTGTGCAAGAGTGACCATTTCCCTCTTGCACGTATTTAATTTATAGATTTCTTGAATGGTCAAAATGAGTACAAACTGGCCGGCCGGTCATAAATGGTCAAAGCTCATAAAGAGAACTTGAATAATCAAATATACATAAAATGTAACGTCCTTCTACATAATCCATTGTCTACTAATTCTTTTGCCACCTGTTAGCTGCAATATATGGATAAATGTCAATTACATAACAATGTGCATCAGAGGACTGGCATCGACTAGACTATTCAAATTTTGCCATGATTCCACAATCTTGTGTAAAATGCTTTTTGTCGATCCGTTCCACCCTAAAATGTCGACCTTTACACCATGATTTTGTGTATGACTTATACTACAACCAACAAAGATTATGAGTGGTCGTTCAAACATCTAGAAAGTCGTTCGTCATACATTGCAAACTTACCTTGGCCGAGCAACCCCGAGAATGCTCACACTCCTCCTCAGTCACTTCTTCACCGGATTGTTGTACGCTTTTCAATTGGTTGTGCAACCATCTTAAGCTCATAAATGTTGGTAGGCTCTCCAGAGCTTCCAGATAATGCATCGATGATTGTCTTCCCCGTCTCCACTCAATTCGTGCCCTTTGTCACTCTTACTTTGCATCCTCGTATTGTGAAATCCACTTTTGCATCACTGGATTGTGAAGCATGTAAAATCGGTTTATTTTATCCTCTAGATCTTTCGTCATCTTCTTCTCAATGCCGAGATTTCACATGACAATCCCAGATATGCCCTCATCATCTATGGTTTGCCATAGCGTGTCTCAGGCTTTATCAAATTTGTCTAGCCACTATTCAATGTAAACTAGGGACTCTAATACCAGCCAACCTTCTACCATGCTACCCTTCGGACGTGCCTTCTGACGCACATATCTCTTGAGCATTTTCATGAAATGTTCTAAAATGAATATCCATTTAGAATGTACTGTGCCAGCTATTTCCACCTCATCAACTATGTGAACAAGAAGATGCACTTGAATGGTTAGCATGGTAGTAAAAAAGTGTTTCTCAAACATGCACACAACCTCTGCAGTGTTTAGTTTGGCAAATGGGATGGAGTCTACATTGATCTCCTTTTGTGAGATCCATTGCACCAACTTCGCAAGTTTGTAGATTGTGTTACGGACGTCACGAGACAAACATCCCTCAATGGCCACCGGTAAAATAAAGTGCAAAGCACGTCTAGCAATGATATTAAAGTCCACACACGAATTTGTTATACAATTTTCACTATGATATATTCCACTTCAAACATACTTGATACATTTTATGCCAGTCGTGTGACTTTAAACCAGTAAGCTTCCCATTTTTAGTGAAACACGTTCGGAGCGAGTGCATTACGCAAGTGGGGGTCCGCATAGATCAAATCGTCTGTTTTACTTTGCGTTCTTGGGCTCCTGTCAAGATCCATGGTGCTTAAAGGAGTTTTATCCATCCATCGGATGCTGTCTGCAGCCAATATTGCTCCATACGATCCACATTTATAAGGTCAACCCTGGCTTCCCAAACTATCTTTCTTGCAGGTCAGATGGTCCCACAACAAATTACCCACATTCTTGAATATGTGCATTGGATCGAGCAAGTGATTGATCGTGAGTCTTGGCCAATATGGTAGCTCGTACCATAGAGAGAGTCTCTTCATCCTAGGGATAGACCGTCATCACACATCTCCTTCTGCTCTAAGCATGCTTGTCCTGACATCCTCGATGGCTCTCTTCCCAAAAACCTTCGTGTAAATTATGTTTTTTTGGAAGATACGCTTGATGACCTTCATAGATTTGTTTCTTCAGTGAGGGTGCCTGGCGTGCATTAAGTCTAGGTCCACATGTGACACATGCTCTGTATTCGCTTGTTTGAATCCATGCATGTATACACATGACAATAGATAAGCTTGAGAAAAACCAAGATTTATAGTATTTGAGTTTGAGTGTAAATCACATGAGCATTCTGCTAGTCTGGGATAGTCATGCATGTTCCACATTAGAATGCCTCTGATCAAAGCACTCCGTCGACCTGTGTGTCAGCTCATATCCACCACTTCTATGCCAATTCACAATTGTTGTAGCTCTTCCAATAGTGGAGGAAGATACACAACCATATTCTTCACTTTATACTGCCCCGACAAAATCAAGCTTAGAAACAGGTGCCCCTTCTTGGTAATCAACCACGGGGGAATGTTGTAGTTGACGAAGACAATGGGCCATACACTGTAAGATGTTGATCTCTGACCAAATGGATTTACGCCATTCATAGCCAGGCCTATGTAGAAATTTTGATCTTTCCTAGCAAAATCCGGCCATGTATCATCTATATGTTTCCAGGCCGCGCAATCTGCAGGAATCTGTAGCACACCATCCAAAGATCTATTCTCCTCATGCCATGATGCTAGGGCGGCCATGGACTTACATTCAAAGAAATGCTTAATGCGAGGAAGCAGAGGAAAATGTCACAAAACCTTTTGTGGAATTTTTGGTTCGTGGAGATCTACTCGATATCTCTCGGAATCACATTCCGAACACTTCTCCATGTCTATGTATTCCGCTCTGAAAAGATTGTAGTCGTTAGGACACGCGTGAATCGAATTGTAATCCATCTCCAAGTTTTGCAAGATCTTTCTTGCTTCCTCTCTGGAATCTGGCATCACATTATCAGCTGGCAGTTAGTGCTGGTAGTACACTTGTGTAAGTAATCTATCATATCATTATACATCTAGAGTTTTTTATTGAAGTAAACACATTGTAATAGATCACCTGAAAAGCGTTGTGACGCTAGTGTCACTCCATCCAAACTTTGCCTGCATGTTGAGAAGAACCAAGAGCGCCTTCAATCTAAACACACGTGCTCCATCATACAATGGCATATCGGCTTCACTTTTCATATCATAATAGATAAGCCTTTATGAATCCATGATCGTCTCGATCATTTCATCAATTTCGGACTCAAACATTGCCTCGTTGGGAATGTGGTCTGCATGATCATCCTCCGAGCTGTCAAAGGCTACATCTTGTGTCCTCACATATGCTACTTGACCAAAGCGCCTGCGAACACGTCTACTAGGTTGCAAGATTGTTGTCTGTTGGTCAGCGTAAGAGTCTGACGAGTTATAATTGGCAACAACTTGATCTATAGTAGATGGATGAAACTTGCCAAATTCTCAAATGTGCTGCAAAGAAACGCGTCTTGTCCGTCGCACAATATGTTTGCATTGATTACAAGGAGAGAGAGAGAGAGAGGGAGAGTGCATGTTTACCTGTTTCGCTTGAGCGTCAAAACTCAGATATGAGATCTGAGTTTTTATCGCTCTCGATTTATTTTTTTCCCTTGTCGAGATTGCTATGGGCATCTCTATAGGCGTTTCTATGCAACAAAGAAAATAGAGACGTCCATAGCGACGCCGTGGATTTTAACTTTTGAGTGTCGCGTTGTGAGCTTCGCTAATGTGAAGTACCTCTTGTAGTGAAAAACCGTACTCACATTTACATGCTTGAGCCTATCCCCTTGTCAGTGATACGCACTATCATAGCCATTCAGCTTAGCTCCCACTCCCTTCAATGTGAGACATGGCATTGGAAAAATGGAGAAGAGTCAAATCGAATTTGCACACTGTGCTCACTACAAGTTCGAGAGTCTGAGTACCACACACTAGTAGAGTGTTGAGCTTTTGACCACATCTCAACTTGCTTCCCTCACATTTTTAGCCATGACTTGAACCTACACACTTTCCTCTCCCAACCACAATGTGGGCTATCCATTGTGACTTTCGTCACCATAATTTTGGATCATCAAGAGTCACTCATCAGTCACACATATACTACATCACATGTAACTTTGATCCTGCAGGTCATATTTGACCTCCGAGGACAATAATAAAATCTCTCTCTCTCTCTCTCTCTCTCTCTCTCTCTCTCTCTCTCTCTCTCTCTCTCTCACACACACACACACACACACACACACACACACACACACACACACACACACACACACACACACATGCACTCTCACAGGAGTGTAGGCTTGTCCACCATTGACAAGATGATTTCTAGAGATGCATAGCAACATGTCGGAGTTTGGATGACATCGAAAAGTTTTCATCTCCAAAGGCCGTATCAAATTGATGAATATGCGGCTTAGAACTTTGTCTACATTGTTGAAAGCTCCATCAAATGAGAGGAAGCTTATGCTTTTACCTCCTTTATTCAACTTTGTTAGGCGAGATGATCTCTTCCAAGCTGCATGAGAGTATCGATGGACTCTCTTTTTTTGTGCTTTTTGAGAGAATTTTTGTCTAAATAGGAGGAACTCCCCGATTTAGATGATCTTGGCGTGATGACAGAGAGCTAGATGGCCTCTTCCTTCTCTACTTTTTTTCAAGATTCTTCTCACTCTCCTCAGAGTGATCATAGAAAAGAGAGCTTAAGAATATCCTCCCAAGAGGAGGTGATGGGTGAGGGAGTTATTCAATGTCTCCTAAGGTGTACATCTGCATCAGATGACACACGACTATCTTCTTTATCAAAAGATTTCAATCTCGTGTCTTTATGCTTATTTTTTCCCTTTGCTTCACATTGAGATCTTCTTCCTCTCCTTGCATTAGATGAGTGATTCTTTCGCTCAATAAAATTTTCTCTTTTTGAAGTCTCTTTACGCGATTTCAAAAAGATATTTACTCTTTTTGAAGTCTCTTTACGAGATTTCACAAGAGAATCCTCTTTGGGAACAAGGACAATAAGATTATAGGCATGTAGATGTGTTTGGACCACAGTATGTAGAGTAGAATTTTTCATACCTCTTACAACCTACATGCAAGCATTTCAATTGCCCAAAATCCTCTTTTTGAAGTCTCTTTATGAGACTTAACAAGAGAATTCTCTTTGAGAACAAGGACAATAAGATTATATGTTTGTCCATGCCCAAACTCCATCACATTAGAAAATTTCATAGATCTTTTGGAGGGTCTTTTAGTAAAGAGAGAAAAAAGAGATCCTCCAATGAAAGAAGAGCCAATGTTACGTAAAAAAAAGATTGATATTAACAAAAATATGAAAAAGGTATCACTCACTCATTCCATGATTCAACGGTCCTTCAAAATGGTCACCTTTTCATTAAATGCGAGTGTCTTTCTCACGAGGTCGACGCCGCTCATTCAATATGGCATTCGTCGTCATTGAGATGAAAAAAAATCACAAAAATGTCGACTAGTATGAGAATTTTAAGATTTTGACATCGCCAATGTGTCAGGAACGCCCAAAAATCTAAAAATTGAATGTCTACTTGCCATACTCTCCCTCTCTGGGTGTCAGAATAGGGCACTCATATTTAATGAAAAGCTGACCGTTTTGAAGGAATGCTGAAAAGATGGGTTTACTTTTCAGAGTATCTAGTTATCCTTTTGGACGTACTCAATAAGTGGTGCAAAGGTATTTTAAGATAAAATTTTAAAGAGAGAAATAGAATTTCTTAGAAGGCCCTCCAAATGACCTCTGAAATATTCTAATGAGATTGCCAGTGTCATTGTATAAATCCAAACCAGTAAAATCAATCACTCGCTCTCCACTTCTTGATTGCAAACAGACATGGCGATGATGCTTTGTAAATCATCCACCAATTTTTAACATTTTGCTTATCCATTCACCCCTTTGACCCTATTTTCTTGAAAGAATATTTAGAATCTCTTTCAAATCTTCTCTAATCCTATCTAATTTAGACTCGGACCTATACCAAATCGTCTCAAGTTGTGTGGGTGAGAAAATGCTATTTTCATCAAACTTTTTTGGCACAGTGTCATCCTTACACAAAATATGGAGGAACGAAAACCTATCTAATATGTCATTTTTGTATACGAGAAAATCCAACCAATGAAGCTAATATTTTGCATGATATCGTCCTTGGATGAATTATGCATGGACATGGAACATTCCCATGACTTTGTTTTTGTTGGAATTAGGGTTGCAGAGCAACACACACAGCTTGGAGAAGACAAAGGAAGCTCAAGGCACACAATAGAGAGTGTGTTACTTAGTGTGCAATGGAAAGATAGATAGCCCTAGAGTGATGGGCGTATATACAATGCACGGGGGGAAAAACCTCCTAAAGAGGGAAAAAATGCCCCGGCGGTCCTAGTGTGTTCACACACATCACTACCACATGTATATGGTAACAAATCCCCCCTGGAGTGATGCGGTGAACAAGAGCTGGCACATGAATAAAGGGAAGTGCCATGCCCTGAGGACATGATCAGTCCACAAAGGAGAGTAAGCCCAAAGCTTTGTGGAAAGCTTCAAGCTTCTCACGAGACAATGCCTTTGTGAAATGATCTGCAAGGTTGTCCTGTGTTGGCACATAAGCCAAGCTGATCTCTCCTGCTGAGAGCCTCTCCCTGACATAGTGGTAATGCACCTCAATGTGCTTTGTGCGAGCATGAAAAATTGGGTTCCTCGCAATTGCCAATGCGCTTTGACTGTCAATGTAGATAGTGTTGGCAGTGTCCTGTCCAACACCCAAATCAGCCATAAGGCGTCTCAGCCATACACACTCAACCGTAGCTGTGAAGACTGCCCTGTACTCAGCCTCACAACTCGAAGTGGCCACAGTAGGTTTCTTCTTGCTTAACCATGATATACATGAACTGCCAAGCATGAAACAAAAACCACTTGTGGACACTCACGTGTCAAAACAACCAGCCCAATCTGAGTCTGAAAAAGCATGTAAGTCTGGCGGCAATGATCCCCCCTTGGGATAAAACAAGCCAAGATGTAAAGTGCCACTAAGGTAGCGGAAAATTCTCTTGACAACCTGCTAATGCTTAGACCCTGGGCTATGCATAAATCTGCTGACCTGTGAGACTACAAACTGAATATCTGGCCTCGTGTTGCATACATAAATGAGGCAGCCAACAGCAGTTTGGTAAAGAGTGACATCAGCAGGATCACCAGCATCATGTAGACTCAATTTCAAACATGTTTCCATGGGAGTGGCAATAGGTTTGCAATCCTCAAGTCCAAACTTACATAGCAATGTCTCTATGTAACTTTTCTGACACAAGGCAATACCACCATCACACTGCTTAAACTGTATACCCAAATAATGATGCAACAGTCCCAAATTTTTCATCTTGAAAGTAGCATTCAAATCAGCCTTAATTTCAGCAATATGTCTCTCATTTGGTCCAGTGATCAGAAAATCATCAACATAAAGAACCACAATGAGAAATACATCATCCTCACGCTTTACATACAATGTGCTTTCTGTTGGACTGTTATGAAAGCCTTGTTTAACCAAATGAGTATCAGCTTTCTCATACCAAGCACGAGGATATTGCTTCAACCCATACAAAGCCTTCTTACATCTGCACACTTTGTCCTCTTGTCCTTTTATGACAAAACCGCGAGGCTGCGTTACATAAACTTCCTCAAATATGTCACCATTCAAGAAAGCAGTAACAATGTCTGACTGATGTACATCCCAACCAAAATGAGCTGCCAATGGACATAGAAAACGCACAGTAGTCATACAACAAGTGGGAGCAAAAGTCTTTTCATAATCTATGCCTTTTTGTTGTGCATAACCCTTTGCAACAAGTCAAGCCTTATGGCGATCGATCTCACCATCCGGCTTGTGTTTCAACTTGTAAACCCACTTCGTACCAATGGCCTTTTTGCCAGGAGGCAAATCACATAAAGTCCATGTGTCATTTTCTATAAGTGCATCATATTCTGATTGCATGGCAGCCATCCAATTTTCTGAATTCTGTGCTTCATCAAAAGACAGAGGCTCCTCAACGTCATGTAAGCTAGACACAGCCAAAGCATAACAATGTGATGCATAAGATGCATGGCGAGAGCCTGAACGAGTACGACTAGACAAAGGTGCATCCAATTTACTGTCACGCAAAGTGTGCACCAGCCATTTTGGCATACCTCTAGCCTGCTCATTTTCAGCCCTTTCCTCATCAAGTACATCATGTACATCTACATCAGTAATAGGCTGTTCTAAAACATTTTCAGAAACCCCCATAGGCTGTACATTTGCCTCATTGGAACTTACATTCGTATTTTCACCACTGAAAAGAGGCAACAAAGTGTCATAAATGTCACTGTCTCTAGTACATGACAACAAGGGCTGAACAGAATCTTCCACAAACACTACATCCCGTGAAACCAGAATACGTTTTGTTTGTGGATGATACAACCTGTAACCTTTGCTTTCAGCACTATAACCAACAAAAATACATTTGACAGCCTTATCATCCAATTTTTTGCGCTGCACTTGTGGCACCAAAGCATATGCCAGACAGCCAAAAACACGCATGTGCTCAATAGAAGGCTTTCTATCATGCCATGCTTCATATGGAGTAATAGACTGCAAAGATTTCTTAGGACACCTGTTAAGTACATAAGTGGCACACATGATGGCCTCAAGCCAAAAAGAATGCGACAAAGCTTGACTTTTGACCATACATCGTGCCATTTCCGTAAGTGACCTGTTTTTCCTCTCAGCAACACCATTTTGCTGAGGTGTATAAGGCACTGTACATTGGTGTTTTATCCCACGACTAGCCAGAAATGCATTAAATTCATGAGACATATACTCCCCCCCTCGATCTGAACAGAGGGTGCCCATAGTACATTTCGAGACATTTTCAGCCATAGCCAGAAATTTTTTGAAGCACATAAAAACTTCGAACTTCACTTTAAGCGGAAATACCCATGCATGCCTGGAGTAATCATCAATGAAAGTCACGAAGTACAGGTAATTTCCCAAGGATGGAGTTTGCATGGGCCCACAAACATCACTATGCACAAGCTGCAACCTGCATGTGGCCCGAACTGAACCATCCTTTGGAAACTTAGAACGCTGCATTTTACCCAAAATACAGCCTTCAGAAACATGTTTGACAGGTGCTTCAAGAGGTGGCAAAGAAGCAACCATATCATATTTCTGCAAACGCAGCAAACTGGCAAAATTCAGATGACCAAAACGTGCATGCCAAAGTTTTGCATCTGAAATAGCCCTTGAATCTGCAACAGCATTTGCAAAATTTTGTCCACACTTGTCATACAAAGTGAGCTTATACAGCCCACGGCACAAAAGCCCAGATGCAACAATTTCATCACCAAAACTGAGATCATGATCTGTACATCTGTCATCCACAAATTTGACTACAAGTCCAAGTCTAGCAAGTGCGGATATAGACAACAGATTCTTCTTGATCCCAGGTACATAAAGTGCATCAACAACTGTGAAGGAACTGCCATTAGCAGCAGTGAGCACAATCTTTCCAACTCCCTGAACTGGATAAGAGGCGTTGTTGGCACAAGTGACTGAATTCCCATGAGGGACAGACTTGAGAGAGGTAAACAATTCACGATGTGAGGTAATGTGCTTTGTAGCACCACTATCAAAATACCACACATGTAAATCTGCAGCAACTGACAAGCATGCATCATGGACAACAGGATTGTAAGTGCGCTCTGCGCTAAAAGCCCATTCTGCATCAACATCAGCATTACAGTCTCCTTTCACAGAAGACTCAACAATGGCTGCATTTGTAGTGGAACCAGCATTTGCAGTGGAACCACCCTCTTTCTTCTTAGCCTCTTTGGCCTTCAACTTAGGACATGACTTGATCAAGTGATCATTGGCTTTACAATAATGGCAATGCATCTTCTTTTTGCCCTTATCACCAAAATTTCCAGACAAATTGCTACCAGCAGAAGCATTAGGAACATAACTTTTGCCACTCGCAGCAGACACATAAGAAGTGGCTGCATTTCCATTACCACCCTTTCTTTGAGAAGCAATAAAAGCCTGTTCAACTGCACGTTGTCTAGTCCTGTTTTTTTTGGAAAGTGACTCTTGCAACAGCAATGTGCATAATGCATCAAACTTGACAACTTCAGGATTTCCTTGGGTCATCAGTCTCCAAGCACTACAAGAGGTTGTGTGCTCTTGTGACGCTGTTAGTGACGGAAATACATTGGGTTTTTATAACCCCCGGCGTCGCTAAAACCGTCGCTACGAGAGCGTCGCTATATGCGTCGCTATGAGCGCCGCTATATGCGTCGCTATGAGCGCCGCTATACGCATCGCTATATAGCGATGCTCATAGCGACGCATATAGCGACGTTTACACAGAAGACTATAGCGACGCTCATAGCGACGCTACAGAGCCATAAATAGCGACGCTTATAGCGACGCCCGAGAGAATTTTTTTTTGGTGGCAAGGCATTGAATGCCCTGCCACCCATCAACCATATTGTACTTGATTCACTTTTTTAAAAAAGTGCAAAGGTAGATAATAGACCCAAAATAGTCACCCACAAGACGCATTGTTTGCAAAATTGACAATTGTACACATCATAGGCAAAATGAATTGATTGGCAAATGTAATAATGACAATTGTACAACATCATAGGCATAAAGAATTGATTGGCAAAAGGAACTGCGGTGACAAATGTAATAATATACATGGTTCAAAAAGACGTATAAAATCCGTCTCATGATACATAAGCTATGAGAAACCCTAAACTAATGCTATCTAGCTACGGCTAAACTGACGTCGTCTAGTCAGACGTCTCATCGCGTCCAAGCGGCGTATCTGTCGGATTCTGCAAAAAAAGACAATAAGACAGCTTTCAGTAAGTATAAACATATAACGACATTTATAAAACAATACAAAAAATAAGAAAGAGTAAACCCTAATACTAACCATGCCGCCGCGAGAACTGAGAATGTCCATCAGGGCGTTTAAGCTCTTCCTGCCTGCGTACTCGCGCTCGTATGGTGTGGGATCACGTCCTGTCATCGACCACTGTCAAAACATACAAAGATTTCATTATGTTAGAACTAAAAAACTCATAAACCCTAAACTATCGAACATGCATAAAGAGCAATGCAAAAACACTTACAAAATCAGCCTCAAATGATGCCCATCCACCGCTCCCCAAGTGGTGCGAGCTCCCTGCCTCTACTCGCGCTCTGGCTGCATCCTTTTGTTGCTTCCACTTGTCGGGATTCTTGCGCGCTGCTTTCTTCGCATTCTTCCAATCTTCTTTGGCCAGCCAATCTGGCCTGTTCCACCCATTCTTGATTGCTTTTTGCACTTTGGAACGCTTGTGTTTGCAGTATTTGCGCATTCGAATCTTCATCAGGTCTTTATTGAAGCGCTGATCTCGTGTTGGAACGGGAAACTCATCATGAAGTATGCTGATGACTCTGTTTTTTAAATCACTTGGTACTTCACTCCATTTGTTTAGTATGTAGTGTCTAAACAGCTGAGAGCAAAGACCACGCATGCGCGAGATCACCTTCTTGCCGTCATCATCCATGATGATGCCGCCGCTGATGTCGACGGAGTAAGGCAAGCCCTCTGGCCGGTGACGCGTGAACCTGGGTGTCCCGGCAGGGGTCTCTAGCGGCGTGTCGATGGGGGTACGGACGTCAGGTGTCTCCACCGGCGTCTGGGCCCCGAAGCGAGGAGTGTCAAGTGGGGTGGCTCCTGGCGGAGTAGGTAGAGGTGTGTAGCTTCTAGGAACAGTCAACCGTGCAAAACCTGGCGTAGATGGCGATGTTGTGGCTGGTGTGGGGGCGGGCAAAGAAGGGGAGGGTAAAGAGCCTTGTCGAACACGAGGCGGTGTGGAGGCATCGGTGGCGGAATCCCCACAACAACCGCCACCGCCACCACTAGAGCGCCGGTGTCTAGACGAGTGTGAAGCTCGTCTCGTCGACGCCGAAGCTTCGGAGCGCGCCAAATGCTCCGAAAGAGAGGGAGATGCGGATGGAGTAGGAACGCGCGATGATGCGCCAGAGCGATGACGCTCCACGTACCACTGTCTCTGCTGCGGTGACAAAGAAGAAAGAAACTTCTCATCATCCATACCTGCATTAAACACACGAATATTTAAACTTAATATTGAATGAATAGAGTAGACAATGACGCAAAGACCATTAAATACAATGACGTAATGACGCATATAAATACAATGACGCAATGAATTGAGTGATAGAAGAGGCAAGTCGAAAACTCAGAATTTTCAATCAAAAGATGTGAGCGCGAGTAGAAAATAGCGTTATACACCATGGAAGGTACTTAGAGAGCCAGAGCTTTTACAACACGGAGCAAAATTGTTCAAATACAATATTTGTGGCTTTAAGAGATCTCTCTCTCATCCTCGCATAACTCAGCATAACTTCCTATATCTATATAGAGCTCTCCGTTTAAACACATATCCTCTATTTCATTTTGTAGCTCCTCTGCACGCACCCCATATAGAGTAGTAGCATCTTGATGCTCGTCTGGCACCACCGCAGCGGCTTCTGATTGAGCATCTTCTCTGATCTCCTCCATTGATGCCGTTGTGATTGGCACATGGTAGCCTTCATACGTCCTTGCACTACGAGGGGCTACCTCTATGACGTACCACCAGTTTGATGTAGACTTTGTAGGATGAAATATTACCTGCCAGAGCCACATAACTTACATGAGAGCTTTCAAGCACATAACTTGTAAAAGGGGGATGTTAACTATTTACATACTTACTTGTTCACAATGCTCGGGTAGTACGAAAGTGTCTCTTAGGTCAGTCCATTTCTTAGTAGAATCCACCTCAAGAAAACCAGACTCTCCTCTACGCACAGTAGCGTTGCGACCCTCCATGATTATCTTGAACCATTGCACGTCGAACAAGTCGACAAAAAATCCTCTGTAATCGATCCTCAAAATCTCTTGCAGCGTGCCGAAGTAAGTGAGTTCCGCCACCACAGGATCTGCATCAGAGGAACGTCGTCGACTAGACTGTTCAAATTTTGCCATGATTCCACAATCTTGAGTAAAACGCTTTTTGTCGATTCGTTCCACCCTAAAATGTCGACCTTTACACCATGCTGCTGTGTATGACTTATACTACAACGAACAAAGATTATGAGTGGCCGTTCAAACGTTTATAAATAAAGTCACTTGCTAGTCGTACATTGCAAACTTACCTTGGTCGCGCAACCCCGAGAGTACTCCCACTCTTCTTCAGTCACTTCGTCACCGCATTGTTGTGCGCTTTTCAATTGGTTGTGCAACCATCTTAAGCTCATGAAGGTTGGTAGGCTCTCCAGAACCGCTGGATAGTGCATCGGTGGTCGTCTTCCCCGTCTCCACTCGATTCGTGCCCTTTGTCGCTCTTGCTTTGCATCCTCATATTGTGAAATCCACTTTTGCATCACTGGATTGTGAAGCATGCAAAATCGGTTGATTTTAGCCTCTAGATCTTCCGTCATCTTCTTCTCAACACCGAGATTGCACATGACAATCCCAGATATGCATTCATCATCTATGGTTCGCCATAGCGTGTCCCGGGATTTATCAAATCCTTCTAGCCACTCTCCAATGTACACTAGGGACTCTGATACCAACCAACCTTCTGCCATGCTACCCTCCAGACGTGCCTTTTGACGCACATATCCCTTAAGCGTTTTCATGAAACGCTCTAAGAAGAACATCCATCTGGAATGAACTACTGTGCCAGCTATTTCCACCTCATCAACTATGTGAACAAGAAGATGCACCTGAATGGTTAGCATTGTAGTAGGAAAATGTTTCTCAAACATGCACACAAGCTCCGCAGCATTTAGTTTGGCGAATGGTATGGAGTCTACGTTGATCTCCTTTTGTGAGATCCATTGCACCAACTTTGCAAGTTTGTAGATTGTGTTACGGATGTCGAGAGACAAACATCCCTCAATGGCAACCGGTAAAATAAACTGTAAAGTATGTGCAGCAATGATATTAAAGTCCACATTTTATGCAATGATATTAAAGTCCACTATGAACGTACCTGACACATTTTATGCCAATCGTGTGACTTCAAACCGGTAAGCTTTCCTTCTTTAGTGAAACACGTTCGGAGCGAGTGCATTACGCCAGTGGGGGTCCGCAAAGATCGAATGGTCTCTTTTACTTTGCGTTCTTGGGCTCCTGTGAAAATCCATGGTGCTTTAGGGAGTTTTATCGATCCATCAGACGCTATTTGCGGCCAATATTGCTCCATACGATCCACAATTCTAAGGTCAACTCTGGCTCCCAAAGTATCTTTCTTGCCGGTCAAATGGTCCCATAGTAGATTACCCACATTCTTGAATATGTGCATTGGATCGAGCAAGTGATTGATCATGAGTCGGGGCAAGTATGGTAACTCGTACCATAGAGATAGTCTCTTCATCCCTGGAGGCAATCCGTCATCACACATCTCCTTCTGCTCTAACCATGCTTGTGCAGACATCCTTGGTGGCTCTCTTCCCAAAAAGTCGTCGCGTAACACATGATTCTCTGGAAGATACGCTTGATGACCTTCGTAGATTTGCTTCTTCAGTGAGGGTGCCCTACGTGCATTCAGTCTAGGTCCACATGTGACACATGCTCTGTATCCGCTTGTTTGAAGCCCTGCATGTATACACATGATAATAGATCAACTATGGGCAAAAACAAGATTTACAGTGTCTGAGTGAGGAGTGTCAATAGATCACCTGAGCATTCTGTTAGCCCGGGATAGTCATGCATGGTCCACATTAGAATGCCTCTGATCAAAGCATTCCGTTGTCCTGTGTGTCGGCTCATATCCACCACCTCTATGCCAATCCACAATTGTTGTAGCTCTTTCAATAGTGGACGAAGATACACATCCATATTCCCCACTTTATATCGCCCTGGCACAATCAAGCTTAGCCATAGGTGCCCTTTCTTCGTAGTCAACCACGGGGGAATGTTGTAGTTGACGATGACAATGGGCCATACACTGTAAGATGTTGATCTTTGACCAAATGGATTTACGCCATCCATAGCCAGGCCTAAGCGCAAATTTCGAGCTTCCTTGGAAAAATCCGACCATGTTCCATCTATATGTTTCCACGCTACGCAATCTGCAGGAATTCGTAGCACACCATCCAAAGATTTATTCTCCTCATGCCATGATGCTAGGGCGGCCATGGACTTACATTCGAATAAATGCTTGATGCGAGGAAGCAGAGGGAAATGTCACAAAACCTTTTGTGGAATTTGTGTCCCGTGGAGATCTACTCGATATCTTTCGGAATCACATTTCGGACACTTCTCCATGTCTATGTATTCCCCTCTGAAAAGAATGCAGTCATTAGGACAAGCGTGGATAGAATTGTAATCCATCCCCAAGTTTCACAAAATCTTTCTTGCTTCATCTCGGGAATCTGGCATCACATTGTCAGCTGGTAGTATGTGCTCTTTCAGCAATCTACACAACATAAAAATATGATACAGTCGTGTAAAAATCTAAATCCAAACTTTGCCTGCATGTTGAGAAGAACCAGGAGTGCTTTCAATCTAAACATACGTGCTCCATTATACAATGGCGTATCGGCTTCACTTTTCATATCATCATAGATAAGCCTTTCTGAATCCATGATCGTCTCGATTATTTCATCAATCTCGGGCTCAAACATTGCCTCGTTGAGAATGCGCTCTGCATGATCATCCCCCGAGCTGTCAGAGGCTACATCTTGTGGCCTCACATATGCTGCTTGACCAAAGCGCCTGCGAACACGTCTATTGGGTTGCAAGATTGCTGCTTGTTGGCCAGCGTCAGAGTCCGACGAGTTATAATTGGCGACAACTCGATCTATAATAGATGGATCGAACTCGCCAAATTCGCGAACGTGCTGCAAAGAAACACGTCTTGTCCGTCGCACAGCATGCTTGCATTGATTACAAGGACATAAGACCCTCGTTGAGAGATAGGTGTTTCGGTTGGACGGTCCCACATCCTCGTCGCTACTCATAATGAGGATAAAAAACTTATAACCTGGACAAAAAATTTAATATTCTATTGGCATTCTTCGTCTTATCTCTCTCTCTCTCTCTCTCTCTCTCTCTCTCTCTCTCTCTCTCTCTCTCTCTCTCTCTTTACCTCACATTCTCTAGTCATGTCCAATCCCCGCACACCTCGGTCTAGAGGTGCACGGAGATCAGAACCACCGGGTTATAATCTCGTCTTTATTGGTCAATACCTATATTTATGGGTACAAGAAATCTACACACCCACGTCTACATGATACTACATGTAGTGGACAAAACCCCTTTGCCTCTTCTCTAGTTGTAGCACTTCACTTCATCTTAACATCTTTTCACAGTAGATCTTTTCACTGTTCGTCTAACTCTAAACCCTAAACCGTAAGTAATTCTTGCGTGGACTCGATCTAACGTAAATAAGCGTAAATCTAAATAAACGTAAATCTAACTAAAAATAAAGCTAAATCTAATTTAACGTAAGTCTAATGACTAGAGGTTGTCTAGATGGTCATTGTGTCGGGGATGTAGTGACTCTTGCCGCCCTGAAGATCCACCTTCTTCCCTATCTTCTGAAGACATTTCACCAGTACTTTTGGATCGACGGAGCCCACCATGAGTGAAGGCAGCAATACCCTATATTCCATTGAGGGCTTTCTTCACCCGCTTCATGCAGGCATCGCAGTCTATGGAGACCTAAATCTAATCTAATATAACGTAAATCTAAATCTAGCTTAAATAAACGTAAATCTAATTTAATGTAAGTCTACATATAACCTAATCTTTAACGTCTTTTAAGATAGTTTCCTACGACGTTATAACTCTCTTCTTCTTGTGTGTGTGCGCGTGTGTGGATGTGTGTGCCAATAAAAAGAGATAAATGGTATAACCTTTCTATCACCCATGCCAAGTATGATAGATTGATTATGCCATTTCCCTCTTGAATAATAGGTCTTGAGTTCAACTCCTCGTCGGCTAGATCTTTAGGTCTTTTAATTTTAATTAGTTTCCTACGACGTTAAATTAGTTTGTCTCTCTTTCTCTCTCAATGTGTGTGCATTTTTTTGGATCGTATGCATGTTTTCTCTCTCTTTTTCTCTCTCAATGTGTGTGTTTTTTGTTTATGCATGTTCTCTCTCTCTTTTCCTCTCTCAATGCGTGCGTTTTTTGTTTATGCATGCTCTCTCTCTCTTTTTCTCTCTCAATGTGTGTGTGCATTCTTTGTTTATGTATGTGTGTGTGCGTTTTTGTTTTTGTTTGTACTCTCTCTCTCTCTCTCTCTCTCTCTCTCTCTCTCTCTCAAAAACACTATGTGTGTGTGTGTATGTGTGTGTGTGTGAGAGAGAGAGAGAGGGAGAGAGAAAGAGGGGAAGGGAACATGAGAATGAGGAGAGGGAAGGAGCATACCTGGCTCTCCTTCCTCTCCTCGTCTGTGTGTGTGTGTGTGTGTGTGGAGAAGAAAAAGAGAGAGAGAGAGAGAGAGAGAGAGAGAGAGAGAGAGAGAGAGAGTGAGGGAGAGCGTTACCTGTTCCTTGCTTGAGGGCGCCGAAAAACTCAGATCTGAGATCTGAGTTTTTGGGCGCGCTCAGTTATTTTTTTACCCCAGCCGGCCTTGCTATAAGCGTCGCTATGAGCATCGCAAATTTACAGAGAAATTTGCGACGCTCATAGCGACGCTGGGAATTTACATAGAAATTTGCGACACTTATAGCGACGCTCATAGCGTCGCAAATTTACAGAGAAATTTGCGACGCTTATAGCGACGCTCATAGCGACGGCGGGATTTTTTTTTTTGAGCGTCGCTGTGTGAGCGTCGCTAATATGAAGAGCCTCTTGTAGTGAAGTACTAGCAAAAGTCTGGTAGGAATCTGGTAAGGCATCAAGAACAGTCTGCACAAGGGAACTATCTGAAATGACTTCACCTGCAGAAATAAGTTGCTCATTGATATCCTTGACACTAGCAAGGAAAGTGTCCATATCATCTTCCTCATGCATAATCTTCGACTCTAGCTCTTTACGCAGCAAAGAAATTTTAGCCTCATTCCGGCTTGCATAAAGACCTACTAGAATATCCCAAGCCCGTTTTGCAGATTTTGCTGAACTGATGTGAGGAATAATGGTGCGCTTCACAGACAACGCAATCAATGCATGAGCCTGCGCATCCTTAACATCCCAACGAGCTTGTTCTACCGTAGGCAAAAAAACTCTAACAGCTGCAATCCTTGCAGCAAGACCTGCAACATCCTCAACATCGCCTACATCCTCAGAACCAGGACGTACATCAATGCCCTGCACAATGTTCCAGACACCTTTTGACACAAGAACATGTTGCATCATATAAGCCCACATAGGGTAGTTGTCCCCATCCAACCTGTCCTCAGCAGCAAACATCTTGAACACATCTGTGTTGTTGTTGTCAGCCATGGTAAATGCTGCACCTGATGTGAAAACAGCCCAAAAATAGGAGAAACGGAGCGGGAACAACCTGTGCTATATAGCACAAACCGTAGAAGACTATAAGGCACCTGTTATACAGAAAACGGCACTGACAGAAAATCTGCACAAAATGACGAAATAGCCTGTGCAGTACTGCCTGTAGTGGAAACAGAGGCCGAAATGAGCCCAAATCAAAATTCTGAGCAGACCAAGCTCTACGAGATCTCCCAAAATATTTATCGACCTGCGAACGCTCGCCAAAGCTCATTGAAATCGGAGAAAGTGAGCAGGCGTTTACTGGAGCAGCTGGCAACTAAGCCCGGGAGGACGTGACCTGCTCTAATACCAATTGTTGGAATTAGGGTTGCAGAGAAACACACACAGCTTGGAGAAGACGAAGGAAGCTCAAGGCACACAATAGAGAGTGTGTTACTTAGTGTGCAATGGAAAGATAGATAGCCCTAGAGTGATGGGCGTATATACAATGCACGGGGGAAAAAACCTCCTAAAGAGGGAAAAAATGCCCCGGCGGTCCTAGTGTGTTCACACACATCAGTACCACATGTATATGATAACAGTTTCTATGTATGAAGAAAACCATACACTGAAAACAATGTTTTTCATAATGTCCTCTCTGTGTATAGTATGCTTTTATCGAAAGCAAGTAATACAAGGATTCCTATCAAGTCTATTTCAAAGAATAGGAAGTTATCTTAGAGAATGACTTGCTTGAGGGAGATTAGAAGAGAAGAAACTGCACTTGGTGTGGCAACGTTTGAGCTTGCTTTTAAAAGAGCAACCATACATACATCAATAACGCAATTAGGGAATGGACATAGCCTTATCTAATAGAGTCCCATATCTTGAGAGGTTGCATGTCCTATAGTAATTTTTAAGAGTGCTATCCTTTCCAAATGAGATCTATCACCTAGCTTTAAATGGTTCCTCTTTTAGAGAGTGTCAAAAGGATGCATGTGTTCGAGTAATTGTTTCAGAAGAGCCCGAGGCGTCAATTCGATGTAGTCCTTCCCTCAAAAGAGACCCAATTAAGCCTCTCTAGAAGAAAAAGCGGTCTTTATTTTATAGTGCACTAGGCAACAACATAGGCAACACTCTTCTCTCTCTATACAGAGGCTATGGGAGTGACTAGCCAAGAGTGGGAAAGGCAAGGAAATCTTGGCTGCCTTCCCGCAATGACCCACCCTTAGTCATCTTTACACAAACGAAACGTGGGCATGTAAGAGAAGAAGAGGAGGATTAAAATATAAATGCTGGACCTCAAAGGTATATTCGACAAAAGTGTTGAACTCAAGACATGAGGGACTCACGAGGGAGAGAGGAAGAAGAAGAAGAGAGGTGGGAACAATGCCAAGAGACCTACTCTCGAACGAGTCTTGAACTCAAGACGTGCTCGTCGAGACGGAACTAGCACTTAGGCGCGCGCGTGTGTGTGTGTGTGCGTCAGTAATTACTATAAAAGAAGTGTGTGTGTGTGAGAGGGAGAGAGAGTGTGTGTGTGTGTGTGTGTGAGAGAGAGAGAGAGAGATCTGAATCACAGGTCGTGTAGCTGCCTGGCTGGTGCTGCCGCTAGCCTGCGCATGTCATCTATGAACAATTTGAAGTTGGACATGGACGAGCCCCCCGGACAAACATGGGAGCATCTTCCTTAGCAAACATGGCAGAATCTTCACAAACATGAGATAATTCACAAACATGGGAGCATCTTCCTTAGCACCTTCATGTGCAAAATCAAAGCTATCAATGTTCATTCTACTCTCTTGATTATTGTCAGCCATGTTAGCAAAATTTATGTATATACTTAGTGTATGCTTTGGCAATTCAAAACCTTAGTTGCCACTCCTCTTAGCCTTTAAAAATCGGCTCTTAAGTATCTACACCCACGGCTCAAAGTGGTTAATTATAGAGAGTAGAGGAGTAGGTCTAACATAGGAGAGTTGCCAAGGGCTAGCTCCTTTCAGACTTCTTATGGCTCAATAATGGTAAAGCCGTAGGCAATTCTAAAAAGACTCCATTATTAAGTCCAAAGCTCCCGAGGTGTGCACCATCCTCCACATAGTGGGCTTAACAAAACCGATATTAGATCCCAATTCCACTTACCCTATTATAATTAACAACATCAACCATTTATAGGCTACTTAAGGACCTCTCTTCTTAAGCAAGAAAAGAGAAACCAAATGCTCTGATACCAATGTAATGGAATTGGCCTATTTAACTTAAGAATAGCGGAAATTAATGAGAGTACTTTTGAGAAATAACTTTGTGAGCATAACGGGTGAACAATAGCAACATAATCATAACAATTAGTTAACTTGGCATGAACAATACTTTTGCAAGAGAGAGAATTTAGAGAACATGACAACAGTTGAGGACCGGATTTATGTGGAGCCGGTCCCCCCCTCCAATAGTCATTTATATTATGATTTCTCCCATTAAGAGAGACTTGTTACAATACAGTATTTGTGTTCCTTGTGACCTAGGTGATGCAATGAAGATGGAAAGCTTCATGCATCACAAACATAACATGAACTTGAAGAAAGCTTTAACTATCCCAAGCCTCAGTCCCAAGACCTTAAACACCTTCGAAGGTGGAGAGAGCTAGCAGGGCATGAGGGTAGGGAAGAGGAAGAAGAAACATTTCGTAGGAGAAAGAACTAGTTCCTCACTTATCATACTCTTGTTGCTAGCATACATAATAGCATAGTAATGAAAAATAAGGAGATGGCAAGCTTAAGCATTGAAGCATGGCTCTTGGTTGGATTTGCACTCCATAGCCAAGAGTGTTGGTGTAGGCTCTCAACCTCTACTTGCTTGGAGAAGGAGAGGGAGCTCTTGCACTTTGCATAGCACACAATGAGAGTGTTTGTGAGTGTGTGTGGGTGAGTATACCCCTCTAAGCAACCCCCTAGCTTGCATGGTCGACCCCCCCTTGTAGCTCATGATGAAAGCTCATTGGACCCGTCCAGGCCTAGCCAATCACAAGGAGGAGCCATTGCAAGCAACAAGGGTAGCCTTGGGACAAGTGTCCCCCTTTCCCCTTTGAGAGAGAGGACTTGATAAATGCAAAATCAATTAATTAAATATCCTAAATTATCATTGGACCCCTTGGGTGGCCAACCAATAGGCTTCAGGCACACCATGAGGGCAACATGAGGAGGAACTTGACAAGTGTCCTTGCTGCCTCTTCAAGCTGGGGCTTCCCTTGTGTGTGTGTGTGTTCTCTCTCATCTCCCCCCCCCCCTTGTAGGCTCGCCCCCTTCCTTGTAGGGATCTTTTTGACTTTGGATGAGCAAGCCCCTTAGTCATCAAGCATGACAAAGCACTTGAAGTAGGGGGTGTTCCCACAAGCATCTCAGGCTTCTCAAGGCATCTCAAGCACCTTAATCATGTAGCAAGTCAAGCACCTCAAGCATGGAGCCAGTCAAGCACCTCAAGCATCTTAATCAAGCACCTCAAGCACGACAAGCACCTCAAGCAGAACAAGCACCTCGAGCTTGGGCCGGGTTCCCACCTCAAGCTCAGCCCTAGCTTACCTAAGGTCAAAGGACTTTTACACACATTATTGGGGTTTTCAATGAAGCTAACCCTAAGGTGTTATGTTCCATTGGATAGCCTTGCTCTTTGATAGACCGTGTCTCATTTGGGCCCTTTACCATTGGCCCCGTGTTGAGATAGATCTATAAGCACATATCTATATCTTAACACTTGTTCCTGTTTATTCTCCCACATTAAGTGATCAATTTAAAATGAGAGAATCATTTGGGTTGGTTAGATATTAGATTTTATGACACTCATGCACCTTGGAAGAGATCATCTCGCCTAAGAAAGTTGAATAAAGGAGGTAAAAACATAAGTTTCCTCAAAGAATACGAAGTTATCTTAGAGAATGACTTGCTTGAGGGAGATTAGAAGAGAAGAAACTGCACTTGGTGTGGCAACTTTTGAGCTTGCTTTTAAAAGAGCAACCATACATACATCAATAACGCAATTAGGGAATGGACATAGCCTTATCTAATAGAGTCCCATATCTTGAGAGGTTGCATGTCCTATAGTAATTTTTAAGAGTGCTATCCTTTCCAAATGAGATCTATCACCTAGCTTTAAATGGTTCCTCTTTTAGAGAGTGTCAAAAGGATGCATGTGTTCGAGTAATTGTTTCAGAAGAGCCCGAGGCGTCAATTCGATGTAGTCCTTCCCTCAAAAGAGACCCAATTAAGCCTCTCTAGAAGAAAAAGTGGTCTTTATTTTATAGTGCACTAGGCAACAACATAGGCAACACTCTTCTCTCTCTATACAGAGGCTATGGGAGTGACTAGCCAAGAGTGGGCAAGGCAAGGAAATGTTGGTTGCCTTCCCGCAATGACCCACCCTTAGTCATCTTTACACAAACGAACGTGGGCATGTAAGAGAAGAAGAGGAGGATTAAAATATAAATGCCGGACCTCAAAGGTATATTCGACAAAAGTTTTGAACTCAAGACATGAGGGACTCACGAGGGAGAGAGGAAGAAGAAGAAGAGAGGTGGGAACAATTCCAAGAGACCTACTCTCGAACGAGTCTTGAACTCAAGACGTGCTCGTCGAGACGGAACTAGCACTTAGGCGCGCGCGTGTGTGTATGTGCGCGCGTCGGTAATTACTATAAAAGAAGTGTGTGTGTGTGTGTGTGTGTGAGAGAGAGAGAGATCTGAATCACAGGTCGTGTAGCTGCCTGGCTGGTGCTGCCGCTAGCCTGCGCATGTCATCTATGAACAATTTGAAGTTGGACATGGACGATCCCCCCGGAGAAACCGTAGCCAATGCCGTCTGCCGCAGAGCCGACAGGCGCCCCTGCATGCTGGCAGCTTCCTCAGAATTTCCCAGTAACGAGCTTATCAGTAATTTTATGTCGCTCGACCTTGCCCCATTCCGCAGACAATGCCCGATCTTCGACACATCCGCAATATAATGTGCATTCATTCTTTGTTCTGCAAACCCGCCGGGCTTCGCCAAGATGGGCACACCTCCATCAACACTCTCTCCCACAGAATTCCATCCACAATGAAACAGAAAGAGGCCAACGGATGGATGTGTCAGGACGGCAAGCTGGGGTGCCCACGATACCAGCATTGCTCGGCCGCTTGGCTTCCCTTGCACTGCCTCTGAGTCTAGCTTTCCCCGCAACCCTGAAAGGGCAGGACCGATTTGGTCTGGGCGGATCGCCCAAAGGAAAGGCACTCCACTCTCTTCAAGGCCCTGGATGAGCTCCCCAATGTCTTCCTCAGACATATTGACCATGCTTCCAAAGGAAATGTAAATGACAGAAGCCTTCTCATGTTTTGAGAGCCAGTCTTTGCATGTTGTGTTTTCAGGCCACATGCTAAGGATACTTGTTGCCTCCATGTCGTGCGGGTTACCGTGGCAGACATCTGTTGGAAGTAAGGGGCCAATCTGTAGGAAATTGGGGACATCTTTCTTGAATGCAGCACATGCCTCACTCTCCAACTCTTCAAAAGTGTTACCTAGATTCCAAGCTGCCTCTAGAGGCCTCTTCATACACAGCCTCAAGAACCATTGAAACAGAAAGTCTGTCGTCGAATCCACCAAGACGAACGAGATGTAGTTTTCGAGTTTCATTGGGTTAATGCCTTGAATGCAGTGAACAACCTCTTGTAGTTTGCTTTGATCTGCTAGCAAATAAAGAAGCACTCATCATGACAGAAAACCTTCAGAGTCATCCTCCACAGAATTAACAAAGTGCTCTCTAATCCAAAGCAGCAGAGGAGCAGCATCATGAGAAATGTTAAGACAAGTGAGGCTATTCAAGATTAGTATCAGAAGAGAGGAAATTAACAAACCTTTCACTGGGATGAGGCCAAGAGATTGAAGAGTGGATTGGAAGGCATAGGCAATATTCGCATGCACAGGAGTGGTCCAGAGAGAGACACGAGGGATGTGAAATTGATCAGCCACATCTTGAATCCAAGTGCAGAAGGCATCCGCAATGATGCAAGTCAAGGGAGGGGACTCATCGCTGTTCAAAATGCGCCTCACCAGCTTTGCAAATGGGCCTGGCAAAGCCAGAGTTGCCGCAATCATCTCGACCACTCCACCCGGCTTCTCATTGAAACGCTGATGGTGGTCGGGCAACCCATCAGGGATGTGCTCGAAGCGCAAGTTTGGCAATGTCGATAAGTAGGCTGCAGCTGCTGCTGGGCGCTGGTGGAACATCCACTGATGGGTGTGGTCTGAGTTGATGAATGTGATGAAGAAACCCTCGTCCAGCATGCGCATGGCGAGCTGAATCATGGGATTTATGTGACCCTGTGCCGGAAATGGGAAGAGCAAGGCATGGGGCTGCTTGCAATTGCCTGCACTGCCGTCGGAGCTCGTGTTGGCAAGAAAGACTGAGGACTCATGTGGGTGGACTCTGCTGGATTCCAGAGAACAACAGGCTGCTTGTTGCGTGGAGTTGTCGCAGTAAATAGGGCTATCAGGCCTAGACTCTCTTGCAGTCGAGTCCAGGGACCATTTTGACACGGGGATTAATGGTCCCCATTAGAGCTCCTGCACATAGGCCTTAAGCCCCACCTTTGCCTTAAGCCCCACCTTTTGAAGGTTGTGCATTCCGCACGACACTAATAGACACCTCCTTTTTTAAAGGGAATCTACAGTCTCAAGATGGTTGTTAATCGTGGATCATCGTTGTTAATCGATGATCATACGATCCATTTGGAAGAAAAATATGGATTGGATGGAGTTTGATCTCATAACCTTACCATTAGGCAGCAAAGGTCTCACCACTGCACTACATGCGTTTTGTTACGTAAGAAAAAATGTAACATTATATTAAGTAGTTTTGCCACATCCGTGATCCTAGTTCATATCGAGTTTATGTCGAAAGTTCACATTTAGTTCACATCACCAAAATGCAGTGCACATACCTTGCAAAGTTCACACACAGTTCACACATTTGCCCGAGTTTACACTTAGTTTACATCTATTGAGGGTGTCATTTAGTGAGGAGGGTGCATTCCCATAGGTAATCTCCTAGCAAATAGATAGGTGGGGTCCCATTGGAGCTTCCAAATGAGGACCCCAAAAAAAAAAACTTGGTAGGAGGTAAAAGTGTCTAGTTGCCTTGCTCTATCAAGTCATTTCTAATTACAAGGGCTTCCAAAATGTAGAGGGTGGTTCAAGAACCCTTTATGATAGAGGTGCTTCCAAGATGTGCACTATTGGGTCTATGTGAAGGCGCTCTTACCCATGTCAAGGTGGCCTTGCACTCTTTTTTCTAGGTAATATAGGTGATGGACACACAGTGCATAGTTATTAGTAACTTGGAGAGATAACTAAGCCCAATCTTTGGTCATGTGAAGCATAGTAGCTTCGCATTGTAGAACTATGCACAAGCATTAATAACTATGCCAAAATCGGCATAATTACGTAACTATGCAAGACAACACATGCTTGCTTTTTAGCTTTTTGTTGCAAAATCGTTATTTTTGTAAATTTCGCCTACATGGACTCAACTCTTGCTTTTAATAAGGGCTCCATTGCTAGGATAGACATTTTCTATTCATCGGTTGTTGTCTTGGATCAGACCTACACTTGCCTGCTTTCATAGTGCTCTACCTTCGCGAGACCATGAGATGGTGCATAACAGCTTACTGCGTATACACTCAGACATTGCAGGAGCATAGTTGCCTTAGTAATCCTAAGGCCTGGATGACCATGCTCTTACAATTCAAGAGAGTATGTGCCAATTTTTCTTAAAAAAAGAGAGAAAGAGGAGAATCAACGTTGATTCTGACTGTGAAAGAAAACAAAAATGAAGGGAAAGGGGAAAGGGAAGGCAAATTGAAGAGTTGCCCGCGTGCAGGTAGAGGACAATAGGGCGAGTAGCCGTAGGTAGCTGGCAAGCAAAGGGGAAGCCCTGACAAATGGCAACAATTGGCTGAAGCAATAGAGTAGGTGTTTGTGGGCATAGAAGGCCAAGGGGGTGGAGGCATGGCTACATTTTTTCACTTCTTTATGCGCAATTGAGAGCAACGAGGGCATTTGGCCAATTGGCTAAACTGGTTGTCTCTAAGTACCTCTATGCATTATATCTTGGGTTTGATGCCCATCATCAAATAGGGCTTTTAGAATGGAGACCACTCTCTTCTAATGAAAAATGGAATCTAGCCAAGACTCTATCTCATGAAAGTGCAAAGAGCCAAATGTCTTTCATTGAAAATTAAAATTGAAATACTATCCAATCAAGATTAAAGTTTTCTCTAGTGGTAGTCCTAGGAGAGATACATCATCAAATGATGTGGACCTTTTCTTACTATTGTGAAAATTTACACCACGATTGTGGACCTTTTCTTTCTATTGTGGAAAGTTAACCACGATTCTGAATTTAGGGTATGTTTACAGAAGGGGGAAAATGGCCCATTTCTATGCGCTTGGGTGACTAATGGCCATGGGTGGCCCTCAATTTTGGTGATCACTCTATTTTTTAAAGCTACCAAACTTCAAATGATAAAAAATTCCTAGAATATTTGGTTTTAAAAATGTTGGAATTAGGGTTGTAGGGAAAGACACACAACTTGGAGAATATGAAGAATCTCAAGGCACACAACAGAAAGTGTATTACTTAGTGCACAATGGAAACATAATTAAGCCCTACAATAGTGGGCATTCGAGAGGGGGAATGCAAACACACCCAGATTGCCTCTCTATAGCCCATGATAGTCACAACACCCAATCCACTCAATAACACCTCTAGAACGACTTGGTTTTCACAACATACACCTTATATTGGACACAAGAGAGCCACACTTGCACGATACCTAGAACACTTTAATCACATACACCACCATAGCACAACACAATTCTCTCCCTCTTTGCACCACCACACACCGTGGAGAGGGAGAATGGGGGAACATGCTCGGCACCAACACAAAGGCCTCTTTATAGCTCAGGGTATCCATACACACGGTGGAGAGAGAGAATGGGGGAACATGCCCAGCACCAACACAAAGGCCTCTTTATAGCTCAAGGTATCCACAACACCCCTATCCTCTCAGAAAACACCTTCAAAGAAACACTCTACACTAGCAGACCACCACCTGCTCAATTTCTATTGCTTACAAACTCCACAAACCACCACACAAGGCACACCTACTACCACTGCTTGTCTCCACCCTTACACACACACACAACCACTCAATCTCACTCTCTCACTCAAAACACCGTTGGTCCGGGGGGGCACACACATCCACATAGCCGGCACCGAGGAGAACCATGAAAGCAAGAGAAAGAGAAGGGGGGAAGGGGAAACAACAACGAGAAGGGGCAACAACGGCTCGATTGCACTTCACCAAACACTTATACAAACTCACACTACCATAACCATGGCCATTTACACAAGAGAGATACAAAGGGCTTTGATAGGCACACTCCTCTGTCCAAAAGCTCCACTTTGCAGGCTTCAAAATAGCCCAAAAGCCAAGAAAAAACTAGGCCAAAAAGCTATGAAGAAGCCCCTCATTTGATTAATTTTTTACTTTTATAGGGTGGGGGGTTCAATTTGGAAAATTGCACTTTAATTGGTCCATATGGCACTCATTTTTGGTATCTTTTTGGGGGGCGAGGCACCGCCTTGCTCTATATGTTCTCTTCTTCACTCTTTGCACTTGGGGGGGGCATTAGCGATGTCGCTATTGCGCCTTGGCTCTTTTATTTTTTTATTTTTATTTTTTATCTTTCAATTTTTACCCTCTTTATGCTCAACTTTGCACTGCCTTATATGCTGGAATTTGACTTTTTCTCTCTATCCGACTTCCTCCAAACTTCTCTTTTGCCTTGGCCTTCTTTTTTGGCCTTGCTTAGTTTGTCCCCTTTTGCTTCTTGCTTTTGCTTTGCCCACTAGGTGGCCTACTGGCTCACTCCCTTCCTTTCTCTTGCCTACTGCCCGTGGCGTGGGACCCGCTTCTTTTGCACCCAATCCCCCGGCCGCCTTCGGGTCCCTCTCCACCTTTGTGGGACGAGCCTCTTCCATGAGGGGGGGAGGCAATAGCAAGGTCGCTATTGCCCACCTTCCCTTCCTCGAAATTTTGGGGCTGCGGGACCACCCCCTAGTCCGGCACCACGTCATCATCCGATGGCCGCCTCACCTGGCCGAGCCTTCTTCCCCATGCGGGCCACTGCACCGCCTCGCCCGCCAAAACCGCCGCAGACATCCCTGCGCAGCACCGCCACGGATCAATGCAGCACCCCATGACTGCGCCATAGCCAAGGTAACGGAAGCTCACTCCCTTGCTTCACACTCCAACAATGGTCCATGCCCGGCTCTTCTACCCCAAATATCCGTCAACCGGGAGCGCATGTGGGACTAATGCATGCCATGTGGCAGTCTCATGGCTCATGGCCTCAAGCCATTTGAAAATTTTCAAGAAGCCCCGTTTAAAAACCCATTTTTTCCCCCTTTGTCTATCTTGCTTGCCAATTGGCACTTAGTGACCTAATTGCTGAGCTGTAAAATTGTGCCAAGTGCCCATTTTGTCAGTCCCGAACCGTGCAAACCTCTTCATCTTCCAACTCACCTGAGCTTGCTATCCAAGGCCACAAAAAACAAGAAAAAATCATTTGCCAACCTTTCAGTGTCCAAGGTTTCCAACTTCATTTTCCCGTATCTGGCCGACCAAGCATCCAATTGATGCGCCGTCAATTCGTGCTAACTCCACATGGTACATACTATCACCAAGAACTTTGGCGAGGCTCAAGAGATGCCAGAAGACACATTTTCGAGTGCGGTCAAATGAGCTCAGACCCGGCCCCCGAAAAATCTTCAACTGACATTAACTTGCTATCCAGAGCTCCGATTCGCATTCCGAAAAGACAGGCATGCTCACAACTCGAGCTCTACACATGTATGCACTGACACCAGCTGGGGCCACCTGTCCCCAGCTGCCCTGCTCGTCGGGGATCTGCTACACACTTCAACTTTAAACCGCAATATCTTGAGCACCGAGGCTCCGTTTGACGAGCCATCTCAATCGGCTTTTAGAGCACGCTAAACACTACATTCTAGGACACTGATTTGGCATTTTGGACACCTTGACTTGCCACCCTGTCTGGACTATCTCGCAGCACTCAGTCGCTTTAAGCATACATTCCTGCTACCCTTTGGCTGCCTAGGGCTTTGGCACCTGTCCTAGACTTCTGCATTGCACTGAAATGCTGCCTCTGAGCATAGACCATCTCCTAGCTCGGACCAACTTTTTTTGCACCAACGGTGCGAAAACCACACACGCACTGGCACCCAGCACAAGGCACAGAAACGATGAAGAATAGAAGGGGGATGGGTAGATTGAGAATAGGGGGCAATCGGCAATTGATTCCTTAACCAAAACAATGTGTACAATGTTTCTTATCTCCTCCTTCGAGCTTATGCAACTGCTGTCCAAACTTTGGCAAAAAGAAGAGGCCCCTTATAAGAGATAGAACTTTACCTCTTTAGCACTTTTCTTCTTCTCCCAACATGTGGCCAATTCTCTTGATGATCGCATGTGAACATGTGATTTTAAACCCCGCCCTTTCTTATTGTTGCACGTGGGTAAGACCCCCTATTTTGGGACGGTGGTTACGGAAAATTGGGGCCAAGTAAGCGCTCCCTTACCTCCAATAAAAGTGAAGGGGCCCACGGGTACCCTCTATGTGATAGAGCCCTTGTGTGTGCCACTAACAAGGACCGCTACCGACTGAAAACAACACTACCATGACACTGATGGACTGTCATGAATCTCGGGCGGAGCACCACAACGCACATCCAATAAATTCCGGCCACACACAATGCCCACTAGCAAGCCCAAATGATTTTCTCATATTAAACTGATCATTTAATGTGGGAGAATAGACAGGAACAAGGGTTAGAATATAGACATGTGCTTACGGGTCTATCTCAACATGGGGCCAAAGGTAAAGGGTCCAAATGAGAGATGATCTATCCAAGAACAAGGCTAGGTATTGGAGATTAAATACATTAGGGTTAGCTTCATTAAAGACCTCCAAAGGTTAGTGTTAAAAGTCCTTTGACCTTAGGTAAGCTAGGGTTGTGCTTGAGGTGGGAACCCGGCCCAAACTTGAGGTGCTTGTCGTGCTTTCTGACTAAGGTGCTTCAGGTACTGTCGTGCTTTTGCTGACTAAGGTGCTTGAGGTGCTTAATGACTAAGGTGCTAAGGTGCTCCATGACTAAGGTGCTTGAAGGGGTAAGGGTTCAAAAAGTCAATGCATGATCCCTACTCATGAGGGGATGAGCCCTCTTTGTGGGGGCTAGAGAGAGAACACATACACCCTCACACAAGGCATCCTTGGTTTAAAGAAAGCAGCAGGGACACTTGTCAACCTCCTTCTCATGTTTCCCTCATAGTGTGCCTAAACCCTATAGGTTGGCCTCCCAAGGGGTCCAATGATAATTTAGTTCAGTTAATTAGTTGTTTTTGCATTTAACAATTCCTCTCTCTCAAAGGGGAAAGGGGAACACTTGTCCCAGGGCTACCCTTGTTGCATGATATGCACTAGGCCTCTGTGATTGGCCAAGCTTGAGGAGGTCCAATCAAATGCCAGAGAGTGATAGAAGAGGAGGTCGACCAAAGCAAGAAGGGGGATACCTTGGGGGGTTATATTCTCCCCCCCCCCCTGCCTCTCTCTCTCTCTCTCTCTCTCTCTCTCTCTCTCTCTCATTGTGTGAAGTGCAAAGTGCAAGAGTTCCATCCCCTTCTCCAAGCTAGTAGAGAAGTTGAAATCCTACCAATCAAGAGCTATGCTGTAATGCTTAAGCTTGCCATCTTCTCCATCTTCATTAGTATGCTATCATGTATGCTAGCAAGAAGAGTGATGATAAGTGAGAAACGGATTCTTTCTCCTATAAATGTTTCTTCCTCCTCTTCCCTACCCTCATTCCCCTCTAGCTCTCTCCACCTTTGAAGGTGTTTGAGGCATTGGGACTGAGTGTGGGGATAGTTAATTCTTTTTACAAAGTCTATGTTATGTTCGTGATGCATGAATCTTTCCATCTTCATTGCATCACCTAGGTCACAAGGAACAGAAAGATTGTATTGTATCAAGTCTCTCTTGATGGGAGAACCTATAGTACAAAAGCCTACTAGAGGGGGGACCGGCTCCACATAAATCCGGTCCTCAAAGTTATCTAAACTCTCTCTCTTGCAAAAGTATTGTTCATGCCAAGTTGATTAAGTACTATGATTATGTTGCTACCATCAATTAAGTTCACCCTCTATGTTCTCAAAATAGTCTCACAAAAATGCTCTCTTTAATTCTCCTAATTCGGCTATTCCCAAAGTTCATAAGCTATTTTGATTACATTGGTATCAGAGCTATTGGTTTCTCTTTTCTTGCTTAAGAAGAGAGGTCCTTCAGTTTTCCACGAAAGGTTGGGCCTATTTATTCCAATAGGGTAAGTGGGACAGGGATCTATTATCTTGGTTGAGAAGGAAATAATTTGAGGTCCACCATTGGGAACTATAGTCTTAATAATGGAGCCTCTCGGGGCTTGCCTTTCCTCAAGACTAAGTGGCACGAGCATGGGGGGGTAGGATCTATGGTGGGCCGATTGTGGGCCTTAGATCTCGGCGGTGGTGTTGAAAGTAATCTAGGGCACCCTAGATTACTTTTGGGGTTTTCCACCTTGCACATGTGTTTTAAGTAAATTAGGGCCCCCATGCTTCAGAAACACGTGCAAGGTGAAGTGGTAGGGACATGTGCTCCCATGGGTGAGGTCACGGGTTCAAACCCACGCCTTCAAAATGGGGTACCCTAGATTACTTCAAAACGTGGGTACCCTAGATTACAAAAAAGTAATCTAGGGTACCCATGCTATGGCCCACAATTTCCTTGCCATAGATCCCACCTCCCCATGCCCATGCCACTTAGTCCTGAGTCTTGACTTTGGCTTTACCATTATTAGCTACGAGCAAGCTCAACACGAACAATAATCAACCGAGCAATGTTACACTCTCTCCACTAGGCTTTGCAATCAACAGTGTCTAAACCATGGGTGTGGCTACTTAAGGACTGATTTTCAAAGGTAAATTAAAGTAGCGACTAAGGTTTTGAGGGTACCAAAGCACAAAGTAAATCTATACATAAGTAGCATGGCTAACAATAACCAAAAGAGTAGAATGAACATTGATAACTTTGATTTTGCACATGAAGGTGCTAATGATGATGGCCCCATGTTTTTCAATTATCTTGTGACTAGGTTGCAGCAAACTATGGGCAACCCTGATTTCCAAGCCAAAGTTACTCCACAACTTTAAGCTTATGGGATTTACCTTCCTCTCCAAGAGGAGAGAGAGCTTAGGAGGCCTCTTGATGAGACCCCCAAAATAAGACTCTCTCCCATATGAGAGGAGGAATCCAAATAATGAGAAAGTAATGAATCCCTAAGTTCCTCTGAAGATGTGGCTCCACAAAGACGGTGGTCTAGATGGTCTCCAACTCCTCCCAAGAGGAAACGGTCAACCCGTAGTGCTTCTCCTCGTCACTCCAAAAGAGAAGAGAGTAAAGAAAGGAAGAAAAGGGCAAGAAAGAGGTTGCCCTCTTCTCCTTCTTCTTCACCTTCCTCCTCTTTTGATGAAATCTATGGCTATTCTCCTAGAGAATACAAGAGGGGAGGACATCACAAATCTTACCTTGCATGGAAAATGTCTCAAAAGCTGAAGAAGTTCAAAGAGGGAGGAAAGAGTATCTCTTTTCTTAGCTATGATGGCACCTTTGGTGCTACCGACAAAGTATTCGCCTTCATCCAACAATTTGATGCGGCCTTTGGAGATGAGGGCTTCACGGACTCCTCCAAGCTATGCCATGTAGCTATGCACTTCCATAAATCTGCTTGTCAATGGTGGTCTAGCCTTCGTGGCAACGGGGAAGCCCCAAACACATGGAAAACTCTATGAGTTTCCATCATGAAGCAAGTCCTTGCAAATGATGCAAAGGAAAAAGTGCTTACCAAATGGCAAAGTTTGAAGCTTCTCTCCCATGTGTCTATCTACAAATACGTGGACAAGTTTTGGGATTTACATCTCAAGGCTATTGTCTTTCAAAAGATAGACTTTGCCAAGAAAAAGAAAAAATTTTGTGCGGGATTACTTGAAGAGATGGCCAAGTATGTCAACTCCCAATGACCTAATTCTATCACCGATGTAATCCACCACACTATGGTTGCTTCGTGCACCGCATCAATTTCCAACAAGGGGCTAGAAGGAATGTCAAGCCCATGGAAAGAAAACACAAAAGTGATGCAAAGGGGAAAACCAATGCCCAAAATACTTCCCAAGGAGATTCTAACAACAACAACAACAACACTAACACTAACACTAACAATCGGTCCAAGGAGAAGGGATTTACAAAGGTAAAAATAAACTCTCTCCTGAAGGGCTTGAAGCTTTTTGCAAGGACCATAAATGTTTTGTGTGTGGGGAGCAAGGACATGGATATCGTTATTCCCCCAAGAGAAATGCCCGCAATGAGACTCCTAGAGCTTCCACCATCGAAGCTCCTAAAGAGGATGCTCATTGCAAAGGATCACCTCTCTCCTATGCCTGGGGAAAGGTAAGGAAACATCATGACTTCATCTTGTTTGACACTAGATCTACTCACAACTTCATATCAATGGAGTTGACCACCAAGTTGGGCATTCAAGCTTTCGAGATGGGAGATATTGCAACTACCGATACCGCTTTCAAGGGACAACAAGCCTTTGTTACTCCCTTGATTGGGAAGTTGAGGCTTCATGTCCAACATGAGATGAAAAAAGTCCTCATGTCCAACATGAGGACTTTTTTCATCTCTCCTCTCCAACATGAGGATGTTATCCTAGAGGCACTATGGTTCAGCTGCATGGCTTCCAACATGAAGTTCCCTGAAAGGAGAATCTACTTCACCTAGCGGGGAAAGAGCATGTATATAGATGCTAGTGAGTTTGGTTGTACTATACCACTTGTAAATCCTCCTGCTTTTGATAAATCAATGAAGACCTCATTTTTTGCGTACATGATTTTTGCCAAAGAGTCCCTAAAAGGTCCTAATTTTTTATCAAATATGAATGGTAAGAATCAAGAAGAGTTAGACTTGTCTAATTTTGATCCCTACTCATGACGGGGCAAGCCCTCTTTGTAGGGGCTAGAGAGAAAACACATACCTTCTTCCTTTCAATCAATACATCTACAACAAGAAGCACATCAATTGGACTCCCTATCCCTAGATCCAGATTGTACACTGCATGCACATCACCTCGAAATCCTTGTGCTAACACTGGTAGACCATTGTCTCCTCGATTTCATTATTACCTAGCAAAGCTAACGATACAAACCTCTCAACTGTTGGCTATTCCCTTTGACCATTGAATTATGCCTATCCTCTACTTGTTCCAAATAAAGGGTACATACCACCTCTTTCCCTTGGTGGATGCGAGAAATCTAGAGCATGTTGGCATTCTTCTCCTTAGTTGTAGCACCTGCCAGGAAACATCCTAGCCCTGCCTCTTTCAGACCTTGGTTGTCCTCTCTCCATAACACTTAAACAAATCTCTTGCATATGCTCAATCAAATCTTGAACATTACGTACCCAATGTTGAGGAATGGTTGCGATTCCATGATTTTCTTGGTTCTCCACTTGGGCTTCTTTCTTCAGACTTTGGAAGGGCTGGGAGCTATAGCTTCATACCCCAATGCACCCTGATTGATATTCTTCTTGATTTTCTTGCTCTTTGCTCATGCAATCACAATGGCACCATTCTAATTCTTTGGACTCTTCAAATCTACCTTCTCTCAAAATTTGGGATGCAAACACACCATGAACTCTCCAATTTGAATTACTCGTCATTGGCCAGCTGTATAGCAGTTACAAAATCTAACCCGACCTCTTCAAAATGGTTAAGGAAAACACCAAATTGTTCATTTACATATTTTCTTATTGTCTTCAACCTTGCATACAAATCAACTAGAGACACCTATTTACAAAAATCCTATAGGAAGCGAGCCCGCAAGGCCGTCCATATCAACCTGGGTTCTCCCTCCAAAGCATCAAACCATATCTTTTCTTTTCCTCACATCAACAATGGAATCATATACATCTTACTATCTTCATTTGTCATATGAAACAACAGCTTGTACAACTCAAAATCAACCATCCACTCCTCTAGATCCTTTGCCGCTAAAAATCAGTCCGTAACTTCGTGTTTTCATCACTTCTTTGTGAAGGAAAACACCTTTCTTGATCAAACCAATGATCAATCATATGATCCTCACTAGTGGCACCAAAATATGGACAGGGGAATGTAAGCACACCCAGAAGAAAAACTTATATGTTTCCTCTATATAGCCCAAGATAGTCACAACACCCAAATCCACTCAATAACACCTCCCGAACGACACAATTTTCACAACGCACACCTTATGTTGCACACAAACAGGCGGAGACACACCTTGAGAGACTCACACTTTCATGATACCCAGAACACTTCGATACACCACCATAGCACAACACAATTCTCTCCCTCTCTGCACCACTACACACAATCCAAAAACCAAATACGCATTAGCACCCAGCACAAGGTACATAAACAATGAAGAAAAGAAAGAGGGACCGGTAGATTGATAATAGGAGGAAATTAACCATTGATTATTACACCAAAAACATGTGTACAATGCTTCTTCTCTCCTCCTTCGATCTTGTGGAGTTGCTATCTAGAAGAGCAAGAAGGGGGACCCCTTTAGGAGACATAACTTTCCTGTTTTAGCACTTCTCTTTTTCTTCGAACACGCAGTCTTGCCGTGGCACGTACATAGTGTGAAATAAAAACATTCACCTCACTCTTGACACTTCTCGATGTATGCAAATAAAAGCAATCATATACATATTGTGATATATGTTGAAGTGTCTATTGCGGTCATTATCATGTACATACCTATCCGGGGAGTCGTGGTCCTGGATGTGGCGCATTTGCATGCTTTTCCACTTATTTGGTTTGACAATGTACATATTCCAAGTGTTTCATGGTGGCACACTCATCTCGCCTACAAAGACTGATGCGGGCAAAAACTGCCAAAAATAGCAGCTAACAGGCGTCGTTGCAGGATTACATGGAAAGTCACCCAAAATGGTATATTGATGGAAAATGATGATAATCTATGATTTTTATTCTTATGCGAGTGATCCCAAAAATGTAGGATTTTTCTGACTCCATTTGGGATTTTCCACATCAAAAATGGCATTTATTGGGTCAAAAATGAGCTGAAAAATGGCCTAGTTTTGGTCCAAAATGGAAAAATCGTCTAAAAATTGACACATCAGCTGAAAATTCTGTGGTTAAGAGAGAGAGGGCTGATTTTTACAGAAAAAACCTGCAATTTTTCTCTACTGCTCAATAGCTTCCATGGTTGCCCATTCTATGTGTGCTGCAATTCCGCCTCTTCGCAATCTTGTATCTGAGCTTGTGAGGGAGTGAATTAGGGTTTCCCCTTATCAAAATGGTTTTTGGGATTCACTTTAGAAGCTCATAAATCTCTGAAAAATCAGAAAATGGTTGTCGTGAAGGTGGAAGCTCAAGAATTCCTTTCAACTGTTTGATGTTACGACTATGTAATTGGGGGCGAGGCTACATGATACCATGAAAGGGGTTTGGGTTATGATTGAGAATTGTGCCTGTATGAGCATTGAGGTTTCATGTCTGAAACTTTAGTGTTTTTTAAATGGTCTTGTAAAGTAAAATTGAATGTGATTTGGTGATCCTCTCATCATAATCGCGACTACAAAAACAAGTAGACTCCAAGCACGATAGGAAAGAGGGTTTGTGACTTTGCTGTCACGAACGCTCTTAGATTTTTTGTCACCCTTAGAAACAGGGTTGGTAATTCTCTACCAACGCTTTTTCACAAATTTTTTGTGACTCTCATCACGAACTCTCACAGCCAGAGGTTTTGCACCTTCCCAGCTAGACCGCACACTTTCCGACATTTCTGGTGAACCCGACGCGAAGCAGGTGGGGTGGGGGTTCAAATACTTGTTTTGAAAGGTTTAATTAAAAATAATTAAATCTATGGATCAACAAGAGCAACAAGGCATGCATTTTGATCAAGGCACAATGCAAATGTTTTAAGGATTCGCCATGTTTATGCAACAACAACAGGCTGTAGAAAGAAGGGAGGTGTCAGCAACCAAAGCCCTTCAAGCTATTGTGAACAAAATCGACCAATTTGAAGGGAAAGATGCCGCAAAGTTTCTTCATGGTTATGTAAAGGAGATGGAGCTACAACGGGTTCCAGAGGTGGACATGATTCGTAGTTTTGAGCTTGTTGTGGTCCCTGAGATTTTTAGACCATGTAAGGGGAATCAGGGAGGAGCATGGAGAAGGTTGGGAGAAATTCAAATTAGCCCTAAATATAGAATACTTCATGGAGGACTCTAAAAGGGTTACAAAAAGTACCTTCTTGGAATGGGTTGCAAAGCCAAAAGAAGGACTTTCCATCACGGAAATGTTGAGAGATTTTGAGCGACGCTATGCTAAACTGTCAAGAACAGAGCGGGCTACTTGGATAGTGAAAAGACCGAATTGTTCCTTCAAGCTACAGGTCATGAGCTCCAAGAGAAGCTAGAGCTACTCCTTGAAGACAAGAATACAGAATAGGGTCTAAAGGCTGAGTGGAAAGAGGTTGAAGATGCAGTCTCATTGCTTGGCAACGCCGTAGCGACAAGATGGTGGTGAATGGTACTACCTCTCCTCCTAGCATGTCAGAGATTCCACCAAAGCCTACTGTTGTGAGTCCAAAAGGTGATAATTCAATGCTTGATGATCTTGTTAAGGGCATGCAAGAAATGAAGTTAAAGCTAACAAGGCTTGAAGAGAAAGGACAACTTGCTCTGCAGGACAAAAATCCCAAAGAAAAGAAGGATTTGTGCAAAGATGCATATGGTGGGATGGCATGGACCATGGCAGAAGGGATTGTGATAGCTTTAGTGACGCCTTAAAAAGACATCTTGTGTTTTTTAAGGATGGCAAGATCCATCTGCGGGAGACAAGTATGCCATTAGGAACTAACTTTGGAAAAGGAGGTATGCGGAAGTTAGTGGAGGATATGGAAACTAGTCATGCTATTTCTGCAGTGGAGGCTGCTACCTATGGGGCAAAGATAGAGCTAATTCCAAAGAAAGTGTTAAAGTATACTCCGAATGATTTTGAGGAGGTTGATAGCTTGTGGCCATATACAGTAGCCTCTGCCGAAAAAGGGAAGGTAACTAAAGAGGTATTACTTGAAGCTGGTGATTGCATACGCCATACAACAGGTTGGGATGACCCTGTGGACTCTCTATCAATGCATGCCTATCTTGCAAATTGCTATAACAATGAAGAAATTGTGGAAGAGAAGCAGAGACGTGAGAATGGAGATGCAGGTCCTACTTCAAAGAGGGTTACAAGAGCTGGTGGAAGAAAGGATCCAGGAACTTCTTATGAGGCTCCACCCTCACAATATTTACTAGAATTTCAAAAGGCTGCTCCAAATTGACATTTTTGCAAGATTGTCTTGCACACCTATAAAGGTGGTTGATAAACCTCCAAAAGAAGTGGTCTGATCATGATAATAATAATATTGATTGATGCTCACTTTGTTCAACTGGTCAACACACTGGCTTTGGATGGTGATGCTAAAGAAAAGCATAAGGGAAACTCCAAAACCCAAAGTGGTAAAAACAAAAGATATCAACTAAAGACTCCTCCAATGGATTGCTTTGAGCACTCGGTACATCAATAAAAAGTACAAAAAAAAAAATTCCCTCTTAGATACATAGATTTGTTATGTTTTGTCCTTTTGTTATGGCATAAGCCGCACAGTGCGGTCCTGCGGAGGTCTGGACATTGTGGACTACGAGTCATGCAATAGTTGGGCAATTCTTCATAGGATATCAAGGGACAGGATGGGGTTTTGCACCATTCCCGATCTGCGTTGGAGCAACGGTTGTATATGGGGGGCATACCTGTCTTTGGGGATATCTTGAATATTCATGTTATCAATACATCTTCTCTCCCTTGTACTTTGTGTTCAAATGCATATCGATGAAGAATAATGTGTTCTATTTATGTAACATGTCTTCTGTTCTGCCTTCCTATCTTCTGATGTTCATATAATGTAAGGAAGTTTGAGGGTAATCATTCCGGTAATGCTTATTGTTCCTCTGCGGGCAAGAGCCATTACATCTGGTGACCACGAGGCACGATGGGCGTCCTACGATAAACATGCAAGCGCACTAGGTTGCAGGGTCCTGCTGACCCTGTGGGGAGATATCGGAGGAGAGGCGGTTTGGATGAATTCGTTTTTTCTACACCAGAGGCTGCAGAAAATGTATCTCAATCACCAAGTCCGGTCCTTGGTAGACGTATTTGGTGTGCACGGCATACTCCACGAAGTCAGCCATGTCCTCCTACCATGCGTTCACCCTCACACACCCATGTTGCTCCACCACCGTCTCCGGCAGTATCCACCCTAGCCGTTGCACCTAACAAGATGTGAGCGGACCAGCACACCACAATGTGTGTGAGAGAGCCCCTTATTCTTCTTTAAGTAAATAACAAGGTGTGTACAAGTAATCGGTGGCTGGATGACTTTTGTCTCCAATGACTTGAATAAGAGACACACTACCGTTACCCCAACATTCTCCCACTTCAATACAAATGTTCCAATAATCGGTACTACTATAGGACCTAGCAGTATGTACAAGGTGTATAGGGATAAAACTTGTCTCAAGCTATGCCTACTCTCTCTTTCAAATTCAATACATGCTGTCATATAGGCTCTAGTAGTGCAAAAGTATATATCCCTACTAGAATCAACATATATACTTGGCATGTATTGTATAATGACCTACACTACTTCATATGTATTGTACTAATGATAGCCATTTTTCGGCTCTCCGTAATTTCCATAGTGAGTTACCTCACCGTATCAAAATCACCTAAACACTGTGGCTATTCTTACCTTTTCATTATACATAGGCGTGTGTGAGTTAGAGGGTTTTCCCATATCTTCTTAAAACCCTTAGCTAGCTAGTGACTGGGCTAGTTGAGACAAAAAAAAAAAAAAATTATGGCCCATTTGTGTCTATATATTTCATTGTACATAGGGCCTAAATATAGAGAATTTTCATAATTAATTTTGTATTTATTTAACTATTTCTACCTAGGTGTGCGTTATTTTCTTATGTATGCTATGTACATTGACTCACCATTACCACAATTTTCTTACCATTTTGCATATCGTTATTCCATATAAAAATATCTTCACACAAGCTTCTCTTATTTTTGGTGTGAATCCACTCCAACGGAAAACTTCAAAAATACCTTTCACCATCAGTCATTGCCTTTTACTAACTTCTAAAAGTTTCTTATCACTTGTAAATAAATATACGTCAATAAAAACAAATGAAGGTCCCTTCATTTGATTCCTTATATTTTTATATATCTCTTTTTTTCATTTTATATTTATATACAGCTGACACTATTCTAGATTCCATAAATTGTTTATATATACTAGCCTGTTTTTTCCTATCATATCCATGTGACATATTTGTGCATAATCTACAACCATGCACATTTTCAAAACCCTAAGAATCAATTCGGTCATGCTCTAAATCAAGGAGGGCCTCACCTTTGGAGCCATATGCAAGTTCAACAAAAGGGGGGCCACTGAAGACTTTTTTGTGAAGAAAAACAGGTATTTTGGTGGGATTTTTTATATCCATCTCCACTCCAAATTTGAAGTGGTGGTAAAAAGAGAAATTGTGTACCAAGAGCTGAATACTCACCTCAAAAACTTTTGTAATTTTTGAAGCAACCACTGGTGAGCTAGGATCTTTTGAGTGGACCCGAGTCTGCCCACTTTTCTCACAAGTAGCCCATAGTCTTCTCTCACCTCTTTCCACACGTCTACACACACACACACATACACTCATTCCTCTCAATCCCTCACTCAAATCTGCACCTTTCATGTTTTCTCTCACCTTCTTCACCATTAATCTCCCTCTTACTCCCATAGCTCTCATATGAGCTCTACATGTACATACACCATCTCTATGCCTCTCTCTATTACTTCCAAAGTGCAATTCCATCTTACTCCTTCTCTATATACATAAAATTCAGCATGTAAACCATGCTTAATCTCTGCAAATTGAGAGATCTCATCAACCAAATTTTCATTTTCATCACGATAATCAACCTTGGGAGCGGTGGCGTAAAGAAGAGAAGATGAAGAAGAGGATCGATAGTCATTTTTAGAACCTACACAAGTAAGTCAAAAACTTCTTCAAGCTTCACCATGACAAGTATTTTCTCACTTCATTCAACCATCCACCTCATTCTACCCATTGTAAATGTAACATTAACTTTCTAGTGATTACTAACACTAACAACTGACATACTAACACAAAATAGCCATTGACTAACCATAAAAGACACCTCACCTCAAGATATGTGCATAGTAACTCTCTCTCTCTCTCTCTCTCTCCCCTTCCTTAAAACTCTACTTTCACCTTATCTACCATCTATAATGCTCTCTTTTGAGCTCACATCCATGAATCAAGCAGACAAAGAAGGCCCGCAATGTTTTGATATTCAAAAAAAATCATTATTCTGATTTGTTAGCTTGTAATTTAGGATTTTCAATAATCTTAATGAGGGGTCTCCAAACTATAAATAGGCCCCTCTTCTTCTTGTAAAACAACCTCCAATATCTCACATAGCACCCCAACATTCTATGCGTGAGGAGAGACTTAGGCGTAGCAACCAGCTTGTGAGCTTCACTTATGGTGTAAGAGAAGCTTTCAAGCTACACATTGCAAGCGAGAGAGAGTTAGTTCAAAAATCTCAAAAACACTATTGTATATGCTCCTCCAACATCAATAAATTGAGTTTTGGTGCATCAAAGGCATGATTCGACGTTCAAATCTTCGTCCTTCCATTTGTGCAATATGGTTTGGTGAATTCAAGGTGACTTGTGTATTTTGAGTTTCTATCGGTTGATCTTGTTTTATAAAGTATTTTAGTTTGTTTTGATTGCCAATTTTGTGTCCATTGCAAGAGGGTATTGTGGTGAGAGGTCTCCCACACCTAAGACAATGTGTGTGTGTGTTGGCAATGTTTAGCATTCACTAAGCATTGAGTGAGTTCTCGTACAAGCTCTACGATAGCAACATAATGAACCATCTCCATTTGGAAGTCACAAATAAGGTATTGCAAGTCACAAATAAGGTATTATGCAAGATCCATTCCTCTCTCTGTTCCCTTTGCTCTAGCTCTCTCTGGTCCATTGTGTGTGTGTCTTGGTGTGAGGTTGCTTGTGTGCGTTTTGTGGCGCATCTTCTTGGCTGTGCCAAAATCTCTCTTGCATCCTAGTTCACATACCATAACTAGGTGGTACCCCTTCATTTGTTTGGCTGTGGGTTTGTTGTTATTATTTCTTACTTGTGGTTGGCCTAGTCCCAATTGAGCAGCACGGGAGCTTTGAGAGGTGTTTAGAGGTTTCCTCTCTTGTTGTCTGTCCCGGACAGCCTCAATTTTTGTGCCCCCACGGAGGAGGGCTTGTGTATTTTTGTGTAGGATCAACCTTTAGCATAGTCAAGTAGTTTGCATGAATCACGAAAATTTGTATGATCCTTTCATTCTCGTTGCAAGGCAAAAGGGACACATAATGGTTAGTACTAAGTTGTAATTTCAACGTGTAATTCGTAGAGTTTTAGGTCCTCTTAGGTTGGCCGAGATAAACGCTTTAGTAAATCCTTTTATTTTTCCTTTCATTAGGTAAGACCTTAGTTTGGACGTCTATATTTTTGTTTTGTTTTAAACATTAGGTCATGCATAGATAATGGATAATGGCCCAAGAATAGAGGTTTTTCCCTTCCATTTCACTCCACACATTAGAATAAACATTGCAATTAGTAGAAAAATCCATTTTCAACAACGTATGGTGTTCATGTTTGGTGCCCAAAGAGTAGGAGAAATTCTCGAGTCACCAAACCCTGTCATCCTGCCTCTTATTGATTATCATAGGTCACTCAAAAAAACAAAACAAATCCAATTTTTTAAAGAAATAAAAACAAAAAATATGTTGTCACTTTGAAACTGATTCAATGGAGGCCCAACGCCAAATGTACGTATATCCTCTTTTCTTTGGAGAGGCTAAAGAGGATGCAAAATTATTTTTAGCAAATTTCAAGATGTCTTGCCGTATCAATAGGATAGTAATAAATCAAGAATGTGTAGAAATGCTTGAGGTGGTCCTTAGGAAAAATGCTAGCACTTGGTTTGACTCTTTGCCTGAGGAAGTTAAAGGTAATGACATCGAAGCTGTGAATCATTTCAAGAGATATTTATTTGATCCCCAAAACACTCAAAATCTATGGAAAGATATTGTTTCTCACAAACAGAAAGACTTAGATGACTACTACATGTATAAACAAGAGTTTCTACGTCTTTGGATTGTATGGGTGACAAATGTTGCTAACCCTAGTGATGGTGCAGAGTTCCTAAAGAAGGAGATGTTCATAGCTGGTCTCTTTCTAGTACTCAAGATAAAGGTCGAGGCGGGTGCACCTGCTACCTTTGACGCAACTGAAACTAGAGCTATTGAGAAGTATAGGAAACTCAAGTGTCTAAGAGGAGAGGTTCCAATAGAGGGTCCTAGACCTAAGGGAAAATTGCAAGCAGCAACATCCAGAGAGATTCCGGAGGTAACAACAAAGGTAATTGAAAAGTTAAATGAATCCTTAAGTAACTTGTCAATTCACCTTGCACAAGCTATAGGTCCCAAGGCACAAGCAAAGAAGTCAGAAGAGCGAGAGCCACCACGACCTAGGAGAGTCTTGCAATGTTGGAATTGCGGAGAGTCTGGAAATGGGATGTATAATTGTCCTTGGCCTCATGGGGAGCCAGGAAGACCTAACTTGAATTACCTAGTGATGAATGCAACTGAAGGAACTAGTCAACAACCACGGCTTCTACAAAGGCCAAATGGAGTAAGACCACCTCCATGAGGAGTGGAAGGAGTTCCACCTTTGCCAGACCCAAATGTGCATGTGGTAGAGTGACAAATTCCAATGATGCGGACATGGAAGCAAATGGCATTAAACGTTGTCGAGAAATTTGCGGTCTTGCCAGGAAAGCACCGGGCTTATGGCTGTGAGAGTTTGTGAGAGAACTCAACAAAAACTATATGAAGGAGCTAAACCATAGATGCCATGAAGACTAGGGTTTGGAAAGAAGTGCAATCAAAGAAGACTCACTCTTTCTCTCTTGCATTCACACACACAAAGAAAGAACGCAAAAGAGAATGTCAAAACAATACGAAGATGAAAACATCAAGGCTATGGTCATATCGTATCATGGGTAATATGAAAGGGTTAATGGATGAGTTAATGGCATTTAATCTTGGCTGACCAAATAGGCTACGAATTGTTCTTTGGAATTGTAGTTTTGTTCTTACCATAATATATATATTTTGTCTAGTGATTGGGATTAATTGTGTGTAAAAATCCTCTTGGTTCATAGCAAGATAACTACGCTTACATCAAAAGAAAAATTATAGTCTATGAGAGGTAGTATGATGGGATCCGGTGATAGAGCCTTTCTGGGCCAAAGAGAAACACTATACGTTGTTGAAAGTGTATTTTTCGGCTAATCCATACGTTAATTCTAATAGATCGTACAGAGTGAAAGCGATAGAAATGATCACCATGTGGGTTATTCATCTAGGATAGTATGTGAGAAATGTTGATATGAGAGAAGTGAAGAGATGAGAAGTTTCCCTCCCAGGCCCTATTCTTGCCCCTAGGCAATAAGGATACTGCGGGGAGAGATGTACCTGTAGCAAAGAGAACCTAGAGAGGATGAATTACTAAGAATGAGAGAGATAGGCTTGGTTAAGGAGATGAGATTAGATACATATATATATATATATATATGTTGGATTAGAGATGAAAATGAAAACAACAAGAAATCAAGAAAACATCAATGTAGAACACGTCTTACTTGAAACCCTTCGGCACCATTATTGATGGGAGAGAGAAGAAGAGTGGATAATTCCACTTTGATTGATTACCAAGTGCAAGTCCTTCTTTGATTAGAGTTGATCTTCCAAGGTTAGCTTGTTGCAAGAATGGCTAGTCTCCCTCTAGGAGAAAGTGTAGGCTTGGGCTTATGTTAATGGCTAAGTACAATTAGGCATTACTACTCACTCCCTTGAGAATTCCTCTCATCAATGGCTTGAATGCTTGAGTTCCTTCCAAGGAAGAAGAGGTCCCCTTTTATAGGTGAAGGGAACCCACAAGGGTTTACACAAGAAGAGAGGAGCCAGTGTGAACAGGAATTGGAAAAGTTGGAAATGAGCTGTCCCTGCATGATGTGGGCAGACTGGGGTCCAGTATTTTGATCATATCTCCTCAACCGTAGCTCCAAATTAAAAAACAAAAATACGGGCAGAAACTTCAGCTCATTAACTACGATTTTCATTTTAAAATCATTCTCCAATTTGGATTGGAACCTTGTGTAAAAAATTCATCAAAATAGGGTCCATTTATGGCAGCAAAAGTCTTCATGTGGTCTCCTTAGCCTTGACTTTCATTTAATTCCCAAGGACACCGCATGCCATATGAAAGCATGACATTTCTCCTTGACAAATTTTTGTAACCATGCTTGCAATAATGCATTAAAATAAGTGTATCTTTGAAATCATGCCACCTAGTGTCCCACTAGGATTTGATTCTCTCCTAGTAGCTATTTAAAAAGAAATATAAGAAAAGTATAAAAAATACATAGAATATATATATATTGGAGTTTACCCTAGATATAGGATCTAGCTAGGGTGTGAGATGATAATGAAATAGTAGAAATAAAGAATCAATGCTTTTTGCCCCAAGTTAAAGAGGCGGAGCTATTGACACTTTTCCCATAGTATTTTTTTGATGGTAAAGTAAGAATACATTACCCTTGAGATAAATAATAAGATGAAATAGAAAGCTTATTTTTATACTTACATATGCATATGTACATTATAGGAAATATAATTATGTATCTAAAAAGTTACAAGATAACTCTTGTAGCATGTGTTCCCACTATGTACATGTGTTTCTGGATCATTGTCTCCTCTTCTCTTAAACATTTTCATCCTTTTTCCTGCAATGGGAATCTTTACTTTTGTGCCATCTAGTTTAGTCAAGCTGTAAGTAGCATTTTCATGCACATGTTTTACAACATATGGTCCAAACCATCTTTTTGAAAACTTACGCATGACTGTGTGCTGGTTATCAAGGCTACTATCATACACTAAAACCCAGTCACATTTGTCAATTGCTTTGCTCCTGAGCCGATGTCGCTTATCAAAGTAGTCCTTGTTTTTCAATCTTGCATTTTTGAGTCGTTCTTTTGCAGCCTCAATGTCTCCAGGTCTTCTCTCTAGTTGCCTTATGCGCAATGCAAGGAGATCTTCCCTACTAAGCTCCTCTTGCCAAGGTAGTACATTCCATGTGGGAATTGTATCCTCAATTGGCATCACTGGCTTTTGACCATGCATTAGCTCCGCAGGCATGTAGCTAGTTACTGAGCTATGTGTTGTACGATCAGCCCATAAAGCGTATGGTAACAGTTTTGGCCACTCACTGACTCTTCCTTCGCAAGCCTTGGCCAAAGCTTTGATGATAGGAGGGTGCCCTCTTTCACTCTTTCCATTGCCTTCAGGGTTGTAAGCTGTAGTAAGAGAAAGCTTGATTCCTAATCTAGAAAAGAACTCCCTTGCTTCTTCGGCATCCAGTTCACCTCTGTCTGCAGTGATCTTTCCCACACAAGCATAATGGCAAATCACCTCATCAAGAAGGAATTTGCACACAGCTTCTGTGGTTTTAGCTCTTAATGCTCTTCCTTCAACCTGATTAGTTAGGTCCTCTCGTGCAAGAACGAAGTACCTCATCTGCCAGAGTCCTAAAGGCATTGTGACTAGATCCACAACCCATTTATAATGCATGGCTAGTGGGTATGTAGGGTGCAATCCATCACGATGTCGGACATTTGAATACATTTGACAAGCTACACATGACTCTACAAATTGAGATACATCTTTATACATACCATTCCACCAGTATTTTTCTTTCAACTTGGAGAAGGTTGCCCACACACCCCTGTGTTCAGCCCATAAACTCTCATGAAACTCTTGCATGAGCTTTACTTGAGTCTCTTTTTTACATATAACCCTTTGTGGTGTAGCACCCTTTTGTTTAGGATGCTTCCACAAGTAACCATCCCTCAAAAAGTAACCATATGCTTTCTTGCGTATCCTCTTGAATTCATGTTCAGACCAATCATCCTGTTTTGTTAGAGTACTCAAGTAGCTTCCAATAAGAAGCCAATCACCTTCATAAAGATCTTTCAAGAACAATTCAAGTGGATTAGTCATGTTGACATTGTTACTTTTGACATGAGAGATAGAATAGAACTTTGTGCCCACATCATCTCCCTCATCAATCATATGTGACTCATCTTCATACCTTGCCCTTGATAGCATATCTGCCATTGTATTGACTTTACCTGCAATGTGCTTAAACTCGAGATTTAAGGACTTAATGTAGGCAATCCACCGCAACATAGCAATGTCTGGTGTTGAGCAGCTTGTAATCATCCCAAGAAGTGGTAGACAATCTGTTTCTACAACCACACATGCACCAATTAGGTACTCTTTTCCACTTTTCAAGGTTGTAACCATACCCCATAACTCTCTCTTTATCTGTGGATAGTTTCTTTGGCGAGCACTTAGTACCTTTGCTCCAAATCTTACCACATACCTGTGTCCTTCTTTGTCATCTTGCCCTATTTCCCATCCAATCCCTGTAGGACTGGTATCTACTGTCACAATCACTGGCCTTTGACACTCATAGTCTACCTTTCTCAAAGTCGTTGCTAACTGGAGTAACTCCTTTAGCTTTTTCATGGATTTTACATGTGCTTCTGTCCATTTAAACTTTTGATTCTTTCTAAGCAGCTGATAAAGAGGATCAGCTACATGCGCATAATGTGGAATCCAAATAACATAGAAGACACATGCTCCCAGAAACCTTCTAACCTCAGTGATGCTAATGCATGTTTCTTTCATTCTTTGGATGGCATCTACCTTTGATGGACAAGGTTTCCTACCATATGGCCCGCACATGTGCCCCACAATGAGCACTTCATTGACACCAAACATAGACTTTTTCCCTGACAATGTAAGATTCACTTCTTCCAACCTAGACAAAATTTTATCACAATCATTTATGTGATTTACCACAAACCTGCGACATCCCTTGAGATCCAAAGCTTCATCTTTGTCACTTTCTTCACATCCTTTGATAGGCAAATCATCAATGAAAGGCATTGTGATTTGAGGAATAAAGTCACGTAAGACCTTATTCATCCCATTCATCATATGTGCAACTGAGTTGGTTGCTCCCTGTGGCAAGGTACACATCCTTACCAAACCCAAAGGTGTCCTCATGGTTGTCAAGTCTCTGCTTTTGATTGCAAGCTGAAATTGATCATACCCTGAGTAGAGATCCCCCATTGAGTAGATTTCCCTCCCTGCAAACGCCTCTGCAAATTCATCCACAATTGGACCTATTCCTAAATTTCTAATTGTCACCTTGTTCACTGGTTGCATATCTTGGATGAAGCGTAGAGAACCATTCTTCTTTGGAACTGTGAACCACCTGTTTGAGTATGGAGCACAAGAAGGCTCCAAGATTCCCATTTTGATTTTCTCATTCAGTAGCTCTACTAACTTTGGCATATGAGCCTTTGGAACCGGAATAGGCCGCAGATTCCAAGGCACATGAGGTATTGTGAAAATTACCATAGGAGCTACAATATAAGGATCAACACATCCTATCTCATGTGGCTCAAATGCAAAAGCCTTACCATGCTTTGAAAGCATTTCTTTGAAGCACTTTGTCTCCTCCTGTGTTAGAAACTCCTTGCAACCAATCTGCAACTCTTGAAAAGACTCCTTTGTGAAGGTATGCCCGATCTTTTTAGGATTCCGCAAACTTGGTTGTAAAGAAGCCTGTTCAATCTTTTCTCTGTTGTTGGGTGGTAAGGGTGAAGCTACTGGTTTCACCTTCTTTGCTACACTCTTGTATTTAGTTTCAACATGTACTTCTGGGCCAACTGTTTGGCTTTCTTTAAAGGCTTCTATTACTTGATGCATTTCCATAGAGCAAACTTCCACAACTTCATTTTCAAGATGCACACTAGACCTCATTATAGCATCAAGCTCACCCATAGTATCTACAAAAGAAACTTGTTCACACAAACCCAAAACATTTTCAGTAGGCTTTAGCAACCCACTCTTTTTCATGCCTATTTGTACATTATGCACATATTGCCTCTCATATCTCTTCAAATCTTCAAGTTTTGTAAAACATACTGATCCATTCCTTGTTACCAAGGAGCTCATCGAGAAAGTTTCACCTATTTTTGGATCAGGCGAGACCCTTTTTCTTTCTGTACCATTGCAATCCCGCTTTACAATGGTACTTGGCCAAAACCCATCATTTCTCTATGATCATGAAACTCTTTGCTTACCTTTGGTAGAGGATGTTCTCTGAGGTTGTCACGATTTCTTTCATGGTTTACACAGACTGTGAGAAATTGGACAGCTCGTTTACCATCTTTTCTACGTATTCTAGCATATGCTGAACCATCGTCCATAACCTTTGTTTCCATTCAAACTCCCACAATGTAGGGTTGTCCAAGGATGAGACGATATGAAGATGTATCCTGTACAAAGAAGTTTTGGTCAATCTTTACATCACCTATTGTCACCTTCACACCTGGACATGCTGCATACAATTCACCAGATGAATTGTTTGCCACTTTTACCATCCAGCCATGATCTGTGTCCATCGGCCATTTGTACTTGTTGTAGAGACTCTTTGACATTATGTTTATTTCTGAACCATGGTCAATCAAGGCAACAAATGGCTCTTCAAGATCACCTACCTTGACCAAAGTTTCTGTAGTAGCCCTTGCCCAATGACTTCGTGAATAGTAACTCCTAGGAATATCTTCAACTTCTTTATCATCATTTGAGAAATAGACTTGCTTCACTCTCCCACTAGATTGGTAGCATCCTACCACAGCTCCATCATTCTCCTTATTTTGCAGTTGCATCCCTTGTGTCTTTGAGGTTTCCCCTTCAACCTGTGGACGAGAAACTTCAGCAAGGGTTTGCCTTTTTCTCTTGATGATGTCAATGATCTCCTCATGGAATTCACGCTTTGCAATGCCAAGAACTTCTCCCAGAGTAAACTCAATCTTGCTATTCAAGATCCTTTCCTCCAAGACTTTCTTTAAATCTGTAGCAACCTCAATATCAGATTGTAGTTTATAAGTTGGGCCTTTTGTCTTATCTTTCATTGGCTCTTTCTTCTTTCCTGTTGTAGACTCCTCCATGAGTACTTCAGGTGGAGATGCTCCTTGTGTTGAGGGTGTTTGAGAAGGCATTGAGTCGCTTCTTCCCCCACTTCTAGAAGCTCTTTTTGATGGTCCTTCATCAGCATTCTCACGTCTGCACTTATCTTCTACAATTGCCTCATTTTGTTGGCATTTTGTAATGTAGGCATGCACTGACAATGAGTCCACTGGATCATTCCATCCTGTTTCTAGACGTATGCAATCACCTGCTTCATGAAGAATCTCTTTTGTAAGCTTTCCCTTTGTAGCTAATTGCATGACATTTGGCCAAATTTGACCATGATGGTCACTCACCTCTTCATCACAAAAATGTTCAATTTTTACTCCATAAGTAGCTGCCTCAACTGAAGAGGTGGCATGCTTGGTTGCCATATCTTCAACTAAGGTTTGCATTCCCCCCTTCCCAAAGTTAGTTTTCAAGGGTAGACATGTCTCTCTTAAGTGGATTTTACCATCCTTAAAAAAGACAACATCTTTTGACAAAGCATCACTAAAATCATCACAATCCCTTCTTACATGGTCTGTACTATCACACCAAATACATCTATTAACAAACCCTTCTTTGGACTGTTGTCTTTGCCTAGGAAGTGGCCCTGATGGTTGGCCTTTTTCTTCAAGCTTTGCAAACTTCACCTTTAAGTCACGCATTCCCTTCACAAGCTCATCTAGCATGGACTCATCAAACTTAGGAGCGATAAAAGTAGGCTTTACCATTTTGTCAGAAGTTGAGGTGGAAGGACTTGTAGTGTTTACTACCATCTTGTCGCTTCTTCTTTGTCGTTTGGCAAGCAGTGAGACAGCACCTTCAACCTCATTCCAGTCGGTCTTTAGTCCTTGCTCAGCATCTTTATCTTCAAGAAGAAGCTCCAAATTTTCTTGAAACTCTTTACCTGCAGCTTGTAAGAAAAGATCTGTCTTCTCTGCATCTAGTATGGCCCTTTCTGTCCTAGTGAGTTGTGCATAGCGCCGGTCAAATTCCCTAAGTAGCTCTGTTATTGATAGTCCTTGCTTTGGCTTGACTACCCATTCTAAGAATGTCCTTTTGGTCACTCTCTCAGAGTCCTCCATGAAATATTCCTCCTTTAAAGCTACTTTGAGTTCTTCCCAATTTCTCCCATGCCCATCTTTAATTGCCCTAACATGCTCCCTAATTTCTGGAGCAACAACTAGCTCAAAGCTTTGAATCATCTCACCTTCTGACACGCGATGCAGCTCCATCTCCTTCACATACGCGCGTAAGTACTTGGTTACATCTTTGCCATTGAACTGATTCATTCTGTTGACGACCGCTTGTATGGCCTTCGCTACTGAAATCTCCCTTCTTTCAGTAGAATGTTGTTGTTGCATGAACATTGCAAATGCTTGAAACATTTTCATTGTTGCTGGGTCAAAATGCATACCCTGTTGCTCAACATGATCACCCATGGTTACCCACAAACTCTCACCCTAGCAGATTCGCGTTGGGTTCACCAAAAATATGTCGAGAAATTTGCGGTCTTGCCAGGAAAGCACCGGGCTTATGGCTGTGAGAGTTTGTGAGAGAACTCAACAAAAAATATATGAAGGAGTTAAACCATAGATGCCATGAAGACTAGGGTTTGGAAAGAAGTGCAATCAAAGAAGACTCACTCTTTCTCTCTTGCATTCACACACACAAAGAAAGAACGCAAAAGAGAATGTCAAAACAATACGAAGATGAAAACATCAAGGCTATGGTCATATCGTATCATGGGTAATATGAAAGCGTTAATGGATGAGTTAATGGCATTCAATCTTGGCTGACCAAATAGGCTACGAATTGTTCTTTGGAATTGTAGTTTTGTGCTTACCATAATATATATATTTTGTCTAGTGATTGGGATTAATTGTGTGTACAAATCCTCTTGGTTCATAGCAAGATAACTACGCTTACATCAAAAGAAAAATTATAGTCTATGAGAGGTATTATGATGGGATTCGGTGATAGAAGTATTTCATTAAGCCTTTCTGGGCCAAAGAGAAACACTATACGTTGTTGAAAGTGTATTTTTCGGCTAATCCATACGTTAATTCTAATAGATCGTACAGAGTGAAAGCGATAGAAATGATCACCATGTGGGTTATTCATCTAGGATAGTATGTGAGAAATGTAGATATGAGAGAAGTGAAGAGATGAGAAGTTTCCCTCCCAGGCCCTATTCTTGCCCATAGGCAATAAGGATACTGCGGGGAGAGATGTACCTGTAGCAAAGAGAACCTAGAGAGGATGAATTACTAAGAATGAGAGAGATAGGCTTGGTTAAGGAGATGAGATTAGATACATATATATATATATATATATATGTTGGATTAGAGATGAAAATGAAAACAACAAGAAATCAAGAAAACATCAATGTAGAACACGTCTTACTTGAAACCCTTCGGCACCATTATTGATGGGAGAGAGAAGAAGAGTGGATAATTCCACTTTGATTGATTACCAAGTGCAAGTCCTTCTTTGATTAGAGTTGATCTTCCAAGGTTAGCTTGTTGCAAGAATGGCTAGTCTCCCTCTAGGAGAAAGTGTAGGCTTGGGCTTATGTTAATGGCTAAGTACAATTAGGCATTACTACTCACTCCCTCGAGAATTCCTCTCATCAATGGCTTGAATGCTTGAGTTCCTTCCAAGGAAGAAGAGGTCCCCTTTTATAGGTGAAGGGAACCCACAAGGGTTTACACAAGAAGAGAGGAGCCAGTGTGAACAGGAATTGGAAAAGTTGGAAATGAGCTGTCCCTGCATGATGTGGGCAGACTGGGGTCCAGTATTTTGATCATATCTCCTCAACCTTAGCTCCAAATTAAAAAAACAAAATACGGGCAGAAACTTCAGCTCATTAACTACGACTTTCATTTTAAAATCATTCTCCAATTCGGATTGGAACCTTGTGTAAAAAATTCATCAAAATAGGGTCCATTTATGGCAGCAAAAGTCTTCATGTGGTCTCCTTAGCCTTGACTTTCATTTAATTCCCAAGGACACCTCATGCCATATGAAAGCATGACATTTCTCCTTGACAAATTTTTGTAACCATGCTTGCAATAATGCATTAAAATAAGTGTATCTTTGAAATCATGCCACCTAGTGTCCCACTAGGATTTGATTCTCTCCTAGTAGCTATTTAAAAAGAAATATAAGAAAAGTATAAAAAATACATAGAATATATATATATTGGAGTTTACCCTAGATATAGGATCTAGCTAGGGTGTGAGATGATAATGAAATAGTAGAAATAAAGAATCAATGCTTTTTGCCCCAAGTTAAAGAGGCGGAGCTATTGACACTTTTCCCATAGTATTTTTTTGATGGTAAAGTAAGAATACATTACCCTTGAGATAAATAATAAGATGAAATAGAAAGCTTATTTTTATACTTACATATGCATATGTACATTATAGGAAATATAATTATGTATCTAAAAAGTTATAATATAACTCTTGTAGCATGTGCTCCCACTATGTACATGTCACAGCACGACAACGTGGCTGTGGAAAAGGTAAGGAGAAAGAAGGAGTCACATCACAAAGTGACCATGTACGAGAAAAGAAGGCAAAGGAGACCAAGAGGACTTGACATCGTATCAACCTTCAAGACTTCCCTCTTGGACATGGTATGGCTCCGTACAACTTGTTAGAAGACATGAGAGGTAAGGGTCCTGATATCTCATGGCCTCAATTTCTTGCATTATGTCCACAAGTTAGGAGGGATTTTACAAGGGCAGTTAGCACTAGGAGAAAGGTAAAAGAGAGTGTGCCTGTTGTAAAAATTTCACAAGATGAAATGAATGAGGACATTACACCTGTGCTAGATTGTTACATCAAAGGGAGATTGGTTAGGAAAGGTCTAGTGGATGGGGGTGCACAAATCTGCATCATGACAGAGGGACTCATGCAAAGACTAGGCATGCACATCCATGAGACACCTAAAATCAAAGTCAAGATGGCAAACAATAGCAAGGCTAGGTGTGTAGGCATTTGTAAAAATGTCTTTGTAGAGGCCTTTGGCACTAAGAAGGCGCTGGATTTTTATGTTATGTGGACCAAGGGAAGGGGTTATCCATTTATCCTAGGAAGACCATGGCTAATGAAAATACGAGCTTTGCAGGATTGGGAGAGTAGAAAATTAATTTGCAGGAATGACAATCATAAGAAGGTTGTCTTTGACATGAATGAGCAACGCCAAGAGGAGCTCCATGAAGAATCATGTCAAAGTGAAACAGAAGAAGATTGGACTGATAACACTTCAGAAGAAGAAAGTAGTGGCAGCATTACTGAAGAGAAGTCTTCCATCGAATTCATTGGGGTAAGGTTTGAGCCAACCAACCAAGTGGCCTCTTGTCAAGGTTTGGAGAAGGTAGGTTCCCAATAGAACCAAAATGTGGAAAATGAAGGAATGTTAGAAGGTATGTTGTCTACAACACTTACAAAGGATGAAAGAGAGGAGTTCAAAGGTGTGTTAAGGAAATTTCCTAAGCTTTTTGCTAAAGACTACACCGACGTGCATGGAGTATATGATGTTCAACACAAGATTGAGATAAATCCAGAGGCCAAACCTAAAGCTCAAAAGCTACGAAGGCTAGGAGTCATCAAGGAGTAGGCTCTACTCAAGGAGGTAAGAAAGCTTCTAGCAACAGGTTTCATTTATCCAGTGGAGAATTCAGAGCGGGTCTGTCCCGTTTTTGTCACTCCCAAGAAAAATGGCAAGTGGAGGGTGTGTGTGGATTACCGTCCACTCAATGAGGCAACAAAAAGTGATCACTTTCCCCTCCCATTTCAGGATGAGATACTAAATGAGGTAGCTGGTCATGAGAAGTACACCGTGTGTGATGGCTACTCAGGTTACTTTCAAATAGGGATTGCATTGGAGAATCAATTGAAAACAACCTTCATCACTCCTTGGGATTGTTATGCTTTTAGAGTCATGCCATTTGGCTTGACAAATGCTCCTGCAACTTTCCAATGTTTCATGAACATGGTGTTTCAAGCATTCTTTGGAAAGTCAATTAGGGTGTTCATTGATGATTTATGCATTTATAGTTCAAAATCATTACATCTACAAAGGGTAGAAGAAGGTTTGAAGAAGCTCTATGCCATGGGAGGTCAACTCAACCCCGATAAGTGACACATAGGTGACGATAAAGTGATCTTGCTTGGTCACAAAGTTTCTTACAAAGGCATCGAGGTGGACCCAAAGTCAAAGGCTCTTATTGAGTTACCATCACCGAAGAGTCTTAAGGAGGTCATCTCATTCATTCAAAAGGTGAAGTATATGTCACGCTTCATCTACTTAGCCTCAAAGTTACTTCACCCTTTGCAAAAGTTGACACAACAAGTCGAGTTTGTTTGGTCTGATGAGCTTGAAGAATATTTTTGTAACATCAAAGTCATTCTATCAGAGCTACCAACACTCATGCCTCCTTGTTGGGAGTACACATTCTTTGTTAGCTCTAGTGTTGGAAAAGAAACAATTGGTGTTGTTTTGCTACAACAAGATCCCCACAGTACCAAGATGCGACCCATCTATTTTGCTAGTAGGGTCATGAATGCCTTGGAGAGAGGCTACGCGGAGGCAGAACTCATGATGCTTTCTCTCATGTTTGCGGTGAGAAAGTTTAGATCCTACTTGCTAACCAAACCTTTTGTAATTCTCACTGCAGAAAATTTGTTCCCTTGGGTGTCATCTCAAATGAATCTTAATACTAGGATCTCTAAGTGGATTATGGAGCTACAAGAGTTTCAATACTCTTTCAAGGTAGAAGATAGTGTGCGTGCACAATTGGTAGGGATTCTCACTTATAGGGCGCATGAAAAGGAGATTGTTCCTGAAGTAAAGAACCTACAATTGCCACCACCAAAAAGTATTCCTAATTCTTTTACCTTGTTCTTTGATGTAGCTTTTCGACGAGTCATAGGAAAAGCAGAGGGAGGGCTAGTGTTGTTCAACCCAAGTGGAGAGGTGGTCATGAAAGAGAAGGTCAATCTACCAGGTTCAACTAGCAACAATGAAGCAGAATACGACACAATACTTCATGGTTTGAAGATGTGTATTAGTCAAGGTATACACCATCTCATGGTAAAGGGGGATGCACTTCTCATTGTGAAGCAAATCTTAGGCGTTTAGGCATGCAAGAATGAAATCCTCAGGACAAAGGTTCATGCCATTCGTAGGCTGTTTAATCAGTTTGAAGAAGTGTAACTATATCATATTCCTAGGAAACAAAATGAAGATGCTGATTTACTTTCACAACAAGCAGTTACATGTGTTGACAAAGAAGTGAAGGTCATCATGGTGGCAACAGTTTTCAAGAAACCGAGATACCAGGGGTTGGAGTCATTGGCTTCCATTATTGGCTATATTTTGGAGGGCGAGTTTCCACAAGAATTCACTAAAGCTCAGAAGAGGAGACTCATGAAGAAGGCAAGTTTCTATCTCTTCCTAGAAGGTTCCCTCTATCAAAGAGGGAAGGATCAAGTGTGCAGAAGAGTTCCAGCTATCGAGGAAATTCCGGCCATTCTAAAAGTTTTACATGAATGGACATGTGGTGGTAATTTTGCCCAAGAATTAACTGTGAAGAATATTTTTCTTGCAGGGTATGTTTGGCCAAGCTTGCATGTGGATGTCCAACATTGTTGTAAAAGTTGTCACAATTGTCAAATAAATGGAAATAGAAGGTTGGTGCATCATCCAAGGCAAATAGTACTTGCAAATGGACCCTTTGAAAAGTGGGGCATTGATGCTATGGGTCCTCTTCCTAGAAAAAAAAATGGTAAACTCTACATCCTAGTGGCTGTAGATTACATGACTAGGTGGGTAGAGGCTCAAAGTGTGGCAAGGGTAAATGGAAAAACAGTGATCAGGTTTGTCTACACTAATATTTGTTGTAGATTTGGCACACCTCTAGAGATTGTTTCAGATAATGGTCCGGGGTTTAAGAAGGGTTTACTCACAGAAGTTTGTGAAGAGCTTCATATTCTACATCGTCATAGCACACCCTACTACCCACAATCAAATGGTTTGGTGGAGAAGGCTAATGGTGTCATTGTGGGCATCATTAGAAAGATGGTGCAAAACAAAACAAAGTTATGGGATGACTTCTTGGATGGTGCCTTGTGGGCATATCGAACCACATATAGGGAGGCAACAGAGTTCACGCCATTTCACTTGGTGCATGGTCAAGAGGCTTTGCAGCCTATCGAGCTCAATATCCCAACAATATGGCTTCATGGTAGAGGTGCACAAGATGATCAAGAGGTATGAATGGATTGACTTCTTACACTAGTGGAGCTTGAGTGGAAAAGAGAAGCAACTTACGAGTGCTACAAAAGAAAAGCTACACAAGCAAAGGAGAAGCTTGACAAGAAACTCAAGGACAAAGGCATCAAGGAAGGAGATCTTATGCTAAGGTATGATAATCGACTTGAAAATACTTTTGATGCCAAGTTTGAAACTAGATGGCATGGACCATAAATAGTCAAGAAGGCCTTCAATTCAAGTTACTATTAGCTTATGGACTTGAATGGTAAAGAGCACTCTAGGAAGGTAAACGGGTATCGCTTGAAGCCCTATTTGAGTTGCCTTCTACCAAAGGATCTACCAAAGATCTGTCAAAAGGCAGGTATGTCATATAAGTGTTGTTCCATGAAGCATGATTGTAACTCCAACCAAAATTCTAAGGGGCCAAACAATAAAGATCTCGTCAAGGACTCTGAAGCACTCTCTTTGGAAAAGATGTTCTATGATGGTACATGAATATACCATCATCCTGGGGGAGGGCTAATGATAGCCGTTTTTTGGATCTCCATAATTTCCATAGTGAGTTACCTCACCCTACCAAAATTACCTAAACACTGTGGCTATTCTTACCTTTTCATTCTACATAGACGTGTGTGAGTTAGGGGGCTTTTCCCATATCTTCTTAAAACCCTCAGCTAGCTAGTCATTGGGCTAGTTGAGCCAAATAAATAAATAAAATAAAATATATTATGGCCCATTTTTGTGTATATATTTCATTGTATATAGGGCCTAAATATAGGAAATTTTCATAATTATTTTGGTATTTATTTAAATATTTCTACCTAGGTGTGCGTTATTTGCCTATGTATGCTTTGTACACTGACTCACCATTACCACAATTTTCTTATCATTTGCATACTCTTTATTCCATATAAAAATATCTTCACACAAGCTTCTCTTATTTTTGGTGTGAATCCACTCCAAGGGAAAGCTTCAAAAATACCTTTCACCATCAGTCATTGCCTTTTACTAACTTCCTATTTTCTAGAGGTATTTTTTCTTATCTCTTGTAAATAAATATACTTCAATAAAAACAAATGCAGTTCCCCTCATTTGATTTCTTATATTTTTATATATATCTTTTTTTCATTTTATATTTATATGTAGCTGACACTATTCTAGATTCCATAAATTGTTTATATATACTAGCCTTTTTTTTCCCATCATATCCATGTATTATATTTCTGCATAATCCACAAGCAAGCACATTTTCAAACCCCTACGAATCAATTCGGTCATGTTCTAAATCAAGGAGGGGCTCACCTTTGGAGCCATATGAAAATTCAAAAAAAGGGGGTCCACTGAAGACTTTTTGTGAAGAAACACGGGTATTTTGGTGGGATTTTTTATATCCATATCCACTCCAAATTTGAAGTGGTGGTCAAAAGAGAAATTGTGTACCAAGAGCTGAATACTCGGCTCAAACATTTTGGTGATTTTTGGAGCAACCACCGGTGAGCTAGGATTTTTTGAGTGGACCCTAATCTGCCCACTTTTCTCACAAGTAGCCCATAGTCTTCTCTCACCTCTTTCCACACTTCTACACACACACACACACTCATTCCTCTCAATCCCTCACTCAAACCTGTACCTTACATATTTTCTCTCACTCAAACCTCCCATAGCTCTCATATGAGCTCTACATGTACATACACCATCTTTATGCCTCTCTCTATTACTTCCAAAGTGCAATTCCATCTTCTGCATGTAAACCATGCTTAACATCTGCAAATTGAGATATCTCATGAACCAAATTGCCATTTTCATCGCGATAATCAACCTTGGTGGCGGTGGCGTAAAGAAGAGAAGATGAAGAAGACGATCGATAGTCATTTTGAGAACCTACACAAGTAAGTCAAAAACTTCTTCAAGGTTTACCATCACAAGGATTTCCTCACTTCATTCAACCATCTTACTTCAACCATCCACCTCATTCTACCCATTGTAAATATAGCATTAACTTTCTAGTGATTACTAACACTAACCACTGACATATTCACAAAAAATAGCCATTGACTAACCATAAAAGACACCTCACCTCAGGATATGTGCATAGTAACTCTCTCTCTCTCTCTCTCTCTCTCTCCCCCCTTCCTTAAAACTCTACTTTCACCTTATCTACCATCAATAATGCTCTCTTTTGAGCCCACATCCATGCCTCAAGCAAACAAAGAAGGCTCACAATGTTTTGATATTCATAATCTTGATTTGTTATCTTGTAAATTAGGATTTTCAATAATCTTAATGAGGGGTATCCAACCTATAAATAGGCCCCTCTTCTTCTTGTAAAACAACCTCCAATATCTCACATAGCACCCCAATACTCTATACGTGAGGAGAGACTTAGGTGTAGCAACCACTTTATGAGCTTCACTTTTGGTGTAAGAGAAGCTTTCAAGCTACACATTGCAAGTGAGAGAGACTGAGTTCAAAACTCTCCAAACCACTATTGTATATGCTCCTCCATTATCAATAAGTTCAGGTTTGGTGCATTAAAGGCGTGATTCAACATTCAAATATTTGTCCTTCCATTTTGTGCAATACGGTTTGGTGAATTCAAGGTGACTTGTGTACTTTGAGTTTCTATCGATTGATCTTGTTTTAGAAAGTGTTTTAGTGTGTTTTCATTGCCAATTTTGTGTCCATTGTAAGAGGGTATTGTGGTGAGAGGTCTCCCATACCCTAAGACAATGTGTGTGTATGTTAGCAATGTTTAGCATTCACTAAGCATTGAGTGAGTTTTTGTACAAGCTCTACGATAGAAACATAATGAACCATCTCCATTTGCAAGTCACAAATAAGGTATTACGCAAGATCCATTCCTCTCTCCCTTCTCTTTGCTCTATCTCTCTCTCCTCCATTTTGTGTGTGTCTTGGTGTGAGGTTGCTTGTGTGTGTTTTGTGGCGCATCTTCTTGGCTGTGCCAAAATCTTTCTTGTGTCCTAGTTCGCATACCATAACTAGGTGGTGCCCCTTCATTTGTTTGGCTGTGGGTTTGTTGTCATTGTTTCTTACTTGTGGTTTCCCTAATCCCAATTGAGCAGCACGGGAGCCTTGAGAGGTGTTTAGAGGTCGTCTCTCTTGTTGCCCGCCCCGGACCACCTCACTAGTGTTAGCCATGGCACGACCGACAACCCCAATTGCAAACACTTTGATTGCATTGGCTATGTTGTCTCTTGATACTAAGAGGTTTTACATGAGAGTCCCAAAGGATAATGACAATAAACACGTAATATTTGTGGACATATATGTGCCAATTCAATCAACACTAGTTTAGTGGCCTCTGTCAATCTATCCGCAATAGGTATCTCAACACTCACTGCATCACCACCAAAACTAGTCATGTATGGATGTGTCAATCCTTACTCAAGGGTAGTCATCACTCCTTCATCATCCATAGGGATTGTATCCACATGTCGTAGAATCACCATATCAGCCTCTAGCATGGTCACGTTAAAGAACTCCATATCTATAATCTCTGTTGTAGGAGACATATATATCGTAAAAGGATCAATTTACTATGTCTTGCTAGAGCATGGCCACTCTAATTTTGCATTCTATACATGCCATGCACAACACTTTGCAGGCCATCTATGAAATATATGTGTCTAGTGTCTCATTGTCATGTGAGCATAGATAATCCCACATGCAAGGGAAGACGCAAGCTCCACATGCTATATGAGCTAGAGATGTGACCCTTCAGAAAGACACAAAGCAAGAGAGGGAGAGCGAGAGAGAGTTTCTCTCTTGAGCATGGAGCTATGGTGAGCACTATGTGTGGTGCACAAGGCGGCCCTAACAAGCACAAGGTGGCGACTTTTGGCAGTTGGCCTCGCATGGGTGGTGCTCGGTAGCATTCACAAGACCAACCAACGGTGATTCATAGTGATGACATGGTGAACATGTCAACAAGAAGGCTCCCACGAGGCCGTCCACGCCCCAATAATTTTGAAGGCAAAGTGTGGAAGGCACTAGCACTAGCACTAGTGCCCCCTTCCTCAAGAGCTCAAGTGTGGAAATGGAAATGAGAGAGAGAGCATTGGGGAGTTAGTCCAAAGGCCTCAAACCTTGTAAAAAAAGTGTCAAACTTAGAACTTAAAGGGCCCAATCCAATTTGAGTGCCTAAAAAAGGGCGGGGCCTCTTTATAAATCCCCTTTTTAAAAACTATTCAAGGGCTTTTCTTTTCAATTTTTGAACTGCAAATGGTAAAAAAAAGTCAAGAGTGAGTCTTAAGGGCTATTTTTGTTGGATGTCATTGGTGTGGCATTGTAATGGTTGTATGAGCATTGTGTCAAGCAGTACAAAGCCATTCCTCCTGTTTTTGGCATCATTTTCCCTCCCACTTCTCCTTCTTTTACACTTTGTGTGAGTATCGATATGAGTAGAGGTGTGTGCCTGTGGACTGCTTTGTGGTGCAAAGGGAGTGAAATTGAGTGTTGGTGTGTATTGGAAGTGATGAACCAAGCATGCGGTGTGTTTGATTTGAATGGTGGTCTTGCTTAGTGTGTGTGCATTGAGAGGTGTGTGATGGTGTCTTGTTAGCGTGTGTTGTGACTTTTGAATATGCTTTTGAGAGGATATGGGTTTTGTGAATGCCCTGAGATATAGAGAGGCATTTGTTTGTGTTTTGGGTAAGTTCCACATTCCCCCTCTCTATCTTTTGGTGCTCCCACTAAGGAGCACAGTGATTGCTCCTAAGTTGACTAGAAAGTGTGGGTTTTGGCATTGGTGAATGTGACATCACAAAGCTATGGGTCAATCTTTATAGGTGCAGAGAATTCAAATGAGTGGATTGCAGACTTTGAGCTGTATATGTTGTTACTACGTACGTCAAACGAGGATAGTAAGATGCATACATTTTTGTTGGTGATCTGCGATAAAGCTAAGGTGGTATGAAGCTTTGGAAGTTGAGTCAAGCAATGCTTGGTCAGATCTACTGGCACATTTTCTACATGATTTTTGCAAAGAGGCGTCCCAAGTCAAGACAAATAGAGTGTGTTGGGCTACGAAGCAGCGGCTCCTACCCAACCTCAGTGTGAGAGAGAGGTGTTCATGAGGAGCAACATGAAAACCGAGCCATAGCAAAAGAGAATTAAACAGGGCATGTTGGGCTACAAAATAGTGTTTCCTACCCAACCTCAAGGTCCAAGGGAGGTGTTCATGAGAGGAGAACCATGGGAATTGAGGCATAGCACTTGTGCCATAGAATTGGGCACGAATCGTACAGGATTTATCCAAGCATATGCATGAATTACAGCTAAGTGTGATGGATAGAGAACAACCAAGAGAAGTAAGAGGTAGGGCAAGGTCATTTCCTGGCAGGTTCTACAACTATGGAGAAGAGGGACATTATGCCTGGATTTCCCTCATTCGTCAAGAGAAAGAGGTGATATGTGCCCGTTGTTTGGTAGAGAGAGAGGTGAAGCACAATTTAATGACCAAAGAGAGTAGGCAGTCTCAATCGGGGATAGCTAGCTCCACCAAATGGTGGTGAAGTCCCTAGGGTGAATATTCTCGGAGTAGATAATCATGATGTTGAGGTTTTGTCCAATAAAAGAGCAAGATCTGAGAGGGGAAAAGAGACCAAGTGAGAGACTAGAGCTTGTAAGGGCAGAGAGAAGGTGTACAAAGGTAGAGAGTAGTTGGAAAACTAGTAATAAGAGAAGACACTACAAAATCAAGCAAGAAAATTTCTAATTGGGACATGGCTACACTGAGTATGACTTGGTAAATGATGTGTAGAGCCCAAAAACACCATATTAGAGAGTTTGAGAATTTAGAGCTAATTTGGGAATCACTAATGTCTTAAAGATTTGTCCATATGGAAAAATCTCAAATTATTTTTAAAGACGGAATCCTTCCGTTAGGTAGTACTTGAAAATATCTTTTGAGCCATGCTCTCAAAACTTTGGCTAAGATTTAGCCATGTGGTCAGAGCTTAAGATTATTTTGAAAGTGGGAATTGGGAAGTTTCCAAATTCATTGATATGGTGTTAAAAGGCTAATATAACGTTTGGTCAATTACGGGCTTTGAATCCCAATCTATGGAGACAATGGTTGACAAGTGTGAGAATGTAGCTGCAAAGTGTTAAGGGTAATGTGCATGCAACACAAAACATGGAATTAAGAGTGGGTAGTCTAGTTGATGTACTTTATCTTGTAGATGTTGTCATCAAGAAGAGGATGCCTGTGAAGATCTATAGAGATGGTGGTGCACACATATGAGGCTGCTATGAGAGAGATAGGTGTTTAAGCAATAGCCAAGATGAGTGTACATATGAGGATGGCCAGCCATGCTAAAGCTAGGTATTTGGGTGTGTCTTAGGATGTGAGAGTGAAGGCGATGGCCATTGAGTGCCTAATCAATTTCTTTGTGATTAACGTAGGTGATATTAACGTAGGTGATAATGCATACCCTATCATCTTGGGCAGGCCATGGAAGCTTGCAATAGATGCTAAACAGGATTGGGAGAGTAGGGTGTTCACCTTGCCTAATAAAAGGAGTGGGAGACAAGTTGTGCTAGACTTGAATACTAGAGAGAGTCATTTCCATCATATGGTGAAAAAAGATGAGGATGATAAGAGGAAAAGATAAAAATACAAAGCCAGAATGTCATATGATGAAGGTTACACTGATAACAAGGAGGAGGAAAGCAAAGATTGTATGCTAAAGATGAATGCCAGTTTTTTTGGTGTCACTGTAGATGGCTCTCATGCAAAGAAGGAGACGCAACTGCAAGTTCAAGGCATAGGGTTGAAGGAGTGTCCAATATGTTAAGTGAAGATTTGACCAAGCAAGAGACGGAAGGCTTTGTATGCCTCCTTTCTAAATCTATTTGGAGCGGAGTACAAGGATCTGCAAGGAGCAAAGGGTGTTCATCACAAGATAGTTCTCAAGGAGGGGTACACGCCAAAGGCACAAAAGCTAAGGAGATTAGGGGAAATTCAAAAAGGAATCTCTTTGGCAGGATATCAATCATTTATTGGATGCGTGTATTACATAGCCCGTGAAAGAGTCTACGGAGTGGGTTTCTCTAGTAATTATCACCCCTAAGAAGAATAGGAAGTGGAGATGTGTATTGACTAACAAGCCATTGAATGAAGCTACCAAGTGTAATCACTAACCAATATTGTTCAAGGATGAGATCTTAAACCAGATAGCAGGTAACAAGAGATACTCAATTATGGACAGGCTTTCAAGGTACTTCCAAATAGGGATTTTACTTGAGGACCAGTTGAAGACAATGTTTATCTCTCCATGGGGATGTTTTTCCTACCACATGATGCCTTTTGGGTTGGTAAAAGCCTATGCCAATTTCCAAGATTGGATGAGCAGGGTATCTCCACCATACTTAGGTAGGTTCATTAGGGTGTTTATGGATGATATCAATTTTTATAGCTCTAGGGAAGAGCACCTATCCAAGTTGCTGCTATGTTTTCAGAGACTCGACGAAGGAGGAGGTCAATTGAACTCAAGTATGGTGGCTATTGGAGCACTATTGTTGAAAAAGTTAGGGAGGAGCTATAAGCCTATTCACTTTGAATGCAGGGTGATAAGTCATCGAGAGGAAACCTACATTGAAGTCAAGTAGTGGCTGATGGCATTAGTTTTTGTTTTCTCGAAGTTCAAAGTGCATCTTATTTTTGTCACCATATACATGTGGTAGTGATGTGTGTGAACACACTTAGGACCGCTGAGGCCTTTTTTTCCTCACTAGGAGATTTTTTCCCCATGCATTGTATATACGCCCATCATTCTAGGACTATTTATCTTTCCATTGCACACTAGGTGATATACTCTTTGTTGTGTGCCTTGAGCTTCCTTTGTCTTCTCTAAGATAAGAGTGTTTCCCTGCAACCCTAATTCCAACGATTGGTATTAAAGAAGTTTGCATCATCTAGAGATTTAGTCGCCAGTAGCTCCAGCATACGCATGCTCACTTTCTCTGATTTCTTTGATTCGGACTCATTTGGGCCTCCGTTTCCACTCCAAGCAGTATTGCACAAGATTTTGTTTTTGTGTAGAAATTCTATTAGTGCCATTTTTTGGCATAACAGGTCCCTTACAGTTGTGAGTGGGATGAAAACACACAGAACGTCTCTATAACAACCCGACACACACTCTTGGAGAGATTCACACACACACTATGGGGCACCACTCGGCTTACACAACCCACCTGGCCGAGACAGGGAACACACCGATGGAGTGAGAGGAGAGAGACTACCCTTTTACCCACTCCACACACAGAGACAATCACACACACACACCCAAAAAACTCAGCTCAAAAGAGGATAATTTCTGAGGTTTACATACAATAGATCTTGGGCCAACACCAATGGGGAAAATAGCTTACACAATATAGGTAAAACTTGCCAGATACAATCACAAATTGGAGCAGAAGCTTCGCTCATAGGAGAAACTTACACAACAAAAACATCAGAAAAAGAGCGAGGAATTTGGCAAAATGGACAGCGCCATCGTGTCCAAAACGGCCCAAAACCCCAGTCTACAATGTCAAAGTGCTCAAATCCGACCTCGGATGAGCAGTTTACGGCCAAAACAGGCTCCAAAATGAGCAAAAACACAGTTGCAGTTGTTCCTCCTCTCTTCTCCACGTTTTTTCTGGTCTTCTATCTGTTTTTTCAGTTCCCACACTTAGCTTTATTACTCGAGCACCCTTGGCCTGTTAGGTGACCGCAAACGGACCCCGAACAGGCCAAAAACTGACCTCGCAGTGCATAGTTGTCACCCTGCTGCATCCATACGCACACCTGGCACTTGATTTTTTTCAATAATGCATCCCACCACCACGTGAAGTGGACACAAAATATGGTCCTCATGATGACCTTTTTGCATAATTATCACAATAAAATAGCCACGTTGTGTCCGTACTTATCCACGTGCAAGTATTGACCCCATTCGACCTCCTGACGCCACTAGATGCCATCTGACGCACCTGCTTACCTCATGTCGTCGGCCCAAGGATAGCTTCCCCGATAATTTTTACGCGCTACCAACTCCTCATTATTGTAGAAAAAACACACTGGTACTGATAACGATGAAAATCGATGCACTATGTACATGCTGTCCTACCTGTACACATGTGGGCCCCACATAACCACCTGGCTCTGGAAAATGGGCAATCCTTTATTTGATGCACCATGCATGTGTATGTACATATTCGCAATCCTTTGCTCCAAAAAACTCATGACATAATTTGCCCATCCCCTAGCTTGCTAGAGCATTCATGCTCAGCAGCACAGCAGAAAGAGAGATTCATTCCACCTGGATCCCACACAAAAACACTTGGCATTCCTTGCATCAAAAGCTTAATCAAGGTTCCACCTGGTTCCCAAGGAAAACCTATAGAGATTCCATATATAAACTTTGCATCAAGAAAACATCAATTACTTTGGCATAGACCTGCATGTGCAAATCTTTCTCCTTCTCCATAGCTGAGAGATATCCACTAATCATCTGTGTCATCAATTCTTGCTTCTTTGACAATTCAACCTTGGTTTGCATCAGCCCTTGAATAACTTCATAAGGCCCTTCACTTTCATCTTCAACTTCATTCACAAATGCAACTAAACCAGACTCCTGGATTCCTTTGTCCATCAAAAGAAAAGCAACATCAGCATCCTCATCACTGCTGGTAGTACTATCACTGTCCTCATCAGTCACTGTGGAATAGTCTTCATCACTAGACTCATCTTCATCTTCATAAAGCTCCTCCAATCGTTTCCTTGTGTCCATATTGTATAGCTTCTTGGCACCTATCTTTCTATAGAGGCTAATCATACCACGTCGCCAATCTTGAACAGCTCCCTAATGCACGTAACCATGGTCTACCCAGTATAATAGGATATGCTCCCAACCCTGCTGGCATCACATTAAAATCAACCACTGCTTTTGCATCATATGCTTCCACTTCTAAGCTCTTTAAAACACCCAAACATTTCACTTTTTGATGATTTGCCAATCTAATCCGAAAGCCTGACACCCCAGTCACTGTAAGACCCATCTTCTCAACGCATGAGTGTGTTATGACACATATTTGGGCTCCACCATCCACATACCCTTGTCCCAATTTTTTTCTTTTATGCCACACATCTACTATTGGACAAATGTCTGGTAGCTCATCCATTGCCAACACCTTCATTGAACCTTTCTCTAGTTCTTTCTCCATTGGGTTAACCATCCTCTTCCACTATCGCTTTAGCTTAGGCACCATCTCTATAAGCTGCCCAAAAGTAACATCTGCCTTCTTGCTTGTTAGATCCTCCTTCAAGTCATAGCTTAATTGCCCATCCCCTAGTGGAAAATTTGAAACATGAAACTTGCGATGAGATTTCCTTTTCCTCTTGGCCTTGACATCCTTGCCTTCATGGCTCTTTCCCTTCTTCTTACTAGGACGTGGGGCACTTCTTCCTTCCTTTTCCTCTGTAGTCCTCTTTCCAATAGGCATCACTAATGTATCCTCTAGCTTTGATGCCTTCTCCAAGGTAACTACACTTAGAACTTTTGTCTTTCCCTTTTCCTCCTAGGTTAATCCACTGGTTCCTTCATCTCCCTTAATTTCGATGCCATAGTCATTCGACCTAGTTAGCACCTGTCTTGGAAATGGATACATATCTCCCCCCATCCTTGGTGGCTTATCACATTGTGGGCTGATGTGACCTAACTCTCCACAATTATAACATGTGGGCGTCTGCCTCCAGAACCTACCATTGCTTTGTCCAACACCATTCCTAGGTCTTTCTTCACCTCCTGGCTGATTTGCAAACCTCCCTCGACCTCGATTATTTCCCACTTGACTTAGCATGTTTAAACTAAGATTCTTCATTAAATCTACCACTTGCCTCATGTCTTGCCTTAGCCCATCATCTTGCACTGCTGTAGTGACCAATGTTGGCATAACCTGAGGAGTAAGAGGAACCACTGGTTCATGATTAACCGCTGGCATGCAACCTTGCAAAGAATCCATAGGCTGAAATTCAGACCTCATGGGCAAAGACTCTACTCCTCACTGGCTCATTTTCCTCAGCTTCCACTCTTTGTTCCTTGCTACCTCTAGTGCATCTTCATATGTCCTAGGCTTCTTTAACTCCACTCTCCAACGTATATTCTCCCAAAGACCAACCAAGAGCTTGTCCTTCTTCATCATGTCAGGCGGGGGTACCTGTGGTGCTAAGGCCTTGCATATCCTCTCCCATGCCAATGAGAACTTATGTATGTACACATCTACTGGCTCACCTTCCTTTTGCACCAAAGCCTGTACTTCTTGCCACACTTTGTCAGGATCTTCTACCTTCACAAACTCCACTTCTAATCCATGCCTTAGATTGTCCCAACTCAATCTTACAGGTGGATCATCCACACACAACTCCTCTTCAAATGCTTTGGACCAGACTCATGCATCACTCTTCAAACAGATCTGGAGAAGACGTAACATATGCGCTGGGTCATGAATCTGGTTGCTAATGCAAGCAACCTCCATCTTCTCCAAAAATTCTTCCACATCTTTATCACTTTTTCCATGAAACTCTGGATAAGAGAAAGCCATGGCCACCCAAGTTATGATGCTTTGAGAACACCTTTGAACACACGTGCAAGAACCCAAACTTTTCACTACCCAATCCCCAGAAACTTGAATGGAGCTCAGCTTTAGATAAGGACAAACACATGCACATCAAATGAGTTTTCATAGTTAATCATTGGAATTACAACAGGCAAAGGACATTCTAGGATCTCTCTTAATCTTCTTGGCCCGAACATAAAGACTATGTGCTGCTGAAAAAAATCTTCCTGGACACATGAACATTTATTTGGATTCTCTGAGTTAAATGAAAAGGAGTGAATTGAGGTCCATTTTGATCATCCATTAAAGCCAACCATGCAGCTCCCAAGAAGGCACACCTGTCTTATCCTCTGATTTTGCCAAAATTTCAGCAGCATAACAACATAAATGGCTCAAAAGACCAAAAAACCAGCCATCATAACTTGGAAAAATTTTGACAGAGTTTCCCCAGAAGTAGAGCAGTGAGAACCCAAAATATAGAACCCGAGTATGCATAAATTTTCAATAATAGAACCCGAGTATCAATTAGGAAGCACTAGTACATAGCCTATGGTGAGGTCACAAAAAGGGTGCTCCAGCTACCTGTATCACCGAAAGGATCTCCACATTTGAGAATCCCCCAGCTCAATAAAACCTCACGCTATCGACCCTCACACGAAGGCTAATGCAAATCCCGTATAGTCAAGTCTCAGAAATGACTATCTTCCAGACCAAGTCTCAGAAATGGCTGGGACTACCAAATAAAACCAAGTATGTCTCCACAAAGGCGTACAATGGCAGTTTCCACAAGTAATGTACAATCCAGCAGACCATGCGCTCAAACAAGCGCCAAATGATGCATACCCACAACAACTACAAGTGACACCACTGCTAGTATATCACTGTACTCCAGCCACCTGTACCTATACCTGTCTCTGTAACCTGTAACCTGTAACTTGTAGTCTGCAACCTGTATTCCCGAATCTCGAAGCTTGAAGCTCGGAGCAGAAGGTACTCGAAGAAGCTCCTCAGTGGGGGCACCAAAAGAATGTGAGCGGGATGGAAACACACAGAACGCCTCTATAACAACCCAACACACACTCTTGGAAAGATTCACACACACACTATGGGGAACCACTTGGCTTACACAACCCACCTGGCCGAGACAGGGAACACACCGATGGAGTGAGAGGAGAGAGACTACCCTTTTACCCACTCCACACAGAGAGACAATCACACACACACACCCAAAAAACTCAGCTCAAAAGAGGATAATTTTTTAGGTTTACAATAGATCTTGGGCCAACACCAATGGGGCAAATAGCTCACACAATATAGGTAAAACTTGCTAGATACAATCACAAATTGGAGCAGAAGCTTCGCTCATAGGAGAAACTTACACAGTAAAAACATCAGGAAAAGAGTGAGGAATTTGGAAAAATGGATAGCGCCATCGCGTTCGAAACTGCCCAAAACCCCAGTCTACAATGTCAAAGTGCTCAAATCCGACCTCGGATGAGCAGTTTACGGCCAAAACAGGCTCCAAAATAAGCAAAAACACAGTTGCGGCTGTTCCTCCTCTCTTCTCCATGTTTTTTTTGGTCTTCTCTCTATTTTTTCCATTCCCACACTTAGCTTTATTACTTGGGCACCCTTAGCCTTTTAGTTGACCTCAAACGGACCCCGAACAGGCCAAAAACTGACCTCGCAGTGCATAGTTGTCACCCTGCTACATCCATACGCACACTTCGCACTCAACTTTTTTCAATAATGCATCCCACCACCACGTGAAGTGGCCCCAAAATATGATCCTCGTGATGAACTTTTTTGTAATGAACTAGGCACTAGGCTGCTCAGTGATCCTCTTCCCAACCTCCCTTTATAGGGTAGGCTCCTAGCCCCTTGCCCTAGATGGATCCCCTGTCCACATTGCCTAGCCCGGCCCATGGCCGTAAGCCTTGCCTAGCCTAGTCATTAGGGTACATGACCTGTGTCCTGATATTACTCCCCCCATAAAGAAGAGTTTTCGTCCTCGAAAACAAAAGTGGGAAACTTCTTCTTAAGAACACTAATGTTTTCCCAAGTGGCACCTTCTTCAGGTCGGTCTTTCCACTTGATTAAAGCCTGTTGTCGTATATGATGGCGTGTACACAACTCATGATAATCCATAACATGTTAAGGTTCATGCGATAACGTAGGAGGTTCAATGTAATCGACCAAAACCTGTTGGTCAATGACGTTGTCGTCCCCATGTAACCGCTTTCCTATACGGCTAACATGAAACACCGGATGAATAGGAGAGTGTGATGGGAGTAGTAGCTTGTAGGCGCGATGAAAATCCTTAACCTATTGAAGTTTTTCGGTTGCCAACCCCACCGTAACTGGTGACCTAGGTTGAAATCCGTACATGAGCATGAAAGGACTGAAGCCGGTCGTGTCATGCTTAGAGCTGTTGTATGCAATTATATATGTCCCTCTAGGGCTCTTGATACCCAACGTTTACAACGCCAGTAATGTTTTTGTTTACTTAGTTTCTTTCTTTCTATTTATCCAGACCTTGTATCAAATTCATTATGATGTAGCTCTATTGTCTCATAGGTCGATATGGCCTTTAGAAGACGTTAGTATAACATATCATTTCATTTTATTTCTCTCCCCTTAGCGAAAAAGTGACAACAGCAATCAGAACACAGTAGCCAAATGAAAGCCAGATGAAAGCTAGAAGGTATGAATTTTAGTGCTTCGGAAAAGCGTTGTGTGTGTGTGTGTGCGTGTGCGTGTGTTATTATTTATATGGCTTGTTTTACTTATATGCACATAGTTCTTCGGCAGGTTTGTTGGATAGAATTTTCAGAGACTCTTGGCTTCTGGGAAGGTCTATTAGCCAAGGATGTCCTCTCAGTGCTTTGCTTTATGCTATCGCCACTCACCCCCTGCTTACGTATTTGACTTCCAGTGGTAGATTGCATGGCCTAGCATTACCATCTGGGCAACACTTAGCCGGCCAGGCTTATGTATTTGGATTTCTTGACTTCCAGTGGTAGATTGCATGGCCTAGCATTACCATCTGGGAAACACTTAGCCGGCCAGGCTTATGTATATGACTCTTTATTTATGCCTCGTAATCACCATGATGATGTGGAGCAAATTATGCTTACTCTTCACTTGTTTGGATTGGTGGCATGCCTCAAAATTAATTTTTGTAAATCTAAGCTGCTTTGTTTGAATGAGTATGATTGGCATAAGATATTATGGCCAAGGGAGATTGTTCCTCCACACGTCGTAGTTTGTTATTTGGGTTATCCTCTCGCTTGAAATGCATCAACTACACAGAAAATGGATTGGGTTCTCCAACGACTGTATTCCAAGTAAAGTTATTGGAAATTGTCCACTTGGCTACCACACGTGACTCAAGATTGTCCAGTGCATTCTCATGGCTTATGTGCAATTTTACTTACCTTTGTTATCTTGGTCTTGGTTGTGCTTGCAATCCCTCATGTCTGGTATTTTGGAGCATTTTTGGCGCACCTCGTCTCACAGAAAGGGATCTGCGGTTTTTATCTATGGTTGTGCTTGCAATCCCTCATGTATGGTATTTTGGAGCATTTTTGGCGCACTTCGTCTCACAGAAAGGGTTTCTGGTTGTAATCTATGGACGAATTGTGCTCTCCCAAGCGCCTTGGAGGACTGAATATTTTGGATTTGCGAAGTCATGTTCTGGCTCAAAAAGCTATCCTATTGCCAGTCTTGGTGGAACAACGACAACCTTGGACATTTGTGTGTGCATATTGTCACACCATCATTTGGTCACTGGTAGCCAACATATTGGGAGGTCATTTTTGGCAAGCTTGAAGGGCACATTCCTGGATGTCCCTTCACTTCTTCTCTCATTGTTGATTGGAAGGCTATCACCTCACATTTGGAATGGCATGGCCGACAATCCTCTCTTGGCAATTCCCTTCGATTGGAGAGCCTGCATTGGAGCAAGGCTCCCTCTTCGACTTTGGTTCAACGGTTTCCTCGCCAAGCATATTTTCTTTCGCAAAAAGGAATATGCCAGGTACATCAAGTGGTGGATGGCACGGGTCATATTCTTTTGTTCTCTGATGCGGTGTCTCGTTTTCGATCGGGGCTTCATTATTCTCATCTTTGGCAAGAGATTTGAAGGTTGCTTGCTGATCTCTCACCTATTCTTCCTATGAATGGGGACTCCCGCTGATCGGATTGGAATCTTGCCAATACCAGCCTGGAATGCATTTCAGCGAGCAATGTTTATGCTCTCTTGCAATCTGATGCGTGGATTGTGCGTCATGGTGATCAGCTGTGGTTACTCTCCAAGTTATCCTTATGGTGGTAGTGAACATTATCTAGCATTTGGCAGAGTCATCTCCCTTTGAAGGAACGTATTTTCTTGTGGCGCTGCTTGGTAGGGCTTTACTTGTTGGTAGCATATTGCATGCATGGCATATTGCGCCTTCTCGTTGTTTTAGATGTCGTGAAGCTGAGGAGACCGTGCCACACTTACTGTGGGGTTGTCGCTACTCCAAATCCTTTATTCAGGTGTCGGCTGCTCTTTGGCTCCATTTTCCTTCCGGCACTTTTCACAAACAGTTTTGGCTTTTTGGGGTGCTTCGATCTCCGCAGTCTTAGTTTGCAGTCTTTTTTGGCTGGGTCAGATTTTGGGTTCTGTGGGCCATCTGGCGACATCGTAACTTCTTGATGTTTCAAGGCACTGATGTTGATCTATTTATTTTAAACCGTCGCTTGGCCAAGCGCTGCAATTTTCTTATGATGTTGGGGACATTACTCTTGATGCATACAGGATTTACTTGGACTGTTTCTAGCCCTCGGAGCCTCATGGTGCTCCACTTTTTGTATCTCTTCTTTTTCGCAGGTTTTCCTTGCTTCGAGGTTTCCCACTTGCAAATTATATCAGCAAGATTTACAAAAGAAAAAGTGTGTGTGTCTATTAGATGGTCTCAATGAAATTCAGATAGGATTTCTTTCAAATGCTTGCTTTTGCCCTTGTTTTTGGTTGTTCCGTGTGTTTTGTTTTTATAAGTTTAATTCAATGGATCAATTCAGAGTTAAATCAAATAAGCTTAATTCAATGGTTTTAATTCAGAGTTAATTGTGGTATAGTTGGCTGGCGGTACTTTTCTGATAAGCGGATTCATCGAGGCATCCCATATGGAAAAGATGCCAGAAACAAGTTAGTTCTAAGCTTCTCACTTGGAATCTTCGATCATGCTGTATCTATAGAACATCACAGTTGGTGCATCCTTTGGAGGGAACCCCCTTGTTTCTGACAACATGGCTGGCAAAGTTAAATGTATCTTTGTGTCTGTGGGTTCTAAAAATGGAGGACTGCTTCATATATCCAATTGAAGCTTCATCGGTGAAAGGATGGCACTCTACATGTCTGAAACAAATTGTTTGACTCATTTGTATAGCTCAATAGAATATTCCAGTAGTACCGCCACTTTGCTTTGTTTAGGTACTAATACAATCGTCACCTGGCTATTTCTACATGTCTGAAATGAATCGTTTGACTTGTTTGTATAGCTCAATAGGATATTCCAGTAGGGCAGCCATTTTTCTTTATTTAGGTACTAATATAACTGTCAACTGGCTATTTCTGCAGGTTTGATCTCTACTTACCAGATATGCTAGAAACTCGAAGGCCAGTGGTGGTGTTTGTGTCTGGTGGTGCTTGGATCATTGGGTTAGTTTCTGCATGATATGAAAAACTACTTATTGTACTTTTCATATCTTTATACGGCTGTGCAGATTCAGCTTTATGAAATGTGATGCATTGCTTGGTTGTGCCAGTTATAAAGCATGGGGCTCACTTTTGGCGCTTCAGTTGGTGGAAGAAGACGTGATTGTTGCTTGCATGGATTATAGGTGAGTTCTTGCAACTTCATATTTGACTTGTTTTTGTACCAGATACTAGGATGTTGTTCTCTACAATCACCTTTAACATTCTTTTATGTGCAGGAATTTTCCCCAAGGGACTATTGGTGACATGGTGGAGGATGTCTCACAAGCAATTTCTTTCATTTGTAAAAAGATTTCTTACTATGGTGGTGACATTGAGAGGTGAATAACTGTGGTCACTATTGAATACAATCATGGAATGCTTTAAACTCAGTATGGTATTCAGACAGGCTATATCTAGTTGCAGACAGACTGGGAAGAATACTTACCTATTCTCAAGGTTGCATACAACAGCTGTATTGAGGTTGAGTTGTGTACCCAATCGTTTAAATACAGCTCTCTAGAAGTGACTGTTAAACTTTGGGTCACGGTCACTAATAATATTACTTGGCAACCCATATAATTTGTATGATTGTCCACAAATAATTTTGCTAGTTCTGGTGTCTTAACCGTTGATTTGGTTGGAATAAACTTACATAGTTTCATCAACCGGTCCACGACCACCCATACTGAGTCATGACCTCTTATAGTGGTTGGTAAACCTACTATGAAATCCATGGAGATACTTTCCCATTTTCCATGGGGAATTTCCAAAGGATGTAAGAGTCCTCCTGCTTTCAGGCGCTCTGCTTTGTTAACTTGATATTTTTGGCAATGCAAGACATAAGATTGAACAAAACCACGGAGACCTGGCCAGTAAAACTGTCGTTGTACGAGTGAGTAAGTTTTCCTAATCCCCGGGTGCCCTGCACTTGGACTATCATGACATTCAAAAAGAATTTGGCGCCGAATGTCCGTGTCCGTCGGTACACAAGCTCTCCCCTTGTGGAGTAGGTACCCATTGTCGATGGTAAAATTATTCCATCGCTGTAGTTCATCACTTGATAAAGGAGAACTAGGTGTGGAGGTTAACTGTGCACTACCTGCGTTGGAGTGAGAAGGATCCCTCTTTTGAACATGGCTCCACACTTTGGAATATGTTTCATCTTGCTCATATTTGCCCTTGAGAGAATCCAAAAATTCACTACGAAATTCCGTGAACAGTAGCGAATTAATCTTTGGCATTCGACTGAGAGCATCTGCCACTATATTGTATCGGCCTTTGCGATACCTTAACTTGGCATCATATTCCTGAAGGATCTCGGCCCACCTGGCTTTTCGACCCTTTAAATCTGTTTGTTGTGTAAACCATTTGATGCTTTCATGGTGAAACACAATCTCGAATTGAGCACCATACAAATAGTGATGCCATGTCTTTCAGGCAGACACTATTGCATAAAGTTCACGTTCGTAAGCAGAATAATTCTACTGAGCTGCATCGAGCTTCTTACTTTCGAATGCAATTGGCCGTCCGTCTTGTAACAGAACTGCTCCAATAGCACGGTCACTGGCATCCGTTTCCAAAACGAATGGTTTCCAAGGATTGACAATAGCCAGTATAGGAGCTGTAGCTAATGCCTCCTTGAGTTTTTCAAAACTCTGCTGTTGAGCGGCACCCCACTGAAAAGACCTACCTTTGCCTTTTAGTTGGTCCGTCATAGGTACAGCAAGGTGAGCATAGTTTTTAACGAACCTTCGGTAAAAACCTGCAAAGCCTAAAAAAATTATGTAATTCTTTCAGATTTTTAGGAGGCGGCTAGTGCCGGATGGTATCCACTTTGGATTGATCCATGTACAGGCCATTGGCTGAAACAACATGCCCTAAATAGTGAATTTCTTCCTTAAGAAAATCTTATTTAGATTGCTTGGCATAGAACTTGTTGGCACGTAACAACTCAAACACCTGTCTGAGATGTTGCAAGTGCTCTTCTTCAGAAGCACTATAAACCAGTATGTCATCGAGGAACACAATGACAAATTTGCCCAGATATGGTTTCAAGACACTGTCCATAAGTGTCATGAAAGTCGCGGGCGCATTGGTTAACTCAAAGGGCATCACCAAAAACTCATAATGTCCAAACCGTGTTTGGAATGCAGTCTTAGGGATATCAGCAAGCCGAATACGGACTTGGTGATATCCTGACCTTAAGTCAATTTTTGAAAATATTCGTTTATGCGTTAACTTGTCAAATAATTCATCGACCCTTGGCAATGGGTATTTGTTCTTAATAGTTACCGCATTTAATCCTCTGTAGTCTACGCACATGCGCATACTGCCATCTTTTTTCTTCACCAAGAGAATGGGAGAGGCCCATGGTGAAGAACTTGGTTGAATAAACCCTCTGTTGAGATAGTGAGCAAGCTCACGTTCCACCTTAGCAGCCTCAGAACGACTCATTCTGTAAGGCGGTTTACTTACTGGCTTACTGCCTGCAACCACATCTATGCCATGTTTCACAAAATGTTTCGGTGGTAGCCCTGGTGGTAAATCATTAGGAAAAACATCTTGAAATTCTTTTAACAACTTTTGTAACTGATTACCAACTTTTGCTTGTGTAGAATTAGAAATTGGTGGAATAGAGGAGAGAGAAGCATGCGACGTTGAGGAATGTTCAACAGACTCAAGATTGGAAAGAAAATGAGACAGTGAGTAACACAAGAAAACTTGATCTATTTCATTATCAGAAACGAGCTGCATCAGCTCAGCAGTACAAATCAGTGGTGACGATGGTATATCTTTTTCTCCTAACAACAACACATGTGCGCCATGGGAATCAAACATCAAACTGTTGTGCTCGTAGCTACGCTTCAGTGATGGACCTAGGCTATGCAACCACTCCCTACCAAGGACCACATCCGCCCTTTCCATGTTCATAACTTGAAAATCCAAACAAGTAGAATACCCTTGTACCTCCAATGGAACAGCTCGGCATTGAGTATCCCAAATTTCATTATCATGTCCATTCATCATTGCTACCTTGTAGCGGTGGGTACTCGGGGTTTGAGGCAGTTTGAGTTTTTTCACCAATCCATAATTGATGAAATTGTGTGTAGCACTGTCATCTACCAAGATGTGCACCTTGTGCCCCTGCAGATATCCGTGCATATGTACTAACTCATGTGGTCCAAAGGTTTGTTGCCACATGGAAGCTGTGAGATAGCATTCATGCACCACTTCAGTGTGTGTTACTTCGACTGTGGAGAACTTTGAGGAAGACTCGAGAGGCAGCAGCTGCACCGTGTGCAGCGTTTTCTACTTTCCTTGGGTAGCAGATTTCCCCTTAGGACAATCTTTTTTGCCATGGCCTCGTCCTAAGCATTGAAAACATAGCTTCTCTTTCTTGGCCTTATCAAAATCCTCAGGAGAGAGAGGACCCCTGGACCCCTTGGGTTTTTTAGATGCTTCAGAAGTAGCAACTATAAACTCTCTTTTATTGTGCCCGTACTGAGTGCGTGTATTATTATGTGTACTAGCAGGCACGTGATTGTGATGTGTTTTCTTATCATCTGGGTCATCATGAATATGTGATTTCACTATTGCTTCCTTAAGTGTTTTAGGGTCCCGAGTCTTGACATACTTCTTAAGTTTGGGAGTCAGTCCTCGTATGAACCCGCGTACTTGCTGAAAGGTATCCAATCCTTCCAACTTGAGGATAACGTCCCGATAGTGAGAGATATATTCCAGGAGTGATGGATATTGTCGCATGGAACATGTATCCCAATCGGTCCAATTCCGATCGGCCTCATTGGTAGGCAGAAACTCCTTGCTAAACATTTTTTCAAAGGCTGCCCAACTCTGTGGTATGATGTTCTTCTCCTTGAGAGACATCCACCATTTATAGGCCTTGCCTTCCAGAGTTAAGATCGTTTGCAGAGCTCTTACTGCATCCGGAGTGCGCCGTAAGGCGTGAATTCCATCCCATTTACTGAGAAAGATGGTCACTGCATCCTTATTGCGTTCCCGATCTTCGCCTTTGAAAACTGGTGGTTTGAAATTTTTCAATAAATCATCTACCTCTTTGGTAGTGAGTGTATGCAGTGGTTCATTACTTGGGCCTTGCCCTTGTGTTTCAACGTGCTCATGCATGTGAGTGGTAGCCGGATCCTTGGTCTCCTGTTGCAGCAATTGAATGACTAAATTAGAAAGTTTAGTAACATTTTCATTTAAAGCCTTAAAATTTTCGTCCATGATTGTCATGCGTGTCTCAAGAGCACGAAATTCTTGAATATCGAGCAATTCATAAGTATCGTCTCCTGCCGTAGCGTCGCGGGTACTCTCCTTGAGAGTATTCGGCTGGGGGCCGTCATTGACACGTGTGGGGATACTTTGCTCGAAATCGAATGTCATGTTGATATCCAAATCCATGGCTACACAGTGCAGTGTAAGAAAGAATCAGAAAAAATACCTGATCTCAGTCGCCTTGGCAAAGTATAGCTGCACCGTGTCGTAGTCGATTTTACCCAAGAGCAGCAGAAAAATATTGAGCGGCCAATAATGGGGTTTGCGTTGTATGCAATACACCAATTAATCCTTGAAACGTGTCGACGAAATTTGCAGCAATTGATGGCTTGTTGAGACGTCCAAAAGTTGTGTGCAGCAAATTCGGACTGCTACGGATGTTGCAATCAATCAACAATCTTATGTTGATGACGGCCACCGAATCGGAGAAGAAACTGTGACCAACAGAAGGCTTGCCGAGCAAGGTTCTCCTGGCTTTTCTGTGGGAAGGGCCGCCGAGACCAAATCAATGGCCAAAGGCCTTTTAATGAATATGAAAGCTCACTGGTTTGAGCTCACAGGCAGCGAGAACGAAGGAGAGAGAGCAGAGGGCGTCGTGCACAGGCCCGCTTCGGCCGATTTGAGATGGCGCAAGGCCCTGCTGCCTGAGGGCGCTTCCTTCAAGCCCAACCCCTCCCCGTTTGCTGCACCGTAGGTTAACGTCCAAAAAGGGAAGGCTCTCCCCGTTTTGGCAAAAAGCCACGGCTAAAAAAGGAAAGACTCCATAAAAGGAGTGGTTCTCACCCACTGGACCTATTTTTAGAGGCCAAGGGTGACCACGCCTTTGAGAGAGAGTGTGGCTCTGATACCAGTGTAATGAACTAGGCACTAGGCTGCTCAGTGATCTTCCTCCAAACCTCCCTTTATAGGGTAGGCTCCTAGCCCCTTGCCCTAGATGGATCCCCTGTCCACATTGCCTAGCCCGGCCCGTGGCTGTAAGCCTTGCCTAGCCTAGTCATTAGGGTACAGGACCCGTGTCCTGACATTTTTGCATAATTATCACAAGAAAATAGCCACTTTGTGTCCGTACTTATCCACGTGCAAGTATTGATCCCATTCGACCTCCTAGAGCCACTAGATGGCATCTGACGCACCTGCTTACCTCATGTCGTCGGCCCACGGATAGCTTCCCTGAGAAGTTTTACGTGCTATCAACTCCTCATTATTGTAGAAAAAGCCCAATGGTACTGGAAACGATGAAAATCGATGCACTATGTACATGACGTCCTACCTGTACACATGTGGGGCCCACGTAACCACCTGGCTCTGGAAAATGGGCAGTCCTTTATTTTATGCACCATGCATGTGTATGTACATATTCACAATCCTTTGCTCCAAAAAACTCCTGACACGGTCTTCTATGGTTTGTGCTATATAGCACGTGTTGTTCCCGCTTTTCTTCTCCTTTCTTTGGGTAGTTTTCACATCAGGCGTGTGAGGTCCTTGCTCCCTTTTGAGAGAATAGAGTACCTTTGATAGGTCTCCAATCCTGAGAAAGAAAAACCAACGGACATTGCCTTAGCTACTACGAAGCCACGAGCATGAACTGTTAGTGAAGGATTGGTCCTATCTTGCTATGGTAGAGCGTGACCACCATAACCCTATCTAAATACTATTTATAATCAATTACACCTAAGAGTATAAACCTTAGAGTGACCAACCTCTCCGCCTTTTTTTCCATGTTCCAGAATCATAGCCACCAAGGTTTATCTCTTTTAAGTTTTATGACTAAAAGAAAAAAGAAAACTTATAGATTCATAAAGTTACTCAACTCATCGGATCCACCCATCCATAGAATGATAGCATGAGGGTATCATTCTCCAACTTTCCACACCGCACTCACCCTTACTTTGTTACCTAGTTGCTACCACACACAAATGTACTCCCACCGCAGCATGAGTTGTGCCACCCTGGACGTCATCTCACGCCTCAACAATTGCCACCTAATTAGAGTGCTAATAAGTAGAGAGTCTTGAAGGAAACAATATTGAAAGTATTACACATACATTATTTTATATGTAAAACAGCTTAACCAAACATTCTTTTCTACTTCTCATACATATGCCAAGTTTCTTGGGTTTAAGCCCCTTGGTTTCGGTCCATGTTTTCCTTTCCTAAGATGATTAATACATGTCTATGGTCCCGCATATGCAATGATGCATAACATGAAATTGGAATACTAACATGTACCATAGCTCCAATTGGTGGAGACATAGCATGTTCCATAGGAGTTCCCTCGGTATTTGTACTAGCTTCATGATCATTAGCGCCTTGGGTTTGAGCATGCTTTGGAGCCATTTTTTTGTACTACACTTAAGGTTATACACTTAGAATTTTAAATTGGTCAATTTCCCTATTAATTTCCTTGAAATCTAAAATCGTTTTTACATATAAGTGACCTTGTTATTTTTCTTGAATATTACTTTACGAAAATTGAGAGTCTGTAATTTGAACCCTCGTCGATTCGGGTTCTCAGTTAGTGTTATTGCACTACACCTAATTTCTATAAATCAAAATATTTTTAATCTTAATTAATCAAAAATTAAGTGTGTAAACTACGAAATTAAAAGTTTAGAAATGCATTACTTTTATGCATGACACTTCTTATCTAAGTCTAACTTCAAATTAAAGTGGTTTTCAGTGCCGCCGAGTCTCAATTTAACATCATTTACAGTATGCAATCCGCGATAAGATCATCCTCATTTATCCTAATGCTAAGGTCTGGCCTTGGTTTTAGTGCCTGCCAAAAGGTTTTCTTAAATTTTTTATTTTGTTGATACACGTTTGAATGGCTCCTCCCTCATGTCTTAAGCTTAAAACTTTTGTCGAATATATCTTTGAGGTCTGGCATTTATATTTTAATACTCCTCTTCTTCTCTTACATGCTCACTTTTTGTTTGTGTAAAGATGACTAAGGGTGGGTCATTGAACGAAGGCAACTAACATTTTCTTGCCTTTCCTACTCTTGGCTAGTCACTCTCATCAACTCTAGCCTCTATATAGAATTTGCTAGCCATACAATCTAGAGCTAGAGAGAGAAGAGCACTACCTATGCTATTTCCTAGTGCACTATACAATAAAGACCACTTTTCTTCTAGAGGGGCTTAATTGGTTCTCTATTGAGGGAAGGACTACATCGAATGGACGCCTTGGGATTTTTTGAAACAGTTACTCAAACACATGTATCCTTTTGACACTCTCTAAAAGAGAAACCATTTAAAGCTAGGTGATAGGTATCATTTGGAAAGGATAGCACTCTTAAAAATTACTATAGGACATGCAACCTCTCAAGATATTGGACTCTATTAGATAAGGATATGTCCATTCCCTAATTGCGTTATTGATATATGTACGGTTGCTCTTTTAAAAGTAAGTTCAAAAGTTGCCACACCAAGTGCAGTTTTTGCTCTTCTAATCTCCCTCAAGGAAGTCATTCTCTGAGATAAATTTGTATTCCTTGAAATAGGCTCGATAGGAATCCTTGTATCAGTTGCTTTCGATAATATCATACTTTGCACAGAGAGGACACCATGAAAAAATTTGGTTTTAGTGTATGGTTTTCTTCATACATAGAAAAACAGTCATGGGAATGCTCCATGTTAATGCATAATTTGTGCAAGGATGATATCGTGCAAAAAATTAGCTTCATTGGTTGGATTTTGTCTTACAAAAAAATGATGTATCAGATAGGTTTTCATTCCTCCATTTTTTGTGTAAGGATGACACCGTGCCAAAAAAGTTTGATGAAAATAGCATTTTCTTACCCACACAACTTGAGAGGATTTGGTATAGGTCCCATTATAAATTAGATAGGATTAGAAAAGATTCGAAAGAGATCTAAATATTCTTTCTAGAAAATCGGGTCAAAGGGGTGAATGGATAAGAAAAATGCTAAAAAATGGTGGATGATTTATAAAGCATCATTGCCATGTCTGATTGCAATCAAGAAGAGGAGAGAGTGATTGATTTTACCAATTTGGATTTATACTATGACACTGGCAATCTCATTAGAAGATTTTAGAGGTCATTTGGAGGGCCTTCTAAGAAATTCTATTACTCTCTTTGTAAAATTTTCTTAAAATTCCTTCACACTTATTGAGTACGTCCACGAGGATAACTAGATACTCTGAAAAGTAAACCCAACTTTTCAACGCTCCTTCAAAATGGTCACCTTTTTATTAAATGCGAGTGCCCTGTTCTGACACCCAAAATCAATTTTTAGATTTTTGGGCGTTTCGGATGCATTGGCGATGTCAAAATCATCAAATTCTCACACTAGTTACATTTTTATGATTTGTTTCATCTCAGTAATGACAAATACCATATTGAATGAGCGACACCGACCTCGTGAGAAAGACACTCACATTTAATGAAAAGGTGACCGTTTTGAAGGACCGTTAAATCATTGAATGAATGAGTGATACCTTTTCAATAATTTTGTCAATATCAGTCTTTTTTTCCACGTAACATTGGTTCTTCTCTTATTGGAGGATCTCTTTTTTTTCTCTTTACTAATAGACCCTCCAGTTTTCTAATGTGATGGTATTTGGGCATGGACATACATATAATCTTATTGTCCTTGTTCCCAAAGAGAATTCTCCTATTAAGTCTCATAAAGAGACTTCAAAAAGAGGAATTTCGGTAATTGAAATTCTTGCATGTAAATTGTGATAGGCTATGGAAATCCTACTCTACATACTGTGGTCCAAACACAACTATGTGCCTATAATCTTACTGTCCTTGTTCCCAAAGAGGATTCTCTTGTGAAATCTTGCAAAGAGACTTCAAAAAGAAGAAATATCTTTTCAAAATTGTGTAAAGAGACTTCAAAAAGAGGAAATTATATTGAGCAAAAGAATCACTCATCTAATGCAAGGAGAGGAAGAAGACCTCAATTAATGTGAATCAAAGGGAAAAAATAAGCATAAAGATCCAAGATTGAAATCTCTTGATAAAGAAGATAGTCTTGTGTCATCTGATGCAGATGTACACCTTAGGAGACATTGAATAACTCGCTCACCCATCACCTCCTCGTGGGAGGATATTTTTAAGCTCTCTTTTCACTGATCACTCGGAGGAGAGTGACAAGAATCCTGAAAATAAGTAGAGAAAGAAGAAGCCATCTAGCTCTCTGTCATCATGCCAAGATAATCTAAATCGGGGAGTTCCTCCTATTTAGACAAAAATTCTCTCAAAAATCATAGAAATGGAGAAGCCATCAACACTCTCATGCAGCTTGGAAGAGATCATCTCACCTAAGAAAGTTCAATAAAGGAGGTAAAAGCATAAGCTTCCTCTCCTTCGATGGAGCTTTTGACAATGTGGACAAAGTTCTAAGCCGCTTATTCATCAATTTGATGCGGCCACTGGAGATGAAAATTTTTCGTTGTCATCCAAACTCCGACATGTTGCTATGCATCTCTAGAAATCATTCTGTCAATGGTGGACAAGCCTACGCTCCTATGAGAGTGCATGTGTGTGTGTGTGTGTGTCTGTGTGTGTGTGTGAGAGAGAGAGAGAGAGAGAGAGAGAGAGAGAGAGAGAGAGATAGATAGATAGATAGATAGAGAGAGAGAGAGAGAGAGAGAGAGATTTGATTATCGTACTCGGAGGTCAAATATGACCTATGGGACCAAAGTTACATGTGATGTAGTATATGTGTGGCTAATGAGTGACTCTCAATGCTCCAAAATTATGGTGATGAGAGTCGCAATGGAGAGCCCACATTGTGGTTGGGAGAGGAAAGTTTGTAGGTCTAAGTCATGGCTAAAAATGTGAGGGAACCAAGTTGGGATGTGACCAAAAGCTCAGCACTCCACTTGTGCGTGGTACTCAGACTCTAAAACTTGCAAGGAGCATAACATGAGAATTTGTGTTGACTCTTCTCCTTTCCCCAATGCCTTGTCTCACATCAAAGGGGGTGAGAGCTAAGATGAATGGCTGCGATAGTGCGTATCACTTACAAGGGGATAGGCTCAATCATGTAAGTGTCAGTACGGTTTTCCCTTTCTTTTAGCCAATGAAGAACATGGATTTGTAGCTGGGGCCAATATGGGTGGTGTAAAGTATGAAGCGTGACCCACTAGATTCTTCCCAAGCCGTAATACATTGACATTGCAAAAAAGATTCATTCCCTTGGGAGTCAATTGAGACATCATATAGCAAGTAATGCATCCCATCTCCCAAATCACTTCCTTATGTCTTGCAGAACCAAGTGATTAGGGACTTATATGACCATTTCAACATCCATATTTCTTTGTTTTGACCTCTCTCTATATATCCAATAACTATTCTAAAGGCAAGTTCTTTTTCATGTCAGGCACGCTATCTCGCTTCTGCCTGCGAATGTGCATGACAAAATCTATGTAATAGATCCATTTATATTGCGTATGCTTCAGAACAATGGAGGGTCATTTTTTATGTTGTTAGTAGATTAAACTGGGATCTAGCATGGTTTCTGGTCACTGCATATAATCAAAGGTGAGTTTTATGTCGATATGCAAAGCTATGTTGGATTTAGGGTCTTACTATTTCTCATCGTTGATAGTTTTGATGTTTTCTTTTTGTGTAGTGAACATTGGAGTCTAGTGTTATTCGACATTGAATTGAAGGTCTCTACTACGAAAATTCTAGGCAAAGAAGGGGATTCCATCGGCGTGTAAATTTCTAATGTCCTACTGAGCAAGTGATTATGTATGTAGTTCCAAGAGAAAATTTGTTTGTTGTATGGAGCACATTTTGTTAGAACATGATCTAGGTGCTGCCAGTGAGCATTGATGGGTCAACGTGCCCACTCAGAATCATGATTTCATCTATGACTGGAGGACGTGTATGAATGCTATGCTCCTTCTAAGCCAATTTTGGGACTCCTGAGATTCCTATGGAGGAGGCATCTACAGGGAAGAATAAAGAGCAAGGAAAAGCTAAATCAAAAGCCCCTGCATACAAACTACAATCTGACATTGAAGCTGCCACAAAATTAAAGCAGGTATTGGAGGAAAAAATTTTAAATAGAAAAGTTGAGTTTACCTTGGGTGAGGTTCTTGGCATTGCTAAACACGAGTTTCATGAAGAAATTATAGATATCATAAAAAGAAAGAGGCAAACTCTCACTGAGTCTATTCCTCCACAGTCTGAGGGTGAAGGGGAGTCACTTAAGGCACATGGAATACATGTCCAAGAGAGTGATTCTGATGAAAATGTGGTAGGATGCTACCAATATTCTTGAAGAGATGCACATGCTCGATTTGCAGATGATGATGAAGCCTCATATAAAAGCCACAACTCCAAAATTCATTGGGCAAGAGCTAGAACAAAAACCTTAGTCAAGGTGGGTGATCTTGAGGAGCCATATGTTGCATTGATAGATCATGGCTTTAAGATCAATCTTATGTCCAAGAGTCTTTACATGAAGGGTAAGTGGCTGATAGACACAGACCATGGGTGGATGATCAGAGCTGCAAATAGCTCATAAGGAGAGTTTTATGGGGCTTGTCTAAATGTGAAAGTGACGATTGGGTAATGTGAAGGATGAGCAAAATTTCTTTGTGTAGGAGATGGCGACCTATCCTCTTATCCTTGGGCATCCATACATCACAGCCGTTCACATGGAAACAAAGGTCTTGGGTGATGGTTCTACTTATGCTAGGGTAAAGAGCAGAGATGGGAAGCGAGCTGTGCAATTTTTGACTGTGTGTGTGAATCATGAGAGGAACCGCACTAGTCTTCGTGAGTGTCCTCTACCAAAAGCGAACAAAGAGTTCAAAGTGTACAGGGAGACAAGGAGTTTTGGCCATGTACCATTATAAAGCGAGATTGCAATGGTACAAGAAGAAAAAGATTCTCCCCTGGCCCAAAGCGAGAAGAAGCTTTTTTTACAGGTTTCCATGGATTAACAGAGCATGGGTCAATATGTTTTATGAAGCTTGAGGATATGAAAAGGAGTGCGTGACAATATGTATATAGTGTACAGAAATACATGAAAGAAAATGGTTTCCTAGAGGATAGTGAATACATTTTAGGTTTCTTTGAACAAGTTTCTCATGTAGATACTATGCTTGAGCTTGAAGCTATAATGGATTCTAGCATGCAAGATGGAACCCACATTGTGGAAGTATGCTCTATGGAAATGTATGATGTGATTAAGGATTTTGAAGATAAAAAAGATTTCAATGCTAATGAAGGACCAGAAGTGTGTGTGGAGACCAAGTACAAAACGATGGCAAAGAAAGTGAGACCAGTGGCCTTACCTTTACCATCAGATTGCAAGAGAAAGCTAGAGAAAGCTTCTTTGCGGCCCAGTCTGAGGGATCCAAAGTGAACTGGACACAAGTTCACAATGGAATCCCTAAAAGAGATAAAAGTTGGTTGTGAAGAGTTTTTAACAGAAGAAGAGAAGAAGAGTTTTAAAGAAATGCTTTCAAGACATGGTAAGGCTTTTGCTTTCCAGCCACATGAGATAGGGTGTGTTGATCCTAATATTGTTGCACCTATGGTGATCTTCACTATCCCTAATGTACCTTGGAATCTACGCCCAATTCCGGTTCCAAAAGCGCATTTGCCAAAGTTAATAGAACTACTCAATGAAAAGATTAGCACGGGTATCCTGGAGCCTTCTTGTGCACCATATTCAAACATGTGGTTCATTGTGCCTAAGAAGAATGGAGCTTTGCGGTTCACACAAGATATTCAACCTATAAACAAGGTTACCATCAAGATATGGATACAAGACCTATAGTGGATGAATTTACAGAGGCGTTTGCAGGAAGGCCAATTTACTCAATGGGAGATCTCTATTCAGGGTACGATCAATTTCAGCTAGATGTTGAGAGTAGAGATCTAACAACTATGAAAACACCTTTTGGGATTGGTAAGGATGTGTACCTTACCTCAAGGAACAACAAATTCATCTGCACACATGATGAATGGAATGAACATGGTTCTACATGAATTCATACCTCAAATCACAATGCCATTCCTTGATGATGTGCCCATCAAAGGATGTGAAGACAAAGATAGAAATGAATCTATGGATTCAAGGGGGTGCCATAAGTTTGTTGTAGACCATATCAAAGATTATGAGAAGATTTTGACAAAGCTCGAAGAAGTTAATCCTACCCTGTCAGGGTAAAAATTTGTATTTGGTATCAATGAAGTTTTGATTGTGGGGCATATGTGTGGTCCTTATGGTAGAAAGCCTTGTCCAAAAAAGATGGATGCAATCAAAAAGATGAAAGAAACATGTACAACTATAACTGAAGCTCGAAGATTTCTTGGTGTGTGCGTCTTCTCTCTTATTTGGATACCACATTATGCACATGTAGCAGATCCCCTTTATAAGTTATTGAGAAAGAATCAAAAGTTTCGATGGGATGAAGAGCACACAAAAGCCATGAGAAAGCTAAAGAAGCTACTTCTTTCATTGCCAACCTTGAGAAAAAAGGTAGAGTATGTATGTGAGAGACCTGTCATTGTGACAGTGAACACGATTCCTACAGGGATAGGATGGGAAGTAGGGCAAGATGATGATGAAGGAAAAAGGTATGTGGTGAGATTTGGAGCCAAGATTTAGAGTTCTCGCCAACGCGATTATGCACAAGCAAAAAGGGAACTATGTGAGGGGTGGTTACAGCATTGAGGTGTGGCAAGGAGTACTTGATAGGGCATCAGTGGTTATGGAAACTGATCGTTTGCCTCTTCTTGGAATGACCACAAACTGTTCGACTCTTGATATTGCAATGCTGCGATGGATAGCCTACATAAAGTCCTTGAATCCTGAGTTCAAGCATATTGCAGGAAAAAGAATTAATTATTCAAAAGAAGAGGGGGTTTTGATCCATTTGATGCACAACCAAGTGAAGAGGATGATGAAGCCAACTATATGCAAACTGAGGATAAAAGTGAGAATATGGTGTCTGACCATGAGTTTGGATGCTATACAAATGTGGTTGTGGCACATACCGGAGGATGTGCAGGCTCAGAGGGGGTGGATGTCGTGCCGTGGCACGTACATAGTCTGAAATAAAAAAAGTCACCTCACTCTTGACACTTATGATGTATGCAAATAAAAGAAATCATGTACATAGTGTAATATATGTTGAAGCGTCTACTACAATCATTATCATGTACATACCTATCCGAGGAGTTGTGGCCTTGGATGTGGTGCATTTGCATGCTTTTCCACTTGATAAGATGCTTAATATGGTTTGACAATGTACATATTCCAAGTGTTTCATGGTGGCACACTCATCTCGCCTATAAAGACTGATGCGGGCAAAAACTGCCAAAAATAGCAGCTAACAGGCGCCGTTACAGGATTATATGGAAAGTGACCCAAAATGGTATATTGATGGAAAATGATTCTTATCTATGCTTTTTATTCTTATGCGAGTGATCCCAAAAATTTAGGTATTTTTCTAACTCCGTTTAGGATTTTTCGCATAAAAAATGGCATTGTTTGGGTTAAAAATGAGTTGAAAATGGCCTAGTTTTGGTCCAAAATGGAAAAATCGCCTAAAAATTGACACATCAGCTGAAAATGCCGTGGGTAAGAGAGAGAGAGAGGGGTGATTTTTACAGAAAAAACCTGCAATTTTTCTCTGCTTCTCAATAGCTTCCATGGTTGCCCATTCTATGTGTGCTGTAGTCCTGCCTCTTCGCAATCTTGTATCTGAGCTTGTGAGGGAGTGAACTAGGGTTTCCCCTTATCAAAATGGTGTTTGGGATTCACTTTAGAAGCTCATAAATCTCTGCAAAATCAGAAAATGGTCCTCATGAAGGTGGAAGCTCGAGCATTCCTTTCAACTGTTTGATGTTACGACTATGTAATTGGGGGCGAGGCTACATGATACCATGAAAGATGTTTGGGTTTTGATTGAGAATTGTGCTTGTATGCGCATTGAGGTTTCATGGCTGGAACTTTAGTAATTTTTAAATGGTCTTGTAAAGTAAAATTCAATGTGATTTGGTGATCCTCTCATCATAATCTCGACTACAAAAACAAGTAGACTCCAAGCACGATAGGAAAGAGGGTTTGTGACATTGTTGTCAAGAACACTCTTAGATTTTGTATCACCCTTAGAAAGAGCGTTGGTGATTCTCTGCAAACGCTTTTTCACAAAGTGTTTGTGACTCTCATCACGAACTCTCATAGCCAGAGGTTTTGCACCTTCCCAGCTAGACCGCACACTTTCCGACAACACGTCATATGAACCTCTACTTTTAGAACTCCATTTTTCTAATCTCAGCATGCGAGTAAGCATCATATTTTGGGAGGGCGGCTACAACCACTTGGAGCCCATGTAAGTGCCCCCTTACCTCCAACAAAAGGGGAGGACCCCGTGGGTGCCCTTGCAAGCACCATTGAACTACCGGCTAGGACTGCTGCCAATTGGCAACTACGCCAATGTGCCACTGAAGGATGCCATCAAGCCCAGGTAGAGAACCACCATGCACAACCGATAGTGCCACAACATTGACCAAATGCAATGCCCATGTGGGGGGGTGAGGGAGCTCCATGAGAGCTCTCTCCCTCTCCCTTTGTTGACACATTTCAACTCGGTACATATACCCCACACTATAGGGCTTACTCTTTGCATGTGGGATCTTCCCTTGTCCACATGAGCTTCCTAGTTCCTTGTACTCTGTGACCTTAGAAACTCCCTTAATAAAGTTCAAAAAGATCCCTTTTACACCAGCTTTAGGGTATCGCTATTTTTTTCTCACTAGTCCAATTCCCGAGCCGTAAAGTGCTACAAAAATTTGATAACCCAAACTATGACTCCACTCGACTGCTTTGCATTCCGGATTTTTCATGGTCTTGAACTATGTGCCCCAACTTGGCAAAAAACCATCTGTTTTTATCTCTCCTATAACTACTTCCAACTTTAGATGGGCATATCTTGGCACTCTGATCTCCGATTGGCATTATGTAACTTGTAGTGGACTTCACATGTTGAATAGTACCCATGAAAACTCTAGTGATGCCAAAAGACCACATGATGGCACACTTACCAAGGCAGCCATACTGGCACATAACTAGCCCTCGACAAAAATTCAACTGCCCCTAACTTGGCCTCCTGAACTCTGATTGCCGATAAAAAATGACCGACATGCACCATGAGTCGAGAACTTTAGGACCATGCACTACCATCTTCTCTAACCATCAGTCTGCAAAAATATAATCGGGTGAGGATGGGCAAACCACTCTTACCATATCGTGTCATAACTTGTACCCCGTAGCTTGGATTGCTGATCTGTCTAGACCAACTCAGAGAACATTTTGAGGACCACCTCTAGCAATTATGTTTTTTCACTTTGAGCACTTTGGCCAACCACCTTTGATAGGAACCTTGACAAGGTACATTGGCCATATATAGCATACACAGCCGTTGTCCTTTGCCTGCTCTTGACTTTCATAATTGCTTTGCCACTTTAGCATGCACTTATAAACACACATATATCTACTTTTCACACTCTATAAAATCGACCAAATGTGGTTGCACTAGCGTATATACAATGCATGGGGGGAAAAACCTCTTAATGAGGGAAAAAATGCCCCGACATTCCTAAGTGTGTTCACAAACATCACTAACTCGCATATGGAAAGAAATCCCCCTTGGGAGTGATGCGGTGAATGAGAGCTAGCACATAGTGTATAGGGAAGCTCCATGCCCTGAGGACATGATATACGCAAGGTTGTCTTATGTTGCCACATAAGCCAAGCTGATATCTAACTTAGTGATAATGCACCTCAGTGTGCTTTGTCATTAGTAAGAGAATGGGGTATAAGAGGGCCTCTTTATTTGCCATGGGATTAAAAATGAGATTAAGGAATGAGCAAATTGGGGACTGCCATGTGGACTGAAATGGTGGGTGTGGCAGGTTCTAAAAGTGAGTGGTCAAACTTATAGGCCTAGAGGTGTAGGGGTCTTTTCTTTACTAATAAAACAAGAAAATAAAAAAAATTGAACCTTTTTTTATAAACCTGGGGTAAAAGCCCACTCTTTATCTCTCTAGAGGCTATTGACTCCCCCCACCTTCCTCCCTACAAGGGGGTCTTTCAAAAAATGTGATGGCATTCTCTCTCTCTTATTTACTCTCTCTAAGGCTGCTACATCTACTCTCTCTCCCCTCTAGCTATGAGACTTGCATCTCCCTCTTCAAGACCACTTTTCCCTCCAAATACCTTTTGTAGTAGAGGTTTGAAACCTCCCTTCTCCATTGATCACTCAACCTCACCTTCACACCTCTACAGAAATATCTACAACATTGGATACTTCTATGGTATATTCATCAATACCTCCCTTCTCCATTGATCACTTAAACTCACCTTCACATCTCTATGGAAAGCTGTAGATCTGCAACACAACTGCTTTTGGAGTATCCTCATTGACACCTTCTTTGATCCTTCTTCTAGGTGTGAAGGTGAGGTAATCAATTAATCACGCCTTCAAACCTCAACATGAAAGTATAGATCTGAAGCAGCGGATGCTTCTTGAGTATCTTCATCAACACCTTCCATGATCCTTGTTCCTCATCTAGATCTGAAATGATCTCCCCTCACTCATCCACATCTTTTGGAGATTTTTCATAGGAGCATTGTTGGGTAAGATTGTTAGGCTTCTTGAGCATATGTGTTGGTAAGAACAGTGAGCTTCATTCCTATTTTCAATGTTCATGTATCTTTGCTCACTCACCATACTGGTTTTTGTTTCCATCTTTCTTGTAGAGATTTGTGGTTTTGTCATTGTCTATCTTTGTATATATCTTAGCATTCCTTGTTATCTTGCACTAATAAAAATCATGTATATAAACTAATCTTCATTTTGTCATAGCGTGTGTCACATTGCTTTTGTGGATTCTTTAGATGTTCATCAATGTGGAAGTTTTATTGACTCAATAAGTTGCAACAGTATGCAAGACGATAGCGTTTCTTCCCTTGCTATCATGACTACAAATGATTTATGTGGGTGAAAATGCAGCCAAAGCCAAGTTCATGGAGTTTACACAAGGTGTAAAGCAAATATATGGCTTCTCAGACACATAATTGGAAGGGGAAGATTGTGGGTTTCAAGCAAACTCAAGATGGCAAGCGTCTACAAAGGTACAACATGTGTATATAGCTTCTCTGTTGGTGCTTGACATGTCTTTGCCTCAACCTAGGTTTCTTGAAAACTGTACATGTTCTGCTTGTATTTAAATGTTTTGGGTTGTACCATTTATGCTTTTACCTCTTAGGTTGTTTCAATATATTCATAATTTGGTGTGTTTTTCCTTCATATATTCTTCATCTAACTTTGCATAGTGGGAGCCAATAGAATCTTTTGCAGAGGCTTTGAATCTATCCATTTGGGTGTTGGCAAGTTTTTATATGCAGAGTGTTTACCTTGAGAGATTCCCTCACAAGAGAGATTCTTATACAGCCATGCTTATGCCATATCGAATGCTCTATTATTGGCAAAAATTGGTATGCAGATACCAATCTGTAAATTAAGGCTTGTCAATGAAATTTCCATACTAGAGATGAAAGTGAACAATGGGAGTATGGGAGGCGCTCGACTCCAATATTGTTTATGAGGAGCTCGTGGACCTTCAAATATTCCCCCACACTGATATTGTGCCCAATAGTTGTGTCAATGATGACTGACATCTTTACAATTTTTGCAAGTACCTTAGTCCTTGAATAGAATTCCTTTCGTGTGAATAGAAAAATTGTAAAATTAGGAGAAGAGAAGGGTTGTCCTTGTAAGGACATCTCACTCCCATTATGTATCATTGTACAAGCTCAACCATAGGGTATTATCTTAATGAAAACTTGTATTGCATCCCAACTCTGTGCATAACTTTTTGTAAAGTTTAATTTAAGTTCTTTCAATCTTTAATTCAATTTTGGTGTGATTATTTTGGTTTTTCATGAATTTATCAAGTTCTAGGTGTTTCAATCTTAAAAGTAATTAAGTCTTCGAGAATGACATCTAGGAGTTGTATTATTGTGCAAGTACACAAGTTTAGTTCTCTATTTATCTTCTCCACAAAAAACTATTTTAAAACTCAATTTTTAGTAATTACATGAATTCTAATTAGTACTACATGGAGGCACACATGTGTGCATATGAATCGTTTTAAAGAGCTTACACCATATAATTATCGATTGATTTTCTAAAGCATATATACAAAACTCACAAGAATTTTTTATATTGCATGTTGAAATTTGTCAAAGGGATTTCTAAGAGGAGCTGCAAGGTAGATGATCACAATGGCCTCATCAACTTGGGCATGAGGTGTATAAGTATCCAATTTACTAATTGGGACATGGGCCTAGATTTGCTAGTGCATGAGGACACAAAGAGAAATAAGAACAAAGGAAAGAGCATGAAGAGAGATAGGGAGGTTGAATATCTATAAGTGAGCATGAAGAGGCCTCAATGAAGCTTGCGCTCCTATGTAACTCTAAGCTGACGGACAACATAACTTAAGTACTAGATAAAGAGAGGTGATGGAGGAGGTTCCACACTTTCATCTACTCAATTTGTATGCAACGGTGATAAAGGGTCATCAATTTCTTTTTGTCAATGACATTCCAAAGACTGTTGGACTCTAGTAGTATAGGAGAATTATTAATTATTTCACGATTCAGCCTTTAGTATGGAGCTTTGGGTATTATGGGATTCATGCTCTTTTATATTTTTGTATATCATGCAAAGCCACTATGATGACTCTCCATTTCCTATTCTTCTTATTCAATGGTGGTGTGGGAAGAGGTGATTGTTGTTTCCATGCAAGGACATAGTTCTTGTACTTTTTTTTTTCTTCACTCTCTACAACTGTTTGGTCCTCTATGGTTTGAGCAGTATTACACTTCCTCTTTTAAACTTTCTTTGGCATGTTCACTAAGGGTCTAATCTTGTGTACCCTCTTTGTAAGAAGTCTACTTATCTGAGAAAATGGGGTCACTTCAAAAAATATTTGAAAGAATGTGTTGCATTGGAGACTTGTTGGGTCCATCAAAGTATGGGTTTTTTTTGCACCACGATCAAGGTACATGCTACATTTTTGGAGAGAAAGAATGGAACTTTCCATGCGAGCTCATGTTCCCGAGGTATATTACGACCAAATCACGCCTATTTGGCACCAAAGAACCCGATCGGGTGGGTTTCCGAGACCCGAGGGGCCGGAATCATTTTTGTGCCATGGTGCACGGGGCTAGATCTCGGCCCCTCAGGTCTCGAAAACCCACCCGACCGGGTGGTCAAACAGGCCATTTTTATGCCGTGGCGCACGGGGCTAGATCCGGGGCCCTCAGGTCTTGGAAACCCACCCGATCGGGTTCTTTGGTGCAAAATAGGCGTGATTTGGCCGTAATCTACCCTGGGAACATGACCTCGTATGGAAAGTTCCATTCTTTCTCTCCAAAAATGTAGCATGTACTATTTTGCACCAAAGAACCCGGTCGGGTGGGTTTTTGAGACTCGAGGGGTCCGGATCTAGCCCCGTGCTCCAAGACGCAAAAATGGCGGCCAAATCACGCCTATGTTTCACCAAAGAACTCGACTGGGTGGGTTTTTGAGACCCAAGGGGCCCGGATCTAGCCCCGTGCGCCACGGCGTGAAAATGGCCTGTTTGACCACCCGGGCCGGTGGGTTTTCAAGACCCGAGGGACCTGGATCTAGCCCCGTGCACCACATCACAAAAATGGCCTATTTTACAACATGAAATATTCATGGAAGTATAGTAAGTACTTAAATTTAATGAATCTTTAACCAAATTTCAAAATGGTGGGGGAGGTGGTGGACTTTAGGACATATGCACAAAAGTTCCTTGGATCAAGTTAGTGACTTAGACCTTGCATGTCATGGTAGATTTTGGTAATCTCACCACAACTTATGTATACAATATGAAATATTCATGGAAATATAGTCTTAATATGGTAAAAACATGATAAGACTCATAATTTGATTTCAAAGGACCCAAAATTTTTATTTTTGGAAAAATAAAAAGTTATGCAATAGTTGCAGTTTATTGTTGAGCTTAAATGAGTATTGAATTCCATCAATCTTTATTGACATATCGTAGAAGCTTCACATTTGTACTACATACCTAAAAATGGCATTTTTTTAAAAAATTGAGCAACTTGAGAAATACCTGACGTATATTCATGACTTAGTGAAAATTCTTGCGATTTAACTAATTATTCCATTGAAGATGAACATGGGAATGCATTAAATATGGACCTTGATTTACCCTTGTAATTTTTATTTTAGAAAATTATATTTATAAGGACCCCATAATGAGGAGAAACCATCGTACATGAGAGAAATCACTCACGGAAAACTAAAATAACTTGTCAAAATACCAATATGGCTTTAAGTATATACCTAAAATTCCAAATAAGAGGCCCTCCTATATCCCATTCTCTTCCTTATTTCTATAAAGTTGATTGTACTATTAACATCTATATGTTTCTTGTTCATATTTTAGTTTTAGATGCCCTTTATTTAGAAATATGAGTAATGATCTTTCCTTTGTTTTATGGTGCCTTTTGACCATCCCTTCACCAGACGCTATTGATATCCAATTATATACAGGAATGCATCAACTACAAAATTTATTGGCTGACTTGAATCTCAGCACAAATTTTTGTGGGGCCTAAAAAATGAGAGAAACAATAGTATTTCAAGACAAGTGCACATAGCTAACCACTATTTGAATGACAACATAAAGTAACTTCAAAACAATGACAAAGTTTAGTGCAAGTAACGAGATAACACAATAAGATGGTAAAAATTGTATTGACTTAATCAATTACATGAGCCCACTCGCTTAGCATATGAGTGGTGCACATAAATGTTCCGTACATGGGAAACATATCTATGCTCTCTCTCTCACTACCACTCTATTGTTCTATCTTTTGGCCCCTTTGTCTTGCCTTCTATTTGCAGCACCTTTCTTTGCAACTGTAAGTTTAGCAGACACTTTCAACTGATTCTTAGTTTTTAATGTTTGGTTCCAAACTTGAATGTCCATCTTGGCTTGGTTGGTTCTTGGTCAGCAATTGAGCCACAAAGTGACTGATTATATCTAGCTAGGGCTTGACTTTTCAAATACCATAGGCATGAAATTCCACGTTATTAACTTTTGCACTACATCTTCTGCAGATCAAAAGTGAACACATGGATCTACAATATCAGAATCTAAATACAATGTGAGTTTCTTAAATTCATAGGTGAATTTGATTGCAATATAAACATTACAAGTTTACCTCTTCCAAGAGCAAGTATTTGAACATTGTTGAATTTAGACTAGCCCATATTGTGGCCTACATTGCTGAAATGCATTAGAGTCAAGTTTTCCAACCATTGACAAAAGCTTTCAATGAAATCTTTTGGAGGCACTAGTACCAATTTTCAATGTTGTTGATTATAGGAGAATCTGCTAAAACAAGAGACGATTAATAAAGAATCCTTCTAATTTCAAAGAAAAAAGAGCTCTAATAAGTCATTCATGGAAAAAATACAATAACCACACATGCTTTGCAGGAACTGACACTTACCTTAAGATCCTTTGCCAACATTGAAAACTTGTGACCCTTCATAAGCCTTACATACACCCCTTGCATTCTGCTACATTGGCACCATGTATAGTAGATCTATACTGCATTTTAATCCTTTTTCCGGGTAGCTATGAGCAAGTACACTCTTGCTAGAAATTACTTACATAGTGCATAGTGAATAGTTCATACACACACATACACATAGTAAAGAAGGAGATGTTGTAGCAACCGTGAAAAGGATTTTGAAAGGAGATAAGGAGCAGAGTAGGAAAGTAGATTTTGCACGTTAAGCAAGAGGTTATGGAACTCAAAAGAGAGATGCAAGCTTGGGAAGAGAGCGAAAGTGGACTAGAAACCTAGAAGTTGGAGCTATGGAGATAGAAGTTGCAGATCTAGAATGAGATATTGGAGCTATGAGAAAGAGGTTTCAGATCTTGAAGAAAAGCTATTAGATCTATGGAGAAAGAGGTTGCAGATTTGGAAGAGAAGCTATTGGAGCTATGGAGAAAGAGGTTGCAGATTTGGAAGGAAATGTTACAGCTATGGAGAAAGAGTTTGCAGATCGAGAAGGAGATGTTGTAGCTATGGAGAAAGAGGTTTCAAGTTTACAAGGAGATGCTGTAGCTATGGAGGAAGAGGTTGCAGGTTTAGAAGAAGATGTTGTATCTATGGAGGAAGAGGTTGCAAATCTAGAAGCAGATGTTACAGAGGTAGAATGATGTGTGATAGGCTACTTTACAAAAAGATACCCTAGCATGAGAAGAGGAGGAGAGAGAGATGTCATGGCATTTTAGAGAGACTGTGGGGATAAAGATTGCAGATCCTCACTTTTCAGCACTGAGAGGAGAGAAAGAGAGCTTGGTGGGAAATTTTTGGAGGGGGAGAAATAAGAAGAGAGAGAAGACAAATAGTGGACAAGAGAGGGAAACTTTTAATATTTGAAAATTGAAAAGGTGCTTTTCGGGGGAGAGTAACTCCAACCAGATCTAGTAAAATATGCATATATTCTCCAAGAAAATAAGCAAAAGTATTTTTATAAAGGCATGTCTAGGCTATCTACCCCACCATTCTAGCCCTTGGTCAAAGCTTGATTAAGTTTTAAATATTTCCTTAAACTGCCATATAAAGAGGCCCTCCTATACCCCATTCCCTTTCTAATGGCAAGCATGAAAAAATATCTTCCTCTCAACTGCCAATGCGCTCTAACTGTTGGCAGTGTCCTTTCCAACACTCAAATCATCAATAAGGCGTTTGGGCCATACACACTCAATCGTACTATGAAGGCTACCCTATACTTAGCTTCATATAAGTGGCCACAATAGGTTACATATTGCTCAACCATGATATGCATGAACTGACGAGCATGAAACAAAAACCACTTGTGGACACTCGCGTGTCATAATAAGCAACCCAATCCGAGTCTTGAAAAGCATGTAAATCTGGTTGCAATGAGCCCTTGGGATAAAACAACCCAAGATATAAGGTGCCACTCAAGTAGCGAAAGATCCTCTTAATAGAGTGCAAATGCTTACCCTAGGCTATGCATAAATCTGCTAACCTGTGAGATAGAAAATTGAGAATCCGACCTCGTGTATTGCATACATAAATAAGGCATCCATTGATAAAGAGTGGCATTGACAGGATCACCAGCATCATGAAGACTTAATCTTAAAACTTTTTCAATTGGAGTTTCAATAGATTTGCAGTCATCAAGGCCAAATCTACATAGTGATGTCTCTATGTAGCGTGTTTACACGAGGCACTACCACTATCACACTTCTTAAAACTATATGTCCCGATAATGATGCAGAATACCAAAGTCTTTCATCTTGAAAGTAGCATTAACATCAGCCTTGAATTTAGCAATGTGTGTCTCATTCATTCCGGTAATCAACAAATCAGCAACATATAGAACGATGATCGAGAAATGCATCACCCTCATGCTTTACATACAAAGTCCTTTCTGTTGTGTTGTTATGAAAGCCTAGCTTAACCAAATTTCTGTCAACTTTCTCATACCAAGAATAAGGAGATTGCTTCAACCCATACAAATATATCTTATATTTTCACACTTTGTGTTCTTGTCCTTTCTTGAAATAGTCATGAGAGTGTGTTACATAAACTTCCTCAACTATATCACCATTCAATAAAGCAATAACAATGTTTGATTGAAGTACGTCCCATTGAAAGTCAATTTTCAATGCACATAGAACACAAAAATTAGTCATACAACAAGTAGAGCAAAATACACTTCGTAGTCTATGCCTTTTTGTTGTGCATAACCTTTTGAAAAGTCAAGACTTGTAGCGATCAATCTCACCATCCGGCTTACATTTCAACTTGTAAACCCACTTCATACCAATGGCCTTTTTTCCAAGAGGCAAATCACATAAAGTCCATGTGTCATTTTCTATAAGTGCATCATATTCTGATTGCAAGATAGCTATCCAATTTTTTCAATTCTGTGATTCATCAAAAGAAAGAGTGATTCTTCAAAAGAAAGAGGTTCCTCCTCATCACATGAACTAGAGACAACCAAATCATAACAATCTGACACCTAAGATGCATGGGGAGAACTTGAACGAGTATGACTAGACATAGGTGAATCCAATTCACTATCACACAAAGTATGCACTAGCCATTTTGGCATACTTGTAGCCTCCTCATTCCCAGCCCTTTTCACATCAAGTACATCATGTATATATGCATCAATAATAGGCTGATCTATACAATTTTAAGAAACCCCCACAGGTTATGCTTTTGCCTCATTGGAATTTACATTCAAGTCCCCACCATTAAAAAGAAGCAATAAACTGTCATAAATGTCATAAGAGCTAACATTAGTATCTATGCTACATCATAACAATGTCTAAATAGAATCTTCCACAAATAAAACATCTTGTGAAACTAACTATAGCAGCAATAGACCTGCCACCAGAACCTACACAACCCTCAACATAGCTTGTATCCATAGAAGGTGGATGTATATCAATGTCTTGCACAACATTCAAAGTTCCCTTTGACACAAGAACATGTTGCATCATGTAAACCCACATTGGGTAATCATCCCCATCCAGTTTATCCTCAACAATGAGCATCTTGATGTAGAAACTACCCGAAAAGAGGAAAAAAAAAGTAGGACCAACATGTGCTATATAGCACAAGCGAAAGAGCATTGTAAGAGATTTGTTCTATAGAAAATTGTGTTGACAAAATTCTATACAAAAGGACAAAATTGCCTATGCAGTAGTGCTTGCAGTGAAAATGGAGGTTGAAATGAGCTCGAATCAAAATTTTGAGTGGTCCAAGCTCTTTGAGATCTCCTGAAGTTTTTTTCAACCTGTTAACACTCACCAAAGCTAAATAAAATCGTAGAAAGTGAGCATGCAGATGATGGAGCCTATGCTCGAGATGACGCAACTGATACCAATTGTTGAAAGCAGGGTTGGAGGGAAACACACATAGCTTGGAGAAGATGAAGAAGCTCAAGCCACATAACAGAGAGTGTATAGTTTTATGCACAATGGAAAGGTAAGCTAGCCCTAGAATGATGGACGTATATACAATGCACAGGGGGGAAAACCTCCTAGTGAGGAAAAAAATGCATTGGTAGTCCTAAGGGTGTTCACAAACATCAATACCTCATTTATGGTAACAAAAATTGATTCCCACAACAACTCTCAAACGGTTCCCCCCCCCCACCCACAAACGAAAAAAGAAAAGAATGTAGAGATTAATCCGTTTTCATTTACCTCCCATATAACTTGATTAAACTCATCTAGGTGGTTGTCTCACAATGGTTAGTTATCAATTTATGATGACAAATAACTGGGCTGGTGCTATGGTCACACGTAAGAAGAGCGAGGCTTAGTAGAACAAAACCTTGTTTTGGTAACTAATTTTGGCATAGTAGCAAAATTAAGCTGGTACGTGTTTTAAATAAAGTCCTTTTTTTAAGAAAAACAAATGAATTGATTAGGAAAAAGAAAAAAATACAATTACAATTATGACAAAGATATTTGACCTTGTTATTGAAGCTTCTCAAGCTAAAGTTAAGGTCATGTAAAAGTGTTTGAGGTATCAAAGATGGAGGCCTGCCATCTTTTCTTTCTATGAGCCTCTGTGACTTCATGCTATTGTTAGTTATTTTGTTTTTGTAACTCTCTCTCATGCCCCCCAAGTCTTTAGGTCAATCTTTTTTTGTTCTGAATAAAATCTTGAGAGTAATAGCTTTCACAAAGAACGAGCGACGTGGCCATAGCTTGAAAGTTCAAATGTGTCTCATTGCTTAGTAATAAGCTTGCTACAAGGACAAAAGGCTCGCTCTTTCTCCTCTCTCTAGTTGTCTTTCCACACACCTACCCATTGTTTGTCCTCCTATGCCTACATGTGACCACACCAACTTTTCTTGGTCACAGAGGGGCATCGTTGTGCATAGCTATGCAAAACAGATAATTATGCTTCAACTGTGACCATGCTCTTCCATCCAGACATTTCTCGCTCCCACTCACATGTTGACCATTGTAGAAATAAACCTTGAGAGAGTCTAAGTATGTGTTGAAGAGAGGAATGGTTGTTAAAAAATGTGCAAAAAAAGATCTGTGACTATTAAAATAAACCTTTTCATGGTTGGATGGAGTCTCAAATGGTGATGGATCTTCAGCTCCCACTTAGGCGGTGTTAACCCCTTCTCTACATGCTCTTTCTAGATGGATCTTGTGAGTTCTGATGTGATCTTGCTGGGTAAGGCCCCCTCTAAATTCTCGTTTTTGGGTTTTTGTTATCTCTTGGTTTGTGATGTTGGCTTTGTATGGGAGAGTTCCAAGCTTGTGGAAAGGTTTTGGTTTCATGTGGCAACCATGCAAGGTCGTATCGTTGATCTCTTAATGTAATTTGGTGACGTGTTTTGGTTCCCTGTAAAACCCTTTAACTTGTGGACTCCCATGACTCCTTGTAATTATTTCTGAATGACTCCATGGCTCATGTTGAGCATGGAGTCCTTGTATGTATTGTTTTGATAATCTATTCTAACTCTCTCCAATTGGAGAGAGTACTGTAAAAGAAAAAATCCTTTTCATGTAAGAAAACTCTCGAATGCTTTCAAATCAAAGATAAAATGTTTCCCTTAGTTTTAAAAGCAGGTTTGAAGAATCTTTTTTATTTTCAAACTCACAATATTGAGTGTATGTATTGTATTCACCAAAATAATGTAGAAAGAAACCTCAAGCTCGTGTGAGCCTTGAGGGACATCATATTACATTAGACTTCCCACATCAGCAATTAACTACCCCGTCAGAACGACGTTAATGTCCCAAAACCAATCGTCTGAGTGCTTCCTTTTACCGATGGAAACAAACAGCTCTTGGCTTTCAAGTATCGTCTCAGTGAAGCTAGCAATTACAAGAGTATTCTCAAATACCCTAAGGTTATTAACCTTTCAAATTCTCTTGAAGTAGCAAAAGTTGAGGATTTGAGTACATACCAAGAGCATGTGGCTCTTCAACCTCACCCCTCCAAGGAACAAGTCATTCTTAGAGAAACATGTCCTTTGAACCCACTTACACATTTTTCCTGCTAGGTCACTGAGAGCTTGGCCGTCCTTGAAGAGGTGAGAGAGGTCCGCATAAGCAATTTTGCAACCACTACATCTAAGCCAATCCCTCTACCATGAATTTTCACTCCTGTTGGAAGATCCCCACATAATATCTCCATCAAAAGAACTTCATTGCCATGTACCATTGAGGAGATCATAAGTTCTTCATTATCATCCCCCTTCTTTCCTCTTACCATTATTTTCCCCATTGCTTGTTGAGGGGTGAAAACAAATATGACAAGACTATAAGACAAAGATATACATCCTTAGAAACTGGTTTCCCAAATTTCTTGCTCTTGGGCCATCACCAGGCTTTCCACACGAATTGTGAATCCCACACCATCATACAGTAGTTGTCTAGCTCTTCCAGAACTTTGAATGCCAACAATCTTTGAGAGGCTAGTTGATCAATATCTTTCGAAATCTTGTTAAGGCTGTCCCAAAAATGGGCAAGATGTCTTAAACCTTTAATGTTCATCTTTCTAATTGTGACCCTCCAAAGAGTTTCAATGGTATCTTACTAGATTCAGGGTCTCAAGAATCTTAAAACAGACCTACTAGTGCTCCAACTCTATACATTAAAATGAATCTCATGAAGATGCCAAAAATCAAAGTTTAATTTTAGGGCCTGCCATCAATGTTTATAGCCTCCTACATCCCTTGTCATTTTACCATATACATGTGGTAGTGATGTGTGTAAACACAGATAGGACCGCCACGGATTTTTTCCCTTGCTAGGAGATTTTTTTCTCCCATGCATTGTATATACACCCGTCACTCTAGGGCTATCTTATCTTTCCATTGCACACTAAGTAATACACTCTTTTTTGTGTTCCTTGAGCTTCCTTCATCTTCTCCAAGCTGTGTTTGCTTTCCTGCAACCCTAATTCCAACAATTGTATATTCGGCAGGTTGCATCCTCTCGGGCTTAGTCGCCAGCAGCTCCAACACACGCCTATCCACTTTTCTCAAATTTTGTGAGCTTTGGAGAGCGTTCCCAGGTCAACAAATATTTTGGAATCAGCTTTCTGATTCGGACTCATTTTGGCCTCCGTTTCCACTACATGCAATACTATGCAAGCTATTTTTGTCATTTTGTGCAAAATTTTTGTCAGGTCCATTTTTTGCATACCAAGCCCCTTAAAGTCTTCTACGGTTTGTGCTATATAACACTTATTGTTCTCACTTTGTTTCTCCTCTTGTCACATGAGGTGCAGCATTCGCTATGGCTGACGACAACAAAGATGTATTCAAGATGTTTGCTGCTCACGATAGGCTGGATGGGGAAAAATACCCTATGTGGGGGGGAGAGAGAGAGAGAGAGAGAGAAAGAGAGAGATAAGAGAGACATTTGAAAGCCGATCTGGTTGGCTATGTTATTAGATTTGGTGCTACATTGAAGCCTTCACCTTCTCTACTACCGCTGCTTGCCCTTAAACATTGCTTCCTACCCCTAGCCTTAGTTAGAGCACCTCCCATCCACCCCTAGAAGCACTTTGAGGTCGACATCATGCACTCACCCATTCAATGCTTGCCACTCTCTCCTCTCCAACACCCCACTCTATCAAACGATGCAGGTCAGCACTAGGGCGGTTTTGAAGGCGGAGGCACCAAGATGTAGCAATGGTGGCAAGGTGGATGGCGAGAATAGGAGAGTGCTTGCTAGCATGCCTCATACTCTATTCCTCTCCTGGATACCTCATCTTTGGCCACTACTTCCCACAATAAAAACACTTGCATGCTATTGCCTACCATGACCTACTAGCATTGACCCTCCTATCACTAAACATCCAAGTTTCTGGCCACCTTACACCCTATTGCCATGACTTCCCGCCATTGACCCTGCATGCCTCAAACCTCCGCTCCTCTCCTAGATCCCTCTTATTTGGCCACTATTGCTTGCTCTAGAAGCACTTGCATGCTAGTGGCTACCATGATCTACAACCACCTTGCTATCACTGAACATTCAACTTGTCAGCCACCTTACATCCTATCTCACTCATTTCTATAGAGCCTTGTCATGAACTGCTTTTTTACAAACGCCTCCCCTCTCGACATCGCCAACATCAGGCTGACTGCCAAGATCTACTGATCTACTCTATTAAGGCTAGGATCACCAATCCTTCCTCTAGCACTCTGTCATTGCCTTTGAAAGTGTATATTCCAAGCTATAAATAAGTGTGATGACTTAGAGAGAGAGAGAGAGAGAGAGAGAGAGAGAGTACAAGAGCTCACTCAAATATTGACGCCAAATTATCAGAGTCAAAGACGAGCGTCGGTATATGTGTAGGTAGATCTGGAGGAGATTTTGATTCTTGAATTTCCGACACCTATACCGGCATCTATACCGGCGCTTATATAGATGATTGTACTGGCGTGCATAATGATGCTCATACCGGTGCCTATATCCTCATTTGTACCACTGTTAGAAGCTGGACACACCCCATGGAAACTGACTACTTGGAAGATTATCATTTTTTGTAATTATTCATTTATTGAGGAAACCCGATTTTCACCTTGTAAATATTGGGGCTTAATAGAAGTTTCCAGATTGTATCCCAGTTCTAGTAGTTAGTTAATGTGGAACTTTAGGGTTTGAGAATTGTAAGGTATATATACCACTTTTTGACCTTAGTGAAAAACCTTTTGTCATTTTTAAAGAAGAAGTTTTGAAGTCTGTGAGTGAGCGTACTGTGTACGAGAGAGAGTGTGAGCTTCATCTTGACGCTACATGTGCACCGATGGTCCGAATCGAGTGCAGAGAAGTCCAGCGTGTTGCCCCTGACGAGAGCTATGTGCCGATACCTACATTGCGCGCGTCCGGTCCGATTTTGCAAGCTCCTTCTACGAGATTCATCTGGTGATTTGGTGAGCATATGTTGTCCGATTTTGCATTTCATCATATCCACGCGTTCACATTGAGTAGAGCTACACATTAGGCACTTTAGATTTTAGAAACGAAGACCTGCAAATTTCGGCCAGACATCCTACATGATTTTTCACCCGGTGTTTTGGGTTGGGACTTTGGTTCATAGACCTTAGGGAGAGCGACCTATTGGTGTTAGTAGGGTCTCCTTCAAGTTCTGTGGTGTTTCGAGATTTTTTGATGGGTGTTCCGCTCTAGAAAGCGTTGTAGGAAGTTTCCTCTTATGCACTCTTGAAGGCTGTGACTTAAGACATTGGGTAGAGACCTCTGTAGGAATTAGTTAGGAGTCGGTCGAGTGTAGGTTGACACCTTATACTTGCTTCCATGCGCCTGCCGCTCGAGCTTCTTCCTTAGCTAACAAATCTTGTTAGGTGAGTTCTCGCTCTGCTGACGTCCGTCGCGGCGTATCCGTCCAACATTGGTGCCGTTGCCGAGGACGAAAACCTTAGGTAGGTGACCAAGACTAGTCCTTGAGGATAGGGATTTTTGGCTTGCCAAGAATCTTGTTTTCCATTTAGATAGGATCAGAGGGTGGAGGACTCTCTAGGTCTTAGAGGGAGTCTATGAAGCGTGTGTCTGGCCTAGATCCTTTGACTTAGGTAAATTTAGGTAGAAAAAGATAGTTTTAGGTATTCGTTCATTTCTTGAGTAGGAGTTGGAGTGGTAGAAGCGGTGAGAGGAGAGCTTGAGAGTCTGGAGAGGCCAGAAAGCAGCTAAAACACCATTAACACCATTTCACATGATGAGTAGGAGTAGAGTAAGTAGGACATCATGAATCAGGATCTAGAGCACTTCATGCATATATACTTTCTTGGTAAATTCATCACAAGTTTGTAAAAGATGCAAAAGTGTGTTTGAAAGCCTAAGTGAAGTCCAAAAGTTACTGTGAGTGTTACTCATAGAGCTGCAGAGCATCAAGAGCATTTCTGTCATGAAAAAATTTAATTTCAAGCCAAGAGACATCCTATGCGTATACAGGCTAACCTGGTGGGAATTTTGGGACTTTGAGTTGACCAATGTGTTCAGAAGGTGGGGTTTACTGTATTTTCAACTAGAAAGTGGAAATTTGACCATATCTTGAGAGGATAAGGCTAGATAGACTGAAATTGCAAGACATCCTACCCAAATTGTGCCCATCATTATTTTAAGACCAAAACCACATGATGGTTGCACGAGCATGACCTGCATGATATATTGAGTGACTGAGATGGGTTTCATCTCATTTGGGTGAGAAAATTGGGTTCAAAGCAGACTTTAGCACTTTTGACTGAAAAAGGCAAGAATAGCTAAAATTGGGGACTTTTGAAATCCAAACCAAAATCTAAGCATACCACTGGGTTGCTGACATCAAGGGAAAGCTGTGGGTCAAGTCTGGGGTCAAACAGGCCAAAAAGACATTCTACACGTAGGATGTCTTCTGTGTGATTTTTCACTCCAAACCTAATTTTGAGCATACCAAAGTAATCATAAACTCAAGGGAAGCCTGTGTTTTGAATTTGAAGCCATTCTTATGAAAAAGACATCCTACGCGTAGAATATCTAAAGAAAGACATTAAAGCCAGATACTGACAGTGGGCATAGCAAGGTGTTGTATAGTCTAAGGCAAGCCCCCTAGTCAATCTTGGTCCAAATTGGACTTGATTAGACTGATCAAGATCAGCAACAGGCTGTCAAAACAGATTTTTGATCCATTGACCATCTTATAGGTGTCCAAATCAAAAAGTAAAATTAGCTGTGGACTCAACACATCAAGGGGAATCCATAGTGCACAAATCCAGGCAAAACAAAGCAGGAGACATCCTACATGTAGGATGTCTATTGGGTCCTATTGAAGAGAAAATTTGACTGGGCTTAGATAGTGAGATTCTATTTGGATTAAGGGTTCCAGAACTTCTTTGAGAAGTGAGTTTGGACCTTGTTTGTCCATTTGACGGAGCAAAGACTAAATTTAGACTTTTTCACATAAATTGACCAACATCCGAGGGAAGTACGGTTCCAGATTAGCAGACCTAATCCAGAATATCAACAGTGTATAAAATACAGTAGTAGTTGAGATTAACTCTCCAGTTATACCAATCATTACTAAGATAACCTATAGCAGATAAATGCTTTGATTTGATTGCCAAAATTAAACGCTTGTGTACAGGTATATTCAATAGCAAAGCAAGAAGTTGTGCGGACACTGATCCTTTGCCAGGTGAGTGGTTCGATTTGCGGTCAATTGCATTGATAAGTTTGATGAATTTAAGATCAGGAAGATACATTTTTAGAGACCAGAAGGTGGCAGGTGGCCAAGGTAGCTTAGTGTCCACCGAGGAGAGTGTAACTCAGGCAAGGCTAGATCCACTAGCACCAATTATTGAGGAAGGTAGTGATACTGATACTTCGTCAAACAAATATTTCTTCATGATGGGTAGTCAACAGTCAGGAGGTTTCACCTATGACGGACCAATGCCAGGAGGAAGCACCTCCCTAAATCCTTTGAATGATTCCAAGATTACTGTGATCTTCTTAGAGGGAACAAGCTCGAGGGGAGCCCTAGTCTATTCTGACTATCGAGGACGCAAGTGCATTTGTATCGAAGAGAGTCCGGCTCAGACATTGGATATAATTTGAGTCTATGATGATGGAGATAGATTCTAAGACAAAAAGGGGACCCACTATCTGATAGTCAATAACTCTGAAGATTACAACAGATATGGAGATAACGTGGCAAAAGGGAAAATGGTTTTAGAAGCTCAAGAATCGCCACCAAACATTGATCGGCCTGGAGCTATTTTTATGTATGATAAGAAAACAACCAGGGTTCCAACTTATAATGAGAACGTGGGAATCTACAAGCATGAGAGTGAGGGGATAGTCACTTACTTTCGCAGCAAAGAACCATACTTGAACGAATTAAGCAAAGACAAGGTTCTTTACTTATTCTCTTATGAAGCTGCTATGGGGAAGGGTATAGTTTTTGTTGATAGATACGGACGAGAATACCAACGTATTCTACTAGACGAGGTAGAAAAGGCAACATGTCCAGGAGCATTAGCATATGCCCCTGAGGAAGTGCCAAGAGCCACCTACACCCCAAGCAAGTCAGCAAATCCCTTTTCTGAAGAGTATGATGCTACCTCACATTCCACCTGATAGCAGGCATTCAACAACCAAAACCAACCAGCAAACCAGCCATCATTGCAGGCATGGCTTCGACAGTCAACAACAATGGAGCAAGACCGAAATTGAGATGGTTATCAAGCCGCACGAGGGCTAAGGGATCTGCAAGAACCACCACTCTATTCAAGGCATCAAGGAGAGAGTAAGCCAAAGACTCAAGGGTCAACAGAGCTTGGAGGACCACCCATAGGACGACTTCGAAGAGATGAACCATCTCTGGCGAGAACTGTTAGAAATTATGGCTTAGGAACACCACTGGGAGAGGAACTAGCCTACTACAAGAGACCTGAGGAGGTATATCGATTAGGACGTGGAGATCCAATGATGAGGTTTGTAGACCATCATAGAATTAGACCTTCTCAAGTGCAAAAATGGATAAACAAGAAATACACAGGAAACAGAGACCCAAGAGATCATGTAGCAACCTTTGTGCATGTAATTAGAGCTGAAGAGGTGTTAGACTTCCCTACCCAATTTGCAGGGTTTGGACTAACCCTAGAGGATGATGCTGCTACTTGGTTTGACTCTGTAGAGCATAGAGACTTTGAGTGTATGGAGGAAGTGTTTGATGAGTTTATTGAGGAATTCTCACAAAGGGGGATAGCTCATAATACCGTCTCACAAATCCATAAATTCAAACAGAACGATAGGGAATGTGTACGAAAAGAAGCCCTAAGACTAAAAAGATATGTTAAGTTCTGTCCTGTGGAAGAACTGCCAACTCAGTCCAGACTTATGCTTATATTCATCCAAGGACTAAGGAATGCAGATCTCCATAAATACTTACATATGAAGAGGAGCACGATGTTGAATGAGTTGACCAAGGAGGCTCTTTACCTTGTGGACAATTGTGCATTCTACAAAGAGGGGGAGTTCAAGGACCTTGACGACGGTTCATCTTCACAACAAAGTGGAAGCAAGTCTTCTAAGACAGTACCAAAAGGAGAAGTAGTTGTAAACCAAGAGCTGCTTGTAGATGAAGTGTAAAAAAGATTAACTTGTACGCCAAACCCCAGGCTAAACAGCCCAAGTGGTGTGCTATTGAACAAAAATGGACAAACCATGGGACAAAAGAATGTTATTATAACAAAGGATGTGTGAGAGAGAGACCCTACGCTCCCCAAGCTCAGGTAGCTTCTCCTCAAGTTCCACCGATGCCTAGGTATCAAGGAGGCAACCTACCAGGACCTGTAGGTGTAGAAAGACCACAACCAGTGTTGGGACAACAACCACCCCTACCAGGATTACGACTAGTTGGTATAAGATACACACCCACCGTAATCGAATTAGAGGATAAGGATTTGGTGCCTATGCATGCATATTATGAAGATCCCAATGGATATGTGGAAAAACTCTGTCTATTATCCACCGGAAGAGCCCTTGACACCAGAACCATGGAGCATGATAGGAAGTACAGGACCACCAACAACTGCACAGACAGCAGGAGAAGGAAGATATAGCTTAGATGAACGAACATTGTTGTTCATAGCCAATGGAGGCATGGGCAGTCAGAGACATGCATACCCCCAAAGGGGAGCTCAAGGAGCACCTCAACAACCCAAGGGACCCTGCTACAAGTGTGGTGGAGACCATTGGCTAAGAGACTGTCCTCACGATGAAATCATTAGAGTCAATGCATATTGCACCGAATGTGGAGTTACTCAGCTGATTCTCAATTTCCCTAAAAACCCGAGCGAAGGAGCAAAAACCACCTTGAACATGCTAGAAATAGTACCTTCTAGTGGAGGGTAAGAAAATGAAACAATCATAACTATTCAGGCGGTGACACGAGTCCAAGCTCAAAGAATGACGAACGAACCCATAATGGAAGAGCCAAAAATTGATGCCCAAAGTTCAAAAACAAAAAATCAGAGAAGCACTTAGAAAGCTAGAAAGGTGCGTATAGAAGCGAGGAAAGAACGAGAGCAAACAGCTCTATCCGAGGAGTTAAAACATACAAAGGATAGATTAGAGCGGCTAGAGGATCTAGCTAGCTTAAGTTCACACACCACGACAACCATATCACCCAAGGAAATAGAAAAGCCCAAAAGTGAAGGATCGGGAGGATTTGTACTGGCAGACAAGGTAAATGAGCAGTTGGATGGGCTTCTAAAAGCTTATGAAGCCAGATTCAAAAAGAACCAAACCTAGGAGCAAAGGTGGATGAATTATCCATATGCAAAAATAGAAAAACAAAGGTTGGAAATGTGTAAAAAGATGATTGAAATAGATCAATCATTGATGGAAGATCCGCTAGGTAAACCTGCAAATTGGCATGAAGCACCAGCTCCAACCCCTATCCAACCAACTTTAGAGGAACAAGTAGAAACAAAGGAAAGAATCACTAATGCCTATGAGTCCAGAGGAGAACCTATCATAGTGCCAAATACAACAGATGAGGCAAGTGACAGGTTCCAGCCTAAAACATTGACAGAAATGGGTAAGGACTGTAACGGTCTAGACAATCTGTGGAAGCAAATCCATGAGGCCAATGAGGCTAACAAGATGAGTAACCACACATCCCACTCTTTCTTGCACAAGGTTCCCATTATTGAATCAAATTTTTTTGTAGGTTTGTGATGTAGGCTCGTTATCAATGTCTGATAAAGCCATTGCGATCAAAACTCGATAGATTTCCATGTCACTTGGAGCTAGCATAACAAAGTCACCTTGGTGCACATCAGACATAGGGTCAAACTCTTCCCTTGGTCTATCGCATTGAGGACCACAAAAAAGATCATTCAACTCTTCAAGGCCTAGGAATCTTTTTGCTGATTGTAGTGGATTGTATGTGACAAGAGTCCTGAGTTGTTGGCCAAAAATTTTCATACAAGCCTCCCTCTGATATGGTTGCTTTTCCAAGATCGTCAATCACCTTACTCTAGTAATCTATCATAGCTCTATAATATCCTGGCACATTTGAACCATTCCCTACATTTTGCCAGAACTTAATATAATTCTTCAACCCTAAAATCACTTCTTCGTGAGCCTTGACATATTCTGCCATTGGCACCAAAGGTGGATCTCCATGTGGCAACATTGCATTGCCTTCTGTGTCTGTTTTCCAAATGCGAATGCTTACCACTCCAACTTGACACACCTACATGTGCCTTATACTGCATCATTGGTGTCTCATCTTGCATAAAAAACCTGAATTGAAGTGGTTTGGAATGTCCAACAAGTATGGCTTGTCCATCACAAAGATAACCATCAATATTTCTTGAAATAGAGACCTTTTCAAGCAAAAATGGGACCGGAGATGAAGATGAGCTATTTCGTAATGTATCCATCAAGTGTGACAAAGTAAATATTTGTGTAAATCTCAATTTCTCTAAAAACTTACTGAACATGGCATCTATGTGTATGCCAACCATGAGAAATCTTAGTTGGATGTTTTTGAAAACACGCCTTGCAACAAGCAACAAATAGGCAAATAAGTATTGATTTCTCTTTTCCCCTGCACAATTATCCAATTGTAGTAACAAGTTCTTTGGCAACTTGCAAAATTTTGACCCCGATTCCTCTTTGTAGGTACCTATGGTTGCATGATGGGCACTTTTCCATCACTCAAGTTGTGGTGGTCTAAAGCATCCCTTGAGCTCAAAGCATGTAGTAGAGAGATACTACTCCTTGGTAGTCCATTTTTTTCCAGATCACCAAGAGGATGCTTATCTATCCTCTCTAAGTTATGTAAAGAATTAGCAATTGAGCCAATTGTAAGATTTGGATCAACTGGTCACAAACCATTCAAGACAAAGTGACCTTCTGCATGGCCATGAGTGATCATACCTATCAAAGACACCTTCAAATTGTATGTTGAATCCACACCCTTAGGATCAATGTGTAATCTAGGAATGGAAGTCTTCTTTTGATCCATCTTATCATGGATTATACAAACATACTTTTGTGGTTGAGTTTTTGAATATGTGCGCCATGCATAATATAAGTGCCTACAACTCTTCTGTTGTGCCATGTGAACTTCTCTTTCTCTCAAGAGAAGAGCTTTCTCTTCAAGAGAAGGTTTAGCTTCTAGACTTGCCTTGATTGAACTATAGACATTGCACTTAGAGAACTCACTTATCTTTGTTAAAGTGACATGTGGATACTCTTTGTTCCACATTCTACCAAAAGAAGATTGAGATAACTTCTTCTCATAGCCCATTTGGCCTAGTGTTGTGTTGATTTCGCTGAAAATCTCAACTTGTTTGTACATTGATGGAATCACTAATTGAGTCTCTCTTGAGCCATCTACTAGTGTTCTGCTTCTATGTGGCATCTTCTCAGAGTTGTTATGCAAAAATTCATTTAATAGTGCTCTTGCTAAACTAGTATGTTGAAGTCCTCTTCTCAATGTACATATGCTACCATCATGCACATATTGGTGTGCACCATTTTCAAAATTTTCCTTGTAGCAGTAAAATGATGTCTTTGGTATTCCATGTAGCTCATATTATGCTCTACAACAAAAATAGAGCCATTTATCTTGAATTGGTATCGCATCTTCTCATCTTTCTGTTAGCATATAGACAAAACATCATATAGATACTTTGTGTGTGCTTTTTGAGACTCAAATCATGATCAGCAAATTGACATCATTTTTTTCCACAACAATCAATGTATAAAACCCTTTGAATTGACTGAGCTGAAAGATAAAAAGTAGAAACTGGTGCTACTTGCACTTTTTGAGTCTTGTAGATGAAACTGTATTATCTCTTCCTTAGCAAAGGGGCATCAACACTACCATCAAGATTTTTCTCAACAGTGTCATCATTGGATACATCCTCAAATCTAGTATGCATCCCATCAACAGGAACCAAGCATTGTAGTGGGCTCCCATCCAACATGGTTTTCTGTTGGATGGGCCACTTTAGCAAAGTAATGCTTCCCACTTCCGACGTATTCTCACTGATTGCATTCTCCCTTTCAATACCTAAACCCACAAAGTCATCACCAAGTACTTGAAAATTGACATAATCATGTGGAAATACATACAAGATGGTCCCTTCATTCATAGTGTGCATCATTGTGTCGTCCTTTAAAAGGACCCTTTGATTTCTCCAAGATTCACGTATTGACATTTCAAACTTTGGGCTTGTAATAGGTATTGCATCTCTAACTAGAGGATCAAGATGATCCCATTATTCATGAACACTATAGCTTTCATTTGTGTCAATTACGTTGTCATTCGTTATGGATTTCTACAAAAGAAGCTTAGGCCATCGAACAACACTCCACAACGAGGTTCGGAGAGATGTAGTATCCATTGTAGAAAAAGAGAGGATCACATAACACCATTTTAGATAATTTGGGAAAATCCCGTTTCCCAAATTCTAAATGTGTCTGCTAGGATTGTGTTATTTAATGATTTTTAAGCTCTAGTTGTCTTTAATTTAGATAAATTATCATGATTGTATGAGTCTATTTTAATTTCTCTACTATAAAATTTAAGAAATAAACCTCCAATATAGTTTTTGGAAAGAGGATTTGTATGACATCAGTGATTTTCAAAATTCAACAAATGCTTCTAGAAGTAGCTTCTCAAAAAATGAGGTGTCAAAAAAACCAATATATTGATATGATTTTAAAGCAGCATATAGATTGATTACAGCAATTAAAAAAGATAATATGTAAAGTCAAATACTATTAAACACTCTTGTAATAATTTGGTGACCTTAATCTATGTATAACAAAATACTTGGTCATGGTTTTGTAGCATGCTATCAAGTTTTAAATACATGATACTTTAAACAACATTCATCTAATATTTCACACTTAAAAAGTCAAAACAATACTATATAGTATCCTATGGCTATAAGACCATGAGATGCCATCTATTGCACCTATAGCCTTAACGCCATATGGTGCTGTTTGTAGACATGTCTATGACTTTAATATGTCTCTTTATGACCTCAAGGCCATAGGCTAGGGTTAGGATTGTTAGCTGGTCCCAACGTATAAAGAGATCCAATCCTTCAAAGCCATATGGGACTTTATTTATGTGCCACCCTATGTCCCTAAGGCTGTAGGTTGTCTTAGGGACACAAGATGTTGTTTATGCCAATAAGAAACCCTTCTATGCTCTATGTTGGCACTCTATGTCCCCAAGCGCACAAGGTGTGCCTCGTATGCTAGTTAGAAACCCTTTATTCTATATGTTGTCACCATATGGCCTTAGACCATAGGGTGCCCTCTGTGCTAGTAAGAACTCCTCTATACTTTGTGTTTGCACCCTATGGACCTAGGGCCACAAGGTACCCTCTATGCTAGTAAGAAATCCTCTACGCTCAATAATGAGACCATGTGGCCCCAAAGCCATAGGATATCCTCTATAGTAGTGAGAAAAACCCTCTATGATCTATGTTCACAAACAATTAAAAAATCTAAACAATACTATAGAGTATCCTATGGCCCTAAGACCATAAGATGTCATCTATTGCACCTATAATTCCATTTGGTATTTTATTTAACTATACAAAGTTAGATGAGGCTCTTACTTAGATAAACTATCATAATTCTAACTTTCAAATTATTTCTTAACATAAAACTACAATATAAAAACTCCTAATATAAGTTTGTGCCAAAGAATCAATGTTAAGATGAAGATTTTTTACATCAAGTACATGCTTTAACACTAGGTTGGTAACCTAATAGGACATAAAAGTGTCCTTTCAGGGTTTTGAAAAAAACCTCCAAAACCATAGTAGATCCACTCATTTTGTAGAATCCTTTCATGAGGTTATAGTTCAACGCCTACTACACATGGAAAAAATAAGAAACTTGTAAAATTTCTCATCTTTTGGTCACACCAAGCCTCCAAAGTTGATGGACCAGTACATTTTCATCAAAACGGTCATTTCTTACGTTTTGTTGCATAAAAATAAGATTAGGGATTTTTGTAGGACTTGAGATAAATTCCCTAGTTAACTTCAATGGGTTGGTGATCAGAACATATGATTGCTTCTTACTCACTATTTTTTGTTTAGCCAAAAGAAATAGGTACAATAAAGTTGAATTTTTACCATTCTGCAAACCTATCATCAAAGTTTCTATAGCCACAATCAATACAAATAATATATGCATGTTTTCTTAGTTCCCTATTTTCCTTTAGGTTCATGAGGAGCCATGGAGCATGTCAAAAGAATAATACATCTCTTACCAAGGGGAATCTTGGGGACAAAGATGAAGTGCTAAATACAGCAAACATGAAAAAATTGGGTTCAACATTATGAGTTGTATAATCCCATAGAAACTATTCAATATCTAGCCAAATTTGATCCTTATGACTAGATATGGTTACTACCTGCAAAATGCATGTAGTTGTCACAAGAAACTAACAATATTGAAAAAGCTATATTTGATATACTAGAATGTTTCGTTTTCTTCTATAATTGAAAAATCAACCATCGTTGTCTACCATGAAAAATAGGGTATTAGGTGCCCCAAAACTCAAGGAATACTCGCTTTATGTTACAATATTCAACATAGAAAATCAAAACTTCATTTGGATATCATGAAAGCCACCAAAAAAATCATAGAAGAGCTAAAATTGGCTAAAAAACAAGATTTGACAATTTTTGTAATTTGGTCATAACTTACAACTTTAACATTTATTTCTCCCTAGAAGCATCACAACATGTTGAGGACTACTAAAGATAGTTATCTAGCATTATAGACCTCACAAACATGAATTCTAGAGTGGTATAGTTGCAAAAAGTTGAAAAAAGCCAAAAACAGGATCCGTTTTTTCACACAGTTTAGGTTGTGAAATGTTGTGCAAGGACAAGGTTAAAGATGGAATTGATATTCCAAAAAAATGTCAAGTTTTTTTTAGCTCATGAGACAACTTTCTAGACGGATAGAACCTCAAAATACATTTTGAAATTCTTGACATAATTCAAGGAAAATGGTCACTTAACAGGACATAAAAGTGTCCCAGGACATAAAAGTGTCCCATTACCAACCTAGTGTTAAAACTTCACTCAAAGGTTTTAGAGATGGTGTCTCAAAAAAAGGAGGTGTTTAAAAACACCATTTGATGTGAATAATACGAATTCTATACATTGATTATGTCAAAATAGTATAAAGTATAAACATAAAGATTACCACCAACTTGACAGTTTCATAAAAATGATGGTCTTCATCGCATGTACAATAAAGTACTAACTAGAAAGAGTATGATATCTCCAAGATTGAGGGTGTTCAAAAAACACCATTTTGTAACACTACCAAATGTCAAGAACATTCTGATTGTTTGGATCACTTAATAAAGACAATTAATAAGAAGAAAAAGTTAACAATACCATAGAAGCATCAAACAATGAAACCAAAGAACTTGAATGAGAGAAGTCTCTTGACAATAGGATGCACTTCATTAAAAAAACAGTTTAAAGATGTTTCAAGATATCCCACAACATTCCATCAAGTTTAAATTTTGAAAAGTACACATTGCCAAATACTTGGTAGATGGTATTTAGAATACTTAACTAGTACACTTAAAATGGCCTCCTTCTCTTGAGATTTTGAGTCCTTTGAGACATATAACATTGCATTACATAGTGAGTCTCAGGATCAAGATGGAACATTACAAAATTTCTTATGGTATATACTCTCTTATCTTTAGCATACAACCATCCACATAACCATGGAACAATTTCATCTTTTAAAAAACTTTGAAGCAATTGAGTAGGTTGGTTCCAAAACTTTGGAAAAATCATATAAGTTCCTTGCATATTCCACATCACTCGATATGGACTATCATCAAATATTATAGTGTTGCCCCCATCTAAATAATCAAATAGCTTCCATATGGTCAAAAGATTTTTGTGATAGGCTCTTTTGTAACCGATCATGAAAGTTGAATTTTGTCAGCACCGGTTATCCATAATCATCTTGAATTTGTGACTTTGTGTAGGAAAACAAGTCAAAGCAAAATCTTAAGAAATACTCTGTATCTGGACGCACCGCATACACCTCATTGTTATCTTCTACAATGCACATGTACTTGGTCCAAGTTGGCCTTGATTGATGTTCAAATGTTGCAAGAAGCACACCCTCTAATTCCAAGATAAGCGTTCTTTTGTCCTGTTTGAAAGATGTTGGTAGATAATGAAACCATTGCTCTTGGTTTGAATGTGATATTTGATGTAATATGAAAGGGAGATCCTCTATTTTGTGATAATCTAATAGCAAAACATTTTTTCTTAGAAGCCCTGAAATGATTAAAAAAGAAAAGTTAATATAGAGATCTTAAGTGTGTTGAAGACCTTAGGGACATAGGGTGCTAATTTGTGGTTACACTTAGTAAGTCCTATGCAAGAACACATGCCAAACTATGACCCTATGGCCTTAGATTCATAGGGTGTTGAGACCATAAAGTGAAATTCCCCCAAGGTTATAGAGCAAGATTTGACCTTATGAGCATGTAGATTGTCCTTGATGGCACAATGAACTCAAATTTCAAAGCAAACAACTATAAAAGCTTTTTAAAAAATGAGCATTTGGCACATGAAACTCAAAAGTTACTTATAGTATTGAAAGACAATTTAAAAAACTATTCATCATTTACATCTTCATATATCTTGAAACCCTAAGCACTCTAACAAAGTTTTTGAGTACATAAAGATCTTTGTAAATGACAAAATGTTACAAAACATTGCTCCATCATTTCTTGATATAGGGCTATTTGAGATCATACTGAATTTTTAGATGCTTTATATAATTCCTGGCTTCATGTACTTTGATCACAGGCTCCTTGTATCCAAATTTTTGGGCAAGCATGATTGCTTCTGTACCTTTCAAGGCTGATAATGATTTGATATTATTTAAGACCCTTACTTTTTCTCGATCACGTGCTGAAAGTTTCTTGTCTTGACTTCGAGTGGACATTCCACTAGTGCTAGATGTTGTAACTTTCTCATCGTGAAGAGGACGAGAAACTTCTTGTAGCCTTCCCGTGGAGTAGGTTTTTCCTAGAAAAATTAGATTTCTCTCCTCCCACTCTGCAACAACCTTGTGTATACGGTTATAAAGCTCATGACCTTGAGCAATGGGTGCTTGTCCATATAAATGAGACCCTGTAACTGTGCGAATATCATTAACATGATTGAGAGCTTTGATATATGGTAGCAGCTCCCCAAGGAGGATATTATCCTCCTCATTATCAACATTAAATGATGGTGGAAAAATACAATTCACTGCAGGATTCACACATCCCTTTAATGGTTCATCATCTACAAGAAGCAATCTTCTTGCATCAAGCCCAAATTTTGATGATGCAATAGCCAACGGTTTGAAAAGTGCTTCTACTCTTGGATTATCTAAGCGAGTGATCCTTGATTCTACGCATGGTTGAAATTGGCTTTGCCCCCAGATCATAAAGAATGGAAATTTTTCTTTAGCTTCTTTTTCTAAAATCTTGATGATGTCCATAACATGCATGTCATTAGCAGCTCACCATATCCCTACATTGAAATTGCTAAATAGAGCCTTTAAAAACTCAATGCATCCTGGACTAAGAACAATATGCTCATGTCCAAACTTTAAGCTCTTCATTTTCTTAGACTTTTGCCAGCATCTCCTCAGGAACAATCCACACAAGCTCACTATTATAGTCAGCATTGGTTTGTTGGTGGATGAAAGGTCTGACTCACCATGCACTTCGATTTCCAAATCCTGGGGTGCTAAAATATTTGTGTTGGATTCTCCTTCTGGCGTTGCACATGTTCTAGAACTTCCATTGCCTTCTACTTCCATTGTGATGTCATGCAATCCAATTCCCAACTCTTGGGCTACTAGAATATTTTCATTGGATTCTTCTTCTTCCCTTGCACATGTTCTGGAACTTTCACTGTCTTCTTCCATTGGATTACTCTTTAAATTTATCTCCAGTCGTTGTAGCAGTCGACCTTCAAAGACTTGTAGATTCTTTTCATCTTCGTCAGAAACTATTTGGTTGACATGGAGATTGATAGAATCTTTCTCAGTAGGGTCAATGGCATTAGCATCCTCTATACCAACAATCTTGAGTAAAACTTTGTCAGCCGCAATATCTTGTTGAAGGACTGCAAGTTTAAAGAACACCTAATTTTAGATTCCAAAGTATCTACATTTTGATAACTCTTTTTTGTCACACTCTTAGAAAAAACTAATCGCAAATAGCAAATTTACTAACTAACAAGACATCTACAATGAATTTATTTTTATGTTCCTTATTGTCTAGAGATTTCTAATCTTTATCTAGCTACATTAGTTCTTTGTCCATGATGGTGGCGCCTAGAAGTATACTTGGAGAAACATTTATGCCTTTAAGTTCTAGAGCAGAAGTCTCATTTTCTATTGCCATGATCTTCTTGCATTGGATGATTTACTTGACTAAGTTTCTTATGGCCTTCAGGCCATACTGTTCTCTTTGTAGATATCTCTATGACTTTAAGATAATCCAAAATATGTCTTTTTATGGCCTCAAGGCCATAGGGTTAGGATTGTTGGGAGGTCTCAACATATAAATAGATATATGGATTCAAAGCCATATGGTACTTTATTTATGTGTCACCCTATGGCCCTAAGGCCATGGGTTGTCATAGGGCCACAAGATGCCCTCTATGAGCACTAGTAAGAAACCATATATGCTTTATGTTGGCACCCTATGACTCGAGGGCCACAAGGTCTGCCTCTTATGCTAGTAAGAAACCCTTTATGCTACATGTTATCACTCTATGACGTTTGAGCCATAGGGTGCCCTATGTGCTAGTAACAAATGATCCTCTATGCTCTATGTTTTCACCGTATGGACCTAGGGCCACAAGGTACCCTCTATGATAGTTAGAAATCCTCTATTCTCTATGTTTGCACCCTATGGACCTAGGGCCACAAGGTAGCCTCTATGCTAGTAAGAAATCCTCTATGCTCAATATTGAAACCCTATGGCCCCAAGGCCATAGGATGTCCTCTATGCTATTAAGCAAAACCCTCTACTCTCTATGTTGGCACCCTATGGAGACTTGAGGGGCACAAGGTACCCTTTATAATGCTACTAAGAAACCTTGTCTACATTGGCAACCTACAGCCCTCGGGCCATAGGGTGTATCAAATGGCTCCTAGGCCACATGGTGCCCTCTATGTTAGAAAGGAAACCTCTACACTCTACATTGACACTCTATGGCCCCAAGGCCATAGGGTGCCCCTTACGCCTAGTATGAAACCACTTAAACTCTATATTAGCATCTAAAGACCGTAGGCCACAAGGTGAGATCTATGTTAGTAAGAAACCATCTAAACTCTATGTTGGTAGCCAAAGGCCATAGGATAGCCAAGGAATCCTTTAGGAGCATTCCCCATAAAGACCACCTTATGGCCCCATGGTGATTTAGTGGCCTAGGTGCCTTTCTTAAGACGCTTTTATTTTTATATCATATGGCCCCAGGGAAATAAGCTATCCTCTATGCTATCAAAAAACCGTTTATGCTCTTTGTTGGAATCATATGGCCCCAAGGCCATAGGGTGCTCTCTATGCTAGCAAGAAACCCTCCATGGTATATGTTTGCACCCTATGGTACCAAGGACATAGGGTGTCCTCCATGATAGTAAGAAACCCTCTATGCTCTAAGTTTACACCCCATTTGACTATGTTGACACCCTATGGCCCTGGGGCCATAGGGTGCTGCCTAGGCCCACAAGGTGCCCTTCAACTTACGAAAAGACCCTTTATGCGCTAAATTGGTACTCTTTGGCCTCAGGGTCATAGGGTGCCTTCTATGCTAGTATGATACATTATAGGTCTAGGTTTACACTCTATAGTGTAGGGCTAAAAGGTTTGCTCTATGAAGAAACCATGTATACTATATGTTGGCAGTGTATGGCGCTAGGGATAGAAGGAAATTCTAGGGCTATAGGGTGTTCTCTATGCTACTATCATATGGTCCAAGGGCTAGATAGTGACCAAGGTATCATGTGTGTGAGAATTCTCTACTATATATACAAAAACCACTTTATGGCACTATGGTGTCCCAAGGGCAACAAGGTTCTAATAAAAAGCCCTCTATGCTCTATGTTGGCACCCTATGGTCCCAAGGCCATAGGGCGGTTTTTATGCTAGTAAAATTCCCTCTATGCACTATGTTTACGTGTATACTTATAAGAAGCCATTTATGCACTATGTTGGCGTCTTATGACCCTAGATCCATAAGACGTACTCTATGGTAAAAGAGAAATTGTACATGGGATATAATGGCATTCTATGGTCCTAGGGCCATAGGGTGTCCTCTATGCTAGCAAAATGTGTAAGTTAATACTGCGATAAATATGCAACACGATATACAAAATTGAATCATTATCATACATCATACATTTGTTGCTTTGCCACACAGTTGAAGGGGTCTTTGCCTTCAAATATCATCGTAACATTCAAACATTTAAATCAAATTTGCAAGTATTGTAATTCACAAATGCATTGATCTGTTGGTGGATGGAAGGTCCGGCTCACCATGCACTTTGATTTACAAATCCTGAGGGGCAAAAGTATTTGTGTTGGATTCTCCTTATGGCATTGCCCATGTTTTGGAACTTGCATTGCCTTCTACTTCTAATTCACAAACTTAAACAATGGTTATACATTATGCAATCATTTCTTTGCAATAAACCTTGATACAATGTTCCGATTGCTACATGACAAGCTAAAAAATTCTACTAGTCCTAGCTTCCCTCTATTGAAAAAAATTCAAGATATAAATTCCAATTCTCTGCATCATCTAGAAGAGAAACAAAATCATAGTTTGGAACAAAATACTCGCACTTTATATCTTTGAATAAAATCTTGTTACAATCAAAGAACTAAATCTTCACATAATCCAAAGGACAAATTCTTCAATAACCATTTATACTTGATGTTTACTATCTAAGCAATCAATTGGCATTTACAAAATTTATTGAATATATGTTTAATCTAGTTAGTTTTAATACAAAGATAATTATTTCAAAGCGAATATGTTTAATCTAGTTAGTTGCAATACAAAGATGATTATTTCAAACTCTTACACCATCAATTCACAATAGAAGGACTTACACCCAACAAAAAATGATCATACATCAATTGTTCAAACTCTCATTTTGGAATTTTGAGGACTAAATACTTTTTAGTTTTTTCTAGCTTATTTCATTCTCAATAGACACCTAGATATGGACACAAGATATAAGGCCAACAAAAAATGTTCTTGAAACACTTAAAGAGTCTTTAGGTGACCTAGAATAACCAACCTATGGTCTAAAGGTTATAGGGTGTCATGTGATGTTTTATAATATGTGTCCATAAGAGCTAGGTGATTTGTATCCATGGGGTGATTTAAGTACCCCTGTGGAGATTCTATGTCACCACCCTATGGCCCTAAGGCCTTAGGGTATCCCAAATTCTCTTGGATAACTTATGTTTCCTTCTAGAATATCCCAAATACTCATGTGCCCGTTTGGAGACTTTATGTAATCTCTCTATATACATAAGATTGTAGGATAGCTGTGTTGACACCCTATGGCCTTAAGGCTGTAGACTAGCCCAAATGCTTATGTACCCTTTTAAAGACTCTGTATAATCACCCTATCCGTAAGGTTGTAGGGTAGCCAAATTCTTTTGGGGGATTCTATGTTAACACCCTATGGGCATAAGGCTATAGAGTAACCCAGATGCTTATGTTCCCTTTTAGAGACTCAGTGTAATCACCCTACATTTGTAAGGTTTTAGGGTATCCCATTTTCTTTTGGGGGATTCTATGGCCCTAGGGCCATAGGGTGTCTTGTCTACAAAGAACTCTATGATCCTCAAGTCATAGTGTATTCTTCCCAAACCTCATATGATCAATTAACTTTAAAGTATTACATAATATATATCTTATGACCATATATAAATGTAGAATTCTATTTACCATAACATGTCCATATAATATCATACACTTAAGTCTAATTCATTTATTGTGAAAAAACTCAAACTCACAAGTTCACATTTTTTCAAAGAAAATAAATTGAGAAAAATAACGAGCCAAACATCAATGTTTTTAACATCATGGGTAGATTTGAGACGGTACAAATAAAATAAAATGACAACAATAATAATCTAAATATCAGTAATCTAATATCATGGGTAGCTAGCTTAACCTGTTTCCTGTAGAATTTCTAGAATGACCTCAGCACTTGCATCCAATGGTTCTTCAATTTCTTCTTCCTCTGAATCCTTGGCATTGACTTTCTCTATGTTATCCACACCTGTCCACCTTCTAAGATCAAGGTCTTCTTCCACTATGGAATGGCAAATAGATTCCAATTGCGTCATTTGATCACTACTACATGCAACTGATATCACCTTTCTCTGTTGTTGTAGTGCCTCTTTAGTCCCATAGCCTAATGAGAAGATGTCTATCACTTGATCATCTTCTTTGAGACAGATGCATTTCGTTGCACGACGTACAAAAAAAGATTTGGCCGTGGTCACAGCATCATACTCGTCGTCATTGATGCATGCATTGGCTCCAACAATGACTCTTTAACACTAGAGTAGTTGGTGTACTGCTCTCCTTGACTGAAAAATGCCCAAACCCCAAAAATTACTTCGCGAAGAGCACATGTTTGGATGGTCTCTGATCCCATTAAGGAGCTCAAAGGTAGAACGTGCATTTCATACCATTTAGCTTTTTCAAAAATTGCCTTCTCTAGGGAAGCAGCATGCTGATACTTGACTAAGCCGGCAATTAAAAACTCTGATGGTTGATGTGCTACCCCACATACTCCATCAATTACTTTACCAAATTGGGCAGCACTCCAACCACTAGATGTAAGACTTTTGTGTGTTGTGTCTATGATGCAAACACCAACACGAATTTTAGAGCTATTCTTACTGCAGAGAAACTCAATGCCTTCCAGATTCTTTCCAACACACTTGATTCTCCATGGTAAAATGAATTCTAAACTAGAAGTCCCATTCTTTTGTGCAATGATCCACTGCACACTGTTGGAATTAGGGTTGCAGAGAAACACACATAACTTGGAGAAGATGAAGGAATCTCAAGGCACACAATAGAGAGTGTGTTACTTAGTGTGCAATGGAAAGATAGATAGCCCTAGAGTGATGGGCGTATATACAATGCACGGGGCAAAGCACCTCCTACAGAGGGAAAAAATGCCCCGGTGGTCCTAGTGTGTTCACACACATCACTACCACATGTATATGGTAACAAATCCCCCCTGGAGTGATGCGGTGAACGAGAGCTGGCACATGAGTAAAGGGAAGTTCCATGCCCTGAGGATAGGATCAATCCACAAAGGGGAGTAAGCCCAAAGATTTGCAGAAAGCTTCAAGATTCTCACGAGACAATTCCTTTGTGAAAAGATCTACAAGGTTGTCCTGTGTTGGCACATAAGCCAAGCTGATCTCTCCTGCTGAGAGCCTCTCCCTGACATAGTGGTAATGCACCTCAATGTGCTTTGTGCGAGCATGAAAAATTGGGTTCCTCGCAACTGCCAATGCACTCTGAGTGTCAGTGTAGATAGTGTTGGCAGTGTCCTGTCAAACACCCAAATCAACCATAAGGCGTCTGAGCCATACACACTCAACCGTAGCTGTGAAGACTGCCTTGTACTCAGCCTCACAACTCGAAGTGGCCACAGTAGGTTGCTTCTTGCTCAACCATGATATACATGAACTACCAAGCATGAAACAAAAACCACTTGTGGACACTCTCCTGTCAAAACAACCAGCCCAATCTGAGTCCGAAAAAGCATGTAAGTCTGGCGGCAATGATCCCCCCTTGGGATAAAACAAGCCAAGATGTAAAGTGCCACTAAGGTAGAGGAAAATCCTCTTGACAGCCAGCCAATGCTTAGACCCTGGGCTATGCATAAATCTGCTGACCTGCGAGACTGCAAACTGAATATCTGGCCTCGTGTTGCATACATAAATGAGGCAGCCAACATCAGTTTGGTAAAGAGTGACATCAGCACGATCGCCAACATCATGTATACTCAACTTCAAACCTGTTTCCATGGGAGTGGCAATAGGTTTGCAATCCTCAAGTCCAAACTTACATAGCAATGTCTCTATGTAACTTTTCTGACACAAGGCAATACCACCATCACAGTGCTTAAACTGTATACCCAAGTAAAAATGCAGAAGCACCAAATCTTTCATCTTGAAAGTAGCATTCAAATCAGCCTTAAATTCAGCAATATGTCTCTCATTTGGTCCAGTGATCAGCAAATCATCAACAGAAAGAATCACAATGAGAAATACATCATCCTCACGCTTTACATACAATGTGCTTTCTGTTGAACTATTACGAAAGCTTTGTTTAACCAAATGAGTGTCAGATTTCTCATACCAAGCACGAGGAGATTGCTTCAACCCATACAAAGCCTTCTTACATCTGCACACTTTGTCCTCTTGTCCTTTTATGACAAAACCGCGAGGCTGTGTTACATAAACTTCCTCAAATATGTCACCATTCAAGAAAGCAGTAACAATGTTTGATTGATGTACATCCCAACCAAAATGAGTTGCCAATGCACATAGAAAATTCACAGTAGTCATACGACAAGTGGGAGCAAAAGTCTCTTCATAATCTATGCCTTTTTGCTGTGCATAACCCTTTGCAACAAGTCGAGCCTTATGGCGATCGATCTCACCATCCGGCTTGCGTTTCAACTTGTAAACCCACTTCGTACCAATGGCCTTTCTGCCAGGAGGTAGATCACATAAAGTCCATGTGTCATTCTCTATAAGTGCATCATATTGTGATTGCATGGTAGCCATCCAATTTTCTGAATTCTGTGCTTCATCAAAAGACAGAGGCTCCTCAACATCATGTAAACTAGACACAGCCAAAGCATAACAATCTCATGCATAAGATGCATGGCGAGAGCCTGAACGAGTACGACTAGACAAAGGTGCATCCAATTTACTGTCACGCAAAGTGTGCACCAGCCATTTCGCCATACCTCTAGACTGCTCATTTTCAGCCCTTTCCTCATCAAGTACATCATGTACATCTGCATCAGTAATAGGCTGTTCTAAAACACTTTCAGAAACCCCCATAGGCTGTACATTTGCCTCATTGAAACTTACATTCGTATTTCCACCACTGAAAAGAGGCAACAAAGTGTCATAAATGTCCTGTGAGCTTACATTACTGTCTCTAGTACATGACAGCAAGGGCTGAATAGAATCTTCCACAAACACTACATCCCGTGAAACCAGAATACGTTTTGTTTGCGGATGATACAACCTGTAACCTTTGCTTTCAGCACTATAACCAACAAAAATACATTTGACAGCCTTATCATCCAATTTTTTGCGCTGCACTTGTGGCACCAAAGAATATGCCAAACAGCCAAAAACACGCATGTGGTCAATAGAAGGCTTTCTATCATGCCATGCTTCATATGGAGTAATAGACTGCAAAGCTTTCGTAGGACACCTATTAAGTACATAAGTGGCACACATGATGGCCTCAAGCCAAAAAGAATGCGCCAAAGCTTGACTTTTGACCATATATCGTGCCATTTCCGTTAGTGACCTGTTTTTCCTCTCAGCAACACCATTTTGCTGAGGTGTATAAGGCACTGTACATTGGTGTTTTATCCCACGACTAGCGAGAAATGCATTAAATTATGAGACATATACTCCCCCCCTCGATCGGAACGGAGGGTGCCCATAGTACATTTTGAGACATTTTCAACCATAGCCAGAAATTGTTTGAAGCACATAAAAACTTCAGACTTCGCTTTAAGCGGAAATACCCATGCATGCCTGGAGTAATCATCAATGAAAGTCATGAAGTACAAGTAATTGCCCAAGGACGGAGTTTGCATGGGCCCACAAACATCACTATGCACAAGCTGCAACCTGCATGTGGCCCTAACTGAACCATCCTTTGGAAACTTATAACGCTGCATTTTACCCAGAATACAGCCTTCACAAACATGTTTAACAGGTGCTTCAAGAGGTGGCAAAGAAGGAACCATATCAGATTTCTGCAAACGCAGCAAACTGGTAAAATTCAGATGACCAAAACGTGCATGCCAAAGTTTTGCATCTGAAAATAGCCCTTGAATCTGCAACAGCATTTGAAAAATTTTGTCCACACTTGTCATACAAAGTGAGCTTATACAGCCCACGGCACAAAAACCCAGATGCAACAATTTCATCACCAAAACTGAGATCATGAACTGTACATCTGTCATCCACAAATTTGACTACAAGTCCAAGTCTAGCAAGTGCGGATACAGACAAGAGATTCTTCTTGATCCCAGGTACATAAAGTGCATCAACAAGTGTGAAGGAACTGCCATTAGTAGCAGTGAACACAATCTTTCCAACTCCCTGAACTGGATAAGAGGCGTTGTTGGCACAAGTGACTAAATTCCCATGAGAGACAGACTCGAGAGAGGTAAACAATTCACGATGTGAGGTAATGTGCTTTGTAGCACCACTGTCGAAATACAACACATGTGAATCTGCAGCAACTGACAAGCATGCATCATGGACAACAGGATTGTAAGTGCAATCTGCGCTAAAAACCCATTCTGCATCAACGTCAGCATCACACTCTCCTTTTACAGAAGACTCAACAATGGCTGCATTTGTAGTGGAACCAGCATTTGCAGTGGAACCACCCTCTTTCTTCTTAGCCTCTTTGGCCTTCAACTTAGGACACGAATTGATCAAGTGATCATTGGCTTTACAATAATGGCAACGCATCTTCTTTTTGCCCTTATCACCAGAATTGCCAGACGAAGTGCTGCCACCAGAAGCATTAGGAACAGAATTTTTGCCACTCACAGCAGAATCATAAGAAGTGGCTGCATTACTGTTACCACCCTTTCTTTGAGAAGCAATAAAAGCCTGTTCAACTGCACGTTGTCTAGTCCGGTTTTTTTTGGAAAGTGACTCTTGCAACAGCAATGTACATAATGCATCAAACTTGACAACTTCAGGATTTCCTTGGGTCATGAGTGTCCAAGTACTAGCAAAAGTCTGGTAGGAATCTGGTAAGGCATCAAGAACAGTCTGCACAAGGGAACTGTCTGAAATGACTTCACCTGCAGAAATAAGCTGCTCATTGATATCCTTGACACTGTCCATATCATCTTCCTCATGCATAATCTTCGACTCCAGCTCTTTACGCAGCAAAGCAATTTTAGCCTCATTGCGGCTTGCATAAAGACCTGCTAGAATATCCCAAGCCTGCTTTGCAGATTTTGCTGAACGGATGTGAGGAATAATGGTGCGCTTCACAGACAACGCAATCAATGCATGAGCCTGCGCATCCTTAACATCCCAACAAGCTTGTTCTGCCGTAGGCAAAACAACTCTAATAGCTGTAATCCTTGCAGCAAGACCTGCAACATCCTCAACATCGCCTACATCCTCAAAACGAGGACGTACATCAATGCCTTGCACAATGTTCCAGACACCTTTTGACACAAGAACATGTTGCATCATATAAGCCCACATAGGGTAGTTGTCCCCATCCAACCTGTCCTCAACAGCAAACATCTTGAACACATCTGTGTTGTTGTTGTCAGCCATGGTAAATGCTGCACCTGATGTGAAAACTGCCCGAAAATAGGAGAAATGGAGCGGGAACAACTTGTGCTATATAGCACAAACCGTAGAAGACTATAAGGCACCTGTTATGAAGAAAACGGCACTGATAGAAAATCTGCACAAAATGACGAAATAGCCTGTGCAGTACTGCCTGTAGTGGAAACGGAGGCCGAAATGAGCCCAAATCCAAATTCTAAGCAGACCAAGCTCTATGAGATCTCCCAAAATATTTTTCGACCTGCGAACGCTCGCAAAGCTCACTGAAATCGAAGAAAGTGAGTAGGCGTGTGCTGGAGCAGCTGGCGACTAAGCCATGGAGGACGTGAATTGCTTTGATACCAATTGTTGGAATTAGGGTTGCAGAGAAACACACACAGCTTGGAGAAGACGAAGGAAGCTCAAGGCACACAATAGAGAGTGTGTTACTTAGTGTGCAATGGAAAGATAGATAGCCCTAGAGTGATGGGCGTATATACAATGCACGGGGGAAAAAACCTCCTAAAGAGGGAAAAAATGCCCCGGTGGTCCTAGTGTGTTCACACACATCACTACCACATGTATATGGTAGCACACATATCCCCTAGTGATCTCAGGAATTGGCTCTTTCTCCTTTCCTTCTTGTAGTAGGAGATTTAGCCATTGCGTACAACTCGTGAAGAGAGATTTGTAAATCTCATCTGTAATGTTATAATGAGACTTACATTGATCCCATGAAGTAACTGCTATTGCTGATGGATCTATCTCTTTAAATGCCATCAAAATTTGAGGCTCAAAAACCCTGGTCTTCTTTAAGACCGTTGCACGTGCAGTGAGGTCGAGCATGCCCGCTTGACCTGGTTGCTTCACTAAGCAGATCTTCTTATCTGCCAGCTCTTGTTGTAGTAGCTTGACATCATTATCTTCTAAACCATTTAGGCATCTAAAGGTTGTTATGCTTGGTTGTCGCCCACGAGCAGTTGATGTCTGATGCTTCTCCAAGATGTGTATCCGCTGATCATATATTTCATCATCGTACATGACCATGTGTGCTTCTTTGTTGGAAAATGATTTATGGTTGAACACGATGTTAGCCACATTTACAAAGGCCTTCAAAATAAAGAAAAGAAAATTAACTTTATTTCAAACATATTTGTAACAAAAACAAGCATAGGGAAGTGGAACTTACATCCCAACCTACTCGACTCGGATGACTGACAGGAACACCTGCCTTGGGTTTTGTTGGTTTAGAATATGCAAGCCATTGACTACGGCCATGCTTCAAGACCTCCACATAAGGCTGGTGTTTCATTTTTGTTATTCTCTCCATGTTCTCCATTTTGGAAATTTGAACAGCAACCTCTTTCGGAGCGTCTACCACTATCCTTGCAGTTCTAAACTTGTAGAACTCTTTTCTCAAAGCATACTTAGTGCTGTTGTTACGCAAAAAAGCTCTAGCCGCTATGATGGAATGCTGACCATCTAGAATCCAGTAGTGGTATGTTGATAGCTTGTCTCCATGCACTTCAGCTTTTTGTAAAGGCATTTTTGTAATTGGGTTATACAGCATCAAGTTTGCTGCACTGGAGACTGGCCTAGAGTGCCCTGCAAATTGCTTCAAGAGATATTTCACATATACATCTGACAATGGTCTGCATCTATAGCCATCTGGTGCAAGGTTGCATTGCACAACTGGGATCAATTGGGTAAATTGTACACCAAATTTAAAATAGTGGTCAATTCCGACGTATCCATCTAGCCCACTCTTAGAAGTTTTGGCAACTTCTTTATCAAGATCTTTTTCTTTGGGCTGTATAATAGAGTCCAACACAGCTAAGGATGCTGAGTCCACAACCACTGCCACTGAGGGGGTTCCAACTGTTAGGGTTGCAAGTCCACTAGAATCACCTGCTTCTTGAGTCTGTAAGGGTATAACTGAAAGATTTTCTTTCGCCACCTTTCCACTATTTTCTCCAAGTGAGGGAGTCTGTCTCTCCTTGAGCGTCTTAGATTGATTTACTGTACCTGTGTCTTCATTCTTTCGCTTCTTATTCTTCTTTGTGCTGCTCAATTTACCTAAATATTGATTGAATTTCTTAAAGCCCTCAATATATAAGTCTATAAAGTTCTCACTTGGAGTGTCGTCTTGAAGCTCCACCCACCCTGCTTTTGTCATTGTCACTCCTTCATAATCAACCTTCATCAATTTTTAAGCAAAGGCCACAGGCTCCAACAAGTAGGAGTCACCATTGAGTAGTTTTACTTCAAGGCATGGAGACATTTCAAGATCTGAACAATCTTTCTTTATGTCCTTGACAATACCACAGTCCTTGAAGGGGAATTGCTCTTTATCTTGAAAGAACAAGTGTACTTTCTCATCACTTCCACCATTTGGTAAGTGAAAATCTAGATACCAAGAACTTGTTGTTGAGCATGTTGCATCAACTGACTTTGACTTTCTCTTCTGAGACATTTTCTATAAAAAGAATGACATATATTTAGACAAGATGGATATTATTACATCCATATGGACCTAGACCATAGAGTCACCTCTATGTTAAACCATGTGGTCCTAGGTCCAAAGGGTGCCAACAAAATGGTTCTACAAGTGTACCTAGGCCACTCTATGGTACTGTGATCACATGTTCCCTTATGACATTAGAGGACCCTCAAAGAAGTATTCCTTGAATGGCCTAAATACCCCTTTAGAGCCTCTACACCAACACCATATGGCATCATGTGGCCTGAAGGCCATAGGGTCCCCTGCATGCTAGTAAGAACCTCTCTATGCTCTACATTGGCATCCTATGGCCCCAAGGCCACAAGGTGGCCACAATGTTTTAAAGAAACGCTTCATGAGGGTTTTCGGGTAACCTATGACCTCAGGGCCATATGGTGCTCTCCATGCAAGTAAAAACCACTATTTGATCTATATTGAGGAGACCTTGTGGGATGAAGTCCATAAGGTCCCCTCTATGCTAGTAAGAACCTCTGTTTACTCTATAATGGCACCCTATGGCCTGAAGGTCATAGGGTTCCCTCTATGCTACTAAGAATCTCTTTGTGCTCTATGCTCTATGATCTATATTGAATTCCTATGGCCCCAAGACCACAAGGTGCCCTCATCATTTCCAAAAACACCTCATTGTTTTGCTATGGCCCTAGGGCCATAGCTCTCTATGCCGATATAAAGCACCATGCTCTATATTAGCTCCCTAAGGCCTGAAGGCCATAGGGTTGGCCTCAAGGGACCCAAGGGTGCTCTGTATGCCAATGAAAAATACTATTCGCTCTATATATGAGAAGATCTTGTGGGCAGAAGGCCATAGGAACCCTTCTATGATGGATTTTTGACAACCAATCCCCCTAGGTTAGGATGTTCTATATGCTAGTAAAAACACTATTTTCTCTATATTGGCAGCATGTGACTTGAAAGCCATATGGTCCCCTATATTCTAGTAAGAGCTGCTCCATGCTCTATATTGGCACCCTTTGGCCTGAAGGGTCCGATCTTTGCTAGTAAGAACCATCTATGCTCTATATTGGCACCCTATGGCCTGAAGGCCAGAGGGTCCCCTGTATGCTAGTAAGAACCTCTCTATGCTCTACACATACGATGACCCCAAGGACACAAGTTGCCCTCTATGTTTTGAAGAAACCCTTCAGGAGGATTTTTTGGCAACCTATGGACCCAGGGCCATAGGGTGTTTATCTATGCCATTGAACAACCCTCATTGTTTTGGTACCCTATGGCCCCATGTATAAAGCACTATTTGGTCTCTCTATGCTAGTAAGAACTGATCTTTGTTCTATATTGGCACCCTTTGGCATGAAGGCCATAGGGTCCGCTCTGTGCTAGTAAGAACCGATCTATTCTCTATATTGGCACCCTTTGGCCTGAAGGCCATAGGGTCCCCTGTATGTTAGTAAGAACCTCTCTATGCTCTACACATACTATGACCCCAAGGGCACAAGGTGCCCTCTATGTTTTTAAGAAACCCTTCATGATGGTTTTTTGGCAACCTATGGACCCACGGCCATAGGGTGCTCTCTATGCTAGTAAAAACACTATTTGCTCTATTTTGAGGAGACTTTGTGGGCTGAAGGCCATAGGTTCCCCTCTATGCTACTGAGAACCTCTATTTTCTCTACGTTGACACCCTGTGGCCTGAAGGCCATAGGGTTCCTTGTATGCTAGTAAGAATCTCTCTATGCTCTATGCTCTATGCTCTATATTGACATCCTATGGCCCCAAGGCTACAAGGTGCCCTCATTGTTTTGAAAAAACCCTCATTGTTGTTTTGGAACCCTATGGCCACATGTATAAAGCACTATTTGGTCTCTCTATGAACCGATCTATGCTCTATATTGGCACCCTATGGACTGAAGGCCATAGGGTCCCCCCTATGCTAGTAAGTAACTCTCTATGTTCTACACATCCTATATGTTTTGAAGAAACCCTTCATGAGGGTTTTTTGGCAACCTATGGACCCAGGGCCATAGGAATCTCTCTATGCCATTGAGAAGACCTTGTGGGCTGAAGGCCATAGGGTCCCCTCTATGCTAGTAAGAACCTCTGTTTTCTCTACGTTGACACCCTGTGGCGTGAAGGCCATAGGGTTCCCTCTATGACAATAAGAAGCTCTCTATGCTCTATGCTCTATGCTCTATATTGACATCCTATGGCCCCAAGGCCACAAGGTGCCCTCATAGTTTTGTAAAAACCCTCATTGTTTTGGCACATTATGCTCCCAGGTATAAAGCACTATTTGGTCTCTCTGTGCTAGCAAGAACTGATATATGCTCCATATTGGGAGCCTGTGGCCTTCAGGCCATAGAGTTCCCTGTATTCTAGTAAGAACCTCTCTATGCTCTGCACATCTTATGACCCTAAGGGCACAAGGTGCCCTGTATGTTTTAAAGAAACCATTCATAACAGTTTTCTGGCAACCTATGGACCCAGGTCCATAGGGTGCTCTCTATGCTAGTACAAAACACTATTTTCTCTATATTGAGGAGACCTTGTGGGCTGAACGCCATAGGGTCCCCTCTATGCTAGTAAGAACCTCTGTTATCTCTATATTGACACCCTGTGGCCTGAAGGCCATAGGGTTCCCTCTATGGTAGTAAGAATCTCTCTATGCTCTATGCTCTATGCTCTATGCTCTATGCTCTATATTGACATCCTATGGCCCCAAGGCCACAAGGTGCCCTCATTGTTTTGACACCTTATGGCCCCATGTATAAATCACTATTTGGTCTCTCTTTGCTAGTAAGAACCGATCTATGCTCCATATTGGGAGCATGTGGCCTTCAGACCATAGAGTCCCCTATATTCTAGTAAGAACCTCTCTATGCTCTACACATCTTATGACCCTAAGGACACAAGGTGCCCTATATGTTTTAAAGAAACCATTCATGATAGTTTTTTGGAAACCTATGGACCCAAGTCGATAGGGTGCTCTCTATGCCAGTAAAAAATACTATTTTCTTTATATTGAGGAGACCTTGACGGCTGAAGGCCATAGGGTCCCCTTTGTGCTAGTAAGTACCTCTGTTATCTCTATATTGACACCCTGTGGCCTGAAGGCCATAGGGTTCCCTCTATGGTAGTAAGAAGCTCTCTATGCTCTTTGCTCTATGCTCTACATAGAGATATTATGGCCCGAAGGCCACAAGGTGCCCTCATTGTTTCAAATGGAAAGTAGGGCACATTGTGACCCTAGGGAATATAGGGAATCCTATGGACCTTGAGATTGTAGATTGTCACCCTATTGCCCTTGGACCACAAGGTCTTTAGATGAGACAGAGGGCATCCAAGGGCCCAAGGGTGGCCTACGTACATAGGGTACACCATGGTGCATATTAATGGGCACCACGGTAGCCCCATGCACCTAGGGCTCTAGGGCCATAGGATCTCCAAAAGGAACATAGGGAATCATATGGCCCTTTCGATTGTACATTGCCACCCTATGGCACTTGGGCCATAGGGTCTTTGGATGGAAAGTAGGGCACCTTGTGAGCCTAGGGAGCATAGGGAATCCTATGGCCCTTTAGATTGTAGATTGTCACCCTATGGCCCTTGGGCCACAAGGTCTCTAGATGGGACATAGGGCACCCTGTGATCCTATGGATATAGGGCCATAGGATCTCCAAAAAAAACATATGGAACCCTATGGCCCTTGAGATTGTACAAATACACCCTATGCCCCTTGGGCCACAAGGTCTCAATATGGAACATAGGGCACCTTTTGATCCTATGGCCATAGGTTCCTTATGTTCCTTTTGGAGATTCTATGGCGCTAGGGCCATAGGATCTTCAAAAGGAACATAGGGAACCATATGGCCCTTGAGATTGTACATTGCCATCCTATGGCCCTTGGGCCACTGTGTCTCTTGATGGGATCCTATGTTGGTAGGGCCATATGTTCATTTTGGAGATCCTATGGCCCGAGGACCATAGGATCTCCAAAAGGAACATAGGGCACCCTGTGATCCTATGTCCGTAGGGCCATATGTTCATTTTGGAGATCCTATGGCCCGAGGACCATAGGATCTCCAAAAGGAACATAGGAAAGCCTATGGCCCTTGAGATTGTACATTCCCACACTATAGCCCTTGGGCCACAAGGTCTCCAATAGGTCACCCTTTGATCCTATGGCCCTAGGTTCTTTATGTTGCTTTTGGAGATTCTATGGCCCTAGTGCCACCCTATGTCCAAAAGGAACATAGCGAACCCTATGGCCCTTGAGATTGTACATTTCCACCCTAAGGCCCTTGGGCCACAAGGTCTCTAGATTGGACATAGAGCACCATGTGATCAAATGGCCATAGTGCCATATATACGTTTTGGAGATCCTATGGCCCTATGGCCATAGGATCTTCAATAGGAACATAGGGAACCCTATGACCCTTGAGATTGTACATTGGCAACCTATGGCCAGATGGGACATTAGTCACCCTGTAGTACGATGTGAGACCACCCTATGGCCTTATGGTCATTGGGTGCCTTAGGGCCATATGTTACTCTTTAGTATGAGGTGAAACCCTATGTAGGCACACCCTATCTACCCTTCTAAAGATTTGATGTCTAGTTTTATTTTAGTGACTACAAATGAATTTGAAGAAACTATATTACACCATATCTTACAAACACATATAGTGTACACTTTCTTTCCCACCTTTTTGCCTCTTTTTTTTCCCATCCTCTTGCAAATGAACCCTTATCCATCCTCATACAACAGCGCGCTCTACTCGTCCTCTTACAACGTGTGCCCAACTCCCCACAACCCAATTACAGGTATCCATAGTTTCAGCATTTTGTGTAGTTATTGGATTTTGTATTTGCAGGTTTATAATTGTTTTTGTAATTAGAGATTTTTGCAGTTAGAGTTTTACAATTTTACAATATTAGGTCACTTATGAGGAGTTTTCTGTTTTACAGATTTAAGTCCCTAATAAGAGTTTTTCGTTTTACAAATTTAGGTCCCTAATTAGTGTCTTCTGTTTTATATTTTTAGGTCTCTAATTAGAGTATTCAATATTACAGTTTTAGATCTCTAATTAGAGATTTTTCTGTTTTATAGTTCTACAGTCTATAGTTTTACAATTTTAGAGAGAGGTAATTAATGATTTTTGTTTATTGTTTTAGAGAGAGGTGATTCACAACTTAGCTAAAATGTAATTAGATTAAGAACAGTTAAAACCGAATTAAGCAAAAAGATTAGGGTTTCTACATGTTACCTCTGAGTAAATCTGTGTTTGATGAAAACCGGCTGCAGCAGTAGCAAGCAGTCACTTAGGTGTGTTGAGGCCGCGACGATGATGGTGACGAAGGAAATTTGGAATGGCGGCCACTACACCAAAACAAACTCCATTGCGCCACAAGGGAAATGAGATAAGGGCACCACCTAGTCTTTGAAGCGGGGGCTAGGACCGCTACACAAAGAGAGAGAGAGAGAGAGAGAGAGAGAGAGAGAGAGAGAGAGAGAGAGAGAGAGAGAGAGAGAGATCACTATGAATGAAGCATTAACCTTAGTGTGTGTACAAGGAATGGATGACTTCAAACATTCCCAACACAAATAGCATATAGATTACCAAACAACCACTCAAGGATTAGCCAAGATCACATCAAGCACTCTCACATATATATAAAAGATTTCTCTTAATTAACATAAGTAAGAGAAGGAGAGGTTACTAGTATGAAACAATTTTCACTCTAGAATGTGCAAGAATAGAGTGAATGAATGAGCCTATGGGCTCATGGTGAGTGATACAAAGACTCAATGGGGCTGAGGGAGGATTGAAATTACAAAGGGGAAGGCCTCTTTATATAGGAAAGAGAGTGATTAGGAGTGAGGTTAAGATCCAAGTGTAATTTGTACAAATGAAGCTTGATTAGGGACATTCAACCAATGAAGAAGCTCCTTCCAAGTGATTTGTTGACCAATTAGCTCCATCATCACTTGTGTTGTCTTCACTCCTTCTTCCATAGCTCGAGTCCAAGAGCTTCCTTATTTTAAAATGTAAAGAATCTACATAAAATCAATACATATCTAGTAATAATAGAAAGGGGTTGAATGAGAACTTATGAACTACAACAAGATTAAGCATGACTTGAGAGGTGATTAGAAGAGGAATTTTGATGGGTTTTTGAGCTTGAGAGAGAGGAGGAAGGAGAGGAGGGTGAGAAGACTAATGGCTGATTTTTAGAGAAGGTCTCAATGTGGAAAAGGAAGGGTGTGTGTGTGTAAAGGTAGAGGGGGTGGTCTCCACCACAGTTAAAAAAACTGGCGTCCACCATTTTGGCCATATCTCCTAGACCTTAGATGCAAAAATTATTTAAAAAATATGGCCAAAATCACCAGCTCATCAGCTACAACTTTGATGAAGACAACTTTTCTTGGATCGGAGTGGAAGTATTTTTTAAAAATTCAGCAAAATCATGTGTCTGGTTCCTTCCTTTACCAAGTCTTCCACTTGGGTCCCATTTGTTTGAATCATCATATGGCTCCAAAGCCATGATGATATGAGCCACTCATGACCCTTGAATCATGGGTACATGGCTCCACAACCACCTCATATCTTTTCTTTTCACATTTACATATTTTCCCTTCCCTTTACCACTAGGTTCTCCCTCTACCTTTCACCTCCGGTGAACTAGTCAAGAAAAAATTCCTATCAAATCATTTTTTTAAAAAACTTTTCCAAGAGGTTGTTCTCACTCTTTCTTTTATTGTAAACTTCTAGAAGCAAGGAAAACCAACAAAATATAATAAACAGAAATTTGTGATAGGCTCGGATCAATGGTAACAAATGTGTGTTTGGGAGGTTGCGACAACAGTCCTTCTGTTGAAGGTTGTGGCAATGGCTTCGCGTAGATTTGTGTGCGCGTCGCAACGATGGCGTAGAACTGTATGCGTAGGGAGAGAGGGAGAGAGAGACAGAGAAAGACAAGCTCTGTGTAGGTTTCGAGCAAGAAACGAGAGAGAGAAAGAGAGCGACAGTGCGAAAAAATTTGTGGTAGAGAGAGAAAGAGAGAGATAAGGTTAGTTAGGTTAGGTTAGAAATTCAAAATTCAAATTTTGAATGTAGGGGCTGTTCTCACGGGTTTGCAGTCGAGATGACTAGAGTTCTAAGCTTTGTGCAAAAATGAGACATAGCTCGTCGGCTCCAAAATTGAAAGAGCTTTTTTATAAAAAAAAAGAGTATGGGAAAAAAAAAAGTTGGTTCTAGGCTTTGTCAATGTCCATATCTTTGTAGTACGAGTGGAACGACACCCATGAAGCAAAATTTGACTCCGGAATCAAAATCTGCATAGTAAAAAATACACTTAAAATAGCTAAATTTTAAAAAAATTATCCCGAAAATTGTGCGCTATTTTTTTGTCCGATATCAATAAGTGTATTTGAAAAACCATTATGACAAAGTTTGTCGTAGCGTAATTTTTTTAAAATTTTTTAAAATTATTTTTTAATTTTTAAAAAAATTTATGCCACTTGCGGATATCCCTTGAATGGCCGAAATTATTATGAAGACACCTCAGCCACCCCTAGGCTCACACCATAGGACGACAATGTTAGAGGTCAAGGATCAAAGCGTGAAAATCCTATGTCCTACGGTTTTCTTCTTCTATCTTGTGAGATCCTTGTGGCCCTACGGTGGCAATGTGAAAGCTTGTGGACCTAGGGCCATAGGGTGGCAATGTATAAGCTCAAGAGCCATAAGTTGCCCTATATTCCATTTGGAAATCCTATGGCCCTAGGGTTTAGGGGAAACAATGGATAAGCTCCAATACATAGCCTTATGTTCCAGTTGGAGATCCTATGGCCCTAGGTCCACGACAATGTATAAGCTCAAGAGCCATAAGTTGCCCTATATTCCATTTGGAAATTATGGTCCTAGGGTTTAGGGGCAACAATGGATAAGCTCCAATACATAGCCTTATGTTCCAGTTGGAGATCCTATGGCCCTAGGTCCACGACAATGTATAAGCTCAAGAGCCATACGTTGCCCTACTTTCTAGCTGGAGATCCTATGGCCCTAGGGTCATGGGGTGGCAATATGTAAGCTCAAGGGCCATAGGGTGCCACATGTCCCATATGGAGATCCTACGGCCCTAGGGCCATGGGGTGGCAATGTATAAGCTCAATGGCCATACATTGCCTATGTTCCATTCGAAAATCCTATGGCCCTAGGGTAATGGGGTGGCAATGTATAAGCTCAAGGGCCATACATTACCCATGTTCCATTTGGAAATCCTATGACCCTAGGGTAATGGGGTGGCAATGTATAAGCTCAAGATAAATAGGGTGCCACATGTCCCATATAGAGATCCTATGGCCCTAGGGCCATGGGGATGCATTGATATCTTGGCCACCCTTACACCCGCACCCTTGAGCTTGGGGACCTTAGGTTCTCTTATTGTATGTTGTGAGATCTTGTGGCCCTAGGGCCATAGGGTGGCAATGTATAATCTCAAGGCCACATGTTCCATATAGAGATCCTATGGCCCTAGGGCCATGAGGCTGCATTGATATCTTGGCCACCTTTGACATCTTGGCCATAGGTTGTCTTTCTGTATGTTTTGAAGTCTTGTGGCCCTAGGGCCATAGGGTGTCAATGCTCACACCCTTGGCCTTAGGGCCATAGGTTGTCTTCTTTTATGTTTTGAAGTCTTGTGGCCCTAGGGCCATAGGGTGTCAATGTATAAGCTCAAGGGCCATACGTTGCCCTATGTTCCATTGGAAATCCTATAGCCCTAGGGTCATGGGGTTGCAATGTATAAGCTCAAGGGCCATACATTTCCGTATGTTCCGTTTGGAGATCTTATGACCCTAGGGTCATGGGGTGCCATAGGATGTATATATACTTGACATGAAACTCCGTGAGGTGATCTTGAGGACAACCCTATGGCCTTCAGGCCTTAGGGAGCTAATATAGAGCAAATATGCTTTATACCGGCATAGAGAGCTATGGCCCTAGGGCCATAGCAAAACAATGAGGGTTTTTTGTAAACAATGAGGGTGCCTTGTGGTCTAGGGGCCATAGGAAGTCAATATAGATCATAGAGCATAGACGATAGAGCATAGAGCATAGAGCACTAAGAGATTCTTAGTAGCATAGAGGGAACCCTATGACCTTAAGGCCACAGGGTGCTTCTCATGAAACACCCACATACATACTTGTTATGCTTTATGCTACGTAAATCAATATACTCTACAAGCGGTTTGTTTAACAATTATTATTAAAAATCTTCTTGCAGGTATGGCTAATTTCAATCATGGTGATAGAGTGTGCATGTTTGTAGCGACACAAAAGGTTGCCATTGGGACTGTATTTGAAATAAATCCAAGTGCATATTGTTCTGGCATGCTTATTGGGGAAGGCAATGTATCAGTGTCAGTTGATTTGTGTTTTGAAAAGAAAGCACTCATCCCTTTTCCAACAATGGATGCATTGACAGTGGGAGATGCTTTTCATAGTATTGTGAAATGGAGTAGTGGGTTGTTGCAACATATAAATGAGATGCAGTACAAAGGGGCTTCTATGCATGAGGCTAACAAAACAGAAGGAGCATTGGATGCACAATGTAATGGAATGAGCTACAGAGAGGTTTGGAAGGATAAGAGGGTTCAACTTTGGGATGAAAGCAAAACACATGTAGTAGCCGAAGGGGTTGTCATGTATGTGTGTCCGTTTGACTCTGTAAACTTTGGTGAGCTAGGTGAAGATAACATTGGTATTGGTATCGAAACATCCTATGCAGATGAGGCTACTATTTCTGCAGAAGCTAGTGTATGCAGCATTAATCTAGTTTGTTGGCCTATCAAGAGAGTGACAACTATGGATGGAAAAGAATTGTTGTGCTATGAGGATCTACATGCTATGCATACGTTACAAGACACATGCATTGAATCAGCTTATTTGGTAGAGCCTATTTCAAAAAAGCGGAAATATTGCTTTGTAAATAGGAAGCCAAAAATGTCAGTGAAAGCTTCTAAGAGATCCAATCAAGCATCTGTCCATCTTGTTTCAACCATAGATTGTTGTTCCAAAAGGTGTTGTTAATATGCCAATCGAGATAAGGTCATGGCTATGCGCAATGAATTTTGGGGACAGAGTTTGCAAAATAGAACAAACTATGTGTATGATACAATGTTGACTGCATGGCGTGAGAACAAAATAACTACAAAGACATGCTATATGTTTTCTTTTAATGGCACTGAGGTTTGCAGTAGAGCTTGGTACGAAATTCATGGCATTCCAAAAACTTCATTTTATCGTTACCGTGAACATTTTGAGAATGGGGTTAGACGCTCAGTGCATGGTAATGATGGTGTCATGAGAAAAGGAAGAGACCATACAGAAATGGGAAGGGCATTGATGCGCTCTGTTGTTGATGAAAACTCGAAGAGAATGCCACATAAGAGTAGAACCATGGAAGATGGTACTAGGGAGACTTTGCTTGCAATACCAAACACGTACAAGCAAGTAGACATTTTACATGATGTCAATAAAACACTTGACAGTATGAGTCTCAAGCCAATGTCTAGCACGACATTCAATAGGATTTTGAATACAGAGTTTGCTAATGTGACATTGTCAAAAACAAGTGAGTTCTCCAAATGTGTTGTGTGTAGTCAGATAAAGTCTCAACTAGAGTCAACAAAGGATGACGAGATGATTGCACATTTGAAGGATGAACGTCGAATTCACATGTTGCAACACAAAGTTGTAGGAATGTGTACTACACCTGGCGTAAGTTCTCCCAATTGCAAAAGGATAAGTATTTATGCATTATATGTGAAAAAATGGATCAAAAAAAGACAGCAATACCTAGGTTGCGTGTGAACTCAAAAGATTATGCAAATTCATATCAATTACAAGTATCATTAACCGGTATGATAACACATGGACATGGTCACGGAATGTATGGTCACTTTTCACTTAATGGTCTATGGCCTTCAGATTCCAATGCTACAATTGGTTCCCTTGCATTATGCTTATAGAATCTGGAAAGAATAGAAAACCATGGACTAGGAGATTTATGCCATGACAGTATGCCACACAACAATGTAACGTTATTCAATGCATTGAGCTCAAGGAGAGCTCTAGAACTCCAAAACAAAATGAAGCAAGAGCGTGAGAGGAATGCATCAACAATGACACCACCGTTGGCCATCCAAGGATGTAATGAAGAGATTGTACACATACAATCAACTTCCTCTCAATGGGTTGTGGATACCATATCCACTCCTGTATTTCAAAAATTGCCTGAGAATCTTTTGCTACAGCTAGATAATTGTGTAGGAGAGAATAAAAATCGATATTTGTTTGCATACTTATCCTTGTTAGTAGCAAAAGGAGTTTTCAAAACCGTGCATTTGGGATTCTTAATGGTGGGTCATACACATGAGGACATAGATGCAATGTTTAGTAGGTTCTCAGAAAGATTGCGAACAGGAATGACATTCACTTTTTCACATCTGATGGAACATTTTAAAAAATGTGAAAGCTCAGCTCCAGCACCATTTTTGATGACACAAGTTCCCGACTTAAAATCCTTTATGCAAGGGTACATGTGTGACGGACACGATGCTCTAGTCGGACACTCTAAGCCACTTCAATTTCGTTTCTATATGCAAGGTGAAGTCCCAGTAATGCAGTAAAAAATTCATCCCAAATCACCCGATTGGATGCCAAAGGAGTCAGGAATTGAGTTGTGGAAAAAATATGACCAGGGAAAACCAAAATTACCAACAGGCTGTCCACATGTGGTTCCTATAGCAGACTATGTGAGAGATAGTCCGCTTGTTATTCAAGGGATTAAATCATATCTTGAACTTTGGAAAAGATGTTCTCTATTAAAGGGAAAGGACCATGACTCCACAAAATACATGGAGCCTGTTATCACTTATTGGCAAAACATAATCAATGAGCTTGAACAACCAACCAATAAACACATTGGTGAATATACAACATTTTGGCCAAAGACTATAGGGAGTCATCGAATGCAAGAGATAGAGGAAGACAAAGATGAGTTTCAAGGATATGAAGAATTGAATGATCACTATGTTGGTCCTCAAAGTGCAAGGCCACAAGAGGCCTTTAGGCCTCTAATTGATGTAAGAAAAGAGGATCTTGTTCTTGTGAGACCCGCAGATCCTGAATAACCGATATGGCTAGGAGTGGCAGAGTCAAACGTTGATGTAGATAAATCATCTCCTAACTACAAGTAAGTTATGATTCAGTATTGGGCACCAAAACATCGAAAACGAAATCCCACAATCCAAGAACAGTATGAGGATTGTTGGAAAAAGAGTTGGTGCTGCAATCTTGCTGACCCAAAGCGCTGGAAGTGTGTTGATACAATTGTATGGTCATGGACTCCAAGGGGTGGAAGAATTGCTGAAACAATCAAGATCCCATCAAATGTCATGGAGAAGGCATAGGCTAGCTTAATAGGAGAAATTGAATAGCATTTCAATATCTTGCTCATTGTTTTATGTCCCCAGCTTATGTATGATTTTATGAAGTCTTTTTAAACACCCACATAAAAATAAAAATTCTAAAAGGTGTTTCTCAACACCACCATTTTCTTGGGAATCTATCTCTTTTATGAAGTGTTTTGAAACACCCACATAAAAATAAAAATTTTAAAAGGTGTTTCTCAACACCACCACTTTCTTGAGAATCTATCTCTTTTATGAAGTGTTTTGAAACACCCACATAAAAATAAAAAATTTAAAAGGTGTTTCTCAACACCATCATTTTCTTGAGAATCTATCTCTTTGTCACATTCCCAAATTAAATGAAATTTTTTCAAATTTAATGGGAAATAGGAATCCATAGGCGTTGAAATTAGTCCCAAAGTTGTGGGATTTTCTCATTTCATCTAAAATGGTGTTACATCCTTCAAACATTCCTCCACTAGTATAAATAAATGTCCTTGCCCTATCTTTGTACCACCACAAGTGGAATCTAGATCTGTTCTACACATACAACCAATACCAACAATTTCATTATCAAGTACCATATGCACTTTCTCCCAAGATTCAAAGTCCATCCTGTAAGTTGAAAAGAAACATCTTGTTAAGTTCATATTTATAGATAAATTCTCTTTTTTAAAAAATGTATAAGTTACATTACACATTACACAAGGGTTGTCAATACTATAACTCTATAGACATTTCTATATTAGATCATAGCTTGAATAGGTGGTGGACCTAGTTGTAATGGCGAGTGTCCAAGGTGCTATTTTAGGAACTTTCTTGTCAATGTCCAAGTATCTCTTGGTTCTTCTAATGGAAGTAAGGTTGGACAAGGGGGATCTTGAAACCAAAATCCCCTTTCTATATGAGGTAAAGCTTGGAGAAATGGTGAACCTAGTTCTAATGGCTATTGTTCAAGGTGCTATTGTAGGAACTTGCTTCCCAATGTCCAAATATCCCTTGCTTCTTTCAATGGAAGTAAGGTTGGACAAGTGGTGGAGGTTGAAACCAAAAGTCCCTTTTTCTATATGAGAGTAAATCTTGGACAAGTGATGGACCTGGTTTTAATGGCCAGTGTCCAAGGTGGTATTGTAGGATCTTGGTTCCCAATGTGCAAGTATCTCTTTCTTATTTCAATGGAAGCATGGTTGGACAAGTGATGTGAGACGGCCTGGGAACTGGAACTTGCCCATCACCACCCAACCATGCCCTATATAGACCCTTGGCCTCCTAAATATAGGCACCCCCTTGACTGCATGTTCATCCTGGCCTTTGGTCGTGCCTGGTCCTACCCTTGGCATGACATTACTCCCCCCTTGTAGAATCATTTTCGTCCTCGAAAACAAGAGTGATGATACACTAATGTTTTCTATAGTGGAATCCTTCATGGATCCAGTTGTTTGGCTGACCAAAACATGGTTCAACAGGAGGTTCAATGAAACCAAGAGTAACATCTTGATTTTTCACATTGTTGTCCATTTTCTACCATCTTGTGTTACCGATTCCTATCCAATTATAGTGTGCAGACTCCATTTAGAACACACATGAGTATGCAAAACGATTTATCACACAAAGATGTACCCTAAAGAGTATCTCTTTCCACTTTCCATGAAAATAACTTGCTACATAACTCATTAGTCAAGTTTATGTCCTTTACTTGTTTTCCAATTTTAGGAGTGAACAACCCCACCATAACTAGTGTTCAAGGTTGAGGAGCTTGATTTATACATGAAGAGACTACACTTACTCGCAAACATGCTTTAACTTATGGTAAGAAAACTCCAAGTAGAGCAATAAATGCTTACTAATTGGATCGCTTGGTGCTAACGTACACTTTGTATATCCTTTAGCATAGGACTACACTTTGTAATCTGCCTATCCCCTTGGATAACTGACAATACTAAGGTGTTTTCCCCATGATTTACAGACAGTCTTCCCAGATGGCCCGTAAGTGGGGATCACAATATTCTACAACATTGCTGAGCAAACAAAAATGTCCTGATGAATAACCATCTTGGTTTACATGAAAAATCCACAAGCACCCAAACCACGCCATGACCTCTAGTGGTGATTGGTAGATCCAAAAGTAAGCTCAGAGAGATACTACACATAGAGTGCAAAATCCTTCATAAGCAACCATGTATGTGGTTGTGACGACACTATTGTGACCTAATGATAGCACTCTGCCTTTGAATTACGTCCTTGATTTAGGTTCTTTTTAGTGTTGTTGTGCGTGGACAACAACCAAAATTATGTGAAAAAATCCAGAACTTATCTTGTCCTTGACAAAGTGCCTGGTGTTGTAGCGGACGCGTGTTTCAGGAGGTGATAGAATTGAGTACCCCTAGCTAGTATGCCATGCATACATAATATTAAGCCCTTGGAAAAAGTGATGGCCTCAAACGTGAGAGCAAAAACCATAAGTGCCTTGCACAATTTAAACTGGTAGGGATTCTGTCACCTGAGATTCTCTATTTTTCCAGTTTCCCTAACTTGTGTGCCAATGCTCTTGATGGCCTCAAACGTGAGAGCAAAAAGTGATGGCCTCAAACGTGAGAGCAAAAACCATAAGTGCCTTGCACAATTTAAACTGGTAGGGATTCTGTCACCTGAGATTCTCTATTTTTCCAGTTTCCCTAGCTTGTGTGCCAATGCTCTTGATGCCAAGTCATTGGGTAGTAGCTTGGCATAAGGAAGAAGCCTTTCTTCATGTAAAATTGTCAAAGCACATTGCTTTGCACAAAAGCAATAGTTTCCAATCAAAGATGTAAACAAGGAAAAATTGGCTAACCTGGTCACGCTGTCAGGAGTTTTTTGGAGCAAGGGATTGCGCATATGTACATACACATGCATGGTGCATCAAATAAAGGATTGCCCATTTTTCAGAGCCAGGTGGTTACGTGGGGCCCACATGTGTACAGGTAGGACAGGGTGTATCTACTGCATCGTTTTTCACTATTACCAGTACCAGTGTGTTTTTTCTACAATAATGAGGAGTTGGTATCGCGTAAAACTTCTCGAGGAAGCTAACGGCGGGCCGACGACATGAGGTAAGCAGGTGCATCAGATGGCATCTAATGGCCTCAGGAGGGTGAACGGGGTCAATATTTACACGTTGAGAAGTACGGACACAACGTGGATGTTTTCTTGTGATAATTATACAAAAAGGTCATCATGAGGACCACTTTTTGGGGCCACTTCACGTGGTGGCGGGACGCATTATTGAAAAAAGCTGACTGCCAGGTGTGCGTATGGATGCAGCAGGGTGACAAGTATGCAGTGCGGGGTCAGTTTTTGGCATGTTTAGGGTCTGTTTGAGGTCAACTGAAAGGCCAAGGGTGCCCAAGTAATATAGCTATGTGTGGGAACTGAAAAAACAGAGAGAAGACCAGAAAAAACGTGGAGAAGAGAGGAGGAACAGCCGTAGGTGTGTTTTTTGGGGTTTTGGGAGCCTGTTTTGGCCGAAATCTGCTCATCCGAGGTCGGATTTGAGCGCTTTGACATCGTAGACTGGGGTTTTGGGCCGTTCCGGACGCGATGGAGCTGTCCATTTTGCCAAATTCCTCACTCTTTTTCTTCTGTTTTTGCTGTGTAAGTTTCTCCTATAAACGAAGCTTCTGTTTCAGTTTGTGATTGTATTTGGCACATTTTACCCATATTGTGTAAGCTATTTGCCCCATTGGTGTTGGCCCAAGCTCTATTGTATCTAAATCTCAGGAATTCTACTCTTTTGAGCTGAGCTTTTGGGTGTGTGTGTGTGTGTGTGTCTCTGTGTGTGGAGTGGGCAAACGGGTAGTCTCTCTCATCTCACTCCATCAGTGTGTTCCCTGTCTCGGCCAGGTGGGTTGTATAAGCCGAGTGGTGCCCCATAGTGTGTGTGTGTATCTTTCCAAGAGTGTGTGTCGGGTTGTTATAGAGGCATTCTCTGTGTTTTCGTCCCGCTCACATTCTTTTGGCGCTCCCATAGAGGATCTTCTTCGAGTACCTTCTGCTTCGAGCTTAAAGCTTCGAGACTCGGGATTACAGGTCACAGGATACAGGTTACAGGTTACAGGGACAGGTACAGGTACAGGTGATTCACACAGGTACAGGTAGCTGGAGTACAGTGATATACTAGCAAGTGGAAGTCACTTGCAGTTTCTGAGTGTATACATCATTGGGCGTCTGTTTGAGCACATGGTCTTGTATTGTACGTTACTTGTGGATACTGCCTTTGTACACCTTTGTGGAGCCATACTTGGTTTTATTTAGCAGTCCCAGCCATTTCTGAGACTTGGTCTGGAAGATAGTCATTTCTGAGACTTGACTATACGAGGTTTGCATAAGCTTTCGTGTGAGGGTCGATAGCGTGAGGTTTTATTGAGCTGGGGGATTCTCAAATGTGGAGATCCTTTCGGTGATACAGGTAGCTGGAGCACCCTTTTCGTGACCTCGCCATAGGCTATGTACTAGTGATTCCTAATTGATGCTCGAGTTCTACTGTGGGTAGTTTATGCATATATATACAGTCTATGTTTGGGGTTCACACTGCTCTACTTCTAGGGAAACTCTGTCAAAATTTTTCCAAGATATGATGGCTGGTTTTTTGGTCTTTTGAGCCATTTATGCTATTATGCTACTGAAATTTTGGCAAAATCAGAGGATAAGTCAGGTGTGCCTTCTTGGGAGCTTCATGGTTGGCTTTAATGGATAATCACGACGGACCTCAGTTCACTCCTTTTCATTTAACTCAGAGAATCCAGATAAATGTTCATGTGTCCAGGAAGATTTTTTTCCAGCACTGCATAGTCTTTATGTTCGGGCCAAGAAGATTAAGAGAGATCTTGGAATGTCCTTTGCCTATTGTAATTCCAATGATCAACTATGAAAACTCATTTGATGTGCATGTGTTTGTTCTCATCTAAATTTGAGCTCCATTGAAGTTTCTGGGGATTGGGTAGTCAAAAGTTTTGGGTTCTTGCACGTGTGTTCGAAGGGGTTCTCAAAGCATCGTAACTTGGGTAGCCATGGCTTTCTCTTATCCGGAGTTTCATGGAAGAAGTGATGAAGATGTGGAAGACTTTTTGGAAAAGATGGAGGTTGCCTGCATTAGCAACCAGATTCAAGACCCTGCACAGATGTTACGTCTTCTCCAGATCTGTTTGAAGAGTGATGCACGAGTCTGGTCCAAAGCATTTGAAGAGGAGTTGCGTGTGGCTGATCCACCTGTAATATTGAGTTGGGACAATCTAAGGCATGGATTAGAAGAGGAATTTCTAAAGGTAGAAGATCTTGACAAAGTGTGGCAAGAAGTACAGGGTTTAGTGCAAAAGGAAAGTGAGTCAGTAGATGCGTACATACGAAAGTTTTCATTGGCATGGGAGCGGATGTGCAAGGCCTTAGCACCACAAGTACCCCCGCCTGACATGATGAAGAAGGACAGGTTCTTGGCTGGTCTTTGGGAGAATATACGTTGGAGGGTGGAGCTAAAGAAGCCTAGGACATATGAAGATGCATTGGAGGTGGCAAGGAACAAAGAGTGGAATCTGAGGAAAATGAGCCAGTTAGGAGTGGAGTCCTTGCCCATGAGGTCTGAATTTCAGCCTATGGATTCTTTGCAAGGTCGCATGCCAGGGGTTCATCACGAACCTGTGGTTCTTGTTACTACTCAGGTTATGCCAGCAGTGGTCACTGCAGCAGTGCAAGATGATGGGCTAAGGCAAGACATGAGGCAAGTGGTAGATTTAATGAAGAATTTGAGCCTAAACATGCTAGGTCAAGTGGGAAATAATCGAGGTCGAGGGAGGTATGCAAATCAGCCAGGAGGTGAAGAAAGACCTAGGAATGGTGCTGGACAAAGCAATGGTAGGTTCTGGAGGCAGACGCCCACATGTTATAATTGTGGAGAGTTGGGCCACATCAGCCCACAATGTGATAAGCCACCAAGGATGGGGGGGAACATGTATCCATTGCCAAGACAGGTGCTAACTAGCTCCAATGATTATGGCATCGAAATTAAGGGAGATGAAGGAACCAGTGGATTAACCGAGGAGGAAAAGGGAAAGAAAAAAGTGCTAAGTGTAGTTACCTTGGAGAAGGCATCAAAGCTAGAGGATACATTAGTGATGCCTATTGGGAAGAGGACTACAGAGGAAAAGGAAGGAAGAAGTGCCCCAGGTCGAAGTAAGAAGAAGGGAAAGATCCATGAAGGCGAGGATGTCAAGGCCAAGAGGAAAAGAAGGGCTCGTCGCAAGTTTCATGTGTCAGATTTTCCACTAGGGGATGGGCAATTAAGTTATGACTTGAAGGAGGATCTGACAAGCAGGAAGGCAGATGTTACTTTTGGGCAGCTTATAGAGATGGTTCCTAAGCTCAAGCGACAATGGAAGAGGATGGTTAACCCAATCGAGAAAGAGCCAGAGAGGGGTTCAGTGAAGGTGTTGGCAATGGATGAGCTACCAGACATTTGTCCAATAGTAGATGTGTGGCATAAAAGAAAAAATCTAGGACAAGGTTATGTTGATGGTGGAGCCCAAATATGTGTCATAACACACTCATGCATTAAGAAGATGGGTCTTACAGTGAATGGGGTGTCAGGCTTTCGGATCAGATTGGCAAACCATCAAAAAGTAAAATGTCTGGGTGTTGTAAAGAGCTTAGAAGTGGAGGCCTATGATGCAAAGGCAGTGGTTGATTTTCATGTGATGCCAGCGGGGTTGGGAGCATATCCTATTATACTGGGCAGACCATGGTTACGTGCAGTCAGAGCTGTTCAAGATTGGCGACGTGGTACGATTAGCCTTTATGGAAAGACAAGTGCCAAGAAGCTATACAATATGGATACAAGGAAACGATTAGAAGAGCTTTATGAAGATGAAGATGAGTCTAGTGATGAATACTATTCCACAGTGACTGATGAGGACAATGATAGCACTACCAGCAGTGATGAGGATGCTGATGTTGCATTTTTTTGATGGACAAAGAAATCCAGGAGTCAGGTTTAGTTGCATTTGCAAATGAGGTTGAAGATGAATGTGAAGGGCCTTATGAAGTGATTGAAGGGCTGATGCAAACCAAGGTTGAATTGTCAAAAAACCAGGAATTGATGACACAAATGATCAGTGGAGACCTCTCAGCTATGGAGAAGGAGATATATTTGCACATGCAGGTATATGCCAAAGTAACTGATGGTTTTCTTGATGCAAGGTTGATGTATGGCATCTCTACACGTTTTCCTTGGGAACGAGGTGGAAGCTTGATTAAGTTTTTGATGCAAGGAATGCCAAATGTTTTTGTGTGGGATCCAGGTGGAATGAGCATCTACTAGTGTTGTTGCTGCTGATCATGAATGATCTAGAAGGCTAGGGGATGGGCAAATTATGTGAGGAGTTTTTTGGAGGAAGGGATTGCGCATATGTACATACACATGCATGGTGCATCAAATAAAGGATTGCCCATTTTTCAGAGCCAAGTGGTTATGTGGGGCCCACATGTGTACAGGTAGGACAGGGTGTATCTACTGCATCGTTTTCCACTATTACCAGTACTAGTGTGTTTTTTCTACAATAATGAGGAGTTGGTAGCACGTAGAACTTCTCAAGGAAGCTAACGGCGGGCCAACGACATGAGGTAAGCAGGTGCGTCAGATGGCATCTAGTGGCGTCAGGAGGGTGAATGGGGTCAATATTTACACGTGGAGAAGTACGGACACAACGTGGATGTTTTCTTGTGATAATTATGCAGAAATATCATCATGAGGACCACTTTTTGGGGCCACTTCACGTGGTGGTGGGACGCATTATTGAAAAAAGTTGAGTGCCAGGTGTGCGTATGGATGCAGCAGGGTGACAAGTATGCATTGTGGGGTCAGTTTTTGGCCTGTTCAGGGTCCGTTTGAGGTCAACAATAAGGCCAAGGGTGCCCAAGTAATAAATCTATATGTGGGAACTGAAAAAACAGAGAGAAGACCAGAAAAAACGTGGAGAAGAGAGGAGGAACAGCCGCAGGTGTGTTTTTTGGTGTTTTTGGAGCCTGTTTTGGCCGAAATCTGCTCATCCGAGGTCGGATTTGAGCGCTTTGACATTGAAGACTGGGGTTTTGGGCCGTTCCGGACGCGATGGCACTGTCCATTTTGCCAAATTCCTCACTCTTTTTCTGTTGTTTTTGTTGTGTATGTTTCTCCTATGAACGAAGCTTCTGTTCAAGTTTGTGATTGTATCTGGCACATTTTACCCATATTGTGTAACCTATTTGCCCCATTGGTGTTGGCCCAAGATCTATTGTATCTAAATGTCAGGAATTCTTCTCTTTTGAGCTGAGTTTTTTGGGTGTGTGTATGTGTGTGTGTCTCTCTGTGTGGAGTGGGCAAACGAGTAGTCTCTCTCATCTCACTCCATCAGTCTGTTCCCTGTCTCGGCCAGGTGGGTTGTATAAGCCGAGTGGTGCCCCATAGTGTGTGTGTGTATCTTTCCAAGAGTGTGTGTCGGGTTGTTATAGAGGCGTTCTCTATGTTTTCGTCCCGCTCACAACGCTATAACCAGTTGTAGAATTGGATAACCTGGTCGTTGCTATAACCAGTTGGTCCGATATTCTGTGGAAGAAAACTCGCTTAAAAAATGGCGCATAGCCATATCTGCTGCACGAGTGGGAGCTGTCGTATGTACAGATACATCCCTTGTATCATTTATTCCCATCTGTCACGTAATGAAATAACCTACAAGCATATTGTCAAGTCCGTCCCAAGTTTGTATGCTCATAGCATAGGCCGAACGTGGGGAGTCACAATGCAAGATGCATAAATAGAATCCTTGCTTCACATAAGTTCATCAAGTGGATGAGACAAGAATGTAACCTAAGTGCTCATAGCTAACAGATGCTCTTGGTGACATGCATATGTCCGAGCAAAAAAAGATTAACATTGTCAACATGGCATAGGGAAACGGCCTTGACAAATTTTGCTACTGATTGAGAACCATAACATTGCCCGATAGTGAGAAAGATATCATCTACAACTGAGCTATCGAATGTCTGTGATTTTCCAATACTGCTTGTTTAAAGCAACCTTTTCTTGACAATTTGGCATTGTGAAAATTCATACGGTGGTCAACATTGCATTCAACTCCTAGCTGTGGATGTCAATGTTTTTTCCACGATGCCTCATGTACCTATATTGACTGCTCCCTATCAAGCTACGATGGCTTGGAAATGAGTATGAATCCAATACATGGAGCCATGCTCCGAAAAATCTTGCTTTCCTCTGCCTCAAGATAGCACAATGAGGAGAGATCAAAAATTAACAACCGACATAAGGCACAAATCGGTTTATTGGAGTGTCGTTATAGGGAGCCTTGCTCTTGAAAGTTTTTTGATGGTAGATAGTTACTTTAAATTGTACTTACTCATCAGCCTTCCCGAATACCATAGGGGATATGTCACAGACCCTGCTTGAGCTACCTTTGTCTCAACATTCAACCTCCAATGAATGTGGGTTGTGGAAGGATTGTGTACTAAGGCCGTGAATGTACTATCTCGACAAATCTGGAATTTTTTGCCATCAAAGGAGTGTGCCCGTTGTAGAAAATCGAACTTTCAAAGATCCCGTCATGGAGTCCTGCAATATTAGTGGATAGCTGGAATAAAAAACCCACATAAATTAAATGGCATAACTTGAGAACCCGTTGATCTGCAAATATGGAGCAAGTGATTTGCAAACCTCCATAATTGCCTTATTATCGAATTTGCTACATGATTTGCGGCTCATGCCGTGCATTTTAATGATTCATTTCAATCTTTGTACGTAAGTTCAAATCTCATACACTTTATTGCACACATGTAATGATTGTCTCACCCAAAAATGACAAAATAGCAAAAAAAAAAAAAGCAACTCGTGATGCCCCTGCTGTGTATGATGCTCGATCGATTCTGGCTATGGTGTCAAAACATGCCTTGCATGCCCTTCTTTCCGATGCCTTGCATATTGTGTAATTCTATGGGTAAGGCCCCTAGGGTGGCCTTAGGAAACCCTTAGGGCACCCACCTCCCCTAAAAAAGAACGACTAAGCAAGGCGATGGTGGTGGCTGCTGCGCAGCAAAGAAATCAATCGAGAACGCATTGCAGAACCCAAGCCAAGGACGGGTGTAGTGACAAAAATTATTGAGTAGGGTTGAGCAAACCCGTAGAGCCTCTCTACGAGAGCTTTGGAGGTGGCCGACCTCACCTCGCTTGCCCCTTCTAGGGGTGCTTGCGCACGGCTCCCCATTCTCGGCCTTCGACCTCGTCTGCTAAGCAGCCATGTCCGTGCAATGTTCCCGTGGCTGCTCCTTCTCCCTCATGCAAGACATGGAAAAGCCCCAATCTTGAGGACCACACCATCCAAGAGGGATAGAGAAAGAGAAAAATAGCAAGAGATGCAACAAGACATGCAAGGCTCCCTGCCTCCATAGATCCCCCCCCCTGAGCTCTGATACCAATGAAAGGCCCTCGGAACTGGAACATGCTCATCACCACCCATCCATGCCCTATATAGACCCTTGCCCTGCTAAATATAGGGACCCCCTTGACTGCATTTCTATCCTGGCCCTTGGCCATGCTTGGTCCTACCATTGACATGACATGATGGATCTCAAAACCAAAAGTCCCTTTCTATCTGAGAGTAAAGGTTGGACAAGTTGTGGACCTAGTTAATGTACAAGGTGAACTATTATAGGGCCTTGGTTCTCAATGTCCAAGTAGCCCTTGCTTTTTTTTCTGGAAGTAAGGCTGGACAAGTGGTGGAGCTTGAAACCAGAAGTCCCTTTTATATATGAGAGTAAAGGGGTGGGCCTAGTTTTAATGGCCAGTGTCCAAGGTGGTGTAGGATCTTGGTTCCCAATGTCCAAGTATCTCTTGCCTTTTTCAATGGAATTATGGTTGGACAAGTGATGGATCTCAAAACCAAAAGTCCCTTTCTATATGAGAGTAAAGGTTGGACAAGTGGTGGATCTTGAAACCATAAGTCCCTTTTATATATGAGAGTAAAGGTTGGACAAGTGGTGGACCTAGTTTTAATGGCCAGTGTCCAAGGTGGTGTAGGATCTTGGTTCACAATGTCCAAGTATCTCTTGCTTATTTCAACGCAAGTAAGGCTGGACAAGTGATGGATCTTGAAATCAAAAGTCCCTTTCTAAATGAGAGTAAATCTTGGACATGTGGTGGACCTAGTTTTAATGACCAATTTCCAAGGTGAACTATTGTAGGGCCTTGATTCTCAATCTCCAAGTAGCCCTTGCTTATTTTAATGGAAACAAAATTGGAGCAATGTTGGATCTTGGAACAAAAACCCCTGCTTTATCTGAGAGTAGCTTGAACAAGTGGTGGACCTAGTTTTAATGCCCAAGGTTCAAGGTGAACTACAAGCAGTTGGTCAAATGGTTGGAGAAGTAGTGAATATTGGACCAACTATAATAGAGTATAGCTTGGACAAGTGGTGGACCCATAAGTTTTAATGAAAAACATAGGGCATTTTCAAGGCCTTACTTACCAATGTACAAGTAGCCCTTGCTTTTTTCCACTGAAGCAAGATTGATAGTAGGGCCTTTCTTCTCAATGTCCGAGCAGCCCTTGCTTTCTTCAATGGAAGGTTGGAGAAGTGATGGACGTAGTTTTAATGTCCAATGCTGAAGGTGAACTACTAGATGAGCTAGTAGCTTCCTAAAGTTAAAGAAGTACTTGCTTCAACCAGGACAAGTGGTGAATATTGAAACCAAAACCCCCTCCCTATGTAAGAGTCTCGCTTTGACGAGTGGTGGACGTAGCTTTGATGGGAAATAGAAAAGGATGTTTTACACACAGACACAACCCACACATAAACATGATGAAAACCCCTTTCCTTCACACTGTTCACCTTCCTTGCTTCCATAAAGACCCACATACACATCAAATCACACATATTTACATAGATACTCTATCTCTCTCACACTTACATATACACAAATTCCAAATTTCTAATTCTTGCTCTATTTATCCTACTTCTATGGTGCATCCATCGGTAATAAATATTTATGTAGTGTATGCATGTTGTGAATATGAACGGTAGTGTGTTCGCTTTGCCTATGTATGTAGGTACATATGTTTATGTATATGCGTGGTACAAATGTATACTCTCTCATGGTGATATACATACAGAACATACAAATACATATGCTTGTACATGACATAGTATGGATACATGACATATATACATATACATAAAAAACAAGATTGTACATAAGCATGTAAATTTCAATAGTTGACGTACTTGTGTCTTCCAGTAAAGTTTCTTTCTTTGGTTTTTTGCTGGTTTTTGTCCAACACCTCTATAAATGTGATTCCTTGTTTAATTTAACCAACAAAGGTAACGTAGCTTACTGAGGTTTCTAATGAAGATGATAGTTGAAACTAGGAGAGGCTCATAGATAATACATGAAATGACAAATTAACCTACTATTGGGATGAAATAAGATAGGATCTCAGTATAAAGAAAGTTATAGGTTGAGGTTGGACAAGTGGTGGACCTTGTTGTAATGCTATAACATCTCTCTCAAGTAGAAAATTTTGAATTGAAGCGGCAAATTTTTAATTTAAGCGATAAATTTTGAATTTTGAATCCAAGCGGCAAAATTTGAATCCAGGCGGGAAAATATAAATCCAAACGAAAAACTTTTAATTTAGGTCGGACAAGTGGTGAATCTAGAAATCAAGCAAGCCATGCTGCTCAATATAATAGCTGATGATAGGTTGTACATGTGGTGTACCTTGCATTGATTCTACATGCTTAGCTTACACTATTGTCCTTGTGGCTCTCTATACTCCAATGGGGCTTAGATTGGTGGACCTTGCATCAATTCCCCATGCCTAGATTAGATTGTAGACCTTGTGGTTGTCTATACTTTAATCAATCTAAGCTCCAATGGAGCTTAGATTGGTGAACATTGCATCAATTCCCCATGCCTAGCTTAGATTGTAGACCTTGAAATTTTCTATACTTTAATAAAACTTAGACTGGACAAGTAGTGGACCTTGTGGCTATCTGTGTGTCAATAATAGAGTTTAGCTTGAAAAAAATTTAGAGATTGTCACTCTTTTTGCTTCAATGATAGATTTTGGCTTCGATGATAGACCTTGAATCATTTTTTCTTAGACCAAGGATCTTGTGGCTCTGTATTGTTCAAATGAGCTTACCTTGAACAAGTGGTGGACCTTGTGGCTCTCTATGCTATGGGGCTTAGATTAAATAAGTGGTGGACCCATGAATTTTTGTTCCATGCATAACTTAGACTGTGGACCTTGTATTTCTCTATTCTCGATTGGACCTTAGCTTGGATAAGTCATAGACATTGTTACTTTTTACTCTTTAACGGGACTTTTCTTAGAGAAGTGGTGGAACCTTGCATCCATTCTTCATGCCTAAATTAGATTGTGGACCTTGTGTCTCCCAATGCTTCAATGGATCTTAGCTTGTCCAAGTGGTTGACCTTCTAGCCTTCTATATTACAATAGAGTGGGTCTCTATGCTAGAATAAATCTTAGCTTAAACAAGTGGTGAACCTTGTAAATCTCTATGCTTCAATAGAGCTTAGTCTTGGATAAATGGTGGACCTTGCATCAGTTCTCCATGCATATGTTAAATTATGGACCTTGTAGCTTAGGTTGGACAAGTGGGGGACCTTGTGGATCTCTATGCTTGAATATAGCTTAAGCTTGAACAAGTGATGGACGTTCCATCATTTCTCCATGCTTAGCTTAAGTTGTGGACCTTCTATCACTCAATGCTTCAATAGAGATTATCTTGAATAGGTGTTGGACATTATGGCTATCTATTCTTCAATTAAGTGACACTCAATGCTTCAATGGAGCTTATGAAGAAGTGATGGACCTTGCATCAATTTTCCATGCATACCTTAGATTGTGGAAATTATGACTCTGTGTGCTTTGGTTGGACCTTGTGGCTCTATATGATGTAATGAAGACTAGCTTGGACAAGTGGTGGACCTTGTGGATCTCTATCCTTCAATAGAGCTTAGGGTTGGACAAATGGTGGACCTTGTGGATCTCTATGCTTCAATAAAGCTTATGTTTGGACAAGTGGTGGACTTTGCATCAATTCTCTATGCATAGCTTACATTGTGGACCTTGTAACTCTCTATGCTACAATGAAGATTTGGGTGGGATAAGTGGTGAATCTTGTGGCTCTCTATGCTTGAATGAAGTTTAAGCTTGAACACGTGGTGGACCTTGCATCATTTCTCCTTGCTTAGCTTAAATTGTGGACCTTATGGACCTCTATGCTTCAAGGGAGATTATCTTGAGCAAGTGGTCGCCATTATGGCTCTCTATTCTTCAATGGAGTGGTTCTCTATGCTTCAATGGAGCTTATCTTGGAGAAGTGGTGGACCTTGCATCAAATTTCCGTGCACAGCTTAGGTTGTGGATCTTCTAGCTCTATTTTCTTTGACTAAGCTTAGTTTGGACAATCGGTGAACCTTGCATCAGTTCTTCGTGCATAGATTAGATTATGGACCTTGTAGATACTTATGCTACAATGGAGACTAGATTTGACAAGTAGTGGACCTTGTGGCTCTCTATGCTTGCATGAAGCTTAAGATTGAATACGTTCAATCATTTCTCCATGCTTACCTTAAATTGTGGACCTTGTGTCCCTCTATGCTTCAATGAATATTATGTTGAACAAGTGATGGACACTTTGGCTATGTATTCTTCAATGGAGTGGATCTCAATGCTTCAATGGAGCTTAGCTTGGAGAAGTGGTGGACCTTGCATCAATTTTCCACGCATAGCTTAGATTGTGGACATTATGGTGCTGTATGCTTTCATGAAGCTTAGCTTGGTCAAGTGGTGGACCTTACATCAATTTCCCATGGGTAGCTTAGATTGTGGACCTTGTGGATCTCTTTGCTTTGATAAAACTTAGCTTTGACATGTAGTGAACATTGTGGTTTTGTATGCCTCAATGGCACTTATCTTGGATAGGTGGTGGACCTCATATTAATTTTACATATGCAACTTAGAATATGTGTTAGGAATTGGATCGTGCTAGCTATGGTGAATGAAAGAGAAACATGGTGCAAGTGTGTGAGTGTGTGTAAGCAAGGTTATCACTCAAGTGAATTAGGTTCCAAGATAGGATTAGCTTGGACTCGTAAACACAATCTTGAGTATTGACTTAGCTTAGCACAAGCTCACCATAGACAAGCATGTAGTGCAAAATGAAGTTGTTGTTTATTGATTCAAGAAATGCGCTTTAAGTAGCTCTACAACCTTGCTCCAAATTATGTGGGATAAATCCACTCTCCTCTCCTTGACTCACACCTTAGGACAAAGCTCACACTTTACAATCCTCCCCTTGAGTTTTGGACTAAGACAAGATACTGAAGATGCATGATCCACACAGGCTAACAAAATCCACATAGGATGGTGATATCCACACAAGAAAATACAGTCCACAAAGGATGGTGAAATCCACAGAAGGAAGATCCACAAAGGATGGTGATGTCCACACAGGATGATAAGCTGGTATCCACGGAGGAAAAAGTCGTCCCCTACAAGTAGAGAGTCTGCATCTTCAAAATGGGTCTTCCCAAACGCTACCTTTGTCTTCATCCTTTTTGTCTTCTACTATGTGAGTTGATCCTCTGTCAGGTCTCTTGCCTTCGTTGCTTCTATTGTTGCTTTTAAATGCTTCATGGTCTGACTTTGTATCCTCCCCTCGAACGAGTACTTCTATCCCCGTTGTTGTGGTACAATCAGGCTTTATTCCATGCGTCATAATGACATGCAACAATATGCTAAAATATCCTATGGAAAGGTTTATGCAAAAATTAATGCTCTCTTCCATCTTGGTTATACTCCGAGAGCCCAAGCATGTGGAATTTCTCATACAATTTGTCACAAAGTTTTCACACATGGAGAGATTTTAGCAATTTGGAGACTCTCCAATGACAATGTCTATCCCATTACAAAATCACATAATGTCATCCATGTAGACAAATACAATTACATACATTGCAAGAAATTTGTTGTGCTTGGCTGCAAGATTCCAATTTTAATGTCTTCTTAGTAGAATGTGAAGTACCTCTTCACTCGAGGTGAAGTCACCCTTCACAACCTTGAGTTCTTCTTTGATGATTGGAATTTACCTTCGAAGTTGGCTCTGGATGCCTTTGGACCTCCCCCTTTTAAAATCTTTTTAAGCTCGAAGAAGACACCTTTGAATGCCGGTGTAGAGGCTTTGCAAAAAATTTGCTGCAGCTTTGGTGGGAGCAATGCTTTTATCTTGGAAGCTTTGGATCTGGAGGTGCTCGACATCAGGTTGTGGGGAAGAGAGCTTATGTAGGCTTGGCCAGCACCGTGGGAGCAAGGGCTTAAAAAAAGCCCTGCCTTGGAGTTTTGAGGCCGGATAGGCGGGACCCAGTGCTTAGGAGTGGGCAAGCAAGATTGCAACATCATTGTATTATATAAATATTGAACCCATGGATCCATGCTTCCCTTGTGGTGTTATCCTTAATGCCACGTGGTGGCTTATGCTCCATGGACTTTAAAAAACATCCCATCTACTCATAAAAAATATTCTCTTGTGTGCCTCTTTGACCTTCCCCAATTTTCTGCTAAGTCATCCAATGGAGCGCTTGTGAAATTCCACTGGACAGTTTGGTTATTGGCTTTAATTCCCATCATTTGCTCCATAGTATTACCTTTTTTGGGCCTAAAAAGATGGGACCCAACTTTGCAACAAAACGGCTGCTCCTATCTCTCTGGCAATTGCTCCCAACTTGATTTGGGTGTATCTTGGTGCCAACAATCTTGATTGATGATTTGTTACTTCCTCCCAATCTGAAATGCTACATACAACCCTTAAGAACCTTGGAAAGCCCAAAAAGACTCCTCATGGCACATAGACCTAGGTGGTCAAATAATCTTAGAACTGGCTCCCTATAAAACTTCATCATATCATAACTTGGCCAACAGGCCTCCAATTGGTGAGCTAAAAGGACCAGTAGGCACCATAAGCAAACACTTCAAATCTACTAGCACACCCTAGCTCTAATTATCTAGTTCCACTTGCCCAATTCGACAAGGATCTGCAAAGCATGTGACCTTGAAACTAGAATATCTTGCACTCCATAGCTACATTTGAGGAGTTTCTAGACTAGTAAATTGTTGACTGGCTATGAATTGTCACATAGATAGAACTAACAAGTTCTCCTTTAGAGGCAAGCTATTAATATTTGTTCAAATACATCATTTGACATATCATATAGATTAGGTCACCTTCCCTCAGGCACATTGGAAATCTGATGGATTGCACTAGGTGGGAGTAGATAAGAGCAGTGGCCTTGTTGTTTAAAAGGACCAAGATATCATCTCTTACCCATTTACCTTGTTGTAAAATAGTTCCACAAGGACAAATGAATTTTTCTTAATACGGTTGTGCCATTCATGCCTTTTGGGTTTATGGTCAAGTGCTTTGCCTTAGTGCATTTGAGGATGTAGAAGTCTACACTTGACTCCTTTGTAGTCACTTTAAAGATCAGGATCACCTTCCCTCAAGCACATTGGAAATCGATGCATTGCACTAGGTGGGAGTAGATAAGAGCAATGGCCATGTTGTTCAAAAGGACATAGGTATCATCTCTTGCCCATTTACCTTGCTATAAAATAGTCCCTCAAGGACAACTAAATTTTTCTTAATACGGTTGTGCCATTCATCCCTTTTGGATTTTATGGTCAAGTGCTTTTCCTTAGTGAATATTTGGATGTAGAAGTCTACACTTGAATCCTTTGTATTTACATTATAGATTTGACCAACCATCAAGGCATCACTCAAGTCATCATGGTGGCCAATGTATATGGGGGCACATTCACCCTCATTATTGCTCAATGCTTCTCCATTGCTTTTATCCCTAACCATGGGTTGTATTTGCAAGTACTCCACTCATCCACGTGGTCTTTGTTTGCACATCTCCTCCATTGAACTTTGATGCATGCATAGTAAAAGCAACATAATAGTATGTGCCTTAGCTATGCATGTTTGTTTTATTGTAGTTATTAACACAATGAAAGGATTGAGACCCTCAATCCCACTTAGTGTCTTTGTCGACATCACCAAGCTTGGCCTCCTAGAATAAACGATCAAATTTCTTGCCTCTTTGTGGACATTGTTTCCTAGGGGTTGCATTGAGAAATGCAACAATTCTTGAATGGGGTCTAGGAGGGCCTCTTTATTCGGTAGTTTAAGGAAGTCAAACATTTAGTATAAAGAAAGTTATCGAAGTAGAGGTTTAAACACTTGGAGCACTTGAAAGAATTGAGAAACACTCGCAAGCACATGACAACACTGAAAGGACTATCTTCAATAGCACTTTGAACTCACTTTGAAGCACTTGGAGTCTTTCATGAGCTCTTGAAATCACTTTGAAGTATTTGGAAGCACTTGAAAGCACTCAAAAGCATCAACGGACACTAGGAATCACTAAAAATAATTCAATAGCACATGGAAGCACAAGACATCGCTCAAATGACTTTAAGTTTTTCATGAGCTCTTCAAAGCACCTTGAAGTATTTGGAAGCACTTTAAAGCACTCAAAAGCACTAAAAAGTCCTTGAAAGAACTTAGAAACAAGCACTTGAAAGAAATCAAAAGTATTCAGAATAACTTCCAAGTACTTGAAGCCTTTGGAAGATTTTAAATCACTAAGACTCAATGAGAATCACTTAACAGCACATGGAGGTGCTCAAAAGCACTTAGAATAAAAATTGAAGCACATTGGTGCAGGCAAGATGGCCAAGGATAGAAGTGGATACATGCATGATTATGTATGTTTACAGGTGCAAGCCATGATGCTAGAGCATGTATGAGGGTTCAGGTTAGCTAGGGGTATCTAAAACTGTATGTTTTTGGTGGTTTTTTAGGCCAAGGGTCCTATATATGAATCTTAATAGTCTGGTTTCTCAAGGTGTCCCAAGAGTTGAAAATATATAGAAAGATGTGGTGTTCAAGGTGTTCTCCAAATGAGTCTAGACAACTCCTCAAATATAGCTATGGACTGCAGGATATTCCAATTTGAAGGTCGCATGCTTTGCAGATCCTTGTTCGATTGGGCAAGTGTAGATAGATAGTTAGAGATAGGGTATGTTAGTAAATTTAAAGTGATCTAATTATGGTGCATGCCAGTCATTTTAGATCACCAATTCGACACCAGATGACCAAGTTATCAGCCACCGATAAATTTTTGTAGGGGGCCAGTTCTTAGATGATTTGACCACCTAGGTCAGCGTTCCATGAGGAGTCTTTTTGGGCTTGCCAAGGTTCTTCAGGTTTTTATGTAGCATGTCAAATTGGGAGGAAGTGACAGCTCATCAATCCGGATCGTTGGCACCAAGATATGCCTAGATGAAGTTGGGAGCAATTTGCGGGGAGATAGGAGCAGACATTTTTTTGCAAAGTTAGGGCCCACCATTTGAGGCCACAAAAAGGTATGACTATGGAGAAAACGATGGGAATTAAAGCCAATAACCAGGATGCCTAGTGTAATTTCACAAGCGCTCCATTTGATGATTGAGCATGAAACTAGGGAAGGTCAAAGAGGCACACAAGAGAATATTTTTTATGAGTAGATGGGTTCTTTTTAAATTTCATGGAGGAGAGCTCCCAAGAATCCACCACGTGGAATTAGGAAAACCCCACATGGGAAGCATGGATCCAGGGGCTCACTATAAGTATAATACAATGATGCATTGTCATTGCTAACAAGGAGAAGGGAAAGAGAGAGAGAGAGAGAGAGAGAGAGAGAGAGAGAGAGAGAGAGAGAGAGAGAGAGAGAGAGAGAGAGAGAGAGAGCAACAACTGGAAGAATATGCATCCCGTTCCAAATTAGCTTTTGCTAAACACTAGGGCCCATAACACCTAGTGTGCATGCATTTAACAAAAAACAGATCCGATCCTGTATATCCATGATCATCCTTGCCAATACTTATGGCAAATTTGATGCGCCTAGCACACATTAAAGAGGAATGTAAATAGTTTTGAAAAGAAACTAAATACTTTTAGTTGCAATCATTTGCAAGCCTTGCTGAAACGTCTGAACCATAATGGAAGGTGAGACAATGATCACTTCTAGGTACAAACAATGAAACTTTTTCATTAACAACTCATAGCCTTTCTATATGTAAAACAACCATCTGTATTGTTGTTTAGCAGCACTTGTACCTTAACAAGTCATTCTAAGTATCCGACAATTTATGGCCACTGAAATTGGTCCTGATACGTCGTGCTGGAAATGGTCTAGAAAACAAATGGGACCAGCACCTAGGGATATCTGCATGACACATAATTGAAATAGTGGTGCTAGTGTCTGTCCCAGAGACTCATATTCTCCACTTGTGGAATATGTCTCAGATAAGGATGTCTGGAAAAACAACATCCTACAAGTACAAGATGTACTTGTGTGTGGAGGTAAGTACAAACACTCTATAACGGGAGTGAGAGGGACCCCTCATTAGCCTTGCTCCACACTAGCTAAACCATGTTGTATCCCATGTGACAACATGTGCCAAATTGAATCCGACAACTGGGTGCATAACAACGTAATGCACATTGGACACTGTGACCCAAAATATTTGTTCTGAACTGCCCGTGGCATGGCCCTGGGGATTGAACCAAAAGTTCAATTACCCATATGCAAATTCACAGGAGTATGTCTCCCACCTGTGAAAAACCCAAGCAACATTGCATTGGAAACCTTGGATGTTGCCTTCACAATCCAAGCCCGTTGGGTAGAATCTACGTAGTCAAACCCCTTGGTAAGACCCTTTGTAGGCACTGATCAAGTAGCAGGTAATGGCAACCAACATAGCCAACCGTGTACAGAATGATGAGAATCAACTCGAAAAGTTGAAGTTGTCCACTACCCCCTGGTAGATTGCGGACTTCTTTCCTTGAAAGTACAACTGGGATAGATCAAATTGTGATCTTGAATGCCTATGGGGTGATTTAGTAAACACACGCTGGGTCATACCCCAAAATTGTGATGCCATAGACACTCATAGTGCTATAGAGAGAGCAAGAAATCCACATAAGTGAGATGCCTAGCTCGTAATAATAGCCATGCTGTCTCTAGATTCTGCGGTATATATAAGCTGATGTGAGTTTAAGATTATCAAAAAATCAACTTGAGCGTCGCACAAAAAACATGTAGTGCAGCAATGACACCCTAAACATCCGTAATGACAAGACTCATGCTTGACCATCAACATCGATGTGTTCAATGTGTTCTCCACCGGGCAGATCTCTTCAATCTTAAGAACAATCACCCCAGGAATGCGAGCAGTTGGGTCTTACCCGAGATCTGAGAATGACTCTTAGCCTGCATGTGTGGCTCATATCCCTTATGTCCATTAGTGTTCAATTAACGAACTGATATAGACTAACATAGATAGCGTCTTGCCATTTTTCTACCTAAGAGTTAGAGCACGTTGGTTCATGTTGACTCCCAAACAAACATGTTCTAAAGCTTCTTAGAAAGTCTTCATTATTATTTGAGAGAAATAAGAAAGAGAGAGAGAAAAAGAGCATGCGGGTTGAGTAAGGTTTCTTAACCTAATGTAGTGCGTACCCAATCCATGTGCTCGTGTGCATCTTATGCTTGGGTTGCAGCTTATTCTATAAGCATACAACAATCTGTCTATATGACGCTCTCATCGAGACAGGCAATAGAACACACAAGTCAAATCTTGACCACTACCGTGTATGGGTCGTGACCGTACGAGGATGACTTGAATAGGGCACTTTTTTGGTGAATCAAGTCCAAGTTTTAGGTTCGTTTTAGTGGTGTTGTGCATTGACAACAACCAAAAAATCACGTCAAACAATCCATAACTTATCTTGTTTGTGACAAAGTGTCCGGTTTATAGCGGAAGTATATTGCATAAGGTGGTAGAATTGAATCTACCTAGCTAGCATGCCGTGCATGCAAAAATTAAGCCCTTGGCAAAAGTGATGGCCTCAAATGTGAGAGCCAAAACCATAAGTGCCTTGCACACATGTACTGGTAGGGAGTGATATTCCCTATTTCGCCAGTTTCCCAAACTTGTGTTCCATTGCCCGTGATCCCAAGTCATTGGGCAGTACCTTGGAAATAAACATGGAAAAATAAATGATATTGAACATGGTCTAAACTGGTCATCCTACTATAACCAGTTGTCTAAAGATATTGGAAGAAAAGCTCGCTCAAATGTAGATCATAACCATCTCTGTTGCGCGAGAGAAAGTTGGCCTAAAATATGCAGGCATATGGAGAAATTCCCCAAGGGCGTGTGCTCATAGCATACCCCAAATGGGGAAAAATCTCAATATAAGAGTCGTAAATTGAAGCCTTGCTTCACATAAATATGTTTGTACTGAGAGCCCACAGATGTGGTGGCAGATATCATAACGAAAAAGAATCGACCATCCAACAATTTCAATTGAAATTAACAAGTACTGTGTGGTAAGCATCCTCCATCGGCGTTTAGAAACTGTGACAAGGAGTCAGCCATGCCGAGCAACTTGCTTCCTTCGACAAGTCCAGTAAGAGGCCATGCATGTCTCCTTGAGATACTAAAAAAATGGCCCTTGCCATTAATGTATGCAACAAAATTTGAGTGCTTATGTGAATTGTCAGAGGCCGTGCCTCTGCTTGGAATGGAGAAAGAGCATCACCTTTGATGCATGTTAGAGATATGCAATAGAGGTGATACATGCTCCATCTAGGTCAAATGCTTCATAAGCAATTGACAGCCCTATTGTTATTACAACCTGGCTCTGTTACCAGTGAAAGGATATAGGGAGATAGACATACCAATAACCACCCAACCATACCTATATATGGGCTCTTGGCCCTCCTATATATAGTCCATGTACCGCATGTGTATCCAGCGGCCCTTGGCCAGGGTCGTGCCCTCCTATAGTCCTACCCTTGGCATCACATTTCCAAGCGAAGGGATTGTGAGATACATCTCAATTAAGGACTGAGGGTCCAGTGAGGGGTAAAAAGAAAATGGGAGATAAGATGAGCAAAACCTATGAAAGAGGAGGTGAGGAGGGAGCCATTTTCAGAGTTTGAATCTCCTAGATAATAGTTGTACCTCCTTGATAGACTACCCATTTCCCTGCTTCTTGCATCTTTTTCACTACTTCTTTCCTTTGTCTGAATTGAGTGGGCATAAGGTCCTCTACAAACCACATTAAGTGTCCTTGAGAGTCCTTGATTTCTGAAGGAGTTTGATCCGATCTACCTTGGTCTTGAAACTGAGGATCTCATGGTTCGTGTGATGTTCGTCTGTAAGAGAGGTAATTGTTCTAGATCCCATTGTACCATGGAGAGTGTTGTTTGAATGCGGGCCAGGGACTTGTGAGACTTGAGGTCCCCCTTCCCCTTTCTAATTTCTTGGGAGCCCACGAATGTAAATAATGAGGGCAATATCTTATTGTCGTTGTTGTTCGCCTGGATGCCACGTGGTCTTCCACCTTGCGAGAGATTACCCCTTGCACTTGAGTCTTGACCTCTTTGACAAGGGTTGTCTCTACTTCCAACTTTGCTTCATGAAACTTAACTTCCATATGTTGCAACTTTTCCTTCTTGATACTTTCCACCATGGTGAGCCAAGCCTAAAAGGCCACAAGTCTTTCTTTCAGCTAGTTGTTTTCCTTTTGAAGTCTTTTGACTTTTTCTGGGAGGTGGGAGAAGATGTTCATCTTTGGGGGTGTTGCCATGACCCCTGCAAAACTAGGCTTACCTTTGGATGAGGCCTGAGTGGCCATGGACAGGCTTTATGGTGCATCTTGGGGCAAGGTTAGGATTACCAATATTAATAGAGACATGTTGAGAATCACGTCAGAGGTTAAAATCTTTTGGAGATGCAGGTTGCAGGGAGTAGGTTGAGCTTGTGGAGAAGCTTGTGTATATATGTATGTATGTATAAAAGTATATATATATGTGTGTGTGTTTGTATAATACATACACACACACAGAGATATATAGACATATGAATGTATATATATATGTGTATACACACACACACACATAGATATATAGATATATGTATATATATATATATATATGTGTGTGTGTGTGTGTGTGTGTGTGTGTGTGTATAGGATTCAACTTCTTGAAATAGCACTAGTTTGATTAGATGGATGTGCTACTTAATTCAAGGCATCCGAACCATTTTTCTTTGTGTCAAGGTATGGTAGCTTCTTATAACTCTTAAACATGATTTCAATGTTTTTGTTCTTGCCTAGCCTTTGAGACGTGTCACTGATCTAGGTACAACTTTTTGACTGGCATTGAGATGCTATCAATTTTCTTAGCATCAAGACATGGCAAAGAAGCACATGATGGCGTAGGTTCAATTGTTAAAAGGGATCTGACACATGAGCGATTGAAACTTGATGCATGGCACATGAAGTGTGCCAAGGATGTGGTTAGTTTCTTGAAACATAAATCTCATGATGAAAACACCCAGTCTGAGGTGACTCAAATTTTTTGGGACGTCACAGCAGTTGATGTGTTTAGGGAGAGGAAATGAAATTGCAAGTGAGTGGAATGGTCACACTCATCGCATTGGGTGAATGGAAACTCTAGAAATGACAAGTGTGCACTGATAAGTATGGATCCTGATTTACCCCTTGTAATTTTTTGTGGTAAAAGCGCACATTTGTAAGGACCCCATTATGAGGAGAAGACATCGTGCGTGAAGGAAAATCACTCACCGGAAACCAAAATTTTCATGGACAAGAATCAAGGGCAACTTTAGGGGCCTTTTTTTTTGCTTCGCCGGAATATTCCTTTTTGCCAAAATATTATGGCCGGAAGGCGGCCGGAAAGCGGTCGGTTGGCCGGTAGTCAATGGCCGGTGGCCGGTGGTCGGAAGAAGTCAATGGCCGGTGGCCGAATTCAAAAGTGGATTTGTCTACAGAAGGGCAGCCACACATGGGCGGATTGGAGGGTCCGATTTGGACTTATTCACACAAGGGAGGCTACACATGGCTACCTCTCATAAGAGAGGGCAGCCCTTTTGGCCTATAAAAGGAGGCCATTTCTACACACATTTTATAGTGTGAAGTTGATGCAACAAGGTGGGTGTGAGGTGGTGAGAGTGAATCAAGGCGGGAGCTCCGTTAAGGGTATAATCCCTTTGTAAACTACTTCTTGTTTTGAAGTACTAAAGCCATTGAGTGGCTGCTTTCCCGTGGACGTATCCTACATTGGGTGAACCACGTATATCGTGTGTACTCTCTCTCTCTCTCTCTCTACCCTATAATCTCATGTATGTAAATCTGTCTCTCTCCATTAAGTAATCTACTCAATTTTCTATTTAGCTACGTCTTATTTCCTAACAACTGGTATCAGAGCAAGGTTTGCTCGTAGCTAAATTATCTCAAGGAAAGGATTCCTTGAATTGAGTGGGAGTTATGGCGGAGGAAAGGAAGCTCAAGATTGAGAAGTTCAACAGCAAAAACTACCAACATTGGAAGATGCAGATTGAAGACTATCTCTACCAGAAGGACCTCTATTTGCCACTAGGCGGTCTTGCGAAGAAGCCCGCAACAATGGCAGATGAAGCATGGATTGTCCTTGATCGAAAGGCACTAGAAACAATCCGGTTAAGCTTGGCGTCAACGGTGGCCTTCAATGTTTCGGAGATGAAGACCATGGAGGACTTGATGAAGTCACTTGACGACTTCTACGAGAAACCATCGGCATCCAATAAGGTATTTCTTATGAAGCACTTGTTCAATCTAAAGATGGCAGAGAATGGTTCAGTTGCAGAACACCTAAATGACTTTAACACAAACATAAGTCAACTTCGATCGGTGAAAATCAATTTCGATGACGAAGTGCGAGCTCTTCTTATACTATCATCTCTACCGGATAGTTGGGACAGCCTTGTGATGGCTGTAAGTAATTCTATTTCTGGCACAAATACTCTTAAGTTTGATGATGTTGTGGGTGTTCTCCTAAGCGAGGAAATACGAAGGAGAAGCATAGGAGAATCATCAAGTGCTGCACTGTCAGTGGAAACAAGAGGAAGGCCTAAGGAGAGGTTCAAAAACCAAAAGGGTCGTGATCGCTCAAGGTGGAGAAAGTCACGCACAAAGTCAGTTCTTGAATGTTGGAACTGCGGCAAAAAGGGCCACGGCAAGAAGGAGTGCTGGTCCAAGAAGAAGAAGGAGACAGAGTCTCAAGACAACAAGCCAACATCGGAGGCCAATGTGGCACGTAAAGTAGAGAAAGATGCTCTAATTCTCTCATTAGACAATGTGTCTAATTCCTGGATAGTAGATTTCGGGGCTTCATTCCATGCGACACCACACAAGCAACATTTCCAAGACTACACCAAAGGTAATTTTAGGTATGTATACTTGGGAGATGATGAAGCTTGTGAGATTGTCGGCAAAGGTACAGTTTCTATCAAAATTGCTAACGGAAATGAACGGAAGCTTAAAGATATTAGGCATGTTCCTTCTCTTCGCAAAAATTTGATCTCTACAGGACAATTGGACGATGAAGGTCACAACATTGCATTCGGAAACAAACGGTGGAAGATCTCAAAGGGATCTTTGGTGGTTGCGAAGGGAGAAAAGGTCGGTACACTTTACTTGTGTACTATTAGCACGCAACTTTCAGCTTGTGCAGCAACTACAGAAGTTGACAGTGCGGTGTGGCACTACCGACTTGGGCATATGAGTGCCAAAGGAATGCAAATCCTTCAAACAAAGAAGTTTCTACCAGTTTGAAAGAAGTGGACTTAGAGTTCTGTGAAGATTGTGTTTATGGTAAACAAAAGAGGGTAAAATTTCAAAAATCAGGAAATGAAAGAAAAAATAAAAAACTTGAGTTGGTTCATTCTGATGTTTGGGGTCCTGCAAGTACACCATCACTTGGTGGCTCATTGTACTATGTAACATTCATAGACGATGCGACTAGAAAAACATGGGTTTATGTCATGAAGAATAAATCTGATGTATTTTCCATATTTCAAAGGTGGAAAGCCTTTGTGGAGAATGAAACAGGTACCAAAGTTAAATGCCTCAAATCCGACAATGGAGGCGAATATTACAGCCAAGCTTTTGAAAGCTTTTGTGCTAGCAATGGCATTCGGAGGCAAAGGACAACCCCAAGGACACCTCAACAAAATGGGATTTTAGAAAGGATGAACAGGACAATCATGGAGCGAGCACGAAGCATGAGGCTACATGCAGGCCTACCGCTTGAGTTTTGGGCGGAAGCTGTAAGTACGTCTGTGTACTTAATCAATCGGTCACCCTCAACGGCATTGGATGGGGGAGTTCCAGAAGAGGCATGGACAGGTAAACCGGTGAATTATGCATTTCTCAAAGTGTTTGGGTGTGAGGCTTTCATGCACATAGATAGAAGCGTAAGATCAAAGCTAGATGCAAGGTCCAAAAAGTGTTTCTTCATTGGCTATGGAGAAGGTGACTTTGGGTATCGCCTATGGAATCCTGAAGATGGTAAATCTTAAGGAGTAGGGATGTAATTTTTAACGAACAAAATATGTACAGAAATTACTTGGAAATAAAACAAACAAAAGAAATAGGTGATGAGTACATGGAGCTTGAGGACGGTGAAGACTCAAGGACTGCAAACGGTGACAATGTGCAACAACGTCAACCAAATGAGGAGCCTCAACCTATTCCCCAAGATCTACAAGAGCAAGTAGACCTCCAGAAAGGTTTGTTCCTTCCTTCAACCATCTCTTGATCTCAGATTCTGGAGAGCCGGAATCATACGAAGAAGCTATGCAACATGAATCCAAACAAGAATGGAAGAAGAGCATGCAAGTGGAGATGGACTCACTACATCGCAACCAAACATGGGAGTTGATTGAGTTGCCTAAAGGTAAGCGGGCACTTCAAAACAAATGGGTGTACAAGCTGAAGGAAGAAGAAGGTGGGAAGAAAAGGTACAAGTCTAGGCTTGTGGTAAAAGGGTTTTCTCAAAATAAAGGTATTGACTTCAATGAAATATTTTCTCCTGTTGTAAAAATGAACTCAATTAGGCTTGTCTTAAGCCTTGTGGCTGCTCATGATCTAAATCTCGAGCAAATGGATGTAAATATGGCATTCCCTCATGGTGACTTAGAGGAGGAAATCTACATGCTTTAACCAAAGGGGTATGAAGTAAAAGGTAAGGAGAAAATGGTTTGCAGATTAAAGAAGAGCTTGTATGGTTTGAAGCAAGCATCAAGACAATGGTACTTGAAGTTTGATCGATGGATGTTGGATCATGGATTCACAAGATACAACTCGGATCACTGCGTCTACACGAAGAATTTGGGAGATGGGAAATTCATCATCCTAATGTTGTATGTTGATGACATGTTGATTGTAAGTGCTAACATGCAGAACATCAAAGACCTAAAAGAGGAGCTGTCTAAATAGTTTTCAATGAAATATTTAGGTGTTGCAAAGAGGATACTTGGTATGAAAATATCAAGGGACAAGACGAAGAAGACAATAAAGCTATCTCAAGAAGATTACATCAAGAAGGTACTAGAAAGGTTTGCAATGCAAAATGCAAAACCAGTTTCTACACCTTTGGCTGGTCACTTTAAAGTAACAAAGGATATGTGTCCAAAGACACAAGAGGAGATAACCTATATGTCTAAAGTTCCATATGCTGCAGCGGTAGGTTCTCTAATGTATGTTATGATCTGGATAAGGCCAGACATTGCACATGCAGTGGGAGTTGTGAGTAGGTTCATGGACAACCCAGGTAAAGAGCATTGGCAAGATGTGAAGTGGATACTTAGGTATCTAAAAGGGACAACAACAAATGCTTTGTATTTTGGAGGAACTGATATTTTTCTAGAAGGGTATGCTGATGCAGATACGGCAAGTGACAAAGATACTTGAAGGAGCACTACTGGCTATGTCTTCATGGTTGGAGGCACAGCAGTAAGCTGGGCTTCAAAGCTGCAGAAAGCGGTCTCACTTTCTACCATGGAAGCAGAGTATGTAGCAATGACGGAGGCAAGAAAAGAAATTCAGTGGCTTCACAGATTCTTAGAAGAGCTTGGATTCAAACAAGACAATTGTGTCTTGTATAGTGATAGCCAAAGCGCTATCCATCTTGCGAAGAACTCAGCCTTTCATTCAAGGACAAAGCACATTGAGGGGAGATATCACTTCATACGCACTCTTTTGGAAGAGGGACAACTAAAGCTAGGAAAGGTGCATACAAGTGAAAATCCTGCAGACATGTTTACAAAGGTGGTCAACAAGGAGAAGTTGAGCTTTTGCTCATCTTCAATCGGCATTCAAGGATAAGAAGCCAGGATGGAAAGTAGTCATAGGTTTGGTTTGGAGATCAGTCTCCAAGTGGGAGATTGATAAGTATGGATCGTGATTTACCCCTTGTAATTTTTTGTGGTAAAACCGCACATTTGTAAGGCCCCCATTATGAGGAGAAGCCATCGTGCGTGAAGGAAAACTTACTCACCAGAAACCAAAATTTTCACGGCCAAGAATCAGGGGCAACTTTACGGGCCTTTTTTTTTTGTTTCGTCGGAATATTCCTTTTCGCCGGAATATTATGGCCGGACGGCGGCCGGAAAGCGGTCAGTTGGCCGTAGTCAATAGCCGGTGGCCGGTGGTCGGAAGAAGTCAATGGCCGGTGGCCGGTGGCCGGTGGCCGAATTCAAAAGAGGATTTGTCTACACAAGGGCGGCCACACATGGGCGGATTGGAGGGTCCGATTTGGACTTATTCACACAAGGGGGGCTACACATGGCTGCCTCTCATAAGAGAGGGCAACCCTTTTGGCCTATAAAAGGAGGCCATTTCTACACACATTTTACAGTGTGAAGTTGATGCAACAAGGTGGGTGTGAGGTGGTGAGAGTGAAGCAAGGTGGGAGCTCCATTAAGGGTATAATCCCTTTGTAACTACTTCTTGTTTTGAAGTACTAAAGCCATTGAGTGGCTGCTTTCCCGTGGACGTAGCCCACATTGGGTGAACCACGTGTATTGTGTGTACTCTCTCTCTCTCTCTACCCTATAATCTCGTGTATGTAAATCTGTCTCTCTCCATTAAGTAATCTACTCAATTTTCTATTTAGCTACGTCTTATTTCCTAACATGCACTTTGCTATAGAGCTCTCTCATGTTTTTCTTGTTTTGTATGTCACAACATTGGAGATGGTGCCTTAATAACACAAATGTCAAGAATTGGAAGTACATCACCATCCAACCCTTGGATGCAAGTGATGAAGAAAGTGATCAGTCAAGTGACGAGGATCAAATTTTCCTATGTATGGTAGACATCATGATGCAATCAGTAACACTTTGCATGTAGGTAATAACTTTGCCATGAATACAAATGAAGACGGGGTAGACTTCTACCTCTTGAGGTACTCAAAAGATAAATACAAAACAACACATGGACTAAGAGATTTTTGGGACAATTGCATTTTTTCAAATTCCTATTTGGTTGAGGGCTACTACTTTGAGCTAGTTGATGGTACCAAGGATGTTTATTACATACCTCTTGACTAGCCAAAAGTGTTGTTGGCATTGCACTTGGTTCTATCCATCAAGATACCTTTGGAACACTTGCATGGTGAGCCACATGAGTTCAAATAATCTCTAGAGGTTTATGAAATGTGTACAATTGCATACCAACGGTGTTGTAGGTCTTTGTATATTTGAGCCTAATAAACAATAGTTTTACTACAATTATCTTTTTTCGTACTTGAGTCCTCCAAAAACACAGTCACAGATGTAGACTCTTAATTCTTACTTTTCACTTTCTATAGTCCATGTGTGGTGTGTTTGACTCTCTTTCACTGCTACTTCTCCCATGATATTAGAGCGTTGATTTCAGCGAGCATATAAGGCACACACGGTAGTGTTTTCATGTTGGTAAAGGGTGGGAGACCCTCTTTCTCTATAAAAGGGACTGAGAGACCCTTGGCTGCATTCTTTGGTGCAAAAACCTTGGAGGTGTTTGACTCTCTTTCACTGCTACTTCTCCCATGATATTAGAGCGTTGATTTCAGCGAGCATATAAGGCACACGCTGTCGTGCAGCTCCGCTGCCATGATGAGAAAAAGAGAAGAGAAATGCAAGCTAAGCTTCTTTGAAGCCTACACATTAAGTGAGCAGTGATTAGGGCTTGATAACAGGCCAAGCTTAATGATTAATGTCTGCCAGATGCGGCGTAGAAGGGCCAACAGATGCCTCAATGATGCCAAAAATGAGTATGCTTGCAGTGACCACAGATGAGAGATTATGATCTAGAACTGTAATGCTTGAAGTGCTCTACCGGCTTGTCTTTACGGCTTGTCGATTGGAGCCACGGTGAAGAAGTTATGGCACTTTGAAGTTTAAGTTGATTGCAGATCTGTACCGGATTGGGCAACTGCAGGTGAGGTGACAGAATTGAAATGAATGCACGGGCCTGAAGTGCTCAATTTTTGGAACCCGTCGGTCTTTTCAGATCAGTGATCGGGTTTACGGTTGCCATGTTATTGGCCATTAAAGATTCGCCAGGGGTCGATTCTGTACCAAGCCGGTCCGCTCAGACGGTATGCCATCTGGGAAATTTTGAGCTTCAGTCAGGTTTTGGGAACTCGAATCTTGTTCGGTATTTCATCTCTTGCAGTGCACTGTTGACTGGTGCTTCAATTAAATTGTATTTCATGACCAACTAATGAAGATACGACTGATGTGCTTATCAGTACCTTGGATGATAAATATGCTAAGTGGATTGAGCTCGAGAAGCATTAAAATGTCGTGCTTAGCAATTCTTGGCTAGATTATGTATGCTTAAAGTGGTGCCGTTACAAAAGCACAAAAAGTTCTTCATGAACTCTTCATCCGAAATGTCAGCCCATGGGACATATTGATCGTGGGATATTCTTAGCGGCCACTGGAGGTGCTTGGCGATGCTTTAGTGGAATGTATATGCAATGGGGTGCCCACTATGAAGTTTAAGGGCCGCCCGATGAGGAAATGTGGCCGACCATACCACATGAGCCTTAACGGTGGACGCCCATCGATTAAGTGGCCGCCCAAATTCAATAGGGCTTAAGTGGTGTGTGAACAAAAGGAAAATAAAAAAAAGCATGGCAAAGAGAAGCAGGCAGTGAGCGGCACATCAGAGGAGAAGAAGCTCGCCCTAGGCAAGGCATTGCTCGGATGAGCGCACGATTGAAGCAAAATCTACTTACGGTCTCCTCGCGCAGATGTTCGACACCGCACACACCGGGTTTTGTGAAGGTCGGAAGTCGACCCCGCCACATCATCGAAGTCGTTCCCGTGCCACGTCAGTGATGCCGGCGCCATTGCAAAAAGAAGGCACACACTATTAATAGCGGGATACTTTTTGCATGCAGGGTATTGGAAGCTTGGAACGAAAGGGAAGAAGGGAGAGGAGGGAGTCGAAGGGCAAGACGGGGATGAGCTACCTCTCTCTCGCTCTCATCCTCGAGCTTGAGAAGCATAACGAAACTCCTCTCTCGTCCTCGAAGCAACCAAAGAAAAGGAGAGACTCTCTTTTTCTCTCTCTCTCTCTCTCTCTCTCTATCTCTCTCTCTCTCTCTCTCTCTCTCTCTCTTCCTAGTCCTCAGACTTAAGCTTGAGAAGAGGAGAGCAAGGAGCCAAAAATCAAGGAAAGGGCGTGCAATTCAGGGGATTCTCTCTCTACAAGTAGCTCTGAAAGACGCTCTACCGAGCAAAGCAGGGCAATCAAAGAGAGTCTCAAGAGCTCTTGACAACATCGAAAGAAAAACTTGAGGCTTATTGTTGGTAACCAAAGCAATAGAAGAAGCATAAGATCAGGCTAAGGAAGGCACTCGGAGAAGCAAGGGATAAAGCTTCGGATAGCAATTGAAGAGCAGGAGGGAGTTAAATTGCAGAGCATGAGGGAGTTAAAGTACAGACCATGAGGAAGTTAATGTGAAGAGCATAAAGAGCAGGATAATCGATAATAATTGAGGCTTGATGATTGATGCAGTAGTGTTTTCATGCTGGTAAAGGGTGGGAGACCCTATTTCTCTATAAAAGGGACTGAGAGACCCTTGGCTGCATTTTTTGTTGCAAAAACCTTGGAGGTGCTTACATCTTTTATCCCTCTTGCAGAGCATTGTTTGGAAAATTGCAGAGGAGAGGAGGCTGTGTTTGTACAGGCAAGTAGCTTGTGGGCACCGGTATGAGAACATTTTGATACCCTAGTACTTAGAATTTTTGGGGCAGCAGATTTTAATTTAAACCTAGTGCTGGTATCTATTGTTGCAAAGGCGGTCTTCACCAATTTGGATATTCTCAATCTTGTTTTCCTCCTTGTATGGTATGTTTGTCATATCTTGCCTTGTGACTTTTTAGACTACATAGGAGAATACGCTACAAGATGTGTTGTGTGCAGGTTTGAACGGAAGGATCTGGTTGGTAGTAGAGAGTTTGTTGAGTTTTCATACCGGAACATCGTAAAAGTGTCTTATTTTTGGAAATATAAATGATTTTAATGTGCCTTTCCTTGTCCATGTTGTTAGTCTCTGTCTTGGACACTCTATGAATTTAGAGAAATATTTAAAGTTGTTGACGAACATGACACCAAAGTGTACTTCAAAATAGTTTTAAACTCACTATAGTTCCGGTTTCAAGTACCTGATTTCTTGTTCAAGTACTTAAAGGGGGTATCTAGGCAGTCTCAATGTAATGGAAATCGCCTATGAGCTTTGAGAATAGTGGAATTAAGAGAATTACAGTGAGAACTTTTGTGAGACTACTTGGAGAACATAGAGGGGGAAATGAATTAGCGGTAGCAACATAACCGTAATACTTAATTAACTTGGCATAAATAATACTTTTGTAGGAGAGAGAGAGTTTAGAGAACTTGACAACAGTTGAGGACCAGATTTATGTGGAGCTGGTCCCTCCTCCAAAAGGCTTTTGTATTATAGATTCTCCTATAAAGAGAGACTTGGTACAATACAATCTTTGTGTTCCTTATACCCTAGGTGCTGCTATGAAGGTGGAAAGCTTCATGCATCACAAGCATAACATAAGATTTGTAAAAGCATTAACCATCCCCGGCCTCAGTCCCAAGGCCTCAAAAACCGTTGAAAGTGGAGAGAGCTAGCGGGGAATGAGGGTAGGTAAGAGGAAGAAGAATCATTCATAGGAGAAAGAAATAGTTCCTCACTTATCATCATTCTTTTTGCTTAGCATAACATAATAGCATAGTAATGAAGATGAAGAAGATGGCAAGCTTAAGCATTGAAGCATGGCTCTTGGTTGGATTTGCATTCCATAGCGAAGAGTGTTGATGTAGGCTCTCAACAAGATTGAAGAAGGAGATGGAGATCATGCACTTTGCACCTCACACAATAAGTGTGCATGTGTGTGTGTGTGTGTGTGTCTCTCTCTCTCTCTCTCTTGTATTATTTATTTATATCATTTGGACAAGTGTCAAGGCTTTTCCTCTTTGAGATAAAGAGTTGAATTATTTATTTAAATGCATGTTAATTCTCATTGGACCCTTTTAAATCATATCCAATAGTATTTAAGAACATCATGAGGGCAAAATGGGGAGGATCTTGACATGTGTCTTTTGTGCTTCTTAAGAGATCATGTTTGAATTGAACACTTGAAGCACCTTAGTCATTTAAGCACGACAATCTTCAATGCCTCTTAAGAGATCATGTTTGAATTGAACACTTCTAGCATCTTAGTAGTTTAAGCATCACAAGCACCTCACGCTTGGGCAAGGTTCCCACAAACACCTTAAGCACCTTAGTCAGCAAGCACGACAAGCACCTCATGCTTGAGTAGGATTCCCACCTCAAGGTGAGGCCCAGCTTGCTTAAGGTCCTAGGTCTACGGACCTTTAATACTAACCATTGGAGGTCTTTAATGAAGCTAACCCTAAGGTATTTAAGATTCATTAGCTAGCATTCCTCTTTGGCGGACCATCTCTCCTTTGGACCCCTTTAACCTTGGCCCCGTGTTGAAATAGATCCATAATCACATGTCTCTATTCTAACTCTTGAGCTCTTGTTTGTTCTCCCACATTAAATGATTAATTCAATATGAGAAAATCATTTGGGGTGGTTAGATATTAGATTTTATGAAACTCAAAGTACCAATCACAGGTTGTAAGTGCATGTTCTACAATGTACAATTGTGCAGATCAGGTACTTAAAATATCATGGATGGAACATATCTGTAAAATACGTACTTTAAGTACCATTGTTGGTAGTCTCCTATCATCCTTCACATGTATCTATTTGCAAAAATGGTACCCTAAGCTCCATTGTGGGTAGTTTCATAGATCTCTTTTAACATCCACGTTTTCACATCAGATACAACAAGTGCCTTGGTTGGTACTTAAAGGGGTTATCTAGGTAGTTTCAAAGTACCAATCACAGGTTTTAAGTTTATGTTCTACAATGTAGAAGTGTGCAGATTAGGTACTTAAAGTCCCATGGATGGAATATATCTGTAAATTAGGTACTTTAAGTACCATTGCTGGTAGTATTACAACATCCTTCATATGTACCTATCTACAAAAATGAAACTACCATTATGGGTGGTTTCACAATTCCCTTTTAAAATACATGTGTGTACATCAAGTACACCAACAAGTACCTTGTTTGGTATTTAAAAGGGGTATCTAGGTAGTCATAAAATACCAATGACACATTTTAAGTGCATGTTTACAATGTAGAAGTGTGGATATTAGGTACTTAAAGCACCATGGATGGAATATATATGTAAATTAGGTACTTCAATTATCATTGTTGGTAGTCTCCCAGCATCCTTTACATGCATCTGTCTACAGATAGGGTACCCTAAACTACCATTGTGGGTGGTTTCATACTTCCCTTTAAAATACATGTCTGCACATCAGGCACGCTAAGTAACTTGGTTGGTTGTATTTTTTCTTTCTAGTGCTAGAATTCTAGAATGCAACATGCCTATAAGGACAAGAGGCCTCAAATATTGAATCATAACATGGTATTTGAAGCCCTTTTTTTCTTTTTTGAACACACCATCCACAACCACAACCAAACACACACTACCCACAACATGAATTGAGTCCAGCAACAATGGTGACATAATGGAATAACTATAATTTCAACTTTTGTGTCATCGATGAGTTACATGTTAATCAATTAGTACAAAGGCATTCTAAATGTTGCCAAAAAGAAAATCATCCCTCATGGGAAATAGGCATATTCATGGCTTTGTAAGAGTGTTAGCTTACGAATAGGTAGTTATAATGGCAAATATGCATATACATGCAGAGATACTAGCACTTAAAGAGAATTGGCCTCAGTTGTGACCCTTTCAAGTATCCTTCATAACTGGTCACCTTTCCAGCTCGCTGCCTCCTTTAATGAGTTCTAAGTGAGAGAGAGTGTTGTATATGCTAGAGAGAGAATAGGGTGGAAAAAGGACATTTTAAAATTCATTTACCCACCTCTCTTTTAGATTACTAAATAGAATATTTTAAAATACAAAATATGGAAATGGCTTCTTTTAAAATCTTAGCATAGGCCTTTTTGCCCTTTCTTTTAGGCTTGGTCAAACTTGGCTTAAGCCTTAAGCATTCCCTTAAACTGTCAAATAAAGAGGCCCTTCTATAACCCATTCACTTCCTAATGCTACTCTTCACACCATGGGCTATCACCAAGGAACCTTTGTTCATTCATTGAGTGGTCTCCAAACACGCTAGTATAGCCAACAACAACCAATTGTCCACCAATACTGATCAAGCTCTTGGTCAATGTAGGAACATGTTTCTCATTCTTGATAAGAAATGAAGAACCATTATGGAAGTGCAACTGCACATATCTACAATGCACACAATCTCACAAGACCGATTGCTGCCTAGTTGCACAAAACCCTGACTTGAAGCACCATAGGGCTTCAAAAAACCTCACCACGAACCTCACAAAAAGAAGCATATAATCAAACTGTTTGGTTATACAACCCACAATTTCCATACATAGGGCATTCCAGAAGCTAGTATGTGCACTAGCAATGCCCAAAACATGCAACAATGCAAAATTGCACTCACAAAGACTGTACTAACCTGTAAATATATGCAAACTATATATGTGACCAAATAACTCCTTTGCAACCTATTTTTGCCTAAGAAAAACACATGTTGCAAAAAAACACAAAAAACAGGGGTGTGATCGAAGATGAAAAAATTCCTGTATGAACCTTGTGAGGCTTGGATGAAGGCCGAAACAATCAGAAATGCGGATTTTGAGGGGAGGAAAGCCCTACAGCATTATTTATAGCACTTGATGTCTTCTCTACACTCACCAAAATTCTCCTTGATGATCTGTGATAGTGACCCAGTGCACAAGGGAGAAGGAGAAGTGTGAGAGAAAGATGGAGAGAGACACATAGAAAATGGTGGACTTCTTATCACAATAATGATAGGGTTTGTGAGTCCTTATTACTTAACCTAGAAAGAGTAGTGTATTGTCGTCCAGCCTCATATAGGTGGGCACATTGAGCTTCACATCCCAACATAGAGACTGCTTGTTTCTTTCGAGGAGGGAGATAGAGCCTTCCTCAAGGTTCCAGAGCATTCATAGAGTTTGAAGATTGAAACACTGTCTAAGTTGTCACCTAGGTAATGTGGACCGTTCACAATACTTAAGCACATAGGGCAAGTAGCCTACAAGTTTCCTATGAAAGAGAGAGATCCTCTAGAAAAAAGAAGAAAGAAATGAATTTCCTATGAAACACATTTCAGTGGTGAGCCCACATGAGTTCAAGGGCGTGTACTTAGCATTCACAACTCTAATTAGCTAGGTACTTTTGGCGCGGCTCATGTCACATGGGTCAGGCCTACAATCTTGCATCACATAACCAACATTCCCTCTCTCCCTCTTTCTCTCATCATACCTCCAACAATATGTAGGGCTGAGAATCCCTGACCCTTGAACTAACGGCTGCAAAATTGGCTTGGCCTACATTACGGGCCCCAAGGGAATTGAAAATGTTGCTGGATTGGAGCAGGGATGTTGCCAATTTTATAAGGATTTGGAGAGATGAGAGAAATATTCTCTCGATGCTCCTACGACCTGCTTCTTGAGTTGCGGGTAGACACCAGCTGCCCATTCTGGGAAGGGCGCCCCTCCTCTACGGTTGGAGTCGGCCACCAAGACGTGAAATGCAAGGAGGAGATGATGAAGCCATTTGTGCGGTGTGTTGACATGGATTGGGCATGTGGGTTGGCTGGCATGGTTGGCGAGAGAGTACTCCTCCATATAAGTGGAGGCATGCAAAAACAACCACACGGAACTCACTCTAGTAGTTTTAATATAGATATAGACATAGATGTGTAGATGTGTAGATGTGTAGATAGAGATTCCCAAATATTTGATCACAAGCACAAGATCTTATCGCTACTTTCACAACATGTCCAATGTATAGCGGTATACCTCATGTTCCTATGTTATTTCTCTTGGAGTTTCAATGGATCACCCTAGTGGTGCTTTTTAACATTCCCAAATCTTAGAGCACCACCTCAAGAGGAACACTCCTATCACAATAGATTCAACATGTAGTGCTATACCTCATGTTCATGTGTCTTCACACAAGATGTTTTAGTCAAATTACCACATCTAGACTTCGAACATCGAGGATTACAAGAACATCATGAGCTTCTGTAGGGGAGCTAGCTGGGTGTGATTGGGGCCATGGGACTGTCGCCCCAAGGTGGGGGGTCAACAATCTACCACACACAGCTAGTTGTGTGGTGCATCACTAGCTAAAGCGTATGATCTTGTAGACTATAGGGAAAATCAAGGGAAAGGGGAGCATTTCTTGTGTCAACTCTACACATTGACCATCCTATGGCACGAAGACGCATTAGATTATTGATTGATAGGATGGAAGAAGAAAAAGCCAATCCTTAGTGCCAACTATATTCGAACTCACAACCTACACACTCCCACTCAATGATAAATCATAGACCATGTGAACTCGGCTTGAACGAGTTGGAGACCTGCGAGCTCGCAACTTTGCACCTAATTACATCCAACGATGCATGTTACTCTTCGATCGCAATGCATTAGATCGTCAGTAGGACTTCGTCTAGCTAAATGCCTACGTACTTCACTCAAATGGACCATAACGCTACCACAGCTCCTGGCCTAGATACACCTCCATCCATGCATGCCCATTGCCAATGATGTAGCTCTCTCTCTCTCTCTCTCTCACACACACACACACACACACACACAATGTTTAGATAGCGTCGCACCTGCAAACCAAACGTTTGGTTACGCCTACGGTCTCTGTCACACGTAAATCTCTCTCTCTCTCTCTCTCTCTCTCTCTCTCTCACACACACACACACACACACACACACACACACACACAGAGAATGTTTAAACAGCGTATTAAACATACAATCAGATGCAAGGTGCTACCTGTAGCTGCAAACCAAACGTTTGGCTACATGTACTTTCTCTGTCACAAGTAAATCTCTCTCTCTCTCTCTCTCTCCCCCTCGTGTCTCTCTCCCTCTCTCTCTCTCACACACACACAAGTAGACAACACACCAAACTCACAATGAAGTCGCTCTCTCGCTCTCTCTACACAACACTCTTTTTTGTGCACAAGGTGCATCTCTCTCTCTTTTTTGCAAGAAAGGGGGGCTATATTACGAACTTTGATGGACAAAACGAGAAGGGAGCCAATGGGGAGGGAGAGAGAGAGAGAGAGAGAGAGATAGTAGAGCAACCCTTGTCAAGCACCTTTTACAGGCAAATTAGGATGGTCATTTCGATGTGGTAGCCACTCCTCCTCCATGAAGCAGTGCTACAACACGCGGAACAGTTTCGGGACAAGAATCCACACAAATATCTGAGCATAATTCTAACGGTACTTCGCAGTCAGAGCAGCAATTGACACCAGTGACACACTCGATAGCAGGGCAAATCTTCTGGCTCTCTGCAGATTTGCTGAGGCAGAGCAGTAGCAACACAAGATCAGCAAGAATGGTGGACAACTTCAATGGCTCCATGATCACCCTCACACAAGCACAAGTATCAACACCCTCACACAAACACAAGCCCCTCCTTTAGGGCTGCGGCAAGGGGCTGCGGCCAGCCACCAAGACATGAAATGCAAGGAGGAGTTGATGAAGCCATTTACGCTTGTGTTGACATGGATTGGGCATGTGGGTTGGCCGGCATGGCTGGCGAGAAAGGTCTCCTCCATATTGGAGGCATGCACAAACAACCATGTGGAACTCACTCTACTCATTTTCTTATAGATATAGATAGAGAGATATAGATGTGTAGACGTGTAGATAGAGATTCCTGAATCTTTTATCACAAGCACAAGATCATATCGCTACTTTCAGAACATGTCCAATGTATAGCAGTATACCTCATGTTCCTATGTTATTTCTCTTCATTGGAGTTTCAATGGATCACCCTAGTGGTGCTTTTTAACATTCACAAATTTTAGAGCACCACCTCAAGAGGAACACTCCTATCACAATAGATCCACATATAGTGCTATACTTCATGTTCATGTGTCTTCACACAAGATGTTTTAGTCAAATTACCATATCTAGACTTCCAACATAGCGGATTACAATTACAAGAACATCATGAGCTTCTGTAGGGGAGCTAGCTGGGTGTGATTGGGGACATGGGATTTTTGGCCCCAAGGTGGGGGGTCAACAATCTACCACACACAGCTAGTTGTGCGGCACATCACTAGCTAAAGCATATGATGTTGTAGAATAAAAACAAGGGAAAGGGGAGCATTTCTTGTGTCAACTCTACACATTGACCATCCTACGGCACGAAGTCGAATTAGATCATTGAATGATCTAAGCCGTTGGATTTCATAGGATGGAAGCAGAAAAGGCCAATCCTTGGTGCCAACTATATTCGAACTCACAACCTACGCACTCCCACTCAGTGTTGAATCCGAGGCCATGTGAACTCGGCTTGAATGAGTTGAGACCGAGTTCGCCCTAATTACATCCAACGGTGCACGTTACTCTTTGATCGCAATGCGTTAGATCGTCAGGATGACTTCGTCTAGCTAAAGGTCTATGTACTTCATTGGAATGCACTATAATGCTACCACAACTCCTGGCCTAGATACACCTCCGTCCATGCATGCCAATGATGTTGCTCTCTCTCTCTCTCTCTCTCTCTCTCACACACACACACACACACACACACAATGTCTAGACAGCGTAGCACCTGCAAACCAAACGTTTGGTTACACCTACCCACGGGACTAAGTGACACATAAAATTGAATGCGGGGGGGGGGGGGGGGGGGAGGAGATCAACGGTCCGCGAGTCAACGGTCCGCGAGTGGGAGGCAGATCTCAAGGCGGACTAAACTTGGGCAACGCGAAAATCGAGTTGCCGCTACGATTGCATAAAATATCGTTTGTGGACTTCCCAACCATGGATCACACACACACACAAGTAGACATTACACCAAAAACACAATGAAATCTCTCTCTCTCTCTCTCTTTCTCTCTCTCTCTCTCTCTCTCTCTCTCTCTACACTCAACGCTCTGTTTTGTGCACAAGGTGCATATCTCTCTATTTATTGCAAAAGGAGGGGGGTGGGGGGCAGGCTATATTACGAACTTCGATGGACAAAACGAGAAGGGAGCCAATGGGAGGAGGGGGAGGGGGAGCGGGGGAGAGAGAGAGAGAGAGAGAGAGAGAGAGAGAGGGGTAGTGGAGCACCCTTGTCAAGCACCTTTTACAGGCAAATTAGGATGGCATGATGATAGGTTATTTAGATGTGGTAGCCACTCCTCCTCCACGAAGCAGTGCTGCAACGCGCGGAACAGTTTCGGGGCAAGAAGGCAAACACAAAGCTGGGCATAATGCTAACGGGATTTTGCAGTCCATGCAGCAACTGACACCATCGATACACCCGATAAGAGGGCAAACATCCTCCTGGCCCTCTGCGGATTTGCTGAGGCAGAGCAGTAGCAACACAAGAGCAAGAATGGTGGACAACTTCAATGGCTCCATGATCACCCTCACACTCACAGGCGGACATATCATCATTTGCAGTATGAGCTACATATTGTATGCGGACGGGCATCACGGGTAGCTGCGGAGGACGGTCATCACATGCAAAAATAATTCAATGGAATGCACTGTACTTTTCTGCGGAGGACGGTCATCACAAACAAAAATAATTTAATGGAATGCACTATACTTTTCGGTACTTTTTGGCTACTTCTCCCAATTTCACACATGCACAATGTATTTCACTTTTGCCAGGCATCCAAAAAGTTATACTTTTTAGCGTACGCATTTTCGTGTAAGTTACACATGGGCCCGCCTCAGAGTTCGGGACAATGTTCGGGAAAAATCAATTTTCCAAACATACAAAATTCCTGTCCTTGAATTTGCCAAGAGGAAATTTTAGAAAATTAGGCTACTTTTTAAAGTTTTTACACAATTTTTCTCTATTTTGCAGCAGAATTTCTCCTTTTTCCCTTGCCCTAGACGGGCATTTTGGAAATTGAAAATGGCACTATATTAAGTTGAGACACATTTTTCCCCAACACTGGAAAAGATAGGTTGGACTTAACCAAGAGCTTGTTCAAATACTTGTGAAGCTGGCTCAAACTTACAGGAGAAGGAAACGAAATTCGTTCAAAATTTGAGAGTTTTAGTTGAATTTTTCAAATTTTATACATGAAAACATCCTCAAATAAGTAAGTATCCTCTTCATTTCGAGGTGAGAAGGTCTTTTAACTGCTTCAAAAAAATATGCTACTCCACATTGCTAGCTTCAAAAAGTAAAGTAAAGAAAACATAAAGGACAACATTTTTTTGGCTTTATGGAAGAAGCCTTTATTTTTCCATAAAGGGGGGTGCTGGTGAATTATATTAGAAGAACAAAAATTACAAAATATAACCGATTACAAAGTGGGTACTTCTGGCAAAACATGACCAGCCCATACTGATGACCATCCGACATAGTTACATGACTAGAACCAATACAAAGCATACAATTAACGGATGGCAACGTCCAAGGAACTAGGCGGTTCATTAAGCACTTGCTGTACATGTTGCATTAGTCTCAGACCATTGTTATACTGCCTTCTGAATTTTTCTCCTTCATTCTTGCAGTCATCCATCATTAGTCGCAGGTGGATGTAGGATCAGCCATCCAGAAGCACTTCTTGTTGTTTATTGATATTGGCATTGTTGTAGTAGCTCATGCAGTCCGAGAGCACTTTGAAGTTGGCTTGATAGATCCGACATTGGTCCACCTTCAATTTATTTTCCTGCAAATTAAGATTAGCAAAAAGGGTTTCTCTGACTTTTAGTCTGGTTATAAGAGTTGTCAAACACCCTGTTATTCCTTTCGTTCTAGATGATCCACAAGAATTCATCCCTTAATTTTATTCCATACAACTGAAAAAGTGGAGATTGAATCACCAAGCAACAACTGTTTCCACCTAGGACTGTATTCCAATGCTGAGATTAACAGGGAGAGGATTCTTTGACTGCCTGCACAATTCAAAAAGAGGTGTGGAATGTCCTCCACTGCTCTGTGGCAGCTGACACACATTCTAGGCCCTAGTCCTACCTTTTTCATACGGCTACCTGTCCAAACTGCCTTGTGGAGTATCAACCAGAGCAACATCGAATGCTTGGCTAGGATTCCCTGATTCCAGATAGTCTTGAATTTCAAAAACCACTGTCTCCTGTCTAGAGACACGTTCCATCTAGCATTAAGCAGTACATGAACCGGAGTAGGAAGCGTAGGGGGAAGAGTGGGAGGGTTGGAGAGCCCACTCCCTTCTTTCCAGTAATAGAGCTTTAGTCGAGGGGGAGTCAATGCTGGAGAGCATCCATTCACATTCTTTGGGGAGACTATGCCTTCTGAGTTTAACTAAATTTAATTCCCAAGGTTGAAGTTGTGCCTTGTGGATGAGTTCAGAATCGGACAGCCATCTGTGTTCCTCCTTGTGCCAAATATCTTGCCATTTTGCAAGTCCTTTATAGTGGATTTTCCTGGCTATATGGAGTTGCCTAGGGCTGAGAGGAGGTGTGGGAGGGAGGGACCACCATAGAGAGTCATGACTTCTAAGGGAGATACTATGTTCAGAGTTCCAATTGACTTTGAGATGGTTTCTGTACCTGTTCCAAGAGCTCGAGAGGGATCAATTTTGAGAAGGTTTGATCCACTAGTATTGACTTGAGCTGTCCAAAGAAAATAGCGACCAAGGGTAGGCCAACCCACTCTTTTGCCTCTTTAACCTTGAATTTGGGAAGGTTCTTGAATAGTAGCATTGCCCACTCTTCTTCCTGCTGTTCTATGGCCTTGATGATTAGCTTAATAGCTAGTTTGTCTGCCCAGGATTTGATGTTAGTAAGACCTAAGCCCCCTTCTTCCTTTGGGAGACAGCAAATATTCCATTGCACTTTAGCCATTCCTTTTCTAAGAGGGTCTCCTGATCATAAAAAAATCCTGCAAACCTTGGTGATGCTTTTCAAGTGTGAGTCTGGGGGACGCGAGCATGAGAGGAAGAAGATAACATAGCTAGATAATAAATGTTTAACCACAATGGTCCTACGTACTATATTAGCTTGGAAGCCCAGACACATGTTCAGCTTGGAGGAGAATCTCTCCATAACCCATTGCCACTTATGTACCAAACACACTCTAAACCCAAAGGGTATGCCTAACAGCCTGAAAATGACACCATCTTGTAGTATCGTATAGCCCTGGTTAGTTATCCAATCAGGGAGAGGTGAGTAAGAGGAACAAATACCAGTCTTGATGTGATTTATTCGGGAGCCTGATGCTCTGCAAAAAATATCTAAACACTCCCAGAAAGCTGCCAGTGAATGGTTGTCATTCCGAAGAAGTTCATTAGTGTCATCGGTAAACTGGGAAAGCCATTGTTGTTTACCATTTGGTAACAATATGCCTTTGAGTATACCACTATCCATTCTGGCTTTTACTAGTAGCCAATTGAGAGCATCTGTAGAGATAGCGAAGAATCATGGTGCTAAAGGGGATCCTTGCCTGATTGATCGGTTTAGAGGGAAGGGGTCCGAGAGGAATTCATTGAGGGCTACCCTACCATGAACCTTGCCTAGCAGAGTGAGGACACACCTTACAAGATTAGGACCAAATCCCATCATACTCATACTCTCCAAAATAAATGACCATTCCAACTTGTCTCATAAGCCTTGTCAAAACATACCTTTATAAAAACAAAGTCTTGTTTAGAAGATTCAACATATTCAATACCTTCCCACATAGAGATAACAACTTCCATGATTCTTCTACCCTTTATAAACCCTTTTTGTTCAGCTCACAACCACTCAGTCAGGGCAGGGGTGATTCTGTTGGCTATGGCTTTGGCAAACAATTGGTAAGCCGATGTTATTATGGTTGGGGGTCTCAAGTTGGCAAGTAGATATTTAGGGCCTTTCTTATGCAGGACAAGCCTTAGAGGAGTGTCTGGTTAGCATACTTTCAATGTTTTCAGTGATGACTGAGACTTAAATTAAATGTTTTTTCAATTTTAAAATAGTAAATGGATCCTTTTATTTCACCCTTCATTTCTTATCCTGACATGCTTGACTTTTCTTGCATTCTATTGTTTTAGAATGTTAAAGTGAAGATTCATCTTGCATAATTTGCATTATTTTTTACACACACACACACATTGATGAGTTCTTTTTATTTCACATTTCATTTCATAGCCTCACATGGCTTGACTTTTCTTGCACTCTATAAATTAATTCTAATCAATATTTGAGAAAGTCTCTTTTATTAAGCGGCCGTTGGTCAAATTTCCTCCCCATCACAAGAAGAGAACCGGAAATACTATCATAAATTTAAAATATTTTTGAACTATTTTCTCACATATTTCACCACTATACTTCCCTTTACCATGGTTTGCAGCTGGCTAGTCTTGATTTTCAACCGGCTCAAGGCTAAGCTCATGCTATCCTTTTCCGAACACCGATTCCAGTTAAACTCAACCTGATGACTTTATCACTTCGTTATTTTTTTAGAAATCCACCATGACCCTTTCACTTGTTTTTCTAAAGGTACACTTGGCTACCTTCAAACATGAAGGAAAACTTTTTTATTTTTAAAAGATTTAGAGGCTTGATCTTATTTGTATATCTATACATCTATACTATTTCTTTAATGGGGACAAGTTCGCGTGACCCACCTTTGGTAGGTCTCGCTGGCTCTTACCACGGGCTGCCTTGTGGCTAACAATGGGCGCTTTGCATAAAAAAAATACATGATTCTCTCTCCGTGTGTTTGTGTGTGTCTCCCTCCAGTAGTACTTAGTTGTCAACACAATATTATCTCGTAATCCCTTGTTTGCCCTTTTTTGTTGACCCTATAGTGCCACATCATTTCAAAATATATATATAAGTCATTGTATTTGCTGGGACACCATTGTGTTGTACTCATTTAAAAGATTCCAATGCTTACTGACTTCAACTCCCATACATCCATTCTACTATATAACTGCGAGCCATCCTAGTTGCACAAAACCCTTACGTGAAGCACCATAGACTGAAAACCACTTTCCATGGGGAATCACATGGAAAGATGTTCCTAAATCATTGATCCAATCATTGACATACCAATCAGAAGTGATGGGTTCAGAACTCAAGTAAAGAGGATATCCTTATCCTCATCAATGCATGCTACATTAATCTCTTTGATTTGCACATTAGAGCCTTTAGAACTTTGGCCCTCTTCCTTGTCTTTGCCTTTTTCAACTTTCCACTTAGGACAATGTTTCTTCATATGTCCCTTCTTATGACACCAATAGCACTCGATGTCCTTTTTGCCAGGAGCACGCGATTTGCTTCGAGACTTTGATCTCTTACTAGATTTCTCTTTAGCATTAGATATGCCTCTAGCAAATTAAGCAATGCTACCTTTTGTTGGCTCCGAATTCTTTCTCTTTACTTATTTAGTTAACAAGCCACCCTACACATTGGCACTTCTAAGACCAACAACATGTGCAAAATTACTAAGAGCTGTAGGAAAGGTTTTCGAGCTCTCTAGAAATGTAGCTAGCAAAAACATGGCCTTAATAGAGTCCTCAAACTTGATACCCTGCGATGACGATTGGTTGAGATTTGTGTTGCACTCATTGAGATGATTAGACATTGGAATGCACTCTTCCATCTTCAAATCATTCATCTTCTTCAATCAATAGACGTGAGAGGATGCACTCTACTTCTCATAGAGGCAACATAGCCTTTTCCATACACCATAGCTTGTAGTTTCCTCAACAACATTCAAGTAACAAGAGTTAGCGTAATGGTTGAACATGCCAACTCATCAAGTTCCACCAATGCTTCTTGTGTCATGTCCTTTGGCTTGACTCCTTTCAGCTTGATGGGTTGTCTTCTTCTTTTGCACCGAAACATGCCAAATTTTTTGCTTCCTTGTTGCTTCCAAAATGGGAAGTTAGAGCCATATATCTTCTTAATGTTGTACAAAGTTGTCTCAGAACTAGACACCATCATCCTTCACAACTTGCAAAAGACAAAAAACTCACTATTACTGATCTCTAACCACCTACAACAAAATTTCTGCAGACAAACTGGTCCTCTGAATAGGTCCCAAAAAACAGCACCAAGTGTCAAGTCTACGCATGAAAATTTGCAACATAATCTTAGAGAAACTCACTGACAGGATACTCTGCACAACGCATATGCATCAACAAACAGATGTATACAATCCACTGACTAGCTGTGCCACAAGTCTATACATGGATTGAGCTTTAGAAAGGGGTTGTTGGGGGATCACTCTCCAGTATCTATTCCACCAAAGTGATCTGCACCTCAAGTACCAATCGGCTTCACAAAACCTCACCATGACCCTCACAAAAGAAGTATATAATCCCAAACTGTTTGTTCATACATCCCACAATTTTTATACACAAGGCAATCCACAAGCTAGTATGCGCACTACAATGCCCAAAACTACAGCAAAATTGCACTGTCACAAAGACTGCAGTAACCTGTAAATGTCTACAAACTATATATGTGACCAAATACGTCCCTTGAAGCTTATTTTGGCCTAAGAAAAACACTTGTTGCAAAAAAACGCAAAAACAGGGGTGCCATCAAAGATGACAAAAATTCTTGTATGAACGTTGCAAGGCCCGAACAAAGACCGAAACAGTAAAAAATGCCAACTTTGAGGGTAGGAATGCCCTACAAAATTATTTACAACACTTGATGTCTTCTCTGCACTCACCAAAGCTCTCCTTGATGATTTGTGACAGTGACCCGGTGCACTATCGGTTGCTTCCCACCGGCTCTTATACCAATTGAAGAGCACACAACAAGGATGGAGGCACAAGGGAGAAGGAGAAGTGTGAGAGAAAGGAGAGAGAAGCACACAAAAAATGGTGTACTCCTTATCATAATAATGATAGGGTTTGTGACTTCTTATTAATTAACCTAGAAATAATAGTGTATTAGGGTGTATGCATGATAAGGTGTACCCACTTTTAGCAGTTGCCCCCACCAAGACAACCAAGAAACAACCTCTTTTTTGCCATTCCTACATACATTTGATATGCTTGCACTTACTTTGAAGAGGCAATATTTGGTAGCCACACAAAGCACATAGTTACAAACACAATGGAAAACTCTGATCTTCATTTTCTCACATCTAAATGGTAATTTTATTGTGCAATGACTTATCTGGTTCAGCCTGTCACACCTTGTCACAACATTAGACCTTGATGGGCATATGAAATTTTCACTTGGCAAGCCATTTAACTTGATTGATTGATAATTTTTTGAATCTTTGTACAATTAATATCCATTTTTCTTTGTTATAATTTCTATTTACAAAAACCTAGTTTTTTTACACCAGATATCTAATGATGTAGAACTTATTTTGAAAGATCCAACGATCATGTGATAGATTATGAACCAAGGAATGTGATCATGCAAAAGAAAACTTCAACGGTTCATTTTTTAAAGATCTACCTTAGAAAATAACAGACTTCTCAAAGAACCTTGATATAGTGTCTTTTAAATCCATAATGTACATTGCCACTCATTTTGATTTTCATACATGTCATAACTCTTAGTGTAAGGTCCTCATCAAAAAATATTTGAGTCAAGGGAAAGACACGTTTTCATTGTTTTTATTTTTTCACTTGCGCCATTCACTTGAGATGTGCCTCCTTAGGTTTGGTAAATATTAAACCTAGAAATTTTGACACTTGTCAACCAACCATGGCTTGGTTCTACTCTCCTAATCATAGTTGGCTAGTCCACCTCATGCAAGGAGGCTGCCACATCACCAGAGGTCTATGTCATCACCCCATCTCACCTTCCACATCACCACAGTCAACGCTTTGACCATAAGACTTGGCTTGCCATGTCACTCTAATTACCAACTCATTCATCACCCTTCACTTCCACCTTGCATGCCACTTCACCTTAAGTGCCATGTCATCCACCACCTCACATGCCACACGTAAGTATTGCTTGCATGGCTTGCCAAATCACTCACCACCTCATGAGCCACCAAGCATGCCACATAGCCACCTTGCCAACTCATCACGTCCTTTTTTTCCACCTTATCATTACATGTCATCATATGACATGGCAAATGAGGGGATCCCATCTCCACCTCATCTTTCCACCCATGCATTCCATGTCATCAATCATCCACATCAGTTTTCCACATGGATGACCATGTCATTCATGCATGGCCACCTCAATAGCCGTGTCACTTTCTATTTTTTATTTAAATCAATGTAAATAAATTAAAAATCAAGATATCTCAACCTATTTATTTACATGGTAATTTATACAAAAAATTATATTTTTATGTAATTTTTTTTTACAAGTGTAAATTAATATTAAAATTCTATTTATTTGAAATATCATTGGATCACACAAAAAAAGGTTTTTTCTAAAATAGCTTTTGGTTTACTCATGCACACGGGTTCGTGACCTTCCGTATCGATACAAGACGCATGTACCTCGCAACGGAAAAAATGTCCGCCATGTTCCTTGAGCACACCGCGGCCCAAGCGTGAGCTCACTGTAGTCTGTGCCTCAACCCTAGACACGGTCCAACATCACTCATCACCTATCGAGCCCCATCAGACACCTCGAGTGTGTTGAGCCCCACGAGACCTAAAAACGGCCCAAAAGTAGCCAAGCCTATCGGTGGAAGGTAGCCTTGGCACTCGCCCGAGGAGGGGATTGAATCCCAACATCAGCAGAGGGGTGCGGGGAACTTGTCACCTCATCTCACCTAACCTTCGCTCCGCGTTCCGTCCTCTTCTCGTCTCAATCGAGTACCACTATCATATAATTGTACACAATCCGGCGTGGGTCGACAAACCCCCCAAGAACCATGACCCACGGGCCGGAAAACGGGGGAAACCCCCTTGTTGGGGGAAGGCCGCTAGAGAACGTTTCCATGAGAGGATGCGATGGCCGAGAGCGTGAACAACGCGTCCATTGACGATACCCGATGCGTGGAGGGGATGGCTTGTGGTGCGACAAGGAACCAAGCACATGGATGAGGGTCAATAGGTACTTGACTGAGCCACCAATAACTACATCATGATGTGGCTGACTACATGGACGAAGGATAACTGAGGGTATGGACGCGTTGATGGGACGACGTGGACTGACGGTTGGGGTCTGACGTGCTAAGTATGTAGGCAAGGGCTGCTAGGTATGGGAAGCACGAAGCAGGCGACATCATTGCCGATGACAACATGACATGGTTGATTGAGGTCGGGTGCATCAACGGGGCTAACTACCTCAACAAAGGACAATGAAGGGGTCATCTGGGCAAGTCTTTGATGACGGGATAGATCGGGCCGATAGGGGACTCTCATGGTCTTTGCTTAGTTGCAATGTTGTATGTCCCTTTTGTATTTTTTATCATTTCTTGTGGCACTCTCATTGACCCTCTTTGTCCTTCACAGCACGGCTACACCGTGTGCTTCTCATCCCCCATCATGAGCATCCTTTGGGGGCCCTCCCTACATCCAGTTGGCCCTCCTGCCCACCTGTCCCATTGGTCTAGGAGAGTATGCTCGTTGCAAGGCATGTATCAACATTGCTAGCACACAAAAACTCTAGATTTTTCTCGTAGGATGCAATGCAAATTTTCTCCTCCAAATGAACCACCTATGCTTGCATCTTGAACACACATGGCGCATGTGAAACTAACATGGGGAATATAGTTGATGACGTGATTACAGTCAAGGGCTCTTGGAGAACAATTTTTTTATAGCATTGCTTAGATTGACATGTCCACCCATGGTACATTCACAGAAGCACCTTGAAAATCTTCATGTTTAGGATATCGTCTCTTGGGATGCATTTATTGCAGGATATTCCCAATAATGGCCAAGCAAGAAAGTTTCGGGTTTTGTGAAGAGGAAGCAAAGTGAGTGCTCCAATGTAGTCTCCATATACTTGCATCTCAATGACATTCGCAAACAAATTCATGCTGAGATGGTTAGTGGAGGGTTGATTTAATTTTGCAAAGATATTCATCGTCTTGTAAGTCGATGTAGAGCTCGAGCTCGAGCTCTCTCCCCCCCCCCCCCCCCCCCCCCCCCCCACTACTTGTCTAAATGTTATCCTAAAAAGTATGACTACGTATGCATTATCCTCTCCCATTGATAGGTCATTTCCTTTTTGGAGCGGTAACCTTATCGAGAAGAGTTATAGTTTGAATATCTTAGGCAGAGTTATCATTTGAACATCCTAGACAAAAAATATCAGAGTTATCATGTAATGGAATTGGCCTATTAACTTGAGAGTAGCGTAATTAGTGAGAGTACTTTTGAGAAAATACTTTGTGAGCATAGCTGGTGAACATAATTGAAGATAACAACATAGACATAGCAATTAGTTCACTTGGCATGAACAATACTTTTGCAAGAGAGAGAATTTAGAGAACATGACAACAGTTGAGGACCGGATTTATGTGGAGCCGGTCCCCTTCCAATAGGCATTTGTATTATTATTTCTCCCATTAAGAGAGACTAGTTACAATACAATCTTTGTGTTTTTTGCGACCTAGGTGATGCAATGAATATGGAAAGCTTCATGCATCACAAGCATAACATAAACTTTATGGAAATCTTTAACTATCCCAAGATCTCAAACACCTTTGAAGGTGGAGAGAGCTAGCGGGGAATGAGGGTAGGGAAGAGAAAGAAGAAACATTTCATAGGAGAAAGAATTATTTCCTCACTTATCATCACTCTTCTTGCTAGAATACATAAAATCATAGTAATGAAGATGGAAAAGATAGCAAGCTTAAGCATTGAAGCATGGCTCTTGGTTCGATTTGCACTCCATAGCAAAGAGTGTTGGTGTAGGCTCTCAACCTCTACCTGCTTGGAGAAGGAGACGAGCTCTTGCACTTTGTAGTTCACACAATGAGAGTGTGTGTGAGTGTGTGTGGGAGAGTATACCCCTCAAGAAACCCCCTGGCGTGGTTTTGTCAACCCCACCTTGTAGCTCACGCTTGAAGCTCATTGGACCCCTCCAGGCCTAGCCAATCACAAGTAGGAGGCAGTACAAGCAACAAGGGTAGCCTTGGGACAAGTGTCCCCCTTTTTCCTTTTAGAGAGAGGACTTGATCAATGCAAAGACAATTAATTAATCTCCTAAATTATCATTGGACCCCTTGGGTGGCCAACCAATAGGCTTGAGGCACACCAAGAGGGAAACATTAGGAGGAACTTGACAAGTGTCCCTTTTGCTTTCTTTGTACCAAGCATGCCTTGTGTGAGTGTGTGGGTGTTCTCTCTCATTCCCCCTCTTGTAGGAATCCCCCCCTCCTTGTAGGGATTGAATCTTGACTTTTTCATACCTCAAACCCGTCAAGCTTAGGCCCACTTCCCACCACAATCTTGGCCGTTAAGCCCCTCAAGCTTGGGCTGGGTTCTCACCTCAAGTACAACCCTAGCATCTGAAGCATGACAAGTACCTCAAGCATCAAGCACCTCAAGAATCTCAAGAATCTTAGTCATCAAGCACCTTAGTCATCAAGCATGACAAGCACCTCAAGCACCTTAAGCCTGGGCTGGGTTCCCACCTAAAGCTTAGCCCTAGCTTACCTAAAGTCAAAGGACTTTTATGCTAACTATTGGAGGTCTTCAATGAAACTAACCCTAAGGTCTTATGCTCCATTGTTTAGCCTTGATCTTTGATAGACCATCTCTCATTTGGGCTCCTTTACCACACTGCTCCCGTATAAAGATAGATCTATAAGCACACACGTCTATATCTTAACCTTGTTCTCGTTTATTCTCCCACATTAAATGATCATTTTAATATGAGAAAATCATTTGGGTTGGTTAGATATTATATCTTATGACATTACCTCTCTCTTGAAATCATAATTGTTCTCGACTATGAGGTATTAGAGCCATAGTCGTTAGTCAATCTTAGAGCCCTAGTCATTAGTCAATCTTAGAGCCTTAGTCATTAGTCAATCTTACTTAGCAAGTAGAGGATCCATTTTTACCCTACCACATCTTTCCAAGATTGATGACTAATCCGTTTGGTGCTTGAGAGACATAGCTGCCGCAAGCATGTCTGCTCTTTAGTCCATTTCATTCTCCCAAAGTAGAGTGACAAACTCTACTTGGTGTTTGAGAGACGTCGTCATCACAAACATGATTCTAAGCATGCATACTATTTAAATTTGTGCACAATTAAAAAGAGAACTAGTCTTATAAGATAAAAAACATGGGTCATTTAAAATAAATTTGTACATTTTCTTACTCTAATGTAGCATTGTAAGCGTTGACAAGGTTCATACTATCCTTAAGTTGTATTCCTTGCATCCATCTAGCATCTTCAAAAGGATAATTTTTGAACTTAATAAGATACCGTCGAATAATCTTACCATGTCGTAGTACCTTGTCCTTATGCCGAACGATAGCTTTGGGTTGTAGCACCTCTTCTTGGGCTTCAACTTCGGGAGGGTCTTCGATAATTGGTTCACTTGGTGGCTCTCCTTTGTAGGGCTTAAGTAGAGTCACATGAAAGGCATTGTGTATGAGTTAATGGTTGGGAAACTTGAGTTGGTAAGCCGTCTCATTGATGGGCGTCAAGATTTGGAAAGGACCATAGTATCTTTTTGCTAGCTTATCATAATACTTTTGATGTCCTGTAAGATTTTTTCCCATCATTTGCCTTAATCGAGCCATAGGAAACTTAAGTAAAACCCAATCATTTTCCTTGAATGCTAAGGCCCTTCTATGCTTGTTAGCAGCAACAGCTTTTTGCCTATGTTGAGATATGGATATAGCCTCCTTAATCTTTTGAAAAGATTCATGTAGGTCATGCCTATACTCATCGGCGGTGAAGATCTTCCCATGCACTTTAAATAGAAAGGGACTTTTTGGTCTTCCCTTAATGATCTCAAAAGGTGCTTTTCCCGTAGAAGTATGTACAGTATTATTGTAGGCATACTCTACAAGAGGTAAGTACTTTTTCCATTGTGAGCATTGATCTACTTCTATAACATAAGTTTCTAGTAGATCAAGTATCATAAGATTGGCTATCTCACTTTGGCCATCCGTTCGTGGGTGATAGGCCAAAGTGAAATTCAATCTTGTTCCTAGATTTTCAAAGAGACCTTTCCAAACAAAAAAATTAGTGGTCATTCTAGGATCTCTATTTGACACGATGGATGTTGGTAATCCATGGTGTTTGAAAATCTGAGATATGAAGAGAGAGTTTCCATTGGTGTGCCTTAATAGTCTTTTTGACAAGAATAAAGTGTGCTTCCTTGCTAAACCTATCAACTATTGTCCATATTCCCGTATTCCCATGGATAGACTTGGGAAATCCAAATATGAAATCCATGGATATACTCTCCCATAGTGAATTTGGGATAGGCAATGGCTGGAGTAATCTAGGTTGGTTCCCTCTATCATATTTGGTCTTTTGGCTTACTACGCATTTTGAAAATACTCTTGTATGTCCACTTTCATGGTAGGCCAATAGAATTATGTCTCTACTCCTCGAAGCGTAGGCTGAATACCTCTATGCCCTGCATAGGGAATAGCATGTGATTCATACCTAACTTTCGCAGGAAGGGAATGGGTAACACATAGCCTATTGCCGTGGAGAAGATAACCATCCTGCAAGGTGAATGGTTCCTCTTTCTTCCCCAAATCAAGGGCTTACATTATGTCTCCAAAGTCAGAGTTAGTAGCATACTCATCTATCATAGAGGATAGATCATTGTGAGTAGCTATAGACACCGCATTAACTTTTGATCGTCGTGAAAGTGCGGCCACTTGATTGTGCTTACCAAAAATGTGAGCAATATGGAAATTGAATTGAAAAAAAAAATTCCCACCTCATTTGTTTGTCGAAAAGCTTGGTTTGCATCATGAAATACTTGAGACTTTGGTGGTCGGTTCATAGGATAAATGGAGTCCCCAATAGGTAGTGCTTCCATGTGTCTAGGGCATGTAGAATAGCTAAAAGATCTTTCTCATAAATTCCCAAGACTTGTTCATCATCGGTATTAAGTCCACAACTCTCATATGCTATGGCATGCATTTCTTGAAGCAAGATTGCTCTAAGGAAATCACCACAATCATCACATGGGACCTCAAATGGCTTTGAGAGATCCGGAAGCATGAGGACTGGTTGGGAGGTAAGCTTTTCTTTGAGCTTATCAAAATCATTTTTCTCCTTAGCAGTCCATACACACTTAACATTCTTCTTAGCTAAGTCATGTAGTGGTCCTTCTATCTGAGAGAATTTTGATATGAAGTATCTACAGTATGCGCACATACCAATAAAGATTCTTAGCTCATGTAGATTCCTTGGATTAGGCCATGCTTTTGTTACCTCTAACTTTGATGGATCCATACGGATACATCTTGAGAAATAATATGACCTAAGTATTGAATTTCTTGGAGGAAAAATGGACTTTTCTTTTGGTTGAAAAAAAACTTGTTCTTCCTCAATGCTTGAAAAATCACTTGGAGATTTTTCTTATGTTCCTCCAAAGACTTGTAGTAGATGATGATATCATCAAAGAACACTCAAGTGAATTTGCGGTAAGGTCTACAAAGTTTCTCCATTATACAATTGAACGTAGATGGTGCATTTGTCAAGCCAAAAGGCATGACTAGATATTCATAAAGACCAAACGTTGTGCAAAACACGGTCTTTAGGATATCTTCATCCACTATCCTTATTTGATGATATCCACTTTTAAGGTCAATCCGGCTGGCGTAAGTAGAGTCTTATAGCTTATCAAACAAATCTTCTACTCGAGGCACAATAAATCTATTTTTGATAGTGATATGGTTTAGTGCTCGATAGTCCACACACATACGGTATGCACCATCTTTATTTTTCACTAGAAGGTCTGGAGAACAAAAGGGAGAGGAACTACACCTCACCATCCCTTTGTCTACCAAATCCTATACTTGCCTCATGATCTCCTCTTATTGAGCTTGAGAGACTCGATAAGGAGGCTTGTTAGGCGGTGAACTTCTTGGAAGGAGATCAATGAGATGGTCATCATCCCCTCATTTTCGAGGTAAGTCCATAGGGACATCACTGATGAGAACATCTTGGAATCCTTTTAGAAAATTGACAAGTCTAACTCTTCTTGATTCCTACCATTTACATTTGATGAAACATTAGAATCTTTTAGAGATTCTTTAACAAAAATCATGTATGCAAAAACTGAGCTCTTCATTGATTTATCAAAAGCAGGAGGATTTACAAGTGGAATAGTGCGACCACGCTCACTAGCATCTATATACATGTTCTTTCCCCTGTAGGTGAAGTAGATTATCCTTTCAGGGAACTTCGTATTGGTAGCCATGCAATCAAACCATGGTGCCCCTAAGATAGCATCCTCATGTTGGAGAGGAGAGATGAAAAAGTCTTCTTTGTTGACATAGCTTTGGAAATGAAGCCACAGATTCCCAATCAAGGGAGTAACGGAGGCTTGCTGTCCCATGACTGTCGTGTCAGTCACTACCATATCTCCCATCTCAAAAGCTTGAATTCCCAACTTGGTGGCCAACTCTGCTGAGATGAAGTTGTGAATAGAGCCAGGGTCAAACAAGATAAAGACATCATGTGATGATCCTTTGCAATGAACATCCTCTTTTGGAGCTTTGATGGTGGAATCCCTAGGAGTCTCATTGTGAGCATTCTTCTCGGGGAAAGAACGATAGCCATGTGCTTGCTCCCCACACTTGAAATAGTTATGATCCTTGCAAAAATCTTCAAGCTCTTTAGGAGAGAGTTTTTTTTTTCCTTTGTAAACTCCCTTCTCCTTGGACCGATTGTTGCTATTGTTGTTGGAAGTGCCTTGGTAAGAATTTTGAGCATTGGTTTTCCCCTTTGCATCATTTTGTCTTTGTTTTCTATGGGCTTGACATTTTGTCTACCCCCTTGATTGAAACTGATGCACGAAGCAACCATGGTGTGATGAATTACTTTAGTGATAGAACCAGGACGTTGAGAGTTGATGTATTTGGCCATATCATCAGGTAATCCCACACAAAATTGCTACTTTTTCTTGGCAAAGTCTATCTTTTGAGAGACAGTAGCCTTGAGATGTAAATCCCAAAACTTGTCTACATACTTGTGGATAGACTCATGAGAGAGAAGCTTCAAGCTACACCATTTGGTAATCACTTTGTCCTTTGCATGGCATGCAAGGAATTGCTTCATGATGGAAACTTGTAGAGTTTTCCATGTCTTTGGGGCTTTTCCATTGCCATGAAGGTGGCTACTGATTTTTGGAAGTGCATTGCTACATGGTGTAGCTTGGAGAACTCCATGAAGCCCTCGTCTCCAATGGTCGCATCAAATTGTTGGATGAACGCCAACACTTTGTCGGTAGCACCAAAGGTGCCATCATAGGTCATAAATGAGATACTCTTTCCTCCCTCCTTGAACGTCTTTAGCTTTTTTTGTGACCTTCGTCATGCAGGGTATGATTTACGATGCCCTCCCCTCTTGTATTCTCTATGAGAATAGCCATAGCTTTCATCGGAAGAGAAGGAAGGTGAAGAAGAAGGAGAAGATGGTGACCTCTTTCTAGCCCTTTTCTTCCTTTGTTTCCTCTCTTCCCTATTGGAATGACGAAGAGAAGGACTGTGTGTTGATGTTTTCCTCTTGGGAGGAGTGGGTGATCATCTAGACGGCCGTCTTCATACAGCCACATCTTCAGAGGAACTTTAAAGTTTTATTGCTTTCTTTCTCTTTGGCTTCCTCCTCTCGTATGATGGGAGAGAGTCTTATGTTGGGGGTCTCTTCAAAAGGCCTCCTAAGCTCTCTCTCCTCTTGGAGAGGAAGGGAAATCCCATAAGCATGATGGTGTTGTGTAACTTCGGCTTGCAAAGCAGGGTTGCCCATAGCTTCCTGCAACCTAGTAACAAGATAATTGATGAACACGGGGGCATCATCATTAGCACCTTCATGTGGAAAATCAAAGATATCAATGTTCATTCTACTCTCTTGATTATTGTCAGCCATGTTAACAAAATCTGTGTACGTACTTAGTGTATGCTTTGGTAAAATTCAAAACGTTAGTAGCCACTCCTCTTAGCCTTTGAAAATTGGCTCTTAAGTATCTAGACCCACGGCTAGAAGTGGCTAATTATAGAGAGTAGTGGAGTAGGTCTAACATAGAAGAGCTGCCAAGGGCTAGCTCCTTTCAGACTTCTTATGGATCAATAATGGTAAAGCCATAGGAAAGTCTAAAAAATACTCCATTATTAAGTCCAAAGCTCCCAAGGTGTGCACCATATCCCACATAGTGGGCTCAGCAAAACCAATAAAAGATCCCAGTTCCACTTACCCTAATATAATTAATAACATCAACCATTTATGGGCTACTTAAGGACCTCTCTTCTTAAGCAAGAAAAGAGAAACCAAATGCTTTGATACCAATGTAATAGAATTGGCCTATTAACTTGAGAGTAGCGGAATTAATAAGAGTACTTTCGATAAATTACTTTGTGAGCATAGCAGGTGAACATAATTGAAGATAACAACATAGACATAGAAATTAAATAACTTGGAACAAAAATACTTTGCGAAAAGAGAGAGAATTTAGAGAACATGACAACAGTTGAGGAATGGATTTATTTGGATCCGGTCCCCCCTCCAATAGGCATTTATATTATGATTTTTCCCATTAAGAGAGACTTGTTACAATACAATCTTTGTTTTCCTTGTGACCTAGGTGATGCAATGAAGATGGAAAGCTTCACAGATCACAAGAATAACATAAAGTTTGTGAAAATATTTAACTATCCGAAGCCCGAGTCCCAAGACCTCGAACACCTTTAAAGGTCCAGAGAGCTAGCAGGGAATGAGGGTAGGGAAGAGGAAGAAGAAACATTTCATAGGATAAATAATTAGTTCCTCACTTATCATCACTCTTCTTGCTAGCATACATAATAGCATAGTAATGAAGATGGAGAAGATGGCAAGATTAAGCATTAAAGCATGGCTCTTGGTTGGATTTGCACTCCATAGACAAGAGTGTTGGTGTAGGCTCTCAACCTCTACTTTCGTGGAGAAGGAGAGGGAGCTCTTGCACTTTGCACTTTGCACTTCACACAATGAGAGTGTGTGTGAGTGTGTGTGAGGAGTATACCCCTCAAGAAACCCCCTAGCTTGCTTTGGTCGACCCCGCTTGTAGGTCATGCTCGAAGCTCATTGGAACCCTCCAGGCCTAGCCAATCACAAGCAAGAGGCATTACAAGAAACAAGAGTAGCGTTGGGACAAGTGTCACTCTTTTCCCTTTGAGAGAGAGGACTTGATAAATGCAAATACAATTAATTAAATCTCCCAAATTATCATTGGACCCCTTGGGTGGCCAATCAATAGGCTTGAGGCACACCATGAGGGCAACATGAGGAGGAACTTGACAAGTGTCCCTTTTTATTTCTTTGTACCAAGCATGCCTTGTGTGAGTGTGTGTGTGTTCTCGGACTCCCCCCCTCCTTGTAGGGATTGAATCTTGACTTTTTGACACCTCAAGTCCCTCAAGATTAGGCCCAGTTCCCACCACAAGCTTGGCCCTTAAGCCCCACAAGCTTGGGCTAGGTTCTCACCTTAAGTACAACCTTACCATCTCAAGCATGACAAGAAGCTCAATCATCAAGCACATCAAGCATCTCAAGAACCTCAGTCATCAAGCACCTCAAGCACCTTAGTCATCAAGCATGACAAGCACCTCAAGCACCTTAATCTTGGGGCGGGTTCCCACCTCAAGCTCAGCCCTAGCTTACGTAAACTCAAAGAACTTTTACACTAACTATCACAGGTCTTCAATGAAGCTAACCCTAAGGTCTTGTGCTCCATTGGTTAGCCTTGTTGTTTAATAGACCATCTCTCATCTGGCCCCCTTTACCATTGGCCCCTTGTTGAGATAGGTATATAAGCACATGTCTATATCTTAACCCTTGTTCCCGTTGATTCACGCACATTAAATGATCAATTTAATACAAGAAAATCATTTGGGTTGGTTAGATATTATATGTTATGACATTACCTCTTTCTTGAAATCATAGTCATCCTTGACTACTTTCAGGTAGATGAGATAAATGCTTAGTCATTAGTCAATCTTACTTAGCAAGTAGAGGATCCCTTTTCACCCTATGACATCTTTTCAAGATGGATGACTAACCCATTTGGTGCTTGGGAGACATAGATGCTGCAAGCATGTCTTCTCCTTAGTCCATTTCATTCTCCCAAAGTAGAGTAACAAATTCTACTTGGTGTTTGAGAGACGTTGTCATCACAAACATGATTCTAAGAATGCATACTATTTAAATTTGTGTACAATTAAAAAGATAACTAGTCTTATAAGACAAAACCATGGGTCATTTAAAAGAGATTTTTACATCTGCTTACTCTAATGTAGCATTGTTACCATTGACAAGGTTCATACTATCATTAAGATGTATTCCTTGCATCCATCTAGAATCTTCAAAAGGATAATTTTTGAACTTAATAAGATACAGTCGGATAATGTTACCATGTGGTTGTACCTTCTCTTCATGCCGAAGGATAGCTTCAGGGTTGTAGCACCTCTTCTTGGTCTTCAACTTTGGGAGGGTCTTCGATTACTGGTTCACTTGATGTAGGCTCACATGAAAGGCATTGTGTATGTGCCAATGATTGGGCAACTTGAGCTGGTAAGCTGTCTCATTGATGGGCTTCAAGATTTGGAAAGGACCATAGTATCTTTTTTCTAGCTTAGCATAATACTTTTGATGGCCCGTAGAATCTTTGTCTGTCGTTTGGCTTAATCGAGCCTTACAAAACTTAAGTAAGACCGAATCATTTTCTTTGAGTGTTAAGGCCCTTCTGTGCTTGTTAGAAGCATCCTTTTGCCTTTGTTGAGATATGGATATGGCCTCCTTAATCTTTTGAAAAAATCCTTGTAGGTCATGGCTATACTCATTAACGGCGGCGAAGATCTTCCCATGTACTTTGAGTAGGAAGTGTCTTTTCGGTCTTCCCTCAATGATCTCAAAAGGTCTTCCCTCAATGACGTTCTGGGACTTGCTCGCTCGTACCAATGGTCCAATTGTATATAGTTTCTCAAGACCACTCACATGAGCACACATCAAAACTCTCACACTATATTGTTCTCATGCCTCTATTTTTGCTTTTGAATGTATCTCTGTATGCCTGTAATTATATACATATATGTGTATGTATGTAGGTGTGTATGTATATACATGTGTGTGTGTGATTATTTATATGTATGTGTGTGTGTCTGTCTATCTTTATACATCCCCATGACACACATCATGGTCTCCCCATGCCTGCATATGCCACACTCATGCTATCATCAGTCACTCTCTCTCTCTCTCTCTCTCTCTCTCTCTCTCTCTCTCTCTCTCTCTCTCTCTCTCTCTCTCTCTCTCTCTCTCTCTCTCTCTCTCTCTCTCTCTCTCTCTCTCTCTCTCTTCCAAGCGGTGAGAGGCGTTATGGTCATGCTGGAACAATGAACTTGCTCCAATGCAGGTCCACTAGAATCTATCTATCTACTCTATTAAGGAGATTGACATTCAAGCATGCCATGTGGCTTCACAAGAGGGGGGTTGGTGGATGTCAAAGGCCGGCATGTGAGAGATGAGAAGATGAATCATCAAAAGGGGGGTTAAGGTGAAGAGGTAGTGCGGCTACAAAGAGATGAAGAAGACCCAAAGAGAGAGAGAGAGAGAGAGAGAGAGAGAGAGAGAGAGAACATGATGTGTGTCATGGAGATGTATAAAGAAAGATAGACACACACACATACATATAAATATGCACACACGCACATGTATATACATACTATGTACCTACACATATATGTATGTAATTACATGCATACATAGATACATAGAGACATTCAAAAGCAAGAATAGAGGCATGAGAAAGATACAGTGTGAGTGTTTCTAGGTGTGCTCATGGGTGATCTTGAGAAACTATATAAGATTGGCCCGTTGGTAACAACGAGCGAAACCCGGCGTACCTCGTGTCCAAAAAAGGCAAAGCTCAATAATATTATCATGTACATCTCAAGAAGGGAGATCCTTCATCTGTATTTTCAAGATCAAAGACTTTGCATATCTTATAGCATCCTATATTCCTAGCTCAAAGACTCACCCTTAAGCATGGCTTTCCAGTATTGTTTCATTCATCAAAATAGTCCACTACTTGGCAATCTATTCATTCAAATAGTCCTTTGGAGCAAGTGTTTCATAGGAAATTTTTTATGCTTCAAAGGTAAATTCGTGTGTGTGCGTGCGCGCACGCACGTCTGCTTGTGCTGGTGTCTACGTATGTGTCCTCATCAATACAACTCAATCAAAAATCTCTCTCTCTCTCTCTTTCAAAAATGCAAAGAGATTTTATCTTATCTCGCATTACGTAAAAAGTGAGCATCCAAAAAAGGATGTAAAATGTTAATATCCCACATATAGGTGGGACTCACAACAAAATCACACTTCAATACATCAACATTGTGTAGAAAAGTAGGTATGAGAAATGTCCAACTATAGTCTTTTTGTAAAGATATAAATTTTAGATAAATCAAGAATCATGCGAGCTATTGTGCCACTCTCTAATACGACAAACCCATTTTCCTTTCAGCATTTTTAACAAAATCATTTCCATGAATGGCATTCGTGCTCTCTCTCTCTCTCTCTCTCTCTCTCTCTCTCTCTACTTAAAATAGGAAGAGGGATAGAAAGACAAATAGGCTCTTGATTGTGTGTGCTCTCTCTCTCTCTCTCTCTCTCTCTCTCTCTCTCTCTCTCTCTCTCTCTCTCTCTCTCTCTTCTCTCTATGTGTGTGTGTGTGTGTGGACTATATTACCTCTATCAACACACGAGAGAGAGAGAGAGAGAGAGAGAGCAAGGGTACTCTCCAAGCTTGCATTCGGTTGACACACCATGCTAAAGACCTTACATGCACACATACACACACACAAAGATATACATATATATATATATATTTTTTTATTTACTGACTTATATATATTATACACACTGATGGCCAAAAATGACATGCCATATGGGGTGGTCTCTACACCACACACAGGCTGAACATTCCCAAACATCATCTCGAGGTGGGAGTGATCCTATGGATGGGAAGGGGCACCACCTAGCATAAATGCGGCTAGGCCGCAAACATACATGGCCTAAGGTAGCAAACGTGAAATGCCCTCTAGGTAATCAACATGAAATGGTGGTGTGATAACCTTTCACGTGTAGAAAATATGCCTAATCATTAATCATTAGTGTGTGCACAAGAGATGTATGTGAAGATCTTGGAACAGGGCAAACTGACTAGTGGGAGAGATTGCACATGATGGAGCACGAGTAGGGTGATGTAAAAGAAGCGAAACATCCCGTAATTATAGGAAATCAAAATCGAGAATGGACTCAAAAGATCAAGACAACATTACACCCTTTCTTGGCAATGGAGATAATTACAACTGATTGTCTTGATGACTTCAAACCTAGCTCTTGGCATTAGGGATGTAACGTGGAATATGAGCACCATGTGGTGCATGGCGAGGTTTTGAGTTAGTGGGAGGGTTAGTTGAGGGGAAATAGCAAGACGATGCATCCACTCACGACGTCAATCACCAACATTGGGAGCGATGCCTTCAATCCAAGCATGCTCATGTTGCTTGGTGGAGAGTAGTGACTACTTTATGTGCATAGAGTGGTCGTGATTAGTGACTCGACGTGGTGTGGTGAATCATGGGGTGGAATGGTGATGTTGCCAATGCTAGAATGCCCAAAGCTTGCAACAAAACATGATTCCATTAGCTCTAAAGCATGGGTGCACTACGTGCTTAGTGGTGCTTACAATGTAGAGTGCATGGAGCTAGTATGCTCCTCCTACACTTGAGTGTTCTCTCTTGGGTGTCTCCTCTTCCTTGTGTATCCCTTATATCCTTTTTTGTGCTTAGTGGAGGCCTCTTTATATAGGCTTGAGAGGTGGTCCTTACCCACTAGTCATTGAAAATAACCTCTGGTTGCTGTAGAAGGCCTAGATGCCTCTCTAGTGAGAGAAATAGAGAGAGAGAAGGTAGAGATAGAGAGAGGAAAGATGGGGTGGGGAGATTTTTTTTACAATCCACTAGCCATGTCTAGGTTATTAGGGAAGAGTTGGGGTTTTAGGGTATTTACGATGGTTTTGTCGATGGTTCGAGCAGTCGGTGTGAGGTTTTAGTGTTGTCGGAGTCAGTTTTTGTCGTGAGAAGCCGTGATGTTTTGAATGACCTCCTTTCAGTGCTGGCCGGGGAGTGCCTTCGGCGCCACTTCTTGTTTTGGTTTTGGTGACGCGTGAGTTGGCCTCCTTCTTTCCTTTGATGTTGGTGGTGATAGTTTCCTTTCCTTCTTTTTTGTGTTGTGAGTGCTATATGCGTGTGTGCATGTATGGGTATATGTATGGTGTATGTGTATGTTTTGTATAGTTTTGTGTGTGTGTATGTGGGTGAATGTGTTTGTATGAATGTGTGGGAACAGGAGTAGGAGGTGGTTTTCTATTAAGTTCATAATATATATATATGGTTTTAGTGTGCAGGGAGATGGAAGCGACGAGCGGCGGTAGTGCTAACGGGTGGGGTGTGAGGGGTGAGAGAGTGTGTGTGTGTGTGTTTTGACTGTGTCTGATGAGAGAGATTTAGCGCACTGCACCTGTGGGCCTGTCTGCGCCGACACCGAGAGCGAGAGAGAGTGTGAGAGAGTGAGAGATGGCGGTCCTGAGAAGGTGAGGTAGAGGGTCAGGGGGTTTAGGGAGAGGGGTCATCCCGTGCGCCCTATGGCCTAGTTCGAGAGGACGCACAAGGGGGGGGGGGGGGGGGGTGAGATGGTGAGGTGGTAGGCTAGGCTTTCGGCTGTTTGTGTGAGGAAGGGGGGGAGGGTTAATGAAGTCAAGGGTGGAATATATTTAAAAAAAGGAGGATGTATTATTAAGCTCCCCTCATGGGATGTTTACACATCGAGGGAGAAGAAGGAAGAGTGAGGAAAAAGGGGGCAGGAAAATGGAGGTAGTGAGAGAGGGAAAAGATGGGGAAATGGGGGGGTTCATTCCGTGTGGCCTATGGGTGGAAGAAATAAAGAGGAAGGAGAGAGAGGGGTGTGTGTGGCAAAGAAAGTACGGATCATGATGAAAGAGAGGGAGATTTTTTTTAAAAAAAAAAGGATGTCCACCATTCGTTCCCTAGAACCTCAGCTTTCGGGCCGGGCTAGAGTGCGTTGCGGACAACCGGACATCATTAGCCCTCCTGCTTAGGTTAGGGGCATTCATGCCTCCAACTCATTTGCTTGATTATTGTCATCGGAGGTGGCGGTTGATGGTGTATCCTTGTCTAGAATGTCAATAGGTGGAGTCTGGTCAAATCAAAGGAAATAAGGTTTGAGCTGCCAACCATTTACCTTGGTTTTATGAAGTTTTCCATCAGCTTCCATAAGCTGGTAGCTTCCATTGGCATACTTTTTCCTGATGATGAACAGGCCTTCCCATCGGAGAAGGAGTTTCTTATCTTTGTGCGTGTCGAATCGATTGTCGTAGCAGAGCATCAACATTCCTTTCTTCACTTCTTTTTGCCGCAAATGCTGGTTGAAGCTAAGCTGTCTGTTCTTTGATTGTGCCGCATAATAGTTTATTGCTTCTTCTCTGTCCAACTGAAGTCTTTCCAAGTCAATGATGTGATCTCTCAAATGCATGTTAGGTCGTTGAAGTTGTCTTGCCATTACTCTGAGACTTTGTAGTTGCACTTCATTGGGCAAGATTACTTTCCTTACCAAATATCAGATGATACGGTGTGAATCCCAAGGATGTACGGAATGAGGTTCTGTAGGCCCACAAAGCTGGTAGTAGGTACTGATCCCAATCTCAAGGATGATTGTTTACCTGCTTGGTAATAATTTTAGAAACCATTCCATTCACCTTTTCAACTAGGCCATTACAATGAGGGTAATGCCTCCTTGTAATGCCGAGTTTCTTCATTAATTCTCCTACCAAGTTTTCTCTGAAACCTGGCCCTCTATCAGAGATGATCTCTAATGGTGTGCCAAACCTACAACATATGTTCTCTTAGATGAACTTAGCTACCTCTACTGATGTGATTCTAGTGGTGGCTGCAGCTTCCGCCCATCTAGTCATATAGTCGACCCCCCATGATGATGTAAAATTTTCCTGAATTGGCCCTAGGCAATGGTCCTATGGCATTGATACCCCACTTTTCAAATGGTCCATATGAAAGAATAAGTGTCTATGGTTCATGCATAAGTGACCTAGTGCTGGCCTTTTGACACAGCTTACACGACTTGCACCAGTGGTGTACATCTCGGTTGAGGCTAGGCCATATGAAGCCAGCCTGCAATATTTTCCTACTTGTTATGTCTAGGGCAAAGTGACCACCACAAACCCCGTCATGACAACTAGCAATAACTCCCGTGATTTCATGAGAGAGAGGAACCTTCCCGAGTATTTGTTCCTTACCCTTACAGTACAAACCATCATTGATGAGCCGATAACTTGTGGCCTTCCGCGTCAGCCATTGCTTCTGTCCCTTTGTTAAATCCAATGGGCATTCTCCTGTTTCCAAAAAATGCATGATATCAGGTAAGGCATCACTACCTTGAAATAGAGGGAGCTTTAGCTTTATGGCCCCAACCAACACTTCCTACAGTCTTTCACTTGCTAGAGCATCTGCTTCATGGTTTTCAGCACTTGGGATATGGTGTATTTGAACTTCTTCAAACTTACCCAACAAGGATTTTACACCACTTAAATGAGTCCTCAAGATTGGATTGTTGCATGTCTATACTCCATTTACTTGCCTTACCAAAAGTAGAGCATCTCCAAATACATTCAGGCGTTGTACCCCTTGCAAGATGCACCATTGTAGACCCTTGGTTAGTGCTGCATGCTCAGCTTCATTGTAAGAATTTGAATCTAAAAAATGGCCAAGTAAAAATACCTTTACCCCTTTGTCATCAAAGACCACTATGCCTACAGCTGCCTTGTCGGATGCTCGCTTGTAAGCTTCATCAAAGTACAGAGAGTGTGCTCCTTCTACCATCGGTGGTATTGGAAGTGATCGAATCTCTTCCTTCTTAGATTGCTTCTCTTTCCTCTCAAAGCCTTGGTAGGTCATGAATCCTCCCAAGCTTGCCCTTGTCGTGCTTTCCACTTGTAACGTGTAGTCAAATTCTTGCAGACGAACTAGCCATTTAGTAATCCTCGTAGACACATCCATGTGCTGTACAGCATAAGGAAACATCTCATCCGTGGTTAGAATCACAAATTGCTTAGGCAGCAAATATGACCTAAACTTTGTTGTTGCAAATCTAAGAGCTAGGACTAAGTGTTCCACATGGGTGAAACCTTTCTTGCTTCCATCATCATTCGACTTGAGAAATAGAGTGGCCTCCTGAAAGATGTTGTTATATCCTTTTGGAGTAGCACAACTCCCAATGAGTCATCACCCACACTTGAGGTGACATAGAATTTTTCATCCCACTTAGGTGGTGAGATAGTTGGTAGGGTGGCTAAGACCTTTTTTACTTTGTTGTAGTGATGTTCACTTTCCTCGTTCCGAATAAAAGTTGATTTTTGAGTGAGCTGTTGCAGTGGTAGAACAAGTTGTGATAGTAGATGTATGAATCTACTCAAGTACCTCACTTTTTGTAGAAAAGAGACCAGTTGTCGTGTGCTTGTTAGGTGAAGGTAGGGCTATGAGTGCAGATACCTTACTTGGATCGGCGATGATACCTTTTACTGAAATTTCATGGCCTAGTAAAATGACTTTACTCTCCCCAATGTGGCCAAACCTTCAGTTACCTTTTCTAAGTGTGAAATGCGAGAGCTATATATACAAAAATCATCGATGAACACTCTTATGGATGTTCAAAAGAACGGTTGAAAAACATATGTGACATTTCTTTGGAATGTGACAGGTGCATTTGTGAAACCAAATGGCATAACTCCTATATGCAAAACAACCCTATGGAGTGATAAAAGTGGTTTTTAACTGGTCTTCCAAGGCTATGCGTATTTGAAAATATCCAAAATAACCATCACACACGGTGTAGCATTCAAAACCTGCTACTTCATTCAAAATTTCATCCAAGAAAGGGAGAGGAAACTGATCTCTCTTTGTAGCTGCATTTAGGGGTTTGTAGTCAACACAAACCCTCCACTTACCATTATTTTTAGGTGTCACCACTACGGGTGACACCCACTCTAAGTTTTCTATAGGATAGATGAATCCTGCTTCCAACAGCTTCCTTACCTCGGCTAAGAGTGCCTTTTCTTGTATGACCCCCAATCGTCGTAGCTTCTGCACAACTGGTTTTATTACCCCTTCCTTCATCTTAATATGATGTTCCACCACTGTAATGCCTATGATTCTTTCATACTTGTCAATGAATAGGTCAGTAAATCCAATCAACATTTGCAAAAAACTATTTTTCTCCTCAAGTGTTAATTCCGTGGATAACATACCCTTCAACCTACCTTCTCCTAGGCCAGGTGATTTGCTCTCCTTTTCATTGTGTTGCCCTTTTGGTGAAGGATTATCAGTTGTGCTTACCCTTTGTGGATCCTTTATGATGATGCCCATCACATCGATGGAGTTGGCACTTTCGTCGATGGATGTGGTCTCCTACTGAGAAGTGGAAGACTCGCTAGTGCTTTCATCTACTGATGTTTCCAGAAACATTTGATTCTGCTTACCGATCTTCATGTCGTAGTAGATTGTCTCCCCTTTCTTACCGGTCATGTGTAGAAGGCCAGTGCCCCAGTCCTGTTTTGCCTTCATGGCCATCAACCATGGCCTTCCCAAGATTAGTGGATAGCCCTCCCGCTTTGTAGGCATTACAAAAACATCTACCTCTACCTCAGTGTTGAAAGCTTTTATATTCACAACACATACCACACCTACACACTTTACCTTGGCATTGCATTAGGAGATTTCGGAGGTCTTTTGGAAGAGAGAGGAAAATAAGCTCCTCCAATGAGAGAAGAGCCTACGTTACGTAGAAAAATACATTGATATTAACAAAAATATAAAAGGTGTCCCTCTCCTCATTTCATAATCTAGTGGTCCTTGAAGACGATCACTCTCTTTCATTTAATGCAAGCACCTTTTTCAGAAGGTAGATGCAGTGCATTTGATACGGCTTACGTCATCACTAGAATTCAAAAAGTTACAAAACTATGAAGTGGTGGAAGATTTTGAAACTTTTGATACTGTCAATGCGTCCGGAACGCCCAAATATCCTAGAAATGAATGTCCAATTGCCTAGCTCCAACATCCAAAGAGGCAAAGAATGTCAAAAACCCCTAAAAGAACATTTTACTAACGGCGCACGAGGGGTCATTCCAAAATTTTGGAATGCCTCATCGCATGCCGTTAGTAAAAAGCCCCTTTTTTCCTCTTTTAGAGAGATTTTTGAGAGGAAAATGTCAAAAAATCTCTAAAATGGCCTCCATCTATCACATAGGTTTTTTCTTCATCATCTTAGCCTTAGAGATCATAATTTCGGGTCTATAAGAGTGAGCACGCACACCCATTGTTACAATTCTACAAAGTGCATTTTGATCGCACGCACACACACACACACACAGACAAATATAACATACACACAAACACACAGAGACACAAATAAAACATACACACACAGATACACACACTCACAAACACACAGACACAAAAATATAACATACACACACACACACACACAAACACAAAGAGCCTCTCTCTCTCTCTCTCTCTCTATCTCTCCTCTCTCTCTCTCTCTCTCTCTCTCTATATATATATATATATATATATATATATATATATATAATATATATATATATATATATATATATATATAATATATATATATATATATATATATATATATATATATACTATAGGCGTGTGTAGAGAGGCACAACCGGTGTGCATGTCTCTATGCGCGCCTTTAGTACTGTGCATCCACCAGTGTATGTGTTTATGTGTGTATGTGTGAGTGTTATAGAGAGAGGAAGTAAGGCGGGGGAAAGAGAGAGAGGGAGAGTCTTTCTGTTACCTTATACTAACAGCGCGAGGAGGTGTTTTTTGAGGTCAAAACATGCTCCACGCGCGCCGTTAGTAATGGGAGTCTCTCACTCTCTCTCTCTCTCTCTCTTTAAATATGCTAAGCTATAGAAAGGAGAGAGAGAGAGAGAGAGAGAGAGAGAGAGAGAGAGAGAGAGAGAGAGATAGAGAGGATGGTGCAAAAGTGCAATAGAGAAACATGGGTAGGCTTTCTTGAAAGATAATTGTCCAAAAACAACTAAAAGGAGCTTTGTACTAACGGCGTGCAGAGAGGCATTCTAGCATTTTAGAATGCCTCCTCACGCGCCTTAAGTAAAAAGCCCATTTTTTGGGGTTTTTTGATATTTTTTGCCTCTCCGGATGTCGGAATGAGACAAGTAGACATTCGTTTTTAGGGTATTTTGGCGTTCCGGACGCATTGGTGGTGTCAAAAGCCTCAAAATCTATCACTATTTGACAGTTTGTGACTTTTCAACTTTTAGTGATGATGTAAGCTGCCTTGAATACGCCACACCTGCCTCCTGAAAAAGACGCTCACATTAAATAAAAAAGTGACCATTTTCAAGGAAGATTGGGAATATAAATCTACTTTTTAAAGTGTCTGGTTGTCCTTTTGGACGTACTCACAAGGTGCAAGTGCATTTTAGAAAAAGTTTATAGAGAGAGAAATACAATTTCTTACAAGGCCCTCCAAATGACCTCCGAAATTTTCTAATGTTTGCCATCTTTGCCTTGCATGGAGAAGGCCTGTCAACCTCAAGCCCTAATTGAAGCATCATAGCTTCGCTCATCATACAGATTTGTGCACCTCCATCAATGTAGGTATTCCCAATTCTCTTCCCTTTTATATTGACTTGTTGGAAGGATGTCATCCATGTTGCAACCCGAAATTGCTCCGGCTACCTTTGCTTTGGAGCGTCTTGTACTCACCATTTTGTACCATTGCCGCCTTACCTTTGGTGCAAGATGTAGCAATTGTGGCCATGTAATATTTGGTCCTTGCTCTGCCACATCCAACATTAGATCATAGGGTTTAGAACTTTCCCCTAACTGGAAGTCGGTGATGCCCAATTTCCATCGTGTCCTAGATGGCCTCTTGCTAGTCTCTCGTCTCATGCTTCTCTCATCATCTAATTGTGTGGCTTTCTCCCTCCTAGCTCTTGTCACAATCATGGCTTCAAATGGTTCTAAAAAGTTTACCTTCTCTTTACCCTTGTCCATCTCCTTTGCTTTGGGTGGATCCACTACTACAACTTTTCCTTTCTCTTCTAGCCTTATGATGTTTACAGGGCGATCAGGTGGTGGTGCTGGTGGAAGAGGTGGAATGGATGCTTGTGATGCTGCCTGGGGTGGGCATAGAATTTGTGTTGGTGGGGCTGGTGCTCGGGGTGGGGGTCTTATTTCTCTAGGGGGTGACAATTGGTTCCTCCTACCTCCTCTATTATAGTTTTGTCATGGTTTGGGACAGTACTACATACCGTGACCATCTTCTCCGCAGTTGTAGCAGTGATACTCCTTGTTTTTTTGTCGTGCTCTTCCTGGGCCTTGATCTCTTTCTTGATTTCTTCCTTGCTGTATCAAGTGGACAAACAAATTCTGTAGTTGGTCAGTGATATGGGCCAACATAAATTTTTGGTCATCTCTTACCCCAAGAGTCTGTGGTGGTGGTGGAATGGTGGTTATCGTGGTTGTTGGTCTGCGCAATGTTCTTGCTTCTATTGACTTGGTTTCTTTGGATTTCATTCGCATCTTCTTGTCCTTAAGGCGAGCAATCTCAACGGCTAACTCGTACATAGTCGAGAATCTACCCTTTACCTTCTCCTTGAGAAGCGGCCATAAGCCATGTGTGAACCATAACTTCTCTGAAGCGGTACCTCCCCCAAAACGCCTCTTAAAAGCATTTTTTAAGGGCTCCCAGTCATCCTTGGTTGCTTATGGAAGTGCATTGTATCATGATCTAGCTTCTAGCTTCATGAGATGCTTAAAGATTCTAACCCGAGATTCATGCGTATCTTTGTTGCTTACTACACATGCTACCTCAAAGTCAATACGAAGTCTGTTACCAAATCCTCCCCCTTCTTTCCTTTAGATGTTGGAAATGCAACGCTTGCCATGATTACTGAAAGAGAGCTAGAAAGACACACTGCTTAGCTTGCAAAAAGTTTTTTTTTCTTTTTTTTCCTTTACAAGGAGGCGTGTATACCTATTATACTAGGACATAGATTTAAACTTCAAACGGTACATTGCCTTGTACCAAAGGTAAGACAAATGGCTGATCTGATGCCAGAACCTCAAAAAACCGCTCCCCACCTAGCATGGTGTCGATTCCGTGCTGGTAGTGAGCCTTCAAGTCTAGTATTACCTTGATTGAGCGTACTCGTGTTGGTACGTGTGATCTGTCTTGAGGTAGGTTGTACTGATTCATGTGAAGCTTAGAGGTGCTTAGTCACTGTCCAAGCTTGTGGGCGAGGGTGGTGTTCTTTCGTGAAACAAATTCAGTAGATCCCTAGTCTCTCTGGTGAGAGTGTGAGCAAATGCTTCCGTTATCTGTGCTGCAGCATCAGGTGCGACTAGGAAACTGAATGTGATAATTACCTTGGTGGATTGAGTTTCCCGATTCTCGAAGTAGAATAGTGTTGATTATCTATTGTGCAGAGCTCCCTCCATCTTGTTGTTGTGGGATGGTTGTAGGTTGCAAAGATGGTTTCCACCTTCTCCTTCTTCTTCTTGGCACCTGGCCTATGTATACCCACTAAGTTTGGCATGCTGGTCGACTCTCCCACTATAGATTGATTACCGTTATGCCTGGCACTTGAACTTCCATGGAGATGCGGAGTTCATCTAGTTGTGCTTTGAGCTCCTCGTCTTCTGTCGTCCAGTTAGCGAACCCTGCTAGCCATTCGTCCATCCACAAAAGTTTAGGATTTTCAATCTTGTAAACTGGAGGGTTTCATGAAAGGATCCTCGGTGGGGGCGCCAAGAAAATGATGGCCAAAAAATGACATGCCATATGGGGTGGCCTCTACACCACACACAGCCGCAACATCCCCAAGCATCATCTCGAGGTAGGAATGATCCTATGGATAGGAAGGGGCACCACCTACCATAAATGCGGCTAGGACGGAAACATACATGGCCTAGGGTAGCAAACGTGAAATTCCCTCTAGGTAATCAACATGAAATGGTGGTGTGATAACCATTCACGTGTAGAAAAGTAGCCTAATCATTAATCATTAGTGTGTGCACAAGAGATGTACGTGAAGAGCTCGGAACAGGGCACACTGACTGGTGGGAGAGATTGCACATGATGGAGCACGAGTAGGGTGATGTAAAAGAAGCAAAACATCCCGTAATCATAGGAAACCAAAATCAATAATGGACTCAAAAGATCAAGACAACATTACACCCTTTATTGGCAATGGAGATACTTACAAGTGATGGTCTTGAGGACTACAAACCTAGCTCTTGGCATAAGGGATGTAATGTGGAATACGAGCGCCATATGGTGCATGGCGAGATTTTCAGTTAGCGGGAGGGTTAGTTGAGGGGAAATAACAAGATGATGCATCCACCAACGATGTCAATCACCAACATTGGGAGCGATGCCTTCAATCCAAGTGTGCTCGTGTTGCTTGGTGGAGAGTAGTGACTACTTCATGTGCATAGAGTGGTCGTGATTAGTGACTCAAGGTGGTGTGGTGAATCATGGGGGGAATGGTGATGTTGCCAATGCTAAAATGCCCAAATCTTGCAACAAAACATGATGCCATTAGCTCTAAATCATGGGTGCACTACGTGCTTAGTGATGCTTACAATGTAGAGTGCATGGAGCTAGTATGCTCCTCCTACACTTGAGTGTTCTCTCTTGGGTGTCTCCTCTTCCTTGTGTATTCCTTATCTCCTTTTCTGTGCTAAGAAGAGGCCTCTTTATATAGGCTTGAGAGGTGGTTCATACCCACTAGTCATTGCAAATAACCTCTGGTTGCTGCAGAAGGCCTAGATGCCTCTCCAGTGAGAGAAGGTAGAGATAGAGAGAGGAAAGATGCGGTGGGGAGAGTTTTTTTACAATCCACTAGCCATGGCTAGGTTATAAGGGAAGAGTGGGGGTTTTAGGATATTTACAAGGGTTTTGTCAATGGTTCGGGCGGCCAGTGTGAGGTTTTAGTCGTGAGAAGCCGTGTTGTATTGAATTATCTCCTTTCAGTGCTAGATAGGGAGTGCCTTCGGTGCTACTTCTTTGTTTTGGTGTTGGCGACGCATGATTTGGCCTCCTTCTTTCCTTTGATGTTGGTGTCGATAGTTTCCTTTCCTTATTTTTTGTGTTGTGAGTAGGTATATGCGTGTGTGCATGTATGGGCGTATGTATGGTGTATGTGTATGTTTTGTATAGTTTTGTGTGTGTCTATGCGGGTGAATGTGTGTGAATAAATGGTGTGTTTGTATGAGTGTGTGGGAACGGGAGTAGGAGGTGGTTTTTTATTAAGTGCATAATATATATATATATATATATATATATACGGTTTTACTGTGCAGGGAGATGGAAGCGACGAGCGGCTACAATGCTAAGGGGTGGGGTGTGAGGGGTGAGAGTGTGTGTGTGTGTGTGTTGAGTGTGTTTGATGAGAGAGCTTTAGCGCCCTGCCCCTGCGGGCCTGTCTGCGTCGACACTGAGAGCGAGAGAGTATAAGAGATGGCAGTCCTGAGAAGGTGAGGGAGAGGGGTCATCCTGTGCGGTGATCCAAGAGGACGTGCAAGGGGGGGGTTATGAAGTCAAGGGTGGAAAAAAAAAACGAGGATGTATTATTAAGCTCCCCTTATGGGCTGTTCACACACCGAGGGAGAAGAAGGAAGAGAGAGGAAAAAGGGGCCGGAAAAATGGAGGTAGTGAGAGAGGGAAAATATGGGGGGGGGGGGGGGTCATCCCATGCAACCTATTGGTGAAAGAAAATAAGGGGAAGGAGAGAGAGGGGTGTGTGTGGCAAAGAAAGTACGGATCATGATGAGAGAGAGGGAGATTTGTTTTTGAGAAAAAATGATGTCTGCCATCTGTTCCCTAGAACCTCAGCTTTCCGACCAGGCTAGAGTGCGGTGCGGACAACCGGGCATCAACACACTTGCATTTTTTTGACACACCAGGCGTAAGACCTTACACACACACACATTAGGCAATGAATAATAACTATTACTACTATAATTGGCTATGAACTTTGAACATGGACACACACGCACACAGTATCGTTAGACAAAATAGGGACTTATTTTTAACTTTAAAATGAGACTTATAGAAATTGGGAATGTTAACCTCGTGAGCTCCCTAGCTTGTAAGGTGCATTATGTGCTTCATGGTGTATGGAATGTAGAGTGTGTGGAGCCTGGGTGGTGCCTCAAGTGTCTTTCTTTTGTGCTTAGTGGAAGCCTCTTTATATAGTCCTAAGATTTGATCTTACCTAATGGTCCTTGCAAATACCCACTGGTCATTATAGAGATTATAGTTGCCTCTCTAGTGAGAGAGCCAGGTAGAGAAGGTAGAGATACAGAGAAGGGAGGTAAGAGTGGGGTGGGGAGTTCTTTTACAATTCACTAGCCATTGTCTAGGTATTTAGAGAAGAGTGGAGATCGGGGAATTTACAATGGGTGTTATTGATGGTTCAGGTGGCTATTGTTAGGTTAATGCTGCCAGAACTGGTGTTTTGTTGATGTTGAGATGCTGTCACTTCTGGGGCCGACCAGGGCATGCCTTCAACGTCTTTGTTTGAAGTGTCTTCTTCGTCAATGTTGAGTTGCTTCATTTTTTACTTCTTGTGCATGCGTATGGCGTGCATGTGTTTGTTTGACTGTGTGCACAAAGTGTGTGGGTGTGTCTGTATATGTGTATGGAAAGAGAGTGAGAGATTTTTTAACTGAAAGAGAGAGAGATGGAGAGAGAGAGTGTGTGTGTGTGTGTGTGTGTATGGGTGTAAGTGAGAGTGTGTATGTGTATGTAAGCGTGTGTGTTGGCAAATATGTGTGTGGGAAGGAGAGTGAATGAGAGGTTTCATTTTAAAATTTTCCTAGTTCGCTGACTGTACAGAAACGAGAGAGCGTGAGTGAGGAGGTGAGGGGAGAGAGAAATTGAGGATGAGTGTGTGTGTGTGTGTGTGTGTGTGTGGGGAGTGTATGTGTGTGTATGGGTGAGTAAACGAGAGAGAGAGAGAGAGAGAGAGAGAGAGAGAGAGAGAGAGAGAGAGAGAGAGAGAGAGAGAGATAGCGATTCTGGCACCGACACAAGACTGAACGAGAGTGAGAGCGTGAGTGAGAGACAGAGAGAGAGAGCGGGAAGCTGAGGGAGGGGTGAGGGGAAAATGGAGTGTGTGTGTTTATGGGTGGGGGTGTGTGTGTGTGGGTTAAGAGAGAGATGGAGTGCTAGTCGGGTTGCCAACACAGGACAAGCGGGGCGACGGGGGGAAAGAGAGAGAGAGGGAGAGAGAGTGGCCAAGGGAGTGTGTGTGGGTTTGAATGAGAGAGAGAGGGAGATATTATTCTGCACCTTCATGGCTGGTGATGACCAAGGTAGAGAGAGAGATTGGCCGCTTGTAGTGATAATGGAGGAGAGAGAGAAAAGGTGGTGCCAGGCTGAGGGAAAAAAGAGGGAGAGAGGTGGATAATGGAGGAGAGGGGGGGGGGGAAGGTGATGCCAAGGGGGGCGGCCCACTGTACGCGTGTGAGCAAGGGGGAGAGAGAGGGTGGCGGTGGTGGTCATCTGCAGACAAAAGAAAAAAGTTTCTTTATTTTTCCTTGTATTATGAAGATCCCCTTTTGGGGTTAGTTCGCATGGCCCAGCTCTAGAAACCCGCCGTCACTACCAGACAATGTCTCTCTCTCTCTCTCTCTCTGTCTCTGTCTCTCTCTCTCTCTCTCTCTCTATCCCCTTATGCACTACAAATGGTGCATGCTTTGGCCTATATACCATTCACCTCTACCTCCGGACTTCACATGTGGTCTCATTCTTGAGTTACATGGTAGCTCCACAATGGCCTCCAAAGCCCTCATGACATCCCAAGTGACACACATAAAAAACCTTCTTGTCCCCACAACTTCATAGCCCTGTCTTCCTTGCCCTAGTATTTTGATACCTGAGCTATAAAATCCAATTGGATCTTCACCTTATTGACTTCAAATCACCAAATCCTTGTCGCATTTTCACCACCTCAAGCCCATTAACTAAGGCACTCAAAATGGGAAAAAGCTGTCTAGCAACTCCCCTTTGACAACTGCATCCATTTTCCACCTAGCATATCTTGCCGCCTGTGACTTTGATCGACAAGCCATTAAATCTTATTAATTCCACATAGTATATACCACCATGTAGAACCTTGGCAAGCCCAAAAAAACCCGAGATGGCATGCCTACCAAGATGATCAACTTGACACACAACTAGTCCCCCGCCAAAACTTCAACTGACCATAACTTGTTCATGCAAGTATCCATTGACAATCCAAAAATATTAGCATACCCCTAGAATTGAGCACGTTGAATCTATCCACTTATGTCAGCTCTAATCATCCATCTATACCTGCCGTGTCTGGCAAGGATCTGGAAAGCCTTCTAACCTTATACTTTGATATCTTTCACATTGTAGCTTTGTTTGAGGATCCATCTTGACTGGCTCATAAATTATTCCAAAGACCACATGTCATGGTACAATCCTGGCACTCCAAAAATCTCAACCCACCATCTTGATTGACCCATTTTAGAGCCTTCTTGGCCTACAACACCGCATCAAGCATACATCCCCATAATCACCTACATGCCTAGGGCCTTCACACGTGCTTCAACCTTTACCCATGTACCTCCTAAAACACGTAGCACTACATTGTCCACTTCATAGCTTTGACCAGCTTTGGTTGCACCAAATTTGTCTATGTTAACTAAATATAAGGGGGGAAAGTACCCGGGGAATTTGCCATGGAAAACTTATCACGCCATTAAGTGCAAGGGAGGGGGATTGTTTTACAAGCTACATAATCATATAAGTTAGGGCATGCCCCCAATAAGTTATCTCCTAAGCTTAAAAATAAGGGAAGGGATATCATATTTGGGGTGGGGGGGGAGGGGGGGAGGGAGAAGTGAGAACAATGTAAAGCGAGAGGAAGTTTTTGTGTTTCAAAATCATGGCTTCCCAAAAGAGTATGCCCTCAAACTTGTGAGTCACTAGCTACGAAGATACATGCAAGAACTAACATTGCTTTGTATCAATTAATTGTTTTGTGATTGTAGTTCATTTGTTGAGGGGAAAAAGCTATAAAGAGTTTTTATATATGCAAATTTACATGGAGAACCTAACATAATTTTATAACCAGGTTTCTTGAGTAATTCAGATGGGGCAAAATTGGACAAGTAGCTAGAGTGCAGGCTGCACAAGCACATAGTTTGAAAGTCAAACTAAGACACATTGAGGGTAGATCTAGTTATCAATATAAGTGGTTCCTTAGTATGTTGCCAGTCACTATGCTACACGCTCTTTGACTAGTTTTACTCAGCTAGATCATGTGAGACCTAAATTTTATATGTAAGATAGGGGTATGATAGTTTTTTGCATTGATTGTTGCATAAGCTTAGAAAGGGGGTCATAATCCCTAATATGAATTGTGTATAGGGGTTTTGTCAAAGTTGTTCGCTCATGGGTGGTGTCCCATTTTGTATACAAAGTGAATGCCTCGAGACAAGTGCAAGGGAAGAATCACTAGAGGAGAAATTTAGAAGTATTAAAGGGTAAACTTTTGGTCACATTATTCATGTTACTACCCTTGGGATGATGGGATTTCCATTATGAAGTAGTAGTTGTCTATATACTCATGCATTGAGAGTTTGTTGTACACCTTGCCTTGTAGTATGTTCATGCTCTCAAGTATGGAATCAAGTGCTTCACTATCTTCAAGAGCCTTTAAGTGATAACTGTATGAGAAATACTTAGGAGATGGAATGTTCAATATCTATATGGTCAACTTCAAATGAGTGAAAATTTGTTTAGAGATTCAATGGTTGGTGTTTGGGTGTGGGTATTGCAAGTCCCACCACCAGCATCAAAAGCAAGAAGCAAAAGGGAGAGTGTGTGTGCATATGGGAACACACTTGGTTCTTTGGAGGTGAGCAGATAGAGAGAGAGCACATTTTTCCTTCTACATGTATTAAACATCACATGGTTCTTTGAAAGCAATGAGAGAGAGAGAGAGAGCATTGTCTCTCCTTTAGCATGCATTTAGCATCACAGGGATTGAGATATCTTTGAAGGTTGTCTCATCTCTTGGATTGTGTCCTTGACATCGACTTCTATTGCTCTCAACATTAGATATTACACTAGGAAATCCCGATTGAGGGAGATTCTCCTGAACAACATTGTTCTTCTGCTCGACTATCAGTTTTTCTTGACTTTTGGTGATCTTCTTGGAATTAAGGGCTTTAACATTGGAGATCTAGTGAGGTTATGTTCGCTGGTGGAAGACATCATCATAGAGCACTTCCATTTGGTAGTGAAAGATGGCATCAATATATTCTTTCCAGCTTCAACATAGCGATAGCAAGAGAGAGTGATCTGACTCTCTTATGGTGTAGCCTCAACATTGGATACCTTTCTTTGGCATAGTCTCATCATTGACTCTCATCTCACTTTCATCCAAAGCAGGTTTTTTCCATAATTTATCCCAGGCATCTTGGCCTCTGCACGAAAGAAGCAAATTAAGAGAGAGTGGCATTGGCTTTGATACTCCTTTAGCCGGCATCCAGAGCAACTTGGCTCCAACATAGGCTCCTAGGAGACCCCCCTTGACATCCATTTTGGCGTTGATGGTTCTCCTTTTTCTCCTTCAATGACACACATCTGACACATATGGTTCTGATGGATCATTCTAGAGTGGAATTTCCATGAGCAAGTTTTGATCCTACATGGCGCTTGCAACCGTAGGTAGCTAGTTATTCTATGTGTCTAATTTTTATCAACATGTTTTTTGACCGATGAGGTAGTGTACAAGATTTCAACATTTTGATCACAAGTTATATCCTTTTTAGTGCCAATTATTTGGCACAACCATTGTTCTCATATACGATTATGTGGGTTACTTCAAAGAGTTTTCTAGAATAGTGTTGTGTGGTTTTATGCTATGTATGCATATGTGGATACCAAGTAAGCTAGTTACAGCTTGTAGGTTGGAAATTCACAAGTTTACAGGGATTTTGGATAGTTGCAATTGTCCATAGAGCAACTGATTCAGGACTGAGCTACATTGCTAGAAGTTTGGCAGTGTATGTCTACCATATGTGAATTTTTATACTAAGACACTGAGTGTTTGTTCATGTTTTATGCGGTTCTAGTGAGATTTGTGAGATTTTGCTCAAATTTAGGGGAAACTCTATCAAAAATTTCCCAGATTCTTGCCATGATTTTTGCATATCTCCAATTTACTCTTAGTGGTTTATCACGATTCCCACTTTAACAATGATCAAGTTTTGACTCTCAATTCAATAGGTTTTGTCAGTTTTGAACATGCATTGGTGTTCTTTGTATTCACTCTCACAGAAGTGAGGTTTGCATATGCTCAAAATGGCTACAAGTTACAAGTAGTCACTAGTTTTGGTTCTATAGGTTATAGGTATAAGGTACTTGCAATTATTAGATTATGTATGCAGTTTTATGGGATGCATATTGAGAATCATGTTTTCTCTCTAGTTATGCATATGATTATGCAATTTATGCTTTGGTGAGAGCTATTTATCCTAGTATTGAGTCTTTGCTACTTGTTGTGCATGCATTATCACTTGGTCCTTGTCTATGCACTCACTTTTCTTGGTTTAGAGCAAAGGTTGGAAATTTCTATTATACATTGCTTTGGTAGAGCTACATTTTGCATATGCCAATATTGGATTGATGCGTTGATCATGGCTATAATTTTGTAGTGTTCAAGTGATCTGCCACTTTATTTCCATTTAGTCGTGGTTTATGGTTAAGACATTGCTCATCTTACAAGGATGAATCTCTCAAAGTTTTCCCAAGATTTCTCATCATAGTCGCGTTTCTTGACATCCATATAGCATATGTGTGTGACCTATTAGAGTTTTTGTACATGCAGGTCTCATTCATGACGATACTTGCATTCTTGGGTTGTGGTCACAAATGACACATTATTAGGCATCACTGCTTTTACGTATGAGGCAGCAAAAGTGATGTATGCAGAATGCAAAGATGGTTTTGACACATGCTACAATGATGGATTCATATGCTAGCAATAGTGATGCCACGTTCACCTTTAGCATTCCTCTTACTCAATTGTCCTTGTTGATTGCTAGATGAGGTGGCACTTCTCCTTGTTGATTGCTCGATGACGATGCAATTTTCCACGTTACACCACATCATGAGTGGTTAAGTACTTTCTCTAGTGGAAGGTTTGGTTGTGTACACTTGGCTGAAGGTTCCGTATTTGACATTGTAGGTGCACGAGATGTGTTTTTTCATAACCTAGCAGTGCATCTTATATGCTACGACATGTGCAATGTGCTCCTCAATTCATGCAGGTTTGTTGATCTTAGTGAGCTAACTAGAAAATTATGGGTGTGAAATACTACTTAGAGAGCAGTATTTGACATTGGTTAAAGAGAATCTTTCCACATGAATTGAAAATCACTATGGATTTCCTGGTGAGCTTGTATTGGCTCTGTATATCCTATGCATGTATCTAAGGTATGAGACAACATAGTCTTGATTTTGTTGATGGCATGTGATTAGTGAGAGATGAGATGTGTCTCCTTTGTGAGTGAGCTCCATGATTCTCACAAGACAGAGCATGTAGAGGTGTAGTACACGCCAGTAGACTCTATAGATATAGAGGTAGAGAAATAGTAGTCTAGTGAGACAAAACACATGTCATCATTGTCTACGGTGCAGATAGAGGTAGAGTAGGTTTTCTCCCTAAACACACAGGTAGAGATGATGAACATGGAGTTCTTTGATATGCTCATGCTAGAGGATAAGGAGTTGATGTCAAGACACATAGTTCCACCTATGAATGATAGGAATGTGGCTATCTAGGTGTCAGTAATGACACATTCATATATCATGAGTTACTGTTATTATACACTATATTAGTGAATTTAGGAATTTCCCAATTCCCACTATCAAAATGAGCTTAAGATTTGACCACATGGCCAAATCTTAGTCAATATTTTGAGAGCATGGCTTAAAAGATCTTTTCAAGTACTACCTTGTGGAATGATTTTCTCTTTAAAGATAGTTTCAGATTTTTCCATATGGCCTAATCTTTAAGAAATTGATGATTCCGAAATTGGCTTTAAAGTCTCAAACTCTCTAATATGGTGAGTAGTTTTGATCATGTAGGGCATGTAGATAGAGCTCAAGGAGGCTAGTATAGCCAATTTTGTGAAGATTTTGTCAATGTTTGGGCATCTCATGAACAACCTACTAGTGTCTAGGGTCGATCTAGTAGCTGCAATGGGAAGACTTGTGGTAGGGGTTGCTAGTCATACAATGAATGACACTAGCATGATACATCGTGGATCTATGTAGACCATACATAGTTGTCTATGGGCTTTGGATGCAAGCTTTGGTATGGGATACACTTGCTTTCCTATCACTAGAGCCAATATGATTGCATGTAGATTTCATGAGTGAGGTAGTGGGAGTAGGTTGAAAGAGTCTCTCATGTATTTTTCTTGTACATACTAGCATTTTGGCCAATAGAATTCACTTATGAATACATTTATATTTAAGTGGGAGGTTGTTGGGTTAAAGGCCAAGTGCATTTGCCCTGGGCCGGCGGACATCTCGGTGTCCGGCCACCTACCACCTACACTTATCACTATTAGTTGTACATGTACAAACTCATAAGGGTATCCTCTTTTGAGGCATGATCCACCCACACACTACGTATGCTCTCATCTTCCCTCTCTAGCACCACACATTCTACATTATCAACTATAAAAGAGACACCCACAGAGAGGATTTTGAATAACAAAATCACCACCTCAACAATTCTCTATGTTTTCAACAATTAAAGTGACTTCCCGATACTTATCCTTTGTGTATGAGTATTCGAATCATATTTGTCTCGTTACCATCTTTATATGTCACACTATATAAAGCAATGTATGACCATAGTTTCACATTGTGGGTCACTCTTTGTAGAGGATTAGACATTGCCCATCCAAAAGTATTGGGTAAGATCTTTTTTTATCGTATCCGAACACATAGAGTGCAATTTTGAAATGTATGACATGCGTAATATGTCATCCACTACCCACATATGTGATGAGCTACATACTTGGATTGTCAAGGCTAGCAACAACAACAAATGCACCAACAAAAACAAGTCCAACAAGCATAACACAAAGAAGATAAGCAACAAGTATGAAGAGAAACAAGAAACACATGGCATCAATGACAACAACAATTGTTGGAATTAGGGTTGCAAAAAAGCACACACATCTTGGAGAAGACAAAGGAAGCTCAAGGAACACAACAGAGAGTGTATTAATTAGTGTGAAATAAAAAGATAGATAGCCCTAGAATGAATGGGTGTATATACAATGCACGGGGAAAAAAACCTCCTAGTGAGGGAAAAAATTCCACGGCGGTCCTAAGTGTGTTCACACACATCACTACCACATGTATATGGTAACAAGTCCCCCCTAGAGTGATTCCATGAAGAAGAGCTGGCACATGAGTAGAGGGAAGTGACATGCCCTGAGGACATGATCATTCCACAAAGGGGAGTAAGCCCAAAGCTTTGTGGAAAGCTTCAAACTTCTCACAAGACAATGCCTTTGTGAAAATATTTGCAAGGTTGTCCTATGTTGGCACATAAGCCAAGCTTATCTCTCCTGCTGAGAGCCTTTCCCTGACATAGTGGTAATTCACCTCAATGTGCTTTCTGCAATCATGAAAAACTAGGTTTCTTGCAACTTCCAATGTGCTCTGAGTATCAGTGTAGATAGTGTTGGCAATGTCCTATTCAACACCCAAATCAGCCATAAGGCATCTGAGCCATACACACTCAATTGTAACTGTGAAGAATGCCTTGTACTCAGCCTCACAAACTAGAAGTGGCCTCAGTAGGTTTCTTATTGCTCAACCATGATATACATGAACTGCCAAGCATGGAACAAAAACCACTTGTGGACACTAGCGTGTCAAAACCACCATCCCAATCTGAGTCCAAAAAAGTATGTAACTCTGGTAGCAATGATCCCCCCTTGGGATAAAACAAGACAAGATGTAAAGTTCCACTCAAGTAGCAAAAAATACTCTTGACAGCCTGCCAATGCTTAGACCCTAGGCTATGCATAAATTTGATGACCTGTGAGATTGCAAACTGAATATCGGGCCTTGTGTTGCATACATAAATGAGGCATCCCTAAAGAGTGACATCTACAAGATCACCATCATCATGAAGACTTGATTTCAAACCTGTTTCCATGGGAGTGGCATTAGGTTTGCAATCCTCAAGTCCAAGCTTACATAGAAATGTCTCTATGTAACTTTTTTGACACAAGAAAATACCACCATCACACTGTTTGAACTGTATACCCAAATAATGATGCAACAGCCCCAAATCTTTCATCTTGAAAGTAGCATTCAAGTCAAACTTAAATTCAGTAATATGTCTCTCATTTGGTCCTGTGATGAGAAAATCATCCACATAAAGAACCACAATGAAAAGTACATCGCCCTCATGATTTACATACAATGTGATTTCTGCTGGACTGTTACAAAAGCCTTGTTTGACCAAATGAGTGTCAACCTTCTCATACCAAGCACGAGGTGATTGATTCAACCCATACAAAGCTTTGTTACATTTGTACATCTTATCCTATTGTCCTTGCTTGACAAAACCATGAGCCTGCGTTACATAAAGTTCCTAAAATATGTCACCATTCAAGAAAGAAATAACAATGTCTGATTAATGTACATACCAACCAAAATGAGCTACAAATGCACATAGAAAATGCACAGTAGTCATACAACAAGTGAGAGTAAAGTCTCTTCATAATCTATGCCTTTTTGCTACGCATAACCCTTTGCAACAAGTTGAGCCTTATCCTCTTGTCCTTGCTTGACAAAACCGCGAGGCTGCGTTACATAAACTTCCTAAAATATGTCACCATTCAAGAAAGCAAGAACAATGTCTTATTAATGTACATCCCAACCAAAATGAGCTGCCAATGCACATAGAAAATTCACAGTAGTCATACAACAAGTGAGAGTAAAAGTATATTCATAATCTATTCCTTTTTGCTATGCATAACCCTTTGCAACAAGTCCAGCCTTATAGCAATCAATCGCACCATCCAGCTTGTGTTTCAACTTGTAAACCCACTTTGTACCAATGGCCTTTTTGGCAGGAGGAAAAACACATAAATTCCATGTGTCATTTTCTTTAAGTGCATGATATTTTGATTGCATGATAGCCATCCAATTTTTTGAATTCATAACAATCTAGACACAACTAGACACAACTAAATCATAACAATCTGATGCATAAGATGCATGGCAAGAACCTAAATGAGTACGACTAGAAAAAGGTGCATCCATTTTACTGTCATGAAAAGTATGCACCAATCATTTAGGCATACATCTAGCCTGCTCACTCTCAGCCCTTTACTCATCAAGTACATCATGTACATTTGAATTAGCAATAGGATGATTTGTGACATTTTTAGAAACCCCCATAGGCTGTACATTTACCTCATTGGAATTTACATTTGTACTTCCACCACTGAAAAGAGGAAACAAAGTGTCATATGTAACATTTAATGGCCTAGTAACTTGTGTGTAGCGGAAAATAGCATGAACATAGTGAGCATTTCATTAGAATAGATTCCTAATGAGCATAACGAGAGTGCTTGGATGGAGAGAGAGAGAGAAACTAAAAGCATAACACCTAGTTAGATAGCATGAACAATACTTCAAAAGAGAGAGAAATTAAGCAATGGAAAATAGTTAAGGACCGGATTTACATGGAGCCGGTCCCCCCTCCAAAAGGCTTTGTATTATGGTTTCTCCCATAAAGAGAGACATTGTACAATACAATTCTTTGTGTTCCTTCAATACTAGCTAGTGCAATGAAGATGGAAGATTCAAGCACTAAGCAAAACACTTATAAAACACGACATCAATTCCCTCACGGTCTCAGACCCAAGACCTCACACACCTTCAAAGATGATGAGAGCTAGCAGGGTATGAGAGTAGATGGAGAGGAAGAAGGAGTATTCTTACGAGAAATATGTACATCTCCTCACATAATCACTCATATTAGCATAGCTTAGCTTAGTAATTAGCATGCTAGAGGAGATGAGAATGAATTGAAGCTTGGCTCTTGGTTGTAATGGCATCACAAAGCCAAGAGTTGTTGGTGTAGGCCTCCCTTCTCACAAGCTTGGACTAGGGGATAAGCTTTCCATCAAAGCTTGATAAGGAGAGAGAGTCTTCTTTGCTTCACACATGAGATTGTGTGAGTGTGTGTGTGATAATGCCTTGCAAAAATCAGCCCCCTCTCTCTCTTGGTCGACCCCCCTTGCTAATTACTAATGATAGAATCCTATTGGACCTCCCCAGGCTTAGCCAATGACAATTAAGCAGCATAAGTGATAGCCTTATGACATGTGTCCCCCTTTCCCCTTTTGTGAGAGCTTTAGGTAATTTAATAATTCAACTAAACTCTCATTGTACCCCTTTTCCTCCTGGCCAATAGGAATCAGGCAAGCCATTAGGGTGTTGAATGCTCATTGGTCCCCTTGGGAGGCTGTCCAATAGTCTTCTAGAGAGCTTAATTCTTATTGGTTCTTTTATTAAGTGTTTTTAAATTAATTAAACTAGATTTACTCTAGCCTAATTCTCATTGGTCCACCTCCAAGGCCATCCAATATGATTTGAGTGTGTGTGTGTGAGTTTCTCTGTCATGCCCTACTTATTGGGCTTGACCCCTCCTATGTAGGGCTTGACAAAGACTTTTCGGACACACACAAATCATCCAATTTTCCCTAAAGTTGACCTTTGGACACAACCTTTGGATTTTGGAACCTCAGCATTATGGAAGTCTTAATGGGCTGAACCTTAAGGTCTTTTAAGCCCATTGTTGCACATAGCTCTTTTGCAAATGCCCCCCCCTTTGGATCCCTATTTTCCCTCCTTTGGATCCCTACCGTGACCGGTCTGCTAACTTAACCAATATTCTAGTTTTTTACCCCTGGCACTTCCCCATATTAAATGATCAGTTTAACATGAGAAAATCATTTAGGAGAATTGGATATTGATTATTATGACATTACCTCTGTCTTGAAATCATAGTCGTCCTCATCTGTGGAGTAGAGAAGATAAAGCATATTCATTAGTCCTTTTTCCTAGCGGGTAGAGGATCCCTATGTTACCCTATGACATCATTCCACAATGGATGACTAGTCCATTTGGCGCTTGAGAGCCTAAGGCTACCGCAAGGATGTCTGTACATTAGTCCTATCATCTTCCATAGTAGAGTGACAAACTCTACTTGGTGTTTGGGAGACGTCGTCTCCGTAAACTTGATCTAAGTATGCATACTACTTCATTTTTGTGCACAATGAATAAAAAGAGAGTCTTATATGACAAAACTTTGTTCATTTTAAACATTTGTACATTTGCTTACTCTAGGGAAGCATTGTAAGCATTGACAAGGTTTAGGTTATCCTTTAATTGTATGCCTTGCATCCATCTAGCATCTTCAAAAGGATAATTATTAAAATTAATAAGATATCATCGGATAGTCTTACCGCCTCTTAGTACCTTGTCTTCATGTCGGTAAATGGACTCGGACTGCAGCACCTCTTCTTGGTCCTCGCTCTCCGGTGGGTCTTCAATAGTTGATTCTTGAGGTTGATCTCCTTTGTAAGGCTTTAGTAGGCTCACATGGAAAGCATTGTGTATGAGCCAGTGATTGTGCAACTTGAGTTGATAGGCCATCTCATTAATTGGCCTAAGAATCTGGAAGGGACCATAGTACCTTTCTACTAACTTAGCATAGTACTTTTGGTGTCCCGTAGGATTCTTACCCGTTGTGTGCCTTAATCGAGATTTGGGAAATTTGAGTAGGACCCAATCATTTTCTTTAAAGTCTTGGGCTCTTCTATGCCTGTCAGCAGCAGCCTTTTGCCTTTGCTGTGAGATAGAGATAGCATCCTTAACACTAGGTTGGTAATGGGACACTTTTATGTCCTGTGAAGTGACCATTTTCCTTGAATTATTTCAAGAGTTTCAAAATGGATTTTGAGGTGCTATCTGTCTAGAAAGTTGTCTCATGAGCTGAAAAAAACTTGACATTTTTTTGGAATATCAATTCCATCTTTAACCTTGTCCTTGCACAACATTTCACAACCTAAACTGTGTGAAAAAACGGGTCTTGTTTTTGGCTTTTTTCAACTTTTTGCAACTATACGACTCTAGAATTCATGTTTGTGAGGTCTATAATGCTAGAGAACTATCTTTAGTAGTCCTCAACATGTCCCGCTGCTTCCAGGGAGAAATAAATGTTAAAGTTGTAAGTTATGACCAAATTACAAAAATTATCAAATCCTGTGTTTTACCCAATTTTAGCTCTTTTATGATTTTTTTGATGGCTTTCATGATATCCAAATGCAGTTTTGATTTTCTATGTCTCATATTGTAACATAAAGCTAATATTCCTTGAGTTTTGGGGCACCTAATACCCTATTTTGCATAGTAGACAACGATGGTTTATTTTTTCAATTATAGAAGAAAATGAAACATTCTAGTATATCAAGTATAGCTTTTTGAATATTGTTAGTTTCTTATGACAACTACATGAATATTGTAGGTAGTAGCCATATCTAGTCATAAGGATCAAATTTGGCTAGATATTGAATAGTTTCTATGGGATTATACAACTCATAATGTTGAACCCAGTTTTTTCATGTTTGCTGTATTTAGCACTTCATCTTTGTCCGCAAGATTCCCCTTGGTAAGAGATGTATTATTCTTTTGACATGCTCCATGGCTCCTTATGAACCTAAAGGACAATAGGGAACTAAGAAAACATGCATATATTATTTGTATTGAGCGTGGCTATAGAAACTTTGATGATAGGTTTGCAGAATGGTAAAAATTCAACTTTTTTGTACCTATTTCTTTTGGCAAAACAAAAAATAGTGAGTGAGAAGCAATCATATGTTCTGATCACCAACCCATTGAAGTTAACTAGGGAATTTATCTCAAGTCCTACAAAAATCCCTAATCTTATTTTTATGCAACAAAACGTAAGAAATGACTGTTTTGATGAAAATGTACTGGTCCATCAACTTTGGAGGCTTGGTGTGACCAAAAGATGAGAAATTTTACAAGTTTCGTATTTTTTACATGTGTAGTAGGCCTTGAACTATAACCTCATGAAAGGATTTTCCAAAATGAGTGGATCTACTATGGTTTTGGAGGTTTTTTTTAAAACCCTGAAAGGACACTTTTATGTCCTGTTAGGTTACCAACCTAGTGTTAATCTTTTGAAAAGATTCTTTTAGGTCTCGGCTATACTCATCTACAACGAAGATCTTCCCATGTACCTTAAGTAGCAAGGGACTTTTTTATCTTCCCTCAATTACCTCAAAACGTGATTGTCGCATGGAAGTATGTACGGTGTTATTGTAGGCATACTCCACTAAGTGTAAGTAATTCTCCCATTGGGATCTTTGATCCACTTCCATTTCATAGGATTTTAGTAGATCAAGAATTGTTATGTTAGCTATTTCACTTTGGCCATCCGTTTCCGGGTGGTAGGACGAAGAGAAGTGTAGCCTTGTTCCTAAATTCTCAAAGAGACCCTTCTAGAAATTACTGGTCATTCTAAGATCTCTACCCGACACTATGGGCATTGGCAAGCCATGGTACTTGAAGATTTGTGAAATGAAGAGGGTTGCCATTTGATGTGCTTTGATAGGTATAAAATGAGCTTGTTTACTGAACCTGTCTATTATCATCCATATTTCTGTATTCCCATGGATAGACTTAGGCAATCCAAAGATAAAATCCATGGATATGCTCTCCCATGGTGAATTAGGGATTGGCAAGGTTGAAGCAATCCAGGTTGCTTCCCTCTATCAAACTTCGTCTTTTGGCATACCACACATTTAGAAACATACCACACATTCATGGTCGGCCAATAGAAATATGTTTCAATCCCCTTTAGGGTAGACTGAATCCCTCTATGCCCCGCATAAGGAGCATGAGATTCATACATTACTTTCTCACGGAGTGAGTTAGTAACGCATAATCTATTGCCATAGATAAGATAACCATCTTGTAAAGTAAATGGTTCCTCTTTATTACCTAGTGCAAGGGCTGAAATCACATCTCTAAAATTGGGATCAATAGCATACTCATCTATCATAGAAGATAGATCATTGTGAGTTGCTATGGAAACTGCATTCACTCTCGGCCGTCTTGAGAGTGCATCGGCTACTTGACTATGCTTGCCAGCAATGTGAGCAATATGAAAATGAAATTGCAAAAGGAAATTTGCTCACCTCATTTGTTTGTCAGAGAGCTTGGTCTGCGTCATGAAGTACTTAAGACTTTGGTGATCCGTTAGCAGAATGAAAGGTGTCCCCAATAAATAGTGCTTCCATGAGTCTAATGCATGTAGAACTGCAAGTAGTTCTTTTTCGTATATGCCTTGATCTTGCTCAACAGGGTCGAGCCTTTGAATTTCATAGCCTATGGCATGCCCTTCTTGGAGCAAAATAGCTCCAAGGCAATCACCACAAGCGTCACATTGGACTTCAAATGGCTTTGAAAGATCCGGTAGTGTAAGCACAGGTTGAGAGATAAGATTTTCGAAAGCATTGTTCTCCTTGGCATACCATGTGTACCTAACGTTTTTATTTGTTAGGTCATGTAATGGTCCTTCTGTTAGTGAGAACTTTTCTATGAAGCGTCTATAGTATGCACACATACCTATAAAGCTTCTTAGTTCATGAAGATTACTTGGTTTAGGCCATCCTTTTATTACCTCTAACTTTGATGCATCCATTTGGATGACATCTTGAGAGATAATGTGACCTAAATACTGAATCTCTTGCAAGAAAAATTCACTTTATTTTCGATTAACATGAAGTTTATTCTCTCTTAGAATTTGAAATATTACCTGGAGATGTTTCTTGTGTTCATGTAATGAATTAGAGTATATGATGATATCATCAAATAACACTCCAATGAAGGTTCAGTGAGGCCTAAATAGCTTCTCCATCAAGTGATTGAATGTGGCTTTGCATTGGTCAAGCCAAAAGGCATGACAATGTATTCGTAAAGACCAAACGTAGTGCAAAATGCGGTCTTTACAATGTCTTGATCAACTATCCTTATTTGATCATAGCCACTTTTTAGGTCAATCCTATTGTAGTAGGTCGATCCTTGTAGCTTATCAAATAGTTCTTCTAACCGTGGAATGGGAAACCTATTCTTAATAGTGATCCTATTTAGTGCTCTATAGTCCACACACATATGATATGTGCCATCTTTCTTTTGCACTAATAGCACAGGTGAGCAAAATGGAGATGAGCTAGGCCTAACCATGCCCTTCTCAACTAACTCATGCACTTGCCGCATAATCTCCTCTTGTTGAGCTTGAGAAACACTATAAGGAGGTTTGCTAGGCGGTGAACTTCTTGGAAGAAGTTCAATTGCATGGTCATCATTGCCTCGTTTAGGAGGTAGCTCACAAGGGATGTCGTCAATAAAGACATCTTGAAACCCCTTGAGAAAATTGGATAACTCTAATTCCTTTTGATTGTGTATATTTTCTTCTGCTAAAACATTATTTTCATTTTCAGAATCTTTAACAAAAATCATGTACACGGAAATAGAGCTCTTTATTGACTTAGTGAAATCTTGTGTATGTACAATGGGGATGGTGTTGCCCATTTCCTTAGAATCTATATACATATAGTTTTCCCTGAACTTAAAGGAGATTCTCCTTTCAATGAATTTAACATTGGCAGCCATGCGATCAAACTATGGTGCCCCTAGGATTACATACCTATGCTTGAGAGGAGAGATAAATAAGTCCTCTTTGTCCACATAGCTTTGGACATGGAGCCTCAATTTCCCAATTAAGGGAGTGACTGAAGCTTCTTGCCCCTATAAAGCACCATCTGCGGGTAGGATATCTCTCATCTTGTAGGTTTGTATGCCTAGCTCGGTGGAAAACTCTATAGATATAAAATTATGAGTAGAACCAGGGTCAAAGAGAATAAAAGCATCATGTTCTCTTACCTTTACCCCAGCATGGCATAGAGGAGATCCTTTGTGGTGAGTTTCCTCCTCTTGGATTTTTACCAAGGTAGCTCTAGGAGGATCATGGCGGTTGTTCTTTTGGGGACAAGCGCTGGTAATCCCACACATAATCACTGCTTTTTCTTGGCAAAGTCTATCGCCTGAAAGACAAGAGCCTTGAGATGTAAATCCCAAAACTTGTCCACATAATTGTGGACAGACTCATGAGAGAGAAGCTTTAAGCTACACCATTTGGTAAGCACTTTGTCCTTTGCATCGCTTGCAAGGAATTACCTCATGATGAAAACGCGTAGAGTTTTCCATGTCTTTGGGGCTTGGCCATTGCCACAAAGGCTAGCCCACCACTAAGGAGCAGATTTTTGGAAGTGCATAGCTACATGACGTAGCTTGGAGGACTCCATGAAGCCCTCATCTCCAACGACCGCATCAAATAGCTGGATGAAGGCTAACACTTTGTCGGTAGCACCAAAAAAGGTGCCTTTATAGGTAAGAAAAGAGATACTCTTTCCTCCCTCCTTGAACCTATTTAGCTTTTGTGACCTTCACTATGTAGGGTATGATTTGTGATGTCCTCCCCTCTTGTATTCTCTAGGAGAATATCCATAGCTTTCATCGGAAGAGGAGGAAGGAGAAGAAGAAGGAGAAGTGGGTGACCTCTTTCTAGCCCTTTTCTTCCTTTGTTTCCTCTCTTCCCTTTTGGAATGATGAGGAGAAGAACTATGTGTTGATATTTTGCTATTGGGAGGAGTGGGCGATCGTCTACACCGGCGTCTCCGTGGAGCCACATCTTCATAGGAACTTAAAGTTTCATTGATTTCTTGCTCTTTGGATTCCTCCACTCGTATGTGAGAGAGTCTTATTTTGGGGGTCTCTTCAAGAGGCCTCCTAAGCTCTCTCTCCTCTTGGAGAGGAAGGGAAATCGCAGAAACATGAACTTGTTGTGTAACTTTGGCTTGCAAAGCAGGGTTGCCCGTAGCTTGTTGCAACCTAGTAACAAGCTAATTGACAAACATGGGGGCATCATCATTAGCACCTTCATGTGCAAAATCAAAGCTATCAATGTTCATTCTACTCTCATGATTATTGTCAGCCATGTTAACAAAATTTGTGTACGTACTTAGTGCATGCTTTGGCAATTCAAAACCTTAGTTGGCACTCCTCTTAGCCTTTGTAAATTGGCTCTTAAGTATCTACACCCACGGCTCGAAGTGGTTAATTATAGAGAGTAGTGGACTAGGTCTAACATAGCATTGTTGCCAAGGGCTACTCCTTTTGGAATTCTTATGGCTTAACAATGGTAAAGCCGTAGCCAAGACTCCATTATTATCTCCAAAGCTCCCGAGGTGTGTAACATATCCCACATAGTGGGCTCAACAAAACCGATAATAGATCCTAGTTACACTTATCCTAATACAATTAACAGCATTAACCATTTATAGGCTACTTAAGGACCTCTCTTTTTAGGCAAGAAAAGAGAAACCAAATGCTCTGATACCAATTTAATGAAATTGGCCTATTAACTTGAGAGTAACGGAATTAATGAGACTACTTTTGAGAAATTATTTTGTGAGCATAGTTGGTGAACATAATTGAAGATAACAACATAGACATAGCAATTAACTAACTTGTCTTGAACAATACTTTTGCAAGAGAGAGAATTTAGAGAACATGACAACAATTGAGGACCAGATTTATGTGGAGTCGGTCCCCCCTCCAATAGGCATTTGTATTATGATTTCTCCCATTAAGAGAGACATGTTACAATACAATATTTGTGTTCCTTGTGACCTAGCTGATGCAATGAAGATGGAAATATTCATGCATCACAAGCATAGCATAAACTTTGTGTAAAGCTTTAACTATCCCAAGCCTCAGTTCCAAGACCTCAAACACCTTCGAAGGTGGAGAGAGCTAGCAGGGAATGAGGGTAGGGAAGAGGAAGAATAAGCATTTCATAGGAGAAAGAATTAGTTCCTTACTTATCATCACTCTTCTTGCTAGCATACATAATCGCATAGTAATTAAGATGGAGAAGATGGCAAGCTTAAGCATTGAATCATGACTCTTGGTTGGATTTGCACTCCATAACCAAGAGTGTTGGTGTAGGCTCTCAACCTCTACTTTGTTGGAGAAGGAGATGGAGCTCTTGCACTTTGCACTTTTCACTTTACACAATGAGAGTGTATGCGAGTGTGTGTGGGAGAGTATACCCCTCAAGAAACCCCCTAGCTTGCTTTGGTCGACTCCCCCTTATAGCTCATGCTTGAAGCTCATTGGACCCCCTCTAGGCCTAGCCAATCACAAGCAGGAGGCATTACAAAAAACAAGGGTAGCCTTGGGACACATGTCCCCCTTTTCCCTTTGAGAGAGAGGACTTGATAAATGCAAAGACAATTAATTAAATGTCCTAAATTATCATTGGACCCCTTGGGTGGCTAACCAATAGGCTTCAGACACACCATCAGGGCAACATGAGGAGGAACTTGACAAGTGTCCCTTTTTCTTTCTTGGTACCAAGCATGCCTTGTGTGAGTGTGTGGGTGTTCTCTCTCATTCCCCCTCTTCTAGGGCTTAGCCCCTCCTTGTAGGGATTGAATCCTGACTTTTTGACACCTCAAGCCCCTCAAGCTCAGGCCTAGATCCCACCACAATCTTGGCCATTAATCCCCTCAAGCCTAGGCTGGGTTCTCACCTCAAGTACAGTATCGCCTCTTTCTCTCTGTCTTGTGTCTCTCTCTTTTAGTTCATTTTAGTTCTTTCAAAGTGAAGGAAAGTGTCCCTTGTGTTTGTGCAAAGTACTAGATCCGAGCTAAATCCATAAACACTTTTGTTGCACCTCTTCTCTAGATACAATCAAGTTTCAGTTGATCCTAGAGATCAATAAAAGACCGCTTTGGCCACATAATGGGGCATCTTTGCTAACCTAGTCATGCCATTCGGCTTGACCAGGGCACCGGCCACCTTCAAATGGCTATGAGCCATCAAGAAAATTGTAGGCTTTTTTTCCTGTGACTCTTTCAATGACATGATCTGTGATTGGCAGAGGATAGTTGTCCCTAATGGTGGTGGAATTTACCTTTTTTCAGTTGACACATAACCAAGATTTTCATTTTTCTTTGGTACTACCACGATTGGTGATACCTAATCTGTGTGCTCAATCTCATAAATAAATTTTTCTTCGATGAGTTTGTCTATCTCTTCCTTGATCTTTTTAGCAAAGGTATCATTATATGTATAAGGACGTTATCGGCTTGGCTATGTAAGTACACACACACACACACACACACACACACATATATACATACATTCATTCATACCAACATACATACATATATACATACATGTATATGTACGTACGTACACACATATATACATATATATATGTGTGTGTGTGTGTGTGTGTGTTGGAGTATTAATTCTTATACTTTATTCACAATTTGAATAGTATATTCAAAAAGAGACATGAAAAAATTTAATAAAAGTGGTTACATACAAATTTTTACCGAAAAAAACTATGTACAATTGAAATGGAATTTTGATGTTTTATTACATCTAAGAAATAAAAATAAAGTAGCAGCAGTAGAAGAAGTATCCCTAACAAAAATTGTTCGAACACCAATTGAATTCAAAGATAAAAGAAAATGACATCATTATCTGCAACCATCATGCAAACAAAAAACTCATTAATAAATTTTTTTTAGACATGGAACGCAAGTACAGGGTGGATCCGATAGTTGTCATCCATGTCCATATTATCCATGCACTCAAATCTGTTCAATGATGGCCAAAAAATTAAAACCATAGCCATGTACCTAGGAGTAATAACTCTAGACTTGCTGGTAAGTGAAAGACAAGGTTTTCAAATTACAGTACCAAGCTTGTTTAAGAGCATGAATAGATTTTATAACCGCGGAACTTAGCTGGGAAATACCTTCCAAGCAAAGTTTTTAGTTAAGCTAGGCATAGTGTTTAGCTGAATTCAGAACATAAATTGACTTTAGTTCTTATGGTATGGAAAAGATAAATTAAAACTAAAAAAATAGCATTAAAAAAGCTTTTTCTAATGCTTGTTGTTGTGTTCAGGGGGATTAGTACCTTCTTTCTACATCAATGTCTCTCTTGATAACAAGATCCATTTTCGCTTCTTAGGCATAGTATTATATGGTTAATAAACCATTACACTAGTCTATGGTTATTCCCATGAAAAAAGCAAAAATATATATTTCTAAATTGATATTGTTATCAGAGGCAATATCATGCTAGTAAATAATAGAAAAATCTATAACCTGCCTCGATTATGAATGTATGTGAATGAAACCAGTAATGAAAACTTACTTTCCATGTCAATATGTATCTACTTACCAATTTAACAAGTTTAATGTGAAAATCTAAGTCGAGATAAACACAAGTTAATTATATTTGGTTCCCTAGGAAGCAAAAAAAACCATAATAATGTAGAAACCTTCCGCCTGAGAGGAGGCAAAGTCCACGAATTCATTATTTATTCGTTTTTTTGTCATGAGAGTGGCTGCATTGTAAGTTTTGTACATAGACAGCTCCGAGGAAAACGTATTTATTCACTGATTTGGCCTTCATCTAGACCTTTTGGAGATTTTGAACTTTGAAAGGGAGATGATCTCCACCAAGGGAGTATGGTCAAGTGCTTAAGAAATAATACTCTTTTGTGAAAATTATAAACTATCAAGTTGAAGTGCTTGGACATTCAACAAACACCAATGGCATAACACGCTAGGAGTGCCACATGCAGCTATTGGGAGTGAACGAGCATAGGTCCGTGTGAGTGTATGAAAGGATTACCTGCAAAGCATTGTATTGCAGGCTGCTCTTAAGTAGCATGTGGCACCCGTGCATTAGAGCTAGTATGAGAGGGAGAATACATGTACTATGTAGGATATGAGTGAGTGCATTACATAGATATTGAAAGGAAACACCCAACAATGCACTTTAAATAGGTGTGTAGAATGTGTGTCTGTGTATACGAGTGAGAGAGAAGGAGAAACAAATCGCCAAAGCATGCCATTTTGCAAGAGGCCGTTTGTGTGTAGCATTTTGCATTTGTGAGCCAGGCTGTATACAGTGTGTGCGTGTGTGTAGTAAACAAAAGACTTTAAATTTTGTTCTACAAGCGGGAACATATTGGCGCAAAGTCACGGAGGCATCCATTCTCGCATGACAAGGTCGCATGAAAATTAAAAAACCATCTGCCAATTAGTTACTAGTTCCCACTCCACTTTTTAGTAGTGTTTGGAAAAAAATGTGGCCTAGCTTAATATCTTGACGTCTTTTACTTCAAAAAAGCCGGTGCGGGCAAGGGGAAAGGGAGAAATTTTGCCCCAAACTACTGAAAAACCCCACAAAATAAACCTAATTTCTTAAAATTTCCTCTTGGCAAATTCAAGGAAAGGAACTTTTTTGGAAAAATAATCTTTCCAGAACACTGATCGCTAGTATGGTATGTCGTAGATGCATCCATTAGATGTCGTTTTTTTTCTTTACTACCTAGGAGACCTGGTTGATTTATCCAATGAGGGAAGTTGAACTCTAGACTTGTAATTCTAGAGAGGTATTATATCCCATTTGGCTATGAAAGAAAGACTTCTTAATTTTTAAAGCCAGTAGGTGTGTGTGTTTTCAAAAAAAAAAGATATTCGATGTTATCTAGTGAAACATCTGAGTTTTGAATAGAGTAAGTTTTTCCAAGAGAGGACCTATTAAAAAGCGGATAACATTACCAATTTAAAGTTAAAAACAGTCCCATTTTAAAGTTAAAAATAAGTCCCTATTTTGGTTGATGATACTGTGTGCATGTGTGTCCACGTTCAAAGTACATAGCTATTTACAGCAGTAATAGTTATTAGTCATTGACTAATGTGTGTGTGTGTGTGTGTGTGTGTTCCTAACCAAACCCAGTCACACTTACTCTATGAGGAAGTAGACCCATAGAGTGGGGCCTACAGCCTCATGAAATTGATGATGGTATCTCTATTGGCTTTAGTCCCAGGCCATTCATTTTTATTAAGCGATTGAAGAATGGTATTCAATATTTTATGCTTTAGAAACCCATTGTGCATAAATTTGTTAACTGGTTTAAAGATTTCTTGAAATGCATGAAGGAATCACTAGAAGAGTACATAACAAGGTATAGAATTCCTAAGCAATTATAAATAGCATTTTTATATGGGCCATTACTTTTTTCTTTGATAAACTCAATGGTAGTAAATTGAAACTTATCTCATTTCCACTTATATCTCATAAAATCCCCTGTAAACGGTTCAAGTAACGTGATTTTTATTGTAAGATGATTTGTACCAGTTGTAAATGGTTCTCCTTCTAATGTAAAAATGGTGTCAAAAGTATCTTCTATTTTAAGCACATCTAAGGGGTAGATGTTAATAATTTTCTCTTTAAAGAATTTATTGTTTAAATTGAGAATATCGTCCATACATGTTGCAGTATGTATAAATTGTGTGAGTTTTTTTTTTGTGTTTATACTGGTGAATAGGAGAATCCCATAGGAATCCCTTTTTGTTGTTTAAAACAGTTTGTTCCAAGTTGGATAAAACCATTGTTGAGGAGCCACCCAATGAAGGTGAACTATCAAACTAGTTTGGTTAAAATGAAGAGGGGTATTGTGCGTATATTTTTTAACCCATGTTGGTTCTTTGATGAGGGACATAGCAAAATAATGGTTTTTTTCTCTATTTCTAAAGGCAAGATCAATCATCTCTTCTAAGACCAAGAGCAAACCGTAAGGTTCAAAAATGGAAATGTTTTTCTAGCATTGTGTTATGTCTGTTGTATAGACATGTGTAACATGTTCTGGAAGGTTTAGAAATAGTTTGATACTATTCTTAATAATCCAAAATGGATTGTAATTGATCCCCAGAAACTCGCGAGTGGTTTCTTGTTTACCTGCAGAGTAAATTTCTAGTTTAATTAGGATCAAATTAAGACATTTGGTCAAGGAGTCCGTAATTTCAATATAGTTTCCATTGGAGGAATCTGAGATCCATCTAAATTTATGTTTATGTGCTTTGTAAGTGGTAAAAAATACAGGTAGTTTTTTGCTCTCTGTATTGTAACCAATTTCTTAAAGTTAAGATGTAAGTGGATTCTCGGTATCAACTAGGTTAAGAGCAGAAATGGAGAATTCATCACCATTCAATCTTTCAAGTGCAGCTAAATGCACCAGTTATTTACAAATAATTAATGATGTGTTACCAGACCCACAATAAAGAATTTAGATGCTAGATCTCTTATTTTTGTGATTATATTAAGAGTAAACTAAGTAGTGTCTGTACTAATCCACTGTGGATTCAGGTTACCTACTTTGTTTGAAAAGTTATGAAAAAGTAGTTGAGAAAGGGTGTGGATCACCTCTGACTCTAGTTGGAGTTTATTAACCAAGTTGGTTAAGCAATTAAGAAGGGCACCAAAAGCTAAGTGAGGGTTGAATTGTGGTAGGGGAATATGATTCAATCCTTTTTTAGTAGTGCATGAATTGCATGATCCTGGCAAATGTCTAAGTTTGAATTACAAATATGTGAGCCAAATTTGTCAAATTGTGATGTATATTCTGTATAATCAGCACAATTACAGGTAGGGTGTTGTGTAATCTTAAAAAGTCAATATTGTAAAACCATTTTTTTAGTGGATATGTGTATTTCCATCCAAACAAAACTGAATTAAGTAGAGAAGTATTACCAAAGTGTTGATGAAATATCTCCATAAAAATGGACTTAGGTGGATATAATTCTAGAGTTTTGTTCACAAAAAGACAATGCATTTTTTTTTGGTTCTAAGCCTCCTTTTTATTCAAGATCTTCTTGCCCACCATATTGGTAGTAACCTAAAAATATTACAATCACATATCAAGAAGATGTTTTACAGGAAGATTTTTGGCTCTACCTCTACCAATGTAGCTTTTAGTTTTACATCTGCCAAAATAGAACTTGAAATAATAGAGGGAGTCAAAAAAGAAGTAAGCAAATTAGGAGTGTTAGTTAAAGAAATAGGTCGTTTTAGGGATGGGGTAGATTCTTGTTTCGTATTAGGTTTAAGCAAACTAAGAAGAGTCTTCACTCCTTTGTAGTTGCCATAGGATGTTAGAAAAGTTCCAGGTTCATCTTCTTTAAACTCTTTGAGAACTTCAAGCATCATGTTGCGGAAGTGAATGAAAAACATTTGAGCTAAAACCAAGTTACGAGCTTGTCTACCCAGCCATGAGCCTATTAATAAGTGAAAGTCTGCAGCTTTGTCTGGGAATAATAATTCTAGGTGATTAAGAATGTACAAAAATGCATGATCAAACCAAATGATGATTGATTCGCATGCTGCTTTGTTGTGGAGGAACTTGCTGGCACATTTGATATAGGGACTATAAGTGTTCCTAAAATAATATGAATAGTAGTCTGCATTTAGCTTGGAGAAATCCATAATACCCTATGTGCGTCCATAAATCCCAGTATTAGTAGAGCATTTTGCAAGATCCAAAAAGTTCATGGTAAAGGGAGAACTGATTAACTCTCCTTTATCCAAGAATTGTGTATCTTTAAGAATATGAACTCTACATTCATCCATGCAGGCAACACGAAAATTGGCTAAGAATATCCATGATTCAAGTGAGATAGGCGCCAGAAAGCCTTTGTTGGGAAGGGTCCAAAGTTGATTGTCCACACTTATACCTTCAACATATACTTCTTTTAAAGGAAGAAATGGGAAGCATTTTGACACTTTAGGAACCATTTCTAAAAGAGTGGACTCACTAAGCAAGAATAATTCATGTTGAAAATTCTTAACAACTTCCAGTACCGCCAAAAATTAGGAGATTTTGGACTCACTTTTGGGCCTTTTGGTTCTAGAGAGAGAGTGGCACTCGACTAATGAGGAAAAGGCTAACGTTACGTTGAAAAGTGGCATTTTAGAGTGAAACTCATTGAGAAAATAAGGAAAAACAAGAATTTTTTTATTCAAACTATACAATGTCACACTTTCAAAATGTAAATTCTGTAAACTGTACTAACTTTGTACCAAAAAATTTCAGAACTTTCATTGAAGGCTCCATCCAATATCTATGTTCCTGCCCAAATGTAACTTTGAGTAACTCTACTTCCCTCTAGAAATTGTCTTCCCTTTTTCATATTTTTGCTAACTCTACTATCTCTTCTAGTGCACACCATGACTACCTCTTGAAGGCCTAACACTACAATTGAATTTGTTTCCATTTTTAATAGTTATACTGCAAACGATCAGTCGTGGATACCATTTAGAATAATTATTGAGAGTAGGGTACTATTGCAAATGAGGAGGAGGAAGAGGAAGCTACACAATGATTTTTTGAAGGCTTTCAAGGGTCAAGTGAAATATTTTAAAGTGTGTGCACAAAGGAAGCGGGTGAAAGAGGTCCTCATACAGCATGCACGCAAACTTATCTCCTCCTAGTTTTCCACGGTATCGACCCAACAGTATGGTATTTTGAGCATAAATTTCATTCAGTGCATGTTTATTTCCCAAGGCTTATGGTCGATATCATGTTTGATATGGTGCATATATTTATCCATCGAACAGGACAGACTCGCAACAACCAGCTAAGAGCATAGTTGGGATTTTTTATGCTTTTTATGAATTTATTGGTGAGAAAATATACCGAAGAAGATCGCAAAAGGATCTTTCACATAATGTAATATTATTTTATGATATGTCATATTTGTAACCGTGAATATTGTTTGCCTGGTGTCATGTGACTCATTTTTCACTTCCATCATTTGACAACAAGGATTGGTCTTTGCTACCATCCCAAACTAGTGAAAGCTTCAAGAATAGGTTGTTTTAGTATATACAGAAGTCCCTCAAGTATTTGATTGCTACAAAGATTGTTAGGCTCACTCTATTTAAGCCTATTGAAGTGTTTGTAGATTTCTTCTTTGATGAGCAAATAAAAACTACCACAACAATTTTCATTTGCAAGTCTCAGAGCTGTTTGGACTATTTAGATGATAATTGGGATAGTAAATAGTCGGAGGGAAAAATCTGCATTTTGCAAAAGAAGTCCATAATTTTCAACTACATTATAAGCTCTCAAAATTTCATAGTATCATTTTACCATTTTAGATATCATCTTCTTAGTGGGCAACTTATTCTAGTCGACCCATATAAAGAGTCTAACTCTGAGAACAAAGCTTTAGCAGTGGAGATCTACTTTTGAGAGAGCCTACTTATTGTGATGAGCACAATGTCAAGTACAAATCTTGCACAGCTTAGGGTAGGTCTTACATATGAAGACCTGCCACTACTGCCAATGTATGCATTCAGACTCAACAATAGAAAGGCACTAACTAAATGGAAAAATTTCACTTGTCTTCAATGCCTTAAATTCATAGATACTAACACTTTGTTTTCCTTAGATTCCAAGATGCAAGGAGAAAACAACATTGTGCAAGGAGTCCCTCTCAGTTTCACTTCACTTGATTGTTTCAATAGGAGGCTAGGTCACAAACCATGTGCACTCAATGTGTGCACCCAAGATGTATACCCCAAAATGATTAAGCAAAGACATTTTGTGCCGTTCATACATTGTCTCAAAATAAGAAAACTTTCTATTGTCTCAAGGCTTTATACATTGTAATTTGTTATTCAAAATTTATACAAAGGGGCGATGATTACTGCCTCGTGCCCGTGTTGCTACCATTACTCCTCTACCCCCTACCTTAATTGCTACCACTACTCACCTGTCCCTGCCCTTACTGCTACCACTGCTCCCCTACGCTTTCCCTTGGTTGGTGCTTCTTCTCCCTCGGGGGACACTGGTCTTGGGTTCCCTGTCATGTCTCTCAAATGGATGGGCTCCATCCATTAGTCTCTCATGCATATTTAACCTGTGAGGTTTCACTGTGTTCTCTCTCTTGACGTTGATGTGTAGTCAAATCCTCTACTTCTGTGGTATATTGATTGATTTCTTCTTGCATGTATTAAACCTCTTCTTGAGTCTATTCGTACGAACCTTTGCATGATTTCTTCAATGCGGGGTTGTTCAAAATCCTCATCTCATGCGCTTTCCTCTCTTGATCGACTATGCACCAAAATTATGATATGCTAAATTGCCACCATTACAAAAAAATTGTGCGCATCATAGAGGGTGTAGTTATGTAATTGAACGTCGTGTAGATGTGTGATATAAGAAAGTAAGTAAATAAGTATCTTACTTTCATAAAGGCATTGCAACAATACAAGCACTTAAACAACATGCGTACTTACATTTGGTACATCCAAAATTTGGCTTAGAAGGAGCATAACATTCATACATGTCCTCCATCCACAATTGAAATTATTAGTTTAAGTGGGCAAGCTGACCCATGGATGCTCAGTGGCAGCACCTAGATAATGTTCTAACAAAATGTGCTCCACACAACAAATACATTTTTTAGTGGAACTACGTACATAAGCACTTGCTCACTAGGGCATTAGAAACAGACACTACATGCAAAAGCATAAAGATAAGCCTTGCGACTTTACATGCCCATGGAATATCATGCTTTGTCCGGAGTTTTTGTAGTGGACGACCTTCGCTTCAATGTCGAATAACACAAGACTCCAATGTTCACTACACAAAAAGAAAACATAAAAACTATCGATGATGAGAAATAGCAAGACCCTAAATGAAACATAGATTTGCATACGAGCACAAATCTCACCTTTGATTGTAGGAAATGACCAAAAAGCATGCTAGATCCAAGTTCTTTGCTGAACCAGCCCAACGGTAATGACATTCTGTTGTTCTGAAGCATAGGTGATATAAGCAGATCTATTACATAGATTTTTTCCTACACATTTGAAGGAAGAAGTGAGATTGCATGCTTGACATGAAAAAGAACTAGCCTTTACAATGGTTACTGGATATATAGAGATAGGTTAGAACAAAGAAATTATAGACCTTGAAATGGTCATTTAAGTCCCTAATCGCTTGGTTTTAACTCGGGTCAATACCAAGTGATTAGTGGCCTTAAAAATTTCCAAGTGTGTCTATTCGCTTGGTACGGACCTCAAACTAAGGTCAATACCGAGCGAATAGTGACCTTGTAAATCTTGAAGGGTTCCTATCCGCTTCGTACTGACCCCAACATCGTCAGATAATGAACCTTATCTTTACCACATAGCAGTTGGAAGACTACATCCATTGCATTGGTGTTGGAGAAATTGCGCCTGCAAAGAAAATCTTGTCGATTGAGGTTGATAACAGAGGCGGCCTGTGATTGTTAGCGAAGAGGAATATGTGCTTGAAGAGGTGCTAAACTGACAAGAATTTGTAGTTATTCTTTGCTTTCTTCATTGATTTGTTGTACAATATGCCAATCTTCTTGCACACGTTCTTGCTCTTCGCTAGCTTGTTGTTGCTCTATGTTAGCTGGCAGTTGCAAAGAGGTACTTTCTTGTTACTTCTCTTGAGAAGACTCTGGCCCTACCTCACTACGCTCTTCTCTTATCGGCTCAGGGTCTAAATTGGCAAAATTCTCCCTGGTGGACTCTGGTTAAAGGGTTGTGGGATCCTCTCTTTCCTCCTTGTTCGGCTCTGGTTCTACCTTTGTGGGTTCCTCTCTCGTTGGCTCAGGCTCTAAACCGGGTTGGTCCTTCCTAGTGTTCTTTGAATCTACCTGTGAGGGGCTATATCTACCTGTGCACGCTCCTCCATGGTGTGTTCGTGCTCCTCCTTGTTCACCCGTGATCTTCTACATCTATTACTGTCAACCGTTGAAGGATCTGCCTATTGTGCACGAGGATGGAGCGGGGGGGGGGGGATGTTAGTAATATCCATTATCTCATTGTCTCGGATTGGAACTAGCTAAAGCAACCCATCATAGCAGAAATGCAGCCTACGGAGGGTGTCAAAATCCTTGGGCATAACTGGGACATGATGAACATGGGTTGCTAGGATGTAGCCATCACTAAAAAATTCAATGAGGTAATCCTCTACAATCTCCTAGAGGCAAACAAGAGCACTGCTGGCCCATCACATGCCCACTATCTAGTTCTCACATATCTCTCGCACCACTCGTTGAAAGGGAGGCGTTGGAATGGCCGGTTGCATGTGCCTTTCGATCCTAGGTAGCTCCTGTGGGATGTATTTGTAAGATGTTGCGGGATATGTGTTCAAAACCTGAGTTGGGTAGGCCCCGAGCCTCTGGCAATGAGAGGTGTGGGAGAGAATAAGAAGAACAGATGCAAAAGGCTATTTAAATCACCGCAATCATCAATTGATCGATTCAATGCTTTGAGTACAACTTAATTCTTAGCCAAGGTGGACTCTTAACAACACCGTCACTTGGATCATTTGCTAACTAGGAGTTTAAGCTCCCATTTTACATGATTAACCAGTTCATTAATGACATCGGGGCGTAATAAGCTATTTAATCAATCTTTGGAATGATGACGGTGATGGAAATTTTCCTTTGTCGCTTTAACTGCTTAAAATACCCTTAAGAGCTCTCTGCACCGCTTCCATTCCTTTGATTGTCCTCATAAAGCTTCTCTAAGTGCCTTCCTTAGTGGCCTGCTCTTACCCTCCTTCCATCGCTTCAGCTATCAACAATAAGCCTCCAGTTTGTCTTTTGATGTTGTCAAGAACTCTCGAAACTCTCTTTGATTGTCTTGCTTTGATTGGTTGAGCGCCTTTTGGAGCTACTTGCAGAGAGAGAATCCCTCAAATCTCATGCTCTTACCTTGCTTTTTTGCTCCTTGTTCTCCTCTTCTCAAGCTTAAGTCCGAGAAAGAGAGAGAGAGAGAGAGAGAGTTCTTCTCGCTTGCCTGTCACACCTTGGTTCTCAAGAATGAGAGAGAGAGAGAGAGAGGAGGAGCCTTGCTTCGGATCCTCCTTTTGCTTGCTTTACTAGCCGAGGATGAAAGAGAGGTAGAGAGACCGACTTCTTTCCTTGCTTCTTCAAACCGAGGACAAGAGAGAGGAAGAGAGCTGGTTCCTTTCCTTGCTTCTCCAAATCGAGGACGAGAGAGAGGAAGAGAGACCGGCTTTGATTTGATTATCCCCTTCTTCTTACCCTCATGCCTTCCTCATGAAAGCTTCTATTGCTTATGGCCGACACCTTTTTTTTGCTAGCCAAAACCTTCTTTTTTCCTCAGCCCATAACTCACGGCGCCGTGTCTTATGGGGAACGGGACGCAGCATGATAACATGGCAGGAGCTGGCCCGAAATTGAGCGCCATGGCAAGCAGATGCATTTTTGTCATTGCAGCGCCCTCATCCGCCGCTCATACAGGCCGGCGAGACATCATTTCCTTTTGGTGCAGTCTCTCTTCGCAGCCCCTGTGCCCCATCTCCTTCCTTTTTATTTTCCTCTTCCCACTCAATTAACCTAAAGCCCTTATTTTCTTTAATGGGCCGCCAGTGGTCCTACCACCTTGGACAACCCTTTGGGTTAATTTTTGGGCGGCCGCTGGCCCTTGTTGGGCACCACATTTAGCATACATACTGGGCAATCATTGCCAAGCACAACATCTTTCTCCAGTCATCCTTGACTAACATTTTCATCGTGAATTTTGTGGCCCGTATCCACATCTCATATACTCCCACATGCCCTTAAGATGCAGGTATATGTGATTGCATTTGTCCAAAAGTGTTCCTTTCGCATATAGTTAATTTCCGCAGAGCTTCCTTGCCGCAATCGTGTTGGCATTCCTCACAATCATTGCATTTCAAGAGATGACATTCCGAACACGAAGCTCTTCAAAATCCTTATGTGCTTCTATACAGCACCACATTTGGTCCGGATCCAGTGCTACCAACCACAGTGATGACATAGATTTTGACTAAAGTAGTGCCGAGTTCAAGTCCTCTCACATATATAATTATCAGTGCACCACAAAAAGTAACGTTCCTAAACTTGGTTGAGGAAAAAAACTCCCAGATGGCAGTCCGATTGAGGCGACCAATCTGGCATAGAACTGGCCCCCGAGGAAAATTAATTAAACGACCAATATCTTGGCAACCAGAACTCCGCTTGCTAATCTAAAAAGACTGAGTGTGCACATAGTGAGCACTTTAAGACCATGCATTCATTTCAATTTTGTCCCCTTAGCTACTACAGCTGCCCAATCCGCTACGGATCTGCAATTTACTCAAACTTCAAACTGCCAGAACTTCTTCACGGTACCTCCAATAGACGAGCCGTAAAGACAGGCCAGTAGAGCACTTCAAGCAGTATAGTTCTATATCATAAACTTTCATTTTTGCTCAATTTAAGTATACTCTTTTTGAGCATCGCCAAGCCACCAGTTGGCCTTTTAAAGCCGCATATGGCATACATTAATCATCAAACCTTGCATGTTATCAAGCCCCGATCACTGATAAAAAATGAAGTAGACTTCAATCAAGCACAATGTGCATCCTTCTGATAATTTTACCATCGGGAAAGTGGAGCTGCACGACATCCACTACACAACCTCCGGTCTGTGTCAACTGCACTTCAATCTGCATTTGCTATAGGTACCTCAAGCTCTTTGTCATCATGAGACTCACATAACTGGTAAAGATATGAACGAGTATATAAGGCTTATACCTTATCATCTATATTCTAGATTAATCATTAGGTAGATGCCCATCAAAAAATCTTTGAACTATATCTGCAGTATCTCCAAAGCATTCAATTATAGAAAACCGGTTTAGTGAACCCGGCCAGACTCAATGATCCACTTCATGATGCACACGGCTTGACCATTAAGATTGCTTTAAAGAACCCTGTCAAGCTCAAGTATTCCTTACTCTGTTTGCACACGGAATGGCCGTCAAGTCCTTTACTTCAAGTTCTGGTAGCAGAACCAAATCAAAAGATGTGAAGATACTTGATCAATTGTCCAAAGATGTCAATTGGAAGCTAGCAATGTAACCTTATTGATCACATAACCAGAAACTTTTCTGACTTACCATAATCTAGAAACCAAATCCTAGTACCATGCAGCCTGCTACTACAACAGATAACTGGTTCTCTTCAAATCTACAATTTGCACCTCAGTATTCCCGAGGATCAAATGGGAAACCAATCATTTGCCCCACTATGAGCATTCCTTTAAAAAAGTTGCACCATCCTCCAGGGTCATAGGAAAAATACAAGAATTTCCAATCACTATAGCATAAACATAAATTAACCCACAAATCTTCATAAAAATCACCTGGATCATATGGCATATAAGTCAATTTTCCAAGGCCATGCATATATCTATCACCTCTTGGATCAAAAGCTAGCTCAACATACCCTACATCATAGGGTAACATCAAATTCCATATAGCATCAGGTAGCACTAGATATTGCCATATCCCATGTGCAACTGGCTCATCCAATTGTCAATCATCAATCACAGTTAAAAGCATTAGTAGTGCACCTTCACTCTCACTAGTATTAGAATTCCGATCATGCATCTTTGAATACATCAAGTCTCTGACATCAAAAAACAATTCTCTATCTTGTAGAGGCTCAAAATGAAGTAGAGCATCATCCAGCAACTGCATAAGGTCATCATTAGCTACGTCTGGAAAACATTGTTCATGCATGAATCTAGATTGATTGGTATCCTTAGAATGTGTATTTGATCATCCTTCCAAAGCTACATCCAACAATCACATAAGATCTAGGTCCACCGCTTTAGAAGTTTCCTCCATCCTGCACATCCCAGGCTGCTGTAAACTAAGATTTCCACATATAACATGCTTACTAAATACATCTGTTGTAAACTGCTCTTCAAGTCTTTCACCCTCATCCAAATATCTTTGCACTTCTATAGGACAAAGTTCATCAGTCACATTGAAACCAATCATATTCAACACCAAGAGATTGCACTTCTCTTTGCATCGCTCTGAATCAGCATCAGCAAGTTCATGATCATTCTGCCATAGTGTGAGCCCTGTGTCACAAATTCTTGATAAAGAAGAAGTCTACTCCTCCTCTAAACCATCATCAAATTTGGGATCACTCTGCCACATCGGTAGGTTTAGGTCACAGAAACTTGTCAAAGAAGGAGTCTACACCCCTTGTGATTCATCATCATCACATTCAAGACAAATTTTCCACCTTGGTAGCTTGGCTTCACAACAAATTGTCAATGAAGGAGTTTGCACCCCCTCTAAATCAATAGTTTTTAGATCTTCAAGCACATACTCTTGCTTAACCAAGTCCTCAGAATCTGGTACATCCACATTCAATAAATCTGGTATACCCAAATCCATGATCATGCATGATGTTGCTCTCAATAGCAGCAGCCTTGATTTGACATATAACATATGAACCATCAATCAACTCTTTGGAAAAATATGTACTAGTATCTTCAATCAATTCTATGGTAGAATCTGTACGAGAAAATTTTTCTCTAATTCTGAGTCAGTAGCAAAAGTATCAATTGTACCCGAATCTTCATGTATGTCTACTTGAATATGACTGCACTCATTCACCTGCAAAAATTCTTCTTGAGCTTTAGCCACTGTTGCTGTGATCCTCTGATTTTTTTTCTCTTGTACTGCATTTATAAGTTCTTTATAAAATTCATCCTGTGTATCCTGAACTACACGTGTAGATTCTTTACAAAACTCACCCTATGTATCCTGAACTGCATGTGTAGATTCTTTGCAAAATTCACCCTGTGTATCCTGAACTACACGTGTAGATTCCTTGCGAAATTCACCCTGTGTATCCTGAAGCTGTAAAACCTCACCCTCAAAGACTTCTAATTCATGCACAACATCTGTAAAACCCAACTTTCCATATACAAATTTAACTATGTCTTCATCCTTAGCCTCTAAGAAGGTAGTATCTTGTACAATACACTCATCAATTACAGCTTCTAACTTTGATCGTACTTGTCCTCGAATATCTGTGTAATTTGGTAAACTTGGACTTTGTTCTTGATAGCTTTCATAATGCTCGTAACTTACCTATAAAATAGCTTCTTTGAAGTATTCCCAGTCGTTGTAGCCTTTGGTAGCCTCATCTGAACTCACTAACTGCTCAAAAGGTCTGATCATTAACTCTTCTAATATCCCTCTTACCTTGGTTTCTAACTCATAGCACTCTAGGTAGCCCTCTGGATCATATCCATCAAAGACTCGTCGTATACTTCATCTAAAGCTGCATCCAAAGATTCATCCATTTGATTTTTCTTCTTTACGGTCTCCATTTCAAGTAGAGATCCTTGAAGCAATTAAAGCATCTTCAAAAAATCAGGAACTATCAACTTATCATCAAAACCATTTGCACTTAGCTCTGCAATCATCTTCATCATCTGCTCTAAATTCTCCATCTTTACCTCCCACCCGGACTTGTTTCACATCGGGTTCACCAAAGATGTCGGGGGATACGTGTTCAAAACATGAGCCGCGTAGGCATCGGGCCTCTAGCTGTGAGAGGTGCGAGAGAGAATAAAAGGAACAGATAAAAAAGGCTATAGAAATCACCGCAATCATGAATTGATCGATTCAATGCTTTGAGTACAAATTAATCCTTAGCCAAGGCGGACTGTTAACAGCATCGTCACTTGGATCATCAACTAGCTAGTAGTTTAAGCTCCCATTTTACACGATTAATTGGGTTGTTAATGACACGGTGCTTAGTAAGCTATTTAATCAACCTTCGGAATGATGACGATGATGGAAATTTTCCTCTTCCGCTTTAACTGTTTCAACTACCTTTAAGAGCTCTCTGCTGCTTCCGTTCCTTTGATTGTCCTCATAAAACTTCTCTAAGTGCCTTCCTTAGCCTGCTCTTATGCTCCTTCCATTGCTTCAATTATCAACAATAAGCCTCAAGTTTCTCTTTCGAGGTTGTCAAGAGCTCTTGAAACTCTCTTTGATTGCCTTGCTTTGCTCGGTCAAGCGCCTTTTGGAGCTACTTGCAGAGAGAGAATCCATCCAATCTCACGCTCTTACCCTGCTTTTTGGCTCCTTTTTCTCCTCTTCTCAAGCTTAAGTCCAAGAACAAGAGCGAGAGAGAGAGAGAGAGAGAGAGAGAGAGAGAGAGAGAGAGAGAGAGAGAGAGAGAGAGAGAGGGGGGGGGGGGGAGAGAGTTCTCCTCCCTTTCTTGTTTCACCTTGATTCTCAAGAACGAGAGAGAGAGAGAGAAGAAGAGCCTTGCTTCGGATCCTCCCTTTGCTTGCTTTACTAGCCAAGGAAGAAAGAGAGGAAGAGAGACCGGCACCTTTCCTTGCTTCTCCGGACCGAGTACGAGAGAGCGGCTTTTCTACGATTATCCTCTTCTTCTTACCCTCATGAAAGCTTCTAGTCTTGGTTATGGCCGACGCCTTTTTCTTGCTAACCAAAACCTTCTTTTTGCCTCGATCATCAGTCAGGGCGCCGTGAGTGATGTGGTGCGGGACCCGGCATGATGACGTGGTAGGTTTTTGGGACAAGCGCCAAATGTGGCGAGAGGTGGCCCAAAATTGAACGCCATGGCAAGCAGATGACTTTTCATCATTGCAATGCCCTCATCCTCCGCTCGTACCGATTGGCGTGACATCATTTCCTTTGCACAGTCTCTGTTCACAGCCCTTATGCGCCATCTCCTTCCTTTTTCTTTTCCTCTTCCCACTCAGTTAACCTAAAGCCCTTATTTTCTTTAATGGGTGGCCAGTGGTCCTACCCCCTTGGACGACGGTTTGGGTTAATTTTGGGTGGCCCTTGGCCCTTGCTGGGCACCACATTTAGCATACATATTGGGCTATCATTGCCAAGCACAACATCTTTCTCTAACCGTCCTAGACTAACATTATCATCTTGAATTTTTCAGCCCGTAGCCACATCTCGTATACTCCCACATGCCCTTAAGATGCAGGTATAGGTGATTGCATTCGTCGGAAAGCGTTCCTTTCGCACATATTTAAATATCACTAGAGCTTCCTTGCCGCAACCGTGTTGGCATTCCCCACAATCATTGCATTCCAAGAGATGACATTCCAAACATGAAGCTCTTCAAAAGCCTTATGTGCTTCTGTATGGCACCATATTTGGTCCGGATCCACTACTGCCAAGCACAGTGATGACACATATTTTTACTAAATTAGTGCCGAGTTCAAATCCTCTTGCATATATAATTATCAGTGCACCGCAAAAGATAATGTTTCAAAACTTGGTTGAAGTCAAAAACTCCCAGATGGCACTCCGATCGAGGCGACCGACCTGGCATGAAAGTGCCCCCCCTCGAAAAATTAAATGGCCAATATCTTGGCAACCAGAACTTCGATCCCTGATCTGAAAAGACTGATGTGCTCCACAAAGTGAGCACTTGATGCCCATGGATTCATTTCAATTATGTCCCCTCAGCTGGAGTTTCCCAATCAGATACGGATCTGCAATTGACTCAAACTTGAAACTGCCATAACTTCTTCACTGTAGCTCCAATCGACCAGCCATAAAGACAGAACGGTAGAGCACTTCAAGCACTAGAGTTCTAGATCATAAATTCCCATATGTGCTCACTTTGGACGTAATATTGTTTAGCATCACCAAGCCACAAACTGGCCTTTTAAAGCCGCATCTAGCATACATTAATCATCAAACTTTGCATGTTATCAAGCCCTCATCAGTGATAAATAATGAAGTAGACTTCAATCAAGCACGATGTGCATCCTTCTGATAATTTTTCCATCATGTAAGTAGAGTGGCACGTTCATGATTTGAAACTAGAATATCTACCTCACTCTCAATGCTTTTGTTATGTGGGACCAAATGCTATAATGTACATAGTGTGATATATGCAAAAATAAATGCCATGGTTGGAGTCGTGTACATACCTTGTCGAGTGGGTGAGGCCCTAGACATGGCACTATGGCATGCTTTTTCACATAAATATATTCTTATTTTTCTTTAAAAATGTACAAATGTCAAGTGTATTGAAGGGACATGCTCGTTTTGCCTAGAAAGTTCAATTCGGGCAATCTCGGTCAAAAATATGCGGGCATAAAAGACGTCTCCAAAGTTCTTACCAAGTGGAAAATTGAGGTTCAAAATGAAATTTGAGGCCATTGGATTTTTCCACAAATTTAGGTAATTTTCCCATTTCGTTTCCAGGCTTTTTAGGGACAAAAAGGACCATTTTTGGGTGAAAAATGACTAAAAATGACCTCAAAATGGTCAAAAAATAGCCTAAAAATAGCTCAAAATTCTACAACAATGATGTTGTTGTCTTTGCCTAATCTTTGTAGAAATTTTAGAGCCAATAATGAGCTCATTTGGGCACATGAGCAAGGAGATACAACCATTCCTTTACAGGGTGCTAGTGTAGTCACTTGCTGCTTCCACTACATGGTTGAAGCTGTGAGGCCTCCAATTAGGGTTTTGCCTCCTCCAATAACTACTTGGACTTCTCAAATGAAGTTTTTAAGCTTCCATGTATGGAGTTTTGTTCTTTTTTAGTGTGTTTTCAGCTTCAAATCATCTACACCTTGCTTGATTTTGCTATGAATCCTCACATTTAGAGGCCCGACGCTTTCCTAGTCACACTGCACACTTCTTGACACATTTTTGGTGAACCCGATGCAAAGTAGGCTAGGGTGAGGCTTCAAATTATTCCTTGAAGGTTTCAAATTAAAGCTTTGAAGCTATGGAGAAACAAGAGAAATAGGGTGTTCGATTTTTCCAGTCACAATGCAAATGTTTCAAGCTTTTGCGGTGTTTATACAGCAAGCTGCAGAAAGGAGGGAGCTATCATCAACCAAAGCACTTCAATCTGTGGTGATTAAAATAGACCAATTTAAAGGTAAAGATGTAGCAAAGTATCTTTGTGGGTATCTAAAGGAGATGGGGCTACATCGAGTGCTTGAAGCAGAGATGGTGCAAAGTTTTGAACTAGCTGTGGTGCCCGAGATCAGAGAGCATGTAAGAGGAATTAGGAATGAGCATGGGGCAACTTGGGAAGCATTCAAATTAGCCTTGAAGGAAGGTTATTTCATGGAGGACTCCGAAAGGGTAACAAAGAGGACTTTTTTAGAGTGGGTAGTTCGGCCAAAAGAAGGGCTTTCACCTACCAAAATACTAAGGGAATTTGAATGCCGATATGATCAATTGTCAAGGACTGGAAAGGCTATGGTAAACTCAGAGAAGATAGACCTCTTTTTGTAGGCCACAGGTAAAGAGTTTCAAGAGAATTTAGAGCTATTACTTGAGGATAAGGATGCAGAACATGGTTTGAAGACTGATTGGAATGAGGTTGAAGATGCAATTTCACTTCTAGATAAGCGACAACAATGAAGAGACAAGATGATAGCTAACCCTACTCAATTCCCAAGCGTTCCTGAGCATCCCATAAAGCCTGTTATTGTGGTTCCAAAGAGTGAAAAGTCCATTCTAGATGATATTGTCAAGGGAATTCAAGAGCTAAAGCTAAAGCTTACAAGGCTAGAAGAAAAGGGACAACCATCAGGACAATCTACAGGGCAAAGACCTCAAAACAGAGAAGGCTTTGTAAATAGATTCATATGGTGTGATAGTATTGACCATGGAAGGAGGGATTGTGAAATTTTAAAAGATTCTTTGACAAAGGATCTTGTTTTCTTTAAAGATGGAAAAATTCACTTAAGTGAAACAGGTAAGATCTTGGGGACAAACTTTGGGAAAGGCAGGATGAAGAAACTAGTTGAGGACATGGCTGCTAGCCATGCCATCTCAATGGTTGAGGGATCCGCCTATGGGTTGAAGGTGGATACTATTAAGAAAAAAGGATTATTCAAAATTGGAGAAGAGGAATTTAAATTGGAGAGCTATGGCCATGCGCTATAAATTCTTCTATGAAGGGGCAAATGACTACAAAGGTTTTACATGAAGCTAGAGATTGCATTCGGCTTGAAACAGGTTGGAATGACCCTGTAGACTCTTTGTCAGTGCATGCATACATTGCCAGATGTCATGTAAATGAGTCCATTGTTGAAGAGAAACGTAGGCACAAGAATGAGGATGAAGGACCTTCAAAGTGGGCCACAAGGAGTGGAGGTAGAAATGACACAGTTCCTCTTAGATCACCTTCCCCGTAGCAACAGATGCTTGTCCCCAAAGTTTCTATGCAAGAAGCCTCTAAAGAAAAGAAGAAGGATGCAATAAACTCCAACGCAAAGGGTCCGGCCTACAAACTCCAATCCAACATAGAGGTAGCAACAGATCTCAAAAAGGTTTTGGAAGAGAGGATTCTAAATAGTAAGGTGGAATTTACCTTGGGTGAGGTCCTTGGTATAAGAAAGCGGAAATTCCACAAAGAAATAATTGATATCATAAAGAGGAAGTGACAGTCACTTATTGAATCTATCCGTATAGAGGGTAAAGGAGAGACTTTAAATGCTTAGGGAGTACAGGTCAAATGCTTAGGGAGTACAGGTCTATGGTGAACAAGGTGATGAAATTATTGTTGGATGCTACAAGTCTAGGGAAGGAGTAAAACACGTTCGCTTCTTGGATGATGAAGATGAAGTTGAGATCACTCGAAAGAGTTACTACCTTGAAGAGTCACTGGGCAAGAGCAACTACTGATACCCTGGTAAAAGTGGGAGACTTAGAAGAGCCATACATTGTGTTGATAGATCATGGTTCGGAGATTAACCTCATGTCAAAGAGTCTTTATCAAAAAGGAAAATGGCCAGTTGATATAAATCATAGATGGATGATTCGTGCAGCAAACAACTCATCAGGGGAGCTATACAGAGCTTGTCCAAATGTTAAGGTGACTATAGGGGATGCCAAAGATGATGAGAATTTCTTTGTACAGGAAATGTCTACATACCCTCAGCCATACATCACTACTACTCGCATGGAAACCAAGGTGATGGATAATGGGTCAGCTTATGCTAGGATAAGGAGCAGGGATGAAAAGCGTGCAGTAGAGTTCCTTACTGTTTGTGTGGACCATGAAAGGAACCCTCAAAGTCTTAGAGAGCAACCCTTCCCAAAAACAAATAAAGAATTCAAGGACTACAAGGATATGAGGGGTTTTGGCCATGTACCATTGTAGAGCGGGATTGCAGTGGTACAAGAAGAGAAAAGTTATTGCATGATTTATATGCAAACAAAAATTTTTCTACAGGTTTTGTAGGATTGACAGACTATGGATATATTGCTTTTACAAAGTGTGAGGACTTACAGCAGGGTGGACGACAACATGTAAATAGTGTGTTTGATGAGTGTCCATTTGTGGATACTATGCAAGACTTGGAGTCTTTAGTGGATTGCAATTTGTGTATGGAAGGTGAGGTTGTGAAAGTTTGCTCAATAGAAATGTACAAAGTCATGAAGGATTTCAAAATGCTCAAGGTGTTGATGAACGAGTGCAGACTAAGTATAAGTCTGTGGCAAAGAAAGTGAAACCAGTGGCATTACCTCTACCAAAAGATTGCACAAATAAGATGGAGCAAGCTGCTTTGCAACCTAGCCTTCGTGACCCAAGCAAGATTTAACACAAGTTCACGTAGAATTGTTTGAAGGAGTTAAAGGTTGGTTGTGAGGATAGTTTGACAAAAGATGAAAAGATATGCTTTTAAGACATGCTTGCCAAACACGGAAAAGGTTTTTCATTTGAGCCGCATGAGATAGGGTGTGTTGATTCATCCATTGTTGCTCCTATGGTGATCTTCAGTATCCCTCATGTACCTTGGAATTTGAGGCCTATTCCGGTTCCAAAATCCCATTTGCCAAAACTCATTGAATTTCTTAATGAAAAGATCAAGATGGGTATCTTGGAGCCTTCGTGTGCTCTGTATTCAAAGAGGTGGTTCACAGTTCCGAAGAAAAATGGTTCTTTACGCTTTATTCAGGATATGCAACCTGTAAATAAGGTGACAACCAGAAATATGGGTACAGGACTAGTTGTAGATGAATTTGCATAGGTATTTGCAGGAAGGGTAATATATTCTATGGGAGATTTGTACTTAGGGTATGATCAGTTTCAACTAGCAATGGAAAGCAGGGACCGAACTACCATGAGAACACCTTTGGGCGTGGTAAGGATGTGCACCTTACCTCAGGGAGCAACTAATTCAATTGCACATATGATGAATGGTATGAACAAAGCGGTACGTTACTTCATACCTCAAACTACAATGCCTTTCCTTGATGGTGTGCCAATCAAAGGATGTGATGTACGTGATATAGATGTGATTTTGGACTCGAGGGGGTGCCACAAGTATGTGGAAAACCATATCAATGATTGTGATAATATCTTGTCAAGGTTTAGTGGATATCGATAAACCCTAAACCTTGTCTGGCCAAAAGTCATTATTTGGTGCAAATGAAGTTCTTATTGTGGGACATATGTGCGGGCCATATGGTAGAAGGACTTGTCCTACAAAGATTGATGTAATTCAAAGAATGAAAGAGAAATGTATAAATGACACTGAGGTTTGAAGGTTCTTGGGTGCATGCGTGTTTTATGTTATCTAGATTTCAGTTATGCACATGTAGCAAAGCCTTTGTATCAACTTTTGAGAAAGAACCAAAAGTTTCAATGGGAAGAAATGCATACACATTCCATGAGAAAATTAAAGAAGTTGCCACTCATGTCTCCAACTTTAATGAAAGTAAACTATGAATGTGAAAGATATGTACTTGTGACAGTGGATACTAGCCCCGTAGGAATTGGATGGGCGATTGGTCAAGATGATGATGATGGCAAGCGATATGTGGTGAGATTTGGAGCAAAAGTCCTAAGTGCTCATCAACGCAACTATCCATAGGTAAAAAGAGAGTTATGGGGAGTAGTCATAGCTTTGAAATGTGACAAAGAGTATTTAATAGGAACAATTGTAACAGTGGAGACTGATTGTCTACCCCTTCTTGGAATGATCACGAGCTGCTCAACTCTCGACATTGCTATGTTGAGATGCATTGCCTACATAAAGTCCTTGAATCCATAATTTAAGAATATTTAGGGAAAGATAATCCAGTTGGGGATATGCTTTCAAGAGCAAGGCATGAAAATGAAGAAGACATGTTTGTTGAGGGTGATGGTGTAGCCACACAATTCTATAGTATCTCTCATGCCAAGGGTGATCATGTTTGTCTGTCAAATGCACTTGAGTCATTTATAGAGGACCTATAACAAGGTGACTAGCTACTCATTGGACGCTATCTGAGCACTTTGACAAGGCAAGAAGGGTGGAATGATCAAGAGTTCAAAAGAATACAAAGAAAGTCCTATGGATACTTTTTGAAAGATGGATACTTATGGAAGCATCTAGAACAAAGAAATGGAATTCCGTTGAGAGTTGTGAATGATAAGAACACTCAAAATGAGCTTATGAAAAGGTTTCATGAGAGTCTTTATGCTGGACCTAGAGGCGTATGGGCCACCTTTACTACAATGAAAGAGAGGTATTGGTGGAAAGGTATGTATAAAGATGTATCTCACTTTGTGGAGTCTTCTAAAACCTTTCAAATGTATTCAAATGTACGTCATCGTGATGGGTTGCACCCTACTTACCCATTGGCCATGCACTATAAGTGGGTAGTAAATCTCATTAGGATGCCATTGGGCTGATGGAAAATGAGATACATAGTGCTTGCACGGGAAGATTTAACCAACCAAGTTGAAAGTCGTTCTCTAAGAATAAAAAGCACAGAAGGGGTATGTAAGTTCCTCTTGGATGATGTAATTAGCCATTATGGATGTGTTGGAAAACTAACATCGGATAGGGGTGAGTTGGATGCTGAGAAAGCAAGGGAGTTTTTCTCTAGGTTAGTCATTAAACTTACTCTCACTACTTCATATAATTGTGAGGGAAATGGTAAATCAGAGCGTGGCATCCTCCTATTATTAATGCTTTGGCTAAGGCCTACAAAGGTAAATAGCAGGTTTCGTGTGTGGGCGTAAAAGACATGTCCACAGCGCTTACCAAGTGGAAAAATGAGGTTCAACATGAAATTTGAGTCCAATGGGACCAGTTCGTTTGGGCTTTTTACAAACAAAAAGGACCATTTAAAAATGGCCTTAAAATGGTCAAAAATAGCTCAAAATTCCACATCAATGTTGGTGCCATCATTGCCTAATTTGTGTGGGAGATTTTAGAGCCAAGAATGAGCTCATTTGGGCACATGAGCAATGAAATATAGCCATTTCTCACATGCTTCTTCCACTACATGGTTGAGGCTGTGAGGCCTCCAATTAGGATTTCCCCTCCTCAAATAACTTCTTGGACTTCTCCAATGAAGTACTAAAGCTTCCATGAAATGGTCATGAAAAAGAATCGAACCATAAATTTAGGGTCTTTAACAGGTCGAATGAGCACTGCATCTATGCTATTGGGAGCGAGGCTACACCTTATCTTCACACACACGAGAATTTTGAGCTAATCTTGGTTCCTTTTCAAAGTGGATCTTTCATGGTGATAGTCGGAAATGACATGACATATGGGGTGGACTCTACACCACACATAGCCTGAACATCCCCAAGCATCATCTCAAGGTATGACTAATCCTATAACTAGAGAGGGGGCACCACCTAGCATAAGTGCAGCTAGGACGCAGACATACATGACCTTGGGTAGCAAAAGTGAGATGCCCTCTAGGTAACCAACATGAAATGGTGATACAACAAACGTCCACATATAGAAAATTCATAGTCAACAGTCAGGAGTGTGTGTATGAGAGAGGTATGTGACAAGGTCGGAATGGAGCATACTGACTCACTGGAGGGGCTGCATGTGATGGAGCACAAGCAAAGTGATATACAAGAGATGAAACATTTCACGAATGTGGGAAAACAAAACTAAGGAGAACACAAAATGGACCCCAAGGATCAAGACAGCATTGCACACTCTTATTGGTGATGATGATACTTACAAACGGTGGTCTTGTCTGTTAAAAACCTGGCTCTTGGCTCTAGGGATGCCTGATGGAATGCAAGCACCATATGGTGCATGGAAAAGTTGAATTTAGCGGGAGGTTAGTTGAGGGGAAACATCAAGACGATGCAACCACCAACGATGTCAATCACCAGCATCGAGAGCGGCCCGGAGTAGCATGGTTTCAGTGCATTCAATCCTAGCATGCTCATGCTGCCTTGCACGGGAATAGTGATTGTATTATGTGCATGGAGTGGTTGTGACTAGTAACTCAACCATGGTGTGGTGGAGAATGGGAAAATGGTGATGTTGCCAATGCTAAAATGCCCCAAGCTTGCAACCAAACATGATGCCATGAGCTCCCTAGATTGGGAGGTGCATTATGTGCTTAGTGGTGCTTAAAACGTAGAGTGCAGGGAGCTAGTGTGTTCCTCCTTGACTTGTGCCTCTTTGTGCTTGATGGAATCCCCTTTATGTAGGTTTGGGAGGTGGTCCTTACCTAATGGTCCTTGCAAATATCCACTGGCCGTTGTAGGGAGCCTAGATGCCTCTCTAGTAAGAGAGATGGAGAGGGAGAGAAGGTGGAGAGAGAGAGAGAGGAAAGAGTGGGATGGGGAGAGTTTTTTTACAATCCACTAGCCACTAGCTAGATTATTAGGGAAGAGTGGAGTTTGAGGCATTTACAAGGGTTTTGTTGATGGTTCGGGTGGCCGGTGCGAGCTTTAATGCTGCCAAAATTGGTATTTGTTGCCCGAAGCCGAGATTCTACGTGTCACTTTCTCCCGGTGCCGGCCGTGGGGCGTGCCTTCAGAACCTTTTCTTTTTTCGGTGTCGGCGGTGTGCGACTTGGTCTTCTTTTTTTTTTTTTGATGACATCGATTCCTTCGGTTTTCTATTTTTCGATGTGTGCGTATATGCGTGCATGTGTTGTGAGTGTATGTAGGTGAGGGTGTGGGTGTTGTGAGTATGTGTGTGTATGTATGTGGGGGTTGTGTGACTGTTGGAGCCCCATTCGTCCAGCTGTTGTAATGAGCCCATCTTGTAAAGCATATCAAATTCCATTTTTTATGTCAAAGACGTCTTATCATTTTGATCCATTCGTCTGGAATATGTAAATATTAGTCAATTAGTCAGGACTCAGATTTATTTCCACTTTGTAATCATAAGCAAGAGAACCCCATTTACATTTTTGAGCTAAGGTGACTAAAGTATAAAAGTCACCTTAGAACCATTTTTGAACAACATTTGAATATTAATCTTGTGTCGTACGAGTCTGAGAGAGAGAGAGAGAGTGAGTGTGTCTTATCCTCTTCGCTACGCGCTTCTCCCTCACTGGATTCATGACACGACCACACCATCGCGGTAGTCTCTCCAAGAGCTACGCGCCCATGCCACGCATTCGCCATTTCGAGTTGATCGGGATCGATTCTTCCTCGAGCTTGTTTTGCTTGTAAGTAGCACAAACGGTGTCTGTTTTCAATAATCAAGTGCTTCATGGAATGAGAAAGAGATTAGCTACACATAGATACTGATAAACTTAATTTTTTCCCACTTCTGGATTATGACCTGTTGGTCTATCGCGACAGTATTCGAGATAGCTAGGGTTCAAATCTGGTGAGATTAGACATATAGGTAAGTATGTCCTAGTGAGAGGATGGTTCCTAGTAAGTTTGATGCGATTCCGAGTTCATTGGATGTGTAAACTGTGTTGTGAGCATTAAGGGATAGAGTGGGTTGCATTCTACCAGGGTTAGTGATTGATGCATCATAAAAGTGCTCATGTGTAGATTGGTCTCAGCCTGACAAGCTAACGAGATTGCCTACGTGCACCTACGGGTTAGTCGTGTCATCGGATGATAAATATGTTCTCTGTGTCGTGCTCGTGATTATGAACAGGGGAGTAGTTTTGCCCTAAAACATTGGCGACGTTGCCGGGGATTAATGGCAAGTGACTCTATGCGCTATGATGTGTTTCTACATCAAATCACTCAAGAAAGGCGACAACGACAATGAAGACAAAGACGATCATGTCATGGTAGACATGAACTAGGAGGTGGGGAGTGTTGGAGCCCCATTGGTCTAACTGTTGTAATGAGCCCATCTTGTAAAGCATATCAAATTCCATTTTTTATGTCAAAGACGTCTTATCATTTTGATCCATTCGTCTGGAATATGTAAATATTAGTCAATTAGTCAGGACTCAGATTTATTTCCACTTTGTAATCATAAGCAAGAGAACCCCATTTACATTTTTGAGCTAAGGTGACTAAAGTATAAAAGTCACCTTAGAACCATTTTTGAACAACATTTGAATATTAATCTTGTGTCGTACGAGTCTGAGAGAGAGAGAGAGAGAGAGAGAGTCTTATCCTCTTCGCTACACGCTTCTCCCTCACCGGATTCACGACGCAACCACACCATCGCGGTAGTCTCTCAGAGAGCTACGCTCCCACGCCACGCATTCGCCGTTTCAAGTTGATCGCGATCGATTCTTCCTCGAGCTTGTTTTGCTTGTAAGTAGCACAAACGGTGTCTGTTTTCAATAATCAAGTGCTTCATGGAATGAGAAAGAGATTAGCTACACATAGATAATGATAAACTTAAGTTTCACCCACTTTTGGATTATGACTTGTTGGTCTATTGCGACAGTATTCGAGATAGCTAGGGTTCAAATCTAGTGAGATTAGACTTATAGGTAAGTATGTCCTAGTGAGAGGATGGTGCTTAGTAAGTTTGATGCGATTATGAGTTCATTGGACGTGTAAACTGTGTTTTGAGCGTTAAGGGATAGAGTGGGTTGCATTCTACCAGGGTATGTGTAGATTGGTCTCGGTCTGAGAAGCTAACGGGATTACCTACGTACACCTACGGGTTAGTCGTGTCATCGGATGATAAGTATGTTGTCTGTGTCGTGCTCCTGAGTATGAACAGAGGAGTAGGTTTTCCCTAAAAAATTGGCGCCGTTGCCGGGGACACAAGACCTTAAGTAGGGAGATCTACATCACTCGTGTGATGGTTAGCTTACTTTAGTTTTGACTAGAAAGAGCTTAAACTTTTAGAACAAGATCCAGGATAGAGTATCCTGAGGTCTAGTGGATAGCCAGGAAGCCTGTGTCTTGCCGAGGGTCTGCGACTAGTTAGATTTAGTTAAATAGGATAAAGAGGAGTTATGGTTTTTGGTTTTGAGTGCTTGAGATACTTGTGAAGAAATAGAGTAGAAAAACGCTGTAAAACTGCAAAAAACAAACAAAAAGAAGAAACAATAAGTATGTTTGCTTGCCTTGAAAGCAAAACCCACCTCATATACCCTTGAAAGGGGTGAAAAGAATCGACATTGAAATTTATGATCCAACACTCGAGAAAACATAAAAACTGTGACCAAAACCAACAAAAGAAAAAAAAACGAAACAGATGATTGTCATAAGGAAACACTAAGTGAACCTAAAAGAGGCCAACATGAGATATAACCATTAGCCAAGGGTAAACTGACTGTGTCATGAGGTATGACTGATGTGCACAAGTTTAAGATGCAGTGTCATCAAATTTGCATCACTTCAAGTGCAATGGAGTTGTGATTTGTCACAGAAAAGTGAAATTTTTGAAGTGCTTGAGTTTGAGGTCAAAATAAGTCCAAACTTCATAAAAATTGGAGGATAGACTTATAGGGGTACAGGGAACAAGACTATGCAAAAATAGACAAAAAATTAAGTCCCCATTGCTCACTGCCTGGTCTATCGCGATAGACTGGTGAAGGTGGTGTTTGTCTAGCAACAAGAAAAAAACCCTTACACCACAAGCTTAACACATCAATACAAGGGTACTCACAAAAATTGAGTGAATTTGAACACCAATTTTGACCCCAAAACTTCAAAACTGGTGTTTGGAGTCTAAATTCAGAGACAAGGGCAAGAAGTCTTTGACCAAATGTCCAAACAATGCCAAAATTGGTCAATGCACTACACAAGGGGAGGCTAAACTAACCGTGGGGAAAACTTTGGAAAAAAGCTGAAAATGAAGAAAGTGCTCAGTCTATCGCGATAGACCAAGGAACTTTCTGCTGGGGAACTTTTCTTTCAAATTTTCCCTAGGGAGAGCTTTATCAGGGCCTAAATAGAAGACACACCAAAATTCAAGGCATTTAGATCATTGAAGGTCGGGCTGAGATAGAGAATCAATCTCTGACTAAAATACTAAAAGGGGACCAAAACCCAACCCAAGTGTCCAAACTTCACAAAACTTGAGGGATAGGCTATAGAGGGTAACTAGAACCCAAGGGTAAAGTCACAATTTTGAATTGACTTGTGTTGAGCAAACTGTCAGTCTATCGCGATAGACTAAGTAGTGAGTAAGACATTTTTGGTAATTTGTGACTATATTGCTAGGACATACTCTCTATATAGATCCCATCCATCATTTCATAATTGAAATTGGACCACTAGAAGACTGACTAAGTGGTTGCTGTATATACTTGAAAGATTTTTTGGTAATTCAGGGAAAACACTTGTGAACAGACTAACCATCCTTGTGTAGATCCCACAAGGAGGTTATCACAAAGCTATACAGGAAGAAGGAGTCCAGGTAAGCTTTAAGTTTGCAACAATACTTTCATTCTTATGTATTTAAGGTCAGGAGCCTTTGTTAAGTCGAGAGCTAAAAGTGTCAAAAGTCAAACTAGCACCACGTCCACAGAAGAGAGTGTAACTCAGACGAGACTAGACCCATTGGCACCAATCATTGAAGAGGGTAGTGATACTGACACTTCGTCACAAAAGTCCTTCTTCATGATGGGGAGTCAACAGCCAGTAGGTTTCAACGGTGAAGGACCAATGCCAGGAGGGAGCACCTCCCTACATCCTTTAAACGAAACCAAGTTCACTATAATCTTCTTGGAAGGAACTAACTCAAGGGAAGCCCTAGTCTATTCTGACTATCGGGGACGCAAGTGTATTTGTATTGAAGAAAGACTGGCTCAGAGACTAGAGATAATTTGAGTCTACGATGATGGAGACAGATTCAGAGACGAAAAGGGAAACCACTATCTGATAGTGAGTAACCCTGAGGATTACAACAAATATGGGGATAACGTGGAAAAAGGGAAAATGGTTTCAGAAACCCAAGAACCGCCTCCTAGCATTGATCGACTTGGAGTGATTTTTATGTATGATAAGAAAACAACCAGGGTCCCAACCTATGTTAAAGTTACAAGTCCGACACATCTACTTGAATAAGGTGGGAACAAAGGCTTAAGCATGATGCTATGGTAGCATGATGACATGGTAGCTTAGGATGATGACTTGACATCATTTTGGATGGTCAATAACCCTTGCATCATCAGCTATACACGTTGAATCATCTACAACAACCACCAAGCAGTTAGGTGGAAAGGTACCTAAAAGGTAGGAGCAGATTCAGGAGGTGCAGCAGGCAGATTTGTAGGGATGAAAATAGCCACCTACAGCTGTGATCTCGTGGAGAAATACAAAGAGAAATTGTTCTACTCCATGTGGACTATAATCCTCTCAGAGGGTTTATCCTAATTCAGCTTCTACCATATTTGGTGAAGGTGCCAAGTTGGCTGCCTGCAAAGTTGCAGACTGCACACAGAGGGTAACCTGCCAACTTGGGAGCTACCTATTTGGAGATACAACCATGATCTCTTCTTGGACTATGAAGAAGATATGTTCCCCACATAATGGTGCATCTACCTACCAAAGGGATCCACGACTTATGCTCAGCATTGAGAGATACAGATATATAAAGATGTACCAGTACACTAGTTTAAGAGAGAGACACAGAGTAGAAAGACAGAGAACACAGAGAGACAGAGAACATAGAGAGAGAGCTAAGAGACCTTGTGAGGCTTAGATCATCTTGTATAGAGTGTTGTTATCTCAGAAAACACACTCATTGTACTTGGGACTTTAACCTCTAGCTTGGGTTTGGGGATCAACCATTCAGTCTCACAGAAGTACCTAAACTGTGTACCATTGGTACTTTCCGAGTACTTGTCTAGGTACTTCCAGAGTACCATAACTGTCTGTTTGGTACTATTTACTCTCTATTATTAGTAGTGTTAAGATTGTGTCACAATACTTGTATTGGTAGTCTGCAGTACTTGCATTGGTAGTTTGCAAGTACCAATATTGTATCTCAAGGAAGATTCATCATCAATAAAGATATTCCTTTCAGTATATCATTGTCTCTCTCATATATTTCAGTTAAACACTTGTCATTCTCACACATATCTTAGCACAAATATCCATCCCTTCACTCCCCTATTTTTTCACATGGTATCAGACTCAACAGGTTGTAGTGCCAAGATAGAGTGATCTTGAGTGAGTTTGAGTGAGTGCAAAAATCCCCCTTCATCAAACTATTTGTGAGGAGTTGAAGATGGCACCAAGCCTACAAAATCTACATTTAGAGGGAGTTGAAAAGCTCAATGGCAACAATTATGCAACTTGGAAGGTGAAGATGGAGTCCCTACTCTTCTTCCAAGATTGTTGGCAGCTGGTTTCCATGGAGAGACCAAGTGAAGAAGAACATGATAAAGAGGAGCAGGAAAAATGGGACAAGAAGGCCATGCTTGCAGTCCACATGTTGAAGTTAAGTGTCAAAGATGACATCCTTAGCCACCTAATGGATGTGAAGACTCCCAAGAAGGCTTGGGTCACAATGAAGAACATCTATGAGTCAAAGAGCACCTCAAGGCAAGTATCATTGAGAGCTGAACTTACCAACACCAAAAGGAATCATGGAGAGGATGCTACAAGCTTCATCAAGAGGCTCAAAGATCTACATCAACAACTAGTAGCTGTTGGAGACAAGATGACAGACAATGAGTGGTCTACAATCATCATCCATGGATTGAGAGAAGGATATGAAGGTCTTGTCCAAGGGCTTATTATCTTGAGGGAGAAGCCATCACTTGATGAGATGGAACAAATCCTTAGAGATGAGGATCAAAGGCAAGCAGCCATGAAGATCATACATGAAAGAGGAAAGAATACAAGTAGTACCACCAATGACAAAGCACTCTTTTCAGCAAGAGGAAGAGGAAGGACAAACACTCAGAGAGGAAGAGGAATGCATCAACCCAACAACACTCATGATCAATATTCTCATGAAGGTAACTCATCCTATCATGGTAGAAGAGGTCATTCATCTAGACATAGATCAAGAGGAAGAGGTAGGAGCACCTACTACTCTATGCAATGTTATAAATGCTCAAAGTATGGGCATATTGCAAGGGATTGCAGAAGTAACCAAGCTGATTGGAAAGGAAAATCAGACAACTATATGGATGGAGACAAAGAAGAAGGAAGTTCAGATTGCTTTCATGAAGATACATCATTGCTGTCCTTGGAGGAGACGACAGCTCACACTCATGAAGACCCATGGTGGATTGATAGTGGGGCAAGCTCCCACATGACCTCACATGCTGAGTATTTCTCTAGTTTAGATGATACTCATAATGGCATCATATATACAGCAGATAGTACTCCTAATAGTATTGCAGGTAAAGGAGATATACCCATTCAATTGGGCACAGGAATGAAGAAGACTCTTGGAAATGTTCTCTTGGTACCATCCCTTACCAAGAACCTAGTTCCAGTTGGAGCTATGACAGAGAAGGGCCTCAAAGTGGAGTTTGAAGGCCAACAATGCCTCATTAGAGATACAAAGTACTTGCCAAAGGGCAAAAGCATGGAAAGCTGTTCAAATTGGAAGGAACACCATCGGCATTTTCAGCCACAGGTGGTGGTGAATCAACACCTATTTCAGCCATAGAGTTATGGCATAAAAGGTATGGGTATTTGAGATTCAAAAGCATGTGTATGCTAAAGAGTCAAGGCATGGTTTTGGGCATTCCAACCTTACAAAGGATTGGGAAAGTATGTGAAGCATGCTGTCTAGGAAAGCAATCTAGAAGCAAGTTTCCTAGGAGCAAGACTAGGTCACTTGGGATAATTGATTTGATCCATGCAGATGTGTGTGAATCAGCCCACACTTCCTCACTTGGAGAGCACACTTATTATGTGAGTTTCACTGATGAATTTTCTAGATATACTTGGGTTTACTTCATGAAATTCAAGGCTGAAGTATTTCAGATTTTCAAGCTCTTTCACATGATGATTGAGAAGAAGACAGGTAGAAGAATCAAAGCTCTCAAGTATGACAATGGAGGAGAATTCTTATCCAAAGATTTCAGCAAATACCTCCTTGAACATGGCATCAAGAGGAAACTAACTTGCAGCTATACTCCTCAACAAAATGGAGTAGCAGAGAGGAAGAATAGGACACTCTTTGAAGCAGCTAGGTGTATGCTCAAAGTCAAAGGACGTAGCAATAGCTATTGGGCTGAATCTATCAACACTTCATGCTATTTGATGAACAGGTCTCCTACAGATATCTTGAAGGGAATCACACCATATGAAGCTCTACATAAGGTCAAGCCAAAGGTAGATCACCTCAGACTCTTTGGATGTTTGGCATTAGCTCACATTCTAGATGAGAAGAGGAAGAAGCTGGATGCCAAGTCAAGGAGATGCATACTTGTTGGATATAGTGATGTAAGCAAAGCTTACAAGCTATATGATCCTATCAAGAAGGATTCATTCATTTCAAGGGATGTCATATTTGATGAGAGTGCAAGCTTCAAATCAGCCACAAAGTCAGAGGATGCAAGCTCTCCATCACCTCTCAAGATGGACATACAATCCAGCATGCAAGAGGAGATTATTGAAGAACTAGAGGAAGAAGATGAGGAGCATCAAGCAGCCCTTAGAAGGTCTTCAAGGACTAGAAGACAACCTCAAAGATTAACATATCACAGAGGTAATGAATCAGATTTTCAGCAATGCAATCTTGCACTTGTTAGCTCCATATTACAGCATGAAGAACCTACCACATACAAGGTAGCTAGTACCAAGAAGGAATGGAACCAAGCTATGGAAAAGGAGATGGATGCTCTCCACAAGAATGAGACATGGGATCTATGTCCATTATCCCCCAACAAGAAAGCCATTGGATGCAAGTGGCTTTACAAGCTGAAGTTCAACAAGGAAGGGAAGATTGATAGGCACAAAGCAAGATTGGTAGCCAAAGGCTTTGCTCAACAATATGGTTTGGACTATGATGAAACCTATGCTCCTGTAGCCAAGATGATCTCTATTAGGTTGTTAATTTCTTTAGCTTCTATCTTAAAGTGGAAGCTTAAGCAAATGGATGTCAACAATGCCTTTCTCAATGGGCTACTTGAGGAGGAAGTCTACATGCAGCAACCAGAGGGATATGTTGTTGCAGGGAAAGAGGACATGGTATGTAAGCTCAACAAGAGTTTATATGGATTGAAGCAAGCTTCAAAAGCTTGGTATGGGAGGATTGATGATCACCTCCAATCTCAAAGATTTCAGAGAAGCCATGCGGATCACACTCTTTACTATAAGGTACAAGGAGCAGCAGACTTGGTGGATAGGAAGAGCATTAGTGGAAATGCTTTCTTTCTAGGTGCAGGAGCCATCTCATGGAGCTCCAAGAAACAAAACACCATCAGCCTTTCATCAACACAGGCTGAATATAAAGCTCTTACTATAGCAGCTTGTGAAGCTATTTGGTTGCAAAGATGTTTGCAGGAAGTTGGTTTCTATGGAAGTGGCCAAGCTACACCTATCATGTGTGAAAACACCTCAGCTGAATCTTTAGCAAAGAATCCAGTGCTACATCAAAGGACCAAGCACATTGAAGTCAGAGAGCACTTCATCATGGAGAAGGTGCAAAGTGGAGACATAGTCTTACACCATTGCAGCACCATGGAGAATTTTGCTGATATCTTTACCAAAGCTCTAGGGAAGGAGCTTTTCTTCAAGCATAGATCAACACTTGGCATGATGGAGCTTCCCTTAAGGGAAGGAATTGAAGAATAAGGGAAGGCTCTTCATGCAAGATCAAGCGATAAGGGAAGGCATCACAACAAAGCCTTCAACAATTTAATGTTTGGTTTGATTTAGTTATTTTTGATTTCACGTTTTACTCTTTTCAAGATGCTTATGGACTTGAGGGAAGGTGTTAAAGTTACAAGTCCAACACATCTACTTGAATAAGGTGGGAACAAAGGCTTAAGCATGATGCTATGGTAGCTTAGGATGATGACTTGACATCATTTTGGATGGTCAATAACCCTTGCATCATCATCTATACACATTGAAGCATCTACAACAACCACCAAGCAGTTAGGTGGAAAGGTACCTAAAAGGTAGGAGCAGATTTAGGAGGTGCAGCAGGTAGATTTGTAGGGATGAAAATAGCCACCTACAGTTGTGATATCGTGGAGAAATACAAAGAGAAATTGTTCTACTCCATGTGGACTATAATCCTCTCAGAGAGTTTATCCTAATTCAGCTTCTACCATATTTGGTGAAGGTCCCAAGTTGGCTGCCTGCAAAGTTGCAGACTGCACACAAAGGGTAACCTGCCAACTTGGGAGCTACCTATTTGGAGATACATCCATGATCTCTTCTTGGACTATGAAGAAGATATGTTCCCCACATAATGGTGCACCTACCTACCAAAGGGATCCACGACTTATGCTCAGCATTGAGAGATACAGATATATAAAGATGTACCAGTACACTAGTTTAAGAGAGAGAGACAGAGTAGAAAGACAGAGAACGCAGAGAGACAGAGAACATAAAGAGAGAGCTAAGAGACCTTGTGAGGCTTAGTTTATCTTGTATAGAGTGTTGTTATCTCAGAAAACACACTCATTGTACTTGGGACTTTAACCTCTAGCTTGGGTTTGGGGATCAACCATCCAGTCTCACAGAAGTACCTATATTGTGTACCATTGGTACTTTCCGAGTACCTGTCTAGGTACTTCCAGAGTACCATAATTGTCTGTTTGGTACTATTTACTCTCTGTCATTAGTACTGTTAAGACTGTGTCACAGTACCTGTATTGGTAGTCTGCAGTACTTGCATTGGTAGTTTGCAAGTACCAATATTGTATCTCAAGGAAGCTTCATCATCAATAAAGATATTCCTTTCAGTATATCATTGTCTCTCTCATATATTTCAGTTAAACACTTGGCATTCTCACACATATCTTAGCACAAAGATCCATCCCTTCACTCCCCTATTTTTTCACAACCTATAATGAGAATGTAGGGATTTACAAGCATGAAAGCGAGGGAATATTCTCTTACTTTCGATGCAAGGAACCCTACCCAAATGAATTAAGCAAAGACAAGGTTCTTTACTTATTTTCTTATGAAACTGCTATGGGGAAGGATATTGTTTTTGTTGACAGATACGGGCGAGAATACAAACGTATTCTCCCAGAAGAGGTTGAAAAGGTAACAGTTCTGGGAGCATCGACCAATGGCCCCGATGAGGTACCAAGAGCCACCTACACACCTAGCAATTGGACTAATCCCTTTTCAGAAGAGTATGATGCTACCTCACATTCTACGCGACCACCAACATCCAACTAACAGGACCAACCAGCTACTCAGCCATCACTGCAGGCATGGCTTTGACAGAGTGCTACATTAGAACAAGACCGAACCAGAGAGGGTTATCAAACCGCACGAGGGTTAAGGGATTTACAAGAACCACCACTCTATGCACAGTATCAAGGAGAGATTAAGCCAAAGACTTAGGGGTCAACTGAGCTTGGAAGAACACCCCGAGAACGAGTTCGGAGAGATGAACCATCTCTCACAAGAACTGTTAGAAATTATGGATTAGGAGCACCATTGGGAGAGGAACCTGACCACTACAGAAGACCAGAGGAGGTATATCGACTAGGACAGGGAAATCCCATGATGAGATTTGGAGACCATCATAGAATTAGATCTTCTCAAGTGCAAAAATGGGTAAAAAAGAAATATACGGGAAGCAAGGATCCAAGAGATCATGTAGTAGCCTTTGTGCGTGTAATTAGAGCTGAAGAGTTGCTAGACTTTCCTACCCAATTCGCAGGATTCGGTTTAACCTTAGAGGATGATGTGGCTACATGGTTTGACTCGGTGGAGCGAAGAGACTTTGAGTCTATGGAGGAAGTGTTTGACGAGTTTATCGAGGAATTCTCACAAAGGGGGATAGCTCATAATACAGTCTCGCAAATCCATAAATTCAAACAGAAAGATGGAGAGTCCGTGCGAAAGGCCACCCTCCGATTAATAGGATATGTTAAGTTCTGTCCCGTGGAAGAACTGCCAACTCAGTCCAAACTTATGCTTATATTTATACAAGGACTAAGGAATGCAGATCTTCAAAAGGACTTACATATGAAAAGGAGCACTACGTTGAATGATTTGACCAAGGAATTGCTATACCTTGTGGACAATTGTGCGGTCTACAAAGAGGATGAGTTCAAGGATCTTTACGATGATTCTTCCTCGCAACAAAGCGGGAGCAAGTCTGCTAAGACAACACTGAAGGGGGAAGTAGCGGTAAACCAAGAGGAGCTTGTAGAGGAAGTGCTTAAAAAGATTAACTTGTATTCCAAACCACAAGCTAAACAACCAAAATGGTGTGCGATTGAACAAAAATGGACAAACCATGGAACGGAGGAGTGTTATTATAACAAGGGATATGTGAGAGAACGACCATATGCTCCGCAAGCTCAGGCGACATCTCCTCAAGTCCAATCAATGCCTAGATATCAGACTGGCAACCTACCAGGACCTATAGGTGCAAAAAGACCACAACCAGTGTTGGGACAACAACCACCTCTACCAGGATTACGACCAGTCGGCATAAGATACATACCCACAGTAACTGAGTCGGACGAGAAGGCTTTGGTACCTATGCATGCATACTACAACGAGCCCAATGGATATGCGGCGAACTCTGTCTATTATCCACAGGACAAACCCTCTACCCAGAACCATGGAGCATGATAGGAATTACAAGACCACCAACTGCTGCACAGGCAATGAGAGAAGGACGATATAGCTTGGATGAAAGAACACTGTTGTTCATAGCCAATGAAGGCATGAGTGGGCAAAGAATTGCGCACCAACAAAGAGATGCTCCAGGAGCACCTCAACAGCCTAAAGAACCATGCTACAAGTGTGGAGGAGACCATTGGCTGAGGGATTGCCCTCATGACAAAATCATTAGGGTCAACCCATATTGCACGGAGTGTGGAATTACTCACTTGATCCCTGATTGCCCTAAAAACCCGAGTAACGGAGCAAAAACTACCTTAAATATGCTGGGAGCGCTACCCTCCAATGGAGGGTCAGAAAACAAAACTCCGATTCCTGTTAAGGTCTTGACGAGATCCCAAGTAAGGAAAAATGACAATCAGCCCAAGAGTAACAATGAAAATCAAGAAGAAATCAAGACAAACAAGTCTAGTGTCGGTCGTGATAATCCATGGAAAGAACGAAGAGAGAAAATGAAAGCTAGACGAGAGCGAAAACAAAAAGATGTAGAAGCTGAGCTAACGATAGCTCGAGAGCAACTTAAACAGCAAAGAGAGTCCGACTCTCTAAAATCAACGGAAGAACCAAGAAGTGCAAGCTCTGGAGGGTCGGTATTGGTAGATAAGATCAATGAACCCTTAGATGCAATCTTGCAAGCATATGAAGCAAGATTGAAGAACAGACAGACCCTAGAGAAAAGGTGGATGACATATCCATATCCAAAGATAGAAAAACAGAGACTAGAGATGTGCAAACAAATGATTGAAACTGCACAAGTTTTACTGGAGCCTCCACCTATGGAAGCAGGAGATAGAGTAATCAAACCACCAAACAATGAAACACCTCACAAAACCGAACAAAGGATACCCGACAAGATAGAAAACATTAAATCCTTGCCGGATGTAGAGGATGCAAAAGACGTACCTAATAGCACTAATAAATCACTGAAAGATTTTCCACCATATTCTCCTATTGTGGATGAAAATTGGCCTGAAGAGCTATGGGAAACGGTGCGAAAAGCTCAAGAAAAATATGAGACAAAAACAGTTGAGTCAGCACCTTTCTCGGAGCTGAACTTGAATAAGATTCCATGGGATTTGGACGTTAAATCATTTCAAGAGGATAATGGTTCAGCTGCATCCGAAGATAGCAGATCAAAATCTCTCAGAACTTTGCCATCATATATGGGGGACTATGAGGCAAGGTCAGAAATTCGAAGAGTACTTTCTCAGAGAATAGGCGGTTCGAATCAATTAGACACTAAAATCCTGACAGACTTGTTGACCACTCCGGTCAAGTGTACAATCACATTGGCAGAATTGTTAAAAATTAGGCCAAGCATGTGGACGAAAGTGGGAAAATGTCTTGAAAAATTTGGCATAAGGACGCCTCTTAAGTTCTTCGAAACCGAGCTTAATGACACAGAACCGAAGAAAGTCAACACTAGACCAGTGCTACTCAACAAGGTAGGAGAGTATTGTGAGGGTGAAGACGGCAACACGACCCTACCAGTTGAGTATAATGGCATAGAGACTAAGGAAATACTTGATAGTGGAGCTGGCATTGCCATTGAGACCAAATTGCTATGGGAAAAATGGGGAAAACCAGCAATACAAACAACTAGAATGAAATTGCAACTGGCGGATGGGCCCATAGAAAGGCCTTTAGGATTGCTTGAGGCAATTGTGGTATCTTCCTGTGGCATAGAGTACGAACATACTTTTGCCATAGTAGATTTCGGCAAGAAGAACAACTATGAAATTATCCTTGGTAGGCCGTTCATGAGGCAACTCAAAATGGTGCAGGACTGGGGTAATGATTATTCGTATCTAAGACATGCTGAAACTACTACACGCATAAACATGAAAAATCATAGCTACCATGATGTCACGAGAATCCCTGTGGAAGAATTTGACTCAGCCACCATTAGAGGATCAGAAGTCCCAGCGTGGCTTTGTAAGAAAAAAGAGATATGGATGTGGGGGGCATCTCAATGTAGTGAATTTGACCACGATGAAAGGACACTAGAGAGGATCTTGGAAGACGATGCCTATATACGAGAACCTTTTCTTGAAGAGAAGCTCGAACCCCTAGAATGGTCTCAAATTTTGGCTACATTGGATGTATGCGTCAATGAAGTCACTCCCACCAAATTTTGTGATGAGAATGGCTACGATATCATACCATACTACATGTTGAGAAAAATTGTGGAGGAGGACGAGGACGAGGTAGATACGGATAATATGAGGATCCATAAAACAAAAACAAAACTTGAGATTAAGATAGTGGTCTATGTGGACATCCCCACTAAAGAAATCAAATAGGAAGGAGAAGAATTTTATGATTCTTCTGATCAAAGTGAAAACAAGGATAACGCGGATGACGAGAAGTGGGAAAATACAGAGGGAGACGACAATCAAGATCAAGACAATGACGTCTTCTACAATTTCCCAAACCAAAGTGAGAGACGCCAAAAAAGATACAAGAGTAAACGACACCACATCAGTACACCAACCAGGTTGAGACCCATGCCAGAGTTTGAGGGTAAGACACATTTCCTTATGAACATTCACGCTGTTGATTGTGCTAAGGATAAAGTGTCAGGAAGATTTCTTAAGGTTGCTGAAGACTCAGGATTTATGTCGAGACTGCTGAAACCTAAGAAAACCAGCAAACCAAAAAAAAGAGTTGCAACAGAAAAACTAAATGTCTGTGGTAGTCCAATTATGAAGAAAATTGAACGAAAAACGAGTTGAAACAAAAGATTAAAAATGTATGGACAACTGAAATGGAAAGTAGCGATGGAACGAACGCTAGTGATGGGAGGAAAAAGATAGATGTACCTCCTCACTATTGTAAGTACACCATTGAGGAAAGAGGATTGGTGGTTCAGCAACCAATGAGGGAGCCTAAATCAAATGAGTCCTACAATGGGCCAGAGAACGCCAAGAAAATAGACTTAGCAGAGCCAGGAGAAAATCCTTGACCTGCTTACATTGCCACAGATCTAAGTCAAGAAGAGGAGGACTTACTGATCAAAACACTTAAGGAATTTTGAGATGTATTTGCCTGGTCGTACAAAGATTTGAAGGGAGTGGATGCTAACATTTGTGAACATTCAATCCCTCTAAAGTCTGATGCAAAGCCAAACAAACAATGTCCCTACACGTATAATGAGACATTCGCCAAAAGGATAAAAGAGGAAATAGACAAACTTATGGAGGCTGAATTTATTTATGAGATAGAACACACAGACTGGGTGTCCCCGATAGTGGTGGTACCCAAGAAAAATGGGAAATTACGAATGTGTGTAAATCGCAAGAAGGTAAACGCAGCAACAATAAGAGACAACTACCCTCTTCCTATCACTGAACACGTCCTAGAACGAGTGGCAGGCAAGCAAGTCTATAGCTTTATGGACGGATTCTCTGGTTATAACCCATTGGGGGTCAAACTAGAAGATCAATACAAAATAGCATTTGCAACAGAATGGGGCATATATGCGTTTAGAGTAATGCCATTTGGCTTGACCAATGCTCCAGCCACATTTCAGAGATTAATGACACACGCTTTTAAAGAATACTTGCGAAAATTCTTGGATATTTACATGGACGAATTGTGTGTCTATTCTCAAATTGAGAGAAGACCATATAGATCATATGAGAAAGGTATTCAAAAAATGCAGAACGTATAGGATTTTCCTCAACCCAGAAAAATGTGTATTCATGGTATGACAAGGTAAAATCTTAGGACACATAGTGTCGGCTAATGGAATTACCACTGATGAAGACAAGGTGAAGGTGATCATAGAATTGCCAAGACCAAACACTGTACGAGAGGTACAATCATTTATGGGACATTGTGGATACTACCGACGTTTTATCTACATGTACGTTGTAATAGCAAAACCCTTGTTTAGTCTAATCACGCTCTTCATTTGGACAAATGAATGTGAGGAGTCATTCCAGAAACTAAAAGATGCATTGGTATCTGCACCAATTCTAAAAGCACCAGATTGGTCAAAGATCTTCCATGTACATGTAGATGCTTCGGCATTTGCAATAGACTGTATATTAGCACAACCAGATGAGGGAAAGACGGATTTTCCAATCAGTTATGCTAGTAGACAACTCAACATTGTAGAAAAGAATTATACTACCACTCAAAGAGAAGGATTGGGTATGATATATGCTGTAAAGAAATTTCGGCATTACTTACTCGCGAACAAATTCACATTCTTTGTGGATCATCAGGCACTCTTGTACTTAGTAAACAAACCTTGCAACACGGGACTAATTGTAAGATGGTTCATTGTGTTGCTGGAGTTTGATTTTATAGTAGTAGTTAAGAAAGGAAAAACTCAACAAAGAGCAGACCACCTTTCTCGATTACTACATGGTGAAAAAGCTACCGGGGAAGATGATGATCTCCCAGACGCATACCTGTTTAATATAGAGATGGTACCGAAATGGTCAGATCAAATTATTCCGTTGCTGACATATGGAATGAATCTTGACGACAAACACACGGTGGAAGACATTAGACAAGCACAAAATTACACAATGCTTGCGGAAAGAATGTACCATCATGGAAACGATGGGATTCTAAGGTTGTGTATAGGCCCAGAGGAGTACGAAGCGTATCTAGAGGAGGCCCACACACAAACAGGGGGATTCCATAGAGGAAATCAAATGATGTATGCACAATTAAGAAGACTTGGAGTGTATTGGCCAGGAATGGCAGGCGATGTAGCAAATTACATCAAGAAATGCGACTTTTGCACATCCAATACCACTGTGGATTATGCCACATTATACCAAGTGACAATAGCACCCGCATGGAGTCATGCTATTGTGGACTATTTGACTAATAAGGAGCTGCCAGGAGATTGGTATAAAGCCAGACAAAAGGCTTTGCAAATCGAAGCGAATAGGTATACAATCATTAGTGACCAATTGTATAAAAGAGGAACTGATGACCAGCTGAGGTTAGTTCCTCATGAAAATTACTACTTTCCATTATTGGAACACGCTCATGCAAGCATGACAGGTGGTCATTTCTCAGCAGAGAGAACTGTAAAAATCATTATGGTTGTAGGTATATGGTGGCCGACCATGATTCAAAACGCAACAGAATTCATGAAAAGGTGTGATGAATGCCAACACACTAAGGTACTAGTTAAAAGAGACGAAATGCCCTTCAGACCAATGATGAGTGCTCGAGCATTTTCTAAATGGGGATTGGACTTTGTTGGTCCTATCACTCCACCAGCGTATCGTTCACCAAGCACAATATATCATAGTGGCCACGGACTACATGACCAAATGGGTGGAAGCAAAAGCCACAACGAAAGCAGACGCTAGAACCACGACACAATTCTTATATCAATATGTGTTTACACGTTATGGCCTTCCAATCAAGCTGGTGAGTGATAGAGGGACACACTTTGTAAATGAAGTTATCCAACATCTCTTAAATGAGTTTATGGTAATTCATCGCAAATCTGCACCCTATCAACCACAAGCCAATGGCCAAGCGGAAGCGACCAACAAAATATTGTGCACGGTTCTTACAAAACTGGTTAGTGAAACAAGAACAGATTGGGATCAGATGCTCTATTCGGCATTGTGGGCTTATCGAGTTGCATATAAAACAACACTCAATGCTACACCATTTAATATGGTATATGGGTTAAATGAAATATTGCCTATTGACTTTTTGATTCCCACACTAAGGGTAGCAAAACAATTGGACTGGACTGGGCATGAACTTTCAGAACGGTTAGAGGACCTTGAAAAATCAGATGAGTTACGACTCAATGTTGTAGCGGCCATCAATGCAAAAAAAAGACAACAAAAAGAGTTTTTTGACAAACATGTCAAGAACAAGGACTTTAAAACGGGCAACTATGTCTTAGTATACACCCTTAAACAGCATGCCAAAAAGCTAAAGAAAAGGGGCATGGGGTCTTATGTGATCCAAGAAATATCGTCTAGCGGAGTAGTAAAACTGTCGCCACTAGATGGAAAAGAAATGCCGAACTGGATTAGTGGGTGTCGTTTAAACAAATATCATCTACCTTTAACACCGAAAATGTTGTTTCAACTTCATTATGGAAAAACCTATAGACAGGAACGACAACGAATTCAAGACCACGCACAACAAGAAGAAAAGGAACGGATTGCTAAATGAAAGCAGTTTCTCACAACAATAAACATGGTCACCCCAATGATGACTGACGAATAGCCTCTTTCAACATCCCAAACAATCGAAGCGGATATACAAAGCGACGAATTAGAAAAGACCATGACAGACCTTATGGCTCAGGACGATAGCATCATCAACGACTTGGAAGATATATGGTGTAGTCCTTACATAAAAGCTTATGCAGGCACAAAACAAGTTGACATCTATGCATTGCTTGACACTAGAGCAAAAATGAGTGTCATCAGCTTTGAGCTCTTTCAGAAACTTGGACCAATGAAGACGATTCCAGAGACACACAGGTTGAAAGTAGCATTGGGTGATGAGCTGACCACGATGTGGTCTATTATAATACCAATCACAGTGCAGGCACACCCGTACACTACAAAATTCCATGTACTACCACCAAGTAGGTCAGCAACTCCGTGTATCTTAGCAGTGTCATGGATGAAAGCTAACAAGGTATTCATTGATTTGGATACGAATGAGGCACTGTTCAGAAAGGAAAACTTTTCAGAACCCTTCTTATCATATAACCGATTCATGTCAAGGAGGAAACAAAAGTCAATACAACCGCAAAGATCTGCCCAACAACAAACAAAGTTTACAAGTCCAACAACATCTTATCAAAAATCAGCAACCATGTAGGGAACCAGGAAAGTTTGGGTTCGACGTACAGAGCCGACCGAGGCACAATTACAACAAAAACGGCAATATAAAGTGTGGATAAGGCGCGACATCCTAATTCCTATAAAAAAGGAGTTTGAAGAACAGATAAAACACTGAAAGCCAGCAGAACTTCAAAGAAACATAGTCAATCTGTCAAATACGCAACGGACTATATTGGTATGGCGACCAAAAGTGCCAATTCAAAACGAGCCACCAACACAAGAAGGGCGGACAAAGATGACAATCGTGCATCTATCTACAATTTTCAAGGTCAAGCAACATCATACAAACAGCACGAGGAAACAAACATAATCAACAACAAAAACTACAAGGATGTCTAAGACCCAAGTCATCAAGGCAAAAAGAGAGAATGTTCCACCAGATACGACAATATCGACTTCAAAGGAACCACATACGCCAATTCAAAACCAGTGGAAAACAATCAAACAACGTGCGGAGGAGTTACAACTACTACTTGCAAAGAAAATATGCCAGCCAATTCAAGATACCACAGGAAACCTCAACGACAAATGCCAATAAGCGTATCGCTTATACCTTCCTCTTGCACTGCATAAATTCTTTCTACATGCATTGACCGTACATCCATATAGGGCTATATTACAAGGCCTGCATTAGCACGAGTTCAAACCCATGCACAACACATACCCTTGACGATACCCTGTCGTCCGGGAGGACTCCGACTAGGAGGGGGGGAGGCATTCCAAATGCGGACTCATCATGTCATATATTAGAGGGCAATGTTTGCGAGCAATTTTTCAACCATTGTTTGCGTTTTAATTGTGTGATTTTGGGAAAAAGAATATTCCCTCGTAATTAATCAGAATCGGGGACCAAATCATCATTCATGAGCCCCTAGGGATGTGTATAGACTATAAAGAGAGTCAAATCTGGCCAAAAACTGTCTAAAAACAGCAAAAAATAGGCCAAGGTTGACAATACTGAGAGAGATTGTACATAGACGAGAGAAAAGTGAGCTACAAAGTGTTTTTCTTCTCATTGTTATTTTTCTAGATTAGAATTGCTAATTTCGGGTTATTTTGGGATTTATTTGCTTTATTTTAGCCATTTTCTAGCAAAAATTATAGAAAAAATCCGTAATCCAGATGGAAACACAAAAGAAGAGACGCCTGATCAGAGCAAGGTAAAGAAGACACAGAAAAAATAAGGACTGCAAAGGTGACAGAGCAAAATGACCACCGCCATGAAGGGACCTACAACAGGAGAAATCTACAAAACTGCTAAAACTGGAGCAACCGAAGTCCAAATCAGGAAATTTGCAAGCCGAAACCGCATCTCAAAAAAAGTTATGGCCACAGGTAAAAGATGGGAAAATTTGGTGTCGGAGTCTCGATTACATATAGAGAGACTAGGCTAGAAATCCCTCATTTGAGTCATTTTCCATAGTGAGAGAGAGAGAGAGCTCCCTACAGCAGTTGAGACTTCCAGGAGCTCATCCATCATGCACGGTCACCAGATCGACATCAGATATGAGAGGTATGCTAGTCAACACTGACTCTGACTGTTGTCTACTTCAGTTAGTCGCAAAACCTCGCCGACATCACAATCACAACCTGTGCACACCTACGGTAGAATGATTGTTAGGGAGACCTAGAGGCCACTGAATGGAACCAAAATTGAAAGGCACAATGCCTATAGCTTAGGGATCCAGCCTATGACCTCGGGAAGCGTGAAGGAAGCCGCTCAAAAAACCCTAATTTAGCAGGACCTGCAAAAGGGCGACAAAACCAAAGTGATCGAAAATGAGCCAAAATTCATAGACAGCAAGCCAATGACCTCGACAAACCGACTGCAGGGTTAGACTATGAAAAAGTTCGTCAAAACGGAGCCTAAAGTCCCTATCTGACGAAAATTGCACAAAGCGTCACGATACTCTAACGGGCCGACCAAGTGAAAAAATTACACCAAATTCAACAAGGAACATCCAAAGGAGGTCAACTACGAGATGGAATGTGTCCACTCAGGAAAAAAGTTCTTCCACTAGGGCAAATGCCGGCAAAAGGCCAGAAAGACGTCCAAATGGTGGTTCTTGGTGTTTCAAACACCAAAACAACAACTGACTGCTTGGATGGAAGGTCAAAAGGAAGTAAAAGACAGCCGGAATCATACAAAGACCAAAAGGAACCGCGGCCATCACCTAAGTGGTCTAATTCGACTTCAGGACCAGCTAAGTGCTGCAAACAGGGAGTACATTCTGCTAAATTGATTAAAACTTGATGTGTGTGTCTAGGAGGGCCTATTAAAACCATGATTGTCAACTAACATCAAAAAAATTGGTAAAAATGACAAAGTGCCCAGTCTATCGTGATAGACTTGAACTTACACTTAGGCAAGGAAAAATTTGACTTTGGCTTCATGAGGGGTGCTAACGAGGAATGTTAACCACCAATATCAAGTCAAAGTGCAAGAAAAATCTATTTTGGCCAAAAAACTCAGTCTATCGCGATAGACTTGCTACAACAATTATTGGGGAGAAGACTTTTCAAATTTTTACAAGCTAGACTTGGGGAAGCAAATGAAGGTAGTACACCAAATTTGGTGCCAAGATGGACTCATATGGCAAGCTGAGAAAGACATGCAGACAACTTAGAGTCAGAACAGGACATCTCAAGGGCAGACAGGTAAAATTTACATGTGAGGGGTCAAGAAACCTTGCATCAACTGGGAGAAGGCAGATAGATGGTCACAAAGCCAAAAAATGACAAACTGGCACTAAGTCCCAGTCTATTGCGATAGACCAAGCAGATGGATACTGGACCATCTTATCAAAAATTTGAATTAGCAGTTGTCTTCAACATGATGCAAGATGACCACCCACTAAGTTTGAGCCCAAAACAACACAGAATGAAGGAGATAGACCAACATCTCTCTGAAGGGAATCAAGAAAAATGGGAGTTGATCCAAAAAGGGGTCACTTGACATTCATTTGAGGTAGAAATGGGGTCTCAGATCATGTGCAAGGTATGGGAAACCGATTGGTGGAGTCACAACTACAAAAAAGAAGCCATATCAAAAAAATGCCAGTCTATCGCGATAGACTAAGAAAAAGTAGCAAATGGACAGATTTTGAGCTTTGGCCTATGGAGTGACCTTACATGCCATGAGAGCATACACCACACAAAATTTCAAGGCATTTGGACTTGTTCTCCTTCACCAACAACATCAATTTGAAGCCGCCAAAGTCGCACAATGGAAGAGCTTGTCTATCTGCTAACATTTTATCTTAACTAATATTGGGATTAAGAAGGCTCATCTAGATGCATGATTAAGTGGTAATCAATTTAGGAGAGTAGTACTACAGGAATTACTTGAAAAGATCACCGCAAAGGTCATGGCTCAAAAAAGTCGGCTTGTGGAACTTTGTGTCACTACCACCAGTAGGGATAGATTTCAAGAGGGTACAACATCTAATAGAGACTATCCAAGAAGATGGAACTTGGAGAGTGGCAGGCATGGATAATGAAGTGATGGAGATCCAGATCACCAAAGAGCTCATCAAAGAGGAATTGAAACTGTCAGATCGAGGAGCAAACATGAGAGAAAGAAGAAAAAACCTCACAGTTTACTTGCAAAAGTCCAAACTACCTTCTTTCTAACTCATAGCAAACCCAGAAGTAAGAGAACTGACACAGATCTACAGTCAGTGTTTGTTGAGCTACAGCAAAAGGCCGCCAAGATACACTACACCGCACGGGAGCATCTCAACCACATTGACATGGGCTATGGGAATGACCCGTGAGTTCTACATAGATCACGCGTCATATCTGTTTGAAAAAATGACAAAGCTAAGGCAGGATAGACCCAATTACATTGCAGGAGGAGAAGTCCTAACCCGAGTAATATACCATGCCATAGGCGCGGCAGATCAGTTGCCACCTACCCCTCATCAGAACAACTGGCTGGTATTAAGGGAAAATAGCGAAGACAGATCACAAAGGAAAATACCGGCATCTATTAATACCATTGGAGGACGCAAGCTGGAAAGAGTGACAAGAAGTACACAAGAAAAGATGGAAGAAGAAAAAAGAACTGAAGACGAAGATACCCGACTAAAGAAGCGGAAAGAGGAAATGGAAAACAACACCAGGTTGCACAAGATAGCAAAGATGGAAAGAATGCTAGAAGGGTTTGCTCTAGAAAGATCTCTATGAGGCGATGTAGGCGCCACTTGGAAACCTTCTAGTAGCACTTTCACACTGAGAACGAACAATAGGAACAACCCAGCTTTTGAGCTGGACTGGTTCGAGAAGTACATCCAAGAAAGAAATGCTAGGGATGAACCAGAATTGCTACTGGAAGAGGAGGATCTCCAAACTTTGAGAGATCAGCTGAGGCCGACTTCACGTGATCAGGAGACACCGCCGCCATCTCCAGGGCCAGATACAAGTGAGAGGCAATCTAGCCCACCTGGTGAATCTACCTCGCATTCAGAAAGCTCACATCGAGATGACAGAGTTCACACACCGCCCAGTGAACAGGAAGAAGAGGAAGAAGAAGAAGAAGAAGAAGGAACAGATAGACGCCAAAACACTGGAACCATATCACAAAGTGATAAAGGCAAGCAAAAGGTGGTGGATCAGTCTAAAGATAAAACTTCCTCCTCTCAAGAAATTGAGCAGGAAGCTACTATAGATGAAGATTTGCACTCAATGGCGACAATACTAAACCGAACAAGACTACATAGTCAATGGTTAGCTGATCAGAACCGGTCCAACAAAATGAAGCTACGAAAAATTGATGAGGAAGTTCTGAGACTGCAAGAGCAAAGGGAGGACACTCTAAAGCTAATCGGCATCAAAGATGCTGAAATATTGGGGCTCAAAGGCACAGTAAATCTTCTCAAGGACAATTTACAGGAATCGGAAGACTTCAATGCCATATGTGAAGATACAATAAACGTGTTCCTTGAAGATGTCAGTGACAGAGACAAACACATCCAAAATTTGGAAAAGGAAAATCAAGATGCACTGGAGACCATCACAAGTTTGCAAGTCGTCATCGATGACTTACAAATTGAAGTCAAAAATTTGAGAGTAGTAACAGATATCCAAGCCAGAGAAATCGAACGCGCTAAGAAGCAAAAAACGTCGCTACCAACAACACCAATAATCCACCCAGAAGAAGAAGTGGCTACATTGAAGAGGGAGCTGGAGTTGGAAAGAAAACAACGTTTAATGATTGCTGAAAGTGCGCTTAGAGCAGAAGGTGAACTACAAAGACAAATTTCAAACTTGCAAAGTGAACAACAACAAGGACCAGCTCCTGACAGTGAAATGGAAAGCATTGTTTTCAAATCACTCAGAGAAGAAAATGAAAACTTGCACATCAGGTTAAAACAGTTAGAGGAGTCTGCCGCTAAAAAAGAAATGGAATTTCAAGCTCTACAAATCAATAGTAGAACAATGGCCGCACAAATTGCAAGTCTACAAAGTGCAGGGTAGCACCAAGGGCAGGTACGAGTGCACATGGAGCCAGCAACAACAAATTTGGCTGGACTCGCCTAAGTATATGGGGGTCAAGATGAGTACGGGGATGATTCAGATGAACAAGAGGCACCAGATACGCAGACGGATCAAACCGGCTACAAAGACCAAGAGACAGAAGAAGATTCAATCATGAAATTGGAAGAGCAGAGGCTGGCCGAGCAGATGGAAAAACAAACAGAAATGATATGGTACAAGGCTATGCAACTCGAAAATAAGTTTCTACAAGGGCTTTCCAAATCGGGCAAAACAGCAGCAGAGCTACAGAAGGAATGGAATGCACCTATGTTACCCTATGCTCTGCTGAAGTACAAAACTCTAACACATCAACGGCAGCTCAAAAAAGAAGAACAAGTACCAGTGTTTGAAGGAGAAGTACAGGATAGGGAACAGCAAAACAGAATAGTGGACAGCCAGCCAAAGTGGAGGCGTCAATAGCTATTGGATCATCCTCATAACCTGATCCACTTAGTCAACGCACCGCCTGAGCTGAGGAATGACAGAACGTTTTGCCCAACTCCCCGAACATACACCTACAGCCAACATAAAGCACTATAGAGCAGTGATAGCCGTTTTTCGGCTTTCCATAATTGCCATAGTAAGCTACCTCACCCTACCAAAATCACCCAAACACTATGGCTATCCCTACCATTTCACTGTAAATAGGCGTGTGTGAGTTAGGGGACTTTTCCCATATCTTCTTAAAATCCTCGTCTAGCTAGTCACTGGGCTAGTTAAGTCAAAAAAATGAATAAAATCAAAAAAATAAAATATATTATGGCCCATTTGTGTGTAAATATTGCATTTTATATATGGCCTAAATATAGGGATTTTTATAATTATTCTGGTATTTTATTTAAATATTTATACTTAGGTGTGTGTTTTATTAAACCTATGTACACCTTCTTTCATCCTCTTACACCATAAGTATTTTGCCAATGTGTACATACTCTAACCTTATATTTTTTCTTTTATACAAATCACCCCCACATTTTCACCCTCATCCTCGTGAAAACAAAAAATTGATTTCTACTCATTGGTCACGTTTATTATATTATTTACTTGCATACCTTTTCCTCTTTCACCCAAAATAATTGAAAGAGGGACCATATCATATGATTCCAATATCTTTCCATATCCATAACTCCTCCATATTTTTATTATTATTTTTACTCATTATTCTAACACCATGTGCTCATTGAGCTAAAGTCCATGAATAGTCTATACACTAGTCCCACCATGTATATATTTCTTTATTCACCAATAATCCTCCTCCATGCATGGGTCAAGGGCAACTTGGATGCTTTGTATTATGATATGACAAAGGAGGGGCTCACTCTTGGATGCATTGTACAAATTTAACAAAGGAGGGGGCCACTAAAAGACTTTTGCAGGCATAAAAACAGGCTTTTTGGTGAGAATTTGGAGCGGTGGTCAAAAGAGAAATTTTAGCCCACGCTCTGAATAATCACCTCAAATTTTTTCATGATTTTTGGAGCAACCACCGGTGAGATATGTTTTTTTGAGTGGACCCCAGTCTGCCCACTTTTCTCACAAGTAGCCCATAGTCTTCTCTCACCTCTTTCCACACTTCTACACACACACACACACACATTCCTCTCAATCCCTCACTCAAACCTGCACCTTCAATGGTTTCTCTCACCTTCTTCACCATTAACCTCCCCACTTACTTCCATAGCTCTCATATGAGCTCCACATGTACATACACCATCTCTATGCCTCTCTCTATTATCTCCAAAGTACAATTCCATCTTAACCCTTATATATATACATAAATTCAGCATGTGTACCATGCTTAACCTCTGCAAATCAAGAGATCTCATCAATGGAATTACCATTTTCATCGTGATAATCAACCTTGGTGGCGGTGGCATAAAGAAGAGAAGACGAAGAAGAAGATCTATAGTGATTTTGAGAACCTACACAAGTAAGTCCAAAAATTCTTCAAGCTTCACCATCACAAGGATTTTTTCACTTCATTCAACCATCTTACTTCAACCATCCACCCCATTCTACCCATTGTAAATATATCATTAACTTTCTAGTGATTACTAACGACTAACATACTAACACAAAATAGCATTGACCTAACCATAAAAGACACCTCACCTCAAGACATGTACAAAGTAACTCTCTCTCTCTCTCTCTCTCTCTCTCTCCTTACTTACTTTCACCTTATCTACCATCAATAATGCTCTCTTTTGAGCCCACACCCATGACTCAAGCAGACAAAGAAGGCCCACAATGTTTTGATATTCAAAAAAATCATAATCCTGATTTGTTAGCTTGTAAATTAGGATTTCCAATAATCTTAATGAGGGGTCTCCAACCTATAAATAGTCCCCTCTCCTTCTTGTAAAACAACTTCCAATATCTCACATAGCACCCCAACACTCTATGCGTGAGGAGAGACTTAGGTGTAGCAACCACTTGTGAGCTTCACTCTTGGTGTGAGAGAAGCCTTCGAGCTACACATTGCAAGTGAGAGAGCGTGAGTTCCACAAATCTCAAAACCACTATTGTACATGCTCCTTCATCATCAATAAATTGAGGTTTGGTGCATCAAAGGCGTGATTCGACGTTCAAATCTTTGTCCTTCCATTTGTACAATACGGTTTGGTGAATTCAAGGTGACTTGTGTATTTTGAGTTTTTATCGGTTGATCTTGATTTTAGAAAGTGTTTTAGTATGTTTTTCATTGCCAGTTTTGTGTCCATTGTAAGAGGGTATTGTGGTGAGAGGTCTCCCACACCCTAAGACAGTGTGTGTGTGTTTTGGCAATGATTAGCAATCACTAAGCATTGAGTGAGTTTTGTACAAGTTCTACGATAGCATCATAACGAACCATCTCCATTTGCAAGTCACAAATAAGGTATTACGCAAGATCCTTTTCTCTCTCTCTTCCCTTTGCTCTAGCTCTCTCTGGTCCATTTCATGTGTGTCTTGGTGTGAGGTTGCTTGTGTGTGTTGTGTGGTGCATCTTCTTGGTTGTGCCAGAATCTCTCTTGCATCCTAGTTTGCATACCATAACTAGGTGGTGCCCCTATCTTGTTTGGGTTTGGCTGTGGGTTTGTTGTTGTGTTGTGCTTGTGGTTGCCCCATCCCCAATTGAGCAGCACGGGAGCCTTGAGGGGTGTTTAGAGGTCGCCTCTCTTGTTTCCCGCCCCGGACCGCCTCAATTTTGGTGCCCCCACTGAGGAGCGATTGTGTACTTATTGTTGTTGTATTGCATGAATGCTTAAATTTTAGCATAATCAGGTAGATTATATGAATCATGGAAACATGTATGACCGATTTTAATTTCAAGGAAACAAAAATTGATCTAGAATATGGTTCGGATTATGCATAACATAAGAAAGGAAAAAAACATTTTCACATAAGAATCTAGAATTCATGCTGAAAGACCTTTTAAAAATTTGTGTAGTTAGTTGATGATTGTTTGGAACTAATCTTTGTGTGGTTCTAGCATTGAGAGACTATGAAACGCTATACCTTTGATGATATCCCAATCTTCTTTGGAAATCCAGAAGAAGATGTTGATGATTTTCTTGCTGATTTTAAAATGGTTTGTCATATCCTTGGTAAAAAGGATGACATTGAAAAAGGGGATTTTCTATTGCTATGCCTTAGAGGCAACGCTGAGCAATGGTTTTGGAGTATGTCTTCTCAGATTGAAGATGGATATACCCAAATTTCCAAAGCTTTGAAGGCCAGATTCTCTAAAGTTCCAACAACGGAGAAAGCATGGACTTCACTACGGAGACTTCAACAACATGGTGAAGACTACTATGCTTATGAGGATATTTTTTCTCGTCAATGGGAAGGATGTGGATTTAGTTCTACATTTCCAGATTATGTAAAAATGGATCAATTTATTTCGGGTTTGTCTCCTTTCCTAAAGACTAAGGTTACTTGTAGTGGACCCTCTACCTTTGAAGAAGCGGTCACTATTGCCCGAAGGAAGTTTCACAAGTACTTCTACATCAAAAATGTTTTCCATCATGCTGGAAGAACCAACCATCATGAAAGTGTTTCTATCAAGGAGTCATCTCCTTTGCCATACTTGTCTCCTTCTACTCCGACAAATGTTGAAGAAGTTACTTACATGCTAGCTGATTATTCAAGTGCTAAAGTGTGTGGCCAAGATTCAACTGTGGAATCTCTTTCTTCTACCTTTATCACAAGCATGTGAAAATTGACATTGGCATTGATGATTCAATTGATATCTCAAATGGCATTGATGATTCAATAATGGATATATCCAACCCTTTGGTGGAGGATCAATTTCTAGTCCGAGCAGACGAAGCTTTTGTGCAACATGACTCTATGGAGAATGAAGACCTTGAAGGTAACCTTGATCTTATGGAATGTTCTGAGAGTGTATCTTGTCTAAAAGAAGAGAGTGAAGAAGAAGACAAAATCATAGGTGGAGAGATCATAGACCACATTGATCATAAAGAGATGATTGTGTACATGGAAATCCAACTCCAAAACGAAGTAGAAGAGTGTGAGTTGAATCCATGTGAGGATAATCTTGAAGAAGTGTTTGAGGATGTTGAAAAGCATTGGTATGACCCATGTATGTTAATCATGGAGGAACCTATCATGCAAGAAGCCAAAGTTTTCACAAAATCAAGCAGTAATCCATCAACCTTTGAGGTGGTACAAAGTGAGGAGTTACAACCTTGCCAAAGGGGGGGCTTAGAAGGGGATGAAGAACAAGGGAGAGTAGTAAAAAATAAAATCATAAAAGGAAACTGTCAGAAGGGTATCATTCTCTCCAATGGTGTTTTAGTGGGTGGCTCTTCATTCATGGGACAATCTCTTAGCAAGAAAATCCAAACTTTGGAAGCCCCAATCATCTTCACATTGGGTTTCACCTCTTCAAAGTCAACTTCTTCTCTCTTCACATATACCTTTCATCGGGGACACCATATCTTCTTAAGTGGAAGAGGACATGCATACTTGGTGATAAACGAATGTTTCCAAATCTTCTTCACTTGGTTCTTTGTTGTATGGAGGTCGCACATTGTGATGCTTCTAGTCTTCATCATAGATGAAAAACTTGTTGATTGCTACATGTGGATATTTCATCAATCAGTACCAAAATCTATTCTCTTCCAATGTGCTGGAAGCAATAGAAACCTTCATCTATTATCTACTTATGTGGTAAACTATCTGCAATATCTTCCAATAGCAGCTGGAAGCATGGATCAAGATTTCCTAAATCATAAAGGTCATAGAATTTTTTACTTGATGAGCCTACCCAGGTTGAATGAAATTTATGAGCTACAGTTCAGGAATTTGCTCATACAAGATCTTGAAGATCGTAGCAGATACATCAACTTTACACAAGAGGAAGAGCAACCAATCTTTTATATCACATTCATAGTGACAATAAATTCTTTAAAGAGAAAATTATTAACATCTACCCCTTAGATGTGCTTAAAATAGAAGATACTTTTGACACCACTTTCACATTAGAAGGAGAACCCTTTACAACTGGTACAAATCATCTTACAATAAAAATCACGTTACTTGAACCGTTTACAGGGGATTTTATGAGATATAAGTGGAAATGAGATAAGTTTCAATTTACTACCATTGAGTTTATCAAAGAAAAAAGTAATGGCCCATATAAAAATGCTATTTATACTTGCTTAGGAATTCTATACCTTATTATGTACTCTTCTAGTGATTCCTTCATTGCATTTGAAGAAATCTTTAAACCAGTTAACAAATTTATGCACAATGGGTTTCTAAAGCATAAAATATTGAATACCATTCTTCAATCTCTTAATAAAAATGAATGGCAAGGGACTAAAGCCAATAGAGATACCATCATCAATTTGATGAGGCTGTAGGCCTCACTCTATGGGTCTACTGCCTCATAGAGTAAGTGTGGCTGGGTTTGGTTAGGAACACACACACACACACACACACACATTAGTCAATGACTAATAACTATTACTATTGTAAATAGCTATGTACTTTGAACGTGGACACACATGCACACAGTATCATCAACCAAAATAGGGACTTATTTTTAAGTTTAAAATGGGACTGTTTTTAACTTTAAATTGGTAATGTTATCCGCTTTTTAATAGGTCCTCTCTTGGAGAGACTTACTCTATTCAAAACTCAGATGTTTCACTAGATAACATCGAATATCTTTTTTTTTTGAAAACACACACACCTACTGGCTTTAAAAATTAAGAAGTCTTTCTTTCATAGCCAAATGGGATATAATACCTCTCTAGAATTACAAGTCTAGAGTTCAACTTCCCTCATTGGATAAATCAACCAGGTCTCCTAGGTAGTAAAGAAACAAAACGACATCTAATGGATGCATCTACGACATACCATACTAGCGATCAGTGTTGTGGAAAGATTATTTTTCCAAAAAAGTTCCTTTCCTTGAATTTGCCAAGAGGAAATTTTAAGAAATTAGGTTTATTTTGTGGGGTTTTTCAATAGTTTGGGGAAAAATTTCTCCCTTTCCCCTTGCCAGCACCGGCTTTTTTGAAATAAAAGACGTCAAGATATTAAGCTAAGCCACATTTTTTTCCAAACACTACTAAAAAGTGGAGTGGGAACTAGTAACTAATTGGCAGATGGTTTTTTAATTTTCATGCGACCTTGTCATGCAAGAATGGATGCCTCCGTGACTTTGCGCCAGTATGTTCCCGCTTGTAGAACAAAATTTAAAGTCTTTTGTTTACTACACACTCGCACACACTGTATATAGCCTGGCTCACAAATGCGAAAAGACGCACACAAATGGCCTCTTGCAAAATGGCATGCTTTGGCGATTTTTTTCTCCTTCTCTCTCACTCGTATACACACACACACATTCTACACACCTATTTAAAGTGCATTGTTGTGTTTCCTCTCAATATCTATGAAATGCGCTCACTCATATCCTACATAGTACATGTATTCTCCCTCTCATACTAGCTCTAATGCACGGGTGACACATGCTACTTAAGAGCTGCCTGCAATACAATGCTTTGCAGGTAATTCTTTCATACACTCACACGGACCTATGCTCATTCACTCCCAATAGCTGCATGTGGCACTCCCAGCGTGTTGTGCCATTAGTGTTTGTTGAATGTCCAAGCACTTCAACTTGATAGTTTATAATTTTCACAAAAGAGTATTATTTCTTAAGCACTTGACCATACTCCCTTGGTGGAGATCATCTCCCTTTCAAAGTTCAAAATCTCCAAAAGGTCTAGATGAAGGCCAAATCAGTGAATAAATACATTTTCCTCAGAGCCGTCTATGTACAAAACTTACAATGCAGCCACTCTCATGACAAAAAAACAAATAAATAATGAATTCGTGGACTTTGCCTCCTCCTCTCAGGCGGAAGGTTTCTACATTATTATGGTTTTTTTTGCTTCCTAGGGAACCAAATATAATTAACTTGTGTTTATCTCGACTTAGATTTTCACATTAAACTTGTTAAATTAGTAAGTAGATACATATTGACATGGAAAGTAAGTTGTCATTACTGGTTTCATTCACATACATTCATAATCGAGGCAGGTTATAGATTTTTCTATTATTTACTAGCATGATATTGCCTCTGATAACAATATCAATTTAGAAATATATATTTTTTCTTTTTTCATGGGAATAACCATAGACTAGTGTAATGGTTTATTAACCATATAATACTATTCCTAAGAAGCGAAAATGGATCTTGTTATCAAGAGAGACATTGATGTAGAAAGAAGGTACTAATCCCCCTCAACACAACAACAAGCATTAGAAAAAGCTTTTTTAATGCTTTTTTTTTTAGTTTTAATTTATCTATTCCATACCATAAGAACTAAAGTCAATTTATGTTCTGAATTCAGCTAAACACTATGCCTAGCTTAACTAAAAACTTTGCTTGGAAGGTATTTCCCAGCTAAGTTCCGCGGTTATAAAATCTATTCATGCTCTTAACCAAGCTTGGTACTGTAATTTGAAAACCTTGTCTTTCACTTACCAGCAAGTCTAGAGTTATTACTCCTAGGTACATGGCTATGGTTTTAATTTTTTGGTCATCATTGAACAGATTTGAGTGCATGGATAATATGGACATGGATGACAACTATCGGATCCACCCTGTACTTGCATTCCATGTCTAAAAAAAATTTATTAATGAGTTTTTTGTTTGCATGATGGTTGCAGATAACGATTTCATTTTCTTTTATCTTTGAATTCAATTGGTGTTCGAACAATTTTTGTTAGGGACACTTCTTCTAATGCTGCTAATTTATTTTTATTTCTTAGATGTAATAAAACATTAAAATTCCATTTCAATTGTACATAGTTTTTTTTGGTAAAAATTTGTATGTAACCACTTTTATTAAATTTTTTCATGTCTCTTTTTGAATATACTATTCAAATTGTGAATAAAGTATAAGAATTAATACTCCAACACACACACACACACACACACACATATATTTGTGTATATATGTGTGTACGTACGTACATATACATGTATGTATATATGTATGTATGTAGGTATGAATGAATGTATGTATATATGTGTGTGTGTGTGTGTGTACTTACATAGCCAAGCCGATAACGTCCTTATACATATAATGATACCTTTGCTAAAAAGATCAAGGAAGAGATAGACAAACTCATCAAAGAAAAATTTATTTATGAGATTGAGCACATAGATCAGGTATCACCAATCGTGGTAGTACCAAAGAAAAATGAAAATCTTGGTTATGTGTCAACCTAGAAAAGGTAAATTCCACCACCATTAGGGACAACTATCCTCTGCCAATCACAGATCATGTCATTGAAAGAGTCACAAGAAAAAAAGCCTACAGTTTTCTTGATGACTCATAGCCATTTGAAGGTGGCCGGTGCCTTAGTCAAGCTGAATGGCATGACTAGGTTAGCAAAGATGCCCCATTATGTGGCCAAAGAGGTCTTTTATTGATCTCTAGGATCAACTGAAACTTGATTGTATCTAGAGAAGAGGTGCAACAAAAGTGTTTATGGATTTAGCTCCAATCTAGTACTTTGCACAAACACAAGGGACACTTTACTTCACTTTGAAAGAACTAAAATGAACTAAAAGAGAGAGACACAAGACAGAGAGAAAGAGGCGATACTGTACTTGAGGTGAGAACCCTACCTAAGCTTGAGGGGATTAATGGCCAAGATTGTGGTGGGATCTAGGCCTGAGCTTGAGGGGCTTGAGGTGTCAAAAAGTCAGGATTCAATCCCTACAAGGAGGGGCTGAGCCCTAGAAGAGGGGGAATGAGAGAGAACACCCACACACTCACACAAGTCATGCTTGGTACCAAGAAAGAAAAAGGGACACTTGTCAAGTTCCTCCTCATGTTGCCCTGATGGTGTGTCTGAAGCCTATTGGTTAGCCACCCAAGGGGTCCAATGATAATTTAGGAGATTTAATTAATTGTCTTTGCATTTATCAAGTCCTCTCTCTCAAAGGGAAAAGGGGGACATGTGTCCCAAGGCTACCCTTGTTTCTTGTAATGCCTCCTGCTTGTGATTGGCTAGGCCTAGAGGGGGTCCAATGAGCTTCAAGGATGAGCTATAAGGGGGAGTCGACCAAAGCAAGCTAGGGGGTTTCTTGAGGGGTATACTCTCCCACACACACTCACATACACTCTCATTGTGTAAAGTGAAAACTGCAAAGTGCAAAGTGCAAGAGCTCCATCTCCTTCTCCAAGAAAGTAGAGGTTGAGAGCCTACACCAACACTCTTGGTTATGGAGTGCAAATCCAACCAAGAGACATGCTTCAATGCTTAAGCTTGCCATCTTCTCCATCTTAATTACTATGCGATTATGTATGCTAGCAAGAAGAGTGATGATAAGGAAGGAACAAATTCTTTCTCCTATGAAATGCCTATTCTTCCTCTTCCCTACCCTCATTCCCTGCCCTCATTCCCTGCTAGCTCTCTCCACCTTCGAAGGTGTTTGAGGTCTTGGAACTGAGGCTTGGGACAGTTAAAGCTTTCCACAAAGTTTATGCTGTGCTTGTGATGCATGAAGATTTCCATCTTCATTGCATCACCTAGGTCACAAGGAACACAAATATTGTATTGTAACACGTCTCTCTTAATCGGAGAAATCATAATACAAATGCCTATTGGAGGGGGGACCGACTCCACATAAATTTGGACCTCAATTGTTGTCATGTTCTCTAAATTCTCTCTCTTGCAAAATTATTGTTCAAGACAAGTTAGTTAATTGCTATGTCTATGTTCTTATCTTCAATTATGTTCACCAACTATGCTCACAAAATAATTTCTCAAAAGTAGTCTCATTAATTCCGTTACTCTCAAGTTAATAGGCCAATTTCATTAAATTGGTATCAGAGCATTTGGTTTCTCTTTTCTTGCCTAAAAAGAGAGGTCCTTAAGTAGCCTATAAATGGTTAATGTTGTTATTTATATTAGGATAAGTGTAACTACAATCTATTATTGGTTTTGTTGAGCCCACTATGTGGGATATGGTGCACACCTCGGGAGCTTTGGAGATAATAATGGAGTCTTGGCTACGGATTTACCATTGTTAAGCCATAAGAATTCCAAAAGGAGTAGCCCTTGGCAACAATGCTATGTTAGACCTACTCCACTACTCTCTATAATTAACCACTTCAAGCCGTGGGTGTAGATACTTAAGAGCCAATTTACAAAGGCTAAGAGGAGTGCCAACTAAGGTTTTGAATTGCCAAAGCATACACTAAGTACGTACACAAATTTTGTTAACATGGCTGACAATAATTATGAGAGTAGAATGAACATTGATAGCTTTGATTTTTCACATGAAGGTGCTAATGATGATGTCCCCATGTTTGTCAATTAGCTTGTTACTAGGTTGCAACAAGCTACGGGAAACCCTGCTTTGCAAGCCAAAGTTACACAACAAGTTCACATTTCTACGATTTCCCTTCCTCTCCAAGAGGAGAGAGAGCTTAGGAGGCCTCTTGAAGAGACCCCCAAAAGAAGACTCTCTCACATACGAGTGGAGGAATCCAAAGAGCAAGAAATCAATGAAACTTTAAGTTCCTATGAAGATGTGGCTGCACGGAGACGCCGGTCTAGACGATCGCCCACTCCTCCCAAGAGAAAAATATCAACGCATAGTTCTTCTCCTCATCATTCCCAAAGGGAAGAGAGGAAACAAAGGAATAAAAGGGCTAAAAAGAGGTCACCCACTTCTCCTTCTTCTTCTCCTTCCTCCTCTTCCGATGAAAGCTATGGATATTCTCCTAGAGAATACAAGAGGGGAGGACATCACAAATCATACCCTACATGGTGAAGGTCACAAAAGCTAAATAGGTTCAAGGAGGGAGGAAAGAGTATCTCTTTTCTTACCTATAAAGGCACCTTTTTTTGTGCTACCGACAAAGTGTTGGCCTTCATCCAGCTATTTGATGCGGCCGTTGGAGATGAGGGCTTCATGGAGTCCTCCAAGCTACGTCATGTAGCTATGCACTTCCAAAAGTCAGCTCCTTAGTGGTGGCCTAGCCTTCGTGGAAATGGCCAAGCCCCAAAGACATGGAAAAATCTACGAGTTTTCATCATGAGGTAATTCCTTGCAAGCGATGCAAAGGACAAAGTGCTTACCAAATGGTGTAGCTTGAAGCTTCTCTCTCATGAGTCTATCCACAAGTATGTGGACAAGTTTTGGGATTTACATCTCAAGGCTCTTGTCTTTCAAGCGATAGAATTTGCCAAGAAAAAGCAGCGATTATGTGTGGGATTACCAGCGCTTGTCCCCAAAAGAACAACCCCCATGATCCTCCTAGAGCTACCTTGGTCGAAATCCAAGACGAGGAAACTCACCACAAAGGATCTCCTCTCTGCCATGCTGGGGTAAAGGTAAGAGAACATGAAGCTTTTATTCTCTTTGACCCTGGTTCTACTCATAATTTTATATCTATAGAGTTTTCCACCGAGCTAGGCATAAAAACCTACAAGATGAGAGATATCCTACCCGCAAATGGTGCTTTCAAGGGGCAAGAAGCTTCAGTTACTCCCTTAATTGGGAAATTGACGCTCCATGTCCAAAGCTATGTGGACAAAGAGGACTTATTTATCTCTCCTCTCAAGCATAGGTATGTAATCCTAGGGGCACCATGGTTTGATCGCATGGCTGCCAATGTTAAATTCATTGAAAGGAGAATCTCCTTTAAGTTCAGGGAAAAATATATGTATATAGATGCTAAGGAAATGGGTAACACCATCCCCATTGTACATACACAAGATTTCACTAAGTCAATAAAGAGCTCTATTTCTGTGTACATGATTTTTGTTAAAGATTCTGAAAATGAACATAATGTTTTAGCAGAAGAAAATATACACAATCAAAAGGAATTAGAGTTATCCAATTTTCTCAAGGGGTTTCAAGATGTCTTTATTGATGACATCCCTTGTGAGCTACCTCCTAAACGAGGCAATGATGACCATGCAATTGAACTTCTTCCAAGAAGTTCACCGCGTAACAAACCTCCTTATAGAGTTTGTCAAGCTCAACAAGAGGAGATTATGCGGTGAAGCGGTCCGGGGCGGGAAACAAGAAGAGCAACCTCTAGACACCCTTCAAGGCTCCCATGCTGCTCAATGGGGCTGGGGCACAACACAACACAAACCAAAACAACAAACCCACAGCCAAATCCCAACTACACAAGGGGCACCACCTAGTTTAAGAGCGAACTAGGACACAAAAGAGGAGAATCGTTAGAGCAACCCACAAACAAGCAAGGAATTTACACTAACCCTAACACACATGGAACACTCTCACACACTAAAACAAGAGAGAGAGAGAGAGAGAGAGAGAGAGAGAGAGAGAGAGAGAGAGAGAGAGAGAGAGAGAGAGAGAGATGGTGCTCTGGCTGCTTTGAAGTGTATCGTTAATGATCAAGCAAACATAAATATATATATGTAAGAAAGAGAGAGAAGGGGGAAGGGGGTGCTTGTTGCACTAATGCCTTCTTACAAATCTGTCATGACCAATCAAAGTGAGATTAGTATTTGTTCAACATAGCCTGAGTAAATTACACCACAACACATCACAAGAAAAAAGCCACCCCAATCACTGTCTTAAGGCCAGGGGAGTCCTCTTCACCCTGTCGCCCTCTTACAACATGTGGGATTTATGGCTAAATTGATAACAATACCCGGAGACAAGCTATCAAGAACTTAAATAAAACACCAAGACACTTACACATCATTATTGTCCATGACTTCAGGTTGGAAGGGAGACAAGGTATCCATGCTTAGTCCAAATTCACCCTCCTTGATTCAGCAAATGTTGGGCTTACACTAGTAGGAGAAATGATAGATTTCCTACTCTCAATTTAATGATCACTCTCTCTTACAATGGCATAGAGTTCCCTTGCTAATCACCCCTAATACAACACATACATATGCCTAATTCCAATGAGATTCCACTCAAGTTCTCCTTCTCAAGAGGTTGAGCTTGGCTTCTCAAGCTATAGCATAGTGCTCTTTCTTCTCCCCCCTTTTTTGTGCTAGCTACACCCTCCTTTTATAGCAATTTTGAAGGCTAGGGTTACTCCTCTAACCATGGTTGGGTTAGATTTTCAGCAATTTATCTAATTTCTTTTTCTTGGAATTATCAAGAAGTTGGTGGGGAAAGAGAGAGGAGAGAAATGGAGGTGATAGGACTTTTCATAGTGGGTTAGTGTTAGTAGAGTTAGTATTAATTTACAAATGGAATTGGATATTTACAATGGGAGTATCCATGTAGGATACAAATAAGGAAGAAAAACTCTTAAGAGGTAAGAAAAGGTGGATTTCTTACAAGGTTGATTCTCCAAGTGTCTTGAGTAGGGCCAATTTTGACGCTTGTTGACGGTCCACTAGCTTTGACGGTACATTTTTTCTCCACTCTTGACCTTCCTTGAGAGACAAGGTAATTGAAGCTGAGTAATCAACCACCACGATACTGTCTTTTAAGAGAAGAGGCTAAATTTTGTGGTTTTTTTGATAGATATGGGTAATTTGGAGGAGGAAAAATGAGACTAGGTGGTCAATTTTGGAATGGAATTGTGTGTGGGAGGTATGAGTTCACCATGGTTTCTCTTATTATTCAAGGTTGAGGAGAAGGTGAGTAGGGTGCAAAGAGGAGTGGTGAGAGTGGTGGGGATGATGAGTGGAGAAGTGTGTGTGAAAGAGGAAAATGATAAAGTGGAAGAGAGAGTGTGGTTGCATAGCATGGGAAAACTGGGGTCCACTAACAAAATCATAGTTCACAGCGCGTAGCTCAAAAAAATATGAAAAACATTGAGGCAAAAGTTCAGTCCACAAGCTACAACTTTTGTTTGTATTACCTTTTCAAATTCGGAGAGCAAGTGAACTTTAAAAATTCAGCAAAACCGACCGTGTTTTTCCACTGCACAAGGTCCTTGTGGGGTCCTTCTTTGGATTATTCTTTTGAATACCTCTAAGAGTGAGCCCTCCATACTGCATGTATGCATGCGACCTACCCTTGACCTTATTTGGTAGGTCTATAATTGAAGATATTGTTGAGATTATGATATAAGTGAATAGGACAACTAAGAAAATCAAATATTGAGGGGTCTAAAAAATATGTACATGTCAAATATAAATAATATAAGTGGAAAAAATATAAAGGGGTCAAAAGAAATCTCTCTCATTATGAGGCTACGATAAAAAGATAAATATTTTTGGTGTTCTAATTTTTTAGAAAAAAAACAAAATAGATGTAGGAAGGGAAAAATCACAATAGTGAAAAAATATACACATAAATAAAACTAGTTTTTTTGGATTTTTGTTGGGGTGGAGTTACACCAAATATAAGAGAAGCTTACATGAAAATATTTCTATATGGAATAAAGAGTATGAAAAATGGTAAGAAAAATTGTGGTAATGGTGAGGCAATGTACAGAGCATAAATAACACACACCTAGGTAGAAATATTTAAATAAATACCAAAATAATTATGAAAAAATCTTTTATTTAGGCCCTATATACAAAAAAATATTTATATACGCATGGGCCATAATATACTTATATTTTTTATTTTTTTTATTTTTTTGGCTCAACTAGCCCAATGCCTTGCGAATTGAGGGTTTTTTATTTCAGTAAGGAGATATGGGAAAAGTCCCCTAACTCACACGCACCTATATATAGTGAAAGGGTGAGGGTAACCACAGTGTTTGAGTGATTTGATAGGGGGGGATAACTCACTATGGCAATCACAGAGAGCCCAAAAATGGCTATCATTAGCCCTCCCCCAGGATGATGGTATATTCATGTACCATCATAAAGAATCTTTTCCAAAGAGAGTGCTTCAGAGTCCTTGACAACATCTTCATTGTTTGGCCCCTTGGAATTTTGGTTTGTGTTACACTCATGCTTCATGGAACAATACTTACATGGGATAGTTGCCTTTTGCTCTGGTAGATCCTTTGATAGAAGGCGACTCAAGTAAGGCTTCAAGCGATAGCCGTTTACCTTCCTGGAGTGCTCTTTCCCATTCAAGTCCATAAGTTGATAGTAACTTGAATTGAAAGCCTTCTTGACTATGTATGGCCCCTGCCATCTTGTTTCAAATTTGACATCAAAACGATTATCGAGTCGATTGTCATATCTTAGCACAAGATCTCCTTCATTGATGCCTTTGTCCTTCAGTTTCTTGTCAAGCTTCTCCTTTGTCTGTGTGGCTTTCCTCTTATAGCACTCATATGCTGCTTCTCTTTTCCACTCAAGCTCAGCTAAGGTAAGAAGTCGATCCATCCATGCTTCTTGATCATCTTGTGCTGATTTGCCATGAAGTCGCATTGTTGGAATGTTTAGTTCAATTGACTGTAAAGCATCTTGACCATAGACCAAGTGAAATGGTGTGAACTCCCTGGCTTCCCTATATGTGGTTCGATACGCCCACAAGGCACCATCCAAGAAGTCATCCCACAACTTTGTCTTGTTTTTCACCATCTTTCTTATGATGCCTGCAATGACACCATTAGCTTTTTCTACCAAACCATTTGATTGGGGATAGTAGGGTGTACTGTGACAATGTAGAATGCGAAGTTCTTCACAGATTTATGTGAGCAATCCCTTTCTAAACCCTGGACCATTATCAAAAACAATCTCCAAAGGTGTGCCAAATCTACAACAAATGTGAGTGTAGACGAATTTGCTCACTGTCCTCTTATTTACCTTTGCCACACTTTGTGTTTCCACCCACCTAGTCATATAGTCTACAGCCACTAGAATGTAGAGTTTACCATTTTTTGTTCTAGGCAGAGGACCCATAGCATCAATGCCCCACTTTTCAAAGGGTCCATTTGCAAGCAAAATTTGCCTTGGACCATAAATCAATCTTCTATTCCCATTTACCTGACAATTGTGACAACTTTTACACCAATGTTGGACATCCACATGCAGACTTGGCCAAACATACCCCGCAAGCAAAATCTTCTTCACAGTTAATTCTTGGGAAAAATGACCACCACATGCCTCTTCATGAAAAACTTTTAGAATGGCTGGAATTTCCGCGATAGTTGGTACTCTTCTGCACACTTTATCCTTCCCTCTTTGATAGAGGGAGCCTTCTAGGAAGAGATACATGCTTGCCTTCTTCATGAGTCTCCTCTTCTGAGCTTTTGTGAAGTCTGGTGGAAACTCACCCTCCAAAATGTAGCCAATGATGGGAGCCAATGACTCCAATCCCTGGTACCTCGGTTGCTTCACAAAATCCGCCACCATGATGACCTGCACTTCTTTCTTTACACATACAACGGCTTGTTGTGCAAGTAAATCAGCATCTTCATTTTGTTTCCTAGGAATATGATATAATTGCACCTCCTCAAATTAATTAAATAGCCTATGGATGGTATGAACTTTGGGCCTTAGTCTTTCATTTTTGCATGCCCAAATGCCTAAAATCTGCTTCACAATGAGAAGTGCATCCCCTTTTACCATGAGACGTTGTATACCATGGCCAATGCATATTTTTAAACCATGAAGTAGTGTGTCATATTCTGCTTCATTGTTGCTAGCTGAACTTGGTAGATTGAACTTCTCTTTCATGACCACCTCTCCACTTGGGTTGAGCAACACTAGCCCTCCCCCTGCTTTTCCTGTGGCTCGACGAAAATCTCCATCAAAGAATAAGGTAAAAGCATTAGGAATACTTGTTGGTGGTGGCAATGGTAGGGTCTTTACTTCAGGCACCTTAATCTCCTTTTCATGCACCCTATAAGTGAGAATCCCTGCCAATTGTGCACGCACACTATCTTCTACCTTGAAAGAGTATTGAAACTCTTGCAACTCCATAATCCACTTTGAGATCCTAGTACTAAGATTTATTTGAGATGACACCCAAGGGAACAAACTCTCTGCGGTGAGGATTACAAAAGTTTTTGGGAGCAAGTAGGATCTAAACTTCCTTATCGCAAACATGAGAGAAAGCATCATGAGTTTTGCCTCCGTGTAGCCTCTCTCTAAAGCATTCATGACCCTACTAGCAAAGTAGATGGGCCACATCCTGGTACTATAGGGATCTTGTTGTAACAAAATTGCACCAATTGTTTCTTTCCCCAGAATGTGTACTCTGACAAAATGGCTTTAATGTTACAAAAGTACTCTTCAATCTCATCAGACCATGCAAATTCTACTTGTTGTGTCAACTTTTGCAAAGGGTGAAGTAACTCCGAGGCTAAGTGAATGAAGCGTGACATATACTTCACCTTTTGAATGAATGAGATGACCTCCTTAAGACTCTTGGGTGATGGTAGCTCAATAAGAGCCTTTGCCTTTGAAGGATCCACTTCAATGCCTTTGTAAGAAACTTTATGACCAAGAAATATTACTTCATCCTCACCTATATGGCACTTGTCGGGGTTGATTTGACCTCCCATGTCGTAGAGCTTCTTTAAACCTTCTTCTACCCTTTGTAGATGCAATGATTTTGAGCTATAAATATAGAAATCATCAATGAACACCCTAATTGACTTTCCAAAGAATGCTTGAAACACCATATTCATGAAACTTTGGAATGTTGCAGGAGCATTTGCCAGACCAAATGGCATGACTCTAAAAGCATAACAACCCCAAGGAGTGATAAAGGTTGTTTTCAATTGATCCTCCAATGCAATCCCTATTTGAAAGTAACCTGAGTAACCATCGCACACAGTGTACTTCTCATGACCACCTACCTCATTTAGTATCTCATCCTGGAATGGGAGGGGAAAGTGATCTCTTTTTGTTGCCTCATTGAGGGGACGGTAATCCACACACACCCTCCACTTTCCGTTTTTCTTAGGAGTGACAAAAACGGGAGAGACCCAATCTGAATTCTCCACTAGATAAATGAAACCTGCTGCTAGAAGCTTTCTTACCTCCTTGAGTAAAGCCTGCTCCTTGATGACTCCTAGCCTTCGTAGCTTCTGAGCCTTAGGTGTGGCCTTTGGCTTCAACTCAATTTTGTGTTGAACAGCGTCTACTCCACGCACATAGGTGTAGTCTTTAGCAAAAAGCCTAGGAAATTTCCTTAGCACACATTTGAACTCCTCTCTTTCATCCTTTGTAAGTGTTGTAGATAGCATACCTTCTAGAATTCCTTCATCTTGAACACCTTCGTTCTCTTGAGGACCTACCTCCTCCAAGCCTTCACAAGAGGTCTCTTGGTTGCTTGGCTTAAACCTTACCCCCATGACTTCGACGGAAGACTCCTCTTCAGTAATGCTGCCCCTACTTTCTTCTTCTGAAGTGCTATTGGTCCAACCTTCTTCCGTCTCACTTTGAGATGATTCTTCATGGAGCTCCTCTTGGCGTTGCTCCTTCATGTCAAAGAACACCTTCTTATGATTGTCGTTCCTGCAAATTAGCTTTCCCCTCTCCCAATCCTGCAAAGCTCGCATTTTCATTAGCCATGGTCTCCCTAGGATAAATGGGTAACCATTTCCTTTGGTAGACATGACATAGAAATCCACTGCCTTCTTAATGCCAAAGGCCTCCACAAAAACCTTTTTACAAATGCCTACGCACCTAGCCTTGCTATTGTTTTCCATCTTGACCTTAATTTCAGGTGTCTCATGGATGTGCATGCCTAGTTTTTTCATGAGTCCCTCTGTCATGATGCAAATTTGTGCACCCCCATCCACTAGACCTTTCCTAACCAATCTCCCTTTTATGTAACAATCTAGCATAGGTGTAATGTCCTCATTCATTTCAGCTTGTGCAATTTTTACAACAGGCACACTCTCTTTTACCTTTCTCCTAGTGCTAACTGCCCTTGTTAAATCCCTCCTAACTTTTGGACATAATGCAAGAAATTGAGGCCATGAAATATCAGGACCCTTACCTCTCATGTCTTCCAACAAGTTGTACGGAGCCATACCATGTCCAACAGGGAAGTCTTGGAGGTTGATACGACGTCGAGTCCTCTTGGTTTCCTTGGTCTCCTTTGCCTTTTTTCCTTGTCCATGGTCACTCTGTGATGTGACTCCTTCTTTCTCTTTACCTTTTCCTTGGCCACTCTTAATGCCATTGGCTTCCATGTCAATCTCATTTGAATTTGTCACCTCTACCACATGCACATTTGGATCTGGCAAAGGTGGAACTCCTTCTACCCCTTGTGGAGGTGGTCTTGGTCCATTTGGCCTTTGTATAAGTCGTGGTTGCTGACTAGTTCCTTCACCTGCATTCATCACTGGGTAATTCAAGTTAGGTCTCCCTGGCTCCCCACGGGGCCAAGGACAATTATACATCCCATGTCCAGACTCACCGCAATTCCAACATTGCAAGACTCTCCTAGTTCGTGGCTCTCTCTCTTCTGACTTCTTTACTTGTCCCTTTGGACCTACAGCTTGTGCAAGGTGAATTGACAGGCTCCTTAAAGATTCATTTAACTTCTCAATCACTTCAGCCGTTACCTCAGGAAGCTCCCTAGATGTTGATGCTTGTGACTTACCTTTGGGTCTAAGACCTTCTATTGGAACCTCTCCCCTTAAGCACTTGAGTTTCCTATACTTCTCAGCAGCCCTAGTTTCCGCTGCATCAAAAATAGCCGGTGCACCCGCCTCAACTTTTACCTTAAGGTCAAGAAAGAGTCCGGCTATGAACCTCTCCTTCTTTAAAAATTCTGCACCATCACCAGGGTTAGCAACATTTCGTATCCATAGAGCCCAAAGACGTAGAAACTCTTGCTTGTACAAGTAGTAGTCATCTAAGTCTTTTTGCTTATGAGAAACAATGTCTTGCCATAGTTTTTGAGTGTTTTGGGGATCAAAGAAGTATCTCTTAAAACGATTCAAAACTTCTGTGTAATTCCCCTTAATTTCCTTAGGCAAAGAGTCAAACTAAGTACTAGCATCTTTCCTAAGGACCACCTCAAACATTTCTACACGTTCTTGATCTGTTACTATCCTCTTGATACGGCAAGACATCTTGAAATTTGCTAAAAATAATTCTGCATCCTCTCTAGGCTCTCCAAATAAAAGAGGATATTGTAATGGGGTTGATCAGGAAAGGCTTAGACAGATTCTGCATATTCCTTGATAATTACCTAACACTTAACCAACCACCAATAAAGGACTACACAGTATGTATGCACTTCAAACCTTTAGATACTTCATCGACAAGATCAAAGGGAATACATATATCTCATATTTATACTGAGGATTTCATCAGTTATTCATTAGACATAGATTAGAATCAGAACAGACAATAGACAAATAGATATAACTGCCGCCTTCCATTTCCCATCATCATCACACACATCAGCGTCATCCCCTTACTTCCTTACATCATCGAAGATCACAAAAGATACAAAAGCCCCTACGAAAAGTTACATCCTTTCATATAATGTCTTTTCCTACTTACTTCCTAATAGGTTTCTGATTATCTCCTGAGTTGACTCTGACCTGATGACTTCCTGATTGGAATCTAAAGTCATCCTGACAGTTCCCTGACTGCATATTAATTATGGTAAAGGTCCCCTTTACCACCTGGCACACCAGGTGGTACCAAAAAGAAACTTTTTGGCGACCTGAACCCACAATTCCCTTGATCACTCCTTTTGTTCAACCTCTAGCACACCATCTTCTTGAGTAAGCATTTCTTCAACTTTGTCCTCCACATTTTGCAATTCTATATCTCCCTGATCATCTACTATCCGTTGTTGCAAGCTTTCTTCTTCATTAATCTGCGCGTGCTGCATCAAATTTGTTTCAGGTACAATCTTCTCCTTTTCTGCAACCACACTATTTTGCCCCTGATTTGCAATCTCTTCAGAAAACTTTTCCAATACCTGATTATCTTTTTCCACATGCTGTGCAATTGTATCCACTAAAGTATCCAACATTGGAGTCTTTAGTACAGCATCTTCCTGAACACCCTCTTTTTCAATCTGTTTGTTGTCCTGTGACTGTTACTCAAGGAGAGAGTTATATTTTTCATGTAACTCCTCATACTGAAATTTCAGTAACTCATACTCCTCCTTATTTTCTTCTTTGTCAAATATTTCATATGGTTTAGACATCACTTCTTCTAGCCTGACTCCCACATTTTGCCAAATTTGTTCTCCCTGCTTCCTCAGTTGAGCCTTCATGTCTTCAACCTCCTCAGGTGACAAGTACCATCCATCAATTGACAACTCATCATCTGTGCATTCTCTAATTTGCTTTTCCACATCTTTACAGGCTGCCACTCTATTCAGCAGAACCCTGTTGTCTGCTTCTAAAGCTACATTAGTATTTTCTAAATTCCCCAACTCCATAGTCAATACTGCTTTCCACTCATTCTGCCACACTTTGTACATTTTTGCATTGCTCTCTCTTCTATGCAAATGACCCTGAAACATCTTTAACTTTTCTTCCATTTTCTGATTTTGCTCTGATGCTGCCTTGAGCTTCTCCTGCAGCTCTTCAATTTCCTCCACTGTCATTGTCTTTTTACTCAACTGACTTGCCAATTCTTCTTTCTCCTGCTTAGCATAACTTGGGTTTAATCTGTATCTTTGTTGTACCACTGGGACTGCATCAGCCTTCAGGTTGATCCTGTGTTCACAACAAGCTGGATCCACTCCTTTCATGTCACTGTAGTGCCAGGCAAATACATCCTTGTATTCCCTGAGTAAACCCTGCAGTCCTCTTTTAAAATTATGATCCAGATTGACACTGACCCTGACCTTCTGAGAATTCCCCTCTGTTCCTAGATCCATTTCTTTCAAATCATCTTCCCTTACCCTTGAACTTTTTGAAAGATATTCCTCAAAATCTTTCTCTGCCCTGATCTCTGCCTGTTTCTGTTCTGCCTCCAAATCAGATCCTTCAGGAAACAGCTTTCTCTTGCCCAATTTTTTCTTCAATTTCTCCACCTTGGGATCATTAGCTACATATTTCTCTGCAATATTTTGTACATCCCCTTCAAATATTGGAATGACAGAAGAATTTACCCTCAAAAATTCCTCTTCCTCATCTTCTTCCAATTCGGGAGCCATATTGATTGTTTCTGCATGCAAAGGTCTGCAATCAGGTGGAAGTATTTTGGTGGCCACCATCTTCATTCTCACCTTTTTCTTGCCCTGTCTCAATATCACATAATCTGCTCCCCAATGTTGCTTGACTTTTGCTGCTCTAAGCCAAGGTCTCCCAAGAATCATAGGATATGACTGAGAAGACTTTTCCAACTGCAACACCACAAAATTGACTTTAAACTTGTGACCTCCAATCTCAATTTCCTTATTCTTGACAATCCCTAATGGCTGGATCCTCCTCTGATCTGCCATTTTCACTTGAAATGGTGCCGGATCCCAACAGGTAATGTTCATCTTCCTGCATGTTTCCTCTGGAAGTACATTCACTCCTAATCCTCCATCAATCAACACTCCTAGCATAAATATCTGCTCCATCTTTACACTGATCACTGGAAATTTGTAATCAGCATCTGCAGGTTGCAATTCTGCTACCTCAATCTCCTGATCTGGATCTTCATCTGTCTGTAAGTCAATCGGATTCTTTCCCCCATACTATTGTTGTAACTTCTGCATGAATTGGTCTGCAAAGCTTGGTACCAAACTCAAAATCTACCTCAAACTGATTTGAGTAGGTGCTTCCATTAATGCATCAAAAAACTCCTCAGACATCTTGACTGCAGCTTTCTTCTGTACAGTCAACGCCTGATCATGTCCTTTACCAACTCCTTCCTGTATTCTGTCTGCCGGATACCTTACTATTGCCTTAGGGACTTCCTGAGTTTCCCTTCTTTTATCCTCCTGTCGCTTGCTCACTTTATTTATCTCCTTCAATACTCCCATTCTAATCTGGTCCTGAACCTTCCAGTTGATTGGTTGTTGTTCTTCTTTTTTCTGAACCTTATCCCCCTTTACCTTTCCTGACGACCTGGTTACCACCATAGCTCCAGGAACATTATCCCCCTCTTTAACTCCTTCAATCGATACACACTCCGTACAATCACATTGGAACAGGTTGCTTGATTCCCCTCTTCCACAGCAGCGCTCATTAGGCATCCGGGCCCTATCAGGCTCCACTTTGGCATTCATCAGGAACTCTTCAGATTCCTGTTCTTCTTCTTCCAACATGAAAACATTTAACTCTGCAGGAGGCCTTTGTTGAGGCTGGCCGCCTTTATTATTATATTGTACTATAGGGATCCCCCTCTCACTCCTGTGTTTGCACCACAGGGTGCATTCAGGTCCCTACCTGTGCCCTTGTGTTCCACAATAGGTACACGGTAAATTTCCTCCCATTCTGTCCTGATTCCTTTGATTACCCCACCCTTCTTGGGCTTGAAGTCTCTGAATAGGACCTGAATTTCCCCAGTTTCTAAAATTATGTGGCCTTCCCTGAGGCCCTCCTACAATCATGACATTCGCTGCAGGTGGATTCATTCTTTGCTGCACCCTTTCTGGAATGCGTCCCCGATAATTTGGATTGTACCAACATCTTTCATCACTATGGCCAAACACTTGACATGTTTGACAATAAGGCCTCTCTGGCATACCCAGTTTTGTAAGACCCAAATTCTTCAATTGACTGACAATCATCTGACTGATGTCTTCTTTTCCAGGAACTGTCTGCTCCCTGCTTTTACCCTTTTTCTCTTTGTCCTTCTCCTGCTTGGAGGATTTCTTCTTTTTCTTCTTACTTTTCTTCTTCTTTTTCTTTTTCTCTGACCAATCATCATCTTCTTCATCAGAATCCTTTTCAGACTCTGAGTCTTCCTCATCTGAAGAGTCATCTATTTCTTCATCATCTTCTTCATCCTCTGAATCTGATTCTTCCCTTTTGGAAGATTTCTTTCTCTTCTCAAGGCTTCCATACCTTCTTTCTGCCCTTGTGGCTGCTTCCACCAACTCATTGAAATCTGCTTCATTGTTGATCACTCCTCTTCCTGCTACTGAACTGCGCAGCTCCAGATTCAATCCTCTACAAAAATAATCGCCCAACTGTTCAAATGATGGCCTCTGTGCTGCCAACAATCTGTTGTTGAGGTTTCTAAATTTCTGAGCATAGTCTTCCACTAGCAATTTTCTTTGCTTCATCTTTCTCATTTTGATCAAGATATCCTCAGGGGTCTTTTCCTCCCTGAATCTTGCCAAAAATCTGTTTCTTAATGCTTCATATGTTGGAAAAGCTGCAATACCATACTCAATAAACCAAGCCATTGCCTTCCCCTGCAATGTGGCAGCAAAATGCTCCTTCTTGGTAGCATCATTATGGATCACATTGTATCCACTTGCCATCCACCTGGTCTCAAACTGCCCCACATGACTGTCAGCATCCTCCTTGGATTTCCCGCTGAACTTAGCCACCCCCACTTTCGGGTTGGGTACTGGTTGAGCCATCACTACAGGTTGTGGTTGGAGTTGATTCACTGGTACTGGTACCGGTACTTGTCCTTGATTTATTTGTCTCAAAGGGTCAAATGGTAATGGTGGTGTGTGTGTTTGAAACTGCAGCCTTCTTGGTCTAAAAACCTGATTGACTGCTAATGCTCCCACAAACCTTTGCAGGTTCAGATTAGAAATCTCCTCATTCTGTTGCTCAAAATCTTTGGTATTTCCAGAAGAAGTACTACTTTGCCTTTCAGGAGTTGACGGTTGACTGTCTTCCTCCTCTTCTTCTATTGCTGCGGATGAACCTACTCCTTGCCTGCTACGAAAACGTGTCTAATAAGGATGTTGTGCAGACTGGCGACCATCCTCCTCTTCACTCATACATTAAGTCGGCTTGCCAGTTGCTTGTCGCCTGAGAGCGTACTTCCTCCGAAGTTCCAAGTATCTCCTGAGTTGTCGGATGTTCACAAACAACCAACTTACAGGGAGATCATATATGCCAACCGGATGAATGCACCGGAAGAGGATCACCACTTTGATTCTAATACACTTCTGCACATCCCTAGGCAATTGTGGAAAGTACTCCCGCAGAAAAATTCTGTCGTACTCCTGCTTTTCTTCTTCCTCTGTTACCCAATGGCGAAATTTGATTAGAAAATCATTTCCTTCTTCCTCTTCTGACTCCCAATGTCGAAATTCATATAGCAGGTCTGTAACATCCTCCTCTGTCATCAGAAACACTTCAATCCTCTACGCCACAGGTAAGGAACAGATCCGAAACATTTTGCAGGATCGCCAAAGTGTAATGGGGTTGATCAGGAAAGGCTTAGATAGATTCTGCATATTCCCTGATAATTGCCTAACACTTAACCAACCACCAATACAGGACTACACAGTATGTATGCACTTCAAACCTTTAGATACTTCATCGACAAGATCAAAGGGAATACATATATCTCATATTTATACTGAAGATTTCATCAGTTATTCATCAGACATAGATTAGAATCAGAACAGACAATACACAGATAGATATAACTGCCGCCTTCCATTTCCCATCATCATCACACACATCAGCGTCATCCCCTTACTTCCTTACATCATCGAAGATCACAAAAGATACAAAAGCCCCTACGAAAAGTTACATCCTTTCACATAATGTCTTTTCCTACTTAGTTCCTAATAGGTTTCTGATTATCTCCTGAGTTGACTCTGACCTGATGACTTCCTGATTGGAATCTAAAGTCATCCTGACAGTTCCCTGACTGCATATTAATTATGGTAAAGGTCCCCTTTACCAGATATCCAGACATTTGGCGTTGGCTCTCCATTATTATGAAAGATTACAACACGAGTTACAATAAGGGATACAATAGAGATTTAGAACCACTCGCCTGCAAATGAAGAAGTAAGAAAATACCACTCTAGGTTTTCTTCTTCAGCTATCCAAGCTTCAATGAGGTCTCGGTTTGTTTGATCAAAACAAAAAGGTAGACTAGTGATGAGCTCTAAGAAGGGTTGAAATTCTTCAAAGCTAAGGCGATAAACAGAAATCTCTAGAACTTCGCAACCATGTCCCAAGTGATAAATTGCACTTGCTCTACAATTCCCAACGGACAAGCGGTTTGTATAAAAACTAGATCTTCATGCTCGTCGAAGGCCGTGAGAAAGTAGCAATTGACTAGGATCTCCTTTCCTTCGAGTTCCACACAGTCGGAGTGAGGCAACCTTCTCACAATTTCATAAATAACATCCTCATCAAGTCCAATCAAGTTTGCAAGATTTAAAGACTCCACTTGTGCTACAAAATTCCTGGACTAAAACTCCTTAGGATTATGGTTAATTCATTCAAAAGCATAAAGAGATTTACAATGTCTCTATGAACAAAGTGTCATAGAAAGTAGAGAAGGATGAGAATTTATACAAATTTGCAAACTTCTCTATGCTCTCTTTATTAAGACAAGCTCTGAATAGCTCCCTATCTCCTTTGTTGAAAGAGAAAGGAAGACTAGTAATAAGACGCAAATGAGGGAAAAATTCACCAAATGTGAGTCTATGAAGCATGAACTCTGGCCACAAGTTTCCTGAAGAGCCTTCCTCAATGGTGAAATTCACTTGCCAAACGCCAAATTTCACTCTATTTACCAATCTTAGGGCACACACTAGTTGGATGAATGCGCGGTCTTCCTTAGTGCCCAACAACAAGAGGAAAATGGAATCCACGCGTAGGACCTTTCGTCTTAACTTCACCACCCTCTTGTTATGAGGGAGACGCCTTACTACTTGCTCCTGCAACTCAATTGGTAATAGAGCTAGATCTCTAAGGATTGAACTTTTACTGCACACACATTCCCTGTTAGAACAAATGATCTTTTTTTGTTTCTTGTAACAACTTGGACAAAGAAAAAACAAACATACACACTATTTTTCCGGGATGCACTTCATAAATGAACACATGTACATCAAAAGAAGTGTGGTAGTTGATGAGAGGTAGAATGACAGGGTTTGGTGATGCAAGAATTTCTCCTACTCTTTGGGCACCAAACATGAACACCATTCGTTGTTGAAAATGGATCTTTCTACTAATTGCAACGTTTATTCTAATGTGTGGAGTAAAATGAAAGGGAAAAACCTCTATTTTTGGGCCATTATCCATGGCCTATGCATGTCCTAATGCTTAAAATAACACAAAAATATAGACGTCCAAGCTAATATCGTACCTAATGAGAGGCAAAATAAAAGGATATACCGAAGTGTTTATCTCGGCTAACCTAAGAGGACCTAAAATCCTACGAATTACCCGTTGAAATTGCAACTTAGTACTAACAATTATGTGTATCTTTTGCCTTGCAATGGGAATGAAAGGATCATACAAACTCTCGTGATTCATGCAAATTACTTGACTATGCTAAAAGTTGATCCTACACAAAAACATACACGAGTTTTTTTCCTCCGTGGGGGCACCAATTTGAAGCGGTCCGGGGCGGACAACAAGGAGAGACAAGGTAATTGAAGCTGAGTAATCAACCACCATGATACTGTCTTTTAAGAGAAGAGGCTAAATTTTGTGGTTTTTTTGATAGATATGGGTAATTTGGAGGAGGAAAAATGAGACTAGGTGGTCAATTTTGGAATGGAATTGTGTGTGGGAGGTATGAGTTCACCATGGTTTCTCTTATTCTTCAAGGTTGAGAAGAAGGTGAGTAGGGTGCAAAGAGGAGTGGTGAGAGTGGTGGGGATGATGAGTGGAGAAGTGTGTGTGAAAGAGGAAAATGATAAAGTGGAAGAGAGAGTGTGGCTGCATAGCATGGGAAAACTGGGGTCCACTAACAAAATCATAGTTCACAGCTCGTAGCTCAAAAAAATATGAAAAAAATTGAGGCAAAAGTTCAGCCCAGAAGCTACAACTTTTGTTTGTATTACCTTTTCAAATTCGGAGAGCAAGTGAACTTTAAAAATTCAGAAAAACCGACCGTGTTTTTCCACTGCACAAGGTCCTTGTGGGGTCCTTCTTTGGATGATTCTTTTGAATACCTCCAAGAGTGAGCCCTCCATAGTGCATGTATGCATGCGACCTACCCTTGACCTTATTTGGTAGGTCTATAATTGAAGATATTGTTGAGATTATGATATAAGTGAATAGTACAACTAAGAAAATCAAATATTGAGGGGTCTAAAAAATATGTACATGTCAAATATAAATAATATAAGTGGAAAAAATATAAAGGGGTCAAAAGAAATCTCTCTCATTATGAGGCTATGATAAAAAGATAAATATTTTTGGTATTCTAATTTTTTAGGAAAAAAACAAAATAGATGTAGGAAGGGAAAAAGCACAATAGTGAAAAAATATACACATAAATAAAACTAGTTTTTTTGGATTTTTGTTGGGGTGGAGTTACACCAAATATAAGAGAAGCTTACATGAAAATATCTCTATATGGAATAAAGAGTATGAAAAATGGTAAGAAAAATTGTGGTAATGGTGAGGCAATGTACAGAGCATAAATAACACACACCTAGGTAGAAATATTTAAATAAATACCAAAATAATTATGAAAAAATCTTTTATTTAGGCTCTATATACAAAGAAATATTTACATACGCATGGGCCATAATATACTTATATTTTTTATATTTTTTATTTTTTTGGCTCAACTAGCCCAATGCCTAGCTAATTGAGGGTTTTTTATTTCAGTAAGGAGATATGGGAAAAGTCCCCTAACTCACACGCACCTATATACAGTGAAAGGGTGAGGGTAACCACAGTGTTTGAGTGATTTGATAGGGGGGGATAACTCACTTTGGAAATCACAGAGAGCCCAAAAACGGCTATCAACGGCAAGTGCATGAGTTAGTTGAGAAGGGCATGGTTAGGCCTAGCTCATCTGCATTTTTCTCACCTGTGCTATTAGTGCAAAAGAAAGATGGCACATATCATATGTGTGTGGACTATAGAGCACTAAATAGGATCACTCTTAAGAATAGGTTTCCCATTCCACGGTTAGAAGACCTATTTGATAAGCTATAAGGATCGACCTACTACAATAGGATTGACCTAAAAAGTGGCTATGATCAAATAAGGATAGTTGATCAAGACATTGTAAAGACCGCATTTTGCACTACGTCTGGTCTTTACGAATACATTGTCATGCCTTTTGGCTTGACCAATGCAAAGCCACATTCAATCACTTGATGGAGAAGCTATTTAGGCCTCACCGAACCTTCATTGGAGTGTTATTTGATGATATCATTAGATACTCTATTTCATTACATGAACACAAGAAACATCTCCAGGTAATATTTCAAATTCTAAAAGAGAATAAACTTCATGTTAATCGAAAGAAAAGTGAATTTTTCTTGCAAGAGATTCAGTATTTAGGTCAGATTATCTCTCAAGATAGCATCCAAATGGATCCATGCATCAAAGTTAGAGGTAATAAAAGGATGGCCTAAACCAAGGAATCTTCATGAACTAAGAAGATTTATAGGTATGTGTGCATACTATAGACGCTTCATAGAAAAGTTCTCACTAATAGAAGGACCATTACATGACCTAAAAAATAAAAACGTTAGGTACACATGGTCTGCCAAGGAGAACAATGCTTTCAAAAATATTAAAGAAAATCTTATCTCTCAACCTGTGCTTACACTACTGGATCTTTCAAAGCCATTTGAAGTCCAATGTGACGCTTGTGGTGATTGCCTTGGAGCTATTTTGCTCCAAGAAGGGCATGCCGTAGGCTATGAAAGTCGAAGGCTCAACCCTGTTGAGCAAGATCAAGGCATATACGAAAAAGAACTACTTGCAGTTCTACATGCATTAGAATCATGGAAGCGCTATTTATTGGGGGCTCCTTTCATTCTGCTAACGGATCACCAAAGTCTTAAGTACGTCATGACGCAGACCAAGCTCTCCGACAAACAAATGAGGTGAGCAAATTTCCTTTTCATATTGTTCACATTGCTGGCAAGCATAGTCAAGTAGTCGATGCACTCTCAAGATGGCCGAGAGTGAATGCGGTTTCCATAGCAACTCACAATGATCTATCTTCTATGATAGATGAGTATGCTATTGATCCCAATTTTAGAGATGTGATTTCAGCCCTTGCACTAGGTAATAAAGAGGAACCATTTACTTTACAAGATGGTTATCTTCTCTATGGCAATAGATTATGCGTTACTAACTCACTCCATGAGAAAGTAATGTATGAATCTCATGCTCCTTATGCGGGGCATAGAGGGATTCAGTCTACCCTAAAGGGGATTGAAACATATTTCTATTGGCCGACCATGAATGTGTGGTATGTTTCTAAATGTGTGGTATGCCAAAAGACGAAGTTTGATAGAGGGAAGCAACCCGGATTGCTTCAACCTTGCCAATCCCTAATTCACCATGGGAGAGCATATCCATGGATTCTATCTTTGGATTGCCTATGTCTATCCATGGGAATATAGGAATATGGATGATAATAGACAGGTTCAGTAAACAAGCTCATTTTATACCTATCAAAAAGACTATCAAAGCGTATCAAATGGCAACCCTCTTCATTTCACAAATCTTCAAGTACCATGGCTTGCCAATGTCCATAGTGTCGGGTAGAGATCTTAGAATGACCAGTAATTTCTAGAAGGGTCTCTTTGAGAATTTAGGAACAAGGCTAAACTTCTCTTCGTCCTACCACCCGGAAACGGATGGCCAAAGTGAAATAGCTAACATAACAATTCTTGATCTACTAAAAGCCTATGAAATGGAAGTGGATCAAAGATCCCAATGGGAGAATTACTTACACTTAGTGGAGTATGCCTACAATAACACCGTACATACTTCCATGCGACAAGCACGTTTTGAGGTAATTGAGGGAAGATAAAAAAGTCCCTTGCTACTTAAGGTACATGGGAAGATCTTCTTTGTAGATGAGTATAGCCGAGACCTACAAGAATCTTTTCAAAAGATTAAGGATGCTATCTCTTTTTTACAGCAAAGGCAAAAGGCTGTTGCTGACAGGCATAGAAGAGCCCAAGCCTTTAAAGAAAATGATTGGGTCCTACTCAAATTTCCCAAAGCTCGATTAAGGCACACAACGGGTAAGAATCCTACGGGACACCAAAAGTACTATGCTAAGTTAGTAAAAAGGTACTATGGTCCCTTCCAGATTCTTAGGCCAATTAATGAGATGGCCTATCAACTCAAGTTGCACAATCACTGGCTCATACACAATGCTTTCCATGTGAGCCTACTAAAGCCTTACAAAGGAGATCAACCTCAAGAATCAACTATTGAAGACCCACCGGAGATCGAGGACCAAGAAGAGGTGCTGCAGTCCGAGTCCATTTGCCGACATGAAGACAAGGTACTAAGAGGCGGTAAGACTATCTGAGGATATCTTATTAATTTTAACAATTATCCTTTTGAAGATGCTAGATGGATGCAAGGTATACAATTAAAGGATAACCTAAACCTTGTCAATGCTTACAATGCTTCCCTAGAGTAAGCAAATGTACAAATGTTTAAAATGAACAAAGTTTTGTCATATAAGACTCTCTTTTTATTCATTGTGCACAAAAATGAAGTAGTATGCATACTTAGATCAAGTTTACGGAGACGACGTCTCCCAAACACCAAGTAGAGTTTGTCACTCTACTATGGAAGATGGTAGGACTAATGTACAGACATGCTTGCGGTAGCCTTAGGCTCTCAAGCGCCAAATGGACTAGTCATCCATTGTGGAATGATGTCATAGGGTAACATAGGGATCCTCTATCCACTAGGAAAAAGGACTAATGAATATGCTTTATCTTCTCTACTCCACAGATGAGGACGACTATGATTTCAAGAGAGAGGTAATGTCATAATAATCAATATCTAATTCTCCTAAATGATTTTCTCATGTTAAACTGATCATTTAATATGGGGAAGTTCCAGGGGAGAAAAAGCTAGAATATTGGTTAAGTTAGCAGACCAGTCACGGTAGGGATCCAAAGGGGGGGCCATCTGCAACAGAGCTATGTGCAACAATGGGCTTAAAAGACCTTAAGGTTCAGCCCATTAAGACTTCCATAATGCTAAGGTTCCATAATCCAAACGTTGTGTCCAAAGGTCAATTTTAGGGAAAATTGGATGCTTTGTGTGTGTCCGAAAAGTCTTTGTCAAGCCCTACATAGGAGGGGTCAAGCCCAAGAAGTAGGGCATGACAGAGAAACTCACACACACACTCTCAAATCCTATTGGATGGCCTTGGAGGTGGACCAGTGAGAATTAGGCTAGAGTAAATCTAGTTTAATTAATTTAAAAACACTTAATAAAAGAACCAATAAGAATTAAGCTCTCTAGAAGACTATTGGACAGCCTCCCAAGGGGACCAATGAGCATTCAACACCCTAATGGCTTGCCTCATTCCTATTGGCCAGGAAGAAAAGGGGTACAATGAGAGTTTAGTTGAATTATTAAATTACCTAAAGCTCTCACAAAAGGGGAAAGGGGGACACATGTCATAAGGCTATCACTTATGCTGCTTAATTGTCATTGGCTAAGCCTCGGGAGGTCCAATAGGATTCTATCATGAGTAATTAGCAAGGGGGGTCGACCAAGAGAGAGAGGGCGCTGATTTTTGCAAGGAATTATCACACACACACTCACACAATCTCATGTGTGAAGCAAAGAAGACTCTCTCTCCTTCTCAAGCTTTGATGGAAAGCTTATCCCCTAGTCCAAGCTTGTGAGAAGGGAGGCCTACACCAACAACTCTTGGCTTTGTGATGCAAATACAACCAAGAGCCAACCTTCAATGCATTCTCATCTCCTCTACCATGCTAATTACTAAGCTAAGCTATGATAATATGAGTGATTATGTGACGAGATGTACATATTTCGCGTAAGAATACTCCTTCTTCCTCTCTATCTACTCTCATACCTTGCTAGCTCTCATCATCTTTGAAGGTGTGTGAGGTCTTGGGTCTGAGACCGTGAGGGAATTGATGTCGTGTTTTATAATTGTTTTGCTTAGTGCTTGAATCTTCCATCTTCATTGCACTAGCTAGTATTGAAGGAACACAGAGAATTGTATTGTACAATGTCTCTCTTCATGGGAGAAACCATAATACAAAGCCTTTTGGAGGGGGGACCGGCTCCATATAAATCCGGTCCTTAATTGTTTTCCATTGCTTAATTTCTCTCTCTTTTGAAGTATTGTTCATGCTATCTAACTAGGTGTTATGCTTTTAGTTGCTCTCTCTCTCTCTCTCTCCATCCAAGCACTCTCGTTATGCTCATTAGGAATCTATTCTAATGAAATGCTCACTATCTTCATGCTATTTTCCGCTACACACAAGTTACTAGGCCATTAAATGTTACATATGACACTTTGTTTCCTTTTTTCAGTGGTGGAAGTACAAATGTAAATTCCAATGAGGTAAATGTACAGCCTATGGGGGTTTCTAAAAATGTCACAAATCAGCCTATTGCTAATTCAAATGTACATGATGTACTTGATGAGTAAAGGGCTGAGAGTGAGCAGGCTAGATGTATGCCTAGATGACTGGTGCATACTTTTCATGACAGTAAAATGGATGCACCTTTTTCTAGTGGTAATCATTTAGGTTCTTGCCATGCATCTTATGCATCAGATTGTTATGATTTAGTTGTGTCTAGCTTACATGATGTTAAGTAGCCTTAGTCTTTGATGAATCATTGAATTCAAAAAATTGGATGGCTATCATGCAATCAAAATGTCATGCACTTAAAGAAAATGACACATGGAATTTATGTGTTTTTCCTCCTGCCAAAAAGGCCATTGGTACAAAGTGGGTTTACAAGTTGAAACACAAGCTGGATGGTGCGATTGATTGCTATAAGGCTGGACTTGTTGCAAAGGGTTATGCATAGCAAAAAGGCATAGATTATGAATATACTTTTACTCTCACTTGTTGTATGACTACTGTGAATTTTCTATGTGCATTGGCAGCTCATTTTGGTTGGGATGTACATTAATAAGACATTGTTCTTGCTTTCTTTAATGGTGACATATTTTAGGAAGTTTATGTAGCGCAGCCTCGCGGTTTTGTCAAGCAAGGACAAGAGGATAAGGCTCATTTTGTTGCAAAGGGTTATGCGTAGCAAAAAGGCATAGATTATGAAGAGACTTTACTCTCACTTGTTGTATGACTACTGTGCATTTTCTATGTGCATTTGTAGCTCATTTTGGTTGGTATGTACATTAATCAGACATTGTTATTTCTTTCTTGAATGGTGACATATTTTAGGAACTTTATGTAACGCAGCCTCATGGTTTTGTCAAGCAAGGACAATAGGATAAGGTGTACAAATGTAACAAAGCTTTGTATGGGTTGAATCAATCACCTCGTGCTTGGTATGAGAAGGTTGACACTCATTTGGTCAAACAAGGCTTTTGTAACAGTCCAGCAGAAATCACATTGTATGTAAATCATGAGGGCGATGTACTTTTCATTGTGGTTCTTTATGTGGATGATTTTCTCATCACAGGACCAAATGAGAGACATATTACTGAATTTAAGGTTGACTTGAATGCTACTTTCAAGATGAAAGATTTGGGGCTGTTGCATCATTATTTGGGTATACAGTTCAAACAGTGTGATGGTGGTATTTTCTTGTGTCAAAAAAGTTACATAGAGACATTTCTATGTAAGCTTGGACTTGAGGATTGCAAACCTAATGCCACTCCCATGGAAATAGGTTTGAAATCAAGTCTTCATGATGATGGTGATCTTGTAGATGTCACTCTTTAGGGATGCCTCATTTATGTATGCAACACAAGGCCGGATATTCAGTTTGCAATCTCACAGGTCATCAAATTTATGCATAGCCTAGGGTCTAAGCATTGGCAGGCTGTCAAGAGTATTTTTTTCTACTTGAGTGGAGCTTTACATCTTGTCTTGTTTTATCCCAAGGGGGGATCATTGCTACCAGAGTTCCATACTTTTTTGGACTTAGATTGGGATGGTTGTTTTGACACGCTAGTGTCCACAAGTGGTTTTTGTTCCATGCTTGGCAGTTCATGTATATCATGGTTGAGCAATAAGAAACCTATTGAGGCCACTTCTAGTTTGTGAGGCTGAGTACAAGGCATTCTTCACAGTTACAATTGAGTGTGTATGGCTCAGATGCCTTATCGCTGATTTGGGTGTTGAACAGGACATTGCCAACACTATCTACACTGATACTCAGAGCACATTGGAAGTTGCAAGAAACCTAGTTTTTCATGATTGCAAAAAGCACATTGAGGTGAATTACCACTATGTCAGGGAAAGGCTCTCAACAGGAGAGATAAGCTTGGCTTATGTGCCAACATAGGACAACCTTGCAAATCTTTTCACAAAGGCATTGTCTTGTGAGAAGTTTGAAGCTTTCCACAAAGCTTTGGGCTTACTCCCCTTTGTGGAATGATCATGTCCTCAAGGCATGTCACTTCCCTCTACTCATGTGCCAGCTCTTCTTCATGGAATCACTCTAGGGGGGACTTGTTACCATATACATGTGGTAGTGATGTGTGTGAACACACTTAGGACCACCGTGGAATTTTTTCCCTCACTAGGAGGTTTTTTTCCCCGTGCATTGAATATACACCCATTCATTCTAGGGCTATCTATCTTTTTATTTCACACTAATTAATACACTCTCTGTTGTGTTCCTTGAGCTTCCTTTGTCTTGTCCAAGATGTGTGTGTTTTTTTGCAACCCTAATTCCAACAATTGTTGTTGTCATTGATGCCATGTGTTTCTTGTTTCTCTTCATACTTGTTGCTTATCTTCTTTGTGTTATGCTTGTTGGACTTGTTTTTGTTGGTGGACTTGTTGTTGTTGCTAGCCTTGCCAGTCCAAGTATGTAGCTCATCACATATGTGGTAGTGGATGACATATTACGCATGTCATACATTTCAAAATTGCACTCTATGTGTTTGGATACAATAAAAAAAGGTCTTACCCAATATTTTTGGATGGGCAATGTCTAATCCTCTACAAAGAGTGACCCACAATGTGAAACTATGGTCATACATTGCTTTATATAGTGTGACATATAAAGATGGTAACGAGACAAATATGATTAGAATACTCATACACAAAGGATAAGTATCGGGAAGTCACTTTAATTGTTGAAAACCTAGAGAATTGTTGAGGTGGTGATTTTGTTATTCAAAATCCTCTCTGTGGGTGTCTCTTTTATAGTTGATAATGTAGAATGTGTGGTGCTAGAGAGGGAAGATGAGAGCATACGTAGTGTGTGGGTGGAGCATGCCTCAAAAGAGGATACCCTTATGAGTTTGTACATGTACAACTAATAGTGATAAGTGTAGGTGGTAGGTGGCCGGACACTGAGATGTCCGCCGGCCCAGGGCAAATGCACTTGGCCTTTAACCCAACAACCTCCCACTTAAATATAAATGTATTCATAAGTGAATTCTATTGGCCAAAATGCTAGTATGTACAACAAAAATACATGAGAGACTCTTTCAACCTACTCCCACTACCTCACTCATGAAATCTACATGCAATCATATTGGCTCTAGTGATAGGAGAGCAAGCGTATCCCATGCCAAAGCTTGCATCCAAAGCCAATAGACAACTATGTATGGTCTACATAGATCCACGATGTATCATGCTAGTGTCATTCATTGTATGACTAACAACCCCTACCACAAGTCTTCCCATTGCAGCTACTAGATCGACCCTAGACACTAGTAGGTTGTTCATGAGATGCCCAAACATTGACAAAATCTTCACAAAATTTGCTATACTAGCCTACTTGAGCACTATCTACATGCCCTACATGATCAAAACTACTCACCATATTAGAGAGTTTGAGACATTAAAGCCAATTTCGGAATCATCAATTTCTTAAAGATTAGGCCATATGGAAAAATCTGAAACTATCTTTAAAGAGCAAATCATTCCACAAGGTAGTACTTGAAAAGCTCTTTTAAGCCATGCTCTCAAAATATTGACTAAGATTTGGCCATGTGGTCAAATCTTAAGCTCATTTTGATAGTGGGAATTGGGAAATTCCTAAATTCACTAATATAGTGTATAATAACAGTAACTCATGATATATGAATGTGTCATTACTGACACCTAGATAGCCACATTCCTATCATCCATAGGTGGAACTATGTGTCTTGACATCAACTCCTTATCCTCTAGCATGAGCATATCAAAGAACTCCATGTTCATCATCTCTACCTGTGTGTTTAGGGAGAAAACCTACTCTACCTCTATCTGCACCGTAGACAATGATGACATGTGTTTTGTCTCACTAGACTACTATTTCTCTACCTCTATATCTATAGAGTCTACTGGCGTGTACTACACCTCTACATGCTCTGTCTTGTGAGAATCATGGAGCTCACTCACAAAGGAGACACATCTCATCTCTCACTAATCACATGCCATCAACAAAATCAAGACTATGTTGTCTCATACCTTAGATACATGCATAGGATATACAGAGCCACTATGAGCTCACCTGGAAATCCATAGTGATTTTCAATTCATGTGGAAAGATTCTCTTTAACCAATGTCAAATACTGCTCTCTAAGTAGTATTTCACACCCATAATTTTCTAGTTAGCTCACTAAGATCAACAAACCTGCATGAATTGAGGAGCACATTGCACATGTCGTAGCATATAAGATGCACTGCTAGGTTATGAAAAAACACATCTCGTGCACCTACAATGTCAAATACGGAACTTTCAGCCAAGTGTACACGACCAAACCTTCCACTAGAGAAAGTACTTAACCACTCATGATGTGGTGTAACGTGGAAAATTGCATCGTCATCGAGCAATCAACAAGGAGAAGTGCCACCTCATCTAGCAATCAACAAGGACAATTGAGTAAGAGGAATGCTAAAGGTGAACGTGGCATCACTATTGCTAGCATATGAATCCATCATTGTAGCATGTGTCAAAACCATCTTTGCATTCTGCATACATCACTTTTGCTGCCTCATACGTAAAAGCAGTGATGCCTAATAATGTGTCATTTGTGACCACAACCCAAGAATGTAAGTATCGTCATGAATGAGACCTGCATGTACAAAAACTCTAATAGGTCACACACATATGCTATATGGATGTCAAGAAACGCGACTATGATGAGAAATCTTGGGAAAACTTTGAGAGATTCTTCCTTGTAAGATGAGCAATGTCTTAACCATAAACCACGACTAAATGGAAATAAAGTGGCAGATCACTTGAACACTACAAAATTATAGCCATGATCAACGCATCAATCCAATATTGGCATATGCAAAATGTAGCTCTACCAAAGCAATGTATAATAGCAATTTCCAACCTTTTCTCTAAACCAAGAAAAGTGAGTGAATAGACAAGGACGAAGTGATAATGCATGCACAACAAGTAGCAAAGACTCAATACTAGGATAAATAGCTCTCACCAAAGCATAAATTGCATAATCATATGCATAACTAGAGAGAAAACATGATTCTCAATACGCATCCCATAAAACTGCATACATAATCTAATAATTGCAAGTACCTTATACTTATAACCTATAGAACCAAAACTAGTGACTACTTGTAACTTGTAGCCATTTTGAGCATATGCAAACCTCACTTCTGTGAGAGTGAATACAAAGAACACCAATGTATGTTCAAAACTGACAAAACCTATTGAATTGAGAGTCAAAACTTGATCATTGTTAAAGTGGGAATCGTGATCAACCACTAAGAGTAAATTGGAGATATGCAAAAATCATGGCAAGAATCTGGGAAATTTTTGATAGATTTTCCCCTAAATTTGAGCAAAATCTCACAAATCTCACTAGAACCGCATAAAACATGGACAAACACTCAGTGTCTTAGTATAAAAATTCACATATGGTATACATACACTGCCAAACTTCTAGCAATGTAGCTCAGTCCTGAATGAGTTGCTCTATGGACAATTGCAACTATCCAAAATCCCTGTAAACTTGTGAATTTCCAACCTACAAGCTGTAACTAGCTTACTTGGTATCCACATATGCATACATAGCATAAAACCACACAACACTATTCTAGAAAACTCTTTGAAGTAACCCACATAATCGTATATGAGAACAATGGTTGTGCCAAATAATTGGCACTAAAAAGGATATAACTTGTGATCAAAATGTTGAAATCTTGTACACTACCTCATCGGTCAAAAAACATGTTGATAAAAATTAGACACATAGAATAACTAGATACCTACGGTTGCAAGTGCCATGTACGATCAAAACTTGCTCATGGAAATTCCACTCTAGAATGATCCATCAGAACCATATGTGTCTGATGTGTGTCATTGAAGGAGAAAAAGGAGAACCATCAAAGCCAAAATGGATGTCAAGGGGGGTCTCCTAGGAGCCTATGTTGGAGCCAAGTTGCTCTGGATGCCGGCTAAAGGAGTATCAAAGCCAATGCCACTCTCTCTTAATTTGCTTCTTTCGTGCCGAGGCCAAGATGCCTGGGATAAATGATGGAAAAAACCAGCTTTGGATGAAAGTGGGATGAGAGTCAATGATGAGGCTATGCCAAAGAAAGGTATCCAATGTTGAGGCTACACCATAAGAGAGTCAGATCACTCTCTCTTGCTATCGCTATGTTGAAGCTGGAAAGAATATACTGATGCCATCTTTCACTACCAAATGGAAGTGCTCTATGATGATGTCTTCCACCAGCGAACAAAACCTCACTAGATCTCCAATGTTAAAGCCCTTAATTCCAAGAAGATCACCAAAAGTCAAGGAAAACTGATAGTCGAGCAGAAGAACAATGTTGTTCAGGAGAATCTCCCTCAATCAGGATTTCCTAGTGTAATATCTAATGTTGAGAGCAATAGAAGTCGATGTCAAGGACACAATCCAAGAGATGAGACAACCTTCAAAGATATCTCAATCCCTGTGATGCTAAATGCACGCTAAAGGAGAGACAATGCTCTCTCTCTCTCTCTCTCTCATCGCTTTCAAAGAACCATGTGATGTTTAATACATGTAGAAGGAAAAATGTGCTCTCTCTCTATCTGCTCGCCTCCAAAGAACCAAGTTTGTTCCCATATGCACACACACTCTCCCTTTTGCTTCTTGCTTTTGATGCCGGTGGTGGGACTTGCAATACCCACACCCAAACACCAACCATTGAATCTCTAAACAAATTTGCACTCATTTGAAGTTGACCATAGAGATATTGAACCTTCCATCTCCTAAGTATTTCTCATACAGTTATCACTTAAAGGCTCTTGAAGATAGTGAAGCACTTGATTCCATACATGAGTGCATGAACATACTACAAGGCAAGGTGTACAACAAACTCTCAATGCATGAGTATATAGACAACTACTACTTCATAATGGAAATCCCATCATTCCAAGGGTAGTAACATGAATAATGTGACCAAAAGTTTACCCTTTAATACTTCTAAATTGCTCCTCTAGTGATTCTTCCCTCGCACTTGTCTCGAGGCATTCACTTTGTATACAAAATGGGACACCACCCATGAGCGAACAACTTTGACAAAACCCCTATACACAATTCATATTAGGGATTATGACCCCCTTTCTAAGCTTATGCAACAATCAATGAAAAAAACTATCATACCCCTATCTTACATATAAAATTTAGGTCTCACATGATCTAGCTGAGTAAAACTAGTCAAAGAGCGTGTAGCATAGTGACTGGCAACATACTAAGGAACCACTTATATTGATAACTAGATCTACCCTCAATGTGTCTTAGTTTGAATTTCAAACTATGTGCTTGTTCAGCCTGCACTCTAGCTACTTTTCCAATTTTTCCCCATCTGAATTACTCAAGAAACCTGGTTATAAACTTATGTTAGGTTCTCCATGTAAATTTGCATATATAAAAACTCTTTATAGCTTTTTCCCCTCAACAAATGAACTACAATCACAAAACAAGTAATTGATACAAAGCAATGTTAGTTCTTGCATGTATCTTCGTAGCTAGTGACTCACAAGTTTGAGGGCATACTCTTTTGGGAAGCCATGATTTTGAAACACAAAAACTTACTCTCACTTTACGTTGTTCTCACTTCTCCCTCCCCCCCTCCCCCCCCACCCCAAATATGATACCCCTTCCCTTATTTTTAAGCTTAGGAGATAACTTATTGGGGGCATGCCCTAACTTATATGATTATGTAGCTTGTAAAACAATCCCCCTCCCTTGCACTTAATGGCGTGATAAGTTTTCCATGGCAAATTCCCCGGGTACTTTCCCCCCTTATATTTAGTTAACATAGACAAATTTGGTGCAACCAAACTTGGTCAAAGCTATGAAGTGGACAATGTAGTGCTACGTGTTTTAGGAGGTACATGGGTAAAGGTTGAAGCACGTGTGAAGGCCCTAGGCATGTAGGTGATTATGGGGATGTATGCTTGATGTGGTGTTGTAGGCCAAGAAGGCTCTAAAATGGGTCAATCAAGATGGTGGGTTGAGATTTTTGGAGTGCCAGGATTGTGCCTTGACATGTGGTCTTTGGAATAATTTATGAGCCAGTCAAGATGGATCCTCAAACAAAGCTACCATGTGAAAGATATCAAAGTATAAGGTTAGAAGGCTTTCCAGATCCTTGCCAGACACGGCAGGTATAGATGGATGATCAGAGCTGACATAAGTGGATAGATTCAACGTGCTCAAGTCTAGGGGTATGCTAATATTTTTGGATTGTCAATGGATACTTGCATGAACAAGTTATGGTCAGTTGAAGTTTTGGCGGGGGACTAGCTGTGTGTCAAGTTGATCATCTTGGTAGGCATGCCATCTTGGGTTTTTTTGGGCTTGCCAAGGTTCTACATGGTGGTATATACTATGTGGAATTAATAAGATTTAATGGCTTGTCGATCAAAGTCACAGGCGGCAAGATATGCTAGGTGGAAAATGGATGAAGTTGTCAAAGGGGAGTTGCTAGACAGCTTTTTCCCATTTTGAGCGCCTTAGTTAATGGGCTTGAGGTGGTGAAAATGCGACAAGGATTTGGTGATTTGAAGTCAATAAGGTGAAGATCCAATTGGATTTTATAGCTCACGTATCAAAATACTAGGGCAAGGAAGACAGGGCTATCAAGTTGTGGGGACAACAAGGTTTTTTATGTGTGTCACTCGGGATGTCATGAGGGCTTTGGAGGCCATTGTGGAGCTACCATGTAACTCAAGAATGAGCCCACATGTGAAGTTCGGAGGTAGAGGTGAATGGTATATAGGCCAAAGCATGCACCATTTGTAGTGCATAAGGGGATAGAGAGAGAGAGAGAGAGAGAGAGAGAGAGAGAGAGAGAGAGAGACCTTGTCTGGTAGTGACGGCGGGTTTCCAGAGCTGGGCCATGCGAACTAACCCCAAAAGGGGATCTTCATAATACAAGGAAAAATAAAAAAACTTTTTTCTTTTGTCTGCAGATGACCACCACCGCCACCCTCTCTCTCCCCCTTGCTCACACGCGTACAGTGGGCCGCCCCCTTTGGCATCACCTTCCCCCCCCCCCTCTCCTCCATTATCCACCTCTCTCCCTCTTTTTTCCCTCAGCCTGGCACCACCTTTTCTCTCTCTCCTCCACTATCACTACAAGCGGCCAATCTCTCTCTCTACCTTGGTCATCACCAGCCATGAAGGTGCAAAATAATATCTCCCTCTCTCTCTCATTCAAACCCACACACACTCCCTTGGCCACTCTCTCTCCCTCTCTCTCTCTTTCCCCCCGTCGCCCCGCTTGTCCTGTGTGGACAACCCGACTAGCACTCCATCTCTCTCTCTTAACCCACACACACACACCCCCACCCATAAACACACACACTCCATTTTCCCCTCACCCCTCCCTCAGCTTCCCGCTCTCTCTCTCCGTCTCTCACTCTCGTTCAGTCTTGTGTCGGTGCCAGAATCGCTATCTCTCTCTCTCGTTTACTCACCCATACACACACATACACTCCCCACACACACACACACACACACACTCATCCTCAATTTCTCTCTCCCCTTACCTCCTCACTCACGCTCTCTCGTTTCTGAACAGTCAGCGAACCAGGAAAATTTAAAAATGAAACCTCTCATTCACTCTCCTTCCCACACACATATTTGCCAACACACACACTTACATACACATACACACTGTCACATACACCCATACACACACACACACACACACACTCTCGCTCTCTCCATCTCTCTCTCTTTCAGTTAAAAAATCTCTCACTCTCTTTCCATACACATATACAAACACATCCACACACTTTGTGCACACAGTCAAACAAACACATGCACGCCATACGCATGCACAAGAAGAAAAAAATGAAGCAACTCAACATTGACGAAGAAGAAAGTTCAAACAAGGACGTGGAAGGCATGCCCTGGTCGGCCCCAAAAGTGACAGCATCTCAACATCAGCAAAACACCAGTTCTGGCAGCATTAACCTAACACCACATGAACCATCAATAACACCCATTGTAAATTCCCCGATCTCCACTCTTCTCTAAATACCTAGCCAATGGCTAGTGAATTGTAAAAGAACTCCCCACCCCAGTCTTACCTCCCTTCTCTGTATCTCTACCTTCTCTCCCTGGCTCTCTCACTAGAGAGGCAACTATAATCTCTACAATGACCAGTGGGTATTTGCAAGGACCATTAGGTAAGAGTCAGCTCTCACGCCTATATAAAGAGGCTTCCACTAAGCACAAAAGAAAGACACTGGAGGCACCACCCAGGCTCCACACACTCTACATTCCATACACCACGAAGCACATAATGCACCTCACAAGCTAGGGAGCTCACAAGGTTAGCATTCCCAATTTCTATAAGTCTCATTTTAAAGTTAAAAATAAGTCCCTATTTTGTCTAACGATACTGTGTGCGTGTGTGTCCATGTTCAAAGTTCATAGCCAATTATAGCAGTAATAGTTATTAGTCATTGCCTAATGTGTGTGTGTAAGGTATTACGCATGGTGTGTCAAAAAAATGCAAGTGTGTTGATGCCCGGTTGTCTGCACCGCACTCTAGCCCGGCCGAAAAGCTGAGGTTCTAGGGAACAGATGGCAGACATCGTTTTTTCTCAAAAACAAATCTCCCTCTCTCTCATCATGATCCGTACTTTCTTTGCCACACACACCTCTCTCTCTCCTTCCCCTTATTTTCTTTCACCAATAGGCTGCATGGGATGACCCCCCCCCCCCCCCCCCCCATCTTTTCCCTCTCTCACTACCTCCATTTTTCCGGCCCCTTTTTCCTCTCTCTTCCTTCTTCTCCCTTGGTGTGTGAACAGCCCATAAGGGGAGCTTAATAATACATCCTCGTTTTTTTTTTCCACCCTTGACTTCATAACCCCCCCCCCCCCCCCCCCCCCCCCCCCCCCCCCCCCTTGCACGTCCTCTCGGATCACCGCACAGGATGACCCCTCTCCCTCACCTTCTCAGGACTGCCATCTCTCACTCTCTCTCGCTCTCGGTGTCGGCGCAGACAGGCCCGCAGGGGCAGGGCGCTAAAGCTCTCTCATCAAACACACTCAACACACACACACACACACTCTCTCACCCCTCACACCCCACCCCTTAGCAGTGCAGCCGCTCGTTGCTTCCATCTCCCTGCAGAGTAAAACTGTATGTATATATATATATATATATATATATATATATATATATATATATATATATATATATATATATATTATGCTGTTAACCCTCACGGCTCATGGACACCCCATCACCTACGACGGACGTGTATTATGTATTCGATAGAGTCAGGTACCGGGCTTCTCGGACCAATAGGGAAAGGTAGAGTGATCGCCGATGAGAGGCGCACTTTAACTTGGACATTCAAGGGATTAGTTGGTTAAGCATGGGCGCCCAAGTGTGAATGGGGTGAGCTCCTATAAAAGCCAACTAAACCTAATTTTTACTCATTCTCTCATTTGTGCAATTGAAGAGTGCTCTTGCTCCATCTCCATCTTCTTCTTCTTCTTCACCTCCTTGTGTGTGTGTGTGTGAGAGAGAGAGAGAGGGAGAGTGTGTGTGCGATCGAGCATTACGAAGGCACGACGGCGGCGAAGCGGTTGAGCGCGGCACGACTGCAGCTTCTTCTTCATCGCGGCGAGGAATCCACCACGAAGGCGAGCGTAGAGCGGTGAGTGACACACCCTTTGTTTTCTTGAGCTTGCTAGTTTAGGCTTGTTGTGTGCTTGGAGCCGTTTATGGCTCGCATACGGTGTATTGGCAAGTCCCTTGCTTCGACAGTGCGGCAAGGAGCGCACATTTTTGGCGCCGCTGCCGGGGATATGTCCTACACTAAGCTCGGTTAGCACTTTACGCTTCCTTGTGGTGCAATTTCTATCATAGGAAAGGCAGGGAAGGAGTGTGTGGAGATTTCTGTTTTTTGCGTTTTCTGCAATTGCTGTCAAGTTTCAATTTCTGCTATTGTCTGCGTTTTTTCAATTTCCGCAATTTCTGCATTTTCAAGTTCGGCGTTTTCAATTTCTGCAATTTTCTACATTTCTGCGTTTTTCTAATTTTCTGCAATTTCTGCATTTTCTGCAATTTTTGCGTTTTTTCCTGCAATTTCTGCAATTTTCTGCATTTTATGCATATCTGCGTTTTCAATTTCTGTATTTTCTGCACAAAAAAAATAAAAATAAATTATTTTTTCTTCCAAAAAAAAAAAAAATGAAAAAAAAAAAGAAAAAAAAAAAACGCGAGTGAGCGGGCGGCGAAATTTTTCGAAAATAAAAAACGTGACTCTTAAAACGGACGGGTTGGTTTGTATAAAAGATAAATCGGGATCGGGATCATTTTCCCAAGCCCAAGCCCAAGCCCAGGCCTAGGCCCAAGCCCCAGGCCTCAGTCTTATGATATATACTAGACTCACTCTTATATATATACCCTACTCCCTCAAGAGAGAATGAGAGCATGTGGGACAAGTCCTCCACTCTCCTCCTTTCTCTTCCCACTTGCACCCTTAGACTTTCTAGTTTGGGCCTAGTTCCCTACTGGAAATTGACAGTTTTAGGGATTCCGAGGGCATAGAGTGACCAAACGGAGGGCTGTAAAGCACGGCACGACCCTCTGACCGATACGCTCGTTTTGAGCTATCACACGGCCCATTCCACGACACGCTCTAAAAAATCTAGCAAAAAAACAAACAAAAAACACGCTAAAAACTAGTCACAAGGCCTCCTAGAGCAGCTTTTTGACACCTTAGGGTATCAAAAGCACATGCACTTACGCTCTGGGCGGGTGCTAGAACACGAGCATATTGAGGGTGCCTCTGTTCATACGGACACCCATTACCCATCCACGATAAGCTCTAGACCCTCAGCGGGGACACAAGGTAGCACCACTCAAGACCCTAAAATAACCGCTAGTGATTCCTCCTCCGACTCAGAAATCATGGAAGCATACCATACCCAAAACACAGAGAGAGAAGGCCATGCACCTCCCGAAGCTCCACAGCCTAGTTCTAGTATGTTTAGCCGTTTCATGGAAACATTAGGTAGAGCTACTCGCTCGGAACCTGATGCAAATGAAGCACACGAAGGGGGTGGGGAAGTGGACTCTCCTTTCACATCGCACGTGGACCCCACACCCCCAAAGAGTGTCCATGTGGATATCCTACCAACTTCTTACCAAGAAGGCCCTGTTGAGCTGCCTCCTTCAGAAGTTCCCTCTAGAGTACCGTTGGTGACAAGTAAAACCACGGGGAGCAACATTGCTTCTACCTCACAAGAAACCATTAACACGTCGACTCTAGAAGGATTGTTCATTAATGATCATTGGACATACGACCTCCACACTGAGGTGTTGACGGATCTACACTCTGGCCACGCCTACCATGTAGGATGGATAGAGATTGTACAATCCACCTCTAGTGCCACGAGCATCGAAGATCAACAGAAAATGATCTATAATGTTATCCATGGCATTATTCAATCAGAAAGGCAAAACCGAGGGATAAATATACTCTCAACTGGCCCCATGAGATTTCTGGATACGAGCAAGGCTCAACAGCCTACTCTATCACAAATGGAGACTCCTCTAATGAGCCCCATGGACCCATCTTACGTCATTTCACCTGGGGTCTCTATGCAATCTGAGCCTCCGAGCGAAAACTTTAGCTTCCCTAACTTGGCTCAACCCTCTATTAAGGAAAACACAGTGCTCACTCCAGGGATAAGCCTGACAGAGAATGTACCGATGACATCTACGGTTAGCGCAGTGCCACTACCTAGTGTCGTAGTACCTAATATGGGGCCTCGACCATATGTGCCTCTAGCCCCTTATGCACACATGGCCCCCACACCTCCAATTGTACCACTTGCTTATGCTCCTCGAGTGCCGCTCCCTAGCTCTTATCCGAGTGGACCTATGCCCGGTTATGTTCCATATCCTGCATCATCCACACATATGCCAAGACCGGTACCCGTCCCTCTCCCACATATGATTCCAAGAGTACCTCCACCGGCCCTACCTCCTCACATAGGTGACTTGGCAGCGTTTGCTCAAACCATAGGTCGATCTATCGCGGAAAATATGCGTCATGCATCTGATAGAGAGCCTAGAAGTAAGGCAGTACAAATTGCCAAACTCACGCAAAAATTCAATGGGGACGAAGATGCTAGGAAACACATTGAAGTGTTTGAACAAGTATGTGATTCCTTAGGGGAACGCAACGAACTACATAAGTGCAATGCCTTAAGCTTGACATTAAGTGGGAAGGCTGGAGATTGGTATAGGACCCTAAGGGTGGACGAGAAAACAATCTACCCTACCCTTCGAAGGTTGTTTCTAAAGGAGTACATACGAGAAGGTGTGCTTTGGGGTGTAGCATCTCAGCTACAGAAGGCCGAACGTAAGGAAGGAGAGTCAGTAAGGGACTTCATTAGTCGTCTAAAGCACTTAAACTCTCGCTGCCCTGTAAATGAGCGCTTCAACAATAACCAACTGCTTGATCGATTCATTCGAGGGTTGAGGAATGAAGGAATCTATAATGGACTAGTGATTAGAGGTATCACAACCTGGGAAGATGTCACTGCCAATGCAATCCAATTAGAGGACAACTTGATGATAGCAGGCATGAGGGTGTCTACTGACACGAGATCCACTAGCTCACAAGCCATTGAGTATGAACCCATGACTGCAAAGCCCATTGCCAATGAGCCAAAGGTATTTGAGACATTCTTGACAGACCTCACCAAGGCAATCCAAGAGTCTCTTAAGGATAATCGACCCCCTCAAAATAGTCACATGTATCCAAGAAGGGAGCAACAATGGTGTTCCATTTGCTTAGGTCCACATAGCACTAGTGAGTGCCCTACGTTTAGAGTAAAATTTAATGGAACTTGCAACGCATGTGGTAGGTATGGTCACCAAGCTAAGGATTGTTTAATGATCAAACGTATGATGGCAAATAGACCACCTGTAGCCTGGACGGATGCGCCTCGAGCTCCTGTATTGATGCCTACTCCACCTGTTGAGCAACTACCGCAACACATGGTCCCTAGATCTCAAAATGTTGTACAAGCTACACCGTTACCACCTCCTGTGCTAGGACCGCAGCCCCCGCATCCAAGAGTCGCCCCTATGAACCAAGTGGGTTGCGAGCCATCAAATGCTTATGCAGATGGCTGTGAGGAGGAAATAGACACTAGTATTGCCTACGGACTTGATACATTGGAAGAATGTCCTATATACTACATGGAAGATTGTTGGGGACAAGTCAAGCCGGTTTATCAAGCTGCTGCTCTCGCATCCAGAGGTCAAAATATCAACACCCAGGCTAGGAGGCCACCTCTTCAATGCTACGAGTGTGGTGGACCACATCGAGTAGCGGAGTGCCCTATTAGGCTGCAAAAGAATGCTGCACAGATGCAAGTGAATCAAGGGAGCACGTCTGCAATGCCAATACTCACATGTAATCGTTGTGGCATAGATCACTTGATTGCCCAATGCCCCTATAACCCAAATGCGCCTAAAATCACACCCCTGAATTTGGTCGAAATTGCTAGTGTGACATCGCCAATACCACCCGTCGCACCCGCTTATGCGATTACACGGTCCATGCTTCAAGGGCCAGGACATATCCTCGAAGAGAGAGATACCGCGTCAATTATCCAAGCAAAGAAAAAGAAGACACGAAGGAAGAAGTCGCAGAATACGGAAAATTCAAAGCCAAGTTCCAAAACAAACATAGGAACAGGAGATGACCCCGTGTATATGAATGACCTCGAGGATGATTCAGATTCAGTCGAGACAATGGAGACTAGAACCAATACCACAAAGGGAAAGACCGACAAAGAAAACCGTAACATGGAACCAAATGAAAACCGAATGAGAGAAAACCATAAAGAGCCTCTGAAAACACCACAAGTGTTTCCAAATCCAATCCAAGACCCCCAAGATAAACCGCAGGGGAAAAAGGGAAGAATCGTAAAAAGAAGATTGGGACGTACCCAAACCCTGTAGACGAGATTAAGCAGGTGAAACATCTAAGAGGTTTAGTGGAGGAGACTCAAAGGAAACTAGAACCAGAACCCATGCATGTCAAAATTCATGACACAGTGTTTCCCACGCAAGTTCATCCACCCCACATGAACCATAGACCGTTAGCCATATCTAGTATCATCCAAGAAGGGAGTGAGGACAGGACATCAGAAAGTGAGCATACACCCTTCTTGTTGGAAAGGATGTTTAACGAAGGAATACCTGATCCCATTGAGGAATATGAGATTCCATCCTCACCAGTTCCTAGTCAAGGACCTACACCTGCAAAACGCCAATGAATGTTGCCAAACTAGTGGACTTCATGTCTTCTGAGGTCCGAACCACGATCATAGCAAAGCTGTATGGAGATCCTGAGTTATTCCTTGCACTTCGAGCATTCCTTAACGGAGAGCTACGAACGGGATTACCGCAGTTTGCGCAACCAAATAGGCCTGACTCGATTATGATTGATGAGGAAAATCATGTGCAATCACTTGACTTAGATGGACACGAGTCTGTGATCGAGGTACCCATTAACGAATTAGGGCAGTATTTTGAAGGCGACGAGTCTAATGCGACCCTACCCATCACTACCAAGGGATTAACTATAAAGGGAATTCTTGATGGTGGTGCGGGAGTTAGCATCGTTACAAAAGATTGTTGGGAATCCATGGGAAAACCCCGCCTCAGTGTTACTAACATTGTGGTAAAGATGGCAAATGGTACCATAGCCAAACCTATGGGGATGCTCAAGGATCTTAAGATCAAAGTTCTAGGACACAAGGTACGACATACGTTCATTGTAATGGATTTCTCTAAACACCTTATGTCATATGAAATGATTTTAGGACGACCATTCATGAGGGAAGCACAAATGGTTCACGAGTGGTCTAAAAATCATGTCTATTTGCAATTCCAAGACTCTGTCCTTAGAGTGGATTTGGTGACTGGTAAGGTACACCCCTTAGGGAGTAAAACCATTATTGATCATCGCTCTGACACCACAGTTCACTCGGCCCCACTACAATATTGTTACACTTGTAAGAAGGATACAGACATTGGCCAAGATTCTCCTTATATGGATATCCTACCTGGTATGATGGAATCAGACAATGTAGACTGGGTCCACCTAGCATCAACCATAGACACTTGGGGAAATAGAGGGACGACCTGGGTAACACCTGAGGGGGATGAAATGCCTATACCCTTAAATATGCTACAAGCAATGCATATCGCTTCCGACAAGACTCATCCTAATGTAACGAAGAAAACATACAAGTGGGTCCCTAAAGCTTCTTTAGTGACCATAGCTAGTGCTAAAAAACAGAAGCCTTGTAAGAAACATACCACTCGCTCCAAGAAAAGTAAGAAAATGTTGCGATGGATCCCTAAACGACTATTGGAAGCCCAAGGCTACTATCAAGGAGATGATCAAATCTGGGTGCCCAAACGTAGATTGTGCTCTTACCTATCACCTGAACCAAGTGAGCCCAATCCCGTAGCTCCAAAACGAATCAATGATCGTGGAAAGGAAAAAATCACAGAATGCTACACACCCGCTCCCGAGCTAGTTTGGGTACCAAAGAAAGAACAATTTGTTCCACCTAGCTCAGGAAGGGGGGAGTCCCATAGAGATTCTAGCTCCTCATGTAATACATCCATAGAGGTAAAAGCTTCTACACCGCCTCCATCTATAGTAGTGGACCTCCATGAAGCTACAAAAGAATCCACACCTCCCAGTGTTCAAGAATCACCTAATGAACCACTTCAAGTTCGATCCTGGGAGAGTACCTTACCACCCTTGCAGCTTGACGAGGCACCTAGGGTAATAGAAAACTACTGGCAAAAATCCTCACCTATTACCAACTGGAACAATTGGTTTCAAAGGGTGACAAGCTCATTTCAAATGGTATGATCTACCCAAGGAAGGGGGGAGTGTTTGTGGACATCCATCATTCACTTGTTTCCCTCTCAACCTTTTTCCCTGACCTCTCAATCTCCGATCTTAGGGAATGTACATATAAAGCTTTATACTCACAAAAAAAAAAAAAAAAAAGAGCAAGAGCAATTAGCAAACGATTATGCACAATAAAAGTCAAAACATTGACTCAGACCTACATATGTCACATCTGGTACAGTGAAACAGAAACCTATGCCATGAAACACCTTCGATCCTCATCACTTGAGTGATGGAGGGTAGGTAAGATTAGTACGATAGGAGTGTTTCTGTTTTAGAGTTGAGTGATTAGCAAAGATCTCTTTTCCCACTGATGTGCCTCCTAGAGGTATTGTTTGTATTTCATAGTGTGTACAGGAGCGTGTTGCTATTGATAGGATTTGGACCTTCATGGAACCTTCAAATCAAGCGCGACCATCAACACAAACAGGTGTTTCTTATCCATTAGCATTGCCCTTATCTTTTTTGCATCCATGTTTGTCTGCTTTGATTGTGATTGGTAGCATAATATTCAACGCATTGGCTTAGTATCAAACATTTAATTCAATGTAATGTTTTGTCATAATCACTTGTTTAGGGGTAAAAATCAAGCAGTCTGACTAAGCTAGTTTGACCAAGCTAGGTATTAGAAATCTTCTCTTAATACCATGGGGAATGCCTTCCTAATAAACAATGGTTACTTAGGTTCTTAATCCGATCTAGGCAGCATTGTATGAAATGTACTAGGGCTTTCTAGTGGGCTTAACCCTATTGACCTTTAGCTTAAGTATTATAAAGGGAGTTTACTAATGTGATGAGCCTGGGGAGGGTAACAGTGTTATATGACCCCCCAAAGTTACAAAATTAAAATGATGAAAATGAACAAACAAAAAATCAAAGTGCCACAATGTAAAATCTTACGCTGGAAGAGAAATCTCAGCTTGATTTGGTACTTCACTCACATGTATTGCCTATGGTACTAGAGCCTTAGAGGTTCCCAACGTGGGCGCTTTTCCTTGAAAAGCAAAAAACCCAAGGCATACAAAATAAGCACACACATCATAATTGAATCAATGTGAAAAGACCTTGGGGGGTCAAAGAAAAAGTAATCAGTCAGGCGATGATTTCATGAGAAATTCCTTTTATGGTAGCTTAACTACAAGGTTTTCTAGATATAGCCTCTAGTCAGCCCTCGAACATGAATACTTGGCTCTCGCGATTAAACAACTTAATTGACCACAGAAAATTAAGAAGCTTACCCATGGTATTAATATTCGATCTCTAGTGCTTTCCGACCGTCAAATTAGCGACCCCAGACTTGTTTAATTTTTGCCTTTACATCTGTTTATGCATTTGATTACATTGCAATTTAATGTTCATTGCTAACAAATTGTTTGACCAATCAATGTGTCTACCTAAAACTGCATATGCTTTTTAAGAGAATGCCATTACTGTGCCAATGTTGTTTGATTTTGCAGTGACTGAAGAAGGCTAAGGACATTCATCTCAAATGCTCTTCCACCTCGACGAACCAGCTTCAACTCAATAGCTTCCGAGGACGGAATCTACATCAGGAAGGGGGGCATGTTAACCCTCACGGCTCATGGACACCCCATCACCTACGACGGACGTGTATTATGTATTCGATAGAGTCAGGTACCGGGCTTGTCGGACCAATAGGGAAAGGTAGAGTGATCGCCGATGAGAGGCGCACTTTAACTTGGACATTCAAGGGATTAGTTGGTTAAGCATGGGCGCCCAAGTGTGAATGGGGTGAGCTCCTATAAAAGCCAACTAAACCTAATTTTTACTCATTCTCTCATTTGTGCAATTGAAGAGTGCTCTTGCTCCATCTCCATCTTCTTCTTCTTCTTCACCTCCTTGTGTGTGTGTGTGAGAGAGAGAGAGAGAGGGAGAGTGTGTGTGCGATCGAGCATTACGAAGGCACGACGGCGGCGAAGCGGTTGAGCGCGGCACGACTGCAGCTTCTTCTTCATCGCGGCGAGGAATCCACCACGAAGGCGAGCGTAGAGCGGTGAGTGACACACCCTTTGTTTTCTTGAGCTTGCTAGTTTAGGCTTGTTGTGTGCTTGGAGCCGTTTGTGGCTCGCATACGGCGTATTGGCAAGTCCCTTGCTTCGACAGTGCGGCAAGGAGCGCACATATGCACTTAATAAAAAACCACCTCCTACTCCCGTTCCCACACACTCATACAAACACACCATTTATTCACACACATTCACCCGCATACACACACACAAAACTATACAAAACATACACATACACCATACATACGCCCATACATGCACACACGCATATACCTACTCACAACACAAACAATAAGGAAAGGAAACTATCGACACCAACATCAAAGGAAAGAAGGAGGCCAACTCATGCGTCGCCAACACCAAAACAAAGAAGTAGCACCGAAGGCACTCCCTGTCTAGCAGTGAAAGGAGATAATTCAATACAACACGGGTTCTCACGACAAAAACCGACTCCGCCAACACTAAAACCTCACACCGGCCGCCCGAACCATTGACAAAACCCTTGTAAATATCCTAAAACCCCCACTCTTACCTAATAACCTAGCCATGGCTAGTGGATTGTAAAAAAACTCTCCCCACCCCATCTTTCCTCTCTCTATCTCTACCTTCTCTCACTAGAGAGGCATCTAGGCCTTCTGCAGCAACCAGAGGTTATTTGCAATGACTAGTGGGTAAGAACCACCTCTCAAGCCTATATAAAGAGGCCTCTTCTTAGCACAAAAAAGCAGATAAGGAATACACAAGGAAGAGGAGACACCCAAGAGAGAACACTGAAGTGTAGGAGGAGCATACTAGCTCCATGCACTCTACATTGTAAGCACCACTAAGCACGTAGTGCACCCATGCTTTAGAGCTAATGGCATCATGTTTTGTTGCAAGATTTGGGCATTCTAGCATTGGCAACATCACCATTCCCCCCCATGATTCACCACACCACGTCGAGTCACTAATCACGACCACTCTATGCACATAAAGTAGTCACTACTCTCCACTAAGCAACATGAGCATGCTTGGATTGAAGGCATCGCTCCCAATGTTGGTGAGTGACATCATTGGTGGATGCATCATCTTGCTATTTCCCCTCAACTAACCCTCCCGCTAACCGAAAATCTCGCCATGCACCATATGGCGCTCGTATTCCACGTTACATCCCTTATGCCAAGAGCCAGGTTTGTAGTCGTCAAGACCATCACTTGTAAGTATCTCCATTGCCAATAAAGGGTGTAATGTTGTCTTGATCTTTTGAGTCCATTATTGATTTTGGTTTCCCATGATTACGGGATGTTTCGCTTCTTGTACATCACCCTACTCGTGCTCCATCATGTGCAATCTCTCCCACCAGCCAGTGTGCCCTGTTCCGAGCTCTTCACGTACAACTCTTGTGCACACACTAATGATTAATGATTAGGCTTCTTTTCTACACGTGAATGGTTATCACACCACCATTTCATGTTGATTACCTAGAGGGCATTTCACGTTTGCTACCCTAGGCCATGTATGTTTCCGTCCTAGCCACATTTATGCTAGGTGGTGCCCCTTCCTATCCATAGGATCATTCCTACCTTGAGATGATGCTTGGGGATGTTGAGGCTGTGTGTGGTGTAGAGGCCACCCCCCACCGAGGATCCTTTCATGAAACCCTCCAGTTTACAAGATTGAAAATCCTAAACTTTTGTGGATGGACGAATGGCTAGCAGGGTTCGCTAACTGGACAACAGAAGACGAAGAGCTCAAAGCACAACTAGATGAACTCCACATCTCCATTGAAGTTCGAGTGCCGGGCATAACGGTAATCAATCTATAGTGGGAGAGTCGACCAGCACGCCAAACTTAGTGGGTATACATAGGCCAGGTGCCAAGAAGAATAAGGAGAAGGTGGAAACCATCTCCGCAACCTACAACCATCCCACAACAACAAGATGGAGGGAGCTCTGCACAATAGATAATCAACACTATTCTACTTCGAGAATCGGGAAACTCAATCCACCAAGGTAATTATCACATTCAGTTTCCAAGTCGCACCTGATGCTGCAGCACAGATAACGGAAGCATTTGCTCACACTCTCACCAGAGAGACTAGGGATCTACTAAATTTGTTTCAAGAAAGAACACCACCCTCGCCGACAAGCTTGGACAGTGACTAAGCACCTCTAAGCTTCACATGAATCAGTACAACCTACCTCAAGACAGATCACACGTACCAACACGAGTACGCTCAATCAAGGTAATACTAGACTTGAAGGCTCACTACCAGCACGGAATCGACACCATGCTAGGTGGGGAGCGGTTTTTTGAGGTTCTGGCATCAGATCAGCCATTTGTCTTACCTTTGGTACAAGGCAATGTACCGTTTGAAATTTAAATCTATGTCCTAGTATAAGAGGTATACACGCCTCCTTGTAAAGGAAAAAAAAGAAAAAAAAACTTTTTGCAAGCTAAGCAGTGTGTCTTTCTAGCTCTCTTTCAGTAATCATGGCAAGCATTGCATTTCCAACATTTAGAGGAAAGAAGGGGGAGGATTTGGTAACAGACTTCGTATTGACTTTGAGGTAGCATGTGTAGTAAGCAACAAAGATACGCATGAATCTCGGGTTAGAATCTTTAAGCATCTCATGAAGCTAGAAGCTAGATCATGGTACAATGCACTTCCATAAGCAACCAAGGATGACTGAGAGCCCTTAAAAAATGCTTTTAAGAGGCGTTTTGGGGGAGGTACCGCTTCAGAGAAGTTATTGTTCACACATGGCTTATGGCCACTTCTCAAGGAGAAGGTAAAGGGTAGATTCTCGGCTATGTACGAGTTATCCGTTGAGATTGCTCGCCTTAAGGACAAGAAGTTGCGAATGAAAGCCAAAGAAACCAAGTCAACAGAAGCAAGAACATTGCGCAGACCAACAACCACAATAACCACCATTCCACCACCACCACAGACTCTTGGGGTAAGAGATGACCAAAAAGATATATTGGCCCATATTACTGACCAACTGCAGAATTTGTATGTCCACTTGATACAGCAAGGAAGAAATCAAGAAAGAGATCAAGACCCACGAAGATCACGACGACAAAACAAGAAGTATCACTGTTACAACTGCGGAGAAGATGGCCACGGTATGTAGTACTGTCCCAAACCATGACAAAACTATAATAGAGGAGGTAGGAGGAACCAATTGTCACCCCCTAGAGAAAGAAGACCCCCACCCCAAGCACCAGCCCCACCAACACAAATTCTATGCCCACCCCAGGCACCATCACAAGCATCCATTCCACCTCTTCCACCAGCACCACCACCTGATCGCCCTGTAAACATCATAAGGCTAGAAGAGAAAGGAAAAGTTGTAGTAGTGGATCCACCCAAAGCAAAGGAGGTGGACAAGGGTGAAGAGAAGGTAACCTTTTTAGAACCATTTGAAGCCATGACTGTGACAAGAGCTAGGAGGGAGAAAGCCACACAATCAGATGATGAGAGAATCATGAGACAAGAGACTAGCAAGACGCCATCCAGGCCACGATGGAAATTGGGCATCACCGACTTCTAGTTAGGGGAAAGTTCTAAACCCTATGATCTAACGTTGGATGTGGCGGAGCAAGGACCAAAGATTACATGGCCACAACTGCTACATCTCGCACCAAAGGTAAGGCGGCAATGGTACAAAATGGTGAGTACAAGACGCTCAAAAGCAAAGGTAGCCGGAGCAATTTCGGGTTGCAACATGGACGACATCCTTCCAACAAGTCAATATAAAAGGGAAGAGAATTGGGAATACCTACATTGATGGAGGTGCACAAATCTGTATGATGAGCGTAGCTATGATGCTTCAATTAGGGCTTGAGGTTGACAGGCCTTCTCCATGCAAGGCCAAGATGGCAAACAATGCCAAGGTAAAGTGTGTAGGTGTGGTATGTGTTGTGAATATAAAAGCTTTCAACACTGAGGTAGAGGTAGATGTTTTTGTAATGCCTACAAAGGGGGAGGGCTATCCACTAATCTTGGGAAGGCCATGGTTGATGGCCATGAAGGCAAAACAGGACTGGGGCACTGGCCTTCTACGCATGACCGATAAGAAAGGGGAGACAATCTACTACGACATGAAGATCGGTAAGCAGAATCAAATGTTTCTGGAAACATCAGTAGATGAAAGCACTAGCGAGTCTTCCACTTCTGAGGAGGAGACCACATTCATCGACGAAAGTGCCAGCTCCATCGATGTGATGGGCATCATCATAAAGGATCCACAAAGGGTAAGCACAACTGATAATCCTTCACCAGAAGGGAAACACAATGAAAAGGAGAGCAAATCACCTGGCCTAGGAGAAGGTAGGTTGAAGGGTATGTTATCCACGGAATTAACACTTGAGGAGAAAAATAGTTTTTTGCAAATGTTGATTGGATTTACTGACCTATTCATTGACAAGTATGAAAGAATCATAGGCATTACAGTGGTGGAACATCATATTAAGCTGAAGGAAGGGGTAAAACCAAATGTGCAGAAGCTACGACGATTGGGGGTCATACAAGAAAAGGCACTCTTAGCTGAGGTAAGGAAGCTGTTGGAAGCAGGATTCATCTATCCTATAGAAAACTTAGAGTGGGTGTCACCCGTAGTGGTGACGCCTAAAAATAATGGTAAGTGGAGGGTTTGTGTTGACTACAAACCCCTAAATGCAGCTACAAAGAGAGATCAATTTCCTCTCCCTTTCTTGGATGAAATTTTGAATGAAGTAGTAGGTTTTGAATGCTACACCGTGTGTGATGGTTATTTTGGATATTTTCAAATACGCATAGCCTTGGAAGACCAGCTATAAACCACTTTTATCACTCCATAGGGTTGTTTTGCATATAAGAGTTATGCCATTTGGTTTCACAAATGCACCTGTCACATTCCAAAGATATGTCACATATGTTTTTCAACCGTTCTTTTGAACATCCATAAGAGTGTTCATCGATGATTTTTGTATATATAGCTCTTGCATTTCACACTTATAAAAGGTAACTGAAGGTTTGGCCAGGTTGAAAAGCCTAGGCGGGTAATTAAATGTGGATAAATGCCACATTGGGGAGAGTAAAATCATTTTACTAGGCCATGAAATTTCAGTAAAAGGTATCATCGCCGATCCAAGTAAGGTATCTGCACTCATAGCCCTACCTTCACCCAACAACCACACGACAACTGGTCTCTTTTCTACAAAAAGTGAGGTACTTGAGTAGATTCATATATCTACTATCACAACTTGTTCTACCACTGCAACAGCTCACTCAAAAATCAACTTTTATTTGGGACGAGGAAAGTGAACATCACTAAAACAAAGTAAAAAAGGTCTTAGCCACCCTACCAACTATCTCACCACCTAAGTGGGATGAAAAATTCTATGTCACCTCAAGTGTGGGTGATGACTCATTGGGAGCTGTGCTACTCCAAAAGGATATGATGATGGCAGCAAAGAAAGGTTTCACCCATGTGGAACACTTAGTCCTAGCTCTTAGATTTGCAACAACAAAGTTTAGGTCATATTTTCTGCCTAAGCAATTTGTGATTCTAACCACGGATGAGATGTTTCCTTATGTTGTACAACACATGGATGTGTCTACGAGGATTACTAAATGGCTAGTTCATCTACAAGAATTTGACTACACGGTACAAGTGGAAAGCACGACAAGAGCAAGCTTGGGAGGATTCGTGACCTACCAAGGCTTTGAGAGGAAAGAGAAGCAATCTAAGAAGGAAGAGATTCGATCACTTCCAATACCACCGATGGTAGAAGGAGCACACTCTCTGTACTTTGATGAAGCTTACAAGCGAGCATCTGACAAGGCAGCTGTAGGCATAGTGGTCTTTGATGACAAAGGGGTAAAGGTATTTTTACTTGGCCATTTTTTAGATTCACATTCTAACAATGAAGCTGAGCATGCAGCACTAACCAAGGGTCTACAATGGTGTGTCTTGCAAGGGGTACAACGCCTGAATGTATTTGGAGATGCTCTACTTTTGGTAAGGCAAGTAAATGGAGTATAGACATGCAACAATCCAATCTTGAGGACTCATTTAAGTGGTGTAAAATCCTTGTTGGGTAAGTTTGAAGAAGTTCAAATACACCATATCCCAAGGGTTCAAAACCATGAAGCAGATGCTCTAGCAAGTGAAAGACTGTAGTAAGTGTTGGTTGGGGCCATAAAGCTAAAGCTCCCTCTATTTCAAGGTAGTGATGCCTTACCTCACATCATGCATTTTTTGGAAACAGGGGAATGTCCATAGGATTTTAACAAAGGGTCAGAAGCAATGGTTGATGCGGAAGGCCACAAGGTATTAGCTCATCAATGACGGTCTGTACTGTAAGGGTAAGGACCAAATACTCGGGAAGGTCCCTCTCTCTCATGAAATCACGGGAGTTATTGCTAGATGTCATGACGGGGTTTGTGGTGGTCACTTTGTCCTAGACATAACAAGTAGGAAAATCTTGCAGGCTGGCTTCATATAGCCTAGCCTCAACCGAGATGTACACCACTGGTGCAAGTCGTGTAAGCTGTGTCAAAAGGCCAGCACTAGGTCACTAATGCATGAACCACTGACACTTATTCTTTCATATGGACCATTTGAAAAGTGGGGTATCAATGCCATAGGAGCATTGCCTAGGGCCAATTCAAGAAAATTTTACATCATCATGGGGGGTCGACTATATGACTAGATGGGCAGAAGCTGCAGCCACCACTAGAATCACATCAGTAGAGGTAGCTAAGTTCATCTAAGAGAACATATGTTGTAGGTTTGGCACACCATTAGAGATCATCTCTTATAGAGGGCCAGGTTTCAGAGAAGACTTGGTAGGAGAATTAATGAAGAAAATCGGCATTACAAGGAGGCATTACCCTCATTGTAATGGCCTAGTTGAAAAGGTGAATGGAATGGTTTCTAAAATTATTACCAAGCAGGTAAACAATCATCTTGGAGACTGGGATCAGTACCTACTACCAACTTTGTGGGTCTACAGAACCTCATTTCGTACATCCTTGGGATTCACACCGTATCATCTGATATTTCGTAAGGAAAGTAATCTTGCCCAATGAAGTGCAACTACAAAGTCTCAGAGTAATGGCAAGACAACTTCAACGACCTAACATGCATTTGAGAGATCACATCATTGACTTGGAAAGAATTCAGCTAGACAGAGAAGAGCAATAAACTATTATGCGGCACAATCAAAGAACAGACAGCTTAGCTTCAACCAGCATTTGCGGCAAAAAGAACTGAAGAAAAGAATATTGATGCTCTGCTACGACAATCAATTCGACACACGCAAAGATAAGAAACTTCTTCTTCGATGGGAAGGCCCGTTCATCATCAGGAAAAAGTATGCCAATGGAAGCTACCAGCTTATGGAAGCTGATGGAAAACTTCATAAAACCAAGGTAAATGGTTGGCAGCTCAAACCTTATTTCCTTCGATTTGACCAGACTCCACCTATTGACATTCTACACAAGGATACACCATCAACCGCCACCTCCGATGACAATAATCAAGCAAATGATTTAGAGGCATGAATGCCCTAACCTAAGGGGGAGGGTTAATGATGTCGGGTTGTTCGCATCGCACTCTCGCTCAGCCCGAAAGCTGAGGTTCTAGGGAACGAATGGTGGACATCATTTTTTTTCAAAAAAACATCTCCCTCTCTTTCATCATGATCCGTACTTTCTTTGCCACACACACCCCTCTCTCTCCTACCTCTTATTTTCTTCCATCCATAGGCCGCACGGAATGAACCCCCCCATTTCCCCATCTTTTCCCTCTCTCACTACCTCCACTTTCCTGCCCCCTTTTTCCTCACTCTTCCTTCTTCTCCCTCGGTGTGTGAACATCCCATGAGGGGAGCTTAATAATACATCCTCCTTTTTTTAAATATATTCCACCCTTGACTTCATTAACCCTCCCCCCCTTCCTCACACAAACGGATGAAAGCCTAGCCTACCACCTCACCATCTCACCCCCCCCCCCCTTGTGCGTCCTCTCGGACCAGGCCATAGGGCGCACGGGATGACCCCTCTCCCTAAACCCCCTCACCCTCTCCCTCACCTTCTCAGGACCGCCATCTCTCATCTCTCACTCTCTCACACTCTCTCTCACTCTCGGTGTCGGCGCAGACAGGCCCGCAGGTGCACGATGCTAGAGCTCTCTCATCAAACACACTCAACACACACACACACACACACACACTCTCACCCCTCACACCCCACCCCTTAGCACTACCGCCGCTCGTCGCTTCCATCTCCCTGCACAGTAAAACCGTATATATATATATATATATATATATATATATATATATATATTATGAACTTAATAGAAAACCACCTCCTACTCCCATTCCCACACATTCATACAAACACATTCACCCACATACACACACACAAAACTATACAAAACATACACATACACCATACATATACCCATACACGCACACACGCATATAGCACTCACAACAAAAAAAAGAAGGAAAGGAAACTATCGCCACCAACATCAAAGGAAAGAAGGAGGCCAACTCACGCGTCACCAACACCAAAACAAGAAGTGGCGCCGAAGGCACTCCCCGGCCAGCATTGAAAGGAGGTCATTCAAAACATCATGGCTTCTCACAACAAAAACCGACTCCGACAACACTAAAACCTCACACCGACTGCCCGAACCATCGACAAAACCATCGTAAATACCCTAAAACCCCCACTCTTCCCTAAAATCCTAGACATGGCTAGTGGATTGTAAAAAAAATCTCCCCACCCCATCTTTCCTCTCTCTCTCTCTCTCTCTCTCTATTTCCCTCACTAGAGAAGCATCTAGGCCTTCTACAGCAACCAGAGGTTATTTGCAATGACCACTGGGTAAGGACCACCTTTCAAGCCTATATAAAGATGCCTCCACTTAGCACAAAAAAGGATATAAGGAATACACAAGGAAGAGGAGACACCCAAGAGAGAACACTCAAGTGTAGGAGGAGCATACTAGCTCCATGCACTCTTTATTGTAAACACCACTAAGCACGTAGTGCACCCATGCTTTAGAGCTAATGGAATCATGTTTTGTTGCAAGATTTGGGCATTCTAGCATTGGCAACGTCACCATTCCCCCCCATGATTCACCACACCACGTCGAGTCACTAATCACGACCACTCTATGCACATAAAGTAGTCACTACTCTCCACCAAGCAACATGAGCATGCTTGGATTGAAGGCATCGCTCCCAATGTTGGTGATTGACGTCGTCAGTGGATGCATCGTCTTGCTATTTCCCCTCAACTAACCCTCCCACTAACTCAAAACCTCGCCATGCACCATATGGTGCTCATATTCCACTTTACATCCCTAATGCCAAGAGCTAGGTTTGAAGTCATCAAGACCATCACTTGTAAGTATCTCCATTGCCAAGAAAGGGTGTAATGTTGTCTTGATCTTTTGAGTCCATTCTCGATTTTGGTTTCCTATAATTACGGGATGTTTCGCTTCTTGTACATCACCCTACTCGTGCTCCATCATGTGCAATCTCTCCCACTAGTCAGTTTGCCCTGTTCCAAGCTCTTCACATACATCTCTTGTGCACACACTAATGATTAATGATTAGGCATATTTTCTACACGTGAAAGGTTATCACACCACCATTTCATGTTGATTACCTAGAGGGCATTTCACGTTTGCTACCTTAGGCCATGTATGTTTGCGTCCTAGCCGCATTTATGCTAGGTGGTGCCCCTTCCCATCCATAGTATCACTCCCACCTCGAGATGATGTTTGGGAATGTTCAGCCTGTGTGTGGTGTAGAGACCACCCCATATGGCATGTCATTTTTGGCCATCAGTGTGTATAATATATATAAGTAAATAAATATATATATATATATATATATATATATATATATATATATATGTATATCTTTGTGTGTGTGTATGTGTGCATGTAAGGTCTTTAGCATGGTGTATCAACCGAATGCAAGCTTGGAGAGTACCCTTGCTCTCTCTCTCTCTCTCTCTCTCTCTCTCTCTCTCTCTCTCTCTCTCTCTCTCTCTCTCTCTCTCTCTCTCTCTCTCGCTCGTGTGTTGATAGAGGTAATATAGTCCACACACACACACACATAGAGAGAAGAGAGAGAGAGAGAGAGAGCACACACAATCAAGAGCCTATTTGTCTTTCTATCCCTCTTCCTATAGAGAGAGAGAGAGAGAGAGTGAGAGAGAGAGAGAGCACGAATGCCATTCATGGAAATGATTTTGTTAAAAATGCTGAAAGGAAAATGGGTTTGTCGTATTAGAGAGTGGCACAATAGCTCGCCTGATTCTTGATTTATCTAAAATCTAGATCTTTACAAAAAGACTATAGTTGGACATTTCTCATACCTACTTTTCTACACAATGTTGATGTATTGAAGTGTGATTTTGTTGTGAGTCCCACCTATATGTGGGATATTAACGTTTTACATCCTTTTCTCGATGCTCACTTTTTACGTAATGCGAGATAAGATAAAATCTCTTTGCTTTTTGAGAGAGAGAGAGAGAGAGAGAGAGATTTTTGATTGAGTTGTATTGATGAGGACACATACGCAGACACCAGCACAAGCAGACGTGCGTGCACGTGCACACACCACGAATTTACCTTTGAAGCATAAAAAATTTCCTATGAAACACTTGCTCCAAAGGACTATTTGAATGAATAGATTGCCAAGTAGTGGACTATTTTGAATGAATGAAACAATACTGGAAAGCCATGCTTAAGGGTGAGCCTTTGAGCTAGGAATACAGGATGCTATAAGATATGCAAAGTCTTTGATCTTGAAAATACAGATGAAGGATCTCCCTTTTTGACATGTGCATGATAATATTATTGAGCTTTGCCTGTTTTGGACACGAGGTACGCCGGGTTTCGCTCGTTTTTACCAATGGGCCAATCTTATACAGTTTCTCAAGATCACCCATGAGCACACCTAGAAACACTCACACTGTATCTTTCTCATGCCTCTATTCTTGCTTTTGAATGTCTCTATGTATCTATGTATGCATGTAATTACATAGTATGTATATACATGTGCGTGTGTGCATATTTATATGTACGTGTGTGTGTCTATCTATCTTTATACATCTCCATGACACACATCATGTTCTCTCTCTCTCTCTCTCTCTCTCTCTCTCTCTCTCTCTCTCTCTCTCTCTCTCTCTCTCTCTCTCTCTGTGTGTGTGTGTGTTTGGGTCTTCTTCATCTCCTTGTAGCCGCACTACCTCTTCACCTTAACCCCCCTTTTGATGACTCATCTTATCATCTCTCACATGCCGGCCTTTGACATCCACCAACCCCCCTCTTGTGAAGCCACATGGCATGCTTGAATGTCAATCTCCTTAATAGTGTAGATAGATAGATTCTAGTGGGCCTGCATTGGAGCAAGTTCATTGTTCCACCATGACCATAACGCCTCTCACCGCTTGGATGAGAGAGAGAGAGAATGTGACTGATGATAGCATGAGTGTGGCATATTCAGGCATGGGGAGACCATGATGTGTGTCATGGGGATGTATAAAGATAGATAGACACACACACATACATATAAATAATCACACACACACATGTATATACATACACACCTACATACATACACATATATGTATATAATTACAGGCATACAGAGATACATTCAAAAGCAAAAATAGAGGCATGAGAACAATATAGTGTGAGAGTTTTGATGTGTGCTCATGTGAGTGGTCTTGAGAAACTATATACAACTGGACCATTGGTACGAGCGAGCAAGTCCCAGAACGTCATTGAGGGAAGACCTTTTGAGATCATTGAGGGAAGATCGAAAAGACACTTCCTACTCAAAGTACATGGGAAGATCTTCGCCGCCATTAATGAGTATGGCCATGACCTACAAGGATTTTTTCAAAAGATTAAGGAGGCCATATCCATATCTCAACAAAGGCAAAAAGATGCTTCTAACAAGCACAGAAGGGCCTTAACACTCAAAGAAAATGATTCGGTCTTACTTAAGTTTCCTAAGGCTCGATTAAGCCAAACGACAGACAAAGATTCTACGGGCCATCAAAAGTATTATGCTAAGCTAGAAAAAAGATAATATGGTCCTTCCCAAATCTTGAAGCCCATCAATGAGACAGCTTACCAGCTCAAGTTGCCCAATCATTGGCACATACACAATGCCTTTCATGTGAGCCTACATCAAGTGAACCAGTAATCGAAGACCCTCCCAAAGTCGAAGACCAAGAAGAGGTGCTACAACCCCGAAGCTATCCTTCGGCATGAAGAGAAGATACAACCACATGGTAAGATTATCCGATTGTATTTTATTAAGTTCAAAAATTATCCTTCTGAAGATTCTAGATGGATGCAAGGAATACATCTTAATGATAGTATGAACCTTGTCAATGGTTAATGCTACATTAGAGTAAGCAGATGTAAAAATTTCTTTTAAATGACCCATGGTTTTGTCTTATAAGACTAGTTCTCTTTTTAATTGTACACAAATTTAAATAGTATGCATTCTTAGAATCATGTTTGTGATGACAACGTCTCTCAAACACCAAGTAGAATTTGTTACTCTACTTTGGGAGAATAAAATGGACTAAGGAGAAGAAATGCTTGCAGCATCTATGTCTCCCAAGCACCAAATGGGTTAGTCATCCATCTTGGAAAGATGTCGTAGGGTGAAAAGGGATCCTCTACTTGCTAAGTAAGATTGACTAATGACTAAGGATTTATCTCCTCTACCTGATAGTAGTCAAGGATGACTATGACTTCAAGAAAGAGGTAATGTCATAACATATAATATCTAACCAACCCAAATGATTTTCTCGTATTAAATTGATCATTTAATGTGGGATAATCAACAGGAACAAGGGTTAAGATATAGACATGTGCTTATATACCTATCTCAACACGGGGCCAATGGTAAAGGGGCCCAGATGAGAGATGGTCCATCAAACAACAAGGCTAACCAATGGATCACAAGACCTTAGGGTTAGCTTCATTGAAGACCTCTGATAGTTAGGGCTGAGCTTGAGGTGGGAACCCGCCCCAAGCTTAAGGTTCTTGAGGTGCTTGTCATGCTTGATGACTAAGGTGCTTGAGGTGCTTGATGACTGAGGTTCTTGAGATGCTTGATGTGCTTGATGATTGAGATTCTTGTCATGCTTGAGATGGTAAGGTTGTACTTAAGGTGAGAACCTAGCCCAAGCTCGTGGGGCTTAAGGGCCAAGCTTGTGGTGGGAACTGGGCCTAAGCTTGAGGGACTTGAGGTGTCAAAAAGTCAAGATTCAATCCCTACAAGGAGGGCGGGAGTCCGAGAGCACACACACACCCACACAAGGCATGCTTGGTACAAAGAAATAAAAAGGGACACTTGTCAAGTTCCTCCTCATGTTGCCCTCATGGTGTGCCTCAAGCCTATTGATTGGCCACCCAAGGGGTCCAATGATAATTTAGGAGATGTAATTAATTGTATTTGCATTTATCAAGTCCTCTCTCTCAAAGGGAAAAGAGTGACACTTGTCCCAAGGCTACCCTTGTTTCTTGTAATGCCTCTTGCTTGTGATTGGCTAGGCCTGGAGGGGTCCAATGAGCTTCAAGCATGAGCTACAAGCGGGGGTCGACCAAAGCAAGCTAGGGGGTTCCTTGAGGGGTATACTCCTCACACACACTCACACACACTCTCATTGAGTGAAGTGCAAAGTGCAAAGAGCAAGAGCTCCCTCTCCTTCTCCACGAAAGTAGAGGTTGAGAGCCTACACCAACACTCTTGTCTATGGAGTGCAAATCCAACCTAGAGTCATGCTTTAATGCTTAATCTTGCCATCTTCTCCATCTTCATTACTATGCTATTATGTATGCTAGCAAGAAGAGTGATGATAAGTGAGGAACTAATTATTTATCCTATGAAATGTTTCTTCTTCCTCTTCCCTACCCTCATTCCCTGCTAGCTCTCTGGACCTTCAAAGGTGTTCGAGGTCTTGGGATTCAGACTTCGGATAGTTAAAGATTTTCACAAGCTTTATGTTATTCTTGTGATGTGTGAAGCTTTCCATCTTCATTGCATCACCTAGGTCACAAGGAAAACAATGATTGTATTGTAACAAGTCTCTCTTAATGGGAAAAATCATAATATAAATGCCTATTGGAGGGGGGACCGGATCCAAATAAATCCATTCCTCAACTGTTGTCATGTTCTCTAAGTTCTCTCTCTTTCCGCAAAGTATTTTCGTTCCAAGTTAACTAATTGCTATGTCTATGTTGTTATCTTCAATTATGTTCACCCGCTATGCTCACAAAGTAATTTATCGAAAGTACTCTTATTAATTCCGCTACTATCAAGTTAATAGGCCAATTCTATTACATTGGTATCAAAGCATTTGGTTTCTCTTTTCTTGCTTAAGAAGAGAGGTCCTTAAGTAGCCTATAAATGGTTGATGTTATTAATTATATTAGGGTAAGTGGAACTGGGATCTTTTATTGGTTTTGTTGAGCCCACTATGTGGGATATGGTGCACACCTTGGGAGCTTTGGACTTAATAATGGAGTATTTTTTAGACTTGCCTATGGCTTTACCATTATTGAGCCATAAGAAGTCCGAAAGGAGCTAGCCCTTGGCAGCTCTTCTATGTTCGACCTACTCCACTACTCTCTATAATTAACCACTTCGAGCCGTGGGTCTAGATACTTAAGAGCCAATTTTCAAAGGCTAAGAGGAGTGGCTACTAAGGTTTTGAATTTTACCAAAGCATACACTAAGTACGTACACAGATTTTGTTAACATGGCTGACAATAATCAAGAGAGTAGAATGAACATTGATATCTTTGATTTTCCACATGAAGGTGCTAATGATGATGCCCCCGTGTTCGTCAATTATCTTGTTACTAGGTTGCAGGAAGCTATGGGCAACCCTGCTTTGCAAGCCGAAGTTACACAACACCATCATGCTTATGGGATTTCCCTTCCTCTCCAAGAGGAGAGAGAGCTTAGGAGGCCTTTTGAAGATACCCCCAACATAAGACTCTCTCCCATCATACGAGAGGAGGAAGCCAAAGAGAAAGAAATCAATAAAACTTTAAAGTTCCTCTGAAGATGTGGTTGTATGAAGACGGCCGTCTAGATGATCACCCACTCCTCCCAAGAGGAAAACATCAACACACAGTCCTTCTCCTCGTCATTCCAATAGGGAAGAGAGGAAACAAAGGAAGAAAATTGCTAGAAAGAGGTCACCATCTTCTCCTTCTTCTTCACCTTCCTCCTCTTCCGATGAAAGCTATGGCTATTCTCGTAGAGAATACAAGAGGGGAGGGCATCGCAAATCATACCCTGCATGATGAGGGTCACAAAAGCTAAAGAGGTTCAAGGAGGGAGGAAAGAGTATCTCATTTATGACCTATGATGGCACCTTTGGTGCTACCGACAAAGTGTTGGCCTTCATCCAACAATTTGATGCAACCATTGGAGACGAGGGCTTCATGGAGTTCTCCAAGCTACACCATGTAGCTATGCACTTCCAAAAATTAGCTCGTCAATGGTGGGCTAGCCTTCATGGCAATGGAAAAGCCCCAAAGACATGGAAAACTATACAAGTTTCCATCATGAAGCAATTCCTTGCATGCGATGCAAAGGACAAAGTGATTACCAAATGGTGTAGCTTGAAGCTTCTCTCTCATGAGTCTATCCACAAGTATGTAGACAAGTTTTGGGATTTACAGCTCAAGGCTACTGTCTCTCAAAAGATAGACTTTGCCAAGAAAAAGTAGCAATTTTGTGTGGGATTACCTGACGATATGGCCGAATACATCAACTCTCAACGTCCTGGTTCTATCACTAAAGTAATTCATCACACCATGGTTGCTTCGTGCATCCGTTTCAATCAAGGGGGTAGACAAAATGTCAAGCCCATAGAAAACAAAGACAGAATAATGCAAAGGGGAAAACCAATGCTCAAAATTCTTACCAAGGCACTTCCAACAACAATAGCAACAATCGGTCCAAGGAGAAGGGAGTTTACAAAGGAAAAAACAAACTCTCTCCTAAAGAGCTTGAAGATTTTTGCAAGGACCATAACTGTTTCAAGTGTGTGGAGCAAGCACATGGCTATCGTTCTTTCCCCGAGAAGAATGCTCACAATGAGACTCCTAGGGATTCCACCATCAAAGCTCCAAAAGAGGATGTTCATTGCAAAGGATCATCACATGATGTCTTTATCTTGTTTGACCCTGGCTCTATTCACAACTTCATATCAGCAGAGTTGGCCACCAAGCTAGGCATTCAAGCTTTTGAGATGGGAGATATGGTAGTGACTGACACGACAGTCATGGGATAGCAAGCCTCCGTTACTCCCTTGATTGGGAATCTCTGGCTTCATGTCCAAAGCTATGTCAACAAAGAAGACTTTTTCATCTCTCCTCTCCAACATGCGGATGCTATCTTAGGGGCACCATGGTTTGATTGCATGGCTACCAATACGAAGTTCCCTGAAAGGAGAATCTACTTCACCTACAGGGGAAAGGACATGTATATAGATGCTAGTGAGCGTGGTCGCACTATTCCACTTGTAAATCCTCCTGCTTTTGATAAATCAATGAAGAGCTCAGTTTCTGCATACATGATTTTTGTCAAAGAATCTCTAAAAGATTCTAATGTTTCATCAAATGTAAATGGTAGGAATCAAGAAGAGTTAGACTAGTCAATTTTCTAAAAGGATTCCAAGATGTTCTCATCAATGATGTCCCTATGGAATTACCTCGAAAATGAGGGGATGATGACCATCTCATTGATCTCCTTCCAAGAAGTTCACCGCTTAACAAGCCTCCTTATCGAGTCTCTCAAGATCAACAAGAGGAGATCATGAGGCAAGTATAGGAATTGGTAGACAAAGGGATGGTGAGGTGTAGTTCCTCTCCCTTTTGTTCTCCAGTCCTTCTAGTGAAAAATAAAGATGGTGCATATCGTATGTGTGTGGACTATCGAGCACTAAACCATATCACTATCAAAAATAGATTTCTTGTGCCTCGAGTAGAAGATTTGTTTGATAAGCTATAAGACTCTACTTACGCCATTCGGATTGACCTTAAAAGTGGATATCATCAAATAAGGATAGTGGATGAAGATATCCTAAAGACCGTGTTTTGCACAACGTTTGGTCTTTATGAATATCTAGTCATGCCTTTTGGCTTGACAAATGCACCAGCTACGTTCAATTGTATAATGGAGAAACTTTGTAGACCTTACCGCAAATTCACTCGAGTGTTATTTGATGATATCATCATCTACTACAGGTCTTTGGAGGAACATAAGAAAAATCTCCAAGTGATTTTTCAAGCATTGAGGAAGAACAAGTTTTTTTTCAACCAAAAGAAAAGTCCATTTTTCCTCCAAGAAACTCAATACTTAGGTCATATTATCTCTCAAGATGTATCCGTATGGATCCATCAAAGTTAGAGTTAATAAAAGCATGGCCTAATCCAAGGAATCTACATGAGCTAAGAAGCTTTATTGGTATGTGCGCATACTGTAGATACTTCATATCAAAATTCTCTCAGATAGAAGGATGTTAAGTGTGTATGGACTGCTAAGGAGAAAAATGATTTTGATAAGCTCAAAGAAAACCTTACCTCCCAACCAGTCCTCATGCTTCCGGATCTCTCAAAGCCATTTGAGGTCCCATGTGATGATTGTGGTGATTTCCTTAGAGCAGTCTTGCTTCAAGAAATGCATGCCATAGCATATGAGAGTTGTGGACTCAATACCGATGATGAACAATTCTTGGGAATTTATGAGAAAGATCTTTTAGCTATTCTACATGCCCTAGACACATGGAAGCACTACCTATTTGGGACTCCATTTATCCTACGAACCGACCACCAAAGTCTCAAATATTTCATGATGCAAACCAAGCTTTCCGACAAACAAATGAGGTTGGAATTTTTTTTTTTGCAATTCAATTTCCATATTGCTCACATTTTTGGTAGCACAATCAAGTGGCCGCACTTTCACGACGAGCAAAAGTTAATGCGGTGTCTATAGCTACTCACAATGATCTATCCTCTATGATAGATGAGTATGCTACTAACTCTCACTTTGGAGACATAATGTAAGCCCTTGATTTGGGGAATAAAGAGGAACCATTCACCTTGCAGGATGGTTATCTTCTTCACGAAAATAGGCTATGTGTTACCCATTCCCTTCCTGCGAAAGTTAGGTATGAATCCCATGCTATTCCCTATGCAGGGCATAGAGGTATTTAGCCTACGCTTCGAGGAGTAGAGACATAATTCTATTGGCCTACCATGAAAGTGGACATACAAGAGTATGTTTCAAAATGCGTAGTAAGCCAAAAGACCAAATATGATAGAGGGAACCAACCTGGATTACTCCAACCATTGCCTATCCCAAATTCACTATGGGAGAGTATATCCATGGATTTCATATTTGGATTTCCCAAGTCTATCCATAGGAATACGGGAATATGGACAATACTCGATAGGTTTAGCAAGGAAGCACACTTTATTTCTGTCAAAAAGACTATTAAGGCACACCAATGGAAACTCTCTCTTCATATCTCAGATTTTCAAACACCATGGATTACCAACATCCATCGTGTCAAATAGAGATCCTAGAATGACCACTAATTTTTGGTTTGGAAAGGTCTCTTTGAAAATCTAGGAACAAGATTGAATTTCTCTTTGGCCTATCACCCACGAACGGATGGCCAAAGTGAGATAGCCAATCTTATGATACTTGATCTACTAGAAACTTATGTTATAGAAGTAGATCAATGCTCACAATGGAAAAAGTACTTACCTCTTGTAGAGTATGCCTACAATAATACTGTACATACTTCTACGGGAAAAGCACCTTTTGAGATCATTGAGGGAAGACCAAAAAGTCCCTTTCTATTTAAAGTGAATGGGAAGATCTTCACCGCCGATGAGTATAGGCGTGACCTACATGAATCTTTTCAAAAGATTAAGGAGGCTATATCCATATCTCAACATAGGCAAAAAGCTGTTGCTGCTAACAAGCATAGAAGGGCCTTAGCATTCAAGGAAAATGATTGGGTTTTACTTAAGTTTCCTAAGGCTCGATTAAGGCAAATGATGGGCAAAAATCTTACAGGACATCAAAAGTATTATGCTAAGCTAGCAAAAAGATACTATGGTCCTTTCCAAATCTTGACGCCCATCAATGAGACGGCTTACCAACTCAAGTTTCCCAACCATTAACTCATACACAATGACTTTCATGTGAGTCTACTTAAGCCCTACAAAGGAGAGCCACCAAGTGAACCAATTATCGAAGACCCTCCCGAAGTTGAAGCCCAAGAAGAGGTGCTACAGCCCAAAGCTATCCTTCGGCATAAGGACAAGGTACTATGACATGGTAAGATTATTCGACGGTATCTTATTAAGTTCAAACATTATCCTTTTGAACATGCTAGATGGATGCAAGGAATAAAAATTAAGGATAGTATGAACCTTGTCAATGCTTACAATGCTACATTAGAGTAAGGAAATGTACAAATTTATTTTAAATGACCCATGTTTCTTGTCTTATAAGACTAGTTCTCTTTTTAATTGTGCACAAATTTAAATAGTATGCATGCTTAGAATCATGTTTGTAATGACGACGTCTCTCAAACACCAAGTAGATTTTGTCACTCTACTTTGGGAGAATGAAATGGACTAAAGAGCAGACATGCTTGCGGCAGCTATGTCTCCCAAGCACCAAACGGATTAGCCATCAATCTTGGAAAGATGTGGTAGGGTAAAAATGGATCCTCTACTTGCTAAGTAAGATTGACTAATGACTAAGGCTCTAAGATTGACTAATGACTAGGGCTCTAAGATTGACTAACGACTATGGCTCTAATACCTCATAGTCGAGAACGATTATGATTTCAAGAGAGAGGTAATGTCATAAGATCTAATATCTAACCAACCCAAATGATTTCCTCATATTAAACTGATCATTTAATGTGGGAGAATAAACGGGAACAAGTTAAGATATAGACGTGTGCTTATAGATATATCTTTATACGGGAGCAGTGTGGTAGAGGATCCCAAATGAGAGATGGTCTATCAAAGAGCAAGGCTAAACAATGGAGCATAAGACCTTAGGGTTAGTTTCATTGAAGACCTCCAATAGTTAGCATAAAAGTCCTTTGAATTTAGGTAAGCTAGGGCTAAGCTTTAGGTGGGAACCCAGCCCAGGCTTAAGGTGCTTGTCGTGCTTGATGACTAAGGTGCTTGATGACTAAGATTCTTGAGGTGCTTGATGCTTGAGGTACTTGTCATGCTTCAGATGCTAGGGTTGTACTTGAGGTGAGAACCCAGCCCAAGCTTGAGGGGCTTAACGGCCAAGATTGTGGTGGGAAGCGGGCCTAAGCTTGACGGGTTTGAGGTATGAAAAAGTCAAGATTCAATCCCTACAAGGAGGGGGGGATTCCTACAAGAGGGGGAATGAGAGAGAACACCCACACACTTACACAAGGCATGCTTGGTACAAAGAAATCAAAAGGCACACTTGTCAAGTTCCTCCTAATGTTGCCCTCTTGGTGTGCCTCAAGCCTATTGGTTGGCCACCCAAGGGGTCCAATGATAATTTAGGAGATTAATTAATTGTCTTTGCATTGATCAAGTCCTCTCTCTAAAAGGAAAAAGGGGGACACTTGTCCCAAGGCTACCCTTGTTGCTTGTAATGCCTCCTACTTGTGATTGGCTAGGCCTGGAGGGGTCCAATGAGCTTCAAGTGTGAGCTACAAGGTGGGGTTGACAAAACCACGCTAGGGGGTTTCTTGAGGGGTATACTCTCCCACACACACTCACACACACTCTCATTGTGTGAACTACAAAGTGCAAGATCTCGTCTCCTTCTCAAGGCAGCTAGAGGTTGAGAGCCTACACCAACACTCTTTGCTATGGAGTGCAAATCCAACCAAGAGCCATGCTTCAATGCTTAAGCCTGCTATCTTTTCCATCTTCATTACTATGCTTTTATGTATTCTAGCAAGAAGAGTGATGATAAGTGAGGAAATAATTCTTTCTCCTATGAAATGTTTGTTCTTTCTCTTCCCTACCCTCATTCCCCGCTAGCTCTCTCCACCTTCAAAGGTGTTTGAGATCTTGGGATAGTTAAAGCTTTCCATAAAGTTTATGTTATGCTTGTGATGCATGAAGCTTTCCATATTCCTTGCATCACCTAGGTCGCAAAAAACGCAAAGATTGTATTGTAGTCTCTCTTAATGGGAGAAATCATAATACAAATGCCTATTGGAGGGGGACCGGCTCCACATAAATCCGGTCCTCAATTGTTGTCATGTTCTCTAAATTCTCTCTCTTGCAAAAGTATTGTTCATGCCAAGTGAACTAATTGCTATGTCTATGTTGTTATCTTCAATTATGTTCACCAGCTATGCTCACAATGTATTTTCTCAAAAGTACTCTCACTAATTACGCTACTCTCAAGTTAATAGGCCAATTCCATTACATGATAACTCTGATATTTTTTGTCTAGGATGTTCAAATGATAACTCTGCCTAAGATATTCAAACGATAACTCTTCTCGATAAGGTTACCGCTCCACAAAGGAGATGACCTATCAATGGGAGAGGATAATGCATACGTAGTCATACTTTTTAGGATAACATTTAGACAAGTAGTGTGTGTGTGTGGGGAGGGGGGGGGGGGGGGGGGGGGGGGGGGGGGGGGGGGGGGGGGGGGGGGGGGGGGGGGGGGGGGGGGGGGGGGGGGGGGGGGGGGGGGGGGGGGGGGGGGGGGGGGGGGGGGGGGGGGGGGGGGGGGGGGGGGGGGGGGGGGGGGGGGGGGGGGGGGGGGGGGGGGGGGGGGGGGGGGGGGGGGGGGGGGGGGGGGGGGGGGGGGGGGGGGGGGGGGGAGAGGAGAGGGGGAGCTCTCACACAACCCCGAACTTTCTTGCTTGGCCATTATTGGGAATATCCTGCAATAAATGCATCCCAAGAGACAATATCCTAAACATTAATATTTTCAAGGTGCTTTTGTGAATGTACCATGGGTGGACATGTCAATCTAAGCAATCCTATAAAAAAATTGTTCTCCAAGAGCCCTTGACTGTAATCACGTCATCAACTATATTCCCCATGGTAGTTTCACATATGCCACGTGTGTTCAAGATGCAAGCATAGGTGGTTCATTTGGAGGAGAAAATTTGCATTGCATCCTACGAGAAAAATCTAGAGTTTTTGTGTGCTAGAAATGTTGATACATGCCTTGCAACGAGCATACTCTCCTAGACCAATGGGACAAGTGGGCAGGAGGGCCAACTGGATGTAGGGAGGGCCCCCAAAGGATGCTCGTGATGGGGGATGAGAAGCACACGGTGTAGCCGTGCTGCGAAGGACAAAGAGGGTCAATGAGAGTGCCACAAGAAATGATAAAAAATACAAAAGGGACATACAACATTGCAACTATGCAAAGCAAAGGCCATGCGAGTCCCTATCGGCTCGATCTATCCGTCATCAAAGCTTGCGGCCGATGACCCTTTTTTGTTGGGTGTTGACGGTCGTCATCCGTCTCTTCGGTCATGTCATGCAATGTGTCGCTTGCTTCGTGCTTCCATACAAGTTGCCTATCTCTCAGCGTCGCCCGTCGTCGTCCACGTCCTCCAACCCCCACACTCATGTGATGTTCGTCAGTGTGTATGTCAGTCAGTTATCCATGTACATCATGATGTAGTTATTGGTGGCTCAGTCAAGTACCTATTGACCCTCATCCGTGTGCTTGGTTCCTTGTCGCACCACAAGCCGTCCCCTCCACGCATCGGGTATCGTCAATGGACGCGTTGTTCACACTCTCGGCCATCGCATCCTCTCATGGAAACGTTCTCTAGCGGCCTTCCCCCAATAAAGGGGGTTCCCCCCGTTTGCCGGCCCGTGGGTCATGGTTCTTGGGGGGTTTGTCGACCCACGCCGGATTGTGTACAATTATAAGATAGTGGTCCTCGATTGAGACGAGAAGAGGACGGAACGCGGAGCGAAGGTCACGTGAGATGAGGTGACAAGTTCCCTGCACCCCTCTTGTGATGTTGGGATGCAATCCCCTCCTCGGGCGAGTGCCAAGGCTACCTTCCACCGACAGGCTTGGCTATTTTTGGGTCGTTTTTAGGTCTCGTGGGGCTCAACACACTCGAGGTGGCCGATGGGGCTCGATAGGTGATGAGTGATGGTGGACTGTGTCTAGGGTTGAGGCACAGACTACAGTGGGCTCACGCTTGGGCTGCGGTGTGCTCAAGGAACATGGCGGACATTTTTTCCGTTGCAAGGTACATGCGTCTTGTATCGATACGGAAGGTCACGAACCCGTGTGCATAAGTAAACCAAAAGCTATTTTAGAAAAAACCTTTTTTTGTGTGATCCAATGATATTTCAAATAAATAGAATTTTAATATTAATTTACACTTGTAAAAAAAAATTACATAAAAATATAATTTTTTTCTTAAATTACCATGTAAATAAATAGGTTGAGATATCTTGATTTTTAATTTATTTACATTAGTTTAAATAAAAAATAGAAAGTGACATGGCTATTGAGGTGGCGATGCATGAATGACGTGGTCATCCATGTGGAAAACTTATGTGGATGATTGATGACATGGAATGCATGGGTGGAAAGATGAGGTGGAGATGGGATCCCCTCATTTGCCATGTCATATGATGACATGTAATGATAAGGTGGCAAAAAAGGACGTGATGAGTTGGCAAGGTGGCGATGTGGCATGCTTGGTGGCTCATGAGGTGGTGAGTGATTTGGCAAGCCATGCAAGCAATACTTACATGTGGCATGTGAGGTGGTGGATGACATGGCACTTAAGGTGAAGTGGCATGCAAGGTGGAAGTGAAGGGTGATGGATGAGTTGGTAATTAGAGTGACATGGCAAGCCAAGTGTTATGGTCAAAGTGTTGACTGTGGTGATGTGGAAGGTGAGATGGGGTGATGACATAGACCTCTGGTGATGTGGCAACCTCCTTGCATGAGGTGGACTAGCCAACTATGATTAGGAGAGTAGAACCAAGCCATGGTTGGTTGACAAGTGTCAAAATTTCTAGGTTTGGTATTTACCAAACCTAAGGAGGCACATCTCAAGTGAATGGCGCAAGTGAAAAAATAAAAACAATGAAAATGTGTCTTTCCCTTGACTCAAATATTTTTTGATGAGGACCTTACACTAAGAGTTATGACATGTATGAAAATCAAAATGAGTGGCAATGTACATTATGGATTTAAAAGACACTATATCAAGGTTCTTTGAGAAGTCTGTTATTTTCTAAGGTAGATCTTTAAAAAATGAACCGTTGAAGTTTTCTTTTGCATGATCACATTCCTTGGTTCATAATCTATCAGATGATCGTTGGATCTTTCAAAATAAGTTCTACATCATTAGATATCTGGTGTAAAAAAACTAGGTTTTTGTAAATAGAAATTCTAACAAAGAAAAATGAATATTAATTATACAAAGATTCAAAAAATTATGAATAAATCAAGTTAAATGGCTTGCCAAGTGAAAATTTCATATGCCCATCAAGGTCTAATGTTGTGACAAGGTGTGACAGGCTGAACTAGATAAGTCATTGCACAATAAAATTACCATTTAGATGTGAGAAAATGAAGATCAGAGTTTTCCATTGTGTTTGTAACTATGTGCTTTGTGTGGCTACCAAATATTGCCTCTTCAAAGTAAGTGCAAGCATATCAAATGTACGTAGGAATGGCAAAAAAGAGGTTGTTTCTTGGTTGTCTTGGTGGGGGCAACTTCTAAAAGTGGGTACACCTTATCATGCATACACCCTAATACACTATTATTTATAGGTTAATCAATAAGAAGTCACAAACCCTATCATTATTATGATAAGGAGTACACCATTTTTTGTGTGCTTCTCTCTCCTTTCTCTCACACTTCTCCTTCTCCCTTGTGCCTCCATCCTTGTTGTGTGCTCTTCAATTGGTATAAGAGCCGGTGGGAAGCAACCGATAGTGCACCGGGTCACTGTCACAAATCATCAAGGAGAGCTTTGGTGAGTGCAGAGAAGAAATCAAGTGTTGTAAATAATTTTGTAGGGCATTCCTACCCTCAAAGTTGGCATTTTTTACTGTTTCGGTCTTTGTTCGGGCCTTGCAACGTTCATACAAGAATTTTTGTCATCTTTGATGGCACCCCTATTTTTGCGTTTTTTTGCAACAAGTGTTTTTCTTAGGCAAAAATAAGCTGCAAGGGACGTATTTGGTCACATATATAGTTTGCAGACATTTACAAGTTACTGCAGTCTTTGTGACAGTGCAATTTTGCTGTAGTTTTGGGCATTGTAGTGCGCATACTAGCTTGTGGATTGCCTTGTGTATGCAAATTGTGGGATGTATGAACAAACAGTTTGGGATTATATACTGCTTTTGTGAGGGTCATGGTGAGGTTTTGTGAAGCCGATTGGTACTTGAGGTGAAGATCACTTTGGTGGAATAGATATTGGAGAGTGATCCCCCAACAACCCCTTTCTAAAGCTCAATCCATGTATAGACTTGTGGCACAGCTAGTCAGTGGATTGTATACATCTGTTAACAAGCATAGAAGGGCCTTAGCATTCAAGGAAAATGATTGGGTTTTACTTAAGTTTCCTATGGCTCGATTAAGGCAAATGATGGGAAAAAATCTTACAGGACATCAAATGTATTATGCTAAGCTAGCAAAAAGATACTATGGTCCTTTCCAAATCTTGACGCCCATCAATGAGACGGCTTACCAACTCAAGTTTCCCAACCATTAACTCATACACAATGCCTTTCATGTGAGTCTACTTAAGCCCTACAAAGGAGAGCCACCAAGTGAACCAATTATCGAAGACCCTCCCGAAGTTGAAGCCCAAGAAGAGGTGCTACAACCCAAAGCTATCCTTCGGCATAAGGACAAGGTACTACGACATGGTAAGATTATTCGACGGTATCTTATTAAGTTCAAAAATTATCCTTTTGAAGATGCTAGATGGATGCAAGGAATACAACTTAAGGATAGTATGAACCTTGTCAACGCTTACAATGCTACATTAGAGTAAGAAAATGTACAAATTTATTTTAAATGACCCATGTTTTTTATCTTATAAGACTAGTTCTCTTTTTAATTGTGCACAAATTTAAATAGTATGCATGCTTAGAATCATGTTTGTGATGACGACGTCTCTCAAACACCAAGTAGATTTTGTCACTCTACTTTGGGAGAATGAAATGGACTAAAGAGCAGACATGCTTGCGGCAGCTATGTCTCCCAAGCACCAAACGGATTAGTCATCAATCTTGGAAAGATGTGGTAGGGTAAAAATGGATCCTCTACTTGCTAAGTAAGATTGACTAATGACTAAGGCTCTAAGATTGACTAATGACTAGGGCTCTAAGATTGACTAACGACTATGGCTCTAATACCTCATAGTCGAGAACAATTATGATTTCAAGAGAGAGGTAATGTCATAAGATATAATATCTAACCAACCCAAATGATTTTCTCATATTAAAATGATCATTTAATGTGGGAGAATAAACGAGAACAAGGTTAAGATATAGACGTGTGTGCTTATAGATCTATCTTTATACGGGAGCAGTGTGGTAAAGGAGCCCAAATGAGAGATGGTCTATCAAAGATCAAGGCTAAACAATGGAGCATAAGACCTTAGGGTTAGTTTCATTGAAGACCTCCAATAGTTAGCATAAAAGTCCTTTGACTTTAGGTAAGCTAGGGCTAAGCTTTAGGTGGGAACCCAGCCCAGGCTTAAGGTGCTTGAGGTGCTTGTCATGCTTGATGACTAAGGTGCTTGATGAATAAGATTCTTGAGATTCTTGAGGTGCTTGATGCTTGAGGTACTTGTCATGCTTCAGATGCTAGGGTTGCACTTGAGGTGAGAACCCAGCCCAATCTTGAGGGGCTTAACGGCCAAGATTGTGGTGGGAAGTGGGCCTAAGCTTGACGGGTTTGAGGTATGAAAAAGTCAAGATTCAATCCCTACAAGGAGGGGGGGATTCCTACAAGAGGGGGAATGAGAGAGAATACCCACACACTCACACAAGGCATGCTTGGTACAAAGAAAGCAAAAGGGACACTTGTCAAGTTCCTCCTAATGTTTCCCTCTTGGTGTGCCTCAAGCCTATTGGTTGGCCACCCAAGGGGTCCAATGATAATTTAGGAGATTAATTAATTGTCTTTGCATTGATCAAGTCCTCTCTCTAAAAGGAAAAAGGGGGACACTTGTCCCAAGGCTACCCTTGTTGCTTGTAATGCCTCCTACTTGTGATTGGCTAGGCTTGGAGGGGTCCAATGAGCTTCAAGCGTGAGCTACAAGGGGGTGGGGTTGACAAAACACAATGTGTGAACTACAAAGTTCAAGAGCTCGTCTCCTTCTCCAAGCAGGTAGAGGTTGAGAGCCTACACCAACACTCTTTGCTATGGTGTGCAAATCCAACCAAGAGCCATGCTTCAATGCTTAAGCTTGCTATCTTTTCCATCTTCATTACTATGATTTTATGTATTCTAGCAAGAAGAGTGATGATAAGTGAGGAAATAATTCTTTCTCCTATGAAATGTTTCTTCTTTCTCTTCCCTACCCTCATTCCCCGCTAGCTCTCTCCACCTTCAAAGGTGTTTGAGATCTTGGGATAGTTAAAGATTTCCATAAAGTTTATGTTATGCTTGTGATGCATGAAGCTTTCCATATTCATTGCATCACCTAGGTCGCAAAAAACACAAAGATTGTATTGTAACTAGTCTCTCTTAATGGGAGAAATAATAATACAAATGCCTATTGGAAGGGGACCGGCTCCACATAAATCCGGTCCTCAACTGTTGTCATGTTCTCTAAATTCTCTCTCTTGCAAAAGTATTGTTCATGCCAAGTGAACTAATTGCTATGTCTATGTTGTTATCTTCAATTATGTTCACCAGCTATGCTCACAAAGTATTTTCTCAAAAGTACTCTCACCAATTACGCTACTCCTAGGTTAATAGGCCAATTCCATTACATGATAACTCTGATATTTTTTGTCTAGGATGTTCAAATGATAACTCTGCCTAAGATATTCAAACTATAACTCTTCTCGATAAGGTTACCGCTCCAAAAAGGAAATGACCTATCAATGGGAGAGGATAATGCATACATAGTCATACTTTTTAGGATAACATTTAGACAAGTAGTGGGGGGGGGGGGGGAGAGCTCGAGCTCGAGCTCTACATCGACTTACAAGACGATGAATATCTTTGCAAAATTAAATCAACCCTCCACTAACCATCTCAGCATGAATTTGTTTGCGAATGTCATTGAGATGCAAGTATATGGAGACTACATTGGAGCACTCACTTTGCTTCCTCTTCACAAAACCCGAAACTTTCTTGCTTGGCCATTATTGGGAATATCCTGCAATAAATGCATCCCAAGAGACGATATCCTAAACATGAAGATTTTCAAGGTGCTTTTGTGAATGTACCATGGGTGGACATGTCAATCTAAGCAATGCTATAAAAAAATTTTTCTCCAAGAGCCCTTGACTGTAATCACGTCATCAACTATATTCCCCATGTTAGTTTCACATGCGCCATGTGTGTTCAAGATGCAAGCATGGGTGGTTCATTTGGAGGAGAAAATTTGCATTGCATCCTACGAGAAAAATCTAGAGTTTTTGTGTGCTAGCAATGTTGATACATGCCTTGCAACGAGGGGCAGGAGGGCCAACTGGATGTAGGGAGGGCCCCAAAGGATGCTCATGATGGGGGATGAGAAGCACACGGTGTAGCCGTGCTGTGAAGGACAAAGAGGGTCAATGAGAGTGCAACAAGAAATGATAAAAAATACAAAAGGGACATACAACATTGCAACTAAGCAAAGACCATGAGAGTCCCCTATCGGCCCGATCTATCCCGTCATCAAAGACTTGCCCGGATGACCCCTTCATTGTCCTTTGTTGAGGTAGTTAGCCCCGTCGATGCACCCGACCTCAATCAACCATGTCATGTTGTCATCGGCAATGATGTCGCCTGCTTCGTGCTTCCCATACCTAGCAGCCCTTGCCTACATACTTAGCACGTCAGACCCCAACCGTCAGTCCACGTCGTCCCATCAACGCGTCCATACCCTCAGTTATCCTTCGTCCATGTAGTCAGCCACATCATGATGTAGTTATTGGTGGCTCAGTCAAGTACCTGTTGACCCTCATCCATGTGCTTGGTTCCTTGTCGCACCACAAGCCATCCCCTCCACGCATCGGGTATCGTCAATGGATGCGTTGTTCACGCTCTCGGCCATCGCATCCTCTCATGGAAACGTTCTCTAGCGGCCTTCCCCCAGCAAGGGGGTTTCCCCCGTTTGCCGGCCCGTGGGTCATGGTTCTTGGGGGGTTTGTCGACCCACGCCGGATTGTGTACAATTATATGATAGTGGTACTCGATTGAGACGAGAAGAGGACGGAACGCGGAGCGAAGGTTAGGTGAGATGAGGTGACAAGTTCCCCGCACCCCTCTTGTGATGTTGGGATTCAATCCCCTCCTCGGGCGAGTGCCAAGGCTACCTTCCACCGATAGGCTTGGCTACTTTTGGGCCGTTTTTAGGTCTCGTGGGGCTCAACACACTCGAGGTGTCTGATGGGGCTCGATAGGTGATGAGTGATGTTGGACCGTGTCTAGGGTTGAGGCACAGACTACAGTGAGCTCACGCTTGGGCCGCGGTGTGCTCAAGGAACATGGCGGACATTTTTTCCGTTGCGAGGTACATGCGTCTTGTATCGATACGGAAGGTCACGAACCCGTGTGCATAAGTAAACCAAAAGCTATTTTAGAAAAAACCTTTTTTTGTGTGATCCAATGATATTTCAAATAAATAGAATTTTAATATTAATTTACACTTGTAAAAAAAATTTACATAAAAATATAATTTTTTGCTTAAATTACCATGTAAATAAATAGGTTGAGATATCTTGATTTTTAATTTATTTACATTGATTTAAATAAAAAATAGAAAGTGACACGGCTATTGAGGTGGCCATGCATGAATGACATGGTCATCCATGTGGAAAACTGATGTGGATGATTGATGACATGGAATGCATGGGTGGAAAGATGAGGTGGAGATGGGATCCCCTCATTTGCCATGTCATATGATGACATGTAATGATAAGGTGGAAAAAAAGGACGTGATGAGTTGGCAAGGTGGCTATGTGGCATGCTTGGTGGCTCATGAGGTGGTGAGTGATTTGGCAAGCCATGCAAGCAATACTTACGTGTGGCATGTGAGGTGGTGGATGACATGGCACTTAAGGTGAAGTGGCATGCAAGGTGGAAGTGAAGGGTGATGGATGAGTTGGTAATTAGAGTGACATGGCAAGCCAAGTGTTATGGTCAAAGTGTTGACTGTGGTGATGTGGAAGGTGAGATGGGGTGATGACATAGACCTCTGGTGATGTGGCAGCTCCTTGCATGAGTTGGACATAGCCAACTATGATTAGGAGAGTAGAACCAAGCCATGGTTGGTTACAAGTCAAAATTTCACTAGCCAACTATGATTAGGAGAGTAGAACCAAGCCATGGTTGGTTGACAAGTGTCAAAATTTCTAGGTTTAGTATTTACCAAACCTAAGGAGGCACATCTCAAGTGAATGGCGCAAGTGAAAAAATAAAAACAATGAAAGCGTGTCTTTCCCTTGACTCAAATATTTTTTGATGAGGACCTTACACTAAGAGTTATGACATGTATGAAAATCAAAATGAGTGGCAATGTACATTATGGATTTAAAAGACACTATATCAAGGTTCTTTGAGAAGTCTGTTATTTTCTAAGGTAGATCTTTAAAAAATGAACCGTTGAAGTTTTCTTTTGCATGATCACATTCCTTGTTTCATAATCTATCAGATGATCGTTGGATCTTTCAAAATAAGTTCTACATCATTAGATATCTGGTGTAAAAAAACTAGGTTTTTGTAAATAGAAATTATAACAAAGAAAAATGGATATTAATTGTACAAAGATTCAAAAAATTATCAATCAATCAAGTTAAATGGCTTGCCAAGTGAAAATTTCATATGCCCATCAAGGTCTAATGTTGTGACAAGGTGTGACAGGCTGAACCAGATAAGTCATTGCACAATAAAATTACCATTTAGATGTGAGAAAATGAAGATCAGAGTTTTCCATTGTGTTTGTAACTATGTGCTTTGTGTGGCTACCAAATATTGCCTCTTCAAAGTAAGTGCAAGCATATCAAATGTACGTAGGAATGGCAAAAAAGAGGTTGTTTCTTGGTTGTCTTGGTGGGGGCAACTTCTAAAAGTGGGTACACCTTATCATGCATACACCCTAATACACTATTATTTCTAGGTAAATTAATAAGAAGTCACAAACCCTATCATTATTATGATAAGGAGTACACCATTTTTTGTGTGCTTCTCTCTCCTTTCTCTCACACTTCTCCTTCTCCCTTGTGCCTCCATCCTTGTTGTGTGCTCTTCAATTGGTATAAGAGCCGGTGGGAAGCAACCGATAGTGCACCGGGTCACTGTCACAAATCATCAAGGAGAGCTTTGGTGAGTGCAGAGAAGAAATCAAGTGTTGTAAATAATTTTGTAGGGCATTCCTACCCTCAAAGTTGGCATTTTTTACTGTTTCGGTCTTTGTTCGGGCCTTGCAACGTTCATACAAGAATTTTTGTCATCTTTGATGGCACCCCTGTGTTTGCGTTTTTTTGCAACAAGTGTTTTTCTTAGGCAAAAATAAGCTTCAAGGGACGTATTTGGTCACATATATAGTTTGTAGACATTTACAGGTTACTGCAGTCTTTGTGACAGTGCAATTTTGCTGTAGTTTTGGGCATTGTAGTGCGCATACTAGCTTGTGGATTGCCTTGTGTATGAAAATTGTGGGATGTATGAACAAACAGTTTGGGATTATATACTTCTTTTGTGAGGGTCATGGTGAGGTTTTGTGAAGCCGATTGGTACTTGAGGTGCAGATCACTTTGGTGGAATAGATACTGGAGAGTGATCCCCCAACAACCCCTTTCTAAAGCTCAATCCATGTATAGACTTGTGGCACAGCTAGTCAGTGGATTGTATACATCTGTTTGTTGATGCATATGCGTTGTGCAGAGTATCGTGTCAGTGAGTTTCTCTAAGATTATGTTGCAAATTTTCATGCATAGACTTGACACTTGGTGCTGTTTTTTGGGACCTATTCAGAGGACCAGTTTGTCTGCAGAAATTTTGTGGTAGGTGGTTAGAGATCAGTAATAGTGAGTTTTTTGTCTTTTGCAAGTTGTGAAGGATGATGGTGTCTAGTTCTGAGACAACTTTGTACAACATTAAGAAGATATATGGCTCTAACTTCCCATTTTGGAAGCAACAAGGAAGCAAAAAATTTGGCATGTTTCGGTGCAAAAGAAGAAGACAACCCATCAAGCTGAAAGGAGTCAAGCCAAAGGACATGACACAAGAAGCATTGGTGGAACTTGATGAGTTGGCATGTTCAACCATTATGCTAACTCTTGTTACTTGAATGTTGTTGAGGAAACTACAAGCTATGGTGTATGGAAAAGGCTATGTTGCCTCTATGAGAAGTAGAGTGCAGCCTCTCACGTCTATTGATTGAAGAAGATGAATGATTTGAAGATGGAAGAGTGCATTCCAATGTCTAATCATCTCAATGAGTGCAACACAAATCTCAACCAATCGTCATCGCAGGGTATCAAGTTTGAGGACTCTATTAAGGCCATGTTTTTGCTAGCTACATTTCTAGAGAGCTCGAAAACCTTTCCTACAGCTCTTAGTAATTTTGCACATGTTGTTGGTCTTAGAAGTGCCAATGTGTAGGGTGGCTTGTTAACTAAATAAGTAAAGAGAAAGAATTCGGAGCCAACAAAAGGTAGCATTGCTTAATTTGCTAGAGGCATATCTAATGCTAAAGAGAAATCTAGTAAGAGATCAAAGTCTCGAAGCAAATCGCGTGCTCCTGGCAAAAAGGACATCGAGTGCTATTGGTGTCATAAGAAGGGACATATGAAGAAACATTGTCCTAAGTGGAAAGTTGAAAAAGGCAAAGACAAGGAAGAGGGCCAAAGTTCTAAAGGCTCTAATGTGCAAATCAAAGAGATTAATGTAGCATGCATTGATGAGGATAAGGATATCCTCTTTACTTGAGTTCTGGACCCATCACTTCTGATTGGTATGTCAATGATTGGATCAATGATTTAGGAACATCTTTCCATGTGATTCCCCATGGAAAGTGGTTTTCAGTCTATGGTGCTTCACGTAAGGGTTTTGTGCAACTAGGATGGCTCGCAGTTATATAGTAGAATGGATGTATGGGAGTTGAAGTCAGTAAGCATTGGAATCTTTTAAATGAGTACAACACAATGGTGTCCCAGCAAATACAATGACTTATATATATATTTTGAAATGATGTGGCACTATAGGGTCAACAAAAAAGGGCAAACAAGGGATTACGAGATAATATTGTGTTGACAACTAAGTACTACTGGAGGGAGACACACACAAACACACGGAGAGAGAATCATGTATTTTTTTTATGCAAAGCGCCATTGTTAGCCACAAGGCAGCCCGTGGTAAGAGCCAGCGAGACCTACCAAAGGTGGGTCACGCGAACTTGTCCCCATTAAAGAAATAGTATAGATGTATAGATATACAAATAAGATCAAGCCTCTAAATCTTTTAAAAATAAAAAAGTTTTCCTTCATGTTTGAAGGTAGCCAAGTGTACCTTTAGAAAAACAAGTGAAAGGGTCATGGTGGATTTCTAAAAAAATAACGAAGTGATAAAGTCATCAGGTTGAGTTTAACTGGAATCGGTGTTCGGAAAAGGATAGCATGAGCTTAGCCTTGAGCCGGTTGAAAATCAAGACTAGCCAGCTGCAAACCATGGTAAAGGGAAGTATAGTGGTGAAATATGTGAGAAAATAGTTCAAAAATATTTTAAATTTATGATAGTATTTCCGGTTCTCTTCTTGTGATGGGGAGGAAATTTGACCAACGGCCGCTTAATAAAAGAGACTTTCTCAAATATTGATTAGAATTAATTTATAGAGTGCAAGAAAAGTCAAGCCATGTGAGGCCATGAAATGAAATGTGAAATAAAAAGAACTCATCAATGTGTGTGTGTGTGTAAAAAATAATGCAATTTATGCAAGATGAATCTTCACTTTAACATTCTAAAACAATAGAATGCAAGAAAAGTCAAGCATGTCAGGATAAGAAATGAAGGGTGAAATAAAAGGATCCATTTACTATTTTAAAATTGAAAAAACATTTAATTTAAGTCTCAGTCATCACTGAAAACATTGAAAGTATGCTAACCAGACACTCCTCTAAGGCTTGTCCTGCATAAGAAAGGCCCTAAATATCTGCTTGCCAACTTGAGACCCCCAACCATAATAACATCGGCTTACCAATTGTTTGCCAAAGCCATAGCCAACAGAATCACCCCTTCCCTGACTGAGTGGTTGTGAGCTGAACAAAAAGGGTTTATAAAGGGTAGAAGAATCATGGAAGTTGTTATCTCTATGTGGGAAGGTATTGAATATGTTGAATCTTCTAAACAAGACTTTGTTTTTATAAAGGTATGTTTTGACAAGGCTTATGAGACAAGTTGGAATGGTCATTTATTTTGGAGAGTATGAGTATGATGGGATTTGGTCCTAATCTTGTAAGGTGTGTCCTCACTCTGCTAGGCAAGGTTCATGGTAGGGTAGCCCTCAATGAATTCCTCTCGGACCCCTTCCCTCTAAACCGATCAATCAGGCAAGGATCCCCTTTAGCACCATGATTCTTCGCTATCTCTACAGATGCTCTCAATTGGCTACTAGTAAAAGCCAGAATGGATAGTGGTATACTCAAAGGCATATTGTTACCAAATGGTAAACAACAATGGCTTTCCCAGTTTACCGATGACACTAATGAACTTCTTCGGAATGACAACCATTCACTGGCAGCTTTCTGGGAGTGTTTAGATATTTTTTGCAGAGCATCAGGCTCCCGAATAAATCACATCAAGACTGGTATTTGTTCCTCTTACTCACCCCTCCCTGATTGGATAACTAACCAGGGCTATACGATACTACAAGATGGTGTCATTTTCAGGCTGTTAGGCATACCCTTTGGGTTTAGAGTGTCTTTGGTACATAAGTGGCAATGGGTTATGGAGAGATTCTCCTCCAAGCTGAACATGTGTCTGGGCTTCCAAGCTAATATAGTACGTAGGACCATTGTGGTTAAACATTTATTATCTAGCTATGTTATCTTCTTCCTCTCATGCTCGCGTCCCCCAGACTCACACTTGAAAAGCATCACCAAGGTTTGCAGGATTTTTTTATGATCAGGAGACCCTCTTAGAAAAGGAATGGCTAAAGTGCAATGGAATATTTGCTGTCTCCCAAAGGAAGAAGGGGGCTTAGGTCTTACTAACATCAAATCCTGGGCAGACAAACTAGCTATTAAGCTAATCATCAAGGCCATAGAACAGCAGGAAGAAGAGTGGGCAATGCTACTATTCAAGAACCTTCCCAAATTCAAGGTTAAAGAGGCAAAAGAGTGGGTTGGCCTACCCTTGGTCGCTATTTTCTTTGGACAGCTCAAGTCAATACTAGTGGATCAAACCTTCTCAAAATTGATCCCTCTCGAGCTCTTGGAACAGGTACAGAAACCATCTCAAAGTCAATTGGAACAGTCATGACTCTCTATGGTGGTCCCTCCCTCCCACACCTCCTCTCAGCCCTAGGCAACTCCATATAGCCAGGAAAATCCACTATAAAGGACTTGCAAAATGGCAAGATATTTGGCACAAGGAGGAACACAGATGGCTGTCCGATTCTGAACTCATCCACAAGGCACAACTTCAACCTTGGGAATTAAATTTAGTTAAACTCAGAAGGCATAGTCTCCCCAAAGAATGTGAATGGATGCTCTCCAGCATTGACTCCCCCTCGACTAAAGCTCTATTACTGGAAAGAAGGGAGTGGGCTCTCCAACCCTCCCACTCTTCCCCCTACGCTTCCTACTCCGGTTCATGTACTGCTTAATGCTAGATGGAACGTGTCTCTAGACAGGAGACAGTGGTTTTTGAAATTCAAGACTATCTGGAATCAGGGAATCCTAGCCAAGCATTCGATGTTGCTCTGGTTGATACTCCACAAGGCAGTTTGGACAGGTAGCCGTATGAAAAAGGTAGGACTAGGGCCTAGAATGTGTGTCAGCTGCCACAGAGCAGTGGAGGACATTCCACACCTCTTTTTGAATTGTGCAGGCAGTCAAAGAATCCTCTCCCTGTTAATCTCAGCATTGGAATACAGTCCTAGGTGGAAACAGTTGTTGCTTGGTGATTCAATCTCCACTTTTTCAGTTGTATGGAATAAAATTAAGGATGAATTCTTGTGGATCATCTAGAACGAAAGGAATAACAGGGTGTTTGACAACTCTTATAACCAGACTAAAAGTCAGAGAAACCCTTTTTTGCTAATCTTAATTTGCAGAAAATAAATTGAAGGTGGACCAATGTCGGATCTATCAAGCCAACTTCAAAGTGCTCTCGGACTGCATGAGCTACTACAACAATGCCAATATCAATAAACAACAAGAAGTGCTTCTGGATGGCTGATCCTACATCCACCTGCGACTAATGATGGATGACTGCAAGAATGAAGGAGAAAAATTCAGAAGGCAGTATAACAATGGTCTGAGACTAATGCAACATGTACAGCAAGTGCTTAATGAACCGCCTAGTTCCTTGGACGTTGCCATCCGTTAATTGTATGCTTTGTATTGTTTCTAGTCATGTAACTATGTCGGATGGTCATCAGTATGGGGGTCATGTTTTGCCAGAAGTACCCACTTTGTAATCGGTTATATTTTGTAATTTTTGTTCTTCTAATATAATTCACCAGCACCCCCCTTTATGGAAAAATAAAGGCTTCTTCCATAAAGCCAAAAAAATGTTGTCCTTTATGTTTTCTTTACTTTACTTTTTGAAGCTAGCAATGTGGAGTAGCATATTTTTTTGAAGCAGTTAAAAGACCTTCTCACCTCGAAATGAAGAGGATACTTACTTATTTGAGGATGTTTTCATGTATAAAATTTGAAAAATTCAACTAAAACTCTCAAATTTTGAACGAATTTCGTTTCCTTCTCCTGTAAGTTTGAGCCAGCTTCACAAGTATTTGAACAAGCTCTTGGTTAAGTCCAACCTATCTTTTCCAGTGTTGGGGAAAAATGTGTCTCAACTTAATATAGTGCCATTTTCAATTTCCAAAATGCCCGTCTAGGGCAAGGGAAAAAGGAGAAATTCTGCTGCAAAATAGAGAAAAATTGTGTAAAAACTTTAAAAAGTAGCCTAATTTTCTAAAATTTCCTCTTGGCAAATTCAAGGAAAGGATTTGTATGTTTGGAAAATTGATTTTTCCCGAACATTGTCCCGAACTCTGAGGCGGGCCCATGTGTAACTTACACGAAAATGCGTACGCTAAAAAGTATAACTTTTTGGATGCCTGGCAAAAGTGAAATACATTGTGCATGTGTGAAATTGGGAAAGTAGCCAAAAAGTACCGAAAAGTATAGTGCATTCCATTAAATTATTTTTGTTTGTGATGACCGTCCTCCGCAGAAAAGTACAGTGCATTCCATTGAAATTTTTTGCATGTGATGACCGTCCCCGCAGCCCGTGATGCCCGTCCGCATACAATATGTAGCTCATACTGCAAATGATGATATGTCCGCCTGTGAGTGTGAGGGTGATCATGGAGCCATTGAAGTTGTCCACCATTCTTGCTCTTGTGTTGCTACTGCTCTGCCTCAGCAAATCCGCAGAGGGCCAGGAGGATGTTTGCCCTCTTATCGGGTGTATCGATGGTGTCAGTTGCTGCATGGACTGCAAAATCCCGTTAGCATTATGCCAGCTTTGTGTTTGCCTTCTTGCCCCGAAACTGTTCCGCGCGTTGCAGCACTGCTTCGTGGAGGAGGAGTGGCTACCACATCTAAATAACCTATCATCATGCCATCCTAATTTGCCTGTAAAAGGGGCTTGACAAGGGTGCTCCACTACCCTCTCTCTCTCTCTCTCTCCTCTCGCTCTCCTCCCCCCGCTCCCCCTCTCTCTCCCCCGCTCCCCCTCCCCCTCCTCCCATTGGCTCCCTTCTCGTTTTGTCCATCGAAGTTCGTAATATAGCCTGCCCCCACCCCCCTCCTTTTGCAATAAATAGAGAGATATGCACCTTGTGCACAAAACAGAGCGTTGAGTGTAGAGAGAGAGAGAGAGAGAGGAGAGAGAGGAAAGAGAGAGAGAGAGAGAGATTTCATTGTGTTTTTGGTGTAATGTCTACTTGTGTGTGTGTGTGATCCATGGTTGGGAAGTCCACAAACGATATTTTATGCAATCGTAGCGGCAACTCGATTTTCGCGTTGCCCAAGTTTAGTCCGCCTTGAGATCTGCCTCCCACTCGCGGACCGTTGATCTCCTCACCCCCCCCCCCCCCCCCGCATTCAATTTTATGTGTCACTTAGTCCCGTGGGTAGGTGTAACCAAACGTTTGGTTTGCAGGTGCTACGCTGTCTAGACATTGTGTGTGTGTGTGTGTGTGTGTGTGAGAGAGAGAGAGAGAGAGAGAGAGAGAGCAACATCATTGGCATGCATGGACGGAGGTGTATCTAGGCCAGGAGTTGTGGTAGCATTATAGTGCATTCCAATGAAGTACATAGACCTTTAGCTAGACGAAGTCATCCTGACGATCTAACGCATTGCGATCAAAGAGTAACGTGCACCGTTGGATGTAATTAGGGCGAACTCGGTCTCAACTCATTCAAGCCGAGTTCACATGGCCTCGGATTCAACACTGAGTGGGAGTGCGTAGGTTGTGAGTTCGAATATAGTTGGCACCAAGGATTGGCCTTTTCTGCTTCCATCCTATGAAATCCAACGGCTTAGATCATTCAATGATCTAATTCGACTTCGTGCCGTAGGATGGTCAATGTGTAGAGTTGACACAAGAAATGCTCCCCTTTCCCTTGTTTTTATTCTACAACATCATATGCTTTAGCTAGTGATGTGCCGCACAACTAGCTGTGTGTGGTAGATTGTTGACCCCCACCTTGGGGCAAAAATCCCATGTCCCCAATCACACCAGCTAGCTCCCCTACAGAAGCTCATGATGTTCTTGTAATTGTAATCCGCTATGTTGGAAGTCTAGATATGGTAATTTGACTAAAACATCTTGTGTGAAGACACATGAACATGAAGTATAGCACTATATGTGGATCTATTGTGATAGGAGTGTTCCTCTTGAGGTGGTGCTCTAAAATTTGTGAATGTTAAAAAGCACCACTAGGGTGATCCATTGAAACTCCAATGAAGAGAAATAACATAGGAACATGAGGTATACTGCTATACATTGGACATGTTCTGAAAGTAGCGATATGATCTTGTGCTTGTGATAAAAGATTCAGGAATCTCTATCTACACGTCTACACATCTATATCTCTCTATCTATATCTATAAGAAAATGAGTAGAGTGAGTTCCACATGGTTGTTTGTGCATGCCTCCAATATGGAGGAGACCTTTCTCGCCAGCCATGCCGGCCAACCCACATGCCCAATCCATGTCAACACAAGCGTAAATGGCTTCATCAACTCCTCCTTGCATTTCATGTCTTGGTGGCTGGCCGCAGCCCCTTGCCGCAGCCCTAAAGGAGGGGCTTGTGTTTGTGTGAGGGTGTTGATACTTGTGCTTGTGTGAGGGTGATCATGGAGCCATTGAAGTTGTCCACCATTCTTGCTGATCTTGTGTTGCTACTGCTCTGCCTCAGCAAATCTGCAGAGAGCCAGAAGATTTGCCCTGCTATCGAGTGTGTCACTGGTGTCAATTGCTGCTCTGACTGCGAAGTACCGTTAGAATTATGCTCAGATATTTGTGTGGATTCTTGTCCCGAAACTGTTCCGCGTGTTGTAGCACTGCTTCATGGAGGAGGAGTGGCTACACATCGAAATGACCATCCTAATTTGCCTGTAAAAGGTGCTTGACAAGGGTTGCTCTACTATCTCTCTCTCTCTCTCTCTCTCTCCTCCCCATTGGCTCCCTTCTCGTTTTGTCCATCAAAGTTCGTAATATAGCCCCCTTTCTTGCAAAAAAGAGAGAGAGATGCACCTTGTGCACAAAAAAGAGTGTTGTGTAGAGAGAGCGAGAGAGCGACTTCATTGTGAGTTTGGTGTGTTGTCTACTTGTGTGTGTGTGAGAGAGAGAGAGGGAGAGAGACACGAGGGGAGAGAGAGAGAGAGAGAGAGATTTACTTGTGACAGAGAAAGTACATGTAGCCAAACGTTTGGTTTGCAGCTACAGGTAGCACCTTGCATCTGATTGTATGTTTAATACGCTGTTTAAACATTCTCTGTGTGTGTGTGTGTGTGTGTGTGTGTGTGTGTTGTGAGAGAGAGAGAGAGAGAGAGAGAGAGAGAGAGATTTACGTGTGACAGAGACCGTAGGCGTAACCAAACGTTTGGTTTGCAGGTGCGACGCTATCTAAACATTGTGTGTGTGTGTGTGTGTGTGTGTGAGAGAGAGAGAGAGAGAGAGCTACATCATTGGCAATGGGCATGCATGGATGGAGGTGTATCTAGGCCAGGAGCTGTGGTAGCGTTATGGTCCATTTGAGTGAAGTACGTAGGCATTTAGCTAGACGAAGTCCTACTGACGATCTAATGCATTGCGATCGAAGAGTAACATGCATCGTTGGATGTAATTAGGTGCAAAGTTGCGAGCTCGCAGGTCTCCAACTCGTTCAAGCCGAGTTCACATGGTCTATGATTTATCATTGAGTGGGAGTGTGTAGGTTGTGAGTTCGAATATAGTTGGCACTAAGGATTGGCTTTTTCTTCTTCCATCCTATCAATCAATAATCTAATGCGTCTTCGTGCCATAGGATGGTCAATGTGTAGAGTTGACACAAGAAATGCTCCCTTTTCCTTGATTTTCCCTATAGTCTACAAGATCATACGCTTTAGCTAGTGATGCACCACACAACTAGCTGTGTGTGGTAGATTGTTGACCCCCCACCTTGGGGCGACAGTCCCATGGCCCCAATCACACCCAGCTAGCTCCCCTACAGAAGCTCATGATGTTCTTGTAATCCTCGATGTTCGAAGTCTAGATGTGGTAATTTGACTAAAACATCTTGTGTGAAGACACATGAACATGAGGTATAGCACTACATGTTGAATCTATTGTGATAGGAGTGTTCCTCTTGAGGTGGTGCTCTAAGATTTGGGAATGTTAAAAAGCACCACTAGGGTGATCCATTGAAACTCCAAGAGAAATAACATAGGAACATGAGGTATACCGCTATACATTGGACATGTTGTGAAAGTAGCGATAAGATCTTGTGCTTGTGATCAAATATTTGGGAATCTCTATCTACACATCTACACATCTACACATCTATGTCTATATCTATATTAAAACTACTAGAGTGAGTTCCGTGTGGTTGTTTTTGCATGCCTCCACTTATATGGAGGAGTACTCTCTCGCCAACCATGCCAGCCAACCCACATGCCCAATCCATGTCAACACACCGCACAAATGGCTTCATCATCTCCTCCTTGCATTTCACGTCTTGGTGGCCGACTCCAACCGTAGAGGAGGGGCGCCCTTCCCAGAATGGGCAGCTGGTGTCTACCCGCAACTCAAGAAGCAGGTCGTAGGAGCATCGAGAGAATATTTCTCTCATCTCTCCAAATCCTTATAAAATTGGCAACATCCCTGCTCCAATCCAGCAACATTTTCAATTCCCTCGGGGCCCGTAATGTAGGCCAAGCCAATTTTGCAGCCGTTAGTTCAAGGGTCAGGGATTCTCAGCCCTACATATTGTTGGAGGTATGATGAGAGAATGAGGGAGAGAGGGAATGTTGGTTATGTGATGCAAGATTGTAGGCCTGACCCATGTGACATGAGCCGCGCCAAAAGTACCTAGCTAATTAGAGTTGTGAATGCTAAGTACACGCCCTTGAACTCATGTGGGCTCACCACTGAAATGTGTTTCATAGGAAATTCATTTCTTTCTTCTTTTTTCTAGAGGATCTCTCTCTTTCATAGGAAACTTGTAGGCTACTTGCCCTATGTGCTTAAGTATTGTGAACGGTCCACATTACCTAGGTGACAACTTAGACAGTGTTTCAATCTTCAAACTCTATGAATGCTCTGGAACCTTGAGGAAGGCTCTATCTCCCTCCTCGAAAAAAACAAGCAGTCTCTATGTTGGGATGTGAAGCTCAATGTGCCCACCTATATGAGGCTGGACGACAATACACTACTCTTTCTAGGTTAAGTAATAAGGACTCACAAACCCTATCATTATTGTGATAAGAAGTCCACCATTTTCTATGTGTCTCTCTCCATCTTTCTCTCACACTTCTCCTTCTCCCTTGTGCACTGGGTCACTATCACAGATCATCAAGGAGAATTTTGGTGAGTGTAGAGAAGACATCAAGTGCTATAAATAATGCTGTAGGGCTTTCCTCCCCTCAAAATCCGCATTTCTGATTGTTTCGGCCTTCATCCAAGCCTCACAAGGTTCATACAGAAATTTTTGTCATCTTCGATCACACCCCTGTTTTTTGTGTTTTTTTGCAAAATGTGTTTTTCTTAGGCAAAAATAGGTTGAAAAGGAGTTATTTGGTCACATATATAGTTTGCATATATTTACAGGTTAGTACAGTCTTTGTGAGTGCAATTTTGCATTGTTGCATGTTTTGGGCATTGCTAGTGCACATACTAGCTTCTGGAATGCCCTATGTATGGAAATTGTGGGTTGTATAACCAAACAGTTTGATTATATGCTTCTTTTTGTGAGGTTCGTGGTGAGGTTTTTTGAAGCTGATTGGTACCTGAGGTACGGTCCAGTTCGGTGGATTAGATACTAGAGAGTGATCTCCCAACAACCCCTTTCTAAAGCTCGATTCATGTATGGACTTGTGGCACAATTAGTGAGTGGATTGTATACATCTAAAGGACATGACACAAGAAGTGTGGGTGAAACTTGATGAGTTGACATGTTCAACCATTACGATAACTCTTGATGAAAGTAAACTTACTTCAATTTTGCTGAGAATACTACAAGCTATGGTGTATTGCAAAAGTTATGTGGCATCCTTGAGAAGCAGTGCAGCTTCTCAGGTCTATTGGTATAAGCTCGTTGATTTGAATATGAAAGAGGGCATTCCAATGTCTAATCATGTCAATGAGTTCAACACAATTTTCAGTCAATTGTCAGCACAGGGTATCAAGTTTGAGGACTCTATTAAGGCCACGTTTTTGCTAATTACATTGCTAGAGAGCTGGGAAAATTTTCATACAGCTCGTAGTAATTATGCACCTGTTGCTAGTCTTAGAAGTGCCAATGTAGAGGGTAGCTTGTTAACTAAAGAGGTGAATAGAAAGAATTCACAGCCAACAAAAGGTAGCACTGCTTTAGTTGCTATAGGTAGATCTAATGCTAATGGGAAATCTGGTAAGAGATCCAAGTCTCACAGCAAATTGTGTGGTCCTGGGAAAAAGGACATTGAGTGCTATTGGTCTAATAAGAAGGGACATATGAAGAAACATTGTCCCAAGTGGAAAGCTGTAAAAAGGCAAAGAAAAGGAAGAGGGCCAAAATTCTAAAGGCCATAATGTGAAAATCGAACAGATTAATGCAACATGCATTGATGAGGATGGGGATATCCTCTATAGTATAGTTTTTGGACCCATCACTTTTGATCGCTTCAGATGGGAATGTTGCTAGTGATTGGATCATTGATTTAGGTGCATCTTTCTATGTGACTCCCCATTGGGAGTGGTTTTCAGCCTATGGTGCTTCAAGTCAGGGTTTTGTGCAACTAGGCAGCAATCGGTCTTGTGAGATTGTGTGCATTGTAGATATGTGCAGTTGCACTTCCATAATGGTTCTTCATTTCTTATCAAGAATGAGAAACATGTTCCTACATTGACCAAGAGCTTGATCAATATTGATGGACAATTGGTTGTTGTTGGCTATACTAGTGTGTTTGGAGACCACTCATGGAAGATGTACAAGGGTTCCTTGGTGATAGCCCATGGTGTGAAGAGTAGCATTAGGAAGTGAATGGGTTATAGAAGGGCCTCTTTATTTGGAAGTTTAAGGGAATGCTTAAGGCTTAAGCCAAGTTTGACCAAGCCTAAAAGAAAGGGCAAAAAGGCCTATGCTAAGATTTTAAAAGAAGCCATTTCCATATTTTGTATTTTAAAATATTCTATTTAGTAATCTAAAAGAGAGGTGGGTAAATGAATTTTAAAATGTCCTTTTTCCACCCTATTCTCTCTCTAGCATATACAAGACTCTCTCTCACTTAGAACTCATTAAAGGAGGCAGCGAGCTGGAAAGGTGACCAGTTATGAAGGATACTTGAAAGGGTCACAACTAATGCCAATTCTCTTTAAGTGCTAGTATCTCTGCATGTATATGCATATTTGTCATTATAGCTACCTATTCGTAAGCTAACACTCTTACAAAGCCATGAATATGCCTATTTCCCATGAGGGATGATTTTTTTTTTGGCAACATGTAGAATGCCTTTGTACTGATTGATTAACATGTAACTCATCGATGACACAAAAGTTGAAATTATAGTTATTCCATTATGTCACCATTGTTGTTTGGACTCAATTCATGTTGTGGGTAGTGTGTGTTTGGTTGTGGTTGTGGATGGTGTGTTCAAACAAGAAAAAAAGGGCTTCAAACATGGAAAAAAAAAAATTTGAGGCCCTTCCTTATAGTCATGCCGATTTCTAGAATTCTAGCATGAAATGATACTAATAGTTTTAGCGTGCCTCCGCATGTACTTAAAGGGAAGTTTGCGTACTAGGGACTTCTAGTAGATAGTTATGTAAAGGATGCTGGGAGAATTTGAGGCCTCTTGTCCTTATAGTCATGTTGCGTTCTAGAATTCTAGCACTAGAAAGAAAAAATACAACCAACCAAGTTACTTAGCGTGCCTCATGTGCAGACATGTATTTTAAAGGGAAGTATGAAACCACCCACAATGGTAGTTTAGGGTACCCTATCTGTAGATAGATGCATGTAAAGGATGCTGGGAGACTACCAACAATGGTAATTGAAGTACCTAATTTACATATATATTCTATCCATGGTTCTTTAAGTACCTAATATGCACACTTCTACATTGTAAACATGCACTTAAAATGTGTCATTAATATTTTATGACTACCTAGATACCCCCTTTAAATACCAACCAAGGTACTTGTTGGTGTACTTGATGTACACACATGTATTTTAAAAGGGAATTGTGAAACCACCCATAATGGTAGTTTCATTTTTGTAGATAGGTACATATGAAGGATGTTGTAATACTACCAGCAATGGTACTTAAAGTACCTAATTTACAGATATATTCCATCCATGGGACTTTAAGTACCTAATCTGCACACTTCTACATTGTAGAACATAAACTTAAAACCTGTGATTGGTACTTTGAAACTACCTAGATAACCCCTTTAAGTACCAACCAAGGTACTTGTTGTACCTGATGTGAAAACATTGATGTTAAAAGAGAGCTATGAAACTACCCACAATGAAGCTTAGGGTACCATTTTTGCAAATAGATACATGTGAAGGATGATAGGAGACTACCAACAATGGTACTTAAAGTACGTATTTTATAGATATGTTCCATCCATGATATTTTAAGTACCTGATCTGCACGATTATACATTGTAGAACATGCACTTACAACCTGTGATTGGTACTTTGAGTTTCATAAAATCTAATATCTAACCACCCCAAATGATTTTCTCATATTGAATTAATCATTTAATGTGGGAGAACAAACAAGAGCTCAAGAGTTAGAATAGAGACATGTGCTTATGGATCTATCTCAACACGGGGCCAAGGTTAAAGGGGTCCAAAGGAGAGATGGTCTGCCAAAGAGGAATGCTAGCTAATGAATCTTAAATACCTTAGGGTTAGCTTCATTAAAGACCTCCAAAGGTTAGTATGAAAGGTCCGTAGACCTAGGACCTTAAGCAAGCTGGGCCTGACCTTGAGGAGGGAATCCTACTCAAGCATGAGGTGCTTGTCGTGCTTGCTGACTAAGGTGCTTAAGGTGTTTGTGGGAACCTTGCCCAAGCGTGAGTGCTTGTGATGCTTAAACGACTAAGATGCTAGAAGTGTTCAATTCAAACATGATCTCTTAAGAGGCATTAAAGATTGTCGTGCTTAAATGACTAAGGTGCTTCAAGTGTTCAATTCAAACATGATCTCTTAAGAAGCACAAACGACACATGTCAAGATCCTCCCCATTTTGCCCTCCTGATTTTCTTAAATACTATTGGATATGATTTAAAAGGGTCCAATGAGAATTAACATGCATTTAAATAAATAATTCAACTCTTTATCTCAAAGAGGAAAAGCCTTGACACTTGTCCAAATGATATAAATAAATAATACAAGAGAGAGAGAGAGAGACACACACACACATAGAGGTGTGGACCAAGCATGAGAGGGGGTATACTCTCCCACACACACACACACACACACACACACACACATGCACACTTATTCTGTGAGGTGCAAAGTGCATGATCTCCATCTCCTTCTTCAATCTTGTTGAGAAGTTGAGAGCCTACATCAACACTCTTGGCTATGGAATGCAAATCCAACCAAGAGCCATGCTTCAATGCTTAAGCTTGCCATCTTCTTCATCTTCATTACTATGCTATTATGTTATGCTAAGCAAAAAGAATGATGATAAGTGAGGAACTATTTATTTCTCCTATGAATGATTCTTCTTCCTCTTACCTACCCTCATTCCCCGCTAGCTCTCTCCACTTTCAACGGTTTTTGAGGCCTTGGGACTGAGGCCGGGGATGGTTAATGATTTTACAAATCTTATGTTATGCTTGTGATGCATGAAGCTTTCCATCTTCATAGCAGCACCTAGGGCATAAGGAACACAAAGATTGTATTGTACCAAGTCTCTCTTTATAGGAGAATCTATAATACAAAAGCCTTTTGGAGGAGGGACCAGCTCCACATAAATCCAGTCCTCAATTGTTGTCAAGTTCTCTAAACTCTCTCTCTCCTGCAAACGTATTATTTATGCCAAGTTAATTAAGTATTACGGTTATGTTGCTACCGCTAATTCATTTCCCCCTCTATGTTCTCCAAGTAGTCTCACAAAAGTTCTCACTGTAATTCTCTTAATTCCACTATTCTCTTATCAACTTAAACTTCAAAGTGCCATAACTTCTTCACCGTGGCTCCAATCGACGAGCCGTAAAGACAAGCCGATAGAGAACTTCAAGCATTACAGTTCTAGATCATAATCTCTCATCTGTGGTCACTGCAAGCATACTCATTTTTGGAATCATTGAGGCATCTGTTGGCCCTTCTAAGCCGCATCTGGCAGACATTAATCATTAAGCTTGGCCTGTTATCAAGCCCTAATCTCTGCTCACTTAATGTGTAGGCTTCAAAGAAGCTTAGCTTGCATTTCTCTACTCTTTTTCTCATCATGGCAGTGGAGCTGCACGATAGCGTGTGCCTTATATGGTCACTGAAATCAACGCTCTAATATCATGGGAGAAGTAGCAGTGAAAGAGAGTCAAACACCTCCAAGGTTTTTGCACCCAAAAATGCAACCAAGGGTCTCTCAGTCCCTATAATAGAGAAAGAGGGTCTCCCACCCTTTACCAACATGAAAACACTATCGTGTGTGCCTTATATGCTTGCTGAAATCAACGCTCTAATATCATGGGAGAAGTAGCAGTGAAAGAGAGTCAAACACACCACACATGGACTATAGAAAGTGAAAAGTAAGAATTAAGAGTCTACATTTGTGATTGTGTTTTTGGAGGACTCAAGTACGACAAAAGATAATTGTAGTAAAACAATTGTTTACTAGGCTCAAATATACAAAGACCTACAACACCGTTGGTATGCAATTGTACACATTTCATAAACCTCTAGAGATTATTTGAAGTCATGTGGCTCACCATGCGAGTGTTCCAAAGGTATCTTGATGGATAGAACCAAGTGCAATGCCAACAACACTTTTGGCTAGTCAAGAGGTATGTAATAAACATCCTTGGTACCATCAACTAGCTCAAAGTAGTAGCCCTCAACCAAATAGGAATTTGAAAAAATGCAATTGTCCCAAGAATCTCTTAGTGCATGTGTTGTTTTGTATTTATCTTTTGAGCACCTCAAGAGGTAGAAGTCTGCCCCGTCTTCATTAGTATTCATAGCAAAGTTATTACCTACACGCAAAGTGTTACTGATTGCATCATGATGTCTACCATACATAGGAAAATTTGATCCTCGTCACTTGACTGATCACTTTCTTCATCACTTGCATCCAAGGGTTGGATGGTGATGTACTTCCAATTCTTGACATTTGTGTTATTAAGGCACCATCTCCAATGTCGTGACATACAAAACAAGAAAAACATGAGAGAGCTCTGTAGCAAAGTGCATGTTAGGAAATAAGACGTAGCTAAATAGAAAATTGAGTAGATTACTTAATGGAGAGAGACAGATTTACATACACGAGATTATAGGGTAGAGACAGAGAGAGAGAGTACACACGATACACGTGGTTCACCCAATGTGGGCTACACCGTAAAATGTGTGTAGAAAGTCCTCCTTGTATAGGCCAAAAGGGCTGCCCTCTCTTATGAGAGGCAGCCATGTGTAGCCGCCCTTGTGTGAATAAGTCCAAATCGGACCCTCCAATCCGCCCATGTGTGGCCGCCCTTGTGTAGACAAATCCGCTTTTGAATTCGGCCACCGGCCATTGACTACCGCCAACCGACCGCTTTCCGGCCGCCGTCCGGCCATAATATTTCGGCGAAGCAAAAAAAAAGGCCCCTAAAGTTGCCCCTGATTCTTGGCCGTGAAAATTTTGGTTTCCGGTGAGTGATTTTCCTTCACGCACGATGGCTTCTCCTCATAATGGGGGCCTTACAAATGTGCGCTTTTACCACAAAAAGTTACAAGGGGTAAATCAGGCTCCATACTTATCAATCTCCCACTTGGAGACTGATCTCCAAACCAAACCTATGACTACTTTCCATCCTGGCTTCTTATCCTTGAATGCCGATTGAAGATGAGAAAAAGCTCAACTTCTCCTTGTTGACCACCTTTGTAAACATGTCTGCAGGATTTTCACTTGTATGCACCTTTCCTAGCTTTAGCTGTCCCTCTTCCAAAAGAGTGCGTATGAAGTGATATCTCACCTCAATGTGCTTTGTCCTTGAATGAAAGGCTGAGTTCTTCGCAAGATGGATAGCGCTTTGGCTATCACTATACAAGACACAATTGTCTTGTTTGAATCCAAGCTCTTCTAAGAATCTGTGAATCCACAGAATTTCTTTGCTTGCCTCCGTCATTGCTACATACTCTGCTTCCATGGTAGAAAGTGAGACCACTTTCTGCAGCTTTGAAGCCCAGCTTACTGCTGTGCCTCCAACCGTGAAGACATAGCTAGTAGTGCTCCTTCGAGTATCTTTGTCACCTGCCATATCTGCATCAGCATACCCTTCTAGAAAAATATCAGTTTCTCCAAAATACAAAGCATTTGTTGTTGTCCCTTTCAGATACCTAAGTATCCACTTCACAGCTTGCCAATGATCTTTACCTGGGTTGTCCATGAACCTACTCACAACTCCCACTACATGTGCAATGTCTGGCCTTGTCCAGATCATAGCATACATTGGAGAACCTACCGCTGTCGAGAAATTAGCGGTCTTGCCGGGAAAGCACCGGGCTTATGGCTGTGAGAGTTTGTGAGAGAACTCAACAAAAACTATATGAAGGAGTTAAACCATAGATGCCATGAAGACTAGGGTTTGGAAAGAAGTGCAATCAAAGAAGATTCACTCTTTCTCTCTTGCACTCAGACACACAAAGAAAGAACACAAAAGAGAATGTCAAAACAATACGAAAATGAAAACATCAAGGCTATGGTCATATCATATCATGGGTAATATGAAAGAGTTAATAGATGAGTTAATGACATTCAATCTTGACTGACCAAATAGGCTACGAATTGTTCTTTGGAATTGTAGTTTTGTGCTTACCATAATATATATATTTTGTCTAGTGATTGGGATTAATTGTGTGTACAAATCCTCTTGGTTCATAGCAAGATAACTACACTTATGTCAAAAGAAAAGTTATAGTCTATGAGGGGTAGTATGATGGGATCCGGTGATAGAAGTATTTCATTAAGCCTTCAGGGCCAAAGAGAAACACTATACGTTGTTGAAAGTGTATTTTTCGGCTAATCCATACGTTAATTCTAATAGATCGTACAGAGTGAAAGTGATAGAAATGATCATCATGTGGGTTATTCATCTAAGATAGTATGTGAGAAATGTAGATATGAGAGAAGTGAAGAGATGAGAAGTTTCCCTCCCAAGCCCTATTCTTGCCCGTAGGCAATAAGGATACTGCGGGGAGAAATGTACCTGTAGCAAAGAGAACCTAAAATTTGTAGAGAGGATGAATTACTAAGAGTGAGAGAGATAGATTTGGTTAAGGAGATAATATTAGATATATATATATGTTGGATTAGAGATGAAAAAGAAAACAACAAGAAATCAAGAAAACATCAATGTAGAACACATCTTACTTGACAAACCCTTTGGCACCATTATTGATGGAGAGAAAATAAGAGGGGAGAACTCCACTTTGATTGATACGCCAAGTGCAAGACCTTCTTTGATTAGAGTTGATCTTCCAAGGATAGCGTACAAGAATGGCTAGTCTTCCTCTAGGAGAAAGTGTAGGCTTGGGCTTATGTTAATGGCTAAGTACAATTAGGCATTACTACTCACTCCCTCAAGAATTCCTCTCATCAATGGCTTGAATGCTTGAGTTCTTTCCAAGGAAGAAGAGGTCCCCTTTTATAGGTGAAGGGAACCCACAAGGGTTTACACAAGAAGAGAGGAGCCAGTGTGAACAGGAATTGGAAAAGTTGGAAATGAGCTGTCCCTGCATGATGTGGGTAGACTGGGGTGCAGTATTTTGATCATATCTCCTCAACTGTGGCTCCAAATAAAAAAGTAAAAATATGGGCAGAAACTTCAGCTCATTAGCTACGATTTTTATTTTAAAATCATTTTCCAATTCGGATTGGAACCTTGTGTAAAAAATTCATCAAAATAGGGTCTATTTTTGGCAGCAAAAGTCTTCCCGTGGTCCCCTTAGCCTAGACTTTCATTTAATTCCAAAGGACACCTCATGCCATATAAAAGCATGACATTGACAAAGTTTTGTAATCATGCTTGCAATAATGCATTAAAATAAGTGTATCTTTGAAATCATGCCACCTAGTGTCCCACTAGGATATGATTCCCTCCTAGTAGCTATTTAAAAAGAAATATAAGAAAAATATGAAAAATATATAGAATATATATATATTGGAGTTTACCCTAGATATAGGATGTAGCTAGGGTGTGAGATGATAATGAAATAGTAGAAATAAAGAATCAATGCTTTTTGCCCCAAGTTAAAGAGGCGGAGCTATTGATGCTTTTCCCATAGTATTTTCTGATGGTAAAGTAAGGATATGTTACCCTTGAGAAAAAATAATAGGATGAGATAGAAGACTTATTATTATACTTAAATATGAATATGTACATTATAGGAAGTATAAATATGTATCTAAAAAAATACAAGATAACTCTTGTAGCATGCATTCCCACTATGTACGTGTCACAGCACGACATCCACCCCCTCTAAACCTGCACATCCTCCGGCATGTGCCAACCTCATGGTAACTTGTGAAAGCAATTGTATCCCCTGTCATCCCATGAACTCCTCCAGGATCATATGGGTAACTCAAAAACTTGTATTGTACTAAGCATTGAGATTCTCCGCATCTTTTAATTGCTCTCGGATCAGAAGGAATTGTTATATACATCTGTCTCCAAAACATCTGTAACAAATCTCCATTATGTTCAAAATCTTCATGACGTAGAGACATAAGTTCCTCATCCTCGTCTTCAAAAAACACTTCCAGGCTTCCTGTAATATACTTGAAAGATTTTTGAAACTGCACTTCAACCTTCTGACCAACCTGTAAATCCATATGTACCTCTTTCGCATAGAAGTCTGAATTTGCATCTTCATTCTCAAAAGAATCCTCTATATAGACTTTCTCAACATCGAGAGAAACCTCAGAAATGTGCATGGTAAACCTCTCATCAATTCTCTCACCTTTTACCAAATACCTCTCTAGCTTTATAGCATAAAACTTTGCATACCTCTCAAATATGGTGTCTAATTCCCTTTCCAAATCATCCTGGTAGGTATGCTCCCGGTCACTTGTAACCGACTGCTCAAAAACCTCCTTGGAGTTAGTCTCTAACACAATATCTTCACCCCTTCTTCCTTTTTGACTCATCGCTAAATTATCTTCAACTGAATCATGTCTCCACTCATCTAGGGAGAACCCTTCTTCATTACATGACTTTGGTGTCAGCATAGAGCTAGCATCCTCTTCTTGCTTCAAGGAGTCACCATGTATACCCTTCCTATCCATAGCAGATAGATGCTCACAAACCTGCTTACAATTTATACCCTGTGACACAAGACCTAAATCCCTTTTATGCCTCAGATATTGTTTGCATACCTGCAGGCAACCGAATTTCTTAGAACCCTGTATAGTAGGCACTTTATGGCAAGCATCTTTATTTGCATCTTCACACAGATAAGAAATATCACCCCAATCACAGACCATATCCGAAGAGGTTTCTTGCTCTTCTACTCTATCCTCTAATGTCATTTCAACCTGTATAGCATAACCAAACACTTTTCTATCTTTGATTTGTGAATCTTGAAGATTCATAGCTTCATCTGCAGAACCCCAATCCTCATGCAGAGAATCTGCATCTGTCATTCCTTCCTCTACCATGGAATTGTGAAAGCTTGCTGCATCTAGCTCTAAATAAGGCACAATTTCATGAGTCATCTGCATCACATCTGCTACTCCATATATACAAGACATACATATTACTCTGTCAATGCACTCCTCTTCTTCCACCTCGTCTAACTGAGGTACTTCACAATCCGCAATGCTACTAGCAGAGCTATACTCACAAAGGAAGAGATTTTCAGTCACCCCCTCTAAATTAGCACTTTTGCAGCTAGGCATATCCATTTGGGTAGTACCACATGCATCAAACTCGCATAGGAAAGCATTAATAATGGCTTCTTCATCCTGGTATATGTCTTCAGTATAGGCATCCGGCTCTTCTAAACTTGGTAAAAGTTCCTGGATCTGCTCAAAAGTAGATTGTAGCACATCACTAATATAGCCGTCTTCCACCTGTTTTCCCTTCACATCCTCTGTCAAAACCATAACATCCTCATCCTTGTATATACACTCATGTGTATCTTCAAACGAATCAAAAGGAGAGTCCAAATCATCTATCATAGCCGACAAGTTTGCATCATCCTCTAAGTCGCTTTGAGCCATTTCAGGCACTTGGATAGCATCATGAGAGTCATTATCTTGAGATACGAAGGTTACAAGACCCAAACGTGCATAAATAGCTTGCACTATGTCTGCTTCATCTGCATACAATAAATTTGCATCTTGCAAAAGATATGCATCTATTACTGCTTCTAAATTGGCCTCTATGGATGTGTTGACACTTGCATGGCTTACAGGAGACACCAACTCTAGCTGGTCACATCCACTTCCACTTTGCTCCATCTCTTGGTCTTGATGTTCCAAGCATACCCGTGTTATAGCTGTAGAAAACTCACCCCAGTTGCTTACATATACATTTGCATAGTCTTGAACTTGGTGCTTGAAATCATCACTCACAAGTTCAACAAATGTTGCAATCATCCGAGATTCTCGAATTGCTTGAAGCCTCATCTCTGTCACATAGCACTCAAGATATCCTTCTAGATCATAGCCTTCCAATATATTAAGCTCATTATATACGGATTGCATAGCGCTTTCAATCGCTTTTTGAATCCGGTCTTCTTCTTCAAGCCATTTGCATCTGTCTGCAAGCTCTTTTATTTCAGCATATAGCTGCTCCACTTTGCTAGCCATCTTTATGTACTCTCACCCCGGCTTGTTCGCGTCGGGTTCACCAAAAATATGTCGAGAAATTAGCGGTCTTGCCGGGAAAGCATCGGGCTTATGGTTGTGAGAGTTTATGAGAGAACTCAACAAAAACTATATGAATGAGTTAAACCATAGATGCCATGAAGACTAGGGTTTGGAAAGAAGTGCAATCAAAGAAGATTCACTCTTTCTCTCTTGCACTCACACACACAAAGAAAGAACACAAAAGAGAATGTCAAAACAATACAAAAATGAAAACATCAAGGCTATGGTCATATCGTATCATGGGTAATATGAAAGAGTTAATAGATGAGTTAATGACATTCAATCTTGACTGACCAAATAGGCTACGAATTGTTCTTTGGAATTGTAGTTTTGTGCTTACCATAATATATATATTTTGTCTAGTGATTGGGATTAATTGTGTGTACAAATCCTCTTGGTTCATAGCAAGATAACTACGCTTACGTCAAAAGAAAAGTTATAGTCTATGAGGGGTAGTATGATGGGATCCGGTGATAGAAGTATTTCATTAAGCCTTTCTGGGCCAAAGAGAAACACTATACGTTGTCGAAAGTGTATTTTTCGGCTAATCCATACGTTAATTCTAATAGATTGTACAGAGTGAAAGCGATAGAAATGATCATCATGTGGATTATTCATCTAAGATAGTATGTGAGAAATGTAGATATGAGAGAAGTGAAGAGATGAGAAGTTTCCCTCCCAAGCCCTATTCTTGCCCGTAGGCAATAAGGATACTGCGGGGAGAGATGTACCTGTAGCAAAGAGAACCTAAAATTTGTAGAGAGGATGAATTACTAAGAGTGAGAGAGATAGATTTGGTTAAGGAGATAATATTAGATATATATATATATGTTGGATTAGAGATGAAAAAGAAAACAACAAGAAATCAAGAAAACATCAATGTAGAACACATCTTACTTGACAAACCCTTTGGCACCATTATTGATGGAGAGAAAATAAGAGGGGAGAACTCCACTTTGATTGATACGCCAAGTGCAAGACCTTCTTTGATTATAGTTGATCTTCCAAGAATAGCGTACAAGAATGGATAGTCTTCCTCTAGGAGAAAGTGTAGGCTTGGGCTTATGTTAATGGCTAAGTACAATTAGGCATTACTACTCACTCCCTCAAGAACTCCTCTCATCAATGGCTTGAATGCTTGAGTTCTTTCCAAGAAAGAAGAGGTCCCCTTTTATAGGTGAAGGGAACCCACAAGGGTTTACACAAGAAGAGAGGAGCCAATGTGAACAGGAATTGGAAAAGTTGGAAATGAGCTGTCCCTGCATGATGTGGGCAGACTGGGGTGCAGTATTTTGATCATATCTCCTCAACCGTGGCTCCAAATAAAAAAGTAAAAATATGGGAAGAAACTTCAGCTCATTAGCTACGATTTTCATTTTAAAATCATTTTCCAATTCGGATTGGAACCTTGTGTAAAAAATTCATCAAAATAGGGTCTATTTTTGGCAGCAAAAGTCTTCCCGTGGTCCCCTTAGCCTAGACTTTCATTTAATTCCAAAGGACACCTCATGCCATATAAAAGCATGACATTGACAAAGTTTTGTAATCATGCTTGCAATAATGCATTAAAATAAGTGTATCTTTGAAATCATGCCACCTAGTGTCCCACTAGGATATGATTCCCTCCTAGTAGCTATTTAAAAAGAAATATAAGAAAAATATGAAAAATACATAGAATATATATATATTGGATTTTACCCTAGATATAGGGTGTAGCTAGGGTGTGAGATGATAATGAAATAGTAGAAATAAAGAATCAATGCTTTTTGCCCCAAGTTAAAGAGGCGGAGCTATTGATGCTTTTCCCATAGTATTTTCTGATGGTAAAGTAAGGATATGTTACCCTTGAGAAAAATAATAGGATGAGATAGAAGACTTATTATTATACTTAAATATGAATATTTACATTATAGGAAGTATAATTATGTATCTAAAAAAATACAAGATAACTCTTGTAGCATGCGTTCCCAGTATGTACGTGTCATAGCACGACACCGCTGCAACATATGGAACTTTAGACATATAGGCTATCTCCTCTTGTGTCTTTGGACACATATCCTTCGTTAGTTTAAAGTGACCATCCAAAGGTGTAGAAACTGGTTTTGCATTTTGCATTGCACACCTTTCTAGTACCTTCTTGAGATAGCTTTATTGTCTTCTTCGTCCTGTCCCTTGATATTTTCATACTAAGTATCCTCTTTGCAGCACCTAATCTTTCATTGAAAAAGATTTAGACAGCTCCTCTTTTAGGTCTTTCATGTCCTGCATGTTAGCACTTACAATCAACATGTCATCAACATACAACATTAGGATGATAAATTTCCCATCTCCCAAATTCTTCGTGTAGACGCAGTGATCCGAGTTGCATCTTGTGAATCCATGATCCAACATCCATCGATCAAACTTCAAGTACCATTGTCTTGATACTTGCTTCAAACCATACAAGCTCTTCTTTAATCTGCAAACCATTTTCTCCTTACCTTTTACTTCATACTCCTTTGGTTGAAGCATGTAGATTTCCTCCTCTAAGTCACTGTGAGGGAATGCCATATTTACATCCATTTGCTCGAGATTTAGATCATGAGCAGCCACAAGGCTTAAGACAAGCATAATTGAGTTCATTTTTACAACACGAGAAAATATTTCATTGAAGTCAATAACTTTCTTTTGAGAAAACCCTTTTACCACAAGCCTAGACTTGTACCTTTTCTTCCCACCTTCTTCTTCCTTCAGCTTGTACACCCATTTGTTTTGAAGTGCCCGCTTACCTTTAGGCAACTCAACCAACTCCCATGTTTGGTTGCGATGTAGTGAGTCCATCTCCACTTGCATGCTCTTTGTCCATTCTTCTTTGGATTCATGTTGCATAGCTTCTTCGTATGATTCTGGCTCTCCAGAATCTGAGATCAAGAGATGGTTGAAGGAAGGAACAAACCTTTCTGGAGGTCTACTTGCTCTTGTAGATCTTCTGGGAATAGGTTGAGGCTCTTCATTTGGTTGACGTTGCTGCACATTGTCACCGTTTGCAGTCCTTGAGTCTTCACCATCCTCAAGCTCCATGTACTCATCACCTGTTTCTTTTGTTTGTTTTCTTTACAAGTAATCTCTGTACATATTTTTTTCGTTAAAAATTACATCCCTACTCCTTAAGATTTTACCATCTTCAGGATTCCATAGGCGATACCCAAAGTCACCTTCTCCATAGCCAATCAAGAAACACTTTTTGGACTTTGCATCTAGCTTTGATCTTAGGCTTCTATCTATGTGCATGAAAGCCTCACACCCAAACACTTTGAGAAATGCATAATTCACCGGTTTACCTGTCCATGCCTCTTCTGGAACTCCCCCATCCAATGCCGTTGAGGGTGACCAATTGATTAAGTACACAGACGTACTTACAGCTTCCGCCATAAACTCAAGCGGTAGGCCTACATGTAGCCGCATGCTTCGTGCTCGCTCCATGATTGTCCTGTTCATCCTTTCCGAAATCCCATTTTGTTGAGGTGTCCTTGGGGCTGTCCTTTACCTCCGAATGCCATTGCTAGCACAAAAGCTTTCAAAAGCTTGGCTACAATATTCGCCTCCATTGTCGGATTTGAGGCATTTAACCTTGGTACCTGTTTCATTCTCCACAAAGGCTTTCCACCTTTGAAATATGGAAAATACATCGGATTTATTCTTCATGACATAAACCCATGTTTTTCTAGTCGCATCGTCTATGAATGTTACATAGTACAATGAGCCACCAAGTGATGGTGTACTTGCAGGACCCCAAACATCAGAATGAACCAACTCAATTTTTTAATTTTTTCTTTCATTTCCTGATTTTTGAAATTTTACCCTCTTTTGTTTACCATAAACACAATCTTCACAGAACTCTAAGTCCACTTCTTTCAAACCTGGTAGAAACTTCTTTGTTGGAAGGATTTGCATTCCTTTGGCACTCATATGCCCAAGCCGGTAGTGCCACACCGCACTGTCAACTTCTGTAGTTGCTGCACAAGCTGAAGGTTGCGTGCTAATAGTACACAAGTAAAGTGTACCGACCTTTTCTCCCTTGGCAACCACCAAAGATCCCTTTGATATCTTCCACCGTTTGTTTCCGAATGCAATGTTGTGACCTTCATCGTCCAATTGTCTTGTACAGATCAAATTTTTATGAAGAGAAGGAACATGCCTACATCTTTAAGCTTCCATTCATTTTCGTTAGCAATTTTGACAGAAACTGTACCTTTGCCGACAATCTCACAAGATTCATCATCTCCCAAGTATACATACCCAAAATTACCTTTGGTGTAGTCTTGGAAATGTTGCTTGTGTGGTGTCGCATGGAATGAAGCCCCGAAATCTACTATCCAGGAATTAGACACATTGTCTAATGAGAGAATTAGAGCATCTTGCTCTACTTTACCTACCACATTGGCCTCCGATGTTGGCTTGTTGTCTTGAGACTCTGTCTCCTTCTTCTTCTTGGACCAGCAATCCTTCTTGCCGTGGCCCTTTTTGCCGCAGTTCCAATAGTCAAGAACTGACTTTGTGCGTGACTTGCTCCGCCTTGAGGGATCACGACCCTTTTGGTTTTTGAACCTCTCCTTAGGCCTTCCTCTTGTTTCCACTGACAGTGCAACACTTGATGATTCTCCTGTGCTTCTCCTTCGTATTTCCTTGCTTAGGAGAACACCCACAACATCATCAAACTTAAGAGTAGAAATAGAATTACTTACAGCCATCACAAGGCTGTTCCAACTATCCGGTAGAGATGATAGTATAAGAAGAGCTCGCACTTCATCATCGAAATTGATTTTCACCGATCGAAGTTGACTTATGTTTGTGTTAAAGTCATTTAGGTATTCTGCAACTGAACCATTCTCTGCCATCTTTAGATTGAACAAGCGCTTCATAAGAAATACCTTATTGGATGCCGATGGTTTCTCATAGAAGTCTTCAAGTGACTTCATCAAGTGCTCCGTGGTCTTCATCTCCGAAACATTGAAGGCCACAATTGACGCCAAGCTTAACCGGATTGCTCCCAGTGCCATTCGATCAAGGACAATCCATGCTTCATCTTCCATTGTTGCGGGCTTCTTTGGAAGACCGCCTAGTGGCAAATAGAGGTCCTTTTGGTAGAGATAGTCTTCAATCTGCATCTTCCAATGTTGGTATTTTTTGCCGTTGAAATTATCAATCTTGAGCTTCCCTTTCTCCACCATAACTCCCACTCAATTCAAGGAATCCTTTCCTTGAGATAATTTAGCTACGAGAAAACCTTGCTCTGATACCAGTTGTTAGGAAATAAGACGTAGCTAAATAGAAAATTGAGTAGATTACTTAATGGAGAGAGACAGATTTACATACATGAGATTATAGGGTGGAGAGAGAGAGAGAGAGTACACACGATATACGTGGTTCACCCAATGTGGGCTACGTCCACGGGAAAGCAGCCACTCAATGGCTTTAGTACTTCAAAACAAGAAGTAGTTTACAAAGGGATTATACCCTTAATGGAGCTCCCGACTTGATTCACTGTCACCATCTCACACCCACCTTGTTGCATCAACTTCACACTATAAAATGTGTGTAGAAATGGCCTCCTTTTATAGGCCAAAAGGGCTGCCCTCTCTTATGAGAGGCAGCCATGTGTAGCCGCCCTTGTGTGAATAAGTCCAAATCGGACCCTCCAATCCACCCATGTGTGGCCGCCCTTGTGTAGAAAAATCCGCTTTTGAATTCGGCCACCGGCCATTGACTACCGGCCAACCAACCGCTTTCCGGCCGCCGTCCGGCCATAACATTCCGGTGAAAAGGAATATTTCGGCGAAGCAAAAAAAAAGGCCCCTAAAGTTGGCCGTGAAAATTTTGGTTTCCGGTGAGTCATTTTCCTTCACGCACGATGGCTTCTCCTCATAATGGGGGCCTTACAAATGTGCGCTTTTACCACAAAAAATTACAAGGGGTAAATCAGGCTCCATACTTATTAGTGCACACTTGTCATTTGTAGAGTTTCCATTCACCCAATGCAATGAATGTGACCATTCCACTCACTTGCAATTTGTCACGAACAAGATAAGTTATGGATTGTTTGACGTGATTTTTTGGTTGTTGTCAATGCACAACACCACTAAAACGAACCTAAAACTTGGACTTGATTCACCGAAAAAGTGCCCTATTCAAGTCATCCTCGTACGGTCACGACCCATACACGATAGTGGTCAAGATTTGACTTGTGTGTTCTATTGCCTCTCTCGATGAGAGCGTCATACAGACAGATTGTTGTATGCTTATAGAATAAGCTGCAACCCAAGCATAAGATGCACACGAGCACATGGATTGGGTATGCACTACATTAGGTTAAGAAACCTTACTCAACCCGCATGCTCTTTTTCTCTTTCTCTTATTTCTCTCAAATAATAATGAAGACTTTCTAAGAAGCTTTAGAACATGTTTGTTTGGGATTCAACATGAACCAACGTGCTCTAACTCTCAGGTAGAAAAATGGCAAGACGCTATCTATGTTAGTCTTCACCGGTTCGTTAATTGAACACTAATGGCCATAAGGGATATGAGCCACACATGCAGGCTAAGAGTCATTCTCAGATCTCGGGTAAGACCCAACTGCTCGCATTCCTGGGGTGATTGTTCTTAAGATTGAAGAGATCTGCCTGGTGGAGAACACATTGAACACATCGATGTTGATGGTCAAGCACGAGTCTTGTCATTACGGATGTTTAGGGTGTCATTGCTGCACTACATGTTTTTTGTGCGACGCTCAAGTTTATTTTTTGATAATCTTAAACTCACATCAGCTTATATATACCGCAGAATCTAGAGACAGCATGGCTATTCTTATGAGCTAGGCATCTCACTTATGTGGATTTCTTGCTCTCTCTATAGCACTATGAGTGTCTATTGCATCACAATTTTGGGGTATGACCCAGCGTGTGTTTACTAAATCACCCCATAGGCATTCAGGATCACAATTTGATCTATCCCAGTTGTACTTTCAAGGAAAGAAGTCCGCAATCTACCAGGGGGTAGTGGACAACTTCAACTTTTCAAGTTGATTCTCATCATGCTGTACCTGCTACTTGATCAGTGCCTACAAAGGGTCTTACCAAGGGGTTTGACTACGTAGATTCTACCCAACGGGCTTGGATTGCAAAGGCAACACCCAAGGTTTCCAGTGCAATGTTGCTTGGGTTTTTCATAGGTGGGAGAAGTACTCCTGTGAATTTGCATATGGGTAACTGAACTTTTGGTTCAATCCCCAGGGCCATGCCACGGGTAGTTCAGAACAAATATTTTGGGTCACAGTGTCCAATGTGCATTACATTGTTATGCACCCATTTGTCGGATTCAATTTGGAAGATGTTGTCACATGGGATACAACATGGTTTAGCCAGTGTGGAGCAAGGCTAATGAGGGGTCCCTCTCACTCCCGCTATAGAGTGTTTGTAGTTACCTCCACACACAAGTATATCTTGTACTTGTAGGATGTTGTTTTTTCAGACATCCTTATCTGAGACATATTCCACAAGTGAAGAATATGAGTCTCTGGGACAGACACTAGCACCACTATTTCAAGTATGTGTCATGGAGATGTCCCTAGGTGCTGGTCCCATTTTATTTCTATACCATTTCCAGCACGACGTATCAGGACCAATTTCAGTGGCCATAAATTGTCGGATACTTAGAATGACTTGTTAAGGTACAAGTGCTGGTAAACAACATTACAGATGGTTGTTTTACATATAGAAAGGCTATGAGTTGTTAATGAAAAAGTTTCATTGTTTGTACCTAGAAGTGATCATTGTATCACCTGCTATTATGGTTCAGACGTTTCAGCAAGGCTTGCAAATGATTGCAACTAAAAGTACTTAGTTTCTTTTCAAAACTATTTACATTCCTCTTTAATGTGTGCTAGGCATCAAATTTTCCATAAGTATTGGCAAGGATGATCATGGATATACAGGATTGGATCTGTTTTTGTTAAATGCATGCACACTAGGTGTTATGGGCCCTAGTGTTTAGCAAAAGCTGATTTGGAACGGCATGCATATTCTTCCAGTTGTTGCTTATGAAGCATTTTGCACTCTATGTGCAGTATCTCTAAGAGATTACTTTTGAGTCTACCAATCACCAACAGAGGTCATAGCTTGGTTTGGGTGCTTGTGGATTTTTCAAGTTAACCACAATGGTACATTGTTGATTCTCAGTCATCTGGGACGATTGTTTGTAAACCGTGGAGGAAACACACCTCAGTACTGTCAGTTATTCAAGGGGATAAGAAAATTACAAAGTGTAATCTTGTGCTAAAGGATATGCAAAGTGCACACATTAACACCACGCAATCCAATTAATAAGCATTTATTGTTGTACTTGGAGTTTTCTTCCCATCATATAAAGCATTTTTGCAATTAGGTTTAGTCTCTTCATGTTTAAATCAGGTTCTCAACCTTGAACACTAGTTATGGTGGGGTTGTGTATTGCCCGTTTATTGACGAAATTTGAGAACAAGTCAAGGACTTATACTTGGATGATGAGTTATGTCAGCTAGTTACTTTCACGGAAAGTGAAAAGCGATACTCTTTCAGGTACATCTTTGTTGTGATAACTCGTTTAAGCATGCTCATGTGCATTCTAAATGGAGTCTACACACTAGATGGTTCCAAAAGGACAACAATGTGCAAAATCATGATGTTATTCTTGATTTCATTGAACCTCCTACTATACCGTGTTTTGATTAAACAAACAATTGGATCATGATGGATACCACTTTGGAAAACATTAGCGTTCTTATGAAGATCGTACCACTTTTGTTTTCACAAACAAAAATGCTTCTCCAATGGGGGAGTAATGTAATGCCAAGGATAGGACTATAGGAGGGCACGGCCCTGGCCAAGGGCTGATGGATACACATGCGGTACCGAGGCTATATATAGGAGGGCCAAGAGCCCATATATAGGTATGGTTGGGTGGTTATTGGCATGTCTATCTCCCTATGTCCTCTCAGGAAAGACCTTTTGTGATGTATTATTTTCGGTCCCATATGTCATATATGACCTCCATGGATGATATTTCAACCTCTCTCTCTCTCTCTCTCTCTCTCTCTCTCTCTCTCTCTCTCTCTCTCTCTCTCTCTACCTCCAGAGACACAATGCACTCTTCAAAAAAGACCCTTTTTGGCCCTTTTTTTATCATCTCGTGTTTTACTAGTCGATTTGTCCACTCAACTTAGCAATTTTTTAATGTCGTTCCTCTTAGTGCACCATGCATCACACATGAGCTTCAACATTATATTCAATGGCGCCTGACGCTAATGCTCCACTACTTGGGTGCTTTCCCCTCAATAAAAAGGGAAGGGGGCCTTGCAGGCATCCTTTGTGTGAACACGACCAAGCAAGGTGCCACCAAACCACCATCGAGCACCCAACACCACCCATGGTCGCCTATGTAGCACCCACTGGCACATGTCTATGTAATGCACACGGGAGGGGGAGGTGAGTGAGCTCCGTAGAATCTCTCTCTTGCTCTCTCTCTCTCTCTCTATGTGTGTGTGTCTCTGTCTCTCTCTCTCTCTTTCTCTCTCTCTCTCTCTCTCTCTCTCTCTCTCTCTCTCTCTTTCTCTCTCTCTCTCTCTCTCTCTCTCTCTCTCTCTCTCTCTCTCTCTCTCTCTCTCTCTCTCTCTCTCTCTCTCTCTCTCTCTCTCTCTCTCTCTCTCTCTCTTTCCCTTCTCCTTGTTAGCAATGACAATGCATCATTGTATTATACTTATAGTGAGCCCCTGGATCCATGCTTCCCATGTGGGGTTTTCCTAATTCCACGTGGTGGACTCTTGGGATCTCTCCTCCATGAACTTTAAAAAGAACCCATCTACTCATAAAAAATATTCTCTTGTGTGCCTCTTTGACCTTCCCTAGTTTCATGCTCAATCATCAAATGGAGCGCTTGTGAAATTCCACTAGGCATCCTGGGTATTGGCTTTAATTCCCATCATTTTCTCCATAGTCATACCTTTTTGTGGCCTCAAATGGTGGGGCCTAACTTTGCAGAAAAATGTCTGCTCCTATCTCCCCGCAAATTGCTCCCAACTTCATCTAGACATATCTTGGTGCCAACGATCCGGATTGATGAGCTGTCACTTCCTCCCAATTTGACATGCTACATAAAACCCTGAAGAACCTTGGCAAGCCCAAAAAGACTCCTCATGGAACACTGACCTAGGTGGTCAAATCATCTAAGAACTGGCCCCCTACAAAAATTTATCGGCGGCTGATAACTTGGTCATCTGGTGTCCAATTGATGATCTAAAATGACCGGCATGCACCATAATTAGATCACTTTAAATTTACTAACATACCCTATCTCTAACTATCTATCTACACTTTCCCAATCGAACAAGGATCCGCAAAGCATGCGACCTTCAAATTTGAATATCCTGCACTCCATAGCTATATTTGAGGAGTTGTCTAGACTCATTTGGAGAACACCTTGAACACCACATCTTTCTATATATTTTCAACTCTTGGGACACCTTGAGAAACCAGACTATTAAGATTCATATATAGGACCCTTGGCCTAAAAAACCACCATAAACATACAGTTTTAGATACCCCTAGCTAACCTGAACCCTCATACATGCTCTAGCATCATGGCTTGCACCTGTAAACATACATAATCATGCATATATCCACTTCTAGCCTTGGCCATCTTGCCTGCACCCATGTGCTTCAATGTTTATTCTAAGTGCTTTTGAGCCCCTCCATGTGCTGTTAAGTGATTCTCATTGAGTCTTAGTGATTTTAAAATCTTCCAAAGGCTTCAAGTACTTGGAAGTTATTCTGAATACTTTTGATTTCTTTCAAGTGCTTGTTTCTAAGTGCTTTCAAGGTCTTTTTAGTGCTTTTGAGTGCTTTAAAGTGCTTCCAAAAGTTTCCAAATACTTCAAGGTGCTTTGAAGAGCTCATGAAAAACTTAAAGTCATTTGAGCGATGTCTTGTGCTTCCATGTGCTATTGAATTATTTTTAGTGCTTCCTAGTGTCCTTTGATGCTTTTGAGTGCTTTCAAGTCCTTCCAAATACGTCAAAGTGATTTCAAGAGCTCATGAAAGACTCCAAGTGCTTCAAAGTGAGTTCAAAGTGCTACTGAAGATAGTCCTTTCAGTGTTGTCATGTGCTTGCGAGTGTTTCTCAATTCTTTCAAGTGCTCCAAGTGTTTAAACCTCTCCTTCAATAACTTTCTTTATACTAAATGTTTGACTTCCTTAAACTACCGAATAAAGAGGCCCTCCTAGACCCCATTCAAGAATTGTTGCATTTCTCAATGCAACCCCTAGGAAACAATGTCCACAAAGAGGCAAGAAATTTGATCGTTTATTCTAGGAGGCCAAGCTTGGTGATGTCGACAAAGACACTAAGTGGGATTGAGGGTCTCAATCCTTTCATTGTGTTAATAACTACAATAAAACAAACATGCATATCTAAGGCACATACTATTATGTTGCTTTTACTATGCATGCATCAAAGTTCAATGGAGGAGATGTGCAAACAAAGACCACGTGGATGAGTGGAGTACTTGCAAATACAACCCACGGTTAGGGATAAAAGCGATGGAGAAGCATTGAGCAATAATGAGGGTGAATGTACCCCCATATACATTGGCCACCATGATGACTTGAGTGATGCCTTGATGGTTGGTCAAATCTATAATGTAAATACAAAGGATTCAAGTGTAGACTTCTACATCCAAATATTTACTAAGGAAAAGCACTTGACCATAAAATCCAAAAGGGATGAATGGCACAACCGTATTAAGAAAAATTTAGTTGTCCTTGAGGGACTATTTTACAACAAGGTAAATGGGCAAGAGATGATACCTATGTCCTTTTGAACAACATGGCCATTGCTCTTATCTACTCCCACCTAGTGCAATGCATCGATTTCCAATGTGCTTGAGGGAAGGTGATCCTGATCTTTAAAGTCACTACAAAGGAGTCAAGTGTAGACTTCTACATCCTCAAATGCACTAAGGCAGAGCACTTGACCATAAACTCCAAAAGGCATGAATGGCACAACCGTATTAAGAAAAATTCATTTTTCCTTGTGGAACTATTTTACAACAAGGTAAATGGGTAAGAGATGATATCTTGGTCCTTTTAAACAACAAGGCCACTGCTCTTATCTACTCCCACCTAGTGCAATGCATCAGATTTCCAATGTGCCTAAGGGAAGGTGAGCCTAATCTATATGATATGTCAAATGATGTATTTGAAAAAATATTAATTGCTTGACTCTAAACGAGAACTTGTTAGTTCTATCTATGTGACAATTCATAGCCAGTCAACAATTTACTAGTCTAGAAACTCCTCAAATGTAGCTATGGAGTGCAAGATATTCTAGTTTCAAGGTCACATGCTTTGCAGATCCTTGTCGAATTGGGCAAGTGAAACTAGATAATTAGAGCTAGGGTGTACTAGTAGATTTGAAGTGTTTGCTTATGGTGCCTACTGGTCCTTTTAGCTCACCAATTGGAGGCCTGTTGGCCAAGTTATGATATGATGAAGTTTTATAGGGAGCCAGTTCTGAGATTATTTGACCACCTAGGTCTATGTGCCATGAGGAGTCTTTTTGGGCTTTCCAAGGTTCTTAAGGGTTGTATGTAGCATTTCAAATTGGGAGGAAGTAACAAATCATCAATCAAGATTGTTGGCACCAACATACACCCAAATGAAGTTGGGAGCAATTGCCAGGGAGATAGGAGAAGCCGTTTTTTTGCAAAGTTGGGTCCCATCTTTTTAGGCCCAAAAAAGGTAATAATATGGAGCAAATGATGGGAATTAAAGCCCATAACCAAACTGTCCAGTGGAATTTCACAAGCGCTCCATTGGATGACTTAGCAGAAAATTGGGGAAGGTCAAAGAGGCACACAAGAGAATATTTTTTATGAGTAGATGGGATGTTTTTTAAAGTCCATGGAGCAGAAGCCACCATGTGGCAGTAAGGATAACACCACAAGGAAAGCATGGATCCATGGGTTCAATATTTATATAATACAATGATGCGTTGTCATTGCTAATCAAGAGAGGGGGGGGGGGGGGGGGGGGGGGGGGGGGGGGGGGGGGGGGGGGGGGGGGGGGGGGGGGAGAGGAGAGAGAGAGAGAGAGAGAGAGAGAGAGAGAGAGAGAGAGAGAGAGAGAGAGAGAGAGAGAGAGAGAGAGAGAGAGAGAGAGAGAGAGAGAGAGAAAGTCTATGGAAATCCCTCACATCCCCCTCTCATGTGCACTACACGGACATGTGTAGGTGCTACGTAGTTGACCATAGTTGGTGTTGGGTGCTCGACGGTGGTTTGGTGGCACCTTGCTTGGTGGTGTTCACACAAGGTAAAGCCCCATGTAGGGGGGCATTAGCATCGGTCGCCATTTGGTACAATGTTGAAGACTCATGTGTGATGCATGGTGCACTAAGAGGAACATCCTTCAAAAATTGCTAAGCCGAGTGGACAAATGGACTAGTAAAACACAAGGTGAAAAAAAATGGCACCTCTATAAGAGGTTTTAGGGACTTTTGGAAGGGCCAACGAGGGTCTTTTTTAAAGAGTGCATTGTGCCTGTGGGGGGGGAGGGGAGGGAGAGAGAGAGAGAGAGAGAGAGAGAGAGAGAGAGAGAGAGAGAGAGAGAGAGAGAGAGAGAGAGAGAGAGAGAGAGAGAGAGAGAGAGAGAGAGAGAGGTTGAGTTATCATCCACGGAGGTCATATATGACCTATGGGACCAAAAAAAAAACATCACAAAAGGTCCTTCCAAGCAAAGGGGCTTTGAGATACATCTTAGTTAAGGACTATGTGTCCAGTGAGGGGTCTTCTTCAAGAGAAACTTCTTCTTATGTACTTCTGTATAGAAAGAAGGTTGGGATTTTATTTGCCCTTGATTCTGTTACACAAGATATAAGTCAAGTATATCTTCAATGGGTTATCCATTAATCACTCTTGAAAATTGACCATCAGTGACATAAACATTTTACTAGAGCTTGATTCATTATTTCACAAGCATCAGCAGGTTTTTAGTCCACAGTATTAGTGGCACCAGCATCTATCTTAAAACATACAGAGACCACCAAATCCCAACAAGCTCATGAGTAGACCATCTATCACCACTCAAGGAGACAATTTACGAGAAAAATCAATGTCTTTTATTTATGTAAGAACCTTTTACAATGATGGGGTCCATGACCTTATTACAAAATTATGATAATAAGTTTACTTTTTTGGGATATAATCATAGCCATAATATTCTTGGGTGCTCTTTAGATAGAAACATAGTGGTTCTCTAGCAGGGGCTAGGAATCGATAAATGGAGGGAAGTTGCGGTAATCCGGTCAACCATCCCTTGCCCGAGAAGTGGCTAAATTTCTTCCCATCACAATCACTCTATCTTTTGGAACAGATACAATGACCTTGTCATAGACCCATCAATTGAGGATAGCACTTCCGTTTGTTTAATCATTGCGCTGAAGTTTGTTGGCCAAACGATATAGTAATGGACCAGCTTCAACTCTTCACACCATTTGAGGTGGCAAAGATCAATCCTCAAATTGCCTAGGCTTCAGGCCCTGATGGTGAAAGTGCCTCCATAAACCCACTAGGTTCTATACCATCCTCGCTGGATCCTGGTAAAATGTGAAGTGTTCAATACTTCTAGAATCCTCATGACTGTTTCCCAAAATTTGTAGTCGTTTGATCGGCACGCAGTCAGATACAAAATGTTGAATATTTGAAATCGCACGTATGCCTCATGTTGATCCTAAAACATTGTCAAACATTTTTTTGATGAGCATAAAGTCACTAAGTCATGCCAAAAATCTTGCCCACTAGCCTCATGTATATATGTGTACATAGCCCTCCAAGTTTTGGAAGTGGCCCTATAAAAATTCATGTACTAAAGTTTGATTTTTCCAGGCTTGTATGCTGATGTTTTGAGTTGTTCAAGTCTCCAGAGCATGGTTTTTAGTAAGTGTTCTTAGTCTTCTTTATACCTCGTGAATCGGACATGTACATCATGAGTTATGAGCATCCAAGATGGGCCGTTTCAACTTAGAAAGTGATTGCAGGTGCATGCGACAAGGGAAAATGGGCCAACTTGACAATTGGAATTAGAAATGATAAGGTTTAAGAACTCTAGATGTAGCCAACATGATGGGATTCGAGCCGTGTGTTATAGTGCGTCATTCCATGACTGAAGCCCCAAGTTATGCTTTGGGAAAGTTGCGCGAGAAGTGCTCCTACTTTGGGGAAAATCTGGATATTTGTGGGCATGAGGGAGTTGAGAGGCTTGAGGGGGAAGTGCCATGTGGCGGGGGGATTATCCCACATGGGAAGGGAAAGGTGGAGAATGGCATTAGGTGAAATTTGGACTCACAAAGGGGCCCTTTAATGAGTTTGACTTTATCTCTCTCTACCAAAACCGGCGGAAGGATAAATTTTTGCAAACAAACTTTAAAGCTGGCGGGGGTTTGACAATTAGAATGTCCTCTTCAAGCTCTATCTACTGATATATAGCACACCATGAGATTCCTCATATTTTAGAAGATTCTTTTTTTGATTCACTTAGACTCCAACAGAGTTGTCACATCGTAGGTGAATCAAAAAAGGAATCTTCTAAAATATGGGGGATCTCATGGCGTGCTATATATCGGTAGATAGAGCTTGAAGAGAACATTCCAACTGTCAAACCTCGACCAACTTTGAAGTTTGTTTGCAAAAATTTATCCATGCGTCCGTTTTGGTAGAGAGAGGTAAAGTCAAACGCCTTAAAGGGCCCCTTTTTGAGTTCAAATTCACCCAATGGGGGTATATAGCCTAAAGGGGAGCCCATTATGGGTGTTTCAAGTGAAAGGAACTCACAAGGCTTGGTTATGGAAAGGCTCTTGGACTGCTGGGGAGAAAGGTAGGGAATTTTTGAGTTCCCACAAGCTTGGAGAGGCGCATGGCTCCATTTTTTTGTCCTTGGCCACTTGCCCCCACCCCATTCCTTGGTTAGAGGGTCATCGACACCTCACTTTTGCCCAAAAAATGCCTAAAATGAGTCTAAAAATGAGCCTAAAATGCCTTGTCAGCTGAGAAGAGAGAGAAGATTTTTGGGGAATAAAAGATAAGGGAGCCCCCATTTTAATAGCGACAACATCTGCACAACTTCTAGAGAGCTCAGTTTTGAGCAAGAGAAAAGACACCTCCATGTTCGAGTAGCCATAACTTCTTCATTTCTCATTTGTTTTTTGTTGATGGATACTCTACGGACATCTCCACGAGATGAGCTTTCTCATGCATTAGAAAATTTCGTAGGTCATTTGGAGGGCCTTGTAAGAAATTGTATTTCTCTCTCTAGAAACTTTTTATAAAATGCACTTGCACCTTGTGAGTACGTCCAAAAGGACAACCAGACACTCTAAAAAGTAGATTTATATTCCCAATTGTCCTTGAAAACGGTCACTTTTTTATTTAATGCGAGCATCTTTTTCAGGAGGCAGGTGCGGCGCATTCAATGCAGCTTACGTCATCACTAAAAGTTGAAAAGTCACAAACTGTCAAATAGTGATAAATTTTGAGCCTTTTGACACCACCAATGCGTCCGGAACGTCAAAATACCCTAAAAACGAATGTCTACTTGCTTCATTCCGACAACCGGAGAGGTAAAAAATGTCAAAAAACCCCAAAAAATGGGCTTTTTACTTAAGGTACGCGAGGAGGCATTTCTAAATTCTAGAATGCCCCTCTGCGCGCCGTTAGTACAAAGCTCTTTTTAGTGATTTTTGGACACTTATCTTTCTAGAAAGCCCCTTTTTAGAGGTTTTTGGACATTTTCCTCTCAAAAAGCTCCCTAAAAAGAGGAAAAAGGGGCTTTTTACTAACGGCGCGCGAGGAGGCATTCCAAAATTCTAGAATGCCCCTCTGCGCGTCGTTAGTACAAAGCTCCTTTTAGTGATTTTTGGACACTTATCTTTCTAGAAAGCCCCTTTTTAGAGGTTTTTGGACATTTTTCTCTCAAAAAGCTCCCTAAAAAGAGGAAAAAGAGGCTTTTTACTAACGGCGCGCGAGGAGGCGTTACAAAATTTTGGAATGGCCCTCGCGCGCCGTTAGTAAAATGTTCCTTTAGGGCTTTTTGACATTTTTTTGCCTCTTTGGATGTCTGAGCGAGGCAATTGGACGTTCATTTCTAGGAGATAGGTGCGTTCCGGACGCATTGACAATATCAAAAGTTTCAAAATCTTCCACCACTTGATAGTTTTGTGACTTTTTGAGTTCTAGTGATGACATAGCCCGTATCAAATGCACCGCATCTACCTTCTGAAAAAGGTGCTCGCATTAAATGAAAGAGAGTGCTCGTCTTCAAGGACCACTAGATTATTAAATGAGGAGAGGGACACCTTTTATATTTTTGTTAATATCAATCTATTTTTCTACGTAACGTAGGCTCTTCTCTCATTGGAGGAGCTTATTTTCCTCTCTCTTCCAAAAGGCCCTCCAAAAGACCTCCGAAATCTCCTAATGATTTTCTTTGTTTCTTCCAATTTAGAGTGTGTTCCATGCTTCAAGGGGTTTTCATAAATCTTTATAGGTATTTACCACAGGTGTTTTCGGCGGTGTGATAGTTCTTCCTTCCGACGGTGTTATTTGTACAAGGCTATAGAGGCACTCATTTTTCTTTCCGTTTTGCATGATAACATCATTTTGGTGCCCCCACTGAGGAGCAAGTGCTCTTATGCTCCAATTCCTGTGAAATATGTGTATTCTATAGGTAGAGAATGTAAAAGGGATGTGGGTCCTTATGGAAAACCGCCTATGTATGTTCAAATTGTGGAAAACACTTGAGGTGGTTGTATAATTGGATTGTAGACTTTGGAGGGTCGTGAGGTTTTGTGGAGCCAAATAGTAGGGACCGGGTTACCCAGTGTGAGGTGGTATAGGTACTGGAGTAATCTATTGACATTCCTTGAGCTTTTGATGTCACATGTAAGTATTTTTGTGGCAATCAAACATGGAGGAAAAGTTCCCACAGTTTCATGGACTGCCTAATGAGAATGCATAGACTTTTATTGAAAAATTGGAAGTCAATTGCTTACTGCAAAATATACTAGGCCAAGCTATATTGTTGCAACTGCTGCAATATAGTTTACAAGATGAGACAAAAGTTTGGTTACACAATCATGAAGAGTTGGTGCAGGCACAATCTCCAAGGGTAGTTTTAGACTACAATTGTGTGAAGCAAGCTTTCCTAGCACAATACAGATCCATTGAAGTATTTGATGAATTTTGGCATGAAATTTTGGGGTACACTCAAAAGGGTGATAAGAGTGTTGATAATTTTGTCATGAAATTCATCCGTTTATGGGATAAGCAGGCCCAAGCTTTGGTAAATGAAATCCCTCCATCCATGTTAACACTAGGTTGGTAATGGGACACTTTTATGTCCTGCTAAGTGACCATTTTCCTTGAATTATGTCAAGAGTTTCAAAATAGATTTTGAGGTGCTATCTATCTAGAAAGTTGTCTCATGAGCTGAAAAAAACTCGACATTTTTTTGGAATATCAATTCCATCTTTAACATTGTCCTTGCACAACATTTCACAACCTAAACTGTGTGAAAAAACGGGTCCTGTTTTAGGATTTTTTCAACTTTTTGCAACTATACCACTCTAGAATTCATGTTTGTGAGGTCTATAATGCTAGAGAACTATCTTTAGTAGTCCTCAACATGTCATGATGCTTCTAGGGAGAAATAAATATTAAAGTTGTAAGTTATAACCAAATTACAAAAATTGTCAAATCCTGTTTTTTAAACAATCTTAGCTCTTCTATGATTTTTTTGGTGGATTTCATGATATCCAAATGCATTTTTGATTTTCTATGTCGCATATTGCAACATAAAGCTAACATTCCTTGAGTTTTGGGGCACCTAATACCCTATTTTGCATAGTACACAACGATGGTTGATTTTTTCAATTATAGAAGAAAACGAAACATTCTAGTATATCAAGTATAGCTTTTTCAATATTGTTAGTTTCTTGAGACAACTACATGAATTTTGTAGGTAGTAACCATATCTGTTCATAAGGATCAAATTTGGCTAGATATTGAATATTTTCTATGGGATTCTACAACTCATAATGTTGAACCCAGTTTTTTCATGTTTGCTGTATTTAACACTTCATCTTTGTCCCCAAGATTCCCCTTGGTAAAAAATGTAATAATCTTTTGACATGCTCCATGGCTCCTTATGAACATGAAGGACAATAGGGAACCAAGAAAACATGAATATATTATTTGTATTGAGCGTGGCTATAGAAACTTTGATGATAGGTTTGCAGAATGGTAAAAATTCAATTTTTTTGTACCTATTTATTTTGGCAAAACAAAAAATAGTGAGTGAGAAGCAATCATATGTTCTGATCACCAACCTGTTGAAGTTAACTAGGGAATTTATCTCAAGTCCTACAAAAATCCCTAATCTTATTTTTATGCAACAAAACGTAAGAAATGACTGTTTTGATGAAAATTCACTGGTCCATCAACTTTGGAGGCTTGGTGTGACCAAAAGATAAGAAATTTTAGAAGTTTATTATTTTTTCCATGTTTAGTAGGCCTTGAACTATAACCTCATGAAAGGATTTTACAAAATGAGTGGATCTACTATGGTTTTGGAGGTTTTTTTCAAAACCCTAAAAGGACACTTTTATGTCCTGTTAGGTTACCAACCTAATGTTAAAGAAGGAAAGTCTTGTGGAAAACTTTAAAAAAAAGTCTAAAGTTCAAAGTTGAGGTGAAAAGGCCTGCCACCTTTGAGGAAGCAATCACTATCGCCAGGGAGAAAGAATGGAAGGCTCAAAGACTTAATGAGTATGGAAAAGCTATCCCTATGAAAAGTAATGGTGGTCAAAACGAGTAAAACCAAGCAAAGATTGGAGTCAAACCTTCTCAAAGGGTTTCCTAATACTGAATAGTGACAACAAAATATGCAAGACATGATGACTATGATGCAGGAGTTGCGACTTAGTGTTCTTGGAGGTGGAGGTAGTCATGGTCCTGGACGTGGTAGAGGAATGGCCCAGGCATGTGAAGCTGAGGCTAATGTGAATGCAAGTCATGGACAAGGTGTCTTTGCATCACAGAAGAGGAGGTTCATCCCTACCTGTTACAATTGTGGTGAACTTGGTCATATCAGCACTTATTGATCAAAACCAACAAGGATGGGAGGTGATATGTTTCCACTTTCCTAGCAGATTCCTAGCACGACTAATGATTATGCCTTGGATATACGGGGAGATCAAGGTACTAAATAGGAAAATCAAGCCTCAATCTATGGTGGTCATGTGGGTATTGTGTGGGCTGAAAAGAAAGAAACAGATATGTTGCCTGTAGGCAAAAGAGAGAGGGAAGGCTATGCCAAGCTAGGTCCTAAAAAAAATAAAGGAGAAGAGAAAGAGGATGAAGATGAAAAATCCAAGAGGAAGAGAAGGCCTCGTAGAGACGGTTTGAAGTAGCAGATTTACCTTTGGGAGAAGGCCAAATAACTTACAATTTAAAGGAAGACCTGATTGGGAGGAAAGTAGATTGTTCTTTTGGACAATTGATGAATATGGTGCCCAGACTCAAGAGGCAGTGGAAGTCATTAGTGAATCTAGAGAAAGAGCCAAAGCATGGACAAGTCAGAGTGCTCATTGTGGGAGAGTTACCTGACATTTGTCCTGTCGTGAATGCTTGGCACAAAGGTGTGGGCATGGGAGAGGCCTACATTGATGGAGTGCTCAAGTTTCTGTGATCATACAGTCATATGTGGAGAGATTGGGTCTCATTACATATGGAAGATTTGGGTTTTGGATTCGACTAGAAAACCATGCCAAAGTGAAGTGTTTGGGGATGATTAAGAATAGGGAAGTCGAAGTATTTAACGTGAAGGTTATAGTAAACTTTCATGTTATGCCAGCTTCCCTAGGATCTTTTTCTCTCATTTGGCAGAAAGGGTGAAGAGAGGGTGTTTGATATGACTACCAAGAAACCTATGGCACTAGAAGATGTGAGTGAGAATGATGAATCCGAAGTTACAAGTGAATATAGTTCTGAAGATTCAAAAAGTAGCTCTACTTCCAGTTCCAATGATGAGGGTGAAGTATCATTCTTGTTGTTGGACAACGAGAAGGGAGAAGTGGGTAAGATATTGGAAGTTTTAGGGATATAAACATTGTTGGGGGGCAGGAGCTAGGGTGGATGATGCCTTGCAGACATAGCAAGGAGCTTGTTAAGCAGAGAACGAGAGAGAGAGAGAGACTCGGTACGGCAGCATTAAAAATAACTACATGCTATTCTTTTGATTGATATATCCCTTGTAAACCTTACAACGTATATAAAGCAAAACTTGTATCATGCAAACTCCACTAAACCGGTGGTCTATAGTTGCATGCATTATGAGAGTGTTCCCAGAGGTAGATGCCATTGAACGCGGGCTTGCATACTCGACAACCCCCCCCCCCCCCCCCCCCCCCCCCTGAAGCCCAGACGAGTGACTTGATACAGACCATGGCAGAGTCTAATCACTTGAAACCATGAGTAGAAGTCACCCCGTTGACAAAAACATAGGTGTGTGTGTGCACTTCCCTCAAACAACTATCAGTGTGAGACATACCAAAACTCAATCAAACAACAAAAGGGCGGTCTTACCACTTTATTTTCATGGTAGTGTATAGCCCGTACATTTTATTGATAAATGATTGACATAAAGGAAACATAAAGATAAAGTTAAAACTATAGGACATCACTTTCTACAAGAAGCATTGGTGCTTCACCATATTCATCACCTTTAACCAGATCAATCTATCGCTTATTCTTCTTAAAGCATTTATTCAAAAAATGATTGGTCTTTCCACAGTGGATGCATAGAATTTTCTGAAACAATCTTTGGTTTGATGATCGATGCGTCCACATATTGCACAAGGCCTAGTGCTGGTAGTAGGTCTGGTTGAAGTTGCAGGCTTGGTTGAAGTGCAACCATGAGCTACATATGTAGTCGGTACAAAAGAGCTAATTCGTAGTACTCATTTCTCTTCTTCCTGCAATGAGATAACAATACCATCCAAAGAAGGCAAAGGATCCTTCTCTTTTAAAATAATGACAATTTGATGAAATTTTGCAGGTAGGCTATTCAAAAAAACAATTATAAGATCTTCATTTGGGATAGGAGCTTCAACATAAAGTAGCTGAGTGCGGATGATCTCTAGTCTGTTAGCTAAAGCTACAATATTTTCATCATCACGCATTGAAAGAGAATACAGCTCCATTTTAAGGCTCATTACGGAGTATTTGGATTTAGGACCAAACGCTTTGTCTAGTTCCATCCAAGCAGCATTTGCATATTGCATGTCATCCAGATAATAAATAAAATCATCTTTGAGAGATGTCAGAATAATACATAATGCTTTCTTGTCCTTGCATTGTTGCTCGGTAGATAACACTTTGGTAATTGCAGTGGATGTGCCTGCTCCATCAATTGATAGCAGCTTGATGACGCTCCACAAATTCTTGCGCATCAGATATCCCTTTACTTTAATTTTCCAGGTGCGGAAGGCGGATCCATTAAATTTATGGATTTTCGACGCCATGTTGTACCCTTTCAGAAGCCCAATAGAGAATTCATGTTATTGGTTGTTGCCGGCTTAACTTTCAATTATCTTCGTCTTCAACTGCTTTGCATGCATCTATTAAGCTATTGGAGAAACTTTCTAAATCACTGCAATTGACTAAGTTTGGAAAACACCTTCAAATATTTATGAGCCAATGTACTACTTAGTTGAGCACGGATGGGGTGACTTACACCTTGTGGAGGGTGTGAATACCCGCTTGCATAAGGAATCAAGACCAAATTGGGTGGCCACTGAAATGAATTTTAAAATAAGCAAAATAAAATCGAGCTCTATATTGGAGAGATGGCGCACAAATGACAATGAAGAGGAACTTAGGCCTCGCAGTAGGCTATAAATGCCAAATTTGGAGACGCTCAAGAGTCGAGATCTCACCAGCAAGCCAGGGTGACTCAGTTGACGGTGGTTATACTGAAATTGACGTAGGTCAATAGACGATTTTCCCCTCTACAAGTGGTTGCTCCCACAAATCTTATCAAGCACAAGGCAGATGCCAAGCTCTGATACCAGGTGTTGGGGGGCTGGAGCTAGGGTGGATGATGCCTTGCAGACATGGCAAGGAGCTACTTATGCAGAGAATGCGAGAGAGAGAGAGAGAGAGAGAGAGAGAGAGAGAGAGAGAGAGAGAGAGAGAGAGAGAGAGAGAGAGAGAGAGAGAGAGAGAGAGAGAGAGACTTGGTACAATATCATAAAAAATAACCACACGCTATTCTTTTGATTGATATATCCTTTGTAAACCTTACAACATATATAAAGCAAAACTTGTATCATGCAAACTCCACTAAACTGGTGGTCTCTAGCTGCATGCATTATGAAGGTGTTCCCATGGGCAGATGCCACTAAACTTGGGCTTGCATACCCAACAAATGCTTCAAGCCGTTTAGAGCAACTTGAAGAGTTGATGCAGCCTAAACAGGAATGCCAGTGAAGAAAGAGTTGATTCAAAATATGCTGAGTATTGATTCGATGCAAGGAGAAAGAAGAGAGTACTTAACAATTTTGGACATGTTTTCAAATCTTCCATTTACTTCATGCTAGGAAATAAGGAGATCCTGTGAAGATTGAGCTGGTTGAAGGGGCAAAGCCAATACAACAGAAATTAAGAAGGATGGGTAAGGAGCAAATGAATGCTTTAAAAGAAGAAATGGATAAGCTTTTGGATGCAAGGTTCATTTTGTGCCAGTGGATAATTCTGAACGGGTGAGCCCTGTAGTGTTCATTCCAAAGAAAGATCGGCGTTGAAGAGTTCGCGTTTGATTAAAGCCATTAAACATGCAGTGACTAAGAAAGATCCTTACCCTTTTCCCTTCATTGATCAACTTTTAGATGCAGTGGCTTGCTTTGAAAGATACATTGTCTGTGATGGTTATTCATGATATTTTCAGCTTATTCTTGCTATTGAAGACCGGAAAAAGACTACCTTTATCATGCCATGGGGTTGTTTCTGCTTTTGCTGCCTTCCTTTTGGGTTGACAACAAATGGGCATGAAGATTTTGAAAGAAAAGTGGATTGGGTCCTTACCCCGCTCCTTGGGAATTTTTTCAAAGGATTGATAGATGATTTCTATGTATACAGCTCAAGAAAAGAGCATGTTCAAAAGCTTAAAATGACTTTTGCAAGGTATGATGAATGCGGGGGTCAACTGAACCCTAAGAAATGTCATTTGGCATAGCCATGGGTGAAGCTTCTTGGACATGTGATTTCAAAAAATGGGATTGAAGCGGATCTAGAGAAAGTGGAGGCGTTGTTGTTGTTGTCATCTCCAAAAGATGAGAGACATTTGGCCATTTTCATATCGAAGGTTAAATATATGTCTCATTTCATACCATTGGCATCACAACTATTGTTGAACCGGAGACGAGACATGAGACCAGGGAGAAGAGAGAGAGAGAGATGACTCCACAATTGCATACCCCAAAGTGTGTAGAATACTCACACGGATGATGTATATATAGAAGGGACCCGTGTGCTATATATAGAGTTCATGCTATATATAGAGCTCAACACCCCCACTCAAATAAGGGTCCCTAACTGTGGATGAAAAAACCCTTGGGGGCTCAAGGGAAAAACCCACAGCTCTATATACACCCACCATTATATTAAGAATATCAATGAATTTACAAAGAATGCATATGAGGAACTACATCATTCCTATCAAGTACAACAATGGCATTAAAAGGCTCAACAGAGAGATATCTTTGTGTAGACTACCAACATTTGCTCACCAGAAATATCTTCATATACTTCTTAAGTATTCTTCCATAATCTCTTCACCAAAAAATGTCTTTATAATTTTAACTTTTGGTCATACTTGCAAATATCATAAACTCAAGAAATATAATCGAGAAAATTTTAGCAATGTCAATGAAATAATCACAATCAAAATGTCATAAAAGACGGTTTGCAATGCTGTCCTTTTGATAACATAACAATGGATAGTACATAAATACATGATACGAGATGATGTCAATACAATATTCAATAAAATGGTCATAACAATGATGACATGACGATTAGGTAGCACATATGCATGTATAACAAACAAGAATATATGTGCGCACATATGTATATATAACGAGATGATATCCATACGATATTCAAGACAATGGCCATAACAATGATGGCATGAAAACTAGATAGCATATAAGATGACACAAGATGATTTCCATACATTATTCAAGAAAATGGCCATAACAATGATGGCATGATGATCAAACATAGTAGATATGTACATATAATAAGACAACAACATATTTGTGCACATAAATACATGACACAAGATGATGTCCGAGAAGATACTCATAACCATGTCCATAGTAATGATGGCATGACGTTGACGAGGTTCGAGACGATGTTCATAACAAGGGCCATAACAATGATGGCATGACGATTGATAATGTTCGTGACGATGATCATAACCATCAATGGCCACAACAATGATGGCATGACGATGACGATGTTCGAGATGATATTCATAAGAATGGTCATAAAAATGATGGCATGATGATCAGATAGCACATATATATGTATAACAAAATAAGAATGTATGTGTGCATATAAACACATGACACAAGATGATGTCCGAGAAGATACTCATAACAATGACCATAGTAATGATGGCATGATGATGACGATGTCCGAGACGATATTCATAACAATGGCCATAACAATGATGGCATGAAGATTGATAATGTCTGAGACGATATTCATAGCAGTGGCCACAACAATGATGGCATGACGATGACGATGTTCGAGATGATATTGATAGATGATTTCCATAAGAGTAATTTTCCAGCTGGCAAGATGATAAATTCAACTCTATAGAGTGCCCATCAAGGCACAAACTCAAGTAAATTACCCCATCAATAATTTTAGTAATAATTCATTGTAAATTATATGCATTTCTTTTCGAGTGAGAGCATCAAACTCAATATTGGTCATGTCATTACATGAGCCTCATAAATTGAAGTTGAAATATTCAACACAATGTCTAGTAGACCATCATACCAAGCACTAATGCTCAAATCCTTGGAGCATCATAACTTGAAGTTAAAATATTCAACACATCATCTAGCAAATGATCATATGAAGCACTAGTATTAAAATCCATGGCCTACTATTCCATGGGATCAAAGTGAGTTGGTATAAAATTAGTTTCTATTAAATGAATTCTGTGATTAAATGTGACACAAATTCTAGTTACAAACATAAGTCTCACTCCGTCAATTCTGATTATACAATGTCAATCAAAGATATAATGAAAGAAACACTATGGTTTACAAATTCATTATAAAGTCCAGCTAGAAAGATAAGCCTCACATATGACACAAGAGCCTTAAGAACGTAACCCCTATAATTTTCTGTCTACATGATTATCAAGGGCTTGTTCAATCAAATCTCAATCTATAATGTCAATCAAAATACAATGAAAAAAAAAAATCTATCATTTGTAAACTGCAACCTCTTCTCATAAACATACCGTAGAGTCTACAGTCAACACCAAGACCCGCTTACTCATGAATAAACCAAAAATGACATTTCTCATCACCATTGAAGTCAAAGCCATGGAAGCTAGGAATTACTCTAGTGAGAGTAGAGACCAGGTTACTCAATAAACCATGGGCTCACATCACCTAAACAGACAATGACTCATCATGCAAACATGTTCTTTGACTATCCACACAAGACAATTTACAGACAATGATACCATTATAGAGCATGCATCGCATCACTCAAAGGCCACACTGGTGAATGTCCTAGATGCCTATGGATCATTGGCTATTCTCCTTGGATGATTAAAATAAGTTAAAATTTAAAATTCTCTCAAAAAATTTATTTTATTTTAATTTTTAGGTCAAAATTTGAAGTTTTTGCACAAAATATTGTGTAAATCTATTCGAGATTTTACAATGACGCTAATCTAGCCTTGTACGCGAGGTCTTGTGGGCCACTAATAATGGGCTTGCCAACTCAAGACAACTAGACAGAAATCTCTTAAGTCGGCTTGGGGGAGCTACCATAGCCACAAGTCAAAGCCACAACAGAACCGCGGGTGATGGTAATCAAGTGCGTCTCTACGGCCATTAGCCCCCAACACATTGTACTTTCTTAATATAGAGTAATGTTATATTTACCATGTGAACGACTAAATACGATCATATTTGTCTCATTAATGGCAAATACAAGGCACCATGGAGCGCTAAGAATCTAGTTTTCAACAATATACAATGATTTTGCATGTTATACCATAGCTAAACAATATGGTTTTTGGCAGGAGCGTCAAAGTATTATGGGTAGGTTCCGAACAATATTGTCCTAAACAGATAGTTCCTTCGGAACCTACTTAATTAATCCTAGATGGATGACAAAGGCCTACAAAATCTTGATATGAAATAATATCTATGTGCTGACGATAGTCGCAATATTATGAAATCCTATTAACGCGTACATGAGTGCTAAACATAGGACGAGTGCCGAGGGCAGTGTACGCAGTTCTCCATAGCTAGCCAACTAGACTGCATTTCCTTTTACGTGGGATGTGTCTCCATGAAAGTTGAGCACAAAAAAAAAAAAACTATGAAAATAGGTGGCTCATGCAGCACGTTAATAAAAAAGAAGAAAACTGATGCTTACCTAAGTCTTTCTGCATGATCATCGTTTTTTTTTTGCTAGATCTACCTATTGGACGGATTTTCTTATGTAGTGCCTGTCAACCCGTGATATCTCCAGAACTGCTCGCCGTCTCCTGCAAGCAATGCTACCTCCTCTCTATTAGCTCCTCCTTTAAACTACACAAATTAAACTACAATTCTGAACAAGTTTGAAGGTAGCACCTCTCCAAAACCTTAACGGTTTGAAGCTGGCACCATACAAGAAAATATCGGACTAATTAAAAAAACCAGCGAGGTGTGAGCAGCGACCCTGATTTCGGGGGCACACTCTTTGAAGGTTAGAGAAATCTATGCTATTGTATTACTAATAATAGCAAGCGATTATTTCCAAGAACGCTACTATAACTGTAAAAATAGGCAATAATTATAGGCGCTGATTAAAATAGGGAGGATATAGCCCGCTAATTATAGACGCTTCTCTCTCTCGTGAGTCGTGAAGCTTCTTGCAGGTGTTAATGTTTGTAGAACTGCTTCTCTCTCTTCGGCTCCTATATTCGGCAATTCTCCCGTGCAAACAATAATTATCTGCACGTGTTAATGCTTGCATCAGAGTTGCTTCTCTCTCTTCCGCCCTTATATTCAGAAATTCTCTCTTCTCGCATGCATACAGTAACCTGCACGTCGTGTTAATGTTTGTAGAGGTGCCTCTCTCTCTTCCGCTCTTATATTCGGCAATTCTCTCTTCTCCCGTGCATACATGTTTGCAAAGCTTCCTCTCTCTATAATCAAAGCCTCCTTAGTGTGGGTGTCTCTCTTCCGCCCTTATATTCAGAAATTCTCTCTTCTCGCATGCATACAGTAACCTGCACGTCGTGTTAATGTTTGCAGAGGTGCCTCTCTCTCTTCCGCTCTTATGTTCGACAATTCTCTCTTCTCCCGTGGATACATGTTTGCAGAGCTGCAAAGCTGTCTCTCTCTCTTCTACTTCTATAAACAAAGCCTCCTTAGCGTGGGTGCCATAACATCCTGCAACCATCCATTATAACAAGCAAACCTCATATAGCAAAGAAATTTATTATCACGAACAGAAGAAAGATAAAATCTACTTAGTTGTATTGAGAATTGTGCGCTCTGATACCATGTTGAACCGGAGACGAGACATGAGACCAGGGAGAAGACAGAGAGAGAGATGACTCCACAATTGCATACCCCAAAGTGTGTAGAATACTCACATGGATGATGTATATATAGAGGGGACCCGGGTGCTATATATAGAGCTCAACAACTATTGTATCCATTGTAGCAAACGGTTAAAAATGATCCCTTGGAGTGGTCTCATGACTATGACAATGTTTTTGATAGAGTCAAAGAGATTTTGAGAACACTACCCATTATGCAATCTCCTGACTGGGAAAAAGAGTTTTATGTTAACCCATCAATGGGAGACGATGCCATTGGAGCCATGTTGTTGCAAAAAGGAAAGCAATCTCAGTATATGAAGCTTGTTCATTATGCTAGAAGAGTGAAAAATCCTCATGAAAGAGATTTCTCTAAAATTGAATTGGTGATGACCATTATGGTTTATGCTTGCAGACGATTCACACACTACTTGCTGCAACAGTTAGTGACCTTTCTTACCGGTTATTCACTGCTTGCACAACTGTTCCATAAATCAAATATATCAAAAACAGTGATGAGATGGGTTATTGAAATTCAAGAGTTTCAGTTCACCTTTTTGGAGAAAGAGAGTACTCGGCTACCCTGGAAGATTTACTCACTTATAAAGACACTTCTTTTTTGGTTAAAGAAGATGTGGTGTGAAAGAAGAAAGTCGTGACTCTTTCCATCTCTGATGCTTCACTGTTATACATTGATGGTTCTTATCAAAGAATTCATGATGCTGCTTCATGAGGCATTGTCATTTATGATGCACAAGGAAACCTTGTAAGGAAACAAGGGTTGAAACTTGATGCAAAAAATAACAATGAAGTAGAGTACATGGCTCTTGAAGGTGGTTTGCACATTTTTTTACAGTTGGGAATTAAACGCTTGCAAATCAAAGGAGATGCCTTGCTGATCGTGAAGCAAGTATTGGGAGTATGGAAGAATAAGAATTTATGCTTCAAGGTGAGATTGTTGCTCAAAAAATTTGAAGCATGGAGTTTGCAGCATATTGAGAGGTCTCAAAATGAAGAAGCTCGTGATGCTGCCCTAAAAATGATCATTTGTGTGTTTGTGCTGAAGGCAAATGCCCCTTTATATCATGGACGGGAAGTGTTATCAAAGGAGATGGATTTTTTGTTGATAGGTGTTCTAACTAAAAGTTTACCATCTTCCAAAAAGTATGCGTTTATAAAAAAAGTGAGGAAATACAAAATTCTTGATTATGTACTTTACATAAAATGAAGATATTTATTTTTGTGTTGTGTGCCCTGGAAAGAGGAAATCTACAAGATCTTGGAAGAAAACTATGAGGGATCTTGTGGAGGCCACTCTTCCATGAAGATCATGTTGCATAAAATTTTGCAAGAAGGCTATGTATGGCGAAGCATTCAACAAGATGTTAACCATTGGTACAAGTTGTGTTAGCCTTGCCAAAAGATGAAAAAGAGAATTGTGAAGCTCAAATTGTGAAAGAAAATTTTAGCTTTTGATGTGTTTGAAAAATGGAGTCTTGATGCTATTGGACTCTTACGTATGACTAGCAAAAGAAGTGCTTACATTTTGACAGCAGTGGATTACTTGTCACGATGGGCGTAAGCGAAGGCTGTTAGACAGATTACCAGTAAACAAATGGGGAAGTTTGTTTATGAACATATATGCTTCAAGTTTGGTGTGCCCTTAGAGCTACTTTTTGATAGAGGACCAGGATTTAGAGGAGAGTTGTTTGACTTCTTATGCGAGAATCTCAATATACAGCATAGGTACAATTCTCTTTATTATCCACAATGGAATGGTCTCAATGAGAGGTTCAATGAAGAGTTGGTGAAGATCTTAACAAAGATGACCCAAACACATGGGAAGACTTGGGATTTAGAGTTGCCTTGTGCATTATATGCCTACAAAAGTGCTATCAAAAGGAGCACAAGATTTTATCCTTACCACTTGGTTTATGGCAAGGAAGCTTTATTGCCAATTGAAGTGGAGATTCGTGCACTTAAATTGTTATCATTAGGAGATGAAGAGCAAACAAATACCTAGCAGACAAGGTTGTTGGATCTACAATGTTTGCAATTAGACAGAGTTCTAGCTTTAAGCTACTATGAAGAAGTGAAAAAGAAGGCTCAGCTAAAGGCTAATGAATGCGTACATGATAAGGGAATTGAGAAGGGTGATTTCTATTATGATATAATAGTAAGTTGGAAAATACCTTTCAGAAAAAGTTTCAAATCAAATGGGAAGGTCCTTTTACTGTTTTCAAGAAGTTTGATAATGGCACATATCAGTTAGCAGATTTGACTGGGACACAACATAAGTATCATGTTAATGATTATAGATTGAATAAATATCTGGCACGTTCGATGAAAATTGTGTCAGATGAGATGCTATCAATAGAGGAAGACAGCGTGGAAACATCAGAGAATGTAAATGAGGTTTTTGAGAATGAGCTGTAGTAGTTTCTCATCCTAGGAACCTCTGCTTGTCATGAATGATCAAGCAGGCTAGGGGGTTGGCAAGCTATGTCAAGCATTTTTTGGATGAGCATAAAGTCACTAAGTCATGCAAAAAATCTTGCACACTAGCCTCATGTATATATGTGTACATATCCATGCAAGTTCTGGAAGTGGAAGTGTAAAAATTCATGTACAAAGGTTTGATTTTGCCAGGCTTGGGTGCTGATGTTTGAGTTTTTAGAGTCTCTAGTACATGGTTTTTAATAAGTATTTTCATTCGTGCTTTATAACTCATAAATTGGACATGTACATCATAAGTTATGAGCACTGAAAGTGAGCGGTCTCAACTAAGAAAGTGATTGTAGGTGCATGCGACAAGGGCAACTAGGACAACTTGACAATTGGAATTAGAAATGGTGAGGTTTAATAATTCTAGATGTAGGCAAGATGATTGACGTTGAGCTGTGTGTTACAGTGTGTCATTCGGTTACCCGAGGCGCAAGCTATGCTTTGGGAAAGTTACTCGAGAAGTGATCCTACTTTGGGGAAAATTTTGAAATTATTGGGCATGAGGGAGTTGGGAGTCTTGAGGAGGGAGTTCCATGTTGCGGGGGAATTATCCCACATGGTAGGCGAAAAGTGGATAATGGGGGGTATATAGCCTCAAGAGGGAGCCCATTATGGGTGTATCAAGTGAAAGGAGCTCACAAGGCTTGGCTATGCAGGGGCTCGTGGGCTCATGGGGAGAGAGGTAGCACATTTTTGAGTTCCCACCAGCTGGGATAGGTGCCTGGCTCCTTTTTTTGGTCCCCGGCCATTTGCCCCCACCCAATTCGTTGGTCAAAGGGTCACAGACACCTCATTTTTTGCCCAAGAAAGGCCAAAAATGAGCCAATTAGAATATGCCTTGATAGAGAGCCTTGTCAGATGACAAGAGAGAGAAGATTTTAAGGGAATAAAATATAAGGGAGCCCCTATTTCAATAGAGGCAACACCTGCACAACTTCTAGAGAGCTCTTTTTTGAGCAAGAGAAAGGACACCTCCATGTTCGAGTGGCCATAATGTTTTCATTTCTCATCTGTTTTTTGCCTATGGATACTCTACAAACATCTCCACAAGAAGATATTTGTCATGATGTCCTCTATTTCTCCTGATTTTGAGTGTGTTCCATGCTTGAAGGGTTTTTCATAAATCTCTAGAGGTGTTTACCACAAGTGTTTTCGGCGGTGTGACAATTCTTCCTTCTGACGGTGTGATTCATGGAAGGCTATAGAGACACTCATTTTTCTTGCGGTTTGCATGCTAACAACATGTTTTATATACATATATATATATATATGTATGTATGTATGTATGTATGTGTGTGTGTGTGTGTGGGGGGGGGGTGTAATAATACGAGATCAATTCAGTAAAGTAATCTAGATATCATAAGCAAACAATATGGATATTAAAATAATGCCTTTCTATCTACATCATATCGTTAACCTAGATTTAACCTAGGCTCTGGTACCACCTATAAATCCCTGACCCTCTGAGATTGGTGACATGGAGAGCTCATCACATCCACTCCGAATCTGCAATGCAAAGGGAGGAAGGATCAAGTGAGCTTCCCTAACTCTATGTATTCTTTAGCGAGGTCACCCTAGTTCTGGGTTGCTTATCCTTTTTGGAATCACAAATAGCTAGAAACCTTGGTTCATAGACTAGTGTTTTTTTCCTCATCAAGTGTGAAGCACAACTATACGTCGATCCCCTAAGGTTAGGACTTAGTTGTATGTTATCTATCATCATTTAAGTCCGCGTTTGTGAAAAGCACCCGACATATCGGGTCCACCCGTCCGACGATTCGTTCTAGACCAATCTCCGATTTTCACCCCACACACACCCTTGTCTTTGTTTCCTGATTACTATCACACGATGTAACATTTACAAGCAATTCCTCAATTCATTCCTGACACAATTTTTGTTCTAAGAGTAGTATTTCAAACATCACCAAGAAAGTCTTTCTCTAGACAATTTCTACTGAAAACAACCTACTTATTAGACTTAACGGCTGATCATGGCCGACCTGCAACAATAGAATTTTCCTCTGCACCAATAGAGCCTTTGTATAAATGTTTTCTCATTTATTATCTTCAGGTCAGGGCAACAACCCTCTTTGGGAACCAACCCGGCATCGTGCAACAACGTAACCCGCATCGCACACCAACGTGGCATAGTCACCAACACGCATCATTCACCAACACGGCAATGTGTTGCCATCTAGTTGATTCAATCTCTATTCAAATACAGTTTAACTTCCTAAACTTGACTCAAGCAGTTATTTTAACATAAAAGAGAATTCCTACCTAAGTTTCTATTAACAAAAGCATGCGTTTTTGTTTATATAGACAATGCTTTCCTTATAGCTCATGCTTATCTATGGTGCACAGAGCTTAAAATTACTAGTATCTAGTTTGAATTTATGACAATGTTCTACTACGGTGGCTAGTTTGCTTCGTCTACCAGAGCATCACCTTCCTCGGTAATATTCTCCATGGAAAAGCGTCTTAACTCATGAAGAGGCTCGCGGGAGCGAGCTCTTGCATGCATGCAAGGCCCACTGCCTACCATCACCAAAACTGATGCAGTTACCCTTGATAGCAGTGCCCTAGACTGCAGGTTGTTTCTCTCTCTTTTCTCGTAGCCTCAAAAGGCTACTGCACCGTCCCAGTCTCCATCTATGTGCTTGCACGGTGTCGGCCGTTCTCTGCATGCCATGCAATGGATCCACACTATATATAAAAGGTGTGTCCTTAATCAAAACCTATTGGCCGGCTGCCCAACTCAAGAAAAATTTCCTCCCCCCCTTTATTAAGAACTTGTACACACCATTCTCAAACTCCCTTGGCTAGTCTTCGCCAACCCAGCTAGTAAAAGACATCAAGCCATCGACTCCTTCGGCCGCACAAACTCTCTCTCTTGCTGTTGAAAGGAAAAAATTTACCGTCCATTCCTCGCCGATCATATCCGACAACATTTGGTGGTTCAACTTTTGTCATTATAATTTCCATAATTCTACTCTCACCAAAGATAGCCGACTTTATGAACCAAATTTTACGGTGAAAGCTAACATTGCCATTACCTTTTGGGATACGGGATATCGGGTGCCACAAAATTTGATCGACTCGCTGACGGACTGTCAGACCGTTCACTTTTCTTGCAATTTCTTAGCGCATAGCCATTCCGGACTGGACACCACCGCAATTCCTAAGCTAAGTACATTTCATGCTTGATATTTATTTTATTCATCTGTAAATATCACCAAATAGCCTTTTAAGCATTATCATTTATATATTAAAAACATATATATATATAAAGCACGCAATCATGGCACATCTTCCTTAGGCTTGGATACTTTGTCTCCTTTCCAACGTGAAGTAATGGACAACAATGATGCGTAAGTGTCTTGGTGTTTTTTGTTAAGTTCTTGATAGCTTGTCTCTGGTGTTGTCATCAATCTAGCCATAAATCCCACATACTGTAAGAAGGCGACAGGGTGGAGAGGACTCCCCTGGCCTTAAGACAGTGATTGGGGTGGCTTTTCTTGTGATGTGTTGTGGTGAAATTTACGCAAGCTATGTTGAACAAATACTAATCTCACTTTGATTTGTCATGACAGATTTGTAAGAAGGTATTAATGCAACAAGCACCCCCTCCCCCTTTCTCTCTCTTTCTTAAATATATAGTTGTGTTTGCTTGATCATTGCCGATACGTTTCAAAGCAGCCCGAGCACTATCTCTCTCTCTCTCTCTCTCTCTCTCTCTCTCTCTCTCTCTCTCTCTCTCTCTCTCTCTCTCTCTCTCTCTCTCTCTCTACGCGTCCTAGTTCGCATCCAAAACTAGGTGGTGCCCCAAATTTGTGTAGGGTTAGGTTGCGGGTTTGTGTGTGTGTTTGTTGTTTTTTTCCAACCCCAACCCCATTGAGCAGCACGGGAGCCTTGAAGGGTGTCTAGAGGTTGCTCTTCTTGTTGCCCGCCCCGGACCGCCTCAAATTGGTGCCCCCACTGAGGAACGGCTTGTGTATGTTTTGTGAAGGCTCAACCTTTAGCATAATCAAGTAGCTTGCATGAATCACAAGAATTTGTATGATCCCTTCATTCCCATTGCAAGGCAAAAGATACACATAATTGTTAGTACTAAGTTGCAATTTCAACGTGTCATTCGTAGAATTTTAGGTCCTCTTAGGTTGGCAGAGATAAACGCTTCAGTAAATCCTTTTATTTTGCCTCTTATTAGGTACGACCTTAGTTTGGACGTCTATATTTTTGTTTTGTTTTAAGCATTAGGTCATGCATAGACCATGGATAATGGCCTAGGAATAGCGGTTTTCCCCTTCCATTTCACTCCACACATTAGAATAAACATTGCAATTAGTAGGAAAATCCATTTTCAACAACGTATGGTGTTCATGTTTGGTGCCCAAAGAGTAGGAGAAATTCTTGCATCACCAAACCCTGTCATTTTACCTCTCATCAACTACCACACTTCTTTTGATGTACATGTGTTCATTTTATTTTAAAATGAAGTGCAGCCTGGCAAAATAGTGTGTATGTTTGTTTTTTCTTTGTCCAAGTTGTTACAAGAAACAAAAAAACGATCATTTGTTCTAACTGGGAATGTGTGTGCAGTGAAAGTTCAATCCTTAGAGATCTAGCTCTATTACCAATTGAGTTGCAGGAGCAAGTAGTAAGGCGTCTCCCTCATAACAAGAGGGTGGTGAAGTTAAGACGAAAGGTCCTACGCGTGGATTCCATTTCCCTCTTGTTGTTGGGCACTAAGGAAGACCGCGCGTTCATCCAACTAGTGTGTGCCCTAAGATTGGTAAATAGAGTGAAATTTGGCGTTTGGCGAGTGCATTTCACCATTGAGGAAGACTCTTCAGGAAACTTGCGGCCAGAGTTCATGCTTCATAGACTCATATTTGGTGAATTTTTCTCTCATTTGCGTCTTATTAATAGTGTTCCTTTCGCTATCAACAAAGGAGATAGGGAGCTATTCAAAGCTTGTTTTAATAAAGAGAGCATAAAGAAGATTGCAAATTTGTATAAATTCTCATCCTTCTCTACTTTCTATGACACTTTGTTCATAGAGACATTGAAAATCTCTTTATGCTTTTGAATGATTTAACCATAATCCTAAGGAGTTTTTGTCCATGAATTTTGTAGCATAAGTGGAGTCTTTAAATCTTGCAAACTTGATTGGACTTGATGAGGATGTTCTTTATGAAATTGTGAGAAGGTTGCCTCACTCCGACTGTGTGGAACTCGAAGGAAAGGAGCTCCTAGTCAATTGCTACTTTCTCACGGCCTTCGACGAGCATGAAGATCTAGTTTTTATACAAACCGCTTGTGCGTTGGGAATTGTAGAGCAAGTGCAATTTATCACTTGGGACGTGGTTGCTCTTTTGGATCCAGAAAATGAAGTTCTAGAGATTTCTATTTATCGCCTTAGCTTTGAAGAATTTCAACCCTTCTTAGAGCTCATCAATAGTCTACCTTTTTGTTTTGATCAAACAAATCGAGACCTCATTGAATCTTGGATAGCTGAAGAAGAAAACCTAGAGTGGTATTTTCTTACTTCTTCATTTGCAGGCGAGTGGTTGTAAATCTCTATTGTATCCCTTATTGTAACTCGTGTTGTAATCTTTCATAATAATGGAGAGCCAACGCCAAATGTCTGGATATCCTCTTTTCTTTGGAGAGCCTGGAGAGGATGCAGAATTATTTTTAGCAAATTTCAAGATGTCTTGCCGTATCAAGAGGATAGTAACCGATCAAGAATGTGTAGAAATGTTTGAGGTGGTCCTTAGGAAAGATGCTAGTACTTGGTTTGACTCTTTGCCTGAGGAAGTTAAGGGGAATTACACAGAAGTTTTGAATCGTTTTAAGAGATACTTCTTTGATCCCCAAAACACTCAAAAACTATGGCAAGACATTGTTCTCATAAGCAAAAAGATTTAGATGACTACTACTTGTACAAGCAAGAGTTTCTACGTCTTTGGGCTCTATGGATACGAAATGTTGCTAACCCTGGTGATGGTGCAGAATTTTTAAAGAAGGAGAGGTTCATAGCCGGACTCTTTCCTGACCTTAAGGTAAAAGTTGAGGCGGGTGCACCTGCTACTTTTGATGCAGCGGAAACTAGGGCTGCTGAGAAGTATAGGAAACTCAAGTGCTTAAGGGGAGAGGTTCCATTTGAAGGTCTTAGACCCAAAGGTAAGTCACAAGCATCAACATCTAGGGAGCTTTCTGAGGTAATGGCTGAAGTGATTGAGAAGTTAAATGAATCTTTAAGCAGCCTGTCAATTCACCTTGCACAAGCTGTAGGTCCAAAGGGACAGGCAAAGAAGTCAGAAGAGAGAGAGCCACAAACTAGGAGAGTCTTGCAATGTTGAAATTGCAGAGAGTCTGGACATGGGATGTATAATTGTCCTTGGCCCCGTGGGGAGCCAGGGAGACCTAACTTGAATTACCCAGTGATGAATGCAGGTGAAGGAAGTGGTCAACAACCAAGGCTTCTACAAAGACCAAATGGACCAAGACCACCTCCACAAGGGGTAGAAGGAGTTCCACCTTTGCCAGATCCAAATGTGCATATGGTAGAGGTGACAAACTCAAATGAGGTTGACATGGAAGCAAATGGCTTTAAGCGTGGCCGAGGAAAAGGTAAAGAGAAAGAGGGTGTCCCATCACAGAGTGACCATGGACAAGGCAAGAAGGCAAAGGAGACCAAGGAAGCTAAGAGGACTCGACGTCGTATCAATCTCCAAGACTTCCCTCTTGGACATGGTATGGATCCATACAACCTGTTGGAAGACATGCGAGGTAAGGGTCCTGAAATCTCATGGCCTCAGTTTCTTGCATTATGCCCACACGTTAGGAGGGATTTAACAAAGGCAGTTAGCACTAGCAGAAAGGTAAAAGAGAGTTTTCCTGTTGTAAAAATTGCACATGCTGAAATGAACGAGGATATTACACCTGTGCTAGATTGTTACATAAAAGGAAGATTGGTTAGGAAAGGTCTAGTGGATGGGGGTGCAAAAATTTGCATCATGACAGAAGGGCTCATGCAAAGACTAGGCATGCACATCCATGAGACACCTGAAATCAAAGTGAAAATGGCAAACAATAGCAAGGCTAGGTGTGTAGGCATTTGTAAAAATGTTTTTGTGGAGGCCTTTGGCATTAAGAAGGAAGTGGATTTCTATGTCATGTCTACCAAGGGAAATGGTTACCCATTTATCCTAGGAAGACCATGGCTAATGAAAATGCGAGCTTTGCAGGATTGGGGGAGTGGAAAGCTAATTTGCAAGAATGACAATGACAAGAAGGTTGTCTTTGACATGAAGGAGCAACGCCAAGAGGAGCTCCATGAAGAATCATCTCGAAGTGAGATGGAAGAAGATTGGACTGAAAACACTTCAGAAGAAGAAAGTAGCGGAAGCATTACTGAAGAGGAGTCCTCCATTGAAGTCATGGGGGTAAGGTTTAAGCCAAACAACCAGGAGACCTCTTCTCGAGGTTTGGAAGAGGTAGGTTCCCAAGAGAACCAAAAGGTGGAAGATGAAGGAATGTTAGAAGGTATGTTGTCTACAACACTTACAAAGGATGAAAGAGAGGAGTTCAAATGTGTGCTAAGGAAATTTCCGAGGCTTTTTGCTAAAGACTACACCGATGTGCGTGGAGTAGATGTTGTTCAACACAAGATTGAGTTGAAGCCAGAGGCCACACCTAAGGCTCAAAAGCTACGAAGGCTAGGAGTCATTAAGGAGCAGGCTCTACTCAAGGAGGTAAGAAAGCTTCTAGCAGCAGGTTTCATTTATCCAGTGGAGAATTCAGAGTGGGTCTCTCCTGTTGTTGTCACTCCTAAGAAAAATGGCAAGTGGAGGGTGTGTGTGGATTACCGTCCCCTCAATGAGGCAAAAAAGAGAGATCACTTTCCCCTCCCATTCCAGGATGAGATACTAAATGAGGTATCTGGTCATGAGAAGTACACTGTGTGCGATGGTTACTCAGGTTACTTTCAAATAGGGATTGCATTGGAGGATCAATTGAAAACAACCTTTATCACTCCTTGGGGTTGTTATGATTTTAGAGTCATCCCATTTGGTCTGACAAATGCTCCTGCAACATTCCAACGTTTCATGAACATGGTGTTTCAAGCATTCTTTGGAAAGTCAATTAGGGTGTTCATTGATGATTTCTGCATTTATAGCTCAAAATCATTGCATCTACAAAGGGTAGAAGAAGGTTTAAAGAAGCTCTACGACATGGGAGGTCAACTCAACCCCGACAAGTGCCACATAGGTGAGGATGAAGTGATCTTGCTCGGTCACAAGGTTTCCTATAAAGGCATTGAGGTGGATCCTTCAAAGGAAAAGGCTCTTATTGAGCTCCCATCACCGAAGAGTCTTAAGGAGGTCATCTCTTTCATTCAGAAGGTGAAGTATATGTCACGCTTCATTCACTTAGCCTCGGAGTTGCTTCATCCTTTGCAAAAGTTGACACAACAAGTAGAATTTGCATGGTCTGATGAGCTTGAAGAGTATTTTTGTAACATTAAAGTCATTTTGTCAGAGCTACCAACACTCATGCCTCCTTGTTGGGAGTACACATTCTTTGTTAGCTCTAGTGTTGGAAGGGAAACAATTGGTGCCGTGTTGCTACAACAAGATCCCCACAGTACAAGGATGCGACCCATCTACTTTGCTAGTAGGGTCATGAATGATTTGGAGAGAGACTACACAGAAGCAGAACTCATGATGCTTTCTCTCATGTTTGCGATAAGGAAGTTTAGATCCTACTTGCTCCCAAAACCATTTGTAATCCTCACCGCAGAGAATTTGTTCCCTTGGGTGTCATCTCAAATGAATCTTAATACTAGGATCTCAAAGTGGATTATGGAGTTGCAAGAGTTTCAATACTCTTTCAAGGTAGAAGATAGTGTGCGTGCACAATTGGCAGGGATTCTCACTTATAGGGTGCATGAAAAGGAGATTAAGGTGCCTGAAGTAAAGACCGTACCATTGACACCACCAAAAAGTATTCCTAATGCTTTTACCTTGTTCTTTGATGGAGCTTTTCGTCGAGCCACAGGAAACGCAGGGGGAGGGCTAGTGCTGCTCAACCCAAGTGGAGAGGTGGTCATGAAAGAGAAGTTCAATCTATCAAGTTCAGCTAGCAACAATGAAGCAGAATATGACACACTGCTTCATGGTTTAAAAATATGCATTGGCCATGGTATACAACGTCTCATGGTAAAAGGGGATGCACTTCTCATTGTGAAGCAGATTTTAGGCATTTGGGCATGCAAAAATGAAAGACTAAGGGCCAAAGTTCATACCATCCGTAGGCTATTTAATCAATTTGAGGAGGTGCAATTATATCATATTCCGAGGAAACAAAATGAAGATGCCGATTTACTTGCACAACAAGCAGTTACATGTGTTGAGAGAGAAGTGCAGGTCATCATGGTGGCAGCAACTGTCAAGCAACCGAGATACCAGGGATTGGAGTCATTGGCTCCCATTATTGGCTACATTTTGGAGGGTGAGTTTCCACAAGACTTCACGAAGGCTCAGAAGAGGAGACTCATGAAGAAGGAAAGTTTCTATCTCTTCCTGGAAGGCTCCCTCTATCAAAGAGGGAAGGATCAAGTGTGCAGAAGAGTACCAACTATCGAGGAAATTCCAGCCATTCTAAAAGGTTTGCATGAAGAGGCATGTGGTGGTCATTTTGCCCAAGAATCAACTGTGAAGAAGATTTTTCTTGCGGGGTATGTTTGGCCAAGCTTGCATGTGGATGTTCAACATTGGTGTAAAAGCTGTCACAATTGTCAGATAAATGGAAATAGAAGGTTGGTGCATGGCCCGAGGCAAATAGTGCTTGCAAATGGACCCTTTGAAAAGTGGGGCATTGATGCTATGGGTCCTCTGCCTAGGACAAAAAATGGTAAACTCTACATTCTAGTGGCTGTAGACTATATGACTAGGTGGGTGGAAGGTCAAAGTGTGGCAAGAGTGAATGAGAGGACAGTCAGCAAGTTTGTGTACAATCACATTTGTTGCAGATTTGGCACACCTTTGGAGATTGTTTCTGATAATGGTCCAGGGTTTAGGAAGGGCTTGCTCACAGAAGTTTGTGAAGAGCTTCACATTCTACATCGTCATAGCACACCATACTACCCACAATCAAATGGTTTGGTGGAGAAGGCTAATGGTGTCATTGCAGGAATCATTAGAAAGATGGTGCAAAACAAGACAAAATTATGGGATGACTTCTTGGATGGTGCCTTGTGGGCATATCGAACCACATATAGGGAAACCACGGAGTTCACACCATTTCACTTGGTCTATGGTCAAGAGGCTTTGCAGCCTATCGAGATCAACATTCCAACAATGCGACTTCGTGGCAAAGGAGCACAAGATGATCAATAGGTATGGATGGATCGACTTCTTACGTTAGTGGAGCTTGAGTGGAAAAGAGAAGCAGCATATGAGTGCTACAAGAGGAAAGCCACACAAGCGAAAGAAACGCACGACGAGAAACTGAAGGACAAAGGCATCAAGGAAGGAGAACTTGTGCTGAGGTATGACAATCGACTTGACAATCGTTTTGATGCCAAGTTTGGAACTAGATGGCAAGGGCCATACATAGTCAAGAAGGCTTTCAATTTTAGTTACTATCAGCTTATGGACTTGAATGGTAAAGAGCACTCCAGGAAGGTAAACGGGTATCGCTTGAAGCCTTACTTGAGTCGCCTTCTACCAAAGGATCTACCAGAGCAAAAGGCAACTATCCCATGTAAGTATTGTTCCATGAAGCATGAGTGTAACACAAACCAAAATTCCAAGGGGCCAAACAATGAAGATCTTGTCAAGGACTCTGAAGCACTCTCTTTGGAAAAGATTCTTTATGATGGTACATGAATATACCATCATCCTGGGGGAGGGCTAATGATAGCCGTTTTTCGGCTCTCTGTGATTGCCATAGTGAGTTATCCCCCCCTATCAAATCACTCAAACAATGTGGTTACCCTCACCCTTTCACTGTATATAGGTGCGTGTGAGTTAGGGGACTTTTCCCATATCTGCTTACTGAAATAAAAAACCCTCAATTAGCTAGCCATTGGGCTAGTTGAGCCAAAAAAATAAAAAATCAATAAAAAATATAAGTATATTATGGCCCATGCGTATGTAAATATTTTTTTGTATATAGAGCCTAAATAAAAGATTTTTTCATAATTATTTTGGTATTTATTTTAATATTTCTACCTAGGTGTGTGATATTTATGCTCTGTACATTGCCTCACCATTACCACAATTTTTCTTACCATTTTTCATATTCTTTATTCCATATAGAAATATTTTCATGTAAGCTTCTCTTATATTTGGTGTAACTCCACCCCAACATAAATCCAAAAAAACTAGTTTTATTTATGTGTATATTTTTTCACTATTGTGATTTTCCCTTCCTACATCTATTTTGTTTTTTCTTTAAAAAAAATTAGAACACCAAAAATATTGATCGTTTTATGGTAGCCTCATAATGAGAGAGATTTCTTTTGACCCCTTTATATTTTTCCACTTATATTATTTATATTTGACATGTACATATTTTTTAGACCCCTCAATATTTGATTTTCTTAGTTGTACTATTCACTTATATCATGAGCTCAACAATATCTTCAATTATAGACCTACCAAATAAGATCAAGGGTAGGTGGCATGCATACATGCACTATGGAGGGCTCACTCTTGGAGGTATTCAAAAGAATCATCCAAAGAAGGACCCCACAAGGACCTTGTGCAGTGGAAAAAAACGGTCGGTTTTGCTGAATTTTTAAAGTTCACTTGCTCTCCGAATTTGAAAAGGTGATACAAACAAAAGTTGTAGCTCGTGGGCTGAACTTTTGCCTCAAATTTTTTCATATTTTTTTGCGCTACGAGCTGTGAGCTATGATTTTATTAGTGGACCCTAGTTTTCCCATGCTATGCAGCCACACTCTCTCTTCCACTTTATCATTTTCCTCTTTCACACACACTTCTCCACTCATCATCCCCACCTCTCTCACCACTCCTCTCTGCACCCTACTCACCTTCTCCTCAACCTTGAAGAATAAGAGAAACCATGGTGAACTCATACCTCCCACACACAATTCCATTCCAAAATTGACCACCTAGTCTCATTTTTCCTCCTCCAAATTACCCATATCTATAAAAAAACCACAAAATTCAGTCTCTTCTCTTAAAAGACAGCATCATGGTGGTTGATTACTCAGCTTCAATTACCTTGTCTCTCAAGGAAGGTCAAGAGTGGAGAAAAAATGTACCGTCAAAGCTAGTGGACCGTCAACAAGCGTCAAAATTGGCCCTACTCAAGACACTTGGAGCATCAACCTTGTAAGAAATCCACCTTTTCTTACCTCTTAAGAGTTTTTCTTCTTTATTTGTATCCTACATGGATACTCCCATTGTAAATATCCAATTCCAATTGTAAATTAATACTAACTCTACTAACACTAACCCACTATGAAAAGTCCTATCACCTCCATTTCTCTCCTCTCTCTTTCCCCACCAACTTCTTGATAATTCCAAGCAAAAGAAATTAGATAAATTGCTGAAAATCTAACCCAACCATGGTTAGAGGAGTAACCCTAGCCTTCAAAATTGCTATAAAAGGAGGGTGTAGCTAGCACAAAAGGGGGGAGCCATAAGCAAGAGCACTATGCTATAGCTTGAGAAGCCAAGCTCAACCTCTCTAGAAGGAGCTCTTGAGTGGAAGCTCATTGTCTTATGCATGTGCATGTGTTGTAATAGGGGATTAGCAAGGGAACTCTATGCCATTGTAAGAGAGAGAGTGGTCATTCAATTGAGAGTAGGAAATCTATCATTTCTCCTACTAGTGTAAGCCCAACATTTGCTGAATCAAGGAGGGTGGATTTGGACTAAGCTTGGATACTTTGTCTCCTTTCCAACGTGAAGTAATGGACAACAATGATGCGTAAGTGTCTTGGTGTTTTTTGTTAAGTTCTTGATAGCTTGTCTCTGGTGTTGTCATCAATCTAGCCATAAATCCCACATACTGTAAGAAGGCGACAGGGTGGAGAGGACTCCCCTGGCCTTAAGACAGTGATTGGGGTGGCTTTTCTTGTGATGTGTTGTGGTGAAATTTATGCAAGCTATGTTGAACAAATACTAATCTCACTTTGATTTGTCATGACAGATTTGTAAGAAGGTATTAATGCAACAAGCACCCCCTCCCCCTTTCTCTCTCTTTCTTAAATATATAGTTGTGTTTGCTTGATCATTGCCGATACGTTTCAAAGCAGCCCGAGCACTATCTCTCTCTCTCTCTCTCTCTCTCTCTCTCTCTCTCTCTCTCTCTCTCTCTCTCTCTCTCTCTCTCTCTCTCTACGCGTCCTAGTTCGCATCCAAAACTAGGTGGTGCCCCAAATTTGTGTAGGGTTAGGTTGCGGGTTTGTGTGTGTGTTTGTTGTTTTTTTCCAACCCCAACCCCATTGAGCAACACGGGAGCCTTGAAGGGTGTCTAGAGGTTGCTCTTCTTGTTGCCCGCCCCGAACCGCCTCAATATGATTTTGGGAATGCCATTTTGTCAGAATTTCACCCGTTGATTAATTATAAAACATGTACTATGTCTCTCACTTATAATAATAAAAATATCTCCATCCAATCAACACTAGCACATCAAAATTTTCCACTCCTCTCTCACACTCAAGCCAAAAGAGCAATTTGAAAACAACGAAAAACATATCTAGTGTTGGTAAATCAAACTTTTGTTGAAACTGAAACTTCTTGTAGCTCCACGCACGATGAATTTCTCTCACAATTTAAAGATTGTTTCATGCATGAACTGCCACCTAGAATTCCACCTTCATGCCCAAAAGACCACAAAATAGACATTATACCGGGTAGTGAACCTCCTTATAGAGCACCTTATCGTGTAAATCCAACCGCACACAGGGAGATACAAACTCAAATCACCGATTTACTTGACCAAGGCCTAATCCAACCTAGTAGTTCACCATACAGAGCTCGAGTACTTCTCGTCAAGAAGAAAAATGGAACCTTTCGTATGTGTATCGACCACAGGGCTTTAAACGAGATAACCATTAAGAATAGGTTTTCTATTGCTAGAGTGGATGATCTGTTAGACAAACTGAAAGGAGCAGACATCTTTAGCAAAACTGACCTTAAATCAGGGTATCACCAAGTCAAAATGTTTGAACATGATGTCTACAAAACTGCTTTCAGAACACAAACTGGACACTATGAATTTCTTGTCATGCCATTTGGTTTGACAAATGCACAAGCCACATTCACACGGATGATGAATAGAATTTTCATTAACCATCAAGATTTTTTGATGACATTTTGGTATTCAATAAATCTGAAGAAGAACTTAAAGAGCACTAAACACGTGTATTTGATTTGCTTGCACAAAATCACTTGTATTTGAATCCTGAAAAGAGTTCATTTTTCCAATCTGAAATTGAATATTTGGGACACATTGTATTGGGGAAGGGAATACATATAGACACCAAGAAAATTGAAGCCATTCAGTCATGGCCTAGACCCAAAAACTTGCATGAGCTACGTTCTTTTATTGGTCTTTGTAGCTATTACAGGAAATTTGTTTGTAACTTTTCTTACAAGTCACATTATTTGACACTCTTGTTGAAGAAAAAAACACCTTATGAATGGACTGATTTACAAGAAAGCTCATCTGATGCACTTAAACATACTTTGACTAATGTGCTGTATTGCAATTGCTTGATTTTGAAAGACCATTCTTTGTGGTAGTCACTGACGCTAGTGGAAAAGGTATCGGTGCAGTCCTTATGCAAGATAGCCATCCGCTTGATTTTGAAATTCGTAAATTCAAACCTTCAAAAACAAAGTTCAGTACTTATCATAAAGAGTTAACCGATGTGGTACAAGTATTGAAAATTTGAAAACACTATGTAATGGGTACTGATCTGATCATAAAATTGATCAATAAAGTATCAAATATTTACTTTCTCAACCCTTAATAGATGATAAACATATTAACTAGCCTAGTAAAGAACACATTGTAGTTGATGCTTTGAGTAGAAGACCCTCACTTAATCATCTATCAACCATTATGGGAACTTCATCTGACACTATGCCTGACACTTATGCATATGACGGAACTTCAAAATGAAATGGTTGCATATGCTTGAAATTATGTGCACACCTTCATTGAATACACTATTCAAGAAAACTTCCTTTATTTCAAACAAAAGTTGTGCGTGACTAAACCTTTTTGTACATTAATTATTGAAGAATTGCACAAACCACCCTATGCTGGACATAGAGGATTTGCTGCAACTTTTCAAAATTTATGTCGCGATTACTATTGGCCTACTATGAGAATGGATGTTAAATAGTATGTTTCCACTTGTTTGATTTGTCAAAAGATCAAAGCAGCAATAGGTAAGAAATTGGGACTTTTACACCCTCTTTCCATTCCTCAAAGACCTTAGGAACACATTTCAATGGATTTTGTTACTGATTTCCCACACACAGTGCATAAGCATGACATGATTTGGACTATTATTGATCGTTTTTCTAAAAAAACGTATTTCATTCCTTGTAAGAAAACACTCACAACACATCAAGTTGCACTTTTGTTTCTTAAGACTGTTTTCCCACATCACGGTTTGCCTAAAGTGATTATTTTTTATCGAGATTCAAAATTTTCTAGTGCTTTTTGGACTACTATGTTTGAAAATCTTGGCACTACATTTGACTTCACTTCTGCATTTCATCACGAATGTAATGGTCAAATTGAAGTCACCAACCGCACTATTATTGATTTGTTAAAGGCTTATGTTTCTTCTCAACCTAAGAAATGGGATGATTACCTGCATATTATACAATTTGCATATAACAACACCACTAACACTACCACGGGTAAATCTCCATTTGAAGTTGTATATGGTCACTCTCTTCCTACTCCTACTTCACGTCTTTCTAATGTTGTGCATGTCGCTGATGATTTCACTACTAGCTTTCTTGATCTTTATACAAGTGTCCATTCTCCTATTAAACACTCATAAGAACTTTACACTAAGCATGCTAACAAGCACCGCAAGGCACACCAATTCAAAGAAGGTGATCATGTTTTACTTCGCATTGAAAAATGACGGATCAAAAGTGTTGATACCAATGTCTTTGTTAAGGTTGCTCCTCATTTTTATGGACCTTTTAGAATTTCAGCTGTCATTAATGATTTTTATTTCCATTTAGACCTACCTGCACATTGGCACATTCACAATGAATTTCACATTAGTCTTTTACGACCATTCAGAGGACCCCTACTTACACACCACATTTATCAAGACCCACCTTCACTTGTAGACTAAGAAGAGCAACTCATCCCTGAAAAAATAATTGATCATGAGACCACCACTACACACATGGGCATGGTTTATAACCGTTACCTTTTGGCTTTTAATGGCCACTCTAGAGAGGATGCCAAATGGATGCCTGAAAAGTTTTTTTGCAACTTCCCCGACCTTCTACACAATTTCCATCACTCACGGTCTAGTTGATTTCTCTATTGCGCAACTAAGGACAGTTGATATCCCTAGTGGGAGGGATGTTACGAGACTGGGCACCCTCCTGTTGTAGTCGTTAGCTGCAATTGGGATAGCTGGTGTAATGTTTAATTATGTGATGTTTATTTATTTTCTAATTGAGTTGATGATGATGATTTTGTAGAGTGGAATGCGGGGAGTTGATGAAGAGGTTCCGGTAATTAACCTTGGCCATTTTATATTTGCAGAGTATTTTAGAATTTCATTTCAATAAGCCACTATGGCTCTGTAAATAATTGTAGTGAGAACTCCCCTTATGGGTCATGCAAGAATTAATGAGCTTCACTCATGTACAAAAGTGAAGTGGTTGTAAAAAGAGGGGCCTCAATTTTTGACACCTTAAACTCACAAACAATATATAAAATTCCAACTCCACAAGAGAGGTGCCTTGGAGTTTGGGGCTAGATTTAGGCCTTTCTCTTGCAGATTCCCTTCTCTACTCTCTTATGCTATGTTCTATTTGCTGTGCACTCTCTAATCAAGTCTCCATCTCTTACAACTCTCTTACAAGCTTGTCTATGTCAATTATATATTCTCTCTCTGTGTGTGTGTGTGTGTGTGCTTGGAAATTGGGAAAAGAGTTGGACAGGTTGATGGTGATGTTTGTAAGCTTGTTTTTTAGCTTTTTGCAGTAAAATCGTTATTTTTGTGAATTTTGGCTACATGGACTCAGCTCTTGCTTTTGATAAGGGCTCCATTGCTAGGGTAGACATTTTCTGCTCATCGGTTGCCGTCTTGGATCACACCTACACTTGCCTGCTTCTATAGTGCTCTACTTTCATGAGACCATGAGATGGTGCATAACACCTTACTACATGTACATTCAGAAATTGCAGGAGCATCGTTGCCTTAGTTATCCTAAGACCTGCATGACCATGCTCTTACAATTCAAGAGAGTATGTGCCAATAATTTTTTTTAAAAAGGAGGAAAGAGATAGAATCACGTTGATTCCGATAGCGAAAGAAAACAAAAATAAAGGGAAAGGGGAAAGGGAAGGAAAATTCAAGGGTTGACCGCGTGCAGGTAGAGGACAATAGGGCAAGTATCCGTAGGTAGATGGCAAGCAAAGGGGAAGCTCTGCCAAATGGCAGCAATTGGCTGAAGCAATAGAGTAGGTGTTTGTGGCCACAGAAGGCAAGGGGTGGAGGCACGAGTCCATTTTTTCACTTCTTTATGCGCAATTGAGAGCAACAAGGGCATTTGGCCAATTGGCTAAATTGGTTGTCTCTAAGTACCTCTACGCACTAAATCTTGGGTTTGATACCCATCATCAAATAGGGCTTTTATAATGGACATTACTCTATTTTAATGAAAAATGGAATCCAATTACCTCTACACATTAAATCTTGGGTTTGACACCCATCATCAAATAGGGATTTTAGAATGGAGATTACTCTCTTTTAATGAAAAATGGAATCCAAGTACCTCTACGCATTAAATCTTGGGTTTGATACCCATCATCAAATAGGGCTTTGAGAATGGAGATTACTCTCTTTTAATTGAAATACTATCCAATCAAGATTAAATTTTTCTCTAATGGTATTCCTAGGAGAGATACACCATCAAATGATGTGGACCTTTTCTTACTATTGTGAAAATTTACACCACGATTGTGGACCTTTTCTTTCTATTGTGGAAAGTTACACCACGATTCTGAATTTAGGGTAAAATGGCCCATTTCTATGCGCTTGGGTGACTAATGGCCATGGGTGGCCCTAAATTTTGGTGATCACTCTATTTTTAAAAGCTACCAAACTTTAAATGAGAAAAAATGCTTAGAATATTTGGTTTTAAAAATTTTGGAGTTAGGGTTGTAGGGAAACACACACAACTTGGAGATAGGGATTTCATTAACGTAATCACGATCAGATGATTATGTCAATAACTTTAGTATTTACACAAAAAAAATCACGTGATCACGTTAATTGTTAACGTGATTTTGATTAGACCTGCAAAAACCTATAGAGCCGGTTAGCCCTCCGAGTTTTTCATTTTTCCTGGCAGGTCCCGTCGGGCTTTATCATTTTTCCAACGGGCCCGCCGGGAAAATGAAAAAGCCCAGTGGGAATAATTATATATAGTAAACAGTGTTCTAACCACGGTCCTTCAGCTAGGCAAATCCTTGGGGAGTGTATCCGAGTGCCAGGTATAGTCATCTCCTTGTGAAATGACCTAAGGTTATAAAGTCACATGTCCTTCTTTTGACTGGACGTAATTCTTAATTCACTAACCACTTCTAAGTTTTTTTAATTCGTTTATCGACATAAAGGTACGAAACTAAAACAACTGAAAACTTGGAGAGTCATGCTCATTGCAAAGCCATTGGTCCAAATGAGGGATGTAATTGGTTTGAGAAGATGAGCATATGTAAATGACGAGTCGATAGTCGAGGGTCGGATGTCCTATACTAGTGTACTAGGCATATAAAGATCCTTGAAGTCTTACATTTGAGTTGATTTACACTTGTCACTCCACAATATAAGAGCTATAATCCTTAATTGGGTTAAAATAGCTTTTATATATTGAATCGATTGCATGGGTAGGCTACAATCCTTCACTCGGTACAAGTAGTCCTCAATTGAGTGATTATATTGAAGATTTATTTGTGTTAGTTCATGCGTTGGTTTATACAGAGAGTGCATTATGTATTATGATAGATTATTAATGCATGAAATGACCAATCGTATATTTTATTGCTTTCATTTGTTTTTTTATGGCAACTGAAATTAGATGTGTCTTATTGTTTGCAAATCAAAAAGACCATATTAGGTATTTTGGTAAAAATCACACATTATGGGAATCTCCAAATCAACTAAATTCATGTAATTTGGGAATTTTCCACTTAAAGTGGGAAATATTGAGGTGTGAGGTTAGTAAATAAAGTGAAAATCTCATAGGATTGTGGTGTTGATAAACACCAAAAGTCAAGAGGATGTACAACACATGGATTTGAAAAAAACTAAGAATTACATAAAACAAAGGAAGATACAAAAAAGATTTTGTTTACAAAATTGACTAGTATAGTCACAATAGAAGCTCCACATAATTCTACTTAACATTTGATACCATATCTAAACTTTGATCCAAGTGTGGTTGATGTGCACGAGTGAGGCCTTCTTTGGCTTTTAGAGCATGCCTTTCTGGAATCTTTATTCTAGAAAATGGTCCTTCTTTTTTGGGTCTCCAGGACGAAACAATTGCATCTGCAGTTTCCCACACTTGTGGGTCCCTATAGTTGACAGCCCGATAACCCTTCCAACAATTACTATAAGCTTGAGTATCTGCCATCCCACTTTTTCTCGTGCAAGGTGCCCAATATTGAATCAAGAATTTTCTGTAGTTTGGTGATGTAGGCTCACTATCAATGTTAGATAAATCCATTACAAGCCACATTGGATATTTATGTGTCACTCGGAACAAGCATAAGAAAGTCATCTTGGTACACATCAGACATAGGGTCAAAATCTTCCCTTAGCCTATCTCGTTGAGGCCCACAAAAATGATCAATCAACTCTCAAGGCCTAGGAATCTTTCTGCTCCTTGTTGCAAATTCATTGTAGTGCTTTGTAGGTGAGAATATTCTTGAGTTTCTGGCCAAAACATTTCATACAAGACTCCCTCTGATATGATTGCTTTTCCAATCTCTTCAATTACCTTACTCCAATAATCTATCATGGGTCTATAATATCGCGGAATACTTGAACCATTCCCTAAATTTTGCCAAAATTTTATATAGTCATTTAGCCCCAAAATGACTCTTCGTGGGCCTTGACATACTCCTCATTGGTACTAGAGGTGGATCTCCATGTGGTAACATTGGCTTGCCTTCTGTGTCTGTTTTCCAAAGGCGAATACTTCCACTCCAACTTGATACACCTACATGTGCCTTATATTGCATCATTGGTGTCTCATCCTACATAAAGAACTTGAATTGAAGTGGTTTGGGATGTCCAACAAGTATGTCTTGTCCATCACAAAGATAGCAATCACAATATTACTTGAAATCGGGGATCTTTGTGAGAAAAAATGGAGCTGGAGATGAAGATGAGCTATTTCGTAATGTATCCATCAAATGTGGCAAAGTATAGGTTTGTGTAACTCTCAACTTCTCTGAAAACCTACTAAACATGGTGCCTATGTCCTCATGTGTATGCCCAACCATTAAAAATCCTACCTAGATGGTTTTGAAAACACCCCTTCCAACAAGCATTGACAAACTGGCAATAAGTGTTGATTTTTGTTTTCCCTTACACAATTATCCAATTGTAGCAACAAGTTCTCTGGCAACCTACGAAATGTTGACCCCAATTCCTCTTCTGCAATTTCTGATGGCTGCACAATGGGCTCTTTTTCATCACTCAAGTTATGGTAGTCCAAAGCATCCCTTGAGTTCAAAGCATGTAGTAGTGAAATATTGCTCCTTGGAAGTCCATTTGTTACTAGATCACCAAGAGGATGCTTATCTATCTTCTCTAGGTTATGTAAACAATTATCAATTGAGCCAATTGTAAGATTTGGATCAGCTGCCACAAACCATTCAAGACAAAGTGTCCGTAATGACCTTCTGCATGTCCATGAGTGATCATGCCAATCAATGCCACCTGCAGATTATATCTTGAATCCACACCCTTAGGAACAATGTGTAATGTAGGAATGGCAGTCTTCTTTTGATCCATCTTATCATGGATTATGCATACATATTTTTGTGGTTGAGTTTCTGAATATGTGCGCCATGCATAATATAGGCTTCTGCAACTCTTTTGTTCTTCCATGTGGACTTCTCTCCCCCTCAAGAGAAGAGCTCTCTCTCCAAGAGAAGTTTTAGCTTCTAACCTTGCCTTGATTGAGCTACAAATATTGCACTTAGAGAACTCACTCGTCTTTGTTAAAGTGACATGTGGGTAATATTTGTTCCAAATTTTACCAAAAGAAGATTGGGATAGCTTCTTCTCATAGCCCATTTGGTCAAGTGTCGTCTTGATTTCACATAAAATATCCACTTGTCTGTATGTTGATGGAATCACCAATTGAGTCTCTCTTGAGCCATCTAGCAGTGTTCTACTTCTATGTGGCATCTTCTTAGAGTTGTTTTCCACAAACTCATTTAGTAGTGCTCTTGCTAAACTAGTTGTTGAAGTCCCCTTCTCAATGTACATGTGTTCCCATGTACATATTGGCGCACACCATTTTCAAAGTTCTCCTTGTATTGATAAAATGATGTCTTTGGTATCCCATGCAGCTCATACCATGCTCTACAACAAACAATAGAGCCATTTAGCCTGAATTGGTATCGTGACTTCTCATCTTTTTGATAGCATATAGAAAGAACATCATAAACATAATTAGTGCGTGATTTTTGAGACTCTCCCCAAAATTGTTGTCGTAAAGTTGTCACCATATCACGATCTGCAAACTGGCAACATTTTTTCGCACAACAATCAATGCATGATACCCTTTGAATTGATTTGTTTGAAAGGTAAAAAGTGGAAGCTGGTGCTGCTTTTGATTTTTGAGTCCTGTTCATGAAAGTGTATCGTCTCTTCCTTGAAAACTAGACAATATTACTCCCATCAAGTTTTTTTCCAACATTGTCATCATTGGATACATCCTCATATGTAGCATGCATGCCATCAACAGGAACAAAGCATTGTAATGGACTCCCATTCAACATTGTTGTTTGCTGATGGGCCACTTTAGCAAAGTGATGCTACCCACTTCAACCACATCATCAATGCTTGCATTTTCTCTTTCAATATCCACACCCACACAATCATGACCAAGTTCCTGAAATTTGACATAATCATCTAGAAATACAAATAATATGGTCCCTTCATTCATGGTTTGCATCATTGTGTCATCTTTTAAAAGGACCCTTTGATTTCTCCAAGACTCTCGAATCACTGCTTCAAATTCTGGGCTTGTCATAGGTATTGCATTTGTAACTAGAGGATCAGAATGATCCTGTTCTTCATCACCATTGTAGCTTTCCTGTGGATCAATTAAGTTCCCATTCAATATAAAATATTGCAAAAGAAGCTTTGACCATCAAACAACACTTCATAATGAGCCTTGGAAAGATGAATTATCCATTGTAGGAAAAGGTAGGACCACATCCTTCAAGCATTCCTCCACTAGTATGGAGACATTTCCTTGCCCTATCTTTGTACCAGCACAAGTGGAATCTGGATCTGTTCTACACACACAACCAATACCAACAATTTCATTGTCAAGTATCATATGTACTTTCTCCCCAGATTCGAAGTCCATCATGTAAGTGAAAAAGATTACATTGTTAAATCCATAGTCATAGAAAAATACCCTTCAAACAAAAAATCATGCTACAACATGAAAAAGGTTTGCATAGGTTGGACAAGTGGTGAACCTTGAGACCAAATCCTCCTTGCTATATTAATGGAAGCAAGGTTGGAAATTATGGTGGATCTTGAAACTAAAGCATCCTTCCTATATTAGAGCATAGGTTGGACAAGTGGTGGACCTAGTTGTAATACCCACTGCCACCTATCAACTACTATAGGACTATGCATTCCAATGTCCAAGTATCCCTTGAGTCTTGCAAGGTTGAACATGTGGTGGATCTTGAAACCAAAATCCCCTTTCTATATCAGAGCATAGCTTGGACAAGTGGTGGACCTAATTATAATGCCCAATATCCAAGGTGAAATACCTTAGGACCTTGCTAACTTGCTTGCCAATGTTTACGTAGCCCCTCATTTCTTTAATGGAAGCAAGGTTGGACAAGTGGTGGACCTTGAAACCAAATCCTCTTTGCTATAATAGAGCATAGGTGGGACCTAGTTGTAATAGCCACTGCCACCTATCAACTACTATAGGACTATGCTTTCCAATGTCCAAGTATCCCTTGAGTCTTGCAAGGTTGAACATGTGGTGGATCTTGAAATGAAAATCCCCTTTCTATATCAGAGCATACCTTGGACAAGTGGTGGACCTAGTTATAATTCCCAATATCCAAGGTGAAATACCTTAGTACCTTGCTACCTTGGTTGCCACTGTTTATATAGCCCCTCATTTCTTTAATGGAAGCAAGGTTGGACAAGTGGTGGACCTTGAAACCAAAGACTCTTCGCTATATTAGATCATAGGTTGGACCTAGTTGTAATACCCACTGCCACCTATCAACTACTATAGGACTATGCTTTCCAATGTCCAAGTGTCCCTTGAGTCTTGCAAGGTTGAACACGTGGTGGATTCTTGAAACCAAAATCCCCTTTCTATATCACAGCATAGCTTGGGCAAGTGGTGGACCTAGTTATAATGCCCCTTCTTTCTTTAATGGAAGCAAGGTTGGAAAAGTGGTGAATCTTGAAACCCAAACCCTTTGGCTATATATAGAGGATAGCTTGGACAAGTGGTGGGCTTAGTTGTAGTATTCAATGTCCAAGGTCCAAGGTGAACTATGTATAGAGCTTACTTCCAAAAACAAAGTCATACAAGTGTTTCTCCTTGAAACCAAAACCTCCTTAGTGTATCAGAACATAACTTGGACAAGTGGTGGACTTAGTTGTAATGGTGAATGTCCAAAGCAAACTATTATAGGACCTTGCTTCCCAAATCAATTTTGGACAAGTGGTGGATCTTGAAACCAAAACCCCCTTTGTCTATTAGAGCATAGCTTAGACAAGTGGTGGACCTAGCTATCATGGAAAATGTTCAATGTGAACTGCTACAGGACCTTGCTATTAAATGTCTAAGTAGAGTTAGCTTCTTTAATGGAATCAAGGTTGGGAAAGTGGTGCATCTTGAAACCAAAAGCCCTTTATTGTATTAGAGCATAGCTTGGACAAGTGAGGGACCTAGTTTTAATGTGTGATGTCCAAAGGAAAGTACTACAAGACCTTGCTTTCCAATATTTGAATTGGTCAAGTGGTTGAAACTAAGTATAAAACTTTGACCATTTTCTTCGCCAGAAAGCTAGTTTTAGACACCCCTAAATGAAAATTGTTTAGGGTGGCCTTAAACAACGTTTATTATAAGACTTGAACAAAAGTGTTGCCGAAGAGTAATGAAAATTTATTATGGCTTGAAGTTCCTGAGTATGTGAAAACAAGCCTAGGTTTCCACGAGGCAAAATGTGACAAAAAAGAATTGTTGTCTCTTATGACATAAAAAGAACATTGGAAACTTAGGATTGACCATGTGGCCTAAACTTCGGCAAGTGAAGTGGTGGCCACATTTTTTGGCACAGTGTGCACTTGGTCCTATATGTGTTGACCACTGGCTAAATCTAGGACCATAAGGCCAAACCTTCGATACCTTAAATATAGTATGGGACATAATGTAGAAGTGCTATAGTAAATTAGTAGTATAGTTGATATGTTAAATATTTAAGTATATGCTAAATATAATTTATGTTCAAAATTTCACTAATGAAGAATGTTCCCATTTAGCACTCTAGATGCGGGGTCTTAGGGCAATGCCATAATGGGGTGCATCCGACGAGGCAGCGCTACCACGTGAGGTATGGGGGTAGCGCTCTTGATGGGGATGTGGAATATAGCGCTCTCGATGGCGGGACTTGGGAGGCTGATTTTGGGATATTGTTCCGGGCGGGGTCAAGGGGCTAGGGGCAGCACCCATAGATTTTGTTTTTTAAAGTGAATTCTTAGTATAGAGTTACGGATGTTTTGCATCTTTTCAACCATGATTTCTTTAATTTTGGCTGTGTGAATTGGTTAATGTTTTATACTACTTCTGTTTTTTTGAATCCTATGATAAAACGTGGACTTGTAGCTTACGTGGCATTCTAATAAACCCTATCAATATTAGGCACAGAGAGAGCGCACGAGCAACGCATGCAGAGAAAGTAGACAAGCAGCAAACACACAGAAAGCGCACGCGGATTGCACACAGTTGCAATATACGCGCGCATAGAGGAGCAAACCCGACATCGTACACAACGCACAGGTGGAGTGCAAAGGATTGATAGTTCTCACTCTTTGTCTTTCTCCATAAAGAGAAGATGGTTCTCTGTAACTCTTTCTTGCACACACACACTCTCGTCAAAAGACAGACTCTACATAGTTTAAAAGTATTCCCTTACACATACACATATTTCCACACATTGTCTTCCTCTCTTCCACATACATAACCACAATCAAATCTGTTATCTTGCTGTCTCTCTCTTGAAAATACATGCACATATTCCCACACATCGTCTTCCTCTCTTCCACATACATAACCACAGTGAAATCTGTTATCTTGTTGTCTCTCTCTTGAAAATACATGCACATATTCCCATAAATCGTCTTTCTCTCTCCCACATACATAAACATAGTGAAATTTGTTATCTTTCTCTCTCCTCTCTCTAGAAAATAGGTATTTCTCTCTCTCTCTCTCTATCTATCTATCTCCGTATCTTGATGTCTCTCTCTTGAAAATAGATGCTCATGTATGTGTGCGTCTGCATTATCTATGTGTATGTATGTATATTTGTGTTGTTTCATTGTAATACTCATACATAATGTAGATACACAATTACACTTAATTACGATATGCACACATAGTATATATACATACATAAATATCACACATAACTAACACATTGTAATACTAGTAAACTTGAATGGAAGACTTACTTGCGTGATCTATTAAAGACGATTCTTGTAGCGAGTTATGGATGTATGCTGAGTTGATTTTCCTCTATCCATTTGTAGATATGATTGTAACTTTTGTTTCTCAACAAAAGTAGTGTTGTTTAGTGATACACCTAATGGACATAAATGGTTTAAACTAGGACATGTAGACCAAAAATACGTGTATATCTTTGGATGAATATATACAATTTTTGGTGACCCTTACCACAAGTGGTGGACCTTGAGACAAGTGGACTATAAGGACCTCCAAACAATACCTTGTACACTCAATCCTTGTTGGTATCTAGGTTGGACAAGTGGTGGACCTTGTTCAAATTCTCTAACATGATGACATAATTTAGGTGTGATAAATTAATATCTATGCAAACTAATATCAGTTTAGGCTTGTTAATTTGAATTTGTCTGAATTTATGTACAATATAATGATTTGAGGTTTGCATATTTGAATTTAGGTGGGATAATCCAATCTTTTTGTGGTAAACTTGAATTTAAAATCAATTTCGTGTGGAATATTTTAAATTTAAGCAGTAAAAATTAAATTTTATAAAAAAGTTTGCATTTTAAAATTTGAGCGGGATATTTTAAAATTTAGGCGGCTATTTAAAATTTAGGACGGATATTTTAAATTTAGGCGATAAGATTTTGAATTTAAAATTTAGGCGGGAAAGTTTTGAATTTATAGCACGATCTCCCTTACATAAGAGAGTATAGGTTGGACAAGTGGTGGACCTTAAAGCCTTAGCATCTATGCTACTGGACATGATAGGTAGGGAATCTAGTTGAATATTGTATGTATGCTACATATGTAATAGATCTAGCTTGGACAAGTGGTGGACCTTGGAACAAAACCCCATGTCAAATATATCATGCACATTCCAAGTGGCGAGAAAAAATATCATTTAAGATATAGCCTTATAGGTTGGACAAGTGGTGGACCTTAAAACCCAAATCTTCTTACTATAATGACATAGAGTGAAAAAGTGGTGAATCTCGATAGGAAAACACTCATGCTACTAGCGATACTAGGTTGGACAAGTGATGCACCTTGAATGTAAACCCCCCATGTACGAAATATCATGGGTTTCAGGTATTTCAATGGAGCCTAGCATCTTGGAGACATCTTGCAGCTTGCTTCTCTTCATGTTTCAATGAAGCCTATCTTGGACAAATGGTGGAGCATCCTTCTCTCCATGTTTCAATGGACCCTAGCTTGTACAAGTGGTGGACCTTTGCTTCTCTCTATGTTTCAATAGAGTTAGTCTGGACAAGTGGTAGAACTTTGAACCAAATCCCTATGTAAAACCTATCATGGTCACTCCAAGTAGTGAGAAAGAATAACCTTTAAAATATAGCCTTATAGGTTGGACAAGTGGTAGACCTTAACACCCAGATATTCTTAATATAATGAAATAGACTGGAAAAGTGGTGAATCTTGAAACCAAACCACTCATGCTACTAGCGATAATAGATTGGACAAGTGGTGGACCTTGAATATAAACCCCCCATGTACGAAATATCGTGGGTTTAAGGTATTTCAATGGAGCCTAGCATCTTGGAGACATGGTGCAGCTTGCTTCTCTTCATGTTTCAATGGAGCCTATCTTGGACAAATGGTGGTCATCCTTCTCTCCATGTTTCAATGGAGCCTAGCTTGGACAAGTGGTGGACCTTTGCTTCTCTCTATGTTTCAATAGAGTAAGCTTGGACAAGTGGTGGACCTTGGAACCAAACCCCCATGTAAAACCTATCATGGTAACTCCAAGTGGTGAGAAAGAATAACGTTTAAGATACAGCCTTATAAGTTGAACAAGTAGTGGACCTTAACACCTAGATATTCTTAATATAATGACATACAGTGGAAAAGTGGTGAATGTTGAGACCAAACCACTCATGCTACTAAGGATAATAGCTTGGACAACTGGTGGACCTTGAATGTAAACCCCCCATGTACAAAATATCGTGGATTTAAGATATTTCAATGGAGCCTAGCATCTTGGAGACATGGTGCAGCTTGCTTCTCTTCATGTTTCAATGGAGCCTATCTTGAACAAATGGTGGATCATCCTTCTCTCCATATTTCAATGGATCTTAGCTTGGACAAGTGGTGGACCTTTGCTTCTCTCTATGTTTAAATAGAGGTAGCTTGGACAAGTGGTGGACTTTGGAACCAAACCCCCATGTACAACCTATCATGGTCATTCCAAGTGGTGAGAAAGAATAACGTTTAGGATACAGCCTTATAGGTTGGACAAGTGTGGACCTTAAAACCCATATCTTCTTAATATAATGACATAGAGTGGAGAAGTGGTGAATCTTGAAACCAAACCACTCACGCTACTAGGGATAATAGGTTGGAGAAGTGGTGGACCTTGAATGTAAACGCCCCATGTACGAAATATCATGGGTTTAAGGTATTTCAATGGAGCCTAGCATCTTGGATACATGGTGCAGCTTGCTTCTCTTCATGTTTCAATCGAACCTATCTTGGACAAATGGTGGATCATCCTTCTCTCCATGTTTCAATGGAGCCTAGCTTGGACAAGTGGTGGACCTATGCTTCTCTATATGTTTCAATAGAGTTAGCTTGGACAAGTGGTGGATCTTGGAACCAGCCCCCTATGTAAAATCTATAATGTGAATTCCAAGTAGTGGGAAATAATACCATTTAAGATATAGCCATATAGGTTGGACACGTGGTGGACCTTAACACCCATATCTTCTTAATATAATGACATAGAGTGGAAAAGTGGTGAACCTTGAGACCAAACCACTCATGCTAGTAGGGATAATAGGTTGGACAAGTGGTGGACCTTGAATTTAAACCCCACATATACAAAATATCGTGGGTTTAAGGTATTTCAATGGAGACTAGCATCTCGGAGACATGGTGCAGCTTGCTTCTCTTCATGTTTTAATGGAGCCTATTTTGGACAAATGGTGGAGCATCCTTCTCTCCATGTTTCAATGGAGCCTAGCTTGGACAAGTGGTGCACCTTTGCTTCTCTCTATGTTTCAATAGAGCTAGCCTATATTAGACAAGTAGTAGACCTCGAATCTCTCCATGTTGTCTAGAGCTAAGCTTGGACAAGTGGTGGACCTTGCTTCTCTCTTCCCTTAGTTTACTAGCTTAAAAGATCACTATGTATACTTGCTTAGATCTAGATTGAACAACTGGTGGACCTTGTATTCACACAAACTTAATCCATTACAAAAAAGTATATGTTAAAATAACATTTGGTTTTTTTTTGTTTCAGGAAAGATGGCTCCAAAAAAACAGGTTGCAAGGGTTGCTGTCTCAGTTGACTATACTTGCAATGATCTTAGGAAATGGTATTTGGACATACATGGTATAGAGGGTGCACAATTTCAGAAGGTGCATCTATTTATTGCCAAAAACGAGAATGACAGCTTGTTTGAAGATGTTGGACAAGTTGTGGAAGCATTTGTCTATATAGTTGATAGTCATCCAAAGGTGGAATGCATTGATATTCTAGTTCCAATGAATCTAGAATTTCAACTATCTCCAGGAGCATATGCATTGGAGTGCATGTCTAGAAACAAAGAAGAGACAATGTTTTCTCGAGGATGGAAGTTTGCAGAATCAAATCCAAATATCATAGCAGATCAACTTCAAAGCTCCATCATTGCCACACTACAATGAAAAAAGTTGAAAGCTTCATGACCACCATCTACAAAGAAGCAAGCAAAAGTGCAGAAAATAGTAGCTAAGAGAACTAGTTCCATTTTGGATGTAGACAAGGCATCTCTGGCAGCATCATCAACAGAGGGTTCAATGTCAAAGATGAGAATTGTGGATCTAGATGGTTTAGAAGTTGAGGCCATGAAAGGACAAGAAAAAGATACAGGTGGAATGAATAAGTACGTAAACTATTTTCCTTTTCAATATAGGGAATTTGATATCCCTATTCAAAATTGTTGGCTTGTCCTTGATCACTATAATGCACGTATTATGGATAAAAAACACGCTGAAAGTGTGTTATTTGGATTCTCACGGAGTACGACCAAGCCTGCAGCACGTGCAAAGTCAAAGAAGGGGACTCCTTTGGTAGTAGAAGAGGTAGAAGAGAAAAAAATTAAATATTATCATTATTGGATTCTTGTTGGGCAGCATTCAATCTATGTTGCAAAAAATTTTCTTCACAATGAACAAAACAACAAAGAGATATTTGAAAGACTGATTGGCATGTATTAATTTAGAAAGGCTCGCATTGTTGTGAATGCTCCTCCATTTGTTGCAACTGCTATATCTGCCATTGCAAATGAGGAGGCTCAGGCATTGTATGTCAAGCAACCTTACAACCAAATATTGAGACATTTACGGAGTCAATGGATCTTCTCAGAACGACCACCAAAGGCAGCAAGTGGAATTGCAGAGGGACATGTATCTCGTGCCGCATGGGATGTAAGTTGTTTTCTTTGTCTTTTTTATAGTGTTTAATTAACAATTCTTGCTCAATAGTTTAATTATTTCTCTATTTCTTTTTAGGCTTTTCTTTGATTGGCAAGAATGAGTGCAGCAGCAAGTTGGATTGCTAAACACGCACACATGGTCACGTCCTCTGATTCAATTTATGATTGATGGATAGAAATCATTGAAAGGCTAGAAGAGGAGAATAAGAAACCCCCAACAACTGTATTTAGATACCTTTGTGGCCTTGAGGAATCAGAGGTAAAGACTATTCAAAAAGAGATTACAGATGAGAAGATTTTACTGTCAAAGAGTGCAAAGGATAGTGATGCAACTGACATGTATGATCGAATCAAGCAGTTGAAGCAAGACAAATTGATTCAAGATGCACTTCTTGAAGGCTTCAACAATTTGAATGAGCCTTCACCATGTAAAGACTGGGAGGAGGTGGTCAAAATGTATAACATCAATGATGTTGTTTATAAAACACTTTTAATGCTATGCGAGGAATGGCTCAAATCTAGTTTGAAGCATGGAACAAAGAAAATGGCTTTTCCAGATGGAGCAATAAAATACATGCAATGGGAAATTCACCTTCAAAAGGAGAAAATTGAGCCTAGAGATTTTCCATGGTCAATCTATGTGGTGATCCTACAAATGGAAGGCAATCTCTACTTGATGTGACACTTCAATAATAAAGTGCCTATTGGCTTATGTGTTTTAGATATGACAAAACACGTTGGAGACAATTTGAAGTGGAGTGCAGAGACATTTAACAATGCTTTGGATGGGATCTTGGCTATTGCTGGAGGGTCAACAAATCCTGGATTTGTCTTTCTTGCATTTTTGGATTTCACTAACTTCACAAAATTGCAATGTGCCTTTCACGCCATGGGAGATAATGTGAGCTACCATTGTTGTGCTGCATTGCATCACTTTCCATCAGCTCCTTGCAAAGGAGAAACTCAATTCCTAATAGTTATTGCCTTCTTGGGACAAGGCAATGCATTTGAAGACCTCAGAAGAAGATCAGAGAAACATCCCATGCCACTTGATTGTTCTCTTCTTCAAGTAGGAGATAAAGATATGTCAGATTTGCAATATTTGGAGGCCAAAAAAAGAGCTTTGGTCAAGCACTACATTTGTACATATTGTTTTGAAGACCGCAAGCTTGTTGATGTTTTTGGTGATGGCTCCTTGGTTGCACAAGAAGTAATACAACAGAAAAAAGAAGTTATATGCATAGTTGACAGTGTGGAGGAGGCAAAAAACGTGGAGACCAGGCTGCTAGACTTTGTTAAGTCTCATGAAGATATAGAAAAATGGGCTGGACTTGAACAGTCTACTTTGCAATCAGATAACACTGTGTCTATTACAAAGGAGTGCTCTCCATGAAGAGAAGAAGAAGAACAACAACAACATCCTCTGTCAATGGAGGACTTTTTGGAAATGGAGACACGTATGTTTTGAGTTTCTTGTGCATGTTAGTGTTTCTTGTTGCTGATTTGATACTCTTAATGTTAGAATTTTCTTTATATAGTATTGATTGAGTTTGTATTTTTTATCTCAAGCATTCAAGGTTTGAATGTAAATAGTAAATTACTTGAGTTTTTGAATGGTGGATCTTTAGACTAAAACTATAACATTTAATACTCACGAAGACTTAATTACTTAAGAGCTTGAACTCAATAAGTTTTGGACCTTTTATCAATACCCCCTTGATATGCTACATTAGATCCTAGCATGGTTAAATGGTGATGCTTCATAAATTGAACCTAGCTTAGACAGGTGCTGGAGCCTAAATTTAAACTAACCTTGCTAGAAGGGAGCTTATGTTTGGACTTTGAGAACTAGCATAAGTAATCAATTAGAGCATAGATTAGACATGTGGTGGTGGCCTTAGAGACCAAAATCTTAATGAGCTTGGAAAGGTATTTAAGTACTGCAATTTACTTAGTTTTAGTAATCACTAAAGGTATAGCTTGACAAAAGGTGGACCTTACATGGATCCTAATTTCAAGAGGTGTGGTAGACCTTCAAACCAAGCTCATATAGCTTGGACATGTGGTGGGCCTTGCATGGAGATTAGTTTAGACAAGTGTGGTACACCTTTAACCAACACCCATTTGTTACATTATCTTGGACAAGTGGTGGACCTTGCTTTTATGTTTCAATGGAGCATATTTTGGATAGGTGGTAGACCTTGTTTCTCTCCATGCTTCAATGGAGAGAAACATTAGCTTGGACAAGTGGTGGACCTTGCTTTTATGTTTCAAAGGAGCATATTTTGGACAAGTGGTAGACATTGTTTCTCTCCATGCTTCAATGGAACCCACCTTAGACAAGTGAAGTACCTTGAAACCAAACCCCCATAATACAACATATTAAATAGGTTGGAAAATTGGTGAGATATGAAACCATCCATGATAGAGCATAGTATAGGTGAAAACGTAGTGGTCCTTATATCAATTACCCATGCATAGGTTGGACAAGTGGTGGACCTTGATTCTCTATATGTTTCGATGGATCCTATCTTGGACTAGAGATATATCTTACTTATTTCCATGCTTCAATGGATTCTAGCTTGGATAAGGAGTCGACCTTCAAACCAAACTCCACAACATAGAAAATATTAACAATTCATGGGTTTTATAGAGATTTTCTTGCCTATTTTGGAGAGTTGGTAGACCTTTCTTCTCCATGATTCAATGGATCTGAGGTTGGACAAGCGGAGCTGGAGAAGTGGTCAACCTTAAAATGAAACCTCCCATGCTACAACCCATCATAGATCATATATGTAGTGGACCTTGAAACTCTTTTATGTCCCTAGCTTAGAGAAGCATTGCACCCTTGATTATCTCCATAAATGAAGGCAAGGTTGGACAAGTGGTGGACCTTCAAACCAAAATCTCTATGCAATAATAGGCAAGTGGTGGAGCTTGATTTCTCCATGTTCCAATGGAACCTAGCTTAGACAAAAAATGGAGCTTGCTTCTCTCCATGTTTCAATGGATCCTACCTTAGAGAAGTTGTGGAGATTTTCTTCTCTCCATGTTCCAATGGACCATAGCTTAGACAACTGGTGGACCTTGAAAAACACCCTCCCTATACAACATATTATGGGGTTTTCATGTTTCAATGGCACCTAGCTTGCACAAATGGTAGAGCTTGCTTCTCTTCATGTTTCAATGGATCCAAACTTAGCCAAGTGGTGGACCTTGAAACAAGAACCATCCCCCCCCCCCCCCCCCCCCCCCCCCCCCCCCCCCCCATGTACAATGTATCATGGGTTTTGAGAGCACTGGGAGAAAATAATAGCTTTGATAAGTGGTGGACCTTTCTTCTCTCCATGCTTCAATGGAGCCGAGGTTGGACACATGTTTGGAGAGAAGACGGTTGCCCATGAAATAAGACTATGCATGCTATAATTAATCATATGTTGTACACATGGTGGACCTTGCAATATTTTTATATGCCTAACTTGGACAAGTGGAGGACCCTTGATTACCTCAAGATATCAACAACAAGCCAAGTTTGGACAAGTGTAGAACCACCAAACCCGAATGTCTATGCTACAATAGAGTATAGGTAGGACACATTGGAGAGGGGGAATGGGGAACACAGCCGACACACACGCAACTGCCCCTATATAGCTCAGGGTATTCACAACACCCTTGTCCTCTCAAAAACACCTTCAAAACAAGCAACTCACACCAACAGGGCCGCGCTTGCACTTCGCCCAACGCACAAACACTCTGCACAATCACCAAACAACGATCACACCGACCTTGCCTGCTTCCAGCTCTTCCACATCTCGACACCTCTCTCTCTTTCTCTCTCACACACACAAGGGGCCCGGGGGGGCGCACACGCTCACACACACCAGCACCACACAACTTGGAGATGATCAAAGAAGAAAGGGGAGAAGGGGAGAAAGACGACGCCAAAATCGACAATGAAAGCTTCTCCTTCAAACAGAAAAAACATGTACAGGACCCATGTAGCCTGCTCTTGGCTGCACCATGGCCATCACTGCTTTATACAAAGGGACACACACCTCCCTCGATAAACCCGAAACTCGTCGGTACACGCCTCGACGTGAAAATTCATCACTCGCTTCGCATTGTGTAATAGTTTTTCCTCTTGGCAACCCTCGCTGGTTGCTTCCTCTGCCAGGCCCTCGTCCTTTCGAGCCGCTTCACAAACAACGTGTACAGCCCTCGATCGTCGAACACGCGTGCACGAAACCTATTTCTTTTTTTTCCTTCCTCAGTTCCCCTTTCTCGCCCCCAAGCCAAAGAAAAAAAACTCCTCTTCCTCCTTCGAAAACAGCTGCCCTTCCTTTTTCTTATTTTCCTTCTTCTTTTCCCCTAACTCAAAAAAAGTCCCCTTAAGAAATAGCGCTCGGTGCTATTGCTCCCAGCCTTCACAAAAAATCCCCTAGTCTCTTTCCATTTTTACTTGTGGAACTCAGCTGAGGCTTTTACTTTTCCAAAATCATCGTTATTCCTTATTACCTTTTATTTATAACCACGGAAGGATTTTAGCCAAAGAACCCTTGGTTCTTCTCGCACATGCACTTCTCTTTGTACTACCTGTGGCTCGGCTACCACCGCATCACATTGTCTTGGCACCATAGAGCCTTGCAAACCATGCCTAGCTTTGCGCTTGTTCAACATCTTTTTGGTCCACCCTCTTGCTAGAGCTACATCCTCTTCGTATGACACCCGGCCATCTATCTCCACTTTGTCTCTTACTTCTTCATTCACGAAATCAAAAAACTTGCTCAATTTTAAAAACCCAACATTCTCAGTAGCAGTTACCTTTATCAGCTTTCCCCAAAGGACCTCAAACTCCCATAGGAATGCTTGAAAATCCGCTTCTAAGCCTTGCTTCAAATTGTCCAGCCTTCTCTTTACTTCATCCAACTGCACATCTGCTACATACTTGCTTCGAAAAGCCGCTTCTAGTGCTTCATGATCCACCTTTTTCTCATTAGTCAAGCCATCGAACCATAGCCTCGCTTTACCACGAACCAAGAGAGAAAACACCTGTACCGCACCTTCTTCCCTCGACACTCCGCTTTCCAACACGAACAACCTATAGACTTGGAGCCAGGTCCCTACATCTTCAACCCCTATGAAAATGGGAAATCCCATCCAAGCCATTACTTCTCTAGCACCACCTGCTCTTCAAAGGCCGCACCTTTGGTATCACCAAAATCATCGCTTCGACTTCAACTGGGAGCATCGGTGCGCTCCTCCGTGGGGGCACCAGAAGATGGAGAGGGAGAATGGGGAACACATCCGACACACATGCAACTGCCCCTATATAGCTCAGGGTATTCACAACACTCCTCTCCTCTCGAAAACACCTTCAAAACAAGCCACTCACACCAGCAGTTCCTCGCCTGCATTTCGCCCAACGCACAAACACTCTGCACAATCACCAAACAACGATCACACTGACCTTGTCCGCTTCCATCTCTTCCACATCTCGACACCTCTCTCTCTTTCTCTCTCACACACACAGGGGGCCCGGGGAGACACATACGCTCACACACCTCGGCACCACACAACCTGGAGACGATCAAAGAAGAAAGGGGGGAAGTGGGGAAAGACGATGCCAAAATCGACAATGAAAGCTTCTCCTGAAACAGAAAACACATGTACAGGACCCATGTAGCCTGCTCTTGGCTGCACCATGGCCATCACCGCTTTATACAGATGGGCACACACCTCCCTTGATAAACCCGAAACCCGTCGGCACACGGCTTGACCAAAAAATTCACCACTCGCTTCGCATCGTGTAGTAGCTTTTCCTCTTGGCAACCCTTGCTGGTTGCTTCCTCTACCAGGCCCTCGCCCTTTCGAGCCGCTTCAAAGACAACGTGTACAACCCTCGACTCTCGAACTAGAGTGCACAAAACCTGTTTCTTTGTTTTCCTTCCTCAATTCCCCTTTCTTGCCCCCAAGCCAGAAAAAAACTCCTCTTCCTCCTTCGAAAACAGCTGCCCTTCCTTTTTCTTATTTTCCTTCTTCTTTTCCCCTAACTCAAAAAAAGTCCCCTTGAGCAATAGCGCCCGGCGCTATTGCTCCCAACCTTCCCAAAAAATCCCCTCTTTCCATTTTTGCTTGTGGAACTCACCTGAGGCTTTTACTTTTCCAAAATCATCCTTATTCCTTATTACCTTTTATTTATAACCAAGGAAGGATTTTCATGCAAGCTTTTGTGCGGCCGGTGCTTTGTGTGCTCAAGTTAGCGAAATTCCCCTTTCATCACGTCACACCCTTTCCAACCATGAACCTCGAAGACTTTGCCATATTTCAATCACTTCACACCTCCGTACATCAAGTCGCAAAAGTAGACAATCGTCTGTCACGAGATCGTCTACCCACTTGAATTGGGCGTACCTCGATGTCCATGACTCCGATCGGCCATCCGCAAATTTTGGCTGACCCCCCATGTTGCATGCGATTTTCCAAGACCCGAGTGAGCTCAAAAATATCTTTGACAGCATGCCTATCGACATGGCCCGATGAGCACGTACCCGACCCCCGGCAAACTTTCCACAGGCCATAAATTGCCTGTTTGAGCTCTGAATGGCGAACCGAAAAACCGGCATGCTCCACAGCTCAAACGCTTCACATATATCCACTGATCCCAATTCTATCTACCTGTCTGTACCTGCCCTACCCGTCGGGATCTATGAAGCCTTCTAACTTTGAACTCACATATCTTTCACACCGAAGCTCCGTTTGAGGAGCCGTCTAGACGGGCTTCTAGAGCATCTTGAACACTTCATTATAGGGCACATTACTTGCACTTTGGACACGTTGACCGACCATTCTAATTGGCTCTCTTCGGAGGCCCCCGGGGCCCTTGGCCTAAAAAATTGTCTTAAGCATACATTTCGGCTATCACTGACCTGCCGAGGGCCTTCATACCTGCTTTAGTGCTTTGCCATGCACCTGTCAATATACGTAGCACTGCATTGTACACTTCCCAGCACGGATCAACTTTGGTTGCACCAAGATGGTGAACCTTGATATCAAACCATCCATGCTACTAGAGATGATAGGTTTTACATGTGGTGGAACCTTGTATCAATGTTTTATGTGTAGTTTTTGACTAGTGATAGACCTTGAAACTAATCCCTCTAGGCTACAAGAAAAAAGAGATGGATGAGGAGGCTAGACTACTTTTGTTGCATCAACGCATCCCATGTTACCACATATACTATAGGGTTCTTAGATAAGTGTTGTATCTTGTGTCAATGCTCCACGTCTAGCTTGGACAAGTGGTGGACCTTAGTTCTCTCTATGCTTCAAATGGGCAATAGATTGGAGACATAGTGGCCTTTTTTTCAATGATTTTATTTTTTGGAAACTTTGGAGGCACCATGTAAGAGGCACTCTAAGTCTTCCATACAATGGACCTATTGGACTTTAAAATAATGATAACTTTATTTGATCTTGTCATTATTTTATGCATAATATTTTCTTCTTTTTGCAGACACAAAGGAGTTAAGTGATATAAAAACTAGATGTATTTCACACTATGATTGGCATGAAGTTCCTTATGGGACACCAACTTTTCCTATTATTAAAGATGTAATTTTTCATATTAACGGTGTGGATTTTGAAGTGCAATTTTCATGCATTCAAGGAGCCGGTTATGGGCTATTTGTGCATACTACCTTGGAAAGTGGTGTGCCTATTCTAAACTATGGAGGGCATAAGTATAGATTTCAAGACTGGAAAAAGATATGCAAAATATTTCCAAGAGCTTATAAATATTCTCTTCTAGAGGATCCAATATCGACGAACTTAGCCGGGCGTCGCTATAAGCGTCGATATAGTCGTCGCTATAGACGTCGATATACGCGTGGAAAGGCTTCGTTTTCCACGCGTATATCGACGTCTATAGCAACGACTATATCGACGCATATAGCGACGAAAAAAAATTGGGGGGAAAAAGCGAAACCCGCGAGCAAGGGCCATTTTCGCCGCGCTCTGCTCGAATCTTGGCCTCCACCGGCTGCGCAGGTATTATGCCCCCCCCAACCTCTCTCTCTCTCTCTCTACATCGTGTGTGTGTGTAGGAAAGAGAGAGAGAGAGCGAGAGAGAGAGAGAGAGAGAGAGAGAGAGAGAGAGAGAGAGAGTGCGGTGTGTGTGCGTAGGAAAGAGAGAGAGAGAGAGAGAGAGAGAGAGCGGTGTGTGTGTGTGTGTGTGTGTGTGGGAGAGAGAGAGAGAGAGAGAGAGAGAGAGGTGTGTGTGTGTGTGTGTGTAAGAGAGAGAGAGAGAGAGAGAGAGAGAGAGAGAGATAGAGAATTAATGTATGCTTAGGAAATTAAATTTTTAAAAAAATAATTAAAGAGAGAAATGAAATGTTATATTAACGTCTTCAAAAGACCAAAGTGACCTAAGAGACATGAGACAAAAAAGTTACAATGTGATGGATCTGATACAAAGTCAGAGTAAGAAGATGACAAAATAAAATATTATGGAATCCTAAACTACTGGGTATGGACTAAACAGTTAAACGGCCAACTAGCTGGGATAGGTAGATCATAGGAGATCCAGTAGCTGTCGCTGGCGGATCTCATCAATCTCCTCCATGGTCAGTAGTCTGACTGGGCGTTATGCATGTCGAGTCAAAGTGACCTAGCTAGATCCTCTGATGTAGTCTCTGTCGATGTTGCATGTGTAGTCCTCCGCAGTCGTGGACGTCTAGATCTCCCTAGCTCAGTCGCTCGTTCGATCAGTAGAGAGATAGGGAAGTAGAGAGAGAGAGAGAGAGAGAGAGAGAGAGAGAGAGAGAGGTAAGTAGAGAGAGAGAGATAGGAAATAGAGAGATAGAGAAAGAGAGTTATATATAAATAAATAAATAAATAAATATATATATATATATATATATATATATATATATATATATATATATATATATATATATATATATATATATATATATATATATATATATATATATATATATATATATATATATATATATATATATATATATATATATATATAGAGAGAGAGAGAGAGAGAGAGAGAGAGAGAGAGAGAGAAAGAGAGATAGCGAGAGTGAGATCGAGAGATCGAGATCGCTTTTTTGAGCAAGAACCATGCAAGGCTTTTGAATCTTTCTCAAGTTGCTCATCCATCTCCACATTATCTTCTGGCTTGGACATGCAGGACCCGTCCGGTTTACAATTAGGTAGAAAAATTTCATTGGGCTGAGAACTTCCATGGCTTGTGCTTTCATCAAGTGCGGCATTGGAAAGCTTTCTTTGACAGGCTGCCTCGGATGGAGGCAGGTGGGTTCGTAGACAGAGAAGAAACTATGGAACTAAAAGAGGCAAAGGGGTTTTGTCTGCTACATGCATTGCCATGTACACCTGGGAGTGCACGTATGTGTCTACCCATATAGGATTTGACCAATAAAGATGAGATTTTGACCCGGTGGTCCTGATCTCTGTACACCTCTGGACCGAGGTGTACGGAGATTGGGCAAGACTATAGAATGCGAGGTAGTTTACATTGTGAGGAGTATATTATATATATATATTGAAACAACATTCATAATCATTGTAGATGGCAACGTCATCAACTAACATGGAGGAAAAGATTGCATGCTCGTGCACGCTCTGCAAGTATCAAATCCTAAGTAAGCGTAGGATATGTAATGAGCATGTGCACAAGTACGGAGAATTTGCTAGAGAAACCGTACAGAATCTGCGATACGACTCCTACGGAACGGGCATTGATTTCCGCAACATAGCACCTACATCAGAGAGAGAGAGAGAGAAAAAAGATTATGCGTGAAGGTTCGACCAATATAGAGCCACGGATGGAAGCAAAAAAGGGCTTACAGACAGAAGACGACGACATGGAGGAGATGCTAGATGCCTTCTTCCAGACAAGCGATGAGAACGCGAACGAAGCAGCACCAGAAGCCGTGCGCCTATCTCCTGAAGACATGTTGAGGAAGTTGGCACGTCAACCAATCTATGAAGGCACCAAAATATCTGTGCTTCGTACTTGTCTGGCGTTTTTGAATCTTCAGTCAGTGTACGGGTGGTCTGATGCAAGCGTCACTGCTTTGTTTAGGTACGTAATTTACAAAAGAGATTTTCCGATTGCAACACTGATGTGCTCAGAGAGATTTTTAATTTAATGTGGCTTAAACACGTTATTGCGGGAGCAACGTCTCTCAGCTGGCAATGAAATGCCCCCCTCTAGGCCAGATGCAAAGCAACTTCTGACCTCAGTTGGCTGGGACTACAGCAAGATTCATGCATGTCCAAATGATTGCATTCTTTTTCGCAATGAATTCGCAGATTGTCTGTCGTGTCCTAAGTGCAGAGCAATGCGCTACAAACAAGATGCAGTTGGCGAGACAGTGCCAGCTAAAGTGTTGCGGCATTTCCCTATTATTCGTAGGATAAAAAGCATGTTTCATTGTGGTTCCATTGCAAAGTTGATGCGGTGCATTCTACGAATAGATCCACTGACGCAACATTCAGGGTGCCCGCTGATTCGAAGGCTTGGAGGCACATTGAAGATACCTGGCCACATTTGAAGAGTGAACCACGCAATTTGCGTTTGGGCATGGAAATGGATGGAGTGAATCCATTTGGCTTGAGAAGCTCGTCATGGAGCACTTGGCCTGTGTGCCTTATCAATTACAACCTCCCGCCGTGGCTTGCTATCAAGAAGGGTCATTTGATTTTAAGCTTGATTGTACCTGGTAAGTGCAAGGCAAAAAACATGGATGTTTATCTAGCTCCACTAGTTGACGAGCTCCAGGAGTTATGGCATGGGATCGACATAGCAGATGCGGTTGAACCAGTATGACAATAATATGCAAGGATCCATGGACTTCTTATGTGGACTATGCATGATTGGCAAGGATACGGAGAAGCTTCTGGTAATGGTTATTGATTTACATTAAAATTCTCACTATTCGCAAGCCCTTTGCCTTGGCCTGATTCATGCTTTGATATATGTAGGACTAACAACTTCGGGATACAATGCATGTCCAATTTGCGGGAAGTCTTTGGATGTCAGATATTCTACCTCTCTTCAAAAGACAATTTATCAAGGCCACCACTGTTATCTTTCAGATGGCCATCACTTGCGTGAAGGCCAACTTGGTCGCGTCGAATGTCGTCCTATGCATGTACAAGAGTGGCGTCGCCGATGGGAGCAACATGAGGGGCAACATGTTCCAGGAATGAAACGTTTGTCCATTCTCCATACGTTGTTGTACTGGGGTGATCTACTAATTAGCCATTTGCTGGATCCAATTCATATATTCAAGAATGTGGGAGAGCTCCTCTGGAAGACAATCATGGGAATGAAAGACAATCGAGCTTCACGAGATGATTTGCAGTCCGTTGGAAAGATGCCAGAGCTGTGGCCTTTCACCAATGCAGCTGGTCAAACAAAACTTCCAAGAGCGCCATGGGTATTGCTAAAAAACGAAGAGCGACAAGTGAAAAGGGTGATTTCAGAGTTCAAGACGCCAACAGGATATATGCGATGTCTCAAGAGAGAATTCACCCGTGACGATCAACTGTCAGGGTTCAAGGGCAAAGAGATGAATATAGAGCTGAAAGAAGGTGCTAAGCCAGTGCGGCAAAGGCTAAGAAGGATGGGTCAAGAGCAAATGGAAGCCTTGCGAGAAGAGGTGGACAAGTTGTTGAAGGCAGGGTTCATAGTTCCAGTGGAGACCACAGAATGGGTGAGTCCAGTTGTAGTCAGTCCAAAGAAGGATGGGAAGTGGAGAATTTGTGTGGATTTTAAACCCTTAAACGCAGCCACTAAGAAGAACTCATATCCTCTTCCATTCATCGATCAGATCTTGGATTCAGTGGCAGGTTATGAGAGGTACAATGTGTGTGATGGTTTTTCAGGCTATTTTCAATTGAAGATTTCTCTTAAAGACCGCACAAAGACCACTTTTATTACGCCATGGGGCTGCTATTGCTACACAGTATTGCCATTTGGGTTGTCAAATGGACCTTCCTTCTATCAAGAGAGAGCAAATTGGGTGTTGGAACCATTCATTGGTAGTTGTGTTAAAGCTTTTATGGATGACTTCTGTGTCTATAGCAGTAGGGCTGAACACCACGAGAAGCTGCAGATGGTATTGGCTCGATATGATGAATGTGGAGGACAACTAAATCCAAAGAAATGAATGTGGAGGACAACTAAATCCAAAGAAATGTCATCTAGCACAGCCAAGGGTGAAGTTATTGGGCCATATGGTGTCAGAAAATGGCATTGAGGCTGATCCAAATAAGGTGAAGTCTATTATTCTTCTTCCATCACCTATGTGTACGAAGCAATTGGCAACCTTTATACACAAAGTGAAGTACATGGCACGGTTTATTCCATTGTCTTCGCAGCTTCTTTATCCATTACAGCAAGTGGCAAAGCACGATCCATTGCAATGGGATGACAAGTGTGAAGAAGTGTTTCAAGAGGTGAAAGAGGTGTTAGGGGGGTTGTCAGCCATGCAGGCTCCTGATTGGGAGAAAGTATTTTATGTAAATCCATCAGTAGGGGATGATGCCATTGGAGCCATTCTATTGCAAAAGGGGAAGGGCAGCCATTATATGAGGCCAGTGTATTGTGCAAGCCGAGTGAAGTTGGTAGCGGAGAGAAAGTTATCGGAAGTAGAGCTAGTGATGGCCAGTGTAATATTTGCTTGTCGACGATTTTGTCATTACTTGCTACCACGGCCTTTTGTTTTCTTGACGAGTTATGCCTTTTTGCCACATTTAATTAATGGTACTAACATGTCAAATGTGGTGAAGTAATGGGTAATTGAGCTGCAAGAGTTTGAGTTCTCTTTTCTAGTGGAAGATAGTACAAGGGCTACCCTAGCTGATTTGTTGACCTACAAGGAGAATCCCCTTATTGTTAAGGAAGAGGTGGTGAGAAAGGTAGTTGAAGAAGTGCTACAGATCAGCAATGCACATGTGTTGTTCTTTGATGGTTCATACAGAAAGAGCCACGATGCAGCTTCAGGGGGTATAGCACTTTATGATCCAGAGGGGAAGCTAGTATGCAAGAGAGGGTTCAAATTGGATGCGCATAGTAACAATGAGGCTGAATATCCTACTTTGGAATCCGGATTACACATTTGTTTGAAGCATGGGGTTCGAAGGTTGAGCATAAAAGGTGATGCCTTGTTAGTGGTGAAGCAAGTGCTGGGTGTGTGGAAGAGCAAGAACACCTCATTCAAGGAAATGTGCTTCAAAATTAAAGGCCTATTAAAAAAGTTCGAAGCATGGATCATCAGACACATTGAACATGCTCTAAATGGAGAGGCACATGAAGCAGCTCAAGGCATGATTGGAGAGCTATTTGTGTTGAGGACCACTTTACCTCTTTATCATGGCCGAGAAAGTTTGGCTCAAGAAGAGGAGTTTTTGCTAACAGGATCATTCCAAAGGAGATTCAGAACTCTAAGAAGTATGGCTTTGTGCGTAGAGCATACAGTGATCCGAGCCTATCACAAATTTTTGTTTATTATATTTTGTTGGTTTCCTTGCTTCTAGAGGTTTACAATAAAAGAAAGAGTGAGAACAACCTCTTGGAAAAATTTATAAAAAAAAAGATTTGATAGGAATTTTTTCTTGGCTGGTTCACCGGAGGTGAAAGGTGGAGGGAGAACCTAGTGGTAAGGGCAAGGGAAAATATGTAAATGTGAAAAGAAAAGATATGATGTGGTTGTGGAGCCATTCACCCATGATTCAAGGGTCATGAGTGGCTTATATCATCATGGCTTTGGATCCATATGATGATGCAAACAAATGGGACCCAAGTGGAAGACTTGGTAAAGGAAGAAACCAGACACATGATTTTGCTGAATTTTTAAAAAATACTTCCACTCCGATCCAAGAAAAGTTTTCTTCATCAAAGTTGTAGCTGATGAGATGGAAATTCTGGCCATATTTTTTTATAATTTTTGCATCTACGGTCTAGGAGATATGGCCAAAATGGTGGACGCCAGTTTTTTCAATTGTGGTGGAGACCACCCCCTCTACCTTTACACACACACACCTTTCCTTTTCCACATTGAGACCTTCTCTAAAAATCATCCAGTAGTCTTCTCACCCTCCTCTCCTTCCTCCTCTTTCTCAAGCTCAAAAACCCATCAAAATTCCTCTTCTAATCACCTCTCAAGTCATGCTTAATCTTGTTGTAATTCATAAGTCCTCATTCAACCCCTTTCTATTATTACTAGATATGTATTGATTTTATGTAGATTCTTTACATTTTAAAATAAGGAAGCTCTTGGACTCAAGCTATGGAGGAAGGAGTGAAGACAACACAAGTGATGATGGAGCTAATTGGTCAACAAATCACTTGGAAGGAGCTTCTTCATTGGTTGAATGTCCCTAATCAAGCTTCATTTGTACAAATTACACTTGGATCTTAACCTCACTCCTAATCAGTCTCTTTCCTATATAAAGAGGCCTTCCCCTTTGTAATTTCAAGCCTCCCTCAGCCCCATTGAGCCTTTGTATCACTCACCATGAGCCCATAAGCTCATTCATTCACTCTATTCTTTCACATCCTAGAGTGCAAATTGTTTCATGCTAGTAACCTCTCCTCCTCTTACTTATGTTAATTAAGAGAAATGTTTTATATGCGTGTGAGAGTGCTCGATGTGATCTTGTCTAATCCTTGAGTGATTGTTTGGTAATCTATATGCTATTTGTGTTGGGAGTGTTTGAAGTCATCCATTCCTTGTACACACACTACGGTTAATGCTTCATTCATAGTGATCTCTCTCTCTCTCTCTCTCTCTCTCTCTCTCTCTCTCTCTCTCTCTGTGTGTGTGTAGCGGTCCTAGTCCACGCTTCCAAGACTAGGTGGTGCCCTCATCTCATTTCCCTTGTGGCGCAATGGAGTTTGTTTTGGTGTAGAGGCCGCCATTCCAAATTTCCTTCGTCATAAATTGGTGCCCCCACTGAGGAGTTCTCAAGCATCGCTCTATAAATCCTATGAAGGAAGATCCATCAAATTCTCCGAGACTTCCACTATGGTCTCCCCAAGAAGCTCGAGAAAAGAAGCGTCTTTATCGACAAACAGCATGTATGCGGGTAAAGAGAGTTAACTACACACACCCTTCTTTGCTTCAAGGAAAATCTTGTAGTCATCAAGTCCCTAGGTCAAAAAATTGTGTTGAGTGCTTTGTGGCTAGTGTGAAGACACTTCCTTTGAAGCCTCGACTTCAGGTGGTGAAAGCACTCTCAAACTCGGGAATTAACAAGTTTTTGGAGGGGGAGCTACACATCAATGGGGTGCGGTATTGGCAAGAGGCTACATATGGTGATGCACTCCAACTACTACTAGCAAGAAGGCTCAAGGTGGTTGAGAGGGTAGCCATCGAACCCTATGAACTCTACAAAGCTGAAGATGGTCACACCAAAGCTAGGCTAATCAATGGTGAGCAAATTCTTCGCATCTCTCAAATGGTGGGATCCAAGAGAGCTCAACTTCAATGAAGTGCTTCATGGAAGTTTGTATTTAATGCACCAATGAATAATCCCATTTTCTATAACTTTCAATCAGTTCAGAATATTAGGGTGAATGTGCGCATTGATAGAAAGATTTTTTTCCAACAAAGATTGGTCTTCTATTTTGGAGCTGAGAGGTTGAGAGAGATATTGTTGTCCCCTGACCCTATAATATTTCCTATTTTGGAGTATAATGTATATTTTGATGTTCACATCTTCATCTTGCTTTAAGCATACTCCATGAATCATAGGGATTTATATGGACCTTTCCAACCTCTTGCTAGACAAACTGTGCATATAATAGCTAGCACAAAGCTTAGATTCCAAAACATCATAAGGGACTTACTAGGCCCTCGTCGTCTAGCTGAGATTAATGCATCTATCAATCCATTTATTCTACCCTTAATAAGATATGATGAGAGGAAGGCAACCCACTTTTATGATGGCTTTCCCAAATTTTTTTGGGCGTAGTGGGGAAAATGCTGGGGATTTTTTGGATAACTTGGAGATGGATTTCCTTGTCTCTGGGAGGGATGACGAAGCATTGAAATTGAGAGCTTTTCCTTTGGTGCTCAAAGAAGAAGCTAGGGTATGGTTCCAGGCTCTAGATCCAACCCAAAGAATTGATTGGGAGGGATTGAAGGTGGCTTTCCTACGAAGATTTCAACGAGCCAATTCGGCAGAAGAACTATGGCAACGGCTTCTGTCCCTTCATCAAGTTGACCCTCATGGTTATGCAACCTATGAGGAAGGTTTTCTGAAACTTTGGGGGCAATGGTCAGACTCACTAAACCCTGGTGAGCGAGCTCCCAATTGCCTCCAAAAGGATCGATTTATCTCAGGTTTGTACCCCTTGCTAAGGGAGAAGGTAAAGAGCAAATTTCCAAATGCTTTTGAAGATGCCTTAAGAATTGCTAGGGAAAAGAATAGAAAGATTCTCTATCAAGCCCAAGCTGGCCAGCTAGCTTTGGGAGGCAATATCACAACTATGGAAGCTTCTCACATACCTCCAAATGTGCCTAATGCACCAGACCTCAATAGAGGTCAACAAGAAGATATGCTCCAACAAATAAACAATCTCACAAACCAGCTAGAGGGGTTGAGAGTAAATCTTGTGCAGGGTGCAAGAAGGCCTATTGAGGGAAATGGTGGGAATCGGCCACCAATGCGACGTCAAGCAAGGGAAATGTTGTGTTACAATTGTGGGGAAAATGGTCACGGCATGTATAATTGCCCTCATCCCAGAAGATATGACTATCCTGTCAGAGGTCCTCGACAACAAGTAAGTCCACCCCGTGCTAGAGCTCAAGCACAAGAGCAACCGCAACCTCAAATTTTGCAGCCACCTCGTGCTCAAGCTCAAGCCCCTGCTACTCAACCAAATGTGAGCATCATAAGAATGGAGGAGGTCCTCAAGGGCAGAAGCAACCACTAAGAAATAGCTAAAGGGAAGATGAAGATAGATGAAGTGGCTACAATGCCTATCAAACGTGTGCGTGTCCAAGAAGAAGTAGGTAAAGAAACAAGCAAGGATGCAAGCAATGAAGCAAGTACATCTCGGGCAACTAAAGATGAAGCCAAGAAGAGAAAGACCCGTACTAGGTCTCAAATTGACATTTCTGATTTCCCTATGGGATCTCGGACACAACCTTATGACTTGACAGCTGATGTGAGTTCTCAAGGACCAAAGATTACTTGGCCACAACTACTTCATATCTCCCCAAAGCTTCGACGAAAATGGTCAAAAATGGTGAGCACGAGGGCAAAGCGAAGTAAGCTAGTAAGTGTAATCAAAGCATATGGTCTCAAGGATATAGTGCCTTTGGTGGAGGCTCAAATCAAGGGACAACGGATTCCAAAAACTTACATTGATAGTGGAGCAGAGGTTTGTGTCATGACAGAAAATCTAATGCATCAATTGGGTTTAGAGGTAATGGAATCATCAAACTTTAGGGCAAAAATGGCCAATAATGTCTCTGTCACTTGTGTGGGTGTAGTGAAAGCTTTGAGAGTTTCTGTTTTTGGAATCACTACAGAGGTTGATGCTTATGTGATGCCAGTAAAGGGAGAAGGATACCCCCTTATTTTAGGTTGACCTTGGCTCATGGGTATAGGAGCTAGGCAAGATTGGGCAACAGGAGACTTGGAGTTGAGGCCTCGCATGGGTGGCCATAGTCGGAAGGTGGTTTATAGCCTAAAGAATGGGCGACAAGAGAACCTTGAACTAGAGACGTCAGCTGATGAGTGGAGCTCAAGTGGATGCTCCTCATCTATGGACGAGGAAGAGAGTTCAAGTGAAGAGAGTGATAGCACTCTCGAAGTCATGGGCGCCACCATAAAGGAAACTACCTCATCAGAAGACAACCCAAGGATCCAAATGGAGAATGTGTGGGATGCCAGCCTAGAGGAGATGTTATCCAAGGATATAAAGGAAGAAGAAAAGGAGGGTTATGTAAATGTTCTCAAGAAGCATGCATCATTGTTTATTTCTGATTACACTCACATTACAGGTGTCACTGCAGTGAAGCATCATATCCATCTAAAAGAAGGGAGCAAGCCAGTAGTGCAAAAACTAAGAAGATTAGGAGTTGTGCAACAAAATGCACTGTTGTCTGAGGTGAAGAGACTCTTAGAAGCAGGATTCATATACCCAGTAGAAGATTCAGAATGGGTCTCCCCAGTAGTGGTGAGGCCAAAGAAGAATGGTAAATGGCGAGTGTGCGTGGATTACAAGCCACTAAATGCTGCAACAAAGAGGGACCACTTCCCTCTCCCATTTCAAGATGAGATTCTAAATGAAGTAGCAGGCCATGAGAGATACACAGTGTGTGATGGCTACTCTGGCTACTTTCAAATACGCATTGCAGAGGAGGACCAGAAAAAGACTACTTTCATCACACCATGGGGATGTTTTGCATTTCGAGTCATGCCTTTTGGTCTCACCAACGCTCCAGCCACCTTTCAACGATTCATGAACATGGTCTTCCAACCTTACTTTGGTAAGTCCATAAGGGTTTTCATAGATGACTTTTGTATTTACAGCTCCAAAAGTATGCATCTCGGCAAGATTGATGAAGGATTTACTCGTTTAGCTAAGCTGGGTGGACAACTAAACAAGGACAAATGTCACATTGGGGAAAGCAAGGTTACACTATTAGGGCATGTAGTGTCCATTGATGGAATCGAGGTAGATCCTGAAAAGATAGAAACATTGCTAAATCTACCTTCCCCAACTTCCATCAAACAATAAATCTCTTTCTTGCAAAAGCTAAGATATTTGAGTAGATTCATACACTTACTCTCCCAAGTGATATTTCCTCTACAACAGCTGACTCGTCAAGAGACGCTTGTTTGGAGTGAAGAAAGTGATGGGCATTTTAGAGAGATTAAAAAAATGTTAGGGTCACTCCCTGTAATCCTCCAACCTTGTTGGGAAGAAACATTCTTTGTAAACCCTAGTGTGGGAGAAGAAGCCATTGGTGCTGCCCTCCTACAAAAAGATCCAAAAACATCCTTTATGAGGCCCGTGTATTTTGCTAGCTGCCTTATGGAAAACACAGAGAAGGCCTACACCCTGATGGAACAGCTAGTGTTAGCTCTCATGTTTGCGGTAAACAAATTTCGGCCATACTTGCTGCCGAAGAGGTTTGTAATTATCACTGTGGAGGATATGTTTCCCTATGCACTACAACATATGGAAATCTCTGACAAAATAGCAAAGTGGGTGGTGCGACTTCAAAAGTTTGATTATACAATATAGGTTGAAAGAACAACTCGAGCATGCTTAGCCGACATTTTAACAAACAAGTGCTATGAAAAAGTTTTCCATTTGAAGAGAAAGGAACTTCCACCACCTCCAGCTCCAGAGGTTTTGGTCAATGCTTATAGCCTCTACTTTGATGGAGCATACAAGAGAACCAAGGATAAGGCAGCTGCAGGCATCGTGGTTTTATCTCCATTGGGAGAGAGGATCCATGGTGAAGGGATCACTCTAGAAGATGTCCACTCCAACAATGAAGCAGAATATCATGCTCTAATTCATGGCCTTTGTTGGTGCCTCGATAATTCAATTAAGAGATTAAACTCTTTTGGTGACTCCATGCTTTTGGTAAGGCAAATGCAAGGTACATGGGCTTGCAAAAATGCCCGTCTCTCTACTAAAATGAGAGAAGCCAAAGCTCTTATGAGGAGATTTAGGGAGGCACAAGTACATCATGTGCCAAGAGACCAGAACAAGGATGCAGACCACCTAGCATCATCAAAGTTAAATGAGTCAATAGTGGGAGCAGTGGCCATCAAACTTCCACTTCAGCAAGGCAAGGAGGACTTGGAAGATATTATGCACATTCTGGAGCAAGGAGAGGCTCCTAAACACTTGAATGCAGGGGAAAGGCAATGGTTAGCTAGGAAGGCTACCAGGTATCGCATAGTAAATGATGACTTGTATTGTCTAGGTAAGGATGGTGTGCTTAGGAGAGTGCCTTTGAAGAGTGAAATTGAAGAAAATTTAAAAGCTTGTCACGATGATATGTGCGGAGGACACTTTGCACACGACGTCACTAGTAGAAAGGTTCTACAAGCTGGGTTTACTTGGCCAAGTCTTCATCGTGATGTCAAATACTGGTGTCAAACATGTGATGAATGTCAGAAAGCAGGACCACGACGGCTCATAGCTGAACCTCAGAACCCAATAAAGGTATATCGGCCCTTTGAGAAGTGGGGAATTGATGCCATAGGACCTCTACCACGCACTCAGTCAGGTTAAGAGTACATCATCATGGGAGTAGACTACATGACTAGATGGGCTGAGGCTATGCCGACCAATAGAATTACTGCTAAGGATGTGAGACAGTTCATCTTTGACCACATCTGTTGCCGGTTTGGCACCCCTCTTGAAATACTATCTGATAGAGGACCAGGGTTTAGAGCAGACTTGGTAGGAGAACTCATGAAGAAGCTAAATATTCAGCATCAACACTCTACTCCTTACTACCCTCAGTGCAATGGTTTGGTGGAAAAGGTAAATGGAATCATTTGCAAAATTCTCACCAAACAGGTACATGCTAGGCGCCAAGATTGGGACAAACACCTCAATGGAGCTCTATGGGCCTATATAACCTCCTTCAAAACCACATTAGGGTACACACCCTTTCATTTGGTTTATGGAAAGGAGGCACTTTTGCCCATTGAAGTGAAGTTAACAAGTCTTCGAATATTGGGTAGCCAGGTAGGCTCTCAAAAGGAGAAAGTACATCAAAGGATCATGGATTTAGAGAGGCTGCAATTGGATCGTGAAGAAGCCATCAACCACTATTCTCAAGAAGCAGAGAAGCGAAGAGAAAATTTCAACAAAAAGCTAGCATCCAAAGACATCAAAAAGGGATCTCTGGTGCTTCGATATGACGATCGCTTCGACACTCGTAAGGATGGAAAGTTTCTTTTCCGATGGGAAGGCCCGTTCTTGGTCACCAAAAAGTTCAAAAATGGCTCTTACAGACTTCAAGACATTGATGGTAAAGTGCACAAGACCAAGACAAATGGATGGCGTCTAAAGCCTTATCACATCAGGATAAGGTCAGCTCAAGATCAAAGAAAGTAGGCTAGAGGCATAAATACCCCTAGCCAGGTTTGGGGGGGCTATGATCCGAGCCTATCACAAATTTTTGTTTATTATATTTTGTTGGTTTCCTTGCTTCTAGAGGTTTACGATAAAAGAAAGAGTGAGAACAACCTCTTGAAAAAAATTTTAAAAAAAAGATTTGATAGGAATTTTTTCTTGGCTAGTTCACCGGAGGTGAAAGGTGGAGGGAGAACCTAGTGGTAAGGGGAAGGAAAAATATGTAAATGTGAAAAGAAAACATATGATGTGGTTGTGGATCCATGCACCCATGATTCAAGGGTCATGAGTGGCTCATATCATCATGGCTTTGGAGCCATATGATGATGCAAACAAATGGGACCCAAGTGGAAGACTTGGTAAAGGAAGAAACCAGACACATGATTTTGCTGAATTTTTAAAAAATACTTCCACTCCGATCCAAGAAAAGTTGTCTTCATCAAAGTTGTAGCTGATGAGCTGGAAATTAGACTGGCCATATTTTTTTATAATTTTTGCATCTACGGTCTAGGAGATATGGCCAAAATGGTGGACGCCAGTTTTTTCAACTGTGGTGGAGACCACCCCCTCTACCTTTACACACACCCACCCTTCCTTTTCCACATTGAGACCTTCTCTAAAAATCAGCCAGTAGTCTTCTCACCCTCCTCTCCTTCCTCCTCTTTCTCAAACTCAAAAACCCATCAAAATTCCTCTTCTAATCACCTCTCAAGTCATGCTTAATCTTGTTGTAATTCATAAGTCCTCATTCAACCCCTTTCTATTATTACTAGATATGTATTGATTTTATGTAGATTCTTTACATTTTAAAATAAGGAAGCTCTTGGACTCAAGCTATGGAGGAAGGAGTGAAGACAACACAAGTGATGATGGAGCTAATTGGTCAACAAATCACTTGGAAGGAGCTTCTTCATTGGCTGAATGTCCCTAATCAAGCTTCATTTGTACAAATTACACTTGGATCTTAACCTCACTCCTAATCAGTCTCTTTCCTATATAAAGAGGCCTTCCCCTTTGTAATTTCAAGCCTCCCTCAGCCCCATTGAGCCTTTGTATCACTCACCATGAGCCCATAAGCTCATTCATTCACTCTATTCTTGCACATCCTAGAGTGCAAATTGTTTCATGCTAGTAACCTCTCCTCCTCTTACTTATGTTAATTAAGAGAAATGTTTTATATGCGTGTGAGAGTGCTCGATGTGATCTTGTCTAATCCTTGAGTGATTGTTTGGTAATCTATATGCTATTTGTGTTGGGAGTGTTTGAAGTCATCCATTCCTTGTACACACACTACGGTTAATGCTTCATTCATAGTGATCTCTCTCTCTCTCTCTCTCTCTCTCTCTCTCTCTCTCTCTCTCTCTCTCTCTCTCTCTCTCTCTCTCTCTCTCTCTCTTTGTGTAGCGGTCCTAGTCCACGCTTCCAAGACTAGGTGGTGCCCTCATCTCATTTCCCTTGTGGCGCAATGGAGTTTGTTTTGGTGTAGAGGCCACGATTCCAAATTTCCTTCGTCAACAGGTACAAATTGATTGGTGATGTCTTATACATGAAAGGGGCTGATCTCGTGTTGAGACGTGTACCTTGGCGGGAGGAGCTTTACAGAGTGTTGGAAGAGAATCATGAAGGCGCATGTGGTGGCCATTTTGCTCTAAAGATCACCTTGCATAAGATTTTGCAAGAGGGGTATGTATGGCCTAGTTTGCACAAGGATGTTCACCATTGGTGTAGGTCTTGCAATAGTTGTCAAGCATTTGGGAAGAGAGTGTTGAAGCCAGAGCTACGAAAAACCATTATGGCGTTTGATGTGTTTGAAAAGTGGGGGATTGATGCAATAGGTCCGTTACCTATCACAAGCAGGGGCAAAAGCTATATTTTGACGGCAGTGGACTATCTTTCTAGATGGGCAGAGGCTATAGCAATAAAACAGATCACTGCAAAGGATGTGGCAAAATTTGTGTATGATGAAATATGTTGCAAGTTTGGGGTGCCATTAGAGCTACTTTCAGATAAGGGGCCAGGATTTTGAGCTAAACTGCTAGACTTCTTATGCACAGAGATGAAGATTAGGCACCAGCATACCACTCCTTATTACCCGCAGTGTAATGGCTTAAATGAAAGATTCAATGTTGAGTTGGTACAAATTATTTCTAAAGTGACAGAACACCAAGGAAAGAATTGGGATTTGGAATCGCCTAGTGCATTATGGGCTTACCGTACTTCGGTGAAGACAGGTACAGGGTTTACTCCATTTCATTTGGTGTATGGAAAGGAAGCACTATTGCCTGTGGAGGTAGAGTTGCTTGCGGTCAAGATGTTAGAGAAGTTGCTTGAGCCGCCTACTGATGCATTCAAAGAGAGGCTCTTGTAGTTACAAGAGGTCCAGTTGGATAGGATGAGCGCATTGGAGAATTATGGGAAGATGCAGGATAAGGCTTTGGCAAACATAAATGAGAAGGTCAAAAGTAAGGGTATCAAGAAGCATGACTTGGTTTTGCGCTACAATAGTAAGCTGGACAACACCTTCCAAAAGAAGTTTCAAATTAAGTGGGAAGGCCCTTTCAAGGTAGTGGAGTGTTTTCCAAATGGCACATATCAGCTGGCTAACCTGGATGGTGTTCTACATAAGTCAAGGGGTAAATGGGTTGCGTCTTAAATTGTATCATGCTAGATTGATGATGGTGGAGCAAGATGAGCTGTCTGTGGATCAAGCAGTGTTGGTGAGGGATGAGGAGACTTGTGATGCGGCGAGTCTCATATCTCTCTTTGCTGTTGCTGATCATGAATCATCTAGCAGGCTAGGGGATGGGCAAATTATGTCAGGATTTTTTTGGATCAAGGGATTGCGCATATGTACATACACATGCATGGTGCATCAAATAAATAATTGCCCATTTTTCAGAGCCAGGTGGTTACGTGGGGCCCACATGTGTACAGGTAGGGCAGCATGTACATAGTGCATCGATTTTCATCGTTACCAGTACCAGTGTGTTTTTTCTACAATAATGAGGAGTTGGTAGCACGTAAAACTTCTCGAGGAAGCTATCCGCGGGCCGACGACATGAGGTAAGCAGGTGCGTCAGATGGCATCTAGTGGCGTCAGGAGGCCGAACGGGGTCAATACTTGCACATGGATGAATACAGACACAACGTGGGTGTTTTCTTCTGAGAGTTATGCAGAAAGATCATCATTAGGACCACTTTTTGGGTCCACTTCACGTGGTTTCAAGACGCATTATTGAAAAGAAATGAGTGCTAGATGTGCGCATGGATGCAACAGGGTGACAACTATGCACTACGAGGTCAGTTTTTGGCCTGTTCGAGGTCCGTTTGAGGTCATCTAAAAGGCCAAGGGTGCCCAACTAATAAAGCTAAGTGTGGGAACTGAAAAAACAGAGAGAAGACCAGAAAAAACGTGGAGAAAAGAGGAGGAACAGCCTCAGGTGTGTTTTTGCTCATTTTGGAGCCTGTTTTGGTCGTAAACTGTTCATCCGAGGTCGGATTTGAGCACTTTGACATTGTAGAATGGGGTTTTGGGCCGTTCCGGATGCGATGGCGCTGTCCATTTTGCCAAATTCCTCACTCTTTTCCTGCTGTTTTTCTATGTAAGTTTCTCCTATGAGCGAAGTTTCTGCTCTAGTTTGTGATTGTATCTGGCTTATTTTACCTATATTGTGTGAGCTATTTGCCCCATTGGTGTTGGACCAAGCTCAATTGTATCTAAACATCAGAAATTCTCCTCTTTTGAGCTGATTTTTTTTGGGTGTGTGTGTGTGTGTCTGTGTGGAGTGGGCAAGTGGATAGTCTCTCTCCTCTCACTGCAGAGGTGTGTTCCCTGTCTCGGCCAGGTGTGTTGTCTAAGCCGAGTGGTGCCCCATAGTGTGTGTGTGTATCTTCCCAAGAGTGTGTGTCCGGTCGTTATAGAGGCGCTGTGTGTGTTTTCATTCCGCTCACACCGTTACAGCATCAAATGACATCCAAACGTAACAAAACTTCTAGGATATGTTTATAAGACCTAAGCACACATCCCTATGGTCTCAAACTCCACTCTAGGTCAAGTTCTAAAATTGCGATTATTAACAGCAGTGGATTTTTGACCTAGTCGTTTTCGACCTAGAATGCATCTAAATGCTTAGCAATGATGCCCCAATATCTCGCCTAGGCTTAGTTTTTGATTTGAAAGTGTAAATTCCAAATTATGAATAAATTAGACCATGGATCGGCGATGCCAAAAGCTACAAATTACTGTAAACTACTTACGCCAATGTCTAGAGCTCTTAACTGCGGTTGCAATGCAACAAACACAACTGCAATGTGACAACCAGGGAGGGAATAGGAAGCGCGAGAAGGAGAGGAGTGAGCGCCGTTAGCTCACGCTATGTATTTCATTATCCAAAACCTCTAAAAAACTTACAAAAATTGCTTTTATACCTTAGCCAAGGTTTTTGGGTGGTAAAAACTAATAATGTGCAATTCTACCAGAGATGGGTAATGACACGCTGATACAATCTGGAAGCTTGTAGTCCTGGTTCATTAATTACAAAGTTTATCCGAGAAAATATGAGTTATAATATTCTTGATTTATTAAAATAATAAGTGTTTTACAATAAGAACTCCAAAAAAAGGTATCCGTGTTAGCTTGCTACTAACATTTCCCCCTTCCCCGACAACGGTGCCAAATGTGGGATGCACATCTAACATCACAATCCTATCTTATTGCAATATTAGCGAGAACCACGATTAAATTGTCAATCCATGGAACGAAGCTGACTCGCCTAGTGCATAGAGGCTACAAGAGGTTGTCAATCTCTCGAAAAACAACTAACAACTCGCATCTAGCTCAAGCTACACTCAAGTGACTAAAATCACCAAAATCCAATCGCTTATCGACAAACAAATCACATCCGTTACAGCATCAAATGGCATCCAAACGTAACAAAACTTTTAGGACATGTTTATAAGACCTAAGCACACATGCCTATGGTCTCAAAACCCACTTTATGTCAAGTTCTAAAATCGCGATTATTAACAGCTCAATGGATTTTTGACCTAGTCGTTTTTGACTAAGAATGCATCTAAATGCTTAGCAATGATGCCCCAATATCCCGTCTATGCTTAGTTTTTTATTTCAAAGTGTAAATTCCTAGTTATGAAGAGATTAGAAAGCGGGTCAGCGACGCCAAAAGCTACGAATTACTGTGACCTGCTTACGTCAATGTGTAGAGCTCTTACCTACTGTTGCAATGCAACAAACGCTACTACAATGTGACAACCGAGGAGAGAGTAGGAAGGTGAGAAGGAGAGGAGTGAGCGTCATTAGCTCACACTGTGTATTTCATTGTCCAAAACCTCTAAAAAGCTTACAAAAATTGGTTTTTATACCTTAGCCAAGGTTTTTGGGTGGTAAAAATTAATAATCTGGAGTTTTACTAGAGATGGGTAATGACAGGCTGATACAATCTGGAAGCTTGTGGCCCCGGCTCATTAGTTACAGAGTTTATCCGAGAAAATAGGAGTTATAATATTCCCAATTTATCAAAATAAAAAGTTTTTTACAATAAGAACTCCGGAAAATGGTATCCATGTTAGCTTGTTGCTAACACTTGTGTTGAGGATGCTAGAGATGCATTGTCTACATCCAAAATAGAACTAGTCTCCTTAGGTGCTACTTTTTTCACTTTGACTTTCTTGTTTATAGGTGGTTGTGAAGCTTTCACCTTCTTTCCCTGTAGTGTGTCTATGATGGAGATTTGAAGTTGATCTGTTGTGACACCTTGAGTTGACTCTTCAATCTTCCATCCTCAAGAAAACATTGTCTCATCTTTTTTTTGAGACATGCGTAAAAATGCATATGCTCCTAGAGATAATTGGAATTCTTGATTCATTGGTACTACAATATCAATGCATTCCACCTGTGGATGACCATCAATTGTAGAGATCTGGAGGCTTTCACTACTTGGCCAACATCTTCAAATAGACTGTCATTCTCTTTCTTTGCAATAAATAGATGCACCTTATAAAATTGTGCTGCCTCCACACCATGTATATCCAGATACCAATTCATTTGATCATTGCAAGTATAGTCAATTGAGAGATAGCCACCCTTGTAACATTTCCTTTTGGTGCCATATCATCCTAGGAAAAGAAAAAATTCAGTTGTTACTAAATAATATAGTCCACCACTTTTCCAACCTACTTCCAAGGTGGTTTGTAGGTCCAACACTTGTCCAAGATAGCTCTACTGAAACAAGCTATCTCTATTGTTTCAAGGTCAATGTGTGAATGGACTGTAGCTACAATGTCTATTATCATGAATGGTTTGGGGCAAAGGTCCACCACTTGTCCAACCTACTATCCATTGTGTTATGGAAGCTTTAGCCCAAGGTGGCTTGAAGGTCCACCACCTCTCCAAGCTAGCTCTATTGAAACAAGCTATCTCTATTGTTTCAAGGTCAACGTGTGCATTGAGTGTAGCTACTCTCTTTACTACCATGGATGGTCTGGGGCATAGGTCCACCCCTTGTCCATCCTACTATCCATTGTGTTATGGAGGTTTTAGCCCAAGGTGGTTTAAAGGTCCACCAACTGTCCAAGATAGTTACATGAAAAAATCTATCTATGTTGTTTGAAGGTCAATGTGTGAATGGATTGTACCTACTATGTCTATTAGCATCCACCGCTTGTCCAACCTTCTACCATTCTGTTCTAGATGTTTTTTCCCTAGGTGGTTTGAAGGTCCACCATGTGTCCAAGCTATATCTATTGAAAGAAGCTATCTATATTGTTTCAAGGTCAATGTGTGAAAGGAGTGTAGCTACTATGTTTACTACCATGGATGGATTGATACAGAGGTCCACCCCTTGTCCAACCTACTAATCATTGTGTTATGGAGGTTTTAGCCCAAGATGGTTTAAAGGTCTACCATCTGTCCAAGCTAGCTCTATTGAATAGTCCTATATCTATTTTTTGAAGGTCAATTTGTGAATGGAATTTAGCTACTAGATTTACTATCATGGATGTTTTGTGGTAGAGATCCACAACTTGTCCAACCTACTATCCATTTTGTTCTTGCGGTTTTGGCCCAGGTTAGATTGAAGGTCCACCACATATCCAAGCTAGATAAATTGCACAAAGATATCTCTAATGTTTCAAATTCAATGTGTGAATGGAGTGTAGCTACTTTGTTTACTACCATGGATGGTTTGCGGAAAAGCTCCACCACTTGTCCAATCTACTATCCATTGTGTTATGGAGGTTTTAGCCTAGGATTGTTTGAAGGTCCACCACCTGTTCAAGCTAGCTCCATTGAAAGAAGCTATCTCTATTGTTTCAAGGTCAATGTGTGAATGGAGTGTAGCTACTTTGTTAACTACCATGGATGGTTTGGGATAGAGGTCCACCAACTATCTAGCCTACTATCCATTGTGTTATCGAGGTTTTAGCCCAAGGTTGTTTGAAGGTGTACCACCTCCTTAAGCTAGCTCTATTGAAAGAAGCTATCTCTATTATTTGAAGGTCAATTTGTGAATGGAGTTTAACTACTATGTTTATTACCATAGATAGTATGGGGTAGAGGTCCACCACTTGTCCAACCTACTATCAATTGTGTTAAGGAGGTTTTAGCCAAGGGTGGTTTGAAGGTGGACCCCCTTTTCAAGCTATCTCTAATGTTTCAAGGTCAATGTGTGAATGGAGTGTAGCTACTATCTCTATTACCATGGATGGTTTGGGGCATAGGTCCACAACGTTTCCAAGCTAATATGCTGTCTAACCTACTACACCTTGTGTTATAGTTTGTTTATTCCAAGGTGGTTTGAAGGTCCACCACTTGTCTAAGCTAACTCTATTGAAAGAAGGTATCTCTATTCTTTGAAGGTCAATGTGTGAATGGAGTGTAGCTACTACGTTTACTACCATGGATAGTTTTGGGTAGAGGTCCACTGCTTGTCCAACCTCCTTCCATTGTGTAATGGAGATTGTAGACCTATGTGGTTTGAAGGTCAATCTGTGAATGGAGTGTAGCTACTACATTTACTACCATGGATGGTTTGGGACTGAGGTCCTCCACTTGTCCAACCTACTAACCATTGTGTAATGAAGGCTTTTGTGAAAAATAGGGGAGTGAAGGGATGGATCTTTGTGCTAAGATATGTGTGAGAATGACAAGTGTTTAACTGAAATATATGAGAGAGACAATGATATACTGAAAGGAATATCTTTATTGATGATGAAGCTTCCTTGAGATACAATATTGGTACTTGCAAACTACCAATGCAGGTACTGCAGACTACCAATACAGGTACTGTGACACAGTCTTAATAGTACTAATAACAGAGAGTAAATAGTACCAAACAGACAGTTATGGTACTCTGGAAGTACCTAGACAGGTACTGGAAAAGTACCAATGGTACACAGTATAGGTACTTCTGTGAGACTGAATGGTTGATCTCCAAACCCAAGCTAGAGGTTAAAGTCCCAAGTACAATGAGTGCGTTTTCCTAGATAACAACACTCTATACAAGATGATCTAAGCCTCACAAGGTCTCTTAGCTCTCTCTCTGTGTTCTCTGTCTCTCTGTGTTCTCTGTCTTTCTACTCTGTGTCTCTCTCTTAAACTAGTGTACTGGTACATCTTTATAAATCTGTATCTCTCAATGCTGAGCATAAGTCGTGGATCCCTTTGGTAGGTAGATGCACCATTATGTGGGGAACATATCTCCTTCATAGTCCAAGAAGAGATCATGGCTGTATCTCCAAATAGGTAGCTCCCAAGTTGGCAGGTTACCCTCTGTGTGCAGTCTGCAACTCTGCAGGCAGCCAACTTAGCACCTTCACCAAATATAGTAGAAGCTGAATTAGGATAAACCCTCTGATAGGATTATAGTCCACATGGAGTAGAACAATTTCTCTTTGTATTTCTCCATGAGATCACAGCTGTAGGTGGCTATTTTCATCCCTACAAATCTGCCTGCTGCACCTCCTGAATCTGCTCCTACCTTTTAGGTACCTTTCCACCTAACTGCTTGGTGGTTGTTGTAGATGCTTCAACGTGTATAGCTGATGATGCAAGGGTTATTGACCATCCAAAATGATGTCAAGTCATCATCCTAAGCTACCATGTCATCATGCTTAAGCCTTTGTTCCCACCTTATTCAAGTAGATGTGTTGGACTTGTAACTTTAACACCTTCCCTCAAGTCCATAAGCATCTTGAAAAGAGTAAAACCTAAAATCAAAAACAACTAAAGCAAACCAAACATTAAATTTTTGAAGGCTTTGTTGTGATGCCTTCCCTTATTGCTTGATCTTGCATGAAGAGCCTTCCCTTATTCTTCAATTCCTTCCCTTAAGGGAAGCTCCATCATGCCAAGTGTTGATCTATGCTTAAAGAAAAGCTCCTTACCTAGAGCTTTGGTAAAGATATCAGCAACATTCTCCATGGTGCTGCAATGTGTGTAAGACTATGTCTCCACTTTGCACCTTCTCCCTGATGAAGTGCTCTCTAACTTCAATGTGCTTGGTCCTTTGATGTACCACTGGATTCTTTGCTAAAGATTCAGCTGAGGTGTTGTCACACATGATAGGTGTAGCTTGTCCACTTCCATAGAAACCAAGTTCCTACAAACATCTTTGCAACCAAATAGCTTCACAAGCTGCTATAGTAAGAGCTTTATATTCAGCCTCTGTTGATGAAAGGCTGATGGTGTTTTGTTTCTTGGAGCTCCATTAGATGGATCCTGCACCTAGAAAGAAAGCATTGCCACTAATGCTCTTCCTATCCACCAAGTCTGCTGCATAATCAGAGTCACTAAAACCATGTAGATTCAGCTTGTCTCCTCCATACAAAATACCTAAGGAAGGAGTACCTTTCAAGTACCGAAGTACTCTCTTGGCTGCATTCCAATGAGATATCTTTGGGGCTTGCATGTATTGAGCAAGTGAGTGGACAGCAAAGCAAATATCATGCCTAGTGATAGTTAAGTAGATAAGAGAACCTATGAGCTGTCTATAGAGTGTAGCATCATAGGGAATACCATGTTCATCCTTAGTGAGTCTAAGACTAGACTCCATAGGTGTAGAAATAGGCTTTGAGTTGATCATTCCAAATCTATCAAGAATGGAGTGGAGGTACTTTTGTTGAGAGATAAAGATGTCTCCCTTCTTCAGCCTAGAGACTTCAATACCAAGGATGTAGTGTAAATATCCAAGGTCCTTCATCTTAAACTCCTTGGAGAGTTGAGATTGAACATCCTCTACCATAGCTTCATTGCTACCTGTCAAGCTAAGATCATCCACATAGATGATAACAAGAATAATATCCTTGCCTTGTACCTTATAGTAAAGAGTGTGATCAGCATGGCTTCTCTGAAATCCTTGAGGTTGGAGGTGATCATCAATCCTCCCATACCAAGCTGTTGAAGCTTGCTTCAAATAATATAAACTCTTGTTGAGCTTACATACCATGTCCTCTTTCCCTGCAACAACATATCCCTCTGGTTGTTTCCTCCTCAAGTAGCCCATTGAGAAAGGTATTGTTGACATCCATTTGCTTAAGCTTCCACTTTAAGATAGAAGCTAAAGAAATTGACAACCTAATAGAGCTCATCTTGGCTACAGGAGCATAGGTTTCATCATAGTCCAAACCATATTGTTGAGCAAAGCCTTTGGCTACCAATCTTGCTTTGTGCCTATCAATCTTCCCTTCCTTGTTGAACTTCAGCTTGTAAAGCCACTTGCATCTAATGGCTTTCTTGTTGGGGGGTAGTGGACATAGATCCCATGTCTCATTCTTGTGGAGAGCATCCATCTCCTTTTCCATAGCTTGGTTCCATTCCTTCTTGATACTAGCTACCTTGTATGTGGTAGGTTCTTCATGCTGTAATATGGAGCTAACAAGTGCAAGATTGCATTGCTGAAAATCTGATTCATTACCTCTGTGATATGTTAATCTTTGAGGTTTTCTTCTAGTCCTTGAAGACCTTCTAAGGGCTGCTTGATGCTCCTCATCTTCTTCCTCTAGTTCTTCAATAATCTCCTCTTGCATGCTGGATGGTATTTCCATCTTGAGAGGTGATGGAGAGCTTGCATCCTCTGACTTTGTGGCTGATTTGAAGCTTGCACTCTCATCAAATATGACATCCCTTGAAATGAATGATGCCTTCTTGATAGCATCATATAGCTTGTAAGCTTTGCTTACATCACTATATCCAACAAGTATGCATCTCCTTGACTTGTCATCCAACTTCTTCCTCTTCTCATCTGGAATGTGAGCAAATGCCAAACATCCAAAGACTCTGAGGTGATCTACCTTTGGCTTGAACTTATGTAGAGCTTCATATGGTGTGATTCCCTTCAAGATATCTGTAGGAGACCTATTCATCAAATAGCATGAAGTGTTGATAGCTTCATCCCAATAGCTATTGCTAAGTCCTTTGTCTTTGAGCATACACCTGGCTGCTTCAAAGGGTGTCCTATTCTTCCTCTCTGCTACTCCATTTTGTTGAGGAGTATAGCTGCAAGTTAGTTGCCTCTTGATCCCATGTTCAAGGAGGTATTTGCTGAAATCTTTGGATAAGATTCTCCTCCATTGTCACACCTGAGAGCTTTGATTCTTCTACCTGTCTTCTTCTAAATCATCATGTGAAAGAGCTTGAAAATATGAAATACTTCAGCCTTGAACTTCATGAAGTAAACCCAAGTATATCTAGAAAAGTCATCAGTGAAACTCACATAATAAGTGTGCCCACCAAGTGAGGAAGTGTGGGCTTATTCACACACATCTGCATGGATCAAATCAATTATCCCAAGTGACCTAGTCTTGCTCCTAGGAAACTTGCTTCTAGACTGCTTTCCTAGACAGCATGCTTCACATACTTTCCCAATCCTTTGTAAGGTTGGAATGCCCAAAACCATCCCTTGACTCTTTAGCATACACATGCTTTTGAAGCTCAAATGCCCATACCTTTTATGCCATAACTCTGTGGCTGAAATAGGTGCTAATTCACCACCACCTGTGACTGAAAATGCTGATGGTGTTCCTTCCAATTTGAAGAGCTTTCCATGCTTTTGCCCTTTGGCAAGTACTTTGTAGTGATTCTTTGGATCTCTAATGAGGCATTGTTGGCCTTCAAACTCCACTTTGAGGCCCTTCTCTGTCATAGCTCCAACTGAAATTAGGTTCTTGGTAAGGGATGGTACCAAGAGAACATTTCCAAGAGTCTTCTTCATTCCTGTGCCCAATTGAATGGGTATATCTCCTTTACCTGCAATACTATTAGGAGTACATATATGATGCCATTATGAGTATCATCTAAACTAGAGAAATACTCAGCATCTGAGGTCATGTGGGAGCTTGCCCCACTATCAATCCACCATGGGTCTTCATGAGTGTGAGCTGCCATCTCCTCCAAGGATAGCAATGATGTATCTTCATGAAAGCAATCTGAACTTCCTTCTTCTTTGTCTCCATCCATATAGTTGGATGAGTTTTCTTTCCAATCATCTTGGTTGCTTCTTCAATCCCTTGCAATATGCCCATACTTTGAGCATTTATAACATTGCATAGAGTAGTAGGTGCTCCTACCTCTTCCTCTTGCTCTACCTCTAGATGAATGACCTCTTCTACCATGATAGGATGAGTTACCTTCATGAGAATACTGATCATGAGTGTTGTTGGGTTGATGCCTTCCTCTTCCTCTTTGAGTGTTTGTCCTTCCTCTTCCTCTTGCTGAAAAGAGTGCTTTGTAATTGTTGGTGGTACTACTTGTATTCTTTCCTCCTTCATGTATGATCTTCATGGCTGCTTGCCTTTGATCCTCATCTCTAAGGATTTGTTCCATCTCATCAAGTGATGGATTCTCCCTCAAGATAATAAGCCCTTGGACAAGACCTTCATATCCTTCTCTCAATCCATGGATGACGATTGTAGACAACTCATTGTCTATCATCTTGTCTCCAACAACTACTAGTTGTTGATGTAGATCTTTGAGCCTCTTGATGAAGCTTGTAGTATCCTCTCCATGATTCCTTTTGGTGTTGGTAAGTTCAGCTCTCAATGCTACTTTCCTTGAGGTGCTCTTTGACTCATAGATGTTCTTCATTGTGTCCCAAGCCTTCTTGGGAGTCTTCACATCCATTAGGTGGCTAAGGATGTCATCTTTGACACTTAACTTCAGCATGTGGACTGCAAACATGGCCTTCTTGTCACATTTTTCTAGATCCTCTTCATCATGTTCTTCTTCACTTGGTCTCTCCATGGAAACCAGTTTCCAACAATCTTGGAAGAAGAGTAGGGACTCCATCTTCACCTTCCAAGTTGCATAATTGTTGCCATTGAGCTTTTCAGCTCCCTCTAAATGTAGATTATGTAGGCTTGGTGCCATCTTCAACCCCTCACAAATAGTGTGATGAAGGGGGATTTTTGCACTCACTCAAACTCACTCAAGATCACTCTATATTGGCACTACAACCTGCTCTGATACCATGTGAAAAATAGGGGAGTGAAGGGATGGATCTTTGTGCTAAGATCTTTGGACTTGTAACTTTAACAGTTTTAGCTCAAGGTGGTTTGAAGGTCCACCACTTGTCCAAGCTAGCTTTATTGAATAGTCCTATCTCTAGTCTCATCATGTGGATGGTTTGGGGTAGAGGTCCAACACTTTTTTGACCTACTATCCATTGTGTTATTGAGGTTTTAGCCCAAGGATTTGAAGGTCCACCACGTGTTCAACCTAGATCTATTGAAAGAATCTATCTCTATTTTTTGAAGGTCAGTGTGTGAATGGAGTAGATCTACTATGTTTACTACCATTGATGGTTTGGGACAAAGGTCCACCACTTGTCCAACCTACTAATCATTTCATTGTGGAGGTTTTAGCCCAAGGTTGCTTGAAGATCCACCATCTAACCAATCTAGGTCTATTGAAAGAATCTATTACTATTGTTTGAAGGTTAAAGTGTGAATGGAGTCTAGCTACTATGTTTACTACAATGGAGGGTTTGGGAAAGAGGTACATCACTTGTACAACCTACTAACCATTGTGCTATGGAGGTTTTATCCCAAGGTGGTTTGAAGGTCTACCACCTATCCAAGCTATGTCTACTCTGATAGTGTGGATGATATGGGATAGAGGTCTAGCACTTGTCCAACCTACTATCCATTGTGTTATTGAGGTTTTAGCCCAAGGTGGTTTGAAGGTCCACCACCTATCCAAGCTAGCTCTATTGAAAGAAGCTATATCTATTGTTTGAAGGTCAATGTGTGAATGGAGTGTAGCTACTATGTTTACTACCATGGATGGTTTGGGCAGAGGACCATCACTTGTCCAACCTACTAGCCATTGTGTTATGTAGGTTTTAGCCCTATGTGGTTTGAAGTTCCACCACCTGTCCAATCTAGGCTTTATTGAATAGTCATATCTCTACTTTGATAGAGTGGATGGTTTTGACTAGAGGTCCAACACTTGTCCAACCTACTATCCATTGTGTTATGGAGGTTTTAGACCAAGGTGGTTTGAAGGTCCACCACCTATCCAAGACAGATCTTTTAAAAAAACCATCTCTATTGTTTTAAGGTCAATGTGTGAACGGAGTGTAGCTACTATCTTTACTACCATGGATGGTTTGGGGTAGAGCTCCACCACTTGTCCAGCCTACTATTTATTGTGTTATGGAGGTTTAAGTCCAAGGTGGTTAAAAGGTACACCACCTGTCCAAGCTTGCTCTATTGAAAAAAGCTATCTCTATTGTTTGAAGGTCAATTTGTGAATGCAGTGTAGCTACTATGTTTACTACCATGGATGGTTTGGGGTAGAGTTTCACCGCTTGTCCAACCTACTTTCCATTGTGTTCTAAAGGTTTTAGCCCAGGTTGGTTTGAAGATCCACCACCTATCCAAGCTAGATATATTGAACAAATCTATCTCTATTGTTTCAAAGCTAATGTGTGAATGGAGTGTAGCTACTTTGTTTACTACCATGGATGGTTTGGTGGAAAGCTCCACCACTTGTACAACCTACTATCCATTGTGTTATGGAGGTTTTAGCCCAAGCTGGTTTGAAGGTCCACCACCTGTCCAAGCTAACTCCTTTGAAAGAATCCATCTCTATTGTTTCAAGATCAATGTGTGAATGGAGTGTAGCTACTTTTTTTCCCTACCATGGATGGTTTGGGGTACAGATCCAGCACTAGTCCAATTTACTATCTATTGTGTTATTGAGGTTTTAGCCCAAGGTTGTTTGAAGGTCCACCACCTGTCCAAGCTATCTCTATTGAATAGTCATATCTCTAGTCTGATCACATGGATGTTTTGGGGTAGCGGTCCACCACTGTTCTAACCTACTAACCATTGTGTTATGGAGGTTTTAGCCCATGGTGGTTTGAAGGTCCATTACCTGTCCAAGCTAGCTCTATTGAATAGTCCTATCTCTACTCTGATGACGTGGATGGTTTGGGATAGAGGTCCAGCACTTTTTCAACCTACTATCCATTGTGCTATTGAGGTCTTAGCCCAAGGTGGTTTGAAGGTCCAGCACCTAACCAAGCTAGATCTATTGAAAGAATCTATCTCTTTTGTTTGAAGACCAATGTGTGAATGATTAGAGATACGATGTTTACTACCCTTGATGGTTTGAAACAGAGGTCCACCACTTGTCCAAACTACTAACCATTGTGTTATGGAGGTTTTAGCCCGAGGTTGTTTGAGGATTGACCACCTATCCAAGATAGCTCTATTGAAAGAATCTATCACTATTGTTTGAAGACTAAAGTGTGAATGGAGTCTAGCTACTATGTTTTCTACCATGAAGGGTTAGGGACAAAGGTACATCACCTGTCTAGCCTACTAACCATTGTGTTATGGAGGTTTTAGCCCAAGGTGGTTTGAAGTTCCACCACCTGTCCAAGCTAGCTCTATTGAATAGTCCTATCTCTACTCTAATAGCATGGATGGTTTGGGGTAGAGTTCTAGCACTTGTCCAACCTACTATCCATTGTGTTATTTAGGTTCTAGCCCAAGGTGGTTTGAAGTTCCACCACCTGTCCAAGCTAGCTCTATTGAAAGAAGCTAGCTGCTATTGTTTGAAGGTCAATGTGTGAATGGAGTGTAACTACCATGTTTACTACCATGGATGGTTTGGACAGAGGACCATCACTTGTCCAAAATACTAGCCATTGTGTTATGTAGGTTGTTTCCCTATATAGTTTGAAGATCCACAACCTGTCCAAGCCTGCTCTATTGAGTAGTCCTATCTCTACTCTGATAGCATGTATGCTTTTGGTTAGAAGTCCAACTCTTGTCCAACCTACTATCCATTGTGTTATGGAGGTTTAGCCACAAGGCGGTTTGAAGGTCCACCACCTATCCAAGCTATATCTATTGTTTGAAGGTCAATGTGTGAATGGAGTGTAGATATTATGTTTACTACCATGGATGGGTTGGGGTAGAGATCCACCACTTGTCCAACCTACTAACAATTGTGTTATGGATGTTTTAGCCCAAGGTGGTTAGAAGGTCCACCATCTGTCCAAGCTAGCTCTATTGAAAATTCCTACCTCTATTGTTTAAAGGTTAATGTGCGAATGGAGTGTAGCTACTAGGATTACTACCATGGATTGTTTGGAGCAGAGGTCTATCACTTGTCAAACCTAGTTTCCATTGTGTTGTGGAGGTTTTAGTGGAGGTTGGTTTGAAGGTCCATCACCTATCCAAGCTAGATCTATTGAACAAAGCTATCTCTTTTGTTTCAAGTCATTGTGTGAATGAAGTGTAGCTACTTTGTTTACTACCATGGATGGTTTGGGGGAAAGCTCCACCACTTGTCCAACATAATATCCATTGTGTTATGGAGGTTTTAGCCCAAGATTGTTTGAAGGTCCACCACTTGTCCAAGCTAGCTTCTTTGAAAGAAGCTATCTCTATTGTTTCAAAGTCAATGTGTGAATGGAGTGTAGCTACTTTTTTTACTATCGTGGATGGTTTGGGACAAAGATCCACCACCTGTCCAACGTACTATCTATTTTTTTGTGGAGGTTTTATCCCAAGGTTGTTTGAAGGTCCATCACCTATCATGGCTAACTCTATTGAATAGTCCTATATCTACTCTGATCACGTGGATGATTTGGGGTATAAGTCCACCACTTGTCCAACCTACTAACTATTGTGTTATGGAGGTTTTAGCCATGGTGGTTTCAAGGACCATTGTGTTATGGAGGTTTTAGCCCATGGTGGTTTGAAGGTCTATCACGTGTCCAAGCTAGCTCTATTGAGTAGTCATATCTCTATTGTTTGAAGATCAAAGTGTGAATGGAGTGTAGATATTATGTTTAATACCATGGATGGTTTTGGGTAGAGGTCCACCACTTGTCCATCTTGCTATCCATTCTGTTATGGAGGTTTTAGACCTAGGTGGTTTGAAGATCAACCACCTATTGAAGCTAGCTCTATTATAAATTCCTACCTCTATTGTTTGAAGGTGAATGTACAAATGGAGTGTAGCTACTAGGACTACCATGGATGGTTGGGGATAGAGGTCCACTATCTTTTCAAACTACTATCCATTGTGTTATGGAGATTTTAGCCTAAGTTGGTTTGAAGGTCCACCACCTGTCTAAGCTAGATCTATTGAACAAAGCTATCTCTATTGTTTCAAAGTCAATGTGTGAATGGAGTGTAGCTACTTCATTTACTACAATGGATGGTTTGGGGCAAATATCCACCACCCTTCCACCCTACTATTCATTGTTTTATGGAGGTTTTATCCCAGGATTGTCTGAAATTATGTCCAACACCCATTCAAGCTAGCTCCAGTGAAAGAAGTTATCTCTATTGTTTCAAAGTCAATGTGTGAATAGAGTGTAGCTACTTTGTTTACTCCCATGGATGGTTTGGGATAGAGGTCCACCACTTGTCCAACCTACTATCCATTGTGTCATGGAAGCTTTAGCACAAGGTGGTTCCAAGATAACTCTATTGAAAAAATCTATCTCTATTATTTGAAGATCAATGTGTGAATGGAGTGTAACTACTATGTTTATTACCATGGATAGTATGGGGCAGAGGTACACCACTTTTCTAGCCTACTATCCGTTGTGTTATGGAGTTTTTAGCCCAAGGTGGTGTAAAGGTGACCACCTATTCAAGCTATCTCTATTATTTCAAAATCAGTGTTTGAACTGTTAGTGTCTCCTATATCCACCACTTGGCCATTCTAACCATGTTTTAAAGTTAGGTGCATTCAACATTTGGACATCACACCACTTGTAATTTTACACAATGTTTGTGGGATAAGTAGATCTTAGATCCACAACTTGTCCATCTAGACTAAGAATTCGGAAGTAGGTGCATCAAAGATCCACCACTTGGCCATCGTAACGAAGGCTTGAAATGTGGATCCAATTGTTGGTGTCTCCTAGATCCACCACTTGGCCATTCTAAACATGTCTTTAAGCTAGGTGCATTTAACACTTCACCATCATAACACTTGCAATTTTACATAACGCTTGTAATTTTACACAATCCACCACTTGGCCATTATAACGAAGGCTTGAATTGTGGATCCAACTTTTGGTGTCTCCTAGATCCACCACTGGGCCATTCTAGCCATGTCTTAAAATTAGGTGCATTCAACACTTGGCCATCATAAAACTTGTAATTTTACACGATGTTTCTGGGATGAGTAGATCCTAGATCCACCACTTGTCCATTTAGACTAAGAATTGAGAAGTAGGTGCATCAAAGATCCACCACTTGGCCATTATAACGAAGGCTTGAAATGTGGATCTAATTGCTGGTGTCTCCTAAATTCACCACTTGGCCATTCTAACCATGTCTTAAAGTTAGGTTCATTGAACACTTGGCCATTATAACACTTGTAATTTTACAGAATGTTTGTGGGATGAGTAGATCCTAGATCCACCACTTGGCAATTTAGACTAAGTATTCGGATGTAGGTGCATCAAATATCCACCACTTGGCCATTATAACTGTAGGCTTCATTTGTGGATCCAATTGTTGGTGTCTCCTAGATCCACCACTTGAACATTCTAACCTTGTCTTAAAGTTAGGTGCATTCAACACTTGGCCATCATAACACTTGTAATTTTACACAATGTTTGTGGGATGAGTAGATCCTAGATCCACTACTTGGCCATTTAGACTAGGAATTCTAGAAGTAGGTGCATCAAATATCCACTACTTGGCCATTATAACAAACATTTGAAATGTGGATCCAATTGTTGGTGTCTCCTAGATCCACCACTTGACCATTCTAACCATATCTTTAAATTAGGTGCATTCAACACTTGGCCATCATAACACTTGTAATTTTACACAATATTCATGGGATGAGTAGATCCTAGATCCACCACTTGGCCATTTGGACTAAGAATTCGGATGTAGGTGCATCAATGATCCACCACTTGGACATTATAGCAAAGGCTTGAAATGTGGATCCAAATTTTGGTGTCTCCTAGATCTACCGCTTGGCCATTCTAACGATGTCTTAAATTTAGGTGCATTCAACACTTGGGCATCATAATACTTGTCATTTTACACAATGTTTGTGGGATGAGTAGATCCTAGATCCACCATGTTGGACTGATACACCGCGACGGACGTGAGCACAACAAGAACTCACCTAACAAGATTTGCGAGTTAAGGATGAATCTCGACCTGCAGGCGCATGGAAGCAAGCATAAGGTGTCAACCTACACTCAACCGACTCCTAGCTTATTCTTAGGGAGGTCTCTACCCAATGTCTAAGTCATAGTCTTCAAGAATGCATAAAAGGAAACTTCCTACAATGCTTTCTAGAGCCAAACACCCATCAAACAATCTCAAAACCACAAAGAACTTGAAGGAGACCCTACTAACACAGATAGGTCTCTCTCCCTAAGGTCTATGAACCAAAATCCCAACCCAAAACACCCGGTGCAAAATCACGTAGGATGTCTGCCCGAAATTTGAAGTTCTTCGTTTCCGAAATCTGAAGTGCCTAATGTGTAGCTCTACTTAATGTGAACGCGTGGATATGCTGCAATGCAACCAAACAATGTATGCTCACCGAATCACCAGATGAAGCTCGTAGATGGAGCTCACAAAACCGGACCGTACGCGTGCAGTGTAGGTATCGGTGCATAGCTCTCGTCGGGGGCAACACGCTGCACTTCTCTGCACTCGATTCCGACCACCGATGCACATGTAGCGTGAAGATGAAGCTCACACTCTCTCTTGTACACAATACGCTCACTCACAGACTTCAAAAAAACTTTTTTAAAAATGACAAAAGGTTCTTCATTAAGGTCAAAAAGTAGTATAAATACCTTACAATTCTCAAACCCTAAAGCTCCACATTAACTATCTACTCAAATTAACTATCAGAACTGGGATACAATCTGGAAACTTCTGTAAGCCCAATATTTACAAGATGAAATGTCGAGTTTTCTCAATAAATGAATAATTACAAAAAATGATAATCTGTCGAGTAGTCAGTTTTCGTAGGGTGTGTCCAGCTTCTAACACTCCCCCTCTCCTTGCTCATGTCGTCCCCGACATGGCTGTTAAGCTGCTTCTTCATCTTATGGTTTCGTGCATCTTGATAAGAGACTCGTATCTTGCATGTAAATCCAGCAGTTTTGGGCCGAATATATTAGTGTTGATGGTGAAGAAGCCTGGTAGAACGCTTCTTCAAAGGCCTAGAGGTGATAGGATGGCAGAAACATTATCCTTTGATACAATGCATGTATCACCTCCTTGGAAGGCTAACGAGACAGATCATATGCACATCTGTAAGTATCTTGAAAGAAGAAGATACTGTCTGTCACCTGGCCCGGTTTGAACATCTCGAAAACTGCCAAAAGGGTTTTGCAGATCTTGCTCATCATTATGCAAGAAAGGTCAGGCGAGCCAGTGAACAATTTGATGGTGCTCGTTAGGGTTTTCACCATGTATTGAACACTTATTATCTCGCCTGTCTTCAAGCCTGGCAGCTTCGGATAGTTCAGCCAAGTGGGTTGGCTTCTTTGTAGTGTTTCCTGGGCCTTCCACGTCCGTATCCTTGGTAGAGGGAAGAATCTTAGATTATCTCTGATGAGTTTGGGTGCCTCTACTAGATGGATTAGGTACGATGGGTACTTTGTCAGCCATGATTTTCTTCACCTGGGCTGGGAGTCGACTATTAACTTGGCCCCTTCAGGCTGAGAGATATCTGCTGTGTAGAGTGGCATTGTTGGCTCTTCTCTATTCCTCTTGTTGATGGTGGCGGCTTTGTATTTTAGCAAAGGATATGGGAGAGAGGGTTGTAGACATTCTCGTTGGAGGTTGCTAACGTCGATCTTCTAAATGGTCATGGATTTAACAACCCTCTGTTCCCATTCCAAGGCTTCCTTGGCCGTTTCTCTGATTTCTGCCTCTATGGCCTTGCGCAGCTTCTCTTCCTCTTCTTGTGTCAGATCTTGTGGCTCTTGAGAGGGTCCTACTAGGATTTCCTCTTGCATGGGTGTGTCCAGAGGATCTGCCACATTCTCTAGGTCTATGCCTTTCATGGCTGTTGGCCCTGTGCCTGCCTGCTCTTCTGCCTGTTGCCCTCTCAGCTCTTCTATTTGCTTTAGGAGTATCTGTTTCTCTGCTTCAGCTTCTTCTCTCATGTTCATGCGGAGGTCGTTCAACTCGGCGTTTACCTTCTCCGCCTCCTCAAGCTTTCTCTTTATAATTTCTATCTCATCTTACATTGCTTTCTGCTCTTCTTCCATGCGTGTTTGCATAACCACGGACCCTTCCACCATCATCAACCTTTGCTTTTTCTCTAAAGTCAACTCTTTTTGAAGCTCTTTAATCTGTTCTTCATAGATCTGGCTTTCTGTAGTGGTGTGAGTCGAGCTAGTAGCTCTAACTTTGGCAGGAGATGCCCGTAGCCACTGGATGGTTTGATCTTTAACTTTAAATTGGTCTTTGAGCTCAAGGACTTCATCCTGGCTAGCCTCCTGGTCTATTTTTGCCTTTTCTTTGGCATTTCTCATGGCCTCAACTTCCTTGGACTCCTCATCAAGTTGTAGGGTTAGGTTATCCCTTTTCCTCTCTGCATCTGTCAATGAATTGCTGAGTTGTCTATACTCCTCTTCGGCTCCTTGCAGTCTTTGGGCTGCTGCCTGATTTTATTTTTCCATTTACTGACATCTTTGCAATGCCTTTGCCAGACTGGCTTGCAGCTCTGCTTCTCTCTCTGTCTGCCTTTGGATTTGCTTCTATAAAGTGTCAACTTCCAGCTTTATCTGCACTTCAATGGCTTTGAGAGTTTCCATTTCACTTTCAAAGGCCATTGACTAGGCCCTTATCTCGGTTAGCTTTGTCATCACCACATCCCAATCATTGGTAGGCGGGTGCAGGTCCACTATATCAGTGGCCATCTCCTTTAGCTCTACTAACCGTATGCTTTGCATTTGCTCTTTGTTCCCCGTGCTTTCCAAGTCGAATGCGATTGTGGCAGCCTCTTCTTTTTTGTATCCAGCAGTTAGCAAGTTTAGAAATGTGTTGTATGACTCATTTGGGTCTGGTTGCCCACTTTTAGGCTTAGCCTTTTCCTTTGGTTCCTGCTTCTGGATTTTCTCTTGCTTGGACTCTTCTTGTTCTTCTGGTTTGCCTTGCTCCTCTTTCTCTTCTTGTGGAGGGCTACGAGGAGGTGGTGAGGGCGGTGGACTGGACTCAGGGCTAGCCGGTGGAGTTGTCGGCTTTTTCTTGAAATCTCTGTCCGCCTTGGTCTTCCTTTCTCTCTCTTGCCTCTCTTGCTCTGATAGTAGTTTCTGTCGGACTTGCTCCACTTCCTCTTCTGTAAAGGGTACATGTGGGATATTCTCTGCTGTGGCATCAAGAATCTCAGAATTCTTAATGTAATCATCGAATATGTCTTTTTGCACCCTTCGAGATGATCCTGACATTGCTTCTAGAGATGGCTTCCATAGCTCGTCTAAATCTCCTTTGAGGGCTATTTCTGCCTTGAAGCTTTCCATCAGCCGCTCTAGACGTGCCGCGTTCTATGATTTTGTCTCTTTTGCTGGCACTTGGCTAGATTCTTTCTTTCCTTTCTTCTGCTCTGGCTGCTCTTCTTGCATGGTTTCTAAGCGGCGTTTCAAACAGGTTGCCACCCTTGGTGCTTTTGGCTGCTCGTCTTCCTTATCTTCTTTGAGCCTCAGCCAGTCATTTTGTGATGGAGGGTCAGTCCATCTTCCCTTGGCGTGCAATGCCCCATAAATCACCTTCGTGATTAGCTCACCCGGCACGATGTATGTGGGGTTCTTGTTGCCCATCTTCACCAAATTATCATGTACATAAGCTGCATAATTAATAATCTTCGGCTTGCTTTTCTGCATTGCCCAGGTGAATGTTGTGGCAATTGCTGCAGGCGGCATCCTGTACTTTTGTGGCCACTTTGTACGCATATGGAAATATTTATTGTACAGCTGGCTCATGATTTCCACTTTGGGTTTGTAAATATCTTCAAAGGTATAGTTGGCTTTCTTTTTAGTGTACACCTTTACTTCGTCTCTTCTTTTGGTTACACTATATCCCTTGTTGGAGAGCTCTAGTGCAGTTGCCACTACTCTTTTTGTGATTAGAATCTCAGTGCCTGGCTTGCCCTACAGATCTGTAACTCGGGCCACTCCATCTTCTTTTTTTGCTGTCACAAATTCCCATACTCTTTTTATGTCAATACCTGCCGGCACCGCTTCAAAGTAATTGTGGAGATCAATCTTCTCTAGATACTCTTCCTTCTTGCTTCTGACGAACTCATTGAGTTTCCGCGATAACATTGGTAGCTCTATCGCGTTTCCTTCGGTGTCTTTGAACACGCCTTGGTAAATCTTTAGATCATTGGACTCCAGCAGGTCTTCTTGGATCCATGTGCTTGTTGGCTTTAGAGTTCCTTCTGGTATGACGAAGGGCTCTACCTCTTCTAGGTAATCTTTTATGGTCATTCTTTTCTTCTTTGTCGGTGACTTTCCGGCTGCCATAGATCCTGTTGCACTCAGTAGTCCGAAGTTAGGGTTTTTTCCATATCAGCTAAGAAATTGAGTTTTATCTATCCAAATGACTTGAAAATTGAAAATAAAGCTTAAAAAGAACTTGTGAAACTATGCATGTGCTCACAGTGTAATTCTGGCCAAAAGAATTCATTTAGACATCCTACGCGTAGGATGTCTTTTTCATCAGAATTGGGTGATACTTGACATGCTGGTAGTCCTTGGCCTGTGGAACATGGCTATATGCTTGGATTTGGATTTGGGCATCAAAAAGTGGATTTCTAGGATGATTCAGGCTTTAGGTCACAAATTGGGTAGAAAGTCTATAACAGGTAGCAAGTGATGTCCAAATGGGTTGAAAATTGATATATGGGCTCATTGCACCATGGTATTGGCTCCCATGATGTCACTCTTTGCACAGAAGGTAAAAAATATGCTCGATACATCCTACGCGTAGGATGTCTACTTCATCAAAATGGCTTGGGATTTGTTCTGTGGGTAGTCCTTGGCATATGGAACATGGCTATGCTCTTGGATTTTGATTTGGACAAGAATTAATGCTGGTAAGAGCCCGTGTAGTGTTTTTGGGCTCAAAAAGTGTATCTTGAAGGTGTTGGGGGTCCGAAATGATTAGAATGGCTTCAAACCTGGCACATGAGCTCTTAAAGATGATGTGATTAGATCTGAATGGACAAACACCCTCTGTAGGCCAAAAATGTCAAATAGACATCCTACGCGTAGGATGTCTACTTCATCAATTTTTTCTTGTGACCACACAGATTGGTTGGTTATGTGCTTGTGAATGTGTTGTGCAAGTTTCATGTGATTTGGACAAGTTTTGGTAGGCCTATGGCCCATTATTACCTCTATGCCCTAACTTTGCGTTTTTCATGCATATGAGGTCAATTTTGGTCCAAATGTGATGAAACTTGGTGGCTAGCATGTAAAGGTCATTCAGAAAATGTGTGTGATGACAAATGTTGGGATCTGTGCCGAGAAATTCCCTTGCGACATACTACGCATAGGATGTCTATTTGACATTTTTTCATGGAAACTGTCACTAGTGCCTGCCCTTAGTCCCCCTGAGTCCCTTTTAAGCCTAATTTCAACAAAAAAGTCAAATGGATAGAAAGTAACTCCCTGTGTGGATTTCAGAGCCTCCAAGCCGTTTTCTAACTTTTGGAGTGCTTTTTGGCGATGAAATTTCTTGATGTTGGTCTCCATAGCTTCCCGATCCCTTGGGGATCATTGCTGTACGGTTTTTGTCGACTTTGGCTTCACCGGAGCTTCATTTGGCAAATTGTCGCTCTAGAAGCACCCGTGGTTGCGTTTACATGTCTTCAATGATTTTTGGTGGTCTACCACTATACGACTTGGTTGTTGATGGTCTAGGAAAGCCGCTCGTGAAGTTTGGTGGCAAACGGACATGGGGTTTGGCCGCGAGAGCTAATTGACGCTTTGTGGATCTGATGCCATTTCTAAAGTTTAGTGCCGCTTCGGGTCACCTTTTGGTAATGTGGGCTACCTAGACTTGTCGAGCATGTCAAGATGCTCCTACCCATGAATTTTGGTAGCATTTGGGCACTTTTTGACAGATTTCCCATTTGGTGGCCTCTTGCGGGATTCTAGGAACTAGGGTTTTTCCCAATGGTTTTCTACTGCCTTTGGACATCCAAGACTAATCTCCTATTCTATGGTAATCTTCCCATGAAGTCTCGTTGCTTTTGGGTTAGCCGTTAGGTGGCCGCCTCTACTTGTAGGTCTCTACTGCCCGCTTTGTGTGTGAACCCTACGCTAGTTTTCGCGACAAAACGACAAACATGCGCAAAAAGCTCAAGGTGGTGAGCCTACCTCTCATGTCTGAAGCCCGTCGGGTAGTTGTGCGCGTCGTAGAAGTTGCTGGAAGTTCCTCTCGCTCTAGGTGGCAGAAGCTCTCTCTCAAATGTCAATAGTGAAAATGAGCTAAAAATGAGGTCAAAATTTCTTATAATGGAGATCCCCCAACCACTTTTCATGAAATTTGACATGTGCTCCCAACTTCTTGCGAGATGCGGTTTAGGCTCAAAAATTTCTTGATTTGGACTCCATTTGCCCTGTTTACCAGAAATTTGGCATTTCGGTCAAAATTTGGCCAAAACACAATTTTCGCTCGTCTCATAATTGCACCCCCACTGTATCATAGGTTTTCCTATAGTCACTGATGATCCCCATATTTTTTGTTTTTCATTACGATGGTTTTTCACCTGCTTTTTATATTTTTGAAGTTTTTTTGCCGAAAATTAGCAAAATTAAAAGGAAAATAGCAAATCAAACCCAAAAAATCTCCCAAAATCATAATAAATCAAAAACATCACCGCAAAATATTATACACTCACATGCAATTTTAATGGCCGAATTTATCTGTTTTACCAATATTTCGTTCGAAAATGGCTATTTCTACTTATATACACACACCTAGGGGCTTGATTTGGAGTTGGGCCCCATATACCTATAGATACATGCTGTATAAGGGCATATGTACTTGGGTTAGTCCAAAAAAATTTGCAATCAAACAAAAACCCTTAAAATTAGTCGAAAATCATGCCCTTTTTTGCTCTTTCTGCTATTGGTTCCGCATTTGAGAATGCCTCTCCCCCTCCTAGCCGGAGTCCTCCCGGACGACAAGGTATCGTCGATATGGCGTATTTGTCTCTTTGGAGAGGATTGGCTTGGCTGGAATGGCCATGGATAGTATTTCTTTTACTTTCCATTGGTAGCTTGTTTTAGCGATTTTTGTAGGTGTTTTGCTACTTCCTTTGTTGCCACTTTTTTGTTGCTTATTGGCATCCACATAAGGCGGTTCTTCAGTTGCAAATGCAGTTGTTTGCCTTCCGATGTTGCTTGTACTGAAGGGAGTTCCTTTTGATTTTGTTTTGGTATCCAAATGCGAGTAACATTTGGGTTATTGCTGAGCATTGTCTTTGGAATCCATATCTGTTTTATGACCTTGGTTTTTGGTTGAACTATCTGCTTCGGTAAGATTCTTTTGTTGCATTGTTTTTGGTCTGCCATGTCATTTCTATCCTTCCGAATCCATACTTGCTTCCCTTGTTTTGGTAACCTAGATCTTTGCACTACGGTTGGTGACTTCATATGTATGTAGTTAGCATGGTTGTCTTTTACCTGTTTGTTAGCCTTGGGTATCATGTTGTTCTTTGGTGGCACTCTTGCTTTTGGCTCTTTTTCCAGTGATTGCATTGATGGCAGCTAATTATTTTGATATTGCTGAGAAAAGGCTATTACCTGTTGTTCTTGTGCATGTTGAATTTTAACTGCATTTGCATTCCAATCTATCTGCACATTGTACTCTTTTTGCCAAGGTTTTCCTAACAACATTGGGTGTTGTGTGCTTTCATCTTCGACTACATAAAATTTTTGTGGGTAAATATATTGATGTACTTGTACATGCAATATAGTCCAGCCCAATGTTTTCAACAGGTGTGATGTACTACTTTCCAGCACTTGAGGAGTAGGATGAAGTTGACCTGTGTACTTGAGCTGTTGGTATAATCCATAAGAGATCAAATTTGCTTGAGCTCTAGAATCAAGCAATGCCAACGATTCAACTTGATTCCTATTCACTTTGACTACAATTATTGGCTCCACTGTGTCTTCATCCAGCGTCGTTAGTTGAATGGCATTGATTCGCAATGGTGCTCCACCTTGTTGTTGTTGTCGCAGAAGTCTTCGTTTTGCAATGTGTTTTTTCTTTTGCTTCTGCTTGAGCTTCTTCTCATACTCTCTGTTTCTCCTTCATTTGTTGTTTTCCTTGATGGATTTGTTGAAGCATATCCTGTGTTAGTGGTAAATGATATTTCTTCAATCGACATCCACTAATCCAATTGGGCATTTCTTCACTTGCTAATGTAGCAAGCTTGAAAGCTCCGCTTTGCGATAGATCACTAATCACAAAGGGTCCCATCCCTCGCTTTTTAAGTTTCTTGGCATGTTGCTTCAAAGTATAAACAAGTACATAATCAATTGTTTTGAACTCTTTAGTGCGCACATGCTTGTCAAAAAACTCTTTTTGTCTTCTCTTTTTAGCATAGATCAAATCTATAGCTCTCAAGCGGAGTTCATCTAGCTTTTCAAGGTCATCTATTCTCGAAGAGAGCTCATGACCTGTCCATTCTAGGCGTTTTGCTACTCGTAGAGTTGGAATTAAAAACTCTATGGGTAATATAGCATTTAGGCCAAACACCATGTTGTATGGTGTCGTTCCTATCAATGTTTTGTAAGCTACCATGTATGCCCATAGTGTTGAGTCTAGCTGCTGATCCCAATCTGTTCTTGTCGCTGACACACTTTTAGTGAGAACCGTTCATGGTGTTTTATTTGTGGCTTCAGCTTGTCCATTTTCCTGTGGATGGTATGGAGCAGATTTCCTATGTATGCCCATGAATTCCTCTAGCAGATATTCAATGACTTCATTAACACTAGGTTGGTAATGGGACACTTTTATGTCCTGTTAAGTGACCATTTTGCTTGAATTATGTGAAGAGTTTCAAAATGGACTTTGAGGTGCTATCTGTCTATAAAGTTGTCTCATGAGCTGAAAAAAACTCCACATTTTTTTGGAATATCAATTCCATCTTTAACCTTGTCCTTGCACAACATTTCACAACCTAAACTGTGTGAAAAAACGGGTCCTGTTTTTGGCTTTTTTCAACTTTTTGCAACTATATCACTCTAGAATTCATGTTTGTGAGGTCTATAATGCTAGAGAACTATCTTTAGTAGTCCTCAACATGTCTTGATGCTTCTAAGGAGAAATAAATGTTAAAATAGTAAGTTATGACCAATTTATGTCGCATATTGTAACATAAAGCTAATATTTATTGAGTTTTGGGGCACCTAATACTCTATTTTTCATAGTAGACAACGATGGTTGATTTTTTCAATTATAGAAGAAAATGAAACGTTCTAGTATATCAAGTATAGCTTTTTCAATATTGTTAGTTTCTTGTGACAACTACATGCATTTTGTAGGTAGTAACCATATCTAGTCATAAGGATCAAATTTGGCTAGGTATTGAATAGTTTCTATGGGATTCTACAACTCATAATGTTGAACCCAGTTTTTTCATGTTTGCTGCATTTAGCACTTCACTTGTCCCCAAGATTCCCCTTGGTAAGAGATGTATTATTCTTTTGACATGCTCCATGGCTCCTTATGAACCTAAAGAACAATAGGTAACTAAGAAAACATGCATATATTATTTGTATTGAGCGTGGCTATAGAAACTTTGATGATAGGTTTGTAGAATGGTAAAAATTCAACTTTTTGGTACCTTTTTTTTTTGGCAAAACAAAAAATAGTGATTGAGAAGCAATCATATGTTCTGATCACCAACCCATTGAACTTAACTAGGGAATTTATCTCAAGTCCTACAAAAATACCTAATCATATTTTTATGCAACAAAACGTAAGAAATGACTGTTTTGATGAAAATGTACTGGTCCATCAACTTTGGAGACTTGGTGTGACCAAAAGATGTGTAGTAGGCCTTGAACTATAACCTCCTGAAAGGATTTTACAAAATGAGTGGATCTACTATGGTTTTGGAGGTTTTTTTCAAAACCCTGAAAGGACACTTTTATGTCCTGTTAGGTTACCAACCTAGTGTTAAGAAAATGTGTTCCACGATCACTGACAATTTCTATTGGTAAACCGTATCATACAAAAATTGTGCAGTGGTCCGTGCATCTGCTTTTTGAGTTTCCTTGGCTTCCGCCCATTTTGTGAGATAGTCCGTAGCCACAATGATATATTGGGTATGGGTGCGATATGCAGGGGGTGAAATATGTCCCACAAAATCAATGCCCCATTTTGCAAATGCCCTTGCTCCCATCATTGGCCGTAGTGGCATCTCATCTCTCTTTATCGGCACCTTCGTGCGCTGACATGCATCACAACGCTTTACAAACTCTTCAGCATCCATATGCAATGTAGGCCACCATATTCCTGCCGTTAAGACAATTTTTGCCATCTTATCTCCCGAAAAATGGCCTCCACTTATTCCTTTATGTGCATGTTCTAGAATCAGCAGGTATTCACTTTCACTTGCACAGATTCTAAGTTGACTGTCCTTTCCTTGCTTATAGAGTTGGTTCCCAATTAACTGAAAGTCGCGAGCTTCCAGCTCTATAGCTTTTTTCCATGCTCTTGTTATGTTCTCAGGAAACGTCCTGGTGGTTAAGAAATCAATGATATATTGACTCCATGCGGGTGCAATGTTTACCTGAAACAATGTCGCGTGATCCACTGGTTGTTTGGCACTACATATAGTACAATTGGTAACATAAGAATGTGTGTCCGTATACATATTGGCCAATAAACCCCTAACTGTTGCAGTCTCTGGTGTGTTTTCAATGTTGAAAAATGAAATGCACAATCCTGGACATGTGCTTCTTCAAGGTAGCACTCGAATATTTCGGATTTATACATAATCGTAGGATTTGGTCCGATCCTAGATGATACCGCCGTCCTGCTATCAACTAGAAGTTTTTTGTTTGTCGAATTGTTTGTTGTTTGGATTGGTATTCTGTATTATCAAACCTACTTCCAAAGGAAATAATGCTAACAATTTCCTGTGACCATTGGGTATCATTTCAATATTGAAAAGATAAGCATCTGGTATGTCATCATCTACTCCTTTAGGAGCTTCCCCGTTGTGTATCCTTGAAAGATGGTCCGCTCGTAGATGGGTTTTACCATTTTTGACCACCACTGTGAAATCAAACTCTAGAAATATAATTCTCCCTGTATTGCATACAATTCTCCCTGTATGGCATGGTTTATTTACCAGATACAAAAGAGCTTGATGATCTGTGAAGAACACAAATTTGTTTGCGAGCAAATAATGCTAAAATTTCTTTATAGCATAAATCATTCCTAACCCTTCTCGTTTGGTGGTTGTGTAATTCTTTTCCACAATGTTTAACTGTCGGTTTGCATAACAAACTGAAAAATCCATTGTTCCGTCTCCAGATTGAGCCAGAATACTCCCGATTGCATATGCAGAAGAATCAATGTGAACATGGAATATCTTTTCCCAATCTGGTGCTTTAAGTACAGGTGTTGATACAAGGTTTTCCTTTAGCTTTTCAAATGAAGTTTCACACTCCTTGGTCCAGTCGAAATTCACTAGCAAACAATACAGAGGTTGTGCAATGACTGCATACATGTATATGAATCTTCGATAATATCGGCAGTGTCCCATGAAGGATTGCACTTGTTTAGCATTAGTAGGCCTCGCTAGGTCTACTATGACTTTGACTTTGTTTAGTTCAGTGGTTATGCCATTTCTTCAGACAATGTGTCCTAAGATGCAGCCTTGCTTAGCCATAAAAATACACTTTTCCGGGCTAAGACACATTCGATATGTCCTGCATTTTTCAAATACCTTTTGCAAATGGTCAATATGTTCCTCTCATAGAAGAGAGTGTACACAAAGATCATCCATGTATATTTCTAAGAATATTCTCAGGTATTCTTTGAACACGTGCGTCATTAACCTTTGGAAGGTAGCTGGGACATTAGTTAAGCCAAACGGCATAAATTCCCCATTCTGTGGCAAACGCTGTTTTGTGTTGATCCTCCATTGCAATTGCCAATTGGTTGTATCCTGAAAATCCGTCCAAAAAGGAATAAGCCCGTTTCCCGGCCAGCCGCTCAAGTTTATGTTCTGTGATTGGCAAGGGATAATTATCCGTTATGGTGGCTGCATTTACCTTTTTGAGGTTTACACACACTCACAGTTTTCCGCACTTTTTGGGAACTACCACAATGGGTGACACCCAATCTGTATGTTCAATTTCATAGATGAATTTAGCTTCCATCAGCTTGTCAATCTCCTCTTTGATTTGTTTAGCAAATGTGTCATTATATGTATAAGGACGTTGTTTGCTAGGTTTTGCATCTGATTTCAAAGGAATTCTATGTTGGAATATCGATGGATCAACTCCTTTGAGGTCTTTATAGGACCATGCAAACACATCTTTATACTTCTTGAGAAGTTGTGTTAGCCGTTCTTCTTCTTCTGAGTCTAAATCGTTTGCTATATAGACCGACTGAGGCTTTTCACCTAGTTCTGCGAGGTCTATTCTTTTTGCATTTTTTGGCCCATCGTAAGATTCTTGGTTGGTTCTTTCCTTGGCTGGTGGTGTCATGATGATTTTTCTGTCCTGGATGGTAAATTTCCGATAGTGTGATGGTACATTCATGTTTCCCTTCTCTGACTCCCCTTTACCATCACTATCTTCTTCAGTAGTCCATATCGCACGTAAAGACCGTTTCAGTTCTTGGTATTTCTGTTTACGCTCTAGTTTGGTCCACTTTTAGTCTTTTGTTGTTTCTTTTTTTTATTTTTGAGATTTTTTTTATGTTTTAGCTTTTCATACTTGTTTTATTTCTTCTCACGTTCTTTCCCTTCGATCTTTTTAGAATCTTTCTGATATTTGATCTTTTACACAATCCTCTGTTTTTACAAGCATCAAATAGTGAGTTTTACGTTTTATCCTAAGCATCAAGTTCTCTGTCTCTTTGTTTGTTGTTCTTTTTCTCCTATAGCATTCTTGGCGTCTAGGGTGTTGATTAGCAAAATCATAAAACTTGATATTCTTTGTTTTCCCCCCATTCTCACTTGAGTTGTCTCAACATGCATTATCTGCATCATTATTTACTTCCAGATGTTCAGAGGAGTTATAAAACTCTTCTTGTTCTGGTGGTTCTATCATCTCATCTCCTCCTGGTATAATCCTTACCATGTAGTAGGGTAGCACATCATAGCCATCCTTATTGTAAAAAATTTTTGTTGGACTATCTGTAATGGTACAGACATCCAATGTTTCTAGTATGTGTTCCCATTCTATAGGTTCCAAGGCATCTTCAGGGAAAGGTTCTGGAACATACTCCTTGTCCTCAATCGCTCTTTCTAAGAGGCATTCCTCTCTTCTTAAGCTTCCACAATGTGAAGCTCCGCACATCCATAGCTCTTTTTGTTTCCCTAACCATGCTAGGAGTTTCGATCCTGCTACTGTAGCTGAATCAAAATCTTCCACAGGTGTTTGGTTCACATCCTTGTAACTATGGTCTTTTAGGTGTATTTCAGTTGTTGTCTTGCCATGTCTGAGGTATATGTGGTCGTAACCCCAATCTTGGACCATCTTCAATTGTCGCATGAATGGTCTTCCCAAGATGATCTCATAATTGTTCTTTTTGTCGAGATTGACTATTGCAAATGTATGCTCATACTCAATTCCACACGAAGTGACAATCACTCTTTCTAAGAGTCCTAGAGGCTTCTCCATGAACCCATCTGCCAATTGCAATTTCATTCTGGTAGCTCTTAAAGCTGGTTTTTCCCATTTTTTCCATATTTCCTTGGTGGTGATAACAACTCCCACTCCACTGTCAAGAATAGCTTTGGAAACTACTCCTTGGAATTCTACTGGTAGCATGGTGTTTCCATCTTCTCCCTTGAAATACTCTCCAACCTTGTTTAATGGTACTCGCCTAGTGTTTAGTTGAGGCTTGTCCAATTCTCTGATCCCTTCTTGAAGCTTCGAGGTGGGTTATTTCACTCTAAATTTTTCTAGGCATTTACCTACTGTGGTCCACATGTTTGGTCGTAACCTTAGGAGTTTGGCTAATGTGATTGTGCATGCCACCGGGGTGGACAATAACTCAATCAATCCTTGTGAATCCATCATTCTGTTAGAAGAAAGTCTTTGAGATGGGATTGAGCTCACTTCAGGCTTGGCTTCATACTCTCCTAGGTAAGAGGGTAAAGTTTCCAACGAGTCTGGTTGGTTGTGCCCCAAACTAATTGATCCCTGGTCTCCCCCTTGTGAATGTATCTCAAAGTTCAATTGTAACCTTGTCTCAAATTCTTCAATAGGAGGTAAGATCTCATTCTTCTCTTTTCTCGTGCTATTCATGTGTTTACTCACCCTGTTAGCCTCATTGGCCTCACGGATTTTCTTCCACAGATCATCTAGACCGTTACAGTCCTTACCCGTTTCTGTCAATGTTTTAAGATGGAATCCATCACTTGCCTCATCTGTTGTATTTGGCACTATGATAGGCTTTCCTCTGGACTCATAGGCATTGGTGGTCCTCTACTTCGTATCATGCTCCATGGTTCTGGTGTCGAGGGTTCTTCCGGTGGATAATATACAGAGTTTGTCGCATATCCATTGGGATCTTCATAATATGCATGCATAGGCACCAAAGCCTTCTCCTCTGATTCGGTTACGGTTGGTGTGTATCTTATACCGACTGGTCGTAATCCTGGTAGGGGTGGTCGTTGCCCCAACACTGGTTGTGGTCTTTCTACACCTATAGATTTGGGTAGGTTGCCTGCTTGATACCTAGGCATTGGTGGAACTTGAGGAGAAGCTACCTGAGCTTGGGGAGCATAAGGTCTCTCACTCACATATCCCTTGTTATTATAACATTCCTCTGTCCCATGGTTTGTCCATTTTTGTTCAATAGCACACCACTTGGGCTGTTTAGCCTGGGGTTTGGCGTACAAGTTAATCTTTTTTAGCACTTCATCTACAAGTAGCTCTTGGTTTACAGCTACTTCTCCTTTCACTGTTGTCTTAGAAGACTTGCTTTTTATACTTGGCCATCATAAAACTTGTAATTTTACACGATGTTTCTAGGATGAGAAGATCCTAGATCCACCACATGTCCATTTAGACTAATAATTGAGAAGTAGATGCATCAAAGATCCACCACTTGGCCATTATAACAAAGGCTTGAAATGTGGATCTAATTGCTGGTGTCTCCTAGATCCACCACTTGGCCATTCTAAACATGCGTTAAAGTTAGGTGCATTCAACAATTGGCCATTATAACACTTGGCCATTCTAACCATGCCTTAAAGTTAGGTGCATTCAATACTTGGCCACCATAAAAATTTTAATTTTACACAAAGTTTGTAGGATGAGTAGTTCCTAGATCTAGCACTTGTCCATTTAGACTAATAATTGAGAAGTAGGTGCATCAAAGATCCACCACTTGGCTATTATAACGAAGGCTTGAAATGTGGATCTAGTTGCTGGTGTCTCCTACATCCACCACTTGGCCATTCTAACGATGCCTTAAAGTTAGGTGCATTAAACACTTGGCCATTCTAACCATGTCTTAAAGTTAGGTGCATTCAACACTTGGCCATTCTAAGCATGCCTTAAAGTTAGGTGCATTCAACACTTGGCCATCATAAAACTTGTAATTTTACACAATGTTTGTGGGATGAGTAGATCCTAGATCCACCACCTGGCAATTTAGACTAAGAATTAGGAAGTAGGTGCAGCAAAGATCCACCACTTAGCCATTATAACAAAGGCTTGAAATGTGGATCTAATTGATGGTGTCTCCTAGCTCCACCACTTGGTCATTCAAACCATACCTTAAAGTTAGGTGTAATCAACACTTGGCTATCATAAACACTTGTAATTTTACACAATGTTTTTGGGATGTGTAGATCCTAGATACACCACTTGGCCATTTAGACTAAGCATTGGGAAGTAGCGGAATCAAGGATCCACCAGTTGGCCATTATAAAAAAGGCTTGAAATGTGGATCCAATTGTTTGGGACTCCTACATCGACCACTTGGCCATTCTATCCATGTCTTAAACCTAGCTGCAATCAACACTTGGCCATCATAACACTTGTAATTTTACACAAGGTTTGTGGGAAGAGTAGATCCTACATCCTCTACTTGGCCATATAGGCTAAGAATTTTAGAAGTAGATGCTTAAAATATCCAGCACTTGGCTATTAAAACAAAGGCTTGAAATGTGGATCTAATTGCTGGTGTCTCCTAGATCCACCACTTACCCATTGTAAACATGTCTTAAAGTTAGGTGCATTCAACACTTGGCCATTCTAACCACGCCTTAAAGTTAGGTGCATTCAACACTTGGCCAATATAACACTTGTTATTTTACACAATGTTTGTGGGATGAGTAGATCCTAGATCCACCACTTGGCAATTTAGACTAAGAATTTCGAAGTAGGTGAACCAAATATTCACCACTTGGCCATTATAACAAAGGCTTGAATTGTGGATCCAATTGTTGGTGTCTCCTAGAAACACCACTTGGCCATTTTAACCATGTCTTAAAGTTAGGTGCATTCAACACTTGGCCATCATAACACTTGTAATTTTACACAATGTTTGTGGGATGAGTACATCCTAGATCCACCACGTGGCCATTTAGACTAAGCATTAGGAAGTAGGTGCAGCAAAGATGAACCACTTGACCATTATAGCGAAGACTTGAAATGTGGATCCAATTGCTGGTGTCTCCTGGATCGTCCATTCTAAGCATGTCTTAAAGTTAGGTGCATTCAACACTTGGCAATCATAACAATTGTAATTTTATATAACACTAGTAATTTTACACAATCCACCATTTGGCTATTTAAACTAAGAATTGGGAAGTAAGTGTCTCAAACACCCACCACTTGGCCATTATAACAAAGGCTTGAATTGTGGATGCAATTGTTGGTGTCTCCTAGATCCACCACTTGGCCATTCTAACCATGTCTTAAAGTTAGGTGCATTTTATACTTGTCCATCATAAAACTTGTAATTTTACACGATGTTTATGGGATGAGCAGATCCTAGATCCACCACATGCCCATTTAGACTAATAATTGAGATGTAGGTGCATCAAAGATCCACCACTTGGCTGTTATAACAAAGGCTTGAAATGTGGATCTAATTGCTGGTGTCTCCTAGATCCACCACTTGGCCATTCTAAATATGCCTTAAAGTTAGGTGCATTCAACACATGGCCATTCTAACCATGCCTTAGAGTTAAGTGCATTCAATACTTGGCCATTATAAAACTTTTCATTTTACACGATGTTTGTGGGATGCGCAGATCCAAGATCCACCACATGTCCATTTAGACTAATAATTGAGAAGTAGGTGCATGAAAGATCCACCACTTGGCCATTATAACAAAGGCTTGAATGTGGATCTAATTGCTGGTGTCTCCTAGATCCACCACTTGGCCATTCTAAACATTCCTTAAAGTTAGGTGCATTCAACACTTGGCCATTATAACACTTGGCCATTCTAACCATGCCTTAAAGTTAGGTGCATTCAATACTTGGCCATCATAAAACTTTTAATTTTACACGATGTTTGTAGGATGAGTAGATCCTAGATCCAGCACTTATCCATTTAGACTAATAATTGAGAAGTAGGTGCATCAAAGATCCACCACTTGGCCATTCTAACCATGCCTTAAATTTATGTGCATTAAAAACTTGGTCATTCTAAGCATGTCTTAAAGTTAGGTGCCATCAACACTTGGCCATTCTAACCATGCCTTAAAGTTAGGTGCATTCAACCCTTGGCCATCATAACACTTGTAATTTTACACAATGTTTGTGGGATGAGTAGATCCTAGATCCACCAGCTGGCAATTTATACTAAGAATTAGGACGTAGGATCAGTAAAGTTGAACCACTTGACCATTATAACGAAGACTTGAAATATGGACCCAATTGCTGGTGTCTCCTGGATCCATCACTTGGCCATTATATTGTGCATTCAATACTTGGTCATCATAACACATGTAATTTTACATAACACTTGTAATTTTACACAATCCACCACTTGGCCATTCTAACCATGTCTTAAAGTTAGGTGCATTCAATACGTGGCCATCATAAAACTTTTAATTTTACACGATGTTTGTAGGATGAGTAGATCCTAGATCCAGCACTTGTCCATTTAGACTAATAATTGAGAAGTAGGTGCATCAAAGATCCACCACTTGGCCGTTATAACAAATGCTTGAAATGTGGATCTAATTGCTGGTGTCTCCTAGATCCACCACCTGGCCATTCTAAACATGCCTTAAAGTTAGGTTCATTCAACACTTGGCCATTATAACACTTGGCCATTCTAACCATGCCTTAAAGTTAGGTGCATACAATACTTGGCCATCATAAAACTTTTAATTTTACACGATGTTTTTAGGATGAGTAGATGCTAGATCGAGTACTTGTCCATTTAGACTAATAATTGAGAAGTAGGTGCATCAAACATCCACCACTTGGCCATTAGAACGAAGTCTTGAAATGTGGATCTAATTGCTGGTGTCTCCTAGATCCACCACTTGGCCATTCTAGCTAACCATGCCTTAAAGTTAGGTGCATTAAACACTTGGCCATTATAACACTTGGCCATTCTAACCATGTCTTAAAGTTAGGTACATTCAACACTTGGACATTATAACACTTGGCTATTCTAACCATGCCTTAAAGTTAAGTGTATTCAACACTTGGCCATCATAACACTTGTAATTTTACAGAATGATTGTGGGATAAGTAGATCCTAGATCCACCACTTGGCAATTTAGACTAAGAATTAGGAAGTAGGTGCAACAAAGATCCACCACTTGGCCATTATAATGAAGGCTTGAAATGTGGATGTAATTGATGGTGTCTCCTAGATCCACCACTTGGCCATTCAAACCATAGCTTAAAGTTAGGTGTAATCGACACTTGGCTATCATAAACACTTGTAATTTTACACAATGTTTGTGGAATGTGTAGATCCTAGATACACCAATTGGCCATTTAGACTAAGCATTGGGAAGTAGCTGTAGAAAAGATCCACCAGTTGGCCATTATAACAAAAGCTTGAAATGTGGATCCAATTGTTTGCGACTCCTACATCCACCACTTGGCCATTCTAACCATGTCTTAAAGCTAGCTGCAATCAACACTTGGCCATCATAACACTTGTAATTTTACACAAGGTTTGTGGGAATTGTAGCTCCTACATCCTCTTCTTGGCCATATAGGCTAAGAATTTTGGAAGTAGATGCATTAAATATCCATCACTTGGCTATTAAAACAAAGGCTCGAAATGTGGATCTAATTGTTGGTGTCTCGAAGATCCACCACTTGGCCATTCTAAACATGCCTTAAAGTTAGGTGCATTCAACATTTGGCCATTCTAACCATGCCTTAAAGTTAGGTGCATTCAACACTTGGCCATTATAACACTTGTAATTTTACACAATGTTTGTAGGATGAGTAGATCCTAGATCCACCACTTGGCAATTTAGACTAAGAATATCGAAGTAGGTGAACGAAATATCCACCACTTGGCCATTATAACAAACGCTTGAACTGTGGATCCAATTGTTGGTGTCTCCTAGATACACCACTTGGCCATTTTAACCATGTCTTAAAGTTAGGTGCATTCAATACTTGGCCATCATAACACTTGTAATTTTACACCATGTTTGTGGGATGAGTAGATCCTAGATCCACCACGTGGACATTTAAACTAAGAATTAGGAAGTAGGTGCAGCAAAGATGCACCACTTGACCATTATAACGAAGACTTGAAATGTGGATCCAATTGCTCGTGTCTCCTGGATCCACCACTTGTCCATTCTAAGCATGTCTTAAAGTGAGGTGCATTCAACACTTGGCCATCATAACACTTGTAAGTTTACATAACACTAGTAATTTTACACAATCCACCACTTGGACATTTAGACTAAGAATTGGGAAGTAAGTGTCTCAAACACGCACCACTTGGCCATTATAACGAAAGCTTGAATTGTGGATGCAATTGTTGGTGTCTCCTAGATCCACCACGTGGCCATTCTAACCATGTCTTAAAGTTAGGTGCGTTTCATACTTGGCCATCATAAAACTTATAATTTTACACGATGTTTGTGGGATGAGAAGATCCTAGATCCACCACATGTCCATTTAGACTAATAATTGAAAAGTAGGTGCATCAAAGATGCACCACTTGGCCATTATAACAACGGCTTGAAATGTGGATCTAATTGCTGGTGTCTCCTAGATCCACCACTTGTCCATTCTAAACATGCCTTAAAGTTAGGTGCATTCAACACTTGGCCATTATAACACTTGGTCATTCTAACCATGGCTTAAAGTTAGGTGTATCCAATACTTGGCCATCATAAAACTTTTGATTTCACACGATGTTTCTAGGATGAGTAGATCCTAGATCCAGCACTTGTCCATTTAGACTAATAATTGAGAAGTAGGTGCATCAAAAATCCACCATTTGGCCATTATAACGAAGGCTTGAAATATGGATCTAATTGCTAGTGTCTCCTAGTTCCACCACTTGGCCATTCTAACCATGCCTTAAAGTTAGGTGCATTCAATACTTGGCCATCATAAAACTTTTAATTTCACACGATGTTTTTAGGATGAGTAGATGCTAGATCCAGCACCTTTCCATTTAGACTGATAATTGAGAAGTAGGTTCATCAAAGATCCACCATTTGGCCATTATAACGAAGGCTTGAAATGTGGATCTAATTGATGGTGTCTCCTAGTTCCACCACTTGGCCATTCTAACCATGCCTTAAAGTTAGGTGCATTAAAAACTTGGCCATTATAACACTTGGCCACTCTAAGCATGTCTTAAAGTTAGGTGCATTCAACACTTGGCCATTATAACACTTGGCCATTCTAACCATGCCTTAAAGTTAGGTGCATTCAACCGTTGGCCATCATAACACTTGTAATTTTACACAATGTTTGTGGGATGATTAGATCCTAGATCCACCACCTCGCAATTTAGACTAAGAATTAGGACGTAGGATTAGCAAAGATGCACCACTTGACCATTATAACGAAGACTTGAAATATGGACCCAATTGCTGGTGTCTCCTGGATCCATCACTTGTCCATCCTAACGTGAATTCAACACTTGGCCATCATAACAGTTGTAATTTTACATAACACTTGTAATTTTACACAATCCACCACTTGGCCATTTAGACTAAGAACTGGGAAGTAGGTGTCTCAAAGATCCACCTCTTCGCAATTATAACAAAGGCTTGAATTGTGGATCCAATTGTTGGTGTCTTTTAGATCCACCACTTGGCCATTCTAACCATGTCTTAAAGTTAGGTGCATTCAATACGTGGCCATCATAAAACTTTTAATTTTACACGATGTTTGTAGGATGAGTAGATCCTAGATCCACCACTTGTCCATTTAGACTAATAATTCAGAAGTAGGTGCATCAAAGATCCACAACTTGGCCATTATAACGAAGGCTCAAAATGTGGATCTAATTGATGGTGTTTCCTAGATCCACCACTTGGCCATTCTAACCATGCCTTAAAGTTAGGTGCATTAAACACTTGGCCATTATAACCCTTGGCCATTCTAACCGTGCCTTAAAGTTACGTGAATTCAACACTTGGTCATTCTAACCATGCCTTAAAGCTAGGTGCATTCAACACTTGGCCATTATAACACTTGTAAATTTACACAATGTTTGTGGGATGAGTAGATCCAAGATCCACGACTTGGCAATTTAGACTAAGAATTTGGAAGTAGGTGAATCAAATATCCACCACTTGGCCATTGTAACAAAGGCTTGAATTGTGGATCCAATTGTTGGTGTCTCATAGATACACCACTTGGCCATTTTAACCATGTCTTAAAGTTAGGTGCATTCAACGCTTGGCCATCATAACACTTGTAATTTTACACAATGTTTGTGGGATGAGTAGATCCTAGATCCACCACCTGGCCATTTAGACTAAGAATTAGGAAGTAGGTGCAGCAAAGATGCACCACTTGACCATTATAACGAAGACTTGAAATCTGGATCCAATTGCTGGTGTCTCCTGGATCCACCTCTTGGCCATTCGAAGAATGTCTTAAAGTTAGGTACATTCCACACTTGGCCATCATAACACTTGTAATTTTACATAACACTTGTAATTTTACACAATCTACCACTTGGCCATTTAGACTAAGAACTGGGAAGTAGGTACATGAAGGATCCACCACTTGGCCATTATAACAAAGGCTTGAATTGTGGATCCAATTGTTGGTGTCTCCTGGATCCAACACTTGGCCATTCTAACCATGCCTTAAAGTTAAGTGCATTCAACACTTTGCCATCATAAAACTTATAATTTTAGACAATGTTTGTGGGATGAGCAGATCCTAGATCCACTACTTCGGCATTTAGACTAAGATTTTTGTAAGTAGGTGCATCAATGCTGAAGGGTTAATACAAAGTCAGATATTGTAAGCCTGATCAGATATTGTGACTGTATGCCAAGAATCAGATAGTTATAAGTGAATTCAGGCCACAGCTTTATATTGGGGATTGGGGAACTTTGGAAGGAGGGGATTGTACCGAGTCTTGTTTTGGAGAACTTGTATTGGGCATCTTCTTGATATACAATTTCTGATGTTCGTCTGAGTTCTCGCTCTCTCATCATCTCACTGATTTTTCATACTTTTGTTACACAGAGTACTGCTTAGCTTTGAATTTATATGAATCCAATTTCTTGGTGATTATTTATTGTATGTATGATTATCCAACAACACATTGGCGATCCCGCTGTCTGCAGATCTTGCATTGAGGCTGTAATTCAGTTTCTAAGTGTTGTATTGTGCTTTGTGTATTTTTCAGAGATGATTCATGTGGGAGAGGGGTAGGAGAAGGTCAAGAGTGTACTATACCCGTGCTCAGACTCAAGCAGGAAATATAGATCCCTTTCATTATGATTCTTTAAGTGATGATAATGCACCTACTGCACCACCGAAGTTTCATTGCTGATCAAGGACAGGGTATGTGACGGAGCATCAGAGGAAAGGTGAGTGAGACAATTCTTGGGGACACTACTCTTGGCAAGAAGACCAAATATAAGTAGACATCAACGAAGATTTGACCCACTATTGTTAGCTCCTGAGACCTAAGAGGCAGTAACAACCTATTGAGATGGATCAACCACCCCGTAATCCACATATCAAATCAACAAAGTTCAAGGTCAGGTCTAAGGAGGATGCAGATTTCCATGTGGCTCAGTTTGAAACCAGGTGGCAGGCTAGTGGATACCAGGGTATCTTCCCTGATAATATCAAATTACAGCAGTTTGCAGCTACTGGAAGGTAAGGCTATGAGTTAGTTTAGCCAATATGGTGTTGCTCATTTTATAACTTATGATAAGTTGAAAGTTTCTTTCTTGCAAAGATTTAGAAAGGAGAAAACTCCTACTGATGTTCTAAGTAAACTCAAAAGAATTAAACAGGGTTCTATGTTGGTGGAAGATTTTGCCCAAAAATTCAGGATTTGGTTGAGAGGCCCACTAATGAAATGTTGGCAGGGTACTTTCTCAAAGGGTTAAGGGCAGGTTTGAGGAATGTTGTGGCAAGTATTGATATTGTAGGGGGTTTTGACAATTTAGTGGTAGCTGCATCTAGAGTCGAGAAAAGATTGGGCATGACTAAGTCTAGAAGCAGGAAGATTTCTGATTCCAGTGGTGATTCTACATTGACAGAACACTCAGAGTCGGATTCTCAGTTTGAAGTTTCATCTGATAGTGACAGTAACAAAAGCAAAGTGGGGAAGAAAAAGGGGTCTACAAGCAGTGGTAAGAAGAAGGATAGGAAGGATACTGAAGATGAGTTGGTGCAGAAATTGAAGGGTATAGGTTATTCTATTCTTGCTCCAAGTGACAAGAGGTTTTGTGAAATTTGTGAAAAGGATGGTCATACCACTGCTCAATGCTGGTATAATCCAAAGCATAGAAATAAACCACCTCCCAATGTGGGTAGGGGTAGGGCTACGGCTGATATAAATCAGGTGGCTCCTTTCAGGGGAAGACCACCATTTCACGGACCTCCTAGACAGCCAGGCATAAAACAGGATAATAATCAGAGGAGACCACAAGGAGTCAAGCCTTGTGTATATTCTGGAGATCCTAATCATTTTGTAGGGATCCGATGTGACTTATGGGTCAAACACAGAGAAGAAAGGGGGATACCTGTTGTACCTTATAATCAGGACAATCAGTAGGCAAGACCACAACCAGCTCCTCAGAATCCGCCTCAGGCTCAGGCTAATTGTATCATTATTGTCATTTTACAGCACCTGTATATGGAACAGCTTCCTCTGTTATTATTGAGGAAATACTTGATGAGGATGCAAGTAACAGTTATTCTGATTTGAGATTTGAGGGAATTGAGGTGGCTGCAGTAAATAGATCCAAGGCCAAGGGTCCTATTGACTGGGAATAACAAAAAGAGATCAGAGATAGGGTGCACCAACAGGTGGAAAAGGAACAAAGACATCAGGTTTTGGATAAGGGAGTTTCATAGTTAGCAGAATCTTCATCTCTTAACAGGGAGGAGGTGCAGGGTTTAGGTGAAGCAAGGGATTGGTTTGAATCAGTGATCAACTCTCCATTGCAATTGTCCTTAGATCAGATGTTGTGTTTGGTTCCAACTTTTAGGGAAATATTATTGAAAAAATTGTTGGGTAGAGGAGCTAAATTGTCCTCACAACCCATTATTGAACCAGGTGTTCAATCTATTCACCCTTCTGATTTTGATTTTGTAGTACCAGTGATTCAGGTGACTTTTCAAGGAATACTATTTGAAGAAGTATTGCTTGATGGAGGATCTGGAGTGAACATATTACCTGAATCTGTGTACCTTGCTATGAATTTGGGAAAATTAGAACTAGCACCTTTCCAGGTTAAAATGGATGATCAAACAAGGGTGAAACCAGTTGGAATTTTGAGACAAACTTCTATGTTAATATCAGGTATGCAATTTTTGGTGAACTTTGTGGTGCTTAGGATGAAAGAAGGGCATAGTTCTTATGAGATGTTGCTTGGTAGACCTTGGTTTAGATTAGCCAAGGTAAAACAGGATTGGGGGGAGAATTTGGTTGTTCTTACCAAAGGTGAATAGGTTCTTACTATTCCTATGCTTGGGAGGAAGCAGATTTCAGGCAAGGAGAGATCCATGTTTGCTCAATCAATTAACTTAGCAGATGAGGTTGAGGATGATGAGGAAGAAGCATTCTTGCAGGCTAACCCTACAATTGTACCAGTGTTTGAGGTGGATGTTCGGGGTATTTTGCAGAAGGATGAAGAATCAGAGTCTGGGGAAGAAGCACTTGTTTCAGGTCAAGAAATTCAGGGAGCTGAGGTATTAAGGATGATGGATCAGAGTGTGGCTTCTACATCGAAGGAGGTAAGTCTACAGGAAGAATAGGAGGCTAAAGATATGTTGGAGAAGTTGTACAATAAAATGTTTGGGCAATCCAAGAGAGTTGAATAGGATGAGTTGAAGGAGCTTAATTTGGGCACTGAAGAAGATCCTAAAATGGTGAAGGTCAGTGTACATGTGGATGGTCAATTTTTACAGGACATGTTGCAATTATTACAGGAGTGTAAGGATGTAGTTGCTTGGGATTATTCTGATAAAAAAGGGGATTGATCCTGATCTACATCAACATCATATTAATCTCAAGGAGGATGCGGTACCTATTGTTCAACAAAGGTACATAATGAACCCTAATTTTGCAGCTCAAGTAAAACAAGAAATTGTCAAGTTATTAGCTGTTGGGTTTATACAACCTATCCATGAAGTCACATGGTTGTCTCCTATTATTGTGGTTGCCAAAAAGAATGGGAAAATCAGGGTTTGTGTGGACTACGGGAAATTTAATGCAGCAAGTATTACTGATCCTTTCCCTATGCCTTTTTGTGATGCTATTTTGGTGCAGTAGTTGGACAGGAAATGTATAGTTTTTTGGATGGGTTTTCTGGGTATAACCAGATTCAAGTGGCTGAGAAAGATAGGCACAAAACATCTTTTATAGCAGAATGGGGGGCTTATGCTTCTACTATCATCAATTTTGGGCTAAATAATGGTCCACCATCTTTCAATTACACATCTTATAAGACTTTTGAGCCCTATTTGCAGGATTTCATGAGAGTGTTTGTGGATGATTTTTCAGTGTATGGAAAAAAGGACTTACATTTGCACCATTTAAGGTTATGCTTTGAAAGGTGTAGGATGTTGAGAATGTGTCTAAATCCTTACAAAAGTGTGATTGCACTAAAGAGTGGTATTCTATTGGGTCATGTGGTATCTGATCAGGGGATGTCCATTGATGATAAGAAGGTTGAAGTAATTCAGGCAGCAAAGGCTCCTACAAATGTTAAGGAGTTGGGTAGATTTGTTGGATAGGTTAAGTGGAATAGTAGGTAAATCAAGTATTTAGCCAATGTGTGCATGCCTCTTACTCATTTGACAAAGAAACAAGTACCTTTTGTATGGTCTGATGTTCAGGAGAGATCCTTCCAACTATTGAAGAAGATGAGATCAATTACTCCAATTTTACAGGCTCCTGATTGAAATTTACCTTTCCATGTTTTTGTGCATGCTTTAGATGTGGCTATTGGAGCTATATTGATGCAGGAAGGTGCCAGGGGATGGTTCAGACCTGTATATTATGCTTCTCATGTGTTAACCTCTACTGAAAGAAACTATGCACTGACTGAGAGGGAAGCTTTGGGCATAGTGTATGCTTTGACCAAATTCAGGCATTACTTGTTGTGCAGCATGGTAATCTTTCATGTAGATCATCATGCTTTTCTTTACTTAATAAAAAAACCATTGCTTACAAGAAGGTTGGCTAGATGGATGTTATTATTGCAAGAGTGTGATTTTGTTATTATTCATACACCAGGCAAGGAGCATGCTATTGCAGATTACTTAAGTCGGATTGAAACATGTGAAAATTCTAAAGGTGTTATTGATGATCTACATGATGCTCAGTTGTTTGATGTTCAAACTGTCAATTCTGATTATTGGTATGATCAGATGTTAGTGTTTTTTATTGATGGTACAATGCCATCAGACTTTTCTACAGATTAGAGAAGAAAGTTTTCACTAAAAAGTAGACCTTTCTTGGTTATTGATGGAGCTTTATATAAGAAAGGAATTGATCAGGTCATTAGAAGATGTGTTCCTGATTTTGAACAATCAGCTGTTTTATAGGAAGCACATTTTGGGGCTACTGGAGGACGTTTTTATGGAGATATTACAGGAAAGAAAAATTTACAATTTTAGGATTATGGTGGCCCACTGTGTTGAAAGATGCTCACAACTATGCTAAGAGTTGTGTGGTATGTCAGAAGATGGGTCAGCCTGATTCTACAGAGAGAATGAATGATCATCCTATTTTGCCTCTAGAACCTTTTCAGAAATGGGGTCTAGAATTTGAGGGACTAGTCAAGCCAACTACTAGCAAAGGATGCAAGTACATATTGGTGGCTACTGATTATTGTACTAAATGGGTGGAGGTTGTAGCATTAAAAGACAATACAACTGCTAGTGTGGCAAGGTTTCTTTATCATAATATCATGACTAGGTTTGGTTGTCCTGTGGAATTAATAAGTGACAGAGGCTTTCATTTTTTGAATGCTGTTATTGCTGAACTTACTAAAACTCATATGATCATGCACAAAAAATCCACAACTTATCATCCTCAGGCCAATGGTCAAGCAGACAGTACTAACAAGATATTGATTAGAGTTTTGAAGAAGATTGTGCAGGACAATAAGAAGGATTAGGATGAGAAGTTAGATTCAGCTTTGTGGTCCTTTAGGACAGCTTTCAAAGTGACTACAAGTATGACTCTATTCAGATTAGTTTATGGAATTGAAGCAGTTGTCCCTATGGAATTGTGGTACCTAGTGCTTGAGTGAGTGCTGAGAAAATGACTCCCAAAATGTCTGTTCAACATAGAATCAGGTATTTGTTGCAGTTGGAAGAAGATAGACATGACAGTTTTTATATAACTGAAATAATTCAGAGGAGGAGAAAATCTTGGGTAAATTAGAATATCAAATTCAAAGTTTTTCAGGTGGGAGATAGGGTTATGCTTTATAACTCTAGGTTGGGACTATATCCTAGCAAATTAACTTTAAGATACAAGGGACCATATCAGATTGTTGAGGATAAGGGTAAGGGTACTTTTATTGTTGCTGATGTGTATGGGACAAGAATGGATTCTTCAGTTAATGGTTTCATATGAAAAAAGCTTGTTGGTAAACCACCTCATTTAGATTGGCCTACAACAGCAGTTGTTCAAGTAGATGAGTTCATGAATGAAGCAGTGTGTAGAGATACTGATACTCAGAAGGAGGATATTCAGGGGAATATTCAAGAAACTATTCAGGGGGACAATCAGGAGGATATTCAAGTCTTGGAAAATCAGGTGTAGTGTGGTAGAGATGTCGGAATTCGTAATATGTCTGATTTTTGGATCGGATTCATGGTGGTCGGGTATTCTTTTACTACAGTTTTTCAAACTTTTATTGAAAAGCGTGATGATTGTCCACTAAGATCTATTTTTAATGAGTACCTTGAAGAGATCAAGGTGCAATTAACTGAAGTTTCTAGCGCGCGAGTTGAGATTCTAATTCGCCTATTTCCTTCCTCGCCGCGTTTTCCCTTCACATACTGTGTACGGGCTAGTTTTCTTCCCTTGCGCCATTTTTGTAAGACTTAGGATCCTCCTCCCTACCGCCTTTTATATAGGTGGGTTCCTAGCCCCTTCCCTAGACGGATCCCTTGTCCACAATGTCTAGTCCGACCCTTGGCAATAGTCCATGACCATCCTAGTTCTTAGGTTCCAGGACCCTTGTCCTGACATTACTCCCACCTTAAGAAGAGTTTTCGTCCTTGAAAACAAAAGTGGTGATATCTTTGTAAGAAGACTAATGTTTTCTATGTTGGCATCCCATACACGAGCCCACTGATACGTTATGCAATGATGAGGTTCAATGAAACCAAGAGCAACATCTTGATTTTCAACATTGTTGTCCATTTGCAAGCACTTGGGTCCAAATCGTAACTCCATTTATACCTCACATGGTCATGGACTACGGCCAAGGGTCGGACTAGACAGTGTGGATAGAGGATCCGTCTAGGGCAAGGGGCTAGGAGCTCGCCTATATAAAGGGTGGTGGAGAGGAGGATCCTACGTCTTAGTCTCCTAGGTCTTACATTATAGGACCCTTGTCCTGAAAATTCTACTCTTCATCCCTCTACTCTCTTTCATCATTCTCTTTGCATGCATGATGGGCAAACCAAAAGGGGGACCTGCTGCCCGATCCACGTTTGATGAAGAAGAGCCAAGCAGTAAGAGGCCGAAGAGAAAGCAAGTATCCATGAGGATAGATGTGAGCATTCATGAGCCTGAAGACCAACCTTCTTCAGAAGAAGAGCCCAACAGTCCACGGGCAATGACACCTATCAAGCTGTATCAAACCTTGATGGAGCCCTATGTGGATTTCAGAGTCGACCTTCACTATTCTACAGAGGTACATTCACTATGGTTAAAGAAGATATGCGTATTTGATTTTGTTGTTTTTCCATGGCAAGAGTGGAAAGGGAATTTTTATGCTAAGTCTCAAGTGGATATTGTCAGAAAGACAAAGGGTATGTTGTCTACCAACATAGCTTTGAGTCCTCAATTGATTTCTGAGGTATTTAAACTTCCAATCAATGGAACTTCTCAGATTCCTAAGTGCTATAATTTCTTGTTGAAGAAGGAGTTTGGAGCCAGAGAGGGTGGAAAAAATTATTACATGTTGAAGAATGCCAAAATTGTTAGAAGAGAGCAGCTGAAGTGGTATATCTAGAGAAAATTTTTTTCCTAGTCAAATTTGATTATATGTCCAAGGAAAATTTTGCTCCTCTCTGTTTTGCTGAGCAAGGAGGAAGTGTTAATTGGGCTTACCTACTTTATTGGAGGATCAATGGGGAGATTAATATGTCTGACAGGAGGAAAGCTTCTACAAACAGTAGGTTGTGTGCTTACTTGGTAGCCTTGTTTTCTTATGTGCAAAAGTTGGACAGTGGTGATGTTTCTTTGACTACTTTAGGCAGGGCAGAAGGGTATACACAACCACACCCTAATATTCATGGGGTGCAAGTACCTGTAGAGTTAATCAATGATCAGGTAAAGGTAGAAACTTATGTGTTTATGATTAAAGCACGTTACAATCATAGTGAAGCTCTCAAAAGTGTGCATACTCCTGAAGTGGTGCACTCTTTGAAGGACATGGACATTTCAAAAAAGAAGCTTGATACAATGCCATCAAATCAAGTCAAGCTTGGCAAGGCTTTCACTTTGTCCAAGAAAAGAAAAGCAGAGGTGGAACCTATAGTTAAACAATTGAATTTTGATGAGTTGTTTTCTCCAAAGACTTTCAAGCCAACAGATGCTGGAATGGCAGAAAAGATGCTTTTAGGTGTAACACAGTTTATTCATCAACAACAACAGAATATGGAAATATAGTTACAATCTATGGCTGATTCTATTATTACTATTGCATGATTAAACTCTCAATGCTAATGCCTTGCAGAAAGAGTTGGGGACTGTCAGAGTTACACATCAGAAGGAAATTCATGACTTGATGATGGAGCATCTAAATGAGTTAGCCAAACAAAATCTTTCTTTACAGATGTTTAAAGATTGGACAGGGGAGTTGGAAACAGAAGTACAATCAGAATTGTAGCAGTTGGCCAGTGTCAATAAAGAGTTGCAGGTGGAGAAACAAATTTTGAATCGGAGAATTAAACCTTTGGAGAAGTTGGAGAAACCTTTGAAGAGGAAGTAGATGTCAATGGTGTTCTTATGTCTGAAGGGGACATGTCAATCCTCAGGCAAAATTTGGAAACAGGTATGCAAGAAGTATGGGCAACATTCAGAGAGGGGATGAGTTTCATTATCAAGCATCCTTATGAGAAGATTATATCAGGGTTTGTTAGTAACCATGAAGCTGATTTACTAAAGGAGATGGAGCAGTTAAAGAAAGATAGAGATTTGTACAAAAAACAGGTCCAGGATTACAAAGGAAAGAGTATTGCAAAATTTGCATTTGTTGAGAAGAAGGTATCCGTTGATCCAAACTCAATGGATATGGGTACTGGTGAAGGTTTGTCTGCAATTTAGAGATTAGAAGAGCAGGAGATTACTAATGTGCCAGATAATGCAGTAATTTTTGGTGTTACTGTTGGATCAGTGACAGCAGATGAACTTATTGTTCTTGTTCCAGATTACTTGTCGATTTTGGTGTAGTTCCCAATGAGCCCAATGTTTGAAATGTTGTAATCATGGCATTTTCTGTTTGACTTGGTTTTACAGATCAGGGGATGTGTGGATCCGAGTTGGATTTCGTAAAATCCACCACCGGGGTGTGCCATGTGTTGAACGGTAAATACAAAGTCGGATATATAGTCAAATATCGAATGTATTGTCTGATTGTTAGTAGCTAGTCAGATATTCTAAGCCTGATCAAATATTATTACTGTATGCCAAGAATCACACAGTTATAACTCAATTCACGCCGCAACTTTATATTGGGGATTGGGGAAGTTTGAAATGACGGGATTGTACAGAGTCTTGTTTTGGAGAACTTGTATTGGGCATCTTCTTGATATACAATTTCTGATGTTTGTTTGAGTTCTCGCTCTCTCATCATCTCTCTGATTTTTCCTACTTTTGTTACACATACAATACAGCTTAGCTCTTAATTTATATGAATCCAATATCTTGGTGATTATTTATTGTATGTGTGATTATCCAACAAAAATCAAATATCCACCACTTGGCCATTAAAACAATGGCTTGAAATGTGGATCTAATTGCTGGTGTCTCCTAGATCCACCACTTGGCCATTCTAACCATGTCTTGAAGCTAGGTGCATTCAACACTTGGCCATTACAACACTTGTAATTTTACACAATGCTTGTGGTATGAGTAGATCCTACATCCACCACTTGGCCATTTAGACTAAGATTTGGGAAGTATGTGCATCAAATATCCACCACTTGGTCATTATAACAAAGGCTTGTAATGTGGATCCAATTGTTGGTGTCTCATAGATCCACCACTTGTCCATTCTAGCCATGCCTTAAAATTAGGTCCATTCAACACTTGGCCATCATAACACTTGTAATTTTACACAATGTTTATGGGATGGTTGGATCCTAGATCCACTACTTGGCCATTTAGACTAAGAGTTTTGGAAGTAGGTGCATCAAATATCCACCACTTGGCCATTATAACAAAGGCTTGAAATGTGGATCCAATTGCTGGTGCCTCCTAGATCCACCACTTGGCCATTCTAAACATGGCTTAAAGTTAGGTGCATTCAACACTTGGCCATTACAACACTTGTAATTTTACACAATGCTTGTGGTACGAGTAGATCCTAGATTCATCACTTGGCCATTTAGACTAAGAATTGGGAAGTAGGTGCACAAATATCCACCACTTGGCCATTATAACAAAGGCTTCTAATGTGGATCCAATTGTTGGCGTCTCCTCAATCCACCACTTGGCCATTCTAATCATGTCTTAAAATTAGGTGCATTCAACACTTGGCCATCATAACACTTGTAATTTTACACAATGTTCGTGGGATGAGTAGATCCTAGATCCACCACTTGGCCATTTAGACTAAGAATTGGGAAGTAGGTGCATCAAAGATCCACCACTTGGACATTATAACAAAGGCTTGAATTGTGGATCCAATTGTTGGTGTCACCTAGATCCACCTCTTGGTCATTCTAACCATGCCTTAAAGTTAGGTGCATTCAACACTTGGCCATCATAAAACTTGTAATTTTACACAATGTTTGTGGGATGAGTAAATCCTAGATGCATCAGCTGGCCATTTAGACTAATAATTGGGAAGTAGGTGCATCAAAGATCCACCACTTTTGGCCATTATAACAAAGGCTTGAATTATGGATCCAATTGTTGGTGTCTCCAAGATACACCACCTCATTTTAAACAAAGTATGTAGCCAATTCTTGAAGGTGGGTGCATCCAAAGATCCACCACTTGAAAGCAATGACCTCAGTCGAAAAAGCAAAGCAATCATGTTAAAAATCATTGTCGCCCCTTGACCACGCTTGGGGCACTACCCCAATCCATATAAAATGCTCACAAGATTTTATCCTGTCTTTAGTTGTGTATCAAAAGTTAGAGCAATTTTGGTGAACTGCACCTTAAACAACACTCCAAACACTCTCAGAACTAGGACACAAGAATTTTAACTTGTACAGTATGCCAGTTTATAAGAATAGAGAGCTAGAAGGTCCACCATTTGTCCAAGCTAAACTTAATTGATGCGTAGATAACCACATTGTAAACTAACCATGGAGAAATGGTGAAAGGTCCACCACTTCTCCAACCTAATTTCCATCGTAGCATAGACAGATGCAAGGTCCATATTGTAAAGTGTGAGCTTTGTCCTAAGGTGTGAATCAAGGAGAGGAGAGTAGATTTATCCCACATACTATGGAGCAAGGCTGTAGAGATACTTAAAGCTCATTTCTTGAATCAATAAACAACAACTTCATTTTGCACTACATACTTGTCCATGGTGAGCTTGTGCTAAGCTAAGTCAATACTCAAGATTGTGTTTATGAGTTCAAGCTAATCCTATCTTGGAACCTAATTCACTTGAGTGATAACCTTGCTTACACACACTCACACACTTGCACCATGTTTATCTTTCATCCACCATAGCTAGCACGATCCAATTCCTAACATTTGGTATCAGAGCCATGGTGCGCTAGCTAGGATTGTTGTTATGCATTTGTGTGTTAGTACAATGAGCATTCATTGATCATCATTAAATAGATCCATTAGATTTTCTCTTATAATTGCATACCACACACTTGATTAGTGTTCCATTGGCTAGCATGAGCATGTCCTTGAGCTAAAGACTCTTGGGCCACTACTCACTGGCCAATTGGAAGCCTAATTAGCATTAGATTGCATTTAATTTCCATCAAGAACTTGCATTTTGCATTCAATGGATGATTCTCATTCTGCCAAAATTGGCATTCACCATTGGTATGTGTGCGTAGCCCCATTCAAATGCTTTCCGTCAAGCCCACCCATGCCAAAATTGCATTTAATTTTCCTATCCTAAAGCTTGCTTGATTTTGGTCTCATACACACCCTCAATCTCTGGAATTTTCTGTAGAACAAAGCCACAAGGGCACTTGTGTGTGTGTGTGCCTACCTAAGAGAGCATTCAATGCTCATCAACTTTTTCCCACAGCATCACCTTTCCTTTGTGAGCCCACGTGGTGGAAACCTCCTGTTTTTGGGGGGCCTTTGACCCTTTTAAAGGCAAAGGGGCCACACACTAGGGCGCTTAGTGGGTGGAATCCAAACAAAAGCAACAAATTGCATTGAGATCATGAGGCGGGTCCGCCACTGGCCAGACCGGCTGCCGACTTTTACGTGCGCCCGTCCGACGATAGTCAATTCACTAGGCGACCGACTGCGCGAGCGCCTGCACTCCGATCGTCCGATGAACCTTAGCCCACGCTCAAGAATTTTCTAAGGCGATTTCGGGTCCGCCCCTACGGGCCCCCCTTCCCATGGGCTACCTCAAACGCCTTCAAGCTTGCAAGCTTGCTTGCCCACTCCTAAGCACCGGGTCCCGCCTATCCGGCCTCAAAAATCCAAGGCAGGGCTTTTTTTAAGCCCTTGCTCCCACGGTGCTGGCGAAGCCTACATAAGCTTCCTTCCCCACAGCCTGATGTTGAACACCTCCAGATCCAAAGCTTCCAAGATCAAGGCATTGCTCCCACCAAAGCTGCAGCAAAGTTTTTGCAAAGCCTCTACACCGGCATTCAAAGGTGTCTTCTTCGAGCTTAAAAATCTTTTAAAATGGGGAGTTCCAAAGGCATCCAGAGCCAACTTCGAAGGTAAATTCCAATCATCAAAGAAGAACTCAAGGTTGTGAAGGGTGACTTCACCTCGAGTGAAGAGGTACTTCACATTCTACTAAGAAGACATTAAAATTGGAATCTTGCAGCCAAGCACAACAAATTTCTTGCAATGTATGTAATTGTATTTGTCTACATGGGTGACATTATGTGATTTTGTAATGGGATAGACAGTGGCATTGGAGAGTCTCCAAATTGCTAAAATCTCTCCATGTGTGAAAACTTTGTGACAAATTGTATGAGAAATTCCACATGCTTGGGCTCTCGGAGTATAACCAAGATGGAAGAGAGCATTAAGTTTTGCATAAACCTTTCCGTAGGATATTTTAGCATATTGTTGCATGTCATTATGACGCATGGAATAAAGCCTAATTGTACCACAACAACGGGGATAGAAGTACTCGTTCGAGGGGAGGATACAAAGTCAGACCATGAAGCAGTTAAAAGCAACAATAGAAGCAACAAAGGCAAGAGACCTGACAGAGGATCAGCTCACATAGTAGAAGACAAAAAAGATGAAGACGAAGGTAGAGTTTGGGAAGACCCATTTTGAAGATGCAGACTCTCTACTTGTATGGGACGATTTTTTCCTCCGTAGATACCAGCTTATCATCCTGTGTGGACATCACCATCCTTTGTGGATCTTCCTTCTGTGGATTTTACCATCCTGTGTGGATATCACCATCCTTTGTGGACTGTATTTTCCTGTGTGGATATCACCATCCTATGTGGATTTTGTTAGCCTGTGTGGATCATGCATCTTCAGTATCTTGTCTTAATCCAAAACTCAAGGGGAGGATTGTAAAGTGTGAGCTTTGTCCTAAGGTGTGAGTCAAGGAGAGGAGAGTGGATTTATCCCACATAATTTGGAGCAAGGTTGTAGAGCTACTTAAAGCGCATTTCTTGAATCAATAAACAACAACTTCATTTTGCTCTACATGCTTGTCTATGGTGAGCTTGTGCTAAGCTAAGTCAATAATCAAGATTGTGTTTATGAGTCCAAGCTAATCCTATCTGGGAACCTAATTCACTTGAGTGATAACCTTGCTTACACACACTCACACACTTGCACCATGTTTCTCTTTCATTCACCATAGCTAGCACGATCCAATTCCTAACACATATTCTAAGTTGCATATGTAAAATTAATATGAGGTCCACCACCTATCCAAGATAAGTGCCATTGAGGCATACAAAACCACAATGTTCACTACATGTCAAAGCTAAGTTTTATCAAAGCAAAGAGATCCACAAGGTCCACAATCTAAGCTACCCATGGGAAATTGATGTAAGGTCCACCACTTGACCAAGCTAAGCTTCATAAAAGCATACAGCACCATAATGTCCACAATCTAAGCTATGCATGGAAAATTGATGCAAGGTCCACCACTTCTCCAAGCTAAGCTCCATTGAAGCATTGAGAGCCACTCCATTGAAGAATACATAGCCAAACTATCCACCACTTGTTCAACATAATATTCATTGAATCATAGAGGGACACAAGGTCCACAATTTAAGGTAAGCATGGAGAAATGATTGAGCGTATTCAATCTTAAGCTTCATGCAAGCATAGAGAGCCACAAGGTCCACTACTTGTCAAATCTAGTCTCCATTGTAGCATAAATATCTACAAGGTCCATAATCTAATCTATGCACGAAGAGCTGATGCAAGGTTCACCGATTGTCCAAGCTAAGCTTAGTCAAAGAAAATAGAGCTAGAAGATCCACAACCTAAGCTATGCACGGAAAGTTGATGCAAGGTCCACCACTTCTCCAAGATAAGCTCCATTGAAGCATAGAGAACCACTCCATTGAAGAATAGAGAGCCATAATGGCCACCACTTGCTCAAGATAGTCTCCCTTGAATCATAGAGGTCCATAAGGTCCACAATTTAAGCTAAGCGAGGAGAAATGATGCAAGGTCCACCACGTGTTCAAGCTTAAACTTCATTCAAGCATAGAGAGCCACAAGATTCACCACTTATCCCACCCAAATCTTCATTTTAGCATAGAGATTTACAAGGTCCACAATGTAAGCTATGTATAGAGAATTGATGCAAAGTCCACCACTTGTCCAAACATAAGCTTTATTGAAGCATAGAGATCCACAAGGCCCACCACTTGTCCAACCCTAAGCTCTATTGAAGGATAGAGATCCACAAGGTCCACCACTTGTCCAAGCTAGTCTTCATTACATCATATAGAGCCACAAGGTCCAACCAAAGCACACAGAGTCATAATTTCCACAATCTAAGGTATGCATGGAAAATTGATGCAAGGTCCATCACTTCTTCATAAGCTCCATTGAAGCATTGAGTGTCACTTAATTGAAGAATAGATAGCCATAATTTCCAACACCTATTCAAGATAATCTCTATTGAAGCATTGAGTGATAGAAGGTCCACAACTTAAGCTAAGCATGGAGAAATGATGGAACGTCCATCACTTGTTCAAGCTTAAGCTATATTCAAGCATAGAGATCCACAAGGTCCCCAACTTGTCCAACCTAAGCTACAAGGTCCATAATTTAACATATGCATGGAGAACTGATGCAAGGTCCACCATTTATCCAAGCCTAAGCTCTATTGAAGCATAGAGATTTACAAGGTTCACCACTTGTTTAAGCTAAGATTTATTCTAGCATAGAGACCCACTCTATTGTAATATAGAAGGCTAGAAGGTCAACCACTTGGCCAAGCTAAGATCCATTGAAGCATTGGGAGACACAAGGTCCACAGTCTAATTTAGGCATGAAGAATGGATGCAAGGTTCCACCACTTCTCTAAGAAAAGTCCCATTAAAGCGTAAAAAGTAACAATGTCTATGACTTATCCAAGCTAAGGTCCAATCAAGAATAGAGAAATACAAGGTCCACAGTCTAAGTTACGCATGGAACAAAAATTCATGGGTCCACCACTTATTTAATCTAAGCCCCATAGCATAGAGAGGCACAAGGTCCACCACTTGTTCAAGGTAAGTGCATTTGAACAATACAGAGCCACAAGATCCTTCGTCTAAGAAAATATGATTCAAGGTCTATCATTGAAGCCAAACTCTATCATTGAAGAAAAAAGAGTGACAATCTCTAAAAACATTTCAAGCTAAACTCTATTATTGACACACAGATAGCCACAAGGTCCACCACTTGTCCAGTCTAAGTTTTATTAAACTATAGAAAATTTCAAGGTCTACAATCTAATCTAGGCATGGGGAATTGATGCAATGTCCACCAATCTAAGCTCCATTGGAGCTTAGATTGATTAAAGTATAGACAACCACAAGGTCTACAATCTAAGCTAGGCATGGGGAATTGATGCAAGGTCCACCAATCTAAGCTCCATTGGAGTATAGAGAGCCACAAGGACAATAGTCTAAGCTAAGCATGTAGAATCAATGCAAGGTACACCACATGTACAACCTATCATCAGCTATTATATTAAGCAGCATGGCTTGCTTGATTTCTAGATCCACCACTTGTCCGACCTAAATTAAAAGTTTTCCGTTTGGATTTATATTTTCCCACCTGGATTCAAATTTTGCCGCTTGGATTCAAAATTCAAAATTTATCGCTTAAGTTAAAAATTTGCTGCTTCAATTCAACATTTTCTACTTGAGAGAGATGTTATAGCATTACAACAAGGTCCACCACTTGTCCAACCTCAACCTATAGCTTTCTTTATACTGAGATCCTATCTTATTTCATCCCAATAGTAGGTTAATTTGTCATTTCATGTATTATCTATGAGCCTCTCCTAGTTTCAACTATCATCTTCATTAGAAACCTCAGTAAGCTACGTTACCTTTGTTGGTTAAATCAAACAAGGAATCACATTTATAGAGGTGTTGGACAAAAACCAGCAAAAAAACCAAAGAAAGCAACTTCACTGGAAGACACAAGTAAGTCAACTATTGAAATTTACATGCTTATGTACAATCTTGTTTTTTATGTATATGTATATATGTCATGTATCCATACTATGTCATGTACAAGCATATGTATTTGTATGTTCTATATGTATATCACCATGAGATAGTATACATTTGTACCACGCATATACATAAACATATGTACCTACATACATAGGCAAAGAGAACACACTACCAATCATATTCACAACATGCATACACTACATAAATATTTATTACCAATGGATGCACCATAGAAGTAGGATAAATAGAGCAAGAATTAGAAATTTGGAATTTGTGTTTATGTAAGTGTGAGAGAGATAGAGTATCTATGTAAATATGTGTGATTTGATGTGTATGTGGGTCTTTATGGAAGCAAGGAAGGTGAACAGTGTGAAGGAAAGGGGTTTTCATCATGTTTATGTGTGGGTTGTGTCTATGTGCAAAACATCCATGTATATGTGTGTGTAAGAAGGCAGCACAGAGAAAGAGAACAGTTTTGGTTTCTTGGAGAGCAAAACATAAAGACAAAAACCTGATGTAGATGGAGAGTGAGAGAGAGAGAGAGAGAGAGAGAGAGAGAGAGAGAGATAAAATGCACCTTGTCAAACGCTTTCGATTTACACGCTAAAAGAATCTTCTTTCTATGATGTCGAAGCCCTGAGTGTGATTGCCTTTGGCATGCTGTTCATGTTTTTTTTTTCACACGATGTGGTTCGTGTATGCACGCAAGCCACAAGTACCTCTTTTGAATGAGATGTCACTCCTATCATGATGTGCACAACCGGTTTTGCATGCGTTATGGTTTCCTTGTGTGCACAAGCAAGAAATCCCTATGTGCGTGCGAGAAAGAATCTCCTTTGTTTCATTTGTGTTTCGCTTGGTTCGCTATGCATGTGTTTCTGTGGTAGGGTTATCTAAAATGCCATGTGTACTACTTAAAACTCATCTACCTTTTGAGTGATTTGCTTTCGTTTTGACCAACCGAGTTTTAAAAAAAAAGAAAATTTGGCAGACCGTTCAAGTAAAAATTCTTGTGTCCTAATCATGTTAAAAAGAGATAAAACCTCATTGATTTTCTACATTAAAAGATTCTTGGTTTTTGAAAAAAGAGAGGTGACAAGGGGCTGTTGCCCCTTGACCCCGCGTGGGGCGCTGTCCCAAACCCCACAGGGTCTGCTGCCCCTCAACCCTGCTCGGGGCGTTGCCCCGAACCCCATAGGGGTTTCCTTGACCCCGCTTGGGATGCTACTTCAAACCCTGCGGGGGAACCCCACAAGGGATGCTGCCCCTTCACCCCAATTGGAGCGCTGAACCAAACCCCCCGGGGGCTGCCACCCCGCGACACTTCTCGGGGTGTTGCCACAAATCCCACAGGGGCTTTCACCCCTTGACCCCGCTTGGATGCTTCCCCAAACACCATGGGACCCCGCTTGGGGTGCTGCACCAAACCCCATTCTAAACTCTTGTTGCACCACCCTATTCCACTTACTCAATTGTGGTCTGGCTTAGATAAGCTATGTATCTAAAACCTAGTCTCTTTCCTTGATTCACAACTCACCAAGGACAATCAGCATAAATAAGGGGTGGAAATTGACTCTATTTTGGAGCTCAAAACTCAAAATTTTCCTTGGACATGGACCATATCCACAACATGCCTAAACTATGCTCAAAGCTATTCTCGTCATAGCAAGCTTGGTGGTTTTTGTTTCAAATTTCACCAATTGTCAAATCTTGCTTATCAAGAGAAGCAAGGTCTAGGTCATGCAATAATTCACCTTGGACCTTGCCCCAAATCGTGAGTCCACTAGAATTCCAAGCCATAATTTATATAGGAAGGTGTCTTCTATGTAAACATCCACCACTTGGTCCACCACTACACTAACCCTGTTTTCATTCAACTTTGACATTAAAAAGCAATGTTGCTTTCTTGTAGTACACCTTTGTTATTTCCCATCAAAGCTATGTCCACCACTTGTCAAAGCGAGACTCTTACATAGGGAGGGGGTTTTTGTTTCAATATTCACCACTTGTCCTTGTTGAAGCAAGTACTTCTTTAACTTTAGGAAGCTACTAGCTCATCTAGTAGTTCACCTTCAGCATTGGACATTAAAACTACGTCCATCACTTCTCCAACCTTCCATTGAAGAAAGCAAGGGCTGCTTGGACATTGAGAAGAAAGGCCCTACTATCAATCTTGCTTCAGTGGAAAAAAGCAAGGGCCACTTGTACATTGGTAAGTAAGGCCTTGAAATTGCCCTATGTTTTTCAATAAAACTTATGGGTCCACCACTTGTCCAAGCTATACTCTATTATAGTTGGTCCAATATTCACTACTTCTCCAACCATTTGACCAACTGCTTGTAGTTCACCTTGAACCTTGGGCATTAAAACTAGGTCCACCACTTGTTCAAGCTACTCTCAGATAAAGCAGGGGTTTTTGTTCCAAGATCCAACACTGCTCCAATTTTGTTTCCATTAAAATAAGAAAGGGCTACTTGGAGATTGAGAATTAAGGCCCTACAATAGTTCACCTTGGACATTGGTCATTAAAACTAGGTCCACCACATGTCCAAGATTTACTCTCATTTAGAAAGGGACTTTTGATTTCAAGATCCATCACTTGTCCAACCTTACTTGCGTTGAAATAAGCAAGAGATACTTCGACATTGGGAACCAATATCCTACACCACCTTGGACACTGGCCATTAAAACTAGGTCCACCACTTGTCCAACCTTTACTCTCATATATAAAAGGGACTTATGGTTTCAAGCTCCACCACTTGTCCAACCTTTACTCTCATATAGAAAGGGACTTTTGGTTTTGAGATCCATCACTTGTCCAACCATAATTACATTGAAAAAAGAAAGAGATACTTGGACATTGGGAACCAAGATCCTACACCACCTTGGACACTGGCCATTAAAACTAGGCCCACCCCTTTACTCTCATATATAAAAGGGACTTCTGGTTTCAAGCTCCACCACTTGTCCAGCCTTACTTCTAGTAAAAGAAGCAAGGGCTACTTGGACATTGAGAACCAAGGCCCTATAATAGTTCACCTTGTACATTAACTAGGTCCACCACTTGTCCAACCTTTACTCTTAGATAGAAAGGGACTTTTGGTTTTGAGATCCATTATGTCATGTTAATGGTAGGACCAGGCATGGCCAAGGGCCAGGATAGACATGCAGTCAAGGGGGTCCCTATATTTAGCAGGGCAAGGGTCTATATAGGGCATGGTTGGGTGGTGATGAGCATGTTCCAGTTCCTAGGGCCTTTCATTGGTATTAGAGCTTAGGGGGGGAGAGCTATGGAGGCAGGGAGCCTTGCATGTCTTGTTGCATCTCTTGCTATTTTTCTCTTTCTCTATCCCTCTTGGATGGTGTGGTCCTCAAGATTGGGGCTTTTCCATGTCTTGCATGGGGGAGAAGGAGCAGCCATGGGAACATTTCACAGACATGGCCGCTTAGCAGACGAGGTCGAAGGCCGAGAATGGAGAGCCGTGCGCAAGCACCCCTAGAAGGGGCAAGCGAGGGGAGGTCGGCCACCTCCAAAGCTCTCGTAGAGTGTCTCTACGGGTTTGCTCTGCCCTACTCAATAATTTTTGTCACTACACACGTCCCTGGCTTGGGTTCTGCAATGCGTTCTCGATCGATTTCTCTGCTGCGCAGCAACCACCACCATCGCCTTGCTCAATCGTTCTTTTTTAGGGGGGGTGGGTGCCCTAAGGGTTTCCTAAGGCCACCCTATGGGCCTTACCCATAGGAGTACACAATATGCAAGGCATCGGAAAGAAGGGCATGCAAGGCATGTTTTGACACCATAGCCAGAATCGATCGAGCATCATACACAGCAAGGGCATCACGAGTTGCATTTTTTTTTTTGCTATTTTGTTATTTTTGGGTGAGACAATCATTACATGTGTGCAATAAAGTGTATGAGATTTGAACTTACGTACAAAGATCAAAATGAATCATTAAAATGCACGGCATGAGCTGCAAATCATGTAGCGAACTCGATAATAAGGCAATTATGGCGGTTTGCAAATCACTTGGTCCATATTTGCAGATCAACGGGTTCTCAAGTTGTGCCATTTAAGTTATGTGGATTTTTTATTCCAGCTATCCACTAATATTGCAAGACTCCATGACGGTATCTTTGAAAGTTCGCTTTTCTACAACGGGCACACTTCTTTGATTGCAACAAATTCCAGATTTGCCAAGATAGTACATTCACAGCTTGAGTACACAATCCTTCCACAACCCACATTCATTGGAGGTTGAATGTTGAGACAAAGGTAGCTCAGGCAGGGCCTGTGACATATCCCCTATGGTATTCGGGAAGGCTGATGAGTAAGTATAATTTAAAGTAACTATCTACCATCAAAAAACTTTCAAGAGAAAGGCTCCCTATAGAGACACTCCAATAAACCAATTTGTGCCTTATGTCGGTTGTTAATTTTTGATCTCTCCTCATTGTGCTATCTTGAGGCAGAGGAAAGAAAGATTTTTGGGAGCACGGCTCCATGCATTGGATGCATACTCATTTCCAAGCCATCGCAGCTTGCTAGGGAGCAGTCAATATAGGTACATGAGGCATCGTGGAAAAAACATTGACATCCACAGCTAGGATTTGAATGCAATGTTGACCATCGTATGAATTTTCACAATGCCAACTTGTTAAGAAAAGGTTGCTTTGAACAAGCAGTATTGGAAAATCGCAGACATTTGATAGCTCAGTTGTCGATGATATCTTTCTCACTATCGGGCAACGTTATGGTTCTCAATCAGTAGCAAAATTTGGCAAGGTCGTTTCCCTATGCCATGTTGACAATGTTAATCTTTTTTTGCTCGGACATATGCATGTCACCAAGAGCATCTGTTAGCTATGAGCACTTAGGTTACATTCTTGTCTCATCCACTTGATCAACTTATGTGAAGCAAGGCTTCTATTTATGCATCTTGCATTGTGACTCCCCACGTTCGGCCTATGCTATGAGCATACAAACTTGGGACGGACTTGACAATATGCTTGTAGGTTATTTCATTACGTGACAGATGGGCATATATGATACAAGGGATGTATCTGTACATACGACAGCTCCCACTCGTGCAGCAGATATGGCTATGCGCAATTTTTTCAGCGAGTTTTCTTCCATGGAATATCGGACAAACTGGTTATAGCAACGACCAGGTTATCCAATTCTACAGCTGGTTATAGCGTGACCAGGTTAGCCAATTTTTCCTTGTTTACATCTTTGATTGGAAACTATTGCTTTTGTGCAAAGCAATGTGCTTTGACAATTTTACATGAAGAAAGGCTTCTTCCTTATGCCAAGCTACTACCCAATGACTTGGCATCAAGGGCATTGGCACACAAGCTAGGGAAACTGGAAAAGTAGGGAATCTCAACTCACAGAATCCCTACCATTTTAAATTGTGCAAGGCACTTATGGTTTTTGCTCTCACGTTTGAGGCCATCACTTTTTCCAAGGGCTTAATATTATGTATGCATGGCATACTAGCTAGGGGTACTCAATTCTACCACCTCCTGAAACATGCTTCCGCTACAACACCAGACACTTTGTCAAGGACAAGATAAGTTCTGGATTTTTTCACATAATTCTGGTTGTTGTCCACGCACAACAACACTAAAAAGAACCTAAATCAAGGACATAATTCAAAGGCAAAGTGCTATCATTAGGTCACAGTAGTGTCGTCACAACCACATACATGGTTTCTTATGAAGGATTTTGCACTCTATGTGTAGTATCTCTCTGAGCTTACTTTTGGATCTACCAATCACCACTAGAGGTCATGGCGCGGTTTGGTGCTTGTGGATTTTTCACGTAAACCAAGATGGTTATTCATCATGACATTTTTGTTTGCTCAGCAATGTTGTAGAATATTGTGATCCCCACTTACGGGCCATCTGGGAAGACTGTCTGTAAATCCTGGGGAAAACACCTCAGTATTGTCTGTTATACAAGGGGATAGGCAGATTACAAAGTGTAGTCCTATGCTAAAGGATATACAAAGTGTGTACGTTAGCACCAAGCGATCCAATTAGTAAGCATTTACTGCTCTACTTGGAGTTTTCTTACCATAAGTTAAAGCATGTTTGCGAGTAAGTGTAGTCTCTTCATGTATAAATCAAGCTCCTCAACCTTGAACACTAGTTATGGTGGGGTTGTTCACTCCTAAAATTGGAAAACAAGTAAAGGACATAAACTTGGCTAATGAGTTATGTAGCAAGTTATTTTCATGGAAAGTGGAAAGAGATACTCTTTAGGGTACATCTTTGTGTGATAACTTGTTTTGCATACTCATGTGTGTTCTAAATGGAGTCTGCACACTATAATTGGATAGGAATCGGTAACACAAGATGGTAGGAAATGGACAACAATGTGAAAAATCAAGATGTTACTCTTGGTTTCATTGAACCTCCTGCTGAACCATGTTTCGGTCAGCCAAACAACTTGATCCATGAAGGATTCCACTATAGAAAACATTGGTGTATCATCACTCTTGTTTTCGAGGACGAAAATGATTCTCCAAGGGGGGAGTAATGTCATGCCAAGGGTAGGACCAGGCACGACCAAAGGCCAGGATGAACGTGCAGTCAAGGGGGTCCCTATATTTAGCAGGCCAAGGGTCTATATAGGGCATGGTTGGGTGGTGATGGGCATGTTCCAGTTCCCAGGCCGTCTCACATCACTTGTCCAACCACGCTTCCATTGAAATAAGCAAGAGATACTTGCACATTGGGAACCAAGATCCTACAATACCACCTTGGACATTGGACATTAAAACCAGGTCCATCACTTTTCCAAGATTTACTCTCATATAGAAAAAGGGACTTTTGGTTTCAACCTCCACCACTTGTCCAACCTTACCTCCATTGAAATAAGCAAGGGATATTTGGACATTGGGAAGCAAGTTCCTACAATAGCACCTTGAACGATAGCCATTAGAACTAGGTTCACCATTTCTCCAAGCTTTACCTCATATAGAAAGGGGATTTTGGTTTCAAGATCCCCCTTGTCCAAACTTACTTCCATTAGAAGACGCAAGAGATACTTGGACATTGAGAAGCAAGTTCCTAAAATAGCACCTTGGACACTGGCCATTACAACTAGGTCCACTACTTGTTCAAGCTATGATCTAATATAGAAATGTCTATAGAGTTATAGTATTGACAACCCTTGTGTAATGTGTAATGTAACTTATACATTTTTTAAAAAAGAGAATTTATCTATAAATATGAACTTAACAAGGTGTTTCTTTTCAACTTACAGGATGGACTTTGAATCTTGGGAGAAAGTGCATATGGTACTTGATAATGAAATTGTTGGTATTGGTTGTATGTGTAGAACAGATCTAGATTCCACTTGTGGTGGTACAAAGATAGGGCAAGGACATTTATCTATACTAGTGGAGGAATGTTTGAAGGATGTGACCTCTCTTTTTCTACAATGGATACTACATTTCTCCGAACCTCGTTGTGGAGTGTTGTTCGATGGCCTAAGCTTCCTTTGTAGAAATACATAACGAATGACAACGTAATTGACACAAATGAAAGTTATAGTGTTCATGAATAAGGGGATCATCTTGATCCTCTAGTTAGAGATGCAATACCTATTACAAGCCCAAAGTTTGAAATGCCAATACATGAATCTTGGAGAAATCAAAGGGTCCTTTTAAAGGACGACGCAATGATGCACACTATGAATGAAGGGACCATCTTGTATGTATTTCCACATGATTATGTCAATTTTCAAGTACTTGGTGATGACTTTGTGGGTTTAGGTATTGAAAGGGAGAATGCAATCAGTGAGAATACGTCGGAAGTGGGAAGCATTACTTTGCTAAAGTGGCCCATCCAACAGACAACCATGTTGGATGGGAGCCCACTACAATGCTTCGTTCTTGTTGATGGGATGCATACTAGATTTGAGGATGTATCCAATGATGACATTGTTGAGAAAAACCTTGATGGTAGTGTTGATGCCCCTTTGCTAAGGAAGAGATGATACAATTTCATCTACAAGACTCAAAAAGTGCAAGCAGCACTAGTTTCTACTTTTTATCTTTCAGCTGAGTCAATTCAAAGGGTTTTATACATTGATTGTTGTGGAAAAAAAATGATGTCAATTTGGTGATCATGATTTGAGTCTCAAAAAGAACGCACAAAGTATCTATATGATGTTTTGTCTATATGCTATCAGAAAGATGAGAAGATGCGATACCAATTCAAGATAAATGGCTCTATTTTTGTTGTAGAGCATAATATAAGCTACATGGAATACCAAAGACATCATTTTACTGCTACAAGGAAAATTTTGAAAATGGTGCGCACCAATATGTGCATGATGGTAGCATATGTACATTGAGAAGAGGAATTCAACATACTAGTTTAGCAAGAGCACTATTAAATGAATTTTTGCATAACAACTCTGAGAAGATGCCACGTAGAAGCAGAACACTAGTAGATGGCTCAAGAGAGACTCAATTAGTGATTCCATCAATGTACAAACAAGTTGAGATTTTCAGCGAAATCAACACAACACTAGACCAAATGGGCTATGAGAAGAAGTTATCTCAATCTTCTTTTGGTAGAATGTGGAACAAAGAGTATCCACATGTCACTTTAACAAAGATAAGTGAGTTCTCTAAGTGCAATGTCTATAGTTCAATCAAGGCAAGTCTAGAAGCTAAACCTTCTCTTGAAGAGAAAGCTCTTCTCTTGAGAGAAAGAGAAGTTCACATGGCACAACAGAAGAGTTGTAGGCACTTATAATATGCATGGCGCACATATTCAAAAACTCGACCACAAAAGTATGTTTGTATAATCCATGATAAGATGGATCAAAAGAAGACTTCCATTCCTAGATTACACATTGATCCTAAGGGTGTGGATTCAACATACAATTTGTAGGTGTCTTTGATAGGTATGATCACTCATGGCCATGCAGAAGGTCACTTTGTCTTGAATGGTTTGTGGCCAGCTGATCCAAATCTTACAATTGGCTCAATTGCTAATTCTTTACATAACTTAGAGAGGATAGATAAGCATCCTCTTGGTGATCTGGAAACAAATGGACTACCAAGGAGTAGTATCTCTCTACTACATGATTTGAGCTCAAGGGATGTTTTAGACCACCACAACTTGAGTGATGGAAAAGCGCCCATCATGCAACCATCGGTACCTACAAAGAGAAATCGGGGTCAAAATTTTGCAAGTTGCCAAAGAACTTGTTACTACAATTGGATAATTGTGCAGGGGAAAACAGAAATCAATACTTATTTGCCTATTTGTTGCTTGTTGCAAGGGGGGTTTTCAAAACCATCCAACTAGGATTTCTGATGGTTGGCATACACATAGATGCCATGTTCAGTAAGTTTTTAGAGAAATTGAGATTTACACAAATATTTACTTTGCCACACTTGATGGATACATTACGAAATAGCTCATCTTCATCTCCGGTCCCATTTTTTCTTGAAAAGGTCTCGATTTCAAGCAATATTGATGGTTATCTTTGTGATGGACAAGCCATACTTGTTGGACATTCCAAACCACTTCAATTCAGGTTTTTTATGCAAGATGAGACACCAATGATGCAGTATAAGGCACATGTAGGTGTGTCAAGTTGGAGTGGTAAGCATTCGCGTTTGGAAAACAGACACCGAAGGCAATGCAATGTTGCCACATGGAGATCCACCTTTGGTGCCAATGGCAGAATATGTCAAGGCTCACGAAGAAGTGATTTTAGGGTTGAAGAATTATATTAAGTTTTGGCAAAATGTAGGGAATGGTTCAAATGTGCCACGATATTATAGAGTTACGATAGATTACTAGAGTAAGGTGATTGACGAGCTTGGAAAAGCAACCATATCAGAGGGAGGCTTGTATGAAAAGTTTTGGCCAACAACTCAGGACTCTTGTCACCTACAATCCACTACAATGAGCAAAAAGATTCCTAGGCCTTGAAGAGTTGAATGATCATTTTTGTGGTCCTCAATGCGATAGACCAAGGGAAGAGTTTGACCCTATGTCTGATGTGCACCAAGGTGACTTTGTTATGCTAGCTCCAAGTGACATGGAAATCTATCCAGTTTGGCTCGCAATGGCTTTATCAGACATAGATAACGATCCTACATCACAAAACTACAATAAAAATTGATTCAATAATGGGAACCTTGTGCAAGAAAGAGTGGGATGTGTGGTTACTCATCCTGTTAGCCTCATTGGCCTCACGGATTTGCTTCCACAGATCGTCTAGACCATTACAGTCCTTACCCATTTCTGTCAATGTTTTAGGCTGGAACCCGTCACTTGTTTCATCTGTTGTATTTGGCACTATGATAGGTTCTCCTCTGGACTCATAGGAATTAGTGATTCTTTCCTTTGTTTCTACTTGTTCCTCTAAAGTTGGTTGGATAGAGGTTGGAGCTGGTGCTTCATGCCAATTTGCAGGTTTACCCAGCGGATCTTCCATCAATGATTGAGCTGTTTCAATCATCTTTTTACACATTTCCAACATTTGTTTTTCTATTTTTGCATATGGATAAGTCATCCACCTTTGCTCCTAGGTTTGGTTCTTCTTGAGTCTGGCTTCATAAGCTTTTAGAAGCGCATCCAACTGCTCATTTACCTTGTCTGCCAGTACAAATCCTCCTGATCCTACACTTTTGGGCTCTGCTATTTCCTTGGGTGATATGGTTGCCGTGGTGTGTGAACTTAAGCTAGCTAGATCCTCTAACCGCTCTAATCTATCCTTTGCATGTTTTAACTTCTCGGATAGAGCTGTTTGCTCTCGTTCTTTCCTCGCTTCCATTCGCACCTTTCTAGCTTTCCAAGTGCTTCTCTGATTTTTCGTTTCTGAACTTTGGGCATCAATTTTTGGCTCTTCCATTATGGGTTCGTTCGTCATTCTTTGATCTTGGGCTCGTGTCACCGCCTAAATAGTTATGATTGTTTCATTTTCTGACCCTCCACTGGAAGGTACTATTTCTAGCATGTTCAAGGTGGTTTTTGCTCCTTTGCTCGGGTTTTTAGGGAAATTGAGAATCATCTGAGTAACTCCACATTGTGCAATATGCGTTGACTCTAATGATTTCATCATGAGGACAGTCTCTTAGCCAATGGTCTCCACCACACTTGTAGCAGGGTCCCTTGGGTTGTTGAGGTGCTCCTTGAGCTTCCCTTTGGGGGTATGCATGTCACTGACCGCCCATGCCTCCATTGGCTATGAACAACAACGTTCGTTCATCTAAGCTATATCTTCCTTCTCCTGCTGTCTGTGCAGTTTTTGGTGGTCCTATACTTCCTATCATGCTCCATGGTTCTGGTGTCGAGGGTTCTTCCGGTGGATAATAGACAGAGTTTTCCGCATACCCATTGGGATCTTCATAATATGCATGCATAGGCACCAAAGCCTTATCCTTTGATTCGATTACGATGGGTGTGTATCTTATACCGACTGGTCGTAATCCTGGTAGGGGTGGTTGTTGTCCCAACACTGGTTGTGGTCTTTCTACACCTACAGGTCCTGGTAGGTTGCCTCCTTGATACCTAGGCATCGGTGGAACTTGAGGAGAAGCTACCTGAGCTTGGGGAGCGTAGGGTCTCTCTCTCACACATCCTTTGTTATAATAACATTCCTCTGTCCCATGGTTTGTCCATTTTTTTTCAATAGCACACCACTTGGGCTGTTTAGCTTGGGGTTTGGCGTACAAGTTAATCTTTTTTACACTTCATCTACAAGCAACTCTTAGTTTACAGCTACTTCTCCTTTTGGTGCTGTCTTAGAAGACTTGCTTCCACTTTGTTGTGAAGATGAACCGTCATCAAGGTCCTTGAACTCCCCCTCTTTGTAGACCGCACAATTTTCCACAAGGTAAAGAGCCTCCTTGGTCAACTCATTCAACATCGTGCTCCTCTTCATATGTAAGTATTTCTGGAGATCTGCATTCCTTAGTCCTTGGATGAATATAAGCATAAGTTTGGATTGAGTTGGCAGTTCTTCCACAGGACAGAACTTAACATATCTTTTTAGTCTTAGGGCTGCTTTTCGTACACATTCCCCATCTTTCTGTTCGAATTTATGGATTTGTGAGACGGCATTATGAGCTATCCCCCTTTGTGAGAATTCCTCAATAAACTCGTCAAACACTTCTTCCATACACTCAAAGTCTCTATGCTCTACAGAGTCAAACCAAGTAGCAGCATCATCCTCTAGGGTTAGTCCAAACCCTGCAAATTGGGGAGGGAAGTCTAACACCTCTTCAGCTCTAATTACATGCACAAAGGCTGCTACATGATCTCTTGGGTCTCTGTTTCCTGTGTATTTCTTGTTTATCCATTTTTGCACTTGAGAAGGTCTAATTCTATGATGGTCTACAAACCTCATCATTGGATCTCCACGTCCTAATTGATATACCTCCTCAGGTCTTCTGTAGTAGGCTGGTTCCTCTCCCAGTGGTGCTCCTAAGCCATAATTTCTAACAGTTCTCGCCAGAGATGGTTCATCTCTTCGAAGTCGTTCTATGGGTGGTCCTCTAGGCTCTGTTGACCCTTGAGTCTTTGGCTTACTCTCTCCTTGATACCTTGAATAGAGTGGTGGTTCTTGCAGATCCCTTAGCCCTCGTGCGGCTTCATAACCATCTCGGTTTCGGTCTTGCTTCATTGTCGTCGACTGTCGAAGCCATGCCTGCAATGATGGCTGGTTTGCTGGTTGGTTTTGGTTGTTGAATGCTTGCGGTCAAGTGGAATGTGAGGTAGCATCATACTCTTCAGAAAAGGTATTTGTTGACTTGCTTGGGGTGTAGGTGTCTCTTGGCACTTCCTCAAGGGCATATGCTGATGCTCCTAGACCTGTTGCCTTTTCTACCTCCTCTAGTCGAATACGTTGGTATTCTCGCCCGTATCTATCAACAAAAACTATACCCTTCCCCATAGCAGTTTCATAAGAGAATAAGTAAAGAACCTTGTCTTTGCTTAATTCGTTCAAGTATGGTTCTTTGCTACGAAAGTAAGTGACTATCCCCTCACTCTCATGCTTGTAGATTCCGACGTTCTCATTATAAGTTGGAACCCTGGTTGTTTTCTTATCATACATAAAAATAGCTCCAGACCGATCAATGTTTGGTGGAGATTCTTGAGCTTCTAAAACCATTTTCCCTTTCACCACGTTATCTCCATATCTGTTGTAATCTTCAGAGTTACTAACTATCAGATAGTGGTTCCCCTTTTCGTCTTAGAATCTATCTCCATCATCATAGACTCGAATTATATCCAATGTCTGAGCCGGCCTCTCTTCGATACAAATGCACTTGAGTCCTCGATAGTCAGAATAGACTAGGGCTCCCCTCGAGTTTGTTCCCTCTAAGAAGATCACAGTGAGCTTGGAATCATTCAAAGGATTTAGGGAGGTGCTTCCTCCTGGCATTGGTCCGTCATAAGTGAAACCTCCTGACTGTTGACTACCCATCATGAAGAAATATTTGTCTGACGAAGTATCAGTATCACTACCTTCCTCAATAATAGGTGCTAGTGGATCTAGCCTTGCCTGAGTTACACTCTCCTCGGTGGACACTAAGCTACCTTGGCCACCTGCCACCTTCTGGTCTCTAAAAATGTATCTTCCTGATCTTAAATTCATCAAACTTATCAATGCAATTTACCACAAATTGAACCACTCACCTGGCAAAGGATCAGTGTCCGCACAACTTCTTGCTTTGCTGTTGAATATACCTGTACACAAGCGTTTAATTTTGGCAATCAAATCAAAGCATTTATCTGCTAGAGGTTATCTTACTAATGATTGGTATAACTGGAGAGTTAATCTCAACCACTACTGTATTTTATACACTGTTGATGTTCTGGATTAGGTCTGCTAATCTGGAATTGTACTTCCCTCGGATGTTGGTCAATTTATGTGAAAAAGTCTGAATTCAGTCTTTGCTCCGTCAAATGGACAAACAAGGTCCAAACTCACTTTTCAAAGAAGTTCTAGAACCCTTAATCCAAATGGAATCTCACTATCTAAGCCCAGTCAAATTTTCTCGTCAGTAGGCCCCAATAGACATCCTACATGTAGGATGTCTCCTGCTTTGTTTTGCCTGGATTTTTTCACTATGGATTCCCCTTGATTTTTGCACTATGGACACCTATAAGATGGTCAATGGATCAAAAATCTGTTCTGACAGCCTGTTGCTGATCTTGATCAGTCTAATCAAGTCCAATTTGGACCAAGATTGACTAGGGGGCTTGCCTCAGGCTATACAACACCTTGTTATGCCCACTGTCAGTATCTGGCTTTAATTTCTTGCTTTAGACATTCTACGCGTAGAATGTCTTTTTCATAAGAATGGATTCAAATTCAAAACACGGGCTTCCCTTGAGTTTATGATTTATGATTACTTTGGTATGCTGAAAATTAGGTTTGGAGTGAAAAATCGCACAGAAGACATCCTACGTGTAGGATGTCTTTTTGGCCTGTTTGACCCCAGACTTGACCCACAACTTCCCCTTGATGTCAGCAACCCAGTGGTATGCTTAGATTTTGGTTTGGATTTCAAAAGTCCCCAATTTTAGCTGTTCTTGCCTTTTTCAGTCAAAAGTGCTAAAGTCTACTTTGAACCCAATTTTCTCACCCAAATGAGATGAAACCCATCTCAGTCACTCAATATATCATGCAGGTCATGCTCGTACAGCCATCATATCGTTTTGGTCTTAAAATAATGCTTGGCACAATTTGGGTAGGATGTCTGGCCATTTCAGTCTATCTAGTCTTATCCTCTCAAGATATGGTCAAATTTCCACTTTCCAGTTGAAAATACAGTAAACCCCACCTTCTGAACACATTGGTCAACTCAAAGTCCCAAAATTCCCACCAGATTAGCCTGTAGACATCCTACGCATAGGATGTCTCTTGGCTTGAAATTAAATTTTTTCATGACAGAAATGCTCTTGATGCTCTGCAGCTCTATGAGAAACACTCACAGTAACTTTTGGACTTCACTTAGGCTTTCAAACACACTTTTGCGTCTTTTACAAACTTGTGATGAATTTACCAAGAAAGTATACATGCATGAAGTGCTCTAGATCCTGAATCATGATGTCCTACTTACTCTACTCCTACTCATCATGTGAAATGATGATAATGGTGTTTTGGTTGGTTTCTGGCCTCTCCGGACTCTCAAGCTCTTCTCTCACCGCTTCTACCACTCCAACTCCTACTCAAGAACTGAAGGAATACCTAAAACTATCTTTGTCTACCTAAATTTACCTAAGTCAAAGGATCTATGCCAGACACACGCTTCCTAGACTCCCTCTAAGACCTAGAGAGTCGTCCACCCTCTGATCCTATCTAAATTCAAAACAAGACTCTTGGCAAGCCATAAATCCCTATCCTCAAGGACTAGTCTCGGTCACCTACCTAAGGTTTTCGTCCTCGGCAACGGCGCCAATGTTGGACGGATACGCCGCGACGGACGTCAGCACAGCGAGAACTCACCTAACAAGATTTGTGAGCTAAGGACGAAGCTCGAGCCGCAGGCGCATGGAAGCAAGTATAAGGTGTCAACCTACACTCGACCGACTCCTAACTAATTCCTACAGAGGTCTCTACCCAATGTCTTAAGTCACAGCCTTCAAGAGTGCATAAAAGGAAACTTCCTACAACGCTTTCTAGAGCCGAACACCCATCAAACAATCTCGAAACACCACAGAACTTGAAGGAGACCCTACTAACACTAATAGGTCGCTCTCCCTAAGGTCTATGAACCAAAATCCCAACCCAAAACACCGGGTGCAAAATCATGTAGGATGTCTGGCCGAAATTTGCAGGTCTTAGTTTCCAAAATCTAAAGTGCCTAATGTGTAGCTCTACTCAATGTGAACGCGTGGATATGCTGAAATGCAAAATCGGACAACATATGCTCACCAAATCACCAGATGAAGCTCGTAGAAGGAGCTTGCAAAACCGGACCGGACGTGCGCAATGTAGGTATTGGCACGTAGCTCTCGTCGGGGGCAACACGCTGAACTTCTCTGCACTCGATTCCGACCACCGGTGCACATGTAGCGTCAAGATGAAGCTCACACTCTCTCTCGTACACAGTACGCTCACTCCCAGACTTCAAAACTTCTTCTTTAAAAATGACAAAAGGTTTTTCATTAAGGTCAAAAAGTGGTATATATACCTTACAATTCTCAAACCCTAAAGTTCCACATTAACTAACTACTAGAACTGGGATACAATCTGGAAACTTCTATTAAGCCCCAATATTTACAAGGTGAAAAATCGGGTTTCCTCAATAAATGAATAATTACAAAAAATGATAATCTTCCAAGTAGTCAGTTTCCATGGGGTGTGTCAAGCTTCTAACAGTGGTACAAATGAGGATATAGGCACCGGTATGAGCATCATTATGCACACCGGTACAATCATCTATATAAGCGCCGGTATAGATACCGGTATAGGTGCTGGAAATTCAAGAATCAAAATCTCCTCCAGATCTACCTACACATATACCGACGCTCGTTTTTGACTCTGATAATTTGGTGTCAATATTTGAGTGAGCTCTTGTACTCTCTCTCTCTCTCTCTCTCTCTCTAAGTCATCACACTTATTTATAGCTTGGAATATACACTTTCAAAGGCAATGACAAAGTGCTAGAGGAAGGATTGGTGATCCTTAATAGAGCAGATCAGTAGATCTTGGCAGTCAGCCTGATGTTGGTGATGTCGAGAGGGGAGGCGTTTGTAAAAAAGAAGTTTAAATTGAGAATATCGTCCATACATCTTGCAGTATGTATAAATTGTGTGAGTTTTTTTGTGTCTATACTGGTGAATAGGAGAATCCCATAGGAATCCCTTTTTGTTGTTTAAAACAGTTTGTTCCAAGTTGGATAAAACCATTGTTGAGGAGCCACCCAATGAAGGTGAACTATCAAACTAGTTTGGTTAAAATGAAGAGGGGTATTGTGCGTATATTTTTTAACCCATGTTGGTTCTTTGATGAGAGACATAGCAAAATAATGGTTTTTTTCTCTATTTTTAAAGGCAAGATCAATCATCTCTTCTAAGACCAAGAGCAAACCGTAAGGTCCAAAAATGGAAATGTTTTTCTAGCATTGTGTTATGTCTGCTGTATAGACATGTGTAACATGTTTTGGAAGGTTTAGAAATAGTTTGATACTATTCTTAATAATCCAAAATGGATTGTAATTGATCCCCAAAAACTCGCGAGTGGTTTCTTGTTTACCTACAGAGTAAATTTCTAGTTTAATTAGGATCAAATTAAGACATTTGGTCAAGGAGTCCGTAATTTCAATATAGTTTCCATTGGAGGAATCTGAGATCCATCTAAATTTATGTTTATGTGCTTTGTAAGTGGTAAAAAATACAGGTAGTTTTTTGCTCTCCGTATTGTAACCAATTTCTTAAAGTTAAGATGTAAGTGGATTCTCGGTATCAACTAGGTTAAGAGCAGAAATGGAGAATTCATCACCATTCAATCTTTCAAGTGCAGCTAAATGCACCAGTTATTTACAAATAATTAATGATGTGTTACCAGACCCACAATAAAGAATTTAGATGCTAGATCTCTTATTTTTGTGATTATATTAAGAGTAAACTAAGTAGTGTCTGTACTAAGCCACTGTGGATTCAGGTTACCTACTTTGTTTGAAAAGTTATGAAAAAGTAGTTGAGAAAGGGTGTGGATCACCTCTGACTCCAGTTGGAGTTTATTAACCAAGTTGGTTAAGCAGTTAAGAAGGGCACCAAAAGCTAAGTGAGGGTTGAATTGTGGTAGGGGAATATGATTCAATCCTGTTTTAGTAGTGCATGAATCGCATGATCCTGGAAAATTTCTAAGTTTGAATTACAAATATGTGAGCCAAATTTGTCAAATTGTGATGTATATTCTGTATAATTAGCACAATTACAGGTAGGGTGTTGTGTAATCTTAAAAATTCAGTATTGTAAAACCATTTTTTTAGTGGATATGTGTATTTCCATCCAAACAAAACTGAATTAAGTAGAGAAGTATTACCAAATTTTTGATGAAATATCTCCATAAAAATGGACTTAGGTGGATATAATTCTAGAGTTTTGTTCACAAAAAGACAATGCATGTTTTTTTGGTTCTAAGCCTCCTTTTTATTCAAGATCTTCTTGCCCACCATATTGGTAGTAACCTAAAAATATTACAATCACATATCAAGAAGATGTTTTACAGGAAGTTTTTTGGCTCTACCTCTACCAATGTAGATTTTAGTTTTACATCTGCCAAAATAGAACTTGAAATAATAGAGGGAGTCAAAAAAGAAGTAAGCAAATTAGGAGTGTTAGTTAAAGAAATAGGTCGTTTTAGGGATGGGGTAGATTCTTCTTTCGTATTAGGTTTAAGCAAACTAAGAAGAGTCTTCACTCCTTTGTAGTTGCCATAGGATGTTAGAAAAGTTCCAGGTTCATCTTCTTTAAACTCTTTGAGAACTTCAAGCATCATGTTGCGGAAGTGAATGAAAAACATTTGAGCTAAAACCAAGTTACGAGCTTGTCTACCTAGCCATGAGCCTATTAATAAGTGAAAGTCTGCAGCTTTGTCTGGGAATAATAATTCTAGGTGATTAAGAATGTATAAAACTGCATGATCAAACCAAATGATGCTTGATTCGCATGCTTCTTTGTTGTGGAGGAACTTGCTGGCACATTTGATATAGGGACTATAAGTGTTCCTAAAATAATCTGAATAGTAGTCTGCATTTAGCTTGGAGAAAGCCATAATACCCTGTGTGCGTCCATAAATCCCAGTATTAGTAGAGCATTTTGCAAGATCCAAAAAGTTCATGGTAAAGGGAGAACTGATTAACTCTCCTTTATCCAAGAATTGTGTATCTTTAAGAATATGAACTCTACATTCATCCATGCAGGCAGCACAAAAATTGGCTAAGAATATCCATGATTCAAGTGAGATAGGCACAAGGGTCCAACTTAAGTTGATTGTCCATACTTATACCTTCAACATCTACTTCTTTTAAAGGAAGAAATGGTAAGCATTTTGACACTTTAGGAACCATTTCTAAAAGAGTGGACTCACTAAGCGAGCATAATTCATGTTGAAAATTCTTAACAACCTCCAGTACCGCCAAAAATTAGGAGATTTTGGACTCACTTTTGGGCCTTTTGGTTTTAGAGAGAGAGTGGCACTCGACTAATGAGGAAAAGGCTAACGTTACGTTGAAAATTGGCATTTTAGAGTGAAAATCATTGAGAAAATAAGGAAAAACAAGAATTTTGTTATTCAAACTATACAATGTCACACTTTCAAAACGTAAATTCTGTAAACTGTACTAACTTTGTACCAAAAAATTTTAGAACTTTCATTGAAGGCTCCATCCAATATCTATGTTCCTGCCCAAATGTAACTTTGAGTAACTCTACTTCCCTCTAGAAATTGTCTTCCCTTTTTCATATTTTTGCTAACTCTACTATCTCTTCTAGTGCACACCATGACTACCTCTTGAAGCCCTAACACTACAATTGAATTTGTTTCCATTTTTAATAGTTATACTGCAAATGATCAGTCGTGGATACCATCTAGAATAACTATCAAGAGTAGGGTACTATTGCAAATGAGGAGGAGGAAGAGGAAGCTACACAATGATTTTGTGAAGGCTTTCAAGGGTCAAGTTAAATATTTTAAAGTGTGTGCACAAAGGAAGCGGGTGAAAGAGGTCCTCATACAGCATGCACGTAAACTTATCTCCTCCTAGTTTTCCACGGTATCGACCCAACAGTATGGTATTTTGAGCATAAATTTCATTCAGTGCATGTTTATTTCCCAAGGCTTATGGTTGATATCATGTTTGATATGGTGCATATATTTATCCATCGAACAGGACAAACTCGCAACAACCAGCTGAGAGCATAGTTGGGATTTTTTATGCTTTCTATGAATTTATTGGTGAGAAAATATACCGAAGAAGATCACAAAAGGATCTTTCACATAATGTAGTATTATTTTATGATATGTCATATTTGGAACCGTGAATATTGTTTGCCTGGTGTCATGTGACTCATTTTTCACTTCCATCATTTGACCACAAGGATTGGTCTTTGCTACCATCCCAAACTAGTGAAAGCTTCAAGAATAGGTTGTTTTAGTATATACAGAAGTCCCTCAAGTATTTGATTGCTACAAAGATTGTTAGGCTCACTCTATTTAAGCCTATTGAAGTGTTTGTAGATTTCTTCTTCGATGAGCAAATAACAACTACCACAACAATTTTCATTTGCAAGTCTCAGAGCTGTTTGGACTATTTAGATGATAATTGGGATAGTAAATAGTTGGAGGGCAAAATCTGTATTTTGCAAAAGAAGTCCATAATTTGCAACTACATTATAAGCTCTCAAATTTCATAGTATCATTTTACCATTTTACATATCATCTTCTTAGTGGGCAACTTATTCTAGTCGACCAATATAAAGAGTCTAACTCTGAGAACAAAGCTTTAGCAGTGGAGATCTACTTTTGAGAGAGCCTACTTACTGTGATGAGCACAATGTCAAGTACAAATCTTGCATAGCTTAGGGTAGATCTTACATATGAAGACCTGCCACTACTGCCAATGTATGCAGTCAGTCTCAACAATAGAAAGGTACTAACTAAATGGAAAAATTTCACTTGTCTTCAATGCCTTAAATTCATAGATACTAACACTTTGTTTTCCTTAGATTCCAAGATGCAAGGAGAAAACAACATTGTGCAAGGAGTCCCTCTCATTTTCACTTCACTTGATTGTTTCAATCGGAGGCTAGGTCACAAACCATGTGCACGCAATGTGTGCACCCAAGATGTATACCCTAAAATGATTAATACAAAGACATTTTCTATCGTTCATACATTGTCTCAAAATAAGAAAACTTTCTATTGTCTCAAGGCTTTATACATTGTAATTTTTTATTCAAAATTTATACAAAGGGGCGATGATTATTGCCTCCTGCCCGTGTTTCTACCATTACTCCTCTACCCCCTGCCTTAATTGCTACCACTACTCACCTGTCCCTTCCCTTATTGCTACCACTACTCCCCTACCCTTTCCCTTGGTTAGTGCTTCTTCTCCCTCGGGGGACACTGGTCTTGGGTTCCCTGTCATGTCTCTCAAATGCATGGGCTTCATCCATTAGTCTCTCATGCATATTTAACCTGTGAGGTTTAACTGTGTTCTCTCTCTTGACGTTGATGTGTAGTCAAATCCTCTACTTCTGTGGTATATTGATTGATTTCTTCTTGCATGTATTAAACCTCTTCTTGAGTCTGTTCGTACCTTTGCGTGATTTCTTCAATGCGGGGTTGTTCAAAATCCTCATCTCATGCGCTTTCCTCTCTTGATCGACTATGCACCAAAATTATGATATGCTAAATTGCCACCATAACAAAAAAATTGTGTGCATCATAGAGGGTGTAGTTATGTAATTGAACGTCGTGTAGATGTGTGATATAAGAAAGTAAGTAAATAAGTATCTTACTTTCATAAAGGCATTGCAACAATACAAGCACTTAAACAACATGCGTACTTACGTTTGGTACATCCAAAATTTGGCTTAGAAGGAGCATAGCATTCATACACGTCCTCCATCCACAATTGAAATTATTAGTCTAAGTGGGCAAGCTGACCCATGGATGCTCAGTGGCAGCACCTAGATCATGTTCTAACAAAATGTGCTCCACACAACAAAACATTTTTTAGTGGAACTACATACATAAGCACTTGCTCACTAGGGCATTAGAAACAGACACTACATGCAAAAGCATAAAGATAAGCCTTACGACTTTACATGCCCATGGAATATCATGCTTTGTCCGGAGTTTTTGTAGTGGACGACCTTCGCTTCAATGTCAAATAACACAAGACTCCAATGTTCCCTACACAAAAAGAAAACATAAAAACTATCGATGATGAGAAATAGCAAGACCCTAAATGAAACATAGCTTTGCATACCAGCACAAATCTCACCTTTGATTGTAGGAAATGACCAAAAAGTGTGGTAGATCCAAGTTCTTTGCTGAACCAGCCCAACGGTAATGACATTCTGTTGTTTTGAAGCATAGGTGATATAAGCAGATCTATTACATAGATTTTTTCCTGCACATTTGAAGGAAGAAGTGAGATTGCATGCTTGACATGAAAAAGAACTAGCCTTTACAATGGTTATTGGATATATAGAGATAGGTTAGAACAAAGCAATTATAGACCTTGAAATGGTCATTTAAGTCCCTAATCGCTTGGTTTTAACGCGGGTCAATACCAAGTGATTAGTGGCCTTAAAGATTTCCAAGTGTGTCTATTCGCTTGGTACGGACCTCAAACTAAGGTCAATACCGAGCGAATAGTGACCTTGTAAATCTGGAAGGGTCCCTATCCGCTTGGTACTAACCCCAACATCGTCAGATAATGAACCTTATCTTTACCACATAGCAGTTGGAAGACTACATCCATTGCATTGGTGTTGGAGAAATTGCGCTTGCAAAGAAAATCTTGTCGATTGAGGTTGATAACAGAGGCGGCCTGTGATTGTCAGGGAAGAGGAATATGTGCTTGAAGAGGTGCTAAACTAACAAGAATTTGTAGTTCTTCTTTGTTTTCTTCATTGATTTGTTGTACAATATGCCAATCTTCTTGCACACGTTCTTTCTCTTCGCTAGCTTGTTGTTGCTCTACGTTAGCTGGTAGTTACAAAGAGGTACTTTCTTGTTGCTTCTCTTGAGAAGACTCTGGCCCTACCTCACTACGCTCTTCTCTTATCGGCTCAGGGTCTAAATTGTCAAAATTCTCCCTGGTGGACTCTGGTTAAAGGGTTGTGGGATCCTCTCTTTCCTCCTTGTTCGGCTCTGGTTCTACCTCTGCGGGTTCCTCTCTCGTTGGCTCAGGCTCTAAACCGGGTTGGTCCTTACTAGTGTTCTTTGAATCTACCCGTGAGGGGCTCTATCTACCTGTGCACACTCCTCCGTGGTGTGTTCGTGCTCCTCCTTGTTGACCCGTGATCTTCTGCATCTATTACTGTCAACCGTTGAAGGATCTGCCTATTGTGCACGAGGATGGAGGGGGGGGGGGGGATGTTAATAATATCCATTATATCATTGTCTCGGATTGGAACTAGCTAAAGAAACCCATCATAGCAGAAATGCAGCCTACGGAGGGTGTCAAAATCCTTGGGCATAACTGGGACATGATGAACATGCGTTGCTAGGATGTAGCCATCACTAAAAAATTCAATGAGGTAATCCTCTACAATCTCCTAGAGGCAAACAAGAGCACTGCTGGCCCATCACATGCCCACTATCTAGTTCTCACATATCTCTCGCACCACTCGTTGAAAGGGAGGCCTTGGAATGGCTGGTTGCATGTGCCTTTGGATCCTATGCAGCCCCTGTGGGATGTATTCGTAAGATGTTGCGGGATATGTGTTCAAAACCTGAGCTGGGTAGGCCCCGAGCCTCTGGAAATGAGAGGTGTGAGAGAGAATAAGAAGAACAGATGCAAAAGGCTATTTAAATCACCGCAATCATCAATTGATCGATTCAATGCTTTGAGTACAACTTAATTCTTAGCCAAGGTGGACTCTTAACAACACTGTCACTTGGATCATTTGCTAACTAGGAGTTTAAGCTCCCATTTTACATGATTAACCAGTTCATTAATGACATCGGGGCTTAATAAGTTATTTAATCAATATTTGGAATGATGACGGTGATGGAAATTTTCCTTTGTCACTTTAACTGCTTAACATACCCTTAAGAGCTCTCTGCACCCCTTCCATTCCTTTGATTGTCCTCATAAAGCTTCTCTAAGTGCCTTCCTTAGTAGCGTGCTCTTACCCTCCTTCCATTGCTTTAGCTATCAACAATAAGCCTCCAGTTTGTCTTTTGATGTTGTCAAGAACTCTCGAAACTCTCTTTGATTGTCTTGCTTTGATTGGTTGAGCACCTTTTGGAGATACTTGCAAAGAGAGAATCCCTCAAATATCATGCTCTTACCTTGATTTTTGGCTCCTTGTTCTCCTCTTCTCAAGCTTAAGTCCGAGAAAGAGAGAGAGAGAGAGAGAGAGAGAGAGAGAGAGAGAGAGAGAGAGAGAGAGAGAGAGAGAGAGAGAGAGAGAGAGAGAGAGAGAGAGAGAGAGAGTTCTTTTTGCTTGCCTGTCACACCTTGGTTCTCAAGAACGAGAGAGAGAGAGAGGAGGAGCCTTGCTTCGGATCCTCCTTTTGCTTGCTTTACTAGCCGAGGATGAAAGAGAGGTAGAGAGACCGACTTCTTTCCTTGCTTCTTCAAACCGAGGACAAGAGAGAGGAAGAGAGCTGGTTCCTTTCCTTGCTTCTCCAAATCGAGGATGAGAGAGAGGAAGAGAGACCGGCTTTGATTTGATTCTCCCCTTCTTCTTACCCTCATGCCTTCCTCATGAAATCTTCTATTGCTTATGGCCGACACCTTTTTTTTGCTAGCCAAAACGTTCTTTTTTCCTCAGCCCATAACTCACGGCGCCGTGTCTTATGGGGCACGGGACGCAGCATGATGACATGGCAAGAGCTGGCCCGAAATTGAGCGCCATGGCAAGCAGATGCATTTTTGTCATTGCAGCGCCCTCATCTGCCGCTCATACAGGCCGACAAGACATCATTTCCTTTTGGTGCAGTCTCTCTTCGTAGCCCCTGTCCCCATCTCCTTCCTTTTTATTTTCCTCTTCCCACTCAATTAACCTAAAGCCCTTATTTTCTTTAATGGGCGGCTAGTGGTCCTACCACCTTGGACAACCCTTTGGCTTAATTTTTGGGTGGCCGCTGGCCCTTGTTGGGCACCACATTTAGCATACATATTGGGCAATCATTGCCAAGCACAACATCTTTCTCCAGTCGTCCTTGACTAACATTATCATCGTGAATTTTGTGGCCCGTATCCACATCTCATATACTCCCACATGCCCTTAAGATGCAGGTATATGTGATTGCATTTGTCCAAAAGTGTTCCTTTCGCATATAGTTAATTTCCGTAGAGCTTCCTTGCCACAATCGTGTTGGCATTCCCCACAATCATTGCACTTCAAGAGATGACATTCCGAACACAAAGCTCTTCAAAATCCTTATGTGCTTCTATACAGCACCACATTTGGTCCGGATCCAGTGCTACCCAACCACAGTGATGACATAGATTTTGACTAAAGCAGTGCCAAGTTCAAGTCCTCTCGCATATATAATTATCAGCGCACCACAAAAAGTAACATTCCTAAACTTGGTTGAAGAAAAAAACTCCCAGATGGTAGTCCGATTGAGGCGACCGATCTGGCATAGAACTGGCCCCCGAGGAAAATTAAACGGCCAATATCTTGGCAACCAGAACTCCGCTTGCTAATCTAAAAAGATTGAGTGTGCACATAGTGAGCACTTTAAGACCATGCATTCATTTCAATTTTGTCCCCTTAGCTACTACAGCTGCCCAGTCCGGTACGGATTTGCAATTTACTCAAACTTTAAACTGCCAGAACTTCTTCACGGTAGCTCCAATAGACGAGCCGTAAAGACAGGCCAGTAGAGCACTTCAAGCACTATAGTCCTATATCATAAACTTTCATTTGTGATCACTTTAAGCATACTCTTTTTTAGCATCACCAAGCGACCAGTTGGCCTTTTAAAGCCGCATATGGCATACATTAATCATCAAACCTTGCATGTTATCAAGCCCTGATCACTGATAAAAAATGAAGTAGACTTCAATCAGGCACAATGTGCATCCTTCTGATAATTTTACCATCGGGAAAGTGGAGTGGCACGACATCCACTGCACAGCCTCCGGTCTATGTCAACTGCACTTCAATCTGCATTTGCTATAGGTACCTCAAGCTCTTTGTCATCATGAGACTCACATAAATGGTAAAGATATGAAAGAGTATATAAGGCTTATACCTTATCATCAATATTCTAGCTTAACCATTAGGTAGATGCCCATCAAAAAATCTTTGAACTGTATCTGCAGTGAATCCAAAGCATTCAATTATAAAAAACCGGTTTAGTGAACCCGTCCAGACTCAATGATCCACTTCATGATGCACACGGCTTGACCATTAAGATTGCTTTAAAGAACCCTATCAAGCTCAAGTATTCCTTACTCTGTTTGCACACGGAATGGCCGTCAAGTCCTTTACTTCAAGTTCTGGTAGCAGAACCAAATCAAAAGATGTGAAGATACTTGATCAATTGTCCAAAGATTTCAATTGGAAGCTAGCAATGTAACCTTATTGATCACATAACCAGAAACTTTTCTGACTTACCATAATCTAGAAACCAAATCCTAGTACCATGCAGCCTGCTACTACAACAGATAACTGGTTCTCTTCAAATCTACAATTTGCACCTCAGTATTCCCGAGGATCAAATGGGAAACCAATCATTTGCCCCACTATGAGCATTCCTTTAAAAAAGTTGAACCATCCTCCAGGGTCATAGGGAAAATACAAGAATTTCCAATCAGTATAGCATAAACATAAATTAACCCACAAATCTTCATAAAAATCACCTGGATCATATGGTATATAAGTCAATTTTCCAAGGCCATGCATATATCTGTCACGTCTTGGATCAAAAGCTAGCTCAACATACCCTACATCATAGGGTAACATCAAATTCCATATAGCATCAGGTAGCACTAGATATTGCCATATCCCATGTGCAACTGGCTCATCCAATTGTCAATCATCCATCACAGGTAAAAGCATTAGTAGTGCACCTTCACTCTCACTAGTATTAGAATTCCAATCATGCATCTTTGAATACATCAAGTCTCTGACATCAAAAAACAATTCTCTATCTTGTAGAGGCTCAAAATGAAGTAGAGCATCATCCAGCAACTGCATAAGGTCATCATTAGCTACATCTGGATAACGTTGTTCATGCATGAATCTAGATTGATTGGTATCCTTAGAATGTGTATTTGATCATCCTTCCAAAGCTACATCCAACAAGCACATAAGATCTAGGTCCACCGCTTTAGAAGTTTCCTCCATCCTGCACATCCCAGGTTGCTGTAAACTAAGATTTCCACATATAACATGCATACTAAATACATCTGCTGTAAACTGCTCTTCAAGTCTTTCACCCTCATCCAAATATCTTTGCACTTCTATAGGACAAAGTTCACCAGTCACATTGAAACCAATCATATTCAACACCAAGAGATTGCACTTCACTTTGCATCGCTCTGAATCAGCATCAGCAAGTTCATGATCATTCTGCCATAGTGTGAGCCCTGTGTCACAAATTCTTGATAAAGAAGAATTCTACTCCTCCTCTAAACCATCATCAAATTTGGGATCACTCTGCCACATCGGTAGGTTTAGGTTACAGAAACTTGTCAAAGAAGGAGTCTACACCCCTTTTGATTCATCATCATCACATTCAAGACAAATTTTCCACCTTGGTAGCTTGGCTTCACAACAACTTGTCAATGAAGGAGTTTGCACCCCCTCTAAATCAATAGTTTTCAGATCTTCAAGCACATACTCTTGCTTAACCAAGTCCTCAAAATCTGGTACATCCAAATTCAATAAATCTAGTATACCAAAATCCATGATCATGCATGATGCTGCTCTCAATAGCAGCAGCCTTGATTTGACATATAACATATGAACCATCAATCAAATCTTTGGAAAAATATGTACTAGTATCTTCAATCAACTCTATGGTAGAATCTGTACGAGAAAATTTTTCTCTAATTCTGAGTCAGTAGCAAAAGTATCAATTGTACCTGAATCTTCATGTATGTCTACTTTAATATGACTGCACTCATTCACCTGCAAAAATTCTTCTTGAGCTTTAGCCACTCTTGCTTTGATCCTCTGATTTTTTTTCTCTTGTACTGCATTTATAAGTTCTTTATAAAATTCATCCTATGTATCCTGAACTACACGTGTAGATTCTTTAAAAACTCACCCTATGTATCCTGAACTACATGTGTAGATTCTTTGCAAAATTCACCCTGTGTATCTTGAACTACACGTGTAGATTCCTTGCGAAATTCACCCTGTGTATCCTGAAGCTGTAAAACCTCACCCTCAAAGACTTCTAATTCATGCACAACATCTGTAAAACCCAACTTTCCATACACAACTTTAACTATGTCTTCATCCTTAGCCTCTAAGAAGGTAGTATCATGTACAATACACTCATCAATTACAGCTTCTAACTTTGATCGTACTTGTCCTCGAATATCTGTGTAATTTGGTAAACTTGGACTTTGTTCTTGATAGCTTTCATAATGCTCGTAACTTACCTATAAAATAGCTTCTTTGAAGTATTCCCAATCGTTGTAGCCTTTGGTAGCCTCATCTGAACTCACTAACTGCTCAAAAGGTCTGATCATTAACTCTTCTAATATTCCTCTTACCTTGGTTTCTAACTCATAGCACTCTAGGTAGCCCTCTGGATCATATCCATCAAAGACTCGTTGTATACTTCATCTAAAGTTGCATCCAAAGATTCATCCATTTGATTTTTCTTCTTTACGGTCTCCATTTCAAGTAGAGATCCTTGAAGCAATTAAAGCATCTTCAAAAAATCTGGAACTATCAACTTATCATCAAAGCCATTTGCACTTAGCTCTGCAATCATCTTCATCATCTGCTCTAAATTCTCCATCTTTACCTCCCACCCGGACTTGTTTCACGTCGGGTTCACCAAAGATGTCGGGGGATACGTGTTCAAAACATGAGCCGCGTAGGCATCGGGCCTCTGGCTGTGAGAGGTGCGAGAGAGAATAAAGGGAACATATAAAAAAGGCTATAGAAATCACCGCAATCATCAGTTGATCGATTCAATGCTTTGAGTACAAATTAATCCTTAGCCAAGGCGGACTATTAACAACATCGTCACTTGGATCATCAACTAGCTAGTAGTTTAAGCTCCCATTTTACATGATTAATTGGGTCGTTAATGACACGGGGCTTAGTAAGCTATTTAATCAACCTTCAGAATGATGACGATGATGGAAATTTTCCTCTGCCGCTTTAACTGTTTCAACTACCTTTAAGAGCTCTCTGCTGCTTCCGTTCCTTTGATTGTCCTCATAAAACTTCTCTAAGTGCCTTCCTTAGCCTGCTCTTATGCTCCTTCCATTGCTTCAATTATCAACAATAAGCCTCAAGTTTCTCTTTCGAGGTTGTCAAGAGCTCTTGAAACTCTCTTTGATTTCCTTGCTTTGCTCGGTCGAGCGCCTTTTGGAGCTACTTGCAGAGAGAGAATCCATCCAATCTCACGCTCTTACCCTGCTTTTTGGCTCCTTGTTCTCCTCTTCTCAAGCTTAAGTCCAAGAACAAGAGAGAGAGAGACAGAGAGAGAGAGAGAGAGAGAGAGAGGGGGGGGGGGGGGGGGGGAGATAGAGTTCTCCTCCATTTCTTGTTTCACCTTGATTCTCAAGAACGAGAGAGAGAGAGAGAGGAAGAGCCTTGCTTCGGATCCTCCCTTTGCTTGCTTTACTAGCCAAGGAAGAAAGAGAGGAAGAGAGACCAGCACCTTTCCTTGCTTCTCTGGACCGAGTACGAGAGAGAGGAAGAGAGAGCGGCTTTTCTACGATTCTCCTCTTCTTCTTACCCTCATGAAAGCTTCTAGTCTTGGTTATGGCGGACGCCTTTTTCTTGCTAACCAAAACCTTCTTTTTGCCTCGATCATCAGTCAGGGCGCCGTGAGTGATGTCGTGCGGGACCCGGCATGATGACGTGGTAGGTTTTTGGGACAAGCTCCAAATGTGGCGAGAGGTGGCCCAAAATTGAACGCCATGGCAAGCAGATGACTTTTCATCATTGCAACGCCCTCATCCTCCGCTCGTACCGGTTGGCGTGACATCATTTCCTTTGCACAGTCTCTGTTCACAGCCCTTATGCGCCATCTCCTTCCTTTTTCTTTTCCTCTTCCCACTCAGTTAACCTAAAGCCCTTATTTTCTTTAATGGGTGGCCAGTGGTCCTACCCCCTTGGACGACGGTTTGGGTTAATTTTGGGTGGCCCTTGGCCCTTTCTGGGCACCACATTTAGCATACATATTGGGCAATCATTTCCAAGCACAACATCTTTCTCTAGCCGTCCTAGACTAACATTATCATCTTGAATTTTTCGGCCCGTAGCCACATCTCGTATACTCCCACATGCCCTTAAGATGCAGGTATAGGTGATTGCATTCGTCGAAAAGCGTTCCCTTCGCATATATTTAATTTCACTAGAGCTTCCTTGCCGCAACCGTGTTGGCATTCCCCACAATCATTGCATTCCAAGAGATGACATTCCAAACATGAAGCTCTTCAAAAGCCTTATGTGCTTCTGTACGGCACCATATTTGGTCCGGATCCACTACTGCCAAGCACAGTGATGACACATATTTTTACTAAATTAGTGCCGACTTCAAATCCTCTTGCATAAATCATTATCAGTGCACCACAAAAGATAATGTTTCAAAACTTGGTTGAAGTCAAAAAATCCCAGATGGCACTCCGATCGAGGCGAACAACCTGGCATGAAAGTGCCCCCCCTCGAAAAATTCAATGGCCAATATCTTGGCAATCGGAACTTCGATCCTTGATCTGAAAAGACTGATGTGCTCCACAAAGTGAGCACTTGAAGCCCATGCATTCATTTCAATTATGTCCCCTCAGCTGGAGTTTCCCAATCCGATACGGATCTGCAATTGACTCAAACTTGAAACTGCCATAACTTCTTCACCATAGCTCTAATCGACCAGCCATAAAGACAGGACGGTAGAGCACTTCAAGCACTACAGTTCTAGATCATAAATTTCCATATGTGCTCACTTTGGACGTAATCTTGTTTAGAATCACCAAGCCACAAACTGGCCTTTTAAAGCCGCATCTAGCATACATTAATCATCAAACTTTGCATGTTATCAAGCCCTCATCAGTGATAAATAATGAAGTAGACTTCAATCAAGCATAATGTGCATCCTTCTGATAATTTTTCCATCATGTAAGTAGAGTGGCATGTTCATGATTTGAAACTAGAATATCTACCTCACTCTCAATGCTTTTGTTATGTGGGACCAAATGCTATAATGTACATAGTGTGATATATGCAAAAATAAATGCCATGGTTGCAGTCGTGTACATACCTTGTCGAGCGGGTGAGGCCCTAGACATGGCACTATGGCATGCTTTTTCACATAAATATATTCTTATTTTTCTTTAAAAATATACAAATGTCAAGTGTATTGAAGGGACATGCTCATTTTGCCTAGAAAGTTCAATGCGGGCAATCTCGGTCAAAAATAGCAGGTTTCATGTGCGGGCATAAAAGACGTCTCCAAAGTTCTTACCAAGTGGAAAATTGAGGTTCAACATGAAATTTGAGGCCATTGGATTTTTCCACAAATTTATGTATTTTTCCCAGTTCGTTTCCAGGCTTTTTACGGACAAAAAGGACCATTTTTGGGTGAAAAATGACTAAAAATGACCTCAAAATGGTCAAAAAATAGCTCAAAATTCCTCAACAATGATGCTGTTGTCTTTGCCTAATCTGTGTAGAAATTTTAGAGCCAATAATGAGCTCATTTGGGCACATGAGAAAGGAGATACAACCATTCCTTTACAGGGTGCTAGTGTAGTCACGTGCTGCTTCCACTACATGGTTGAAGCTGTGAGGCCTCCAATTAGGGTTTTGCCTCCTCAAATAACTACTTGGACCTCTCAAATGAAGTTTTTAAGCTTCCATGTATGGAGTTTTGTTCTTTTTTAGTGTGTTTTTAGCTTCAAATCATCTACACCTTGCTTGATTTTGCTATGAATCCTCACATTCAGAGGCCCGACGCTTTCCTAGTCACACTGCGCACTTCTTGACACATTTTTGGTGAACCTGATGCAAAGTAGGCTAGGGTGAGGCTTCAAATTATTCCTTGAAGGTTTCAAATTAAAGCTTTGAATCTATGGAGAAACAAGAGAAATAGGGTGTTCGATTTTTCCAGTCACAATGCAAATGTTTCAAGCTTTTGCGGTGTTTATGCAGCAAGCTGCAAAAAGGAGGGAGCTATCATCAACCAAAGCACTTCAATCTGTGGTGATGAAAATAGACCAATTTAAAGGTAAAGATGTAGCAAAGTATCTTTGTGGGTATCTAAAGGAGATGGGGCTACATAGAGTGCTTGAAGAAGAGATGGTGCAAAGTTTTGAACTATCTGTGGTGCCCGAGATCAGAGAGCATGTAAGAGGAATTAGGAATGAGCATGGGGCAACTTGGGAAGCATTCAAATTAGCCTTGAAGGAAGGTTATTTCATGGAGGACTCAGAAAGGGTAACAAAGAGGACTTTTTTAGAGTGGGTAGTTCGGCCAAAAGAAGGGCTTTCACCTACCAAAATACTAAGGGAATTTGAATGCCGATATGATCAATTGTCAAGGACTGAAAAGGCTATGGTAAACTCAGAGAAGATAGACCTCTTTTTGTAGGACACAGGTAAAGAGATTCAAGAGAATTTAGAGCTATTACTTGAGGATAAGGATGCAGAACATGGTTTGAAGACTGATTGGAATGAGGTTGAAGATGCAATTTCACTTCTAGCTAAGCGACAACAACGAAGAGACAAGATGATAGCTAACCCTACTCAATTCCCAAGCGTTCCTGAGCATCCCATAAAGCCTGTTATTGTGGTTCCAAAGAGTGAAAAGTCCATTCTAGATGATATTGTCAAGGGAATTCAAGAGCTAAAGCTAAAGCTTACAAGGCTAGAAGAAAAGGGACAACCATCAGGACAATCTACAGGGCAAAGACCTCAAAACAAAGAAGGCTTTGTAAATAGATTCATATGGTGTGATAGTATTGACCATGGAAGGAGGGATTGTGAAATTTTAAAAGACGCTTTGACAAAGGAGCTTGTTTTTTTTAAAGATGGAAAAATTTACTTAAGTGAAACAGGTAAGATCTTGGGGACAAACTTTGGGAAAGGAGGGATGAAGAAACTAGTTGAGGACATGGCTACTAGCCATGCCATCTCAATGGTTGAGGGATCCGCCTATGGGTTGAAGGTGGATACTATTAAGAAAAAAGGATTATTCAAAATTGGAGAAGAGGAATTTAAATTGGAGAGCTATGGCCATGCGCTATAAAGTCTTCTATGAAGGGGCAAATGGCTACAAAGGTTTTACATGAAGCTGGAGATTGCATTCGGCTTGAAACAGGTTGGAATGACCCTGTAGACTCTTTGTCAGTGCATGCATACATTGCCAGATGTCAAGTAAATGAGTCCATTGTTGAAGAGAAATGTAGGCGCAAGAATGAGGATGAAGGGCCTTCAAAGAGGGCCACAAGGAGTGGAGGTAGAAATGACACAGTTCCTCTTAGATCACCTTCCCCGTAACAACAGATGCTTGTCCTCAAAGTTTCTATGCAAGAAGCCTCTAAAGAAAAGAAGAAGGATGCAATAAACTCCAACACAAAGGGTCCGGCCTACAAACTCCAATCCAGCATAGAGGTAGCAACGGATCTCAAAAAGGTTTTGGAAGAGAGGATTCTAAATAGTAAGGTGGAATTTACCTTGGGTGAGGTCCTTGGTATAAGAAAGCGGAAATTCCACAAAGAAATAATTGATATCATAAAGAGGAAGTGATAGTCTCTTATTGAATCTATCCGTGTAGAGGGTAAAGGAGAGACTTTAAATGCTTAGGAGTACAGGTCAAATGCTTAGGGAGTACAGGTCTATGGTGAACAAGGTGATGAAACTATTGTTGGATGCTACAAGTCTAGGGAAGGAGTAAAACACGTTCGCTTCTTGGATGATGAAGATGAAGTTGAGATCACTCGAAAGAGTTACTACCTTGAAGAGTCACTGGGCAAGAGCAACTACTGATACCCAGGTAAAAGTGGGAGACTTAGAAGAGCCATACATTGTGCTGATAGATCATGGTTCGGAGATTAACCTCATGTCAAAGATTCTTTATCAAAAAGGAAAATGGCCAGTTGATATAAATCATAGATGGATGATTCGTGCAGCAAACAACTCATCAGGGGAGCTATACGGAGCTTGTCCAAATGTTAAGGTGACTATAGGGGATGTGAAAGATGATGAGAATTTCTTTGTACAGGAAATGTCTACATACCCTCAGCCATACATCACTGCTACTCGCATGGAAACGAAGGTGATGGATGATGGGTCAGCTTATGCTAGGATAAGGAGCAGGGATGAAAAGCGTGCAGTAGAGTTCCTTACTGTTTGTGTGGACCATGAAAGGAACCCTGAAAGTCTTAGAGAGCAACCCTTCCCAAAAACAAATAAAGAATTCAAGGACTATAATTTGGCCATGTACCATTGTAGAGCGGGATTGCAGTGGTACAAGAAGAGAAAAGTTATTGCATGATGTATATGCAAACAAAACTTTTTCTACAGGTTTTGTAGGATTGACAGACTATGGATATATTGCTTTTACAAAGTGTGAAGACTTACAGCAGGGTGAACGACAACATGTAAATAGTGTGTTTGATGAGTGTCCATTTGTGGATACTATGCAAGACTTGGATTCTTTAGTGGATTGCAATTTGTGTATGGAAGGTGAGGTTGTGAAAGTTTGCTCAATAGAAATGTACAAAGTCATGAAGGATTTCAAAATGCTCAAGGTGTTGATGAACGAGTGCAGACTAAGTATAAGTCTGTGGCAAAGAAAGTGAAACCAGTGGCATTACCTCTACCAAAAGATTGCACAAATAAGATGGAGCAAGCTGCTTTGCAACCTAGCCTTCGTGACCCAATCAAGATTTAACACAAGTTCAAAGAATTGTTTGAAGGAGTTAAAGGTTGGTTGTGAGGATAGATTGACAAAAGCTGAAAAGATATGCTTTGAAGACATGCTTGCCAAACACGGAAAAGCTTTTTCATTTGAGCCGCATGAGATAGGGTGTGTTGATTCATCCATTGTTGCTCCTATGGTGATCTTCAGTATCCCTCATGTACCGTGGAATTTGAGGCCTATTCTGGTTCCAAAATCCCATTTGCCAAAACTCATTGAATTGCTTAATGAAAAGATCAAGATGGGTATCTTGGAGCCTTCGTGTGCTCCGTATTCAAAGAGGTGGTTCACAGTTCCGAATAAAAATGGTTCTTTAAGCTTTATTCAGGATATGCAACCTGTAAATAAGGTGACAACCAGAAATATGGGTACAGGACTAGTTGTAGATGAATTTGTATAGGTATTTGCAGGAAGGGTAATATATTCAATGGGAGATTTGTACTTAGGGTATGATCGTTTCAACTAGCAATGGAAAGCAGGGACCGGACTACCATGAGAACACCTTTGGGCATGGTAAGGATGTGCACCTTACCTCAGGGAGCAACTAATTCAATTGCACATATGATGAATGGTATGAACAAAGCGGTACGTTACTTCATACCACAAACTACAATGCCTTTCCTTGATGGTGTGCCAATCAAAGGATGTGATGTACATGATATAGATGTGATTTTGGACTTGAGGGGGTGCCACAAGTATGTGGAAAACCATATCAATTATTGTGATAATATCTTGTCAAGGTTTAGTGGATATCGATAAACCCTAAACCTTGTCTGGCCAAAAGTCAGTATTTGGTGCAAATGAAGTTCTTATTGTGGAACATATGTGCGGGCCATATGGTAGAAGGCCTTGTCCTACAAAGATTGATGTAATTCAAAGAATGAAAGAGAAATGTATAAATGTCACTAAGGTTTTAAGGTTCTTGGGTGCATGCGTGTTTTATGTTATCTAGATTTCAGTTATGCACATGTAGCAAAGCCTTTGTATCTACTTTTGAGAAAGAACCAAAAGTTTCAATGGGAAGAAATGCATACACATTCCATGAGAAAATTAAAGAAGTTACCACTCATGTCTCCAACTTTAATGAAAGTAAACTATGAATGTGAAAGATATGTACTTGTGACAGTGGATACTAGCCCCGTAGGAATTGGATGGGCGATTGGTCAAGATGATGATGATGGCAAGCGATATGTGGTGCGATATCTCATGCCAAGGGTGATCATGTTTGTCTGTCAAATGCACTTGAGTCATTTATAGAGGACCTATAACAAGGTGACTAGTTGCTCATTGGACGCTATCTGAGCACGTTGACAAGGCAAGAAGGGTGGACTGATCAAGAGTTCAAAAGAATACAAAGAAAGTCCTATGGATACTTTTTGAAAGATGGATACTTATGGAAGCATCCAGAACAAAGAAATGGAATTCTGTTGAGAGTTGTGAATGATAAGAACGCTCAAAATGAGCTTATGAAAAGGTTTCATGAGAGTCTTTATGCTGGACTTAGAGGCATATGGGCCACCTTTACTAAAATGAAAGAGAGGTATTGGTGGAAAGGTATGTATAAAGATGTATCGCACTTTGTGGAGTCTTCTAAAACCTTTCAAATGTATTCAAATGTATGTCATCGTGATGGGTTGCACCCTACTTACCCATTGGCCATGCACTATAAGTGGGTAGTAAATCTCATTAGGATGCCATTGGGCTGATGGAAAATGAGATACATAGTGCTTGCACGGGAAGATTTAACCAACCAAGTTGAAAGTGGTGCTCTAAGAACAAAAAGCACAGAAGGGGTATGTAAGTTCCTCTTGGATGATGTAATTAGCCATTATGGATGTGTTGGAAAACTAACATCGGATAGGGGTGAGTTGGATGCTGACAAAGCAAGGGAGTTTTTCTCTAGGTTAGTCATTAAACTTACTCTCACTACTGCATATAATCGTGAGGGAAATGGTAAATCAGAGCGTGGCATCCTCCTATTATTAATGCTTTGGCTAAGGCCTACAAAGGTAAATAGCAGGTTTCGTGTGTGGGCGTAAAAGACGTGTCCACAGTGCTTACCAAGTGGAAAAATGAGGTTCAACATGAAATTTGAGTCCAATGGGACCAGTTCGTTTGGGCTTTTTACAAACAAAAAGGACCATTTAAAAATGGCCTTAAAATGGTCAAAAATAGCTCAAAATGCCACATCAATGTTGGCGCCGTCATTGCCTAATTTGTGTGGGAGATTTTAGAGCCAAGAATGAGCTCATTTGGGCACATGAGCAATGAAATATAGCCATTTCTCACATGCTTCTTCCACTACATGGTTGAGGCTGTGAGGCCTCCAATTAGGATTTCCCCTCCTCAAATAACTTCTTGGGCTTCTCCAATGAAGTACTAAAGCTTCCATGAAATGGTCATGAAAAAGAATCGAACCATAAATTTAGGGTTTCTAACAGGTCGAATGAGCACTGCATCTATGCAATTCGGAGCGAGGCTACACCTAATCTTCACACACACGAGAATTTTGAGCTAATCTTGGTTCCTTTTCAAAGTGGATCTTTCATGGTGATAGTCAGAAATGACATGACATATGGGGTGGCCTCTACACCACACATAGCTTGAACATCCCCAAGCATCATCTCAAGGTATGAGTAATCCTATAACTAGAGAGGGGGCACCACCTAGCATAAGTGCAGCTAGGACGCAGACATACATGACCTTGGGTAGCAAAAGTGAGATGCCCTCTAGGTAACCAACATGAAATGGTGATACAACAAACGTACACATATAGAAAATTCCTAGTCAACAGTGAGGAGTGTGTGTATGAGAGAGGTATGTGACAAGGTCGGAATGGAGCATACTGACTCACTGGAGGGGCTGCATGTGATGGAGCACAAGCAAAGTGATATATAAGAGATGAAACATTCCACGAATGTGGGAAAACAAAACTAAGGAGAACACAGAATGGACCCCAAGGATCAAGACAGCATTGCACACTCTTATTGGTGATGATGATACTTACAAACGGTGGTCTTGACTGTTACAAACCTGGCTCTTGGCACTAGGGATGCATGATGGAATGCAAGCACCATATGGTGCATGGCAAAGTTAAAGTTAGCGGGAGGTTAGTTGAGGGAAAACATCAAGACGATGCAACCACCAACGATGTCAATCACCAGCATCGAGAGAGGCCCGGAGTAGCATGGTTTCAGTGCATTCAATCCTAGCATGCTCATGATGCCTTGCAGGGGAATAGTGATTGACCTATGTGCATGGAGTGGTTGTGACTAGTAACTCAACCATGGTGTGGTGGAGAATGGGAAAATGGTGATGTTGCCAATGCTAAAATGCCCCAAGCTTGCAACCAAACATGATGCCATGAGCTCCCTAGATTGGGAGGTGCATTATGTGCTTAGTGGTGCTTAGAACGTAGAGTGCAGGGAGCTAGTGTGTTCCTCCTTGACTTATGCCTCTTTGTGCTTGGTGGAATCCCCTTTATGTAGGTTTGGGAGGTGGTCCTTACCTAATGGTCCTTGCAAATATCCACTGGCCACTGTAGGGAGCCTAGATGCCTCTCTAGTAAGAGAGATGGAGAGGGAGAGAAGGTAGAGATAGAGAGAGAGGAAAGAGTGGGATGGGGAGAGTTTTTTTACAATCCACTAGCCACTAGCTAGATTATTAGGGAAGAGTGGAGTTTGAGGCATTTACAAGGGTTTTGTTGATGGTTCGGGTGGCCGGTGCGAGGTTTAATGCTGCCAGAATTGGTATTTGTTGCCCGAAGCCGAGATTCTACGTGTCACTTCCTCTAGGTGCCGGCTGTGGGGCGTGCCTTTAGCACCTTTTCTTTTTTCAGGGTCGGCGGTGTGCGACTTGGTCTTCTTTTTTTTTTTTGATGACATCGATTCCTTCCGTTTTCTATTTTTCGGTATGTGCGTATATGTGTGCATGTGTTGTGAGTGTATGTAGGTGAGGGTGTGGGTGTTGTGAGTATGTGTGCGTATGTATGTGGGGGGTTGTGTGACTGTGTGTGTATGTATGTGGGGGTTGTGTGACTGTTGGAGCCCCATTCGTGCAACTGTTGTAATGAGCCCATCTTGTAAAGCATATCAAATTCCATTTTTTATGTCAAAGACGTCTTATCATTTTGATCCATTCGTCTGGATTATGTAAATATTAGTCAGTTAGTCAGGGCTCAAATTTATTCCCACTTTGTAATCATGAGCAAGAGAACCCCATGTACATTTTTGAGCTAAGGTGACTAAAGTATAAAAGTCACCTTAGAACCATTTTTGAACAACATTTGAATATTAATCGTGTCATACGAGTCTGAGAGAGAGAGAGAGAGTGAGTGTGTCTTATCCTCTTCGCTACGCGCTTCTCCCTCACCGGATTCACGACGCGACCACACCATCGCGGTAGTCTCTCCAAGAGCTACGCGCCCACGCCACGCATTCGCCATTTCAAGTTGATCGCGATCGATTCTTCCTCGAGCTTGTTTTGCTTGTAAGTAGCACAAACAGTGTCTGTTTTCAATAATCAAGTGCTTCATGGAATGAGAAAGAGATTAGCTACACAAAGATACTGATAAACTTAATTTTTGCCCACTTTTGGATGATGACCTGTTGGTCTATCGCGACAGTATTCGAGATAGCTAGGGTTCAAATCTTGTGAGATTAGACATATAGGTAAGTATGTCCTAGTGAGAGGATGGTGCCTAGTAAGTTTGATGCGATTCCGAGTTCATTGGATGTGTAAACTGTGTTGTGAGCGTTAAGGGATAGAGTGGGTTGCATTCTACCAGGGTTAGTGATTGATGCATCATAAAAGTGCGTATGTGTAGATTGGTCTCAGCCTGACAAGCTAACGAGATTGCCTACGTGCACCTACGGGTTAGTCGTGTCATTGGATGATAAGTATGTTCTCTGTGTCGTGCTCGTGATTATGAACAGGGGAGTAGTTTTGCCCTAAAACATTGGCGACGTTGCCGGGGATTAATGGCAAGTGACTCTATGCGCTATGATGCGTTTCTACATCAAATCACTCAAGAAAGGCGACAACGACAATGAAGACAAAGACGATCATGTCGTGGTAGACATGAACTAGGAGGGGGGGAGTGTTGGAGCCCCATTGGTCCAACTGTTGTAATGAGCCCATCTTGTAAAGCATATCAAATTCCGTTTTTTATGTCAAAGACGTCTTATCATTTTGATCCATTCGTCTGGATTATGTAAATATTAGTCAGTTAGTCAGGACTCAGATTTATTCCCACTTTGTAATCATGAGCAAGAAAACCCCATGTACATTTTTGAGCTAAGGTGACTAAAGTATAAAAGTCACCTTAGAACCATTTTTGAACAACATTTGAATATTAATCCTGTGTTGTACGAGTCTGAAACAGAGAGAGAGAGAGAGAGAGAGTGTCTTATCCTCTTCGCTACATGTTTCTCCCTCACCGGATTCACGACGCAACCACACCATCGCGGTAGTCTCTCCGAGAGCTACGCGCCCACGCCGCGCATTCGCCGTTTCGAGTTGATCGCGATCGATTCTTTCTCGAGCTTGTTTTGCTTGTAAGTAGCACAAACTGTGTCTGTTTTCAATAATCAAGTGCTTCATGGAATGATAAAGAGATTAGCTACACATAGATACTGATAAACTTAAGTTTCACCCACTTTTGGATTATGACATGTTGGTCTATCGGGACAGTATTCGAGATAGCTAGGGTTCACATCTGGTGAGATTAGACTTATAGGTAAGTATGTCCTAGTGAGAGGATGGTGCCTAGTAAGTTTGATGCGATTCCGAGTTCATTGGACGTGTAAACTGTGTTGTGAGCGTTAAGGGATAGAGTGGGTTGCATTCTACCAAGGTTAGTGATTGATGCATAACAAAAGTGTGTATGTGTAGATTGGTCTCAGTCTAACAAGCTAACGAGATTGCCTACGTGCACCTACGGGTTAGTCGTGTCATCGGATGAGAAGTATGTTGTCTGTGTCATGCTCGTGAGTATGAACAGGGGAGTAGGTTTTCCCTAAAACATTGGCGCCGTTGTCGGGGACACAAGACCTTAAGTAGGGAGATCTACGTCCCTCGTGTGATGGTTAGCTTACTTTAGTTTTGACTAGAGAGAGCTTAAACATTTAGAACAAGATCCAGGATAGAGTATCCTGAGGTCTAGTGGATAGCCACGAAGCCTGTGTCTTGCCGAGGGTCTGCGACTAGTTAGATTTAGTTAAATAGGATAAAGAGGAGTTATGGTTTTTGGTTTTGAGTGCTTGTGATACTTGTGAAGAAATAGAGTAGAAAAACGTTGTAAAACCGCAAAAAACAAACAAAAAGAAGAAACAATAAGGATGTTTACTTGCCTTGAAAGCAAAACCCACCTCATATACCCTTGAAAGGGGTGAAAAGAATTGACATTGAAATTTAATATCCAGCACTCGAGAAAACATAAAAACTGTGACCAAAACCAACAAAAGAAAAAAAAAAAGAAACAAATGATTGTCATAAGGAAACACTAAGTGAACCTAAAAGAGGCCAAGATGAGATATAACCATTAGCCAAGGGTAAACTGACTGTGTCATGAGGTATGACTGATGTGCACAAGTTTAAGATGCAGTGTCATCAAATTTGCATCACTTCAAGTGCAATGGAGTTGTGATTTGTCACAGAAAAGTGAAATTTTTGAAGTGCTTGAGTTTGAGGTCAAAATAAGTCCAAACTTTATAAAAATTGGAGGATAGACTTATAGGGGCACAGGGAACAAGACTATGCAAAAACAGACAAAAAATTAAGTCCCCATTGCTCACTGCCTGGTCTATCGCGATAGACTGGTGAAGGTGGTGTTTGTCTAGCAACAAGCAAAAAACCCTTACACCACAAGCTTAACACATCAATACAAGGGTACTCACAAAAATTGAGTGAATTTGAACACCAATTTTGACCCCAAAACTTCAAAACTGGTTTTTGGAGTCTGAATTCAGAGACAAGCGCAAGAAGTCTTTGACCAAATGTCCAAACAATGCCAAAATTGGTCAATGCACTACACAAGGGGAGGCTAAACTAACTGTGGGAAAAACTTTGGAAAAAAACTGAAAATGAAGAAAGTGCTCAGTCTATCGCGATAGACCAAGGAACTTTCTGTTGGGGAACTTTTCTTTCAAATTTTCCCTAGGGAGAGCTTTATCAGGGCCTACATAGCAGACACACCAAAATTCAAGGCATTTAGATCATTGAAGGTCTGGTTGAGGGTCAGATAGAGAATCAAGCTCTGACTGAAATACTAAAAGGGGACCAAAACCCAACCCAAGTGTCCAAAATTCACAAAACTTGAGGGATAGGCTATAGAGGGTAACTAGAACCCAAGGGTAAAGTCACAATTTTGAATTGACTTGTGATGAGCAAAGTGTCAGTCTATCGCAATAGACTAAGTAAGAAGTGAGTCATACATTTTTGGTAGTTTGTGACTATACTGCTAGGACATACTCTCGATATAGATCCCAGCCATCATTTCATAATTGAAATTGGACCACCAGAAGACTGACTAAGTGGTTGCTGTATATACTTGAAAGATTTTTTGGTAATTCAGGGAAAACACTTGTGAACAGACTAACCATCCTTGTGTAGATCCCAGAAGGAGGTCATCACAAAGCTATACAGGAAGAAGGAGTCCAGGTAAGTTTTAAGTTTGCAACAATACTTTCAGGACTCTTTTTTAAGTCGGGAGCTAAAAGTGTCAAAAGTCAAATTAGCACCATGTCCACAGAAGAGAGTGTAACTCAGACGAGACTAGACCCATTGGCACCAATCATTGAAGAGGGTAGTGATACTGACACTTCGTCGAAAAAGTCCTTCTTCATGATGGAGAGTCAACAGCCAGTAGGTTTCAACGGTGAAGGACCAATGCCAGGAGGGAGCACCTCCCTACATCCTTTAAACGAAACCAAGTTCACTATAATCTTCTTGGAAGGAACTAACTCGAGGGGAGCCCTAGTCTATTCTGACTATCAGGGACGCAAGTGTATTTGTATTGAAGAAAGACCGGCTCAGAGACTAGAGATAATTCGAGTCTACGATGATGGAGACAGATTCAGAGACGAAAAGGGAAACCATTATCTGATAGTGAGTAACCCTAAGGATTACAACAAATATGGGGATAACGTGGCAAAAGGGAAAATGGTTTCAGAAACCCAAGAACCGCTTCCTAACATTGATCGATGTGGAGCGCTTTTTATGTATGATAAGAAAACAACCAGGGTCCCAACCTATGTTAAAGTTACAAGTCCAACACATCTACTTAAATAAGGTGGGAACAAAGGCTTAAGCATGATGCTATGGTAGCATGATGACATGGTAGCTTAGTATGATGAATTGACATAATTTTGGATGGTCAATAACCCTTGCATCATCAGCTATACACGTTGAAGCATCTACAACAACCACCAAGCAGTTAGGTGGAAAAGTACCTAAAAGGTAGGAGCAGATTCAGGAGGTGCAGCAGGCAGATTTGTAGGGATGAAAATAGCCACCTACAGTTGTGATCTCGTGGAGAAATACAAGGAGAAATTGTTCTACTCCATGTGGACTATAATTCTCTCAGAGGGTTTATCCTAATTCAGCTTCTACCATATTTGGTGAAGGTGCCAAGTTGGCTGCCTACAGAGTTGCAGACTGCACACAAAGGGTAACCTGCCAACTTGGGAGCTACCTATTTGGAGATACAGCCATGATCTCTTCTTGGACTATGAAGGAGATATGTTCCCCACATAATGGTGCATCTACCTACCAAAGGGATCCACGACTTATGCTCAGCATTGAGAGATACAGATATATAAAGATGTACCAGTACACTAGTTCAACAGAGAGATACACAGAGTAGAAAGACAGAGAACGCAGAGAGACAGAGAACACAGAGAGAGAGAGATAAGAGACCTTGTGAGGCTTAGATCATCTTGTATAGAGTGTTGTTATCTAGGAAAACACACTCATTGTACTTGGGACTTTAACCTCTAGCTTGGGTTTGGGGATCAACCATTCAGTCTCACAGAAGTACCTATACTGTGTACCATTCGTACTTTCCGAGTACCTGTCTAGGTACTTCCAAAGTACCATAACTGTTTGTTTGGTACTATTTACTCTCTGTTATTAGTACTGTTAAGACTGTGTCATAGTACCTGTATTGGTAGTCTGCAGTACTTGCATTGGTAGTTTGCAAGTACCAATATTGTATCTCAAGGAAGCTTCATCATCAATAAAGATATTCCTTTCAGTATATCATTGTCTCTCTCATATATTTCAGTTAAACACTTGTCATTCTGACACATATCTTAGCACAAAGATCCATCCCTTCACTCCCCTATTTTTTCACAACCTATAATGAGAATGTAGGGATTTACAAGCATGAAAGCGAGGGAATATTCTCTTACTTTCGATGCAAGGAACCGTACCCAAATGAATTAAGCAAAGGCAAGGTTCTTTACTTATTTTCTTATGAAACTGCTATGGGGAAGGATATTGTTTTTGTTGACAGATACGGGCGAGAATACAAACGTATTCTCCCAAAAGAGGTTGAAAAGGTAATAGTTCCGGGAGCATCGACCAATGTCCCCGACGAGGTACCAAGAACCACCTACACACCTAGCAATTCGACTAATCCCTTTTCAGAAGAGTATGACGCTACCTCATATTCTACCCGACCACCGACATCCAACTAATAGGACCAACCAGCTACTCAGCCATCACTGCAGGCATGGCTTCGACAGAGTGTTACATTAGAACAATACCGAACCCAAGAGGGTTATCAAACCGCACGAGGGTTAAGGGATTTACAAGAACCACCACTCTATGCACAGTATCAAGGAGAGAGTAAGCCAAAGACTCAGGGGTCAACTGAGCTTGGAAGAACACCCCGAGAATGAGTTCGGAGAGATGAACCATCTCTCACAAGAACTGTTAGAAATTATGGATTAGGAGCACCATTGGGAGAGGAACCTGGCCACTACAGAAGACCAGAGGAGGTATATCGACTAGGACGGAGAGATCCCATGATGAGATTTGGAGACCATCATAGAATTAGACCTTCTCAAGTGCAAAAATGGGTAAACAAGAAATATACGGGAAGCAAGGATCCAAGAGATCATGTAGTAGCCTTTGTGCGTGTAATTAGAGCTGAAGAGGTGCTAGACTTTCCTACCCAATTTGTAGGATTCGGTTTAACCTTAGAGGATGATGTGGCTACATGGTTTGACTCGGTGGAGCGAAGAGACTTTGAGTCTATGGAGGAAGTGTTTGACGAGTTTATCGAGGAATTCTCACAAAGGGGGATAGCTCATAATACAGTCTCGCAAATCTATAAATTCAAACAGAAAGATGGAGAGTCCGTGCGAAAGGCCACCCTCAGATTAAAAAGATATGTTAAGTTCTGTCCCGTGGAAGAACTGCCAACTCAGTCCAAACTTATGCTTATATTTATACAAGGACTAAGGAATGCAGCTCTTCAAAAGGACTTACATATGAAAAGGAGCACTAAGTTGACTGATTTGACCAAGGAAGTGCTATACCTTGTGGACAATTGTGCGGTTTACAAAGAGGATGAGTTCAAGGATCTTGACGATGATTCTTCCTCGCAACAAAGTGGGAGCAAGTCTGCTAAGACAACACTGAAGGGGGAAGTAGCGGTAAACCAAGAGCAGCTTGTAGAGGAAGTGCTTAAAAAGATTAACTTGTATTCCAAACCACAAGCTAAACAACCAAAATGGTGTGCGATTGAACAAAAATGGACAAACCATGGAACGGAGGAGTGTTATTATAACAAGGGATATGTGAGAGAATGACCATATGCTCCGCAAGCTCAGACGACATCTCCTCAAGTCCAATCAATGCCTAGATATCAGACTGGCAACCTACCAGGACCTATAGGTGCAGAAAGACCACAACCAATGTTGGGACAACAACCACCTCTACCAGGATCACGACCAGTCGGCATAAGATACACACCCACATAAGATACACAACCTACCAGGACCTATAGGTGCAGAAAGACCACAACCAGTGTTGGGACAACAACCACCTCTACCAGGATTACGACCAGTCGGCATAAGATACACACCCACAGTAACTGAGTCGGACGAGAAGGCTTTGGTACCTATGCATGCATACTACGATGAGCCCAATGGATATGCGGCGAACTCTGTCTATTATCCATAGGACAAACCCTCTACACTAGAACCATGGAGCATGATAGGAATTACAAGACCACCAACTGCTGCACAGGCAGTGGGAGAAGGACGATATATCCTGGATGAAAGAACACTATTGTTCATAGCCAACAGAGGCATGAGCGGGCAAAGAATTGCGCACCAACAAAGAGATGCTCCAGGAGCACCTCAACAGCCTAAAGGACCATGCTACAAGTGTGGAGGAGACCATTGGCTGATGGATTGCCCTCATGACAAAATCACTAGGGTCAACGCATATTGCACAGAGTGTGGAATTACTCACTTGATCCCTGACGGTGGACTTTAGGACATATGCACAAAAGTTCCTTGGATCAAGTTAGTGACTTAGACCTTGCAGGTCATGGTAGATTTTGGTAATCTCACCACAACTTATGTATACAATATGAAATATTCATGGAAATATAGTCTTAATATGGTAAAAACATGATAAGACTCATATTTTGATTTCAAAGGACCCAAAATTTTTATTTTTGGAAAAATAGAAAGTTATGCAATAGTTGCAGTTTATTGTTGAGCTTAAATGAGTATTGAATTCCATCAATCTTTATTGACATATTGTAGAAGCTTCACATTTGTACTACATACATAAAAATGGTATTTTTTAAAAAAATTGAGCAACTTAAGAAATACCTGATGTATATTCATGACTTAGTGAAAATTCTTGCGATTTAACTAATTATTCCATTGAAGATGAACATGGGAATGCATTAAATATGGACCTTGATTTACCCTTGTAATTTTTATTTTAGAAAATTATATTTATAAGGACTCCATAATGAGGAGAAACCATCGTACATGAGAGAAATCACTCACCGGAAAACTAAAATAACTTGTCAAAACACCAATATGGCTTTAAGTATATACCTAAAATTCCAAATAAGAGGCCCTCCTATATCCCATTCTCTTCCTTATTTCTATAAGGTTGATTGTACTATTAACTGATATATGTTTCTTGTTCACATTTTAGTTTTAGATGCCCTTTATTTAGAAATATGAGTAATGATCTTTCCATTGTTTTATGGTGCCTTTTGACCATCCCTTCACCAGACGCTATTGATATCCAATTATATACAAGAATGCATCAACTGCAAAATTTATTGGCTAACTTGAATCTCAGCACAAATTTTTGTGGGGCCTAAAAAATGAGAGAAACAATAGTATTTTCAAACAAGTGCACATAGCTAACCACTATTTGAATGACAACATAAAGTAAGTTCAAAACAATGACAAAGTTTAGTGCAAGTAAAGAGATAACACAATATGATGGTAAAAATTGTATTGACTTAATCAATTACATGAGCCCACTCGCTTAGCATATGAGTGGTGCACTTAAATGTTCCGTACATGGGAAACAGATCTATGCTCTCTCTCTCACTACCACTCTATTGTTCTATCTTTTGGCCCCTTTGTCTTGCCTTCTATTTGCAGCACCTTTCTTTGCAACTGTAAGTTTAGCAGACACTTTCAACCGATTCTTAGTTTTTGATGTTTGGTTCCAAACTTGAATGTCCATCTTGGCTTGGTTGGTTCTTGGTCAGCAATTGAGCCACAAAGTGACTGATTATATCTCGCTAGGGATTGACTTTTCAAATACCATAGGCATGAAATTCCACGTTATTAACTTTTGCACTACATCTTCTGCAGATCAAAAGTGAACACATGGATCTACAATATCAGAATCTAAATACAATGTGAGTTTCTTAAATCCATAGGTGAATTTGATTGCAATATAAACATTACAAGTTTACCTCTTCCAAGAGCAAGTATTTGAACATTGTTGAATTTAGACTAGCCCATATTGTGGCCTACATTGCTGAAATGCATTGGAGTCAAGTTTTCCAACCATTGACAAAAGCTTTCAATGAAATCTTTTGGAGGCACTAGTACCAATTTTCAATCTTGTTGATTATAGGAGAATCTGCTAAAACAAGAGACGATTAATAAAGAATCCTTCTAATTTCAAAGAAAAAAGAGCTCTCATAAGTCATTCATGGAAAAAATACAATAACCACACATGCTTTTCAGGAACTGACACTTACCTTAAGATCCTTTGCCAACATTGAAAACTTGTGACCCTTCATAATCCTTACATACACCCCTTGCATTCTGCTACATTGGCACCATGTATAGTAGATCTATACTGCATTGTAATCCTTTTTCCGGGTAGCTATGAGCAAGTACACTCTTGCTAGAAATTACTTACATAGTGCATAGTGCATAGTTCACACACACACACATACACACAGTAAAGAAGGAGATGTTGTAGCAACCGTGAAAAGGATTTTGAAAGGAGATAGGGAGTAGAGTAGGAAAGTTGATTTTGCACGTCAAGCAAGAGGTTATGGAACTCAAAAGAGAGATGCAAGCTTGGGAAGAGAGCGAAAGTGGACTAGAAACCTAGAAGTTGGAGCTATGGAGATAGAAGTTGCAGATCTAGAATGAGATATTGGAGCTATGAGAAAGAGGTTTCAAATCTTGAAGAAAAGCTATTAGATCTATGGAGAAAGAGGTTGCAGATTTGGAAGGAAATGTTATAGCTATGGAGAAAGAGTTTGCAGATCTAGAAGGAGATGTTGTAGCTATGGAGAAAGAGGTTGCAAGTTTACAAGGAGATGTTGTAGCTATGGAGGAAGAGGTTGCAGGTTTAGAAGGAGATGTTGTATTTATGGAGGAAGAGGTTGCAAATCTAGAAGCAGATGTTACAGAGGTAGAATGATGTGTGATAGGCTACTTTACAAAAAGATACCCTAGCATGAGAAGAGGAGGAGAGAGAGATGTCAGGGCATTTTAGAGAGACTGTGGGGATAAAGATTGCAGATCTTCACTTTTCAGCACTGAGAGGAGAGAAAGAGAGCTTGGCGGGAAACTTTTGGAGGGGGAGAAATAATAAGAGAGAGAAGACAAGGATTTTGGGTCACTTAGGGAACACCACTAATGGTCTCAAGTTTGAGTATTTGAGCCTCTTGGTGTTTTGACCTTGAAGAAAAGGAGGCTCAAACTCAAGTTCGAGCCTCCACCCAATCCAACAAGAGAGAAGCACCAAAAACACTATGAATCCAAACATCATGAGGCTCGAACTCAAGTTTGAGCCTCCACCCTATCTCATAGGTGAGAAACACCAAAAACACGACGACGCCTTGTTTGATCTTCGGACCTACACTCCATGCAGCAACTCGATTTTGAGTCTCCACCTCATCTAGCAAGGGATATACACAAAAAATAAGAATGATGCTTGATTTATGGCTCCTTTCATTTAAGGGGGACATCATGACACTCAAGCTCAAGTTTGAGTTAGGGCACCCCGTTCTCCTGGGAGGGGGTTCAACTAAAATACCATGATACTTGGTTTGAGTCTCCATTTTACATCAGAGTCAACATCCTGAGGCTCAAACTTAAGTTCGAGCCTACATCCCATCCGCGAAGGGGAAGCACCAAAAGAACCACAATGCCTAGTTTAAGTCTCCATTTTCATTTAGAGGGAGACATCATAAGGCTCAAACTCAAGTTTGATCCGGGCCATGCCATTGATAGGGGAGGAGCACCAAAAACACCACAATGCCTAGTTTGAGTATCCGTTTCATTTAGAGAGGGATATCATGAGGCTCAAGTTTGAGCTGGGGCACCCCATTCTCCCGGGGGGGGTAACCAAATCACTATGAATCGCACTTTGAGTCTCCATTTTATAACGGAGGGGATAGTGTGAGACTCAAAATTAAGTTCAAGCTTGTGTCACATTCGAGAGGGGGGAGCACCAAAAACACCACAATGCCTTGTTTAAGTCTCCATTTAATTTAGAGGGAGATATTACGAGGCTCAAGCTCAAGCTCAAGCTTGGGGGGAGCACCAAAAACACCACAATGCCTTGTTTAAGTCTCCATTTAATTTAGAGGGATATATTATGAGGCTCAAGCTCAAGCTTGGGCCGGTGGGCCACGCCATTCGATAGGGGAGGAACACGAAAAACACCACGATGCATGGTTTGAGTATCCATTTCATTTAGAGGTGGATATCATGAGGCTCAATTTTGAGCTAGGGCATCCCGTTCTCCCCGCCCGAGGGGGGGGGGGGGGGGGGGGTGAACCAAATCACCATGATTGGTGGTTTGAGTATCCATTTTATATTGGAGGGGATATCATGAGGCTCGAACTTACGTTCGAGCTTGCGTCCCATCCGAGAGGAGGGAGCCCCAAAAACACCACAATGCCTAGTTTAAGTCTCCATTTCATTTAGAGGGAGACATCACGAGGCTCAAGCTTAAGCTTGAGTCGGGCCACGCCATTCGATAGGGAAGGAGCACCAAAAACATCACGATGCCTTGTTTGAGTATCCATTTCATTTAGAGAGGGATATCATGAGGCTCAAGTTTGAGCTAGGGCACCTCGTTCTCCCGAGGGGGGAATCTAACAAGGGAGAAGCACCAAAAACACTATGGGGCCAACCACCATGAAACTTTGACTCAAGTTTGAGCTGCCACCCATGTGATAGGGGAGAAGCTCATTGAACACCATCAAGCTCAAACTGAAGTTTGAGCTTCCACCCATCCGATAGGGAGAAGCACCAAACATACCATGGAGCCGAGCATCATGAGGCTCAAAATCAATTTCAAGCATGCACCCCATCCTCTAGGAGAGAAGCACCAAAAAGCACCACGAGGCCTAGTTTGAGCCTCCATAACATCTATGGAAATTCTTGAGCCTTCACCACTCATGAGGACTAAAGTTAGCTATGAGCCTTGTCACCATATGGGTAGGAGGGACCCTTGAGACCGTATGGGTAGGAGGGACCCAAGCATTGTGATATTCAAAATTTTAATGCCAACTTGTCAAGTTTACAGTATTGATAGCTGAGGTTATATGGATACAAAGTCTTGTTTTATTCTAGAGTTTCCAATAATCTGAACCATGAGAATTATCTTAGACTTTTTTTTTCCACTCGAGCTTTGAGTTGCATACATTTAATGTTACAATTGTAGTAATAAATTGGTTTCTGGTGCTTCCCTTCTTCTAGCATGAAAATAGATCCTTACAATGCTCAAATGCAAGAAACATCTATTTTGACCAGGTTTACTTTGATATCAACAAAGTTGAAAAGTAGGTTCAAACTGCAAACTTCTATGCCACCAATATGTAAAAGGAGATTTAGACCACACGCTATCTCGAAACCCTCCCTCCCTCCCTCCCTCCTTCCTTCCTTTTTTTCCTTCCCTCAAACTCACAATAGTGAGCGAATGTATTTAAATCTCCAAGAAATTACTGAATGACCTCAAGATCAAGCCGAGCCTTTAGGTACTAAAGTTTACACATTGGATGTCCTTTTCCTAAGGGCTAACAAGAACACAATAGGTGTACTATAATAACAAGCTTTTACTTGTCGCAGTTTTCCACAATGGCATGGGTAGCCCTATACCAATCGTTTGGGTCTTGTTTTTTTCCAAGCAGACAATTTGTCAGTCTTCTTTTCTGGATGATTTCTAAGAAGCTCGTCAAAATAAGGTCTCTTTTAAATACCCGACAGTTCCTCGCCTGCTATATATGGTGGAGAAAGAAGTATCTAACAATTTGAGTGTAGATAAGAAGAGCAGGACTTTTCATCTTTTTTCCACCAAGGAACATATCAGTCTGGAGTAGGGATTTTTCCATTCAATAGTATGGATTTTTTTTTCTGTATTTTTTCACATTTCCACGTGCAAAAGGGGTTGAAAAAATGATCTTGAAAAATAATTTACACATTGAATAGGAAAAGGGTCCCATTTATTATTGAAAAATTCACAAGTAAGGGTTTTATAAATAGTCTTTGAATGCACATAAGGCGCCCCCCCCCAAAGCTTTGAGCATAGAGATGAGAGAGCACCCTAGGAAATCTAGGGAATGAAACAACAAAGCAAATAAAGTAGATTGGAGCTATGGAGCAAACCACACTAGCTTCATGCCCCTAGAGCTCCACATTGTCTTCTATTGTGGGTCCATGGATGCTTGCAAAAACCCAACCTCAACCATGAAATTTTTATGGTGGTTGGGTTAATCGGTCCTTTCAAAGGTGAGCCGGGCACCCTAGGATGGTATGGGTTTTCTATTCGAAGTGTTTTTGCATTTAGCTAACGTTTGCTCACATGGAATTGATGTTGTATTGGCCAAACTCCATCATTTTGTATGCATTTAAATGGGATTAGACACTCTCGCATTATGAAAAGTGGTAAGACCTTCCCTTGAATAACAAATTTTATATTACCTTAGGACTAGCATGTGAGCCTAAGATGAGTACTCTTGTGAACCATAGGTGATGAATCCATTATGAGAACCATCAAAATGTTTCAAGTACTACACCAAGATGTATTAGTAGAGTCTCCCTCATAAAGGATTATGACAAGTTTGGCTAAGGGGGCAATTGTTAGGGTCTGCCCAGCTTGGATGGCCACCCTTTTGTGTGAACAATACATTATGTCTACCTCTTTTATTTTGGCTATTTGGTCATGTCCATAGCCATGTCTATTAGAGAAGCAATAGGCTTCCCGAAAACAAAGTTAAAAATAGGCTCAAACATGTATGTCACAGAAAAAGCTTTAGACCATACACTATTTGTATTACACAATATACAAGCTTTTTGTTAAGTTTACAATTGAAAAATATGTACTATCATATTAAACTAATTTTGTTCATAATAACTTATTGTAGTTTTTGATACCAAGCATAAGATTTATTGTGACATCATGACCACCTACTTTATAAATATAAGAAGATAGCATGTGCTTCAAATGTTTAGAGAAATGACTTTCTTACAATGAATATAAAAATGGCACTTGAACAAGTCCCAAATTATATATTTACAATCTCTTTTTTGTTTTCTTGCAAAACTCACAATTGTGAGTGATTGTATTATAAGGTCACCAATAGATTACAAATTAGACTCAAGCTAAGGCCGAGCCTTGAGGGACAAAGGAAATCTAATAGTCAAGATTTTTAATTATGAAGGCCCCTTCATTACTCTTCTTAACAAAAATAGTTCTTATTTATAGCTTAACACCTTTTTTTTGGGAAGATGAAAATAAATCACATGACAAAGGGTATCATTGCATAGTTTGTAGCACAAAATAGCTTTATAAAACTCAGATTTCAAGCCCTTTTTTAAAATATGGGACTTGAATAATTTCCAAAATTCTTGAATCTGTGTTAGAGTACATGGAGTGTACAAACATAAACTCTGCAAAGAGGAATTTGAAGCACTGACCAAAAAGATTCATCTTGAAGATGTCTACTGGGAGCTTTACTCCATTGCAGACTCTTATGCATTGGCCATGCAATATAAACATGTATTTGCCACAGATGCACCATGTGTTATGTTGTACATGCACTTAAGAGTCTTTAAGTCTTTTGCCATGTGCCATTTGACTTTATAGTCACCAAATCCTTCCATTGAAAACACACCTCTGTTTCTTTGGTCACTAATGATAGAAGGAATCTGGATTTGACTAAAAAGAAGAATTTCAAAATTTATCAGCCTGTATGTGAAAAAAGGAACATAAAACCAAGAACCATACATGCAATATTTTTGTTATCATAGATTGAACCAAGTGTATCTCAATGAACCTAGCATCATAATATTAATTTCGGACTGCACATTGAAATATCATGGGTCCTCTTTGGTTATTAATGGATTGAAAGCTCTATTCATGAGGGTAATGGGGTGACTCTCTCTAGTTTCTTGGTCTTGAGGACCTCGCACTCGTTGAACTTCAAAGAAAACTTGAGAACCCCATGGAACTCCTCTCAACTCATATCAAAGAACTGGAATACATACCTTTGCAATGCTTCAAAGAGGTTGTTATGCTCATTATATTGTAACTCTCTTCCCCCCTTGCCTATGAACGTTGCTTCAATATGGAATGGTGATCCAAGTTTCTCAAACACCTCATCATTTACATGTCAACATGCAACCTTTACATGTGATGGATTTGGAAGCAATGATCCTCTCTGTAATTTATTTTGAGACTTTTTAGCTAATGCTTTGAAGAGATCCTTGTATCCCATCTATGAGATGCCACTCTCCAAGTATTCATTACACTTCCATTGGCTTCAACTGATTCTCCTTCATGAAGGAGGTAAGGAGCCTCCCTTTAAATTTATCAAATTTCTTTTGAGTTATCCTCTCTTCAACTACATGTTTTAGAACTAGACAACTGTAATGCACACCGACATTAGAACCTACTCCAGCATTGGAACGGCCTACTCTGTTCGAGTTTGGATGTAGAAAAGTCCTGCAAAGAAAGCACCATGCATCATGATCAGTAATAAGAAAGTGTAAAGGATATATATGATACAAAAGTAAAACCAAACTTAAAGTTACCTTAAAGCTCATATTTGTTTTTCTAGGCCGCCACTACCAATCTTCATATTCTCTATGTTACATAGATCTTGTTTTCTTTTGTAACTCCCAAGCATGCTTTCTTTCACACGCAAACTTGTGATCTTCTTCTCAAGGTTTTGGATTGTCTCTTTGTTTGATGAAATCTTTTGAGCGAATGCTTCATTAGGTTTCTTCAGCTGCATGTTCTCTATCACTAGGAGATTTATTTGCTTTTCCACATTCAGTCCTTGCATTTCCAAATGTTCAGTGTATCCAAGTAGCCCATCCTTGCCATCGACTATGAAATGTAAAAGGTTAGTGATATTAGCAAAGGGAGGTGACACATTTGTTGTAGGATCCTTTGGGTAAATAGACCCATTGATCCAAAAATCTAGATGATTTTCTTGTCTATCCTTCTAAGTTATTTTTCCTGTTGGGATAAGAAATACTCCTTCCTACAGTTTTGCAATGGTGCGTACGCTTGCAATACATGAATGTGAAGATGATGTGTGTTCTTTCTTTGGGTAAGTGTTGATGAAGATGAAGGGGTTGGGAATTGCAAGTTCAAATTGATATTTTCTCAGGAAAAGAAGTGTTGTCCATTCTTATGACTAAAACAATATCCCAATTTTTGGTAGTGAAGGCATGGAAGCTCGCGTTTGAAATCACTGTAGTCCCATGTTAAAAGTTGATAGAGTTCTCTAGCTTATGTTTTTGGAGGGAACGCTTGTAAATTAGAGTTTCAAATCATTAGTCATACGGTTTTTTAGATTCTTGACAAGAGAAAGAAGGACAAGAAAAGAAGACGGATATTTATTGGTGTAGAAAAGTGTCACCTAAAATATAATATCTAACATTTTCATTTTCTCTCTCTAAGATAACATGGAACTTCTAAAAGGGCCCAAAAGTGAGTCTAAAATTCTCCTAAACGGTTGCGACTGAATATATTGCTTATCACATTGACAATACGAGTAGCCGGTGTAGTAAAGAAGGTCTGATTTAATTCTGAAGCAAAGGAAGTTGTTTTAATTCCTCTTCTAAGAATTTAAGTCCTTCCTTCTTTTTTTTAACCAGAGCATTTGTAAGATGTCGGGGGATATGTTTTTGAAACCTGAGCCAGGTAGGCCCCAAGCCTCTGGCAATTATGAGAGGTGTGAGAGAGAATAAGAAGAACAGATGCAAAAGGCTATGTAAATCATTACAATCATCAACTGATCGATTCAATGCTTTGAGTACAACTTAATCCTTAGACAAGGTGGACTCTTAACAGCACCGTCACTTGGATCATCTGCTAGCTAAGAGTTTAAGCTCCCATTTTACATGATTAATCAGGTCGTTAATGACATCGGGGCTTAATAAGCTATTTAATCAATCTTTGGAATGATGACTGTGATGGAAATTTTTCTTTGTCGCTTTAACTACTTCAAATACCTTTAAGAGCTCTCTGCACTGCTTCCGTTCCTTTGATTGTCCTCATAAAGCTTCTCTAAGTGCCTTCCTTAGTAGCCTGCTCTTACCCTCCTTCCATCGCTTCGGCTATCAACAATAAGCCTCCAATTTCTCTTTCGATATTGTCAAGATCTCTTGAAACTCTCTTTGATTGTCTTGCTTTTCTCGGGCGATCGCCTTTTGGAGGTACTTGAAGAAAGAGAATCCCTCAAATCTCATGCTCTTACCCTGCTTTTTGGCTCCTTGTTCTCCTCTTCTCAAGCTTAAGTGAGAGAGAGAGAGAGAGAGAGAGAGAGAGAGAGAGAGAGAGAGAGAGAGAGAGAGAGAGAGAGAGAGAGAGAGAGAGAGAGAGAGAGAGAGAGAGAGAGAGAGATTCTCCTTGCTTGCTTGTCGCACCTTGCTTCTCAAGAACGAGAGAGAGAGGAGGAGCCTTGCTTCGGATCCTCTTTTTGCTTGCTTTACTAGCCAAGGATGAAAGAGAGGTAAAGAGACCGACTCCTTTCCTTGCTTCTTTGAACCAAGAATGAGAGGGAGGAAGAGAGACCGGATCCTTTCCTTGCTTCTCCGAATAGAGTACAAGAGAGAGGAAGAGAGACCGGCTTTGATTTGATTCTCCCCTTCTTCTTACCCTCATGCCTTCCTCATGAAAGCTTCTGTTGCTTATGGCCAACACCCTTTTTTTTCTAGACAAAACCTTCTTTTTACCTCGTCTCATAACTCACGGCGCCGTGACTCATGTGGCACTAAACGCGACATGATGACATGGCAAGTTTTTGGGACGAGCGCCAAATGTGGCGGGAGTTGGCTTTAAATTGAGTGCCATGGCAAGAAGATGCATTTTTGTCATTGCAACACCCTCATCCGCCGCTCGTACATGACGGCGAGACATCATTTCCTTTGTGTAGTCTCTCTTCGTAGCCTCTGCCCACCATCTCCTTCCTTTTATTTTCCTCTTCCCACTCAATTAACCTTAAGCCCTTATTTTCTTTAATGGGCGGCCAGTGGTCCTACCCCCTTGGACGACTCTTTGGGTTAATTTTTGTGGTTGCTGTCCCTTGTTGGGCACCACATTTAGCATACATATCGGGCAAGCATTTCCAAGAACAACATCTTTCTCCACCCGTCCTTGACTAACATTATCATCGTGAATTTTGTGGCCCGTATCCACATCTCATATACTCCCACATGCCCTTAAGATGCAGGTATAGGTGATTGCATTTGTCAAAAAGTGTTCCCTTTGCATATAGTTAATTTCCCTAGAGCTTCCTTGCCACAACCGTGTTGGCATTCCCCACAATCATTGCATTTCAAGAGACGACATTCCGAACACGAAGCTATTCAAAATCCTTATGTGCTTCTGAACGACACCACATTTGGTCCGGATCTAGTGTTTCCAACCACATTGATGACACAGATTTTGACTAAAGTAGTGCCGAGTTCAAGTCCTCTTGCATATATAATTATGAGTGCACTGCAAAAAAATTCCCAGATGGCACTCCGATGGAGGCGACCAACTTGGCACAGAACTGGCCCCTGGGGAAAATTAAACGGCCAATATCTTGGCAATCAGAACTCCGATCATTGATCTAAAAAGACCAATATGCTACACAAAGTGAGCACTTCAAGCCCATGCATTCATTTCAATTCAGCCCCCTCAGCTGCAGTTGCCCAATCCGGTACGGATCTGCAATTGACTCAAAATTCAAACTGCCATAACTTCTCCACCATAGCTCCAATCGACGAGCCGTAAAGACAGGCGGTAGAGCACTTCAAGCACTATAGTTCTAGACCATAAACTCTCATTTGTGCTCACTTTAAGCATACTATTTTTTAGCATCACCAAGCCACCAATTGGTCTTTTAAAGCAGCATATGGCATACATTAATCATCAAACCTTGCATGTTATCAAGCCCTAATCAATCTGCATCTGCTATAGGTACCTCAAGCTCTTTGCCATCATGAGACTCACATAACTGGTAAAGATATGAAAAAGAATATAAGGCTTATACCTTATCATTAATATTCTAGCTTAATCAGTAGGTAGCTGCCCATCAAAAAATCTTTGAACCGTATCTGTCGTATCTCCAAAGCATTCAATTATAGAAAACCGATTTAGTGAACCCCGCCAGACTCGAATGCTCCAGTTCATGATGCACACGGAGTAACCATTAAGCTCACTTTAGGGAACCCTGTCAAGCTCATGAACGCCTTACTTTGTCTGAACACGGAATGGCCGTCAAGTCCTTTACTTCAAGTTCTGGTAGCAAAACCAACTCAAAAGATGTGAAGATACTTTATCAATTGTCCAAAGATGTCAATTGGAAGCTAGCAATGGAACGTTATTGATCACATAACCAAAAACTCTTCTGACTTAGCATAATCTAGAAACCAAATCCTAGTACCATGCAGCCTGCTACAGCAGATAACTGGTTCTCTTTAAATCTACAATTTGCACTTCAGTATTCCCCGGGATCAAATGGGAAACCAATCAATTTCCCCACTATGAGCATTCCTTTAAAAACGTTGCACCATCCTCTAGGGTCATAGGAAAAATACAAGAATTTCCAGTCAGTATAGCATAAACATAAATTAACCCACAAATCTTCATGAAAACCGCCTGGATCATATGGCATATAAGTCAATTTTCCAGGACCATGCATATATATGTCACCTCTTGGATCAAAAGCTAGCTTAGCATCCCCTACATCATAGTGTAACATCAAATCCCAGATAGCATCAGGTAGCACTAGATATAGCCATATCCCATGTGCAACTGGCTCATCCAATCGTCAATCATCAATCATAGGTAAAAGCATTAGCAGTGCACCTTCACTCTCACTAGTATTAGAATTTTGATCATGCATATTTGAATACATCAAGTCTCTGACATCAAAAAACAATTCTATATCTTGTAGAGGCTCAAAATGAAGTAGAGCATCATCCAGCAAACTGCATAAGGTCATCATTAGCTGCATCTGGAAAAAGTTGTTCATGCATGAATCTAGATTGATTGGTTTCCTTAGAATGTGTATTTGAGAATCCTTCCAAAGCTTCGTCCAATAAGCACATAAGATCTAGGTACACCGCTTTAGAAGGTTCCTCCATCCTGCACATCTCAGGCTGCTATAAACTAATATTTCCTCATATAACATGCATCCTAAATACATCTATTGTAATCTGCTTTCAAGTCTTTCATCGTCATCCAAATATCTTTGCACTTCTATAGCACAAAGTTCAGCATGCACATTGAAACCAATCATATTCAACACCCAGAGATTGCACTTCACTCTGCATCCCCTCTGAATCAGTATCAGCAAGTTCATGATCATTATGCCATAGTGTGAGCCATGTGTCACAAATTCTTGATAAAGAAGAAGTCTACTCCTCCTCTAAACCATCAGCAAATTTGGGATCAGTTTGCCACATCAGTAGCTTTAGGTCACAAAAACTTGTCAAAGAAGGAGTCTGCACCCCCTCTGATTCATCATCATCACATTCAAGGCAAATTTTCCACCTTGGTAGCTTCGTTTCACAACAACTTGTCAATGAATGAGTTTGCACCCCCATGAATCAATAGTTTTCATATCTTCAAGCACATACTCTTGCTTAACCAAGTCCTTAAAATTTGGTACATCCAAATTCAATAAATCTGGTATACCCAAATCCATGATCATGCTGCTCTCAACAGTAGCAACCTTGATTTGACCTATAGCATATGTACCATCAATCAACTCATTGAAAAAATCTGTACTAGTATCTTCAATTAGCACTATGGTAGAATTTGTACCAGAAAATTTTGCTCTAATTCTGAGTCAGCAGCAAAAGTATCAGTTGTAGCCAAATCATCATGCATGTCTACTTGAATATGGCTGCACTCATTCACCTACAGAATTTCTTCTTGAGCTTTAGCCACTTTGTTGCTTTGATCCTCTGATTCTTTTTCTCCTGTACTGCATTTACAAGTTCTTTATAAAATTCATCCTCTGTATCGTAAACTACACGTGTAGATTGTTTGCAAAATTCACCCTGTGTATCGTGAATTGCATGTGTAGATTCTTTGCAAAATTCACCCTGTGTATCTTGAACTACACGTGTAGATTCTTTGAAAAATTCACCCTGTGTATCTTGAAGCTGTAAAACCTCACCCTCAAAGACTTCTACTTCATGCACAACATCTGCAAAACCCAAATTTTCATACACAAACTTAACTATGTCTTCATCATTAGCCTGTAAGAAGGTAGCATGCTTGTACAATACACTCATCAATTACAGCTTCTAACTTTGATCGTTCTTGTCCTCGAATATCTGTGTAATTTGGTAGACCTGGACTTTGTTCTTGATAGCTTTCATAATGCTCGTAACTTACCTGTAAAATAGCTCTGTGACGTATTCATAGTCATCGTTACAGGCTTTGGTAGCCTCTTGAACCTGCTCCTTCAAATCTAAACTCACTAACTGCTCAAAAGGTCTGATCATTGTAATCTGCTTTCAAGTCTATTGTAATCTGCTTTCAAGTCTTTCATCGTCATCCAAATATCTTTGCACTTCTATAGCACAAAGTTCAGCATGCACATTGAAACCAATCATATTCAACACCCAGAGATTGCACTTCACTCTGCATCCCCTCTGAATCAGTATCAGCAAGTTCATGATCATTATGCCATAGTGTGAGCCATGTGTCACAAATTCTTGATAAAGAAGAAGTCTACTCCTCCTCTAAACCATCAGCAAATTTGGGATCAGTTTGCCACATCAGTAGCTTTAGGTCACAAAAACTTGTCAAAGAAGGAGTCTGCACCCCCTCTGATTCATCATCATCACATTCAAGGCAAATTTTCCACCTTGGTAGCTTCGTTTCACAACAACTTGTCAATGAATGAGTTTGCACCCCCATGAATCAATAGTTTTCATATCTTCAAGCACATACTCTTGCTTAACCAAGTCCTTAAAATTTGGTACATCCAAATTCAATAAATCTGGTATACCCAAATCCATGATCATGCTGCTCTCAACAGTAGCAACCTTGATTTGACCTATAGCATATGTACCATCAATCAACTCATTGAAAAAATCTGTACTAGTATCTTCAATTAGCACTATGGTAGAATTTGTACCAGAAAATTTTGCTCTAATTCTGAGTCAGCAGCAAAAGTATCAGTTGTAGCCAAATCATCATGCATGTCTACTTGAATATGGCTGCACTCATTCACCTACAGAATTTCTTCTTGAGCTTTAGCCACTTTGTTGCTTTGATCCTCTGATTCTTTTTCTCCTGTACTGCATTTACAAGTTCTTTATAAAATTCATCCTCTGTATCGTAAACTACACGTGTAGATTGTTTGCAAAATTCACCCTGTGTATCGTGAATTGCATGTGTAGATTCTTTGCAAAATTCACCCTGTGTATCTTGAACTACACGTGTAGATTCTTTGAAAAATTCACCCTGTGTATCTTGAAGCTGTAAAACCTCACCCTCAAAGACTTCTACTTCATGCACAACATCTGCAAAACCCAAATTTTCATACACAAACTTAACTATGTCTTCATCATTAGCCTGTAAGAAGGTAGCATGCTTGTACAATACACTCATCAATTACAGCTTCTAACTTTGATCGTTCTTGTCCTCGAATATCTGTGTAATTTGGTAGACCTGGACTTTGTTCTTGATAGCTTTCATAATGCTCGTAACTTACCTGTAAAATAGCTCTGTGACGTATTCATAGTCATCGTTACAGGCTTTGGTAGCCTCTTGAACCTGCTCCTTCAAATCTAAACTCACTAACTGCTCAAAAGGTCTGATCATTAACTCTTTTGATATCCCTCTTACCTTGGTTTCCAACTCATAGCACTCTAGGTAGCCCTCTGGATCATATCCATCAAAGAATCGTCGTATACTTCATCTAAATCTGCATCCATTTGATTTTTCTTCTTTACGGTCTCCATTTCAAGTAGAGATCCTTGAACCAATTAAAGCATCTTCAATAAATCTCGAACTATCGACTTATCATCAAAACCATTTGCACTTAGCTCTGCAATCATCTTCATCATCTGCTCTAAATTCTCCATCTTTACCTCCCACCCTGACTCGTTTCACGTCGGGTTTACCAAAGATGTTGGGGGATATGTGTTCAAAACATGAGCCGGGTAGGCGTCCAGCCTTGTAGAGATCCTTGAACCAACTAAAGCATCTTAAAAAAATATGGAACTATTGACTTATCATCAAAACCATTTGGACTTAGCTTTGCAATCATCTTCATCATCTTCTCTAAATTCTCCATCTTTACCTCCCACCCCGACCCCTTTCACGTTGGGTTCACCAAAGATGTCGGGGGATATGTGTTCAAAACATGAGCCGAGTAGGCGTCGGGCCTCTAGCTTTGAGAGGTGTGAGAGAGAATAAAAAGAACAGATAAAAAAGGCTATAGAAGTCATCTAAATCATCAATTGATTGATTCAATGCTTTGAGTACAACTTAATCCTTAGCCAAGGTGGTCTGCTAACAACACCGTCATTTGGATCATCTGTTAACTAGTAGTTTAAGCTCCCATTTTACACTATTAATCGGGTCGTTAACGACACCGGGGATTAATAAGCTACTTAGTCAACCTTTGGAATGATGATGGTGATGGAAATTTTCCTCTGCTGCTTTAACTGCTTCAACTACCTTTAAGAGCTCTCTACTGCTTCCGTTCCTCTGATTGTCCTCATAAAACTTTTCTAAGTGCCTTCCTTAGCCTACTCTTATGCTCCGTCCATTGCTTTAGTTATCAACAATAAGTCTAGAGTTTCTCTTTTGAGGTTGTCAAGAGCTCTCAAAACTCTCTTTGATTGACTTGGTTTGCTCGGTTGAGCGCCTTTCGGAGCTACTTGTAGAGAGAGAATCCCTCCAATCTCACACTCTTACCCTGGTTTTTGGCTCCTTGTTCTCCTCTTCTCAAGCTTAAGTCCGAGAACAAGAGCGCACAGACGCGCGCTCACGCGAGAGAGAGAGAGAGAGAGAGAGAGAGAGAGAGAGAGAGAGAGAGAGAGAGAGAGAGAGAGAGAGAGAGAGAGAGAGAGATAGAGAGAGTATAAGAAAACAAAACAATTTCCAAAAAAATAAAAAGAGAAACAGAGAGAGAGAGAGAGAGAGAGAGAGAGAGAGAGAGAGAGAGAGAGTTCTCCTCCTTTCTTGTCGCACCTTGCTTCTCAAGCCTTGCTTCGGATCCTCCCTTTGCTTGCTTTACTAGCCAAGGAAGAAAGAGAGGAAGAGAGGCCGGCTCCTTTCCTTGCTTCTTCGAACCGAGGACGAGAGAGAGGAAGAGAGACCGCTTTGCTTCGATTCTCCCCTTCTTCTTACCCTCGTGAAAGCTTCTAGTCTTGCTTATGGATGATTCCTTTTTCTTGCTAACCAAAACCTTCTTTTTTCCTCGGTCCATCAGTCACGGTGCCGTGAGTGATGTGGTGCAGAACCCGGCATGATGACATGGTAGGTTTTTGGGATGAGTGCCAAATGTGGCGGCAGCTGGCCCGAAATTGAACGCCATGGCAATCAGGTGACTTTTCGTCCTTGTAACGCGCTCATCCGCCGCTGGTACGGGTCGGCATGACATGATTTCCTTTGCACAATCTCTGTTCACAGCCCTTACCCGCCATCTTCTTCCTTTTTCTTTTCCTCCTCCCACTCAATTAACCTAAAGCCCTTATTTTCGTTAATGGGTGGCTAGTGGTCCTACCCCCTTGGGCGACGGTTTGGGTTAGTTTTGGGCGGCCCTTGGCCCTTGTTGGGCACCACATTTAGCATACATATTGGGTAAGCATTTCCAAGCACAACATCTTTCTCCATCCTTCCTTGACTAACATTATCATCGTGAATTTTGTGGCCCGTAGCCACATCTCGTATACTCGCACATGCCCTTAAGATGTAGGTATAGTTGATTGTAATCGTCAAAAAGCGTTCCCTTCGCATATAGTTAATCTCCCTAGAGCTTCCTTTCCGCAACCGTGTTGGCATTTCCCACAATCATTGCATTCTAAGAGATGACATTCCGAACACGAAGCTCTTCAAAAGCCTTATGTGCTTCTGTACGGCACCACATTTGGTCCGGATCCAGTGCTGCCAAGCACATTGATGAGTCAGATTTTTAGTAAAGTAGTGCTGAGTTCAAATCCTCTCGCATATATAATTATCAGTGCACCACAGAAGATAATGTTTCAAAACCTGGTTGAAGTCAGTAATTCCCAAATGGCACTTTGATTGAGGCGACCGACCTGGCATGGAAGTGGCCCCCTGGGAAAATTAAACGGCCAATATCTTGGCAATCGGAACTCCGATCCCTGATCTGAAAAGATCAACGTGCTCCACAAAGTGAGAACTTCAAGTCCATGCATTCATTTAAATTTTGTCCCCTCAGCTGCAATTGCCCAATCCGGTACGGATCTGCAATTGACTTAAACTTCAAACTGCAATAACTTCTTCACCGTAGCCCCAATCGACCAACCGTAAAGATAGGATGGTAGAGCACTTCAAGCACTAGAGTTCTAGATCATAAACTCCCATACATGCTCACTTTAGACGTAATATGTTTTAGCATCACCAAGCCACCAACTGGCCTTTTAAAGCCGCATCTAGCATACATTAATCATCAAACCGTGCATGTTATCAAGCCCTGATCACCGATAAATAATGAAGTAGACTTCAATCAAGCACAATGTGCATCCTTCTGATAATTTTTCCATCATGGAAGTAGTGTTGCACGTTCATGATGTGAAACTAGAATATCTACCTCACTCTCAATGCTTTTATTATGTGGGACCAAATGCTATAATGTACATAGTGTGGTATATGCTAAAATAAATGCCATGGTTGCAGACGTGTACATACCTTGTCGAGCAGGTGAGGCCCTAGACATGGCACTATGGCATGCTTTTTCACATAAATATATCAGTATTTTTCTTTAAAAATGTACAAATGTCAAGTGTATTGAAGTGACATGCTCGTTTTGCCTAGAAAGTTCAATGAGGGCAATCTCGGCCAAAAATAACAGGTTTTGTGTGCGGGCATAAAAGACATGTCCAAATTTATTACCAAGTGAAAAAATGAGGTTCAACATGAATTTTGAGGCCATTGGATTTTTCCACAAATTTAGGTATTTTTCCCAGTTCATTTCCAGGCTTTTTACGGACAAAAAGGACCATTTTTGGGTGAAAAATGACTAAAAATGGTAAAAAATAGCCTAAAAATAGCTCAAAATAGCTCAAAATTCCACATCAATGATGGTGTGGTCGTTGCCTAATCTGTGTAGAAATGTTAGAGCCAATAATGAGCTCATTTGGGCACATGAGCAAGGAGATACAGCCATTCCTTCACAGGGTGCTAGTGTAGTCACGTGCTGCTTCCACTACATGGTTGAAGCTGTGAGGCCTCCAATTAGGTTTTCTCCTCCTCAAGAAACTACTTGGGCTTCTCAAATGATGTATTGTATATTACATGGCTGGAGTTTTGTTTTTTTAGTGTGTTTTTAGCTTCCAATCATCTACACCTTGCTTGATTTTGCTATGAATCCTCACATTCAGAAGCCCGGTGCTTTTCTAGTCGCACTGCACACTTCTTGACACATTTTGGTGAACTTGATGCAAAGTAGGCTAGGGTGAGGCTTCAAATTATTCGTTGAAGGTTTCAAATTAAATCTTTAAAGCTATGGAGCAACAAGAGAAATAGGTTGTTCGATTTCATACAGTCACAACGCAAATGTTTCAAGCTTTTGCGGTGTTTATGCAGCAAGCTGCAGAAAGGAGGGAGCTATCATCAACCAAAGAACTTCAATCTGTGGTGAAGAAAATGGACCAATTTAAAGGTAAAGATGTAACAAAGTATCTTTGTGGGTATATAAAGGAGATGGAGCTACATCGAGTGCCTGAAGCAGAGATAGTGCAAAGTTTTGAACTAGCTGTGGTGCCAGAGATTAGAGAGCATGTAAGAGGAATTAGGAATGAGCATGGGGCAACTTGGGAAGCAATAAAATTATCCTTGGAGGAAGAGTATTTCATGGAGGACTCCGAAAGGGTAACAAAGAGGAGTTTTTAGAGTGGGTAGTTCGGCCAAAAGAAGGGCTTTTGCCTACCAAACTACTAAGGGAATTTGAACGCCGATATGATCAATTGTCAAGGACTAAAAAGGATATGGTAAACTCAAAAAATATATAGCTATTTTTGTAGGCCACAGGTAAAGAGATTCAAGAGAAGTTAGAGCTATTACTTGAGGATAAGGATGAAGAACATGGTTTGAAGATTGATTGGAATGAGGTTGAAGATGCAATTTCACTTCTAGCTAAGCGATAACGACAAAGAGACAAGATGATAGTTAATCCTACTCAATCCCCAAGCGTTCCTGACCATCCCATAAAGCTTGTTATTCTGGTTCCAAAAAGTGACAAGTCCATTCTAGATGATATTGTCAAGGGAATTCAAGAGCTAAAGATAAATCTTACAAGGCTAGAAGAAAAGGGACAACCATGAGGAAAATCTACAGGGCAAAGACCTCAAAACAGAGAAGGCTTTGTAAATAGATTCATATGGTGTGATAGTACTGACCATGGAAGGAGGGATTGTGAAAGTTTAAAAGACGCTTTGACAAAGGAGCTTGTTTTCTTTAAAGATGGACAAATTCACTTAAGTGAAATAGGTAAGCTCTTGGGCACAAACTTTGTGAAAGGCGGGATGAAGAAACTAGTTGAGGACATGGCTACTAACCATGCCATCTCAATGGTTGAGGCAGCCACCTATGGCATGAAGGGGGAAACCCAATCTCCGAGAGAGCAAATCCGAGCGATCTCACCACACCGAGCAAAGAGTTACAAAGAAAGTGAAAACATTTAATCAAATATGGACAACCAACAGTTTTTTAGATCATATAGTAACTTGGTAAGTCACAATATGTTTTACAAGGAACACCCAATGGATTCAAAACTCTGAGCTTCTAGCAAAATTGTGTAGCATAGTTGTGTGTATTTTTACGATTGTGTCTCATACAAGGCACAAGGAAATATACTTAAAACAATGAACTTACAAGGCACCGCCAAAAGATGCGAATCTGTCGATTACTACTAAAATGAAAGTTAGCAGTAACTCTAAACTCAAACAAAATATTAGTACTGTCATTTTCTAAATACATGGTAAGTAAGTGTGTTCCTTGCACTTGGCATATCCCAAAAATTCAAAATTGCAACCTCAAAACTCCTAGAACGGTGGTTGATAGTTAAGGTGAATATCAACAAAAGCCTGCAAACATCACACGGAAAATACCCTAGGGATGCACAGTTGCCCTAGTGCCCCCAAGGGCTTGAAAAAGTTCCACCTTGGTCAAAGCAGCCTGGTGAATGAACTCATGGGCATGTGAGTTTAACCCAAGGGCTTGAAAAAGTTCCACCTTGGTCAAAGCAGCCTGGTGAATGAACTCATGGGCATGTGAGTTTAACCCAAGAATTTGAAGAAACACATAGTACATGTGTTTGCATGGCACATATGTATGCTTTTTTGATTCTCTCTTTTGAAAGTCCTCACATGTACATCGTGGAAAATCAGAGATTGTCACTGAGTATGTTATGCCTTTTTCCTTGGATCCCTCTGTGCTAACATAGAAAACATGTGTTTCATTGCACACAACAATCACCTCTTTCACCAATTCCGCTTGAAGTGTGCACCCCAAATCTATCCTTCTTTGAAAATCTTTTGTCAGCTTTGACCTCCACTTAACAATCTTCCCATCCCTATATTTAGGCCGGAAGGCACTAGGAACCCTATTTCCTCCTCTCAAACCACTACCAAGATTTGCAAGTTTTGCTGCAAATTGAAGGACAAAACCATTTCTCTGCAAGTACTCTGCTTCAATTAGCGTCAATTGTGTTCCTTGAGCTACAATCCAAATACCTGGGGCTAGGCCAGGAGCTCCCACAATCATGTCATGTACCCGCCATGTATGCATATTATTGGAGTTACAGAACCACACAAAACCTTCGACTAACCCGCCTGGACTTGTAGCTGAGGCAAGATATTTTCTGCGTCCCCAAAAGCATGGGGCAGCAACCCCCTGTACTGTATCATCATTCCTCTCATTGATGTATCTTGCACATCGAGCACTCTTATCACCAACCATCCCAAAGAAAGTCATCTTTCGACCAGGTTCTGTTCTTCGTATAGCCCAAACCGTCTTTGGAACATTCACCTCATGCCAATGCTCACCAACTCGAGACCTACTATTGCCTTGCATACGAGGCCCTATGATAGGTTCAGTGACTGTCACATATTCTGGTCTGTGGCTATCTTCATCAAGCACCTCATTTGCATCAACAAATATTGAACGTTTCTTCTTTACACTCTTCTCTTGCAAAGGTGTTCTATTCATCTCAGGGGTTTGTAGTCCCATCTCTGACATTGAAGAGTGTGTCAAGTCAATGAGGGTTTTTGAAGCTGATGCAGTTGATGATCGACCTAAGAATCGCTTTGCAAGATCATCAATTCTCGAACCAGTGGCAGACCTAACACCTTTTAGATAAGCATTGTATTTTACACTTTGCAGCACCGCCATGGCCATGTCGGCACCAGCTGCCTCATACAAGCTAATTTTCTCCTTGTAACCAATAGATGCACGCATACTGGCATGTTTGGCCTCAGACAAGTTTGTTGTGGGCACAAAAATTCCAAACTCATCTTGTGTTACAAATCTCTCTCCCCAATGTTGTTCTCTTACATCCCACCAAGCCATCCATGTCTCTAAACAAGGAATCTCTCCATCCACCACATGGCCTGCCTTCCAAAATCGACGTAGATCTTCTTTGCAAATGTCTCCTTGATTATCAGATGGTGCACTCTGCCATTTTCGGCATAGAATTTTGTGATCCTCCCGTGAAGATGGACGGATACACTTAATGGTGTGTCGAATCATGGACTGCTCCCAGTGAAAGCCACACGATCGTTCTTTGGAAGGTATTTTATTTTTTGCTCCTCCAAAGTAGACAGTTCGCACAGCAATCCAATTTGCATTTGCTTCATCCGCCATGAAACCTCTGAATTCTGGCTTTTCAAACCCTTGATCTTGCACAACTTTATTCAACATTTCCCAAAACTCTATTTGAGCATACTTATTTTCAACTGTGAATTCACATGTGGCAATTATCATTAATTCACGCACAAATGGGTCGTAAACATGAGCAGAAATGGTCGGCCACCCTTGAACACGATGCACATGATCAAAGTGGACCCACATGTGCTCTAAGTTTCCTCCTGGACGCATCTTATTCACCAAGTCAACTCCACTACCTGGACCCTTGATTGACATCTTGAACACATGTGGCTGCTCTGAACCTCCTAGTTGTCCAGGAAAAAGAACACTATGAATAAAAGGATACCTGCATTTGCTTTTGAGGTCTAGAACAACTTCTAATCCTTTTGCAGTTAGCTGCTTTGACCTCTTAGCAGTTTCTAAGCTCCTCTCTATTCTCCGCTTGCTAGATAAGGGTGTAATGGTATCAAGAAACTCTGAAAACTCTTTATCTTCAATTGTGTTGCATTCGTCTGCACTATTTATTACTAACTTGTCTAGTATCACATCTTGGGTGGCAACACGTTCTAGTTGCTTGGCAGTTGTGAAAGGATCTTGGTTTGCTCTAGCTTGCAGAATTGAATCAATCATTTGTTCAGTAGATCTATTCTTTCCTTCAGCACATGGGTGCTTATGTTCTCCTAAATGAATAGCACATCGAGTAAGCGCGAACTTATCTTTGGGCAAACAGTAATAGATAACAGCAGGGCATGTTGCAATACATGAGGGCATTTGACTGCAATGAATGCAAACCACTGTCCCTTGGAAAGGTGTTAATGTTCCGATGGGAACAGCTCTGGAGAGACGGCCACGCCACTGAGACTCATTATGTACTCTGGAACGCACATAGAAAGAATAGGAGACATTGTTGCAACGAAGATGACCTGAACACCTACTGAAGCGGATGGCACCAGGAAAGATATCACTACTGCATGTGACATATTCTGTCCACAAATGACTATCATGACGTTGCTCCATTCCAACCATTGCATTATCATGGTTTGTCGGTGGCAACTCAAATGAAATATAACCATCATAGTGTGCAGGGAGCTAAGACCATATTAGGTAAAGTGGGAAAATCCCAATTCCCAGGTTGGACAACTTTCAATATATCATGTATAAAATATAGAGATTTTGTCAAAAATTTGAGTTTTCTTAAGGTCTCATTCCACTTTATGCACATACAATACACAATGAAAACAACTAAAATATCATGGTTTCAATCAATTGGATTATTAGGAGAGGAGTATATTGCATCCATTATCGTTGTCTATGTTCTAATGTCCTACCTACAACTTATCTCAACATGGAGAGCTTGGTTTCTAGGTCCACCACTTGTCCAAGTTAATGTAAAAGTGACTCAAGGTTCACAACTTGTGAAAGCAAGGATCCATTGAGGAATACAATCCACTTGGCTATTTTTCCTTAATTTATTGCATGTGACATTTAAGCAAGGTCCACTTCTAATCTATAACTTCTTAATTTGAGGCATGGGGCATACATAAAATATGTAGCATATGCTCTATTGCCTCATAGGAAGGTTGGTTTCAAGGTGCACTTATCCATGCTAGCCTATCTTGGAGAAATGATGGAGCTTTCTTCTCTCCTTGTTTCAATGGAGACTAGCTTGGACAAGTGGTGGACCTTTGCTTCTCTCTATGTTTCAATAGAGTTAGCTTGGACAAGTGGTGATCTTGGAACAAAACCCCCATGTAAAACATATCATGGGTATTCCAAGTGATTAGAAAGATTACCATTTAAGATATAACCTTATAGGTTGGACAACTAGATCTTGGCTTGGAGAAATGGTGGACCTTTGATTCTCTCCATGTTTCAATGGAGTCTATCTTGGAGAAATGGTGGAGCTTGCTTCTGTCCATGTTTCAATGGAGCCTAGCTTGAACAGTTGGTGGACCTTTGCTTCTCTCTATGTTTCAATAGAGTTAGCTTAGACACGTGGTGGATCTTCAAAATAAACCAACTACTATCAATGTTGCCTAGCTTGGACAAGTGGTGGAGTGTTTCTCTACTCCATGTTTCAATGGATCTTAGCTTGGACAAGTGTTGGACCTTAAAACAAAAACCGCATGTACAACATAGAATGGATTTTCTAGATTTCAATGGAGTCTAGCTTTAACAAATGGTGGAGCTTGTCTTCATCCATGTTTCAATGAAACTAGCTTGGACAAGTGGTGGACCTTGTAACAAACCCTCCCATGTACAACATATCATTGGTTTTCTAAGTGATGGGAAGGAATACCATTCAAGATATAAACTTATAGCTTGGATAAGTAGTTGACTTTAAAACCAAATTCATCATAATACAATGAAATACAGGTCAGCCAATTCCTAAATCTTGAGACCAAACCTCCCATGCTATTAGAGATAATATATTGGATAAGTGGTGGACCTTCTATTATTTTCCCATGCCTAGTTTAGACAACCGGTACACTTTGCAGCTATAAAGGTTGGACGAGTTGTGGAGCCTTGTTTCTATCCATGTTTTAATGGATCCTAGCTTGGACAAGTGGTGGACCTTGGAAAAAAGCTTCCATGTACAACATATATGAGGTTTTCCATGTTTTAATGGAGCCTATCTTGGACAAATGGTGAAGCTTTCTTCTCTCCATGTTGATTTTGGAACTACCTTAGACAAGTGGTGGAGCTTTTCTTTTCTACTCTTCATAATACAATGAAGTATATGTTGGTTACATGGTGAATCTTAAGGCCAAACCTCCCATTTTACTAGAGATGATAGGTTGGACAAGTGGATCAACCTTCTATCATTTCTCCATGACTATATTGGACAATTAGTAGACATAACATCTCTCTATGTTGTCTAGAGATGAGCTTGGACAAGTGATGGACCCTGCTTCTCTCTCCCCTTGGTTTACTAGTTTGAAGACTCAGTATATATACTTTCTTAGATCTAGCTTGAACAAGTGGTGGACCTTGCATCCACAATCTTAATTCAGTATAAAAAAGTATATGAAAAAATAACATAGGAATCTTGGTTTGAAGGTCAAGCAATTAGGTTCCAAATGCACATAATAATATATTTTCCACCCATATTAAAAGAAAGTTAAATATGCAAATAATAATATATTTTCCAAATGCACATAATAATATATTTTCCACCCATATTAAAAGAAAGTTAAATATGTTATTACCAAATTGACAAAGGTAACGTCCAAGAATTATATCTTTCCATCTTGTCAGATCTAAATCTTCATCAAGGCGACATGCATGTATACATCAACTTTCAAGCCATTCAAGAATACATGCACTTAGATTCCATAGTTTTGTTTTCAAAGTCTTTTAGATTCTAAAACTCTTTCACATAAAGTATGTAATGACAAAATTCTTGAAGCAAACATTTGTGCCCAAGAAAAAGATCCCTCTCACATATTTAAAGTCCATGAATTCTCTGATCCACACTTACAAGTTTTATTTTGACATCAAACATCAATTCTTTCATAGTTCCAAATAAATGCAACCTCGATATGAATTGACAAAAAATGAATTTCTTTTACTATATGACCCAACATAGGCCCCAATCAAATAAAAAATGAGTCCCCAAAAATTTGGGTGCACTCTAGCAATACATCAGAGTCCCCTTACAATAGGATGCACTCCAATAGTACATTGAAGTCCCCTTAGAGTAGGGTGCACTCCATTCAAGTGTTCATAAAATTGACACACCTTTTATATAAAAAAAAAAGACTATATCAAATTATACAAATGTTGAAAGATACACACTAGAATAAAAAAAGCATCTTATAGCCATATTTATTCAATGCTTTCGTGTTGACAAGTACACACCAAGGACATAATTTGTCTCAGAATCACTATACTGATTTACAATTGTGTTATATGTATAGACTCTCTTATCTCTTGCATACAACCATCCTACCAACCATGGAATTATGGTTCTCTGCAAGAAGTTTTGAAGTTGCTCGGAAGTTTGCCTCCACATCTTTGGAAATATAAGATATGTCCCTGGCATGTTCCACATCACCCTATATGGAGTGTCATCAAAAATTAAGGTATTGTTTGCATCCAAATCCTCAAATATCTTCCAAATATCACTCAGATTTTTGTGATAAACCCTTGTAAATCCTAACATGATATTTGGATTTTGGCAATTTTTGTTACTCATAAACACCTTGAACTTGGTATACTGCTCAGGAAAACACTTTTGTGTGATGCGTTGCACCCTTGTTAAGTTATAGCAACTCCATATCCATAGCTCAAAGTATTCAGCACAAAAATCCAAAAAACTTTGTGCGTCTGGTCGCACCACATGATAAACTTCATCTTTGTCCTCCACAAGTCGCATGTGTTGAGCCCAAGATGGCATAGAATCTCCATGTTTCATTTCAACTGTCTTGAGAAGTAACCCCTCTAGATCCAAGATAAGTACTCTTTTGATGTCCTTGAAAGCAAGTGGTAGGTGATAAGGAGGTGATTCATTCCTTGGACAAGGTCTTGGAGGAGGTTGGATGGGTAATTCAATAGTTTTCTTCAATTTATGCCAGCATATAGCCAATCCATTTTTCTGTAATGGTTCTGAAATTAAAGAACAAGAACACTTAATGCAAACACAACAATAGACATGATTTTTACATTGTCTACCCTAAGGTTTTATTAGATACCAAAATCCATCTATGATCTACTCATTAATAGAAAGAAAGTCAAATTAAAATCCTGACTCTTTTTTATGCTACACTCTCTCTTAGTCTCAATACCATGGAGTTCAACTAGATTTAAGTCAACTAATAACTACTACTTGTTGTTAAAGGTATGCTTGAAGTGTATAAGGCTTAACCAATGCTCTAGTGTAGAATGGGTATTTAGGTCTCAAGGTCTACCACTTATCCAAGCAAAGATCCATTTAGATATGGAAACCCAATTTTTCTTAATATAATGATATAGAGTGGACAAGTGGTGAATCCTGAGACCAAGCCACTCATGCTACTAGGGATAATAGGTTGGACAAGTGGTGGACCTTGAATGTAAACCCCCATGTACAAAGTATCAGGGGTTTTGGGTATTTCAATGGACTCTAGCATCTTGGAAACATGGTGGAGCTTACTTCTCTCCATGTTTCAATGGAGTCTATCTTGGATAAATGGTGGAGCATCATTCTCTCCATGTTTCAATGGAGCCTACCTTGGACAAGTGGTGCATGTTTGTTTCTCTCTATGTTTGAACATATCTAGCTTGGACAAGTGGTGGACCTTGGAACAAAATCCCCATGTAAAACATATCATGGACATTACAAGTGGTGAGAAAAAATACCATTCAATATATAACCTTATAGGTTGGACAAGTGGTGGACCTTAACACCCAATTATTCTTAATATAATGACATAGAGTGGATAAGTGGTGAAATTGGGACCAAACCTACTAGGGAAATAGGTTGGACAAGTGGTGGACCTTGAATGTAAACGCCCCATGTACAAAATATCACTCATGCTACTAGAAATAATTTGGTATTAAGGTCCATGTTTCAATGCAGCCTAGCTTGGAAAAGTGGTGGACCTTTGTTTCTCTCTATGTTTCAATAGATTTATCTTGGATAAGTGGTGTACCTTGGAACAAAACCCCCATGTAAATCATGTCATGGGCATTACAAGTGGTGAGAAAAAATACCATTCAAGCTATAACATTATAGGTTAGACAAGTGGTGGACCTTAACACCTAATTCCTCTTAATATAATGACATAGAGTGGACAAGTGGTGAATCATGAGACCAAACCTACTAGGGATAATAGGTTGGACAAGTGGTGAACCTTGAATGTAAACCCCCCATGTACAAAAAATTATGGGTATTGGGTATTTCAATGGAGCCTAGCAACTTGGAGACATGGTGGAGCTTATTTCTCTCCATGTTTCAATGGAGCCTATCTAGGAGAAACAGTGGAGGTTCCTTCTCTCTATGTTTCAATGAGCCTAGCTTGGACAAGTGGTGGACCTTTCTTTCTCTATATGTTTTAATAGAGTTAGCTTGGACAAGTGGTGGACCTTGGAATGAAACCCCCATGTAAAACATATCATGGGCATTTCAAGTGGTGAGAAAGGATACTATTTAAAATATAACCTTATAGGCTGGACAAGTGGTGGACTTTAACACATATTTCTTCTTAATATAATGACATAGAGTGTACAAGTGGTGAATCTTGAGACCAAACCACTCTTGCTACTAGGGATAATAGGTTGGACAAGTGGTGGACCTTGAATGTAAACCCCTCATGTACAAAATTATGGGTTTAGGGTATTTCAATGGAGCCTAGCTTGGAGACATGGTGGAGATTGCTTCTCTCAATGTTTCAATGGAACCTATCTTGGAGAAATGGTGGATCATCCTTCTCTCCATGTTTCAATGGAGCCTATCTTGGACAAGTGGTGGATGGAGTTAGCTTGGACAAGTGGTGGGTCTTGGAACAAAACCCCTTTGTAAAACATAGCATGGACATTACAAGTGATGAGGAAAAATATCATTCAAGATATAACCTTATAGGTTGGAAAAGTGGTGATGGACCTTGATAAGTGGTGAAGGATACCATTTAAGATATACCCTTATAGGTTGGACTAGTGGTGGACCTTAACACCCAGTTATTCTTAATATAATGACATAGAGTGGATAAGTGGTGAATCTTAAGACCAAATCACTCATGCTACTAGGTATAATACGTTAGAGAAGTGGTAGACCTTGAATGCAAACACCCCATGTACAAAATATCATGGTTTTAGGGTGTTTCAATGGAGCCTAGAATCTCGGAGACATGGTAGATCTTGATTCTTTCCATGTTTGAATGGCACCTATCTTGGAAAAATGATGGAGGTTACTTCTCTCCATACTTCAACGGAGCCTAGCTTTGACAAGTGGTGAACCTTTGCTTCTCTCTATGTTTGAATAGAGTTAGCTTGGACAAGTGGTGGACCTTTGCTTCTCTCTATGTTTGAATAGAGTTAGCTTGGACAAGTGGTGGACCTTGGAATGAAACCCCCGTGTAAAACATCTCATGGGCATTTCAAGTGGTGAGAAAGGATACCATTTAAGATATAACCTTATAGGTTGGACAAGTGGTGGACCTTAATACATAGTTCTTCTTAATATAATGACATAGAGTGTACAAGTGGTGTATCTTGAGACCAAACCACTCGTGCTACTAGGGATCCTAGCTTGGACAAGTGGTGGACCTTGGAAAAAAGTCCCCCTGTACAACATAGATGAGTTTTTTCATGTTTTAATGGAAGAGAGATTCGACAAATGGTGGAGCTTGCTTATCTCCATGTGGATTTTAGAACTAGCTTGGACAAGTGGTGGAGCTTTGCTTTTTTACTCTTCATAATACAATGATGTATAGGTTGGTTACATGGTGAATCTTAAGGCCAAACCTCCCATCTTACTAGAGATGATAGGTTGGACAAGTGGTCAACCTTCTATCATTTCTCCATGCCTATAATTAGACAATTAGTAGAACTAGCATCTTTCTATGTTGTCTAGAGCTGAGCTTGGACAAGTAGTGGACCTTGCTACTCTCTTCCCTTGGATTATTAGTTTGAAGACTCATTATATATACTTGCTTAGATCTATATAATTACTCATTAGTTAGGTTACAAGTGGGTATGTAATTTGTTAGCTTCAAGGGACTTTGAATATTGAATAGTAAGACCAAGTGCTGGTTTGAAGATCTTTTGCTTATCTAAACTAGACTCTAACTCAATAATAAGTTTCATAAGTTCCACGAATTGTCCTATCTAGGCTCCAAAAGAGTCTTAATTGGTTTGTGCTAGATTATAACTTCCTTGATGGGGTAGAATCCTAGAAAAATGAGGCACTATAAGTTTTACCTTAGCTCAAATGGATTTTTCACTTAAACTCGACTGCAATTTGGCTATCTAGTCTTTGTCTCGATGGAGTTTAACACTAGATACATAGTAGTGATATTTAAGCTTCATGTCTCTTCACTTGATCGAGATATGAGACCATACTTTCAAGGTCACCACTTGTCTTACCTAAAGACCAATGTGAGACATGGGAGCAAGAAAGCCATCCGATATTGTTTTAAGGACTATTACATAGGCAATCAATAACTTAAGTAAAGAAAAAAAACTTGGATCTTTCACAATTAATAACTTAAGTAAAGCCAAAAAGACTTGGATCTTTGACAGTTTTTTTCAAACTAAAAAAGCACAATCTCATGCTAACAAAACTATAAATCACAATTGAAAGGTTTGAACAAGAAAAAGATCAACAATCTTAATAAGACGGATACTTTTCATTTCATTTGATGATTACAAACTAAAATAAAGTCTCTCAAGAAATTGATAAACAAAAAATGTAGGTGACTGCTTCATTATTTTGAGCAAAAATATCAAAATCTCTATTGATTGAGCTCCATCTAGTAGTATCCTTTGTAAGATCCTGCAAGAAGGAATAAAAAGAAAGATTTGTTAGATACCATGCACATGAGTGTTCAAGCATGTGTATCAAGAATATATGACATGTCACTAGTACCTTAGGGTTGCTTTCTATCCAGCCTTAGAAGATTGTTCTCAGCTTTCACCTTATTTATATAAGCCTTTGCTGTGGTTGCCTTCAAAACTCCTTTTGTGTTACAACCCAATTGCCTAGCTAAAGTGGTCAATTGTGACGCCTTCATGCTTTCAATGGGTGTACGCTCCTTTGCCAAGATCTCTTGTATTTGGGCTCTTCTCATTTCATTGCGGTGGCTTGTGTCACTTGCATCTTCAATGATAGTTTCATCTCTGTCACCTTTTGCAGGTGGTATTCTTCTTGTAAAGAACACCTTAGCTGACCAAACATCATTTTTCTGCTTCCAATACTCCATGATTTGTTTGTATTCACTATCATTTGTCACTATAGGTTGTCCATAACGATTAGAAGCAATTAAATCACGCACATCCCTTCTCTCATCAAGCTGAATCAAGTATGGCAGTAGCTCCTCCAAGAGCATATTGTCAACCATCTTCTCAGCATCAAATTGTGGTGGAAAAATGCAATTGTTTGCTGGTGAAATACATCCCTTGTAAGGAGAGTCATCAATAAGCACTGTTCTTTGTGGATCACATTCAAACCCCATGGCAATTTTGGCTAGAGGCTTGAACATTGCCTCAACGTTTGGATTGTCGGGTCTAAACAATTTTTGAGTTTGAGCGGTGTAGCAAACATCTTGCGACCAAATTGCAAAGAAAGGCAATGTATCCTCAGCTAAGTTGTTTAGTGCTGCAAGGATTTGATACACATTATTCCTAGTAGCTGTCGACCAAATTGCAACATTAAACCTTTGTAAAATAGTCTTCAAGAATTGGATGCAACCTGGCCTGAGTATAATATATCTTTTTGAATCCATTTGCACTGAGTTGTGGTGTGAGGATGGTTGAGGGGAACGTTTCAACAATAGACCATTTAAATCCAATATAATTGTAAGCATGGATTTCTCAACATCTACGCTACATGACGTAGTACCAATTGGCAATAGCTCGTGAGTGGACTTTTCAGTCTCTTTTGATGTATGTTGCATTTTTGAAGCATCGATTTCTTGGTTCTCATTATTGGAAGCTTGCTCAAGTTGCACAACACTAGACTCTAGTATAGAAATATCATCCATCTTGGGCACTTTAGAAACCATAGAATCTATGGATTCTATAGTTGTTGACTGAACCATAGGAGCGTTATCCATCCCAGTTTGTGAATCTAAGAAAACACACACACAAATGGTATCTCAAAACCACTAGAATTTTATTCACCATATTTATATGTAGAACTCCTAGTAAGAAATTTATTTAAGGTAAAGTCGTTGTTAGAATCCTTGCAACCATTTTCAGCATTCGTACACCAAACACCACTTGTCTAAAATACAATCTACTAACTCAACATTTTCCATCCTACACTTTATTAAAGATGAGTACTTAAAGTGAAAACTAAAAGCCACCCTTGTTGAGGAAACATGGATACAAGGTCCACCAAATGTCCAACCTAGACTACAAGAAAATAATTAGAGATTTGGCTTAGATTTGGATTCAAAGGCCACCACTTATTCAAGTAAGATAACTCCACTTGTTTAAGACAGTAATGTTTGAAGCCCCACCACTTGTCCAACCTAGACATTGATTAAATTTTGGTAAGATTTATCACAAATCTAGAGTAGAATCAAGATTCTATGGCCAAGGTAGTCAAATATGTTAGACAACACACAAAGCATAAGAGCACTCTAGATTCTCGTTGAGCATAAACTAAACAATAATCAAATGTTATATTCACTTGAGATTTCATCCATGAAAAATGAAAATGATGCATGTACTTGAGATTTCCATCCATGTACAATACTTTACAATGTCAAGTAAAGTTATAGTCAGCAAACAACTCTTCTCCTGCTTCAACTTGACAAATAGTCTCAATGCATACATGGCCATATTCTTCTGACTTGATGTGTGAAGAGGTGCATTTATGCCAAGGTGGCAAATTTGGATCAAATGTATAGCGTACGTTGGACAGACATTTGTACTGTGAGAACTATTTATATAGCCCGACACGTTTCCTTCTTCTACACAACCAATAATGTATGATTGATCTTCCTCTTCTTCTATGTTTGGATCCTCTAGAAGAGAATATTTATAAGCTCTTGGAAATATTTTGCATATCTTTTTCCAGTCTTGAAATCTATACTTATGCCCTCCATAGTTTAGAATAGTCAAACCACTTTCCAGGGTAGTATGCACAAATAGCCCATAACCAGCTCCTTCAATACATGAAAGTCGCACTTCAAAATCCACACCGTTAATATGGAAAATTACATCTTTGGGAATAGGAAAAGTTGGTGTCCCAAAAGGATCTTCATGCCAATCATAGTGTGAAATACATCTAGATTTTATATCACTTAACTCCTTTGTGTCTGCAAAAAGAAGAAAATATTATGCATAAAATAATGACAATATCAAAGAAAGATATCATTATTTTATAGTCCAATAGGTCCATTGTATGGAAGACTTAGAGTGCCTCTTACATGGTGCCTCCAAGGTTTCCAAAAAATAAAATCATTGGAAAAAAAAGGCCACTGTGTCTCCAATCTATTGCCCATTTGAAGCATAGAGAGAACCAAGGTCCACCACTTGTCCAAGCTAGACATGGAGCATTGACACAAGATCCAACACTTATCCAAGAACCCTATAGTATATGTGGTAACATGGGATGCATTGATGCAACAAAAGTAGTCTAGCCTCCTCATCCATCTCTTTTTTCTTGTAGCCTAGAGGGATTAGTTTCAAGGTCTATCACTAGTCAAAAACTACACATAGAACATTGATACAAGGTTCCACCACATGTGAAACCTATCATCTCTAGTAGCATGGATGGTTTGATATCAAGGTTCATCGCGTGTCCTACCTATACTCTATTGTAGCATATAGATTCTGGTTTGGTGGTACTACACTTGTCCAAACTTGGCTTGTTGTTGATATCTGGAGGTAATCAAGGGTCCTCCACTTGTCCAAGTTAGGCATATAAAACAATTGCAAGGTCCACCATGTGTACAACATATGATTGATTATAGCATGCATGGTCTTATTTCATGGGCAACCATCTTCTCTCCAACATGTGTCCAACCTCGGCTCCATTGAAGCATGGAGAGAAGCAAGGTCCACCACTTATCAAAGCTATTATTTTCTCCCAGTGCTTTCAAAACCCATAATACGTTGTACATGGGGGGGGGGGGATTCTTGTTTCAAGGTCCACCCCTTGGCTAAGATTGGATCCATTGAAACATAAAGAGAAGCAAGCTCTACCATTTGTCCAAGCTAGGAGCCATTGAAACATGAAAACCCCATAATATGTTGTATACGAGGGGTGTTTTTCAAGGTCTACCACTTGTCTAAGCTATGGTCCATTGGAACATGGAGAGAAGCAAAGCTCCACCACTTTTCTAAGCTAGGATCCATTGAAACATGGAGAGAAGCAAGCTCCATTGTTTGTCTAAGCTAGGCTCCATTGGAACAAGGAGAAAACAAGCTCCACCACTTGCCTATTATTGCATAGAGATTCTGGTTTGAAGGTCCACCACTTGTCCAACCTTGCCTTCATGTATGGAGATAATCAAGAGTGCAATGCTTCTCTAAGCTAGGGACATAAAAGAGTTTCAAGGTCCACTACATATACGATCTATGATGGGTTGTAGCATGGGAGGTTTCATTTTAAGGTTGACCACTTCTCCAGCTCCGCTTGTCCAACCTCAGATCCATTGAAGAATGGAGAATAAAGGTGTACCAACTCTCCAAAATAGGCAGGACAATCTCTATAAAACCCATGAATTGTTAATATATGCTATGCTGTGGAGTTTTGTTTGAAGTTCCACTCCTTATCCAAGCTACAATCCATTGAAGCATGGAACTAAGTAAGATATATCTCTAGTCCAAGATAGGATCCATTGAAACATAGAGAGAATCAAGGTCCACCACTTGTCCAAGCTATGCATGGGTAATTGATATAAGGACCACTACGTTTTCACCTATACTATGCTCTATCATGGATGGTTTCATATCCTACCAATTTTCCAACCTATTTAGTAGGTTGTATTATGGGGGTTTGGTTTCAAGGTACTTCACTTGTCTGAGGTGGGTTCCATTGAACCATGGAGAGAAACTATGTCTACCACTTGTCCGAAATATGCTCCTTTAAAACATAAAAACAAGGTCCACCACTTGTCCAAGCTAAAGTTTCTCTCCATTGAAGCATGGAGAGAAACAAGGTCTACCACCTGTCCAAAATATGCTCCATTGAAACATAAAAGCAAGGTCCACCACTTGTCCAAGCTAATATAACAAATGGGTGTTGGTTACAAGGTGTACCACACTTGTCTAAACTAGTCTTCATGCAAGGTCTACCACATGTCCAAGCTATATGAGCTTGTTTTGAAGGTCTACCACACCTCTTGAAATTAGGATCCATGTAAGGTCCACCTTTTGTCAAGCTATGCATTTAATGAGTACTAAAACTAAGTAAATTGCAGTACTTAAATACCTTTCCAAGCTCATTAAGATTTTGGTCTCTAAGGCCGGCCACCACCACATGTCTAATCTATGCTCTAATTGATTACTTATGCTATTTCTCTCAAAGTCCAAACATAAGCTCCCTTCTAGCAAGGTTAGTTTAAATTTAGGCTCCAGCACCTGTCTAAGCTAGGTTCAATTTATGAAGCATCACCATTTAACCATGCTACGATCTAATGTATCATATCAAGGGGGTATTGATAAAAGGTCCAAAACTTATTGAGTTCAAGCTCTTAAGTAATTAAGTCTTTGTGAGTATTAAATGTTTAGTTTTAGTCTACAGATCCACCATTCAAAAACTCAAGTAATTTACTATTTACATTCAAACCTTGAATGCTTGAGATAAAAAATACAAGCTCAATCAATACTATATAAAGCAAAATCTAACATTAAGAGTATCAAATCAGTAACAAGAAACACTAACATGCACAAGAAACTCAAAACATACGTGTCTCCATTTCCAAAAAGTCCTCCATTGACAGAGGATGGTGTTGTTGTTGTTCTTCTTCTCTTTGTGGAGAGCACTCCTCTGTAACAGGCACAATGTCGCCTGATTGCGAAGTGGATTGTTGAAGTCCAGCCCATTTTTCTATATCTTCATGAGACTTAACAAAGTCTAGCAGCATGGTCTCCATGCTTTTTGCCTCCTCCACACTATCAATTAAGCAGATGACTTCTTTTTTCTGTTGTATTCCTTCTTGTGCAACCAAGGAGCCATCACCAAAAACATCAACAAGCTTGCGGTCTTCAAAACAATATGTACGAATGTAGTGCTTGACCAAAGCTCTTTTTTTGGCCTCCAAATATTGCAAATCTGACATATCGTTATCTGCTACTTGAAGAAGAGAACAATCAATTGGCATGGGATGTTCCTCTGATCTTCTTCTCAGGTCTTCAAATGCATTGCCTTGTCCCAAGAAGGCAATAACTGTTAGGAATTGAATTGCTCCTTTGCAAGGAGCTGATGGAAAGTGATGCAATGCACCACAACAATGGTAGCTCAAATTATCTCCCATGGCGTGAAAGGCACATTGCAATTTTGTGAAGTTAGTGAAATCCACAAATGCAAGAAAGACAAATCCAGGATCTGTTGACCCTCCAGCAATAGCCAAGATCCCATCCAAAGCATTGTTAAATGTCTCCTCACTCCACTTCAAATTGCCTCCAACGTTTTTTGTCATATCTAAAACACATAAGCCAATAGGCACTTTATTATTGAAGTGGCGCATCAAGTAGAGATTGCCTTCCATTTGTAGGCTCACCACATAGATTGACCATGGCAAATCTCTAGGCTCAGTTTTCTCCTTTTGAAGGTGAATTGCCCATTGCATGTATTTTATTGCTCCATCTGGAAAAGCCATTTTCTTTGTTCCACGCGTCAAACTAGATCTGATCCATTCCTCGCATAGCATTAAAATTGTTTTATAAACAACATCATTGATGTTATACATTTTGACCACCTCCTCCCAGTCTTTACATGGTGAAGACTCATTCAAATTGTTGAAGCCTTCAAGAAGTGCATCTTGAATCAATTTGTCTTGCTTCAACTGCTTGATTCGATCATACATGTCAGTTGCATCACCATCCTTTGCACTCTTTGACAGTAAAATCTTCTCATCTCTAATCTCTTCTTGAATAGTCTTTACCTCTGATTCCTCAAGGCCACAAAGATATCTAAATACAGTTGTTGGGGGTTTCTTATTCTCCTCTTCTAGATTTTCAATGATTTCTATCCAGCAATCATAAACTAAATCAGAGTAGGTGACCATGTGTGCCTGTTTAGCAATCCAACTTGCTGCTGCACTCATTCTTGCCAATCGAAGAAAACCCTGAAAAGAAATAGAGAAATAATTAAACTATTGAGCAAGATTTGTTAATTAAACACTATCAAAAAGACAAAGAAAATAACTTACATCCCATCCGGCACGAGATGCATGTCCCTCTGCAATTCCACTTGCTGCCTTTGGTGGTCGTCCTGAGAAGATCCATTGACTCCGTAAATGTCTCAATATTTGGCTGTAAGGTTGCTTGACATACAATGCCTGAGCCTCCTCATTTGCAATGGCAGATATAGCAGTTGCAACAAATGGAGGAGCATTCACAACAATGCGAGCCTTTCTAAATTTATACACGCTAATCAGTCTTTCAAAGATCTCTTTGTTGTTTTGTTCATTGTGAAGCAAAACTTTTGCAGCATAGATTGAATGCTGCCCATCAAGAATCCAATAATGATAATCTTTAATTTTTTGCTCCTCTACCTCTTCTACTGCCAAAGGAGTCCCCTTCTTTGATTTTGCATTTCGAACAGGCATCAAATATGCACATGCTGCAGGCTTGGGTCGTACTCCGTGAAAATCCAAATAACACACTTTCAGCGTGTTTTTTATATCCATAATACGTGCATTATAGTGATCAGGAGCAAGCCAACAATTTTGAATAGGGGATATCAAATTCCCTATATGGAAAGGAAAATAATTTATGTAACTTATTCATTCCACCTGTATCTTTTTTTGTCCTTTCATGGCCTCAGCTTCTAAAACATCTGGATCCACAATTCTCATCTTGACATTGAACCCTCTGTTGATGAGGATGCCAAAGATGCCTTGTCTACATCCAAAATGAGCTAGTTCGCTTAGCTTCTACTTTCTGCACTTTTGCTTGCTTCTTGTGGATGGTGGTCGTGAAGCTTTCACCTTTTTTTCGTTGTAGTGTGCAATGATGGAGCTTTTGAAGTTGATCTGCTGTGATATTTGGATTTGATTCTGCAAACTTCCATCCTCGAGAAAACATTGTCTCTTCTTTGTTTCTAGACTCGCTCCAATGCATATGCTCCTGGAGATGTTGAAATTCTAGATTCATTGGAACTAAATGTCAATGCATTCCACCTCTGGATGACTATCAACTACAGAGACAGATGCTTCCAAACTTGTCCAACATCTTCAAACAAGCTGTCATTATCCTTTTTGCAATAAATAGATGCACCTTATGAAATTGTGCACCCTCTATAACATGTATGTCCAAATACCATTTCCTAAGATCATTGCAAGTATAGTCAACTGAGACAGCAACCCTTGCAACCTGTTTTTTTGGAGCCATCTTCCTGAAACAAAAAAAACCAAATGTTATTTTAAATATACTTTTTTGTAATGGATTAAGTTTGTGTGAATACAAGTTCACCACTTGTTCAAGCTAGATCTAAGCAAGTATACATAGTGATCATTTAAGCTAGTAAACTAAGGGAAGGGAGAAGTAAGGGTCCACCACTTGTCCAAGCTTAGCTCTAGACAACATGGAGAGATTGGAGGTCTACTAATTGTCTAATATAGGCTAACTATATTGAAACATAGAGAGAAGCAAAGGTCCACCACTTGTCCAATCTAGGGTCCATTGAAACATGGAGAGAAGGATGCTCCACCATTTGTCCAAAATAGGCTCCATTGAAACATGAAGAGAAACAAGATGCACCATGTCTTTGAGATGCTAGGCTCCATTGAAATACCTTAAACCCATGATATTTTGTATATGTGGGGTTTAAATTCAAGGTCCACCACTTGTCCAACCTATTATCCCTAGTAGCATGAGTGGTTTGGTCTCAAGATTCACCACTTTTCCACTCTATGTCATTATATTAAGAAGATCTGGTGTTAAGGTCCACCACTTGTCCAACCTATAAGGCTATATCTTAAATGGTATTATTTACCACCACTTGGAATGCACATGATGGGTTTTACATAGGGGTATGGTTCCAAGGTCCACCACTTGTCCAAGCTAACTCTATTGAAACATAGAGAGAATCAAAGGTCCACCACTTGTCCAAGCTAGGCTCCATTGAAACATGGAGAGAAGGATGCTCCACCATTTGTCCAAGCCAGGTTTGATTGAAACATGAAGAGAAGCAAGCTGCACCATGTCTCCAAAATGCTAGGCTCCATTGAAATATCTTAAACCCATGATATTTCGTACATGGGGGGTTTACATTCAAGGTCCACCACTTGTCCAACCTATTATCACTAGTAGCATGAGTGGTTTGTGTCAAGATTCACCACTTTTCTACTCTATGTCATTATATTAAGAAGATCTGGGTGTTAAGGTCCACCACTTGTCCAACCTATAAGGCTATATCTTAAAGGGTATTCTTTCTCACCACTTGGAATGACCATGATAGGTTTTACATGGGGGTTTGGTTCAAGTTCCACCACTTGTCCAAGCTAACTCTATTGAAACATAGAGAGAAGCAAAGGTCCACCACTTGTCTAAGCTAGGGTCCATTGAAACATGGAGAGAAGGATGCTCCACCATTTGTCCAAGATAGGCTCCATTGAAACATGAAGAGAAGCAAGCTGCACCATGTCTCCAAGATGCTAAGATCCATTGAAATACCTTAAACCCATGATATTTTGTACATGGGGAGTTTACATTCAAGGTCCACCACTTGTCCAACCTATTATCTCTAGTAGCATGAGTGGTTTGGTCTGAAGATTCACCACTTTTCCACTCTATGTCATTACGTTAAGAAGATCTGGGTGTTAAGGTCGACCACTTGTCCAACCTATAAGGGTATATCTTAAAGGGTATTCTTTCTCACCACTTGAAATGTCCATGATATGTTTTACATGGGGGTTTTGGCTCCAAGGTCCACCACTCTCCAAGCTAACTCTATTGAAACATAGAGAGAAACAAAGGTCCACCACTTGTCCAAGCTAGGCTCCATTGAAACATGGAGAGAAGGATCCTCTACCATTTGTCGAAGCTAACTCTATTGAAACATGGGGGTTTACATTCAAGGTCCACCCCTTGTCCAACCTATTAACGCTAGTAGCATGAGTGGTTTGGTCTCAAGATTCACCACTTTTTCACTCTGTCATTATATTAAGAATATTTGGGTGTTAAGGTCCACCACTTGTCCAACCTATAAGGCTATACCTTAAGGGTTATTCTTTCTCACCACTTGGAGTGACCAGCATAGGTTTTACATGGGGGTTTTGTTTCAAGGTCCACCACTTGTCCAAGCTAACTCTATTGAAACATAGAGAGAATCAAAGGTCCACCACTTGTCCAAGCTAGGGTCCATTGAAACATGGAGAGAAGGATGCTCCACCATTTGTCCAAGATACACTCCATTGAAACATGAAGAGAAGCAAGCTACACCATGTCTCCAAGATGCTAGGCTCCATTGAAATACCTCAAACCCATGATATTTTGTACATGGGGGTTTACATTCAAGGTCCACCACTTGTCCAACCTATTATCTCTAGTAGCATGAGTGGTTTGGTCTCAAGATTCACCATTTTTCCACTCTATGTCATTCTATTAAGAATATATGGGTGCTAAGGTCCACCACTTGTCCAACCTATAAGGCCATATCTTAAACTTTATTCTTTCTCACCACTTGGAGTTACCAAGATAGGTTTTACATGGGAGTTTGGTTCCAAGGCCCACCACTTGTCCAAGCTAACTCTATTGAAACATAGAGAGAAGCAAAGGTCCACCACTTGTCCAAGCTAGGCTCCATTGAAGCATGGAGAGAAGGATGCTCCACCATTTGTCCAAGATAGGCTCCATTGAAACATGAAGGAAGCAATCTGCACCATGTCTCCAAGATTCTAGGATCCATTGAAATACCTTAAACCCACGATATTGTTTACATGTGGGGTTTAACGTCAGGTCAGTCACTTTTCCAAGCTATTATCCCTAGTAGCACTAGTGGTTGGTCTCAAGATTTACCACTTTTCCACTCTATGTCGTTATATTATGAAGATCTAGGTTCTAAGGTCGACCACTTGTCCAACCTATAAGGCTAGATCTTAAAGGGTATTATTTCTCACCACTTGGAATGACCATGATATGTTTTACATGGGGGTTTGGTTTCAAGGTCCACCACTTGTCCAAGCTAACTCTATGGAAACATAGAGAGAAGCAAAGGTCCACCACTTGTCCAAGCTAGGCTCCATGAGACATTTAGAGAAGGATGATCCCCCATTGGTGGAAGATAGGCTTCATTGAAACATGAAAAGAAGCAAGTTGCACCATGTCTCCAAGATTCTAGCATCCATTGAAATACCTTAAACCACGATATTGTTTACATGTGGGGTTTAACGTCAAGGTCAGTCACTTTTCCAAGCTATTATCCCTAGTAGCATGAGTGGTTTGGTCTCAAGATTCACCACTTTTCCACTCTATGTCATTATATAAGAAGATCTAGGTGTTAAGGTCGACCACTTGTCCAACCTATAAGCGTATATCTTAAAGGGTATTCTTTCTCACCACTTGAAATGTCCATGATATGTTTTACATAGGGGTTTGTTCCAAGGTCCACCACTTATCCAAGCTAACTTTATTCTTCTCATAGAGAGAAGCAAAAGGTCCACCACTTGTCCAAGCTAGGCTCCATTGAAACATGGAGAGAAGGATGCTCCACCATTTGTCGAAGCTAACTCTATTGAAACATGGAAGGTTTACATTCAAGGTCCACCAGTTGTCCAACCTATTAACGCTAGTAGCACGAGGGGTTTGGTCTCAAGATTCACCACTTTTTCACTCTGTGTTATTATATTAAGAATATTTGGGTATTAAGGTCCACCACTTGTCCAACCTATAAGACTATATCTTAATGGTTATTCTTTCTGACCACTTGGAGTGACCATGAAAGGTTTTACATGGGGGGTTGGTTCCAAGGTCCACCACTTGTCCAAGCTAACTCTATTCAAACATAGAGAGAAGCAAAGGTCCACCACTTGTCTAAGCTAGGTTCTATTGAAACATGGAGAGAAGGATGCTCCACCATTTGTCGAAGATAGACTCCATTGAAACATGAAGAGAAGCAAGCTGCACCATATCTCCAAGATTCTAGACTCCATCGAAATACCTTAAACCCACGTTATTTTGTACATGGGGAGTTTACATTCAAGATCAACAATTTGTCCAACCTATTATCGCTAGTAGCATGAGTGGTTTGCTCTCAAGATTCACCACTTTTCCACTCTCTATCATTATATTAAGAATATTTGGGTGTTAAGGTCCACCACTTGTCCAACCTATAAGACTATATCTTAATGGTTATTCTTTCTCACCCCTTGAAAGACTATATCTTAATGGTTATCCCTAGCTATTATTGCTAGTAGCGTGAGTGGTTTGGTCTCAAGATTCACCACTTTTATTAAGAATATGTGGGTGTTAAGGTCCACCACTTGTCCAACCTATAAGGCTACATCTTAAAGGTTATTCTTTCTTACTACTTGGAGTGACCATGATAGGTTTTACATGGGGGTTTGGTTCCAAGGTCCACCACTTGTCCAAGCTAACTCTATTGAAACATAGAGAGAAGCAAAGGTCCACCCCTTGTCTAAGCTAGGGTCCATTGAAACATGGAGAGAAGGATGCTCCACCATTTGTCCAAGGTAGGCTCCATTGAAACATGAGGAGAATCAAGGTGCACCATGTCTCCAAGATGCTAGGCTCCATCGAAAAACATTAAACCCATGATATGTCGTAGATGAGGGGTTTACATTCAAGGTCCAACACTTGTCCAAGCTATTATTGGTAGTAGCCTGAGTGGTTTGGTCTCAAGATTCACCATTTTTCCACTCTATGTCATTATATTAAGAATATGCGCATGTTAAGGTCCACCACTTGTCCAACCTATAAGGCTACATCTTAAAGGTTATTCTTTATTACCACTTGGAGTGACCATGATAGGTTTTACATGGGGGTTTGGTTCCAAGGTCCACCACTTGTCCAAGCTAACTCTATTGAAACATAGAGAGAAACAAAGGTCCACCACTTGTCCAAGCTAGGGTCCATTGAAACATGGAGAGAAGGATGCTCCACCATTTGTCCAAGATAGGCTCCATTGAAACATGACGAGAAGCAAGCTGCACCATGTCTCCAAGATGCTAGGCTCCATCGAAATACATTAAACCCACGATATTTCGTAGATGAGGGGTTTACATTCAAGGTCCACCACTTGTCCAAGCTATTATTGCTAGTAGCCTGAGTGGTTTGGTCTCAAGATTCACCACTTTTATTAAGAATATGTGGGTGTTAAGGTCCACCACTTGTCCAACCTATAAGGCTACATCTTAAAGGTTATTCTTTCTTACTACTTGGAGTGACCATGATAGGTTTTACATGGGGGTTTGGTTCCAAGGTCCACCACTTGTCCAAGCTAACTCTATTGAAACATAGAGAGAAGCAAAGGTCCACCCCTTGTGTAAGCTAGGGTCCATTGAAACATGGAGAGAAGGATGCTCCACCATTTGTCCAAGTTGGCTCCATTGAAACATGAGGAGAAGCAAGGTGCACCATGTCTCCAAGATGCTAGGCTCCATCGAAAAACATTAAACCCACGATATGTCGTAGATGAGGGGTTTACATTCAAGGTCCACACTTGTCCAAGCTATTATTGCTAGTAGCCTGAGTGGTTTGGTCTCAAGATTCACCACTTTTCCACTCTATGTCATTATATTAAGAATATGCGCGTGTTAAGGTCCACCACTTGTCCAACCTATAAGGCTACATCTTAAAGGTTATTCTTTATTACCACTTGGAGTGACCATGATAGGTTTTACATGGGGGTTTGGTTCCAAGGTCCACCACTTGTCCAAGCTAACTCTATTGAAACATAGAGAGAAACAAAGGTCCACCACTTGTCCAAGCTAGGGTCCATTGAAACATGGAGAGAAGGATGCTCCACCATTTGTCCAAGATAGGCTCCATTGAAACATGACGAGAAGCAAGCTGCACCATGTCTCCAAGATGCTAGGCTCCATCGAAATACATTAAACCCACGATATTTCGTAGATGAGGGGTTTACATTCAAGGTCCACCACTTGTCCAAGCTATTATTGCTAGTAGCCTGAGTGGTTTGGTCTCAAGATTCACCACTTTTATTAAGAATATGTGGGTGTTAAGGTCCACCACTTGTCCAACCTATAAGGCTACATCTTAAAGGTTATTCTTTCTTACTACTTGGAGTGACCATGATAGGTTTTACATGGGGGTTTGGTTCCAAGGTCCACCACTTGTCCAAGCTAACTCTATTGAAACATAGAGAGAAACAAAGGTCCACCACTTGTCCAAGCTAGGGTCCATTGAAACATGGAGAGAAGGATGCTCCACCATTTGTCCAAGATAGGCTCCATTGAAACATGACGAAAAGCAAGCTGCACCATGTCTCCAAGATGCTAGGCTCCATCGAAATACATTAAACCCACGATATTTCGTAGATGAGGGGTTTACATTCAAGGTCCACCACTTGTCCAAGCTATTATTGCTAGTAGCCTGAGTGGTTTGGTCTCAAGATTCACCACTTTTATTAAGAATATGTGGGTGTTAAGGTCCACCACTTGTCCAACCTATAAGGCTACATCTTAAAGGTTATTCTTTCTTACTACTTGGAGTGACCATGATAGGTTTTACATGGGGGTTTGGTTCCAAGGTCCACCACTTGTCCAAGCTAACTCTATTGAAACATAGAGAGAAGCAAAGGTCCACCCTTGTCTAAGCTAGGGTCCATTGAAACATGGAGAGAAGGACGCTCCACCATTTGTGCAAGGTAGGCTCCATTGAAACATGAGGAGAATCAAGGTGCACCATGTCTCCAAGATGCTAGGCTCCATCGAAAAACATTAAACCCACGATATGTCGTAGATGAGGGTTTACAGTCAAGGTCCACCACTTGTCCAAGCTATTATTGCTAGTAGCCTGAGTGGTTTGGTCTCAAGATTCACCACTTTTCCACTCTATGTCATTAAATTAAGAATATGCGCGTGTTAAGGTCCACCACTTGTCCAACCTATAAGGCTATATCTTAAAGGTTATTCTTTCTCACCACTTGGAGTGACCATGATAGGTTTTAAATGGGGGTTTGGTTCCAAGGTCCACCACTTGTCCAAGCTAACTCTATTGAAACATAGAGAGAAGCAAAGGTCCACCCCTTGTCTAAGCTAGGGTCCATTGAAACATGGAGAGAAGGATGCTCCACCATTTGTCCAAGGTAGGCTCCATTGAAACATGAGGAGAATCAAGGTGCACCATGTCTCCAAGATGCTAGGCTCCATCGAAAAACATTAAACCCACGATATGTCGTAGATGAGGGGTTTACAGTCAAGGTCCACCACTTGTCCAAGCTATTATTGCTAGTAGCCTGAGTGGTTTGGTCTCAAGATTCACCACTTTTCCACTCTATGTCATTAAATTAAGAATATGCGCGTGTTAAGGTCCACCACTTGTCCAACCTATAAGGCTATATCTTAAAGGTTATTCTTTCTCACCACTTGGAGTGACCATGATAGGTTTTAAATGGGGGTTTGGTTCCAAGGTCCACCACTTGTCCAAGCTAACTCTATTGAATAATAGAGAGAAGTAAAGGTCCACCACTTGTCCAAGCTAGGGTCCATTGAAACATGGAGAGAAGGATGCTCCACCATTTGTCCAAGATAGGCTCCATTGAAACATGACGAGAAGCAAGCTGCACCATGTCTCCAAGATGCTAGGCTCCATCAAAATACATTAAACCCACGATATTTCGTAGATGAGGGGTTTACATTCAAGGTCCACCACTTGTCCAAGCTATTGTTGCTAGTAGCCTGAGTGGTTTGGTCTCAAGATTCACCACTTTTATTAAGAATATGTGGGTGTTAAGGTCCACCACTTGTCCAACCTATAAGGCTACATCTTAAAGGTTATTCTTTCTTACTACTTGGAGTGACCATGATAGGTTTTACATGGGGGTTTGGTTCCAAGGTCCACCACTTGTCCAAGCTAACTCTATTGAAACATAGAGAGAAGACAAGGTCCACCCCTTGTCTAAGCTAGGGTCCATTGAAACATGGAGAGAAGGACGCTCCACCATTTGTGCAAGGTAGGCTCCATTGAAACATGAGGAGAATCAAGGTGCACCATGTCTCCAAGATGCTAGGCTCCATCGAAAAACATTAAACCCACGATATGTCGTAGATGAGGGGTTTACAGTCAAGGTCCACCACTTGTCCAAGCTATTATTGCTAGTAGCCTGAGTGGTTTGGTCTCAAGATTCACCACTTTTCCACTCTATGTCATTAAATTAAGAATATGCGCGTGTTAAGGTCCACCACTTGTCCAACCTATAAGGCTATATCTTAAAGGTTATTCTTTCTCACCACTTGGAGTGACCATGATAGGTTTTAAATGGGGGTTTGGTTCCAAGGTCCACCACTTGTCCAAGCTAACTCTATTGAATAATAGAGAGAAGTAAAGGTCCACCACTTGTCCAAGCTAGGGTCCATTGAAACATGGAGAGAAGGATGCTCCACCATTTGTCCAAGATAGGCTCCATTGAAACATGAAGAGAAGCAAGATGCACGATGTCTCCAAGATGCTAGGCTCCATCGAAATACCTTAAACCCACGATATTTCGTAGATGGGGGGTTTACTTTCAAGGTCCACCACTTGTCCAAGCTATTATCGCTAGTAGCATGGTTTGGTCTCAAGATTCACCAGTTTTCCACGCTATGTCATTATATGAAGAATATCTGGGTGTTAAGGTCCACCACTTGTCCAACCTATAAGGCTATATTCTAAATGATATTTTTTTTGACCACTTGGAATGTGCATGATATGTTTTACATGGGGTTTTATTCCAAGGTCCACCACTTGTCCAAGCTAGATCTATTACATATATATTATACATACAATATTCAACTAGATTCCCTACCTATCATGTCCAGTAGCATGGATGCTCTAGCTTGAAGGTCCACCACTTGTCCAACCTATACTCTCTTATGTAAGGGAGATCTCGCTATAAATTCAAAACCTTCCCGCCTAAATTTAAAATATCCCTCCCAAATCTTAAATATCCCGCCTAAATTTTAAACTATCCCGCCCAAATTTTAAAATTCAAACTTTTTTATAAAAATTTAAATTTTACTACTTAAATTTAAAATATTCTACGCAAAATTGATTTTAAATTCAAGTTTACCACAAAAAGATATCATTATACCACCTAAATTCAAATATGCAAACCTCAAATCATTATATTGTACATAAATTCAAACAAATTCAAATTAACAAGCCTAAACTGATATTAGTTTGCATAGATATGAATTTATCACACCTAAATTATGTCACCATGTTAGAGAGAGTGGTTAGAGAATTTGAACAAGGTCCACCACTTGTCCAACCTAGATACCAAGAAGGATTGAGTGTACAAGGTATTGTTTGGAGGTCCTTATAGTCCATTGGTCTTAAGGTCCACCACTTGTGGTAAGGGTCACCAAAAAGTATATATATTCATCCAAAGAAATACACGTATTTTTGGTCTACATGTCCTAGTTTAAACCATTTATGTCCATTAGGTGTATCACTAAACAACACTACTATTTTTGAGAAACAGAAGTTACAATCATATCTACAAATGGATTAGAGGAAAATCAGCTCAGCATACATCCAGAACTCGCTACAAGAATCGACTTTAACAGATCACGCAAGTAAGTCTTCCATTCAATTTTACTAGTATTACAATGTGTTAGTTATTTGTGATATTTATGTATGTATATATACTATGTGTGCATATCGTAATTAAGTGTAATTGTGTATCTGCATTATGTATGAGTATTACAATGAAATAACACAAATATACATACATACACATAGATAACACAGACGCACACATACATGAGCATGTATTTTCAAGAGAGAGATAGCAAATACAGAGATAGATAGATAGAGAGAGAGAGAGAGATAAATAACTGTTTTTTAGAGAGAGGAGAGAGAAAGATAACAGATTTCACTGTGTTTATGTATGTGGAAGAGAGGAAGACGATGTATGGGAATATGTGCACGTATTTTCAAGAGAGAGACAACAAGATAACAGATTTCATTGTGGTTATGTATGTGGAAGTGAGGAAGACGATGTGTGGGAATATGTGCATGTATTTTCAAGAGAGAGACAGCAAGATAACAGATTTCACTGTGGTTATGTATGTGGAAGAGAGGAAGACGATGTGTGGGAATATGTGTATGTGTGCGGGGATACGTTTAAACTATGTATCTCTGTCTTTTGACGAGAGAGTGTGTGTGCAAGAAGAGTTACAGAGAACCATCTTCTCTATATGGAGAAAGACAGAGAGTGAGAGAGAGAGAAATACCTGTTTTTTCTCTATTCGTGAGGTGTGCAATGTCTCCTGAGAAGACTGCCCGATCCTGCCCTTCTGGAAAGCGTTGTGTACGCTGCTGTTTCTTTGTCTTGTGCTCGAACTTTCAATCCTGTGCACTCCACCTGTGTGTTGTGTACGATGCCGAGCTTGCTCCTCTACACGCGCGTATACTCCAACTGTGTGCGATCCGTGTGCGCTTTCTGTGTTTTTGCTGCTCGCCTGCTTTCTCTGTGTGCGTTTCTCGTGCGCTCTCTGTGTGCCTAATCTTGATAGGGTTTATTAGAATGCCACGTATGCTACAAGTCCATGTTTTATCATAGGATTAAAAAAAACAAAAGCAATATAAAAAATTAACCAATTCACCCAGGACCCCGCTCAGAACAATATCCCAAAATCAACCTCCCAAGCCCCGCCATCGAGAGCGCTATATTCCACATCCCCATCAAGAGCGCTACCCCCAAACCTCACGTGGAAGCGCTGCCTTGTCACCCCATTGTGGCATTGCCCTAAGACCCCGCATCTGGAGTGCTAAATGGGAACATTCTTCATTAGTGAAATTTTGAACATAAATTATATTAGCATATACTTAAATATAATACAAATATTAACATATTAGCTATACTACTAATTTACTATAGCAGTTCTAGATTATGTCCCATACTATATTTAAGGTGCCAAAGGTTTGGCCTTATGGTCCTAGATTTAGCCAAGTGGTCAACACATATAGGACCAAGTGCACACTGTGCCACAAAACTTGGCCACCACTTCACTTGCCAAAGTTTAGGCCACATGGTCAATCCTAACTTTCCAATGTTCTTATTATGTCACCTTTTGCCTCGTGGAAAACCTAGGCTTGTTTTCACATACTCAGGCACTTCAAGCCACAATAAATTGTCATTACTCTTCAACAACCCTTTTGTTCAAGTCTTTGAAAAAACATTGTTTAAGGCCACCCTAAACCATTTTCATTTAGGGGTGTCTAAAACTAGCTTTTTGGCAATTCGAGAAGAAAATGGTCAAAGTTTTATACTTAGTTTTAACCACTTGACCAATTCAAATATTGGAAAGCAAGGTCTTGTAATACTTTTCTTTGGACATCACACATTAAAACTAGGTCCCTCACTTGTCCAAGCTATGCTCTAATACAATAAAGGGCTTTTGGTTTCAAGATGCACCACTTTCCCAACCTTGATTCCATTAAAGAAGCTAGCTCTACTTAGACATTTAATAGCAAGGTCTTGCAGCAGTTCAGATTGAACATTTTCCATGGCAGCTAGGTCCACCACTTATCTAAGCTATGCTCTAATAGAGTAAGGGGGTTTTGGTTTCAAGATCCACCACTTGTCCAAACTTGATTTGGGAAGCAAGGTCCTATAATAGTTTGCTTTGGACATTCACCATTACAACTAAGTCCACCACTTCTCCAAGCTATGTTCTAATACACTAAGGAGGTTTTGGTTTCAAGGAGAACCACTTGTACGACTCTGTTTTTGGAAGTAAGGTCTTTACATAGTTCACCTTGGACCTTGGACATTGGATACTACAACTAAGCCCACCACTTGTCCAAGATATCCTCTATATATAGCCAAAGGGTTTGGGTTTCAAGATTCACCACTTTTCCAACCTTTCTTCCATTAAAGAAAGGAGGGGCTTTATAACTAGGTCCACCACTTGTCCAAGCTATGCTCTGATATGGAAAGGGGATTTTGGTTTCAAGGTCCACCACGTGTTCAACCTTGCAAGACTCAAGGGATACTTGGACATTGGAAAGCATAGTCCTATAGTAGTTGATAGGTGGCAGTGGGTATTACAACTAGGTCCAACCTATGCTCTCATATCGCAAAGAGGCTTTTCTTTCAAGGTCCACCACTTGTCCAACCTTGCTTCCATTAAAGAAATGAGGGGCTACGTAAACATTGGCAAGCAAGGTAGCAAGGTTCTAAGGTGTTTCACCTTGGATATTGGGCATTATAACTAGGTCCACCACTTGTCCAAGCTATGCTCTGATAAAGAAAGGGGATTTTCGTTTAAAGGTCCACCATGTGTTCAACCTTTCTAATATAGAAAGGGGATTTTGGTTTCAAGGTCCACCACGTGTTCAACCTTGCAAGACTCAAGGGATACTTGGACATTGGAAAGCATAGTCCTATAGTAGTTGATAGGTGGCAGTGGGTATTACAACTAGGTCCAACCTATGCTCTCATATCGCAAAGAGGCTTTGCTTTCAAGGTCCACCACTTGTCCAACCTTGCTTCCATTAAAGAAATGAGGGGCTACGTAAACATTGGCAAGCAAGGTAGCAAGGTTCTAAGGTGTTTCACCTTGGATATTGGGCATTATAACTAGGTCCACCACTTGTCCAAGCTATGCTCTGATAAAGAAAGGGGATTTTCGTTTAAAGGTCCACCATGTGTTCAACCTTTCTAATATAGAAAGGGGATTTTTGTTTCAAGGTCCACCACGTGTTCAACCTTGAAAGACTCAAGGGATACTTGGACATTGGAAAGCATAGTCTTATAGTAGTTGATAGGTGGCAGTGGGTATTAAAACTAGGTCCAACCTATGCTCTTATATAGCAAAGAGGCTTTGGTTTCAAGGTCCACCACTTGTCCAACCTTACTTCCATTAAAGAAATGAGGGGCTACGTAAACATTGGCAAGCAAGGTAGCAAAGTCCTAAGGTATTTCACCTTGGATATTGGGCATTATAACTAGGTCCACCACTTGTCCAAGCTATGCTCTGATATAGAAAGGGGATTTTTGTTTCAAGGTCCACCACGTGTTCAACCTTGAAAGACTCAAGGGATACTTGGACATTGGAAAGCATAGTCCTATAGTAGTTGATAGGTGGCAGTGGGTATTACAACTAGGTCCACCACTTGTCCAACCTATGCTCTCATATAGCAAAGAGGCTTTGGTTTCAAGGTCCACCACTTGTCCAACCTTGCTTCCATTAATATAGCAAGGAGGATTTGGTCTCAAGGTTCACCACTTGTCCAACCTATGCAAACCTTTTTCATGTTGTAGCATGATTTTTGGTTTGAAGAGTATTTTTCTATAACTATGGATTTAACAATGTAATCTTTTTACTTACAGGATGGACTTTGAATCTGGGGAGAAAGTACATATGATACTTGACAATGAAATCGTTGGTATTGGTTGTGTGTGTAGAACAGATCCAGATTCCACTTGTGGTGGTACAAAGATAGGGCTGGGAAATGTCTCCATACTAGTGGAGGAATGCTTGAAGGATGTGGTCCTACCTTTTCCTACAATGGATACTTCATCTCTCCAAGGCTCATTATGGAGTGCTGTTCGATGGTCAAAGCTTCTTTTGCAATCTTTTGTATTAAATGGGAACTTAATTGATCCACACGAAAGCTACAATGGTGATGAAGAACATGATCATTCTGATCCTCTAGTTACAGATGCAATACCTATGACAAGCCCAGAATTTGAAGCAATGATTCGAGAGTCTTGGAGAAATCAGAGGGTCCTTTTAAAAGATGACACAATGATGCAAACCATGAATGAAGGGACCATCTTATATGTATTTCCACATGATTATGTCAACTTTCAGGAACTTGGTCCTGATTGTGTGGGTGTGGGTATTAAAAGAGAAAATGCAAGCATTCATGATGTGGTTGAAGTGGGTAGCATCACTTTGCTAAAGTGGCCCATCAAGCAGACAACAATGTTGAATGGGAGCCCATTACAACGCTTTGTTCCTGTTGATGGCATGCATGCTACATATGAGGATGTATCCAACGATGGCAATGTTGGAAAAAAACTTGATGGGAGTAATGTTGTCCAGTTGTCAAGGAAGAGACGATACACTTTCATGAACAGGACTCAAAAATCAAAAGCAACACCAGCTTCGACTTTTTACCTTTCAAACAAATCAATTCAAAGGGTATCATGCATTGATTGTTGTGCACAAAAATGCTGCCAATTTGCAGATCGTGATATGGTGACAAGGTTACGACAACAATTTTGGGGAGAGTCTCAAAAATCACGCACTAATTATGTTTATGATGTTCTTTCTATATGTTATCAGAAAGATGAGAAGTCACGATACCAATTCAGGCTAAATGGCTCTATTGTTTGTTGTAGAGCATGGTATGAGCTACATGGAATACCAAAGACATCATTTTATCGATACAAGGAGAACTTTGAAAATGGTGTGCGCCAATATGTACATGGGAACACATGTACATTGAGAAGGGGACTTCAACATACTAGTTTAGCAAGAGCACTACTAAACGAGTTTGTGGAAAATAACTCTGAGAAAATGCCACATAGAAGTAGAACACTGCTAGATGGCTCAAGAGAGACTCAATTGGTGATTCCATCAACATACAAACAAGTGGATATTTTATGTGAAATCAACACGACACTTGACCAAATGGGCTATGAGAAGAAGCTATCCCAATCTTCTTTTGGTAGAATTTGGAACAAAGAGTACCCACATGTCACTTTAACAAAGACGAGTGAGTTCTCTAAGTGCAATATTTGTAGCTCAATCAAGGCAAGGTTAGAAGCTAAACCTTCTCTTGAAGAGAGAGCTCTTCTCTTGAGGGAGAGAGAAGTTCACATGGCACAACAAAAGAGTTGCAGAAGCCTATATTATGCATGGCGCACGTATTCAGAAACTCAACCACAAAAATATGTATGCATAATCCATGATAAGATGGATCAAAAGAAGACTGCCATTCCTAGATTACGCATTGTTCCCAAGGGTGTGGATTCAGGATATAATCTGCAGGTGGCATTGATTGGCATGATCACTCATGGACATGGAGAAGGTCATTACGGACACTTTGTCTTGAATGGTTTGTGGCCAGCTGATCCAAATCTTACAATTGGCTCAATTGCTAATTGTTTACATAACCTCGAGAGGATAGATAAGCATCCTCTTGGTGATCTAGTAACAAATGGACTTCCAAGGAGCAATATTTCACTACTACATGCTTTGAACTCAAGGGATGCTTTGGACTACCATAACTTGAGTGATGGAAAAGAGCCCATTGTGCAGTCGTCAGAAATTGCAGAAGAGGAATTGGGGTCAACATTTCGCAGATTGCCAGAGAACTTGTTGCTACAATTGGATAATTGTTCAGGGGAAAACAAAAATCGATACTTATTTGCCTATTTGTCAATGCTTGTTGCAAGGGGTGTTTTCAAAACCATCCAGCTGGGATTTTTAATGGTTGGGCATACACATGAGGACATAGACGCCATGTTTAGTAGGTTTTCAGAGAAGTTGAGAGTTACACAAACCTATACTTTGCCACATTTGATGGATACATTACGAAACAGCTCATCTTCATCTCCAGCTCCATTTTTTCTCACAAAGATCCCTGATTTCAAGCAATATTGTGATGGCTATCTTTGTGATGGACAAGACATACTTGTTGGACATTCCAAACCGCTTCAGTTCAGGTTCTTTATGCAAGATGAGACACCAATGATGCAATATAAGGCACATGTAGGTGTATCAAGTTGGAGTGGAAGTATTCGCCTTTGGAAAACAGACACAGAAGGCAAGCCAATGTTACCACATGGAGATCCACCTCTAGTACAAATGGCGGAGTATGTCAAGGCCCACGAAGAAGTCATTTTGGGGCTAAAGAACTATATAAAATTTTGGAAAAATTTAGGGAATGGTTCAAGTATTCCGCGATATTATAGACCCGTGATAGATTATTGGAGTAAGGTAATTGAAGAGATTGGAAAAGCAATCATATCAGAGGGAGTCTTGTATGAAATGTTTTGGCCAAAAACTCAAGAATATTCTCATCTACAAAGCACTACAATGAATTTGCAACAAGGAGCAGAAAGATTCCTAGGCCTTGAAGAGTTGAATTATCATTTTTGTGGGCCTCAACGAGATAGGCCAAGGGAAGAGTTTGACCCTATGTCTGATGTGCACCAAGGTGACTTTCTTATGCTTGTTCCGAGTGACACAGAAATCTATCCAGTGTGGCTTGCAATGGCTTTATCTGACATTGATAATGAGCCTACATCACCAAACTACAGAAAACTCTTGATTCAATATTGGGCACCTTGCGCGAGAAAAAGTGGGATGACAGATACTCAAGCTTACAGTAATTGTTGGAAGGGTTATTGGGCTGTCAACTATAAGGACCCACAAGTGTGGGAAACTATAGATGCAATTGTTTGGTCCTGGAGACCCAACAAAGAAGGACCATTTTCTAGAATAAAGATTCCAGAAAGACATGCTCTAAAAGCCAAAGAAGGCCTCACTCGTGCACATCAGCCACACTTGGATCAAAGTTCAGATATGGTATCAAATGTGGAGTAGAATTATGTGGAGCTTCTATTGTGACTATACTAGTCAATTTGTAAACAAAATCTTTTTTGTATCTTCCTTTGTTTTATGTAATTTATAGTTATTATTCAAATCCATGTGTTGTACATCCTCTTGACTTTTGGTGTTTATCAACACCACAATCCTATGAGATTTTCACTTTATTTACTAGCCACACACCTCAATTTTTCCCACTTTAAGTGGAAAATTCCCAAATTACATGAATTCGGTCGATTTGGAGATTCCCATAATGTGAGATTTTTACCAAAATACCTAATATGGTCTTAGCTCATTACATTTAACAATTTTCTGAGCCTTTGCTAAAGCAGAGTGAAGGTTGCTTTTACTAGGCATTGTCTGAATAAAATCTATTACACTTGTTAGCTTCTCATTGATGTCACTTGCATCCACATCAATGACTATTGGGGAAGCTCTACTTCCATGGGACCTTGGCTGTCTAACAGAATCTCTTACATGCACCTTGAAGAACTGACTCAATTCATGATCCAACAGGAAAACCTCCTCACCTGAGGTTGAAAGAGTTGTTTCTATCTTTATCTGTTCTCCATACAAAGTTAATGGGTGAAGCGAAAACGAGTCGGTTAACAAGCCAAAACCTTCTCTCACTGACTGCACAGGTAATTCATGCACTCTGTTTTCAAAAAGCAATAGCAACTTCTGCCCACGGTCAGGACCGTAGATAGTAATTTGACGACCCATTGTAACTTACTGACACCCGCTCCCTTCTAAACTCTCACCCGCTCTTCTCTGCAGGTTTGATTATCTAATAGACAAGTCTATAAATAGATTAATCTAAATTATATTATAATATTTATGTTCATTATCTCTTAAATATCATATATGTAAAATTCCACTTATAATATGAATTTATGTTGCGTTATTTAAATTTTGTAAGAGAGAGAGAGAGAGAGAGAGAGAGAGGGAGGTAGAAATTCAAAATTGAATATTAGAAGTTGTCAGGATCTTGAGAAAAAAAGATCTCGATTGGGACAGAAATTGCGACGGCTATGTCATGTCATGATAACTGTCTTAACTAAAAGACGTTGACAGTTCGTCATAATAACAAGCTCGCACTTGCGCTCATTTAAGATTGCCACTCATTTGAGCTTTGCCACTCTTATTCTTCAGTGTTTGTAGGATTTTCTCACATTGAAGAACGACCTCTCCCTAGCCTTGCCCTCAAAACGCCCTCTCCCTAGCCTTGCCCACCCCCTACTATCACCGCGTCCTCACCCTCCTTGCCCTTGCTCTATGCTTTGTTGTTGGTACGAGTCCCCCACCTTCTGGCTTTCCTTGTGTCCACTTTGGTTCTACACAGTCCTTTTGCTCGGGCAGTCGTAGGTGTGTATGTGCTAGCAATAAGGATACGGTGGTCTATTTCTTCTCACCTTCATTTTAACCTTCATTTTAACCATTGCTGAGTACTCACCTTAAGGATATGGTGGTCATTCTTTGGTACTCACCTTACCATCGTTTTGTAAGCAGTGGCTGACCTTGGTCCTGGTGGAATAGTGAACAACGACGCCTCAAGCTATGCAGAAAAGGCTCCTCAAGCTATGCACGCCGGCGTGCATCTCTACAGCGTCAAGAAGGTGTGTGATGAGGGAGAGAGAGAGAAGAGAGAGAGAAGCACACAAGATAATCACGCAAGAGAGAGAGGCGAGTGAGTTGTATGTTCTCTGCAAATAAAGCGTCTGCATAGAAGGCAGAGGCTAGCCCTTGGTTTTGCTGAGTCGGAAGAGCTGGGCCTGAAGCATTGCCTTTCACTGCAGCATTTGCCTTGCTGTGGGTATGCACGCCGGCGTGCATACCTACACATATCTTTCTTGCTGTGATGGTCGAGGGTAAAAAACGGGCATTGGCTTGGGCGGCAATACATAATGTTCAGTGTTCTCAAGCATCTGATGCTCTTCCTTAGATCGCTCCAAGATTATTCCAAGATTGTACTAGGGGCCTGAAGCATTGCCTTTCCCTGCAGCATTTGCCTTGCTGTGGGTATGCACGCCGGCGTGCACACCCACACATATCTTTCTTGCTGTGAAGGTCGAGGGTAAAAAACGGGCATTGGCTTGGGCGGAAATACATAATGTTCAGTGTTCTCAAGCATCTGATGCTCTTCCTCAGATCGCTCCAAGATTGTTCTAAGATTGCACTAGGGACCTGAAGGGGTTTTCCAGTTTAAAAGGTTTTGTAGCGGTGAGATTCAATGCTTTCAACACTGGTTTCGGCGGAGGTTCCATGGCAGCTTGTGTAGTTCGCAACAACTCTATGGCATCGTGGAGTTTTTGGATATCTTCTTCTGGGGCCGAGTAGGCAGCTGGCTTATTTACTTTACCCTTCTTTGTTGTTTTCACAACTACAGGACCATTATCCGCTTTAAGTTGCTTAGCATTGGCATTTTGGATGGTGACAGAGTCGGCCGTAGTGTCTTAACAGGATTTTTTCAATTTCTTCTTTTTGTTACTCTTATTTGTAGATGTGGTGCTCTTGCCATCTTTGGCTACCCTTTGTAGTGATAACAGGATCAACCTTTGCTTGGAGTCTAGTGAGGGCGTTACCGCTTGAAAATCCTTTACATTTCTCACTAGATATGGGCCGCAGCCAGATTTGTTTTTGTTTTGACAAATAGGTCAACTACGTAAACTGCCATGCCACATCGACACTTGCTGGAGATCTAGCAGAGGTATCTTGAAAGGGCACTCATATCTCCTTTCTTGAAAGGGCACTTTTCTCATTTGTTGCGCATTCATATTTCTAGAAAGGGCACTCATATCTCCTTTCTTCGGTATCTTGAGCCCTTTCATTTTGGTCCAAACTTTGGCCAACCGCTTGTACTCCTTTCTTAGGTATCTTGAGCAAAGGTAAGTACAGGATTAAACAAGCTCATTAGTAGCATGTATTTTGAAAAGCTAATATGTGGATTATTTTCTGAAATAGTGTATCTTGGATTCGTGGGAGCCAATTTCTTCTACACAGAACAATTCTATAAGATGCCGAAAAATCCGAAGAAAGGTAGAGGTCTACCTCCTACACGAAGAGGACGCCCTCCTTCCAGGTACGTAAACACGACGCACACTTACATTCATTGCCTGTAGGCATGCACGTCGACGTGCATGCCTATAGGCAGTATTTCAAGAATATGCTACATGTCGAGCACATTCTCAAAATACTGCCTGTAGGCATGCACGCCTACAGGCAATGTATTTGAATATGAATCTCATTCCATAAGCAAGTAAATTGAGCATATATTCAAAAACTGTCTCTAGGCATGCATGCCGACGTGCATGCCTAGAGACAGTATTTCAAGCATGTATTCAAAAACTGTCACTAGACTTGTTCGTTGAACATGCCTGTCGACGGGTATGCCTAGAGACAGTTATTGGCATTCTTAAAATACCAACTCTAAGCATGTATAAAATAAGTTTAAAGGACTTTTATATGGTAAGATTTTGATTGTCTACAGTTTTTTTGCTATCTTAAGGATTTGAAAAACCTCGTGTGAGGTGTCCAAACGACTGAAGTATTTTTGAAATATTATACCATGTACAAAGGAAACTCTGCCCGTTTTTTTTGAAGATATGATTATTTTGTTTTATGTAGTCCTTCTACATGTGGACGAACTGGAAAAGGTACAAGAAGCAAAAGAATGTCTGTGCAACCACTTGACAGTGGTGATCAACTGTCGTCAATATCAGTAACAGAAATGTCAGGGTATCATGACACACAAGAGGATGAAGTTTATTCTATGGACATTGGTCAAGGGTCTACGCATGAGGTTGATACTATGCATGATATTGATGATATGGTGGCTCCTGAAGAGAATAATCTTCAAATTATTCCATGGGAAATGCGAGCAGAGGTCACTTCAGCTGTAGAGATTAGTGAGGAGCAAAATATTTACATGCATAGAGGTGCTGATATACTACAGACCACACGTATGTTCAGTTGCTTTGATTGTCCCTCTATACCATTGTGTAGGCTGATTCCTTATGCTAGAGTAAGAGGACTTAGAGATGATCTGAGTGGATTGAAAGCTGCATTTGCAAAAGAAGGGTATATGCCAGAAAAAGGTGCTTTCATTGTTTCAGTTTGGACATGCAAGAAAGAGAACTCCATTGTGACAGGTTAGTTTAAAGTTGTTTTTGATATCATATCATGGAGTTTTTTCATTGTGTTAATATTTGTTTTCTTGTTTTGAAGATGACATCAAGAAAAAGTGGGATCGTCTTTGGAGAGAAATTAATGAAGAGTTTGAGTCAGAGCTTAAAGGCCAATCAACATTTGCAGAGCTTTCCGACCACATGTTTTACGTATGGGAGGGCAACCATCGCACGCTTGCATGGACTGAAGCAATCAAAGAGAAGTTTTCAACTTCAAAAGAAAAACATTGTAGGGTGCTTTGTACTATCATAGATCCCACAAAGGTTCCTGAGATTGCTTTACTGAGCAGCTTACAAAGAATGAATGTGTAAGTTTCTATGAAGACATATTTTGGAACTCTTGGAATAATTCATAGTTCAAGCTAATCACTTTGATTTTTTGTAGTATGAATACACATGCTTTGGTGGCTAATCATATTCGAGATGAGATTGTGAATACCAATCACATATGTGCAGCAGATCATGAAAGCTATTTGGTGACACTTCCTGAGAAAGACCAGAAATTAATTGCGACAGTGTGAAGAAAGTATGCTACCAAGGGTACGGAACCTTGGTATCCACTCACACGGCGCTATCTTGGCATGCTTGTCTTTGATGTGAGTTTTTTAACCTTTTTTGCTTGCAGATTATGTTTGGGGTTTTTCTGTTGTCTCATGAACAAGTTAGTTTTGCTTTTAGGTTCAAATAACAAAAGAGAAAGCGTCTAGATTGTCCCAACTTGGTCAACAACTCTCTGAAGAGGAAAAAAACAAAGAGGAGGAGAATATTAATCGAGAAATAGTACATAAATATCAAGAACGGATCGGAAAGGTACATTTCACTATATAAGTGTGAAGTCGTAAGGTCATTATGGTTATAAAGTATAACTTGTTATTTTTTGAAGTGTTGCAGCTATTGAATATTGTGGATCCTAATCTTGGGACAGATTGGTTGGCAAGGATTATGTCGCTCAGATGGGGATATGATTGTTGGGCAACTTTAGAGAAATTAAATTTGATTACTCTTCATGATGCTCCGGTACAAAATAAAATCCAATGGGTCTCACTACTTGAGTCTGACAAAATCACAAGGGCAGCTTTTGGTTTAAAGAAAGGGGATCATGTGTTTCGACAGTGAGTATTGTTGTGCTTGCTTGGATTTTTGTGCATGGATTACTTTGACTATGTTATGACTTTGTTGTTGTGTTTTTTTGGTGTAGTTGGCTTCGTAGAGAAGGCTATCTTGCTTGTGTCTATGAGAGAGCAACACAACTTGTTTCAGACTTTTTGGATGTGGCGGGAGGAGTGCCATTACCACATGATAGCACTCTAGGGTTTTACTTTGATGAAATAAAATTTGAGGCTAGACCCTATATTTTTCCATTGGAAGTGTCTTTGGAGGCTAAAACAAAGGATGTGGAGAAACAAGCACTCAAGAAAGTGGATACCTTTCGCATGGCAGCCCAACGATTGGCTTACAGGTTTGTTAGAGTTTTGGTTTACAACTTTGGTTTAGGGTTTTGTGTTACTTTGGATTTGTGTGCTTATGGCTTATGTTTTTTGTTAGATTTTTGTTGCTTTTGGTGTCCAAAGGAGTTTTGCCAGCTCTTCCATATGTAGTGAGACAATGGACACAAGCGGCATCAGAGGAAACATACATGTACCTCCCAAGTATGTCTACTTTGACAACATGGGAGAGAGATACATGTCCTTGGTGGATAGGCATGGCGAAGGGTCACATCCTTGCTAGAGAGAAAGAGCTTCACGAAGCTTTGCAGAGAGATGCAGCAACATAGGTACAACCACCAGCCGCACCTATAGTAGAGGAGAGGCAGCCAGGTATGCTCATGGTATCCTTTGCTGCATATAAATTTATGATATTGACTTCAATAGATTCAAAAGCATTACCTATCTCTTTGAAGGTGTCCACTCATCCCGTGAGAGGACAGAGACTGTAGTCGATACCCCGGGTGCTGAGGATATTTTGGATTATGGTAAGTATTTGTTGATACTTTACTTTTACCTTTTGTTCATAATTTATGAAATGATTCACATATTGCGTGTGTATTTGTGGTTGAAGATGCTTCGAGGATGATTGTTCTTAAGAAGAGCATCAAGTTTATCTATGTTTTGGAGTCTCCATTGCTTTGTCCAGCGCTTCGCGGTGGTGACATACGATGTATCGCCGTTGTTGGTGACTACATTTCTATCGCTGCAGACTTTAGAGAGGGTATTCGTAATGCATCATGGAGTCTTGTACATGACCATATGTCTCGAGTAGTACGCTCAGGTGGTGTGTTGTACACTCGTGGAGGGAGACCTGTGACATGGGCTGCAGATCTTGTGTTTTTGGATCTTCCATGCGGTGGCTTGCATTCAGGATCTTCTTCACCATCTAGTTTGGATATTTGCACAGAGGATCATGTGCATTCTAGTATACATTTGACTTTCTCTACACTTGCGGATTCTGGTTGGTTGCTAATTATGGCTTCTACAGCAGGTATTTGTTTTCTAATAGAATATTTGTATATTCGCTATTTCATGATGTTAGTAGTTTTTTCTTATAACAACCTAACTTTAAATAGGAGATGTTATTGGATGGGTGGAGAGATTTTGCCGTGCTTCGCAGATGGTGTGCATCGTCGCATTATGGTGCTCCATCATAGTTCATATGGATGTGTTGAGAGTTTATCTGGTCGAGTTCAAGTATTGCTTCCTTGAATTCTATTTGCAGCTTTGTTGAGGCTCTTTCTTGAAAGTTATAGCTTTGTAATTTGGTTTGCAGTGTCAGTGCTCTATGCTATTTATGGTACACAGGATTGGGATGCAACCATCATGCTATGTCGCAGAGAGCACAGCACTCTTCTCTCGCTTGGGTCTACACCCTTCAGATTCATTCATGACACACCATTTTCCAGAGCAGTCTATGGCGAGAGCAGGATCCAGGGTCCCTTGGCGCGGTGAGTTACAGCGGAGCCAGGCTTTTGTTGCGGCTTTTGTGGAGCTACTTTGTCGACCTGAAGGTATTTGTTTGGAGCTAGGATGTGGTACAGCTCCTGTTTTGGCTGCATGCTGTGCGTCTGGACGATCATGTGGTGCAGTTGATATTGATGAGCCTCTCATCAGAGATTATGTGGTGCCCTTGCTTCGTCCTAAAAAGAGAAGCCGAGACGAGGCATCTACCTCTATAGACATTGAGGATCAGGGTGACGTGCCATCATTTGTCAACCCTTTTGATGACTAGTGAGCCTTCACTCCTCCTATGACATTGACATCATCATTGTGTTTTTGGTTTTCATGTTGTTTTTGATAAATTCGTCGGCATTTATGTATTGTCATTAATGAAATTTAAAGATTTTGATTTCATCTATATTGACTATATATGCTTTTGCATGTCTGTGGAAGTGTATTGCCAATTTACGCAGAAGCGACAGCTCAACGGATGGTGGAGGAATCACAATACGACTATCCTGTCTTCGAAACGCCTAAAAAACGCAATGTTTTCATTGATGATGAATGTGACTCTTTATAGAGTCAAATGAATTATCATATGTTGCAAGATTTTGTCATCGTGACAAATAGTTCATACTTTTCTTATTTGATTTTGCAAGTCAATTTTTTAAAATCCTCATGTGAGGTGGCCATTAATGGACCCAGGATATATTTTAAAATTTTCTTCCTCTTGCAAAGGAAAATCTGTCTGATTTTATAAGAATTCTCTTATAGTAATGGTTTGATAGTGTAACTTGTAATATGGACTGTGTATAATGCCAATTATTTAACTTGCAAATGTAGAGCTTGTTGAATTTAGTTTCTTGTTTCATTGTTTAGTTCTTGATCTATACATGCATGTAAACCCTAATTTGTTTGCACTTTACGAATATCCTCTCCATTTCGAACGCATAAAAAACATAGTGTTTTCATTGACGATGAATTTGACTCTTCAACATAGGACCTTCCAATTCTTTTGAAATTTTCTTCCTCTTGCAACAAATGAAATGTTTTTTTCATTACATTTTACAAGTCAATATTTTGATATCATCATGTGAGGTATTTGCTCGGATTTATATTCGCTCATAAAATGTCACTCGGGATACGGTAGAACTCTGAAGAAGGTGGATACTATTAAGAAAAAAGGATTATTCAAATTCGGAGAAGAGGAATCTAATGATATTGGAGAGCTATGGCCATGCTCTATAAAGTCTGCTATGAAGGGGCAAATGACTACAAAGGTTTTTCATGAAGCTGGAGATTGCATTCGGCTTGAAACAGGTTGGAATGACCCTCTGTACTCTTTGTCAGTGCATGCTTACATTGCCAGATGTCAAGCAAATGAGGCCATTGTTGAAGAGAAACATAGGTGCAAGAATGAGGATGAAGGGCCTTCAAAGCGGGCCACAAGGAGTGGAGGTAGAAATGACATAGTGCCTCCTAGATCACCTTCCCCGCAACTGATGCTTGTTCCCAAAGTTCCTATGCAAGAAGCCTCTAAAGAAAAGAAGAAGGATACAACAAATTCCAAAGCAAAGGGTCTAGCCTACAAACTCCAATCCAACATAAAGGTAGCAACGGATCTCAAAAATGTTTTGGAAGAGAGGATTCTAAACAGTAAGGTGGAATTTACCTTGGGTGAGGTCCTTGGTATAAGAAAGCGGGAATTCCACAAAGAAATAATTGATATCATAAAGAAGAAGTGACAGCCTCTTACTAAATCTATCCATGTACAGGGTGAAGGAGAGACTTTAAATGCTTAGGGAGTACAGGTCTATGGAGAACAAGGTGATGAAACTATTGTTGGATGCTACAAGTCTAGGGTAGGGGTAAAACATGTTCGATTCTTGGATGATGAAGATGAAGTTGAGACCACTCACAAGAGTTACTACCTTGAAGAGTCACTGGGCAAGAGCAACTACTGAGACCCTGGTAAAAGTGGGAGACTTAGAAGAGCCATACATTGTCTTGATAGATCATGAGTCAGAGATTAACCTCATGTCAAAGAGTCTTTATCAAAAAGGAAAATGGCCAATTGATAGAAATCATGGATGGATGATTCGTGCAGCAAACAACTCATCAGGGGAGTTGTACGGAGCTTGTCCAAATGTTAAGATGACTGTAGGGGATGTGAAATATTACCAAAATTTCTTTGTACAAGAAATGTCTACATACCCTCTTATCCTTGGGCAGCCATACATCACTGCTACTCGCATGGAAACCAAGGTGATGGACGATGGGTCAGGTTATGCTAGGATAAGGAGTAGGGATGAAAAGCATGCAGTAGAGTTCCTTACTATTTGTGTGGACCATGAAAGGAACCCTGAAAGTCTTAGAGAGCACCCCTTGCCAAAAACAAATAAAGAATTCAAGGACTACAAGGATCTGAGGGATTTTGGCCATGTACCATTGTACAGCAGGATTGCAGTGGTACAAGAAGAGAAAAGTTATCACATGATGTATATGCAAAGAAAACTTTTTCTACAGGTTTTGTAGGATTGACAGACTATGGATCTATTTCTTTTACAAAGTGTGAGGAATTAAAGCGGGGTGGATGACAACATGTAAATAGTGTGTTTGATGAGTGTCCGTTTGTGGATACTATGAAAGACTTGGAGTCTTTAGTGGATTGCAATTTGTGTATGGAAAGTGAGGTTGTGAAAGTTTTCTCAATAGAAATGTACAAAGTCATGAAGGATTTCAAAAATGCTCAAGGTGTTGATGAACGAGTGCAGACTAAGTATAAGTCTGTGGCAAATAAAGTGAAACCAGTGGCATTAACTCTACCAAAAGATTGCACAAATAAGATGGAGCAAGCTGTTTGCAACCTAGCCTTTGTGACCCAAGCAAGATTGAACACAAGTTTACACAGAACTCTTTGAAGGAGTTAAAGGTTGGTTGTGAGGACATTTTGACAAAAGCTGAAAAGATATACTTTGAAGACATGCTTGCCAAACACGGAGAATCTTTTACATTTGGCCGCATGAGATAGGGTGTGTTGATCCATCCATTGTTGCTCCTATGGTGATCTTCACTATCCCTCATGTACCTTGGAGCTTGAGGCCTATTCCGGTTCCAAAAGCCCATTTGCCAAAACTCATTGAATTGCTTAATGAAAAGATCAAGATGGGTATCTTGGAGCCTTCTTGTGATCTGTATTCAAAGAGGTGGTTCCAGTTCGGAAAAAAAATGGTTCTTTGCACTTTATTTAGGATATGCAACTTGTAAATAAGGTGACAATCAGAAATATGGGTACAGGCTAGTCGTAGATGCATTTGCAGGAAGGGCAATATATTCTATGGGAGATGTGTACTCAGGGTATGATCAGTTCCAGCTAGCAATGGAAAACAGGGACCTGACTACCATGAGGACACCTTTGGGCCTGGTGAGGATGTGCACCTTACCTCCGGGAGCAAATAATTCAATTGCACATATGATGAATGGTATGAACAAAGCCCTGCCTTACTTCATACCTCAAACTACAATGCCTTTTCTTGGTGATGTACCAATCAAAGGATGTGATGTAAGTGATATAGATGTGACTTTGGACTTGAGGGGGTGCCGCAAGTATGTGGAAAAACATATCAATGATTGTGATAATAACTTGTTGAGGTTTAGTGGACATCGATAAACTCTAAACCTTGTCTGGCCAAAAGTCAGTATTTGGTGTGAATGAAGTTCTTATCGTGGGACATATGTGCGGGCCATATGGTAGAAGGCCTTGTCCTGCAAAGATTGATGTAATTCAAAGAATGAAAGAGAAATTTATAACTGTCACTGAGGTTTGAAGGTTCTTGGGTGCATGCGTGTTTTATGTTATCTAGATTTCAGTTATGCACATGTAGCAGAGCCTTTGTATCAACTTTTGAGAAAGAACCAAAAGTTCCAATGAGAGGAAATGCATACACATGCCATGCAAAAATTAAAGAAGTTGCTACTTATGTCTCCAAATTTAATGAAATTAAACTCTGAATGTCAAAGATATGTAATTGTGATAGTGGATACTAGCCCCGCAGGAATTGGATGGGTGATTGGGCAAGATGATGATGATGGCAAGCGATATGTGGTGAGATTTGGAGCAAAAGTCCTAAGTGTTCATCAACGCAACTATCCACAGGTAAAAAGAGAGTTGTGGGGAGTAGTCATAGCCTTGAAATATGACAAAGAGTATTTAATAGGAGCAAATGTAACAATGGAGACTGATTGTCTACCCCTTCTTGTAATGATCACCGGCTGCTCAACTCCCGACATTGCTATGTTGAGATGGATCGCCTACATTAAGTCCTTGAATCCATAATTTAAGCATATTGTAGGGAAAGACAATCCAATTGCGGATATGCTTTCAAGAGTAAGGTATGAAAATGAAGAAGACATGTTTGTCGAGGGCGATGGTGTAGGCACACAATTCTATAGTATCTCTCATGCCAAGGGTGATCATGTTTGTTTGTCAAATTCACTTGTGTCATTTATAGAGGACCTATATCAAGGTGACTGGTTGCTCAGTGGACGCTATCTGAGCACTTTGACAAGGCAATAAGGGTGGGCTGATCAAGAGTTCAAAAGGATACAAAGAAAGTCCTATGGATACTTTTTGAAATACGGGTACTTATGGAAGTGTCCAAAACAAAGAAATGGAATGCCGTTGAGAGTTGTGAATGATAAGAACGCTCAAAATGAGCTTATGAAAAGGTTTCATGAGAGTATTTATGCTGGACCTAGAGGCATATGGGCCACCTTTACTAAAATGAAAGAGAGGTATTGGTGGAAAGTTATGTATAAAGATGTATCTCACTTTGTGGAGTCTTGTGAAACCTGTCAAATGTATTCAAATGTACGTCATCGTGATGGGTTGCACCTTACTTACCCACTGGCCATGCACTATAAGTGGGTAGTAGATCTTGTTAGGATGCCATTGGGCTGATGGAAAATGAGATACATACTGCTGGCACGGGAAGATTTCACCAACCAAGTTGAAGTTCGTGCTCTAAGAACAAAAAGCACAGGAGGGGTACGTAAGTTCCTCTGGGATAATGTAATTAGCTGTTATGGATGTGTTGGAAAAATAACAGTGGATAGGGGTGAGTTGGATGCTGACAAAGCAAGGGAGTTTTTCTCTAGGTTGGTCATTAAACTTACTCTCACTACTGCATATAATCCTTAGGGAAATGGTAAATCAGAGCGTGGACATCCTCCTATTATTAATGCTTTGGCTAAGGCATGCAAAGGTTAAATGGGAGAGTGGCCTAGGTTATTGCCTTATGCTTTATGGGCTGATTGTACAACTCATAGCTCAATTACTGGCTGTATGCCTTTTGAGTTGATGTATGGTCAAAAACCTATCATGCCAATTGAGGATGTAATTCCCACACGGATTGTATTGCCTTAGGAAGATGGAATGAGCAGGGAACACCTTCTTGCTTTGAACATAAAACAGTTAGAAATAAGGCCCCAACATATTGAGATTGCAAAAGCACGATTGAAAGATGCAAGGTTAAAGAATAAGGACATATTTGATAAGAGGCATAGCCTTTAAACCTAAAGCTATTGAGGAAGGTGATTGGGTGTTGGTGTATGACAGTAGTGTTGAAAACCAACATTCAACAATAAGAAAGCTTTCAAAGAGATGGTTTGTTCCTTATGTGGTTCAGTATATGCATGGGAATGAAAATTATACCTTGCATGAATTAGATGGGACAAAAATGAAGATTCCCATTGCAGGGAAAAGAATCAAGCTATTCAAAAGAAGAGCTGATATAGATCCCTTTGATTCACAAGAAATTCAGAACGAAGGCTCTGATGAAAATGGTATGCATGTGATGATGAACAAGAGGATGATGCATTAGAATTTGTTGGAACTGATGATGATATCGATATGTTTCTTGACTTAAATGAATATCGAACCTGAAAAAGATATCTGTGGCACATGCCAAGGGATGTGCACGTTCATAGGGGGTCGATGTCGTGCCGTGGCACGTTCATGATGTGAAACTTGAATATCTAACTCACTCTCAATTCTTTTGTTATGTGGGACCGAATGCTATAATGTACATACTGCGATATATGAGAATATAAATTCCATGGTTGTAGTCGTGTACATACCTTGCCGGGTGGGCGAGGCCCTAGATGTGGGACTATGGCATGATTTTTCACATAAATATATGCCTATTTTTCTTTAGAAATGTACAAATGTCAAGTGTATCAAAGTGGCACGCTCGTTTTGTCTAGAAAGTTCAATGCCGACAATCTCGGCCAAAAATAGCAGATTTCGTGCGCGGGCGTGAAAGACGTGTCCAAAGTGCTTACCAAGTGGAAAATGAGGTTCAACATGAAATTTGAGTCCAATGGGATTTTTCCACAAATTTCTGGATTTTTCCTAGTTCATTTGGGTTGTTTACAAACAAAAAGGGCCATTTAAAAATGGCCTTAAAATGGTAAAAAATAGCTCAAAATAGCTCAAAATGCCACATCAATGATGGCACCGTCATTGCCTAAATTGTGTGGGGAATTTTATAGCCAAGAATGAGCTCATTTGGGCACATGAGCAAGGAGATACAGCCATTTCTCACGTGCTGCTTACACTACATGGTTGAGGCTGTGAGGCCTCCAATTAGGATTTCCCCTCCTCAAATAACTACTTGGGCTTCTCCAATGAGTACTGAAGCTTCCATGAAATGGTCATGAAAAAGAATCTAACCATAAATTTAGGGTTTTAAACAAGTCGAATGAGCACTGCATCTGTGCAATTGGGAGTGAGGCTACACCTAATCTTCACACACACGATAATTTTGAGTTAATCTTGGTTTCTTTTCAAAGTGGATCTTTCATGGTGATAGTCGGAAATGACATGCCATATGGGGTTTCCTCTACACCACACATAGCCTGAACATCCCCAAGCATCATCTCAAGGTAGGAGTAATCCTATAACTAGAGAGGGGGCACCACCTAGCATAAGTGCGGCTAGGACGCAAACATACATGACCTTGCGTAGCAAAAGTGAGATGCCTTCTAGGTAACCGACATGAAATGGTGATACAACAAACATCCACATATAGAAAATGCCTTGTCAACAGTAGGAGTGTGTGTCTGAGAGAGGTATGTGACAAGGTTGGAATGGATCATACTGACTGACTGGAGGGCCTGCACATCATGGAGCACAAGCAAAGTGATATACAAGAGAAGAAACATCCCGTGAATGTGGGAAAACAAAACTAAGGACAACAGAGAAAGGACCCCAAGGATCAAGACAGCATTGCACACTTTTATTGGTGATGATGATACTTAGAAATGGTGGTCTTGACTGTTACAAACCTTGCTCTTGGCACTAGGGCTCCCTGATGGAATGCGAGCACCATATAGTTCATGGAAAAGTTGAATTTAGCGGGAGGTTAGTACATTAGCAGGAGGTTAGTTGAGGGAAAACATCAAGAAAATGCAACCACCGACGACGTCAATCACCAGCATCGAGAGCGGTCTAGAGCAGCATGGTGTCAATGCATTCAATCCTAGCATGGTCATGCTGCCTTGCAGTGGAATAGTGACTGGCTTATGTGCATGGAGTGGTCGTGACTAGTAACTCAACCATGGTGTGGTGGAGAATGGAAAAATGGTGATGTTGCCAATGCTAAACTGGCCCAAGATTGCAACCAAACATGATGCCATGAGATCCCTAGCTTGGGAGGTGCATTATGTGCTTAGTGGTTCTTAAACTGTAGAGTGCATCGAGCTAGTGTGTTCCTCCTTCACTTGTGCCTCTGTGCTTAGCGGCGGCCTCTTTATGGAGGCTTGAGAGGTGGTCCTTACCTAATGGTCCTTGCAAATATCCACTGGTCGCTGTAGGGAGCCTAGATGCCTCTCTAGTAAGAGAGATGGAGAGGGAGAGAAGGTAGAGATAGAGAGAGAGGAAAGAGTAGGATGGGGACAATTTTTTTTACAATCCACTAGCCACTGGTTATATTATTACAAAAGAGTCGAGTTCGGGGCATTTACAAGGGTTTTGTTGATGGTTCGGGTGGCCGGGGCAAGGTTTAATGCTGCCAAAATTGGTATTTGTTGCATGAAGCCGAGATGCTACGTGTCACTTCCTCTTGGTGCCGGCAGCAGGGCGTGCCTTCGGTGCCTTTTCTTGTTTTGGTGTCCACGGTGCATGACTTGGTCTTCTTTTATTTTTTGGTCCATGACATCGATTCCTTATGTTTTCTATTTTTCGGTGTGTGCGTATATGCGTGCATGTGTTGTGAATGTATGTAGGCGAGGGTGTTGGTGTTGTGAGTATGTGTGCGTATGTATGTGGGGGTTGTGTGAGTGTGTGTATGTGTGTGGCTTGGTGTTGTGTTGGTAACGGTATAGCGTGGGAACGGGGGGTATATTATATATATATATATATATATATATATATATATATATATATATTTATTTATTTATTTATATATATATACGTGCTGCCTGCTACACAGATGGCGTGAGAAGGGTGTGTGAGTGAGGGTGAGAAGGTGTGTGTGTGTGTTACGGCAAGGGTGTGTATGTGTGATAGAGAGAGAGAGAGAGAGAGAGAGAGAGAGAGAGAGAGAGAGAGAGAGAGAGAGAGAGAGAGAGAGAGAGTTTTTTACCGCGGTGCCTTCAGGCTTGCCTGATGAGGGGAGAGAGACAGAGAGGGGAGAAGGGCTTGGTGGCGGCAGGCTTCGCTGGGGGGGTGAGAGAGAGAAGGGGTATGTGGTAGTGTGGGGTATGTGTGTGTGAGTGTGAATGAGTGTTTAGGCACAGGCAAATGAGAGAGAGAGAGAGAGAGAGAGAGAGAGAGAGAGAGAGAGAGAGCCCTTCTGTATTGTGCCTCCGGGCCTGCTACGATAGATAGAGAGAGAGAGAGAGAGAGAGAGAGAGAGAGAGAGAGAGAGAGAGAGAGAGAGAGAGAGAGAGAGAGGCTGGTGATTGGCGGGTTGCGCGTGGCGTGGACGATAGAGGGAGAGGGGTTGGGTCAACATGGTTGGGAAGGGTGAGAGAGTAGCGAGGAACGAGAGGTTGTGGGTGTGTGTTGGGTGGGTCCATGAGAGGGAGAATATTATGAGTGTGAGAGAGAGAGAGAGAGAGAGAGAGAGAGAGAGAGAACAAATAAAATTGCACCCGTGTGGGTTGAACTGGGGAAGGTGAGAGAGTAGCGGCTTGGAGGATGAGGGAAGAGAGAGAGTGAGAAGGTAAGGGGTAGAGAGAGAGGAAGAGGAGGGGTTGGATGGCGGCTCGCTAGAAGGGTATGGATGAGCGAGAGGGGTAAGAGAGACAAAGAGAGAGAGAGTCCTTCTGTGAATAATGGAAGAGAGAGAGGGAGAATTTTTTGTCCAAGCATGGCGGACCGCCAATGCAAAAAATGTAGGCTTGTTTTATCGGACTAAGTGGTACAGAAACAAGGTAAGAGATAGAGAGATGGTGGATTTGCGGAGCCAAATAGGAGAGGGAGCTTGTCTTTGGTGATGATGGAGGAGAGGTAGGGTGTGGTTCCTAAAAGGGGAAAACGCGGCGTCCTATTGCCCGTGCGTGAGCAAGGAAGGGAAGAGTGGTGGCAAAAGTAGTAAAAAAATGTTTTTTTGTTGTACTTTTTACCTCATGCTGGCGCATGTGGTTTATTCTTACGGTCTCGGCTTTGAAAGCCGAGAAACTTTAAACTCTCAGGGCGGGAGGGCGGTGCGGCTAACCCGGTATCATTAGCCCTCCCCCTACGGATAGGGGCATTCATGCCTCTAACTCATCTATTTAATCATTGTCGTCGGAGGTGGAGGTTGATGGTGTATCCTCATCAGAAATGTCGATATCATTAGGAAAAATATGAACACTCTAGGGGCTCTTTGGCATTAAGATTAATTAGAGGCCAGCCAATAGGAAGAGGGTGGTGGACCCCCTATAGTGTAACACTATCTCTCTGCTAGCTTTCTCCCACCTCCATTATAGCACGAAGCAAGCTCCTCCCCCATCTCTTTCCCTTGGCCACCACATAGTTTCACACCAAGCTAGCTCCTCTTCCTTCTCTCACCTCCATTACACCATGAAACAAGATTCTACTCCTTCTATTTTTATTCACTTACACTACATGGAAACCTCTACTCCCGAAGATGAAAAAAATATGAGCTCACATGACTTGAATACCACAACAATAGGAGGTGTGAATAGTGTGTGGGCTTTGCAAGGGCTCATCTCCAACATAAAGATAAAATGGTAAGAAAACTATCCTTGTAGCTTACATTCAGAGCTTAACATCATCTCCATCTTTAAGTTTATCATGCTGGAGAGAATAAACCTCTTTATGGCTTTCAATGTTTAGGCTTCATACCTCATAACATTGGGTGGTGCTATTTTGTTGATGGCTTTGGTGCACCATCTATAGTTGTGTAGCATGTGATTGAGTCTCACAATGCAAGTAAGTTGTGTTATCTATGGAGCGTCATCGAAGATTTTTCTTATAATTTATTCTTTGTATAGTTGTCATTAGATTATCATTTTCTACTTTATAACTTTGTGCTCACATAATCTGTTGTTTACTTACAGAGTCAACTTCTTTTCAGAGAACATGAGCAAGCAAACATGTGCAGAGATGGAAATCGCTCTATTTTTGTTCCATGAGGAACCTTTCACTACGATGTTAAAGGATTTTGATAAGAATAGTAGAAATTTTGTAGAATTTGGAACCAATAGGTACTCTCTAGGAGCTCTTAGAAAAGCCATCCATATAGTACTACTATCTTTCCTAGTGTCATAGACACACAAATACTCAAGTGTATATGAATCTCTAGATGAGGAAGATAAATACTTGTAAGAGAAGCCTAATAACAACAATATTGTCTCCGTTTGTAATTATTTTCATGAGGCTGGATTCTTCTATAAATGCAATATAAATGTGTTTTTTTGTTAAATGGTGTCGCATTGAGTGAGAGTATTTAATTTAAGTGAGAGTATTTAATTTAGATTACTGGAGTTTCATATAGATTTGAGAATTATTGTTGAACTTTATGGATATTTTTATTTTCCTGTAAGATTTTTCAAGTCTTAAGTCTTAATTAGAAATTCAAGCAATATTTTGATTTCAATTTAATCATTAATGGTTATTCTTAATAAAGCGGATCATAACCTTTGTCAAGATGTCCTCATTTGGGGATGCTGAATATATATCATTAACAACGTTTCACAAGTTGAGAAAGCTAAATTCTTGCTTTCCAACATGTTATTGTTTCCATACTATGCCTATGCCAAGCTTGACTTAGAGAAATGATCACAACTGAAGATGAAGGTGTCGATGTATAAGGGTGACTTATTATTGACTCATGTTTCATCATACATATATTGTAAAGCCTTTGAGTTTCCAACTTTTTGAGTAGTGTTGACAAGTTTTTGGTATCAAATCTTCTTAAATATCCCTATTCATGAGCTATTGGTAGCTATTTCTTTGGTATTGCTAAAGATGATACCAATAGCTGTTACCTTGTGAACTTAACTGTTAAATTGTGGATTTGATTTTTACTATGTAGCTCATTTGGATAGAGAAAGTGTAACATAAATTATAGATACATGCATTATTAACATAGAAGATATGTACCAATCGAGCCTATGTAAACTGCTAATCAAGAAACCTTTGGTTGGATACTATAACAATAGGGGTCACATGTGGTTTCAGATACCAAAGAAATGGCTTAACCAAACCATTCCCAAGAACACGAGGTGGACACAAGGACGTAAAAATTGGCTCCTTGTTTGGTCAATTTCTAGTGTGAATGTTTAGTGCATAGGATTTGTGAGGCCTTTGACCTGGGGAGTTCACTAAAGTATATGTAACATAGCATACGTGTTCAACGTAAGGGATTTTGTATTCTTGTAAAGTTACAGAAACATGTGTAGATAAGGTCTATAACGGGTACTTTTAATCCATCATGGTGAACGCACATGATATATGAAAATTTTACATAGTGAATGCTCCAGATCTTTGAACACATAGAAAAAGGGACGGGGGGGGGGGGAGGGGGTGCTCTGATTACATCAAACGCTACACCTCTATCTCATGGCCATGCATTAAAAAAGCCCCTATTTGTCATTATAAGACCCCAAGGGGGGAGCTCTTGCTCTCTGTACATCTATCTTACATCCTTTTCTCATACTTATACACAATAGTGTTACAAAATTTTCCCATGTAAAGACTCCCAGGGCCCTCAACAAGAGTGTCCACAAGGGCGGGCAAAATGGCCATCCAAAAGTCTCGGAAGGTCATTTCGGACGCCCTTGCGGCCACTTCTTTTTTTTTTTTGTTTTTTTTAGTGTTGAATTTGTAGATTTTGATGCAAAAAAGAACATACCTTGCTCGGATTCTCTAAAAAAGAATGTGCAAGTTGGCAATCTCTTAAAAACTAATGTAAAACAGACATTTATTACTTTTTCCTTAATCTGCGGTCTCCAACGAGCATTAAAACCATGGAATTTGAAAATACTCAAAGAACTAATGTTTTTATTGTGTTAAGGACTGTATTTTCTACATACAGTACTTTCCCAAAATCTTGCTCTAACCCCTTCAAAGGCCCCAGGGGGTGAGCTCTTGCTCTCTGTACATCTAACTTACAGCCTTATCTCATACTTATACACAATAATTTTGTAAATTTTTGCCAAGTAAAAGCGTTCAGGGCCCTCAACAAGAGTGGCCACAAGGGCTGCGCAAAATGGCCATCCAAAAGTCTCGGATGGCCATTTCGTGCGCCCTTGCAGCCACTTTTTTTTTTTTATTATTTTTTTATAGTATTGAACTTATAGACTTTGATGCAAAAAAAAACATACCTTGCTCGGATTCTCTAAAAAACAACGTGCAAGTTAATGTAAAACAGACATTTCTTACTTTTTCCTTAATATGCGGGCTCCAACGAGCATTAAAACCATGGAATCGGAAAATACTCAAAGAACCAATGTTTTTTATTTTGTTAAGGACTGTATTTCCTACATACAAAACTTTCCCAAAATCCCGCCCTAACACCTTCAAAAGTGGCTTCCAAGGAGTGCCCTCGGTCAAAATTTGAAACTTAAGGAAAATAATCAGAATGAACTCCTAAACTCTGTACAAACTTTAAAATAACCAAAATTTCTTTCAAAAAAAGTTATTACTAAAAATTTGAAAATAGACTTCCCTTGAACTTCCCACAATGATAGAAATCAAAGGGTTTAAGGAGAGATGTGGCATCGAGGTTTATTCTGTCAAGATCTCTTCTACTTTATCATGTCTTCTCATGTACAATCTTACCAAACAAAAAAAAATTTACACTTTAAATGACTACAAATCTTATTTAACTTATCAAACAATCTAAAACATGGTAGACCTAGAGTGCTCTTTCACATTAACAAACAAAAAAGTCCAAATTTCTTCTCATTAACTTTGATAAACATACATTTGTGAACAACTTCCAAGGAGTAGTGCGGTCATAGTTCTTACATCCATTCCATGATATGGCATGGTATGGGGTGACCTATCACATAAAAATATATTTGGTAGGAGTGCCCTCATGTTAAGAAGGGGTGTGTTGCTGCTGATGAAAAGATGTTGCATTGTCCTACTAGGGATCTCTCCATGTTAGCATAAGGATTTTTGGTGTAGTGGGAGCCACATTGCCGTTGAGGAGAGCTTTGTGCCACCGTAAAAGCTTCATGTTATGCCAGTTCCTTGAGCCATTCTTGCAAACAACACCACTCAAATAGCATATTAAGAGGTCACCTTGTGACAAAAACATGTCTGAATTCAACATTTGCAAGTTGTATAATAAAGACACTTGTTAAGTATAAGTTGTACAAATGTGCAAGTATTTTCATCCAACTGGGAATAAACAATCCTAAAATATACATTATGATGAGACTACCCACCTCTAATAATCATGGATTTGAAGAATCTACCTGCAAGATGTAATAAAGAAAACTGTTTTAGAGTAAAAGTGGTGACACTAGGCCTCTCTAACCTGCAGCTTTTCACTATTTGTGAACAAAAGCAACCTTTGTGCCAAGCACTACAAAACAAGTAGAGGCAACACATTATACTTCAAAGTTTATGATAAGAAGAACACAACCAAAAGAAAGAAGTATATTGTTACCTTGCACAAAGGGGTGTTTTATTCAAATATGAGATGGTATTGGCAATATATTGAAGAACCATCACCATTCATCTCACCGACGGTACGACGTTCTTGGGATGACCTCTGCTCACCCTCAAGTGTGGCCTTCGGTGCAAATGCCACGGACAAGAAAACATGTATGTATACGATTTCTAATGTCTGTGAGCACCATGGCAGTTGTTGCGTGAGGAAGCAAAAGATGAAAAGAGAGAGGGGGAGGGAGAGGAAGGAACATGGGAGGAGAGAAGGGGGCAGTGGGAGAGAGAGGGGAGGAGAAGGAGAGAACGGACAGGGAGGGAGAGGGAGGAACATGGGAGGAGAAAAGGGGGCAGTGGGGGAGAGGGGGAGAGAGAGGGGAGGAGGAGGAGAGAAGGGAGCATGGAGGGAGAGGAGAGGGAGAAACAAAGGAGGAGGAAGAGAGAACAAAGGTTTTTTTTTGGGGGGGGGTGGATTTTTTTTTAAAATTTGGAATTTTAGTGCTTGTAAGTTTTAAAAAAGGTCAAAAAATGATTTTTTGATATGCATATATGTTGGGGGGAAGTTTTAAGTAAAAAATAAGTAAAAATATTTTTTTTGAAAAAAAGTCAAATTTTGGCTCTTAGTGACCCACGTTTTTGCTGATGTGGCCACACCTCTTTACTCCCTTCACTTTCAAAAAGCTAGAGAGAGAAGGTGACCTCTTACGTCCACATCCTACATGTGTCTAAAAAAAAAGCTAAAAAAACCTACTCAAAACTAACTTCTTGAATGCCCTTGTCCCCTTAACCCTACACAACATTAGCCTTAATCCCTAAAAATTAGGATTCCTTACAAGGCCCATGCAAGGTCCATATTTCTCCTGACGTGTGGAGTTTGATCAAATCGGAGAAAATATGGTTTGAGCCGCCAACCATTTACTCTGGTCTCATGAAGCTTGCCATCAGCTTCCATAAGCTTGTAACTTGCATTTGCATACTTTTTCCTGTTGATGAAAGGGCCCTCCCATCGGAGTAGGAGCTACTTGTCTTTGCATGTGTCGAAGCGATTGTCATAGCGTAGCACCAACATGCCCTTCTTTAAATCTTTGAATCGAAGATGCTGGTTGAAACTAAGCCATCTCTGCTCTACCTATGCCGCATAATAATTGATTGCTTCTTCTCTGTCCAATCTTTCCAAGTCAAGGATGTGATCTCTCAAATGCATGTTGGGCCATTGAAGCTGGCTTGACATCACTCTCAGACTTGCTAGTTGCACTTCAATAGGCAAGATTGCCTCCTTGCCAAATACTAAATGATATGGGGTGAACCCCAAAGATGTACGGAATGAAGTTCTGTAGGCCCACAAAGCTGGGAGTAGATACTTATCCCAATCTACATGATGATTGTTAACCTTCTTCGTGATAATTTTACAAACCATTCCATTCACTTTCTCAACTAGGCCATTACATTGAGGGTAATAGGATGAGGAGTGCCTCTTTGTAATGCCATGTTTTTGCATTAACTCTCCTACCAAGTCTGCTATGAAACTTGTCCCTCTATGAGAGATGATTTCTAATGGTGAGCCAAACCTGCAACATATGTGCTCATAGACAAACTTAGCTACCTCTACAACTGTGATCCTAGTTGTGGCTGTAGCTTCCGCCCATCTAGTCATATAGCCCACTCCCATGCTTATGTAGAACTTCCCTAAGTTGGCCCTAGGAAATGGTCCTATGGCATCTATACCCCATTTTTTAAATGGTCCATATGAAAGGATCGGTGTTTGTGGTTCATGCATGAGTGACCTGGTGCCGGCCTTTTGACACAACTTACATGTCTTACACCAGTGGTGTACATCACTGTTGAGGCTAGGCCATACAAAACCAGCCTACAAGATTTTCCTACTTGTTATATCTAGGGCAAAGTGACCACCACAAATACTATCATGACAACTGGAAATTACCCCTGTAATTTCATTTGAGAGAGGGAGCTTCTTGAGTATTTGTTCCTTACCCTTACAATACAAACCGTCATTGATAAGCCAATACCTTGTGGCCTTCTGGGTAAGCCATTGCTTCTGTCCTTTTGTTAAATCCAGTGGACATTCCCCTGTCTCCAAAAAATGCATGATGTCAGGTAAGGGATCAATACCTTGAAATAGAGGGAGTTTTAGCTTACTGGCCCCAACAACCACTTCTTGCAGTCTTTTTCTTGCTAAGGCACTAGCTTCATGGTTTTGAGTCCTTGTGATATGGTGTAATTGAACTTCTTCAAACTTTCCCAGCAAAGTTTTCACACAGCTTAAGTGAGTCCTCAAGATACATGTCCATACTCCATTCACTTGCCTTACCAAAAGTAAAGCATCCCCAAATACATTTAGGCATTTTACCCCTTGCGCGACACACCATTGTAACCCCTCGGTTAGTGCTACATACTCAGCTTCATTGTTAGAATGTGATTCCAACAAATGGTCAAGCAAAAATACCTTGATACCTTTGTCATCAAAGACCTCTATGCACGCATCTACTTTGGCAGATGCTCGCTTGTAGGATCCATTAAAGTAGAGAGAGTGTGCTCTTTCTACCACCAGTGGCTCTAGAGGTGATTGAATTGCTTCACCTTCTTCTCAAAGTTTTGATAGTTCATGAGTCCACCTGTACCGTGTACTCAAATTCTTGTAGACGAACTAGCCATTTAGTAATCCTAGCAGAAACATCCATGTGTTGTACAACATAGGGAAACATCTCATCCATGGTTAAAAAGCACACATTTCCTAGGCAACAAATATTACATAAACTTTGTAGTTGCAAATCTAAGAGCTAGGACTAGGTGTTCCACCAACCTTTCTCTACTGCTGTCATCATTCGAGTGGAGAAGTAGATTGGCCTCATGAAAGATATTGTTGTATCCTTTTGGAGTGTTACAGCCCCCAAGGAGTCATCACCCAAGCTTGAGGTGACATAGAAATTTTCATCCCACTTAGCTGGTGAGATAGTTGGTAGGGTGTCTAAGACCTCCTTTACCTTGTTGTAGTGATGTTCCCTTTCTGGTCGCAGGTGAAAGTTGATCTTTGAATGAGTTGTTGCAGTGGTAGAACATGTTGTGATAGTAGATGCATGAATCTACTCATGTACCTCACCTTTTGAAAAAAAGAGACCAATTCACGTGCGGTTGTTGGTGAAGGTAGGGCTATGAGTGCGGACACCTTACTTGGATCGGCGTTGATACCTTTCGCTAAAACTTCATGCCCTAAAAGAATGACTCTATTTTCTCCAATGTGGCACTTGTCTACATTTAATTGCCCACCTAGGCTTTGCAACCTTGCCAAACCCTTAGTTACCTTTTCTAAGTGTGAAATGAAAGGGCTATATATACAAAAATCATCAATGAACACTCTTATGGATGTTCCAAAGAACGATTGAAAGACAGATGTGACATATCTTTGGAATGTGGCAAGTGCATTTGTGAGACCAAATGGCATAACTCTATATGCAAAACAACCCCATGGCGTAATAAAAATGGTTTTTAGCTGATCTTCCAAGGCTATGCGTATTTCAAAATACACGGAATAGCCATCACACACGGTGTAGAATTCAAAATCCTCCATTTCATTCAGAATTTCATCCAAGAAAGGGAGAGGAAAGTGGTCTCTCTTTGTAGATGCATTTAGTGGTTTGTAGTAAACACAGACCCTCCACTTACCATTCTTCTTAGGTATCGCTACTACGGGTGACACCCACTCTGAGTTTTCTACTGGATAGATGAACCGTGCTTCTAGTAGCTTTCTTACCTCGGTAAGGAGTGCCTTTTCCTGTATGACCCTCAGCCATCATAGCTTTTTCACAACTGGTTTTACCGCTTCCTTCAGCTTAATATGATGTTCCCTCCCTGCTTCTAGTAGCTTTCTTACCTCGGTCAGGAGTGCCTTTTCTTGTATGACCCTCAGCCATCGTAGCTTTTGCACAACTGGTTTTACCCCTTCCTTCAGCTTAATATGATGTTCCACTACTGTAATACCTGTGATTCTTTCATAGTTGTCAATGAAAAAGTCAGAAAATCCCATCAACATTTGCAAAAATTTATCTTTCTCTTCAATTGTTAACTCCATAGATAGCATATCCTTCAACCTACTTTGTCCTAGGCTAGGTGATTTACTTTCCTCTTTGTTGCTTTGCCCTTCTGGTGATGGGTTGCCAGTTGTGCTTACCCTTTGTAGATCCTTCATGATGATACCCATCACATTGATGGAGCTGTCACTTTCGTCGGTGGATGTGGTATCCTCCTCATATGTGGAAGAATCGCTAGTGGTTTCATCTGCTGGTGTCTCTAGGTCCATTTGCTTCTGCTTGCCAATCTTCATGTCGTAGTAGATTGTCTCCCCTTTCTTACCAGTCATGCGTAGAAGGCTAGTGCCCCAATCCTCCTTTGCCTTCATGGCCATCAATCATGGCCTTCCCAAGATTAATGGATAACCCTCCCCCTTAGTAGGCATTACAAAAACATGTACTTCTACCTCAATGTTGAAAGATCTTATCTTCACAGTTCTTACCACACCTGCACATTTTACTTTGGCATTGTTTTCCATCTTTGCCTTTCATGGAGAAGGCCTGTCAACCTCAAGCCCTAGCTGAAGCATCATAGCTTCACTCATCACACAAATTTGTGCACCTCCATCAATGTAGGTGTTTCCAACCCTCTTACCCTTTATGTTGACATCGACAATTGGAAGGATGTCATCCATGTTGCAAAGTGAAATTGCTCCAGCTACCTTTGCTTTGGAGCACCTTGTACTTACCATTTTGGAACATTGCCACCTTACCTTTGGTGCGAGATGTAGCAGCTGTGGCCATGTAATCTTTGGTCCTTCCTCTGCCACGTCTAATGTTACATCATAGGGTCTAGAACTTTTTCCTAACTGGAAGTCGAGGATGCCTATTTTCCGTTGTGGCCTTGAAAGCCTCTTGCTACTCTCTCCTTTCATGCTTCTCGCATCATCATATTGTGTAGATTTCTCCCTCCTAGCTCTCTTTACAGTCATAGCTTCAAATGGTTCTACAAAGGTTACCTTCTCCTTACCCTTATCCCTCTCCTTTACTCTGGGTGGATCCACCACTACGGCCTTTCCTTTCTCTTCTAAACTTATGATGTCTACAGGGAGATCAAGTGGTGGTTCCAATGGAAGAGGTTGAATGGGTTCTTATGGTGGTGCCTCGGGTGGACGTAGAATTTGTGTTGGTGGGGCTGGTGCTCGGCGTGGGGATGTTCTCTCTCTAGGGGGTGACAATTGGTTCGTCCTACCTCCTCTATTATATTTTTTCCGTGGTTGGGACAGTAGTACATACCGTGACCATTTCTCCACAATTGTAGCAGTAATACTCCCTGTTTTGTTGTCGTGCCAGTAATGTAGGCCAACATATCTTGGTCATTTCTTACCCCAGGAGCCGGTGGTGGTGGAGGAATGGTGGTTGTCGTGGTTGTTGGTTGATGCAATGTTCCTGATTCTGTTGACTCGGTTTCTTTGGATTTCATCCACAGCTTCTTGTCCTTAAGGCGAGCAATCTTGACGGATAACTTTCTCTCTATCACACACATACACCCTTGCCGTAACTCCCTCTTGCTAGTAACTCAACCCACCGTTCCTACAAATCCACAAACTTGGACTCATAGGTGGCGTGTTCTAAAAGACCCTCCTGCTTCAAGTCTCTCAACTTGTCCCACAACTTCTCTGAAGTGGTACCTCCCCCAAAGCGCCTCTTAAAAGCAATTTTTAAGGTCTTTTAGTCATCCTTAGTTGCTTGTGGAAGTGCGTTGTACCACGACCTAGTTTTTAGCTTCATGAGATGCTTAAAGATTCTAACCCGGTATTCATATGTATCTTTGTTGCTTACTACACATGCTACTTCAAAGTCATGTAGAAAATCTGTTAGCAAATCCTCCCCCTTCTTTCCTTTAAATGTTGGAAATGCTACACTTGCCATGATTACTGAGAGAGAGAGCTAGGAAGACAAACTGCTTAGCTTGCAATCAAAAGTTTTTTTCTTTCTTTACAAGGAGGCATGCACACCCTTTTTATAGAAGAACATATATTAAAATCTCAAACGGTACATTGCCTTGTACCAAAGGTAAGAAAAATGGTTGATTTGATGCCAGAACCTCAAAGAAGTGCTCCCCACCCAGCATGGTGTGGATGATGTGCTGGTAGTGAGCCTTCCAGTCCAGTATTACCTTGATTGAGCATACTCGTATTGGAATGTGTGATCTTCCTCGAGGTAAGTTGTACTGATTCATGTGAAGCTTAGAGCTGCTTAGTCACTGTCCAAGCTTGTGGGAGCGGGTGGTGTTCTTTCCTGAAACAAGCTCAGTAGATCCCTAGTCGGAAATTTTGGTGCCAATGGATTAATATAAGGGCGAAAGCGTGGTTTGGTGGTACAAAAAAGGACCTATTTTACTTCTACCAATGAGAAAGTGGGGACTGGTAAATTTTTTGTAGTTTAGTCAAAACTTTTTGAACCTTGTGTATTCTCCTTTTGAAGATCTATCCACTGATATATAGTATGATAGGTAGTTTTTCATGTGACATGTAGAAATTGCAACTCAAAGATTTGTCAAAGATGCTGTCAAGGACAGTCCTTTTGTACAACCAAAGCGTGCTTTTAGCCATAAAGATACTGAATACTCGTGATTGTTAATATGTATATGGTTTTTGTATATGATTATATATGATTCTGAGATGAATTGGTGCCAAAAATTTCTTTCTATAATAAAATAATGAAAATAGAAACAAATTTATCCAAACATATATTCCAAAGCATGCATTGTGAACCCCTAGTCTCTCTAGTGAGAGCATGAGCATATGCTTCCGTTATCTGTGTTGCAGCATCAGGTCGACTTGGAGACTGATTGTGATAATTACCTCAGTGACTTGAGCTACCCAATTCTCGAAGTAGAACAGTGTTGATTCTCTATTGTGCAGAGCTCCCTCCAACTTGTTGTTGTGGGTTGGTTGTAGGTTGGGGACATGGTCTCGACTTCCTCCTTCTTCTCCTTGGCACTCAGCCTATGTATATCCATTGAGTGCGACGTGTTGGTTGACTCTCCCACTGCAAATCGATTACAATTATGCCTAGCACGCGAGCTTCGATGGAGATGCAAAGTTTTTCTAGTTGTGCTTGGAGCTCTTCTTCTTCTGTCGTCCAATTACCAAACCCTAGTAACCATTCATCCATCCACAAAATTTTATGGGTTTCAGTCTTGTAAATTGGAGGGTTTCATGAAAGGATCCTCGGTGGGGGTTCCAAGAAAATGATAGTCGAAAATGACATGCCATATGGGGTGGCCTCTACACCACACATAGCCTAAACATCTCCAAGCATCATCTCAAGGCAGGAGTAATCCTATAACTAGAGAAGGGGCACCACATAGCATAAGTGTAGCTAGTACATAGACATACATGACCTAGGGTAGCAAAAGTGAGATGCCCTCTAGGTAACCAACATGAAATGGTGATACAGTAAACGTCCACATATAGAAAATGCATAGTCAACAGTCAGGAGTGTGTGTACGAGAGAGGTATGTAACAAGGTCGGAATGGAGTGTGTGTACAAGAGAGGTATGTAACAAGGTTGGAATGGAGCATACTAATTGAATAGAGGGGCCGCATGTGATGGAGCACAAGGAGAGTGATATACAAGAGACTAAACATCCCAAGAATGTCGGAAAACAAAACTAAGGAGAACAAAGAATGGACCCCAAGGATCAAGAGAGCATTGCACACTTTTATTGGAGATGATGATACTTACAAACGGTGGTCTTGACTGTTACAAACCTGGCTCTTGGCTAGGAATTCCTGATGGAATGCGAGCGCCATATGGTGCATGGCAAAGTTGACTTTAGCGGGAGGCTAGTTGTCAGGACAAGAGTCCTATAGGGCAAGGCCCAACCTAGGGGGTCAGGGACCTAGGCCAAGGGCCTGGACTAGACCAGTGCAGACTGGGGATCCGCTTAGGGCAAGAGCTAGGAGCTAGGCCTATATAAGGGGCGGTAGGGAGGAGGATTCTATGTTCAGTTACCCTAGGTCTTACATTAGTACGTTAGCGAGAGGTTAGTTGAGGGAACACATCAAGACGATTAAACCATTGATGACGTCAATTACCAGCATCGAGAGCGACCCAGAGTAGCATGGTGTTGGTGCATTCAATCCTAGCGTGCTCATGCTACCTTGCGGGGGAATAGTGACTGCCTTATGTGCATGGATTTGTCGTGACTAGTAAACCATGGTGTGTTGGAGAATGGAAAAATGGTGATGTTGCCAATGCTAAAATGCCCCAAGCTTGCAACCAAACATGATGCCATGAGCTCCCTAGCTTGGGAGGTGCATTATGTGCTTATTGGTCCTTCAAATATAGAGTGCACGGAGCTAGTGTGTTCCTCCTTCACTTGTGCCTCTTTGTGCTTAGCGGAGGCCTCTTTATATAGGATTGAGAGGTGGTCCTTACCTAATGGTCCTAGAAAATATCCACTGGTCGTTGTAGGGAGCCTAGATGCCTCTCTAGTAAGAGAGATGGAGAGGGAGAGAAGGTAGACATAGCGAGAGAGGAAAGAGTGGGATGGGGAGAGTTTGTTTACAATCCACTAGCCACTGGCTAGATTATTAGGGAAGAGTGGAGTTCAAGACATTTACATGGGTTTTGTTGATGGTTCGGGTGGCCGGTGCGAGGTTTAATGCTTCCAAAATTGGTATTTGTTGCTTGAAGCCGAGATTCTACGTGTCATTTCCTCTTGGTGCCGGCCGCGGGGCGTACCTTCGGGGCCTTTTCTTATTTTGGTGTGGGCGGCGCACGACTTGGTCTTCTTTTTATTGTTGATGACTTCGATTCCTTCGGTTTTCTATTTTCCGGTGTGTGCATATATGCGTGCATGTGTTGTGAGTGTATGTAGGTGAGGGTGTGGTTGTTGTGAGTATGTGTGCATATGTATGTGGGGGTTGTGTGAGTGTGTGTGTGTGTGTGTGTGTGGCTCGGTGTGGTGCTAGTAAGGGTGTAGTGTGGGAACAGGGGGTATATATATATTTAATATATGTATACATTTATATTTTATTTTATTTTTTTAATGTGCTACCTGCTATAGAGATGGCGAGAGGAGGGTGTCTGAGTGAGGGCGAGAAGGGATGTGTGTGTGTTAGAGAGAGAGTCTTTTACCACGGTGCCTTCGGGCTTGCCTGACGAGCAGAGAGAGACAGAGAGGGTGGGAGGGCTCGGTGGCGGCAAGCTTCGCAGGGGGGGTGAGAGAGAGAAGGGTATGGGGTAGTGTGGGGTATGTGTGTGTGAGTGTAAATGTGTGTTTAGGTGCAGGTAAACAAGAGGGAGAGAGAGAGAGAGAGAGAGAGAGAGAGAGAGAGAGAGAGAGAGAGAGAGAGAGAGAGAAACACTAGCTGTAGAGATTAATCCATTTTCATTTACCGCCCATGTAACTTGATTAAACTCATTTAGGTGGTTGTCGCACAATGCCTAGTTATCAATTTGTGATGACAAATAATTGGGCTGGTGCTATGGTCACACGTAAGAAGAGCGAGCCTTAGTAGAAGAAAACCTTATTTTTGTAACTAATTTTGGCATAGTAGCAAAATTAAGCTGGTACGTGTTTTACATGAAGTCTTTTTTTTAAGGAAAACAAATGAATTGATTAGGAAAAAGGAAAATATACAATTACAATTATGACAAAGATATCTATCCTTGTTACTGAAGCTTCTCAAGCTGAAGTTCAGGTCATGTAAAAGTGTTTGAGGTATCAGAGATGGAGGCCTGCCATCTTTTCTTTCTATGAGCATCTGTGACTTCATGCTATTGTTAGTTATTTTGTTTTTGTAACTCTCTCTCATGCCCCATAAGTCTTTAGGTCAATCTTCCTTTGTTTTGAATAAAATCTCGAGAGCAATAGCTTTTGCAAAGAATGAGCGCCGTGGCCGTAGCTTGAAACTTTAAATGTGTCTCAATGCTTAGTTTCAAGCTTGCTACAAGGACAAAAGGTTCCCTCTTTCTCCTCTCTCTAGTTGGATTTCCACACACCTACCCATTGTTAGGTCCTCCTATGCCTACATGTGATCACACCAACTTTTCTTGGTGGCAGAGTGTGAAAAAATAGGGGAGTCAAGGGATGGATCTTTGTGCTAAGATATGTGTGAGAATGACAAGTGTTTAACGGAAATATATGAGAGAGACAATGATATACTGAAAGGAATATCTTTATTGATGATGAAGCTTCCTTGAGATACAATATTGGTACTTGCAAACTACCAATGCAGGTACTGCAGACTACCAATATAGGTACTGTGACACAGTCTTAACAGTACTAATAATAGAGAGTAAATAGTACCAAACAGACAGTTATGGTACTCTAGAAGTACCTAGACAAGTACTCGAAAAGTACCAATGGTACACAGTATAGGTACTTCTGTGAGACTAAATGGTTGATCCTCAAACCCAAGCTAGAGGTTAAAGTCCCAAGTACAATGAGTGTGTTTTCCCAGATGACAACACTCTATACAAGATGATCTAAGACTCACAAGGTCTCTTAGCTCTCTCTCTGTGTTCTGTGTCTCTCTGCTTCTCTGTCTTTCTACTCCGTGTCTCTCTATTGAACTAGTGTACTGGTACATCTTTATATATCTGTATCTCTCAATGCTGAGCATAAGTCGTGGATCCCTTTGGTAAGTAGATGCACCATTATGTGGGGAACATATCTCCTTCATAGTCCAAGAAGAGATCATGGCTGTATCTCCAAATAGGTAGCTCCTAAAATGGCAGGTTACCCTTTGTGTGCAATCTGCAACTCTGCAGGCAGCCAACTTGGCACCTTCACCAAATATGGTAGAAGATGGATTAGGATAAAGACTTTGATAGTATTATAGTCCACATGGAGTAGAACAATTTCTCTTTGTATTTCTCCATGAGATCACAACTGTAGGTGGCTATTTTCATCCCTACAAATTTGCCTACTGCACCTCCTGAATCTGCTCCTACCTTTTAGGTACTTTTCCACCTAACTGCTTGGTGGTTGTTGTAGATGCTTCAATGTGTATAGCTAATGATGCAAGGGTTATTGACCATCCAAAATGATTTCAAGTCATCATCCTAAGCTGCCATGCCATCATGCTACCATAGCATCATGCTTAAGCCTTTGTTCCCACCTTATTCAAGTAGATGTGTTGGACTTGTAACTTTAACACCTTCCCTCAAGTCCATAAGCATCTTGAAAAGAGTAAAACCTGAAATCAAAAACAACTAAAGCAAACCAAACATTAAATTGTTGAAGGCTTTGTTGTGATGTCTTCCCTTATTGCTTGATCTTGCATGAAGAGCCTTCCCTTATTCTTCAATTCATTCCCTTAAGGGAAGCTCCATCATGCCAAGTTCTGATCTATGCTTGAAGAAAAGCTCATTCCCTAGAGCTTTGGTAAAGATATCAGCAACATTCTCCATGGTGCTGCAATGGTGTAAGACTATGTCTCCACTTTGCACCTTCTCCCTGATGAAGTGCTCTCTGACTTCAATGTGCTTGGTCCTTTGATGTAGCACTGGATTCTTTGCTAAAGATTCAGCTGAGGTGTTTTCACACATGATAGGTGTAGCTTGGCCACTTCCATAGAAACCAAGTTCCTGCAAACATCTTTGCAACCAAATAGCTTCACAAGCTGCTATAGTAAGATCTTTATATTCAGCCTCTGTTGATGAAAGCCTGATGGTGTTTTGTTTCTTGGAGCTCCATGAGATGGCTCCTGCACCTAGAAAGAAAGCATTTCCACTAATGCTCTTCCTATCCACCAAGTCTGCTTCATAATCAGAGTCACTAAAACCATGTAGATTCAGCTTGTCTCCTCCATACAAAATACCTAAGGAAGGAGTACCTTTCAAGTACCGAAGTACTCTCTTGGTTGCATTCCAATGAGTTATCTTTGGGTCTTGCATGTATTGAGCAAGTGAGTGGACAGCAAAGCAAATATTAGGCCTAGTGATAGTTAAGTAGATAAGAGAACCTATGAGCTGTCTATAGAGTGTAGCATCATAGGGAATACCATGTTCATCCTTAGTGAGTCTAAGACTAGACTCCATAGGTGTAGAAATAGGCTTTGATATGATCATTCCAAATCTATAAAGAATGGAGTGGAGGTACTTTTTCTGAGAGATAAAGATGTCTCCCTTCTTCAGCCTAGAGACTTCAATACCAAGGATGTAGTGTAAATATCCAAGGTCCTTCATCTCAAACTCCTTGGAGAGTTGAGATTGAACATCCTCCACCATAGCTTCATTGCTACCTGTCAAGATAAGATCATCCATATAGATGATAACAAGAATAATATCCTTGCCTTGTACCTTATAGTAAAGAGTGTGATCAGCATGGCTTCTCTGAAATCCTTTAGATTGGAGGTGATCATCAATCCTCCCATACCAAGCTCTTGAAGCTTGCTTCAATCCATATAAACTCTTGTTGAGCTTACATACCATGTCCTCTTTCCCTGCAACAACATATCCCTCTGGTTGCTGCATGTAGACTTCCTCCTCAAGTAGCCCATTGAGAAAGGTATTGTTGACATCCATTTGCTTAAGCTTCCACTTTAAGATAGAAGCTAAAGAAATTGACAACCTAATAGAGCTCAGCTTGGCTACAGAAGCATAGGTTTCATCATAGTACAAACCATATTGTTGAGCAAAGCCTTTGGCTACCAATCTTGCTTTGTGCCTATCAATCTTCCCTTCCTTGTTGAACTTCAGCTTGTAAAGCCACTTGCATCCAATGACTTTCTTGTTGGGGGGTAATGGACATAGATCCCATGTCTCATTCTTATGGAGAGCATCCATCTCCTTTTCCATAGCTTGGTTCCATTCCTTCTTGGTACTAGCTACCTTGTATGTGGTAGGTTCTTCATGCTATAATATGGAGCTAGCAAGTGCAAGATTGCATTGCTGAAAATCTGATTCATTACCTCTGTGATATGTTAATATTTGAGGTTGTCTTCTAGTCCTTGAAGACCTTCTAAGGGCTGCTTGATGTTCCTCATCTTCTTCCTCTAGTTCTTCAATAATCTCCTCTTGCATGCTGGATGGTATGTCCATCTTGAGAGGTGATGGAGAGCTTGCATCCTCTGACTTTGTGGCTGATTTGAAGCTTGCACTCTCATCAAATATGACATCCCTTGAAATGAATGACTCCTTCTTGATAGGATCATATAGCTTGTAAGCTTTGCTTACATCACTATATCCAACAAGTATGCATCTCCTTGACTTGTCATCCAGCTTCTTCCTCTTCTCATCTGGAATGTGAGAAAATGCCAAACATCCAAAGACTCTGAGGTGATCTACCTTTGGCTTGACTTTATGTAGAGCTTCATATGGTGTGATTCCCTTCAAGATATCTATAGGAGACCTATTCATCAAATAGCATGAAGTGTTGATAGCTTCAGCCCAATAGGTATTGCTAAGTCCTTTGTCTTTGAGCATACACCTAGCTGCTTCAAAGAGTGTCCTATTCTTCCTCTCTTCTACTCCATTTTGTTGAGGAGTATAGCTGCAAGTTAGTTTCCTCTTGATCCCATGTTCAAGGAGGTATTTGTTGAAATCTTTGGATAAGAATTCTCCTCCATTGTCAGACCTGAGAGCTTTGACTCTTCTACCTGTCATCTTCTCAATCATCATGTGAAAGAGCTTGAAAATCTGAAATACTTCAGCCTTGAACTTCATGAAGTAAACCCAAGTATATCTAGAAAAGTCATCAGTGAAACTCACATAATAAGTGTGCCCACCAAGTGAGGAAGTGTGGGCTGATTCACACACATCTTCATGGATCAAATCAATTATCCCAAGTGACCTAGTCTTGCTCCTAGGAAACTTGCTTCTAGAGTGCTTTCCTAGACAGCATGCTTCACATACTTTCCCAATCCTTTGTAAGGTTGGAATGCCCAAAACCATGCCTTGACTCTTTAGCATACACATGCTTTTGAAGCTCAAATGCCCATACCTTTTATGCCATAACTCTGTGGCTGAAATAGGTGCTGATTCACCACCACCTGTGGCTAAAAATGCTAATGGTGTTCCTTCCAATTTGAAGAGCTTTCCATGCTTTTGCACTTTGGCTAGTACTTTGTAGTGATTCTTTGGATCTCTAATGAGGCATTGTTGTCCTTCAAACTCCACTTTGAGGCCCTTCTCTATCATAGCTCCAACTGAAAGTAGGTTCTTGGTAAGGGATGGTACCAAGAGAACATTTCCAAGAGTCTTCTTCATTCCTGTGCCCAATTGAATGGGTATATCTCCTTTACCTGCAATACTATTAGGAGTACTATCTGCTATATATATGATGCCATTATTAGTATCATCTAAACTAGAGAAATACTCAGCATGTGAGGTCATGTGGGAGATTGCCCCACTATCAATCCACCATGGTTCTTCATGAGTGTGAGCTGCCATCTCCTCCAAGGACAGCAATGATGTATCTTCATGAAAGAAATGCAAACTTCCTTCTTCTTTGTCTCCATCCATATAGTTGGCTGATTTACCTTTCCAATCAGCTTGGTTTCTTCTGCAATCCCTTGCAATATGCCCATACTTTGAGCATTTATAACATTGCATAGAGTAGTAGGTGCTCCTACCTCTTCCTCTTGCTCTACCTCTAGATGAATGACCTCTTCTACCATGATAGGATGAGTTACCTTCATGAGAATACTGATCATGAGTGTTGTTGGGTTGATGCCTTCCTCTTCCTCTTTGAGTGTTTGTTCTTCCTCTTCCTCTTGCTGAAAAGAGTGCTTTGTCATTGTTGGTGGTACTACTTGTATTCTTTCCTCCTTCATGTATGATCTTCATGGCTGCTTGCCTTTGATACTCATCTCTAAGGATTTGTTCCATCTCATCAAGTGATGGCTTCTCCCTCAAGATAATAAGCCCTTGGACAAGACCTTCATATCCTTCTCTCAATCCATGGATGATGATTGTAGACAACTCATTGTCTGTCATCTTGTCTCCAACAGCTACTAGTTGTTGATGTAGATCTTTGAGCCTCTTGATGAAGCTTGTAGCATCCTCTCCATGATTCCTTTTGGTGCTGGTAAGTTCAGCTCTCAATGCTACTTGCCTTGAGGTGCTCTTTGACTCATAGATGTTATTCATTGTGTCCCAAGCCTTCTTGGGAGTCTTCACATCCATTAGGTGGCTAAGGATGTCATCTTTGACACTTAACTTCAGCATGTGGACTGCAAACATGGCCTTCTTGTCCCATTTTTCTAACTCCTCCTTATCATGTTCTTCTTCACTTGGTCTCTCCATGGAAACCAGCTGCCAACAATCTTGGAAGAAGAGTAGGGACTCCATCTTCACCTTCCAAGTTGCATAATTGTTGCCATTGAGCTTTTCAGCTCCCTCTAAATGTAGATTATGTAGGCTTGGTGCCATCTTCAACTCCTCACAAATAGTGTGATGAAGGGGGATTTTTGCACTCACTCAAACTCACTCAAGATCACTCTACCTTGGCACTACAACTTGCTCTGATACCATGTGAAAAAATAGGGGAGTCAAGGGATGGATCTTTGTGCTAAGATATGTGTGAGAATGACAAGTGTTTAACTGAAATATATGAGAGAAACAATGATATACTGAAAGGAATATCTTTATTGATGATGAAGCTTCCTTGATATACAATATTGATACTTACAAACTACCAATGCAAGTACTGCAAACTACCAATACAGGTATTGTGACACAGTCTTAACAGTACTAATAATAGAGAGTAAATAGTACCAAACAGACAGTTATGGTACTCTGGAAGTACCTAGACAAGTACTCGGAAAGTACCAATGGTACACAGTATATGTACTTCTATGAGACTGAATGGTTGATTCCCAAACCCAAGCTAGAGGTTAAAGTCCCAAGTACAATGAGTGTGTTTTCCCAGATGACAACACTCTATACAAGATGATCTAAGCCTCACAAGGTCTCTTAGCTCTCTCTCTGTGTTCTGTGTCTCTCTGCTTCTCTGTCTTTCTACTCCGTGTCTCTCTATTGAACTAGTGTACTGGTAAATCTTTATATATCTGTATCTCGCAATGCTGAGCATAAGTCGTGGATCTCTTTGGTAGGTAGATGCACCATTATGTGGGGAACATATCTCCTTCATAGTCCAAGAAGAGATCATGGCTGTATCTCCAAATAGGTAGCTCCTAAGTTGGCAGGTTACCCTCTGTGTGCAGTCTGCAACTCTGCAGTCAGCCAACTTGGCACCTTCACCAAATATGGTCGAAGCTGGATTAGGATAAACCCTCTGATAGTATTATAGTCCACATGGAGTAGAATAATTTCTCTTTGTATTTCTCTATGATATCACAACTGTAGGTGGCTATTTTCATCCCTACAAATTTGCCTGCTGCACCTCCTAAATCTGCTCCTACCTTTTAGGGTCTTTTCCACCTAACTACTTGGTGGTTGTTGTAGATGATTCAACGTGTATAGCTGATGATGCAAGGGTTATTGACCATCCAAAATGATGTCAATTCATCATCCTAAGCTACCATGCCATCATGCTACCATAGCATCATGCTTAAGCCTTTGTTCCCACCTTATTCAAGTAGATGTGTTGGACTTGTAACTTTAACAGAGAGGGGCATCGTTGTGCATAGCTATCCAATATAGATAATTATGATTCAACTGTGACCATGCTCTTCCATCCAGACATTTCTCTCTCCCACTCACATGTTGAATTATCGTAGAAATAAATTTTGAGAGAGTCTGAGTATGTGTTCAAGAGAGAAATGGTTGTCAAAAAATGTGCAAGAGAAGATCTGTGACTATTAAAATAAACCTTTGAATGGTTGGATGGAGTCTCAAATGGTGATGGATCTTACGGCTCCCACCGTAGGTGGTGTTAACCCCTTCTCTACATGCTCTTTCTGGATGGATCTTGTGAGTTTTGACGTGATCTTGCTGGGTAAGGGCCCCTCTAAATCGTGGTTTTTGGGTTGTTGTTGTCTCTTGGTTTGTGATGCTGGCTTTTTATGGGAGAGTTCCAAGATTGTGGAAAGGGTTTCATTTCATGTGACAACCATGCAGGGTCGTATCATTGATCTCCTAATGTAATTTGGTGGCGAGTTTTGGTTCCCTGTAAAACCCTTTGTCTTGTGGACTCCTATGACTCCTTGTAATTATTTTTGAATGACTCCATGGTTCATGTTGAGCATGGAGTCCTTGTATATATTGTTTTGATAATCTATTCTAACTCTCTTCAATTGGAGAGAGTACTGCAAAAGAAAAAAACCTTTTCATGTAAGAAAACTCTTGAATGCTTTCAAATCAAAAGATAAAATCTTTCCTTTAGTTTTAAAAGAAGGTTTGAAGAATCTTTTTTCTTTTCAAAATCACAATATTGAGTGTATGTATTGTATTAGCCAAAATAATGTACAAAGAAACCTCAAGCTCGTGCGAGCCTTGAGGGACATTATATTACATTAGACTTCCCACATCAGCAACTAACTACCCCATTAGAACGACGTATATGGCCCAAAATCAGTCTTCTGAGTTCTTCCTTTTACCAATGGAGACAATCAGCTCTTGGCTTTCAAGTACTATATCAATGAAGCTAGCAATTACAAGAATATTCTCAAATACCCTATAGTTACTAACCTTCCAAATTCTCTTGAAGTAGCAAAACCTAAGGATTTGAGTACATACCAAGAGCGTGTGGCTGTTCAACCTCACCCCTCCAAGGAACAAGTCATTCTTAGAGAAACATATCCTCCATGTACTTTGAACCCACTTAAACATTTTCCCTGCTAGGCCACTGAGAGCTTGGTGGTCCTTGAAGAGGTGAGGGAGGTCCTCATAAGCCATTTTTCAGCCACTACATCTATCTAAGCCAATCCCTCTGGCATGAATTTTCACTCTTGTTGGAAGATCCCCCCATAATACCTTCCATAAAAAGAACTTCATTGCCATGGGCCATTGAGAATATCATAAGTTCTTCATTATTGTCCCCCTTCTTTCCTCTTACCATTATTTTTCCCATTGCTTGTTAAGGGGTGAAAACCAATATGATGAGACTATAAGACAAAGATATACATCCTTAGAAACGGGTTTCCCAAATTTCCTGCTCTTGGGCCATCGCCAAGCTTTCCGCACGAACTAAGAATCCCACACCGGCATACAGTAGTTGTCTAGCTCTTCCAGAACTTTGAATGCCAGCAATCTTTGAGAGGCTAGTTGATCAATATCTTTCCAAATCTTGTTAAGGCTGTCCCAAAAATGGTCCACATGTCGAACTTGAATGTTAATCTTTCTGAGCTTTGGAGAGCATTTGCAGTTTGACAAATATCTTGCCCTCATATTTTTGATTTGGGATCATTTTGGCCTCCGTTTCCACTACATGCAGTACTCTGCATGCACAATTTCTTTTAGTGCCATTTTTTGCATACCAAGTCCCTTACAATCTTCTATGATTTGTGCTATATAGCACTTGTTCTTCCCACTCTGTTTTTCCTCTTTTTGGATAGCTTTCACATCAGGTGCAGCATTCGCTATGACAACAACACATATGTATTCAAGATGTTTCCTGCTGAGGATAGGTTGGATGGGGAAAATTACCCTATGTGGGCTTACATGATGAAACATGTCCTTGTGTCAAAGGGCGTTTGGAACATTGTGCAGGGCATTGATGTACGTCCTTGTTCTGAGAATGTAGGCAATGTTGAGGATGCTGCAAGTTTTGGTGGCAGGGTTGCTATTGCCAAAGCTGTTTACCTACGGCTCAGAAATCTCATTGGGATGTAAAAGAGGCATAGGCTCATGCGTTGATTGTGTTGTCTATGAAGCATACTATTATTCCCCACATTTGTTCAAAAACATATGCAAAACAAGATTGGGATATTTTGGCTGGTCTTTATGCAAGGCGCAATCATGCAAAAATTGCATTACTGCGTAAAGAGCTGGAGTCAAAGATTATGCATGAGCACGATGACATGGACACTTTCCTTGATCATGTCAAGAATTATTGAGGAACTTATTTATGCAGGTGAAGTAATTTTTGAAAGTTTCCTTGTGCAGATTGTTCTTGATGCTTTGTCAGATTCTTACCAAACTTTTGCTAGTACTTGGAGACTTATGACCCAAGGAAATCCTAAAGTTGACAACTTTGATGCATTATACACATTGCTATTGCAAGAGTCTCTTTCCAAAAAAAACATGACTAGACAACGTGCAATTGAACAGGCCTTTATTGATGCTCAAAGAAAAGGTGGTACCACAATGTACCCACCACTCATGGTTCTTCTATGAGTGGTAAATCACCTATTTCTAATGCTTTTGCTAGCAACAATTCTTCTAGGAATTCTCATGATAAGGGTAAAAAGAATATGTGTTCCCATTATTATAAAGCTAATGATCACTTGATCAAGCAGTGTCCTAAGTTGAAAGCCAAAGAGGCTAAGAAGAAATAGGCTAGTTCCACTACAACTGCAGCTATTGTTGAGTTTTCTATGAAAGGAGACTATGATGCTGATGTTGATTCAGAATGGGTTTTTAGTGTAGAGTGCACTTATGATCCTATTGTCCATGATGCATGGTTTTCAGTTGCTGCAGATGATCAAGTGTGGTACTTTGATAGTGGTGCTACAAATCACATTACCTCTCATCGTGACTTGTTTACCTCTCTCGAGGATGTCCCTCATGGGAATTTAGTCACTTGTGCCAACAATGCCTCATATCTGGTCAAGGGAGTTGGAAAGATTGTGCTTAATACTGCAAATGGAAGTTCTTTCACACTTGTTGATGCATTCTATGTACTTGAGATCAAGAAGAATATTTTATTAGTATCTACACTTGCTAGACTTGGTCTTGTAGTCAAATTTGTGGATGACAGATGTACAGTGCATGATCTCAGTTTTGGTGATGAAATTGTTGCATGTGGCATTTTATGATGTGGGTTGTATAAGCTCTCTTTATATAACGAGTGTGGGCATAATTTTTCAAATGCGGTCGTGGATTCTAAGGCTATTTCAAATGCAAAACTTTGGCATGCATGTTTTGGGCATTTGAATTTTGTGAGTTTTCTGTGTTTGCAAAAAATTGATAGGGTTTCTTATTTTCCACCTCTTGAAGCACCTATCAAACATGTTTGTGAAGGCTGTATTTTGGGTAAGATGTCATGTTCTAAGTTTCCAAGGGATGGTTCCGTTAGAGCCACATACAGGTTGCAGCTTGTGCATAGTGATGTTTGTGGGCCCATGCAAACTCTGTCCTTGGGCAATTACCTATACTTTGTGACTTTCATCAATGATTACTCTAGGCATGCATGGGTATATCCACTTAAAGCTAAGACAAAGTGTTTTTGTGCTTCAAACAATTTTTGGCTATGACTGAAAATGTCTCAAAAAATGTGCTACGGGCATCCTCTGTTTTGGTCGAGGGGGGGAGTATATGTCTCATGAGTTTAATGCATTTATGGCTAATTGTGGGATAAAAGACCAATGTATACTGCCGTATACGCCTCGAAAAAATGGTGTTGCTAAGAGGAAAAATAGGTCACTTATGAAAATGGCACGATGTAAGGTCAAAAGTCAAGCTTTTTTGCATTCTCTTTGGCTTGAGTACATCATGTGTGCCACTTATGTACTAAACATGTGTCCTACAAAATCTTTTCAATCTATGACTCCATACGAAGCATGGTATGATAAAAATCCTTGTATTGAGTACATGTGGGTTTTTGGCTGTTTGGCATATGATTTGGTGCCACAAATGCAGTGCAGAAAACTGGATGATAAGTCTATCAAATGTATTTTTGTTGGTTATAGTGCTAAAAATCAAAGATTACAGGTTGTATCATCTACAAACAAAGCGTATCTTGGTCTCATGGGATGTTGTGTTTGTGGAAGATTCTGTTTAGCCCTTGCTGTCATGTACTAGAGACAATAACGTAAGCTCACATGACATTTATGACACTTTGTTGCCTCTTTTCAGTGGTGGAAGTTTGAATGTAAATTCGAATGAGGCAAATGTACAACCTATGGGGGTTTCTGAAAATGTTACAGATCAACCTATTACTAATGAAGATGTACATGATGTACTTGATGAGAAAAGGGCTGAGAATGAGCAATCTAGAGGTATGCCTAAATGGATGGTGCATACTTTGCATGATAGTAAATTGGATGTGCCTTTGTGTAGTCATACTCGTTCATGTTCTTGCCATGCATCTTATGCATCAGATTGTTATGCTTTGTCTTTGTCTAGCTTACATGATGTTGAGGAACCTGTGTCTTTTGATAAAGCACAGAGTTCAGAATATTGGATGGATGCCATGCAAGCAAAATATGATGCACTTATAGAAAATGACACATGGACTTTATGTGATTTACCTCTTGGAAAAAAGGAAATTGCTACAAAGTGTATTTACAAGTTGAAACGCGAGACGTATGGTGAGATTAATCGCTATAAGGCTCGACTTGTTGCAAAGGATTATGCATAGCAAAAAGGAATAGATTATGAAGAGTTTCTCCCACTTGCCGTATGACTACTATGCATTTTCTAGGTACATTCACAACTCATTTTTGGTTGGGATGTACATCAATCAGACATTGTTACTGCTTTGTAGAATGGTGACATATTTGAGGAAATTTATATAATGCAGCCTCGCGAGTTTGTCAAGAAAGGACAAAAGGAAATCTTTGTATGTGTTGAAGCAATCTCCTCGTGCTTGGTATGAGAAGACTACCACTCATTTGATCAAACGAGTCTTTTGTAATAGTCCAAGAGAAAGCACATTGTATGTAAAGCATGAGGGTGATTTACTTCTCATTGTGGTTCTCTATGTAGATGATTTGTTGATCACTGGACCAAATGAGAGACATATTGTTGAATTTAAGGCTGATTTGAATGCTACTTTCAAGATGAAAGATTTGGGGATGTTGCATCATTACTTGGGTATACAGTTTAAGCAGTGTGATGGTGGTATTTCCTTGTGCCAAAAAAGTTACATAGAGACATTGCTATGTAAGTTTGGACTTGAGGATTGCAAACCTATTGCCACTCCCATGGAAATTGGTTTGAAATTGAGTCTTCATGATGCTGATGGCCAGAAATGACATGCCATATGGGGTGGCCTCTACACCACACACAGCCTGAACATCCCCAAGAATCATCTCGAGGTGGGAGTGATCCTATGCATAGGAAGGGGCACCACCTAGCATAAATGCGGCTAGGACACAAACATACATGGCCTTGGGTAGCAAACGTGAAAATTCCCTCTAGGTAATCAACATGAAATGGTGGTGTGATAACCGTTCACATGTAGAAAAAATGCCCAATCATTAAATCATTAGTGTGTGCACAATAGAGGTACGTGAAGAGCTCGAAACAGGGCACGCTGACTGGTGGGGGGGAATTGCACATGATGGAGCACGAGTAGGGTGATGTACAAGAAGCGGAACATCCCGTAATCCTAGGAAATCAAAATCGAGAATGGACTCAAGAGATCAAGACAAGATTACACCCTTTATTGGCAATGGAAATACTTACAAGTGATGGTCTTGACAACTACAAACCTGGCTCTTGGCATTAGGGATGTAACGTGGAATACGAGCACCATATGGTGCATGGTGAGGTTTGGAGTTACTGGGAGGTTTAGTTAAAGGGAAATAGCAAGACGATGCGGCCATAGATGATGTCAATCAACAACATTGGGAGCGATGCCTTCAATCAAAGCATGCTCATGTTGCTTGGTGGGAGAGTAGTGACTACTTCATGTGCATAGAGTGATCGTGATTAGTGACTCATGGGCGATAAGGGTGATTTTGCTAATGCTAAAATTCCCAAATCTTGCAGCCAAACATGATACCATTAGCTCTAAAGAATGGGTGCACTACGTGCTTAGTGGTGCTTACAATGTAGAGCTAGTATGCTCCTCCTACACTCGAGTGTTCTCTCTTGGGTGTCTCCTCCCCCTTGTGTATTGTTGTTCCTCTGTGTTAAGCGGAGGCCTCTTTATATAGGCTTGGGAGGTGGTCCTTACCCACTGGTCACTGCAAATATCCTCTGGTTGCTGTAGAAGGCCTAGATGCCTCTCTAGTGAAAGAAATAGAGAGACAGAAGGTAGAGATAGAGACGGGAAAGAGTGGGATGGGTAGATTTGTTTACAAACCACTAGCCATGGCTAGGTTATTAGGGAAGAGTGGGGGTTTTAGGGTATTTACAAGGGTTTTGTTGATGGTTCGGGCAGTCGGGGTGAGGTTTTATTGTTGCCAGAGTCAGTTTTTGTTGTGAGAAGCCGTGATGTTTTGAATTACCTCCTTTCAATGTTGGCCGGGGCGTGCGTTCGCCGCCACTTCTTGTTTTGGTGTTGGCAACGCATGATTTGGCCTCCTTCTTTTCTTTGATGTTGGTGTCGATAGTTTCCTTTCCTTTTTGTTGTGAGTGCGTATATGCATGTGTGTATGTATGGTGTATGTGTATAGTTTGTATAGTTCTGTGTGTGTATGCAGGTGAATGTGTGTGAGGTCCCCACCCCGCCATATCAACCAGTGGATGTGATGGTGAACCTAGTGGCCACTAGATCTATTGCGGAAGCAAACAAAATGGTTCAGGGTTCGACTAGCGGACGATCCCTCATCACAAGGTGAGTCGAGATCGAACCTACTAGTAGGTAGATCTAGCTCCACCTCGCAGGGGAAGCATACTTGAACTATCTAGCGATCCTAAGACCCACCTTCCAAGAGGAGAGAAACCCCGAGTGCCTTTTTTCCCATGTTTCAGAGGCACGTACTCTTGAGGATTCGCCACTCTAGGGGCAATGAGTAATACTAATATCGAGTAAGCACTATGGGGACAGAGAGTTCCCGACCAATCGGGACCACCCATCTCGTAGGCTTTGGCAACCCGAGCCAATGCCCCCACTTTCCACCCCCACACTCACACTTCCTTGTGTGACCTAATTACTACCACAAAGGTTGTTCAACATAAACATTCCTTGTTTAATTCCGAATCACATTGTTCGTTAAGACAACCCTTCAACCAGTATTGCAAACAACACCAATATAGAATTCTAGTAAAAATTCTACTCAAACTTATTCATAAAAATTCCAATGTTCTGGAGGTACAACATCCCCCCTCTAGCGAGAGTTCACTCCTCCCGTTGTCGCCTAGCTGCCCATACAAGTAGGTATGTCCACCGCATAGAAAGAACGTCATGGACACTCCCACCGCATAGAAATCAAGACGCGGGTTCCCACCGTATAGAAAGCAAGTCGTGGGTATCCACCGCTTAACCTACAGATGTGGATTCAAGAGCCCTTAACCAGGAACTCTACCCCCTGTGATCGGGAGGGGGTTCATGACTAATTCAACATTGGAAATGAAATGAACATGCCGAGCTAAATTTTCCCTAGCAAACATTCTTTCCTCTTCCAGACAGCATACCATCAAGCATTACCTTCCTACTTTAAAACTTAATGCACAATGAATCCAATGCCGCGGTTTCCATCGGATTTCTCCAACATGTTTGGGGATATGAGCATTCCTAACTAGCGTATGCAATGTTAATTTAAACAACTTGAACAAAAATATGATCTACCTCTTCCACTTCTTCATCGATGGCCTGTGAGATGGCCGGTATTTATTCCTCCATGGGAGCCTTCCCCTTCCCGTTGACATTGCTCAACCCTTCCTCGTGATCGTGGGCACCACCGAAGCGTGTCCTCTTAACCGGGGCCATTTCTCACTACTTCAAATGATTAGCTTGGAGAAAGATCTAAGGTTCGCAAGCATCATAACAGTCCAATGGGTAGATTAGTGACATCAATTAATCCCTCCTATATGAGAGGTCTAGATTTCTTTCATAAAGCAATCATTAAGGATGACACATAATCCTATGGGAACTGCCTCTAAGATAATTATTCGGCTTACACGATTAAGAATAATTAGGACTTGACTATTGGAATTACCAGAGAATTGAATTAAGTATGATTAAACTATTTCCTAGCAAATAGATGATGCAGATTTACCTTTTGCATATGTGTGAGGAAGGTCAATTCTTAGAGACTTAATGACAGATTAATTTCTCCTTAATTACGTCTTAATGCATAAGAAAAATGAATTCAATTAAGTTACAATGTTAATGAGTGATTGAAAGAGTGATTATCTTCAATCTACACAATTACTAGCTTACCGATTAATTACTATGCTACCTAGAGAGAGAAACTGCTGATGATATGCTCTAATCATTCATCGAGAGTGATGAATGGCTGATAATTCAGCTATGGAGTGATGATTACATAATAGAATATGATTAAGGACAATTTAGAGAGTAGTCTTGGAGGATTACGACTAGGAATAAGCATAATAGACGAGGAATTTAGATGGTAGAGAAAAGAATTTACAGATGGCATTAATTAAACTGTCGTTACCGTGGTTAATGGCAGATAATCTTCTCGATTTTCTGATCTAATCAAGCTTCTTGAGACGAGAATTCGGCAGCACCTCCCTCCTTGCTTCTTCTTCAAAAGATGTGTGATCCGGCAACACCTTCCCAGTGTGTGTAGGTGTGTGTGTATGCACTGTGTGTGTGTGGGCATAAGTTTGTGTGTGTGTGTGTGTGCAGGTCTTTAAATAGTCTCCTACAAGCTGAAAATCGATCTGGGTTGCTAAATGCATCTGGGAGCTTCTCCAGTTAAGCATGGCAAGTCCAGTTCCCTGCCCACCAAGTATCAGGTTGGCTTGGTTAACTGGCTCTGAGTCTAAGTTACTCACTTGGCAGCTTCCCCAGGACTCCCACAAGGCAAGAGGGCGCCCCCTAGCTGCTAAAGCTGATCTGGAGTGGGCTGGAACATGTTCCCACACAGCCTCGGGCCCCTGGTACCTCCCCGGACAATTTTTAGGAAATTTGGTTCTAGGCTAAAACGGGTCATACGAGTCGGATTTTGATGCCAAAAATTGCTATACGAAGCTCTAACTAAGATGTACTAGCCCAAGTACCTGCCATATTTAGCAGCCCCCAGGTCCGAAAATGCATTTTTTCAAATTTGGGGTACAGGTGCAGTTTTTCGAGACGATCAAAACTGAACAGGTCAGGAGACCAAAAACTTACTATTTTTGGAAATTTTTCACAAAAATTATTTTAATTCACATTTTGAAGGTGTATAACATTCTTAACATCATGGCACTGACAGAATTTGGAAAACTGCTAAAAATAGTAACTTTTTTCATTATGATCATTTCATGGTACAAGGGTGCTCTTTTTGATCGGGGTCAGAGACCTTACAATGTGTATGAATAAACAGTGCGTTTGTATGAGTGTGGGAATGGGAGTAGGAGGTGTTTTTTTATTAAATGCATAATATATATATACGGTTTTACCACGCAGGGAGATGGGAGCGACGAGCGGCGGCAACGCTGGAAGGGGGGGGGGGCGGGGGTGTGAGGGTTGAGAGTGTGTGTATGTGTTGAGTGTAGTAAGTGTGTGTGTGTGATGAGAGAGCTTTAGCACCTTGCACCCGCGGGCCTGTATGCGCCGACACCGAGAGCGAGAGAGAGAGAGTGTGAGAGAGTGAGTGATGGCAGGCCTGAGAAGGTGAGGGAGAGGGTGAGGGGGTTGAGGGAGAGGGTCATCCCGTGCGGCCTATGGCCTGGTCCGAGAGGACTTGCAAAGGGGTGAGATGGTGAGGTGGTAGACTAGGCTTTCGGCCGTTCGAGCGAGGAAGGGGGGGGGGGGGGGGGGGGGGTTTAATGAAAAGGGTGGAATATAAAAAAAAGGGAGGATGTATTATTAAGCTCCCTTATGGGTTTCTCACTCACCAAGGGAGAAGAAGGAAGAGAGAGGAAAAAAGGGGACGGGAAAATGGAGGTAGTGAGAGAGGAAAAATATGGCGAAATGGGGGGGTCATCCCGTGCGGCCTATCGGTGGAAGAAAAGAAGGGGAAGGAGAGAGAGGGGTGTGTGTGGCAAAGAAAGTACGGATCATGATGAAAGAAAGGGAGATTTTCTTTTTAAAAGAACGATGTCCGCCATTCGTTCCCTAGAATCTCAGCTTTTCCGCCGGCGGACTAGAGTGCGGTGCGAAGATCCGTCCCCTTCGGTTAGGGGCATTTATGCCTCTAACTCGTCTGCTTGATTATTGTCATCATGGAGTAGGCGGTTGATGGCGTACCCTGGTCTGGAATGTCGATAGGTATAGTCTAGTCGAATCGAAGAAAATAAGGTTTGAGCCACCAACCATTTACCCTGGTTTTATGAAGTTTTCCATCAGCTTCCATAAGCTGGTAGCTTCTATTGGCATACTTCTTCCTGAGATGAACGGGCCTTCTCATCGGATTAGGAGTTTCTTATCTTTGCGTATGTCGAAGCAATTGTCATAGTGGAGCACCAACATACCTTTCTTCAGTTGTTTTTGCCGCAAATGCTGGTTGAAGCTAAGCTGTGTGTGCTTTGATTGTGCCGCATAATAGTTTACTGCTTCTTCTATGTCTAGTTGTAGTCTTTCCAAGTCGATGATGTGATCTCTCAAATGCAGATTAGGTCGTTGAAGTTGGCTTGCCATTACTCTGATACTTTGTAGTTTCACTTCAATGGGCAAGATTGCTTCCTTACCAAATAGCAGATGATACGGTGTGAATCTCAAAAATGTACAGAATGAAGTTTTGTAGGCCCACAAAGCTGGTTGTAGTAGGTACTTATCCCAGTCTCCAGGATGATTTTTTACCTGATTGGTAATAATTTTAGAAACGATTTCATTCACCTTTTCAACTAGGCCATTACATTGAGGGTAATATGGAGAAGAGTGCCTCCTTGTAATGCTCTGAAACTTGGCCCTCTATCAGAGATGATCTCTAATGGTGTGCCAAACCTACATCATATGTGCTCATAGATGAACTTACCTACCTCTACTGTTGTGATTCTAGTGGTGGCTGCAGCTTCGTCCATCTAGTCATATATTCGACTCCCATGATGATGTAAAATTTTCCTGAATTGGCCCTAGGCAATGGTCCTATGGCATCAATGCACCACTTTTCAAATGGTCCATATGAAAGAATAGGTGTCTGTGGTTCAGGCATAAGTGACCTAGTGCCTGCCTTTTGGTGCAACTTGCATGTCTTGCACCAGAGGTGTATATCTCGGTTGAGGCTAGGCCATATGAAGCCAACCTGCAAGATTTTCCTACTTGTTATGTTTAGGGCAAAGTGACCACCATAGACCCCATCATGACAACTAGCAATTACTCCCGTGATTTCATGAGAGAGAGGGACCTTCCTGAGTATTTGGTCCTTACCCTTACAGTACAGGCCGTCATTGATGAGCTAATACCTTGTGGCCTTCCGCGTCAACCATTGCTTCTGACCCTTTGTTAGATCCTATGGACATTCCCCTGTTTCCAAAAAATGCATGATGTGAGGTAAGGCATCACTACCTTGAAATAGAGGGAGCTTTAGCTTTATGGCCCCAACCAACACTTCATGCAGTCTTTCACTTGCTAGAGCATCTGTTTCATGGTTTTGAGCCCTTGGGATATGGTGTATTTGAAATTCTTGAAACTTACCCAACAAGGTTTTTACACCACTTAAATGAGTCCTCAAGATTTGATTCTTGCATGTCCATACTCCATTTACTTGCCTTACAAAAAGTAGAGCATCTCCAAATACATCAAGGCATTGTACCACTTGCAAGACGCACCACTGTAGACCCTTGATTAGTGCTGCATACTCAACTTCATTGTTAAAATGTGAATCTAACAAATGGCCAAGCGAAAATACCTTTACCCCTTTGTCATCAAAGACCAGTATGCCTGCAACTGCCTTGTCGGATGCTCACTTGTAAGCTCCATCAAAGTAGAGAGAGTGTGCTCCTTCTACCATCGGTGGTATTGGAAGTGATCGAATCTCTTTCTTCTTAGATTGATTCTCTTTCCTCTAAAAGCCTTGGTAGGTCATGAGTCTTCCCAAGCTTGCCCTTGTCGTGCTTTCCACTTGTACCGTGTAGTCAAATTCTTGCAGATGAACTAGCCATTTAGTAATTCTAGTAGACACATCCATGTGTTGTACAACATAAGGAAACATCTGATCCGTGGTTAGAACCACAAATTGCTTAGGCAGCAAATATGACCTAAACTTTGTTGTTGCAAATCTAAGAGCTACGAGTAAGTGTTCCACATGGGTGAAACCTTTCTTTGCTGATGTCATCATTCGACTAGAGAAATAGATTAGCCTCATGAAAGATGTCATTGTATCCTTTTGGAGTACCACAGCCCCATTGGGAAAAATTTGGACTCACAAAGGGGCCTTATAAGGAGTTTGACTTCCTCTCTCGTGTCCAAAACGGGCATGCAGTAAATTTTTTGCAAATCAACTCTAAACTTGGAGGAGATTTGGCAGTTAGAATCCACTCTTCAAGCTCTTTCTATTGATATATAGCACGCCACGAGATCCCTCATGTTTTGAAAGATTCTATTTTTTACTCTCTAGATTCTAGACGGAGTTGTCACATCATAAGAAATTCAAAAATAGAATCTTTCAAAATATGAGGAATCTCATGGCATGCTATACATCAATAGAAAGAGCTTGAAGAGTAGATTCTAATTGTCAAATCTCCGCCAAGTTTAAAGTTGATTTGCAAAAAATATACCGCACGCCCATTTTGAACATGAGAGAGGAAGTCAAAATCCTTATAAGACCCTTTTGTGAGTCCAAATTTTCCCTAATGCCCAATGAGTCATCACCCACACTTGAGGTGACATAGAATTTTTCATCCCACTTAGGTGGTGAGATAGTTGGTAGGGTGGCTAAGACTTCCTTTACCTTATTGTAGTGATGTTCGCTTTCCTCGTTCCAAATAAAAGTTGATTTTTGAGGGAGCTGTCGCAGCAGTAGAACAAGTTGTGATAGTAGATGTATGAATCTACTCAAGTACCTCACTTTTTGTAGAAAAGAGACCAATTGTCATGCGGTTGTTGGTGAAGGTAGGGCTATGAGTGCAGATACCTTACTTGGATCGGTGTTGATACCTTTTGCTGAAATTTCATGGCCTAGTAAAATGATTTTACTCTCCCCAATGTGGCATTTATCCACATTTAATTGCCCGCCTAGGCTTTGCAACTTGGCCAACCCTTCAGTTACCTTTTCTAAGTGTGAAATGAGAGAGCTATATATACAAAAATCATCGATGAACACTCTTATGGATGTTCCAAAGAACGGATGAAAAACATATGTGACATATCTTTGGAATGTGGCAGGTGCACTTGTGAGACCAAACGGCATAACTCTATATGCAAAACAATCCCACGGCATGATAAAAGTGGTTTTTAGGTGGTCTTCGAAGGCTATATGTATTTGAAAATATCCAGAATAACCATCACACATGGTGTACCATTCAAAACCCGCTACTTCATTAAAAATTTCATCCAAGAAAGGGAGAGGAAAGTGGTCTCTCTTTGCAACTACATTTATGGGTTTGTAGTCAATGTAGACCCTCCACTTACCATTATTTTTAGGCGTCACTACTACGGGTGACACCCACTCTGAGTTTTCTACAGGCTAGATGAATCCTGCTTCCAGCAGCTTCCTTACCTCGGCCAAGAGTACCTTTTCCTATATGACCCCCATTTGTCATAGCTTCTGCACAACTTGTTTTACCCCTTCCTTCAACTTAATATGATGTTCCACCACTGTAATGCATGTGATTCTTTCATAGTTTTCAATGAATAGGTCAAGAAATCCCATCAACATTTACAAAAAACTATTTTTTTCCTCAAGTGTTAATTCCATGGACAACCTACCCTTCAACCTAACTTCTCCTAGGCCAGGTGATTTGATCTCCTTTTCATTGTGTTTCCCTTCTAGTGACGGATTACCAGTTGTGCCTACCCTTTGTGGTTCCTTTATGATGATGCCCATCACATCGATGGAGCTGTCACTTTCGTCAGTGGATGTGGTCTCCTCCTCAAAAGTGGAAGTCTCGCTAGTGGTTTCATTTGCTGATCTTTCCAGATCCATTTTCTTCTGCTTACCAATCTTCATGTTGTTGTAGATTGTCTCCCCTTTCTTACCGGTCATGCGTAGAAGGACAGTGCCCCAGTCCTATTTTTTCTTCATGGTCATCAACCATGGTCTTCCCAAGATTAGTGGATAGCCCTCCCCCTTAGTAGGCATTACAAAAACATCTACCTCTACCTCAGTGTTGAAAGATTTTATCTTCGCAGCACTTACCACACCTACATATTTTACCTTTGCGTTGTTTGCCATCTTTGAGAAGGCCTCAAGCCCTAACTGAAGCATCATAGCTTAGCTCATCACACAGATCACCTCCATCAATGTAGGTGTTTCCAATCCTCTTCCCTTTTATGTTGACGTCGATAGTTGGAAGGATGTTGTCCATGTTGCAACCCGAAATTGCCCCGCCTATCTTTGCTTTCGAGCGTCTTGTACTCACCATTTTGGACCATTGCCGCCTTACCTTTGGTGCGAGATGTAGCAGTTGTGGCCATGTAATCTTTGGTCCTTGCTCTGCCACATCCAATTTTACATCATAGGGTTTAGAAATTTCCCCTAACTGGAAGTCGGTGATGCCCAATTTCCATCGTGGCCTGAATGGCCTCTTGGTAGTCTCTCGTCTCATGCTTCTCTCATCATTTGATTGTGTGGATATCTCTCTCCTAGCTCTTTTCACAGTCATGGCTTCAAATGGTTCTAAAAAGGTTACCTTCTCTTTATCCTTGTCCCTCTCCTTTGCTCTGGGTAGATCCACTACTACGGCTTTTCCTTTCTCTTCTAGCCTTATGATGTTTATAGGGCGATCAGGTGGTGGTGTTGGTGGAAGAGGTGGAATGGATGCTTGTGATGGTGCCTGAGGTGGACGTAGAATTTGTGTTGGTGGGGCTGGTGCTTGGGGTGGGGGTGTTCTTTCTCTAGGGGGTGACAATTGGTTCCTCCTACCTCCTCTATTATAGTTTTGTCGTAGTTTGGGACAGTAGCACATACCATGACCATCTTCTCCGCAGTTGTAGCAGTGATACTCCCTGTTTTTTTGTCATGCTCTTCCTGGGTCTTGATCTCTTTCTTGATTCCTTCGTTGCTGTATCAAGTGGACAAACAAATTCTGCAGTTGGTTAATAATATGGGCCAACATATCTTGTTGGTCATCTCTTACCCCAAGAGCCGATAGTGGTGGTGGAATGGTGGTTGTCGTGGTTGTTGGTCTGCACAATTCTCCTCCTTCTGTTGACTTGGTTTCTTTGGCTTTCATTCCTTCTTCTGTTGACTCGGTTTCTTTGGCGAGCAATCTCAACGGCTAACTCGTACGTAGCCGGGAATCTACCCTTCACCTTCTCCTTGAGAAGTGTCCATAAGCCATGCATGAATAGGTCTTTCTTTAGGAAATTGGGTGCATCTTCCCCCCTTGCCAATGACTCAACCCACCGTTCCCACAAATCCACAAAGTTGGACTCATAGGTGGCATGTTCTAAAAGACCCTCCTGCTTCAAGTCTCTCAACTTATCCCACAACTTGTCTGAAGTGGTACCTCCCACAAAGCGCCTCTTAAAAGAGGTTTCTAAGGGCTCGCAATCATCCTTGGTTGCTTGTGTAAGTGCATTGTACCACGATCTAGGTTCTAGCTTCATGAGATGCTTAAAGATTCTAACATGGGATTCATCTGTATCTTTGTTGCTCACTACGCATGCTACTTCAAAATCATCTAGGAAGTCTGTTACCAAATCCTCCCCCTTATTTCCTTTAAATGTTGGAAATGCTACACTTGCCATGATTACTGAGAGAGAGCTAGAAAGACACACTGCTTAGCTTGCAATTTTTTCTTTCCTTCTTTATGAGGAGGTGTGTATACCCTCTTATACTAGGACATAGATTAAAACTTCAAACGGTACATTGCCTTGTACCAAAGGTAAGACAAATGGCTGATCTGATGCCAGAACCTCAAAAAACCACTCCCCACCCAGCATGGTGTCGATGACGTGCTGGTAGTGAGTCAAGTTCAGTATTACCTTGATTGAGTGTAATTGTGTTGGTATGTGTGATATGTCTTGAGGTAGGTTGTACTAATTCATGTGAATCTTAGAGGTGCTTAGTCACTGTCCACGCTTGTGGCCGAGGGTGGTGTTCTTTCCTGAAACAAAATCCCTAGTCTCTCTAGTGAGAGTGTGAGCAAATGCTTCTGTTATCAATGTTGCAGCATCAGGTGCGACTTGGAAACTGACTGTGATAATTACCTCGGTGACTTGAGTTGGCCGATTCTCAAAGTAGAATAGTGTTGATTCTCTATTGTGCAGAGCTCCCTCCATCTTGTTGTTGCGGGTTGGTTGTAGGTTGCGGACATGGTTTTGACCTTCTCCTTCTTCTTCTTGGCACCCGGTCTATGTATGTCCACTGAGGCGTGTTGGTTGACTCTCCCACTGTAGATCAATTACCGTTATGCCTGGCACTCAAGCTTCGATGGAGATGCGGAGTTCATCTAGTTGTGCTTGGAGAACCTCTTCCTCAATCGTCCAGTTAGCAAACCCTGCTAGCCATTCATCCATCCACAAAAGTTCAGGAGTTTCAGTCTTCTAAACTAGAGGGTATCATGAACGGATCCTCAGTGGGGGCACCAAGAAAATGATGGCCAGAAATGACATGCCATATGGGGTGACCTCTACACCACGCAGAGCCTGAACATCCCCAAGCATCATCTCGAGGTGGGAGTGATCCTATGGATAGGAAGGGGCACCACCTAGCATAAATGCGGCTAGGACGCAAACATACATGGCCTAGGGTAGCAAATGTGAAAATGCCCTCTAGGTAATCAACATGAAATGGTGGTGTGATAACCATTCATGTGTAGAAAAGATGCCTAATCATTAGATCATTAGTATGTGCACAAGAGAGGTACGTTAAGAGCTTGGAATAGGGCACACTGGTGGGGGGGAATTGCACATGGTGGAGCACGAGTAGGGTGATGTACAAGAAGTGGAACATCCCATAATCCTAGGAAACCAAAATCGAGAATGGAGTCTAAAGATCAAGACAAGATTACACCCTTTATTGGCAATGGAGATACTTACAAGTGATGGTGCTGATGACTACAAACCTAGCTCTTGGCATTAGGGATGTAACGTGGAATACGAGCGCCATATGGTGCATGGTGAGGTTTGGAGTTAGCGGGAGGGTTAGTTAAAGGGAAATAGGAAGATGATGCGGCCACCGAAGACGTCAATCAACAACATTGGGAGCGACGCCTTCAATCCAAGCGTGCTCAGGTTGCTTGGTGGGAGAGTAGTGACTACTTCATGTGCATAGAGTGATCGTGATTAGTGACTCAACTTGGTGTGCTGAATCATGGGGAAAAAGGGTGATGTTGCTAATGATAAAATGCCCAAAGCTTGCAACCAAACATGATACCATTAGCTCTAAAGCATGGGTGCACTACGTGCTTAATGGTGCTTACAATGTAGAGATAGTATGCTCCTCCTGCACTTGAGTGTTCTCTCTTGGGTGTCTACTCCCCCTTGTGTATTGTTGTTCTTTTGTGTTAAATGGAGGCGTCTTTATATAGGCTTGAGAGGTGGTCCTTACCCACTGGTCACTGCAAATATCCTCTGGTTGCTGTAGAAGGCCATGATGCGTCTCTAGTGAGAGAAATATAGAGAGAGAAGGTAGAGATAGAGAGAGGAAAGAGTGGATGGGTATATTGTTTTACAAACCACTAGCCATGGCTAGGTTATTAGGGAAGAGTGGGGGTTTTAGGGTATTTACAAGGGTTTTGTTGATGGTCCAGGCGATCAGTGTGAGGTTTTAGTGTTGCCGGAGTCAATTTTGGTCGTCAAAAGCCGTGATGTTTTGAATTACCTCCTTTGAGTGTTGGCCGGGGTGTGCCTTCGGTGTCACTTCTTGTTTTGGTGTTGGTGATGCGTGATTTGGCCTCCTTATTTCCTTCGATGTTGGTGTCGATAGTTTCCTTTCCTTCTTTTTGCTGTGAGTGCGTATATGCATGTGTGCATGTATGGGTGTATTTATGGTGTATGTGTATAGTTTGTATAGTTCTGTGTGTGTGTATGCGGGTGAATGTGTGTGAATAAACGGTGTGTTTGTATGAGTGTGTGGGAACGGGAGTAGGAGGTGGTTTTCTATTAAGTGCATAATATATATATATATATATATATATATATATATATATATATATATATATATATATATATATATATATATATATATATATATATATATATATATATATATATATATATATATATATATATATATATATACATACGGTTTACTACGTAGGGAGATGGGAGCAACGAGTGGAAGCACCATTGAAAGGAGGGGGGGGGGGGGGGGGGGGGTGTGAGGGGTTAGAGTGTTTGTGTGTGTGTTGAGTGTTGTGAGTGTGTGTGTGTGATGGGAGAGCTTTAGCGTCCTGCACCTGCGGGCCTATCTGTGCCAACACCGAGAGCGAGAGAGAGAGTTTGAGAGAGTGAGGGATGGAGGGCCTGAGAAGGTGAGGGAGAGGGTGAGGGGGTTGAGGGAGAGGGTCATCCCATAAGGCCTATGGCTGGTCCAAGAGTACATGCAAGGGGGTGAGATGGTGAGGTGGTAGACTAGGCTTTCGGCCGATTGAGCAAGAAGGGGGGGGGGGGGGGTGTTTAATGAAGTCAAGTGTCGAATTTATAAAAAAAAGGATGATGTATTATTAAGAGGCTGTTCACACACACAGCGAGAAGAAGAAAGTGAGAGGAAAAAGGGGGCGGGAAAATGGAAGTAGTGAGAGAGGGAAAAGATGGGGAAATGGGGGGGGTCATCCCGTACGGCCTATCGGTGGAAGAAAATAAGGGTAAGGAGAGAGAGGGGTGTGTGTGGCAAAGAAAGTATGGATCATGATGAAAGAGAGGGAGTTTTTTTTTTGAAAAAAAACAATGTCCACCATTCGTGCCCTAGAACCTCAGATTTCCGGCGGGGCTAGAGTGCGGTGCAGACAGCCCGGCATCAATGCTCATGATCCTACCGATGTCACTCTTATTAACCACTGACGTCCACTTCTAGTAGCCATGGGCCAGGCTTGTCGGTCCAATAGGAAAAGGGTAAGAGTGATCACCAATGAAGGGTGCACTTTAACCGGAACATTCAAGTGTTAGTTGGCTAAGCATGGGCGACCTCATATAAAAGTCACCTAAACCTAAAAATCACTCATTCTCTCATTTATGAAATTGAAGAGTGCTCTTCCTCCATCTCCATCTTCTTCTTCATCTCTTTGTGTGTGTGTGTCTGCATGTGTGTGTGTGCGTGTGTGTGTGTGTGTGTGTGTGTGTGTGTGTGTGTGTGTGAGAGAGAGAGAGAGAGAGAGAGAGTGATCGCACATTGCGATGGCACGACAATGGCGAGGCGGTTGAGAACGGCACGCTGATAGCTCCCTCTTCTTCGTGGCAAGGAATTCTCCAAGAAGACGAGTGTAGGGCGGTGAGTGACACACCCTTGCTCTCTTGAGCTTGCTAGATTAATCTAGTTGTGTGCTTGCAATCATTTTTGGCTCACACAAAGTGTATGGCAAGTCCGTTGCTTTAACACGTGCAACAGATGCACACATTTTTGGCACAATTTCCGGGAAAATGCTGTGCACTAAGCTCATCTAGCACTCTATGCTGTTTTGTGGTGCAATATGAGATGAAGGAGAGGTAGAGAAAGAAGGTGTGTGGCTATTGAGAAGGATTAGTGAACTATGTTTTTGCTATAGTGTACTGTTGTCTATTAATAAGATGTTAGTTTTTTTTGTTGCAATGTACTATTTTCTGTTGATAAGGTGTTAGATTTAAGGTATTAGATCTATAATGTTAGATCTGTAAGGTACAATAAGTAGATCTCTTAGTTAACTAGTTTTTGTAGTACTGTGTTAATGAGTGTGTAACAGTAGCTCTATTAGTTGCAAGTAGGTAGGTTAGGTGTATGTGTGCATGCACGTGCAACGTGACCACAACGACCTTATCCAATATATATATATATATATATATATATATTTACTTAAAAGGAAGGATCGGGATTGGGAACATTCCCCAATCCTAGGCTCAGGCCTTAGTCACCCTTTGTACCTACTTATTTTAGCCTCACGACTAAGTTAAAATTAACCCTTTTGAGGACCATCGGAGCCTTGGGTAATCGAACACTGTATTGTAAAGCACTCCACAACCCCCTGAGCGATATGCTCATTTTGAGCTATCACACGGTCTAATCCAAAAACCAATCGTAAAAAGACATTAAAAAACATGAAAAAACGGGGTGCAAAAAGCACAAAAAATCAAGCGGTTAACCTTCCAGGATATTCACGAACGCTTGTAAGGTTCCAAAGGCACATGCATCTACGTTCTGGTCATGTGCTAGAGGCTCAAAACCCACCTACCTTAGGTTTCGGACCCTCGGCGGGGTCCCAAAGTAGTACAACCCAAGACCCAAACATAGTGGCTAGTGACTCTTTATCCAACTACGATATTATGGAAGGGCATGCTACACCAAACCCCGAGCAAATAAACAAAAATGTACCTGTCTGGGCCCCACTTAAAAGGAAGGATCGGGCTCGGGAACATTCCCCAAGCCCAAGCCCAGGCTCAGGCCTTAGTCCCCTTTTGTACTTACTTATTTTAGCCTCATGACTAAGTTAAAATTGATCCTTTTGAGGACCATCGGAGCCTTGGGCAGCCGAACACTGTACTGTAAAGAACACTACAACCCCGTGAGCCATATGCTCATTTTGAGCTATCACACGATCTAATCCCAAAAACGATCGTAAAAAGACATTAAAAAACATGAAAAAAGAGTGAAAACGGGGTGCAAAAAGCCCAAAAAATAAAGCGCTTAACCTTCAAGGATATTCGCGGACGCTTGTAGGGTGCCAAAGGCACATGCATCTACGCGCTGGTCATGTGCTAGAGGCCGAGCACATCAACTTACGCCGGTGCTCAATACCCACCTACCTTAGGTTGCGGGCCCTCGATGGGGACCCAAGGTAGTACAACCCAAGACCCAAACATAGTGGCTAGTGACTCTTTATTTAACTACGATATTATGGAAGGGCATCCTACACCAACCCCCGAGAAAATAAACAAAAATGTACCTGTCTGGGCCCCACTTAAAAGGAAGGATCAGGATCGGGAACATTCCCCAAGCCCAAGCCCAGGCTCAGGCCTTAGTCACCCTTTGTACTTACTTATTTTAGCCTCATGACTAAGTAAAAATCGACCCTTTTGAGGACCATCGAAGCTTTGGGTAACCGAGAATTGTACTCTAAAGCACACCACGACCCTCTGAGCGATACGCTCGGTTGGAGCTATCACACGCTCTAATTCAAAAACCGATTGTAAAAAAACATGAAAAAAAGGGGTGCGAAAAGCCCAAAAAATCAAGCGGTTAACCTTTGAGGATATTGCCGATGCTTGTAGCGTGCCAAAGGCATATGCATTTGCGCTCTGGTCATGTTCTAGAGGCCGAGAAACTAGCGAGCACATTGACTTACGCGGGTGCTCAATACCCACCTACCTTAGGTTCCGGGCTCTCGGCGGGGACCCAAGGTAGTACAACCTAAGACCCAAACATAGTGGCTAGTGACTCTTTATTTGACTACGATATTATAGAAGGGCATCCTACACCAAACCCCGAGCAAGTTAACAAAAATGTACCTGTCTGGGAACATTCCCCAAGCCCAAGCCCAAGCCAAGGTTCAGGCCTTAGTCACCCTTTGTACTTACTTATTTTAGCGTCACGACTAAGTAAAAATCGACCCATTTGAGGACCATCAGAGCTTTGGGTAATCGAACACTGTACTAGAAAGCACACCACGACCCCTTGAGCGATACACTCGGTTTGAACTATCACACGCTGACCCCCTGAAGTGAACTGTGTGTTGTGCATAGATGTGTCAAGAAGTAGATGTTTGTCCACTCCATCCTCCACAAATCCCATGTCTGTCTCACAAAAAATTGCAATTACAGCTAAGCAATAGTCCTCTTGTATATTCAGCTCATGCATAATATCTGTGAGAATAAAGTAGTGCACCCCGTTGGCCTTAGAAAAACTGGGAGCATAATTCAGAGGCAAAGACCCTTCCTTATTTGGTATTTCATGCTTGCTTCCAAGTTCTACATTTGCGAGAGAAGCAAGAGTTAAGCTTGCATCAAAGTCTCTTTCAATACCTCTACCACTCTTCTTCTAGATGAAACTATAACTCCATGTCCTCTACCTCTTTCTCGTATGCAATGGGAAAATACCAAAAGTTGACAACAACTGGGAAGTCTCTGACTCACCATCTGTCAACAAGTACAAGTAACCCGGAAACCCATGGTTGAATTCCACAAAGAGACACCTTTTAGATTGATTAGGATATCTTTCTTTGACAAAAAGTGCATTGGAGGGACACTTTTCCACACAGGGACTCAACCTTCTTGCATCACTCTTCTCAGGGTCAAGATATGTAGGATGCACAAATCGCTTTCAATCAATTGCTAGGATCTATCACAAATGAATGCTTGGTACTGTTGCAAATGTGTTTGTAGGTACTCCATTAAGCAATCAATAATCCACTGGATACAAAACTCTGCATTAAACATTAGTGATAGCTCTGGTACACGATCATGAGCATGGGTGATGTATAGAGATGTGAGCAATTTTTCTTCACATGTATCCTCCCCTACATTTTCCATCTCTAGTACTATGTTCCGCATGTCTGAAAGAAACAATAAGGCAAAGCTACTATCTTATAATGAACGTGCCCAACGTGATCATTTTGGTACTATTCATGTTGTACCCACACCCATTTAGGGTCAGAACCAAGCAAATAGAGGGCTTGAAGGTTTCTTCACGCCCCTCTTCGCTTTGTTCTGACACGAGATAATATACCAATACAATTCATGGTATATCCATGTCCATTTGACATAGAGGTTTAGAACTAAGCGAAGGAGTCCCTTGTGAAATTATTGAGGCCCCTATTCACCAGATTCTAACCCGTGTGTTGAGAGGCCTGGTCAAAACCATGCAAGAGGCTTAGTTATTCATTTTATACTCTAAAGGTATTTACTCACTTGGTTTTGACCTGCTTGTTTAGTAGAGTTGAGGACGTGGTAAAAGTCAGAACCAAGCAAGTAAGGGAATAAAGAATTCCCTAGGGCCCATATTCAATTTGTTCTGACCAAGGTGATCATCTCGGTACTATCCACACATATTTGGGGTTAGAACGAAGCAAAGAGAGGGCTTGAAGGATTCTTCAAGCCCTTCTCTGCTTGGTTCTAACCTAAGATAATATATCGGTACAATTCATGGTATCTCCGTGTCCATTCAGCACAGAGGGTCAAAACCAACCAAAGGGGCCCTTGGGGAAATTATTAAGGCCCCTTTTCACCTGGTTTTGACCCGTGCTTTGAGAGGTTTGGTCAGAATCATGCAAGAGGCTTAGTTATTCATTTAATACTCTATCTGAGAATAGTTTTCTTAGTTATCAATAACTGATAACGAAGCCTCATGTGCCCATAGCCTATCTAAGAACACTCACTCACAATGCCCAAACAGAGCATTAGATGAGCAACCATAGCCTTGCACGATCAGACAAGGGGTCATTATTCCATTATGCCTTGAACCTCACAACTATGCATGGAGAATCTCAACCCATTGTTACTGTGCTCCGACCTTAACGACTACTCTTCCCTTGTGCCCTAATTCCGTGACAAATGTGCACAAAAATGTGAAACACATAGGCAGAGGAGAGTTGTCAAGGGGGGGGGGGGGGGGGGAGAGAGAGAGAGAGAGAGAGAGAGAGAGAGAGAGAGAGAGAGAGAGAGAGAGAGAGAGAGAGAGAGAGAGAGAGAGAGAGAGAGAGAGAGAGAGAACTTGTCTCTACAATATCCAATGGCATCAAGGTGGATGGGGATGCGGTAGGTAATAGTAGTAGACGCAAATATTTGGAGGTTGCTGAGAGCACGATTGCAAGAGGTGGCTGAGAGCAAGATCAGAAAAAGGCAAAGGCAAGGGTGATGGTGACATGGCAATAACAGACTCAAAGCTTTGGAGGTCTCTACGAGCAAGATTGAGAGATGTGGCTGAGAGCAAGATCACAAAAAAGGAAAGGACGATCTGTTTCTCCTATTTGGAGATGGTGATGCGAACCCCTAACATTAAAAGTACAAGTGGGTTGGCCATCACACAAGAACAACTAGTGTAAATGCAATAAACGAACTCATATTCTCATGCAGTACAGTCCACCAAATGTCATGAAAATATAAATGATGCTCATTAAGGAGGCGCATGGTCCAAATTCTAGAGGTATGTAACCCCGCCTTTAAGCGTTATCCTGCTCACGGGTTGCATTTTAACTCTACCCTCGCCCGAGCTTATCCTTTGTGTAGTGTGCAAATAGTAAAATGTCAAGTACTCCTGCCCACTTGCCGCGTCCTCTTTTGCCTCAATTTGTCGGCGTAGATCTCTCTCTACACAGTGCTTTGGTATCCTGCCATTCTTTTCTGTAGTTCAAATTTGAAAGGTCAGTACTATTAAGCGAATAGGGGCAGTAGAACTATGTTTCGGGCTCTAATTTGCTTGATACTCACCATATTCCTTGCAATTTTGTTTCTGTTGTGCTGCTTGTAGATATTTTATTTCTTTTTTGCAGTTCAAATTTGCAAGGTCACTGCCAAGAAAATAGGGGCATCATTACTGTATTTGATGCTCTAGTTCGCTTGATAGTGACCATAATATTTGTAGTTGTGTTTGACGCATGTATCCCTTATGTGAAAGTAACATTCGCTCACATAATGTGGTTGTTTCTTTGTTATGTTGTTTGTAGAGATGGCTCATGGAAAGGCCACACCTAGAAGGGTGACAGGTGAGTCCTTGCATGCTCAAGCAAGAAGATGTCGATATGAGGCGCTGTCAAGAAGTGCGCAGTGTGAGTAGGAAAGCATCGGGCCTCTGACTATGAGGATTCGTAGAAAAATCAAGCAAGGTGTAGATGATTCGAAGCAAAGAACACATTTAAAAAGAAAAAAACTCCACCATTGATATCGGGTTAGCCGCACCACCCTCTTGGCCTGAGAGTTTAAAGTTTTTCGGCTTTCGAAGCTGAGACCGCAAGAATAAACCACATTCGCGAGCATGAGGTATAATGAACAACAAAAAAACATTTTTTTATTACTTCCGCCACCAGTCTTCCCTTCCTTGCTCGCACATGTGCAATAGGCGTCCGCGTTTTCCCCTTTTAGGCACCACACCCTACCTCTCCTCCATCATCACCAAAGACAAGCTCTCTCCCCTACTTGACTCCGCAAACCCACCATCTCTCTATCTCTTACCTTGTTTCTGTACCACTTAGCCCGATAAAACAAGCCTAAATTTTTCGCATTGGCAGTCCGCCATGCTTTGACAAAAAAAATATCCCTCTCCCTCTTCCATTATTTAGAGCTCTCTCTCTCTCTCTCTCTTACCCCTCTTGCTCATCCATACCCTTATGGCGGGCTGCCATCCAACCCCCCCTCTTCCTCTCTCTCTTGCCTCATCCTCTAAGCTGCCACTCTCTTACCTTCCCCCCGTTCAACCCACTCGGGCGAAATTATATTTGTTGCCTCTCCCTCTATCTCATAATATTCTCCCTCTCATGGCCCCACCCAACACACACCCACAACCTCTCGTTCCCCTCTACTCTCTCACCCTCCCCCACCACGTTGACCCAACCCCTCTCCCTCTGCCGTTCAGGCCACGTGAAGCCCCCCAATCACCAGCCACCAATCACTAGCCCTCTCTCTCGCTCTCTCTCTCTATCGGAGCAGGCTCGATGGCACAATACAGAAGGTCTCTCTCTCTCTCTCTCTCTCTCTCTCTCTCTCTCTCTCTCTCTCTCTCTCATCCATACAGCACACGGTGCTCTCTCCACTCTCACCACCTTCTTCCTCTCGTTCTCTGCGTAGCATCATTTCCTCCCTATTCTAGAGTTTGGTTAAGTACGATTTTCGACTTTGAACACCTCTTGTGGTGGGGTTGAAGATTGTGTCAATACTTTCATACGTCAAGGACTTACCAGATGTGCTGCCAGAGATGTTGGCAAGTAACCTTCCTTAGGGATGAACATGCAACGGACTGTTCAAGATACTCAGGCGAGTAGGAAATCTGGCTCACAACTGCATGGAAAGTTACGCCAAGGTTTCCTTGCATTATTCCAATACCTTCAAAAGATCTGAAAACTGGTTATGCATTTGGACAACTCTTAGTTGTGGTTCCTCCTTTACAGTACTCAAGTGAGTTATAAATGGAGTTACCATTTAAACCCAAGTGACTCTTAGTTGTGGTCACTCCTTTACAACACTCAAGTGAGTTATAAATGGAGTTACCATTTAGACCCAAGTGGTTGCAAATGGACAACAATGTTGAAAATCAAGATATTCATCTTGGTTTCATTGAACCTCCTCACTGTACCAATTATCGGTCATACAGACAACTGGCTCACTTATGGGACGTCAATAAAGAGAACACCAGTATTCTTAAGAAGATGTTACTACTTGTGTTTTCGAGGATGAAAACTCTTCCTTAAGGGGGAAGTAATGTCAGGACACGGGTCCTGTACCCTAAGAACTAGGCTAGGCAAGGACTACGACCAAGGGCCGGGCTAGGCAATGTGCACAGGGGATCCGTCTAGGGCAAGGGGCTTGGAGCCCACCTATAAAGGGAGGTTGGGAGGAGGATCCAGTAGAGCCTAGTTGCCTAGTTTCTTACATGCCTTATTTATGTATGCAATACACGAGGTTGGATTCTCAATTTTCTATCTCACAGGTTAGCAGATTTATGCATAGCCTAGGGTCTAAGCATTTGCATGCTATTAAGAGGATCTTTGCTACTTGAGTGGCACCTTACATCTTGGGTTGTTTTATCCCAAGGGTTCATTGCAACCAGATTTACATGATTTTTAAGACTCAGATTGGGCTGCTTGTTATGACACGCAAGTGTCCAGAAGTAGTTTTTGTTTAATGCTCGTCAGTTCATGCATATCATGGTTGAGCAATAGGTAACCTACTGTGACCACTTATACAAAGCTAAGTATAGGGTAGCCTTCATAGTACGATTGAGTGTGTATGGCTCAAAGGCCTTATCACTGATTTGAGTGTTGGAAAGGACACTGCCAACATCATCTACATGGACAGTCAGAGCGCGTTGGCAGTTGAGAGGAAGCTAGTTTTTCATGCTCGCACAAAGCACACTGAGATGCAATATCATTAAGTTAGATATCAGCTTGGCTTATGTGGCAACATAAGACAACCTTGCATATATTTTCACAAAGGCATTGCCTCTTGAGAAGTTTGAAGATTTTTGCAAATCTTTGGGCTTGCTTCCCTTTGTGGATTGATCATGTCCTCAGGGCATGGAACTTCCCTATACACTATGTGAAATCTCTCATTCACCTCATCACTCCCAAGGGGGATTTGTTTCCATATGCGAGTTAGTGATGTTTGTGAACACACTTAGGAATGTCGGGGCATTTTTTCCCTCATTAGGAGGTTTTTCCCCCCATGCATTGCATATACGCTGGTGCAACCAAATTTGGTCTATGCTATAGAGTCTGAAAGGTAAATCTATATGTGTGTTTACAAGTGCAGGCTAAAGTGGCAAAGCAATTATGAAAGTCAAGCGCAGGCAAAGGAAAACGGTTGTGTATGCTTTATATGGGTTTTTGGGCCAATGTACCTTGTCATGGTTCCTATCAAAGGTGGATGGACAGAGTGCTCAAAATGAAAAAATAGAAGTCCTAGAGGTGGTCCTCAAAGTGTTCTCCGAGCTGGTCTAGAAGGCTCAGCAATCCAAGCTACGGGGTACAAGTTATGGCACAATATGGTAAGAGTGGTTTGCCCATCCTCGCCCGATTATATTTTCGCAAACTGATGGTTAGAGGAGATGGGAGTGCATGGGCCTAAAGTGCTCAACTCATGGTGCATGTTGGTCAGTTTTTATCAGAAATCAGAGTTCAAGAGGCCAAGTTAGGGGCAGGTAAAGTTTTGTCGGGGGCTAGTTATGTGCCAGTATGGCCGCCTTGGTAAGTGTGCCATCATGTGGTCTTTTAACCTCACTAGGGTTTGCATGGGTACTATCCAACATGTGAAGTCCACTACAAGCTACATAATACCAATCGGAGATCAGAGTGCCAAGATATGCCCATCTGAAGTTGGAAGTAGTTATAGGAGAGATGAAAACAAATGGTTTTTTGCCAAGTTGGGGCACATAATTCAAGACCATGAAAAAGCCGGAATGCAAAGCAAGCGAGTGGAGTCATATTTTGGGTCACCAAATTTTTGTAGCACTTAACGTCTTGAGCATTGGACTAGTGAGCAAAAAATAGAGGTACCCTTAAGTTGGTGTAAAAAGGGGTCTTTTTGAACTTTATTAAGGCAGTTTCTAAGGTCACAGAGTACAAGGAACTAGGAAGTTCCATGTGGACAAGGGAAGATCCCACATGCAAAGAGTAAGCCCTATAGTATGGGGTATATATACCGAGTTGAAACCTCACATTGTGTCAACAAAGGGAGAGGAAAGAGCTCTCATGAGCTCCTTCACCCCCCCACGTGGGTGTTGCGTTTGGTTGGTGTTGTGGCACTACTGGTTGTGCATGGTGGTGCTCTGCCTGGGCTTGGTGGCATCCTCCAGTGACACATTGGTGTTGTTTCCAATTGGGAGCAGTCCTAGCCGGTATCTAAATGGTGCCTACAAGGGCACCCATGGGCCCCTCCCCTTTTGTTCGAGGTAAGGGGGCACTTACATGGGCCCCAAGTGGTCATAGCTGCCCTCCCAAAATATGGTGCTTAGTCCCATGCCGTGATTAGAAAAATCAGGGTGTGTATATGCTTGTTTGTGTGCAACATAAGGTGTGTATTGTGAAAACCAAGTCATTCTAGAGGTGCTATTGAGTGGATTGGGGTGTTGTTACTATCATGGACTATAGAGAGGCAATCTGTGAGTGCTTTTGGGTGTGTTTAATTATCTTTCCATTGTGCACTAAGCAATACACTCTTTGGTTGTGTGCCTTGAGATTCTTCATATTCTCCAAGTTTTGTGTGTTTCCCTACAACCCTAATTCCAACATTTTTTAAACCAAATATTCTAAGCATTTTTTCTCATTTAAAGTTTGGTAGCTTTTAAAAATAGAGTGATCACCAAAATTGAGGGCCACCCATGGCCATTAGCCACCCAAGCGCATAGAAATAGGCCATTTTCCCCCTTCTGTAAACATACCCTAAATTCAGAATCGTGGTGTAACTTTCCACAATAGAAAGAAAAGGTCCAACTCGTGGTGTAAATTTCCACAATAGTAAGAAAAGGTCCACATCATTTGATGGCGTATCTCTCCTAGGAATACCATTAGAGAAAACTTTAATCTTGATTGGATAATATTTCAATTTTAATTTTCAATCAACGACATTTGGCTCTTTGCACTTTCATGAGATAGAGTCTTGGCTAGATTCCATTTTCCATTAGAAGAGAGTGGTCTCCATTCTAAAAGCCCTATTTGATGATGAGCATCAAACCCAAGATCTAATGCGTAGAGGTACTTAGAGACAACCAGTTAAGCCAATTGGCCAAATGCCCTTGTTGCTCTCAATTGCGCATAAAGAAGTGAAAAAATGTAGCCATGCCTCCACCCCCTTGCCTTCTGTGCCCACAGACACCTACTCTATTGCTTCAACCAATTGCTACCATTTGGTAGGGATTCCTCTTTGCTTGCCAGCTACCTACGGCTAATTGCCCTATTGTCCTCTACCTGTACGTGGGCAACTCTCCAATTTTCCTTTCCCTTCATTTTCATTTTCTTTCGCTGTCGGAATCAACATTGATTCTCCTCTTTCTTTCTTTAAAAAGAAAAAAATAATTGGCACACACTCTCTTGAATTGTAACAGCATGGTCATGCAGGCCTTAGGATAACTAAGGCAACTATGCTCCTGCAATATCTAAGTGTATATGCACATACTCTCTTGAATTGTAACAGCATGGTCATGCAGGCCTTAGGATAACTAAGGCAACTATGCTCTTGCAATGTCTGAGTGTATATGCAGTAAGGTGTTATGCACCATCTTATGGTCTTGCAAAGGTAGAGCACTATAGAAGTAGGCAAGTGTAGGTGTGATCCAAGATGACAAACAATGAGTAGAAAATGTCTACCCTAGCAATGGAGCCCTTATCAAAAGCAAGAGCTGAGTCCATGTAGCCAAAATTCACAAAAATAACAATTTTGCAGCAAAAAGCTAAAAAACAAGCATGTGTTGTCTTGAATAGTTGCATAATTAAGCCGATTTTGGCATAGTTATTAATGCTTGTGTATAGTTCTACAATGCCAAGCTACTATGCTTCATCCCAATTTCCAAGCGCGCGCGCACACACACACACACACACACACACACAATATAGAATTGACATAGACAAGCTTGTATGAGTGTGTAAGAGATTTGTAAGAGATGGAGACTTGATTAGAGAGTACAAAACAAATAGAACATAGCATAAGAGAGTAGAGAAGAGAATCTGCAAGAGAAAGGCCTAAATCTAGCCCCAAACTGCACGGCACCTCTCTTGTGTAGTTGGTATTTAATATATTATTTGTGAGTTTAAGGTGCCAAAAATTGAGGCCCCTCTTTTTACAACCACTTCACCTTTGTAAATGAGTGAATCTCATTAGTTCTTGCATGACCCATAAGGGGAATTCCCACTACAATTATTTACAAATCCATAGTGGATTATTGAAATGAAATTCTAAAATACTGTGCGAATATAAAATGGCCAAAAGTAATTGCCGACGCCTCTTCATCAACTCCTCGCATTCCACTCTACAAAATCATCATCATCAACTCAATTAGAAAATAAATAGACATCACATAATTAACCATTATGCCAGCTATCCCAATTGCAGCTAACGACTACAATAGGAGGGTGCCCAGTCTCGTAACCATCCCTCCCACCCGGGATATCAATTGTCCTTAGTTGCTCAATAGAGAAAAAACTAGACCGTGAGTGATGGAAACTGTGGAGAAGGTCGGGGAAGTTGTGAAAAAAAATTTCAGGCATCCATTTGGCATCCTCTCTAGGGTGGCTGTTGAAAGTCAAAAGATAATGATTATAAACCATGCTTGTGCGTGTAGTGGTGATCTCGTGATGAACTATTTTGTCAGGAATGAGTTGCTCTTCTTGGTCTACAAGTGAAGGTGGGTCTTGAGAAATGCAATGTGTAGGTAGGGGGCTTTGACCAATAGATTCAGGATGAAATGCAAAAGTGAAGTCAAGTGTAGTGCCAAGATTTTCGAACACAGTAGTCCGAAAAGCACTACAAAATTTTGAATCTCAATAAAAAATAATCACTTTACGCAAACCATGATGTGGGAAAACAGTCTTAAGAAACAAAAGTGAAGCTTGATGTGTTGTGAGTGTTTCCTTACAAGGAATGAAATATGTTTGTTTAGAAAAACGGTCAATAGTAGTCCAAATCATGTCATGCTTGTGCACTATGAGTGGGAAACCAGTAACAAAATCCATTGAAATGTGTTCCTAAGGTATTTTAGGAATGGGGAGAGACTGTAAAAGTTATAGTTTCTTACTTGTTGCTGCTTTGATCTTTTGACAAATCAAACAAGTGGAAACATACTGTTAAACATCCATTCTCATAGTAGGCCAATCATAATCACAACATAAATTTTAAAAAGTTGTAGCAAATCCTCTATGTCCAGCATAGGGTGGTTTGTGCAATTCTTTAATAATTAATGTATGAAAAGGTTTAGTCACACACAATTTTTGTTTGAAATAAAGAAAGTTTTCTTGAATAGTGTATTCGAGAAAGGTGTGCACAAAATTGTCAAGCATATGCAAACATGCCGTTTTGAAGTACTCCTCATCATGTGTATAAGTGTCAAGAATAGTGCGAAATGAAGTTCCTGTAATGGTTGATAGATGATTAAGTGAGGGTCTTCTACTCAAATCATCAGCTACAACGTTTTCTTTATCAGGCCACTTAATATGTCTATCATCTATTAAGGGTTGAGAAATTAAATATTTGATACTTTGTTGATCAATTTTTATGATCGGATCAGTACCCATTACATAGTGTTTCCAAATTTTCAATGCATGTACCATAGCCGTCAACTCTTTATCATAAGTACTGAACTTTGTTTCAGAAGGTTTGAATTTACGGATTTCAAAAGCAAACGGATTTCAAAAGCAAGTGGATGGTTATCTTGCATAAGGACTGCATCGATACCTTTTCCACTAGCGTCAATGACTACCACAAAGAATGGTCTTTTAAAATCACGCAATTGCGATACAAGTGGATTAGTCAAAGCATGTTTAAGTGCATCAAATGATCTTTCTTGTAAATTAGGCCATTCATAAGGTGTGTTTTTCTTCAACAAGAGAGTCAAACAATGTGACTTGTAATAAAAGTAACAAACAGATTTCCTATAATAGCTACAAAGACCAATAAAAGAACGTAGCTCATGCAAGTTTTTGGGTCTAGGCCATGACTGAATGGCTTCAATTTTCTTGGGGTCTACATGTATTCCCTTCCCCAATACAATCTGTCCCAAATATTTGATTTTAGATTGGGAAAATGAACTCTTTTCAGGATTCAAATACAAGTGATTTTCTGCAAGTAGATCAAATACACGTGTTAAGTGCTCTTTATGCTCTTCTTCAGATTTACTCAATACCAAAATGTCATCAGAAAATACAATCACAAAATCTTGATGGTCAATGAAAATTATATTCATCATGCATGTGTATGTGGCTAGTGCATTTGTCAAACCAAATGGCATGACAACAAATTCATAGTGTCCAGTTTGTGTTCTGAAAGAAGTTTTGTAGACATCATGCTCAAACATTTTGACTTGGTGATACCCTATTTAAGGTTAGTTTTACTAAAGATGTTTGCACTTTTCAGTTTGTCTAATAGATCATCCACTCTAGGAATAAGAGACCTATTCTTAATGGTGATCGCATTTAAAGCCATGTAGTCGATACACATATGAAAGGTTCCATTTTTCTTCTTGACAAGAAGTACTGAAGCTCCGTATGGTGAACTACTAGGTTGGATTAAGCCTTGGTCAAGTAAATCAGTGATTTGAGTTTGTATCTCCCTGTGTGCGGTTGGATTTACACGATAAGGTGCTCTACAAGGAGGTTCACTACCTGGTATAATGTCTATTTTGTGGTCTTTTGGGCGTGAAGGTGGAATTCCAGGTGGTAGTTCATGCATAAAACAATCTTTAAATTGTGAGAAATTCATCGTGTCTGGTGTTACGTGAAGTTTCAATTTCAGTAGAAGTTTGATTTACCAACACTAGATATGTTTTTCCCTGTTTTTGGATTGCTCTTTTGTCTTGAGTATGAGAGAGGAGAGGAAATTTTTGATGTGCTAGTGTCGATTGGATGGATAATTTTTTATTATTATGAGTGAGAGACATAGTATGTGTTTTATAATTAATCAACATGTCAAATTCTGACAAACCAAAATCATATCAAGACCATGCAATGGTGCTACCAAAAATGTTCGTGTTTGTGTAAATTCACCAATGCAAACTTCAACAGTGACTTGGGTTTTACAATTGAAATGTTGATTATTAAAATGGTTTTGACTTTGTGAGGTGAGGAGATTTCAGAGAGAGAGAGTTGTTGTGCCAAGCGTGTAGAAATGAAATCATGGCTACTACCATCATCTAACAGAATGGTGACACATTCACCCTTAATAGTGCCTTGCACTTTAAACAAAGTGCGAGGAGATATAAGAGTACCTAAAGAGGGGTTGTCATCTTTATCATAATCATGATCATATCCCTCACCATAGTTAGCTTCCAGTTCATTGTCGTCGGGAGTAGTATCTTCGATGAGGATAAGAGTAGCTCCGTTGGGGCGGTTGTTGTTGAAGGGTTTTCTACTTGAATTTTTGTTGAGTCCATTGGATTGACCATTGACCATAGCAGGACCATTTGGGCACTCATCTACATAGTGACCATACTGAAAATGTTTAAAACACTTCAGCTTTTTGTTACCATTAGAATTTGGAGTAGGATGTTGATTGAAAGAATTTTGGTTGCCTCGTTGCTGCGTGTTGTTGTTGTTATTGCTTGTACGAGGTTGAGCAATCTACGTCTCTTGAAAAAAGTACAGCTTTGGTGTTTGTTTCTGTCAAAGTTAGTAGAGAAAGGAGGTCTCTTGTTACGGTTAGTGTTAGCAGTTTGATCAGTGTAAGAGGGTTGTCAACCTTTCTTCTTTTCTGCTTTGAGAGCCAAATTAATAGCCTTTGATAGAGAATCTGGTTTAATCGTATCTACCTTAGCACCAATTTGTAGTGCTAAGATTGAGATGTACTTACGCTTTAATTTCCTGCGACTAACATGTTCAATAGCTTGCAATTGAATTAAACAATTCCAAAAACGATCAATGTAACCCTGTACATATTCATTTCGACCCTGCCAAATTAAATCCCATTGACGTCGTGATTTAGCTTTGTACTCTGTGGCTAAAATTGGGGTAAAAATACTTTTTTCAATGCATGGCAGGTATGTGGTCTTTTCCCATGCTGTTTGGTGGCGTTCCACCATAGTGCAGTGCTGCTAATGAGATGATTTGACGCACATTTTACCATTTCACATTGTCGTGCCACTTTGTGTGCACAAGCTGAAAAACACATTTTTGTTTGTATTTATGAACTTTGACAAACCTATGCATTATGTTAGAATTGTTTATGGCATTAGATTAGCAAAAATATATGTATTATGTGGGTTTTTATAGACCAAAGTAAACTAAGTGGGTTGACAGGTGAAGAAAGGAAGACGGGCTGTTTTTCTACTTAGAAATGTAGAGCTTGAAGTGCTGAAGGAACAGGTCCAGACGGTTTATCAGACAGAGCTACAGAGCCCAAGATATTGAAGTATGAAGGTGTAGTGCATTACAGGTTCTTGCTAGACAGGACAGCTAGGACTGGAGGTCCAAGTGGATGTCAGGGTGCATAGTGCTTGATTTATGGAGCCTACCTGTCTCTTCAGATTGCAGATCTGAGCTACGGATTGCAAGATATGGCCAATTGAAGTTTTGTCAGGGCCTAGGTTGGTGCCCACCTGACCGTAGGGGAAGTTGTACCATTTGATGTTTTTTGGGCCTTGACAATAATCTTGAAGGTAGTATACATCATCTGCTGGTGGCAAGAAGTGAAAGATTGAGAATTGGATTCTTGAAGGCCGTGATAGGGCAGGTCAAATGTGTGACCCGATGGCGAGCGGATGGGTGCAGGTGATTTTTCCTATTTTTCAAATGCGTAGTTTGAGGCCAAGGTAAGACCGAGATATGGCATGGACTAGAAATTTCAAAGACAAAGACAAGGGGTTCGAGCTGGTTTCCCTGGTCCAATCATCAGACTGACGGGCAGCTAACTGTAGAAGGTTGAAGGGGGGACAACATTTGAGCCTAAAATGGGGCTTTCAAGAAGAAGTTGAACGCATGGAGGAAGGTTAGCCAAGATGTGCCACATGGCCAACGATAATCCCACACTACGAAGCTTGGAGCGAAGGCGAATGGTATAAAGGCCAAAGAGGGTGACCTTATGGGTTGTGTTGAGGTGGGCGTGAGCTCCGTGCGCTGTGAATATGGCGTGCCCAGAATGGGCACTGTTTTGAGGTGGCACGCAACCCTACAAGGTGGTGGTGGTGCTGTTGGAAGGTTATGGCGGCGCGGCATTGGCCGTGGTCAAACATTGTTAGTGATGATGTGGCTTCCCGTTGGTGGTCGGTCCCACACAACAAAATCTTTTGAAGGGATAACCCCCCCAATAGCGAGGTTGCTATTTCTCGAGTAGGGGAGGGGTCCTGCAGCACGTCAGTAAGAGGGAAGGAAAGTACAAGGGCCTTATTCCACGGCCCCTGGCTAGAGAGAGAGAGAGAGAGAGAGAGAGAGAGAGAGAGAGAGAGAGAGAGAGAGAGAGAGAGAGAGAGGGGGGGGGGGGATAGAGAGAGAGAGAGAGAGTAAAAGAGCAAATGCGAAGGCTGGCCGGGCGGCCGGGTTGGGCGGATAGAAGATGAAAATGGATGCACCATGCAAGGAGATACTAAAAGCGAAGTGAGCCAAGTGCAAGGAATGCAAGGGACATTCCAAAAGGAACTAAAAGAGAAGGGCACGAGCAAAGAGAGCTTCATTTTTTTCCGTTTTTGGGAGATTGGGACCTCTATAAAAGGGGTATTTTTTCACTAAAGAGCGGTTGGGAATTTTTAGGTTTTGATGGATTTTTGGGAGAGGTAATATCTTCAAGTTTTTGGGAGGAAGAACTTGCTCGAGCAGAGGGGAGTCCTTCCGCCTGGGAGCAATTGGAGAAGCCAAAGCACAAGGAAACGAGACGTTGGGCAGCCTGGGGAAGAATTCTGAGGCAAGGATTATAACTGGAAAGGCATACCAATCGAGGATATGCAACTGGATTGTAAAAGCGCAGCTAGAATTCTTACAGTGTATCCCACATCTCTTGAATTTGGAAGCTTTATTTCTTCATCATATGAATACTTATTGTTCTTAATTGCAATCTTCTCTCTCCACTCTCTTAAATCTTCAATACTATGTGTATTAATCTATTGAATACTTCTACTTGCACTCTATTATCCTAGTTTGAATGCCTGTTAAGCTCCTATCTACAGCCAAAGGCCCAGTGCTTTCCTGGTCAACCCTGGAGAACCGCACACTCTGACAAATTTGGTGAACCCCACGTGAAGCTGATCGGGGTAGACGGAGCCATCCATGTCGACAGGCCAAGATAATGGGATGTAGCAATGGATGCAGTAATTGATGGAGCAATTTGCTGCGCTTATGCATCAACAACATTTGCACCATCAACAGATGATGACTCAAAGCTCAGCAAGAGAAATAGAAGCACGGATTTGTGAAGCTAAGCAAGCAGTGACAGATAAAGTAGGGCAGTTTGAAGGCCGTGATGTCACTAAATTTTGTCAATTGTATGAATAGGCAATGGAAGACAAGGGAGCAGACGAACTAGCTGTAGTGGAGAATTTTGTGTTGGTAGTGTTGCCTGAACTGCGGACACGGGTTGAAGAGCTTCGGATTGCGCATGGGGAAACCTGGGCGGGGTTCAAACAAGCTCTCAAAGATGACTACTTTCTTGAAGGTAAGGAGCGTGTTACAAAGAAAATCTTTCTGAAATAGGTGCAATACCACAATAAGGGGCTTTCTGCACCAGAGCTACTACGGGAATTTGAAAAAAGATTTGGTTAATTATCTGCTACCAAACGTGCCGCTTTGAATTTTGAAAAGGTAGAATTGTTTGTATAGGCTGCAGACTTGAAACTGCAAAAGAGCTTAGTGGATCTCCTTGAGGATCCAACAAGGGAATTAGGGCTAAGATCAGATTGGAAAGAAGTAATTGAAGCTGTCAATATGGTGGTAAAGCGGCAGAAAAGGATGGACAAGTTAGTCGGAATGACTACCGACGTGGAAGATAAAGTGGAAGAGGTCCCTGTGCTATTAAAAGAGAAGACCGCGAAGCTACAGGAGTCTTTTATAGACGAGCTTGTGAAGGGAATCCAGGAGTTAAATATTAATTTGAAGGCAGCTAAGCTCGAAGAAAAAGGTTCAGCATCTTGATCAAAACAAAGCGGGCAGCAGAGAGGAAGTGGCAATCAAAATTGCATGTGGTGTGATAGTCTTGATCATATCAGGAGTGATTGTGATAAATTTGCAGAAGTCAAGCGTAAAGACGTGGGTAAATACATCTTTGGGAGACAGGTTTTCCCTTAAAGACCAGATATGGGAAAGGAGGGATGAAGAAGAGTATGGAAGAAATGTTGTACGAACATCATGTCAGTGTAGCTGAGGCATTGACTTATGGAGTGCAAATTGAAAGAAACTTACAAGGAAAACCAATTGAACGTTCCCACAAAAAGGGAGTTTTTTGGCCATATGCTTTGACATCGATAAGAAAGGGGAAAGTCGGATATCAGCAACTATGTCAAGTGGGGAATTGCATTAGAAAGACTACTGGGTGGGAGGATCCTATCGACTCCCTCTCGGTATACGCATATATAGCAAAGTCTCAAAACAATGAGTCTTTTCTTGAAGAAAAGCGAAAAAGGGAAGAGGATTTGGCAGGAACTTCAAAGAAGGAGACTAGATCAACAATACAAAAGGAAAAGGAATCTAACTCAGGTGTGGCTTCTACTCCACCCAATGTTCCTATGGATGAAACCGAAAAGGAGAAGAAAACAAAGAAAGATCGAGGCCCGTCATATAAACCAAGGTCTGATATTGAACAAGTAGCTGATGTTAAGAGGGTACTGGAGGAGCAGATTCTAAACAGTGGAGTGGAGTTTACCCTAGGAGAGATCCTAGGTATTGCAAAGCGGGAATTTCATGACAGCATCATTGATCTTATGAAGAGGAAGCGTCAAATACTATACGGGCCTGAGAATGATCCAACCAAAACATAGGGAGTGCAGAGCATTAATGAACAAATTGAAGCCATATTGAGCAGTGTGATTGAAGAATAATTTGGGGATGATGAATGGGGAAGCATAGTTGACAAAAACGAGTTTTCAAGGCAGGTCAAGCATATCAGATTTCAAGAGGATGAGTATTGTGAAGAAGTTCCTCAAAGTCATTTTACGCGGAATCACTGGGCCAGAGCTACTACTAAAACTTTGGTAAAGATAGGCGATTCGGACAAGCCAATTGTTGCATTGGTATACCATGGTTCAAAAATTAACCTTATTTCAAAAAGCTTATAATTGAAAGGGAAGTGACCCGTTGATGTCGAACATGGGTGGCGTATTCGAGTTGTTAATGCACAATCAGGTGATTTGTATGGTGCATGTCCTAATGTTAAAGTAACTATAGGAGATGTGAGTGATGAACAGAATTTCATTTTGCAAGAGCACTCAACCTATCCAATTATATTGGGACAACCTTTTATTACTGCGGTGCGAATGGAAACTAAGGTTTTGGATGATGGATCTGCATATGCCAGGATCCGAAGTGGTTTAATGGGAAGAAAGCAATACAATTTTTTATTGTTTGTGTAGACCATGCTAGGAACAGGAACACCTTAAGGGATCATCCATTGCCGAAGTTAACAAAGGAATTTAAGGAGAACAGGGGATTCCCGGATTTTTTCCAAGTGCCATTGTAAAGAAAGACTATGATGGTGCTTTGAAGGAGAAGTTCTCACTAGCGACAGGTGTTTCCGGAGAGGCTTTTTCTTCAGGATTTTTGGGTTTATCTTCAGAAGGATCAGTATCATACAGGAAATTCAACGACTTATGCAAATGGAAGAAGCAACATGTTTGCAATGCCGAAGGTATGTTTCAGGAATGTGAGTTATTGGATCCAAATGAAGCAAATTCATGAATTTTCGAAGAATATTCATTTGTGGACACAATGGGAGAATTGGATGCAGCCATGGAAATCCAATGATCAATCTAAGAGTGAGATTGTCAAGGTAAACTCTCTGGATATGTATGATGTCCTTTTTCAATTCAAAGCAGAGTTGGATGCGGAGGAAATACAGGTGAATACAAAATACAAAATAATGACTAAAAAGGTCAGACCCATGGATACTCCATTGCCAAAAGAGAGTGACACCGTTATGGAGAAAACATCTCCACAGCCTATTCTCCGAGATCCAGGTAAAATTGGGCACTCATTTACTGGAGAAACCTTACAAGAATTACAAATCGGTGATGCAGATCTTTTAAATCAATTTAGGAAAAGTTAAAGAAGCATGGGAAGGCTTTTGCTTTCCAACCAGGAGAGATTGGATGTGTGGATCCTAATGTTGTGACTCTCATGGTGATCTTCACTGTGCCACATCTCCCTTGGTATCTAGGACCTATACATGTTCCGAAAGCTCATCTTCCTAAGCTGGTTGATCTGTTAAATGAGAAGATAAAGATGGGCATTTTGGAGCCCTCTTGTGCTCCTTACTCTAACAGGTGATTTACGGTTCCCAAGAAGAATGGTACATTGAGGTTTATACAGGATATGCAGCCAGTAAATAAGGTAACTATTAGAAATGTAGGTACAAGTCCAGTGGTTGATGAATTTGCTAAGGCTTTTGTAGGAAGATCCATTTATTCTATGGGAGACTTGTATTCAGGTTATGATCAATTTCAACTGTCTAGACAAAGCACGGATCCGACAACCATGCCTACTCCTTTGGGATTAGTAAGAATGTGTACATTGCCACAGGGTGCAACTAACTCAGTTGCACACATGATGAACGGAATGAACATAGTGCTACGGGATTTCATTCCCTAGATCACCATGCCATTTATTGAGGACGTGTTGATAAAAGGGTGTGATGAGGGTGAAAAAGATGAAGCCAAAGATCAGAGGGGGTGTAGACATTTTGTGGCTAACCATATTGTTGATTGTGAGAGGATATTATCTAAGCTTGAAGAGGTCAACCTTACACTCTCATGCCAAAAGTCTACGTTTGGGGTCAAGGAAGTTTTGATTGTGGGACACTTATGTGGACCATCTGGACCGAGCCCTATCAAAGTGGATGCTATACAAAGGATGAAGGAGACATGCAGTTCAATTACAGAAGTGCAAAGATTTTTAGGTGCATGTGTTTTCTACTTGATATGGTTACCCCATTTTTCACACGTTGCAGAGGTTTTATACCAGTTACTAAAAAAAGGACATAAATTTGTTTGGAAATAAGAACACTTGAGAGCTGTGCGGAAGCTGAAGAAGATGTTACAAGAGGCTCCTACTTTAAGTAAGGCTGAATATAAAAGTGGAAAGCCAATTATTGTGATGGTTGGCACAAGTCCTACAAGTATTGGATGGGCTATTGGACAGGATGACGAGCAAGGACAAATGTATGCTATCAGATTTGGTGCTAAATTGTTAAGTGCTTGACAGAGAGCATATCCGCAGGTTAAAAGGGAACTTTGGGGTGTAGCAACTGTCCTAAGGTGTGACAAAGAGTACTTTATCGGTGCTTCTGTAATAGTAGAGACAGTTTTCGTACCATTGCTTGGGATGATCACAAGTTGTCCTACACCAGATATAGCCATGCTACGTTAGATAGCATATATTAAGTGATTAAATCTTGAGTTTCAACATATTGCAGGAAAAGATAATGCGGTGGATGATATGCTATCCAGGGCCAGGTTTGAAGATGAAGAGTCTATGATTTCTGGAGCTAAAGATGTGGGATTGAGGTTCTTTCCCTCTTCGAAACTACATGTAGAATGTAAAAACACGGTTTTTGCATTACAGTCTTTTGCCAAGGACAAGTAAAAAGGTGAATGGTTGTTGATTGGGAGATATTTGAGTCCACTAAAAAAGCAGGAGGACTGGACCAAACAAGAGTTTAAACGTATTCGAACGAAAGCTTATGGGGTATTTCTTGCAGGATGGTTTTCTATGGCGACATCCCAAGAAGCGTAGAGGAACCCCTCAGCGAGTTGTATGTGATAAGGTAACACAACTTCAAGTACTTAAAGAATTCCATGAGTCACTATGGGTAGGACACAAGGGAGTTTGGGCCATTTTTTTAAAAATCAAAGAACGATTTTGGTGGAAGGGTATGTATAAAGATGTGGAGCACTTTGTTGAAACTTGTTCTGTATGTCAAATGTACTCAAATATAAAGCATCGAGATGGATTACATCCAACATATCCATTGTGCATGCATTTCAAATGGGTAGTTGACTTGATTACAATGCCCACAAGATTATGGAAAATGAGATACATCGTGCTTGTCAGGGAGGATTTGACGAACCAGGTTGAAGGGAGGTCTTTGCGAACTAAAGCTACAAATATGGTATGCAAATTTATGTTAGAAGATTTGATATGTAGATATGGTTGTGTTGGGAAAATTATTGCAGATAGAGGAGAGCTGGATGCTGACGAAGCCAAAGATTTTTTTGCTTGTATGGGTGTAAAATTAACACTCACTACACATACAATCCTGAAGGGAATGGTAAAAGTGAAAGAGGGCATCCGCCCATTGTCAAGGCATTCACTAAGGCATGTAAAGACCGGATTGGTGAGTGGCCTCGACTACTTCTTTATGCTTTATGGGCAGACCGCACTACACACAGTACAGTTTTACAGGTTTTATGCCATCAAAGCTTATGTATGGACAAAAGGCTATTATTCCTCTTTAGGAGGCAGCGACTACATGGAGCATATTGCCTTGCAATTTAGAAATGAGCAGAGAAGATTTGCTTACTTCAAGGATTTGATAGCTAGAAAGGAGAAGCGAAGATATAGAAGCTGCAAAGGAGAAATTGAGGAGTGCTCATTCGAAAAATAAGAAGTCTTTTGACAACTGGCATAGGCTAAGGCCCTATTCTATTCAAGAAGGGGATTGGGTTCTTGTTTATGGTAGCAATTTGGACAACCAGTACACAGCTATGCGGAAGATGGTTAAGCGGCTGTTTGGCCCATATGTGGTTAAACATGCTTTTCCTAATGCTACGTACAAATTATGTGAGATGGATGGTACAGAGTTGAATCTTCCAATTGTAGGTAAGCGTGCCAAGCTATATGAAAGAAGGAATTAGGAGCTTCAACTTGCAGATAAAGACTTCAATGTGGACGAAGATAAGGATTTATATGATGAAGATAAGATTTTTTATGAAGATGTTAGCTTGGACAACCTCTAAAGATTGGCACATACCGGAGGATGTGCACGTTTAGAGGGGGTGGATGTCATGCTGCTTTGCATGCATATGCTAAAAAACAGAGTTTTGTTTGTATTTATGAACTTTGACAAATCTATGCTTTATGTTAGAATTGTTTATGGCATCAGATTAGCAGAAATATATGTATTATGTGGGGTTTTGTAGACCAAAGTAAACTAAGTGGGCTGATAGGTGAAAAAAGGAAGAAGGGTTCGTTTTCTACTTAGAAATGTAGAGCTTGAAGTGCAGAAGGAACAAGTACAGACGGTTTATCAAACAGAGCTACGGAGCCCAAGATATTGAAGTATGAAGGTGCAGTGTATTACAGATTCTTGCCGGATAGGATAGCTGGGGAAAGGAGGCCCAAGTGGATATCAGGGTATAGGCGCGTAGTGCTCAATTTATGGAGCCTACCTATCTTTTTAGATTGTAGATCAGAGCTACAGATCGCATGGGAAGTTGTGCCATTTGATGTTTTTTGGGCCTTGACAGTGATCTTGAAGGTAGTATACATCATTTGAAGTTGGCAGGAAGTGAAAGCTTGAGAATTGAATTCTTGATGGCCAAGATAGGGCGGGTCAAATGTGTGAGCCAATGCCGAGCAGATGGGTGCAGGTGATTTTTCCTATTTTTCAAATGCATAGTTTGAGACCAAGGTAAGACTAGGCTATGGCATGGACTAGAAAGTTCAAAGATGGGGACAAGGCCTTCAAGACGGTTTCCCTGATGAGCAACTAACTGCAGAAGGTTGAAGGGGGGACAACATTTGAGCCTAAAAGGGGGCTTTCAAGAAGAATTTGAAGACATTTGGAGGAAGGTTAACCAGGATGTGCCACTAGGGAAGCTTGAAGCGAAGCCGAATGGTATAAACGCTAGATAGGGTGACCTTATGGTTTGTGTTGAGGCGGGCGTGAGCTTCGTGCCATGTGGATATGGCGTCCCGAAATGGACACTATTTTGAGGTGGCGTGCCACCCTGCACGATGGTGGCGGCGCTGTTGGAAGGTTATGGCTATGCGGCATTGGCTGTGGCCGGCCATTAGCAGTGATGGTGTGGCTTCCCACTGGAGGTCGGTCCGACGCAACAAACTCTTTTGAAGGGATATCCCCCCCCCCAATAGCGAGGTCACTATTGCTCGGGTAGGGGAGGGGTCCCGCAACAGGTCAATAAGAGAGAAGGACAGTACAAGGGCCTTATTCCACGGCCGAGGCCAGAGAGAGAGAGAGAGAGAGAGAGAGAGAGAGAGAGAGAGAGAGAGAGAGAGAGAGAGAGAGAGAGAGAGAGAGAGAGAGAGAGAGAGAGAGAGAGAGAGAGAGAGAGAGAGAGAGAGAGAGAGAGAGAGAGAGAGAGAGAGAGAGAGAGAGAGAGAGAGAGAGAGAGAGAGAGAGTAAAAGGGCAAATGCAAAGACCAAACGGGCGACCAAATTGGGTGGACAGAAGATGAAAATGGATGCACCATGCAAGGAGATACTAAAAGCGAAGTGAACCAAGTGCAAGGAATGCAAGGGACATTCCAAAACGAACTGAAAGAGAAGGGCATGAGCAAAGAGAGCTTCATTCTTTTTCTTTTTTGGGAGATTGGGACCTCTATAAAAGGGGTATTTTTGCACTAAAGAGGGGTTGGGATTTTTTAGGTTTGCGTGGATTTTTGGGAGAGGTAATATCTTCAAGTTTTTGGGAGGAAGAACCTGCTGGAGCAGAGGGGAGTCCTTCTGCGTGGGAGCAATTGGAGAAGCCAAAGCACAAGGAAACAAGACGGTGGGCAGCCTAGGGAAGACTTTTGAGGCAAGGATTACAATTTGAAAGGCATACCAATTGGGCGTATGGAAATGGATTGTAAAAGCGCAGCTAGAATTATTACAGTGTATCTGCTATACCACAGCTCTTGAATTTGGAAGCTTTGTTTCTTCATCATATCAATATGTATTGTTCTTAATTTCAATCTTCTCTCTGTACTCTCTTGAATCTTCAGTACTATGTGTATTAACCTATTGAATAATTCTACTGGCACTCTATTATCCTAGTTTGAATGCCTGCTAAGCTCCTATCTAGAGCTAGAGGCCTGGTGCTTTCTCGATCAACCCTGGAGAACCGCACACTCCGACAATGTTTGGGGAACTCTTCATCATGAAAATAGTCATCTAGCTGACTAACCCATGCTAGAAGCGTGCTAGCATCTTTAGTGCCATCAAAATCCTTGAAAGTGAAGGCTTTTCTGCTAATTTTGTTTTTCTTGGGTGCTAGTGCAGATTCGGTGCATGCAAAATGCAATAATTTATCTTCAAGTTCTTTCCTTTGCTTGCGTTCATATGTGATGGATTGTTGCAGATTTAGAAGTTGTTCAACAATTGTGGGTGCCTAAGGAAGGTGTACCATGATTGCGTGCTTTATATATATATATATATATGGTAATTCTTAAAAGGGCTATTTGGTGATATTTGCAGATGCATTATGCGCAATAAGTAAAGGAAAATAAAATAAATAACAAAAATGAAATGTACTTAGCTGAGAAATTGCGGTGGCCTCCAGTTTGAAATGGCGATGCGCTAAGAAATTGCGAGAAAAGTGAACGATCCAACAGTGCATTAGCAATTCGGTCAAATTTCATGGCGCTAGAGAGGGGGAATAGGGAACACACGCAGCACACAAAATGTTTGCCTCTCTATAGCCTAGCGATTCCACAACACCCCTAACCTCTCTAATAACACCTTCAAATTGGCTAATTTTCACTAACCATTCCACTTTAGCATACCGAACCACCACCTCGCACCTTGCAAAAAACACCCTTCAGAACGAACACACCCAGACTACTCAACTCACCCTTTCTGACTCACAAAACACCCCAATTCTAGCCTCTTAGTGACACTGTTTAAGTTGTAGGCAAACCCTCTGCAAACACCGACAAGTACACAAAGAGCAAGAGAAAAGGAGGGGGATGGGGAGAAGCAACACATGAAGTAGGGAAAAATATTTGGTATTATTGCATAGGGGGTAGTACAATAAAGTATGCAGCTCCAATTGCAAGCTTGCAATACACAAGCTTGAAAACCTTCAATCACTCCCTCTCGCAAGAAAGCCCTTGAAACATCACTCCTATCTCCTTTTATAAGGCTACAAATGAAAAAAACAAGAGCTATCTAGCTCGTACAACTTAATTGGAGCTTCCTTTAGAAATTTCCATTGCATGGCTACCACTTGGCATTTTCTTGATGTTTGGTATCTACATGGTGCACACTTTGCCTTGTCCGCTGAATTTGCCAACCTTGCACTTGGATTCCCCTTGGACATGCTCTCTCTTTCTCCTTTTCACTGCTTCTTGTGCTGGGCTAAGCCCCTTAAATTCCTCAAATTTCTCCTCTTTCTGCCATGGGACACATCCCCTCTGACGGGTAAACCATCCCCTCCCAAGCAATAGCGATGTCACTATTGGGGGGGAAGGCCTTCTTCAAAACTTGGTGTCTCAACGGTCGTGGGCATGTGCCACTGTGACATTTCCACATCATCAATGTCAAAAAGCATCGGACCACCATCGGCGGGCGTGCGCCTTGTGCTGTCGCCACCACCACCGGCCAAGACCGCCCCATCCTTACCCCCGTGCCTCTAGGCACAGCGCCAACAGCACAGCCAGGCGCTACCTCCATAGCTCGCGCCACATGGGAGTTCCCCTCCCCTGTTGATGCCTTTGAATGGACATGGGCCAAGCCATATATTCCAGCCTCAGGCATCCCTCCAGTGCATGTGGGTTTTTGCAATGCCACATGGCAGCACTGTGAAGCTCCAGCCTCTTAAGGCTTTTGAACAAAAAAAAAAATCCTTTAAACAAAAATTTGTTCCCCCCAACTTGCAATGCCTGCCAAACACCACTTGATGATTTGACTCCCAAGCAGTCAAGGCCCACTGAGACCTCATATCTCCAGCTCTAAGCCCACATAGTTCCAATCTCATCCCTAGGCTAGGAAGACCTTGAAACGAGTTCTTAAAAATTGATCAAATCACCTGCAACCACCTCTCGATAAATGCTACCCATCTTCCGACTTCAGTATCTCCCCTCTCCGAACTTCGTTTGACGTGGAGTCACTTCCTGTTAGCATCATATGCTGCATACTACACACCAAACACCTAGCAAGCTCATGAAATCACCGGATGGCACAGTTGCCAATGCGAGCAAGTGGGCTCATAACTCACCCATGGAAAAAATTCAACTGACCATATCTTGCTAACCTGAGCTCTCAAATTTGCAATCCAGGAAGACAGGTGTGCTCCATATCTTGATAATTACACATAAATCCTTTGATACTTGCCTGGGCCACCTGTCCATAGCTGCCTTGTCCGACAAAAATCGACAACTCCCTGAACTTTCAACCTTCAATAACTTGGGCTCCGTAACTGATCTTGATGAGCCGTTTGGACCTGCTCCTTCAACACTTCAAGCTCTACATCCCCGAACTACAAATATTCACTTTGCATCTCCTTAATTTGCTTCCCCAATTAGTCCCTCATGGAGCCTTCCTTGGCCTATAGACCACATCAGGCATACATTTCTGCTGCTGCTTGTCAGTCCATGATCTTCCTAGCTGCTCCAGCCTTTTTCCAAGTTTCTGCTAGCCTACAAATATATGTTCATGCCACCTTCTAGAATCGACACTCTTTGACTGTACCATCATTGCCCACTATGAGAAAACCCACTAAGCACACTATGAGAAAACCCAAAAAAACTCGACTGTATGTACCCAATTTTATTCCTGACATATGAGAATACTGCTGAGGTTGGTTGCCCAACCCCCTCCATTAGAACCTGATGCACTGCTAGCACTAACTCTCTTTCAAAATAGAGCTTGAGACCAGACCATTAACCCTGTGTTTGGGAAAACGACCATCCATCCTTATTAAAGCATAAGTACCCTTGGGAAAAGCTTGATGGACCTTATAAGGTCCTGTCCACTTCTTTTTGAACTTCTTCTAAAAGGTGAAGTCAAGATAGCTCTCATACTTCATCACTAGATCGCCCTTCTCAATCAGCTTTTCTGATAAATGTTGGTCCAACTTTGCTACTCTTTTCTCTCGCTGCTTCACATAAATCTTCCGCTACCTCATGATCCATTCTCAAAGTTTCAAGACCTGTAATCCTATCCTCCAAAACATCTTGATGAGTCTTATCGATTCACCACAAACCTTTGAGAGCCCCTAACTGCACATGCACAGGTAATAGTGCTTCCTTTCCATATACCAACTCATAAGAAGTAAAGTTGGTAGCCCCCTTGTATGAATTCCTGTAAGCCCACAAACATTTTTCAAGGTTAGACTCCCACCCTTCAACCTGCTGGTAGATGTACTTCGTAAGCATTTTGACTATCTGCCCATTCGCACTTTTGACCAAACCATTGCATTGTGAATGGTATGGAGATGAAAATCGGTGTTGAATCCCCAATTTGTCCACTAGGGCACGCACCAACTTACTTATGAACCCTTGTCCTTGATCCGATATAAGCACCCAAGGCACTCCAAAACGACAACATATGCAATCAAAAACAAACTAAGCAACAATATGTGCATTTACCTCTTTGATCGCTTTAGCCTCGACCCACCGGGTAAGGTAGTCTATGGCCACCACAACATATTTCTTACCGCTTGCTGACTTGGGTAATGGACCAATTGCATCCAAACCCCACTTTTCAAAAGCATCATGTGCTATGATAGTCCCTTGCTGCTCGGCTACCAGTCGTCTTTCACCCATCACTTGGCACTGATGACACGTCTTGCACCAATAATGCACATCTCGCACAACAGAAGGCCACCAAAACCCACTCCTTAAAATACAAAACAAGACTTGATCCTTACCCTGATGACCTCTTTCTTCATGGCATTGCTCCAATACCATACCAATCTCCTCCTTGTAAAGGACTTGACGTAGCACCCCATCTCTACCGTGCATCATAAGATCCACTCGATTCAAAGTGAACTTTTGAGCTCTTTGAACAACTCTCCTTTTTTGTAGCTTGGAAAGCCCTTCATAACACTGACATGTACTCAATAAATCATCAATATCCTTCAAAGTCTCCCTCCCTGCATAAGTAGTCGGTGCCACATACAAACTCGACACATGAGTTTGAACACGACTGCTAGCCAATCGATCTGCTTTCTGGTTTTTTTCTCTTCTCACATGTTTGAACTGCACTCCTTCAAAAAACTTCAAAAGCTTCTTTATGGAGAAAATCCAATTCTTGAGAGAATCCCTCATTACCTGCCATTGGCCCAAAAGTTGTTTGACAACCAGTAGAGAATCACCTTTTACTACTAACCTTGATATGCCAAACTCAATACACTGCTTGAGTCCCAGATGTAGAGTAAGATACTCCGCCTCATTGTTGGTATGCATCTCCTCCAAATCGTAAGCTTTGGAATAAATAAATGTGCCGTGCGAGTCTTGAATGACCACACCTCCACCTGATTTTTGTGTTACCCTTCTGTAAGCTCCATCAAACCACATAGTGAAAGACCCTTCCAATTCAGGTTCCTCCTTATCCTCCTCTTGCACTACTCTTGGATAAACTGGTAATTTGACCTCCTTGTTGACTAGGATATCTGCGAAATGAGACCGTCTCGTGTGATACACTTTGAACTCAAACTCAAACTCTTGGAGCTCTATCACCCACTTCATGATTCATTTCCCTGGCTTCAAGTGTAGCACCACTTCAGGTAAAAGATTGTTGGCAGTCAACTCATAAAAAATTTCAACACTCAAATACACTTTGAACTTTCTATATGCAAAGACCAAATCCATCACCCACTGTTCCGCATCCGTATAAGTAGCTTCCCCTGGACTAATGACCCTGCTTTCGAAGTAAATAGGCATATAACTTCTACCCACCTTTTGTAGCAATACAGCTCCAATAGCTACCGTACCCACCGTCATAGCAATATACAGATCATCCTCATGGTTAGGAGGGCACACTGTAGGTAGCTGACACAGAATTCCTTTCACTTTGTCAAATGCCTCTTGAGCTTCCTCATCCCATTGAAATCCATGCACCTATTGGTCCCTTTTCTGAAGAGGATACACATACTGAGAAAACATCCAAAAGAAGCGGGATAAATACTTTAACTTATGCACGAACGATGCCAACCCCATTGCACTGGTTGGAGGATCCATAAGAACCAATGCCTTCACCTTCTCTGGATATGATTCTATTCCGTTCTGTGATACCACATGACCCAACACATGAGCCCTTGGTTGTGCCAGCTTGCATTTCTTTGGATTCAATTGACCTCCTTCTTCATGTAGCATAGCCTCAACTTGGACAAATGTTCTTCCCTGGAACTATAACAACCAATATCATCCATAAAAACTCTGATGAGCTTAACCAAGTATGCTTCAAACACCTTGTGCATCCAATCTTGAAATGTAGCTTATGCATTCACTAGTCCAAAAGGCATCCTGCGGGGCGGGCAATAGGCAAAGCAACCCCTTTGAGAAATGAAGGTAGTCTTTAGCTGGTCCTCCAAAGCAATACCAATCTGAAAATACCCTAAAAAACCATCCATAATAGAATAGCATTCATGTCCAGCTACCTGGTTTAAAATCTCATCTTGAAATGGCAGAGGGTAATGATTCCGCTTGGTCGCAACATTCAAAGGCTTATAGTCTACACATACTTGCCATTTTTCATTTTTTCTATTGGGTAATGACAACAGGAGAAACCCACTCAGACTCCTTCACTGGATATATAATACCTTCCTCGAGAAACTTGTTGACCTCTTGCCATAGAGCCTCTTTCTGAATGTCTCCCAACCTCCTAAGCTTCTGTGCTTTCGGCATGCATCCTTCTTTAAGTAGGATTTGATGCTCCACTCCTTTAGATCCCCTCATATCTTTATACTCTATCACAAATAGGTCGAGATAGGATGCACATAGGTCCATATAGCTTTCCTTCTCCTGCTTTGTTAAATCTGTACCTAGCATATCTTCCACCTCTTTAGCCTTCAGACTATAAATAGGAGCTTGCATACCTTTCCTTGCAATGGTCGAGTCGACTGTGACTCTGAATAGATCTGTGTCCAGCTTCAATAAATCTTTGTCACTCTCTTCCTCTTTGACACTAGTTAACCCTTCATCATAAGTAGATTCAGTTTCATACTCATAACTGGTGTTGAAGTCTCGATTATCTCCCTTGGTTGATGGATGAAAACGTCTCTCCTTGGTCTTTATATCCAGCACAATATGTCCTCCATTTTCTTGATCCGGTAAAGTAAACACCCTTGTCTCCCATGTTAGGGGTTCACAGCCATAACAGGTATTAACTGCAAGAAACATGCAGTGTAGAGAAAAACAAGAAAGGAGACTACACATTACACTGTGAAAACTGTAGACTATATGAACACAAGAGACCATATCTAAGCAAGAGAAAGTACTGATCTACCCTGTATTCATCATCAACGTCCAACTACAGGCCCAAAACAATAGTACGGCTGGCTGCAGGAAGGCTGCAAACTACAAAGTGCATGGTAGTTACATCCGAAAATTGCTACTCGCCATGTGACCATTCGGGTATTTCCAACTACCTAGGCATAAAGACCTTATGTAAACATGATCCTAAGGTTTAAAGCTAAGACCTTAGTTAAAAGTCCAAAAAGATAAATGTCCTTAAACATCAATCACTAACATCTGGCACACCCGGTGGGCAATGTTTCTCAAACATTATGAGGACCCACAATTACTTGATCAGAACAAGCTTGAAAACCAAAATAAAGTTCTTCTTGCTACTGCCCTTGAAGACCTGAATCTTTAGTTTCAACAGGATCTCCATGACTGTTCCTCCATATTCTGGGTAGCTTCCTGGATCTTCAGACATTGCTTCAGCACTCATCAGCAAAAGATCTTCCAGGTTCTGCTAGTCCTCTGTATCATCAACCTGTATAACTAGAACTAAAACTGTAACTACATCCTGAAATGTAGACTAAACTTCAATACCGATAATTCTTGCAATCACCTCATCTTCAATTGCTTTCATTGGACTCTCAACATCCTCTACATTGAGTATCTCATCAACAATAGACAATACTGGATCTTTAAAGCTATTGTGGTCCACCTGCAACATCTACTTCTTCAGCTGCAACTGCAGCTAGAACTGTGACTGCAGCTTCAACTAACTGTACATGAACTTCAGTATCAATTTTCTCCATTATTGCAGTATCACCCTGAGCACTCTCTTGTTCAGGTTCATCATGTTTGTGCTGATTCTCTTGCTTCTGTAGTAGCTCAAACTACTGTTTCAACTCATCATACTACCTCTGCAGTAACAAAATCTCCTCTTTGGCTTCTTCTTCTTCTCTAAAGATCTGATATGGCTTACTGACCACATCATACACCATGACTTTCATTTTCTCCCAAACTCCCTTCATGTACTCCATCATTTCAGTCTTCATTTTCTCCACATCTCTTGAATTGAGATACCTTCTACAAAGTAGAAAACTCTCCTCTTCTTCAAGTGATTCTAGATCTTTAGGCCCATTTTCATATTCAAGTACATATCCAAATTCAATAGCAAGTTCAGGTTCAAATCCAGTTTTCCCTTCAAGAAGAATGAAGAAAGATTCAAGGTAGGATGCAAACTTTGCAACCATTAGACACTGTCTCTTGAACACATCCAATATCTCTGCATGTAGATGCAACATTTGAAGACCTGATTTAGACTCCGCATGCCAAAACAATTGATTTTCCTAAAAATCTTGATTCAGAAAAAACCAAAACTGATTTTCTTCTGCATCAAACTAATCTACTTATTCATCAAACTGATTTGATTCAAGGCTTAAAAACAAAAGGTTAAAATCTCCTTCGGACATAAAAAACACTACCAAGATGGCTTGCTCACATTTCTTCTTGAAAATAGAAAGAAATCCACTTTGTAGTTGCAAAACTGTCCAATCAATGATATCTCCCTGAAACTGAAAACTTTTGACTTCTACTCCTTGAAAAACTTCCCTTATGTCATCAAACATAAAGACATAAAACCAGTGAGATATAATAATATCAACATCATCTCCTTCATCAACAACATCACATAGAAATGTAGAACCATCTCCAGGAAAACCCACTTCGCCATCATCAGGAACTTGCAAAATACTTGCATAATCATCAATCAAAACCATCTCCTCACCATCAACAAAACCATTCCCATCATTGATATCAGGATTTTGACTATAAGAAGAATACAAATCTTCAATAATACTATCAGGAAATTTAACTTTCCTGGAAAAAGGTTGACTTCCAATCTCCTTGACTGAGTTTGCAAAAGCATCAACATCATAAAGATCATTGATGACAACATCATCATTCAAGAAACCTTCTGTAGCATCAAGATTTGAAGAAGACTCCATATTCTTGATTTGAGTAAGTTGAAGCTTCAAGTCCTCAATTTGATTATCCTTATCCAAAACAACTTGCTTAAGAGCATCATGAACTTCATAACAGAAAGAAATTTGGAAATCAGCTTCAATTTGAACCTGAGAAATCTCCACCATCAATGATGTTTTCTCTTCTTGAAGTTGATTGATTTTAGAAAGCGCTTCCTTTTTCGAAACCATACTTGAATGCCTCTCATTCTCCAACTCTAATGAGAGATTGTTGATCATCTTCGCTTGAGAAATAGCAAGACTTCAATATTCAAAAAATTCAGGTACTGAACTCCTTTGCAAATCAGTAATTTGCGGATCAGGGACTTGAATTTTGAAACTTTGCAAATCAAGGACCTTCGGTATCAAAACTGGTAAGTCAAGGATCTGAAAGTCAAGATGCTTGTCTTCACAACCTAAATAACTCATATCCACTCCTAGAAATTGACTTTCAGTCTTCAAAACTCCAAAAAATTCTTCTCCATCAACACAAACACCTTCCGGACTATCACCTTCAGATCTTCCACTTCATTACACTGAAAAATGTCTCCCTGAATTTGAACCTCTTCAAGCTTGATGTCAAATGTTGGTATATGAGTTTGTATGGGATATTGGTGGCTTCTCTCGCTCAGTCCCACTTGTATTCCCTTCTTCTCAATTAGTAATTCTTCTTTTTGGCAATGCGCCTTCTCTTCTTGCAAAGAGGTGAGTCTCTTCGAAGTGAGGTTTGGGGATAGCTTGCAATCCTCTTGGATCCTTTTGCTCATGAGTTGCTCCTCGCTTCCTCCTCCTTCCTTCATCATCTTTTGGACTTCATCTCCCTTGCATTGAACAACATCTCCTTCTTGAATCAACTTCTTCTCTTCAAAAATTTGAGTATCTACAACTTTGATCCCATATTCAAGAACATCAAAATCAGGTTGAAAAACTTCAGGTACTGAAAAATCAGATTCAGGCTTTGAAATTTCAGGTTTTGAAACTGCATGTGCCTGAAAAACTATTGGTAAATGAAAACCAACAACTTGAGGTTGTTTTACGTTAAAACCACTAATAGGTTGATAAAAAGACAATTGGACATCATCATCACTAAGGTAATTGTCAAACTCATCTTCGTACTTATCTGATAGACCTTCAATAGCATGGACGCCTTTGTGACTTGCACCAGTACGTTCTCGCTTGTAGAATATAGTTCAATGTCTTCTCTTTACTATACACACACACCAACACACACACCCTGTATACATCTTGGCTCACAACTACAAAAAGATACACACAAATGGCCTATTGCAAAATGGGATTCTTTGGCGATTTGTTTCTCCTTCTCTCTGTCACTTGTACACACACACACACACATTCTGCACACCTATTTAAAGCACACTATTGGGTGTTTCCTCTCACTCTCTCTGTATTGCACTCACTCGTTTCCTACACATTACATGATTTGTCCCTCTCATACTAGCTCTCATGCACGTGCGCCACACGCTACTTAAGATCTCCCTACAATACCATGCTCTGCGGATAATTCTTTTGTACACTCACATAGACCTACGCTCATTCACTCCCTACACCTATAGATCGCACTCCCAACGTGTTATGCCGTTTGTGTTTGTTGAATGCCCAAGAACTTCAACTTGGTAGCCTATAATTTGCACACAAGAGTATTATTTCTTAAGCACCTGACATACTCCCTTGGTTGAGATCATCTCCCTTTAGAAGTTCAAACTCTCAAAAGGTCTAGAAGAAGGCCAAATGAGTGAATAACCACGCTTTCTCGGAGTTGTCTATCTACAAAACTTACAATATAGACACTCTCATGGCAAAAAAATGAATGGATAATGAAGTCTTGGACTCGGTCTCCTCCTCCCAGGTGGAAGGTTTCTTCATTATTATGGTTTTTTTCCTTCCAAGGGAACCAAATATAATTTTCACATTAAACTTGTTAAATTAGTAAATAGGTACATATTGACATGGAAAGTAAGTCGTCATTACTGGTTTCATTCAAAGACATTCATAATCAAGGCAAGTTATAGATTTTTCTTTTATCTACTAGCATGATATTGCCTCTAATAATAGTATCAGTTTATAAATATACTTTTTTGTTGTTTTCATGGGAATAATCATAGACTAGTGTAATGGTTTATTAACCATATAATACTATGCCTAAGAAGTTAAAATGGATCTTGTTATGAAGAGAGACATTGATGTACAAAGAAGGTACTAATCCCCCTCAACACAACAAGCATTAGAAAAAGATTTTTTAATGCTAGTTTTTGAGTTTTAATTTATCTTTTCCATACCATAAGAACTAAAGTCAATTCAGCTAAACACTATGCCTAGATTAACTAAAAACTTTTCTTGGAAGGTTTTTCCCAGCTAAGTGCCACGATTTTAAAATCTATTCATGCTCTTAACCAAGCTTGATATTGTAATTTGAAAAGCTTGTCTTACACTTACCAGCAAATCTAGAGTTATTACTCTTGGCTACATGGCTATGGTTTTAATCTTTTTGGTCATCATTAAATATATTTGAATGCATGGATAAGAGGGATATAGATGACAACTGTTGGATCCAGCCTATACTTGCATTCCATGTGTAAACAAAATTATTGATAATTTTTTTGTTTGCATGATGGTTGCAGGTTAGTATTTCAACTTCTTTTATCTTTGATATTAAGTGCTCTTTGAACGATTTTTGGCAGGGATACTTCTTCTACTGCTGCTCCTTCATTTTTATTTATTAGATGTGATAAAACATCAAAATTCCATTTCAAATGTACATAGTTTTTTATGGTAAAAAAATGTATGTAATCACTTTTATTAATCTTTGCCATGTCTCTTTTTGAATATAATGTTTAAATTGTGAATAAAGTATATAGATTAACACTCTAACACGCACATATACGCAGAAGGGCATAAATTGCTTTGTCAATTTATGACCACTAGTATGGAAAAGATACATAAAAAATAGATTATTAGGTTTTGACCTAATTATTCAATTGGGATACATACACACAGTCATTATATCCTCAGATTGATTGGTTTAAAGGTTGTGTATATTACCTCTTTAATTTTTCATTCACTTGTTGTCAGGTATGTCAACTCTATAAATACCCTGCCCGAATGCGGATTCTTAATTTCCCAAAAAATATAGAAGCTAACAATAAAAATTTGAGAATGGCCTGTGCCAATCTATACAAACATACCAAATAGATATATATCTTTCCTTGCTATAGCTGCCCAAAAAAAAAGGTTGTAAACCTTTTTCTTGGTGCTTTTTCTCTTTTCCTCTAATTTATGATGATTTATCTATTTTTTAGACTGACTCCTTTTCCCTTGGGTTGGAATTTCCTTTCGAGCTTGCTTCTTCTAAAGAGAGTGTATATGTTCTAGTTGCATTGAGGATGCAACTGCATCTAAACTTATTATTGGATCAACAAATTTAGAAAATTATCCTCATAGTTCTTCACTGCAACTTCTTTCATTTAACGATTGGATCAAACTCTTAGAAGCTCTGGTTAGAAAAGAAGAAGGAAGGACTTAAATTCTTAGAAGAGGAATTAAAACAACTTCCTCTGCTTCAGAAATAAATCAGACCTTCTTTACTACACCGGTTGCTCCTACTGTCAATGTGATAAGCAATATCTTCAGTCGCAACATTAGGAGAATTTTAGACCTTTGGGCCCTATTAGAAGTTCCACGTCATCTTAGAGAGAGAAAATGAAAATGTTAGATATTATATTCTAGGTGACGCTTTTCTACACCAATAAACATCCGTCTTCTTTTGTTGTCCTTCTTTCTCTTGTCAAGAATCTAAAAAACCGTATGACTAATGATTTGAAACACCAATTTACAAGCGTTCCCTCCAAAAACATAAGCTAGATAACTCTATCAACTTTTAACATGGGACTACAGTGATTTCAAACGCGAGCTTCCATGCCTTCGCTGCCAAAAATTGGGATATTTATTTAGTCATAGGAATGGACAACACTTCTTTTCCTGAGGAAAATATCAATTTGAACTTGCAATCCCCAGACCCTTCATCTTCAACACTTACCCAAAGAAAGAACACACATCATCTTCACATTGATGTATTGCATGCGTACGCACCATTGCAAAAATGTAGGAAGGAGTATTTCTTATCCCAACAGGAGAAATAACTTTGAAGGACAAACAAGAAACATCATCTAGATTTTTGGATCAATGGGTCTTTTTACCCAAAGGATCCTACAACAAATGTGTCACCTCCCTTTGGATTTTTGGATCAATGGGTCTATTTACCCAAAGGATCCTACAACAAATGTGACACCTCCCTTTGCTAATATCACTAACCTTTTGCATTTCATAAGCGATGGCAAGGATGGGATACTTGGTACACTAAACATTTGGAAATGCGAGGAATGAATGTGGAAAACAAATAAACCTCCTAGTGATGGGAAACATGCAGCTGAAGAAACTTAATGAAGCATTTCCTCAAAATATTTCATCAAACAGAGAGACAATCCAAAACCTTGAGAAGAATATCACAAGTTTGCTTGTGAAAGACACCATGCTTGGGAGTCAAAAAAGAAAACAAGATCTATGTAACATAGAGAATATGAAGATTGGTAGTGGCGGCCTGAAAAAATGAATACTAGCTTTAAGGTAACTTGAAGTTTGGTTGTGCTTTTGTATCATATATATGCTTTACACTTTCTTATTACTGATCATGATGCATAGTGCTTTCTTTGCAGGACTTTTCTACATCCAAACTCGAACGGAGTAGGTTCCAATGCTGGAGTAGGTTGTAATGTCGGTGTGCATTACAGTTGTCTTCTAAAACATGCAGTTGAAGAGATGATAACTCAAAATAAATTTGATAAATTGAAAGGGAGGCTCCTTACCTCCTTCATGAAGGAGAATCAGTTGGAGCCAATGGAAGTGCAATGAATACTTGATGAGAGTGGCATCTCATAGATGGGATACACGGATCTCTTCAAAGCATTAGCTAAAAAGTCTCAAAATAAATTACAAAGAGGATCATTGCTTCCAAATCCATCACATGTAAAGGTTGCATGTTGACACGTAAATGATGAGGTGTTTGAGAAACTTGGATCACCATTCCATATTGAAGCAGCATTCATAGGCAAGGGGGAAGAGAGGTACAATATAGCAAGCACAACGACCTCTTTGTTGATCTTGAAGCATTGCAAAGGCATGTAGTCCAATTATTTGATATGAGCTGAGAGGAGTTCCATGGGGTTCTCAAGTTTTCTTTGAAGTTCGACGTGTGCGAGGTCCTCAAGAACAAGAAGCTAGAGAGAGTCACCCCATTACCCTCATGAATAGAGTTTTCAATCCATCAATAACCAAAGAGGACCCACAATATTTCAACGTGCAGTCCGAAAATAATATTATGATGCTAGGTTCATTTGAGATACACTTGGTTCAATCTATGATAACAAAAATATTGCATGTATGGTTCTTGGTTTTATGTTCCTTTTTTCACATACAGGTTGATAAAGAAAATTTTGAAATCCTTCTTTTTAGTGAAACCCAGATTCCTTCTATCATTAGTGACCAAAGAAACAGAGGTGTGCTTTCAATGGAAGGATTTGGTGACTACAAAGTGAAATGGCACATGGAAAGTGACTTAAAGACTCTTAAGTGCATGTACAACATAACACACGGTGCATCTATGGCAAATCCATGTTTATACTTCATGGACAATGCACAATCTCTTGAGAGTGTGCAATGGAGTAGATCTCCCAGCATACATCTTCAAGATGAATCTTTTTTGTCAGTGCTTGAAATTACTCTTTGTAGAGTTTACATTTTTACACTCCATGCACTCTGCAAAATAATTTAAAAGGTGGTTCATTTGTACATACGTTTTGCATGGACCTTAAAGCTGGTGAGTGAGTCAGAAAGACTCATCAAATTCTTAGAGGAAGTGCTCTCAGACATTGGTTTTCATCGAGGCAATGTCAAAATCGAAGACGACCCTAAGATGTCTCAAGGTTGTTACAAGGTACCAAGGAAAGTGGCGAGTGGCAAAGGTTTCTTGGGTTTAGACTCAAAGATTCTAATAGAGAGAAGAAGAGAATCCTTTTAAACAAATGGAAATAGCTAGATAGAGTGGTTGAAGGCAATGCTTGTGGTGGGGCAAATAAAAATCACAAGACAAATGTGTGGAAATCACTCCATAAAATCTTCCACTACATTGAGCAGCATTTGTGGGACGAAAGTAAGATCACATCATTTCAAGCAACCTTGCTGGATTGGAAGAAGGCATACCTCGCAGGGTGGGGTGGAAAATATATCACTCATTACATCGTGAGTTAGCATGTCCCATACGCAAACAACGTATGCTCCATAAATCCCTACTCTACTCACCATTTTGTTTTATTCCAATGTAGCACATACTGTTCAACCATGGTTCTTATTTTGTCAAAACATACGGCTCATTGTCAATATGGTCCGCACAATGCATGAAAAAGATGCACTACATGGCAAGAAAAGGTTACTTTAAGCATACCAGACATGATGGTGGCAAAGATAGAGCCAATAGCCTATTAGAGTTACATCAATGGACTTATAGACGACTTCTACGTAGAGAAAGACAGAAAAAGCTTATTAAGAGTTCAAAAATTGCACGTTCTAGAGGAAGCAAAGGGCTTGGGTCAACTCAAATGCGGGGCAGCCCCATGCAAGGTGGTGACAATGAGGATTCCTAGGTGGGAGAAGATGGGCCTGATCTCATCATTTTTATTTTCTTTGTTGCACCCCTTCTTCCTCACTGTGTACCTCTTTGACGTCCACGTCCCTTAGCCAAACTTTTCCCTCTGTTGATGGTAGCATCCTTGCAGCCATCAAGCATCTTCTATCCTTTAAAAATAGCATTTTGTTGTATGGATCCAGGCTCTGTGGGTATTCGACTCCTGCCGCCAGGGCATGAGCTATGTAAGACATGAAACGAGGGGCCCTTAGTGCTTGGCACCCATACCCGATGCTAAAAAAGCATCCTTTCTGAATTCAGTGGCACAGGATACCTACCACACAATGTTGTAATAACTTTCATTGCAAAGAAAGGAAACTTTGCATTATCCTCAGAGTATTCCTTGTGGTATACTATGATCTACAAAACAATATCAAACATTCATGAGTTATTATTATTACGTGGACAATAGTGTCAAGTACTTGAATTTTGTTTCTACAAACCTTTTTGTGGTCAAAAGACCGATGTACTGAGACAATGCCGCATTATTGCCTTGCAATCCAGTGAAAAGTCCTTGCCTTGAGTCTCCTGATCTTCCAAGGAAACTATGAGCATACACAAGCACCTATCAACGATCAGATTTATCTCAATATTGCATATTGGTACATGGGCAAAACCATCTGCATGCCTTAAAGAGATTACCATTTGATTCTCATCCATTTCTAGCGTGGACCTTCCCCACAAGTGAATTGAGTGGCTATTTTCCATCTGGGCTAGGGGTGCCACGGAGATACCCATGTTCTCTAAGCCAAGATGTCTTGTGGTTAATTGGAAGTGCTCTTCTGTTGGCAAATTGGCTTCTCTAGACTTTTCCTTGTTGAATATATCTTTGATCAATTTCCCTAACCCAAAAACCGATCGTAAAAAGACATTAAAAAAATGAAAAAACGAGTGAAAACGGGGTGCAAAAAGCCCAGAAAATCAAGCGGTTAACCTTTGAGGATATTTGCGGACGCTTGTAGGGTGCCAAAGGCACATGCATCTACGCTCCGGTCATTATCCTAGAGGTCGAGCAACTAGCGAGCACATCGACTTACGGGGGTGCTCAATACCCCCTACCTTAGGTTCCGGGCCCTTGGCGGGGACCCAAGGTAGTACAACCCAAGACCCAAACATAGCGGCTAGTGAATCTTTACTTGACTACGATATTATGGAAGGGCATACTACACAAAACCCCAAGCAAGTAAACAAAAATGTACCTGTCTAGGACCCAGAGCCTAGATCTAGTTTGTTTAGTTGATTTAGAGAAAACTTTAGTAGAGCTACTTGCTCTGAACCTGCGGCTAGTGAAGCTAACGAACGTGAGGGAGAGGTAGATTCTCCTTTGGTATCTCAGGGAGAGCCTATACTCCCCAAGAGTTTCTACGTCGATATCCTGCGCGCTGCTTTCATGGAAGACCCTGCAAAGAAATCACCCCCCGAAGTTCTACTACCCAATGGTAGGAGTCTTGCGGAGGTGCAAGAAGTTGAGTGTTATATGCTAGGAAGAGGGAAATGGAGAGTTTCCTAGAACAACGATGAGCCATGAAAGGAAAGACCCATGGGACAATAGGCATAAAAATGAGCAATCGAGTGCTCATGAGTTAGTAGGCAATGTGGGTCAAACTGTGGGGAACAACAATGCTTCCACCTCAAGGGAAACCTCTAGTACGCCAGGCCTAAAAGGTTTATTTCTCAACAAAAATTGGGAATATGACCTACAACTTGAAACCTTGTCTGACCTGTGCACGGGTTACACATACCATATAGGTTGGTAAGAAATTCTACAATCTACTTCTAGCACCACAAGTCTAGAGGAGCGCAATAGATACTCTACAATGTCATCCATAGCATCATCCAATCGGAGAGAAAAAACCGAGGGATTAACATTCCTTCAACGGGCCTTATGAAATTCTTGGATACGGGCAAGGCCAGACAACCAACACTATCACAAATGGAAACTCCTTTAGTGAGTCCAATGGAACCTTCATACATTGTGTCGCCTACAATTTTGGTACAGCCTAAACCCACAAGTAGTAGTTTTACTTTTCCAAATCTAGCTCATCTGTCTCTTGGAGACACTACGGCTATGATACCTACTCCAGTGATGAGTACAAAAAGTACATCTTGGACCCCGTTTGTTAGCACTGCACCGCTACCTAGTAGCACAGTGCCCCCAACAATACCTACAGGTGTGCATCAATCCTATGTACCTATCGCACCTCATGCCCACGTAGCTCCCACACCCCCAATTATGCCAAGGGATCACACTCCACAATGGCATTATCCAAGCTCTTATTCAAGTGGAGCCGTACCATTTAGCAATAACATGTCGTATCCGGCATCGGCTATGCCTAGGGCCACACCTATGAACTTTGGACCACCACCATACGAGGTATGGGACCCCAGGTCCGTGCATATGCCAAGGCCAAGACAAACTCCCATCCCACATGTAGTTATAGGAGCCCGTGCACCTGTGACCATATACCTGCTTATTTAGGAGATTTGGCAACATTTTCTCAAACCATCGGTCGATCTATTGCTGAGAATATGCGTAACACGCCTGATAGAGATTCTAGAAGTAAGGCAATACAAATACCCAAGATCACACAAAAATTTAGTGGAGACAGGTATGTGAGAAATCATATCCTCGAGTGGATCTTGTAACTGGTTGAGCACATCTTCTAGGAAACAGGTTTCTAATTGATCATAGATCTGACACCATGGTTCACGCGGTCCCATTGCAGTATTGTTACACATGTAAAATGGCAACTGATGTTGGGAAAGATTCTCCTTATATGGATGTACTACCTGGGATGACTGAGTCGGACAATGTGGATTGGGTCCACTTAGCAGCAACCATAGACACTTGGGGAAATAGGGGGACGACCTAGGTAACACCTGAGGGGGATAAAATGCCACTACTCGTACCCTTAGATATTCTAGAAGCAATGCATATAGCTTCTGATGACCTACAAGATAAAGGCTTGAATGACATTGGAACTAGTAGCGTCTCAGAAGACTATAGACCACATGATTTGGAGTCAGAATCATCAATTGAAATTGACTCTGAGGACGAATAATCTGAGTTAAATCTTAGTGAAAATGTAGTGACAAACCATTCAGGGCCCAATGGTACCCTAGATGACAATCTATCCAAGGGAGCAAAAGATACAAGTAGCGATTCATCTAGTGACTCTTCACTAGAGATCAGACGTAATAAAAAATTAGACAATAAGGTTAAGAGATATAAGAGGCGATGATATCGAGAAAATGTGCGTGCTAGAATAAATGAAAAGGAATCTACCATAGAATGGCTTAATTATATAGGGGCATGTGATGCTCATATGAAGTTGGTAGATAATTGGGGTGAATACCTTCAAAGCATTATGTGGTGTAGTCCAAATCCATTGATATCGCACAACCAGAGGCTATAGAGAAGCCAAAGTTGAGCCATACCGTAAGGAGACGACAAAATTGAGAGTTAGCTGAACAACAAAAGGAATTAGTAGTGAAATTGCAGTCCACAAAATAGCAGAACCCCACAGAGTTACACCCTGCACCACCTGAACATTTCAAATGCTACACGACAGAGGAACGTAAGATTGTGTATACAAAGTCTCAAAGAAAACCTATCAATGGAAAGCAGTGGAGTTTATGGGGGCCAAGCGATAGTTGAGGAAATTGAGTTAGCAGACCCAGGAGAAGAGTCCAAACCTGTTTTCATTGCCCAAGATCTGACAGAGACTGAGGAGTGTGTACTTAAAGAACATCTCAAGGAATTCAGGGATATATTTGCTTGGACATATCATGATATGAAAGGTGCTCCACCTTCCATGGTGCAACACACAATCCCCATGAATAGCATTGCTAAACCAATTCAGCAATGACCATACCCAATGAATCCTAAATTTGCAAAGATCATTCAAGAAGAGATTGAAAAGCTTGTGAAATGCGGATTCATATACCCTATTGAGCACTCAGAATGGGTGTCTCCAATAGTGATTGTGCCGAAAAAGAATGGGAAACTCAGAGTGCGCGTGGATCTCAAGAAGGTCAATGCCGCCACTAGGAGGGCCATTACCCTTGCCATATTCAGAACATGTGCTTGCAAGAGTTGCAGGAAAGGAAGCTTATAGCTTTTTAGATGGGTACTCTAGATACAATCAAATCACAATTGCACTAGTGGACCAAGCTAAAACGGCTATTATAACCAAATTTGAAGTGTTCGCATTTTGTGTGTTATGGATTTTGGCTTAACCAATCCTCTTGCTACCTTTCAAAGATTAATAAACACTTCTTTTAGAAAATTGAGGGAGTTTTGCGAAGATTTCTTAGATGACCTTTGTGTTTATTCCTCTTGGAAAGAACATCTATCATGCTTACAAAAAGTGTTTGAGAAGTGAAAATTGTATCGCATCTCTTTAAACCCTTTCAAATGCCAATTTCGTGTTAAACATGGAGTCATTTTAGGGAATATAGTGTCCAAAAATGGAATTTACACAGATGAGAGCAAAATTAAAGGCATTGCTTAATTGTCACCACCTACAAACTATAAAGGAGTTCAAAGCTTCATGGGCCATGTTGGTTATTACCAATGGTATATTTTAAACTATATCGAGATAGCTCGTCCTTTGTAGAAGATTCTTATTGAGTTCCACTAGACCGCGGAGCGTGACCATGTTTATGAGTCATTAAAAAAGACCTTGAAAAGCGCTCCCATTCTATGAGTTCCTAATTGGAATATAATTTTCCATGTGCATATTGATGCATCAAACGTTTCTATTGGGTGTGTTCTAGCTCAACCAGGAGAACATAAATTGGACTACCCTATTAGCTTTGCAAGTCGTCAATTGAATGATGCCGAGAGAAACTAGACCACTATAGAGAGGGAAGGTTTAGCTATGATTTACGTAGTGAAGAAATTTTGCTACTACCTTCTTGCCAACAAGTTTTTTTTCTATGTGGATAATCAAGCCTTGTTGTATCTAGTAAAAAAACCTTGTTCCATGAGAAGAATTACACGATGGTTTTTAATTCTCATTGAGTTTGATTTTACCCTTATGGTGAGACCTGGTAAAAGACATGTCATGGCGGATCATTTGTCTCGCATACGTAATGGTGAAGCCCCTACTGGAGTCGATGATGAATTGCCTGATACTTCCTTATTTCTAGTAGAGACCATGCCTGAATGGAGTGAGAAGATTGTGAACTTTCTAGTTCATGGTTTTCCACCCAAAGAGCTTTGTAAGGACATAGCTCAAAAACTATTAAAAGAATGTGAACTTTATTCTCTCATTGCAGGAACTCTCTATAGGCTAGGGAAAGATGATATTCTTAGACGTTGTGCCTGTGAGGATGAGTATTTATACATACTACAAGAAGCCCACATGGGTATAGACAAAGGACATTTATCAGGGGAACTAACAGCTAGAAAGGTGTTGCAATCACGCTATTGGTGGCCTACCTTATTCAAGGATGCATCACTTTTTGCAAAAAGATGTGATGAATGCCAACATTACAAGATCACACAGCGAAAGGATAAGATGCCCTTACATATAGTGAAAGTGACTCAACCATTTGCAAAATGGGGTTTGGACTTTGTAGGCCCAATTAGTCCGGCAGCTCGTAGCACTTAGTCTCTATATATTATCGTTTCCACTGACGATGTGACAAAGTGGGAAGAAGCCAGGGTGACACGTAAGGCTCATGCAAGGTCAGCTACCAAGTTTCTCTTTGAGAACATTATTACAAGATTTGGTTGTCCCTTTGAGATTGTGAGTGACAATGGCACTCATTTTATAAATGGAGTGATAAAAGAACTCACTACCAACTTCACAATAGCTCACCATAAGTCCACACCTTATTATCCACAAGCAAATGGCCAAGCTGAGAGTACCAACAAGATCTTAATCTCTATCTTGAAGAAAATGGTGGAAGCTCATCGCATAGATTGGGATTTGAAGCTGACTTCAGCCCTATGGGCTTATCGTACTTCTTACAAAGTGGCTATTAATTGTACACCATTCAAAATGGTATATGGCCAAGAAATAATTATGCCATGGGAGTTTGTAATTCCTAGTCTGCACATAGCTTCACAAGACGATTGGGATGGTAACCCTTTAGTTGAGCGCTTATATATCCTTGAGAGGTTAGATAAAGAAAGGAAATTGGCTGTGCAAAACGCACTTGTGGAGAAAGATAGGAGGAACAAATGGTTTGACCATCATCTAAAGAACAAGGATATCAATGTTGGTGATAAAGTCCTTATGTATGGAGTACGTAACAAAATGAAAAAGTTGAAATATGCGGAAAATGGACCATATAGAGTATGTGAAATCACCCCACATGGAACCATGTGTGTGGAGACTCTTGATGGAGTTGAAACCATCAGATTCCTCTATGGTAGCAAATTTAAAAAATATTATGATCCATTAAGCCAAGAGGAGCTACGTGGCATCCATTAAAAAAAGCCAACCAAGGCATAAAAAGAATTGAAGAAGATACAAGCTCAAGCTGAGGCTAAAGAGCGACAACAACGCATAAGATGCCAACGAGAGGCCAACCTTAGGGTTACACATGCATTCCACGTTGAAACAGAGGATGATTGGTTGGACTCTGACACACCTCTAGATACCCTATTGATCCAAATAAAACCTATGGAAAAGTGCTAAATACCGCCTTATTGGACACGAACTCTAAGTATAATCTACTATCATATGAGGTGTGGTTTCAGTTAGAGAAGCCACCGCTATCTGAGAGTATTATCAAAGTCAAGGGTGTCAACAAGAAAAAAATTGTTGTTTTTGGAATCTGGCACACTTCTATCAATTATGACAATGGGGTTGTAGTTCAAGACTTTTTGGTTATGCCTGCTGGAACTATGGAGGGTGATATAAACCTAGGATGTACGTGGATGATAGCCACCAAATGCACTATTGATTGGGGGACTGGGGGTGTCACAAGGTAGAAACCAACTCTTAGCCCTACCACTCAAGCCATAGTCCCTGAGATATTGACTCTTAAGGAAAATAAACCCAAAACATTGCATACCCAAGAGGTTGAACCATTTGTCCCCATAGCCTAACTCTCTAGAGATTCAACTGTTGTAGTTGAAATAAAGCTGGAGACACACAAGATCCATCCTTATATAACAAAGAAAACATACAAGTGGGTCCCTAAATATTCTTTAGCAACCGTAGCTAGTGCTTAAATACAAGACCTTGGTAAGAGACGTCCCACTCGCCCCAAGAAATGTAAAGAAATGTTGCATTGGATTCCTAAAAAACTATTGGAAGCCCAAGGCTACTATGAAGAAAATGATAAAACGTGGGTGCCAAAACATAAACTGTGATCTTACATATCACCTGACCCATGTGAGCCCAATCCCGTAGCTCCAAAACAAATTAACGATTGCGGAAAGAAAAAAATCACAAAATGCTACACACCCGCTCCATAGCTAGTTTGGGTACCGAAGAAAGAACGATTTGTTCCACCTAGCTCAGGAACAGGGAATTCAAATGAAGCTTCTTTCTCTTCATGTAGTTCCTATATGAAAATAGAAGCTTCGACACAACCTCCACCTACCACTGCACATATCCATACAAACAAGGAAGAGTTTGCACCTCTCGTTGTAATTTCACTACCTACAAGAACGTTGCAAATAAAATCATGGGTGAGTATCTTACCACCCTTGCAACTAGATGAAATGCATAGGGTGGTCGAAAAATATTGGTTAAAGCCTTCGCCCATAACAACTTGGAGCAATTGGTTTCAAAATGTGATGACATCATTCCAAAAGGTATGATCTACACAAGGAAGGGGGAAGTGTTTGCTGACATCCATCATTCACTTGATTCCCTCTCATCCTTCCTCCCTGACCTCTCAATCTCCCAATCTTAGGGAAATGTATATATAAAGCCTTATACTCACAAAACAAGAAAAAAAGAAAGTAAATGAGAAAGAGCCACCAAACAAAAATCTAGAAGCCTACAAGTTCAATACATAACACAAAATCATAAAAACACATTATGCACAAGGACACGACCTTTTGACATGACCCTTGTAATATTTTCACTCTAACCATCATCTATCTGTGTGTACAGATATGGCTAGTACACTAGAGTCATCCACTCCTACCTTGGGTGAGAGGTACCCTCTTTACTTTGCACAAGTGTTTCACATAGTCTACCCGGTGCTTGTATGTGAATGGGATTTGGTAGGTAAGCATGTGAGAGAAATTTTGAGGAACTAGAATGGTTGATACGTATTTTGACCACAACTGATCCATACTTAGTAGAGGACATCACCTCGATTGCACAAGGCTACCCTCTTGACCAAGATGACTATAGGCGTCTAGTGACCTTCTTAGTAAATAGTGGTGCGCCCTCTAATGCTGAAGACGATTACCATGATTACACGTATGGCACATATGGTCTCACGGATGATGACTTTGTTTTTCTCGACGATGAGGATAGGGGTTTATCCTTAGGGTTCCCCCCCCAATCTCTACAGTATCTATTCCCTTGACTCTCTAAGGGGAGTGCAAATAATTAGGTTAGGGTTCCTTATGTTGTTTAATTGTGTTCAATAAGGGTTGTACCTCTTCCCATTGATGTGCCTCTTAGAGGTATTCTTTGTGTTTCCTTGTGTGTACAGGAACGTGTTGCTATTGTTAGGATTTGGAGCTTCATGGAATCTTTCTCTCATTCACTCTTCAAATCAAGCGCAATCATCAACACAAACAGGTTTTTCTTGTCCATTAGCATTGCCCCTTAATTTTTTGGCATCACTGTTTGTCTACTTTAATTGTGATTGGTAGAATAATATTCAACACATTTTCTTAGTATCAAACATTAAATTCAATGTAATTTTTTGTCATAATCACTTGTCTAGGTTTAAAAATCAAGCAATCCGACTAAGCTAGTTTGACCAAAGCTAGGCGTTAGAGATCTTCTCTTAATACCATGGGGAATGCCTTCCTAATAATCAATGGTTACTCAGGTTCTTAATCCGATTTAGGCAGCATTGTGTGAAATGTACTAGGGCTTTCTAGTGGTCTTGGTCCCTATTGACCGTTAGCTTAAGTATTATAAAGGGAGTTTACTATTGTGATGAGCCTAGGGAGGGTAACAATCCCTCCAAAGGTACAAAATTAAAATGCTAAAAAAATAATAATCAAAGTGCCACAATCTAAAATCTAAGCGGGAAGAGAAATCTCAGCTTGATTTGGTACTTCACTCACATGTATCACCTATGATACTAGAGCCCTATAGGTTCCCAATGTGGGCGCTTTTCCTTGAAAAGAAAAGAACCCAAGGCATACACATCAAATTTGAATCAATGTGAGAAGACTTTGGGGGGTCAAAGAAAAGAAAATAAGTCAGACAATGATTTCATGAGCAATTCCTTTTATCGTAGCTTACTATAAGGTCTTCTAGGTATAGCCTCTAGTCAGTCCTCGAACATGAAATACTTGGCTCTCGCGATTAAACAACTTAATTGACTAGAGAAAATTGAGAAGCCTGCCCATGGTATTAATAGTTGATCTCTAGTGCCTTTTGACTGTTAAATTAGCAACCCCGGACTTCTTAAGTTTTTGACTTTACAAATGGTCATGTGTATGATTATATTACAATTTAATGCTTATTGCTGACAAATTGTTTAATATTCTGTTACCAATCAATTTGTCTGTCTACAATTGCATATGCTTTTTAACTATATATAAGAATGCAATTATTGTCCCAATTTGTTTGATTTTGCATTGACTGAAGAAGGCTAAGGACATTCATCTCAAATGCTCTTCCACCTCGATGAATGAGCTTCAACTCAATAGCTTCTGAGGATGGAATCTACATCAGGAAGGGGGACATGTTAACCATCGACGCCGACTTCTAGTAGTCATCCGGGCTGGTCAGTCCAATAGGGAAAGGGTAAGAGTGATCCCCGATGAGGGGTGCACTTTAACTGGAACATTCAAGGGTTAGTTGGTTAAGCATGGGCCCCCAATTGTGAATGGGTGAGCTCATCTAAAAATCACCTAAACCTAAAAATCACTCATTCTCTCATTTGTGCAATTGAAGAGTGCTCTTGCTCCATCTCCATCTTCTTCTTCATGTCCTTGTGTGTGTGTATGCGTGAGAGAGAGAGAGAGAGTTGCAACAGCACGACGGTGGCAAGGCGGTTGTGCACGGCACGATGGTAGCTCCCTCTTCTTCGCGGTGAGGAATCCTCCATGAAGGCAAGCGTAGGGCGGTGAGTGACACACCCTTGCTCTCTTGAGCTTACTAGATTAATCTGATTGTGTACTTGTAGCCATTTGTGGCTCGCACACAGTGTATGGAAAGTCCCTTGCTTTGACACGTGCGACAGTGCACACAAATCTTTACCAAATGATTGTTGGCTGCCTCATTTATGTATGCAACAGGAGGCCGGATATTCAGTTTGCAATCTCACAGGTTTTCAGATTCATGCATAGCCCAGGGTCTAAGCATTGGCAGACTGTCAAGAGGTTTTTTTGCTACTTGAGTGGCACTTTACACCCTAGCTTGTTTTATCCCAAGGGGGGATCATTGCCACCAGATTTACATGCTTTTTTGGACTCGGATTGGGCCACTTGTTTTGACACACGAATGTCCAGAAGTGGTTTTTGTTTCATGCTTGGCAGCTCATGTATATCATGGTTGAGAAAGAAGTAACCTACTGTGGCCACTTCCAATCATGAGGGTGAGTACAAGGCAGTCTTCACAGCTACGGTTGAGTGTGTATGGCTCATACGCCTTATGGCTGATTTGGGTGTTGGACAGGGCATTGCAACAACTATCTACACTGACAGTCAGAGCAAATTGGTAGTTGTGAGAAACCCAATTTTTCATGCTCACACAAAGCACATGGAGGTGCATTACCACTACGACAGGGAGAGGCTCTCAGTAGGAGAGATCAGCTTGGCTTATGTGCCAACACAAGACAACCCTTGAGATCTTTACACGAAGGCATTGTCACATGAGAAATTTGAAGCTTTTCGCAAAGATTTGGGCTTACTCCCTTTCGTGGATTGATCATGTCCTCAAGGCATGGCACTTCCCTATACTCTATGTGCTAGCTCTCATTCACGATCGGGGGGATTTGTTACCATATACATGTGGTAGTGATGTGTGTGAACACACTTAGGACTGCTGGGAAAGTTTTTTCCCTCCCTAGGAGGTTTTCCCCCCGTGCATTGTATATACACTCATCAATCTAGGGCTATCTTATCTTTCCATTGCACACTAAGTAATACACACTCTATTGTGTGCCTTAAGCTTCCATCATCTTCTCCAAGCTGTGTGAGCTTTCCTCCAGCCCTAATTCCAACATGTTGGCTATGCCACACCACTCTGTGCCCTCCCCAACCTTGAGCACTCGTGAACCATGCTTGCAGTTGTTCCCCCAGTCACCCTCCCCCCCTATCTGGCTACCCAAGGTCCCATCTAATCCACTATGTGATTCCCTCCTAGGTCCTCAACACTCGTGATAGAGAGAGAATGCTTCATAAAGCTCATGTTATAGCTTTGCGCCTAGAAAGAGGGGGAGGGAGAACCCGACCTGCGCCCCATACCCTCACAACGACCTTCCTTTTAATCTTCTCGTATCTTGTAAGACTGGGGCATCAAAGGAGGGGGGGAAGAGAGAGAGAGATCCTTGTGACATATTAATTTCACACTCCTTCCTCCCTCCTGTAGCCTCATACTCTACAAACAATTGCAAGGCTCTCTTGTGTTGCTGATCTTGGGGCCCCCCTAAATTTTGAAAGCTTATAGCTTCCATGCCCTCGATCACGAGGACCCTCCCAGAATTGCTAGAGCATGAAAAAAGAAAATTCCCCCGGGTACTGTGCACCTTCGGCCTGACATACGTTGGTGCATCCAAAGTTGGTCGGAGCAGGAAAATGGTCTATGCCAAGCAAAGGCGACAGGCAGGTGCAGTGGTGTGCAGAAGGCTAGGGCAGGTACTAAGGTCCTGGGCAGCCAAAGGGTAGCGGAAGTGTATGTTTAAAGCGGTTTTTTGGGCCAAAGAAGGAGTTGAGGGATGGTCCAAATGGGATGGCAGATGAAGGTGTCCAAAATTCCGAGTTGGTGCTTTGGAATGTAGTGTTTAGTGTGCTCTAGAAGCCGATCTAGAAATCTCGTCAAATGGAGCCCTGGTGTGGAAGATACTAAAATTCAAAGTTAGAAGGTGTTGCAGATCCCCGACGAGCACGATAGCTGGGGACAGGTGGCCCAGGCTGATGTTAGTGGATGCATGTGTAGAGCTCAAATTATGGAGGGTTCTTGTTTTCTTGGATTGCCAATCGCAGCTCTGGTTAGCAAGTTATAGCCAGTTGAAATTTTTTCGGGGGCTAGTTGTGGGCCAAGTCGACCTTATCTGGGAATGTGCCATTTGGCATCTTTGGGGTCTTGGCGAGATTTTGGAGGATGGTATGCATCAATTGAAGTCAACAAGAATTTACAGCTTGACAATTGAAGCTACGATGACGGAGATATCGCGTTAGGAAGTTTGGTGGTGGTTGTTGACAAAGCAATCTCGTATGTTTTTTTCCTAGTTTTGCGGCATTGATTTGCAGCCTTGGGGACCTGGGAATGCGGTGGGAATTGGCAAGTTCAAAGTCTGAGTCTTCAGCTTCAGATAGTGCTTCACAGCTCAAAAATCTAGTCACCAGGCACGGAATGGGGGAAGGTTAAAATTGGGATCTAAAAGCAGTCTTTCATGAGGTTTTTTAAAGATTTTCAAAGCCTTTGAAGGCTCAATAGACCAGTGATTTCCACGTGGCACAGGGATAATCCCACATGTGGATGGGAGAATAGGGAGCACGGGGTATATGAGGCAGGGCAGGACTCCTCCATAGGCATCAAAGAGGAGAGAACTCGCCGGTGGATCTCAGCGATGGTGTGAACGGGGCTTGACGGAGCAAGCACTACGTGGGGGGTAATGCCCGCTGTTTTGGTGGTCGATTGCCGCGCAGGGTGGTGGTGTTGTATGGTGCTGCAGGGGTAGGCAGCGGCCAGCAGGAAGCACTGAGTATGCTCATGGTGTTGATGTGGCATGTGCCCTGAAGAGTCGACTTACCACGAGTAGCCACCCCATCCAAATTTTGTGAAAGTGTGAGGGAGGGCACTAGCAATGTCCCTAGTGCCTCCCTTCAGGTTCTTGAGAGAGAGAGAGAGAGAGAGAGAGAGAGAGAGAGAGAGAGAGAGAGAGAGAGAGAGAGAGAGAGAGAGAGAGAGAGAGAGAGAGAGTAAGAGGTTGGAATCTAGACTATAGAAGAGTTCTGGGTGGCCATTTCAAAGGACGACCAAGAGGGGCGCCATGTGGAAAGCTAGCAAAGGGTGGTCACTCAGAGCAAGTGGGTCGAATGGGTCAAAGGGCAAAGGAAAGCAAACCGAAGCGGACCAAAGGGACAGATGGAATGCAGATGGGTCAAAAGCCCAAAAAGCCAAATTGAAAGGTAGAAAGGGTAAGGTTAAAAGGAAGAAAATAAAAAATAAAACATGCCAAGGGGCAATAGCGACATCGCTAATGCCCCCCCCCCCCAAAGAGCAAAGAGAGCATATAAAAATTGAAGCGGCTACCTCCTCCTAAGATGCCAAATGAGAATGCGAGATGGGCCAATAAGAGGGAAATTTCCAAAAGTGAAGCCCCCCCCCCTAAAAAAGTCAAATTTTAATCAAATTAAGGGCTTTTTTTGGTGACGTTTGAAGCCTACAAAGCGGAGTTCTTTGATAGATCAACCCCTTTGTAATTGTTTCTTGAAGATTTCGTTGGTGATGGTAGTGCAAGCTTTTGTACATGCCTTTTGAAGTGGAATCAAGCCATTGTCGCCCAGCTTTGCTGTTGTTTCCCCTTCCTCCGTTCTCTTTCTCTTGCTTTGGTGTTTCCCCTCCATACCGGCAGTGTGGATGTGTGTGCCCCCCAGACCGACGGTGTTCTGTGTGAGAGAGGGAGATTGAGTGGCTGTGTGCATATGTAAGGGTGGATACAGGCCTAGTGGTAGTGCATGTGCTTTGTGTAGTGGATTTGTGGAGTGTGTGAGGAGTGGAAATCAGGAAAGCAGTGGTCTGCTAGTGTAAAGTGTGTTTTTGAAGGTGTTTTCGGAGAGGATAGGGGTGTTGTGGATGTCCTGAGCTATAGAGAGGCCTTTGTTGTTGTGCCGGGTGTGTTCCCCCATTCCTCCTCTCCATATTCTCGTGCCTCCATGGAGGAGCACATTGATTGCTCCCAGTTGATCGAAAAGAAACAATTTTTCTCGTTGGAAGTCATGGTGACAAGAAGCTATGGACCGATTTTCACAGGCGAGGAAGGCCCTTACGAGTAGATGTCAGATTTTGAGCTGTATATGCTATCGTTGCGTATGCCGAATGAGGATAGCAAGATGCAGATTTTTCCTTTGATGATGCGTGGTAAAGCTAAAGTATGGTATGAAGCGTTGGAAGGCGAGCCAATGCAGGCATGGCCGGCTCTACGGGCAAGGTTTCTTCACGACTTTCACAAGGAGGTGTCACCAGTCAAGATGGATGCAAAGCTGAAGGCGCTTAAGCAGGATGTAAGTGAAGAATTCAATCTGTTTTTGGGTCATTTTGAAGCGTTTTGGGCAAACTTAGTGACAGCCATGAAATTGGCTAATGGAGACTACTTTAAACTAGATAATTTCATGGCATGTCTGCATCCCAATGTGAGAGAGAAAGTTGATTTTGAGAGCCCAGTGAATTACAATGGTGCGGTAGCAATTGCACGGTCGAAGAGCACAAAGATAAAGAAAAAGATAGAGCAAGGTGTGTCGGGCTATGAGACGATGGCCCCTACTCAACCGCAGAGTCCAAGGGAGGCTATGCATGAAGAAAATTGTGGTAACCGAGGTGTAGGTGTTGTGCTGAAAAATTGGGTACACAAGGTGCAAGATTTGTATGAGAAAATGCAGGAGTTGTGGCTCAATGTCATGGATAGAGGGTGTCCAAGAGAAGAAAGAGGTAGGGCAAGGCCGCTGCCAAGTAGGTGCTACAATTGCAGAGAAGAGGGGCACTATGCACTTGATTTTCCTCAGCCACAGAGAGAGAGAGAAGAAGCATCTACCCGCTTTTTGGTAGAGGTTGAGGTCAAGGGCAGTTTAATGGTCCAAGAGAACAAGCGGTGGAGAATCTTGTGCAGCGAGCTCCGCCAAACGGAGGTGAGGTCCCAAGAGTGAACATCATCGGGGTGGATAACTAGGATGTCAAGATTTTGGCCAATAAGAGAGCAAGAGTTGAGAGGGAGACAAAGATAGAATGGGAAACCAGATCTCGAAAAGACAAAGAGAAGGTGTACAAAGGTAGAGAGCAGCCCGAGCCTACCAAAAGAAGAAGGCGTCGCAAAATCAAGCAAGAGGATTTCCAGTTAGGGCGTGGCTATCCCGAGTACAACCTGGTAAGTGATGTTCAAAATCAGAAAGCAAACATTATTTTTGGTCAGTTGTTATCTTTAAATCCAAAATTAAGGAGGCAGTGGTCCATAAGTGTTAGCACTAAGCTGCCAAGAGCTAAGGGGAATGTGCAGGCAGTGCAAAACATGGCTTTAAGGGTAGGTAACCCCATTGATGTTCTTCCACTGGTGGATGTCGTTATAGAAAAGAGGATGCAGGTACAAGCCTACATAGACGATGGAGCACAGGTTTGTGTCAAGCAGCCATGAAAGAGACGGGAGTGAAGGTAGTGGTCAAGTTGAATGTGCATATGAGGATTCCTAACCATACTAAGGCCAGATGTTTGGGTGTGGCTCAAGATGTGAAGGTCAAGGTGATGGGGATAGAGTGCCTGATAGACTTTTTTGTGATGAAGGCAGGAGATAATGCTTATCCGATCATTTTGGGTAGTCCATGGCTTTTGGTGATAGGTGCTAAGCAAGGTTGGGAGAGAAAAGTGTTCACCTTGCCTGCCAAAGAGAGGGGAAGACAGGTTGTGCTTGATTTGAAGACTAAGGAGAGAAATTCTTGTCCTATGGTAGTTAAATATGAGGAGGACACGACGATCTACAAGTACGAGACAGAGACGGGCTATGATGAAGGAAACACTAGCACAGAGGAAGAGGAGAACGAGGACGACATACTGAAGATAGACGCAGACTTGTTCGGAGTCACCATAGATGACTCCCCTCCCAAGGAAAAAGGTATGCAGCCTCAAGCTCATGGTTTAAGCATGGAGGAGGTTTGAGCATGTTAAGTGAAGATTTTACCAAGGGTGAAAAGGAGGGTTATGCTCAACTGTGTGAGTCTTATGCAAACCTATTTGCGACAGAGTACAAGCATTTGCATGGTGCAAAATGGGTAGAGCACAAGATTGTTCTCAAGGAGGGACATAGGCCTAAGGAACAGAAGCTAAGAAGACTAGGGGAAATCCAAAGGGAGGCCCTTTGGGAGGAGATCAATAAGTTGCTAGATGCAGGCATTATATACCTGTGAAAGAGTCAGAGTGGGTCTTGCCAGTGGTCATAACTCCTACAAAAAATGGGAAATAGAGAGTGTGTGTTGGCTACAAGCCACTGAATGCAGCGACCAAGAGGAATCACTATCCATTGCCATTTCAAGACGAGATCCTAAACCAGGTGGCTGGGCACGAGAGATACTCGATTATGGATGGATTTTCGGGGTACTTTCAGATATGGATTGCACTCAAAGACCAATTGAAGACCACATTCATATCTCCATGGGGTTGTTTTGCTTACCGCAGGATGCCTTTCGGATTGGTGAATGCATATGCTATCTTCCAAGATTGGATGAACAAGGTATTTGGTCCATACTTGGGCCGATTTATCAGGGTCTTTATGGATGATATATGATGCTATAGTTCAAGATTAGAGCACCTATTGAAGTTGGAGTTATGCTTTCAAAGGCTTGATGAGGAAGGAGGTCAACTAAACCCCAAGAAGTGCAAGCTAGCATAACCTCGAGTGCAGCTGTTGGGTCATGTGGTTTCGCAAAACGGTATAGAGACTGATCCCGAGAAGGTGAAGGCATTGATGTGTCAAAGGTTTGGCTTCGTTTGTTCATAAACTGAAGTATCTATCACGTTTCTTTTGGATGTTGTCGCAATTCGTGCATCCTCTTCAAAAGAGAGCTCAGCAGGTGCATGATTATGAGTGGGATGAGGAAGCTCAGAAGGCTTTTGATAGGGTCAAGGAAATTTTGTGTCAATTACCAATGGTGTGTCCTTCCAATCAAGAGGACGACTTCTATGTGTCTATGACAGTGGTCATAGTTGCTATTGGAGCGGTTCTACTACAAAAGGTAGGGAGAAGCTACAAGCCCATATACTTTAAGAGTAGGGTGATTATCCCAGGAGAGGCTACTTACATCGAGGCAGAACAATGGGTGATGGCTCTAGTCTTTGCTTGCAGGAAACTTAAGGTGCATTTAATTGTGCGGAAGTTTTTTGTGTTGACAGCTAACAATCTATTGCTAGAGGTAGTGTTACATTTGAAGCCAAGAAGGAGGATTATGAAGTGGGTATTGGAGCTACAAGAATTTGAGTTTGAGTTCAAGTTCAAGGTAGATCACACGAGTTGGTCTCACTTGGCAGACATTCTTGTCAGTAAGGCCGGCCAGCCTATCCAAGAGTGGTGCGAGATGAAGCTAAGGAGGAGCCTGATTTGGAGGATGCTTTTACAATGTGGTTCGACGGAGCATATCAAAGATTTGTGCAGAAAGTAGGAGGAGGTGTGATGATACACGACCCAGACGACCAAGCTATATTTTCAAAGGTGTACAATGTGGAGGATGTTCACACCAACAACGAGGCAGAGTACCTCACTCTACATTTGGGTTTGAAGCAGTTTATAGAGTTCGGCATTTCGAGGGTGGTGGTGAAGGGAGATGCGTTGCTAATTATCGAGCAACTGCTAGGCCAATGGTAGGTAAAGGGAGATTATTTGAAGCATTGGATTGAATATCCAGTTTGGAGGCTTTGCAGATGGACATAGAGGCAACGGAAGACTACTATGTGAAGTAGAGAGAGAAGCGGGTTGCCAAGTTCAATCAGAGCCTACCCGACAAGAGGATAGAAGAAGGAGACCTGGTCATGAAGTATGAAAGCTACCTGGATTTCACATTCCAGAAGAAGTTCAAGAAGAAGTGGACGGGTCCATATAAAGTGCAAAAGACCTTTCCGAATGGGACCTATCAGCTGGTAAGAGAAAATGGCAAGCTTCTTAGGAACAGGGTGAATGGTGTGCGGCTCAAGCTGTATTTCGAGAGGGATCTAGTGCTCGAAGTGCATCAAATTGTAGTCAAGGGGGGTGGGCAACCCACCTAAAGCATGCGGTGTGTGAGGGAAGAAAAAACAGAGTTTTTTGTACATAGCCTGTACATAGGTTTGTGGTCTTTGTGGGTGTTTTTAATTGTCAGTTTGGTGTGCCAGTTTTAAAGTTTTGTACTTATACTTTTTGTCGAACATAAATATTCGACGAAGAGGATGGGTAATGATGGTGCAGCCAAAGTCAGTCCGAGCTGGAAAATGGTCTATACCAAGCAAAGGCGACAGGCAGGTGCAATGCAGAAGGCTAGGGCAGGTACTAAGGTCTTGGGCAGCCAAAGGGTAGCGGAAGTGTATGTTCAAAGACGTTTTTTAGGCCAAAGGAGTTGAGGGATGGTCCAGATGTGATGGAAGATGAAGGTGTTCAAAATGCCGAGTCGGTCCTCTGGAATGTAGTGTTCAATGTGCTCTAGAATCCGGTCTAGACGGCTCATCAAATGGATCTCCGGTGTGCAAGATACTGAAGTTCAAAGTAAGAAGGCGTTGCAGATCCCCGACGGACAGGGAAACTGGGGACAGGTGGCCTAGGCTGATGTTAGTGGATGCATGTGTAGAGCTTGAATTATGGAGCATGCTTGTTTTCTTGGATTGCCAATTGAAGCTCTGGCTAGCAAGTTATGGTCAACTGAAAATTTTTCAGAGGCCAGTTGTGGGCCAAGTCGATCGCATCTGGGAATGTGCCATCTAGCATCTTTGGGGTCTTGGCAAGATTCTGGAGGATGGTATGCATCAATTGAAGTCAACAGGATTTTACAGCTTGAAAAATGAAGCTACGATGACGGACATATCGCGTTAGGAATTTTGGCAATGGTTGTTGACAAAGCAATCTCGGATGTTTTTTTGCCAGTTTTGCAGCATTGATTTGCAGCCTTGGGGACCTGGGAATGCGGTGGGAATCGGCAAGTTCGGAGTCTGAGTCTTCGGATTTTGATAGTGCTTCGCATCTCAAAAATCGGGTCACCATGCAGGGAATGGGGAAAGGTTAAAGCCGGGATTTAAAAGAAGTCTTTCATGAGGTTTTTTAAAGATTTTCAAAGCCTTTGGAGGCTCAATAGACCAGTGATTGCCACGTGGTGCAGGGACAATCCCACATGTGGGTGGGAGAATAGGGAGCAACGGGTATCTAAGGCAGGGCGGGAGTCCTCCATAGGCATCAAAGAGGGGAGAGGTCTCCCGTGGAGCTCAGCGATAGTGTGAACGGGGCTTGACGGAGCAGGCGTTGCCTAAGGGGTAATGCACATTGTTTTGGTGGCCGATTTCCGTGCAGGGTGGTGGCGCTGTATGGCATTGTAGGGGTCGGCGGTAGCCAACGGGAGAAGCTAAGTCCGCTCGTGGTGCTGACGTGGCATGTGCCCTGAAGGGCCAGGTTCCCATGAGTAGCCACCCCCTCCAAATTCTGTGAACGTGTGAGGGAGGGCACTAGCGATGTCACTAGTGCCTCCCTTCAGGTTCTTAACAGAGAGAGAGTAAGAGGTCCGAATCCATACTACAGAAGAGTTCTAGGCGGCCATTTCAAAGGACAACCAAGAGGGGCGCCATGTGCAAAGCTAGCAAAGGGCGGTCAGTCCGAGCAAGTTGGTCGAATGGGTCAAATCGCAAAAGAAAGCAAAGCCAAGCCGACCAAAGGCGCAGATGGAAAGCAGATGGGTCAAAAGCCCAAAAAGCCAAATTCAAAGGTTAAAAGGGAAAAAATAAAAAATAAAATATGGCAAGGGACAATAGTGACATGGCTAATGTCCCACCCCCCCAAGTGCAAAGAGAGCAGATAAAAAATGAAGCGGCTACCTCCTCCAAAGATGCCAAATGAGAATGCAAGATGAGCCGATAAGAGGGCAATTTCCAAAATTGAAGGCCCCCCTTAAAAAAGTCAAATTTTAATCAAATTAAGGGCTTTCTTTTTGTGTTGTTTGAAGCCTACAAAGTGGAGTTCTCTGATAGATCAACTCCTTTGTACTTTTTTCTTGAAAATGGCCATGGTGATAGCAGTGCAAGCTTTTGTACATACCTTTTGAAGTGAAATCAAGCCACTGTTGCCCGGCTTTGCTGTGGTTTCCCCTTCCTCCCTTCGTTTTCTCCTGCTTTGGTGTTTTCCCTCGGTACCGGCATTGTGGATGTGTGTGCCCCCTTGGACCGACGGTGTTCTGTGTGAGATAGTGAGATTGAGCGGCTGTGTGCGTATGTAAGGGAGGAGACAGGCCGTGGCAGTAGGTGTGCTTTGTGTGGTGGATTTGTGGAGTGTGTAAGCACTGGAAATCGGGCAAGCGATGGTCCGCTAGTGTAAAGTGTGTTTTTGAAGGTATTTTTCGAGAAGATAGGGGTGTTGTGGATGCCCTAAGCTATAGAAAGACCTTTGTTGTTGTGTCGGATGTGTTTCCCCATTCCCTTTCTCCAACGTTACCCCCCCTCTCTCTCTCTCCATCCGTCTCTCTGCTACACGTGTGAGATAGCCTCTCTCTCTCTCTCTCTCTCTCTCTCTCTCTCTCTCTCTCTCTCTCTCTCTCTCTCTCTCTCTCTCTCTCTCTCTCCACATGCCATTTCCTTAAAAAAAAAAACCATCTCTCTTCATCTCTCGCTCCTCCATGTCCCCACCAACCCTTTTTCTTCTATTAAACCAAACAAAAGAATCTGCATAGATGCTAATTAATAAAACATCTCTTCCACCCTATTTTGGGTCTAGGGTCAAAATTTGGAAAAAGGTAATTAACTTGTCATGCAGATTCCCTTGAAATCTTATAATCTTATAATTTGAAAGGAAAAGAGGCCTCGCTTCATGTTTCCTCCCTCGCGAGTTACTCTCTTTTGTGTGCCTTTCTCCTCCATGGGAGAAACAATTTGGCACATGCCCTCCATCTCTTGGCCTCTTTGCACATCGGTCCTTGCAGCGGAGATAAGTGGCCTCTAGATTCATCTCTATGTTCACCACACCTTGCACCAGTGAATTGCAACAAACCAGGGTATGCGCACACACAATCATGATGCAAGGAAAAGCCAAATAAAAACTCTCTTTATCTGTTCCCCGCTTGTCTTGATCAATGGCTGTCATCAAAAATGATCTTTGTCTCTCTGCGCGCCCTACTGCTGCTGTTACAACATGTATATCTCTCTCCTCCACTTGCAACTCTCCCACTACAGGACAAGCTGCCACATTAGCAAGTAGAGCACCATGACCTCTCACCATCCTATCGGACGAAGCAGACCAAGGAAAACCGTTCTCTTCGTCTTGGATGCCCCTCACACATATCATCTCTTCCTCCCTCTCGGCTTTCCGTGCGCATTGCTTGCACAAATGAAAAAATATATCTCTCTCTCTTTGCATTACTTCACATGCCATCTCTCTCTTTCTCTCTCTCTCTGTCTCTCAAGGTTTGCACATGTAGTGCTCCTAGTGTCAAAAATGGTGGAAAGTCATGCTTGACCCACTTCCAATGCTGCACATACCTGCCCATTTGAATCACAGGATCCATTGGTAGCTCACCGCTGCCATCAGGATTGAGTAGCCCTCGTTCTAATGTTCGTTGCCAATGATGCACCATTTGCTTGGGGGACCGGGTCTTTCATTGGCTTGGAGCAGTGTCAGAGTGCTCTCTCGCTCTCTCTCTCTCTCTCTCTTCCTTTGTCTCACTAAAATGCTTGTAGACCGCCTGCATGTGCTCAATATGCAACGATGGCTGTTGGCAAAGTGCAAGGACCGCTTCTTCACTAGATCCAACACGTGTGTAAACTCTCCCTCTCTCTCTCTCTCTCTCTCTCTCTCTCTCTCTCTCTCTCTCTCTCTCTGTCTCTCTCTGTCGCCTCCATGTGTTATTACCACCTTTTTCTCTTCAAAGTCGGCACAACATCTCGCGAGATTCTCTGTAATGAATCCTAATTTCAAAATTTAAGCCACCTTAAAAATTCTCAAAACATTTGCACTCCCAAAATAAGTTGTTAATGCTCAAGGTGAGCAAAATGTCACTATTTTTCAACATTCTTTTCCCCTAAAAGAAACAAAAACGCCTTCACAAATTATTGAGAACTTACCTTCTCAAAATATATAGCAAGAATTTTGACACTCTTTTTTTAAGTAGTTTGAGAATTCCCACTTGTGTTGATAGAAAGGGACATATGTGACATTACCAGGGTTGTCTGGCTGCACTCGAATCCATGATCCAAATCAACAAGTGTTTTGACTTATAAATCAAAGAACACCATTTTAGATAATTTGAGAAAATCCCGTTTCCCAAATTCTAAATGTGTATGCTAGGATTGTGTTATTTAATGATTTTTAAGCTCTAGTTGCCTTTAATTTAGATAAATTATCATGATTGTATGAGTCTACTTTAATTTCTCTACTATAAAATTTAAGAATAAACCTCCAATATAGTTTTTGGAAAGAGGATTTGTATGACATCAGTGCTTTTCAAAATTCAACAAATGCTTCTAGAAGTAGCTTCTCAAAAAATGAGGTGTCAAAAAAACCAATATATTGATATGATTTTAAAGCAGCATATAGATTGATTACAGCAATTAAAAAAGATAATATGTAAAGGCAAATACTGTTAAACACTCTTGTCATAATTTGGTGACCTTAATCCATGTATAACAAAATACTTGGTCATGGTTTTGTAGCATGCTATCAAGTTTTAAATACACGATACTTTAAACAACATTCAACTAATATTTCACACTTAAAAAGTTAAAACAATACTATATAGTATCCTATGGCTATAAGACCATGAGATGCCATCTATTGCACCTATGGCCTTAAGGCCATATGGTGCTGTTTGTAGACATGTCTATGACTTTAATATGTCTCTTTATGACCTCAAGGCCATAGGGTTAGGATTGTTAGCTAGTCCCAACGTATAAAGAGATCCAGTCCTTCAAAGCCATATGGGACTTTATTTATGTGCCACCCTATGTCCCTAAGGCTGTAGGTTGTCTTAGGGCCACAAGATGTTGTTTATGCCAATAAGAAACCCTTCTATGCTCTATATTGGCACTCTATGTTCCAAGGCGCACAAGGTGTGCCTTGTATGCTAGTTAGAAACCCTTTATTCTATATGTTGTCACCATATGGCCTTAGACCATAGGGTGCCCTCTGTGCTAGTAAGAACTCCTCTATACTCTGTGTTTGCACCCTATGGACCTAGGGCCACAAGGTACCCTCTATGCTACTAAGAAATCCTCTACGCTCAATATTGAGACTATGTGGCCCCAAAGCCATAGGATATCCTCTATGGTAGTGAGAAAAACCCTCTATGATCTATGTTCACAAACAATTAAAAAATCTAAACAATACTATAGAGTATCCTATGGCCCTAAGACCATAAGATGTCATCTATTGCACCTATAATTCCATTTGGTATTTTATTTAACTATACAAAGTTAGATGAGGCTCTTTCTTAGATAAACTATCATAATTCTAACTTTGAAATTATTTCTTAACATAAAACTACAATATAAAAACTCCTAATATAAGTTTGTGCCAAAGAATCAATGTTAAGATGAAGATTTTGTACATCAAGTACATGCTTTAAAACTTCACTCAAAGGTTTTAGAGATGGTGTCTCAAAAAAAGGAGGTGTTTAAAAATACCATTTGATGTGAATAATACGAATTGTATACATTGATTATGTCAAAATAGTATAAAGTATAAACATAAAGATTACCACCAACTTGACAGTTTCATAAAAATGATGGTCTTTATCTCATGTACAATAAAGTACTAACTAGAAAGAGTATGATATCTCCAAGATTGAGGGTGTTCAAAAAACACCGTTTTGTAACACTACCAAATGTCAAGAACATTCTGATTGTTTGGATCACTTAATAAAGAAAATTAATAAGAAGAAAAAGTTAACAATACCATAGAAGCATCAAACAATGAAACCAAAGAACTTGAATGAGAGAAGTCTCCTGACAATAGGATGCACTTCATTAAAAAAACAGTTTAAAGATGTTTCAAGATATCCCACAACATTCCATCAAGTTTAAATTTTGAAAAGTACACATTGCCAAATACTTGGTAGATGGTATTTAGAATACTTAACTAGTACACTTAAAATGGCCTCCTTCTCTTGAGATTTTGAGTCCTTTGAGACATATAACATTGCATTACATAGTGAGTCTCACGATCAGGATGGAACATTACAAAATTTCTTATGGTATATACTCTCTTGTCTTTAGCATACAACCATCCACATAACCATGGAACAATTTCATCTTTTAAAAAACTTTGAAGCAATTGAGTAGGTTGGTTCCAAAACTTTGGAAAAATCATATAAGTTCCTTGCATATTCCACATCACTCGATATGGACTATCATCAAATATTATAGTGTTGCCCCCATCTAAATAATCAAATAGCTTCCATATGGTCGAAAGATTTTTGTGATAGGCTCTTTTGTAACCGATCATGAAAGTTGAATTTTGGCAGCACCGGTTATCCATAATCATCTTGAATTTGTGACTTTGTGTAGGAAAACAGGTCTTGATTATGTGTTGAGCTTTTTGTAAACGATGACAACTCCAAATCCAAACCTCAAAGAACTCAAAGCAAAATCTTAAGAAATACTCTGCATCTGGACGCACCGCATACACCTCATTGTTATCTTCTACAATGCACATGTACTTGGTCCAAGTTGGCCTTGATTGAAGTTCAAATGTTGCAAGAAGCACACCCTCTAAATCCAAGATAAGCGTTCTTTTGTCCTGTTTGAAAGATGTTGGTAGATAATGAAACCATTGCTCTTGGTTTGAATGTGATATTTGATGTAATATGAAAGGGAGCTCCTCTATTTTGTGATAATCTAATAGCAAAACATTTTTTCTTAGAAGCTATGAAATGATTAAAAAACAAAAGTTAATATAGAGATCTTAAGTGTGTTGAAGACCTTAGGGACATAGGGTGCTAATTTGTGGTTACACTTAGTAAGTCCTATGCAAGAACACATGCCAAACTATGACCCTATGGCCTTAGATTCATAGGGTGTTAAGACCATAAAGTGAAATTCCCCCAAGGTTATAGAGCAAGATTTGACCTTATGAGCATGTATATTGTCCTTGATGGCACAATGAACTCAAATTTCAAAGCAAACAACATAAAAACTTTTTAAAAAACAAGCATTTGGCACATGAAACTCAGAAGTTACTTATAGTATTGAAAGACAATTTAAAAAACTATTCATCATTTACATCTTCATATATCTTGAAACCCTAAGCACTCTAGCAAAGTCTCTGAGTACATAAAGATCTTTGTAAATGACAAAATGTTACAAAACATTGCTCCATCATTTCTTGATATAGGGCTATTTGAGATCATACTGAATTTTTAGATGCTTTATATAATTTCTGGCTTCATGTACTTTGATCACAGGCTCCTTGTATCCCAATTTTTGGGCAAGCATGATTGCTTTTGTACCTTTCAAGGCTGATAATGATTTGATATTCTTTAAGACCCTTACTTTTTCTCGATCACGTGCTGAAAGTTTCTTGTCTTGACTTCGAGTGGACATTCCACTAGTGCTAGATGTTGTAACTTTCTCATCGTGAAGAGGACGAGAAACTTCTGGTAGCCTTCCCGTGGAGTAGGTTTTTCCTAGAAAAATTAGATTTCTCTCCTCCCACTCTGCAACAATCTTGTGTATACGGTTATAAAGCTCATGACCTTGAGCAATGGGTGCTTGTCCATATAAATGAGACCCTGTAACTGTGCGAATGTCGTTAACATGATTGAGAGCTTTGATATATGGTAGAAGCTCCCCAAGGAGGATATTATCCTCCTCATCATCAACATTAAATGATGGTGGAAAAATACAATTCACTGCAGGATTCACACATCCCTTTAATGGTTCATGATCTACAAGAAGCAATCTTCTTGCATCAAGCCCAAATTTTGATGATGCAATAGCCAACGGTTTGAAAAGTGCTTCTACTCCTAGATTATCTAAGTGAGTGATCCTTGATTCTACGCATGGTTGACATTGGCTTTGCCCCTAGATCATAAAGAATGGAAATTTTTCTTTCGCTTCTTTTTCTAAAATCTTGATGATGTCCATAACATGCATGTCATTAGCAGCTGACCATATCCCTACATTGAAATTGCTAAATAGAGCCTTTAAAAACTCAATGCATCCTGGACGAAGAACAATATGCTCATGTCCAAACTTTAAGCTCTTCATTTTCTTGGACTTTTTCCAGCATCTCCTCAGGAACAATCCACACAAGCTCACTATTATAGTCAGCATTGGTTTGTTGGTGGATGAAAGGTCTGACTCACCATGCACTTCGATTTCCAAATCCTGGGGTGCTAAAATATTTGTGTTGGATTCTCCTTCTAGCGTTGCACATGTTCTAGAACTTCCATTGCCTTCTACTTCCATTGTGATGTCATGCAATCGAATTCCCAACTCTTTGGCTACTAGAATATTTTCATTGGATTCTTCTTCTTCCCTTGCACATGTTCTGGAACTTTCACTGTCTTCTTCCATTGGATTACTCTTTAAATTTATCTCCAGTCGTTGTAGCAGTCGACCTTCAAAGACTTGTAGATTCTTATCATCTTCGTGAGAAACTATTTGGTTGACATGGAGATTGATAGAATCTTTCTCAGTAGGGTCAATGGCATTAGCATCCTCTATACCAACAATCTTGAGTAAAACTTTGTCAGCCGCAATATCTTTTTGAAGGACTGCAAGTTTAAAGAACACCTAATTTTAGATTCCAAAGTATCTACATTTTGATAACTCTTTTTTGTCACACTCTTAGAAAAAACTAATCGCAAATAGAAAATTTACTAACTGACAACACATCTACAATGAATTTCTTTTTATATTCCTTATTGTCTAGAGATTTCTAATCTTTATCTAGCTACATTAGTTCTTTGTCCATGATGGTGGCGCCTAGAAGTATACTTGGAGAAACATTTATGCCTTTAAGTTCTAGAGCAGAAGTCTCATTTTCTATTGCCATGATCTTCTTGCATTGGATGATTTACTTGACTAAGTTTCTTATGGCCTTCAGGCCATAGTGTTCTCTTTGTAGATATCTCTATGACTTTAAGATAATCCAAAATATGTCTCTTTATGGCCTCAAGGCCATAGGGTTAGGATTGCTGGGAGGTCTCAACATATAAATAGATATATGGATTCAAATCCATATGGTAGTTTATTTATGTGTCACCGTATGGCCCTAAGGCCATGGGATGTCATAGGGCCACAAGATGCCCTCTATGAGCACTAGTAAGAAACCATATATGCTTTATGTTGGCACCCTATGACCCGAGGGCCACAAGGTCTGCCTCGTATGCAAGTAATAAACCCTTTATGCTACATGTTATCACTCTATGGCATTTGGGCCATAGGGTGCCCTATGTGCTAGTAACAAATGATCCTCTATCCTCTATGTTTTCACCCTATGGACCTAGGGCCACAAGGTACCCTCTATGATAGTAAGAAATCCTCTATTCTCTATGTTTGCACCCTATGGACCTAGGGCCACAAGGTAGCCTCTATTCTAGTAAGAAATCCTCTATGCTCAATATTGAAACCCTATGGCCCCAAGGCCATAGGATGTCCTCTATGCTAGTAAGAAAAACCATCTACTCTCTATGTTGGCACCCTATGGAGACTTGAGGGCCACAAGGTACCCTTTATAATGCTACTAAGAAACCTTGTATGCTCTAGGGGAGCACCAAATAGCCCCTAGGCCACAAGGTTCCCTCTATGCTAGAAAGAAAACCTCTACGGTCTACATTGGCAACCTATGGCCCTCGGGCCATAGGGTGCATCAAATGGCTCCTAGGCCACATGGTGCCCTCTATGCTAGAAAGGAAACCTCTGCGCTCTACATTGTCACTCTATGGCCCCAAGGCCATAGGGTGCCCTTTACGCCTAGTATGAAACCATTGAAACTCTATATTAGCATCTAAAGACCGTAGGCCACAAGGTGAGCTCTATGTTAGTAAGAAACCATCTAAACTCTATGTTGGTAGCCAAAGGCCATAAGATAGCCAAGGAACCCTTTAGGAGCATTCCCCACAAAGACCACCTTATGGCCCCATGGTGATTTAGTGGCCTAGGTGCCCTTCTTAAGACTCTTTTATTTTTGTATCATATGGCCCCAGGGAAATAAGCTATCCTCTATGCTATCAAAAAACCGTTTATGCTCTTTGTTGGAATCATATGGCCCCAAGTCCATAGGGTGCTCTCTATGCTATCAAGAAACCCTCCGTGCTATATGCTTGCACCCTATGGCGCCAAGGACACAGGGTGTCCTCCATGATAGTATGTAACCCTCTATGCTCTAAGTTTACACCCCATTTGACTATGTTGACACGGTATGGCCCTGGGGCCATAGGGTTCTCCCTAGTGCCAAAAGGTGCCCTTCAACCTAGGAAGTGACCCTTTATGCCCTAAATTGGTACTCTTTGGCCTCAGGGTCATAGGGTGCCCTCTATGCTAGTAGGATACATTACATGGTCCAGGTTTCCACTCTATTGCGTAGGGCTAAAAGGTTTTCTCTATGAAGAAACCATGTATACTATATGTTGGCAATGTATGGCCCTAGGGATAGAAGGAAACCCTAGGGCTATAGGGTGTCCTCTATGCTACTATCATATGGTCCAAGGGCCAGATAGTGACCAAGGTATCATGTGTGTCCTAAGGGTAACAAGGTGCTAATAAAAAGCTCTCTATGCTCTATGTTGGCACCCTATGGCCCCAAGGCCATAGGGCGATCTTTATGCTAGTAAAATTCCCTCTATTCACTATGTTTACGTGTATACTTATAAGAAGCCATTTATGCACTATGTTGGCGTGTTATGACCTTAGATCCATAAGATGTCCTCTATGGTAAAAGCGAAATTGTACATGGGATATGATGGCATGCTATGGTCCTAGGGCCATAGGGTGTCCTCTATGATAGCAAAATGTGTAAGTTAATACTCTGAAATTGAAAGAGCTTTTCAGAAAAAAAAAAGAAAAAAACAAACCTTCTACTTCCATTGTGGTGTCATGCAATCCAATTCCCAACTCTTGGGCTACTAGAATATTTTTATTAGATTCTTCTTCTTCCCTTGCACATGTTCTGGAACTTTCACTGTCTTCTTCCATTGGATTACTCTTTAAATTTATCTCTAGTCGTTGTAGCAGTTGACCTTCAAGGACTTGTAGATTCTTGTCATCTTCGTGAGAAACTCTTTCGTTAACATGGAGATTGATAGAATCTTTCTCAGTAGGGTCAATGGCATTAGCATCCTCTATACAAACAATCTCGAGTAAAACTTTGTCAGCCGCAATATCTTGTTGAAGGACTGCAAGTTTAAAGAACACCTAATTTAAGATTCCAAAGCATCTACATTTTGATAACTCTTTTTTGTCACACGCTTTGAAAAACTAATCGCAAATAGCAAGTTTACTAACTGACAACACATCTATAGTGAATTTATTTTTATTCTCCTTATTGTCTAGAGATTCCTAATCTTTATCTAGCTACATTAGTTCTTTGTCCATGATGGTGACCCTAGAAGTATACTTGGAGAAACATTTATGCCTTTAAGCTCTAGAGCAGAAGTCTCATTTTCTATTTCCATGATCTTCTTGCATTGGATGATTTCCTTGACTAAGTTTCTTATGGCCTTCAGGCCATACTGTTCTCTTTGTAGATATCTCTATGACTTTAAGATAATCCAAAATATGTCTCGTTATGGCCTCAAGGCCATAGGGTTAGGATTGTTGGGAGGTCTCAACATATAAATAGATATATGGATTCAAAGCCATATGGTACTTTATTTATGTGTCACCCTACGGCTCTAAGGCCATGGGTTGTCATAGGGCCACAAGATGCCCTCTATCAGCACTAGTAAGAAACCATATATGCTTTATGTTGGCACCCTATGACCCAAGAGCCACAAGGTCTGCCTCTTATGCTAGTAAGAAACCCTTTATGATACATGTTGTCACTCTATGGCCTTTGGGCCATAGGGTGCCCTCTGTGCTAGTAACAAATCCTCTATGCTCTATGTTTGCACCCTATGGACCTAGGGGCACAAGGTACCCTGTATGAAAGTAAGAAATCCTCTATTCTCTATGTTTGCACCCTATGGACCTAGGGCCACAAGGTAGCCTCTATGCTAGTATGAAATCCTCTATGCTCAATATTGAAACCCAATGGCCCCAAGGCCATAGGATGTCATCTATGCTAGTAAGAAAAACCTTCTACGCTCTATGTTGGCACCCTATGGAGACTTGAGGGCCTCAAGGTACCCTTTATAATGCTACTAAGAAACCTGGTCTACATTGGAAACCTACAAACCTCGGGCCATAGGGTGTATCAAATGGCTCCTAGGCCACATGGTGCCCTCTATGTTAGAAAGGAAACCTCTACGCTCTACATTGACACTCTATGGCCCCAAGGCCATAGGGTGCCCCTTACGCCTAGTATGAAACCATTGGAACTCTATATTAGCATCTAAAGACCGTAGGCCACAAGGTGAGCTCTATGTTAGTAAGAAACCATCTAAACTCTATGTTGGTAGCCAAAGGCCATAGGATAGCCAAGGAATCCGTTAGGAGCATTCCCCATAAAGACCACCTTATGGCCCCATGGTGATTTAGTGGCCTAGGTGCCCTTCTTAAGACTCTTTTATTTTTGTATCATATGGCCCCTGGGAAATAAGCTATCCTCTATGCTATCAAAAAACCGTTTATGCTCTTTGTTGGAATCATATGGCCCCAAGGCCATAGGGTGCTCTCTATGCTAGCAAGAAACCCTCCATGCTATATGTTTGCATCCTATGGCACCAAGGACATAGGGTGTCCTCCATGATAGTCAGAAACCCTCTATGCTCGAAGTTTACACCCCATTTGACTATGTTGACACCCTATGGCCCTGGGGCCATAGGGTGCTGCCTAGGCCCACAAGGTGCCGTTCAACTTAGGAAAAGACCCTTTATGCCCTAAATTGGTACTCTTTGGCCTCAAGGTCATAGGGTTCCTTCTATGCTAGTATGATACATTATAGGTCTAGGTTTACACTCTATAGTGTAGGGCTAAAAGGTTTGCTCTATGAAGAAACCATGTATACTATATGTTGGCAGTGTATGGCGCTAGGGATAGAAGGAAATTCTAGGGCTATAGGGTGTTCTCTATGCTACTATCATATGGTCCAAGGGCTAGATAGTCACCAAGGTATCATGTGTGTGAGAATTCTCTACTATATATACAAAAACCACTTTATGGCACTATGGTGTCCCAAGGGCAACAAGGTTCTAATAAAAATCCCTCTATGCTCTATGTTGGCACCCTATGGTCCCAAGGCCATAGGGCGGTCTTTATGCTAGTAAAATTCCCTCTATGCACTATGTTTACGTGTATACTTATAAGAAGCCATTTATGCACTATGTTGGAGTCTTATGACCCTAGATCCATAAGATGTCCTCTATGGTAAAAGAGAAATTGTACATGGTATATGATGGCATTCTATGGTCCTAGGGCCATAGGGTGTCCTCTATGCTAGCAAAATGTGTAAGTTAATACTGCGATAAATATGCAACACGATATACAAAATTGAATCATTATCATACATCATACATTTGTTGCTTTGCCACACAGTTGAAGGGGTCTTTGCCTTCAAATATCATCATAACATTATTTAAATAAAATTTGAAAGTACTGTAATTCACAAATGCATTGATCTGTTGGTGGATGGAAGGTCCGGCTCACCATGCACTTTGATTTACAAATCCTGAGGGGCAAAAGTATTTGTGTTGTATTCTCCTTATGGAATTGCACATGTTTTGGAACTTGCATTGCCTTCTACTTCTAATTCACAAACTTAAACAATGGCTATACATTATACAATCATTTCTTTGCAATAAACCTTGATACAATGTTCCGATTGCTACATGACAAGCTAAAAAATTCTACTAGTCCTAGCTTCCCTCTATTGAAAAAAATTCAAGATATAAATTCCAATTCTCTGCATCATCTAGAAGAGAAACAAAATCATAGTTTGGAACAAAATACTCGCACTATATATCTTTGAATAAAATCTTGTTACAATCAAAGAAATAAATCTTCACATAATCCAAAGGAAAAATTCTTCAATAACCATTTATACTCGATGTTTACTATCTAAGCAATCAATTGGCATTTACAAAAAATATTGAATATATGTTTAATCTAGTTAGTTTCAATACAAAGATAATTATTTCAAAGCGAATATGTTTAATCTAGTTAGTTGCAATACAAAGATGATTATTTCAAACGCTTACACCATCAATTCACAATAGAAGGACTTACACCCAACAAAAAATGATCATACATCAATTGTTCAAACTCTCATTTTGGAATTTTGAGGACTAAATACTTTTTAGTTTTTTCTAACTTATTTCATTCTCAATAGACACCTAGATATGGACACAAGATATAAGGCCAACAAAAAATGTTCTTGAAACACTTAAAGAGTCTTTAGGTGACCTAGAATAACCAACCTATGGTCTAAAGGTTATAGGGTGTCATGTGATGTTTTATAAGATGTGTCCATAAGAGCTAGGTGATTTGTATCCATGGGGTGATTTAAGTGCCCCAGTGGAGATTCTATGTCACCACCCTATGGCCCTGAGGCCTTAGGGTATCCCAAATTCTCTTGGATAACTTATGTTTCCTTCTAGAATATCCCAAATACTCATGTGCCCGTTTGGAGACTTTATGTAATCTCTCTATATACATAAGATTGTAGGATAGCTGTGTTGACACCCTATGGCCTTAAGGATGTAGACTAGCCCAAATGCTTATGTACCCTTTTAAAGACTCTATATAATCACCCTATATCCGTAAGATTGTAGGGTAGCCAAATTCTTTTGGGGGATTCTATGTTGACACCCTATGGGCCTAAGGCTATAGAGTAACCCAGATGCTTATGTGCCCTTCTAGAGACTCAGTGTAATCACCCTACATCTGTAAGGTTTTAGGGTATCCCATTTTCTTTTGGGGGATTCTATGGCCCTAGGGCCATAGGGTGTCTTGTCTACAAAGAACTCTATGATCCTCAAGTCATAGTGTATTCTTCCCAAACCTCATATGATCAATTAACTTTAAAGTATTACATAATATATATCTTATGACCATATATAAATGTAGAATTCTATTTACCAAAACATGTCCATATAATATCATACACTTAAGTCTAATTCATTTATTGTGAAAAAACTCAAACTCACAAGCTCACATTTTTTCAAAGAAAATAAATTGAGAAAAATAACGAGCCAAACATCAATGTTTTTAACATCATGGGTAGATTTGAGATGGTACAAATAAAATAAAATGACAACAATAATAATCTAAATATCAGTAATCTAATATCATGGGTAGCTAGCTTAACCTGTTTCCTGTAGAATTTCTAGAATGGCCTCAGCACTTGCATCCAATGGTTCTTCAATTTCTTCTTCCTCTGAATCCTTGGCATTGAATTTCTCTGTGTTATCCACACCTGCCCACCTTCTAAGATCAAGGTCTTCTTCCACTATGGAATGGAAAAGAGATTCCAATTGCGCCATTTGATCACTACTACATGCAACTGATATCACCTTTCTCTGTTGTTGTAGTGCCTCTTTAGTCCCATAGCCTAATGAGAAGATGTCTATCACTTGATCATCTTCTTTGAGACAGATGCATTTGATTGCACGACGTACAAAAAAGGATTTGGCCGTGGTCACAGCATCATACTCGTCGTCATTGATGCAGAGAGTATGCATTGGCTCCAACAATGACTCTTTAACACTAGAGTAGTTGGTGTACTGCTCTCCTTGACTGAAAAATGCCCAAACCCCGAAAATTACTTCGCGAAGAGCACATGTTTGGATGGTCTCTGATCCCATTAAGGAGCTTAAAGGTAGAACGTGCATTTCATACCATTTAGCTTTTTCAGAAATTGCCTTCTCTAGGGAAGCAGCATGCTGATACTTGACTAAGCCGGCAATTAAAAACTCTGATGGTTGATGTGCTACCCCACATACTACATCAATTACTTTACCAAATTGGGCAGCACTCCAATCACTAGATGTAAGACTTTTGTGTGTTGTGTCTATGATGCAAACACCAACACGAATTTTAGAGCTATTCTCACTGCAGAGAAACTCAATGCCTTCCAGATTCTTTCCAACACACTTGATTGTCCATGGTAAAATGAATTCCAAACTAGAAGTCCCATTCTTTTGTGCAATGATCCACTGCACATATCCCCTAGTGATATCAGGAATTGGCTCTTTCTCCTTTCCTTTTTGTAGTAGGAGATTTAGCCATTGCGTACAACTCGTGAAGAGAGATTTGTAAATCTCATCTATAGTGTTATAATGCGACTTACATTGATCCCATGAAGTAACTGCTATTGCTGATGGATCTATCTCTTTAAATGCCATCAACATTTGAGGCTCAAAAACCCTGGTCTTCTTTAAGACCGTTGCACGTGCAGTGAGGTCGAGCATGCCCGCTTGACCTGGTTGCTTCACTAAGCAGATCTTCTCATCTGCCAGCTCTTGTTGTAGTAGCTTGACATCATTATCTTCTAAACCATTTAGGCATCTAAAGGTTGTTATGCTTGGTTGTCGCCCACGAGCAGTTGATGTCTGATGCTTCTCCAAGATGTGTATCCACTAATCATAGATTCCATCATCGTACATGACTATGTGTGCTTCTTTGTTGGCAAATGATTTATGGTTGAACACGATGTTCGCCACATTTACAAAGGCCTTCAAAATAAAGAAAAGAAAATTAACTTTATTTCAAGACATATTTGTAACAAAAACAAGCATAGGGAAGTGGAACTTACATCCCAACCTGCTCGACTCGGATGACCGACAGGAACACCTGCCTTGGGTTTTGTTGGTTTAGAATATGCAAGCCATTGACTACGGCCATGCTTCAAGACCTCCACATAAGGCTGGTGTTTCATTGTTGTTTTTCTCTCCATGTTCTCCATTCTGGAAATTCGAACAGCAACCTCTTTCGGAGCGTCTACCACTATCCTTGCAGTTCTAAACTTGTAGAACTCTTTTCTCAAAGCATACTTAGTGTTGTTGTTACGCAAAAAAGCTCTAGCCGCTATGATGGAATGCTGACCAGCTAGAATCCAGTAGAGGTATGTTGATAGCTTGTCTCCATGCACTTCAGCTGTTTGTAAAGGCATTTTTGTAATTGGGTTATACGGCATCAAGTCTGCTGCACTGGAGACTGGCCTAGAGTGCCCTGCAAATTGCTTCAAGAGATATTTCACATATACATTTGACAATGGTCTGCATCTATAGCCATCTGGTGCAAGGTTGCATTGCTCAACTGGGATCAATTGGGTAAATTGTACACCAAATTTAAAATAGCGGTCAATTCCGACGTATCCATCTAGCCCACTCTTAGAAGTTTTGGCAACTTCTTTATCAAGATCTTTTTCTTTGGGCTGTATAATAGAGTCCAACACAGCTAAGGATGCTGAGTCCACAACCACTGCCACTGAGGGGGTTCCAACTGTTAGGGTTGCAAGTCCACTAGAATCTCCTGCTTCTTGAGTCTGTAAGGGTATAACTGAAAGATTTTCTTTCGCCACATTTCCACTATTTTCTCCAAGTGAGGGAGTCTAACTCTCCTTGAGCGTCTTAGATTGATTTACTGTACGTGTGTCTTCATTCTTTCGCTTCTTATTCTTCTTTGTGCTGCTCAATTTACCTAAATATTGATTGACTTTCTTAAAGCCCTCAATATATAAGTCTATAAAGTTCTGACTTGGAGTGTCGTCTTGAAGCTCCACCCACCCTGATTTTGTCATTGTCACTCCTTCATAATCAACCTTCATCAATTTTTGAGCAAATGCCACAGGCTCCAACAAGTAGGAGTCACCATTGAGTAGTTTTACTCCAAGGCATGGAGACATTTCAAGATCTGAGCAATCTTTCTTTATGTCCTTAACAATACCACAGTCCTTGAAGGGAAATTGCTCTTTATCTTGAAAGAACAAGTGGACTTTCTCATCACTTCCACCATTTGGTAAGTGAAAATCTAGATACCAAGAACTTGGTGTTGAGCCTGCTGCATCAACTGACTTTGACTTTCTCTTCTGAGACATTTTCTGTAAAAAGAATGACATATCTTTAGACAAGATGGATATTATTACATCCATATGGACCTAGGGCCATAGAGTCACCTCTATGTTAAACCATGTGGTCCTAGGTCCAAAGGGTGCCAACAAAATGGTTCTACAAGTGTACCTAGGCCACTCTATGGTAGTGTGATCACATCTTCCCTTATGACATTAGAGGACCCTCAAAGAAGTATTTCTTGAATGGCCTAAATACCCCTTTAGAGCCTCTACACCAACACCATATGGCATCATGTGGCCTGAAGGCCATAGGGTCCCCTGCATGCTAGTAAGAACCTCTCTATGCTCTACATTGGCATCCTATGGCCAGAAGGCCACAAGGTGGCCACAATGTTTTAAAGAAATGCTTCATGAGGGTTTTCGGGTAACCTATGACCCCAGGGCCATATGGTGATCTCCATGCAAGTAAAAACCACTATTTGCTCTATATTGAGGAGACCTTGTGGGATGAAGTCCATAGGGTCCCCTCTATGCTAGTAAGAACCTCTGTTTACTCTATAATGGCACCCTGTGGCCTGAAGGTCATAGGGTTCCCTCTATGCTACTAAGAATCTCTTTGTGCTCTATGCTCTATCGTCTATGCTCTATGATCTATATTGAATTCCTATGGCCCCAAGACCACAAGGTACCCTCATCATTTCCAAAAACACCTCATTGTTTTGCTATGGCCCTAGGGCCATAGCTCTCTATGCCGATAGAAAGCACCATGCTCTATATTAGCTCCCTAAGGCCTGAAGGCCATAGGGTTGGCCTCAAGGGCTCCAAGGGTGCTCTGTATGCCAATGAAAAATACTATTCGCTCTATATTGAGAAGACCTTGTGGCCTGAAGGCCATAGGAACCCTTCTATGATGGATTTTTGACAACCAATCCCCCTAGGTCAGGATGTTCTATATGCTAGTAAAAACACTATTTTCTCTATATTGGCAGTATGTGACTTGAAAGCCATATGGTCCCCTATATTCTAGTAAGAGCCGCTCCATGCTCTATATTGGCACCCTTTGGCCTGAAGGCCATAGGGTCCGATCTTTGCTAGTAAGAACCATCTATGCTCTGTATTGGCATCCTATGGCCTGAAGGCCATAGGGTCCCCTGTATGCTAGTAAGAACCTCTCTATGCTCTACACATCCGAAGATCCCAAGGACACAAGTTGCCCTCTATGTTTTGAAGAAACCCTTCAGGAGGGTTTTTTGGCAACCTATGGACCCAGGGCCATAGGGTGTTTATCTATGCCATTGAACAACCCTCATTGTTTTGGTACCCTATGGCCCCAGGTATAAAGCACTATTTGGTCTCTCTATGCTAGTAAGAACTGATCTTTGTTCTATATTGGCACCCTTTGGCCTGAAGGCCATAGGGTCCGCTCTGTGCTAGTAAAAACCGATCTATTCTCTATATTGGCACCCCTTGGCCTGAAGGCCATAGGGTCCCCTGTATGTTAGTAAGAACCTCTCTATGCTCTACACATACTATGACCCCAATGGCACAAGTTGCCCTCTATGTTTTTAAGAAACCCTTCATGATGGTTTTTTGGCAACCTATGGACCCACGTCCATAGGGTGATCTCTATGCTAGTAAAAACACTATTTACTCTATATTGAGGAGACTTTGTGGGCTGAAGGCCATAGGTTCCCCTCTATGCTAGTAAGAACCTCTATTTTCTCTACGTTGACACCCTGTGGCCTGAAGGCCATAGGGTTCCTTGTATGCTAGTAAGAAGCTCTCTATGCTCTATGCTCTATGCTCTATATTGACATCCTATGGCCCCAAGGCCACAAGGTGCCCTCATTGTTTTGAAAAAACCCTCATTATTGTTTTGTAACCCTATGGCCACATGTATAAATCATTATTTGGTCTCTCTATGTTAGTAAGAACCGATCTATGCTCTATATTGGCACCCTATGGACTGAAGGCCATAGGGTCCCCCCTATGCTAGTAAGTAACTCTCTATGTTCTACACATCCTATATGTTTTGAAGAAACCCTTCAAGAGGGTTTTTTGGCAACCTATGGACCCAGGGCCATAGGATTCTCTCTATGCCATTGAGAAGACCTTGTGGGCTGAAGGCCATAGGGTCCCCTCTATGCTAGTAAGAACCTCTGTTTTCTCTACGTTGACACCCTGTGGCGTGAAGGCCATAGGGTTCCCTCTATGACAATAAGAAGCTCTCTATGCTCTATGCTCTATGCTCTATATTGACATCCTATGGCCCCAAGGCCACAAGGTGCCCTCATAGTTTTGTAAAAACCCTCATTGTTTTGGCACATTATGCTCCCAGGTATAAAGCACTATTTGGTCTCTTTATGCTAGCAAGAACTGATCTATGCTCCATATTGGGACCCTGTGGCCTTCAGGCCATAGAGTTCCCTGTATTCTAGTAAGAACCTCTCTATGCTCTACACATCTTATGACCCTAAGGGCACAAGGTGCCCTGTATGTTTTAAAGAAACCATTCATGACAGTTTTTTGGCAACCTATGGACCCAGGTCCATAGGGTGCTCTCTATGCTAGTACAAAACACTATTTTCTCTATATTGAGGAGACCTTGTGGGCTGAAGGCCATAGGGTCCCCTCTATGCTAGTAAGAACCTTTGTTATCTCTATATTGACACCCTGTGGCCTGAAAGCCATAGGGTTCCCTCTATGGTAGTAAGAAGCTCTCTATGCACTATGCTCTATGCTCTATATTGACATCCTATGGCCCCAAGGCCACAAGGTGCCCTCATTGTTTTGAAAAAACCCTCATTGTTTTGACACCTTATGGCCCCATGTATAAAGCACTATTTGGTCTCTCTATTCTAGTAAGAACCGATCTATGCTCCATATTGGGAGCCTGTGGCCTTCAGGCCATAGAGTCCCCTGTATTCTAGTAAGAGCCTCTCTATGCTCTATACATCTTATGACCCTAAGGACACAAGGTGCCCTATATGTTTTAAAGAAACCTATGGACCCAAGTCCATAGGGTGCTCTCTATGCCAGTAAAAAATACTATTTTCTTTATATTGAGGAGACCTTGTCGGCTGAAGGCCATAGGGTCCCCTTTGTGCTAGTAAGTACCTCTGTTATCTCTATATTGACACCCTGTGGCCTGAAGGCCATAGGGTTCCCTCTATGGTAGTAAGAAGATCTCTATGATCTTTGCTCTATGCTCTACATAGAGATCCTATGGCCCGAAGGCCACAAGGTGCCCTCATTGTTTCAAATGGAAAGTAGGGCACCTTGTGACCCTATGGAACATAGGGAATCCTATGGCCCTTGAGATTGTAGATTGTCACCCTATGGCCCTTGGACCACAAGGTCTTTAGATGAGACAGAGGGCATCCAAGGGCCCAAGGGTGGCCTACGTACATAGGGTACACCATGGTGCATATTAACGGGCACCATGGCAGCCCCATGCACCTAGGGCTCTAGGGCCATAGGATCTCCAAAAGGAACATAGGGAATCATATGTCCCTTTCGATTGTACATTGCCACCCTATGGCACTTGGGCCATAGGGTCTTCGGATGGAACGTAGGGCACCTTGTGACCCTAGGGAACATATGGAATCCTATGGCCCTTCAGATTGTAGATTGTCACCCTATGGCCCTTGGGCCACAAGGTCTCTAGATGGGACATAGGGCACCCTGTGATCCTATGGATATAGGGCCATAGGATCTCCAAAAAAAACATATGGAACCCTATGGCCCTTGAGATTGTACAAATACACCCTATGCCCCTTGGGCCGCAAGGTCTCAATATGGAACATAGGGCACCTTTTGATCCTATGGCCATAGGTTCTTTATGTTCCTTTTGGAGATTCTATGGCGCTAGGGCCATAGGATCTTCAAAAGGAACATATGGAACCATATGGCCCTTGAGATTGTACATTGCCATCCTATGGCCCTTGGGCCACTGTGTCTCATGATGGGATCCTATGTGGGTAGGGCCATATGTTCATTTTGGAGATCCTATGGCCCGAGGACCATAGGATCTCCAAAAGGAACATAGGGCACCCTGTGATCCTATGTCCGTTGGTTCCCTATGTTCATTTTGGAGATCCTATGGCCCGAGGACCATAGGATCTCCAAAAGGAACATAGGGAACCCTGTGATCCTATGTCCGTAGGGCCATATGTTCTTTTTGGAGATCGTATGGCCCGAGGACCATAGGATCTCCAAAAGGAACATAGGGAAGCCTATGATCCTATGTCCATAGGGCCATATGTTTATTTTGGAGATCCTATGGCCCGAGGACCATAGGATCTCCAAAAGGAACATAAGGAACCCTGTGATCCTATGTCCGTAGGTCCATATGTTCATTTTGGAGATCCTATGGCCCGAGGACCATAGGATCTCCAAAAGGAACATAGGGAAGCCTATGGCCCTTGAGATTGTACATTCCCACACTATAGCCCTTGGGCCACAAGGTCTCCAATAGGTCACCCTTTGATCCTATGGACCTGGGTTCTTTATGTTGCTTTTGGATATTCTATGGCCCTAGTGCCACCCTATGTCCAAAAGGAACATAGGGAACCCTATGGCCCTTGAGATTGTACATTGCCACCCTAAGGCCCTTGGGCCACAAGGTCTCTAGATTCGACATAGAGAACCATGTGATCCTATGGCCATAGTGCCATATATACGTTTTGGAGATCCTATGGCCCTATGGCCATAGGATCTTCAATATGAACATAGGGAACCCTATGACCCTTGAGATTGTACATTGGCACCCTATGTCCAGATGGGACATTGGTCACCCTGTAGTACAATGTGAGACCACCCTATGGCCTTATGGTCATTGGGTGCCTTAGGGCCATATGTTACTCTTTAGTATGAGGTGAAACCCTATGTAGGCACACCCTGTCTACCCTTCTAAAGATTTGATGTCTAGTTTTATTTTAGTGACTACAAATGAATTTAAAGAAACTATATTACACCATATCTTACAAACACATATAGTGTACACTTTCTTTCCCACCTTTTTGCCTCTTTTTTTTTCCCATCCTCTTGCAACTGAACCCTTATCCATCCTCATACAACAGCGCGCTCTACTCGTCCTCTTACAACGTGTGCCCAACTCCCCACAACCCAATTACAGGTATCCATAGTTTCAGCATTTTGTGTAGTTATTGTCTTTTGTATTTGCAGGTTTATAATTGTTTTTGTAATCAGAGATTTTTGTAGTTAGAGTTTTACAATTTTACAGTATTAGGTCACTTATGAGGAGTTTTCTGTTTTACAGATTTAAGTCCCTAATAAGAGTTTTTCGTTTTACAAATTTAGGTCCCTAATTAGTGTCTTCTGTTTTATATTTTTAGGTCTCTTATTAGAGTATTCTGTATTACAGTTTTAGAGAGAGGTAATTAATGATTTTTGTTTATTGTTTTAGAGAGAGGTGATTCACAACTTAGCTAAAATGTAATTAGTTTAAGAACAGTTAAAATCGAATTAGGCAAAAATATTAGGGTTAAGGCCGCGACGATGATGGTAACAAATGTGTGTTTGGGAGGTCGCGACAACAGTCCTTCTGTTGAGGGTTGTGGCAATGGCTTCGCGTAGATCTGTGTGCGCGTCGCAACGATGGCGTAGAACTGTATGCGTAGGGAGAGAGGGAGAGAGATACAGAGAAAGACAAGCTCTTTGCAGGTTTCTGTGTAGGTTTCGAGCAAGAAACGAGAGAGAGAAAGAGAGCGACAGTGCGAAAAAATTTGTGGTAGAGAGAGAAAGAGAGAGATAAGGTTAGTTAGGTTAGGTTAGAAATTCAAAATTCAAATTTTGAATGTAGGGGCTGTTCTCACGGGTTTGCAGTCGAGATTACTAGAGTTCTATGCTTTGTTCAAAAATGAGACATAGCTCGTCGGCTCCGAAATTGAAGGAGCTTAAAAAAAAAAAAAAAAAGAGTATGGAAAAAAAAAAGTTGGTGCTAGGCTTTGTCAATGTCCATATGTTTGTAGTACGAGTGGAACGACACCCATGAAGCAAAATTTGACTCCGGAATCAAAATCTGCATAGTAAAAAATACACTAAAAATAGCTAAATTTAAAAAAAATTATCCCGAAAATTGTGCGCTATTTTTTGGTCCGATATCAATAAGTGTATTTGAAAAACCATTATGACAAAGTTTGTCGTAGCGTAATTTTTTTAAAAAAAATTTTAAATTATTTTTTAAATTTATACCACTTGCGGATATCCCTTGAATGGACGAAATTATTATGAAGACACCTCAGCCACCCCTAGGCTCACACCATAGGACGACAATGTTAGAGGTCAAGGATCAAAGCGTGAAAATCCTATGTCCTAGGGTTTTCTTCTTCTATCTTGTGAGATCCTTGTGGCCCTACGGTGGCAATGTGAAAGCTTGTGGACCTAGGGCCATAGGGTGGCAATGTATAAGCTCAAGAGCCATAAGTTGCCCTATATTCCATTTGGAAATCCTATGGCCCTAGGGTTTAGGGGAAACAATGGATAAGCTCCAATACATAGCCTTATGTTCCAGTTGGAGATCCTATGGCCCTAGGTCCACGACAATGTATAAGCTCAAGAGCCATACGTTGCCCTACTTTCTAGCTGGAGATCCTATGGCCCTAGGGTCATGGGGTGGCAATATGTAAGTTCAAGGGCCATAGCATGCCACATGTACCATATGGAGATCCTACGGCCCTAGGGCTATGGGGTGGCAATGTATAAGCTCAATGGCCATACATTGCCTATGTTCCATTCGGAAATCCTATGGCCCTTGGGTAATGGGGTGGCAATGTATAAGCTCAAGGGCCATACATTACCCATGTTCCATTTGGAAATCCTATGGCCCTAGGGTAATGGGGTGGCAATGTATAATCTCAAGGTCCATAGGGTGCCACATGTCCCATATAGAGATCCTATGGCCCTAGGGCCATGGGGCTGCATTGATATCTTGGCCACCCTTACACCCGCACCCTTGATCTTGGGGACCTTAGGTTCTCTTATTGTATGTTGTGAGATCTTGTGGCCCTAGGGCCATAGTGTGGCAATGTATAAGCTCAAGGCCGCATGTTCCATATAGAGATCCTATGGCCCTAGGGCCATGGGGCTGCATTGATATCTTGGCCACCTTTGACATCTTGGCCATAGGTTGTATTTTTGTATGTTTTGAAGTCTTGTGTCCCTAGGGCCATAGGGTGTCAATGCTCACACCCTTGGCCTTAGGGCCATAGGTTGTCTTCTTGTATGTTTTGAAGTCTTGTGGCCCTAGGGCCATAGGGTGTCAATGTATAAGCTCAAGGGCCATACGTTGCCTTATGTTCCATTGGAAATCCTATAGCCCTAGGGTCATGGGGTTGCAATGTATAAGCTCAAGGGCCATACATTGCCGTATGTTTCATATGCCAATCCTATGGCCCTATGGTCATGGGGTTGCAATGTATAAGCTCAAGGGCCATAGATTGCTGTATGTTCCGTTTGGAGATCTTATGGCCCTAGGGTCATGGGGTGCCATAGGATGTATATATACTTGACATGAAACTCCATGAGGTGATCTTGAGGACAACCCTATGGCCTTCAGGCCTTAGGGAGCTAATATAGAGCAAATATGCTTTATACCGGCATAGAGAGCTATGGCCCTAGGGCCATAGCAAAACAATGAGTGTTTTTAGGAAACAATGAGGGCGCCTTGTGGTCTAGGGGCCATAGGAAGTCAATATAGATCATAGAGCATAGACAATAGAGCATAGAGCATAGAGCACAAAGAGATTCTTAGTAGCATAGAGGGAACACTATGACCTTAAGGCCACAGGGTGCTTGTCATGAAACACCCACATACATACTTGTTATGCTTTATGCTACAAATATCAATATACTCTGCAAGCGGTTTGTTTAACAATTATTCTTGAAAATCTTCTTGCAGGTATGGCTAAATTCAATCATGGTGATAGAGTGTGCATGTTTGTAGTGACACAAAAGGTTGCCATTGGGACTGTATTTGAAATAAATCCAAGTGCATATTGTTCTGGCATGCTTATTGGGGAAGGCAATGTATCGGGTCAGTTGATTTGTGTTCTGAAAAGAAAGCACTCATCCCTTTTCCAACAATGGATGCATTGACAGTGGGAGATGCTTTTCATAGTATTGTGAAATGGAGTAGTGGGTTGTTTCAACATATAAATGAGATGCAGTACAAAGGGGCTTCTATGCATGAGGCTAACAAAACAGAAGGAGCATTGGATGCACAATGTAATGGAATGAGCTACAGAGAGGTTTGGAAGGATAAGAGGGTTCAACTTTGGGATGAAAGCAAAACACATGTAGTAGCCGAAGGGGTTGTCATGTATGTGTGTCCGTGAGCTAGGTGAAGATAACATTGGTATTGGTATCAAAACATCCTATGCAGATGAGGCTACTATTTCTGCAGAAGCTAGTGTATGCAGCATTAATCTAGTTTGTTGGCCTATCAAGAGAGTGACAACTATGGATGGAAAAGAATTGTTATGCTATGAGGATCTACATGCTATGCATGCGTTACAAGACACATGCATTGAATCAGCTTATTTGGTAGAGCCTATTTCAAAAAAGCGGAAATATTGCTTTGTAAATAGGAAGCCAAAAATGTCAGTGAAAGCTTCTAAGAGATCCAATCAAGCATCTCTAGCATCTGTCCAGCTTGTTTCAACCATAGATTGTTGTTCCAAAAGGTGTTGTCAATATGCCAATCGAGATAAGGTCATGGCTATGCGCAATGAATTTTGGGGACAGAGTTTGCAAAATAGAACAAACTATGTGTATGATACAATGTTGACTGCATGGCGTGAGAACAAAACAACTACAAAGACATGCTATGTGTTTTCTTTTAATGGCACTGAGGTTTGCAGTAGAGCTTGGTACGAAATTCATGGCATTCCAAAAACTTCATTTTATCGTTACCGTGAACATTTTGAGAATGGGGTTAGACGCTCAGTGCATGGTAATGATGGTGTCATGAGAAAAGGAAGAGACCATACAGAAATGGGAAGGGCATTGATGCGCTCTTTTGTTGATGAAAACTCGGAGAGAATGCCACATAAGAGTAGAACCATGGAAGATGGTACTAGGGAGACTTTGCTTGCAATACCAAACACGTACAAGCAAGTAGACATTTTACATGATGTCAATAAAAACTTGACAGTATGATTCTCAAGACAATGTCTAGCACGACATTCAATAGGATTTGGAATACAGAGTTTGCTAATGTGACATTGTAAAAAACAAGTGAGTTCTCCAAGTGTGTTGTGTGTAGTCGGATAAAGTCTCAACTAGAGTCAACAAAGGATGACGAGATGATTGCATGTTTGAAGGATGAACGTCGAATTCACATGTTGCAACAACAAAGTTGTAGGAATGTGTACTACACCTGGCGTAAGTTCTCCCAATTGCAAAAGGATAAGTATTTATGCATTATACATGATAAAATGGATCAAAAAAAGACAGCAATACCTAGGTTGCGTGTGAACTCAAAAGATTATGCAAATGCATATCAATTGCAAGTATCATTAACCGGTATGATAACACATGGACATGGTCATGGAATGTATGGTCACTTCTCACTTAATGGTCTATGGCCTTCAGATCCCAATGCTACAATTGGTTCCCTTGCATTATGCTTACAGAATCTGGAAAGAACAGAAAACCATGGACTAGGAGATTTATGCCATGACGGTATGCCACGCAGCAATGTAACGTTATTCAATGCATTGAACTCAAGGAGAGCTCTAGACCTCCAAAACAAAATGAAGCAAGAGCGTGAGAGGAATGCATCAACAATGACACCACCGTTGTCCATCCAAGGAAGTAATGAAGAGATTGTACACATACAATCAACTTCCTCTCAATGTGTTGTGGATACCATATCCACTCCTGTATTTCAAAAATTGCCTGAGAATCTTTTGCTACAGCTAGATAATTGTGCAGGAGAGAATAAAAATCGATATTTGTTTGCATACTTATCCTTGTTAGTTGCAAAAGGAGTTTTCAAAACCGTGCATTTGGGATTCTTAACGGTAGGTCATACACATGAGGACATAGATGGAATGTTTAGTAGGTTCTCAGAAAGATTGCGAACAGGAATGACATTCACTTTTCCACATCTGATGGAACATTTTCAAAAATGTGAAAGCTCAGCTCCAGCACCATTTTTGATGACACAAGTTCCCGACTTTAAATCCTTTGTGCAAGGGTACATGTGTGACGGACAAGATGCTCTAGTCGGACACTCTAAGCCACTTCAATTTCGTTTCTATATGCAAGGTGAAGTCCCAGTAATGCAGTACAAAATTCATCCCAAATCACCCGATTGGATGCCAAAGGAGTCAGGAATTGAGTTGTGGAAAAAAGATGACCAGGGAAAACCAAAATTACCAACAGGCTGTCCAGATGTGGTGCCTATAGCAGACTATGTGAGAGATAGTCCGCTTGTTATTCAAGGGATTAAATCATATCTTGACTTTTGGAAAAGATGTTCTCTATTAAAGGGAAAGGACCATGACTCCACAAAATATATGGAGCCTGTTATCACTTATTGGCAAAACATAATCAATGAGCTTGAACAACCAACCAATAAACACATTGGTGAATATACAACATTTTGGCCAAAGACTATAGGGAGTCATCGAATGCAAGAGATAGAGGAAGACAAAGATGAGTTTCAAGGATATGAAGAATTGAATGATCACTATGTTGGTCCTCAAAGTGCAAGGCCACAAGAGGCCTTTAGGCCTCCAATTGATGTAAGAAAAGAGGATCTTGTTCTTGTGAGACCCGCAGATCCTGAATATCCGATATGGCTAAGAGTGGCAGAGTCAAACGTTGGCGTAGACAAATCATCTCCTAACTACAAGAAAGTTCTGATTCAGTATTGGGCACCAAAACATCGAAAACGAAATCCCACAATCCAAGAACAATATGAGGATTGTTGGAAAAAGAGTTGGTGCTGCAATCTTGCTGACCCAAAGCGCTGGGAGTGTGTTGATACAATTGTATGGTCATGGACTCCAAGGGGTGGAAGAATTGCGGAAACAATCAAGATCCCATCAAATGTCATGGAGAAGGCACAGGCTAGCTTAATAGGAGAAATTGAATAGCATTTCAATATCTTGCTCATTGTTTTATTTCCCCAGCTTATGTATGATTTTATGAAGTCTTTTTAAACACCCACATAAAAATAAAAATTCTAAAAGGTGTTTCTCAACACCACCATTTTCTTGGGAATCTATCTCTTTTATGAAGTGTTTTGAAACACCCACATAAAAATAAAATTTTTAAAAGGTGTTTCTCAACACCACCATTTTCTTGAGAATCTATCTCTTTTATGAAGTGTTTTGAAACACCCACATAAAAATAAAATTTAAAAAGGTGTTTCTCAACACCATCATTTTCTTGAGAATCTATCTCTTTGTCACATTCCCAAATTAAATGAAAATTTTCCAAATTTAATGGGAAATAGGAATCCATAGGCGTTGAAATTAGTCCCAAAGTTGTGGAATTTTCCCATTTCATCTAAAATGGTGTTAAAGGACTTATAATTGTGAAAGAGACCAAAAGAGGCCTTTGCAAATTACCAACAATGTTGAATTGACCTTGTCAAGATTCATGGAAAGACACCTCTCATGATTATCTAGGCTCCACAATTAGAGCAATGGTCTTACTAAGAAAAGAAATCCATCACCTCTATGCTGCCCAATTTCCATTCAAGGCTTCTCTTCCAGATCCTCCATTTGCAAACCCTTGCTCGGTTGTCTTGCGGAGTCTTCCATTGAGTCTCTTGATTACCCAATTTCCCCCATGTGCCCTTCGCATATTGTGCCCTCATCGAGGTCTTGGCTTGCTTCAAGGACTTCTATTAGATATGGTCTTTCATACATTTCATGTGTGCAACCAATAACTGCTAGGCTACGCATAAAATGCTTTTGAGAGAGAGAGAGAGAGAGAGAGAGATGGAGGCCAAAGGAGTGGAGCTACAATACCAAGAACCCCAAACAAAACAGGAAAAAATGGATTGTGTGTGTGTATGTGTGTGTGTGTTTGTGTGTGTGTGTGTGTGTGTGTGTGTGTGTGTGTGTGTGTGTGTGTGAGAGAGAGAGAGAGAGAGAGAGAGAGAGAGAAAGAGAGAGAGATAGTAGCATTCCATCGAGCAAAGGCCAACTCCAAGATGTCCTCATCTCAAGGTTGCTATTTCAGCATGACAACCTGCACTAAAGGGTTGTATATAACTTTAGAGAGAGAGAGAGAGAGATATTTGAAAGGCGATCTGGCTGGCTATGTGATTAGCTTTGATGCTACATTGAATCCTTCCCCTTCTCTACTACCGCTGCTTGCCCTCAACCATTGCTTCCTGCCCCTAACTTTAGTTAGTGCACCTCCCATCCACCCCTAGCAACACTTCGAGGCAGACATCATGCACTCACCCATTCAATGCTTGCCACTCTCTCCTCTCCAACACCCCACTCTATCAAATGGTGCCGGTTAGCACTAGGGCGGTTTTGAAGGCGGAGGCGCCAAGATGTAGCAATGGTGGCAAGGTGGATGGCGAGAATAGGAGAGTGCTTGCTAGCATGCTTCGTACCTCTGTTCCTCTCCTAGATACCTCATCTTTGGCCACTACTTCCCACTATGAAAACACTTGCATGCTATTGCCTACCATGACCTACCAGCATTGACCCTGCTATCACTGAACATCCAAGTTTTGGGCCACCTTACACCCTATTGCCATGACTTGCCTCCATTGACCTTGCATGCCTCAAACCTCCGCTCCTCTTCTAGATCCCTTGTATTTGGCCACTATTGCCTGCTCTGGAAGCACTTGCATGCTAGTGGCTACCATGATCTACAGCCGCCCTGCTATCACTGAACATTCAACTTGCCAACCACCTTACATCCCATCGCACTCGTTTCTGTAGAGCCTTGTCATGAACCGCTTTGCTACAACTGCCTCCCCTCTGGACATCGCCAACATTAGGCTGAATGCGAAGCTCTACTGAGTTGATCTATTGGGGATCCATAATCGTTCCTCTAGCACTCTATCATTGCCTTTGAAAGTTCATATTCCAAGCCATAAATAAGTGTGATGACTCAGAGAGAGAGAGAGAGAGAGAGAGAGAGAGAGAGAGAGAGAGAGAGAGAGAGAGAGAGAGAGAGAGAGAGAGAGAGAGAGAGAGAGAGAGAGAGAGAGAGAGAGGGAGAGACTTCAAGAGCTCGCTTAAAATTCAATGCCAAATTATCGACGTCAATGGCGGGCATCGGTATATGTGTAGGTAGATCTCGAGGGAGATCAAGAAAAGGGAACAAAAATTCAGTGGAATGTTGAACACCATGAGAGTTTTGAAACTCTAAAATGACAGGTAACCTCAACTATATGCTCAAAGTTACTTGACTTCTCAAAGCCTTTTGAAGTGGTTACAAATGCCACTGGTATAGCAATTGATGGAGTGCTTTTGCAAGAAGGAAGACCCATTTCTTTTACCTCTCGGAAGCTGAAGATTCATGATCGGAACTATAGAACTCATGATCTTGTTTTATTAACAGTCATTCAGGCCTTAAAGCTATGATGGCATTATCTATTGGACCAAAGATTTACTTTACTGACTGATCACAAAATCTTGAAGTGGATTTTTTCTCAGCCTCCACTCAATATGCGACAATGATGTTGGGTTGACCTACTTCAAGAGTTTGACTTTACAATATTCTTTGCCTAGTAACCCAGTTTTGATCAAGGTAAGGGAAGCTGCTCAAATGGATCCCGATTATCAAAAGAAACTTGTTATCATGAAGGATAAGACACCTTAGAATGAAGAATCATTACAACACTATGATGTCTAAGATGGGTGCTTATATTACAGACATAGATTGTGTGTGCCAAAGAATGAAACCTTAAGAAAAACTATCCTTTATGAAGATCATGATAGCCCAACATGTGGACTCTCAATGCAGTGAGGAAGAGCTTCTATTAGCAAGGAATGAAAGGAGATGTACTACGGTATGTTCGCCAATACTTAATCTGCCAAAGAGTTAAAGATGAAAGGGTAAAAATCATGGGGAAACTTCAACCTCTGGATATACCTCGAATGAAGTGGGAGGGTATTAGTATGGACTTTGTATCCGGCTTACCCAAAGTTCAGGGAGGATATGACTCCATAATGGTAGTTGTGGATATGTTGTCTAAAGTTTCCTACATCATCCCAATAAAGACTACCTATACTGCCTCAGATGTAGCCCGACTCTTTGTCAAGCAGATGTTTTGACTTCATGGACTTTCGAAACGGATAGTAAGCGACCGAGATACTAAGTTCACTTCCAACTTTTGGACCTCACTATTTATAGCCATTTGTACCCAGTTGGATTTTAGTATAGCATATCATCCTCAGACCGATGGTCAAACCGAACGTGTGAATCAAGTCATTGAAGACATCCTAAGAGCATATTGCGGAAGAGAACCTAACAAGTGGATCCAATACTTGCCCCTAGTGGAATTTGCATGTAATGCATCCCACCATCAAAGTATTGGAATGACACCTTTCTGTGCACTTTATGGTCAGGATTGTTTATCACCTTTAAATTCCTCAGATCTAACTATAAGAATTGAAGCTTCCAAGAAAATGCTAGAAGATATGGAGGCCTAGACTAAGGCAATACGTAAAGATATTGAGGCTCCTAAGGATCGACAAAAGGAGTATGCAGACCAAAGCAGATCAGAAAGGACCTTCAAGCATGGAGATCAAGTTTTCTTGAGAGTAAAGCCGAAAAAAAGTAATCTTTCTTTGGGCAAGTATAAGAATCTTAGCTACAGATATTCTGGACCCTATCTAATAGAAAAGAACATAGGAAGTCAAGCCTACAAACTCAAGTTATGCTCTCATCTCAAGGTTCATAATGTATTCCATGTTAGCAAATTGAAGAAATACATCCCTAGCACAGATCATGTTCTTATTGATGAAAAAATTGTAATACCCACCCAAGGAATTCTTCAGCTTCAACCTGATAGAATCGTAGAATCTAGGGAAAGGAACCTTAGAAACATATCCCTTAGAGAGCATTTGATCCAATGGAAAGACTATCCTGAAGAAGATGCTACTTTGGAAAATAAAAGATCTCTTATAAAGGATTACCCAGATTTTCTCCCAAAATGAGGACATTTTGATTCCTCAAGTTGGGGAGAATGTAATGTGTCTGACCCCAGCAACAATTGTACCCATTGATAAATTGAAAACAATGCAATTTATTAAACTTAAAGTATCCATTTTCATGAATTTTTGGGTTCAATCATAGGAAATATATTTTCCCTTGCTCAGCTAGGGGCGCCCCTACACTCTAGAACCACTCTCCCACCCCTGGAGTTCATATGCATTCATCACGGAGCCTCCCCTAGCCTATATAAAGACCCCCAGCCCCCTCACAATAGACATTGTATGCTTAGAGAGCCCTTCAGAAGGAGGCAACTCTACTAAAATTCACTCATGCATTTGTGAGCATGCGGGCACACGTACACGCGCGCGCGTGCACACACACACACACACACACACTCGTGGAGTTAGAGGAGGTTCACGTGATGCAACGCAAGGCAACGAAGTGACAAACTTCAATTGACACCATGAAACTTGCAAAGCGGGAGAACAAGGATAATAGAATGTTCATTTCATCATCTTGTACACTTAGAAAAACACATTGTCTCTTCAGAATCCATAAATTTTCTGTCTCTAGAATTGCTTGTTTTCCTTGATACTAGGTAGCATGCAACTCTTGCATGTGTGATCTTTGCATGCATGAAGCCTTTAGGAATGACACGCGTCTTTGAATTTCATAGGAATTTCACATGCCTGCTCATTACGCACCCATACCTACCTTATTTGTTCATGCATGGGCCTCGATGGGCAAGTATCATCAAAGAAATTACACATAATTGTCCATAGGTCATTAGATTCAATAAATCAGTAATTAGATACTATAAAATCAAATGATATTATATAATACACTAATAAAAAATTAATTATTAATTAATTAACAGTTAACTATATATTTAATCAAAGTTTTTACATCACTGATTTTACAATTTCAAAATCTACTTTTTGTATCAGGAAAAATGATTGTGATTTTTTCTTGAATTTTTAAAGATATTATTTAGCCTATAATAATAATTTTATGAAAAAATAAATAGAAATTACACTAGAAATAGCTAATTTTAGCCTAGTAAAATTAGAGAAAAATAGAAAATACCATTTGGAATTTTTTTTGAGATTTTTATAGAGGTTTTTGAGACTTTCTTCATCTTTATAGAATTTCTTGTGAATTTTTATGCATGCATAATTTGTAATAAATAAGTTTTTGCTAAATTACCTAGAAAAGTTGACTTTGTACTTGATTTATGGGACAAATAGGTCCACCAAATGCTAGAAAAATTAAGTTATTAAATTATTGGATGTTTGATTGAACTTAGCCTCGGACTCACGCTTACTTCTTTTTTTGACTAATTCTTTTTTTGAGCTGTGTCATGGCCCCCAAAGTCGCAAAGAAGAACAATAACGGAGCTAGTCCAAGCCATGCTCCAGTAGACGAGACAAAACAGCCACCGTAGTAGAACATTGTCGTAAATCCCAACCAAGTACCAGTAATTTTAAGTTTTATGCATCATAGATAAGCATGACCTAGTGGAGCTTAGGAAACCATAAGGAAAACACTGGCTGTATAAGGCAAAACGTATGCTTTTGTTAATAGAAACTTAGGTAGGATTTTTTCCAATGTTAAAAATACTTCTTGCGTCAAGTTTGGGTGAAGAAGAGTTAAATCTCATTTGAATAGAGACTGAAATATTTGGATGACAGCTTGATGCGACGTTGGTGCGCTATGCGTGTTGGTGCCCATGCCCCGGTGGTGCACGATGAGGGTTGGTGCCCATGCCGCGTTGTTACGCGATGCCCTGCTTTTGCACGATGGCGGGTTGGTGCCCAAAGAGGGTTGTTTCCCTGAACTGAATAATTGATTATGAATGAAATTTTTTTTATACAAAGGCTATGTTGGTGCATAGGAAAATCCTATTGTTGCAGGTCGGCCGTGATTAACCGTTTAGTCTAATAAGTAGGCTGTTTTCAGTAGAAATTGTTAGCAAAAAGACTACCTTGGTGATGTTTGAAAATATTATTTTCATAACAAAAGTCGTGTCAAGAATTAATTAAGGAATTGCTTGTAAATGTTACACAATGTGGTAGTAATTAGGAAACAAAGACAAGGGTGTGTGTGGGGTGGAAAGTAGGGATTGGTCTAGAACCAATTTTCGGATGGGTGGACTCGATAAGTCAGGTGCTTTCCATGAATGTGGACCTAAATGAAGATAGATAACGTCGAACTAAGTCCTAACCTTAGGGAATCGACTGACGACTGTGCTTCACACTCGATGAGGAAAAAAGAGTCAGTCTATGAACCAAGGGTTCTAGTTATTTGCGATTCCAAAAAGGACAAGCTGTCATAAAATCTAAAATCTAATATCTAACCAACCCAAATGATTTTCTCATATTAAATTTATCACTTAATGTGGGAGAATAAACGGGAACAAGTGTTAAGATATAGACATGTGCTTATAGATCTATCTCAACACGGGGCCAATGGTAAAGGGGCCCAAATGAGAGATGGACTATCAAAGAGCAAGGCTAACAAATGGAGCATAAGACCTTAGGGTTAGCTTAATTGAAGACCTCCAATAATGTGTGTAAAAGGCCTCTGACCTTAGGTAAGCTAGGGCTGAGCTTGAGGCGCGGGAACCCGACCCAGCTCGAGGTGCTTGTCTTGCTTGTCATGCTTGATGACTAAGGTGCTTGAGGTGCTTGATGATTGAGGTTCTTGAGATGCTTGAGGTGCTTAATTATTGAGATGCTTGAGGTGCTTGACATGCTTGAGATGCTAGGGTTGCACTTAAGGTGAGAACCTAGCCTAAGCTTAAAGTGCTTAACGGCCAAGCTTGTCGTGGGAACTGGGCCTATGTATGAGGGGCTTGAGGTGTCAAAAAGTCAAATATTCAATCCCTACAAGGAGGGGGCAAGCCCTACATGAGGGGGGATGAGAGACAACACCCACACACTCACACAAGGCATGCATGTTACAAAGAAAGCAAAAGGGACACTTGTCAAGTTCCTCCTCATGTTGCCCTCATGGTGTGCCTAAAGCCTATTGGTTGCCCACCCAAGGGGTCCAATAATAATTTAAGAGATTTAATTAAATGATTTAGCATTTATCTAGCCCTCTCTCTCAAAGGGGAAAGGGGGACACTTGTCTCAAGGCTACCCTTGCTGCTTGTAATGCCTTGGCCTGGAGGGGTCCAATGAGCTTCAAGCATGAGCTACAAGGGGGGGTCGACCCAAGCAAGCTAGGGGGTTTCTTAGGGGGTATACTCACCCAAAACACTCACATTGTGTGCTATGCAAAGTGAAAGAGATCCCTCTCCTTCTTCAAGCACGTAGAGGTTGAGAGCCTACACCAACACTCTTCGCTATGGAATGCAAATCCAACCAAGAGCCATGCTTCAATGCTTAAGCTTGCCATCTCCTTCTTCTTCATTAATATGCTATTATGTATGCTAGCAACAAGAGTTATGATAAGTGAGGAACTAATTCTTTCTCCTACGAAATGTTTCTTCTTCCTCTTCCCTACCCTCATTCCCTGGTAGCTCTCTCCACCTTCGAAGTTGTTTGAGTCTTGGGACTGAGGCTTGGGATAGTTAAAGCTTTCTTTAGGTTTATGTTATGTTTGTGATGCATGAAGCTTTCCATCTTCATTGCATCACCTAGGTCACAAGGAACACAAAGCTTGTATTGTAACAAGTCTCTCTTAATGGGAGAAATCATAATACAAATGCCTATTGGAGGGGGGACCGGCTCCACATAAATCCGGTCCTCAACTGTTGTCATGTTCTCTAAATTCTCTCTCTTGCAAAAGTATTGTTCATGCCAAGTTAACTAATTGCTATGATTATGTTGCTATCTTCAACTATGTTCACCCGCTATGCTCACAAAGTCATTTCTCAAAAGTACTCTCATTAATTTCCGTTACTCTCAAGTTAAATAGGCCAATTCCATTACATTGGTATCAGAGCATTTGGTTTCTCTTTTCTTGCTTAAAAAGAGAGGTCCTTAAGTATCCTATAAATGGTTCATGTTGTTAATTAGATTAGGGTAAGTGGAACTGGGATCTATTATCAGTTTTGTTGAGCCCACTATGTGGGGGATGGTGCACACCTCGGGAGATTTGGACTTAATAATGGAGTCCTTTTAGACTTGCCTACGACTTTACCATTATTGAGCGATAAGAAGTCCGAAAGGAGATAGACCTCGACAACTCTGCTATGCTAGACCTACTCATCTACTCTCTATAATTAACCACTTCGAGCCGTGGGTGTAGATACTTAAGCGCCGAGTTTCAAAGACTAAGAGGAGTGGCAACTAAGGTTTTGAATTGCCAAAGCATACACTAAGTACATATATAAATTTTGTTAACATGGATGACAATAATCAAGAGAGTAGAATGAACATTGATCATGAAGGTGCTTATGATGATGCTCCCATGTTTGTGAATTATCTCGTCACTAGGTTGCAGCAAGCTATGGGCAACCCTGCTTTGCAAGCCGAAGTTACTCAACAACTTCGTGCTTATGGAATTTCCCTTCCTCTCCAAGAGGAGAGAGAGCTTAGGAGGCCTCTTGAAGAGACCCCCAAAAGAAGACTCTCTCCCAGTCAAGAGGAGGAATCCAAAGAGCAAGAAAGAAATGAAAGCTTAAGTTCCTCTGAAGATGTGGCTCCATGAAGACGGCGGTCTAGACGATCGCCCACTCCTCCCAAGAGGAAAAGATCAACACATAGTCCTTCTCCTCCACTCTGAAAGGAAAGAGAGGAAACAAAGTAAGAAAAGGGCTAGGAAGAGGTCACCCTCTTCTCCTTCTTCTTCACCTTCCTCCTCTTTCGACGAAAGTTATGGCTATTCTCCTAGAGAATACAAGAGGGGAGGACATTGCAAATCATTTCTTGCATGGCGAAGGTCAAAAAAGTTAAAGAAGTTCAAGGAGGGAGGAAAGAGTATCTCTTTTCTCACCTATAATGGCACCTTCAGTGCTACTGACAAAGTGTTGGCCTTCATCCAGCAATTTGATGCGACCTTTGGAGATGAGGGCTTCACAGAGTCCTCCAAGCTACGCCATGTAGCTATGCACTTCCAAAAATCAGCTCGTCAATGGTGGGCTAGCCTTCGTGGAAATGGTGAAGCCCCAAAGAAATGGAAAACTCTACGAGTTTCCATCATGAACCAATTCCTTGCAAGAGATGCAAAGGACAAATAATGGTGCAGCTTGAAGCTCCTCTCCCATGAGTCTATCCACAAATATGTAGACAAGTTTTGGGATTTACATCTCAAGGCTACTGTCTTTCAAAAGATAGACTTTGCCAAGCAAAGGCAGCAATTTTGTGCGGGATTACCTGAAGAGATGGCCGAATACATCAACTCTCAACAGGCTGGTACTATTAGTGAAGTAATCCATCACGCCATGGTTTCTTCACGCATCAATTTCCATCAAGGGGCTAGACGTAATGTCAAGCCCATGGAAAACAAAGACAAAAATGATGCAAAGGGAAAAACCAATGTTCAAAATACTTTCCAAGTCACTTCCAGCAACAACAACAATCGGTCCAAGGATAAGGGAGTTTACAAAGGTAAAAACAAAATCTCTCCTGAAGATCTTGAAGCTTTTCACAAGGACCATAAGTGTTTCAAGCGTGGGGAGCAAGGACATGGCTATCGTTCTTGCCCCAAGAAGAATACTCGCAATGAGACTCCTAGGGCTTCCACCATCGAAGCTCCAAAAGAGGATGCTCATTGCAAAGGATCATCACTTTCTTATGCTTGGGGAAAGGTAAGAGAGCATGATGCCTTCATCTTGTTTGACCCTGGATCTACTCTTAACTTCATATCAACGGAGTTGGCCACCAAGTTGGGCATTCAAGCTTTTGAGATGGGAGATATGGTAGTGGCTGATGCAGCTTTCAAGGGACAACAAGACTCCGTTACTCCCTTGATTTGGAAGTTGAGGCTTCATGTCCAAAGCTATGTCGCCAAAGAAGAATTCTTCATATCTCCTCTCCAACATGAGGATGTTATCCTAGGGGCACCATGGTTTGATCGCATGGCTGCCAACATGAAGTTCCCTGAAAGGAGAATCTACTTCACCTATAGGGGAAAGAACATGTATATAGATGCTAGTGAGCGTGGTCTCACTATTCCACTTGTAAATCCTCTTGCTTTTGATAAGTCAATGAAGAGCTCAGTTTTTGCGTACATGATTTTTATCAAAGAGTCTCTAAAAGATACTAATGTTTCATCAAGTGTAAATGGTACGAATAAAAACGAGTTAGACTTGTCTAATTTTCTAAAAGGATTCCAAGATGTGTTCATCGATGATATCCCTATGGACTTACCTCCAAAACGAGGGGATGATGACCATCGCATTGAGCTCCTTCTTGGAAGCTCATCACCTAACAAGCCTCCTTATCGAGTCTCACAAGCTCAACAAGAGGATATCATGAGGCAAGTACAAGATCTGGTAGACAAAGGGATGGCGAGGCCTAGTTCCTCTCCCTTTTGTTCTCCAGTCCTTTTAGTGCAAAAGAAAGATGGTACATACCGTATGTGTGTGGACTATCGAGCACTAAACCATATCACTATCAAAAACAGATTTCCCGTACCTCGGGTAGAAGATCTGTTTGATAAGCTACAAGGCTCTAACTACTTCAGTAGGATTGACCTTAAGAGTGGCTATCAGCAAATAAGGATAGTGGATGAACATATCTTAAAGATCGCATTTCGCACAACATTTGGTCTTTATGAATATCTAGTCATGCCTTTTGGCTTGACTAATGCACCAGCTACGTTCAATCGTTTGATGGAGAAAATTTTTAGACCATACCACAAATTCACTGAAGTGTTCTTTGATGATATCATCATCTACACCAAGTCTTTGGAGGAACATAAGCAACATCTCCAAGTGATTTTTCAAGCATTGAGGGAGAACAAGCTTTTTCTCAACCAAAAGAAAAGCGAATTCTTCCTTCAAGAGATTTAATACCTAGGTCATTTTATCTCTAAAGATGGTATCCGAATGGATCCATCAAAGTTAGAGGTAATAAAAGCATGGCCTAACCCAAGAAATCTACATGAGCTAAGAAGCTTTGTTGGTATGTGTGCATACTATAGACGCTTCACAGTAAAATTATGTCAAGTAGCAGGACCACTACACAACTTAACTAAGAAGAACGTTAAGTATGTATGGACTGCTAAGGAGCTTTGAAAAGCTCAAAGAGAAGCTTACTTCCCAACCAGTCCTCGTGCTTCCGAATCTTTCAAAGCCATTTGAGGTCCAATGTGATGCTTGTGGAGATTGCCTTGGAGCAGTTTTGCTTCAAGAAAGGCATGCCATAGCATATGAGAGCCGAAGGCTCAATATTGATGAACGAGTCTTGGGAATTTATGAGAAAGAGCTTTTAGCTGTTCTACATGCCCTAGACACATGGAAGCACTACCTATTGGGGACTCCATTTATCCTACGAACCGACCACCAAAGTCTCAAGTATTTCATGACGCAAACCAAGCTTTCTGAAAAACAAATGAGGTGGGCAAATTTTCTTTTGCAATTTAATTTCCATATTTCTCACATAGCTGGTAAGCACAATCAAGTGGCCGATGCACTTTCACGACGACCCAAAGTTGATGCGGTGTCTATAGCTACTCACAATGATCTATCCTCTATGATAGATGAGTATGCTACTGACCCTGACTTTATAGACATAATGTCAGCCCTTGCTTTGGGGAAGAAAGAGGAACCATTCACCTTGCAGGATGGTTATCTTCTCCACGGCAATAGGTTATGTGTTACCCATTCCCTTCGTGAGAAAGTTATGTATGAATCCCATGCTCCTCCATATGCGGGGCATAGAGGTATTCAACCTACTCTCAGGAGTAGAGATATACTTCTATTGGCCTACCATGAAAGTGGACATACAAGAGTATGTTTTAAAATGTGTAGTATGCCAAAAGACCAAGTATCATAGAGGGAAGCAACCTGGATTACTCCAGCCATTTCCTATCCCAAATTCACCATGCGAGAGTATATTCATGGATTTCATCTTTGGATTACCCAAGTCTATCCATGGGAATACAAGAACATGGATAATAGTTGACAAGTTTAGCAAGCAAGCACATTTTATTCCTGTCAAAAAGACTATTAAGGCACATCAAATGCCAACTCTCTTCATATCTCAGATTTTCAAGCACCATGGATTACCCGCATCCATCGTGTCAGATAGAAATCCTAGAATGACCATTAATTTTTGGAAAGGTCTCTTTGAAAATCTAGGAACAAGATTGAATTTCTCTTCAGCCTATCACCCACAAACGGATGGCCAAAGTGAGATAGCCAATCTTACGATACTCGATCTACTCAAGACTTATGTTACCGAAGTAGATCAACGCTCACAATGGGAAAAGTACTTACCTCTTGTAGAGTATGCCTACAATAATACTGTACATACTTCTACGGGAAAAGAACCTTTTGAGATCATTGAGGGAAGACCTAAAAGTCCCTTGCTACTCAAAGTACATGGGAAGATATTCGCCGCCCATGAGTATAGCCGTGACCTACAAGAATCTTTTCAAAATATTAAAGAGGCTATATCCATCTCTCAACAAAGGCAAAAAGCTGCTGCTGATAAGCACAGAAGAGCCTTAATGTTCAAAGAAAATGATTGGGTCTTACTCAAGTTTCCTCAGGCTCGATTAAGGCAAACGACGGGCAGAAATCCTACGGGCCATCAAAAGTATTATGCTAAACTAGCAAAAAGATACTATGGTCCTTTCTAAATCTTGAAGCCCATCAATGAGATGGCTTATCAATTCAAGTTGCCCAACCATTGGCTCATACACAATGCCTTTCATGTAAGCCTACTTAAGCCCTACAAAGGAGAGCCACCAACTTAACCAATTATTGAAGACCCTCCCGAAGTTGAAGACCAAGAAGAGGTGCTACAACCCGAAGCTGTCCTTCGGCATGAAGACAAGGTACTACAACATGGTAAGATTATCGGACGGTATCTTATTAAGTTAAAAAATTATCCTTTTGAAGATGCTAGATGGATGCAAGGAATACAGCTTAAGGATAGTATGAACCTTGTCAATGCTTACAATGCTACATTAGAGTAAGCAAATGTACAAATTTCTTTTAAATGACTCATGTTTTTGTCTTATAAGACTAGTCCTTTTTTTAATTGTGCACAAATTTAACTAGTATGCATGCTTAAAATCATGTTTGTGATGACGACGTCTCTCAAACACCAAGTAGAATTTGTCACTCTACTTTGGGAGAATGAAATGGACTAAAGAGCAGACATGCTTGCGGCAGCTATGTCTCCCAAGCACCAAATGGATTAGTCATCCATATTGGAAAGATGTCGTAGGGTAAAAAGGGATCCTCTAGCCACTAAGTAAAATTGACTAATGACTAAGTCTTTATCTCTTCTACCTCATAGTCGAGGACGACTATGATGTCAAGAGAGAGGTAATGTCATTAAATCTAAAATCTAATATCTAACCAACCCAAATGATTTTCTCATATTAAATTGATTACTTAATGTGGGAGAATAAACGGGAACAAGTGTTAAGATATAGACATGTGCTTATAGATCTATCTCAACACGGGGCCAATGGTAAAGGGGCCCAAATGAGAGATGGTCTATCAAAGACCAAGGCTAACAAATGGATCATAAGAACTTAGGGTTAGCTTCATTGAAGACCTCCAATAATGTGTGTAAAAGGCCTTTGAACTTAGGTAAGCTAGGGCTGAGCTTAAGGCGCGGGAACCCAACCCAGCTCGAGGTGCTTGTCCTGCTTGTCATGCTTGATGACTAAGGTTCTTGAGGTGCTTGATTATTGAGTTTCTTGATATTCTTGAGGTGCTTAATTATTGAGATGCTTGAGGTGCTTGTCATGCTTCAGATTCTAGGGTTGCACTTAAGGTGAGAACCTAGCCTAAGCTTAAAGTGCTTAATGGCCAAGCTTGTGCTGGGAAGTGGGCCTATGTATGAGGGGCTTGAGGTATCAAAAACTCAAATATTCAATCCTTACAAGGAGGGGGCGAGCCCTACATGAGGGGGGATGAGAGACAACACCCACACACTCACACAAGGCATGCATGGTACAAAGAAAGCAAAAGGGACACTTGTCAAGTTCCTCCTCATGTTGCCCTCATGGTGTGCCTAAAGCCTATTGGTTGCCCACCCAAGGGGTCCAATAATAATTTAGGAGATTTAATTAAATGATTCAGCATTTATCTAGCCCTCTCTCTCAAAGGGGAAAGGGGGACACTTGTCTCAAGGCTACCCTTGCTGCTTGTAATGCCTAATGCTTGTGATTGGCTAGGCTTGGAGGGGTCCAATGAGCTTCAAGAATGAGCTACAAGGGGGGGTCAACCCAAGCAAGCTAGGGGGTTTCTTAGTGGGTATACTCACCGACACACACTCACAAACACTCGCATTGTGTGCTATGCAAAGTGCAAGAGCTACCTCTCCTTCTCCAAGCAAGTAGAGGTTGAGAGCCTACACCAACACTCTTGGCTATGGAGTGCAAATCCAACCAAGAGCCATGCTTCAATGCTTAAGCTTTCCATCTCCTTATTCTTCATTAATATGCTATTATGTATGCTATCAACAAGAGTTATGATAAGTGAGGAACTAATTCTTTCTCCTACGAAATGTTTCTTCTTCATCTTCCCTACCCTGATTCCCTGGTAGCTCTCTCCACCTTCGAAGGTGTTTGGGTCTTGGGACTAAGGCTTGGGATAGTTAAATATCTATTCAAGTTTATGTTATGTTTGTGATGCATGAAGCTTTCCATCTTCATTGCATCACCTAGGTCACAAGGAACACAAAGATTGTATTGTAACAAGTCTCTCTGAATGGGAGAAATCATAATACAAATGCCTATTGGAGGGGGGACCGGCTCCACATAAATGCGGTCCTCAACTATTGTCATGTTCTCTAAATTCTCTCTCTTGCAAAAGTATTGTTCATGCCTTGTTAACTAATTGCTATGATTATGTTGCTATCTTCAACTATGTTCACTCGCTATGCTCACAAAGTCATTTCTCAAAAGTACTCTCATTAATTTCCGCTACTCTCAAGTTAAATAGGCCAATTCCATTACACAAGCAACCCCTTTTAGGGTGACCTCACTAAAGAATACGTAGAGTTAGGGAAGCTCACTTGATCGTTTCTCCGCTTTGCATTGTAGAGTCAAAGCAGATGTGTTGAGCTCTCCCAGTCACCGATGTTAGACGATCGGAGACGTTATACTAAGATGCACTTAAAAGCACTTGAAATCACTAAGAAGCACATAGAGTTACTCACAAGCACACAAAAACACTTGAAAGCACATGGATTTACACAGAGTCACTCACAAGCACACAACAACGCTTGAAAGATTGCAGAAACACTTGAAGCAATTAAAAGCATTGAGAAGCACTTGCAAAGACTCAAAATATTTCAAAAGAATTTGTAAGCTTTCAAAACCACTTGAAAGCATTGAGAAGCACTTGTAAGCACATGACAACACTAAAAGTACTATCTTCAAAAGCACTTTGAACTCACTTTGAAGCACTTGGAGTCTTTCATGAGCTCATGAAATCACGTTGAAGTATCTGGAATCACTTGATAGCACTCAAAATCATCAAAAGACACTAGGAAGCAGTAAAAAGCATTCAATAGCACATGGAAGCACTAGATATCACTCAAACAACTTTCTTCGGCAGCACTTTTAAGCACTTTGAGTTTTTCATGATCTCTTCATAGCACCTTGAAGTATTTGGAAGCTTTTGGAATCACTTTAAAGAACTCAAAATCATTCAAAAGACCTTGAAAGCACTTAGGAACAAGCACTTGAAAGCACTCAAAAGTACTCAAAAGAACTTCCAAGTACTTGAAGCCTTTGGAAGATTTCAAAATCACTTAAACTCAATGAGAATCACTTAACAACACAATATGGAGGTGCTCAGAAGAACTTAGAATGAAAGTTGAAGCATGCTAGTGTAGGCAAATATGGCCAACGGCTAGAAGTGGACACATGCATGAGTATGTATGCTTACAAGTGGAATCCATGATGCTAGAGCATGTATGAGATTTCAGGGTAGCTAAGGGTTTGGACGTGTATGTTTATGGTAGTTTTTTAGACCAAGGGGCCTCTATATGAATCTTAATAGGTTGGTTGCTCAAGGTGTTCCAAGAGTTGGAAATGTATAGCAAGATGTGGTGCTCAAGGTGTTCTCCAAACTAGTCTAGACAGCTCCTCAAATGTAGCTATGGAGCGCAAGATATTCTTATTTGAAGGTCACATGCTTTGCAGATCCTTGTCGGATTGGGCAAGTGAAAATAGATAGTTAGAGCTAGGGTGTGCTAGTAGATTTGAAGTGTTTGCATCATGGTGCTTGCCAGACCTTTCAAATCACCAATTGGAGTCTAGATGTCCAAGTTATGAGCCGATGAAGTTTTGGAGTCTTTTTGGGCTTGCCAAGGTTCTTAAGGATTGTATGTAGCATGTCGGATTGGGAGGAAGTGACAACTCATCAATCAAGATTGTTGGAACTAAGATACGCCAAGATGAAGTTGGGAGCAATTGCCGGGGAGATAGGGACACACGTTTTTTTGCAAAGTTGGGGCCCACCATTTGAGGCCCAAAAAAGGTGAGACTATGGAGAAAATGATGGGAATTAAAGCCAATAACCAAACTGTCTAGTGGAATTTTACAAACGCTCTATCCGATGACTCGGCAAAAAATTGGGGAAGGTCAAATAGACACACGAGACAATATTTTTTATGAGTAGATGGACATTTCTTTCAAGTTCATGGAGGAGAGCTCCCAGAAGCCACCACGTGGCATTAAGGATAACCCCACATGGGAAGCATGTATCTAATACAACGATGCATTGTCATTGCTAGCAAGGAGAGAGAGAGAGAGACAGAGAAAGAAAGAGAGAGAGAGAGTGTCTATGGAAATCCCTCACATACCCCTCTCATGTGCACTACACGGACATGTGTAGGTGCTACGCAGTTGACCATGGTTGGTGTTGGGTTCTTGTAGACCCCATATATTTTCACATTATGTACCAAAACTGGGATAAATTGGGATTTTCATGGGCATAGTAGGTGCATCAGCATGTTAATGATTTCCATAATGTATGCATTAGTGCTAAGATTTATGACTTCTTGTTGATAAGTTTTTACTTAAGGTAGCTAGTCACTTGATGGCTAGAGTTAGTTTTAGGGAGTTTGTTGATAGTTAGTTTAGACACTTTATATTCAAGCTATGGCCATTAGGCATGTCAGTCTGAGTTTAATAGGAAATTCTAAGTTCTAGATGAGTCCCCAGTTTAAGTTTAGTTGACTAAATTGACAAATACTAGCTAGAGTTTAAGCTTGTCTCAAAGGAAGCTGTAAAATTTATATAGGTTTCACTGTAAAAGCTGAGAAATTATTCCTATTTGATTGATAAATCAGATCATCTATAGGCAACTGTGGAAAAAACGTTGGTATGTAGCAGTGATCAGGTTTTGAGCTCATGACTTGTTGGAATAGCTACTTGAGGTCCTTTATGATTGTCTTTAGATGTTAAAATCGCTCATCCATAGGGTTTGAGTAAGGCAGAGGGAGAGATTTATTATGAGGGGTGTAAAAGGTAAAGTGAGACATTTTGAGTTCATGGCTCACTGTCCTAGTTCTTTGAAGTTTTTTGGGCTTGTCTTTATGGCGTTAAATAGGAATGAGAAAGAGCAGAAGGCTTTGAGTTCAAGGCTCGCTAAAGCAGATTTTAGCGGTCTGATGGGATTGTACCTACACAATCGGAAAAGGCGTGAGAAGTCTTGAGTATGAGTTTTGTTTCATAGGTCTCTAAGTTCTCGAGGATTGTTCCTTTGAAGATTAAACTAAATGTTTATTCACGAGAAAGTGTCTGAATGGGGTTTAATTAAAAGCTATAAAAAAATAAAAAATGTATATTAAAAAGTGGTTTTTTTATTCGAAATGATGTGAGCAGTTGCAAATTCGTGGGGGGTTAAGTTAGAGAGCATCGTCAGCTGGCACGGACCCGTGAGGAGAGAGAGGATGGATGCAAGCAAGAATGTAGAGAGAAAATAGGAGAGAGGAAAAAAACGTTAGTGTGTTTCTGTGTGTGTGTTAGTCTGAGTGTGTGTCTCGCCATTAGAATTAGAGAGAGAGTCTGAGTGTTGTAGATATAGAGGGAGAGTGTGTCTATCAATTTCTGTGTGTGTGTGTGTGCATGCTGATTTTGAGTGTTTGTGTGTTTAGAGAGAGGTTCGGTAGTGAATTTTGTAGAGAGAGAAAGTGCAGAAATTTGTGTGTGGGTGATGCATGAGAGTGTGGAGATGCGTATAATTAAGTGTTTGATTGTGTATGTATGTGTATGGAGGCTTGATTGTGCCTGTGTTTGAGCTAATTGGAGAGTGTGTGTGTATAATTTTAGAGAGAGAAGCAAAAACATGGAGAGAGAAAGGGGAAAATTGTCCACAGTATACACAGTTGAGAGTAAGATAGAGAGAGAAGAAAGAAATCGATTATAGAGAAAGGGACTAGCATAATGTAGATGTGTGTATGTATGCAGTTTACGAGCCGGAGTCAGAGCGAAGTAAACCATGCGACTGCAAATTATTGGATGACGAAAGGGCCGTAGTCGCAAGAATTTAGAATTTTTTTGAAGCGAATCGTGGTTAGTCAAACTATTTAAAAATAATTAAAAAAACACATGAAAAATTCTCTTTTCTTAAAAAGTTACATTTTAAATTTAAACATAACAAATTGAAATGGCTTTAAAAATGGAAACTTTAGATAGTGGTTCTACAATCTAAAAAGAAATAGTGTTATTATAAAATCATATACTTAAAATTATGTCTAGAAATGAAATGCTTGGCATAAATTTGCACATTTAACAAAATTTTGGGGATTTGGACTTGGAATGTTTATATTCTATAAATATTTTCAATGAGATCTTGTTAGTTTTATGAACAGAATGAGTGTCTTGAGTACAAAAGTGATTAAATTTGTTAGTGCTTTGGAATTTGTGTGTTAAAAGCTGAAAATTTGGTGACAAAATTGTTATTATCTTATCATTTGCGTGTTTGGAACTGTTGATAGTCAATTTGCTATATATGAAGAAAAAGTTAGTGAAAGTTATAATTGAAAGATATCTTGGTGTAATAAATTATGTCTAAGAGTATGTTAATTAGAGAGCCTGAGATTATTTTAAATCATAAATAAAGAAAACTTTGGGATGCACATAGAGTGAAATTAGTACCTTTGTGAGCATTGGACTACGTGATTAGGAGGACAAGCATTTTTTGGACTAGGAAAATTTAGGAGAGTAAGTAAGTTACGAATGTTTTTCTGTAAATCTGCTAAAATGGGCTTGGGAGTAGGAAGTAAGTAGCATAATAGAGAACTTTTCAGCTAGTTAAGATGGCCGTTGGGATTAATTGAACATAGTTAGAAAGACTTAGAAGGAAACGTTCATTTGGTGCGTCCGCCGTCGGGAAACTCAATTGGCTGTTAAAGCTACAGGGCACCTCGGTGCATAGACTTTGCAGGGCGAGTGTACCCTGGTTAGACATAGAGGCCTAGAGTGAAATATAGAGGACCATATGTCGTTAGAATGGGTCAGCAATTTTCCTGATCTCGTTAAGTGGAGAATTTTAGATAAGCTTTTGAGAGCCACGACCGCAATTGAATTCACTTGTAAATACCTGTGCATAGGCTGTCTATGTGGTACGTTAGAGGGAGAAGGAGAGTACATAAATGAGTACACTGAACCAGAAAGATCTCTTTACATATACGCTCAGGAGCTAGAGACCTCTCAAATAATTATCAATAAACCTAGTGATCCTGTGCCAAAGCCTTTAATGCATTTAGATACATATGCGGCAATTCAATTGATCACCCATTGGAAATTAGTGGATGTGATCTATTATAAGACCATAGCATTTGACTCTGGTGGGGGTTATCATTGTGAAATATATACAATGCCAAGGGAAAGACCGCTAGCATTTAGAGATTTCCGAAAATACCTAGCATTAGGAAGCGGGTTTCCTAGGGAGTTAGATCCCTTTATGATAAAAGAGCATAGGGACATACTAGAGTGATGGGAGAACGAAGTGGCTGATTGACTTCTTTAGAAGCAAGAAAGCCTAAAGAGGATGCTTGGGGACCTAGAAGCTAACATAGAGTGGCTCAAAGAATATAAATATTGGGATTTTAACCCCAAAAATATTGAGATGACTAAGTCTAGAGAGTTATTAAATCAACCACAATCAATAGAAAATAGAAACACGTGCTGTCGATATTGTCGTCGAGCTCCACATCCATCGTGTGTGATAGGAGGTCCAAGTGCAACAAATATAGTCAAGCAAACTAACTTAAGACGAACAATTGGTAGATTGGCATATGCTAGTAAAATAAAACCTCCTCTGCGGCCTTTGGTAACTCAATTACTTCAATTCCTTAGGAAAACTAAAGAAGATAATATTAAGATAAATCTAGAAATCTTATCGGCGATAAAAGCCGCATTAGAAGATTAGGCTTAATAGAGGTTATACGAGGGGGAGTGTCATATGAGTAGAGCGGAATCTAATAGAAGAGACGATCAAACTAGGGCTAGAGAAGCACATAGGAAGAGACGAGAAGAACTACTTGCTCAAAAACTCTCAGATCAACTTGAACAAATTAATGAGTTGATTATAGAGCACTCAGTCATGTAGAAGAATTGAGAGAGGGAAGATTAGTGGGGAGACTATACCAATAAGAGAAGTGGTAGAATGAACCTTTAATCTTGAAGTCTGTAGAGATCTAGGTTTAAGGAGGTTGTTTGCTAGACCTAGACCACGAGCACGAAACATTTGGGAAGACCCAAATTTTGAGAACCCGTTTAATCAAATGGAGGTTACAGTAGCACGAGCGACAATACGCTTAGTAGACTTTACATAGTTTGCAAGGCTTTGGGATAAAGCCCTGATGCTCATCTTCAAAAAATTCAAGTAACATGTGTAGAAAACGAAATCGTAGATAACGATCAAAAACTACATATTTTTCCAGTTACCTTCAAGTTTGAGGGTGCTAGTTGGTATGGGAATGTACCAGCAGTGAATAGGGCTACTTACCCTGATCTTACAACATCATTTTTAGTGAAGTTTCACCATCAGGGATTCCAAGATAGAATTTCTCAACAGTTAGACTATCTTCAACATCAACAAAAGTATTGATCATTATATCCAAAGGATGGAGACTATATTGCGAAAAATGGGAAATACAACACCCAACGAGGATACAAAAAAACATAGGCTTGTAGATGGCTTGCAAGATCCTAAATCTCAAGAATATGTGAGTTTAAGAAGTCCAATAGACTTAGCAATTGCTAAAGAAGAAGCCAAAAATTGGGAAGAGCTCCAACTAAGCCAACAGAGAAGAAGGGAGTTGTTTAGTGGGGCTAGTTTGATTACTTCTCCCACTATACTAGTTCCACGAACTCAGGAGCCTGTACCTAGTTATGAGGTTACACCACCACAAGTGGTGGTGAATACAAATCAGACTCCTTGTTATTCCCCAAATTCATACATGAAAGCTCCAATATACATGCTACAGACTTGTACACCACCACCACCAACTCTCACAGAAGAGAGGGTAGTCCAATTGATGAGAGTCACAGTTGGAAAATTAAAAGAGGAAATATTGAGTGCTTTAAGACCTCAAACAAAAGAATTTTATGATGTAGCTCAACAAGCAGCCGGCCCATCTATGAGTGCACCTCCAATGAGATCTAGTGTATGGTGTGGGGAATGTAATGGTTACGACCATTTGGCAACTGAGTGTCCAACTGCATCAAGGGTAGTGCCAGACCAAGTGCGTACACTATTTTGTACCTATTGTCTAAAGAATAATCATGTGGAAGAAAATTTCTTTGTAAAGCAAGCGCATGAACGTCGTCAAGCGAGGGCTATGCAAACTAATTATAACTTTATGGATAGAAGCAATACAACCTATCATATAGGTCGACCACCACAACTTTTATACAAAGGAGACTGCTTGAAACATATCATCAGCAGTTACAACAACAATGGCAAGGGTTACCCACACAGGGTATACCACCTACGCTAAGGTTGCAAGGACAAATGAGGAGTTATTCACCATTAGACCTCTGTTTCGATGGAATAATTTTTTATACACTAATCAAAATATGAGGCCATCTAGTCCTGTGGTTTTCTATAACTATCAACAGGAAGGGCATATAGCTCTTTATTGTTCAAACCCCGTAGAAATCAAGATTATTTACTGCTATGTCAAACCTGTAGCGAAGAGGGTCATTATGAAAACTGGTGTCCAAAACGGGTAACTTCAATGAAAAATGAGAAAGGTAAATAGAAGGTCGATGAGGGTCCTAGTACTTCTGCCAATTTAATAGAGGTTGAATAATTGCAGGATGGATTCCCTCGTAAACAAAAAGCAGGGAAAGTAACTTTTGCTAAAGAACCCGTGATGGTCGGGGTGGTCACTTGATCTCAAAAGATGGACCATGATACGGGGATCAATATCCCAAATGCTAGTAAGAAGAGTGATAATTTTTTCATAAAGGAATTTTTAGAATCTCTTGAAGAAATATTTGAGCACCATTCTGCTGATGAATCACCGATCGGTTTTAGGTTACAAGAAAAGGAAGAAATTACAAAAGGTATATCATCTTTTCCAGAAAGGTTACATACCTCTATAGCTCAAATTAAAAGCATGCCAGAGACTTTTAATTTACGGGAATCTATGAAGGATTGCAAACTATCATTGGACTTGACCACTTTGGTAGAGGTATCTCCTCTTTGTAAGAAGCAGTGTTATAATAAGGTTGTACGTAGGAGAGGGAAGAGAAGAAGCTCTAAAATGATGGAGACAGTTAAGGAGAAAGGACCTCAAGTAGTAGATATGTTTATGGATTTAGAAGCACTTACTATTTCCTTGGAAATAGAAATCCATAGTGTGACAAGAGTGCAATTAGATGGTGGAGCAGCAGTAAGCTTAATGACTGAGCAGACTATGGGAGAGCTAGGATTGAAACAAGTGGAAGATCAAGGATGTGTAAAACCTTGATGGATTTTACAAGGAGACGAAGCTATGACTCAATTGCTACAAAAAATGGCCCAGCTAGAAAGAGAAAAAGGGCAGGCTATTTTGACAACTAAGTATAGTAAAGAGATATCGAAACAATGGGAAAATTATTATAAACATGAAGATATAGAAGAAGAGTCAAAGAAATGGGGGATTTCTGAGACCCCTTGATCCCAAGATGAGAGTTCTTTAATGACTGAAATGACATTTGATACCTATATATGGTAAACACTGATGAATGGTCAACAAAGAATCTTGAAACTGTGATTGTACTCTATTGTGGAACACAACTTGTGAATGTTGTGAGTGATACGCAGGATAAAAAAGGAAGAGCCTGAATCTCTTACAAATATACACAACCTACTTGAAAATGTTGTAAGTGATACGCAGGATAAAAAGGAAGAGCCTGAATCTCTTACAAATATACACAACCTACTTGAGAATGTTGTCTATAAGGAAGAAAAACATCCTCTAATAAGAGTTATTCCGTGTACACAATCTCCTTTTGTGTTATCAAAGGCTAATTGAGATGTTCAATGGGAAGTGTTAGAAGGAAAATTATTAACATTGGGTAGTGAATTAAAAGGAGTAGTGTTGGTGAGATTTAAAGAAGTACATACGAAGTATCAGCATGCCTTTGTATGGTTGTATAAAGACCTACGAGGAGTCAAGCCCGAGCTATGTCAACATTATAATGACTTGGAACTTGGTGCGCCACCTATTTGTCAATGTCAACGTTGTACCAATCCTGTTTATCCCGAATTGGTTAAGGCAGAAATAATGAAACTTTTGGATGTGGGATCTATTTTTGCGGTTGCTTACAATGATTGGGTTTCCCCAATCGTAATGGTTCCTAAGAAAAATATGAAAATCCATATTTGTGTAGATTATAGGAAACTCAATGAGAAAACTAAGAAATATCATTTCCCTTTGCCCTTTACCGATCAAGTGTTATATCGTGTTGCTGGTTGTGAACTTTATTCCTTTATGGATGGATTCAATGTCTATAATCAAATTCAGATACATGAAGATAATCAAGCAAAAACTACTTTTACTATTGAATGGGGAACATTTGCTTATTGAGTTATGCCATTTGGGCTATGTAATGCCCCTGCCACATTCCAATGTGTCATGATTGCAACTCATCAATATTTTTTTACAAAAGTGGATGGAAATTTTCTTAGACAAATTTTCAGTGCAAGGAACCGAAGAGGATATGCTTGAAAAATTAGCATTAGTATTTGAATGTAGCATCAAAATGGGCATCTCTTTCAACCTTGAGAAGTGTGTCTTTGGGGTAACCAAAGGAATACTACTAGATCATGTTGTCTCTCGGGATGGCATTACAATGGATGAGAGTAAGGTTAGTAAAATCAAAGATTTCTCAGTACCACATAACCTTCATCAGTTGTGCAGGGTGTTTTGGGACATGCAAATTACTACAGGAGATTCATTTTGAACTTTGATTCAATTGTGGGACCTCTAAAAATTTTCTTAAAAAGGATATAGGATATATGTGCACTGAGAAATGCCAAGTTGCATTTGAGAACTTTAAAGACCGTTTGGTGAAAGCACCAATTCTAGTGAGTCTTGATTGGACAAAAGAAATTCATATCCATGCTGATGCATCTCATACAGTAGTTGGGGCTCAAAGTTGATCATCCAGTTTATTATTCTCGTAGGGTCTTAACTTACCCTAAGCATAATTACACTACGATTGAAAAAGAATGTGTGTGTATGGTTTTCTTTGTTGATAAATTTTGACATTATTTATTGGGAAGTCATTTTTTATTTTATGTGGATCATGCCTCATTAAAATACTTGTTAAATAAACCAAAAATCTTTTGGAGAGACATTCAATGGATATTTCTTATACAAGAGTTTTACTTTGAGGTAGTTGTACGACCTGGAAAGTCACATGTGTTCGCTGATCATCTTTCTAGATTGCTTACTAATGATGTAGAGAGGGGAGTTGATGATGAGTTCCCTTGGTATGCAGACATAGCTAATTTTCTTAGCACAGCTAAATATCCTCATAAAGCAACTAAGCATGAAAAGAAGAAACTACTTCTTCAAGCCCGTCATTATTTGTTGATGAGAGGTTTCTTGTACCATTATTTTTCTCATGATTCATTTTTTAGATGATGCTTAAGAGAAGACAAGATTTATCAAGTTTTAAAGGCATTTCATGATGAGCCTTGTGGACGCCATTTTGTAGGAGAATTTACTACAAGGAAAGTATTGATGGCAGGGTATTAGTGGATGAATATTTACAAGGACTCCTTTACACATTGTTAAAGGTGTGATAAGTGCAGCAAGTTGGTAGACCCACTCCGCAATATGCAACGCTATTAACACAAATATTAGCTTTGAAGCCATTTGAGAAATGGGGAATAGATTTTGTAGAACCCATAGATCCTCCATCTCGATATCATTCTAATCAATATATTTTGGTATGTACAGACTATGTTACCAAGTGGGTTGAAGCTAAACCTTTGAAGACTGATAGAGCCTTGATTGTGGCTAAGTTTCTCTTTGAGGATATCATTACTAGGTTTGGTTGTTCACTAGAATTGGTTAGCAATTAAGGATCTCATTTCCTTAATGATACTATTCAGGAACTGACTGAGTTATATAAAACTAAACAACAAAAGTCACACCTTATTATCCACGTGCAAATGGGCAAGTGGAGGTTACCAACAGAATTATGGATAACATTTTAACAAAGACGGTGGCTGATCATCGCCGTGATTGGGATGAACGGTTACTTGAAGCATTATGGGCTTATTGCACCACTTTTAAGGTAACGACTCAGAATACACACTTTACTTTAGTTTATGGTATTGAAACCATATTTTCCATGGGAAAAGAGATTCCAACCTTAAGGGTTGCTTTATCCACTAGACTCGATGAAGAAGAATCTTTGAAAGATAGGTTGTTCACCCTCACCAAAATGGACGAGATGCGCTTATTAGCCTTATAGAGTCTTGAGGCTATGCAACAGTGACGTAAAGCATGGCATGATCGCCACATCAAGATTCATATATTTTGAAGGGATGATAAGTTTTTGATTATGATAGTCGTTATTATAAATTCCCTGGAAAATTGCAGATTCGGTGGTTAGGTCCTTTTAAAGTACTTCGGGCTTTCACTAAAGGATCCTTGATAGTTCAGGACATTGACGAAACTTTAGATCCTTTTAGAGTCAATGGTCTACGAGTGAAACAACAACATCAGGGAAATCCATAAAAAATATAAATATATATATATAATAAAACAAAAATAAGGCAAAAAGAGAGTAAATTTTTGAGTTTGCAGTGACAGTTTGTTATTTCTTTCTTTCTTGTTTTTTAAAAAAATGGGTGTTAACACTGGTTATTTTATGGCAGGAATTATCACCTCGTTTACCATCACATGTTTTTTTCCATTCCATCTCCAATTGGTGAGTCATGGACACCTCTATAGACTACTTGTTTTTTGTGTTTAGACCTTTCATTTGTGGGATGGGCATAGAGACCGTAGTCCGTTTGATGGATGATCTACATGAAATGGAATGGCTATTACATTGGTGGGTAATGGGACTTGATTTGCAAGTGCACGATTGGGATTATCTAGGTTTCTTGTTTGCACTTTTTGATTGTTTTAGAGAGAACGGCCTTGTAGTCTTTGTGGAGATGTTTCCTGACTTAGATGACGATATTATGATTGACCCCATAGTAGATTTGGAGTTTTTCATTGTTGACGATGAGAATGAGGGGGTACTCTTGGGTTTATTTAGGGGATTATATCATATGTTTTTGCCTAGACAACAAGCAATACTCCAATATGGCCAAGCACAACCCTACGGAGGGGTCCTTTAGCGTGTAGCACCTTTTGGCTTAGCCAATGCACGTGCACTATTCTGTAATATGTAGTTAGAGACTTAGAGGATGATGCAGAGGGACTTTAGGTTTGCCTGGCTTTGCATACACATGAAAAAAAAAACAAACAAATAAACAAAACCACAATCCAAATAAATGAAAAAAATCACAAAACCCAAAAAGCAATGTTTTCTTTTATGCTTGATTTTCTATTTTATTGAAAACAAAACACTAAAAACGCAAAACAAGCAAAACTATCAAAACAAAAGCAAAAACAACAAAAATCCATAAAAATTAGGAGTAGGACACCTACATTCCTTTGAAGGAGTGTAGTCTAATATTTTTGCAGATTAAGTAGTATCAAATGAAGGACAATAGTTGTTGCGATGTGAGGATACAATGTGTCCAAGCAATATCTGGGGATGCAGTTCAAGTAAAGCAACACTTTTAAGAAAGACTTAATAGGTGTTTTATTTCCAAGTTGTTAACATCTTCTCATTTTAATGTCTGTAAGTCAGTGAAGAATCAATAAGTGTGTGGCATAGTTTTATTAAACTCGCTAGATTAGTAATCTATGTGGTTTTATTAGCAGACTTTATCTAGAATTATCAATCAAGAATTTTGATCGAAATGGTTAGTGACTAATAGGGAGTAGTAAGGGTTATTAATTATTATGGTCACTATAGCTAATCTATTGTTGGATAGTACATTTATACCCTTAATGGCAAAAATAAATATTTGAAGTGTCGTAGATCTTTGTGGTTAGGAGAGACTTTTAAACTCTAGATTATGGTTGGTATGTTAAATATTACACTTGTGATGAGCTTGGGGAGGGAAAAATATATGTTATATGTTGTGTACCCATTGCCGTATACACTTGGTAGGTGGGTGGGCCAACTTTGTCTCTAGTGATAGAGCCACGAGCCGTAACTAAGTTGTATACGGGTTGGTAAGTGAATGTGAAAGGTTATTCCTGCTCGACGTAGCAGTGAGTGTGGAATGCATGATTAAAAAGAAAAAAATATAAATTTCAAGTTCGACGTGACTCGCAAAAACAAAAGAATGAATGCATGAAAAATTAAAAATCAATAAACAATGGGAATTAAAGGTTTTAAAAAAGGGGAATGAAAATTCAGGCTATGACTTCCACATAGTTGTCATATTGATATACTCTCTATAATATAGTGGATAATAGGTTTTATCTCTATAGAGCTTTGTCAACATGGAATGGAGATGTTCTTGTTATTAATGGTGATAAATTATTGCATGGATTATGATAGTTTATAGTTATTCTATTAATTAATCGCTTTTATTATTTATTGCTTAGTTGCCTATTGGGGAGGTTACGGTTTTTGATTGGTAAATCTTTATAAAACCTTTTAGTGTGAGTATATAGATTTACTAGTGCTAGTTGGATTATTCTACTATGTTTACTGCTTATTAATTTATCACTGACTATGTTATTACTTGACTAAAATGTTGAAAAAGTATGATATTGTAATGTGTTAAATGAGAATATACATACTACAGTTATCTTTGGTGTGTTGTGTTTTCGAATATTGTGCTCACGAGGGCGTTCGTAGTTAAGGAGAGGAGACGATTATTTTTCAAAGTGTAGCTATAAAGCTGGAGGCTGCGACAGTTTAAAGAAGTTCATTTACAGTGTCAAAGATATTTTCTTGTTCATCGAGAACGGCTTCACGTTTCAATAGGGGAGGAATGTAGAGCCCTAGATATTTTCACATTATGTACCAAAATTGGGATAAGTTGGGATTTGCATGGGCATAGTAGGTGCATCAACATGTTAATGATTGCCATAATGTATGCATTAGTGCTAAAATTTGTTAGTTTTTATGACTTCTTGTTGACGATAAGTTTTTACTTAAGGTAGTTAATCACGCGATGGCTGGAGTTAGTTTTAGGAAGTTTGTTTGGTAGGTCAGTTTAGCCACTTTAAATTCAAGCTATGGCCATTAGGCATCTCAGTCTAAGTTTAATAGGATATTTTAAGTTCTAAACGAGTCCCTAGTTTAAGTTTGGTCGACTAAATTGACAAATAGTAGCTAGATTCTAAGCTTGTCTCGAAGAAAGCTGTAAAATTTATATAGGTTTCAGTGTAAAAGCTGAGAAATTATTCCTATTTGACTGAGAAATTAGATCATCTATAGGCAAATGTGGAAAAATCATCGGTATGTAACAATGATGAGTTTTTGAGCTCATGACTTGTTGGAATAGCTATTTGAGGTCCTTTATGATTGTCTTTACGACGTTAAAATCGCTCATCCATAGGGTTTGAGTAAGGCAGAGGGAGAGATTTGTTATCTGGGACGTAAAAGGTAAAGTGAGAGATTTTGAGTTCAAGGCTCGCTGTCCTAGGTCTTTGAAGTTTTTTGGGCTTGTCTTTATGACGTTAAATAACAATGTGAAAGAGCGGAAGGCTTTGAGTTAAAGGCTCACTGAAGTAGATCTTAGAGATCTCATGGGATTGTACCTACGCAGTGGGCAAAGCCGTGAGAAGTCTTGAGTATGAGTTCTGTCAGATAGTTCTTTAAGTTCTCGAGGATTTTTCCTTTGAAGATAAAAATAAATGTTTAACTGGGAGAAAGTGTGTGAATGGGGTTTAATGAAATGCTATGAAAAAATTAAAAATTGTATATTAGAAAGTTGTTTTCTGATTCAAAACAAAGTGAGCAATTGCGGATTTTTGGGGGGTTAAGCTAGAGAGCCTCGTCAATTGGCAGAGGTCCGCAAGGAGAGAGAGGATGGATACGAGCAAGAAGGTAGAGAGAGAATATGATAGAGGAAAAAAATGTTAGTGTGTTTCTGTGTGTGTGTGTGTTAGTGTGTTAGTCTGAGTGTGTGTATCGCCATTAGAAATAGACGCTAAGAGGCACAACCTTCAAAAAAATTGCTAAGTCGAGTGGACAAATGGACTAGTAAAACACAAGATGAAAAAAAAGGCACCTCTATAAGAGGTTTTAGGGTCTTTTGGAAGGGCCAATGAGGGTCTTTTTTGAAGAGTGCATTGTGCATGTGGGGAGAGAGAGAGAGAGAGAGAGAGAGAGAGAGAGAGAGAGAGAGACAGAGAGATAAAGAGAGAGAGAGAGAGAGAGAGAGAGGTTGAATTATCATCCACGGAGGTCATATATGACCTATGGGACCAAAAACAAAACCTCACAAAAGGTCTTTCCAAGCAAAGGGGTTCTGAGATACATTTGAGTTAAGGACTGATGGGTAAAAAGAAAGGGGGAGATAAGATGAGAAAAACCTATGGAAGAGTAGGTGAGGAGGGAGCCATTTTGGGAGTTTGCCTGGATAATAGCTTTACCTCCTCAATAGACTGCCCATTTCCTTGCTTTGCATGCTTCTTGCATCTTTTTCACTTCTTCTTTCTTTTGTTTGAGTTGAGTGAGCATAAGGTCCTTTGCAAACCACATTTAGTTTCCTTGAAAAGCCTTGATTACTTCGGGGGTTCACCGTTCAGTACCCCCCTATATAACGTGCATTCGTGGGATATTTAAAAAATCCCTCTTTTAACATGTTTGAATGAATAAAAGGACCCCTTATTTTAGGAAATTTTTCCAAAATTGAATATAGAATCCCCTTATTTTAATGTATCTCTGTTAAATTGCCTAAATTTCTGAATTTTAAAACCCCTCCTTTCAAACTCACGTTATACATTAACATGATTACATAATGCACCCCCCGAGGGTCTTGAAAGTGAGGATTGCATGGTTGGTGCGATGTTCTCGCGTAAGAGAGGTAATTTTTGCTAGATCCCATTGTACCATGGGGAGTGTTGTTTTAATGCATGCCAGTGACTCATGAAACTTGAGGTCCCCTTTTCCCTTTCTAGTCGCTTGGGAGCCCACCAATGTGAACATTGAGGGTGTGAATATCTTTTGGTCGTTGTCGTTTGTGTAGCGTGGATGCCACACGGTCTTCCACCTTCTGAGAGATTACATCTTGCACTTGAGTCTTCACCTCTTTGAAAAGGGTTGTCTCTACTTCCAACTTTTCTTCATTCAACTTAACTTCCATATGTTGCAACTCTCCTTCTTGTTGCTCTCCAACATGGCAAGCCGAGCCTCGAAGGCCGCAAGTCTTTGTTTCAGCTCATAGTTTTCCTTTTGAAGTCTTTTCCTTCCGTTTCGAGGCGGGCAAATTTGTCCATCTTTGGGGGTGTTGCTATGACCCCTAGGAAACTAGACTTACCTCGGGATGAGGCGCGTGTGGCCATGGGAGGGCTTTATGTGGAGCTTGGGGCAAGGTTAGGGTTACCGGTATTAATGTGCCAATATTAATAGAGACATGTTGAGAAGCACATCATGGGTTAAAAGCTTTTGGAGACGCAGGTTGTAGAGGAGCACGTTAAGCTTGTGGAGAAGCTTGTGTATGTATGTATGTATACACACACACACACACATAGTATATTGGAACGCAAACTACGTAGTCATTGAGAAGCACACGTACACTTTATGATAGTGAAAATTCCAATAAACTGCACTGTGCAGGTTTTTGAGAAGCACATACGCCCTCTATTATCAATTGATAGCGCAAGGCTGCAGTTGATTATCACCAATGCACTGACCTCTACTGGCAATTGATAGCACACTCGCTGCAGTTGATTATCCTCAACGCACACAACGTTTTGACTTGCTCATCATATGGGTGGCTCTTGAACCTACTACATAGTTTCAGCTCATACTTTTCCTTTTGAAGTCTTTTGACTTCCGTTTGGAGGTGGACGAAGATGTCCATCTTTGGGGGTGTTGCCACGACCCATGAGAAACTAGGCTTACCTCGGGATGAGGCCCATGTGGCTATCGGAGGGCTTTATGGTGGAGCTTGGAGCAAGGTTAAGGTAACCAGTATTAATAGAGACATGTTGAGAAACACATCACGGGTTAAAATATTTTGAGGACGCTGGTTGCACAAGAGCACGTTAAGCTTGTGGAGAATCTTGTGTATGTATGTATGTACACACACATATATATATATGCACATACATACATACATACATAGATATGTGTGTGTGTGTGTGGAGGATTCAACTTCTTGAAGTGGCACTGGTATGGATAGATGGATGTGATGCTCAGTTCAAGGCATTTGGGCATTTTTCTTTGTGTCAAGGTATGCTAGCTTCTTATCACTCTTAAACATGATTTCAAGTTTTTTGTTCCTGCCTAGCCTTTAAGATGTGTCACTAATCTAGGTACTACTCTTTGACTGGCATTGAGATGCTATGGAGTTTCTTTACATCATGCCATGGCAAATAAGAGAATGATGGATCTGGTGCAATTGTTAAAAGGGTTTTGACACATGAGCAACCTAAAGTTGCTGTATGGAACATGAAGTGTGCCAAGAATGTGGTTAGTTTCTTTAAACATAAATTTCATGATCAAAACACCCAATCAGAGGTGACTTGAATTTTTTGGGACGTCAAAGCAGCTGATGTGCCTAGGGAGAGAAAATGGAATTGCCCGAGTGGAAGGGTCACTCTCATTGCATTGTGTGAATGGACACTCTAGGAATGACAAGTGTGCACTTTGCTACAAAGCTCTCTCATGGTTTTTCTTGTTTTGTAAGTCACAACATTGGAGGTGATGCCTTAACAACACACAAGTCAAGAACTAGAAGTACATCACCCTCAAAACCTTGGATGACAATGATGAAGAAAGTGATAGGTCAAGTGACGAGGATCATTTTGCCTATGTATGGTGGACATCATGATGCAATCAGTAATGCTTTGCATGTAGGTGACATCTTTTCCACAAATACAATGAAGATAGAGGATACTTCTACCTCTTGAGGTGCTCAAACGAGAAATAAAAAACAACACGAGCTCGAGAGATTCTTGGGACAATTGCATTTTTCGAAATTCCTATTTGTTTGAGGGCTACTACTATGAGCTAGTTGATGGTACCAAGGATGTTTATTACATACCTCCTGAACAACCAAAAGTGTTGTTGGCATCACACTTGGTTTGATACATAAAGATACCTTTGGAACCCTTGCACGGTGAGCCACATGAGCTCATATTATCTCTAGAGGTTTTATGAAATACGTGCAATAATATGCCAACGATGTTGTAGGTCTTTATATCTTTGAGCCTAGTAAAACATTGTTTTATTGAAATTATTGTTTGTTGTACTTGAGTCCAACAAATGTAGTCTCTTAACACTAGGTTGGTAATGGGACACTTTTATGTCCTGGGACACTTTTATGTCCTGTTAAGTGACCATTTTCCTTGAATTATGTCAAGAGTTCCAAAATGGATTTTGAGGTGCTATCTGTCTAGAAAGTTGTCTCATGAGCTGAAAAAAACTCGACATTTTTTTGGAATATCAATTCCATCTTTAACATTGTCCTTGCACAACATTTCACAACCTAAACTATGTGAAAAAACGGGTCCTATTTTTTGCTTTTTTCAACTTTTTGCAACTATACCACTTTAGAATTCATGTTTGTGACGTCTATAATGCTAGAGAACTATCTTTAGTAGTCCTCAACATGTCGTGATGCTTCTAGGGAGAAATAAATGTTAAAGTTGTAAGTTATGACCAAATTACAAAAATTGTCAAATCCTGTTTTTTAGCCAATTTTAGCTCTTCTATGATTTTTTTGGTGGCTTTCACGATATCCAAATGCAGTTTTGATTTTCTATGTCGCATATTGTAACATAAAGCTAATATTCCTTGAGTTTTGGGGCACCTAATACCCTATTTTTCATAGTAGACAACAATGGTTGATTTTTTCAATTATAGAAGAAAACGAAACATTCTAGTATATCAAGTATAGCTTTTTCAATATTGTTAGTTTCTTATGACAACTACATGCATTTTGTAGGTAGTAACCATATCTAGTCATAAGGATCAAATTTGTCTAGATATTGAATAGTTTCTATGGGATTCTACAACTCATAATGTTGAACCCAGTTTTTTTATGTTTGCTGTATTTAGCACTTTATCTTTGTCCCCAAGATTCCCCTTGGTAAGAGATGTATTATTATTTTGACATGCTCCATGGCTTCTTATGAGCCTAAAGGACAATAGGAAACTAAGAAGACATGCATATATTATTTGTATTGAGCATGGCTATAGAAACTTTGATGATAGGTTTGCAGAATGGTAAAAATTAAACTTTTTTGTACCTATATCTTTTGGCAAAACAAAAAATAGTGAGTGAGAAGCAATTATATGTTTTGATCACCAACCCATTGAAGTTAAGTAGGGAATTTATCTCAAGTCCTACAAAAATCCCTAATCTTATTTTTATGCACCAATACGTAAGAAATGACTGTTTTGATGAAAATGTACTGGTCCATCAACTTTGGAGGCTTGGTGTGACCAAAAGATGAGAAATTTTACAAGTTTCTTATTTTTTCCATGTGTAGTAGGCCTTGAACTATAACCTCATGAAAGGATTTTACAAAATGAGTGGATCTACTATGGTTTTGGAGGTTTTTTTCAAAACCCTAAAAGGACACTTTTATGTCCTGTTAGGTTACCAACCTAGTGTTAATTCTTATTTTTATCTTTCTATAGTCCATATGTGGTGTGTTTGACTCTCTTTCACTGCTACTTCTCACATGATACGAGAGTGCTGATTTTCAGCGAGCATATAAGGCACATGCAATAGTGTTTTCATGTTGGTAAAGGGTGTGATACCCTCTCTTTCTCTATAAAAGGGATTGAGAGACTCTTGGTAGCATTTTTTGTTGCAAAGACCTTGGAGGTGCTTGCATCTTTCAGCCCTCTTGTTGAGCATCATTTGGAAAATTGCAAAGGAGAGAAGGTTTTGTTTGTGCAGGAGGCCGCTTGGGCACGGGTAAGAGAACATTTTGATCCCCTAGTACTGAGAATTTTTGGGGCAGTAGGTTTTAATTTTGACCTAGTGCTAGCATCTCTTGTTGCAAAGGGGGTCTCCACCGATTTCGATATCCTCAATTGTGTTTTGCACCTTGTATGGTATGTTTGTCTTATCTTGCCTTGTGACTTTGTGGACTACATAAGAGAATGTGCTACAAGATGTGTTGCGTGTAGGTTTGAAGGGAAGGAGTTGGTCGATAGTAGAGAGTCTTTGTTGATTTTTTATACTATCACATTGTAAGAGTGTTTTATTTTTGAGAATAGAAATGACTGTAATGTGCCTTTCCTTGTCCATGTTGTTAGTCTCTGTTCTGGACACTCTATGAATTTAGAGGCATATTTAAATTTTTTTGACCTACATTACACGAAAGTGTACTTCAAAGTAATTTTAAACTTACTACATTTCCGATTTCAAGGACCTGTGCTCTGCTTGTCCAGGTACTTAAAAGGGGTATCTAGGTAGCCTCAAAGTACCAATCACAGGTTTTTAATTTATGTTCTACAACGTAGAAGTGTGTAGATTAGGTACTTAAAGTCCCATGGATGCAACATATATGTAAACTTGGTACTTTACGTACCATTGCTGATCCCAACCTCCTTCACATGTACTTGTCTGCAAAAATGGTACCCAAAATCTACCATTGTGGGTGGTTTCAGAGTTCCCTTTTAAAATACCTATTTACACATCAAGTACACAAACAAGTACCTCAATTGGTACTTAAAATGGGTATCTAGGTAGTCTCAAAATACCAATCACACATTTTAAGTGCATATTTACAATGTACAAGTGTGCAAATTAGGTACTTCATTACCATTGTTGGTAGTCTCCCAACATCCTTCACATGTATCTGTCTACAGATAGGGTACCCTAAACTATCATTGTCAGTGGTTTTACAATTCCGATTAAAATACATGTCTTCACATCAGGTACACCAAGTACCTTGGTTGGTACTTGTATTGTTACTTTATAGTGCTATAATTCTGAATTGCAACGTGACTATAATGACAAGAGGCCTCAAATGTTGAAACATAACATGGTCCTTGAAGCATTATTTTTCTTGTTTGACACACAACATACACAGCCACAACCAAACACACACTACCCACAACATACATAGAGTCCAAGCAATAATGGTGGGGTAAAAGCATGTATTGGTGGTACCACTTTTTGCACCTTTTGGTGGCACCCTTTTAAAAAAGTTGGGACTGGTAAATTTTTTGCAAAAAAACTCAAAACTTGTCCGACATTATACTTTTAGATTCTACATGAAAAAATCTATCCATTGAAATATGACATGCTAGTTTATTTTACATGTAACATATGAAGATGGGGCTTGTAAAGTGCTACCAAAGGAGTGTCCAAGACACCCCTTTTTGGTACCACCAATACATGCTTTGGCCCGGTGACATAATGGAATAACTATAAATTCAACTTTTGTGTCATCAATGAGTTACATGTTAATCAATCAGTACAGTCAGTACATAGGCATTCTAAATGTTGCCAAAAAAACCATCCCTCTTGGGAAGTAGGCATATGCATGGCTTAGCTTACAAATAGACATCTATAATAACAAATTTGCATATACAAATCTACTTATATATACGTGTAATGAAAAATATGTAATGACAAATAGAATAAGTCTCCTCAGGCCTTCCAAAATTTACATAAGATTTTTACAAATATCCCTCACATGATAATGCAGAGATACTAGCGCCACTTAAAGAGCATTGGCATCAATTGTGGCCCTTTCAAGTATCCTTCATAATTGGTCACCTTTCCACCTCGTTGGAGTGCATAGTCATCCTTTGATGTAGGCTTCACATTACTGAAGGTTACAACTTTGGCTGACCGATTTGTAGCATCATGCAACATGGCAAGAACCTCTTGTAAATCCTTGGACAAGAATTCACTACGCCAATCCTCTAGGGCAGGTACAATGATGTAGGAACCAAGAGGCATATGATGGAATTTATAAAAATTGTTGTAAATCAATAGCATGTTTCTCGCATCGTATCGTGGAACCACCTTTTAAAAAATTTATAGACTCTTGAAAAAAATTGGTTTTCCACTTACCATGCAGAATGTGGCTACATCACAAAGCTATTATCTAGCCCATCCACTGAAGTAGTCACAAATCCCCTCAAAACCTACAAGGACTATTCTCTTCACTCCTTTTAGCATTGCTAAACTCCAGATTTAAATATTTTTCTAGCCCACAACCCAAGCCACAAGAATTGTTTTGCATCCTTGGGAGCGTACATGTACCTAAAAACTACAACAATTCTTGCTCAGTGGGCATGCACAATAAAACAAACAATAAAAATTAAAAAGGCTCAGTTAACCTTTCCCTTGACTCTATGATGAGGTTAAACGTAGGCATCATTGTTATTAGATTTAAACCATGAAGTGCAAAGGACATCGTTAAGATCAAATATTAATGTTGGTCATGTAGGGATATCGAATGGCAACGATGTGATGGTTTTTGGAATATAGGGTGGTTGATCTTTGCTGATTAGTATTTCCTTGAAAGGAAATTTGAGAGTCCCGTTTTCTTTTGGTATCTCTGTAGAAGACATGGTTTTACATTGAAAAGGAATACACTAAGCACTTTTTAACCAAAAAAAGAGTGATATTGCAATAAACTGAGAGAGAGATAAATGGAGGCCAACATAATTCTCATTTGTATTCAAGAATAAATAATCAAATATTCTTGTCATTACAAGAGTGAAGACACTACAAGTCTTCAATGTCACAGTTTCTTCCAAACACAAGGCTTTAAGGGGTGGGAGATAATATTGGGATGTCAGAAGGGAGAACTTTTTTTGGGATACCTCTTTGCATGAGGCAATGAATGTGGAATTCCTTTCTCAATGCTTTTCCATCTCCACCTAAAACCATCCACCAAATTGACTTACATGTTGAGAATGAACATGAGCTACAAAAATGAGACTATCAATGAGGTTCATCTTACAAAATTCCTCTACATGTTAAGATGTTTTTAATGAACAATACATGAGTAAAGAAGGTGTCACCATCACTCTCATGCTTAGCCTTGTTAGATTGCTACTTTGAACAGGTGATGTCTAATTCTTACACCTTTTTAGGCTGTTCAGTTGCACCATAAAAAGACACGTTGAAGAGGGGGAATGGGGGAACACGCCCGGCACAAACACAAGGGCCTCTCTATAGCTCAGGGTATCCACAACACCCCTGCCCTCTGGGAAAACACCTTCAAAAAAAAAAATTACACTAGTAGACCACCGCCTGCTCAATTTTCACTGCTCACACACTCCACAAATCCACCACACGATGCATACCTGCTGCCACGGTCTGTCTCCTCCCTTACACACGCACACAACCGCTCAATCTCCCTCTCTCACACAAAACACCGTTGATCCAGGGTGCACACACATCCACATAGCCGGCACCGAGGGGAAACACCAGAGCAAGAGAAAGAGAAGGGGGGAAGGGGAAACAACAACTTTGCGGGGCAATAGAGGCTATATTACACTTCACCCAACGTGTACACAGGTTCACACTTCCATCACCATGGCCATTTTCACAAGAAAATACAATGGGATTGGATAGGCACACTGCTCTGTCAGAGAGCTCCACTTTGCAGGCTTCAAACGGCCCCCAAAGCCAGGAAAAAAGCCCCTAATTTGATTAAATTTTGACTTTTATGGGGGAGGTCTTCAATTTGGGAAATTGCCGTTCAATTGGTCCATCTGGCATCTTGATTTGGCATCTTTGGGAAGGGGGCACCGCCTTGTTTCCTCTACTTTCTCCTTTCTCTTTGCACTTTGGGGGGGGGGGGGATAGCGAGCTCGCCATTGCCCCCTTGGCTTCTCTTTATTTTTTTAACCTCCATTTTTCCCCTTTGGGGCTATTATTTTTCACTTCTCTTTTGGCTCCTCTTTTGATTCCGGCTCTTACCTGCCCATTTGCCCTTGCTTTTGCTTTGCCTAGATGGCCCTTGAAGTGGGCTCCTTGCCACCCTCAGGCTCTCTTTCTCTTCCTATGCTCACTGTCCTGCACCTGGCTGCTGTACTCCACCATGGGACACCCCACTTTCTTTGCACCGGGGAGGGGGGCAGTAGCAAGGTCGCTATTGCCTCCCCTCTTGCCTTCAAAAGGGACCCTTTAAGGTCCGTGTGAGCGGGCCCCCATTGGGCAGCCACATCAGCAATCAATATCGCCGGCCTCCTTCCTCACCTGGGCACGCACCACCGTGCCACCCTTGGCCAAAACGCCACCATCACCACCTTGTAGGCCCCCCCCCCTCCAACACAGCACCCCATGGGCGGCCTGCACAGTTTTCCATAGCTCACGGAGCTCGAAGGGAGCTCTTGCCCTTTACACACTTAAAAAGGGCTCACACCCCAGCCTATATAGCATGCAACTATCTTTTAGGAAACCGCATATGGGCTCATCTCTTCACCTCGTGGTGGACTTACAAGGGCCTTCCTCTAGTGGTCTTCAACTTTCCCAAAACAAAACCTTCAAAAAACTCTTTGGGAATGAAAATTCTCCCCCCTTCTTCAGAGCATCGCTTTGTTCGGCTCAAGGACTGCATGCCCAAACCAGAAAAACCCGATGAAAACTTCCATTGTGGACTTCGATCCACCCAACCCTCACCACCTCTTAAGACTTTTGATGCCGCAAACCGAGGTCATAAAAAACCAGCCATAATCATCTGCAAGCTCACCAGCGCCAAATGCTCCCAACTTCATCTTATCTCATCTTGCCGACCAAGTATCTAATTGACGCACCGTCAATTCGTGCTAACTCCACATGATGCACAATAGCACCAAGAACCCTCGAAAGACCAAAATGATGCCAGATGGCGCACCCTCCAATGTGGGCAAGTGGGCTCGACCCGATCCCCAGGAAAATTTTAATCGACCATAACTTGCTAACCAGAGCTCCGATTCGTAATCCAAGAAGATAGACATGCTCCACAACTTGCGCACTACACATGTATACACTCGCACCAGCCCATGCCATCTGTCCCCAGCTGCCCTGTGCGTCGGGGATCTGCTACATACTCTACATTTAAACTTTAGTATCTCGCACACAGGGGCTCTGCCGTCTGAACCGGCTTCTAGAGCACACAAAACACTAGATTTTAGAGCACTGAATTGGCATTTCAATAACCTTCATCTGCCACCCCATCTGAGCCAACTTGGAGCTTTTTAGCCTAAAAAGATGCATTGGCCATACACTTGCACTATCCTTCGGCTGCCTAGGGCTTAGGTACCTGCCTTAGCCTTCTGCACTACACTTGACTGCTACCTGTGCCTGGCATAGACCATTTCCTAGCTTAGACCAACTTTGGTTGCACCAACGTCAATAAAAATCATTCAATGCATGTGTTGGAGTTAGGGTTATAGGAAAGCATACATAGCTTGGAGAAGACATTGGAATCTCAAAGCACACAACCAAGAGTGTATTACTCAATGTGCAATGGAAAGATAGATAGCCCTAGAGTGATGGGACTATATACAATGCATGGGGGAAAAAACCTCCTAGTGAGGGAAAAATTTATCCAATGGTCGTAAGTGTGTCCACACACATCACTACCACATGTATTTGGTAAAAAACCTCCCCTCGGAGTGATGTAGTGAATGAGAGATGACACATAGATTATAGGGAAGTGACTTGCCCTCAGGACATGATCACTCCACAAAGGGAAGTAAGCCCAAAGCTTCCTGGAAATTTTTGAGCTTCCGTGAGACAATGTATTTGTGAAAATATATGCAAGGTTGTCCTGTGTTGGCACATACGCCAAGCTGATCTCTCTTGTTGTGAGCCTCTTCCTGACATAGTGGTAATGCACCTCAATGTGATTTGTGCAACCATGAAAAACTAGGCTCCTCACAAATACCAATGCACTCTGATTGTCAGTGAAGATAGTGTTGGCAGTGTCCTATCAAACACCCAAATCAGTCATAAAGGGTCTAAGACATACATACTCAATTGTAGCTTTGAAGATTTCCCTTTACTCAACCTCACAACTAGAAGTAACCATAGTAGGTTGCTTCTTTCTCAACCATGAGATACATGAACTACCAAGCATGAAACAAAAACCACTTGTGAACATTCACGTGTCAAAATAACCAGCCCAATCTGAGTCCAAAAAAGCATGTAAGTCTAGCAGAAACTATTCCCCCTTCGGATAAAACAATCCAAGATGTAAAGTGCCACTCAAGTAGCAAAAACTCCTCTCAACATCCTACCAATGCTTAGACCCTGGGCTATAAATGAATTAGCTGACCTATGAGACTTCAAATTGAATATCCGACCTCATGTTGCATACATAAATAAGGCAACCAATAGTAGGTTGGTAAAGAGTGACATTGTGAGGATCACCATAATCATGAAGACTCAATTTCAAACCTATTTTCATGGAAGTGGCAATAATCGTCAAGTCCAAATTACATAACAATGCCTGTATGTAACTTGTCTAGCATAAGGAAATACCACAATCACATTGCTTAAACTGTAAGCTCAAGTAATGATGCAACAACCCCAAATATTTTATCTTGAAAGTAGCATTCAAATCAACCTTAAATTCAACAATATCTCTTTCATCTTGTCGAGTGATCATCAAATCATCTACATAGAGAACGACAATGAGAAGTACATCACCCTCATGCTTCACATACAATGTGATTGCTATTGGATTGTTACAAAAGCCTTTATTGACCAAATGAGTATCAACTTTCTCATACCAAGCACAAGGAGATTGATTCAACCCATACGAAGATTTCTTGCATCCACACACTTTATTCTCTTGTCCTTTCTTTACAAAACCGTGAGGCTGTGCTACATAAACTTCCTCAAATATATCACCATTTAAGAAAGAAGTAACAATGTTTGAGTGATGTACATCCCAGTCAAAATGAGCTGCCAATGCACATAGAAAATGCATATTAGTCATACAACAAGTGGAAGCAAAGTCTCTTCATCAATTATGCCTTTTTCTTGTGCATGACCCTTTCCAACAAGTCAAGCCTTATAGTGATCAATCTCACCATTTGGATTGTGTTTCAACTATGCACAAGGACGGAGTTTGCATGGACCCACAAACATACTATGCACAAGCTGCAGCCTGCATGTGGCCCTAGTTGAACCATTCTTTGGAAACTTTGAATGCTGCATCTTAACCAAAATAAAAATTTCCCAAACATGTTTGATATGTGCTTCAAGACGTGGGAAAGAAGCAACCATATCAATTTTGTGCAAATGTAGTAAACTAGAAAAATTTAGATGTTCAAAACCTGCATGCCAAAGTTATGCATCTGAAATAGCCTCGAAATTCATAGTTGCATTTGCAAAATTCTACCCACACTTGTTATACAAAGTGAGCATATAGAGACCATGGAATAAAATTCCATATGCAACAATTTCATCCACTGAAATTGAGATCATATATTGTATATCTAGCATCCACAAATTTGACTACAAGTCCAAGTCTAGCACGTGTAGATATAGACAAACGATTCTTCTTAATTCCAGGTACATACAATGCATCAAAAAGTGTGAAAGAATTGCCATTAGCAGTAGTAACCACAATTTTTCCAACTCCTTGAACTTGATAAGAGGCATTATTGGCACAAGTGGCTGAATTCCCATGGCTTCTTGCTGGGGGTCGGTCCCACGCAACAAACTCTTTTGAAGGGGTACCCCCCCCCCCCCCCCCCCCCCCCCTCAATAGCGAGGTTGATATTGCTCGGGTAGGGGAGAGGTCCGGCAGCAGGTGAGTAAGAGAGCAGGACAATACAAGGGGCTTATTCCATGACCGAGGCCACACACACACACACACACACACACACACACACACACACACACAGAGAGAGAGAGAGTAAGAGGGAAAATGCAAAGGCAAGCCGGACGGCCGAGTTGGGTGGAGAGAAGATAAAAATGGATGCACCATGCAAGGAGATACTAAAAGCGAAGTTAGTCAAGTGCAAGGAATGCAAGGGAAATTCCAAAAGGAACTGAAAGAGAAGGACAAGAGCAAAAAAAGCTTCATTTTTTTTCCTTTTGAGGAGATTAGGACCTCTATAAAAGGGGTATTTTTGCAATAAAGAGGGGTTGGGATCTTTTAGCTTTGGTTGGATTTTTGGGAGGGGTGTCCTTCTACCTGGAAGCAATTGGAGAAGCCAAAGCACGAGGAAACGGGACGGTGGGCAGCCTGGGGAAGAATTCTGAGGTGAGGATTGGAATACCAATCGGGCATATGCAACTGGATTGTTAAAGTGCAACTAGAATTCTTACAGTGTATCTCTTGTACCACAGCTCTTGACTTTGGAAGCTTTATTTCTTCATCATATCAATACTTATTGTTCTTAATTGCAATCTTCTCTCTCTACTCTCTTGAATCTTCAGTACTATGTGTATTAACCTATTGAATACTTCTACCTGCACTCTATTATACTAGTTTGAATGCCTGCTAAGCTCCTGTCTATAGCCAGAGGCCCGGTGCTTTCTTGGTTAACCCTGGAGACCCACGCACTCCGACAAATTTGGTGAACCTGACGTGAAACTAATCGGGGTAGACGGAGCCATCCATGTCAGCAGTCCAAGATAATGGTGTCTCTCCAATTCCGGAAGAAGAAGAGGATCTGTATGAAGGGCTCAAAAATTTACTACTTGATGGCCCATCTCCTTCCCAAAGTAGAACTCAAGAGCCCCCACCAAAAAAACAAGAAATAAGTGAGTCTCTTGCCACCTCAATGGAGATGGCTCCACAAAGACGGCAGGCAAAATGCTCTCCGTCACCTCTGCTAAATGGATAAGACCATCACACACCTCTCCACACCATAATTCAAAGAGGGATGATAAAATACAAGAGAAGAAAAAGGCGAGAAAGAGGTCACCCTCTTCTCCATCTTCTTCATCCTCTTCCTCTTATGAACAAAGTCATGGTGCAGACAAAGATGAACAAGGAAAAAAAAGACAAGAAAGAGGTCACCTCTTCTCCATCTTCCTCAAATTCTTCATCTTTGAAAGAAAGACATGTTGCAACTTTTGAATCACCAAAAAGAAGAGGCCATAGGAAATCCTATGCCGCATGGGGGAAGAGGTCGTCCAAGATCAAGAAGTTCAAAGAGGGAGGAAAAAACATTTCTTTCCTTACCTACGATGGCACCTTTGGTGCTATGGACAAAGTCTTGGCTTTCATCCAACAATTCAATGCGGCGTTTGGAAATCAGGGCTTCATGGAGTCCTCTAAGCTATGCCATGTAGATATGCATTTTCAAAAGTCCACCAGGAAATGGTGGTCTAGCCTATGGGCAGATAGTGAAGCCCCACAAACATGTAAATCTTTAAGAGCTTCCATCATGAAGCAGTTTTTGGCCATCGATGCTAGAGACAAAGTACTCACTGAATGGGGAATCTTGAATCTCTCTCCCTACAAATCCATTCACAAATATGTAGACAAGTTTTGGGACTTACATCTCAAAGCCACTATCTTTAAAAAGATGGATTTTGAAGAGAAAAAACAACAATTTTTTGCGGGCTTAGCTGAAGATATGGTAGAGTATATCAACTCCCAAAGGCCACGCCCCATATCTGTAGACATACACCATACCATGGTGGGTTCACAAATCAATTTCCAAATAGGGGCTAAGGGAAATCTTAAGCCCATGGAAAACAAGGGTTCCAATGAGCCTAAGGGGAAGGACAATGTCCAAAAGTCTCCTAAGGGAAATTCCAATAATAACAAAACTAAGGATAACCGTTTTTTCAAATGCGGCGAGCAAGAGAATGCGTATTGTGCTTGCCCCCAAAAGAACACCCGCCATGAGCTTCCTAGAGCTACCTTGGTCGAAATCCAAGAAGAGGAAGCTCACCACAAAGGGTCTCCTCTATGCCATGCTTGCAGAAAGGTAAGAGAACATGATGCTTTCATTCTCTTTGACCCTAGTTCTACTCACAATTTCATATCCACAGAGTTGGCCACCAAGCTAAGCATCCAAGCCTATGAGATGGGAGATGTCCTACCCGCCGATGGTGCTTTCAAGGGGCCAGAAGCTTCAGTCACCCCCTTAATTAGGAAATTGAGGCTCCATGTCCAAAGCTATGTGGACAAAGAGGACTTCTTTATCTCTCCTCTCAAGCACAAGAATGTAATCCTAGGGGCACCATGGTTTGACTACATGACTGCCAATGTTGACTTCCTTGAAAGGAAAATCTACTGTAGGTTCAGGGAAAAAGATATGTACATAGATGCAAAGGAGTTGGGTAACACCATACCCATTGTACATATGCAAGCTTTCAATAAGTCAATAAAAGGCTCTATTTCCGTGTACATGACTTTTGTGGAAGATTCTCAAAATGAACCTAATGCTTTAACAAAACAAAATATAAACAATCACAAGGAACTAGAGTTATCCAATTTTCTCAAGGGATTTCAAGATGTTTTTTTTAACGACATCCCTTCTGAACTACCTCCTAAAAGAGGCAATGATGACCATGCAATTGAACTTCTTCCAGGAAGTTTATCACCTAATAAACCTCCTTATAGAGTTTATCAAGCTCACCAAGAGGAGATTATTCCGCAATTGCATGAGTTAGTGGAGAAGGGCATTGTTAGGCCTAGCTCATCTCCATTTTTCTCACTTGTGCTATTAGTGAAAAAGAAAGACGACACATATTGTATGTGTGTCGACTATAGAGCACTAAATAGGATCACTATCAAGAATAGGTTTCCCGTTCCTCGGGTAGAAAACCTATTTGATAAGCTGGAACGGTCAACCTACTTTAGTAGATTGACCTAAAAAGTGGATACCATCAAATAAGGATCCTTCATCAAGACATTGTAGAAACCCCATTTTGCACTACATTTGGTATTTACAAATACATTATCATGCCTTTTGACTTGACCAATGCACTAGCAACATTTAACCGCTAGATGGAGAAGATATTCAGGCCTCATCAAACCTTTACTGGAGTGTTCTTTGATGATATTATCATCTACTATAATTCAAGCAACACCTCTAGGTAATATTTCAAGTCTTACAGAAGAATAAAATTGATATTAATAGAAAGAAAAGTGAGTTTTTTTTACAAGAGATTCAATAATTATGTCACATTATCTCTCAAGATGACATCTAAATGGATCCATCAAAACTAGAGGTAAAAAAAGGATGGCCTAATCCAAGGAATATTCATGAACTAAGAAGCTTTACAGGTATGTGTGCATACTATAGATGCTTCATAGAAAATTTCTCACAAATCACGGGACCATTACATGACCTAGCAAAGAAAAATGCTAGGTATACATGGTCTGCCACAGACAACAATGCTTTTGAAAAGCTTATCTCTCAACCTGTGATTACACTCTCGGATCTCTCAAAGCCATTCGAGGTCCAATGTGACGCTTGTGGTGATTTCCTTGGAGCTATTTTGCTTCAAGAAAGTCACAACATAGCCTATCAAAGTCAAAGGCTCGACCCTGTCGAGCAAGCTCTAGGAATATATGAAAAGAAATTCCTTCTAGTTCTACATGCCTTAGACTCATGGAAGCACTATTTACTAGGGACTCCTTTCATTTTGCAGATGGATCACCAAAGCCTTAAGTACTTCATGACGTAGATGAATCTCTCCAACAAACAAATGAGGTGGGAAATTTTCCTTTTGTAATTTCATTTTCATATTTCTCACATTGCTGGCAAGCATAATCAAGTAGCCGATGCACTCTCAAGATGGACAAGAGTGAATGCAATTTCCATAGCAACTCACAATGATCTATCTTCTATGATAGATGCGCATGCTATTGATCTCAATTTTAGAGATATGATGTCAACCCTTGCACTAGGGAAGAAAGAGGAACCATTTACTTTACAAGATGGTTATCTTCTCTATGGCAATAGACTATGCGTTAGTAACGCACTACTTGAGAAAGTAATGTATGAATCTCATGCTCCTCCTTATGAGGGGCATAGAGGGATTTAGTCTACCCTAAAAGGGACTGAAACATATTTCTATTGGCCTATCATAAAAGAAAACATACAAGAGTAAGTTTCTACATGTGTGGTATGCCAAAAGACAAAGTTTGATAGAGGAAAGAAACCTAGATTTCTTCAACCTTTTCCAATCCCCAATTCACCATGAGAGATCATATCCATGGATTTTATCTTTGGATTGCCTATGTATATCCATGGGAATACAAGAATATGGATGATAGTAGATAGGTTCAACAAACAAGCTCATTTTATACCTGTCAAAAAGACTATTGAATCCCATTAAATGACAACCCTCTTCATATCACAAATCTTCAAGTACCACGGCTTGCCGATGTCCATAGTCTCGGATCAAGATCCTAGAATGGCCAATAATGTTTGGAAGGGTCTCTTTGATAATTTAGGGACAAGGCTAAACTTCTCTTTGACCTATCACCCGCAAACGGATGGCCAAAGTGAAATAGATAACCTAACAATTCTTTATCTACTAAAAGCCTATGTAATGGAAGTAGATCGAAGATACCACTCGAGGGATTCACCATGGAAAACTGACCACACCATGTAAGTGAAGGGGAGGGGGGGTTTTCACAAGTTATATAATCGTATAAGTTAGGGACAGCAGGCCCCCAATAATTTATCTCCCAAGCTTAAAAATAAGGGAGGCGGGTATCATATTTAGGGGAGGGGAATAGCCTGGGTTGATTACTTGTAACAATTGGTCACCGGTGTGCACTAGAACTCGGATGAGTTTTGGAGAAGTTTTTTATCAGATCACACATTAAATTTCGCATCAAGCCGGTCATAGATAAGGACTGATTTAGAGTAGGTCAAGGGCTGATTTATACCAGCTTTGGATGGGTGAAAATTGGACAAGTAGCCAGAGTGCAGGTTGATCGGGCACATAATTTGAAAGTCAAACTAAGACATATTGAGGGTACATCTAGTTATCAACAAAAGTTTCTCCCTATTACGTTGCCAGTCACTATGCTATACACTCTTTGACTAGCTTTACTCAATTAGATCATGTGATACTTAAATTTTATATGTAAGATAGGGGTATGATATTTTTCTTCGTTGATTGTCGTATAAGAGTAGAAAGGGGGGTCATATTTCCTAATATGAGTCATATATAGGGGTTTTATCAAAGTTCTCTGCTCGCGGGTGGCGTCCCATTTTGTATATAGAGTGAATCCCCGGGGAGATACCAATGGGAGAAGTACTTACCCTTGATGGAGTATGCCTATAATAATATTGTACATACCTCCACCAAAAAAGCACCTTTTGAGGTAATTGATAGAAGATTCAAAAGTCCCCTGGTACTTCAGGTACACAGGAAGATCTTCATAGCAGATGAGTATAGCGAAGACCTACAATAATCAACTTTGGGGAGACGACATTTCCCAAACACCGAGTAGATCTTGTCACTCTACTATAGAAGATTGATAGGACTAATGTGCAAACATTCTTGTGGTAGCTTAGGCTCTCAAGCGCCAAATGGGTTAGTCATCCATTCTGGAACGATGTCATAGGGTAAGATAGGGATCCTCACCTTGCTAGAAAAAGGACTAATGAATAGTCGTTATCTTCTCTACCCCATAGTTGAGGACAACTATGATTTGAAGAGAGAGGTAATGTCATAATAACTATTATCTAATTCTCCTAAATGATTTTCTCATGCTAAACTGATCATTGATATGGAGAAGTACCAAGGGAGAAAAAGCTAGATTATTGGTAAGGCTAGCAAATTGGTCACAGTAGGGATCCAATGGAGGAAAATAGGGATCCAAAGGGGGACCTTTTGCAAAAGATAAATGTGTAAAAAATGGGCTTCAAAGACCTAAGGTTCAGCCCATTAAGACTTCCAAAATGCTAAGGTTCCAAATTTCAAAGGGTAAGTCCAATGGTCAAACCTTAGGGAAACTGGATGCTTTGTAAGTGTACACAAATTCTTCCTAGATCCTTACATAGGAGGGGTAGAGCTCTTTTAGTAGGGGATGAGAGATAAACGCACACATACACTCACGGGATCCCTTTATTCAAAGGTAATATGGGACACATGTTAATATGGGATGAGAGATAAAGACACACACACACTCACGGGATCCCTTTATTCAAAGGTAATATGGGACACATGTTAGCTCCCTAGCCCAATTGCCCCCAAGGTACATTCAAATCCTATTGAATGACCATAGAGGTGAACCAATGAGAACTAGGCTAGAGTAAATCTTGTTTAACTCATTTAAAAACACTTGATAAAAGAACCAATAAGAATTAAGCTCTCTACAAGACTATTGGATAGTCTCCCAAGGGGTGCAATGAGAATTTAGCAGCCCAATGGCTTGCTTGATTCCTATTGGCCAGAAGACAGAGGGGTCCAATGAGATTTTAATTGAATTAGTTAATTACCCAAAGCTCTCATAAAAGGGGAAAGGGGGACACATGTCACAAGGCTCTTCATTTGACAACTAAAATCCTATTGGATAAGCTTGGAGAGGTCCAATGGGAAGCCAAAAAGAGGAATTAGCAAGAGGGGCTCGACTAAGAGAGAAAAGGCATTATCACACACACACACACACACACACACACTCACACAAATAATGTGTGGAGAAAAGAACTCTATCTCATTCTGCAAGCTTTAATAGAAAGCTAATCATCTTCTCCAAGCTTTTGAGAAGGGAGACCTACACCAACAAGTCTTGTCTTTGTGATGCAAATCCTAACAAGAGCCAAGATTCAACGCATGCTCGTTTCCTCTACCATGCTAATTACTAAGCTATACTAAGCTTTTATGAGTGATTATGTAAGGAGATATACTTCTTTCTTGTAAGACTGCTCCTTCTTCCTCTCAATATACTCTCATACCCCGCTAGCTCTCACCATCTTTGAAGGTGTGTACAGTCTTGGGTCTAAGACCATGAGGGAATTGATGTTGTGTTTTATAAGTGTGTGCATGGTTCTTGAAGCTTCCATCTTCATTTCACCGGCAAGTTATTGAAGGAACACAAAGTATTGTATTGTAAAATGTCTCCCTTGATGGGGGAAACCTATAATACAAAGCCTTTTGGAGAGGGGACCAGATCCATATAAATCCGATCCTCAACTGTTGTCAATAGCTTAATTTCTCTCTCTTTTGATGTATTGTTCATGCCTATCTAACTAGGTGTTATGCTTTTTGTTGCTCTCTCCATCCAAGAAATCTTGCTATGCTCATAAGGAATCTATTCTAATGAAATGCTCATTATGTTTATGCTATTTTCCACTACACACAAGTTACTAGGCCATTAAATGTTATAGATTGCCTTCAACTTTGTCTTGAAGGCTATTCTTCAGCTTGAAAGTGTTTTTTTGCCGATGGTGCTCCCCCCTTTCTTCATTGATTCATATCTTCCATGTTGTAGTTACATGATTTGAGCTTTGATTGTTGAGGTAAAGTTTCTTCTTGTTTCACATTTTCCTCTTTCTTTCCATTCTTGGCCTCCATGAAGATGGGTTTTGATATTTCTTAGTTTGTAGAAGCGATCCTCTTTGTATAGTGGTCTTTATGATGGGTTTTATTCCAAGGTTTACTGTAATTTGATTTGTTTGCAATAGGTAGCCAATGTTGAAGAAATGTGTGAGCTACATATGGTTGTTGTGGATAGTTCGCTTGCTGAAGTTTTCATTGCTTATCGTTGTAGGCCATTCTTTAACTTGCCATTTTTTAATGGAGCTTTATTGTCACCCTCAAAGATAAAAGAAGATCTTAATAAGCATATAGAGACCTGAAGCTGTTTCTCTCTTTGACAAATGACTTGGGTAGCCATTTCCTTATTGCTGATGTGGAAGGAATATATACAATAAGACTTGTTCCTAGATTAGGGTCTAAAACCTAGATGATCAAAGGGAAAAAACCCAGTGGGAAAAAAGTGCCGTTGATATACACTCTAAATGAAGTTGAGAAATTCCACTTGAAGTACCTATCATGCAAAGTGAGTGCTTGGGAGAAACATAGGCAGAGTGCATAATGCAAGTGCCTCTATATGCATATGAGAATTTTTTCAAACAAACCATGCAGTGTAAAAGAGGGATTTGATGGGTGCTTCAAGGAACAAATGTAGCACATGTGACATCAAAGGACTTCTCAAGAGCTTCCATTTCCAAGAAAGGTTCTTGATGTAGAAACTTGTCCACTCATACCTTATTGTACTTAGTGCGTGAGTGTCATTTGGACTTCGTCCTTCGCTTCACCACACATAATTTACATAGACTTTGACTCTTAGACCATAGAAAATACTACTTGAAGCCTCGGGACTAACACCTCACTCATTTGGTGTCTTAGCTACCCAAGTGTAAGCTTTATGCCATGTATTTTTAATGGAGACTTGACTTACCTGTTCAAGGCCAAAAACCCAATTCCATAAGTTCTGGATATTTAGGCGTCTTTCATTGTTTTGGTCTTAGCATGCCACCATTTGTTTCTAGTAGTCAGTCATATTTTGATTCCTATTCACTTTCTTCGCACACTGATTTTTGAAACAAGTCTTCTGGCTATTGTAGAGACTGATGTAGCCTCTGTGTTATTTCCCATGAGAAGTGGTTTTCAAGATGTGTGGGTTCTTTGTGATTAAGTTCCCACTACCGATTTTGGAACCCACCTTGTCTTTAGTTCTTGTGTGATCTTCTTTTACATTTTCTTCTTTTTCTTGATGACTTTGATGGACAATAGACTTCAATATCCATAACTGACTGTTTTTATTGTAAAAGCCTACTTTTGTATGACAAGGTATCCATTTGTAGATTGCAGAAGCCTTGGTTGCAATTGGCTTCTATTGGATGTTTTTTGTCTTTGCTTTATTTTGGATGGAAGTGTGTGCTACTTGATTTCTATTGGTTGTTCCAGATTGAGATACAAATTTTGGTAACCATATTTGAGTGTTACCTTTGTAAAATCCTTGTTCTTTGAGTAGATTCATTGGAGTCATTCATTGCTATAATTGTTTGCATTGTGTATCTTGGGTAGCTTAGTTGAAGTCTGACTTTCGTACCCAAACTTGTCTTCTTGCTTGCTTGGAAGGTATTATCTTCTGCCTTTTTGTTGTTGTTCGTTCTCTTGTGTGAGTTGTTTGTCTTGCATTGATAGCTCATCTTGATCTTGATGGAACTTCTTTCTTGCGGTAAGTAGTTACATGCTACTACTTTAGGCTTTTTTCCCCAAATATTAGTGTTTCCTTGGAAGTAGCCATGAGCATTGATTGACTCATTTGATGCTACCCACTCTCTCACTTTATGTTGTTGAGGTTGAGCTCGTGCTTCATGTATCCAAACAGGTTCTTTGACTTTGATGTGCTCTTTGGATACCAACACTTGGTTAACATTCTTCGGCTTCTTTCTGAGGCTTTAACACGCGGTTTCCATTGCATTGTCGATGGTTTGGCTCTTGATGTAGAGGCTTTGTGGGAAGTTTGATGGAGGCTTGTTGAAAGTAAATTTGTCTTAGAAGGTTGATCTTCTTCAGGATTTACCTTAGTTTTACTTTTTCCACGATGGCTGGCAATGTCTTCTCCACATGGATTTAAGAAGCTTCATAGACTCTTACTGTTGTTGTTGTCGAAGTTTTTTTTATTGATGAAAGAAGATAATTTTGTAGATTTCTATCAGGACTAGACTCTATTTTATGTTAATGGAGTCAATTATATAGAATGTATCCTTGTATTCCGTAATACTCAATTTTAGTATGGCTTTTGCCACGCCAAATCTAGGAATCAAAATTTTTGAACTCGTGTACACTATCTCCTCTACTTGTTGATTGGTGACTTTTCCATCATTATCCAAATTCCATAAGACATTAGATTCTGAGTCACTTCTGGATATATCATAGCTGAACATGTGGTTTTGAGTCCTATTTCTTCGCATATGCTAAATATGATTGTTGTAGGAGATTGCCGATCTTCTGTCATACTCGAGTTCTTGTCTTGATCTTGAGTTTCTTGAACTTTTGATACCATACTTAAAAGCTCTACTTCTTCATCTACTTTCAGGTGCTCTTTTCCTTGAGTCGGCTTGTTTGAGTCAAATTTTGTTGATTCTTTGGGTATGTCAATGATGACATATTCTTGTGGTTTCTCAGCTTCCTTTGTTTTCACGTTGGCATCATACTCCATGACGTAGTTATCTGTCTTACCTTTTTTCCTTTCACACTCACAAACCTCATTAGCTTACTTTAACCTTTATTGTAAATAAATGAGTGATGTCATAGCCATCTTTGTCATAAAATTTGGTAATGATTACCTTGTTTATGCAGACATCAAGAGTCACCAGTATTTGATCCCATTTAAAGGGTTCAAACAAATCCTCTGAATATGGTTCCTCAATGTAAGTTGGATCTTCTATTGAACGCTCTAGGATGAAATCTTTCTTAAGACTCCCTTATTTTGATGCCCCACACATCCAAATATGCACTTTGATTTGCAACCAAGCAGGTGCCTTCTTTTATTGTTTAGTTGTGGATTGTAATTCTTCCCCTGGGGTTTTCTCTACATCTCTATGACTATGATCTTTGACATTGATTTTTGTAGTAACCTCTTTGTGTCTCAAGTAGATATAGTCATAGCCCTAATCCTGTACCATTTTGAGCTGATGTACACATGAATGGCCTGCCCAATATGATATCAAAGTTGCTACTCTTGTCAAAATTCATTATGTCAAAGATGTGATCATACTCAATACCACATGATGATACAATGATTTATTCTAGCATTCCTAACAGTCTCTCAATGTATCCATTTGCTAATTGAAGTTTAATTTGAGTTTTCCTAAGGGCAGGATTTCTCCATTTTTTCTACATCCCCTTGGTTGCAATGGAAATTCCTGCACCAGTATCTAATATCGCAACCATCTTTACTCCTTTGTACTTGAGTGATAAGGTGGTGTTTCCTTTGTTGCCTTTGCAGTAATCACCCACCTTATCTACTGTTACTTGTCTTTCTTGTGGTCTCTCAGGCAAAGATTCATCCATGTTTTCATATGAAATTTGGTTATGTGAAGGGATTTTCAACCCCATCTTTTCGAGGTGTTTTTCCATTTTGGCCCCATAGATGCGGTCTAAGTTTTAGCAACTCTGAGAGAGGAAGTGTGCAGTGTATAGGAGAAGATATCAATTTGTGTAAGCTCTTCTATGAAAGATGGCAAAGTAGAGAGTGTGGTTTTCTCTTATTAGCAGCAAGCTAACACGGCTACCACAGATACCATTTTTTGAAATTCTCATTGTAGAACACTTATTCTTTTTAATAAGTTGGGAATATTGTAACTCATATTTTCAAAAATAAACTTTGTAATTGATGAGCCAAGTCTACAAGCTTCCAGATTGTATCAACCTATCATTGCCCATCTTTGGTAGAACTCCCAAATTATAAGTTTTGACCACCAAAAACCTTGACTAAGGTATAAAAGCCAATTTTTGTAAGTTATTAAAAGAGTTCTTGGATAATAGAAATGAAGCGTGAGCTAACGGCACTCACTCCTCTCCTTCTCGTGCTCCCTACTCCCTCCTCCTTTGTCACATTGCACGCACGTTTGTTGCATTGCAACCGAAGGTAAGAGCTCTACGCATTGATGTAAACACATCACAATAATTTGTAGCTTTTGGCGTCGCCAGCCAACAGCCTAATTTCATCATAACTAGAAATTTACACTTTCAAATCAAAAACTAAGCATAGACAGGGTATTGGGGCATCATTGCTAAGCATTTAGATGCATTCTGGGTCAAAAATGGCTAGGTCAAAAATCCACTGCTGTTAATAATTGTGATTTTGGAACTTGACTTAAAGTGGGGTTTGAGACCATATGCGTGCTTATGTTTTATAAGCATGTCCTAGAAGTTTCTTTACGTTTGGATGTCATTTAATATTGTAACGGATGTGATTTGTTTGTCGATAGCGATTGGCTTTTGGTGATTTCAGTCACTTGAGTGTAGCTTGAGTTAGATGCGAGTTGTTAGTTGTTATCTGAGAGATTGGAACCCTCTTGTATCCTCTATGCACTAGTCGAGTCAGCTTCATCCCATGGATTGAAAATTTAATCGTGGTTCTCACTAATACTGCAATAAGATAGAATGGTGAGGTTAGACATGCATCCCACATTTGGCGCCGCTGTCGGGGATTGAAGAGACCTAAAATAGGAAAAAAAACGAGCGTCTTGTGAAGTTATCCCTTAACTTCCTCTATGATAGCTTAGAATTCAAAACTTTCTTTTAGAAACCGCATAGCTTAATATTGTCGTCTTTTTCTAGAGGTAGCTTGGAAGCATCGTACTTGTTGAGTGCCTTTAGGATTGTAGGATTCTAGAATTAGATTAGTATTTTGAGAATGGTTGATAGACGAGAAAAGTCTTAAGATCAAAGCTCAGAAAACCATAAAAAACAAGAAAATGAGTGTTTGTGAACACTTTCCACAACCCCATTGCATGAGAATCTAGGAGTAGGGTAAGTAGGATCCGAGGTGGATTTCAGAACATTGCTCTCTCTAAAAGAATCAAGTGTGAGTGTACTTTGAAGTTGTAGAATTTTAGGTCTACGGCTAGAAATAGCACAGAAAGACCAAAAACCACTAAATCCGGCTGGAGAGTAAGCATAAAGTTGTTTGAACCTTTGGGTAAGCTCAAGGACACTTTGAGGTAAAAATTTCAAGAGTTGGCCAAAACTCAGATTATTTACTTTTTTTTTGACATTTTAGGACAAAGTGAGTTTTGATTTGATTCATGGGCTTAAAATAGCTCATGAAAAGACTGTCAATTGAAAATTTGCAAAAAAAGTGTTCATTTCAAGCCTAAAGTTAATAATCGTAATTATTAACTTTCTGCTCCAGATTGACGAAGGTTCATACCATTGACTCATTTCATGTGTACAAACAACTTTTGTACAGGCCAAAAGATTTGGATCATCAAACTGGCAAAAAACTAGGTAAAAACTAAAGTTTGTACTTATTTTTTAAAACTTGAGTGTAAATTGGGGAAAACTTTGTCCAAACTTGATGAAATTTGATTCATAGGCTTGTATTGATGTGATAAACATGTGTACATGATTACTTGACCAAACAGATGCAAAAAAATGGCAGTTGTAAATAATCGTGATTATTTACTTCTATCCCAATTTTTAACTTTTTTGCCCAAGTCAGCATACCACTAGTTTTATTATGTTGTAATAAGCCCACAAACCAAATTTGGTAAAATTGGATCTCTGGATTGGAAATTGTGACCAAATTTGCAAAGATAGTCTTCGAACAGAAAATTGATGACCATTTGACCAAAACGTGTCCAAACTTGTTGAAACTTGGCTAGGGACCTTAACTTGAGGTGCTTAGCAGATGTGTGTTAAAGTTGGGACAAAAATTTGCAAAACTATAGCTGGAGTAACTAATCTTGAATATTTACTTCTTCAAAACTTGGAAATTTTGCAAATTTGAGTATACCACAAGGTCAAGAATATCAAGTAGACCACAAAAGTCAATTTTGGTGAAATTTGGACCACAAAAGTGAGACCTAAGCCTGATTCTTAAAATCATAGTCTGCGGACACCAAATGTTTGGTAAATTTTTTCCTATCCTGTTGAAACTTGTCGAGGGACTTCAACAGAGTGTATACTTGCCAAACCAAGCCAGAAAGTGTAAAAAACTGACAAAAGTAAATAATCACGATTATTTACTACTGCTACATAGGGACACCAATTTTGACTTTTGAACTTATATAGTGTTAGACCAGCATAATGCAAAGCCATCGGGTAATTTTTGGTTCAATCGGATCCAAATTGGTACATGTTCACTCACTTTTCAAGTTGCAGATTAATCCTTTGATTTTTTGCCAAAGTCGAATCTGAAAGTCAATTACTGACTCCCATAGCTCGATTTGAAGTGATACACACAGACCAATCACAATACTTAGCTAAATTCATACAGTCTTTGTGAAAGAATAGCTAACTTGATCAAAATTGTACAAGAATCAAGTTGCGGACAAGGAATCGATAGTTCGATAGAAGTGTCAGTCAAGTCGAGTGGAAATTGACGACAAGTCAATCCAAAGGTAAGTACTCTATCCAGGCTTCACCAGTCTTTATGAACCTTAGATGATCTGGTCCTGTACTAGGTAACTAAGGCATATTCAAAGAAACATCCAGTAGGATATCCACCGAAGAAAGCGTGAATCAAAAAAATTCCTTAGACACTATCCTTGAAGAAGTCTCAGACACTTTGTCAGACTCAATGTCTGAAATGTCTTCTTACTTGACTCACTCTGAGACAAGAACGACAGTGTGCTATAAGCATATATACTTTCATTTTAAAAGACTAATCACCATGGAGCTCAGGTTTACTTGGATCCTAACGAGGACTATGCTATTCGCATTGATGACCATGGTATCGAGCTCGAAGAAGAGATTAGGGCAAACAAACAAGGAAAAATGTACATGGACAGAAACAGAACGCAATATTTACAAGTTGAAAACCTTGACATGATAGACAAATAGGGGTTAGTAGTAAACACCATAATCCCAGATATGTCAGTAAAAGAAGGACCACCAACCTTAGAATTCGAAGGATACGATCAAGTAGATTTGAAGCCTTTGAAATGGCTTAGTACTGATAATCCTAGGATCGAAGTCTATTGTTCCTATGATAGAAATGTAAAAGATATTTCATGGACTTCGCATGCCACATCATGACAACTAACGGCTATGAAGATCATCTACATCTTCAAGATCAAGGATAAGGGATCAGCAAATCTACCAACCTACCTATTTAGGGATTGTTATAACAACTTTGTTATGATGACTCATGAGGAGGTAGAACAAACCAAATACCAACGGTATTTCGTAAGGGATTGGATATTGGACCAAGGACCAGAAAACATTCCAAGAGACGAACACCGTGAGAGACCTTAAGAGAGTAATGTGAAGAAACTAGAAACCACCTCACCACGAAGAAAATCGGGTGACACTAAGGCCAGCCCAGGGCTACATGAGTCACTATTTCCAACAGACTGGTTTGAAGGACTCAGAACAGGACTAACAACTAGGAGACCGGGAGTTGAACCAAATAGACGCGTCAGACCAGCTGATTTTCAGAAATGGGGCAGAAAATACAGTGGATCAGGGGATCTGTACGAACACTTAACAAGATTTAAGTGTAAGACCTAGGGGACTAAGACATAGGATCCTCCTCCCTACCGCCCTTTATATAGGCCTAGATCCTAGCTCTTGCCCTAAGCGGATCCCTAGTCCACACTGGCCCAGTCCCGGCCCCTGGCCTAGGTCCTTGACCCCCTAGGTTGGGCCTTGCCCCGTAGGACCCTTGTCCTAGCATTACTCCCCCCTTAAGGAAGAGTTTTCTTCCTCGAAAACTAGATTGAAAAGAATAAGTTTTCACAAAAGTTGTAAAGCAATAGACTTGATTATAGACTACTCAAATCATCTTTAAATTGTACCATAAGAATCATATCAAGAGTTTTAATGTGTATATGCTATTTAGCATATCCTAAATGTATGCTCTTAGCACCTCTGAATGGTGTAGCCACCTATGTTTCATGCTCTTAGCATGTCTATTCTCCTTTCTTAAGTTGCAGAATATAAACCTTTCTTTATAACATGCTCATAACTTAAGTTACAGGAATGATTGATGATTTACTCCTTCCCTTCGAAAGAGAGGTTTCATCCGTGAAACAACTGGAGATTTAGTCTCATGCCGCCTTAGACAAAAGATTATTAAACACTAGGGCCCATAACACCTAGTGTGCATGCAATAACAACCTTTATCCTAGCCTGTAGAATACAAGAATGCATGAATCATCATCGATGGATAGCATTCATTTACTTAGGTAACACATTAGATCATAACAGAAAACACATGTTCCAGTCTAAAGTGTGTAACTTTATTCAGTTTCCTTGAAAGTGACTTGCTGACGTAACTCATCGGCCAAGTTTAAGTCCTTGACTGGTTGTCAGATGTCATCAATAAATAACCATAACTAATGTTCAAAGTTGAGAACCTGACTTATACATGAAGAGACTAAACCTAGTCGCAAACATGCTTTAACTGATAGTAAGTGAACTCCAAATAGAGCAATAAATTCTTATGAATTGGATATGCTTGGTGCTAATGTATGCACTTTGCATATCATTTAGCCCAAGATTACACTTTGTAATTTTCCTATCCCCTTGGATAATTGATAGTGTTGAGGTGTGTTTCCTTATGGTTTACAAACAGTCATCCCACATGACTGGTAAATGGGAATCACAATATGGTGTAACATTGTTGAGGAGTCAACAATTTCCGGAATAACCATTATGGTTAACCTGAAAAGTCAACAATCACTCAAACCGATCCATGACCTCTATTGGTGATTAGTAGACCGAAAAGTAATCTCCTAGAGATACTGCACATAGAGTGCAAAAATGCTTCATAAGCAAAAACTTGAGGAATATGCATGCCATTCCAAATCATCTTTTGCTAAACACTAGGGCCCATAACACCTAGTGTGCATGCATCTAGCAAGAAACAGAGTCAAAACTGTATATCCATGGTGATCATTGCCAATACTTATGGAAAATGTGATGCGCCTAGCACACATTAAGAAGGAATGTAAATAGTTCTGAAAAGAAACTAAATACTTTCAGTTGCAATCTTTTGCAAGCCTTGCTGAAACGTCTGAATCACAATAGTAGGTGAAACATTGATCACTTCTAGGTACAAACAATGAAACTTTTTCATTAACAACTTATAGCCTTGCTATATGTATAAACAACCGTCTGTAATGTTTTTTAGCAGTACTTGTAGCTGAACAAGTCATTCTAAGTATCCGACAATTTTTGGCCACACTGAAATTGCTCCTAATACATCGTGCTGAAAATGGTCTAGGAAAACAGATGTGACCAACACCTTGGGACTTTGCCGTGACACATATTTGAAATAGGGGCGCCAATGTCAGTCCCAGAGACTCATATTCGCCACATGTGGAATATGTCTCAACTAAGGATGTCTGAAAAAAAGAACATCCTTCAAGTACAAGATGTACTTGTGTGTGGAGGTAAATCTAAACACTCTGCGACAAGAGTGAGAGGGACCCTCATTCATTGCTCCACACTAGCTAAATCGAACTCCTTGAGTTCTTAGACCATGTTGTATCCCATGTGACAACATGTGCCAAATCGAATCCTACAAGTGGATTCATAACAGCATCATGTGCTTTGGACACTATGGCCCAAAATACTTGTTTCGACATGCCCTTGGCCTCCCCTTGGGGATTGAACGGAAAGTTCAGTTACTCGTATTGAAATGCACAGGAGTACGTCTCCCACCTGTGAAAAACCAAGCAACATTGCACGGGAAACCCTGGGTGTTGACTTCACAATCCAAACCCGTTGGGTAGAATCTACGTAGTCAACCCCTTGGTAAGACCCTTTCTAGAAACTGCTCAACTAGCAGGTAATGGTAACCAACATAGTCAACCGTATATAAAAATGATGGGAATAAACTTGAAAGTTGAATTTGTCCACGATCCCTTAGTAGATTGCATACTTCTTTCCTTGAAAGTACACTGGGAGAGATCAAACTGTGATCCTCAATGCCTATGGGGTGATTTAGTAAACACCCGCTGGGTCTTACCCCGAAACTATAGTACCATAGACACTCATAGTGCTATAGAGAGAGCAAGAGATGCCCACAAGTGAGATGCCTAGCTCATATGAACAGTCATGCTAGTTGCTGCCTCTAGACTCTGTGGTATAGATCAGCTGATGTGAGTTTAAGATTATCAAAAACTCACTTGAGCGTCGCACTAAAAACATGGGGTGAAAAAATGACACTCTAAATATCCGTAGGGACAAGACGATTGCTTGTCCATTAATGTCGAGATGTTCGTGGTGTATTCCACTGGCAAGATATGTTCGATCAGAAGAACAATCACCCAAGGAATGTCAACCGTTGGGTTGTACCCGATCTCCGACAATGACTTGTAGTCACGTGTGTGGATCATATCCGTGATGGCAGTTAGTGTTCAATGAATGAACCGATGAAGACTAATGTAGATGGAGGCTTGCCCTATGTCTAGCTAAGAGATAGAGCACCTTGGCTCAGGCTGACTTTCAAACAAACATGTTCAAAAGCTTCGTAGAAAGTTTTCATTATTCTATGGGAGAAATAAGAGAGAGAGAGAAAGAGATCATGTTGGATTGAGGAACTTTCCTTAAGTTACTGCCTTGTATGTATTTCACCCCTGCTTGTGTGCATCTTATGTGTAGCGTGCAACTCATCCTATAAGCATGCAATAATATGGTTGTATAACGCTCGCATCGAGAGATGTAACAAAAAATAGAAGTCACATCTTGTTGCACTTATCGTGTAGGGGATCGTGACTGTACGAAAATGACTTAAATATGGAACTTTGCCTGTGAAAGAAGTCCTATTTTTAGGTTCCTTTGAGTGTTGTGGCGTGCTTACCGCAATCAAAAACCATAGTAAACAATCCATCACTTATTGTGTCCTTGACAGAGTTGCGAGTGTGATAGCAGAAGCGTAATTCATGAGGCGGTAGAGTTAAATTCACCCAACCAGCATGCCTTGCATGCAGAATTGTAAGCCTTCGTCGAGAGCGATGGCTGTTAAAGTTACAAGTCCAACACATCTACTTGAATAAGGTGGGAAAAAAGGCTTAAGCATGATGCTATGGTAGCATGATGGCATGGTAGCTTAGGATGATGACTTGAAATCATTTTGGATGGTCAATAACCCTTGCATCATCAGCTATACATGTTGAAGCATCTACAACAACCACCAAGCAGTTAGGTGGAAAAGTACCTAAAAGGTAGGAGCAGATTCAGGAGGTGCAGCAGGCAGATTTGTAGGGATGAAAATAGCCACCTACAACTGTGATCTCATGGAGAAATACAAAGAGAAATTGTTCTACTCCATGTGGACTATAATCCTATCAGAGGGTTTATCCTAATTCAGCTTCTACCATATTTGGTGAAGGTGCCAAGTTGGCTGCCTGCAGAGTTGCAAACTACACACAGAGGGTAACCTGCCAACTTGGGAACTACCTATTTGGAGATACAACCATCATCTCTTCTTGGACTATGAAGGAGATATGTTCCCCACATAATGGTGCATCTACCTACCAAAGGGATCCACGACTTATGCTCAGCATTGAGAGATACAGATATATAAAGATGTACCAGTACACTAGACAAATACACAGAGTAGAAAGACAGAGGACAGAGAGAGACAAAGAACACAGAGAGAGAGCTAAGAGACCTTGTGAGGCTTAGATCATCTTGTATAGAGTGTTGTTATCTGGGAAAACACACTCATTGTACTTGGGACTTTAACCTCTAGATTGGGTTTGGGGATCCACCATTCAGTGTCACAGAAGTACCTATACTGTGTACCATTGGTACTTTCCAAGTACCTGTCTAGGTACTTCTAGAGTACCATAACTGTCTGTTTGGTACTATTTAGTCTCTGTTATTAGTACTGTTAAGGCTATGTCACAGTACCTGTATTGGTAGTCTGCAGTAACTGCATTGGTACTTTGCAAGTACCAATATTGTATCTCAAGGAAGCTTCATCATCAATAAAGATATTCCTTTCAGTATATCATTGTGTCTCTCATATATTTCAGTTAAACACTTTTCATTCTCACACATATCTTAGCACAAAGATCCATCCCTTCACTCCCCTATTTTTCACATGGTATCAGAGTAGGTTGTAGTGCCAAGATAGAGTGATCTTGAGTGAGTTTGAGTGAGTGCAAAAATCCCCCTTCATCACACTATTTGTGAGGAGTTGAAGATGGCACCAAGCATACATAATCTACATTTAGAGGGAGCTGAAAAGCTCAATGGCAACAATTATGCAACTTGGAAGGTGAAGATGGAGTCCCTACTCTTCTTCCAAGATTGTTGGCAGCTAGTTTCCATGGAGAGACCAAGTGAAGAAGAACATGATAAGGAGGAACTAGAAAAATGGGACAAGAAGGCCATGTTTGCAGTCCATATGCTGAAGTTAAGTGTCAAAGATGACATCCTTAGCCACCTAATGGACGTGAAGACTCCCAAGAAGGCTTGGGACACAATGAAGAACATCTATGAGTCAAAGAGCACCTCAAGGCAAGTAGCATTGAGAGCTGAACTTACCAACACCAAAAGGAATCATGGAGAGGATGCTACAAGCTTCATCAAGAGGCTCAAAGATCTACATCAACAACTAGTAGCTGTTCGAGACAAGATGACAGACAATGAGTTGTCTACAATCATCATCCATGGATTGCGAGAAGGATATGAAGGTCTTGTCCAAGGGCTTATTATCTCGAGGGAGAATCCATCACTTGATGAGATGGAACAAATCCTTAGAGATGAGGATCAAAGGCAAGCAGCCATGAAGATCATACATGAAGGAGGAAAGAATACAAGTAGTACCACCAACAATGACAAAGCACTCTTTTCAGCAAGAGGAAGAGGAAGGACAAACACTCAAAGAGGAAGAGGAAGGCATCAACCCAACAACACTCATGATCAATATTCTCATGAAGGTAACTCATACTATCATGGTAGAAGAGGTCATTCATCTAGAGGTAGAGCAAGAGGAAGAGGTAGGAGCACCTACTACTCTATGCAATGTTATAAATGCTCAAAGTATGGGCATATTGCAAGGGATTGCAGAAGCAACCAAGCTGATTGGAAAGGAAAATCATCCAACTATATGGATGGAGACAAAGAAGAAGGAAGTTCAGATTGCTTTCATGAAGATACATCATTGATGTCCTTGGAGGAGATGGCAGCTCACACTCATGAAGACCCATGGTGGATTGATAGTGGGGCAAGCTCCCACATGACCTCACATGCTAAGTATTTCTCTAGTTTAGATGATACTCATAATGGAATCATATATACAGCAGATAGTACTCCTAATAGTATTGCAGGTAAAGGAGATATACCCATTCAATTGGGCACAGGAATGAAGAAGACTCTTGGAAATGTTCTCTTGGTACCATCCCTTACCAAGAACCTACTTTTGGTTGGAGCTATGACAGAGAAGGGCCTCAAAGTGGAGTTTGAAGGCCAACAATGCCTCATTAGAGATCCAAAGAATCACTACAAAGTACTTTCAAAAGGGAAAAAGCATGGAAAGCTCTTCAAATTGGAAGGAACACCATCAGTATTTTCAGCCACAGGTGGTGGTGAATCAGCACCTATTTCAGCCACAGAGTTATGGCATAAAAGGTATGGGCATTTGAGCTTCAAAATCATGTGTATGCTAAAGAGTCAAGGCATGGTTTTGGGCATTCCAACCTTACAAAGGATTGGGAAAGTATGTGAAGCATGCGGTCTAGGAAAGCAGCCTAGAAGCAAGTTTCCTAGGAGCAAGACTAGGTCACTTGGGATAATTGATTTGATCCATGCAGATGTGTGTGAATCAGCCCACACTTCCTCACTTGGTGGGCACACTTATTATGTGAGTTTTTGATGACTTTTCTAGATATACTTGGGTTTACTTCATGAAGTTCAAGGCTGAAGTATTTCAGATTTTCAAGCTCTTTCACATGATGATTGAGAAGATGATAGGTAGAAGAATCAAAGCTCTCAGGTCTGACAATGGAGGAGAATTCTTATCCAAAGATTTCAGAAAATACCTCCTTGAACAAGGGATCAAGAGGCAACTAACTTGCAGCTATAATCCTAAACAAAATGGAGTAGCAGAGAGGAAGAATAGGACACTCTTTGAAGCAGCCAGGTGTATGCTCAAAGACAAAGGACATAGCAATAGCTATTGGGCTGAAGCTATCAACACTTCATGCTATTTGATGAACAGGTCTCCTACAGATATCTTGAAGGGAATCACACCATATGAAGCTCTACATAAGGTCAAGCCAAAGGTAGATCACCTCATAGTCTTTGGATGTTTGGCATTTGCTCACATTCCAGATGACAAGAGGAAGAAGCTGGATGACAAGTCAAGGAGATGCATACTTGTTGGATATAGTGATGTAAGCAAAGCTTACAAGCTATATGATCCTATCAAGAAGGAGTCATTCATTTCAAGGGATGTCATATTTGATGAGAGTGCAAGCTTCAAATCAGCCACAAAGTCAGAGGATGCAAGCTCTCCATCACCTCTCAATATGGACATACCATCCAGCATGCAAGGGAGAATTATTGAAGAACTAGAGGAAGAAGATGAAGAGCATCAAGCAACCCTTAGAAGGTCTTCTAGGACTAGAAGACAACCTCAAAGATTAACATATCACAGAGGTAATGAATCATATTTTCAGCAATGCAATCTTGCACTTGTTAGCTCCATATTACAACATGAAGAACCTACCACATACAAGGTAGCTAGTACCAAGAAGGAATGGAACCAAGCTATGGAAAAGGAGATGGATGCTCTCCACAAGAATGAGACATGGGATCTATGTCCATTACCCCCCAACAAGAAAGCCATTGGATGCAAGTGGCTTTACAAGCTGAAGTTCAACAAGGAAGGGAAGATTGATAGGCACAAAGCAAGATTGGTAACCAAAGGCTTTGCTCAAAAATATGGTTTGGAGTATGATGAAACCTATGCTCCTGTATCCAAGATGAGCTCTATTAGGTTGTTAATTTCTTTAGATTCTATCTTAAAGTGGAAGCTTAAGCAAATGGATGTCAACAATAACTTTCTCAATGGGCTACTTGAGGAGGAAGTCTACATGCAGCAACCAGAGGGATATGTTGTTGCAGGGAAAGAGGACATGGTATGTAATCTCAACAAGAGTTTATATGGATTGAAGCAAGCTTCAAGAGCTTGGTATGGGAGGATTGATGATCACCTCCAATCTAAAGGATTTAGGAGAAGCCATGCTGATCACACTCTTTACTATAAGGTACAAGGCAAGGATATTATTCTTGTTATCATCTATGTGGATGATCTTATCTTGACAGGTATCAATGAAGCTATGGTGGAGGATGTTCAATCTCAACTCTCCAAGGAGTTTGAGATGAAGGACCTTGGATATTTACACTACATCCTTGGTATTGAAGTCTCTAGGCTGAAGAAGGGAGACATCTTTATCTCTCAACAAAAGTACCTCCACTCCATTCTTTATAGATTTGGAATGATCAGCTCAAAGCCTATTTCTACACCTATGGTGTCTAGTCTTAGACTCACTAAGGATGAACATGGTATTCCCTATGATGCTACACTCTATAGACAGCTCATAGGTTCTCTTATCTACTTAACTATCACTAGGCCTGATATTTGCTTTACTGTCCACTCACTTGCTCAATACATGCAAGCCCCAAAGATATCTCATTGGAATGCAGCCAAGAGAGTACTTCGGTAATTGAAAGGTACTCCTTCCTTAGGCATTTTGTATGGAGGAGACAAGCTGAATCTACATGGTTTTAGTGACTCTGATTATGCAACAGACTTGGTGGATAGGAAGAGCATTAGTGGCAATGCTTTCTTTCTAGGTGCAGGAGACATCTCATGGAGCTCCAAGAAACAAAACACCATCAGCCTTTCATCAACAGAGATTGAATATAAAGCTCTTACTATAGCAGCTTGTGAAGCTATTTGGTAGCAAAGATGTTTGCAGGAACTTGGTTTCTATGGAAGTGTCCAAGCTACACCTATCATGTGTGACAACACCTCAGCTGAATCTTTAGCAAAGAATCCAGTGCTACATCAAAGGACCAAGCACATTAAGGTCAGAGAGCACTTCATCAGGGAGAAGGTTCAAAGTGGAGACATAGTCTTACACCATTGCAGCACCATGGAGAATGTTGCTGATATCTTTACCAAAGCTCTAGGGAAGGAGCTTTTCTTCAAGCATAGATCAGCACTTGGCATGATGGAGCTTCCCTTAAGGGAAGGAATTGAAGAATAAGGGAAGGCTCTTCATGCAAGATCAAGCAATAAGGGAAGGCATCACAACAAAGCCTTCAACTATTTTATGTTTGGTTTGCTTTAGTTGTTTTTGATTTCAAGTTTTACTCTTTTCAAGATGCTTATGGACTTGAGGGAAGGTGTTAAAGTTACAAGTCCAACACATCTACTTGAATAAGGTGGGAAAAAAGGCTTAAGCATGATGCTATGGTAGCATGATGGAATGGTAGCTTAGGATGATGACTTGAAATCATTTTGGATGGTCAATAACCCTTGCATCATCAGCTATACACGTTGAAGCATCTACAACAACCACCAAGCAGTTAGGTGGAAAAGTACCTAAAAGGTAGGAGCAGATTCAGGAGGTGCAGCAGGCAGATTTGTAGGGATGAAAATAGCCACCTACAGTTGTGATCTCGTGGAGAAATACAAAGAGAAATTGTTCTACTCCATGTGGACTATAATCTTATCAGAGGGTTTATCCTAATTCAGCTTCAACCATATTTGGTGAAGGTGCCAAGTTGACTGCCTTCAGAGTTGCAAACTGCACACATAGGGTAACCTGCCAACTTGGGAGCTACCTATTTGGAGATACAACCATCATCTCTTCTTGGACTGTGAAGGAGATATGTTCCGCACATAATGGTGCATCTACCTACCAAAGGGATCCACGACTTATGCTCAACATTGAGAGATACAGATATATAAAGATGTACCAGTACACTAGACAGATACACAGAGTAGAAAGACAGAGAACAGAGAGAGACAGAGAACACAGAGATAGAGCTAGGAGACCTTGTGAGGCTTAGATCATCTTTTATAGAGTGTTGTTATCTGGGAAAACACACTCATTGTACTTGGGACTTTAACCTCTAGCTTGGGTTTGGGGATCAACCATTCAGTCTCACAGAAATACCTATACTGTGTACCATTGGTACTTTTCGAGTACCTGTCTAGGTACTTCCAGAGTAACATAACTGTCTGTTTGGTACTATTTACTCTCTGTTATTAGTACTGTTAAGACTGTGTCACAGTACCTGTATTGGTAGTCTGCAGTACCTGCATTGGTACTTTGCAAGTACCAATATCGTATCTCAAGGAAGCTTCATCATCAATAAAGATATTCCTTTCAGTATATCATTGTCTCTCTCATATATTTCAGTTAAACACTTGTCATTCTCACACATATCTTAGCACAATGATCCATCCCTTCACATTTTTCACAATGGCCGCAAACGAGAGAGCCAAAAAGTGCCTTGCTGGCTTCACGTTAAAATGTCAAAGCACTTTGCTTTGCAAAACATACAATATTGTCCAGAATAAATGTGAAAACATGAAAAACAAGTAAAAGTTAAAATTGTCTAAACTAGGCATGCCGTTGGAACTAGCTATCTTGAAATTATGAAGGAAAAAACTCGTTGGAAGATGTTTGATAGCCATAGCTACTGCGCAAGAGAGAGTTGATGTGTATATCATATACACCCTCTTGGGATATAATAAAAGAACACACTAACAAACTGACAAATTCCTCCAAGGTTTTATGCTCATAGCGTAAGCCAGATGAGAAAATGTCAATGCAAGATGTCAAATTGGAAGCCCTTCTTCCCTTAACAACATATGGAGTTCAGGTTTCTGGTAGTTTGTTTGATTTCGGTCCATAGCCAGATGAGCTATGCACAGGAGTTAGTATATGTATCATATGCATGGAATGTAAAATTGTGGCAATTGTTTCCCAGTTCATATACTAAAAGCATATTCCATACAGTGGAAAATGCGATGCCAAATACCAAAAGGAAGCCTTGCTTCACATAAGTTCTCATGTAGTTCTGATGCAAATAGCAACCAGATATGCTTGACCCGGCGTATCTGGTAAACAGTGGTTGGACCTACCAAATATTGGCACCTTGAATGCCACAAGCCTTGCCTGTACCAATATGGCATAAGCCTTGCCTGACCCGGAGGAGCAAACATTGCCGAGGATCAAAAATTTCCAAACCAAAACTAGGATTTGACAGCTATAACTGTAGACCCGAACATGCTCAAATTGCTCCATGCTTTGCTTGTTGTGCATATAATGCAGATAGATCTGTGAGATTCAAAGAAGTTATCATTGAAAATATTAAAGTCGACTTGCTTACGAACCCTTAGAAGTCCAAGTCGAACAACGTAAATTGTAGGGGAAACATGTCCATCCGTGCCGAAATATTTCCCAAAGGTCGTGCATGCGATTCCCTTACTATGACAACACTGTGCATGGCTTTGTAATGCTTGTCGACCTCTTGAAATGCTATTGGATGCACCATGAGGCATCTTCCATATACCAAACAACTTTGTCGTGCTCGATGAAGATTGTGATTGACCTGTAGCAACTATGAATCCTTGGAGGGGAGAGCCATGCTTGCATGATTGCGCAAGACTCAAGATTTTGTGAATGTGTTTTGATTTTGCTGAGGTTGCTGAAATTCTGCAATATTGTGCCTTGACAGTCGTGGCAAAGCACGGAAGGAGAGGATGGGGGCCGACCGTGGGCACCCCTCCTTTGTCTTGGTAGTCCAAGGCTCTCTGCCACCGTGGGCGGCCAAGGTGAGAACTCAAAATAAAAAAACTCAAAAAAATACCTACTTGCCTCTGCGCAGCGATTGCGGCTTCGCACCCGTCAGCAAAACCAAGCCTGGGACAAATTGGGTTGCTCAACCTGGAGTCCCATAGTGACCGGATTTCTCTCGCCAACCCTGCGATGCCCTAGGCACCCGCCTCTGCCCATTTGGTGCAGGTCCACCGGCGGCCCTCCTTCTCGCAAGCCCGGTTTCCCACCAACAAACCCTTGCTCCCTTTGAGTCTACAGGGGCTGCATCCCGCGAGCATCTCAATTGAGAGAGAGAGAGAGAGAGAGAGAGAGAGAGAGAGAGAGAGAGAGAGAGAGAGAGAGACAGAGAGAGAAAAGATACTTTGATTCCTCAAGAAGACAAGAACGCCAAGCTTCTTCCAAATCTTGATGCTCGTCCCCTTCCTGTCGGAGCTTCCATGAAGAGAGAGAGCCAGAGGGATTGTCTTCTTCTTTGATCGAGAGAGAGAGAGAGAGACCTAAAGAGAGAGAGAGAGTCCTTTCCCCTCCTCCATGGATCTCCCCTCTCCCTAAGCTCTGATACCACTATAAGACCTAGGGGACTAAGACGTGGGATCCTCCTCCCTACCGCCCTTTATATAGGCCTAGCTCCTAGCTCTTGCCCTAAGCAGATCCCCAGTCCACACTGGTCCAGTCCAGGCCCTTGGCCTAGGTCCCTGACCCCCTAGGTTGGGCCTTGCGCCGTAGGACCCTTGTCCTGACATTAAGCAAGTGGTAAGAGGAGAGCGTATATTTGACTTCCATACTCAATTCGAGGGATTTGGAATGACATTAGAAGAAAAAGCATTGACATGGTTCTAGAACAATCCACCATCATGGACTTGAACACATTAGCTAAAGGATTTCTAGTTGCTTGTTCCAAAATGGTGATCAAACATAATACGGTAGCTCAAATCTATAACTTTAAACAGAAGCAAGGTGAGTCTGTTAGAGATTGTGCAACTCAAATGAAGCAATACATTGTGAGATGCCTAGAGCTAGAGATACCTGTAGAAGAATGACTAGTATCTTTATTTCTAGAAGGACAGCTAAACAAGGAGCTTCATGCTATACTTTATAGCAAGAAGCATACAGCCTTAGAAGAGTGTGTGTCAGATGCTATCGACCAAGGAGACAATTGTGATGTTTTTAATGCAGAAGATGTCCCTAAGGATAGCCAAAGTGATAAAAGAGCATCCACCAAACTTACACAAGTAGGAATGGCTACTCTAACACCACTTTCAGTCATTGAAGACATGCTCAAAAGGATGAACAATATAATAAACAACATGCGAAAAGCACCTATGAGGGGACCAAGACAAGGGATGCCTCAACAGGGACAACCTATTAGGCCACATAAATGGTGTGCAATTGAGGGTAATGGACCAACCATGAGACCAACGAGTGCTACTCCCGACCAAAGTATGACGGGAATGTTCAATATGTGCCTATGAGGCCACAAGGACAACCCATGTACGAATATTGGCCTAATATGGCCCAAGCTCAAAGGCCACCTATGGGTATGGAAAGACCTTAACCCGTGTTGGGTCAACAACCTCCGTATCCAGGACATAATGCAATACCTATAAAGTACATGCACCTAGAGGGAGTTATAGATGAACAAGCACTTGTGTCTGCTACACCCTAAGCTGAGCCTAGTCCATCTACAGTAATGATAGAGGGAGAGTGGTATAATTCACATCCACCACCAACGGAGAAACTTTCAACTTATGCTCCACCGAAGCTCGAACCAATGTTTACGTAGATAATCAAGGTGTCAAATCTCCTATGGTGAGACCCATGATTAAGCCAAGAATAGGAAACTGTCATAACTGTGGTGCAGATGATCATTGAAAGAATGAATACCCAGAGCCTCACAAAAACCTCAAACCAATTGAAGCTTATTGCGTACAACATTGCAAAAATGGAGGACACTTCCCGGAAGATTGTGCTACGAATCCTTTAAACAAGGGTAAAACGGTAGTCAACATAGTATACGTGATACCTAGTACCTAGTAGCTCATTTGAGAGTGAACCGACTGTTCCAATCAAGGTGATCACTAGAGCTCAGGCTAAGAAAAAGAAACATAACTCCTCAGATGGTTTGGAGCATACAAAAGCTTCACCTCAAAACAGTTATTCCAGGAAAAGGTGAAAGAACCTGGAAGTGAGATTAAAGAAACAACCATGAAATCTGGAGGATCAATTTTGGTTGATAAAATTTTTGAGCCTATTAATGCAGCCTTGGAAGCCTGCCAAGCAGGACTTAAAGCAGGCCAAAACATGGACAATAAATGAAAGAGCTATCCTTATCCAGACATGGAAGCAGCTAAGCTTGAAGCTTATCAAAATTTGGTAAGAATCACACAGGAAATGCTGGAAAAACAAAAACCAAAGCTTGAAAGTACCGCAAAACCTAAAGAGCTTGTGCTAAGAGAAACTAAAGAAAAATATAAAGTGGTGGTAGAGCCCAACCTAGAAACAAAAGAACCAGAACTTATAGTGCCGAACAACGAAGATGCCTTAAACGGAATTCCATTTGTGGAGGAAGACTAGCCAAGATACTTATGGGAAAAGGTTAGAGAGATCAATGATGGGAGCCTCACTCTAAAGTCAGCTCCTATAGAGGAAGTTTGGTTAGACAACCTACCTCTGGATATGGATGTGGACGTAAGATCCTTGTATGGGGATTGTGGATCTGAAGCTTCAGGCATGTCAAAACCATTGACCTTGAAAACAATGCCCTCTTACTTGGGAGATAAGAAGATGAATCCATACTGTGTAAGACCACTCAAATAAAAAGGGCAGAACGGACCCTAGAAGTAGACAACATTCATTTAAATTATGTTTACACCCATCAAATGCACTCTTACCTTGGGAGAACTGTTAAAACTCATACCATATTTATGAAATGATCTATAGAAAACCCTAGAGAAGGTGGGGATAATAGGGCTAATCTCAAAAAATTTGGGAAAATTGAAACACGAAATGGACAACAAAGAGATTCAATATGTTCCAATGAACAAAGTCGGAGAATACTACAAGGGGAAGAAGGAAACCTTCCATTGAAATATAATGACACAGAAACCATGGCAATACTCGATAGTGGAGCAGTCATAGCCATAGCCATGAAAGCAGTACGGGAATCCGAGGGAACAACCAGCCATTAGAAAAACTCGAATGAAATTGCAATTGGTTGATGGGCACATTGAAAGACCCTTAAGACTGCTTGAAAAAAATGATAGTTAGTTCCTGCGGGATTGAATATCAACACACTTTTTCCATAGTAGACTTTGGGAAGAAACTCTACTACAAAATCATATTGAGAAGACTTTTCATGCGACAAGACAACTTATCAAAGATTACGGAAACAATTATTTTCACTTGAAGCAAGTGGGATCTATAACAAGGGTTAGTCCAAAAGATCACACTTATAGAGATGTCATGAAAACGCCCATACAAGAGTTCAATTCAGTCTCTTCGGTTAAAACTAAGCTTCCATCTTGGTTAAACAAAAACACTCCTATTTCGATGTGAGGAGATTCAAAAAATGGAAGCCTAAAATGAGAAGAATGTATATTAGAAAGGGATTGCACAAACAAAGCCTATGTACTTGAACCCTTTCCAAAGCATTTGTTTGAGCCATTTGAGTGGACTCAAATTTTAACGACAATCGATGTGGGTATAAGCATGTTAACTTGTCATGCTTTTTGGTGTCCCGGACAATGCTAGTGATAGCCGTTTTTTCGGCTATCTGTAATTGCCACAGTGAGTTACCTCACCCTACCAAAATCACCCAAACACTGTGGCTATCCCTACCATTTCACTGTACATAGGCGTGCGTGAGTCACGGGACTTTTCCCATATCTTCTTAAAAACCCTCAGCTAGCTAGTCACTGGGCTAGGTGAGCCAAAAAAAATAAAAAAAATAAAAAAATAAAAGTATATTATGGCCTCTTTGTGTGTAAATATTTCATTGTATATATGGCCTAAATATAGGGATTTTTAATAATTATTTTGGTATTTTATTTAAATATTTCTACTTAGGTGTGTGTTTTATTAAACCTATGTACACCTTCTTTCATCCTCTTACACCATAATTATATATTTTTTTTGCCAATATGTACATACTCTAACCTCATATTTTTCCTTTATACAAATCACTCCCACATTTTCACCCTCACCCTCGTGAAAACAAAAAATTGATTTCTACTCATGGGTTACTTTTATTATATTATTTACTTGCATACATTTTCCTCTTTCACCCAAAATAATTCAAGGAGGGACCATATCATATGATTCCAATATCTTTCCATATCCATAACTCCTCCATATTTTTATTATTATTTTTACTCATTATTCTAACACCATGTGCTCATTGAGCTAAAGTCCATGAATAGTCCATACACTAGTCCCACCATGTATATATTTCTTATTTCACCAATAATCCTCCTCCATGCATGGGTCAAGGGAAACTTGAATTCTTTGTATTATAATATGACAAAGGAGGGGCTCACTCTTGGATGCATTGTACAAATTCAACAAAGGAGGGGACCACTAAAAGACTTTTGCAGGCCTAAAAAACAGGTTTTTTGGTGAGAATTTTGGCACCTATCTCCACTCCGAATTTGGAGCGGTGGTCAAAAGAGAAAATGTAGCCCACGCTCTGAATAATCACCCCAAATTTTTTCATGATTTTTGGAGCTACCAGGTGTGAGCTATGATTTTTTCAGTGGACCCCAGTTTTCCCATGCTATGCAGCCACACTCTCTCTTTCACTTTATCATTTTCCTCTTTCACACATACTTCTCCACTCATCATCCCCATCTCTCTCACCACTCCTCTCTGCACACTACTCACCTTCTCCTCAACCTTGAAGAATAAGAGAAACCATGGTGAACTCATACCTCCCACACACAATTCCATTCCAAAATTGACCACCTAGTCTCATTTTTCCTCCTCCAAATTACCCATATCTATCAAAAAACCACAAAATTCAGCCTCTTCTCTTAAAAGACAGCATCATGGTGGTTGATTACTCAGCTTCAATTACCTTGTCTCCCAAGGAAGGTCAAGAGTGGAGAAAAAATGTACCGTCAAAGCTAGTGGACCGTCTACAAGCGTCAAAATTGGCCCTACTCAAGACACTTGGAGCATCAACCTTGTAAGAAATCCACCTTTTCTTACCTCTTAAGAGTTTTTCTTCCTTATTTGTATCCTACATGGATACTCCCATTGTAAATATTCAATTCCATTTGTAAATTAATACTAACTCTACTAACACTAACCCACTATGAAAAGTCCTATCACCTCCATTTCTCTCCTCTCTCTTTCCCCACCAACTTCTTGATAATTCCAAGCAAAAGAAATTAGATAAATTGCTGAAAATCTAACCCAACCATGGTTAGAGGAGTAACCCTAGCCTTCAAAATTGCTATAAAAGGAGGGTGTAGCTAGCATAAGGGGGGGGAAGCCATAAGCAAGAGCACTATGCTATAGCTTGAGAAGCCAAGCTCAACCTCTCTAGAAGGAGCTCTTGAGTGGAAGCTCATTGTCTTACGCATGTGCATGTGTTGTAATAGGGGATTAGCAAGGGAAATCTATGCCATTGTAAGAGAGAGAGTGATCATTCAATTGAGAGTAGGAAATCTATCATTTCTCCTACTAGTGTAAGCCCAACATTCGCGGAGTCAAGGAGGGTGGATTTGGACTAATCTTGGATATTTTGTCTCCCTTCCAACGTGAAGTAATGGACAACAATGATGCGTAAGTGTCTTGGTTTTTTTTTAAGTTCTTGATAGCTTGTCTCTGGTGTTGTCATCAATCTAGCCATAAATCCCACATACTGTAAGAGGGCGACAGGGTGGAGAGGACTCCCCTGGCCTTAAGACAGTGATTGGGGTGGCTTTTCTAGTGATGTGTTGTGGTGAAATTTACGCAAGCTATGTTGAACAAGTACTAATCTCACTTTGATTTGTCATGACAGATTTGTAAGAAGGTATTAATGCAACAAGCACCCCCTCCCCCTTTCTCTCTCTTTCTTAAATATATAGTTGTGTTTGCTTGATCATCGCCGATACATTTCAAAGCAGCCCGAGCACTATCTCTCTCTCTCTCTCTCTCTCTCTCTCTCTCTCTCTCTCTCTCTATCTCTCTCTCTCGTGTTTTAGTGTGTGAGAGTATTCCATTGGTGTTAGGGTTAGTGTAATTCCTTGCTTGTTTGTTGGTTGCTCTAACGATTCTCCTCTTTTGCGTCCTAGTTCGCTTTTAAACTAGGTGGTGCCCCTTGTGTAGTTGGGATTTGGCGGTGGGTTTGATGCTTTGGTTTGTGTTGTGTTGTGCCCCAGCCCCATTGAGCAGCACGGGAGCCTTGAAGGGTGTCTAGAGGCCACTCTTCTTGTTGCCCGCCCCGGACCGCCTCAAATTGGTGCCCCCACGGAGGATTGGCTTGTGTATTTTTGTGTAGAATCAACCTTTAGCATAGTCAAGTAGTTTGCATGAATCACGAAGCTTTGTATGATCTCTTCATTCCATTTGCACGGCAAAAGGTACACATAATTGTTAGTACTAAGTTGCAATTTCAACGTGTCATTCGTAGAATTTTAGGTCCTCTTAGGTTGGCCGAGATAAACGCTTCAGTAAATCCTTTTATTTTGCCTCTCATTAGGTACGACCTTAGTTTGGACGTCTATATTTTTGTTTTGTTTTAAGCATTAGGACATGCATAGGCCATGGATAATGGCCCAGGAATAGAGGTTTTTTCCTTTCATTTTACTCCACACATTAGAATAAACGTTGCAATTAGTAGAAAGATCCATTTTCAACAACGAATGGTGTTCATGTTTGGTGCCCAAAGAGCAGGAGAAATTCTTGCATCACCAAACCCTGTCATTCTACCTCTCATCAACTACCACACTTCCTTTGATGTACATGTGTTCATTTTATTTTAAAATGAAATGCAGCCCGACAAAGTAGTGTGTATGTTTGTTTTTTCTTTGTCCAAGTTGTTACAAGAAACAAAAAAATGATCATTTATTCTAACTGGGAATGTGTGTGCAGTGAAAGTTCAATCCTTAGAGATCTAGCTCTATTACCAATTGAGTTGCAGGAGCAAGTAGTAAGGCGTCTCCCTCATAACAAGAGGGTGGTGAAGTTAAGACGGAAGGTCCTACGCGTGGATTCCATTTTCCTCTTGTTGTTGGGCACTAAGGAAGACCGCGCATTCATCCAACTAGTGTGTGCCCTAAGATTGGTAAATAGAGTGAAATTTGGCGTTTGGCGAGTGCATTTCACCATTGAGGAAGACTCTTCAGGAAACTTGCGGCCAGAGTTCATGCTTCATAGACTCACATTTGGTGAATTTTTCCCTCATTTGCGTCTTATTAATAGTCTTCCTTTCGCTTTCAACAAAGGAGATAGGGAGCTATTCAGAGCTTGTCTTAATAAAGAGAGCATAGAGAAGATTGCAAATTTGTATAAATTCTCATCCTTCTCTACTTTCTATGACACTTTGTTCATAGAGACATTGTAAATCTCTTTATGCTTTTGAATGATTTAACCATAATCCTAAGGAGTTTTTGTCCAGGAATTTTGTAGCACAAGTGGAGTCTTTAAATCTTGCAAACTTGATCGGACTTGATGAGGATGTTCTTTATGAAATTGTGAGAAGGTTGCCTCACTCCGACTGTGTGGAACTCGAAGGAAAGGAGCTCCTAGTCAATTGCTACTTTCTCACGGCCTTCGACGAGCATGAAGATCTAGTTTTTATACAAACCGCTTGTGCATTGGGAATTGTAGAGCAAGTGCAATTTATCACTTGGGACGTGGTTGCTCTTTTGGATCCAGAAAATGAAGTTCTAGAGATTTCTGTTTATCGCCTTAGCTTTGAAGAATTTCAACCCTTCTTAGAGCTCATCAATAGTCTACCCTTTTGTTTTGATCAAACAAATCGAGACCTTATTGAAGCTTGGATAGCTGAAGAAGAAAACCTAGAGTGGTATTTTCTCACTTCTTCATTTGCAGGCGAGTGGTTCTAGATCTCTATTGTATCCCTTATTGTAACTCGTGTTGTAATCTTTCATAATAATGGAGAGCCAACGCCAAATGTCTGGATATCCTCTTTTCTTTGGAGAGCCTGGAGAGGATGCAAAATTATTTTTAGCAAATTTCAAGATGTCTTGCCGTATCAAGAGGATAGTAACCGATCAAGAACGTGTAGAAATGTTTGAGGTGGTCCTTAGGAAAGATGCTAGTACTTGGTTTGACTCTTTGCCTGAGGAAGTTAAGGGGAATTACACAGAAGTTTTGAATCGTTTTAAGAGATACTTCTTTGATCCCCAAAACACTCAAAAACTATGGCAAGACATTGTTTCTCATAAGCAAAAAGACTTAGATGACTACTACTTGTACAAGCAAGAGTTTCTACGTCTTTGGGCTCTATGGATACGAAATGTTGCTAACCCTGGTGATGGTGCAGAATTTTTAAAGAAGGAGAGGTTCATAGCCGGACTCTTTCCTGAACTTAAGGTAAAAGTTGAGGCAGGTGCACCTGCTACTTTTGATGTAGCTGAAACTAGGGCTGCTGAGAAGTATAGGAAACTCAAGTGCTTAAGGGGAGAGGTTCCAATAGAAGGTCTTAGACCCAAAGGTAAGTCACAAGCATCAACATCGAGGGAGCTTCCTGAGGTAACGGCGGAAGTAATTGAGAAGTTAAACGAATCTTTAAGCAACCTGTCAATTCACCTTGCACAAGCTGTAGGTCCAAAGGGACAAGCAAAGAAGTCTGAAGAGCGAGATCCACGACCTAGGAGAGTCTTGCAATGTTGGAATTGCGGAGAGTCTGGACATGGGATGTATAATTGTCCTTGGCCCCGTGGGGAGCCAGGGAGGCCTAACTTGAATTACCCAGTGATGAATGCAGGTGAAGGAACTGGTCAACAACCAAGGCTTCTACAAAGGCCAAATGGACCAAGACCACCTCCACAAGGGGTAGAAGGAGTTCCACCCTTGCCAGATCCAAATGTGCATGTGGTAGAGGTGACAAATTCAAATGAGGTTGACATGGAAGCCAATGGAATTAAGCGTGGCCGAGGAAAAGGTAAAGAGAAAGAAGGAGTCACATCACAGAGTGACCATGGACAAGGCAAGAAGGCAAAGGGAACCAAGGAAACCAAGAGGACTCGACGTCGTATCAACCTCCAAGACTTCCCTCTTGGACATGGTATGGCTCCGTACAACTTGTTGGAAGACATGAGAGGTAAGGGTCCTAATATTTCATGGCCTCAATTTCTTGCATTATGTCCACAAGTTAGGAGGGATTTAACAAGGGCAGTTAGCACTAGGAGAAAGGTAAAAGAGAGTGTGCCTGTTGTAAAAATTGCACAAGCTGAAATGAATGAGGAAATTACACCGGTGCTAGACTGTTACATCAAAGGAAGATTGGTTAGGAAAGGTCTAGTGGATGGGGGTGCACAAATTTGCATCATGACAGAGGGACTCATGCAAAAATTAGGCATGCACATCCATGAGACACCTGAAATTAGGGTCAAGATGGCAAACAATAGCAAGGCTAGGTGCGTAGGCATTTGTAAAAATGTTTTTGTGGAGGCCTTTGGCATTAAGAAGGCATTGGATTTCTATGTCATGTCTACCAAGGGAAATGGTTACCCATTTATCCTAGGAAGACCATGGCTAATGAAAATGCGAGCTTTGCAGGATTGGGAGAGTGGAAAGCTAATTTGCAGGAATGACAATCACAAGAAGGTTGTCTTTGACATGAAGGAGCAACGCCAAGAGGAGCTCCATGAAGAATCATCTCAAAGTGAGACGGAAGAAGGTTGGACCGATAGCACTTCAGAAGAAGAAAGTAGCGGCAGCATTACTGAAGAGGAGTCTTCCATCGAAGTCATGGGGGTAAGGTTTAAGCCAAGCAACCAAGAGACCTCTTGTCAAGGCTTGGAGGAGGTAGGTCCTCAAGAGAACGAAGGTGATCAAGATGAAGGGATGTTGGAAGGTATGCTATCAACAACACTTACAAAGGATGAAAGAGAGGAGTTCAAATGTGTGCTAAGGAAGTTTCCTAGGCTTTTTGTGAAAGACTACACCGACGTGCGTGGAGTAGATGTTGTTCAACACAAGATTGAGTTGAAGCCAGAGGCCACACCTAAGGCTCAAAAGCTACGAAGGCTAGGAGTCATTAAAGAGCAGGCTCTACTCAAGGAGGTAAGAAAGCTTCTAGCAGCAGGGTTCATTTATCCAGTGGAGAATTCAGAGTGGGTCTCTCCTGTTGCTGTCACTCCTAAGAAGAACGGCAAGTGGAGGGTGTGTGTGGATTACCGTCCCCTCAATGAGGCAACAAAGAGAGATCACTTTCCCCTCCCATTCCAGGATGAGATACTAAATGAGGTAGCTGGTCATGAGAAGTACACTGTGTGCGATGGTTACTCAGGTTACTTTCAAATAGGGATTGCACTGGAGGATCAATTGAAAACAACCTTTATCACTCCTTGGGGTTGTTATGCTTTTAGAGTCATGCCATTTGGTCTGACAAATGCTCCTGCAACATTCCAACGTTTCATGAATATGGTGTTTCAAGCATTCTTTGGAAAGTCAATTAGGGTGTTCATTGATGATTTCTGTATTTATAGCTCAAAATCATTGCATCTACAAAGGGTAGAAGAAGGTTTAAAGAAGCTCTACGACATGGGAGGTCAACTCAACCCCGACAAGTGCCATATAGGTGAGGATGAAGTAATCTTGCTTGGTCATAAAGTTTCTTACAAAGGCATTGAAGTGGATCCTTCGAAGGCAAAGGCTCTTATTGAGCTACCATCACCCAAGAGTCTTAAGGAGGTCATCTCATTCATTCAAAAGGTGAAGTATATGTCACGCTTCATTCACTTAGCCTCGGAGTTACTTCACCCTTTGCAAAAGTTGACACAACAAGTAGAATTTGCATGGTCTGATGAGCTTGAAGAGTACTTTTGTAACATTAAAGTCATTTTGTCAGAGCTACCAATACTCATGCCTCCTTGTTGGGAGTACACATTCTTTGTTAGCTCTAGTGCTGGGAAAGAAACAATTGGTGCTGTGTTGCTACAACAAGATCCCCACAGTACAAGGATGCGACCCATCTACTTTGCTAGTAGGGTCATGAATGCTTTGGAGAGAGACTACACAGAAGCAGAACTCATGATGCTTTCTCTCATGTTTGCGGTGAGAAAGTTTAGATCCTACCTGCTACCAAAACCTTTTGTAATTCTCACTGCAGAAAATTTGTTCCCTTGGGTGTCATCTCAAATGAATCTTAGTACTAGGATCTCAAAGTGGATTATGGAGTTGCAAGAGTTTCAATACTCTTTCAAGGTAGAAGATAGTGTGCGTGCACAATTGGCAGGGATTCTCACTTATAGGGTGCACGAAAAGGAGATTAAGGTGCCTGAAGTAAAGACCCTACCATTGCCACCACCAAAAAGTATTCCTAATGCTTTTACTTTGTTCTTTGATGGAGCTTTTCGTCGAGCCACAGGAAAAGCAGGGGGAGGGCTAGTGTTGCTCAACCCAAGTGGAGAGGTGGTCATGAAAGAGAAGTTCAATCTACCAAGTTCAGCTAGCAACAATGAAGCAGAATATGACACTCTACTTCATGGTTTGAAGATTTGCATTGGCCAAGGGATACAACGCCTCATGGTAAAGGGAGATGCACTTCTCATTGTTAAACAGATTTTAGGCATTTGGGCATGCAAGAATGAGATCTTACGGACAAAAGTTCATGCCATTCGTAGATTGTTTAATCAATTTGAAGAAGTGCAACTATATCATATTCCTAGGAAACAGAATGAAGATGCTGATTTACTTGCACAACAAGCCGTTGCATGTGTAAAGAAAGAAGTGCAGGTCATCATGGTGGCGGCTGCTGTGAAGCAACCGAGGTACCAGGGATTGGAGTCATTGGCTCCCATCATTGGCTACATTTTGGAGGGTGAGTTTCCACCAGACTTCACAAAAGCTCAGAAGAGGAGACTCATGAAGAAGGCAAGCGTATATCTCTTCCTAGAAGGCTCCCTCTATCAAAGAGGGAAGGATCAAGTGTGCAGACGAGTACCAACTATCAAGGAAATTCCAGCCATTCTAAAAGGTTTGCATGAAGAGGCATGTGGTGGTCATTTTGCCCAGGAATTAACTGTGAAGAAGATTTTGCTTTCGGGGTATGTTTGGCCAAGTTTGCATGTGGATGTTCAACATTGGTGTAAAAGCTGTCACACTTGTCAGATAAATGGAAATAGAAGGTTGGTGCATGGCCCGAGGCAAATAGTGCTTGCAAATGGACCCTTTGAAAAGTGGGGCATTGATGCTATGGGTCCTCTGCCTAGGACAAAAAATGGTAAACTCTACATTCTAGTGGCTGTAGACTATATGACTAGGTGGGTGGAAGCACAAAGTGTGGCAAAGGTAAATGAGAAGACAGTGAGCAAATTCGTCTACACTCACATTTGTTGTAGATTTGGCACACCTTTGGAGATTGTTTCTGATAATGGTCCAGGGTTTAGAAAAGGATTGCTCACAGAAGTTTGTGAAGAGCTTCACATTCTACATCGTCATAGCACACCATACTACCCACAGTCAAATGGTTTGGTGGAGAAGGCTAATGGTGTCATTGCAGGAATCATTAGAAAGATGGTGCAAAACAAGACAAAATTATGGGATGACTTCTTGGATGGTGCCTTGTGGGCATATCAAACCACATATAGGGAAGCCACGGAGTTCACACCATTTCACTTGGTCTATGGTCAAGAGGATTTGCAGCCTATCGAGCTCAACATTCCAACAATGCGGCTTCATGGCAAAGGAGCACAAGATGATCAAGAGGCATGGATGGATCGACTTCTTACGTTAGTGGAGCTTGAGTGGAAAAGAGAAGCAGCATATGAGTGCTACAAGAGGAAAGCCACACAAGCGAAAGAAACGCACGACAAGAAACTGAAGGACAAAGGCATCAAGGAAGGAGAGATTGTGTTAAGGTATGACAATCGACTTGACAATCGTTTTGATGCCAAGTTTGAAACAAGATGGCAAGGGCCTTACATAGTCAAGAAGGCTTTCAATTCAAGTTACTATCAGCTTATGGACTTGAATGGTAAAGAGCACTCCAGGAAAGTAAACGGGTATCGCTTGAAGCCCTATTTGAGTCGCCTTCTACCAAAGGATCTACCAAAGATCTGTCCAAAGGCCGCTGTCTTATGTAAGTATTGTTACATGAAGCATGAGTGTAACTCCAGCCAAAATTCTGAGGGGCCAAACAATGAAGATCTCGTCAAGGACTCTGAAGCACTCTCTTTGGAAAAGATGCTCTATGATGGTACATGAATATACCATCATCTAGGGGGAGGGCTAATGATAGCCGTTTTTTCGGCTATCTGTAATTGCCACAGTGAGTTACCTCACCCTACCAAAATCACCCAAACACTGTGGCTATCCCTACCATTTCACTGTACATAGGCGTGCGTGAGTCACGGGACTTTTCCCATATCTTCTTAAAAACCCTCAGCTAGCTAGTCACTGGGCTAGGTGAGCCAAAAAAAATAAAAAAAATAAAAAAATAAAAGTATATTATGGCCTCTTTGTGTGTAAATATTTCATTGTATATATGGCCTAAATATAGGGATTTTTAATAATTATTTTGGTATTTTATTTAAATATTTCTACTTAGGTGTGTGTTTTATTAAACCTATGTACACCTTCTTTCATCCCCTTACACCATAATTATTATTTTTTTTTGCCAATATGTACATACTCTAACCTCATATTTTTCCTTTATACAAATCACTCCCACATTTTCACCCTCACCCTCGTGAAAACAAAAAATTGATTTCTACTCATTGGTTACTTTTATTATATTATTTACTTGCATACATTTTCCTCTTTCACCCAAAATAATTCAAGGAGGGACCATATCATATGATTCCAATATCTTTCCATATCCATAACTCCTCCATATTTTTATTATTATTTTTACTCATTATTCTAACACCATGTGCTCATTGAGCTAAAGTCCATGAATAGTCCATACACTAGTCCCACCATGTATATATTTCTTATTTCACCAATAATCCTCCTCCATGCATGGGTCAAGGGAAACTTGAATGCTTTGTATTATAATATGACAAAGGAGGGGCTCACTCTTGGATGCATTGTAAGAATTCAACAAAGGAGGGGACCACTAAAAGACTTTTGCAGGCCTAAAAAACAGGTTTTTTGGTGAGAATTTTGGCACCTATCTCCACTCCGAATTTGGAGCGGTATGTAGCCCACGCTCTGAATAATCACCCCAAATTTTTTCATGATTTTTGGAGCTACCAGCTGTGAGCTATGATTTTTTTAGTGGACCCCAGTTTTCCCATGCTATGCAGCCACACTCTCTCTTCCACTTTATCATTTTCCTCTTTCACACACACTTCTCCACTCATCATCCCCATCTCTCTCACCACTCCTCTCTGCACACTACTCACCTTCTCCTCAACCTTGAAGAATAAGAGAAACCATGGTGAACTCATACCTCCCACACACAATTCCATTCCAAAATTGACCACCTAGTCTCATTTTTCCTCCTCCAAATTACCCATATCTATCAAAAAACCACAAAATTCAGCCTCTTCTCTTAAAAGACAGCATCATGGTGGTTGATTACTCAGCTTCAATTACCTTGTCTCCCAAGGAAGGTCAAGAGTGGAGAAAAAATGTACCGTCAAAGCTAGTGGACCGTCTACAAGCGTCAAAATTGGCCCTACTCAAGACACTTGGAGCATCAACCTTGTAAGAAATCCACCTTTTCTTACCTCTTAAGAGTTTTTCTTCCTTATTTGTATCCTACATGGATACTCCCATTGTAAATATTCAATTCCATTTGTAAATTAATACTAACTCTACTAACACTAACCCACTATGAAAAGTCCTATCACCTCCATTTCTCTCCTCTCTCTTTCCCCACCAACTTCTTGATAATTCCAAGCAAAAGAAATTAGATAAATTGCTGAAAATCTAACCCAACCATGGTTAGAGGAGTAACCCTAGCCTTCAAAATTGCTATAAAAGGAGGGTGTAGCTAGCATAAGGGGGGGGAAGCCATAAGCAAGAGCACTATGCTATAGCTTGAGAAGCCAAGCTCAACCTCTCTAGAAGGAGCTCTTGAGTGGAAGCTCATTGTCTTACGCATAAGCATGTGTTGTAATAGGGGATTAGCAAGGGAAATCTATGCCATTGTAAGAGAGAGAGTGATCATTCAATTGAGAGTAGGAAATCTATCATTTCTCCTACTAGTGTAAGCCCAACATTCGCGGAATCAAGGAGGGTGGATTTGGACTAATCTTGGATATTTTGTCTCCCTTCCAACGTGAAGTAATGGACAACAATGATGCGTAAGTGTCTTGGTTTTTTTTTAAGTTCTTGATAGCTTGTCTCTGGTGTTGTCATCAATCTAGCCATAAATCCCACATACTGTAAGAGGGCGACAGGGTGGAGAGGACTCCCCTGGCCTTAAGACAGTGATTGGGGTGGCTTTTCTAGTGATGTGTTGTGGTGAAATTTACGCAAGCTATGTTGAACAAGTACTAATCTCACTTTGATTTGTCATGATAGATTTGTAAGAAGGTATTAATGCAACAAGCACCCCCTCCCCCTTTCTCTCTCTTTCTTAAATATATAGTTGTGTTTGCTTGATCATCGCCGATACATTTCAAAGCAGCCCGAGCACTATCTCTCTCTCTCTCTCTCTCTCTCTCTCTCTCTCTCTCTCTCTCTATCTCTCTCTCTCGTGTTTTAGTGTGTGAGAGTATTCCATTGGTGTTAGGGTTAGTGTAATTCCTTGCTTGTTTGTTGGTTGCTCTAACGATTCTCCTCTTTTGCGTCCTAGTTCGCTTTTAAACTAGGTGGTGCCCCTTGTGTAGTTGGGATTTGGCGGTGGGTTTGATGCTTTGGTTTGTGTTGTGTTGTGCCCCAGCCCCATTGAGCAGCACGGGAGCCTTGAAGGGTGTCTAGAGGCCACTCTTCTTGTTGCCCACCCCGGACCGCCTCACTAGTAAGAGGTGCTTGTTAGCATCTATTTAAAACTAAAGAGCAAGTGAGGTTTGAAATTTTAATAACCATAAGATATATTATTTGTTCCCTCCCATATGGGGTGTGGACTTTGTTTTCAGTTACGACGACGACGTGGGGTGTGGCCTTTGTTCTCTCTCTCTCTCTCTCTCTCTCTCTCTCTCTCTCTCTCTGGCACAGACTCCCTCTCTGTCTCACTCTCAGACCAGTTTACAGTTTGCCTTGTTCCTACTCCCTCCCTCCCTCCCTCCCTCCCTCTCCCTCTCTCTCTCTCTCTCTCTCTCTCTTTCTCTCTCTCTCTCTCTCTCTCTCTCTCTATGTCTCTATGTCTCTCTCTCTCTCTCGCATTGCTTCTTGCCTCGAAGTTGAGTTGTCAAAGCTTAGCAGACTTACAGATATGGAAAACCAGCAGACAACATTATTGCCACTAGAAATGGAGGCAGAAGGGAGCCATTACAGAAGAGAGCCATTACAGGAAATGAATCACAACTACCAGCATCCAGCTCTTTCTATTATCGGGAAATATGAGACAGAAAGAAAGCGTAAACAGTGGGAGCACCGACAGATGACAACTAAACAAGGACATCATGCTGTCGACGATGAGGAGAAAAGGAAAATCTCCTTTGAGATTATGAAAGCTTTCAAGAGTAGGACTGAAGGTCTCAACAAAGAAGCAAAGTGAGAAATCTGGAATCTTGTTGCTCAACATCGGCTTGTTCGGGCAGTCCGTGATCAGTCTTTAGAGGAGGAGGCTGCTGTGCAGAGTGCAATTGTCTCCAATGTCCGCAACACACTAGCTATCTTCAAGCAGCCAGCTTCTAACGAGGATCTGTTTTTGAAGAATGTAGCATTGCAGATGATGATAAATTCAAAGGAAAACATGCATATTGCCAAATTCTCCAAAGTCTTAAATGTCGACCGTCGCAACTTGTTCAAAGCAAAATCACGGCAGGTGAAATCTGGTGTCAATGCTCGACTGTTTTCATTGGCTGAATGTCACAAGCAACACCGTCATAGCCTTATCACAGATGAAATTAAGGAATTGGTCTACACATTTTGGACAGAGGAGACTCGTGTTTCACCCAAAAAGAAGGATGTTTGTCGAAAGAGAGTGGGAAGGAAAAGCTACATAAAACACCCTGTGCACCTCCTGGATGAGTCTCAGGTGATCAATGACATACTTGCGCCATAATTTATGCATTCTAGCATGCTAGTAATCTACCTAGCATACAGAGCATGCTAGTTATCACAATATGTTATGCTATGTATGCCACCTAGCATGTGTGCTAGTTAGCATAGTCTCACTCCTAGTATGCTGGGTATGATGTTTAGCATGATAAGTATGTTTTCTAGCACAATATGTAAGCTACTATAACACCCTTTATGCTAGTTAGCATACCTATTATGCTAACTAGCATACTTTGTATGTTCTTTGACACAATGAGTATGCTAGCTACCTTTCGTAGTATGCTAACTAGCATAATGGGTAAGCTAGTTTATGGTATATGCTAGTTAGCATTCCTGTATGGTGGGTATGGTGTTCATCATAAATCTTCTACTAGTTAGCATGCCTAGTAATCTTGAGGACTACGCGGGTTAGCACAATATGTATGCTAGTTAGCATACCTTCTATTCTTGTTAGCACACTTTGTGTGGTTAACCATGACTCATATGTTAAACTACACACTTATTTTTCTTGTTAGCACAGCTAGTATGCTACTTAGATTATTAGCTGTGCTAACTAGCAATATAGCATGCTAGTAAGCATACTCAACTAGCTAACGAGCATGCTGAGTATGCTAGTTAGCATAGCTAATAATGCTAAGTAGCATAACGGGTAAACTAGCATGCTGGGTATGCTAGTTAGCACAGCTAAGAATGCTAAGTAGCATAACGGGTAAGCTGGTTTATGCTAGTATGCTAGCTAGCACATTCAGCTATGCTAACTAGCATACTCAGCACGCTAACTAGCATGCTCATGAGTATGCTAGTTATCACAGCTGAGAATGCTAAGTAGCATATATGGTAAGCTGATTTATGCTAGTTAGCATTCGTAGTATTCTGGCTATGCTGTTCAACATAATAAGTGTGTTGGTTCGCACAATATGTATGCTAGTTAGCATACCTTCTATTCTTCTTAGCACACATTCATGTGGTTAACAATGACTCATATGATAAATTACACACTCATTATGCTTGTAAGCACAGCTAGTATGCTAGTTAGCATATTCAACTATGCTAACTAGCATACTCAACATGTTGATGAGTATACTTAGCATGCTAACTAGCATGCTGATGAGTATGCCTCATCTGCTAAACTACACACTGATTGTGCTTGTTAGCACAGCTAGTATGCTAGTTAGCATACTCAGCATGCTAAATAGCATGCTGATGAGTATGCTAGCTAGTATGCTAATGAGTATGCTAGTTAGCACAGCTAGTATGTTAACTCTGCATGCTAGTTAGCATACTCAGTATGATGATGAGTATACTCAGCATGCTAACTAGCATGATGATGAGTATGCATCGTATGCTACACTACACAGTGATTGTGCTTGTTAGCAGAGCTAGTATTCTAGTTAGCATACTCAGCTATGCTAGTTAGCATACTCAGCATGCTAACTAGCATGCTTAGTATACAATGTTATACCCAGTTACATGCATGTTAGGACCATACCTAGTTACATGCATGTTAGGACCATACAATGTGTTGTTTAACACACCAATTTGTTTCTATGGTGGATGTATTAAGTAGCAATGAGTATAGTCCTGTTTGGATTATTTCTCCTAGTAAACATATTGATCAAATATGGATACTGCAGGTTGATCTCTCTCAAAGATTCAAACAAGAACATCCAGATTGCAAGATTGTCATGAGGATGTTTGAGATGTTAAAGCCATTCTTTTGCAGGAGGCTGAAGGATAGGTACACATGCTGTTGCGAATACCATGTGCAAATGACCTTTTTGAAAGACGCATTGAACCACATGTGTTCTTGTGCTTTTGGGTTGCATGATACATGTTGCAACTGTGTATGCAATATCTGTGCTATAGGCAAGAACATTAGCAGTGGCTGCCTGGCTTCACATCACACGTTCAAAGGTGTCACACAGATGTGGGAGTCCATTCTCTGTCCAAAGCCAGCAAATGCAGTTTTCCATAGAAGGGAATGTCTGATGGGAGACTGTAAGATATGTGGAGTAAAGAAGTTAGAATTATGTTGCTTAGAAACAGCAAAGCCAGGTAAGAGTATTAATGTGAAAGTATTTGCGTATGTAGAAGCAAAAGACAGGCATGGAAACAGTAAGAAAAGAAAAGATCTTTTGCATAAATAAATGCAGTGCTGGGAGTTTCTTCGACTGTTGCAGACCAAGTTGAAGCTCTTCATCACTCATAACTGTTGGAGCTATATATGGATCACTCTACTCAACTTGGTCTCACCTATATATTTGTATCTTGTCCTCGATATGAATCAGTCTTTGGGAGGAGCGTACATGGTGTGTCTCTTGTCTCATCTCTCTCTCTTTCTCTCTACATCTCAACATGGTATCAGAGCGGTAACGATCACGCGCCGATTCAATTCATGGTGACAAAACAGTATGTGTATGCGATTCGCATGTAAGATTCAAAATTGATACAAATTTTATTTTTGAGCGTTGATTCTTGTTAACTGTGATTGTTTTGTGTTAAGAAGAATATGATTAGTGTTTTGTGTGGCGTTTATTGCTAATCAATCGAATCGTTGATTACGTTTTCTTGTTGATGACACCCTAAACTTCATCTCAATTTTTCGGGGTGTTCTGCTCAAAATTTGGAGAAACGGGAAAAGCGCAATAGAGCATAGCCAACACTTGTTCGTCTCCTCGAGCTCTTCGATTTGAGCTCTAGGTTTGCGTCAATCGGAGTTCGCAACAGAAACTTATGTTGTTTTTACTGCAATTGAGCTTGACGCAGCTTTCTTCGTCCTACTTCTTCCTGAAGCGTCCGCGATCGTTTTTTTTCTAATTTTGGCATTAACTTTTTCGAGAAGATTTATCTTTTTGCTATTCGTATTGTGGCCGTCAATCTTGCGTCTGACGCCACTCTATTTTGAGGACTCTTTTATTATTAACGTCTCCTTTACCCTGCCTTTTTGGGTGATGTCTCTCACATCTTTGGACGTTCCTTGAGCATCCTTCTTACGTTTATCGTTGACAGAACGTAGTCCTCATATCTCTCTCATTCTCAATTGCGGCCTTCACCATATATGGTGTGCAGATTCTGCGATCTTATCTTATACGTCTTCTCACAACAAGATATGGCTATGAATATTCTCGTCAACGGCTTTCCTTCTGGCCAGCGTTCTGTTCCTCCTTTCCAAGGTCAAGGATTTCCAGGCTAGAAAGCAAAGATGTTGTTAATTCTTGAAGGCGATGAACTCTCCGATGTTTTTCTTGGAAATCGTATTTGTTCGCCTCAGCCTGTTGATATGGATAATGATAACGCGCTTATCACTGAAGGACCTATATTTGAAGATTGGAATGTTGCCTATACGGATTGGCAACGACGTGATAAAGCAGCTCATCGGTATATTCTTTCTGCTCTTACTGATTCCCTTTTGCTTGATATGTATGAACTGCCTACTTCCCACGATGTATGGAAGTACCTTATTGCAAACTTTCAGAAGAAATCTATTACAGAAATACTTTATTTGAGAGGGTTGCTTAACAAGTTACAATATGAAGTTGGTACTGCCATGACGGGACATATTGAATCTTTCGAATCTATTATTGATCAACTTGTTATTGTCGGTGATCCTGTTCCACAAAAGCAACTGATTACACTTCTGCTTGATACGGTGAAGGACTCTTCTTATGATAACATTGTTACTATTCTCTCTAATAAAGACGGTCTTGATTTCAACCAAGCCTGCATGTCTTTAATTGAATACTCTCAACGTCAAGAACGTCGTAATGCTGGTCACGATACAGCTATGATTTCACAAGAGGAGACTGAGTCACAACATATGGAACGTGCTTTTTATGCTCGAAGGCATCCGTTTCAACGAGGAAACCGCAGAGGTGACCGTCGCGGTAATATTTTCTCTCGTCTCAAATTTCCTAATAAGCAATGTTCTTACTGCAACAGAAATGGCCATACTGAAGATGATTGTTGGGCACGTCAATATGATGAAGAGCACAATGTTACCACAAAACAACCACGTTTATCTAGAGACTCTTCTTCTTCTTGTTGTGAATATTGTGGACGATCTGATCATCCCACTCATATGTGCTATAAGCGTCGATTCGACACAGATCGGAATAGAGCATATGCTATTGAACATCGAAACAACATTGTACCAGAAACAAGCTGTGTCCTATGTTCAGTTGCTCCAGACAGAATACTTCATGTACGTGATGGATCACTTTTTATTGTCGATTCTGGTGCTACAGGAAATATGACATATCAGTCTAAGTGGCTTCATAACTATCATCCACTGCCAATTCAACGTGTTGTTTATCTTGCTGATGATACTACTTGTCAAGTAAAGGGTATTGGAGACTTATATCTTGGCACTTTATCTTCTTCCACTCGAATTTTGCGAGGAGTATTACATGTACCAGATCTTCAACGTAATCTTCTTTCAGTTGCTAGACTTGTTGATCTTGGTCTGTTTGTTGGATTTGATCATACCAAATGCCGAATTGAGAAAGATGGACATACTATAGCCACTGCTCCTTGAAACAGTAGCAAATGCTGTCACTGTTCCAGGTGATCATGATTGCAAAGTATGGCATCACCGTTTTGTTCATGCTAATTTCTCAAAACTCCTTGATCTTCAATGTCGTGATCTTGTTCATGACATGGATCTTAAAGCCCATCCCCATATGGGAATTTGTGAATTTTGTGCTCTTGGGAAACACAATTGTAAACCCTTTCCTCTTTCAAATACAACTCATTCTTATGACATATTGGATCTTGTTCATACTAATATATGTGGACCTCTACCTTCTTCGAGATCACAATATCGCTACTTCATTACTTTCATTGATGATTTCTCAAGGTATACGACTATATTTCTACTTAGACAAAAATCTGAAGCCTTATCTGTTTTCAAACAATTCCACAAGGCTGCGGAACTTCAAACTGGTTGTCGCCTTAAGAAGCTTCGTCGTGACAATGGAGGCGAATATATATCTCGAGAGTTTGTGAGTTACTGTGCTGACAGTGGATTTCATCATGAACACACCATTCCATATTTGCCTCAACAGAACGGTGTTGCTGAACGAAAGAATCGCACTATTCTCAATGCTGTAAGATGTATGCTGATTCATTCTGGCTTATCTCGTGTTTTCTGGGCTGAAGCTACTTTGACAGTAGTATTTATTCACAATTATCTTCCTACTACTGCACCCTCTGGTAAGATACCCATCACAGCATGGACAGGTGACATTCCTTCTGTATCTCATTTTCGAACCTTTGGATGTATTGCTTATATTCATGTTCCCAAAGAAACACGAACAAAGCTTGATGCTCTTGGTCTTAAAGTTATTTTTATTTGATATTCTGACACTTCCAAAGGCTACAAATTCTATGATCCTTCCTCCAAGAAAGTAATTGTGAATCGTGATGCTACTTTTAACGAACAGCTTATGGGAGGCTCATGGTCCATGGATGATTCTGATGATACTAAATCATTGCTTCAGGCTTTTCCATTTCTTTCAGAAGATGAAACTCTTCCTATAGAGCAACTTTCCTCTTCACAACCATCCATTCCGAATGTTGCTAATGACGATATTGATATTTTTGTTGATCTGCCTATTGATTTTGAACATGGCTCATGTCATGTTTATGATGACGATATTGCTGATAATGATTTTTCTACTTCTGAAGATCTCGTTACTTATGAGGAAGCTATCTCTTCACCACAAAAGGATCAATGGCAAGAGGCTATGGAAGCAGAGTACGATTCTCTTATCTCTAAAGGTACATGAATACTAACTGAATTACCTCCTGGTCGTACAGCTATTAAATGTAAGTGGGTGTATAAGACAAAAGTAAAAGCAGATGGATCTTTCAACAAGTTCAAGGCGCGTTTAGTTGCAAAAGGCTACTCCCAAGTAGCTGGTGTTGATTATCAAGAGACTTTTTCACCAGTTGTTCGTATTACAAGTGTTCGAGTTTTATTGGCATTTGCTGTTCAATTTGATTTAGAAGCTCATCATATGGATGTGTGAACTGCTTTTCTTAATGGTGACTTGGAAGAGGAAATTTATATGGAACAACCAGAAGGGTTTATTATTCCAGTTAAAGAAGACCTTGTTGCTCAACTCCATAAGGCACTATACGGTCTCAAACAAGCTTCACGAGCCTGGTATACAAAATTTGATCTTTTTCTCACCTCTAAAGGATTCATCTCTTGCTCATTAGACCCCAAATTATACATAAAACGCCAAGGTAGCAGTTTTGTGATTCTTGCTCTTTATGTGGATGATACCATCCTTGTTTCCAATGATTTGGGATTTCTTCAGCAAGTGAAAAAGTTATTGTCTTCTGCATTTGATATGGTGGATCTTGGAGAGATTCACTCATGTCTTGGAATTCAAATCCAACGGAACCGTACAAAAGGTATTTTATTCCTTCGACAGTCAAAGTTTATTGCAGATACTATTCAAAAATTTGGTATGGAATCTGCACATTCAGCCAACGCACCTTGTCTTGCGAGCTCTACGAAGAGCACTTCTGACAATGGCGGTCAACTTGTCACAAATCAACCTTATGCTAAATTGATTGGATGTCTTCAGTTTTTTGGCATGAATACTCGTCCTGATATTCTGTTTGCTGCTAATTATCTTGGACAACATCTTTCATGTCCTTCTCTTAAGCATTGGTCTGCTGCAAAGCATGTATTGAAATACTTGAAAGGCACTACAGATTTTGGTTTAGTCTATCGACGACAACTCACATCGGATTCTATGCAATCTCTTTCTCTTTTGGGTTACACAGATGAAGATTGGGCAAGCTCAAATTTATCTATGCGATCTACTAGTGGAAATTGCTCTTTATAAATGCTTGTCTTGTTTCTTGGACCAGCAAGAAACAACGTTGTGTTGCAGTTTCTACGACTGAGACAGAATATGTTGCGGCATCACTTGCAGCTCGTGAGTTGATTTGGCTTCGCCAAATGCTGGTTGATATTGGTCACTCTCCTCTTTCTAGCACACCCTTGCGATGTGACAACCAAAGTGCTATTAGTCTTGCAAAAGACTATGTTCAACATAATAAGTCAAAGCACATTGCTGTCCATTATCATTATGTCAGGTATGAAGTACGCAAAGGAACCATTATGGTTGAGCACTGTCCAAGTGACCAGATGATTGCAGACATTTTGACCAAAGTCCTCAACGAGTCATGTTTCATCCTCTTGCGCTTGAAGCTTGGAGTTGCTTCGGCCTCACTCTTTCTAGATTAGCTTCTTTGCTATTGTAATAGCTTTGTACATATGACATTGTAATCTTTTAGGTACCATGCACTATGCACACTCCACATTTGCACATTGTGATCTCTAAGTCACTTGAACATTTGTACATAGATGCACAATTCAATTTCACATCATCATCGCTAGTTCATATTTTCACATTGTATAGGGGCTTGGGTTTTTCCCTTGAACTCCCCAAGGGTTTTTTCATCCAAAGCTAGAGACCTTTGTTTGAGTGGGGGTGTTGGAGCTATATATGGCTCACTCTACTCAACTTGGTCTTACCTATATATTTGTATCTTGTCCTCAATATGAATCAGTCTTTGGGAGCGTACATGGTGTGTCTCTTGTCTCGTCTCTCTCTCTTTCTCTCTACATCTCAACAATAACTATGTGGCACGATGGCAAGGACAACAATTTAAGGATTGTATACTTTGCTTTCCGGATGATTTCATTGTCTCAATTGTTGACTTTGCTGAAAATTACGCCTTCAAGGAGCAAAATGAGATTCAGTCAATGCATTGGCACTCTAGTTAAGTAACTATTTTTGTACACATAACGTACTACCGCAAGGCAGGGGAGGTAGTCAAAACAATTCACTTATTCATATCAAATGATAGGGTCCATGACACATTGTTTGTGCAACATTTCTTCATGCTACGCCGTGACTGGTTAAAACAAGAGGGTGTCACTTGTAAACAACATTGGGTGTGGAAAACTGCATTTGCTGTCCAAAGCCAGCAAATGCAGTTTTCCATAGAAGGGAATGCCTGATGGGAGAGTGTGAGATATGTGGAGTAAAGAAGTTAGAATTATGTTGCATAGAAGCAGCAAATCCAGGTAAGAGTATTAATGTGAAAGTATTTGCATATGTAGAAGCAAAAGACAGGCATGGAAACAGTAAGAAAAGAAAAGATCTTTTGCATAAAGAAATACAGTGTTGGCAGTTTCTTCGACTGTTGCAGACCAAGTTGAAGCTCTTCATCACTCATAACTATGTGGCACGATGTCAAGGACAACAATTTAAGGATTGTATACTTCACTTTCCGGATGATGTCATTGTCTCAATTGTTGACTTTGCTGAAAATTACACCTTTAAGGAGCAAAATGAGATTCAATCAATGCATTGGCACTCTAGTCAAGTAACTACTTTTGTACACATAACGTACTACCGCAAGGCAGGAGAGGTAGTCAAAACAATTCACTTCTTCATATCAAATGATAGGGTCCATGACACACTGTTTGTGCAACATTGCTTCATGCTACACAGTGACTGGTTACAACAAGAGGGTGTCACTTGTAAACAACATTGGGTGTGGTCAGATGGTGCGGCCTCGCAATTCAAGGGAGCCAGGCCTTTCTATTTTGTTGCAAGATATGGTGGACTCACAGGGATTGGGATGAGCTGGTTCTTCTTTGGATAAGGGCATGGAAAGGGCGAGCATGATGGTGCAGGAGCAATTGTGAAAAGAACCTTGACCCATGAACAACTAAAACCTAATGGAGCTACATTGCAGTGTGCAGCAGATGTGGTTTCTTATTGCCAGGCCAACCTATCGCATTGAGCACCTGCATCATATCCTTCAAAAGTAAGGGAATGTGCTCGTGTGTTCTGGGAGGTTAAAGAGGGACATGTTAACAGGGAAGTTAAGTGGAATTGTGCCAGTGTGGAAAAAGCTCGCTCTTTGAATGCTATTCATGGTCACAACCCGCAGGATCCAACTGCCCTTGCAACAAGAAAGTTGGCATGCTTCTGTGATGCATGCATGAATGGAAGGTGGAAACGCTACATCAATAAAGCTCACGTGGAGGCTTGGGATTATCAGATTCTACAGCCATTACTTGAGCAAACAGATGAACTTTCGACAGAGGAAGTCGTTGGCTATGATGAATTTACATATGAAGTTCATCATGATATGTTGAGTAGCGCTCTATGTTCTGGAGACACATTTTCTGTAAATCTAGATGCTTTAACCAACGCCGAAGATGTCGATTTCTATCTGGTCAAGTGTGTTGTAGAAAAGAAGAAGGTGGAGAAGGGGTACATTAATGAATGGAGCAATGTAATTGACAGAGGCTCATATGTTGTGCAAGGACTGTATTACAAGCAATTGGATGCATACACCTTCAAGCTAGACCACAAGCAGCCTATCGTCCACCTACTTTGACATCTGGTGTGATGCATCAAAATACCCATGGAGCACGTCCCAAGGGGAAGGCAGGTGTACACAATCACTCCAAAAAGCTATGAAGGAATCTATAATAGCATGCCCTTCAGCTTTTACGTTGTATCCACTAGATTTTCTATATACCACTTTGCTGTAAGGGTATGCAGTTTTATTATAAAATTGGTCAGCATGCTAACTATCAAACTATTTACATTAATTGCCAGCATGCTAACTATCAAACTGTTTACATCTTGTGTCAGCATGCTAACTATCAAACTGTTTACATTAATTGCCAACATCAAATTATTTACATAGGGTTCAATTTTACAACGACAGTCACTGCCCCAAAAACCCTTAAGGCCTCCTCGGAGGGCGCTTGTAGTGACCAGACTGTCCTCACTGTTTGTCTTCTTCCTGCTGCCTCTTTTCTTTTCTCTCTACTTTCTCCTCTGCTTCTAGGTTGGCACTATGCTGCTCACTTTCTCTTCTTTCCCTCTCCAGCTTTTCTTTCTCTCTTTCTGCTTCTAGGTCAGCTTCCCGCTGTTTGCGACAAATTTCTTCCAGTCTTTAAGCCTCTATATCCCTCTTTTGAATGTCAAGCAAACGTTTGATGACTGCATCAGAAAACTCATCTGAGCCTGTCTCAAACACATTATTATCAACATATGATTTCCGATCATCCGTTTGCAGCCAAAGAAAAAGCTAGGACTTCAAAGTTTCTATAAGGAAATTTTCCCTTTGCTCAGCACTTTGGTGCTCTAGACTAGGAGTAACAAGCCGAGTTTGTGGTGGGTTCTGAAACACTTTGTAGAAGCTATTATCGATTATAAGTGTGTTTTGGGCGTTGTACTCCGGAGTGTGTTTCCAGAACAAGGATAAGTCTTTCATAAAAACAGGTTTTCTCTGGATCTGTCAGGATTGCTTTGTACAGTGCGCTTGAGAAAAAAAGCCAGTAATCTTTGGCACCTGCTCTTTAAAAATAGTACGGCAAATACTCATGACTTTACTATGGAGGCTTGTGCTCCATATAAACACATTAAAGAACTGCAGGCATTAGTCCAAAAAAATATGGTTGTCCTTGCGAGAGAACACCTGCTTATCAAGTACATCGTATTTCAGCATTTCATCTGCATATGCCGGGGGCTTTTCACTAGAGCGATGCTCTACCACTGCCACCAAAAGACTGTTCAGGTCCAACAGCAGAGCCCTTTTTTCATCACATAAACGCTTAGGCACCCATATTAGGTCTGGTAGAGGATACCATTCAGCAAAAATAACCGGCCCACTTGGGTGCACATAATTTAGGCACTCAATAATACTACGGGCAAGCTGTGAATATCGTTGAAGGCAGTTTTCAATCTCCATTTTCTGTCTCCTTAACTACTTGGCTTTGTGGACTCGCCATCTTCGTAATTTCTGCCATTGCATGGCTGCAGTTGCATCAGACACGACGATTAATGCCTGTTTCTCTTCCTCTACAGGGAAACCGCGATACGAAATGAACAAGTTTAGAAAAGAAAAACCGCAAAAATTACAATGAACTGCTGCTCAGATTTAATTGCACAAAAATACATTTTCATTGGAAAACAAAATGCATGTCAGTCACAATATGCATTTGGGTTTCAAAATGATCTAGCATATACAGTGAAGGGCACAATCGGGTACGGAGCAATAAGTCTTAACACAATTTTTTGCAAGCTCTTGAGCAGGTGGCTTTATTTTCACCTTTGGAGCTTTCAGCCTTGTCCAAACCACAGGCTGTCCTTGCAATGTCTTCGGGTACCTCTTCAAGGCCAACTTTTCTTTTCAAATGAGCTTTACGCAAAAAACCCTCGAGAGGGCTGTTGTCACCAACTTCTTGCTCATCTTCTATGTTGTCATTCTTCAAAGTTTCCCCTGAGCCACTAGACACTGTCTGCTGAGAAGCTTCTACTTTGTCAGTTACAGCAGGCATCGCTGGCACACGAGGCACACAAGGAGCCGTGACAAAAAAATCATCTTCTGAGTTCCTGCTCACATCACCGCCTTCCTCCGTTGTTTTCATGCTTTCATTTGGCATCTGCTGGGAGCCCTCATCCACCCCTGTCCTTGCATCCAGCTCAACACCCTTCTCCGTCGAAGGGTTCTCACCTATATCCAGCTCATCACTCTCCTCGATCAAAAGGTCCTCCATTACAGCCTTTCCCTTGCCCTTCGTGTCATACACACTGCCCACATCACGGAGGGACTTCCCCAGGCCTGCAACAAAAAACGTGGATTAAGACTCATATAAGCATGTCATGTATGCTAGAAAATGTTTGATATCCTGTGACTATGTGTGCGGCTTGGCATACATTGGAATCCACTATGCTGAGAAGCCCAGTATGCTAATTCTAATTGCTGAGTATGCTAACTATCATATCCAATATGCTAGTTTGCATCTGGAGATGGTAGCTTACTTACTAGATTTTCCATTATGACAAACTTACTCTAGTCTATACACTGAGCACAAGTATGCTAATTAGCATACTAGATATGCTAATTAGCATATTGGGTATACTAATGAGCATACTGGGTATGCTAATTAGCATACTGGATATGCTAATTAGCATACTGGGACTGCTAGTAGCTAGCATACAAGGACTGTCTTCAGTATGCTAATTAGCATATCTTGTATGCTAATTAACATATCCAGTATGCTAATTAGCATACCCATTATGCTATTTAGTATTCCCAATATGCTAATTAGCATACCTAGTATGCTATTTAGCATATCCAGTATGCTAATTAGCATATCCAATATGCTAATGAGCATATACAGTATGCCAATCAGTATACTCGGTACGTGAATCAGCATACCCAGTATGCTAATGAACATTTTCACTATGCTAATTAGCATACCCAGTATGCTATTTAGCATATCCAATATGCTAATAAGCATATCCAATATGCTAATAAGCATATCCAGTATGCTAATCAGCATACCTAGTACGCTAATTAGCATACCCAATATGCTAATCAGCATATACAGTTTTCTAGTTAGCATTTGGATATGGTAGTTAACTTACTAGATATGCTAACATGCCAAACTTACTCTAATCTGTACACTGAGCACAGGGTATGCTAATTAGCATACAAGATATGCTAATTAGCATATCCAGTTAACACACTCAATATTCTCACTGGGTATGCTAATTGGCATACCCAGTATGCTAATCAGCATATCCAGCATGCTAATTAGCATACAAGATATGCTAATTATCATATCTAGTTAACACATTAATTATTCTAATTAACACACTGGGTATGCTAATTAGCACACCCTGTATAATCTTACCAGATGTTGGTGTGATTGGATGTCTTTGCCCTATGGGTTTCCAACACCATTCTTGTGGTATCCTTTGCTGGCAAGTCACAACTCTACATTTTGTCGACATGGAGCATGCAGCTGCAAAGCAGACAAATTGGTAGCTATGCCCACAGGGCATCTTGACCGTGGTGGAGATTCCCTCTACTTCAAGTGGAAAACTGCAGCCACTGCATACGTTGATCATCGTCCCATCGCATACCCCTTCTATACTTTCTATAAAAGTGCCCATAGCCATGTTACACAGGGCAGTGGGAATGGAGGAGCCTTGTAGCATCTTTCTCATGTGCATTAGGAGCTGCAGTTGACCTTCACATGCATTTACTTTTGCTTCCATAACCTCCACATTAATCTGCACACCAAAAAAAGAGGAGCATGGTAAGTACATAGATTTGTTGTGCACATATTCCAATCATATGGTAGAAGCATAAAAGTCACGCACTTACACATTGACAAGTTGAGTCAGCAGCAAGAGTGTCCTCACTGTCAGGAAATGCCAAACCTTCCAATGTCTCTATTTTTACTTTACACTCTATTTCCCTCTTTGCATCCACATTGTCGCTCTGTAGTAACCTCTGTAATTCATTTTCAGCGTCGTGAAGCTTTTGTCTCATAGCAAGCACAATTGGGGTGACCCTAGCATTTCTTGCTTGGACAACCCTCGCAGCTTCAAAGTCTGATTTTGCAGCTAGAAGATGTTCTTTAGCATCTTGCAGTTGTTTGCTGAGAATTTCAGAGGCAGCCTTTATGTGCTGCAAATTCTCAACGCCAAAAAATGACAGCCTTTCAGCCTGCTGGTGAGTGTTGTGGCGAGAGATGGGTGTCTCCTTGGTATCCTCCTTCATTTCAGCTTGCACCTCCTCGATGTTTAGACATACATTGCACATCCTCCACTTTTCGACATGGGCCTCGTAGTACCCTTTCTCTCAGAGGTCCTGGAAATGTTGGACATTGAATTCAGCCCAATTGAATTGCATGGTTGAGCTACTTGCAATTGCCGTCGGGCTGAATTCTTTTACAAACCCCTTGGCGAATGCAGAGTTGATTTCCATGTTTTTTGGGGGCTTGTGGTACACCTTTTAATGCAGCTGCATCACTTGGTCGAACATATCAGTACGCAAACAATTGCATTTAATGCAATAGTGACTACGATTCTTTGACTCTCTGAAAACACTGAACCACTCCACATCACTGATTTGATCCCACCTCACTATTTTGGGGTTGGCACTAGCCAGGGAGCGGCCATGAACATCATTGAACTCTTCTGCTGTAATACAGAACTTTCTCTGTACTGGGACTGTAAACTTTGGAGCTTTCCATCGGCCTACACACCCCCTATGTCACAAGATTAGCAGTAGGAAAGTGCAGTATTGAGCACTTCCTTCCAATTTCAAGGTTCAAATCAAACACTGGTTTGTGCTTCTTGAGCCAGACTGCGACTTGAGCAATTGTATTTCAAGTGACTATTCACAAGATGTCCTACTGCTAAAGCCGACATCAAGGGACAACTCTCCAGCCAAGACACCACCAGCAACTATCCTCGCAAATCATAACGAGGTAGAGAGAGAGAGAGAGAGAGAGAGAGAGAGAGAGAGAGAGAGAGAGAGAGAGAGTACCTGAGTAATCCTTCCCCTTTGTATGCAAGGTCTTTTCCATTGGGGATGCTGGGGAATCAAAGAGCTTCACCCTTTTTCAGGGCGAAGAAGAAGCAGCAGAAAGTTCAGGGGTCGACTTTGTTTTTGGTTCTCTCTTACCTCTGGCCCCTGCGCCCCTCTTACCTCTGGCCCCTGCGTCCCACTTCTCTCCATCCATGTTGACTGCCCCACTTCGCTCCTCTCCACGCATTTTGACTGCCCCACTCCCCTCAGAGTAACACTGCGTAAATGGTCAGGAAAGTGGATTCAGGGTGGTCTCCCTATTTTGAAATATTTGATGGATTCCCACACGTTTGAAAAGTTACACTCTCATTATGCTTACAAGATATGCTTGTTGCCACATGATAACTAGCACAAAAAGCATGACAAGTTAACATGCTTACACCCATGTATGTGTGAATGCGTCTATGCCTACTCAATTTTGCAATGAGGACGGCAATGACATAATTCTCATCCAAATGATCTCAGCCCTCCACATTGAATATGAAATTGAGAAATCCAAAGACTAAATGAAAGCTCAACAAGTCTTTTTAAACCTCTACTATGATGCAACAGATGAGTTAGACGAACTTTCAGCTACCTCAGAAGATTCAAGGGCGGAAAAAGAACATGTGAGAGCTAAGCTATTCATAAAAGGAGGGGAGGAATTTTTTTTTGACTTTCCTAACCAGAAACCTAGAAGACAAAAGTGGTATAGATACAAAAGAGACACCAAAAACATGAAAGCTAGACCTATGCCATCAATCTCCAGTAGAACACAATTCCTGATATAGATAGAGGCACATGATTGTTTCAAAGACAAAATCACTAGTAGATATCCTTCAAATGAAAGTCCAAAAATGTCAAAAACATCGAGAAAAACAAGTAAGGATACTCAAGCAAAACCAAAAAACAGAAAAAGGAGCCAACCATGACACGAGTTGAGCAAAAAAAGAAATATCAAGAGCTGAAAAAAGCTGTAAAGGAGATATATACGACTAAAATGGAAACCACTAAAGATGATAGTAGAGATGTAATGAGTGTTCCATCCCTTTACAAGGAGTATACTCTCCAAGATAAAAAAAACATATCCATTTTGTATGGCCGGTAGCTAGTTTAAACCACTAGAAAAAACCCTAGAAACCGAGTAGTGCACGAAGACCTACGACCAAAAACTGACCATAGCGGCATGTGAGCTCGACCAAATCCGATGAGATATGAACTGTAGCATTCCCTAACATAGTAGAACCTTTCTATATCATCAGCTGACCATCCGACAGGGGTCAAGAGGGTCCCCAGTAGAGAAGCTACGTTTTTAGCAAATGCCAGATTTCAGATCTGACTCCACAGATAGCTTGCCTATGAGGTTCATATATAATGTATATGATTAGTTTCATGAAATCAATCAAGCAAAGCCCTCAAAAAGCAGAAAACGGTTGGAAGGCTACAAAGCATCAAATTCGACATACGGGGTCAAACTGACTCCAAATGAGCCAGAATTGGATAAGTTGCTTCATGACTATGTTGCGGACAAGTCCAAAGCCTCAAAATTGACTGACCAACTCAACAAACAGTGTACTCACAAAAATCGGCGATTTCAGGGTCGACAAAGAACAAAGTGATTTCGGCAAGACCAAACTTGACCAAATTCAACTTAGGACTTGTTTTAGGTGTATAGAACGTGTTTAGGTCAAAATTTGTAAGTTTTGTAAAAAAATTGTGACTGCTATAAATAATCGCGATTATTTACTTTTGCACTATTTTTGCTTGGAAATTGTATCATCACCTCACCTATCATGTGTACACACCGATTACATGCCAAAAATCAAGTATGCGCCAAAATGAACACCTATAACTTGGAAAATTACCAAAAAACGCAAGAGAAGTCTTTGCAAGCCAATTGTTGGGTTATGGACCACATTTCTTGATCCAAATCACCTCATATCTCCTACATAGGGTCTATACAATGCCTAGAATCAAATTGTACCAAAAAATGTTGATTTTGGTAGAAAAGTTAATAATCACGATTATTTACTTCTAGCCAAAATGGGGGAGTTTTGCTATTTTGCCATCATACATCCAAAGTACTTGATGTGCTAAGCCCACTAGCCAAGTTTGAACCAATTTGAAGCTCAAAATCTCAAATTTCCTTTATATCTACTGTTTCAGAGACCTAAACACAAAATTTGGTACCATTTCCACCCTATGCATCCAAATGAGCCCATATTTCACTCACAGTATGTATTTGGTATATACTTCAAGCGTATGACACAAGTTTGCAAAATGTTGAAAAAATTACTCAACTGTGAATAATCGCGATTATTTACTTTGGTTGCAAAATTTTGTTTGGACTTTACAATTTTGTTCCTTGCATCTTTTTATGCATGTGTGATTGTTCAAAATGTCTTTTTAAAGCAAATTGGAACAAAATTGTCAGCATTTTAGACTAAAGGACATTTCAGAGAAAAATCGGACAAATTTGCTAACTTTGACACTCTATTCTGAACAGGAGCCATGCAAGCAGTAGAGAGGTCCAAGAAAGCTCAACTAGAAAGAAAAGTTACAAGAACTACCCGCATGCCAATTGGACCCCGAGTCAGTCAAAACAGCCAAGGCAGCCTATCTTTCAAAAGAACAGCTAGAAGAGCATCACACCACAGTGTTCACTAGTAGATTCAAGAGTGAAGAGGGACATCAGGTAGACTTGCAACTTCTACCCAAAGAAGTGTATGATATCTTCGCAAAACCTGAGACCAAGGAAGCCAAATACATGCTAGGACTTAGAGACTTTTACGAACAGGAGCCATGTGGAGTGGATCTCCAAAAATATTACGAGCTTTTATCCACTATCAAAGAAGATGGAACTCCGCAATTTTTGAACCCCAGGGAAATAAATTTGAAGTGGTGATCACTAAGGAGATAGGGATAGAATCACTCAGACTACCCACCGAAGGAATGACAATGAGGGCAAGGGACAAGAAGACGGCAGGTACGTTCACCAACAAAACTGCTGACCTTATACACAAACAAGTGGAAGAGCCAGCAAGGTTATACCACCAACATTTCCACTTCCTGGCTAAGAGACAACCAAGGTATACCACGCCAAATCATGTGGTTGCCACCACTTTCACACAAGTCCTCAAGTCAACAACCAAGAAACCGGTGGACCATGCACAATACGTTTTGACCACTCTAAAAGGAACAAAGAGAGAAGGAAAGATTACTTACTTGGGTGCACCAGAGGTGTTGACGAGAACTGCATACCATACCATTGGCATGGCTGAAAACTTACCACCTTCCCCATACTAGAACATGTGGATAGTGTCAGCTCAACCATCTTCTTGAGCTACAAGATCTGCCAAAAGATCATATGAGTCAAGCGAAGAATCAGCTGAGAGCTCGCCGAAATGGCATAGTAGTAAGATCTCGGATAACAAAGAAACGAGAGCACGCACTGAGAAAATGAAGCAAAAATCCATGACAGCACACCAAGAGGAGCCCGTCCAAAAGCAAGCCTGGTTTGAAAGGGAGAAACACTCCTACCAACACAGTCGACAAGTACAAGGAAAGAACTCAGAAAAGTGGATTCCTGGTGAACTTAAAGGCCCAAGAACCAAGCAGCACACGAGATCAATAGAGGAAAGTTGAATCTAATGAAGAGCAACCAATAGAGAAAGAGATAGAGAAAAAAAAGGCAGCAAGTCCTGCACCATAAGAGAACTTTGCAAAATTTGAGCACACAAGAGAACAAGAGGTTGGAGAAACACCCTCTACCTCAACAAAAAAAGATCAACCGACACAAGGTCAACAACAACAACCAGCAGCCATGACGCAGCCAGAGGTAAAAGAATCTGGATAAACATCTAGACAATTACCACAAAGCAAAGACTGGAAATCAAATGATGAAGTCATCCTGCAAGTGAACAAATATGTTAAACAAATGCAAGAGATGACAGAAAGGCTTCTCTCAACAGCACTTGGGCATAGCACAAGGGCTAAAGAGTTAGAGATGGTGATCAATGCACTCAAAGAGGAGTTAGATGATAGAATTAATGTCATCATCGATATCCAGAGGCAAGTGCAGGAGTTGAGAGCATAAGCTAAACAACATCAGCTCGCTAGAGATAAGCAACAAAAAGAATGGAAGAGCTGGATGAGCTGCTTACCAAACTGTCATATGCATGTAAAGATAAGGATGATCAGCTGACCAAAGTTACAAATGAACTACTAACTACCACCCTCTCAGCTCACAAAATCCAGGTACAACTAGATGTAGCTAATGCCTCTCTACACTACTCAAAACAAAGAATCAATGATCAGGCGATATTCTTGTAGCAAATACAAGAAAATCCAGTGTCGCCTCAATCAAAGGAACAGACAAGGTCTACAAGGCACTAGAAAATAAAAATAAAGACCTTGAGCTAGATCTGAAGTTAGAGCAATCTCAATGCCAAGACCTGGCCTTGATGCAGGTCTAGAGAGAAGATGAATTGCTGAAGGAGATAACTAAACTCAAATGAGTTAACCAGCTATTGAGAGAGGGAATGACGGAAACTCAAGAAGAGGCAGGTACTTCAGAGCAGCCTCAGATAGAGATCTCCTCAGTATCATTGCTGAGATGGAAACACAATCCTCTGTAGAGCTGACTCGTGAGGAAGATTTTTAGGTACCGATTGCAGAAGAAGACAGGGTGCCCATGATCCAGCTCTCAAAGGCTGAAGAAGATGCACTAAAGGAAAAAGGTACACAAGAGGTAAATGAGCAGTGGAAGGTAGAAATGGATTGGGAGTTGAGAGTACTTCATTCCGTCAATGTCACACAACTTACTCCCAATCAAATAAATACGCAATGGCACCAACAGTCCCTGCCCTATCCTCTGATAAAAGTTGAGTTGCTACAGGTAAAAGAGAGGCTGTATACAAACATGCAAGTCGAGGGTGCAAATAAAGACCACCCAAAGTGCAGGTTGAGCTAGCTGAACAAGAATCCCAGGTACTTGATTCTGTTTACGAGAGCACCTGCGGCCCTGCAAAAGGATCCAACCTTCTGTCATGTACCAATAGTAAGGACCTAGATAGCACATGTGGCACTACTCAAGAAGCGGCCAACTTGGCTAAACTACCCCAGATTTCCTACTCTAGAAAAGGGACCAACAACTAAAGAATACATGGTGAAAACCCTAAAGGGCACCATATCATTCTTTAAAAGTCTCTCCGATCTGTTATGTGCTATGCTATATAAGATCCACCAAATGCTTCTTAGATGCATCAAAGTGTTCAATGAGCCAGAGCAAGCAGGCGCCCCTTGGATGCCATTCCTTGAGGGTAACAAAGGTTTGTGCTATTTGTCATGTGCTATGCTATATAAGATCTGCCAAATGCTTCTTAGATGCATCAAAGTGTTCAATGAGCCTGCAAAAGGATCCAACCTTCTGTCATGTACCAATAGTAAGGACCTGGATAGGACATGTGGCACTACTCAAGAAGCGGCCAACTTGGCTAAACTACCCCAGATTTCCTGCTCTAGAAAAGGGACCAACAACTAAAGAATACATGGTGAAAACCCTAAAGGGCACCATATCATTCTTTAAAAGTCTCTCCGATCTGTTATGTGCTATGCTATATAAGATCCACCAAATGCTTCTTAGATGCATCAAAGTGTTCAATGAGCCAGAGCAAGCAGGCGCCCCTTGGATGCCATTCCTTGAGGGTAACAAAGTTTTGTGCTATTTGTCATGTGCTATGCTATATAAGATCTACCAAATGCTTCTTAGATGCATCAAAGTGTTCAATGAGCCAGAGCAAGCAGGCGCCCCTTGGATGTCATTCCTCGAGGGTAACAAAGGTTTGTGCTATGGCCTTAATGACCAACCTTCTGAAGAAGTCCTCTATGGCTTCTATGCCAGTTGCATGTTTCTACCTTCTCATAATATGTTGCCATTCAAGGAAGCGTTTTACACAGGATTCTTCATTTGACGAACAAAGATATTTTCACTGGTGATCAGCAACCTGACCTCAAGGTTTGTAGGCTACTTAGTAGTGGAACTAAAGAACAGAGTAACTATGCAGTTTTTGCAAGTGCCAGATAATGAAAGGAAGATCACATACCAAAAGGTACTAAATGCGCTTAAAGCCCGCTTTGCCATCCACCAGCCCGAAGACTACTTTAGCCCATAAAGCTTTGTCAAGGGACGACACAAGCAAGGAGGGGTGGAATGTTAGCAGCAAGCTAATACAGATACCATTTTTTGGAGTTTTCATTGTAAAACACTTATTATTTTTTATAAATTGAGAATATTGTAACTCCTATTTTCTCAAATAAACTTTGTAATTGATGAGCCGGGGCTACAAGCTTCCAGATTGTATCAACGTGTTATTACCCATCTTTGTTAGACCTCCCAGATTATTAGTTTTGACCACCAATGTTAGGAAATAAGACGTAGCTAAATAGATATTTGAGTAGATTACTAATGGAGAGAGATAGATTTCACACAAAGAGATTATAGAGTAGAGAGAGAGAGAGAGAGAGAGAGAGAGAGAGAGAGAGAGTACACACAATATAAGTGGTTCACCCAATGTGGGATAGGTCCACGAAAAAGCAGCCACTCAAGGCTTTAGTACTTCAAAACAAGAAGTAGGTTACAAAGGCATTATACCCTTTTGGAGATCCCACCTTGCTTCATTCTCACCACCTCACACCCACCTTGTTGCATCAACTTCACACTATGAAATCTGTGTAGAAATGGCCTCCTTTTATAGGCCAAAAGGGCTACCCTCTCTCATGAGAGGCAACCATGTGTAGCCGCCCTTGTGTAGATAAGTCCAAATCGGACCCTCCAATCCGCCCATGTGTGGCTGCCCTTGAGAAGACAAGTCCGCTTTTGAATTCGGCCACCGGCCACTTAATTTGGCCACCGACCACCGGTCATTAACTTTCGACCACCGGCCACCGGCCATTGACTACCAACCACTAGCCAACTGGCCAACGGGCTGGTTGTTTTTTGACCACTTTTCGATCGCTGTCCGGCCATAATATTCCGACTTCTATCTATGTGCACGAAAGCCTCACACCCAAACACTTTGAGCAATGCATAATTCACCGGTTTACCTGTCCATGCCTCTTCTGGAACTCCCCCATCCAATGTTGTTGAGGGTGATCAGTTGATTAAGTACACAAACATACTTACAGCTTCCACCCAAAGCTCAAGCGGTAGGCCTGCATGTAGTTGCATGCTTTGTGCTCGCTCCATGATTGTCCTGTTCATCCTTTCCAAAATCCCATTTTGTTGAGTTTTCCTGGGGTTGTCCTTTGCCTCCAAATGCCATTGCTAGCACAAAAGCTTTCAAAAGCTTGGCTGCAATATTCACCTCCATTGTCGGATCTGAGCCATTTAACCTTGGTACCTGTTTCATTCTCCACAAAGGCTTTCCACCTTTGAAATATGGAAAATACATCGGACTTATTCTTCATGACATAAACCAATGTTTCTCTAGTCACATCGTTTATGAATATTACATTGTACAATGAGCCACCAAGTGATGGTGTACTTGCAGGACCCCAATCATCAGAATGAACCAGCTCAAGTTTTTTATTTTTTCTTTTATTTCTTGATTTTTGAAATTTTACCCTATTTTGCTCGAGATTGGCCGTGAAAATTTTGGTTTTCGGGGAGTGATTTTATTTTTCGGTGAGTTATTTTTCTTCATGCACAATGGCTTCTCCTCATAATGGGGGCTTACAAATGTGTGTTTTTATCACAAAAAATTACAAGGGGTAAATCACGCTCCATACTTAACAATCTCCCACTTGGAGACTGATCTCCAAACCAAACCTATGACTGCTTTCCATCCTGGCTTCTTATCCTTGAATGCCGTTTGAAGATGAGCAAAGGCTCAACTTCTCCTTGTTGACCACCTTTGTAAACATGTCTGCAGGATTTTCACTTGTATGCACCTTTCCTAGCTTTAGCTGTCCCTCTTCCAAAAGAGTCCGTATGAAGTGATATCTCACCTGAATGTGCTTTTTCCTTGAATGAAAGGCTGAGTTCTTTGCAAGATGGATAGCATTTTGTCTATCATTGTACAAGACAGAATTGTCTTGTTTGCATCCAAGCTCTTCTAAGAATCTGTGAAGCCACATAATTTCTTTGCTTGCCTCCGTCATTGCTACATACTCTGCTTCCGAGGTAGAAAATGATACCACTTTCTACAGCTTTGAAGCCCAGCTTACTGTTGTGCCTCCAACCGTGAAGACATAGGCCATAGTGCTCCTTCGAGTATCTTTGTCACCTGCCATATATGCATCAGCATACCCTTGAAGGAAAATATCCATTCCTCCAAAATATAAAGCATTTGTTGTTGTCCCTTTTAGATACCTAAGTATCCACTTCACAGCTTGCCAAATCTCCTTATCTGGGTTGTCCATGAACCTACTCACAACTCCCACTGCATGTGCAATGTCTGGCCTTGTCCAGACCATAACATACATTAGAGAACCTATCGCTGCAGCATATGAAACTTTAGACATATAGTCTATCTCCTCTTGTGTCTTTGGACACATATCCTTCGTCAGTTTAAAGTGACTAGCCAAAGGTGTAGAAACTGGTTTTGCATTTTGCGTTACAAACCTTTCTAGTACCTTCTTGATGTAATTCTCCTAAGATAGCTTTATTGTTTTCTTTGTCCTGTCCCTTGGTATTTTCATACCAAGTATCCTCTTTGCAGCAACTAAATCTTTCATTGAATAATATTTAGATAGCTCCTCTTTTAGGTCTTTGATGTCCTGCATGTTAGCACTTGCAATCGACTTATCATCAACATACAACATTAGGATGATGAATTTCCCATCTCCCAAATTCCTCGTGTAGACGCAGTGATCCAAGTTGCATCTTGTGATTCCATGATCCAACATCCACCGATCAAACTTCAAGTACCATTGTCTTGATGATTGCTTTAAACCATACAAGATCTTCTTTAATCTGCAAACCATTTTCTCCTTACCTTTTACTTCATAACCCTTTGGTTGAAGCATGTCGTGAGGGAATGCCGTATTTACATCCATTTTCTCGAAATTTAGATCATGAGCAGCCACAAGGCTTAAGACAAGCCTAATTGAGTTCATTTTTACAACAAGAGAAAATATTTCATTAAATTTAATACCTTTCTTTTGAGAAAACCCTTTTACCACAAGCCTAGACTTGTACCTTTTCTTCCCACCTTCTTCTTTCTTCAGTTTGTACACCCATTTGTTTTGAACTGCCCGCTTACCTTTAGGGAACTCAATCAACTCCCATGTTTGGTTGTGATGTAGTGAACCCATCTCCACTTGCATGATCTTCATCCATTCTTCTTTGGATTCATGTTGCATAGCTTCTTCGTATGATTCCGGTTCTCCAGAATATGAGATCAAGAGATGGTTGAAGGAAGGAAGGAACCTTTCTAGAGGTCTACTTTCTCTTGTAGATCTTTGGGGAATAGGTTGAGGCTCCTCATTTGGTTGACATTGTTGCACATTGTCACCGTTTTGCAGTCCTTGAGTCTTCACCGTCCTCAAGCTCCATGTACTCATCACATGTTTCTTTTGTTTTTTTTGCTTTCCAAGTAATCTTTGTACATATTTTGTTCATTAAAAATTACATCCCTACTCCTTAAGATTTTACCATCTTTAGGATTCCATAGGCGATACCCAAAGTCACCTTCTCCATAGCCAATGAAGAAACAATTTTTGGACTTTGTATCTAGCTTTGATTTTAGGCTTCTATCTATGTGCATGAGAGCCTCACACCCAAACACTTTGAGCAATGAATAATTCACCGGTTTACCTGTCCATGCCTCTTTTGGAACTCCCCCATCTAATGTTGTTGAGGGTGATTGGTTGATTAAGTACACAAACGTACTTACAGCTTCGGCCCAAAGCTCAAGCAGTACGCCTGCATGTATTCGCATCCTTCGTGCTCCCTCCATGATTGTCTTGTTCATCCTTTCCAAAATCCCATTTTGTTGGGGTGTCCTTGGGGTTTTCCTTTGCCTCCAAATGCCATTGCTAGCACAAAAGCTTTCAAAAGCTTGGCTGCAATATTCACCTCCATTGTCCTATCTGAGGCATTTAACCTTGGTACCTGTTTCATTCTCCACAAAGGCTTTCCACCTTTGAAATATGAAAAATACATCGGACTTATTCTTCATGACATAACCCCATGTTTTTCTAGTCGCATCGTCTATGAATGTTACATAGTACAATGAGCCACCAAGTGATGGTGTACTTGGAGGACCCCAAACATCAGAATGAACCAACTCAAGTTGTTTATTTTTTCTTTCATTTCTTGATTTTTGAAATTTTACGCTCTTTTGCTTGAGATTGGCCGTGAAAATTTTGGTTTCCAGTCAATGATTTCATTTTCCAACAAGTTAGTTTTCTTCACGCACGATGGCTTCTCCTCATAATGGGGGCCTTACAAATGTGCGTTTTTACAATAGAAAATTACAAGGGGTAAATCAGGTTCCATACTTAACAACCAAAAACCTTGGTTAAGGTATAAAAGCCAATTTTTGTAAGTTATTAAAAAAGGCCTTGGATAATAGAAACCCGGTGTCAACTAATGGCGCTCCCTCCTCTCCTTCTCTCACTTCCTAGTCCCTCCCCGGTTGTCACATTGCAGTCACGTTTGTCGCATTGCAACCGCAGGTAAGAGCTCTACGCATTGACGTAAACACATCACAATAATTTGTAGCTTTTGGCGTCGCCGACCCGCGGCCTAATTTCATCTAACTAGGAATTTATACTTTCAAATCAAAAACTTAGCATAGGCGGGGTATTGGGGCATCATTGTTAAGCATTTAGATGCTACTGGGTCGAAAACGATCAGGTCAAAATTCCACTGCTGTTAATAATCGTGATTTTGAAACTTGACCTAAAGTGAGGTTTAAGACCATAAGCATGTGTGATTAGGTCTTATAAACATGTCCTAGAAGTTTCATTAGGTTTGGATGTCATTTGATGTTGTAACGGATGTGATTTGTTTGTCGATGAGTGACTAGCTTTTGATGATTTCAGTCACTTGAGTGTAGCTTGAGTTAGATGCGAGTTGTTAGTTGTTATCCAAGATATTGACACCCTCTTGTAGCCTCTATGCACTTGTCAAGTCAGCTTCATCCCATGGATTGAAAATTTAATCGTGGTTCTTGCTAATACTGCAATAAGGTAGGATGGTGAGGTTAGACATGCATCCTAGAGCTCTCTTTGGATGCTACAAACCCAGCATCCCCATATAGAGATCATATATCCCCTAGGAAAAATTCATTCTCTGTGTTTATCTTAGGGATATGTAGTGACTGAAAAGTATCACTACCATCATTTTGGTTTATAATCAACTGCCATAAGGATTGTGGCCACAGTTCTTCTAACTCCAAAATTTGGAATCAGTGCTTGTGACACCACCCCATCTATGGTATTGGCTACTTCCCTTGCATCTAAAGGTGCCTCAACTTTTGGCTCTTCTTGGTCTCTATTTACAACACTTTGGTTCTCCATTTCCTATATTCTTTTGCGGATTAGCACCTTCATATTCTCACCGATATTTTCTTGAATTCTTCTTGAGGTGGCAATGTGGGTTCCTCGACAGGTTTGTTTTTGGCAACTTCTCAAGCTTGAGCTTGAGTCATCACATTTAAAGGAATTGTGGGTTCTAACACAAATCCACTTGACGAAGGCATCTCTCCTACAATATTCATTGTTTCTTTCCCTTTATTGTCTCAATGTTCATGTCAATTTTCTTTGGAAGTCTGTAGCATAGCTATCTGGCACTATCATAATTTCAATACTCAGGGAAGTGATTGGATGGGGCACAGAGACTCTTTGATCTTATCAGTATCAATAAGTGAACCTAACAAGATAACGAAACAAATCAACAAGAAAATCGATCACTCAATCATCACGAAAAAATGCCTATGTCTTTTCTCACCGGTTTAGGTCATCACGCCATTTTGGCACTCAAGCTCACTCAAAATGCAAAAAAAACTTAGGAGGAGGTCTAGCATGCCCTAGGGGAACTATCCTACCAAGTATGGTTACAATCCGACAAGGTACCAAAATCACAATCCATCATGAAAAAGGTCCTAAAATTTGCAATAGATTTGTCCAAAAAGGTCGCGTTATGGTCTAGGAACACTCTCTCACGGTCAAAATGACTAAAAATAGTGATTTAAGCACTCAAATTTTCAAGTAAAACTTACATATGTTGTTAGCATGCAAACGACAAGAAAAATGAGTGCCTCTATACCCTTGCATGAATCACACCTTCGGAAGGAAGAACTATCACACCGCCAAAAACACATGTGGTAAACACCTATAGAGATTTATGAAAAAACCCTCCAAGCATGGAACACACTCAAAATCCAGAGAAACAAAGGATATCATGAGGAAGCTCGTCTCATGGAGATGTCCATAGAGTATCCATAGGCAAAAACAAATGAGAAATGCAGGAGTTATGACCACTCAAACATGGAGGTGTCATTTCTCTTGCTCAAAAATGAGCTCTCTAGAAGTTGTGCAGGTGTTGCAGCTATTAAAATGGGGGATTTCTTATCTTTTCTCCCCATTGAATAATTTTCTCTCTCTTCTTAGCCAACAAGGCTCTCTTTTAAGGAATCTTTTAATTGGATCCTTTTAGGCCGTTTTTCTGCAAAAGATGAGGTGTCGATGAACCTTTGACAAAGGAATGGGGTTGGGGAAAGTAGCCGAGGACCAAAAAGATGACCAATCACCTGGGTAGAAGGTGTGAACAAGCGCAAAAACGCGACATATCTCTCCCCTAGTCTCCATGAGCCCATCAACCATGCTTGCATCAAGTGACACACCTAATTGGCACTCCCCCTTTAGGCTATATACCCTCCACCTTCCACTTTTCCCTTCTCAATTCCCATGACACATAGCAACCTCCTCAAGCTTCCCAACTCCCTCATGCCCAAAAATTTCCAGTTTTTTTCCCAAAACATGCGAGCTTCTTGGACAACTTCCCCCAAGCATAACTTGCTGCTCCAGTCACCGAATTCCAAACCGTAACACATGGTTGGAAGCCCATCATCTCAACTATATGTAGAATTTTTAACCCTCTATATATCTAATTCCAATTGTAAAGTTGGACTAGCTAGTTCCCTTTGTCATATGCACCCGCAACCACCTTCTAAGTTAACACTAGGTTGGTAATGGGACACTTTTATGTCCTGGGACACTTTTATGTCCTGGGACACTTTTATGTCCTGTTAAGTGACCATTTTTCTTGAATTATGTCAAGAGTTTCAAAATGGATTTTGAGGTGCTATCTATCTAGAAAGTTGTCTCATGAGCTGAAAAAAACTCGACATTTTCTTGGAATATCAATTCCATCTTTAACCTTGTCCTTGCACAACATTTCACAACGTAAACTGTGTTAAAAAACGGGTCTTGTTTTTGGCTTTTTTCAACTTTTTGCAACTATACCACTCTAGAATTCGTGTTTGTGAGGTCTATAATGCTAGAGAACTATCTTTAGTAGTCCTCAACATGTCCTGATGCTTCTAGGGAGAAATAAATGTTAAAGTTGTAAGTTATGACCAAATTACAAAAAATGTCAAATCCTGCTTTTTAGCCAATTTTAGCTCTTCTATGATTTTTTTGGTGGCTTTCATGATATCCAAATGCAGTTTTGATTTTCTATGTCGCATATTGTAACATAAAGCTCATATTCCTTGAGTTTTGGGGCACCTAATAACCTATTTTGCATAGTAGACAACGATGGTTGATTTTTTCAATTATAGAAGAAAACGAAACATTCTAGTATATCAAGTATAGCTTTTTCAATATTGTTAGTTTCTTGTGACAACTACATGCATTTTGTAGGTAGTAACCATATCTAGTCATAAGGATCAAATTTGGCTAGATATTGAATAGTTTCTATGGGATTGTACAACTCATAATGTTGAACCCAATTTTTTCATGTTTGCTGTATTTAGCACTTCATATTTGTCCCCAAGATTCCCCTTGGTAAGAGATATATTATTCTTTTGACATTCTCCATGGATCCTTATAAACCTAAAGGACAATAGGGAACTAAGAAAACATGCATATATTATTTGTATTGAGCGTGGCTATAGAAACTTTGATGATAGGTTTGCAAAATGGTAAAAATTCAACTTTTTTGTACCTATTTCTTTTGGTAAAACAAAAAATAGTGAGTGAGAAGCAATCATATGTTCTGATCACCAACCCATTGAAGTTAACTAGGGAATTTATCTCAAGTCCTACAAAAATCCCTAATCTTATTTTTATGCAACAAAACGTAAGAAATGACTGTTTTGATGAAAATGTACTGGTCCATCAACTTTTGAGGCTTGGTGTGACCAAAAGATGAGAAATTTTACAAGTTGCTTATTTTTTCCATGTGTAGTAGGCTTTGAACTATAACCTCATGACAGGATTTTACAAAATGAGTGGATCTACTATGGTTTTGGAGGTTTTTTTCAAAACCCTGAAAGGACACTTTTATGTCCTGTTAGGTTACCAACCTAGTGTTAAGACCGCCCACTTCGGATGCCCACAACTCATCAGGCACAAGTCTGATTCAAGAGCTATAAAGAACGTCTAAAAATAATTATTAAAAACCATGTTTTAGAAACTCAAACAAATCAAACCATTAGCATTCAAGCTTGGCAAAATCACACCTTTGTACATGAATTTTTACAGGGCTACTTCCAAGACTTGCAAGACTACGTACACAAAAAAAACATGAGGCTAGTGGGAAAGCTTTTTGGCACAACTTAGTGACTTTATGCTCATCCAAAAAATGGATGAAATAACTTGCCAACCTAGCCTGCTTGATCATTGATGACAAGGAGGGGTTTCTAGGGTGAACAATTGCAACAGCTCATTCCCAAAAACATCATTTACATTCTCAAATGTTTCCACACTATCTTCCTCTATTGACAGCATCTCATCTATCGCAATAGTCATCAAACATGAAAGATATTTTTTCAATCTGTAACCATTAACAAGATATTTATGTTGTGCACCACTCAAATCTTCCAATTGATATGTGCCATTATCAAACTTGTTCACAGCAGTAAAAGGACCTTCCCATTTGATTTGAGACTTTTTTTGAAAGGTTGTCCAACTTACTATTGTATTGCAACACCAGATCACCCTTTTCAATTATGTTATCCTTTACGCATTCATTAGTTTTTAGTTGAGACTTCTTTGACACTTCTTTGTAGTAGCTCAAAGCTAAAACTTTGTCCAATTGCAAACATTGTAAATCCAACAACCTTTTCTTCCAAGCATTTGTTTGCTCTTCATCTCCTGCTAACAAAAATTTGAGTACAAGAATCTCCACTTCAATTGGCAATAAGGATTCATTGCCATAAACCAAGTGATAAGGAGAAAATCCTGTGCTCGTTTTGATAGCAGTTCTGTAGGCCCATAATGCACAAGACAACTCTGAATCCCAAGGCTTCCCATTTGTTTGGGTCATTTTTGTCAAGATTTTCACTAAGTCTCTATTGAACCTCTCATTGACACCATTGCATTGTGGATAATAAGGAGAATTGTATCTATGCTGTATATTGAGCTTCTTGTATAAGAAATCAAACAGCTCTCCTCTAAATCCTGGTCCTCTATCAAAAAGTAGCTCTAGGGGCGCACCAAATTTTCAGCATATATGCTCATAAACAAATTTCCCCATTTCCTTACTGGTAATCTCTTTAAAAGCTTTAGCTTTTGCCCATTGTGATAAGTAATCCAGTGCTGTCAAAACATAAGTATTTCTTTTTCTAGTCATAGCTAAGGGTCCAATAGCATCAAGATACCATTTGACAAACACATCAAAAGCTAGAATTGTTTTTCACAATTTGGGCTTCAAAATTCTCTTTCCCATCTTCTAGAAAGGCAAACAAGACTTGCACGAATGGTTAACATCCCGTTGAATGCTTGGCCATATATAGCCTTCTTGCAAAATTTTATGCAACATGATCTTTATGGAAAAATGGCCCCCACAATATCCCTCATGATTTTCTTCCAAGATCTTGTAGATTTCCTCTTTCCAGTGCACACGACACAAGACTAAATCTCTTTCTTTCATGTAAAGCACAGCATCAAGCATTTTGTATTTCCTAGCTTTTCTTATAAATGCATATTGTTTTGAGGATGGTAAACCCTCATGTAGGACACATGTCAAAACAGAAAATCCATTTCCTTTGATAACACTTCCCTCCCATGATATAAAGGGGCATTTTCCTTCAACACAAACACACAAGTAATCATTTCCTGGGAAGCATCATGAGCTTCTTTATTTTGAGACCTCTCAATATGTTGCAATTCCATGCTTCAAAATCTTTGAGCAAGGATTTCACCTTGAAGCATAAACTCTTGAGTTTAGGATTCTTATTCTTACATAGTCCCAATAATTGCTTCACAACCAACAAGATATCTCCTTTGATCGGCAAGCGTCTAATTCCCTACTGTAAATAAATGTGCAAACCACCTTCAAGATCCATGCACTCTATTTTATTTTTACTTTTTACATCAAGTCTCAACACTTCCTTCCTTACAAGTTTTCCTTGTGCATCATAAATGAAAATGCCTCCTGAAGAAGCATCATGAATTCTTTGATAAGAGCCACCAAAGTATAACAATGAAGCATCAGAGATGGCAACAATCTTTACTTTCTTCTTTTGCACCACCTCTCCTTTAAACAAAATAGGAGTGTCTTTATAAGTGAGTAAATTTGCAGTGTAGCCCAAGTACTCTCTTCAACCAAAACGGTGAACTGAAACTCATGAAGTTCAATAACTTATTTCATCACTATTTTATATATATATGAATTATTGAACAGTTGGGAAAGCAATAAATAACTGGTGAGAAAGGTGAAATACTTTTGCAGCAAGTAGTGTATGAATTGTCTACAAGCATAAACCATACTGGTCATCACCAATTCAATTTCAAAGAAATCTCTTTCATGAGGAGTCTTCACTCTAAGGATTATACCAACAACTCAAATTCACAGGTCCACTTCATCCTACTCCTCAAGTGCTGGAAAGTAGCACATCACAACCGTTGAAAACATTCGGATGGACTATATTGCATGTACAGATACATCAATATATTTACCCACACAAATTCTATGTGGTGGAGGATGAAAGCACACAACACCCAATGATGTTGAGACAACCTTGGCAAAAAGAGTACAATGTGCAGATAGATTGGAATGCAAAGTCAGTCAAAATGTTCACACGAACAACATGTGATATCCTTTGCTCAGCAATACCAGAATAATCAGCTGCAAGCTATGCAATCACTGGCAAAAGAGCCAAAAGCAAGAATGCCACCAAAGAACAACATGATACCCGAGACCAACAATCAGGTGAAGTCCAAACATGCTAACTACAAACATACAAAGTCATCCGCCGCAATGCAAAGATCTCGCTTACCAAAACAAGGGAAACAAGTATGGATGCGGAAGGATAGAAATGACAGGGCAAACCAACAACAATGCAACGAAAGAAATCGACCAAAGCAGATGGTTCAATCAAAAACCAAGGGCATAAAACAGATTTGGATCCCCAAGAAACTGCTTAACCATAACCCAAATGTCACTCGCATTTGGATACCAAAACAAAAGCAAAAGGAACTCCCTTCAATACAAGCAACAACGGAAGGCAGACAACTGCATTTGAAAAAGGAAAGCCGGCTTATGTGGATGCCAATCAGCAACAAAACAGTGGCAACAACAGGAGTAGCAAAACATTTCCAAAAACCGGCAAAAGAAAAATACCAATGGAAAGCAAAGGCAATATGGCCCATAGCCATTCCGGCAAAGCCAATCCTCTCCATAGAAACAGCTACGGCTCTATCAACAGTATCGGCAAAGCAATTTCCTTTTGCAATAAAGACAATTAAACAGAGAGCAAAAGAGTTACAGTTGTTACTTGCAAAGAAAACAGGAAACTTCGACGGCAGATGCCAATAAGCATGTTACTTATTCCCTTCTCTTGCACAGCATTAATTTTTCCATGCATTGACAGAGTATGCATAAAATAGGGCCACATTAATCGGCCAAGCATTAGCACAATTTTTTCAACCTATGAATGGTACATACTCCGAGGTGATACCTTGTCGTCCGGGAGGACTCCGACTAGCAGGGGGGGAGGCATTCTCAAATGCGGAACCAATAGCAGAAAGAGCAAAAAAAAGGGCATGATTTTTGACTATTTTAAGGATTGTTGTTTGATTGAAAAGTTTTCTAGAGTAACCCACGTACATATGCCCTTTATACGGCATGTATCTATAGGTATATGGGGCCAAACGCCAAATCAAGCCCCTAGGTGTGTGTATATAAGTAGAAATAACTATTTTTCGGGCAAAATATTGGTAAAACAGAGAAATCCGACCATAAAAATTGCATGTGAGTGTATATAATGTTTTGCGGTGATGTTTGTGATTTATTATGATTTTTGGGTATTTTGTGGGTTTGATTTTCTATTTTCTTTTTAATTTTGCTAATTTTCGGCAAAAAAACTTCAAAAATACAAAAAACAAGTGAAAAATGGTCGTAATGAAAAACAAAAAATATGAGGATGATTAGTGACTATAGGACAACCTATCGTACATTGGGGGTGCAATTATGAGACTGGAGCGGAAAGCGTGTTTTGGCCAGGTTTTGACCGAAATGCCAAATTTCTGGTAAACAGAGCAAAGGGAGTCCAAATCAAGAAATTTTTTAGCCAAACTGTATCTCGCAAGAAGATAGGAGCACATGTCACATTTCATGAAAAGTGGTTCGGGGACCTCCATTATAAGAAATTTTCACCTCATTTTTAGCTCATTCTCACTATTGACATTGTGGAGAGAGCTTCTGCCACCTAGAGCAGACTGACCTTCCAGAAGGTTCTACGATGCGCACAACTATCCAACAAGCTCCAGACATAAGAGGTAGGCTCACCACCTTGAGCTTTTCGCGCATGTTTGTCATTATGTCGCGAAAACTAGCATAGGAGTCACACACAAAGCAGGCGGTAGAGACCTACAAGTCGAGACGGCGGCCTAACTGCTAACCCAAAAGCAACAAGACTTCATCACCAGCTTACCCTAGCCTAGGAGACCAGTCCTGGATGTCCAAAGGCAGTAGAAATCCATTGGAAAAAACCCTAATTCTTCGAAACCCGCAAGAGGCCACCCAATGGGAACTCGGTGAAACAGCAACCAAATGCTACCAAAATTCATAGGTAGGAGCATCTCGACATGCTCGACAAGTCTATATGATCCGCATGACCAAGAAGTGACCCAAGACGGCACTAAACTTCAAAAATGTCATCAGACACACAAAGCGTCAAATTGCTCTTGCGGCCAAACCGCAAGCCCGTTTGCCACCAAACTTCACGAGCGGATTTCCTAGACCATCAACAACCAAGTCCTATGGTGGTAGAACACCATAAATCATTAAAGGTATGTAAATGCAACCACGGGTGCTTCTAGAGCAACAAATTGCCAAATGAAGCTCCGGTGAAGCCAAAGTCGACAAAAATTATAAGGCAAGGATCCTCAAGGGATCGGGAAGCTATGGAGACCAACATCAAGAAATTTCATCGCCAAAAAGCACTCCAAAAGTCAGAAACAGCTTGGAGACTCTGAAGTCCACACAGGGAGTTATTCTCTATCCATTTGACTTTTTTGTTGAAATTAGGCTCAAAAGGGACTCAGGGGGACCAAGGGTAGGCACTAGGAGCACCATCTATGAAAAAATCATCAGGAGACATCCTACGCGTAGGATGTCTCAAGGTCACTTCTGGGCACAAACTCCAACATTTTTCATCATACACATTTTCTGAATGACATTTGCAAGCTATCTACCAAGTCTCATCACATTTGGACCAAAATTGACCTCATATGCATGAAAAAACGCAAAGTTAGGGCATAGAGGCAATAATGGGCCATAGACCTACCAAATCTTGTCCAAATCACATGAAACTTTCACAACACATTCACCAACACATCACCAACCAATCAGTGTGGTCAGAAGCAAAAAATGGTGAAGTAGACATCCTGCGCGTAGGATGTCTATTTGACTTTTTTGGCCTGCAGAGGATGTGTGTTCATTCCAGATCCAATGACCTCATCATCAGGAGCTCACATATCAAGTTTCAAGACATTCTGATCATTATTGACCCCCAATACCTTCAAGATACACTCTTGGAGCCCAAAAACACCACATAGGCCCTTACAAGCATCAATCCTTGTCCAAATCCAAACCCAAGAACATGGCCATGTTCCATAGGCCAAGGACTGCCCACACAACAAATTTCATGACATTTTGATGAAAAAGACATCCTACACGTAGGATGTCTCCAGCATAATTTAAGCCTTCTGTGCAAAGAGTGACACCATGGTGCAATGAGCCCATATACCAATTTTCAACCCATTTGGACATCAACTGCTACCTATGATGGACTTTCTACCCAATTTGTGACCTAAAGCCTGAATCAGCCCAAAATTCCACTTTTTGATATCCAAATCCAAATCCAAGCATATAGCCATGTTCCATGAGCCATGCACTACCAGCATGTCAAGTATGAACAAATTCTAATGAAAAAGACATCCTACGCATAGGATGTCTAAATGGAAAATTTTGGCCAGATTTGCACTGTGAGCACATGCATAGCTTCACAAGTTCCTTTTAGGCTTTATTTTCAATTTTCAAGTCATTTGGATAGTTAAAACCCAGTTTCGCAGCTAATATGGAAAAAACGCTAACTTCGGACTACTGAGTGCAACAGGATCTATGGCAGCCGCGAAGTCACCGGAAAAGAAGAAAATAATGACCATCAAGGACTACCTAGAGGAAGTGGAACCCTTCGTCATTCCAGAAGGAACACTAAAGCCCACTAGCACATGGATCCAAGAAGATCTGTTAGACTCCAAGGACCTAAAGATCTACCAAGGAGTGTTCAAAGACACTGAAGGCAATGTCATCGAGCTACCAATGATGCCGCGAGAACTCAATGAGTTCGTACGAAGCAAGATGGCCAGGTACTTGGAGAAGATTGATCTCCACAACTACTTTGAAGCAATACCGGCAGGGGTGGACATAAAGAGAGTCTGGGAGTTTGTGACAACCATCAAAGAGGATGGAGTGGCCAAAGTAACAGATCTACAAGGCAGGCCAGAAATAGAGATAATCATCACTGAGCAGGTTGTAGCAGATGCACTATACCTCTCCAACAAGGGGGATAGTGTAACAAAAAGAAGGGATGAGGTCAAGGTGTACAATGAGAATAAAGGGAATTACACCTTTGAAGATATTGCCAACCCAAGAGTGGCAATCATGAGCCAGTTGTAAAACCAATACTTCCACATGTGTACAAAGAGGCCACAAAAGTACAGAATGCCGCCAGGTGTAATTGCCACGACATTCACTTGGGCAATGACGAAGGGCACCCCAAAGATAATCAATTATGCGGCGTATATACACGACAACTTAGTAAAGATAGGTAACAAGAAGCCAACCTATATTGTGCCATGAGAACTAATCACTAAGGTGATTTATGGGGCACTACATGAAAAAGGAAGGTGGCCTGACCCCCCGTCTCAGAACGACTGGTTGAGGCTAAACGAAGACAAAGAAGACGAGCCTCAAAGAGCACCAAGGGTGGCTACAAGACAGAAGAGACGGCTAGAGCCGGTTCAAGAGGAGTAGCCAGAGCAAAAGAAAGGAAAGAAGGAATTTACCCAAGTACCTGCAAAAGAAACAAGTTCACAAAAAGCGGCAAGATTAGAGAGGTTGATGGAGAGATTCCGAGCAGAGAGAGCCCTTAAGGGTGATTTAAGTGAACTCTGGAAGCCATATCTAGAAGCTATGTCGGGATCATCCCAAAACTATATCAAGAACTTTGAGATTCTTGATGCCGCATCAGAAAATATACCGCATGTCCCTTTCACAGAGGAGGAAGTGGAGCAAATACGGTAGAAACTGCTAGATGAGCAAGAGAGCCAAGAAAGAGAAAGAAAAACTAAAGAAGACAGGGATCTAAATGGCAAGCCTACATCTCTACCGGCCAGCCCTAAACCCAGCCCACAGCCCTCACCACCACCCTCACGACCTCCTAGCAGCCCTCCACAAGAAGAGAAAGAGGCTGAAGACAAGCCATAAGAACGGGAAGAGGCCAAGCAAGAGCAGAGCCAGGAGCCGGAGCCAAAAGAAGAGGCTAAGCCTCGAAGTGAGCAAAAAGAATTAGAAGATTCTTATTATGCATTTTTTGACTTGCTAGCTGCAAGATACACGAAGGAAGAAGCCGCCACAGTCGCATTTGACTTGGCAAGGACAGGACCTAAAGACCAAATGCAAGGCATCAGGCTAGTGGAATTAAAAGAAACTGCCACAGATACAGTGGATCTACACCCGCCCTCCAACGACTGGGACGTGGTGATGACGAAGCTAACTAGGCTGAGAGCGCAATACATGGCTTCAGAGAGAGAGATGGCAGCTCTCAAGGCCACTCAAGTAAAGATTAAGATGGAAATAGACACTCTACAAGGACAAAGCCAAAGGTAGAAGGAGAGGGAAGCTGAGCTATAGGCTAGCCTAGCAAGGGCACTGCAAAAATGCCAGGCAATGGAGGAAGCAAATCAAGCAGCAGCAAAAAGAATGCAAGTAGTTGAAGAAGAATGTTAGCAGCTCAGCAAATCACTGCTAGATGCCAAGAAGGAAAGAGATAACCTGACACTAGAGCTGGAAGAAGAGTCTAAAGAAGTTGAAGCCATGAGAAACGCCAAGGAAAAGGCGTAGATAGATCAAGAAGCAAGCCAGGATGAGGTCCTTGAGCTCAAGGACCAACTCAAAGTAAAAGATCAGACCATCCAGAGGCTGCGAGCCTCACCCACCAGAGTCAGATCTACTAGCTCGACTCACATCACTACAGAGAGTCAACTCTATGAAGAACAGATGCAAGAACTTCAGAAAGAGCTGACTCTAGAGAAAAAGCAAGATTGATGATGGTAGAAGGATCTATCATCATGCAAACAAGAATGGAAGAAGAGCAAAAAACCCTGCAAGAGGAAGTAGAAAGTATGAAAAGAAAGCTCGAGGAGGCGAAGAGAATAAACGCCGAATTAAATGACCTCCTCGTGAATATGGGCGAAGAAGCGAAAACGGAAAAGCAAAAACTCTTGAGGCAAATTGAGGAGTTGAAAGGACAGCAAGCGGGAGAGCAAGAGACCATAGGGCCAGCAGCCAATGAGGGCATTGACTTAGAAAATGTGGTAGATCCGGTAGACACGCCTATGCAAGAGGAAATCCTAGAAGGATCCTCTCAAGAGCCACAGGATCTAACACAGGAAGAGGAAGAAAAGTTGCGTAAATCAATAGAGGTGGAGCTCAAAGAGACAACAAAGGAAGCCTTGGAGTGGGAGTAGAGGTTTTTCAAGTCTATGACCATTCAGAAGATCGACGCCAGCAACCTCAGGTGCGAGTGGATTCAACCCTCTCTCCCACATCCATTGCTGAAATATGAGGCAGCCACCATCAACAAGCAGATAAGAGAAGAGCCAACTGTACCACTTTACAATGAAAATACCTCACAACCAGAAGGGGTCAGGCTCATTGTTGATTATCAACCAAAGTGGAGGAAGGCCTGGATCACAAAGTACCCAGAGTACCTAATCCACTTGGTAGAGGCACCGAAAAATATCAGAGACAACCTCAGCTTTTGTCCTCTACCAAGGATCAGGACGTGGAAAGCGCAGGAAATCTTGCAAAGGAGCCAACCCACTTGGCTGAACTACCCTAAGCTGCCGGGCTTGAAGGCAAGTGAGAGAATAAGTTTCCAATACATGCTGAAAACCCTAACCGGCACCATCAAGTTGTTCACTGGCTCATCTGACCTTACATGCATTATGATGAAGAAAAATCTGCAAAACCCTCTTAGCAGTGTTTGAAACTTTCAAGCCAGGCCAGGTGATCGACAACATCTTTTTCTTCCAGGATACTTACAGATGCGCTTATGATCTGTCTGGTCAGCCTTCTAAGGAGGTGATACATGTGCTGTATCAAAGGATAATGTTTCTACCATCCTATCACCTCCAGTCCTTTGAAGAATCATTCTACACAGGCTTCTTCACAATAAACACAGACATTTTTGGCCCAACAATGATGAACCTGCATGCAAGATACGAATCACTGCTAAAGATGCGAGAAACGATACAATGAAGAAGTAGATCAACGGCCATGTCGGGGACGACATGAGCAAGGACGGGGGGAGTGTTAGAAGCTGGCCACACCCCACGACAACTAGCTACTCGGAAGATTATTATTTTTGTAATTATTCATTCATTGAGGAAAACCTTATTTTCACCTTGTAAATATTGGGACTTACAGAAGTTTCCAGATTGTATCCCAGTTTGGATAGTTAGATTGAGTAGATGGTTGATTTTGGAACTTTAGGGTTTGAGAATTGTAAGGTATATATACCACTTTTTGACCTTAATGAAGACCCTTTTGTCATTTTAAAAACAAGTTTTGAAGTCTGTGAGTGAGCGTAATGTGTACGAGAGAGAGTGTGAGCTTCATCTTGAGGCTACATGTGCTCCGGTGGTTGGAATCGAGTGCGAAAAAGTGCACTGTGTTGCCCCCGACGAGAGCTACATGCCAATACCTACATTGCGCGTGTACGGTCCGTTTTTGCGAGCTCCTTCTACGAGCTTCATCTAGTGTTTGGGTGAGCATACGTTGTTTGATTTTGCATTGCAACATATCCACGCGTTCACATTGAGTAGAAATACACATTAGGCACTTTAGATTTCGAAAACGAAGACCTGCAGATTTTGGCCAGACATCCTACGTGATTTTGCACCGGGTGTTTTGGGTTGGGATTTTGGTTCATAGACCTTAGGGAGAGCGACCTATTGGTGTTAGTAGGGTCTCCTTCAAGTTCTATGGTGTTCCGAGATTGTTTGATGGGTGTTCGGCTCTAGAAAGATTTGTAGGAAGTTTCCTCTTATGCACTCTTGAAGGCTGTGACTTAGACAATTGGTAGAGACCTCTGTAGGAATTAGTTAGGAGTCGTTCGAGTGTAGGTTGATACCTTATGCTTGCTTCCACGCGCATGCGGGTCAAGCTTCATCCTTAGCTGACATTATATGTTGGGTGAGTTCTCGCTGTGCTGACGTCCGTCGTGGCGTATCCGTCCAACATGGTCCTAGGCCTGGTTTAGCCGTAATGTCCTTTTCAGGCAGTTTAGAGGACTCAACAGTGAGTTGCAGCAGTTGGTTGGTGATCTTAGTGAGGCCTCTGGTCAAAATTTTCCACTGGCCCATACACAGTTTGATTGTTTGCACCACCTCTTTCACCTCCTAGATATCATTTAGTTGGAGGGCGTTGCTAAACAGTGTTTGCCAAGTTTTCCATTCTACAGTCGATCGCTTATACCAATCTTAAAGTTCATCAATAATCTTGAAATATGTGAGCCGATCAATTGGTTCTAGATGTTGATGGTAAAGTGCTAGAAAAAATATTGGCAACTCTGCCTCTCTTGCTGGTAAAGCATACAAGAGAACAGGGGAATTAGACACAAATTCGAAGAAGTTAAGGACAGCCTCATTAGGAAAAGTTTGGACTCAAAAATGGGCCTTGTAAGAATTGTTGATGTGGCATAGCTTTCAAAAAGTGGGGATCAGTAATTTTTTTGCAAATAAGATCCAAACTTGTCGGAGGTTGGATATTTAGAATCTACTCTTCAAGTGCTATCTATTGATATATAGCATGCATGTATCGGACATTGCCTTCATGTAGATCTAGAAAAAGGTGATTTTAGATTATCGTAACGGTAACAAAACCTGGCTGATTGAAAACAAAATGGCATAACTTTCATAGAAGTCATCCAAACTTTTTGGACCTTGGCTCTTTAGAATCCATTTTTCAAGAACTTTCCAATGATAGGTCATATCATGGGATTCTAAGCAATATTTAGAGGGGTCTACCGGGTTGCTTTCTTTTGTACAACTTTGATGATGTGGCACTCTTAAAAGGCCCAAAAATGAGTTCAAAATTTTTCTAATGCCTTCTCTTGCTACATCATTTTGCTGGTTACTCTAACCAACTAAAACAGTTTCCAGAGAGTAGTTGCCTATTCTTCCACTGACATTCTAGTTTGAGGTCCCTTGCTGGTGGCAGTCTGGTCTTCAAGAATGGTCCTCACCCTCTGATCCAGAACTCCCCTAGCAATCTGCATTTTCACTAAGAACTCTTTCAATTGATTACTGACATCCTTCATACATCTATATGCTGGCTTGTTTCCCAGTAGAAGCTCTAATTCCATAGCCAAAGAGCGAAAATCTATAGTCGATTGGCATTGCCAATGTGGATTGGTTACTCTCTTTAGCAGTTACTATCCATTCTGCCCATTACATTGTAATTGGGTGGGAATAAGTTGCGGGCATGAATTGAGTCATTTGTTCATTGTACCTCTCTTAAGATTTTGATTCATGATCCTTAGCCCTAAGTTATTCTTGAGCTACATCATCTTCATTGTAATCTTTCATCTTCTAGCTGCTGATCGCTCAACCGCTGCCCTTCATGATGATCTGGCTGGTCTGCATATGACTGATTTTCTCCATTTGGCCCTATACCACCAATACCAGGTCCTGGAGGTGGAGATGGAGGAGAGGCATCATCATCATCATCATTATGCCCTTTGTCTGGTTCATCCTCCTCCTTTGCTTCTTCTTCCTTATCCTTGTCTTCTTCAATGGTAGTCTGTTGTTCAATGTAATCAAGGATAGCTTGATTTATCAAAGAACTGTTATATTCAGTAAATTTATCCTGCAAATCACTTTGCATCGTCTTCATAAGAGACTTCAAGTTATCCATATCAAAAACAACATTGCTAGATAGATTCAAGAACTCGTCCAGGTTATTATAGATATATATTTCTGTTAGAGTGGTCTTCAGAGCATTGTGGCGGAGTAGTAAAGAGTTGAACTCAAATTGCTTCATTCTTAACATAGCTTTGAACCTATCAGTAGCTCGTTGTGCTTCAGTCTTTTCTTCCTGCATGATCTTCATCACAGACTCTACCTTGGATAGCTTACTTTGTAACTGTTGAATGGTCCTATCTGAGTGAGCTTCAAGGAGAGTGTGGCACAAGTTTTGGGATGCTCTCGCTTGCTCCAACTTTTCAATCTGCTCCTCAGCCTCCCTCAATTAATCTTTTACCTTAATTATTTCATACTCTGATCCTGTAGCATCAATCATTTTTACTATACAATTGACAATAGTATTCCATGATGTCACTGAATGAGCACTGAACAACCATCATTAACTATTGCTGCGTTGTCAAGAAGTTGGCGGTCTTGCCAGGAAGGCACCGGGCCTCTTCCTGTGAGAGTTTGTGAGGAATCTCAAGGGTTATGATAAGGATCTAAGATGTAGATAACATAGCTTCTAAAGCTAAAGAAGAAATATAGCCAAAGAAGCCGCTCACTTTTCCTTACAAACACACACGTGATGGAGAGAACTCATGAGAGATAATCAGAACAAAACAAAAATGAAAACATCGAGATTACGATCATATCGTATCATGGGTAGGATAAAAGGGTTAATGGATGAGTTAATGATATTCAATCTTTGTTCTCCAAATAAGCTACGGATTTCTCTTTGGAACTGTAGCTTTGTGCTTACTATAATGTATATGTTTTGTCTAGCGATTGGGATTAGTTGTGAGTACAAATCCTCTTTATTCATAATAAAATAACCACATTCACATCAAAAGAGAAGTCATAGTCAATAATGGGTAGTATGATGGGATCTAGTGAGAGAAGTAATTCTTTCATGACCAAATAGAAACACTATGCGTTGCTGAAAGTGAATCTTTTGACTAATCCAAATGTTGATCCTAATAGATTGCACTGAATGGAATTGAAAGAAATTACATCTATGTGGATTATGGTTATTCATCAATGAATATACTTAGTATGTTCAAAGATAAAGATGTGAAAGAAGTGAAAGGAGAAGAAGAAGAGAGTTTCTCTCCAAAGCCCTATTGTTGCCCTTAGGCAACAAGGATACTGCGGGGAGAGAAGTACCTATAGCAAGGAGATTCTAGATTTTTTGGAAGAGAATGAGAACCTTAATAGAGAGAGATGCTTGTGGAAGATGAAGATATGGTTACTAACCTTGTGCACATAATCGTTTCCGGCAAGAAGGTTGTACCCATTGCATTGACAAGGTTGCTGCTTGATTACCTTCCAATGAAACAATTAGGACACAACAAGAGAGATCATAGGAGTAGTAAAGATAGAATTAGAGATAGATCTAAGTGTGGTGGTGGTATTAAAGATAGATAATGAGGGATAGAGATAGAGTTAGAGACAAGTATTGGATTAGATATGCAAATGAAATTAAAACTAGCAGCATATATCTTACATGAGAGCAATCGCCGCCACCTTAATGGAGAGAGATGATGAGGCAAGACTTCAGTCTTTCTTCAAGAGAAAGTGTGGCACTAAGATGAGTGTCACTATGGAATTGAGCTATTCTCACTCTCTCATAACTTGCCTCAATGAAGAGAAGGTTGCCCTTTTTATAGGTGAGGGAGCCATGTTTTACATAATCACTTGATTAGGCTAAAGAGTTAGCCCAAATCAAATGTTCTTTGGATATTTCTTAAAATGGGAAATATTATGACTCAAAATATCATGAAATTCAGCATTTTTGGTCTTTGAGGCTCCATGTGGGTGCATGATGTATGTGGGCCCCACCTAGGCATCTTCTGTGTGGCTCCAGCAGGGGGTCCCAACTTGTGTGTCTTGTCCTTCAAGGCATCTTTGAGGTGTCACATTCACATGCTTATGTATTTTACCCGTCAAATATCTTATTTTATGGAAAAAGTACCAAGATTACCTCTTTTCACTTGATTCACCTGTTTACCATCTCTTCTTGCAGTGTAGTTGTGAGAGGGTTTTTCACTGGTTTCCCTGTAACTTTTGACCTGTAACTCGGATTGACGTGCTTCAAAAGGAAAAATTGGCTTACTAAAAGAGCTTGACTTGGTTTTGGCCTTTTCTCCACGCCCTTAGGTCGGGATTTTCAAATTGGGATGGTCCAAGAAGCTTTGGATCTTCCTTTTCATAAAGTCTTCTAGTAGGCCCTTCCCTCTTGTATGTATCCAAGAAGGTATGCATTATTGAAGGGTTATATTATTACATAAATGTGAAAAGAAGAAAATAATTTACATATGGTAGGGTATATCTGAGATATTAGAAGAAATATACAAATGCTTTTCCCCCAGACAAAAAGAGACACTTATTGATACTTCTGTTGCAGTACTTTCTAATAGTAATGTACATTTATATTACTTTAAAGGTAATACTAAGGTATGGTAGAAAGCTTTTATTTATGTATATGAATATTATATGAAGTATACTTGTGCGTCAAAAAGTCACAAGATAAATCGTTCAATGCCCGTTCCCACTATATACGTGCCACAGCACGACATCCACCCCCTCTAAACCTGCACATCCTCCGGTATGTGCCACATTGTCTCTTTGTAAGATCAGACCTCTTGTACATCTTCCTTGCTTTATTCTTCACTGGATGATCCTAGAGCTTCATATTCACTTTGATCTTCACCTGTGTTTTGATGTTCTTCCTCATCAGCATCTTCTAGGTCATTGTCTCCTCTTCTCTTAAACATTTTAATCCTTTTTCCCGCAATGGGAATCTTTACTTCTGTACCATCTAGTTCAGACAAGCTGTAAGTAGCATTTTCATGCACATGTTTTACGACATACGGTCCACACCATCTTTTTGAGAACTTACGCATGACTGTGTGTTGGTTATCAAGGCTACTATCATACACTAAAACCCAGTCACCTTTGTCAATTGCTTTGCTCCTGAGTCGATGTCGTTTATCAAAGTAGTCCTTATTTTTCAACGTTGCATTTTTGAGTCGTTCTTTTGCAGCTTCAACGTCTCCAGGTCTTCTCTATAGTTTCCTTATACGCAATGCAAGGAGATCTTCCCTGCTAAGCCCCTCTTGCCAAGGTAGTACATTCCATGTGGGAATTGTATCTTCAATCGGCATCACTGGCTTTTGACCATACATTAGCTCCGCAGGCATGTATCCAGCTACTGAGCTATGTGTTGTACGATCAGCCCATAAAGCATATGGTAACAATTTTGGCCACTCACCAACTCTTCCTTCGCAAGCCTTGGTCAAAGCTTTGATGATAGGAGGATGCCCTCTTTCACTCTTTCCATTGCGTTCAGGGTTGTAAGTTGTAGTAAGAGAAATCTTGATTCCTAATCTAGAAAAGAACTCCCTTGCTTCTTCGGTATCCAGTTCACCTCTATCTGCAGTGATTTTTCCCACACAACCATAACAGCAAATCACCTCATCAAGAAGGAATTTGCACACAGCTTCTGTGGTTTTAGCTCTTAATGCTCTTCCTTCAACCTGTTTAGTTAGGTCCTCTTGTGCAAGAACCAAGTATCTCATCTGTCAGAGTCGTAAAGGCATTGTGACTAGATCCACAACCCATTTATAGTGCATGGCTAGTGGATATGTAGGGTGCAATCCATCACGATGTCAGACATTTGAATACATTTGAAAGTTACACATGACTCTACAAATTAAGATACATCTTTATACATACCCTTCCACCAATATTTTTCTTTCAACTTGGAGAAGGTTGCCCACAGACCCCTGTGTCTAGCCCATAGACTCTCATGAAACTCTTGCATGAGCTTTACTTGAGTCTCTTTTTTACATATAACCCTTTGTGGTGTAGCACCCTTTTGTTTAGGATGCTTCCACAAGTAACCATCCCTCAAAAAGTACCCATATGCTTTCCTGCGTATCCTCTTGAATTCTTGTTTAGACCAATCATCCTGTTTTGTTAGAGTACTCAAGTAACTTCCAATAAGAAGCCAATCACCTTCATAAAGCTCTTTCAAGAATGATTCAAGTAGATTAGTCACGCAGACATTGTTACCTTTGACATGAGAGATAGAATAGAACTTTGTGCCTACATCATCTCCCTCGTCAATCATTTGTGACTCATCTTTATACCTTGCCCTTGATAGCATATCTGCCACTGTATTGTCTTTACCTGCAATGTGCTTAAACTTGAGATTTAAGGAATTAATGTAGGCAATCCACCGCAACATAGCAATGTCTGGCGTTGAGCAGCTTGTAATCATCCCAAGAAGTGGTAGACAATCTGTTTCTACAACCACACATGCACCAATTAGGTACTCTTTCCCACTTTTCAAGGCTGTAACCATACCCCATAACTCTCTCTTTATATGTGGATAGTTTCTTTGGTGAGCACTTAATACCTTTGCTCCAAATCTTACCACATACATGTGTCCTTCTTTGTCATCTTGCCCTCTTGCCCATCCAATCCCTGTAGGACTGGTGTCTACTGTCACAATTACTGGCCTTTGACACTCATAGTCTACCTTTCTCAAAGTTGTTGCTGACTGGAGCAACTCCTTTATCTTTTTCCTGGATTTTATATGTGCTTCTGTCCATTTAAACTTCTGATTCTTTCTAAGCAGCTAATAAAGAGGATCAGCTACATGTGCATAATGTGGAATCAAAATAACATAGAAGACACATGCTCCAGAAACCTTCTAACCTCAGTGATGCTAGTGCATGTTTCTTTCATTCTTTGGATGGCATCTACCTTTGCTGGACAAGGTTTCCTACCATATGGCCCGCACATGTGCCCCACAATGAGCACTTCATTGACACCAAACATAGACTTTTTCCCTGACAATGTAAGATTCACTTCTTCCAACTTAGACAAAATTTTATCACAATCATTTATGTGATTTACCACAAACCTGCGACATCCCTTGAGATCCAAAGCTTCATCTTTATCACTTTCTTCACATCCTTTGATAGGCAAATCATCAATGAAAGGCATTGTGATTTGAGGAATAAAATCACGTAAGACCTTATTAATCCCATTCATCATATGTGCAACCGAGTTGGTTGCTCCCTGTGGAAAGGTACACATCCTTACCAAACCCAAAGGTGTCCTCATGGTTGTCAAGTCTCTGCTTTCAATTGCAAGCTGAAATTGATCATACCCTGAGTAGAGATCCCCCATTGAGTAGATTGCCCTCCCTGCAAACGCCTCTGCAAACTCATCCACAATTGGACCTGTACCTACATTTCTAATCATCACCTTGTTTACTGGTTGCATATCTTGGATGAAGCGTAGAGAACCATTCTTCTTTGGAACTGTGAACCACCTGTTTGAGTATGGAGCACAAGAAGGCTCCAATTTGATTTTCTCATTCAGTAGCTCCACTAACTTTGGCAAATGAGCCTTTGGAACTGGAATAGGCCGCAGATTCCAAGGCCCATGAGGTATTGTGAAAATTACCATAGGAGCTACAATAGAAGGATCAACAAATCCTATCTCATGTGGCTCAAATGCAAAAGCCTTACCATGCTTTGAAAGCATTTCTTTGAAGCACTTTGTCTCCTCCTGTGTTAGAAACTCCTCGCGACCAATCTGCAACTCTTGGAAAGACTCCTTTGTGAAGGTATGCCCAATATTCTTAGAATTCCGCAAACTTGGTTGTAAAGAAGCCTGCTCAATTTTTTCCCTATTGTTGGGTGGTAAGGGTGAAGCTACTGGTTTCACCTTCTTTGCTACACTCTTGTACTTAGTTTCAACATGGACTTCTGGGCCAGCTGTTTGGTTTTCTTTAAAGGCTTCTATTACTTGTTGGGTGGTAAGGGTGAAGCTACTGGTTTCACCTTCTTTGCTACACTCTTGTACTTAGTTTCAACATGGACTTCTGGGCCAGCTGTTTGGTTTTCTTTAAAGGCTTCTATTACTTGATACATTTCCATAGAGCAAACTTCCACAACTTCATTTTCAAGATGCAAACTAAACCCTATTATAGCATCAAGCTCACCCATAGTATCTACAAAAGAAACTTGTTCACACAAACCCAAAACATTTTCAGTAGGCTCTAGCAACCCACTTTCTTTCATGCCCATTTGTACATTATGTACATATTGCCTCTCACATCTCTTCAAATCTTCAAGTTTTGTAAAAAATACTGATCCATTCCTTGTTACCAAGGAGCCCGTTGAGAAAGTTTCACCTATTTTTGGATCGGGCGAGACTCTTTTTCTTTTTGTACCACTGCAATCCCGCTTTACAATGGTACTTGGCCAGAACCCATCATTTCCCTATTGTCATGAAACTCTTTTCTCACCTTTGGTAGAGGATATTCTCTGAGGTTGTCACGATTTCTTTCATGGTTCACACAAACTGTGAGAAATTGGACATCATGTTTACCATCTTTGCTACGTATCCTAGCATATGCAGAACCATTGTCCATTACCTTTGTTTCCATTCAAACTCCCACAATGTAGGACTATCCAAGGATGAGATGATATGAAGATGTATCCTGTACAAAGAGGTTTTGGTCAATCTTTACATCACGTATTGTCACCTTCACACCTGGACATGCTGCATACAATTCACCGGATGAATTGTTTGCCACTTTTACCATCCAACCATGATCTGTGTCCATTGGCCATTTGCACTTGTTGTAGAGACTCTTTGACATTATGTTTATTTCTGAACCATGGTCGATAAAGGCAAAAAATGTCTCTTCAAGATCACCTACCTTGACCAAAGTTTCTGTAGTATCCCTTGCCTAGTGACTTCGTGAATAGTAGCTCCTAGGAATATCTTCAACTTCTTCATCATCATTTGAGAAATGCACTTGCTTCACTCTCCCACTATATTGGTAGCATCCTACCATAGCTCCATCATCCTCCTTATTTTGCAGCTGCATCCCTTGTGTCTTTGAGGTTTCCCCTTCAACCTATGGACAAGAAACTTCAGCAAGGGTTTGCCTCTTCCTCTTGATGATGTCAATGATCTCCTTTTGGAATTCACGCTTTGCAATGCCAAGAACTTCTCCTAGAGTAAACTCAATCTTGCTATTTAAGATCCTTTCCTCTAAGACTTTCTTTAAATCTGTAGCAACCTCAATATCAGATTGCAGTTTATAAGTTGGGCCTTTTGTCTTACCTTTTTCTGGCTCTTTCTTCTTTCCTATTGTAAACTCCTCCATGAGTACTTCAGGTGGAGATGCTCCTTGTGTTAAGGGTGTTTGAGAAGGCATTGAGTCGCTTCTTCCCCCACTTCTAGAAGCTCTTTTTGATGATCCTTCATCAGCATTCTCACGTCTGCGGTTATCTTCTACAATAGCCTCATTTTGTTGGCATTTTGTAATGTAGGAATGCACTGACAATGAGTCCACTGGATCATTCCATCCTGTTTCTAGACATATGCAATCACCTGCTTCATGTAGAATCTCTTTTGTAAGCTTTCCCTTTTTAGCTAATTGCATGACATTTGGCCAAATTTGACCATGATGGTCATTCACCTCTTCATCACTAAGATGCTCAATTTTTACTCCATAAGTAGCTGCCTCAACTGAAGAGGTGGCATGGTTAGTTTCCATATCTTCAACTAAGGTTTGCATCCCCCCCTTCCCAAAGTTAGTTCTCAAGGGTAGACTTGTCTCTCTTAAGTGGATTTTACCATCCTTCAAAAAGACATCTTTTGATAAAGCATCACTAAAATCATCACAATCCCTTCTTACATGGTCTGTACTCTCACACCAAATACAACAAGAGAGTTGTTGCCTTTGCCTAGGAAGTGGCCTTGATGATTGGCCTTTTTCTTCAAGCTTTGCAAGCTTCACCTTCAAGTCACGCATTCCCTTCACAAGCTCATCTAGCATGGACTCATCAAACTTAGGAGCGATAAAAGTAGGCTTTACCATTTTGTCAGAAGTTGAGGTTGAAGGACTTGTAGTGTTTACTCCCATCTTGTCCCTTCTTCTTTGTTGTTTGGCAAGCAACAAGACAGCACCTTCAACTTCATTCCAGTCGGTCTTTAGTCCTTGCTCAGCATCTTTATCTTCAAGAAGAAGCTCCAAATTTTCTTGAAACTCTTTACCTGCGGATTGTAAGAAAATATCTGTCTTCTCTACATTTAGTGTGGCCCTTTCTGTCCTAGTGAGTTATGCATAGCGCCACTGAAATTCCCTAACTAGCTCTGTTATTGATATTCCTTGCTTTGGCTTGACTACCCATTCTAAGAACGTCCTTTTTGTCACTCTCTCCGAGTCCTCCATGAAATATTCCTCCTTTAAAGCTACTTTGAGTTCTTCCCAATTTCTCCCATGCCCATTTTTAATTCCCCTAACATGCTCCCTAATTTCTGGAGCAACAACTAGCTCAAAGCTTTGAATCATCTCACCTTTCCACACGTGATGCAGCTCCATCTCCTTCACATACTCGCGTAAGTACTTGGTTACATCTTTGCCATTGAACTGATCCATTCTGTTGATGACCGCTTGTATGGCCTTCTTTGCTAAAATCTCCCTTCTTTCAGTAGCATGTTGTTGTTGCATGAACATTGCAAATGCTTGAAACATTTGCATTGTTGCTGGGTCAAAATGCATACCCTGTGGCTCAACATGATCACCCATGGTTACCCACAAACTCTCACCCTGGCAGATTCAGTCAGGTTCACCAAAAATATGTCAAGAAGTTGGCGGTCTTGCCAGGAAGGCACCGGGCCTCTTCCTGTGAGAGTTTGTGAGGAAGCTCAAGGGTTATGAGAAGGAGCTAAGATGTAGATAACATAGCTTCTAAAGCTAAAGAAGAAATGTAGACAAAGAAGCCGCTCACTTTTCCTTACAAACACACACATGATGGAGAGAACTCATGAAAGATAGTCAGAACAAAACAAAAATGGAAACATCGAGATTACGATCATATCGTATCATGGGTAGGATAAAAGGGTTAATGGATGAGTTAATGATATTTAATCTTTTTTTTCCAAATAAGCTACGGATTGCTCTTTGGAACTGTAGCTTTGTGCTTACTATAATGTATATGTTTTGTCTATCGATTGGGATTAGTTGTGAGTACAAATCCTCTTTATTCATAATAAAATAACCACATTCACATCAAAAGAGAATTCATAGTCAATAATAGGTAGTATGATGGGATCTAGTGAGAGAAGTACTTCGTTGAGCCTTTCAGGACCAAATAGAAACACTATGCGCTGCTAAAAGTGAATCTTTCGACTAATCCAAATGTTGACCCTAATAGATTGCACTGAATGGAATTGAACGAAATTACATCTATGTGGATTATGGTTATTCATCAATGATATACTAAGTATGTTCAAAGATAAAGATGTGAAAGAAGTGAAAGGAGAAGAAGAAGAGAGTTTCTCTCCCAAGCCCTTAGGCAACAAGTGTAAAGAATGAGGATGCAAGAGAGCTACACAAGACAAGCACAAAGCACACAGAGATGGAAAGCTTCTTCTTCTTCTTCACAGAAAAGAGAGTACAAAATGACTAAGTGCTAAAGCTGAAAAGTAGCACATATGTACATGCGGTCACTAAGTGTGAACTCGCTAGAAGCATACTAGGCTGGCACTATAAGTGTAGTCCAGCTGTAGAATCACTGGCAGAGATCCTCCGTGTCGGTCACCTAACGCGCCAGTGAGTAAATGCCGTAAGCGGCCAAGACCCGTAGTGGATGCCAGCTCAAGGTGTAGAGCTCGACATCTCAACAACAAGGATACTGCGGGGAGAGAAGTACCTGTAGCAAGGAGATTCTAGAGTTTGTGGAAGAGAATGAGAACCTTAATAGAGAGAGATGCTTGTGGAATATGAAGATATGGTTACTAACCTTGTGCACATAATCGTTTCCGGCAAGAAGGTTGTACTCATTGCATTGACAAGGTTGTTGCTTGATTACCTTCCAATGAAACAATTAGGACACAACAAGAGAGGTCAAAGGAAGAGTAAAGATAGAATTAGAGATAGATATAAGTGTGGTGGTGGTATTAAAGATAGATAATGAGGGACAGAGATAGATTTAGAGACAAGTATTGGATTAGATATGCAATGAAAGTAAAACTAGCAACATATATCTTACATGAGAGCAATCGCCACCACCTTAATGGAGAGAGATGATGAGGCAAGACTTCAGCCTTTCTTCAAGAGAAAGTGTGGCACTAAGATGAGTGTGTCACTATGGAATTGAGCTATTCTCACGCACTCATAACTTGCCTCAATGAAGAGAAGGTTGCCCTTTTTATAGGTGAGGGAGCCATGTTTTACATAATCACTTGATTAGGCAAGTTAGCCCAAATCAAATGTTCTTTGGATATTTCTTAAAATGGGAAATATTAGGACTCAAAATATCATGAAATTTATCATTTTTGGTCGTTAAGGCTCCATGTGGGTGCATGATGTATGTGGGCCCCACCTAGGCATCTTCTGTGTGGCTCCAGCAAGGGGTCCCAACTTGTGTGTTTTGTCCTTCAAGGCATCTTTGAGGTGTCACATTCACATGCTTATGTCTTTTACCCTCCAAATATCTTATTTTATTGAAAAAGACCAAGATTACCTCTTTTCACTTGATTCACCTGTTTACCATCTCTTCTTGCAGTGTAGTTGTGAGAGGGTTTTTCACTGGTTTCCCTGAAACTTTTTACCTGTAATTCGGATTGACATGCTTCAAAAGGAAAAATTGGCTTACTAAAAGAGCTTGACTTGGTTTTGGCCTTTTCCCCATGCCCTTAGATCGAGATTTTCAAATTGGGATGGTCCAAGAAGCTTTGGATTCTCCTTTTCATAAAGTCTTCTAGTAGGCCCTTCCCTCTTGTATGTATCCAAGAAGGTATGCATTATTGAAGGGTTATATTATTACATAAATGTGAAAAGAAGAAAATAATTTATATATGGTAGGGTATAGCTGAGATATTAGAAGAAATATACAAATGATTTTCCCCCAGACAAAAAGAGACACAATTATTGATACTTCTCTAGCAGTACTTTCTAATAGTAATGTACATTTATATTACTTTAAAGGTAATACTAAGGTATGGTAGAAAGCTTTTATTTATGTATATGAGTATTCTATGAAGTATACTTGTGTGTCAAAAAGTCACAAGATAAATCGTTTAATGTCCGTTCCCACTATATACGTGCCATAGCACGACAGCGTTAGAATCAGTTGGCTCATAGACTGTTGGCAACAGGAGACGTCCCTTGAGAGGATGAGTTTGCAGTTGCTGTAACCTGTCTTTCTTAGTCAAGTGCAGGGCTTCTTCATTGTATGGGATGGAAACTCGGCCGAATGGATTTGGAGAAGCTGGGCCTTTGCCCTTATCAACCCTGTCTGCTGATTTCTTAGGACTAGCCTTTTATGTTTGATCTTGGCCAATACTGGTGGTTACTGAAACCTAGCCTACTGACTAATTGATTCCACCAGTGGTCTGGCTAGTCTGTTGTTCAGTCTTGCTAACTGGAGTTTTGTCAGTAGACACTGCTTGGACTTGACTTTCCAGATGCTTCAAGAGAGCACTGCTCTTAGTCAGTGTCGTCCTTGGCTTCTTTGAACTGGTAGGTTCATCTTGTTTAGCCTTCCTTTTTAGTTGAGTAGGGGTTGAATGGCTGTCTGGATCCTGATGACAAGTCAATATTTTTTGGATATTGGAAACGGTTTCTGACTCCAAGCCATTCTCACCTGATCATTGGTGTTCGGAGTAGTTGCCTAGTATAGAGACTGCCAAACATACCAAGCCTTGAATACACTTTGAGATATCATCTTGGTAGTTTGCTGAAGCACATAGTGTAACAATATCTTGCAGAGGTTGATAGAGACTTTGGAATCCAGGCTTTTTGTTAAAAGCATGGCAAAAAGCTTCTCTGGCACATATGTCGGGTTATTCTTCAAACTCACAGCCTCAGCCACAAACCGATAAGAAGCGGGAGCTTCCAATCCTGCCACTAGAATCCCTTGTCCACTGGATTTTCTTTTTCTCTTAGCAGCATCATCCTCCTTCAAAATTGTATTGATCTGCTCTGCAGTTGCCACAGACGGTTTGGACCCATTTGGCATACAAAATGCAAAAGCAATGCTTTCTGGTGTGGCAGACACCTTCTGTCCATAAATCATAGCACTGTCATCTTCAGCATTGAAAGAGTCCAAGACTTGCATTATGATGACTGTGTCCAACTCAATCCTTGTGGCTTGCAAAAACCACACACAAGTCCCACAATTGGAGTAGAAACATAGCTTGCTCAGTAAACACATAACGCTGAATTTTGCTGTACGGAATGAGTGGAAGAGTTTCCTTTGTCGCAGTCATAAGAGCTTGTGTTTCGTGTGTCCTCCTACCCATGCACCATGAAGATGATGAAGCAGGTGAAGAAAAAGAAGACTTACTTGATTCTTTCAAATTGTACTCAGGTGTGGCTCACAAAGTTAGACGACAGTCCACTGTCTCCTTAGAGGATGAAGTTTGTAGCTAAAATGAAGATACTTCAGAGCTTGGCGATGGCGAGTGGACAACAGGAGGTAATTGTTACGTAGGGAATTTGTGAGGAAAAATGCCTACTCGCCTTATTGGTATACGTGTTCGTGCCATAAAAGCTCCATCACTTACCGTTCCTAGACTTCTGTGCACCACAACTGAAGTGGCAGACATGCATTGGACAAGACTTTCACCCGTCATTGAAATGATTACCACTGATATTCCATCTGACCGTTGGTCGCCTAAAAACTGATCACTATGTTCCCATTGTTCTGGTCGTGGTATCAGCCTGGCTTGGTCGCACTGGTACTGGTCTGAAACTGGTTCTAAGGCTGGAACTGGTTGCACATGACAAAGCCCAAAGATAGATGATTCTGGGACTTCTTGGTCTTCACCGCCCAAATGGCACTTTTTAAGTTCTGGAAACTTTCCTCATACTCAGCAGTCCAATTAAACTTGCTGGTTTTCTTTGTGATCTCATACATTGGTAAATCTTGGGAAGAAAATTTATGCACAAACCTTCTGTAAAAGTTAATATATCCCAAGAAAGAACTTAACTGAGATGCATTCTTGGGCATTTCTATTCCATTGCGGGATACTACATGTCCCAATAGCTGTTCTTTCTAGACTAGAAAAATAGATTTAAATGGATTAAGACAAATCCGCTTCTCCTGATAGCGCTTGAAAACCATTTCCAGAAATAGTAAATGTTGTTTCTCATCTGAATATACAGTGAAATCGTCCATGAATATGGAGAGGAACCAATGAAGAAACTCATTGAATATCTCCATCATACACCACTGAAAAGTGGCTGGTGCATTGCATAGGTCAAATGGAATTACCAAATACATAAATTTCCCCACTCTCTAATGAAAGTGGTCTTCCCCCGGTCCTCAGGAGCAATTTGTAATTGGTTGTTGCCACTATATCCATCCATAAAGCTATACATCTCATACCCTGCAATCTCATCAAGCAACATATCTGTGAAAGGAAATGGAAATGGATCTTTGATGGTTTGAGCATTAAGTTTCCTATAATGCACACATACTCTTAACTTCCCATTCTTTTTGGGGACAACTACAATAGGAAACAACCAATTGCTACTCGCTACTCAGTGATGAACGCAGCTTTGAGAAGGTTATCAATCTCTTCCTTGACCTTCTAAGCATAATTGGGATTCATTTGGTATCGTTGTAGTCTTACTGGTCTGGCATCTGGCTTCAGTGGTATCCTCTGTTGGCGAACATCTGGATCCACCCCTTTCAGATCAGTGTGTTCCCAGGCAAAAACATCTTTGTAATGCTGGAACATTTTGCGTGCTTTCTCCTTTATTATTGGATTGAGATGTTTGTTAACTTTGATCATTCTAGGGTTGTCTTCAGAGCCTAGATTCCATTCATCGATCTCTTGGTCATCTGGGAGTAACTAGCTAGGCCCGTCGCCTTTTCTCTTGGTCGACTCTTCAATGTAATCCCAAGACGGCCCTTTGAATTTCAAATCACTGTTGATTTGACTTGTCCTCCCTAGAATGTGCTGGCTCATCTAGTGTACTGGATTCAATTGATGCTTCCGGCTGTCCAGTTAACTGAACTGATCGTTCTCCTGAATTGAGTTCAGTAAACTGGTCTAGAAACTGCTTCTTTTGTTTGTCAACTTGCTCCTTGTTCAGTAGAACTACATTGAGATCAATTTCTGCTAAGGAAAAAATATTTAGAGCTGCTAACATCTTTTCAATCTTCTTGATCTTATACTTCTGGCATAGTTCTTTAGGTCTCAGCTCCTTTCTCCAGCTTCTAGTATTGTTTGTCAAAAACTGGATTTTGCCACTTGCCCCTTGTGGAGTCAGAGTTTAATTAGCATAGTTGTGAACATCTTGTGTTGTTCGCAACCATGGGCGTCCTAGTAGCATTCCATATTCCCCTTGCACATTGAGGACTAGAAAATTGGTCTTGAACTTCTCCTTGCCCACTCGTATCGGCATATTTTCAATCATACCAATAGCTTGCACTACTCGATGATCTGCCATCCACACTTTGAAAGGTATTGGCTTCAAATTTGTAATGCTTATCCTCTACTGAAGATGTAGTCCCATGATGTTTACTCCTGCTCCTCCATCCAAGATGACACTCGAAAGTGGTTCCCATTGTTTTCGAACTTTGTAATCTATCGGAATTAGTGGCACTTCATCATCTCGCACAGCCGTCAAGTCAACTGTCCTGGCCTCCACCTCAGCCTTTCTTGTTGTCTGATGAACTTCGCTGCTTCAGGAAAAGTTCTTCTAATGTCTTCCAACTCTACAGTGAGAGTCTAGATTCTATCACAAATTTTGACATGAATTTTCTATTTCTCCTGGTCAAAGTGGTTGTCGCAACTCAAAGAACTAGTCATATCTTCACAATGCCATTTCTTCATTGTAGTGCTTTCAGTTCTTCTATCAACTCCCAGCTCTTCAATCATCCCTTGTACTGCAACTAGCATGGTCTCAGGTATTCCGGGATTTGACTGATCTATCTCAATAGATTGGGCTGGTATCTTTTGAATGACTCGTGCTTCAAAACTTTCTAGCTGCTCTAGCAGCTTCTTGGCTAAATCCTGTGTGATTTTTGCCTCTAGTTCTCTCTGCTCTTTCCATTCATCAACCACCTTTTCTTTACCCTTGGCCTTCCATACCTCTCTCTGTTGAGCCCATTTGCTGCTTTCAGTAGTGACTGGTTTTTCTAGAACCTCTGGGATCTCCTCAATCACTACTTCTTTGCTTCATGTCATTGCTCGTTTTGGAACTGGCTCTGGTACCTTCACCTCAGTAGCTGCAGTCCCATGTGTGTCTGAACATTGAGCCGCAAAGTGCCCATACTTTCCACAAGTATACCAATTCAGACTTTGGCTCTGGAAGTTACCACGCTCTCGGCCCTATCCAGTACCCGCTTGGTATCTACCACGCCCTGGACCAATACCACTGGTACCTGGTTTCTCCTCCTGAGAAGCGTTGGCCGTTTCCACTCTTACTGGTTCGACATTGGTATATGCCGCTACTGATAAGTCTTTGCCATTTTTGAAATGATGAATCCTAATGACACAATTATTCCATAAATGTCCATAAGCTTTACAATAAGTACACTGTGGGCACTCGTTTGAAACATGGTCCTTAAATTTATGAACACCAAGTCTCCATTCTTCTCACTGGTTGTCTAGTCTAGCTAATCTCATTAATTTGCCGAGCCAGCTCTTCAATCTTCTTAGCCCAAGACCCCTTTTTAGACTTATCATTGGTCTTCTCATTAGAGCTACTCTCAGAACTGCTAGAAACTCTACTTGAATCAGAGTTATCAGTAGAAGAACTACTACTATTGGACCTCCTCTTCTTATGACCTTTTTCCTTCTTAGCTTGTTGTTCCAGCTTCACTCCCTCTACTCTCCCTTCCTATCGTCCTACTCCTATTCCATCGCAGGGTCCTACTCCCCTTGCATCGCAGAGTCCTACGCAACTCTGTTCCACTCCGGCTTCGCAAGAACATCGTCGACGGACTTCCTCTGGCAGCGCGCGTCGACGCTCGTCTCAGGGCAGCGAATGGGCTCCCACCCGGGGTGGACATCGCCTCCAGTGGACCCGAGTCTTGATTCGATGAGAAGAGGCAAAGAAATAAATTAAGTTTCTACATAGTTAACTATAAACCATGAGTGTCATAGGTTTTTTTTTTATTATTTGCAGGCATGGCCATCCTACACCTATCCTTCTCAAATTCTGCACCGGTCGTAGATCCTGACTTACAGCAGGCTATCTCTTTACAAGAGCAGTACCTCCGTTCGACGGAGGATTTGTTTGGCCACTACACTCCACAGCATCTTGTGACCTACGATATTTCTCCGCAGACTACACCATGGGGGAGTCAGGGAGGGACTCCTTACCTACAGAGCCGCGCATCGACGACACTCCCTCTACTCTCCCTTCCTATCGTCCTACTCCTATTCCATCGCAGGGTCCTACTCCCCTTGCATCGCAGAGTCCTACGCAACTCTGTTCCACTCCGGCTTCGCCAGAACATCGTCGACGGACTTCCTCTGGCAGCGCGCATCGACGCTCGTCTCAGGGCAGCTAGCACCATGAGAGACTAAGTGGCGGTGGATCTTGTGGTTTCAAATGTTTTTGGTAGTGGTGGGGGAATGGAGTCCCCGCTTTCAAAGCGTGCCACCCTTGACGCAGAGGATGAGGATACTGACGCACCCGTTCCAGACACGCATGGACGCTACTATAGGGTTAAATATGGCGGGGAGGTTGATTTCGGCACAGCACGGGGCAGGGCATTTCGATGCTATCTACAAACTCTTATAAATTCAACGTATAAGAATTGTTTTATAAAGTTCAGAGACCAACTGCCCGATCATGCACGGTACATTGAGGACGCTCTGTTACCTAGATTTCCAAATGCCCCTGATCAACGTTTTTCACAACAATAGTTGGAGGGCTACATAAAGACATTTCTAAAAAACAAGCAGTCCAATGTGCGGCGTGCAGCAGCCAACCAGGTCAGAGATACAGACAGGAGTTACCGCGGTGGCAACATGGCAGACGCGAAGTGGGAGTGGGCAATTCAAGAGAAGAGCGATCAAGCTGCGATCGAGATCATATAGACAACAACGCGAGGCCCGCTGTCAGGGGATAATTGTGGGAAAGGTGAGCCGGGAAGGCACCGTGCCCCTGGCTGTGAGAGGTGCGAAAAACAAGGTGTAGCAGCAGTATTTAAAACAGGCAGTCCATTTAATCCCCAGTTAATTGACAAAATCCATAATTAATCGATCACTAATGGAGCTTAAATGCTCTTTACAAGAAGAAGTCCTGGCTAAAACCAGGTGCTAAACAAGAAAATTGATGTCAACCTGCTTAATACCGCCTTCTGCTTCTGCTAATGTATTGAGATTAGGCATCGGCTCAGTTCCATGATCTTGCAGGCTTTGATTCCTCTATGGAGACTCGGATATGGAGATTAAGAAAATAAATCTTCCGTTATCCAGAGCGTAAGAGTATAGAGCTTCCGAGCATATTTGGCGGCTAGAAGAGCATAAGATTAGGAGGAGGTTTAGATTAAGAACTTCCGGCTATGGAGGTTCGGAGATGGTGCTTAAGAGTTAAAGCTATGGAGCTTCCGAGATTATGAGAAGGAGCTTCAAGAGAATTAGCGGAGCTTAGGAAGTTTAGCTTAGGAGCATCAAGAGCTTATGGGGATTCGCTTAAGAGCTTATTATGCATGAGGAGGATTATCTTCCCTTATGAGGAGGTTGAGAGCTCTACCATGATCATGAGCTTTCGGAATTCCCTGCTCAGGGAGTCTATGGGGAGGAGAAAAGAGCCCCAAGATGATTCTTCTCAAAGAAACCGTTGCTTTTCTTTATATAGTTGCATGGGACCCCCCCTTTTGCTAAATTCGGCTCACCCATTAGCGACGTCGCTAATGGGTAGCCACTCTAATGACGTGGCAGCAGAATTTCAAGCAGCACCAAATCCGGCGCGCCTGGTACCGAAACTACGCGCGAGCTCATCCCCAGCACTTTTCGACTCTCTGGCGGCTTCATTCGAGCAACGTAGCATGTGCTGCAAGTTTCCCTTTCCTCCTCGCTGCCTGCCGCTTCTGCTATGCGCCATGCTCTTCTTCTTTTTTATCCCCTCTTCACACTTAAGCCCCTTTTAAAATAGGGTTTCCCCTTTAACAATGGGCGGCCACTTTTAAGTTGCTTGGGCAGGCTCTCCATAGTGGGCATACATGCAGGCCCTGGCCCTTGCAAGGGTGCCACATTTGGTATACATTTCGACTAAAGCCTCTCCAAGCTTATCCATTGGGTGGTCGGCCTTCGTAAAGGCATCACATTTGGCATACAAATCGGCCAAGGCATTGTCAAGCAATTATTGCATTCCAAAAGACGACATTTCGGACATGATACTACTCAAGCACTTACTGCACCTGCATCGGCCCACATTTGGCATACACATTGGGCACCACACTACATTAAGCCAGATGGATGACTGATCAGGGCGACCAGGGCGGTTGGAACCTAGCCCCCGGCGATACTTAAACTGGGCATATCTTGCCAACCGAAACCCCGATCACCGATTTGAAAACACCGACATGCTCCTGAAAGTGAGCACTTCGGACTCATGCATTCCTATCACCTTTGACCTTTTATCAACAGGTGCTCAATCCGGTACAGATGTGCTATTTACTCAACTTAAAACGGTCATAACTTCTTACCCGTAGCTCCGATTGACGAGCCATAAAGACTGGCCGGTAGAGCACATCGAGCACTGCAGTCCTATGGCACAAGATCCAATCCGTGTCCACTTCAAGCATACCACCTTTTAGCGTCATTAAAGTATATTTTTGCCCTTTCAGCCCCATTTGACATACATTCAACATTGAACTCGGCCTGCAATCAGCCCTTGATCACTATTCATTAAACACATAAGCTTCAAACAAACTTAATGTGCATTCTCCTGGTATCTTTCTTTGCATGGGAGCGGAGCTGCACGACACCGCGCAAGACAAACTCCCACGCACTATGGCTCAGGAGGCAAGGGAGCTTGGAAGGATAAATATGTAAGATTATTTGAATTATAACGTCGATCATTGATTATAAAGATTGTAGTTGATAATCTAGTATTGTTATTGCTAACTTAGAAAAATGTCACTCTCTCTTGACCAACCAGAGAGATGGTCAAGTATCGGGATCAACATACAGAATTTGATACTTGGCGATGGTTGTTTGAAAACAACCACATCTCTCACGACCAATGCGACGCGGCGGTTGGACCACTACAAGCGATAAGTTTAAACAAGTAATTGCATCAATTGTTTTGAGCTATGGATAATTGTTTAATTTGGTTTGGGTTTATGTAGAGTCAGAGTGATCCAACATACGTGCCTCTGGACGACCACGAGGATTAGATAAAAAATTATTTTGTCAAAACTTTTGTAAAGTCCCAATGTGGCACAATGTATATACAACTATTTACTTTTTATTGTAACTTTTTTATTTAGTTAATCTTCTACATTTTGAATTATCAAGGTAAAGTAAATTCAATTTTAGTTCTTTGGTATTTTTTATACTCTTCCAAAAAACAATTGATGTCTTATTGTTTTATGCAGGTCAAAAATAAAGGTGCTCATTTGGGTGGCCCAAATGAGCACCTTTATTTTTTGAATTGGTGTTTAGCGATAGTATACGTGGTAATAACAATGGCAAAGGCCACGATAATAGCAGCGGGTATATTGTCGCGAATATTACCGCGCTTATTGCTGATAAACCACTACCGCGTTCATAGACGCGGTTATTGCAACCCACACAAATTTTTCTCTCTCCTTTTTTCTTTGTTTTTTCTGCGGCAATGTGAGCAGTTATAGACAACTCCTCTTATAGTGTTTTCTTTTTTTTGTAGTTCTGTTAACTTCAAGCTTAACTTTAAAAAACCTTCCTTAGCCCCACTTCACACGTCCCCCACTGCCTACCTTATGTTTGCTTAAAAAAGATTTCTTTTCTTCCTCCAACTTTAGAGCTCCTGCAATTGAAAGATAGCCTGCTTATCCTCGCCACCAGAAAATGACTGTTGCAACCCCATCTGAGGCTTGTATGTTAGTCGACTTGTTTAGCTCGGAGAAAATTCCTTGAAAGGCATTACCTTGTTGATTATCTGTGGACATAGACAACCTCATAAAAGTGGCCCTCTAATGTCAGCCATCGACCGCAAGTACCCAAAGAGTTTGAGCTTGTGAAATTGGAGTACTTATTCTCCATACATATCAAGTCTCTCTTTGGAGATAAATCCATCCACACTTTGGACCTTCAAGCTCTCCAACCAGTTGAGTTGGAAAAGCATCTTTGACCTGCAAAACACCACATCTTGCATACACATCCTGGCATGTAGAGCGTCCTGCAGACATCTTGCTCCAAATCCCATATCATAAACCTAAAAGCACATGTATCTAGCACCCCTTGTCCTGTTTAAAACCTTATGATATAAGCATTTCCTCCTGTCATCTGTGATAGAAAAAAACAATTGCAGTTTCTACTAGAGAGTGCTTCATTCCTGTGTACCTGTCTCCTAGATGCATCAAATACTTGCTCAATGTCCCTGCCATTTACCTGCAAACTACCATGCATGGGCTTCTTGCACTTCCATAGGTCGACATAGATTGGGTGCACCATCAATGCCCACCCCCTCGTTGGGATTTCATGCCCAACCATAGCATTATTTAGACAGGAGATGATTGAATATTAGAAAATTGATATTTAGTATGTGCATAGACAGTAGATAGATCGAGAGAGAGATTTTATATGCCCGTAGAATCCCCCCGGATCAAATGGAAAGCCTCAAGCTTTTCAAGAACAATGTAGGACCCTCCTGGCTCAAACTGATGGTTTTGAGCATTACCACCTATTTGTAAAACATATACAAACCATTCCCGCTTTGCACCTGTAAATCTGTAAGCCAACCATGCATGCAGCTATTCGCACCATAAACCTTGAACAACTTGGATCCACAAGCCTTCTTGGTACAAAAAATGAGTGTGTTCACCAACCTCGTAAGCATCTGCACCATACACCATTATCCTCTCACCTACTAGAGAGCCCTCCATAGCATAGTCCACTTAAAAAAAGCCTGGCAACCGATACAAAGATACCTGTAGAGAAACCTTCAACACCACATGTATCCATAGTATAGCATAAAATACCAATACCCTGCAATTTGCCTCCACCTGCTGCATAGGCAAGCCTACATGTTTTCCAAGCATATCCTCTGTTGTAGGTCCTTCAAATGGCATACACTCCATACTTGACTCACCATGAAAATCTTCGTCTTCCGTAGCCTTTGATGCTTCATCTTCAACCACTTCATGCGAGAGCAAATTGGATTGCTCAACCTCCTTTGCGTGCTCTTCCAGGACTTCTTCTACGACCATATCATCTGCTAAACAGGAAAGAAAGCCAGGATCTATTACCTCATTTTTTGGTAGGTCGACATCACCAACACCTTCTGAAATGCACTGTCACTCTTCAACACGATCAGTAGGGCAAGGTTGCCCAACCCCCAAGCTAGCTTCTTCCTACGCAGCTTCGACCATCGCTTTCCCAACATCTTCAAGCTTGTTCTGTGAGCTTTTCACATCTTCATTTTCTTCATAATGCATGCACACTTTGGCTAGGACCGCATCCTTGCTAGCTGGGCTAGCAGACTCTTGTACAACAGCACACCAAGAAGTACACCAAACTGGAGGTACAAATTGAAATGAAGAACCAAAACGGATTACCAACGATGAAGAAACTACCTCTTTGACGCTTGAACTTCCCTTTGGCTTCATGGCATGACGCAACTCCGTTGTTGAGCTATATCCATAGTCTGCTAGATCCAACAAACCCATCTGTAGCTTCCTCTTTGCTTTCCTGATCTTTACCTTCTCCAAGAAAACCATTTGCTCATAGTCCTATGCATCACCATACTCGACCTTCTCCTTGATTTGTGGATGCAAGCAACCTAGAAACTGCTCTCTCTTGAAATGATCTCCATTTTGCACACATGTAACGTCAGCTAGTTTCTCCCAAATATACTAAAATTTATCCAAAAACAAAGCAAAATATTCACTTACATCTTGCTTCAACTTTCTCAATTGTTCACCCAAGTTCGATGGAGGAACCCGCTTCTGAAAATCTTCAATAAACCTCTTGCGAATCTCGCTCAGCGACTGCCGATCTGCAACCTTCAATCCTTTAAACTAGGCTTTGGCTCGTCCTTGCAGAACCAATGGTAGTGCCTTCAATTTGGCTTCATCTCCACAAATTCTCATCTCCAATAGGTATAGCTCCAGATCGGAAAACCAATCTACCACCTCGTCTTCTCTAGCAAGCACCAAGTCAATATCATGCATCATCTTCAGGCTTTACAACTTCACTGAGGAGCAATCAATAGATCCTCAGTGGGGGCACCACTGATGGAAAGGGGGAAGGGGGAAGAAACCCAGCACACTCCAAGATTGCCTCTCTATAGCTCAGGGATTAACCCGCACCCCTAACCACACAAAATCGCACACACCGATACACAATCTGCAAAGTGCAATTGCACACACTCGCCTTTGAACACCACTAGCTGCACACACTCACACATAAACACCTCAGCACCATTAATCCAACTGTTAGAATTAGGGTTGCAGAGATACGCACATAGCTTGGATAAGACGAAGGAAGCTCAAGGCACACTATAGAGAGTGCGTTACTTAGTATGCAATGGAAAGATAGATATCCCTAGAGTGATGGGCGTATAACAATGCTCGGGGGAAAAGACCTCCTAAAGAGGGAAAAAATGCCCCGACGGTCCTAGTGTGTTCACACACATCACTACCACATGTATATGGTAACAAACACCCCCTGCAGTGATGCGATGAACGAGAGATGGCACATGAGTAAAGGGAAGTGACATGCCCTGAGGACATGATCAGTCCACAAAGGGGAGTAAGACCAAAGATTTGCGGAAATCTTCAAGCTTCTCGCGAGACAATGCCTTTGTGAAAAGATCTGCAAGGTTGTTCTCTCGGGGGGTTCACTATGTGTAAAACTACCATATCACGTGGGTTCAAAACATAATTGTAAAACCCCTTATCTGTGAATTTTGCTAAGAATATAATGTACCCTTTTCTTTTAAAATCTCTAAAATTTTTTTAAATTTGAAAAAATAATTCCCTTCTGTATATATATTTCTGTAAGTTTCAAGAACTTTAAATACCCTTCTGTTGAACTCACGTGATAGGTTACATTCTTATAAGGTGACCTCCCCGCGGTTATCCTGTGCTGGCACATAAGCCAAGCTAATCTCTCCTACTGAGAGCCTCTCCCTGACATAGTGTTAATGCACCTCAATGTGCTTTGTGTGAGCATGAAGAACTGGGTTACTCGCAACTGCCAACGCACTCTGACTGTCAGTGTAGATAGTGTTGGCAGTGTCCTGTCCAACACCCAAATCATCCATAAGGCGTCTGAGCCATACACACTCAATCGTAGCTGTGAAGACTGCCCTGTACTCAGCCTCACAACTCAAAGTGGCCACAGTAGGTTGCTTCTTGCTCAACCATGATATACATGAACTGCCAAGCATGAAACAAAAACCACTTGTGGACACTCGCGTGTCAAAACAACCAGCCCAATCTGAGTCCGAAAAAGCATGTAAGTCTGGCGGCAATGATCCCCCCTTGGGATAAAACAAGCCAAGATGTAAAGTTCCACTAAGGTAGCAGAAAATCCTCTTGACAGCCTATCAATGCTTAGACCCTGGGCTATGCATAAATCTGCTAACCTGTGAGACTGCAAACTGAATATCCGGCCTCGTGTTGCATACATAAATGAGGCAGCCAACAACAGTTTGATAAAGAGTGACATCAGTAGGATCGCCAGCATCATGTAGACTCAACTTCAAATCTGTTTCCATGGGAGTGGCAATAGGTTTGCAATCCTCAAGTCCAAACTTACATAGCAATGTCTCTATGTAACTTTTCTGACACAAGGCAATACCACCATCACACTGCTTAAACTATATACCCAAGTAATGATGCAACAGCCCCAAATCTTTCATCTTGAAAGTAGCATTCAAATCAGCCTTAAATTCAAAAATATATCTCTCATTTGGTCCAGTGATCAGCAAATCATCTACATAAAGAACCACGATAAGAAGTACATTACCCTCACGCTTTACATACAATGTGCTTTCTGTTGGACTGTTACAAAAGCCTTGTTTGACCAAATGAGTGTCAGCTTTCTCATACCAAGCACGAGGAGATTGCTTCAACTTATAAAAAGCCTTCTTACATCTGCACACTTTGTCCTCTTGTCCTTTTATGACAAAACCGCGAGGCTGCGTTACATAAACTTCCTCAAATATGTCACCATTCAAGAAAGCACTAACAATGTCTGATTGATGTACATCCCAACCAAAATGCGCTGCCAATGCACATAGAAAACGCACAGTAGTCCTACAACAAGTGGGAGCAAAAGTTTCTTCATATTCTATGCCTTTTTGTTGTGCATAACTCTTTGCAACAAGTCGAGCCTTATGGCGATTGATCTCACCATCCGGCTTGCGTTTCAACTTGTAAACCCACTTCATACCAATGGCCTTTTTGCCACGAGGCAAATCACATAAAGTCCATGTGTCATTTTCTATAAGTGCATCATATTCTGATTGCATGGCAGCCATCCAATTTTATGAATTTTGTGCTTCATCAAAAGAGAGAGGCTCCTCAACATCATGTAAGCTAGACACAGCCAAAGCGTAACAATATGATGCATAAGATGCATGGCGAGAGCTTGAACGAGTACGAATAGACAAAGGTGCATCCAATTTACTGTCACGCAAAGTGTGCACCAGTCATTTTGGCATACCTCTAGATTGCTCATTTTCAGTCCTGTCCTCATCAAGTACATCATGTACATTTGCATCTGTAATAGGCTGATCTATAACATTTTCTGGAACCCCCATAGGTTGTACATTTGCCTCATTCGAACTTACATTCGAACTTCCACCACTGAAAAGAGGCAACAAAGTGTCATAAATGTCCTATGAGCTTACATTACTGTCTCTAGTACATGACAGCAAGGGCTGAACAAAATATTCCACAAACACTACATCCCGTGAAACCAAAATACGCTTTGTTTGCAGATGATACAACTTGTAACCTTTGCTTTCAGCACTGTAACCAACAAAGATACATTTAACAGCCTTATCATCCAATTTTCTGCGTTGCATTTGTGGCACTAAACCATAAGCCAAACAACCAAAAACATGCATGTGCTCAATAAATGGCTTTCTATCATGCCATGCTTCATATGGAGTCATAGACTGCAACGCTTTCGTAGGACACATGTTGAGTACATAAGTGGCACACATGACAGCCTCGAGCACGCCAAAACGAATGTGGTAAAGCTTGACTCTTGACCATACATCTTGCCATTTCCGTAAGAGATCTGTTTTTCCTCTCAGCAACACCATTTTGCTGAGGTGTATATGGCACTGTACATTGGTGTTTTATCCCACGACTAGCCAGAAATGCATTAAATTCATGAGACATATACTCCCCCCCTCGATCAGAATGGAGGGTGTCCATAGTACATTTCGAGACATTTTCAGCCATAGCCAGAAATTGTTTGAAGCACATAAAAACTTCGGACTTCACTTTAAGAGGAAATACCCATGCATGCCTCGAGTAATCATCAATGAAAGTCACGAAGTCACCAGGTAATTGCCCAAGGACGGAGTTTGCATGGGCCCACAAACATCACTGTGCACAAGCTGCAACCTGCATGTGGCCCTAACTGAACCATCCTTTGGAAACTTAGAACGCTACATTTTACCCAAAATACAGCCTTCACAAACATTCTTGGTAGGTGCTTCAAGAGGCGGCAAAGAAGCAACCATATCAAATTTCTGCAAACGCAGCAAACTGACAAAATTCAGATGACCAAAACGTGCATGCCAAAGTTATGCATCTGAAATAGCCCTTGAATCTACAACAACATTTGTAAAATTTTATCCACACTTGTCATACAAAGTGAGCTTATACAACCCATGGCACAAAAGGCCAGATGCAACAATTTCATCACCAAAACTGAGAACATGAACTGTACATCTGTCATCCACAAATTTGACTACAAGTCGAAGTCTAGCAAGTGTGGATATAGACAAGAGATTCTTCTTGATCCCAGGTACATAAAGTGCTTCAACAAGTGTGAAAGAACTGCCATTTGCAGCAGTAAGCACAATCTTTCCAACTCCCTGAAACAGATAAGAGGCATTGTTGGCACAAGTGACTGAATTCCCATGAGGGACAGACTCGAGAGCGGTAAACAATTCACGATGTGAGGTAATGTGCTTTGTAGAACCACTATCGAAATACCACACATGTGAATCTGCAGCAACTGACAAGCATGCATCATGGACATCAGGATTGTAAGTGCACTCTACGCTAAAAGCCCATTCTGCATCAACATCAGCAACACAATCGCCTTTCACAGAAGACTCAACAATGGCTACATTTGTAGTGGAACCAGCATTTGCAGTGGAACCACCATCTTTCTTCTTAGCCTCTTTGGCCTTCAACTTAGGACACGACTTGATCAAGTTATCATTAGCTTTATAATAATGGCAACGCATCTTCTTTTTGTCCTTATCACCATAATTGCCACACAAATTGCTGCCAGCAAAAGCATTGGGAACAGAAGTTTTGCCACTCGCAGTAGAACCATAAGAAGTGGCTGCATTGTTGTTATCACCCTTTCTTTGAGAAGCAATAAAAGCATGTTCAACTGCACGCTATCTAGTCCTATTTTTTCTGAAAAGCGACTCTTGCAACAACAATGTGCATAATGCATCAAACTTGACAACTTCTGGATTTCATTGGGTCATAAGTCTCCAAGTACTAGCAAAAGTCTGGTAACAATCTGGTAAGGCATTAAGAATAGTCTGCACAAGGGAACTGTCTGAAATGACTTCACCTGCAGAAATAAGTTTCTCATTGATATCCTTGACACTAGCAAGGACAGTGTCCATATCATCTTCCTCATGCATAATCTTCGACTCCAGCTCTTTACGCAGCAAAGCAATTTTAGCCTCATTGCGACTTGCATAAAGACCAGCCAAAATATCCCAAGCTTGTTTTATAGATTTTGCTGAACGGATGTGAGGAACAATGGTGCGCTTCACAGACAACGCAATCAATGCATGAACCTGCGCATCCTTTACATCCCAAAGAGCTTGTTATGTTGTAGGCAAAACAACTCTAACAGCTGCAATCCTTGCAGCAAGACCTTCAACATCCGCAACATCGCCTGCATCCTCAGAACCAGGACGTACATCAATACCCTACACAATGTTCCAGACGCCCTTTGGCCTTCTTCCCCCCACCAATTGAGGCACCCTCTCACCTTCCTAATTTGTGCTGCTCTCCAGCCCGCAGCCCTCGGACATCCCCGAATCTCCGTGCCATTGGTTGATTGTGCTGCCATGCAACCAGACAAATGGTGCTCCTTTTCCATCCACATGGCGCCCTCCTCTCGCATGGCGGGCCTCCCAAAAGCAGTGCCCTTAATTAGCTTTCCGAACCACCTGGCGGCTTCCACTCTGCCAATATAAAACTGCGCCACCTCCTCGCCAACTGCAACTCGTTTTTCTTCTTTTTTTTGTAATTCTGTTAACTTCAAGCTTAGCTTTAAAAATCCTTCATTAGCCCCACGTCACATGTCCCCCACTGCCTACCTTATGTTTGCTTTAAAAAAACTTGTTTTTCTTCCTCCAACTTTAGAGCTCCTGCAATTAAAAGACAGCCTGCTTATCCTCGCCACCAGAAAATGATTGTTGCAACCCCATCTGATGCTTGTATGCTAGCCGCCATGTTTAGCTCAGAGAAAATTCCTTGAAAGGAATCACCTTGCTGATTATTTGTGGACATAGCCAACCTCATAAAAGTGGCCCTCGAATGTCAGCCATCAACCCGTAAGTACCCAAAGAGCTTGAGCTTGCCAAATTGGAGTACCCATTCTGCATACATAGCAAGTCTCGCTTTGGAGATAAATCCATCGACACTTGGCACCTTCAAGCTCTCCGACCAGTTGAGTTGGAAAAGCATCTTTGACCTGCAAAACCCCACATCTTACATACACATCCTCGCAAGTAGATTGTCTTGTAGACATCTTGCACCAAATCCCATATCATAAACCTGATAGCACCTGTATCTAGCACCCTTTGTCCTGTTTACAACCTTATGATATAAGCATTTGCTCCTGTTATCTGTGATAGCAAAAAAACAATTGCAGTTTCTACTAGAGCGTGCTTCAATCTTGTGTACCTGTCTCCTCGATGCATCAAATACTTGCTCAATGTCACTGCCTTTTGCCTACAAACTATCATGCCTGGGCTTCTTGCACTTCCATAGGTCGACACAGATTGGGTGCACCAACGTGTACTTAGCATTCACAACTCTAATTAGCTAGGAACTTTTGGCGCGGCTCATGTCATATGGGTCGGGCCTGCACTCTCGCATCATATAACCAACATTCCTCGCTCCCTCTTTCTCTCATCATACCTCCAACAATATGCAGGGCTAAGAATCTCTTACGCTTGAAATAACGTCTGCAAAATTGGCTTAGCCTACATTACGGGCCTGGAGGGAATTGAAAATGTTGCTGGATCGGAGCAAGGATGTTGCCGATTTTGTATGGATTTGGACAGATGAGAGAGATATTCTCTCGATGCTTCTACGACCTGCTTCTGGAGTTGCGGATAGACACCGGCTGCCCATTTTGGGAAGGCGTCCCTCCTCTAGGGCTGCGGTCAGCCACCAAGATGTGAAATGCAAGGAGGAGTTGATGAAGCCATTTGCAAGGTGTGTTGACATGGATTGGGCACGTGGGTTGGTTGGCATGGTTAGCGAGGGAGGACTCCTCCATATAAGTGGAGGCATGCAAAAAGAACCACGGAGAACCTACTCTAGTCATTTTAATATAGATATACATATAGATGTGTAGATGTGTAGATAGAGATTCCCAAATCTTTGATCACAAGCACAAGATCATATCTCTACTTTCACAACAATATGTCCAATTTATAGGGGTATACCTCATGTTCCTATGTTAATTCTCTTGGAGTTTCAATGGATCACCCCGCTAGTGGTGCTTTTTAACATTCCCAAATCTAAGAGCACCACCTCAAGAGGAACACTCCTATCACAGTAGATTCAACATATAGTGCTATACCTCATGTTCATGTGTCTTCACACAAGATGTTTTAGTCAAATTACCACATCTAGACTTCCAACCTCGAGGATTACAAGAACATCAGGAGCTTCTGTAGGGGAGCTAGCTGGGTGTGACTGGGGTCATGGAACTGTCGCCCCAAGGTGGGGGGGGTAAGCAATCTACCACACACAGCTAGTTGTGTGGTGCATCACCAGCTAAAGCTTATGATGTTGTTGACTATAGGAAAAAAACAAGGAAAAGAGGAGCATTTCTTGTGTCAACTCTACACATTGACCATCCTACAGCGCGAAGACGCATTAGCTTATTGCATGATCTAAGCTGTTGGATTTCAAAGGATGGAAGAAGAAAAAGCCAATCCTTGGTGCCAACTATATTCGAACTCACTCCCACTCAATGATAAATCACAGGCCATGTGAACTCGGCTTGAACAAGTTGGAGACCTGAGAGCTCGCAACTTCGCATCTAATTACATCCAACGGTGCACGTTACTCTCCAATCGCAATGCGTTAGATCGTCAGTACGACTTCGTCTAGCTAAATGTCTACGTACTTCACTGGAAAGGACCATAACGCTACCACATTTCCTGGCCTAGATACACCTCCATCCATGCATGGCGCGAATGGTGTAGCTCTCTCCAGTGTTGAAGAAAAATGTGTCTCAACTTAATATCGTGCCGTTTTCAATTTCCAAAATGCCGGTTCACGGCAAGGGGAAAAGGAAAAATTACGCCCCATGATAGAGAAAAATATTGTAAAAACCTGAAAAAGTAGCCTAATTTTTAAAAATTTCCTCTTAGTGCAAATTCAAGGAAAGGAATTTTGTATGTTTGGAAAAATGATTTTTCCCGAACATTGTCTCTCTCTCCCTCCCTCTCTCTCTCTTTCACTCTCTCTCTCACACACACACACAATGTTTAGACCGTAGTACCTACAAACCAAACGTTTGGTTACGTCTGCGGTCTCTCTCACAAGTAAATCTCTCTTTCTCTCTCTCTCTCTCTCTCTCTCTCTCGAGTCTCACACACACACATACACACAATGTTTAGACAGCGTATTAAACATACAATCAGATGCAAGGTGCTACGTGTAGCTGCAAACGTTTGGTTACGCGTACGTTCTCTCTCACAAGTACTCTCTCTCTCTCTCACACACACAAGTAGACTGCAATACACCACACACAATGGAATCGCGCTCTCTCTCTCTCTCTCTCTCTACACAACGTTTTTTTTTGTGCACAGGGACTGTATTACGAACTTTGATGGACAAAACGAGAAGGGAGCCAACGGAGATGGAGAGAGAGAGAGAGAGAGAGAGGTGTAGTAGAGCAGCCTTGTCAAGCACCTTTTACAGGCATCAGATCTTTCATGATCTATGACGTTGGAACAATCCTTGCTAGCCTACGCAACCTACGCACTCCCACTCCATGATAAATCAATCGCCATGTAAACGCGGCTTGAACGAGTTGAGATCGAGTTCGCAGCTAATTACATCTAACGGTGCACGTTATGTGTTAGATCATCAGTACGTACGACTTCATCCATGCATGCATGCCAAAGATGTAGCGCGCGCTCTCTCTCTCTCTCTCTCTCACACACACACACACACACACACACGCGCGCACACAGCATAGAACTTCCACCTCCATCCGTGCATGTCACATACAACATACAATCAGACGAAACATCGTTCTCTCTCACACGTAAATCTCAATCTCTCTCTCTCTCTCTCTCTCTCTCACACACACACACACACAAAAACAATGTCTAGACAGCGTGTTAAATATACAATTGCAAGGCGCTACGTGCCAAACGTTTGGTTACGCCTACGTTCTCTCTCTCTCTCTCTCTCTCTCTCACACACACACACATACACACAAGTAGACAGTACGTTCTCTCTCTCTCTCTCTCTCTCTCTCTCTCTCTCTCTCTACACAACGCTCTGATTTGTGAAGAAGATGCATCTCTCTCCGTCAAACAATTTAGACTAGTGTGTTTTATCTCACCTTCGATTTTATTTTAGAAAGGATTTATTTTGAGATGAATAAAATAATATTATTAAGCTCATAGAATTGCATGACTTGTCTTTATTTAAGCCACTGCACGGCCGAAACATAACTTACTTCCAAAATAAATGGCATTGTTTGTATGTTGTAAATTGCAGTTTAGCAAGAGCAAAAATATACCCAAGCATAGGAAATTAGAAAATAATAGTAGTGCATGAAATAGTGGTAGTAAACCATTAGAAGGATACACGTGGCATGAATGGTTTTGCCATTTTAATATAAGTACGGCTGGCCGTCTTCGGCGGCCTCTCTCTCTCTCCCTCTCCCCCTCTTTATAACGGAGATTTCAGGTCGCAGATGGCGACACGTGTAAAGGGGAGCCCTTCCGCCATATTATGTTAGTAGAAGTAGATGTGTAGATAGAGATTCCCATATCTTATATCACCAACATAAGACCATACCACTACTTTCACAACATATCCAATATATAGCGGTATATCTCATGTTCCTATCTTATTTCTTTTGGAGTTTCAATGGAACACCTGATTGACAGTTTTACATTCCCAAATCTTAGAGCACCACCTCAAGAGGAGCAGAACATTGCTATCACAATAGATCCACCATATCGTGCTATACCCCGTGTTCACGTGTCTTCACTCAAGATGTTTTAGTCAAATTACACCTAGACTTCCAACATCGAGGATTGCAAGAACCATCATGAGATTCTGTAGGGGAGGTAGTTGGGTGTGATTGGGGGCATGGGATTGTCGGCTCCAAGGTGGGCCATCAACAATCTACCACACACAGCTAGTTGTGTGCTGCATCACCACCTAAAGCTTATGATTAAGTAGATTATAATAGGGGAAAACAATGGAAAGGGGAGCATTTCTTGTCTCAACTCTAAAATTGACCATCCTAGGGGGCGACGTCGGATTAGATGATTGAATTATCTAAGCCATTGGATTTCAAAGGATGGAAGAAGAAGAGACCAATCCTTGGTGCTAACTACATTGAACTTACAACCTGCACACTCCCACTCAATAATAAATCATAGGCAATAATAAATCATAGGCAATGTTCGGGAAAAATGTGTCACAACTTTATATTGTGCCGTTTTCAATTTCAAAAATGCCAGTTGAAGGCAAGGGGTAAAGGAAAAATTCCGTCCCAAAATAGAGAAGAATATTGTAAAAACACGAAAAAATAACCTAATTTTTTAAATTTTCCTCTTGACAAAATCAAGGAAAGGAATTGTGTATGTTTGGAAAAAAGGTTTTTCACCAACACTGATCATAGGCCATTGAGAACTCGGATCATTCTCCGATCGCAATGCGTTAGATCCAACATTGCATGTTACTCTACGATTGCAATGTGTTACATCCAACGGTGCACGTTACCCTTCGATCTCAATGCGTTATATCGTCAGTACGACTTCGTCTAGCTAAATGCCTACGTACTTCACTAGAATGCACCATAACGCTACCCCATCTCCTGGCCTAGATACACCTCCATCCATGCATGCCCCTAAACTCAGACAACGAGGTTACGGGTTCAAATCCCTCCATCGCGCCTCGATTCTCTCGCATGCGAGGTTTAATACACCTCGCTTTTTGATGACGCATCTCGTTTTTCCCACTGGCCAGGTTTAGTGTGCCTCGAGATCCCGCCCCGCAGCCCCCACCGTCGATCCCATTACCCTCACAACACTAAATAAAGGTGTCACTTAGTGTCAAGGCTGACCTCTTCTCCTAATTTCCACATGCACAACTGGATATCATTTTTCTAGCGTACACATTTTCATGTAAGTTACACATGGGCCGAGTCCGAGTCCGGATCCTTCCCCGCCCAACTGGACAGAGCTCGGGAAAAGATAGGTTCGACTTAACCAAGAGCTTGTTCAAGTTTGTGTGAAGCCGGTTGAAACTTACAGGAGAAGGAAACTGAGCTGGTTCAAAATTTGTGAATTTTAGTTATATTTTTTAAATTTTATACATGAAAACCTCCTTAAATTAGTACATATCCTCTTCATTTGGGGCCCGGGGTGAGAAGGTTTTTATACTGGTTCAATAAAATAAGTTACTCTGTACATTGCTAGCCTCAGGACTAAGTAACACCCATATTTAAGAGGGGGAGACAATGGGATCAAAGACGCATAAGCTCACGCGTGAAAGCCAAAAAGATCGCAGCCATAAAAATCAAATAAAAAACTAAACCTGGACAGCGTGGATAATGCATGTTAACTTATAATATAATGTTGTAAAAATGGTTGTGGATACACAATGCATGCGCGAGTGAGGTGGTTAGCCTATGTGACCCTAAATCCGGTCGGTTAGGTCTCGGGTACAAATGCCCCATCGTGCCTCGTTTTTCCCACTGGCCATGTTTAATACGTATCGTCTTTTTGACGATGCACCTCGTTTTTCTCGCTAGCAAGGTTAAGTGCGCCTCAAGATTCCACCACGCAACCTCGACTGTTGATCCCATTACTCCACCCCACATTTAATATGGGTGTCAGTTAATTGCAAGGCATTGCTAATATCTTCAGAAAGGTAAAGTAAAGAAAACATAAAGGACAATAGCTACTTTCTTTTAGCGTAATCATTTTTGTGTCCGTTGCACATGGCTACCTTTAGAAAACTAGAGTAAAGAAAACATAAAGGACAACAAATTTTCTTTTTGGCTTTCCAGAAGAAGCCTTGGAGCGTAATAATTTTCAGAAGAAGCCTTGAGTAAATTACTTGGGTTAGGGATAATTTCAATGTTATGTTTTCAGTGATTGATTGAGACCTACCTTAAATATTATTTCAGTTTTAAAATAGTAAATAGATCTTTTTATTTCACCTTTCATTTCATATGTTTACATGTCTTGACTTTGTTTACATTCTATTATTTTAGAAATTTTGTTTTTGCAAAAGTCACAATTGTGAGTGGATAGTATTAAGAACATAAAAAATATACACCAATCCTTGAGCTTAGACCGGGCCTTGAGGGTCAAAGGATTACAAGTTATTTGCTTGGCAGAGAAACCACTACTACTCCTCGGTTTTACTTATTACAAGATGTTATGTATTGTTCTAAACCAGTCCTCTAAGGCTTGTTTGCCTCTGATCATGTGGATCATCACTCTGCTCTCTTGTATGATTTCACAAAAGCTTGCCACAGCCAGATCCCCCTTAAACACGCAACGATTTCTTGCTACCAAATATGACGCAAGAAGTTGTACCTGATTATTTGAGTGCAGACGAGAAGAGCAGGACTTCCCAACCTGTTACTCTCCGATCGCAATGCGTTAGATTTAACATTGCACGTTACTCTCCGATCGCAATGCTTTACATCCAACGGTGCACGTTACCCTTCGATTGTAATGCATTATATCGTCAGTACGACTTCATCTAGCTAAATGCCTACGTACTTCACTAGAATGCACCATAACGCTACCCCATCTCTTGGCCTAGATACACCTCCATCCATGCATGCCAATGTTGTAGCTCTCTCTCTCTCTCTCTCTCTCTCTCTCTCTCTCTCTCTCTCACACACACACACACACACACACACACAATCAGATGCAAGGTGCTAAGTGTATCTGCAAAACCAAACGTTTGGTTATGCCTACGTTCTCTCTCACAAGTAAAACCTCTCTCTCTCTCTCTCTCTCTCTCTCACATACACACACACACACACACGCACACACACAAGTGTAGACAATACACCAAACACACAATGAAGTCTCTCTCTCTCTCTCTCTCTCTCTCTCTCTCTCTCTCTCCACACACTGCAACCTCTCTTTTGTGCACAAGGTGCACCTCTCTCTCTTTATTGCTGCAAGGAGGGGGGGGAGGGGGGGGGGGGGGGGGGGGGGGGGGGGGGGGGAAGAGGGGCGTGCTACATTATGAAATTCGGTGGGCACAACGAGATAAAAGGAGCCAACGAGAGAGAGAGAGAGAGAGAGAGAGAGAGAGAGAGAGAGAGAGAGAGAGAGAGAGAGAGAGAGAGAGAGAGAGGTGTAGTAGAGCACCCTTGTGGAGCACCTTTTAGAGGCAAATTAGGATGGTATGATGATAGGTCATTTAGATGTGGTAGCCACTCCTACTCCACGAAGCAGTGCTACAACACGCGGAACAGTTTCGGGACAAGAAGCCACACACCAAGATGGGCATAATTCTACCAGGATTTTGCAATCAGAGCAGCAATTGAGAGCATTGATACAGAAGATAGCATGGAAAATCTTCTGGCCCTCTGCAGATTTGGTGAGGCAGAGGAGTAGCAACACAAGAGCAAGAATGGTGGACACCTTCAATGGCTCCATGATCATCCTCACACTCACACTCACAGGCAGACATATCTATATATTGTGCACACCAGCACGAGTCAAACATTAAAGAAACGGCACGGGCATCATGGGATTCATGGGTAGCTGCGGAGGACAGCCATCACATCCAAAAAATAAAAAAATAAAAAAATGGAATGCAGTGATCACTGTACTTTTCATGGGTAGCTGCACTATACTTTTCACGGGTAGCTGCGGAGGACGTGCATAATGGAATGCACTAGTATTTTCGATACTTTTACATGTTAAGCGCTAGCTGGCTTCTCCTCAGGACTAAGTATCATCAAAGGCGGAGAAGGTCACGTGCGAAGGCCAAGAAGATTGCAACCGTAAAAAACAAATCACAAAATAAACGTGGACAACCTGAACAATGCATGTTAATTTACAGCATAATGTTGTAAAAACGGTTGTGGATACACAATGCATGTGCGTGTGAGGTGGTTAGTTTATGTGACCCTAAACTCAGACAGCGAGGTTACGGGTTCAAATCTCTCTATCAGGCCTCGATTTTCCTGTTGGCCAGGTTTAATACACCTCGTTTTTGACGACGCATCTCATTTTTTCGTTGGCCAGGTTTAGTGTGCCTCGAGATCCCACCCCGCAACCCCCATCATCGATCCCATTACCCCTCCCCGCATTAAATATAGGTGTCACTTAGTGTCAAGGCTGACTCTTCTCCTAATTTCCACATGCACAATTGCATATCATTTTTCTAACGTACACATTTTAATGTAAGTTACACATGGGCCAAGTCGGAGCCCGGATCATTTCAGTTTTAAAATAGTAAATGGATCTTTTCATTTCATATACTTACATATCTTGACTTTGTTTACATTCTATTATTTTATTTTTATTTTTTTTGCAAAATTCACAATTATGAGTGGATAGTATTAAGAACATAAAAAATTTACACCAATCCTTGAGCTCAAACTGGACCTTGAGGGTCAAAGGATTACAAGTTATCTGCTTGGCAGAGAAACCACTACTACTCCTCGGTTTTACTTATTACAAGATGTTATGTATTGTTTTAGACCAGTCCTCTAAGGCTTGTTTGCCTTCGATCATGTGGATCATCACTCTGCTCTCTTGTATGATTTCACAAAAGCTTGCCACAGCCAGATCCCACTTAAACACGCAATGGTTTCTTGCTACCAAATATGGTGCAAGAAGTAGTACCAGATTATTTGAGTGCTGACGAGAAGAGCAGGACTTCCCAACCTATTACTACCAAAGAACGGATCATTCCTGAAGAACTTAATTTGCCATGTCCTTTGAATCCACTTGCATATTTTTCCAGCCATGCCCCTGATTGCTTGGCATCCCATGAAAAGATGGGCTAGGTCTTCACTAGCTATTTAGCACCCCGAGCAACGATCGGACCCGTTGCCTCTCTCTTGTATCTGTATGCCCGTCCGGCAAAGCACCCCACATCACTTTCCACAGAAATATCTTCATATACTGAGGCCACCTTGGCTTCTAGATGTTCTCCATGACTCCCTCCCACCGTTTTTCCGTCAAGTGTTTCTTCCATAATTTGTTGAGGGGGCTACACCAATTAGCCTCGTGCATTAAGACGTTAAAGATTAGGTTAGATGTAGACTTACGCTAAATTAGATTTAGGTTTATTTTTAGTTAGATTTACGTTTATTTAGATTTACGCTTATTTACGTTAGATCGAGTCCACGCAAGAATTACTTACGGTTTAGGGTTTAGAGTTAGACGAACAGTGAAAAGATCTACTGTGAAAAGATGTTAAGATGTTGTGAAGTGCTACAGCTACAGAAGAGGCAAAGGGGTTTTGTCCACTACATGCAGTATCATGTAGACGTGGGTGTGTAGATTTCTTGTACCCACAAATATAGGTATTGACCAATAAAGACGAGATTATAACCCGGTGGTTCTGATCTCCGTGCACCTCTAGACCGAGGTGTGCGGGGATTGGACATGACTAGAGAATGTGAGGTAAAGAGAGAGAGAGAGAGAGAGAGAGAGAGAGAGAGAGAGAGAGAGAGAGAGAGAGAGAGAGAGAGAGAGATAAGACGAAGAATTCCAATAGAATATTAAATTTGTTGTCCAGGTTATAAGTTTTTTATCCTCATTATGAGTAGCGACGAGGATGTGGGACCGTCCAACCGAAACACCTATCTCTCAACGAGGGTCTTATGTCCTTGTAATCAATGCAAGCATGCTGTGCGACGGACAAGATGTGTTTCTTTGCAGCACGTTCGTGAATTTGGCGAGTTCGATCCATCTATTATAGATCGAGTTGTTGCCAATTATAACTCGTCGGACTCTGACGCTGGCCAACAAGCAGCAATCTTGCAACCCAATAGACGTGTTCGCAGGCGCTTTGGTCAAGCAGCATATGTGAGGCCACAAGATGTAGCCTCTGACAGCTCGGGGGATGATCATGCAGAGCTCATTCCCAACGAGGCAATGTTTGAGCCCGAGATTGATGAAATGATCGAGACGATCATGGATTCAGAAAGGCTTATCTATGATGATATGAAAAGTGAAGCTGATACGCCATTGTATAATGGAACACGTATGTCTAGATTGAAAGCACTCCTGGTTCTTCTCAACATGCAGGCAAAGTTTGGATGGAGTGACACTAGCGTCACAGCGCTTTTAGGTGATCTATTACAATTAGTTTACTTTAATAAAACTCTAAATGTATAATGATCTGATAGATTTTTACACGACTGTATCATATTTTTATGTTGTGTAGATTGCTGAAAGAGCACATACTACCAGCTGACAATGTGATGCCAGATTCCCGACATGAAGCAAGAAAGATTTTGCAAAACTTGGGGATGGATTACAATTCTATCCACGCTTGTCCTAATGACTGCATTCTTTTCAGAGGGGAATACATAGACATGGAGAAGTGTCCGAAATGTGATTCCGAAAGATATCGAGTAGATCTCCACGGGACAAAAATTCCACAAAAGTTTTTGCGACATTTCCCTCTGCTTCCTCGCATCAAGCATTTCTTCGAATGTAAGTCCATGGCCGCCCTAGCATCATGGCATGAGGAGAATAAATCTTCGGATGGTGTGCTACGAATTCCTGCAGATTGCGTAGCGTGGAAACATATAGATGGAACATGGTCGGATTTTTCCAGGGAAGCTCGAAATTTGCGCTTAGGCCTGGCTATGGATGGCGTAAATCCATTTGGTCAAAGATCAACATCTTACAGTGTATGGCCCGTTGTCATCGTCAACTACAACATTCCCCCGTGGTTGACTACGAAGAAGGGGCACCTATGGCTAAGCTTGATTGTGCCAGGGCGATATAAAGTGGGGAATATGGATGTGTATCTTCGTCCACTATTGGAAGAGCTACAACAATTGTGGATTGGCATAGAGGTGGTGGATATGAGCCGACACACAGGACGACGGAATGCTTTGATCAGAGGCATTCTAATGTGGACCATGCATGACTATCCCGGGCTAACAGAATGCTCAGGTGATCTATTGACACTCCTCACTCAGAAACTGTAAATCTTGTTTTTTCCCATAGTTGATCTATTATCATGTGTATACATGCAGGGCTTCAAACAAGCGGATACAGAGCATGTGTCACATGTGGACCTAGACTGAATGCACGTAGGGCACCCTCACTGAAGAAGCAAATCTACGAGGGTCGTCAAGCGTATCTTCCAGAGAATCATGTGTTACGCGACGGCTTTTTGGGAAGAGAGCCACCAAGGATGTCTGCACAAGCATGGTTAGAGCAGAAAGAGATGTGCGATGACGGATTGCCTCCAGGGATGAAGAGACTATCTCTATGGTACGAGTTACCATACTGGCCCCGACTCATGATCAATCACTTGCTCGATCCAATGCACATATTCAAGAATGTGGGTAATCTACTATGGGACCATCTGACCGGCAAGAAAGATACTTTGGGAGCCAGAGTTGACCTTAGAAATGTGGATCGTATGGAGCAATATTGGCCGCAAACAGTGTCTGATGGATTGATAAAACTCCCTAAAGCACCATGGATTTTCACAGGAGCCCAAGAACGCAAAGTAAAAGAGACCATTCGATCTTTGCGGACCCCCACTGGCGTAATGCACTCGCTCCGAACATGTTTTACTAAAGAAGGAAAGCTTACCGGTTTGAAGTCACACAATTGGCATAAAATGTGTCAGGTACGTTCATAGTGGACTTTAATATCATTGCATAATGTGGACTTTAATATCATTGCTGCACATACTTTACAGTTTATTTTACCGGTTGCCATTGAGGGATGTTTGTCTCTCGACATCCGTAACACAATCTACAAACTTGCAAAGCTGGTGCAATGGATCTCACAAAAGGAGATCAATGTAGACTCCATACCATTCGCCAAACTAAATGCTGCGGAGCTTGTGTGCATGTTTGAGAAACATTTTCCTACTACAATGCTAACCATTTAGGTGCATCTTCTTGTTCACATAGTTGATGAGGTGGAAATAGCTGGCACAGTTCATTCCAGATGGATGTTCTTCTTAGAGCGTTTCATGAAAACGCTTAAGGGATATGTGCGTCAAAAGGCACGTCCGGAGGGTAGCATGGCAGAAGGTTGGTTGGTATCAGAGTCCCTAGTGTACATTGGAGAGTGGCTAGACGGATTTGATAAATCCCGGGACACGCTATGGCGAACCATAGATGATGAGCGCATATCTGGGATTGTCATGTGCAATCTCGGTGTTGAGAAGAAGATGACGGAAGATCTAGAGGCTAAAATCAACCGATTTTGCATGCTTCACAATCCAGTGATGCAAAAGTGGATTTCACAATATGAGGATGCAAAGCAAGAGCGACAAAGGGCACGAATCAAGTGGAGACGGGGAAGACGACCACCGATGCCCTATCCAGCGGTTCTGGAGAGCCTACCAACCTTCATGAGCTTAAGATGGTTGCACAACCAATTGAAAAGCACACAACAATGCGGTGACAAAGTGACTGAAGAAGAGTGGGAGTACTCTCGGGGTTGCGCGACCAAGGTAAGTTTGCAATGTACGACTAGCAAGTGACTTTATTTATAAACGTTTGAACGGCCACTCATAATCTTTGTTCGTTGTAGTATAAGTCATACACAGCAGCATGGTGTAAAGGTCGACATTTTAGGGTGGAACGAATCGACAAAAAGCGTTTTACTCAAGATTGTGGAATCATGGCAAAATTTGAACAGTCTAGTCGACGACGTTCCTCTGATGCAGATCCTGTGGTGGCAGAACTCACTTACTTCGGCACGCTGCAAGAGATTTTGAGGATCGATTACAGAGGATTTTTTGTCGACTTGTTCGACGTGCAATGGTTCAAGCTGACCTAAGAGACACTTTCGTACTACCCGAGCATTGTGAACAAGTAAGTATGTAAATAGTTAACATCCCCCTTTTACAAGTTATGTGCTTGAAAGCTCTCATGTAAGTTATGTGGCTCTGGCAGGTAATATTTCATCCTACAAAGTCTACATCAAACTGGTGGTACGTCATAGAGGTAGCCCCTCGTAGTGCAAGGACGTATGAAGGCTACCATGTGCCAATCACAACGACATCAATGGAGGAGATCAGAGAAGATGCTCAATCAGAAGCCGTTGCGGTGGTGCCAGACGAGCATCAAGATGCTACTACTCTATATGGGGTGCATGCAGAGGAGCTACAAAATGAAACAGAGGATATGTGTTTAAACGGAGAGCTCTATATAGATATAGGAAGTTATGCTGAGTTATGCGAGGATGAGAGAGAGATCTCTTAAAGCCACAAATATTGTATTTGAACAATTTTGCTCCGTGTTGTAAAAGCTCTGGCTCTCTAAGTACCTTCCATGGTGTATAACGCTCTTTTCTACTCGCGCTCACATCTTTTGATTGAAAATTCTGAGTTTTCGACTTGCCTCTTCTATCACTCAATTCATTACGTCATTGTATTTATATGTGTCATTACGTCATTGTATTTAATGGTCTTTGCGTCATTGTCTACTCTATTCATTCAATATTAAGTTTAAATATTCGTGTGTTTAATGCAGGTATGGATGATGAGGAGTTTCTTTCTTCTTTGTCACCGCAGCAGAGACAGTGGTACGTGGAGCGTCATCGCTCTGGCGCATCATCGCGCGTTCCTACTCCATCCGCATCTCCCTCTCTTTCGGAGCATTCGGCGCGCTCCGAAGCTTCGGCGTCGACGAGACGAGCTTCACACTCGTCTAGACACCGGCGCTCTAGTGGTGGCGGTTGTTGTGGGGATTCCACCACTGATGCCTCCACACCGCCTCGTGTTCGACGAGGCTCTTTACCCTCCCCTTCTTTGCCCGCCCCCACACCAGCCACAGCATCGCCATCTATGCCAGGTTTTGCACGGCTGACTGTTCCTAGAAGCTACACACCTCTACCTACTCCGCCATGAGCCACCCCACTCGACACTCCTCGCTTCGGGGCCCAGACGCCGGTGGAGACACCTAACGTCCGTACCCCCATCGACACGCCGCTAGAGACCCCTGCCGGGACACCCAGGTTCACGCGTCACCGGCCAGAGGGCTTGCCTTACTCCGTCGACATCAGTGGCGGCATCATCATGGATGATGACGGCAAGAAGGTGATCTCGTGCATGCGTGGTCTTTGCTCTCAGCTGTTTAGACACTACATACTAAACAAATGGAGTGAAGTACCAAGTGATTTAAAAAACAGAGTCATCAGCATACTTCATTATGAGTTTCCCGTTCCAACACGGGATCAGCGCTTCAATGAAGACCTGATGAAGATTCGAATGCGCGAATACTGCAAACACAAGCGTTCCGAAGTGCAAAAAGCAATCAAGAATGGGTGGAACAGGCCAGATTGGCTGGCCAAAGAAGATTGGAAAAATGCGAAGAAAGCAGCGCGCGAGAATCCCGACAAGTGGAAGCAACAAAAGGATGCAGCCAGAGCGCGAGTAGAGGCAGGGAGCTCGCACCACTTGGGGAGCGGTGGATGGGCATCATTTGAGGCCGATTTTGTAAGTGTTTTCGCATTGCTCTTTATGTTCGATAGTTTAGGGTTTATGAGTTTTTAAATTCTAACATAATGAAATCTTTGTATGTTTTGACAGTGGTCGATGACAGGACGTGATCCCACACCGTACGAGTGCGAGTACGCAGGCAAGAAGGGCTTAAACGCCCTGATGGACATTCTCAGTTCTCGTGGCGGCATGGTTAGTATTAGGGTTTTCTCTTTTTTATTTTTTGTATTGTTTTATAAATGTCGTTATATGTTTATACTTACTGAAAGCTGTCTTATTGTCTTTTTTTGCAGAATCCAACAGATACGCCGCTTGGACGCGATGAGACGTCTGACTAGACGACGTCAGTTTAGCCGTAGCTAGATAGCATTAGTTTAGGGTTTCTCATAGCTTATGTATCATGAGACGGATTTTATACGTCTTTTTGAACCATGTATATTATTACATTTGTCACCGCAGTTCCTTTTGCCAATCAATTCTTCATGCCAATGATGTTGTACAATTGTCATTATTACATTTGCCAATCAATTCATTTTGCCTATGATGTGTACAATTGTCAATTTTGCAAACAATGCGTCTTGTGGGTGACTATTTTGGGTCTATTATCTACCCTTGCACTTTTTTTAAAAAGTGAATCAAGTACAATATGGTTGATGGGTTGCAGGGCATTCAATGCCCTGCCACCAAAAAAAAATTCTCTCGGCCGTCGCTATAAGCGTCGCTATTTATGGCTCTGTAGCGTCGCTATGAGCGTCACTATAGTCTTCTGTGTAAACGTCGCTATAATCGTCGCTATGAGCGTCGCTATATGCGTCGCTATATAGCGACGCTCATAGCGACGCATATAGCGACGTCTATAGCGACGCATATAGCGACGCTCTCGTAGCGACGCTTGTAGCGACGGTTTTAGCGACGCCGGGGGTTATAAAAACCCAGTGTATTTCCGTCGCTAATAGCGTCACAAGAGCACACAACCTCTTGTAGTGTGGAAAACCATCTCACACATTGTACCTTTCATAACCTGCCACTGAATCCAAGATCTGATTGATGAATGGAAGAGGATATGGGTTCTTCTTAGTGGCTGCATTTAACGGTTTAAAATCTACAAAAATCCTCCACTTCCCATCCTTCTTTGGGCTGATTACTACTGGACTCACCCATTCTGTGGTTTCCACTGGAACTATGAACCCTGCCTTCAATAACTTGTCCACCTCTTCCCGCAAGGCTTCCATCTGCTCTTGACCCATCCTTCTTAGCCTTTGCCTCACATGCTTAGCATCTTCTTTCAGCTCTATATGCATCTCTTCTCCTTTGAACCCTCTAATCTCTTCATATGAAGTAATGAACACATCAAGAAAACTAGCCAGCATGTGCAAATATATCTCCTTCCCCATAGCTGAGAGGTCTCCACTGATCATTTGTGTCATCAATTCTTGCTTCTTTGACAATTCAACCTTGGTTTGCATCAGCCCTTCAATCACTTCATAAGGCCCTTCACTTCCATCTTCAATCTCATTTGCAAATGCAACTAAACCAGAATCTTGGGTTTCTTTGTCCATCAGAAGAAATGCAACATCAACATACTCATCACTGCTAGTAGTACTATCACTATCCTCATGAGACACTGTGGAATAGTCTTCATCACTAGACTCATCCTCATCTTCATAAAGCTCTTCCAATACTTTCCTTGTGTCCATGTTATATAGCTTCTTGGCACCTGTCTTTCCATATAGGCTAATTGTACCACGTCCCCAATCTTGAACAGCTCCCACTACACGTAACAATGGTCTACCTAGTATAATAGGATATGCTCCCAACCCCGCTGGCATCACATGAAAATCAACCACCACCTTTGTATCATACGCCTCTACTTCTAAGATCTTTACAACAGCCAAACATTTTACTTTTTGATGGTTTGCCAATCTGATCCAAAATCCTGACACCCCAGTCACTGTAAGACCCATCTTCTCAATGCATGTGTGTTAGGACACATATTTGGGCTTCGCCATCAACATAACCTTGTCCTAGATTTTTTCTTTTGTGCCACACATCTACTATTGGACAAATGTCTGGTAGCTCATCCATTGACAACACCTTTACTGAACCTCTCTCTGGCTCTTTCTCCATTGGGTTAACCATCCTCTTCCATTGTCGCTTTAGCTTAGGCACCATCTCTATAAGCTACCCAAAAGTAACATATGCCTTCCTGCTTGTCAGATCCTCCTTCAAGTCATAGCTTAATTGCCCATCCCCTAGTGGAAAATTTGAAACATGAAACTTGCGACGAGCCCTCCTTTTCCTCTTGGCCTTGACATCCTCGCCTTCATGGATCTTTCCCTTCTTCTTACTAGGACCTGGGGTACTTCTTCATTCCTTGTCCTTTGTGGTCCTCTGCCCAATAGGAATCACTAATGTATCCTCCAAATTTTCTGCCTTCTCTAAGGTGACCACACTTATCACTTTTGTCTTTTCCTTTTCCTCTTGGGTTAATCCACTGGTTCCTTCTTCTCCCTTAATTTCAATGTCATAATCATTTGATCTAGTTAGCACCTGCCTTGGCAATGAATACATGTCTCCCCCCATCCTTGGTGGCTTATCACAGTGACTACCCATCATGAAGAAGGACTTACGGATGAAGTGTCAGTATCACTACCCTCCTCAATAATTGATGCTACTCGATCTAGCCTTGCCTGAGTTACACTCTCCTCAGTGGACACTAAGCTACCTTGATCACCTGCCACCTTTTGGTCTCTAAAAATGTGTCTTCCCAATCTTAAATTCATCAAACTTAGCAATGCAACTTAACACAAATCCAACCACTCACCTGGAAAAGGATCAGTTTCCACACAACTTCTTGCTTTGCCGCTGAATATACCTGTACACAAGCGTTTAATTTCGGCAATCGAATCAAAGCATTTAACCGCTAGAGGTGTTTTTAGTAATGATTAGTATAACTGGAGGGTTAACCTCAACCACTACTGTATTTTATACATTTCTGATGTTCTTGATTAGGTCTGCTAATCTGGAACTGTACTTCCCTCGGATGTTGGTCAATTTTACATGAAAAGTCTTAATTCCGTCTTTGCTCTGTCAAAAGGTCAAACAAGGTCCAAATTCACTTCTGAAAGAAGTTCTGGAACTCTTAAGTCAATTGGAACATCACTATATGTCCTCAGTCAGTTTTTCACTTCCATAAGCCCCAGTAGACATCCTACACGTAGGATGTCTGCTGCTCTGTTTTGCCTGGTTTTTGCACTGTAGACTCCCCTTGATGTGCTGAGTCCACATCTGTTTTTACTTTTTGATTTGGACACCTATAAGCTGGTCAATGGATCAGAAATCTGTTCCAGCAGCCTGATGTTGGTCTGACCAGTCAAATCAACTCCAATTTGGACCAAAATCGACTAGGAGACTTGCTTCAAGCTTTACAACGCTCTGCTATGCCGACATTCAATTTTTGGCTTCAATTTCATGCATTAGACATTCTACACGTAGCATGTCTAATTGCTCAAAATGGCTTCAAATGCAAAGCACAGACTCCTCTTGAGGTGCTGATCACTTTGGTATGCTCAAATCTGGGTTTGGAGTGCCAAATCACACAGAACACATCCTATGCATAGGATGTCTTTTTGGCCTGTATGAGCCCAGACTTGAGCCACAACTTCCCCTTGATGTCAGCAACCCAGTTCTATGCTTAGATTTTGGTTTGGATTTCAAAAGACCCCAATTTTGATTGTTCTAGCCCTTTTCCATCAAAGATGCTAAAGTCTGCGTAGAACCCAATTTTCTCACCCAATTGAGATCAAACCCTTCTCAAGCACTCAATAAATCATGCAGATCATGATCATGCAGCCATCGTATGGTTTTGGTCTTAAAGTAATGCCTTGGTACAATTTGGATAGGATGTCTGGCAATTTTTGTATATCTGGCCTTATCCTGTCAAGATATGGTCAAATTTCCACTTTCCAGGTGAAAATAGGGTAAAACCTATCTTCTGAACACACTGGCCAACTCAAAATTTCAAAATTCCCACCAGATCAGCCTGTAGACATCCTACGTGTAGGATGTCTCCTGGCTTAAAATTTATTATTTTTTTGACAGAAATGCTCTTGATGCTCTGCAGCTCTCTCAGGAACACTCACAGCAACTTTTGAACTTCACTTCAGCTTTCAAACACTCTTTTGTGTCTTTTACAACCTTGTGATGAACCTAACAACAAGTATAACATGCATGAAGTGCTCTAGATCATGAATCATGATGTCCTACTTACCCTATTCATACTCATCATGTGAAATACTGATATTGGTGTTTTGGTTGCTTCCTGGCCTCTCCGGACTCTCAAGCTCTCCTTTCACCGCTTCTACCACTCCAACTCCTACTCATCAGCTCAACTAAGGCCTAAAAACTATCTAAGTCTACCTAAGTCGAAGGATCTAGGCCAAACACACGCTCCCTAGACTCCCTCTAAGACCTAGAGAGTCCTACACCCTCTGATCCTATCTAAATGTAAAACGAGAATCTGGCAAGCCAGAGAATCCCTATCCTCAAGGACTAGTCTCGGTCACCTACCTAGGATTTTCGTCCCTGACAGAGCGGCGCCAATGTTGGCAGCTACGCCTTGACGGACGTCAGCACAACGAGAACTCACCTAACAAGATTTGTCAGCTAAGGACGAAGCTCGACCCATCGGCGCGTGGAAGCAAGCATAGGGTGTCAATCTACACTCGACTGCCTCTTAACTAATTCCTACAGAGGTCTCTACCCAATGTCTAAGCTACAACCTTCAGGAGTGCATAAGAAGAGGTTTCCTACAACGCTTCCAAGAGCCAAATCCCATCAAACATTCTCAAAACGCCACAAAACTGAAGGAGACCCTACTATCACCAATAGGTCGCTCTCCCTATGGTCTATGAACCAAAATCCCAACCCTAAACACCTGGTGCAAAATCACGTAGGATGTCTGGTCGAAATTTGCAGGTCGTCGTTTCCAAAAACTATCGTGCCTAATGTGTAGCTCTACACAATGCAAACGCGTGGATATGTTGAAATGCAAAAACAGATAACGTATGCTCACTGAATCACCAATTGAAGCTCGCGGGTCGAGCTCGCAAAACTGGACCGTACGCCCGCAATGTAGGTATTAACGCGTAACTCTCTTGGGGGGCAACACGCGGCACTTCTCCGCACTCTATTCCGACCACCGGTGCAAGCGTAGCGTCAAGATGAAACTCTCACTCTCTCTTGTACATAGTACGCTCACTCATAGACATAACTTTTTTAAAAATGACAAAAGTTTTTTCATTAAGGTCAAAAAGTGTTATAATTACCTTACAATCTCAAACACTAATGTTCTAATTTAACCATCTACTCAACTTAAATATAAAAAATGGGATACAATATGGAATCTTCTATAAGCCCCACTATTTACAACGGTGAAATGTCATTTTTTCTCAATAAATGAATAATTACAAAAGATAATATTCCGCCGAGCTCCATAGGGTGTGTCCCGCTGCTAACAGACACAGAGATTTCTGTTAGGGTGAGTATGTGTGTGGCGACCATTGGATTCAAGGTGTAGACATGGCTTCTTCACATAGTGCTTATTACCAAAATTCCACTAAATCCCCTCTCTCTTGATACAAGTGTTTCCAATCCCTCCCACCCAAATGCTACCAAGTGTTGACACCCCCGATAGTGACCTCTCAATACCTTTTTATAAGTGCTGGCTGATTTAGGTTTAGGGCGGTCTGATTAGGTTAGGGCCTTAATCAGGGAGACAAAGAAAGGCGGTGGACCTTAGATGGTTGACCCTTGCTTTGTCCTGGGGGAATTTAAAAAAAATGAAAACTCCTAGGTAGGCCTTTGTGACCATCACCTAGAGAGGGGTGACAACTTACAATTGGGGTTTTTACAAGGTTTGGTTTGAAACTGGGAGAAATGATGACAACATACGGATTTCACTGAAGAGGGCATCATGGACAAGATGCCTGCGAATGGCGGGTCTGGCTTGTGCGTGGATGTAGCGTGATTGCCAATTTTGGAGGCCAGCCAGGGCATGCCTACGACGTCTTTTCTTGTTTCGGTGTTGGCGGTGTGCAACTTGGCCGTCTTTCTTTTCTTTGTTGATGATGTCAATTCCTTCATTTTTTTATCTTCTTGTGTGTGCGTGTATATGCGTACGTGTATTGTGTGAATATGTGAGTGTGTGTAGACGTGTGTATATATCTGTGAGTGCGGTTTATGCGTGTCGGTGTGTGGGGTGTGTGTGTGTGTGTGTGTGTGTGTGTGTGAGAGAGAGAGAGAGAGAGAGAGAGAGAGAGAGAGAGAGAGAGAGAGAGAGATAGGCCTTTGTAATGCGCCTACGGGCTGTACGAGAGAAAGGGAGAGAGATGGCCGGCTCGAGTGAGAGCAAGATGGGGGGGTTGGTCAATAGGAAGAGAGGGGTGAGGACAAGCAGCCGGCGAGGGGGGGTGCGACTGAGGGGTGAGCAGGGTGTGGATTATGAGAGAGAGAGAGAGAGAGAGAGAGAGAGAGAGAGAGAGAGAGAGAGAGAGAGAGAGAGAGAGAGAGAGAGAGAGAGAGAGAATTTATAATGTGCCCTCGGGGCTGCTCACACAGAGCACGAGAGGGAGAGGTAGAACGAGGGAGATGAAAGAGAATGAGGGGGAGAGAGAGTGAGGGCTTGGGTGCATCGCGGCCCGCCAGTGGAAGGAAGACAAGAGGGGAGAGAGGGCGGGGAGAGTGAGGCCAAGGGAGTGTGGCGAGAGGGGAGAGGGGGGAGGGTGATATAGCGGCCCGCTGTGGAGAAGTATGGACGACCAAGGAGGGGTAAGAGAGAGAGAAAGATGGGGATAATATGAATAATGGAAGGGACAGAGGGAGACTTTTGTAAAGCATGGTGGCCTACCAGTGGATGGAAGACACGGGTAGTTCGTTTTATGCCCTTTGGGCTAGGCGACACAGGAGCAAAGAGAGAGAGATGGTGGGTTGGCGGAGCTAAGCAGGGGAAAGAGAGGCATCGCTGTCCTCTGGTGATAATGGAGGTGGTGTGGCTGCGGTCCGCTAGTATAGATGGGGGGTGGTGAATGTTCAAAGCAATGTTTTTATTGTTTTTTTGGTTTTGTGTTCCTCCCCGTTTGGGTTGGTTCTTGCGGCCGCAGTTTCAAAAACCGGCCATCCTTAGTGGACAGTGACGCGCTATGGCTAGGGGTGCCTTCAGAGCTGGGTTGCATGGGCCGTGTCGGCAGGGGAAAAAAAAGAGAATTTGTGCCTCACCGATTGACCGGGGAATTGTCAAGCTCTTAGGTGCTGTTGCCGTGCTTCGGGTAGAGGAAAGATAAATAAAAAAATCTTGATTTCCAAAAACTGGCTATCAAGAGGAGGAAATTTACATGCTTCAACCAAAGGGGTATGAAGTAAAAGGTAAGGAGAAAATGGTTTGCAGATTAAAGAAGAGCTTGTATGGTTTAAAGCAAGTATCAAGACAATCGTACTTGAAGTTCGACCGATGGATGCTGGATCGTGGATTCACAAGATGCAACTCGGATCACTATGGCTACACGAAGAAATTGGGAGATGGGAAGTTCGTCATCCTAATGTTGCATGTTGATGACATGCTGCTTGCAAGTGTTAACATGCAGGACAACAAAGACCTAAAAGAGGAGCTTTCTAAATCTTTTTCAATGAAAAATTCAGGTGCTGCAAAGAGGATACTTGGTATGAAGATATAAAGGGACAGGACGAGGAAGACAATAAATCTATCTCAGCAGGATTACATCAAGAAGGTACTAGAACGGTTTGTAATGCAAAATGCAAAAACAGTTTCTACACCTTTGGCTGGTCACTTTAAACTAACTAAGGATATGTGTCCAAAGACACAAGAGGAGATAGCCTATATGTCTAAAGTTACATATGATGCAGTGGTAGGTTCTCTTATGTATGCTATGGTCTAGACAAGGCCAGACATTGTAAGTAGGTTCATGGACAACCCATGTAAAGAGCATTGGCCAGTTGTGAAGTGGATACTTAGGTATCTAAAAGGGACAATAACAAATGCTTTGTATTTTGGAGAAACTGATATTTTTCTAGAAGGCTATGATGATGCAGATATGGTAGGTGACAAAGATACGTGAAGGACCACTAGTGGCCATGTCTTCACGGTTGGAGGCATAGCAATAAGCTGGAGTTCAAAGCTGCAGAAATTGGTCTCACTTTCTACCACAAAAGTAGAGTATGTAGCAATGATGAAGGAAAGAAAAGAAATTATGTGGCTTCACAGATTCTTAGAAGAGCTTGGATTCAAACAATACAATTGTGTCTTGTACACCGATAGCCAAAGCAATGTCCACCTTGCAAAGAACTGAGCCTTTCATTCAAGGACAACGCACATTGAGGTGATATATCACCATACGCACTCTTTTGGAAGAGGGACAACTAAAGCTAGGAAAGGTGCATACAAGTGAATCTCCTTTAGACATGTTTACAAAGGTGGTCAAGAAGGAGAAGTTGAGCTTTTGCTCATCTTGAATTGGCATTCAAGGATAAGAAGCCAAGATGGAAATCAGTCACAGGTTTGTTTTGGAGATCAGTCTCCAAGTGGGAGATTGTTAAGTATGGAGCCTGATTTACCCCTTGTAACTTTTTTTCTTAAAACCGCACATTTTTAAGGCTCCCGTTATGAGGAGAAGCCATCATACATGAAGAAAAATAACTCGCTGAAAAACAAAATCGCTCACCGGAAACCAAAATTTTCAGGGTGAGGGCTTCTCCAAAATATTCCTTTTTGCCAAAATATTATGGCCGCATGGCGGCCGAAAAGTGGTCAAAAAATGTCCAGTTGTTTGGTCGGCTGGACGGTGGGGCTGATAGTCAATGGCCGGTGGCCGGTGATTGGAAGTCAATGGTCGGTGGCCGGTGGCTGAATTGAATGGCCGGTGGTCGATTTCAAAGGAGGACTTGTCTTCTCAAGGGAGGCCACACATGGGCGGATTGGAGTGTGTTAGACGCTGGACACATCCTACGTTATTCATTTATTGAGAAAATCTGACTTTTCACCTTTGTAATTATTGGGGCTTACAGAAGTTTCCAGAGTGTATCCCATTCTTGACATTTGGATTGAGTTGATGGTAAAATTGGAACATTAGGATTTGAGATTGTAAGGTATTTATACCATTTTTTGACCTTAATGAAAAACCTTGTCATTTTAAAAAAGTTTTAAGTCTGTGAGTGAGCGTACTGTGTACAAGAGAGAGTGAGAGATTCACCTTGACGCTACGCACGCAAAAGTGCTCAGAATCAAGTGTGGAGAAGTGCAGCGTGTTGCCCCCAACGAGAGCTACGCGTCGATACCTACATTGCGGGTGTACGGTCTGGTTTTGCGAGCTCAACCTACGAGCTTCATCTGGTGATTTGGTGAGCATACGTTATCCGTTTTTGCACTGCAGCATATCCACGTGTTTGCATTGAGTAGAGCTACACATTAGGCACTTTAGACTTTTGACAACGACGACCTGTAAATTTTGGCCAGACATCCTACATGATTGTGCACTAGGTGTTTAGGGTTGAGATTTTGGTTCATGGACCTAAGAGAGAGCAACCTATTGGTGTTACTAGGGTGTCCTTCAAGTTCTGTGGTGTTTTGAGATCATTTGATGGTTATTTGGCTCTAGAAAGCATTGTAGGAAATCTCCTCTTATGCATTTGCGAAGGTTGTAGCTTAGACATTGGGTAGAGACCTCGGTAGGAATTAGTCAAGAGTCGGTTGAGTGTAGATTGACACCCTATGCTTGCTTCCACGAGCCTGCGGGTTGAGATTCGTCCTTAGCTGACAAATCTTGTTAGGTGAGTTCTCGCTGTGCTGAGGTCCGTCGCGGCGTATCCGCCAACATTGGCACCGCTGCCGGGGACGAAAAACCTAGGTTGGTGACCAAGACTAGTCCTTGAGGATAGGGATTCTCTGGCTTGCCAGAGCCTCGTTTTACATTTAGATAGGATCTGAGGGTGGAGAACTCTCTAGGTCTTAGAGGGAGTCTAGGGAGCATGTGTCTGACCTAGATCCTTCGACTTAGGTAGACTTAGGTAGTTTTAGGTATTAGTTGAGTTGATGAGTAGGAGTTGGAGTGGTAGAAGCGGTGAAAGGAGAGCTTGAGAGTCCGGAGAGGCCAGGAAGCAACCAAAACACCAATATCATTATTTCACATGATGAGTATGAGTAGGGTAAGTAGGACATCATGATTCATGATCTAGAGCACTTCATGCATGTTGTACTTGCTGTTAGGTTCATCACAAGGTTGTAAAAGATGCAAAAGAGTGTTTAAAAGCTGAAGTGAAGTTCAAAAGTTACTTTGAGTGTTCCTGAGAGAGCTGCAGAGCATCAAGAGCATTTCTGTCAGGAAAAAAATTAAATTTTAAGCCAGGAGATATCCTACGCGTAGGATGTCTACAGGCTAATCTTGTGGAAATTTTGAGTTGGCTAGTATGTTCAGAAGGTAGGTTTTACCCTATTTTCACCTGGAAAGTGGAAATTTGACCATATCTTGATAGGATAAGGCCAGATAAACAAAAACTTGCCAGACATCCTACCCAAATTGTACCAAGGCATTATTTTAAGACCAAAACCATAGGGTGGCTGCATGAGCATGATCTGCATGATTTATTGAGTGCTTGAGAAGGGTTTCATCTCAATTGGGTAAGAAAATTGGGTTCTACGCAGACTTTAGCATCTTTGACTGAAAAGGGCTAGAACAGTCAAAATTGGGGTCTTTTGAAATCCAAACCAAAATCTAAGCATAGAACTAGGTTGCTGACATCAAGGGGAAGATGTGGCTCAAGTCTGGGGTCAAATAGGCCAAAAAGACATCCTATGCATAGGATGTGTTCTGTGTGATTTGACATTCCAAACGGAGATTTGAGCATACCAAAGTGATCAGCACCTCAAGAGGAGTCCGTGCTTTGCATTTGAAGGCATTTTGAGCAATTAGACATGCTACGTGTAGAATGTCTAATGCATGAAATTGAAGCCAGAAACTGACTGTAGGTATAGCAGGGCGTTGTATAGCCTGAGACAAATCTCCTAGTCAATTTTGATCCAAATTGGAGTTCGTTTGACTGGTCAAACCAACATCAGGCTGCTGGAACAGATTTCTGATCCATTGACCAGCTTATAGGTGTCCAAATCAAAAAGTAAAAATAGATGTGGACTCAACACATCAAGGGGAGTCTATAGTGCGAAAACCAGGCAAAACAAAGCAGCATACATCCTACGTGTAGGATGTCTACTGGGGCTTGGGGAAGTGAAAAACTGACTGAGGACATATAGTGATGTTCCAATTGACTTAAGAGTTCCAGAACTTCTTTCAGAAGTGAATTTGGACCTTGTTTGACCTTTTGACAGAGCAAAGACGGAATTAAGACTTTTCATGTAAAATTGACCAACATCCGAGGTAAGTACAGTTCTAGATTAGTAGACCTAATCAAGAACATCAAAAGTGTATAAAATACAGTAGTGGTTGAGGTTAACCCTCCAGTTATACCAATCATTACTAAAACCACCTCTAGCGGTTAAATGCTTTGATTCGATTGCTGTGAGTGGTTGGATTTGTGTAAGTTGCATTGATAAGTTTGATGAATTTAAGATCAGGAAGATACATTTTTAGAGACCAAAAGGTGGTAGGTGATCAGGATAGCTTATTGTCCACCGAGGAGAGTGTAACTCAGGCAAGGCTAGATCCACTAGCACCGATTATTGAGGAGGGTAGTGATAAGGACACTTTATCCGATAAGTCCTTCTTCATGATGGGTAGTAAACAGCTAGGAGGTTTCACCTATGTGACGGACCAATGCCAGGAGGAAACACCTCCCTAAATCCTTTGAACGATTCCAAGTTCACTACAATCTTCTTAGAAGGAACAAACTCGAGGGGAGCCCTATTTTATTCTCACTATCGAGGACGCAAGTGTATTTGTATTGAGGCTCAGAAACTGGAGATAATCCGAGTCTATGATGATGGAGATAGATTCCGAGATGAAAAGGGGAACCACTATCTGATAGTTAGTAACCCTGAGGATTACAACAGATATGGAGATAACGTGGCAAAAGGAAAAATGGTTTCAGAAACTCAACAACTGCCACCAAACATTGATCGACCTGGAGCACTTTTTATGTACGATAAGAAAACAACCAGGGTCTCAACTTATAATGAGAATGTGGGAATTTACAAGCATGAAAGCGAGGGAATAGTCTCTTATTTCCGATGCAAAGAACCCTACCCAAACGAATTAAGCAAAGACAAGGTTCTTTACTTATTCTCTTATGAAACTGCTATGGGGAAGGATATTGCTTTTGTTGATAGGTACGGGCAAGAATACAAATGTGTTCTCCTAGAGGAGGTAGAAAAGGCAACAATTCTAGAAGCATCAACATATGCCCCAGAAGAAGTGCCAACAGCCACCTACACCCCTACCAAGTCGACAAATCCATTTTCATAAGAGTATGACGCGACCTCACATTCTACCCAAAAACACATGTTCAACTACCAGGACAAACCAGCAACTCAGCCATCATTGCAGGCATGGCTTCGACAGAGTGCAACATTAGAACAAGACCGAAACCGATATGGTTATCAAGCCGCACGAGGGCTAAGGGATTTACAAGAACCACCACTCTATTCACGATATCAAGGAGAGAGTAAGCCAAAAAATCAAGGGTGAACAGAGCTTGGAAGACCACCCATAGAGCGAGCTTGAAGAGATGAACCATCTCTTGCAAGAACCGTTAGAAATTATGGCTTAGGAGCACCATTGGGAGAGGAACCCACCCACTACCGAAGGGTAGAGGAGGTATATAGATTGGGATGAGGAGATCCAATTATGATATTTGTAGACCATCGTAGAATTAGACCTTCTCAAGTGCAAAAATGGGTAAACAAGAAATACATGGGATACAGAGATCCTAGAGGCCATGTAGCAGCCTTTATGCGTGTAATTAGAGCTGAAGAGGTGTTGGATTTCCCTACCCAATTTTCAGGGTTTGGACTAACCCTAGAGGATGATACTGCTACTTGGTTTGATTATGTGGAGCGTAGAGACTTTGAGTCTATGGAGGAGGTGTTTGACGAGTTTATTAAGAAATTATCATAAAGGGGGATAGCTCATAATACAGTCTCACAAATCCATAAATTCAAATATAAAGAAGGAAAATATGTGCGAAAGGCAGCCCTACGACTAAAAAGATATGTTAAGTTCTGTCCTGTTGAAGAACTGCCAACTCAGTCCAGACTTATGCTTATATTTATTCAAGGACTAAGGAATGCAGATCTCCAGAACGACTTACATATGAAGAGTAGCACGATGTTAAATGAGTCAACTAAGGAGGCTCTTTACCTTGTAGACAATTGTGCGGTCTACAAGGAGGATGAGTTCAAGGATCTTGATGACAATTCATCATCACAACAAAGTGGAAGCAAGCCCGCTAAGACAGCACCAAAAGGAGAAGTAGCTGTAATCCAGGAGCAGCTTGTAGAAGAAGTGCTAAAAAATATTAACCTGTATGCCAAACCTCAGGCTAAACAACCCAAGTGGTGTGCTATTGAACAAAAATGGACAAACCATGGGATGGAAGAATGTTATTATAACAAGGTATATGTGAGGGAACGACCTTATGCTCCCCAAGCTCCGGTAGCATCTCCTTAACTTCCATCGATGCCTAGGTATCAAGCAGGAAACCTACCAGAACCTGTAGGTGTAGAAAGACCACAACCAATGTTGGGGTAGCAACCACCCCTACCAGGATTACGACCAGTTGGCATAAGATACACACCAATAGTAATAGAACCAGAAGATAAGGCTTTAGTGCCTATGCATGCATATTACGAAGATCCCAAGGGATATGCTGCAAATCCTGTCTATTATCCACTGGAAGAATGCCCAATGCCAGAATCATGGAGCATGATGGAAAGTACAGGACCACCAACAGCTGCACAGGAAGTAGGAGATGGAAGATATAGCTTGGATGAACGGACATTATTGTTCATAGACAACGGAGGTATGGGTGGGTAGAGACATTCATACCAACAAAGAGGAGCTGAAGGAGCACCTCAACAACCTAAGGGACCCTGCTACAAGTGTGGAGGAGACCATTGGCTAAGAGATTGTCCTCATGATGACATCATTAGAGTCAACGCATATTGCACCGAGTGTGGAGTTACTCATTTGATTACGGATTGCCCTAAGAACCCCATCAAAAGAGCAAAAACAACCTTGAACATGCTGGAAGCAGTGACTTCTAGTGGAGGGTCAGAAAACGAGATAGTAATACCCAGGCAGTGACACGAGCCCAAGCTCAAAGAATGACGAATGAACCCATAATTGAAGAGCCAAAAACCGATGCCCCAAGTTCAGAAAGGAAAAATCAGAGAAGCACTTGGAAAGCTATAAAGACGCGTATGAAATCCAGGAGAGAACAAGAGCAAACCGCTCTATCCGAGGAGTTAAAACACACCAAGGATAGATTAGAGCAGTTAAAGGATCTAGCTGGTCTAAGCTCACACACAGTGCGGCAACCATAGCACCCAAGGAAATAGCAGAACCCAAAAGTGCAGGATCAAGAGGATCAGTGTTGGTAGAAAAGGTAAATGAGCAGTTAGATGCACTTTTGAAAGCTTACGAAGCCAGGCTCAAAAACAACCAAACCCAAGAGCAAAGATGGATGACTTATCCATATGCTGAGATAGAAAAACAGAGGTTGGAAATGTATCGAAAGATGATTGAAACAGCTCAATCCTTGATAGAAAACCCGCTTGGTAAACCTGCAAGTTGGCATGAAGTACCAGCTCCAACCCCTATCAAACCAACTTTAGAGAAACAAGAAGAAACAAAGGAAGACTCACGAATGACTCTGAGTCTATGAGAGAGCCTATCATAGTGCCAAACACAACAGATGAAGCAAGCGAGGGGTTCCTGCCTAAAACATTGGTAGAAATGGATAAGGATTGTAATGGTTTAGATGACCTGTGGAAGCAAATCCGTGATGCCAACGAAGCTAACAGGGTGAGGTACCACATGAATAGCACAAGAAAAGAGAAAAATGAGATCTTAACTCCTATTGAAGAATTTGAGTTAAGATCACAAATGAACTTTGATATGCATTCACAAGGGGGAGACCAGGGATCAATTAGTTCGGGGCACAGCCAACCAGATTCATTGAAAACTCTACCCTTTTTTGTAGGAGAGTATGAAGCCAAGTCTGAGGTGAGAGAAATCCCATCTCAAAGACTTTCTTCTAACAAAGTGATGGATTCACAAGGGTTGATTAAGTTAGTGTCCACCCCTGTGGCATGCACAATCACATTAGCCAAACTGCTAAGGTTACAACCAAACAGGCACAATCACATTAGCCAAACTGCTAAGGTTACGACCAAACATGTGGACCACCGTAGGAAAATGCTTAGAAAAATTTGGAGTGAAAGACCTTACCTCGAAGCTTCAAGAAGGGATCAAAGAATTGGACATGCCTCAACTAAACACAAGGCTAGTACCTTTAAACAAGGTTGGAGAATATTGCGAGGGAGAAGATGGAAACACCACTCTACCAGTAGAATTCCAAGGAGTAGTTTCCAAAGCTATTCTTTAAAGTGGAGCAGGAGTCGCTATTGCCACCCAAGAAGGCTTGGACACAATGAAGAACATCTATGAGTCAAAGAGCACCTCAAGGCAAGTAGCATTGAGAGCTGAACTTACCAACACCAAAAGGAATCATGGAGAGGATTCTACAAGCTTCATCAAGAGGCTCAAAGATCTATATCAACAACTAGTAGCTGTTGGAGACAAGATGACAGACAATGAGTTGTCTACAATCATCATCCATGGATTGAGAGAAGGATATGAAGGTCTTGTCCAAGGGCTTATTATCTTGAGGGAGAAGCCATCACTTGATGAGATGGAACAAATCCTTAGAGATGAGGATCAAAGGCAAGCAGCCATGAAGATCATACATGAAGGAGGAAAGAATACAAGTAGTACCACCAACAATGACAAAGCACTCTTTTCAGCAAGAGGAAGAGGAAGGACAAACACTCAAAGAGGAAGAGGAAGGCATCAACCCAACAACACTCATGATCAGTATTCTCATGAAGGTAACTCATCCTATCATGGTAGAAGAGGTCATTCATCTAGAGGTAGAGCAAGAGGAAGAGGTAGGAGCACCTACTACTCTATGCAATGTTATAAATGCTCAAAGTATGGGCATATTGCACGGGATTGCAGAAGCAACCAATCTGATTGGAAAGGAAAATCAACCAACTATATGGATGGAGACAAAGAAGAAGGAAGTTCAGATTGCTTTCATGAAGATACATCATTGATGTCCTTGGAGGAGATGGTAGCTCACACTCATGAAGACCCATGGTGGATTGATAGTGGGGCAAGCTCCCACATGACCTCACATGCTGAGTATTTCTCTAGTTTAGATGATACTCATAATGGCATCATATATACAGCAGATAGGACTCCTAATAGTATTGCAGGTAAAGGAGATATACCCATTCAATTGGGCACAGGGATGAAGAAGACTCTTGGAAATGTTCTCTTGGTACCATCCCTTACCAAGAACCTACTTTCAGTTGGAGCTATGACAGAGAAGGGCCTCAAAGTGGAGTTTGAAGGCCAACAATGCCTCATTAGAGATCCAAAGAATCACTACAAAGTACTTGCCAAAGGGCAAAAGCATGGAAAACTCTTCAAATTGGAAGGAACACCATCAGCATTTTCAGCCACAGGTGGTGGTGAATCAGCACCTATTTCAGCCACAGAGTTATGGCATAAAAGGTATGGGCATTTGAGCTTCAAAAGCATGTGTATGCTAAAGAGTCAAGGCATGGTTTTGGGCATTCCAACCTTACAAAGGATTGGGAAAGCATGTGAAGCATGCTGTCTAGAAAAGCAGTCTAGAAGCAAGTTTCCTAAGAGCAAGACTAGGTCACTTGGGATAATTGATTTGATCCATGCAGATGTGTGTGAATCAGCCCACACTTCCTCACTTGGTGGGCACACTTATTATGTGAGTTTCACTGATGACTTTTCTAGATATACTTGGGTTTACTTCATGAAGTTCAAGGCTGAAGTATTTCAGATTTTCAAGCTCTTTCACATGATGATTGAGAAGATGACAAGTAGAAGAATCAAAGCTCTCAAGTCTGACAATGGAGGAGAATTCTTATCCAAAGATTTCAGAAAATACCTCCTTGAACATGGGATCAAGAGGCAACTAACTTGTAGCTACAATCCTAAACAAAATGGAGTAGCAGAGAGGAAGAATAGGACACTCTTTGAAGCAGCCAAGTGTATGCTCAAAGACAAAGGACTTAGCAATAGTTGTTGGGCTGAAGCTATCAACACTTCATGCTATTTGATGAATAGGTCTCCTACAGATATCTTGAAGGGAATCACACCATATGAAGCTCTACATAAGGTCAAGCCAAAGGTAGATCACCTCAGAGTCTTTGGATGTTTGGCATTTGCTCACATTCCAGATGAGAAGAGGAAGAAGCTGGATGACAAGTCAAGGAGATGCATACTTGTTGGATATAGTGATGTAAGCAAAGCTTACAAGCTATATGATCCTATCAAGAAGGAGTCATTCATTTCAAGGGATGTCATATTTGATGAGAGTTCAAGCTTCAAATCAGCCACAAAGTCAGAGGATGCAAGCTCTCCATCACCTCTCAAGATGGACATACCATCCAACATGCAAGAGGAGATTATTGAAGAACTAGAGAAAGAAGATGAGGAGCATCAAGCACCCCTTAGAAGGTCTTCAAGGACTATAAGACAACATCAAGGATTAACATTTCACAGAGGTAATGAATCAAATTTTCAGCAATGCAATCTTGCACTTGTTAGCTCCATATTACAGCATGAAGAACCTACCACATACAAGGTAGCTAGTACCAAGAAGGAATGGAACCAAGCTATGGAAAAGGAGATGGATGCTCTCCACAAGAATGAGACATGGGATCTATGTACATTACCCCCCAACAAGAAAGCCATTGGATGTAAGTGGCTTTACAAGCTAAAGTTCAACAAGGAAGGGAAGATTGATAGGGACAAAGCAAGATTGGTAGCCAAAGGCTTTGCTCAACAATATGGTTTGGACTATGATGAAACCTATGCTCCTATAGCCAAGATGAGCTCTATTAGGTTGTCAATTTCTTTAGCTTCTATCTTAAAGTGGAAGCTTAAGAAAATGGATGTCAACAATACCTTTCTCAATGGGCTACTTGAGGAGGAAGTCTACATGCAACAACCAGAGGGATATGTTGTTGCAGGGAAAGAGGACATGGTATGTAAGCTCAACAAGAGTTTATATGGATTGAAGCAAGCTTCAAGAGCTTGGTATGGGAGGATTGACGATCACCTCCAATCTAAAGGATTTCAGAGAAGCCATGCTGATCACACTCTTTACTATAAGGTACAAGGCAAGGATATTATTCTTGTTATCATCTATGTGGATGATCTTATCTTGACAGGTAGCAATGAAGCTATGGTGGAGGATGTTCAATCTCAACTCTCCAAGGAGTTTGAGATGAAGGACCTTGGATATTTACACTACATCCTTGGTATTGAAGTCTCTAGGCTGAAGAAGGGAGACATCTTTATCTCTCAACAAAAGTACCTCCACTCCATTCTTTATAGATTTGGAATGATCAGCTCAAAGCCTATTTCTACACCTATGGAGTCTAGTCTTAGACTCAATAAGGATGAACATGGTATTCCCTATGATGCTACACTCTATAGACAGCTCATAGGTTCTCTTATCTACTTAACTATCACTAGGCCTGATATTTGCTTTGCTGTCCACTCACTTGCTCAATACATGCAAGCCCCAAAGATATCTCATTGGAATGCAGCCAAGAGAGTACTTCGGTACTTGAAAGGTACTCCTTCCTTAGGTATTTTGTATGGAGGAGACAAGCTGAATCTACATGGTTTTAGTGACTCTGATTATGCAGCAGACTTGGTGGATAGGAAGAGCATTAGTGGCAATGCTTTCTTTCTAGGTGCAGGAGCCATCTCATGGAGCTCCAAGAAACAAAACACCATCAGCCTTTCATCAACAGAGGCTGAATATAAAGCTCTTACTATAGCTGTTTGTGAAGCTATTTGGTTGCAAAGATGTTTGCAGGAACTTGGTTTCTATGGAAGTGGCCAAGCTACACCTATCATGTGTGACAACACCTCAGTTGAATCTTTAGCAAAGAATCTAGTGCTACATCAAAGGACCAAGCACATTGAAGTTAGAGAGCACTTCATCAGGGAGAAGGTGCAAATTGGAGACATAGTCTTACACCATTGCAGCACCATGGAGAATGTTGCTGATATCTTTACCAAAGCTCTAGGGAAGGAGCTTTTCTTCAAGCATAGATCAGCACTTGGCATGATGGAGCTTCCCTTAAGGGAAGGAATTGAAGAATAAGGGAAGGCTCTTCATGCAAGATCAAGCAATAAGGGAAGGCATCACAACAAAGCCTTCAACAATTTAATGTTTGGTTTGCTTTAGTTGTTTTTGATTTTAGGTTTTACTCTTTTCAAGATGCTTATGGACTTGAGGGAAGGTGTTAAAGTTACAAGTCCAACACATCTACTTGAATAAGGTGGGAACAAAGGCTTAAGCATGATGCTATGGTAGCATGATGACATGGTAGCTTAGGATGATGACTTGACATCATTTTGGATGGTCAATAACCCTTGCATCATCAGCTATACATGTTGAAACATCTACAACAACCACCAAGCAGTTAGGTGGAAAGGTACCTAAAAGGTAGGAGCAGATTCAGGAGGTGCAGCAGGCAGATTCGTAGGGATGAAAATAGCCACCTACAGCTGTGATCTCGTGGAGAAATACAAAGAGAATTTGTTCTACTCCATGTGGACTATAATCCTATCAGAGGGTTTATCCTGATTCAGCTTCTACTATATTTGGTGAAGGTGCCAAGTTGGCTGCCTGCAGAGTTGCAGACTGCACACAAAGGATAACCTGCCAACTTGGGAGCTACCTATTTGGAGATACAACCATGATCTCTTCTTGGAATATGAAGGAGATATGTTCCCCACATAATGGTGCATCTACCTACCAAAGGGATCCACGACTTATGCTCAACATTGAGAAATGCAGATATATAAAGATGTACCAGTACACTAGTTCAACAGAGAGACACAGAGTAGAAAGACAGAGAACAGAGAGAGACAGAGAACACAGAGAGAGAGCTAAGAGACCTTGTGAGGCTTAGATCATCTTGGATAGAGTGTTGTTATCTAGGAAAACACACTCATTGTACTTGGGACTTTAACCTCTAGCTTGGGTTTGGGGATCAACCATTCAGTCTCACATAAGTGCCTATACTGTGTACCATTGGTACTTTCCGAGTACCTGTCTAGGTACTTCCAGAGTACCATAACTGTCTGTTTGGTACTATTTACTCTCTGTTATTAGTACTGTTAAGATTGTGTCACAGTACCTGTATTGGTAGTCTGCAGTACCTGCATTGGTAGTTTGCAAGGACCAATATTGTATCTCAAGGAAGCTTCATCATCAATAAAGATATTCCTTTCAGTATATCATTGTCTCTCTCATATATTTCAGTTAAACACTTTTCATTCTCACACATATCTTAGCACAAATATCCATCCCTTCACTCGCCTAATTTTTCACACATTAGCAGGTGAAGAAATGCCAAATTGGATTAGTGGGTGTCAATTAAAAAAATATCATTTGCCACTAACCCAAGATATGCTTCAACAAATCCATCAATAAAAAGAACAGGTGGTAGCCTTTGCTCCGCAACCTCGGAAGAACCAGCTACCAGCAACGCAATCACTGGATAAAGAACCAAAAGGATGGGTGTCACTAAAGAACTACATGGCGAAGAAATTGGGAACTGCCAACCATGTTCACTACAAGCATAAAAATTCACCAACCGCAGTGAAAAGATCAAGGTTACCAACACGAGAAAACCAAGTATGGGTGCGGAAGGATAGAGGTGACAAGGCAGATAAACCACAATACAACAGAAAAAGTCAACCGAAGCAGACAGTTTAACCAAAAACCAAGGGAATAAAACAGATATGAATTCCAAAGAAAATGCTCAGCAACAACTTAAATGAGACTCGTATTTGGATCCCAAAACCGAAGCAATAGGAACTCCCTTCAGTACAAGCAAGATCGGCATGCACACAAACACAACATAGAAAACAAGCAAAACGATCCATGTGGGTGCCAATCAGCAGCAAAACAATGAAAACTGCGAAAGTAGCAATAAACTTGCAAAAACCACAAAAGCAAAGCTACAAATGGAAATCAAAAGAGACAAAGAATACGGACAATTCCATGAAGACAATTCTCTCCAAGGAGACAACTACAGCCATATCGACAATGGCGGTAACAAAACCGCCTTTAGCAAGAAAGATGATCAAACAGCGAGCAGTAGAGTTACAACTTTTACTTGCAAAGAAAATCTACGGACCAAATCAACAACAAATAGGAAACCTCGATGGCGAATGCCAATAAGTATCTTGCTTATACCCTCCTCTTGCACAACATTAATTTTTCCATGCATTGACCGAGTATGCATCATATAGGGCCAAATTACACGGCCAAGCATTAACACAAATTTTTTTTAATCCATGCACGGCACATACTCTGAGGTGATACCTTGTCGTCCGGGAGGACTCCGGCTAGGAGGAGGGGAAGGCATTCTCAAATGCGGACCCAATGGCAGAAAGAGCAAAAACGCCCATGTTTTCGACCATTTTTAAGGGTTGTTGTTTGATTGCAATTTTTTTTGGACTAACCTAAGTACATATGCCCTTATACATCATGAATCTACAAGTATGTGGGGCCAAACACCAAATCAAGCTCCCTAGGTGTGTGTATATAAGTAAAATTAACCATTTTTTTGGCAAAATATTGGTAAAACAAAGAAATCCAAACATAAAAATTGCATGTGATTGTATATAGTGTTTTGCGGTGATGTTTTTGATTTATTATGATTTTTGGAGATTTTTTGGGTTTAATTTGCTATTTTCCTTTTAATTTTACTAATTTTCGGTAGAAAAACTTCAAAAATACAAAAAGCGGGTGAAAAACGGTTGTAATGAAAAATAAAAAATATGGGGATGATCAATGACTATAGGAAAACCTATGGTACAATGGGGGTGCAATTATGAGACTGAAGCGGAAAGCGTGTTTTCGCCAGATTTTCACCGAAACGTCAAATTTCTCGAAAACTGGGCAAATGGAGTCCAAATCAATAAATCTTTGAGCCTAAACTGCATCTCGCAAGAAGTTGGGAGTACATGTCAAATTTCATGAAAGGTGGTTCGGGGACCCCCATTATAAGAAATTTTCACTTCATTTTAAGCTCATTTTCACTATTGCCATTTGAGAGAGAGCTTCTGCCACCTAGACGAACGGAACTTCCAGCAGCTTCTACGACGCGCATGACTACCTGACAGGCTCTAGACATGAGAGGTAGGCTCACCACCTTGAGCTTTTCGTGCATGTTTATTGTTTTGTCGCGAAAACTAGCGTAGGGTTCACACAGAAAGCGAGCAGTAGAGACCTACAGGTAGAAGTGACCACCTAACGGCTAACCCAAAAGCAGTGACACTTCATCAGTAGCTTACTCTAGCATAGGAGACCACTTCTCAATGCCCAAAGGTAGTAGAAAACCATAAAAAAAAACCATAATTCCTAGAGCCCCGCAAGGGGCCACCAAATGGGAAATGGGTGGAAAAGCGCCCAAATGCTACCAGAACTCATAGGTAAGAGCATCTCGACATGCTTGACAAGTCTATATAGCCCGCATGACCATACGGTGACCCAAAGCGGCACTAAACTTCAGAAACGGCATCAGACACACAAAGCGTCAAATAGCTCTCGCGGCCAAATTGCATGTCCGTTTGCCACCAAACTTCATGAGCGGCTTTCCTAAACCATCAACAACCAAGTCCTATGGTGATAGACCACCACAAGTCATTGACTATATGAAAACTCAACCACAGGCGCTTCTGGAGTGACAAATTGCCAAATGGAGCTCCAATGAAGCCAAAGTCGACAAAAACCATATGGCGAGGATCCCCAAGGGATCGTGAAGCTATGGAGACCAACATCGAGAAATTTCATCGCCCAAAAGCACTCCAAAAGTCAGAAAACGGCTCGGAGGCTCTGAAATCCACATAGGGAGTTTCTCAAATTGACGTTTTTGTTGAAATAATGCTTAAAAGGGACTCAAGGAGACTTAGTGCACGTACTAGTAGCACCTCCAATATAATTTTCATCAGGAGATATCCTATGCGTAGGATGTCTCAAGGCCAAATCTGGGCACCAAACCTAACATTTCTCATCACACAGCTTCTGAATAGCCTGTACATGCTAGCCACCAAGTTTCATCACATTTGGACAAAAATTGACCTCATATGCATCAAAAAACGCAAAGTCAGAGCATAGAGGCAATAATGGGCCATAGACCTACCAAAACTTGTCCAAATCAAATGAAACTTGCATAATACACTCATGAGCACATTGACAAGCTATCTGTGGGGTCACAAATGAAAAATGATGAAATAGACATCCTACGCGTAGGATGTCTAAATGACCAAATTGGCCCCCAACTGATATTTTTCAGTTCCAGATCTCTTTATGACACTTTCATAAGCCCATATATCAAGTTTCAAGCCATTCCCATCACATTTGGCCCCCAACACCTCCAAGATGCACTTTTTGAGCCCAGAAACACTATACATGCTCTTACCAACACCAATTCTTGTCCAAATCAAAATCCAAGAGCAGGACCATGTTCCACATGCCAAGAGCTACCCACAGAACCAATGTCAAGCTATTTTGATGAAAAAGACATCCTACACATAGGATGTCTCCAGCATGATTTTGACCTACTATGCAAGAACTGACTTCATAGGGGCCATTAACATGGTGCAAGGAGCATGTATATCAACTTTCAATCCATTCAAATATGGATTGCCACTTGTTGAGGACATCCTACCCAATTTGTAAGCCAAAAGCCTGAATCTTCCCAGAAATACACTTTTTGATGCCCAAACCCAATTCCAATCACATAGCCATGTTCAACAGGTCAAGGACCACCATCATACCAAGTTTCACAAAAAACAGGCAAGATAGACATCCTACGCATATGATGTCTAAATGGTAATTTTTGGCAAGAATGATACTGTGAGCACATGCAGACTTTCCCTAGTTCCTTTTAAGTTTTATTTTCAATTTTCAAGTCATTTAGATAGTTAAAACTCAGTTTCTCAGCTGATATGGAAAAAACGCTAACTTCGGACTACTGAGTGCAACAGGATCCATGGCAGCCGCAAAATCACCGGCAAAGAAGAAGAGAATGACAATAAAAGACTACTTGGAAGAAGTAGAGCCATTTGTGATCCCAGAAGGAACCCTGAAGCCAACCATCACATGGATTCAGGATGATTTTCTAGAGTCCAATGATTTAAAGATCTACCAAGGCGTGTTCAAAGATACTCAAGGAAATGCAGTAGAGCTACCTATGATACCACGGGAGCTCAACGAATTTGTCAGAAGCAAGATGGGAGATTATCTGGAAAAGCTGGACCTTCATAACTACTTTGAAGCTTTGCCAACGGGGATTGACAGCAAAAGAGTGTGGGAATTTGTAACCACTATCAAAGAAGATGGAGTGGCTAGAGTCACTGATTTGCAAGGCAAGCCGGATACCATGGTTGTCATCACAGAGAGGGTGGTGGAAGCCGCTCTTGACATCTCCAACAAGGGAGATAGTGTGACAAAGAGTCGAGATGAAGTCAAGGTGTACTCCGAAAAGAAGAACAACTACACTTTTGAAGACATTGCAAACCCAAAAGTGGCTATCATGAGCCAGCTCTACAACCAATACTTCCACATGTGTACAAAGTGGACACAAAAGTACAGAATGCCACCAAGAGCCATTGCCACCACCTTCACCTGGGCAATGCAAAGAGCAAGCCAAAAGTGATCAATTATGCTGCCTACATCCATGACAACCTGGTGAAGATGGGGAGAAAAAATCCCACCTACATTGTACCTGCTGAGCTAATAACAAAAGTGGTTTACGAAGCACTGCATGCCAAGGGAAACTTCCCTGAAACTCCTTCACAAAATGATTGGTTAAAGCTGAAAGAAGATAAAGAAGAAGAACCTCCCAGGGCACCCAGAGTTGCCACGCGTTTGAAGCACTGGTTAGAAACCGTGCTAGAAGAGCCACCGTAGTGGCAGAAAGGAAAGAAGGAAAGTGTACAAGTGCTGATCAAAGAAACCAAATCACAAAAAGAGACACGGCTAGAGCGACTAATGGAAATCTTCAGAGCCGAAAGAGCACTCAAGGGAGATCTAAGAGAACTATGAAAGCCCTCCCTAGAAGCCATGTCGGGATCGTCTCGAAGGGTGCACCGAGATCGGTTTGAAGACTACATCAAAAAATTTGAGATCCTGGATGCTACGACAGAAAATATCCCTAATGTCCCTTTTACAGAAGAAGAAGTGGACGAAGTACGACCGCAACTACTGGAAGAGCAGGAAGGCCAAGAAAGGGAGAGAAAGACCAAGGTGGACCGGGACTTCAAGAAGAAGCCAGCAACTCCACCGTCAAGCAGGGAGTCCAACCCACCGCCATCACCACCTCCTCTTAGCCCTCCACAAACCCAACAAAAGGAGGATGAACAAGAAGATTCAAAGCAAGAGAAGAGCCAAGAGAAAGAGTAGAAAGAAGAATCTGAACCAAAAGAGGAGAAGTTAAATCCAGAAGAAAAGAAATTCAGAATATTTCTTGATCTACTAGCTACGGGTTACTCACGAGAAGAGGCAGCCACTGTGGCCTTTGAGTTGGCAAGCACAAGGCCCAAGGAACAGATGCGGAGCCTGCGGTTAGTGGAACTGAAAGAGATGGCAACTGATACAGTGGATCTACAGCCACCGACCAATGACTAGGATGTGGTGATGCACAAGCTAACCGGGCTCAGGGAAAGATCAATGGCCACGGAAAGTGAGATTGATAATCTCAAAGCCAATAAATTTCAGATCAAGGCTGAAGTCGACACACTACAAAGACAAAGCCAAGAGAATATGGACAAACACACAAAGCTGCAAGCTAGTTTGGACGCGGCATTACAAAGATGCCAGGAGATGGAACGAGAAAATCAGGCAGCAGAAAACAAGCTTCAAAGAGCTGAAGAAGAATACAAGAAAATCAGCAAGTCATTCACAAATGCAGAGAGAGAAAGGGACAACCTAACCCTACAACTTGCTGAAGAATCCAAAGAAGTGAAAACCCTAAGGAATGCCAAAGAAAAGGCAAAGATAGAGCATGAAGCGAGCCAGGATGAAGTGATCAAGCTGAAAGATCAGATTAAAGTCAAAGATCAAACCATCCAAAGGCTACGGGCATCTCCTGCCAGAGTCAGAGCTACTAGCTCGACTGGCACCACTTCAGAGAATGAGCTATATGAAGAACAAATGAAGGAGCTCCAAAAGGAGTTAACACTCGAGAAGCGACAAAGGCTGATGCTGGCCAAGGGGTCTATGGTAATGCAAAACCGCTTAGAAGAAGAAAATCAGGCCATGAAGAGTGAGTTAGAAGCCATCAAGAGAAAGCTCGAGGAGGCAGAAAAGATAAATGCAGATCTAAATGACCTCCTAGTAAACATGGGAGAGCAAGTAGAAGACGAAAATAAGACACTTCAGAAGCAAATAGAGAGCTGAGAGGCCATCAAAAAATTAAAGAGTAGCAGTTTAGCACCAGGCCAGCATCCATGGAGGGTATTGACATAGAGAATGTGTCAGATCCAGTGGACACCACCATGCAAGAGGAAATCCTAGTGGGACCCTCACAAGAGCCACAAGATCTGACACAAGAAGAAGAAGAGAAGCTGCAAAAGGCCATAGAAGCGGCAATCAAAGACACAACCATAGAAGCATTGGAGTGGGAGTAGAGGGTGTTTAAGTCGATGACTATTCAGAAGATAGATGCCAGTAACCTTCGGCGTGAATGGCTACAACCCTCTCTCCCATATCCTCTGCTAAAATATGAAGCTGTCACAATCAACAAACAAATAAAAGAGGAGCCAACAGTGCCATTGTACAAAGTAGATATCTCCAAACCTGAAGGAGTCAAGCTGATAGTGGACTCTCAGCCTAGGTGGAGAAAGGCATGGCTGACAAAGTATCCTCAATATCTAATTCATCTGGTAGAGGCACCTAAAGTGATAAGAGATAACCTTAGTTTCTGCCCTCTACCAAGGAGGAGGACATGGAAAGCCCATGAGTTGTTGCAGAGAAGCCAACCCACTTGGCTAAATTACCCAAAGCTGCCAGGCTTGAAGGCAGGCGAGAGACTAAGTGAGCAATACATGGTGAAAACCCTAACGAGCGCCATCAAATTGTTCACTGGCTCGCTTGACCTATCTTGCATCATGATGAGAAAGATATGTAAAACACTTTTGGAAGTCTGCAAGAAATGACATCATGGGAGCCATTACCATGGTGCAAGAAGCTCATATATCAAATTTCAGCCCATTTGAATATCTTTTCCACCTGTTGTGGACAACCTACCAATTTGTGATCCTAAAGCTTGAATCTTCCCAAATATGCACTTTTTGATGCCCAAACCAATTCCAATCACATAGCCATGTTCAACAGGTCAAGGAACACCATCCTGCCAAGTTTCACCAAAATCTGATGAGAAAGACATCCTATGCGTAGGATGTCTAAATGATAAATTTTGGCCAGAATGATGCTGTGAGCACATGCAGGGTTTCCCAAGTTCCTTTTCAGTTTTATTTTCAATTTCAAGTCATTTGGATAGTTAGAACTAAGTTTCTCAGCTAATATGGAAAAAACGCTAACTTCGGACTACTGAGTGCAACAGGATCTATGGCAACCGCAAAATCACCGACAAAGAAGAAGAGGATGACCATAAAAGATTACCTGGAAGAAGTAGAGCCCTTGTCATCCCAGAAAGAACTCTAAAGCCAACCAGCACATGGATTCAGGAGGATTTGCTAGAGTCAAATGACTTGAAGATCTACAAAGGTGTGGATCCTGAAGGAAACTCAGTAGAGCTACCCATGATACCAAGGGAGCTCAATGATTTTGTCAGAAGCAAGATGGAAAATTATCTGGAGAAGATAGATCTCCATAACTACTTTGAAGATCTGCCAGCGGGAATCGACATCAAAAGAGTGTGGGAGTTTGTAACTACGATCAAAGAAGATGGAGTTGCCAGAGTCACTGATCTGCAGGGCAATCCAGACACTATGATTATAATCACAGAAAGAGTGGTGGCAGCACCACTAGACATCTCCAACAAAGGGGATAGTGTGACAAAGCGCCAAGATGAAGTCAAGGTGTACACCAAAAAGAAGAACAACTACACTATTGAAGACATTGCAAACCCTAAAGTGGCGGTCATGAGCGAGCTCTACAACCAGTATTTTTGCATGTGTACAAAGCTTCCGTAGAAGTACAGAATGCCACTGGGAGCCATTGTTACCACCTTCACCTGGGCAATGTAGAAGAGCAAGTCGATGGTGATCAACTGTGCTGCCTATATCCATGACAATCTGGTGAAGATGGGCAACAAGAATCCCACCTACATTGTGCTAGGTGAACTGATAACAAAAGTGGTTTATTGAGCATTGCACGCCAAAGGAAACTGGCTTGACCCTCCATCAAAGAATGACTAGCTAAGGCTTAAATAATATAAAGAAGAGGAACCGCCCAAAGCACCCGGAGTAGCCACAAGGTTGAAGCGCCGGTTAGAGACCGTGCAAGAGGAGAAGCCAAAGTTGAAGAAAGGAAAGAAAGAAAGTTTACAAGTGCCAATCAAGGAGACAAAATCGAAGAAAGCGGCATGGCTTGAAAGATTAATGGAAAGCTTCAGAGCCAAAAGAGCACTGAAAGGAGATCTAAGCGAGCTGTGGAAGCCCTCACTAGAGGCCATGTTGAGATCATCCCGAAGGGTGCACAGAGATAGATTTAAAGATTAAATCAAAACCTTTAAGATCTTGGACGCTACAACAAAAAATATCCGAAATGTCCCTTTTACAAAATAAGAGTGGATGAAGTACGACGACATCTGCTAGAAGAGTAGGAAGGCCAAGAGAGAGAGAGAAAGACAAAGGCGGATAGGGACTTCAAGAAGAAGCCAGCAACTCCACCACCAAGCCCAGAGCCCAGCCCACTGCCATCACCACATCCTCTTAGACCACCTCAAACCCAACAAAAGGAGGAGGAACATGAAGATTCTAAGCAAGAAAAGAGCCAAGAGCAGAAAGAAGATGATGAACAGAAAGAGGAAAAGGTAGATCCAGAAGAAAGGAATTTCAGAACATTCCTTGATCTACTAGCGGCTGGGTATTCAAGAGAAGAGGCAGCCACTATGGCATTTGAGCTGCCAAGCACAAGGCCCAAGGAACAAAAGCGGATCCTACGATTAGTGGAACTAAAAGAGATGGCCACTGATACAGTGGACCTATAGCCACCACCAAATGACTAGGATGTGGTGATGCACAAGCTAACCGGGCTCAAGGCAAAATCATTGTCCACAGAAAGTGAGATTGACAATCTCAAATCCAATGAAGTTTTTATCAAATCCGAAGTAGACACACTACAAAGTCAGGGCCAAGGGAATATAGAGAAGCAAGCAGAGCTACAAGCCATTCTTGCCACGGCATTGCAAAGATGCCAGGAGATGGAACGAGAAAATCAGGCAGCAGCTCAATGAATGTAAAGAGCTGAAGAAGAACACAAAAAACTCAACAAGGAATTGACAGATACGGAGAGGGAAAGGGACAACCTAACCCTACAACTTGCTAAAGAATCCAAGGAAGTGGAAACACTGAGAAATGTCGGTAGAGCTAGAGAATGAGGCGAGCCAGGATGAGGTAATAGAACTTAAAGACCAGATGAAAGTAAAAGATCAAACCATCCAACGGCTACGGGCATCTCCTGCTAGAGTTAGAGCTATTAGCTCGACTCACACTACTTTAGAGATGGATTTATATGAAGAGCAAATGAAGGAGTTAACATTGGAGAAGCGGCAAAGGATGATGATGGTCGAGGGCTCTGTAGTAATGCAGAACCAATTAGAAGAAGAGCACAAAGCCATGCAAAATGAGCTAGAAACCATTAAAAGAAACCATGAGGAGGCTAAAAAGATAAATGCCGATCTGAACGACCTCCTTGTGAATATGAGAGAACAAGCTGAAGCAACAAAGAAGACATTTCAGAAGAAAATAGAAGAGCTGAGAGGCCAGCAACAAACAAAAGATCAATTTAGCACCGAGCCAACAGCCATGGAGGGAATAGACATAGAGAATGTGGAGATCCACTGGACACCACCATGCAAGAGGAAATACTTGTAGGAACCTCACAAGAGCCACAAGACCTGACACAAGAAGAAGAAGAGAACCTGCAAAAGGCAATAGAAGTAGCAGTCAAAGACATAGCAAAAGAAGCATTAGAATGGGAGCAGAGGGTCTTTAAATCAATGACTATTCAGAAGATAGATGCCAGCAACCTACGGCGTGAATGGCTACATCCCTCTCTCTCATATCCTCTGCTGAAATATGAAGCTTCCACAATCAACAAGCAAATCAAAGAGGAGCCAACAATGCCAGTGTACAAAGCAGACATCTCCAAGCCTGAATGAGTCAAGTTGATAGTCGACTCTCAACCCAGGTGGAGAAAGGCATGGTTGACAAAGTATCCTCAGTATCTAATCCATCTGGTAGAGGCGCCTAAAATGATCAGAGATAACCTAAGTTTCTTCCCTCTACCAAGGATGAGGACGTGGAAAGCCCATGAGTTGCTGCAAAGAAGCCAACCTACTTGGCTGAATTACCCGAAGCTTCCAGGCTTGAAGGGAGGCGAGAGAATAAGTGAGAAATACATGGTGACAACCCTAACGGGTGCCATCAAATTGTTCACTGGCTCGCCTATCCTATCTTGCATCATGATGAGAAAGATTTGCAAAACACTTTTGGCAGTCTTCGAGACATTCAAACCAGACCAGGCAACAGATAGTATCTTCTTCTTTCAAGATACATGTAGAGGCGCATACGATCTGTCTGTTAGCCATCCCACGAGGTGCATTGTATCAAAGGATCATGTTTTTGCCATCTTATCACCTCGAGGCCTTTGAAGAAGTCTTCTACACCGGCTTCTTCATAATCAACACAGATATATTCGGCCCGACGCTACTAGCTCAACATGCAAGATATGAGTCACTGCTCAAGATGAGAGAAAGCCTACGATAAAGAAGCAGCTCAACAGCCATGTCGGGGACGACATGAACAAGGAGGGGGGGAGTGTTAGAGGCTGGACACACCCTATGAAAAATGATTGCTCGACGGAAGATTATTTTTTGTAATTATTCATTTATTGAGAAAACTCGACTTTTCACTTTTGCAATTTTTGGAGCTTACAAAAGTTTCCAGATTGTATCCCATTTTTGACACTTAGATTGTAAGTTATTTATACCACTTTTTGACCTTAATGAAAAACCTTTGTCATTTTAAAAAAGTTTAAGTCTGTGAGTGAGCGTATTGTGTACGAAAGAGATGGAGAGCTTCATCTTGACACTACGCATGCACCGATGGTTGGAATCGAGTGCGGAGAAGTGCAGCATGTTGCCCCCGACAAGAGCTACGCGCCGATACCTACATTGTGGGTGTACGGTCCGATTTTGCGAGCTCGACCTACGAGCTTCATCTGGTGATTCGATGAGCATACATTATCCATTTTTTCTTTCTAGCATATCCACGCGTTCACATTGAGTAGAGCTACACATTAGGCACTTTAGTTTTTGGAAACGACAACCTGCAAATTTCGGCCAAACATCCTACATGATTGTGCAGCAGGTGTTTAGGGTTGGGATTTTGGTTCATGGACCTTAGGGAGAGCGACCCATTGTTGTTAGCAGGGTCTCCTTCAAGTTCTATGGCATTTCGAGATCGTTTGATGGGTATTTGGCTCTAGAAAGCGTTGTAGGAAATCTCCTCTTATGCACTCCTGAAGGCTGTAGCTTAGACATTGGGTAGAGACCTCTGTACGAATTAGTCGAGAGTCGGTCAAGTGTAGATTGACACCCTATCCTTGCTTCCACGCGCCTACGGGTCGAGCTTCGTCTTTAGTTGACAAATCTTGTTAGGTGAGTTCTTGCTGTGCTGACGTCCGTCATGGTGTATCCGCCAACAGAGTGTCTGATTTGGACTTATCTACACAAGGGCAACTACACATGGTTGCCTCTCCTGAGAGAGGGCAGGCCTTTTGGCCTATAAAAGGAGGCCATTTCTACACACATTTCACAGTGTAAAGTTGATGCGACAAGGTGGGTGTGAGGTGGTGAGAGTGAAGCAATACGGGATCTCTATTAAGGGTATAATCCCTTTGTAACCAACTTCTAGTTTGAAGTACTAAAGTCATTAAGTGGCTGCTTTCCTGTGGATGTATCCCACATTGGGTGAATCACATATATCATGTGTACTCTCTCTCTCTCTCCATTAAGTAAGCTACTCAATTATCTTCTTAGCTACGTCATGTTTCCTAACAACACCTTCAAAAATGGTGAGAGCTAGCAGGGAATGAGGATAGATTGAGAGGAAGAAGATGTATCTTACGAGAAAGAAGTATTCTCCTCACACAATCACTCTAATAGAATAGCTTAGCTTAGTAATTAGCATGGTAGCGGAGGTGAGCATGCCATTGAATCTTGGCTCTTGGTTGGATTTACATTCCATAGCTAAGAATTGTTTGTGTAGGCCTCCACTTCTCAATGCTTAGAGAAGAAGATGGAGTTCTTCTTGCACACATGAGTTGTGTGTGTGTGTGTGTGTGTGTGTAGCATTGTGTTAGAGTAAAATGGAGCCTTTTCTCTCATCTTGGTTGACCCCTCTTGCTATTGCTCATGCTAGCCTCCCATTCAATCTTGTAAATCTTAGCCAATCACAAATTAGAAGCATAGTTGATAGCCTTTTGACAAGTGTTCCCCTTTCCCCTTTTGTGAGAGCCTTAGGTAATTAAATAATTCAATTAAACTCTCATTGGACCTCTTAGTCTTATGGACAATAGGAATCAGGCAAGCCATTGAGTTGTTGAATGCTCATGGACCCCTTGGTAGAGTGTCCAATAGTCTTCTAGGGAGCTTGATTTCTATTGGTTCTTTTATCAAGCATTTTTAAATTGATTAGACTAAATTTACTCTAGCCTAATTCTCACTGGTCCACCTGTATGGCCATCCAATAGGATTTGAGGGGTGATTTGGTTCTAGGAGCCTGACAAGTGTCCAAGATTCCCTTTGTGTAAAGGGGGAGACTTGGAGTCTGTGTGTGTGTGTGTGTTTCTCTCTCATCCCCTACTAAAAGGGCTCTCCCCTCCTTCCTAGGGATGCTGGAAGACTTTTTAGTCTTCCCATGACCATCCAATATTCCTCTTGATTTGGCCATTGGATAAATGAGTTTATAAACCTTAGTATATGAAAGTCTTAATGGAGCTGAACCTTAGGTCTTTTAGGCCCCATTTAAGCACATTTCTCTTTTACAAGCTGTCCCCCTTTGAATCCCTATTTTCCCACCTTTGGATCACTGAGAGAGACCGGTTTGTTAGCCTTACCAATATTCTATTTTTACTCCCCTGGTACATTCCCATATTAAATGATCAATTTAACATGAGAGAATCATTTGGGAGTATCAAATATAAGTTTTTATGACACACTCACCCATGGAGACGTATGCACAACAATGAAGAGGTGATTTGGATAAATCTTGATGCCTACCACCACTTGTGATGCCATCCAAAGCTTTCCTCAAAACTAGGGGCGGGTGGTCTGCTGACACACCTAGAAACCCTTCTTGTCCCCACAAATTCATAGCCCTGTCATCTTTTATTTAGTATTTCAATGCCTCGATCATAAGACCACTTGGATCTTCAGCTTATTGATTTTGAATCACCAAATCCTGATCGCGTTTTCACCACCTCAACCCCACCAATCGAGGCGCTCAAAATGGGAAAAATTGTCTGGCACCTCCCCTTTGACAACTGCAACCAACTTCCACCTAATATATCTTGTTGCCCATGAATCTGATTGACAAGTCATTAAATCTTATTAATTCCACATAGTACATACCACCATGTAGAACCCTGGAAAGGCCAAAAGAACCCAAGATGGCATGCCTACCAATATGATCAATTTGAGACACAACTAGTCCCCCGCCAAAACTTTAACTGACCATAACTTGCCCATCCGAGTATTGATTGAAAATCCATAAATATTGGCATAGCCCTAGATTTGAGCACTTTGAATCTATCTACTTATGTCAACTCTAATCATTCATCTATACCTGCCCTATCTGGCAACGATCTACAAAGCCTTCTAAGCTTAGACTTTGATATCTTTCACACCATATCTTTGTTTGAGTAGCCGTCTAGACCGGATCATAAATCCTTTCAAAGGCCACATGCCAAGTCACAATCTCAGCACTCAAGACATCTCAACCCACTAGCTTGACTGGCTCAGTGTTTGACTTTGTGAGGTGATTCCAAACTAGTACATTCCTAGATCGGCCATTTGGGAATTTGTTGTTACAGTCTCCATTGCAATTTACTATTGAGTTTTTTACTCTAGTTACAAAGGAGACTCTACCAAAACTTTGCCAGACATGTATGCCTATTGTAGAGGCTAGTGAGCTTGACAGTTTTCTCACCTTCTTTGCTTGAGACAATGGTTTGCTCTTGTTTGGGAGAGTCTTGTAATATTGAGAATTTTTTGCCATAGTTTTGGCATGGATATGGAGATTCTTTAGGTTAGAGGCAATTCTTGCTCACAATTGCAATTGGCATGTTGGCACTATGACAACAATGGGCATATTAGGCATTGTTACTTCAAGCATATGAAGCAACATAAGAGGTACATGCATGGTGCTACTATGAGGAAAGATGCTAGAGAGTATGCATGTGACAGGCATGCCTTTTTTTATTCTAGCTTGCTTTGAGACTACTTTGTGTCTTGGGATAGTACATTGTCTTTGTGTTTTCTACTAGACGAGAATGTAGTTTTTCACATGATGCCACATCGTGATTTGTTTTGCTCTTTCTCTAGTGGGAAACTTGGTTGTGTGCAGTTTGTTGATGGTTCAAAATATGACGTACAGGGTTCTAGAGATGTATGCATGTCTTTACCTAGCAATGCATTGCTTACGCTACGAGATGTACGTTATGTAAAGAACTTAGGCAAAGTCTCATTTGAGTGCGTCAGTTGGTAGAGAAGTGGACATTGTATATTGCTTAGAGAGCGGTCATTTTGGATGCATTGGGGATCACTAGGGATAGCTAGATGTGATAGGAGTTGTTTGGTATACCCTTTGCACATTTTTGACACACAAGTGGTGCAATCTTTGTCTATTTTCAGCCATGTTTTGAACAAGAGATGGGGCGTGTCTCTTTTATAGATGTGCTTCATGGACAGAAGGTTGTGCATCTGTCTAGTGGTGATGTTCATGTAGACAGTAGTATCTTTGGTGATGCACAACTCGGTGAGTCACCAATTGAGGTGGTATCAGTTGAGCCAAAGAAATATGCATTGTTCTATGATATGTATGATACATTTGAGGGTGACATTGTCCTTCAAAAAAATCTGTATGATTGTAGTGGTGCTGATTTTTTGGTCTTGCATTCATTCTTAGCAGATATGCCTTTTCCAAACAATACTGACATGGTGAGGCATATTTAGGTGGTTCCTGATGAGGATGCATATGACACTGAGGTTGCTGATAGGGATAGGTTTGCACACATAGTGCATGTTGCATTGGCTTTTGGGACTCTCATGTCTGATCTTTTGGTCTTGAGACCTGTCTAAGGCTTTCTTGCTTATGCGGTTGGTGCATTTGCAGTGGGAGTTGTCAATTATGCAGTGACTCGCACTGACATTGTGCATTGTGGACCCATGTAGGTCATCACTCCATACCCGCATCAAGAGTGTCTTCGTGGATCTAGCCCTAGTGGTATGCATGTTGAATTTCCACTAGAGAGGTTACAGATGCACTCACGTTTTTGGAGTGAGTCAGTGGGCATAGGTTGAGAGCCTTCTTCTCTCACCTCTTGTATATACCAGTTGTAGGCCAAACCGCTCTAGTTGGAGTATCACTTAACGGCACCACAATTGACATACATATGTGAGTGGAAAATTGCTGCCAAAATGTATCAATGAATGAACAATGTGCCAGAAAACTGTAGCATACACAACTTGTGTAAAAGTGGGAGTCAAAACTCAATCACTATTCAAGAGTAACAAAAACTGTAATTGTAAAGTAACACAATCTCGTGAATGGTCAAAAACTTCGGCTGCAAATCAGCCCCAAATTCAGCTCTCAAATAGCTGAAGAAATAGGTCACAATTGCGTTGCAAATTAGCTTACAATTCAGCCATACATAGCCACCTGTTGCAAACAAGGAACGATGGTTGAAAAATTCAGCTCACAAATGACCCTCAAACCTGTCTATAAACCTGTCAATGTGAGAGCTAAGCTCAATCACAAACTATGGCAAGTAAACTCTACCCACAATCCCACAGAATCATACACAAAGCAAAAGATCAAGACACCTGTTGTGTCATAAATGGTATGCAAGCCAAAATACTATAGAAGATGTTCGCAATTGCAAATGGTAACACCTCTAGGAGTAGTAGACTCAACCTTTAGCTGCAAGTCAAAACTAGAAGCTCCAAATGGTTGTGCACTCACAACTCAAGGCCAAAAATTAACAGGGAACCACGCTTGCAATACACCACCCAAAAGGGAAAACAATGCACAAAAATCTTGAGTGCTACAAGCAATCGCGATCTTGATCGCACCAACGATACACATAAAAGAGTTGGGAAAATGTTACTAGAGTTTTGTTAGAAAAATTGCTACAAAACCAATAACCAAAGTGACTGCATGCTCAAAACCATGAGCAACCAAAGTATATCAAGCCGCACTCCAAATGCATGCACCAATCTCCACACTTTGCATACATCACCGCAAACACCTGCAAATCTAGTACACAAACACCTCCTCTTCATGTGACTCTCAAAAAACATGTTCGATGCATACATTGCCAAGATCAAACTACAATCACATGAGTCTTCTTGAGAATCTGACCACACAGATCATACATCATATCCTGCCACTTGTGAGCAAACTTGTAGCTAATACCACTCTAACATCCAAGATAAAAACCATGTGTGGAATCATTGATATAATATAAGTAGTTGCTGCTCTAGAAATTTCAAAGGTCAATCCAAATGGACATCACCATTGCGTCCAAAGTGTGGCAAAGCCGCAGGTTACACCTAACCTTGCATAAATTACATTTTGTATGCAACAATTTCGCAAAAAATACTTTCTTTGGAGCCCGAAAAATGATTTGCAAAATTGAAAATTTTCATTTTTCCTGCAAGTATGGCTGCAAAAAAAATATGGAAACTTGCAATACACCCTCCTCTTAAGCTTGGGAATTCCTCAAGAGTCCATGATCATAGATCTAGTGGTTGCTCACCAATCTCAAACTTCCACTGAAAACAAGCTCGCCATAGCCAAATCCTACTTCTCTGGAGCACTCCATCTGTTGTCGTGAAGCCAAAGCTCTGATACCAATTGTGAAGTAATGGATTGTAGGCATGCATGTGTGCAATGAATATGGAGAGAGAGAGAGAGAGAGAGAGAGAGAGAGAGAGAGAGAGAGAGAGAGAGAGAGAGAGAGAGCATGGCACATGGATGTGGGGTGAAGCTCCCAAATCTCATAATACGATCACAATGTGAGAATTAGTGAGAGATCCTTATTTTTTGTATGTATAAAGAATAAGGAGATAAACGTGGGCGATCGGCACGGGCAAAGCACGATGAGGCATGCTTCCTTTAACTAACATTTTTTATATAGAGTGAATCCCCCAAGAAAAGTACAAGGGAAGAATTGCTTGAGGAGCAATTTAAAAGCATTAACGGGAGAACTCTTGGTCACATTTTTCATGTTACTACCCTTGGGATGATGGGATTTCACTGTATGAAAAATAATTAAAAGATGGAAGGTTCAGTATCTATATTGGTCAACTTCAAGTGAGTGCAAAGCTACTTAGAGATTTTATTGTTGGTGTTTGGATGTGGGTATTGCAAGTCCCACCACAGGCATCAAAAGCAAGAAGCAAAAGGGAGAGTGTGTGTGCATAAAGAAACACACATGGTTCTTTCGAGGTGAGGAGATAGAGAGAGTGTATTTTTCTTTCTACATGCATTCAAAATCACATGGTTCTTTGAAAGCGATGAGAAAGAGAGAGAGACAGAGAGAGAGATAGAGAGAGAGAGAGAGAATTGGCTCTTCTTCAGCGTGCATTTAGCATCACAAGGATCAAGATATTTTTGGAAGTTCTCTCATCTCTTGGATTGTGGCCTTGACATCAACTTCTATTGCTCTTGACATTAGATATTGAGCTACGAAATCCTATTGAGGGAGATTCTCTCAAACAACATTTGTCTTTTGCTTGAATATGAGTTTTTTTAAATTTTGGTGATCTTCTTGGCATTAACACTAGGTTGGTAACCTAACAGGACATAAAAGTGTCCTTTCAGGGTTTTGAAAAAAACCTCCAAAACCATAGTAGATCCACTCATTTTGTAAAATCCTTTCATGAGGTTATAGTTCAAGGCCTACTACACATGGAAAAAATAAAAAACTTGTAAAATTTCTCATCTTTTGGTCACACCAAGCCTCCAAAGTTGATGGACCAGTACATTTTCATCAAAACAGTCATTTCTTACGTATTGGTGCATAAAAATAAGATTAGGGATTTTTGTAGGAGTTGAGATAAATTCCCTACTTAACTTCAATGGGTTGGTGATCAAAACATATAATTGCTTCTCACTCACTATTTTTTGTTTTGCCAAAAGAAATAGGTACAAAAAAGTTGAATTTTTACCATTCTGCAAACCTATCATCAAAGTTTCTATAGCCACGCTCAATACAAATAATATATGCATGTTTTCTTAGTTCCCTATTTTCCTTTAGGTTCATAAGGAGCCATGGAGCATGTCAAAAGAATAATACATCTCTTACCAAGGGGAATCTTGGGGACAAAGATGAAGTGCTAAATACAGCAAACATGAAAAAACTGGGTTCAACATTATGAGTTGTAGAATCCCAAATAAACTATTTAATATCTAGCCAAATTTGATCCTTATGACTAGATATGGTTACTACCTAAAAAATGCATGTAGTTGTCACAAGAAACTATCAATATTGAAAAAGCTATACTTGATATACTAGAATGTTTCGTTTTCTTCTATAATTGAAAAAATCAACCATCGTTGTCTACTATGCAAAATAGGGTATTAGGTGCCCCAAAACTCAAGGAATATTAGCTTTATATTACAATATGCGACATAGAAAATCAAAACTGCATTTGGATATCATGAAAGCCACCAGAAAAATCATAGAAGAGCTAAAATTGGTTAAAAAACAGGATTTGATAATTTTTTAAATTTGGTCATAACTTAAAACTTTAACATTTATTTCTCCCTAGAAGCATCAGGACATGTTGAGGACTTATAAAAAAAGTTATCTAGCATTATAGACCTCACAAACATGAATTCTAGAGTGGTATAGTTGCAAAAAGTTGAAAAAAGCCAAAAACAAGACCCATTTTTTAACACAGTTTAGGTTGTGAAATGTTGTGCAAGGACAAGGTTAAAGATGGAATTGATATTCCAAAAAAATGTCGAGTTTTTTTCAGGTCATGAGACAACTTTCTAGACATATAGCACCTCAAAATCTATTTTGAAACTCTTGACATAATTCAAGGAAAATGGTCACTTAACAAGACATAAAAGTGTCCCAGGACATAAAAGTGTCCCATTACCAACCTAGTGTGGATTTGGCATTGGATATCTAGTGAGGTTTTGTTCAATGGAGGAAGAAAACATCAGAGAGAACCTCCATTTGGTAGTGGAAGAGGGCAGTAGTATATTCTTCTTAGCTTCAACATAGCGAGAGTAAGAGAGAGTGATCTGACTCTCCTGTGGTGTAGCCTCAACATTTGCTACCTTTCTTTGGCATAGCCTCATCATAGACTCTCCTCCCACTTTCATCCAAAGTGGATTTTCTCCATGGTTTATCCCAGGCATCTCGGCCTTGGTACTAGAGAAGAATATTAAGAGAGAGTGGGATTGGCTCTGCGACTCGTTTATCTGGCATCAAGATTGACTTGGCTCCAACATATGCTCGTAGGATACCCCCCATGACATCAATTTTGGCTTTGATGGTTCTCGTTTTTCTCCTTCAATGACACATACAACTCTAATGGACCATTCTAGAGTGGACTCTTCATAAGCAAGTTGTGATACTAGTAGATGGCACTCACGACCATAGGTGGCTAGCTATTCTATGTGTATAGTTTTTTATCAACATGTTTTTTGACCGACAAGGTAGTGTACAAAATCTCAACATTTTGATCACAAGCTACATCATTTTTTGTGCTAATTATTTGGCACAACCATTGTTCTTGTATATGACTATGTGGATTACTTCAAAGAGTTTTCTAGAACAGTGTTGTGTGGTTTTATGCTATGTATACATATGTGGATACCAAGTGAGCTAGTTACAGCTTGTAGGTGGCAAATTCACAAGTTTATAGGGATTTTGGATAGTTGCAATTTTCCATAGAGCCACTCGTTCATGATTGATCTACAGTGCTAGAATTTTGGCAGTGTATGCATACCATATGTGAATTTGTCTATTGAGACGTTCAGTGTTTGTTCATATTTTATGCGGTTTTGATAAGATTTTTGAGATTTTGCTCAAATTTAGGAAAACTCTATCAAGATTTTCCCAGATTCTTGCCATGAATTTTGCATATCTACAATGTACTCTCTGATGGTTTAGTGGTCGAGTGTGATTTTGCAAAAAATCACACGTTAACATCCAACTTTTTTCCTCCCTCTTCAAACATTTCCCTTAATTACTTAGTTCCCTTCCACCTCTCCTAGATGGCGTACTTCAGGATGACTGTGTGCATGGGTTGAACAAATGTGTCTATGCATAGCCTTGGCTGGCTCTACCATGCTTCAAAGATCAACACAATTCAAACCATTATGAAGTGCAAGAGTTGGGTCTTGAGTAACTAACTCAAGGGTTTTTGTAGTCAAGGTTCCCTTTTGCTGTTTCCCGAAGAAAAAATCTTGTAGCTTGTGTGCTCTTTGCTTTAATTTACTGTCAGGATTCTTTGGCATGTTGAATTCTTGAGCTGTTGGTATCAATAATGACGATTGTTGAGCTTTAACTCGCCATTGCTATATTGGTTTTTCACTGATAAATTGTTGTGGTTGAGTGTTTTGAGACTTAACTCTCCACTGCTTCTTCAATTTTACAGTTTGCGGAGAAGATAAGTGCTCATTTTTCCTCCAAATCCATCTTGTGTTAGGTTTCCTGCTTGAAGATTCTCTTCTTTGTTTCTTTACCTTTGAAACCTTTGTCGGTATGGTAGATGATGTCTTGGGGAGTGATTTTTGATAACAATGTAGTAAATGGTCTGTTGGTTGTTTGAGAACTTACTCTCACTTCTAAGGTCAATTTGGTGTGATGGGTTCTCTAGGTTGCTCTAAAATTTTGTTCTTACTTCCAAGTGGACAAGAAAAATGCAACAAACAAATGTCTTAGTTGTTGAGATGATACTCTTAACTCTAAGTGCACGCTATTTGTAGTTAGGGTATACAATGGGGTTTGCTTTATTGTTTTCAAGAAAATGCTCCTACCTCTAATTGAGCATAAATGATATTTTACTCATAATTCACAATGGCTCTCACCTTTTAGAGAAGAGAAGTTCATTGGAGAGTCCATTTCCTATGTTTGAGCTTTGGTTCTTACCTCCATGTTTATGCAGAATACTTTCACATCTAGATGAGGAAGAAGGACCAATGAAGTGTTGATGAAGATACTCTAGAAGCAACCACTGTTGTAGATCTTTAGCCTTTTGTAGAATGTAAAGGTGAGGCTAAGTAATCAATGGATAAGGGAGGTGTTGATAGAGATACTCTAGAACTAGCCAGTGTTGTATATGTATAGCTTTTTGTAGAGGTGTGATGGTGAGGCTGAGTGATCAGTGGAGAAGGGAGGGTTCAAACCTCTGTGTCAATAGGTGTTCAAAGGGACAAGTGGAATTGAAGAAGGAGATGTAGGTTTCATAGCTGAAGGGGAGAGAGGATAGATGTAGCTTCTTTGGAGAAAGTAAAGAGGAGAGAGGGAATGTCAGCATGTTTTTAAAAGCTCCCCTTTTATGTGGGAGGGGGGAGTCAGCAATCTCTAGAGAGATAAAGAATGGGTCTTTACCCCAACTTTATGAAAAAAGTTTTAATTTTTTATATTTCCTGATTTTACTAATAAAGAAAAGACCCCTCTACCTCTAGGTTTATAAGTTTGACCACTGACTTTTAGGACATGCCACACCTACCATTTTTGTTCACACAGTAGTCCCCCATTTTCTCAATCCTTAATCTCAAATTGAGAAACATGTCAAATAAAGAGGCCCTCCTACACCCCATTCCATTCCTAATGTTTTAGCATTTTTTATGTCTCCTACTTGCATATGGGGTATGTAGAGTAGGTAGACACTATTTGCAAGGTTTAGTTCACCATTTGGCTCATCCTACCCCAGAGGTTGTTAGGGGACTAGGGTTTAATTACTATGGGCTGTTCGGATTCAATATAGTCTCTTACTCCCACAGTAATTTAGGCAAAAATCAAATGACACATATTCTATTTGACTCATCGGTTGTACCTCAAAGATAGTTTACAAGGTTGGGGTTTAGACATTATTGTGGGTTGCTATGATTAGATACACTCTCTTACTCCCACAATAATTTTCATGACACACCTTTTATTTGACTTACCGATGCTTCTTGAGGTGTTGTTTTAGGAGACCATTGATAGCATGCACTATATATGACTCACCCATGGCGTTTTCTACTTCGTACAATGCTTTTTATTTTTAGCATAGCTCCAACATACTATGAGCTATTAAATCCTTGGCATAGCCTTACATCTTACAAAGAGAAAAGTGATGTTGCTACTCTTAGTGACTTGCTTTCAATGTAATATTCTTGAACATTTGAATCCATGGTTACTCCCTTGATCTTACAATGGGAGTAAAAAACCTTGCATTTCATCTTGGTTGTAGATTAGTCACTTGCAATGGGCAAGATTACATGTTGTATCGTTGTTTTAATATATGTGTTTGCTTGGTTTATTCTCATAGTGATTTGTTTTCATTGTAATTTTACTCTACCTTTGGATCCACAATTACTTTCTTTCTCTTACAATGTGGCTAAAAGCCTCTCAATCCAGGTAGTAACTTACGTACTTCTACATATTGGGAACATTACATATAGTATCATTATTTTTTTGTTTGTGTTTGTTTCTATTTAAAATAAGCACTTGAGCATGTTCTATTTGCTTGATCTCATTTTAATTTGCTTGATTGCATTGTTATACGCTCACAATGTATCACATTATCTTGTAAATTGTAACATGATGAATATTTTGTAATGATATATTGATCACTTTTTCCTAGATTATGATGTTGTGAATGGCACATATTTGATGTATATATTCCATGCATCATGGCCGACAAAAGACACAAAAATAGAGCATCAATTTATGGAGGAGTTTATATGCCTACAACTTTATTCTTCTATTGAGGATAATGTCCAATGCTTATTTGAAGCCTTGGGATTCAAGCCCTTTCTTGTTGCTTTATGCCAAGATACATACAATGCTTTGATTCAGAAAAATGGCAAAGCATGTAACCCTCAAGCACTATTGACTAATACATTGATGATTGTGCATCTTTTGTTTGTCAATCTTTATGTGCATTTTTAAAATTTTTAAGTTGTTTATGTTGAGTATTATTTTTGCTTCACTAATTCTTCTTTGGTACTAGTGGATGTTGTACTTCAAAATAATGTTGTAGATATAGTTTATTTTAAAACTTTTGAAATGGTTTTTTATGGTTTTCTTTGACATGAAATGGACACAACCCAAATTCTACATGTTCACACCAAGATTGATTACAATGAAGCACTATGCATCCTACAAAAGGTGTCCCATTGGTTTGGCATGCAAGGATTGTCTTAATTTTTTAGATAGGATGTGGAGATCGAGGGGCTCCAAGGTGATCCTCTTGAGCACAAGTAGTGCAATGAACTTTTTCCTTCATGGTGGGTAGAAACACTCTTTTTAGAGTGTCTAGACATGCCAAGTGTGACTCTTCATGGAAGCTTTCAGACCTGAAACATAAGAGTGGTGAGGTGGTTTTTTGGATGCACATAATTTAGAAAGGGTACACAATGCCAAACAACAATCAGATTGCAATATACTGCATTGTATGCTTCATCTAGAAAGAGCGTTCAAAATTTACTCTACTTTGTACAGCAGGTATTTGTACAAGATATATTGGGATGGAGGGTGGATTGGGGAAGCAAACCACACAATGAAAGAGTGGCTTTGGAAAGGGACAAGGAAAGGTCCCAACAAAAGTGAGAAGAGATAGCCTCCCACAATGAAAGACGTTTGTTGTGTTGTTGCCAAAGGAGCATGATCAAATGTTGAAAATGGCCACCCAAGGGGGCACTTTGGTGAGTCAAGGGAAGTATGATGCTTCTCTATAGGCCAAGATTTCATAAAAAGAAACATGAATAGCATAGCTCGATGCTACCATGGCACAATACAAGGCCAAAAATGGGTCTCTTTCCCTAACAATTGTAGCAGATTATGATGGCTTTAGCATTTATGTGCTATTGGCTAATGAGTATGAGAGACATAGCATATGACCAACCATCCTCTTGTAATGTTTGCAAGTCATTTTAGTTGTTCTCATTGAACCGCCTACTCATGATTGTCACTAGATTGAAATTTTGTAATCACAAGTACATATATATAAATGGTCAAATCAATTTAACAAGTCTTTGTACTTTGATTTTTGTTATATTAGTTTATAAATGTCTCAACTCTAATTAATTTGAATATTTAATAAGGTGAAGAGTACTCAAAGTTTATACTTAGGGTCTCAAGAGTAAATAAATAAAATAGCTACGAAAGATTTGACATAGTTATGGCCAAATGATAATTGTATTGATAAATGAAGAGTTTCTGATAAGAAGAGTTAAAACTTGTTGCAATAGCAAGATGATAGCTCTTTTGAATATCATTCGATCATTTCCCAATATAATCTTATTGGTATCTACTCTTTGCTGGATTAAGCTCACCTCATTTGATTTAACACACCATTTAAGCTTGTAGGAAGTCCACGTACTTGGTTTCCAAATCAAATATGGCCATTGTGTTATGTTTTTACACATAGAAACCACGTTCAATTTGGAAATCAAGTATGTGGACTTCCTACAAACACATATGATTTAGGGATTCTAATGAGGTAAGTGTAACCCAACAAAAGGAAAACCATAATAACCACCTTCAACCTCTCTATATTCTTCTTTATCTTGTGCCTTCAATTTCATGATGCAACACTTTGTCAACTTTGATTTTTTCATTGAAAATTTTAATATGTGTGCAGTCGTTAACTTGAATATTTATCAAGTGAAAGAGTGTTCAATGTTTCTATTTGAAAAGGCAGGAGCATCCCATTACAAAGTTTAGGGTATGTCAGTTTTGACACCCATCTATCTTATCTTGGTCAAAATTATATAATGCCACTTCCCAATCCATTTCATCATCACTCACTCATTCTGAGGCAAGGCTTTCATGGTTTATGATGGGTGGAGGTGGTCATGCACTTCCTTTTCTTTGCAATTGATGAAGGGACATAAATCAAATGTATGTTGGAAAAAAACATACATGAAATCTTTGTTCACAATTTCCAATTGGAGGCAGCAACATGGTAGCACTCAAGTGGCCACGTATGGGAATTTCACTTTGTCTCCCCCATATTCTCTTCCACCACAAGATGAGTGCTTCTTGATTGCTTTAATGTTCCATGGATCTATGAAGCTACCTTCTCTATAGTATAATCAACACATTGGTGGAAGGCCTCTCTGCCCTTGTCACCCAGGAGCAACGTTGGTGGAAGGCATCTCTACCCTTGTCTCCCATGATCTCTTTGTTAGACTAATGACTATGTAAATGAAATTTGGAATCCAATAATCCCGCCCCATGAAAACGTGTATGCATTTGGGCTTAATGTCTTTCTGTAGCCCCTACTAGTTGTGCCTTTTCTATAGAAATAACTAATTTTTTCTCCCTAATAGCTTCAGCCAAATGTCAACTAGGACACTTGCCAATTACAAATTTGTCTGTGCCTATAGTCCTTAGGTCCCCATAAGGCTTGCTTATGCCACATACATTCTCTACATTATGCTAAAAAATTGGTGATTGGATAAGAGACACACATTTTGGTTGAGATTGCACATATCTCCACTCCTTTTGTCACACCATAATCTTGGAGCTTTACTACTGTTGTAAGATTTGTTGTTTCTTTCTACAATGTGCATGGACTAAACATTAAGTTTTTCTATTCATAAAAGTGCTACAATGTAATTTATGTATATTACTATTTAGAGTCTAAAAACAATTCACCAATGGACATTGACGTATGAGGCTACTAGCCTACTTGGAGGTAAAAGCAAGCCGACTCATTAACAACCAAGTAGCACCAATTGACAATCCATTGTCTATGTCTCTTGGGAGTAAGGGTGTAAGTTTAGAACACCAAGAGATCCTAAAACTAGTTTGGGCTATGCAATTTAATGTTGTACTAAATTTTATATGTTAGTATTTAGATTGCCAAATTATTGAGCCATGTTGACAAGGGACCATATGCTAGACCTGTGACCAAGTAAAAAGGTCATTTTCTAAGTATGAACATTAGTTTTAATGGGATAGATCAAAAAATTCAGACTCCATGAAATTGAAACGAAACATGAAATTCCATCATTTTCATCACGAGTGAAAGACTGCTTAATGCCTTCAATCTCTTGAACATTTCTCCATCTTCTTGAAGCATTAAAATCTATATTTTTTTTTGGAACTAGCTCCATCTCTTTCATAAGATGATGATTTATCATATTCTTAACAATTTTATGAAACCTCTCACATAAATTAGTCATGCTACAATAGCACTTTCATTTATCTTCCATGCAATAGTCATCACAACAATGCGGAGATTACCTTGTGTACAATGCTCATTTTCAAGGGCAAGTAAACATAGCATTAGAGGCGCGAAGCATCCCTAATCCAATGAGACTTCTTTAAATCAATCTTGGATAATTTTAGAGACTTATGTTAAATTTATGTCTCTAAAGAGTATTCTACTCAAAAGCATTTCTTGAATGAATAAAAAACCTACAATTAAATTTTTCAACTTTTTCACATTTGTATCGTATTGTGATACCAAAAAACCATGCAATTTTGGGCACTATAGTACCTTGCACATTGAATGTACTTATTTATATGATGTATACCAAGTTTGGGCCAATTTGAGCCTTTAAACTAAGACCAACACAAAAAATCTATAGAAAGCTTCAAACTTACCAAAAATATGGGAAAATTTCATCAAGAAAGATCAAAATTGCTAGACAAGAATATTACTAGACTTATCTTGCAAGGGGAAACACTGACACAAATTTGGTCAAAGATAGAGAAAAATTTAGTATTGCAATACTAAACAACATTAGGGAAATTTTAGACTCTCAAATGGGCCCTATAAGGACTTTGACTTTCTCCCTCTTGTCCAAAATGGGTGCATATTAATTTTTTTACAAATGAAATCAAAATTTGTTGGACATTTTGGATTTAGAATGTACTCATCAAGATCTATCCTTTCATATATAGTATGCAATCATATGTCTTATATTCTAGAAGATTCCATTTTTTTAATGTGACAACTTCGTCTTATAAATGGAGTCTTTTTTGACATTTCAGCTTCAGAGGAGAGGCCATAACTTCTACAAATCAATTCCAAATTTGTCCAAATTTGGGGATTTAGAACCTACTTTCTAAGATCTTTCCAATGATATGCTCGTTGATAGGGTTTTGACAAATTTTTATGTACTTTACTCGTTTTCCCACTTTGGACAAGAGAGGCAAAGTCAAACCTCCTTATAGGGCCCCTTTGAGAGTCCAATTTTTTCCTTATGCTAGGATAAACCTTGTATTTTTTCTGTCAACTCTGTAAAGTTCGATAAAAATTTGTGCTTTTGAGATTTTCCAAAGATCAAATCTATCATTAAATAGTATAAAACTCTAGAAGATTGGATATTGGGTCAAGCAAAATTGATCCAAACTGAACCAAAATTTTCCAAGGAGCTTAACTCAACATAAGGAGCAAGTGTATCAAGTTAAATTCCTTACAATAAGTCCATAAAGCAAAAATATGTTCCCATTGTTAACAATCTTATCATGACTCTGTTACCCAATGTCAACTTCTCAAATAATGCCACTAGGGTGCACACATAGGTGGATTCATCTTTACAAAACTATTCATTTTACATATATGTTGGAGAAACACATGTCTATATGGCCTTGTCCCAAATGGTAACACCTTGTAATTAATGCATTTCAACAAGCCATATCCCAAGAAAAATCTCATCAAATATCTTTTGTGATTTCATTTTAAGTACACCACATCTATCATACATGTTGAACAACGTATTGTAAAGATCGTTGTTTCTTTCCAAGAGCCATATACCCTTAATTGAACGAGGCATATGTGATATTCTTTCATAATACATCTAACCTTCAACATGAAAAAATAAGTGAACTCATGTGCATAGGGGCCTGGACCACTGTCTTGTAAACAAATTGATGTGGACAAGAACAATTCATGCACTTTGAGAAGAAACCTTTGGAGCATGAAGCTTGGCAATACTTTTTCTGCCTTTGACATACTATTTATAAGCTATTCTAGAATATATTCCAAATTTCTTAAATAACAATATCATCACATGAATTTAGTTCCTATGTCTGCTTGTATAATGCCACATACTTGTCAAAGTGTAATTAATTGCAATGCAAAACCTCACTTTTCATTTGGTGAGAGCAACTTTGTGAGATCAATTAGTCCCAATTGGATAAAGTTTGCAAATAATGAAAAATCCAAAAGACCAAAACTGAGCTATGAGCCTTTTCAAAAACTTTTTATTCTTTTATAATTTAAACAACATTTTCATACATGTCAACCAAAGCATTGGAAAGATCAATCCTTTTTTCTTCCAACCCCTAGATGTTTATCTATCCAAGGATTAAGATGAAAGGATAGATGATAATTATGGACAAAAGGCCCTTATTTTGTATTTACACCAAAAGAAACCCATAGCTTATGCACAGTGCCCATATATAGAGTGCATGGTGCACCCAGAGTGTCTGGGAGAGAAAATTAGACACACAAAGTGGATGGATCATAGAGTGAGCATAATGCACCTCACAACTCCTTATTCTATTGTGTATATAAATGAATAAGGTTAGATAGGTTAGTAATGTACGTGGGTGTGGCCACTTGGCATCAACCCCAAAAATCGTCCACTTGAAGGATGGCCGAGATGGCCTATATATGTACAACACATACAACCGTAAAGCATTCTAGTGGCTTTAGTCTCCACCCATCATCTCAATGCAATTTGCAAACGTCTTTGAGGCTAGGATCTTTGTGAGAGCATCTACAAGGTTTTCTACATGAACCTTGACTATCTCAATGTGCTTGCTAGCTAATATGTTCCTTATCACATGAGGGCCTAAACTCTATATCTTTTGACTTGGAGTGAAACATGGGGTTCTTGGCCAATGCAATAGCACTTTCACTATCACAATCTAGCTCTAGATTTTGATAAATGTCAAGGTGTACCACTATATGAGCTAACCATATAACTTCCTTGATAGCACCAAAAACTGCAACAACAAATAGGAATACATAGCTGGAACTTCAACTATCCACACAACCTGCATAATTTGCATTTGTGTAACCCATTATGGATGCATCAAGGTTCCCAGATCATAAAAAGTTTCCCAATGTATCCTTAAGGTTTCTCATAATGTGCTTCATTGCTTCCCAGTGCTTCCTGCAAAAAGATTTGCCATAAATTTGCTAAGAACTCCCACTACAAATGCAATGTCTGGTTTGGTGTCTATCATGGATTACATAAGAGTACCTATGTTGAAGAGTATGACATACTTTCCTTTTTTTACTTCTCAACATCAATTGGGGAGCATCGTTCTTGCTATGTTTTTGCATACCTACATTGGGATGCTCAATATAGCGCCCACCTCCCCTCTCCGTATTAAAACATTGCAAGATCTTGTGGATACATGTTTCTTGAGATAACTCTAGTATTCCATGTATTCTATCCCTCTTGATATTCATACCAAGAAATTGACTTTCATCTCCCAAATCTTTCATAGAAAATTACGTGCCAAATGAAAGAAAGGCATGGAATTTGATGAGATTTTTCCTAGTAGTCAAGATGATTACTTTGCATCTTGTGCTTGAACTAGTCACCACTAAGGACATGGAACTTGTCCAGATGGATGTGAAGACATCATTCCTTCATGGGAAAATAGAAGAATATTCTACATGAAATAGCAACAAAGTTTTCGTAGTGGTACCATGAGGAGCCAAGAAGATCACTACTTGTATTACCCATAAGTTGAATGATGGTTCATTGATCATATTGATACTTTATATTGATGATTTTCTCATTGCTTGGGTAAGTCTAAAGACAAGATTCCCATCTTGAAGAGCAACGTTGTCAGGAATTTTTTGAGTGGAAATGAAGTTGCTAATCCATGATAAAAAGCTTGCTCACTAGCCCCGAGTACATAGATGTACATAATGCTTTGAGCTTTTTGGAGTGCTCTTGTAAAATTTATGTACAAAGGCTTGGTTTTGGTCAAGCTGTTGGTTGAGTCTTGGGTTGGTCGATCTTTCAAAAAATAGTTTTTAATGAGCATTCCTAGCCGTGCTTGATACCTTGCAAATCGGACTCCGCCATCATGAGTTACACGCACTCGAAGTGGATGGTTTTTTCACTTAAAAGTGGCGGCGGATGCACGGGGAAAGACGACAAGTGGGCCGACTTGATGGTTTTTTTTAGCAATGGTATGCTTAGAAATTTCTGGAGTTAGCCGGGGTAATAAGCTCCAAGCCATGCTTTATGGCGCTACATTTGGTGGTCGGGGTCACCCGCTACGCCTCCGAGAAAATGGCTCAAGTTGGGGGCAAAACAGAAATTTCAGGTTTGGACATGGGGAAGTTGGGGAAGGTGGGAGGATGGTGCCATGTGGCAATGGAATAACCCCACATGGGTGGGAGCGTGTGAAAATTGGAGGGTATAAGGGGAGGAGTGGGTACCCCTAATGGTGTATCAAAGAAACTAATGGAGCTCCTTGGGCCTTGCTTGTGAGGGCTCGTGGACTTTGGCAGAGAGAGGGGACGCCCAATATGTGTTCCCACTGCCTGGACAGGCACCTCGCCCATTTTTTGGTCCCCGGACACTGTCCCCCCCCACTTGCCTTGGTCAAAAAGCGGCCGACAACCCATTTTTTACCCAAAAAAGGCTCAAAATGAACCAATAAAAAGGTGCCTAAAGGGGGAAATGAAGTCGGCTAAGAGGGGAGAGAAAATCCCTTGGGATAAGAGCCAAAAGAATCCCCATTTAATAGCGGCATTTCTCTGCACACCTGCAGATACTTTCTAGAGACCTCTTTTTTGGAGCTTTTTGAAAACCCCCGAACTTCAAATGCTTGTAATTTGCTCATCCCTTATCGGAATCAAGCATATGGATGCTCTACAGACATCTACACGAGCCAATCTACACACTCATGTTCTCTAATTCTTCTAATTCCAAGTGTGGTTTATGCTAGATCTGTTCTTCTCCAAGCTTTACAGGTGCTTAACACAGGTGAATTTGACGGTGCAGCTGTTGTTCTTTCCAACGGTGTGATCGGTGCAAGGCTATAGGGGCATTCATTTTCATTGTTGTTTGCACTCCACATTGTTTTGGTGCCCCCACTGAGGAGAAATCCTCATGTGCTCCAATTTTTGCAAAATTTGTCTACTATGCAGGCAGAGAATGTAAAGGGATGTGGGTCCTTATGGACAACCGCCTATGTATGTGCTATTTGTGGATAGTATTTGAGGAGGTCATGTAATTTGGATTGTAGCCTTTGTGAGGGTTGTGAGGTTTTGTGAAGCCGAGCACTGGGGGCCGGGTTACCCAGTGTGAGGTGGATTAGGTACTGGAGCGATCCATCGACATCCCTTGAGTTTTCGACGTCACATGTAAGTGTTTTTGTGGCAATCAAACATGGCAGACGAGTTCCCATAGTTTCATGGATTTCCTAATGAAAATGCACAAACGTTTATTGAAAAGTTGGAAGTCAATTGCTTACTGTGCAATATACTAGACCAAGCTATATTGTTGCGGCTGCTGCAATATAGCTTATAGGATGAGGCAAAAGTTTGGTTACACAATTTTGAGGAGTTGACGCAGGTACAAAACCCAGGGGTGGTTTTGGATTATAATCCGGTGAACCAAGCTTTCCTGGCACAATACCAATCTATCGAAGTACCAGATGAAGTTTGGCATGAAATTCTAGGATACACTCAAAGGGCTAGTCAAAGTGTTGATGATTTTGTCATGCAGTTCACCCGTTTATGGGATAAATGGGCTCAAGCTTTGGGAAATGAGATCCCTCCATCCATGTTAAAGAAGGACCGTTTTGTGGCAAACTTAAAAGAAAGTTTGAAGTTCAAAGTTGAGCTGAAAAGACCCGCCACCTTCGAGGAGGCAGTGGCCATTGCCAGAGAGAAAGAATGGAAAGCTCAAAGGCTTAATGAATACGGGAAAGCGGTCCCTGAGCAAAATAATGGTAGCCAAAAGGAGGAGAATCAGGCAGAAGCTGGAGGCCAACCTGTTCAAAGGGCTGCTAATACTGAACAGTTACAACAAAATATGCAAGACATGATGACCATGATGCAGGAATTACGACTTAGCGTTCTTGGTGGTGGAGGTGGTCGTGGTGGTGGACGTGGTAGAGGGATGGCTCAGGCATGTGAAGCTCATCCCAATGCTAACCAGGGTCGTGGGCAAGGTGGGTTTGAGCCGCAGAGGAGGTTCATTCCTACTTGTTATAATTGTGGTGAGCTTGGTCACATCAGTACTTATTGTCCAAAGCCAACAAGGATGGGAGGGGATATGTTTCCACTTCCTCAATAGATTCCTAATAGAGCTAATGATTATGCATTGGATATACGGGGAGATCAAGGTACTGGACAGGAAAATCAAGCCTCAACCTCTGGTGGTCATGTGGGTATTGTGCAGGTGGAAAAGAAAGACGCAGATGTGTTGCCAGTAGGAAAAAGAGAGAGGGAAGGTTATGCAGCACCAGGGCCTAGTCGAAAGAAAGGGAAGGAGAAGGAGGGTGAAGATGCAAAAGTCAAGAGAAAGAGAAAGCCTCATAGACGATTTGAAGTGGTAGATTTTCCTTTGGGAGAAGGCCAAACAACTTACAGTTTAAAGGAAGACCTGATTGGGAGGAAAGTAGATTGTACTTTACCTAGTGTCCCACTAGGATTTGATTCTCTCCTAGTAGCTATTTAAAAAGAAATAAAAGAAAAGTATAAAAAATACATAGAATATATATATATTGGAGTTTACCCTAGATATAGGATCTAGCTAGGGTGTGAGATGATAATGAAATAGTAGAAATAAATAATCAATGCTTTTTGCCCCAAGTTAAAGAGGCGAAGCTATTGATGCTTTTCCCATAGTATTTTTTGATGGTAAAGTAAGGATATGTTACCCTTGAGAAAAATAATAGGATGAGATAGAAGGCTTATTATTATACTTAAATATGCATATGTACACTATAGGAAATATAATTATGTATCTAAAAAAATACAAGATAGATCTTGTAGCATGCGTTCCCACTATGTACGTGTCACAGCACGACAATGTGTTTACCGCATGGAGTGGTTACAGGTTGAGGTTATATTGTAGATTCATAGGGTATTTTCCTTACCTAGTGTAGAGACCCCCCTTGAGTTTGAGGCTGATTCGATGACTTTAGATCATGTTTCGGATAACATTTGTTTGTAGTACGGATTTTAGTCATTTGCGTATTTGAGAACTTAGGTTGGATTTCCTTGGTAGTGATTGTCATTAGAAGGTTGAGTAGGTGATTTGACACCCACCTATTTGTTTCCAAGCGCCTGCGGGTCAAGCTCCGTCCTCGTCTGACATTCTTGTTTGTCGATTGAGTTCTCGCTATCATAGCCACCGCTAGCAGCGTAACCGCCCAACGCTCTATAGAATTAAAATTTAGAGCACTTTGCTTGTTGGATTTGTTAACACTTTGTTTATTAGCTGAATTCATTGCACTTTGCATACCATTACTAGAATTCATCGCACTTTGCTCTTCAGAATTCACAAGACTTGGAGACAAGCAATAACACAAAAAGGCTTTATCTATTAAACCTGCTTTGTGCAAAGTAGAAAGCTCGGATGTACATATATAAGAGGTGCAGATGGTATATTTTTCTCACCAAGAAAAAGCACATGTTTACCATTGGCCATAAAGGATAAGGAGTTGTGTTCATAACTAGTGTGCAATGTGTTTCCTAAACCATGCAGCAATTCACGTCCTAAAACTACATCAGCATGGTCCATGTTCATAACTTGGAAGTCAAGGGTCATTGTATGATCTTGAATAATAAGCTCAACCCCTTGAATTACAGTGTCCCATACTTATTTATCATTCCCAGACATCTGCTCCACCACATACTTGTGAGAGCAGGGAGTCTATGTAAGCTTCAATTTCTTGACTACCTTATAATTCAAGAAGTTATGAGTTGCATCATCATACACTAAAGTATGAACACATTGTCCATTAATAGTGCCATGCATGTGAATCAAATCATGGGGGCCAAAGGTGGGTTGCCACATTGAAGCAAGCTCACAACACTTGTGCTTTTCTTCCATATGAAGAACCTCTACAACACAATATTTAGGAGATGAATCTAATGTGAGGTGTTGCACCATGGCATGGCCTTTTCTTTGCCTTGCAAAAGAGGACAATCTATCTTGTTATGATGGCCCGAAAGACATCTAAAACACAAATTGTGTTCCTTTGCAGGCTCAAAATCAGCAGTGCTGAGAGACCCACGTGGAGTACCTCATGATTGCTTAGGCTTCTTAGCCTCTTGTGGACGTTGGTACAACCAAAGTGTGTCAACCATAGAAGATGGCATGGACAGATATATGCAGGCTAGCAAAAGCATGGTAAAAGGATGGAGCGGCTAGGAAGATCATGGGCTGCCAGGTAGCAACAAAAATGTATGCCTGATGTGGCTTATAGGCCAAGAAGGGCTCCATATGGGGCTAATTTGAGTAGTAGGTGAAGGAGATGCAAGATGCAGTCTTTGGGGCTAAGAATGAAGAGCTTAAAGTGTTGAAGTATCAGGTCCAAATGGCTCATCAAACCGAGATACGAAGCCCAAGATATTGAAGGTTGAAGGTTCAGTGTGTTGTAGATTCTTGCCGGACAGGGCAGCTGGGGACAGGTGGTCCAAGTGGAAGTCAGGGTATAGTCATGTAGTGCTCTATTTATGGAGCCTACCCATCTTTTAGGTTGCAGATTGGAGTTACAGATTGCAAGTTATGGCCAGTTGAAATTTTGTCGGGGGCTAGGTTGGTGCCCACCTAACCACATGGTGAATTGTGCAATCTGGCATCTTTTGAGTTTCAGCAAGGTTCTAGAGCAAGGTATGCATCATATGGAGCTATCAAAAATTGATTCCATATCAAACAGAGTCCGGAGCGAAAAGATACTGAAACCGGAAGACTGGGTGCACTTGTTCGGAGTTGGCTACATATGAATATTCGTGTTTTTTACGGCCTCAGTTTGGGGGCTTGAGGAATTTTGAAGTGCAACAAGGTTGGATGAGGTCAGAGTTGGCACTATGAGCTTCCGGCGAGGTTTTTTGGCTCAATTGTTGGGATCCTTGGTATCAAACTGCAGTGCACTCAAGCCGGGGACAAAAAACAAGGGTATTCTTTGAAATTTTTAGAGAGTGTGGAAATGGATTTGAGGGTGGCCACCCAAGGGACCGCCACATGTCGCATGGGATATCCCACATGGGGGACGGACACCCAGAAAATGAGGCTATATGGGCCAGGGTGTTGCTCCCTTCACTATCACACAAGGAGAGTGAGCTCCCTGGTGTGAGAGGCTATGGCGGCCCACTCTTGGGGCGCTGTGCAGGGTGGACAGAGCGACGGTTTTGGTCATGTTGGTGGTGCGCCTTGGGGGCAGCATTGGCCAGTTGTGATGGGCGATCGATGACGATAGGTGACATGAAATCAAGTTGGGGTCGTTGTCGTGGCCCTTGAAGGCCCCTTTTGTTGGAAAGCAATAGAGGAGGGCATTAGTGGTATTGCTAATGCCTCCCTCACATGACATAAGAGGAATTTCACGTAGGAGTGAGAGAAGGAGATTGTGGCCGGCCCGAGCCAGGTCAAGTGCAAAGGGGAGGCATTCCACCAGTGGATAGCAAAAATGATAGAAGGAGTTTGAAAGCTTCAGAGGGTAAGTCAAGAGAAGGATCTTGCGGCAAACAGGCAGCGAAGTGAGCCAGAGCAAAGAGGAGTTCAAAGGCCCAAGGCCGGTCAAAGATGAGCCAAAGGGGTATATCCTGCCCATCACAATGTTACCATATACATGTGGTAGTGATGTGTGTGAACACACTAGGACCGTCGGGGAATTTTTTCCCTCTTTAGGAGGTTTTTCCCCTCGAGCATTGTATATACACCCATCGCTCTAGGACTATCAATATTTCCATTGCATACTAAGAAACACACTCTCTATTGTGTGCCTTGAGCTTCCTTCATCTTCTCTAAGCTGTGTGCGTTTCTCTGCAATCCTAATTCCAAAAATTGGTATCAGAGCAGGTTGCATCCTCCCGGGCTTAGTCGATAGCTTCTCCAACACACGCCTACTCACTTTCTCCGATTTTTGATTTGGGCTCATTTCGGCCTCCGTTTCCACTATAGGTAGTACTGCTCAGGCTATTTTGTCATTTTGTGTAGAATTTATATCAGTGCCATTTTTGCATAATAGGTGCCTCATAGTCTTCTACGGTTTGTGCTATATAGCACGCGTTGTTCGCACTCCATTTCTCCTATTTTCGGATAGTTTTCACATCAGGTGCATCATTTAGCATGGCTGACAACAACACATATGTGTTCAAGATGTTTGGTGCTGAGGACAGGTTGGATGGGGACAACTAGCCTATGTGGGCTTATATTATCCAACATGTTCTTGTGTCAAAGGGCGTCTGGAACATTGTGCAAGGCATTGATGTACGTCGTGGTTCTGAGGATGTAGGCGATGTTGAGGATATTGCTGGTCTTGCTGCAAGGATTGCTGCTATTAGAGTTGTTTTGCCTACGGCAGAACAAAATTGTTGGGATATAAAGGATGCGCAGTCTCATGCATTGATTGCATTGTCTATGAAGTGCACCATTGTTTCTCACATTCGTTCAGCAAAATCTGTAAAACAGGCTTGGGATATTATAGCAGGTCTTTAGGCAAGCTGCAATGAGGCTAAAATTTCTTTGCTACGTAAAGAGCTGGAGTCGATATGCATGAGGAAGATGATATGGACACTTTCCTTGCTGGTGTCAAGGATATCAATGAGCAACTTATTTCTGCAGGTGAAGTCATTTCAGACAGTTCCCTTGTGCAGACTGTTCTTGATGCCTTACCATGTTCTTACCAGACTTTCGCTAGTACTTGGAGACTTATGACCCAAGGAAATCCTTAAGTTGTCAAGTTTGATGCATTATGCCCATTGCTGTTGCAAGAGTCACTTTCCAAAAAAAGCAGGATCTAGGCAGCGTGCAGTTGAATAGGCTTTTACTGTTTCCCAAAGACAGGGTGGTAACAGCGATGCAACCACTTCTTATGGCTCTATTGCGAGTGGCAAAACTTCTATTCCTAATGCTTCTGCTGGTAGAAATTTGTCTGGAAATTCCTGTCATAAGGGCGAAAAGAAGATGTGTTGCCATTACTATAAAGCTAATGATCACTTGATCAAGCATTGTCCTAATTTGAAGGCCAAAGAGGCTAAGAAGAAAGAGGGTGGTTCCATTGACAATGATGGTTCCACTATAAATGCAGCCGTTGTTGTGTTTTTTGTGGAAGGAGACTTTGTTGCTGATGTTGATGCAGAATGGGCTTTTAGCACAGAGTGCACTTACAATCCTGTTGTCCATGATGCATGCTTGTCAGTGGCTGCACATTCACATGTGTGGTATTTTGATAGTGGTTCTACAAAGCACATTACCTCACATCGTGAATTGTTTACCTCTCTCAAGTCTCTCCCTCATGGGAATTCAGTCACTTGTGCCAACAATGCCTCTTATCCGGTTCAGGGAGTTGGAAAGATTGTGCTTACTGCTGTAAATGGCAGTTCCTTCACACTTGTTGATGCACTTTATGTACCTGGGATCAAGAAGAATCTCTTGTTTGTATCCGCACTACTAGACTTGGAATTGTAGTAGATCTGTGGATGACATATGTACAGTTCATGATCTCAGTTTTGGTGATGAAATTGTTGCATCTAGCCTTTTGTGCCGTGGGCTGTATAAGCTCACTTTGTATGACAAGTGTGGACAAAATTTTGCAATTGTTGTTGTAGATTCAAGGGCTATTTCAGATGCAAAACTTTGGCATGCATGTTTTGGTCATCTCAATTTTTCCAGTTTGCTCCGTTTGCAGAGATTTGATATGGTTGCTTGTTTGCTGCCTCTTGAAGCACCTGTCGAACATGTTTGTGCAGGTTGTATTTTGGGTAAGCTGCAGTGTTCTAAGTTTCCCAAGAATGTTTCAGTTCGAGCCACATGCAGGTTGTAGCTTGTGCATAGTGATGTTTGTGGGCCCATGCATGGGTATTTTCTCTTAAAGCAAAGTTCAAAGTTTTTATGTGCTTCAAAGAATTTCTGGCTATGGCTGAAAATGTCTCGAAATGTACTATGGACACCCTCCCTTCCGATCGAGGGGGGGAGTATATGTCTCATGAATTTAATGCATTTTTGGCTAGTCGTGAGATAAAACACCAATATACAATGCCTTATACACCTCAGCAAAATGGTGTTGCTAAGAGGAAAAACAAGTCACTTACTGAAACGGCATGATGTATGGTCAAAAGTGAAGCTTTGCCGCATTCTTTTTGGCTTGAGGCCATCATGTGTGCCACTTATGTACTTAACAGGTGTCCTACAAAAGCTTTGTTGTCTATTACTCCATATGAAGCATGGCATGATAGAAATCCTTCTGTTCAGCCCTTGCTGTCATGTACTAGAGATAGTAATGTAAGCTCACACGACATTTATGACACTTTGTTGCCTCTTTTCAGTGATGGAAATACCAATGTAATTTCCAATGAGGCAAATATACATCCTATGGGGTTTCTAAAAATGTTACAGATCAGCCTATTACTGATGCAAATGTACATGATGTACTTGATGAGGAAAGGGCTGAAAATGAGTAGGCTAGAGGTATGCCAAAATGATTGGTGCACACTTTGCGTGACAGTAAATTGGATGCACCTTTGTCTAGTCATACTCGTTGAGGCTCTCACCATGCATCTTATGAATCAGATTGATATGCTTTGGCTGTGTCTAGCCTACATGATGTTGAGCAGCCTCTGTCTTTTGATGATGCACAAAATTCAGGAAATTGGATGGCTGCCATGCAATCAGAATATGATGCACTTATAGAAAATGACACATGGACTTTATGTGATTTGCCTCCGGGCGAAAAGGCCATTGGTACGAAGTGGGTTTACAAGTTGAAACGCGAGCCGGATGGTGAGATCAATCGCCATAAGGCTCGACTTGTTGCAAAGGGTTATGCACAGCAAAAAGGCATGATTATGACTTGAGACATTTTCTCCCACTTGTTGTATGACTACCGTGCATTTTCTATGTGTATTGGAAGCTCATTTTGGTTGGGATGTACATTAATCAGACATTGTTATTCCTTTCTTGAATGGTGACATATTTGAGGAAGTTTATGTAACACAGCCTCGCGGTTTTGTCATAAAAGGACAAGAGGACAAAGTGTGCAGATGTAAGAAGGCTTTGTATGGATTGAGACAATCTCCTCGTGCTTGGTATGAGAAAGCTGACACTCATTTGGTTAAACGAGGCTTTCATAACAGTCCAATAGAAAGCACATTGTATGTAAAGCGTGAGGGTGATGTACTTCTCATTGTGGTTCTTTATGGTGATGATTTGTTGATCACTGGACCACATGAGAATATTGCTGAATTTAAGGCTGATTTGATGCTAATTTCAAGATGAAAGATTTGGGTCTGTTGCATCATTACTTGGGTATACAGTTTAAGCAGTGTGATGGTGGTATTGCCTTGTGTCAAAAAAGTTACATAGAGACATTTCTATGTAAGTTTGGACTTGAGGATTGCAAACCTATTGCCACTCCCATGGAAATAGGTTTGAAGTTGAGTCTACATGATGTTGGCGATCCTGTTGATGTCACTCTTTACCAAATTGTTTTTGGTTGCCTCATTTATGTATGCAACATGAGGCCAGATATTCAGTTTGCAGTCTCATAGGTCAGCAGATTTATGCATAGCCCAGGGTCTAAGCATTGGCAGGCTGTCAAGAGTATTTTCTACTATCTTAGTGGCACTTTACATCTTGGCTTGTTTTATCCCAAGGGGGGATCATTGCCGCTAGACTTACATGCTTTTTCGGACTCAGATTGGGCTTGTTGTTTTGACACGCGAGTGTCCACAAGTGGTTTTTGTTTCATGCTCGGCAGTTCATGTATATCATGGTTGAGCAAGAAGCAACCTACTGTGGACACTTCGAGTTGTGAGGCTGAGTACAAGGCAGTCTTCACAGCTATGATTGAGTGTGTATGGCTCAAACGCCTTATAGCTGTTTTGGGTGTTGGACAGGACACTGCCAACACTATCTACACTGACAGTCAGAGTGCATTGGCAGTTGCAAGGAACCTAGTTTTTCATGCTCGCACAAAGTACATTAAGGTGCATTACCACTATGTCAGGGAGAGTCTCTTAGCAGGAGAGATCAGCTTGGCATATGTGCCAACACAGGACAACCTTGCAGATCTTTTTACAAAGGCATTGTCTCATGAGAAGCTTGAATCTTTTTGCAAAGCTTTGGGCTTACTCCCCTTTGTGGATTGATCATGTCCTCAGGGCATGGCACTTCCCTTTACTCATGTGCCAGCTCTCATTCACCACATCACTCCAGGGGGGATTTGTTACCATATACATGTGATAGTGATGTGTGTGAACACACTAGGACCACCAGGGCATTTTTTCCCTCTTTAGGAGATTTTTTCCCTCGACCATTGTATACACCCATCACTCTAGGGCTATCAATCTATCCATTGCATACTAAGAAACACACTCTCTATTGTGTGCCTTGAGCTTCCTTTATCTTCTCCAAGCTGTGTGCATTTCTCTGCAACCCTAATTCCAACACACAAAACATCAAGGGAACAGAAAGGGAACCTATTTGAGGGGTGGCCAAAATGCCAGTGCAAGTGCATGTGTGGCCAAATTGAGCGGCCAAAGAGTCAAGATGTGAGCACCATACAGAGGTTTCCAAAATAGACTATGCCAGGTGCAAGCAATGCAAGGTAATTCCAAATGAAGCTGCAAGTAAAGTGCATGATATGGGAGCTTCCCCATTATTTCTTTTTAGGTCTCCTAGACCCACTCCTATAAAAGGAAGTAGACGTTCATTTTTTGAGGTCTTTGACCAAGGTGGCTTTTTTGCCAAAGAGAGTTATTGGAGGTTTGTAAGCCTGTGTACTGCAAGCTTGCCATTGGAGCTGCATACTTGATTGTACTATCTCCCTATGCAATACTACCAAAACTTTGCCCCTATTTCTTGTGTTGCTTCTCCCCATCCCCCTCCTTTTCTCTCGCTCTTTTTGTACTTGCTAGTGCTTGCAGAGGGTTTGCCTGCAGCTTGAAGGGTGCTACCAAGAGGGAAAATTTGGGGTGTCTTGTGAGTTGAAAAGGGTGAGTTGAGCAGTGTGGGTGCGTTTGTGTTGTAAGGTGTTTTCGTGCCAGGTGTGAGATAGTTGTTATGTATGCCAAAGTGGAGTTGTTAGTGCAAATAAGCCAATTTGAAGGTGTTATTAGAGAGGTTAGGGGTGTTGTGGAATGCCTGCTATACAGAGGCAAACATTTTGTGTTCTAGGTGTGTTCCCTATTCCCCCTCTCCATCTTTTGGTTCCTCCACTGAGGAGCTATCTGATTCTCCAATTTGAGGTTTGAAGCGGTGTTTTTTAGCCGACAAAGTGGTTGGCTAATGGTTGAAGTGTTTGATGGTCTAGTTTGAAGCTAATAAAGATGGTGGAGCCAAGTTTTGACCCCATATTTACGGGCATTGAAGATCCCTAGGATTGGTTAGCAGATTTTGAGTTATGGATGCTGCCGATGCGTATATTGAAGGATGCAAAAAGGTTGCAGATGATGTCGTTGGTAACGCGAGGACGGGCCAAGGTGTGGTTTGATGGTATAAAGATCAGTGATCAAGAATCATGGCAGAGATTGCAAAGTCAGTTTTTGGAGCAATTTCGGGAAGTGATTACGGCAGAAGAAGCTGGTACAAGGCTGAAGGGAATACGCCAAGATGTAAGTAAAGATTTATCCATTTTCATTGAGCAGTTTGAAGATTTTTGGAAGCAATTAGAGGTTGCTACTCGGGTCAAAAGAAACCAATATTTGAAGCTGTCAAAGCTATTGGAGTGTTTGCATCAGAGGATTAGAGAAAAGGTCAAAGACGGTGCCGATACCTATGAAGACATGGTCTATCTAGCAAAGATAAAGAGTAGAAAGGTGAAGAGGAAACTGGATTTGGGCATGTTGAAGCCAACAATTATATGTCTATTGCGGAGGTAGCAAAGTGCTCTTTGGTCCGACGGTTCCAGTTGTTCAAAGTGTAGAACCTGTTAAGGTAAGTCCTATTGTGGTTTATGTTCCTTGGAGGTTTCCAGTTTTTGATGTGCATGTGCCGAGGGTGGAGGAGTTTGTCAACAAGGAGAAGCTCCATAATGCAGTGAACAAAGGTGTGAAAGTGGTAGAAGATGCGGAGGTTCCAATGCAGATTGAAGAGGTAAAGCCTGTTCTTGTGGAAATCTTGCATGAAAAGATAGCAGAATGCAATTGAGATGCAGATACTAAGGGTTCAAAAGCTCATCAAGAAAGTGAGCAAAGTCGGTAAGATGGTAAATCTTTTGCGGAGCAGCAAGAAGATGAAGATGCAGGTACGGAGTTGGTATATGATGCCAGTGATGATGACGGTACAAGCTCGCATAGCTGGGAGACAAGCAATAAGAATAGTGTGGATGAATCCACATCCTATGACGGGGAGACGGAGTCTGATGAGACTAAGCTGGTAAAGGTAAATGTGCCCTCTTATGTGTTTCATGATATGGTAATAGAGTAGAGCAAGCCGATATGAATGATAAAGACCAAGTGGAGCGGTCTAGGCCTATAGATGATGGAATGCAGGTAAAGGTGGTGTGTGGTTGTTAGCAGAAAGCTAACACGGACACCATTTTTCAGAGTTCTCTTTGTAAAATGTTTATTATTTTGATAATTTGAGAATATTGTAACTCCTATTTTCTCAGATAAACTTTGTAATTAATGAGTTGGGGCTACAAGCTTCCAGATTGTATCAGCCACTCATTTCTGAGCTTTGGTAGAACTCTAGATTATTAGTTTTGACCACCCAAAAACTTTGGCTAAGGTATAAAAGCCAATTTTTGTAAGTTTTTGAATAAGAAATACACAGCGTGAGCTAACGGCGCTCACTCCTCTCCTTTTCGTGCTTCCTACCCCCTCTCCGATTGTCACATTACGATTGTATTTTTTGCATGGAAACCGCAGGTAAGAGCTCTATGCATTGACGTAAGTCATTCACAGTATTTCGTAGCTGTTGGTGTCGTCGACCCGCGGCCTAATTTCATCATAACTAGAAATTTACACTTTTAAATCAAAAACTAAGCATAGGTGGGGTACTGGGGCATCATTGCTAAGCATTTAGAAGCATTCTAGGTCAAAAACAACTAGGTCAAAAATCCACTGCTGTTAATAATCGCGATGTTAGAACTTGACCTAAAGTGGGGTTTGAGACCATAGGCATGTGTGCTTAGGTCTTATAAACTTGTCCTAGAAGTTTCGTACATTTGGATGTCATTTGATGATGTAACAGATGCGATTTGCTTAATGATGAGCGATTGGCTTTTGGTGATTTCAGTCACTTGAGTGTAGCTTGAGTTAGGTGCGAGTTGCTAGTTGTTTTTTGAAAGATTGAGAACCTCTTGTAGCCTCTTGCACTAGTCAACCCATGGTTTGACAAATTAATCGTGGTTCTTGCTAATACTGCAATAAGATAGGATGGTGAGGTTAGACATGCATCCCACATTTGGCGCCGTTGCCTGGGATCGAAGAGATCTAAACTAGGAAAAAACACGAGCGTTTTGTGTAGTTGTCCTTGAACTTCCTCTAGGTTCGCCTAGAGTTCAAAACTTTCTTTTAGAAACCACATAGCTTAAGATTTTCGTCTTTTGTTATGTAGAGGTAGCTTGTAAGTAATCATACTTGTTGAGTACCTTTAGGATTGTAGGACTGTAAATTTAGATTAGGATTTGGAGAATGATTGTTAGACGAGACAAGTCTTAAGATCAAGGCTCTAAAAAACATTAAAAACAAAGAAAACGAGTATTTGTGGATACTTTCCACAACCCCATTGCATGAGAATCTAGGAGTAGGGTAAGTAGGATCCGAGGTGGATTTCAGAACATTTTTCTCTCTTAAAGACTCAAGTGTGAGTTGTTATTGGAAGTTGCAGAATTTCATGTCTACGGCTAGAAATAGCTCGAAAAGACTCAAATCCACTCAATCCGATTGGAGAGTAAGCCTAAGAGTTGTCTGAACCAGTTGGTAAGCTCAAAGACACTTCGAGGTAAAAATTTCAAGAGTTGGTCAAAACTCAAATTAATTACTTTTTCTTGATATTTTAGACCAAATTAAGTTTTGACTTGACTCATAGGCTTAAAATACATCATATAAAGACTGTCCTGGAGAAAATTGCAAAAAAAGGCTCATTTTAAGCCTAAAGTTAACAATCACGACTATTAACTTTCTGCTCTAAATTGGCCAAGGTTCATACCACTGACTCATTGCATGTATATAAACAACTTTTGTAAAGGCCCAAGAGATTTGGATCACTAAATTGACAAAACACTAGGTAAAAACTAAAGTTTGTATTGACTTTTTGAATCTTGAGTGTAAATTGGAGGAAAATTTATCCAAACTTGTTGAAATTTGATTCATAGGCTTATGTTGATGTGATAAACATGTGAACATGCTTAGTTGACCAAAAATTTGTAAAACATTGTCAGAAGTAAATAATCGTGATTATTTACATCTACCCTATTTTTCAACTTTTTTGACCAAGTCAGCATACCACTAGCTTCAGCATGTTGTAATAAGCCCACAAACGAATTTTGGTAAGATTTGGACCACTGGAGTGAAATTTGTGACTAAAATTGCAGAGTTAGTGTGCGGACAGATAATTGATGACCATTTGACAAAAAATTATCTAAACTTGATGAAAATTCTCTAGTGACCTTAACTTAAGATGCTTAATAGATTTGTGTCAAAGTTGGGGCAAAAACTTGCAAAAATCTAGCTGGAGTAAATAATCACAATTATTTACATCTACTTTAAAACTTGATAATTTTGCAAATTTGAGTGCATCACAAGGTCAAGCATATCAAGTAGACCTCACAAATCAATTTTGGTGAAATTTGGATCTCAAAAAGGGAGACTTAAGCCATTTCTTGAAATCAGAGTCTGCGGACACCAAACACTTGGTAAACTTGATCAGATTTTGTCCAAACTTGTTGAAACTTGTTCACGGAATCTAACAAGTTGTATACTTGGCAAACCAATCAAAAAAGTGCAAAAAACTAACAAAAGTAAATAATCGTGATTATTTACTTCTGCTATCCAGAGACATCAATTTTGACTTTTGAACTTATATAGTGATAGACCAACATAATATAAATCCACAGGGGAATTTTTGGTTCCATCGGATCAAAATGGATACATGTAAACTTAATTTTTAGGTTGCAAATCAAACCTTTGATTTTTGCTAAAGTCAAATTTGAAAGTCAAACTTTGACTCTCATAGCTTGAATTGAAGTGATGCCCAGAGACCAATCACGAGAATAGCAAAAACTCTACTGTCTTTATAGAAGAATAGCTAACTTGATCAAGTTGTACAGGAATCAGGTTGCAGATGAGGAATCAGTGGCTTGACAGAAAGTGCAATTGAATGAGGTGGAAATTGACGACAAGTCTATCCAAAGGTGAGTACTCTATCCAGGGCTTCATAAGTCTATATGAACCGTAGATATGGTCGTGTACTAGGAAATTAGGGCGTACTCGGAGATACCTCCAACAGAGTATCAACAATCGAAGAAAGCATTAATCAAGGAAATTACTTGCACACAATTCCTAAAGAAGTCCCAGACACTTTTTCAGATTCAACATCCGAAATGGCTTCTTACTCGACTGAGAAGGAAACCAGAACGACAGTGCACTATAAGCATATACTATCTTTTTTCAAGATTAACCGTCATGGAGCCCAGGTTTACTTGGACCCTAACTAAGAGTAGGCTATTCGCATTGATGACCATGGTATTGAGTTCAAGGACAAACAAACAAGGAAAAATGTACATGGATCAAAATGGAACTCAATATATACAAGTCAAAAACCCTGACGTGATAGACAAATGGGGGTTAGAAGTAAACACCATAATCCCAGAGATGTCAGCAAAGAAAGACCACCAACCTTAGAATTCAAGGGATACGATCAAGTAAACTGAAAGCCTTTGAAACGGCTTAATACGGATAATCCTAGGATTGGAGTCTATTGTTGGGAAGATAGAAACATAAAATATCTTTTGTGGAATTCTCATGCCAAACCAGGACAATTAACTGCCACGAAGATCATCTATATCTTCAAGATCAAAGATAGGGGATCAACAGACCTACCAACCTACCTGTTTAGGGATTGTTATAAGAACAACTTTGTTATGATGACTCTTGAGGAGGTAGAACAAACTAAATACCAAGGGTATTCCATACGGGATTGGATATTGGGGCAAGGACCAGAAACAATTTTAAGAGATGAACACTGTGAGAGATCATTTGAGAGTAATGTAAAGAAACCAGAAAACCACCTCATCATGTAGAAAACCGGGTGACACTAAGGCCAGTCCAGGGCTACATGAGTCACTATTTCTAACAGATTGGTTTGAAGGACTTGGAATAGGACCAACTCCTAGAAGACTTGGAGTTGAACCGAACAAAAGTGTCAGACCAGCTGATTTTTCAGAAATGGGTCAAAAAATACAGTGGATCAGGGGATCCATACGACCACTTAGCAAGCTTTAAGCAAGTGCTAAGAGCAGAGTGTATATTCGATTTCCATACTCAATTTGAGGGGTTTGGAATGACATTAGAAGAAAAAGATTTGACATGATTCCAAAACATTACACCAAGGTCAATCATGGACTTGAACACATTACCTCAAGGATTTGTAGCTATATGTTTCAAAATGGAGATCAAAAATAATATGATAGCTCAAATATACAGCTTTAAATAGAAACATGGTGAGTTTGTTAGGGATTGTGCAACTCGAATGAAACAATACATTGCCAGATGCCCAGAGATGGAGATACCTGTAGAAGAACGACTTGTATCTTTGTTTTTGGAGGGACTGCTAAACAAAGAACTTCATGCTATACTTCAAGTAAAAAACATACAACTCTAGAAGCGTGTGTGTCTGATGCTATTGACCTAGGAGACAATTGCGAGATCTTCAACGAAGAAGATGTCCCTAAGGATAACCAAAGTGAGAAGACAGCATCCACAAAACCAGCACAAGTGAAAATGGCTGCTACGGCACCACTCTCAGCCATAGAAGATATGCTAAAAAGGATGAACGACATGATGAACAATATGAAAAAAGCACCTATGAGAGGACCAGGACAAGGGATACCTCCATCGGGACAACCAATTAGGCCACAAAAAGGTGTGTAATTGAGGGTAAATGGACCAACCATGAGACCCATGAGTGCTATTTTAGATCAAAGTATGATGGGAATGTTTAGTACGTGCCCATGAGGCCACAAGGACAACCCATGTACAGATATCAGCCTAATATGTTCCAAGCTCAAAGACCACCAATGGGTATGGAAAGACCTCAACCTGTGTTGTGACAAAAACCTCCATATCTAGGACATAATGCAGTGCCTGTAAAGTACATGCACTCTAAAGGAGTCATAGATGAACAAGCATTAGTGCATGTTACACCCTATGCAGAGCCTAGTCCATCTACAATAATGGTAGAAGGAGATTGGTATAATCCACATCCACCACCAATGGAAGAAACTGTGACTTATGCTCCACCAAAGCTCACACCAATGTATTATGTAGCTAGTCAAGGTGTCAGACCTCCTATGGGAAGATCCATGATGAAGCCTAGAGCAGGAAATTTCCATAACTGTGGTACTGACAACCATTGGAAAAACGAATGTCCAGAGCCTGACAAAAACCTCAAACCAATTGAAGCCTATTGCATACAATGTTGCAGAAAGGGAGGACACTTTTTGGAAGATTGTCCTAAGAAGCCTTTGAACAAGGGTAAAACCGTAGTAAACATAGTCCAAGTGATGCCTAGTAGCTTATCAGAGAGTGAACCAATTGTTCCAATCAAGGTAATCACTAGAGCCCAGGCAAAGAAAAAGAAACACAACTCCTCTGATGATTCGAAGAACACGAAAGTTTCTTCTCAAAGAATCAAAAGAAGCAGAAGCAAAAGATATGAGATGAGAAAACAAAAACAACGGGTTGAAATCGGGGAGAAAGCAAAGAAGCTAGTCTAGGACAATTTGAAGGAAATTAGTAGTGAGTTCAAGGAAACAATCGTGAAATCTGGAGGATCCATTCTGGTTGATTAAATTTTTTAGCCTATTAATGCCACTTTGGAAGCCTATCAAGCAGGACTTAAAGCAGGCCAAAACATGGAAAATAAATGTAAAAGTTATCCATCTCCAGACATAGAAGCAGCTAAGCTGGAAGCTTATCAAAATATGGTAAGAATCATGCAAGAAATGCTAGAAAAACAAAAACCCAAGCTTGAAAGTATTGCAAAACCTAAAGAGCTTGTGGTAGAAGAAACGAAAGCAAAATCCGATGTAGTGGCAGAACCCCACCTTGAAACAAACAAACCATAGCTTATAGTGTCTGACAACGAAGATGCCTTAGACGGAATTCCATTTGTAGAGGAAGACTGGCCAGGACACTTATGGAAAAAAGTAAGAGAGATCAATGATGGGAGCCTAACTTTAAAGTTAGCTCCTATAGAGGAAGTCTATTAGGATAACCTACCTTCTGCTATGAATATGGATGTACAATCCTTGTACGGGGATTGCGGATCGACAACTTCAAGAATGTCGAAACCATTGATATTAAAAACATTACCTTCTTACTTGGGAGATAACGAAGATGAATCAATCGTGTGCAAAACCACTCAGGTAAAAAGAGCTGAATAGACCCTAGAAGTAGACAACATCCATTCAATCATGTCTACACCCATCCAATGCACTCTTACCTTGGGAGAACTATTAAAACTCAGAGCATACTTATGAAACAATTTACAAAAAACCCTAGAGAAGGTGGGTATAACGGGGTTAATCTCGAAGAATTTGGGAAAATTGAAAAGTGAAATGGAAAACAAAGAGATTCGATCAGTTTCAATGAACAAGGTCGGAGAATATTATGAAGGGGAAGAAGGAAACACCACCCTCCGAGTGAAGTATAATGACATTGAAACCATGGCAATACTGGATAGTGGAGCGGGCATAGCCATAGCCACTAAAGCAGTATGAGAATCCTGGGGATAGCCAGCCATTAGAGAAACTCGAATGAAGTTGTAGTTGGCTGACGGACACATTGAGAGACCATTAGGGCTGCTTGAATAAGTGATAATCAATTCTTGTGGAATTGTATATCAACACACTTTTGCCATAGTAGACTTTGGGAAAAAACTCAACTATGAGATCATATTGGGCCTTTCATGCGACAGGTACAGCTTATCCAAGATTGGGGAAACAACTATCTATAATTGAAGCAAGTGGGATCTATAACAAGAGTCAATCTAAAAGATCACACTTATAGATATGTCTTGAAAACACCCATCCAAGAGTTTGATTCAGTCTCTTTGGTTGAAAGTAAACTCCCATCCTGGTTAAACAAAGACACTCCTATTTGGATGTGTGGAGCTTCGAAAAATGGAAGCTTAAGACGAGAAGAATGTATCCTAGAAAGGGACTGCAATGACGAAGACTACGTACCTGAACCCTTTCCAGAGCATTTATTTGAGCCATTTGAGTGGACTTAAATTTTAGCAACAATGGATGTATGTGTGAATACATCTATGCCTACTCAATTTTGTAATGAGGATGGCTACGACATAATTCCCATCCAAATGATTTCAATCCTCAACATTGAAAACAAAGATGAGGAACCCAAGGACTGAATGAAAGCTCAAAAGTCTTTTCAGACCTCTATTACGATGCAATTGATGATTTAGATGAACACTCAGCTACCTCATAAGATTTGGGGTCAGAAAAAGAGCATAAGAGAGCTAAGTTACTCTTCCAAGGAGGGGAGGATTAGTTTTTTGACTTTCCAAACCAGAGATCAAGAAGACAAAAAATGGTATAGACAGAAGAGAGACACCAAAATTATAAAAACACAACCTATGTCATCAGTCTCTAGTAAAACACAATTCTTGATGCAGATAGATGCTAATGATTGTGTCAAGGAAAAAATAACTGGTAGATATCCTTCAAACAAAAATTCAAAAATGTCTCAAACATCAAGAAAAACAAGGAAGAGTACTCAAGAAAAATCACAGGATAAAAAACCACTCGTGATCAGAGTCGAGCGGAAAAATATATATCAAGAGTTGAAAAAAACTCTAAAGGAGATATACACAAGCAAAATGGAAACCACGGAAGAGGATGGTAAGGATACAATGCATGTTCCATCCCATTACAAAAAGTATACCCTCCAAGATCAGAAAATCATATTTTAACAACCTGTTAGGGAACTACGAAAACAGGGCGAGTCTTATGAAGGGCCTAAAAACACTAAAAGGATAGACTTGGCTGAACCTAGAGAAGAGACTAAACTGGATTTCATTGCGAATGACCTAATAGAAGAAGAAGAAAAGTTTTTGGTGAGCTTCTTAAAAGAATATCAAGATATCTTTGCTTGGTCTTACAAGGATCTCAAGGGTGTCGATCCAGAAATCTGTCAGCATACCATACCCATGAGAGATGATGCAAAACCAAGTAGACAGAGACCATACACGTATAATAAAACATTTGCCACGAAGATCAAAGAAGAGATTGAAAAACTAAAGGAGGCCAAATTCATTTATGAAATTGAACACACAGATTGGGTGTCTCCAATTGTGGTAGTACCCAAGAAGAAGGGAAAATTACGAGCGTGTGTTAATCTCAAAAAGGTGAATGCAGCTACCATCAGAGACAACTTTCCTCTTTCGATAACTGAGAATGTATTAAAACGAGTTGCAAAAAAATAAGCTTACAGCTTCTTAGATGGCTTTTCGGGATACAATCAACGTTTGGTTGACCCAAAAGATCAGCATAAAACTGCTTTTGCAACAGAATGGGGTATAATCGGGTTATGCCCTTTGGGTTAACTAATGCTTCAACCACGTTTCAGAGGTTGATGAGCCATGCTTTCAAACAATATCTTTAGAATTTCTTAGAAGTATATATGGATGATCTATGCGTACATTCATCAATCCGGGTTGATCATTTTGAACACCTCAAAAATGTTTTAAAAAAATATAGACTTTATAGGATTTGCTTAAATCCTAAAAAGTGCACATTCATGGGAAGACAAGGAAAAATTCATGGACATATATTGTTTAAAAATGGCATAGCTACTGATATTGAGAAGATTCATGTCATTGCTGATTTGCCTAGACCAACAACAGTCAAGGGGGTACAACCCTTCATGGGACATTGTGGATATTACCGACGGTTCATCTACATGTACGCTATAATTGCAAAACCCATGTATAGCTTGATTATGCACTTTCAAGGGACCGAGGCATGTGAAGAATCATTCATGAAGCTTAAGCAATCTCTCACCTCAGCTCCAATATTGAAAGCACCAGATTGGAATAAGGTATTCCACGTACATGTAGATGCTTCTAATTTTGCTATCAATTGTATACTAGTTCAACCACGAGATGGAAAATTTGAATTTCCTATTTCTTATGCTAGCCGGCAATTGAACATGGCAGAAAATAATTACACCACCACCGAAAGAGAAGGACTAGGAATGATCTATGCCATTAAAAAGTATAGACATTACCTATTAGCCAATAAGTTTGTGATCTTTGTGGACCACCAAGCTTTGTTGTATTTGGTCAACAAGCCATGCAGCACAGGGAGAATAGTGAGATGGTTCACCAATCTTCACGAATTTGATTTCACTGTGGTTGTAAAAAAAGGCACTACACATCAAGGAGCAGATCGTTTGTCAAGGATTGTTTCAGAGGAATCACCTAAAGGGGTAGACTATGATCTACCAGATGCCTATTTGTTCTCTATAGAAATGATACCTAGATGGTCGAAAAACATTGTGTCAATAATGACAATAGCTCAAGTGGATTCACAAATACCACTTCCTATCACAATCGGATTAATAAAGCAATCGCTTATGTATCAATTAATAGATGGAAGGCTATACAAAAGAAATCGGGATGGGATATTTCTCTTATGCATTAACCCTGAAGAAAAAGAATAGTACCTAAGTCAAGCACATGTTACCATAGTAGGACTTCACTTTGCAGAAGACCAAACTATGCAATGAATCTTGAGACTTGGAGTATTTTGGCCAACTATGAGGAGAGATGTTCGATTTTTTGTAAAGGATTGCACTCGATGTCAAAAACAGACACCCATACCTCATGTAACATTGTTTTAAATGTCACCTATTCCTAAGTGGAGTAATTTATCTGGTTACTTACTAATTGAGCGGAACATTTCCTGAGGATATGTGTAAGCGCCTTCAAAGAGCAATTGAAACTGAATCAAGAGACTATGATCTTATTTGAAACCAATTGTATTGGAGAGGTAAAGATTAACCTTTGCATCTTTGTGAAAATGAAAACGAGTATATTCCGATTATAGAACAAGCACATGCTGGATTAGTTGGAGGCCACTTTTCTAGTGAGGCCACCGCAGCAGCAATCTTGATGGCATGCATATGGTGGCCAACACTTTTTGCAGATGCCAAAGAATATGTTCGAAGATGTGATGCTTGTCAATGAGCAAAAATGCCAACACAAGTAGATAGCTTGCCCTTAAGACCAATGATGGGGGCTAGAGGTTTCGCAAAATGGGGTATAGATTTTGTAGGACCAATACAGCCACCTGCTTATAGAACCCTAGCTCAATATATCATTGTAGCTATGGACCAACGCAACCCAAAAGAATGATGCCATAACCACTGCTGCATTATTATATGAGTATGTATTCAGATATGGACTGCCAATAGAGATTATCAGTGATCAGGGAACTCATTTCCTCAATGAGGTAGTAGAGTATTTTCTTAATGAGTTTATGGTCATCCATAACAAATTAGCTCCCTCTCACCCACAAGCAAATGGACAAGTTGAGCATAAAAATAAAATTCTTAGCTCGGTGTTGACTAAAGTGGTTAGTTTAGGAAGGACGAACTGGGAAATGAATCTCCATGTTGCTCTATGGGCTTATCGAGTTTCATTCAAAACAGCTCTAAATGCTACACCCTTTAACCTTGTTTATGGTCTTAATGTCATACTGCCAATAGAATTTCTATTGCCGACATGAAGGGTAGCACATAATCTTGAGTGAACTGGCCATGAATTGTCAGAAAGACTCGAAGATTTGGAAAATCTAGACGAGCAAAGGCTAACTACTGTAGCTCATATCTATGCACAAAAGCGGAAACAAAAACAGTTTTTTGATTCCCACTTAATGACAAAGACCTTCAAGAAAGGGGACTTAGTTCTAGTCTATTCCCTTAAGCAACACATTCCTAAGTTTAATAAAAAGGTAAATGGACCATTTATCATTGAAGATGTATCTCCAAGTGGAGCAGTAAAATTGTCTACCCTAGATGGTGAACCAATGGCTAATTGTATTAGTGGATGTTGTTTAAAAAAAAACAATTTGCCACTAACCAATGAATTGATAGAGAGAATGCATGCAGGAAAACAAACTAACCGATGCTTTGATTGACACAGGAGCTAGAGTAAATGCAATCAGTTATTCCACATACAAGAAGGCAACAAGTCAAGCATTGACGACAAGAATAGCGACAATCGAAGGATGCAACAAGAACCCAACTCCAACATTGGGAGTAGTCAACTTGAATGTAATAGTACATGGATGTTCATGTCCACATCAGTTTGTATGCTTACCAGATGAACACATGAATGAGATGATGATTCTTGGAATTCCCTTGATGCGTACATACAAAGTAGTACCAGATTGGGATACGAATCAAGTAAAGCTATCATCTAAACGAGGGCAACTCATTGTTTCAATTGCACCAAGCAAGGACGAATGGAAAAGAAGCAATCAACAGACCAATCCACAAATTCAATCTTCTCCATCCCCTCGACAATCAAATGCTACATATAGCATGCAAGGAGTCAGGAAAATTTGGGTACCAAAAGCACAGCTTAGGGATAAGCCGATTAAAATTTGGGTACCTAAAACTTAAAACACAAGAGGGTTCCAAGGGTTAAAACACAGAGATGAGCATCTCTAAGCAAGGAACCTAACATGGAAATGGTTTGGAAGAAAAAGGAGCACTTATCTTCTCCACAAACCGCAAAAGCAATCAAGCAATGGCGAGTTAAGTCTCGACAGACTCCCACCACACCATGCAGCACCACACTGACATATATACCAATGGCGAGAAAAAGCTCGACAACAATCAAAAGTGCTACCAACACCTCAAGCAATAAGTGTGCTAAAGCATCCTGATGGTACAATCAAATAGAGAGCACAGAAGCTTCAATATTTGCTCTTTGGTAGACATCAATAGCAAACCTCGACATCGAAAACCCTTGAGTTAATTACTCAAGACCCAGCTCTTGCACAACATATTGGTTTGAATTGCATTGATCTTCATATCATGGTAGAGCCAACCACGGCTATGCATAGACACGGTTGTTCATCCCATGCGCACAGTCCCGGAGTACGCCATCTAGGAGGGGTGGAAGGGTACCAAGTACTAAGTAATAAGTAATTAAGGGCAGTGGTTGAAGAGGGAGGAAAAAGTTCTATGTTAACATGTGATTTTTTGCAAAATTACCTAGTAGTGTCCTTATAATTCATCACCAAGGAAAAATTCACAGATAAAATCTCCCCGATGAGTGTAAATAGTGTATATACTATTAGAAAATCATCAAAAATAGTCCTTTTTTGAGTATTTTTCATATTTTGCTAATAATGAGGCTTAAACATTGGAAAAATCCATCAAAAAATAATAAAACTGTGTTTTTCAAGGGATTTTCTTAATTATTGGATTTTTACTTTACTTTTTTAGAGCATTTTTCTATTTTCTTTGATTTTTTTAAATAAACAGGTCAATAATTAATAATAAATAACATGGAAGCTCAAATGAAAAAATGGAAGACACGATGGTGATCAGAAAGACAAGCCGAACAAGCACAAAAAATTTCAATGAAATTAGAAGATATAAGCGGGAAGCCTAAATTAGGCGGCCAAGCCTACTTTTGCAAAATTCTTGCAGAATGAGCTACGGGAATCCGATCGGGGAAATTTTTGAGTACGACATAGATTTCATGGTCTAGTAAGACTAATGGGGGAATCTGAGAAAATTGGTTCGGGAAGTCCGGATATAGATATCCAAGGTAGGCTAAAACCACCTCATTTCCACTTGGAGCATTTGCAAAGAGAGATTTTGGCCTCTTTCGCGCGACTTTTCTGGAGCCCACAGTTGACCATTTTCAGCGCCGTATCACACGAGACATGAGGGGTAAGTTCTTTACTCAAAAATGATCCATTTTGCACGGCTGATAGCTAGACTAAAGCCCTAGAAAAAACCCTAGAAATCGAGCAGTGCACGAAGACCTATGACCTAAAACTGACCATAGCAGTCTGCCAGCTTGACCAAATCGGATGGGATTTGAACCATAGCATGCCCTAACATAATAGAACCTTTCTATACCATCAGATGACCATTCGGCTGGGGTCAAGGGGGTCCCCAGTAGAAAAGTTAGGTTTTTGGCAAATGCCAGAATTCCGACCTGACTCCACAGATGGCTTGCTAATGAGGTCCATATACAGTGTATATGATTTGATTGGTGAAATCCATCAAGCAAAGCCCTCGAAAAGCAGAAAACGGCTCAAAGGTTGCAAAGTGTCAAATTCGACATACGAGATCAAATTGACTCCAAATGAGCCAGAATTGGATAGGTTGCTTCACGACTATGTTACGGACAAGTCCAAAGCCTCAAAGTTGACCAGCCAACCCAACAGACAGAGTAGTCACAAAAAACGGGTATTTCATAGTCGGTAAAGCACAAAGTAATGCCGGCATGACTAAACTTGACCAAATTCAATTTAGGACGTAAATAAGCGTAAATCTAAATAAACGTAAAAGGTGTATGAAACATGTCTAGGTCAAAATTTGTAGGTTTTGCAAAGTTTTTGTTATTGTTGTAAATAATCAGGATTATTTACTTTTGCATTATTTTTGCTTGGGAATTGTCAAATCACCTCACCTATCATGTGTACACACCTATTAGATGCCAAAAATCAAGTATGAGCCTAAATGACCACCCATTACTTGTAAAATTGTCAAAAAACGCAAAGAAGTCTTTGCAAGCCAAAATTTGGGTGATAGACAATATTTCTTGATCCAAATCACTTCATATCTCATACCCAAGGTCCATACAATGCCTAGAAGCAATTTGTACCAAAAAATATCAATTTTGGAAGAAAAGTTAATAATCATGGTTATTTACTTTCTGATCAAAATTGGGGAATTTGGATATTTTGTTACCATACATCCAAAGTACATGATGTGTTAAGCCCACTAGCTTATCATACATCCAAAGTACATGATGTGTTAAGCCCACTAGCTTAACATACATCCAAAGTACATGATGTGTTAAGCCCACTAACCAATTTTGAATCAATTTGGAGTTCAAAATCTCAAATTTCCTTTATATCTACTCTTTCAGAGACTTAAAGCCAAAATTTGTTACCATTTTCACTCTGTGCATCCAAATGAGCCCAAATTTCACTCAAAGCATGTATTTGGTATATACTTCAAGCCTATAAAGCCAAGCTTGCAAAAAGTTGAAAAGTTTTCTCAGCTGTAAATAATCACGATTATTTACTTTGGTTACAAATTTTTGTTGTGACCATACAGTTTTGTTCCTTGCATGTTTTTATGCATCTTTGCTTGTTCAAAAATTGATTTGAAGTAAATTGGACCAAATTGTTAGCATTTTAGTCTAAAAGGAAATTTCAGAGATAATTCTGACAAATCTGCTAACTTTACACTCTACTCACTGAACAGGATCCATGCAAGCAGCGGAGAGGGGTAAGTAGAAGCTAAACCAAAAAGAGAAACTACAAGAACTACCCACGTATCAACTAGACCCCGAGTCAGTCAAAGAAGCAAAGTCATCCTACCTTTCCAGAGAACAGTTAGAAGAGCACCAGTCTACGGTCTTCACTGGCAGGTTCAAGAGTGAAGAGGGGCATCAAGTGGAGTTGCAATTCCTACCCAAAGAAGTCTATGATGTAGCTGCTGATAGCCCATGCGTATGTAAATATTTCCTTGTATATAGGGCCTAAATAAAAGATTTTTTCATAATTATTTTGGTATTTATTTAAATATTTCTACCTAGGTGTGTGTTATTTATGCTCTGTACATTGCCTCACCATTACCACAATTTTTCTTACCATTTTTCATACTCTTTATTCCATATAGAAATATTTTCATGTAAGCTTCTCTTATATTTGGTGTAACTCCACCCCAACAAAAATCCAAAAAAACTAGTTTTATTTATGTGTATATTTTTTCACTATTGTGATTTTTCCCTTCCTACATCTATTTTGTTTTTTTTTTCTAAAAAATTAGAATACCAAGAATATTTATCTTTTTATGGTAGCCTCATAATGAGAGAGATTTCTTTTGACCCCTTTATATTTTTTTCCACTTATATTATTTATATTTGACATGTACATATTTTTTAGACCCCTCAATATTTGATTTTCTTAGTTGTACTATTCACTTATATCATAATCTCAACAATATCTTCAATTATAGACCTACCAAATAAGGTCAAGGGTAGGTGGCATGCATGCATGCACTATGGAAGGCTCACTCTTGGAGGTATTCAAAAGAATCATCCAAAGAAGGACCCCACAAGGACCTTGTGCAGTGGAAAAAAACGGTCGGTTTTGCTGAATTTTTAAAGTTCACTTGCTCTCCGTACAAACAAAAGTTGTAGCTTGTGGGCTGAACTTTTGCCTCAAATTTTTTCATATTTTTTTGAGCTACGAGCTGTGAGCTATGATTTTATTAGTGGACCCCAGTTTTCCCCATGTTATGCAGCCACACTCTCTCTTCCACTTTATCATTTTCCTCTTTCACACACACTTCTCCACTCATCATCCCCACCTCTCTCACCACTCCTCTCTGCACCCTACTCACCTTCTCCTCAACCTTGAAGAATAAGAGAAACCATGGTGAACTCATACCTCCCACACACAATTCCATTCCAAAATTGACCACCTAGTCTCATTTTTCCTCCTCCAATTTGCCCATATCTATCAAAAAAACCACAAAATTCAGCCTCTTCTCTTAAAAGACAGCATCATGGTGGTTGATTACTCAGCTTCAATTACCTTGTCTCTCAAGGAAGGTCAAGAGTGGAGAAAAAATGTACCGTCAAAGCTAGTGGACCGTCAACAAGCGTCAAAATTGGCCCTACTCAAGACACTTGGAGCATCAACCTTGTAAGAAATCCACCTTTTCTTACCTCTTAAGAGTTTTTCTTCCTTATTTGTATCCTACATGGATACTCCCATTGTAAATATCCAATTCCATTTGTAAATTAATACTAACTCTACTAGCACTAACCCACTATGAAAAGTCCTATCACCTCCATTTCTCTCCTCTCTCTTTCCCCACCAACTTCTTGATAATTCCAAGCAAAAGAAATTAGATAAATTGCTGAAAATCTAACCCAACCATGGTTAGAGGAGTAACCCTAGCCTTCAAAATTGCTATAAAAGGAGGGTGTAGCTAGCACAAAAGGGGGAGCCATAAGCAAGAGCACTATGCTATAGCTTGAGAAGCCAAGCTCAACCTCTCTAGAAGGAGCTCTTGAGTGGAAGCTCATTGTCTTATGCATGTGCATGTGTTGTAATAGGGAATTAGCAAAGGAACTCTATGCCATTTGTAAGAGAGAGAGTGTTCATTCAATTGAGAGTAGGAAATCTATCATTTCTCCTACTAGTGTAAGCCCAACATTTGCTGAATCAAGGAGGGTGGATTTGGACTAAGCTTGGATACTTTGTCTCCCTTCCAACGTGAAGTAATGGACAACAATGATGCGTAAGTGTCTTGGTGTTTTTTGTTAAGTTCTTGATAGCTTGTCTCTGGTGTTGTCATCAATCTAGCCATAAATCCCACATACTGTAAGAGGGCGACAAGGTGGAGAGGACTCCCCTGGCCTTAAGACAGTGATTGGGGTGGCTTTTCTTGTGATGTGTTGTGGTGAAATTTACGCAAGCTATGTTGAACAAATACTAATCTCACTTTGATTTGTCATGACAGATTTGTAAGAAGGTATTAATGCAACAAGCACCCCTTCCCCCCTTCTCTCTCTTTCTTACATATATAATTGTGTTTGCTTGATCATTGCCGATACGTTTCAAAGCAGCCCGAGCACTATCTCTCTCTCTCTCTCTCTCTCTCTCTCTCTCTCTCTCTCTCTCTCTCTCTCTCTCTCTCTCTCTCTCTCGTGTTTTAGTGTGTGAGAGTGTTCCATTGGTGTTAGCGTTAGTGTAAATTCCTTGCTTGTTTGTGGGTTTCTCTAACGATTCTCCTCTTTTGCATCCTAGTTCGCTCTTAAACTAGGTGGTGCCCCTTGTGTAGTTGGGATTTGGCTGGGGGTTTGTTGTTTTGGTTTGTGTTGTGTTGTGCCCCAGCCCCATTGAGTAGCACGGGAGCCTTGAAGGGTGTCTAGAGGTTGCTCTTCTTGTTGCCCGCCCCGGACCGCCTCAAATTGGTGCCCCCACGGAGGACGGCTTGTGTATTTTTGTGTAGAATCAACCTTTAGCATAGTCAAGTAGTTTGCATGAATCACGAAAATTTGTATGATCCCTGCATTCCCATTGCAAGGCAAAAGGTACACATAATTGTTAGTACTAAGTTGCAATTTCAACGTGTCATTCGTAGAATTTTAGGTCCTCTTAGGTTGGCCGAGATAAACGCTTCATTAAATCCTTTTATTTTGCCTCTCATTAGGTACGACCTTAGTTTGGACGTCTATATTTTTGTTTTGTTTTAAGCATTAGGTCATGCATAGACCATGGATAATGGCCCAGGAATAGAGGTTTTCCCCTTCCATTTCACTCCACACGTTAGAATAAACATTGCAATTAGTAGTAAAATCCATTCTCAACAACGTATGGTGTTCATGTTTGGTGCCCAAAGAGTAGGAGAAATTCTCCCATCACCAAACCCTGTCATCCTACCTCTTATTGATTATCATAGGTCGTTTGATGTGAATATCTTTATTCTGTTGTAGAATAGATTGCAAGCTAGAAAACATTATTGTGTAAATCTTTTTAAGAAAGAAAAACAAAAACGGGTGTCACTTTGAAATCAATTCAATGGAAAGCCAACGCCAAATGTCTAGGTATCCTCTTTTCTTTGGAGAGCCTGGAGAGGATGCAGAATTATTTTTAGCGAATTTCAAGATGTCTTGCCGTATCAAGAGGATAATAACTAATCAAGAACGTGTAGAAATGTTTGAGGTGGTCCTTAGGAAAGATGCTAGCACTTGGTTTGACTCTTTGCCTGAGGAAGTTAAGGGGAATTACACAGAAGTTTTGAATCGTTTCAAGAAATACTTCTTTGATCCCTAAAACACTCAAAAATTATGGCAAGACATTGTTTCTCATAAGCAAAAAGACTTAGATGACTACTACTTGTACAAGCAAGAGTTTCTACGTCTTTGGGCTCTATGGATACGAAATGTTGCTAACCCTGGTGATGGTGCAGAATTTTTAAAGAAGGAGAGGTTCATAGCCGGACTCTTTCCTGACCTTAAGGTAAAAGTTGAGGTGGGTGCACCTGCTACCTTTGATGCAGCTCAGACTAGGGCTGCTGAGAAATATAGGAAACTCAAGTGCTTAAGGGGAGAGGTTCCAATAGAAGGTCTTAGACCCAAAGGTAAGTCACAAGCATCAACATCGATAGATCTTCCTGAGGTAACGGCGGAAGTAATTGAGAAGTTAAACGAATCTTTAAGCAGCCTGTCAATTCACCTTGCACAAGCTGTAGGTCCAAAGGGACAAGCAAAGAAGTCTGAAGAGCGAGATCCACGAACTAGGAGAGTCTTGCAATGTTGGAATTGCGGAGAGTCTGGACATGGGATGTATAATTGTCCTTGGCCCCGTGGAGAGCCAGGGAGACCTAACTTGAATTACCCAATGATGAATACAGGAGAAGGAGCTGGTCAACAACCAAGGCTTCTACAAAGTCCAAATGGACCAAGAACACCTCCACAAGGGGTAGAAGGAGTTCCACCTTTGCCAGATCCAAATGTGCATGTGGTAGAGGTGACAAATTCAAATGAGTTTGACATGGAAGCAAATGGCATTAAGCGTGGCCAAGGAAAAGGTAAAGAGAAAGAGGGTGTCCCATCACAGAGTGACCATGGACAAGGCAAGAAGGCAAAGGAGACCAAGGAAGCTAAGAGGACTCGACGTCGTATCAATCTCCAAGACTTACCTCTTGGACATGGTATGGCTCCATACAACCTGTTGGAAGACATGCAAGGTAAGGGTCCTGATATCTCATGGCCTCAATTTCTTGCATTATGTCCACAAGTTAGGAGGGATTTAACAAGGGCAATTAGCACTAGGAGAAAGGTGAAAGAGAGTGTGCTTGTTGTAAAAATTGCACAAGCTGAAATGAATGAGGACATTACACCTGTGCTAGATTGTTACATAACAGGGAGATTGGTTAGGAAAGGTCTAGTGGATGGGGGTGCACAAATTTGCATCATGACAGAGGGACTCATGCAAAAACTAGGCATGCACATCCATGAGACACCTGAAATTAAGGTCAAGATGGCAAACAATAGCAAGGCTAGGTGTGTAGGCATTTGTAAAAATGTCTTTGTAGAGGCCTTTGGCATTAAGAAAGCGGTGGATTTTTATGTTATGTCGACCAAGGGAAGTGGTTATCCATTTATCCTAGGAAGACCATGGCTAATGAAAATGCGAGCTTTGCAGGATTGGGAGAGTGGGAAATTAATTTGCAGGAATGACAATCATAAGAAGGTTGTCTTTGACATGAAGGAGCAACGCCAAGAGGAGCTCTATGAAGAATCATCTCAAAGTGAGACGGAAGAAGGTTGGACCGATAGCACTTCAGAAGAAGAAAGTACCGGTAGCATTACTAAAGAGGAGTCTTCCATCGAAGTCATGGGGGTAAGGTTTAAGCCAAACAACCAGGAGACCTCTTCTCGAGGTTTGGAAGAGGTAGGTTCCCAAGAGAACCAAAAGGTGGAAGATGAAGGGATGCTGGAAGGTATGCTATCTACAACACTTACAAAGGATGAAAGAGAGGAGTTCAAATGTGTGCTAAGGAAATTTCCTAGGCTTTTTGCTAAAGACTACACCGATGTGCGTGGAGTAGATGTTGTTCAACACAAAATTGAGTTGAAGCTAGAGGCCACACCTAAGGCTCAGAAGCTACGAAGGCTAGGAGTCATCAAGGAGCAGGCTTTACTCAAGGAGGTAAGAAAGCTTCTAGCAGCAGGTTTCATTTATCCAGTGGAGAATTCAGAGTGGGTCTCTCCTGTTGTTGTCACTCCTAAGAAAAATGGCAAGTGGAGGATGTGTGTGGATTACCGTCCCCTCAATAAGGCAACAAAAAGAGATCACTTTCCCCTCCCATTCCAGGATGAGATACTAAATGAGGTAGCTGGTCATGAGAAGTACACTGTGTGCGATGGTTACTCAGGTTACTTTCAAATAGGGATTGCATTGGAGGATCAATTGAAAACAACCTTTATCACTCCTTGGGGTTGTTATGCTTTTAGAGTCATGCCATTTGTTCTGACAAATGCTCCTGCAACATTCCAACGTTTCATGAATATGGTGTTTCAAGCATTCTTTGGAAAGTCAATTAGGGTGTTCATTGATGATTTCTGTATTTATAGCTCAAAATCATCGCATCTAGAAAGGGTAGAAGAAGGTTTAAAGAAGCTCTACGACATGGGAGGTCAACTCAACCCCGACAAGTGCCATATAGGTGAGGATGAAGTAATATTGCTTGGTCATAAAGTTTCTTACAAAGGCATTGAAGTGGATCCTTCAAAGGCAAAGGCTCTTATTGAGCTTCCATCACCGAAGAGTCTTAAGGAGGTCATCTCTTTCATTCAGAAGGTGAAGTATATGACACGCTTCATTCACTTAGCCTCGGAGTTGCTTCATCCTTTGCAAAAGTTGACACAACAAGTAGAATTTGCATGGTCTGATGAGCTTGAAGAGTATTTTTGTAACATTAAAGTCATTTTGTCAGAGCTACCAACACTCATGCCTCCTTGTTGGGAGTACACATTCTTTGTTAGCTCTAGTGTTGGAAGGGAAACAATTGGTGCTATGTTGCTACAACAAGATCCCCACAGTACAAGGATGCGACCCATCTACTTTGCTAGTAGGGTCATGAATGCTTTGGAGAGAGACTACACAGAAGGAGAACTCATGATGCTTTCTCTCATGTTTGCGGTGAGAAAGTTTAGATCCTACCTACTACCAAAACCTTTTGTAATTCTCACTGCAGAAAATTTGTTCCCTTGGGTGTCATCTCAAATGAATCTTAGTACTAGGATCTCAAAGTGGATTATGGAGTTGCAAGAGTTTCAATACTCTTTCAAGGTAGAAGATAGTGTGCGTGCACAATTGGCAGGGATTCTCACTTATAGGGTACATGAGAAAGAAATTAAGGTGCCTCAAGTAAAGACCCTACCATTGCCACCACCAAAAAGTATTCCCAATGCTTTTACCTTATTCTTTGATGGAGCTTTTCGACGAGCCACAGGGAAAGCAGGGGGAGGGCTAGTGTTGCTCAACCCAAGTGGAGAGGTGGTCATGAAAGAGAAGTTCAATCTACCAAGTTCAGCTAGCAACAATGAAGCAGAATAAGACACACTAATTCATGGTTTGAAGATGTGCATTGGCCAAGGGATACAACACCTCATGGTAAAGGGAGATGCACTTCTCATTGTTAAACATATTTTAGGCATTTGGGCATGCAAGAATGAAAGCTTACGGACAAAAGTTCATGCCATTCGTAGATTGTTTAATCAATTTGAAGAAGTGCAACTATATCATATTCCTAGGAAACAGAATGAAGATGCCGATTTACTTGCACAGTAAGTAGTTACATGTGTTGAGAAAGAAGTGCAGGTCATCATGGTGGCAACAACTGTCAAGCAACCGAGATACCAGGGATTGGAGTCATTGACTCCCATTATTAGCTACATTTTGGAGGGCGAGTTTCCACAAGACTTCACGAAGGCTCAGAAGAGGAGACTCATGAAGAAGGCAAGCGCATATCTCTTCCTAGAAGGCTCCCTCTATCAAAGAGGGAGGGATCAAGTATGCAGAAGAGTACCAACTATTGAGGAAATTCCAGCCATTCTAAAAGGTTTGCATGAAGAAGCATGTGGTGGTCATTTTTCCCAAGAATTAACTATGAGGAAGATTTTGCTTGCGGGGTATGTTTGGCCAAGTCTGCATGTGGATGTCCAACATTGGTGTAAAAGTTGTCACAATTGTCAGGTAAATGGGAATAGAAGATTGGTTTATGGTCCAAGGAAAATCGTGCTTGCAAATGGACCGTTTGAAAAGTGGGGCATTGATGCTATGGGTCCTCTGCCTAGGACAAAAAATGGTAAACTCTACATTCTAGTGGCTGTAGACTATATGACTAGGTGGGTGGAAGCTCAAAGTGTGGCAAGAGTGAATGAGAGGACAGTTAGCAAGTTTGTGTACAATCACATTTGTTGCAGATTTGGCACACCTTTGGAGATTGTTTTTGATAATGGTCCAGGGTTTAGGAAGGGCTTGCTCACAGAAGTTTGTGAAGAGCTTCACATTCTACATCGTCATAGCACACCATACTACCCACAGTCAAATGGTTTGGTGGAGAAGGCTAATGGTGTCATTGCAGGCATCATTAGAAAGATGGTGAAAAACAAGACAAAGTTGTGGGATGACTTCTTGGATGGTGCCTTGTGGGCGTATCGAACCACATATAGGGAAGCCACGAAGTTCACACCATTTCACTTGGTCTATGGTCAAGAGGCTTTATAGCCAATTGAGCTAAACATTCCAACAATGCGACTTCATGGAAAATCAGCACAAGATGATCAAGAAGCATGGATGGATCAACTTCTTACCTTAGCTGAGCTTGAGTGGAAAAGAGAAGCAGCATACGAGTGCTATAAGAGGAAATCCACACAGACAAAGGAGAAGCTTGACAAGAAACTGAAGGACAAAGGCATCAAGGAAGGAGAGCTTGTGCTAAGGTATGACAATCGACTCGATAATCGTTTTGATGCCAAATTTGAAACAAGATGGCAAGGGCCATACATAGTCAAGAAGGCTTTCAATTCAAGTTACTATCAGCTTATGGACTTGAATGGTAAAGAGCACTCCAAGAAAGTAAATGGGTATCGCTTGAAGCCCTATTTGAGTCGCCTTCTACCAAAGGATCTACCAGAGCAAAAGGAAACTATCCCATGTAAGTATTGTTCCATGAAGCATGAGTGTAACACAAACCAAAATTCCAAGGGGCCAAACAATGAAGATCTTGTCAAGGACTCTGAAGCACTCTCTTTGGAAAAGATGCTCTATGATGGTACATGAATATACCATCATCCAGGGGGAGGGCTAATGATAGCCGTTTTTCGGCTCTTTGTAATTGTCACAGTGAGTTACCTCACCCTACCAAAATCACCCAAACACTGTGGCTATCCCTACCATTTCATTGTACATAGGCGTGCGTGAGTCACGGGACTTCTCCCATATCTTCTTAAAAAACCCTCAATTAGCTAGTCATTGGGCTAGTTGAGCCAAAAAAATAAAAAATATAAAAAATATAAGTATATTATGGCCCATGCGTATGTAAATATTTCTTTGTATATAGGGCCTAAATAAAAGATTTTTTCATAATTATTTTGGTATTTATTTAAATATTTCTACTTAGGTGTGTGTTATTTATGCTATGTACATTGCCTCACCATTACCACAATTTTTCTTACCATTTTTCATACTCTTTATTCCATATGGAAATATTTTCATGTAAGCTTCTCTTATATTTGGTGTAACTCCACCCCAACAAAAATCCAAAAAAACTAGTTTTATTTATGTGTATATTTTTTCACTATTGTGATTTTTCCCTTCCTACATCTATTTTGTTTTTTTTTTCTAAAAAATTAGAATACCAAGAATATTTATCTTTTTATGGTAGCCTCATAATGAGAGAGATTTCTTTTGACCCCTTTATATTTTTTTCCACTTATATTATTTATATTTGACATGTACATATTTTTTAGACCCCTCAATATTTGATTTTCTTAGTTGTACTATTCACTTATATCATAATCTCACCAATATCTTCAATTATAGACCTACCAAATAAGGTCAAGGGTAGGTGGCATGCATGCATGCACTATGGAAGGCTCACTCTTGGAGGTATTCAAAAGAATCATCCAAAGAAGGACCCCACAAGGACCTTGTGCAGTGGAAAAAAACGGTCGGTTTTGCTGAATTTTTAAAGTTCACTTGCTCTCCGTACAAACAAAAGTTGTAGCTTGTGGGCTGAACTTTTGCCTCAAATTTTTTCATATTTTTTTGAGCTACGAGCTGTGAGCTATGATTTTATTAGTGGACCCCAGTTTTCCCCATGTTATGCAGCCACACTCTCTCTTCCACTTTATCATTTTCCTCTTTCACACACACTTCTCCACTCATCATCCCCACCTCTCTCACCACTCCTCTCTGCACCCTACTCACCTTCTCCTCAACCTTGAAGAATAAGAGAAACCATGGTGAACTCATACCTCCCACACACAATTCCATTCCAAAATTGACCACCTAGTCTCATTTTTCCTCCTCCAATTTGCCCATATCTATCAAAAAAACCACAAAATTCAGCCTCTTCTCTTAAAAGACAGCATCATGGTGGTTGATTACTCAGCTTCAATTACCTTGTCTCTCAAGGAAGGTCAAGAGTGGAGAAAAAATGTACCGTCAAAGCTAGTGGACCGTCAACAAGCGTCAAAATTGGCCCTACTCAAGACACTTGGAGCATCAACCTTGTAAGAAATCCACCTTTTCTTACCTCTTAAGAGTTTTTCTTCCTTATTTGTATCCTACATGGATACTCCCATTGTAAATATCCAATTCCATTTGTAAATTAATACTAACTCTACTAGCACTAACCCACTATGAAAAGTCCTATCACCTCCATTTCTCTCCTCTCTCTTTCCCCACCAACCTCTTGATAATTCCAAGCAAAAGAAATTAGATAAATTGCTGAAAATCTAACCCAACCATGGTTAGAGGAGTAACCCTAGCCTTCAAAATTGCTATAAAAGGAGGGTGTAGCTAGCACAAAAGGGGGAGCCATAAGCAAGAGCACTATGCTATAGCTTGAGAAGCCAATCTCAACCTCTCTAGAAGGAGCTCTTGAGTGGAAGCTCATTGTCTTATGCATGTGCATGTGTTGTAATAGGGAATTAGCAAGGGAACTCTATGCCATTTGTAAGAGAGAGAGTGTTCATTCAATTGAGAGTAGGAAATCTATCATTTCTCCTACTAGTGTAAGCCCAACATTTGCTGAATCAAGGAGGGTGGATTTGGACTAAGCTTGGATACTTTGTCTCCCTTCCAACGTGAAGTAATGGACAACAATGATGCGTAAGTGTCTTGGTGTTTTTTGTTAAGTTCTTGATAGCTTGTCTTTGGTGTTGTCATCAATCTAGCCATAAATCCCACATACTGTAAGAGGGCGACAGGGTGGAGAGGACTCCCCTGGCCTTAAGACAGTGATTGGGGTGGCTTTTCTTGTGATGTGTTGTGGTGAAATTTACGCAAACTATGTTGAACAAATACTAATCTCACATTGATTTGTCATGACAGATTTGTAAGAAGGTATTAATGCAACAAGCACCCCTTCTCTCTCTTTCTTACATATATAATTGTGTTTGCTTGATCATTGCCGATACGTTTCAAAACAGCGCGAGCACTATCTCTCTCTCTCTCTCTCTCTCTCTCTCTCTCTCTCTCTCTCTCTCTCTCTCTCTCTCTCTCTCTCTCTCTCTCTCTCTCTCTCTCTCTCTCTCTCTCGCTCTCTCGTGAGAGTGTTCCATTGGTGTTAGGGTTAGTGTAAATTCCTTGCTTGTTTGTGGGTTGCTCTAACGATTCTCCTCTTTTGCGTCCTAGTTCGCTCTTAAACTAGGTGGTGCCCCTTGTGTAGTTGGGATTTGGCTGGGGGTTTGTTGTTTTGGTTTGTGTTGTGTTGTGCCCTAGCCCCATTGAGCAACACAGGAGCCTTGAAGGGTGTCTAGAGGTTGCTCTTCTTGTTGCCCGCCCTGGACCGCCTCACTGCCAAGCCAGAGACAAAAGATGCTAATCGTAGGTTGGGTCTCAGGCATTTCTATGAACAAGAGCCTTGCAAAGTGGATTTTCAAAATGCTTATGAGCTTATATCCACCATCAAAGAAGACAAAACCGCACAGATATTCGACACACAGGGGAACAAGGTCAAAGTAGTGATCAGAAAAGAGATAGTGGCAAAGGCAGTTAGACTGCCCACCGAAGGGATGACCATGTGGTTAAGAGACAGGAAAACCACAGACACATTTACCAAAGAGACAACCGCGGCTACATTCACTGATCTTATCCACAAATAGGTGGAAGAGTTAGCCTATTTGTACCACCAACACTTCCATTTTTTGGCAAAAAGGCCACCAAGGTACACTACACCAAATCATGTCGTGGCCACACATTCACTCAAGTTCTCGAGTCGACGACAAGGCAACCAGTGGACCAGTGCAGTATGTCTTGACAACCTTGAAGGGCACCAAGAAGGAAGTAAAAATCACGTACTTGTGTGCGGAAAAGGTCTTGACCAGAATAGCATATCATGCCATCGGCATGGATGACAACCTACCGTCTGCCCCTGATCAAAATACATGAATATTGGTAGCACCACCCTCTCCACGAGCTACAAGGTGAGGTAAAAGATCATATAAAGCCGATGATGACTCAGCTGATAGCTCGCCGAAACAGCACAACAGCGAGAGATCTGACAACGAAGAAAAGAGAGCTCAGAGAGAAGAAAAGAAAAGTTGTTGCCGCACACCAAGAAGAGCAAGCTCAAAAACAAGCACGCTTTGAAAGAGAGAAACAGGTGTACCAGGGGAGTAGGCAAGCACAAGGGAAAGACCAGAAAAATGGGTACCTGCAGGACTGAAAGGCCCTTGAACAAAGCATCATACAAGAAAAGAGGCGGATGATCCAACAGAGTATTTAGAAAGAATGTACCAACAGGCTGAAGCTAAGGAAACGACTAGACAAGAACAAAGTCAAGGATCTCCCCGACCCACCTCATCGCATACAGAACAACAAGCTCATCCCATGCCTAGCCCACCACCATCACCTGTTGCGGGCAAAGACACCAATAAAGAAGCGGAGCCTAAGAAAGAGAAACATTTTGATTCCACCCAACAAACAGAATCTGCACAAGAGGCTGACCACCCCTATGGACAAAAAGAAAAAGAAGCCAAGCCGGAACAGGAGAAGGCAGCAGAAGATACTCAAAAGCCAGAAGAGGAAAAGGCAAGTGGATCTGAACAAGAGACTGATAAAGAAGCAGAAGCAAGAAAAGAGTCTACCACTGCGCATGAGACAGAACGTGAGCCAGATAAGAAAGAAAGGCCTGCACCTGAAGAGACAGCAAGGTCGGAGACAACACCCTCTAAACTACCGAGGCATCAAAGCCTCAGGATGGCCAAGAAGAAGACCGACCATCCACCTCCACACAAGAACCACCAGCAGTTATGACATAGCAGGAAGCAACACATGAGGCTGCATGCACATCTCAGTTAGCACGCCAGGAGGAGTGGCAGTCAAACGACGAAGTAATAGTCCAAGTAAATGAATATGCATGTCAGATGTAGGAAATGATGGAGAGACTTCATTCAGCAGCTTTAAACCGTAGCACAAAGGCCAAGGAACTTGAAATGGTGATTGACTCTCTCCAAGGAGAGGTAGAAGGCATGATGATTACCATCACTGATCTCCAAAGGCAGGTGCAAGAGCTGAAGGCAGAAGCACAACAGCATCAGTTGGCTAGAGATAAACAACAAAAAGAAATGGAGGAGTTAGCTGATCTACTCACCAAATTATCTGATGTCTACAAAGCAAAAGACAAGCAGTTGACAGAAGTTACAAATGAACTTCTTACGACCTCTCTGTTAGCTCAAAAAATTCAGGTGCAATTAGATGTTGCCAATGCTTCACTGCAGTATTCTGAACAGAGGATCAATGATCGTGCCATTTTCTTACAGCAAATCAGAGAAAACCCAGCCGTAGCCTCGATGAAAGGAATTGACGAAGTATATAAGGCACTTGAAAAGAAAAACAAAGACCTAGAATTGGAATTAATCTTAGAACAATCATAGCGCAAGGACCTAGCACTGATGCGGGTTTAAAGAGAGGAGCAACTCCTAAAGGAGATAGCAGAACTAAAGTGAATTAATAAAATCCTCAGAGATGGGAAAACCAGACACGCAGGAAGAGGCAGGCACTTCAAAGCCGCCATAGATCGACATACCCTCGTTCTCGTTTGCTGAGTTTGTGACACAATCAACAACAGAGCCGAGTGTAATGAAGATTTTCACATTAATATCACGGATGAAGACATAGTAACAATGGTCTAGCTGTCAAAAGCTGAAGAAGATGCACTGAAGGAGAAGATCACACTAGAGGTGGATGAGCATTGGAAAGCCGTTATGGATTGGGAGTTGAGAGTTTTACACTCTGTCAATGTCACTCAACTCACTCCCAATCATATGAATGCTCAAATGGCACCAACAATCCCTGCCGTACCCTCTCATCAAAGTAGAACTATTACAGGTGAAAGAAAGGTTGTAAAAGGATATGCAAGAAGATGGCGCAGATAAAGACCACCCAAAGTGGAGGTTAAACTTGTTGAACAAGAATTCAAGATACCTGATTCTGTTCACAAGAGCACCTGCAGCCCTTCAAAGAGATCCAACATTTTGTCCTATACCTAGAGTAAGTGCATGGCAAGTGCATGAATCACTGCAAAAGAAGAGACCAACTTGGCTCAACTTCCCCAGGCTACCAGCTCCAGAGAGAGGCCAAGCGACAGAGGAATACATGGTGAAAACCCTAATGGGCACCATGTCTTTCTTCAAGAGTCTGCCAGATCTCTCTAGTGCCATGTTGTATAAAATCTACAGAATGTTTCTAACATGTATACAAGTTTTTATTGAGCCTGAGCAAACAAGAGCCCCATGGCTATCATTATTGGAAGGAAACAAAGCTTATGCTACGATCGGAGTGGGCAACCTTCAGAAGATGTCCTTTATGGATTCTATGCCAGATGCATGTTCTTGCCATCGAATAATATCTTGGACTTTGAAGAAGCATTCTACACTCGATTCTTCACCTGGAAAACGAAGATATTTGCACCGGTGATCAGCAACCTAACATCCAGGTTTGTAGGCTACTTAGTGGTGGAGCCGAAGAATCAAGTAGCAATGCAACTTCTGCAAGTTCTCGACAAAGAACGAAGAATCAGATACCAGAAGGCACTGGACGCGCTTAAAGATTTCCTCGCCAGCCATCAACTTGAAGACTATTTCAGCCCATAAAGTTGTCTCAAGGGACGACACAGGCGAGGAGGGGGGGAATGTTAGTAGCAAGCTAACACGGACATCATTTTTCGTAGTTCTCTTTGTAAAACATTTTATTATTTTGATAATTCAAGAATATTTTGTAGCTCCTATTTTTTCGGATAAACTTTGTAATTAATGAGCCGGGGCTACAAGCTTCTAGATTGTATCAGCCAGTCATTTCCCAGCTTTGGTAGAACTCCAGATTATTAGTTTTGACCATCCAAAAACCTTGGCTAATGTATAAAAGCCAATTTTTGTAACTTTTTTATAAGTTTTTGGATAAGAAATACACAGCGTGAGCTAACAGCGCTCACTCCTCTCCTTCTCGCGCTTCCTACTTCCTCTCTGATTGTCACATTGCAATTGTGTTTGTTGCATTGCAACCCAGGTAAGAGCTCTACGCATTGACGTAAGCCATTCACAGTATTTCTAGCTTTTGGCGTCGTCGACCCACAACCTAATTTCATCATAACTAGGAATTTACACTTTTTAATTGAAAACTAAGCATAGGCGGGATATTGGGGCATCATTGCTAAGCATTTAGATGCATTCTGGGTCGAAAACAACTAGGTCAAAAATCCACTGATGTTAATAATTGCAATTTTGGAACATGACCTAAAGTGGAGTTTGAGACCATAGACATGTGTGTTTAGGTCTTATAAACTTGTCATAGAAGTTTCGTTATGTTTGGATGTCATTTGATGCTGTAACGGATGTGATTTGCTTGCCGATGAGCGATTGGCTTTTGGTGATTTTAGTCACTTGAGTGTAGCTTGAGTTAGATGCGAGTTGTTAGTTGTTTTTCGAGAGATTGACAACCTCTTGTAGCCTCTATGCACTAGTCGAGTCAGCTTCGTTCCATGGTTTGACAAATTAATCGTGGTTCTCGCTAATTGTGATATAAGATAGGATGGTGAGGTTAGACATGCGTCCCACAATGGTGCCATGATGATGGCCATGCTGATGAAAATAGCAGTGGAATGTGCCATGGTGTTGCAACAGGTGCAACATTTTTCCAGGAGAGATAGAGCAGCCGTGCCTATTGAGGAAGACAAATATAGTGCAATAGATAACGAGTTCCTCTCTTCCCAAGAAGAGCTTAATGTAGCGATAGAAGAGGTGCTTGAAGAGAAGGTGATTGAAGCTGAAGAGCAAGAGGTGTTGATCGACCTTGAAGGGCCGGTAGACGAGGAAGGGCTCGATGATTTTTTAATTGAGTGTGGCCAAAGAGGAGGTTATGTTGCCAGAGACAGTGGAGATTCTGATGCGGCAGACATGTTAAGAGGTGGAGAGAGGAGAATCCCAAGCAAAGGCTTTGCTTCCATTAAAGGTATGTAAGTTATGGTTGATGAAAATGGTGGTAGGTACAGCTATGCCACGGTTGGTTCGGCAGGTGGAGGGGTCTATGATCAAGGCCTCCACATTATTTGGATGGGAGAGAGGGTCAGACATGTGTTGGAGCTTGGTGCCAGATGGGCTATGGGTATCTTACACACATGATGGTCTAGGTGTTGCGGTACAAAACTATGGTGAGCAGGTGGTTGGAGGATATCAAAGGCAGGTGTTTGATCCAAGTGGAAGCTATATGATGCAGGGGGTGGGGCAACCCACTTGAAGGTTTGGTAGTAGGTTGCGATAAAACTGTGTAAATATGGTTTTGATTTTTTGACAGTGTATGCTAGGTTTTGCAGTTAGACGGTGAATAAAGCTCTTTTGTGGTTGAGCATAAAGGCTCAACTAGGCGGTGGGCAATGATGGTACAGTCAAAGTGTGTCGACCATAGAAGGTGGCATGTGTTAGGAAATAAGACGTAGCTAAATAGATAATTGAGTAGATTACTTAATGGAGAGAGATAGATTTATATACACGAGATTATAGAGTAGAGAGAGAGAGAGAGAGAGAGAGAGAGTACACATGATATACGTGGTTCACCCAATGTGGGCTACGTCCACAGGAAAGCAGCCACTCAATGGATTTAGTACTTCAAAACAAGAAGTAGTTTACAAAGGGATTATACCCTTAATGGAGCTCCCGCCTTGCTTCACTCTCACCACCTCACACTCACCTTGTTGCATCAACTTCAAACTATGAAATGTGTGTAGAAATGGCCTCCTTTTATAGGCCAAAAGGGCTGCCCTCTCTTATGAGAGACAACCATGTGTAGCCGCCCTTGTGCGAATCAGTCCAAATCGGACCCTCCAATCCGCCCATATGTGGCCGCCCTTGAGAAGACAAGTCCGCTTTTGAATTCGGCCACCGGCCACCGGCCACCGGCCATTGACTTCCGACCACCGGCCACCGGCCATTGACTACTGGCCACCGGCCAACCGACCGGTTGTTTTCCGACCACTTTCCGGCCGCCGTCCCGCCATAATCTTCCGGCGAAAAAGAATATTCCGGCGAAAAAAAAAGTCTCGAGGGCCTCCATCCCCGAGGCGTTTAAAGTTGCCCCTGATTCTTGTCCGTGAAAATTTTGGTTTCCGGTGAGTGATTTTCCTTCACGCACGATGGCTTCTCCTCATAATGGGGGCCTTACAAATGTGCGCTTTTACCATAGAAAATTACAAGGGTAAATCAGGCTCCATACTTAACAATCTCCCACTTGGAGACTGATCTCCAAACCAAACCTATGACTGCTTTCCATTCTGGCTTCTTATCCTTGAATGCCGATTGAAGATGAGCAAAAGCTCAACTTCTCCTTGTTGACCACCTTTGTAAACATGTCTGCAGGATTTTCACTTGTATGCACCTTTCCTAGCTTTAGTTGTCCCTCTTTCAAAAGAGTGCGTATGAAGTGATATCTCACCTCAATGTGCTTTGTCCTTGAATGAAAGGTTGAGTTCTTCGCAAGATGGATAGCGCTTTGGCTATCACTGTACAAGAAACAATTGTCTTGTTTGAATCCAAGCTCTTCTAAGAATCTGTGAAGCCAAAGAATTTCTTTGCTTGCCTCCGTCATTGCTACATACTCTGCTTCCGTGGTAGAAAGTGAAACCACTTTCTGCAGCTTTGAAGCCCAGCTTACTGCTGTGCCTCCAACCGTGAACACATAGCCAGTAGTGCTCCTTCGAGTATCTTTGTCACCTGCCATATCTGCATCATCATACCCTTCTAGAACAATATCAGTTCCTCCAAAATACAAAGCATTTGTTGTTGTCCCTTTTAGATACCTAAGTATCCACTTCACAGCTTGCCAATGCTCTTTACCTGGGTTGTCCATGAACCTACTCACAACTCCCACTGCATGTGCAATGTCTGGCCTTGTCCATACCATAGCATACATTAGAGAACCTACCGCTGCAGCATATGGAACTTTAGACATATAGGCTATCTCCTCTTGTGTCTTTGGACACATATCCTTCGTTAGTTTAAAATGACCAACCAAAGGTGTAGAAACTGGTTTTGCATTTTGCATTGCAAACCTTTCTAGTACCTTCTTGATGTAATCTTCTTGACATAGCTTTATTGTCTTCTTAGTCCTGTCCCTTGATATTTTCATACCAAGTATCCTCTTTGCAGCACCTAAATCTTTCATTGAAAAAGATTTGGACAGCTCCTCTTTTAGGTCTTTGATGTCCTGCATGTTAGCACTTGCAATCAACATGTCATCAACATACAACATTAGGATGATGAATTTCCCATCTCCCAAATTCTCTGTGTAGACGCAGTGATCCGAGTTGCATCTTGTGAATCCATGATCCAACATCCATCGATCAAACTTCAAGTACCATTGTCTTGATGCTTGCTTTAAACCATACAAGCCCTTCTTTAATCTGCAAACCATTTTCTCCTTACCTTTTACTTCATACCCCTTTGGTTGAAGCATGTAGATTTCCTCCTCTAAGTCACCGTGAGGGAATGCCGTATTTACATCCATTTGCTCGAGATTTAGATCATGAGCAGCCACAAGGCTTAAGACAAGCCTAATTGAGTTCATTTTTACAACAGGAGAAAATATTTCATTGCAGTCAATACCTTTCTTTTGAGAAAAACCTTTTACCACAAGCCTAGACTTGTACCTTTTCTTCCCACCTTCTTCTTCCTTCAGCTTGTACACCCATTTGTTTTGAAGTGCCCGCTTACCTTTAGGCAACTCAACCAACTCCCATGTTTGGTTGCGATGTAGTGAGTCCATCTCCACTTGCATGCTCTTCGTCCATTCTTCTTTGGATTCATGTTGCATAGCTTCTTCGTATGATTCCGGCTCTTCAGAATCTGAGATCAAGAGATGGTTGAAGGAAGGAACAAACCTTTCTGGAGGTCTACTTGCTCTTGTAGATCTTCGGGGAATAGGTTGAGGCTCCTCATTTGGTTGACGTTGTTTCACATTGTCACCGTTTGCAGTCCTTGAGTCTTCACCATCCTCAAGCTCCATGTACTCATCACATGTTTCTTTTGTTTGTTTTCTTTCCAAGTAATCTTTGTACGTATTTTGTTCGTTAAAAATTACATCCCTACTCCTTAAGATTTTACCATCTTCAGGATTCCATAGGCGATACCCAAAGTCTCCTTCTCCATAGCCAATGAAGAAACACTTTTTGGACTTTGCATCTAGCTTTGATCTTAGGCTTCTATCTATGTGCATGAAAGCCTCACACCCAAACACTTTGAAAAATGCATAATTCACCGGTTTACCTGTCCATGCCTCTTCTGGAACTCCCCCATCCAATGCCGTTGAGGGTGACTGATTGATTAAGTACACAAACGTTGTCAGGAGTTTTTTGGAGCAAGGTGCATGGTGCATCAAATAAAGAATTGCCCATTTTTCAGAGCCAGGTGGTTACGTGGGACCCACATGTGTACATGTAGGACAGGGTGTACATAGTGCATCGATTTTCACTATCACCAGTACCAGTATGTTTTTTCTACAATAATGAGGAGTTTATAGCACCTAAAACTTCTCGAGGAAGCTATCCGCGGGCCGACGACATGAGGTCAGCAGGTGCGTCAGATGGCATCTAGTGGCGTCAGGAGGGCGAACGAGGTCAATATTTGCACGCGGATGAGGACGGACACAACGTGGGTGTTTTCTTGTGAGAGTTATGCAGAAAGTTCATCATTAGGACCACTTTTTTGGGCCACTTCACGTGGTGGCGAGATGCATTATTGGAAAAAGCTGAGTGCCAGGTGTGCGAATGATGCAAAAAGGTGACGACTATGCACTGCGAGGTCAGTTTTTGGCCTATTCGGGGTCCGTTTGAGGTCATCTAAAAGGCCAAGGGTGCCCAAGTAATAAAGCTAAGTGTGGGAACTGAAAAAAGAGAGAGAAGACCAGAAAAAACGTGGAGAAGAGAGGAGGAACAGTCGTAGGTGTGTTTTTGCTCATTTTGGAGCCTGTTTTGGCCGTAAACTGCTCATCCGAGGTCGGATTTGAGCACTTTGACATTGTAGACTGGGGTTTTGGGTCGTTCCGGACGTGATGGCACTATTTATTTTTCCAAATTCCTCACCCTTTTTCTGTTGTTTTTGCTGTGTAAGTTTCTCCTATGAATGAAGCTTCTTCTCCAATTTGTGATTGTATCTGGCATATTTTACGCATATTGTGTGAGCTATTTGCTCCATTGGTCTTGGCCCAAGCTCATTTGTATCTAATTATCAGAAGTTCCCCTCTTTTGAGCTGAGTTTTTTGGGTGTGTATGTGTGTGTGTCTGTGTGGAGTGGGCAAGTGGATAGTCTCTCTCCTCTCACTCTAGAGGTGTGTTCCCTGTCTCGGCCAGGTGTGTTGTGTAAGCCGAGTGGTGCCCTATAGTGTGTGTGTGTGTGTATCTTCCCAAGAGTGTGTTTTGGGTCGTTATAGAGGCGTTGTGTGTGTTTTCATTCCGCTCACATTCTTTTGGCACCCCCACGGAGGATCTTCTTCGAGTACCTTCTACTTCGAGCTTCGAGCTTCGAGCTTCGGGATTACAGGTTGCAGGTTGCAGATTATAGGTTACAGGTTACATGTTACAGGGACCGGTACAGGTACAAGTGATTCACATAGGTACAGGTAGTTGGAGTACAGTGATATACTAGCAGTGATGTCACTTACAGTTGTTGTGGGAATGCATCACTTGGCGCCTATTTGAGCGCATTGTCTGCTGGATTGTACGTTACTTGTGGAAACTGCCATTGTACGCATTTGTGGAGCCATACTTGGTTGTATTTGGCAGTCCCAGCCATTTCTAAGACTTGGTCTGGAAGATAGTCATTTCTGAGACTTGACTATACGCGATTTGCATTAGCCTTTGTGTGAGGGTCGATAGCGTGAGGTTTTTATTGAGCTGGGGGATTCTCAAATGTAGAGATCCTTTCGGTGATACAGGTAGTTGGAGCACCCTTTTTTGTGACCTCGCCATAGGCTATGTACTAGTGAGTCCTACTTGATGCTCGGGTTCTATTGTTGACAATTTATGCATACATATACAGTCTATATTTTGGGTTCCTACTGCTCTATTTCTGGGGAAACTCTGTCAAAATTTTTCCAAGTTATGATGGCTGGTTTTTTGGTCTTTTGAGCCATTTATGCTGTTATGCTGCTGAAATTTTGGCAAAATCAGAGGATAAGACAGGTGTGCTTTCTTGGGAGCTTCATGGTTGGCTTTAATGGATGATCAAAATGGCCCTCAATTCACTCCATTTCATTTAACTCAAAGAATCCAGATAAATGTTCATGTGTCCAGGAAGATATTTTTCCAGCAGCGCATAGTCTTTATGTTTGGGCCAAGAAGATTGAGAGAGATCCTGGAATGTCCTTTGCCTGTTGTCATTCCGATGATTAACTATGAAAAATCATTTGATGTGCATGTGTTTGTCCTTATCTAAAGCTGAGCTCCATTGAAGTTTCTGGGGATTGGGTAGTGAAAAGTTTTGGGTTCTGGCACGTGTGTTCGAAGGGGTTCTCAAAGCATTGTAACTTGGGTAGCCATGGCTTTCTCTTATCCCGAGTTTCATGGAAGAAGTGATGAAGATGTGGAAGAATTTTTGGAAAAGATGGAGGTTACCTGCATTAGCAACCAGATTCATGACCCTACGCAAATGTTACGCCTTCTCCAAATTTGCTTGAAGAGTGATGCACGAGTTTGGTCTAAAGCATTTGAAGAGGAGTTGTGTGTGGCTGATCCACCTGTAAGGTTGAGTTGGGACAATCTACGACATGGGTTGGAAGTGGAGTTTGTGAAGATAGAAGATCTTGACAAAGTGTGGCAAAGAGTACAGGCTTTGGTGAAAAAGGAAGGTGAGCCAGTAGATGCGTACATACATAATTTTTCATTGGCATGGGAGCGAATGTGCAAGGCCTTAGCACCACAGGTACCCCCGCCTGACATAATGAAGAAGGACAGGTTCTTGGCAGGTCTTTGGGAGAATATACATTAGAGAGTGGAGCTAAAGAAGCCTAGGACATATGAGGATGCACTAGAGATAGCAAGGAACAAAGAGTGGAAGCTGAGGAAAATGAGTCAGTTAGGGGTGGAGTCTTTGCCAATGAGGTCTGAATTTCAGCCTATAGAGTCTTTACAAGGGCGCATGTCAGGGGTTCATCATGAACCAGTGGTTTCTGTTACTACTCAGGTTATGCCAACAATGGTCACTACAGCAGTGCAAGATGATGGGCTAAGGCAACACATGAGGCAAGTGGTAGATTTGATGAAGAATCTCAACCTAAACATGCTAGGTCAAGTGGGAAATAATCGAGGTCGAGGGAGGTTTGCAAATCAGCCAAGAGGTGAAGAAAGGCCTAGGAATGGTGTTGGACAAAGCAATGGTAGGTTTTGGACGCAGACGCCCACATGTTATAATTGCGGAGAGTTGGGTCACATCAGCCCTCAATGTGATAAGCCACCAAGGATGGGGGGAGACATGTATCCATTGCCAAAACAGGTGCTAACTAGGTCGCATGATTATGGCATCGAAATTAAGGGAGATGAAGGAACCAGTGGACTGACCCAGGAGGAAAAGGGAAAGACAAAAGTGCTAAGTGTAGTCACCTTGGAGAAGGCATCAAAGCTAGAGGATACATTAGTGATGCCTATTGGGAAGAGGACCACAGAGGATAAGGAAGAAAGAAGTGCCCCAGGTCCTAGTAAGAAGAAAGGAAAGAGCCATGAAGGCGAGGATGTCAAGGCCAAGAGGAAAAGGAGAACTCGTCGAAAGTTTCATGTTTCAGATTTTCCACTAGGGGATGGGCAATTAAGCTATGACTTGAAGGAGGATCTGACGAGCAAGAAGGCAGATGTTACTTTTGGGCAGCTTATAGAGATGGTGCCTAAGCTAAAGCGACAGTGGAAGAGGATGGTTAACCCAATGGAGAAAGAGCCAGAGAGAGGTTCAGTGAAGGTGTTGGCAATGGACGAGCTACCAGACATTTGTCCAATAGTAGATGTGTGGCATAAAAGGAAAAATTTGGGACAAGGTTATGTGAATGGCGGAGCCCAAATATGCGTCATAACACACTCATGCGTTGAGAAGATGGGTCTCACAGTGGCTGGGGTGTCAGGTTTTCGGATCAGATTGACAAACCATCAAAAAGTAAAATGCTTGGGTGTTGTAAAGAGCTTAGAAGTGGAGGCATATGATGCAAAGGCAGTGGTTGATTTTCATGTGATGCCAGCAGGGTTGGGAGCATATCCTATTATACTGGGCAGACCATGGTTACGTGCAGTGGGAGCTGTTCAAGATTGGCGACATGGTACGATTAGCCTCTATGGAAAGACAGGTACCAAGAAGCTTTATAATATGGACACAAGGAAACGATTAGAGGAGCTTTATGAAGATGAGGATGAGTCTAGTGATGAAGACTCTTCCACGGTGACAGATGAGGACAGTGATAGCACTACCAGCAGTGATGAGGATGCTGATGTTGCATTTCTTTTGATGGACAAAGAAATCTAGGAGTTTGGTTTAGTTGCATTTGTGAATGAGGTTGAAGATGAAAGTGAAGGGCCTTATGAAGTGATTGAAGGGCTGATGCAATCAAAAGTTGAATTGTCAAAGAAGCAGGAATTGATGACACAAATGATCAGTGGAGACCTCTCAGCTATGGAGAAGGAGATATATTTGCACGTGCAGGTCTATGCCAAAGTAATTGATGGTTTTCTTGATGCAAGGTTGATATATGGCATCTCTACAGGTTTTCCTTGGGAACCAGGTGGAAGTTTGATTAAGCTTTTGATGCAGGGAATGCAAAGTGTTTTTGTGTGGGATCCAGGTGGCATGAATATCTCTTTTTGCTGCTGCTGAGCATGAATGCTCTAGCAGGCTAGGGGATGGGCAAATTATGTCAGGAGTTTTTTGGAGCAAGGGATTGCGGATATGTTCATACACATGCATGGTGCATCAAATAAAGAATTGCCCATTTTTCAGAGCCAGGTGGTTACGTGGGGCCCACATGTGTACATGTAGGACAGGGTGTACATAGTGCATCGATTTTCACTATCACCAGTACCATTATGTTTTTTCTACAATAATGAGGAGTTTATAGCGCCTAAAACTTCTCAAGGAAACTATCCGCGGGCCGACGACATGAGGTCAGCAGGTGCGTCAGATGGCATCTAGTGGCGTCAGGAGGGCGAACGAGGTCAATATTTGCACGCGGATGAGGACGGACACAACGTGGGTGTTTTCTTGTGAGAGTTATGCAGAAAGGTCATCATTAGGACCACTTTTTGGGGCCACTTCACGTGGTGGCGAGATGCATTATTGGAAAAAGCTGAGTGCCAGGTGTGCGAATGATGCAAAAAGGTGACGACTATGCACTGCGAGGTCAGTTTTTGGCCTATTCGGGGTCCGTTTGAGGTCATCTAAAAGGCCAAGGGTGCCCAAGTAATAAAGCTAAGTGTGGGAACTGAAAAAAGAGAAAGAAGACCAGAAAAAACGTGGAGAAGAGAGGAGGAACAGCCGTAGGTGTGTTTTTGCTCATTTTGGAGCCTGTTTTGGCCGTAAACTGCTCATCCGAGGTCGGATTTGAGCACTTTGACATTGTAGACTGGGGTTTTGAGTCATTCCGGACGCAATGGCGCTGTCCATTTTGCCAAATTCCTCACCCTTTTTCTGTTTCTTTTGCTGTATAATTTTCTCCTATGAATGAAGCTTCTTCTCCAATTTGTGATTGTATCTGGCATATTTTACCCATATTGTGTGAGCTATTTGCCCCATTGGTCTTGGCCCAAGCTCATTTGTATCTAATTATCAGAAGTTCCCCTCTTTTGAGCTGAGTTTTTTGGGGGTGTGTGTGTGTGTGTGTGTGTGTGTGTGTGTGTGTGTGTGTCTGTGTGGAGTGGGCAAGTGGATAGTCTCTCTCCTCTCACTCCAGAGGTGTGTTCCCTGTCTCGGCCAGGTGTGTTGTGTAAGCCGAATGGTTCCCTATAGTGTGTGTGTGTGTGTATCTTCCCAAGAGTGTGTTTCGGGTCATTATAGAGGCGTTGTGTGTGTTTTCATCCCTCTCACAACGTACTTACAGCTTCCGCCCAAAGCTCAAGCGGTAGACCTGCATGTAGCCGCATACTTCGTGCTCGTTCCATGATTGTCCTGTTCATCCTTTCCAAAATCCCATTTTGTTGAGGTGTCCTTGGGGTTGTCCTTTGCCTCCGAATGCCATTGCTAGCACAAAAGCTTTCAAAAGCTTGGCTGCAATATTCGCCTCCATTGTCGGATCTGAGGCATTTAACCTTGGTACCTGTTTCATTCTCCACAAAGGCTTTCCACCTTTGAAATATGGAAAATACATCGGATTTATTCTTCATGACATAAACCCATGTTTTTCTAGTCGCATCGTCTATGAATGTTACATAGTACAATGAGCCACCAAGTGATGGTGTACTTGCGGGACCCCAAACATCAGATGAACCAACTCAAGTTTTTTATTTTTTCTTTCATTTCCTGATTTTTGAAATTTTACCCTCTTTTGTTTACCATAAACACAATCTTCACAGAACTCTAAGTCCACTTCTTTCAAACCTGGTAGAAGCTTCTTTGTTTGAAGGATTTGCATTCCTTTGGCACTCATATGCCCAAGTCGGTAGTGCCACACCGCACTGTCAACTTTTGTAGTTGCTGCACAAGCTGAAGGTTGCGTGCTAACAGTACACAAGTAAAGTGTACCGACTTTTTCTCCCTTGGAAACCACCAAAGATCCCTTTGAGATCTTCCACCGTTTGTTTCCGAATGCAATGTTGTGACCTTCATCGTCCAATTGTCCTGTAGAGATCAAATTTTTGCGAAGAGAAGGAACATGCCTAACATCTTTAAGCTTCCATTCATTTCCGTTAGCAGTTTTGACAGAAACTGTACCTTTGCCGACAATCTCACAAGCTTCATCATCTCCCAAGTATACATACCCAAAATTACCTTTGGTGTAGTCTTGGAAATGTTGCTCGTGTGGTGTCGCATGGAATGAAGCACCGGAATCTACTATCAAGGAATTAGACACATTGTCTAATGAGAGAATTAGAGCATCTTGCTCTACTTTACCTGCCACATTGGCCTCCGATGTTGGCTTGTTGTCTTAAGACTCTGTCTCCTTCTTCTTCTTGGACCAGCAATCCTTCTTGACGTGGCCCTTCTTGCCGCAGTTCCAACATTCAAGAACTGACTTTGTGCGTGACTTGCTCCGCCTTGAGCGATCACGACCCTTTTGGTTTTTGAACCTCTCCTTAAGCCTTCCTCTTGTTTCCACTAATAGTGCAACACTTGATGATTCTCCTGTGCTTCTCCTTCGCATTTCCTCGCTTAGGGGAACACCCACAACATCATCAAACTTAAGAGTATTTGTGACAGAGATAGAATTACTTACAGCCATCACAAGGCTGTCCCAACTATCCGCTAGAGATGATAGTATAAGGAGAGCTCGCACTTCATCATCGAAATTGATTTTCACTGATCGAAGTTGACTTATGTTTGTGTTAAAGTCATTTAGGTGTTCTGCAACTGAACCATTCTCTGCCATCTTTAGATTGAACAAGCGCTTCATAAGAAATACCTTATTGGATGCCGATGGTTTCTCGTAGAAGTCGTCAAGTGACTTCATCAAGTCCTCCGTGGTCTTCATCTCCGAAACATTGAAGGCCACAGTTGACGCTAAGCTTAACCGGATTGTTCCCAGTGCCTTTCGATCAAGGACAATCCATGCTTCATCTGCCATTGTTGCGGGCTTCTTCGCAAGACCGCCTAGTGGCAAATAGAGGTCCTTCTGGTAGAGATAGTCTTCAATCTGCATCTTCCAATGTTGGTAGTTTTTTCCGTTGAACTTCTCGATCTTGAGCTTCCCTTCCTCCGCCATAACTCCCACTCAATTCAAGGAATCCTTTCCTTGAGATAATTCAGCTACGAGCAAACCTTGCTCTGATACCACTTGTTAGGAAATAAGACGTAGCTAAATAGATAATTGAGTAGATTACTTAATGGAGAGAGACAGATTTATATACACGAGATTATAGAGTAGAGAGAGAGAGAGAGAGTACACACGATATACGTGGTTCACCCAATGTGGGCTACGTCCACAGGAAAGCAGCCACTCAATGGCTTTAGTACTTCAAAACAAGAAGTAGTTTACAAAGGGATTATACCCTTAATGGAGCTCCCGCCTTGCTTCACTCTCACCACCTCACACTCACCTTGTTGCATCAACTTCAAACTATGAAATGTGTGTAGAAATGGCCTCCTTTTATAGGCCAAAAGGGCTGCCCTCTCTTATGAGAGACAACCATGTGTAGCCGCCCTTGTGCGAATCAGTCCAAATCGGACCCTCCAATCCGCCCATATGTGGCCGCCCTTGAGAAGACAAGTCCGCTTTTGAATTCGGCCACCGGCCACCGGCCACCGGCCATTGACTACCGGCCACCTGCCAACCGACCGGTTGTTTTCCGACCACTTTCCGGCCGCCGGCCGACCATAATATTCCGGCGAAAAAAAAAATTCGGGGGCCTCCGCCCCCGAGGCCTTTAAAGTTGCCCCTGATTCTTGTCCATGAAAATTTTGGTTTCCGGTGAGTGATTTTCCTTCACGCACGATGGCTTCTCCTCATAATGGGAGCCTTACAAATGTGCGCTTTTACCACAGAAAATTACAAGGGTAAATCAGGCTCCATACTTAACAGCATGGGCAGATATGTGTAGGCTAGTAGAAGCATGGCAAAAGTCTGGAGCAGCTAGGAAGATCATGGGCTAATAGGTAGCAGCGGAAATGTATGCGTGATGTGGCTTATAGGCCAAGAAGGTCTCCATAAGGGGCTATTTTGAGCAGCAGGTGAAGGAGATGTGAGATGCTTTCTTTGGGGCCAGGAATGAAGAGCTTGAAGTGCTAAAGGAGCAGTTCCAAACGGCTCATCAAACTGAGGTATGGAGCCCAAGATATTGAAGGTTGAAGGTTCAATGTGCTGCAAATTCTTGTCGGACAGGGTGGTCCAAGTGGAAGTCAGGTATAGGCGTGTATGCTCTATTTATGGAGCCTACCCATCTTTTCAGGTTGCAGATTGGAGTTACTGATTGCAAGTTATGGCCAGTCAAAATTTTGTTAGGGGCTAGGTTGGTTCCCACCTAGCCACATGGGGAATTGTGCAATCTGGCGTCTTTTGAGTTGTGTCAAGGTTCTAGAGCAGGGTATGCATCATATAGAGCTAACAAGAATTGACTGCAGATCAAATGGAGTCTAGAGAGGGACGATATTGAAGCCAAAAGATTGGGTGCACTTGTTCGGAGTTGGCTACAGATGAAATTTTGTGTTTTTTGCGGCCTCAATTCGGGGTCTCAGGGAATTTTGAAGTGCGGCAAGGTCAATGAGTTCGGAGTCAACACTATGAGCTTGCGGCCAGGTTTTTTGGCTAGATCGTCGGGCTCCTTGGTATCAAACTGCAGTGCACTCAAGCTGGGGACAAAAAACAAGGGTATTTGTGAAATTTTTAGCGAGTGTGGAAATGGATTTGAGGGTGGCCACCCAAGGGACCTCCGCGTGTCGCATGGGATATCCCACATGGGGGACGCACTGTTTGGAAATAAGACGTAGCTAAATAGATAATTGAGTAGATTACTTAATGGAGAGAGACAGATTTATATACACGAGATTATAGAGTAGAGAGAGAGAGAGAGTACACACGATATACGTGGTTCACCCTGTGTGGGCTACGTCCACGGGAAAGCAGCCACTCAATGGCTTTAGTACTTCAAAACAAGAAGTAGTTTACAAAGGGATTATACCCTTAATGGAGCTCCCGCCTTGCTTCACTCTCACCACCTCACACTCACCTTGTTGCATCAACTTTACACTATGAAATGTGTGTAGAAATGGCCTCCTTTTATAGGCCAAAAGGGCTGCCCTCTCTTATGAGAGACAGCCATGTGTAGCCGCCCTTGTGCGAATAAGTCCAAATCGGACCCTCCAATCCGCCCATGTGTTGCCGCCCTTGAGAAGACAAGTCCGCTTTTGAATTCGGCCACCGGCCATTGAATTCGGCAACCGGCCACCGGCCATTGACTTTCGACCACCGGCCACCGGCCATTGACTTCCGACCACCGGCCATCGGCCATTGACTACCGGCCACCGGCCAACCGACCGGTTGTTTTCCGACCACTTTCCGGCCGCCGTCCGGCCATAGTATTCCGGCGAAAAGGAATATTCCGGCGAGTGATTTTCCTTCACGCACGATGGCTTCTCCTTTAAAGTTGCCCCTGATTCTTGTCCGTGAAAATTTTGGTTTCCGGTGAGTGATTTTCCTTCACGCACGATGGCTTCTCCTCATAATGGGGGCCTTACAAATGTGCGCTTTTACCACAGAAAATTACAAGGGTAAATTAGGCTCCATACTTAACACGCACACCCAGACAACGAGGCTATATGGGCCAAGGCATTGCCCCCTCCACTATCACACAAGGAGAGTGAGCTCCGTGGTGCGTGAGGCTATGGCAGCCTGCTCTCGGAGCACTGTGCAGGACGGACAGAGCGGCGGTTTTGACCATGTTGACGGTGCGTCTTGGCAGTAGCAGTGGCCTGTTGTGCTAGGCAGTTGGTGATGAAAGGTGACATGGCATCCAATTGGGGCTTGTTCCCGTGGCCCTTGAAGGCCCCTTTTGTTTGAAAGCAATAGAGGAGGTAATTAGCGATATCGCTAATGCCTCCCTCACATGAAATAAGAGGTAGTTCTCGTAGGAGTGAGAGAAGGAGAGTGTGACCGATGCTTGCCATTGTGAAGGATTTGGTGTTGCAAAGAAGAGGGAGATACTGCCACCGCGCTCAACTGCCTCATTGTCATCGATGCCGCCACAATGCTCGATCATCGGCCCGAGCCAAGTCAAGTGCAAAGGGGAGAGGTCCCACTAGTGGATAGGAGGAATGATAGAAGGAATTTGAAAGCTTCAAAGGGTAAGTCAAGAGAAGGATCCCACGGCAAACAGGCAATGAAGTGAGCCATAGTAAGAGGAGTTCAAAGGCCCAAGGCCGGTCAAAGATGAGCCAAAGGGGTATATCCCGCCCGCCGCAAAAAATCAAGGGAAGAGAAAGGGAACCTAGCCAAAGGGCGTCCAAAATGCCAGTGCAAGTGCAGGTGTGGCCAAATTGAGCGGACAAAGAGTCAAGATGTGGGCACCATATAGAGGTTGCCAAAATAGACTATAGCAATGCAAGGAAATTCCAAATGAATATGCAAGTCAAGTGCACGAGATGGGAGCTTTCCCATTATTTCTTTTTAGGTCTCCTAGACCCACCCCTATAAAAGGAGGTAGACGTTCATTTTTTGAGGTCTTTGACCAAGGTGGCTTTTTTGCCAGAGAGAGTTATTGGAGGTTTGTAAGCTTGTGTTTTGCAAGCTTGCTATTGGAGATCCATACTTGATTGTACTATCTCCATATGCAATACTACCAAACCTTTGCCCCTATTTCTTATGTTGCTTCTCCCCGCCCCCCTCCTTTTCTCTTGCTCTTTGTGTACTTGCAAGTGTTTACAGAGGGTTTGCCTACAGGTTGAAGGGTGTTACCAAGAGGGCAGAATTAGGGTGTCTTGTGAGTTGAAAAGGGTGAGTTGAGTAGTGTGGGTGCGTTTGTGCTGTAAGGTGTTTTTTTGCAAGGTGTGAGACAGTTGTTATGTATGCTAAAGTGGAGTTGTTAGGGAAAATTAGCCAATTTGAAGGTGTTATTAGAGAGGTTAGGGGTGCTGTGGAATCCCTGGGCTATAGAGACACAAACATTTTGTGTTTTGGGTGTGTTCCCTATTCTCCCTCTCCAACGTGGACAGGTAGATTGTCTCTTATTCCTCTTGGAACGTATGGGAGATCTACCTCGCCATTGGCTCTGAGACACATTGCTCTTAGTAAAAGTATTCTTAGAGTAGGGAAAATTTTCTTTCCTCTCTTGGTCATCATCATATATTTGAGCATGACTAATGGCTTCTTCCAAAGTTTTTGGATGTTGGGTCTTGACATAAAGACGATAGTCTTTGTCAAGACCCCTATTAAAACCCCGTATCTTTTGGAAATTATCTAGACCTTCTCGTTTTATTATGATTTTTGATACTTTGAAAGGTACTGTGTGAGAGAGAGGGCAGACATGCAGCATGCATCCCATGCTAACCAACTCTTATCTTCTTCATTGGAGTCCAAAAGCTCTTTGGAGAAAGAAGCTTGAAACGTAGCCCAAGACAGAGCACGAGCATCTATTGGAAATGTCATCCACCACTTATAAGAGTTGCCTTTAAGAGATAGACTTGTTTCCACAGTCGTCTTTATATCCGGGGTGTGTCTCAATCTATGAATATCACTCCATTTGTGTAAGAACGTATTGACCGCATCCTTGTTGCGATCAAGCTCTTCCCCGTCAAAATCAGGAATGATGATACTCTTACGTAATGCATTGCTACCTTCTGCATCTTCTGAAGCACTTGTCTCTTGGACTCCTTGAGTCGTTTGTGAATTCATAAGTTTCACAAGTAACTCCGTAAAATTGGTAACATTTGCATTGAGTGCAGAGAGGTTGCTTTCAAGTACGCTTTGGTGATGTTCCAAAGTCTTGAAAGAAGCCATATCTACAAGCCCATGATCTCCTAGATCATCATCATCATGCATATTAGTGTCAGCAACACCCTTGGTGCCCTGATTTTGGTCTACGTGCTCAAAATCAAATGTGTGTAGAGGTGGGATATCCTCACTGGCCATGGTAAACACACACTAATGCAAAGAGAGAAAAAAAACAACATTTTGTACCTTGCGAAATTGAAGTCTTTGTGTTTTGTATGCTTCGCAATTTGTGTTGCATGCAAACCTCGCTTTGCAAGAATTTGAGCACTTCAGTTGTCGTTCATTGTAAGAACACCTTTGATGATTCTTCACAAAACCCAATCGTTTTTGTGAAGACTTTTGTTCACTTTGAAGCTACCACCTTGAGGAAAAAAGAATTTTTGGAGGAAAAATTGCCTTCCTCCAAGAAGTGAAAAGGAAGGGTGAAGCTACTTCCTTGAAGTTTGAAGCTTTCCCCTTCCTTCTAGTTTTCCTTTCAACACAGGTATGCTATCTTTCCTTGTTATACACAACAAGGGTCACTAGCTTGATGTTAAAGTGTTGGCCTCTTACCCTCATGGGGTGGATTCAACCCTCATTCATGCAAGGCTTAAGTGGGCCTTCCTACGCGGGCAACCAACAGCGCCAATGGAAGCCTTCGAAGCCTGGGTGCCGTTGAGTTGTCGGTTGATTTTGTCTTGGTTGTGCAATGTAAAGGGTGTAGATGGGCCGGCCGCGGTCAGCTATCATTGTCTACCCCCGCATTGTTCGCATAGAAAACTATACCAACCTTCTTTTTGCTACACAGCAAAGACGTCGTTGTCTGCGGAACATGGGGGAGGAGCAACGCGTCACATTCACATGTAACCCGCTTTTCCTCTTCTCCAAAAATAGCTCGGATACCAACGAAAGGGTGGTGGTATTGTGTGTGCTAGTCTCCACCCAACCGTACTATCTTATAGCCTCCCCCTAGCATACAGACTGTTCGATCGTGCCGGTGGCCTTGCCCATAGGACCCATGTCCTTATAGCCTTAGTTATTAGTCGATCTTACTTAGCCGGTAGAGGAGCTCTTTTTAACCTACGACATCTTTCCAAGATGGATGACTAATCCATTTTGTGCTTGGGAGACATAGCTGCCGCAAGCATGTCTGCTCTTCAGTCCATTTCATTATCCCAAGTAGAGTGATTCTACTTGGTGTTTGAGAGACATCGTCATCACAAAAATGATTCTAAGCATGCAAACTATTTGACTTTGTGCACAATAAAAAGAGATTTAGTCTTGTAAGACAAAAACATTGGTCATTAAAAACAAGTTTGTACATTTGCTTACTCTAATGTGGCATTGTAAGCATTGACAAGGTTAATACTATTTTTAAGCTCTATTCCTTGCATTCATCTAGCATCTTCAAAATGATAATTTTTTAGGTTAGTAAGATACCATCGGATAGTCTTACCATGTTGTAGTACCTTGTCTTCATGCCAAAGGATAGCTTCGTGTTGTGGCACCTCTTCTTGATCTTCAACTTTGGGAGGGTCATCGATAATTGGTTCACTTGGTGGCTCTTCTTTGCAAGGCCCGAGTAGAGTCATATGAAAAGAATTGTGTACAAGCCAATGGTTGGGAAACTTGAGTTGGTAAGCCATCTCATTGATGGGCTTAAAGATTTGGAAAGGATCATAGTATGTTTTTGCTATCTTAGAATAATACTTTTGATGGCCCGTAGGATTTTTTTCCCGTGGTTTTTCTCAATGGAGCCTTAGGAAACTTAAGTAAGACACAATCATTTTCTTTGAATGTTAAGGCCCTTCTGTGCTTGTTAGCATTACCTCTTTTTCCTTTATTGAGAGATAAATATAGCCTCCTTAATCTTTTGAAAAGATTCTTGTAGTTCACGGCTATACTCATTGGCAACGAAGATCTTTCCATCCACTTTAAGTAGCAAGGGACTTTTAGGTCTTCCCTCAATTATTTCAAAAGATGCTTTCCCATAGAAGTATGTACATTATTATTGTAGGCATACTCTACAAGAGGTAAGTACTTTTCCCACTGTGAGCATTGATCTACTTCTGTAACATAAGTCTTTAGTAGATTGAGTATCATAAGCTTGGCTATCTCACTTTGGCCATTTGTTTGTGGGTGATAGGCCAAAGAGAAATTCAATCTTGTTCCTGGATTTTCAAAGAGACCTTTCCAAAAATTATTGGTCATTCTAGGATCTCTATCTGACACGATGGATGCTGGTAATCCATGGTTGAAAATATGTGTTATGAAGAGAGTTGCCATTTGGTGCGCCTTAATAGTCTTTTTGATAGGAATAAAGTGTGCTTGCTTGCTAAACCTGTTGACTATTCTCCATATTAGCGTATTCCAATGGATAGACTTGGGTAATCCAAAGATAAAATCCATGGATATAATCTCCCATGGTGAATTTGGGATAGGCAATGGCTGGAGTAATCCAAGTTGCTTCCCTCTATCATACTTGATCTTTAGCATACTACACTTTTGAAACATACTCTTGTATGTCCACTTTCATGGTAGGCCAATAGAAGTACATATCTACTCCTCGGAGAGTAGGTTGAATGCAGTTATGCCCCGCATAGGAAGAGCATGGGATTCATACATGAATTTCTCACAAAGGGAGTGGGTAACACATAGGCTATTGTCGTGGAGACGATAACCATCCTGCAAGGTGAGTGGCTTCTCTTTATTTCCCAAAGCAAGGGCTGATATTATTTCTCTATAGTCAAGGTCAATAGTATACTTGTTTGCATCAGCCACTTGATTGTGCTTACCAGCAATGTGAGCAATACGGAAATTAAATTGCAAAAAAGAAAATTTTCCCGCCTCATTTGTTTGTCAAAAAACTTGATTTGCGTCATGAAGTACTGCTTCCATGTGTCTAGGGCATGTATAACAACAAAAAGATCTTTCTCATAAATGCCTAAGACACGTTCATTTGCATTGAGCCTTCGGCTCTCGTATGCTTTGGCATGCCCTTCTTGAAGCAAAACTGCTCCAAGGAAATCACCACAAGCATCACATTGGGCCTCAAATGTCTTTGCAAGATGCAAAAGCATGAGGATTGGTTGGGAGGTAAGATTCTCTTTGAGCTTGTCAGAAGAATTTTGCTCCTTAGCACCATAAATACTTAATGTTCTTCTTTGTTAAGTCATGTAATGGTCCTGCTATTTGAGAAACATTTTCTATTAAGCATCTATAGTATGCACATATACAATAAAGCTTCTTAGATCATGTGCATTCCTTTGATTAGGCCATGCTTTTATTACCTCTAACTTTGATGGATCCATACGAATACCATCTTGGGAGATAATATGACCTAAGTATTGAATCTCTTGGAGGAAAAATTCACTTTTTTTTTTTGTTGAGAAAAATCTTGTTCTCCCTCAATACTTAAAGAATCACTTGGAGATGTTGCTTATGTTCCTCCAAGGACTTGGAGTAGATGATGATATCATTAAAGAACACTCCAATGAATTTGCGATAGGGTCTAACGGTTTTCTCCATAAATTGATTGACGTAGCTAGTACATTAGTCAAGCCAAAAGGCATGACTAGATATTCATAGAGACCAAACGTTGTGCAAAACGCGGTCTTTAGGATATCTTCATCCACTATCCTTAATTGATGATAGCCACTTTTAAGGTCAATTCTATTGAATTAAGTAGAGCCTTGTAGACTATCAAACAGATCTTCTATCTGAGGCACGAGAAATCTATTTTTGATAGTGATATGGTTTAGTGCTCAATAGTCCAAACTCATATGATATGTACCATATATTTTTTTTACTAAAAGGACTAGAGAAAAAAAGGGAGAGGCGCTAGGCCTCACCATCCTTTTGTCAACCAATTCTTGTACTTGCCTCATGATCACCTCTTGTTGAACTTGAGAAACTTGATAAGGAGACTTGTTAGGCAGTGAGCTTCGTAGGATCTCAATTCGATGGTCATCATCCCCTTGTTTTGGAGGTAAGTCCATAGGGATATCATCGATGAACACATCTTGGAATCCTTTTAGAAAATTGAACAAGTCTGGCTCTTCTTGATTCCTACCAATTACATTTGATGAAACATTAGGACTTTTTAGAGATGCTTTGACAAAATTCATGTAGACAAAGACTGAGCTCTTCATTGATTTATCAAAAGCAGGAGGATTTACAAGTGGTATAGTACAACCACACTCATTATAATCTATATACATGTTCTTTCCTTTGTAGGTGAAGTAGATTCTCCTTTTAGGGAACTTCATGCTGGCAGCCATGCGATCAAGCCATCGAACCCCTAGGATAGCATCGTCATGTTGGAGATGAGAGATGAAAAATTCATCTTTGTTGACATAACTTTGGACATGAAGCCTCAACTTCCAAATCAAGGGAGTAATAGAGGCTTGATATCCTTTGAAAGCTACGTCAATCGCTACAATATCTCCCATCTTGAAAGCTTGAATGCCCAACTTGGTGGCCAACTCAATTGATATGAAGTTTTGAGTAGAGCCAGGAAACCAGATGAAGGAATCAAGCTCCCTTACCTTTCCCCAAGCATAGGAGAGGGATAATCCTTTGCAATGAGCATCCTCTTTTGGAGCTTCAGTGGTGTAAGCCTAGGAGTCTCATTGCAAGAATTTTTATTGGGGCAAGAATGATAGCCATGTCCTTGCTCCCCAACACTAATCCTTGTAAAAAGTTTCAAGCTCTTCAGGAGAGAGTTTGTTTTTGCCTTTGTAAACTCCCTTCTAAGTGGACCAATTGTTGTTGTTGTTAATTATGGAGCCTACTTTACCCCTTGTAAATATTTGTATTAAAAATGCACCTTTGTAAGACCCCCATTATGAGGAGAAGCCATCGTGCGTGAAGAATTCAATGGCTCATGGCTGATTTGAAAGATGGAATTATCTTCTCAAGGGCAGCCACACATGGGTGGATTGGAGAGTCCGATTTGGACTTGTAATCACAAGGGTGGCTACACACAGTGGTGCGACCAAAGTTGGTATGTGCCGGGAAGTGTGGAGTATGCTGAGAGGTGCATGGCAAAGTTTTGAGGCAGTTGTGAAGGCCCTAAGCAAGAGAGTGTCAATTGAAATATATGCTTAAAGCGGTTTTTTAGGCCAAGAAGGCCTCCAAAGTGGGTTGATTGGGATGGTAGTAAAATTTTCCTTGATGCTGAATAGGTACTCTATAATGTGGTGTCCAAGATTCTCTCAGATCCCGTTCAGACGGTTCGTCATATGGAGCCCCTATGTGAAAGATATTAAAGTTCTAATTTAAAAGCCTCACAGATCCCCAATGGATAGGAAAGATAGGGACAATTGGTCAGAGTTGATGTCAGTGGAAAGAATTGGAGAGCTCAAGTTGTGGAGAATGTTGGTCTTCTCGGATCATCAATTGAAGCTCCAGAGGAAAATTTATTGCCTGTGGAAGATTTGTTAGGGGTCGAGTGTGTGCCCACTTGATAGCATTGAAAGACGTGCTATCTAATAGTTTTTTACCTTTGACCAAGTTCTAGAGGGTGTCCCATGTTACATGAAGTTGACAAGGATTTAAGGGCTTGACGATCTAAGTTGCATTGATTGAGTTGTGCTAGGTGGGAATTTGACGACAATTGCAAGCAGGGCAGCACCCAGTGATTTTCTTGGTTTTTGCAACCCCGATTTACGACCTCATCAAAGTTCAAGTGTGGCGTGGGTTGGCAAGTTTGGACTACGGGTCAACAACCTTCAGTAGCTTTTTGCAGCTCGGGAATTAGTGTACAGAGCACCGATAGCATGGAGAACGAGGGCTTAGATTTTTTCGTAAAGGTAAAGGGAAGGAGTGGCTGGACTTTAGGGGCCAAAACAAGAAGAAGATAACTTCAAAATCTTAAAAGGGGGGGAGACTTAAAGGCACTCTTCAAAGAGCTTTCTTGTTTTAGAAAGTTTGGAAAAAGAAAATGAAAGAGGAAAAGAAGGAAAGGGCAACGACGGCGCTAGCGTTGTCCCTTGGGGAGAAAAAAATAAGGGAGGGGGTTTTTGTTTTGTAAAGAAGGAAAGGGAGCTTCTTGAAGCGGGTTTTTTTATTTGGGATTGGCTTGGTCAAGGATGAAGGGAGTGGAATGTTATTTTGGCTCCGACAAGTTGGGCGAAGAGAGAGAGAGAGAGAGAGAGAGAGAGAGAGAGAGATATCTTGATGTGGAGAAAGCGGCCATTGGAAGCTTGATGCAAGGAGCTGGAGAGACCTCACCTTTGTGCTTGTTCTTTGTGTGTGCCGATCTACATCCATGGTTGTATTGGTTTTTTGTTGCTAAATGAAGCAAGTCTCCCCATTCTAAAGCTCGCGGTCATTTTGTGCCGGGTTTCCCTCCCCCCTTCTTCTCTGTTCTTTTGCTAGTGGGTTTGGGTGTGTATTGATATTGTTGCCCCCCCCCCCCCCCCCCCCCAACAATGTGTGTGCAAAGACCAAGGGATTGCGTGTGGTGTTATATGTGAAGGGCGGAAATAGTTGGTGCATTTTCAATGGGTGTTTGTTGTGTTATGATCTATGCGGGCTCGGGTCAGTCTCTGTGAGCACGTGTGCGTATATGGTCTTGGTGGTTGTGCTGTTTGGAGGTGGTTTTAAAGTGGACAGGGGTGTTGTGTACGCCCTAAGCTATAGGAGGCATTTTTGTGTGTGTAATGGGCGTGTTCCCCGTTCCTCCTCTCCATCTTGTGGTGCCCCCGACGAAGGAGCACGCTGATTGCTCCATGGTCAATTGTTCGTGATCAAAGAGGTGGTAGAGTCCGGGTCCGATTTTCAATGGTGATGAAGATGCGGACAAATGGTAGGCAGATTTTGATCTATTTATGCTATCATTGCATATGTGGACTGATGAAGAAAAGTTAGAGGTAGTGCCCTTGGTGTTGCGACATAAAGCGAAGGCTTGGTTGGATGGTCTGGAAGCTACAAATAAGTAGGACTGGGTTGGTTTTCGAGAGTGTTTTCTACATAGGTTTCGAAGAGTGGTGTCAGCTGGTGTAGCAATGCCAGGATTAAAGGCCTGCAACAGGATGTAGGTAAAAATTTTGACTCTTTTGTGGATAAGTTCGAAGCATGTAGAAGAGATTTGGTAGTAGCTGTCATCCAAGTGGCCAATGCAGAATTCTTCAAGCGAGAGAAGTTCCTGGCTTGTCTGTATCCGTATGTTCGAGAGAAGGTTGATTATGAAGAGCCACAAAGCTATGCCAAGGCTATCAGAGTTGCCGAGGTAAAGAGCAAGAAAATGAAACCAAAGCTAGAGTTAGGCTTTTTGAAGCCTACAAATCATATGCATGTTGCGGTAGCAGGGTGTTCTATGGACCAATCAGGGATGGTGCCAAGGATGCAAAGTGTGGAGCCTATTAGGGTAACGCCTTTGATCAACTTTTTTCCTTGGGAGTTGCTTGTTTGTGAGGGGTCCATGATGATTGTGGAGGAGCTCGTCAATAAAAATGAGCCTTTTGTTGAAGAGAGCTTGTGTGTAGAGGAGTTAGCAGATGACAAATGTCTAGTGCAGCTTGAAGAGGTGGAGCTTGTTCTTGTGGAATGCTTATATGAAAGGGTAACAGATTGTAGCTAAGTTGTAGGTGGCAAGAGCTTGGGGTTGGATGATGAAAGTGGGCATGACAATGGTCCAACTTTTGTGGAGCATCTAGAGGATAATGATACTAATATCGAATCACCTCATGGTGAAGATGATGAAGCTACAAGCTCCATTTTTTCAGAAACAAGTGAGGAGGATAGAGATACAATTTGGGAGATTGAATCTAAAGAGTTGATGGTGATAAAGGTAAAGTTACCTTTCTATATGATGAATGAAGAGCAAGGAAGAGTGTCGAAGCTTGAGAACGAAGACATGCAGGTGAGGGTGATGTGCGGCACTATGTTGATGATGATGCTCATCAAGGTGGCTATCAAATGTGCTTTGATTGTACAACAGGTACAAGGGTTTCCCAAAAAGGGGAGTGCTATTGTGCCTAAGGAAGAAGGAAAGGTTGAAGAAGATGGTAGGCAAGAGGTATTGGACGCTCATAAAAAAGAAGAGCAGCTCTAGCTAGTTATGGATTGCACGAGAGATTCCATGGATACGGGTTCTTTTGAGCAGGTATGCTTGAACCATGAGGTTGATTGGGGGTTTGATGAAGTAGTGGACGAGATGGATAAAGAGACATAGGTGATGGTTGGGAAAGCTTTGACCAGAATGCAGGTGATACGAGGGTCTATCCCTCTACAGATGGAGGTTTCTTTGGGAGAGCAAAAGTCTAATGCTGTGGTGGTGCCGATAGAGGTAGGTATGGACTTGATGGTGACCAGGGTGCCTATGCTGAAAGATATTCCCGCTAAGTGGAGTGGTCCTTTTGAGCATGAAGAAAAGTCCAAGGGTGTGGACTTGTTTGAGCTATCAAAGGAAGTTTGTGCGTGGTGGCTGAAGGGTATGTTGATAAGTGCATTTGTGCAGTGGGTCGTTGAGCAAGTACACGATTTTCTTGAGGAGTACCTCACTTTATGTGGTTGGGAGGGAGGGAATGGTATGTTTCATGTCAGTGAAGTGGCACGTCTAATTAGAGTAATAATGTGTTTCGAGAGGCTTGGTTGCAAGTGGGTAGTTTTCCATTGAGATCATGGAGTAGTAGAAGTATGTTGCTAGATGTTTGGGTATGCAGCTGGTTATGTGCTTTGGTGTGGCACTATGCAAGGGTGCTACAGGTGGATGAAAATAATCAATGACAGGTGTTTCACCCAGGATGTGTCGATGCGGTAAAGTAGGGGGTTGGGCAACCCGCTTCAACAAGTGCGGAGGGTGACAAAAGATAGCTTTTCTACATATGTTTGTGGTTTTGAAGTGTTTTTGGTTGCTAGTTTTGTGTTACAATTTGTTTTAGGAGCAATAAACATGTCTATTATTGAACATAAATGTTCAATTGGGGGGTGGGAAATGATGGTGCGACCAAAGTTGGTCCGTGCCGAGAAGTGTGCAATGTAGTGTGGAGTACGCTAAGAGGTGCATGGCAAAGTTCTTAGGCAGTTATGAAGGACCTAGGAAATTCTTAAAGCGATTATTTAGGCCAAGAGGGCCTCCAGAGTGGGTTGATTAGGATGGTAGTCAAAGTTCCCTTGATGCGGAGTAGGTACTCTAGAATGTGATGTCCAAGATTCTCGTAAAGTTCGTCCTGACGGCTCGTCAAACGAAGCCCCCGTGTGAAAGATATTAAAGTTCTAATTTAGAATCCTTGCAGATCCTCGATGGATAGGGCATATGGGCAAAAATGGTCACAGTTGATGTTAGCGGAAAGGGTTGGAGAGCTCAAGTTGTGGAGCATGCCGGTCTTCTCAAATCGTCAATTATAGCTTCAGAGGAAAAGTTATTGCATGTGGAAGATTTGTTGGGGTCGAGTGTGTGCCCACTTGATAGCATTGAAAGACATGCTATCTGATGGTTTTTGACCTTTGACTAGGTTTTAGAGGGCGGCCCATGCTACGTGGAAGTTGAAAAGGATTAACGACTTGATGATCTGAGTTGCGATGATCAAGTTGTGCTAGGTGGGAATTTGACGACAATTGTCGACAGGGCAGCACCAGGTGATTTTCTTGGTTTTTGCAACCCCGATCTGTGGCCTCGGCAAAGTTCACGTGTGGCATGGGTTGGCAAGTTCACACTCTGGGTCCGCAACCTTTAGTAGCTTTTTTAGCTCACAAATTAGTGCACCGAGCACCGACAACATGGAGAACGAGGGTCTTTGGTTATTATTTGTAAAGGTAAAGGGAAGGAGTGGATGGACCTTTTGGGGGGGGGGGGGGGGGAGGGGGAGATGTTAACTTCAAAAACTTAGAAGGGGGGAGACCAAAAGGCACTGTCCAAGGAGCTTTCTTGTTTTAGAAAGTTTGGAAAAAGGAAATGAAAGAGGAAAAGAAGGAGAAGGGCAACGATGGCGCCCTCATTGCCCCTTGGGGAGGAAAAAATAAGGGAGGAGGTTTTTGTTTTGAAAAGGAGGAAAGGGAGCTTCTTGAAGCGAGGGTCTTTTTGGGATTGGCTTGGTCATAGGTGAAGGGAGCGGAAGGTTTTTTTTGGCTCCGACAAGTTGTACGAAGAAAGAGAGAGATTGGTGTGGAGAAAGTGGCCATGGGAAACTTGATGCGGGGAGCTGGAGAGAGCTTGCCCTTGTGCTTGTTCTTTGTGTGCGTCGATCTACAGCCATGGTTGTATTAGTTTTTTCTTGTTGAATGAAGCAAGTCTCCCCATTTTGAAGCGCGTGGTCATTTTGTGCCGGGTTCCCCTCCCCCTTCTTCTCTGTTCTGATGCCAATAGGTTCGGGTGTGTGTCGGAAGTATTGTCCCCCTGACAGTGTGTGCGCAAAGATGAAGGGATTGTGTGTGGTGTTATGTGCAAAGGGTGGCTATTGTTGGCACATTTTCCATAGGTGTGGGTTGTGTTATGATCTGTGTGGGCTCAAGTGAGTATGTGTGATCACGTGTGCGCAAGTGGTCTTGGTGGTTGTGTTGTTTGGAGGTGGTATTCAAGTGGGCAAGGGTGTTGTGTACACCCTCAGCTATAGGAGACATTTCTATGTGTGTGATGGGCATGTTCCCCATTCCCCCTCTCCAAGGGCTACCTCTCATGAGAGAGGGATGCCCTTTTGTGTTATAAAAGGAGGCTTCTTTTACACACAAAAGCAGATTGTGAATAATTGTGATGCATTGTGAAGTTAATGTGGGGTGGTGAAATGAAGCAAGTTGGGATCTCCAAAAGGGTTTGTTTTGAAGTACTAAATCCATTGAGTGGTTTCTTTCTCGTGGACGTAGCCCACATTAGGTGAACATGTATATCGTGTGTACTCTCTCTCTCTCTCTCTCTCTCTCTCTCTCTCTCTCTCTCTCTCTCTCTCTACTTTATAATCTCTTTTGTGTGAAAATTATCTTTTTCCAGTAAGTAATATACTCAATTATCTACTTAGCTATGTCATATTTCCTAACAACTGGTATCAGATCAAGGTTTGGTCATAGCTAAAGCATCTCAAGGAAAGGATTCCTTGAATGGAGTGGGAGTAATTGAAAAGGAAGAGAATCTCAAGATCGAGAAGTTTATTGAAAAAAACTACCAACATTGGAAGATGCTGATTGAAGACTATCTCTACCAGAAGGACCTTTATGTGCCACTAGGCGGTCTTGCAACAAAGCCCGCAACAATGGGAGATGAATCATGGACTGTGCTTGATTGAAAGTCACTAGAACAATCCGATTAAGCTTCCCATCAACGATAGCCTTCAATGTTTTGAAGATGAAGACCATAGAGGACTTGATGAAGTCACTTGACGGCCTCTAGAAGAAACCATCAGCATCCAATAAGGTATTTCTCATGGAGCACTTATTCAATCTAAAGACGGAAGAGAACGGTTTAGTTGCAAAAAACATCTAAATGAGTTTAAGACCAATATAAGTCAATTTTGATCGGTGAAAATCAATTTCAATGACGAAGTGCAAGCTCTCCTAATACTATCATCTCTACCAAATACTTGGGACAGCCTTGTGATGGCTGTAAGTAATTCTACCTCTGGCACAAATACTCAAGTTTGATGATGTTGTGGGTGTTCTCCTAAGCAAGTAAATCCAAAGGATAAGCTCAGGTAAATCATCAAGTGTTGCAGTGTCAATTGAAATAAGAGGAAGGCCTAAGGAGAGGTTCAAAAACCAAAAGGGTCATGATCGCTCAAGGTGGAGCAAGTCATGCACAAAGTCAGTTCTTGAATGTTGGAACTGCGGTGAGAAGGGACATGTCAAGAAGGATTGTTGGTCCAAGAAGAAGAAGGAGTCAGAGTCTCAAGACAAAAAGGCAACATCGGAGACCAATGTGCCAAGTAAAGTAGACCAAGATGATCTAATTCTCTCATTAGACAATGTGTTTAATTTCTAGATAGTAGATTCCAAGGCTTTCATGAGAAACCACACAATCAAGATTTTCAAGATTACACCAAAGGTAATTTTGGGTATGTATATGTGGGAGATGATGAATCTTATGAAATTGTCGGCAAACGTACAGTTTTGTGTCAAAATTGCTAACGAAAATGAATGAAAGCTCAAAGATGCTAGGCATGTTCCTACTCTTTGCAACAATTTGATATCTACAGGACAATTGGATGATAAAGGTCACAACATTGTATTCGGAAACAAACGGTGGAAGATCTCAAAGGAATCTTTGGTGGTTGCAAAAGGAGAAAAGGTTGGTATACTTTACTTGTGTAATGTCAGCTCGCAATCTTCAGATTGTACAACAACTATAGAAGTCAACAGTGCGGTGTGGCACTATTGGCTTGGGCATATGAGTGCCAAAGAAATGCAAATCCTTCAAACAAAAAAACTTCTACCAGGTTTGAAAGAAGTGGACTTATAGTTATATAAAGATTGTCTTTATGGTGAACAAAAGAGGGTAAAGTTTCAAAAATCAATAAATGAAAGAAAAAATAAAAAGCTTGAGTTGGTTCATTCTGATATTTGGGCCCTCCAAGTACACCATCACTTGGTACTATGTAACATTCATTGATGGTGCAACTAGGAAAACATGGGTTTATGTAATGAAGAATAAATCCAATGTGTTTTTCATATTTCAAAGGTGGAAAGCCTTTGTGGAGAATGAAGCAGGTACCAAAGTTAAATTCCTCAGATCTGACAATAGAGGCGAATATTGATTTTGGAAAGGATGAATAGAAAAATCATGGATCGAGCCCAAAGCATGCGGATACATGCAGGCTTACCACTTGAGCTTTCAACAGAAGCAGTAAGTATGTATGTGTATTTGATCAACCGGTCACCCCCAAAGGCATTGGATGGGGGAGTTCTAGAGGAGGAATGGACAGGTAAACAGGTGAATTATTCATTTCTCAAAGTGTTTGGGTGTAAGGCTTTCATGCACATAAATAGAAGCCAAAGATCAAAGCTAGATGCAAAGTCCAAAAAGTCTCTTTGTTGGCTATGGAGAAGGTGACTTTGGGTATCGCCTAAAGAATCCTGAAGACGGTAAAATCTTCAGCACAGTAGGGATAATTTTCAATGAATAAAATATCTCTTGAGGACGTTGAAGACTCAAGGAGTGAAAATGGTGAGAACTTACAACAACGTCAACCAAATAAGGAGCCTTAACCAATTCCCCGAAGATCCACAAGAGCAAGTAGACCTCTAGAGAGGTTTCTTCCTTTCTTCAACCATCTCTTGATCTCAAATTCTGGAGAGCCAGAATCATACGCAGAAGCTATGCAACACAAATCCAAAGAAGAATGGATAAAGAGCATGCAAGTGGAGTTGGAATCATTACATCGCAACCAAACATGGGAGTTTCTTGATTTGTCTAAAGGTAAGTGGGAACTTCAAAACAAGTAAGTGTACAAGCTAGAGGAAGAACAAGGTGGGAAGAAAAGGTACAAGTCTAGGCTTGTGGTAAAAGGGTTTTCTCAAAAGAAAGGTTGACTTCAATGAAATATTTCCTCTTGTTGTAAAAATGAACTCAATTAGGCTTATTTTAAGCCTTGTGGCTGTCAATTAGGCTTATTTTAAGCCTTGTGGCTACTGATGATTTAAATCTCAAGCAAATGGATGTAGATACGGCATTCCCTCATGGCAGTGACTTAGAGGACCAAATTTACATGCTTCAACCAAAGGGTAAGGAGAAAATGGTTTGTAGATTAAAGAAGAGCTTGTATGGCTTAAATAAAGCATCAAGAAAGTGGTACTTGAAGTTTGATCAATGGATGTTGGATCATTCAGTGTGTTTACACAAAGAATTTGGGAGATGGGAAGTTCATCATCCTAATGATGTATGTTGATGACATGCTGATTTGCAAGTGCTAACATGCAGGACATCAAAGACCTAAAAGAGGAGCTCTCTAAATCTTTTTCAATGAAAGATTTAGGTGCTCTAAAGAAGATACTTGGTACGAAGATATCAAGGGACAGGACGAAGAAGACAATAAATCTATCTCAAAAGGATTATATCAAGAAGGTACTAGAAAGGTTTGCAATGCAAGATGAAAAATTGGTTTCTACACCTTTGGCTAGTCATTTTAAACTAACTAAGGAAATGTGTCCAAAGACACAAGAGGAGATAGCATATATGTCTAAAATTACATATGCTACAACAGTAGGTTCTCTTATGTATGCTATGGTCTGAACAAGGCCAAACATTGTACATGCAGTGGGAGTTGTATTTAGGCGCATGGACAAACTATGTAAAGAGCACTCGAAAGCTGTGAAGTGGATACTTAGGTATCTAAAAGTTCATCATTCTAATGTTATATGTTGATGACATGCTGATTTGCAAGTGCTAACATGTAGGAAATCAAAGACCTAAAAGAGGAGGTGTCTTAATCTTTGTCAATGAAAGATTTAGGTGCTGCAAAGAAGATACTTGGTATGAAGATATCAAGGGACAGGATGAAGAACACAATAAATCTATCTCAAGAGGATTATATCAAGAAGGTACTAGAAAGGTTTGCAATGCAAGATGCAAAAGTGGTTTCTACACCTTTGGCTAGTCATTTTAAACTAACTAAGGAAATGTGTCCAAAGATACAAGAGGAGATAGCATAAATGTCTAAACTTCCATATGCTGTAGTGGTAGGTTCTCTTATGTATGTTGTGGCCTAGACAAGGCCAAACATTGCACATGCAGTGGGAGTTGTATGTAGGTTCATGGAAAATCCATGTAAAGAGCACTCGCAAGCTGTGAAGTGGATACTTAGGTATCTAAAAGGGACAAAAGTGGTTTCTACACCTTTGGCTAGTCATTTTAAACTAACTAAGGAAATGTGTCCAAAGATAGAAGAGGAGATAACATAAATGTCTAAACTTCCATATGCTGCAGCGGTAGGTTCTCTTATATATGTTGTGGTCTGGACAAGGCCAAACATTGCACATGCAGTGGGAGTTGTATGTAGGTTCATGGACAACCCATGTAAAGAGCACTTGCAAGCTGTGAAGTGGATACTTAGGTATCTAAAAGGGACAAAAACAAATGCTTTGTATTTTGGAGGAACTGATATGTTTTTGGAAGGGCATGCTGATGCAGATATGGCAGGTGACAAAGATACTTGAAGGAGCACTACTTGCTATGTCTTCATGGTTGGAGACACAACGGTAAGCTGGGCTTCAAAGCTGCAAAAAGTGGTCTCACTTTCTACCACGGAAGTAGAGTATGTAGCAATGACAGAGGCAAGCAAAGAAATTATGTGGCTTCATAAATTCTTAGAAGAGCTTGGATTCAAACGAGACAGTTGTGTCTTGTACATTGATAACCAAAGTGATATCCATCTTACAAAGAACTCGGTCTTTCATTCAAGGACAAATCACATTGAGGTGAGATATCACTTCATACACACTCTTTTGGAAGAGGGACAACTAAAGCTAGGAAAACTGCATACAAATGAAAATCCTGCAGCCATGTTTACAAAGGTGGTCAACAAGGAGAAGTTGAGCTTTTTCATTCAAGGACAAAGCACATTGAGGTGAGATATCACTTCATACACACTCTTTTGGAAGAGGGACAACTAAAGCTAGGAAAGTTGCATACAAATGAAAATCCTGCAGACATGTTTACAAAGGTGGTCAACAAGGAGAAGTTGAGCTTTTTCTCATCTTCAATTGGCATTCAAGATTAAGAAGACAGGATAGAAAGCAGCCACAGGTTTGGTGTGGAGATCAATCTCCAAGTGGGAGATTGTTAAGTATGGAGCTTGATTTACCCCTTGTAGTTTTTTGTATTAAAATCGCACATCTGTAAGGCCTTCTTTATGAGGAGAAGACATCGTGTGTGAAGAAAAATCATTGGCCAAAAGACAAAATCACTCGTTAGAAGCCAAAAATTTTACGACCACTCGTCGAAATATTATGGCTAGACAACAGCTGGAAAGTGATCAAAAAACAGCTGGTCATTTGGCCGGTTGGATGGTGGCTGGTAGTCAATGGCCGGTGGTCGGTGGTTGGGAAGTCAATGGCCAGTGGCCGAATTCAAAGATGGACTTATCTTCTCAAGGGCGGCCACACATGGGCGGATTGGTGGGTCTGATTTGGACTTGTCAATACAAGGGCGTCTACATACAGTTGCCTCTCATGAGAGAGGGCAGCCCTTTTGGCCTACAAAAGGAGGCCTCTTCTACACACAAAAACGGTGATAGCCGTTTTTCGGCTCTCCATAATTGCCATACTAAGTTACTCCACCCTACCAAATTCACCCAAACGCTATGGCTATCCCTACCATTTCACTGTACATAGGCGTGTGTGAGTTAAGGGGCTTTTCCCATATCTTCTTAAAAACCCTCAGCTAGCTAGTCACTGGGCTAGGTGAGACAAAACAAATAAAAAAAATAAAAAAATAAAAGTATATTATGGCCTCTTTGTGTGTAAATATTTCATTGTATATATGGCCTAAATATAGGGATTTTTTATAATTATTTTGGTATTTTATTTAAATATTTCTACTTAGGTGTGTGTTTTATTAAACCTATGTACACCTTCTTTCATCCTCTTACACCATAATTATATTTTTTGCCAATATGTACATACTCTAACCTCATATTTTTCCTTTATACAAATCACTCCCACAGTTTCACCCTCACCCTCGTGAAAACAAAAAATTGATTTCTACTCATTGGTTACTTTTATTATATTATTTACTTGCATACCTTTTCCTCTTTCACCCAAAATAATTCAAGGAGGGACCATATCATATGATTCCAATATCTTTCCATATCCATAACTCCTTCATATTTTTATTATTATTTTTACTCATTATTCTAACACCATGTGCTCATTGAGCTAAAGTCCATGAATAGTCCATACACTAGTCCCACCATGTATATATTTCTTATTTCACCAATAATCCTCCTCCATGCATGGGTCAAGGGAAACTTGAATGCTTTGTATTATAATATGACAAAGGAGGGGCTCACTCTTGGATGCATTGTACAAATTCAACAAAGGAGGGGGCCACTAAAAGACTTTTGCAAGCATAAAAAATAGGCTTTTTGGTGAGAATTTTGGCACCTATCTCCACTCCGAATTTGGAGCGGTGGTCAAAAGAGAAAATGTAGCCCACGCTCTGAATAATCACCTCAAATGTTTTCATGATTTTTGGAGCTACCAGCGGTGAGCTATGATTTTTTGAGTAGACCCCAGTCTGCCCACTTTTCTCACAAGTAGCCCTTACTCTTCTCTCACCCTTCCACACACCTACTCACTCTTACACATCCCTCCCTCTACTTCCCACACTCAAACCTGCAATTTTCATGGCTTCTCCCACCCTCTTCACCATTACCCTTCTCTCTCATCCCTATAGTTCTTTTATAAACCTCTACATACATACACCCTCTCCATGTCTCTCTATATTGCTTCTATGTTACAATTTCATTTACCTCTCCTAAAAATATCTAAAATTCAGCATCTTAACCATGATAACTTCTGCAAATTGAGAATTTTTCATCAACAAATCCTCTTTTCATCGTGGTGATCAACCGTGGCGGCGGCGTAAAGAAGCGAAGAAGAAGAAGAAGACCAGCGGTCATTTTTTCCACAATCTACACAAGGGTGAGTTCAAGCTTCTTCAAAGCTTCACCATCTCAATGATTCTCTTTTAATTCACCCCTCTTCCTTCATCAAATCAACTCACTCTACCCATTGTAAATGTAACATTAACTTTCTAGTGATTACTAACGACTAACATACTAACACAAAATAGCATTGACCTAACCATAAAAGACACCTCACCTCAAGACATGTACAAAGTAACTCTCTCTCTCCTTACTTACTTTCACCTTATCTACCATCAATAATGCTCTCTTTTGAGCCCACACCCATGACTCAAGCAGACAAAGAAGGCCCGCAATGTTTTGATATTCAAAAAAATCATAATCCTGATTTGTTAGCTTGTAAATTAGGATTTCCAATAATCTTTATGAGGGGTCTCCAACCTATAAATAGACCCCTCTCCTTCTTGTAAAACAACCTCCAATATCTCACATAGCACCCCAACACTCTATGCGTGACGAGAGACTTAGGTGTATCAACCACTTGTGAGGTTCACTCTTGGTGTGAGAGAAGCCTTCAAGCTACACATTGTAAGTGAGAGAGCGTGAGTTCCACAAATCTCAAAACCACTATTGTATATGCTCCTTCATCATCAATAAATTGAGGTTTGGTGCATCAAAGACGCGATTCGACGTTCAAATCTTCATCCTTCCATTTGTGCAATACGGTTCGGTGAATTCAAGGTGACTTGTGTATTTTGAGTTTTTATCGGTTGATCTTGATTTTAGAAAGTGTTTTAGTGTGTTTTTCATTGCCATTTTTTTGTCCATTGTAAGAGGGTATTGTGGTGAGAGGTCTCCCACACCCTAAGACAGTGTGTGTGTTTTGGCAATGTTTAGCAATCACTAAGCATTGAGTGAGTTTTGTACAAGTTCTATGATAGCATCATAACGAACCATCTCCATTTGCAAGTCACAAATAAAGTATCACGCAAGATCCTTTCCTCTCTCTCTTCCCTTTGCTCTAGCTCTCTCTGGTCCATTTCATGTGTGTCTCGGTGTGAGGTTGCTTGTGTGTGTTGTGTGGTGCATCTTCTTGGTTGTGCCAAAATCTCTCTTGCGTCCTAGTTCGCATACCATAACTAGGTGGTGCCCCTATCTTGTTTGGGTTTGGTTGTGGGTTTGTTGTTGTGTTGTGCTTGTGGTTGCCCCAGCCCCAATTGAGCAGCACGGGAGCCTTGAGGGGTGTTTAGAGGTCGCCTCTCTTGTTTCCCGCCCCGGACCGCCTCAATTTTGGTGCCCCCACTGAGGAATGGCTTGTGTATTTTTGTGTAGAATCAACCTTTAGCATAGTCAAGTAGTTTGCATGAATCACGAAAATTTGTATGATCCCTTCATTCCCATTGCAAGGCAAAAGGTACACATAATTGTTAGTACTAAGTTGCAATTTCAACGTGTCATTCGTAGAATTTTAGGTTCTCTTAGGTTGGCCGAGATAAACGCTTCAGTAAATCCTTTTATTTTGCCTCTCATTAGGTACGACCTTAGTTTGGACGTCTATATTTTTGTTTTGTTTTAAGCATTAGGTCATGCATAGACCATGGATAATGGCCCAGGAATAGAGGTTTTCCCCTTCCATTTCACTCCACACATTAGAATAAACATTGCAATTAGTAGGAAAATCCATTTTCATTAACGTATGGTGTTCATGTTTGGTGCCCAAAGAGTAGGAGAAATTCTCGCATCACCAAACCCTGTCATCCTACCTCTTATTGATTATCATAGGTCGTTTGATGTGAATATCTTTATTTTGTTGTAGAATAGATTGCAATCTAGATACATTATTGTGTATATCTTTTTAAGAAAGAAAAACAAATACGGGTGTCACTTTGAAATCAATTCAATGGAAAGCCAACGCCAAATGTCTGGGTATCCTCTTTTCTTTGGAGAGCCTGGAGAGGATGCTGAATTATTTTTAGCAAATTTCAAGATGTCTTGCCGTATCAAGAGGATAATAACTGATCAAGAACGTGTAGAAATGTTTGAGGTGGTCCTTAGGAAAGATGCTAGCACTTGGTTTGACTCTTTGCCTGAGGAAGTTAAGGGGAATTACACAGAAGTTTTGAATCGTTTCAAGAAATACTTCTTTGATCCCCAAAACACTCAAAAATTATGGCAAGACATTGTTTCTCATAAGCAAAAAGACTTAGATGACTACTACTTGTACAAGCAAGAGTTTCTACGTCTTTGGGCTCTATGGATACGAAATGTTGCTAACCCTGGTGATGGTGCAGAATTTCTAAAGAAGGAGAGGTTCATAGCCGGACTCTTTCCTGACCTTAAGGTAAAAGTTGAGGCGGGTGTACCTGCTACTTTTGATGCAGCGGAAACTAGGGCTACTGAGAAGTATAGGAAACTCAAGTGCTTAAGGGGAGACGTTCCAATAGAAGGTCTTAGACCCAAAGGTAAGTCACAAGCATCAACATCTACGGAGCTTCCTGAGGTAACGGCGGAAGTGATTGAGAAGTTAAATGAATCTTTAAGCAGCCTGTCAATTCACCTTGCACAAGTTGTAGGTCCAAAGGGACAAGCAAAGAAGTCAGAAGAGAGAGAGCCACGAACTAGGAGAGTCTTGCAATGTTGGAATTGCAGAGAGTCTGGACATGGGATGTATAATTGTCCTTGGCCCCGTGGAGAGCCAGGGAGACCTAACTTGAATTACCCAGTGATGAATGCAGGAGAAGGAGCTGGTCAACAACCAAGGCTTCTACAAAGGCCAAATGGACCAAGACCACCTCCACAAGGGGTAGAAGGAGTTCCACCTTTGCCAGATCCAAATGTGCATGTGGTAGAGGTGACAAACTCAAATGAGGTTTACATGGAAGCAAATGGCATTAAGCGTGGCCGAGGAAAAGGTAAAGAGAAAGAGGGTGTCCCATCACAGAGTGACCATGGACAAGGCAAGAAGGCAAAGGAGACCAAAGGTAAGGTTTAAGCCAAGCAACCAAGAGACCGCTTGTCAAGGCTTGGAGGAGGTAGGTCCTCAAGAGAACGATGGTGTTCAAGATGAAGGGATGCTGGAAGGTATGCTATCAACAACACTTACAAAGGATGAAAGAGAGGAGTTCAAATGTGTGCTAAGGAAATTTCCGAGGCTTTTTGCTAAAGACTACACCGATGTGCGTGGAGTAGATGTTGTTCAACACAAGATTGAGTTGAAGCCAGAGGCCACACCTAAGGCTCAAAAGCTACGAAGACTAGGAGTCATCAAGGAGCAGGCTTTACTCAAGGAGGTAAGAAAGCTTCTAGCAGCTGGTTTCATTTATCCAGTGGAGAATTCAGAGTGGGTCTCTCCCGTTGTTGTCACTCCTAAGAAAAACGGCAAGTGGAGGGTGTGTGTGGAGCACTTCATGCATGTATACTTGCTTGTTAGGTTCATCACAAGGTTGTAAAAGACGCAAAAGTGTGTTTGAAAGCTGAAGTGAAGTCCAAAAGTTGCTGTGAGTGTTTGTGATAGAGCTGCAAAGCATCAGGAGCATTTCTGTTAGGAAAAAAATAAATTTTAAGCCAGGAGACATCCTACGCGTAGGATGTCTACAGGCTAATCTGGTGGAAATTTTTGGAATTTTGAGTTGACCAGTGTGTTCAGAAGGTAGGTTTTACCCTATTTTCACCTGGAAAGTGGAAATTTGACCATATCTTGACAGGATAAGGCCAAATAGACTGAAATTGCCAGACATCCTACCCAAATTGTACCAAGGCATTATTTTGAGACCAAAACCATAGGATGCCTGCATGAGCATGATTTGCATGATATATTGAGTGAGTGAGAGAGGTTTTATCGTGAGAAAATTGGGTTCTAAGCAGACTTTAGCACTTTTGACTGAAAAAGGCTAGAACAGCTAAAATTGGGGACTTTTGAAATCCAAACCAAAATTTAAGCATACCACTGGGTTGCTGACATCAAGGGGGAGTTGTGGATCAAGTCTGGGGTCAAACATGCCAAGAAGACATCCTACACGTAGTATGTGTTTTGGGTGATTGGACACTCCAAATCCAGATCTGAGCATACCAAAGTGATCAGCACCTTAAGGGGATTCTGTACTTTGCATTTGAAGCCATTTTGTGCAAAAAGACATCCTACGTGTAGAATTTCTAATGCATGAATTTGAAGCCAGAAGCTGACATTAGGCATAGCAGGGTGTTGTATAGCCTGAGGCAAGCCTCCTAGTCAATTTTGGTCCAAATTGGGGTTGGTTTGACTGATCAGACCAACATCAGGCTCTCGGAACAGATTTTTGATCCATTGACCAGCTTATAGGTGTCCAAATCAAAAAGTAAAAACAGATGTGGACTCAGCACATCAAAGGGAATCTATAGTGAAAAAATTCAAGCAAAACAGAGTAGGGGACATCCTACGCGTTGTCGGGGGATTTGTGTTCGAAAGGTGAGCTAGGAAGGCACGGGGCCTCTGGCTGTGAAAGGTGTGAGGAAGACAGTTGCAGCAAACACAATGAATGTAGACAAAGCTTGAAATTAACATCTTGAACAAGATCCTAAAGCTTGATTATCATTAATAGTACCGTTGCTTTAATTAAATGTTAATTGAGGAGTTTAAGCTCCATACATCCGTTTAACCTGCCTTAATTCATATTATAATAGAGAAAATAACACTTCAACTATTTCGATGATGATAGTGTTGAGATCGATGATGATGATGTTGTTATGCTTTCCCCTTTACCTTGATTGGCCTCCCAAGCTTGCCTTGATAATATTCCTCTCCTTCGTTCTTCTCGTGCTGCTTTAAGAGAGAGAGAGATGATAGGATTAGAGTGGGCTATGATTAGATTGGCTATGGAAGCTTGGATTAGAGTGGCTATGGAAGCTTGGCTTAGGATTAGAGTGGGCTATGGAAGCTTGGATTAGAGTGGCTATGGAAGCTTGGCTTAGGATTAGAGTGCTCAAATCTTATGGTTTCCTCCCCGCTAATACAGCAGAGTACAAAAAATTGAATATCTCTTAATGGGTGCAGAATTAGCCTCTGTGCGTGATACACAAAAATGCTCAAAACGCCCTTTTTCTTCTACCCTCGCAGCCCGTTTTGTCCAGAAACCTGTTTTATAAAAAAATTCCGGAATAAGACTTTTTCGGCCTCCCTCATGCAGAGATGTTGAAGTCTCTCACACACTTTACTTTTTACCACTGACCACATGTCTTCCTCTACCCAAGTTGCTTTATATGTCCTAAGAGCCCTTTCACATGTAAAACCTTTTCTTCAAGCATAAAATCTCTACGCTTAGGCCTTCATAACCACATAAATCATACACTTTCTGGATCTCCTTGCTTGTTTTCAAGCCCTGGTCACTGCTCAATAATTGTGTGAGCTTCAAATAGACTTTTTTTGCGTCTCTTTACTCTTTTTTCCATCGTGGAAGCTGAGCGGCACGACATCCACCCCCTCTGAACCTGTACAGTCTCCGGTTTGTGCCAACCGGTCTTCAATCTATATCTGCTATAATCACCTTAAGCGGCTTGCCATCAAGATCACATAATTGGTAAGTATATGGAAAACAAAATAAGGCTTAAACCATATCATCAATGATAACTGTCCATCTTAAATCTTTGAACCATGTATGTTGTGTCTCCAAAGCATTCAATTATGAAAAACTTGTTTAGTGAATCCCGCCAGACTCAAGTGCTCCAGTTAATGATGCACACGACTTTACCATCAAGATCACCTTAGGGAACCCTGTCAATCTCAAGTATGCCTTACTCTATCTGCACACGGAATAGCCGTCAAGTCCATTACTTCAAGTTCTGGTAGCAGAACCAACTCAAAAGATGTGAAGATACTTTATCAATTATTCAAAGAAGTCAATTGGAAGCCATCCATGTAATCTTATTGAACGCATAACCAAACACTCTTACGACTTAGCATAATCTAGAAAATAAAACCTTGCATCATGCAGCTTGCTACATCATGCAGCTTGTATCCTCTGCATCTGCAACTTGCACTTTAGTAACCCCCAGGATCAAACGGGGTAATAAGAAATTGTCCACACACTGGAGCTTCATAACATCCACATGAGCATACATTTCCTGTATCAATCATCATCAAGCATTTTTGGTGCAAATATGCTACCCCTGGTTCAAATAGTACACAATTTCTATGCATATTTAACAATACCCATCCATATTGAATCTGCTTACGGACATCCTTAGAATCTCTTGGATCAAACACCATCGAGATCACATAGCATTGATGGGATCCGCAATATACTAGAGCTTCACCTGAAGCATAGTGCAGCACCCACATGCCATAAACTGTTGGCAACTTAAGCTCGTTACCAGAAATCATTAAAGAAATTTGACTCCCTTTCACTAGCAGCCAAGACATCACTGACATAAGCATCAATAGGAATAGCAGCCAAATCCAGCCACATCTGGCACATTGTCCAAGCAAATGAAAAACCATGTGTACTTTATGAAGTATCAAGGATGATTTAGCATCATCACCCCCTCTAGCTTCATACCCATCACGAAAAAACTTGGGAGTCTCTCGACCTGTATCATCAGAGGAATTTTTACCTGTTGGATTTTCATCTTGATCATGCAAAGCAGCTTTATCATGTAGATCGTCATCCGTAGCATCCTCGGGAAAAACACTCTTAGAAGTCTCAACATTAATCAAAATTGTAGGAGTTATCTCCTCATGTAGTCCATGTACAAGCGTATATGTAGAATCCCTGTCGATAACCTGTTCACAATCAATATGATCCAAGCAATCTTGATACTCCTCAATATCATCCTCTGCTTCCTCATTGCATCCATGTTACTTAGCAATACATTATAGAGCTGTAAAGGCTCATCTAGCACCCCCTCTGAAGAGGTATATGCATCAGAAAGCTCTTCTATACTGTCATGATCATCTCCTTCAGATCTAGACAAAAATTCTCCGATTATAGCATCCTCCTCTGTGATAGCATCATTTGCAAGCATATTGTCAGTAGCAATCATAGGTTCATTGACATCCTCAGGATCATCCTGTGCTAGGTCCACAATCTTGGTCACTACATCATCTACTACTGTGTATATAATAGCTTTGTTTATGCAATCATTTGTAGCAAACATGTTGTCCTGCTTGATTATAGTGCTGATAGTTTTAGAAATATCTTGTAGAGGCTCATCTGCTTGATGAGCTCCTTCAGAATAACCCATTTCAAGGTCAGTAGCTTGTGAACAACTTGTTGTACAGTCTATGTCTTCACTGGAACCATTATTAGTGGTAGCGTCCATGCAAGCAATCTTTGAAAAAAATTCATATAAATCTGTTCCAGCTTTAAATTCATTGTTTACCTTTTCTTCGTTGCTCAAATTAAGCTCCTCTAAAACTGAATCTACTACTTCCAACTTAGCATTCTCTTTGGCTTTACTTCTTGCAAAAATATGCTCCCAGAATTCATCATAGTTGAGGATTTGCATCTGATCCCCTTCACCTTTACTGAAGAAAACCTTATTTCGTTCAGTAATCTCCTTTATGTCCCGATCTAGAATCTTTGAGCTTTCGTAAATAAATTCCTCTGCAAAATACTCCCACCGTGTGGGATATTCGTTTGCCAGTTCTTGAACCTGCTTTTTAAAATCCGAGTTTACAACCTCCTCAAAATCTGCAATCATCCGATCTTCTGGAACATTTCGGCTCTTCATCTCAGCTTCGTAACATGCAATAAAACCTTCTGGATCATATCCCTGAAAAACATAATACTGCTCACATACAACATCAAGTGCTAGCTCTATAGCATCATCAATCTGCTTTTTTATCTGCATGGCTTTTGCTTCCTGCAGATACCCCTAAACCAATTCCATCATTTTTGGCAAATCTGCAACTGCTAGATTTTTATCAAATCCATTGGCACTGAAATCTTCAATAAACTGCTTTAACTGTTCTGGCATCTCCATCTGTACCTCCCACCCCGGCTCATTTCGCATCGGGTTCACCAAAGATGTTGGGGGATTTGTGTTCGAAAGGTGAGCCGGGAAGGCACGGGGCCTCTGGCTGTGAAAGGTGTGAGGAAGACAGTTGCAGCAGACACAATGAATGTAGACAAAGCTTGAAATTAACAGCTTGAACAAGATCCTGAAGCTTGATTATCATTAACAGTACCGCTGCTTTAATCAAATGTTAATTGAGGAGTTTAAGCTCCATACATCCGTTTAACCTGCCTTAATTCAGATTATAATAGAGAAAATAACACTTCAACTATTTTGATGATGATAGTGTTAAGATCCATGATGAGGATGTTGTTATGCTTTCCCCTTTACCTTAATTGGCATCCCAAGCTTGCCTTGATAATATTCCTCTCTTTCGTTCTTGTCGTGCTGCTTCAAGAGAGAGAGAGATGATAGGATTAGAGTGGGCTATGATTAGATTGGCTATGGAAGCTTGGATTAGAGTGGCTATGGAAGCTTGGCTTAGGATTAGAGTGCTCAAATCTTATGGTTTCCTCCCCGCTAATACAGCAGAGTACAAAAAATTGAATATCTCTTAATGGGTGCAGAATTAGCCTCTGTGCGTGATACACAAAAATGCTCAAAACGCCCTTTTTCTTCTACCCTCGCAGCCCGTTTTGTCCAGAAACCTGTTTTATAAAAAAATTCCGGAATAAGACTTTTTCGGCCTCCCTCATGCAGAGATGTTGAAGTCTCTCACACACTTTACTTTTTACCACTGACCACATGTCTTCCTCTACCCAAGTTGCTTTATATGTCCTAAGAGCCCTTTCACATGTAAAACCTTTTCTTCAAGCATAAAATCTCTACGCTTAGGCCTTCATAACCACATAAATCATACACTTTCTGGATCTCCTTGCTTGTTTTCAAGCCCTGGTCACTGCTCAATAATTGTGTGAGCTTCAAATAGACTTTTTTTGCGTCTCTTTACTCTTTTTTCCATCGTGGAAGCTGAGCGGCACGACATCCACCCCCTCTGAACCTGTACAGTCTCCGGTTTGTGCCAACCGGTCTTCAATCTATATCTGCTATAATCACCTTAAGCGGCTTGCCATCAAGATCACATAATTGGTAAGTATATGGAAAACAAAATAAGGCTTAAACCATATCATCAATGATAACTGTCCATCTTAAATCTTTGAACCATGTATGTTGTGTCTCCAAAGCATTCAATTATGAAAAACTTGTTTAGTGAATCCCGCCAGACTCAAGTGCTCCAGTTAATGATGCACACGACTTTACCATCAAGATCACCTTAGGGAACCCTGTCAATCTCAAGTATGCCTTACTCTATCTGCACACGGAATAGCCGTCAAGTCCATTACTTCAAGTTCTGGTAGCAGAACCAACTCAAAAGATGTGAAGATACTTTATCAATTATTCAAAGAAGTCAATTGGAAGCCATCCATGTAATCTTATTGAACGCATAACCAAACACTCTTACGACTTAGCATAATCTAGAAAATAAAACCTTGCATCATGCAGCTTGCTACATCATGCAGCTTGTATCCTCTGCATCTGCAACTTGCACTTTAGTAACCCCCAGGATCAAACGGGGTAATAAGAAATTGTCCACACACTGGAGCTTCATAACATCCACATGAGCATACATTTCCTGTATCAATCATCATCAAGCATTTTTGGTGCAAATATGCTACCCCTGGTTCAAATAGTACACAATTTCTATGCATATTTAACAATACCCATCCATATTGAATCTGCTTACGGACATCCTTAGAATCTCTTGGATCAAACACCATCGAGATCACATAGAATTGATGGGATCCGCAATATACTAGAGCTTCACCTGAAGCATAGTGCAGCACCCACATGCCATAAACTGTTGGCAACTTAAGCTCGTTACCAGAAATCATTAAAGAAATTTGACTCCCTTTCACTAGCAGCCAAGACATCACTGACATAAGCATCAATAGGAATAGCAGCCAAATCCAGCCACATCTGGCACATTGTCCAAGCAAATGAAAAACCATGTGTACTTTATGAAGTATCAAGGATGATTTAGCATCATCACCCCCTCTAGCTTCATACCCATCACGAAAAAACTTGGGAGTCTCTCGACCTGTATCATCAGAGGAATTTTTACCTGTTGGATTTTCATCTTGATCATGCAAAGCAGCTTTATCATGTAGATCGTCATCCGTAGCATCCTCGGGAAAAACACTCTTAGAAGTCTCAACATTAATCAAAATTGTAGGAGTTATCTCCTCATGTAGTCCATGTACAAGCGTATATGTAGAATCCCTGTCGATAACCTGTTCACAATCAATATGATCCAAGCAATCTTGATACTCCTCAATATCATCCTCTGCTTCCTCATTGCATCCATGTTACTTAGCAATACATTATAGAGCTGTAAAGGCTCATCTAGCACCCCCTCTGAAGAGGTATATGCATCAGAAAGCTCTTCTATACTGTCATGATCATCTCCTTCAGATCTAGACAAAAATTCTCCGATTATAGCATCCTCCTCTGTGATAGCATCATTTGCAAGCATATTGTCAGTAGCAATCATAGGTTCATTGACATCCTCAGGATCATCCTGTGCTAGGTCCACAATCTTGGTCACTACATCATCTACTACTGTGTATATAATAGCTTTGTTTATGCAATCATTTGTAGCAAACATGTTGTCCTGCTTGATTATAGTGCTGATAGTTTTAGAAATATCTTGTAGAGGCTCATCTGCTTGATGAGCTCCTTCAGAATAACCCATTTCAAGGTCAGTAGCTTGTGAACAACTTGTTGTACAGTCTATGTCTTCACTGGAACCATTATTAGTGGTAGCGTCCATGCAAGCAATCTTTGAAAAAAATTCATATAAATCTGTTCCAGCTTTAAATTCATTGTTTACCTTTTCTTCGTTGCTCAAATTAAGCTCCTCTAAAACTGAATCTACTACTTCCAACTTAGCATTCTCTTTGGCTTTACTTCTTGCAAAAATATGCTCCCAGAATTCATCATAGTTGAGGATCTGCATCTGATCCCCTTCACCTTTACTGAAGAAAACCTTATTTCGTTCAGTAATCTCCTTTATGTCCCGATCTAGAATCTTTGAGCTTTCGTAAATAAATTCCTCTGCAAAATACTCCCACCGTGTGGGATATTCGTTTGCCAGTTCTTGAACCTGCTTTTTAAAATCCGAGTTTACAACCTCCTCAAAATCTGCAATCATCCGATCTTCTGGAACATTTCGGCTCTTCATCTCAGCTTCGTAACATGCAATAAAACCTTCTGGATCATATCCCTGAAAAACATAATACTGCTCACATACAACATCAAGTGCTAGCTCTATAGCATCATCAATCTGCTTTTTTATCTGCATGGCTTTTGCTTCCTGCAGATACCCCTAAACCAATTCCATCATTTTTGGCAAATCTGCAACTGCTAGATTTTTATCAAATCCATTGGCACTGAAATCTTCAATAAACTGCTTTAACTGTTCTGGCATCTCCATCTGTACCTCCCACCCCGGCTCATTTCGCATCGGGTTCACCAAAGATGTTGGGGGATTTGTGTTCGAAAGGTGAGCCGGGAAGGCACGGGGCCTCTGGCTGTGAAAGGTGTGAGGAAGACAGTTGCAGCAGACACAATGAATGTAGACAAAGCTTGAAATTAACAGCTTGAACAAGATCCTGAAGCTTGATTATCATTAACAGTACCGCTGCTTTAATCAAATGTTAATTGAGGAGTTTAAGCTCCATACATCCGTTTAACCTGCCTTAATTCAGATTATAATAGAGAAAATAACACTTCAACTATTTTGATGATGATATTGTTAAGATCCATGATGAGGATGTTGTTATGCTTTCCCCTTTACCTTAATTGGCATCCCAAGCTTGCCTTGATAATATTCCTCTCTTTCGTTCTTGTCGTGCTGCTTCAAGAGAGAGAGAGATGATAGGATTAGAGTGGGCTATGATTAGATTGGCTATGGAAGCTTGGATTAGAGTGGCTATGGAAGCTTGGCTTAGGATTAGAGTGCTCAAAGCTTATGATTTCCTCCCCTCTAATGCAGCAGAGTACAAAAACTTGAATATCTCTTAATTGATGCAGAATTAGCCTTTGTGCATGAGACACAAAAATGCTCAAAACGCCCTTTTCCTTCTGCCTAAGCGGCCCGTTTTGTCCAGAAACCTGTTTTATAAAAAAAAAATACCATAAGACTTTTTCGACCTCCCTCATGCAGAGATGTGAAGTCTCTCATACACTTTCCTTTTTACCACTAACCACATGTATTCCTCTACCCAGTTGCCTTATATGTCCTAAGAGCCCTTTCACATGTAAAACCTTTTCTTCAAGCATAAAATCTCTACGCTTAGGCCTTCATAACCACATAAAGCATACACTTTCTGGATCTCCTTGCTTGTTTTCGAGCCCTGGTCACTGCTGAATAACTGTGTGAGCTTCAAATAGACTTTTTCTGCGTCTCTTTACTCTTTTTTCCATCGTGGAAGTGGAGTGGTACGACATCGTAGGATGTCTACTGGGGCTTAGGGAAGAGAAAATTTGATTGAGGACATACAGTGATGTTCCATTTGACTTAAGGGTTCTAGAACTTATTTCAGAAGTGACTTTGGACCTTGTTTGACCTTTTGATGGAGCAAAGACAGAATTGACATCGAAGGGAAGTATAGTTCCAAATTAGGAGACCTAATCCAGAACATCAAAAGTGTATAAAATACATGTGTGGTTGAGGTTAACTCTCTAGTTTATCCAATCATTACTAAAATCACCTCTAGCTGTTAGATACTTTGATTCGATTATCGAAATTAAAAGCTTGTGTACAGGTATATTCAGCGGCAAAGCAAGAAGTTGTGCAAAAACTGATCCTTTGTCAGGTGAGTGGTTGGATTTGTGTAAGTTGCATTGCTAAGTTTGATGGATTTAAGATCAGGAAGATACATTTTTAGAGACCAAAAGGTGGCAGGTGATCAAGGTAGCTTAGTGTCCATCGAGGAGAGTGTAACTCAGGCAAGGCTAGACCCACTAGCACCAATTATTGAGGAGGGTAGTGATACTGACACTTCATCAGACAAATCCTTCTTCATGATTGGTAGTCAACGGCTAGGAGGTTTCACCTATGGTGGACCAATGCAAAGGGGAAGCACCTCCCTAAATCCTTTGAGCGATTCCAAGTTCACTGTAATCTTCTTAGAAGGAACAAACTCGAGGGGATCCCTAGTTTATTCTGACTATCGAGGACGCAAGTGTATTTGTATTGAAGAAAGGCCGGCTCAGAGACTGGAGATAATTCGAGTCTATGATGATGGAGGTAGATTCCGAGACGAAAAGGAGAACCACTATCTGATAGTTGTTAACCCTGAGGATTACAACAGATATGAAGATAACGTGGAAAAAGGAAAAATGGTTTCAGAAACTCAAGAACCACCTCCAAACATTGATCGACCTGGAGCGCTTTTTATGTATGATAAGAAAACAACCAGGGTTTCAACTTATAATGAGAATGTGGGAATTTACAAGCATGAGAGCAAGGGAATAGTCTCTTACTTTCGTTGCAAAGAACCCTACCCAAACAAATTAAGCAAAGAAAAGGTTTTTTACTTATTCTCTTATGAAATTGCTATGGGAAAGGATATTGTTTTCGTTGATAGGTATGGGCGAGAATACACACGTATTCTCCCAGAGGAGGTAGAAAAGGCAACAGTTCTAGAAGCATCAACATATGCCCCCAAAGAAGTGCCAAGAGCCACCTACACCCCTAGAAAGTCGACAAATCCATTTTCAAAAGAGTACGACGCAACCTCACATTCTACACGATAGCAGACATTCAACAACCAATACTAGCCAGCAACTCAGCCATCATTGCAGGCATGGCTTCGACAGAGTGCAACCTTAGAACAAGACCGAAACCAAGATGGTTATCAAGCCGCACGAGGGCTGAGGGATTTACAAGAACCACCGCTCTATTCAAGGTATCAAGGAGAGAGTAAGCCAAAAACTCAAGGGTCAACAGAGCCAGGAAGACCACCCACAGAGCAAGTTTAAAGAGATGAACCATCTCTTGCAAGAACTGTTAGAAATTATGGCTTAGGAGCACCACTTGGAGAGGAGCCCGCTTACTATCGAAGGCCAAAGGAGGTATATCAATTAGGACAAGGAGATCCAATGATAAGATTTGTAGAACATCGTAGAATTAGACCTTCTCAAGTGCAAAAATGGGTAAACAAGAAATATACGGGAAACAGAGATCTTAGGGATCATGTAGCAGCCTTTGTGCATGTAGTTAGAGCTGAAGAGGTGTTAGACTTCCCTACCCAATTCGCAGGGTTTGGACTAACCCTAGAGGATGATGCTGCTACCTGGTTTGACTTTGTGGAGCATAGAGACTTTGAGTCTATGGAGGAGGTGTTTGACGAGTTTATTGAGTAATTCTCACAAAGGGGGATAGCTCATAATACAGTCTCACAAATCCATAAATTCAAACAGAAAGAAGGGGAATCTATGCGAAAGGCAGCCCTATGACTAAAAAGATATGTTAAGTTCTGCCCTGTGGAGGAACTGTCAACTCAGTCCAGACTTATGCTTATATTCATTCAAGGACTAAGGAATGCAGATCTCCAGAAGGACTTACATATGAAGAGGAGCACGACGTTAAATGAGTTAACTAAGGATGCTCTTTACCTTGTAGACAATTGTGAGGTCCACAAAGAGGGTGAATTCAAGGATCTTGATGACGATTCATCCTCACAACAAAGTGGAAGCAAGTCTTCTAAGACAGCACCGAAAAGAGAAGTAGCTGTAAACCATGAGCAGTTTATAGAGGAAGTGCTAAAAAAGATTAACTTGCCAAACCTCAGGCTAAACAGCCAAAGTGTGTGATATTGAACAAAAATGGACAAACCATGGGATGGAGGAATGTTATTATAACAAGGGATATGTGAGAGAGAGACCTTATGCTCCCCAAGCTCAGGTAGCATCTCCTCAAATTTCATCGATGCCTAGGTATCAAGCAGGCAACCTACTAGGACCTGTAGGTGTAGAAAGACCACAACCAGTATTGGGGCAACAACCATCCCTACCAGGATTATGACCAGTCGGCATAAGATACACACCAACAGTAACCGAACCAAAAGAGAAGTCTTTAGTGCCTATGCATGCATATTAAAAAGATCCCAATGGATATGCTGCAAATACTGCCTATTATCCACTTGGAAGAATCCTCAACGCCAGAACCATGGAGCATGATAGGAAGTACAGGACCACCAACAGCTGCAAAGGGAGCAGGAGAAGGAAGATAGATCTTGGATGAACGAACATTGTTGTTCATAGCCAACGGAGGCATGGGCGGGCAAAGACACGCATACCAACAAAGAGGAGCTCAAGGAGCACCTCAACAACCTAAGGGACCCTGCTACAAGTGTGGTGGATACCATTGGCTAAGAGACTGTCCTCGTGACGATAATACCTATTCAGGGAGTGACACAATCTCAAGCTCAAAGAATGACAAACGAACCCATAATTGAAGAGCCAAAAACCGATGCCCCAAGTTCAAAAATGAAGAATCAGAGAAGCACTTGGAAAGCTAGAAAGGCGCGTATGAAAGCCAGGAGAGAACGAGAGCAAACGGCTCTATTCAAGGAGTTAAAACACACCAAGGATAGATTAGAGTGGTTAGAGGATCTAGCTAGCCTACGCTCACACATTGCGGCAACCATAGCACCCAAGGAAATAGGAGAACCCAAAAGTGCAGAATCAGGAGGATCAGTATTGGCAAAAAAGTTAAATGAGCAGTTGGATGCAATTTTAAAAGCTTACGAAGCCAAACTCAAAAAGAACCAAACCCAAGAGCAAAGATGGATGACTTATCCATGTGCCCAAATAGAAAAATAGAGGTTGGAAATGTGTCGAAAGATGATTGAAACAGCTCAATCATTGATGGAAAACCCGCTTGGTAAACCTACAAGTTTCATGAAGTACCAACTCCAACCCCTATCAAACCAACTTTAGAGAAACAAGTAGAAACGAAGGAAAGACTCACGAATGCTTCTGAGTCTAGGGGAGAGCCTAACATAGTTCCCAATATAACAGATGGGGCAAGTAAGGGGTTTCAACCTAAAACATTGGTAGAAATGGGTAGGGATTGTAACGGTCTAGATGACCTGTGGAAGCAAATCCGTGATGCCAACGAAGCTAACAGGGTGAGTTACCACATGAATAGCGCGAGAAAAAAGAAAAATGAGATCTTATCTCCTATTGAAGAATTTGAGGCAAGATCACGAATGAACTTTGATATACATTCACAAGGGGGTGACCAGGGATCAATTAGTTCGGGGCACATCCAACCAGACTCGCTAAAAACTCTACCCTCTTACCTAGAAGATTATGAAGCCAAGTCTGAGGTGAGAGAAATCCCATCTCAAAGACTTTAGTCTAACAGATTGATGGATTCACAAGGGTTGATTGAGTTATTGTCGTCCCCGGTGGCATGCACAATCACATTAGCAGAACTACTGAGGTTACGACCAAACATGTGGACCACCATAGGCAAATGCTTAGAAAAATTTGGAGTGAAAGACCCCACCTTGAAGCTTCAAGAAGGGATCAGAGAATTGGACAAGCCTCAACTAAAGACTAGGCATGTACCTTTAAACAAGGTTGGAGAATATTGTGAGGGAGAAGATGGAAACACCACGCTACCAGTAGAATTCCAAGGAGTAGTTTCCAAAGCTATTCTTGACAATGGAGCAGGAGTCGCTATTGCCACCAAGGAAATCTGGAAAAAAAAGGGGAAAACCGGCTTTGAGAGCTACCAAAATGAAATTGCAATTGGCAGATGGGTTCATGGAAAAGCCTCTAGGACTCTTAGAAAAAGTAATTGCCACTTTGTGTGGAATTGAGTATGAGCATACATTTGCAATAGTCGATTTCGATAAAAAGAAAAATTACGAGATCATCTTGGGAACACCATTCATGAGGCAATTAAAGATGGTCCAGGATTGGGGTTACGACCACATATACCTCAGACATGGCGAGAAACAACCAAAATATACCTAAAAGACCCTAGTTACAAAGATGTGAACCAGACACCAGTGGAAGAGTTTGATTCAGCTACATTAGCAGGGTCGGAACTCCCAGCATGGTTAGGGCAACAAAAAGAGCTATGGATGTGCGGAGCTTCACATTGTGGGAGCTTAAAAAGAGAGGAATGTGTCTTAGAAAGAGGGATTGAGGACAAGGATTATATTCCTGAACTTTTTCCTAAAGATGCCTTGGAACCTCTGGAATGGGAACACATACTAGCAACATCGGACGTTGGTGCAGCCAAAGTGTGTCGACTCTAGAAGGTAGCATGGACAGGTGTGTATATGCAAGCAAAAGCATGGCAAAGGAGTGGAGCAGCTAGGAAAATCATGGGATAGTAGGTAGCAGCGGAAGTGTATGCATGATGCGGCTTATAGGCCAGGGAATGCTCCATGATGGGCTAATTGGGGTAGCAGGTGAAGGAGGTGCAAAGTGCAGCCTTTGGGTCCAAGAATGAAGAGTTTGAAGTTCTGAAGAAACACGTCTAGACGGCTCAGCAAACCAAGCTACGGAGTCCAAGTTATTGAAGGTTGAAGCTTTGGTGGTTTGTAGATTCTTGCTGGACAGGGTAGCTAGAGAGAGGTGGTCCAAGTGGAGCTTGAGGTATAGATGTGCAGAGCTCAACTTGTGGAGCCTACCCATCTTTTCGGATTGCGGATCGGAGCCTTGGTTTGCAAGATATGGACAGTGGAAGTTTTTTTGGGGGACCAGGTCTGAGCCCACTTGGCCGCATTGGAGAATGTGCCTTCTGGCATCTTTTGAGCCTCGACAAAGTTCTAGAGCGGAGTGTACATTATACGGAGCTAACAGGAAGACATTGTATGCCAAACGGAGTCCGGAGCAAGAAGTTATGGAAGTCGGAAGCTGGGGTACCTTTGCCCAAAATTGTTTGCAGATGATTTTTTCCATTTTTGAAGGTCTAGATTCGAGGATGCCGAGAACTCAAAGTGCAGATACAGAGAGGGTGGTTGTAGACGGCAAGATGGAGTTTCGGTCGGTCTGCGGCTTGGCAGAAGGAGGTTGCAGTAGAAAATGGGAGGCAAACAAAGGCAGGCTAAAAAGAATTTTTTGTTGTAAAAAAGAGGGGGGTTTTTTGTTTTTTGAAGGCCTTAAAAGGCAGTGGGGCTGCGGAGCCGCCACGTGGTGAGGCTATGATCCCATATGCGCAGTAGTGGGGCAGGAGGCTATGGTATAAAGCCTAGGTTGTGAGGCCCATTGGGTATGTAACAAGGGCGTGGAGAGCTCTTGGGGCTCCTTGGCCATGGCGCGTGGGCGTGGCTCTGAACGGCGCTGCAGTGGCGATGGCCGGCGATTTTGGCGACAATGGCCGGCAGTGCTGGGAGGTGGTGGTGGCATGCCCGTGGGCGACCGCATGGTGGTGTGATGGCGCATTTTGGTGATGACATGGCATGGGTGTTCCCACGACCCATGGGGCCCCAAATTTTTAAAGGGAGGAGAGGGGGCATTAGCGACATCGCTATTGCCTCCCCCCCTCATGTAAGGGAAAGGTCCCACAGTAGAATGCAAGGAGAGCGGGAAGGAGAGTTCGAGAGCAGTCAAGTGTACAAAGACAAATGCAAGGCCAAGAGAGGAGGAAGTCCAGCCGGCCAAATTGGGCGAACCAAAGCCCAATGTGCACACCATGCAAAGCTTTTCAAAGTGAACTAGGCCAAGTGTTGGCAATGCAAGTTAATGCTAAATAGAACTCCAAATGAAGTGCACAACATGGAAGACTCACCCATTTTTTCTTTTTTGGGGCTCCTAGGCACACCCCTATAAAAGGAGGTTTTTGTTCATTTTTTAGGGTCTTTTGACCAGCTGGCTTTTTTTGCCTGTATGAGTAAGTGAAAGTTGGAAGCTTGTGTGCTGCTAAGCTTACCATTGAAGCTGCATACATCGGTTGTACTACTCTCTATGCAATAATACCACTCACTTGCCCCAATCTCGTGTGTTGCTTCTCCCCATCCCCCTTCTCTTCTCTCACTCTTCATGTATTGGCCATTGCTTGCAGAGGGTTTGCCTGCAGCTCGAGAGGTGCTACCGAGAGGGAAGATTAGGAGTGTTTTGTGATTCGGAAGGGTGAGTTGAGCAGTGTGGGTGTTTTATGTGTTGTGGGTGTTTTTTGCAAGGTGTGAGGTAGTTGTTTTGTATGCTAAAGCGGAGTTGTTAGTGAAAATAAGCCAATTTGAAGGTGTTTTTTGAGAGGTTAGGGGTGTTGTGGAATCCCTGGGCTATAGAGAGGCAAGTATTTTGTGTGTTGGGTGTGTTCCCTATTCCCCCTCTCCAACGTCTGTACCATTACAGATAGTCAAACGACAAAATTTTGCAATAAGGATGGCTATGATATGCTACCCTATTACATGGTAAGCCTTATACCAGGAGGAGAAGAGATGGTAGAACCACCAGAACAAGAAGAGTTTTATAACTCCTCTGAGCATCTGGAGGTAAATAATGATGCAGATAATGAGTGTTCAAACAGCTCAAGTGAGCGTGGGGAGAAAATAGAGAATATCAAGTTTTATGATTTTTCCAATCAGCACCCTAGACGCCAGGAACGCTATAGGAGAAAACGAGTAAAAAACAAAGCGAGAGAGAACCTGATGCCCAGGATAAAAGATAAAACTCAATATCTAATGCTTGTCAAAGTAGAGGATTGTGTAAAAGACCAAATATCAGGAAGATTCTCAAAAGTTTGAAGGGAAAGAACACAAGAGGAAATAAAACAAGTACAGAAAGCTAAAACAGAAACAAAATCACAAAAATCACAAAAATCAAAACAAGAAACAACAAAAGACCCAGAGTGGACCAAACTGGAGCGTAAAAAGAAATACCAAGAACTAAAACGGTCTTTACGAGAGATATGGACTACTGAGGGAGAAAGTGATGGTAAGGAGGAGTCAGAAAAAGGAAACATGAATGTACCATCACACTATCGGAAATTCACCATCCAGGACAGAAAAATCATAATGACACCACTAGTGAGAGAAAGAATAAACCAAGAATCTTACGATGGGCCGAAAAATGCAAAACGAATAGACCTCGCTGAACCAGGTGAGAAGCCTCAGCCGGTCTATATAGCAACTGGCTTAGAGCCTGAAGAAGAAGAACGGCTAACACAACTTCTCAAGAAGTATAAAGATGTGTTTGCATGGTCCTACAAAGACCTCAAAGGAGTTGATCCATCGATATGCCAACATACAACTCCTTTGAAATCAGATGCCAAACCTAGCAAACAACGTCCTTATACATATAATGACACATTTGCTAAACGAATCAAAGAGGAGATTGACAAACTGATGGATGTTGAATTCATCTATGAGATCGAGCGTACAGACTGGGTGTCACCCATTGTGGTTGTCCCCAAAAAGAACAAAAATTTGAGAGTGTGTGTGAACCTCAAAAAGGTAAACACAGCCACCATAAGGGATAATTATCCCTTGCCGATCACAGAACATGTACTTGAAAGGGTGGCCAGGAAACGGGCTTATTCCTTTCTAGATGGATTTTCAGGGTATAACAAACTGACAATTGCAATAGAGTATCAACACAAAACAGTGTTTGCCACAGAACGGAGAATAAACGCGTATCGAGTTATGCATTTTGGCTTAACTAATGCCCCAGATACCTTTCAAAGGTTAATGACGCAGGAGTTCAAAGAATACCTGAGAATACTCTTAGAAATATACATGGATGATCTTTATGTACACTCTCTTCTACATGAGGAACATATAGACCATTTACAAAAGGTATTTGAGAAGTGCAGAACATATCGAATCTGTCTTAACCCGGAAAAGTGCATTTTTATGGTTAGGCAAATCCGCATAAAAGGACACATTGTCTCAAGAAATGGCATAACCACTGACCTAGACAAAATCAAAGTCATAGTAGACCTACCCAGGCCTACTAATGTGAAACAAGTGCAATCCTTCATGGGACACTGCGGATATATCAAAGATTCATATATATGTATGATGTCATCGCACAACCTCTGTATCGTTTGTTAGTCAGTTTCGACTGGATTGAGGAGTGTGAAATTTCATTCCAAAAGCTTAAGGAAAACCTTGTATCAGCACCGGTTCTTAAAGAACCAGATTGGGAAAAGATATTCCATGTTCACATTGATGCTTCTGCATATGCAATCGGGAGTATTCTGGCTCAACCTGGAAACGAAACAATGGATTTCCCAGTTTGTTATGCAAGCCAACAGTTAAACAGTGCAGAAAAGAACTACACAACCATTGAAAGAGAGGGGTTAGGAATGATTTATGTTGTAAAGAAATTTCGGCATTATTTGCTTGCAAACAAATTTGTGTTCTTCACAGATCATCAAGCTCTTTTGTATCTAGTTAATAAACCATGCAATACTGGGAGGATTATACACTGGTTTATTATATTGCTAGAGTTTGATTTCACAGTGGTGTTCAAAAAGGATAAAAATCATCTTTCAAGGCTGCATAACGGGGAAGCTCCTGAAGGAGTAGATGATGACATACCTGATGCGTATCTTTTCAATATTGAAATGATACCCAAATGGTCTCAGGAAATTGTTAGCATTCTTTCCTTTGGAGGTAGATTTGATGACAAAGAAGACAGATCCAAACAGCAAACAATTCGACAAAAAAAAACTTCCAGATGATTGCAGGACAGCTGTATCATCTAGGATCGGACCAAATTCTACGATTATGTATAAATCCGGAGGAATTCGAGTGTTATCTGGAAGAAGAACATGTCCAGGATTGTGCATTTCATTGTTCAACAATGAAAACATACCAAAGACTGATACAATTGGGGGTTTATTGGCCAACTATGTATGCTGACACACATGCTTATGTTAACAATTGTATTATATGTAGTGCCAAATGACCAGTGGATCATGCGACATTGTTTCAGGTAAACATTGCACCTGCATGGAGTCAATATATCATTGATTTCTTAGCCACAAGACGTTTCCTAAAAACATAACAAGAGCATGGAAAAGGGATATAGAGCTAGAGGCTCGCGACTTTAGTTTAATTGGGAACCAACTCTATAAGCGAGGAAAGGACAATCAACTTAGAATCTGTGCAAGTGAAAGTGAATACCTGCTGATTCTAGAACATGCACATGGAGGAATAAGTGGAGGCCATTTTTCAGGTGATAAGATGACAAAAATTGTCTTAACCGCAGGAATATAGTGGCCTACATTGCATATGGATGCTGAAGAGTTTGTAACGCGTCGTGATGCATGTCAGTGCACCAAGGTGGCGATAAAGAGAGATGAGATGCCACTACGGCCAATGATGGGAGCAAGGGCATTTGCAAAATGGGGCATTGATTTTGTGGGGCCTATTTCACCCCCTGCATATCGAACCCACACCCGATATATCATTGTGGCTACGGACTATCTCACTAAATGGGCAAAAACCAAGGCAACACAAAAAGCAGATGCAGGAACCACTACACAATTTTTGTATGAGAATGCCTTTGTACGAACCTCCATCGCGGCGTATCCGTCCAACATGCACCATTCGGTGATCACTTTGTCCTTTGCATCTCTTGCAAGGAATTGCTTCATGATGGAAACTCGTAGATTTTTCTATGTCTTTGGGGCTTCACCATTGCCACCAAGGCTAGCCCATCATTGACGAGCCAATTTTTGGACGTGCATAGCTACATAGTGTAGCTTGGAGGACTCCATGAAACCCTCATCTCCAAAGGCCGCATCAAATTTCTAGATGAAGGCCGATACTTTGTTGGTGGCACCAAAGGTTCCATCATAGGAGAGAAAGAGATACTCTTTTCCCCCTCTTTGAACTTCTGGAGCTTTTATGACCTTTGCCATGTAGGGTATGTTTTACGATGTCATCTCCTCTTGTATTCTCTAGGAGAATAGCCATAGTTTTTGTCAAAAGAGGAGGAAGGTGAAGAAGAAGGAGAAGAGGGTGATCTATTTCTTGCCCTTTTCTTCCTTTGTTTCATCTCTTGCCTTTTGGAGTGATGAGAAGAAGGAATGTGCTGATCTTTTTCTCTTGGGAGGAGTTGGCAATCACCTAAACCACCATCTTTGTGGAGCCACATCTTCAAAGGAACTTAGAGTTTCATTGCTTTCTTGCTCTTTGGACTCCTCTTCTTGTATGGGAGAGAGTCTTCTTTTGGGGATCTCTTCAAGAGGCCTCCTAAGATCTCTCTCTCCTCTTGGAGAGGAATGGAAATCCTATAAGCGCAAATTTGTTAACTCTAGCTTGCAAAGCAGGGTTTCCCATAGCTTTCTGCAACCTAATAATGAAATAATTGACAAACATAGGAGCAACATCATTAGCACCTTCATGTGCAAAATCAAAGCTATCAATGTTCATTCTACTCTCTTGGGTATTGTCATCCATGTTAACAAAATTTGTGTACTTACATAGTGTATTCTTTGGCAATTCAAAACCTTTCAAAATTGGCACTTAAGTATCTACACCCACGGCTCTAAGTGGTTAATTATAGAGAGTAGTGGAGTGGATCTAATATTTGAGAACTGCTAAGGACTAGCTCTTTTCATAATTCTTATGGCTCAAGAATGGTAAAGCCGTAGGCAAGTCTAAAGAAACCCCATTATTAAGTCCAAATCTCACAAGGTATGCACCATATCCCACATAATGGGTTCAACAAGACCGATAATAGATCCCAGTCCCACTTACCCTAATATAATTAACAAAATCAATCATTTATAGTCTACGTAAGAGCCTCTCCTCTTAAGCAAGAAAAGAAAACTAAATTCTCTCATACCAATGTAATGGAAATGGCCTATGAACTTTGAGAGTAGGGGAAATTAGAGAAATTACATTTGGGATATTAGTTTGAGAGCATAGTGAGTGAACTTAATTGATGGTAGCAACATAAAAATAGCATTCAGTTAACTTGGCATGAACAATACTTTTGCAAGCAAGAGAGTTTAGAGAACATGACAACAGTTGAGGACGAGATTTATGTGGAGCCCGATCCCCCCTCCAATAGGCATTTGTAGTATAGTTTCTCCCATCAAGAGAGATTTGTTACAATACAATCTTTGTGTTCCTTGTGACCTAGGTGATGCAATGAAGATGGAAAGCTTCATGCATCACGAGCATAACACAGGGGACCAATGAGCATTCATCAACCCAATGGCTTGTCTGATTCCTATTGGCCAGGAGGCAAAGGGGTCCAATGAGAGTTTAGTTGAATTAAATAATTACCTAAAGATCTCACAAAAGGGGAAAGGGGGCCACATGTAAGAAGCCTATCACTTATGCTGCTTAATTACCATTGGCTAAGCCTAGGGAGGTCCAATAGGATGCTAGCAAGAGCAAAAAGTAAGAGGGGTCGACTAAGAGAGAGAGGGGGCTGATTTTTCAAAGGCATTATCACACACACACTCACACAATCTCATGTGTGAAGAAAAGAATACTCTCTCTCCTTCTCAAGCTTTAATGACCACCTACTCCAAGCTTGTGAGAAGGGAGGCCTACACCAACAACTCTTGGCTTTGTGATGCAAATCCAAGCAAGAGCCAAGCTTTGGTGCATGCTCATCTCCTCTACCATGCTAATTACTAAGCTAAGATATGTTAATACGAGTGATTATGTGAGGAGATGTACATCTTTCTCGTAAGAATACTCCTTCTTCCTCTCAATCTACTCTCATACCCCGCTAGCTCTCACCATCTTCAAAGGTGTGTGAGGTCTTGGGTCTGAGATCATGAGGGAATTGATGTTGTGTTTGATAAGTGTTTTTCTCTTTTGGCTCCCCATGCAGTTCCAGCTCCTCTTCATAGCAATCCAAGTATCCTATTGGAACCTTGAGGGATTCACTATCAGTAATAGGGGGATGTCACCTGCGTGCATCCAAATTAGAGAAACCCCCCTATGTCCAATATCTTTCATGCTAGCCTACCCCCTACATACGAACAAGATATGGGAATTCTTGCAATAAGCCATCTCCCCTCATACGGACTTTGTATAGAATGTAATGAGCCACTGTCATAAAACTAATATCTAACCAACCCAAATGTTTTTCTCATATTAAATTGATCATTGAATGTGGGAGAATAAACGAGAACAAGGGTTAGAATATAGACATGTGCTTTTACATCTATCTCAACATGGGGCCAATGGTAAAGGGTTCCAAACGAGAGATGGTATGTCAAAGAGAAAGGCTAGCCAATGGAGCTTATATACCTTATGGTTAGCTTCATCAAAGAATTCCAAAGGTAAGTAATAAAAATTCCTTTGAACTTAGGTAAGCTAGGGTCGAGCTTGAGGTGGGAACCCGTCCCAAGCTTGAGGTGCTTGTCGTGATTGATGAATAAGGTGATTAAGGTGCTTGTCATGCTTGATGACTAAGATGCTTGAGGTGATTATTGTGCTTACCAACTAGGGATCCTAAGGTGCTTGTGAGAACACTACCCAGGCGTCATGTGCTTTGTCATGCTTGCTATAACTAAGGTGCTTGGAGATAAGGTTTGCAAAAGTCAACAATGATCCCTACAAGGAGGGGGCGAGCCCTTTAAGAGGGGGGATGAGAGAGAACACGCACACCCTCACACAAGGCAAGCTTGGTACAAAGAAATAAAAAGGGACACTTGTCAAGTTCCTCCTCATGTTGCCCTCATGGTGTGCCTAAAGCCTATTGATTGGCCACCCAAGGGGTCCAATGATAATTTAGAATATTTATTAGTTGTTTTTGCATTTATCAAGTCCTCTCTCTCAAAGGGAAAAGGGGGATATTTGTCCCAACATTACCTTTGTTGCTTGTAATGCCTCCTCCTTATTATTGGCTAGTCCTGGAGGGGTCCAATGAGCTCCAAGCATGAGCTACAAGGGGGGTCGACCAAGGAATTTAGGGGCATGCTTGGGGGTTTATACTCCCCCCCCCCCCCCCCCCCCCCCCCCAGACACACACACATCTTCATTGTGTATTGTAATGTGGCCAGTCTGCTAGCTTAACCAATATTCTAGCTTTTTCTCCCCTAGCATTTCCCCATATAAATGATCAAGTTTAACATAAGAAAATCATTTAGGAGAATTAGATATTTTTTATTATGACATTACCTCTCTCTTGAAATCATAGTCATCCTCGACTATGGGGTAGAGAAGATAAAGCATATTCAATATTCCTTTTCTTAGCGGGTAGAGAATCCCTATGTTACCCTATGACATCATTCCACAATGGATGACTAGTCCATTTGGCACTTGAGAGCCTGAGGCTGCTGCAAGAATGTCTGCACATTAGTGCTATCATCTTTCATAGTAGAGTGACAAGCTCTACTTGGTGTTCGAGAGACGTCGTCCCTGCAAACTTGATCTAAGCATGCATACTACTTCATTTTTGTGCACAGTAAAGAAAAAGAGAGTCTTATAAGACAAAAAATTTGTTCATTTTTAACATTTTTACATTTGCTTACTCTTGGGAAGCATTGTAAGCATTGACAAGGTTTAGGTTATCCTTTTATTGTATGCCTTGCATCCATCTAGCATCTTCAAAAGGATAATTCTTAAACTTAATAAGATATTGTCGGATAGTCTTACCGCCTCTTAGTACCTTGTCTTCATGTCGAAGAATGGACTCGGGCTGCAGCACCTCTTCTTGGACCTCGATCTCCGGTGGGTCTTCAATATTTGGTTCTTGAGGTGGCTCTCCTTTGTAAGGCTTTAATAGGCTCACATGGAAAGCATTGTGTATGAGCGAGTGATCAGGCAACTTGAGTTAATAGGCCATCTCATTGATTGGCCTAAGAATCTGGAAGGGACCATAGTACCTTTTTGCTAACTTAGCATATTACTTTTGGTGTCCCGTAGGATTCTTGCTTGTTGCGTGCCTTGATCGAGCCTCGGGAAATTTGAGCAAGACCCAATCATTTTCTTTAAAGGCTTGGGCTCTTCTGTGTTTGTCAACAGCATCCTTTTGCCTTTGCTGTGAGATAGAGATAGCATCCTTAATCTTTTGAAAAGATTCTTGTAGGTATCGGCTACAATAATCTACAGCAAAGATCTCCCGTGTACCTTAAGTAGCAAGGGACTTTTTGATCTTCTCTCAATTACCTCGAAGGGTGATTTTCCCGTGGAAGTACGTACAGTGTTATTGTAGGCATACTACACTAAGGGTAAGTACTTCTCCCATTGGGATCTTTGATCTACTTCCGTTACATAGGCTTTTAGTAGATCGAGAATTTTTAGGTTAGCTATTTCACCTTGGCCATCCGTTTGCGGGTGATAGGCCAAAGACAAGTTTAGCCTTGTTCCTAAATTCTCAAAGAGACCCTTCCAACAATTACTAGTCATTCTAGGATCTCTATCTGACACTATGGACATTGGCAAGCCATGGTACTTGAAGATTTGTAAAATGAAGAGGGTTGCCATTTGATGGGCTTTGATAGTCTTTTTGACAGGTATAAAATGAGCTTGTTTATTGAACATGTCTATTATCGTCCATATTCCCGTATTCCCATGGATAGACTTAGGCAATCCAAAGATAAAATCCATGGATATGCTATCCCATGGTGAATTAGGGATTGACAAAGGTTGAATCAATCCAAGTTGCTTCCCTCTATCAAACTTCGTCTTTTGGCCTACCATGCATTTAGAAACATACTCTTGTATGTTTGCTTTCATGGTAGGCCAATAGAAATATGTTTCAATCCCCTTTAGGGTAGACTGAATCCCTCTATGCCCTGCATAAGGAGGAGCATTTATACATTACTTTCTCAAGTAGTGAGCTAGTAACGCATAGTCTATTGCCATAGAGAAGATAACCATCTTGTAGAGTAAATGGTTCCTCTTTCTTCCCTAGTGCAAGGGCTAAAATCACATCCCTAAAATCGGGATCAATAGCATACTCATCTATCATAGAAGATAGATTATTGTGGGTTGCTATGGAAACCACATTCACTCTCGGCCGTCTTGAGAGTGCATCGGCTACTTGATTATGCTTGCCAGCATTGTGAGCAATATGAAAATGAAATTGCGAAAGGAAATTTGCCCACCTCATTTGTTTGTCAAAGAGCTTGGTCTGCGTCATGAAGTACCTAGACTTTGGGGATCCATTCGCGTAATGAAAGGAGTCCCCAATAAATAGTGCTTCCATGAGTCTAACGCATGTAGGACTGCAAAGAGTTCCTTTTCATATATGCCTAGATCTTGCTCAACAGGTTCGAGTCTTTGACTTTCATAGCCTATGACGTGCCCTTCTTGAAGCAAAACAGCTCCAAGGCAATCACCACAAGCATCGCATTGGACCTCAAATGGCTTTGAGAGATCCGGTAGTGTAAGCACAGGTTGAGAGATAAGCTTTTTGAAAGCATTGTTCTCCTTGGAAGACCATGTGTACCTAAGGTTTTTCTTTGTTAGGTCATGTAATGGTCCTTCTATTAGTGAGAACTTTTCTATGAAGCGTCTATAGTATGTGCACATACCTATAAAGCTTCTCAACTCATGAAGATTACTTGGTCTAGGCCATTCTTTTATTAACTCTAACTTTGATGGATCCATTTGGATGCCATATTGAGAGATAATGTGACCTAAATACTGAATCTCTTGTAAGAAAAATTCACTTTTCTTTCGATTAACATAAAGTTTATTCTCTCTTAGAAATTAAAATATTACCTAGAGGTGTTGCTTGTGTTTGTCTAATGAATTGGAGTAGATGATGATATCAGCAAAAAAAACTCCAGTAAAGGTTCGGTGAGGCCTGAATAGCTTCTCCATCAAGCGGTTGAATGTGGTTGGTGCATTGGTTAAGCCAAAAGGCATGACAATGTATTTATAAAGACCAAACGTAGTGCAAAATGCGGTCTTTACAATGTCTTGATCAACTATCCTTATTTGATGATAGCCACTTTTTAGGTCAATCCTACTGAAGTAGGTAGACCCTTCTAGCTTATCAAATAGGTCTTTTACCCGTGGAACGGGAAACCTATTCTTGATAGTGATCCTATTTAGTGCTCTATAGTCGACACACATACAATATGTGCTGTCTGTCTTTTGCATTAGTAGCACAAGAGAACAAAATGGAGATGAGCTAGGCCTAATCATGCCCTTCTGAAATAACTCATGCACTTGCCGTATAATCTCCTCTTGTTGAGCTTGAGAAACTCTATAAGGAGGTTTTGTTAGGCGGTGAACTTCCTGTAAGAAGTTCAATTGCATGGTCATCATTGCCTTGTTTAGGAGGTAGCTCACAAGGTATGTCGTCAATAAAGACATCTTGAAACCCCTTGAGAAAATTGGATAGCTTCAATTCCTTTTGATTGTGTATATTTTCTTTGGCCAAAACATTAGGTTCATTTTGAGAATCTTTAACAAAAATCATGTACACAGAAATAGAGCTCTTTATTGACTTGTTGAAAGCTTGTGTGTGTACAATGGGTATAGTGTTACCCATTTCCTTAGCATCTATATACATATCGTTTTCCCTGAACTTAAAGGAGATTCTCCTTTTAGGGAATTTAACATCGGCATCCATGCAATCAAACCATGGTGCCCCTAGGATTCCATCCTCATGCTTGAGAGGAGAGATAAAGAAGTCCTCTTTGTCCACATAGCTTTGGACATGGAACCTCAATTGCCCGATTAAGGGAGTGGCTGAAACTTCTTTCCCCTTGAAAGCACCGTCTACGGGTAGGACATCTCCCATCTCGTAGGCTTGTATGCCTAGCTTGGTGGCCAACTCTATGGATATAAAATTGTGAGTAGAACCAGGGTGAAGGAGAATAAAAGCATCAAGTTCTCTTACCTTTCCCAAGCATGGCATAGAGGAGATCCTTTGTGGTGAGTTTCCTCCTCTTGGATTTTGACCAAGGTAGCTCTAGGAGGATCATGGTGGTTGTTCTTTTGAGGACAAGCGCGATACGCATGCCATTGTTTACTGCACTTGAAACATCGGTTATCCTTGCGATAATGCTCAAGCTCTTCAGGAGAGAGTTTATTTTTGCCTTTGTAACCTCCCTTCTCCTTAGCTTTGTTGGAATTGCCCTTAGGAGAATTTTGGACATTGTCCTTCCCCTTAGGGTCATTGGAACCCTTGTTTTCAGGGGGCTTAGAATTTCTCTTAGCACCTGTTTGGAAATTGATTTGAGAGGCCACCATAGTATGATGTATTACTACCAATATGGTGTGTGGCCTTTGGGAGTTGACATACTCCGCCATTTCTTCAGTTAAGCCCGCACAAAATTGCTACTTTTTCTCTCCAAAATCCAACTTTTTGAAGATAGTGGCTTTGAGATGTAGGTCCCAAAACTTGTCTACTTATTTGTGGATGGATTCATAGGGAGAGAGCTTCAAGCTTCACAATTTGGTGAGTACTTTGTCTTTGGCATCGGTGGCCAAAAACTGCTTCATAAAGGAATCTCTTAAAGCTTTCCATATTTGTGGAGCTTCATTGTTGGCCCATAGGCTAGACCACCATTGTCTGGTGAACTTTTGAAAGTGCATAGCTACATGGCATAGCTTAGAGGACTCTGTGAATGCCTCATCTCTGAACGCCGCATTGAATTGTTGGATAAAGGACAAGACTTTGTCCATAGCACCAAAATTTCCATTGTAGGTAAGGAAAGAGATGCTCTTTCCTCCCTCTTTGAACTTCTTGATCTTGGATGAGCTCTTCCACGCGGCATAGGATTTCCTATGGCCTCTTCATTTTGATGGTTCAAAGGTTGCACCATCACTTTCTTCAAAAGATGAAGAATTTGAGGAATATGGAGAAGAAAGTGACCTCTTTCTCGCCTTTTTCTTGCCTTGATCTTCATTGTCTTCACCATCACTTTCATAAGAGGAAGAGGATGAAGAAGATGGAGAAGATGGTGTCCTCTTTCTCGCCTTTTTCTTCTCTTGCTTTTTGTCATCCCTCTTTGAAGTATGGTGTGAAGAAGTATGTGATGGTCTTCTCTATTTTGGAGGCAATGGAGAGTATTTAGCCCGCCGTCTTTGTGGAGCCATCTCTACCGAGGTGGTGGGAGACTCACTTCTTTCTCATTCCTTTGGTGGAGGCTCTTGAGTTCTCCTTTGAGAAGGAGATGCGTCATCAAGGAGCAAATTTTTGAGCCCTTCATAGGGATCCTCTTCTTTTTCCCGAATCGGAGAGAGACCTCTTTTGGAAGTCTCGCAAGGAGGCTTCCTAGGTGTTCTCTCGTCATGGTGGGGAGCTTGGAGAATCCCATGAGCACAAAGCTGTCATTGCACTTCACTTTGGAGGGATGGATTGCCCATGGCTTGTTGAAGCCTAGAAACAAGATAGTTAACAAGCATCGGGGCATCATTAGTAGCCTGCTCATTAGCAAAATCAAAGTTATCAACATTAATTTCACTCTCTTTACTATTGTTAGCCATTCTAACACTTTTAGGTGTAAACGTTTTAGGTGTACCTTGGCACTTCAAGCCCTAGTTGCTACTCCTCTTTACCCCTTTAGAAAAAGCATTCAAGCTACTGTACCGGTGGCTTGAATACCATTAATTGCAAGGAATAGAAGCGAGGTTTGTTCAACACCAAAACAGCACCGGCTCCTGTCAAGCTTCTAATAGCTCAATAGTGGTTAAGTTGTAGGAAATCCCCATAGGACTCCACTATTAAGACCATAGCTCTTGACGGTGATTCCCTGTTAACTGCACAAAGGCAGGCATACTACAAGGCTGAAAAATCCCTATTCTAGTTACTCACATGCAATTAATAGTACCAACCATTTATAGCTAGCTTGAGGACCTCCCTTCTTGAGCAAGAAAAGAGAAACCTTGTGCTCTGATACCAATGTAACATTTAATGGTCTAGTAACTTGTGTGTAGTGGAAAATAGCATGAACACAGTGAGCATTTCATTAGAATAGCTTCCTAATGAGAATTACAAGAGTGCTTGGTTGGAGAGAGCAACAAAAATCATAACACCTAGTTAGATAGCATGAACAATACTTCCAAAGAGAGAGAAATTAAGCAATTGACAATAGTTGAGGACCGGATTTGCATGGAGCCGGTCCCCCCTCCAAAAGTCTTTGTATTATGGTTTCTCCCATCAAGAGAGACATTTTACAATACAATTCTTTGTGTTTCTTTGTGCAATGAAGATGGAAACTTCATACACTAAGCAAAACACTTATCAAACACAACATCAATTCCCTCACAGTCTCAGACCCAAGACCTCACACACCTTTGAATATGGTGAGAGCTAGCGGGTTATGAGAGTAGATTGAGAGGAAGAAGGAGTATTCTTACGAGAAAGATATACATCTCCTCACATAATCACTCATATTAGCATAGCTTAGCTTCACTCATATTAGCATAGATTAGCTTAGTAATTAGCATCATAGAGGAGATGAGCATGCATTGAAGCTTGGCTCTTGGTTGGATTTGCATCACAAAGCCAAGAGTTGTTCGTGTAGGCCTCCCTTCTCACAAGCTTGGAGTAGGTGGTAAGATTTCCATTAGAGCTTGAGAAGGAGAGAGAGTCTTCTTTTCTTCACATATGAGATTAATTGAGTGTGTGTGTGTGATAATGCCTTTGAAAAATCAGGCCCCCTCTCTCTCTTGGTCGACCCCTCTTGCCTTTTGCTCTTGCTAGCATCCTATTGGACCTCCCCAGGCTTAGCTAATGGTAATTAAGCAGCATAAGTGATAGACTTCTGACATGTGTCCCCCTTTCCCCTTTTGTGGGAGCTTTAGGTAATTATTTAATTCAACTAGACTCTCGTTGGACCCCTTTGCCTCATAGCCAATAGGAATCAGGCAAGCCATTGGGCTGCTGAATGCTCATTGGTCCCCTTGGGAGACTGTCCAATAGGAATCAGGCAAGCCATTGGGCTGTTGAATGCTCATTGGTCCCCTTGGGAGACTGTCCAATAGTCTTCTAGAGAGATTAATTCTTATTGGTAATTTTATTAAGTGTTTTTAGATTAATTAAACTAGATTTACTCTAGCTTAATTCTCATTGGTCCACATCCGAGGCCATCCAATAGGAATTGGGTACACCTTGTGGGCATCTGGGCTAGGGAGCTAACATGTGTCCATCATTCCGTTTGTGTAAAGGGAGCTTGTGTGTGTGTGTGTGTGTGTGTGTGTGTGTGTGTGTGTGTGTGTGTGTGTGTGTGTGTGTGTGTGTGTGTGTTTCTCTCTCATCCCCTACTTGCAAGGCTCGCCCCCTCCTATGTAGGGATTGACAAAAAAATTTGTGGCACACACTAAGCATCCAATTTCCCTAGTGTTTGACCTTTGGACACACCCTTTGAATTTTGGAACCGTAGCATTTTGGAAGTCTTAATGGGCTGAACCTTAGGGTCTTTTAAGACCATTGTTGCACATGGCTCTTTTACAGATGGCCTCCCCTTTGGATACCTATTTTCGAGCCTTTGGATCCCTACTGTGGCTGGTCTATTAGCTTAACCAATATTCTAGATTTTTCTCCCCTGGCACTTCCCCATATTGAATGATCAGTTTAACATGAGAAAATCATTTAGGAGAACTAGATATTGATTATTATGAAAACCTAGAACTTATGTTCTTATTGAATGAAATCTGTGAAAGGCTTCTCATTTACAGATGCAAAGGGTATCGAGCAATTTGGTTCCATGCATAAGCACCTTTATCTAGATGTGGTTAATGATGACCTTATGCAGTTTTTGGATGGTTCTTTCTTGGGTTTTTGACCTAGACAAACTAGGGGAATGTTTTATAATTCATCTTGGGAGTCCAATGAAGAGGATTTTTCTAGAGACTTGATGTATCCAGATATGCACAATCGGAATTCCAATACTAGAGGGGGTGAAACTATGTTGCCAATGCTCCTATCTCTGATAGATGGTCAACAAGTAGATGAGCATGATGCACAAGGGAGATGGAAATATCCATTGTTGCCAGATGCTATATGGGATTTGAATTACCCTATGATGTAGGGGATGTTGAGCTAGCTTTTGATCCTAGAGGAAACAAATATATGCATGGTCCGGGTCAATTGGTTGATATGCCATCTAATCCGGGTGAAGATGTATATATGCATGGTCCAAGGCAATTAATTGATATGCCGTTTGATCTGGATGAAGATGGATATGTGCATGGTTTGGGGAAATTGACTTATATACCATATGATCGAGGTGGGGTTCATGATGGTTTACGGGTTAATTTATGCTTATTCTCTATTGCTTGGAAATTCTTGTGTTTTCCCTATGATCCTGGAGGAGGTTATATTCTTATAAGGTCACATGTTGCAAAATTCGCAAAGCACGCTCACAATGGGGCAGTACGTATGCGTTTACAGGTTCTTGCTTGCAAATTGTGAATAATATTTTGCACATACCGACGGATGTGCAAGTTTACAAGGATGGATGTCATGCCGGTTTGCGGGCATGGGGTGAAAGATGCAAATATCAATAAATTTTTGAGGTTTTCCAAAATTATGGTTTATGTCAAAACCTGTTATGCCATCAAGATGATGGAGTGTATTTTAAATAAGGATTTCAGTGCCTAGAAATGAAGCTGTTGACTGCAAGCTGAGCTGTAAGTGATGCTATCAAAATGGGATTTTATAAGCCAAATTTGTAGTATTTGATGTGCTCTCCGTGTTTGTCTTTATAGCTTGTCGATTAGAGCTACGGTTAAGAACATATGGTAGTTTGAATCTATGAGTGATTGCAGATCTGTAGTGGATTGGGCAAGTGTTGATGAAGGGTCAGAGTTGGTATGAATGCATGGGCCTGAAGTGCTCACTTTGTGGAGAGAGATGGTCTTTTCAAATTGTCAATTGAAGCTCTAGTTGCCAAGATATTAGCAGTTTAAGTTTCATCAGGGGCCAGTTCTATACCACTTTGGTCGCATCGACTAGTGTTCCAATTGGGAGTTTTGGGCGTCAACCAAGGAATTTTGGAAAAGATGTTGTGTTGCTTTGTGGTGCCTTAACCAATAACTATGTCAAATGTAGTGCCTGTAATAAAGCACGTGAAGTTTTTTATGAGCTTTGAGTTTGACAATGTCATCCCTTGGAGCACAGTGCGAGAGTATGCCCATTATGGCTATGGCTCAAGAAGATACGAATCAAAGGTCTCTCTCAAAAAGAAATCACCTATACTTTCATCTTGTCGGCTTGTGGAATCCAAAACATTGACAATGGCAACAAAATTCACGATGATATTTTCAATGAAGGGCTACTAAACATGCAAGGCAATGCCTTGGCCGAGATGTATGTGCGATGTGGTGACCCTTGAGGGCAATGGACCCACCAAAATACCGTCCAAGGGAAGGGGGAAATGACCGCCCAAAGCAAAAGGGTGGTTGCCCATTTAATAAAGGGCTTTATTATAATGTGAAGAGGGTAGAAAAAGGAATGGACATGGCATGCAGGCGGTGAACGCGAGAGCAGGGGAGAAAGAATGTGCTTGTAGCGAGATGAAGAGGGCTTGGATGAGCTCGGTCATGAAGTGAGAATTGCTCAAGAGGCTAGGGTGACAAAATTTGGAGCCATTGCCATCAATTTTGAGCAGAGCGGGGTTGACATGCCACATAATCAACCCGCTTCCCACTCCTAGCAAACAATAACACTATTGTTGCTTAGGAGGGAAAGAGGGCTATTTTAAGATTCTTTTTGGGGCATGAAATAATGTGGGGTGGGGGGGGGGGGGGGGGGAGTGATAATAAGGAGGAAGGCAGTCAAAGAGACAAAAGTAAGAAGGGTAAGAAGGAAACAAGGAAAGGGAGTTGTCGTCCATCGAGGAGGGAGTTCTTAGCCATTAGAAAGGGAGTTCTCGGTCATCGAGGAGAAAGTTCTTGGCCATCGACAAGGGAGTTCCCGGCCATTGAGAGGGGAGTTCCTGGCTCTCAACCTCAAGAGAGGAGAAGGAAGCACGAAGAGGGAAAAGATAGCAAAGGGAGGAGAGTGTGAAGGAATGGATCGTAGGTGTGCATGTGTGCAACAAAGATAGAGTGTGAGAGAGAAGAGAGGGAGAGAGACAGCACGACACAGTGATGTGGGGTGGACCTCCCAAATATCATTGTATGAGCACATTGTGAGAATGAGTGTGATCTCCTTATTCTTTGTATGTAAAAATAATAAGAAGATAAACGTGTGTGGTCGGAAACTGGCCTTCGGACCCAAGAAAATCACGGTGAGGCAAACCTCCTTTACCTAACAAAAGGCAAGAGCATCAATGAGAGCTCAACTCTATCACTCTCTTGACCTTCAAGAGAGTAGAAATAGAGGTGGAATGAGTAGAAGGAGGAGGGAGAGGAGTAGAATGGAGGGGTGGTGGAGCAAGGAGGATTCCAGGAATCTCTCTCTCTCCCTCTCTTCCTCTCTCTCTCTCTCTCTCTCTCTCAAAAAAAAAAACGCAGCCGTTTTTTGACCTAGTAGACAGCAGTCCACTCTTTTGATCATAACATCTTCATCCGAACTCTGATTTGGGTGATCTATAGCCTCAATCGAAGAGCACGAAGTTCTCTATGCATTGATGTAAAGACAGAAATTTTCAGATTTATGGAAGGTGTTTGTGTAGCAGCATTTCCGAAGTGAATAGGTTCAACAAAATTGATTCTCATCTCCTATTTTACATACAATGTCTTCCGACACTCGCAAGGGTTCTTCTTCTTCAACAAGGTCCACAACCATTGTGGAAAATGATCCAAAATCTCCTAAGTGTGGAGATAGCAAGACAACCACCCAACCAACAACATCGGAAACCATGATCATGGCGTACTTGGTATCATTGCAAGAGACCATAAACAAACAAGGTGAAGACTTACGAGCACTTGCAATGGAGAATGGCACACTAAGGGTACTTGTGGTTGAGAATGAGAATCTCAAGAAGACACTTGAGATGCAAACAACACGTTTGATGCAACTTGAAGAGGAAGTCAAGGAATGTAAACGCTCTCTTGTGGACTTGAATAATTTGAAGGAGCGGATGAGCAAAGTAGAGCATGACCATGTATTGAAAGAGGAGAAATTTGACACTATGAGCCGGGATGTATGCGACATGAAAAATGTATGCACAAACAAGTCTTGGGCTGATGTATGTGGTAGCAATGTGGTTTCTAATTCCTCACTCATGCAAGCTATAGTTCAAACAAAGAATGTTGAGAATGTGGATGTGGAGGAGTTGAAGGAACGGGAGCGACGTTCCAAGAACATTGTTATTCGTGGAATTCCCGAAGAAAAGTTAGAGACACCTCCTTCTCTTGCCATTGTTATTGAATATTTCTTCAAAACCCACTTTGGCATGTCCGGAGTTATGGTCTATGGAGCACATAGAGTGGGGAAGCAAGGAGCTCCTTGCTCGGGAGAACGGCCAATTGTATGCACCATGCCGGATGAGACCAAGCGAAAGATTATCCTTGATAATAGTTGGATCTATTTGAGGGATACAAATTATTTTGTATGTGAAGATCGCACTATTAAGCAACAAAATATGCATCGCAAGGCATATGAGGAAAAGAATAATAAAAACAAGGAGATGTCTCATGAAGAAAATGTGCCCAAGGAGGAGGCAAGTCTCTCAAGAAAATAGGGATGCGTGACCTATGAGACCGAGTTACAATTGAAAATATTCTTTTGGAATTGTAATGGATACCCATGGAATGCGGGGGTTGGCATTGATGAACTAACAAGCAAAGCCGATGTTGTACTTCTTGTTGAAACTTGGGAGCATGATACACAAAGGATTAACGACTTGGAGGATTACAATGTACATTCATTGATGTGGTCAAAGAATCTCAAGCAACGAAGAGGACAAGGAGGGGTAGCATGTATGGTTAAGAAGGGATTGGAAGATTTTGTATCAATTGTGAAAGATGACAAGTACAAACGTTATGTATGGCTGAAAATTATGACACCAAAAAGAGCACTCATTTTTGTAGCCGGTTGCTACATTCCTCATCATGATTCTCCCTTTTATGCTTGCATGGATAGAGATCAACCATTTTCTGATTTGGAAGAGGACATTGCTTATTTCAAAGGTGAAGGTGATGTTATTGTATTTGGGGATATGAATGCTCGCACAAAAACATTGCAACATGATACTCAACAATTTGATATGCCATACATCTCAAGGGAGTTGGAGGAAGTTCACTTGTATGATCGTACTTCAATGGATGAAAAAGAGCCGGATCACTATGGAAAGTTACTTTTACACATGTGTAATAGCACGGGTATGCTCATTGCCAATGGTGTATCTTTGTGGAGGGGAACCAATGGCTTTACATGTAGGAGACATAATGGCGATAGTGTGATTGACTATATGCTACTCTCTGAAGACATCATGTATTGCATAAAGAGTTTTATGTTTGATCAATGGACCCCGGAATCCGACCATCGCACCTTATGTATTGACCTTTCATGTGGAGAAGCAACTAAGCACGATAATCTCAGCCAAAGGAAAGAGAAGTTATCACTATGTATGGATTTCAAACGGGCACGAATGTACATTGAAATGGTTGAGAAAAAATTATGGATGACAAATCTTCAATGTGATGCACCATTGGAAACTAAATGGGAAGCTTTCAAGAAAGCTATTTGTTCTTGTGCGGAAGAATGCTTTGCCATAAAGCATCTCCATGGTATCAACAAAGATAGATCACGCAAAAGGTGGTTTGATAAAGAATGTCAAGATGCTCGAAAGTCCTTGATAAAGCTTGATGCAACTATGGACAAAGACAACTATCAAAGTCATTTGCATACATACAAGGCATTGATTCAAAAAAAGAGAAGAAGATGGGAAGTAAAGCAACAAGAATTTCAAGTCCAAGAAAAGGCACATGCATGTGGAAGATTTTGGAGAAACTTGAGGGGCAAGCGGGTTGAGAATTTTGGTAACTTGAGTCTAGTGGATATGTACACACATTGTAGGCAATTATATGAGCAAGCAAATGCTAAAAAAATGCCATTTTATGGTTCACTTCCATGTATGCCCTCTTTTTTTTACTATTGAGGATGTATGCGGTGGGCTTGAAAAGTTGGCCGCTCGCAAAGCGGGAGATCTTCAAGGTATCAAGCCGGAGATGATCAAATGGACGGGAGATTTTACCCATGAGTGGATGTGTGATATGTTCAACCTTGCACTTCAACATGGCATGCCTTATGATTGGAGTACTAATTGGGTTAAGCCTTTGCATAAAGGAGGGGATGTAAAGAATGTAAGCAACTACCGGACTATAATGATTGGGTCTCTTATGGCAAAGTTATTTGGGTGCATAATGGAGATGAAATTGAGTGATTGGGCTGAAGAGAATGACAAGCGTGCAAAGGGACAAGCGGGTTTTCGTCGATGCCATAACACCATTGATCATCTTGTCACTCTTCGTGTTCTCATGGAGGAAAGTCGGTTGAAAGGCAAGCGATTGTATTGTTGTTTTGTGGACTTTAAGAAAGCCTTTGATATGATTCCACGTAATAATTTGTGGAGAAGGATGGAAGAACTCCAAGTGCCAAGTGAGTTTATGCTTGTGGTTTCTCGAATCTATGAGAAGGTGATTTGTCAATTGCGCATGGGAAGAGAAATTTCAGAAATTTTTGTAAGCACTATTGGGGTTAAACAAGGATGTCCATTGTCACCAACTCTCTTTGGTCTATGCATCATTGAATTGGAACAAATGGTAATTGACTTTATGCAAGAAGAATGCATTGAAGAGGTCACTATTTGCAATGCGGTAATCATGCTTTTGTTGTATGCGGATGATGTAGTGCTTCTAGCACACACTTTAGAAGATGCACAAAAGCTTATGGTTGTCTTTGAGAACTTTTGCTTGCATAGTGGGCTGATTGTAAATGAATCCAAAACAAAGGTCATGCTTGTGAAAACCAACCATAAGGAGAAGCCATGCATTGTGTACAACAATGAGACACTTGAAGTTGTTGAGAGATTTAAGTACCTTGGCCTTGAGGTTCCATCCAATCAGAAGTGGCATGAATGTGCTATGCGTCGTTTGGAAGCGGGAAAGAGAGCATATTATGCATTTGAGAACATGTGTAATGCGGGAAACATCAAGTGTTGGGTTCTCAAGAAGTATCTTTTTGATGCATTGGTGACACCAGTTCTTCTTTATGGAGTTGAAGTGTGGGGCGGGAGCATCTCAAAGTCTACTTGGAAAGAGTTTGAGAATGTCCAAAAACGTTTTCTTACAAACTTTCTCCAAGTTAAGACACAAACACCATATATGCTCCTACTTCTTGAGTCGGGATCTCTTCCAATTGAGGTTATGGGCATGGAAAGGGTTGTGGAGTACATGATAAAGATGCGTCAAAACCCCTCACATCGACTTCCTACAATTGCATGGGAAGCAAGCAAAAAAGTTCAAAAGACGCATAAAAGCAAGATCTTGAGCACGGGATGGATGCAAGACATAAAGAAGTGGTTTGGGAGATGGGATGCATTACACTTGCTACATGATGCTTCAATTGACTCTCAAGTGAATGAAGCTTTTCTACAACGCCAATGTATTACGGCTTGGAAGAAATCCGGTGGGTCATGCTTCATACATTACACCACCTATATTGCCCCCAACTACAAAACCATGTTCTTCGCTGAGAGAGGAAACCGTACTCACACTTACATGCTTGAGCCTATCCCCTTGTCCGCGATACGCACTATCGCAGCGATTTGGCTTAGCTCCCATTTCCTTCGATGCGAGATAGGGCGTTGGGGCAATGGAGAAGAGTCAAATCGATTGTGCACATTATGCTCACTGCAAGTTCGAGAGTCTGAGTACCACACACTACTAGAGTGCTCAGCTTTTGGTCACATCCGAACTTGCTTCTCTCACATTTTCAGCCATAACTTAGACCTACATACTTTCCTCTCCCAGCCAAAGTGTGGGCTCTCCATTGCGACTCTCATCACTACAATTTTCGAGCATCAAGAGTCACTCATCAGCCATACACATACTACATCACATGTAACTTTGGTCCCATAGGTCATATTTGACCTCCGAGGACGATAATAAAATCTATCTATCTATCTATCTATCTCTCTCTCTCTCTCTCTCTCTCTCTCTCTCTCTCTCTCTCTCTCTCTCTCTCTCTCAACCCATCGGCATTGCAAGCAACAACAAGAGTGTATCTCTCTTAGCAAACTTTGAGACCTCCAAGCGGCCATAATTGAGAAAATCAAGCAGTGCTAAGGGATTGTTGTGAAAGTCAAAGACCAAGAAAATTTGATCAAGCAAAGGATGGAAAGCGAAATTGTGAAAATTGAAAAGCAAGGAAGTTGTGCTTATAGGGTGGGATTTTTTCTTGGCCAACACATGTGGCTCTCATCGTGTGTTAGGAAGTGAATGGGGTAAGGAGGGCCTCTTTATTTGGCAGTTTAAGGGAATTCTTAAAGCTTAATCCAAGTTTGACCAAGCCTAAAAGAGAGGGCAAGAAGGCCTACGTTGAGATTTTAAAAATATTCATTTCCATATTTTGTATTTGAAAATAGTCTATTTAGTAAACCAAAATTTCCTTTTCCCACCCCTCTTCTCTCTCTAGCATAGAAAACACTCTATCTCACTTAGATCTCATTAAAGGAGGCACTTTTCAGCCCCTACCAAAAAAGCAAATTTTCCACATTCTATCACTAGATTCTCTCTCTAAAATCTGAGCCAACTCTCTCTCTCTTTCTTTCCCCCCCTTTTCTCTCTTGTCACTTCCCCTGCCAATCATTAAGAAACATTCTTTGTTGCCTCTTTTGTGATCTTCCACCATGTGCGACTATCTACACCTAGGGAGAAACAGAGTGAAAATCCTCCAAGGTTATAGATCTACCCTCTCTCCCACTCTCTCTTCCTTTATTGTCTTTCTATCTCCCACCCCCCCCCCCCCCCCTCTCTCTCTCTCTCTCTCTCTCTCTCTCTCTCTCTCCAACTCCAGCTAAAACCAATGAAAAACTCCATTACCTTTGTGTGCAGTAACACACTCTCTCTACACTCATGATCAACAATTTGAATCCAAAGAAGGTTAAGTTTCACTCCCTCTCTTTCTTCCCTCCAGAACATAATCCTTTTCTCCTATCTCCGCTCGTACGCCCCCCCCACTTATTTCCTCCATAGCCACCTTCACCTACTTGTAGCAGTCGCCATTACACATTCTCTCTCTGATTTACTGGATTAGCTAACACAAATTTCATTCAATCCCCTACCACGGCAAGACATTACTAGTAAGACAAAACGATATCGATTAAATGCTGATTTAGAGTAGGACTTGGCACATCTAATCCCAATGCTGGAGATCAACTATGGAACCTTGGGTGCAAGGCAACCAACTTATGGGATGATGGCCATATTTACCCTCGCATTCCAATGAACATTGCATCACCGCCATTTTGTAATGTACCTAAGCTACTGTGTTTTATTGGAGATGGGAGAGACAGATTGTTTGGCTAGATTATATTCAGCTTTTGTCAATAAAAGGGAAGCAAGAAAACATCTCTGTGCTACCTATTCATCATCATTGCAAGAGAAGTACGTGAAAGACATTCAACAAGTCAGAGAGGAAGCCAACAAAAAGACAAAGTAGCTAAACGACGAGATGTCAAAGCTTAAGAAAAAAACAAAGCATCAAAAAATGGAGCTAGAGCACCATCTAAAAACATGTTCAACTACAACACACTGCATGTAATATGTCCTGGGTAAATTGATCATCTCACACACATTCCATTGGGCTACCACATTTGCAAGCGCAAGAGACATGCGATGTCTATGCTATCTTCAAGCAATGAAGCTCAAAAGAGACGTATCCGTCAAACTCGGTAGGGATACAAATACAAGCTTCTAGTTTCTTACATTTTTTGCAGGTTGCTATAATATTATTTCAATATCTAGGAACTTGCCTCAGATGATGATGGGAGTCAATTCCAATGCTCAAATGACTGGACATACTCTACTATAGCATATCATCAAGCCAAATAAGTTGGTGGAGCTAGCGAATGATCCATCCAATACTGGCATTGCTAATGTTTTGTGCCAGAAGTATTTTAGTGAGGTAAAGAGCATTGTGTCATCTCAGGAGATGATGGAGGTGTATGACAGTGGAGGAATAAGTTTCAAGACCTATGAAACTTTGTATAGAATTGTTATACTAAGTCATAGAGCAAAAGGTTTGTTTAGGTTGATGCCAACACCTTACAATGTCAGCATTGCAAAAAGGTGTGCCAATAATGATATTGCAAGCTTGATGTGTGGATTTGAATATGCGGAGGATTCCCTGGCATTAGAAGAGAGAAAGTCCTTCCGTTACAACGAGTTCAATAATGTCTATGTTGACTTGTTGAAGCTCCAAGAGTTAATGATCAGATTCTATGGGTTGACACAGGAAGAATGTGATGAAAAATTTATATTTGGGATGAAGTTGGATGAGTTCCCAATTGTCAAAGGTCAAAGGATCGAAAGGGTGAGAGTTACACTTATGAACAAAGCCTTGGTGGGCATCGACGTTGAGCTAAATACCAACAAGAAGGGAAATACATGTTCCAGAGTGTACCCTTAAGAAATACATGGACGATCCAAATTGGGATTGTATTCTACCAATTCCTCTAATAAATGTGCATGTGTGCACTCTTCATGCCCATCTACAAATTCTTGACAAGGTACTTATGATCCATAATGTAGAGTGCGCAGGTGATGGAGAAGGTAGGAAAGAAGACTACACACACACACACCAACACACATCGAGACACACACACACACAATCGTTACCCTGCAGCAGCCATTCAAAGTGTTGTTCTCACTCACTTCTCTTTGAACTATTATCCAAAGTATATTTACAACATAGTATAGTCTGTTTCCGGCCATCCATAGCACAAAGGACATATTCTTCAACATCATATTCTTTAACACTCCCCTCAAGCTTAGAATGAGTTTGCATATGATGGATTCCCAATGCTTCATGAAAGTAGCAAAACTTCTCCTTTCCAAGAGCTTTTGTAAATATATCCGCAACTTGATCATTTGTCTTCACATACACCAAATCAATCTCACTTGCCAAAACTTTTTCTCTAATGAAGTGATAATGTACTTCAATGTGTTTAGTGCGAGCATGGTAAATCAACTTCACATTTTGATCAAGAGGTGTATCAACCGGTTTGCACGATGTCATTCCATACTTCTCAAGCATATCCAACGCGTATTGTCTTTGTATCATCCAAATTCCTGATAAAGTGTCGACAATTTCAATTCCCAAGTCTCAACTCACCAAGTTCCTTCATGTTGAATTCTCTCAACAAACTCTTCTTGACATGCAAAATTTGCTCATCATGACTTCTAGTAAGAATCAAGTCATTAACATAGATAACAATAACAACAATCTCTCCATCAACATGCTTCAAAAACAATGAGTGATTAGCAGTAGACTGTTTAAATCCAATCTTCTTCAAGAATCTGGTTATCTATTCACACCAAGCTCTAGATGCTTGCTTCAAACCATACAATGCTTTCTTTAACTTACACACATAATATGGAAACTCTGGATGTTGATAAACCTCGGGCTATATTACATAAACTTCTTCTTCCAAGTCACCATTCAAGAATGCATTATCAACATCCATTTTCCGTAACTTCCAACCGAACATACTTGCCATTGCTATCACCAATCTGACTGTTTTCATCTTTGCAACTGGACTAAATGTCTTATCATAATCAAGACCTTATGTTTGTGCATAATCTTTAGCAACAAGCCTCACTTTGTATCTTTCTACACTACCATCTGACTTGCACTTGACTTTGTATACCCATTTTGAACCAATTGCTTTCTTTCCACTTGGCAAGCAAACCAAATCCCAAGTGTCATTCTTCACAAGAGCCTCCATCTCATCATCCATAGCTGACTCCCATTCTAATTTTCCAATTGCCTCTTAAAAACATGTAGGCTCTTTATGTTGCACACGTGAAACCATGTATGCATAATCTGTACGCATGTAACCGTTGTATGTCAATCTATCAACTCGATAATGCGCCCTCTCTGATCTTCTCAACTATGGTGCAATCTTCTCTTCAACTCTTGCATATGGGGGTACATATTTCTCAATATGCTTACTGCCAGGTGTCCTTAAATGTGGTAATCCATGCTCTTCATCGAGGCTTTCATCTCCATAACTCTCCTCAACCACTTTCTTCTTGCCTTTCTCGTCTTGCTTCTTTTCTCGCAAACGACCGCTCCATGGGTTGACACTTCCTGTACTCTCCTCTGCCATATGTGGTCCTGAAATAGTTCTTGTTGATGGTCATGGCTTATCAACAACATGACGCACATTCTCTTGCTCTTCATACTCATCTTCTATCATCACTGGCTTTGGTTTATACCATGGTTCATGCTCACAAAATCTGACATCTCTACTGACATAAACTTGTCTTGTTGTAGGATCATAACACTTGTAACCTTTCTTTTCAAGTGGGTAGCCCAAGAATATACATTTCACTGCCTTTGGCTCCATCTTCTTTCTTGCTTCATTTGGCACATGAACATAGCAAACACATTCAAAAAATTTCATGTAGGAAATTGTTGTCTTGATCCCATAAAGTCTCTCATAAGGTGAATTTCATGAATGGTATTTGTTGGTGTTCGATTCATAATGTGTACTGTTGTATAAACTACTTCTGCCCAATATGTTAATGGCATATTCATTTCATTCATCATGGCTCTTGCAATCTCTACTATGACTCTATTCTTTCTCTCAGCAACTCCATTTTGTTGTGGTGTGTATCTGCAAGTAATCTCTCTTCTTATGCCTTGTTCACGTAAGTAATCATCAAAATTGTGTGACATGTACTCTCCCCCTCCATCTGTACGTAGGCATTTAATTTGACAACCATTCTCTTTCTCGACCATAACTTTGAACTCCAAGAATACCTCAAATGCCTCTGACTTTGCCTTTAGAAAGTAAACCCATGTCATTTTGTTGTAATCATCTGTGAATGTGATAAAATATCGACAACCATTTGGTGTAGCATGATCTAAAGGTCCCCAAATATCTGAATGAACAATTTCCAAAGGACTTTGGCTAATTCTGCCCCTCTTTGGAAATGGTAAACGAGATTGCTTTCCAAATTGACAAGCTTCACAAACATGATCAAAATTCAATCTGCCAAACTTTGGTAATCCACGTACAATTTGATTTGATTTCATATGCTTTAGTCTTCTAAAATTGACATGACCAATCCTCTTATGCCATAGCTCTGCCCAATCATCTTGAGTGGCTGATTTGTTTGCATACATACCGCTATGTAAACATGGATCTCCAGCTTCCAATGAGAACAAGCGACCTTTCTTTCTCACATATCCATACATCCACCTTCATCCCATAGTCGTAAACGACATATGAGGTCTTTAGCAGGGCCAGTCGGGGATTCGCTCCAGTACTTAATCCACCTTGCCAAGGTACCAAAGCTCCCAAGGCAAGGCTTCAAAAAACCTCACTCGACCCTCACAAAGGCTGCAGTTTTTCAAAATACATTAACCGCATATCCATACATAACCACAAAGTACTCAATCTGACAATATAACCGCTTCAACTTCTTCCCACAACCTTTCTTACTAGGCAGCTGTCCATAACGGACCCACAACAACCAAACATAGTCTTCGATAACACAATATCATGATTCAAAAGCTCTATGTCGCTCTCCAAAACCTGTGTAAATGCTGAGTTCTTCACATGTAACCTGTAAATCTACTGCAGAGCGCAAAACTGGAAATCTCCTATGCTTGTGTGAGCTGGTTGTTTGCTGCAAAAAATCTCTAATTTAGGTAAATCTGAGTATGCCAATACGTCCGAAATGCCCAGAAACATAAAGATTGACTTCTGGATCACTGTATTCCGAGTTCGGGTGTGGGAGTTATGACCAAAAACCTCTCTTTTTGGCTATTTTCCAGAGCTGCGAAAATCTGTGTATTGACTGTAGCTCCTTAAACTGGGCTCTGATACCACTCTATAGAGTGCGCAGGTGATGGAGGAAGGTAGGAAAGAAGAGTACACACACACACCAACACACAACAAGACACACACACACACACACAATTGTTATCCTCTCACTAACTTCTCTTTGAACTATTATCCAAAGTATATTTACAACATAGTATAGTCTATGTCCGGCGGCCCATAGCACAACGTACATATTCTTTAACATCATATTTTTTAACACATAATAAATATGCTTGGAATATGGAGCCAATAGAAAGAAGACAAGACTGTATTAGAGAACTCAAATCTATTATGTCAAGTGTTGGCCCACATGGGGGTGCAGTAGAGTTATCAAAGGACAAGAAGGCATCTAGAAGTACACATGATTGTCCTAATAAAATATGTATGGGTTGTAGTAAATCTAGGCATTTGCTTTCAGATTATTCTGACTCCCAAAGTCCATATGAGTTTTAATTGTGGAAAAAGGTGTGCTACATTACCACCTACAGAGGTAACGAAGCATCCTTAGGAATTAAGCGTGCTTGTGTGTGTGGCAGTCTCTAGATGATATTTTTTGTTTGCTTGAAAAGTCAAACCTAACCTGTGCTAAGATCCCGGGGGATTCATCATGAAAAACTTACCGCACCATGTAAGTGCAAGGAAGGGGGGGGGTTTTACAAGCTACATAAGCGTGTAATTTAGGGGTAGGCCCCCAATAATTTATCTCCCAACCTTAAAAATAAAGGCGACGATATCATATTTAGGGACGCTGGTACATCCAAAGTGTGTCAACCCTAGAAGGTGGCATGGGTAGATATATGCAGGCTAGTAGAATCATGGCAAAAGGCTCGAGCAACTAGGAAGATCACGGGCTGACAAGTAGCAGCGGAAATGTATGCCTGATGCGGCTTATAGGCCAACAAGGGCTCCATAAGGGTCTAATTTGGGGATCAAGTGAAGGAGATGTGAGGTGCAGTCTTTGGGGCCCTGAATGAAGAGCTTGAACTGATGAAGAAGTAGGTCCAAACGTCTCATCAAACCGAGCTACGGAGCCCAAGTTATTGAAGGTTTTTGTTTCAATGTGTTGCAGATTCTTTCCGGAGAGGACAGCCGGGGACAGGTTGTCGAAGTGAAAGTCAAGGTACAGGTGTGTAGCATCCAATTAATGGAGCCTATCTATCTTTTCAAATTGCAGATACGAGCCACGAATTGCAAGTTATGGCCAGTTGAAGTTTTGCCGAGGGCTAGGTTTGTGCCCACCTGACCGCATGGGGAATTGTGCAATCTAACGTTGGTATAGCTAAAGTTGTTCGAAGCTAGCAAGTGGTCTATGCCAGGCAAAGGGTGCAGTTGAGTGCAGTGCAAAAGGCTAGGGCAGGTGCCAAGGCCCTTGGCAGCCAAAGGATAGCGGGAAAGTATGCCTGATGCGGTTTTTTAGGCCAAAAGTGCTATGGAATGGTCCAGATGGGGTGGCAGATGAAAATTTCCAAAATGCCAAGTCAAAGCTCTAGAATGTAGAGTTCAACGTGCTCAAGAAGCCGGTCCAGACGGCTTTTCAAACAGAGCCCCGATGTGCAAGATATTGCAGTTTAAAGAAAGAGTGTGTAGCAGATCCCTGACGGACAGGGTAGCTGGGGACAGGTGGCCCGGGCTGATGTCAGTGCATATGTGTGTAGTGCTCGAGTTATGGAGCATGCCTGTCTTCTCGGATTGCAAATCGAAGCTCTGGATAGCAAGATATGGCCATTAGAATATTTTTCGGGGGTCGGGTCTGAGCCCACTTGGCCGCATTGGAAAATGTGTCATCTGGCGTCTTTTGAGCCTCGCCAAGGTTCTCGGTCGAAGTGTGTACCATGTGGAGCTAGCATGAATCAATGGCACGTCAATCGGACACTCAGTCAGCTAGATGCAGCAGAACGAAGCCGTGGGGTAATGCCGAGAGAAAAAACTGGCAGATATTTTTTCACTTTTTTGGCAGCCTCAAATCGTGAACCCGAGGACTCTGAGTACGGTGAGCATGGGGAAAGTTGAAGTTGGGAACCGGCTCTATCGGTCAGGTTAGACAGACGGTACATAGGCCAACTGAGCAGAGAGTGGCCAACACTTAAGGGGAAACCAAAAATTAGTGTTTTTTTTGGGAAAAAAAGAGTTTTTTGGAGAGCCCTAAGGGCAACTTCTTCACAGGCCGCCACGTGTTGGAGCATTGCCCCACATACAGTGGCGGAGCAGTGGATTCCGGGGTAAAAGATCTGGAGCGCGCCACACTTTCGGTATGAATGAGGAGTAGGAGCTCCGTGAGCTCATGGCTATGGCGCCGGTGGCGCGGCCCGGTAGGGCGCTGTGAACGGGGTTGCGCGGCCCTGTCGGGCGCCTGCGGCGGTTTTGGAGGCGGCACAGGTCGGCGCAGTGGCGCGCCCGCGTGTGAGGCGGTTGGCGTTGTCGGATGACATGGCAGGGGCAGTTCCCGCGGCCTTTGGGCCCCCGAGCTTTTGAAGTAGAGAGGGAGGGCAATAGCGACATCGCTATTGCCTCCCTCCCCCCAGGTAAGAGGTGAGTCCCATAGCAGAGAAGGAGAGCGAGAAACTCCGAGGAAACCAAAGCAGGCAAAGCCAAGCGAGGTCAAGTGGCCGGGCAAAGGGGAAGACCAAAGAAGACGGACAACTCAAAGGGTGCAAAGCCAAGTCAAGTGCAAGGCCAAAGAGGACAAAGAGGGGTCGGCTAGAGGAAAGGGTGAGTCAAAGTCAAAAATGGAGCAGTGTAAGGTTGAAACCAATAAGGGTAAAAATGAAGAGATAAAAAATAAAAAAATAATAAGCCTAGGGTGCAATAGCGACATCCCTAATGCCCCCCCCAAGTGCAAAGAGTGAAGAAGAGGGAGATAGAGCAAAGCGGTGCCCTCTTTCCCAAAAGATACCAATTCAAGGTGCCAGGTGGACCTATTAAAATGTAAATTCACAAATTAAAAGCCCCCCCTTATAAAAGTCAAAAAAGGGGGCTTTTTTTTGTGCCTTTTGTGATGTCGTTTGAAGCCTGCAAAGTGGAGTTCTCTAGCAAGCTAGCCCCTTTGTAACTTTTGCTTGAAAATGGCCATGGTGATGGCATTGCAAGCCGGTGTATGTGTTTTCTGAAGTGCAATCAAGCCACAGTTGCCTCCCGTGCTGTTGTTTCCCCTTCCCCCCTTCTCTTTCTCCTGCTTTCATGTCCCTCCTCGGTGCCGGCTGTGTGGAAGTGTGTGCCCCCCCGAACCGATGGTGTTTTGAGTGAGAGAGTGAGATTGAGTGGTTGTGTGCATGTGTAAAGGTGGAGACAGGCAGTGGTAGTAGGTGTATCTAGTGTGGTGGTTTGTAGAGTGTGTGGGTAGTGGCGATGGAGCAAGTGGTGGTCTGTTAGTGTTGAGTGTTTCTTTGAAGGTGTTTTTTGAGAGGATAGGGGTGTTGTGAATGCCCTGAGCTATAGAGAGGCCCTTGTGTTTGTGCCGGGCGTGTTCCCCCATTCCCCCTCTCCATCTTCTGGTGCCCCCACGGAGGAGCACACTGATTGCTCCTAGTTGATCGAAAAGAAGCGGTGTGAGCGGGACGAAAACACAGACAACGCCTCTATAACAACCCGACACACACTCTTGGAAAGATACACACACACACTATGGGGCACCACTCGGCTTATACAACCCACCTGGCCGAGACAGGGAACACACTGATGGAGTGAGATGAGAGAGACTACCCATTTGCCCACTCCACACAGAGAGACACACACACACACACACACCCAAAAAACTCAGCTCAAAAGAGGAGAATTTCTGAGATTTAGATACAATAGAGATTGGGCCAACACCAATGGGGCAAATAGCTTACACAATATGGGTAAAATGTGCCAGATACAATCACAAACTGGAACAGAAGCTTCGTTCATAGGAGAAACTTACACAGCAAAAACAGCAGAAAAAGAGTGAGGAATTTGGCAAAATGGACAGCGCCATCGCGTCCGGAACGGACCAAAACCCCAGTCTACAATGTCAAAGCGCTCAAATCCGACCTCGGATGAGCAGATTTCGGCCAAAACAGGCTCCAAAAACCCCAAAAAACACACCTACGGGTGTTCCTCCTCTCTTCTCCACATTTTTTCTGGTCTTCTCTCTGTTTTTTCAGTTCCCACACATAGCTTTATTACTTGGGCACCCTTGGCCTTTTAGTTGACCTCAAATGGACCCTGAACAGGCCAAAAACTGACCCCGCAGTGTATACTTGTCACCCTGCTGCATCCATACGCACACCTGGCACTCAGCTTTTTTCAATAATGCGTCCTGCCACCACGTGAAGTGGCCCCAAAAAGTGGTCCTCATGATGAACTTTCTACATAATTATCACAAGAAAACATCCACGTTGTGTCCGTACTTCTCCACGTGTAAATATTGACCCCATTCACCCTCCTGACGCCACTACATGCCATCTGATGCACCTGCTTACCTCATGTCGTCGGCCCGCCGTTAGCTTCCTTGAGAAGTTTTACGCGCTATCAACTCCTCATTATTGTAGAAAAAACACACTGGTACTGGTAATAGTGAAAAACGATGCAGTAGATACACCCTGTCCTACCTGTACACATGTGGGCCCCACGTAACCACCTGGCTCTGGAAAATGGGCAATCCTTTATTTGATGCACCATGCATGTGTATGTACATATGCGCAATCCTTTGCTCCAAAAAAATCCTGACATAATTTGCCCATCCCCTAGCCTGCTAGATCATTCATGATCAGCAGCAGCAAAAAGAGATATGAGACTCGCCGCATCATAAGCCTCCTCATTCCTCACCAACATTACTTGCTCTTCAGACAGCTCATCTTGCTCCACCATCATTAACCTGGCATGATAAAAAGAGATATGAGACTCGCCGCATCATAAGCCTCCTCATTCCTCACCAACATTACTTGCTCTTCAGACAGCTCATCTTGCTCCACCATCATTAACCTGGCATGATACAATTTCAGGCACAATCCATTTACCCTTGACTTATGTAGAACCCCATCTAGGTTAGCCAACTGATAAGTACCATTCGGAAAACACTCCACCACCTTAAAAGGGCCTTCCCATTTAACTTGAAACTTCTTTTGGAAGGTGTTGTCCAGCTTACTGCTATATCGCAAAACCAAGTCATGCTTCTTGATTCCCTTACTTTTGACCTTTTCATTTATCTTTTCCAAAGCCTTATCCTGCATCTGCCCATAATGCTCCAATGCGCTCATCCTATCCAACTGAACCTCTTGTAACTGTAAGAGCCTCTCTTTGAATGCATCACTAGGCGGCCCAACCAACTTCTCTAGCATCTTTACTGCAGGCAACTCTACTTCCACAGGCAATAGTGCTTCCTTTCCATACACCAAATGAAATGGAGTAAACCCTGTACCTGTCTTCACCGAAGTACGGTAAGCCCATAATGCACTAGGCAATTCCAAATCCCAATTCTTTCCTTGGTGCTCTGTCACTTTCGAAAGGATTTGTACCAACTCACCGTTGAATCTTTCATTTAAGCCATTACACTGCGGGTAATAAGGAGTGGTATGTTGATGCCTAATCTTCATCTTCGCACATAAAAAATCTAGCAGTTTAGCTCGAAAGCTTGGACCCTTATCTGAAAGTAGCTCAAGTGGCACCCCAAACTTGCAACATATTTCATCGTACACAAATTTTGCCACATCCTTTGCAGTGATCTGCTTTACTGCTATAGCCTCTGCCCATCTAGAGAGATAGTCCACTGCAGTCAAAATATAGCTTTTGCCCCTGCTTGTGACAGGTAACGGACCTATTGCATCAATCCCCCACTTTTCAAACACATCAAACGCCATAATGGTTTTTCGTAGCTCTGGCTTCAACACTCTCTTCCCAAATGCTTGACACCTATTGCAAGACCTACACCAATGGTGAACATCCTTGTGCAGACTAGGCCATACATATCCCTCTTGCAAGATCTTATGCAAGGTGATCTTTAGAGCAAAATGGCCGCCACATGCACCTTCATGATTCTCTTCCAACACTCTATAAAGCTCCTCCCGCCAAGGTACACGTCTCAACACGAGATCAGCCCCTTTCATGTACAAGACATCACCAATCAATTTGTACCTGTATGCTCTACGCACAAAACCATACTTCTTAGACTTCTGAATCTCCTTTGGAATGATTCCTGTTAGCAAAAACTCTTCTTCTTGAGCCAAACTTTCCTGACCATGATAAAGAGGTAAGTTGGTCCTCAACACAAATAGCTCTCCAATCATGCCCTGAGCTGCTTCATGTGCCTCCCCATTTAGAGCATGTTCAATATGTCTGATGCTCCATGCTTCAAACTTTTTTAACAGGCCTTTAATTCTGAAACACATTTCCTTCAATGAAGTGTTCTTGCTTTTCCACACACCCAGCACTTGCTTCACAACTAACAAGGCATCACCTTTTATGCTCAACCTTCTAATCCCATGCTTCAAACAAATGTGTAATCCGGCTTCCAAAGTAGCATATTCAGCCTCATTGTTGCTATGAGCATCCAATTTGAACCCTCTTTTGCATACTAGCTTCCCCTTTGGATCATAAAGTGCTATACCCCCTGAAGCCGCATCATGGCTCTTTCTGTATGAGCCATCAAAGAACAAAACATGTGCATTGCTGATCTGTGGCACTTCTTCAACTACCTTTCTCACCACCTCTTCCTTAACAAGAAGGGGATTCTCCTTGTAAGTCAACAAATCAGCTAGGGTAGCCCTTGCACTGTCTTCCACTAAAAAAGAGAACTCAAACTCCTGCACCTCTATTACCCATTTCTTGACCACATTTGACATGTTAGTGCCATTAATTAACTGTGGCAAAAAGGCATAACTCGTCAAGAAAACAAAAGGTCGTGGTAGCAAGTAATGACAAAATCGTCGACAAGAAAATATTACAGTGGCCATCACTAGCTCTACCTCAGAGAATTTTCTCTCTGCACCCAACTTCACTCAGCTTGCGCAATACACTGGCCTCATATATTGGCTGCCCTTCCCCTTTTGCAATAACATGGCTCCAATGGCATCATCCCCTACTGATGGATTTACATAAAACACCTTCTCCCAATCAGGAGCCTGCATGGCTGACAACCCCCCTAACACCTCTTGAAACACTTCTTCACACTTGTCATCCCATTGCAATGGGTCATGCTTTGCCAATTGTTGTAATGGATAAAGGAGCTGTGAAGACAATGGAATAAACCGCGCCATATACTTCACCTTGTGTATAAAGGTTGCCAATTGCTTTGTACTCGTAGGTGATGGAAGAAGAATGATAGACTTAACCTTATCTGGATCAGCCTCAATGCCATTTTCTGACACCATATGGCCCAATAACTTCACCCTTGGCTGTGCTAGATGACATTTTTTTGGATTTAGTTGTCCTCCACATTCATCATATCGAGCCAATACCATCTGCAACTTCTCATGATGCTCAGCCCTACTGCTGTAGACACAGAAGTCATCCATAAAAGCTTTAACACAATTGCCAATGAATGGTTCCAACACCCAATTTGCTCTCTCTTGATAGAAGGAAGGTCCATTTGACAACCCAAACGGCAATACTGTGTAGCAAAACCAGCCCCATGGCGTAATAAAAGTTGTCTTTGTGCGGTCTTTAAGAGCAATCTTTAGTTGAAAATAGCCTGAAAAACCATCACACACACTGTACCTCTCATAACCTGCCTCCCTTGTGTCCATATTGTATAGCTTCTTGGCACCTGTCTTTCCATAGAGGCTAATAGTACCACGTCTCCAATCCTGAACAGCCCCTACTGCACGTAACCATGGTCTGCCCAGTATAATAGGATATGCTCCCAACCCTGCTGGCATCACATGAAAATCAACCACTGCCTTTGCATCATAGGCCTCCACTTCTAAGCTCTTTACAACACCCAAACATTTTACTTTTTGGTGGTTTGCCAATCTAATCCGGAAGCCTGACACTCCAGACACTGTAAGACCCATCTTCTCAACGCATGAGTGTGTTATCACACATATTTGGGCTCCGCCATCCACATAACCTTGTCCCAAATTTTTCCTTTTGTGCCACACATCTACTATTGGACAAATGTCTGGTAGCTCATCCATTGCCAACACCTTCACTAAACCCCTCTCTGGCTCTTTCTCCATTGGGTTAATGTTAACCCTCACGGCTCACGGACACCCCATCACCTACGATGGACGTGTATTATGTATTCGATAGAGTCAGGTACCGGGCTTGTCGGTCCAATAGGGAAAGGTAGAGTGATCGCCGATGAGAGGCGCACTTTAACTTGGACATTCAAGGGATTAGTTGGTTAAGCATGGGCGCCCAAGTGTGAATGGGGTGAGCTCCTATAAAAGCCAACTAAACCTAATTTTTACTCATTCTCTCATTTGTGCAATTGAAGAGTGCTCTTGCTCCATCTCCATCTTCTTCTTCTTCACCTCCTTGTGTGTGTGTGTGTGAGAGAGAGAGAGAGGGAGAGTGTGTGTGCGATCGAGCATTACGAAGGCACGACGGCGGCGAAGCGGTTGAGCGCGGCACGACTGCAGCTTCTTCTTCATCGCGGCGAGGAATTCACCACGAAGGCGAGCGTAGAGCGGTGAGTGACACACCCTTTGTTTTCTTGAGCTTGCTAGTTTAGGCTTGTTGTGTGCTTGGAGCCGTTTGTGGCTCGCATACGGTGTATTGGCAAGTCCCTTGCTTCGACAGTGCGGCAAGGAGCGCACATTTTTGGCGCCGCTGCCGGGGATATGCCCTACACTAAGCTCGGTTAGCACTTTACGCTTCCTTGTGGTGCAATTTCTATCATAGGAAATGCAGGGAAGGAGTGTGTGGAAGATTTCTGTTTTTTGCGTTTTCTGCAATTGCTGTCAAGTTTCAATTTCTGCTATTGTCTGCGTTTTTTCACTTTCTGCAATTTCTGCATTTTCAAGTTCGGCGTTTTCAATTTCTGCAATTTTCTGCATTTCTGTCAATTTGCTGCAATTTCTGCGTTTTTTCTGCATTTTCTGCAATTTCTGCATTTTCTGCGTTTTTCTGCCATTTTTTCAATTTCTGTATTTTCTGCATCAACAAAAAATAAATAAATAAAAAATTGGGAAAAAAAAAGTTTTTTGAGAAAAAAAAATAATTTTGAAGAAAAAAAAATATTTAAAAGGAAAAAAATTCTGAAATTAAAAACGCGAGCGAGCGGGCGGCGAAATTTTTCGAAAATAAAAAACGTGACTCTTAAAACGGACGGGTTGGTTTGTATAAAAGATAGATCGGGATCGGGATCATTTTCCCAAGCCCAAGCCCAAGCTCATTTTCCCAAGCCCAAGCCCAAGCCCAAGCCCAGGCCCAGGCCTAAGTCCTCAGTCTTATGATATATACTAGACTCACTCTTATATATATACCCTACTCCCTCAAGAGAGAATGAGAGCATGTGGGACAAGTCCTCCACTCTCCTCCTTTCTCTTCCCACTTGCACCCTTAGACTTTCTAGTTTGGGCCTAGTTCCCTACTGGAAATTGACAGTTTTAGGGATTCCGAGGGCATAGAGTGACCAAACGGAGGGCTGCAAAGCACGGCACGACCCTCTGACCGATACGCTCGTTTTGAGCTATCACACGGCCCATTCCACGACACGCTCTAAAAAATCTAGCAAAAAAACAAACAAAAAACACGCTAAAAACTAATCACAAGGCCTCCTAGAGCAGCTTTTTGACACCTTAGGGTATCAAAAGCACATGCACTTACGCTCTGGGCGGGTGCTAGAACACGAGCATATTGAGGGTGCCTCTGTTCATACGGACACCCATTACCCATCCACGATAAGCTCTAGACCCTCAGCGGGGACACAAGGTAGCACCACCCAAGACCCTAAAATAGCCGCTAGTGATTCCTCCTCCGACTCAGAAATCATGGAAGCATACCCTACCCAAAACACTGAGAGAGAAGGCCATGCACCTCCCGAAGCTCCACAGCCTAGTACTAGTATGTTTAGCCGTTTCATGGAAACATTAGGTAGAGCTACTCGCTCGGAACCTGATGCAAATGAAGCACACGAAGGGGGTGGGGAAGTGGAATCTCCTTTCACATCGCACGTGGACCCCACACCCCCAAAGAGTGTCCATGTGGATATCCTACCAACTTCTTACCAAGAAGGCCCTGTTGAGCTGCCTCCTTCAGAAGTTCCCTCTAGAGTACCGTTGGTGGCAAGTAAAACCACGGGGAGCAACATTGCTTCTACCTCACAAGAAACCGTTAACACGTCGACTCTAGAAGGATTGTTCATTAATGATCATTGGACATACGACCTCCACACTGAGGTGTTGACGGATCTACACTCTGGCCACGCCTACCATGTAGGATGGATAGAGATTGTACAATCCACCTCTAGTGCCACGAGCATCGAAGATCAATAGAAAATGATCTGTAATGTTATCCATGGCATTATTCAATCAGAAAGGCAAAACCGAGGGGTAAATATGCTCTCAACTGGCCCCATGAGATTTCTGGATACGAGCAAGGCTCAACAGCCTACTCTATCACAAATGGAGACTCCTCTAATGAGCCCCATGGACCCATCTTACGTCATTTCACCTGGGGTCTCTATGCAATCTGAGCCTCCGAGCGAAAACTTTAGCTTCCCTAACTTGGCTCAACCCTCTATTAAGGAAAACCCAGTGCTCACTCCAGGGATAAGCCTGACAGAGAATGTACCGATGACATCTACGGTTAGCGCAGTGCCACTACCTAGTGTCGTAGTACCTAATATGGGGCCTCGACCGTATGTGCCTCTAGCCCCTTATGCACACATGGCCCCCACACCTCCAATTGTACCACTTGCTTATGCTCCTCGAGTGCCACTCCCTAGCTCTTATCCGAGTGGACCTATGCCCGGTTATGTTCCATATCCTGCATCATCTACACATATGCCAAGACCGGTACCCGTTCCTCTCCCACATATGATTCCAAGAGTACCTCCACCGGCCCTGCCTCCTCACATAGGTGACTTGGCAGCGTTTGCTCAAACCATAGGTCGATCTATCGCGGAAAATATGCGTCATGCATCTGATAGAGAGCCTAGAAGTAAGGCAGTACAAATTGCCAAACTCACGCAAAAATTCAATGGGGACGAAGATGCTAGGAAACACATTGAAGTGTTTGAACAAGTATGTGATTCCTTAGGGGAACGCAACGAACTACATAAGTGCAATGCCTTAAGCTTGACATTAAGTGGGAAGGCTGGAGATTGGTATAGGACCCTAAGGGTGGACGAGAAAACAATCTACCCTACCCTTCGAAGGTTGTTTCTAAAGGAGTACATACGAGAAGGTGTGCTTTGGGGTGTAGCATCTCAGCTACAGAAGGCCGAACGTAAGGAAGGAGAGTCAGTAAGGGACTTCATTAGTCGTCTAAAGCACTTAAACTCTCGCTGCCCTGTAAATGAGCGCTTCAACAATAACCAACTGCTTGATCGATTCATTCGAGGGTTGAGGAATGAAGGAATCTATAATGGACTAGTGATTAGAGGTATCACAACCTGGGAAGATGTCACTGCCAATGCAATCCAATTAGAGGACAACTTGATGATAGCAGGCATGAGGGTGTCTACTGACACGAGATCCACTAGCTCACAAGCCATTGAGTATGAACCCATGACTGCAAAGCCCATTGCCAATGAGCCAAAGGTATTTGAGACATTCTTGACAGACCTCACCAAGGCAATCCAAGAGTCTCTTAAGGATAATCGACCCCCTCAAAATAGTCACATGTATCCAAGAAGGGAGCAACAATGGTGTTCCATTTGCTTAGGTCCACATAGCACTAGTGAGTGCCCTACGTTTAGAGTAAAATTTAATGGAACTTGCAACGCATGTGGTAGGTATGGTCACCAAGCTAAGGATTGTTTCATGATCAAACGTATGATGGCAAATAGACCACCTGTAGCCTGGACGGATGCGCCTCGAGCTCCTGTATTGATGCCTACTCCACCTGTTGAGCAACTACCGCAACACATGGTCCCTAGATCTCAAAATGTTGTACAAGCTACACCGTTACCACCTCCTGTGCTAGGACCGCAGCCCCCGCATCCAAGAGTCGCCCCTATGAACCAAGTGGGTTGCGAGCCATCAAATGCTTATGCAGATGGTTGTGAGGAGGAAATAGACACTAGTATTGCCTACGGACTTGATACATTGGAAGAGTGTCCTATATACTACATGGAAGATTGTTGGGGACAAGTCAAGCCGGTTTATCAAGCTGCTGCTCTCGCATCCAGAGGTCAAAATATCAACACCCAGGCTAGGAGGCCACCTCTTCAATGCTACGAGTGTGGTGGACCACATCGAGTAGCGGAGTGCCCTATTAGGCTGCAAAAGAATGCTGCACAGATGCAAGTGAATCAAGGGAGCACGTCTGCAATGCCAATACTCACATGTAATCGTTGTGGCATAGATCACTTGATTGCCCAATGCCCCTATAACCCAAATGCACCTAAAATCACACCCCTGAATTTGGTCGAAATTGCTAGTGTGACATCGCCAATGCCACCCGTCGCACCCGCTTATGCGATTACACGGTCCATGCTTCAAGGGCCAGGACATATCCTCGAAGAGAGAGATACCGCGTCAGTTATCCAAGCAAAGAAAAAGAAGACACGAAGGAAGAAGTCGCAGAATACGGAAAATTCAAAGCCAAGTTCCAAAACAAACATAGGAACAGGAGATGACCCCGTGTATATGAATGACCTCGAGGATGATTCAGATTCAGTCGAGACAATGGAGACTAGAACCAATACCACAAAGGGAAAGACCGACAAAGAAAACCGTAACATGGAACCAAATAAAAACCGAATAAGAGAAAACCATAAAGAGCCTCTGAAAACACCACAAGTGGTTCCAAATCCAATCCAAGACCCCCAAGATAAATCGCAGGGGCAAAAAGGGAAAAATCGTAAAAAGAAGATTGGGACGTACCCAAACCCTGTAGACGAGATTAAGCAGGTGAAACATCTAAGAGGTTTAGTGGAGGAGACTCAAAGGAAACTAGAACCAGAACCCATGCAGGTCAAAATTCATGACACAGTGTTTCCCACGCAAGTTCATCCACCCCACATGAACCATAGACCGTTAGCCATATCTAGTATCATCCAAGAAGGGAGTGAGGACAGGACATCAGAAAGTGAGCATACACCCTTCTTGTTGGAAAGGATGTTTAACGAAGGAATACCTGATCCCATTGAGGAATATGAGATTCCATCCTCACCAGTTCCTAGTCAAGGACCTACACCCTGCAAAACGCCAATGAATGTTGCCAAACTAGTGGACTTCATGTCTTCTGAGGTCCGAACCACGATCATAGCAAAGCTGTATGGAGATCCTGAGTTATTCCTTGCACTTCGAGCATTCCTTAACGGAGAGCTACGAACGGGATTACCGCAGTTTGCGCAACCAAATAGGCCTGACTCGATTATGATTGATGAGGAAAATCATGTGCAATCACTTGACTTAGATGGACACGAGTCTGTGATTGAGGTACCCATTAACGAATTAGGGCAGTATTTTGAAGGCGACGAGTCTAATGCGACCCTACCCATCACTACCAAGGGATTAACTATAAAGGGAATTCTTGATGGTGGTGCGGGAGTTAGCATCGTTACAAAAGATTGTTGGGAATCCATGGGAAAACCCCGCCTCAGTGTTACTAACATTGTGGTAAAGATGGAAAATGGTACCATAGCCAAACCTATGGGGATGCTCAAGGATCTTAAGATCAAAGTTCTAGGACACAAGGTACGACATACGTTCATTGTAATGGATTTCTCTAAACACCTTATGTCATATGAAATGATTTTAGGACGACCATTCATGAGGGAAGCACAAATGGTTCACGATTGGTCTAAAAATCATGTCTATTTGCAATTCCAAGACTCTGTCCTTAGAGTGGATTTGGTGACTGGTAAGGTACACCCCTTAGGGAGTAAAACCATTATTGATCATCGCTCTGACACCACAATTCACTCGGCCCCTCTACAATATTGTTACACTTGTAAGAAGGATACAGACATTGGCCAAGATTCTCCTTACATGGATGTGTTACCGGGTATGACGGAATCAGACAATGTGGATTGGGTACACCTAGCATCAACCATAGACACTTGGGGAAATAGGGGGACGACCTGGGTAACACCTGAGGGGGATGAAATGCGTATACCCTTAAATATGCTACAAGCAATGCATATCGCTTCCGACAAGACTCATCCTAATGTAACGAAGAAAACATACAAGTGGGTCCCTAAAGCTTCTTTAGTGACCATAGCTAGTGCAAAAAAACAGAAGCCTTGTAAGAAACGTACCACTCGCTCCAAGAAAAGTAAGAAAATGTTGCTATGGATCCCTAAACGACTATTGGAAGGCCAAGGCTACTATCAAGGAAATGATCAAATCTGGGTGCCAAAACGTAGATTGTGCTCTTACCTATCACCTGACCCAAGTGAGCCCAATCCCGTAGCTCCAAAACGAATCAATGATCGTGAAAAGAAAAAAATCACAGAATGCTACACACCCGCTCTCGAGCTAGTTTGGGTACCAAAGAAAGAACGATTTGTTCCACCTAGCTCAGGAAGGGGGGAGTCCCATGAAGCTTCTAGCTCCTCATGTAATACATCCATAGAGGTAAAAGCTTCTACACCGCCTCCATCTATAGTAATGGACCTCAATGAAGCTACAAAAGAATCCACACCTCCCAGTGTTCAAGAATCACCTGATGAACCACTTCAAGTTCGATCCTGGGAGAGTACCTTACCACCGTTGCAACTTGACGAGGCACCTAGGGTAATAGAAAACTACTGGCAAAAATCCTCACCTATTACCAACTGGAATAATTGGTTTCAAAGGGTGGCAAGCTCATTTCAAACAGTATGATCTACCCAAGGAAGGGGGGAGTGTTTGCTGACAGTCCTCATTCATTTGTTTCCCTCTCAACCTTTTTCCCTGACCTCTCAATTCCGATCTTAGGGAATGTACATATAAAGCTTTATACTCACACAAAAAAAAAAAAAAAGAGCAAGAGCAATTAGCAAACGAGTATGCACATTAAAGTCAAAACATTGACTCAGACCTACACATGTCACATCTGGTACAGTGAAACAGAAACCTATGCCATAAAACACCTTTGATCCTCATCACTTGAGTGATGGAGGGTAGGTAAGATTAGTACGATAGGAGTGTTTCTGTTTTAGAGTTGAGAGATTAGCGAAGTTCTCTTTTTCCACTGATGTGCCTCCTGGAGGTATTCCTTTTGTTTCCTAGTGTGTACAGGAACGTGTTGCTGTGGTTAGGATTTGGACCTTCATGGAACCTTCAAATCAAGCGCGACCATCGACACAAACAGGTGTTTCTTGTCCATTAGCATTGCCCTTATCTTTTTTGCATCCATGTTTGTCTGCTTTGATTGTGATTGGTAGCATACTATTCAGCGCACTTGGCTTAGTATTCAACATTTAATTCAATGTAATGTTTTGTCATAATCACTTGTTTAGGTGTAAAAATCAAGCAGTCCGACTAAGCTAGTTTGACCAAGCTAGGTATTAGAAATCTTCTCTTAATACCATGGGGAATGCCTTCCTAATAAGCAATGGTTACTTAAGTTCTTAATCCGATTTAGGCAGCATTGTATGAAATGTACTAGGGCTTTCTAGTGGGCTTAACCCTAGTGACCTTTAGCTTAAGTATTATAAAGGGAGTTTACTAATGTGATGAGCCTGGGGAGTGTAACAATGTTATATGACCCCCCAAAGTTACAAAATTTAAATGCTGAAAATGAACAAACAAAAAATCAAAGTGCCACGATGTAAAATTTTAAGCTGGAAGAGAAATCTCAGCTTGATTTGGTACTTCACTCACATGTATCGCCTATGGTACTAGAGCCCTAGAGGTTCCCAGTGTGGGCGCTTTTCCTTGAAAAGCAAAAAACCCAAGGCATACAAAATAAGCACACACATCATAATTGAATCAATGTGAAAAGACCTTGGGGGGTCAAAGAAAAAGTAATCAGTCAGGCGATGATTTCATGAGAAATTCCTTTTATGGTAGCTTAACTACAAGGTTTTCTAGATATAGCCTCTAGTCAGCCCTCGAACATGAATACTTGGCTCTCGCGATTAAACAACTTAATTGACCACAGAAAGTTAAGAAGCTTACCCATGGTATTAATATTCGATCTCTAGTGCTTTTCGACCGTCAAATTAGCGACCCCAGACTTGTTTAATTTTCTACCTTTACATCTGTTTATGCATTTGATTACATTGCAATTTAATGTTCATTGCTATCAAATTGTTTGAAATTCTTTGACCAATCAATGTGTCTACCTAAAACTGCATATGCTTTTTAAGAGAATGCAATTACTGTGCCAATGTTGTTTGATTTTGCAGTGACTGAAGAAGGCTAAGGACATTCATCTCAAATGCTCTTCCACCTCGACGAACCAGCTTCAACTCAATAGCTTCCGAGGACGGAATCTACATCAGGACGGGGGGCATGTTAACCCTCACGGCTCACGGACACCCCATCACCTACGATGGACGTGTATTATGTATTCGATAGAGTCAGGTACCGGGCTTGTCGGTCCAATATATCTTGTGAAGGAGTCAGAGTGGGTCTCGCCAGTGGTCATAACCCTTAAGAAGAATGGGAAATGGAGAGTATGTGTTGACTACAAGCCATTGAATGCTGTAACCAAGAGGAATCACTACCCCTTGTCGTTTCAAGACGAAATCCTAAACCAGGTGGCTGGGCATGAGAGATACTCGATTATGGATGGCTTTTCGGGGTACTTTCAAATAGGGATTGCACTTGAAGACCACATTCATATCTCCATGGGGTTGTTTTGCTTACCGCCGGATGCCATTTGGATTAGTGAATGCATATGCTACCTTCCAAGGTTGGATGAACAGGTTATTTGGTCCATACTTGGGCCGTTTTATTAGGGTCTTCATGGATGATATCGGCTGCTACAGTTCAAGGTTAGAGCACCTATCAAAGCTCCAGTTATGCTTTCAAAGGCTTGATGAAGAAGGAGGTCAAGTGAACCCCAAGAAGTGCAAGCTAGCACAGCCTCGAGCGCAGTTGTTAGGTCATATGGTGTCGCAAAACGGTATAGAGGCGGATCCCGAGAAGGTGAAAGCGTTGGTGTTGATGGAGCCACCATCAGATGCTCAAGGTTTGGCTTCATTTGTTCATAAGCTGAAATATTTGTCATGTTTCTTTTGGATGATGTCGCAATATGCGCATCCTCTCAAAAGAGGGCTCAACAAGTGCATGGCTATGAGTGGGATGAGGAAGCTCAAGAGGCTTTTGATAGGGTCAAAGATATTTTGTGTCAGTTGCCAACGGTGTGTCCTCCCAATCAAGAGGACAACTTCTATGTGTCTATGACAGTGGGCACAGTTGCTATTGGAGCGGTTCTGCTGCAAAAGGTAGGGAGAAGCTACAAGCCGATATACTTCGAGAGCAGGGTGATTATCCCAGGAGAGGCTACCTACACCGAGGCGGAGCAGTGGGTGATGGATCTAGTCTTCGCTTGTAAGAAGTTTAAAGTCCATTTAATTGTGCGTAAGTTTTTTGTGTTGACAGCTAATAATCTATTGCCAGAGGTAGTGCTACATTTGAAGCCAGGAAGGAGGATTATGAAGTGGGTGTTGGAGCTACAAGAGTTCAAATTCGAGTTCAAGGTGGATCACACGAGTCGGTCTCACCTGGCAGACATTCTTGTCAGCAAGGCTATTGATTTTCCGGTCTATCCAAGAGTGGTGCGGGATGAAGCTAAGGAGGAACCTGACTTGGAGGATGCTTTTACTATGTGGTTCGATGGAGCATATCGAAGGGTAGTGCAGAAAGCAGGAGGAGGTGTGGTGATACACGACCCACATGGCAAAACTATAGTTTCAAAGGTGTATGATTTAGAGGATGTCCACACAAATAATGAGGCGGAGTATCTCACTCTACATTTGGGTTTGAAGCAGTGCATAGAGTTCCTCATTTCAAGGTTGGTGGTGAAGGGAGATGCATTGCTAGTCATCAAGCAACTATTAGGCCAATGGTAGGTAAAGCGTGATTCTTTGAAGCATTGGTTCTTTTCCATCAAAACGATGTTGAAGTCTTTTGAAGAGGTTCAATTCAAGCATGTAAGGAGAGAGTAGAATCAAGAGGCGGACCAACTAGCTAGCAGCAAAGTACAAGTACATGTTGCAGGTCTATATGTGGCCCCAACCACTTATGCAGGTAGAGAGACTCTAAAGGAGATTCAAGGCTTTTTGAGTACAGGGCAATGTTCAGAGGGTTTATCCAAGCTGCAAAAGAGAAGAGTGGTGCAAAAGGCCCGCAAATTCACATTGGTAGGTGAAGATCTCATAAACTACGGGCGTGACGGAGTGCTTAGAAGGGTGTTGTACAAAGAAGAGATAGGGATGGTTCTGGAGCAATGCCATGAAGAGAGCGGACACCAGGGCAAAGATCAGGTTCTGTTTTGAGTGCTTAGTGCAGGCTTTTGGTGGCCTTCCATTGTGAAGGACGTGCATTACTGGTGTAAGACGTGCCACGAGTGTCAGACTATAGGTGAAAGACAATTGGTAGCGGAGTCACAGGGTGCCATCGTCGCCTTCGAGAAGTGGGGTCTGGATGCTATAGGCCCTCTCCCAAAGTCTACAAGTGGTAAGAAGTACGTGGTGGTAGCCATTGACTACCTTACAAGGTGGGTCGAGGCCAAAGCAGTGAAAGAAGTAAATGCTAGTGTGGTGGCTCAGTTTGTGTTTGATAACATATGTTGCCGTTTTGGTGTTCCATGGGTGTTAGTTTCTGATAGGGGTCAGGGGTTTAGAAGCAAGCTCATGAGTGCATTAGTGGAAAAGCTAAAGATTCAGCACAGGTTTTCCTCACCCTATCACCCCCAATGCAATGGTCTAGTTGAGAGTGCTAATGGTCAAATTGTCAAAATGTTAACGAAGTATGTGTATAAGCAAGAAGCTGAGTGGGAAGCAAATCTAGAGAAGTGTCTGTGGGCGTATAGAACATCCTATAAAGTGGCTACAAACTTCACCCCATTCGAGCTTGTCCGGTGCTACCAGTGCATGCACAGCTAGGTGCTTTAAAGGGTATGTGGCGTGTCAGTGCCACTCAACAAGGAGTTCTACAAGATCGGATAGCCAGCTTGGAGGATTTGCAGATGGACAGAGAGGTTGTGGGAGACTATTATGTGAAGCAAAGAGAGAAGCGGGTTGCCAAGTTCAATCAGAACCTGCCGGACAAGAAGATAGAGGAAGGAGACCTGGTCATGAAGTATGAAAGCTACCTGGATTTCACATTCCAGAAGAAGTGGACGGGTCCATATAAAGTGAAGAAGGCCTTTCCGAATGGGACATATCAACTGGTAAGAGCAAATGGAAAGCTTCTTAGGAACAGGGTGAATGGTGGGCGGCTCAAATTGTATTTCGAGAGGGATTTAGTACCTAAAGTGCAGCAGATTATAGTCAAGGGGGGTGGGCAGCCCCCCTAAAGCATGTGGTGAGCGAGAGAAAGGAGATGAAGCTTTTTGTACATAGCCTTTACATACAGTTTTGGTTTTGTCAATGCTTTTAATCATCAGTTTGGTATGCCAGTTTTAAAGTTTGTACATATGCTTTTGGTCGAACATAAATGTTCGACGAGGGGGCTAGGCAATGATGGTATAGCTAAAGTCGGTTGAAGCTAGCAAGTGGTCTATGCCAGGCAAAGGGTACGGTCGAGTGCAGTGCAGAAGGCTGGGGCAGGTGCCAAGGCCCTTGGCAACCAAAGGATAGCGGGAAAGTATGCCTGATGCGGTTTTTTAGGCCAAAAGTGCTATGGAATGGTCCAGATGGGGTGGCAGATGAAAATGTCCAAAATGCCAAGTCAAAGCTCTAGAATGTGGATTTCAACATGCTCTAGAAGCCAGTCCAGACGGCTCTTCAAACGAAGCCCCGGTGTGCAAGATATTGCAGTTTAAAGAAAGAGTGTGTAGCAGATCCCCGACGGACAGGGCAGCTGGGGACAGGTGGCCCGGGCTGATGTCCGTGCATATGTGTGTAGTGCTCGAGTTATGGAGCATGCCTGTCTTCTCGGATTGCAAATCGGAGCTCTGGATAGCAAGATATGGCCATTAGAAGATTTTTCGGGGGTCGGGTCTGAGCCCACTTGGACGTATTGGAATTGTGTCATCTGGTGTCTTTTGAGCCTCGCCAAGGTTCTCGGTCGAAGTGTGTACCATGTGGAGCTAGCACGAATCGATGGCACATCAATCGGACACTCGGTCAGCTAGATGCAGCAGAACGAAGCAGTGGGGTAATGCCGAGAGAAAAACTTGGCAGATATTTTTTCACTTTTTTGGCAGCCTCAAATCGTGAACCCGAGGACTCTGAGTACGGTGAGCATGGGGAAAGTTGAAGTTGGGAACCGGCTCTATCGGTCAGGTTTGACAGACGGTACATAGGCCAACTGAGCAGAGAGTGGCCAACACTTAAGGGGAAACCAAAAATTAGTCTTTTTTTTGGGAAAAAAAGAGTTTTTTGGAGAGCCCTAAGGGCAACTTCTTCACAGGCCGCCACGTGTCGGAGCATTGCCCCACATACAGTGCCGGAGCAGTGGATTCCCGGGTACAAGATCTGGAGGGCTCCACCCTTTCGGTATGCATGAGGAGTAGGACCTCTGTGAAATCATGGCTATGGCGCCGGTGGCGCAGCCCGATAGGGCGCTGTGAACGGGGTTTCGCGGCGGTTTTGGAGGCGGCACAAGTCAGCGCAGTGGCGCGCCCGCGTGTGAGGCGGTTGGAGTTGTCGGATGACATGGCAGGGGCAGTTCTCGCGGCCTTTGGGCCCCCGAGCTTTTGAAGTAGAGATGGAGGGCAATAGCGACATTGCTATTGCCTCGCCCCCGAGGTAAGAGGTGAGTCCCGCAGTAGAGAAGGAGGGCGAGAAACTCCGAGGAAACCAAAGCAGGCAAAGCCAAGCGAGGCCAAGTGGCTGGGCAAAGGGGAAGACCAAAGAAGCCGGACAACTCAAAGGGTGCAAACCCAAGCCAAGTGCAAGGCCAAAGAGGACAAAGAGGGGTCGGCTAGAGGAAAGGGTGAGTCAAAGTCAAAAATGGAGCAGTGTAAGGTTGAAGCCAATAAGGGTAAAAATGAAGAGATAAAAAATAAAAAAATAATAAGCCTAGGGTGCAATAGCGACATCGCTAATGCCCCCCCCAAGTGCAAAGAGTGAAGAAGAGGGAGATAGAGCAAAGCGGCGCCCTCTTTCCCAAAAGATACCAATTCAAGGTGCCAGGTGGACCTATTAAAATGTAAATTCCCAAATTAAAAGCCCCCCCTTATAAAAGTCAAAAAAGGGGGTTTTTTTCTTGGCCTTTTGAGGTGCCGTTTGAAGCCTGCAAAGTGGAGTTCTCTAGCAAGCTAGCCCCTTTGTAACTTTTGCTTGAAAATGGCCATGGTGATGGCATTGCAAGCCGGTGTATGTGTTTTCTGAAGTGCAATCAAGCCACAGTTGCCTCCCGTGCTGTTGTTTCCCCTTCCCCCCTTCTCTTTCTCCTGCTTTCATGTCCCTCCTCGGTGCCGGCTGTGTGGAAGTGTGTGCCCCCCCGAACCGATGGTGTTTTGAGTGAGAGAGTGAGATTGAGTGGTTGTGTGCGTGTGTAAGGGTGGAGACAGGCAGTGGTAGTAGGTGTATCTAGTGTGGTGGTTTGTAGAGTGTGTGGGTAGTGGCGATGGAGCAGGCAGTGGTCTGTTAGTGTTGAGTGTTTCTTTGAAGGTGTTTTTTGAGAGGATAGGGGTGTTGTGAATGCCCTGAGCTATAGAGAGGCCCTTGTGTTTGTGCCGGGCGTGTTCCCCCATTCCCCCTCTCCAACGTCTTTTGAGTTGTGGCAAAGGGTTTGCCTGCAGCTTGAAGGGTGTTACCAAGAGGGCAGAATTGGGGTGTCTTGTGAGTCAGAAAGGGTGAGTTGAGCAGTGTGGGTGCATTTGTACTATAGGGTGTTTTTTTGCAAGGTGTGAGACAGTTGTTTTGTATGCTAAAGTAGAGTTGTTAGTGAAAATTAGCCAATTTGAAGGTGTTATTAGAGAGTTAGGGGTGTTGTGGAATCCCTGGCCTATAGAGAGGCAAACATTTTGTGTGCTGGGTGTGTTCCCTATTCCCCCTCTTCATCTTCTGGTGCCCCCACTGAGGAGCTATATGATGCTCCGATTTAAGGTTTGAAGCGGTGTTTTTAGCTGACAAAGTGTTTGGCTGATGGTCGAGGTGTTTGATAGTCGAGTTTGAAGCTGACAGAGATGGTGGAACAAGGTTTTGGCCCCATATTTACCGGCATTGAAGATCACGAGGATTGGTTAGAAAATTTTGAGTTATGGCTGTTGTCGATGCGTATATCGACAAATGAAAAAAGGTTGCAGATGGTGCCTCTGTTGATGCGAGGATGAGCCAAGGTGTGGTTCGATGGTTTAAAGAGAAGTGATCAAGAATCATGGCAAAGATTGCAAAGTCAGTTTTTGGAGCGGTTTTGAGAAAGTGATTATGGTAGAAGAAGCTGGTACAAGGCTGAAGGCTGTACACCAGGATGTAAGGAAAGATTTCTCCATTCTGATTGAGCAGTTTGAAGCTTGTTGGAAGCAGCTAGAGGTTGCTACTGGGGTCAAAAGCAACCAGTATTTGAAGCTTTCAAAGTTGTTGGATTTTTTGCATCCAAGGATTAGAGAAAAGGTCGAAGATGATGTAGATGCATACGAATACATGGTCTATCTGGCAAAGATAAAGATCAGAAAGATAAAGCAAAAGCTGGATTTGGGCATGCTAAAGCCAGCAGATTATATGGCTGCTTCGAAGGTAGCAAAGTGCTCTTTGGTTCAACCAAAGGTGGTTCCAAGTGCTCGGAGTGCCAAGCCTGTTGAGGTAAGACCTACTATTGGTTATGTTCCTTGGAGATTTCCAGTATGTGAAGTGCATGTGCCGAGGGTGGACGAGTTTGTCAACGAGGAGAAGCTCCATATTGAGGTGAACAAAGACGCAAAAGCGGTAGCAGATGTGGAGGTTCCAGTGGAGGTTGAAGAGGTAAAGCCTATTATTGTGGAAAGTTTGCATGAAAAGATAGGAGAATGTAATGAGGTTGCAGATACCAAGAGTTCAGGAGCTTATGAAGAAAGTGATCAAAGTCAGGAAGATGGTCAAGATTTTGTGGAGCAACAAGCGGATGAAGATGCTGACACGAAGTTGATATATGACGCCGATGATGATGAAGATATAAGATCTTGTAGCTGGGAGACAAGAGAGGAGAATGGAGTAGATGAGTCAACATCCTATGACAAAGAGACAGAGTCTGAGGAACCTAAGCTGGTAAAGATTAATCTACCCTCTTATGTGTTTGATGATATGGTAGTAGCCCATGTGCAAGAAGAGCAGGGAACAAAGCAAGCCCAAATGCTTGATGAAGGCCAAATGGAGCAGTTTAGGCCTACAGATGATGGAATGCAGGTCGGTTTGGGGGCTCGAGAAATTATGAGGAGCAGTTTGAGCGGGGGGTGTCCAAGTAGACATGATGAATTATTGTCGAGCGCTTTGGAAATCTGACCATGGACTGGGATCCTACAGGTTGGTGGAGTGTGTGGAAAACAATGGGATTTTGTAAAGTTTTTTGAGAGGGCATGGAGGCCATTTGATCCTGGGGATGCCACGTGGCAAGCAAAGAGATCCCATATGCACAACAGGCCCAATGGACTGGGGGGTATATCACCGGGAGTGTGGCGCCCGAATTGGGGTGTGATGAGGTTAGCACGAGCTCCATGAACTGAGGCTATGGAGCATTTGATTCAACGTTGTGCGAGCACTCACGGCGGCGATTTTGGGCGTGCCTCGTGGCGTAGGAGAGTGGCCGGCCGCAGGCGGCATTGTGGTGGCACTGTATGGTGATGTGGCACCCGCCACAGGCTTGTTCCCACGGCCCCCGTCTTTTTTGAGAGTGAAGGAAAAAGGCGCCCCCCCCAATAGCGAGGTCGCTATTGCTTCCATAGGGGTGGGGTCCCGTAGTGAAGGTAGTGAGAGAGAGGAAATTCCATTAAGGGAGGGGTCCCGTGAATAGTGAGCTAGAGCAAGGGAAGTTAGTGCAAATTAGCCAATTTGAAGGTGTTATTAGAGAGGTTAGGGGTGTTGTGGAATCCCTAGGCTATAGAGGGGCAAACATTTTGTGTGTTGGGTGTGTTCCCTATTCCCCCTCGCCAACGCGAGTCGGGGGGGGGGGGGGGGGGGGGGGACAAAAGGGAAAATGAGAGGATTTTTTTTGTTTCAAATTTATGGATCCCCAAAAGAGTTTTCCCTCGAACTTGTGAGTCAATAGCTACAAAGATACATGCAAGAACTAACACTGCTTTGTATCAATTGCTTGTTTTGTGATTATAGCTCATTTTGTTGAGGTATGAAAGCTATAAAGACTTTGTATAGATACAAATCTACATGGAGAACCTAAAACAACTTTATGACCATGTTTTTTGAGTAATTTAGATGGGTCATAATTGGACAAGTAGGTAGAGTGTAGGCTGAACGGGCACATAGTTTGAAAGTCCAACTAAGACATCTTGAGGGTACATCTAGTTATCAACAAAAGTGGTTATTTAGAACGTTCCCAATCATTATGCTACACACTCTTTGACTAGTTTTACTCAATTAGATCATGTGAGACCTAAATTCTATATTTAAGATAGGGGTGTGCTAGTTTTTTGCATTGGTTGTATAAGCGTAGCAAGGGGGGTCATATTCCCTAATATGAGTCGTATATAGGGGTTGTATTAAAGTTGTCAGCTTGTAGGTGGTGTTGGATAAGGGGAATGGGGGAGCACACCCTACACAATAGAAAAGGACTCTCTATAGCTCAGGGTATCCATAGCACCCCTATCCTCTCAGAAAATTCCTTCAAAAACACACTTCTCACTAGCAAACCATCGTCTGCTCAACTTCCACTTTTCACACACTCCATGAATCCACTACACAACGCAGACCTCCTGCCACAGTCTGTCTCCTCCCTTACACACAAACACACACACACACACACACACACACACACACACACACACACACACACACACACACACACACACACACACACACAGCCACTCAATCTCCCTCTCTCACACAAAACACCATCGGTCCGGGGGGGCACACACATCCACACTGCCGGCACCGAGGGGAAACACTAGAGTAGGAGAAACAGAAGGGGGGAAGGGGAAATGACGCAAGAGCAAACACAATGGAGTCTTCACCACTGCTCAAACACTCTTTACAACTCATTTACATCAAACGGCACACCCACGTGGTCTCCAGGAAAGAAAACATGCACTTGGGGCTTTGCAGGCACACACCTTTGCACAAAAAAATCGACCCAAAGACTCTCACACACACACTCTATCTTGGCTCACTGCAGGCTCACCGGCTCAAGGCCCTCCTCAAGAAGCCTACTTTGGTAAAAAGGCATGAAAAATGGCTCAAAAATGGTTTATATATGGGTGCCCCTTTCAATTTGGGCATCTGGTCTCTGATTGGTCCACTTTGCATCCACATTTGGTAACTTTGGGTGAGGTGGCCGCCTCTCACTTCATCTGCTCTCTCTTGCTCTCTTTGCACTTGAGGGGGGGCATTAGGAAGGTCGCTATTGCCCCTAGGCATTGTTTATTTTTTATTTTTTTCTTCTTTATTTTTACCCTTTGGGGGGGCTTAGCTTGCACTGCTCCTCTTTTTAACCTTTGTCTTGCCCATGCCCAGCCTTGGAAAGGCTTTCTATCCTTGATTTGGTGCCCACTTTAAACTTGCCTTTTTGTCCTTGCTTTTGCTTAACCTTGGAATGAGATCGCCTGGTGGCCCCTTGAACTCTCACTCTCTCTCTCTCTTCTCTCTCTCTCTCTCTCTCTCTCTCTCTCTCTCTCTCTCTCTCTCTCTCTCTCTCTCTCTCTCTCTCTCTCTCTCTCTCTCTCTCTCTCTCTCTCTCTCTCTCTCTCTCTCGCGGGACTTACCCCCCACCATGCCTTGGCTGCCTCTCACTCGCGGGACCCCTCCCCTAAGCAATAGCGACGTCGCTTTTTTTTTTTTGGGGGGGGGGGGGGGGGGGGAGGGGGGGGTTCTCATCAAAAAAGGTTGGTCCTCAAGGTCCACGGGCACTAGCCCTTAAGAGCATGCCACATCATCATTGTAAACAACAGCCGCCACCGCTAGCCCAGCGGGCGCACTCACAGCGTCGCCCCTCCTCCTCCAAAACCTGCACCTAGTGCCGCCTGCACGCTTTCAATACCACCAACAGTAGCACCCCACGGGATCCAATATCACCGCAGCTCCAAGGAGTTTCCTCGCATCACACACGACTCTAGGATGGCTCACACCCCAGCCTAAATAGCACGCCGGTCCACCCTTCTTCCTTGCATATGGGACTTATGCCGACCACGTTGTCGAAAAGTGTGCGGTCTAGCTAGGAAGGTGCAAAACCTCTAGCTGTGAGAGTTCGTGATGAGAGTCACAAACACTTTGTGAAAACACGTTTGTGGAGAATCACAAACCCTTTTTCCAAGGGTGACAAAAAAAATATAAGAGCGTTCGTGACAGCAAAGTCACAAACCCTCTTTCCTATCGTGCTTGGAGTCAGCTTGTTTTCGTAGTCAAGATTATGATGAGAAAATCACCAAATCACATTCAATTTCACTTTAAAAGAAAATTTAAAAACACTAAAGTTTCAGCCATGAAACCTCAATGCTCATACAAGCACAATTCTCAATCAAAACCCACACCTCTTTAATGGTATCATGTATCCTCGCCCCCAATTACATGGTAGTAACATCAAACAGTTGAAAGGAATACTCGAGCTTCCACCTTCATGGAGAACATTTGATGAATTTGTAGAGATATAAGTGCTTCTACAGTGAAGCCCACACACCATTTTGATAAGGGGAAACCCTAATTCACTCCCTCACTAGGTCAGATACAAGATTACAAAGAGGCAGGACTGTCCTACACATAGATTGAGCAACCATGGAAGCCATTACACAGTAGAGCAAAATTGCTGGTTTTTCTATAAAAAGAAGCCCTCTCTCTCTTTCCCACATAAATATGAGCTGATGTGTCAATTTTTGGGCCATTTTGCCACTTTGGCCAAAACTAGGCCATTTTCAACATATTTTTTACCCAAAAAATATCATTTTTTATGCGAAAAATCCCAAACAGAGTCAGAAAAGTCCCTCATACTAAATTTGTGGAATCATTCGCATAAGCATAAAAAGCATAGATAAGCATCATTTTTCATAAATATACCATTTTGTTTCAGTTTTCATGCAATTCTACAACAGCACCTGTTAGCTGCTATTTTTGGCAGTTTTTGTCCGCATCAGTCTTTATAGGCGAGATGAGTGTGCCACCATGAAACACTTGGAATACGTACATTGCCAAACCAAATTAGCAATCTTATCAAGTGGGAAAGCACGCAAAGGCGCCACATCCAGGGCCACAACTCCACGGATAGGTATGTACATGATAGCGACCGCAGTAGGCGCTTCAACATAGACCACAATATGTACATGATTTCTTTTCTTTCCATGCATTGAGAAGTTTGAAAAGTGAGGTGAATGTTTTTACTTCACACTGTGTATGTACCACGGCATGACATCCACCCCCTCTAAACCTACACATCCTCCGGTATGTGCCAACTTGATTGCTTCTTTGTTTGCATACGCCTTGATTGTAAACATCCAATGAGAGACACAATAAGCATATGGTTCCCACCTAGATCATCGGGAAAGCATACAATCTTTCTGTTATAAGAGCACAACCATATGATAATTAATGAACTCCTTGGATTGATAGGCATAAAGTTAGAGGGACATACATCAAGAACATCAAAGCATTTCCCTCTATCAAAGGGCATATAAGTACACCAACAAAGACCAAAAGCATCATAATGTCCTCCTGGGTCATGTGGTAATATAGGAAAGTCCCACATATGCCACATACCATTAATTTCTAGTGAATTTGCATCACCTCCTCTAGTATCCAAAATTTCAGCATGCATCCCTAAATCATCAAGCTCCATATTACCCATTACCTCATTTGGGGCCTCATAAGCTACATGGATAATTTCTTTTAGAGGCATGAAATCTTGTAAAACCTCACCCACAAATATCATAAGATCTACCTCATGCTCATCTCCTTCTTTTTGTAGGTCACATACCTCATTGTAATTTTGAAAACCCCTATCATAAGGAGCTTGAAATTCCTCCAAAGCATCATCCAAAAGAGCAATAAGCTCCATTTCCTCATGTTCATGTTGTCCCAATTCATGACATGTTTGACATCTTTTAGGACCCTTGTTGTATGTGGCATGGAAACCATCCAAAGCTTCATCCAAAAGATACATAAGATCCTCTTCAATTGGACCCTTTTGAGAGCATATCCCATGCTGCAGTGGATCCTCATCACATGTGGTATGCATATAGGCCATATTTCCTTCACACTTTTTCTTTATCATCAAACCCTCTTTCAACTACCTTTGTACTTCAATCTCACAGAAATCATCATGCTTCACAAAGATAGAAGTCGATTCTTTTTCCATTTCATCATAGTAACCCTTCCACTCATTGGTAGAAGAGGGTGGTTGCATATCAACTTGCACCCCCTCCAAACAAGAGCCTATGACTTTGAAATATATCTCATCCACCATCCACAAGCATATGTATCACATTGAAGAGCATTGGCATCACAAAAAGTATTATCTTCACTTGGAGATTTGTGAACCTCTTTGAACCATGAACCGACTTCCAAATCACAACACTCTATGTCATCCTGGGTCATATCATTTTGCATATTTACATGTCCTTGGCTAAATCCATGCTCTACCACATGATTTACAACATCTTTATCATCCTTTTCTTCACAACATGACAATTTTTCAATAACCAATTCACCAGAAGCACTGTAACATCACAAAAAGGAATCCCTTCTAGTAATCCCCAATAGAAATTGAGCTCACATAAGCATCTTTTGTAGATTGAGTGGCATCCATAGATCTATGTGCAAACTCCATAACATCACACAAGGAAGCACAATTCTCATGTGCCAAAACTGAAACACTAAGTTTTGCATAAATAACTTTGACTACATCCTCATATTTTGCATGTAACAATGTTTTGTCCTGTTGAAGGCAATCATCTATTATAGATTCTAGCTTTTCATGAATTTGATTGCGATCAATTGTATAGCATGGTATTTGTATCAATTTGTTACTCTCAACATCCTGCAAAACATCTACTTCTATAAAAGCAATGCACTCCATTTCCCTTTCCATAAAGCCCAAGGTTTCTTGTGTAAAAGCATTTGAAAAAGTATTTCAGTTGTCTCCAGATTCCTTTGCAATCTCTTGTACTTGCTGATAGAAATTTGGAGCCACTAACTGCTGAAAGAACATAATCATCAATCTTTCAGGAACCCCTTGAACCTTCATCTCCATTGCATAGCACTCAAGAAAGCCTCTTGGGTCATAACCCTCAAAGACATTACATTTCTCATACACCACACTCAATGCAGTCCCCACTGCTTCTTCCATCTGCATCACTTTAGTAAGCTGAATTTTGTTTCACTCTATATTTTCTATCCTTGCTAGAATCACATCATGTACATCCAGCTTTATATCAACATAAACCCTCACCCCAGCTGCTTCGCGTCGAGTTCACCAGAAATATCGGAAGGTGTGCGGTCTAGCTGGGAAGGTGCAAAACCTCTAGCTGTGAGAGTTTGTGATGAGAGTCACAAACACTTTGTGAAAACACGTTTGTGGAGAATCACAAACCCTTTTTCCAAGGGTGACAAAAAAAATATAAGAGCGTTCGTGACAGCAAAGTCACAAACCCTCTTTCCTATCGTGCTTGGAGTCAGCTTGTTTTCGTAGTCAAGATTATGATGAGAAAATCACCAAATCACATTCAATTTCACTTTAAAAGAAAATTTAAAAACACTAAAGTTTCAGCCATGAAACCTCAATGCTCATACAAGCACAATTCTCAATCAAAACCCACACCTCTTTCATGGTATCATGTATCCTCGCCCCCAATTACATGGTCGTAACATCAAATAGTTGAAAGAAATACTCGAGCTTCCACCTTCATGGCGACCGTTTGCTGAATTTGCAGAGATTTAAGAACTTCCACAGTGAATCCCACACACCATTTTGATAAGGGGAAACCCTAATTCACTCCCTCACTAGGTCAGATACAAGATTACAAAGAGGCGGGACTGCCCTACACATAGATTGAGCAACCATGGAAGCCATTACACAGTAGAGTAAAATTGCTGGTTTTTTCTGTAAAAATCATCCCTCTCTCTCTTCCCCACGTCCATATGAGCTGATGTGTAAATGTTTGGGCCATTTTGCCACATTTGGACCAAAACTAGGCCATTTTCAGCTCATTTTTACCCAAAAAATACCATTTTTTATGCGAAAAATCCCTAATGGAGTCAAAAAAATCCCTAAATTTGTGGAATCACTCACATAAGCATAAAAAGTGTAGATAAATATCATTTTTCATCAATATATCATTTTGGGTCACTTTCCATGCAATTCTGCAACGGCACATGTTAGCTGCTATTTTTGGCAGTTTTTGTCCGCATCAGTCTTTATAGGCGAGATGAGTGTGCCACCATGAAACACTTGGACTATGTACATTGCCAAACCAAATTAGAAATCTTATCAAGTGGGAAATCACGCAAAGGCGCCACATCCAGGGCCACTACTTCGTGGATAGGTATGTACATGATAGCGACCGCAGAGGTCCACAGTAGCCGCTTCAACATATACCACAATATGTACATGATTGCTTTTCTTTCCATGCATTGAGAAGTTCGGAAAGTGAGGTGAATGTTTTTATTTCACACTATGTACATACCACGGCACGACAACGTGGCACCTGCCCGTGAATAGTTTCCAAGGAGCCCCTTTACTTAAAAATGCTCCACTAAAAACCTCTCCAATGGTAAACGTTTTGGTCTTGTTTAACTGGTAACACCTCCTTGCTCACATGCTCAATGAGCAGTCTATCAAGCTCAGTGGGAAGAACTCCTTGCCGGCTCTGCACCACATGAAGCTCGTCACATTTCAGCCTTGGTGTGCCTTCGAACAATGCGTGCAAAAAACCAAAAAAAATCATCTGACACCCCGCTCTCATTGCCAACTGCCGAATTGGACTTGCAATAACTCCCCGCTCCGAGCTCGGATTGGGATTATATCAATTCCTCCTAGCTCCACATGAGTCATAAAATCACCGAGAACCTTTGCGACGCCAAAAAGATGCCAGATAGTGCATCCTTTGATTCTGGCAAGTGGGCTTAAACCTAGCCCCCAGAAAAAATTCAATTGACCATAACTTGCTAACTAGAATCCAATTCGCAATCTGAGAAAACAAGCATTCTCCATAATTTGAGCTCTACAAATGTATCCTCTAACATCCACTTGGGCCACCTGTCCCTAGCTGCCTTGCCCGTCGGGGATCTGCTAAACCTTCTATCTTTGAACTTCAGTATCTTGCATACTAGGGCTCCGTTTGACGAGCCGTTTGGACCAACTTCTAGATCACACTGAACACTACATTCCATAGCACTGACTAGGCACTTTCTGCACCTCCATCTGCTATCCCATCTAGAACATCCTTTAGCTCTCTTGGCCTAAGAAATTGCTTTAAGCATACATTACAGCTACCTTTGGCTGCCTAGGACCTTGGTACCTACCCTAGCATTTTGCAATGCACCTGCCTGCATCCTTTGCCTTGCATAGACCACTTTCTAGCTCAGACCAACTTTGGTTGCACCATCATTGTCCACCCCCTTGTTGAACATTCATGTTCAACCACACATGGGCTTATTGCACTAAAACTGCACATCAAAAACAAATTCTCTGCACACAACACAAACACATAGTATATGTACATAAACTGGCACCTGCTACTTGCTTCTTTGTTCATGCGGGTTGCCCAACCCCCTGCTTTACGTGTCATCAACCGCCTGGGTCATACACCTTGCATTGGTCTTCCATCCACTTGCAACACCTTTGCATAGTGCCCCACCAAGGCACATAATCAACTACATAGCCAAATTGCTAGTATCATACCTCCACCACTCCAAGCACTCATTAGCAAACTACCCACTCGCAACAAAGCACCTCCAAGAACACCAAATAGAGCACCTTCATGCTCACCATTCCGCTCAATCAACACTCCTGACATATCTGACCCACCTTCACATGCATGTAAAGCTAGATCCTCATCTAACAGATCTTGTACCTCTTCAACAGCCCACTGCACCACTACTTTGATCACCATTCCTTTCAACCACCACTCATAGACCTCCTTGGAAAGCTTGGACACCACCTTGAAATCCGTATCACATGCCATAGAGTGCACTGACTCCATAGGAAGCACCTCTATCTTTGACTCCTTACTGTCCTTCTAACCTACCATGCACTCAATTCCAGCATCGTCAGGCTCTTCCTCTTCATCAGGCCCTTCAAGGTCCATAATCACCACCTGCTTGTCGACTACAACCACATGCTCTTCTATCACTGCATCATGCTCTTCCAAGGAAGAGAGAAACGCATCCTCTATCGCATCACCCTTGTCTGCAAACCACACTCTTTGGTCTTTACTGCACTTCAATGGAGCTTCTACAGTCGCACTCAAACTTGGTAGTACATCCTTTGTCCACTCTGGAACCACCTGCCCTTCCTCCACAATTGGAACCACTCTAGCCGGAATCCTTGGCATAGGAACCACTCTGTCTCTCTGTAGCCAAAGAACCCTTGGTTCTTCTTGCACTTGCACTTCTCTTTGTACCACCCATGGCTTGGCTACTGCCGCATTACACTGCTTTGGCATCACTGCACCTTGCAAACCTTGCCTAGCTTCACGCTTCTTCAAAATATTTTTGGTACGTCCTTTCGCTAGAGCTATTGCCTCTTCATACGACATCGGGTCATTCATCTCCACCTTATCTCGCACTTCTTTATGCAAGAAATCCATGAACTTACTCGACTTTTAAAAATTGGCATTTTTTGCAGCAGTTACCTTAATCAATTTTCCCCAAAGGGATTCCAACTCCCATTGGAATGCTTGAAAATCACCTTCCAAGCTTTGCTTCAAACCATCCAGCTTACGCTTTACTTCATCCAGTTACGCGTCCACTACGAATTTTCTTCAAAAAGCCGCCTCCAAAACTTCACAATCTTCCTTTTCTTCTTCACCAAGGGTATCAAACCATAGCCTTGCTTTACCATGAACTAGGAGCGGGAACACCTGTATCGCACCATCTTCTCTTGATAGACCACTTTCCAACACAAACAATCCATAGTCTTGAAGCCAGGTTTCTGAATCTTTGACCTCAGTGAAATAGGGAAATCTCGCCCAAGACATCACTAGCAGCACCTACTCTTCAGAGGCTACACCTTGGCATCACCAAAATCACCGCTTTGCCATCAACTAGGAGCATTAGTATACTCCTTCGTGGGAGCACCAGAAGATGGAGAGGGGTAATGGGGGAACACACCCGACACAACAACAATGGCCTCTCTATAGCTCAGGGTATCCACAACACCCCTATCCTCTCAAAAAACACCTTCAAAAACACACTTCTCACTAGAAGACAACCGTTTGCTCAATTTCCATTGCTCACACACTCCATGAATCCATTACACAACACACGCCTCCTCCCACGATCTATCTCCACCATTACACACGCACAGATCCACTCAATCTCCCTCTCTCACACAAAACACCGTCTGTCCGAGGGGGCACACACATCCACATTGCCGGCATCGAGGGGAAACACCAGAGCAGAAGAAAGAGAATGGGGGAAGGGGAAACGACATGAGAGAAAACACAGTGAAGGCTTCACCATTGCTCAAACACTCTTTACAACTCATTTTCATCAAACGGTGCACCTATGTGGTTGTCAGGCAAGAAAACACACACACTTGGGGCTTTGCTGGCACACACCTCAGCACAAAAATGCCAACCCAAGGACTCACACACACTCTCTATCTTGGCTCTCTGCAGGCTCACGGGCTCAAGGCCCTCCTCAAGAAGCCTACTCTGGCAAAAACGCATGAAAAATGGCTCAAAATGATTTATATAGAGGTGCCCCTTTCAATTTGGGCATATGGGCTCTTATTGGTCCACTTTGCATCCACATTTGTTAACTTTGGGTCAGGTATCCGCCTCTAGCTTTGTATGCTCTCTCTTGCTCTCTTTGCACTTGAGGGTGGGACATTAGCGAGGTCGCTATTTCTCCTAGTCATTTTTTATTCTTTATTTTTACCCTTTGGGGGGGCTTAGCTTGCATTGTTCCTCTTTTTAACCTTTGTCCTACCATGCCCAGCCTTGGAAATTCTTGCTACCCTTGCATTTGGTGCCCACTTTAAACTTGCCTTTTTGTCCTTGCTTTTGCTTGCCCTTGGAATGAGCTCACCTGGTGGCCCTTGAACTCTCTCTCTCTCTCTCTCTCTCTCTCTCTCTCTCTCTCTCTCTCTCTCTCTCTCTCTCTCTCTCTCTCTCTCTCTCTCTCTCTCTCTCTCTCTCTCTCTCTCTCTCTCTCTCTCTCTCTCTCTCTCTCTCTCTCTCGGGACTTACCCCCCACCATGTCTCGACTGCCTCTCGCTTGCCGGACCCCTCCCCTAAGCAATAGCGACGTTGCTATTGGGGTGGGGGGGGGGGGGGGGGGGGGGATTCTCTTCAAAAAAGGCTGGGCCGCAAGGGCCACGGGAACTAGCCCTTAAGAGCACACCACGTCATCACTGTCAACAACAACCACCACTCCTAGCCGAGGGGGCACGCTCACAGCACCACCCCTCCTCCTCCAAAACCTGCACCTAGCGCCGCCTGCGCGCTTTCAACACCACCATCAGCAGCGCCCCATGGGGTCCGTCATTGCCGCAGCTTCAAGGAGCTTCCTTGCATCACACATGACTCTAGGATGGCTCACATCCCATCCTAAATACCATGATGTTCCACCCTTCTTACTTGTGTATGGGACTTATGAAGACCACGTGGCACCTACCCGTGAATAGTTTCCAAGGAGCCCCTTTACTTGAAAATGCTCCAAAAAAACCTCCCCAATGGTAAACTTTTTGGTCTTCTTTAAGTAGTAACACCTCCCTTCTCACATGCTCAATGCGTAGTCTGTCAAGCTCAGTGGGAAGAACTCCTTGAATTCTCTAAACCACATGAACCTCGTCACATTTTGGCCTTGGTGTGCCTTTGAACAATGCGTGCAAAAAACTAAAAAAATCATCTGACACCCCAGTCTCATTGCCAGTTGCCGACTTTGACTTGCAATAACTCCCCACTCCGAGCTCCGATTGGGATTCTGTCAATTCCTCCTAGCTCCACATGAGGAATAATATCACTGAGAACCTTGGTGAGCCAAAAAGATGCCAGATAGCACATCCTCTGATGCGGGAAAGCGGGCTCAAACCTGGCCCTCGAAAAAAATTCAATTGGTCATAACTTGCTAACCAGCACTCCGATTTGCAATTCGAGAAGATAGGCATGCTCCATAATTTAAGATCTACATATGTATCCTCTGACATCCACCCAGGCCACTTGTCCCCAGATGGCATGCCCATGGGGGATTTGCTAAACCTTCTATCTTTGAGCTTCTATCTTGCACACCGGGGTTCCGTTTGACGAGCCGTTTGGATCGGCTTCTAGAGAACATTGAACACTACATTCTAGAGCAGTGACTTAGAACTTCGGGCACCTTGATCTGCTATCCCATCTGGACCATCATTTAGCTCTCTTGGCCTAAGAAACCGCTTCAAGCATACATTACAGCTATCCTTTGGCTTCCCAGGACCTTGGTACCTGCCCTAGCCTTCTGAACTGCACCTGCCTGCAACCTTTGCCTGGCATAGACCACTTTCTAGCTCGAACCAACTTTGGCTGCACTAGGGTCTCATTTTATATATAGAGTGAATACCGGGGGGCTGGATTATCTACCTTAAATTTTGTAATCAATAGTTTCACACCGCAAATGGTGGATGCCTAGGGAGAGACACATATAACACATTACATGGTGGGTTGAACACTTTATCGTTACAGTAAAAAAACATAAGTGTTTGAACTAAAGTTTTATAATTTTTTCAGCACATTCTTTTTTCTCATAGCTTATTTTTTTTGCCACATTCGGTTCATTGGGCATCTACAGTAGCCAAGGAATGGAGCGCTCACACTATCAAGCAAAAGAAGTGTACTCTAAAAATGCACAGCATGGAGGTGTGAGGAAAAAGAGCACTAGACTACACAAAATGTTCACTTAGTTCTACAGAGTTGTAGCAGTGAGAGAAAGGAATAAGACTAGAGTGCAAAGAAGTTTGAAACACAGAATAGACAAAGTGGCTAGCGTGAGGCGATCACAACCATATCATGTTTCTAGTGCAAAAGATTGTTAGAAGCGGCTAACGGCTACACCAATTATGCACCAAGTTGTGGATATGTTATGAATGTACACAATATTTACTTTTCATTGTATAAGGCTTGGGCTCATTTAGGAGTTCCAAAGTTGTATGAGTCTATGCTAGAGAGCTCACTTTATCCCATAGTTGAAGGGTTTGAGGCCCAAAACTATAAAAGAGCCCTATGCTTAATGAGAGGTCATTCTTGAGTGGTCCTTTTGAGAACTCTCTCCCTAGAGGAGGTCTTGATGGCCTAGCCTTTGAGCTTAATGCCCATGCTTAGAAGGTTAGTGCTAATCACATGTAATTAGTGTAATCCTCTCTTAATTAATCTAGTCTTCATTATGTTGTCAATCATGTTTCTCTACTTTCCTTCATTGTTTGGAAGTGTTGATCTTCTCTAATCTAACTCTTACTTATGCTAAGCTTCTCCGATTAGTGGAGTCCTTATCTAACTCTCTCGATTAAGTGGAGTGGGTGTACTCGTGATTGAGGGATTAGAGTTGTCCTCTAATGGTGTGCTTGTGTGTGTGTAGGTTTAAGAAGCCTTGAGCTTAATTTGATTATGTGTGACTTGATTCGGACACCATGATGGGTATGGTTGGGGTGGCCGACTTGAATGCGATCTTGTGTGCTTAATCGTCAATGCATATAATTAGAGTTGTGCTTGAGAGATTCCAAGATTAGTGTGTTTCACTTCGTTGCTTGATGTGTGTAGACGATTGCTTGAAGTGATGCTTGATGTGCGATTAGCATTAGTTGATTGGGATGATTTCTAATTGCATTGGAGGATGCACGCTCTTGAATCCTCTCAATCTTTGCATCCGATGACGCTCTCGCACATTCTTTGTGTGATGCCTCCAAGCCCTAGCCGGGTCATGCTCTCTCTCTCCGGATTGATAGATTTGTGGGAGATTGCCTATGCTATGGCGAGCCTCCAACATCGGCGCTGTTGCCGGGGACGGGTTGCCTAAGCTAGTGGAGTTGAGGTTGCAAAAGATAAGAGTAATTGGATTATCAATTTCTTGTAACTAGGTAGGATTTGGTTTGTGTGTAGTGTAATAGGTCTAATTAGATGTGTATAGAGTCATTTCACCCCAAAAACCGCTAAATTCTCTTTTGATTTTGCTAATTTTTCACTAACCTTGACTAATTTTGCATCCCATTCATGCTAATTTCGTGCTAATTGTACTAATTCCATGCTAATTGTGCTAACCTAACCACTAATTTTGATTTGGAATGTATGCTAAATCCCCTTAATTGAGGAGGGTCATCACTCTTAATTGCTCTAATCTATGCCTAATCATGTGACTGAGTGTTGATTTTGGTCAATTTTTTGATCAATTTTGGACCGAATCGGAGTTGCACACATGTATGTGCATGATGGAATCGTCGAGTGGAGCAAGGATTAGCTTGGATGCAATCAATTGTAAGTGGATTGACCTACTCCGTTCAATTTTTGATTGATTAAGTTGATCCCATTGAGTTGCTAAATCATTGCTAAAATTAGGTGTGTGTGCCTAATTGATGGAATTTATGCCTAATTTGATGAAATTAGAAGGAAATTGGAATGAAATTGGATGACTAGATGCTTGAGGAATGGTAGTTTTGCATGAATTGTGTGTGCAAATCACTAAATTGATGCGTATGTGAGGCTATTCCGGTCATGGAGTAAGCCTAATTGCCAAAATTTGGGCAAGATTTGAATGTGTGTGCCTATGCAATGGTGCTTGATTATCCAATTTGGATTGAATGATTGGTGTTGATCACTAGTCATGATGATTGAATAGACCTAAACCTTTGTGTGTGTATCGTCAAATCAATTGAGATAAATGACTCAATTTGTGCACAATTGAGAATGATTTATGAGCATTTCCATTACGATGTATGCCAAATTGATTAAAGATGGTAAAAAATGCATTAATTTGTGCGATCATGAATTTCCATAATCAAGTGTGCATAGCCTTATGAACCAAAATGAAAGAAAACCAATATGGGATAGGAGAAATCAAGATTGCAATGATTATATGAATGGTCTTGCAAAGAAAACATTTTTTGCATGACATTTTGCGTATACAATGCATGATTTGAAGTCGTTTTTCGATTGGAAAAGAAAATGAATCTGAGCAATTGATTTCATTTTGCGGTGTGTGCATTAGCATGCACGCATTTGATGTGCCCAATTGCACCCATTTCAATGCCAAGCTTGTTTTGAGCGTGAACGTGCTCTTAGTCAATTTTTTCAACCAAAAAAAAAGAAAAAAGAGACATTAAAAAACAATTTGAGCCAAACACACACACACACCCTTTTTTTAGCTAAAAGCCTGGCAAGTCTGGCCACTTGCTTGGGCGCAAGACAAAACACAACACACACACACCCAATCCGACTTTCTCTCTACCATTTGCTTGGCTTGTAGTACAACTCACCCACACACACACTTTTTGTGGCGCGCTCCAGCATCAAACAAAAAAAACACAGCCGGTTTGGCTGCTTGCCGGACCCCACGCCAACACACACACACACATTTGCTTCCGGCCGCAGCTCGTGCTCGACATTAGTGGCGCTGGCTTGGCGAACCCTAAATGCGTGCCCACCACTTGCATACACTCCTCCTTTTTTTGTTCGGCTCGCGCGAACCTCGCATGACACTCGCAATCATCACCTTGGCTCACTGTGATGCCGAATCCAGGCTCGCCTGCAATTGGCCCTGCATTCTTCCTTGCCCCAAGTCTCCCGACACCTTGTTCTGTCGATTAGCGCTGGCCCCGCCTGGCTAATAGCTTGCCACACACACACACACATACACACTTGCCTGGCTTCACTCCATCGAACCCACACACCTGGCCATAGCACCAGCTACTGGCCGCCGTGAACTCCCAGCTCTGATCAGTACTCCGTGACTGTAGTGGCACACGTACACACTCAACACACATTGGCCTCGTTGCTATGATCCCCTTGCAAACAGCCAATCACAGAAGTGCATTGCACTTGCCTCGGCCGCTTTTAGCTTGCAAGCTGGAATCGCACAGACTGCCGCCCTTGGATTTCTTCATACATAAACAAACACACTCTTAAATAGAAATCCCATAAAGAGTTGTTCCCACCTCCCTTCCCTTTTCGAAATTAAAAGCAAAAATGGAGCCACTGATCTAAAATCTCAACTCAGCTACCCGTGGAAAGAGGAATGATCATTAAAAAAAAAAAAAGCAATCTCTTGACCTCAATATGCTCTCAAATGTTCGGACTCACTGTTCCACGCTCGGCCTAAGTCAAAATTGGTAACTTGAGACTCGATTTTGAGCCTTCAAATAAATTTGAGAGATCATTTGATAGGAGTTTCCTTAAATCAAAATCGGCAATGTTCATCACTCCAAACTTTTGTTTTGTCAACTTGCTCCCTATGACATGTATGAAAAATATGCTTATAAAGAGTGTTGGTTTCACCCATTGAACTTACTTCTTGCAGGGGATAGCATTGACGTTTGGATTTATGCTTGTGAATGACAATTTTAGTGCTCGTTTTGAATGCCACTTTGATTTTAAGCACTAACAGTTGATCTTTATCTGGAACCTTTGTAGAGAGTTGAGCTTGTATTGATCAAGAGGTCGGCTTTATAATGCATCATAAAATTTCCAGTTGAGAGCTAGCATCTAGGTTGCAGTCATCTCTAAATTTCTCATTTGACTTAGGTTGAAAAAAGATGTGAGCTTTCAATTGATCCAAAGAAAGGATAGGAATTATAGCATACTGTAAATTGGGTTATCCAAGACCCATGACATTTTCTTCAAGTGTACTACTGACTTTCAATACACATAATCTTGGCTTATGCATAAGGGAAAAATTCTTTGTGATTTGCATGAGAATTTTTTTGATTTTGAGAGTTACATTGGATAAGGAGTGTGCATTGCTAGTGCTTAATTCCAAAGAAAAATTCTTGCATAGCACTAACCATCGTGCTAGTCTGGATGACCATAAGATAGCATTAAAAATGTTGGCCTCGTGATAGAGCATGCCTTTAGTGCTTGTATTGGATGTTCATATGCTAAAAAGCACTAACAATTGTGCTTCATTTTGAAGGGGTGTGGCAGGTGTGTGATTCCAATTGATCCAAGAAGGGGTCATCATTGCAATATTGCAGAATTTGGCTAATTAGAGCCATTCCAAATGTTTGGATTAAATTTGTAATGCTAGCTCATAGCCTTGTCACAAAAGTTATATTTTTCATTTTGAGCTAGTGTTTAGCCAACTTTTTGAGCTTTCAAGTACAAATTTGGCTAGTAAGAGCCATTCATTTTCATTTCATTAAGTTGCAGTCATCTCTAGCTCATAGAGTATGCTCTAAAATTGTAAAATTTCAATTGAGCTAGTTGTTAGCCAACTTTTTGAAAATCTTTAAAATGTAAAATTCGGCTTTGAGAGCCACTTCATTTCATCCAAAAGTTGCATTATTTTCAGCTCTTGGCTTGTTTCAAATTCCATATTTCATTGAGATAGAAAATAGTAAACTTTGAATCATGCATGAGAGGTGGTAAAAATTGTAAAATTTGCTTATGTAGAAGCATTTTATCTCTCTCATTGTTGTTGTGTATGCATAAATTTGCGACATTAGAGCATCATGTGCATAACCAAAGGCATTTTTTTTCCCTTGGGTTTTTTCCCTTTGGAAAATTCGGGTATGCAAGACCCTAGCTTTAGGTTTTCATTAATGTTTTTGTGTGTCTTTTCAATAATTGGCTTTTGTAGCTTGTGTTTACACTTAGCTACAAAAGGCTTCTTTTTTCAAATAAAAAGGATCAAGAGGCTTCTCTACACAAAGGGGATGCTTACTCAAGGATGTACAAAGAGCATGAATAGGTGTAATCCTTCCATGATTTTGCTCTTTGTTCATCTCACCACTCTCTTGCTTGGTTTAATTGAAATTTTGCTTCTAAACTATGGTTTTTTTAGGTTAGAAAGCTAGGCATCGTAAAGTTTCAACACCCTACTTTGTGAAAATTAACTCACAAAAAATTAGGTTTTATGTATGTTAATCATAGGTAATTATCCTTGACCTTAGGTTAATGTAGATTCATTTCTTGCTAGTCCTAGATTCTTAGTGATAGTCTTAATATCCCATTAACTTTTGTCATGACCTAGGGCTATGATTAGGCTTTAATCTTTTTTAGTCCAATTGCCACTAGTTCTCATAAAGGAAGCAATAAAAATGTGCTAAAAATGAACCATGAAGCAAAGAAGTGTCCAAAAAAAGTAGCAAAAATGCTACTAAGGCACATGAAAATAAAAATTCTATGTCATGTTGTGTCTGTGTGAGGCCTAGCGCCTTATTGGCACTTGGTAGGTGAGGGGAATCACCTTGGCTCGCTTGGTCAAGGCCCTAAACCGATGCCCTAGGTTGATAGGGGTTAGTCGTCGCCTTGGTAGGCTAGTAGGCTTTTGGAACATCTTCTTGAGGTTCAAGGAGCTGAGAGTCGCACCTAGACTTGCCTTGGGGTGGTAGCCTTGTGATTGTGCTTTAAATTTTCAATGAATGGCTAAATCAAAACTTCCATGAGCTTCAAAAAACTTTGACAATGTACTAATAGATTAGGAGCTTTTTTATAGCCCATAGACATGATAGACTTCAATGATTTATTAAGATTGTTCACATAGTTTTTAGGCTAATAGGTTTATGAACTTGCATTAGCCTAGAGTCATAATTGATTGCTTGTGTTTCATGCATAAAACTGAAATTTCAAGTGGTTTAATCTTCACAATAGTTTGAGTATTTTCTTGCTTTATGTTGTCTAGTTTTTGACTATGATTGACCCATCTTTTAGAAGCAAAAAATCACTTTGCATGATTGTTCATTTATGCTTCATGCTATATTCAATCTTGGTAGCCTTTGATGCACATTACTTGTTCTTATGTTTTGCAGCTCAACATTTCTTCCTTGGACTTGCTTTCTACCATGTCACCGTGTCTTGCTTCACCGACACACGAGGACGTGTGCCAAATTAGGAAGGGGGGAATGTTAGAAGAGGCTAACGGCTACACCAATTATGCACCAAGTTGTGGATATGTTATGAATGTACACAATATTTACTTTTCATTGTATAGGGCTTGGGCTCATTTAGGAGTTCCAAAGTTGTATGAGTCTATGCTAGAGAGCTCACTTTATCCCATAGTTGAAGGGTTTGAGGCCCAAAACTATAAAAGAGCCCTATGCTTAATGAGAGGTCATTCTTGAGTGGTCCTTTTGAAAACTCTCTCCCTAGAGGAGGTCTTGATGGCTTAGCCTTTGAGCTTAATGCCCATGCTTAGAAGGCTAGTGCTAATCACATGTAATTAGTGTAATCCTCTCTTAATTAATCTAGTCTTCATTATGTTGTCAATCATGTTTCTCTACTTTCCTTCATTGTTTTGAAGTGTTGATCTTCTCTAAACTAACTCTTACTTATTCTAAGCTTCTCCGATTAGTGGAGTCCTTATCTAACTCTCTCGATTAAGCGGAGTGGGTGTACTCGTGATTGAGGGATTAGAGTTGTCCTCTAATGGTGTGCTTGTGTGTGTGTAGGTTTAAGAAGTCTTGAGTTTAATTTGATTATGTGTGACTTGATTCGGACACCATGATGGGCATGGTTGGGGTGGCCGACTTGAATGCGATCTTGTGTGCTTAATCGTCAATGCATGTAATTAGAGTTGTGCTTGAGAGATTCCAAGATTAGTGTGTTTCACTTCGTTGCTTGATGTGTGTAGATGATTTCTTGAAGTGATGCTTGATGTGCGATTAGCATTAGTTGATTGGGATGATTTCTAATTGCATTGAAGGATGCACGCTCTTGAATCCTCTCAATCTTTGCATCCAATGACACTCTCGCACATTCTTTGTGTGATGCCTCCAAGCCCTAGCCGGGTCATGCTCTCTCTCTCTGGATTGATAAATTTGTGGGAGATTGCCTATGCTATGGCGAGCCTCCAACAATGATCAATTCCAACAATGATTGGAGACAAGACAATGAAATGGTAGGCGTTGGGTGGAAAACCAATAAATTTTTGAGACTAACCTCTCATATTGTAAACATACATTGTAATGCCACGTGATTTGTTGATGCCCCAATCAATGGTTTCGTGGGTCAAATTTCATCTATTTTACAAACGTTTTACTCTATATCATTATTATTGAGTTTTTATGTTTTTATTTAACTTTTAGTACTATCAAAGTCAAAACTTACAATTTGAAGTTCATTTCATGTTTGCACATTCTAGAAGATCCTCTTGAGCACAAACGTGCACGCACTCATATCTTGCACCACATGGACGATTCACACGAGCACACTGACACTACACACATCAATACCACCACAACCACTCACACCACAAAAAATCCGCAGTCAAAACGCCAAGCAGAATCTACGGCTTCAAATCCACATCTCCAGCCACAAGTGGATTACCCATCGTCCTAACCCGCTCTAGACGCCCAACAACCTCCCCAACCATCAAATCTAGATGATTTAACCACCATGTGATATATTTTTGGAGATCTCAAACCATTAAACCATGCCAACCACATGCTTGTCAATATCTAGCCAACCCATATAAATTTCTCATATCAAACTGATCATTTAATGTGGGAGAATAAATGGGAACAAGGGTTAGAATATAGACATGTGCTTATGGATCTGTCTCAACATGGGACCAAGGTTAAAGGGTCCAAATGAGAGATGGTATGCTAAAGAGCAATGCTACCTAATGGAGCTTAAAGACCTTAGGGTTAGGTTCATTAAAGACCTCCAAAAGTTAGTGTTAAAAAATCCTTTGAGCTTAGGCATGATCTTGAGGTGGGAACCCTACCCAAGCACGAGGTGCTTGTCGGCTTGATAACTAAAGTGCTTAAAGTGTTTGTGGGAACCTTGCCCAAAGCTTGAGGTGATTTTTATGCTTAAATTGACTAAGATCTTGAAGTTTTTAATTCAAAGATAAACTCTCAAGAGGCATAAAAGATTTCCATGCTTGATTGACTAAGTTCTTGAAGTGTTCAATTCAAACCAAATGACTTAAGAAGCATAAGAGACACATGGAAAAATTCTCCACATGTGGCCCTCATGATGTGTTTGAATCCTATTGGATAGGCTTTAAAGGGGTCCAATGAGAATTTAGATGCATAAAAATAAATAATTAAGTTCTTTCTTTCAAAGAGGAAAATGAGGACACATGTCCCAAATGATATAATTAAATATTGAGAGAGAGTGTGAGAGAGAGGTGCACCAAGCATGAGAGGGGGGTATACTCTACCACACACACAGACACATTCTCTCATTGTGTAGAGTGCAAAGTACAAGAGCTCCACTCTCCTTCTCCAAGCTTATTGAGAAGTGGAGAGCCTACACCAATACTCTTGGCTATGGAATGAAAATCCAACCAAGAGCCATGCTTCAATGCTTACGCTTGCCATCTTCTTCATCTTCATTACTATGCTATTATGCTATGCTAAGCAAGAAGAGTGATGATAAGTGAGGAACTATTTCTTTCTTCTATGAATGACTCTTCTTCCTCTTCTCTACCCTCATTCTTTGCTAGCTCTCTCCACCTTCAAAGGTGTTTGAGGCCTTGGGATTGAGGCTTAGGATAGTTAACTCTTTTTTCAAAGTTTATGTTATGCTCTTGATGCATGAAGATTTCCATCTTGATAGCATCACCAAGGTCACAAGGAACACAAATATTGTATTGTACCAAGTCTCTCTTGATGGGAGAATCCATAATACAAACGCCTTTTGGAGGGGGGACCGGCTCCAAGTAAATTTGGTCCTTAACTATTGTCATGTTCTCTAATACTCTCTCTCTTGAATAGTATTATTCATGCCAAGTTAATTAAGTACTATGTTCATGTTGCTACCATCAAATAAGTTCACCCTCTATGCTCTCAAAGTGATCTCACAAAAAATGATCACTATAATTCTCTTAATTTCGCTATTATCAAAGTTCATACGTCATTCCCATTATAACACCTCTGTCAGATCCCCCACCATTTTCATCTCTACACAGAGCCACACAAGAAACAAGAGTAACTGAAGAAGAATACCGAGGTCCGCTTCAAAATCCGGAGCCCTTGCCTACTGTCACAACAATTGCTTCAGGCCACCGTGAAAACCACGCCGCAAATATTTGCACCGCGAATCAAATAAAGAGTAATCAAGGTAATATCAAGCGACCCAGTTTCTAAAGCACACGAGGCCAAGAGGAGGAAAATAATTATGGAGATGGAAAAGAAAGAGGCAGCTGAGAAGGAGTACAAAGAGTGTAATAAGAACAAAGAAGACAAAGGGAGCAAGAGGAATGGCAGAGAGCCAAGGCCAAGAGAGCTCATTTGGAAAATTTACAAGCACGAGAAGAGATAGAGGATAGAGTGAGAGGAAAAAGGACAGGTGATGCCCGTCACTTGGAGAACAACACGCTTAAGAGGAGAGGAGTAAAAAGTATAAAGATGATCCTCCTCAATGGGCTAGGCATGTGGCTCCTCCACCACCACCAACAACATAGAAAAAGCGAAGATGGAAGTCATGCACAGTTCCTTTGGAAGAGATTAGCAAATATCAAAAGAGCATTGAGCCAATCATACCCAAAGCGGCCTTCTCTTGGGTGGTGAGAAAGATAATGATGAATATAGCAATTTTGTTACACGTATACAATGCACAGATTTACTGGCCCTACAAGATACCTCCAAAAACATTTGAGAAAGATAATGATGAATATAGCAATTTTGTTACACGTATACAATGCACAGATTTACTGGCCCTACAAGATACCTCCAAAAACATTTTGGTGTATCTATTTTACGATGGCATTTCCTGTATGGTGCATGCTAAGCACATAACATTGAAAAATATGGATTTAGCTTTACTAACCAATTTACAAAATGAAGGATGCCTTCATCAGAAGTAGTTTATCCCATGTACTCTCTCTTGATGATATTTGTAACATTTTCATATAATATCAAATGTCAAATTTCCACCATTTCATGCAATTGTCCACTTGATTGTGTACATTGTTTTTTTTTAAGTATTTGAATTATTGGGCATATTAAATTTAAGTTGATCACCACGGCACACAACTTGTTTGCCGCAGCGACTGGTCGGCCTGGGGACACATCTCGATATTTTTTTGCAAAATCGGGCAACCGGGGGGGGGAGGGGGGGAACGTATGGGGTCAATTGGACCGCCAATGAGCACGATGGCATCTGACAGGCTCGAACGGGGCAAAAAAATCCCTTGTGCTCCATAGCACACAGAGAGGAGATCTCTCATTGGACATATATGCTCTTTGTGTGCCATGGTGCACAGGTGCTTTTCCTGCCGCGTCCGACACCACCGGATGCTATCGTGCTCATTGGTGGTCCATTTGACTAGCGACAAATCTGATCCATGTGCATCATGGTGCACACCAGCTTTTTTTTCCCCGTTCGACCCCGTCGGGCGTCGCTGGGCTCATTGGTGGTTCGGTTGACCCTGTATGCCTCTCGCATCGCTCGATTTTTCAAAACATCACCTAGATGTGTCCCCAGGTAGACGGGTCGCTACATGTTTGAGGTTCTATGCATGTGTTGTGGAAATGAAATTTATTACAAAATATGAATTAAAAAAAACAAGTATCGATGAATATTGAGAGAAATCATTAACAAAATAAATATTCTATATTGATTTGGATATTACATCATGGTCAATTAGTTTAACTACGAATTACATCTGTGGTATGGGGTGAATGGTTGACTTGATGTGAAGGGATTTCACAATTTCCTCTGGGTTTGTCAACCCTTGACCTAGGCTCAAGGTGGAGTGGGAGAGGAATGTGCGTAGGTGCTTACCTGTAAAGGCATACAATGATGCCTCTTGGTCCACCAATAGACATTTGTGAGCATTTGGGATGAGGGAATCTTTAGCGAGTATGGGACTTAATACTTTGCACTTAAGTAGCTCCGCAGAACCATTCTTGGATAGCTTTTTGTGAGAAACTTGAAGAATTGATGGCCCCATGTGGCTCAGGTAGTGCCAAAGCAATCTATCCCTACCCATAGGTGCATTGCATGAGCCTCTAGTACACATTGTAAACTTATCAACATGGTATGCCAGCTACAAAGAAGTTTCAATGACTTTAACACTTGTTGTAAGGAGCAATAGACAATCTACCAAGTTAAGATTTGTTTACCTCAGTTTCCTCATCCTTCTCTTCAAGATTTTTCTTTGTAAGATTGATGCTAGATCAATCATATTTATCAATCACGATCAGTGGTTTGTGTGGATGAAAAGCGCTTTTTGGTATGCTTTCATAGAATGAGGCACATGATCTGATTTCCACAAGTGTATTTGCTACTATTTGCACCTCCTTTTGTTTGTCTATATTGGGGAGGAGAGAGAGGCTTATTGGGAGACCTTGGTCTTCAAAGTAAATTTGAAAATTGACTTTCTCTTTCTTTCCACTGGGATCCTTCATGCTTGCATAGATAGCAAGCACTATAAGCGACTCATCTTTTCTGAGTCCTAATTTTTTTATAATGTTGTCAAGGAACAAAAAGTGACAATCATCCACCACCACTCTATGCAAAGTGAGAATTTGGAGGTCTGAGACTTCCTCCAGCACCTCATCTCCCTCTATCATCTGATTTACCTTCTTAGTGGAGCTTGGACCTTGCAAGAGGATGAGTGCCATAGATGCTTCAGTCTACTCATCAATCTCTTTGATAACTTCATTTGATTCCTCCACAATGGCCACAAGTGGTCTTTGGTTGACCTTTTTCTTTGATTTTTCCTTATCCATGCCCTCAAGCACAAGTAAGACAAGAACCATGTTCCAAGAAATGAATTGGGTGCCTATGCACCCCATGCCCAAATCTATGAGATCATTCTCATCCTCTATTCTATAGTCCCATTCCTTGAGGCCTTTAATAAACCTCAACAAGAGAAAGCAAAAGTTTTTTTCGGTCGCATAGATATGCTTGAGTAAATCCACTACCAACCATGCCCTGTCGGATCCCTCAAACACACTACATAGCTCATGTGCTCGATATGCAAGTCCTACCTTTTCTTATTGTGTGAGAAGTGCATCAGTAGATGTTTTCACGGGTTCGTTCTTGCGAAAAGTTGCAAAGAGATCTTAAAGCTAGACTTACTACCCAAAAAGAATGGCAAACTGCTTGTCTGTGTAAACCTCAAACAGATAAATGCGGCCACCATTCAGGATAACTATCCACTACCAATAACGGATCATGTTATTGAGAGGGCAGCGAGGAAGGAGGCCTATAGTTTTTTGGATGGGTTCTCAGGCTACAACCAGTTGACAATTAAAGCAGAAGACTAGCATAAGACAGTTTTGCAACAGAGTGGGGTATATTTTCCTACAAGGTAATGCCTTTCGGCCTGACCAATGCCCTTGATACATTTCAAAGACTAATGAGTCATGAATTCAAGGAATATCTCAGATATACATGGATGATCTTTGTGTTGATTCTCATCAAAAAAGTGACCACATAACGCATCTAGAAAAAGTCTTTGTAAAGTGTAGAACATATCATATTTTCTTAAACCCAAAAAATGCGTCCTTATGATAAGAGAAGGTAAACTTTTGGGCCACATTGTGTCCAAAAATGGAATTTCCACTGGTCAAGAGAAGGTACAAATAATTGCCGCACTACCAAGACCAACGAAGAAGAAGGAGGTACAGGCATTTATGGGCATTGTGGGTACTAAAAATGTTTCATATATATGTATATTGTAATAGCGAAGCCATTGTACACCCTCATTGTTAAGTTCAAATAGACAAAAGAATGTGAGAAGGCCTTAATTTTTGCTCCAATTTTACAAGCCCCTGACTGGAGCAAAATATCTCATGTTCATGTTGATGCATCAGCCAATGCCATAGGACACATATTAGCCCAGCCAGGAGAGAAGAAAATGGATTTTCCCATTTTTTACTCTAGTTGATAGCTAAACCAAGCAAAGAAAAATTATACCACTACGGAAAGAGAAGGTCTAGAAATGATATATGCTGTCAAAAAATTTAGACACTACCTTCTTGCAAACAAGTTTGTTTTCTTCATAGATCACCAAGCAGTGCTATATCTAGTAAACAAACCTTGCAACATTGGAAGAACTATTCATTGGTTTATTCTATTGCTTGAGTTTGACTTCACGGTAGTCGTAAAAAAGGGGGCTACACACACGCGAGCAGATATCTTTCACAACTGATTCATGGGGAAGCACTTGAGGGTATCGATGATGATCTTCCCAATTCTTATCTATTTAACATAGTTCCCAATTCAAAATAGTTCCAAGGTGGAGTGAAGAGGTCATTCATTTACTCACAATAGGGTCATTACAGATAGAAAGACAACCGTCGATTATATATCAAACACAAAATCTCCATCTTTTAGCAGGACGGTTGTACAAACAAGGTAAGGATGGATATTGATACTATGTGTAGAGCCCGCAGAATCCACCTATTACCTCAAATAGGCTCATATACAAAATATGGGGTTTCACAATGGAGAAACGCAGACAGGCCAACGGCTAAAGAGATTGGGAGTCTATTGGCCAACCATGGCACACAGTGTCCATACATATGTAAAATCGTGTAATAGTTGTACAAAACAACCTCCAGTGGAACATGCCACTCTGTTTCGAGTAGTACAAGCACCCAAATGGAGTACTCATGTAGCTGAGTACTTAAAAAACAAGACCTTCCCAGAGGGATGGGGCAAGGCAAGAATGAAAATTGTAGAGTAAGAGGCCAAACACTATCTTCTCATTGCCAACCAACTGTATAGGCGGGGAAAAGAAAAACAACTATGGTTATGTGCTAATATTACGTTATATTAGAACAAGCACACTGAAGACAGCCAAGGGGACATTTCTCTACTCATAAAACGTCAAAGCTCGTGCTACACTCAGGCATATGGTGGCCAACCTTGTTTATGGATGCAGAGACCTATGTCAAACAATGTGATGAATGTCAACGCACAAAACCACCTCTACAGAGAGATGAAATTCCATTAAGGCCAATGATGGGGGTACGTGATTTTGCTAAATGGTACATTGACTTTATTGGCCCCATCATACCTTTGGGATACAGATCTCACGCACAATACATCATAGTAGCAATAGACTACATAACGAAATAGGCAAAAGCAAAGGAAATCCAAAAAAACAATGCACAAACTACAGCTCAATTCCTTTTCAAACACATCTTTACAAGATATGGTCTACCCATCAAAATAGTGAGCGATAGGGAAACACACTTTTTAAACGACATCATTGGAAGCCTCCTTCACAAATTCATGGTGGTCCATCACAAATCAGCACTCTATCATCCGCAAGCTAATGGGCAAGCAGAGAGTACCAACAAAATCTTATGCATTGTACTCACCAAAATAGTCAATGAATCCAAAAATGATTGGGATCAAAAGCTACACACAGCATTATGGGCTTACAGAGTAGCTTTTAAAACTTCCATTGGGACGACTCCCTTTAACATGGTGTTCAAGATTAATATGATCCTACCCATGGAATTCTTAATCAAAACCCTACGAGTGGCAACACAATTAGGATGGACGGGCCATGAAATATCGGAGAGATTAGACACCCTGGAACAATTAGATGAAACTCGACTTAGAGCGATAGCTGGGATATATGCTCAAAAAAAAACAAACAAAGGTATTCCACGATTAGCATGTTATTAGCAAGCAGTTCCAAAGAGGGGATTACATTTTAATGTATACCTCAAACAACACTCCAAAAAACTCAAAAAGCGGGGGATGGGGCCTTTTGTGATACATGATATATCACAAAGCGGCACCATCAAGCTTGCAACACTAACAGATGAGGAGATGCCTAATTGGACGAGTGGTTGAAAATTAAAGAAATATATTCTTTTGTCGACACCAAAAGAACTCAAAACAATACATGCATCAGCTGAGTGTAGAAGTCAAGAACATGACATTCGGGAACAGGCACAACAGAAGGCCAAAATCCGGATATAAAAATGCAAGGAGCAAGCAAACTTTCAGAGAAAGGCACAATAGAATGATTGTATCGATACTATTCCCATAGCATCCATACAAATGGTGGCTACATGGTTAGAAGGTATGTACAACTTGCTGATGGCACCACCAAGCGAGCTTTAATGGACACTGGGGCCAGAACTAATGTTGTTAACTACTCCACTTTCAGAAAAATCATGCAGGAACCTCTAATGCCAAAATGGGTTTCAAAGTGGCAAACAAAGGCACAATGGAAAGTCTGGGACACGTAAATTTACCAATCACTGTTGATGGAACAGTTTATTCTCATCAACTTCATGTGGTCAACGATCAGGATCTTAATGAAGCAGTTATTTTGGGAGTGCCATGGATGCGCACTTATCAAGCCACGTCAAACTGGCAGGACAATACCTTACAGCTCAGACAAGAGGACCAATCTTTTTCCACACCCTTTGTAAAAACAGACCATGTATGGGAACCTCTACCATCCCCACATGCACCAATTTGAGCGATATTATCCAACCGTGGTCAACAAAATTTGGGTTAAAAAATCCATCATGCAAACCAGTCCAAAGAAATTATGGATACCCAAACGACAACGCAATACAAGTCAATCTACATTGCCTCCACAGAAATTTGACCTCCCCAAACCGTCTACGGCTTTTGTCGGACAACCCAGGCCAATCTAACACCAACCTCGACAACCAAAAAATGTCAAGTGGGTTTGGAAACCAAAACAAACTCGCTCACACGATGTCTTTTCTAGGGAATCCACAAGCAAGCAATTTCAGTGGCAACCAAAAGAAAGCCCTCAATCAACCCACCAGAAGAATCACAACTTATGCAGGTCACCGTCAAACACAATGCATGTCTTCTGCAATTACTACTGTTTGGACCACGCTGTCGGGGGGATATGTGTTCGAAACATGAGCCGAACCGGGCCTCTAGCTGTAGGAGGTGTGAAAGAGAAAAAGAATAAAAGGTGAAAAAGGCTCTGTCAATCACCATAACCTTCAATTAATCAATTTAAGCTCTGAGTATATTCTGCATGCAATAGCCAAGGTGGGTTGTTAGCAGCACAACCACTTGGGTTCAATAAAATTAAGGAGTTTAGGCTCCCTTACAATTACCCGGGCTGTTACAAAGTGTCATAAATGTCCTGTGAGCTTACATTATTGCCTCTAGTACATGACAGCAAGGGTTGAACAGAATCTTCCACAAACACTACATCCCGTGAAACCAGAATACGTTTTGTTTGTGGATGATACAACCTATAACCTTTGCTTTCAGCACTATAACCAACAAAAATACATTTGACAGCCTTATCATCCAATTTTTTGTGTTGTGTTTGTGGCACCAAAGCATATGTCAAACAGCCAAAAACACGCATGTGCTCAATAGAAGTCTTTCTATCATGCCATGCTTCATATGGAGTAATAGATTGCAAAGATTTCATAGGACACCTGTTAAGTACATAAGTGGCACACATGATGGCCTCAAGCCAAAAAGAATGCGGCAAAGCTTGACTTTTGACCATACATCATGCCATTTCCGTAAGTGACCTGTTTTTCCTCTTAGCAACACCATTTTGCTAAGGTGTATAAGGCACTGTACATTGGTGTTTTATCCCACGACTAGCCAGAAATGCATTAAATTCATGAGACATATACTCCCCCCCTCGATCGGAACGGAGGGTGCCCATAGTACATTTTGAGACATTTTCATCCATAGCCAGAAATTGTTTGAAGCACATAAAAACTTTGGACTTCGCTTTAAGCAGAAATGCCCATGCATGCTTGGAGTAATCATCAATGAAGGTCACGAAGTACAGGTAATTTCCCAAGGACGGAGTTTGCATGGGCCCACAAACATTACTATGCACAAGCTGCAACCTGCATGTGGCCCGAACTGAACCATCCTTTGGAAACTTAGAACGATGCATCTTACCCAAAATACAGCCTTCACAAACATGTTTGACAGGTGCTTCAAGAGGCGGCAAAGAAGAAACCATATCAGATTTCTGCAAACGCAGCAAACTGGCCAAATTCAGATGACCAAAATGTGCATGCCAAAGTTTTGCATCTGAAATAGCCCTTGAATCTGCAACAGCATTTGCAAAAATTTTTCCACGCTTATTATACAAAGTGAGCTTATACAACCCACGGCACAAAAGGCCAGATGCAACAATTTCATCACCAAAATTGAGATCATGAATTGTACATCTGTCATCCACAAATTTGACTACAAGTCCAAGTCTAGCAAGTGCGGATACAAACAAGAGATTCTTCTTGATCCCAGGTACATAAAGTGCATCAACAAGTGTGAAAGAACTACCATTAGTAGCAGTAATCACAATCTTTCCAACTCCCTAAAGTGGATAAGAGGCATTGTTGGCACAAGTGACTGAATTCCCATGAGGGACAGACTTGAGAGAAGTAAAAAATTCACAATGTGAGGTAATGTGCTTTGTAGCACCACTGTCAAAATACCACACATGTGAATCTGCAGGAACTGACAAGCATGCATCTTGGACAGCAAGATTGTAAGTGCACTCCGTGCTAAAATCCCATTCTGCATCAACATCAGCATTATAGTCTCCTTTCACAGAAGACTCAACAATGACTGCATTTGTAGTGGAACCAGCATTTGCAGTGGAACCACCCTCTTTCTTCTTAGCCTCTTTGGTCTTCAGCTTAGGACACGACTTGATCAAGTGATCATTAGCTTTACAATAATGGCAACGCATCTTCTTTTTGCCCTTATCACCAGAATTTCCAGACAAATTGCTGCCAGTAGAAGCATTAGGAAGAGAATTTTTGCCACTCGTAGCAGAACCATAAGAAGTGGCTGCATTACTATTACCACCCTTTCTTTGAGAAGCAATAAAAGCATGTCCAACTGCACGCTTCCTAGTCCTGTTTTTTCTAGAAAGTGACTCTTGCAACAGCAATGTGCATAATGCATCAAACTTGACAACTTCAGGATTTCCTTGGGTCATCAGTCTCCAAGTACTAGAAAAAGTCTGGTAGGAATCTGGTAAGGCATCAAGAACAGTCTGCACAAGGGAACTGTCTGGAATGACTTCACCTGCAGAAATAAGTTGCTCATTGATATCCTTGACACTAGCAAGGAAAGTTTCCATATCATCTTCCTCATGCATAATCTTTGACTCCAGCTCTTTACGCAGCAAAGCAATTTTAGCCTCATTGCGGCTTGCATAAAGACCTGCTAGAATATCCCAAGCCTGTTTTGCAGATTTTGTTGAACGGATGTGAGGAACAATGGTGCACTTCACAGACAACACAATCAATGCATGAGCCTACGCATCCTTTACATCCCATCGATCCTGTTCTGTCGTAGGCAAAACAACTCTAACAGCAACAATCCTTGCAGCAAGACCTACAACATCCTCAACATCGCCTACGTCCTGAGAACCAGGACGTACATGAATGCCTTGCACAATGTTCCATACGCCCTTTGACACAAGAACATTTTGCATCATATAAGCCCACAGAGGGTAGTTATCCCCATCCAATCTGTCCTCAGCAGCAAACATCTTGAACACATCTGTGTTGTTGTTGTCAGCCATGGTAAATGTTGCACCTGATGTGAAAACTGCCCAAAAATAGGAGAAATGGAGCGGGAACAACACCTACTATATAGCAAAAAACATAGAAGACTATAAGGCACCTGTTATGCAAAAAACGGCAGTGATAGAAATTCTGCACAAAATGACAAAATAGCTTGTGCAGTACTGCCTGTAGTGGAAACGGAGGCCGAAATGAGTCCAAATCAAAAATCTAAGCAGACCGAGCTCTATGAGCTCACCCGAAATATTTGTCGACCTGCAAACGCTCGCCAAAGCTCACTGAAATCGGAGAAAGTGAGCAGGTGTGTACTGGAGCAGCTGGCAACTAAGCCCGCGAGGACGCAACATGCTCTGATACCATTTGTTGGAATTAGGGATGCAGAGAAACGCACACAGTTTGGAGAAGATGAAGGAAGATCAAGGCACACAATAGAGAGTGTATTACTTAGTGTGCAATGGAAAGATAGATAGCCATAGAGTGATGGGCGTATATAAATGCACGGGGGATGCACGGGGGAAAAAACCTCATAAACAGGGAAGAAGGGTTCGTTCATGAAAGCTCAAGAACTATCGAGTTACAATGAAGGAGATTAATGAACGAAGCCATATTGTTTTCTATAAAGAAGAAGGGGATCATATGCGGTTCCTTAATTATGATCAATTTTGGGACCATATTTTTGCAAGAAGTAAAGCCAAGGCAAATACAGCTTTGGAAGAAGAAGATTCAACTTCAAAGGACCATATTTTGAGCAACCAAGCAAAGGTACATGATGGTTTTACTGCTGAAACACAAATGTATGGATTTTTTTCGAAGATTTCTCGCATGGAAGTTACTTCGAATAATGGTTCTAGTGAAGATCTAGATTGTACAGCAAAACTTTTTCAAGCTACTAACCTTGGCATGGGGTGCTCTCAACACGTTTATCAAGAAGATGAGCCACTACAGGCTTCTAATGGTTCTATCAGCACTATAGCTGAGCAAGGCAGTAGAGTTATTACAGATGATTGCAGAAACAAATCAATTATACATGCAATAGTTGATGAAGTGGTCACGACTGTGAACCTAACACAGGATGTACCTGATACTGCCAATGAGCTTATGGTTGCTTCTGGCAATATGTTTGCTGATTCAATTATCATAGAAGCACATTCCATAATTGATGGGTTTTTGGCCAAATCTGAAGGAGAAGGTTATAGCAGTATAGCTCAGCTTTGTGATGCATGTACCCCTTCAGAGGGGGTGCCTGATGAACCTCCTCAAAGTAATAATGGCTTGCTAAGTAGCATGGATGCATATGAGGAAGCAGAGGGCGATACTGAAGATTGCCTACATCTTGTTGATTGTGAGCAGGATATTGACATGGATTGTACATCTATGCTTATTTATGGGCTGCAAGAGGAGGCAACTCCTATAGCTCTGAAGAATGCAGAGACTTCCAAGGATGATATTCCCAAGGATGTTATGGATGAAGATTTTCAGGACAAATCTATTATTCATTATCAACCTCCAGAGCCATGTAAAAATCTCTCTAATGATACAGGTCCAGAAAGTCCTAAGAGTTTTTGTAATGGTTGTGAAGCTAGAGACAGTGACGCTGCTAAATCATCCCTGATACTGCATAAAGTGCACAGGATGTTTCATTTTCTTGGACGATGTGCCAAATGTGGTTGGATTTGGATATTATTCCTCATTCTTATGTCAGTAATGTCCTGGCTACCAGTAAAAGGGAGTTAGAATTCTATAATTCTTGCTGGTAACAACCTTAAGTTACCAAAGTTTCTGAGATGTGGTTGTTGCACTATGCTTCACGTGAAGCTCTAGTATATTGTGGAGGCCATCAATGCTATGTGATCTTAATGGTATTTGATCCAGGTGATTCGAAAGATCTTCAAAAACAGGTACACTATGGATGGGTATTTTTGGGTCTACAGTGTGGTTTCTTTCTGCTAGATCCTGGCATAGCATATGTTAACCCTCACGGCACACGGACACCCCATCACCTACGATGGACGCGTATTATGTATTTGGTAGAGTCAGGTACCGGGCTTGTCGGACCAATAGGGAAAGGTAGAGTGATCGTCGATGAGAGGCGCACTTTAACTTGGACATTCAAGGGATTAGTTGGTTAAGCATGGGCGCCCAAGTGTGAATGGGGTGAGCTCCTATAAAAGCCAACTAAACCTAATTTTTACTCATTCTCTCATTTGTGCAATTGAAGAGTGCTCTTGCTCCATCTCCATCTTCTTCTTCTTCACCTCCTTGTGTGTGTGTGTGTGAGAGAGAGAGAGAGGGGGAGAGTGTGTGTGCGATCGAGCATTACGAAGGCACGACGGCGGCGAAGCGGTTGAGCGCGGCACGACTGCAGCTTCTTCTTCATCGCGGCGAGGAATCCACCACGAAGGCGAGCGTAGAGCGGTGAGTGACACACCCTTTGTTTTCTTGAGCTTGCTAGTTTAGGCTTGTTGTGTGCTTGGAGCCGTTTGTGGCTCGCATACGGTGTATTGGCAAGTCCCTTGCTTCGACAGTGCGGCAAGGAGCGCACATTTTTGGCGCCGCTGCCGGGGATATGCCCTACACTAAGCTCGGTTAGCACTTTACGCTTCCTTGTGGTGCAATTTCTATCATAGGAAAGGCAGGGAAGGAGTGTGTGGAAGGTTTCTGTTTTTTGCGTTTTCTGCAATTGCTGTCAAGTTCCAATTTCTGCTATTGTCTGCGTTTTTCAATTTCCGCAATTTCTGCATTTTCAAGTTCGGCGTTTTCAATTTCTGCAATTTTCTGCATTTCTGCGTTTTTTTAATTTTCTGCAATTTCTGCATTTTCTGCAATTTCTGCGTTTTTTCCTGCAATTTCTGCGTTTTCTCCTGCAATTTCTGCATTTTTTGCATACCTGCGTTTTCAATTTCTGTATTTTCTGCACACACAAAAAAAAGTTTTTTATTTTTTCTCCCAAAAAAAAAAATTCTGAAAAAAAAATAAATAAAAATTCGGAAATAAAAAAACGCGAGTGAGCGGGCGGCGAAATTTTTCGAAAATAAAAAACGTGACTCTTAAAACGGACGGGTTGGTTTGTATAAAAGATAGCTAGATCGGGATCATTTTCCCAAGCCCAAGCCCAAGCCCAAGCCCAAGCCCAGGCCCAGGCCTCAGTCCTCAGTCTTATGATATATACTAGACTCACTCTTATATATATACCCTACTCCCTCAAGAGAGAATGAGAGCATGTGGGACAAGTCCTCCACTCTCCTCCTTTCTCTTCCCACTTGCACCCTTAGACTTTCTAGTTTGGGCCTAGTTCCCTACTGGAAATTGACAGTTTTACGGATTCCGAGGGCATAGAGTGACCAAACGGAGGGCTGTAAAGCACGGCACGACCCTCTGACCGATACGCTCGTTTCGAGCTATCACACGGCCCATTCCACGACACGCTCTAAAAAATATAGCAAAAAAACAAACAAAAAACACGCTAAAAACTAGTCATAAAGCCTCCTAGAGCAGCTTTTTGACACCTAAGGGTATCAAAAGCACATGCACTTACGCTCTGGGCGGGTGCTAGAACACGATCATATTGAGGGTACCCCTGTTCATACGGACACCCATTACCCATCCACGATAAGCTCTAGACCCTCAGCGGGGACACAAGGTAGCACCACCCAAGACACTAAAATAGCCGCTAGTGATTCCTCCTCCGACTCAGAAATCATGGAAGCATACCCTACCCAAAACACTGAGAGAGAAGGCCATGCACCTCCCGAAGCTCTACAGCCTAGTACTAGTATGTTTAGCCTTTTCATGGAAACATTAGGTAGAGCTACTCGCTCGGAACCTGATGCAAATGAAGCACACGAAGGGGGTGGGGAAGTGGAATCTCCTTTCACATCGCACGTGGACCCCACACCCCCAAAGAGTGTCCATGTGGATATCCTACCAACTTCTTACCAAGAAGGCCCTGTTGAGCTGCCTCCTTCAGAAGTTCCCTCTAGAGTACCGTTGGTGACAAGTAAAACCACGGGGAGCCACATTGCTTCTACCTCACAAGAAACCATTAACACGTCGACTCTAGAAGGATTGTTCATTAATGATCATTGGACATATGACCTCCACACTGAGGTGTTGACGGATCTACACTCTGGCCACGCCTACCATGTAGGATGGATAGAGATTGTACAATCCACCTCTAGTGCCACGAGCATCGAAGATCAACAGAAAATGATCTGTAATGTTATCCATGGCATTATTCAATCAGAAAGGCAAAACCGAGGGGTAAATATACTCTCAACTGGCCCCATGAGATTTCTGGATACGAGCAAGGCTCAACAGCCTACTCTATCACAAATGGAGACTCCTCTAATGAGCCCCATGGACCCATCTTACGTCATTTCACCTGGGGTCTCTATGCAATCTGAGCCTCCGAGCGACAACTTTAGCTTCCCTAACTTGGCTCAACCCTCTATCAAGGAAAACACAGTGCTCACTCCAGGGATAAGCCTGACAGAGAATGTACCGATGACATCTACGGTTAGCGCAGTGCCACTACCTAGTGTCGTAGTACCTAATATGGGGCCTCCACCATATGTGCCTCTAGCCCCTTATGCACACATGGCCCCCACACCTCCAATTGTACCACTTTCTTATGCTCCTCGAGTGCCGCTCCCTAGCTCTTATCCGAGTGGACCTATGCCCGGTTATGTTCCATATCCTGCATCATCCACACATATGCCAAGATCGGTACCCGTTCCTCTCCCACATATGATTCCAAGAGTACCTCCACCGGCCCTGCCTCCTCACATAGGTGACTTGGCAGCGTTTGCTCAAACCATAGGTCGATCTATCGCGGAAAATATGCGTCATGCATCTGATAGAGAGCCTAGAAGTAAGGCAGTACAAATTGCCAAACTCACGCAAAAATTCAATGGGGACGAAGATGCTAGGAAACACATTGAAGTGTTTGAACAAGTATGTGATTCCTTAGGGGAACGCAACGAACTACATAAGTGCAATGCCTTAAGCTTGACATTAAGTGGGAAGGCTGGAGATTGGTATAGGACCCTAAGGGTGGACGAGAAAACAATCTACCCTACCCTTTGAAGGTTGTTTCTAAAGGAGTACATACGAGAAGGTGTGCTTTGGGGTGTAGCATCTCAGCTACAGAAGGCCGAACGTAAGGAAGGAGAGTCAGTAAGGGACTTCATTAGTCGTCTAAAGCACTTAAACTCTCGCTGCCCTGTAAATGAGCGCTTCAACAATAACCAACTGCTTGATCGATTCATTCGAGGGTTGAGGAATGAAGGAATCTATAATGGACTAGTGATTAGAGGTATCACAACCTGGGAAGATGTCACTGCCAATGCAATCCAATTAGAGGACAACTTGATGATAGCAGGCATGAGGGTGTCTACTGACACGAGATCCACTAGCTCACAAGCCATTGAGTATGAACCCATGACTGCAAAGCCCATTGCCAATGAGCCAAAGGTATTTGAGACATTCTTGACAGACCTCACCAAGGCAATCCAAGAGTCTCTTAAGGATAATCGACCCCCTCAAAATAGTCACATGTATCCAAGAAGGGAGCAACAATGGTGTTCCATTTGCTTAGGTCCACATAGCACTAGTGAGTGCCCTACGTTTAGAGTAAAATTTAATGGAACTTGCAACGCATGTGGTAGGTATGGTCACCAAGCTAAGGATTGTTTAATGATCAAACGTATGATGGCAAATAGACCACCTGTAGCCTGGACGGATGCGCCTCGAGCTCCTGTATTGATGCCTACTCCACCTGTTGAGCAACTACCGCAACACATGGTCCCTAGATCTCAAAATGTTGTACAAGCTACACCGCTACCACCTCCTGTGCTAGGACCGCAGCCCCCGCATCCAAGAGTCGCCCCTATGAACCAAGTGGGTTGCGAGCCATCTAATGCTTATGCAGATGGTTGTGAGGAGGAAATAGACACTAGTATTGCCTACGGACTTGATACATTGGAAGAATGTCCTATATACTACATGGAAGATTGTTGGGGACAAGTCAAGCCGGTTTATCAAGCTGCTGCTCTCGCATCCAGAGGTCAAAATATCAACACCCAGGCTAGGAGGCCACCTCTTCAATGCTACGAGTGTGGGGGACCACATCGAGTAGCGGAGTGCCCTATTAGGCTGCAAAAGAATGTTGCACAGATGCAAGTGAATCAAGGGAGCACATCTGCAATGCCAATACTCACATGTAATCGTTGTGGCATAGATCACTTGATTGCCCAATGCCCCTACAACCCAAATGCGCCTAAAATCACACCCCTGAATTTGGTCGAAATTGCTAGTGTGACATCACCAATACCACCCGTCGCACCCGCTTATGCGATTACACGGTCCATGCTTCAAGGGCCAGGACATATCCTCGAAGAGAGAGATACCGCGTCAATTATCCAAGCAAAGAAAAAGAAGACACGAAGGAAGAAGTCGCAGAATACGGAAAGTTCAAAGCCAAGTTCCAAAACAAACATAGGAACAGGAGATGACCCCGTGTATATGAATGACCTCGAGGATGATTCAGATTCAGTCGAGACAATGGAGACTAGAACCAATACCACAAAGGGAAAGACCGACAAAGAAAACCGTAACATGGAACCAAATGAAAACCGAATGAGAGAAAACCATAAAGAGCCTCTGAAAACACCACAAGTGTTTCCAAATCCAATCCAAGACCCCCAAGATAAACCGCAGGGGCAAAAAGGGAAAAATCGTAAAAAGAAGATTGGGACATACCCAAACCCAGTAGACGAGATTAAGCAGGTGAAACATCTAAGAGGTTTAGTGGAGGAGACTCAAAGGAAACTAGAACCAGAACCCATGCAGGTCAAAATTCATGACACAGTGTTTCCCACGCAAGTTCATCCACCCCACATGAACCATAGACCGTTAGCCATATCTAGTATCATCCAAGAAGGGAGTGAGGACAGGACATCAGAAAGTGAGCATACACCCTTCTTGTTGGAAAGGATGTTTAACGAAGGAATACCTGATCCCATTGAGGAATATGAGATTCCATCCTCACCAGTTCCTAGTCAAGGACCTACACTATGCAAAACGCCAGTGAATGTTGCCAAACTAGTGGACTTCATGTCTTCTGAGGTCCGAACCACGATCATAGCAAAGCTGTATGGAGATCCTGAGTTATTCTTTGCACTTCGAGCATTCCTTAATGGAGAGCTACGAACGGGATTACCGCAGTTTGCGCAACCAAATAGGCCTGACTCGATTATGATTGATGAGGAAAATCATGTGCAATCACTTGACTTAGATGGACACGAGTCTGTGATCGAGGTACCCATTAACGAATTAGGGCAGTATTTTGAAGGCGACGAGTCTAATGCGACCCTACCCATCACTACCAAGGGATTAACTATAAAGGGAATTCTTGATGGTGGTGCGGGAGTTAGCATCGTTACAAAAGATTGTTGGGAATCCATGGGAAAACCCCGCCTCAGTGTTACTAACATTGTGGTAAAGATGGCAAATGGTACCATAGCCAAACCTATGGGGATGCTCAAGGATCTTAAGATCAAAGTTCTAGGACACAAGGTACGACATACGTTCATTGTAATGGATTTCTCTAAACACCTTATGTCATATGAAATGATTTTAGGACGACCACTCATGAGGGAAGCACAAATGGTTCACGATTGGTCTAAAAATCATGTCTATTTGCAATTCCAAGACTCTGTCCTTAGAGTGGATTTGGTGACTGGTAAGGTACACCCCTTAGGGAGTAAAACCATTATTGATCATCGCTCTGACACCACAGTTCACTCGGCCCCACTACAATATTGTTACACTTGTAAGAAGGATACAGACATTGGCCAAGATTCTCCTTATATGGATGTGTTACCGGGTATGACTGAGTCGGACAATGTGGATTGGGTCCACCTAGCATCAACCATAGACACTTGGGGAAATAGGGGGACGACCTGGGTAACACCTGAGGGGGATGAAATGCATGTACCCTTAAATATGCTACAAGCAATGCATATCGCTTCCGACAAGACTCATCCTAATGTAACAGAGAAAACATACAAGTGGGTCCCTAAAGCTTCTTTAGTGACCATAGCTAGTGCAAAAAAATAGAAGCCTTGTAAGAAACGTACCACTCGCTCCAAGAAAAGTAAGAAAATGTTGCGATGGATCCCTAAACGACTATTGGAAGCCCAAGGCTACTATCAAGGAAATGATCAAATCTGGGTGCCAAAACATAGACTGTGCTCTTACCTATCACCTGACCCAAGTGAGCCCAATCCCGTAGTTCCAAAACGAATCAATGATCGTGGAAAGAAAAAAATCACAGAATGCTACACACCCGCTCCCGAGCTAGTTTGGGTACCAAAGAAAGAACGATTTGTTCCACCTAGCTCAGGAAGGGGGGAGTCCCATGAAGATTCTAGCTCATCATGTAATACATCCATAGAGGTAAAAGCTTCTACACAACCTCCATCTATAGTAATGGACCTCAATGAAGCTACAAAAGAATCCACACCTCCCAGTGTTCAAGAATCACCTGATGAACCACTTCAAGTTCGATCCTGGGAGAGTACCTTACCACCCTTGCAACTTGACAAGGCACCTAGGGTAATAGAAAACTACTGGCAAAAATCCTCACCTATTACCAACTGGAACAATTGGTTTCAAAGGGTGACAAGCTCATTTCAAACGGTATGATCTACCCAAGGAAGGGGGGAGTGTTTGCTGACAGTCATCATTCATTTGTTTCCCTCTCAACCTTTTTCCCTGACCTCTCAATTCCAATCTTAGTGAATGTACATATAAAGCTTTATACTCACAAAAAACAAAAAAATAAAGAGCAAGAGCAATTAGCAAACGAGTATGCACCTTAAAAGTCAAAACATTGACTCAGACCTACACATGTCACAATTGGTACAGTGAAACAGAAACCTATGCCATAAAACACCTTTGATCCTCATCACTTGAATGCTGGAGGGTAGGTAAGATTAGTACGATAGAGTGTTTCTGTTTTAGAGTTGAGAGATTAGCAAAGTTCTCTTTTCCCACTGATGTTCCTCCTAGAGGTATTGTTTGTGTTTCATAGTGTGTACAGGAGCGTGTTGCTATTGATAGGATTTGGACCTTCATGGAACCTTCAAATCAAGCGCGACCATCAACACAAACAGGTGTTTCTTGTCCATTAGCATTGCCCTTATCTTTTTTGCATCCATGTTTGTCTGCTTTGATTGTGATTGGTAGCATAATATTCAGCGCATTGGCTTAGTATCAAACATTTAATTCAATGTAATGTTTTGTCATAATCACTTGTCTAGGTTTAAAAATCAAGTAGTCCGACTAAGCTAGTTTGACCAAGCTAGGTATTAGAGATCTTCTCTTAATACTATGGGGAATGCCTTCCTAATAAGCAATGGTTACTTAGGTTCTTAATCCGATTTAGGCAGCATTGTATGAAATGTACTAGGGCTTTCTAGTGGGCTTAACCCTATTGACCTTTAGCTTAAGTATTATAAAGGGAGTTTACTAATGTGATGAGCCTGGGGAGGGTAACAGTGTTATATGACCCCCCAAAGTTACAAAATTTAAATGCTGAAAATGAACAAGCAAAAAATCAAAGTGCCACAATGTAAAATTTTAAGCTGGAAGAGAAATCTCAGCTTGATTTGGTACTTCACTCACATGTATTGCCTATGGTACTTGAGCCCTAGAGGTTCCCAGTGTGGGCGCTTTTCCTTGAAAAGCAAAAAACCCAAGGCATACAAAATAAGCACACACATCATAATTGAATCACTGTGAAAAGACCTTGGGGGGTCAAAGAAAAAGTAATCAGTCAGGCGATGATTTCATGAGAAATTCCTTTTATGGTAGCTTAACTACAAGGTTTTCTAGATATAGCCTCTAGTCAGCCCTTGAACATGAATACTTGGCTCTCGCGATTAAACAACTTAATTGACCACAGAAAGTTAAGAAGCTTACCCATGGTATTAATATTCGATCTCTAGTGCTTTTCGACCGTCAAATTAGCGACCCCAGACTTGTTTAATTTTTTGCCTTTACATCTGTTTATGCATTTGATTACATTGCAGTTTAATGTTCATTGCTAACAAATTGTTTGAAATTCTTTGACCAATCAATTTGTCTACCTAGAACTGCATATGCTTTTTAAGAGAATGCAATTACTGTGCCAATGTTGTTTGATTTTGCAGTGACTGAAGAAGGCTAAGTACATTCATCTCAAATGCTCTTCCACCTCGACGACCCAGCTTCAACTCAATAGCTTCCGAGGACGGAATCTACATCAGGAAGGGGGGCATGTTAACCCTCACGGCACACGGACACCCCATCACCTACGATGGACGCGTATTATGTATTTGGTAGAGTCAGGTACCGGGCTTGTCGGACCAATAGGGAAAGGTAGAGTGATCGTCGATGAGAGGCGCACTTTAACTTGGACATTCAAGGGATTAGTTGGTTAAGCATGGGCGCCCAAGTGTGAACGGGGTGAGCTCCTATAAAAGCCAACTAAACCTAATTTTTACTCATTCTCTCATTTGTGCAATTGAAGAGTGCTCTTGCTCCATCTCCATCTTCTTCTTCTTCACCTCCTTGTGTGTGTGTGTGTGAGAGAGAGAGAGAGGGAGAGTGTGTGTGCGATCGAGCATTACGAAGGCATGAAGGCGGCGAAGCGGTTGAGCGCGGCACGACTGCAGCTTCTTCTTCATCGCGGCGAGGAATCCACCACGATGGCGAGCGTAGAGCGGTGAGTGACACACCCTTTGTTTTCTTGAGCTTGCTAGTTTAGGCTTGTTGTGTGCTTGGAGCCGTTTGTGGCTCGCATACGGTGTATTGGCAAGTCCCTTGCTTCGACAGTGCGGCAAGGAGCGCACAGCATATTTGGAGCACAAATGCTTGAAGTTGATTGATTCAAAATGTGTGTGCCTATGTGGATATTATGCTGCTCCACTATTGGGTCAATTCCTTATTATCCCATTTGATCCTGGGAGCTGTTGAAGAGCAACTGGCAGATTCAAAGACTTCATTTATTTTCTTGTATAGCAGGTTACTTGGCAGTAGATTTATTTTTGGATGTATGTTAAGACAGACGTGTTTTTGGTTATATGATCAATAAGCTTACATGGCTAGCTTCCAATTGACATCTCGGACAATTGTTATAGTATCTTCACATCTTTTGAGATGGTTCTACTACCAGAACTTGAAGTAAAGGACTTCATGACCATTTTGTGTGCAGACAGAGTAAGGCATACATGAGCTTGACAGGGTTCCCTAAAGAGAGCTGATCGTCAAGCCGTGTGCATAAGTAACTGGAGCACTTGAGTCTGGCGCGGTTCACTATCCAGGTTTTCATAATTGCATGGTTTGGAGATACGACCACTGCGGTTCAAAGATTTGTGATGGGACAGCTACAAGATAATTGAGCTAGACTATTGATGATACGGATTTACACTTTCTTTTTGTTTTTACATAGCTTTATCAACTACGTGAGCTTGATGACAAGCAGCTTAAGGTATTCATAAAAGATGCATCTTGAAGACCGATTGGAACAGATCGGAGGCTGTGCAGGTTCAGAGGGGGTGAATGTCGTGCTGCTCCGCTCCCATGACAAGAAAATGAGCAAAGGAATGCTGATCAAGAGTATTTGAATCTTACAGGATTAATCAGTAGTTATAAGGGCTTGCTAACAAGCCAATTTATAAGCTTAAAGTGTGCCAGATGTGGCGCTAAGGGCCAGAAGATGTCTTGGTTATGCTAAACAATGAGTATTCTTCAAGCGGTCATAGCTGGGATTTTATTAATCCAAGTTGAAGTACTCAAAACGCTCTACATGCCTGTCATTATGGCTCGTCAATCAAAGCTACGGATAAGAAGTTATGACAATTTTAAGTTGAGTCTGTACCAGATCCGTACCGGATTGGGCAAGTGCAGTTGAGGGGGCAAAACTGGAATGAATGCATCAGGCTGAAGTGCTCAATTTCCGGAGTGAGTCGGTCTTTTCAAATCAGTGATCGGAGTCCCGCTTGCCAAGTTATGGGCCGTTAAAGATTCTCCGAGGGCCAGTTCCATGTTAGTCTAGCCGGCTCGGTCGGAGAGCCATCTGAGAATTTTTGAGCTTTATTTGGGTTTTGATATGCGGGAATAGCAAGTGCTTGAGGAATCTCGTGTTTGGAATGTCATCTTTTGGAATGCAATGATTGCGGGGAAAGGTCAACACTGCCTTCGCCAGAATGTATACGAAATGCTGTGCTCGACAATGCCTTAGCCGATATGTATGCCTAATGTGGTGTCCTTATGAAGGAAGCCGGCTGCCCAAAGGCCAAGGGCCATAAACCCAAAGGCCGCCTGCCCGTGGGGTGACAACCCAAAAAAAAAAGGTTTTTTTAATTATTGAGTGTGAACCTAAGAGGAGGAGAAAAAAAAAATAAATGGCGAGGGCTAAAGCAGAGCGCAACAACGTCGTGTAGGGAGGCTTTTGCTCGCGCAGGCCAGCTCAGGCCTCAGACAGCTTGGGTGAAGAAGAAGAAGGTGCATGGGAGCTCCTGGTGCTTCGATTGATTTTTGAGCCGGTCCAACTCGACCTGCCATGTCACTAAGCGATCGTGCCCATTAGCGATATCGCTAATGGGTTAGCCGGGAATAGAATGGCATGCAATCTATAAAGGGAAGGTGGCAGTTCTCTGGGGGGGTATGTGATTCTTTTTGCTCTCCTCTTTTCGGAGAACTCTCTTGGCAGAAAGAAGACAAGCCAAAGCTCTTGAGACTCATGAACCAAGGGATCACCATAAGCTTACGAAAGGGGAAATCTTAATCACCAAAGGCAAGCTAAGCTTCAAAATCTCTACAAGCCGGAGCTCATCTCATCATCTTGTTGAAGGTCCTCTCTCCAGAGGAGAATAGCAAGCAAAGCCAAAGCCTGCTTACTCAAGGAAGGCAATTAAGCCCGGATTATCAAAGGTAAGGTTTTTTAGCCATTCGATTCCATAAGCTTAACCTCACATACCATCCAAACCTTATTCGATTCCCCAAGCTTAATCTCTTAAGCTCTCATAAGTGAGCTAATCCTATTCTCCTTACGCATAATCTCTCTAATATCATAAGCCAAAGCCGTTTCTCTTTTGAGCCAAAACTCTCACTAATTGAGCTTAAGCCAATTTCTTAATTTTGGATATCAAGCCAAAGCCGATTTCCTAATCTCTGGAAACCATAAGCCAAAGCTCTTAAGCTATCAAGAGCGGAATTAAACCTAATCGTTCGAAGCCATAAGCCAAGCTCTCTAAATCAAGCCTAATTTCAAACCATTAGCGGAGCCTAACCTAAGCCAAGCTTCTAAGCCATCATTGGCCAGTTGAATTGGGAAGCAGAAGCCAAAGCGGACGGCCATTGGAAGGAAAACTCATGTGCCTTAACGAAAAGAAGCAGAAGGTGGGACAAATCAGGTCTTTGATAATTTTCTTCATTAGCATCTGGTTTAAGCCAGATTTCATCTTGTAAGGAGCATTAAGCCTCCATTAATGATTGATTAATGATGATTACGGTTGATTAGCTGGAATTAAGAGAACCGTTTGTTTTGAGCACTGTTGTTGTTAATTGTGCCTATTGCACCTCTTTTCCTGCACCTCTCACAGCTAGGGGCCCGGTGCCTTCCTGGCTCACCATTCACACATTTATCCCCCGACAACGTTTCAAGCTTCTTTCTCCATAGAGTTTTTGGACTCCAATGAAGAAGATAAGAATTTTTTAGCATGGGATGCATGCCGCATGTTTGGCCTCTCTCTCACAGAGTACCTTTCAAAGTAGTAAGAAATCATATTAAAACTAGAAGGTCTAGATGAATTCCAAAAGATACAGGGTTTTAATAGGGCTCTTGACAAAGACTATCGTCTTCATGTCAAGACCCAACATCCAAAAACTTTGGAAGAAGCCATCGGTCATGCCCAAAGATATGATGATGACCAAGAGAGGAAAGGAAATGTTCCCTATCTCTAATAATAATTTTTCTAAGATCAATGTGGCTAAGAGCCAATAGCGAGGTAGATCTCCCACACGTTCCAAGAGGAATAAGAGACAATCTACCTCTCCACGCCCACAAGAGGCTAAGAAGCCTAAGCAATCATGAGATACTCCACGTGGGTCTCTCAACACTGCTGATTTTGAGTGTGCAAAGAAACAAAATTTGTGTTTTAGAGGTCTTTTGGACCAACATAACAATAAAAATTGTCCTCTTTTGCAAGGCAAAGAAAAGGCCATGCACACGGTGCAGCACCTCACATTAGATTCATCTTCTAAATATTATGCTATAGAGGTTCTTCATATGGAAGAAAATCACAAGTGTTGTGTGCTTGCTTCAATGTGGTAGCCCACCTTTGCCCCCATGAGTTGATTCGCATGCATGGCACTATTAACGGAGAACGTGTTTGTATTTTAGTAGATGACGGTGCAACTCATAACTTCCTAAAGTATAAGCTAGTCATGAAATTGAAGCTTACACAGACTCCTTGCTCCTACAAGTATGTGGTAGAGCAGATGTCTGGGAATGATAAACAAGTATGGGACACGTTAGTTCAAGGGGTTGAGCTTATTGTTTGAGATGATACAATGACCCTTGTCTCTCAAGTTATGAACATGGACCGTGCTGATGTAGTTTTAGGACGGGAGTGGCTGCATGGCTTAGGAAACACATTGCACACTAGTTACGAATACAGCTCCTTATCCTTTATGGACAATGGTAAACATGTGCTTTTGCTTGGTGAGAAAAATATACCATCTGCACCTCTTATATGTACAACAGATCTTTCTATTTTACAGAAAGCAGATTTAATAGATGAAGTCTTTTTGTGTTACTGCTTGTCTCCAAGTCTTATGAATTCTCAAGAGCAAAGTGTTGTGAATTCTAGTAATGGTATGCAAAGTGCAATGAATTCTTATGATAAGCAAACAGTTAATAATTTTAAAGAGAAAAGTGATCTTAATTTTAATTTTCTTGAGCAATGTGCAACTGTTGTAGAACAAACATTACATGAATTACAAGATTCTTCATCCCAGCATAACTCTAGTTTACTTTCTCCTTTTGCACGAAAAAAGCTAACTCACTTACTCACGGAGTATAGTGATGCATTCTCAAGTGATTTACCGCCGGGTTTACCCCCTACACGTGAGATACAGCATAGCATAGATGTCCTGCCAGGCACTAAACCAGTGAGTAAACCGCCTTATTCTATGAGTGCTAAAGAAGCCAAGGAGGTTGAGAGTCAGTTGGCTGACTACCTCGCCCATGGTTTCATTAGACCTAGCACTTTGCCTTGGGCATCACCAATTCTATTGGTAAAAAAGAAAGATGGTACTATGCGCATGACCGTAGATTATCACGATATGCTATAACCATCAAGAACAAGTATCCTCTACCTCGAGTGGATGAGTTGTTCCATGGGGAAAGATACTATACAAAGATAGATCTTTGTTTATGTTACCACCAAGTGCGTATCCTTTTGTAAGATATCTCTAAAACTGCCTTTAGAACACGGTTCGGACATTTTGAACTTTTGGTTATGCCTTTTGGTTTAACCAATGCTCCAGCGTCCTTATCTTGGAAAATTTGTTGTGGTTTTCCTTGATGACATGCTCATTTACACATAGAACACTTACGATTAGTGTTCGAAGAGCTATGAGCTCACACTCTGTATGCTAAGCAAAGCAAGTGAAATTTCTCTAAAATAGAGATACATTACCGCGGTCATGTGATCTCTTATTATGGCATCAAGATGGACACTGACAAGGTCGCTACCATTCTTTGATGGTCACATCCCAACACTGTTGAGGAGCTTCAAATATTCTTAGGCATGGCTGGATTTTATCGACAATATATCCGTGATTATGCCAAAATCGCTATTCCTATGATGGATCAACTTAAAGAAAAAGGTAAGACCTTTCTTGGGAAGAAGCCCAAAAACGCAGTTTTGAATAGCTCAAGGTAGATATAGCCACTGCGCCCATCCTAGCAATTGTTGACCCACTTAAGCCGTTTGTGGTAGAGATTGATGCTAGTGATAAAGCAATTGGTGCAGTACTTCTCTAGGAGGGAAGACCTATAGCCTTTGAAAGTAAAAAGTTAGATAGAGCTCAATAAAATTATTTTGTCTATGAGAGAGAGCTCTATGCCATAATTCATGCTTTACAAAAGTGGCGACACTATTTATATGGTGCCGAGTTTGAAGTAGTTTTTGACCATGAGACTCGAGAGTATCAAATGATTTACTACTCAAACGGACTTGAAGGGCCGTAAAGCTAGATGGCCAAAAATCCTTCAAGATTGTGATTGTAAGCTACAATATCGCAAGGGGTGATATAATTTAATAGCGGATGCACTAAGCCGGATGCCTCAAATTAATTCACTTGCTTTCACGAAATAAAGAGTGGATTTTTGGAGTCATTACGTGGCAAGTGTGCACAAGATCAATCATATGCTAAAGTGTGGAGTGCAGTTTTAAAAAGGTATCCCTGTTACCATATACATGTGGTAGTGATGTGTGTGAACACACTAGGACTGTCGGGGCATATTTTCCCTCTTTAGGAGGTTTTGTCCCCAGCATTGTATATACGCCCATCACTCTAGGGCTATCTATCTTTCCATTGCACACTAAATAATACCCTCTCTATTGTGTGCCTTGAGATTCCTTCCTCTTCTCCAAGCTGTGTGCATTTCTCTGCAACCCTAATTCCAACAACTAGTATCAGAGCAGGTTGCGTCCTCCCGGGCCTAGTCGCCAGGTGGTCCAGCACATGCCTGCTCATTTTCTCCGATTTCAATGAGCTTTGGCGAGTGTTTGCAGGTCGACAAAAATTCCGGGCAAGCTTTAGAGCGTAGTCTTCTCAAATGTTTGATTTGGGCTCATTTCTGCATAACATGTGCCTTACAATCTTCTATGGTTTGTGCTATATAGCACATGTTGTTGCCGCTTTGTTTCTCCTCTTTTCGGGCAGTTTTCACATCAGGTGCAACATGGGGTTGTTCTTTGCCTCCGTATGCCATTGCTAGCACAAAATCTTTCAAAATCTTGGCTGCAATATTCACCTCCATTGTCAGATCTGAGGCATTTAACCTTGGTACCTACTTCATTCTCCACAAAGGATTTCCACCTTTGAAATATGGAAAACACATCGGATTTATTCTTCATGACATAAACCCATGTTTTTCTAGTTGCATCATCTATAAATGTTACATAGTACAATGAGCCACCAAGGGATGGTGTACTTGCAGGAGCCCAAACATCAGAATGAACCAATTCAAGTTTTTGTATTTTTTCTTTCATTTCTTGCTTTTAGGATTTTTACCCTCTTTTCTTTACCATAAACACAATCTTCAAAAAACTCTAAGTTCACTTCTTTCAAACCTGGTAGAAGCTTCTTTGATTGAAGGATTTGCATTCCTTTGGCACTCATGTGCCTAAGAAGATAGTGCCACACTGCACTGTCAACTTCCGTAGCTATTGCAAAAAGATAGCGTGCTAACAGTGCACAAGTAAAGTGTACCAACCTTTTCTCCCTTGGCAACCACCAAAGATCCCTTTGAGATCTTCCACCGTTCTTTTCCAAATGAAATGTTGTGACCTTCATCATCCAATTGTACTATAGAGATCAAATTTTTGCGAAGAGAAGGAACATGCCTAAGATCTTTAAGCTTCCATTCATTTTCGTTAGCAGTTTTGACACAAGTTGTACCTTTGCCAACAATTTCACAAGCTTCATCATCTCCCAAGTATACATACCCAAAAGTACCTTTGGTGTAATCTTGGAAATGCTGCTTGTGTGGTGTCGCATGGAATGAATCCCAAAAATCTACTATCCAGGAATTAAACACATTGTCTAATGAGAGAATTAGAGCATCTTGTTCTACTTTACCTGCCACATTGGCCTCTGATGTTGGTTTTTTTTCTTGAGACTCTGACTCCTTCTTCTCCTTGGACCAGCAATCCTTCTTGATGTGGCCCTTCTTGACACAGTTTCAACATTCAAGAACTAATTTTGTGCGTGACTTGCTCCGTCTTGAGCGATCACGACCCTTTTGGTTTTTGAACCTCTCCTTAGGCCTTCCTCTTCTTTCCACTAATAGTGCAACACTTGGTGATTCTCCTGTGCTTCTCCTTCACATTTGTGCCAGAGATAGGATTACTTACAACCATCACAAGGCTGTCCCAACTATCCGGTAGAGATGATAGTATAAGGAGAGCTTGTACTTTGTCATCAAAACTGATTTTCACCAATAGAAGTTGACTTATATTTGTGTTAAAATGATTTAGGTGTTCTGCAACTGAACCATTCTCTTCCATCTTTAGATTGCACAAGTGCTTCATGAGAAAACCTTATTGGATGCCGATGGTTTCTTGTAGAGGCCATCAAGTGACTTCATCAAGTCCTCCGTGGTCTTCATCTCCAAAGTTGAAGGCCACCGTTGATTTCAAGCTTAGCCAGATTTTTCCTAATGCCTTTCAGTCAAGGACAGTCCATGCTTCGTCTGCCATTGTTGTGGGCTTCTTTGCAAGACCTCCTAGTGGCAAATAAAGGTCCTTCTTATAGAGATAGTCTTCAATCTGCATCTTCCGATGTTGATAATTTTTCCATTGAACTTCTTGATCTTGAACTTCCTTTCCTCCGCCATTACTCCCACTCAATTCAAGGAAATCTTTCCTTGAGATAATTTAGCTACAAGCAGACCTTTCTCTGATACCAGTTGTTAGGAAATATGACATAGCTAATTAGATATTTGAGTAGCTCACTTAATGGAGAGAGAGAAATTTTCACACACAAGAGATTATAGAGTAGAGAGAGAGAGAGAGAGAGCACACATGGTATACGTTGTGCACCCAATGTGGGCTACATGCACGGAAAAGCAACCACTTAATGGCTTTAGTAATTCAAATAAGAAGTAGGTTACAAAGGGATTATTCCCTTAATAGAGCTCCCACCTTGCTTCATTCTCACCCACCTTGTTGCATCAACTTCACACTTTGAAATGTGTGTAGAAATGACCTCCTTTTATATGCCAAAAGGGCTGCCCTCTCTCATGAGAGGCAGCCATGTGTAGCCGCCCTTGTGTAGACAAGTCCAAATCGGACCCCTAAATCCACCCATGTGTGGTTTCCCTTGAGAAGACAAGTCCGCCTTTGAAATCAGCCACCACCATTGAATTTAGCCACCGGTCATTGACTTTTGACCATCGACCACCGGCCAACTGGCCAAACGACCAGCCGGTTTTCGACGGCCGTGAAAATTTTGATTTTTGGCGAGTGATTTTTCTTCACGCACGATGGCTTCTCCTCATAATGGGGGCCTTACAAATGTGCATTTTTTATAAAGAAAATTACAAGTGGTAAATCAACCTCCATACTTAACATAACACACTCAAAACACCAAATTTATCCTACAAACACGTAGTCACAAATCAACGTAGAATCGATAATGAATATACTTGAACGGAAGAGCAATGGACAAGGAATTGTGTGCAAGTTTTGAAATCAAAATGTGATTGCCAGAGTTCAAGTTGTGATGATTACAAGTTGCAAGAGAGTAGCCACTCCCAGTCGTATGCTTCAAGCTCAAAACTTGATAATGATGATAAGGGGGTCCTTTTCCCACTTTACAAAATAGACATTATACCTAGGGCTCTTTTGGCCAGTGGCCAGCTTTACAAGGCTCAAACTCTAGTACGGACTTTATCACTCAACTTCACAGAGATTGTCTATCTATAATAAGAGATTATCAAATAATTACAAGGCTTTTTCAAAAAATAATGAAGATACATCAAAAATTTGGGCCCATGGGAGAAGGGTTCGACTCGAAGGGCACCCATTTGACTTGACTTCCAACATTCCTCCCTTCCTAGTCTTTGCACGTCCTCACTATCTTTGTCTACTGAAGAGTGCAAGTGAGCAGAGTAAACTTTTTTGCTTGTGCTTCAATCTCCACCTTTGTTGCTAGCTCTCTAAAAGAGTTGTTTCTCAATGTGCTCTAATAAGCTATATATCTAGCACACAGATTATTTGTCATGGGATTGAAGATGGATGAATCAAGTTCAAAGAACCCGGTCATGAATGCGTCCTCAAATGTTTTCATGTAGTGAGAGGACAAGAACATGACTTAGGCATACAACCCCAGCACAAGCCTCTGGTTCCTTTGAGGAAGACTTGCTACGGATGTTCCGTTGCTTCTATATCTTCAAATGCAGTGATGCATGTGATGAGTGTCATAAAAACTAATATCTAACTATACCCAAATGATTTTCTCATATTAAAATGATCACTTAATATGAGAGAATAAATCGGAACAAGAGTTAGAATATGGCTATGTGCTTTAGATGCATCTCATCGAAGGACCAAAGCTAATGGGTCCAAACAGGAGATGGTCTATCAAAGATCAAGGCTAATGGAGCTTTAAAGACCTTAGGGTTAGTTTCATTAAAGACCTCCAATAGTTAGTGTGAAAAGCCTTGGACCTTACATAAGCTAGGGATGTGCTTAAGGTGCTTGTCGTGCTTGATGACTGAGATGCTTGAGGTGCTTGATGTGACTGAGTTGCTCGAGGTGCTTGTTGTACTTGAGATGCTAGGGATGTACTTGGGGTGTGACCCTGACCAAGCTTGATGGGCTTAAGGGCCGATCTTGTGGTGAGAACTAGGCCCAAGGTTGAGGAGCTTGAGGTGTCAAAAAGTCAACAAGTATATCTACAAGGAGGGGGAGAGCCCTACAAGTAGGGGGCATGAGAGAGAACACACACACCCTCATGCAAGGAAAGCCTAGACCAAGGAGGCAACAAGAACACATGTCAAGCTCCTCTCCATGCTTCCCTCATAAGGTACCTAGAGCCTATTGGTTGGCCTCTCAAGGGGTACAATGAGAACTTAGTTTATTTTTTTAATTTTTAAAGCACAATTCAAGCCCTCTCTCTCAAAGGGGTAAGAAGGACACTTGTCCTAATGCTACCCTTGTTGCTTGATATGCACTAAACATGTGATTGGCCAAGCTTGAGGAGGTCCAATCAAGTGCAAGCTAGTGCTCAAAGAGGGGGGTCGACCAAAGCAGGGCGGGCACTAGCTTGGGCGGCATAATCTCCCACCCCCCCCCCCCCCAACACACACACACTCATTGTGTGAGTTGCAAAGTGCAAGAGCTCCATCTCCTTGTCCATACTTATGAAGAAGTTGAGAGCCCACACCAACACTCTTGGCTATGGAATGAAAATCCAACCAAGAGTCATGCTCCAATGCTTAAACTTGGCATCTTCTCCATCTTCATTACTATGCTATTATGTATGCTAAGGAAGAAGAGTGATGATAAGTGAGGAACTATTTCTTTCTCCTATGAATGTTTCTTCTTCCTCTTCCCTACCCTCATTCCCCACTAGATCTCTCCACCTTTGAAGGTGTTTGAGACCTTGGGACTGAGACCAGGGATGGTTAATGCTTTCTACAAAGTCTATGTTATGCTTGTGATGCATAAAGCTTTCCATCTTCATTGCATAACCTAGGTCACAAGCAACACAAAGATTGTATTGTACCAAGTCTCTCTTGATGGGATAATTTATAATAAAAAAGCCTATTGGAGGGGGGGACCGGATCCACATAAATGCGGTCCTCAACTGTTGTCAAGTTCTCTAAACTCTCTCTCTTGAAAAAGTATTTTTCATGCCAAGTTAATTAAGTAATATGATTATGTTGCTACCGCTAATTAAGTTCACCCTCTATGTTCTCAAAGTAGTCTCACAAAAATTCCCACTCTAATTCTCTTAATTCCGCTATTCTCAAAGTTCATAGGCCATTCCATCACATTGGTATCAGAGCTAAATATTTCTCTTTTCTTGCTTAAGAAGAGAGGTTCTTTAAGTTGTCCATGAAAGGTTGGGCTTGTTTATTGCAGTAGGGTAAGTGGGACAGGGATCTATTATCTTGGTTGAGAAGGACTTAGTTCGAGGTACATCGTACACCGTTGGGAACTATAGTCTTAATAATGGAGCCTCTCGGGGCTTGCTAACCATTATTGAGCTACGAGCAAGATCAATAGGAACCATAATCAATCAAGCATTGTTAGACCTACGAGCAAGATCAATAGGAACCATAATGAATCGAGCATTGTTAGACCCTCTCCACTAGTCTTTGCAATCAACAATGTCTAAACCCAGGTATGGCTTCTTGAGAATTGATTTTCAAAGGGAAAGAAGAGTAACGACTGAGGCTTTTGAGGGTACCGAAGCACAAAGTAATTCTATACATAAGTATAATTAGCATGGCTGACAATAACCAAGAGAGTAGAATAAACATTGATAACTTTGATTTTGCACATGAAGGTGCTAATGATGAAGCCCCCATGTTTGTTAATTACCTTGTTACTAGGTTGCAAGAAGCTATGGGCAACCCTACTTTGCAAGACAAAGCTACTTAACAACTTCGTGCTTATGGGATTTTCCTTTCTCTCCAAGAGGAGAGAGAGCTTAGGAGGCCTCTTGATGAGACCCCCAAAATAAGACTCTCTCCCATAAGAGAGGAGTAATCCAAAGAACGAGAAAGAAGCGAATCCCTAAGTTCCTTTGAAGATGTGGCTCCACGAAGACGACGGTCTAGACGATTGCCAACTTCTCCGAGAGGAAACGGTCAACCTACAGTCCTTCTCCTTGTCACTTCAAAAGGGAAGGAAGGAATCAAAGGAAGAAAATGGTAAGAAATAGTTCGCCCTCTTCTCTGCCTTCTTCACCTTTCTCCTCTTCCGATGAAAGCAATAGCTATTCTCCTAGAGAATACAAGAGGGGAGGACATCGCAAATCTTACCCTGCATGCCGAAGGTCCCAAAAGCTCAAGAAGTTCAAAGAGGGAGGAAAGAGTATCTCCTTTCTCACCTATGATGGCACCTTTGGTGCTACCAACAGAGTATTGGCCTTCATCCAGCAATTTGATGCGGCCTTTGGAGATGAGGGCTTCATGGAGTCCTCCAAGCTACACCATGTATCTATGCACTTTCAAAAAATTTGTCGTTAATGGTGGGCTAGCCTTCGTGGAAATGGAAAAACCCCAAAAACATGGAAAACTCTATGAGTTTCCATCATGAAGGAATTCCTTACAAGCGATGCAAAGGACAAAGTGCTACCAATAGCGGAGTTTGAAGCTTCTCTCCCATGAGTCTATCCACAAATATGTGGACAAGTTTTGGGATTTACACCTCAAAGCTACTGTCTTTCAAAAGATAGACTTCTTGGAGCAAAAGAAACAATTTTGTGTGGGATTACCTGAAGATGACCGAGTATGTCAACTCCCAATGGCTTGGTTCTATCACTGAAGTAATCCACCACACTGTGGTTGCTTCACCATCAAGTTCCAACAAGGGGCTAGAAAGAATATCAAGCCCATGGAAAGCAAAGACAAAAGTGAGCGATGGGAAAAACCAATGCCCAAAATTCTTCCCAAGGCAATACCAACAACAACAACAACAACAACAATTGGTCCAAGGAGAAGGGAGTTAACAAAGGTAAAAATAAACTCTCTCTTGAAGATCTTGAAGCCTTTTGCAAGGACCGCAAATGTTTTAAGTGTGGGGAGCAAGGACATGGCTAGCGTTCTTGCCCCAAAAGAAATGCCTGCAATGAGATTCCTAGAGCTTCCACTATCAAAGCTCCAATAGAGGATGCTTATTGCAAAGGATCATCTCTTTCCTATGCTTGAAAAAAGGTAATGGAGCATGATGCCTTCATCTTGTTTGACCATGGCTCTACTCACAAATTCATATCAATGGAGTTGGCCACCAAGTTGGGGATTCAAGCTTTTGAGATGGGAGATACTGTAACTGCCGATACAGCTTTCAAAGGATAGCAAGCCTCCGTTACTCCCTAGATTGGGAAGTTGAAAAGATTTTTTCATCTCTCCTCTCCAACATGAGGATGTTATTCTAGGGGCACCATGTTTCAACCGCATGGCTGCCAACATGAAGTTCCCTGACAGGAGAATCTACTTCACCTATAAGAAAAGGAGCATGTATATAGATGCTAGTGATTCTGGTCATACTATACCACTTGTAAATCCTCCTACTTTTGATAAATCAATAAAAAGCTCAATTTTTGTGCACATGATTTTTGTCAAAGAGTCTCTAAAAGGTCCTAATGTCAAATGCAAATGGTAGGAATCAAGAAGAGTTAAACTTGTCTAATTTTCTAAATGGATTTCAAGATGTGTTCATTGATGATAACCCTATGGACTTACCTCCAAATGAGGGGATGATGACCATTGAATTGAGCTCCTACCAGAAGCTCACCGCCTAACAAGCCTCCTTGTTGAGTTTCCCAAGCTCAACAAGAGGAGATCATGAGGCAAGTACAAGAATTTCTAGACAAAGGGATGGTGAGGCCTAGCTCAACAAAAGGAGATCATGAGGCAAGTACCAGGATTGGTAGACAAAGGGATGGGGATGCCTATCTCCTCTCTCTTCTGTTCTCCAGTCCTTTTAGTGCATAAGAATTATAATACATATTGCATGTGTCTGGACTACTGAGCACTAAACCATATCACTATCAAAAATAGATTTTTTGTGCCTCGGGTAGAAGATCTATTTGATAAGCTACTTCTACCTACTTTAGTAGGATTGACCTTAAAAGTGGTAGCATAGTGAATGAAGATATCCTAAAGACTGCATTTTGTACAACGTTTGGTCTTTATGAATATCTAGTCATGCCTTTTGGCTTGACTAATGCACCAACCACGTTCAATCATTCAATGGAGAAAATCTTTAGACCCTACCACAAATTCATTAGAGTGTTTTTTATGATATCATCATCTACTCCAAGTCCTTGGAGGAACACAAGCAACATCTCCAAGTGATTTTTCAAGCATTGAGGGAGAACAAAATTTTTATCAACCAAAAGAAAAGTGAATTTTAACTTCAAGAGATTCAATACTTAGGTCATATTATCTCTCAAGATGATGTCCGTATGGATCCATCAAAGTTGGAGGTAATAAAAGCATGGTCTAACCCAAGGAATCTACATGAGATAAGAAGATTTATTGGTATGTGTGCATACTATAGACACTTCATAAAAAAATTCTCTCAAAGAGAAGGACCATTACAAGACTTAACAAAAAGAACGTTAAGTACTCATGGACTGCTAAGGAGCAAAATTCTTTTACCAAACACAAAGAGAAGCTTACTTCCCAACTAGTCCTTATGCTTGCAGATCTCTCAAAGCCATTTGAGGTCCAATGTGATGCTTGTGGTGATTGCCTTGGAGCAGTCTTGCTTCAAGAAGGGTATTCCATAGCATATGAGAGCCGAAGGCTCAATGCCAATGAACGAGTCTTGGGCATATATGAAAAAGAGATTTTAGCTCTTCTACATGCCTTAGATACATGGAAGCACTATCTATTGGGGACTCCATTTATTTTGCAAATTGACCACCAAAGTCTCAAGTATTTCGTGACATAAACCAAGCTTTCCAACAAACAAATGAGGTGGAAAAAATTTCTTTCGCAATTTTATTTTCATATTGCTCACATTGCTCGTAAGCACAATCAAGTAGTCAATGCACTTTCACAATGACCAAAAGTTAATGTGGTGTCTATAGCAACTCACAATGATCTATCTTCTATGATAGATGAGTATGCTACTGACCGTGACTTTAAAGACATAATGTCAGCCCTTGCATTAGGGAATAAAGAAGAACCATTCACCTTGTAGGATGGTTATCTTCTCCATGGCAATAGGCTATGTGTTACCCATTCTCTTTGTGAGAAAGTCATGTATGAATTCCATGCTCCTCCCTATGTGGGGCATAGAGGCATTCAACCTACTCTTTTAGGAGTAGAGATATACTTCTATTGGACTACCATGAAAGTGGACATACAAGAGTATGTTTCAAAATGTGTGGTATGCCAAAAGGTAAGTATGCTAGAGGGATTACTGCAACCCTTGCCAATCCCTAATTCACCATGGGAGAGTATATTCATGGATTTTATCTTTGGATTACCCAAGTCTATCCATGGTAATAAAGGAATATGGACAGTAGTTGTCACGTTTAGCAAGAAAGCACACTTTATTCCTATCAAAAAGACTATCAAGGCACACCAAATGACAACTCTCTTCATATCTTAGATTTTCAAACACCATGGATTACAAACATCCACCGTGCCAGATAGAGATCCTAGAATGACTAGTAATTTTTGGAAAGGTCTCTTTGAAAATCTATGTATAAGATTGAATTTATCTTTGGCCTATCGCCCACAAACGAATGGCCAAAGTGAGATAGCCAATATTATGATACTCAATCTACTAAAGACTTATGTTACAGAAGTAGATCAATGCTCACAATGAGAAAAATACTTACCCCTTGTAGAGTATGGGTACAATAATATTGTCCATACTTTTATGGGAAAAGCACCTTTAAAAATCATAGAGGGAAGAACTAAAAGTCCCTTGTTACTTAAAGTACATGGGAAGATCTTCGCTGCGGATGAGTATCGTCGTGACCTACAAGAATATTTCTAAAAGATTGAGGAGGCTATATCCATATCTCAACAAAGGCAAAAAGCTGATGCTGACAAGCACAAAAGGGCCTTAACGTTTAAAGAAAATGATTGGGTCTTAATTAATTTCCCAAGGCTTGATTGAGGTAAACAATCAAAAAACATCCTACAGGCCATCAAAAGTATTATGCTAAACTACCAAAAAGATACTATGGTCCTTTTCAAATTTTGAAGCCAATCAATGAGATGGCTTATCAACTCAAGCTACCCAACCATTGGCTCATACACAATGCTTTTCATGTGAGCCTACTTAATCCCTACAAAGGAGAACCACCAAGTGAACCAACTATTGAAGACACTCCCAAAATTGAAGACCGAGAAGAGGTGCTACAACCCAAAGCTATCCATTGGCATGAAGACAAGGTACTACGACATGGTAAGATTATCCAACGGGATCTTATTAAGTTCAAAGATCATCCTTTTGAATATGCTAGATGGATGCAAGGAATATAACTTAAGGATAATATGAACCTTGTCAGTGCTTACAATGCTACATTAGAGTAAGAAAATGTACCTATTTCTTTTAAATGTCTAATGTCTTTGTCTTATAAGACTAATTTTCCTTTTATTGTGCACAAATTTAAATAGTATGCATGCTTAGAATCATGTTTGTGATGACGACGTCTATCAAATACCAAGTAGAATTTGTCACTCTACTTTGGGAGAATGAAATGGACTAAAGAGCAGACATGCTTGCGGCAGCTATGTCTTTTAAGCACCAAATGGAATAGTCATCCATCTTGGAATGATGTCGTAGGGTAAAAAGGGATCCTCCACCCGCTAAGAAACATCAACTCATGACTAAGTCTTTATCTCTTCTACCTCATTGTCGAGGACGACTATGATTTCAAGGGAGAGGTAATGTCCTAAAAAATAATATTTAACTATGCCCAAATGATTTTCTCATATTAAACTGATCACTTAATATGAGAGAATAAATGGGAACAAGAGTCAGAATATGGATATGTGCTTTAGATGCATCTCCGCACGGGACCAAAGGTAATGGGTCCAAACAGGAGATGATGTATCAAACAGCAATGCTAATGGAGCTTAAAAGACCTTAGGGTTAGTTTTATTAAATACCTCCAATAGTTAATGTGAAAAGACTTGGACCTTAGGTGAGCTAGGGTTGTGCTTGAGGTGGGAACCCAGCCCAAGCTTAAGGTGCTTGTCGTGCTTGATAACTGAGATGCTCGAGGTGCTTTGTTGTGCTTGAGATGCTAGGGTTGTACTTGAGGTGGGAACCCAGCCCAAGCTTGAGGGGCTTAAGGACCAAGCTTGTGGTGGGAATCGGGACCAAGGTTGAAGGGCTTGAGGCATCAAAAAGTCAACAAGTATCCCTACAAGGAGGGGGAGATCCCTACAAGTAGGGGGCATGAGAGAGAACACACACACACCCTCAATCAAGGCAAGTCTAGACCAAGGAGGCAACAAGAACACATGTCAAGCTCCTCTCCATGTTGCCCTCATAAGGTGCCTAGAGCCTATTGGTTGGCCTCTCAAGGGGTCCAATGAGAAATTAATTTATTTAATTAATTTTTAAAGCATTATTCAAGACCTCTCTCTCAAAGGGGTAAGGAGGAAACTTGTTCTAATGCTACCCTTGTTGCTTGATTATTCACTAAGCATGTGATTGGCCAATCTTGAGGAGGTCCAATCAAGTGCAAGCTAGTGCTAGAAAAGGGGGTCGACCAAAGTAAGGAGGGGGCTAGCTTGGGCGGTATACCCCCCCCCCCCCCCCCCCCCCCCCCCAACACACACACGCAATGTGTGATTTGCAAAGTGTAAGAGCTCCATCTCCTTTTCCAAGATTGTGGAGAAGTTGAGAGCCTACACCAATACTCTTGGCAAATCCAACGAAGAGTCATGCTCCAATGCCTAAACTTGCCATCTTCTCCATCTTCATTACTATGATATTATTCACGCTAAGCAAGAAGAGTGATGATAAGTGAGAAACTATTTCTTTCTCCTATGAATGTTTCTTTTTCCTCTTCCCTACCCTTATTCCCCACTAGCTCTCTCCACCTTTGAAGGTGTTTGAGGCCTTGGGACTGAGAACGGGGATGGTTAATGCTTTCTACAAAGTCTATGTTATGCTAGTGATGCATGAAGCTTTCCATATTCATTGCATCACCTAGGTCACGAGCAACACAAATATTGTATTATACCAAGTCTCTCTTGATGGGAGAATTTATAATACAAAAGCCTATTGGAGGGGGGACCGGATCCACATAAATTCGGTCCTCAATTGTTGTCAAGTTCTCTAAACTCTCTCTCTTGCAAAAGTATTGTTTATGCCAAGTTAATTAATTACTATGGTTATGTTGCTACCACTAATTAAGATCACCCTCTATGTTTTCAAAGTAGTCTCACAAAAAACGCTCACTCTAATTCTCTCCATTCCATTACTCTCAAAGTTCATAGACCATTTCCATTACAATGAGAATCTTGGAAATCTTTACCAGCATTTGGTATGTCAAATCCGGAACATCCTTCATTTGATTGATGACTGCTTTTAGAATGTTGACAATGTACTTTTTCGATGGAGGGGTGTGTGTGCATAACAAATTGTGTATTTGTTGTTTTTGCATGTTTTTCTCCAATCCTAAAGGCTTTTGTTCTCACATTGTTCAAATGTGAGTGCTTTTTTTTTTGCTTGTATACACACATAATCACGCACACAAGCACATCAACACACAAATAAATACACACACAAATGTATTTGCACATAAGTATACACACTACATGTACACATACATATTTACAAAAAAAAAAAGATTAAATTCTTGATTTGTTAATTTTGACATAAGTGTTTACTTAGACGAAGTAATTGAAACTTTTCAACATGAATATTGAGTTAAAAAAGAAAAATTGTTGATTTGTTTATGTTTAGATTCATTTAAACTTAAATACTTTATATTTATGTTATTTCATTTTTAGCTTGATTTTGATTGAGTAGAGACATCAATAGTTATGTTAGCAATAGGTTAATGTTGAAGATTTATGGTCATTAAATGTAACCTTAATGTTAATGTCAGTGTTAAGATGCTTTAGGCTAGTTAAAGTGTTAGGATTGGGCCATCTTAGTCCGCTAGAACCTGCCACTTAGGGTTGGCCAGTTGTTTCAATCAGATTGAAGTTAGCCGCTAATAGTTTCAGAACTTTTTGGTTTGGTTGTGTAAGTCGGCTTAGAGCTAGCCGCTTAGGGTTAGCGGAATATAATTTGGCCTCTAGGAGTTAATTGGTCTTGTAAAGCTGCTTAAGGTTGGCCGCTGTAAAGCAGCTTATGGCCGCATTAGCTTGACTATTTCAGTCCCCTTATGGGCTAGCCGCTTAGGGTTAGCAACTTTTGGTTTGGCTGCTAAAAGTTGTCCATGTATGGCTACTTAGGGTTGGCCAAGTAAAGCCGCTTAGGGTTTGTCGCTCTAAATTGGATTAGGGTGGTGTTTGGCCATTCCAATATGCTTAAGGTTGGCGGCTTTTGGTTGGCGGCTTGAAGTTCTAGGTTAGAGTGTTGTGGTTTGTCCATCTAATTAGTCCGCTTAGAACTTTTCGCTTAGGGTTGGCTAGTTGTTTCAATGGGTCTAGAGCTAGCCGATTAATGTTAATGGCTTATACTTTCAGTGCTTATTAATTTGACTATTTTAGTCAGATTAGATCTAGCCGCTTATAGTTTGGCCGCTAGGAGTTGGCCATGTAAAGATACTCAAGGTGTGCTGCTCTAAATTGTCTTATGATCGCATTCATTTGGCTATTTTAGCTTGCTAAGGGCTAGTTGTTTAGGGTTAGCAGCTTTTGGTTTGGCCGCTAACAATTGGCTATGTTTGGATGCTTAGAGTTGGCCGTGTAAATCCACTTAGGTATGGCCACTCTAAATTGGTTATGGTGGTGTTTGGCCATTACAATCCGCCTATGGCTAGCTGCTTAGGGGTGGCAGCTTTTGGTTTGGCCGCTAGAAATTTTAGGTTATAGTGTTAGTTTGGCCATCTAATTAGTCCACTAATAACTTATTGTTTAGGGTTGACTATTTGTTTCAGCCAACTTAGAGATAGCTTCTTAGGGTTAGCAACTTATAGTTTCACTCCTTTCTAGTTTGGTTGTTTTAGCCGACTTACAGCTAGCTGCTTAGGATTAGCGGCTTAGAGCTAGCCACTTAGGGTTATCGACTTATAGTTTGGCCAAGTGTGCACCAATAGCAACATTATCTTTGCAATCCCAATTGGTTGTATATTTTTTCCACAACCCATATCCGCTATCATTTTGTAATTTTGAAGACATCAATGTTATGAGCCTGAGATGTAATTCCTGTTACTATTATGGTAAAATTTATCCTTTGTATCATAAACCCCGAAGCTAGGGTATAAAAAGCAACTTTGTAAAGATTTTGACATTAGCATTATTATGAATAAAGCAAGGAGAAATAAGGTGTTCTTTTGTACATTGTGTGCCTCTTCTTTCTATTGTGAACTCATCTCATTGCATTACATTGCACGATTGTTGCATCAAATTTTTGAGGGCACCATTGTGTTCATCTCATTGAGCTCTACATGTGGATATTTACATTGCAAGCACGTCACAAGTACTGAGCAACAACTTTTTCAACATTCCAAGTGATATATCTCAGTATCCAAGTGTCATGTTTTGATTGTGTTGATTACATAAGGTTCCCCACACTTAAGAGAAGCTAGGAGGAGTGTCTAAAATATGAGATGACGACTTGCACTAGTATGATGGAGAAAATTCCACTTGGTCAGATTGTGAGTCTGATGACCCAGCTCTATTCTTGATAGCTTAAGAAAGTTGTCTAATGAGTTTGGACTCGTGTGGCGTTGATTTGCTAATGAATTTGCATGTGGATGCATGAAGGGATTAGAAGCAAGACTCCAAGGGTAGATAGAACGTGCAATGAACATCAAAGTGGAGCGTATTGTGTTCAAACAAGAGATTGACAACCTCTTGGCATGCCTCCATGCCCTAGTCAAGTCACTTGCTTCCCAAGGTTGACGTTCTAGTCTTGGATCTATCTCTTTCTGAGATGTAATAGGTGTTGACTATTGGGTCTCGAGACATTGGCATTGTTGTCGGGGAATGAGTATATAAACTAGTGTGAACACAGTTGAGTCTACCAGAGTTTCCTTAGGTAGATTAGTAGATAAGATAGGCTAGAAAAGGAGATCAAGGTTTCCTTGGTCTTTGTTTTGTGTGATTGTGGTGAGTTTGATCTTTGTCAAAAGTAATGAAAGCTCAAGGGAGGATAGTGCATCTATGAAAGTTGGTGATTTAGGGCATGAAATGCATGTACAAGTGCGTGTGCATACATAGTTATAGTCATTTTTTTTAAAAGTGAGTCTTCAGCTTCTATGAGTGAAAATCATGATTTTTTCCTACAGACCTGCACTAGAAAAAAATTTGTTTGGGAGTAGACTAATGTGTGTAACTTGCTTGCTTAAGAACATGAATGAAGTTTTGCTGCAAGTTGGCTAGACGTGAGAAAAAGTCAATCGAGGGGATGTCAAGAGGACTAACCACTTGTTAACTCCATCCTCCAAGGCTAAAACAAGCTAGAAGTTTGTTCGTTGTGACTAAAAGAGAGTGTAAAGACCAAAGAAATTAAAAAAGGCCAAAAGTGCATTCCTAGGCAAATCCTAAGGGTGGATCCTAAAGAAAAATCATATTTTCCCCCTTTTTTTAAAATCTTTGGAGCTTAAAACTCTACAAGATTGAGACCATGCATTCACTTTAGTCAAGAAGGCCATCCGTTAAGTCCAAAGTAAATTTGGGCACCAAGAGTGAGTGTAGAGCCAACGTTAGCCTTTAGACCAGAGAAATTGTCAAAATTTGCTTGTGGCTGAATCAGTTGTTCGATTGGGGTGAAAATTGGCAAATGTTCTCTTGAAGAAAGGTAGAACACCTTGGGATTGACCAAAGTTTTAAAAAGTGATCAAAAACAATACTAAGAGGGAAAACCATGAATTTTCCTTGAATTTTTGCTAGGGATGAAATTTTTGACTAAACCAAGGGTGGGTCTATCTTAGGACAAGAATCACATCCATTGTGTTGAAATTTCATTTGGGCCTTTTTTCCAGTTAGAGTAGGAGAAAATCATAATTTTCTCCCAAAGTTTTGCTATCTCAACCATTTTAGGCCAACACATGTACTAAAGGAAGGCTTCAAGGTATGTAACACACCGAGAGAGTTAAATCTAGAATTGGGTTTATGTGCATAAGATTAGGCCAATTTCCACCAAGGAAGTAGACCAAAAGTGGGTTAAGTGACCCCTGAGAACATCAAAAGATCCTAAACCTTAGGATTATTGGAGGATTGAGATTTTGAGAGTGTATGGGTATGCCTGTGAGAGAGTTGAAGTGAAAATTATCTCAAAAGTCTTTAGGGAGGAGAAAAATGTGATTTTCTTCCATAGAGTGTAAGAAGAATATTTTTTTGGACAAATTTGGTTCCAACCACTAAAATGAAATTTGTAGAGCATTAGTGGGCCTTGAGATTAAGAAAATTGACATCCTCAAGCTCATCCTGTGCTGGGTCCACAATATTGATCACTTCATCAGCTACTGTGTATATAATAGCTTTATTTATGCACTCATCTGTAGCAAACATGCTGTCCTGCTCTCGGCTATAGTGCTGATAGTTTCAGTAATATCTTGTAGAGGCTCATTTGCTTGATAAACTCCTTCAAAATAACCCATGTCAAGGTCACCAACTTGTGAACCACTTGCTGTACAGTCTATGTTTTCACATTGAAACCATTATTGGCGGTAGCATCTATGCGAGCAATCTTTGAAAAAAAATCATATAAGTCTATTTTAGCATTAAATTCATCGTTTACCTTTTCTTCATTGCTCAAAATATGCTCCTCTAAAACTAAATCTGCTACTTTCAACTCCGCATTTTCTTTGACTTTGCTTCTTGCAGAAATATGCTCCCAAAATTGATCGTAATTAAGGATCTGCATCTGATCCCCTGCACCTTTATTGAAGACAAACTGGCTTCATTCAGTTATCGTTTTTATATGCAGATCTAGAACCCTTGATCTTTCGTAAATAAATTCTTCTGCAAAATAGTCCCACCGTGTGGGATATGCTTCTGCCAATTCTTGAACCTGCTTTTTAAAATTTGAGTTTACAACCTCTTCAAAAGCTGCAATCATTCTATTTTTTGGAACAATTTCGGCTCTTTATCTCGGCTTCATAACATGCAATAAAACCTTCTGGATCATATCCCTAAAAATTATGATACTGCTCCCATACAGCATCAAGTGCTAACTCTACAGCATCATCAATTTTCTTTTTTATCTGTATGGCTTTCGCTTCCTCCAAACATCCCTGAACTAATTCCATCATTTTTGCCAAATCTGGAACTCCTAGATTTTTATCAAATCCATGAGCATTGAAATCATCAGTAAACTATTATAATTGTTCTGGCATCTCCATATTTACAACCCACCCTGGCTCGTTTCACGTCGGGTTTACCAAAGATGTCAGGGGGATATGTGTTCGAAACGTGAGCCGAGCAGGCGCTGGGCCTCTAGCTGTAGGAGATGTGAAAGAGAACAAGAAAAACAGGTGAAAAAGGCTCTGTCAATCACGTAACCTTTAATTAATCAATTTAAGCTCCGAGTACATTCTCCTGGCAATAGCCAAGGCGGGCTGTTAGCAGCACCGACACTTGGGTTCATAGAAATCAAGGAGTTTAGGCTCCCTTTACAATTACCTGGGCAAGACTCTCCTCTGTTGGTCTACTACTAGATCCAGCTTCGTCGTTGTGCGAGGCTCTAGTTCGTTTTGGAGCTACTCCTCATCATTAGATATAGGATTTTCTCGAGTCCTTTTGGGTGCCATAACTTCTTATCTTTATAGAAAAGGATATCTAATCATTAGGTAAATTATTTGAAAGCTAAACTTATTTCAATCGCGTAACCCATCCAAAGTTAAATTTGTAGTCTTAATTGGTAAATACTTGACCTAGTAATTTCTTATTTGCCTATATAGATATGATAACTTTTTCCAAAGCTTCCCTAAGGGTTTTCTAAGCTCTCCTAATTTTCTTATAATTTTCTATATCTTTTTTCTAATTTCCTCATCGAATTTTAAGCTTGGAGTCTACTTATTTTGAACTATTCTATTTATTTTCTCTTAAAGATTTCATTTCCTCAATCTTATATCATTGGTTTACACTTATTGTAATTTTCCTAGAGACTTTTGACCACAAAGTCTATTTATTAATCTCTTGCTAAAAATAAGATTTTTGGTCAATTATAATTTTCTAAGTTGACTAATTAACTATGGTATAATTATCACAAGTAGATAGTGATATTTGTGACCTCTCATAAGTATCTTTTAATTTTCCAACTTAATTTACTAATTTTTCCCTTTAATTCTTAGCTAGAACTAGAATAATTTGACTGAGATAAATAGCTATATTGATTTTTTAACCTTGAGATAATTATCACAGATTTTTTACCATGTAATCCAACTCTAATAAAAAAGCATGTATTTATAATTTACTAATTTTTTTCTTTAATTTTTAGCTAAAATTAGTATAATTTGTCTTAGATAAACATATGTACTAATTTTCTAACCTTGACATAATTATCACGGCTGTTTTATCATGTATTCGAACTTTGATAAATAGCATGTAATCATCTAACATGATTTACTAGTTTCTCTCTTAATTTTCAGCTAAAATTAGTATAATTTGACATAGATAAATATCTTTACTAATTTTCTAACCTTGAGATAATTATCACGACTTCTTTATCATCTTATAAATAGCGTGTAATCATCTAACAGATGTACTAGTTTTCTCCTTTAATTTTTAGCTAGAATAGTATAATTTGGCTTAGATAAATATCTATGCTAATTACCTTGACATAATTATCACAACTTTTTTATCATGTAATCTAACTCTGATAAATATCATGTAATCATCTAACATGATTTAATAATTTTCCCCTTCAAATTTCAGCTAGAATTAGTATAATTTGACTAAGATAATCAACTAAACTAATGTTCTATGGCTAAACTGATTATCACGGATTTTTAATGATGTATTCTAACTCTAAGAATTATCTCAAAGTTGTCTAATCTAACCTCAAAAACATGGTTTTTTTACTACAATAATTAGTAAAATTATTTTTCTATGGCTAAGATAATTATCATAGATTTCTAATGATGTATTCTAACTTTGAAAATTATCTCATATATGTCTAATCTAACTTACTAATTTCCCCCTTTAATTTACCCTCTAAAAATAGGGTTTTTTTAACTAAGATAATTAGTTAATTCAGATTTTTGTGGCTAAGCTAATTATCACGGATTTTTAATGATGTATTCTAACTCCAAAAAATATCTCAAAGCTATCTAGCCTAATTTACTAATTTTCCCTTTTAATTTATCCTCAAGAATAGGATTTTTTGACTAAGATAATTAGCTAAATTTGTTTTCTATAGCTAAACTACTTATTGTGGCTTCCTAATGATGTATTATAACTCTACAAACTATCTCAAAGACTAATTTTTTTCTTTAATTTATGGCTAAAAATAATTAATTTTAGCTTAATTAAATACTTAGATTAATTATCTATAAATGAGTAATTTACCTTGTGCTTCTAATAGTATTTTCTAACTATTGTAATTAACTTAAAAAAATTGAGCTAATTAAGTAGGTTTTTATCAATTTTTTATTAAAAACAGTTAATTTTTTCTAATTAATTACAAAAACTAATCAAAAAATTAAGAGATAATTTTTTAGCTTTTTGATAGTCTAATCTACCTTTGATACCTATCTTATACTAATCTAAGTTTAATTAATATAATTATCCTTAAATTATGACCAAAAATATTAATTTCAATCTTAATATGGCTTAAAATTTAATTATTTTAATATCTTTAATCTTAGTCTGAGCAATTAGTAGAATATTAAGGATTAAGAGAGTAATTTAGTGTTTAATTAAATTTAATCTTCTTAATTAATTAAATTAATTGAGAAAATAATAGATAATTTAGCATAATTTTGCTAACTAAAAAGAGATTAGGCTAATTACCGTGGATAATCAACTAAAGGTTTTCTCTTTAGTGATTGTTGGGTAGAGTTTCTCTCTATGTGAGAGAGAAATGGTCAGGACTCTGAGTCTGCTCTAAAATTGTGAAGCAAGGGGTCATATTTATAGGTTTTTGGGCACTCACGGGCTGAAAATGACAGTAACTTGCATCCCCAAGCAATCCTATAGCTCCACAAGCGCCCCCTACTGCTAATTCCAGCCTGGACAAGTTCATTACTATCCCACACAGCCCCCAGATACACAAAATTATTTTTTTGCTATTATCTGACCCTTTTCATGATTAATTTTAAAAACATCTGCAATTATCTGTAAATATCTAGGGATTTTATGATAAAAGTCTTTTACAATAATGATTACCAAAACCTTATAACTTATTTAATTAATTTAATCAACGGTGTAAACTTCTAGGGCCCATAATTATACCAGCTTTTATCAAACTTCAGTTCTGAAAATTTTTAGCCCAAGGTTTGTTGCGCTTAAGATTCCAAAAATACCATTTTTTATTGCTTTTGAGATAGTGTTTTTACATGATTGTCTGACCAATGCTTTTTCCTAAAACTTGGGTTTATTCCCAACAGCTAGAAAGGTGGAGACCTTACAATCACCCCAACTTAAGAATTTGAGATGCCCTCATCTCAACCGAAATTGGGAAAGTCTTTGAGAAGAGAAATTCATCCTCCCAAGTGGCATCTTCGGTGGGATAATCTTTCCACTTTACCAAATGTTACTGATTACTCTAAGAGTTCTTTCTAGTTTTTCAAGGATACAATCTGGTTGGAGTTTCTACACTTCCTTACTAATTACTTGCTACTCAATTTTATCCCAAGAAACTCTCAGTGTTGAGCCCATCTTAAAAACCTTCCTTACTAATTACTTGCTACTCAATTTTATCCCAAGAAACTCTCAGTGTTGAGCCCATCTTAAAAACCTTTACCTATCACTTGTATCATCTCAAAAACCAGGTTAAATCAATTCCATAAAAGATCCATATATCCACCTTGTCAACATGAATGCGCTTGGTCTAACTGACCATTCAGAGCAATCAGTGTTCGCCAAGTATCATCTATTCCAGCTTTGCCAATCTGAACGCGCTCGGTGTGTTCTTGCCATTCTGAGCAATCTGCTTTCTGCGCAAGCTTCCACCATTGCACCGGAGGTACCCTCTCTGTGCTCTAACCTGGTTGACCAACATTATGTAAAAGGTCCTAAGGAGTATCATACCAAGAGTTCTTTTGGCTTCCTATTAGTCCCCTACATTAATACTTCCATATCTAGGTCATTTTTCAAGAAAAGCTATCTTATGTACAAGGAATGTGTTTGTTTTTTTTTTTCTAATATAACTATCTCGTTCTCAAGATTCAAATTTTTGTCTTACTATCGAGAACCTCTTTCTCATTTGCTAGATCAACCCTTAATTTCTTGATTGAATGTTAATTTAACTTTAGATTCCTTAAGTAATTTTGAAAAGGAAAATAATGTATACCATTATAATATATAAGTAACTCAAAGTTTTACATTATCGATTTATAGTGGTTTACAAAATTGCCTATTGTTGCTGACATTTAGGATTGCTAATTGTGGCCAAGCTAGTGGTTCTTTCATCTTCCTCATTCATTAAGGTTGGTTCTCCCATGATTGCATAAGATCTGGATCCTCTTGCTCTTCCTCTACCTCGTCCTCCATTTCTACCTCCTCTTAGATTGTCTCCTTGATTTTGAGGAATGGCTCTAGCAGTAGTTCAAGGGTTTTGCTCTTCTGGACAATTATTTCTATAGTGCCCTATTTGATTGCATCCATAGCACCTAACGTTTGGGAAGGTCAGCTCCAAGTTCACTACTACATCTACTCCACGTTGTTGATATCCTTGGTTGAAATTTCCACTGGCTCTTTTCCTAAAATATTTAAAACCATTATAATTCCTGGTAGGGTTGGTTCCTTTAGATGCAAGAGTCTTGGCCCTGAGAATGGCATCGTGAATTGATGTAGATCTCATGGCTTCAAGACGTGTACTCAAAGGTTTATTGAGGCCTTGACAAAAGCGGGCAATTTGTTACTCCATGGTCATTTGGGGAGCATAGCATCGTAAAGACACAAACTTGGTGTAGTACTCCTCCAGTGAAAGTCCTAACTGGCATAGATCAAATAATTCGTTCATCTTGATAGCATGATGTGCAGGAGGGAGATAGCATCTTTGATTGCGTGCTTCATTTTCTCCCAAGATGGACTACTTGTGGGATTATCTCTATAGTGTTGCTTCCACCAAAGTTTGGCATCCCCGCTGAGACAGAACATATCCAACATTGTTTGGTTTTCTAGAGAAGTTCCTACAGCTTTGAAATAGTCATCCATAGCATCTAACGTAGGGATTTGATCTTGCTTTAGTAGTAATTTTTCCTCTTGACTAACAGTGTAAAGGCTATTTACGCGAGTATTTCTCTGATATTGAATTAGTGGAGTTTAGTACCAAATGAAATATTTCTTTCTTATACTTTTAACTTATCTCATACTCAAAACTTTTGTATGCAGGATGAAGACCATTGCCAAACCATAAACAAAACTGCTTATAGCATACCCATGAGAACCATGGTACGTACAAGAGTTAATACAATCCACAAAGGTCCTACTATGTACAAAGGCGACAACAATCCTATACTAGAACCTTGTGGACTTTGGGTGGATCAGATATAGGATCAAAATATACAACATCTTTTGGTCCACTAAAACTAGGGCCTACACCTATGGGCCTAAATCTACCTGGGTATTTTAGACACCAGATCAAACACCCACTAACTTTGTGATACTTGGACATCATCTATTACAAGGATTTCTTCTGGATTTTTTGTCCCAATGAAAAGTATACTTCAATCAATTGAAGATCTTTGGCCCATTTGAGTCTCTTCATATTTAGTTCTAAACCTTCTAACTCTCTTGTGTCAATGAAGAAAATTCCACCAGATCCTGACCACTTGATCCTCCAAGTGGGAGGAGAAAATCTCTTGTCTAGCCATTTCATCAAGCTTTTTTGCATTGAATAGTGTCGTGATAGGCAAGTCTTCATAAATCCAATGTTGAAATTGATGAATTTACGGTAGGCCTGATGGAAATCTTCCTACAAAGATAGGGATAATTCTCTCCCTTTCTTTCTCTCTCTCGTTTCAGTTAAATACCTCTTTAATTGAATTTGTCACAGATCACTTATTTCAACTTAGCACCTTAAACTTTCCCTAGGTCCAAGAATTTACTGAACACGTGCTCTGATACCACTTGTGAGATCCCCAACCCGCATATACCAAGATCGGGATGGGATCCTTGATAGGTCTCTATGCCTAATAAACATCAGAGTCTCTAAACAAGAAAAATCCAAGGAATAGACTTTTACCATTGACAATGGCTTGGGTCTATAGCCCTAGAAGAAGACCTAGTCTTGTCTCGCAGCGGAAATGGACAGCATATAAAGTCCAAAACTATTTTGGCCCTATAACTTCCACAAGTTAGGCTAAGGTATCCTCAACCAACGCTCAACCTTAGTCAATCCCCACTTACCACCCCACACTCACACATGATTCTTTTGTTTTCTGATTACTATCACATTGTTTTAACACTTAAAATAATGGTTCTTTTAACTTTCCGTCACAGGGATTCCTTCAATCAAATATTAAAGACAGCATCGAAAAGCATTCTTTTAGCAAACACACATCTTTAAACTTAAGACAAGGTACTGTCAATCAAAACATTGTCCATAATAACCATGACCAGTACTTTTCTTGTCTCAAGGCCACCTAAGGGTGAAAAAATGGCACCCATTTCTTACTCACAATCCGGAGTGAATAAACCCCCACCCAAGGTTCCGGGTGCCCATACACCAAACCAGTTGCCCATACAACTAGTCGGCTCCCCTAGGATAAAAATGGTATCCTAACTTATGTAGAAACATCAAGACATGACACGAAGTAGAAACTCATCGTTCATGGGGTAACCGACTTATCCCTGGATGGAAGGCATCATTATTCATCAAAATAGGAGGTGTCTTGAGATAAGCGGTCTTAAGGATGATCAATCATATCTTTCCTAATTCAATTGGTTTTAATCCCAAACAATTTATTTCTAATTTACGAGCAAATGCACGTTGAAAGTTACCTTCCGTTTTCAATCAATTACTCTATTTCTGATTCTTACTCACTCCTTACGTATGCAATGTTAGCTTATAAAAGAAAAACTATTTAAAGACTTAATTGAATAATGGAATCCCACCTGGGACTGATCGGTCATCTGTTGTTGCACTGGCGTCTGAAGACTCTCCTCCGTTGGCCTACTACTAGACCCAGCTTTGTCGTCGTGCCACACTCTAATTCGTTTTCGAGCTGCGTTCTCATCATCAGATATAGTATTTTCTCGGGTCCTTTTGAGTGCCATAACTTCTTATCCTTATAGAAAATAATGTCTAATCATTAGGAAAATTGTTCAAAAGATAGACTTAACCTTTGTATTCAATCGTAACCCATCCAAGGTTAAATTTGTAGTTTTAATTGGTAAACTCTTAACCTAGTAATTTCTTATTTGCCTACATAGATATGATAACTTTTTCCAAAGCTTCTCTAAGGGTTTTTTAAGCTCTCCTAATTTTCTATATCTTTTTCTTGATTTTTCCATCGAATTTTAAGCTTGGAATTTGCTTATTTTAAACTTAATATTTATTCTATTTATTTTCTTGTAAATATTTCATTTCCTCAACTTTATATCAATGGTTTACACTTATTGTAATTTTCCTAGAGACTTTTGACTGCAAAGTCTATTTAGTTTAATTAATCTCTTGCTAAAAATAAGACTTTCAATCATTTATATTTTTCTAGCTTGACTAATGAACTATGGTATAATTATCACAAGTAGATAATGATATTTGTGACCTTTGGTAATTATCTTCTAATTTTTCAACTTAATTTACTAATTTCTCTCTTTTATTTTCAGCTAAAATTAGAATAATTTGACTAAAATAAATAGCTATATTAATTCTCTAACCTTAAGATAATTATCATAAATTTTTATCATGTAATCTAACTCTAATAAATAGCATGTATTCATGATTTACAAATTTTCCACTTTAATTTTTAGCTAAAATTAGTATAATTTGTATTAGATAAATATCTATACTAATTTTTTAACCTTGACATAATTATCACGGCTATTTTATCACGTAATCTAACTTTGATAAATAACATGTAATCATTTAACATGATTTGCTAATTTTCTTTTTTAAATTTTAGTTAAAATTAGTATAATTTGACTTAGATAAATATCTATACTAATTTTCTAACCTTGAGATAATTATCACCACTTATTTATCATGTTATTTAACTCTTATAAATAGCATGTGATCATCTAACATGATTTACTAATTTTTAGCTAGAATTAGTATAATTTGACTTAAATAAATATCTATACTAATTTTATAACCTTGACATAATTATCACGGATTTTTTATCATGTAATCTAACTTTGATAAATAGCATGTAATCATCAAACATGATTTATTAATTTTCTCCTTTTATTTTTAGCTAGAATTAGTAAAATTTGACTAAGATAATCAACTAAACTAATTTTTTGTGGCTAAGCTAATTATCACGGCTTTTTAATGATGTATTCTAACTTAAAATTATCTCAAAGCTATCTAATCTAACTTACTAGTTTCCCCCTTTAATTTATCCTCAAAAACAAGATTTTTTTACTATAATAATTAGCAAAATTATTTTCTTGTGGCTACTAATTATCACGGTTTTCTAATGATGTATTCTAACTCTAAAAATTATGTCAAATCTGTCTAACCTAACTTACTAATTTCTCCTTTAATTTACCCTTAAAATAGGGTTTTTTTACTAAGATAATTAGCTAAATTAATTTTCTATGGCTTAGCTAATTATCATAGCTTTCTAATGATGTATTTTAACTCTAAAAATCATCTCAAAGCTATCTAACCTAATTTACTAATTTCTCCCTTTAATTTACCCTCAAAAATAGGGTTTTTTGACTAAGATAATTAGCTAGATTAATTTTCCGTGGCTAAGCTACTTATCATGGCTTTTTAATGATGTATTGTTGACAAGCACACTTGTATGTCAGTTATTTGTCCAATCGGATGTAGTATGTTGGTCAGTTGGATATTTCTAGGTTGGATTGTAGTTGTATGGTTGGATTATGGTCACCAGGACTGTGGTAAGTCGGATATTTCCTGAAATCGGATGTTGGGTAGTTAGATTCTGTTAGGCTTAGTCGGATTCAGTTGGGAGGTAGGTTAAAGCTATAAATTGTAATGTTTTGAGGCAAGCAAAGATATAAAAATCAGTTACGAGTCTCTCTCTCTCTCTTCTTGCTCTCACTCAGTCTTTACATGCAGTTTTGAGAGTCGATCTTTGTGTTTTTCCCTGTTGAGGGTGTATGCCCTCAACACTTTGGAAATCACGGTGTTATAGTGATGAAAACTCATAATTTTTTGTGCTATTGAGATGCGGGTGCTGAAGTTAATGGTGGCAAAGTGCAGAGGGTTCAAGCAAGGATTAGAGCGGATGTGCTTAAAGCTGCCACGCAGAGGTTTCAGAACAGAGGGCATAGTGGTCACAGAAGGTGTGAGAATGGCAGCATGGAGGCAGGTCACTAATTGGAAGGGTTCTCGACATAGCTAGGGTGGGGTTCATCGGCAGAGGAATTTTGTTGTTTTGCGACTAGGTGTATTATATATAATTGAGGGCCTCATGAAGGATCAAAAACAAATGGAGGAAATCACCTTTGCTACTAAATTTGGTCTCTTCGAGCACTTTCCATCTGTGATGTTGTTGAGCATTTATTTGAAGGATGCCAGAAATGTTATTCAAAATACTATGAAAGGGGTTCACACTACCAGAGCAACTCAGAATGATGCAACCCAAAAGGTGCTAACAGCTTTGAAAGTGGTTTTGAAAGCAATCAGCAATCTCAAGCTGAAAGTGGCTTATCCTTCCACCACCCTAGACAGGTGAGTTTTACTCCTTGACAGAGCTAAAGTGGATAGAAAGTGTTCTACTACTTCAGAGTCAGTAGCCTCAAATATCGAGGATGTCATGCAAAATCCAACAAGGAGTTATTGTAGTAAGTGGGTTGGCAGAGGAAGATCTGATCTTAAACGGTGCTAGATATGGAGTGGAAAGTGTGAGCAGAATACAAACTTCATCGAAGCATTGACATCAAGTTTTTTTTTTCTAGAGACTGCTTCAAGGAGATGACCTTAGCAAGGATGGAGTGATCTCAAGGGGGCATACCAAGCAAAGAAGACCGGATGTACCACCACAAAGACATACTACCTGCAGGGATCATAAACTTGGACAAGTATTTGGAGGAATCTTTTTGTGATTCAATGCGTATTGATGTCATTATGTTTTTTCAACCCATTTCATTCTCAAATCTTTGTAATCTTATGCCTAGTGTGATAAGGCATTTGACTCTGATCAAGGGATATGTGAATCCGTTGTTGGTCAATTGGATATTTCTAGGTTGGATTGTAGTTGGTCAGATTATGGTCAGCCGCGGACTGTGCTAAGTCGGATATTTCTCTAAAATCGGATATTGGTTAGTTAGATTCTGTTAGGCTTATTTGGATTCAGTTGGGAGGTAGGTTAAAGCTATAAATTGTAATGTTTTGAGACGAGCAAAGATATAAAAATCAGTTATGAGTCTCTCTCTCTCTCTCTCTCTCTCTCTCTCTCTCTCTCTCTCTCTCTCTCTCTCTCTCTCTCTCTCTCTCTCTCTCTCTCTCTCTTCTTGCTCTCACTCAGTCTTTACATGCAGTTTTGAGAGTCGATCTCTTTGTTTTTCCCTGTTGAGTGTGTATGCCCTCAACATGTATTCTAACTCTAAAAATTATCTCAAAGCTATATAACCTAATTTACTAATTTCCCCCTTTAATTTATTGCTAAAAATAGTTAATTTTAGCTTATTTAAATAGTTAGATTAATTATCTATTAATGAGTAACTTACACCATGTTCCTCATAGTACTTTCTATTGTGATAATTAACTTACGAATGTTTTAGCTAATAAGTAGGTACTTCTCGTGTGGCAGAAGCCATCCCAATTACTTAGGCAAGGAGGACAATGGAAGAAGCGCAGGCGTTGAGGGAAAGGCTCCGCCAACAGAAGCACAAAGAAAAAAGAACCCAAGGAACAGAAGCTAATGATGAAAAAGAGGAAGAAGAAGAAGAAAACATTCCTGCTACGCAGGCAGACAGCGGCTCTGGAAAGGATCAAGCAGTAGAAAAGACAGGAATCCGAGGAAAAACGAGAGATTGCCAGCACCATGCGGCAACAAATCCATAACGAGCTCAAGCAAAAGATGGAGCTAAGGGAGAAAGAAGAAGCAAAGAAACCACGCATCGATGATCTCGAATCATCTGACAAATCTACTCAAAGTAAAAAGGAGGAAGAAAACTCACAAGGGAAGGAAGAACCAGACACACTTGACCAGCAGGGAGTTCGATTCTCCCAGGGACACTGGGGTCCCCTCCGTGTCCGCAATAAAAGAGAAAGAAAAAGTGGGAGACCTGCTAGAGCAAGGAGTGAAACTGGAAAAGCAATGTAGAAATCTGCAGATCCAGCTACGACATCCACGTCGGATTTGGCCAAGGATGAAACCATCGTTGGATCTCAGAAGTCAAGGATCCCTCGCACAAAGCATATCTGCAGTATGAACTAAAAGTGCTGGAATCGGCTACCCTCCTCATGATTACTCTAGATGTGAGGTGGCAAAAAACCTCGGGCATGAGATGATCGCCCTGCCACTGATGCGACAGGAGGCTAGGTCATGGCAGCAAAGAATGCTACCAGAATTTGAACCAAACAACCGAGGGGATTACAGGGATGTTCCTGTCACGGAGCAATTCAGATTCAAACCATCATTGACAATCAACCCCTCTGGTGAAAGAAATGGTTTGAGCAAAGACCAACACATGAAACTTATTATAGGAATGCTCCCCATCATCTCAGGATTAACTTACTGTCCCATCAACAGTCGGTGATCCTGGGACAGCTTTTTCTCTTGGCAAAGCAAAAGGCTAGTGGTGTTGAACTACCCAGTTATCACAAAGCCACTCAATAACAACCCATCGTCCGAGCAGTATATGGTTCAGACTCTCAAAGTGGTGATTAACATGATGAAGGAGATCCCGGATCTCACATGCCAGATGCTCATGAAATTTGCCAAGATGCTAATCACGTGCATCATAGCTTTTAATGATATAGAGGTAGCAAAGCATCCCTAGCAGATTTTCATGGAAGCACAAGAGGGATTTGTTGGAATATGGAGACACAAATTCCAAGCAGGAACATCATCTTGGAATTGTATGCAAGAGTCATGTTCATGTCCTTCCACTACATGCAGACTATTGAGGAGGTGTTGACAGGCTTCTTCAAAGTGGACTCCTCCATATTCAATCCCATGACAAAATATCTACCAGCATGCCATATCGCATATCAAAGTACTCTTAGCAACAACCCTTTCAGAGAGCTGGCCACCAAAGTGGAGATTGAGGCAAGAGTGCAGAAGTTCAGACACCTCACTACGACGGTCAAGAGAAGAGAGTAGACCACACTTAGAAACAGATTGCACGAGGATGTGCAATGAATAGGAAGGGGGGAATGTTTGGTGGATACAACGATCCGACATATGACAGGCGGATGCACACCAAACCCTGAAAACACTCGCTCAATTTTTTGAAAGAAGCCGTGTAATTCAGCTTATGATAATTTGTAATTGTAATATAATTTGACATACCCTCCCAGCCTCTCTGATTCTACAACCTTGTAAGAGGCCGACTGGCTGTGGGAAAGCTCCCTTAACCTTTAAGTCAAAACCCTTAGTTTAGACTAAAGAGGTATCATTAGCTTGAGGGAGTTTTGGAACGTTCACTATGAGAGCTTCTGGCTGCTACAACTTGTAATCCTCTATTCTCTTGGACGGGTAATCAAAATTCAATTCCAAATAGCACATTGTGTTCCCAGTCTCTTGCTCTACAATTTAAATATAACCATTTTCAATTCTATTGTGGTTTGCAACGCATTGCTTGTGAGCTAACTGCATTGATTTGAAGGTTAAAATGGTTGTTTTGATGTTTTGACCATGGATAAGTGTTTCTATGCTTAAGGGGTACCTTTCCGAGTAGTTTTGTTTTAGTTTTTTGTACATTGATTGTGATGGATTGTGATTGATGTACCTTCCCAGATGGTGGCAGAACTTGGTAGGATTGTGCCCCTAGGTGCTGTAATACTTCTCCTTAAGTTTCATTACATTCCGAATCCGTTTGGATGCCGAAAAGGCATGATGACCTAGAGCGGTGAGATTAGACGCATACTGATTTTTTTACTAGGAAGTGGTTGATTTGCTTTTGTCATAGTATGAGTAGCCCTTTGAGTTCACTTTGGTGAGATCGACACTCTCATTAAGTCTCCGTGCTCTCGAGTCGCTTCCTTGCATATTGACATTATGTTAGTACAAAAGAGCTATGCTACAGATGTCCTTCATCGCGACGACCTGCTAACAATATCTCTCTCTCTCTCTCTCTCTCTCTCTCTCTCTCTCTCTCTCTCTCTCTCTCTCTCTCTCTCTCACACACACACACACACACACACACACACTCACTCTCTCTCTCTCGCTGTGTGTGAATAAATGTTGGCTTCCTCTTTTGTGTGGGATGGAATACACTCTAAGAGAGATTAACAAAAAATTCAATTTTTAATTTTTCTATGTAGCTTCCTTAAGCGGCAACCACAGGCCACAGATGAAACGGTCCTTCTTCAGGGAATTAGGTGCTCCTTCACCTTCCTCTAGTGAGGCAGCCCATCGCTCCCACAACTCCACAAACTTGGATTTGTAAGTGGCATACTCTAGCAGACTTCCATGCTTTAACTCTATCAGTAGTTGCCATAACTTTTCTGAGGTTGTGCCTCCACTAAACCTCCTCATCATGAAGGCAGCACGTAGTAAGTCCCATGCATCCTTGGTAGCTTGGTGCAAAACATTGTACCAATACTTGGCCTCTACTTTTATCAATAGAGGAAAGATTCATAGCCGTGAGGCATCTTCATCCTTGTTGAAAACCACACAAGCAATGTCAAAGTTATCCAAAAAATTGATGGTGATGTCTTCTCCCTTCTTGCCACTGAATGTGGGAAAAGAGACCCTTGCATGGTAGTAAATCAATAAGCAGACACAAACTTTTTTTTTTTTTGGGGGGGGGGGGGGGGGGGGGGGGGGGGGGGGGTGACTTAGTGATTCATAAAGGTTTATACATGGGTGGAGAACTTGTTGATTAGGAGCTAAGAAGAGCACAAGGCTAGAATATAATAAAGATGCTTACATCAAAAGAGTGGCAGTAATCAAGAATGGGCAAGATGATGGGACGCATATGTGCTTCGAATAGGAAAACCATCTTTTTTTAGGTAGAATATCTTCCTATCAGTGTACACGTTTACATGCATGTGTTGTAACAAACAAAAACGAAAGACTTTTGAACTATTTTTATTATCCATGTTGGGTGTAGAGCAAGGCTTTGAAGACTAGAATTGCATACCTTAAGTGTTGACAAGGTGACACCTTCACCATATGCCTCTACCTCTTGTTGAAGTTCACATAATTCTCCATATTGGGTTCAAAACAGATTGGACGAGAAGAGTCTACTTCAATTGGCTTTCCAGTTTGCATGTGGCAGCAATGGCTAGACGGTCTTACTTCACTTGAACTCTCTATGCCTAGAGAGAGAGTAGGCCCACTTGATTCCACCAAATGCTTTAAGCTTTGTGTCTTGGACTTTGTGTTGATGTAGTTGACAACTCTTCTTTGACGGTTGGAGAAAAACAACTTGGTGCTACACAAAATCTGACTGATGTGAGAGTGTTGATGTGGTTCTCCAAATTAAAACTCACCATAATTTTTGTTGAGATGGAGAGAGAGAGAGAGAGAGAGAGAGAGAGAGAGAGAGAGAGAGAAGAGACACACCATGTACGCTCCCAAAGACTGATTCATATTGAGGACAAGATACAAATATGTAGGTGAGACCAAGTTGAGTAGAGTGAGCCATATATAGCTCCAACACCCCACTCAAACAAAGGTCTCTAGCTTTGGATGAAAAAAACCTTGGGGAGTTCAAGGGAAAAACCCAAGCCCCTATACAATGTGAAAATATGAACCAGTGATGATGATGTGAAAGCGAATTGTGCATCTATGCACAAATATACAAGTGACTCAAAGATCACAATGTGCAGATGTGGAGTGTGCATAGTGCATGGTACCTATAGGATTACAATGTCATATGTACAAAGCTATTACAATAGAAAAGAAGCTAATCTAGAAAGAGTGAGGCCAAAGCAATTCCAAGCTCCGAGCACAAGAGGATGAAACATGACTCGTTGAGGCCTTTGCTCAGAATGTCTGCAATCATCTGGTCACTTGGATAGTGTTCAACCATAATGGTTCCTTGGCGTACTTCATACCTAACATAATGATAATGGACAGTAATGTGCTTTGACTTATTATGTTGAACATAGTCTTTTGCAAGACTAATAGCACTTTGGTTGTCACACCGCAAGGGTGTGCTAGAAAGAGGAGAGTGACCAATATCAACCAGTATTTGTCGAAGCCATATCAACTCATGAGCTGCAAGTGATGCCGCAACATATTCTGACTCAGTCGTAGAAGCTGCAACACAACGTTGTTTCTTGTTGGTCCAAGAACCAAGACAACCATTTATAAAGAAGCAGTCTTCACTAGTAGATCGCATAGATAAATGTGAGCTTGCCCAGTCTGCATCAGTGTAACCCAAAAGAGAAAGAGATTGTAAAGAATCCGATGTGAGTTGTTGTCGATAGACCAAACCAAAATCTATAGTGCCTTTCAAGTATTTCAGCACACGCTTTGCTGCAGACCAATGCAACAAACAGAATATCAGGACGAGTGTTCATGCCAACAAACTGAAGACATCCAATCAAGTTAGCATAAGGCTGATTTATGACAAGTTGACCGCCATTGTCAGAAGTGTTCTTCGTAGAGCTCGCAAGACAAGGTGTGTTGGCTGAATGTGCAGATTCCATACCAAACTTTTGAATAGTATCTGCAATAAAATTTGATTGTCGAAGGAATAAAATACCTTTTGTATGATTCCGTTGGATTTGAATGCCAAGACACGAGTGAATCTCTCCAAGATCCACCATATCAAATGCAGAAGACAATAACTTTTTCACTTGCTGAAGAAATCCTAAATCATTGGAAACAAGGATGGTCTCATCCACATAAAGAGCAAGAATCACAAAACTGCTACCTTGGCATTTTATGTATAAGTTGGGGTCTGAAGAGTAAGAGATGAATCCTTTAGAGGTGAGAAAAAGATCAAATTTTGTATACCATGCTCACGAAGCTTGTTTGAGACCATATAGTGCCTTATGGAGTTGAGCAACAAGGTCTTCTTTACCTGGAATAGCAAACCCTTCTGGTTGTTCCATATAAATTTCCTCTTCTAAGTCACCATTAAGAAAAGCAGTTTGCACATCCATTTGATGAGCTTCTAAATCAAATTGAATAGCAAATGCCAATAAAACTCTAACACTTGTAATGCAAACAACTGGTGAAAAGGTCTCTTGATAATCAACACCAGCTACTTGAGAGTAACCTTTTGCAACTAAACCTGCCTTGAACTTGTCAAAAGATCCATCTGCTTTCACTTTTGTCTTATACACCCACTTACAGTTAATAGTTGTACGACCATGAGGTAATTCAGTTAGTATCCATGTACCTTTAGAGATAAGAGAATCGTACTCTGCTTCCATAGCCTCTTCCATTGATCTTTTTGTGGTGAAGAGATAGCTTCATCATAAGTAACGGGATCTTCAGAAGTAGAAAAAGAATTATCAACAATATCATCATCATAAACATGACATGAGCCATGTTCAAATCAATAGGCAGATCAACAAAAATATCAATATCATCATTGGCAGCATTCGGAATGGATGGTTGTGAAGAGGAAAGTTTCTCTATAGGAAGAGTTTCATCATCTAAAAGAAATGGAAAAGCCTGAAGCAATGATTTAGTATCATCAGAATCATCCATGGACCATGAGCCTCCCATAAGCTGTTCGTTAAAAGTAGCATCATGATTCACGATTACTTTCTTTGAGGAAGGGTCATAGAATTTGTAGCCTTTGGAAGTGTCAGAATATCCAATAAAAATAACTTAAAGACCAGGAGCATCAAGCTTTGTTCGTGTTTCTCTGGGAATATGAATATAAGCAATACATCCAAAGGTTCTGAAATGAGATATAGAAGGAATGTCACCTGTCCATTTTGTGATGGGTATCTTACCAGAGGGTGCAGTAGTAGGAAGATGATTCTGAGTAAATATTGTTGTCAAAGTAGCTTCAGCCCAGAAAACGCGAGATAAACCAGAATGAATCAACATACATCTTACAGCATTGAGAATAGTGCGATTCTTTCGTTCAGCAATGCCGTTTTGTTGAGGTGAATATGGAATAGTGTGTTCATGATGAATTCCACTGTCAACACAGTAATTCACAAACTCTCGAGAGACATATTCGCCTCCATAGTCACTATGAAGCTTCTTTAGGCGACGACCAGTTTGAAGTTCTGCAGCCTTGTGGAATTGTTTGAAAACAGTTAAGGCCTCATATTTTAGTCTAAGTAAAAATACAGTCGTATACCGTGAGAAAGCATCAATGAAAGTAATAAAGTAGTGATATTGTGATCTCGAAGAAGGTAGAGGTCCACATATATTAGTATGAACAAGATCCAATATGTCATGAGAATGAGTTGTATTTGAAAGAGGAAAGGGTTTACGATTATGTTTCCCAAGAGCACAAAACTCACAAATTCCCATATGGGGATGAGCTTTAAGATCCATGCCATGAACAAGATCACGACATTGAAGATCAAGGAGTTTTGAGAAATCAGCATGAACAAAACGGTGATGCCATACTTTGCAATCATGATCACCTGGAGCACTAACAAAATTTGCTATAGCATCATTGAGAGAGAGTTCAAACAAATTACCATTTTGAGGAGCAGTGGCTATAGTCTGTCCATCTTTTTCAATTCGGCATTTGGTATGATCAAATCCAACAAAGAGACCAAGATCAACAAGTCTAGCAACTGAAAGAAGATTACGTTGAAGATCTAGTACATGTAATACTCCTCGTAAAATTTGAGTGGAAGAAGATAAGGTACCAAGATATAAATCTCCAATACCCTTTACTTGAAAATTCGTATCATCAGCAAGATAAACAACACGTTGAACTGGTAGTGGATGATAGTTATGGATCCACTTAGACTGATATGTCATATTTCCTGTAGCACCAGAATCAACAATAAAAAGTGAACCATCACGTACATGAAGTATTATGTCTGGAGCAACTGAACATAGGAAGTAGCTTGTTTCTGGTACAATGTTGTTTCGATGTTCAGTAGCATATGCTCTATTACGATCTGTGTCAAATCGACGCTTATAGCACATATGAGTGGGATGATCAAATCGTCCACAGTATTCACAAGAAGAAGAAGCAGAGTCTCTAGATAAAACTGGTTGTTTTGTGGTAATATTGTGTTCTTCATCATATTGACGTGCCTAACAATCATCTTCAGTATGGCCATTTCTGTTATAGTAAGAACATTGCTTACTAGGAAATTTGAGACGAGAGAAAATATTACCACGATGGCCACCTCTGCGGTTTCCTCTTTGAAATGGACGCCTTCGAGCATAAAAAACACGTTCCATCTGTTGTGACTCAGTCTCCTCTTGTGAAATCATAGTTGTATCATGACCAGCATTACGTCGTTCTTGACGTTGAGAGTATTCAATTAAAGACATGCAGGCTTGGTCGAAATCAAGACTATCTTTATTAGAGAGAATAGTAACAATGTTATCATAAGAGGAGTCCTTCACCGTATCAAGGAGAAGTGTAATCGGTTGCTTTTGTGGAACAGGATCACCGGCAGCAGCAAGTTGATTAATAATAGATTTAAAAGACTCAATATGTCCTGTCATGGCAGTACCAACTTCATATTGTAGTTTGTTAAGCAACCCTCTCAAATAAAGTATTTCTATAACAGATTTCTTCTGAAAGTTTGCAATAAGGTACTTCCATACGTCGTGGGAAGTAGGCAGTTCATACATATCAAGCAAAAGAGAATCACTAAGAGCAAAAAGAATATACCGACGAGCTGCTTTATCACATCGTTGCCAATCTGTATACGCAACATTCCAATCTTCAAATATAGGTCCTTCAGTGATAAGCACATTATCATGATCCGTATCAATAGGCTGAGGCGGACAAACACGATTTTCAAGGACAACATCAGAGAGTTCATCGCCTTCAAGAATTAACAACATCTTTGCTTTCCACCCTGGAAATCCTTGGCCTTGGAAAGGAGGAACAGAACGCTAGCCAGAAGGAAAGTCGTTGATGAGAATAGTCATAGCCATATCTGGTTGCAAGAAGACGTATAAGATAAGATCGCAGAATCTGCACACCATATGGTGAAGGCTGCGAGAATTAGAGAAATACGGCGATTGTGTTCTATCAACAATAAACGCAAGAAGGATGCTCAATACACGTCCAAAGATGTGAGAGATGTCATTCAAAAAAGCAGGGAAAAGGAGACGTCAATAATAAAAGAGTCCTCAAAATAGAGTGACGTGAGATGCAAGATTGACGGCCACAATATGAATAAAGCTAAATTTGCTCAAAAAAGTTAACGTCAAAATTAGAAAAACGATCGCGGATACTTCACGAAGATGCACGACGAAGAAAGCTACGTCAAGCTCAATTTGCAGTAAAAACAACATAACTTTCTGCTGCGAACTCCAATTGACTCAAACCTAGAACTCAAATCGAAGAGCTCGAGGAGACGAACAAGTTGTGGATGAAACAAGTCATTGTGCTTTTTTCGTTTCTCCAAATTTTGAGCAGAAGACCCCCAAAAATTGAGACGAAGTTCAGGGTGTCAAAAAACAAATCAACAAAAAAACATAATCAATGATTTATTATATCGATTAGCAATAAACACCATAGAAAACACTAATCATATATATTCCTCTTAACACAAAACAACCACAGTTAACAGAATCAATCCTCAAAAAATAAAATTTGTAGCAATTTTGAATTTTACATGCGAATCGCATATACATACTGTTTTGTCACCATGAATTGAATCGACGCGTGATCGTTACCACTCTAATACCATGTTGAGATGTAGAGAGAGAGAGAGAGAGAGAGAGAGAGAGAGAGAGAGAGAGAGAGAGAGAGAGAGAGAGAGAGAGAGAGAGAGAGAGACAAGACAAGAGAAGACAAGAGACACACCATGTACGCTCCCAAAGACTGATTCATATTGAGGACAAGATACAAATATATAGGTGAGACCAAGTTGAGTAGAGTGAGCCATATATAGCTCCAACAATTTCTTCACCTCCTCTGTTGACACTCATTGATAGAATACTTTGGTTGACATCAGTGCTAACATTTCATAGCCCTCTCTCTTAATGCTCTTGATTTTCAATTAGCACGGGCAATGAGAGATGGGGAGCTTACCTCTTGGATATTGATGATGCTACAACCTGGAAGTAGCACTTCAATGAAGGCCTTGAGCTACAGTCTCCTCTTCTTCAGTCCTCCAATTTGAAAACTCTTGTAGCCACTCATCCATGATTCATGACATGCATTGCTACTCTTTGTAAACGATGGGGGCACCAAATGAGAGACGGAAGCACAAAACAGACCCAGTGGCCTCTACACCAAGACTATTCACAATAGCCTCATCATGGGAGGTATGCAATAGGGACACCACCTAGCTTGGAATGTGTCTAGGAAGCATGGTAAGGGGGTTGTCACATAGCACAAGGAAGATGCGAGAGAAGGAAGGGGAGAGAGAGAGAGAGAGAGAGAGAGGGAGGGAGGGAGGGAGGGAGGGAGAGGAAGGGATCATTAGAGCTTCATTAGTATAGGCTTCATAAACACCATAGCACAAGGAAGATGTGAGAGAAGGAGAGAGGGAGAGGAAGAGATCATTAGAGATTCATTAGTATATGCTTCATAAATACTATAAAAACATTCACGAGGAGAATTTCACATAATCAACATCTCACAAACTCATGTCTGCATGGTAACTCAAAGCTCTTGGCCATTAACAAACCCAAACGAATAACCATAGCCAATAGTATGCCATAGTAGAACTATGTGTACGTAAAGCTGCATACACAAGGATGTACATATGGGAGCGTGAGTGCTAGACCTTGGCTGTGTGTGTCCGTTTACAAGAGAGAAGGCCTCCTTTTATAGGCCAAGAGAGTGATTAGCGAAGATATTATGAGCAAGGGGATTTATTACAAAGCAGACTCAGTTAGAGGCATCCCACCAATGAGAGAGTTCTGTGTGCCCTGCTTATTGACCAATTTCCTCCTAATTGCCTTCATCATTGGCGAGCTTTGTCTCCATGCCTCCTTCCATAGCTTGAGTTCAAGAGCTTCCTTATAATATTTGAGATAATCTTGATAAAATAAGAGAAAATCAAGCAATAATGGAGAGAAGCCTTTAAGAAATTTTGTGTGTATAGTTGGATAACCATGACTTCTTCCCATGTGAACAGATACACTCCACCAATTTGGCCATATCTCCCAAACCGTAGCTCCAAAAATTATTTTTAAAAAAGGGGACAAAAAGATCAACTCGACGCCTACAACTTTGTTGTTGACAAATTTTTTCTAATTCAGAATGAAAAAATAGAGAAAATTTCCACAAAAATATATGTCCCTTTCTTTTCCCTTCCAAAAGTCTTCCAGGTGGTCACCTCTTGAGTCCATGTGCAATCCTTGTGTCCACAAGTGAATTATGCTTGAATTTGATGATATTTTGTTGACTCCAACTCCATAGTGCATAAGATTCTCCTTCCTTTCACTATTGACTTTTATTCTTCACCTGTAGTGACTGTTAGGTAGTGACAGTCACTTGTAGTGACCATTGGGTAGAATCAGCATCCAGTGATTTTTTTGTTTCCATAGGTTTTGTTCCTACCTCTCCTTATTTTCAAGTTCCAAATGTGTTAAAACCATAGCTATGTACAAAAAAAATACATAGATGTTTTATGATTTTAATGCATCAAGTCCCTCCTCCGCAAAGCCTTAAAGCCTTTCCATCAAGTGCATACCAAGAGAGAGGTGGTCCAAAATTTGAAAAGAGTCTCTCATTAGCCCTCCCTCTGAAGCTAGAGGCATCTATGTCTCTAGCTCTATACTTGATTGAGTTGATTGAGTAGTAGAAGAGCGGATATCTAGTTGCCATTTGAGCTAGCCATTTCATTTGGCCATTAGTGAGATCTCTAGAATATTTATATGTTTTCAAGAAAAGAAATAGACAAGGCTCCCTAGCTAAAGCATCAATGATCAAGAACTCAAATTGCCTTTGAGTTAATGGGAAGCCTATGGCTTCCAAAATTTTGTGCCAATATCCTCCAGGGTCCCAAGTAAAGAATAGGATAGTCACCTACAATGTCCTAACAATAAGACTTCTTGCTTCATGCCAAAAAGGATAGGATTTGCAACCACCACAATTGAAAGGATAATAGATTACTTTAGTTCCTTCCAAGACAATACTTAGAATCATGATTCCCAAGATTGTACAAGCAGTACTCCATCTAAGGCTTTCTTGTTGATGTGGAAAATCCCAATTTCCTTCAGAACCCAGATTACAGCTATTGGTGAAGCTCACTATCCTCTTTGGTGCTATCAAAAGGGTCCATTTCCTTTCCTTCCATTGGTAATAAGCCACCAATCTAGTAGATTAAAGATAAGATTGATACATGTTGTACCAAAGTGCATAGCATATACAAAATATAGGCTGCAATCCACTGGTTGAAAAACACTTCATGTTGATTATATGCATGCAAGACCATACTGCCATCTTTCTCACATTGGCATCCATCTTATGTGACTCTTATGACCACCCCTTGTGCTAAGGGTTCTTTAAATATTTTTCTTAAATGCATCAAACACAGTATGATCAAACACAATCTCTACATCTTGATTGAAAAACCTAGATCTCTAATAAGTTGCCACTGCATCCACTTGCTTAAGAATCTTCTTAGAGTGGACTCCAAAATCCCACTCCTTAGTAACAATTATTCAAGTTTGGTCTACAATTGCTTCCTTTGATTGGTGTAGTGCCAAAGACTTTATTCTTCCTTCTGGCAATTGTATATTTGGTGGATCCACCGTGTTGTGATTAGTGAGAATGAGACCCATAATTTCAAGAGAGTTCTCACTATCATTTGGTCTTGTCTTAGATTCCTCATATGATGTTGTAGTAGAATTTCCAGGGATCTCATCCACAGTAGTCCCTAGGTCCATCTCTTGTTGCTTAGTATCATCCTTCCTGTTGTATAGGATCTCCTTGCCCTTTCTACCTTGTATCTTGAGAATTTTTGTGTCCAAATCATTCTTTGCTCTCATGGACATGATCCATGGTATTCCTAAGATAGTTGTGTAGCCCTCCCCCTTAGGGATGCTCAAGCCCTGCATAGAAACATCACTCACAAGATCACAAGATTCTATAGACTCACCAATTGTGAAATTTGAGATGCCAATTTTTTGTCGTGGCTTAGACTTCCTCTTGATTGACTCCCTTTTGGTCTTCATCTTGTCTTCCCTTTGTGAAGCTTCCTCATGTCTAGAGTGATTAAATCCCATCTTTTCTACCTCTTCTACCTTGGTCTCATCTCTTTCCATTTCCTTGATATCCTCCTCCACTTTCTCCTTTCCCTTACCTTCAAGACTGTGATGAAACTCACTACCTGGGTGCCGATTGGCGGTGGGGGTAAGGGTGGATGAGAATCTATGATGGTGGTTGTTGTTGAACAGGTCGTTGTAATATTTTCATAGGTGGTTCTTGTTGTGTTGGCCTTGGTGGTGGTGGTCTTGCTCTTGGTGGTGAAATTCGGTTTTGCCTTGCTCCTCTATTGAATTTTTGCCTCCTTGGGTGTGGATAGTAATGAGATAGTAATACATACCATGGAAATATTTCCCACAATTGTAACAGCGATATTCTTGGTTTTGACTTTGTTGTCCTCTACCTTGCTCTTGATTGTAGTTGTGTGCATGCCCTTGCTGCATCAAATGTACAGATAGATTCTCTAGCTGAGTAGTGATGTGACTCAACAGGTCTTACTGCTCTTCTGATGCCTCTTGTGGTTGGGTTCTCTAAGCATTTTTTTCAATTAATGGGGTTAGTTGGATTGAGCTTGATCCCTTTGAGATATGACCCATGGGACCAAACAAAACATTACAATGATTTTCTACTCGATGAAGATAATCCATACATATCAGTTAAGGACTGAGAGTCCATCAAAAGGGTAAAAGAAAAATACAAACCTAGGGGAGGTCCCTTGTGGGGAGACTAGGCTTAGGAGTTTAAAACTCTTGGATGATGGCTTCAGCACCTTGGTGAATTTCCCATTTACCTTGTTTGCGGGCTTCATGCATCTTCTTGAGTTCACTTGTTTTAATCTTGAGTTGAATCACGGCCAGTTCCTCTACAATCCAACACTTTTTTTCCTTGAGAAGGCGGCATTGGTGTAACAGTGCCATCCGTTCTTATGTATCCTTGAAAGTGAGGATACAATGCCCAAGTGGCAGGTGCCTATGTGTGTCATTGATCCAAGTGACACTTTCATGCTTGATGTTAACTGATTGAATGATGTCATTGAGCTTGGTGATTGCTTCTTTGAGGGTGTCCTCATCAATGCACCATGAGGATTGGAGACCCCCAATCCTAATCTTGAGACCAAGGGATTCTTGAAGTTTACATTCTTGTAAGACTACTTGTATCTTGGTGTCAATATTTGCCTCGTGCACTTCCTTCTAAACGGCCATGACAGACTCAGTAAGGGAGACTTTGACTTTTTTTGCTTTATCAAGAAGGGCTTCACTCTCTGCTTCCTTCGTGTCCTCAAGGTTACGCACACATTCCTTGAGTCTTTCATTTTCCTCAATGAGTGCTTGGATTTGAGCCTCCAAGGCCGTAATCCTGGCGTCTTGATGGGTCATCGGATCTTTCCAGGGGGCAGCTGCCTCCGCAAGGAAACTCTTGTGGGCGCTAGGGATGGGCATACCAAAAGTCGAGATTGGACTCGCACAAGCTTGAAACTTTCTGGTTTGGGACAAATACTTAAGTTAAACTTAGGCTTCAAGTCATCACATCAAGGTCAAGGCTTGAACTCGTTGCTAAGGTGATGGTTCAGAGGAAAAGCTCTCAACACTCAAGCGTTTTTATATGCATAGCTAGCTATCAGTAGCCTCCCCTTATTCAAATCTCTAAACAGAGCCTTGAACACAAGTACATGTTGCTATTGTGGTTGAGAATAGACCCGCAGAAGGCTTGCGTTTTCAACATACCTGGCCTTGTTGTTGTGCAGACCTACAGACGGTGAGGGTCAAGCTTGGGGGCAAGACTTGCAAAGACAAGGTGCAAGGGCTAGTGTTGTGCAGACTGGCAGATGGCAAAGCTCAATCTTGGAGAAAAGATTTGCAGAGGCAATGTTCGGGGTTTTGGGTTGTATCTTGGTGAGGATGAGGCATATTCTGGGCTTAACACCCCCCATAGGGCTACCCCTTGCCCACGGGGGGACTATAGGAGAGTTAGGGTTATGGTTGTAGTACACTCATGACTTCGGGTTGCCACACACACACACAGACACACACACAAAGAAGAGAGAGAGAGAGAGAGAGAGAGAGAGAGAGAGAGAGAGAGAGAGAGAGATACTCCTTATGTGCACGGTCTTACCAGCTTAGCTAACATAGGATGATCTGGAGACACAATGAGGATGTATTATTTCATTTTTTCATACACTCTAGATACTTATAGACATGAGCCATTGTAATTTATTGATTCCCAAAGCAAGTACTTTATTGAAAATATAATTATGAGTATATTCCAACGAGACTATAAGCTTCCAGACTATAACTCTTGATCCCTCAATTCCTTTTTTGGACCTAAAACCTTATGGCAAGGTATAAAAGCCAGCTTTTGTAAGGATTTTTTAAGTTTACTTTAGATAATGAAGCGACGTGCATTTACAGAGAACATTGTGTATTTCCCCTCTTCCTTTTGGAGCTCATATCTCCCTCAAGTATTTGAAGTGTTGATTCTTGCATTGCATTTGCAGGTGAAAGCTCTACACAGCATTGTAAGTTTCTTGCAACAAATCTATAATGGAATTGTCCTATTAACTTGAGAGTAGTGGAAATTAATGAGAGTATTTTTTAGAAACTACTTTGTGAGCATAGCAGGTGAACATAATTGAAGATAGCAACATAATCATAGCAATAGTTAACTTGGCACGAATAATACTTTTGCAAGAGAGAGGATTTAGAGAACATGACAACAGTTGAGGACCAGATTTATGTGGAGTCGGTACCCCCTCCAATAGGCATTTGTATTATAATTTCTCCCATTAAGAGAGACTTGTTACAATACAATCTTTGTGTTCCTTGTGACCTAGGTGATGCAATGAAGATGGAAAGCTTCAAGCATCACAAGCATAACATAAACTTTGAAGACAGCTTTAACTATCCCAAGACCTCAAACGCCTTCAAAGGTGGAGAGAGCTAGCAGGGAATGAGGGTAGGGAAGAGGAAAAAGAAACATTTCATAGGAGAAAGAATTAGTTCCTCACTTATCATAACTCTTCTTGCTAGCATATATAATAGCATAGTAATGAAGAAGGAGAAGATGGCAAGCTTAAGCATTGAAGCATAGCTCTTGGTTGGATTTTCACTCCGTACCAAGAGTGTTGGTGTAGGCTCTCAAACTCTACTTGCTTGGAGAAGGAGAGGTAGCTCTTGCACTTTGCATAGTACACAATGAGAGTGTGTGTGAGTGTGTGTGGGTGAGGATACCCCTAAGCAACCCCCTAGTTTGCTTGGGTCAATCCCCCCTTGTAGCTCATGCTTGAAGCTCATTGGACCCTTCCAGGCCTAGCCAATCATAAGTAGGAGTCATACCAAACAACAAGGGTAGCCTTGGGATAAGTGTCCCACTTTCCCCCTTGAGAGAGAGGACTTGATAAATGCAAAATCATTTAATTAAATCTCATAAATTATCATTGGACCCCTTGGGTGGCCAACCAATAGGCTTCAAGCACACCATGAGGGCAACATAAGGAGGAAATTTACAAGTGTCCCTTATGCTTTCTTTGTACCAAGTAGGCCTTGTGTGAGTGTGTGAGTGTTCTCTCTCATCCCCCCTCTTGTAGGGCTCGCCCCCTCCTTGTAGGGATTGGATTTGACTTTTTGACACCTCAAGCCCCTCATGCATAGGCCCAGTTCCCACCACAATCTTAGCCCTTAAGCACTTTAATCTTGGGTTGGGTTCTCACCTCAAGTACAACCCTAGAATCTAAGTATGTCAAGCACCTCAAACATCTCAATCGTCAAGCCCCTCAAGCATCTCAATCACCTCAATCATCAAGCACCTTAGTCATCAAGCATGACAAGCACCCTAAGCTTGGGCCGGGTTCCCACCTCAAGCACAACCCTAGCTTACCTAAGGTCACATGACTTTTACACTCATTATTGGAGGTCTTCAATGAAGCTAACCCAAAGGTCTTATGCTCCATTGGTTAGCCTTGCTCTTTGATAGACCATTTCTCATTTGGGCCCCTTTACCATTGTCCCTGTGTTGAGATAGATTTATAAGCACATGTCTATATCTTAACCCTTGTTCCCGTTTATTCTCCCACATTAAGTGATCAATTTAATATGAGAAAATCATTTGGGTTGGTTAGATATTAGATTTTATGACATTGCCTCTCTCTTGAAATCATAGTCGTCCTCGACTTTGAGGTAGAAGAGATAAAGCCTTAGTCATTAATCAATTTTACTTAGCGGGTAGAGGATCACTTTTTACCCTACGACATCTTTCCAAGATGGATGACTAATCCATTTGGTGCTTGGGAGAGATAGCTTCCATAAGCATGTCTTCTCTTTAGTCCATTTCATTCTCCCAAAGTAGAGTGACAAATTCTAATTGGTGTTTGAGAGACGTCGTCATCACAAACATGATTCTAAGCATGCATACTAGTTAAATTTATGCACAATTAAAAAGAGAACTAGTCTAATTGTACATTTGCTTACTCTAATGTAGCATTGTAAGCATTGACAAGGTTCGTACTACCCTTAAACTGTATTCCTTGCATCCATCTAGCATCTTCAAAAGGATAATTTTTGAGCTTAATAAGATACCGTCATATAATCTTGCCATGTCGTAGTACCTTGTCTTCATGCCAAAGGATAGCTTTGGGTTGTAGCACCTCTTCTTGGTCTTCAACTTTGGGAGGGTCTTCAATAATTGGTTCACTTGGTGGCTCTCCTTTGTAGGGCTTGAGTAGGCTCACATGAAAAGCATTATGTATGAGCCAATGGTTGGGAAATTTGAGTTGGTAATCCATCTCATTGATAGGCTTCAATATTTGAAAAGGACCATAGTATCTTTTTTCTAGCTTAGCATTATACTTTTGATGGACCGTAGGATTTTTGCCCATAGTTTGCCTTAATCGAGCCTTAGGAAACAGAAGTAAGACCCGATCATTTTCTTTGAACATTAAGGCCCTTCTGTGCTTATCAGCAACAGCTTTTTGCCTTTGTTGAGAGATGGATATTTTGTAGGTCACGGCTATACTCATCAGTGTGGCAAAGATCTTCCCATGTACTTTGAGTAGCAAGGGACTTTTAGGTCTTCCCTCAATGATCTCAAAAGGTGCCTTTCCCGTAGAAGTATGTACAGTATTATTGTAAGCATACTCTACAAGTGGTAAGTACTTTTCCCATTGTGAGCGTTGATCTACTTCTGTAACATAAGTCTTTGGTAGATTGAGTAATATAAGATTGGCTATCTCACTTTGGCCATCCGTTTGTGGGTGATAGGCCGAAGAGAAATTCAGTCTTGTTCCTAGATTTTCAAAGAGAACTTTCTAGAAATTACTGGTCATTCTAGGATCTCTATCTAACACAATGGATGTGGGTAACCCATGGTGTTTGAAAATTTGTGATATGAAGAGAGTTGCCATTTGATGTGCCTTAATAGTCTTTTTGATAGGAATAAAATGTGCTTTCTTGCTGAATATGTCAACTATTGTCCATATTCCCGTATTCCCATGGATATACTTGGGTAATTCAAAGATGAAATCCATGGATATACTCTCCCATGGTGAATTTGGGATAGGCAATGGATTGAGTAATCCAGGTTGCTTCCCTCTATCATACTTGGTCTTTTGGCATACTACACATCTTGAAACATACTCTTGTATGTCCACTTTCATGGTAGGCCAATAGAAATACGTCTCTACTCCTCAAAGAGTAGGTTGAAAACCTTTATGCCCCGCATAGGGAGGAGCATGGGATTCATACATAACTTTCTCACAAAGGGAATGTGTAACACATAGCCTATTTCCGTGGAGAAGATAACCATCTTGCAAGGTGAATGGTTCCTCTTTCTTCCCCAAAGCAAGGGCTGACATTATGTCTCTAAAGTCAGGGTCAGTAGCATACTCATCTATCATAGAAGATAGATCATTGTGAGTAGCTATAGACACCGCATTAATTTTTGGTCGTCGTGAAAGTGCATCAGCCACTTGATTGTGCTTACCAGCAATGTGGGAAATATGGAAATTGAATTGCAAAATAAAATTTTCCCACCTTGTTTATTTGTCGGAAAGCTTGGTTTCTTGAAATACTTGAGAATTTGGTGGTCGGTTTGTAGGATGAATAGGGTCCCCAATAGGTAGTGCTTCCATGTGTATAGGGCATGTAGAATAGCTAAAATCTCTTTCTCATAAATGCCCAAGATGCTGATATGCTATAGAATGCTCAGTTCTTGTTGACTCACCTGAGCGTGCATATGGTTCTTGATGAGCTCTTTATCAGAAGTATTGTTTCTTATAGTGCCTTGATTTTATAGGGCACCTGACATGGAGATGACAACAAAGCTCAGAAATGCTTTAACCAAACGTGTAGGAATGCCATTTTTGAAACCCCATCACCTATGCTTGTACGTTAAAACGCCAGCAGTGGCCCTACGTGAGATGGATGAAAACGCTCACAATCGGGTTGCTAGTTAGGGACCGTTGGGAGAGATGTACTACTCGGCAATGCTTTGTTTGATATGCATGTCAATATGGTACTCTCATGAAAGCAATAGAAGTTCTTGATGGATATTTTTTCAAAAAGTATCACTGGGAGCGCATTGGTTGCACTATATGCTCGACATCACTGTGGCGAGGAAGCATTGGGCTATTTTTGTCATTTGTGAGGAAAAGGTGTTCTTCTAAATATAATCACGTATGCTAGCACCTTGAAGCTTGGCCATTGCTTTGGTTGAAATTCATGTTGTGGGAAGGAGAGGCTTGAAAAAAGTAAAAACAGTTGGTAGTATGGGGAGCATGGGGAGCATGGGCACGAGATTGCGGTGGCAAGGGAGGCCAACAGGTTGCGAGCTGGGTGCGTAAGGGTGAAGAACGCCAAGGGGCAGCTCAAAAGGGGAGTGCAAGCCAGAGAGGAGTGCGTCCAGGCTGGAAGTGGCTGCCGTCTGCAGAGGTAAGCGAAGCCGAGTTCAAGTACGTGAGGGCCCCTGTTGTCTGGGAGCTCACAAGGAGAGTCATCAAAGGGGGTTGACAGGAGTGAAGGAGGGTCTGCATCTCCCTTCTCTGTGGGTGCCTCCCCGTGTAGGCGGGTGGAGATGGTTGGGAGAAGTTGGGAGACGGGCTTCTGAAGTAGGGTCAAGAGGGTCTCCTCCTGAAACCATGCATGTGCAAGCTTGCATGGATGAGCAAGAGAGCTTTGAATGCTTGTGCAGGAGCTCTTGTACCGATTTGAGATGATGATATTTGATACTCGAAGCTGATGCAGCAGATTTTGGTGATTTTGTTGTATGTATTGATCGCGAAAACCCTTCGGCAAGGTGTCTAGAGCTGTGTCAGATGTGGGATGCTAGAGTGTGTGCGTCTGGCCATCCCTTCCCCCGTCATCTTTTGGCGATCCCGCTGGGGATGAAGGTTTTTGCCGGTCGTGCACCCAGGGTTTTTTTGCAGTTGTAAGCTGATCTGATTTGTCAAGAATGGCTGCAAATAAGGATGCTCATGTACTTTTTTTTGGAAGAGAAGATGAAATTGTACAAGCTTGGGTGTTTTTTGCAGAAAATGAAATGTATGATCGTGGTATTTTTGATGATGAGGCAATGGCCGACTTCATGTATCAAAAATTGCGGAAAGGTGCTTGGCAGTTCTATGTTGAACTTCCTGAGCATGTCCAGTAAGTTGGAGGTTGATGAAGCACGCATTGTTGAAACGCTATGTTGGTTCGAATCTGCCAGGAAAAAATAATGTATATTTTTGTGAAACAAATGAGGAATGTATAAGGCTGTGGATAATGCAGGTTGAGCAGGAGATGACGAGATTGGAAATTCAAGATGATATGGCGAAAGCAAATTATGCATCTTAGGGTTTGTCCCATGATGGGTTTGTTTTTTTGTATATGCTCCCCGAGGATTGGTGGTATAGCTAGACCGCCTTGAAGGTTTCATTGCTGATGCGTTATTGGAGGTTGCCAAAGCCACAAGATTTAGTAGAAAGTTCTGTTGAAATTGCTTTCGAGTCATTGCAAGATGAGTTTTGAAAAATGTTGCATAGCCAATTTGAGGATGTCTGTGATGATAATGCACATCGTCTATCAGCTTTGCGGGCAGAGAGGGATTTGCAAATGGCTGATGATGCTCCATGCCAGATAAATGATGGTGATGAGTTATTCGAGAGTGGTTATTGTAGTGATTTGGAATTTGATGATTGTAGTGCAAGCTTGTTTTCGATTGACAAGTCTATAGATTGTTTTCCGCTTGTTGGAGTGTTTGCTGATGAGGAGTCCTCTAGTGATGAATCTATGATATTCGACCTCTCTCTCTACATGAGGGACATCATAACAAAATGTCCAGATGAATTTTATAATGGCAGGGAAGGGAACCAAGTTCTGGAGACTTTTCATAGGCAAGAAGGCTCATGTAAGATAAATGATCTGAAGTGCAGTGCATCTGGCTTTTCCTCTGATGTTTGGCAATTTATGAGCTCTTTACCTCTCGCTATGGACATTGATGATTGTGAGAAAAGCGATGATTCTCCTTATGTATATGCCAAGCACAAGGTGGCTTTTGTAGATGAGCAACTATTGTCTCATGACAAGGAATGTGTCTTTGATATACCTGATATAATTTTTCATGATCTTTATGACTGGGATGATGTAGCTATCCATAGAGGCAGCAATGGCTATGAGATTGAGAGTGAATTAGATCTCAGGGAGGACAAGGAGGGCTTGTCTGAGATGTACGACCCATGTTGTGGTGATGTTTATGATTTGGATGTTTCAGCTCTACGCAAAGACTTGGTAAGGGCTACACAGGTCTGGAGCTTGTCTGAGCCGGATACTGGTGATTCTGATTCTGATTCTTACATGTCACACAAGAAGAGGTCGATTTTTTACCTGAGGAAGAGTTTGTTACCAGTCCTTCATGCAAGGAAGGTAGTGTTGCCTTAGAAGCCTTGCATGAAGACAGTCATAAGAGGGTTGACGATGCTGATGTTCTGAGTGAACGTGTACCTCTTGATGAGAAGCCACAGCAGGAGGGAGGGCAGCCCTTTCTCTCTCTTGCTAAGCATATGCTGCAAAGAGGAGTCAGAGATATGATGAGTGTAGAGTCAAAGTTTCTTTGTAGCAACGAGGGCCCAGGTAAGGTGGTCTTAGAGGATGAGGGCCATGCTGATGGCAGATGTAATGACTTTGTTTTTTTTTATAATCTCTTATTTGAGACGGGTGATGTTCCTCCTATTTCACCTCGGATTGATGTATGCATATCTAGCGAGGTCGATTTTGAAGTTTTGGAGAGTTTGCTTAATGAAGATATGCCTCTTTTTCAAGTGAAGAGCCCTTCTATAGATCATGATGCAAATGCAAATGCTAGTAGTGTGTACAAAGCCTTTGTGTGCCTCTTTGCCGGGATATATGCTCTTGATAGTTTTTTGGAGGCCCAAGTGGCTACCACGTATGCTCATAAGGAAAATACACGCATAATGGAGTGTAGTTCGGGCCTTGTTGATTCCTTTACAGGTTTTCTTGCCCATGGTGACAAGGACAAGACTTTTGGGCTTACCATATGCGCTGCTAGTGAGGGTTTATATCGAGGTCTGACTGTTTTACATGGGAAGGGACAATATGCCATGTTTATCTGGCATCCGGATGCGAGGTGGCATGTAATACAGCTTGATTGGAGCTATCCCTTTGATCCAGGAGGCTAGCCATAGAAGAGTGGCTTGTTGTATAGTGTACATAGCTGTTATCAATTCTTGAAGGTTCTAGATATATCTCGGTTGTCGTTTGGTTTTTGTTTCATTGTAGTGCTATGGTTGAGCATAAGTGCTCAACTAGAGGGGAGGGCAATGATGATACACTATAGAATGCCCAGTTCTCATTGAGTCACCTGAGCGTGCATATGGTTCTTGATGAGCTCTTTATCAGGAGTATTGTTTCTTATAGTGCCTTGATTTTATAGGGCACCCAACGGGTTGCGAGCTAGGTGTGCAAGGGTGAAGAACACCAAGGGGCAGCTCAAAAGGGGAGTGCAAGCCAGAGAGGAGCACGACCAGGCTGGAAGTGGCTACCGTCTCCAGAGGTAAGCGAAGCCGATTTCAAGTGCGTGAGGGCCCCTGTTGTCTGGGAGCTCACGAGGAGAGTCATCAAAGGGGGTTGAGAGGAGTGAAGGAGGGTATGCATCTCCATTCTCTATGGGTGCCTCCCCATGTAGGCGGGTGGAGATGGTCGGAGAAGTTGGGAGATGGGCTTCTCAAGTAGGGTCAAGAGGGTCTCCTCCTGAAACCATGCCTCTGCAAGCTTGCATGGATGAGCAGGAGAGCTTGGAATGCTTGTGCAGGAGCTTGTGTACCGATTTGAGATGATGATATTTGATAATCGAAGCTGATGCAGCAAATTTTGGTGATTTTGTTGTATGTATTGATCGAGAAAACCCTTCGGCAAGGTGTCTAGAGCTGTGTGAGATGTGGGATGATGGAGTGTTTGCATCTGGCTATCCCTTCCCCCATCAACGCGTTCATCTGTATTGAGTCTTCGGCTCTCATATGCTATGGTATGCCCTTCTTGAAGCAAAACTGCTCCAAGGCAATCACCACAAGCATCATATTTGACCTCAAACTTGACCTCAAACGGCTTTGAGAGATCGGGAAGCATGAGGACTGGTTGAGAGGTAAGCTTCTCCTTGAACTTGTCAAAAGCATTTTGCTCTTTAGCAGTCCATATATACTTAACGTTCTTTTTAGTTAAGTCATCCAGTGGTCCTGCTACTTGGGAGAATTTTTCTATGAAGTGTCTATAGTATGCGCACATACCAATAAAGCTTCTTAGATCATGTAGATTCCTCGAGTTAGTAGGCCATGATTTTACTACCTGTAACTTTGATGGATCCGTACAAATACCATCTTGAGAGATAATATGACCTAGGTATTGAATCTCTCATATGCTATGGTATGCCCTTCTTGAAGCAAAACTGCTCCAAGGCAATCACCACAAGCATCATATTTGACCTCAAACGGCTTTGAGAGATCGGGAAGCATGAGGACTGGTTGAGAGGTAAGCTTCTCCTTGAACTTGTCAAAAGCATTTTGCTCTTTAGCAGTCCATATATACTTAACGTTCTTTTTAGTTAAGTCATCCAGTGGTCCTGCTACTTGGGAGAATTTTTCTATGAAGTGTCTATAGTATGCGCACATACCAATAAAGCTTCTTAGATCATGTAGATTCCTCGAGTTAGTAGGCCATGATTTTACTACCTCTAACTTTGATGGATCCGTACAGATACCATCTTGAGAGATAATATGACCTAGGTATTGAATCTCTTGCTTTTCTTTTGGTTGAGAAAAAGGTTATTCTCCTTCAATGCTTGAAAAATCACTTAAAGATGCTGCTTATGTTCCTCCAAAGAGTAGGAATAGATGATGATATCATCAAAGAACACTCCTGTGAATTTACGATAAGGTCTAAAAAAATTCTCCATTAGACGATTGAGCGTAGCTGGTGCATTAGTCAAGCCAAAAGGCATGACTAGATATTCATAAGGACCAAATATTGTGCGAAATAGGTAGAGCCTTGTAGCTTATCAAACAGATCTTCTACCCGAGCATCTATTTTTGATAGTGATATGGTTTAGTGCTCGATAGTCCACACGCATCAGTATGTATCATCTTTCTTTTTCACTAAAAGGACTGGAGAACAAAAGGAGAGGAACTAGGCCTCACCATCCCTTTGTCTATCAATTCCTGTACTTACCTCATTATCTCCTCTTGTTGAGCTTGTGAGACTCGATAAGGAGCCTTAATGGGCGGTGAGCTTTCTGGAAGGAGCTCAATGCGATGGTCATCATCCCCTTGTTTTGGAGGTAGGTCCATAGGGATATCATCGATGACCACATCTTGGAATCCTTTTCGAAAATTAGACAAGTCTAACTCTTCTTGATTCCTACCATTTACATTTGATGAAACATTAGGATATTTTAGAGACTCTTTGACAAAAATCATGTACGCAGAAACCGAGCTCTTCATTGACTTATCAAAAGCAAGAGGATTTACAAGTGGAATAGTGTGGTCATGCTCACTAACATCTATATACATGTTCTTTCCCTGTAGGTGAAGTAGATTCTCCTTTTAGGGAACTTCATATTGACAGCCATGCGATCAAACCATGGTTCCCCTAGGATAGCATCCTCATGTTGGAGAGGAGAGATGAAGAAATCTTCTTTGTTGACATAGATTTGGACATGAAGCCTCAACTTCCCAATCAAGGGAGCAGCGGACGCTTACTGTCCCTTGAAAGTTGCATCAACCGTTACCATATCTCCCATCTCAAAATCTTGAATGCCAAACTTGGTGGCCAACTCTGTTGATATGAACTTGTGAGTAGAGCCAGGGTCAAACAAGATGAAGAGGACTTGATAAATGCAAAATCAATTAATTAAATCTCCTAAATTCTTATTGGACCCCTAGGATGGCCAACCAATAGGCTTCAGGCACACCATGAGGGAAACATGAAGAGAAACTTGCCAAGCGTCCCTTATGCTTTCTTTGTACCAAGTAGGCCTTGTGTGAGTGTGTGGGTGTTGTCTCTCATCCCCCCCCTCTTGTAGGGCTTTCCCCCTCCTTGTAGGGATTGTCAAGCACCTCAAGCATCTCAATCATCAAGCATCTCAAGCACCTCAATCATCAAGCACCTTAGCCATCAAGCATGACAAGCACCTTAAGCTTGGGCTTGGGCCGGGTTCCCACCTCAAGCACAACCCTAGCTTACCTAAGGTCAAAGGACTTTTACAGTCATTATAGACCATCTCTCATTTGGGCCCCTTTACCATTGGTCCAGTGTTGAGATAGATCTATAAGCACATGTCTATATTTTAACCCTTGTTCCCGTTTATTCTCCCACATTAAGTGATGAGTTTAATATGAGAAAATCATTTGGGTGGGCCAGATATTAAATTTTATGACAAATCTCTAATTTTGATGTCACTAAGCTCTTCTTAAATCTGCTCATAACTCACAGCTCAAATATCAAAAGTGCATTTTATGCATAGGAGGGGTAATAAGGCATTATTGGCTAAGCTAATAGGTGCATTCTAGATAAAAAATAGTTAGGTCAAATCTGCCCTATAGTTATTAATCACAATTTTGACAAGTGTCCCAAAGGGGAATTTGATTGTATGGGTATGTGCTCTTAGGTGTTCTATACCCGTTCTATAAATTTCATTTTGTTTGCTTGGTGAAATGATGAGATTTCCTTACGGTGTTGTAACTAGTTTTTGATGCTTGACATGCAATTGAGTGTTGTTTTGGATAATTAGGGATTGAATGTCTTCTTTTAGAGTCTAGCAACCTCTCATAGCCTCCATGCACTAGTCGGATCGACTCCATCCCACGGTATGACATTTTTTTCCCATGGTTCTCACTATCATTACAATAAGATAGTAGGCTTGGTAAATAGAGGGCCCAACATTTTGGCATTGTTATTGGGGACAAGGTGACCTAAACTAGAGAAAACCTCAGAGTTCTAGTAACATTGTCCAGAGACTTTGTCTAGGTTCACCTAGAGTTAAAATTCATCATTTAGAAACCGAACATTTGAGGTATGTCGAGGTATGTCAAGGAGGTATGTCGACTTCAACTGCGTAGCGGTGTCTTGGGAGTCCTTGTGCTCTTCAAGAACCTTTAGGCTTAGATTAGGTTGTTTTTCAATGGTTAATGTCTTAGACTATGTTAGAGGTTGAGGATTGACATACTTTTCAAGAAAAAAAACAAGAAAAACTAGTATTGGTGGACACTTTCCACTACCTTTTAGCTGATGTGATTAGTTACTTGTGAAATTTATGAATTCACAGACGACTCAAGGAGCCACAAGTGGCACGGTTCAAGGGAACCAAGCTCGCACGGCTCAAGGAGTCCAAGAGACAAGTGCTACAGAAGATGCAGAAGGTAGCAATGCATTACTTCAGAATATCACCATTCCTGAGTTTCACGGGGAATCGCAACAAGAATGCGGTCAATACGTTCTTACACAAATGGAGTGATATTCATAGATTGAGACACACCCCGGATATAAAGACGGCTGTGGAAACAAGTCTATCTCTTAAAGGCAAGGCCTAATAAGTGGTGGATGACATTTCCAATAGATGCTCGTCCTCCGTCTTGGACTGCATTTCAAGCTTCTTTCTCCAAAGAGTTTTTGGACTCCAATGAAGAAGTTAAGAATTGGTTAGCACGGGATGCATGCCGCATGTTTGGCCTCTCTCTCACACAGTACCTTTCGAAGTATCGAGAAATCATATTAAAACTAGAAGGTCTGGATGAATTCCAAAAGATACGGGGTTTTAATAGGGGTCTTGACAAAGACTATCGTCTTCATGTCAAGACTCCACATCTAAAAACTTTGGAAGAAGCCATCAATCATGCCCAAAGATATGATGATGACCAAGAGAGAAAAGGAAATGTTCCCTACTCTAAGAATACTTTTGCTAAGAGCAATGTGGCTAAGAGCCAATGGCGAGGTAGATGTCCCACACGTTCCAAGAGGAATAAGAGACAATCTACCTCTCCACACCCACAAGAGGCTAAGAAGCCTAAGCAATCATGAGATACTTGTTGGAATTAGGGTTGCAGAGAAACACACACAGCTTGGAGAAGATGAAGGAAGCTCAAAGCACACAATAGAGAGTGTGTTACTTAGTGTGCAATGGAAAGATAGATAGCCCTAGAGTGATGGGCATATATACAATGCACGGGGGAAAAAACCTCCTAAAGAGGGGAAAAATGCCCCGGCGGTCCTAGTGTGTTCACTCACATCACTACCACATGTATATGGTAACAAATCCCCCCTGGAGTGATGCGGTGAATGAGAGCTGGCACATGAGTAAAGGGAAGTACCATGCCCTGAGGACAAGATCAGTCTACAAAGGGGAGTAAGCCCAAAGCTTTGCGGAAAGCTTCAAGTTTCTCATGAGACAATGCCTTTGTGAAAAGATCTGCAAGGTTGTCCTGTGTTGGCACATAAGCCAAGCTGATCTCTCCTGCTGAGAGACTCTCCCTGACATAGTGTTAATGCACCTCAATGTGCTTTGTGGGAGCATGAAAAACTGGGTTCCTCACAACTGCCAATGCGCTCTGACTGTCAGTGTAGATAGTGTTGGCAGTGTCCTGTCCAACACCCAAATCAACCATAAGGCGTCTGAGCCATACACACTCAACCGTAGCTGTGAAGACTGCCCTGTACTCACCCTCACAGCTCGAAGTGGCCACAGTAGGTTGCTTCTTGCTCAACCATGATATACATGAACTGCCAAGCATGAAACAAAAACCACTTGTGGACACTCACGTGTCAAAACAACCAGCCCAATCTGAGTCCGAAAAAGCATGTAAGTCTGGCAACAATGATCCCCCCTTGGGATAAAACAAGCCAAGATGTAAAGTGCCACTAAGGTAGCGGAAAATCCTCTTGACAGCCTGCCAATGCTTAGACCCTGGGCTATGCATAAATCTGCTGACTTGTGAGACTGCAAACTAAATATCCGGCCTCGTGTTGCATACATAAATGAGGCAGCCAACAACAGTTTGGTAAAGAGTGACATCAACAGGATCACCAGCATCATGTAGACTCAACTTCAAACCTGTTTCCATGGGAGTGGCAATAGGTTTGCAATCCTCAAGTCCAAACTTACATAGCAATGTCTCTATGTAACTTTTCTGACACAAGGCAATACCACCATCACACTGCTTAAACTGTATACCCAAGTAATGATGCAACATCCCCAAATCTTTCATCTTGAAAGTAGCATTCAAATCAGCCTTAAATTCAGCAATATGTCTCTCATTTGGTCCAGTGATCAGCAAATCATCAACATAAAGAACAACAATGAGAAGTACATCACCCTCACGCTTTACATACAATGTGCTTTTTGTTGGACTATTACGAAAGCCTCGTTTAACCAAATGAGTGTCAGCTTTCTCATACCAAGCACGAGGAGATTGCTTCAACCCATACAAAGCCTTCTTACATCTGCACACTTTGTCCTCTTGTCCTTTTATGACAAAACCGCGAGGCTGCGTTACATAAACTTCCTCAAATATGTCACCATTCAAGAAAGCAGTAACAATGTCTGATTGATGTACATCCCAACCAAAATGAGTTGTCAATGCACATAGAAAACGTACAATAGTCATACGACAAGTGGGAGCAAAAGTCTCTTCATAATCTATGCCTTTTTGCTGTGCATAACCTTTTGCAACAAGTCGAGCCTTATGGCGATCGATCTCACCATCCGGCTTGCGTTTCAACTTGTAAACCCACTTCGTACCAATGGCCTTTTTTCCAGGAGGCAAATCACATAAAGTCCATGTGTCATTTTCTATAAGTGCATCATATTCTGATTGCATGGCAGCCATCCAATTTTCTGATTGAAAACGTACAGTAGTCATACGACAAGTGGGAGCAAAAGTCTCTTCATAATCTATGCCTTTTTGCTGTGCATAACCTTTTGCAACAAGTCGAGCCTTATGGCGATCGATCTCACCATCCGGCTTGCATTTCAACTTGTAAACCCACTTTATACCAATGGCCTTTTTGCCAGTCATGTGAGCTTACATTACTGTCTCTAGTACATGACAGCAAGTGCTGAACAGAATCTTCCACAAACACTACATCCCGAGAAACCAGAATACGTTTTGTTTGCGGATGATACAACATGTAACCTTTTCTTTCAGCACTATAACCAACAAAAATACATTTGACAGCCTTATCATCCAATTTTCTGCGTTGCACTTGTGGCACCAAAGCATATGCCAAATAGCCAAAAACACACATGTGCTCAATAGAAGGCTTTCTATCATGCCATGCTTCATATGGAGTAATAAACTGCAAAGCTTTGGTAGGACACCTATTAAGTACATAAGTGGCACACATGATGGCCTCAAGCCAAAAAGAATGCGGCAAAAGCTTGACTTTTGACCATACATCGTGCCATTTCCGTCAATGACCTGTTTTTCCTCTCAGCAACACCATTTTGCTGAGGTGTATAAGGCACTGTACATTGGTGTTTTATCCCACGACTAGCCAGAAATGCATTAAATTCATGAGACATATACTCCCCCCCTCGATCGGAACGAAGGGTGCCCATAGTACATTTCGAGACATTTTCAGCCATAGCCAGAAATTTTTTGAAGCACATAAAAACTTCGAACTTCGCTTTAAGCGGAAATACCCATGCATGCTTGGAGTAATCATCAATGAAAGTCACGAAGTACAGGTAATTGCCCAAGGACGGAGTTTGCATGGGCCCACAAACATCACTATGCATAAGCTGTAACCTGCATGTGGCCCGAACTGAGCCATCCTTTGGAAACTTAGAACGATGCATCTTACCCAAAATACAGCCTTCACAAACATGTTTGACAGGTGCTTCAAGAGGCGGCAAAGAAGCAACCATATCAGATTTCTGCAAACGCAGCAAACTGGCCAAATTCAGATGACCAAAATGTGCATGCCAAAGTTTTGCATCTGAAATAGCCCTTGAATCTGCAACAGCATTTGCAAAATTTTGTCCACACTTATTATACAAAGTGAGCTTATACAACCCACGGCACAAAAGGCCAGATGCAACAATTTCATCACCAAAATTAAAATCATGAATTGTACATCTGTCATCCACAAATTTGACTACAAGTCCAAGTCTAGCAAGTGCGGATACAGACAAGAGATTCTTCTTGATCCCAGGTACATAAAGTGCATCAACAAGTGTGAAGGAGCTGCCATTAGAAGCAGTGAGCACAATCTTTCCAACTCCCTAAACTGGATAAGAGGCATTGTTGGCACAAGTGACTGAATTCCCATGAGTGACAGACTCGAGAGAGGTAAACAATTCACGATGTGAGGTAATGTGCTTTGTAGCACCACTGTCGAAATACCACACATGTAAATCTGCAGCAACTGACAAGCATGCATCATGGACAGCAGGATTGTAAGTGCACTCTGCGCTAAAAGCCCATTCTGCATCAACATCAGCAACACAGTCTCCTTTCACAGAAGACTCAACAATGGCTGCATTTGTAGTGGAACCAGCATTTGCAGTGGAACCACCCTCTTTCTTCTTAGCCTCTTTGGCCTTCAACTTAGGACACGACTTGATCAAGTGATCATTGGATTTACAATAATGGCAACGCATCTTCTTTTTGCCCTTATCACCAGAATCTCCTAACGAATTGCTGCCAGCAGAAGCATTAGGAACAGAATTTTTGCCACTCGCAGCAAAACCATAAGAAGTGGTTGCATTGCTGTTACCACCCTTTCTTTGAGAAGCAATAAAAGCCTGTTCAACTGCACATTGTCTAGTCCTGTTTTTTCTGGAAAGTGACTCTTGCAACAACAATGTGCATATGTGAGCTCCTTGCCGCACTGTCGAAGCAAGGGACTTGCCAATACACCGTATGCGAGCCACAAACGGCTCCAAGCACACAACAAGCCTAAACTAGCAAGCTCAAGAAAACAAAGGGTGTGTCACTCACCGCTCTACGCTCGCCTTCGTGGTGGATTCCTCGCCGCGATGAAGAAGAAGCTGCAGTCGTGCCGCGCTCAACCGCTTCGCCGCCGTCGTGCCTTCGTAATGCTCGATCGCACACACACTCTCCCTCTCTCTCTCTCTCTCTCTCACACACACACACAAGGAGGTGAAGAAGAAGAAGATGGAGATGGAGCAAGAGCACTCTTCAATTGCACAAATGAGAGAATGAGTAAAAATTAGGTTTAGTTGGCTTTTATAGGAGCTCACCCCATTCACACTTGGGCGCCCATGCTTAACCAACTAATCCCTTGAATGGATAAGCTTCTTAATTTTCTGTGGTCAATTAAGTTGTTTAATCGCGAGAGCCAAGTATTCATGTTCAAGGGCTGACTAGAGGCTATATCTAGAAAACCTTGTTGTTAAGCTACCATAAAAGGAATTTCTCATGAAATCATCACCTGACTGATTACTTTTTCTTTGACCCCCCAAAGTCTTTTCACATTGATTCAATTATGATGTGTGTGCTTATTTTGTATGCCTTGGGTTTTTTGCTTCTCAAGGAAAAGCGCCCACGCTGGGAACCTCTAGGGCTCTAGTACCATAGGCGATACATGTGAGTGAAGTACCAAATCAAGCTGAGATTTCTCTTCCAGCTTAAAATTTTACATTGTGGCACTTTGATTTTTTGTTTGTTCATTTTCAGCATTTTAATTTTGTAACTTTGGGGGGCCATATAACACTGTTACCCTCCCCAGGCTCATCACATTAGTAAACTCCCTTTATAATACTTAAGCTAAAAGTCAATAGGGTTAAGCCCACTAGAAAGCCCTAGTACATTTCATACAATGCTGCCTAAATCGGATTAAGAACCTAAGTAACCATTGCTTATTAGGAAGGCATTCCCCATGGTATTAAGAGAAGATCTCTAATACCTAGCTTGGTCAAACTAGCTTAGTCGGATTGCTTGATTTTTAAACCTAGACAAGTGATTATGACAAAACATTACATTGAATTAAATGTTTGATACTAAGCCAATGCGCTGAATATTATGCTACCAATCACAATCAAAGCAGACAATCATAGATGCAAAAAGATAAGGGCAATGCTAATGGACAAGAAACACCTGTTTGTGTTGATGGTCACGCTTGATTTGAAGGTTCCATGAAGGTCCAAATCCTATCAATAGCAACACGCTCCTGTACACACTAGGAAACAAAAGGAATACCTCCAGGAGGCACATTAGTGGGAAAAGAGAACTTTGCTAATCACTCAACTCTAAAACAGTAACACTCCTATCGTACTAATCTTACCTACCCTCCATCACTCAAGTGATGAGGATCAAAGGTGTTTTATGGCATAGGTTTCTGTTTCACTGTACCAAATGTGACATGTGTAGGTCTGAGTCAATGTTTTGACTTTAATGTGCATACTCGTTTGCTAATTGCTCTTGCTCCTTTTTTTTTTTTTTTTGGTGAGTATAAAGCTTTATATGTACATTCCCTAAGATCGGAGATTAAGAGGTCAGGGAGAAAGGTTGAGAGGGAAACAAATGAATGATGACTGTTAGCAAACACTCCCCCCTTCCTTGGGTAGATCATACCATTTGAAATGAGCTTGTCACCCTTTGAAACCAATTGTTCCAGTTGGTAATAGGTGAGGATTTTTGCCAGTAGTTTTCTATTACCCTAGGTGCCTTGTCAAGCTGCAAGGGTGGTAAGGTACTCTCCCAGGATCGAACTTGAAGTGGTTCATCAGATGATTCTTGAACACTGGGAGGTGTGGATTCTTTTGTAGCTTCATTGAGGTCCACTACTATAGATGGAGGTGGTGTAGAAGCTTTTACCTCTATGGATGTATTACATGAGGAGCTAGAAGCTTCATGGGACTCCCCCCTTCCTGAGCTAGGTGGAACAAATCGTTCTTTCTTTGGTACCCAAACTAGCTCGGGAGCGGGTGTGTAGCATTCTGTGATTTTTTTCTTTCCATGATCATTGATTCGTTTTGGAGCTACGGGATTGGGCTCACTTGGGTCAGGTGTTAGGTAAGAGCACAATCTACGTTTTGGCACCCAGATTTGATCATTTCCTTGATAGTAGCCTTGGGCTTCCAATAGTCGTTTAGGGATCCATCGCAACATTTTCTTACTTTTCTTGGAGCGAGTGGTACGGTTCTTACTAGGTTTCCGTTTTTTAGCACTAGCTATGGTCACTAAAGAAGCTTTAGGGACCCACTTGTATGTTTTCTTCGTTACATTAGGATGAGTCTTGTCGGAAGCGATATGCACTGCTTGTAGCATATTTAAGGGTATAGGAATTTCATCCCCCTCAGGTGTTACCCAGGTTGTCCCCCTATTTCCCCAAGTGTCTATGGTTGATGCTAGGTGGACCCAATCCACATTGTCCGACTCAGTCATCCCATGTAGGATATCCATATAAGGAGAATCTTGGCCAATGTCTGTATCCTTCTTACAAGTGTAACAATATTGTAGTGGGGCCGAGTGAACTGTGGTGTCAGAGCGATGATCAATAATGGTTTTACTCCCTAAGGGGTGTACCTTACCAGTCACCAAATCCACTCTAAGGACAGAGTCTTGGAATTGAAAATAGACATGATTTTTAGACCAATCGTGAACCATTTGTGCTTCCCTTATGAATGGTCGTCCTAAAATCATCTCATATGACATAAGGTGTTTAGAGAAATCCATTACAATGAACGTATGTCGAACCTTGTGTCCTAGAACTTTGATCTTAAGATCCTTGAGCATCCCCATAGGTTTGGCTATGGTACCATTTGCCATCTTTACCACAATGTTAGTAACACTGAGGCGGGGTTTTCCCATGGATTCCCAACAATCTTTTGTAACGATGCTAACTCCCGCACCACCATCAAGAATTCCCTTTATAGTTAATCCCTTGGTAGTGATGGGTAGGGTCGCATTAGACTTGTCGCCTTCAAAATATTGCCCTAATTCGTTAATGGGTACCTCGATCACAGACTCGTGTCCATCTAAGTCAAGTGATTGCACATGATTTTCCTCATCAATCATAATCGAGTCAGGCCTATTTGGTTGCGCAAACTGCGGTAATCCCGTTCGTGGCTCTCCGTTAAGGAATGCTCGAAGTGCAAGGAATAACTCAGGATCTCCATACAGCTTTGCTATGATCGTGGTTCGGACCTCAGAAGACATGAAGTCCACTAGTTTGGCAACATTCACTGGCGTTTTGCATGGTGTAGGTCCTTGACTAGGAACTGGTGAGGATGGAATCTCATATTCCTCAATGGGATCAGGTATTCCTTCGTTAAACATCCTTTCCAACAAGAAAGGTGTATGCTCACTTTCTGATGTCCCGTCCTCACTCCCTTCTTGGATGATACTAGATATGGCTATGGTTCATGTGGGGTGGATGAACTTGCGTGGGAAACATTGTGTCATGAATTTTGACCTGCATGGGTTCTGGTTCTAGTTTCCTTTGAGTCTCCTCCACTAAACCTCTTAGATGTTTCACCTGCTCAATCTCGTCTATTGGGTTTGGGTACGTCCCAATCTTCTTTTTACGATTCTTCCCTTTTTGCCCCTGCGGTTTATCTTGGGGGTCTTGGATTGGATTTGGAAACACTTGTGGTGTTTTCAGAGGCTCTTTATGGTTTTCTCTTATTCGGTTTTCATTTGGTTCCATGTTACGGTTTTCTTTGTCGGTCTTTCCCTTTGTGGTATTGGTTCTAGTCTCCATTGTCTCGACTGAATCTGAATCATCCTCGAGGTCATTCATATACACGGGGTCATCTCCTATTCCTATGTTTGTTTTGGAACTTGGCTTTGAATTTTTCGTATTCTGCGACTTCTTCCTTCGTGTCTTCTTTTTCTTTGCTTGGATAATTGACGCGGTATCTCTCTCTTCGAGGATATGTCCTGGCCCTTGAAGCATGGACCGTGTAATCGCATAAGCGGGTGCAACGGGTGGTATTGGCGATGTCACACTAGCAATTTCAACCAAATTTAGGGGTGTGATTTTAGGCGCATTTGGGTTATAGGGGCATTGGGCAATCAAGTGATCTATGCCACAACGATTACATGTGAGTATTGGCATTGCAGACGTGCTCCCTTGATTCACTTGCATCTGTGCAGCATTCTTTTGCAGCCTAATAGGGCACTCCGCTGCTCGATGTGGTCCACCACACTCGTAGCATTGAAGAGGTGGCCTCCTAGCCTGGGTGTTGATATTTTGACCTCTGGATGCGAGAGCAGTAGCTTGATAAACCGGCTTGACTTGTCCCCAACAATCTTCCATGTAGTATATAGGACACTCTTCCAATGTATCAAGTCCGTAGGCAATACTAGTGTCTATTTCCTCCTCACAGCCATCTGCATAAGCATTAGATGGCTCGCAACCCACTTGGTTCATAGGGGCAACTCTTGGATGCGGGGGCTGCGGTCCTAGCACAGGAGGTGGTAGCGGTGTAGCTTCTACAACATTTTGAGATCTAGGGACCATGTGTTGCGGTAGTTGCTCAACAGGTGGAGTAGGCATCAATACAGGAGCTCGAGGCGCATCTGTCCAGGCTACAGGTGGTCTATTTGCCATCATACGTTTGATCATTAAACAATCCTTAGCTTGGTGACCATACCTACCACATGCGTTGCAAGTTCCATTAAATTTTACTCTAAACGTAGGGCACTCACTAGTGCTATGTGGACCTAAGCAAATGGAACACCATTGTTGCTCCCTTCTTGGATACATGTGACTATTTTGAGGGGGTCGATTACCCTTAAGAGACTCTTGGATTGCCTTGGTGAGGTCTGTCAAGAATGTCTCAAATACCTTTGGCTCATTGGCAATGGGCTTTGCAGTCATGGGTTCATACTCAATGGCTTGTGAGCTAGTGGATCTCGTGTCAGTAGACACCCTCATGCCTGCTATCATCAAGTTGTCCTCTAATTGGATTGCATTGGCAGTGACATCTTCCCAGGTTGTGATACCTCTAATCACTAGTCCATTATAGATTCCTTCATTCCTCAACCCTTGAATGAATCGATCAAGCAGTTGGTTATTGTTGAAGCGCTCATTTACAGGGCAACGAGAGTTTAAGTGCTTTAGACGACTAATGAAGTCCCTTACTGACTCTCCTTCCTTACGTTCGGCCTTCTGTAGCTGAGATGCTACACCCCAAAGCACACCTTCTCGTATGTACTCCTTTAGAAACAACCTTCGAAGGGTAGGGTAGATTGTTTTCTCGTCCACCCTTAGGGTCCTATACCAATCTCCAGCCTTCCCACTTAATGTCAAGCTTAAGGCATTGCACTTATGTAGTTCGTTGCGTTCCCCTAAGGAATCACATACTTGTTCAAACACTTCAATGTGTTTCCTAGCATCTTCGTCCCCATTGAATTTTTGCGTGAGTTTGGCAATTTGTACTGCCTTACTTCTAGGCTCTCTATCAGATGCATGATGCATATTTTCCGCGATAGATCGACCTATGGTTTGAGCAAACGCTGCCAAGTCACCTATGTGAGGAGGCAGGGCCGGTGGAGGTACTCTTGGAATCATATGTGGGAGAGGAACGGGTACCGGTCTTGGCATATGTGTAGATGATGTAGGATATGGAACATAACCGGGCATAGGTCCACTCGGATAAGAGCTAGGGAGCGGCACTCGAGGAGCATAAGCAAGTGGTACAATTGGAGGTGTGGGGGCCATGTGTGCATAAGAGGCTAGAGGCACATATGGTCGAGGCCCCATATTAGGTACTACGACACTAGGTAGTGGCACTGCGCTAACCGTAGATGTCATCGGTACATTCTCTGTCAGGCTTATCCCTGGAGTGAGCACTGTGTTTTCCTTAATAGAGGGTTGAGCCAAGTTAGGGAAGCTAAAGTTTTCGCTCGGAGGCTCAGATTGCATAGAGACTCTAGGTGAAATGACGTAAGATGGGTCCATGGGGCTCATTAGAGGAGTCTCCATTTGTGATAGAGTAGGCTGTTGAGCCTTACTCGTATCCAGAAATCTCATGGGGCCAGTTGAGAGTATATTTACCCCTCGGTTTTGCCTTTCTGATTGAATAATGCCATGGATAACATTACAGATCATTTTCTGTTGATCTTCGATGCTCGTGGCACTAGAGGTGGATTGTACAATCTCTATCCATCCTACATGGTAGGCGTGGCCAGAGTGTAGATCCGTCAACACCTCAGTGTGGAGGTCGTATGTCCAATGATCATTAATGAACAATCCTTCTAGAGTCGACGTGTTAATGGTTTCTTGTGAGGTAGAAGCAATGTTGCTCCCCGTGGTTTTACTTGTCACCAACGGTACTCTAGAGGGAACTTCTGAAGGAGGCAGCTCAACAGGGCCTTCTTGGTAAGAAGTTGGTAGGATATCCACATGGACACTCTTTGGGGGTGTGGGGTCCACGTGCGATGTGAAAGGAGATTCCACTTCCCCACCCCCTTCGCGTGCTTCATCTGCATCAGGTTCCGAGCGAGTAGCTCTACCTAATGTTTCCATGAAACGGCTAAACATACTAGTACTAGGCTGTGGAGCTTCGGGAGGTGCATGGCCTTCTCTCTCAGTGTTTTGGGTAGGGTATGCTTCCATGATTTCTGAGTCGGAGGAGGAATCACTAGCGGCTATTTTAGGGTCTTGGGTGGTGCTACCTTGTGTCCCCGCTGAGGGTCTAGAGCTTATCGTGGATGGGTAATGGGTATCCGTATGAACAGAGGCACCCTCAATATGCTCGTGTTCTAGCACCCGCCCAGAGCGTAAGTGCATGTGCTTTTGATACCCTAAGGTGTCAAAAAGCTGCTCTAGGAGGCCTTGTGACTAGTTTTTAGCGTGTTTTTTGTTTGTTTTTTTTGCTAGATTTTTTAGAGCGTGTCGTGGAATGGGCCGTGTGATAGCTCGAAACGAGCGTATCGGTCAGAGGGTCGTGCAGTGCTTTACAGCCCTCGGTTTGGTCACTCTATGCCCTCGAAATCCCTAAAACTGTCAATTTCCAGTAGGGAACTAGGCCCAAACTAGAAAGTCTAAGGGTGCAAGTGGGAAGAGAAAGGAGGAGAGTGGAGGACTTGTCCCACATGCTCTCATTCTCTCTTGAGGGAGTAGGGTATATATATAAGAGTGAGTCTAGTATATATCATAAGACTGAGGCCTGGGCCAGGGCCAGCCTGGGCCTGGGCCAGGGCCATCCCGATCTATCTTTAATACAAACCAACCCGTCCGTTTTAAGAGTCACGTTTTTTATTTTCGAAAAATTTCGCCGCCCGCTCACTCGCGTTTTTTTATTTCCGAATTTTTATTTTTTTTTATTTTTTTTATTTTCCAAATTTTTTTTTATTTTTTTTATTTTTGGGAGAAAAAATAAAAAACTTTTTTTTTTTTGTGCTGAAAATACAGAAATTGAAAACGCAGGTATGCAAAAAATGCAGAAATTGCAGAAAATTGCAGAAATTGCAGGAAAAAACGCAGAAATTGCAGAAATTGCTGGAAAAAACGCAAAAAATTGCAGAAAATGCAGAAATTGCAGAAAATTAAAAAAACGCAGAAATGCAGAAAATTGCAGAAATTGAAAACGCCGAACTTGAAAATGCAGAAATTGCGGAAATTGAAAAAACGCAGACAATAGCAGAAATTGAAACTTGACAGCAATTGCAGAAAACGCAAAAAACAGAAATCTCCACACACTCCTTCCCTGCCTTTCCTATGATAGAAATTGCACCACAAGGAAGCGTAAAGTGCTAACCGAGCTTAGTGTAAAAATAAAAAACTTTTTTTTGTGTGTGCAGAAAATACAGAAATTGAAAACGCAGGTATGCAAAAAATGCAGAAATTGCAGGAGAAAACGCAGAAATTGCAGGAAAAAACGCAGAAATTGCAGAAAATGCAGAAATTGCAGAAAATTAAAAAAACGCAGAAATGCAGAAAATTGCAGAAATTGAAAACGCCGAACTTGAAAATGCAGAAATTGCGGAAATTGAAAAACGCAGACAATAGCAGAAATTGGAACTTGACAGCAATTGCAGAAAACGCAAAAAACAGAAACCTTCCACACACTCCTTCCCTGCCTTTCCTATGATAGAAATTGCACCACAAGGAAGCGTAAAGTGCTAACCGAGCTTAGTGTAGGGCATATCCCCGGCAGCGGCGCCAAAAATGTGCGCTCCTTGCCGCACTGTCGAAGCAAGGGACTTGCCAATACACCGTATGCGAGCCACAAACGGCTCCAAGCACACAACAAGCCTAAACTAGCAAGCTCAAGAAAACAAAGGGTGTGTCACTCACCGCTCTACGCTCGCCTTCGTGGTGGATTCCTCGCCGCGATGAAGAAGAAGCTGCAGTCGTGCCGCGCTCAACCGCTTCGCCGCCGTCGTGCCTTTGTAATGCTCGATCGCACACACACTCTCCCTCTCTCTCTCTCTCTCACACACACACACAAGGAGGTGAAGAAGAAGAAGATGGAGATGGAGCAAGAGCACTCTTCAATTGCACAAATGAGAGAATGAGTAAAAATTAGGTTTAGTTGGCTTTTATAGGAGCTCACCCCATTCACACTTGGGCGCCCATGCTTAACCAACTAATCCCTTGAATGTCCAAGTTAAAGTGCGCCTCTCATCGACGATCACTCTACCTTTCCCTATTGGACCGACAAGCCCGGTACCTGACTCTACCAAATACATAATACACGTCCATCGTAGGTGATGGGTGTCCGTGAGCCGTGAGGGTTAACAGCATAATGCATCAAACTTGACAACTTCTGGATTTCCTTGGGTCATAAGTCTCCAAGTACTAGCAAAAGTCTGGTAAGGCATCAAGAACAGTCTGCACAAGGGAACTGTCTGAAATAACTTCACCTACAGAAATAAGTTGCTCATTGATATCCTTGACACTAGCAAGGAAAGTGTCCATATCATCTTCCTCATGCATAATCTTTGACTCTAGCTCTTTACGCAGCAAAGCAATTTTAGCCTCATTGCGGCTTGCATAAAGACCTGCTAGAATATCCCAAGGCTATTTTGTAGATTTTGCTGAACGGATGTAAGGACCAATGGTGCGCTTCACAGACAACGCAATCAATGCATGAGCATGCGTATCCTTAACATCCCAATGAGCTTGTTCTGTCGTAGGCAAAACAACTCTAACAGCTGCAATCCTTGCAGCAAGACCTGCAACATCCTCAACATCGCCGACATCCTGAGAACCAGGACGTACATCAATGCCCTGCATAATGTTCCAAACACCCTTTGACACAAGAACATGTTGCGTCATATAAGCCCACATAGGGTAGTTGTCCCCATCCAACCTGTCCTCAACAGCAAACATCTTGAACACATCTGTGTTGTTGTTGTCAGCCATGGTAAATGCTGCACCTGATGTGAAAACTGCCCAAAAATAGGAGAAACGGAGCGTGAACAACCAGTGCTATATAGCACAAACCGTAGAAGACTAGAAGACACCTGTTATGCAGAAAACGGCACTGATAGAAATTCTGCACAAAATGACAAAATAGCCTATGCAGTACTGCGTGTAGTGGAAACGGAGGCCGAAATGAGCCCAAATCGAAATTCTGAGTAGACCGAGCTCTACGACCTCTCCCAAAATATTTTTTGACCTGCGAACGCTTGCCAAAACTCACTGAAATCGGAGAAAGTGAGCAGGCGTGTGCTGGAGTAGCTGGCGACTAAGCCCGGGAGGACGTGACCTGCTCTGATACCAATTGTTGGAATTAGGGTTGCAGAGAAACACACACAGCTTGGAGAAGACGAAGGAAGCTCAAGGCACACAATAGAGAGTGTGTTACTTAGTGTGCTATGGAAAGATAGATAGCCCTAGAGTGATGGGCGTATATACAGTGCACAGGGGAAAAAAACCTCCTAAAGAGGGAAAAAATGCCCCGGCAGTCCTAGTGTGTTCACACACATCACTACCACATGTATATGGTAACAATAATCCATGTGGGTCTCTCAGCAACTACTGATTTTGAGCGTGTAAAGAAACACAATTTGTGTTTTAGATGTCTTTCGGACCAACATAACAAGAAAGATTGTCCTCTTTTGCAAGGCAAAGAAAAGGCCATACACATGGTGCAACGCCTCACATTAGATTCATCTCCTAAATATTTTGTTGTAGAGGTTCTTCATATGGAAGAAAAGCACAAGTGCTGTGTGCCTGCTTCAATGTGGCAGCCCACCTTTGGTCCCCATGATTTAATTCGCATGCATGGAACTATTAACGTACAACGTGTTCGTATCTTAGAGGATGATGGTGCAACTCATAACTTCTTGAACTATAAGCTAGTCAAGAAATTGAAGCTTACACAGACTCCATGCTCTCACAAGTATGTGGTTGAGCAAATGTCTGGGAATGATAAAGAAGTATGGGACGCGGTAGTTCAAGTGGTTGAGCTTATTGTTCAAGATCATACGATGACCCTTGACTTCCAAGGTATGAACATGGACCGTGCTGATGTAGTTTTAGGACGGGAGTGGCTACATGGTTTAGGAAACACATTGCACACTAGTGATGAACACAACTCCTTATCCTTTATGGCCAATGGTAAACATGTGCTTTTTCTTGGTGAGAAAAATATACCATCTGCACCTCTTATATGTACAGCCGAGCTTTTTATTTTGCAGAAAGCAAATTTAATAGATGAAGTCTTTTTGTGTTACTGCTCGTCTCCAAGTCTTGTGAATTCTCAAGAGCAAAGTGTGGTGAATTCTAGTAATGGTATGCAAAGTGTAATGAATTCTAATGGTATGCAAAGTGCAATGAATTCTACTGATAAACAAATTGTTAACAAATCTAACGAGCAAAGTGCTCTCAATTTTAATTCTATAGAGCGACGTGCAACTATTGTAAAACAAACATTATAGGAATTACAAGATTCTCCATCCCAGCATAACTCTAGTTTACTTTATCCTTTTGCATGGAAAAAGCTAACTCACTTACTCACGGAGTATAGTGATGTGTTCTCAATTGATTTACCATTGGGTTTAACCCCTACACATGATATGCGACATGGCATAGATGTCTTGCCAGGCACTAAACCGGTGAGTAAACCACCTTATCGTATGAGTGCTAAAGAATCCAAGGAGGTTGAGAGTCAATTGTCTGACTACCTTGCTCGCGGTTTCATTAGACCTAGCACTTCGCCTTGGGCATCACCAATTCTATTGGTAAAAAAGAAAGGTGGTACTATGCGCATGTGCGTAGATTATCGCAGATTAAATGCGATAACCATCAAGAACAAGTATCCTCTACCTCAAGTGGATAAGTTGTTTGATCAACTCCACAGGGGCAAGATGCTATACAAAGATAGATCTTTGTTCAGGATACCACCAGGTGCGTATCCTACTACAAGATATCTCCAAAATTGCCTTTAGAACACGGTTCGGGCATTTTGAATTTTTGGTTATGCCTTTTGGTCTAACCAATGCTCCAGCTACATTTATGACACTCAAGGATAGTGTCTTACGTCCCTATCTTGGAAAATTTGTTGTGGTTTTCCTTGATGACATTCTCATTTACAGTAAGACTGAAGATGAACACATAGAACACTTACAATTAGTGTTCGAACAGTTACGAGCTCACGCACTGTATGCTAAGCAAAGCAAGTTTTCTTTAAAATAGAGATACATTACCTCGATCATGTGATCTCTTATTCTAGCATCAAAATGGACACTGACAAGGTCGCTATCATTCTTCGATGGCCACATCCCAACACGGTTGAGGAGCTTCAAATATTTTTAGGCATGGCTGGATTTTATCGATAGTATATCCGTGATTATGCCAAAAAATTTGTTCCTATGACGGATCAACTTAAAGCAGAAGGTAAGACCTTTTCTTGGGAAGAAGCCCAAAAACGCAGTTTCGAACAGCTCAAGGTAGCTATAGCCACTGCTCTCATTCTAGCAATCATCGACCCCCACGTAAGCCATTTGTGGTAGAGACTGATGCTAGTGATAAAGCAATTGGTGCGGTACTTCTCCAGGAGGGAAGACCTATAGCCTTTGAAAGTAAAAAGTTAGATAGAGCTCAACAGAATTATTCAGTCTATGAAAGAGAGCTCTATGCCATAATTCACGCTTTACGAAAGTGGCGACACTATTTACATGGTGCCGAGTTTGAAGTAGTTTTTGACCATGAGAGTATCAAATGGTTTACTACTCAAACGGACTTAAAGGGCCATAAAGCTAGATGGGCCAAAATCCTTCAAGATTATGATTGTAAGCTGCGATATTGCAAGGGGCGATATAATGTAATAGCGGATGCCTCATATTAATTCACTTGCTTTCACGGAAATAAAGAGTGGATTTTTAGAGTCATTACGTGGCAAGCGTGCACAAGATCAATCATATGCTAAAGTGTGGAGTGCAGTTTTAAAAAGGGATCCCTCACACTCACATGTCTCTTAATAGCCAGATCAACATGTCTCTGCACGCGCAGATAGAAACTCCAACACACAGAGCTCCACCCCTACTCAAGAAGAACTTAAGCGATCGAAGAATTTGCTCATTGATGATGGCTACTTACTCCACAAAGGTAGAGTATGTGTGCCAAAGGACTCAGACACTAGGCACAAAATCTTATTTGAATGTCACAATAGTCCAAGTGCTGGTCATCCAGGTATTCGTAAGACGTATGCCTTAGTTCGACGGTAATTTTATTGGTTGGGCTTACATCATGATGTTCAAGAGTACATGCTAAACTGCCAACAATGCCAAGTTAATAAGGTAGAGCGCCTCAAGATAGGTGGCCTTTTACATCCTTTAGAGATTCCACAAGGTAAGTGGGAGAGTATCTCTATGGATTTTATAGTAGGACTACCTACTACAAATCGTGGCCATGATGCCATTTGGGAAATTGTAGACCGTCTCACAAAGATGGGTCAATTCATTCCCACTAAGATTACAGTTAAGACATCAAAATTAGCACGGCTATTTATAGAGCATATATATAAACTCTACGTTCTTCCAGCTAGTATCATTAGTGATAGAGATCAAAAGTTTGATAATCACTTCTGGAGACCTGTGTTCAAAAAGTTGGAAACTATACTTAATTTAAGTACGGCTGATCATCCAGAAACCAATGGTCAAACCGAAGGAGTTAATCAAGTGCTAGAGGATATGCTACAAGAGTACGTTAGCAAGAAGCAAACCAATTGGGAAGACTACTTACCTACATTGGAATTTTCTTATAATAGTTCAAAGCATGTGATGGCTTCCTATTGGCCCTTGAAAAGCTTAGCCAATAGCATTTGAACAAGCTTTTTACTCATGTTGGCTTCCTATTGGCTAGTGAAAAGATTAGCCAATAGCATTTGAGAGGCCCAGTCGAGAGCCTGGTGACAAGTGTCCACCCCTTTCCTCTTTTGTAAAAGCTCAGATAATTAATTTAATTATCTAAATTCTTATTGGACCTTTTAGTCTTCTGGCCAATAAGAATTAAGTGAATTTGTGGGCTGCTTATCATTAGACCTTTTGATTGTCCAGTAGTCTTTTTGGGATATTAATTCTCATTGGTTCTTTTATCAAGGATTTCTAAAATAAGAAATTGAATTTACACTAGCTCAATCCTCATTGGTCCACCTCTTTGTCCATCCAATAGGATTCAAGCAAGAATTGGGGGTTTTCTTGCATGCCTGACATGTGTCCTATTTGCTTTGTGGAAAGTGTTTTGTGTGTGTGTGTGTGTGTGTGATTCCCATCTGTCTCTTTCCCAACTTGTCCACTCTTCTGTCCTTTCCCTGTAACCACTTTGTTGACTTTAGCATTCAACACTTTAGTCACTAAGAGATTAGTTCCCATGGCTTAGGACATTGATTCAATGGAGGCCGAATGCCAAATGTCAGGATATCCTCTCTTTTTTGGAGAGCCTAGCAAGGAAGCCGAGCTATTTCTAGCAAATTTCAAAATGGATTTCCTCATAAAAAGAGTGATAGGAGATAAGGAATGCTTAGAAATGTTTGAGGTAGTTCTGAGGAAGGATGCTAGCACTTGGTTTGACTCTGTATCTCAGGAGGTTAAAGGAAACTATAAGGAAGTCATTGATCATTTCAAGCGATACTTCTTTGACCCCCAAAACACTCAAAATCTATGGCAAGACTTTGTTTCTCACAAGCAAAAAAACTTAGATGACTACTACATGTACAAACAAGAGTTTCTACATCTTTGGGCTGTACATCAGGAAAAATATGAACCCTCTAGGGGCCCTTTGGGATTAAGGTTAATTAGAGGCCATCAAATGTGAAGAGGGTGGTGGACACACTCTATGCCCTCAAAAATGTAGGGGGACAAAGTAGTCTTACAATTCTTAATGGGCTCTTATCTAGTGAGAAGGGGGGGGGGGGAGTGGGCCATATGGAACCTCCAACTTCCCTCCTTTTTTATCAGTTTTGAAATCTTATCTTCTTAAAACCCCCCTAAATCTATTTTATTGTCAAAAAAGCATTTTTTGACCTCAAAAAGTCAAAACGTGCACACAAGAACCCTAAATTTCAAATTTTAAAAAAAATTGAAAAATATTTTTTATTATCCAGAACCCCCCCAGAAGTAGTCCTTAGGCAAAAAGTGTTTTTCTCTCTCTAGAACCCCTTTTCCAACCCCTCCTTGGTTGCAACCATCACACTCATCCTCTACTCTAACACTATCTCTCTACACCATCTCCATTGCTGCAGCAAGGAAGCTACTTCTTCTCTCCTACCACCTTCCATTGCCACACCAAGCAAGGGTTATCCACCTTCACCTCCCATTGCCACACCAAGCAAGGGTTGACCACCTTCTCTTATCACTTTATCCCGCCTACATTGTAGCAACAAGCAAGGTCCTGCTCCTCCTCCTAATTTTCTTTGCTCAACCATGGCCAACTCTACTTCGTAAAGGCGGCGAAAGGATGAGGTCACAGCACTTGCATGCCACAACACTAGAGGTATAGATGATGAGTGGGTGCCACAAGAGTTCACCAAAGGTGGTTGGGTATACATGCAACCATCTGCTATTGGCCCTCATCGTGTGCGGAATCGTGCAAACTTGGATCATCATTGGAAAGGAAAGCTCCTTGGCTTCAAGAACTGCAAAGACAAGGGGACCGTAGCCATTGTGCAACATGTTTTCTCAATGTCAAGCATGCAATTGCAACAACCATCTCAATTTCTAACACATTGTAAGTACATGTTTTGAGAATACAAAGCTAGGTGTGAAATCATAGTGTAATGTTATTATGGATTCATACTTAAGATTTGCCATGCATTTATAGTCATAATTTCCATCCTCGTTGGTGGAGGAGCAGCCACTACATAGTCTCTCCGGCACATTCAATGCTATACATGTGGATATTGGAGCAACAATGTTCGCACATCTTTGCCCAACCAAACTGGTTCAAAGAAGGATTTTCTTCTATTCTCACTCCTATATTGTGCCTACTTCTACACAAGAGTTTGGAATGCTTGAACCCATCAAAGTAACTTCCTTATTAAGTATGGAGTGGCCGGTGCCAGATTTGTGATCAGTAGCATCTTTCAAGCAAAAGATAATAATAGATGTCCAAAACTCTTTGAAATACTCTAAAGCTTCTAGGTTTGTGGGCTTGAGTTGGCGTTTGCCTATTCATTATATTGTGCACATTTTTAAAGAGTTTAGATTTGTGGAGACTACCACAATTCTTGTATGTAAAGATGTGCATTATAAGGAATTAGGAAGGCTTTTAGAAGAGGACTGGGGTTTTGTGGAGGGCATGCACAATGGGGACCGGTCCCGTTGTAAGGTTGGAGCTTCCAGTATTGGAATGCGCTATTTGAAATTTCGCACCTCCTTGTACATATGATTTCATTATGATCGTTGGACGTGCAAGCTTGGAGTGTGGACTCCCTTAAGAGTGTAGATGGCGCTATTGCAAGCTTTGACATTGCAGTGAAGATGCCCAACGATGCTTTGGAGCCAGTCCAAGTGAACAAGCATTGGACTCTCAGTAATGTGCGAGAACATTTGGTTATTATGGGTTTTGAGGCCCTTCAACAAGCACAATTTCGTTTACAAGGTCACAAGGTGAGAATCCTTCCACCACATTTTTAATACGTCATAGTTTTTTTATCATTGGATGCTTATTGTGATGAATGTCCGCAGATTGAGAAGAGAATGGAAGACAAATTGAAGGTCGAGGAGGACTGGGGATGGATGGAACTATGCTATCACTCTTATAACTTTGTAACTCTTGCAATTTTGAAAACGATCCCCAATGTAATCAACATAATTTGCTTTGGCAAATCATGTATTTGAATATAATTTTTTGCATTGAGATGAGAGATCATTTTTTGGTGAAAGTGCCTCTTTTTTTTTATGTCTTTAAAAGGGACCATTATAAAAGGGGGGGCGCATAACTCATTCACTATTTTCACTTTTGCAACTCTTGAGCTCCTTCACTCTCTATCTACACCCCAAGCTAGACATGGATGCTTCCACAACCTCTGCATCTGCACCCACATCCACCCCTTTGTCACGCTTCAGCCTCTTCCTCGAGGACACCAAATACAAAGGGAAGTTGGACCTCTACACCTTTTTTACTCGTCTCCTTAATCTTGATGCCACAATTGCCCTTCACATGGATGCATTTGCCAAGATTTTTGCGTTCATGGAGGAGCACATCATAAATTATTATGTATCTATCTCCCCACATGCAGGGATCTAGGTGACTTGCAATCTTTTGTGTTACATACACAAAGGTGATCGCCCATTCTCCAAGCGGTTGTGATGATTCCAAGAAATTGCCACCAACGTAGGCCATTTCTTGGACGAGCAAGGCCCAGGGGTGTCAGCGCTCAAGAAGCGCAAGTTGGGGGTGGAGTACCTTTCTTGGCTAGCAACATTTATCTTCTTGGTGAGCGAGAAACCTCATTTGGAGGAGCTCCGCTTACCACACATTTAGGTTGGGTCCTTTATCAAGGACACCAAGGAGAAGGAGGTTATCCCCATGAACCTTGCAGCGAAAGGAAAGACACTTCGGCTCGAGTACCCTAGGGGACTCGAGGAAGTGGTTGAGAAATCCATCGTTGTGGCTGGCCCTAGTGACACTCTAGTGCCACTACCATTGACGGGTGTGACTATCCTAGAGGTAGAAATCAGCCGCTTCTCCTCAGTGGTAGTGGATGGGGAGGAGTATGTGTTTATGCATGATTTGGGGAAAGCATTTGGCCTGTGCATGGATGAATGCTTGAGCGTGCTACTCAACAACACCAAATGTCCCTTAGACAATACGCCAGATGCCCTAGAAAGCAAGCTCTTGCCAGCTGGGGACTCCCGTTGCTGACACTATTGCAGTTGTATGTGCGGAGGTCCTGGCAGCAGAGTAGTTGCATGTGGCTGAGGAAGAATTCCAAGCCACGCAAGCCAAGGTTGAGGCCGCTAGGATGCCTATGCCATTATGCAACCTCCTATCTGATGATCAAAGCTCGTAGCTGCAGTGCATGAGAGCATTGACTTGGATGCAAAGGGCAATAGGGAGGAGGACGACAAGGAGCAGGAGGTAAACTCTATCCTAATTTTCATGTTATTATTTTATCCTTCATTGTCTTTTTTCTCAACCTTCATTGGTTTATGACAGGACGTCGTGGAGGTTGATGATTTTGCTACAAGGACGGGTGGCAAGCGGACGGGCTTTGGACCTCAGTCTTCCCTTGCGCATTACCTAGGACAACTCCCCCCGGCGATGTGTTCATTATCCATAATGAATTTACTCCCCAAGCCCATTTTATGACTTGGTCGTTGAAAGCTTTGAGCAAGTTTTTGTATTTGAGCACCATTGCTCAAACTGCACATCTTGTGTTCCTAGTGTGTAGATCCCTTGTATGCACAGCGTTTGGCACTGGCTTTCGTGGTAAAGTGCTTGCCCATATAGGGATACATGCTTCCATTGTCTCAACTGACCCAAAGGCCATAGCACAGCCCCTCTTGATTGGGGAGTTGCCTTATGCGCAAGATAGGTGCCAGGAAATGGTCAAGAAAATTATGAACTCCTCAGATACATGATGTAAACTCATCTTTTTGGAAGTAATAAAAAATGTTTGGAATTGTCTCTCTATCTTGTAAATTCTTCTAAATGTGATTTGTCAATCTTGAGAATTGTTGTGATTGGTGATATGTTGCAATAAGCTGTGTCTTTTTTGCTTAAAGTAACAACACAACGGAAGTTGGATGCACATGTTACTTGGGAAAGTATAAAACACATTTTAGTGAGAAGAAGTGGTTTCTCTAAAGTAATGATGCAAAACCAATTGCTTTCAGTTAATTTATGTTTTTTAAGTATCCTGGAGGGTAGAGAAGCCTACCAGGTGCCAAAAAAAGGGTGGTCACAAGGGCGTGCAAATGACCCATCCATCAGTTTTGGATGGCCCATTTGCACGCCCTTGTGGCCACCCTTTTTTTGGCACCTGGTAGGCTTGTCTACCCCCTAGGATACTTAAAAAACATAAATTAACTCAAAGGAATTGGTTTTGCATCATTACTTTAGATGGAGCCTTGTGGCCACCCTTTTTTTTGGCATATGGAGCATATGTTTGCACTCAAGGACACTAGAAAAGGTGAAATCAACTCTGAAATTAAGTTTTCAAGCACACTATCACATGATTTAGCTCTACCTAATACACCCCTGCACCAAAAGGCTCAATTACATTGGACATTTGAAAAATCTAAAGTAATGTTGCGTAGACACTTGGTTTCACAATATGTTAACTTTTTTGATATCCTATGGGGTAGTCAAAGCTTGAAATTGCCAAAAAAAGGGTGGCCACAAGGCTCCATCTAAAGTAATGATGCAAAACCAATTGCTTTCAATAAATTTATGTTCTTTAAGTATCCTGGGGGGTAGAGAAGCCTACTAGGTGCCAAAAAAAGGGTGGCCACAAGGGCGCGCAAATGGGCCATCCAAAACTGATGGATGGGCCATTTGCGGGCCCTTGTGGCCACCATTTTTTTGGCACATGGTAGGCTTCTCTACCCCCCAGGATACTTAAAAACATAAATTAATTGAAAGCAATTCATTACTTCAGAGAAACCACTTCTTTTCACTACCTAATACATCCCTGCACCAAAAGGCCCAATTACATTGGACATTTGAAAAACCTAATTTGATGTTGCATAGACACCTGGTTTCACAATATGTTAACTTTTTTGATATCCTATGGGTAAACAGAACTTGAAACTGCAAAAAAAAAGGGTGGCCACAAGGGCCACACATGGATAATAGACACAGTAGACACAACTGTTGATCATATTGTCATTGCAAAGTCATCTCATTACAAAGATAAGGGTGTGCAATACAAAAAGAGGGGTAACTTCGGCTAATGCTTGAAGTCTCGTCGTAATCGACGTGCAAGCTGCATATCTTTTGGCTGTATTGTCACTCGCTTTGCATGAATGGCGCATAGGTTGGTATCTTCCAACACCGAAATGATGTGGGCCTCTGCAGCTTCTTGAATAGCCTCTAGCGCTATTGCTTGCATTCTATATTGATTTCCATAGCTTTGAAGCACCTCCTTCACTGTGCGAGCAAAGGGGGCGCATCAAATCAAAAGCTCTGTAGTCTTCTAGTAGTGGTGGATTTTTGCGAATGCCCTTGCTATTTTTCGATATTGCTGCGGTTGTCTTGGGGGCACTTGCACATTTGCTGGTTGGCAGCGTTTAGGCTTCTTGAAAAACTTTGACTTGCACCTGTTTACATGCTTAGGGGCTGGATCTGCAGCCTCTTCTGATTCATCCTCTTCCCTTGGCTCCCGATCTTGTGTTGTGGGGAGAGATCCCTGGCCTCGAGGCAGTGTCTTCCCCCCAACGGGCACCCGATGTGTGCGCGGTATATCAGCTCGCAGCCATGGTGACTCACTCTCTTATTCATTGTCCGTATGGACCACCCGAGTCTTGGATGGTCCTGCTTGTGATTGGTGGTGCGATGGCTCCTCCCTATCGGACTCTGTTGTTTGTTGGGCCTCTTCTTCTCTCCAGTGTTGGGCACATTGCTTCAATCTTTTCCTAGGTGTTTGTTCTTGTGGACGTGGAGATTCAACAGCCCTCGATGACTCTGGTGCCCTACTACTACATGCCCACTTCCAAAAGAGTTCCTGGAACGGCCAGGTGTTCGTGGCCGTTTTCTTGTGCCTTTAAGCCATGCCGGCTTCTCACATCCTTGGAGGGTGTTTTTGTTGGCAGGCAAATGCTCTTTCGCGGTTTGTTTGGTGCGCGCCATTTTGTATGGTAAGAGCTCACGTGTTCTTAAGAAATGAGTGGTTTATGAGAGCATGCAGTATTTATAAGGGCCCATTTAAAAAGGGCCCTGTTCACACTAATTTTGAAAATAAAATAAAATTAAATGAACATGTCGTTAAGAGTTAGACCTTGCGTTCATGTGTAGTGCTCGCGCAAAATCCACTTTGATCCTTGTCGCACTGCATCACCGCCATGCAACATGCTTGGCGGGACCTTGCGACATTTGCCACTTGTTGCTATGCTCTTGACGACTCCATTTCCGCACTTCAATAGCAATCTTGGATTGTCGCGCACGCTCCATTGTTAGCTTACGAGAAAATGTTTTGCGAAAAAACCAGTTGAACATCTTCTCCAAATAATTGGATTTCACCATTCCACCGCCATGTTGAGTATTTTTGAAGTACACTCCCCTTGCTCGATAATGGGACTTCTCCATGTTAAGTATAGAGCCTGATTTACCCCTTGTAATTTATGTGGTAAAAACGCACATTTGTAAGGCCCCCACTATGAGGAGAAGCCATCGTACGTAAAGGAAAATCACTCGCCGAAAACCTTTTCGCCGGAATATTATGGCCAGATTGCGGTCGAAAAGTGGTCGAAAAAAGACCGGTCGGTTGGCCGGTGGCAGGTAGTCAATGGACGGTGGCCGGTGGTCAATGGCCGAATTCAATGGCCCGTGGCCGAATTCAAAAGCAGATGTATCTACACAAGGGAGGCCACACATGGGCGGATTGGAGGGTCCGATTTGGACTTATTCACACAAGGACGGCTACACATGGCTGCTTCTCATGAGAAAGGGCAGCCCTTTTGGCCTATAAAAGGAGGCCATTTTTACACACATTTCATAGTGTGAAGTTGATGCAACAAGGTGGGTGTGAGGTGGTGAGAGTGAAGCAAGGTGGGAGCTCTATTAAGGGTATAATCCCTTTGTAAATTACTTCTTGTTTTGAAGTACTAAAGCCATTGAGTGGCTGCTTTCCCGGGGACGTAGCCCACATTGGGTGAACCACGTATATCGTGTGTACTCTCTCTCTCTCTCTCTCTCTACTCTATAATCTCGTGTATGTAAACCTGTCTCTTTCCATTAAGTAATCTACTCAATTATCTATTTAGCTACGTCTTATTTCCTAACAACTGGTATCAGAGCAAGGTTTGCTCGTAGCTAAATTATCTCAAGGAAAGGATTCCTTGAATTGAGTGGGAGTTATGACGGAGGAAGGGAAGCTCAAGAATGAGAAGTTCAACGGCAAAAACTACCAACATTGGAAGATGCAGATTGAAGACTATCTCTACCAGAAGGACCTCTATTTGCCACTAGGCGGTCTTACGAAGAAGCCCGCAACAATGGCAGATGAAGCATGGATTGTCCTTGATCGAAAGGCACTGGGAACAATCCGGTTAAGCTTGGCGCCAACGGTGGCCTTCAATGTTTTGGAGATGAAGAACACGGAGGACTTGATGAAGTCACTTGACGACTTCTACGAGAAACCATCGGCATCCAATAAGGTATTTCTTATGAAGCGCTTGTTCAATCTAAACATGGCAGAGAATGGTTCAGTTGCAGAACACGTAAATGACTTTAACACAAACATAAGTCAACTTCGATCGGTGAAAATCAATTTCGATGACGAAGTGAGAGCTCTCCTTATACTATCATCTCTACCGGATAGTTGGGACAACCTTGTGATGGCTGTAAGTAATTCTATTTCTGGCACAAATACTCTTAAGTTTGATGATGTTGTGGGTGTTCTCCTAAGCGAGGAAATACGAAGGAGAAGCACAAGAGGATCATCAAGTGCTGCACTGTCTAGTGGAAACAAGAGGAAGGCCTAAGGAGAGATTCAAAAACCAAAAGGATCGTGATCGCTCAGGTGGAGCAAGTCACGCACAAAGTCAGTTCTTGAATGTTGGAACTGCGGCAAGAAGGGCCACGTCAAGAAGGATTGCTGGTCCAAGAAGAAGAATGAGACAGAGTCTCAAGACAACAAGCCAACATCAGAGGCCAATGTGGCAGGTAAAGTAGAGCAAGATGCTCTAATTCTCTCATTAGGCAATGTGTCTAATTCCTGGATAGTAGATTCCGGGGCTTCATTCCATGCGACATCACACAAGCAACATTTCCAAGATTACACCAAAGGCAATTTTGGGTATGTATACTTGGGAGATGATGAAGCTTGTGAGATTGTCGGCAAAGGTATAGTTTCTATCAAAACTGCTAACGGAAATGAATGGAAGATTAAAGATGTTAGGCGCATTCCTTCTCTTCGGAGAAACTTGATCTCTATAGGACAATTGGACGATAAAGGTCACAACATTGCATTCGGAAACAAACGATGGAAGATCTCAAAGGGATCTTTGGTGGTTGCCAAGGGAGAAAAGGTTGGTACACTTTACTTATGTACTATCAGCTCGCAACCTTCAACTTGTGCAGCAACTACAGAAGTTGACAGTGCGGTGTGGCACTACCGGCTTGGGCATATGAGTGCCAAAGGAATGCAAATCCTTCAAACAAAGAAGCTTCTACCAAGTTTGAAAGAAGTGGACTTAGAGTTCTATGAAGATTGTATTTATGGTAAAGAAAAGAGGGTAAAATTTCAAAAATCAAGAAATGAAAGAAAAAATAAAAAACTTGAGTTGGTTCATTCTGATGTTTGGGGTCCTGCAAGTACACCATCACTTGGTGGCTCATTGTACTATGTACATTCATAGACGATGCGACTAGAAAAACATGGGTTTATGTCATGAAGAATAAGTCTGATGTATTTTCCATATTTCAAAGGTGGAAAGCCTTTGTGGAGAATGAAACAGGTACCAAGGTTAAATGCCTTAGATCCGAGGTGAATGTTGCAGCCAAGCCTTTGAAAGCTTTTGTGCTAGCAATGGCATTCGGAGGCAAAGAACAACCCCAAGGACACCTCAACAAAATGAGATTTTGGAAAGGATGAACAGAACAATCATGGAGCGAGCACGAAGCATGCGGCTACATGCAGGCCTACCGCTTGAGCTTTGGGCGAAAGCTGTAAGTACGTCTCTGTACTTGATCAACCGGTCACCCTCAACGGCATTGGATGGGGGAGTTCCAGAAGAGGCATGGATAGGTAAACCGGTGAATTATGCATTTCTCAAAGTGTTTGGGTGTGAGGCTTTCATGCACATAGATAGAAGCTTAAGATCAAAGCTAGATGCAAAGTCCAAAAAGTGTTTCTTCATTGGCTATGGAGAAGGTGACTTTGGGTATCGCCTATGGAATCTTGAAGATGGTAAAATCTTAAGGAGTAGGGATGTAATTTTTAACGAACAAAATATGTACAAAGATTACTTGGAAAGAAAACAAACAAAAGAAACAGGTGATGAGTACATGGAGCTTGAAGACGGTGAAGACTCAAGGACTGCAAATGGTGACAATGTGCAACAACATCAACCAAATGAGGAGCCTCAACCTATTCCTCGAAGATCTACAAGAGCAAGTAGACCTCTAGAAAGATTTGTTCCTTCCTTCAACCATCTCTTGATCTCAGATTCTGGAGAGAAGGAATCATACGAAGAAGCTATGCAACACGAATCCAAAGAAGAATGGACAAAAAACATGCAAGTAGAGATGGACTCACTACATCACAATCAAACATGGGAGTTGGTTGAGTTGCCTAAAGGTAAGCGGGCACTTCAAAACAAATGGGTGTACAAGCTGAAGGAAGAAGAAGGTGGGAAGAAAAGGTACAAGTCTAGGCTTGTGGTAAAAGGGTTTTCTCAAAAGAAGGTATTGACTTCAATGAAATATTTTCTCATGTTGTAAAAATGAATTCAATTAGGCTTTTCTTAAGCCTTGTGGCTGCTCATGATCTAAATCTCGAGCAAATGGATGTAAATACCGCATTCCCTCACGGTGACTTAGAGGAGGAAATCTACATGCTTCAACCAAAGGGGTATGAAGTAAAAGGTAAGGAGAAAATGGTTTACAAATTAAAGAAAATCTTGTATGGATTAAAACAAGCATCAAGACAATGGTACTTGAAGTTCGATCAATGGATGTTAGATCATGGATTCAGAAGATGCAACTCAGGTCATTGCATCTACACGAAGAATTTGGGAGATGGGAAGTTCATCATCCTAATGTTGTATGTTGATGACATGCTGATTGCAAGTGCTAACATGCAAGACATCAAAGACCTAAAAGAGAAGCTGTCTATGTAATAAAATATAATATCTAACCAACCCAAATGATTTTCTCATATTAAATTGATCACTTAATGTGGGAGAATAAACGGGAACAAGTGTTAAGATATAGATATGTGCTTATAGATCTATCTCAACATGGGGCCAATGGTAAAGGGGCCCAAATGAGAGATGGTCTATCAAAGAGCAAGGCTAACCAATGGAGCATAAGACCTTAGGGTTAGCTTCGTTGAAGACCTCCAATAATGTGTGTAAAAGTCCTTTGACCTTAGGTAAGCTAGGACTGAGCTTGAGGCGGGAACCCGGCCCAAGCTCGAGGTGCTTGTCGTGCTTGTCGTGCTTGATTAAGGTGCTTGAGGTTCTTGATCTGCTACATGCTTGAGGTGATTGACTTGCTACATGATTAAGGTACTTGAGGTGCTTTGACAAGCTTGCCTGAGATGCCTGTGGGAATACCCCCTAGTCCAAGTGCTTAGTCATGCTTGATGACTAAGGTGCTTGAGCACCAAAAGTCAAAAGGATCTCTACAAAGAGGGGGGCGAGCCCTTTTCCTAGGGGCTAGAGAGAGAACACACACTCACACACACAAGGAAGGCCCAAGCTTGAAGAGGCAGCAAGGACACATGTCAGGCCCCTACCTATGTTTCCTTCATGAGATGCCTGAAGCCTATTGGTTGGCCACCCAAGGGGTCCAATAGTAAATTAGGAGATTTAATTAATTTATTTAGCATTTATCTAGCCCTCTCTCTCAAAGGGGAAAGGGGGACGCTTGTCTCAAGGCTACCCCTACTGCTTGTAATGCCTCCTGCTTATGATTGGCTAGGCCTGGAGGGGTTCAATTAGCTTCAAGCATGAGCTACACGGGGGGGTCGACCCAAGCAAGCTAGGGGGTTGCTTAGGGGGTATACTCACCCACACACACTCACAAACACTCTCATTGTGTGCTATGCAAAGTGCAAGAGCTCCCTCTCCTTCGCCAAGCAAGTAGAGGTTGAGAGCCTACACCAACACTCTTGGATATGGAGTGCAAATCCAACCAAGAGCCATGCTTCAATGCTTAAGCTTTCCATCTCCTTCTTCTTCATTACTATGCTATTATTTATGCTAGCAACAAGAGTTATGATAAGTGAGGAACTAATTCTTTCTCCTACGAAATGTTTCTTCTTCCTCTTCCCTACCCTCATTCCCTGCTAGCTCTCTCCACCTTCGAAGGTGTTTGAGGTCTTGGGACTGAGGCTTGGGATAGTTAAAGCTTTTCTTCAAGTTTATGTTATGTTTGTGATGCATGAAGCTTTCCATCTTCATTGCATCACCTAGGTCACAAGGAACACAAAGATTGTATTGTAACAAGTCTCTCTTAATGGGAGAAATCATAATACAAATGCCTATTGGAGGGGGGACCGGCTCCACATAAATCCGGTCCTCAACTGTTGTCATGTTCTCTAAATTCTCTCTCTTGCAAAAGTATTGTTCATGCCAAGTTAACTAATTGCTATGATTATGTTGCTATCTTCAATTATGTTCACTCGTTATGCTCACAAAGTTATTTCTCAAAAGTACTCTCATTACTCAGGGGAAAGAACATGTATATAGATGCTAGTGAGCGTGGTCGCACTATTCCACTTGTAAATCCTCTTGCTTTTGATAAGTCAATGAAGAGCTCAATTTCTGCGTACATGATTTTTGTCAAAAGAGTCTCTAAAAGATACTAATGTTTCATCAAATGTAAATGGTAGGAATCAAGAAGAGTTAGACTTGTCTAATTTTCTAAAAGGATTCCAAGATGTGTTCATCGATGATATCCATATGGACTTACCTCCAAAATGAGGGGATGATGACCATCGTATTGAGCTCTTTCCTGGAAGCTCACCACCTAACAAGCCTCCTTATCGAGTCTCACAAGCTCAACAAGAGGAGATCATGAGGCAAGTACAAGAACTGGTAGACAAAGGGATGGTGAGGCCTAGTTCCTCTCCCTTTTGTTCTCCAGTCCTTTTAGTGCAAAAGAAAGATGGTACATACCGTATGTGTGTGGACTATCGAGCACTAAACCATATCACTATCAAAAACAAATTTCCCGTACCTCGGGTAGAAGATCTGTTTGATAAGCTACAAGGCTCTACCTACTTCAGTAGGAATGACCTTAAGAGTGGCTATCATCAAATAAGGATAGTGGATGAAGATATCTTAAATACCGCGTTTCACACAATGTTTGGTCTTTATGAATATCTAGTCATGCCTTTTGGCTTGACTAATGCACCAGCTACGTTCAATCGTTTGATGGAGAAAATTTTTAGACCATATCGTAAATTCATTGGAGTGTTCTTTGATGATATCATCATCTACTCCAAATCTTTGGAGGAACATAAGCAACATCTCCAAGTGATTTTCCAAGCATTGAGGGAGAACAAGCTTTATCTCAACCAAAAGAAAAGCGAATTCTTCCTTCAAGAGATTCAATACCTAGGTCATATTATCTCTAAAGATGGTATCCAAATGGATCCATCAAAGTTAGAGGTAATAAAAGCATGGCCTAACCCAAGAAATCTACATGAGCTAAGAAGCTTCGTTGGTATGTGTGCATACTATAGACACTTCATAGCAAAATTCTCTCAAGTAGCAGGACCACTACACGACTTAACCAAGAAGAACGTTAAGTTTGTATGGACTGCTAAGGAGCAAAATGCTTTTGAAAATCTCAAAGAGAAGCTTACTTCCCAACCAGTCCTCGTGCTTCCGGATCTCTCAAAGCCATTTGAGGTCCAATGTGATGCTTGTGGTGATTGCCTTGGAGCACTTTTGCTTCAAGAAGGGCATGCCATAGCATATGAAAGCCGAAGGCTCAATATTGATGAACGAGTCTTGGGCATTTATGAAAAAGAGCTTTTAGCTGTTCTACATGCCCTAGACACATGGAAGCACTACCTATTGGGGACTCCATTTATCCTACGAACCGACCACCAAAGTCTCAAGTATTTCATGACGCAAACCAAGGTTTCCGACAAACAAATGAGGTGGGTAAATTTTCTTTCGCAATTTAATTTCCATATTGCTCACATAGCTGGTAAGCACAATCAAGTGGCCGATGCACTTTCACGACGACCCAAAGTTAATGCGGTGTCTATAGCTACTCACAATGATCTATCCTCTATGATAGATGAGTATACTACTGACCCTGACTTTAGAGACATAATGTCAACCCTTGCTTTGGGGAAGAAAGAGGAACCATTCACCTTGCAAGATGGTTATCTTCTCCACGGCAATAGGCTATGTGTTACCCATTCCCTTCGTGAGAAAGTTATGTATGAATCCCATGATCCTCCATATGTGGGGCATAGAGGTATTCAACCTACTCTCCGAGGAGTAGAGACGTACTTCTATTGGCCTACCATGAAAGTGGACATACAAGAGTATGTATCAAAATGTGTAGTATGCCAAAAGACCAAGTATGATAGAGGAAAGCAACCTGGATTACTCCAGCCATTGCCTATTCCAAATTCACCATGGGAGAGTATATCCATGGATTTCATCTTTGGATTACCCAAGTATATCCATGGGAATACAGGAATATGGACAATAGTCGACAGGTTTAGCAAGCAAGCACATTTTATTCCTGTCAAAAAGACTATTAAGGCACATCAAATGGCAACTCTCTTCATATCTCAGATTTTCAAGCACCATGGATTACCCACATCCATCGTGTCAGATAGAGATCCTAGAATGACCAGTAATTTCTGGAAAGGTCTCTTTGAAAATCTAGGAACAAGATTGAATTTATCTTCAGTCTATCACCCACAAACGGATGGCCAAAGTGAGATAGCCAATCTTACGATACTTGATCTACTCAAGACTTATGTTACCGAAGTGGATCAACGCTCACAATGGGAAAAGTACTTACCTCTTGTAGAGTATGCCTACAATAATACTGTACATACTTCTACGGGAAAAGCACCTTTTGAGATCATTGAGGGAAGACCTAAAAGTCCCTTGCTACTCAAAGTACATGGGAAGATCTTCGCCGCCGATGAGTATATCTGTGACCTACAAGAATCTTTTCAAAAGATTAGAGAGGCTATATCCATCTCTCAACAAAGGCAAAAAGCTGTTGCTGATAAGCACAGCAAAGCCTTAATGTTCAAAGAAAATGATTGGGTCTTACTCAACTTTCCTAAGGCTTGATTAAGGCAAACGACGGGCAAAAATCCTACGGGCCATCAAAAGTATTATGCTAAACTAGCAAAAAGATACTATGGTCCTTTCCAAATCTTGAAGCCCATCAATGAGACGGCTTATCAACTCAAGTTGCCCAACCATTGGCTCATACACAATGCCTTTCATGTAAGCCTACTTAAGCCCTACAAAGGAGAGCCACCAACTGAACCAATTATTGAAGACCCTCCCGAAGTTGAAGACCAAGAAGAGGTGCTACAACCCGAAGCTGTCAATTGGCATAGAATATGTACCCGAAGCTATGTCTCCCAAGCACCAAATGGATTAGTCATCCATCTTGGAAAGATGTCGTAGGGTAAAAAGGGATCCTCTACCCGCTAAGTAAGATTGACTAATGACTAAGGCTTTATCTCTTTTACCTCATAGTCGAGGACGACTATGATTTCAAGAGAGAGGTAATGTCATAAAATCTAATATCTAACCAACCCAAATGATTTTCTCATATTAAATTGATCACTTAATGTGGGAGAATAAATGGGAACAAGTGTTAAGATATAGATATGTGCTTATAGATCTATCTCAACACGGGGCCAATGGTAAAGGGGCCCAAATGAGAGATGGTCTATCAAAGAGCAAGGCTAACCAATGGAACATAAGACCTTAGGGTTAGCTTCATTGAAGACCTCCAATAATGTGTGTAAAAGTCCTTTGACCTTAGGTAAGCTAGGGCTGAGCTTGAGTCGGGAACCCGGCCCAAGCTCGAGGTGCTTGTCGTGCTTGATTAAGGTGCTTGAGGTTCTTGATCTGCTACATGCTTGAGGTGATTGACTTGCTACATGATTAAGGTACTTGAGGTGCTTTGACAAGCTTGCCTGAGATGCCTGTGGGAATACCCCCTAGTCCAAGTGCTTAGTCATGCTGATGACTAAGGTGCTTGAGCACCAAAAGTCAAAAGGATCTCTACAAAGAGGGGGGCGAGCCCTTTTCCTAGGGGCTAGAGAGAGAACACACACTCACACACACAAGGAAGGCCCAAGCTTGAAGAGGCAGCAAGGACACATGTCAGGCCCCTACCTATGTTTCCTTCATGAGATGCCTGAAGCCTATTGGTTGGCCACCCAAGGGGTCCAATAGTAAATTAGGAGATTTAATTAATTGATTTAGCATTTATCTAGCCCTCTCTCTCAAAGGGGAAAGGGGGACGCTTGTCTCAAGGCTACCCCTACTGCTTGTAATGCCTCCTGCTTATGATTGGCTAGGCCTGGAGGGGTTCAATTAGCTTCAAGCATGAGCTACACGGGGGGGTCGACCCAAGCAAGCTAGGGGGTTGCTTAGGGGGTATACTCACCCACACACACTCACAAACACTCTCATTGTGTGCTATACAAAGTGCAAGAGCTCCCTCTCCTTCGCCAAGCAAGTAGAGGTTGAGAGCCTACACCAACACTCTTGGATATGGAGTGCAAATCCAACCAAGAGCCATGCTTCAATGCTTAAGCTTTCCATCTCCTTCTTCTTCATTACTATGCTATTATTTATGCTAGCAACAAGAGTTATGATAAGTGAGGAACTAATTCTTTCTCCTACGAAATGTTTCTTCTTCCTCTTCCCTACCCTCATTCCCTGCTAGCTCTCTCCACCTTCGAAGGTGTTTGAGGTCTTGGGACTGAGGCTTGGGATAGTTAAAGCTTTTCTTCAAGTTTATGTTATGTTTGTGATGCATGAAGCTTTCCATCTTCATTGCATCACCTAGGTCACAAGGAACACAAAGATTGTATTGTAACAAGTCTCTCTTAATGGGAGAAATCATAATACAAATGCCTATTGGAGGGGGGACCGGCTCCACATAAATCCGGTCCTCAACTATTGTCATGTTCTCTAAATTCTCTCTCTTGCAAAAGTATTGTTCATGCCAAGTTAACTAATTTCTATGATTATGTTGCTATCTTCAATTATGTTCACCCGTTATGCTCACAAAGTTATTTCTCAAAAGTACTCTCATTAATTTCCGCTACTCTCAAGTTAAATAGGCCAATTCCATTACAGTCTAAGTCTTTTTAAATGAAAGATTTAGGTGCTGCAAAGAGGATACTTGGTATGAAAATATCAAGGGACAGGATGAAGAAGACAATAAAGCTATCTCAAGAGGATTACATCAAGAAGGTACTAGAAAGGTTTGCAATGCAAAATGCAAAAAGGGTTTCTACACCTTTGGCTGGTCATTTTAAACTAACCAAGGATATGTGTCCAAAGACACAAGAGGAAATAGCCTATATGTCTAAAGTTCCATATGCCACAGCGGTAGGTTCTCTTATGTATGCTATGGTCTGGACAAGGCCATACATTGCACATGCAGTGGGAGTTGTAAGTAGGTTCATGGACAACCCAGGTAAAGAGCACTAGCAAGATGTGAAGTGGATACTTAGGTATCTAAAAGGGACAACAACAAATGCTTTGTATTTTGGAGGAACTAATATTTTGCTAGAAGGGTATGCTGATGCAGATATGGCAAGTGACAAAGATACTCGAAGGAGCACTACTAGCTATGTCTTCACGATTGCACGCACAACAGTAAGCTAGGCTTCAAAGCTGCAGAAAGTGGTCTCACTTTCTACCATGGAAGCAGATTATGTAGCAATGACGGAGGCAAGCAACAGTAAGCTGGGCTTCAAAGCTGCAGAAAGTGGTCTCACTTTCTACCATGGAAGCAGAGTATGTAGCAATGACGGAGGCAAGCAAAGAAATTATGTGGCTTCACAGATTCTTAGAAGAGCTTGGATTCAAACAAGACAATTGTGTCTTGTACAGTGATAGCCAAAGTGCTATCCATCTTGCGAAGAACTCAGCCTTTTATTCGAGGACAAAGCACATAGAGGTGAGATATCACTTCATACGCACTCTTTTGGAAGAGGGACAGCTAAAGCTAGGAAAGGTGCATACAAGTGAAAATCCTGCAAACATGTTTACAAAGGTGGTCAACAAGGAGAAGTTGAGCTTTTGCTCATCTTCAATCGGCATTCAAGGATAAGAAGCCAGAATGGAAAGCAGTCACAGGTTTGGAGATCAGTCTCCAAGTGGGAGATTGTTAAGTATGGAGCTTGATTTACCCCTTGTAATTTCTGTGGTAAAAATGCACATTTGTAAGGCCCCCAAGGAAAATCACTCGTCAAAAACCAAAATTTTCACGACCAAAATTCAGGGGCCGGACGGTGGCCGTTGGTCGGTAGTCAATAGCCGGTGACCGGTGGCCGAATTCAATGGCCAGTGGCCGAATTCAAAAGCGGATTTGTCTACACAAGGACGGCTACACATGGGCAGATTGGAGGGTGCAATTTGGACTTATTCACATAAGGACGGCTACACATGGCTGCCTCTCATGAGAGAGGGAATCCCTTTTGGCCTATAAAAGGAGGCCATTTCTACACACATTTCATAGTGTGAAGTTGATGCAACAAGGTGGGTGTGAGGTGGTGAAAGTGAAGCAAGGCGGGAGCTCTATTAAGGGTATAATCCCTTTGTAAATTACTTCTTGTTTTGAAGTACTAAATCCATTGAGTGGCTACTTTCCCGGGGAGGTAGCCCACATTGGGTGAACCACGTATATCGTGTGTACTCTCTCTCTCTCTCTCTCTCTCTCTCTCTCTCTCTCTCTCTCTCTCTCTCTCTACTCTATAATCTCGTGTATGTAAACATGTCTCTCTCCATTAAGTAATCTACTCAATTATCTATTTAGCTACGTCTTATTTCCTAACACTCTATGCCTTGAGTGCTAAAAATTTCAAGCGATCCATACTTGTGCATAAAAAATACACCATGCGCAAATAAGATATGTTGTTCACATGAGTTAACGATCCACATTATTTAATAAAAACAATCCCTTGTAATAAATTCACCACGTAACATGGCTTACCATGTAATCTGTGATGTTATTTTCACCCCAAGAAAGGGTGAAGACCTTGGTAAAATCCACGAAGGCTTCTTGAAATGATTGGCGTTGTTCTTTTGTTGTGCTGTTAAGGCCCATAAGCTTGACCATTTTATCAAAATGTGCCCAAACTTGCTTGCATTTGTTTGCAAGCTCGCCGTTTGAATCATTGTTAGTAGTAGCTTTGCATAACTCCTTCCAAAGCTCCCAAAGGTTACCTGCCTGCTGGTTGGAGCTGTTTTGAGCAGCATATCGACTTGGCTTTCCTTGGGAAACTTTCTTCAAAAAGTGTTTAGCTTTTTGTCCACTCATTGACACTTGTTGAGCAATCTCATGGGCCTCCCTTGTGTTCTTTGCAGCAATGATAGACACATTTCCACCGTGACAGCCAAGGGAATTCAAGAGTACCTCCACTCTTTTGATCGCTTCCTGGGACTTTTCCAATGGTTTCATTGTGAAAGCATAGTCAATGTGGAGCTTCAATAGCCTATCAAAAATGCGCATGAATGCGTGTAATGTACAAAAATGTACATTCGATAGAGTAAATGGAAAGATTGGATTCCAAGCGTGGTCCTTTTGATCACGGTCTGGGGCATTGAGCATGGGACATCTCAAAATAGACGCTTCCCATTCTTTACCTTCATCTCTGACATCACGACAATCTAACCCTTGTTCTTCATGCCCTTGCCATGGAAGCATGGAACCGACCTTTGCCTCTTATGTGATTTTTGTCCATTAGATTTGTACCCTCGAGTGCAAAATGGACAAGGCATGAGAGAAGAAGCCCCTTGTTTGCAGCCAAGCAAACACTTTATGGTCTTCAAGTCCCCACCTAAGTGCCACTCCACATCATAACTACCAAAACCCTCAACCTCCAACTTCTGACCTGCAATTTGGGAGTGTATTACTTCTGTGATCCATGGAGTTCTCTCAAAAATCCGTGAAAGTACTCCATTGGTCTCTTTGGGTACCTCAATAGCACTCGACCACCAAATGTCTTTCTCTTATTGCACACTAAAAGATGGGGTGGGAGATGGCTCGACTGAATCCCCTTGCTTGGTTTGCAAAAGAGCTTCGTTCATTAGAGTGACACTTAGCCTCTCTAACCTTCGGCCTTTCACTATTTGACACTCATCAAGTTTCAGCACAAAAGCGACCTTTGTGCCAAGCACTACAAAATAAATAGTACCAAGACCTTAAACTTCAAAGTCTATGATAAGAACAATACGAAAGAAAAAAGTAAAGCGTGTCACCTTCTTCATGTAGCTCGTAAAATCTAAGCATGGCTTGTTGAAGTCTTCTAAGGTCCACAAAAATTGTTCCACATTGTGTAAGGGAAGCCCTTTTCCGAAGGTCTTATGGATTGTTTCTTACCTTTTCCCCTTGTCTTCGTTGCGCACAAAGCATAAAGGGAAGTTGGCATTGTGTCCTCAATGTATAGGTATGTCCCAATGCGGGAGAACAGATCTTCGTGTGTGGCCTTCTTTGCGAGGTTGACCTTGCGAGGGACGGGAAATAGGTTTTCCACAATGCCATGCTCTTTGAGGGCATCCTTTAGGAGTTGGAAAATAGCCTGATAGGTTTTGGTGTTGATTCCAGCCTCATCACAAGTTTGTTGCATGTCATCATCACTGACCACATTTCTCAATTTACGCATAAAGTCCTTGGTGACTGCATCCTTAATGTGCTTACCTCCAGGTGATTGTAAGATAGAAATCACATCCTGGGTATTGAGACAACTAGTGAGAAGGTTGACTCGATCATCTTGGCTTGTTCCACCACATGCCTCCTAGATGAAGTTTCTAGCAACCAATAAAAATAAATGTTAGAAAATAGTGTGAAGTAAGAATGCATCATGCAAGTAAAGAACAAATCACCTTGTGGCTGTCACTCGTCGTTTGCGTGCTCCTCCCAAATGTGCAAGAGTTTCAATGGATGAATACGTGCATTTGTGTTCCCTTGCACCAAGGGGTGTTTCTTTCAAGTATGTGATGGTGCTGGCAAGCTTCTTAATGTGGGACTCCTTTTCTTGCATTTGTTGTTGAAGAGTTTCAACCACCCTCTCCGAAGAGGCAACACTCTCTTGTAATGCCGTCGTCTTGAGGAGAAGAGCTTGACATTCGTGCATCCACATATGCAAAGAAGCACCTGCATCCATACACAACCGCTTGCAATAGCCTAACAAGCCTGCTTCTCCCCTCCCAAGAAATTGAAGAAATGTCGAAAGGCTATTAAAGGATGGGTGGAAGCGGCTTATAGGATCGTAAGAGTACAAATGGCCGTCCACCCAAATGTCAACATTGGTCTCACAAGTTCCTGTGATGACCTTTGATCACCCTCACTAGCGGTCTTCGGTGCAAACGCCGTGGGTAAGCGAATATGTATGCTTTTGGTGTGTGGAGTACATGGTGGTGGAAGCAAACCATTTGTGATGTCCGTGAGCACCATGGAAGTTGTTGCGTGAGGAAGCAAATGATGAAAAGATAGAGGGGGAGGGGTAGGGAGATTGAGGAAAATGGGAGGAGAGAAGGAGGGAGGGGGGGGGGGGGAGGGAGAGATTGGGAAGGAGGAGGAAGGTAGGGGCAGGGAGGGAGAGGAGAGAAAGAGAGGAGGGAGGAGGAGGAGAGAACAAAGTGTTTTTACTTTTTAGGGGAAAAGATTTTTGAAAAAAAGGACTTTCTAAACTTGTGGGTTAAAAAATGGGTCAAAAAATGATTTTTGGGTATGTATATATGTTGGGAGGGAGTTTTAAGTAAAAAATAAGTAAAAATAATTTTTTTTAAAAAGTCAAATTTTGACTCTTAGTGACTCACGTTTTTGCTGATGTGGTCACACCCCTTTGCTTACTTCACATTAAAAAATCTAGAGAGAGAAAGTAACCCCTTAGGTCCACATCCTACATTCGTCCAAAAAAAAGGCTAGAAAAGCCTACTCAAAACTACCTTCTTCAATGCCCTTGCCCCCTTAACCCTACATAACATTAGCTTTAATCCTTAAAGATTAGTATTCCTTACAAGGCCCATGCAAGGTTCATATTTCTCCTAATGATGGGTAAGAGATGTTGCTAACCCTGGTGATGGTGTAGAGTTCTTAAAGAAGAAAAGATTCATGACCGGTCTCTTCCCCACACTCAAGATAAAAGTTGAGGTGGATGCACCTGCTACCTTTGATGCAACTGAAACTAGGAAGAAGTATAGAAAACTCAAGTGCCTAAGGGGAGAGGTTCCAATAGAGGGTCCTAAACCCAAGGGCAAGTTGCAAGCATCAACATCTAGAGAGATTCCTAAGGTAACAATTGAGCTAATTGAGAGGTTAAATGAGTCCTTGAGCAACTTGTCAATTAACCTTGCACAAGCTGTACGTCCCAAGGGACAAACAAAGAAAGTTGAAGAGCGAGATCCACGACCTAGGCAACTTTTGTAATGTTGGAATTGCGAAGAGTCTGGACATGGGATGTATACTTGTCCTTGGCCCCCTGGGGAGCCAGGGAGACCTAGCTTGAGTTATCTATTGATGAATGCAGGGGAAGGAACTAGTCAACAACCAATGCTTTTGCAAAGACCAAATGGGGCAAGACAACCTCCACGAGGAGTGGAAGGAGTTCCACCTTTGTCAGATCCAAATATGCATGTGGTAGAGGTGACAAATTCAAATGAGATTGACATGGAAGCAAATGGCATCAAGTGTGGCTGTGAAAAAGGTAAAGAGAAAGAAGGAATCACATCACAAAATGACCATGGATGAGGCAAGAAGGCAAAGGAGACCAAGGAAGCCACAGGTCTCGACTTCGTATCAACCTCCAAGACTTCCCTTTTCGACATGGTATGGAATACATGAGAGATAAGGGTCCTATTGGAATACATGAGAGGTAAGGATCCTGATATCTCCAAAAAAATTCAATTTAAAATTAAACCAAAAAAATTCAACTACAAATTATAATTAACAAAATTTAAATATAAAAGCTACAATTAAAATTTTATAATTAACCTAAATCTTTATTTTTTACTAATTTTATTTTTTCAAATTTCTAATGGAAAGACAGAGAGAGGATCACTCTTTCAAAATAAAACAGTACTTGTTTGTGTCAAATGGTGCTGGGAGAGCATGCGGTGGGCTATATACTAGGAATCTTTTGAAGAGAGTTTTCTTCAATCAAAAGAAAACTTCAATTAAAGTGCAGAGAAATAATACGGGAGGTCGATTTCAGTGACGTGCCATCGTATTATACGATTGTTGTTTGGGCAAAACGTACTTTAAAGCCATTAAACGCATATAATACACTTAACCATTTTTGTATAATGCAACTTAGACCACGACTGAACAAGGGGTAAATTTATCCTAAGTGTATAGTTCAATCACCGAGGAGATCCCTTGGCCAAGAGCACCCACAATCTGTAATCCGTAATCTTGACTGTGGGTATCCTATGCAGATTGTGACAATGACCCCTATCTTTAAGTCACACACACATGTCAGTTAGGGATCAACAGTTACGAGCACAACGATCGTTCAATGTAGTTGTGTAAATTCGTGGCGGCTCAAGGGAGAGCATCATTTTGAATGCTGTAAATTTAGCACTTTCGAATATTCAAAATGCCACCATAGACACTTGAATTAACTACGTTTCATGAATTTACATTGATTTGCGTTACGACATGAAGGCGCATGGCTGAAGTGGTCAGGACATTGGACTCCCACGGGTTCAAGTCATATAGAGGGTCGAGGGGTGGGTGCCCCTCGTGACTATTTGACACCCCCCTTGTTAGGTGGGATCTACGGTCCACCATCTTCGAACGATGTGGACCGTCCGTTTATTATCAAGAATAAAAAGATTTCGGTCCGTTAAACCCCTGCGACTCGAACCCACCACCTACACGACTAGAGGCCATGACTCTCCCATTAAGCTATCGCGCGCCACTTGAAATGGTGGTGTGAACATACAATCATATAGAAAAAATGACGGGGTGGGGAGCACATGGTGTTCACTTGGAGATCACTTTGGGATGGACGAGGTCACACTGCAATCACTTTGGGATAGTCGGGGTCACACTATAATCACTTGGTAATGGGTGGGGTCACAAGGTGATCACATGTTGATTGGGATTCACCCAGGGATCACTTGATGTTCACATGAAATTTACTTGGGGTTCACTTTAATTGTGATCACATGGTGATCACTTGGGGATTAATCCTCCATCGGATGGTGCAAAACCGATCCCACCGCCCCCAATCAATAGGGACCGTCGATCCCACCTCACTGAAGTGGTGTCAATTCGTCAGGAGGGTCCTTAATTTACTTTATCACCCGAATCTATAGATCTATCCTCACAAACATGTCCGTCCGTGTATGAGGGGACAAATAGAGGCGGCCTATTTAATCGTCCTTAAACCCTAGAGGTCTGAGGTGAGGCGGGGGCGTTGATGATGAGCAGAGATTATCCTTGCGCTTGGATCGGGGCTCTTCTTCCTCAAGAGAGAGAGAGTGGAGCTCCGCTGAAGAGAAGCTTCTCATGCCAGCTGCTAATCCTGGTGTTCTGAGTCGCCCGAGAGTGCTATGCCGGGGAGTCGAATCTGTGATGCGATGCTTCAAATGCGTTATCTTTCTGTAGATACCCATGCGGAAAATTTCAGTGCCCTGAGGTTCGGACCCTGCGCTCTTCTATTTGTGTGCGCGTGTGTGTTTTGGTGGGCTGGGTTTTGCGTGAGATTTTGAATGGATGCCTGTGTATGTATATATGTGCATTATGTTTTATGTATGTACGTGTATGCTTGTGTGTGTATGTATGTGTATGCTTGTGTTCTATGCCTTTGCACGCATGTGTGTATATATGTTTGATTGTGTTCTGTGTATGTATATATGTGCATGATGTGTTTATGTATGTATGTGTAGGATTGTGTTCTGTATATGTATGTATGTTTAGGATTGTGTTCTGTGTATGTATGTATGTGTAGGATTGTGTTCTGTCTATGTCTGTAGTGCATGCTTGATTGGCTTTTGTGTATCTATCTATGTGAACGTGTTATGTGTAAGGTTGTGCTGGCTGTTGCTCTCTCCATCTAATCACTCGATGTTGTGTGTGAATGTGTTACTTCCTGTCTAATTGCTTGATGATTTTTATTCCCCATCGAAAAGACCTGCATATCGTTTGTGAAGTAATGTCGAAGTTCACAAAAGAGCTCAAATTCAAATTTCCTTACCATTGTTAGTATGTTATAATGGAGCTGCCTTCTTATGCTGCGCTTGAGACTTCTCGAGAGCCTCTTGTATCTTGGCAAAAGTAGTGTAGTGATCTTGTGTGTATTTACTTGCAATTTAGCGACATGCTTGTCATTTGTGTAATTATCAGCATGTGATCGATACTCTCTTGAGGATTCTCCAAAATTTTGCTAAGGTTCTACATGGGGAGGAGATTCTGAATGAGTGCTTGCAACTATGCGCCCATTTTTATTCAATGTTGGCCTTTTTGTGCCATAGAAACTCCCAATCTTGTATTTGACACTCTTCTTGGCTCTCTTACCATGTCACTAGGTGATGTGAGGAAGAAAGGCCTTGAATTTTATATAAGAAGTTTAATTCATGTCTACATTGGGCTTGCAAGAGCTCCAAGTGTCGGTGACAAGTAAATGTTATAATAATGTACCATTTGTTTCATAGATCTCCTATGACCCTTGTTATATGGAGCTTTGTCCATCTTTTATGGTTAAATTCAATCGCAGGTTGCTTCATTGTTATGACCCATTTAATTCATCTTATTCATCTTAGTGTATGGTATGTATTGGTTGTTGGATTATGATTTTGCGTAGGAAGTGGAGACGAGCTCTTAAATATAAGTTATGAAGCTAATTTGTTGGTGTTGGGGAATGAGTATTGGCTAATCATTAACCTTGGTTGGGACGCCTAATTCCAATCCATGACCCAACTTGAGGTGAAACTAATTAGTAGCATTGTAAAGATTCGTAACGTGATTGGCTAGCTTAAGAGGTGTAAAACTGATATTTTTAAAACCTCTTTGGCGTAGCAGCACCATGGTAGTTATTCTCGTCATACTCTTAACAGCCGTTTCAAATGTTTAATGAGAATGAATTTTTAGTGCCAATGTCTAGTGAGATTACATTTAGATACCCAAGTTTGGAACATATTATTTAAAGTTTCGTGAGTGAAAAGGGTCGGTCACGAGTCTTTATATAAGGTTTGGAAAAATGTATATATCCTGTCAATCTTTAATGATAATAATTAAAATGGGAGGAAGAAAAGCTTGTTATTTCTAATATTTGTAACTCTTCCATCTACGGAATCTAATATGTCATAAGAGTTATGTAAAGATATCTTAAGAAGGATGAGTGCTCTTGGAGCCCTATTTGCATTCAATTGGAATCGCAACAAATTTTTCATGCGGGGGCAAGTTTCTAGTCTGAACTTTTATGATATATGGAAATGTAACTTATGGGAATTTGCAATAGTAAATCTCGTGTTGGAAGATGTGGTCAATTGAAACATGTCATCAGCCTCTAAATAATGCGTCTTTGTGATTACACGACCATTTTCAATTGCATGTGATCCATGGTCATCAAAGAAACCATGGTGTTGCTCTAATGAATGCTTCAGCTTCGACGTGTTGCAATGTACTTGGGTCTTACCATGTATAGAACAAAATTGGAAATAGGAACATGACTAATATAAAGCAAAGCATGGCATGCAATGATGTAAATCCAATTTGGGAAGCTCTCTTGCCACATGGCCACAATAATACTTGTTTTATTGTGGCCTACGTTGGTGGTGTATGAGGTTGGTCATCTGTTCAGCTCGACATTCGGAAAGAAGGTGCTAGTGACGGAAGATGCTCATTGCTTAGTCACGTGGCCTTTGCGTAGACATCCTTGCTTATCATTGTGTGTATCTGAGGAGTTAGAAAGCAACGAGTTTTGCCTTCCATGGGATGGGCCATGGCTTTGCAAATGAGCCACATGTTTTGTCAAAGATATCTTGTTAGAATTTGGAACCTTGTTTAACTGATAAGAGAGATTGTCCACAAAGGTAGGATATGACCTATGGGGTCAAAAATAGAGAACATTACGATGGGTCTTGCCATATGAGGGGGGTTGCATGATACATCTTAGCCAAAAAGAAGGGTGGATAAGATGGGATGAGTAAAACTTGTGCGGAGGGGGGTGAGGAGTAAAACTCTTGGAATGATATCTTCATCTCTGGTAGTTTGCCCATTTCCATGTTGTTTGCATCTTTTAAAGTTCTACCTTTTTTTGCTTGAGTTGAGAGAGTGATCTTTTGCAAACCACATTTTGGCTTCCTTGAGAAACCACCATTGCTCAAGGAGTTTCATTTGGTTTCCCTTGGTTTTGAAAGTGAGGATGGCATGATTGGTAAGACTCGCATGCAAGAGAATTGATAGTTGGGTTCTATAGCACCATGTGGACTATAGATTGGATGTGGGCAAAGGACTCGTGAAACTTGAGGCCCTCTCCCCCCGAGTGGCTTGGGAGCTTGCTAATGGATTTCACCCGATCTTCTTCCTTGCGAGAGATTAGCTTATGTACTTGGTTTTTGACCTCTTTTTTGAGGGTGGTCTCAACTACTAAAATTGACACTTCCATCTGTTTTGTTACCTTCTTGTAATTTTTCATTTGGAAAGCCAATCCTCGAGGGTTGCTAGCCTTTGTTTCAGCTCAACATTCTGCTTGTGGTGTACATCGACCTCTGTTTGAATGTGGGTGTTGCTGTCCTCTTCGGAGGTGTTGGCACGATTTTGACAAAGCTAAGTTTATTGTTAGACGAGGCCCAAGTAGCCATGAGGATGCTCTTCTCAAGGAAGAGTCCTTGGGAGGGGGTTGTCGTTGGTATCAAGCCCGTGTCGAATGGATTTCACCCGATCTTCGACCTTGCGAGAGATTAGCTTATGTACTTGGTTTTTAACCTCCTTTCTGAGAGTGGTCTTAACTTTCTTCTTTACCTTACTAAAACTGACTTCCATCCGTTTCATTGCCTTCTTGTAATTTTCCATTGTTGAAAGCCAATCCTCGAGGGTTGCCAGCCTTTGCTTCAGCTCAACATTCTGCTTGTGGAGTACATCGACCTTTGTTTGAATGTGGGTGTTGCTGTCCTCTTCGGAGGTGTTGGCACGATTTTGGCCCAAGTAGCCACGAGAATGCTGTTCTCAAGGAAGAGTCCTTGGGAGGAGGTTGTCGTGCAGGCTCGTTACCATGCACGTTACTATCGTTGCAGAAGTCGCAGGGCAGAAGGTCGCCTTATGGTCGTCGTGCCAGGCATAGTTATCAAAGCAGAACTAGGCCTGTAACCTGGCGTTGCGCCCAAAGGGAGCCAAGGCTGCACCTTGGCGGGACAGGATCGAATATATGTCGTAGCAAGTTGCCAAGTTGAGAGATGAGACCAAAAAGGGGTCGAGTGGGTGTAGCAGCGCCAGTGCGAATTCTTCAAGGCGAGGCAGTTTCTAGCCCCCTCTTGAAGGCGTCGCCCCTACACCCGCAGTGGAGTAGAGAGATCATGTCAGTAGAGGCTTTGCTTGGGCTTTGCTGGAGAGTGATTATCTTTGTCATGCATATTGTAATTCTGAGATGTCTCAGGCTTCTAAAAGCTATTGATAAAGAGTCATGCAAAATGTACCACGATTAAAAAAAAGGAAGCGTCGTTTGAAGTCAAGCCATGTGGAAGAAATAACAACGAGAGGTTTAAAAGGAGATGAACCAACCAAGTAATAATGAAAGTTGAATTAGCTAAGTAATTTCATTAGGACATATATTTCATAGTAATGCCATATACGGTGGAAAGGAAAATCATATTTAGCGTGTCAACACGTGTTCAATATGCTAGGGAGCTTTAAAAAAAATAATGAGGCATACTAAACTTACATTCAAATCTTTGTGATGCCATGTCAAACCGGGACAATTTTAACAAGTAGGTGGCTTTTTCTTTGTGAGATTATTATGTTTTCTGGCTGTATAATGTGCATATTAATTCTTAGCTCTCAACAGTAAGCATAACTAAGATAACATGGTATCCTATTCCAAAGGGAAGACCGAAGCAAGTCCCGCAGTACTTGGGCCTTTGAACAGAGGTACTTGGTCGTTGTCACGCCCACCGAAATGGGTCTCTCAAGGGAACAATCATCGTCCTAAGAGTGTAGATAATTCTGGCCTCCCGAGTCCAGAGGAAACTAGTGACAAAAGCGTCTGCCTTCGGTTTCTCAGGGTATAGTCTTGGTCGTTCTTCTTGTCCACTTTTACGGTGGATAAGGGGAGCGGCCGGGCTTGCCCCACCCAACTTTGAAAACAAAAAATTTGTATAAATTGCTTGTTCAAGGTAGTCGTGTGCTCGATATGGTAAAAGTGCAAAATTGTACTCATACAAATCTTTAAGGTATTTGTGATGATTAGAGGCGCAACGGTATTGTTTACTTTGCGAAGAAAAAGGTATGCATGAGCAAAGTATGTAAGTATGGGGAGAGGTAGTTAAGGGAAAAGGATACCCTTAGGATAATTATGATGAGCAATTATTCTAAGTGACTGCATATTATGTAGCTTGCTAATAATGCCTTGTTTCAATACAAATGATGTTGTAGGCCATGGGAGGCCTAAGCCACGAGATTTTCCTTTGGCTAAATATTTGTAGCTCCACATGTTGGCTAACTAGTAGCTATTGCAAAGAACAAAATAAAAGACGGAGATAGTGCAATGTCTTAAAGCATGGCAAGCCAACTAAAGTTCCAAGTTCTTTGCCTCTTGTAAGAGAAGCTAAGAACAATCAATGGAAAGAGCGAAGATGTGCACGAGGTTTTACTATAAAAACATAGAATTGTGTGGGAAAAATGATATTGATACTCCAATCCAAAGCTACAGAAATATGATCACAAGCAGTAGACAAAAGTAATCAAGGCAAAGGACCCATAGATAGATTTAAGGAGTGGTGGTGGTACGCAAGAACAGTCAAAGATTTTGGGACAAGATGTTAATGGTCTTAACATTTGCCTAAAGCATTACAACAAAGTCACCCTATGGTTTGAGAACAAGGAAAGGAACTAAAGAAGCACACAAGGGAAGTAGATCTTAAGAGAGGACATGAAAATGGTTGGAAGTTAAGAGAAATAATGAAGACAGTCATTACGATGAACTGTCATGCAACTGTCATGAAATTACCGTCATTATGACGTAACTGTCATGCAACTGTCATGAAACTATCACCGACATAATGGCGCTCTAGGCTTTAAAATGTCTCTCTCTCTCTCTCTCTCTCACACACACACACACACACACACACACACACACACACACACACAACTTAGCGCAAGGTCTCTAAGGAGTGTAAGACAAAATCTGACCATACAATTCATTCCTAAAGTGTTTAAGGAGCTAATTAATGGTTTTTGGCTTTTACTCAATTTATCCACCTACTGATGGTGAACGAAGATAGAGGAGCAAGCTTGGATGTTGCAAGAAACAAAGTAGCATGGCTAGAAGCTATGACAGGATAGTAGGTAAAGCCATGTGAGCCTTAAATTTTTTTTTGCGGTTCTCAAAGCGTGGACCCTGTAAATCACGAAATACTATCTGAGAATATGAAGTGAGTCTTGCACTTGTGAATAAGATAAGTAAATCGTTTCTTGCAAAATTTTTTTACAGTTAATTAACCTCATTTTCTTCAAAAAAAAAAAACCCAGTTGCCAAAAACAACTTCATTTCCTCTACTTTTGACAGCTTTCCGCTGTGCAATGTCAAAAAAGTGACTTTGTGTAAGATTAGGGAACTCTCCACATTTCAATGACTAGTATTTCAATGGCTTAATAACTTCAATAACATTTATATCATGGTGTAGGTAAAGGTCCCTTACTGCAATCACATGGCACGCAGTGGGGGGGTCTGCCAGCCATTGGTGCAACCTCCCGCTACTTGCCATGTAGCCGCATGCAGTTTCGTATGAAGACTTGGGGGAGGGGGCCAATATATAGGTGATAGCTGGCAGCTGCAGTGTACAAGAGACAATTGGCAAAGGTGACAATTGGCAGGTGCAATGTACAAGAGGTAGTTGGCAAGAGCTGATAGGTTGACTGGAGGGCATGAGGAAAATTTTGGGTGTTTCCATTGCATCCTCGGGCTAAAGCGCGCGGTCGGCATTTTTAACTACATTATGCAAATTCTGTTTTGGCATTGCGTTGATCAAATACACTATATCAAATGTGACACTTTCACACTCCTAAACCTTTCACTCAATATAGTAGACAATTATTACCAACTGAATTGAGGAACCTTATCCAAATGGCACACTTCACGTAAAAAATCACCAGGAATTATTTAGCAGTTGGAAGGAGTTTTCTGCCCTACTTAATTAGCTTCCCATACATCTGAAAAATTTCAGCACTAATTTAAAACAGACCAGCTTGCTAATGCCATTCAACCTCGAGATATAGCTGCACTCTACTCCACTGAGAAATTTATAATTCAATTTCAAAATACAATGAGCTATCAACAGGATGACTTAACATGAGGCCGCACAAATACAGGATATCATCACATACAAAGAGCATTTACTTGCCAAGCACCGATTTCAGCCACCACGTGCCCTGATCATCTGACAGCTTCTTTGCCACTTCCAGATTACTCGAGTCAGCAGCTTCATCCTGAATTGTCTTTCTCACCTGAGAGACATCATATCCTTCCTTCTCGGCATGTGCCAGCAAGTCTGCATATACATCATCACTCAACTGTGGGGTCCGACTCAGAACCTGCATGACATCATTATGATCATTACAACAAGCAAATTGCGATGAGCCTGGCAATCTACGTGAATCAATCAAAGTAGTATCAGGCCAAAAACACACACCCAAAGGTAATTCCTTGAGGGCTGGCCGACGAGAGCCCATCGGTACTCCGAATCAAGGACCATAACCCAGTAATCGCCATTCACAGGAAAGAGGGGAAGGAAAGGGGGCAGCCAAAAACGAACTTTCAACTTCGCTTCGTCACTGTTGGGATCAACCTTCCATGCAGAACCTTCAATGGAGGCTCGTTTCCCATCGAGCCAGGTCTCATTCAAGACATGGATGGTACCATCAGGCTGCAAAGTGTATGTCGCAGTTGTGTTCTTGCCTCCTTTAGGTTGGAAACGCGACGGAAGGTTGGCTATCTCATACCATTTTCCTTGGTAGCGCTCAAGGTCTACACCTTTAACCACTTGCAGAGCCGCATTCTTTGCCTTGCCAAACACCATGACTTGAAGCTGCGAGTGCTAAAATACACAGATGTACAAAATAAGAGAGGAGAAACCTGTTGCGTGCGTGTGTGTATGTGTTTTGAGAGAGAGGTCAATGTGTGTGTGTGTGTGTGTGTGGGCGCGGCGCGCGCGTAGCTCGATTCATAGAGTTCGACGTTTACGAATGGTTTTGTAGAAAGATCCCTTCCCGTCTAGGTGCTCCGCTCCCCACGGCAAGGAAGAAGCTTCCAGAACCCTCCTGACGCGGCTTCTTCTGCACCGCAGCTTCCAAGAGGTAGGCACACAACATGCCTCTCATACACGTGGTAAGCTGGGATCTTGTCACGGGATATCCACGGCTGCGATTACGCGTCACAAATTGTGGGTGCTATCGACCGCGGGATCCCGAGTCCTCGGTGGCATATGACAGCCTATTTCATACGGGAACGATTCAATTTAGGTCACCTTCATGACATAAATCACCATTGAATATGGAAGGGTAGTAATGTACTTGTATTTTGTGTCGAAAATTGATTCCAAAGCGTGTGTATAAAAGTTATGAATTTTCCAAAAGAAAGCTATCGAATTCGTCTTCGCTATAGGAAATCGCGTACCAAGTGTCAGTGAGTGCCGACTTTCTCTTAACACTCACAACTCGCATAGTAAGTAACAAACTTAGCATGTGACAAATTTATGTAATTCTTTTTTGCTTGCTTAGATTTACAACTTGCATACTTGTTTATTAACCGTTATTAGTTTTTTCTATTATGAAAGAAGGGTGGTTTATTTATATATTTTAGTCATAGAAGAAATTTACACACGATGTCATGTCTATTTTTTAATGTCTTGATGGACTTCTCTTTTCTCCTTTTGAGCTGGACATTTGTGGATTGTCATAATGGATACAGAGGATATACAAGAGACCGCTGATGATAGGCTAATGTCTTTTCTTTACAAAGTTAATGAACTTACAAGATTTTAAAGTGTCAAAGAGATTTTTAATGTTGCCTTTGATCTTCAAGCACTTGTGGATGGCTTCTCCACACAAATTAGTGACTTGAAAGAGATATATACAGCATTGATAAGAGATTATAGGCTTGACAATCTTGTTCATTTTGTTGATATATGCAAAGCAGGTAGCTTGTCAAGGACAGGTATTGCAAAGAAGTGGTCAAGCCTTCATCCAGACTGGCAAAAGATCATAAAGCCTTGCAAATTTCATGGTAATATGCATTGCCAGCTGGTAGATTATGACCTTGGACTTATCATTTTCTTCAGTGTACTCCCAACACCAGAGGGCAAAGAGATTCCAAAGCAGATTTCTCAAGCTGAGGAGGACCAGGAGGAAGAGGAGATAGAGATGGAGTTCCATGAAGAGGAAGAGAAACTACAAAGCACTGAGATGCTGGACATTGCAAAATTTAAAGCAGAAAACATCACTAAAGTGGAGAATGTTGACATTGAGGATGAAGATGTTGATCCTTTGCATTGCACAACAACATTTTCCACATACAAAGTTAACAAAAAGGAATATGTTTTGCTGAATGACATTCAGCATCTGTCATTCAGCATCTTTTTGATCTAAGGGAAGATTATGCTTTGGCAGTTTTGGCTGAGTGGGGATCTAATGACATAGGATTTATTGATTACTCACCTTGCCCCTTAGCAGTCTTGGACACAGAGGCAGAAAATTTTATTGACAGCTCAAGTGTTGGAAAGCATGTGCAGGACATTGTTCTGAGATATGAGCAACAGGGTGTACCTTCTGAAGAGGAGTTCAATGAGTTCCAGAAAAGGCTTAAAATAGAGCATATGCGATGGAGAGGAAAAGACCAGAGATTATGAAGTAAGGCCAACTAGATCCATTGATATATGGGAACCTGCCTTGTTTGAGGAGGATGAGTCTCCTAAGGTATGTTAATGACCATTTTGCTTTGTCTTATTAATGTGCTGAACAATTAACCAAGACATATTTTTGCAGATTGAAATACTGGACACAGACAAATTCCTTGGCAGGGGAAAGGGTTACAGACCCTTAAATTTAGGAAGGAACCAGAGCTTGGGACACTTTATTGGGAAGCTCAACAAAGAGACTGTCATTATATTCCATAACAAGTTTACAAGAGAACCATTGCTACCAATGCTTGCAATTAAAGCACTTGCAAAGGTTGTTGGTTCATATCAGCTTCCTCCATGGTTAGAGAAGTTAATATTGGTGGAAAAGGAGGAAGCCATCAGAATTTTTGGATTCTTCCCTGGCCTTAGAGCTGGTTATTTTGCAACAATGGCATCCTATGTGCTTGCCCACTCTGGGGACCTCAAGAGACAAATGATAGGCTACAATAAGCAGAAGTTTCTGAAGTTTAGGGGTGAAAGACTGACTTTGCTCAAACCTGTACTTTGGCCCACTTTCTACCTTGTCTCTCTCTCTCTTGTAGCTAGCCATTGTAAGAATTTTTCATTTGCAGATGAACTATTATATGAATTTTGTTTTTTCTTCTTGTTCCTGTGTAAGGCATTTGCTAAATCTGAGTTCAGTAGTGCTTTCTTTGTCATTTTTGATCTGGTTCTATGCCATATTTGTCTATAGAACCATTGGAAAACCTCAAGCAAGCTGTTTGCCTTCACTGCACCTCCTCCATGTCTTGTATGCTTGAAAAACTTGGTTCTTGCTTGATAATGGGATTTCTCCATGCCTTGTGTAGACCATATGGACAGGGAGCCCCATCTCTTTACAAACCAGGGAGTGTGATTGTAAATTATATGCTAGCAAAGTAAAAGTGTGTCAATAATTAGTAAGTATGAGATTAATCATATGCTGCCAAACTAAAAGTATGTACATATTAAAAAGGTAAGAAAATAAATAAAAAACTTACCATGTAATGTGTGAATTCCTGATCCCAAGCATCTTTCATTGCACGTCTGAAGTTATTGAGCACTTTCTTGAAATTTGGCAGATCATTTTTGCCCCAGGATGTCTTATCACAATAGGAAAATACTTTGTCTAGTGATTCCCACACCTCTGCTTTTTTATTTCTTGATGTACCTTCAAGACCATGATCTTTGATGGAATTGTGGAGAGCTTTCCACTGGTTATACTTCACATTGGATGAACCCTTCTTGGCATTTACCTTTCCTAGTTTGCCATGAAACCCTAGGAAAGCTCTGGCCTTCACACCACCAACAGATACCTTTCTACGCACATTGTTTCCATTTGAAGACCTCTTCAGGTCTGTTTCAATCTTAACCTTACCACTGTGAAGGCCAATTTCTGATAAAACCCTTTCAATACATTTGATTGCAACATCTCTAGCTGCTTTTGGCTGTAACTTCCAGGCAAACCCCACATACAGATGTACAATTTTCTCCACAATTCTGCAAAGAGCATGCAGAGTGCATATGTGGACATTAGCAAGTGGAATATTTAAAACTGCTTTGAAGTTTGGATCTTGAGTATGCCTATTGGGTGCTTTGTTCCAATTTGCAGGATTACATTCTTTTGCTGATGCCATACAATACAGACAAGGGCTCTTTGCCATAGCTCCTTTGGAGACATTGTACATACATTTAAGGGTTTTAAGGTCTCCTCCCATGTACCATTCCACCCTCTAACTTCCAAACCCTTCTACTTCAAGCTCTTCCCCTAATTCTTGTGCATTAATGACTTCGGGTATTGTTGTTTGATGGAAAACCCAATCCAGAACATCAAAGTCTTCACTCTCTACTTCAAAAGCACCTAGCCACCAGACATTCTTCTCCGATTGCACGCTGAAGTACTTGGTATCCTTCGGTTTCAATGCTTTGTTCATGAAAGTTATGGAAATCCTCTCAATTTTTTTGTTCTTAACAATCTCGCATTCATCAAGCTTTATCACAAAACTGACAACACCATTTGCTTCTGTATGCTCCAGCTCATAGAATCTGATCATTTCCTTCTGAAGTGTCTTCAAGTCAAGGAAAATATTATTGAACTCGTCAAATTGAAGATCCCTCTTTTTACCATGATAGGTACCATGAATGTGGTGAGGCTCACCCGACATCTCCATTATCCTCTCATTGATCTTTTTCCTTGCCTGATGCACAATGGATGGCTTCGGAAGCAAAGAGGACTTGACTTTACATTGCTTTAACCTCGACTTCATATTTTTGAACAGCTTGCTATAACCATCTCTGCTAATGCCTACCTTATCCATAGTATATTGCACATCCTCCTTGTCCAAGCAAGAGCTATGCAAAAAACCCTCAATGCATTGCTCCTTTGCCTTTTTAAACTTCTTCTCTGTGGAAATCTTTTTGGCAACCTTGGGAGGTAAAACATCACAATAATGTTTAGCTACCATTTCCATGTTTGATGCAGAGTTTGGTTGTAGCAAAGTCCTAAATCAAAAGGTACAAAATTAACTGATTATTGATCTTGTCCAAATCACACCAACAAAATAAACAAACAGTGATCAACTAAATTAAAGTTAACTAAATATTAATCATTTAATAAAGAACAATATCATAATAACAACCTAACAAAAAGATTAACAACCTAACATAAGCATAATAATGTGGAGCAGAATCATAATACAACTTAACAAAGAAAAGTAACCTAAGCATATTAACAAAGAATAGTAGCAACTTAACAATATAAAATAAGCATATATACCTTGCTGCTCTGATTCTCCTGCTGCAACCTCCTCCACCACGTCTCAAGGCTTCAATATTCTTTAACTTCTTTTCTCTTTGTCTGTTTCCTAACATTGTATTCTTTCTTCTAGCTTGTTTGAGCTGAGTTTGTAGCTTTTCATTGCTCTCTTTACATTCCTCAAGCTGTTGTTTAAGAGTATTTATCATTTGTTTGGTCAAATGATCTTCTAACTTAAGAATATCTCTCTCTTCCGCAAGACTCTGTGTATAACCCAGCAACCCTCTTTGACCATCACCCACAAATTTTATCAAAGATGAACAATTTGAGAATGGGGGAGTGCTCTTTGTCATTGGGTCCACTAGATACAATCTTCCATTAGTCCAGAGATCAATGTGTTTTTTTTATCTTGCCGCATTGCTTCAAATATGGACGAGGACACCTCTGCACACTTGTTTCTCTTGCGCACTGGACAATATTCTTCATTTAGCTCAATGTGTAGATGGTACAAGCTTCTCTTCTCCATGGAAGTCTGTTAACAGTATTTGTCAAAGATAGTACTATAGGGAAAAGCTCTGCAGATACGAGGAAGAAGACGACACAGAAAAGGTTTGTTTCAGCTTTTGGAAATTTTGAATTTTGGGCCAAAACTGACGTTTTCGTTAGTTTTGGAGGGAGTATTTTTTAGAATACTAAATATCCTAGAAAGATTTGACAATGACATGTTTCAGTGGCAGTAAAAAGGACGCAAACGCACCTTTTTACAAACATTTCACTATTTTTAAAATAAAGTATATATTCTCTCTCTACATATTCTTACAGGGCACAAAAGTGACCTCAAAATTCCCCTCATGTCACGTAGATTCCTTGGATTAGGCCATGCTTTTATTACCTCCAACTTTGATGGATCAGACGGATACCATCTTGAGAGATAATATGACTGTGCGCTCCTTGCCGCACTGTCGAAGCAAGGGACTTGCCAATACACCGTGTGCGAGCCACAAACGGCTCCAAGCACACAACAAGCCTAAACTAGCAAGCTCAAGAGAACAAAGGGTGTGTCACTCACCGCTCTACGCTCGCCTTCGTGGTGGATTCCTCGCCGCGATGAAGAAGAAGCTGCAGTCGTGCCGCGCTCAACCGCTTCGCCGCCGTCGTGCCTTCGTAATGCTCGATCGCACACACACTCTCCCTCTCTCTCTCTCTCTCTCACACACACACACAAGGAGGTGAAGAAGAAGAAGATGGAGATGGAGCAAGAGCACTCTTCAATTGCACAAATGAGAGAATGAGTAAAAATTAGGTTTAGTTGGCTTTTATAGGAGCTCACCCCATTCACACTTGGGCGCCCATGCTTAGCCAACTAATCCCTTGAATGTCCAAGTTAAAGTGCGCCTCTCATCGGCGATCACTCTTACCCTTTTCCTATTGGTCCGATAAGCCCGGTACCTGACTCTACCAAATACATAATACGCGTCCATCGTAGGTGATGGGTGTCCGTGAGCCGTGAGGGTTAACATGCCCCCCTTCCTGATGTAGATTCCGTCCTCAGAAGCTATTGAGTTGAAGCTGGTTCGTCGAGGTGGAAGAGCATTTGAGATGAATGTCCTTAGCCTTCTTCAGTCACTGCAAAATCAAACAACATTGGCACAGTAATTGCATTCTCTTAAAAAGCATATGCAGTTTTAGGTAGACAAATTGATTGGTAAAAGAATTTCAAACAATTTGTCAGCAATGAACATTAAATTTCAATGTAATCAAATGCATAAACAGATGTAAAGGTAGAAAATTAAACAAGTCTGGGGTCGCTAATTTGACGGTCGAAAAGCACTAGAGATCGAATATTAATACCATGGGTAAGCTTCTTAATTTTCTGTGGTCAATTAAGTTGTTTAATCGCGAGAGCCAAGTATTCATGTTCGAGGGCTGACTAGAGGCTATACCTAGAAGACTTTGTAGTTAAGCTACCATAAAAGGAATTTCTCATGAAATCATCGCCTGACTGATTACTTTTTCTTTGAGCCCCCAAAGTCTTTTCACATTGATTCAATTATGATGTGTGTGCTTATTTTGTATGCCTTGGGTTTTTGGCTTTTCAAGGAAAAGCGCCCACACTGGGAACCTCTAGGGCTCTAGTACCATAGGCGATACATGTGAGTGAAGTACCAAATCAAGCTGAGATTTCTCTTCCAGCTTAAAATTTTACATTGTGGCACTTTGATTTTTTGTTTGTTCATTTTCAACATTTTAATTTTGTAACTTTGGGGGGTCATATAACACTGTTACCCTCCCCAGGCTCATCACATTAGTAAACTCCCTTTATAATACTTAAGCTAAAGGTCAATAGGGTTAAGCCCACTAGAAAGCCCTAGTACATTTCATACAATGCTGCCTAAATCGGATTAAGAACCTAAGTAACCATTGTTTATTAGGAAGGCATTCCCCATGGTATTAAGAGAAGATTTCTAATACCTAGCTTGGTCAAACTAGCTTAGTCGGACTGCTTGATTTTTAAACCTAGACAAGTGATTATGACAAAAGATTGCATTGAATTAAATGTTTGATACTAAGCCAATGCGCTGAATATTATGCTACCAATCACAATCAAAGCAGACAATCATAGATGCAAAAAGATAAGGGCAATGCTAATGGACAAGAAACACCTGTTTGTGTTGATGGTCGCGCTTGATTTGAAGTGTGAACGAGAGAAAGGTTCCATGAAGGTCCAAATCCTATCAATAGCAACACGCTCCTGTACACACTAGGAAACAAAAAGAATACCTCCAGGAGGCACATTAGTGGGAAAAGAGAACTTTGCTAATCACTCAACTCTAAAACAGAAACACTCCTATCGTACTAATCTTACCTACCCTCCATCACTCAAGTGATGAGGATCAAAGGTGTTTTATGGCATAGGTTTCTGTTTCACTGTACCAGATGTGACATGTGTAGGTCTGAGTCAATGTTTTCACTTTAATGTGCATACTCGTTTGCTAATTGCTCTTGCTCTTTTTTTTTCTTTTTTTTTTTGTGAGTATAAAGCTTTATATGTACATTCCCTAAGATTGGAATTGAGAGGTCAGGGAAAAAGGTTGAGAGGGAAACAAATGAATGATGACTGTCAGCAAACACTCCCCCCTTCCTTGGGTAGATCATACCATTTGAAATGAGCTTGTCACCCTTTGAAACCAATCGTTCCAGTTGGTAATAGGTGAGGATTTTTGCCAGTAGTTTTCTATTACCCTAGGTGCCTTGTCAAGTTGCAACGGTGGTAAGGTACTCTCCCAGGATCGAACTTGAAGTGGTTCATTAGGTGATTCTTGAACACTGGGAGGTGTGGATTCTTTTGTAGCTTCATGGAGGTCCACTACTATAGATGGAGGCTGTGTAGAAGCTTTTACCTCTATGGATGTATTACATGAGGAGCTAGAATCTTCATGGGACTTCCCCCTTCCTGAGCTAGGTGGAACAAATCGTTCTTTCTTTGGTACCCAAACTAGCTCGGGAGCAGGTGTGTAGCATTCTGTGATTTTTTTCTTTCCACGATCATTGATTCGTTTTGGAGCTATGGGATTGGGCTCACTTGGGTCAGGTGATAGGTAAGAGCACAATCTACGTTTTGGCACCCAGATTTGATCATTTCCTTGATAGTAGCCTTGGGCTTCCAATAGTCGTTTAGGGATCCATCGCAACATTTTCTTACTTTTCTTGGAGCGAGTGGTACGTTTCTTACAAGGCTTCTGTTTTTTAGCACTAGCTATGGTCACTAAAGAAGCTTTAGGGACCCACTTGTATGTTTTCTTCGTTACATTAGGATGAGTCTTGTCAGAAGCGATATGCATTGCTTGTAGCATATTTAAGGGTATATGCATTTCATCCCCCTCAGGTGTTACCCAGGTCGTCCCCCTATTTCCCCAAGTGTCTATGGTTGATGCTAGGTGGACCCAATCCACATTGTCTGATTCAGTCATCCCAGGTAGGATATCCATATAAGGAGAATCTTGGCCAATGTCTGTATCCTTCTTACAAGTGTAACAATATTGTAGTGGGGCCGAGTGAACTGTGGTGTCAGAGCGATGATCAATAATGGTTTTACTCCCTAAGGGGTGTACCTTACCAGTCACCAAATCCACTCTAAGGACAGAGTCTTGGAATTGCAAATAGACATGATTTTTAGACCAATCGTGAACCATTTGTGCTTCCCTCATGAATGGTCATCCTAAAATCATTTCATATGACATAAGGTGTTTAGAGAAATCCATTACAATGAACGTATGTCGTACCTTGTGTCCTAGAACTTTGATCTTAAGATCCTTGAGCATCCCCATAGGTTTGGCTATGGTACCATTTGCCATCTTTACCACAATGTTAGTAACACTGAGGCGGGGTTTTCCCATGGATTCCCAACAATCTTTTGTAACGATGCTAACTCCCGCACCACCATCAAGAATTCCCTTTATAGTTAATCCCTTGGTAGTGATGGGTAGGGTGGCATTAGACTCGTCGCCTTCAGAATACTGCCCTAATTCGTTAATGGGTACCTCGATCACAGACTCGTGTCCATCTAAGTCAAGTGATTGCACATGATTTTCCTCATCAATCATAATCGAGTCAGGCCTGTTTGGTTGCGCAAACTGCGGTAATCCCGTTCGTAGCTCTCCATTAAGGAATGCTCGAAGTGCAAGGAATAACTCAGGATCTCCATACAGCTTTGCTATGATCGTGGTTCGGACCTCAGAAGACATGAAGTCCACTAGTTTGGCAACATTCATTGGCGTTTTGCAAGGTGTAGGTCCTTGACTAGGAACTGGTGAGGATGGAGTCTCATATTCCTCAATGGGATCAGGTATTCCTTCGTTAAACATCCTTTCCAACAAGAAGGGTGTATGCTCACTTTCTGATGTCCCGTCCTCACTCCCTTCTTGGATGATACTAGATATGGCTAACGGTCTATGGTTCATGTGGGGTGGATGAACTTGCGTGGGAAACACTGTGTCATGAATTTTGATATGCATGGGTTCTGGTTCTAGTTTCCTTTGAGTCTCCTCCACTAAACCTCTTAGATGTTTCACCTGCTCAATCTCGTCTACTGGGTTTGGGTACGTCCCAATCTTCTTTTTACGATTCTTCCCTTTTTGCCCCTGCGGTTTATCTTGGGGGTCTTGGATTGGATTTAGAAACACTTGTGGTGTTTTCAGAGGCTCTTTATGGTTTTCTCTTATTCGGTTTTCATTTGGTTCCATGTTACTGTTTTCTTTGTCGGTCTTTCCCTTTGTGGTATTGGTTCTAGTCTCCATTGTCTCGACTAAATCTGAATCATCCTCGAGGTCATTCATATACACGGGGTCATCTCCTGTTCCTATGTTTGTTTTGGAACTTGGCTTTGAATTTTCCGTATTCTGCGACTTCTTCCTTCGTGTCTTCTTTTTCTTTGCTTGGATAACTGACGCGGTATCTCTCTCTTCGAGGATATGTCCTGGCCCTTGAAGCATGGACCGTGTAATCGCATAAGCGGGTGCGAAGGGTGGTATTGGCGATGTCACACTAGCAATTTCGATCAAATTCAGGGGTGTGATTTTAGGCGCATTTGGGTTATAGGGGCATTGGGCAATCAAGTGATCTATGCCACAACGATTACATGTGAGTATTGGCATTGCAGACGTGCTCCCTTGATTCATTTGCATCTGTGCAGCATTCTTTTGCAGCCTAATAGGGCACTCCGCTACTCGATGTGGTCCACCACACTCGTAGCATTGAAGAGGTGGCCTCCTAGCCTGGGTGTTGATATTTTGACCTCTGGATGCGAGAGCAGCAGCTTGATAAACCGGCTTGACTTGCCCCCAACAATCTTCCATGTAGTATATAGGACACTCTTCCAATGTATCAAGTCCGTAGGCAATACTAGTGTCTATTTCCTCCTCACAGCCATCTGCATAAGCATTTGATGGCTCGCAACCCACTTGGTTCATAGGGGCGACTCTTGGATGCGGGGGCTGCGGTCCTAGCACAGGAGGTGGTAGCGGTGTAGCTTGTACAACATTTTGAGATCTAGGGACCATGTGTTGCGGTAGTTGCTCAACAGGTGGAGCAGGCATCAATACAGGAGCTCGAGGTGCATCCGTCCAGGCTACAGGTGGTCTATTTTCCATCATACGTTTGATCATTAAACAATCCTTAGCTTGGTGATCATACCTACCACATGCGTTGCAAGTTCCATTAAATTTTACTCTAAACGTAGGGCACTCACTAGTGCTATGTGGACCTAAGCAAATGGAACACCATTGTTGCTCCCTTCTTGGATACATGTGACTATTTTGAGGGGGTCGATTATCCTTAAGAGACTCTTGGATTGCCTTGGTGAGGTCTGTCAAGAATGTCTCAAATACCTTTGGCTCATTGGCAATGGGCTTTGCAGTCATGGGTTCATACTCAATGGCTTGTGAGCTAGTGGATCTCGTGTCAGTAGACACCCTCATGCCTGCTATCATCAAGTTGTCCTCTAATTGGATTGCATTGGCAGTGACATCTTCCCAGGTTGTGATACCTCTAATCACTACTCCATTATAGATTCCTTCATTCCTCAACCCTCGGATGAATCGATCAAGCAGTTGGTTATTGTTGAAGCGCTCATTTACAGGACAGCGAGAGTTTAAGTGCTTTAGACGACTAATGAAGTCCCTTACTGACTCTCCTTCCTTACGTTCGGCCTTCTGTAGCTGAGATGCTACACCCCAAAGCACACCTTCTCGTATGTACTCCTTTAGAAACAACCTTCGAAGGGTAGGGTAGATTGTTTTCTCGTCCACCCTTAGGGTCCTATACCAATCTCCAGCCTTCCCACTTAATGTCAAGCTTAAGGCATTGCACTTATGTAGTTTGTTGCGTTCCCCTAAGGAATCACATACTTGTTCAAACACTTCAATGTGTTTCCTAGCATCTTCGTCCCCATTGAATTTTTGCGTGAGTTTGGCAATTTGTACTGCCTTACTTCTAGGCTCTCTATCAGATGCATGACGCATATTTTCCGCGAGAGATCGACCTATGGTTTGAGCAAACGCTGCCAAGTCACCTATGTGAGGAGGCAGGGCTAGTGGAGGTACTCTTGGAATCATATGTGGGAGAGGGACGGGTACCGGTCTTGGCATATGTATAGATGATGCAGGATATGGAACATAACCGGGCATAGGTCCATTCGGATAAGAGCTAGGGAGCGGCACTCGAGGAGCATAAGCAAGTGGTACAATTGGAGGTGTGGGGGCCATGTGTGCATAAGGGGCTAGAGGCACATAGGGTCGAGGCCCCATATTAGGTACTACAACACTAGGTAGTGGCACTGCGCTAACCGTAGATGTCATCGGTACATTCTCTGTTAGGCTTATCCCTGGAGTGAGCACTGTGTTTTCCTTAATAGAGGGTTGAGCCAAGTTAGGGAAGCTAAAGTTTTCGCTCGGAGGCTCAGATTGCATAGAGACCCCAGGTGAAATGACGTAAGATGGGTCCATGGGGCTCATTAGAGGAGTCTCCATTTGTGATAGAGTAGGCTGTTGAGCCTTGCTCGTATCCAGAAATCTCATGGGGCCAGTTGAGAGTATATTTACCCCTCGGTTTTGCCTTTCTGATTGAATAATGCCATGGATAACATTACAGATCATTTTCTGTTGATCTTCGATGCTCATGGCACTAGAAGTGGATTGTACAATCTCTATCCATCCTACATGGTAGGCGTGGCCAGAGTGTAGATCCGTCAACACCTCAGTGTGGAGGTCGTATGTCCAATGATCATTAATGAACAATCCTTCTAGAGTCGACGTGTTAACGGTTTCTTTGAGGTAGAAGCAATGTTGCTCCCCGTGGTTTTACTTGTCACCAACGGTACTCTAGAGGGAACTTCTGAAGGAGGCAGCTCAACAGGGCCTTCTTGGTAAGAAGTTGGTAGGATATCCACATGGACACTCTTTGGGGGTGTGGGGTCCACGTGCGATGTGAAAGGAGAGTCCACTTCCCCACCCCCTTCGTGTGCTTCATTTGCATCAGGTTCCGAGCGAGTAGCTCTACCTAATGTTTCCATGAAACGGCTAAACATACTAGTACTAGGCTGTGGAGCTTCGGGAGGTGCATGGTCTTCTCTCTCAGTGTTTTGGGTAGGGTATGCTTCCATGATTTCTGAGTCGGAGGAGGAATCACTAGCGGCTATTTTAGGGTCTTGGGTGGTGCTACCTTGTGTCCCCGCTGAGGGTCTAGAGCTTATCGTGGATGGGTAATGGGTGTCCGTATGAACAGAGGCACCCTCAATATGCTCGTGTTCTAACACTCGCCCAGAGCGTAAGTGCATGTGCTTTTGATACCCTAAGGTGTCAAAAAGCTGCTCTAGGAGGCCTTGTGACTAGTTTTTAGCGTGTTTTTTGTTTGTTTTTTTGCTAGATTTTTTAGAGCGTGTCGTGGAATGGGCCGTGTGATAGTTCGAAACGAGCGTATCGGTCAGAGGGTCGTGCCGTGCTTTACAGCCCTCCGTTTGGTCACTCTATGTCCTCGGAATCCCTAAAACTGTCAATTTCCAGTAGGGAACTAGGCCCAAACTAGAAAGTCTAAGGGTGCAAGTGGGAAGAGAAAGGAGGAGAGTGGAGGACTTGTCCCACATGCTCTCATTCTCTCTTGAGGGAGTAGGGTATATATATAAGAGTGAGTCTAGTATATATCAGAGGACTGAGGCCTGGGCTTGGGCTTGGGCTTGGGAAAATGATCCCGATCCCGATCTACCTTTTATACAAACCAACCCGTCCGTTTTAAGAGTCACGTTTTTTATTTTCGAAAAATTTCGCCGCACGCTCACTCGCGTTTTTAATTTCCGTTTTTTTTTTTTTTTTGAAATTTTTTTTCCAGATTTTACAGAAATTGAAAACGCAGATATGCAGAAATTTCAGAAAACGCAGAAATTGCAGAAATTGCAGAAAAAACGCAGAAAACGCAGAAAATGCAGAAATTGCAGAAAATTAAAAAAACGCAGAAATGCAGAAAATTGCAGAAATTGAAAACGTCGAACTTGAAAATACAGAAATTGCAGAAATTGAAAAAACGCAGACAATAGCAGAAATTGAAACTTGACAGCAAATGCAGAAAACGCAAAAAACAGAAATCTCCACACACTCCTTCCCTGCCTTTCCTATGATAGAAATTGCACCACAAGGAAGCGTAAAGTGCTAACCGAGCTTAGTGTAGGGCATATCCCCGGCAGCGGCGCCAAAAATGTGCGCTCCTTGCCGCACTGTCGAAGCAAGGGACTTGCCAATACACCGTGTGCGAGCCACAAACGGCTCCAAGCACACAACAAGCCTAAACTAGCAAGCTCAAGAGAACAAAGGGTGTGTCACTCACCGCTCTACGCTCGCCTTCGTGGTGGATTCCTCGCCACGATGAAGAAGAAGCTGCAGTCGTGCCGCGCTCAACCGCTTCGCCGCCGTCGTGCCTTCGTAATGCTCGATCGCACACACACTCTCCCTCTCTCTCTCTCTCTCACACACACACACACAAGGAGGTGAAGAAGAAGAAGATGGAGATGGAGCAAGAGCACTCTTCAATTGCACAAATGAGAGAATGAGTAAAAATTAGGTTTAGTTGGCTTTTATAGGAGCTCACCCCATTCACACTTGGGCGCCCATGCTTAGCCAACTAATCCCTTGAATGTCCAAGTTAAAGTGCGCCTCTCATCGGCGATCACTCTTACCCTTTTCCTATTGGTCCGATAAGCCCGGTACCTGACTCTACCAAATACATAATACGCGTCCATCGTAGGTGATGGGTGTCCGTGAGCCGTGAGGGTTAACAATGACCTAAGTATTGAATCTGCTAAAGGAAAAATTCACTCTTCTTTTGATTGATAAAAGTCTTGTTCTCCCTCAAAGCTTAGAGATGTCGCTTGTGCTCCTCCAAGGACTTGGAGTAGATGATGATATCATCAAAGAATACCTAGTGAACTTACGGTAGGGTCTAAATATTTTCTGCATCAGACGATTGAATGTGGCCGGTGCATTAGTCAAGCCAAAAGGCATGACTAGATATTCATAAAGACCAGACATTGTACGGAACGCGGTCTTTAGGATATCTTTATTCACTATCCTTAGTTGATGATAAAAACTTTTAAGGTTAATCCTATTGAAGTAGGTCAAACCTTCTAGCTTATCAAACAAATGTTCTACCCGTGGTATGGGAAATTTGTTTTTGATAGTGATATGGTTTAGCGCTCGATAGTCCACACACATGCGGTATGTACCATCTTTCTTTTGCACTAGAAGGATTGGAGAACAAAAGGGAGAGGAGATAGGCCTCACCATCCCTTTGTCTACCAATTCTTGTACTTGCCTCATGATCTCCTCTTGTTGAGCTTGGGAAACTTGATAAGGAGGCTTGTTAGGCGGCGAGCTTCTTGGTAGGAGCTCAATTTGATGGTCATCATCCCCTTGTTTTGGAGATAAGTCCATAGGGATATCATCGATGAACACATCTTGGAATCCATTTAGAAAATTAGACAAGTCTAATTTGTCTTGATTCATAACACTTTGTTTTGTTAAAACATTAGCATCATTTAGAGACTCTTTGACAAAAATCATGTATGCAAAAACTGAGCTTTCCATTGACTTATCAAAAGCAGATGAATTTACAAGTGGTATAGTACAACCGGACTCACTAGCATATATATACATGCTCTTTCCCCTGTAGGTGAAGTAGATTCTCCTTTCAGGGAACTTCATGTTGGCAGCCATGCAGTTGAACCATGGTGCCCCTAGGATAACATCCTCATGTTGGAGAGGAAATATGAAAAAGTCTTCTTTGTCGACGTAGCTTTGGACTTGAAGCCTCAACTTCCCAATAAAGGGAGTAACGGAGATTTGCTGTCTCTTGAAACATCCATCGGCAGTTACAATATCTCCCATCTCAAAAGCTTGAATGCCCAAATTAGTAGCCAACTCCATTGATATGGAGTTGTGAGTAGAGCCAGAGTCAAATAAGATAAAGGCATCATGCTCCCTTACTTTTCCCCAAGCATAGGAGAGAGGTGGTCGTGGAAGCTCTAGGAGTCCCATTGCGGGATTTTCTCTTGGGGCAAGAACAATAGCCATGTCCTTGCTCCCCACACAGCCTTTACGGGCTGCATCATATGTAGTGAACCACTCCTTGTGAGGAGTCATATGAAAAGATGCACCTAAGTCAAGAACCCAATCTTGTAAAGCATAGTCATCAATGACAACCAAAAATACAAATTCCATGGTAGATGAAAAATAAATGTCTCCATCAGAATCTTCAACAAAAACATTGTTGATCTCTTCAATCTTTATACTGATTTCTTTAGTCTTGTCTTCTTCCTACTTCTTGTCTTTACCTTTCTCTTGTTTCCACTTTTGACACTCTTTTTTTATGTGACCCTTTTTGTGAGAATGATAGCACTCAATATCTTTTTGGCCATGTGATTTGCTACAAGATTTTCCTCTCTGACTCTGTTTGACCTTTTCCTGTGATTGACCACAAACAACAAAAGCATTGCTTATACCACGAGAAGCATCAAGATTATTCCTGCAAACCTCTTCAGTAAGCAAATTTCCCTGAACATCAGCACATGTTAAATCATCAAGAGGTGCTGAATTACTTATGGCTGTGTAAAAAATATCCCAACTTTCTGGCAACGTAACTAGTAAAAACATTACTTTGATCGAATCGTCGAATTTGACTCCTTACACAGAAAGCTTGAAAATTATGTTGAACTTATTGAGATGGTTGCACATGGATGTGCCCTCATCCATCTTCAAATCAATTAAAACTTTTAACCAATAAACTTGCGACGATGCATTTGCTTCTCATATAGGTCACATAAGTTTTTCCAAATCTCATAGCTAGTCTTTTCCATGTTTACATTGAAGTAGGCAAGCTCATCCAACTCCTGCCAGTTATACTCATCCATATCCTCAGGCTTTATCCCCTTCATCTTTATTGCTCGGATTTGCTTTTTCTGTACTAAGACATTGTAAATTTGTTCCTTCTAAAATGGGAAGTTAGTGCCATCTAACTTCTCAATGTTGAATAAGAGTTCTTTGATGATGAAGCCATCACTTGACAAGGAACAAAAGTGGTAGAGTGTTTTGAGAAAACTTTCTTCTACAAAGTTGAAGAGCACAAAAAATTGGTCAATTATTGTGAGAATTGACCTGAACGAAAACCTTTTGACATACCAAAACACATCTGCAAAAACGCGCTAAAGTTTTTTTGCTTCCCTAACTGTTTCCATGCCGAGCTCTAATGGTGCTCTCTAATCCTCAAGCTCTGATACCAGTTGAAGTGTGCAAGCAAGAGCGTCTGTGTGTGTGCAGATGGAGAAGAGAGAAGAAAAGAGGAGACACAGGTTGTGGTGGACTCCAAACACAATATTGTTTAGGGTTATGAGTCCTTATTGTTTTATGTAGAATGAATGGTTAGTTTTAGTTCTCGGTTAGTGTTCGACTGCCCAACACTTAGGCACGGCACATTGGGTTTTACCACCCAAATACTCTATAGTATGCAGACCTTACAACTCTATGGCTGCAGTGCAGGTAAGGTTTTCCATGTGCTGATTTAGAAGGCCATAGGTATTTGATAAGCAGTAAAAGCAGCACAGGAGCCAAGATCCTATTGATCAAAGCAAAACAAGATCTAGAGAACTCCCAAATATTTATGGATTTTAGCAACTTTATGTATTGCAAACTCAAAGATGAGGTGCAAATAGATGTTCGCAAATTTGAATTAAGTAGCTTTCTAGATATCTGCACAAGTCACCAAACCATACAATTGGTATGTATGCAGTCAGGATCATTACATATGGACTACAATATTCAAATCTAGAGTCGAGAGCCACATATGGAAAACCCAATAGATCAGCCAATAGAAGCAAGACTTATTAGAAAACCAAGCCAGAGGTAGTATAGAGGTCAAGATGGAGCAATCTACAGCCTGATTTTAAGTGTTCTAAAAGAGGATGCTGACATTTTGGCAAGCATTGAAGAAAAAATTCTCAACAAGAGCTTGACATGGATGAGATGATTGAAGTACCACCCATGACAGTGTATTGTTCAGATTGTGGACAGAAAGAAGGACATTTTCAAGAGGACTTTCCCAGAAACCTGAACAACATGGATATAGTAACTACAAAGCAAACTAGAAATGCGAATTTTGATGTAAGTTCATCTAACTCATCATTTTTGGTGCATTCAACTTCTCCCGCATTACCACTAGAAACACTAGTAAAAGCACTGTAAATTTAGAATCGGCATGAAGATGCACATGCACCTAAACGGTTTAAATTGGAACTAGTAGACAACAAATTCATGCATGTATTTAGTCAAAGCACTCAACTATCATCGAAAGCAAACAAAAATTGTCAGGTTTTCAATGATCCTGCATCCACATCGAGTAGTATACAATCACATATGGTTCTAAGGGATACATCAAAGAGAATTCTATTAACATTGTATGACACACATAATTTCTATGCTTATTACGTAGACCAAGATGGGAACTATACACAAAGAACCGGCCAATATTTGAGAGGCCTACATACTAGCTCATAGAATTATGCCCTATGTTAGATTAGGAAGGATGGCTGATTTCTAAGGAAAAAATTCTTTATTGCCCATCCTCTCTAGAGCTGAATGAGATTACCCAAGTGAATCCAAATATCTATCAAGAGCAAAAGTATCACCCACCAGAAGTCAAGGTTCAACATTATAATCCAACGAGTATATATTATGACAAAGATGGACATAGATATAGACAAGTATCTACAATGAACTTAACTCTTGTACCAAGAATCACAACGTCAATTAGAAGCCTTAGAACTTATACCTTGACCTCTTCAAAGAAAAAGTTACAAGACTATATGATTCCTGGAAGCTACCAGCTGACCTAGATTCCATCAAAATCTAACAACAAATGCATGTATGAAGAGCATCAAGGAATAAGGTTTCAACTGACTTCTACAAGTCAATGTCAAAGGCCGACCAACCCAATCGTGTTCAAGAATTTGCACGTGACCAAGCTCACATATGCATATTGAGATGCAAATGGTAATGAATACGAGCAAGTTCATGGCCTTGTACAATCCCATACGGATGGCAAGCCTAAAGTCAAAGATTTTTCCAAGATGATGCAAGCCAGAACATGTGATAGATAGCTCAAAATAAATGGAAGCTAAAGTTTAGAAATCTACACAAAATTCAACACCTAAATTTCCTTCGAAGAGACAAATAATGCCAAAAAGTATAGTGGATCTTCTAAAATCAAAAGTGCCCAAATACAGTGTAAGAAACCCTCACCTAGCAGCCAATCAGGCGTAGCCTGAGCGCTACCAACCAAGAAAGCCACTGTCTTTATCTAGTTTATGAATGCACCTGATGCACAACAAAAGGTCTCAAGAGCCTTCTCACACATGTGAAGGTTGGGCTCCTTACCCTCCAAGTACAAAGCTGAGTCGTCTACAAACTCAACATCCAGTAGCTCGTCACTCTGAATAGGGAGCACTAAGCCATGTAGACCAACCTGCTGTGAAACCAAAAATCTACTCATCACCTCATCATAGAACAAAAAGAGGAAGGGGGCAAGATGGCAGCTCTCTTTGATCAAACGTGTGAGCATGAAGCAATCTCCTCTACCACCTGCCAAAAGTACCTGACTATGTGCCCGTCTGTAAAGAGCTGACACACCTCTAATCCAGGCATTTGAGAAGCCCTTCCTACGTAGAGTTCCCTCCAGTAAAAAAATTGCAAAAAAAGTTCAACCATGCAAAACAACTACAACAAGATCAGTCAATACACACCCCAAGAAGATCAAGTGCGACATTAGTTGTCAAAGGAGGCAAAGCTAGATTTTCAGCTAAACAAAATCCTCATGTCTTTTTGCACTTTGCAAAAATGTGGCCAACCTAATGATCCAACATTCATTAGCTCATGTCTAGAAATAAATGAGCATAATACCGGGGAATCATTTCCACCACTATTTGGATAGACTCATAGATTCTCAAAGTTCATTTTCAAGTGATGACAATAAAAGATGTACGAGATGACATTATATGCCACTAACCTAGGAAGTCCTAGAGATACAAAGTTCAAACGAGATGCAGTCTCAAGGATGAGCAAGAGTGAAAAGAACCCAAAAATTTTCACTAATGGAAGGCAACACAAATTCCTCAAATACAATATAAGTGGAAACAGATGCCAAGATAAAGTGTATTGAAGATGTTTCAGCTTCACCCAACAGAAACACATATGAGCTTGAAGTAGATAAAAAACAATAAATGTAATTAAAACATAGCAGGTAACAACCATGAAATCTTTTGAAAATGAATTATCACCAAGGCATAAGTAAAGAGGATCAAGGTTACAAAAAACTAAAAATAAACTGAAAAAGAAAAGGTCTATCACTCATCACCAATTGAGTCGATGGATACAAGTCCCAGTGAAACACAAAATTTTGAACCACCTTCCATAGAGACACAACTAGATCAAGAAGAGACCTCAATAGAAGAAGGAAAAATCTTCAATAAAACCACTAATAAGGATATCTATAGTCCTCAGTAGTGCAAATGTAGCAAGTGTCAGATGCAATGCTCTACTAGATAAAGAAGCAAAGTGCATTAGGATTTTAGATAGCATCTAGAGAATTTTAGAGATAACTCCTTGCAAGAAAGATAGAAAAGCAATCGTGGGTATGGCTACAAGTCAAATGACTGCTACTCTTAATATCCAAAAGCATGAAGAGTAGGTAAGTTTACACGTAATACTTTTAAAATACATGCCTGCAGATGTCATCATTGGTCATCAATGGTTAGACCAACACAAGAACTACAAAGAAGATACAATGCTATTACTCTCTTTTCCAAGTGGTAGTAAGAAGCTGTTGGTACCACTAAATTTGGAGTCAGAATTCCAAATGTCACAAGAAACACCAACACATCTTACAAACAAAGGTAAAGCTAAATTGGGCCTTCCACCGACTACCGTCACCAATAAATTTATCAACCAATGAAGACAATACATCCCATCAACAATCTTCCAACTTCCACTAGGAGATAAGTCAGAGATGTACTTGAGAATGCCAACATGTACATGAAGATTATGGTCACCTAATCTACTTGAAAATCTCATGACCTTTGAATGGCCATGATGTAGCATTAAACTTTTGGGTTTGTGGCTGATCATGATTTCTTTTAGTGCATGTGTTGAAAAACAAGATAAATACATAGCACAAACAATGGTCTTTTTAAAAGAGTTGTGGCAAAGTCAAGATTTCAATGGTCCATGACGAGAGTCGGCATTGCTATATATTGTAACCTTTGGCTATTTAGAGCCATTTCATTAAAGTTGAATGATCACAGGCTCATTAACTTGGCCTAAAATTGTAAATTTCATTTTAGCTAGTGATTAGACAACTTTTGACCATGCACGAGAGATATTAAATTCAAAATTTGCTTATATAGAAGCATTATCTCTCTCATTTTTGATGTGTATGCATACATTTCTACTAGAGAGCATCATGCAATCAACCAAAGGTACTTTTTCTGTCGGGGTTTTTTCCCTTGGAAAACTTGGGTGATCAAGGCCTTCATATTTAGGCTTTGAATAAAGTTTTATACAGTTTATTGGGGCTTATGTTTCCATTAACGCTTGATTTGAGAGACTTGGCTTTCAATAAAAAAATAAAAAGGCCTCTACAAAATGGATACTCTACTCAAGGATGTTACCATATATGTGGTAGTGATGTGTGTGAACACACTTAGGACCACCACTACATTTTTGCCCTCATTAGGAGGTTTTTTCCCCCATGCATTGTATATACACCCAACACTCTAGGGATCACTTATCTTTCCATTATGTACTAAGCAATATACTCTCCGTTGTGTGCCTTGAGCTTCTTCATCTTCTCCAAGCTGTGTGTGTTTCCCTGCAACCCTTATTCCAACAATTGATATCAAAGTAGGTTGCGTCCTCCCGAGCATAGTTGCCAACACCCGCCTGCTCACTTTCTCCAATTTAGGTGATCTTTGGTGAGCGTCAACAACAAATTGAATTTTTTTTGGAAAAAGGCCTATATAAGGGGCGGTAGGCAGGAGGATCCTATGTTCAGTTACCCTAGGTCTTATAACAAGAGTCACTTTCAAGAAAGAATTGGTCTAAAAAACGTGCAGTTGAATAGGCTTTTGTTGCTACTCAAAGAAATGGTGGTAACTGCAATGTAGCTATTTCTCATGGTTCTTTGGTGAGTAGCAAATCACTTATTGCTAATGCTTCTGTTGGAAGTAACTTTTTTGAGAATTCTGGTTTAAAAGGAAAAAAGAAGATACATTGCCATTATTGCAAGGTTAATGATCACTTGATAAAGCAATGTCCTAAATTGAAGGCAAAAGAGGCCAAGAAGAAAGAGGCTTGTTCCACTACAAAGTGAAGCTATTGTAGAATATTCAGTAAGGAGATTGTGATGCTGATGTAGATGCAGAGTGGGTAGAGTGCACTTATGATCCTTCTATACATGATGCATGTATGCCATTTGTTGAAAATTCACATGTGGTCCTTTGATGGTGGTGCTACAAAGCACATTACTTCACATCATGACTTGTTTACCTCTCTTGAGGATGTCCCTCATGGGAATTTGGTCACTTGTGCCAACAATACCTCTCAATTAATGATCTCAATTTTGGTGATGAAATTTTTGCATATGGAATTTTGTGCCACTAGCTTTATAAGCTCATTTTTATGACAAGTGTAGGCAAAATTTTGCAAATGTAGTTGTGGATTTGAAGGTTCTTTCAGATGCAAAACTTTGGCACGAACATTTTGGACATGTAAATTTTGCCAATCTGCTGCATTTCCATTTTCACCTCTTGAAGCACCTTCAAAGCATGTTTGTGAAGGCTATAATTTGGGTAAGATACAACATTCAAAGTTTCCAAATGATGGTTTAGTAAGGGGATTTTTGTGGACATATGCAAACTCCGTCCTTTGGCAATCACCTATACTTTGTGACTTTCATTGATGATTACTACAGAAGTGTATGGGTGTATCCACTTAAAGCTAAGTCCAAAGTGTTCATGAAACACTTCATCTTCTCTTCATCTTATCTGTCAAATTGTTATGGCTATTTCTAGTTTATGTGGTGAGGAGAAATCTCTTTCTTTTGATGAAGCACATAATTCAAAAAATTGGATGGCTACCATGCAATCAGAATATGATGCACTTATAGGAAATGACACATGGACTTTATGTGATTCTCCTCCAGGCAAAAGGACCATTGGTACAAAGTGGGTTTACAAGTTGAAACTTAAGTCAGATGGTGAGATTTTGATCGCTACAAAGCTCGATTTGTTGCAAAACATTATGAACTTTAGAAAGGCATAGAGTATGAAGAGACTCTTGTTCCAACTTTTTGTATGACTACTATTCATTTTCTATATGCATTCGCAACACACTTTGGATGGGACGTACATCAAACATTGTTACTGCTTTGTTGCATGGTGATATATTTGAGGAGATATATGTAATGCAGCCTCGCGGTTTTGTCAAGAAAGGAAAAGAAGATAAAGTGTGCAAATGTAAGAAAACTTTGTATGGGTTGAAGCAGTGTCCTAATGCTTGGTATGAGACAAGTGACACTCATTTGGTTAAGTGAGGCTTTCAATAGTCCAGCAAAAAGCACTATGAAAAGTGTGAGGGTGATGTATTTCTCATCGTTGTTCTACATGTAGACAATTTGCTGATTACTAATCCAAATGAGATACACATTGCTAAATTCAAGGCTAATCTAAATTCTACTTTCAAGATAAAAGACTTGGGGCTTTTGCATCATTACTTGGGTATACAATTTAAGCAATGTGATGGTGGTATTGCCTTGTGCCAAACAAGCTACATAGAGACATTACTATGTAAGTTTGGCCTTAAGGAATGCAAACCTATTGCTATACCGCTAGAAACATGTTTGAAATTAATTCATGATGCTGATGATCTTGCTGTTGTCACTCTTTATATTGAGTACCTTATTTATGTATGCATTATGATGCCAAATATTAAATTTTCAATCAAACAGGTTAGTAGATTTATGCATAGCCCGGGGTATGAGCATTGGCAAGTTGTCAAGAGGAGTTTTTGCTACTTGAGTGGCTGTTACCATATACATGTGGTAGTGATGTGTGTGAACACACTTAGGACCGCCGGGGAAATTTTTTCCTCACTAGGAGTTTTCCCCCCCGTGCATTGTCTATACGCCCCCCATCACTCTAGGGCTATCTTATCTTTCCATTGCACACTACATAATACACTTTTTGTTGTGTTCCTTAAGCTTCCTTCATCTTCTCCAAGCTGTGTGTGTTTTCCTGCAACCCTAATTTCAACAATTGATATCAGAGCAGGTTGCATTCTCTTGGGCTTAGTTGCCAGTAGCTTCAGCATATGCTGCTCACTTTCTCTGATTTATGTGAGCTTTGGTGAGTATCAGCAGGTCAAAAGTAACTTCAGGTAAGCTCATAGGACTTGGTCTGCTCAGATTTTTGATTCGAGCTCATTTCGGCCTCCGCTTCCACTACAAGCAGTGCTACGCAGGCAAATTTGTCATTTTGTGCAATTTTTTTGTTAGTGCCATTTTTTGCATAACAGGTTCCTTACAAACTTCTATGGTTTGTGCTATGTGGCACGTGTTTTTCCCGCTTTGTTTCTCCTCTTTTTGGGTGATTTTCACATCAGGTGCAACATTTACCATGGCTGAGAACAACACATATGTGTTCAAGATGTTTGCTGCTGAGGAAAGATTGGATGGAGACAATTATCCTATGTGGTCTTATATGATGCAACATGTCCTTGTGTTAAAGGGAGTTTGGAATATCGTGCATGGCATTGATGTATGTCCTGGTTTTGAGGATGTAGGCGATGTTGAGGATGTTGTAGGTTTTGGTGGCAGGATTGCTTCTGCCAGAGCTGCTTTGCCTACGACTGAGAAAGCTTGTTGGGATGTAAACAATGCGTAGGATCATGCTTTGATTGTGTTGTTTGTGAAGCACACTATTACTCCTCATATTCGTTTAGCAAAAGTTGTAAAACAAGCTTGGGATGTTCTGGCTGGTCTTTATGCAAGCTAAAATTGCATTGCTGTGTAAAGAGCTGGAGTTGAAGATTATGCATGAGAAAGATGAGATGGACACTTTCCTTGCTGATGTCAAGGATATCAATGACCAACTTAATTTACAGGCAAAGTTATTTTCGGCAGTTCCCTTGTGCAGACTATTCTTGATACTTTTCTAGATTCTTACCAAACATTTGCTAGTACTTAAAGACTTATGACCCAAGGGAATCCAGAAGTTGTTAAGTTTGATGCATTATGCACATTGCTGTTTTGCAAGTGTCACTTTTTAAAAAAACAAAACTAGATAGAGTGCAATTGAACATACCTTTATTGATGCTCAAAGAAAAGGTGGTAACAACAATGTAGCCACTTGTCATGTTTCTTCTGCAAGTGGTAAATCATTTGTTCCTAATGCTTCTATTGGCAGCAATTCGTTTGGGAATTCTGGTGATAAGGGCAAAAAGAAGATGCATTGCCATTATTGTAAAGCTAATGATCACTTGATCAAGCAATGTCCAAAATTGAAGATAAAAGAGGCTAGATCAACTACCAATACAAGTGCAACTACTATAGAGTGTTATGTGAAAGGAGATTGTGATGCTGATGTAAATGCAGAGTGGGATTTTAGTGCAAAGTGTAATTATGATCTTGCTATCCATGATGCATGCATGTCAATTGCTGCAGATTCATATCTATGGTATTTTGATAGTGGTTCTACAAACCTCATTACCTCACATCGTGATTTTTTTACCTCTCTTGCGTCTGTCCCTCGTGTGAATTCAGTCACTTGTGCCAACAATGCCTCTTATCCGTTTCAAAGAGTTGGAAAGTTTGTGCTTACTGCTACAACTGGTAGCTCTTTTAGACTTGTTGATGCATTGTATGTACTTGGGATCAAGAAGAATCTTTTGTCTGTATTTGTAGTTTCTAGACTTGGTCTTGTAGTCAAATTTGTGGATGACAGATGTACAATACATGATCTCAATTTTGGTAATGAAATTGTTGTATCTGGCATTTTATGCCGTGGGCTATATAAGCACAATTTGTAAGACAAGTGTGGGTAGAATTTTTCAAATGTTGTTGTGGATTCAAAGGCTGTTTTAGATGCAAAACTTTGGCATGCACGTTTTGGGCATCTAAATTTTGCGAGTTTGTTGCGTTTATAGAAACCTTATATGGTTGCTTATTTGCTGCCTCTTGAAGCACCTATCAAACATGTTTGTGAAGGCTGTATTTTGGGTAAGATGCAACCTTCAAAGTTTCCAAAGGATGATTCAGTTAAGGCCACATGTGCAAGTTGCAACTTGTGCATAGTTTGTGGGCCCATGCAAACTTCATCCTGGAAATTACCTTTACTTTGTGACTTTCATTGAGGATTCCTCCATGCATGCATGGGTATATCGGCTTAAAGCAAAGTCCCAAGTGTTTATGTGCTTGAAACAATTTCTAGCTATGGCTAAAAATGTCTCAAAATGCACTATGGGCACCCTCCGTACAGAGGGCGGGAGTATATGTCTCATAAATTTAATGAATTTTTGGCTAGTCGTGGGATAACACCAATGTATACGCCTCAAAAAAAGTTGTCGCTGAAAGGAAAAATAGGTCACTTACAAAAATGGCATTGTTGAAAGGAAAAACAGGTCACTTACAAAAATGGCACAATGTATTGTCAAAAATCAAGCTTTGCCAAATTTGTTTTGGCTTGAGGCCATCATGAGTGCCACTTATGTACATAACAGGTGTCCCACAAAAGCTTTGCAATCTATGACTCCATATGAAGCATGGCATGATAGAAAGCCTCCTATTGAGCAAATGCATGTTTTTGGATGTTTGGCATATGCTTTGGTGCCACAAACACATCACAAAAAATTGGATGATAAGGCTGCCAAATGCATTTTTGTTGGTTATAGTGTTGAAATCAAAGGTTACATGTTGTATCATCTGCAAACAAAGTGTATCTTGGTTTCACGGGATGTTGTGTTTGTGGAAGATTCTATTATAACCCTTGCTATCATGTACTAGAGACAGTAATGTAAGCTCACAAGACATTTATTACACTTTGTTGCCTCTTTTCAGTGGTGAAAGTTTGAATGTAAATTCCAATGAGGCAAATGTGCATCATATGGAGGTTTCTAAAAATGTTACATATCAACTTATTACTGATCCAAATGTACATGATGTACTTGATGAGGAAAGGGTTGAGAATGAGCAGGCTAGACGTATTCCAAAATGAATGTTTCATACTTTGTGTGATAGTAAATTGAATGCACCTTTGTCTAGTCATGCTCGTTCAGGTTCTCTCCATGCATCTTATGCATCAATTTGTTATGCTTGGGCTGTGTCCAACTTATGTGATGTTGAGGAACCTATGTTTTTTGATGAAGCACAGAATTCAAAAAATTTGGATGGCTGCCTTGCAATCAGAATATGATGCACTTATAGAAAATGACACATGAACTTTATGTGGTTTGCCTCATGGCAAAAAGTCCATTGGTACAAAGTGTGTTTACAAGTTGAAACGCAAGCCGGATGGTGAGATTGATTGCTATAAGGCTCAACTTGTTATTGCACAGGGTTATGCACAACAAAAAGGCATAGATTATGAAGAGACTTTTGATCCCACTTGTCGTATCACTACTGTGTGTTTTCTATGTGCATTGTCAACTCATTTTGGTTGGGATGGTCATTGGTCTAACATTGTTACTGCTTTCTTGAATGGTGACATATTTGAGGAAGTTTATGTAACACAGCCTTGTGGTTTTGTCATTAAAGGGAAATCTCCTCGTGCTTGGTATGAGAAGGGGATGATACTCATTTGGTCAAACAAGGCTTTTGCAATAGTCCAACAAAAATCACATTGTATGTAAAGTGTGAGGGTGATGTACTTCTCATTGTGATTCTCAGACAAGTTACATAGAGACATTGATGTGTAAGTTTGGACATGAGGATTGAAAACCTATTGCCGCTCCCATGGAAACAGGTTTGAAATTGAGTCTTCATGATGTTGGTGATCTTACCGATTTCACTCTTTATGAAAATGATGTTGGTTGCCTTTATGTATGCAATACAAGGCTAGATATTCAGTTTGCAGTCTCACTTGTCAACAAATTTATGCAGAGTCTAGGTCTAAGCATTGGCAGGCTATCAAGATGATTTTTTGCTACCTTAATGGCACTTTACATCTTGGCTTGTTTTATCCCAAGTGGGTATCATTGACGCCATATTTACATGCTTTTTTGAACTCAGATTGGGATGGTTGTTTTGACAGGCTAGTGTCCACGAGTGTTTTTTGTTTCATGCATATCATGGTTGAGCAAGAAGAATCCTACTGTGACAACTTAAAATTGTGAGGATGTGTACATGGTTATCTTCACAACTATGGTTGAGTGTGTACGACTCAAACGCCTTACGGCTGATTTGGGTGTTGGACAGGACACTGCCAACACTAGGTACATTGATCGACATAGTGCATTGGTAATTGCGAGCAGCCCAATTTTTCATGCTCGCACAAAGCACATTGAGGTGCATTACCAGTATGTCAGGGAGAGGCTTTTAGTAGGAGAGATCAGCTTGGCTTATGTGCCAACACATGAAAACCTTGTAGAGAATGAATCTCATCAACAAATTCATCAACAAATGAAGACAATACAACCCATCAACAATCTTCTAGCCTCCATAGACACTTCTCAACAGTCACTGAGGATGAGCACTAAAATCGAAAGGGGGGAATGTTAACTGAGCCGATGTTAGTTAACAAAATATGTTAAAGGCCCATGCCGTACAAATGCACATCCAGGACAAATACAAAGCAGCATTAAAGATTAGAGTTAAATATTTTTCACATTTTTCCAAATTGGCCATGTATCATAATTTCTTGATTTATTTCAAGCCATTGTAATAATTGTAAGGTGTTACATGCTCAATGAAAGCTCCAAGCTGTAAAGAATACCTCAGTTAGTGTGCCTAAGCTATGGATACAGTAAGATGCGGAGCCCTAAAGGCCTTGGGCACCCAAGCAATGCACATTTTAACCCTTGGTATATAAGGTAGTGCATAAATGGAATTAAGGGTTTGAGCCTCATTTGTTGAGCCCACTCTTAATGAGAGCTCATGAGGTGTGTGGCTATGGATTCCTCGATCTATTCTTTTCTCATGTGATCCGATTAGCACTAATCAATTCTTAATTATCTTTCTCTATGCCTCTTTCATTCTCTCTTAGAAGTTCGTATGGTGCTTGATTAGATTGATCTTAACTAATTAGTGATTAATCTCACTCTAATATTGTATGATTTCCCTCTATTTCTTGTGTGTGCATGTGGGATTGATTGGAGTGCAGATGCTCAATGTATCTATGTGTGTGCGCCTGTGATTAGTGTGTTGCATGATGGGATTAGTGATGTGTGCATCATTGCAATTACTAATGTATGTGATTGGGTTGATTTGAGGTAAAGAGAAGTGGATGTGGAGATTACCAATATTTGTGGCTTAGCTCCTTCATAGACTAAGAAGTTTACCTTGTAGAGTCACTATTTGGGTTACCATCATTAGTTCACTAATTATCTGAGTGTTTCCATGCCTTAGCTGGGTAGCTCATCACTATGGATTGACATTTATTGTTGGTCATTGGAGCTATGCTATGATGGTACCCCCAATGGCTAGCATGAAGACTAAAGAATGATTACGATGGATAAAATCCTAGTGCCCACAATGATCAACAACAAACACTCTGTCTATCTTTATGGAATCTTGATATTGGATCACTTCATAGAGCCGCATTGACACAATTTGCATCGCCTTTGGGAGAAAACCCTATTCCTTGAGCGAGAGAAAATCCAAAAAAACAAAGACAATGAAAACAATGGCCTTGATAGGAGAGCATTTCATGAGCAATGGATATTGGAGGGATAACAAACTATGTAAGGAGATTGAAAAATTGATTGATTTGAATTTTGAGAGATCAATAATGAAAACAAGAATGAAGGATTTAAGGTGGGATCTAATGCAGAGTATGACAAGGGGAGTGGATTTTGTAGAGACAAAAGCTTTTAAAGTAGCTTCTAAAGACAACAAAAATTGCAACTTAATGTAATTCAGATTTTGCCATTGTACATAGTTGGCTTTAGTGAAGCTTCCAAAGTTTGACATTGTATTGTAACATGCACAACACCTAAAATAAACAACATCCGGCCATAAAGACCCAATTGCAATAAAATGTTTTTTTATCACAATATCAAATTACTCAAAGTACAAAAGTCCTCAAGATGATAGCACTGGTATTCAAAGGTCAGCTAGGTGGATCTTCAAGAACTTCATCCTAAGAATTTGGAGATGTTTCTACGAGAAAGTATAGCTAAAATCTGAAAATGGGATTGTATTGAACCTAGGATTTTCTTGAGCATGTAACCTAAAATATAGTATCTAAGTGTAATCTGAAAAATCTGAAAATGGGATTGTATTGAACCTAAAATCTGCAAATGTCAATGGTCTCCTTGCCATGCTACCTCAAATATAGTATCTAAGTGTTACCAAAAAAAAACATCTAAGTGCCTTCAAGGTCGAGAAAAATTGATGATATAGCTCATTAAGGATAAGTAAGTTTCTACAATGATTCAATATTGGTAGCACCAGCTTCCTTTTGTTGTTGTAATGATAGGCTAGGAGAGGGATAATTTTTATGAGTTCTAGACACACATAGGACTGACTCCTAAGGTTCTCTCTCTCTCTCTCTCTCTATACATACATATATATATATGTGTGTGTGTGTGTGTGTGTGTGTGTGTGTGTGTGTATATATATGTAAGTATGTATATATATACATACACACACACACACATATATATCTACATACATACATATATATACACACACACACATAGATATATGTATATATATATATATATATATATATATATATATATATATATATATATATATATATATATATATAACCAATGTGCACCCAATTGGTCAAATGATTGCAATGGTTGACCAAAATGAATGGACACTGTAACCAAGCATGAAAGATTCATGAGAATCCAAGACTTCAACATTGCACTTAGTACATTGAAACAAATATGGAGCTTGCAAACCAGTTAGAGGCCTAATATTACTTGATTGGTGGCATGCAGGTTGCCATTTATGATAGCAACAAGTGAAGACACCACCCATATATCAGCTTCTAAGTGAAGGGTGTGTGAAATATTTCCTCCACCTTTGTTTTCATGTGCTATGTTCGTTGGCACCGCCTCCGTTAGCTGCTACACACACTAGCTACATGCACCACTAGTAGAACCCATCACCTCCACTACAATGGCCCAAATTGTGAGGATAGGCAAGTGATCCATTAATGCACTTAGCCCTTGGACCTCTCCAACACTCTTTTGTTGTATGGTTACTCTTTGTGTAGTTGTTGATCCCAATTTCCTTTGTCCACCAACTTTGATAATGCTACCACTAGAAGTCCACTACCCGCTTCTATGTTAGCACCCTAATCCTACCTTTGGTGGGTGCCTTTTTCCTCTTCAATCATTACACTACTTGCCTTATTTCAAGATATCTGCTCTAGCATGCATGTATCATTCCCTCTACTCCAACTCACCACCCGTATCGGATGACCTAGAAACACTGCTCATTGACTAGATTGCCTCAACTTTCCTTTGTCTATCCCAATTTTAGTTGGTGCCTCCTTCAAATCCCATAACACCACATGCCATTGCATGGTTTTCCTTGTGGCCACCTCCAATAATTACCTCCATGCATATGTATCTACATTTCCTCCCAAAACCCACTACACCAAGGTCCCTACTATAGTGCAAGGGTCTACGAGCAATTTCTAGTTTGGATGTGTGTAGCACTCTTTCCTACACATGATGTAAAACATCGGTAGATGTTTTATCTTGAAAAGTTGAATTTTCCATGATCAAACTCTTCCTCCTCCTTTTGCAGAGTTTGATCTTGGTTATTTGCTGATTTTTTTCTTTTTTTGAAAGCATAAAGAGGTTATGGTAATATGAGTTTGATTTAAAAGAGAGAAATTGAGCTATATGTGTGTAGAGACGATAATTTTTGAGCTATGGAGTAAGGGAGAGATGGAAATGGTGAAGAAGATGAAATAAGGTATGAAAGGTGCAGGTTTTGGTGAAGGAGGAGGAGGATGAGTGTGTGAGTTGTGTGGAAGTGTGGAAAAGGTAGAAAGGAACCTAGCTCTAATTGAGTGTGTGAGGTAGGCAGTTTGAGGTCCACAAAAATTCCAAAAAAAACACACAAATGAGATCAAAAAATTTTGAAAAAATATGAGTGCATTCTTGAAATCACGTGTTAACTTTTTCATGTAGTACACTTCTTCAAAATCGGATGGGAGCTATTGTTTAAAAAATTAGCAAAAACATGTGTTTTTTGCCCAAAAAGGTCTTTGACTGGGTGCCTTCTTTGTTTTGATTCCCTTTAGCCTTCAAGAGAGTGAACCATGCCTAGGAGAGTGACAAAGGACTACTAAGATATTAATATCCACATGTGGAAAAAGATTTTCCACAAATATATGATATGCATGTGATGAAAAGAAACAAAGTAGTGTATAAATAAATCAAGATACCCAGAGTATAATACAAATAAAAAACAAAAACCAAAAAAATAGAAGACACAAGTGACATGAGAGATCCAAATGAGAGTACTCTCTTGATATTATTTGTGGGGATAAAGAAAAAGTATGTGAAATGTGAAGAGATTTGAGTGATAATAAGTGACGGCGGGGATAGAAGTCATTCTTATGAAATAGTAAAATGTGAATATTTCTCACGTGGAGAAATTTTATTTATTACATTGGTTATATACAAGAAGTATGATGAAGGGTAAGGATGCATGGCATGAATTTTTGTGTTAATAAAACATACACTTAATTGCAAGTATTTACATATTCAATTAAAGATATTTATAAAAATAAATGAAATGCATGAGAAATTTTTTATAAATAGGCCCTTGAATAAAAATAAACTATATACACAAATAGGTCATAATATAGATCCACTTGTTTTTTTGGCTCTCGTAGTTAATAATAAGCTAGAAAAGGATTTTAAATAAAATACGAGAAAAAAATCCCTAGCACGCACACGCCTATGTACAATGTAAGAGCGAGCTTAGCCATCATGCTAAGGTGTTTTTGATGGGTGAAGTGGCTCACTATGGCAATTTTGAATAGCCAAAAGAAATACTACTGTCATTAGCCCTCCCAGGATGATGGTACATTCATGTACCATAAAAAGGCATCTTTTCCAAATAGAGTGGTTTCAAGCCATATTTGATGTTTGGTTAGTCCGCTAGATTTTCATTTTGTAGTGCTTTGTCACCCTCGTTTGAAGTAGTGACATGAACCAAACTACATGACTTACGTGATGATGTAGCTCCTTGATGATGTTTTGGGAAATCCTTTGGTAGAACGCGACTCAAAGAGGGCTTTAGCCGAAACCCATTAACCTTTTTAGTAAGCTCCTTTCCGTCCAAATCCATGAGTTGATAATAGATTGAGTTGAAGGCCTTCTTCATGATGTAGGGACCCTTCTATCTAGTGTTGAACTTCACATCAAAGCGGTTATCAAGGCGATTGTCATACCTTAAGACCAAATCTCCTTCTTTGATGCCTTTGGCCTTCACCTTCTTATCGAGTTTTACCTTTACTTGTGTAGCCTTTCTTTTGTAGCACTCATAGGCCGCTTCTCTCTTCCATTCTAGCTCTACCAAGGTGAGAAGGCAGTCCATCCATGCTTGCTATTTGCCATGTGCTACTTTTTCTTGGAGATGCATGGTTGGAATGTTAAGCTCAATGGCCTGCAAAGCTTCTTGACTATAGACAAGGTGGAAGCGTGTGAAATGTGTCACTTCCTTGTAGGTAGTCCGATAAGCCCACAAAGCTCCATCTAAGAAGTCATCCCATAACTTTGTCTTGTTCTTTACCATCTTCCCGGTGATTCCTGCAATGATGCCATTGGCCTTCTCTACCAAACCATTTGACTGAGGATAGTAGGGTGTGCTATGCTGATGTATAATGTGAAGCTCATAAAAAACTTTTGTGAGCAAGCCCTTCCTAAATCTAGGACCATTATAAAAAACAATCTCCAAAGGTGTGCCAAATCTAATCATGTAGTCTATGGCCACCAAGATGTACAATTTTCCATTTCTAGTCCTAGCTAATGGACCCATAACATCAATGCCCCATTTTTCAAATGGGCCATTTGCAAGGACTAATTGATGTGGACCATGCAACAGGCACTTGTTTCCATTTATTTGACAATTGTGGCAGCTTTTACACCAATGTTGAACGTCAATGTGCAGGCTTGGCCAAACATACCCAGCAAGCAAAAACTTTTTCACAGTGAGTTCTTGTGCAAAATGACCACAACGTGCTTGCTCATGCAAACCTTCAAGAATGGCTAGAAGCTCCTTGGTTGTTGGAATTCTCCTGCAAACTTGGTCTTTTCCTCTTTGGTAGAGAGCACCTTGTAAGAGCAAATAAGAACTTTTCTTCTTCATGAGGCTCCACTTTTAAGCCTTTGTGAAGCCCTCTGGAAACTCACCCTCTAAAATGTAACCCACAATGGGAGCTAGCAACTCCATCCCCTGGTACCTTGGCTACTTTACCACTGCTACTGCCAAGATGACCTGCACTTTACTCTCAACACATGCAACCGCTTTTTGTGCAAGCATATCCACATCTTCATTTTGTTTCCTAGGGATATGATACAATTTCACTTCTTCAAATTGATTGAAGAGTCTACGGATGGCATGAGCCTTCTACCTTAATCTTTCATTCTTACAAGCCCAAATGCCTAGAATTTGCTTCACAATGAGAAGTGCATCCCCTTTTACCATGAGACGCCGTATCGTTTGAGCAACACACATTTGCAAACCAAGGAGTAGTATGTCGTATTTTGCTTCATTGTTGCTCATGGAACCTAGCAAATTTACATGCTCTTTCATACAAATTTCACCACCCTGCTTTTCCTGTGGCCTACCTAAATGCTCCATAATAAAAAAAGGTGAATGCATTAGGTAAACTTTTAGGTGGTGGTAAGGGTAGGGTTTTTATTTCAGGCACCTTGATGTCCCTCTCATGCACTCTATAGGTGAGAATCCCTGATAATTGTGCGCGCACACTATCTTCTACCTTGAAAGTGTATTGGAACTCTTGCAATTCCATGATCCATTTTGAAATCTTGGGACTTAGTCTCATTTGTGCAAAGGAAACAAGTTTTCAGCAGTGAGTATGATAAAAGGTTTTGGCAGAAGGTATGATCTAAACTTTCTCACTGCAAAGACAAGCAAAAGCATCATAGACTCTACTTTTGTGTAATTCTTTTCAAGTGCATTCATGACCCTGCTAGAAAAGTAGACATGCCACATCCTAGTGCTATGTGGATCTTGCTGTAATAAAAAATTGCACCAATTGTTTCCTTCCCAACACTAGAGTTAACAAAGAATGTGTACTCCCAACAAGGAGGCATGAGTGTCTGTAGCTCTAACAAAACCGCTTTTATACAAGAAAAGTAGTCTTCAAGCTCGCTAGACCATGCAAACTCTACCTGTTGTGTCAACTTTTGAAAGGGGTGAAGTAGCTTCGATGCCAAGTGAATGAAGCGTGACATGTACTTCACCTTCTGAATGAATGAAATTACCTCCTTAAGATTCTTTGGTGATGGTAGCTCAATGAGAGCTTTTGCCTTTGCTGGATCCACCTCAATGTCTTTGGAAGAAACCTTGTGACCAAGAAAGTGTAAGACAAGGGAAGCTAGAGCCTGAGAGTCCACCACCCAACCATGTCTAGTCCGGCCTTACTGGTGTCCTGACAATACTCCCCCCTTAAGAAGAGTTTTCGTCCTCAAAAACAAAAGTGGGAAACTTCTTCTCAAGAACACTAATGTTTTCCCAAGTGGCACCTTCTTCAGGTCGGTCTTTCCACTTGATTAAGGCTTGTTGACGTACGTGATGACGTGTACGCAACTCATGATAACCAAGAACACATTCAGGTTCATGCGGTAGGGTAGGAGGTTCAATGAAATCAACCAAAGCTAGTTGGTCAATGATATTGTCGCCTAGCCCGGCCCTGCCCTTGTCTAGTCCGGCCTTGCCGATGTCCTAACAGCAAGATCATTTCATCTTCACCTATGTGGCACTTGTCGGGGTTGAGTTGACCTCCCATGTAATATAGATTCTTCAAGCCTTCTTCTACCTTCTATAGATGCAATGCTTTAGAGCTATAGATACAAAATCCATCTATGAACACTCTAATAGACTTCCCAAAGAATGCTTGAAACACCATGTTCTTGAAATGTTAAAATGTTCCTGGAGCATTTATCAAACCAAACGGCATGACTCTAAAAGCATAACAACCCAAAGAAGTGATGAAGGTTGTTTTCAATTGATTCTCCAATGCAATAACTATTTGGAAGTAACCAGAGTGGCCATCACATACCGTGTACTTTTCTTTACCTGCTACCTCATTAAGAATCTCATCTTGAAATGGGAGGGGAAAGTGATCCCTCTTTTTGCCTCGTTGATCGGTCGATAGTCGACACATACCCTCCACTTGCCATTCTTTTTTGGAGTGACCACAACTACAGAGACCCATTCAAAATTCTCTACAGGGTAGATGAATCCTATTGCTAGAAGCATTCTCACCTCTTTGAGTAGTGCTTGCTCCTTGATGACTCCTAACCTTGTGCTTTAGGTATGGCCTCTGGCTTTAGCTCAATCTTGTGTTGGATGGCATACACTCCACGTACATTTGTGTAATCTTTAGAAAAACTCCTAGGAAACTTTCTTAGCACAATTTTAAACTCCTCTTTTTCCTTCCATGTGAGTGTCTTGGACAACATACTGTCTAACATTTCTTCCTCATGCACACATTCCTTCTCTTGGGGGCTTACTTCCTCCAATCCTTGACAAGTTGTCTCCTTGTTGTTTGGCCTAAATCTTACCCCCATGACTTGAATGGATGACTCCTCCTCCATAGTGCTATTGCTACTTTCTTCTTTTGAGGTGTCATCTGTCCAATCATCCCCGCTTTCACTTTGAGAGGATTCTTCATGGAGCTCTTCTTGATGTTTCCCCTTCATGTCAAAGACAACCTTCTTGTGATTGTCATTCCTGCAAATCAATTTTCCACCTTTCCAATCCTATAAAGCTCGCATTCTCATTGGCCATGGTCTACCTAGGATAAATGGATAGCCATTTCCCTTTGTAGACATAACATAGAAATCAACTGCCTTCTTAACACCAAAATTTTCCACAGAAACATTCTTACAAACTCCCAAGCACATAGCCTTGCTATTATTTGCCATTTTCACTTTGATTTCAGGTGTCTCATGAACATGCATGCCTAGTCTTTGCATGAGGTCCTCTATCATAATGCAAATTTGTGCAACCCCATCCACTAGACCCTTCCTAACTAGTTTTCCTTTGATATAGCAATCTAGCACCGGTCTAATATCCACATCCATTTGAGCTTGTGCAATTTTTATAACATGAACATTTTCTTTTATCCTTCTCCTAGTGCTTACTGCCTTTGTTAACTACCTCTTAACTTGTGGGCACAATGAAAGAAATTGAGGCCGCGATATGCTTGGACCCTTACCTCTCATGTCCTCCATAAGGTTGTAGAAAGCCATAACATGTCCAAGAGGGAAGTCTTGAAGGTTGATGCGATGCCGAGTCCTCGTGGCTTCCTTGGTTTCCTTTGCTTTATTTCCTTGTCCATGGTCACTTTGTGACGTTACACCTTCTTTTTCCTTACCTTTCCTATTTGGTGGATACAACGGAATGTTGCTTAAAAGCCGAATACACACCAAACTTTGTTGTATTCAATCATTTTTTCAAAAGAAGCTATATAATTCTAATGTTGATGATTCTCAAATTGTAATATAGTCTTTCATTCCCTCTTATTCTCTCCGAGCCTACAAACCTTGTAAGTGGCCAAATAGCCGTGGGAAAGGGTCTCAAGTTTATAAGTCAAAACCCTTGGTTTTGGAAGACACATTATCATTATCTTTGGAATTTATTGGACGTTGACAGAGAGCTGCATTGCTGCTACAAATTGTAATCAATCTTTCTCCTTGTCTGGTAATCAAAATTCGACTGTGAATAGCACATTGTGTTCCTTGTCTCTTGCTCTTTAATCTAAGTGTAATCATTCTCAATTTTGTTGTAGTTCGGGACATCTTGTTTGTGAGCTAAATGCATTGGTTGTTTTTTGATGTTTTGACGTTGGAAGAGTGTTTCTAAGCTTAAAGGGAACCTTTTCATGTAGTTCTCTTTCAGTTTTCTATACATTTTTTGGGATGTATCCTGATTTATGTACCTTACCAAATTGTTGCATTCTGAATTCATTTGGATGCCGAAAAGACGTGATGATCTAGAGTAGTGAGATTGGGCATAGACTACTTTTCTGACTAGGAAGTGATATTGATTTGCTATTGTAGATGTATGAACAGTCCTTTAAGTTCACTTCTATGAGCCTGACAATGTCATTGCGTCTCTGTGCCCCATCCCCAGTCACTTCCTTGCATATTGACATTATGTTAGCTCCAAAAAGCTATGCTGCAGACGTCCGTCACAGCGACCCGCTAACATTGGTGCCACTATCAGGGATCACGAACCTTAGGTGGTGAGTGACCTAGTTGTATGAAAAATCCTTTCCAAAATTTTTGACACCCATTTCGTTTACACTTGGACGATAAAGCAACTAGACGTAGGTTTAGTGCTTAGTAGAGATTGGAGTCGAGAACTAGCCAGTACTACTTCTAATGAGAAAAGAAAGCCGTGAGTGAAGTATAAAAAGTATTTCATTCTTTCATTTTCCCATGCTTGAAAAGGACCGTTTCACCATACATTTCTTTGTCATTTTTGTATTGTTTAACTCATTTATGTTTGTGCATATACTCAGTTTGTAGGAGTAGGTTAAGTAAAAAATTTCACCATCAATTGAGGCCAAAAGATTAAGGTTCAAACTGTCCAAAACCTTATTTTGGTACCGAAGACCATAACTCTAAAAAGTTATAAAATTGATGGTCAAAGCTTCAAAGCTGAATTAAACTCAACAAAACCTGGCAAAAGGGGATATACAAGCTTGCAGGAGACAAACTGAGCAGATTTTTTCCAGTTTGCCTGCCCAACATGGATCACGATCCATGTACCTTTTAGGCCAATTGAGTAGAAACTGTCTCCATTGTTTAGAATTGACTCTCAGACACCAGAATCTCGAGTTTGTTCAGAAGCAGGGTGCTAAAAGAACATCCAAATCAAGGAATTGGGTTAAGCTGAACAAAACCGTGAAAATTGAGAAAATTTGGAAAAATTTGAACCTTTATTTGTCCAAATTCAAAAATGGGTGAGAATTGGGTTTTACTAAAGGCAAGGAACCAGCAGGAGAAAAATTCATGACCAAATGTTGCCAAACATGGATCGCGATCCATGTACTCCTAAGAACTGTGAGGGAATTTTTTTTCCAAAAGGGCCCACAACAAAAAAGTGTAAAAACCTGATCAAAACATAAAAAAATAGTTGTTTGCAAAAAACCACAAAGGAGACACAAAATCTTGCTTATGGCCTGGAAAAAGTGGGTCAAATCCAAAAAGATTTGGGAAAAAGTATCACCATAACCACTATTACAAACTCACCAAATCTCATGTCAAACTGATGTCAAACATGGATCGTGATCGATGTACCTTATGGGAACTTTGAGCTGATAATTGACAGGTGGACAAGTGATAAGATTTCAAGTACATTTCCCTAAACAACTCTTCTCAAAAAAGTTCAAAAAGTGGTCAAAAGGGCAAAAGACAACTCAAGGTGAAAACCACTGGAACACACTAGAGGATTGTCTTTTGGTTGGCCTTAAAAAGTCTAAATCTTAGAAAAACCATAAGGCTGACATCAGGGAACTAAAGGGAAGCTGTGTGCTAAGTTTCAGTTCAATCTGCCAACTAGGTACATGGATCGCAACCATGTTCCTCTTACACAGATTGATACAAAACTTGTACCATATCTAGGGAACATCCTAGGGATCCAGTGATCATTTCAAAGCTGAATTGAGACATCCAAAACCAAGCCAAAAGATAGAACTATCAAGCATTTTGAGAAAGTGCCAGAACTAACCTGATTTTAAATCCAAAAATCCATTTTCAAAAATTCTAGTGCCAAATGACCTACTAACCATGCTAATTCAATTGGTACCAAGAAAAGTCAGTTTAGACTCCAAACATGGATCACGATCCATGTTCCTCTCAGTCAATAGTAAGAGCAAAATTTGACCAAAGAGAGAGAGGGTCCCCAAGACCCTGGTGGATTTTCAAAATTGAAATTGGACTTAAATTGTTTATGTTGTGAGAAAATTGTGGAGTATTGAAGTATCTGATTAAATTTTGTTGGTTGAAGGCTTGAATTATCAGGAGCGGATGTAAACTCATAGCCATCAAACATTTTTTGATAGGTTGCAAGTGCTAGAGAGTACGACCCAATAAGTAAGACCAAATTGGGGAATTCAAGTTAGCCAACGAGGTAACAAGGTTTGGATTTTGTAAGATCAATTCTTCATGTATTTGTGGTCAGGAAGATTGTACCGGAATAGGAATTCCAATGTCATAGACCAAGTGAGCAATCACTCAACTGAGGGTAGCATGAATCGGAGACCAATGCATCCTCAAGAAGCTATTATAGAGGAAAGTTTTTCTGATACCTCACTAGAAAGATCATACACCATAATGACTGAGGAATCCAACAAGGTGAAGCCTAAGGAAGGAACTTTCATGGGGGCATGTCCTTCACGACTTGCATCTGACATAAAATTGTTGTATCTAAAATTTCAACTCAAGAATGAGGTTAAAGCCAAAATCTATAAGGATGGAATGGACTGCTATTGTGTTATGTTGGAAAACAATCCAAGTGACTTCAAGGACCTTGTAGATTTGGACTATGACAGAGACATATACTTTGACCGGTAGGGAATGATGTACCTAGTGGTTCACAACCCCTTTATTGTGGACAAATGGGGATTGACTGGCACCAACGACAAGGTAGATGAAGATTTAGTAGATGAACCACCCAAGATGGACAAGCAAAACGCTGTGCTAGGTGCACTAACAAGATAGAGTGGCTTAATACAGACAACATTTATGTGGGGCTATACAAATTCAATATTGGAGAACAAACACTCTAATATAGATGCGATGAACCCCGCATCAAGGAGATGACTGACCACAAAAGACGACACATTTTTACATACATAGAGGGGAGAAGTATCCAAGTGGTCATAATCAATAAGCATGGCAAAAAATACTCTCCAATGGACCGTAAGGAGCTAGAGCGATATACATATTTTGGTGGACCACTCCACCAATACTTTGTAAATTTAGAGGAAGTTAAACCCACGACTACTCAAACAAAACGAGAAATTGGGTATGTAAGTCTAGTAAGAACTAGAGTGGAAGATTCATTTAGGCACCAAGAATTCCCGAACATAGGGCCCATGGGATCAGTGGGGTCTAGGGTTTCTATGAACACACATAGGGGTAGTGTAGCACCTTATTTGACTTACACAACTAGAATCCCTTTGACTATTACACGAGATTGAATAGAATGACCTGATGAACGTATAGCAGAGAGGACACCAATTGTAGTACCAAGGGAAAAATATGAAACTAGAGAGACCATATCAAGAGGACTAGGAATGGTTAGAATGATTGTGGAGTCTAGATGCATGCGACCGTCTTAAGTGGAAAAGTGCATATCCAAAAAGTATAGTGGATTGACAGATCCGTATGCTCTTGTATCAATCTTCAAACAAGCGTTGAGAGCTGAGCATGCAACTAATTTCCATACTGAATATGAAGGATTTGGATTGACCTTAGAAGGAACGGCCTTGACCTGGTTCCAACCATTAAACAACCAAGAATTCCCAAGTATCAAGCAACTTCTTTGAGAATTTGCAGAGGAATTCTTAAAGAGAGGGATTAAGTATAATGCAGTCTCCCAGATCTATGCATTTAGACAAAAGGAGAAGGAATCCTCGCTTTGATTTAAGCAATACATCAGAAGATGCCCTGCTAGAGAACTACCTCAAGATGAGAGACTGTCAGTCCTTCTCATAGAAGAAATGTGAAATGACACTCTCAAAAAAGACTTGCACTTAAAGGCATGTGTTACTTTTGAGCAAGTCACGAAAGAGGCACTGTATTTGGTAAACAAATGTAAGGCATATGGGGAGGTGATGCAGGACACAGACTAAGGGACAAGTAGCACTTCTTCAACCACTAGTGAATCCACAATGAAACTGGGTGGGCAAAACCCAATTGTGCCAGACGTTGATCAAGTGATCGACAAAGTGATGAGAAGGATGAACCAAGGAAACATGACGAACCCAAACACACGACATCAACCCACACGCAAATGTGACACTTGTGGAGGAGATCATCCAACTCAGTGGTGCAACATATAGCCAAGGCTAGGAGCAAATGTACAGCATGTATTGAAGTGGTGTGCTATTGAACAAAAATGGACAAACCATGAGACCCACAAATGTTTCTACAATAGAAACTATGCTAGAGAAAGACAATATGGGCCACCTGGAGGGCAACAATTACCACCCCCTCCAAGATACCAAGTAGGACAAAATAACACAGTCCAATGGCAAGAAAAACCTCAACCTGTGTTGGGACATCAGACTCCTTTACCCCAAGAAAACATAGCCATGGTAAGAATTTCACAATCTATAGAGGCACCTGCGGATCAGAGTATGATCCAAGTAGTTTCCTATTGAAAAGATTCAAACAATTCCTATGAGAGAGGGTTTGATGGAAATGCCTATGCTTTCGAGTGACAAATTCCATGGATAGTTTCTGAAGAGAGTCAGAATCATCATACATAGCACAACAAAAAAAAAAACCATTACTTGGTTGATGAAAATATGCTCATGTTCATGGCAACTCAAAACTAGAAACCTAGGGGATATCCTCCTAGAATTGGACAACCGATGGGTACTCCACAAGCTTTTCCACCACTTGTAGGATCATGCTATGAATGTAGCGATGATCATTGGGCAAGAAGTTGTCCACATAAAGGAGAGTGTATCAAACTCTTTGGGTACTGTGAGGGGTGTACAAATGACCATCTCATCCACATTGTCCAAAAAATCATGATAACAAAAGAAAAGCTACCATGAGCAAAATCGGAATTGTACCAAGCACAAGTGGATCAAAAATAGAACCAACCATTTCAATATATGCAGTAACTAGATCACAAGCACAAGAGGCTGCAAGGAACATAAAAGTGAAATCAGCTTTGGAAACCAAATTGCAGTAAACAGAGGAACAATTGAGAATGGAAAGGGACCTTAAAGAAGAGGGTGATGTAGTAAAACCATCAATAATATAGTCAAGAGGATCTGTCTTGGTGGACAAGGTCTTTGAACCATTGGATGCGATAGTGAAATCTTATGAAGCTAGGTTAAAACCCAACCAAACCCAGGAGCACAGATGGTTAATGGATCCTCACCCAGGGTATGAAAAAGAGAGGTTGAAGATGTGCAAGGAGCTCATCCAGGCAGCTCAAGCTCTTATGGAACCACCTATTCCAATTGCTCCAAGGACCAAGGTGTTGATTCTCAAAAAAATCCAAGAGTTTAAGGAGCAAGGTATCAAAGATAAAGACAAAAAAGAATCGGAAATTGAAACGACCTTGGATACGAGGATGTCAGCCAATACAATAGGTGGGGTGTATTCACAGGCAGCTATGCTAATTCTTGAAGTGGAAGAACCATGGTCACAAGATATGTGGGAGGATATCAGAAACAAAAAATATAAAAGCGCAATGCTTTAGTTAGCTCATATCACTGAGATCCATCTAGAACATGAGCTCTACCTAAATCATATCCGATCATTGTATGGTGATGCAAGTATAAAAATATCGGAAGACAACAAATACCAGTCCTTGAAGATGTTACCTTCATTCATTGGCAACCAAGAAACCAGATCAGAAGTAAGGAAAGTACCATCTCAATGGAAATCTAGTCCTAAGATGATGGATATCAAAACTCTTCATGAGATGATGTCATCCCCTATCCGTTATATGCTAACTCTATCTGAGTTACTGCATGTAAGAATTCATCTTTGGGAATAGGTGGAATTTTTTTTGGAGAAAATAGGGCTGGTAATTTTGCCACCAATTGTTTTTCCAAAAACACCAAATAACTAGACCTCAAAACAAACTAAACAGAAGCCAATACCAGTGAATAGGGTGGGAGACTACTGTGAAGGAGAATAAGGGAACACGACCTTGCCCGTGTAGTACAAGGGGGTAACAAATGGTTGCTATATTGGATAGTGGAGCCGGAGTTGCCATAGCAACCAAGACAATGTGGGAAAAATGGAAAAAGCTTGCTCTAAGGAAAACTAGAACGAAACTACAATTAGCGGATGGGTACCTGGAGAGATCTATTGGCATATTAGAGAAAATCGTAGTAACCTCTTGTGGAATTGCATATGAACACACCTAAGGAAAATCAGATTGAAAACCAAAAATGGAAAAATCCTGCTATAAGGAAAACCAGAATGAAATTACAATTAGCGGATGGGTACTTGGAGAGACCTACTGGAATATTAGAGAAAATTGTAGTAACCTCTTGTGGAATCACATATGAACACACCTTCGCTATTATGAATTTTGATGAGAGCAGCATTTTGATATCATATTGGGCAGACCATTTATGTGTCATCTCAAAATGGTACAAGATTGGGGATATGACTATATCTACTTAAGACACAAGGATGTCACTATGAAGATCAATGTCATAGATCATAGTTATAGAGATGTGGAACGAACCCCAAGAGAAGAATTAAAGTCCACAAGTGACCAGGAAGGAGAAGTATCTACTTGGCTGCAAAACAAAGCTCACAATTGGATGTGTGAAGCTTCTGAGGGTGGCAGTTTGGAAAAAGAGCATTGTATTCACGATAGGTCAGTACAAGACGAGGCATATGTACCAAATCCTTTGTCGAAAGAGATGTTTGAACCTTTTGGATGGCAGCAGATACTGGCAACTTGATGTATGTGTGAATGAGATGACACTGACTAAATTTTGTGATGAGGAAGGATATGATATCATTCCATTCCAGATGATGAGTGTCAGCCTAAATCCAAAATTAGGATCAAAAGTCCCTGACATGGAGGGAGTTGCAGATTGACGATGCATAGTGGATGAGATCTCCGTAAGGGACCTTGATCAAACTAATGAGGAAGCATTCGAAGACTCCATTGACAAGCCTATAGAAGACAACACAGATGACGAGCTTTCTAGTAGCTCAGACCACGACATCAAATGAAAGGATCGACAAGTGGTCTACTATGATTTTCCAAACCAAAAACCTCAAAGACAGCGTAGATATCTAAATAGACGCATGAACAAACGAAATAAAACAAAAGAAATTTTGTACCTCTTTTAGACAACAAAACACGTTATTTGAGGCTGGTTCAAGCAAATGATTGCCTTAAAGATGAGATATCGAAGAGGTTCATGAAACCCGACTCAAAAAAAAAGGAAAACCATACAAAAATCATAAGAGAAAAGTATCTCTGAGAAGTCAACAAAATTATGCAAAACAAAGCGCAAACACAAATACAATGAATTAAAACAAAATTTGAAAGAAGTAACTGAGTTGGAAACTGACGATGAATCAAACGATGATAAGTTTGATGCACCTTCCCACTACAAACGATATACTATTCAAGACAGAAAAATTGTAGTGCGGAAGCCCAAACGAGATCCAAAAGAGCCTAGAACCTCATATAATGGACTAAAAAAGTGAAATGTATAAAGTTAACAGAACCAAGCGCGGAACCTAAACCGGCATACATTGCCACGGACCTCATGGAATAAGAAGATCAGCTATTGATAGCAACACTCGGACGACACAAAGATGTGTTTGCTTGGTTATGCAAAGACCAAAAGGGAATAGATCCAAAGATTTGTCAACAAACAGATACCCCTTAAAAGTGATGCTAGATCCTGTAGACAGCATCCTTATACGTACAATGAGACTTTTGCCAAAAAAATTAAGGAGGAGATAGACAAACTAAATAATGCAGAGTTCATCTATGAGATTGAACACACAGATTGGGTGTCCCCAATTGTGGTTGTACCCAAAAAGAATGGGAAATTACGAGTTTGTGTGAACGCCAAACAGGTAAATGCTACCACCATCAGGGAAAACTATCCACTACCAATAACAGACCACGTTATTGAAAGAGTTGTAGGGAAGGAGGCTTATAGTTTTTTAGATGGGTTCTCAGGCTACAATCAATTGACCATAAAACCTCAAGATCAACATAAGATAGCTTTTGCAACAGAGTGGGGCATATTTGCATATAGATTAATGCCTTTTGGCATGACCAATGCCCCTGCCACTTTTTAAAGACTAGTGAGTCATGCATTCAAGGAATATCTCAAGAAATTTTTAAAGATATATATGGATGATCATTGTGTGCATTCCCAGTTGAGAAGTGAACACATAACACACCTAGAGAAAGTCTTCAAAAAGTGTAGAACTTATTGTATTTGCTTAAACCCTAAAAAATGTGTCTTTATGGTAAGACAAGGTAAAATCTTGGGCCATATTGTGTCCAAAAACGGGATTTCCACTGATCAAGATAAAATACAAATAATTACTGCACTGTTGAGACCAATCAAAATAAAAGAAGTGCAAAAATTTATACTGTAATAGCTAAGCCTATGTATGCCCTCATTTTTGCTAAGTTTGAGTGGACGAAAGAATGTGAGAAGGCTTTTCACAAATTGAAGCAAGGATTAATTTTTGCTTTAATTTTGCAAGCCCCCAATTGGAACAAGATCTTCCATGTTCATGTAGATGCATCAGCCTATGCCATAGGGTGCATATTAGCCCAACCAAGAGAGAAGAAAATGGATTTTCTTATTTACTACTCTACTAGGCATCTAAACAACGTAGAGAAAAATTATACCACTATGGAGAGAGAAGGTCTAGGAATGATATATGCTGTCAAAAAATTTAGACATTACCTTCTTGCAAACAAGTTTGTTTTCTTTGTAGATCACCAAGCAACAGTTGTATCCAGTAAAAAAACCTTGCAACATTGAAAGGATTGTTCACTGGTTTATCATATTGCTAGAGTTTTATTTCATAATAGTAATAAAAAAGGGGACTACACACAAGCGAGTAGATCATCTTTCAAGACTGCTCCATGGGGAAGCACCTGAAAGTGTTGATGATGATCTTCGAGATTTGTACTTGTTTAATATCAAAATGGTTCCAAGGTGGAGTGAAAAGGTCATCCCTCTACTCACAACATGATCATTACAGGTAGAAAGACAACCATCAATCATACATCTTTAGCTGGACGAATTTACAAGAAAGGTAAGGATGAGATTTTGAGACTATGTGTAAAGTCGTACGAGAACGAATACTACCTCAAAATGGCTCATATACAACACACAGGGTTTCACAATGGAAAAACACAAACATACCAAAGACTAAAGAGACTCAAGGTCTACTAGAAAAACATGGAAAACAGTGTCCGTAATTACGTAAAATCATGTGAAACCTGTAAAAAGCAATTGCCAGTGGAACATGCCAACCTATTTTGAGTAATATAAGCGCCCAAATGGAGTACTTACATAATCAAGTACTTAAAAACCAAGACCTTCCCAGAGGGATGGGGTAAGGCACAAATGGGAACTGTAGAGGAAGAAGCAAATCACTATTTGTTGATTGCAAACCAACTATATAGGCGGGGAAAGGACAATCAATTATGATTGTGTGCTAATGAAAGAAAATATTTCTCTATCCTAGAACAAGCACACTCGTGCATACTAGGGGGACATTTTTCTACTGATAAAACTGCAACGCTAGTACTTCATGCAGGAATATGGTGGCCAACATTGTTTAGAGATGCGGAGGCATATGTCAAAAGGTGTGATGAATGTTAACGCACAAAAGCACCTCTGCAAAGAGATGAAATTCCATTACGATCGATGATGGGAGTATGAGGCTTTGCCAAGTGGGGCATAGATTTTATAGGCCCCATCATACCTCTTGCATACATGATGCACTCACAATACATCATAGTAGCCACAAATTATTTGACCAAATGGGTGGAAGCAAAAGAGGAATTGTGAGTGATAGAGGAACACACTTTGTAAACAACATCATCAAAAGTTTACTTGAAAAATTCATGGTGATCATCACAAATCAGCACCTTATCACCCCCAAGCTAATGGACAAGCCAAGAGTACCAACAAAATCTTATGCACGGTGCTCACCAAAATAGTGAGTGACTCAAGAACTGATTGGGACCAAAAGCTACGCTCATCATTATGGGCTTACAAGGTCGCATTTAAAACTTCCATAGGAACCACTCCATTTAACCTTGTGTTTGGGATTAATGCAATTCTATCCATGGAATTATTGATTAAATACACTTCGAGTCGCAACATAGTTAGGATGGACAGGACATGAACTATCTGAAAGACTTGACATCTTGGAGCAATTAGATGAAACCAGAATGAGAGTAGTAGCAGAAATATATGCTCAAAAACAAAAAATGAAAGCTTTCCATGATCAACATGTGAGTAGCAAGGGGTTCCAAAAAGGTTATACCCTAAAGAAACACTCCAAAAAACTCAAAAAGGGAGGGATGGGGCCTTTAGTAATACATGATATATTGCAAAGTGGCACCATCAAGCTTGCAACATTGGCAGGTGAGGAGATGCCTAATTGAATAAGTGGCTGCAGGTTGAAGAAATATATTCTCCCACTGACACCAGAAGAGCTCCAAACCATTCATGCAGCAAACCAGAGAAGAAATTGAGCCCATGCCATTCAGGAGCAGGCTAAGGAAGAGGCCAAGATCAGAATATTAAAGCGGAAGGAGCTAGAAAACCGTCAAAGAAATTGCCAACAGAACAATTGCATCAATTCTCCTCCAATAGCATCCATACAAATGGAGCCTACATGGCTAAGTGGCATAGATCTACAAATTTTGTTGCAACTTGCTGATGGTATCACTGAGAAAGCATTAGTGGACACTGGGGAAAGAGAAAATGTCATCAACTACTCCACCTTTCTGAAATTGACAAGGGAACCTTTATTGCCAAATAATATTTGTGGGTTTAAAGTGGACAACAAAGGAACAATGAATAGCTTGGGACATGTCAATTTACCAATATCTATTGATGGAACAATTTATCCTCATCAATTTCATGTGATTGCGGATACAGACCTTAATGAAGCAATTATTATGGGAGTGCCGTGGATGCGCACTTATAAAGCCACACCAAATTGGTAGGATAATACCTTACAACTCATGCTAAATGATAAATCTTTTGCCACACCATTTGTACAATCAAATTACCTATGGGAACCTCTTCAGTCAACCGTTGCTCCAATACCACGATGTTATCAAAAGGTGGCCAAGAAAATATGTTTAAAAAAGTCCATTATGCAAACCCATCAAAAGATATTATGGATACCCAAATGACATTGTACTGAAATTCAACCTACGCTACACCAATCAAACCCAAACCCCACCCAACCACCAAAAGCTCCAACTTTTGTCAAGCAAACAAGGTCAATACAATCACACCATCGACAACCAAAATAAGTCATTTGGAATGGAAACAGAAACCAACTCGCCAATTGGATGACTCAAACTTGAAGTCCAATTCAAAGCAATTTCAGTGGCGCCCAAAAAAGAGCCATCACTCAAAAGACAATGCAGATATGGAAACAAAGATTCCCAGCAAAAATATTATCATGGAATTGTATGCGAGTCATATTTTTTCCCTCACACTACATGCAAACCTTTGAGGAGGCATTCATGATAGGATTCTTTGAAGTCGACTCCTCCATCTTTAATCCCATGACCAAAGATTTACCAGCTCAACATATCGCGTATCCGAGCACTCTCAACAGTGATCCTTTCAAAGAGCAGGCAACAAAATTGGAAATCGAGGCAAGGATAGAGAAATTTAGGCGGCTCATAGGGACACTGAAAAAGAGACTGATCAACTACTAAAGGTAACAATCAAATGCAGATTGCACGAGGACGTGCAATGAATAGGAAGGGGGGAATGTTTGGTAGCTATTGATGATTCTCAAATTGTAATATAGTCTATCATTCCCTCTTATTCTCTCCAAGCCTATATACCTTGGAAGAGGCCAAATGGCCGTGGGAAAGGGCTCCAAGTTTTTAAGTCAAAACTCTTAGTTTTGAAAGACACGTTATCATTATATTTGGGATTTATTGGACGTCGATTGAGAGTAGCTGCATTGCTACTATTGTAATCAATCTTTCTCCTTGTCTGGTAATCAGAATTTGATTTTGAATAGCACATTGTGTTTTTTGTATCTTGCTCTTTAATCTAAGTGTATTCATTCTCAATTCTATTGTAGTTCACGACATCTTGTCTGTGAGCTAAATGTATTGATTTGAGGTCTTAAAACGTTGTTTTTTTATGTTTTGGCCTTGGAAGAGTGTTTCTAAGCTTGAAGGGAACCTTTTCGTGTAGTTATGTTTCAATTTTCTATACATTTTTTGGGATGGATCGTGATTTATGTACCTTCCCAAATGACTGCATAACTTGGTAGGAATTTTCCCTTAGGCGTTGTAACACCTCTCCTTAAGTTTCATTGCATTCCAAATTCATTTGAATTCCGAAAAGGGGTGAGATTGGACATAGACTGATTTTTTGACTAGGAAGTGATTGATATGCTATTGTAGATGTATGAACAGTCCTTTAGGTTCACTTCTATAAAACTTACGATCTCATTGAGTCTCCGTGCATCACATGTCACTTCCTTGCATATTGACATTATGTTAGTACCAAAAAGCTATGCTACAGATATCCATCGCGGTGACCCGCTAACATTTTCCACGCCCATGTTTGATGCCATTTGCTTCAATGTCACCCTCTTTGGCTTGTGTGACTTCTACAACATTCATATTTGGGCCAGGCAAAGGTGGCATTCCCTCCACTCCTCATGGTGGAGGTCAAGCAGCATTTGGTCTTTGAAAAAGCACAGGTTGTTGGCTAGTGCCTTCACCTGCATTCATTGGATAATTCAAGTTAGGCCTCCCTGTCTCCCCACATGGCCAAGGACAACTATACATCGCATGCCCAGATTCTTCGAAATTCCAACATTGCAAGACTCTCCTAGGTCGTGGATCTCGCTCTTCTAACATCTTTGCTTGTACCTTTGGACTTACAACTTGTGCAAGGTGAATTGATAGGTTGCTTAAAGATTCATTTAATTTCTCAATCACTTCAGCCGTTACCTCAAGAAGCTCCCTAGATGTCGATGCTTGTGACTTATCTTTGGGTCTAGAACCTTTTATTGGAACCTCTCCCCTTAGGCACTTGAGTTTCCTATACTTCTTGGAAGCTCTAGTTTCAGCTACATCGTAGGTGGCAGGTGCACCCGCCTCCACCTTTACCTTAAGATAAAGAAAGAGCCAGCTATGAACCTCTCCTTCTTTAGAAATCCTGCACCATCGCAACATTTCGTATCCATAGAGCCCAAAGACATAGAAATTCCTGCTTGTACAAGTAGTAGTCATCTAAGTATATTTGCTTATGAGAAACAATGTCTTGCCATAGTTTTTGAGTTTTTTGGGGATCAAATAAGTATCTCTTGAAATGATCCACAACCTGCATGTTATTCCCCTAAACTTCCTCAGGCAAAGAGTCAAACCAAGTGCTAGCACCTATCCTAAGGACCACCTCAAACATTTCTACACATTCTTGATCAATTACTATCCTCTTGATACGGCAAGACATCTTGAAATTTGCTAAAAATAATTTTGCATCCTCCCCAAGCTCTCTAAAGAATAAGGGGTAGCCACTCATTTGCCTAGTTGTATCCATGTTTCAAGAAAAAGGACACAAAGCTAATTGCACTCAAAAAATTGGTTTTTCCTTTTCTTTTCTTTTTTCAAAATCACAATTCAAAGTAGAATGAAAAATGTACACATCAAAGCTTAGATCATAGCGAATCAATGGCAAAATGAACGGATTGACTGAGGCATTGATAGATTCTACTTGCCTAGGTCCAAACATACGATGGAAAACACGTTGGAATTGTAACTTTGTACCAACTATTACATGCACATCTTGCCTAGACAAAGAAATGAATGTACGAGGTAGGCAACAAGAAGAGCAACCTCTAGACACCCTTCAGGCTCCCGTGCTGCTCAATGGGGCTGGGGCACAAAACAACACAAACCAAAACAATAAACCCACATCCAAAACCCAACTACACAAGGGGCACCACCTAGTTTGAGAGCGAACTAGGATGCAAAAGAGGAGAATTGTAGAGCAAACCCACAATCGAGCAAGAGATATGCACTAACTCCTTACACCAATGCAACACACCCACACACTAAAACACAAAAGAGAGAGAGCAAGAGAGAGAGAGCAAGAGAGAGAGAGAGAGAGAGAGAGAGAGAGAGAGAGAGAGAGAGAGAGAGAGATTGTCTACAATTTAGCTTCAACCTTATGATTTGCACAAGCAGGTACTAGATCTTGGGGATTCAAGTGACAACACTTAAGATTTGGTTATAGCACTATGCACTAGTACATTGTCTTAGGGTGGAGCCCTCTCACCATCCACCCTCTTACAATGGTAGCCAATGCAACAACCAAATCAATGAATCACAAGCGCAAGCAACAAGAAAACAACCTTCAATGAACAAGTTACCTTATGGAACCGAGGGGGATTTTATATTTGCAAACTTTTGTTTTTGAGCTTTTGGAGTTGAAACATTATTTTTGAGCTTTTTAATGCTCGTATGATACTAATGATAATTTTAAATTATTGTGGCATGAGAAAAGTCTTCATTAGATTGTACAATTCTTCAATCACCAAACGATTAAATGTAACATGCATGCCTATTGGATACGATGGAGATCCAAGATTGACATTTCATCTTGGTTCCATCTCTTTTAGAGGTCTGATAGGAGCTAGACCCCCCTAAACTTGCTTGTGGCACATCTCTTATTAGCGTGAAACGCAACTTTAAAAAAAAGAACCATTTCTAATAAGTTTTGATTGAATATCATATTCTAGCAAACAACATAGTTTAGAGATTGTTTTTTGATCTTACGTGTATTTGGACTGAATATCATGCTTAGTATTGTTTTTCAAAAAGAGGGGATATCCGTCAATTGAGAGTTTGAAGTCGTAGGGAAAGGGAGGTCGAGAATGAAGAGGGAGGAGAGACTTGGCAAAGAGAGGTATGAGGGCCAAGAGGGGAGTGTGCATTGTGCAGAGAAATCCTTGACTTAGCCTTGTCCTTGTGTTTATGGTCAAAGATCAATACCGAATGTTTTTGTGAACTACAAGGTGTAAAATGCGCATCAGATGTTCCAAAGGGATAGTGTAAATGCATGGAAATGTTTCAAGTAGAAACTACTAGCTATGAAATTTGGAGTTTGACATGAAGCATTTCTCTTGTTGAGTTTTTTGAAATATGAATTTCATGAGAAACATGTTTTAGAGATGGTCATATCGTATGCCTAGGGGCCGTTATAGATGGAGGGAAAAGGGGTTGTTGCCTCCAAAGGATGCTAGTTTTATATGCTCTAATAGTTAAAGGAGAGCAAAAAAAAAAACATTATTCAAATCTTTAAAAGCAGTATGTCCATAGTTGGTGTACAAATTAGGGAGGAGGCCATGTGATGTAAGGTTTTAATTTTATACTATTATATGTTGTCTTGCAGAAAAAAATCTTACACCAATCATGTTGAGATGTCTTAGAGGCATAGGCAACTATAGTCTTCTATGCTCTAGCAATCAAGGGAGAGAAAAAGCAAAAACAATGCTCAGATCAAAGCTTTAATGTGTTTAGAATGGATGTAGAGAAAGGGCTTCTCCTTGAATAGGGTGACTTTTTCTAGCTAATAAAAAGCATGTGGCAATGTAGAAGACAAGCATTTGGGGGAACTAGTTTATGAATAAATTTATAGACAAGGATTGCTAGGAAGAAAATACTACACTTGGCAACATAACAATTGATATGTATACGAGATGTGGTATATGTGATATCATGAAACAAGATCTGCTGGGGGAGGGAGCCGTGCTTGGAAATGCTTTAGTGGACATGTATGCCAAATGGGGTGGTCTAGTAAAGACAACACAAGTCCTCGATGATGAGTTGCCTGAGAGAGAGAGAGAGAGAGAGAGAGAGAGAGAGAGAGAGAGAGAGAGAGAGAGAGAGAACAATTGATATGTATATGAGATGTGGTATATGTGATAACATGTCATAAAATCTAATATCTAATATCTAACCAACCCAAATGATTCTCTCATATTAAACTGATCACTTAATGTGGGATAATAAACGGGAACAAGGGTTAAGATATAGACATGTGCTTATAGATCTATCTCAACATGGGGCAAATGGTAAAGGGGCCCAAATGAGAGATGGTCTATCAAAGAGCAAGGCTGACCAATGGAGCATAAGACCTTAGGGTTAGCTTCATTGAAGACCTCCAATAATGTGTGTAAAAGTCCTTTGACCTTAGGTAAGCTAGGGCTGACCTTGAGGCGCGGGAACCCGACCCAGTTCGAGGTGCTTGTCCTGCTTGTCATGCTTGATGACTAAGGTGCTTGAGGTGCTTGATGATTGAGGTTCTTGAGATGCTTGAGGTGCTTAATTATTGAGATGCTTGAGGTGCTTGACATGCTTGAGAGGCTAGGGTTGCACTTAAGGTGAGAACCTAGCCCAAGCTTAAAGTGCTTAACGGCCAAGCTTGTGGTGGAAACTGGGCCTATGTATGAGGGTCCTGAGGTGTCAAAAAGTCAAATATTAAATCCCTACAAGGAGGGGGTGAGCCCTACATGAGGGGGGATGAGAGAGAACACCCACACACTCACACAAGGCATGCATGGTACAAAGAAAGCAAGAGGGACACTTGTCAAGTTCCTCCTCAAGTTGCCCTCATGGTGTGCCTGAAGCCTATTGGTTGGCCACCCAAGGGGTCCAATAATAATTTAGGAGATTTAATTAATTGATTTATAATTTATATAGCCCTCTCTCTCAAAGGGGAAATGGGGACACTTGTCTCAAGGCTACCCTTGCTGCTTGTAATGCCTCCTGCTTGTGGTTGGCTAGGCCTGGAGGGGTCCAATGAGCTTCACGCATGAGCTACAAGGGGGGGTCGACCCAAGCAAGCTAGGGGGTTGCTTAGGGGGTATACTCACCCACACACACTCACAAACACTCTCATTGTGTGCTATGCAAAGTGCAAGAGCTCCCTCTCCTTCTCCAAGCAAGTAGAGGTTGAGAGCCTACACCAACACTCTTGGATATGGAGTGCAAATCCAACCAAGAGCCATGCTTCAATGCTTAAGCTTGCCATCTCCTTCTTCTTCATTACTATGCTATTATATATGCTAGCAACAAGAGTTATGATAAGTGAGGAACTAATTCTTTCTCTACGAAATGTTTCTTCTTCCTCTTCCCTACCCTCATTCCCTGCTAGCTCTCTCCACCTTCGAAGGTGTTTGAGGTCTTGGGACTGAGGCTTGGGATAGTTAAAGCTTTCTTCAAGTTTATGTTATGTTTGTGATGCATGAAGCTTTCTATCTTCATTGCATCACCTAGGTCACAAGGAACACAAAGATTGTATTGTAACAAGTCTCTCTTAATGGTAGAAATCATAATACAAATGCCTATTGGAGGGGGGACCGGATCCACATAAATCCGGTCCTCAACTATTGTCATGTTCTCTAAATTCTCTCTCTTGCAAAAGTATTGTTCATGCCAAGTTAACTACTTGCTATGATTATGTTGCTATATTCACTTATGTTCACTCGCTATGCTCACAAAGTCATTTCTCAAAAGTACTTTCATTAATTTCCGCTACTCTCAAATTAAATAGGCCAATTCCATTACATAACATGAAACAAGATTTTCTGGGGGAGGGAGCGGTGCTTGGCAATGCTTTAGTGGACATGTATGCCAAATGCGGTGGTCTAGTAAAGACAACACAAGTCCTCGATGATGAGTTGCCTGAGAGATAGAGAGATAGATAGATAGATAGATAGAGAGAGAGAGAGAGAGAGAGAGAGAGAGAGGGAGAGAGAGAGATTGAACGAAATGAAATATTATATTATACGTCTTCAAGAGGCCAAAAAGACCTATGAGAACAAATTGATACAATCTTAGTGGATCCAATGTCTGGGTACAAAAATAAAACTAAAGGGAAAGACTAAAATTATCGTCATATCATCAATGCTTGAGAATGCATGGCATTGGGCGTTGTCAAAAAAAGTATTGCGTCGATTGTTGAAGAGATTTGTCAATGTGCACCTCTATAAATAGTCATATTGGGCCTCTCCCATGTCGAACTACAACAGTCTTGGTCCTATGATGGAACCTCCATCAATGTTGTTGTCGCCCTTGTATACCTTGGGTGTCTAGCTCTCCCAGGCTCAATGGCTCTATGAGCTAATATACCTTTGGTATAACTGGGCTTTGAAGTTTTCTATGGATCATGCTCATTTGGTTGCTAAGTCCCTACTCTAAAGAAGTCAGTGATCTCCCTCTATGAATGTCCCCCATTGCATTATCTCCTCAAGGGACTCTCCCTGTAATTGCATAGATGTAGCAAAAACAACATGAGGAATCTATGATCTTGATATCTCATAACGCTCTCTAGTAGTAATCTCCTAAATCTACCAATCTCAATATCTAGCAGATGTAATGATGTGTGCATCTACCAATATCATATCGTATACCATATGATAAATGAGTGTCCATATAGACTGATCTAATCACCTATCCATCCATTATTAGTTGGAGAAGATTCTCTCTATAGAAAGCCATTATCTTGTCCAACTCCTGAATCGGCGGTATCTATATGCTCCTAGTATCTAGCTGAATCAAATCTTGACATACAAGTCTAGAGATCTCTGTCCATGAGAGGGATAGGATGGGTGCATGCAAGGTAGTCTCTCCATGCTGAAGCCATGTGATTGAAACCATGATGTCATATGCCCATACATGTTGTGTCTCTCTGTAACGCTCGCAGTAGTCGAGATGACTTAAGGGCAAGCCGAGCATATTTGTCTCTAAAGAGGTTGCATAAAATATGCATCAAGGATACTAATCTAATAAGATCCCGAAGACCCCTCCCTTGCCCAGCTCTCCCATGAAAGAAACTGTCTGCTTATGAGTAGTCGCTCCACTCTCTGCATGCTGCTGGCGAGTTCCTCCCGCCATGTGCTCCTCTAGATGTTGCTCGCAGCCCATGGTCATGAGAGGGGAGGTCTCTCTCTCTCTCTCTCTCTCTCTCTCTCTCTCTCTCTCTCTCTCTCTCTCTCTCTCTATCTCTCAACATGTGATGCACGATAGCCGACAACATGATTAATGTCTCTCTCTCTCTCTCTCTCTCTCTCTCTCTCTCTCTCTCTCTCTCTCTCAACATGTGATGCACGATAGACGACAGCATGATTAATGTCTCTCTCTCTCTCTCTCTCTCAACATGTGATGCACGATAGCCGACAGCATGATTAATGTCTCTCTCTCTCTCTCTCTCTCTCTCTCTCTCACACACACACACACACACACACACACACACACACACACACACACACACACACACACACACACACACACACACACACACACACAGAGCCGTTTTTTGACCTTGTAGAGAGCAGTCCACTCTTTTGATCATAACTTCTTCATTTGAACTCCGATTTAGGTGATCTATAGCTTCGATCGAAGAGCACGAAGCCCTCTATGCATTGATGTAAAGATAGAATTTTTCTGAGCAATGGAAGGTTTTGCTGTAATAGAATCTCGGAACTAAAAAAACTGTCAAAACTTTACATTTTTGTTGCTGACTTGAAGGCAATGTCGGACAAAACTCGCAAGGGTGGAAAATCCACACTCGCCATGGAGAGTGATGCAAAACCACATCGTCTACAACAACGGAAGCAATGATCATGGCTTACTTGATCTCATTACAAGAAACCATCAACAAGCAAGGTGAAGAGTTGCGCGCACTTGCAATGGAGAATGGTACTTTAAGAGTTCTTGTTGTGGAGAATGAGTACCTCAAGAAGGTTCTTGAAATGCAAACAACACGCTTGGTGCATCTTGAGAATGAAGTTCAAGAATGTAAGCACTCTCTTGTGGACATGAATGTATTGAAAGAGCGCTTGAGCAAAGTTGAGAGCGATCATGTATTGAAAGAGGAAACAATAGATACAATATGACATGATGTATGTGAGATGAGAAATGCATCCAAATCATGGGCTGATATATGTAAGGATAATGTGGTTTCTACATCTCTATCATGCAAGCCGTTGTCCAAGCAAAGAATTTAGAGAATGTGGACACTCAAGAATTGCAAGAACAGCAAAAACACTCAAAGAACATTGTCATTCGTGGAATCAAGGAGGAAAGCATGGAAACACCCCAATCTCTTGCGATTGCTATTGAAGTGTTTTTTGCTACACACTTTGGCATATCTGGAATCATGGCTTATGGTGCACATTGAGTTGGAAAACAAGGAGTCCCTTGCTCGAGAGAAAGACCCATTGTTTGTACCATGGTTGATGAGGTAAATAGAAAGATCATCCTTGACAATAGTTGGATCTACCTCAAAGGAACGGGTTGTAATGTATATGAGGATTGCACTCTTATGCAACAAAATGTACGTCACAAAGCATATGAGGAAAGAGCAAAGAAGGTCAAGGTTTCATCTCAAGAAGAAAAGTCACTTGAGGAGGATGCAAGTCCACCCAACAAATAGGGACACATGATCTATGAGACCAGCTCACGCTTGCGAATAAGCTTTTGGAATTGTAACGGCTATCCATGGAATGCGAGAATCGGCATTGATGAGCTTACCAATGACTCCGATGTGATACTTCTTGTCGGAATATGGGAGCATGATGAGCAACGAATTCTTGGATTTGAAAAATATGATATGCATTCTTTGATGTAGACCAAAAATGCAAAGCAACGTAGAGGCCAAGGAGGCGTAGCATTTATGATCAAAAAGGGTTGAAAGATGTTTCTATTGTCAAAGAAGATAAGTATAAATGCTACTTATGGCTGAAAATCAGCCCACCCAATGGTCAAGTCATGATTGTGGTTGGTTGCTACATTCCTCACTATGACTCCAACTTTTATGCTCGCTTGGATATGGATAGAGATCAGCCCTTTGTTGAACTAGAGGAAGACATTGCTCATTTCAAGGACCAAGGTGAAGTCATTGTCTTTGGAGACATGAATGCTCGCATAAATACGTTATAACACGATACACAACAAGTTGACATGCCGCATGTCTCAAGAAGAATGGATGACTCATACATGTATAATCAAAGTTCTAATGATGCAAAAGAATTGGATCACTATGGAAAGTAACTTCTACATATGTGCAATAGTACCGGTATGCTCATTGAAAATGGTGTATCTTTATGGCAAGGCACCAATGACTTTACATGTAGAAAGCACAATGGTAATAGTGTGATCGACTATATGTTGTTTTCGGAAGCCACTCTAGAATGCATACAAAACTTTACACTTGGTGAATGGAATCCAGAATCGGATCATAGGATGCTATGTATTGACCTTAAGTTTGGTAAAAGACCCGAGCATGTAGCCTCCAATCATGATGTGAATCATTCGTACCTACGTCTAGACTTCAAACGAGCACTTATATATGCTGATATGGTGGACCAAATGTTAAGTATGACAGAGCATCAAGAGAGCCTAACATTAGAATGCAATTGGAAAGTTTTCAAAGAAGTAATTTGCTCTTGTGCGAGGGAATGCTTTTCGGTGAAACACATGTTTTGCAAAAAATCTAAGAAAGGTAGCACCAAGGAGAAATGGTTCGACATGGAATGTAGTCAAACCCGAAAACACTTGCTAAGGTTGGATGCAAGCAAAGATAAGGAAGGTTACTTGGAACATTCACGCATATACAAAGCACTTGTTCAAAGAGAAGGTGGGAAGTCAAAAAACAACTTCTTTTAGCGCAAGAGAAATCAAATGCATGTGGCAAGTTTTGGCAAAATATAAAAGGCAAGCGTGTTGAGAGCTTTGGTGACTTGACTCTTGAGGATATGTATACGCATTGCAAGAACCTTTATGAGCAACCCAATGTTGATAAGATGGAGTGTTGTAGCTCCTTTCCGTTTATGCCTCCCTTCTTTACCATTGAAGATGTATGTTGCACGCTTGAGAAACTTGCTACCCGCAAGGCAGGGGACCTTCAAGGTGTCAAGGCTTAAATGATTAAATGGACAAGCAAGAAAACACGATATTGGATATGCGATATGTTTAACCTTGCACTTCAGCATGGCATGCCTCATGATTGGAGTGAAAATTGGATCAAACCTTTGCACAAAGGAGGAGATGTAAACAATGTCAACAACTATCGCACGAGTCTTACCGTACCCCGAGCAAGATTTTTCGAGCGACCTAAAGCCCGAACAAATGTCTAAATGGTTAGGACACATTTTGCGCTATGTGTTGCACTCTATGTTGTGATTAGTGACATGTTTTTTACATTCTTGCTAGTAGGCCGATGCAATAAAGCAATGAGCTCAAAATTGATGCCACAATGTTCGAAGACACCAAAGTTGAGACTTCTACTAAATGGTGAGTAAGTTTTCTGAGGCATGTAGAAAATCAAGCAGGTCCCACAAGATATATATTTTACTAATATTTATTGCTAGTCGTTGTACCCATTTCAGATTACTAGAGGGAACTGTCCTCCCTTTGGTCCAGTTTCTTTTGACCTTGGAATTCCTTCCTTCAAGTCTACCCCGAGAGAGAGAGAGAGAGAGAGAGAGAGAGAGAGAGAGAGAGTTGGGGGGGGGGGAGGGCGGGGGGGGGGGGGGGGGGGGGTTGCATTGTGATGTTCACAAAATCTTGTTGCCTTGATGATATATGTTAACTTCTATTTTGATGTGTTTTTCTTTATTTTTTGTTTTTTCAAAAGGGAGGGGTGAGGGCAGACTAATCGATGAACAAAAATCAATAATTGTAGAGAGTTTCCTAGTCCTTCATCAATACAAGATGAGAAAAAGGGTACTGAGCTTAGAAAACAAAGTCCCTCCTCATTTGTAAATGGATTTTTCCTAATCAATGAGAGGAGCATTTGGAAAATTTTATTATGTTATTTGTCTTCTCAATAACTACACACATGTTGCAGCTTCCAACTTCCCTTGCTCTTTACTCCCACTCATCCCACTCAGTGGATCATTGGGGTGTGATCAAGCTCTTAGAAGTTTTATCAAATTTAATTGAGTTTTCTTGTTGAAAGAAAGTGATGGTCTTGTCTTTCTCTTTAGTGAGATGGATTTGCTGAACACCATTAGCCTTTCAATTTGAAAGGTATTTAGACTTCAATATCAAAGCGAAGGTGTGTTGAAGAAAGCACTTATTTTTTTGCTTTTGGAATGCACTAAATTATTTGAGTTTTGCAAAAAGTGTCAAACAAAAAGTTGCCTCTAGAAGTCCACGCCAGCGTGCGCTGGTAGAGGCAAGTTTGTTAGAATAAAATTGTAAGTTCAAGCTAGTCTAAGCAACATTCTTGTATTGAAATGCACTAAAGTATGTGAGTATTGAAAAATATGTCAAAACAAAAACTTACCTCTAGAGTCCACGCCGGCGTGGGCTGGTAGAGACAATTTTGTTAAGGTAAAATTGTGAATTGAAAAATCTCAAGCTAATATAAGCAACATTCACACGCACTATTTATACCAACTCGCTTTATTTCATCTCTATTATATAAAATCTCTTAAGGTTTTTTTAACTCAAGTTTACTCAGGGTTGTAACCCTCCCTTAAACTTGTAGAGTTGATGCATTCGAACCAAGATGAACCCACAAAGAGTATTATTGGGCCACTATCGTAAACGAGTGAGACGATTGTCCACAATGCTCACAATTGCATCTAGTAATGTTTTTAGAAAGCCTACATGAACATGCATCCACCTCTTCCTACTAGCACGTGTGTCGCACCTATTGTCACCATCTACTGCCACACCTCCTTCTACTACAACCTATTGTACACGTGTTGCTGCCATCTATCATGTTGCTCGGATTCTATATCTTGCACACCACCCCAAGATTTGCCTTTTACTTTCCTTCCCCAAAGGGTATCTCATGAGATACCCTGTAATAAGACCAGTTTCAAAAACAACGTTTTGAAACCCTACCAAGTGCTTACTCTTGCACCCCTCATGCTCCTAATAAATTATTCGCCATCCAGTGTGCAATCCCTCTCACTCTTGTCTCACCTTCCTTGTAACCTCTTGCTACTCCACAAACATGGCACAACCATGTGAGATATCTTTTTAGAGAGAATTAAAATGTCTCACGAGTCTTCAAAAATGAGATATAGTGTTTTTTGAAGTATTTTGATGATAGAACTCTACTAATTTAGGTAGAAAAAGTGACTTAGACTTGAGAGAGGGAGGGGGGGGGGGGGGGGGGGGGGGGGGGGGGGCGGGTCGGGGGGGTCTACAATGCTAAATTGGTGCACAAAAAAAATGCATATTGGGCTGCTACTCCACAAACATGGCCTAATCAATTATCACCGTGTCTTGCTCATGCTACAAGACATGTGAGATGTCTTTTTAGAGAGACCTTAAAAAGTCTCATGAGTCGTCAAAAATGAAATATAGTGTTTCTTGAAGTATTTTGATGGTACAACTCTACTAATTTAGGAAGAAAGAGTGACTTAGACATGGAGAGACCCGCTGGGGGGGGGGGGGGGGGGGGGGGGGGGGGGGGACTACAACACTGAAACCGTGCACAAAAAAAAATACATTGGGCCATGTAGATAAATTTATGCAAGTTCTCTATATGAATCTTCTTTGCATTTGTCTTTTTACAAAAGAGATTTTGTGGAACATGAAAAGGTTTAAGCTCTAAAGACTTTTGACTATTATATTATGGCTAGTTGTGCTCGAATTGTGACTTGCTCGGAAAAACTTGCTCGGGTTTTGGATTCTCTCCTATCACACTATAATGGTTGGCTCTTTGATGGCAAAGTTATTTGGATGTATCATGGAGATGAAGATAAGTTAATGGGCTGAAAAGAACAGCAAACGTGTGCTAGGCCAAGCAGGTTTTCAAAAGCATCATAGCACTATTGATCACCTTGTCACTCTTCGAGTTCTTATGGAAACATCTCGATTGAAAGGAAAAAAGTTGTATTGTTGCTTTGTGGATTTCAAGAAAGCTTTGATATGGTACCGCGAGGAAATCTTTGGAGACGTATGCAAAGCCTTCAAGTGCCGAAAGAATTTATGCATGCAGTCTTTCGCATCTACCAAAAAGTGATATGTCGACTACGTATGGGAGATGGAATTTTAAAATTTTTTGCAAGCACCATTGGTGTCAAACAAGGATGCCCACTTTCCCCAACCCTCTTTGGGCTACACATTGATGAATTGGAATGCATGGTTCTTGATTTTATGCAACAAGAAGGCATAGAAGAGGTTCAGATCGGAAATGCGGTGATCATGCTTTTGCTTTATGCCGATGATGTAGTGTTCTTGGCATGTACCTTAGAAGATGCACAAAAGCTTATGAGTGTCTTGGAACGCTTTTGCCTACATGCGGGCTGATCGTGAATGGATCCAACACCAAGGTTATGCTTGTAAAGACCCTCAATGATGAAAATCCATGCATTGTATACAACATGAGCAACTTGAAGTGGTAGATAGCTTCAAGTATCTTGGCCTTGCGGTTCCATCCAATCATAGATGGAAGGATTGCGCAATGTGTCGCTTGGAATCCGGAAAAGGGGCTTATTATGCATTTGAGAACATGTGCAATGCTCGAGAGATCAAGTGTTGGGCTCTCAAAAAGTACCTCTTTGACACATTGGTGACACCGGTGCTTCTTTATGGAGTGGAGGTGTGGCGTGGTAGCATCAGGAAATCTACTTGGAAAGAGTTTGAGAATGTCCAAAAGCGTTTTCTCACCAACTTTCTCCAAGTCAAGACACAAACACCCTACATGGTCTTACTTCTTGAGTCCGGATCGCTTCCCATTGAGGTCTTGGGCATGCAAAGGGTTGTGCGGTATATGCTTAAGACACAACGTAGCTCTTTTATATTGACTTCCTAGAATTGCATATGAAGCAAGTCAAAAGGTCCAAAAGACATGCAAGAGCAAAATACTAAGTTTGGGGTGGATGCTTGACATCAAGAAATGGTTTGGAAGATGGGATGCATGTCACTTGGTCAAGGATGCATCGATCGACTCCCAAGTTAATGAGGCCTTCTTACAACGACAATGTATCACGGCTTGGGAGAAATCCGGAGGTTCTCGTTTCAGCCATTACACCACACAATTACCCCAAACTACAAATCTCTCTTCTTCTACGAGTGCAGTAACCAAACCCATCCCTACATCCTTGAGCCCATCCCATTGAGTGCGATCGCACCATTGCCTCTATTCGTCTTAGCTCCCATTCTCTACGCTACGGGACAGGACGTTGGGGCACTGGCGAGGAGTCTCATCGACTTTGCACCTTATGTCCTCGTCAAGTGCGAGAGAGTGAGTACCGCACACTACTTGAGTGCTCAACTTTTGACCACATTAGGTCCTCTTTTCCCCATATATTCAGCCATGAGCTCTCCCTACATACCTTCCTCTCCCAACCACGATGTGAACTCTCTATTGCGACACTCATTTCAGCCATTTTTGAGCATCGAGAGTCACTTATGACCTCCACTCACACCATGTGACATGTTCATTTGGTCCCATATGTCATATTTGACCTTCGAGGACGATAATAGAACTAACTCTCTCTCTGTCTCTCTCTCCCTCTCTCTCTCTCTCTCTCTCTCTCTCTCTTTCTCTCTCTCTCTCTCTCTTCTCTCTCTCTCTCTCTCTCTCTCTCTCTCACACACACACACACACACACACACACACGCACGCACGCACGCACACAAATTACCTCAAGTTGTGCTAGCACTATCTGGACAACAAGATAAGTACAATAATTGTGAATGGTAGATGATGCTTTAGCCACGGCTGACTGGCTCCCAAATCCTCACCGAGGGGCTCCTCTGGGTCTACAATAGAGCCTACGCATGCAACTACTGCAGCATGTGCCTGCTGATGTTGCACCCAGCTCTACATTCCCCAGCTGCTGATCATCTTGCACTTTTGAACATTCCTAGAAGGCCTAAATTTATGACAACCTCCTCCTCTTCTTCAATTTCCTTTTGGTGCTTGCTCTCATTTACTTCTGTGCTTCCTCGACTAGCACCTCCTCTATCAATATGGCTCAAGCTATATCTTTCCCTGCAGCTGCAACTCCACATTCACATACCCTCTCTCCCTCCCTCTCTCTCTCTCTCTCTCTCTCTCTCTCTCTCTCTCTCTCTCTCTCTCTCTCTCTCTCTCTCTCGTGTACTTTGCCCACTCAGGCTCCCACAAACTTGAAACACCTCCACACACTCACACCGACACGCTGATAGACCGCTTTTGGCGTGTACAAAGTAGCGTTTATATGCATGGTTATATGTACAAAAGGATGTAAATACATGCATGAGGGATATTTGCAAAGTGGTTTAAAGCTCAAACAAAGATGCAACGTGTACACATTGTGAATAGTCAGGTTCGTGCGCTAGCAGTTGAACACATGTACATGCCAAAAGTGGTCAAAAATGGAATGTGGGGATGTGGAAATGTGATTTGGGTATCGAGGATCAAGCGTGAAAAATTTGGTAAATTTTGGAGTCCGTTTGGAGTTTTTCCTGCGAAAAATGCCCGCCAAGGGTCAAAACTGGCCAAAATTGGGCCAAAAAGGGTCAAAAAATGGTAAAAAAGGTGTGAAATGGCTTCAAATTGCCACATCACTCACAGTGCCGTATGGTCCAGGCTGAGGGAGTACTTTTAAAGAGCAATATCAACACTTTCACTCCTCTGTGTGTGGGAGGAAGCAGGGTTCCTACAGGTGGTCTAGTGCAGTCCCATTGCATTCCCGTCCTGTTTTCGAGTGTATGGAGGAGTGAATGAGAGCTTTCTCTCTTCAATTTTTCACTTGGGAGAGTCTATGGAAGTTCTGAGGTTTCCATGGATGTGTGTGTGCAAGGAATTGAGGGAAGAAGGTGCGGCTTTCTGCGAGACTATGTGACCTTGTATCGGTGCCATTAGGGTTGGCGCTACTCCAAAGAGTCCAACAGAGTGGAGTTTGGTGAAGCTTTTGCAATGGTTTGAGAGTGGCCTTTTGTGGCTGGATTTTTTGGTTTTTTTATGGTTTTTCTTGTATATTTTGGTCACCATCAAGCGTGATTTCAAGTGTTGATCACCTCGACTCACCTTGTAGTGTCTGCGGGCAGGCAAGGGCTTGTAGGTCGAGGCGTTTGGAGTTTGAATTGAGCTTGTGGGTAGAGTTTTTAGGGAGCTTTTGAGTGGTAGTGAGTGAGGTGAGGAATTCAAGTAAAATCCTTGTGTTGTGTTGAGTTGTCTGGGTGTGTGAGTGTGCGCACGACATCTTTTGCTCCAACATCCTTTGGCGATCCCGCTGGGGAGCGGAAATTTGCCGGTTGTGCACCCAGGTGAAGCGGTTTTGCTGTGAAGTTCGAGCTTCATTGAAGAAAAGTGGTGGTTTGGTTGAGGTGCAAGACTTCAAATTTCGTGGAATTACTCACGCAAGGGAGAAGGGACTTCAAAGGGATGACGTATAGTCGGCCAGTGTTTACAGGGAAGGAGGATGTGAAGGACTGGATTGCAGACTTCGAATGGCATACGCTTGGTATGCACATTGTGAATGATGAAGCAAAGCTTCATGTATTTCCTCTTGCACTCAAAGGAGAAGCTCGTGAGTGGTTTGAAGGTTTAGAAGAAGACAAAAAGCAAACATGGGAGCAGGTGAAGCTGTCAATTTTTGACAGGTTTGGAAAGAAGCTAACCGCAACAGAAGCTACAACAAAATTGAGAGGTTTGCAACAAGATGTTCATGCTAACTTTAAAGAGTTTTTGCAACACTTCAAATGTCTTTGGGTTCAATTAGAGGCGGCATCCCAAGTACCTCCAGGGGATTTCTTTAAAGTGCGTCAGTTTATGGATTGTCTCCATCCAAGTGTAAGGGAGAAGGTCGATCAAGATGAGCCTGCTACATTTGAAAGAGCTGTGGAAATTGCCGAGGCCAAGAGCAAGAAGATCAAGAGAAGGTGGGAGCAAAGCCTGACACATACTGAGCCAGTTGTGGTGCAACCAATGGTCCTTGTGACAACGGATGATAGAGTGGAGTGAGTGGTTCAAGGTCCAGATCCTTTTACGGCCCGGGTTTTGCATGATCTTGCTGGTCAGTTGCAAGAATTAAGAATTAACATAATGAATAGGAACAAAAGAGAGGAGCGGCCAGCTAGGAGAGGTAGGGGACGAAGGCTACAAGGTAGATGCTACAATTGTGATGAAGAGGGTCATTACACCCCTGATTGTCCTGAACCACCAAGAGAGAGAGGAGGGATATACCCCCTATATGGACGTGGTCGAGGAAGAATAAAAGAAAATCATCAAGAGCGGGCACTAGAAGCACCACCGCTGCAACAACAACCGCAACCGTTGCCTAGAAATGGAGAAGGTAGGGCTATCAACATCATTACCCTTGAGCATCAAGATGTGGATGTTTTGGCCAATAAGAGAGCTAGGCATGATAGGGAGAAAGAGACAGAAGAAGAGAGGGAAACAAGAGCAAGGAAAGGAAAGGCTAAGGTAGAAGACAAACCAGAAAGTAGCAAGAGGTGGCGAAGAAGGAAAATTGGTCCAAAGGACTACCTCCTTGGCCAAGGTGTTGAAGAATATGATATTGTCAATGACATACGAAATCAAAAGGCAAATATATCTTTTGGTCAATTGGTAGCTTTGAACGCTAAATTGAGGAGGCAGTGGACCAAGTGTGTGAGTACGCGGCTCCCTTCCAAGAAGGAAAAGCGTCAAAGCATGGTGTCATCTTTGAGGGTTGGTCACCCAGTGGATATGGTGCCAATAGTTGAAGCTATCCTAGGAAAGAAGACGGAAGTGCAAGCATATGTGGATGGCGGTGCCCAGGTGTGTGTCATGACCGAGGCTATCATGAAAGAAGCAGGTGTCAAGATGTCAATGAATGCTTCGATCCGTATGAGGATGGCCAACCACAAAAAGGCAAGGTGTCTTGGAATAGCTGAAGATGTGAAGATTAAAGTCTTAGGGATTGAGTGCTTGGTTGATTGCTACGTGATGCAAGCGGGTGAGAATGCGTATCCAATCATTTTAGGGAGGCCATGGCTTATAACCCTTGGTGCTAAGCAGGATTGGGGCACGGGCTTGATCACCATCCCCGACAAAGAGAAAGGAAGGACCATTGTCTACAACATGAAGACACACGAGAGCCATACACAGCCCCTAGTGGAGATGCAAGATACAGATTCGATGGAAACCACATCATACGATAGTGATGCTTCGTCTACATCATCAGAAGAAAGTGTAGAGGAAGGCTTGATGCAATTATATCCTGATCTTTTTGGGATAAGTTTTGAAAAGGAAGCATCGATGCATGATGTGAAGGTCAAGGAGGAGAAGGATAGTCCAAAAGCAATTGTAGAGCCTGCCAAAGTGCATGTAAGGAGCATTCTAGCAGAGGACTTGACAAAAAAAGAAAAAAAAGAGTATGAAGACATGTTTATAGAGTTTCCAAAGCTATTCGCCACTGAATATACAGAGTTGCAAGGAGCTAAAGGAGTCGAGCATAGAATCAATCTAAAAGAAGGTGCCAAGCCAAAGTTTCAAAAGCTTAGGAGATTGGGGGTCATTCATGAGAAGGCACTTCATGAAGAGGTGACGAAGCTTTTGGAAGCAGATTTCATCTTTCGAGTGGAGGAGTCTGAATGGGTCTCTCATGTTGTTATTGTGCCCAAGAAGAACGGAAGATTTAGGATATGTATTGATTTCAAACCTTTGAATGCTGCCACAAAAAGGAATCATTATCCACTACCCTTTCTAGATGAAATCCTCAATCAGGTTGCAGGTCATGAACGTTACTCAATCATGGATGGATTTTTTGGCTACTTTCAGATCTTGATAGCGATTGAAGATCGATTGCAGACGACCTTCATTACTCCTTGGGGTTGTTTTGCCTACAAAAGAATGCCTTTTGGACTGGTTAATGCATATGCTACCTTCCAAGATGGATGAATAGAGTGTTTGGTCCCTACTTGGGTAAGTTCATTAGTGTTTTCATGGATGACATTGGGTGTTATAGCTCAAGGGTCACATATTTGGAGAAGTTGAGGTTGAGTTTTGAAAGGCTTCAACAAGAGGGTGGGAAACTCAACCCAAAGAAGTGTAAGTTTGCTCATGCTAGAGTCCATTTGCTAGGACATGTGGTTTCCCAAAATGGAATAGAAGCTGACCCAGAGAAAGTTAAGGCTTTATTGCTTATGGATCTGCCCAACAACACAAAATATTTGGCATCATTTGTGCATAAGCTCAGGTACTTGTCACGTTTTTTCTGGATGCTATGTCAGTATGTGTATCCTCTCCAGAAATTGAGTCAAAGAGTTCAAGGGTTTGAATGGAATGAAGACATGCAACAGGCTTTTGATGGCATCAAGGAGGTATTGTGTGCTTTACCAACAGTGAGTCCTCCCGACTTGCAGTCGATTTTCTATGTATCTATTAGTGTGGGGTCAGTAGCTTTTGGGTCGGTTCTCTTACAAAAGCAAGGAAGGAACTTCAAACCAGTTTATTTTGAGAGCAAGATGAAGAATATAAGCGAGTTCTCCTACACGGAAATGGAACAGTGGGTATTTGCCTTGGTTCTTGCTTGTCGTAGGTTTAAAACCTATTTGTTGCCCCAAAAGTTCTATGTGCTCACCACATCGAATCTTTTGCCGGATGTAGTACAACATTTGAAGCCTAGCAAGCGCATCTTAAAGTGGACTTTGGATCTTCAAGAGTATGAGTTTGAGTTTAAAGCGGATCATTCTGTTAAAGCTCACTTGGCAGACATAGTGGTACATAAGCGGGGGAGCTTCCATCTTACCCAAGGGTTGACAAGGATGATCATGAAGAGGAAGTAGATATTACAGATGCGTATACAATGATGTTTGATGGTGCATACAGGAAAGTTCTTCAAAAGGCAAGCGGTGGGGTAGTCATTAAGAACCCAAAAGGCGATGTAATCTTTTCTAGAGCTTACGATCTTGATGAAGCTGAAAGTAACAATGAGGCCGAGTACCTCACGCTTTTCCTTGGGTTGAAGCAGTGTGTTGAGTTTGGACTAAAAAGGGTCATTGCAAAAGGGGATGCATTGCTAGTCATGAATCAATTGCTTGGTTTGTGGAATGTTAAGAAAGACAATTTGAAGAAGTGGTTCTATGGCATCAAGAAGCTTTTGCATGAGTTTGAGAAGATACAGTTTAAGTATGTTCCTCGTGAGCAGAATAAAGAAGCTGATGAGTTGGCTAGGGACAAGTTGGATGCCTTGGTAGCTCCTTTAAAGGTCAAGGAAGCCTTGTATGCAGGAAGGGAATCATTGCAAGATGTAGAAGTATTTCTTGGTAAAGGGAAATGTCCAGAGGGCATGTCAAAGGTTCGGCGTAAGAGAATAGTTGCAAAAGCAAGAAACTACACATTGGGAGGTGATGATCTCATGCTTTATGGCAAGGATAGAATTTTGAGAAAAGTGTCGTACAAAGAAGAGATAGGCTTGATTTTGGAGCACTACCATGAAGAAACAGGCCATCAAGGCAAGGATCAGGTTGTCTTTCGTGTTTTGAGAGCAGGTTACTGTTGGCCCTCTATGATGAGAGACGCTTATTTTTGGTGCAAGTCATGCCATGAATGCCAAGTGTTTGCGAATCGAAAGCTTTTGGCTGAGCCTCAGAAAGCTATAATATCTTTTGATGCATTTGCAAAATGGGGAGTAGATGCTGTAGGTCCAATGCCAAGGACCAACAATGGTAAAAGGTATATCCTTGTGGCTGTGGACTATTTGACAAAATGGGTGGAGGCAAGAGCAGTAAAAGATGTAACAGCAGAAAGAGTGGCCTCTTTTTTATATGAACAAGTGTGTTGCAGGTTTGGGGCTCCTATGGTTATTATTTATGATCGTGGACCAGGGTTTAGGGGAAAACTTGTTGCTGCTCTCATGGAGAAATTAGAAATTCAGCATAGGCATTCTTCTCCTTACTACCCACAATGCAATGGGTCGGTTGAGAATTGCAATGGTCAAATTGTGAAGATGCTATCAAAGTATGCTAGAGAGCATCCTAAAGAGTGGGACTTGGACTTGGAAAAGTGTTTGTGGGCTTATAGAACTGCGCATAGAGTGTCAACACAGTTTACACCATATGAGCTTGTTTATGGAAAGGAAGCTCTTATGCCCATACAAGTGCAGTTGGATGCCTTGAAGTTTTTGTGTAGAATGCAAGGTGAGCATAATGACAAGCTGCAAGAAAGAATTCTTTCTCTAGAGTTGTTGCGAATGAATAGAGAGAAAGCCAGTGATTATTATCTTCAACAAGCAGAGACAAGGATGGAGAAAATGAATAAGAGGCTGCCAGAGAAAGAGATCAAAGAAGGAGATTTGGTGATGAAGTATGATTCTCGCTTGGATTTTACTTTTCAGAAGAAATTGAGGGACAAATGGTTGGGTCCATACAGAGTGAAGCATATATTTCCTAATGGCACCTATGAGTTGGAAAAATTGTCTGGTGAACGTTTGCGCTACAGAATAAATGGTTATAGACTGAAGAAATATTTTGCAAGGGACGTGGTTCCAAATGCAAATAGTCTCTTGGTTGAGCATAAATGCTCTACCTAGAGGGTGGGCAATGATGATAGACCGCTTTTGGCGTGTACAAACTAGCGTTTATATGCATGGTTATATATACAAGAGGATGTAAATACATGCATTCGGGATATTTGCAAAGTGGTTTCAAGCTCAAAAAAAGATGCAACGTGTACACATTGTGAAAAGTCAGGTTTGTGCGCTAGCAGTCGAACACATGTACATGCCCATATTTGGTATCGGGGCCTTGGATATGGTTTTAGGTGGCTTATTTTAGTTCTAGATAATTTTTTTGAGCTTTCTAGAATGTAAATAATTCAAGTGACAAGTGTGGGTACTCTCATCCTGCTCGAGAAGTTTGACACATGCGGTAACTGTCTATTTGCGGCGCCTGATCTGCGGTGATACGTGCATCGCCCTAGAAGTGGTCAAAGATGGAATGTGCGGATGTGGAAATGTGATTTGGGTATCAAGGATCAAGCGTGAAAAATTTGGTGAATTTTGGAGTCCGTTTGGGGTTTTTCCTGCGAAAAATGCCCACTAGGGGTCAAAACTTGGCCAAAAAAGGTCAAAAAATGGTCAAAAAAGGTGTGAAATGGCTTCAAATTTCCACATCACTCACGGTGCCGTGATGGTCCAGGCTGAGGGAGTACTTTTAAAGAGCAATATCAACACTTTCACCCCTCTGTGTGTGGGAGGAAGCAGGGTTCTTACAAGTGGTCTAGTGCAGTCCAGTTGCATTCCCGTCCTGTTTTCAAGTGTATGGAGGAGTGAATGAGAGCTTTCTCTCTTCAATTTTGCACTTGGGAGAGTATATGGAAGTTCTGAGGTTTCCATGGATGTGTGTGTGCAAGGAATTGAGGAAAGAAGGTGCGGCTTTCTACAAGACTATGTGACCCTGTATCGGTGCCATTAGGGTTGGCGCTACTCCAAAGAGTCCAACAGAGTGGAGTTTGGTGAAGCTTTTGCAATGGTTTGAGAGTGGCCTTTTGTGGCTGGAGTTTTTGGTTTTTCGATGGTTTTTCTTGTATATTTTGGTCACCATCAAGCGTGATTTCAAGTGTTGATCACCTTGACTCACCTTGTAGTGTCTGCGGGCAGGCAAGGGCTTGTAGGTCTAGGCGTTTGGAATTTGAATTGAGCTCGTGGGTAGAGTTTTTAGGGAGCTTTTGAGTGGTAGTGAGTGAGGTGAGGAATTCAAGTAAATTCCTTGTGTTGTGTTGAGTTGTATGGGTGTGTGAGTGTGCGCACGACATCTTTTGCTCCATAACGCACCATGAGTAAATGAACAAATGAATTTGAGAGAGCGTGCATGTACTTTGCCCACTCAGGCTCCCACAAACTTGAAACACCTCCACACATTCACACTGACACGCACCATGAATAAATGAACGAATGAATTTGAGAGAGAGAGAGAGAGAGAGAGAGAGAGAGAGAGAGAGAGAGAGAGAGAGAGAGAGAGAGAGAGAGAGAGAGAGAGAGAGGACCTAGGAGCCTTTCACATCATTACAATATCTTCCTCTGTTTTGATTTTATTTTCTTGTTGTAGAGCACAAAAGTACGCCATCAACGTTAACGGCACAAGAGTTACTGCCAAACCAACATCATCTACATGAGGAAGCAGTAGAGAGCATCTTGTCATTAACCACACCATTAGAACTCCATAAACAGACGAGCCCCCAATGGTTATTGAGCTCCATCTTTTTCTTTAATTATTGTTAATGCTAGATTTGTAAGAATTTGCTACCAGAACTATCGTGGCGCGCGTGTGTGTGTGTGTGTGTGTGTGTGTGTGTGTGTGTGTGTGTGTGTGTGTGTGTGTGTGTGTGTGTGAGAGAGAGAGAGAGAGAGAGAGAGAGAGAGAGAGAGAGAGAGAGAGAGAGAGATTGAATTATCGTCCGTGGAGGTCAAATATGACCCATGGGACCGAAATCAAAACATAGCAAAGGGGTTCTTCTAGGCAGGAGGATCATGAGATACATCTCAATTAAGGACTGAGGGTCCAAAGAGGTGTCAAAGGGAAAAGTTAAAATGAACAAAACTAAGAAGGGGAAGGTGAGGAGGGGTCTGGCTTGGGAGTTCGAAACTCCTGGATAATGGCTTTACCTCCTTGATAGACTGCCTATTTCCCTACTGTGCGTGCTTCACGCATCTTCTGGAGTTCTACCTTTTTTTGTTTGAGTTGGGCGGGTGTGAGATCTTCTGCAAACCAACTTTTAGTGTCCTTGAGAAGCCTCGATTGCTCAAGGAGTTCAAGTCGATCTGCCTTGGTCTTGAAAGTGAGGATTGTGTGATTGGTGCAATGCTCATGTGTAAGAAAGGTGATTGTTGTTGGATCCCATTGTATCAAGGGGGTTACCGCTTGGATATGGGCAAAGCACTCGTGAAACTTATGATCTCCCTCCCCTTTCCAGTCGTTGGGGAGCCCCTCGATGCGAACATTGAGGGAGACATCCTCTTGTCGTTGTCGCTCGCGTAGCGTAGATGCTACATAGTCTTTGACCTTGCGAGAGATTAACTCGTGCACTTGATTTTTGACCTCCTTTGAGAGTATGGTCTCCACTTCCACCTTTGTTTTGTTGAACTTGACTTCCAACTCCTCCATCTCATCCTTCATGCAGTTTTCAATTGCAGCAAGCCGTGTCTCAATGGGAACAAGTCTTTGCTTAAGCTCCTCATTCTCTTTGAGAAGCTTTCCGGCTTCAGTTTGAAGGCCGACGATGTTGTCCTGCTTTGGGGGTGTTGCTACAACTCCTGCAAATGTGAGCTTGCCGCGGGATGAAGCTCGGGTGGCCATCGCTATTGTTTAGGAGACCCAAAGGTGGGTTGTTCGTATGCTCGGGGTGGGAAAGGCCGCTTAGGAGCTTTTAATTTTCCTCTGTTGAAGCTTAAAGGTGAAGAGATTTGAAAAGCAGGGCGGGGAGGGACTCCATGGGGGATGCAAGTAATGACCGTGAGTGGATGCAAGCCCGTGAGGGTATGGGAGGGGCCCTGTAAGGGTGCCGCTGGAGCAGGGGGTGGTGCCACAGTGGCGAAAAAGGGGCAGTGCTGAGGGCGGCACTGCTGCAGTAGTGACGCGAGGCTGCAAGAGCTGGATTGGGAGCAGGGCAGCTCTAGGTAAAGCCGGGGACCCCCCCCCCCCGCAGGGCAGCCCCTTGCCTAGGGGGAGGTCGACGAAGAAAGGAGGAGGTTGCTACTAGGGTTTGAAAGTCGATGCGCACAGAGAGAGAGAGAGAGAGAGAGAGAGAGAGAGAGAGAGAGAGAGAGAGAGAGAGAGAGAGAGAGAGAGAGAGAGAGAGAGAGAGAGAGAGAGAGAGAGAGAGAGAGAGAGAGAGAGAGAGAGAGAGAGAGAGAGAGAGAGAGAGAGAGAGAGAGAGAGAGAGAGAGAGAGCAAATTGGAACTTGAGCCGTGTGAGGTGCAATCAACAAACAGAGAGAGCAAAAAAAAAGGGGAAGGGCTCCAGCCCATCTTTTCCACGCGCACAGATGATGGGAGGGCTCCAGCCCCTTCCCTTTTAAAAAAAACTTTTTTCGCTCTAGGAGTCGTTAACCTAGAAGATTCCCATGGCATCTCTCATATGTGGCTTAGTCTCTCTAGTCTCTTCCTTGCACTATGCTATACCGTTGGCCGCAATTTTCCACTACCTCGTCAATTTTTACCCACTTTCGTGACCAACCCCATCCTCATCATAGATAATCACACCATATACCATCTCTCACTCTCTTACCTCCTCTCAGGAAAACAAAGGGCCCTGGAACAAACCTAAAATGGCTACCCTTAAATCCCTCATGCAAACAATTATATCTTACAGGCAGAATCGACTACCAATCTCCTCGTATTTGGTGAATGTAGAACTCTTAAATCCCTCTCACAATCCCTCAAGCTACCAATCTTCTCGTGAAGTCTCTCTCACAGATGCCCTTTTGTTCGTAGCTGAGAGAACTCGTGTTGAACTAGCATTAAAAAGATGATTCATTTTGGGAAATGCAAAAATGAAATGAATCTGGGAAAGGTCCGCTTCATTTTGTATTTCTCAAATGGGTATCACCTACGTGTGCATCTTTAGTGGTGATGCTACGCATGGCTCTTGCCCCATGGTATGCGGCCCTTGTCCGACCATGTTTCATGGCTAATATTTGAAAGGGATAAGCACCTCCCGTGTTCATTACCTGCAAGTTGCTGTGAGGTAGGCATGCTAGTCTTGGGTTATTAGAAGGCTCAAAGCAAAGGATGGTGGTACAAAAAAAGGGCCAATTTTTTTCCACCTGTTTGGTCCTTTGGAGGGAAAGTTTTGAGGCCCAAAAGTTTTGGAATTTGTATTTTTTAGCTATAATTGTATCTCAAAAATACAAGTCGTGCAGTTTCACAATGGGCCAGCCCGTGTGAGAGTAGTGGTGTAATTCATAAATTTAGTGGTCCGAACTGCGTCCGTTTGAATTGAGCGCTTTCTGCCAGCACTTGGGCTCTCTCTCTCCCCACTCAAACTCGTAGCAGAGCTACTCTCTCTCTCTCTCTCTCTCTCTCTCTCTCTCTCTCTCTCTCCCCCTCTCTCTCTCTCAGCATTGTAGCAGAGCTGCTATCGTGTGAGTTCTCCCACCATGAGGACCCCAAAGGCCAAGGCATCTGCTGCCAGCAGAGCATCACCTTCAACATGCAAACAGAAAGGGAAGGCCAAGGAGGGAATGCCCACCCATGGGAGAAGCAACAGCAAAGGTTCTTCCACCCCCGCCTCTCAACAAACAGAGCTAGAGAACAAAAGCAGTCCCAACACAAGGGCTAGTGCAAAACAGTTCAAGGCTTCTGAAATCGACTCCAAATGGACCTCACACAGTGTCGATGAGGATATCAAAATCTGCCAACAAGTCAAGACGTGGTAAGCTATTTATTGGAATCAGGCTTGTGTTAATTAGATGGTGTAAAATTTTGAATTTAAATGTTCAGTGTAAAATTTGATACCTTGGAGCATCGCATTTGTAATCCATATGCATATGAGAGAAAAATTAGAAAATTGACTTGGACCATGCTAATTATCCAGCTTGCTCTATACTATTAAGTGTATTTTTCTAGGATATTCTAGAAAAGTGGTTGTGAAGCTTCAATGTTTGTGGATAGAAAGGTTTAGCTGAGACAATGTACATGATTCTATAGTTTCCCTGCTTTATGTTAGAGCTTTGTATATCATATGCTAAGGATTAAAACTGATGTTATTGCAGACTATTGTTGAAGTTTTGTGGAAATAGAGTATGGATAAATCATATTGTAAACACATTAGTTATTAGTTATTAAATGTACAGTAACAAATGTGGTACTTTGGATTTGTTTCACAATAATTTCTGATTTGTTTGACATTTCATGTAAGAATAAAATGGAGGAGTACCCTCAACAAACCAGGTTCTATTATACAGCAGAGGACTTGCATGAGGAGTATGGCCTTAGTCTAGAAGGCAAACTCCCTAAGGACCTGACTGATGAGGACTTGCCATCCGAGCAATGCTTATCTGTTTTCAAGTACAAGTTCCAAAAGAACAGCAAAATTTATTTACATCATTTGCAGCCACATCTTGTGGATGACTGCAGATTTCTATTCTCCAAAGTTTATCAGGGACCCCCTTCATGCGGTGAACTGACCACCAAATTTGCTAAGGGTTATGCATTTGAGAAATGTGATGCAGCGAGAAAAGACCCAATAGGGCATAGAATAGCATGGGCCCGGTTTGGGGAAGGAGTGTTGCATATGATATAATTTAGGAATGGCGGTCATGACCGTAAAGTTGAGACATGGAGGAAGCAAAATGCTTCCTCCCCTGGAACTATCCCGCAGTCAGTTAAGAAGGCCCGCATGACTCAAAGTGGAAGCAACATCTGCACAGAACCAGAGCAAGGTGTCAGAGGGACAGTGGATGACTACCTACCTGACATAGAGGCATTGCTCCAAAGACTCCAAAAGCAGGTGTCACATCCAGGGTCATCAAAACTAACAGACCTGAGACCTCTATTCAAGCAAACAAGGACCAGCTACTGGTATATGAGGGTAAAGAGGGCGTGGCGAAAAGTTTGATGGAGGATATTGATACCCTAGACGCACGCATCGGTGTGCTGCGGTAGCAAATACATATCCCTGATGAAGAGATTAGAGAGGTGGAGGTTGAGCTGGGAGCAAGTCGGCGCTTGTTACGATGGCATGGGGTTTCCAAAAATATCAAGAAGCTCCAAGCTGAGGTTGAACAACAGGAGGTATTGTATTTATAGCTTATTGCATTGTGTACGATTGTTGAAAGTTTTTATTCTGCACAAGGTTTGGTGATTTGGCATGTTTCACTTCTTAACTGGTTTATTTGCTGACATTTTTATGGGTTTTAGTACTATCTTGGACTGGTTTGGTACTCTCTCTAACTATTTTGGTACTTTTATTTAACACTAAGGGCAGTGTTGGAACTTTCCTTAGTACTTTATGCTGCTGCTTCATTTCATTTGGTACTCATTTGAACTACTTGGTACTATATTGGTACTTCCTTGTTTCTAATTTTTGAGTCTTACACTGTACTATTTGTTTTCTTTTGGATTCGATAATGGCACAATCCATGGTACTTTTGGTGCTTTTTTGATCATTTGGTCTTTTTCAATTCTATTTTGGGACTGCTATGGTACATGCTGCTTAGTGCTTTGGTATCTTCTTTAAATGTCTTGGTACTTTCCATTTTTTTTGAAAGTGGTTTGCTTATTTTTGGATTGTTTTGGTACTTTTTAAACCGATTTGGGTATTTAATTGAACGCTAATTGCTATGTTCGTACTTCCCTTGTAACCTTTTGGTGCTTAGTTATTTTAATTGGTTCTCTCTTCGATCATTCTGGTATTGGCTTGAGAATTTACAGATATTGTCTTGGGTGCTATGTGGCACAATCTTTGGTACTCTGGGTGCTTTTCTGTTCATTGGATACTCTTATTACTTATTTTGTAACTTTCTAGTTACAGTCTTATACTATAATGTTGAGTTTGACTTGGGTACTTTTGGTGCTTGATACTGCTTTGGTACTCTTGAAACGTTTGGTACTTCAACCTATTTTGGTACTTCCCTTGTAACCTTTTGTGCTTCTTTATTTTATTTGGTCACTCTCTTTGACCATTTTGGTACTTCCTTGAGAATTTTTGGTACTCATATAGTCTACAGATTTGCCTTGGGTGCTATGTGGCACAATCTTTGGTACTCTGGGTGCTTATCTGTTCATTGGGTAGTTTGATTACTTATTTTGGTACTTTTTAGTTACAATCTTATACTGTAATGGTGAGTATGACTTGGGTACTTTTGGTGCTTGATACTGATTTGGTATTGTTGAAACATTTGGTACTTCAACCTATTTTGGTACTTTTGGTACTTTCCTTGTAACCTTTTGTGCTTATTTATTTTATTTGGTTCTCTCTTTGACCATTTGGCACTACCTTGAGAATTTTGGTACTCATATAGTTTACAGATTTGCCTTGGGTGCTATGTGGCACAATCCTTGGTACTCTGGTATTTATCTGCTCTTTGGGTAGTCTGATTACTTATTTTGGTACTTTCTAGTTACTGTCTTATAATGTAATGTTGAGTATGACTTGGGTACTTTTGGTGCTTGAAACTGGTCTGGTACTGTTGAAACTTTTGGTACTTTAGGTACTTTTGGTACTTCTGGTATTTCTAGTACCTTGATACTACATTGGTATTTTCGTCTAATAATGTTTTCTTTGGTAATTGTTTGATTTGGTACTATCTTGGTTCTATTTTGTAACTGTTGCAATAATATTTTGGTACTGCATGTGTTATTCCTTGCTAGCAGTCAATTTTGGTACTGTTTTGGTGCCTGTTGGGTACTGTTTTGTTCTATTTTGGTACTCTTTTAATAATTTTTTGCTATTGCATGTGTTCTTCCATGCATCTTGGTTGTTTTGGTAAGCAAATTATGAGAGCATTCTGTTTTGCAGAGAGAGTATGCCAGGCTCTACAACGAGTCCCTAGAAACCCAAGACCTGTACAAATTTGTAAGCAAGCTCTCTGCTGATGTGAAGAGAGGGATGACTCACACGTTGACTCCAAGGCCTCATGTTGTGGACCCTGAAAACACAATACATGTGTTTGGTTCTTGTATTGCCTGTGGGGAGGCTTTGGAGGCTTCTTACGTGGTTGGTACCTTCATGCTTCCCTGTAGGCATCAGTACCATCCACTGTGTTTTGCAAGTGTATTGAGAATGGAAGATACGTGCGTGAAGGCACTTTGCAACACTGCAATCCCTTCGGAGGCAAAGGCCTGGATTTCAGGGAGGTCATTATTGAAGAGTAAGTGGGGTGTTTGTGTTGGACACTACATGTTTATAATATCAGTTGGATTTATGATCTAATATTCTCTTTCATCTTTGTGTATATGTAGGGAGAGGATCTTTCGGTGCGGACACCCATGACAACACCAACACCCCAGTGGATCGAAAGGATCTTCCTGGATACGGCAAGTCAGATGCCAGTCACATGTTCATGAAGTACTACATGACATTGGTGCCAACACGATGGAAGGCAAAAAGGGTGAGCCTGCTCTGGACTCTAGTTTGGAGGAAGATAACACTAAAGCCGAAGCGCAGGAAAGCCAAAAAGGCCCTAATGCCAGCACAGTGGAAGGGAAAGGGTCTGAGGCTGGTGTGGGCTCTGGTATGGAAGAAGCTATACTGAAAACTGAAGTGCAGGAGAAGGATAAACAGGAAAGCGAACTGATTGAGGAAGTTGATGACATAGAGATAGAGCTAGGCAAGAAGAACAACGAAGAAATTCAGGCTGATGAGGAGGTGGTAGTGGAAGTTCCCTCGACGGCCGAGTGTTTGGATGCAACTCCAAAGTATGTAGAGGAAAAGGCAGACAGAAAGACGAGGCAGTAGGCAAAGAGTGAGGCGGAACTTGCTGACAGTGCGAAGGAGGCGGAACCTGCCGAGGGTGTGAAGGAGGCTGCAAAGGAGTATGGCACGGAGGAGGCAGCTTATTTTGCAGAGGAGATGAAATCCATGGAGGAGGCCGAAGGTGCGAGGCAGGCGACAACCTTAGAAACAGGTTATAACATTGACTGTGCCACACCCTCCGAACTCTTCCTTATGAAATGTAAAAAGCGCTTCAAAGGTCGTGGTCTCAAGCCGCGAACCTCCAAGAATTAGCTATTTAGCATCATTTTGTACTTGCTTCTGGCTTATCATGAAATACGATCCCATTTTGCGTTTGTCAATGTTTGGTGTCATGTCAGTCAGATGTTAACGTGTCCGTTCCTTGTTATGTCATGCTGTCAACAATTGGTAACCTTTAATGGTGCTCAATGTCTACACTTTGTATTGCCAAAAGGCTGGGTGTTCCTTTACTCATTTTTCTTTGTGGTACTTCAGTGAGGGACAGGTGGTGGCCGAATGAAAAGTGACCGGATACATCAATGCCGCTGGACGTAAAGGCGAGCACAAAGCGCCTTGTCATTCTGGATGTGAATGGAGTTCTGTTGCACGATTGTCATGAAGAACCCGAAGATTTGTGGAAAATCCCATTTACAGAGGGATGTAAGCCCCGATGCAGTGCAGGTCCCCCGGCACAAATACTGTGTGGTCAGACCTGATGCGGAGGATTTCATCCTTAGCCTGAGGAGGCGATGCGACGTGATGCTTTGGTCCTGCAGCAAAGACACAATCTGATGACCATACTGCATGCTTGCTTCCCTAAGTTGATGAAGATGCAAAGTCTCTTTTTAGGTATGAATCCCTTAACTTCCAAAATGGTTTGGCTGATTTTGGTATTGTATCTACCTTTGCTACTGATTTGTACATATTCTAGTACTATTGGTTCTTTTTGTACTATCGCATATAGGATTTGGTACTGTTTGTACAAATTGATACTGTCCACACAATTTTGGTAATGTTAGCACAATTTGGTATTGTTTGCACAATTGGGTACTATTTGTTTCTTTTGGTTCTTTTCTGCATTCTTACTTTAAGAGCTAGCATTATGGCATCCTCCTCCACCCCTCCCGAAGCCACAGCGTTACAACGCTTCCAAGCGTTTTTACAAACAACCGAGTGGCAAGATCGTGACGATCTTCACAATTTCTTCAACCAATTCCCTGATGTGAATGCATATATTCACCTAAACAGCCAATCTTTTCAGCCTATCTTAGAATTTTTTGAATTTTACATCGACAAGTATGCTGTACCAATTGTCGGACAAGGGGAATTGTGGATTCCATGCGATTTGCTTCGCTACATACACAAAGGCGATCGGCCTTTCACCCAGCGACTTCAACGATTTTGTATAATTGCGGGTGAGGCCGGTCAGTACATTGAAGATTCACGTTTGAAAAAGAAGAAGGTCGGCACCCAGTTTCTAAGTCTCTTGGCGACTTTTGTGTTTCTTCTTGCGGAGGAGCCTGAAAGATCTGAGGTGAGTTTGCCTCATTTGCGCCTTGGGGGTGTCGTCAAGGACACAAAGGAGCCCATTACAGCGCCCTGGGATGCAAGCAAAGAGGACAATATTCTTGCGCTAACCTACCCAGGAGGTGTCATGGATGCCGCCAAATCCATGGGTGATGAGGGTGCAGAAGCATCCTTTAAGCCTGCTGCAGATGCGTCGGAGGAGACATTAACTCCGGAGGTTTTTTTTTAACACCTCTCCCCAATTGTGATAGATGGGGAGGAATATTTGTTTTTACATGATCTTGAAAAGACTTTTGACATCCGCATGGATGAGTGTCTGTCCATCCTCTGTGCCACTGTAGAGTCCTCTGCCATTGACCCCTCTTCCGATCCTTTGGATCGAAGCCTCCTTCCCCTTGGAGAGAGTGTGGTAGATACAATGGAGTTGGCAATGGTGGCGGTGACAGATGCACCGCACTCATCTATGTCGGAGGATGAGTTTGTAGCTACACATGCATTGCTTGAAGCCCAATGCACTCCTACGCCTGTTCATATAGATGAACTTGAGAGTGTCGCTATGGCTCCCAATTCATCTATTTCTCTTGACAACAAAGGCATAAACAATGAAGACGATGAAAAACAAGAGGTATTGAATGATTTTTATTTTGTGATTACGTTAATTTTCATTATTGCATTCTGAAATCTTATTTACCTATTGATTTCTTTGTAGAATGTTGTGGAGCTGGATGAGCATGCAGGTCGGGGAGGAGATGGTAGGCGCCAAGCTTTTGGATGGCAATCGTCTCTTGCGCATTACCTTGTCAAGCTCCCCCAGGACGGCTTTGCGATAATCCACAAGGAGTACACTCCTTGTGGTCAATTTTGGGTGTCAATGATGAAAGCAATGAGCCGCATCCTATGCATGTCAACCATATCTCAATCCTCCCAAGTTATATATCTTGTAAATAAATCTATGGCCAGTGCTGCATTTGCAACACACATTCGTGGTCGTGTGCTTTGTAACGTGGCCTTAAGCCAAGCTGTAGGTCTAAGCAATGTGGAACAAATTGCTTGGGATGTACTGCACAAACAGCTTCCTTGCGCCCAAGAGCGCCGAGAAAACATTGCTCGCCATATCTTAGATGGCTCAAGCAGTCAATAGATGCATAAATCTTGTAATTAACTCCTTCAAATATGTAATGAGATATATCACATCTTTGTACTTTGTTATTTCAAAATTCGAATGAAAATTGATTTTAACTGGTACTTTTCAACTTCTATATTGAGTTTATTGTATGATAGATAGTATATGAATGGTTCTATCTTGTGATACACTTGTGTAATTCTCTAAATCAAAACATAGAGTTTTTTTCAGTCCAATCTCCATCAATAGTGTATTCTTACAACTTTGGCATAAAAAACCTTTAATTAGGTTGTCTAGAGGCCTGCCGCAGAGGCGCACGAGAAGTCAAAAGTAACATTTACTTTTGGCTTCTCGCGTGTCTCTGCAGCAAGTCTCTGGACAGCCTAATTAAAGGTTTTTTATGCCAAAATTGTAAGAATACAATGGTTTTTTGGTTATTTAATCAACCAAACTTGGTTGATAGTTTTTTAATCCAAATCTCTCTCTCTCTCTCTCTCTCTCTCTCTCTCTCTCTCTCTCTCTCTCTCTCTCTCTTTTCCTCTCTACTTAGCTTTACTTATCACTTAAAACAAATGTACACGACTCGTTATATTTGAAAAAGCCACGACTCGTTATATTTCAAAAAGGCATCTTTACATTGGCAAAATTGCCTAAAAGTCAATCTCTTTGTCCTCTGATTCGACGCGCAAGAGCTAAATCTTTGGGCATTATTGTCACCCGTTTTGCATGAATAGCACACAAGTTGGTGTCTTCAAAAATAGAAATTAGATGATATTCTGCCGCTTCTTGCAGAGCTTCTATGGCGATACCCGGAACTCGAAACGCCATTCGATAACTTTGCATGATCTCTTTTACCAAACGTGTCAAGGGTGCCTTGCGTATGAGAAGGTCTGAAGTTTTTTGATAGTGACGAATCTCGTGCAACGCTTTTGGAATGCGTCGCTTCACTGCAGGAGCCCGTTATTGAGGGATGGTAGGATCTGGGACATGGGCCTTGTGAGGGCGAACCTTGAAAAACTTTTTCTTTTTACGGGAGGGCTTGCGAAGGGGAGCTTGCGCATCTTCAAGGCCACCATGCGCTCCGACTGGCTCTTCCTCTCCACCCTGCGCTCCAACTGGCTCGTCTGCTACATCCTCAAAATCCTCTTCATTTAGTAACCCATGATCACCTCTAGGCTGATCTGACGGCAGAGCACCTAATCCATGTGGCAATGTCTTCCCGGTCGGAACTCGATGATTGCTTGGGATCTCATGTCCGCTCCATGGTGGGCTTTGTGCTTCGTTGTCCGTTTCGGTTTCTGTGTCTGATGTCACTACCCGTTTCTTCTTGCGTGAAGGTTGTCCATCTTGTTGCTCTTCACCTGACCATTCTCTCTCCATCTCTTCTAAAAGCTCTTGTTCGTGTATCCAAGGTGGTTTTTGAGCACCTTGGACGGTTGAATGAGGGTGAGCAAAAAAAGGTTGATCTTTTCTTGCTGTTTGCTTTGTGCGTGCCATGGTGTAAGAAGGGGCAAGATTGAAAATGAGACTGCTTCTTCTCTAAAAGCCCTCTATTTTTTTTTAAAAGGTCTTTTCACACTTGACCAGGCCACTTAATAAAACTCTTAATATCATCAAAATATAAAAAACAAAAAATAGATAAATGGAGAAGTATTATATGCAACTCAACAAAGACATCTACAAAAATAAACATTACATTGCATAGCATCATTTGTTTTACATGTTGGCTCACCAACGTTTGCCTACTCTATGGCGATTTTCACGCCACCTAGCATGATTAAGGGGTCCGGTGGAGTTTCTCCATTTCTCTTTAGCAGTAAGTCGAGATTGTCTCCTAACCTCCTTGGCAAGACTTGACTTTCGCGCTCGCTCTATGGCATGACATCTCCCCAAAGAACAACAAAAGAACCAATCAAACATCTCTTTCATGTAGTTGGATCTCGTAGTTCCACCACCATGACGTGTATTTTTAAAATAAACACCTTTGGCTCGATAATGTGATTTTTCCATTCCTTGAGTGCTCCACATGTCTAATGAACCATATTTTGACATAAAGAATGCTCCATGCGCATACAAAATATGCTGCATCAAGAAAAAATGCTTAGATCAAATAAATATTTATGTATAGCATCAAAATTTGAACTGAACAAAGTAACTTACCATGTAGTGTGTGATATTGCTCTCTCCCCACGCTTGCACAAATGCTTTAGTGAAATTCGAAATGTGATCTTTGAACAAATTTTGTTGCTCGCTCGTGGTTTGGGGTTTCCACATGATTTGAAGCACTAACTCCAAGTGGTGCCACACTTGCCTACGCAGATTTACAAGCACGGGATTTGAATCTTGATCGGTCGTACACTTGCAAAGCGCTTTCCATAGCTCCCATGGAGCATCCTCTTCACCCCTCTCCTTTCGCATCTCTGGTTTCTTGAAAAACCTACGTGATTTCACACCATTCATAGATACTTTTTGTGGCACTTCATGCATATTATCCACCTCACCGATGATAGAAACATTGCCACCATGACATCCAATCGAATTTAGAATTTTTTCAACTATTCCAATGGCTTCCACGGATCTGGAAAGTGGTTTCATTGTGAAAGCGTACTCTATGTGAAGCTTTAACAAGCGATCAAATATACGCATAGCATGCAAAGTGCAACAGTGTACATTTGTAAGTGGAAAATTGATAGTGGGATGCCATGTTTTATCTTTTGTCGATCGATTGGGGACCTCCATGATAGGACACTTCAACACCGAGCACGCCCAATCCCTTGCATCATCATCCATTGACCCTTTGCCTGACTTCCTTTGACATTTTTCTTTGAAGACGTGGAGCCACGAGTACTCTCCTTGTATTCTCGTACACAATATGGACAAGGAAGAAGTGATGAAGCACCTTGTTTACACCCAAGTATACATTTTATTGTTTTTAGATCACCTCCTAAGTGCCACTCAACATCAAATGTACCTACTCCATCTACTTCTAGCTTTTCTCCCTCTAGTTGTGCTTTAATAACCTCTGTGATCCACGGGATCATAGAGAAGACCCATGCCAATACCTCACGAGTCTCCTTCGGAACTTCAAAAGCTCCTAACCGCCATATTTCTTTTTCCGATTGTACACTAAATGATGGTTTCTGAGAATGATCACCGATAGCATCGACTTTTGCAAAAAACATTGCCTCATTCATGAGTGTCACACTCATACGTTCCAATCTCCGTCCTTTGACAATTTGACATTCATCTAGCTTAAGAATAAATATGAGCTTCTCTCCAAGTACTGAAACAACACAAGAATTGAATTGTTATACTAAATGATATTCAATACAAATAAAAAACGACATTACAATTTGTATTACCTTGTGGAGACAAAGCATAAAATTTAACCATAGCTCGTTGTAGTCGTTTCAAATCAACAAAAATATTGTTGAATTGATTATAACTAAAAGACTTTGTCCCATTAGGAATAGTATTGCCTCCCTTTATATTACCACGTGATTTGGCACTCGTGGAAGAGTACACCATGGATCCTTCAATGTGTTTGTATTCGCCAAGGGATTCCCGAACTAGATCATTGTTTGCTTTTTTTGCAAGTCGGACCCTATGTGGAATAGGAAATAAATTCTCGGTGATACCTTGCTCTCGTAATGCATCTTTCATCAATCCATGAAGTGCATGGTATGCATTTGTGTTGATCCCAACCTCATCACAAGCTCTCTGGACATCATCCTCAGACACAAGGTTAGAGATCTTTTTTAGGATCTCCTTTGTGATGGCATCTTTCATGTGTTTGGCCTTTTCACAACCTATGATGTAAAGTATATCTTCCTTTGAGATGCATCCTAGGAGAAGGTTGCAACGGTCCTCTTGTCTAAAACTTCCACACACATCTTGTATATATGTCCTATTTCAAAAGGTGAACCGAGTTACAAATTGATGAAAATTATTTGAGAGTTATGAACACTGTGAATTTTAAAAAATACCTGGTTGCCGTGATCCGCTTCTTACGTGCCCCTCCATTAGATGCTAAGTTTTCAATGGAAGAGAACTCCCTCTTACGCTCACACATGCCAAATGGAGTGGCTTTTAGGTGCATCATTGCAGTCTGTAGCTTAGTTACCTCTATTTCTATAGCTTTCATCTCCTCTTTAAGATATTTGAGTTGTTTCTCTGTGGAATGTAGTTGTTGTTGGAGATTTGTGGAATGATTGTGTAACACTTGACATTGTTGTCGGAAATATGCCGACGCACCTGCGTGATTGGAGTCCAATCTCTTACAATACCCAAGAAGACCACGTTCTCCTTCTCCCACATATTTGATTAAGCTTGGGAGTGTACGGAATGTCGGATGACAGCCCACGAGCGGATCTTTTGGATACAACCCTCCATCAAGCCACAAGTCAACATTGGTTTCTCCTCGAAACCGTCATACGGATGCCGGTTGAGATGCTTTCTCGTCATTTTTTTTTGTGGGAGCAAATTCGATCGGTAGACGCAGACTGACATTAGTTGACCTAGTAGATGACGGAGCATGTGATTCATTGGTTATGTCGCGAAGAGACATGGTGAAAAGTTATGATGGGAAAAAAATTTGATAAGATATACTTTTTGGGATAAACATACAATTTTTGGGATAAAAAGACTTAAAAATATATTTTTTCATATATAGGTTCAATTTTTGAGCTCACAGGAGGGAAATTTTTAAATTTTAAAAATTTCAAGTTTTAAGCTTTATTAGATGGACGTTTTGATGATGTGGCATTGTCTACTTATTCTTGGAGTTAATGTAGAGAGGGACCCAAGGAATTTTAGATTTGGAGCTTATAAAAGCTAGATTCTTCTAAAAAAATACTGTTTTATATATATATATATATATATATATAGGGACCTTTTGAAAGCTTAAAAGATCTATTTTGAAGATTTTATAAAAAATTCATTTTTTGGGGGTAAATTGATGCACGAACTAAAAAGTGGCTTTTGTCATAACTACTTACTCTCTTTGTTTGGTGATAGGTAGAGAGAGAATGGTTCTTCTCTCTACCTTTACTCCTATCTCTCTTTTTACTCCCCTCTCTCTCCTACTTTATCCCCCCTATTCCTCCTACTTTACCACCCTCATTCCCTACTTCCCCCCCTCTCCTATCTAGAGAGAAGTTAGAGAGAGAGCTACAAAAGTAGCCCTATTTATTGTCTTTGTTCCCTCCATCCCCTACAAAATTAGCTTTAATCCCTTAAAATTAGGGAACCTTACATGGACCCAAGAGGGTCCAATTTTTTCCTAATGAAAGGGGGGGGGGGGGGGGGGGGGGGGGGGGGGGGGGGGGGGGGGGGGGGGGGGGGGGATGCCCCCCCCCCCCCCCCCCCCCCCCCCCCCCCCCCCCCCCCCCCCCCCCCCCCCCCCCCCCCCCCCCCCCCCCCCCTTTTTCCGCATTGAACGGTTCTTTGCGGGCTATCTTCTGGCATCGGGATGCAGTAGAGAGGTAGAGGTAGAGGTAGAGAGAGAGAGAGAGAGAGAGAGAGAGAGAGAGAGAGAGAGGAGAGAGAGAGAGAGAGAGAGAGAGAGAGAGAGAGATGGTACCTGTGTTAGCTCGAGCAGGTAGACGATGGGTTCCCAAAGTAGTAAGTTTGTTACAATATATATATACTATATATATTATATACTATATACTATTTACTATAACTAAAAGTATAGTGTTATATACTATACCATCGATTAATAATATACTATATTATATACTCTATTTTATATATATACTATATATGAAAAAAACTACATTATTTGATAATTATTTGTTCAATAACCACATCAAAAATGCAAAAAAAGGTACTAGTACTGGTATACTGCTATATTGCTAAGATTGGTATACCAGGGCTGGTATACGAGTACTGGCCTCAGATTTTTTGGCACTAGTACTGGTACTGGTTCTGCTAAACGGGTGTATATTGGTACTAGCCTCAGAGGTCTTAGATTTTTAGTGTTGCAATGGTACTGGTACAACTATACTTCTATATTGCTAATACTGGTATATCTGTACTTGTCTCAAATTTTTAGTGCTAGTATTGGTATTGGTAGTACTATTACTAGTACTACTAATATTAATACTACTACTGGTATTGATATTGGTATTGCTATACTGGTACGGGATATGGAGGTACTCGACCTGTACTAGTATATTGGTACTGGTCTCGGGTTTTCATTGCTAGTACTGATATTGGTACTGTTATACTGCTATAATGCTATACTGGTATAATGATACTCTTAGGTTTTCTTTTTTATTGTTCTAGTACTGGTACTGTACGGGTACTGGTATTCTAATGGTATTGGCACTTTATACCATGGTATTGGTACTGGTACTGGCCTTAGAGGTCTCAGATTTTTAGTGTTATACTGATACTGGTACTAGCCTTAAATTTTTTGGTACTTGTACTGGTACTGGTAGTACTGATATTGGTTCTACTATACAGGTGTATACTGGTACTAGCATCAGAGGTCTTAGATTTTCAGTGTTATACTGGTACTGGTCTCGGGATTTTAGTGGTAGTACTAATACTGCGATAATGCTATAATGCTATACTGGCACTGTTATACTCGTACTCATACTATACCTAGATTTTCTTTTTTACTGTCCTAGTATTGGTATTGTACGAGTATTGATAGTGTAATGGTACTAGTACTAGTACTGTACTAATACCAATAATGTATTGGTAGTGATATTGTGTTGTACTGGAAATACTGGTACTGATACTCCTATACTACTATATTGGTACTGGTATATTGCTATACTTCTATATTGCTATAATTGTACTTCTACACTGCTATATTTGTACTGCTATATTGCTATACTTGTACTGCTATACTACTATACTAGTACTAGAATACTGCTATACTTAAATATTTCTATACTGGCACTACTATACTGCTATTGATAATGGTATACATTAAATTTTATATAATACATATTATATTAGTATAACATAACTATAAACTAAATGTATAGTATGTGCGCAAACATGACAGCTACAGCTAAAGCTATGCTTTTATGGACTATATGGTGCTCAAATGGATTATAGAGTCTCATTACAAAATGGAGAGCTTCTACTTAGTGAATATTTTCTTCAAAGCCTATTGCCTCCTTCTATTAAGTTTGAAGGCTTGCAAATAGCCGTTCAGACAGGGAGCTCTAAGTCTAAGGTCAATGTGTTGCCAAGATGGGATCATGAAGATCAAAAGCATTACCTTCTTGACCATTCTATGTCCTCAACTTACCACATTCTTCATTCGGATGACTATGTTTATGTGGCTGACAGTTTAGAAACAAGTGAAGAAGTCGGTGATTCTTCTATGTTCGCTACACCATGTAACAAAAGTTTGACTCCATCACATTTAAATGTTGATATTGATGAAGGTACAGACGTAGTTGTTTTGGAGACAGTGGAACTAACCAGGTCACCAGGACCCTTTCAAGACACACAAGATAGGGTGGAGCATACATGACAAGTGTATTCAAAGGATACATCCATAATTTCATGGATGAAAGACAATGGTAAATCGTGCAAGTTGTCTAAACTTGGGAGCAGGGTGTACACAAACACACAAAAAAACATGTCACTACAAATAGACAAATGCATCACATTGAAATGTGTGAAGCATGGCACTTAGCAAAGACTACAAATGAGGCCTCCTGTATAGCTTCCACAATAGAAGAATGGTGTGGGTGAAATATGTGACAGGGGATAATAGAAAGGCTTTAGAGAGATGGTTTAATTGGTGCGAGAAACGGATTGCCCATTGGGGAAGCGCTGAGACAATGCTATATCAATCATTTTTTTGGTTCTTATTAAATACATGAAAACATAGATTTACATATATATTGTTTTAATCATTTTGTATTTATAGGTCAGTAAGAATCCATGGGAGAAGGCTCAAATCCCAAGTATAAACGAGTCAGAGAGCATTCATACTAGTTGGTTGGCAGGTGAAGGTGGTAAACGTAAAATATCACTTTATGATGCATGTGTCGGTGACGTTTTGAATGCATATATTCAATGTGCAAAAAGATTGGGATACACCACATGCAGATACATCAGAATGGGCCCTTCCATAGAAGAAATGATGGCCAGTTCCAAACACACAAAATCTCCAAATCCAACTCATTTTGCGAGTACATTAAAAGGCTTAGTTGGTGGTAGTCCTTTGTATGAGGAGCCTGTGATGGAAGGTGACAAATATATAGTACAACGGAAAAAGAAAACAAGTGCAGTCGATACAAGCTCACATAAAGGTGGATATGTAATTGAAGCAAGACAACGCAAAACCAGAGGGAGACCACGGAGTATACATTTTGATAGAGAGGATAATGAAGAAGTATATGTTGTCACAGACAGTGAAGCAAGAGAGAGCATTCCAGTGCAACCTGGGGAGAATTCAGCAAGGTGTATTCAAGAGGTCAAATTTTCCCGCGAAGAGTGGACTTTACGAAGGATTCCCTAATTAGCATAACTAGGTTTGACAACTACCATACATAATATGCTAGACACCATATCCACTAAGCTAACTAGCATACATTCTATGCTAACTAGCATACACAGGGCTAGTGCAGGAATCAAGGTTGGATAATTGTTCCTTAACATTATCTTACCAAAACTTTGTGCGATTGGAGGTCCTTGTCCTGTGACCTTGCCACACCATTCAGCTAGTATCCTCTGTTGGCAGGTGGAAGCTCTACATTCGGTCCCCAAGGAGCATGCAGAAACAAACCAGATTAGGTAGTAGGTATGCTCACATGGCATTTTGACCATTGCACTAATTTTGTGTACTTCTAGTGGTAGATCACAGCTAGTACACATGTTGCTTGTTGTCCCATTGCGTACCGCTCATATACACTCTGTAAAAGTGTCCATAGCAATCTTGCATAGGGCAGTGGGGATGAAGGAGCCTTGTATCATCCTAATTATTTGCAAGAGCAGTTGCAATTGACTATCATAGGTGTGCACTTTTGCTTCCTGCACCTCCACATTAATCTACAAACCGATCAAAACATAGGCATGGTAAGTACATAAAATAGTTGTGCACATATTCAAAACATAAAGTTCAATCACAAAAACCATCGGCACTTACATGAAGACAAGTTATGTCAATATCAACAGCAGTGGAGGTGTCCTCATTGTGAGGAAACCCCAGACCATCCAGTGTCTCTTTCAGTGTCTCAATCTTTACGTTGAGCTCTATTTCTCTCCTTGCATCGACACTGTGAGTGAGGCCTAAACACCACAATTCATTCTTAGCACCATGAAGCTTCTGTCTCATAGCAAGTACTACAATACTGACCATATCATGGCTTGCTTTTAGAAGCCTTGCAGCTTCAAGCTCCTGAACCACATTCTTGAGCTGCTAGTTAGCATCCTGTAGTCAATTTCTGAGATGGTCATTTAACTCATGATGTGATGCAAATGAAAGAGCCCTAAATATGACAGGCTTGCTATCACTTTGTGAGAGCTGTTAATAGAGAGGGGTGTTGCCCTGGCAGCAAAAACAATGTTCAAAGCTACTTGGCTTGCTATCACTTTGTGAGATCTGTTAATAGAGAGGGGTGTTTCCCTGGCAGCAGAAACAACATTCGAAGCTACTTGGCTAGCGCAATCGTCCTTTGTTTCCGCGGAGCCCTCCTGTGTTTTTTGCCTTGAGGGGTGCGTATTACGCACAGTCCACTTTTCAACATGGGCATCGTATATCCTTTTTCTCGAAGGTCCTGCAAATGCTGGACAGCAAACTCAACCCAATTGAAGTGCATGATTGAGCCACTTGCAATTGCCACTAGACTGAACTGTTTTACAAAACCCTTCGCAAAAGCCAAATAAATTTCCATGTTGGTGGGGGCCTTCTGGCACACCCTGTAGTGCAGCTGAAGTACTTGGTCATACATGTCGCTACGAATGATTTTGCATTTGAAGCGATATTTGTTGCGATCCTTCGCCTCTCTGAATACATTGAACCACTCCAAATCTGTAATCTGCTCCCACTTCACCAATTTGGGGTCGACACCGTCCATTGAGAGACCATGGACAACATTAACCTCTTCTATTGTTACACAAAACTTTTCCTGCAGTGGGATGTTCAGCTTGGGAGCTTTTCATCGGCCTACACACCACACATGATTATAAGATTAAAACCTTACAAAACCCCACTAGAATAGGGTTGTCAAGTAATTTCTACACAGGCAATTGCACGAGCTCTCCTTACATGCAATCATCTAAGAATGCACCTTGAATGCCTAAGGCAATGCACAAGCACCTGATCACTCTGAGAGAATCCACAACTAGATTGCAGCCAGGGGCTACTGCAAAAACAAGCATATAAGCTGAATGCATAGTCCTCTGTGTTGATTGCAGCATATGCTTAGCAACACAATTTTCTCATGGGTGAGAGGATTCACTAACAGATTAGTAGTCGGGGCATGCTGGAGAAATGTGTCATGCTTTGCTTGATTTACAACTTCCAAATGTGGCCCGCTCATTGAAGAGAGAGAGAGAGAGAGAGAGAGAGAGAGAGAGAGAGAGAGAGAGAGAGAGAGAGAGAGAGAGAGAGAGAATACCTGAGTCCTACTTCCCCTTCCGTGCATGCATGTACTTTGGCATTGGGAATCCTTGGGAATTAGAAGCCTTCAATAGGGCGGAGGAGAAGCAACAGAACCTTTGCCCCTTGACTTCCTTCGCGGTGGAGTACTATCAAGATTGCTGTTGGAGGTGGCCGGCTCCAGTGGTGAGCTATCCTCGACTTGGGCTGACTGCTGGCCTCTGGCTGCAGACCTGCTTACAGCTCGCAATCACTTTCCTCCCTCTCTCTGACATGTGGCCCCTGCGTCATGCTTCATGGCTATACCACTACCTCAACGTAATGACTGAGCTTAACTGTTAGAGATTTTAAAAATATTACGATTAAAGTCCAAGTATACACTTTGTATAGTTCATGATGATGGCCCACACACTTGAAAAAACATGACTATCCTATCCATGTGTTATGCTTACAAGATGTGCTTGTTGGCATATGGTAACTAGCACAAAAAGCGCGACACATTAACATGCTTTCACCCTTGTATATTTGGGCCACTTGATGAGAACTTGTAAGTTTCTGAGGACTTCTTCTTCTTCTATAGCTGCTTCAGCTAGGGTTTACACCCGCTCATGGAGTCCTAACACTCTGGGTCTTTAGTGGCTTGAAACATCAATAGTTTGTGACATGTTTTACAACAGAAGGTGTTGATGGAGAGTCACAATCGTCCTTTTGTTGGACATCTAAGTATTGAGGTGACATTCAAGGGTGTTGAGCAATATTTCTATTGGCCTCATCTCAAGAAGGACGTGGATGAATTTTTCACTTCTAAAGTGTGTTAGAAAGTAAAGTATGGCAGGCACAAAGTGATAGAAATGACAGGCTATATCGACTACCCGTAACTTGCACTGATAGGCTATACGGATGCTCACGTTCTGCATTGTAGGCTTCTCATGTGGCATCAATATGGATTTTTGCATTTTATGTGCTGCAAGTTTTGAGGACCAAATGCTTTTTGACTCAAAGTATTTCATTGTAAATTGCTTTTCAAGGCCTTGGACCTTCAAATAGAAGGGTGGTCTCTCTTCTCTAGCTACCTTGTAGGAGTAGAGCAGAGCAAAGTCGTGCCATCTTTGTTGTACTAAGTTCAAGAAATATAGAGAAATATCGAAAGGGGTGCCAGGGTTTGGGGCCAGTGCTCTCTTGGGGTGGAACTCTTCCACTCATTGTTTCATGTGTCATGCATCTCATTCAATTCAATATTATTTGAAGTGCTAAAATTTTGTCTCAAATATTTTTTTCGTTGGCACATGGTGCCATATCGATGCAATGGTATCAAAGCTCCAGTTGTGTGATTTTCACAAAGCATACCGGCCCTACCAAGAACAAACATAGCACCATGGCGTTTATGTATTCAACAATTTATCCTCAATGAGCTTCACAACATTCTTTCACAAGATCCGCAACAAAATCCCCCAATGCTAGAGGGTTTCCAACAGTTTTTGAAATACATCTTACCGCAACCGATGCCTCAATTGGTATCTCCTCCTCTGGCACTAGAAAGTACTAGAGATTCCAACCGGCAACCCTTCTAGCCGTTTGTTCCAATCAAGGGAGTCTTTAGGAAATATGGTGCAACCATCTGACCTTGATCCAATGCAACCGCCTTTGTCATTGGTGTTGCCACCACCTCCCCCCGACCACCACTCCCAAGGTACAATGGTTGGAGCCCATATGGATACCTTTATTATTCCTACCCGGGTATGTGCCTAACTAACCAAAGGATTTCAAAGATGGTGGCATGAAACTAATTTTTTTCACCTTATTTGGGGTGAAAGATAGAAAGAAAGAATTGCAGTGCTATATAAATTCGACAATATCTATGCTTTGGGGAAGTATACAGAAGAATCCAAGATTTCTCGAGCAGCGGGATTTCTTAAAGATAATCCTATGCAGTGGTGGAGTTCAGTTGTGCCACAACAGCATGCTCCAAGGACATGGAAAGCTTTCAAGACAGTTTTTCATGAAGTTATATCACTTCTCTCTTTGAAGTCCAGATCTTGTCAGAATGGGGCAACCTAAAAATGCTTGCCGCAGAGACCATGGAAGACTATGACCAAAGGTTTCTCGACCTCTACCTTCCGGTGTCTTTCTTTAAGTGCCATCACAATATCAATGATGCAAGAGCTTATGGACCATGCCGCAGTCATCAGAAGTTCGTTACGCAGGTTGTTTGTGTGTGTGTGTTGGGGGGGGGGTCCTGCTTAATGTCTTTTATCACTTGGGCCCCATCGGACGGGGATCCTACAAGTTGATAATAACTCTTTTATTATTGGGTCCACTTGTTGTAAGTTGGTAAACACTTCTTCTAGTACTTCTCTAGTTGTTTCTTCTTAAGGTTTAGGCCCCTCTGTCTAAATCTTTAGGTCGTGGGTCTAGAAAACCCCAACCCACCGAGTCTTCAGTGGTTTAACACGTCAGCACTTTGTGACAAAGGTTCCACCTATATTGTGCACCAAGGACAATATATTTCAAGTAGATTACTTTGTACATTATTTGGAAATTGTATGTAACATGGCTAAAAAAATCTCAAGAATGGCATGAGAAGCCTACAGCCACAAGCATCGATGAGACTTGTAATTGAAGGAAGATGATTGGATGATTCTTAGTTTGGCAAAGGCATGTCTTAGAAAGAAGAAGGGTAAGGAGAAGTATTTTTCCAAAGCTAAGTATGTGCTACTATAGACCCTTTCAAATTTAAAAATAGATCTATCATATTGAAGTTGCCAAATACTTGTACAATCCACAATGCATTTCATGCAAATCTATTGAGGCCTTTCAAAGGTGAAGTGCCAGAGGATAGGGATGTAGAGGAGAAACTAGAGATCAAAGAAACTAAGGATATTCTTATACATGAGCAAGTCCTAGCACACAAGGAAAGGGAAAGCTAGTCCAAAAATACCTGGTTAAGTTTAGGAACCAATCTGCTCTATGATGGAGGAGGAGGTATTGATAGATATTCCTCAAATACTAGAGCTTTACCTTGAGGCTTTTGGATTAGCTCCAACTATTCCAAAAGTACATGTCAAATCAACAGTTTAAATATGGTGTAGTGCATGCTTTAGAAGAGGGGGGTCACTCCACTTCTTCGTCATAAATTCCCTCGAATGAAATAAAGTCAACCAAATTGCCGTTGATATTTTGCAAGTGCTGACAAGTTGACAGTACTCTATCAAGTGGCTTTATAGCTAAGTGACTTTACAGAACATGTACATAGATTGATTTCCATGATATGAAAATGTTATGGTTGGATTTTCTTAAAATAGATTGATTCATGTACTATTGCAAATATATGTTTGTTTGAGTATATGTTTAAGAAGAAATCTATGAGACCTCTTATCTTGATTCACCAATGAGGTTATATGAATCATAAGTGACAAGTTTTAGTGCATCAAGAGATCCATTAGAGATCAGAGAAATCTGGATTTGATGGCTAAATACATCATAATGATTATGATTCATGTCGAAGATGTCAACAGGGATAGTGATGTGGATGTGATTGTGATTGTTCACCAATGGTTTCATGTGCAACGAACATGATTGACAATCTATTTGGTGGTTTTCTATAGCACCTTGTGTGTAGGGTCCCTTGATCTTGGCATATTAGTTGTAATCTCAGTATTGATGTGTGTTCCTTTTGTTGGATGTATGATCCCGATTCACTCTGAGAGAGGGGTGATATTCTCTCTAGATGTGTTCTAGACAGATGAAGATTAGTAGTAGTTTCAGTCTCAATCAAGATGAAGTTCCTTCAAATACTGTTTGCAATTCATCATGAGATGTGGTAGTTGGTGTAGTTCCTTGCTTCTTCGTTCATAGTACAATTGATTTCTTAGTAGCCTCAATTGTCTGCATTCTTTGGAATTCTTGTACTAGGGTGTTGATTCTAGCATGTGGTATGTGATTGGAGGTGCAGGTTTTCGACTCTTTCCTCAAGGGTGGAGAACTTGAGAGTTGGGAAATGATCCAGATACAAGTAGTTTATGCCTTTACCCTCTATTTTGATGCTTTCTCTTGGAACGGTCAAATAGTAGTTGTGCGGTTTGTGAGTTGGTTGAGTTGAGGATATTCTTCTTAGATTAGGTTCTTCTCCAACGGACAACATTTTACTTCTCGGACGTCTTTTGGGATTAGTGATTGGACGGTATACGACCCAACTTGGATCCTCATCCACAAAACCCTCTCTTTACAATTGTAGATTGGTCACTCCAACTTCCTAGTCTGTCTTCCTTTCCAAGAGTTGAGAGGGGGTGTTATAGTTATGGCATCTCTGTGGATTTCTCGAGTTATTCATGGTTTTTCCTAGGGACATGTGATAGGGAATGAGGCCCGTTTTGTGGTTGTGCCGGTTAGAGTGAGGTAGTTTCCTCATGTCGATGTTTATTTAGCCACATTCAGTTCTGGGTTTTTTCTTGATTCCATGGCCATATATGCTCCTCTAGGGTTCGTATGTCTTATCCCAGCGTGTCCTATTTTTCCCAAGCATCGTGTTAGGAATAGGACGTAGCTAAGTAGATATTATAGTATTTTACTTAATGGAGAGAGATAATTTTCACAAACGAGAGATTATAGAGTAGAGAGAGATGTTGGAATTAGGGTTGCAGAGAAACACACACAGCTTGGAGAAGACGAAGGAAGCTCAAGGCACACAATAGAGAGTGTGTTACTTAGTGTGCAATAGAAAGATAGATAGCCCTAGAGTGATGGGCGTATATACAATGCACAGGGGACAAAACCTCCTAAAGAGGGAAAAAATGCCCCGGCGGTCCTAGTGTGTTCACGCACATCACTACCACATGTATATGGTAACAAATCCCCCCTGGAGTGATGCAGTGAACGAGAGCTGGCACATGAGTAAAGGGAAGTGCCATGCCTTGAGGACAGGATCAGTCCACAAAGGGGAGTAACCCCAAAGCTTTGAGGAAAGCTTCAAGCTTCTCACGAGACAATGCCTTTGTGAAAAGATCTGCAAGGTTGTCATGTGTTGGCACATAAGCCAAGCTGATCTCTCCTGCTGAGAGCCTCTCCCTGACATAGTGGTAATGCACCTCAATGTGATTTGTGCGAGCATGAAAAACTGGGTTCCTCGCAACTGCCAATGCCCTCTGACTGTCAGTGTAGATAGTGTTGGCAGTGTCCTATCCAACACCCAAATCAGCCATAAGACGTCTGAGCCATACACACTCAACCGTAGCTGTGAAGACTGCCCTGTACTCAACCTCACAACTCGAAGTGGCCACAGTAGGTTGTTTCTTGCTCAACCATGATATACATGAACTACCAAGCATGAAACAAAAACCACTTGTGGACACTCGCGTGTCAAAACAACCAGCCCAATCTGAGTCCGAAAAAGCATGTAAGTCTGGCGGCAATGATCCCCCCTTGGGATAAAACAAGACAAGATGTAAAGTGCCACTAAGGTAGCGGAAAATAATCTTGACAGCCTGCCAATGCTTAGACCCTGGGCTATGCATAAATCCGCTAACCTGTGAGACTACAAACTGAATATCCGGCCTCGTGTTGCATACATAAATGAGGCAGCCAACAGCACTTTGGTAAAGAGTGACATCAGCAAGATCGCCAGCATCATGTAGACTCAACTTCAAACCTGTTTCCATGGGAGTGGCAATAGGTTTGCAATCCTCAAGTCCAAACTTACATAGCAATGTCTCAATGTAACTTTTCTGACACAAGGCAATACCACCATCACACTGCTTAAACTGTATACCCAAGTAATGATGCAACAGCCCCAAATCTTTCATCTTGAAAGTAGCATTCAAATCAGCCTTAAATTCAGCAATATGTCTCTCAGCTGGTCCAATGATTAGCAAATCATCAACATAAAGAACCACAATGAGAAATACATCATCCTCACGCTTTACATACAATGTGTTTTCTGTTGGACTGTTACGAAAGCCTCGTTTAACCAAATGAGTGTCAACTTTCTCATACCAAGCACGAGGAGATTGCTTCAACCCATACAAAGCCTTCTTACATCTGCACACTTTGTCCTCTTGTCCTTTTATGACAAAACCGCGAGGCTGCGTTACATAAACTTTCTCAAATATGTCACCATTCAAGAAAGCAGTAACAATGTCTGATTGATGTACATCCCAACCAAAATGAGCTGCCAATGCACATAGAAAACGCACAGTAGTCATACGACAAGTGGGAGCAAAAGTCTCTTCATAATCTATGCCTTTTTGCTGTGCATAACCCTTTGCAACAAGTCGAGCCTTATGGCGATCGATCTCACCATCCGGCTTGCGTTTCAACTTGTAAACCCACTTCATACCAATGGCCTTTTTGCCAGGAGGAAAATAACATAAAGTCCATGTGTCATTTTCTATAAGTGCATCATATTCTGATTGCATGGCAGCCATCCAATTTTCTGAATTCTGTGCTTCATCAAAAGACAGAGGCTCCTCAACATCATGTAAACTAGACACAGCCAAAGCATAACAATCTGATGCATAAGATGCATGGCGAGAGCCTGAACGAGTACGACTAGACAAAGGTGCATCCAATTTACTGTCACGCAAAGTGTGCACCAGCCATTTTGGCATACCTCTAGCCTGCTCATTTTCAGCCCTTTCCTCATCAAGTACATCATGTACATCTGCATCAGTAATAGGCTGATCTAAAACATTTTCAGAAACCCCCACAGGCTGTATATTTGCCTCATTGGAACTTACATTCGTATTTTCACCACTGAAAAGAGGCAACAAAGTGTCATAAATGTCATGTGAGCTTACATTACTGTCTCTCGTACATGACAGCAAGGGCTGAACAGAATCTTCCACAAACACTACATCCCGTGAAACCAGAATACATTTTGTTTGCGGATGATACAACTTGTAACCTTTTCTTTCAGCACTATAACCAACAAAAATGTTAGGAAATAAGACGTAGCTAAATAGATAATTGAGTATATTACTTAATGGAGAGAGACAGATTTACATACACGAGATTATAGAGTAGAGAGAGAGAGAGAGAGAGTACACACGATATACGTGGTTCACCCAATGTGGGCTATGTCCACGGGAAAGCAGCCACTCAATGGCTTTAGTACTTCAAAACAAGAAGTAGTTTACAAAAGGATTATACCCTTAATGGAGCTCCTGCCTTGCTTCACTCTCACCACCTCACACTCACCTTGTTGCATCAACTTCACACTATGAAATGTGTGTAGAAATGGCCTCCTTTTATAGGCCAAAAGGGCTGCCCTCTCTTATGAGAGGCAGCCATGTGTAGCCGCCCTTGTGTGAATAAGTCCAAATCGGACCCTCCAATCCGCCCATGTGTGGCCGCCCTTGTGTAGACAAATCCGCTTTTGAATTCAGCCACCGGCCATTGACTTCTTCCGACCACCGGCCACCGGCCATTGACGACCGGCCAACCGACCACCGTCCGGCCATAATATTCCGGCGAAAAGGAATATCCCCTGATTCTTGGCCGTGAAAATTTTGGTTTCTGGTGAGTGATTTTCCTTCACGCACGATGGCTTCTCCTCATAATGGGGGCCTTACAAATGTGCGCTTTTACCACAGAAAATTACAAGGGGTAAATCAGGCTCCATACTTATCAAAAAATACATTTGATAGACTTATCATGCAATTTTCTGCGCTGCACTTGTGGCACCAAAGCATATGCCAAACAGCCAAAAACACGCATGTGCTCAATAGAAGGCTTTCTATTATGGTATGCTTCATATGGAGTAATAGACTGCAAAGCTTTCGTAGGACACCTGTTAAGTACATAAGTGGCACACATGATGGCCTCAAGCCAAAAAGAATGTGGCAAAGCTTGACTTTTGACCATACATCGTGCCATTTCCGTCAGTGACCTGTTTTTCCTCTCAGCAACACCATTTTGGTGAGGTGTATAAGGCACTGTACATTGGTGTTTTATCCCACGACTAGCCAAAAATGCATTAAATTCATGAGACATATACTCCCCCCCTCGATCGGAACGGAGGGTGCCCATAGTACATTTCGAGACATTTTCAGCCATAGCCAGAAATTTTTTGAAGCACATAAAAACTTCGGGCTTCGCTTTAAGCGGAAATACCCATGCATGCCTGGAGTAATCATCAATGAAAGTTACGAAGTACAGGTAATTACCTAAACGCAATCAATGCATGAGCGTGCGCATCCTTAACATCCCAACAAGCTTGTTCTACCGTAGGCAAAACAACTTTAACAGCTGCAATCCTTGCAGCAAGACCTGCAACATCGCCTACATCCTCAGAACCAGGACGTACATCAATGCCCTGCACAATGTTCCAGACACCCTTTGACACAAGAACATGTTGCATCATATAAGCCCACATAGGGTAGTTTTCCCCATCCAACCTATCCTCAGCAGCAAACATCTTGAACACATCTGTGTTGTTGTTGTCAGCCATGGTAAATGCTGCACTTGATGTGAAAACTGCCCGAAAATAGGAGAAACAAAGCGGGAACAACCTGTGCTATATAGCACAAACCATAGAAGACTATAAGGCACCTGTTATGCAGAAAATGGCACTGACAGAAATTCTGCACAAAATGATGAAATAGCCTGTGCAGTACTTACTGCCTGTAGTGGAAACGGAGGCCGAAATGAGCCCAAATCAAAATTCTGAGCAGACCGAGCTCTACGACCTCTCCCAAAATATTTGTCGACCTGCGAACGCTCGCCAAAGCTCACTGAAATCGGAGGAAGTGAGCAGGCGTGTGCTGGAGCAGCTGGCGACTAAGCCCGGGAGGACGTGACCTGCTCTGATACGAATTGTTGGAATTAGGGTTGCAGAGAAACGCACACAGCTTGGAGAAGACGAAGGAAGCTCAAGGCACACAATAGAGAGTGTGTTACTTAGTGTGCAATAGAAAGATAGATAGCCCTAGAGTGATGGGCGTATATACAATGCACGGGGGGGAAAACGTCCTAAAGAGGGAAAAAATGCCCCGGCGGTCTTAGTGTGTTCACACACATCACTACCACATGTATATGGTAACAAGAGAGAGAGAGAGAGAGAGAGAGAGAGAGAGAGAGAGAGAGAGAACACAATATATGTGGTTCACCCAATGTGGGCTACGTCCATAGAAAAGCAACCACTCAATGGATTTAATGCTTCAAACTAGAAGTAGGTTACAAAGAGATTATACCCTTAATGGAACTCTTGCCTTGCTTCACTCTCACCACCTCACACATAGCTTGTTTCATCAACTTCACAATGCATTTTGTATGTAGAAGAGGTCTTCTTTTATAGGCCAAAAGAGCTACCCTCTCTCATGAGAGGCAGCCGTGGGTAGCAGCCCTGTTAGACAAGTCCAAGTTGGAGTCTCCCACGAACCCATGTGTGGCCACCTCTGAGAAGGTAAGTCTGCCTAGAAATTGGTGACCAGCCATTGACTATCGGTCACCGGCCAACCAACCAACCGATCGGCCATTTTTGGACCACTATCTGGCCATTATTTTTGGTTTTTTGGTGAGTGATTTTTCTTACACACAATGGCTTATCCTCATATGGGGGCCTTGCAAATGTGCATTTTTTAGACTAAAAGTTACCATGGGTAAATCAGGCTCCATACTTTACAATCTCCCACTTGGAGACTGATCTCCACAAAAACTTGTGATTGTTTCCATCCTTGCTTCTTATCCTTGAATTCCAATTGAAGATGAGCGAAAGTTCAACTTCTCCTTGATGAACACCTTTGTAAACATGTCTGCAAGCAGGATTCTCACTTGTGTGCACCTTTCCTAGCTTTAGCTATCCTTCTTCCAAAAGAGTATGTATGAAGTTATATTTCACCTCAATGTGCTTTGTCCTTGAGTGAAAGGCTGAATTCTTTGCAAGATGAATGGCACTTTGACTATCATTGTACAAAACACAATCTTCTTGCTTGTATCCAAGTTCCTCCAAGAATTTGTAAAGCCACAGAATCTCTTTGCTTGCCTCCATCATTGCTGCATATTCTGCTTCCATGGTAGAAAGTGAGACCAATTTCTGCAGCTTTGAAACTCAACTTAGTGTTATGCCTCCAACTGTGAAGACATAGCCAGTAGTTCTCCTTTGTATATCTTTGTCAGCTGCCATATTTGCATCAACATACCCTTGCAAGAAAATATTAGTGCCTCCAAAATACAAAGAATTTGTTCTTGTTCCCTTTAGATACCTAAGTTTCAACTTTACAGCTTGCCAGTGCTCTTTACCTAGACTGTCCATGAATCTACTCACAACTCCCACCGCATGTGCAATGTTTGGCATTTTCCAGACCATAGCATACATTAGAGAACCTACCACTGCAGCATATGGAACTTTAGACATAAAGGGTATCTCCTGTTGTGTCTTTGGACACATATCCTTGGTTAGTTTAAAGTGACTAGCCAAAGGTGTAAAAATTGATTTTGCATCTTGCATTGCAAACCTTTCTAGTACCTTCTTGATGTAATCCTCTTGAGATAGACTTAGTGTCTCCTTTGTCATGTCCTTTGATATCTTCACACCAAGTATCCGCTTTGCAGCACCTAAATCTTTCATTGAAAAAGATTAAGACAAATCCTCTTTTAGGTCTTTGATAGCTCGCATGTTAGCACTTGCAATCAGCATGTCATCAACATACAAAATTAAGATTATGAACTTCCCGTCTCACAAATTCTTCATGTAGACACGATGATCTGAGTTGCATCTTCTGAATACGTGATCCAGCATCCATCAATTGAACTTCAAGTACCATTGTCATGATGCTTGCTTTAGACCATACAAGCTTTCATTAATCTGCAAACCATTTTCTCCTTACCCTTTACTTCATATCCCTTTGGTTGAAGCATGTCCTCCTCTAAGTCACCATGAGGGAACACCATATATACATCCATTTGATCAAGATTTAAGTCATGAGCAGCCACAATACTTAAGACAAGACTAATTGAGTACATTTTTACAACAAGAGAAAATGTTTCATTGAAGTCAATGCCTTTCTTTTGAGAAAACCCTTTACCACAAGTCTTTACTTGTACCTTTTCTTCCCACCTTCTTCGTCCTTTAGCTTGTACACCCATTTAGGAAACTCAAACAAATCCCATGCTTGGATGTGATGTAATGAGTCCATCTCCACTTGCATGCTCTTCATCGTTCTTCTTTGGATTCGTGTTGCGTAGCTTCTTCATATGATTCTGGCTCTCCAAAATCTGAGACCAAGAGATGGTTAAAGGATGGAACGAACCTTTCTAAAAGATCTTTGGGACATAGGTTGAGCTCCTCATTTGGTTGACGTTGTTGTACATTGTCACCTCTTGCAATCCTTGAGTCTTCATTGTCCTCAAGCTCCATGTACTCATCTATCTTTTGTTTGTTTTCTTTCCAAGTAATCTTTGTACATAAATTGTTCATTGAAAACTACATCCCTACTTCTAAAGATTTTACCATCTTCACGATTCCATAGGTGATACTCAAAGTCAACTTCTCCATAGTGAAGAAACACTTTTTGGACTTTGCATCTATCTTTGACCTAGGCTTCTATCTATGTGTATAAAAGCCTCACATCCAAACACTTTGAGAAATGCATAATTCACCAGTCCATGCCTCTTTTGGAACTTCCCCATCCAATGGCATTGAGGGTGACTGGTTGATTAAGTGCATAGACGTACTTATGGCTTCGGCTCAAAGCTCAAGCGATAGGCCTGCGCATGTAGCCACATGATTCATGCTTGCTCCATGATTGTTCTATTTATCCTTTCCAAAATGCCATTTTGTTAAGGTGTCCTTGGGGTTTTCCTTTGCCTCTAAATGCCATTGCTAGCAAAAAAGCTTTCAAAAGCTTGGCCGCAATGTTTGCTTCCATTGTCGGATTTAAGGCATTCAAGCTTGGTACCTGCTTCATTTTCCACAAAGTCTTTCCACCTTTGAAATATGGAAAACACATCAAATTTATTCTTCATTCATAAACCCATGCTTTCCTAGTTGCATCGTCTATGAATGTTACATAGTACAACAAGCTACCAAAAGATGGTGTACTTGCAAAACCGCAAACATCAGAATGTATCAATTCAAGTTTTTTTTTTCCTTTCACGTCTTGCATTTTGAAATTTACCATCTTTTGTTTATTGTAAACACAATCCTCACAGAACTCTAAGTCCACTTCTTCAAACCTGGTAGAAGCTTCTTCAATTGGAGGATTTTCATTCCTTTGGCACTCATCTGCCCAAGCTAGTAGTGCCACACCGCATTGTCGACTTCTGTAGCTATTGCACAAGTTGAAGATTGTGTGCTGACAGTACACAAGTAAAGTGTGCCAATCTTTTCTACTTTGGAAACCACCAAAGATCCCTTGAAGATCTTCCACCGTTGGTTTTTTAATGCAATGTTGTGACCTTCAATTCATCATCCAATTGTCCTATAGAGATCAATTATTTGCAAAGAGAAGAAACATGCCTAACATTTGTAAGCTTCCATTCATTTCCATTTGGAGCTTTGACACGAATTGTACCTTTACCGACAATTTCACAAGCTTCATCATTTCCCAAGTATACATACCCAGAATTACCTTTGGTGTAATTTTGGAAATGTTGCTTGTGCAGTGTCGCATGGAATGAAACCTCGGAATCTACTGTCCATGAATTAGACACGTTGTCAATTCTTCTTGGACCAGCAATCCTTCTTAACATGGCCCTTCTTGTCGCAGTTCCAACATTCCAGAGCTGACTTTGTGTGTGACTTGCTCTGCCTTGAGCAATCACGACCCTTTTGGTTTTTGAACCTCTCCTTTGATCTTCCCCTCATTTTCGTTGACAGTGTAGCACTTGATTATTCACATGTGCTTCTCCTTCGCATTTTCTGGCTTAGGGAACACCAAAAACATCATCAAACTTAAGAGTCTTTGTGTCAAAGATAGAGTTACTCACATCCATCACAAGGCTATCCCAACTATTCGGTAGAGATGATAGTATGAGAAGGGCTCGCACTTCATCATCAAAATTGACCTTCACCGATCGAAGACTTATGTTGGCGTTAAATCGTTTAGGCATCCTACAATTGAATCACTCTCTGTCATTTTTAGATTGAACAAGCGCTTCATGCGAAATACCTTATTGGACACCGATGATTTCTCATAGAGGCCGTCAAGTGACTTCATTAAGTCCTCCGTGGTCTTCATCTCCAAAACGTTGAAGGCCACCATTGATGCCAAGCTTAGCCTCATTGTTCCTAATGACTTTTGGTCAAGAAAGATCCATGCTTCATTTGCCATTGTTGTGGGCTTCTTTGCAAGACCGCCTAGTGGCAAATAAAGGTCCTTCTAGTAGAGATAGTTTTCAATCTGCATATTCCAATGTGGAATACGTCCACGAGAAAGCAACCACTCAATGGCTTTAGTACTTCAAACTAGAAGTAGGCTACAAAGGGATTATACCCTTATTGGAACTCCCACCTTGCTTCTCTCATTACCTCACACAAGTATTGCTTCATCAACTTCACAATGTATTTTGTGTGTAGAAGAGGCCTTCTTTAATATAGGCCTTCTTTAGTATAGGCCAAAAGAGTTTCCCTCTCTCATGAGAGGCAGCCGTGTGTAGACAAGTCCAAGTTGGACTCTCCCATGCACCCATGTGTGGCTGCCCTTGAGAAGACAAATCCACCTAGAAATCGGCCATCCGCCATTGAATTCCGGTCACCAACCAACCGATCAGCCATATTCCAACCACTTTCTGGCCGTCATCCCACTATAATATTTTGGGCAAAAGGGAATATTTTGACAAACCTGAAGTGAATTTTTTGTTTTTGATGAGTGATTTTATTTAATAACGATGGCTTCTCTTCATAATCGGGGCCTTACAAATGTGCGTTTTCTAAACTAAAAGTTACAAGGGGTAAATGAGGCTCCATACTTAGCACATTGGTACCCTTTGATGCCCTTTTTTTCTTCCTTTTCCCATGATTTTTCCCTATTTTATTAGGTCGTGGGGTATGAGGCTGGGTTGGGCAGCCCAGTAGGGTACCTATTTAGTTACAACCTAATAGGGGGCGGGGGGGGAGGGGGGCTATTGGGGTAGCCCCTAGGGGTGGAAATTGATCAGTAGCAGTCATGTAGAGACATCCCTCTCTAGCATTTTGGGCTCAGCTTGATGCTTTTCCAGATCTGCCATAGTGTTTTTGTTGGGCAATAGGAGCAATGCCGGGCGATCATCTCAGGTGTACCTTCCTCCTCAAGGCAGCCTCACATAGGCTTCGGGATCATGCAGTGGCTAAGTTTCTCATGCAAGATCAAGATCCAGATGAGATATTTCCAGGAGGAAATTCATCTGGTCTATGCTCTTAGAGCATGTTAGAGGTGATACCCATGTGGAGGTCGTGTCAGTGGTCTCGTGTGGAAGAGTAGATGACATTAGTAGTCGCAATTGTGTGTACTTTGGGCCTATTCAATGAGGCATGTCAGTAGTTCTATGCCAGAACACCCTTGGTCACTTGTTTGTGCAATTTTTTATTAGCATGGAGAGCCTCTCTGAGATCTCTCTCTCTCTCTCTCTCTCTCTCTCTCTCTCTCACACACACACACACACACACACACACACACACACACACACACACACACACACACATTCTCAAGTGTCTTGTCTCTTTCTTCCTTAGTGATCTCTCTTCTCCATAGTTGCCTTGTTCATGTATGTGGAATTGCAGGTGTTCTCTAGTGTCAAAGAATCCTATTGTAGTTGAGCTAGATTGGAGTTGAGGTGTCTATGAGATCCGAGGCTACTTCTTGTCTTCATTGCATCTTCTGCTACCTATTTTGATAACTCTTTACTATCTATTTTGTAGGCGTAATTGAGGCTACTTACACTTCTCTTAAAGAGGGGGGGGGGGGGGGGGGGGGGGGGGGGGGGGGGGGGGGGGGGGTTTATGTTACAAAGTGATGACGTGGTAGCATAGTCCCGACGTGACTCAAACAAGAACAAAGAGAGAGAGATAATTGCCAAACTGCCAATGTGGCTTCACCGTATGACAACGATGTGGCAGTGCGTTAAATCTATCACAAATTGCATAAATTGCACTCCATTTTACAGGTGCTAAAGTGGTAGCTTTTTTGGCAATGGTTGAAAGCGTTGACTTGCAAAGCTTTTTGGAGCCAAGTTTTAGTAGTGTTTTCTTTTTGGGACACCTAGCTTTTGTATCCGTTGCTTTTGGGCCACAATGCCTGTAAATTAGTGCCTTGCAGATCCTCTTTGGAGTGCATGGTTGCACAGTTGCAAAGCGAACTCCTTAGTACTTGTACTTTGTGATTAATTAATATAAAAAGAAGTAGTGAAAGGGGTGTCTGACTTAGAGACCAATGCATCTGGGTAGAGAAATTTGCTCTCTAATTGAGTTGTCAGTTTTCAAGTTCCAAGGCGTGTTTGGTGTTGATGCATGGCCTTGTAGTGGCTTGCCATTGTTAGGAGTTTTTTGAAAGAAGTGATTGCACATGTGTATATACACATGCATGGTGCATCAAATAAAGAATTGCCCATTTTCCAGAGCCAGGTGGTTACGTGGGGCCCACATGTGTACATGTACGACATCGTGTACATAGTACATCGATTTTCATTATCACCAGTACCAGTGTGTTTTTTCTATAATAATGAGGAGTTTGTAGCGTGTAAAACTTCTCGAGGAAGCTATCCACGGGTCAATGACATGAGGTAAGCAGGTGCGTCAGATGGCATATAGTGGCATCAGGAGGTCGAATGGGGTCAATACTTGCACGTGGGTAAGCGAGGACACAACGTGGGTGTTTTCTTGTGACGATTATGTAGAAAGGTCATCATGAGTACTATATTTGGGGGCCACTTCATGTGGTTGCGGGATGCATTATTGGAAAAATTTGAGTGCCAGGTGTGCGGATGGATGTAGAAGGGTGACAAAAATGACCTACGTGGCCAGTTTTTGGCCTGTTCGGCATCCGTTTGAGGTCAACTAAAAGGCCAAAGGTGCCCAAGTGATAAAGTGTGTGGACACTAAAAGACTTGAGAAAAAGACCAGAAAAACGTGGAGAGAAGAGGAGGAACAGCCGCAATTGAGGGCATGTCAAAATTTATGTCGGACCACCCTTGGACACTTTTATATGTAGCTTTGTATGAGCATGAAGAGCCTTTCCTATCTCTCTCTCTCTCTCTCTCTCTCTCTCTCTCTCCCCCCTTCTCAGATATCGTGTCTTGTTCTACCTCTGTGATCTCCAATTGGCTTGCGTAGGTATGTGGCATTGCAAGTGTTCTTGAGTATTAAAGGATCCTATTGAAGTCGACCTAGATCAGAGTCAAGGTGTCCACCAGATCGGATGTCGATCCATGTATTCATCACATATTCTATTGTTTATTTTACATACTCATGATACAAAATTACATGAGTTTCTTAACAAGAATATTTCACCATTGATGTCCTTTCCATAGGATATGAAGCGAGATGCTGATAATCTACTTTTGGCATGTACATAATAGTGGATATCTGCATGAATATTTGTACAAATAAATGTTAATACATGAATTTGGAAGCTTTGTCAATGTGATATTGGGTTTCAAATATGATGGGCTATGCACACATTGTAAATAGTAAGGTTTGTGTGTTGACAGTCACGCACATGTACATACCTAGACACGTGTTGAAGCCTTGGATGTGGTGCCAAATGGCTTCTTTTGGCTTTAGGGTATGCTTTTGAGATTTCTAGAATGTAAATAATGCAAGTGGGAAGTGTGGGTATGCTCATCTCGCCCTAGAAGTTTGACACATGTGGTAACGTACATGTACATACCTAGACAGGGTATCAAAGCCTTAAATGTGATGCCAAGTGGATTCTTTTGGCTCTAGGGTATGCTTTTGAGCTTTCTAGAATGTAAATAATGCAAGTGGCTCACCCCAAAAGTTTGACACGTGCAATAGCTGTCTATTTGCGGTGCTCGATATGCCGTGATGCGCGAACCGTCTAAAAAGTGGTCAAAGATAGAATTTTGGTATGTGGTAATAAATTTTGTGTATCAAGGATCAAGCCTACAAAATTTGGAGAATTTTGGAGTTTGTTTGGAATTTTCCCAAAAATAATGTCCGTCGGGGGTCATAACTAGCCAAAAATGGTCCTAAGAAGGTTTAAAAATGGTGTGAAAATCCCTATTTTTGCCACATTACTCATGGTTTCATAATTTTCCAAGCTAGAGGTGTGCTTTCTATCAAATATCATCACTTTCACCTCGGTGTGTGGAAGAGGAAGTAGGGTTTCTACAAGTGGTCCTACATAGTCCTGTTTGCACCCTATTTCTGAGTGAGTGGAGGCGAAAATGAGGGTTTATTCTCTTCAATATTGCACTTGGGAGAGTCTATGGAACTTTTGAAATCTCCATGGATGTGTGTTCACGAGGAATTAAGGGAAGAACGTGCGGCTTTCTGCAAGACAATCTGACCCTGTATCAATGCCATTGGGGTCGAGGCTACACCAAAGTGTGCAATAGAGTGGAGTTTGGTGAAGCCTTTGCAATAATTTGAGAAAAGCCTTTTGTGGCTAAAAATTTTGTGCCTTTAATGTTCATTATTATGTCTTTTGGTGGCCATTGATAGTGATTCCAAACCTTGATCAACTCAACTTAGTTTGTAGTGTCGGTGGGTAGGCAAGGGCTTGTGGTTCGAGAAGTTTGGAGCTTGATTTGAGTCAGGGGAGGTTTTTCGTTGTACTCTTAAGTGGTCTTGTGTGAGGTGAGGAAGGTAATTAAGTTCCTTGTGTTGTGTTAAGGTGCGAGAGTCTGTGAGTGTGCACACAATGTCTTTTGCTCCATCATCTTTTGGCGATCCTACTGGGGAGCGGAAAATTGCCAATTGTGCACCTAGGTAAAGTGGTTTGCTGTGAAGTTTTAGCATCTTTGAAGAGAAGGTGGTGGTGTGGTTGAAGAACAAGACTTCACTTTGGAGGATTTTCTCAAGAAAAGAAGAGGTGACTCCAAAGAGATGGCATCTAGTAGGATAGTGTTTACAGAAAAGGAAGATGTGAAGGATTGAAATGTTGACTTTGAGTGGCATACCCTTGGCATGAATATTATAAATGATGAGGTTAAGTTTCATGTATTTCCTCTTGCACTCGAAGAAAAAGCTCGTGAGTGGCTTGAAGGACTGGAGGAAGACAAAAATCAGACATGGGAGTAGGTGAAGCAAGCAATTTTTGACAGGTTTGGAAAGAAATTGACCTCGAGAGAAGATACAACAAAGTTGAGAGGTTTGCAACAAGATGACCATGCCAACTTTCAAGTTTTTGCAATACTTCAAAGGGCTTTGGGGTGCAATTAGAGGTGGCATCCCAAGTACCATCAGGGGATTTCTTCAAAGTACGTCAATTTATGGTCTGTTTGCATCCAAGCATAAGGAAAACATCGATCAAGAGGAACCTGCTACATTTGAAAGAGCAATGGAAATTGTCGAGGGCAAGAGAAAAAAAATTGAATGAAGGTGGGAGTAAGGTTTGAGGGATAGTGTAACCAACTATTCTTGTGGTAGCAGATGATAGAGTGGAGTGAGAGTTTCAAAGTCCGATCGTGTTACAACAAGGGCTTTGCATGATCTTACCGAGCAGCTGCAAGAGTTTAGGATTAACATAATGGATAGAAATGAAAGAGAAGAGCAGCCAGATAGGAGAGACAAGGGATGAAGTCTACAAGAAAGATGCTACAATTGTGGTGAAGAGAGCCACTATGCCCCTGATTATTTTGAACCACCATGAGAGAAAGGAGGGATGTATCTCTTATATGGATGCAATCAAGGAAGAGGGAAGGAAAATCATCAACGGTGGGCACTAGACGCACCACCACCCTAGCAACAACATCCTCAACAATTTCCATCCCCTTGAGTGGATGTCTTGGCGAATAAGAGAGCTAGACATAATAAGGCCCGAGGCGATGACAAAACATAGGCCCAAAGGACTATCCTCTTTGTTGAAGGCTCTGCTATTTTTTATGACATATGAAGAAGTCAAAAGGCTAATATATCTTTTGGTAAATTGGTGGCTTTAAACTGTAAATTGAGGAGGCCATGGAAAAAATATATGAGTACACAACTTCCTTCCAAGTCAAAAACGCATCAAAGCATGGTTTCATCTTTGAGGTTGAAGCTATGTTGGGAAAGATGATAGAAATACAAGATGGTGTTGCCCAAGTGTGTCTCACGAGGATTGATGCTATCATGAACGAAGTAGGTATCAAGACGCCAGTGAATGGCTCAATCCGTACGAGGATGATATATTCCAAGCCAATATGCATCAATGAAATAGACCAAGTGGTACCTATGCTTGCAAGGAAGCATCACCATATCATTAAGCTATCATGGAGGAAGTAGGTATCAAGATGTCAATGAATGGATTGATCCATACGAGGACGGTTGGCTCTATCTTTTTCTAGAGAAGGTATTGTCAATATCCTACTTGGCCTTGTAACCAATGAGGGGCACCATGTGCCAACTTAAAAAACAAAACTAGAAATAATTGTAACCAACTTGAAAGTGAGAGAGAGATCCCACACACTCCGAGGTGCTCTGGCCCTAAAACACAAGAACCCCTTTTGGTATTATTTTATATTGCTCTGCAAAGGGTACAACTTTTGAGAAGAGGATTCTTTGCAACTGCAACTACTCGATTTCCAGAGGCCTCCCCCAAGGCTCATATTCAAAGGCCTCTTTCTTGAAAAGCACCAAATAGAAAAAGTTGGCGCTCAAAAGTACTTGATGACCTGTGGCCAAACCGTATGTCAATAGTCAAAAATGCGACACCATAATCAAATTTCTATCCAGTCATCATCCTTCCTAGAACTCTTGTTATTCTGACATAGCAATATCAACCATCACACCCAGACCATACACATCACTCAAGGGTGTCTTGATGCACTAAGATCACATACCCTGTATATCTCATCCACATTGGAACTATTGATGCACCAGCTTCATATGCTTCACAAAATGCTAAGATGCACACATGCACTCAAGAAACATAAAGACATCCAAATACAACCAAACGCTCCCTAAACCCACAGTCTACGTCGTTCAAAGGGTTCCGTTAACAATCAAACGCTCCCCAGACTGTAGCTTGCATCGTTCAGACAGTTCCATTTAAGCTCCCAGATCACATCCTACATCATTCATAGGCTTCCATTTACAACCAAACGCTTCCCAGACCACAACATGTGTTGTTCAATGGCTTTTATTTATAACTAAACGCTCCCAAGATTGTAGTCTGCATCCCATAGAGGATCACCAAACAACATTGAAACTAGCATACAATTAGTATAAAAAGTAAATTCAGTCCAAACCAAAACAAGTACAAACAAGTTTTGATTTATTTTAAACAATGTCCAAAAAATATTCTCAAATAGTATTCAAATCTCAATCAAAATCTCAAACAACAAGTTCTTCTCGTTGCATGAGAGTGGATCTCCATCTTCCATGCTCCCAATAAATACATTAATAACGACCACGCGTGCTCGACACTCTAGTTTGATTGTAGGATAGGGGAAGGAGAGGTTAAAAGAGAGGGGGAGAAGAAAAAGGGGGGGGGGGGGGGGGGAGAAGGAATATAGGACCAAACGCATTTTGCTGTTTAGAGAGCTCATCAATGGTATTCCTAGAGAGCTTGGATGGGAAAAAGAATGTTTGGAAGGGGAGAATGGGGGGTGTTTAAGTAGGGGAGGTTGAGTGCAAGTTTTAAGGAGGGAGGTTATTGTTACCATATACATGTGGTAGTGATGTGTGTGAACACACTAGGACCGCCGGGGCATTTTTTCCCTCTTTAGGAGGTTTTTTCCCCCGTGCATTGTATATACGCCCATCACTCTAGGGCTATCGATCTTTCCATTGCACACTAAGTAACACACTCTCTATTGTGTGCCTTGAGCTTCCTTCGTCTTCTCCAAGCTGTGTGTGTTTCTCTGCAACCCTAGTTCCAACAATTGGTATCAGAGCAGGTCACGTCCTCCCAGGCTTAGTCGCCAGCTGCTTCAACACACGCCTACTCACTTCCTCCGATTTCAGTGAGCTTTGGCGAGCGTTCGCAGGTCGACAAATTTTTTGGGTTAGCTCGTAGAGCTTGGTCTGCTCAGAATTTTGATTTGGCTTTATTTCGGCCTCCGTTTCCACTACAGGCAGTACTGCACATGCTATTTCGTCATTTTGTGCAAAATTTTTGTCAGTGCTGTTTTTTGCATAACAGGTGCCTTATAGTCCTCTACGGTTAGTGCTATATAGCACAGGTTGTTCCCGCTCCGTTTCTCCTATTTTTGGGCAGTTTTCACATCAGGTGCATCATTTACCATGGCTGACAACAACAACACAGATGTGTTCAAGATGTTTGCTGCTGAGGACAGGTTGGATGGGGACAACTACCCTATGTGGGCTTATATGATGCAACATGTTCTTGTCTCAAAGGGTGTCTGGAACATTGTGCAGGGCATTGATGTACGTCCTGGTTCTAAGGATGTAGGCGATATTGAGGATGTTGCATGTCTTGTTGCAAGGGTTGCAACAGTTAGAGTTGTTTTGCCTACGGCAAAACAAGCTCGTTGGGATGTTAAGGATGCGCAAGCTCATGCATTGATTGCGTTGTTTGTGAAGCGCACCATTATTCCTCACATCCGTTCAGCAAAATTTGCAAAACAGGCTTGGGATATTCTAGCAGGTCTTTATGCAAGCCGCAATGAGGCTAAAATTGCTTTGATGCGTAAAGAGCTGGAGTCGAAGATTATGCATGAGGAAGATGATATGGACACTTTCCTTGCTAGTGTCAAGGATATCAATGAGCAGCTTATTTCTGCAGGTGAAGTCATTTCAGACAGTTCCCTTGTGCATACTGTTCTTGATGCCTTACCAGATTCCTACCAAACTTTTGCTAGTACTTGGAGACTGATGACCCAAGGAAATCCTGAAGTTGTCAAGTTTGATGCATTATACACATTGATGTTGCAAGAGTCACTTTCTAAAAAAAACAGGACTAGGCAGCGTGCAGTTGAACAGGCTTTTATTGCTTCTCAAAGAAAGGGTGGTAACAGTAATGCGACCACTTCTTATGGTTCTGCTGCGAGTGGCAAAAATTCTGTTCCTAATGCTTCTGGTGGCAGCACTTCGTCTGGAAATTCTGGTGATAAGGGCAAAAAGAAGATGCGTTGCCATTATTGTAAAGCCAATGATCACTTGATCAAGTCGTGTCCTAAGTTGAAGGCCAAAGAGGCTAAGAAGAAAGAGGGTGGTTCCACTACAAATGCTGGTTCCACTACAAATACAGCCATTGTCGAGTCTTCTGTGAAAGGAGACCGTGATGCTGATGTTGATGCAGAATGGGCTTTTAGCGCAGAGTGCACTTACAATCCTGCTGTCCATGATGCATGCTTGTCACTTGCTGCAGATTCACATGTGTGGTATTTTGACAGTGGTGCTACAAAGCACATTACCTCACATCGTGAATTATTTACCTCTCTCGAGTCTGTCCCTCCTCGGAATTCAGTCACTTGTGCCAACAACACCTCTTATCCAGTTCAGGGAGTTGGAAAGATTGTGCTCACTGCTGCTAATGGCAGTTCCTTCACACTTGTTGATGCACTTTATGTACATAGGATCAAGAAGAATCTCTTGTCTGTATCCGCACTTGCTAGACTTGGACTTGTAGTCAAATTTGTGAATGACAGATGTACAGTTCATGATCTCAGTTTTGGTGATGAAACTGTTGCATCTGGGCTTTTGTGCCGTGGGCTGTATAAGCTCGCTTTCTATGACAAGTGTGGACAAAATTTTGCAAATGCTGTTGCAGATTCAAGGGCCGTTTCAGATGCAAAACTTTGGCATGCACATTTTGGTCATCTGAATTTTGCCAGTTTGCTTCGTTTGCAGAAATCTGATATGGTTGCTTCTTTGCTGCATCTTGAAGCACCTGTCAAACATGTTTGTGAAGGCTGTATTCTGGGTAAAATGCAGCATTCTAAGTTTCCAAAGGATGGTTCGGTTAGGGCCACATGCAGGTTGCAGCTTGTGCATAGTTATGTTTGTGGGCCCATGCAAACTCTGTCCTTGGGCAATTACCTGTACTTCGTGACTTTCATTGATGATTACTCCAGGCATGCATGGGTATTTCCGCTTAAAGCGAAGTCCGAAGTTTTTATGTGCTTCAAACAATTTCTGGCTATGGCTGAAAATGTCTCGAAATGTACTATGGGCACCCTCCGTTCCGGTCGAGGGGGGGAGTATATGTCTCATGAATGTAATGCATTTTTGGCTAGTCGTGGGATAAAACACCAATGTACAGTGCCTTATACACCTCAGCAAAATGGTGTTGCTGAGAGGAAAAACAGGTCACTGACGGAAATGGCACGATGTATGGTCAAAAGTCAATCTTTGCCGCATTCTTTTTGGCTTGAGGCCATCATGTGTGCCACTTATGTACTTAACAGGTGTCCTACGAAAGCTTTTCAGTCTATTACTCCATATGAAGCATGGCATGATAGAAAGCCTTCTATTGAGCACATGCGTGGTTTTGGCTGTTTGGCATATGCTTTGGTGCCACAAGTGCAGCGCAGAAAATTGGATGATAAGGCTGTCAAATGTATTTTTGTTGGTTATAGTGCTGAAAGCAAAGGTTACAGGTTGTATCATCCGCAAGCAAAACGTATTCTGGTTTCTCGGGATGTAGTGTTTGTGGAAGATTCTGTTCAGCCCTTGCTGTCATGTACTAGAGACAGTAATGTAAGCTCACAGGACATTTATGACACTTTGTTGCCTCTTTTCAGTGGTGGAAATACGAATGTAAGCTCCAATGAGGCAAATGTACAGCCTATGGGGGTTTTTGAAAATGTTTTAGATCAGCCTATTACTGATGCAGATGTACATGATGTACTTGATGAGGAAAGGGTTGAAAATGAGCAGGCTAGAGGTATGCCAAAATGGCTGGTGCACACTTTGCGTGACAGTGAATTGGATGCACCTTTGTCTAGTCGTACTCGTTCAGGCTCTCGCCATGCATCTTATGCATCAGATTGTTATGCTTTGGCTGTGTCTAGTTTACATGATGTTGAGGAGCCTCTTTCTTTTGATGAAGCACAGAATTCAAAAAATTGGATGGCTGCCATGCAATCAGAATATGATGCACTTATAGAAAATGACACATGGACTTTATGTGATTTGCCTCCTGGAAAAAAGGCCATTGGTACGAAGTGGGTTTACAAGTTGAAACGCAAGCCGGATGGTGAGATCGATCGCCATAAGGCTCGACTTGTTGCAAAGGGTTATGCACAGCAAAAAGGCATAGATTATGAAGAGACTTTTGCTCCCACTTGTCGTATGACTACTATGCGTTTTCTATGTGCATTGGGAGCTCATTTTGGTTGGGATGTACATCAATCAGACATTGTTACTGCTTTCTTGAATGGTGACATATTTGAGGAAGTTTATGTAACGCAGCCTCGCAGTTTTGTCATAAAAGGACAAGAGGACAAAGTGTGCAGATGTAAGAAGGCTTTGTATGGGTTGAAGCAATCTCCTCGTGCTTGGTATGAGAAAGTTGACACTCATTTGGTTAAACAAGGCTTTCGTAACAATCCAACAGAAAGCACATTGTATGTAAAGCGTGAGGATGATGTATTTCTCATTGTGGTTATTTATGTTGATGATTTGCTGATCACTGGACCAAATGAGAGACATATTGCTGAATTTAAGGCTGATTTGAATGCTACTTTCAAGATGAAAGATGTGGGGCTGTTGCATCATTACTTGGGTATACAGTTTAAGCAGTGTGATGGCGGTATTGCCTTGTGTCAGAAAAGTTACATAGAGACATTGCTATGTAAGTTTGGACTTGAGGATTGCAAACCTATTGCCACTCCCATGGAAACAGGTTTGAAGTTGAGTCTACATGATGCTCGCGATCCTGCTGATGTCACTCTTTACCAAACTGCTGTTGGCTGCCTCATTTATGTATGCAACACGAGGCCAGATATTCAGTTTGCAGTCTCGCAGGTCAGCAGATTTATGCATAGCCCAGGGTCTAAGCATTGCCAGGCTGTCAAGAGGATTTTTCGCTACCTTAGTGGCACTTTACATCTTGGTTTGTTTTATCCCAAGGGGGGATCATTGCCGCCAGACTTACATGCTTTTTCGGACTCAGATTGGGCTGGTTGTTTTGACACGCGAGTGTCCACAAGTGGTTTTTTTTTCATGCTTGGAAGTTCTTGTATAGCATGGTTGAGCAAGAAGCAACCTACTGTGGCCACTTCGAGTTGTGAGGCTGAGTACAGGGCAGTCTTCACAACTACGGTTGAGTGTGTATGGCTCAGACGCCTTATGGCTGATTTGGGTGTTGGACAGGACATTGCCAACACTATCTACACTATCAGTGAGAGTGCATTGGCAGTTGTGAGGAACCCATTTTTTCGTGCTCGCACAAAGCACATTGAGGTGCATTACCACTATGTCAGGGAGAGGCTCTCAACAGGAGAGATCAGCTTGGCTTATGTGCCAACACAGGACAACCTTGCAGATCTTTTCACAAAGGCATTGTCTCGTGAGAAGCTTGAAGCTTTCCGCAAAGCTTTGGGGTTACTCCCCTTTGTGGACTGATCATGTCCTCAGGGCATGGCACTTCCCTTTACTCATGTGCCAGCTCTCGTTCACCACATCACTCCAGGGGCGATTTGTTACCATATACATGTGGTAGTGATGTGTGTGAACACACTAGGACCGCCGGGGCATTTTTTTCCTCTTTAGGAGGTTTTTTCCCCCGTGCATTGTATATACGCCCATCACTCTAGGGCTATCGATCTTTCCATTGCACACTAAGTAACACACTCTCTATTGTGTGCCTTGAGCTTCCTTCCACTTCTCCAAGCTGTGTGTGTTTCTCTGCAACCCTAATTCCAACAATTATTTGAAAAATGGGGGAAATACATTTCAATTTTGAAATTGTGAAAGTTTTTTGAAAGTTTGTAGACTTTCTATGTGTGAAAGTAACATGAGTGAGTTAGGTCTGAAAGGGTGGGCCTTTTTAGCAAAGGTTTAAAGGGTAGGGAAGCAATCATGTGTGAGTTTGTTTAATGGGGCAAGCTTATTTGTAAAGGTTTCTTTAAAACAAATTGTGAGAGGGAGAGATATCACACAATATATGCAAAAACATTTTGCAAGAGGAAGTGATATCACACAATATATGCAAAAAATCTTGGAACAATTTCAAAGTTGGGTAGGTAGAGAAGACCTTTTGTTTGAAGAAATTTAGGTACAAGAGGCAAGTGGGGTGTGTGCCACTTGTTAGGATATGAGAATAGAGCATTGTGCAAGAAATGTGGTTTATCGATAAGTAGGTTAAAGGAGGGGGGGGGGGGGGGGGGGGGGAAGTAGTGACCACAGAGGGTAAAAAAAGGGGGGGGTTGTAGCGTCCAAATTGGGTTTAATCTTTGCGGGGGCATGTGGTGATGAATGAACTGAAGTAGTGCTACCCATTAGCCATTAAAACGTGTACATCAAAACAAACAAGGGTAAGTTTGGGCACATTTACCTCACTATGCATTAGGATTATGTTTGAGAAGTGTGTGCAGATTAGGTCTAGTGGTCCAACGTGTGATGGGTTTTTCTAAGTGGGAGAGATTACGAGAGTTTTGCTTTCCCAATTTCTAAGGAGGGGTCTAGTTTTCTAGTTTATTTTGAAAATGATTGGGAGAGGTATTTTTTTAAATAGATTTACTCAAGAGGTTATTCCTTTCCAAATAGGATATTGAGTTAAACACCTTAAGCAGCACTTCCCTAGGATAGTCTCTTTTCCTAAGCCGGATAAAAAAGAGGTTCCTTGTGCCTAGGTAGTGTTTGAAGGAGCTTTCCCTCACAATGTGTCTTCTAAGTTCTAATTTGATGAAGGCATTTTTTGGTGGGTTCGATGCCAAGATATCCATGGTATATAATGGAAATAAGTTAGGGGTTTTCGGTAACATCTAGAATCTAGGATGCCATGAGCTAGGAAATTGGGTCCCTTGTAGAAGTGTATGTCTAGGATTGTGGCTTGATTTGTAGAGATGTAAGGGGTAATTTTGATGTGCTCATGCAAGGTCCCACATATGTGTTTAGGGTTAGCGTTAAGGATTTAATAGGACTTGTCCATACTCCAAAGGCATCATCAATGAACCTTTTAAAATATGCCAAGTTTGGGTTCTTAAGAAGTGAGGATTAGGATTCTAGGTGGCAAAGGAAGAGACAAGCGTACACTATGGCAAAATTGGATCCCATAGCACAACCCTTGATTTTCTTGAAAACTTTGTCTTTCTCTTTGAAAATGATGCAGTGTTGTGTGAGGATAAGGGTAGAAAGAGGAATGATGAAGTTGGTTTTTGGGGGGGTCAAAGTTTTTGCAAATAGCTGATTTTAGAGCATGCAGTCCTTGGTCTATGGAGATGGTAGGGGATACTTAGTTTACATCAAAGGTAAAGAGGAGAGAGCTTGGTGGAAAATGAGTATTATGTAGGTCTTTGATTAAGGAGAGGGAATCTTTTAGATGTTGCTTTTGACCTAAGAGAATAGGGTATAACTCCATGTGGATACATTTGGATGAATTTTCAAAAAGATAGCCATTGTAAGCACAAATGGGTCTTGCAACAAGGGAAGGTTTGTGCAATTTTGGGAGGAAGTAGATTTTGTAAGGTTTGAAAGGTTTAGAGAGGGGTGCAAGGATGAAGGCACGTTGTGAAGGAGGGTGTATTTGTGGATGATGGTAGAGAGGAGAGAGGCTAGGTAGTTATGTGAAGGTGGGGTGGTTGGTTGATAGGTGATGGGGTCATTGAGTTGTCGAAGGGCCTCATTTTCATACCATTCTTTTGAGAGAATAGTAAGACCAAGGTTTTTTGTTGCCGTGTTTAATGACAATGGAGTTGTCTTGTGAGAGAGATTTGAGGGCTAGATGTACAAAGTTTGGGGGTTTAAAGCAAGGATTGTTGTAGAATTCCAATTTTTATTTTAGGTAAAGAAGTTTTGATTTGATGATAGTTTTTAGAGTGGGATTGTCTTTGCGTGGTTTCCAATAGTGGTTGGGTAATTTATATGGAGACAGTGAGGGGGTTTCTTTGGTTTTGAAAAACTCTTTAAGTTGTAGTTTCCTTTCTAAGGTCAAAAGCAACATTCCCCTTCCCCAATAAAGCACATTCTCATCACCCCTTCCCCCAATCCATAACCAAAGCAATTCAGACAAACTCTCCCCCAAGCTCCCCCCTTTCCAAAAAGCGCAAATTCCCTCCCTTATACTACTCCAAAGAACCTACCATGCCACCTAGATATCCTCTCAATCACATCCATAATCTCTTCTCCCCTAAGACTCCACTAACTTCAAATCCCCATTCTACTTCACACAACAACCATGTGCTTTATCTCAATCACAACTCTTTAGATTTGGGAAAAGGAAAAGGGAGGAGGGACTAGGGCTAACCCACCCAAATTCATGGGTACATTTTACTTTTTGATAAGGCCCCCCTCCTCCCTACACTTTGGACGCTTGATACCTCTCCTTCACCTCCCTCGACTACGACCTCGCCCAACCCGGTGAACCACCGATATGACCCTACCTCTACATGCACAAAAGCAAGGAGAAGGAGAAAATTTTGGCTCCCTCTTACCAACCCACATGCGTACAACCTCAAAATTGTTTGTAAGCAACCGGCCTACTCTTTTGATAATGTTGTCTCTTTATACTTTGTGCACAACCTGACCTCACACCCCCTCACTTTAATGAAAAGAAATGCTTGAGCTTAGGTCTCAAGTACATCCCACCCCCTCCAAATTCTACACCCAAAACCCTCATAGAAGCACGTAAGACCTAGAAAGGAAACTACAACTGAAAGAGTTTTTCAAAACCAAAGAAATCCCCTCCCCGTCTCCATATAAATTACCTAACCCTTATTGGAAACCACCCAAAGAGAAACCCACTCTAGAAAATATCACCAAATAAAACCTTCTTTACCTTGAACAAAAATTGGAATTCTACAACACTCCTTGCTCTAAACCCTCAAAATTTGTACATCTAGCCCTCAAATCTCTCTCACAAAACTCCATTGTCATTAAACCCGCCGACAAAAACCTTGGTCTTACTATTCTCTCAAAATTGTGGCATGAAAATGAGGCCCTTAGACAAATCAATGACCCCATCACCTATCAACCACCCACCCCACCTCCACATAACTACCTAGCCTCTCTCCTCTCTACCATCATCCACAAATACACCCTCCTCCCCATGGAACAACGTGCCTTCATCCTTGCACCTCTCTCTAAATCTTTCAAACCTTGCAAAATCTACTTCCTCCCAAAATTTCACAAACCTTCTCTTGTTGCAAGACCCATTTGTGCTTACAACGACTATCTTTTTTGAAAATTCAACCAAATGTATCCACATGGAGTTATACCCTATTCTCTTGGTTAAAAGCAACATCTAAAAGATTCCCTCTCCCTAATCAAAGAAATACATAATACTCATTTTTCACCAAGTTCTCTCCTCTTTACCTTTGACGTAAACTCCCTATACCCTAGCATCCCCGTAGACCAAGGACTCCGTGCTCTAAAATAAACCATTTACAAACACTTTGACCCCCCAAAAACCAACTTCGTCATCTCTCTTTCTACCCTCATCCTCACATAACACTACATCATTTTCAAAGACAAAGAAAAAGTTTTCAATCAAATCAAGGGCACAACTATGGGATCCAATTTTGCTGTAGTGTACGCTTGTCTCTTCCTTTTCCACCTAGAATCCCAATCCCCACTTCTTAAGAGCCCCAACTTGGCATATTCTAAAAGGTTCATTGATGATGCCTTTGGAATATAGACAGGCCCTATCGAATCCTTAACGCTTACCCTCAACACATATGTTGGACCCTTGCATGAGCACATCAAAATGACCCCCTACATCTCTACCCAATCAAGCCACAATCCTAGACATACACTTCTACAAGGGACCCAATTTCCTGGCTCATGGCATCCTAGATTCTAAGTGTTACCAAAAACCCCTAAATTCTTTCCATTATATACCATGGATCTCTTGGCATCCAACCCACCAGAAAATAGTCTTCATCAAATCAGAACGTAGAAGATACATTATCAGGGAAAGCTCCTTTGAACACTATGTAGGCGCAAGGAACCTCTTTTTCATCAGGCTTAGGAAAAGAGGCTATCCTACGGAAGTGCTTCTTAAGGTGTTTAACTCAATATCCTATTTGGAAAGGAATAACCTATTGAGTAGACCTTGTTCAATAAAGAAACCTCCCCCAATCGTTTTCAGAATACCTTTCACCCCAGAAACTAGAAAACTAAACCCCTCCTTAGAAATTGGGATACATATAATTCAAGCTTGCCAAAACTCTCCTAACCTCTCCCACTTGGAAGAACCCATCACATGTTGGACCAATGGACCTAATTTGGACACACTTCTCAAACACAATCTTAATGCTTACTGAGGTAAACGTGCCCAAACTTACCCTTGTTTGTTTTGATTTACACTTTGTAATGGCTAATGGGTAGCACTACTTTAGCTCATTCACCACATGCCCCCTTTGAAGATTAAACCCAATTTGGACTCTACAACCCCCTGTTAGGAAATATGTCGTAGCTAAGTAGATAATTGAGTAGATTACTTAATGAAGAGAGATAATTTTCTCATACAAGAGATTATAGAGTAGAGAGAGAGAGAGAGAGAGAGAGAGAGAGAGAGAGAGAGTACACACGATATACATGGTGCACCCAATGTGAGCTACGTCCACGGAAAGGCATCCACTCAATGGCTTTAATACTTCAAAACAAGAAGTAGGTTACAAAGGGATTATACCCTTTTGGAGCTCCCACCTTGCTTCACTCTCACCACCTCACACCCACCTTGTTGCATCAACTTCATACTATGAAATGTGTGTAGAAATGACCTCCGACCGATTGTTTGACACATGATGAAGAAACTGTTGAGCTTGTAGTCGAAAGACAATGGCTTCTTTGATGGACATGGCGAAGGGGAAAGGAGAGAGAGGTTAAGGGAGATAAGGCGCACAATAGTAGCAAAAGTTAAAAAGGGTTTTCATTAAGTTTTCTTAGGCCTTTATAGGCTTTACAATATGTTCACACACTCTTGGCCATCCAAGTATGGCCCCCTTCAGCCAAACTTGGCATCATCATCATCGCACTTTCCCTTGATTTAAGTTTTACATTCCCATGACACCACGAGTTTTTGATATACTCACCAATCATGAGTTTTAGGTTTTCTCACAACCTGGTGCTACTTCTGAGTTACCATCATGTGGGGTTTTGGGTTTACGCCCAAACCTCGGGTTTAGGTTTACCCGTTAACCTCATCATGAGAGTGGGACTTGAAGACATGGGGCTTCACGTTTGGGAAGGTCTTACCTCCAACCACATCACTTGTTTGCTGGGGTAGTGTCTAATCCCATCACAATCATAAAAAGATTCGTTGATTGGAGTGTTGTCAAAGAAATACAATTATATAGAAGGATTCGCTACTTGCCATAAGATTGTGTGAATCACCTCATAAATTTAAAAAAACCATTTCAATGAAAAGGATTTTTTTTTTTTCAAATGCACTAGCAAAGGTCTAAATGCTTCTTGATGTGCGTCTTCTCTCCCTTATCCTCTCTCTCCTTTCCCCTTCGCCATGTCCATTAGAGAAGCCATTGGCTTCTGGCTGCGAGCTCAACAGGGTGGTATCAGAGCACTCGATTCGAAGCTTGGGAGCTACAGAGGAATTTCCATTCTTGGGACCTGGAGTTCAAGATCCTGTTGGAGCACTATGGGCGCTACAATCTGGTTGTGCAGGGTGGGAGAGCCTCATCTCCAAGAAGTGCAACTGTCTTGGACTGAACGTGAGCAACTCCCTGTTGCGCAAGTGCCAATGGTCCCTCCCATCAACGACCAAACTGCCCTCATCTACCTACTCATCAGAGAGCGCCGTCTCTACTTCCTCAGCCGCTACAGGCTGGAGCTCATGGACGCTACCGAGGAGCACTACCGCAGTAGGAGCAATGGCGTTGCTGGAGAAAGAAGGCCAGAGGATTGCCAATGCAGAGCGGCACACCGCACACACATAGGCTCGATGTCATCTCTAACGACGACGTTCTAGTAGCAAAAAGTAAAGAGGGTTATCATTAAGTTTTCTTGGGCCTTTATAGGCCTTACAATACGTTCACATACTCTTGGCCGTCCAAGTATGGGCTGACCCTAACAAAAACCCTAATTTGCCATTGAAAATCTCTTTTTTTTAATAAGAATTGTTGGAATCAAAATCCATTCATGTCTATGTGTAGGGCTCATCGAAAGGATGAAGTATGACTTCTACTACATATCCAACTTCTCATCCGTTGAAGAGAAAAAGGGCAAACATGAACTCCTGTTTTTTTGTCTCCTCTTTCTCTTGTCGTTTCTTCTTCTTTCAACTTCATGATGTAGGATTGGTTTTTTTGTCAGAATAGCAAATGACTGACTCTTTGATACCATTGTAACCGATGAGGGGCACTGATTTCTTTTATATTGCTCTATAAAAGGTACAACTATCGAGATCTGCATCTGCAAGTGCTGGACTGCGAGAGGCCTATCCAAGGCCTTTATCTGGCTTGAAAAGCATAAAATACAAAAAACTGGCGCTCAGTTGCACTTCATGACTTGTAGTGCCACATCAACACCCTAAATTGAGGCACATTTAGATTGCACAAATGATGATACAATGATCCTAAAGGTGAGATGCTAATGAGATCTTGCTATACCGATGCTTGGATGTGCGAGCTAAAGGCTGAAAATGCAAAACACTAAGGGAATTGCTAGGGATTTGCAAACTTGACGAGGCTATGGGCTGATTTTCAATTGCCAATGTCGAGGGCGCTGATGATGACGATGGAAATGGGCTGAAATTTGAAAACGCTGGTTGATTTGATCTTAATCTGCAAATTGTTGAAACAATGTCTGATCTGCTGTTTCGATGCTGGAAACTACTAACACAAGGATTGATCTGGCAATGTGGGGCTGATTTAGTGTTGTGGATTGATGTTGGGTAAAAAACCCCATTGTATTGGGATGCTGATTGGCTGATTACGCACAGGTGCTGCTGATACTATGTTCTGATGATTTAAGGTGATCCCAAGGGTCTCCTATATCCCCACAACTTGGAATAAAAGGCTAATATGTCACTTATTGGCAAGTTTGTATGGAAACCCTCCCCAATGCCTACACCTAGCAGACATTGGCTGTGCTCATGTGCAATCAGATGGTATGAAACTAATCTAAAGTGCTTGGACATGCGCATCCTGCGTACAAGCTCACAAAGGTACTATAACACTTCCTAGGTTGTCCTAAACCCTAGAAGTAGGAGTTGGCTTGTCCACATGCAGATAGGGTTAAATGTGCACGTGATAATTATACTAGTGCATGAGATAAATCTAGATGAGTCTAGTGTGGAATGTTGGATTGAGATGTCATAACATCTAGATGAGCCTAATGTGAAATGTTGGACAAAGATGTAGAGTTCATTGTGAGCAATTGAATGATGATTTATGCATGCTCTATGGTGTCATGTGTGTACGTAATACCTAGTAGGGATGGTCTTACCTCGTGACTAAGTGACACGCAACATTTAATAAAGGGAGGTGAGGGGATCAACGACTCGGAAGTGCAAGGCAGGATCTCGAGGCGGGCTAAACCTGGGAAACATGAAGATCGAGGCAAAATAGAATCCGGGCAACTAAAAGAAATGGCCCCCATTTATCAATTTTCAACCCACCACCTCACAAATCCAAGTCAAGTATTGGGTCACATGAACTAACCAACTCCCACACACGCACAGTGTTTGATTTTATGATGTTTTATTCTAAGGCGCTAAGGTTTAGGAGGTTCAATTTGTGGCTGGGTTTAGTTTTAATCTGATGGGTGCCGCTACGATTGCATAGGATTTTGTGTGTGAGACGCATTAAATTTGTGTGTTATCTAGTCGAGAGGATGGTCTTGAGTAAATTATGTTTTCGCCGTGGCACACCTGCACACCCGAACGAAGGTGATGCCTTGTGTGTTGCTTTTTAGTGGAACTCCACATCTCTCTTGTGCAGTGTTTCACAGTTTTCAGTTGTGTCTCAAGTCTGTTCAGTTTTCTATCGCTTGTATTTGAAGTGCTGGTGGGGAAGTACTGAAATCCTGATTTCACAAACAGGTCATGTGTTCTTGGACTACAACATGAGTTTTTCGCTCCTTGTGTGAGCAATGGTGGGCTATGATGATACTCAACAGAACTTTGTTTACAACATTCATATAAGCATTACCATGTAGATGATCCGTTTGATTTAAAGCTTGTGAGGTTGTGCACCATCTTCTAAATCCGACATTTGCAGATGACTTCCGGAATCACAATGTTTTCTTGAATAAAAGCTTTGCATTTCTAAATGACAAGGAGAATTTGGTAAGGAAGATGATCCGTATGTTCTTCTTCAATTTTTGTGTTTCTCATGGTATATACAATAGAACGGGTTGAAGGAGTGAGTATGGGGTTAAGGTGTTTGGGAGCATTATGACTGTAATACTTTTTCTGTTTGTCATCTGAAAGGGATTCGAAAGTCAGTCAGCTTCATTAGAGTTTACTTGTAGCCGCCTGATGAGGGGCACGCAGAATAGAGCATTTACATAAAACATGCTGCTGCTGCGGCTGCTGAAAATGTTACCATTTCAAGGAGAGAACCTTGGTTTTATTCACAACGGTGAGCTTGCATACTCAACTCTCTACAAGCTGTGCCTGCTTGCACTTTAGTTTCTCTGCATTTCATGCTAACCTGTGTGAATTTCCTTCAAAAATTGGTCATATATATATACATCAGTGTACAATCTGGGCTGCATGCATGTCACAGGACAAACCTTAGCGCATGTCTCATGTGTCGCAAAGCTGTGGTACCTGAACCTTCCAGCAAAAGTGAGACCTTCAAGGTTCTTGTTGCTGCAAAAGCTTGAACCTTTCTCATACAAGGTAGACTTGCCCAATGCTGAAGAGGCTTTCGTGTGGAATGTTAAGGATGGCACTATTCTCTCTGCAAATTCTTCGTAGAAATGCATAAACATGATTGACTGCAATCCTCTTCAAGAAATTGGACTCTCGATTAGCTCGGACTATGACATCTCCTAATATGTGAACAATGCCTTCCTCACTGGCACGTGAGAGAACTTCTAACTCATCCTCAGAATCCGCATCCTCCCCTAATGCGAACGTCACCTGCTTAGCTCGTGGCAGCTCCATTGATGCTTCGGACAAAATTGACTCGCTTGTGAATGTTTCTGTGTATTGTACATCAGCATGGTCATTATCCCCTGCATGGCTTGCCGAAAAGCCAGAACAAGCTGGGTCTGATGAGCTGATAGTGCATGGATAAGATGCTTTGATATAGTCCCCCTCAGTGGACTCGGATGCTGGTTCTGGAGAGAAGTTTTGACGAACATACTCTATAAGGTGTTTCACAAGGTTTTGCTCAAACTTATCATCTTTCTTATGCAAGTCCTTGTATCCATATCTCACCACACAGCGGTAAAGGAAGAAGTCCTTTGGCCCTATGCGCCGTATGAGAAATCGCTCCTCTGTAGGAACCGTATTGACAGGAAGATATTTGATACAAACGAATATGACAACAGAATGAAGGGCTGGCAAGTGTGTGACAAAATGAGAGAAAATGGGAGGAATTCCATGTGCAAGTTCTGTGTAGACAAATCCAATACCAGGAACTCTAACTAGGCCAAGGCTTGGACCTAGACCCAGTATCCAGCCCATGGACACTTTGCTTTGCATCTCAAATTCGTATCGCTTCAGGGTGCCATAGTGCCATACATACATAACAATGAGAAAGACAACTGCTATGACAAGGGGGGCCCAGCCTCCTTGGTCGACTTTGAACAAAACTGATGAGAGATAAACCAGCTCGATGAGAAGAAACACGCTTGCAAATGTTACCACCAGTATAATGCTGCGTCGCCATACTAAAAGCATGATCAGAGTCATCAGGATTGTAGTGACAAGCATCACAGCTACCACAGCTATGCCTGCAAAATGCCAGTTATTATCAATCGGCAAATATTGTTTGATCAGGCACATAGACTATGTATGTAAGAGTTCAGTTTACTTGCCATAAGCATTCCCTATTTGAGTGGTCTTCCGGAAACCTGCTGTAATTACCACACATAGTACCATCAAGATCCAGTTTATCTCAGGTATGTAGACCTGCCCGAACATTTTGTTGGACGTATGTACAATCTTCACTCTTGGGAAACAGCCCAGAGCTTGTGCTTGTTTTATGATCGAAAAAGTTGCGGAGATTGTTGCCTGGCTTGCAACAACTGCAGAAATGGTGGCCACTACAAACATCGGCCAATATACGCTCTCTGCAACATGATCTCACAGGCGTCATGACATGTATACAAGTATAAATTGGAGTAAATGATTTGTTCTGGAATGAGTGAAGGATGCACACACTTACTTGGTATTGACTTGTAAAAGGCTTGATTCACATGATCTGGGAACTTTGTGAGATAAGCTGCTTGCCCCAGGTATGCTGCTAGTAAGCATGGAAAGACAAGAAATGTGAAAGCGATCTGCATGTCAAATGTGTTCTCAGTAAAGCTCAGTTGTTTGTGTTTAATATCCTAATATGACTGACTATTAGCGTTTGTCTTCATTCTAGGAACTTTATCAAATCAAAATTTCAGCATTTGCATCAATCTGGTTAAAACAAATATTCAATGGGGGTTCAAGTGTTTACTTTCCTCCCATGTTTAATTGCATATATCCACCTCAATGGTAAAGCTGTTGAGTGACAGAAGGGCAGCACTTGGTTCAGTATCAATCTGTGTAAAGTTTGCAGAAATGCATACTGCGCAATAATGTCGTCTGCCAGTAACTACGATGGTAATGCACATAACATTGGCTTCTTCTATCGGTAAGGGGACTGCCTCAACCGAAGGACTTTTCTTGTAGGTTGCTTTTTTTCATTATTCACACTGTCATCCATTTGGCATTCAAATAGCAGAAAAAAGAATTGCCTCCATTATCTGATGCTAAAGGACGAGAGAGAGGTGTTTCTTTGTATTGTGGTGATATGCGCGCGCACACACTCTTTCACGGTGAAACTAAATTTGCATTACTTACAATAATGTACAAGGCATATATAAGCACCCAAAATGGATAGAGCCATGCAAGAAGGCCAAAAACCACCATAGAAGATCTCAAACTGCTGAAGCAAAATGCGTAACCATCAGGCTTAAGAGGTTTTCAATGTTGACAAACCTTTAGCCTTTGTGTTTGTAAGGCAATCTTCACTTCTAAATCTTTTGTAGAATACCTTTCCGCCAGAGGACGGGCTATTATGTGGCTTATTCCATCGAAGTGGACGGATCAAGTTAGACTAATCTGAAACCTAAGAATATGATGATGTGGCACATGTACGAACAACGTGAAAATCCCTTGGTGAATTGTGGGATTGTACGGAAATCTGGATTTTTTGGACACCCAGAGGGTGTCAGCTTTTCATATCAGATGCTTTTTGGCTTGGGGGTTTTAAATATCAGCCTTGGGAACCCCTTTTGGTAGTGCAGTGGTCGTAGTTGTAGAGTAGGCTCCCCAAGAGTTGCACCTTTGTTTGAGAAATACAAAAGAAATACTAAAAGGGGTGCCAGGGTTTGGGGCCAGTGTTTCTGGGAGTGGAACTCCTCTCCGTGTCTACTATGTGGATCAGAGATGCCTCGGGTTGTTTTTGCTAGAGCTGTGCAGACATAGGGAGAGTCTCTTGAGGAGATCAAACAATGGGAGACATTCACAAAGGGAGATCACTAGAGACTCGGCAATCAGATGAGCAAGCCTCACAGCAGACCTCAGAGCCCACCTATACCAGAGGTATACCGACTAACAGAGCCATTGAGTGTGGGAGACCTAGACGCCCACGTCTACGAGGGCCACCATGACATCAACGCTCCATTATAGGATCAGGACTATTCTAGCACGACATGGGAGACGTCCAGTTTGACTATTCACAGAGGCGGACATTGACGAGGCTCTTCAGCGATAGATGCAGTACATTCTCGGACAACGACCGATGCTGAGCATCCTTGGACATTGATGATGATGATCGATTTTAGTTTTTACTTTACTTCATTTTACTTTGTACCTAGACATTGTATTATATCCACCAAGAATTGTATCATTTCTACAGGAGAGGGAGTGTAATGGTGTTGGAAAAGTGCACCGCATGACGGTGTGAGACGTATGGGACCAGCCTTAAAATGGCGGCATGGAATTGTAATGGATCAATGAAGCTAGATGTAGGTGCATTTGAGGATAGCTTTAATGGAAGAGACATTATTTTTTTACTAGGAAACTCATCAGACTCCGGGAGGCACATTACATAGAGTGAGGGGATACGATTGGCAGACTACTTGTAGGCAGGATGTGAGATCAATGCATAGAGGATGGGGGTCAGGAGGTGTGGCAGTCCTATTTAGGGAGGAGCTTCAACCCCTCATTTGTATTGTTCGGAGAGATGAGCAGGCCAGATATATGTGGGTCAAAGTGAGAGCAGAGACAAGGAGGCCATTCTACATTGCAATATTCTATTTTGCCCCCATCACATCTCATTATGCATCACCCAAGGGGCAGTCACCCTACATGATATTGGATGAGGACATATGGGAGCTCTTTAGGGATGGAGATGTCATTCTTTTGGGAGACTTTAATGCTAGGATGGGCCGGTCTCAGACAAGGATGGGCTGGTCTCAGACAACTTTCTACGATACCTCAGAGGAAATGTCGAGAGAATTCGGGATTGGCCAGGTGTATGCAGGATGAAGAGCACACTAGATATGGGGGATATCTGACAGATTTGGAGACTGCACATGGACTGGCCATCTTGAATGGCCTCCAGAGATTTCCAGCGTCGAGTGGGTTTACTTGTTTTCCTCATAGACATGGGGCTAGCATAGTGGATTATGATTTGGCTTAGCCTAGTCTCATACCCTCTATACAGGACTTTACAGTCGGGCCAGGCCTATTGGGGTAGTAGTAGATCATGCTCTCCTCACGTTTACCTTCTCATTCTAGTTCAGCACAGCTCAACTGGCACAGACGTCTATTCATACCCGATACACTTTTACTTCAAAGACTGATTCTGTTATATAGATGGTATCTACAAACGCTTATGCACAGAGGATCCATGGAGACCTCTCGGGGAGCTCACTTATATATTGACAGAGACACTACATGATGCAGTAGCAAAGGCATACCCACACATTGAGCTTGAGCAGCGACGATGTTCTAGGAGCATTCCCCATAATAGTTGGTATGATGAGGAGTGCAGAGAGACCAGAGCCCAACTTCAGAGGGAGGTACTTCTAGGAGTCATTACTCACAGGCAGGCACATATTGCTTCTCAACATTTGGCACGACAGAAGAAGAGGGCGTTTCTAGCTCGACTAGAGCAAGATTTATATCAATTGTTTTTGAGCTAGGATTCAGGTGAGGCATGGCGACTCTTCCATGAGCACTCTCCCCCCACCAATCATCACTTCTATGGAGGTATGGGGTCAATATGCATCATCTCTCTACACTGTCTCGGGGCAGCCACCTCTTCCAGACGCGCCAGAGCCATGCCCACACACATGTGCTTCCTTTACTGCCGATATGGTAAAGAAAGCCATTGATAGGATGAAGACCAGGAGAGCATATGATCATGATGGCCTGGTAGAAGAGCATGCCAGAGATTTGCTTGCAGCGCTTCTAGCAGTGATGTTTAACCGTGCCATGTGCGAGGGCCTACCTGATACTTGGAGTTTGTCCACTATTGTACCTATCTTCAAGTCACGAAACCCTATGAAGACTGGGAACTACCACACTATCATGATTGGACACATTGGCACGGTTGTACGCATCCATCCTTGAGTAGCAATTGAGTAGATGGGCAGAGAGAGAGGGTGTACGGGTAGCAGGACAGGCGGGTTTCAGGAGAGGTTTCTTTACTTTTGATCATATTCTTACACTCAGAGCCATCATTGAGGAGGGAAGATCACATGGGAGACGGCTCTATTGTTTCTTTGTGGATTTTCGTAAAGCTTTCGATACAGTGCTTAAAGCTAGATTGATGCGCAGACTGTAGGGGATGGGGGTACCCAAAGAGTTGATTTGGGGGATCATGGTTCTATATAAGTCAGTAGTGGGGCATGTACGCACTCCAAAGGGGATTTCTGATTTGGTTCACTCCACTATTGGGGTGAAACAGGGCTGCCCGCTATCTCCTACACTATTTGGCGTGTATGTGGATGAGGTGGCCAACTACATTGAGAGGGATGGTTATAGAGGAGCACAGTTGGCATGGACATGGATCCCACTATTGTTATATGCTGATGATATTGTGTTGATCTTTGACTCCCCGGAGGGGATGCAACGTCATTTGGATGCTTTATACACATTTGCCCACGATAATATATTGTCTGTTGACCTGGGGAAAACCAAGGTTATGGTGTTTAACACCACACCACAGTGAGTCAGTTGGTCAACATCCACTTTTACATATGGCTAGTAGACGGTGGACTATACAAATGCATACACCTATCTTGGGTAGTCTCAGTGGACCGGTGTTTTCATTGAGGAGAGCAGAAAAAACTAGATTGACGAGAGCTTATGCAGCCTTGGGAGGATTGGAGAAGATGTGTTTGCAGGTTCAGTTTCAGGAATCTCGAACAAAGCTGTGGCTTTTTGACACTCTAGTGGCTTCAGCTATGCTTTATGGGGTTCAGATTTGGGGACCCTTAGTGGACCACCACATCTGGTAGCACTGATGGATGGAGATGCATGGAGAGGCCTCTAGTCTCTATGATTTCTTGGTTGATTCGGGCTAAGGCCTCAGTGCCACATGAGATTATTCAAGCCGAGCTAGCTGCCCCCCAGGCCCTTACTAGATCGGTTTCCTTCATGCATAGTTTATGGGACCTTCTCAGAGATAGATATGCTCGGCTAGCCCTTGAGTCATCCTGACAGCTAGCGCTACAACGTGACACAACATGCTGGTATGGGCAGATGAAATCATGGTTTCGATCACATCGCTTTAGCATGGATAGATTGCCCCCATTCCAGTACTCCTTAGATACACCCTCCCTTTCTCTCACACGGACAGAGATCACTAGACTCATACCTCAAGTTTTGATTCAGCTAGATACCAGAAGAACATGGATACAACAGATACAAGAGTTGGGCACGAAGATGGCTTTCTATAGAGAGCATCTTCTCCAACTAACAGAGGATGGATATGTGATCAGACCGGCCTATATGGACACTCATTTATCCTATGGGATACGATGTGCTATTGGTCAGATGCGCACATCATCGCATCAGCTAGAGATTGAGACTGACAGATTTAGGAGAGTACCAGCAGAAGCCAGGATATGCCAGTTGTGCAATATAGAGCCAGAGACAGAGTTACATCACATTTGTCATTGTCCGGTATACTATGAGATTACGGGGCTGATTTCACTGTCTATTCAGAGAGGGCTTTGGATCGTTGTCTAGAGTCATGAGATATCAAGATCAGAGATGCCTCGGGTTGTTTTTGCTAGAGCTGCACAGACACAGGGAGAATCTCTTGACGAGACCAGGCAGTGGGAGACATTCATAGAGGGAGATCGCAGACTTCTTTGGAGCAGGGACTCAACAGTCAGATGAGCATGATTCACAACAGACTTCAGAGCCCACTTATACTAGAGGTATATTAGTGGACAGAGACAGTGAGCTTGGGAGAGCTAGCTGTCCACGTCTATGAGGGCGACCACGACATTGACGGATGCTCCATCAGAGGATCAAGACTATTCTAGCACGATATGGGAGACGCCCAGTATCACTATTTACAGAGGCGGGCATTAACGAAGCTCTTCAGCGAGCGATGCAATACTTTCTCGGACAACACCCCATGCCGGGCATCCTCGGGCATTGATGATGATTTTAGTTTGACGATTGTAGCCTTTTAGTTTAGTCTTTTACTTTATTTCATTTTATTTTTGTACCCAAACATTGGATTAGATCCACAAGGATTGTATCGATTTGTTCTCATAGGTCATTTTGGCCTTTTGAAGACATTTAATAGAACATTTCATTCTCTCTCTCTCTCTCTCTCTCTCTCTCTCTCGTTAATTTATTTTGTTAATCTAACTTTGTATCAGATACACCGCATTGTAACTTTTTGGTCTCATAGGTCACTTTGACCTTTTGAAGACGTTAATATAACATTTCATTTCATTTCATTTCTCTCTCTCTCTCGTTGGAATAATGAGACATCAGGATGAAAGATGCCTCGGGTTGTTTTTGCTAGAGCTGCACAGAAACAAGGATTCTCTTTAGGAGATTAGACAGTGGGAGACATTCATAGAGGGAGTTCACTGACTTCTTTAGATATGAGACTTGGCAGTTAGATGAGCAACCTTCATAGCAGACTTCAAAGTCCACCTATACTAGAGGTATATTGACTAATAGAGCCATTAAGCTTGGGAGAGCTAGATGCCCATGTCTACGAGGGCCACCACAAAATCCACGGAGGCTTCATCAAAGGATCAAGACTATTCAAGCACAACATGGGAGAAGTCCAATACGACTATTTAGAAAGGTGGACATTGAGGATGCTCTTCAGCGACCAATGTAATTAATCCTCGGACAGTGCCCGATGCCGAACATCCTCTGACATTAATGTTCATTTTAGCTTTTAGTTTACTTCATTTTATTTTGTACCCAGACATTGTATTAGATCCACCAAGATTGTATCAGTTTGGTCTCATAGGTCATTTTGGCCTTTTGAAAATGTTTAATATAACATTTCATTTCATTTCTAGATTGATGGGCAGAATGCAGGAGATGGGGGTATCCACAGAGTTGATTTGGGGGATCATAACTCTATACACGTCAGGAGTGGGGCATGTAGGTACTCCAGAGGGGATTTCTAATTTGGTTCACTCCACTATCGGGGTGAAAAGGGTTGCCTGTTATCTCCTACACTATTTGGCATGTATGTGGATGAGATTTCTTACAACATTGAGAGGGATGGCGATAGAGGAGCACAGTTGGCAGGGACATGGACCCCACTATTGTTATGTGCTGATGATATTGTGTTGATTTTTGACTCCCCAAAGGGGATGCAACGTCACTTAGATGCCTTGTACACATTTGCTCATGATAGTGGGTTGTCTGTTAACCTCGGGAAAACCAAGGTTACGGTGTTTAACACCACACCACAGTGGGTCAGGAGGTCAACACCCACATTTACATATGACCAGGAGACGGTGGAGTATACAAATGCATACATCTATCTTGGGGTAGTCTTGAGTGGACCGGTTTTTTCATTGAGGAGAGTAGCAGAGATTAGACTGACGAGAGCTTATGCAGCCTTGGGAGGATTCAAGAGGATGTGTTTGCAGGTTCAATTTCAGGAACCTCGAACAAAGATCTGGCTTTTTGACACTAAAGTGGCTTTAGCTATGCTTTACGAAGTTCAGATATGGGGACCCTTTGTGGACCACCATGGTAGATCTAGTAGCACTGATGGATGGAGATGTATGGAGAGGCCTTTAGTCTCTATGATATCTAGGATGATTTGGGCTAAGGCTTCAGTTCCACATGAGATTATTCGAGCTGAGCTAGCTTCCCCCCCTCTCGTGGTTGAGGTAATTGTAGTAGGGCTACAGTGTCATTGGATGGGACAAGCAGTTAGTTGTAGTTGGGCTTGAGTTCACACTGAGCGGACTCTTGCCTGGGCAGTGACACATGGAAAGTGTTACGGGTGGTGGTCCAGTGGACACCGTGGCCAGATCATCACCACCTCAGTTAGGAGATAGGCTTAGTTGGATTGGGATATCTGCCAGCTCTTGGTGGCTCTTTAGGAGATACATATGAGTGGTTGGTTCCAATCGTGGGTAGGCATCGGTATCCACTTTGGTATGGTTTAGCGTCTAGTCTCGAGTCCTGACTCTAGAGTTCTGCACGCCACTGGTTCTCTCCCTGCACATTGGAGCCTCGACACCCCCAGTGTACCTTGAGTCTTGAGCTTGGAGCTGTGTGTGCTGCCAGCCAGAGTTGTATGGTTCTTTGAGCTTGTTGAGTTCCATAGAGTTGAGTCTGTAGTTGTGTTTTGAGTCGTATCGTGTCTTGAGTCATATTCCACTTCTGTGCTTGAGTCATGTTCTTGTGTTGGAGTGAGGTTTCATGCATACTGCACTGAGAAGCACCCACTCTAGAGAGCACGACACCTTTTCCTTCCTATAGGTGCTCTCATTTTTGGCATGCCCGCTGGGACCTCAACTTAAATCTCACTCCGTGGAAGTCCAGTCGAGGAGCTATTGGGTTTCACCTCTCTATTTTGGTCTGTTGGTTTCGACTGGGTTGGGCTGCTTCAACTTGGTCTAGTCTAGTTTCACCTTGTCTTGCTTAGTTTGGACCTACTGGTCTAGTCTCTCGTCCTGGTCTAGTAGTCTCGACCTAGTCTGGTCCTCTCTAGTCCAGGTCTATCCAGGTGGTCCAGTCACTCGCCTTGGTCTAGTGGCATTTGGGCCAGTGTCGAGTAAGTTACAGGTCTTCGTGCCCAAGGCTTGGGTGGGCTTTTGGTTGCTGTATGACACATACAAGGCAGCCAAAAGAGAGACAAAGCCCACTACTAAGTCCTCTAAAGTACTACCATAGGAAGCGTCAACCCTTCGTGCCAAGCAGAAGTCCACTAGCCCATTACCCCTACCTTCCCCTTCAACCGTTCTACACCTCCCCAGTCACCCCCATCAATAAACTTCTCATCCTGTGTGTTACAGCAAGCTCCAATGCAACAAACTCTAGCACAGACAGCCATGGAGGAGCTCACAAGCGTTCTAGCTAAGGTGAATATTAAGTTTCCGACTTTCAAGGGTCTCTCCACAGAGGATGCTAACGACCATGCACAAAGGTTTGTGTCCCTCTGTAGGGGTTGAGGTCTCAATAGAGAAGACACCTACTTACTACTCTTTCCACCCACCTTGGATGGCTTAGCCAACAAATGGTACAGTCACTTTGCAGAGAACCACTTTAAAACTTGGCCCACATTACGACGACATTTCTGTGAAGCTTTCAGGCCAGGGGACAAGAGAAGGTTCTGGATGAATTGGCCAACCTAGTGCTCAAGCCAAATGAGACTTTTGCAGAACTCATGACCAAAACCAAGTCTTTGGTCGCTAAGATTCCTCAGCAACCAGGTGAATTTATGGTTAAGAAGTGGGTGGAGAAGGCTCTTCCCAAAACCTCTCAGCAAAAACTCCGAGAGAGTCTCCGACCTGCCGCCACTCTGGAGGAATTTGTAGCAATAGCTACTCGGATAGAAGGAGCTTGCAAGATGTTCACCGAATCTCCTCAGATAGACCACCTCCGTCTTAGACAGGAGAAGCCTCCACATCACGAGGCTTTGGACTAGAACAAGCGCGAGCTAGAAGAGCTCAAGTATCATCAGGGGACTAACGATATGGTTTGGTGGAGCTCATGCCACTCTCCAGGGCATCCTCCACATGAATGCCCCCTTTGGGTTTACTGCCACTTCTGTGAAAAGTCTGGACACAAAGATAAGGATTGCTACTACCTAAAGGGATTGCGACAAATAGAACAAAGTCTTGGTCCTACTGTTCAACAAGGGCCACCACCTGCATCCAACATGGTTTCCCCCTATGGGCATCCAAACCACATGCCACCTTTATCGACAGTCCCTCCTATGCAAGGTATGCAGAGTACTTTTCCCTCTTAGAGCTTTTATCATGCCCATGCTCCCTCATCCTCTCAATGTTTCTATGCCTCCACCTCCAACTCCGTGCACCAGGAGCAAGGACCACCTTGCCCTTAGACTCGCCCATTGAATCGACCCATTTTGTGCTACAGATGCTGGGAATATGGACATTACCAAAGCAAATGCCCCCTACCAGAAGGGTCCCCTCCCTGCCGTCATTGCCCTGAAACGAAGGATTACTACAGTAAGGATTTCCCTAAACTTCGTGCATCCACATCTTCGAACCCAAGTCAAAGCCAGAATGAGTTTACCTTTCCCAAGCTCAATTTGATAGCAGTAAGCACCATTCCTGAGCTGCCCTTTTCTGCCCAGGTGGTTACCCCTCAAGATAAGCTGCAGTTGGTAGAGGAGCTAGCGGGCGTCCTCACTCGGCCCCAGAGAGCCGCTCTCGGTCTTAGCATTCTAGCACGTTCAACTCCCCGACACATTCTCACAACAGTGGATACCTTGCCTTTAGCTATTGACAAGCCATCACCCAGTGACAAGCAAGAATCCAAATCTTTGCTCTCCGATATTAATGAAGCCTTCTTGGAAGCAGTTCCCGATCTACAGAAGATCAAGGTACTAGAGAAACCACTAGTAGAAAAAGAAAAGCTTATAGCAGAGACAATCTTGAAGAACACCTTCCAACAAGTGTTCCTCTATGACATGCTACGGCTAGATACGAGTTTTAGAAGTGACACCCTGCTGTTATTCAGTCACGTTACCCCGGAGCAAGTCCTAGTGGCGGGCACCTCTCAGTGCGATCATCAGAGTCCTATATGATATCCCATCCCGCTGCTCCCCTCACTAATTATATAAGCCGTCGTCTCACCGTGTCCGTCTTGGGGCGGCAATTCTCAGGAGTGATAGTGGATGGTGGATCTGGCATCAGCTTGATGCCCGAGTTCACTATGTTGGCTCTAGGTCTACAGCCTACTCGCAGTGCTCCCTTCATAGTTACATTGGACGACTAGAGGGCATAGTGGACAAAGTGCCTCTGCAGGTACAAGACTTCACCTTTAACTTAGATTTTGTTGTGGTTCGTCTTCCCCAGGTTGAGGGCGGATTTCCCTTGCTTATCGATAGACCATGGCGCGACACACTAAAGCACTTCATGATTGGCAAAACGACGCCATGTGGATACATACTCCTAGCTCCCCAATGCAACCCATTCGCCTAGAAGGAGGCATGGATCCCGTCATGCAACATAGTTCTTTGTCCCTAGAAACCAGCCTTGAATTGAAACAACCTACTCCACCTGACGGGTCAGACAAAGATCTCCTGGAGTGGTTGGATGCTACCAAATCTATCCCTTTTTATGGAGTCTCTATCACTCTTTTCCTGAAGGTACACCCTCTTCCAATTTTTCAACAGTAACTAAACCTAAGGAGCCACCTGAATCAGCTTAAAGGGTGAAGGTCACAAAAGCTCCTCACCGTTGGGGCTTGGTGGAAGCCTTTGGATTTGGTGAGCCTATGAAGAATCATAGAAGAGGAAAGTGTTACCATATACATGTGGTAGTGATGTGTGTGAACACACTAGGACCGCCGGGGCATTTTTTCCCTCTTTAGGAGGTTTTTCCCCCCGTGCATTGTATATACGCCCATCACTCTAGGGCTATCTATCTTTCCATTGCACACTAAGTAACACTCTCTATTGTGTGTCTTGAGCTTCCTTCGTCTTCTCCAAGCTGTGTGCGTTTCTCTGCAACCCTAATTCCAACAATTGGTATCAAAGCAGGTTGCGCCCTCTTGGGCTTAGTCGCCAGCTGCTCCAGCACACACCTGCTCACTTTCTCCGATTTCAGTGAGCTTTGGCAAGCCTTTGTAGGTCGACAAATACTTTGGGTAAGCTCGTGGAGCTTGGTCTGCTTAGATTTTTGATTTGGGCTAATTTCGGCCTCCGTTTCCACAACAGGCAGTATTGCACAGGCTATTTCGTCATTTTGTGCAGAATTTCTGTCAGTGCCGTTTTTTGCATAACAGGTGTCTTATAGTCTTCTACGCTTTGTGCTATATAGCACGTGTTGTTCCCGCTACGTTTTTCCTATTTTCGGACAGTTTTCACATCAGGTGCAGCATTTACCATGGCTGACAACAACAACATAGATGTGTCAAGATGTTTGCTGCCGAGGACAGGTTGGATGGGGACAACTACCCTATGTGGGCTTATATGATGCAACATGTTATTGTGTCAAAGGGCGTCTGGAACATTGTGCAGGGCATTGATGTACGTCCTGGTTCTGAAGATGTAGGCAATGTTGAGGATGTTGCAGGTCTTGCTGCAAGGATTGCTGCTGTTAGAGTTGTTTTGCCTACGGCAGAACAAGCTCGTTGGGATGTTAAGGATGCGCAGGCTCATGCATTAATTGCATTGTCTGTGAAGCGCACCATTGTTCCTCACATCCGTTCAACAAAATCTGCAAAACAGACTTGGGATATTTTGGCTGGTCTTTATGCAAGTCGCAATGAGACTAAAATTGCTTTGCTGCGTAAAGAGTTGTAGTCAAAGATTATGCATGAGGAAGATGATATGGACACTTTCCTTGCTAGTGCCAAGCATATCAATGAGCAACTTATTTCTGTAGGAGAAGTCATTTCAGACAGTTCCCTTGTGCAGACTGTTCTTGATGCCTTACCAGATTCTTACCAGACTTTTGCTAGTACTTGGATACTTATGACCCAAGGAAATCCAGAAGTTGTCAAGTTTGATCATTATGCACATTGCTGTTGCAAAAGTCACTTTCCAGAAAAAACAGGACTAGGCAACGTGCAGTTGAATAGGCTTTTATTGCTTCTCAAAGAAAGGGTGGTAACAGTAATGCAGCCACTTCTTATGGTTCTGCTGCGAGTGGCAAAATTTTTGTTCCTAATGCTTCTGCTGACAGCAATTCGTCTGGAAATTCTGGTGACAAGGGCAAAAAGAAGATGCGTTGCCATTATTGTAAAGCTAATGATCACCTGATCAAGTCGTGTCCTAAGTTGAAGGCCAAAGAGGCTAAGAAGAAAGAGGGTGGTTCCACTGCAAATGCTGGTTCCACTACAAATGCAGCCATTGTTGAGTCTTTTGTGAAAGGAGACTGTAATGCTGATGTTGATGCAGAATGGGCTTTTAGCGCAGAGTGCACTTACAATCCTGCTGTCCATGATGCATGCTTGTCAGTTGCTGCAGATTCACATGTGTGGTATTTCGACATTGGTGCTACAAAGCACATTACCTCACATCGTGAATTGTTTACCTCTCTCGAGTCTGTCCCTCACGGGAATTCAGTCACTTGTGCCAACAACGCCTCTTATCCAGTTCACGGAGTTGGAAAGATTGTGCTCACTGCTGCTAATGGCACCTCCTTCACACTTGTTGATGCACTTTATGTACCTGGGATCAAGAAGAATCTCTTGTCTGTATCCGCACTTGCTAGACTTGGACTTGTAGTCAAATTTGTGGATGACAGATGTACAGTCATGATCTCAGTTTTGGTGATGAAATTGTTGCATCTGGGCTTTTGTGCCGTGGGCTATATAAGCTCACTTTGTATGACAAGTGTGGACAAAATTTTGCAAATGCTGTTGCAGATTCAAGGGCTATTTCAAATGCAAAACTTTGGCATGCACGTTTTGGTGATCTGAATTTTGCCAGTTTGCTGTGTTTGCAGAAATATGATATGGTTGCTTCTTTGCCGCCTCTTGAAGCACCTGTCAAACATGTTTGTGAAGGCTGTATTCTGGGTAAAATGTAGCGTTCTAAGTTTCCAAAGGATCGTTCAGTTAGGGCCACATGCAGGTTGCAGCTTGTGCATAGTGATGTTTGTGGGCCCATGCAAACTCCGTCATTGGGTAATTACCTGTACTTCGTAACTTTCATTGATGATTACTCTAGATGGGTATTTCCGCTTAAAGCGAAGCTCGAAGTTTTTATGTGCTTCAAACAATTTCTGGCTATGGCTGAAAATGTCTCGAAATGTACTATGGGCACCCTCCGTTCCGATCGAGGGGGGGAGTATATGTCTCATGAATTTAATGCATTTCTGGATAGTCGTGGGATAAAACACCAATGTACAGTGCCTTATACACCTTAGCAGAATGGTGTTGCTGAGGGGAAAAACAGGTCACTGACGGAAATGGCACGATGTATGGTCAAAACTCAAGCTTTGCCGCATTCTTTTTGGCTTGAGGCCATCATGTGTGCCACTTATGTACTTAACAGGTGTCCTACGAAAGCTTTGCAGTCTATTACTCCATATGAAGCATGGCATGATAGAAAGCCTTCTATTGAGCACATGCGTGTTTTTGGCTGTTTTGCATGTGCTTTGGTGCCACAAGTGCAGCGCAGAAAATTGGATGATAAGGCTGTCAAATGTATTTTTGTTGGTTATAGTGCTGAAAGCAAAGGTTACAGGTTGTATCATCCGCAAACAAAACGTATTCTGGTTTCACGGGATGTAGTGTTTATGGAAGATTCTGTTCAGCCCTTGCTGTCATGTACTAGAGACAGTAATGTAAGCTCACATGACATTCATGACACTTTGTTGCCTCTTTTCAGTGGTGGAAATACGAATGTAAGCTCCAATGAGGCAAATGTACAGCCTATGGGGGTTTTCTGCAAATGTTGTAGATCAGCCTATTACTGATGCAGATGTACATGATGTACTTGATGAGGAAAGGGCTGAAAATGAGCAGGCTAGAGGTATGCCAAAATGGCTGGTGCACACTTTGCATGACAGTAAATTGGATGCACCTTTGTCTAGTCGTACTCGTTCAGGCTCTCGCCATGTATCTTATGCATCAGATTGTTATGCTTTGGCTGTGTCTAGCTTACATGATGTTGAGGAGCCTCTGTCTTTTGATGAAGCACAGGATTCAGAAAATTGGATGGCTGCCATGCAATCAGAATATGATGCACTCATAGAAAATGACACATGGACTTTATGTGATTTGCCTCCTTGCAAAAAGGCCATTGGTACGAAGTGGGTTTACAAGTTGAAACGCAAGCCGGATGGTGAGATTGATCGCCATAAGGCTCGACTTGTTGCAAAGGGTTATGCACAACAAAAAGGCATAGATTATGAAGAGACTTTTGCTTCCATTTGTCGTATGACTACTGTGCGTTTTCTATGTGCATTGGTAGCTCATTTTGGTTGGGATGTACATCAATCAGACATTGTTACTGCTTTCTTGAATGGTGACATATTTGAGGAAGTTTATGTAACGCAGCCTCGCGGTTTTGTCATAAAAGGACAAGAGGACAAAGTGTGCAAATGTAACAAGGCTTTGTATGGGTTGAAGCAATCTCCTCGTGCTTGGTATGAGAAAGCTGACACTCATTTGGTCAAACAAGGCTTTCGTAACAGTCCAACAGAAAGCACATTGTATGTAAAGCGTGAGGGTGATGTACTTCTCATTGTGGTTCTTTATGTTGATGATTTGCTGATCATTGGACCAAATGAGAGACATATTGCTGAATTTAAGGCTGATTTGAATGCTACTTTCAAGATGAAAGATTTGGGGCTGTTGCATCATTACTTGGGTATACAGTTTAAGCAGTGTGATGGTGGTATTTCCTTGTGTCAGAAAAGTTACATAGAGACATTGCTATGTAAGTTTGGACTTGAGGATTACAAACCTATTGCCACTCCCATGGAAACAGGTTTGAAGTTGAGTCTACGTGATGCTGGCGATCCTGCTGATGTCACTCTTTATCAAACTGCTGTTGGCTGCCTCATTTATGTATGCAACACGAGGCCGGATATTCAGTTTGCAGTCTCACAGGTCAGCAGATTTATGCATAGCCCAGGGTCTAAGCATTGGCAGGCTGTCAAGAGGATTTTCCGCTACCTTAGTGGCACTTTACATCTTGGATTGTTTTATCCCAAGGGGGGATCATTGCCGCCAGATTTACATGCTTTTTCGGACTCAGATTATGCTTGTTGTTTTGACACGAGAGTGTCCACAAGTGGTTTTTGTTTCATGCTTGGTAGTTCATGTATATCATGGTTGAGCAAGAAGCAACCTACTATGGCCACTTCGAGTTGTGAGGCTGAGTACAGGGCAGTCTTCACAGCTACGGTTGAGTGTGTATGGCTCAGACGCCTTATGGCTGATTTGGGTGTTGGACAAGACAGTGCCAACACTATCTACACTGACAGTCAGAGCGCATTGGCAGTTGCGAGGAACCCAGTTTTTCATGCTCGCAAAAAGCACATTGAGGTGCATTACCACTATGTTAGGGAGAGGCTCTCAGCAGGAGAGATCAGCTTGGCTTATGTGCCAACACAGGGAAACCTTGCAGATCTTTTCACAAAGGCATTGTCTCGTGAGAAGCTTGAAGCTTTCCGCAAAGCTTTGGGGTTACTCCCCTTTGTGGACTGATCATGTCCTTAGGGCATGGAACTTTCCTTTACTCATGTGCCAGCTCTCGTTCACCGCATCACTCCAGGGGGGATTTGTTACCATATACATGTGGTAGTGATGTGTGTGAACATACTAGGACCGCCGGGGCACTTTTTCCCTCTTTAGGAGGTTTTTTCCCCTTGCATTGTATATACGCCCATTACTCTAGGGGTATCTATCTTTCCATTGCACACTGAGTAACACACTCTCTATTGTGTGTCTTGAGCTTCCTTCGTCTTCTCCAAGCTGTGTGCATTTCTCTGCAACCCTAATTCCAACAGAAAGAAATCACCTCTACAGGAGTTCACCCCCCCCTCGACATCAGCCCCATTGGTGTCTGCTTCTCCGACCTGAACAAAGCTCTCCTCTGTGTCTAGCGATCTCCCCTTTACAAAGCTTCCTCAAGACGGGATACAACAAAAGAATGTTGATTTCAAGCTTGATGAATTCCCCGCTCATGATGTCTCTTTGCTCCTTGACATAGCAACCTCTTCACCTACAAGGACCTACAAGGGATTCTTTAGAGTGCCATCTCTAGCGACACCCCCTCTACCCTCACCCCCCTACCCACCCCGTCCCTCCCTCCCTCGCTCCTACCCACCCCCTCGCCGCTCACTACCCCCTACTCGCACCTACCTACCCTTTCCCTCCCTCCTCGCCCCTCACCACCCCTCCCCTTGCTCCCCACTACCCCTCCCTCCCTTCTCGCCCCTACCCACCCTCTCCCCCCTCTACTCGCCCCTCACTACCCCCTCTCCCGCCTACCCACCCCCTCCCTCCCTCCTTGCCCCTCACTACCCCCTACTTGCCCCTACCCACCCCCTTCCTCCCTCATCGCCCCTCACCACCCCTCTACTCGCCCCTCACTACCCCTACTCGCACCTACCCTCCCTCCTCGCCCCTACCCACCCCCCTTGCCCCTCACTACTCTCTACTCGCCCCTCACTACTCCCTCCTCGCCCATACCCACTCCCCCTCGCCCCTACCCTCCCCCTCTCGTCCCTTACCACCCCTCTACTCCCCCCTACCCTCACCCCCTCGTCCCTAGCCACCCCCTCCTTTCTGCTTGCCCTACCCACCCCCTACCTCCCTCCTCGCCCCTACCCACACCCCCTACCTAATAGTGTTCACATAACCTTCCCTAGCCCCTACCCACCAGTGTCCCAAGGATGGATTTAGTGAAGTTTCTTAGGACAAAAAAACTGGCAATTCCAGGCAAGTTTGAAGGATCGCCAAAACAAAAACCGGCTAAATTGGGAGGATTTTTTTTTCAAAACCAGTTTTCACTTAGAACGACCTTCTTACTTTTGGTTACATTTTAGCTACTCTCTCTGTTTTGAGCTTTTGCTGCAGACTTGGGCCTTATTAAGTTTCTACTTTCTATGTAGCCTATCTCACTATGGTAGGTTGCTGTACTTCTTCATCATATTCTGCAAATACCTACATTTAATCATGTCTTGTCCACAGTCATTAGTCGGGTTGACTGTAGATTTCTTGCTAGTTTCAATATTATCTGTTAGTTTCAGTGTCCTCTCTGCCAGTTTCAGTATTCTCTCTGACAGGGACGGTGAGGGTCTTGTGGCGGGCAACTTGTAGTAGCAGGGCTACAATGTCACTGGCACGGGATACAGTGTTGCTGGCATGGGACAAGCAGTTAGTTGCAGTTGGGCTTGAGTTCACACTAGGTGGACTCTTGGCAATTTGGCATTTTCACATCTACAATTTATTGGATCGGGGGGTGGAAAAGGGCTATTCTTATTCATTCTATTACCTTCTCAATTTGTTGCAATGGAATTGTGTGTAGCAATTAGCTAGTACAGTTCTTGTTCAGAAGGTTCTTGCCTTAGCAAACATGCATAAAACCCACAAGACTGTACATAGTCATCAAAGGAACCCAACTAGTGGGGCATTACCATATATGTAAGGGGAAGAGAGATGCATGAGAACAGAATCATCGTGCTACATGAGACAAGGGAGAAGGCAAGCTTTTCATTAAAGCTGTGAACCTGAAAATCCACTCACAAAAAGTCTAAATCAGCCCTCTCTCAAAATTTGGGTGCCCCCAAGCTGGGCCTGTGCTTCCTAGGGTATAAGTTGTCCAGCAGGTTGCTCTCCTATCCAGCTTGCCCCTTAAGGTTCAGTTTCCTAACCTCTCCCAACTTATAAAGTTGTCAGCGACTTGGTGCATTGCCCAGATTCCATTTAGCCGCACATATGCTCGCATGCTCATCAGAATTCAGTGCTAACTGGCTTGACTAGTCATTGGCTGACAGACTTAGATTCCCGATGTGAGAAACCTATTTGGTTACAGCCGTTTCACTGTGGCCATACAATGTTCACTTGTACCTTCTCAAGTGTTTTGGGAAAAGCAAGAAAAAATACAATAAATAAAAAAATGTAATACACATTGAAAGAAGGCAACATGAAAAATACACCTCTTGGTGACATAACCCCTCCCCCCTTGAAATACTGCAAGTAATCTCGCTTCTATGCCAATAATATATGTTGACATCCCCTGATATCACATAGACTCTATGATGGGAATCTAAGATATACATGCTTCCAGAAATGTAGCAATGGACGATTAAACAATCCCATCGACCTGGCTAGCACATATATATCAAACATAGAATTCTTCTAATGTACTCTCAAGTATAAATTTCTACTCTCAATTTCTGTATGGAAAGAGTAGATAACAATTTCTTAACTACTGCTTTGAGCATCATGAACCATGCTCTCATAGCCAATCTGAGTTTTGTTGCTGGTGTAGCTCCACTTGTATCACGGGATGGTTCTTTGCTGGTGGATTGAAGGCTTTCACTAGCAATTTTGGGTTGCTTCATTGTGTCACATGAAGGATGTGGGTATGGGTTTCCAAACTTTTCAGCAAATGGGATTCCTATAAAGTCCTCCCCAATCAAGCCTAGCCATATCTCTTCTAGCCTACCTACTGCCCCCCCCCCCCCCCCCTCGGCCCATATACTCTCTACTCATCCCCACCCACCCTCTACTTGCCCCTATCCACCCACTCTCCAATTTACTGTCACGCAATGTATGCACCAGCCATTTTGGCATACCTCTAGCCTGCTCATTCTCAGCCCTTTCCACATCAAGTACTGTACATTTGCCTCATTGGAATTTACATTCAAGTTTCCACCATTAATAAGAGGCAACAAATTGTCACAAATGTCCTGCTTACATTACTGTCTCTAGTACATGACAGACCGAACAAAATCTTCCAGAAATGCAATATCACGTGAAACCAAGATACGTTTTGTTTGTGGATGGTATAACATGTAACCTTTACTTTCAGTACTGTAACCAACAAAAATGCATTTAACAGCCTTATCATCCAATTTTCTGCGCTGCGTTTGTGGCACCAAAGTATAAGCTAAACAACCAAAAACGCACATGTGATCAGTAGATGGCTTCTTATCATGCCATGCTTCATAAGGAGTCATAGACTGCAAAGCTTTCATAGGACACCTGTTAAGTACATAAGTAGCACACATGATAGCCTCAAGCCAAAACGAATGTGGCAAAGCTTGACTCTTTGGTGTTTTATCCCACAATCAATCAGAAATGCATTAAACTCATCAGACATATACTCCCCCCTTGATCTGAATGGAGGGTGCCCATAGTACATTCAGAGACATTTTCAGCCATAGTCAGAAATTGCTTGAAGCACGTGAACACTTTGGACTTAGCTTTAAGTGGATACACCCATGTATGCCTGGAGTAATTATCGATGAAAGTCACAAAGTATCGGTAATTGCCTAAGGATGGAGTTTGTATAGGCCCACAAACATCACTCTGCACAAGTTGCAACCTGCATGTAGCCCTTACTGAACCATCCTTTAGAAACTTTGAACGCTGCATCTTACCCAAAACATAGTCTTCACAAACATGCTTCGAAGGTGCCTCAAGAGGCGGCAAATAAGCAATCATATCAAATTTTTGCAAACGTAGCAAACTGACAAAATTCAAATGCCCAAAACGTGCATGCCAAGTTTTGCATCTGAAACAACCTTCGAATCCACAACTGCATTTGCAAAATTATGCACACACTTATCATACAAGTGAGCTTATAAATCTCATGACATAAAATGCCAGATGCAACAATTTCATCACCAAAATTGATATCATGAATTGTGTAACAGACTTGGACACTCCAAGTCAAGAATCAATCGCGACAGCACCAAATAACCACTTCAAAACAATTCACAGATCACAATAGATTTGCACTGGCCCGGCAGAGTTCCGTGCCTAGAGATATTGGCCCCAAAGACTGGCGCCCCTTTCAGTATTTCTTTTTGTATTAATCAATCATCAAAGTACAAGAGAGCGGTTAGGGTTTCACTCTCAGACTCTGCGTCCAGATGCTCTGAGAAGTGAAGCCCTCACCACTTATTTAAAGATACAAGGGATGCCCAAAAGCAGAGCCCCAAAAGCTTTTAAAATAAAAAGCATCAGTTCTCTCTCTCTCTCTCTCTCTCTTAGAGAGTCTTTTCTCTTTTTTTTTAATAAAAAAAAAGCAAAATTCGCGTCGCTCATCATTTTTTAATTTTTTTTTCAGCCTCCGCGATTTCTGAAAATTAGGGTTTCTGGCAGAAATTAGGGTTTGTAGGAATTTTAGGGTTTCTGGGTTTCTGCTGTCCGCCACGTCATCACTTTGTGACATACCCCCCTTTTGAAAGCATTGTAATCGACCGCGATTACGCCTGCAAAACCGACAAAAGCCATAAACCGTCTTAGTAGACACTGACTGTTCGTACCTACGTACTAGGAACACACATCTAGCACATGTACAAAAACGACAGTCACATCACACAACATCACAGGACATCACATGACATTCAACATTCATTCGGATCTTAGACCATGATTTATCGGCAATGTAGCTAGCAATCACATTTAGGTCCAATCGGGACCTCATCTATGTCCGATTGACCAATCCCTATTGCAACCATGTCTATTCGAGATCAATCAGACCAAAATGTTGCAGTCATTTCGTCTATCAGTTCCTGCACTCACAAGAATTCAAGAACAAATCAATATCATTATTAGGAATTCCATTTCATAAAGTCATCTAGTAGAATACTGTCAGCTCTCAGTATCCCTGAAGCTCAAAGAGACATCAGTGACTTTAGTATCAAAATCAAGGCATCTGTTGACAAGGGAGCGGAGTGACTCCCCTCTTGTGCATCCCACTGCACCAGATCTCCGGCCAAGCTGAATTCTGGGTTCCGTTTGGAGTAGACTATGCTAAACCAAAACATCGAGGTAAAGTTTCACAATCCGAGGAGTATCTGCTAGGTCCTCCTCCTCCATCCACTTCGCATCAAATGCAGGAAAGTTCTTGAACTAAACCAAGAACCGCCTTCGGACTTTACCTTTCTTCGTATCATTATGTGCCAAAATCTGTTCAGGAACAAGGATCTCCTCGTTTTCTTCCACTTTGGGTTGCTCATCAGGCTCCCCATCATCAGGCACATCACCCTTAACAGGTTTCAAGAGACTCACATGCAATGCATTGTGAATCGTCCAAGTATCTGGCAGTTTCAATCGGAAGGAGACATCATGTATCTTGTCAGTGATCTAGAAAGGTCCGTAGTATCGCATACTAAGCTTTGGAAAAAGCCTCTCCTTTTCCATTTTCTTTCGTAGGCGTGCCTTCTCAAAAGTAAGAGCACCCAATCGTCCTCCTTCAGTTTCAAGTCGCGACGATGGCGATCCGCTGCCTTTTTCTGTCGTTCTTGAGCCTCCTGCAAAGTCTCGCGAACCTTGGCAAAAGCCGTATCCAAATCTCGTGAATAATCATCCGCTTCAAATATCTAATCTTTCGTGCTCAGGAAGGATGGAACCTTCGCAGCACTTTCAACAATCTCACATGGCGTCTTCCCCGTCGAAGAGTGAATCGTGTTATTGTAGGCCAATTCCACCAAAGGTAAGTTCTTTTCCCATTGAGTCTTCAAGTAAATCTAAAATCACTGAATTGGCAAGCTCAAGTTGCCCGTCAGTCTGCAAGTGGAACGATGACGAGAACTGCAACCGCATGCCAATGTTCTCCCAAATTGCCTTCCAAAACAAACTCGTAAATCTGGGGTCTCTGTCGGAGACAATCGTCTCAGGCATGCCATGTAATCTAAAAATCTGGGCCACAAACAGTCTCGCTAAGTGATCCGGCTTGACTGTTTTCTTCACTGGAATGAAATGAGCCTGTTTGCTAAACCTGTCAATAACAGTCCAGATACCATCGTGACCACTCTGTGTTCTCGGGAGATCAAAAATGAAATCCATCGCTATACTTTCCCAGCGGCGGGTGGGTATGGGTAAAGGCTTTAACAATCCCTGTGCCTTATGCCTGTCAAAATTGACCTTCTGGCATACTAAGCAACTGCGCACAAACTCTTCCACATCCTTTTTGAGTCTCGGCCTAAAAGAAATATCTCTCTACCCCTTTCATGGTGGTAGCAATGCCGCGGTGACCCGTAAAAGGTGGACAGTGGCATTCAGTCATAACCTTTTTCCTCAACGGCTGTGTAACGCACAACATAGTCTTTTTCATCAAGTAGCCTTCCCGAAGGGAGTATCCAGCTACTGTCTCCCCATCCCGTATCCGTGTATAAATATCTGCAAAATCTGTATCTGTGGCATACTGATCGACCATATCCTCGAAGCTCCTATGATGTATCGCGGAAACAACCAGAACCAACGGTTTCCGAGACAAAGCATTTGCCACCACATTCTTCTGTCCCTGCACATGGACAATCTGGAAGTGGAACTGTGACAAGATGTTCGCCCACCGCATCTGCTTTTCCGAAAGTTGCTTCTGTGACAAGAAGTAGCTCAAACTCTGATGGTTTGTAAAGACAGTAAAATCTGCTCCGAGTAGGTAATGCCGCCACTGAGTAAGAGCATGGATAACCGCCAAAAGCTCTTTCTCATAGATCTGTGCTGTCATCTCCGGCCTAGAGAACAAACGGCTCTCATAAGCTATGACATGGCCTTCTTGCATCAAGACCGCACCCAGACTACGACCACAAGCATCACAATATACTTGAAATGACTTCTGCAAGTCCGACAAAGTCAAAATAGGTCCCGTAGTCAATTTCTCTTTCAATGTCCGAAAGGCAGTCACCTCTGTGGGTCCCCACAAAAAAGGTACTCCTTTCTGTGTCAAGGTATGCAAAGGGGAAGCAACCTCTGCAAAATTTCGTATGGACCGCCTGTAGTACGAACACAAGCCCAAGAAGCTTCTAACTTCATGGACATTCCTCAAATCGAGCCAATTACGGATAGTCTCTATCTTGGCCGGGTCTATTTGCACTCCTGCTGCTGACACACTGTGTCCCAAAAAGTGTATCTCTGGTAGGAAAAATTCACTTTTCTTTGCATTAATCACTAACTTGTGATCTCATAATGCCTAAAAGACTTGAAGCAGATGATCTCTGTGTTCTGCCTCATTCTTGGAGAAAACAATGATGTCGTCAAAGAAAGTGCCAACAAATAGCATGTACTCTCGAAAAATCCTATCCATCATCCAGTTAAACGTCGCAGGAGCATTGGCTAAGCCAAAAGGCATCACCAAAAACACAAATAACCCAAAAGTCGTCCGAAAAGCTGCCTTGTAGACATCTCCTTGCACTATCTTGATCTGATGATATCCACTCTTCAAGTCAATCCTGCTAAAGCACGAGGATCCCTGTAACCTGTCAAGTATATCATCGATCCTAGGAATCGGAAATCTGTTCTTGATGGTGATTTTGTTGAGAGCGCTATAATCGATGCACATTCTCCAAGATCCGTCTTTCTTCAAAACCAACAACACTGGAGAGCAATACGGTGAAGTACTAGGCTGGACAAGACCCTTTTCCAAGAGGTCTTTCACTAGGTTCATAATCTTTTCATTCTGTACTCGGCTCATACGAGAAGGTGGCCGATTCGATGGCGTGCTTCCAGGTATCAGATCAATGGTTTGATCTTCAGGACCTCTGAAAATCAATCGGCATGAGTGTGGAGAAAAATCTTGGCGTTCTTTTGATCAGGTCAAAACATATTCAACCTTTATCCAGCGTTCAGTTCTCCCCCAAAAGAATGATTAAGAAACTGAAGTTCATCAAGTACAATCTCTAAGCCCTTCATTTATCAAAGTCGCTTTCTCGGCACGGTAGTCAACCAGGGCGTAGTTCTTGTGGTACCAAGGGATCCTGAGTAGAACGTCACTCGCGTGCCTTGAACACCCCTGTCATTGCAAACAAAGTTTGCCAATGCTCGGTGTAATGGCAACATCCCATCCGGGTGCCAGTCGAACTACCTCTGCCTGTGGCGTCAGTCTGTCGGGCGTAATTCCAAATCGAGCCGCCAAAGAAGTTGGCCTTGGCTCCTTCAAAAGAGCTTCCTGATCCTTCACTTTGCCCCAAAAGAGGCAAAGTTTGTACTTTCATTCATTAGATTCGGTGCAGGTCCCACGCTATGTGGTACTAGTTCTGCTTTTCTATCTGCCTTTTCTGCCACATTCCTCAGCTGCTCTCGAACTCTTAGACCTGTCGTCGTCTTTATCATTCTGTTCTTTCTGTGCCTTTTTAGGGCACTTCGCCGAGATATGTCCATGTTCCCCGCATCCCAAGCACTTCCCCTCTCTGATGAAGCGAGCTCCCTCCTCAGGAGTAAGCTTGGGTCGTGCATCCTTTTTCTCTGGGTTGCTCTTTTTCTTTCTACTTTCATTCCCAGAAGTCTGTTTGGCTCGTTGAGTCATGGCCACATCTGTGGGGTAGGTCAGACTGCCAGAGTGAATGGCAAAGCCCTGCTTCGCATGACTCATCAACTCTTGAATAGAAGCTGACTTTTGTTCCAAGCAGTGGTCTCGAATCTCTGTAGGTAGACCCAAGGTAAACAGCTCAATCTGTTCTCTCAACGAGATCTTCTTGAATGAAGAGGCGGGTAGAAAAGAGCTCCAAAATCTTTCACAGTAAGAATTCACTGTATCGCTCTTGGTCATCCGGAGATGGTTCCAAGCAGCTCGTATATCTCGTTCATATTCTTGCGTCAACCAAGAAGAAATAAAAAGCTTCTTAAATTTCAGCCATTTAACTGGCGCGGTCTTGTTTAAAAGAAGCGTGGACCACCAAGTACGAGCATTCCCCTTAAAGTAAGAGGCAGCTCTCCAAATCTTGGAGTGCTCTGAATAGCGTCTTCCCGCGAAAGCGATGTCAAACTGCTGTATAAAAGACAAAGCCTTCGAAGCATCTGAGTATCCTGAAAAAGTATCAAACTTGATCGAGTGGCCACCTTCCTTAAACTCTCGGACTTTCTTGCTTTCATCTTCGAGAAAGTCATACTGGTTGGCTTTGTAAAAATTCTTCTTGTTCGCATAAAAGTTTCCATGATCAGAATGTGAGCTGTCTGTAGACAAGTCCTCAGTAGAACTGTCAGTTTTTGGGCGAGATGTAGCCTTCTTTGCCTTTTTCTTGCCCTTTCTGAAGCTTTGTTTCTTGCTTCGCTTTTTACCTTTTCTGTCTTCTTCGCTCGAATCCGAGGAGCTAGAAGAACTATCAGAAGAAGAAGAAGAAGAAGAAGAACTGGGTATTCCTTCAAATCGAACACGCTTCTTCTGTTTCTTTGCCTTGTCAAAAGTCGACTGACGACCCAAATAACCTGGAAAGACAGTGCTTTTCTTCTTCTTTTTGCCGTGCTTTTTGGCTTTCTTTTGCACATCAAAAAGCTGAGCAATCCGTGCATCAACCATGTTCTCCAGTTCCTTCCCCGTATATTTTCTTGGAGGCAGAAGGTTTCTTGAGAGAGGGTTTCGGGAGTGGTGTTGTGGTTCTCTGCCACTCCATCTGTACCTCTTCCAAAGAGGTCTGGTTCATATATTTTTCCATCTTCGGGTCCTTGGCAAAATTGAGCATCATCTTTGTTGCATCGCCGATCAACTGGCGACGCTCCATCTCTCGCCGCTCCGCCTAAGTAGGCCAAGCCGGGCCATACTCTCTGCCGGAATCTTCGTTGTGATCCCTGCCCGCATATCCAGATGCAGAGGGAGTTGACTGATCATTGCCTGAAGCCATAGGTGCCGCGGGAAAAAAAATTCGGGGATCGGATTTCCCGTAGAAGAGAAATCGGCTGTGCTCTGATACCACTATAACAGACTTGGACACTCCAAGTCAAGAATCAATCGCGACAGCACCAAATAACCACTTCAAAACAATTCACAGATCACAATAGATTTGCACTAGCCCGGTGGAGTTCCGTGCCTAGAGATATTGGCCCCAAAGACTGGCACCCCTTTCGGTATTTCTTTTTGTATTAATCAATCATCAAAGAACAAGAGAGCGGTTAGGGTTTCACTCTCAGACTCTGCGTCCAGATGCTCTGAGAAGTGAAGCCCTCACCACTTATTTAAAGATACAAGGGATGCCCAAAAGAAGAGCCCCGAAAGCTTTTAAAATAAAAAGCATCAGTTCTCTCTCTCTCTTAGAGAGTCTTTTCTCTTTTTTTTTTATAAAAAAAAAGCAAAATTCGCGTCGCTCATCATTTTCATTTTTTTTTTCTTCAACCTCCGCGATTTCCGGAAATTAGGGTTTGCAGGAATTTTAGGGTTTCTGGGTTTCTGCTGTCCGCCACATCATCACTTTGTGACAAATTGTACATTGTCATCCATAAGTTTCACAACCAGACAAGTCTAGTAAGTGCATATACAGACAAAGGATTTTTTTAAATCCCAGGTACATAAAGTGCATCAACAAGTGTGAAAGAACTGCCATTTGCAGCAATCAGCACAATCTTTCCAACTCCCTTGACCGGATAAGAGGCATTGTTGGCACAAGTGACTGTATTCTCGTGAGGGACAGACTCGAGCGAGGTAAACAAGTCACGATGTGAAGTAATGTGCTTTGTAGCACCACCATCAAAGCATGTGAATCTGCAACAACTGACATACATGCATCGTGGACAAAAGGATCATAAGTGCACTTTGCACTAATTTCCCATTTTGCATCTACATCAGCATCACAATCTCCTTTTACAAAAGATTCTACAATATCCCTACCCACCCCACCTTGCCCCCTACCTATCCTCTACTTGCTCTTACCTACCCCCCCTCACCCCTATCCACCCTCTACCCCTCTCGCCCCTACCCACCCTCTACTCCCTCTCCCCCCTACCCTACCCACCCCCTACCCCCTATCCACCCTCTACTCGTCCTTACCCAACCCCCCTTAGACCCTACCCTCCCGCTACTCGCCCCTACCCATCCTCTACCATTCCTTTCCCCTACCCACCCCCGACCTCTCCTCGCCCCTACCAACCCCCCAGCCCTTACCCCCCTCCCCCCTCCACACACACACCTACCCACCCCTCCCCTGCTTTTCTCTGACAATTTCACTTTAGTAATTCTCTAAATCCAACATCATGGCAGTAGCATCCTATAAAAATATCTACTTTTCTCTCCCACTCCACGCTGACTGGAATGTACGCAAAGTACATATCACTAGTGTTCTTGCAAAGTCAGTACATAGATTACCACACACTCCGGGATGGTGAGTGGTCTTGTGGAAGGCAACGTGTAACGGCTAGAGTGTCACTTGCACTTGACACGTAGTCAGAATTCATCTTGGGTTCACATTGGGTGGATGAAACCGGCCAGTGGGGCGGTAGGCTTTGGCTTTCACCCAAAATTCTTTACCTTAGACACACACACAGAGCACTTCACAAGGGTAACCTGCAACGGGAATTAGCACTTAAGCACACACACAGCTTCGAAGCTAGAATCCCCCAAGCAGACGCCGACAACTTGTAGGCCCCAAAATTGGCGTCCCTTTCGGTATTTCTTTATACTTTAAGAGGGTAGATTACAAAGAAGAGTCCCGGGAATTCTTTACCTATATCTAGCTACATACCACCTGTTTTGGTAAAATTTCGGCAATATAACAGCCCCAAAACTTGCCCGAAACCAACTCCCCTGCTAGAACTCACTTCCACTGGCATAAACCCTCTGATTTCTGCCCAAAAACAGTAAATTTAGCTCGATGTATTTACTGGTTTTTGCCATGTTTTCAGCCCTAAACAGTCCATGAACTGTCCTCTAGCAGTGGGGCACTATTCCCAAGGGTTCTGGCGTCCGTATGGCTGAAAAACAGTCAAAATACAGCGCATAACTAGCGCTGAAATCGCACCTGTACGGTGAGGTTATCACCCTCACCGGTGCCTGCTTTTGGAGCAGCAGTTAGCTACTTCTGTTCCTGCTCAAAGAGGCTCTTGCCTCAGCAAAAACGCATGTAACCACACAGCTGTACATGAGTCAAATGAAGAGCCCTCTTGCGGGGCATCACATTACTGCAGGTAGGGGAGAGAGAGAGAGCAGTGTAGAGTATGTAGAACATCACTTCTTGCACTACACTGTACATGAGAGGGAAAGCTTGCACACATTAGCTCTTTGGCAGGAGCTTGCAAATGAGCCTCCTAGCTAGAAATTCAACGCCACTTCTTCTTGCATGAGGAAAGTCCACTTGGCACGAGTGCCACTTGGCACTCTCTGGCCTATAAATGTGCCACTTGACACATTTATAGGCCGTTTCCCTTTTCGTGCCTGCTGCTTAAAAATCTCCCGACTGGTTGCCCAGTTGACTTTGTAGCAAGTTCTAAAATGTTTCCCTTGTCATTCCGGAGGTTATGACGCGAACAAATTTCATGGCCCAAAATAGCAGTTCCCTAATTTTTTCACTCTTCAGACCCCACTGTACTCGTGCCAGTGGACAGCTCTCCCAAGCCCACAATCTCCAATGGCCAGCATCAAGAGCTGCTGGGTTGGGATCTATGACACAAGTCCTCCCACAGATGTCCACCACTCAGATCCTCTGAAAACAACACTCTGCCACCTGTGGGGCCTCTATTGCAACTCGGTGTAAGCGTCCCTCACCCTGTAGCTCGAAAAACAGGGAGGGTATAGTCTTTGAGCAAGCCCGAACTGAGATGAGAACCTCCAGTCATTGAAGGTCCCCATCCATCTGGGCGCTGCTGAGTCGAGAGGTGTGAGCCACTCAGCTGGTACCGCCTTTGAGATGTCCTGACACATGCTCTGCACCCCTCTCATGCCCTGTAGCATGTGAATGCCCTAAAGCTCCTCTGACAAGCCTGAAAACCGTAGCCAGTCACCTAAAGTGCGTGCTGGACCCTCTGCCATGGGACCCCAGGAAACATGAGGCTGACTACCAACCAAGTGGCCTCTCTGAGTGCTAACCATGGGGTTGCAAACAAGGGGCTGTCTCAGGCGCTCCTCCGTGCAAGTAGGCTGACGCTGCTCCAGGCCTCTCAGTAGTTGCTCCCAAGATCGGAGCAGACTCATAGCGAAGAAGTCCTCTAGTCTCCTGCTCAAGCCAGCTCTGCGCATCTTTGTGAAAATCCATCTAGTGGAGGGTCGCCAGTGGCCTCCAGCCCGAGGCATCCTAGCACTAAGCTGCTGAAGCAAGAACTCCTTCCAAGGCTCCTCTCCTGGAAGAAGTCCTCTGACGATAAACTTCCCAAGGACTCTGCTCTGCTGTGTTGGGTCAATCCTCCCCAATCCTCCCTGAGAACAAGGAAGAATGATGACCTGCCATGCCACTTTGGGCCAGGCTATCTGAGTGTCACTCCTTGATCAAAGGAAGTTCCTAATGAGCCTCTCTACCTGGCTGATACAAGAACTTGAAAAGATCCAACAAAAAGTGATGTACCACATAGTAGCCAGCAACATTTCGTTGGCCACTACAACTCTGCCTGCCAGAGATAGTCGTGCGGAGCTCCAGTGTAACAACTTCCTCCTAATGGACAGGAGGAGGGGAGCAATCTGCTGCTCGGGAAACAAGTTCAAACCAATCTAATAGCCCAAGTACCGAATTGCAGTCCCTGAGGGAATCCACCTGAAACCCTCACCTGGCATCCAATCAGGCGCATGAGCACTACCAACCAAGAAAGCTGCTCTCTTTCTCCAGTTGATCAGTGCGCGTGATGCACAACAAAAAGTCTCAAGAGCCTGCTCACACCTGTGAAGGTTGGTCTCCTGGCCATCCAAGTACAAGGCTGAGTTGTCTGCAAACTCAGTGTCCAGTACCTCATCTCCCCGAATAGGGAGCGTTAAGCCACGTAAATCAACGTGCTGTGAAACCAAAAACTTGCTCATCGCCTCAGCATAGAACAGAAAGAGGAAGGAGGCAAGAGGGCAGCCCTGTCTGACCGAACGTGTGAGCATGAAATGATCACCTCTACCTCCTGACAAAAGTACTTGACTGTGTGCTTGTCTGTAAAGAGCTGACACACCTCTGATCCAAGCATCTGAGAAGTCCATCCTACGTAGAGTGCCCTCCAAAAAGTCCCAATCAAATCTATCTTAGTCCTTCTCAAAGAAAGCGCCTGTCACTCTGTCACCCACTTGGGTCCACTGAGATGCTTGTTGATGGAAAGCAAACTCATGGCGCCTCTCCTCTGTGCTGACGAGCTCTTGGCGAGCCTGCTCTAACTGCACCTCTAACCAAGGACTGTCTGGATGTTTCTCCTGCATCCTCTGCAAGGAAGCAACGCCCCGTCAGAGACGTTGCTCCTCCTCTCTTGCTGCAGCCAAGCGAGCCGAAGACTCCTGAAGAAAGAATTGACTAAGTTGAGCAAGTCGTGAGGCCACTCTGTCAGTAGGAGAATCCTGCATGTCTAAGCTCTATGTCCAAAGAGCCTCCACTCGCTCTCTGAGCGCAGAGTCCAGCAAGACCCTCTCAGAGATGCGTAGCATCGTGCTCCCCCTCCTCTGCCTATCAGTCACTGTGAGGATCACTGGTGCATGGTGTGAAAAGGAAGTCCCTATCAGAATGCCACTCTCCCACCCAAGTCACAGAAGCGTTCACTAGTGTAGAAGCGATCTATCCGAGATAGATTCACTCCTCCCACTCTACTGTCTAAACGAGAGAAGGCCAGGCTGTCTGGGGACCTCACAAAGCTATAATGCTGCCACACATATGAAACCCACAAAGTCATACAAAACCTCTCCCAAGGTGCCAGCTTAACTCCATGCATAGTAGTATGGTTACCACCAATCTTGTCAGAGAGGTCCTCCAACATGTTGAAGTCACCCCCTATGCACCATTGCTCTAGAGGCCTGCGGCAGAGACTCAACAATCTGAGACCAAAACTCTGCATGTGCACTCGCCACATTGGGCGCACAGATGTTCAGAAAGCCCACGAGACAACCATGAACCTGCATAGTCATCCACTGAGCACTGCTTGGCACAATAATCTCTCTGTCCACAATGGCCTCCTGTAAAGAATCCGCAATAGTCATACATACCCCTCCTTGGATGCCTCCAGGTCCAAATGCAGCTGACCAAAACGTCTCATAGAAACCACACAAAAGCTGACCACAACGTCTAATGCTACTCTCACACAGATGATGCTCCTGTAGCATAAGAATGTCAATCTCACCACCCACAAAGGCATCGCGGAAGCTCCTGACACAGTCGGCCCCTCTAATGCTCAAACCGGGGCCCACCTAATCTCTGTACATTCCATGAGATAATCCTCATGGGGTGTAGCGCGGATAATGTGTCGTGCTCTCTACAGAGTGGGTGCACCTCAGTGCAATGTGCGTGACAATCTCACTCAAAAAAACCGAAACTCTCTCAAACAGAATGAGACACAGAAGCAATGGATAACAACAGAGACAACAGTGGACCAGAACATGTGGACTCGACTAGCTCAAAGAACCATGTACACACATATTCTCGACTAGCTCAAAGAACCATGTATAGACTCTGGCGTGGCAGCACACTCAGCTCCAGCCCAGGACTCACAGGTACCAATGGGGTGTCGAGGCTCAGATGTGCAGGGATGGTGAAGCCGTGCCCTGTGTAAGACTCTCTCTAGACGACTATGTACAAGATCCGATAGAACTGCCAAAACGACTACTCATATGTACAACCATAAGAGCCACCAACGGCCCATAAATGTCCAGCTAGCTAAGTCTATCTCCAAACTGAGTGGTGGTGGTGACCTGGCCACGATGTCCCCTAGACCGCCGTAGGTGCCCTGCCACGTGTCACTCCCAGCCCAAAGGGTCCGTCCAGTGTGAACCAGACCAACTGTAGCTAACTGTCTAACTAGCTGTCCTGTGAAGTGACACTGTAGCCTGCTACAGGTTGCCCGCCACAAGACTGGTCACCGTCTCGGTGAGCCAAAACTGAATGAAACTGCAAAAGTAACTATGTACAATGAAAGGTGAGGTTAGAGCACAGTCCTGTCACCCAAGGGAAAGTGTCATCCCCACTGCTGCTCCAGAAGTATCCGGATCGGGAGGAGCCATCAGATCGATAGTGTAACTATGCGGTTGCTGTACTGTGCTTTGCATGACCTGGTTTCCTGTGGTTGTAGCAGCCATCTTCTGCACAGCGGATGGGAGCACCTGCCCTGAAGTGAACTCCGGACGCCTAGTAACGCAACCATGGCGGTGTACCAGCAACACCGTCACAGCAAGGAACACTCTGGCTCTGCATATGTGGCATCTGGACCTGAGATCCCTGCTGAGTGAAGTACTGGAACTGGGGCTGTGGGTAGTGTCCCATGAACTACTGAGAGGGATGAGAGGGACCTGCTGGCGCTGCAAAGCTTGCTGGATTCTGGACCTGTATCCCTGGCCTAGTCCATCCATATCCCACAGGAGCCTGGGTAGGCCTGTTATCATACATAAGCATTTCTTGAAATCCGTGCACCTGTGCTTTTAGGTCATCAATAATCCTCGACTTTATCTTCAATGCCTGCTGTAGTGCAAAAATCGTTGCATCTCGATCTGCGATGGCACTCTCGGCAACTCGCAGAAATCCCTCCATAGCTGCGTATGTGGCGGAGTGATGCTGGTGGGTTGTAGCTAGCTGCTCCGCGCGTAGCTCGATGGTGGCAATAACAGCTCTGAAGTCATGGAGAAACCTCTTTGAAAGCTGAAACAGAGAAGTGGAGTCGGTCCTACCTGAAGATCCCTCAGATGGATGTGATGCTGGAGGGCGCACATGTGGCACTGCCGGCGAGCTAGAAGTAGGTGCAGTTGGTGGCACAGCCGGCGAGCTAGAAGTAGGGACACTTGGTGTAGTAGGTGCCTCGGAGATTATTGTTGTAGGTGGAGCGAGTGATATGTTGACCGGTGTATGAGTGAAAATGGGAGAAGAAGGAAGAGGATCCTGTATGGGTGAAGTATCCATCCTGTCCTGAGGAGCGGTAGTAGACACTGGTGCCGGCACAGCAGAACCAGGTGTAGAAGTAGGCGTATGACGCTGAAGATGTACCCTAGTCTGGTGGCTCTCAGAAACTGGCAAGGAGAGGAGAGACTTCACTGTATCTTCACCACTTTCGCCTTGATCTTCTTTTTCTTGGTGACTGTGGGGTCAACCTGCATGCTCACGGTTTTCCTTTTCCCTTTCGAGGTTCCCTGTTCCTCATCCACTTCATTTATGTTAATAGGTATGTTTATGATCCATGCCAAGAGAGGTGCCTCAAAACATCTAAAAGTTAACTGCACAGACTGCACTTGGGCCCGAAATCTTTTAGCCCTTGACTGCAAAGAGCTGAAGAGAATTTGGTGGAAACCACATGGGATAGTGTGGATTAAATAGTATAGCCTGTCGTAGTGGGAGAATGTAGTGAGAATATCTGTTTGAACCTTGTCTTCTTTGGCATCCCGAGCCAGAAAGTAATACCTGAAGATTGCGAGAAGCCGTCTATTTCGCTCATAATTTGGGTGATCCGAGCTCAATAGCTCTTGACATGCTTGAATTGTCGCATCCTTGGACAACAAAGAGAAAGTGCGAGTAGTAGACTTCACAGCCGGAAAGTTGGTCATACCCATGGCATGGCCAAGCCTTGTAGCTGTTAGCTTGTGGCCCCGGACCTTTGGAAAGTTTTTCAACAGTTGATGTATCAGTTCTGCTGGAACCGTATCAGGCAAATTTGCATCAGCCAATGCTGTGAGGCCCAGAGTCCGTAGCTGAGCAGTTGAAAGCACCTCACTGAGAGATGGTCGAGGTTGCTGCATATGAAAATGTAATGAGAATGTTGTGTGATTCTTTGAAGAAGCAGGCCTCTTGATTTCATGAGTGATGATTTGCTGTTTTTCTTTTTTCTGAGCCACTTTTGAATGTTCCTTCTGATCACTGGAAGCACCTGACTCGGAATTTACATCAGAATCATCAGAAGCTGCCGAGTCTGCTTTGTAGCTCTCATCACTTGGGTCACTGGAGGTAAAGTCATCTATGTCATGGCTGCTGCTGCTTGCAGATACTTCATCTGCTTCGCTCTCTGATTCTTCAACCAGAGCTTTCCTCCTCTTCAACTCTACCTTTTTCTTGCTACTTCCTTCTTGCTCTTTCCCCTGTTTCTTGCTACCCCTTGCCATGGTGAGGTCGGATGACAAACAGAGCCGCTGAGTAGCCAAGTGATGGAAAAGCACTCAGATGCAGGCCAAGTTGGATTTTTTTCTGCAAAACGATTTAAGCTGGGGCAATGGAAAAGCACTCAAATGCTTTGGTTTTGCTGCAAAACGATTTAGGTAGCAAATTCGAGCCAGAGTAGGGGTAAATTCGAACCAGAGTAGGGCAGGGGTAGAGGGTAGGGCGAATGTGAACTTTGAGAGGGTAGGGCGAGAGGGGTGCTGAGAGAGAGTAGGGGCGAGAGTGGGAGGTTAGGGACGCGAGGGGGTGTGGGAGAGGGTAGGGGGCGAGAGGGGAGGATAGGGGAGAGAGTATAGGGTAGGGGCGAGAGGGGGTGTGGGAGAGGGTAGGGGCGAGAGGGGAGGATAGGGGCGAGAGGGGGTTTAAGTGAGGGTAGGGGGAGAGGGTATAGGGTAGGGGCGAGAGGGGGTGTAGGAGAGGGTAGGGGCGAGAGTGGGAGGATAGGGGCGAGGGTAGATAGTGGATAGGGCGAGGGGTAGGCGGGGCTCACTATGCAGGGGACGAGGGGCGAGAGCTGGGTCGACATGGTGAGGCTGGAGAGGGGCGAGGGCTCGAGAGGGGAACGAGGGGAAGGGTTGATAGTGGGGAAGACGTGAGGAAATTAGGAATTAGGGGCGATTTCATCATGGTAGACTTTGGGGATAATTTAAGCAAAGAACACCAGCAAGAGTAGGGCCCTAGGGAACAAGGGCGAATAGGGGTTCATTAGGTAAGAGAACAGCTCGGGAAAAATAGAGTTAGAGTCTCATTAACCAGAAATAGCTACCAGTTGAAATTCCCACCCACCCGGTAGAAACTGAACTTGCATGAGTGAGCCAGGATAGGGATGCGAATGTGAGAGTGCATTTAAAAATTAGAGACGGAATAGAGAGATGCAGTTGGAGCTGGTTTAATTGCGAACAATATCCAATGATCAAAAGATCTAGTCAATGAGACTTGAACCTCGGAAATTACAGAGGGGATCAAAGAGAGAGACAAAACAACAGTAACTGGTGCATGCCTTGAAACAAAGGGAGTTTTGAAAGATAAGAGCTGAGGAAGATTTGAGAAGAGGGAAAATGGTAAGCTAGGTAGAAATACCAAACTGAGGAGGGAATAATCATATGGTGTTGAGAATCCTATCATCAGTAGATGTGGAGATAATTAGGACGAATTATAGCACTTTATCCTTGATCCATTTACCAGTGGCAAAGGAACGCCCTCTAGAGTAACTAGTTGGACTGCTCCCTGTGGTAAAATCTCTTCCACCACGAAGGGCCCTTGCCAAGCTGGAACCAGCTGCTTTGCTTTTTTCAAATATTTTGCCTGATAGAGTAGCACCAGAGAACCCTTCGTTAATTTCGGCTTTCTGAGGTGGCGATCATGCCACGCTTTGCGACGAAGTTGCTCCGCTTGCAGAGCATGTGAAGCTAAGCGACGGCTTTCCTCCAATAAGGTGAGACGGGATATAGAAGCACATTCCATACCCGAACTTGCACGCAGACTGCCCACTCTAGGGGATCCGCAGTTGAACTCAAAAGGAGCTATGGCTTCCAAACCATAAGCCAGTTGAAAAGGCGTGTGATTAGTTGTTGCTTTGAAAGATGTGCGGTATGCCCAAAGGGTACCGTGCACAGCATGAGCCCAAGATGCTGGATGGAGATGACATGCTTTCCGTAGTAGGGCGATCAGAACCTTGTTGGTGCTCTCGGCCTGCCCATTGGCTCTAGGGTAATAAGAGCACGATTTGCGGTGAAAAATCTTGTAATTTTCCAGCAAGGTTGAGATCATGTCATTGAAAAAATGACTACCCCTATCACTGGTGATCTCCAAGGGACAGCCAAATCTGCATAAAATATTTTCATATAAAAATTTGGCCACTGTATTGCCGGTGCAATCTACTGTCGCTAGTACCTCTGCCCACTTTGTTGCATAGTCTGTAGCCACTAGCAGATATTTGCGATTACCTGGTTGAGCCGGGGGATATATTGGTCCCACAAAGTCCAAACCCTATCTCTTAAAAGGTAGCCACGCCATCGAGACCTGCAGAGGACGGTTGGATTGCTTACTCAGCTTCGGCCCACATCGCTGGCACACATCACAAACCTTAGAATATGCTATTGCATCCTTAAAAATATAGGGCCACCACAGACCACTCTGGAGAATCTTCTGGGCAGTGATGTGACCAGGGTAATGGCCACTAGTGGGACCAGTGTGGGCATCCTCCAAAATATGCTCCACCTCATGAGGCGAGGCACAACGCTTCAGCACACCATCTGGTCCCGATTTATAGAGCTGGCCCCCAATCAAAGTGAAAGGCCTGGACTTCAACAACAATCTCCTCTTCTGCAGTGGAGATGCATTCTCTGGGTACAGCCCAGTAGATAGAAAATGTAAGACCTCGCCGTACCATTCCGGTGTTGTATCTATCTTAAAAAGACTGCTATCGGGAAAGTCGTCCGCAATTCCGGTAGCTTCTTCACCTGTGTGAATGCGAGAGAGGTGGTCAGCCATTACATGTTGCTTACCAGGACGGAGTACCACTTCAAAATCAAACTCTTGGAATAGGAGGAGCCATCGCCATACTCGACCTGCGACCTGTGGCTTATTAAGCAGATAGTGCAAGGCATGGTGATCAGTAATAATTGTGAAGTGGACCCCTAGCAAATAGTGCTGAAATTTGTGTAGAGCATATACTATAGCCAAACCTTCCCTCTCTGTGGTGCTATAGTTGCGCTCTGCTTTGGTGAGTAGGCGACTTGCATAATGTACAAGGCGATACAAGTTGAACTCTTTGCTAGGCTGAGTCAGCACAGCACCCACAGCCAGCAGACTCGCATCAGTATGCACATGAAAAGGTAGGGCCCAATCTGGAGCAACTAGAATGGGTGCTTCAGTGAGGCGTTTTTTGAGGTATGCAAATGCTTCATCCTCTGGTGTAGACCACTGGTGAGCCGGGTCAATGGTTGAGCCACCTGTGCATACATACGTATAAACCTGCGATGATAGCCCGTGTGACCCACAAAGCTCTGAACACCTTTGGGATTTATGGGAGGAGGTAACTTCAAGATGGCCACTATCTTCTCTGGGTCAGGTGCTAAACCTTGAGCAGACACCACATGGCCCAACAGTGTGCCCTCGGTGACCAAAAAATGACACTTGTTCGGATTGAGCTTCAAACGTGCCTCTCTGCACCTGAGGAAGACTGCAGAGAGCTGAGCAAGATGCTCCTTTAGATTTTCTACTGGGGTTGAACATTGAGCACCCGAGAAGGTGGAAAAGTTGTCCATGAATATGCGAAGGTGATCAGTAAGCAGAGGACAAAAGATGAGATATACTATGCGATTGAAAGAAGGCGGAGCATTTTTAAGCCCAAAAGACATTCTAGTATAGATGAAAATACCCCAGGGAGTTACAAAAGCTGTTTTGACTTGGTCGTCAGGATGTATTCCTAACTGATTGTAGCCACTGAACCCATCCATAAAACTATACAGTACATGGCCAGCGACATCTTCAAGGACTCTCTCAGTGAAAGGGGTTGGAAATCCATCCGGTATTGTGACCTTATTCAAAGCCCGGTAGTCGACGCAAACTCGAATTTTGTTGGACTGCTTCTTTGGGGCAATAACCATAGGGGACAACCATTCTGAGTGCTCTACTGGTACAATAATACCTGCTTCTTGCATTTTCTCCAACTCGATTTTGACCGCTTCTGCATATTTGGGATTCAGTTTGTAAGCCCTTCCTTTGATTGGCTTAGCCCCCTCGACAAGAGGAATTGTGTGGACTCCTAGCTCTGCTGGAATTCCCTCCAAATCGTGGTAAGACCAGGCAAACACATCCTTGAAAGAGTACATGAAAGAGATTACCTGGTCGAGTATAGCGGGATGATCCCATAACCAAGCGGCTAACAAGATGGGCTGATGGTTGTCAGGGCCGCCTAGGTTGACATCTCTGACTGGGTCAGGCAGTGCAGTGGGCGAGGCTGCGTCAGGGATAGAAGACCGTGCCACCTCTGTGAGCTTCTGGACATTATGAGCTGGCGTTTGATCAATGTTGAAATCAGCATACTCTTCCTGCAACCATCCTGATGGAAGCTCTGCGAATGGTAAGTCCTCAGATACCTCAAAGTGCTCCGGCATGGGTGGAGATTCAGATGGAATGGAGGTTAAGGAGGGAAGTGGGATGTTGGCCAACTCTTGCAAGGGAGACTTTTTCCCCCTTCTATGGTGGGTTATAGGCTCACCCAGGCCGATGGTTTCAATCAATGGACCCTCTGAAGGATGGTCATCAGAGACTGGCCCACATGGTTCTGGCGCACTTGGCTGACTGGGATTACTGGCTTCAAGTGTAGGATCAGGGGAAGAGGGTGAATCTGTTGTCAAGGGTTGAAGAGAGACTACATAGCATGGCATCGAAGATGTAGCTTCTAACCACTGCAGTAAGTCTTCATCGGACCCATCAGGAGGGACCGGCTGCTCCAAGTCAGGGTTGGACTCTACTGACAAAGAGCTATGCTGAACGACTGGATCCATGCCACCTTCGAGACGAATTTGTTGCAATCAGCAAGGGATAACCTCCCTCTACCTGAGGAAGATGAACTACCACAAAATCCAAGTCAAAAGTGAAATCTTGTACCTTCAGAGGTACCTTGTCGACTATGCCCACTGGGTAGACTGTTCTTTGATCAGCCAATGTAACAGTGAAAGGAGCAGGTCGGGTAGGCTGTAGACCTAAGGCCCTCATAGTGAATTCGGGCATCAAATTGATTCCAAATCCACCATCAACGATGACGCCGGATAGCTGCTGTCCAAGAATAGATACAGTGAGACGAGGACTTTTATAATCGGTGAGTGGAGCAGTTGGATAGGAAATCAAGTAAGACTCTGAGGGCTGTACAGGGAGGTGCCCACCACTAGGCCCAGCCCCCGGGTACAGAGACTGAATGACTGACAGGGTGTCACTTCTAAGTGTTGCGTCAAGCTTTAGCATGTCGTATAGTGACACCTGCTGAAAAGTATTTTTCAAGATGGCTTCTGCTGTGGGCTTGGCGCCTTCGAACTGGGCTCCTTTTGTAACCTTAATCTGTTCCAAGTCAGCCACTGCTTCTAAGAAGGCTCCATCAATGTCAGATAACAAGGAAGTTGGTTTGCTCTGAGCAATTGGGAAGGACTTATCCTTTGGGTCAGGTAGACCAGATTGAGGAAGTGGAGACTGGCGAGGTGGACCTGTGGGAAGACTGAGACCAAGAGCTGCTCTTTGTGCCCGAGTAAGGACACTAGCAGGCTCCTCCACTTGCAGAGGCTTAACCACATGAGTAGCAGGTGAAGGTTGAGGCACGGTGTTCACAGTAATCAAATTATCTTCGGAAAGGTGAATTCGGACTGGTTCTGAGTCGAGCTTGAAGACGTGGATGCCCTTTGCTTGGGACAATCCTTACTGTAGTGATCCTTCGAATCAGGGCAATGACGGCAAGGAGGGGACCCCTCGGGTAAAGGACACTTGCTCTGATAATGCCCATATTCTCCGCATCTGTAGCAGAGTATGGGCCGATTGGAAGGACAAAACGGGGGACGAGATGGTTGTTGCATGGAGTTGGAGGCTGAGGTGTAGAAACTTTGGGGAACTGAGGGAGTACTGGCATGATAAAAGCTGTGGGGTGCAAAGTTGTTGTACATACCTTGCTGCATAGGGGGTGTTGTCAGTAGAGGAGGCAACTGGTTTTGAGGGCTGTAGGGTGAGACCATGTTGGATGCAGGTGCTAGCCCTTGTTGGAGAGAAGGACCAAGATTTTGCTGTATTTGTCGCAATCCCTTGAGGTAGTAACAATCCTTATCCTCATGTCCAGATTTTTCACAGAAGTGGCAGTAAACCCGAAGGGGGCATTCCTGTGGGGGGTGCCCTGGAGAGCGGCATGAGCTACACCAAACCATAGCCTTAGTCTCTTGCTGACACTTGAGCTCTTCTAACTCGCGCTTAATCTGTTCCAATGCCTCATTATGTGTAGGCTTCTCTTGTCTAAGAGAGAAGGACCTCTCCTCTTGAAGAGCTCGGTGTAGCTTTAGGGCTTCCAGTTCCCTGCGTAAAGAAGTTAAAGGATCAGTAGGACTACCTTCAGAGAACACAGAGGGAGTATCTATTTGAGGAGAGTTGTTGAAGAGCTTCCTAGCCCCCTCTATTCTAGTAGCAGCTGCGATGAACTCGTCGAGAGTGGCGTCGGGTCGGAGACTCTCTCGGAGTTTTTGCTTAGAAGTTTTGGGAAGCACCTTCTCCACCCACTTTTTAACCATGAATTCACCGGGTTGTTGGGGAAGCTTGGCCATTAGTGACTTAGTTTTAGTCATAAGCTCCGCAAAAGTCTCCTCAGGCTTGAGCACCATGTTGGCCAACTCATCCAACACCTTCTCCTGGTAGTCACCCGGCCTGAAAGCTGCACAGAACTCTTGTCTTAAGGCTGCCCAAGTTGCAAAATGGTTCTCTGCAAATTGGCTGTACCATTTATCTGCTAGGCCATCCAAGGTGGATGGAAATAGTACCAAGTAAGCATCTTCTCTGTTCAGCCCACGTCCCCTATAGAGAGATACAAATCTTCTTGCATGGTCGTCAGCATCTTCTGAAGAAAGCCCTTTGAAGGTAGGGAACTTGATGTTCACCTTGGCCAAAACACTAGCTAGTGGCTCCATGATTCCTTGCTGAGTCTGTTGCACAATAGCTTGCTATAGCAGAATAGGAGAGAGCTTTTCTGGAGAAGGTGATCGCGAAGATGGGGGACCTGATGACGAAGGAATGGGTGAGAGCTTTTCTGGAGAAGGTGATCGGGAAGATGGGGAACGTGATGAAGGAATGGGTGATGTGATATGTGGAGGTATAGGTGATGAGGTTGAAGGGTTTCTACAAGGTGTCAATGGTCGTCTTCTGTGATAGTACTTCAGAGGGCTCAGTAGTGGGCTTTGACGCTCAACTGACCTCCTTGTACGTGTCATGCAGTGACCACCGGTCCAACCAAGTTTGGGCAAGAAACTTGTGACAGGTCTAGACTCCACCAAACCAAACAGTAAATGACTAGACTCGGCTGGACCAAGGACGAGACCAGGGACGAGGAAGGCTAGACCAGGGTCGAGGAGGTCTAGACCAGGGACGAGGAGGACTAGACCAGGATCGAGGAGGACTAGACCAGGGTCGAGGAGGTCTAGACCAGGGACGAGGAGGACTAGACCAGGGTCGAGGAGGTCTAGACCAGGGACGAGGATAAGTTGGACCAGGGTGAGAAAGGACTAGACCAAGGACTAATGGACCAGGTGAGAGGGGAACATTGCAAAGCAAGGTCGGCGAAGAAGGCAGGCGAAGCTAGATCAACCTAACCAGCTTCAAGATTTGCACCTCACAGAGTGAGATTTCAGTTGAGGTCCCACCGTGATCGCCAAAATGAGAGCACCTGTAGCGCGGATAATGTGTCGTGCTCTCTACAGAGTGGGTGCACCTCAGTGCAATGTGCGTGACAATCTCACTCAAACAAATGGAAACTCTCTCAAACAGAATGAGACACAGAAGCAATGGATAACAACAGAGACACAACAGTGGACCAAAACATGTGGACTCGAAAAGCTCAAAGAACCATGTACAGACTCTGGCGTGGCAGCACACTCAGCTCCAGCCCAGGACTCACAGGTACAAATGGGGTGTCGAGGCTCAGATGTGCAGGGATGGTGAAGCCGTGCCCTGTGTAAGAATCTCTCTAGACGACTACGTACAAGATCCGATAGAACTGCCCAAAACGACTACTCATATGTACAACCATAAGAGCCACCAACGGCCCATAAATGTCCAGCTAGCTAAGTCTATCTCCAAACTGAGTGGTGGTGGTGACCTGGCCACGATGTCCCCTAGACCGTCGTAGGTGCCCTGCCACATGTCACTCCCAGCCCAAAGGGTCCGTCCAGTGTGAACCAGACCAACTGTAGCTAACTGTCTAACTGGCTGTCCTGTGAAGCGACACTGTAGCCTGCTACATGGGGAGCGAGAGAGAACTGATACTGCCGCTCAGCTAACCGTGCTATCTTCGAGGTAGGCGTGGATGGGTAGTAATCCGCATCCGAGCGTCCTAGACATAGGCGTGACTGCAAAGAGTGTCTAGCCCAAGCCCAAGTAGACCGAGTCGTACATAAAGCAACCTCCTCTGTCCAGGAGTCCTCATGTATGTGTACATAGCATGGCGAGCTCTGCATGTCAGCAAAGAAGAGAACCAGAATGTGTCCTGTTGCGCCTGGAGGTGTCACAGAAAACTTGGCCAATGGCCAAAGAGTCTGAAGCAAGTCTGTAACCCCTAGGTCTCCCATGTGATGAGAGAACCCTAGAGCTTGTGTCTGCAGCTTGAGGACTGGGGCTGGGCCTGTGGTGTAGGTCGGTGCCTCCTTCGTGGACAGGCCTTCGCAAGATGGCCCATGTGTCCACAAATGAAACACTGATTCAGGAGGCTCGAATACTCCACGTTCTGTCGGAACCAACTCACCCGAGGAAGTAGGATGACCTTCGGGAGAGTGTGGGTGTCCCTAACTAGAACACGTATTGAGGGAATTCCGGCCGCCTTGGCAGCTATTGAGGCTTCCGTGCGAGGTGTCTCCAGGACAGTCCCAATCTCTGAGCCTATCCTGGACAAAGGTGCTCCCTCCTCAAACCAAGAAAGCAGACGGAGATGGGAAGGACTACCTCCTCTACCAGAACATCTGAATCTGGGTCAAAACCATGTCTCCACTGTTGAAAGTGGGCTCGAATTGCTCGGATGGCCAAGGGGCTCATCGGGATGACCGTGGATGCCGTCTCGGAGGTCTCAAACTCTATATGATAGTAGCCGCGTCCGAGGAACTGAACATCCAAGATCTTGCCCACCTCTGCGAGAGAAGGCGGGCCTGGAGAAGATTACGCAGCTCTCCTCTGCTGGGTATGGTGCTGAGAATCTTGCAGATGATGAGGTTGCCTCGAGGCGCTCCACCTCTGCTGCGAGGCTCGCTTGGTCTGTCGGTGAAAGAGGAAGTCGGATGGTGGGCTCTGCGGGGTCGGGTGAGGGGGCTTCTAAGGAGTCTCTCTGGGGCGGAGCATGAGCCTCCGTCTGTGTCTGCTGCTATGATGGAAAGGGGCACGTGAAGACAAACACTTGCGAAACCCTGGGAGTAGAGTCCAAGCGAGAACACCACTACAGGGCTAAACAGAGAGAGGCCGGGGGGGGGGGGTGTTAAAGGTGCGCAAAAGGGGGGTGGGCGGCGAAGGAGGGCTGCGGAAGGCGGGCTGAGGGGGCTGTGGGCCGAGTAGGTTGAGGGGAGGCGGGCTGAGGCAGCGGGAGGGGTGGAGGAGGTGGGCTGGGGCAAGTGGGCAGAGGGTGAGGGGGGCTGGCGCGTGAGTGCGCAGCAGCGAGCGCGTTTGGATGAAACCAATGTTGTATCGAAGAACCTGTTATTTGTGAGTATATAACACGATTATGAATGAGATGATGATGATGGCTTTGGAGCAGTGATAGCTCCCGGATGAACTTGAAATGAAAAAAAAGAGGGAGAAGATACTCGTTTCGGAACAGATACTCGCTTTTCAAATCAGAAAAGAGAAAGGTAAAGTGAATGGTGGTTCTTCGTTAAGAGCCATCCGGCATTGAATGCGAAATAGATGGAGGAGGACCTAGCAGATACTCAGATTTTGAACTTAACCTCTACGCTTTTGAACTAGCTGTGGCTATTCCAAGAGTCCCCACAGATCAGCGGGTTGAATCTAGTGTAGGCGGGATTGCACAAGAGGGGAGTCACTCCACTCCTTTGTCACAGATTACCTAGACGGAATAGAGTCACTGATTTCCCTTTGGGTTTCACGGCTACTAATTTACTGACAGTATTCTACTAAATGACTTTATGAGAGAAGTACTTCGACATGGGATCCTCGGAAATGATTACTCGCACACGACAATGCTTGAGTGGAATGATTGACCAAATGATTCCAGCATTTTTGTCTCAAAATTTGTGGACGTGATCGCGATATGGGATTAAATCGACATTCGTGAGATCCGGTGCGGATCTAGATGCGATTGCTAAATACGTCGCCATGAATCACGGTCCTAGATTCTATGTGATGTGATTTGAATGTGATCTGACTTTGATCTGCTGAATGTGATGTGACGTGACTGTCGTCTTTGTACAAGTGTTGGATTTGTGTTGTCTAGTGCGTCGGTAGTTAGAGTTAGTGTCTAATGAACTGGTTTATGGCTTATGTCTGATTTTGCAGGCGTAATTGAGGGCGATTACAATTCTTTCAAGAGGAGGGTATGTCACAAAAAAGATGACGTGGCAGAATTGCTCGGACATGCACACAATAGATGATGACGTGGCAAAACAGTACGGACTCCCGCAAAGTGCACTGACAGGTTGATGACGTGGTAGATTCCTTAAAACGTACTGGCTGTACGGACACCCGTAGATTGCGCTGCTGACGTGGTACAAAATTCTGTAATTTGAGTGATTTCTTTTTAGAGGCAGCTTTTTGACCAGTTGCTTTGGAATTACATTGCTTTTGAGTTAGAAGCTTTTGGAACTCGTTGCTTTTGAGTTTACTACTTTTGGGGCTTTGCTTTTGGCATCGCTTTGTAAGAATAAAAAGGGCCCAAGGGCCTCACTCTTCAAAGCATCTGGATGCAGAGTTTGAGAGCCGAGGACCCGCGGGAGTTGTACTTTGGTCCAACATTAATATAAAAGAAATATCAAAAGGGGCGCCAGTCTTTGGGGCCAATCTCTCTAAGTGCTGACCAAAGTGAACTTTGGTCCAACATTAATATAAAAGAAATATCAAAAGGGGCGCCAGTCTTTGGGGCCAATCTCTCTGGGTGTGAAACTACGCCATGCCGTGTCGACCAAAGTGAACTATGATTTTTTTTTAAAGTTGTGAAATATTTTAAGTGATTCTCTCATGTGTCATGTTGGATTCTCGACTTGGGGTACCCAAGCCTGTGACATGGCACCCCACATCTGCACTCTCCCTACACAATTGGAGCCTTGACATCCCTATTGTACCTGCGAGTCGTGGGCTTGGAGCTGAGTGAGGTACCAACCAGAGTCTTGGTTCCATGAGTACGAGTTCCATGGAGTTTGGAGTCTACTGTTGCGCCTTTTGAGTTTGCTTTGCTCCATTGCTCTATTGTGTTTTCATTATGTTGGAGTGAGGTTTCTTGCACACTACACCGAAGACAACCCACAGTGGTTGCCCTTTATATGCTCAGTTGATTTTAGTCGTCGTATGCTTCCTAGAAGTCTAATGAGTCTAGAGTCTCAAGTCTTGTGTTCAATCTAGCACCTCGCATCTACACTCTCCTTGCACAATTGGAGCCTTGACAACCCCATTGTACCTGCGAGTGCTGGGCTTGGAGCTGAGTGTGTTGCCAGCCAGAATATGTATTGGTTCCATGAGTTAGTCGATTTTTCATTGTGTTTGGAGTCTACTGTTGAGTCATTTGAGTTTGTTATGTTCTTCCAATGCTAAATAGGGTTTATTCTGTTTAGAGTGAGATTTCTTGCACATTGCACTGAGGGGCACCCATAGTAGAGAGCACGACATACTTTTCCTGCTATAGTTCAACAATGTGGTCCACCACTGAAGCGAATTCCCTTTCAAGAAAGTGGTAGCCTTGCGTATCTTCGAAGATTCTGTGAAGTTTCCTCTTGCATAAGCTACATCAAACTGCTGTATGAAGGTCAAAGCCTTCAATTGGTCCTCTGTTCCCTTGAAAGTTTCAAACTTCACTGCCTGCCCACCTTCTTTGTAATCCTTACGTTGACTCAAAGGAGTCAATTTGTCATAAACATGTGCTCTTACGCCATTCTAGCACTCACATCACCTGTTTACCTGTCATATTTGCATTTTAGGCATATGGCTATGGAAAGCCAACCATACCAAAGTGTGTTCTAGGAATTCGAAAATGGCCATAGGCACCCTGAAAACTTGGTTGGACACCTATGTTTCCATATATAGGGTTAACCATGCTTGGTTGCATTGTCCCAAACACATTCCCTAGCATATCACCTTGCAAACCTGTGGAAGGTCCAACCATACATTGAGACACCTCCAAACTAACCAAGAATATGAAGTAGGCAATGGAAGGGTCTAACGCATAGCGTGTTCATTACTCCCTTGACCATTCACAAACAGTTCATGTCCAAGTAAAGCAGGGTTGCTTTGGATCAATGGACACCATAGTTTCTCAATCACATGGGATTTCCCTCGAGCATCAAGAGACCCCCCTGCATGAGAAATGTCCTTTTCCTGCAACGGCTGAAACATATCCTATGTCGGAGCCTGTAAACCCTGTGTAGGAGCTTGTAAGAACTCTTGCATCCTTGGGTTCTTGAACAAATGCTGAAAAATTTCCATGCAGCTAAGTAGTTGAGCTTTAAACAACCTGTCTTCTTCTTGAAGAGTTGTAGGAACTTTCTTTGTGCCATGTGAGGAAGATCCCTCTTCAATTATCTTGTCTCTCTTCACTACCATAATGATATGCTTTGTGTTTCTTTCACCCACAACAATCCACGCTGAACTCTTTGAAGAGAAAGTGATTGTCCCGTCAATGGAACCATGAAACCAGGTAGGTAATAAAGACAGTACTAATTCAATTACCTGTTAATTTCACACAGAGGATTGAGGAGAAGAGAGAACACACATGCATCCAACAACTAGACTGTCACTGTGCATACGAAGATCGACACCATGCCCCAAAGACTGGCGCCCCTTTCGGTATTGTTTTATTCAATTGAAAATAAACGATTTGAACACTTAGACCAAACTTGCACCAAGCTGTCCAAACCTGTCAAGGGCTGAAATTGCAGGCTTCCAACCCAATATCGACAGCATAATGGCGCCCAAGATCTCTGTAGGTCAAAAGTCCAAGTCTAGGATGAATTTCCTTATATTTTAGAAGCTTTCCAGTGATCTGTAAGTAAATTTCAGCGCGCTGTAATTTCCTGATTTGGTCCCTGACAGGAAGCCAAATTCCTGTACAACCACCCCGAGGCTTCCCTGAAGCTTCCAAGGTGTTCTGTTGCAATTTAGGTTCGAGACCCTAAACTTGCAAGCTCAAATTTTCAATTATGGATTTTGCTTGACCAAAAGAAGGAATATCTACCATGGAGTTACTAAGGGATTTTGAGCGACGCTATATGTCACAAAGTGATGATGTGGCATGACCAACCAGGTTGGAAGAGCAAAGCTAGAGTTGAGCTAGAGCTGGACTTGAAGAGCAGACCCGAGGTTGAGCACAGCCACATGTGAAACGCGGTGGGGTAGGCTGGATGTTTGATGCTTTTCGGAGAAGCTATGAAAGCATTGACTTCTTAAGGCTTTTGGCCATCAGCTTTTGATAGCAGTTGCTTTTCAGACGGAGTGCCTTTAAATTCATGGCATGGTTGCAGATTGCAAATTGACTCTTCGACAGTTATGTGCCTTGATAGATTTATGTTAAAGAAGTACTACAAGGGACGCCTATTTTAGGGACCATCGCATCTAGTGGGGAACTCGGCCTCATTGTGTCTTGTCTTTAGTTTTTAGTTCCCTTTTCAATCCCTATACTTGCTGTTTTAGTTCAATTTGTTTGTCTGTTTCACTACCTTGTCAATGAATTTCCAGTTATAGTGCTATTAGACATTCAGTCGACCTTTCTTCTACGAGTAGTCCGCTCCTATTTTCAATAGCTACCATGGATGCAGCATCAACTTGTGATTCAAAAGAAGAGTATGAGTATGTGGAAGAGGAAGTTGAAGTCAAGGAAGAAGAGGATGTGAAGGAAGAGGAATCCTCCCAAGAGGAACAAATAATGGGTGATGAGGGTAAGCCAGACTCATCTGTTGATGCAGCCGATGCTCAGGACCTAAAATATCAAGAGGAAGTGCAACTCCTTACACATCACGTGCTCAAGTATTCTGAGGATCCTTGCTATGCAAAGCTTATAAAGGTGTCGCCTATGAATACAGTTAATTGGCATTGGAAGAGATTAGTTGCCCCGAATACAAAGACCCTGATGAAAATGAAGGCAAAGTCATCTAAAACAAAGTCATCGGATTTGAACGGAGAGGGTGATTGAGGACGAGGAGCACTTTGTTTGCAGGTGTAGATCATATGAGAGCATCAAAGATAGATACGAGGCTCTTTTCACAGGATAGCTCACCGTACGACAGATCATGGAGTCTAGAGATCATAGCTAGTTTGGCCATTTTCTAGTGGAGATATATACACATAGAGAGGCACTGATGGCACCTGAAGCGGCAGAGGGTGGCGGATAATCACAACTTACAGACTTCTTCTAGAGGCTCGCAATCCGTCACACGGACAGAGAGAGGTCACCCTACAGCAGGCTGAGACAGTCAGAGCTAAGGAGATGCCCCCGAGCTCCAAGACTCCATCGTATATAGATCTAGGAAATCCAAACTCGCCACCACCAAGAGGACCGAATTTCGTTACTTTGTACTCTTTTCCTTTCCCGATAGATGGAGGACACACACATGTATATTTGATTTGTCTCATAGGACGACTTCGGCCTCTAATCTGCCATAAGATCTTTCTTCCTTTCCTTTTTATCTCTCTCCCCATAATGTGTAACTATATTGATTGTGGAAGAGCTTTTGCACATGGCCAAATGATCCATGAAACAACAGGGTACATGGGTCAAAGGGCCATTTTGAAACATACAAAGCATGGGCACAGAGACAAAAAGGTGCAAGGGTGTGAGTTTTGGTAGTGTTAAGGTCTACCAATATTTTTTAAACTTCCACTTTTAAAGCCATGTATTACATAGGGCTGCATGCAGTACTACGCTTGCAAAATTAGGGGTATCTGAAGGAAACTTGGCACACTTCAATATCATCCACAAAGGAGAGTATTGTAAGATGGTTTGAGGTACCTGAACAGGTGAAGCGGAGAAATGACTTATGTCAGCATACAAAGCCTCGGTTCCTGTAAATAGCACAAGCAAGAAATTTCTGAGAACAAGGAAGATGTAACAAATTGTCTTGTGACTTCAAGAAGAAGCTTACCTGTAATGCTCAGCACAATTCCTCCAAGTGAGACCCATGCAGCCTTGGTATCATGAACAAAATACTGCACAATGTATAAAGGGGAAAAGGCTCGGAAAACAGCTGGGTTGTGTTTGATGATATTGTAAATCCCAATGCTTCCAATTGATAGAAACCAGGTCAGAACTAGTGGAGCAAAAACCCACCCAACTTTATCTGTCCCAAATCGCTGTAGAAAGAATAGGCCCACCAAGATAACACAGGCGACCCCAACAACAACATCTGAATAGGAAAGAATGAGCATAACATCAATATCATAAATTGACCTGAGAAGAGCCCTACTAAAAGAATGTAGTGAGTAATTGGTTTTATTTCATACCATTGCTGATTTCCGGGCTGCTAACTTTGATTCCACTTACAGATGATAAAACTGCAAACAGAATTTGTTGGTAAGTAAAGTTCATCTGTCAGCAATTACAGTATTTACCACATATATGACAATTTCTGTGCAAGTGGAGACGCTCTATAATCCTCACTGCATGAGGACAAAGAAAAGGCTAAAACAAAATTTCTGGCAGGGTTTGAAAGAACAACTTTTCTTAGAATCATAGGGCTATATCATCACAGGAAGAAAGAAAAGAAAATAAGATATATCAGTTTCTCTTAGAGACCAAAATGGCCCATTAGACCAGAAACAGGAACTTTTGATGGTGATACCTCTCATCATAAAGTGTCACAGAAAAGGGAAGTATAACCCCAACTGATCGTCGGTGTTTTGGAGAAGCCTGCTACCCTCAGAAGAGGGAGATCCCATCAGCCCAGCCATCTACCTGCATGGGTGACCCTATGCTTGAAGTTTGTGACCTGAAGTGCTATTCTCTTATGCTTCTAGATCAGCCTTCTGAGAAACACCTCTGACAAAATTGTCAATGAAAAGTTGCTTCAAATGGACTTTGGCACCTGCACTTTCATAGCTGTAGACCAGCTCCTTGATTGTTGAATTCAGCCAGCCAGCTTTAGCCTCCAGCAAAGGTCCAAGTCAGCCCCAAGAACATTCACATCGAAACGTCACATGGTTCTCAGATTTCAGCCCAGTAGCAGTTAGATCTAGCCTTCCTACGTTCCCGTATCAGCCCCAAGAGGGGCCTTGCCGTTAGAGTTGCGTGGATTTTGAGAGAGGGCGGATAGCCGGTGCCAACTCTTTTTTTGGTTGGATCGACTTCAAAGGTATCAGCATCATCCATGAGCATCAGGTATAGTTCTTGCACACATCATGTGTGCAATTCTGAAAGAAACACAACTCTGGTATTAGAGTGGGGAGCCCTTAAGAGGGCTGGCTAGTTGGGACTCCATTGTGGTTATCTCCTCCTCTCTCTTTTTTTTTCTTCTTGTCTTCATACTACAGATGATGGTTTCATAGTATGACCCAACTACATGGACACACATGTGCCATTGGCTAGATCTGCACTTCTTCACGCCAGCACGAGATAGAGACAGGCAGATACAGGACACCAGAGGAGAGGATTTGTCAGGTATGCCAACATGAGCCAGAGATAGAGGAGTGTGGCATAGTTGATCTACCGCCTATTATGAGATTAGAGGACAATTCCACTGCCTATTCAGAGAGGGGTTTGGACCAGTGGCCAAGGTCATGGATTATGGTGACCTGAGATGTCTGAGGCTGTACCTCCTAAAGATATGCAGATTCAGAGAGGCTCTCCTCAAAGTTGGACACTTCATTGAGAGAGGGATTTCTTTAGAGCCCCTGCTCCGTAGTAGCACGATAGAGAAGAGATACTATCTTCTAGCAGGGGACATCACTTGATAGAGTTGTCCAGCTAGGACAATCTAGACGCCCCAGGCTACGAGGATCCTCACATCCCCGGAGATGTATACATAGGCGGATCAGGATCAGCATTGATCAACATCGAGCATGACCTATCAGGCTTCTCAACATGGAGGATATTGATGCCCTACGATAGCGACCAATGCTTGATCTCTTGAGATGAGTGTTGTACACCTTGAACCTCTACCCCCTATTAACCCCACTCCTCCTGTGTATTGATGTACTGATATCAGTATATGATAGTCTCTAGCTCCATCTCTCCGACCCTATTCACCATGTTTACTCTGTTACCTCTCCCACCTACAATCAATGTTACTGTATGAAAGACCTAGATTTTAGATTTTCTGTTCATTTTTTATTCTAATAGCTTTCTAGACAGAGTATCAGATTCTATTGGAATGTAACTTTTGGTCTCATAGGTCATTTTGGCCTTTTGAAGATGTTTAGTATAACAGTTCATTTCTCTCTCTCTCTCTCTCTCTCTCTTTTCCTATGATAATCTCTCTCTCTCTCTACAAAGGATCTACACACAGAGGATTCATACAGAGCCAGATCACTACTTTTTACAGAGGGACTACTCAGGATGTTCTAATAGCTTTCTAGACAGAGTATCAGATTCTATTGGGATGTAACTTTTGGTCTCATAGGTCATTTTGGCCTTTTGAAGACGTTTAATATAACGGTTCATTCCTCTCTCTCTTTTCCTATGATAACCTCTTCTCTCTACAGAGGATCTACACACAAAGGATCCATATAGCTCTAGATCACTACTTTTTATAGCGGGACTACTCAAGATGGCCCACTTCAGGTTACCTGATCACACCCTCATTGCGGCATTCTTCTTGATCGAGCCATCCAACTTGGCCGCTCATGATGCCTGAGGATGCAAGGATATTCACACCGTAGACGATGTCTTCATCGGAGGCTATGGTGCATCATCAAGCACGCCCCGCACCCCCCGGAGTGCTGACCATTGGAGGACATTGAGGCCATATTGCAAAGACCCATGAGAGAGATCATGGGATGATCGCCATTGTCCACTTTCCCCGTTGTGCACCTCATTAGCCATCATGTGATTGTATCCCTCCTTATCTGTTTTGAGCTGATGTATTATGTGATGAGGATGTTCATGATGATGAGGATGTAGGTAGGGCTTGCATACCTATCCACTCTAGATACCCTCATTTATTTTATGTTCCCTTGACACTGTACTAGAGTCACACATGGATGTAACCTTTTGGTCTCATAGATCACGATGGCCTTTTGAAGACATTGATGTAACATTTCATCTCTCTCTCTCTCTCTCTCTCTCTCTCTCTCTCTCTCTCTCTCTCTCTCTCTCTCTCTGTGTGCACGTTAAGACTCAAAAGGTCTGCTGCACGTTAAGACTCAAAAGGCTGGAGACGATTCCTGCCCACTGGTGACTGTGGGCCTGTTTTGCGACCTCTCTTGCCTAACCCTACCTGCTGCTGCATAGAGATGCTCGCCTGCTGTGGCCTTCCTGCTGGCTGCATCGTGAAGGGGATCGGGGAGCACCACAGACGGAGAGTGAGAGAGAGAAGGAGACACACGACACAGATATGGGTGGGGAGACTCAAAAGAGTGGCAGCTCCCTATACACTTATGCTATGTATAAGGTATACAAGTCAGTGGGCGCCCAGACTCTGGGCGGTCGGGCAAGGCACAGACGCCTATACCCCAACAACCTCCCACTTAAAGGCGATTGTGCCTTTAAGCAAGGGAACCTAGTCTAAAGACTACAAAAGGCGAGAGAAAACCGCTCTCAACCGATGCCCACTAGCTGGCTGTGATCGTGTGCATCCGGCTGTCCTGCTCCCGTGTAAGTCCATACACCACCAGACGTACCGCACACGTACTACAATTATGTACGCAATACCTGTATATCTCCCTTGTGCACTATGCCATCATCAGTCAACAAACGACTGACAACCCCAACTGCAAATGCTCCCACTGCAGCTGCGATATCCGGTCTCAAGATCAGCATCTCATACATGAGACCACCGAATGCCGATGCAATGCTAGCGGGCCCTGCTAGCTCTACAGAGCATGCATCAACATATATATCCCTGGCAATAGGCATCTCTGACTGACAAGGCGTGTCAGCCACATGCATCTCCTGACTGTCCGCAAAAGACGCATCAACCTGTTGTGCAACCTCAGAGCAAACCAACTGCTCTAGGTGTCTGCTGGAAGACATATCCTGCACAACTATATCCCCGTGCTCACTGTCGAGCATAGAAAGGAATGATTGCATAATCGCTGACATCTCAGTCTCCTCTGCAATCATCCACTGCAAACATTACCACTCAATCTGTTGTGACTCACTAGAGCTCTCATGCTCTAACTCCGTATGCATAGACTCTTGCACAACGTCCTCTTGTCGTGACTCACTAGAGCAAGACCGCTCTACCTGTCTATCCTGCGTAGAAGTATCTCGCACAACTAACTCTCTGCTTTGCTCAGTCACTAGCAAAGCATGCATGTGTGACTCTGTCACCTCTCTGTGTGACTGCTCAAGTCATTCCCCAACTGTGTGCACAACGAGCTCACTACTCTGCACTCCATGCAAAGTACCCTGCAACCCATGAGCAAAAGAGACTCGCCTGCTCTCTCGCTCTCTACCTGGCTGCGTGATCACAGAGACAACACTGTCTCTCCCACGATCCACATGCAATGGGTAACCTGTACCACTCCTGGCACCTCTCGCAATCACTAGCGAACCCAAATGCAACGCAAAAGATCGCTCAAGCAATGATACCCGACATCCACTATCCTGTAACTGTCTGACTGAGATCAAATCCCGTCTCAGATCTGGCACATAACGCACATGACGCAGGGTAAATCTCATACCACTGGGCAAGGACAAACATACGTCTCCTGTACCCTCAATGTCATACACAGCACCATCAGCCATGTGCACACAACCAAGTCTCCCACTAGAAAACGTGCTAAACCACTCACGATGCGACGTTACATGGAAAGTAGCATCTAAATCTAGTAACCAATGTGAAGACAATGTGCAATCCGATATGCAATCCGTAGACATAAGATCGTCTGAAGACAAGCTAGATGTAAATGTGACATCGCCGTCACAAGCATACTCAGTAACCACCGTACTGATCTCACTAGCATCTGTCATGCCCAAATCTGCATCACGCATCTGTCGCCTCCGTTGTCTCAAACGCCTGAAACATCGACGCCTAATGTGCCCTCTATGTCCACAATGCCAACATGTCAAGTCTCTATGCCGTCGAGACTTGCGTGTGGGACCAATCTCTCCCATGGACATAGAAGTGGGACTAGACTCCCCTGTAGACATGGATGTCACGTACATAGCATGTAAACTCTGCCATAAAGCATGAGTTGTAGTCTCCCTCGAGACCTGCCAGTCAACAGACTCAACCAGATGCAAATGAATCGTAGACATTGCTAACTCATCAAGATCCTGCCAATCATCATCACGCATAGACTTGGGCTTCGCCGATAAACAATGCAAGGGTTTATCCTGCCCCAAATCCGCCAATGCAACAAGCATATGTTCCTTCCAAGCAACAAAATCTGCACCATCAAACTGTGTCAGACCATAACGCTGGAAGTCAAATGAAAAATCAGCCATAATGCTCGCAAAAGAGCAACCAACAATGAGTAGCAAATGTCAACCAAATCAGCCATAAACTGGCTCGAATCGCATCAACAAAAGTCTGCAAATATGGTTGTAAGATATGGCTGCAAATCAGCCCCAAAACAGCCCCAAAATTCAGCTCTTAAACAGCTGCATAAACAAGTCACAAATGTGTCCCAAATCAGCCCACAACTGAGCCATACATGGACACTTACAAAGAGGAAACAATGGCTGAAAATTCAGCGCCCAAATAAGACCTCAAACCTGCCTGTAAACTTGTAAATCTGTAGCTGAAACCTGCTGAAAAACCTCAAGCCATTAGTGCTCGAATCCGGCTACCTAGCTCGTAGCCACACAAGCATACATCACAATACTCACTCCTGTGAGTGTGCCAAGATAACTGTACGCCTGTCAAACCCGTGAGCTAATCACTAAGCCCACACTATGCGGTATTGATGCATACACACGCACAAATCTCCCACCTGCAGAGAACACCGCACGCAAATGCTGAGTGCAACCCGCAATCTCTACCTAGATCGCATAAATGATACGCATAAAACTCCTGGGAAAATTTCGCAAGAGTCTCATCAGTAAAACGGCCACAAAACCAATAACCAAATTGACTGCACACTCAAAACCAGGAGCAACCAAAGCGCATCAAACCGCACTCCAAATGCATGCACCAATCTCCACACTTTACATACATCATTGCAAACACCTGTAAATCTAGGACACAAATATCTTCTCTACCTGTGACTGCCAAAAAACATGCTCGAGGCATACATTGCCGAGCTCAAAATGCAATCCCATTAGTCTCCCTGAGCATTAAACCACATAAGGCATACATCGTATCCTCCCACCTGTGAGGAAACTTGCAGCAAATATCACTCTCACATCTGAGAGCAAACCATGTGTGGAATCCTCGACACACAATAAACAATTGCTGCTGCAGAAAATTCAGCGTTCAGAATTTTAAAATTCTGATATGACGAGCGCGTCCGGAGCGTGCCAAAACCCCAAGGTAGACTCCTGGATCACATGTATCCGAGTCCGGGTGTGAAAGCTATGCCAAAAACCTCCGTTTCGACCCAAAAACGCAGCATAAACTGCCAAAAGAGGGCTGAAAAATGCAGCTCCTCAACCGTAGCTCGAATGAGGTTTCTGATGGCTCGAATGGCTTCGAAAGGGGGTTAAACTGTAGGACACCTGGAGGAAAAGCTCTTGGAAAGCTGAATTTGCCGATGCCGAAGTCGAAACCCTGTTTGCACTCTTGAAAGTGCGCGCGCGCGCTGACGAGATTTCGGGAATGAAACTGGCTCTCCGCTGTCGTCGTGACTGTGCCCACACGCGCTCCCTCCGCACCTAGGCTCTGATACCAATTGAAGGGGATTGGGGAGCACCACAGACGGAGAGTGAGAGAGAGAAGGAGACACACGACACAGATATGGGTGGGGAGACTCAAAAGAGTGACAGCTCCCTATACACTTATGCTATGTATAAGGTATACAAGTCAGTGGACGCCCAGACTCTGGGCGGCCGGGCAAGGCACAGACGCCTATACCCCAACACATCGCTCGCTTCCCCCTCTGCTGACGACCACTCTGCAAGCTCCTCTCCTGTCCTACGCGCGCCCCGACACCCCCCTTTGCGTTTATCTACGCGTAGAAAGTCCTTTTGTCTCCTACGTTAAAGTTTAAATACTTTTAAGTTTGAAGTTAAACTTTTAAGTTTTGCTCTATTCTCAGTCCCTTACCCTAGTACCCTGTCATAATAATCAATATCTAATTCTCCTAAATGATTTTCTCATATTAAACCGATCATTTAATGTGGGGAAGTGCCAGGGGAGAAAAGGCTAGGATATTGGTTAAGCTAGTAGACCGGCCACAGTAGGGATCCAAAGGAGGGAAAATAGGGATCCAAAGGGGGGGCCATCTGCAAAAGAGCCATGTGCAACAATGGGCTAAAAAGACCCTAAGGTTCAGCCCATTAAGACTTCCAAAATGCTAAGGTTCCAAAATTCAAAGGTTGTGTCCAACGGGTTAAAGCTTAGGGGGAATTGGATGCTTTGTGTGCTCTCCAAAAGTCAACACACATCCCTACACATGAGGGGGCGAGCCCTAAAGGTAGGGGATGAGAGAGAAAGTCACACACACACACAGGCTCCCTTTACACAAAGGCAATTAGGGACACATGTCAGCTCCCTAGCCCAGATGCCCACAAGGTATGCCCAATTCCTACTGGATGGCCTTGGAGGTGGACCAATGAGAATTAAGCTAGAGTAAATCTAGTTTAATTAATTTAAAAACATTTAATAAAAGAAACCAATGAGAATTAAGTCTCCTAGAAGACTATTGGGCAGTCTCCCGAGGGGTCTAATGAGCATTCAGGAGCCCAATGGCTTGCCTGATTCCTATTGGCCAGAAGGCAAAGGGGTCCAATGAGAGTTTAGTTTAATTATTTAATAACCTAAAGCTCTCACAAAAGGGGAAAGGGGGACACATGTCAGAAGGCTATCACTTATGCTGCTTAATAATCATTGGCTTGACTTGGGGAGAGCCAATGAGGGCTCAGCAAGAGCAAATAGCAAGAAGGCTCGCCGAAGAGAGAGAGGGGGCTAATTTTTGCAAGGCATTATCACACACACACTCACACAATCTCATGTGTGAAGAAAGAGAAGACTATCTCTTCCCAAGCTTTAATGGAGAGCTCATCACCTACTCCAAGCTTGTGAGATAGAAGCCTACATTAACACACTCTTGGCATGTGGATGCAAATCCAACCAAGAGCCAAGCTTCAATGCATGCTCATATCCTCTACCAAGCTAATTACTAAGCTAAGCTATGCTAATATGAGTGATTATGTGAGGAGATGTACATCTTTCTCGTAAGATACTCCTTCCTCTCAATCTACTCTCATATCCTGCTAGCTCTCACCATCTTCGAAGGTGTGTGAGGTCTTGGGTCTGAGAACGGGGATAATTCAAGTTGTGTTTGCTAAGTGTTTTGCTTAGTGCATGAAGCTTTCATCTTCATTGCACTAGCTAGTCTTGAAGGAACACAAAGAATTGTATTGTACAATGTCTCTCTTGATGGGAGAAACCATAATACAAAGCCTTTTGGAGGGGGGACCGGATCCATGAAAATCCGGTCCTCAACTGTTGTCATTAGCTTAATTTCTCTCTCTTTTGAAAGTATTGTTGATGCTATCTAACTAGGTGTTATGCTTTTTGTTGCTCTCTCCACCCAAGCACTCTTGTAATTCTCATTAGGAATCTATTCTAATGAAATGCCCACTATGTTCATGCTCATTTCCGCCACACACAATTTATTAGGCCATTAAATGTTACATTGGTATAAGCTCAAGGTTTCTCTTTTCTTGCTCAAGAAGGGAGGTCCTCAAGCTAGCTACAAATGGTTGGTATTATTAATTGCCTGTGAATAAGTAGAATAGGGATTTTTCACCCTTGCAGTGCGCCTGCCTTTGTGCAGTTAATGGGGCATCACCGTCGAGAGCTATGGTCTTAATAGTGGAGTCCTACGGGGCTTGCCTACGGCTTAACCACTATTGAGCTATTAGAAGCTTGACAGGAGCCGGTGCTATTTTGGTGTCGAAAGACCCTCTCTTCTATTCCTTGCAATTAATGGTATTCGAGCCGCGGGTACAGTAGCTTGAGTGCTTTTTCTAAAGGGTAAAGAGGAGTAGCAACTAGGGCTTGAAGTGCCAAAGTACACCTAAACAGTTTACACCTAAAGGTTGTTAGAATGACTGACAATAGTAAAGAGAGTGAAATTATTGTTGATAACTTTGATTTTGCTCATGAGCAAGCTACTAATGATGCTTCAATGCTTGTTAACTATCTTGTTACTAGACTTCAACAAGCCATGGGCAATTCATCTCTCCAAAGTGAAGTGCAACGGCAGCTCCGTGCTCACGGGATTCTCCAAGCTCATCACCATGACGAGAGAACACCTAGGAAGCCTCCTTGTGAGACTACCAAAAGAGGTCTCTCTCCGATTTGGGAAGAAGAAGAGAATCCATATGAAGGGCTCAAGAATTTACTTCTTGATGATGCATCTCCTTCCCAAAGGAGAACTCAAGAGCCTCCACCGAAGGAACGAGAAAGAAGCGAGTCTCCCGCCACCTCGGCAGAGATGGCTCCACGAAGACGGCGGGTTAAACGCTCTCCATCACCACCAAAGCGGAGAAGACCATCGTATTCTTCTCCTCACCACAATTTAAAGAGGGATGATAAAAAGCAAGAGAAGAAAAAGGCGAGAAAGAGGACACCCTCTTCTCCATCTTCTTCATCCTCTTCCTCTTATGAAAGCTATGGTGAAGATGACAAAGATCAAGACAAGAAAAAGGCGAGAAAGAGGTCACCCTCTTCTCCACCTTCTTCAAATTCTTCATCTTCTAAAAGAAAGTGATGGTATGATAAAAAGCAAGAGAAGAAAAAGGCGAGAAAGAGGACACCCTCTTCTCCATCTTCTTCATCCTCTTCCTCTTATGAAAACTATGGTGAAGATGACAAAGATCAAGACAAGAAAAAGGCGAGAAAGAGGTCACCCTCTTCTCCACCTTCTTCAAATTCTTCATCTTCTGAAGAAAGTGATGGTGCAACCTTTGAACCATAAAAAAGAAGAGGCCATAGGAAATCCTATGTCGCATGGAAGAGGTCGTCCAAATTGAAGAAATTCAAAGAGGGAGGGAAGAGCATCTCTTTCCTTACCTATGATGGTACCTTTGGTGCTACGGACAAAGTCTTGGCCTTTATCCAACAATTTGATGCGGCGTTTGGAGATGAGGGCTTCACGGAGTCCTCTAAGCTACGCCATGTAGCTATGCACTTTCAAAAGTCCACCAGACAATGGTGGTCTAGCCTACAAGCCAACGGTAAAGCTCCACGAACATGGAAAGCTTTAAGAGCTTCCATTATGAAGCAGTTTTTGTCCACCGATGCCAAAGACAAAGTACTCACCGAATGGCGAAGCTTAAAGCTCTCTCCCAATGAATCCATCCATAAATATGTAGACAAGTTTTGGGACTTACAACTCAAAGCCACTGTCTTCAAAAAGTTGGATTTTGGAGAGCAAAAGAAACAATTTTGTGCGGGCTTAACCGAAGAAATGGCGGAGTATGTCAACTCCCAAAGGCCACGTACCAAATCGGCGGTAATACACCATACTATGGCGGCCTCTCGAATCAATTTCCAAACAGGATCTAAAAGAAATAATAAGCCCCCGGAAAACAAGGGTTCCAATGAGCCTAAGGGGAAGGACAATGTCCAAAAGTCTCCTAAGGGAAACTCCAACAAAGCTAAAGAGAAGGGAGTTAACAAAGGTAAGAATAAACTCTCTCCTGAAGAGCTTGAGTGTTATCGTAAGGATAACCGGTGTTTCAAGTGCGGCGAACAAGGGCATGCGTACCGCGCTTGTCCCCAAAAGAACAACCGCCAAGATCCTCCTTGGTTGAAATCCAAGAGGAGGAAACTCACCAAACTCACCACAAAGGATCTCCTCTATGCCATGCTTGGGGAAAGGTAAGAGAACATGATGCTTTTATTCTGTTTGACCCTGGTTCTACTCACAATTTTATATCTATAGAGTTAGCCACCAAGCTAGGCATACAATCCTATGAGATGGGAGATGTCCTACCCGCAGACAGTGCCTTCAAGGGGCAAGAAGCTTCAGTCACTCCCTTAATCGGGAAATTGAGGCTTCATGTCCAAGGCTATGTGGACAAAGAGGACTTCTTTATCTCTCCTCTCAAACATGAGGATGTAATCCTAGGGGCACCATGGTTTGACCGCCTGGCTGCCGATGTTAAATTTCCTAAAAGGAGAATCTCCTTTAAGTTCAGGGAAAAAGACATGTATATAGATGCTAAGGAAATGGGTAACACTATCCCCATTGTACATACACCAGCTTTCAACAAGTCAATAAAGAGCTCTATCTCCGTGTACATGATTTTTTTTAAAGATTCTCAAAATGAACCTAATGCTTTAGCAAAAGAAAATAAAAGCAACCAAAAGGAATTAGAGTTATCCAATTTTCTCAAGGGGTTTCAAGATGTTTTTATTGACGACATCCCTTGTGAGATACCTCCTAAACGAGGTAATGATGACCATGCAATTGAACTTCTTCCAGGAAGTTCACTGCCTAACAAACCTCCTTATAGAGTTTCTCAAGCTCAACAAGAGGAGATTATGCGGCAAGTGCATGAGTTAGTTGAGAAGGGTATGGTTAGGCCAAGCTCATCTCCATTTTGCTCACCTGTGCTACTAGTGCAAAAGAAAGACGGCACATATCGTATGTGTGTCGACTATAGAGAACTAAATAGGATCACTATCAAGAATAGGTTTCCCGTTCCACGGGTAGAAGACCTATTTGATAAGCTACAAGGATCGACCGACTTCAGTAGGATTGACCTAAAAAGTGGCTATCATCAAATAAGGATAGTTGATCAAGACATTGTAAAGACCGCATTTCGCACCACATTTGGTCTTTACGAATACATTGTCATGCCTTTTGGCTTGACCAATGCACCAGCTACATTCAACCGCTTGATGGAGAAGCTGTTCAGGCCTCATCGAACCTTCACTGGAGTGTTCTTTGATGATATTATCATCTACTCTAATTCATTGGAAGAACACAAGCAACACCTCCAGGTAATATTTCAAGTTTTAAGAGAGAATAAACTTTATGTTAATTGAAAGAAAAGTGAATTTTTCTTGCAAGAGATTCAGTATTTAGGTCATATTATCTCTCAAGATGGCATCCAAATGGATCCATCAAAGTTAGAGGTAATAAAAGGATAGCCTAAACCAAGGAATCTTCATGAACTAAGAAGCTTTATAGGTATGTGTGCATACTATAGACGCTTCATAGAAAAGTTCTCACAAATTGCGGGACCATTACATGACCTAACAAAGAAAAACGTTAGGTATACATGGTCTGCTAAAGAGAACAATTCTTTCGAAAAGTTTAAAGAAAAGCTTATCTCTCAACCTGTGCTTACACTACTGGATCTCTCAAAACCATTTGAGGTCCAATGTGATGCTTGTGGTGATTGCCTTGGAGCTGTTTTACTCCAAGAAGGGCACGCCATAGGCTATGAGAGTCGAAGGCTCGACCCTGTTGAGCAAGCTCTAGGTATATATGAAAAGGAACTCCTTGCAGTTCTACATGCCTTAGAATCATGGAAGCACTATTTATTGGGGACTCCTTTCATTCTGCGAATGGATCACCAAAGTCTTAAGTACTTCATGACGCAGACCAAGCTCTCCGACAAAAAAATGAGGTGGGCAAATTTCCTTTCGCAATTTCATTTTCATATTGCTCACATTGCTGGCAAGCATAATCAAGTAGCTGATGCACTCTCAAGAGGGCTGAGAGTGAATGCGGTTTCCATAGCAACTCACAATGATCTATCTTCAATGATAGATAAGTATGCTGTTGATCCCGATTTTAGAGATGTGATTTCAGCCCTTGCATTGGGAAAGAAAGAAGAACCATTTACCTTACAAGATGGTTATCTTCTCTATGGCAATAGACTATGCGCTACTAACTCACTACGTGAGAAAGTAATGTATGAATCTCATACTCCACCTTATGCGCGGCATAGAGAGATTCAGTCTACCTTAAAGGGAATTGAAACATATTTCTATTGGCCTACCATGAAAGTGAACATACAAGAGTATGTTTCTAAATGTGTGGTATGCCAAAAGACAAAATTTGATAGAGGGAAGCAACTTGGATTGCTTCAACCCTTGCCAATCCCTAATTCACAATGGGAGAGCATATCCATGGATTTTATCTTTGGATTGCCTAAGTCTATCCATGGGAATACGGGAATATGGACGATAGTAGACAGGTTCAGTAAACAAGCTCATTTCATACCTGTCAAAAAGACTATCAAAGCCCATCAAATGGCAACGCTCTTCATTTCACAAATTTTCAAGTACCATGGCTTGCCAATGTCCATAGTGTCGGATAGAGATCCTAGAATGACCAGTAATTTCTGGAAGGGTCTCTTTGAGAATTTAGGGACAAGGCTAAACTTCTCTTCGGCCTATCATCCACAAACGGATGGCCAAAGTGAAATAGCTAACCTAACCATTCTTGATCTACTAAAAGCCTATGTAACAGAAGTAGATCAAAGATCCCAATGGGAGAAGTACTTACCCTTAGTGGAGTATGCTTACAATAACACTGTACATACTTCTACGGGAAAAGCACCTTTCGAGGTAATTGAGGGAAGATCAAAAAGTCCCTTGCTACTTAAGGTACATGGGAAGATCTTCGCTGCAGATGAGTATAGCCGAGACCTACAAGAATGTTTTCAAAAGATTAAGGATGCTATCTCTATCTCAGAGCAAAGGGAAAAGGCTGCTACTGACAAGCACAGAAGAGCCCAAGCCTTTAAAGAAGACGATTGGGTCTTGTTAAAGTTTCCCAAGGTTCGATTAAGGCACACAACGGGCAAGAATCCTACGGGCCACCAAAAGTACTATGCTAAACTAGCAAAAAGGTACTATGGTCCCTTTCAGATTCTTAGGCCAATCAATGAGATGGCCTATCAACGCAAGTTGCCCAATCATTGGCTCATACACAATGCTTTCCATGTGAGCCTATTAAAGGCTTACAAAGGAGAGCCACCTCAAGAACCAACTATTGAAGACCCGCCGGAGATCAAGGACCAAGAGGAGGTACTGCAACCCGAGTCCATTCTCCGACATGAAGACAAGGTGCTAAGAGGCGGTAAGACTATCCGACGATATCTTATTAAGTTTAAGAATTATCCTTTTGAAGATGCTAGATGGATGCAAGGCATTCAATGAAAGGATAACCTAAACCTTGTCAATGCTTACAATGCTTCCCAATGAGTAAGCAAATGTACAAAATGTTAAAAATGAACAAAGTTTTTGTCTTATAAGACTTTCTTTTTCTTTATTGTGCACAAAAATGTAGTATGCATGCTTAGATCAAGTTTGTGGAGACGACGTCTCCCAAACACCAGGTAGAGCTTGTCACTCTATTATGGAAGACTGATAGGACTAATGTGCAGACATGCTTGCGGCAGCCTAAGGCTCTCAAGCGCCAAATGGACTAGTCATCCATTGTGGAATGATGTCGTAGGGTAGCATAGGGATCCTCTACCCGCTAAGAAAAGGACTCATGAATATGCTTTATCTTCTCTACACCATAGTCGAGGACGACTATGATTTCAAGAGAGAGGTAATGTCATAATAATCAATATCTAATTCTCCTAAATGATTTTCTCATATTAAACTGATCATTATGAAGGAGTACGAGCGGAAGTGCGACGCGAGAGAGAGTGCGAGAAGAAGAGCACTACGATATGGTGAACACGCTCTACTGTAATGTGTAGAGCATAGTGAGTTCTTATTAGGTTTTTACAAAAGAATATGTGTACATACCTGGCGGCCCGCCCACTTACCTGGGCGACCACATTGGGCTTTATACCCCAACAACCTCCCACTTAAAGTCCAATGTGGTACTTTAAGTGTGAGAGAAGCTACTATACAAGCTAATATACAAGAGATGTAGAGAAGTGATGTACTACCCTACACCTAACTGCTTGCGAAAATGCGCAAAGCTCTCTGAGGGAAGTCCTTTTGTAAGTAGATCAGCAGGATTTTCTGTGGTGTGAACTTTGACAAGCTGAAGTTGCTTATCCTCGAGCATTTCCCTGATGAAATGATACTTCACATCCACATGCTTTGTCTTTGAGTGATAAACTGGATTGCGAGCCAATTGTATAGCACTTTGACTATCACAATATAACACAGGCATCTCTTCTTTGATTCCCAAACCTGTTACTAGTCGATTAAGCCAAATTGATTCTTTGCATGCCTCTGATGCTGAAACATATTCAGCCTCTGTAGTAGACCGAGTAACAGAATCTTGTAATCTAGAACGCCATGATACTGCTCCACCAGCCAATGTAAAGACATACCCTGACGTAGACCTTCGGTTGTCTAAGTCACCTGCATAATCTGAGTCTGTAAAACCCTTTACACTTAGCTCCTGACTTCCATAGCATATACGCATACTCTTTGTAGCTTTCAGGTATCTCAATATTCCTTTCACTGCCTCCCAATGTTTCTTGCCTGGGTTTGACATGTATCGACTTACTACTCCCACTGCAAATGCAATGTCTGGGCGAGTAGCAATCATTGCATACATCAAACTACCCACTGCAGACACATATGGAATCTTATCCATTTCAGCCTGTTCTTCCTCAGACACAGGACAATCTTGTTTGCTAAGTTTCACATATGGTGGCAATGGAACACTCAGTGCCTTTCCCTTCTCCATATTGAAACGTTGCAAAACCTTGTCAATATACTCTGTTTGAGATAACCAAATCAACTTCTTTGATCTGTCTCTCTCAATGCGCATACCAAGTATATGACTTGCCTCACCCATGTCTTTCATGTCAAACGATTTTGCCATCTTTGACTTCAAAGCTGAAATTTCTTCCAAGTGCTTGCCAGCAATCAACATGTCATCCACATACAAAATAAGGATCAGCCAACTACCATCCTTAGCCTTCTTTGTATATAGACAGTGATCGAACTCACTACGTTTGTAGCCTTGAGAAAGCATAAACTTGTGGAATTTATGGTACCATGCCCTCGGTGATTGTTTTAAGCCATAAAGACTCTTTAACAACTGGCATACCTAATCTTCCTTGCCTTTCTCAACAAACCCTTCTGGCTGCTGCATGTAAATTTCCACATCTAAATCACCATGCAAGAACATTGTCTTGACATCCATTTGGTGCAACACCAAATCTAATATGGCAACCAATGCAAGAAAGCATCTCAATGTAGTTATCTTGACCACCGGAGAGAAGACTTCATCAAAGTCAATGCCTTGTTCTTGCTTAAAGCCCTTGGCAACAAGCCTTGCTTTGTACTTTGGCTGACTATCATGAGCGTTGATCTTATGACTATAAACCCATTTACAAGGTAGAGCCTTTTTGCCCCGTGGTAATTTAACTAGTGTCCATGTCTGGTTTTTATGCAGAGCTGTCATCTCTGACTGCATTGCCAATTGCCAATTCTCGGAGTCCTTCATTTGCACTGCTTCCTTGTAACATGAAGGCTCATTGCAATCAGTCAACATGACATAGTTCATAGATGGAACAAACCTATCAGGAGGTCGCGTGACACGTCCAGATCTACGCACAATAGGTGGCTCATGCTCAGCCACAACTTGTGGTTCCACTCTATCCTGTCCTTGCTCCTCTTGAGCCCTGACATTTTGTCTTGCACGTGCAGGTCCATCTTCTTGGAAGACAACTCTTCTAATCTCCTCAACCCTCTCTGGTTTAGAATGATATTTGGATTCATTAAAGTGAACATCATTGCTGCGGACAACCTTTCTGGATTCGGGATCCCAAAGTCTGTACCCCATCTCACCAAAATTACCATAGCCTAGAAAGATGCACTTTCTACTCTTTGGCTCAAGTTTGTTCCTAAATTCCTTTGGAACGTGAGTATATGCCTCACAGCCAAAGACTCTGAGATGCTTGTATGAGGGCATTTTTCCTGACCATACCATCTTTGGCACTGAATCCTTCTGCAAAACCTTGCTAGGAGATCTATTTACAAGATGAACAGCTGTTGATACAGCTTCAGCCCAAAACCCATTTGGCAGCTGTGCATTAGACAACATACTTCTGACCTTCTCTTGTATGGTCCTATTCATCCTCTCAGCAACACCATTTTGAGGAGGATTGTAAGGAGCAGTAAGTTCACGTTTTATACCTTTTGACTCACAAAAGTCCTGAAAGGCCTTTGAAACTTACTCTCCACCATTGTCAGTGCGTAAGCATTTAAGCTTCTTGCCACTCTGATTCTCCACAAGTGTCACAAACGTTTTGAAAACACTAAACGCTTCATCCTTGTGCTTGAGAAAGTAAACCCATACTTTCCTCGAGCAATCATCTATAAATGTCATAAAGTAAGAAGCTCCCCCTAGAGATAGGTTAGGCATAGGTCCACACAAATCACTATGAACAAGTGCCAACTGTGTATCTCTTCTACTGATTCTATGCTTATGTGGCTGCTGTGTTTGCTTACCATACAGACAATGTTCACAGAATTCAAAATCATTAAATGAAAATCCAGGCAAATAACCAGAACGAGACAAGATTTCCATTCCCTTCTTGGACATATGTCCTAACCGGCTATGCCACAAAGAAACGTTCGGCTGCTCGGTTACATTGATTACATTTTTAGAGACATTTGATACATAAATCATGTAAAGTCCTCCAGACTTTACTCCATGTGCTACTATCATAGAACCCTTGGATATCTTCCACATGTTCTGTCCAAAAGTGGTGACGTAGCCAGCATCATCAAGTAAACCTGTGCTGATCAAGCTCTTTGTAATTGCGGGAACATGTCTCACATTCTTCAGCGTGAAAGAAGAGCCATTCTGAAACTTCAATTGAACATGTCCAACACCTAAGATCTCACATGTCTGCCCATTGCCTAGCCGAACATGATCTTTAGTGGTCACATAAGAGGTAAACCACTCCTTGTTTGGAGACACATGAAGTGATGCCCCTGAGTCTATAATCCAGTCACTCAGTGCATTTCCATCAGATGCTGTAAGAAGAGCTGAGTCCATTGTATTCTTCAAGAAGTAGATGTCTCCTGACACTAGACTGTCATCCTCTGCAACAGTGTTTGTCACATTTATTTCTTGAATCTTCACTGAGGACTTGTTCTTCTCACCATGGTCTTCAGCTTTCTCTTTGCCTTTTTCTGCTTTCCATTCTCTGCAGTCTCTTTTCATGTGACCCTTCTTGCCACAATGGTAGCATTCTATGTCACTCTTGCCTTTAGCACTGCGGGACTTGCTACGAGACTGATTCCTCTTTCCACCTTTGTACTTTTCTTTGGTCCTTCCCCTGACAACTAAGGCTGTTTCTTTGCCTTTGTCCATTGTCTTTCTATTGGTTTCTTCAGTAAGCAGACTTCCTTCTACACCTGCTATGTTCAAACCATCTGGAGGTGTAGAATTACTCAAAGTTGTGCGAAAAGTGTCCCAACTTTCCGGCAATGTGATCAACAGGAACATAGCTCTAACAGGTTCATCAAACTTGACACCTTGAGCTGACAACTGACTGTAGATTGTGTTGAATTCATTCAGATGATTGGACATAGGTGTCCCTTCTTTCATCTTCAAGTCAACAAGCTTCTTAAGCCAGTATACCCGTGAAGTTGCACTCTGCTTCTCATAAATATCACTCAGCTTTAACCATGCTTGATAAGCCGACATCTCGTCTGCTACATTGAAGTAAACGCTTTCTGCCAAAGTCAGCATAATGGTAGAAAGTGCCAATTCATCCATTTCGCTCCATTCATCTTCGTCCATATCTTTTGGTTTTATCCCCTTGAGCTTTATAGGTTTTATCTGCTTCTTTTGTACCAACACGTGCCAAATCTGCTTCTTCCACAATGGGAAATTGGTTCCATCCAGCTTCTTGATATTGTAAAGAGCAGTGTCCTGTGATCCAGCCATAGCTAAGCTTCACAGTGGTTTACTTTCCTGGGAAAAATTCGGTAGATTTTCCCTTGTAAACTGACCTCTGAACCAATATCAACCTGTCAAATGAACCAAGAAAGCTTCAGATTCTGCATAAATTTCGGCAGAGTCTCCTTTGTAAAATGGCTCTGGTGTACTCAAAAAACAGACCAAAAATAGCTCAAAAAACACTGTCTCTCTGACACTGTAAGCTGCGGGTAAACCTGTCCTGCATCTGTACTGTCTCTCACTGTCCTGTAAGCATAGACTGTGACAATGCCTCAACGGCAGTAAAGCAAAGATGCAATCCCAACTGTCTAACTCACAGTCAATACATCCTAGCTGCCTATCTAAGGGTGCTCGAGGGATCGCTCCAAGACCTGTATCACCGAAAGGATCTCAACATTCGAGAATCCCCCAGCTCAATAAAACCTCACTCGACCCTCAACAAAGGCTGCAGTAAATCTGACAGTACATAGACTTCCCACAAAGTCATACATCCACAAATTTCCCACTATATGCTGTAACCGCTGCGGCGGTTGTTTGCTGCGTGACTCACAGCCAGCAAACCCTCAACAAACATACATCATCTCTGACAATACATCCCATGTGGAAGTACCTGCAATGTCAGGATGAAATCTGGAATATCAAGCAACAAACACAAGCTACCTGATGAACTAGTGGATGTCGCCTACAGTCTGTGTGTAGATGCGCCCGTGTCGTATGTGACACGCCTCCAAGAACTGTGAGCCGTTCTTCGATGTATAGACAGCCACAAATCAACACTCTGGGAGTGTCGATATCCTCAGTACCTGCAGTCGTAGGCGGAAAACCCCAAATTTGCAGAGTCGGATCTGCACCCGCCGAGACCACGTAGTCGAAAATGGCCTGCGCAGACCTTTGTCGAAGCCGAACGATGGCCGAGATGACCTCAGAATGAAATTCTGAGAACATCTAGCCCTACGGGCTAGCCCACAGGATTTGGGGCCGTGTCTTCGCCTGTCGAATTTCACTCCAAACTGAGCTGGTGACTCTAGCCTCCTGCAGTGCTGCCCCGAGCCTCGATCTGAGCTCTGATACCAGTTGAAGGAGTACGAGTAGAAGTGCGACGAGAGAGAGAGAGTGCGAGAATAAGAGCATAACGATATGGTGAACTCACTCTACTGTAATGTGTAGAGCATAGCGAGTTCTTATTAGGTTTTTACAAAAGAATATGTGTACATACCTGGCGGCCCGCCCACTTACCTGGGCGACCACATTGGGCTTTATACCCCAACACATTAATGTGGGGAAGTGCCAGGGGAGAAAAGGCTAGAATATTGGTTAAGCTAGCAGACCGGCCACAGTAGGGATCCAAAGGAGGGAAAATAGGGATCCAAAGGGGGGGCCATCTGCAAAAGAGCCATGTGCAACAATGGGCTAAAAAGACCCTAAGGTTCAGCCCATTAAGACTTCCAAAATGCTAAGGTTCCAAAATTCAAAGGTTGTGTCCAAAGGGTTAAAGCTTAGGGGGAATTGGATGCTTTGTGTGCTCTCCAAAAGTCAACACACATCCCTGCACATGAGGGGGCGAGCCCTAAAGGTAGGGGATGAGAGAGAAAGTCACACACACACAGAGGCTCCCCCTACACAAAGGGAATTAGGGACACATGTCAGCTCCCTAGCCCAGATGCCCACAAGGTGTGCCCAATTCCTACTGGATGGCCTTGGAGGTGGACCAATGAGAATTAAGCTAGAGTAAATCTAGTTTAATTAATTTAAAAACATTTAATAAAAGAAACCAATGAGAATTAAGTCTCCTAGAAGACTGGACTTTCAACAAGATGCTCATTGAACAAAACGTGCAGATGTTGGCAATGCGCTCGCTGTTGCTGTGCTAACTCCATCGCTCCCACCCTCCCCCCAGCGTTGCCGCTGCCCCCCCCCCCGCGCGCACGCTACCCTCCTCAGCTGGCTGCCTCCCGCCCCCCCCCGCCTGCCTTCAGTCCCCTGCTATGCCCCCTCGCGCTGCCCTTATCCCTGCCCGCTTGCTCGCCCCCAGCCCAGCTGCCGCCTCAGTCCCCCGCTGCCCCCCCTCGCGCTACCCTTATCCACTCCTGCCCGTTACACACACACACCACCCCCCCCCCTCGGCCTTGGACCACTAGCCCGCCCGTGGGGTTCCTCCGCATCGACAACTTCTGCAAATCGACACCTTCGGCACCTGTTTCATTTCTTTGGAGCAGTGGTTGGTGCGCCGAATTGCACCGCCCTCCCGTCGTCGCCACCTTCTTATGCCACAGCAGTAGACACAGATGGAGACTTCAGCTTCACCACAGAGGGACTTGTCAGAAGCCCCCTCGCCCGACCCCGCTGAGTCCACCATTTGACTTGCTCTATCTCCTACAGAGCAAGCGAGCCTTGTCGCAGAGGTAGAGAGATTGCAGGCAACTTCGGTCATCTGCAAGGTTCTCGGCACCCGACCTAGCAGAGGAGAGCTGCGAGACCTTCTCCAGGCCCGCCTTCTCGCAGAGGTGGGCAAGATCTTGGATGTCCAGATTCTCGTACGGGGGTATTACCAGATCGAGTTCGAGACCTCCGAGATGGCTTCCAAGGTCATTGCTATGAGTCCACTGGCCATCCGAGCATCACGCACCCACTTTCGACAGTGGCGACATGGTTTTGACCCGACTTCGGACGTGCTTGTAGAGGAGGCAGACATCCCCATCTCAGTCTGCTTTCCGGGTTTACGGAGGGAGTACCTACCACTTCTCTCCAGGATTGGCTCTGCCATCAGGACTGTCCTGGAGTCACCCCGCACGGCGGCATCAGTAGCTGCCAAGGCGGCTGGCATTCCCTCAGTTCGAGTTTTGGTCAGAGATACCCACACGCTCCCGAAGGCCATCCTTCTGCCTCGGGTGAGTGGGGGTTGGTTTAGACAGAGTGTTGAGTACTCAGGTCTCCCGAACCAGTGCTTCATTTGCAGACAGATGGGCCACTTAGCGAAGGCCTGTCCATTGAGGAGGCCTCGACCTGCACCTCAGCCTCAGCCCCAGCCTGCCAAGGCTGGGCTGCAGCCACAGCCAGCGGCGCAACGCACAGATTCAGAGCCACCCTCCGAGCCTGGGCCTCCAGCGGAGAAGGGGTGGCAGCAGGCCCGTGGCCGTCAACGCCAGGGGCCACAGCGACAGCCTGGCCCGCAGGTGCCTACTCAACAGCAGTGGGTTCCCACGGGGAACCGTTTTGGCCCTCTTGAGCATGAGGAGCCCCCTACGCCAGCCTCCACTTCCACTTCACCCTCGCCAGCTGCCCCTCCTTCAGAGTTCCCCTCCTCCTCCTCATCCTCCCCCCCGCCATCTGCTCCCGCCCACTCCCCTCCTCGCCCATCTACTTCTACCGCCCCACCCAGCTTCTCTTCCCCTCCGCCCCCCCCTGCTCCTTCTCCCCCCCCTCCTGCTCCAGTTCCACAGTCGACTCGGGAGACTGGTCCCTCGCCGGCGGCTAGGAGATCTCTTGGCAGCGCCTTTACCACGAGTCGCCTAGCGAGAGAGGGTCTGCCCTTCTTGCGGCCCCCTCTGCAGATTCAGACTTCTTCCCTTACAGCCATCCCCCGTGGTTTGACGAGCATTGACCTCCGACGCTGCTGGGATTTCTTCAACTACGGGTTCACTCGCTTTCTCGGCGATTCCGTAGCAGACTACGAGGCAGCCTGCTTCAGGGTCCACGCTTTCTTCCTCGCAGCTAGGGGGGCAGAGGCCTTGTACTCAGCAGTTGGTTTCTCCTTCCCCCTCTGTGGTAGGACTGAGACAGAGTGGTCCCTCGACTCAGTGGTGGGATGGTTGCATACACAGGTTCTCGAGTTCTCTCACCACATGGGTGAACTTGGAGTTACAGATTTGTTGCAGACTTTGTGGCCACTGGCCAAGTTTGTGGTGACACCCCCAGACTCAGCAGGATGTAGACACATTGTGGTGTACTTTTTTGCTGATATGCAGTGTTTGCCTTGCTATGTATACATTCATGAGGACTCCTGGACAGAGGAGGTTGCTTTACGCACGGCTCGCTCTACTTGGGCTTGGGCTAGGCACTCACTGCAGTCTCGCCTATCTAGAGGACGCTCGGATGCGGATTACTCCCCATCCAAGCCAGCCTCGAAGATATCCCGTCTTGCTGCTGCGGCAGCGTCTGTTCTCTCTCGCTCCCCATGAGGATCGTCTCGTGGAACGTGCAGGGACTAGGTGGGCCCCAATTTCAGCGACAGAGGGGCCGATTGCGTCAGGAGCTTCAGCGCTGCCTTGTGGGTGGAGAGATTGATCTCCTCATGCTTCAGGAGCACTATTTGTCTGAGAGCTGCATTCGGCGTTGTGGTCAGATTTTGCGTGGACGATATGACACCTTTTGGTCAGGTGCTTTTGGACGTGGAGGTATCCAGGGTGGGGTATCTATGACTATTGCGGACTCATTGCAGCAGGCCATTGTGGGCAAAGGGATTATTGTGCCAGGCAGAGCTCAGTGGATCACTATGCAGGTTCGGGGTGGCCTTGTGGGCTTCCTGAACATCTATGCGCCCAATGTGGCGAGTGCTCGTGCAGAGTTTTGGTCGCAGATTGTTGAGTCTTTGCCACAAGCTGACCATTGGTGTATAGGAGGGGACTTCAACATGTTGGAGGACCCTTCTGACAGGATTGGAGGCAGCCATGCTAGTGTGCATGGAGTGGAGTTAGCAGCTTGGGAGAGGTTTTGTTTGACTTTGAGGGTCTCGGATATATGGCAGCACTCTGGCTTTGTGAGGCCTCTAGAGAGTCTTGCTTTCTCTAGATCGGACCGCAGAGTGGGAGGAGTAAATCTATCGCGGATAGATCGCTTCTACACTAGTGATCACTTCAGTGACTTGGGGGGATCTGTGGGCATCCTGGCAGGGACATCCTTCTCGGACCATGCACCCGTGATCCTCACAGTGGCAGACAGGCAGAGGAGTGGGAGCACGATGCTTCGCATCCCAGAGCGGGTCTTGTTGGACTCAGCACTCAGAGAGCGGGTAGAGGCTCTCTGGACAGAGGGCATGGACAACCAGGCTCTTCCTGTAGACAGAGTGGCCTCAGGCCTAGCTCAGCTTAGCCATTCTTTTCTCCAGGAGTCATTGGCTCGACGGGCTGCAGCGAGAGAGGAGGAGCAGCGTCTCAGACGAGGCATTGCTTCACTACAGAGGATGCAGGAGCAGCATCCAGACAGTCCATGGTTGGAGGAGCAGTTACAGCAGGCTCGACAGGAGCTTGCTTGCACAGAGGAGAGGCGTCATGAGTTTGCCTTTCACCGACAGGCATCTCAGTGGACTCAGGTGGGTGACAGAGTGACAGGTGCTTTCTTTGAGACAGTGGGACCTCGGCACTCGCATGCCAAGGTCAATCAGTTGAGGAGACCTGATGGGTCAGTCGTTTGTGAGCCCGAGGATATGCGTGCAGTTGCTACTAACTTCTACCGTGAGTTACTGTCGGCTGAGCCCCAGTCAGAGCGGCAAGATTCATGCAGGGAGCAGGTTTGGGCACAGATGCCTTGTCTTGTGACAGAGGAGATGCGCTAGAGGCTAGAGCTGCCACTTCAGCTTGAGGAGCTGCACACGGCTCTTAGGGCCCTTCCTCATGGTAGCTGTCCAGGTGAGGATGGGTTGACTCCCAGCTTTTTCTTGGAGTACTGGGACCTGCTTGGCCCAGATCTTTGCAGTGCCTTTCAGTACATTTTGCACACAGGAGTGATGCCTGATAGCATGAGTGAGGGCCTGATCTACCTCATTCCTAAGGAGGGTGGCTCCTTGGATGAGATTCGACAGTGGCGCCCCATCACCATCCTCAACTCAGCCTACAAAATTCTTGCCAAGGCTCTGAGTTTGAGGATTCAACCACTTTTGGAGAGCCTTGTACATGGGACTCAGACAGGTTTTGTCAAGGAACGCAGTATCCTTGACAACATCTTCACTTTTTAGGAGGCTTCTGCCTTGGCACGGCTTCGTGGGGAGGACTTTGTGATTCTTCTTCTCGATTTTGAGAAGGCATACGACAGAGTTGACTGGGACTTCCTAGAGGGCACTTTACGCAGGATGGGCTTCTCTGATGCTTGGATTAGAGGGGTGTCAGCTTTGTACAGACAGGCTCATAGTTAGGTGCTTTTGGCAGGAGGTAGAGGTGAGCGTTTCATGCTCACACGCTCGGTCAGACAGGGTTGTCCTCTTGCCCCCTTCCTCTTTCTGTTCTATGCGGAGGCGATGAGCAGATTTTTGGTGTCACAGCAGGTTGGTCTGAGGGGCTTAGCACTCCCTATACGGGGAGATGAGCTTCTGGATGTTGAGTTTGCCGACGACTCAGCCTTGTACTTAGAGGGCCAGGAGGCCAATCTTCACAGATGTGAGCAGGCTCTAGAGACCTTCTGCTATGCATCGGGCGCACTGATCAACTGGAGAAAGACAGTGGCTTTCTCGGTTGGCAGTGCTCCTGTGCCAGATTGGATGCCAGGAGAGGGTTTTAGATGGATTCCCCCAGGGACTGCAGTTCGATACTTGGGTTGTCAGGTTGGCCTGGACTTGTCCCCCGAGCAGCAGATTGCTCCGCTTCTCCTGTCCATCAGGATAAAGCTGTTACATTGGAGCTCAGCACGCCTTTCGCTGGCTGGCAGAGTAGTAGTTGCCAATCAGGTGCTGTTGGCGACTATGTGGTACATCACTTCGTGCTGGATCTTCTCGAGTTCTTGTATCAGCCAGGTAGAGAGGCTGATCAGGAACTTCCTTTGGTCAGGACGTGACACTCAGATTGCCCGAGCCAAGGTGGCTTGGTCGGTCATCGCACTTCCTTGTTCTCAGGGAGGGCTTGGGATCATTGATCCAGCACAGCAGAGCAGAGTCCTTCTTGGGAAGTTCGTTGTGAGAGGACTTCTTCCAGGCGAGGAGCCCTGGAAGGAGTTCTTGCTACAGAGGCTTCGTGGAGGCCCTTGGCAACCTTCGACCAGATGGATCTTTACAGAGATGCGCCGAGTTGGTTTGAGCAGGAGACTGGAGGACCGCTTCGCTGTGAGTTTGCTTCGATCTTGGGAGCTCCTACGGCGTGGCCTAGAGCAGAGACAACCGACGTGCATGGAGGAGTGCCTACGACAGCCCCTCGTTTGGAACCCCATGGTTAGCACTCAGAGAGGCCACTTGGTTGAGAGTTGGCCTCATGTTTCTTGGGGTCCCATGGCAGCAGGTCCAGCGCGCTCTCTAGGTGACTGGCTAGAGTTCACAGGCTTGTCAGAGGAGGTGCAGGGTCTCCAGCTGCAGGGCATGAGAGGGGTGCAGAGCATGTGTCAGGACATCTCAGAGTCAGTTCCAGCTGGGTGGCTCACGCCTCTCGAGCCAGTAGCACCCAGGTGGATGGGAGCCTTCACTCGACTGGAGGTTCTCATTTCAGTCAGAGCCTGCTCAAAGACTGTCCCAGCCTTGTTCTTTGAGCTCCAGGGTGGGGGACGATTATAGCGAGTCCCAGTAGAGGCCCCGCACGTAGCAGAGTGTTGTTTCCAGAGGATTCGAGTTGTACATACTATAGATGCTTCATAGAAAAGTTCTCACAAATTGCGGGACCATTACATGACCTAACAAAGAAAAATGTTAGGTATACATGGTCTGCTAAAGAGAACAATGCTTTCGAAAAGTTTAAAGAAAAGCTTATCTCTCAACCTGTGCTTACACTACCGTATCTCTCAAAACCATTTGAGGTCCAACGTGATGCTTGTGGTGATTGCCTTGGAGCTGTTTTACTCCAAGAAGGGCACGCCATAGGCTATGAGAGTCGAAGGCTCGACCTTGTTGAGCAAGCTCTAGGTATATATGAAAAGGAACTCCTTGCACTTCTACATGCCTTAGAATCAGGGAAGCACTATTTATTGGAGACTCCTTTCATTCTGCGAATGGATCACCAAAGTCTTAAGTACTTCATGACGCAGACCAAGCTCTCCGACAAACAAATGAGGTGGGCAAATTTCCTTTCGCAATTTCATTTTCATATTGCTCACATTGCTGGCAAGCATAATCAAGTAGCTGATGCACTCTCAAGAAGGCCGAGAGTGAATGCGGTTTCCATAGCAACTCACAATGATCTATCTTCAATGATAGATAAGTATGCTATTGATCCCGATTTTAGAGATGTGATTTCAGCCCTTGCATTGGGGAAGAAAGAAGAACCATTTACCTTACAAGATGGTTATCTTCTCTATGGCAATAGACTATGCGCTACTAACTCACTACGTGAGAAAGTAATGTATGAATCTCATACTCCACCTTATGCGCGGCATAGAGAGATTCAGTCTACCTTAAAGGGAATTGAAACATATTTCTATTGGCCTACCATGAAAGTGAACATACAAGAGTATGTTTCTAAATGTGTGGTATGCCAAAAGACAAAATTTGATAGAGGGAAGCAACTTGGATTGCTTCAACCCTTGCCAATCCCTAATTCACCATGGGAGAGCATATCCATGGATTTTATCTTTGGATTGCCTAAGTCTATCCATGGGAATACGGGAATATGACGATAGTAGACAGGTTTAGTAAATAAGCTCATTTCATACCTGTCAAAAAGACTATCAAAGCCCATCAAATGGCAACCCTCTTCATTTCACAAATTTTCAAGTACCATGGCTTTCCAATGTCCATAGTGTCAGATAGAGATCCTAGAATGACCAGTAATTTCTGGAAGGGTCTCTTTGAGAATTTAGGGACAAGGCTAAACTTCTCTTCGGCCTATCATCCACAAACGGATGGCCAAAGTGAAATAGCTAACCTAACCATTCTTGATCTACTAAAAGCCTATGTAACGGAAGTAGATCAAAGATCCCAATGGGAGAAGTACTTACCCTTAGTGGAGTATGCTTACAATAACACAGTACATACTTCCACGGGAAAAGCACCTTTCGAGGTAATTGAGGGAAGATCAAAAAGTCCCTTGCTACTTAAGGTACATGGGAAAATCTTCGCTGCAGATGAGTATAGCCGAGACCTACAAGAATCTTTTCAAAAGATTAAGGATGCTATCTCTATCTCACAGCAAAGGCAAAAGGCTACTGCTGACAAGCACAGAAGAGCCCAAGCCTTTAAAGAAGACGATTGGGTCTTGTTAAAGTTTCCCAAGGCTCGATTAAGGCACACGACGGGCAAGAATCCTACGGGCCACCAAAAGTATCATGCTAAACTAGCAAAAAGGTACTATGGTCCCTTTCAGATTCTTAGGCCAATCAATGAGATGGCCTATCAACTCAAGTTGCCCAATCATTGGCTCATACACAATGCTTTCCATGTGAGCCTATTAAAGCCTTGCAAAGGAGAGCCACCTCAAGAACCAACTATTGAAGACCCGCCGGAGATCAAGGACCAAGAGGAGGTGCTGCAGCCCGAGTCCATTCTCCGACACGAAGACAAGGTGCTAAGAGGCGGTAAGACTATCTGACGATATCTTATTAAGTTTAAGAATTATCCTTTTGAAGATGCTAGATGGATGCAAGGCATAGAATCAAAGGATAACCTAAACCTTGTCAATGCTTACAATGCTTCCCAATGAGTAAGCAAATGTACAAAATGTTAAAAATGAACAAAGTTTTTGTCTTATAAGACTTTCTTTTTCTTTATTGTGCACAAAAATGAAGTAGTATGCATGCTTAGATCAAGTTTGCGGAGACGACGTCTCCCAAACACCAGGTAGAGCTTGTCACTCTATTATGGAAGACTGATAGGACTAATGTGCAGACATGCTTGCGGCAGCCTAAGGCTCTCAAGTGCCAAATGGACTAGTCATCCATTGTGGAATGATGTCGTAGGGTAACATAGGGATCCTCTACCCGCTAAGAAAAGGACTCATGAATATGCTTTATCTTCTCTACACCATAGTCGAGGACGACTATGATTTCAAGAGAGAGGTAATGTCATTATAATCAATATCTAATTCTCCTAAATGATTTTCTCATATTAAACTGATCATTAATGTGGGGAAGTGCCAGGGGAGAAAAGGCTAGAATATTGGTTAAGCTAGCAGACCGGCCACAGTAGGGATCCAAAGGAGGAAAAATAGGGATCCAAAGGGGGGGCCATCTGCAAAAGAGCCATGTGCAACAATGGGCTAAAAAGACCCTAAGGTTCAGTCCATTAAGACTTCCAAAATGCTAAGGTTCCAAAATTCAAAGGTTGTGTCCAACGGGTTAAAGCTTAGGGGGAATTGGATGCTTTGTGTGCTCTCCAAAAGTCAACACACATTCCTACACATGAGGGGACGAGCCCTAAAGGTAGGGGATGAGAGAGAAAGTCACACACACACAGGCTCCCCCTACACAAAGGGAATTAGGGACACATGTCATCTCCCTAGCCCAGATGCCCACAAGGTGTGCCCAATTTCTACTGGATGGCCTTGGAGGTGGACCAATGAGAATTAAGCTAGAGTAAATCTAGTTTAATTAATTTAAAAACATTTAATAAAAGAAACAAATGAGAATTAAGTGTCCTAGAAGACTATTGGGCAGTCTCACAAGGGGTCCAATGAGCATTCAGGAGCCCAATGGCTTGCCTGATTCCTATTGGCCAGGAGGCAAAGGGGTCCAATGAGAGTTTAGCTTAATTATTTAATAACCTAAAGCTCTCACAAAAGGGAAAAGGGGGACACATGTCAGAAGGCTATCACTTATGCTGCTTAATAATCATTGGCTTGGACTTGGGGAGAGCCAATGAGGGCTCAACAAGAGCAAATAGCAAGAGGGTTCGCCCAAGAGAGAGAGGGGGCTAATTTTTGCAAGGCATTATCACACACACACTCACACAATCTCATGTGTGAAGAAAGAGAAGACTATCTCTTCCCAAGCTTTAATGGAGAGCTCATCACCTACTCCAAGCTTGTGAGATAGAAGCCTACATCAACACACTCTTGGCATGTGGATGCAAATCCAACCAAGAGCCAAGCTTCAATGCATGCTCATCTCCTCTACCAAGCTAATTACTAAGCTAAGCTATGCTAATATGAGTGATTATGTGAGGAGATGTACATCTTTCTCGTAAGATACTCCTTCTTCCTCTCAATCTACTCTCATACCCTGCTAGCTCTCACCATCTTAGAAGGTGTGTGAGGTCTTGGGTCAAAGAACGGGGATAATTCAAGTTGTGTTTGCTAAGTGTTTTGCTTAGTGCATGAAGCTTTCATCTTCATTGCACTAGCTAGTTTTGAAGGAACACAAAGAATTGTATTGTACAATGTCTCTCTTGATGGGAGAAACCATAATACAAAGCCTTTTGGAGGGGGGACCGGCTCCATGCAAATCCGGTCCTCAACTGTTGTCATTAGCTTAATTTCTCTCTCTTTTGAAAGTATTGTTGATGCTATCTATCTAGGTGTTATGCTTTTTGTTGCTCTCTCCACCCAAGCACTCTTGTAATTTTCATTAGGAATCTATTCTAATGAAATGCCCACTATGTTCATGCTCATTTCCGCTACACACAAGTTATTAGGCCATTAAATGTTACATACCCTACCCCAAATTTGTGGCTTGGGTTCGATGGATTCGCCTACCGAAGGGGAAGGGCCGGGTGTAGATAGCTACACCACCCCAAAAAAAACAACAGCCACATTTAACCGGAGAAACAGAGATACTGTACTATCACCAGGATCCTTTCGAGTTGGGAAAACCTCTAGGATACATGATGAGCTAATGATGGAGAAGGTCCAGGTGATGCTCAAATCAGAGCTAAACTATATGAGAGATGACATCAGGAAGGAAATGCACGCGAGCGCTGAGAGCTACAGGAACTCCATGTATGGAGACAAGATGAGAGAACTAAGGAGAGAGATCCGGGGGATACAGAATGAGGAAATTCAGATCTTCAAAATGGAATTACGAAACATAATCAAGGCCGAAGTAAATGTAACAGAATGCGTTATGCAAAAGAAACTCGATGAGGCAGTAGCAGGTTTTGAAGCATGGAGAACAAATATGGAAAAGCACATGGGGGAAAAAGATGCAATAATCTAGGAGCTAAAAGGAGAACTTGTTGCTTGCAAATCTGCAACTAAGGAGAAGGGAGACGACCAACCTTCGGTGTTGAAGGAGCTCGAGGACTTGAAGGATCAGATGAAAGCTCTACGGAATAGAGATGAACAGAAGTCGAAAACGGCATCTTCCTGGGCGGAACGTCTTTTTAAGACACAAGAAAAGGTTGATGAAGCAGAGAAATGGATTGAGGATGCGAAGAAAGGGAAGGCCCAGATGCCCGAGACCACACCTACCTCCACCATTATTAATATGACCATTGAGGAAGAGCAGAAAAGGAAGAATCAGGCTCTACGTGTGTGGTTCACAGGAGTCAAAGACAAAGAGAATGTAGATGAAGAAGTGAAGGAATTGCTACAACGCATGGGCATCACAGAGCCTACTCACACAAGTGCATGGAGAGTGGGCAAGAAAGGAATCGATGAGAAGGGAAACGTAAAGGATAGGGCACTTATTCTCCGCTTCCCCAATATAGAAATAAGGAAAGAATTTCTAAAGAAGAGGACAACTCTTAAGAAAACCGGTATTTTCCTGGGAGATGACCTTACATTGGCACAAGTGGCACACATGCAAGAGTTGATGCCAGAGATGAGGGCAGCAAGAGAAAAGGGAAAAATCGCCTTTTATAGAGGAGGAAAAGTAGTGGTTTTGGAAAAGCGCTCATCATGACGGTGCGAGACCTATGGGGCGACGCTCCGGATAGCGGTGTGGAATTGTAATGGATCATATAGGCTAGATGTAGGTGCCTTTGAAAACAGCTTTAGGGACAGAGACATAGTTTTCTACTCAGAGACACACCAGATACCGGGACAGCTTATGCCACATGTGAAGGGTTATTTATGGGAAATAGCCGGTCGACTAGACAAGAGATCTATACGGGGTAGCCGGGGTTCAGAAGGAGTAGTAGTCTTATTTAAAGAGGAGCTAAAACCACTACTACAGATTATCAGGAAAGATGAGCAAGCAAGGTATATGTGGGTGAGAATGAGAGCCGAGACAGGTAGATTTCTATATATTGCTATATGCTACTTCCCTCCAAGTACATCAGTCTACTCCTCCCTAAACGACAGTCCCCTTTCTCCATATTGAATAATGACATATGGGAGTTCTCTAGAGATGGAGACATCGTTCTCTTAGGAGACTTTAATACCAGAACGTCCAACTCTGAAGCAGTATTCTATGATACTTCTGAGGAAATGCTCAGAGAAGTGGATTTATCACAGAGGGGGCTTACTAGAAACTCATAGGATAAAGAACATACTGAATATGGGAGACATCTCATGGAGATGGCAACTATACATGGTTTGGCCATACTTAATGGTCTAGAGAATTTCCCTTTATCTGGGGAATTCAGATGCTTCCCGCACAGGCATGGGGCCAGTACAGTGGATTATGTCATGACTTCATCAAGCTTATTTCTAGTATCGAGGACTTTAAGGTGGGACCCAGACCGGTTGGGATTGCAGTGGATCATGCTCTCTTGACCTTATCAATCTCCTCCCAATACAATGCCTCTCAAGTACAAAGGAAGAAGACACACACAAGGTATACTTTCACGCCAGAGACTGATTCAGTCTATGTGGAAAAGATCTATAATAGGATGTGGGCAGCCGAGCCAGTATATACTGTAGAGGATATTACTTCTCAGTTAACAGAGATACTACATGGAGAAGCACAAGAGGCATACCCACATACTCAACCTGATCACAAGAGAGGATCTGGGACCATGCCTCAAAACAGTTGGTAGGACGAGGAATGTAGAGAGACGAGAACCCAGGTCCAGAAAGAGCTAACACTTGGGATCATCACATATAAGCAGTCTCGGATTGCTCTTCAGCATATAGTACGTCGCAAGAAAAGGGCATTTTTAGCCTAACTGGAGAAGGATTTATATCAGCTCTTCTTGAGTCAGGACTCACATGAGGCCTGGCGTTTATTTCACGAGCACTCACTACCTCCGACAATTACTTCTCCTGAGATTTGGGGTCAATATGTAACATCATTATATATGGTATTTGGACAGCCTCCATTACCAGATCCGCTAGAGCCGTGCCCTGCTACTAGTACTTTCTTTACTACGGAAATGGTAAAAAAAGCCATTGATAAGATGAAGACAAGAAGAGCATATGATCATGATGGTTTAGTAGCAGAACATCTGATGCATGCCGGGGATCTACTTTCAGAAATCCTTGCTCGTCTGTTTAATCGGGTTATGTGTAAAGGATTACCTGAATCTTGGAAATTATCTACTATCGTACCTATTTTCAAGTTAGGGGATCCTATGATACCCGGGAACTACCGTACCATTATGGTAGGTCACACATTGGCCCGACTGTACGCATCCATTCTTGACCAAAAATTGAGTAGATGGGCAGAGAATGAGGGCATAAGGGAAACAGGACAAGCTGGATTCAGGAGGGGTTATTCCACTTTAGATCATATTCTTACGCTCAGAGCCATTATTGAGGAAGGAAGAGCAAGCGGGAGAAGGATGTATTGTTGCTTTGTGGATTTTCGGAAAGCTTTTGATACAGTACCAAAGGCCAGATTGATGCGCAGGATGCAAGAGTTAGGGGTCCCCAAAGAGATTATTTGGGGAATCATGGCCTTATATGCGTCAGTAACTGGTTATGTACGTACTCTAGAAGGGGATTCCGACATTGTTCATTCCACCGTTGGAGTAAAGGAGGGATGCCCACTGGCCCCTACTTTAGTTGGTATGTACATAGATGAGGTATCAGATTACATTGATAGAGAGAGTGATAGAGGTGCTCAACTTGCAGGGTCATGGATCCCTTTGTTGTTGTATGCAGATGATATTGTATTGATAGCAGAATCACCACATGGAATGCAGAGGCAGCTAGATGCATTACATAAATTCGCGGAGGACAGTGGACTGTCGGTAAACTTGGGTAAAACCAAAGTTATGGTGTTTAACTCCACACCGCAGTGGGTTAGGAGATCGGCACCTCCATTTGCATATGGCGAGGATACAGTAGAGTGCACAGATGCATACACATACCTTGATGTGGTATTTGCAGGACCGAAGTTTACTCTTAAGAAAGCAGCGGATGCTAGATTGTCCAGAGCCTCTACGGCCTTGGGAGGGTTGGAGAGGATGTGTTCACAAGTGCAGTTTCAAGAACCACGAACAAAACTTTGGCTCTTTGATATTGTGGTGGCTTTGGCTATGCTTTATGGGGTCCAGATTTGGGGACCATCTGTGGATCAGGATAAATGGAAGTCAATGGAGAGACCTTTGGTATCTATGATTTCCTGAATGATTAGAGCCAAGGCCTCCGTACCACACGCGATTACCCAAGCAGAACTAGCTGCCCCTCCAATAGAAATTGAAGCTCTTACCAGATCAGTGTCTTTTATACATGGTTTGTGGGATACAAATATACTAGACTGGCCCTCGAATCCTCTCGACAATTAGCAATGAAAGGGGATACATCATGTTGGTATGCGCAACTGTCCTCGTGGTTTCAGAGACACGGGTTCACTATGGAGAGATTACCCCCCTTCCAATACTCTCTTGAGGCTCCATCAGTGGCAATTACACGAACGGAGATTAATAAAATCATATGTCAGGATCTTATACAGTTGGATACTAAGAGGACATGGGTAGACCCTACACAAGAATTGGGCACGAAGATGGCCGACTACAAAGAAAACTTCCTACAGCTATTTGAAGATGGATTTGTGATTCGCCTGAGCTACATGGATACCCACCTATCTCATGGTTCGAGATGTGCTATTGGTCAGATTCGTACATCCTCACACCAGCTTGAAATTGAATTTGGCAGATTTAGGGGAATCCCACCTGAGAGCAAAATTTGCAAGTTATGCGGAATGGAGCTGGAGACAGAATTACACTACATATCCCATTGCACCGTATACTATGAGATACGTGGGCGTTTCCATTGCCTATTTAAAGAAGGCTTTGGTCCTCTAGATAGAGTCATGAAATACCAATATCATAGATGCTTAGGCTTGTACCTACTGGAACTACATCGGCACATGGATAATCTAATGAGAAGACAAAGAGCACTACAGCCTCAGAGGCAGATTACAGATTTCTTCGGATCGAGAGAAGCGGGAGTGGAAGGAGAAGCAAGAGGCCAGCAGCCAGCACAAAGGAGTACCCACATTCATACCGAAGGCACCCTCATTGAAAGGGCGATCGAGCTTAGGAAATCGAGACGACCACGACTGAGATGTAGAAGCATAGTTCACCGGAGGAGACTACAACAAAGGATTAGAAGCATTCTAGCCAGACACCCAGAATGCTCCTAAGAAGTTTATTTAATACTTTGTATTTAGTTTTTCACATTCACATTTATTTTCACACTTTTCACACTTAGTACTTTAGTGCTAAGGTACCCAGACATTGTAACAGATTCACCACTTTTGTATCAGTTTGGTCTCATAGGTCATTCTGGCCTTGTGAAGACGTTAATATAACATTTCATTTCATTTCATTCTCTCTCTCTCTCTCTCTCTCTCTCTCTCTCTCTCTCTCTCTCTCTCTCTCTCTCTCTCTCTCTCTCTCTCTCTCTCTCTCTCTGTGAGTAGACAACTTTGAGCCTTGCATAATCGGGATGAGGAGCTCTAAAAGAGAAACTTCAGTATGAATATTGGTCTGGCCGAGCTGATCATCTGTGAGCTGCTGTTGATCGATGTCGTCACATTCCCAATAGAAGTTTCCCAACGTGGGTCACTGCTCGAAGTGCTCCTAGCTTGCAACATATGTTTGAGGGTGGTATTCATCCCTGATAGAAGTGTGCAGGAGTCGCATGCTACAATAATTGCAAGCAGTGTCTCTCTCTCTCTCTCTCTCTCTCTCTCTCTCTCTCTCTCTCTCTCTCTCTCTCTCTCTCTCTCTCTCTCTCTCTCTCTCTCTCTCCTCAGTCCCTTACCTTACTACCCTACCCCACATTTGCGGGGCGGGTTCGATGGATCCGCTTACCGAAGGGGAAGGGCCGGGTGTAGATAGCTACACCACCCCAAAAAAAACAACAGCCACATTTAAGCAGAGAAACAGAGATACTGTATTATCACCAGGATCATTACGAGTGGGGAAAACGTCCAAGGTACATGATGAACTAATAATGGAAAAGGTCCAGATGATGCTCAAATCAGAGCTAAACTACATGAGAGATGACATCAGGAAGGAAATGCACGCGAGCGCGGAGAGCTACAGAAACTCCATGTATGGAGACATGATGAGAGAACTAAGGGGAGAGACCCGGGGGATACAAAATGAGGAGATTCGGATCTTGAAAACAAAACTACGAAACCTAATCAAGGCCGAAGTAAATGTAACAGAATGCGTTATGCAAAAGAAACTCGATGAGGCAGTAGCACGTTTCGAAGCATGGAGAACAAATATGGAAAAGCACATGAGGGAAAAAGATGCAATAATCGGGGAGCTAAAAGGAGAACTTGCGGCCTGAAAATCTGCAACTAAGGAGAAGGGAGACGACCAACCTTCGGTGCTCAAGGAGCTTGAGGACATGAAGGATCAAATGAAAGCTCTACGGGAAGAAGATGAACAGAAATCGAAAACGGCATCCTCATGGGCGGAACGTCTTTTTAAGACAAAAGAAAAGGTTGATGAAGCAGAGAAATGGATTGAGGATGCGAAGAAAGGGAAGGCCCAGATGCTCGAGACCACACCTACCTCTACCATTATTAATATGACAATTGAGGAAGAGCAGAAAAGGAAGAATCGGGCACTACATGTGCGGGTAACAGGACTCAAGGACAAAGAGAATGTAGATGAAGAAGTGAAGGAACTGCTACAACGCATGGGCATCACAGAGCCTACTCACACAAGTGCATGGAGAGTGGGCAAGAAAGGAATCGATGAGAAGGGAAACGTAAAGGATAGGGCACTTATTCTCCGCTTCCCGAATATAGAAATAAGGAAAGAATTCCTAAAGAAGAGGCCAACTCTTAGGAAAACCGGTATCTTCCTGGGAGATGATCTTACATTGGCACAAGTGGCACACATGCAAGAGTTGATGCCAGAGATCAGGGCAGCAAGAGAAAACAGAAAAATCGCCTTTTATAGAGGAGGGAAAGTAGTGGTTCTGGAAAAGCGCTCAGCATGACAGTGCGAGACCTATGGGGCGATGCTCCGGATAGCGGCGTGGAATTGTAATGGATCATATAGGCTAGATGTAGGTGCCTTTGAAGATAGCTTTAGGGACAGAGACATAGTTTTCTACTCAGAGACACACCAGATACGGAGACAGCGTAAGCCACATGTGAAGGGTTATTTATCGGAAACAGCTAGTCGACGAGACAAGAGATATCTACAGGGTAGCCGGGGTTCAGGAGTAGTAGCAATCTTATCTAAAGAGGAGTTGAAGCCACTACTAAAGATTATCAGGAAAGATGAGCAAGCAAGGTATATGTGGGTGAGAATGAGAGCCGAGACAGGTAGATTTCTATATATCGCTATATGCTACTTCCCTCCAAGTACCTCAGTCTACTCCTCACCTAAAGGACATTCCCCTTTCTCCATATTGAATAATGACATATGGGAGTTCTCTAGAGATGGAGACATCGTTCTCTTAGGAGACTTTAATGCCAGAACGGCCAACTCTCATGCAGTATTCTATGATACTTCTAAAGCAATGCTTAGAGAAGTGGATTTATCATGGAGGGGGCTTACTAGAAACTCACAGGATAAAGAACACACTGAATATGGGAGACATCTCATGGAGATGGCAACCATACATGGTTTGGCCATACTTAATGGTCTAGAGAATTTCCCGTTGTCTGGGGGATTCACATGCTTCCCACGTAGGCATGGGGCCAGTACAGTGGACTATGTCATGACTTCATCAAGCTTTATTTCTAGTATCAAGGACTTTAAGGTGGGACCCAAACCGGTTGGGATTGCAGTGGATCATGCTCTCTTGACCTTATCAATCTCCTTCCAATACAATGCCTCTCAAGTAGAAAGGAAGAAGACACACACAAGATATACTTTCACGCCAGAAACTGATTCAGTCTATGTGGAAAAGATCTATAATAGGATGTGGGCAGCCGAGCCAGTATATACTGTAGAGGAGATTACTTCTCAGTTAACAAAGATAGTACATGGAGCAGCACAAGAGGCATACCCACATACTCAACCTGCTCAGAAGAGAGGAGCTGGGAACATGCCTCAAAACAGCTGTTATGACGAGGAATGCAGAGAGACGAGAACCCAGGTCCAGAAAGAGCTTACACTTGGGATCATCACATATAAGCAGTCTCGGATTGCTCTTCGGCGTATAGTACGTTGCAAGAAAAGGGCATTTTTAGCCAAACTGGAGAAGGATTTATATCAGCTCGTCTTGAGTCAGGACTCACATGAAGCATAGCACTTATTTCGAGAGCACTCACCGCCTCCGACGATTACTTCTCATGAGATCTTGGGTCAATATGTAACATCATTATATATGGTATTTGGACAGCCTCCATTACCAGATCCGCTAGAGCCATGCCCTACTACTAGTACTTTCTTTACTACGGAAATGGTGGAAAAAGCCATTGATAAGATGAAGACAAGAAGAGCATATGATCATGATGGTTTAGTAGCAGAACATCTGATCCATGCCAGGGATCTACTTTCAGAAGTCCTTGCTCGTCTGTTTAATCGGGTCATGTGTGAATGATTACCTGAATCTTGGAAATTATCTACTATCGTACCTATTTTCAAGTCAGGGGATCCTATGATACCCGGGAACTACCATACCATTATGGTAGGTCACACTTTGACCCCATTGTACGCATCCATTCTTGAACAAAATTTGAGTAGATGGGCGGAGAATGAGGGCAAAAGAGCAACAGGACAAGCTGGATTTAGAAGGGGTTATTCCACTTTAGATCATATTCTTACGCTCAGAGCCATTATTGAGGAAGGAAGAGCAAGCGGGAGAAGGATGTATTGTTGCTTTGTGGATTTTCGGAAAGCTTTTGATACAGTACCAAAGGCCAGATTGATGCGCAGGATGCAAGAGTTAGGGGTCCCCAAAGAGATTATTTGGGGAATCATGGCCTTATATGCGTCAGTAACTGGTTATGTACGTACTCTAGAAGGGGATTCCGACATTGTTCATTCCACCGCTGGAGTAAAGCAGGGATGCCCACTGTCCCCTACTTTATTTGGTATGTACATAGATGAGGTATCAGATTACATTGATATAGAGGGTGATAGAGGGGCTCAACTTGCAGGGTCATGGATCCCTTTGTTGTTGTATGCAGATGATATTGTACTGATAGCAGAATCACCAGATGGAATGCAGAGGCAACTAAATGCATTACATAAATTCGCGGAGGACAATGGACCGTCGGTAAACTTGGGTAAAACCAAAGTTATGGTGTTTAACACCACACCGCAGTGGGTTAGGAGATCGGCACCTACACTTACATATGGCCAGGATACAGTAGAGTACACAGATGCATACACATACCTTGGGTTGGTATTTACAGGACCGAAGTTTAGTTTTAAGAAAGCAGCGGATGCTAGATTATCTAGAGCCTCTGCGGCCTTGGGAGGGTTGGAGAGGATGTGTTCACAAGTGCAGTTTCAGGAACCACGAACAAAACTTTGGCTTTTTGATACTGTTGTGGCTTCGGCTATGCTTTATGGGGTCCAGATTTGGTGACCATCTGTGGACCAGGATAATTGGAAGTCAATGGAGAGACCTCTGGTATCTATGATTTCCCGAATGATTAGAGCCAAGGCCTCCATACCACACGCGATTACCCGAGCGGAACTAGCGGCCCCTCCGTTAGAAATTGAAGCTCTTACCATATCAGTGTCCTTTATACATGGTTTGTGGGATACAAATAATTGCCGATATACTAAACTGGTCCTCGAATTCTCTCGACAATTAGCAATGAAAGGGGATACATCATGTTGGTATGCGCAACTGTCCTCGTGGTTTCAGAGACATGGGTTCAGTATGGAAAGATTACCCGCCTTCCAATACTCTCTTGAGGCTCCATCATTGGCAATTACACGAACAGAGATTAATAAAATCATCCGACAGGATCTTATACATTTGGATACTAAGAGGACATGGGTAGACCCTACACAAGAACTAGGCACGAAGATGGCCGAATACAAAGAAAACTTCCTACAACTATCTGAAGATGGATTTGTGATTCGCCCGAGTTACATGGATACCCACCTATCTCATGGTTTGAGATGTGCTATTGGTCAGATTCGCACATCCTCACACCAGTTGGAAATTGAATTTGGCAGATTTAAGGGAATCCCACCTGAGAGCAGAATTTGCAAGTTGTGCGGGATGGAGCCGGAGACATAATTACACTATATATGCCATTGCACAGTATACTATGAGATACGGGGGCGTTTTCATTGCCTCTTTAAAGAAGGCTTTGGACCTCTAGATAGAATCATGCAATACCAAGATCAAAGATGCTTAGGCTTGTACCTACTGGAACTACATCGGCACAGGGATAATCTAATGAGAAGACAAAGAGCACTACAGCCTCAGAGGCAGATCACAGATTTCTTCGGATCGAGAGAAGCAGGAGTGGATGGAGAAACAAGAGGCCAACAGCCAGCACAAAGGAGTACCAATATTCATACCAAAGGCACCCTAATTGACGGAGCGACTGAGCTTAGGAAATCGAGACGACCACAACCAAGATGCAGAAGCACACTCCATCGGAGGAGACTACAACAAAGGATTAGAACCATTCTAGCCAGACACCTAGAATGCTCCTAAGAAGTCTATTTACTACTTTGTAATTAGTTTTTCACATTTATTTTCACTCTTTCACACTTTTCACACTTAGTACTTTAGTACTAAGGTACCCAGACATTGTAACAGATTCACCATTTTTGTATCAGTTTGGTCTCATAGGTCATTCTGGCCTTTTGAAGACGTTTAATATAACATTTCATTTCTCTCTCTCTCTCTCTCTCTCTCTCTCTCTCTCTCTCTCTCTCTCTCTCTCTCTCTCTCTCTCTCTCTCTCTCTCTCTCTGAAGCGTGAGGGCAGCAAGGCAGCGAGCTGGCCGTCTCTCTCTCTCTATAAGGCGGCGGCAGCAAGAAGGCGCAAGGGCAGCGAAAGAAGAAGAGAGCTAGGCTCAACCTGCTGCTCGCCCTGCAACTGCTCACGCGGCTCGGTTGAGACTCAGCTGTTCGCCCTACTGCTCGCCCTCTGCTCGCTCGCCCTCTCTCTCTCTCAGCGCGAGGGCACTGACATCCTACGCAAAGACATCCTATGTGAGGGCATCCTAGAAAGAAGACATCCTAAGAAGTAGTTCCCACACAACATCAAAATCAAATCAAAGGAAGTGTTCTCTCTTTTGTGAAGGGTGAGTTCAACCTAGGTGAAGAGATACTTCACATAAAAGGGAAATTCTCTCTCTCTGAGGGCCGCGGGAGAGCCGTACGCACACACTCTCTCTCTGCAAGCTCTTCTACGAGTAGAAGGACTTCCTCACCGTAATAATCTACCCCACATTTGTGGCTCAGGTTCGATGGATCCGCCTACCGAAGGGGAAGGGCCGGGTGTAGATAGCTACACCACCCCAAAAAAAACAACAGCTACATTTAAACGGAGAAACAGAGATACTTTACTATCACCAGGATCCTTACGAGTGGGGAAAATCTCCAGGATACATCATGAGCTAATGATGGAGAAGGTCCAGGTGATGCTCAAATCAGAGCTAAACTATATGAGGGATGACATCAGGAAGAAAATGCACGCGAACGCTGAGAGCTACAGGAACTCCATGTATGGAGACATGATGAGAGAACTAAGGAAAGAGATCCGGGGGATACAGAATGAGGAGATTCATAACTTGAAAACGGAATTACGAAACCTAATCAAGGCCGAAGTAAATGTAACAGAATGCGTTATGCAAAAGAAAATTGATGAGGTAGTAGCAAGTTTTGAAGCATGGAGAACAAATATGGAAAAGCAAATGGGGGAAAAAGATGCAATAATCGAGGAGCTAAAAGGAGAACTTGCGGTTTGCAAATCTGCAACTAAGGAGAAGGGAGACGACCAACCTTCCGTGCTGAAGGAGCTCGAGGACATGAAGGATCAGATGAAAGCTCTACGGGAAGGAGATGAACAGAAATAAAAAACGGCATCTTCATGGGCGGAACGTCTTTTTAAGACACAAGAAAAGGTTGATGAAGCAAAGAAATGGATTGACGATGCGAAGAAAGGGAAGGCCCAGATGCCCGAGACCACACCTACCTCCACCATTATTAATATGACCATTGAGGAAGAGCAGAAAAGGAAGAATCGGGCTCTACATGTGTGGGTCACAGGAGTCAAAGACAAAGAGAATGTAGATGAAGAAGTGAAGGAACTGCTACAACGCATGGGCATCACAGAGCCCACTCACACAAGTGCATGGAGAGTGGGCAAGAAAGGAATCGATGTGAAGGGAAACGTAAAGGATAGGGCACTTATTCTCCGCTTCCCGAATATAGAAATAAGGAAAGAATTTCTAAAGAAGAGGCCAACTTTTAAGAAAACCGGCATTTTCCTGGGAGATGACCTTACATTGGCACAAGTGGCACACATGCAAGAGTTGATGCCAGAGATCAGGGCAGCAAGAGAAAAAGGAAAAATCGCCTTTTATAGACGAGGGAAAGTAGTGGTTCTGGAAAAGCGCTCAACATGACGGTGCGAGACCTATGGGGCGACGCTCCGGATAGCGGCGTGGAATTGTATGGAACATATAGGCTAGATGTAGGTGCCTTGAAGATAGCTTTAGGGACAGAGACATAGTTTTCTACTCAGAGACACACCAGATACCGGGACAGCGTATGCCACATGTGAAGGGTTATTTATGGGAAACAGCTGGTCGACCAGACAAAAGATCTCTACGGGGTAGCCAGGGTTCACGAGGAGTAGCAGTCTTATTTAAAGAAGATCTGAAACCACTACTACAGATCATCAGGAAAGATGAGCAAGCAAGGTATATGTGGGTGAGAATGAGAGCCGAGACAGGTAGATTTCTATATATCGCTATATGCTACTTCCCTCCAAGTACATCAGTCTACTCCTCGCCTAAAGGACAGTCCCCTTTCTCCATATTGAGTAATGACATATGGGAGTTTTCTAGAGATGGAGACATCGTTCTCTTAGGAGACTTAAATGCCAGAACGGCCAACTCTCAAGCAGTATTCTATGATACCGCTGAGGAAATGCTCAGAGAAGTGGATTTATCACAGAGGGGGCTTACTAGAAACTCACAGGATAAAGAACACACTTAATATGGTAGACATCTCATGGAGATGGCAACTACACATGGTTTGGCCATACTTAATGGTCTAGAGAATTTCCCTTTATCTAGGGGATTCACATGCTTCCCGCACAGGCATGGGGCCAGCACAGTGGATTATGTCATGACTTCGCCAAGCTTTCTTTCTAGTATCGAGGACTTTAAGGTGGGATCCAGACCAGTTGGGATTGCAGTGGATCATGCTCTCTTGACCTTATCAATCTCCTTCCAATACAATGCCTCTCAAGTACCAAGGAAGAAGACACACAAGATATACTTTCACACCAGAGACTGATTCAGTCTATGTGGCAAAGATCTATAATAGGATGTGGGCAGCCGAGCCAGTATATACTGTAGAGGAGATTACTTCTCAATTAACAGAGATACTACATGGAGCAGTATAAGAGGCATACCCACATACTCAACTTGATCCAAAGAGAGGATCTGGTAACATGCCTCAGAACAGTTGGTATGACGAGGAATGCAGAGAGACGAGAACCCAAGTACAGAAAGAGCTTACACTTGGGATCATCACATATAGTACGTCGCAAGAAAAGGGCATTTTTAGCCAAACTGGAGAAGGATTTATATCAGCTCTTCTTGAGTCGGGACTCACATGAGGCCTGGCGCTTATTTCACGAGCACTCACCGCCTTCCGACGATTACTTCTCCTGAGATTTGGGGTCAAAATGTAACATCATTATATATGGTATCTGGACAGCCTCCACTACGAGATCCGCTAGAGCCATGCCCTGCTACTAGTACTTTCTTTACTACGGAAATGGTGGAAAAATCCATTGACAAGATGAAGACAAGAAGATCATATGATCATGAGGGTCTAGTAGCAGAACATTTGATCCATGCAAGGGATCTACTTTCAGAAGTCCTTGCTCGTTTAATCGGGTCATGTGTGAAGGATTACTTGAATCCTGGAAATTATCTACTATGGTACCTATTTTCAAGTCAGGGGATCCTATGATACCCGGGAACTACCATACCATTATGGTGGGTCACACATTGACCCGATTGTACGCATCCATTCTGGAACAAAAACTGAGTAGATGGGCAGAGAATGAGGGCATAAGGGAAACAGGACAAGCTGGATTCAGGAGGGGTTATTCCACTCTAGATCATATTCTTACGCTCAGAGCCATTATTGAGGAAGGAAGAGCAAGCGGGAGAAGGATGTATTCTTGCTTTGTGGATTTTCGGAAAGCTTTTGATACAGTACCAAGGGCCAGATTGATGCGCAGGATGCAAGAGTTAGGGGTCCCCAAAGAGATTATTTGGGGGATCATGGCCTTATATGGGTCAGTAACTGGTTATGTACGTACTCCAGAAGGGGATTCCGACATTGTTCATTCCACCGTTGGAGTAAAGCAGGGATGCCCATTGTCCCTTACTTTATTTGGTATGTATATAGATGAGGTATCAGATTACATTGATAGAGAGGGTGACAGAGGTGCTCAACTTGCAGGGTCATGGATCCCTTTGTTGTTGTATGCAGACGATATTGTATTGATAGCAGAATCACCAGATGGAATGCAGAGGCAGTTAGATGCATTACATAAATTCGCGGAGGACAGCGGACTGTCGGTGAATTTGGGTAAAACCAAAGTTATGGTGTTTAACACCACACCGCAGTGGGTTAGGAGATCGGCACCTACACTTACATATGGCCAGGATACAGTAGAGTACATAGATGCATACACATACCCTGGGGTGGTATTTGTAGGACCGAAATTTACTCTTAAGAAAGCAGCGGATGCTAGATTGTCCAGAGCCTCTGCAGCCTTGGGAGGGTTGGAGAGGATGTGTTCACAAGTGCAATTTCAGGAACCACGAACAAAACTTTGGCTCTTTGATACTGTTGTGGCTTCGGCTATGCTTTATGGGGTCCAGATTTGGGGACCATCTGTGGATCAGGATAATTGGAAGCCAATGGAGAGACCTTTGGTATCTATGATTTCCCGAATGATTAGAGCCAAGGCCTCCGTACCACACGCGATTATCCGAGAGGAACTAGCTGCCCCTCTGATAGAAATTGAAGCTCTTACCAGATCAGTGTTCTTTATACATGGTTTGCGGGATACAAATAATTGCCGCTATACTAGACTGGCCCTCGAATCCTCTCGACAGTTAGCAATGAAAGGGGATACATCATGTTGGTATGCGCAACTGTCCTCGTGGTTTCAGAGACACGGGTTCACTATGGAGAGATTACCCGCCTTCCAATACTCTCTTGAGGCTCCATCAGTGGCAATTACACGAACGGAGATTAATAAAATCATCTGTCAGGATCTTATACAGTTGGATACTAAGAGGACATGGGTAGACCCTACACAAGAATTGGGCACGAAGATGGCCGACTACAAAGAAAACTTCCTACAGCTATTTGAAGATGGATTTGTGATTCGCCTGAGCTACATGGATACCCACCTGTCTCATGGTTTGAGATGTGCTATTGGTCAGATTCGTACATCCTCACACCAGCTGGAAATTGAATTTGGCAGATTTAGGGGAATCCCACCTGAGAGCAGAATTTGCAAGTTATGCGGAATGGAGCCGGAGATAGAATTACATTACATATGCCATTGCACCGTATACTATGAGATACGTGGGAATTTCCATTCCCTATTTAAAGAAGGCTTTGGACCTCTAGATAGAGTCATGCATTACCAAGATCAAAGATGCTTAGGCTTGTACCTACTGGAAATACATCGGCACATGGATAATCTAATGAGAAGACAAAGAGCACTACAGCCTCAGAGGCAGATCATAGATTTCTTCGGATCGAGAGAAGCAGGAGGGGAAGGAGAAGCAAGAGACCAACAGCCAGCACAAAGGAGTACCCACATCCATACCAAAGGCACCCTCATTGACAGGGCGATTGAGCTTAGGAAATTGAGACGACCACGACCGAGATGCAGAAGCACACTTCAGCGGAGGAGACTACAACAAAGGATTAGAAGCATTCTAGCCAGACACCCAGAATGCTCCAAAGAAGTTTATTTATTTCTTTGTATTTAGTTTTTCACATTTATTTTCACACTTAGTACTTTAGTACTAAGGTACCCAGACTTTGTAACAGATTCACCACTTTTGTTTTAGCTTGGTCTTATAGGTCATTCTGGCCTTTTTGAAGACGTTAATATAACATTTCATTTCATTTCATTTCTCTCTCTCTCTCTCTCTCTCTCTCTCTCTCTCTCTCTCTCTCTCTCTCTCTCTCTCTCTCTCTCTCTCTCTCTCTCTCTCTCTCTTATGGGACACCACCAGGGATAGGTATGCCAGGCTTGCTCTCGAGTCATCCAGACAGCTGGCATTACAGGGAGATACATCATGTTGGTATGCACAGATGAACTCATGGTTTCAGAGGCATGGTTTCAGCATGGACAGGCTGCCCCCTTTCCAGTATTCTCTTGATGCACCATCCTTGGCTCTTACACGGATGGAGACTACTAGACTCATTCGGCAGGATCTTATCCAGCTTGATAGCAAGAGGACATGGATAGAACCATCACGGGAGTTGGGTACAAAGAGGGTTTTCTATAGAGAACATCTTCTTCAACTCACGACAGACGGATTTGTCACACGGCCCAGTTACATGGACACACATCTATCTCATAGGTTACGATGTGCTATTGGCCAGATTCGCACATCTTCACACCAGCTTCGGATTGAGACAGGTAGATTCAGAGGCATACCAGCAGACAGTAGGATATGTCAGTTATACCATGCAGAGCCAGAGACAAAGTTTCACTACATATGTCGCTGCACAGTCTACTATGAGATACGGGGACGCTTTCATTGTCTATTCAGAGATGGTTTTGACTCGTTAGACAGAGTCATGAGATATCAGGATCAAAGATGTCTCGGATTATTCCTACTTGAGATTCAGAGACATAGAGACGCTCTATTGAATGGGCAAAGACAGAGACAGTCCCAGAGACGCATCTCAGATTTCTTCAGTCTGAGTACCACAGAGTCAGAGGGGACACCACCACCAGAGAGCTCGGTTCCCACCCATACACACATCAGCGGTACTCTCATTGATCGAGCTATAGAGTTAGGGAGATCGAGACGACCGCGTCTGAGGAGGGGAGCCACGCAGCACCGGCAGAGATTGCGGCAGAGGATCCACAGGATTCTAGCACGACACCCAGAATGTCGATCGGGATAGGCTTCATGCTACTGCTATATTGTATCATGGTGACACTTATCCCCACTTTGTACCTTTATGGCATGATACCATTGCTCAGCCTACCATCCACCCATAGGAGTCGGTAGCACTCCTATCAGTTCTTTGTTTGTAGTTTTCTTGTTTGTACCCAGACTTGGTACTAGACTCATCATTGTAATCAGTTGGTCTCATAGGTCATTTTGGCCTCTTGTAGACGTTAATATATCATTTCATTTCATTTCTCTCTCTCTCTCTCTCTCTCTCTCTCTCTCTCTCTCTCTCTCTCTCTCTCTCTCTCTCTCTCTCTCTCTCTCTCTCTCTCTCTCTCTCTCTCTCTCTCTCTCTCTCTCTCTCTCTCTCAGGAGGCGAGGGCGAGACCACATGTCAGCAGGGCGAGGGCTTGGTGGCGAAGGCGAGACCAGCCAAGGCAAAGGCGAGACCTCAGGGAGAGACCAAAGGTCAGCAAGTGCGAGGGCGAGACCACAGGTCAGCAGGGCGAGGGCTTTCTGGCGAGGGCGAGACCAGCCAGGACGAAGACGAGACCAAAGGTCAGCAAGGGCTCTCTCTGTTCTTTTCTCTCGGATGGACCAACCAGCCGAAGATGGTGATACAGATTGCTTCATCACCCCACAAAAAATGAAAGCGACATTCAAACGAAGAAACAGAGATAGTGTACTCTCGCCAAGCTCTCTACAGGCAAGGAAAACCGTCAGAGTTCAGGATGATTTAATGATGGAGAGGGTTCAAGTGATGATTAAATCGGAGCTCAACTTTATGAGAGATGACATCAAGAAAGAGATGTACGCAAACGTAGAGAGTTATAAGAATTTTATGTATGCAGATATGAGGAAAGAATTGGATAAAGCGATGCTTGATAAGAGGAAAGAATTGGATAAAGCATGCTTATCAAGCGATGCTTGATAAGCATGCTGAGATGTATCTATCTATGAAAGGGGAGATGCAGGCTCTAATGCGGGCTGAAGTGAATGTAATGGAATGTATTATGCAGAAAAAGTTGGATGAGGCAATTGCAAGCTTTGAATCTTGGAAAACCAATGTGGAAAAGTACATGAAGGAAAAGGATGCAGTGAGTGAAGAGCTTAAAGGGGAACTTGCAGCTTGCAAAATTATGCCCAAAATGGAGGGGGGAAATCAGCCCTCGATGTTAAAGGAGTTCGAAGAAATTAAAGACCAGGTGAAAACTCTGCGCGAAGGAGAAGAACAAAACTCGAAAGCGGCTTTCTCATGGGCGGAGCGCCTTTTTAAAACAGAGGAAAAGGTTGACGAAGCAGAAAAATGGATTGAGGGTGCAAAGAAAGGGAAGGCCCAGATGCCAAAAGCCGCACAGACTTCTACCATCATCAATATGACCATTGAGGAGGAACAGAGGAGGAAGAATAGAGCCCTCCATGTGCGTATCACACGTATCAAAGACATTGAAAATGTAGAAGAAGAAGTGAAGGAACTCTTGAAGCGCACGGGCATCCCGGAACCTATGCACACAGGTGCTTGGAGAGTAGGAAAGAAGGGAGTGGATGAGAAGGGAAACGTCAAAGAGAGAGCAATTATCTTGCGTTTCCCGACTTTGGAAGCAAGGAAGGAATTCTTGAAGAAGAGACCAGCACTTAAGAAAACTGGGATATTTACGGGGGATGACCTTACTTTAGCACAAATAGCACATATGCAAGAGTTGATGCCAGAGATCAAGGCAGCAAGGGAGAAGGGAAAAATTGCCTTTTATAGAGGAGGGAAAGTAGTGGTTTTGGAAAGACGCACAGCATGACGGTGCGAGACATATGGGACCACACTCCGGATGGCGGCATGGAATTGTAATGGATCATATAGGCTGGATGTGGGTGCCTTTGAGGATAGCTTCAGAGATAGAGACATTGTCTTTTACTCAGAGACACATCAGAAATATGGACAGTTGATGCCATGTGTGACTGGTTATTCATGGGAGACAGCTTGTCGGCCAGACACTAGATCCCAGCATGGGAGTCGAGGTTCAGGAGGGGTAGCAGTCTTATTCAGGGAGGAGTTGCAGCAGCTAATACAGATTGTTCGGAGAGATGACCAGGCGAGACACATGTGGGTGAGACTGAGAGCTGAGACGGGAAGATTCTTATACATTGCTATATGTTACTTTCCCCCTAGCACATCAGTCTATACCTCACCTAGAGGGCAGTCCCCTTTCTCTATACTTGATGATGACATATGGGAGTTCTCTAGAGATGGAGTTATCATTCTCTAGGGAGACTTTAATGCCAGGACGGCCAACTCCCAGACAGTATTTTATGATACCTCGGAGGAGATGCTTAGAGAGATGGATATATCGGAGATGGGGCTTGACAGACACTCACAGGATAGAGAGCACACAGAGTATGGGAGATATCTCATGGAGATGACGACTACGCATGGTTTGGCCATACTTAATGGTTTAGAGATTTTTCCTTCGTCTAGGGGATTCACATCTTTCCACACAGACATGGGGCCAGTACAGTGGACTATGTCATGACTTCACAGAGCTTCATCTCTAGTATTCAGGATCTCAGTGTGGGACCTAGACCTGTTGGAGTAGCAGTGGACTATGCTCTCTTGACTTTTTCAGTCTCTTTTCAATACAGTGCCTCTCAGACACCACGGAGGATTGCACACACACGGTATACTTTTACACCAGAGACGGACTCGGTTTATATGGAGGAGATTTACAGTCGGATGTGGGCAGCCGAGCCTGTATATATGTGAAGGAGATCACCACTCTATTGACGGAGATCTTGCATGGGGCAGCAGCAGAGGCATACCCGCACACTCAACCAGACCAGAGAAGACGTTCTGGGAACATGCCTCATAATAGTTGGTATGATGAGGAGTGCAAAGAGATGAGAGTTCAGATTCAGAGCGATCTTATACTTGGAGTCATTACAAATAGACAGTCTCGGATTGCCCTTCGGCGTTTAGTGCGACGGAAGAAGCAGGCCTTTTTAGCCCAGATGGAACGTGATTTGTATCAGCTCTTTTTGAGTCGAGATTCAGGTGAGGCATGGCGTCTCTTTCATGAGCACTCACCTCCTCCAGTAATTACTTCTCCCGAGATTTGGGGTCAGTATGCAGCATCATTATATACAGTACCTGGGCAACCACCTTTACTAGACCCTCTAGAGCCATGTCCAGCCACTAGTACCTTCTTTACCACTGAGATGGTGAAGAACGCCATTGACAGGATGAGGACTAGGAGAGCATATGATCATGATGGTTTGGTGGCAGAGCACTTGATACATGCTAGAGATTTACTGCCAGAGGTTCTTGCGAGGTTGTTTAACTGTGTCATGTGTGAGGGACTACCCGAGTCTTGGAGATTATCTACTATTGTACCTCTCTTCAAGGCAGGGGACCCCACGGTGCCAGGGAACTACCGTACTACTATGATAGGGCACACATTGGCACGATTGTATGCATCAATCCTTGAACAGCAACTGAGTAAATGGGCAGAAAATAAGGGCATACGAGCAGCACGACAGGCTGGATTCAGGAGGGGTTTTTCCACTTTGGACCATATTCTTACACTCAAAGCCATCATTGAGGAGGGTCGGGCACATGAGAGACGGATGTATTGTTGATTTGTGGACTTCCGCAAATAATTTGACACAGTGCCCAGGGCCAGATTGATGCGCAGGCTACTGAAGTTGGGAGTACCCACAGAGATCATATGGGGGATCATGGCTTTATACGACTCAGTGACTGGCCATGTACGCACTCTTGAGGAGATTTCTGACATTGTTCATTCCACTATTGGAGTGAAATAGGGGTGTCCTTTGTCCCTTACACTATTTGGTATGTATGTAGATGAGGTTTCTGACTACATTGACAGAGAGGGCGACAGATCTAGCAGGGACATGGGCATTGTAATCGACCGCGATTACGCCTACAAAACCGAGAAAAGCCATAAACCGTCTTAGCAGACACTGATTGTTAGTACCTACGTATTAGGAACACACATCTAGCACATGTACCAAATCGACAGTCACATCACATGACATCACAGGACATCACTAGACATCACAGGACATCACATGACATTCAACATTCGTTTGGATCTTAGACCATGATTATCGGCAATGTAGCTAGCAATCACATCTAGGTCCAATCGGGACCTCATCGACGTCCAATTGACTAACCCCTATTGCAACCATGTCTATTCAAGATCAATCAGACCAAAATGCTGTAGTCATTTCGTCTATCAATTCTTGCACTCGAAAGAAGTCAAGAACAAATCAGTATCATAATCAGGAATTCCATTTTATAAAGTCATCCACCAGAATACTGTCAGCTCTTACTATCCCTGAAGCTCATAGAGACATCAGTGACTTTAGTATCAAAATCAAGGCATCTGTTGACAAAGGAGCGGAGTAACTCCCCTCTTGTGCATCCCACTGCACCAGATCTTCGGCCAAGCTGAATTTTAGGGTTCCATTTGGAGTAGACTATGCTAAACCAAAGCATCGAGGTAAAGTTTCACAATCCAAGGAGTATCTGCTAGGTCCTCCTCCTCCATCCACTTCGCATCAAATGCAGGATAGTTCTTGAGCTTAACCAAGAACCGCCTTCGGAATTTACCTTTCTTCGTATCCTTATGTGCTAAAATCTGTTAAGAACAAGGGTCTCCTTGTTTTCTTCCACTTCGGGTTGCTCATCAGGCTCCCCATCATTAGGCACATCACCCTTAAAAGGTTTCAAGAGACTTACATGCAATGCATTGTGAATCCTCCAAGTATCTGGCAGTTTCAATCGGAAGGAGACATCATTTATCTTTTCAGTGATCTGGAAAGGTCTGTAGTATCGCATACTAAGATTTGGAAAAAGCCTCTCCTTTCCCTTTTTCTTTCTAGGCGTGCCTTCTCAAAACGTAAGAGCACCCAATCATCCTCCTTCAATTTCAAGTCGTGACGATGGCAATCCGCTGCCTTTTTCTGTCGTTCTTGAGACTTCTGCAAAGTCTCGCGAACCTTGGCAAAAGCCGTATCCAAATCTCGCGTAAATTCATCCACTTCAAAAATCTAATCTTTTGTGCTCAGTAAGGATGGAACCTTCGCAGCACTTTCAACAATCTCAAATGGAGTCTTCCCTGTCGAAGAGTGTATCGTGTTATTGTAGCATAGATAGTGTGTCGGGCTCTCTACAGTGTGTTCTCCTCAGTGCAATGTTCGTGACAATCTCACTCAAAACAGACTGAAAACAGGAAACAATAGACAACAACCGAACTCAGAGAGACACAACAACAACAGTAGACCACAACAAATGACTCGACTATCTCAAAGAACTGATACAGACTCTGGCGTGGCAGCACACTCAGCTCCAACCCAGGACTCGTAGGTACAATGGGGTGTTGAGGCTCAGATATGCAGGGATGGTGAATAAGTGCTCCGTGTATAGACTCTCTGCTCACGACAACGATGCTGGACCAGATATAAAAGAAGATGATGATCCTGACCGAACAGCTACTACTCACATGTACAATCATAAAGAGCCACGAACGGCTCATAAATGTCCAGTCAGCTAAGTTTGGAGTAAGTCTATCTCCAAACTGAGTGGTGGTGGTGACCTGGCCACGATGTCCACTAGACCACCGTCTGTACCCTACTACGTGTCACTCCCCAGCCCAGAGGGTCCGTCCAGTGTGAACCAGACCAACTGTAACCAACTGTCCAACTATCTGTCTTGTGAAGTGACATTGTAGCCCTGCTACAGGTTGCCCGCCACAAGACCGCTCACCGTTTCGGTGAGAGGAATACTGAAAAAACTGTGAAGGAAAACCATTAGGTACTGCATCCGTACCTCTTTCTTGAAGCAGGTGTTAGGCCCATGAAATTACACACCTCAAAAGTGGAGTTAAAAACACTGCACTGCTTGCAATCGCCTTAAGCCTCTAACTAGGCAGGAATCCAGTATGTATGATTGCATAGCCTAAGAATCCCAATTGGCAAAAATGAGGCTCTACAGCAAAGAGATAAGCTCAGTTTGATTCCAGCACTTCTTTATCTTCCCTAACCATAGTGATAGGAAAATGACCTGGTCCATGCTTGCAGTTGCAGATGAAACTTGCCACACTTTTGCAACAACACTCTTCTCGAAAAGAGGGATAACCATAAGTCCGAGTAACACCGCAAATAGGGTTAAGCTCCATCATGATGGTAGAACGAAAAGGCCTTCACAGCAACAGGATGGCAACCAAGTGAATGATTGAGAGCCAGCTGATCATGCGGGTGGGAAGGGGGAAACTTGCTGAGGCTGAGAGGGGTGGGGAGGGCTAGATAGGGGCGAGTGGTGGAAGGGGGTGGGTAGGGGCAAGGGGAAGGGAGGGTTAGATAGGGGCGAGTGGTGGAAGGGGGTGGGTAGGGGCGAGGGGGGGGTGGGTTAGGGGCGAGGGCAAGGGAGGGGGTGGGTAGGGGCGAGGGCAAAGGGAGGGGTGACAGATAGCAATTATCAATCTCCAATGCAAAATATGACCGGAAGAGTTCGTGTTCCATTGCAGACGAATTCCCGGGTCCACTGGCTGAAAGTTGAGATGCTACAGAGCGCGACAGTTGATGGAGAGCCTGAGGAGGTACCATGAGCAAGACAACTATCATGAGCAGGAAATTCATCCAGGAGGACGTGCTGTGTGAAGAGAGTTCGCTAGACCCAGAGTTCGTTATGGTCGGAGAAGCAGACACCACTGAGGCTGATGTTTGAAGGGGGGTGAACTCTTGTAGAGGGGATTTCTTTCCGCTTCTATGATTCTTCATAGGCTCACCAAATTCAAAGGCTTCCACCAAGGGCACATCAGGAGTATTCTCTGTGTCCTGCAACCTTTAAGCTCGCTTAGGTGGCTCATTAGGTTTAGTTACTGTGGAAACATTGGAAGAGGGTATAACTTCACGCAAAGAGTGAATAGAGACTCCATAACAAGGCATAGATTTGGTAGCATTCAACCACTCCAACAGATTCTCATCCGGCCCGTCAGGTGGAGTAGGCTGTTCATGTTCAGGGTTGGTTTCCATTGACAAAGAAACTTGCTGCACCACGGGATCCATACCTCCTTCTAAGAGAATGGGTTGCATCAGGGATCCAGAAGTATGTATCCACAATTGCATCGTTTCCCCAATCATGGAGTGCTTCAGTGTGTCGCAGCCATGGTCTTCCAATGAGGAAGGGAAATCCGCCCTCAACCTGGGGAAGACGAACCACCACAAAATCCAAGTTAAAAGTAAAGTCTTGTACCTGCAGAGGCACATTGTCCACGATGCCCACTGGGTATACTGTCCGTTGGTCGGCTAATGTAACTGTGAAGGGAGCAGGGCGAGTAGGTTGTAGACCTAGAGCTAACATAGTACTCGGGCATCAGGTTGATGCCAGATCCACCATCCACTATCACTCTCGAGAATTGCCGACCCAAAACGGACACTATGAGGCGAGGGCTTCTATAATCAGTGAGTGGAGCAACGAGATTGAATATCATATAGGACTCTGACGGTCGCATTGGGAGGTGCCCGCCACTAGGGCCTACTCCAGGGTAAAGTGACTGAATAACTGCAAGGGTGTCACTTCTGAAACTCGCATCTAGCCGCAACATGTCATAGAGGGACACTTGTTGGAAAGTGTTCTTCAAGACTGTCTCTGCTGTAAGCTTCTCTTTTTCTACCTGTTGTTCCTCTGGTACCTTGATCTTCTGTAGATCGGAAACTGCTTCCAAGAAAGCTTCATCAAGATCGGAGAGAAAAGATTTGGATTCCTTCATGGCACTGGGGGATGGCTTGTTAACAGCTGAAGGCAGGGTATCCACTGGTGTGAGAATGTGTGGGGGAGTTGAACTTGCTGGAATGCTAAGACCGAGAGCGGATCTCTGGGCCTGGGTGAGGACGCGAAATGGATCCTCTACCAACTATGGTGGCTTATTTTGAGGTGTAACCACGTGGGTAGAAGGGGGTGGTTGAGAAACGGTGCTAACTGCTATCAAATTGAGCTTGGGAAAGGCAAAATCATTCTGGCTTTGACTTGGGTTCGAAGCCGTGGATGCACGAATTTTAGGGCAATCCTTATTGTAGTGATCCTTCATTTCGGGGCAATGACGGCAAGGAGGGGACCCTTCGGGCAGAGGGCGTTTGCTTTGGTAATGACCATATTCCCCGCATCTGTAACACAAAATGGGCCGATTCAATGGGCGAGTCGAAGGGCGAGGTGGTCCTTGCTCTTGGTGCATGGAGTTGGAGGTGGAGGTATAGAAGTTTTGAGGTGATGAGGGAGCATGGGTATGATAAAAGCTCTGAGATGGAAAAGTACTTGGCATACCTTGCATGGGAGGGGTGGTTAGCAAAGGTGTCATATGGTGTGGATGGCCACAGAGAGAAACCATGTTGGATGCAAGTGTTGGCCCTTGTTGAAGAGTAGGACCAAGACTTTGCTGTATTTGTCGCAATCCCTTGAGGTAGTAACAGTCTTTGTCCTCATGTCCAGATTTTTCACAGAAGTGGCAATAAACCCGAAGGGGGCATTCTTGTGGAGGGTGCCCTGGAGAGCGGCATGAGCTACACCAAACCGTAGCCTTAGTCTCTTGCTAACACTTGAGCTGTTCTAGCTCGCGCTTGATCTGTTCCAATGCCTCGTGATGTGGAGGTTTCTCTTGTCTAAGAAAGAAGGACCTCTCCTCTTAAAGAGCTCGCTGTAACTTTAGGGCTTTCATTTCCCTGCGTAAAGAAGTTCAAGGATCAGCAGGACTTCCCAAAAACACAGAGGGGGTCTCTATGTGAGGGGGGTTAGTGAACAGCTTCCTAGCCCCCTCTATCCTCGTAGCAGCTGCGATGAACTCCTCCAGAGTGGCATCGGGTCGGAGACTCTCTCGTAGTTTTTTCTGAGAAGTTTTGGGAAGCGCCTTCTCTACCCACTTCTTAACCATAAATTCACCTGGTTGCTGGGGAAGCTTGGCAACTAGAGACTTGGTTTTCATCATAAGTTCTGCAAAAGTCTCCTCTGGATGGAGCACCATGTTGGCCAACTCATCCAAAACCTTCTCCTGGTAGTCACCTGGCCTGAAAGCTGCACAGAACTGTTGTCTTAAGGCTGCCCAAGTTGCAAAATGGTTCTGTGCAAACTGGGTGTACCATTTGTCTGCTAAGACATTCAAGGTAGATGGAAAGAGTACCGAATAAGCATCCTCTCTATTAAGACCACGACCCCTACAGAGAGATACAAATCTTCTTGCATGGTCGTCAGCATCTTCTGAAGAGAGTCCTTTGAAGGTGGGGAACTTGATGTTCACCTTGGCCAAAACACTTGCCAAAGCCTCCATGGCCTCTTGCTGATCCTGTTGCTCAATAGCCTGTTGTAGCAGAATAGGAGAGAGCTTTACTAGAGAAGGTGATCTGGAAGATGTGGAACCTGATGAAGGAATGGGTGATGTATGTGGAGGTATAGGTGATGAGGTTGATGGACTTCTACTAGGTACCAAAGGTCGTCTTCTGTTATAGTACTTCAGAGGTCTCAGTAGTGAGCTTTGACGCTCGATTGACCGCCTTGTATGTGTCATGCAATGACCACCAATCCAACCAAGCTTTGGGCAAGAAAACCTTGAACTGGCTTAAGATTGGTCTAGACTCTACTAGACCTGGCAAGTGACTAGACCAGGCTGGACCAGGGATGAGGAGGACTAGACCAGGGTCGAGGAGAACTAGACCAGGGACGAGGATTGGTTGGACCAGGGCTAGAGATGACTAGGGCGAGGGAGGAAGGACTAGACCAATTGGACCAGGCGAGAGGAGAACAATGCAAGGCAAGGTAGGAAAAGCTAGATAGACCCAACTAGCTTCAAGATTTATACCTCACAGGGTGAGATTTCAGTTGAGGTCCCACCGTGATCGCGAAAATGAGAGCACCTGTAGCGCAAATAGTGTGTCAAGCTCTCTACAGTGGGTGCTCCTCAGTGCAATGTGCGTGACAATCTCACTCAAAACAGACTGAAAACAGGAAACAATAGACAACAACTGAACTCACAGAGACACAACAGCAACAGTAGACCACAACAAATGACTCGATTATCTCAAAGAACTGATACAGACTGTGGCGTGGTAGCACACTCAGCTCTAGCCCAGGACTCGCAGGTACACTGGGGTGTCGTGGCTCAGATGTGCAGGGATGGTGAATAAGTGCTCCGTGTATAGACTCTCTGCTCCCGACGACGATGCTGGACCAGATGTAAAAGAAGATGATGATCCTGAACCAAGAGCTACTACTCACATGTACAATCATAAAGAGCCACCAATGGCTCATAAATGTCCAGTCAGCTAAGTTTGGAGTAAGTATATCTCCAAACGGAGTGGTGGTGATGACCTTGCCAAGATGTCCACTAGACCACCGTCGGTACCCTGCCACGTGTCACTCCCAGCCCAGAGGGTCCGTCCAGTGTGAACCAGACCAACTATAACCAACTATCGAACTGTCTGTCCTGTGAAGTGACGTTGTAGTCCTGCTACAGTTATTGTAGGCAAATTCCACCAAAGGTAAGTTCTTTTCCCATTGAGTCTTCTGATCCGAGATACAAGACTTCAATAAATCTAAAACCACTGAATTGGCAATCTCAGATTGCCCGTCAGTCTGCAAGTGGAACGATGACGAGAACTGCAACCGCGTACCAATGTTCTCCCAAATTGCCTTCCAAAACAAACTCAAAATTCTGGGGTTTCTGTCAGAGACAATCGTCTCAGACGTGCCATGTAATCGGAAAATCATCGTGATCATTCTATGTTCTCGGGAGATCAAAAATGAAATCCATTGCAATACTTTCCCAGGGGTGGGTGGGTATGGGTAAAGGCTGTAACAATCCCTGTGCCTTATGCCTGTCAAGTTGCCTTATGCCTGTCAAACTTGACCTTCTGCATACTGCGCACAAACTCTTCCACATCCTTTTTGAGTCTCGGCCAAAGTCTCGGCCAAAAGAAGTATCTCTCTACCCCTTTCATGGTGGTAGCAATGCCGCGGTGACCCGTAAAAGGAGGGCAGTGGCATTCAGTCATAACCTTTTCCCTCAACGGCTGTGTAATGCACAACATGGTTTTTCTCATCAAGTAGCCTTCCCGAAGGGAGTATCCTGCTACTATCTCCCCATCCCGTATCCGTGTGAAAATATCTGCAAAATCTGTATCTGTGGCATACTGATCGACCATATCCTCGAAGCTCCTATGATGTATCGCGGAAATAGCCAGAACCAACGGCTTCCGAGACAAAGCATTTGCCACCACATTCTTCTGTCCCTGCACATGGACAATCTAGAAGTGAAACTGTGACAAGATGTTCGCCCACCGCATGTGCTTTTCCGAAAACTGCTTCTGTGACAAGAAGTAGCGGAAACTCTAATGGTCTGTAAAGACAGTAAAATCTGTTCTGAGTAGGTAATGCCGCCACTGAGTAAGAGCATGGATAACCGCCAAAAGCTCTTTCTCATATATCTGTGCTGTCATCTCCGGCCTAGAGAACAATCGGCTCTCGTAAGCAATGACATGGACTTCTTGCATCAAGACCGCACCCAGACTACGACCACAAGCATCACAATATACTTCAAATGACTTCTGCAAGTCCAGCAAAGTCAAATCTGGTCCTGTAGTCAATTTCTTCTTCAAGGTCTGAAAGGAAGTCACCTATGTGGATCCCCACGAGAAAGGGACTCCTTTCTGTATCAAGATATGCAAAGGGGAAGCAACCTCTGCAAACTTTCGTATGAAGCCTGTAGTATGAACACATTCCCAAGAAGCTTCCAACTTCGTGGACATTCTTCAAATCGTGTCAATCACGTGTAGTCTCTATCTTGGCCGAATCCATTTGCACTCCTGCTGCTGAGACAAAGAGTCCCAAAAAGTGTATCTCTGAAGCAGATGATCTCTGTGTTCTGCCTCATTCTTGGAGATAACAATGATATCATCAAAGAAAGTGCCAACAAATATCCTGTACTCTTGAAAAATCCTGTCCATCATCCGGTTAAATGTCGCAGGAGCATTGGTGAAGCCAAAAGGCATCACCAAAAACTTAAATAATCCAAAAGGTAGTCCGGAAGGCTATCTTGTAGACGTCTCCCGTTGCGATTCGGATCTGATGATATCCACTCTTCAGATCAATCCTGCTAAAGCACGAGGATCCCTGTAACCTGTCGAGTATATCATCGATCCTAGGAATCAGAAATCTGTTCTTGATGGTGATTATGTTGAGAGCTTCTATAATCGATGCACATTCTCCAAGATCTGTCTTTCTGCAAATCCAACAACAATGGAGAGCAATACGGTGAAGTACTATGCTAGACAAGACCCTTTTCCAATAGGTCTTTCACTGGGTTCATAATATTTTCACTCTGTACTCGGCTCACACAGTAAGGTGGCAGGTTCAGTGGTTGCTTCAAAGTATCAGGTCAATGGTCTGATCTTCAGGCCCTCTGAAAAGCAATCGGAATGAGTATGGAGAAAAATCTTGGCGTTCTTTTGATCAGGTCAAAACATATTCAATCTTTATCCATCATTCAGTTCTCTCCCAGAAGAATGAGTAAAGAAACTGAAGTTCATCAAGTACAATCTCTGAGCCCTTCATTTATCAAAGTCGCTTTCTCGGCCCGGTAGTCAACCATGGCGTAGTTCTTGTGGTACCAAGGGATCCTGAGTAGAACGTCACTCGTGTGCCCTGAACACCCCTGTCATTGCAAACGAAGTTTGCCAATGCTCGGTGTAATGGCAACATCCCATCTGGGTGCCAGTCGAACTACCTCCGCCTGTGGCGTCAGCCAGTCGGGCGTAATTCCAAATCCAGCCGCCAATTCCAAGTGAAAAGAAGTCGGCCTTGGCTCCTTCAAAAAGCTTCCTGATCCTTCACTTTGCCCCAAAAGCGACAAAGTTTGTACTTTCAATCATTTAATTCGGTGCAGGTCCCACGCCATGTGGTACCAGTGCTGCTTTTCTATCTGCCACGTTCCTCAGCTACTCTCCACTCTCAGGCCTATCGTCGTCTTTATCATTTTGTTCTTTCTGTGCCTTTTTAGGGCAGTTCGCAGAGATATGTCCATGTTCCCTGCATCCAAAACACCTCCCCTCTCTGATGAAGCTAGCTCTCTCCTTAGGAGTAAGCTTTGGTCGTGCATCCTTTTTCTCTGGATTTCCCTTTTTCTTTCTACTTTCATTCCCAAAAGTCTGTTCGTCTCGTTGTGTCATGGCATGATCTGTGGCGTAGGTCAGACTGCCAGAGTGAATAGCAAAGCCCCACTTCGCATGACTCATCAACTCCTGAATAGAAAATGACTTCTGCTTGAAGCAGTGATCTCGGATCTCTGTAGGTAGACCCAAGGTGAACCGTTCAATCTATTCTCTGAACGAGATCTTCTTGAATGAAGAGGCGGGTAGAAAAGAGCTCCAGAATCTTTCACAGTAAGCATTGATTGTATCTTTCTTGGTCATCCGAAGATGGTTTCAAGCAACTCGTACATCTCATTCATATTCTTGCGTCAACCAAGAAGAAATAAAAAGCTTCTTAAATTTCATCCATTTAACTAGCGCAGTCTTGTTTAAAAGAAGCGTGGACCACCAAGTACGAGTATTCTCCTTAAAGTAAGAGGTAGCTCTCCGAATCTTGGAGTGCTCTGAATAGCGTCCTCCCGCGAAAGTGATGACAAACTGCTGTATAAAAGACAAAGCCTTCGAAGCATTTGAGTATCCTAAAAAAGTATCAAACTTGATTGAGTGGTCACCTTCCTTAAATTCTCAGACTTTCTTGCTTTTATCTTCGACAAAGTCATACTAGGTGGCTTTGTAAAAATTCTTCTTGTTCGCATAAAAGTTTCCGTCATCGGAATCTGAGCTGGCTGTAAACGAGTCCTCAGTAGAACTATCAGTCTCTGGGCGAGATTTAGCCTTCTTTGCCTTTTTCTTGCCCTTTCCGAAGCTTTGTTTCTTGCTTCGCTTTTTACCTTTTCTGTCTTCTTCGCTCGAATCTAAAGAGCTAGAAGAACTCTCAGAAGAATAAGAAGAAGAAGAACTGGGTACTCCTTCAAATAGAACACGCTTCTTCTGTTTCTTTGCCTTGTCAAAAGTCGACTGACGACCCAAATATCCCAGGAAGTCAATGCTTTTCTTCTTCTTTTTGCCGTGCTTTTTGGCTTTCTTTTGCACGTCAAAAAGCTTAGCAATCCGTGCATCAACCACCTCTTGTAATTCCTTCTCTGAATACTATTTGTGATCAGAAGGTTTCTTGAGAGCGGGTTTCAGGGGTGGTGTAGTGGTTTTTTGCCACTATGCATGCACTTCCCGAAAAGAAGTCTCGCTCATATATTTTGCCAATTTCGGATCCTCCGCAAAACTGAGCATCATCTTTGTTGCATCACCAATCAATTGACGACGCTTCATCTCTCTTTGCTCCGCGTGAGTAGGCCGAGGCGGGCCATACTCTTTGCCGGAATCTTCGTTGTGATCCCTGCCTGCCTCTCCAGATGTAGAGGGAGTCGACTGATCCTTGCGTGAAGCCATAGGTGCTGCGGAAAAAAAATTGGGGATCGGATTTCCCGTAGAAGAGAAATCGGTCATGCTCTGATACCACTGTAACAGACTTGGACACTCCAAGTCAAGAATCAATCGCGACAGCACCAAATAACCACTTCAAAACAATTCATAGATCACAATAGATTTGCATTGGCCCGCGGCGGCACTGGCCCGGCGGAGTTCCGTGCCTAGAGATATTGGCCCCAAAGACTGGCGCCCCTTTCGGTATTTCTTTATGTATTAATCAATCATCAAAGTACAAGAGAGCGGTTAGGGTTTCACTCTCAGACTCTGCGTCTAGATGCTCTGAGAAGTGAGGCCCTCACCGCATATAAAAAAGGTTACAAGGGATGCCCATAAGCAAAGCCCCAAAAAGCTTTCAGTTCAAAAAGCAATCTCCCTCTCTCTCAAGAGAGCAATTAAAATAAATCATATTCTCTCTTTCTCTCAAAGCGTAGCAAAAAGCTGGGATTTGCGTCGCTAAAAAAAACCCAAAAAAAAAAAATCCCACCTCCGTGATTTCCAGAAATATCCGTACACTGCTGCCACGTGGCATGGCCGCCTACTTTTAGGGTTTCCAGCCATTTTAGGGTTTTAGCCAGCAGTTAGGATTAGGGTTTCCAGAAATTAGGGTTTTTGCAAAATTAGGGTTTTTGGCAGAAATTAGGGTTTCTGCTGTCGATAGCCACGTCATCACTTTGTGACACTAGAGGCCTCTCCATACATCTCCATCCATCAATACTACCAGATCTGCCCTAGTGGTCCACTGAGGGCCCCCAAATCTGAACCCCATAGAGCATAGCTGAAGCCACTAGAGTGTCAAAAAGCCACAGTTTTGTTCGAGGTTCTTGAAACTGAACCTGCAAAGACATCTTCTCCAAACCTCCCAAGGCTGCATAAGCTCTCGTCTATCTAGTCTCTGGTCTATCTAGTCTCTGCTGCTCTCCTCATTAGGGCCAATTTGGATGAAATAGAGTTGTTTAGGGTTTCTGTATTCTTGATCTAAGGGTCAAGGGGGAGCCACTTTTCCAAATGGCACTTTTGTACACGTGTCAAGATCTCCTTCACTTGCTTTGGAATATATTTTGCACTATATTAGCCATAACTTGTGCATATTAACTCCAAATTTAGTGCTCAAATGGTCCATGGATGGCGCTTGATGAGCTCTATCCAATGAGTACCCATGTTGAATAGTTTTGGTAAGATCTTCATGGTCTTTAGGTTTCCCCTTTTTGGATCCTTACACAGGCCTTTTTTCATCCAAATTGGCCCTAATGCAATGAAAATGCCGATCCACACTGAAGACTACCCCAAGATAGGTGTATGCATCTATATACTCCACCATCTCCTGGTCATATGTAAAAGTCGGTGCTCACCTACTGACCCACTGTGGTGTGGTGTTAAACACCATAACCTTGGTTTTCCTAGGCTATTAGACAATCCACTATCGTGGGCAAATGTGTACAAGGCATCTAAATGACGTTGCATCCCCTCCAGAGAGTCGGAAATCAGCACCATACCATTAGCATATAGCAATAGTGAGATCCATCTCCCTACCAGCTGTGCTCCTCTATCATCATCCCTCTCAATGTAGTCAGCAACCTCATCCACATACTTGCCAAATAGTGAGGAGATAGCAGGGAGCCCTGTTTCACCCCAATAGTGGAGTGAACCAAATCAGAAATCCCCTTTGGAGTGCATACATGCCCCACTACTGACTTGTGTAGAACCATGATCCCCCAAATCAGCTCTTTTAAAACCCCCATCTCTTGCAGTCTGCGCATCAATCTAGCTCTGGGCACTGTATCGAAGGCTTTGCAAAAGTCCACAAAGCAACAATAGAGCTGTCTCCCACGTGATCTCCCCTCCTCAATAATGGCTCTGAGTGTCAAAATATCATCAAACCTCTCCTAAAACCTGCCTGTCTTGCTGCCCGTACACCCTCTCTCTCTGCCCATCTTCTCAACTGCGCAAGGATGGATGCATACAACTATGCCAATGTGTGTCCAATTATGATAATGCGGTAGTTTCCAGGCTCCATAGGGTCCCCTAACTTGAAGATGGGTACAATCGTGGACAAACTCCAAGTATCAGGTAGGCCCTCGCTCATGGCACGGTTGAACATCACTGCTAGAAGCTCTGCAAGCAAATCTTTGGCATGTATAAAATGCTCTACTACCAGGCCATCATGATCATATGCTCTCCTAGTCTTCAACCTATCAATGGCTTTCTTTACCATCTCGGCGATAAAGAAAGCACATGTGTGTGGGCATGGCTCTGGCGGATCTGGAAGAGGTGGGTGCCTGGAGACGATGTAGAGAGATGATGCATACTAACCCCATACCTCCGTAGAAGTGATAACCGGTGGGGGGGGGAGTGCTCATGGAAGAATCACCTGTGTCGCCTCGCCTGAAACCTGGCTCAAAAACAACTGATATAAATCCTGCTCTAGCCGACCTAGAAACGCCCTCTTCTTTCATCGTATCAGACACCAAGAACCAATCCGTGACTGCCTGTGAGTAATGACACCTAGAAGTACCTCCCTTTGAAGTCGGGCCGAAATGAAATGAGAGAGAGAGAGAGAGAGAGAGAGAGAGAGAGAGAGAGAGAGAGAGAGAGAGAGAGAGAGAGAGAGAGAGAGAGAGAGAGAGAGAGAGAGAAATGAAATGAAATGAAATGTTATATTAACGTCTTCAAAAGGCCAGAGTGACCTATGAGACCAAACTGATACAAAAGTGGTGAATCTGTTACAATCTCTGAAAAGTTTGAAAGTGTGAAAATAAATGCGAAAAACTAAATACAAAGTATTAGATAAACTTCTTAGGAGCATTCTGGGTGTCTGGCTAGAATGCTTCTAATCCTCTGTTGTAGTCTCCTCCGGTGAAGTGTGCTCCTGCATCTCGGTCGTGGCCGTCTCGATTTCCTAAGCTCAATCGCCCTGTCAATGAGGGTGCCTTTGGTATGAATGTGGGTACTCCTTTGTGCTCGCTGCTGGCCTCTTGCTTCTCCTTCCATTCCTGCTTCTCTCGATCCGAAGAAATCTATGATCTGCGTCTGAGGCTGTAGTGCTCTTTGTCTTCTCATTAGATTATCCCTGTGCCGATGTAGTTCCAGTAGGTACAAGCCTAATCACCTTTGATCTTGGTATTGCATGACTCTATCTAGAGGTCCAAAGCCTTCTTTGAATAGGCAATGGAAACGCCCACGTATCTCATAGTATACGGTGCAATGGCATATGTAGTGTAATTCTGTCTCCGGCTCCATTCCGCATAACTTGCAAATTCTGCTCTCAGGTGGGATTCCCCTAAATCTGCCAAATTCAATTTCCAGCTGGTGTGAGGATGTACGAATCTGACCAATAGCACATCTCAAACCATGAGACAGGTGGGTATCCATGTAGCTCGGGCGAATCACAAAACCATCTTCAGATAGCTCTAGGAAGTTTTCGCCATCTTCGTGCCCAATTCTTGTGTAGGGTCTACCCATGTCGTCTTAGTGTCTAACTGTATAAGATCCTAGCGGATGATTTTATTAATCTCCATTCGTGTGATTGCCAGTGATGGAGCCTCAAGAGAGTATTGGAAGGGGGGTAATCTTTCTATACTGAACCCGTCTCACTGAAACCACGAGGACAGTTGCGCATGCCAGCATGATGTATCTCTTTTCATTGCTAATTGTCGAGAGGATTCGAGGGCCAATCTAGTATATTGGCAAGTATTTGTATCCCATAAACCATGTATAAAGGACACTGATCTGGTAAGAGCTTCAATTTCTATCAGAGGGGCAGCTAGTTCCGCTCGGGTAATCGCATGTGGTATGGAGGCCTTGGCTCTAATTATTCGGGAAATCATAGATACCAAAGGTCTCTCCATTGACTTCCAATTATCCTGATCCACAGATGGAACCCAAAATTGGACCCCATAAAGCATAGCCAAAGCCACCACAGTATCAAAGAGCCAAAGTTTTGTTCGTGGTTCCTGAAACTGCACTTGTGAACACATCCTCTCCAACCCTCCCAAGGCCGCAGAGGCTCTGGACAATCTAGCATCCGCTGCTTTCTTAAGAGTATTCTTCCGGTCCTGTAAATACCACACCAAGGTATGTGTATGCATCTATGTACTCTACTGTATCCTGGCCATATGCAAATGTAGGTGCCGATCTCCTAACCCACCGCGGTGTGGTGTTAAACACCATAACCTTGGTTTTACCCAAATTTACCGACAGTCCGCTGTCCTCTACGAATTTATGTAATGCATCTAACTGCCTCTGCATTCCATCTGGTGATTCTTCTATCAATATAATATCATCTGCATATAACAACAAAGGGATCCATGACCCTGCAAGTTGAGCACCTCTGTCACCCTCTCTATCAATGTAATCTGATACCTTATCTATATACATACCAAATAAAGTAGGGGACAATGGACATCCCTGCTTTACTCCAACGGTGGAATGAACAATATCGGAATCCCCTTCTGGAGTACGTACATAACCAGTTACTGACCCATATAAGGCCATGATCCCCCAAATAATCTCTTTGGGGACCCCTAACTCTTGCATTCTGCGCATCAATCTGGCCCTTGGTACTGTATCAAAAGCTTTCCGAAAATCCACAAAGCAACAATACATCCTTCTCCCGCTTGCTCTTCCTTCCTCAATAATGGCTCTGAGCGTAAGAATATGATCTAAAGTGGAATAAACCCTCCTGAATCCAGCTTGTCCTGTTGCCCTTATGTCCTCATTCTCTGCCCATCTACTCAATTTTTGTTCAAGAATGGATGCGTACAGTCGGGTCAATGTGTGACCTACCATAATGGTACGGTAGTTCCCGGGTATCATAGGATCTCTTGACTTGAAAATAGGTACGGTAGTAGATAATTTCTAAGATTCTGGTAATCCTTCACACATGAACCGATTAAACAGACGAGCAAGGACTTCTTAAAGTAGATCCCTGGCATGGATCAGATGTTCTGCTACTAAACCATCATGATCATATGCTCTTCTTGTCTTCATCTTATCAATGGATTTTTTCACCATTTTCGTAGTAAAGAAAGTACTAGTAGCAGGGCATGGCTCTAGCGAATCTGGTAATGGAGGCTGTCCAGATACCATATATAATGATGTTTCATATTGACCCCAAATCTCAAGAGAAGTAATTGTCGAAGGCAGTGAGTGCTCGTGAAATAAATGCCAAGCCTCTTGTGAGTCCTGACTCAAGAAGAGCTGATATAAATCCTTCTCTAGTTTGTCTAAAAATTGCCCTTTTCTTGCGACGTACTATACGCCGAAGAGCAATCCGCGACTGCTTATACGTGATGATCCCAAGTGTAAGCTCTTTCTAGACCTGGGTTCTCGTCTCTCTGCAGTCCTCGTCATACCAACTGTTTTGAGGCATGTTCCCAGATCCTCTCTTCTGATCAAGTTGAGTATGTGGGTATGCCTCTTGTCCTGCTCCATGTAGTATCTCTGTTAACTGAGAAGTAATCTCCTCTACAGTATATACTGGCTCGGCTGCCCACATCCTATTATAGATCTTTTCCACATAGACTGAATCAGTCTCTGGCGTGAAAGTATATCTTGTGTGTGTCTTCTTCCTTGGTACTTGAGAGGCATTGTATTGGAAGGAGATTGATAAGGTCAAGAGAGCATGATCCACTGCAATCCCAACCGGTCTGGGTCCCACCTTAAAGTCCTCGATACTAGAAATAAAGCTTGGTGAAGTCATGACATAATCCACTGTACTGGCCCCATGCTTGTGCGGGAAGTATGTGAATCCCCCAGATAAAGGGAAATTCTCTAGACCATTAAGTATGGCCAAACCATGTGTAGTTTCCATTTCCATGAGATGTCTCCCATATTCAGTGTGTTCTTTATCCTGTGAGTTTCTAGTAAGCCCCTCCTGTGATAAATCCACTTCTCTGAGCATTTCCTCAGAAGTATCATAGAATACTGCTTGATAGTTGGCCGTTTTGGCATTAAAGTCTCCTAAGATAACGATGTCTCCATCTCTAGAGAACTCCCATATGTCATTATTCAATATGGAGAAAGGGGACTGTCCTATAGGTGAGGAGTAGACTGATGTACTTGGAGGGAAGTAGCATATAGCGATATATAGAAATCTACCTTTCTCGGCTCTCATTCTCACCCACATATCCCTTGCTTGTTCATCTTTCCTGATAATCTGTAGTAGTGGTTTCAGCTTCTCTTTAAATAAGACTGCTACTCCTCCTGAACCTCGGCTACCCCGCAGAGATCTCTTGTCTGGTCGACCAGCTGTTTCCCATAAATACCCCTTTTACATGTGGCATAAGCTGTCCCGGTATCTGGTGTGTCTCTGAGTAGAAAACTATGTCTCTGTCCCTAAAGCTGTCTTCAAAGGCACCTACATCTAGCCTATATGATCCATTACAATTCCACGTTGCTATCCAGAGCGTTGTCCCATAGGTCTCGCACCGTCATGATGAGCGCTTTTCTAGAACCACTACTTTCCGTCCTCTATAAAAGGCGATTTTTCCCTTTTCTCTTGCTGCCCTGATCTCTGGCATCAACTCTTGCATGCGTGCCACTTGTGCCAATGTAAGGTCATATCCCAGGAAAATACCGGTTTTCTTAAGAGTTGGCCTCTTCTTTAGAAATTCTTTCCTTATTTCTATATTTGGGAAGCGGAGAATAAGTGCCCTATCCTTTACGTTTCCCTTCTCGTCGATTCCTTTCTTGCCCACTCTCCATGCACTTGTGTGAGTAGGCTCTGTGATGCCCATGCGTTGTAGCAGTTCCCTCACTTCTTCATCTACATTCTCTTTGTCTCCTGTGACCCGCACATGCGGAGCCCGATTCTTCCTTTTCTGCTCTTCCTCAATGGTCATATTAATAATGGTGGAGGTAGGTGTGATCTTAGGCATCTGGGCCTTTCCTTTCTTCGCATCCTCAATCCATTTCTCTGCTTCATCAACCTTTTCTTGTGTCTTAACAAGACGTTCCGCCCATGAAGATGCCGTTTTTGATTTCTGTTCATCTCCTTCCCGTAGAGCTTTCATCTGATACTTCATGTCCTTGAGCTCCTTGAGCACGGAAGGTTGGTCGTCTCCCTTCTCCTTAGTTGCAGATTTGCAAGCCGCAAGTTCTCCTTTTAGCTCCTCGATTATTGCATCTTTTTCCCCCATGTGCTTTTCCATATTTGTTCTCCATGCTTCAAAACTTGCTACTGCGTCATCGAGTTTCTTTTGCATAACGCATTCTGTTACATTTACTTCGGCCTTGATTAGGTTTCGTAATTCCGTTTTCACGATCTGAATTTCCTCATTCTGTATCCCCCGGATCTCTCTCCTTAGTTCTCTCATACATGGAGTTTCTGTAGCTCTCAGCGTTCGCGTGCATTTCCTTCCTGATGTCATCCCTCATATAGTTTAGCTCTGATTTGAGCATCACCTGGACCTTCTCCATCATTAGCTCATGATGTATCCTGGAGGTTTTCCCGACTCGTAAGGATCCTGGTGATAGTACAGTATCTCTGTTTCTCCGTTTGAAAGTAGCCGTCGTTTCTTTTGGGGTGGTGTACCTATCTACACCCGGGCCTTCCCCTTCGGTAGGCGGATCCATCGAACCCGAGCCACAAATGTGGGGTAGGGTACTAGGGTGAGGGACTGAGAGTAAGGCGAACTTAAAAGTTTATTTTAAAAGCTTGAAAGCCTTTAAACTTTAAAAGTTTATTTCAAAGCTTAAAGGCCTTTAAACTTTAACGTAGGAGATCTTTGTCTTTCTACGTGTAGATGAAGGAGGGGTGCCGGGGACTTGCTACGCATAGGAAGTCCTTCTACGCGTAGAAGGAGAGGGCTTGTGTGCAAACAATTCACGCGCTGGGCTGTACGCACAGACGCAGGCACAGACCCACACCCACTGCAGTGCGAGAGTATTGCACCTGCTGTGCGCCACCTAAGGCTGTCTTCGCACGCTATTTCAAGCTAGTAACCACTGCGCCTACTAGCCTCTTCACATTGCTGAAGACCGGCTGACCACCAGCGCTGCCCTGCTGCCTTTGTCCCGCCACTCCAGAGTAAAGCAGGAGCTGTCGCACCAGCCTTTTGCACGAGAGAGAGAGAGAGAGAGAGAGAGAGAGAGAGAGAGAGAGAGAGAGAGAGAGAGAGAGAAATGAAATGATATATTAACGTCTTCAAAAGGCCAAAATGACCTATGAGACCATCAGACAAAGTGGTGAATCTAATACAATGCCTGAAGTACAAGTACAAAAAAGTACTGGATGTAAAATGTGAAAATGAAGATGAAGTGTGAAATGTGAAATGTGAAATGTAGAATAGGCCCTCAATGACACTCTGGGTGTCGTGCTAGAATGCCTCTGATCCTCTGCTGGAGTCTCCGTTGATGGAGTGTGCTCCTGTGTCTCGGTCATGGTCGTCTCAATCTCCCGAGCTTAGTCGCGTTGTCAATGAGGGTGCCTCTGGCATCTATGCTGGTGGTTGGTCTCTTGACTCCCTCGATCCAAAGAAATTTGTGATCTGTCTCTGTGACTGTCGTCCTCCATGTCTCCTCAGCAGACTATCTCTATGTCGATGTAGCTCAAGTAGATATAAGCCAAGGCATCTCTGATCCTGATACCTCATGACTTTATCTAGGGTTCCAAAACCCTCCCTGAATAAGCAATGGAAGCGCCCTCGTATCTCATAATACACAGTGCAGTGGCATATGTAGTGTAGCTCTGTCTCTGGCTCTCTATCGCATAGTTGGCATATCCTATCCTCCGGTGGTATCCCTCTGAATCTACCCATCTCAATCTCAAGCTGGTGTGAGGATGTGCGAATCTGACCAATAGCACATCGCAAACCATGAGACAAATGAGTGTCCATGTAGCTCGGACGAATCACAAACCCATCTCCCGAAAGTTGGAGAAGATGCTCTTTGTAGAAAGCCATCTTCGTGCCCAACTCCTGCATCGGCTCTACCCATGTCCTCTTGTTGTCCAACTGTATAAGATCCTGACGAATGAGTCTAGTGATCTCCGTCCGTGTGACTGGAAGTGAGGGTGCATCCAGAGAATACTAAAAAGGAGGCAGTCTATCCATGCTGAGACCATGCCTCTGAAACCATGAGGTCATCTGCGCATACCAACTGTTAGACCAGCAGGTAGACAGACATGCGAATAACCTCCCAACCATCCTATATATAGGCCCCTGGCCCTCTTCCATATATAGACCCCTTTACTGCATGTGTGTCCGGCACATTGCCTGGGCCGTGCCCGTCTAGTCCTACCCTTGGCATGACATTACTCCCCCCTTGGAGAAGCGTTTTCGTCCTCGAAAACACAAGTGATGGTATCTTCATAAGAACACTAATATTTTCCACCGTGGTATCCCTCATGGATCCAACGGTTCGTTGAATCGGAACCCGGTGCATTGGGAGTTTCAATGAAATCAAGAGTAACATCTTGATTTTCTACATTGTTGTCCCTGTGCAACCGTCTTGGTTAACCGTCTCATAATCAAAAGAGCGTGAAGGCTCCATTTAGAACTCACTTGAGAATGCTAAACGAGTTATCACAACTAAGAGATGTTTAAATGCATACCCAGGTTTCAGACTTTCTGAAGGTACTAGAATGTGCAATATAACCTCGGCTCATCTTTCCATGAAAGTACTATGCTGACATATTCATCAGCAGCAACCAAGTCCTTGACTTGCGGTGGTTTCTTGCCAATAGTCAACCTCATCCAAACTGATGATTAAGGTTGATAACTTAAGAATAACAGGCAGAAGAACTAGCTGTAACATGACTTTCATCATATGAAACAAACTCCAAACCAGAAAGGTAACCGATCTAGTTGTTTCACTTCTTGCTTAACGTATGCACTTAGCATATCCTTTAGCGTGCTTTACTAACGTATGCACTTTGCATATCCTTTAGTACCAAATAGAATGCTTGTAAGCTGCCCATCCTACGCGGGATGAATAGCAACAGTAAGAGTGAGATGCTTTCCCCCAACCACTTACAGACAGTCGCCCACGACTGACGACAAACGAGGACTCAATCATTGAGTATCCAGCCATATACTCGATATGGAATGGAGACAACCAACTAGGTTGAAAACAAATTGGAGTTTCAAGCAGCCAATCACAAGTACCCATACTCAGCCATCACCTTGTATGGTAGGGTGTAAACTCATACTAAAGCTGCAAGAGAGATTGCACTGGCAGTGCAAAAAATTGCAGAAACAATAATGTCCATGAAGTTGCATGCCGCTCCGAATAAATTTGTGTTAAACACTAGGGCCCATAACACCTAGTGTGCATGCATTTAACACAAACATATCCGAACCGCAATTCCATGACGAGACTTTGGACCATAACAGAATGTGACAATCCGGTCACACCTAGGTACCAACCATGAGACATTCTCATGGACATAGCATACTTAGCTATCTGTAGAAACAACCCTCCGTTAAGGTGGTTTCACAGCACTTGTAATCGTAACAAGTTTGTACTTAGTACCCGACAATTTCTGGCCACTAAAATTGCTCCTGATACTGTGTGCTCAAAATGGTCGAATCCATGGATGCGACCAGCACCTAGGGACTTCGTCGCGACACATTGTTAGATAGTTGGCGTCAGTGTCAGTCCCAGAGACTCATATTCTCCACATGTGGAATATGTCTCAAACAAGGATATCAAGAAAAGAGACATCCATCAAGTACGAGCTGGTACTTGTGTGTGGAGGTAACTACAAACACTCTGCGACAAGAGTGAGAGGGACCCTCATTATCATACTCCACACTAGCTAAACTGAACTCCTTGAGTTTCTAGACCATGTTGTATCCCATGTGACAACATGTGCCAAATCGAACCCTACACTAGGTTCGTAACAACGTAATGTATAGTGGATACTATGGTCCAAAATACTCTGTTCCAACATGCCCTTTGCATGGCTTTGAAACATTCAAGCGTATTTATACGACTTGCAGTGGAAACCATGGGTGTTGCCTACGCAATCCAACCCCTTTGGTTAACATCGACGTAGTCAAACCCCTTGGTAAAACCCTTTGTAGAAACTGCTCAACTAGCAAGTAACGGTAACCAACATAGTTAACCGTGTATATAATGATTGGAATCAACTCAAAAAGTTGAATTTGTTCGCTACCGCGTGGTAGATTGCAGAATTCTTTCCTTGAAAGTCTAACTGGGAGAGATCAAACTGTGATCCTCAAGGTAGATCAACTGTGATCCTCAATGCCTATGGGGTGATGTAGCAGTCACCCGTCGGATCGTACCCCAAAACAATATAGACACTCTGTAGTGCTATAGAGAGAGCAGGAAATCCACACAAGTGAACTGCCTAGCTCTTGTGGACAGCCATGCTGTCTGAACTGATTGCTGTATCTATACTTCCTTGTAGAGATCAGCGGCTGTGAGTTGAAGATTATTAAAACTCAACGTGAGAGTCGTACATAAAAAATGTAGTGCCAAAATGACACCCTAAACATCCGTAATGACAAGACTCTTGCTTGTCCATTAATGTTGATGTGTACTTACCTGGGTAGATCTGTTCTTGAAAACAATCACCCAAAGAATGCCAATAGTTGGGTCTTACCCTTGGCCTGACATTGGCTCTTAGCCTGTGTGGCTCATAGCCCTTATGCAAATTAGTGTTCAAATGGATGAACCGATGAAGACTAATTTGAGTAGTATCTTAGCCACGTTTTAGCTGAGAGTTAGAGCACCTTGGCTCAGGCTGACTCATGAGCAAAACACGTATCAAAAGCTTCTTAGAAGATTTTCATTTTTTTCCCTTAAAGAGAGAGAGAACGAGAGAAGAAGAGCATGCTGGGCTGAGGAACTTTCCTTAAGTGTGTGCCCAAGCTGTGTGCTCTTACGCATCTTATGCCTGACTTGCAGCCTATCGTATAAGCATGCCATAATTTTCCGGTATGACTTGCTCATTGAGAGAGATAACACAAAAACACAACCACATCTTGATCTACCTGCCTTGCAGGGTCTTGATTGCATGAAAATGACTTAGCTTTGGCACTTTGCCTGTGAAATAAGTCCTAGATTTAGGTTCCATTTAGTGTTGTTGAGTGTTGATAGCAACCAACCCATCAGGTTCAACAGTCCATCACGTAGTCTGTCCGTGACAGAGTTGCGAGTGCGAGAGCGGAAGCATAAAGCATGAAGTGGTGGAATCCATGCCACCTGCAGCATGCCTTGCATGCAAAAGCGTAAGCCCTTGGCTACTATGACGGTTTCAAACGTGAGAGCCACAACCATAAGTGCCTTGCACAGTTTAAACTGGTAGGGATTGTGTGAGTGAATATTCCCTAATTTGCTAGCTCCCTAAACCTGTGTGCCAATGCCGTTGACTCCAAGTCATTGGGCAGTACCTTGGCACAAGGGAGAAGCCTTGCTTCATGTAAAATTGCCAAAGCACTTTGCTTTGCACAATGACAGTAATTGCCAAGCAAAGTGTAAACATGGAAAAAACAAGAAAAACTTCAACTTGGCTAACCTGGTTGTTACTGTAACCAGTTGTCCCGAGATTCCATGGAAGAAAACTCGCTCAAATGTAGCACATAACCATCTCTGTTGTGCAAAAGAGAGTGGGCCTATGTATCATATACACGCCCTGAAATATCCTGTAGGCATATAGAGAAATTCACCAAGGGCATGTGCTCGTAGCAAACTCTACGACCCTCAACAAATCCAGTAATAGGCCATGCCTGTCTCCTTGAGATACTGAGAAACTAGCCCTTGGCCCGGCCTTTGAAGCAAAATGTAACCTGTGACGAGATTTTGTCTAGGGCCTGGGGCGCATCCGACAAGCCCACCCCCGCGGTGTTTCACTTTGGTCGGCACCTCGGCTTCCCTCACCTCAAGAGGCTCTGCACACGGGGTCCACTTCCTCGTCGCCTCGGCTTGGCAGGGGTTCATGCACACACTGTGTGCCTCGTCCCCGGCTTGTGCAGGCTGCCTCTTCCACGGCCCTCCTCTTGCATGCTTCATGCACGGCGCCCATCTCCTTCCTCCTTCTCGGCTTGGGACAGCTGCCCTCCATAATCGTGAGAGAGAGAGATTCCGGGAGAGAGGGAGAGAGAGAGAGAGTACATGCCTAGAGAAGAGAACCATGCCATCTTTCTCCGCCATGGCTCCACCCTCCTTCCTCCTCTCCACCTTGCTCTGATACCAATGTTAGACCAGCGGGTAGACAGACATGCGAATAACCTCCCAACCATCCTATATATAGGCCCCTGGCCCTCTTCCATATATAGACCCCTTTACTGCATGTGTGTCCGGCACATTGCCTGGGCCGTGCCCGTCTAGTCCTACCCTTGGCATGACACCAACATGATGTGTCTCCCTGCATTGCTAAGTGTCTCCCTGCATCACTAACTGTCTAGAGGACTCAAGAGCCAATCTAGTATATCTACCTCTATGTGTATCCCATAGACTGCATAAAGGACACTGATCTGGTAAGAGTATCAATCTCTATAGGAGGGGCGGCTACCTCTGCTCGAATAATCACATGTGGTACGGAGGCCTTGGCTCTAATCATCCGGGATATCACAAATACCGAGGGTCTCTCCATGCTCCTCCAACTATCATGATTCACAGATGGTCCCCAAACCTGGACCCCATAAAGCATAGCTGAAGCAACCAAAGTATCAAAGAGCCATAGCTTTGTTCGTGGTTCTTGAAACTGAACCTGCGAACACTTCCTCTCTAGCCCTCCCAATGCCGCATAGGCTTTGGACAGTCTAGTCTCTGCTGCTTTTCCTCAGAGTAAACATCGGTCTCGTGAATACCACCCCCAGATATGTATATGCATCTGTGTACTCCACAGTGTCCTGACCATATACGAGTGTAGGTGCCGATCTCTTGACCCACTGTGGTGTGGTGTTAAACACCATAACCTTGGTTTTACCAAGGTTTATAGACAATCCACTATCCTCTACAAAGCTGTGCAGTGCATCCAACTGTCTCTGCATGCCCTCTGGTGACTCTGATATCAACATAATATCATCAACATATAATAATTCAAGAGGGGGGTATGTCACAAAGTGATGACGTGGCTACCGACAGCAAAAACCCTAATTTTTGCCAAAAACCCTATTTTTGCAAAAACCCTAATTTCTGGAAACCCTAATCCTAACTGCTGACTGAAACTTTAAAATGGCTGGAAACCCTAAAAGCAGGCGGCCATGCCACGTGTCAGTAGTGTACGGATATTTCCGGAAATCACGGAGGTGGAAGTTTTTTTTTTTTTGTTTTTTTTAGCGACGCAAATCCCAGCTTTTGCTACGCTTCGAGAGAAAGAGAGAATATGCTTTATTTTAATTGCTCTCTTGAGAGAGAGAGAGAGATTGCTTTTTGAACTGAAAGCTTTTTGGGGCTCTGCTTTTGGGCATCCCTTGTAACCTTTTTATATGCGGTGAGGGCCTCACTTCTCAGAGCATCTGGACGCAGAGTCTGAGAGTGAAACCCTAACCTCTCTCTTGTACTTTGATGATTGATTAATACATAAAGAAATACCGAAAGGGGCGCCAGTCTTTGGGGCCAATATCTCTAGGCACGGAACTCCGCAGGGCCACTGCAAATCTTTTGTGATCTGTGAATTGTTTTGAAGTGGTTATTTGGTGCTGTCACGATTGATTCTTGACTTGGAGTGTCCAAGTCTGTTACATCTAGTCTCTATGATCTCTCAGATGATTCGGGCAAAGGCCTCAGTTCCACATAGATTATTCGGGTTGAGCTAGCTGCCCCTCCTTTGGGGCCCTTACTAAATTAGTTTCCTTCATGTATAATTTGTGGGACCTTCCCAGAGACAAATATGCTCGGCTAGCACTTGAGTCACCCCGACAGCTAGCGTTAGAAGGGGACACAACATGTTGGTATGGGCAGATGACATCATGGTTTCAGTCACACGGCTTCAGCATCGATAGACTGCCTCCATTCCAGTACTCCTTGGATGCACCCTCCCTTTCTCTTGCACGGATGGAGACCACTAGACTTATACGTCAGGATTTGATTCAACTAGATACCAATACAGCCGGTACAAGAGTTGGGCACGAAGATGGCTTTCTATAGAGAGCATCTCCTCGAGCTAACAAAGGATGGATATGTGATCAGACTGGCCTATATGGACATTCATTTATCCTATGGGATACGATGTGCTATTGGTCAGATGTGCACATCATCGCATCAGCTAGAGATTGAGACTGGCAGATTTAGGAGAGTACCAGCAGAAGCCAGGATATGCCATTTGTGTCATATAGAGCCAAAGACAGAGTTACATCACATTTGTCATTGTCCGGTATACTATGAGATACAGGTTCGTTTCACTATTTCTTCAGAGAGGGCCTTGGACCATTGGCTAGAGTCATGAGATATCAGGATTAGAGATGCCTCGTGTTGTTTTTGCTAGAGTTGCGCAGACACAGGGAGAGTCTCTTGAGGAGACCAAGCAGTGGGAGACATTCACAGAAGGAGATCACTGACTTCTTTAGAGCAAGGACTCAGCAGTCAGATGAGCATGATTCACAACAGAAGTCAGAGCCAGTGAGCTTAGGAGAGCTAGACGCCCATGTCTACGAGGGCAACCACGACATCAACGGAGGCTCCATTAGAGGATTAAGACTATTCTAGCACGATATGGGAGACGCCTAGTACGACTATTTACAGAGGTGGAAATTGACGAATCTCTTCAGCGACCAATGCAATACTTTCTCGGACAACGCTCGATGCCAGGCATCCTCGGGCAAGGATGATGATGATGACAATTTTCATGCAGACGATTTGAGTCTTTTAGTTTTAGTTTTAGTCTTTTCACTTTAATTCATTTTATTTTTGTACACAGACATTGGATTAGATCCACAAGGATTGTATCAATTTGGTCTCATAGGTCATTTTGGCCTTTTGTAGACGTTTAATATAACATTTCATTTCATTTCTCTCTCTCTCTCTCTCTCTCTCTCTCTCTCTCTCTCTCTCTCTCTCTCTCTCTCTCTCTCTCTCTCTCTCTCTCTCTCACACACACACACACACACACACACACACACATGCATACACCTATCTTGGGGTAGTCTTTAGTGGACCGGTGTTTTCATTGAGGAGAGCAACAGAGACTAGACCGACGAGAGCTTATGCAGCCTTGGGAGGATTGGAAAAAGATGTGTTTGCACGTTCATTTTCAGAAACCTCGAACAAAGCTCTGTCTTTTTTGACTCTCTAGTGGCTTCAGCTATGCTTTACAAGGTTCAGATTTGGGACCCTCACTGGACCACCATGACAGATCTTGTAGCACTAATGTATGGAGAGGCCTCTAGTCTCTATGATCTCTCAGATGATTCGGGCTAAGACCTCAATGCCACATTATTCGAGCCGAGGTGCCCCCCTTCTCGTGATTGAGGCAATTACTAGATCAGTATCCTTCATGCGTACTTTATGGGACCTTTCCAAAGACAGATATGCTCCGCTAGCCCTTGAGTCATCCTGACAGCTAGCGCTACAAGGGGGATGCAGGATGTTGGTATATGGGTAGATGACATCATGGTTTCAGTTACATGGTTTTCGCATGGATAGAGTGCCTCCGTTCTGGGAAGCCAACGAGCTAGGATATCAAGAGCTCCAATCTGGAATGAGAAAACTGATTGTCCCTAGTGTAGCGTGGATAGTGTGTCGTGCTCTCTACAGTGGGTTCTCTTCAGTGCAATGTGCGTGACATCTCACTCAAAATAGAATGAAAAGATAGGAAACAACAGATAACATCAAATCAACACAGAGACACAGCAGCAGACCAGAACATATGGACTCGACTATCTTAAAGGAACCAGTACAGACTCTGGCGTGGTAGCACACTCAGCTCCAGCCCAAAACTCACGGGTACAATGGGGGTGTCGAGGCTCAGATGTGCAGGGATGCTGCAGACGTGCTATGTGTATAGAGTCCTACTCTAGACGACGACTTTAGACCATATATGAAGAAGATGATAATGATGACCCAACAGCTACTACTCATATGTCCCACCATAAAGAGCCACCAACGGCTCATAAATGTCAGCCATCTAAGTCTATCTCCAGACTGAGTGGTGGTGGTGACCTGGCCACGATGTCCACTAGACCACCGTCCGTATCCCTGCCACATGTCACTGGCCAACCCAGAGAGTCCGTCCAATGTGAACCAGACCAGACCAACTGTACTAACTGTGTGTCCTGTGAAAGTGACACTGTAGCCTACAAGTTGCCCGCCACAAGACCGCTCACCGTCTCGGTGAGAGGAATACTAAAAAACTGTGAAAGAAAACCACTAGTACCACGTTTGTATAATGGTGAGCTCCTGATTCTACGGAGCACCCAACTGAGTGGATATATGTATAAAGCAGAGCCCTTGTTTCAGATATACAACCTCACGATCCTGTTCCATGTAACATATCTCTCTGACCCCTCCAGGGATCACGATACAACTATAGTTCCTGCTTAATGTATCTACTACGATCTTTCTTGAAGTAGATGCTAGGCCCCAACCATGACCACACATGCCTCAAAAGTGGAGTTAAAAACACTTGGTCGTCTTGCAAACGCCTTAAGCCTTTGAATAGACAGGAACCCAGTATGATTGCTTAGTCCAAGAATTACAATCGGCAAAACAGAGGCTCCACAGCAAAGAGATATGCTCAATTTGGATCCAGTGCATCTTTATCCTCCATAACCATAGTGAGAGGAAAATGACCTGGTCCATGCTTGCATATGAACCTTGCAACAGCACAGCCATGGTAACTTTGAAGTGATTTTTTTAATTCTTTTCTATGAAGCTGCAAACTTGCTACCTGTCTCTTCTTCTTTGCAGAAGGAAGCTCAAGATTCTGCAAATCAGAAGGTGATTTTTCTTGTCTGAGGAAGAGAATGAAGTAGAGCGAGTGAGAGATGATATACCCTAAAATTAACGGAGGGAAGAACGGAAGTAGGGTATTTTTTGTGTTTTCTAGAATGAGCTGGCTCTAGCAAGCAGAGAGGAGCGAGCTATGGAGGGCTCTAACTTCTCCAGATCGAGAGCCAGAGAGGAAGAGAGAATGGGAGGGTAGAATGAGAGGGGGAAGGGAAGGGGGGAGAGGGGCGAGGCCAGGTGGGTAGGGGGACGAGGGGTGGGTAGGGGGTAGGTAGGGGGCGAGGGGTGGGAAGGGGGACGAGGGGTAGGGTGTGTAGGGGCGAGGGAAAGAGTGTAGGGGCAAGGGGGGTGTGAGTAAAGGCAAGGAGGGAGGGAGGGGGTAGTGAGGGGAGATGGCACTCAAGCAGAGAGATATCATGATCAAGGAATTCATCAAGCTTGAAATCAACCTTGTTTTTGTTGTATCCCGTCTTGAGGAAGCTTTGTGAAGGGAGTTTGCTAGACACAGAGGAGAGCTTTGTTCTGGTCGGAGAAGCAGACATCGATGGGGCTGATGTTGAAGGGGGGTGAACTCCTGTAGAGGAGATTTCTTTCTGCTTCTATGATTCTTCATAGGCTCACCAAATCCAAAGGCTACCAACAAGGGCGCATGGGGAGTAGCTTATGTGACCTTCAACCTCTGTGCTGGTTCAGGTGGCCTATTAGGTTTAGTTACTGTGGAAACATTGGATGAGGGTGTACCTCCAGGCAAGGAGTGAATAGAGACTCCATAAGAAGGCATAGATTTGGTAGTGTCCAACCACTCCAACAGATCCTCATCTGACCCGTCAGGGAGTACGCTGTTTTAATTCAAGCCTGGTTTCTAGGGACAAAGAACTATGTTGTACGACGGAATCCATGCCTCCTTCTAGGCGAATGGGTTGCATCGGGGAGCCAGGAGTATGCATCCACATGGCATCGTTTCCCCAATCATGAAGTGCTTTAGTGTGTCGCAGCCATGGTCTACCGATGAGAAAGGGAAATCCGCCCTCAACATGGGGAAGATGAACCACAACAAAATCCAAGTTAAAAAGTAAAGTCCTGTACCTGCAGAGGACCTTGTCTACTATTGCCACAGGATAGACAGTCCTCTGGTCTTCCAAAGTCACTGTAAAGGGAGCGGGCCGGGTAGGCTGGAGACCCAATGCCAACATAGTGAATTCGGGCATCAAGTTGATACCCGACCCACCGTCCACTATGACACCGGAGAAGTCGCGCCCTAGAATAGACGCGGTGAGACGAGGACTCCTGTAATCAGTGAGCGGAGCAGTGGGAAAGGAAATCATGTAGGACTCTAAGGGCTGCATATGTAGGTGCCCGCCACTATACCTTGCACCAGGATACAAAGATTGAATGATCTCAAGATAGTCTCTATTGTAGGCTTCTCTCTTTTTGATCAGTGCTCGCTCTGGTATCTTGAGCTTCTGCAAGTCGTCTACCGCTTCCATGAAGGCACCATCAATATCTGAGAGAAGAGATGTAGGTTGGCTCTTGGCACTTCCTGCTGGTTTGTCATCTATTAGGGGAGGTTGACTCATTTGTGTGACTGGAGATGAAAAAGTTGGACCGTCAGGGAGGCTGAGACCAAGAGCAGCTCTTTGTGCCCGTGTGAGCACACCAGCAGGCTCTTCCACCTGTTTCAACCCGTTTTGAGAGGCAACTACAAGAATGGAAGGCGAGGCCTGTGCAATGGTGCTTACTGTGATCAGGTTGATCTTTGGGAATGTAAACTCTTGCTGGTTCTGGCTTGTGCTTGTAGATGTGGATGCGCGTTATTTTGGGCAGTCCTTACTATAGTGATCCTTAGCTTCAGGGCAGTGTCGGCAAGGAGGGGACCCTTCTGGCAATGGACATTTGCTCTGATAATGTCCATACCCCCCGCACCTGTAGCACAAAATTGGCCTATTGGAGAGGCGGGGTGGTCTCGGCCCTTGGTGCATGGGGACGGATGCTGATGTGTAGAAGCTTTGGGGAACTGAGGGAGCATTAGCATCATAAAAGCTGAGAGATGCAAAGTTGTTGTGCATACCTTGCATAGGAGGTGTTGTCATAGAGGTGGCATAGGGTTTTGATGGCCATAGGGTGAAACCATGTTGGATACAGGTGTCAACCCTCGTTGAAGGTTGGGGGCGAGGCTCTGTTGTAGTTGTCGCATTCCCTTCAGATAATAGCACTCTTTGTCATCATGGCCATGTTTCTCGCAGAAATGGCAGTAAGCTCGAAGTGGGAAGTCCTGAGGAGGATGCCCTTGAGAGCGACAAGAGGTACACCACACCATTGGCACCTTAGTGTCTTGTTGTGCCCGGAGCTCTTCTAGCTCCTACTTGATTTGTTCTAAAGCCTCTTGCTGTGGAGATTTTTCCGGTCTAAGAGAGAAGGACCTCTCCTCTTGAAGTGCTCTTTGTAACTTCAGTGCTTCTAAATCCCTGCGTAAAGAAAACAAGGGGTCAAAGGGATTTTCCATGAGTGCTGAGGCAGTCTCCACCTGAAGGGGGTATTTGAATAGACTCCTTGCTCCTTCTATCATGGTAGTGGCCACTATAAACTCCTCCAGAGATGCTTCAGGTCGAACACTTTCGCGTAGTTTCTGCTGAGACATCTTTGGAAGAGCTTTCTCTGCCCACTTCTTGATCATAAATTCTCCTGGTTGCTGAGGAAGCTTGGCAACCAAAGACTTGGTTTTAGTCATGAGTTCTACAAAATTCTCCTCTAGTTGGAGCACCATGTTGGCCAACTCATCCAAAACCTTTTCTTGGAAGTCACCTGGCCTGAAGGCTGCACAAAATTGTTGTCTTAAAGCTGCCCAAATTGGAAAGCAATTGGGCCAGGGTCTCCTGGCAGTGGCTTGACATGTAAGCAATTTGTGACATCCCCCCTTCTTGAAAGAAAGTAATCGTTCGCGATTACCATATATTTGCAAAACAACTCAAGTTAGCTCAAAAATTTACAAGGGACATTCCTAGGTGTAGCAAGCTAGAGTGTCACTTTCACAGGACACACGGTTAGTACAATTGGTCTGGTCTAGTTCACACTAGATAGACTCTCTGGGCTGGGCAGTGACATGTGGCAGGGATACGGACGGTGATCTAGTGGACATCGTGGCTAGGTCACCACCACCACTCAGTTTGGAGGTAGACTTAGATGGCTGATATTTATGAGCCGTTGGTGGCTCTTTATGGTGGGACATATGAGTAGTAGCTGTTGGGTCATCATTATCATCTTCTTCATATATGGTCCAGCGTCGTCATCTAGAGTAGAGAGTCTATACACACAGCACGTTTGCAGCATCCCTGCACATCTGAGCCTCGACACCCCCATTGTACTCCTGAGTTCTGGCCTGGAGCTAAGTGTGCTACCACGCAAGAGTCTGTACTGGTTGCTTTGAGATAGTCGAGTCCGTATGTTCTGGTCTGCTGTTGTGTCTCTGTGTTGATTTGCTGTTATCTATTGTTTCCTGTGTTTTCGTTCTGCTTTGAGTGAGATGTCACGCACATTGCACTGAGGAGCACCCACTGTAGAGAGCACGACACACTATCCATGCTACAGGTGCTCTCATTTTGGCACGCCCGTTGGGACCTCAACTGAAGTCTCACTCTCTATTGAGGTACAAATCGAGGAGCCAGCTGGTTTACCTAGCCTTGTCTACTTCGCCTTTCCCAGTGCAGCCTGCTGGTCTGGTCCAGTTTCACCCTAGACAGCTTAGTCTAGCTGACATAGTCTCTCGCCCTGCTGGGCTGGTCCTCTCTCGCTCTGGTAATCAAACTCTCGTCTTGGTCTAGTCCTTCCTCGTCCCTAGTCTAGCCAGGCGGTCTAGTCACTCACCTTGGTCTAGTAGAGTCTAGACGGTGTTCAGCCAGTTAAAGGTCTTCTTGCCCAAAGCTTGGTTGGGTTTGTGGTTACTGCATGACACACACAAGGCGGTCATTAGAGCGTCAAAGCACACTACTGAGTCCTCTAAAGTACTACCACAGAAGGCATCAACCCCTGGTACCTAGTAGAAGTCCACCAACCCCATCACCCATACCTCCACATACGGCATCATCCATTCCTCCATCCGGTTCTACATCTTCCAGGTCACCTTCTTAAGTAAAGCCCTCTCCCATTTTGTTACAGCAAGCTATTGAGCAACAGGCTCGTGAGAGGCCATGGAGGAGTTGACCAGTGTTTTGGCCAAGGTAAACATCAAGTTTCCTACTTTCAAGGGACTCTGCTCAGAAGATGCAGACGACCATGCAGGGAGGTTTGTCTCTCTCTGTAGAGGTCGTGGTCTGATTGTGTGTCTTGCCTTGACCACAAGAAGTTCCTTATCAGCCTCTCAAGCTGGTTGACGCAAGAACTGGAGAAAATCAAGCAAGACATGATCTACCACATAGTAACCATCAGCATCTAGTTGGCCACCACAACCCTTCCAGCAAGAGAAAGCCGTGTTGAGCTCCAATGGAGCAGTTGCCTCTTGATGGAGAGGAGAGGAGCAACCTACTGCTCTGGAGATAGATCCTAACCAACCTGACAGCCCAAGTAGCCTATTGATTTCCTTGAAAGAATCCACCTAAAGCCCTCTCCAGGCGACAAATCGGGCATGGAAGCACTACCAACCCAGAAAGCCACTGTCTTTCGCCAGTTGGTTAATGCTCCCAATGCACAGTAGAACACCTCAAAAGCTAGCTGACACTTATGCAAGTTGGCCTCCCGCCCCTCCAAAAACATGCCTGAGTCATCAACAAACTCAATGTTCAAAAGGTGCTCTCCTCGAATAGGCAGTTGTAGACTACGCAAACCAACCTCCTACGAGGTCAAGAACCTGCTCATTGCCAAGAGAGATAGGAAGGGGGTAAGAGGGAAGCCCTATCGAACTGACTGTGTGAGCATGAATCATTCTGCTCCCCCCTTGCCAACAACACCTGGCTGTGTGCATGCATGTATAGAGCTGACACTCCCCTAATCCATGCATCTAAAAACCCCAACTGACGCATAATGCCCTCAAGACAACCCTATCAACTATGTCATATGCCTTCTCAAAATCGAGGAGTACCACAAGATCCTCTCCTTGGAGACGTGCGAGGGCAATCGCCTCTCAAAAGGTGAAGATGTTGTCAAGGATGTTATATTCCTTGGCAAAGCCCATCCGTTCTTAAACTCAGAGCCTTCACTAAGATTTTGTAGGCTGAGTTGAGAATGGTGATGGATTGCCACTGCCGTATCTCGTCTAAGGAACCTCCCTCCTTGGGGATAAGATAGATCAAACCCTCACTCATGCTGTCTGGCATCTCCTCAGTACTCCAAGAAGAAGCTGGGAGTCAAACCATCCTCCCCTCGGCAGCTATCCCTAGGAAGTGCCCTGAGGGCTTCCTGAAGCTCCTTTGGCTGAGGAGGACTCTCAAGTCTCTTGCACTTCTCCTCAATGATTAAACAAGGCAACTGGGCCCACACCTGCTCTCTGCATGTATCTCTACGCTCTGATTGTGGCTCGCAGCTGAAAGCAACTCCCAACAAAGTCGGTAGCAATTGTACGCATGTCCTCAGGCTTTATGGCAATAGACCCATCGGGCCTCCTTAACTGGCAAACATTGTTGTGCACGCATGGCGAGGACCCACAATCTCAAAGAACTCACGAGCAACTTTGTCATCCCATCCCAGTCCACTAAGATGCTTGACAATGGAAGGCAAACTCCTGGGCGCCGCTCCTCTATAGTGATCAGCTCCTGCTGAGCCTGCTACATCTCCATCCAAAGGGCTGCTTGGGTGACGCTCCTACATCCTCTGTAAGGAAACAATGCCCGGTCGCAATGCCCGGTTGGAGCTGCTTCTCCTCCTCCCTAATCGTAGCTAACCGAGTAGTAGACTCCTAGAAGAAGAAGCGACTAAGCTCCACAAGGCCAGCGACCGCTCTAGCAATAGGATCCCCCTGTGAGTCCATACTCGCTGTCCAAAGCACCACAACTTGTTCTCCGAGATCTGTATCCAACAAAATCCTCTCTGAAATGAATAGCATGACATTCCCACTCCTCTGTCTATCTGACACAGTAAGAATCACTGGCCCATGATCAGAAAAAGTAGTTCCTGCCAAAATGTATACTGAACCACCCATGTCACAAATGTGATCACTAGTACAGAAACGATCTATCCGCGATAGATTCACTTCCCCCACTCTGCGGTCAGACCGAGATAAAGAGAGGCTCTGAGGGCCGTACAAAGCCTGCATGTTCCAAACATCCGAAATTCTTAAAGTTGTACATAGGCACTCCCAAGCAGCCAGCGCATCCCGTGAACTGTAACATGGCTGCCTCCAATCCTATCTGAGGGTTCCTCTGCATGAGGCATGCTTGGCAGCCGAGGTGGAGTCTAATCCTTTAAATGGAAAGAGGCAATGAGGTTGTAATTTGTGAGTCAACAGCTTACACTTTGACTCACAGCTTACACCTATATCATGTTGGCACCCTCTCCTCTTCATTTGGATGAGACTGATATTTCTAGCTCCGTGGGAAAAATATTGTGATGGTGGTGGTCTAGAGCACAGGTCCAAGCTCCCCAGTTTCAAATGAAAATATCTTTATTCGGGTGCGAGGAAATTTCAAAGTGCCTATCATCCTTCAATAGTTTTGCATCTATGTAAGATCTATATAGCTTGATAAATCTGTTCCATCTGGATAGTGATGGCGTCCTCCATTAATTTTCCATAGAGTATCCCTTTTGAATGAAAGGGGACCATCTGTATGTTTGATTTTATTCACTGGTAGGCCACATTGGTGCCTGAGATGCAATACAATGGGGTGCCTAGTGAGAGATTGTCAAAGGGTACCATGGTGATAGCTTGGCTCCAAAGTGGATAGATCTTCTAGAGCCCAAATCAGAGGTCGTCAACATATTCATTTATAGAATTAGTGTGAGAGCCCTGATCACCCACCAGAGAGACAGGGAGATTGATAAAGTTAGCAGCAGCAGCAGACTGCGAGGCAAAAGCAAAGACAGAGATAAACAACTGGGGACAGCCTATCCTTGTGCACCGTGGGAGCAAAAGGACACTTACAGATAGTGGTGAGTAGCCCTCTGAAGGCCAGCGGATAGGACACTAGAGGAGTCTTTTGAGTTTGCAGCTTTCCTTGGTTCCACAATGTGAATGTGGAAGAAGGAAGACCTAAATTATCCTCCAATCGAAACAACATGGGGAGACACCGAAAAGGCGAAGTATACGACCATATCAGTCCCCCCATCACATCATCAAACTGCTCTCTAATGTGAATAAAATATTTGTATCCCAAAAGTGCCTAAACATGTGATGAAACGAGGGCTCTTCGATCATAGAGGACTCTCCAGGGTGGTCAGGTGCGTCTTGAACATAAACCTATGCATTAAAGCTATGGAAGGTTGAAACATGTCTTTTGATAAGATATAAGTAATAGGTTGATATGCAGAATGTCAGCTTTAGGCTGCACCTCTATAAATCTCCATCGACCATGGGCGAAAAAACGTGCAGGCAAGCGCATAGGGCAGTTCCCCACAGTGAGCTGTGATATTTTCACCTAGCCCTAGAGATTTAGGTAGGTGAGCCATGAGAAATCGGTGGAGGATCAAGGATTCTCCATGAAAGGAACCGTAGTAATCGCATTGAAAGTATTTCTGATGTCCTCCCTGAAGCGTCTCAGACATGCAATTCAATTCATTTAAATCCTCTAAATAGAAGAGAAGGGTCTTATGACATTTTGTGCAAGATTTATCATCATTCTAACAAGGTCTCAATCTTCTCCTGGTATTGCTTTTTTCAATTCTCTTGAATGTTTATGTTGAAGGTAGAACAAATCAACATCAAGCAGTTACCGGAAATTGCAGGAGTTAGAATGCCATCCCCAATGACCATGCATGTACCAAAGAGAACAAGGAGCACTAAAGCGCTTTGCCGGTACTCTTTCGCTTCCAGCCATCTTCTCGTCTTTCCTGCCACCGAGTCTTTATCAAACCTCTCTCTACTGTAAGTGGTTAATTTCTGATCAGTTGGGTGCTGGTTTGTGATTGCATGAATCTTCGCATTGCGACATATCAACGAATATAATGCGAATGTGCCACCTGCAGAGTACCACAGCTAATTATTACCTGGTTTTGTTTTATCTTTTCATTGAAGCTATATTCAGGGGTGACTGAAAGAGTTTGCAACCATACAATTGACTGGCAGTTATTAAACTGCTATTTATTACATGACTGGCAATTATTACACACCTTCTCCATTGTCATTTGCTCTCATCACAAAGAATGTGTACTTGATGAGTGGGATCAAAGTGAGTGAGTAGATGATGCATGAGAGGACCCCCATCAGACTTCTTTCATCTGGTATGCCGTCAGAAAACGTGCTATGGAACACGTAGAGGGGCGACGTCCCAAGGTCTCCGTAAACAACACCCAGGCTCTGGAATGCCAAGCTCAGAATTGCAAGGGATGATGTCACCTGCAATTCATCATGATGATTATGGATAGGGCATCACAGAGATGATAATAATGCTCACTGTACTTTAATGAGCATATTATTGATTTTTTATATCATTTTTAAGCTCTTAACAGGATGATAAGGTAATAATTGTTTCTCTAATGAGCACATTGATTTTGAAGAAAGTTTAATTAATACTTAATGAATTGTCAGCCATAAGGTTTAATGCATCCTCTGAAGAAATACATTCTTTAATTAATCAACATGTAAAATTGAAAGACATGAAGGTGAAGGGTATGAACTCTGACCCTTGATGCTCTCAGCCCATGCACTTGGGCAGCTTCGACATCCAATGAATGGTCCAGCGTCTGGTTAAGCTTCCACATCTTCCCCATTTCGGTTCCGGTTCCAATCAAATCATCGTCAAAAGAGTCCATATTTAATATCCAATTTGCAACATCAAAATATCCTCCCGTTGAATCACAGCTAAGGGAATCTTCCCTCCCAATAGTTCATGCTCTCTTTTCTCTGTGAATGGAAAGCAGAGAGATTTTACATGGTCCCTTTCTCTATTAATGGTGCTCAGGGAGGGATAGAACAGAAGACGAGAGCGGCTATGCGATGGGAATCGGAAGAATTTCTACGAAGAAGATGACGATGCTGAGCGGAGCGAAAGCTAGCCTGTGCTGCTAGTGGTGGAAAGGAGAAGCTAGTGGCCAGCAGCATTTTGGAATAACAAAAAGAGATAATAAAAAGACTTCTGGGAAAAGCCCACATGCTCAGATGAGCCTCTACTGTAGTTTGAAAGGGGTGTAGGAGACAAGTACAGGTGCTCAATTGCCACAAGTGAAGAATTTAGAAGAGTAGGGATAGAATCAAGTGTTTACACCAAGGTAATCGACTAATCAGAAGCCAATTCAATGAATAATAGGAGGACTTCTTCTTGTTGGGATGATTGAAGTATTTCTACATTTTTTGCGCTCTTTCCAAGGTCTGCATGGAGATGGGTACATCTGATTAGCCTGCTTAAGAGGGTCTTTTCAAAAGTTGAATAATAGGGGCCAAGCTTATTGTGTTCTTTGAAAAAAGAACATCAATATACATACAATATGTGTGTGTGTGTGTGTATATATATATATAGATATATAGGTAATGGGTTTTTCTATTACCTACTGGGATGGGGGTATCTCTGGTTTTCCTGTTGAACAAGATCTTTTCAAGGCAGCTATCCTTTTGGGCTTCTGCCTTTGTCCTTTAATAGTGTGAACAAAACCTTACAATTCATGAAATTGCAAGAATTTTGATGGGCTTTTTCTAGAGCTTGTCAAGTAATAAGCCAGGCTAGATCATAACCTGAAAATAACATTCATCCTTCAAGGGCCTAGATGTGAGCGAAAAGGGTTACTTTAGTGAGACATGTGGTTAGGCATAAAGCCACTTTACAGTTGGTTAATCTGTTGGGCAAAGAGAAGTCCTTATCTCAAAAAGGGGAGATATTTGAGAAATAGCTTTCTCATCTTCCTTGATGGCAATCTCTGGGAGCCAATTTCCAGCCCTTTGGTTACTAACTCGATGCTCTTATTCACTACCAGAAAAGAAAAGAAAGCCTGGTTTTTGTCTTGTGAAAAACAGTTATATTTTCTTTGGTCCAAAAACTTGACCAATGTTTAGGGAGCTTAAGCTTAAAGGCAAGAAGAGGGCTTTATGGTACGAATTTGACTTAATCAGAAGTATGGGTAAGAAACCCAATAAGCTATTCTCTGTTATCTTGTTGCAGATGATGCCCTTATCATAGAAAAGTAGCTTAGCACTTTGGCTGACCGCACTGGTTTCGCCACGCTGGCGGACGCCAATCAGCTCTTGTCAATGATTACAAAAGGGAGAAAGATTGCTAATTTTTTCGCTTCTCGAAGAATAGATCCCTTACCATTGATAAATGATTTTGTCTGTTGATAGATCTGGTCTGATGTTTGAGATAATAAATTGTGTGCTTTGATGGATTTGAAGAAATTGGAAAAGTGACTCACCATGTCTCAATTGTGTGAAGCAAGTCAGAAATTGTATATGATAAGTCTTCCAAAAGGGGTAGTCTGATGGTGGCTCATACCTCATGATCCCCTAAGAGTTGTAAATCTAAAGACCCAAATGGCAACACACACACTCATACCCCTGCCCTCGGCTCTTTTGGTAATTTTTGTGCTTGATCTATCATCTCGTACGATCCTCGAAGATTGATGAGCCACACACACACACGCGCGCACACACACCTTTCTGAGGGTTGGCATATCCCTCATGATCCCTTAAGAGTTGTGAATCCAAAGACCCAGATGGCAACACAAACACACACACACACCTGCCTTTAACTCTTTTGGCAATTTTCGTGCTTCTCGCTATCCTAGAAGATTGATGACTCTGATCATCAGAGATTGATGACCCCCCCCCCCCCCCCCCCAAACACACACACATCGCTTTTCTTTGGCCAAACGTTGTTCTTTTGTGAATCTAGACATCGATACATAGCAGCAGAGCTGTTGATCTCTCTCCCTCTCTCTCTCTCTCTCTTCCTCTTCTCCATGTCAGCACCAGAGACGCCCGCATGTGGGTCGGTTGTGATCAAAACGAATTTAACATTTTGATCGAACACGCCCAAAAGACGAAGAAAGCTGTTGAATCACGCACGGCGCTTGTGGGTCTTCATCAATCTTTTGTTTTGATTTGAGTACGAAAAGAAAGAGAGAGAGAGAGAGAGAGGAGAGCCCCAGGGGGCTGAAAACTTTTAAAGTAAGCTAGGCTATATCCAACGAGTCTTGAGCTAGAGACGTTATGCGACAGAGAGATGAGGTCAAAAGTACACACTGCACTTAGTTTAGCTGAAGCAGATGCCAACTTGGCATGGTGAGCAGTGTTTGGGAAAAAATGTGTCTCAGCTTAGCATAATATCGTGCCGTTTTCAATTTTAAAAATACTGGTTGAGGGCAAGGGGAAGAGGAGAAATTTTGCCCCAAAATGGAGAAAAATAGTGTAAAAATCCAAAAAATAAACCTAATTTTCTAAAATTTCCTCTTGGCAAATTTTTCCTGAACACCGATGGTGACTCACGAAACATACAAGTTCGGGCCTTGAGGTCAAGTGCCAAGTTCACACTTCACATATTTTAGTTGAAGTGGATGCCAACTTGGCATAGTGACTCACGGAACAAACAAGGTCTATCCTTTTTATTTTATGCCGCCAATGGGGTGGAAAAGCCCCACTCTATCAGCACGCATGAAGCTTTAACAAGCATAGCTGAGAGAGAGAGAGAGAGAGAGAGAGGAAGAAGAAGAAGAGACTCTCGCCAGTGTCATTTCCTTTCCTTGTAACATTTCTTAATGCTCTTTTTTTGTGCACAGTAGCCTTGGCGATTTCTAAAGGCCAATGCGAACTGTGAGACCAAAATTGTACATACAAATTTACAATAATAATTTTCTCTCTTCCCAGCAAAATAAAAGGCGACCTAAAGCTAAACAAGGTGAAGAATCATGTAGGCACTCTAAAACAACTTAATGAAATGGACCCACATGAGGCTTTTAGGCTGACAGTAATTTGATAGCAACGCTAGGATTTGATGGCCACCCACATGTTCAGGGGGGTTAAAAATGTCACATGAATAGCAATAAAAAACCTAGAACGTTATTCGCATGGAAACAAACAAAAAAGTTGTCGGTCCACTAGAACAAGTAAAATTTTGTGAAGTTGGTCCATTGAAGTGCAATAGCTTTACTTAGTGAACCAAACCAAGATCTTTTTATACATCTTATGAAGGTGATTCTCAAAAAATAAGTGGAGACTATTTAAAAAGTACGTTGCCCATGAGCCAAGGCTCTCATTCAATGAAAACATGAAAAAATGGAATGGCAATGGAAGATTTTGCCATGCTATTAAAATGACTATCCTCAAATTTGAGTGTCAAGTGAAATTTTTGGGATTCTAAAACAATTAAACAAAAGGGCTCTTTTATAAACTCAAATATCAAAGAAGATTTCAATTAGCCAATATATGAGGCTCTTAAATGAAAGGACTTTTTAACAAACTGCAATATAGAAGAAAAATTTCAATAAAAAAATCACTCATTCCATAATATAACTTTTTAATGACTTTTTTGTTACTTTTGCAATTCTTGGGTTGGGTTGCCATGTTAGCATTCTCTACGCAAATTGAGCTTTTGCTTCATCTTTTAGGGTTTAGGCCCCTCGGATAAAATCTGCAAGTTGGTGAGATCCTAACCCCTTTTGTCTTCAGTTCATTTCTACAAAACTATATCCTCTTGAGCTAACTTGGCAAGTTTTTGTCATTTTAATTTAAATGAGGTAACATGCTTGAGAAGATCATGACAACAAACAAAGAAGCTAATGGGAGCTTCACTAGGTAGCATTGGGATGTGAAAGCTACCTTAGGAGCACTCTCTCTCTCTCTCTCTCTCTCTCTCTCTCTCTCTCTCTATATATATATATATATATATATATATATATATATATATATATATAAAATATCTTCCTAGCCTTTTGGTCCTCCAAGGCCTATGTGCTTAAGAAGATTGATTAGACTTTCTTTTGGCCAAAGTCAACATGAATGTATAATTAAAGTTTATCTTATTGCATTCAACTTTGATTTGGAGTCTTTGTATGGATTGTGAAGTTCACGTGGGTGTTTGATTTTGTTGCATACAAAATTGAGAATGCGAACTATAACTCTGTTTTGATAGAATCAACGCGACAAATCCTTTTTTCCTACACAACTGCTTTCCTCCTTGCCAAGATGCAAACCCGAAACACTAGTAAAACTTTCTAAAATTGCAAGATTTTTGAACTATACTTTTGTATATTTTACCGTTTTTTCTTTCCGACACCTTGGTTTGCAACCGGCTAGAGGCAAACCTTTCCTGAACACTAGATAGAATCATGGAAGATGCTTTTTTTTGGTTGAAAGATAAACACCGAGAGCTCCACGTGTGTCTCTTCCTAATTGGTTGGCTGCACATGGAGGTGAGCGTGGCGGGCAGGAGGAGATAGGCACGCGGCCAGGGAAGACGAGCTCAGGATGTTGCCAAGCAAGGAAGAAAACCTTGGTAGCGTTGTACGAGACTGCTAGGTGGTAGGAGCACGGACCAGGTTTGGGGAGGACGCACGCAAGTCCTTTTTCTTGGGCTGGAAGCTTCGCATCTGGCTGACTAGATTAGGGGATTATGTAATCTGCCATAGGTATGGCGAAGCAGCGAAGAGGAAATCTCTCTCTCTCTCTCTCTCTCTCTCTCTCTCTCTCTCTTCCTCTTCTGTGGAGATCCTGAGCCAAAGGAAGGGGGGTTTTGCAGAGTGTGCGCGATGTGGCACCTTGAGTGCGCTGTCGATTTTTCTCCTACTAGTTAATTCATGCTCGACTGCGCTAAAGACGATCGGCGAGGGTTTCTGGGGGGCTGCACAAGTTGGGGGAGGGCACATGCACAGGCTCGCAGGAGGGCGGGGGTGTCTGTGATCCCACAGGGGAAGCGGAGGAATGGGGCGAGGAGAGCTGAGCGAGAACGGGGTGAGAGGAAAGTTTTTGGTACACAGAAAGCGCAGAGGGAAAAGAATTTTGAAAACATTCGCTATAATAAAGGCTAAGAGCCGGTATGTGAGGGCGGCCTTCGGTCGCTGCGCTCTCTCTCTCTCCCTCTCTCTTAGGGTGCGCACATGCACCCAAAAGCAGCCGCCGGTGGAGGAAGATTCCTGGCTACCCCACCAAGAAGTTGGAGCTTAGCGTACTGCCTCTTGAACGTGGTTCCACCGCAGGAACCGGAAAGGCAGGCCTCTCCCCTAGCCGTTTGAAACGGTATCCAACCTGCGTAGGTCTATTATTAGCGAAATTTGCATGTGCAGGCTTGTGGTCGAATATGTATTGGGCTTCGCCATAGTGCGTGTAGATAAAAATCCTCCTCACCTGCCTGCAATACACAACCCATTACCATCACCAGCCTACTGCGCCCTTGGCCAAGCTACTGCAGCATTTCTTGCTCGGCTCTGTGCACCTGCATACTGCTGCAGGATACCAAAACCATGTGCAGCCAGTGGTCGAATATGTACTGGGCTTCTCCATAGTGCGTGTAGATAAAAAGCCTCCTCACCTGCTTGCAATACACAACCCATTACCATCGCCAGCCTACTGTGCCCTTGGCCAAGCCATTGCAGCATTTCTTGCTCCGCTCTGCGCACCTGCATACTGCTGCAGGATACCAAAACACGTTGCATTACTGAGCACTTCATCAGCTGAACCTGCTTCGGGACTTCGCAAGGTGACTACACACTCAAATTATTTGCGCCTATTAATTAATGCTGCAACGCATCTGCAAAGCTCATTCCACATGGTCTGAAGCTAATCGCGCACATGCATACTCCTGTAGGATACCAAAACGTGTTGCATTACTGAACCCTTCATCCACTGGAATTGCTTCGGCACCTTGCAAGGTAACTGCACCATCTAATTATCTGTGCCTATTAATTAATGCTGCCATGCCATGCTTATGATAACATGGTCTGCAGCCGGTTTTGGGTAATATCCCCCTAGCGGATTACAACAACGTAGTACGGTATATCACGCAGCGCAGGAGAACTTGAACGAACGTAACAGGCTATTCCGAATAGACGAGCACGTGCTGTGAGCGGCTCGACCTTCATTGATTTTGCAGGTGTCACACAAGGTATTGCTATGCAGATTTTTACACTCTCATGTACTCTAATTCAACCTCATCTTCATGCTCATGTTTATTGTTGCAGTCCATTTTTCCATTTTTTAGTTAAATTATCAAATCGAGCTACTATGTGCTCTACTAATTAGGTTGGGTAATGAAATCGAACATGCTACAGATGTTGCCTGTAATGAACGCTCATGCATGCCAGCGTCCTCCTGCTCGAGCAAAGGCCAACCCAATCTCTTCTCGTGGTGTGCGAGTGCCTCAACAAGAATTGTCTAAGGTAGTTGATAATTTGATGCATTCACTCAATGCATCCGTCCATAGTGAGCTTTCTTGCGTATCACTCTTCTTTCCATAATTTGTTGTCGAAATAATCATTCCTAGACTCGGTATCAGGATCCTCCTATTGGAGGAACAATTGCCAGACATGTTCCTACGTATAGGACATTGCCCACGCCACCCCCATGGCCCATTTCGGGCAACACGTGCTTTCCATCTGATGATGATTGTGAAGAGTTTGTCCCTTTGTCTCAAGAGGTCAACCTCATGAACACATTTGCCTCGCCCCGTGCCATGGACCTTATGCCCGATGGAGGATCCATAGCTCCTCCTCCTCCACATCCTGCTAAGGTTGTTAAGGTCATGATTGAAACAAAAAATGTGGACATGACAACTAGGATAGAGCAGCCAAGTGGTACTCATATTGAGGCACCAATTAACAGCACTAGCCAAGAGCAGCCAAGTGGAAATGTGTCCCAAAAGGCAACAAAGCGGCCTAGGCAAATATTAGTCACATGGGACGATGACACTACCCGTGCTCTAATAAGAATTTACGACGAACAATGGAATCACATCAACAAGGGAAACTTTCGCTTTAAGGACTGGGAGGCCGTGGTTTTGAATCTCAATGCTGAGATGGATAACACTTACAACACTGAGAATACAAAAAATTGAATTGATACCCTCAAGAAGATGTACAAAAAGGAGAAGTTGAAATCGTCTTCCACTAGCGCAAGTCCAAGCACGTGGTCGTTCTTTGACATCCTAGATGTCGTGTGGTGCAAGACACCTAGATGTACTGGCTTGGTGGGGGGTTTTGATAGCGATGGGCCTGCAAAGGAAAATGAAGACATCTTGAATGAGCTTGAATAGGAAGTGGGGACGAATTCTGGAGTGAGTGCCAGTACATCACAAAATCCTATGCTCCATGGACTTCACAGAGTTAGGGGGAGTAAGTGGTAGCAAGGCAAAGCAGTAAAAGCGGTCTCTCTTAGGAGTTTTGAATTGAACCATGGGTGAGGGCATGACCAAGTTATGTGATACACTTCGCGATGTGGAAGATAAACACAGTGCAACATTGAGAGAGCTAGAGGCATCAAGGTATGCACTAGAGGAGCGTCTACTTTCAATCCACGAGAGGAAGACACAAAATGGCAACAAATTTACCTCTCCACTCAATTGGATCTTGCCAAGATTTTAGCCAAAGTCCGGGATTAGTAAGTAAATGCAATATTCTATAGCAAGGCTACAATCCTTTTGAATTTTCATCAAGCTCATGAGTCTATGCTTTTTGCTCTGCAGGCTGCAGCAAAGTAGCTAGATTTTGAAGCATCTTGAATTTATGATTGCATAAGGTAACACTACTAACCTTTATTCATTTCAAACTTACTTTAATACTTGACTAGAAATTATATGGGTAGTCTGCTCTGTGTAGGATGGAAAATATATTTTGACTACTACAATCCTTTGCTAGCTATATGCATGCAAGATCAACCACTTTGGCAATGCCATCCTCTTCCATATGGGAAGCACAAGATACACTTGAAGTCCATGTTGTACTTCAGGCACTTAATGATGTGGGGAGTTTTCATGAGTTTATTGGATCCTGATGCATGGCGCTACGGGCCTCGTCAATAGTGGGTGTTTCCAAGGCAGGATGTTTTTTGGACCTCAATTCACTGCCGGCTATGGTCAGAAGCCAATCTAAATAACCGGCACAAGTACTTATTTGCATATCGCATGTCTTATGAGTCTTTCAATGCACTCTTGGTCATAGTGGAGCCTTTATTGCCTTGCAGTGGTGATTTATTTGTCCGTGCTCCCATAGCTGGTGATCTTGCACTAGCATGTGTATTGTGGAGACTAGCATCTTCTAGATCAATGACTTGTCTTTACCCTATCGGGGAGTCCACTATACAGAAATACACCATGATTATATGTCGCTTTTTAAGCCAATGTAGCATGTTGCAGCGCTTTCATATTTGCATTCCTGAGGGTGCTAGGCTGAAAAGCATAATGGATGGATTTGAAGCTATTACAGGGCTTCCACAAGTAGCAGGTGCCATAGATGGAACACATATTAGACTACAAAGGAAGCCGTCAAAGGATAAATTTCGAGCACAATACATCTGCAGGCATAGGTTCCCTAGCATTCTTTTGCAAGGGATCGTAGACTCCCGTAAGCTTTTCTGGAGTGTTGTATGTGTTGCCCCCGATAGCACGCACGACTCAACACACTTTAAGGAATGCAGTCTTTACCAAGAGTTGAAGAGTGGTCGAGCCATCGCCAATCCCACAGTTCAACTACAAAGCGAATGCATCCAACCCTACTTGATCGCAGACTCAGCTTACAAAGCCACAACCTTTTTGGTGAAGCGCTTTTGATCAAAAGGTGGGCAACACTTAATTCAAAAGAAGCACTTTGATAGGAATCTTTCAAAAGGCAGAGTAAAAGTGGAGAATGCGTTCGGTATCTTGAAGAATAGATGGCGCATACTACGCGAGTTGAATGTCGATCTGGCAATAGCTCCCACAATTATAGGCGCTTGCTGCCTCTTGCACAAGTTTGTGCAGCTACGAGGGGAGGCCGAACCGAATGAGCAGGTTAACCCTCATCCAAATGATGGCGAGCCTCTACGTGGTGAGCATTACAACTCAGAATCACGAGAGAGAGCTTTGCGTGTCAGAGCAGCTTTATTTAGAAACCATGCCTTGTAAAGCATATGACGGCAAGCGAACATGCTGCAAAATGATAGGAGACTCCAATGAAATAGAGAAGGTCAACAATAAAATTATGTTTCTTGCTTCAATAGCTTTTTTTAATGCTTTACGTGTTAGTAAGCTCGTTGTGCTGACTCCACGCTGTTTTGCAGGTTGCTCAAGGCCTGTTGGATGCATTTTCCCTGGAGATTGCAGTCAACATTAGTAGTTTTTGTACCGGGCACAGTTTTAACCTTATGATCATCTTGTTTGTATTGGTTCGATGTTCTCTTCCAGCTTTCTTTTCCAAGTACAATCAACAACTATTTATTCATGGCTCTGGACATTTATAGTATTGTCAACAATTCTTGTTTAACAATGACGTATGCCACTGATACAGCAGGCTATTGTTGTAATTCTCAAATTTGTTTAAGTACACAAATAACGTCAGTAGGTTTATGTTCTCAAAAAAGTTGTGCATTGCAGAAAGAGTTGTGGTCTCAGGTTATTAAGTTCAATGAGAACGTTGCTCAGCAAACTTCTATGGTGTGTATAAAAGCGCAACAAGCCTGTAGAGGTTGTGATTACGAAGTCGACCTACTTGACCAAATACTCGGGCTGGTTGATGAAATTTCCACCGGTTCTGGGTCGGACGTGTCGCATGTGCGCAGGCAGACGGCCGACGGTGTCCGGTGAGGCTGCAACCAATGGTGCATATGTGCAAAAAGGTCACTACGGCCAGTCAAGGTTGACGACTCCTTTGAACGGTCGGCGCACATGCATGTGCGCAGTCTATCTCGATGGAGGTGCAGGACACACACACCGGATCAAGGAGCTCGTGCCATGTGGCAGGGGGAAATCCCTTCCCCTTTTATGACTACAGTTCCTTGATCTTAGTGTAAGAAAATTCTCTTTGTGATGTAACAACACTAAGGACATGAATCATTGGCAATGGGGGAAAATGGGAATGGGTGGCACGACCCACGAACCAAGTTGGTATTGGGATTCTCGACTTTAAGTTGTCTCGTTGACTAATCAAAGGCAAGAATTGAGGTTCCTGGCTTATCAACCAAGAAGAGCTTGATCTCAAGGAGCAGATAGAAAGAGGCTAAAGCACGTGATAGAATTTTGGCACCTAGCTGGTCTTTCCTTACGCTTGGGGGCTTCATGGGAGAAATAGCATGAAAGTGAAATAGAGTAGCATCGGCTCTAGAATGGAGGGAGATTGTTAGATATTTTAGGTGCTCCATTCTACATTGGTACCCTTGGTTCTCCAAACTTGGAAGAGGATCCTTGAACTCTTTTTCAAGGGAAGTTGCACGAAAGGTGAGTAACAAAGGGAGCTCCAGACTTTCACATCTTTGGGATGACATAAAACTCTACTGGAAAGAAGTGGAGCAAGTAGTAATCCAATACAGTTTGAGTTTATACAAAAGGCTTTTGGTTAGTAAAATATTGGATGTTTTGTCCTACAGTCATATGCTTGTGTCCCCGTTAACATTGAATTGGAAATCATGGCATTGGCCATTAGAAAAAATGTTTGCACTCCCCAAGACTCAAGCTACCTATAACAAGCTAATATACAAGGCAAACTGGTTTGCTCCATTCATCAATATCTGAAAGGAAAATTGGTCGAGAAGAGCGATGGTGGCAGACTGAGTGTCATATGGGAGCTAAAATGGCCCAATCATGTGAAGGTTTTACTTGGAAGGTGTTGTGGAAAGCCATCCCAACTCGGAGCAAGATCTGTGCTAGAGGGAGTGCACTAACACCTGCTCTGGAAATTAGATTGCAAATTGGGACTTATTCATATTTACACCTTGCAATCATTGCTAAAAAAAAAACCATTTGGCCTTTATTTGTGAGATCAAACTAATGAGACAACCAGGATTTATGGAAAAAATCTAAGGCACTTATCGGGATTTTATAATTAAGATGCCCTTTTTGAATGTTACGAGTGAGACTAACTCCGCCTCCGACGGGATGGCCGCTTATAGCGCCAGAAAGAAATCAAAGATAGGATATGGAGCTAGGGGAGGGCTTTGGAGCCACACTCGAGCCTGCGTAATGACATGCCAAGCGATGTGCTAATCATAACCTTCACATCAAGGTACACATTGTTGGTGACATCAATGGACAAATCATTCACACCCCCTCCATCGTCTCTTCCACCACCACTAGCAGCAAAGTTGAGCCCATGCGTAGCACGTGCAGTGCGGCAACTAAGCTGGGATCCCAGGATGTCATCTATATATTAAAATGGAGAGAGAGAGAGAGAGAGAGAGAGAGAGAGAGAGAGAGAGAGAGAGATGTGTATCCTTTCTTATACATATTTTCCCCAAAAAAATTAAGAAGAATAACAAAGAGAATAAGAGGGAGATGGACATTCAAAGATAGATTGTCGGGGTTTGGAAGGGAGAGAGATTGTGACCATTATTATAGAGACCGGCAAGAGAGAAAGCGACGTTGTGCATGAACAACACAAAGTAGATATATCAATGTGTGTGTGTGTGTGTGTGTGCGTGCGTGCGTGCTAGTTTACACAGGTTGAGAAAATTCTCGAGCTAGTTGAAATTTTGCTGATCAAGGCCAGTGTCAACTACTACACTATCGATCACCGCCCCGTTGAAGCTTCTCACCCCCTTGCTATCACCTTGCCTCTTCTCCATACATTGCCACCCCGACTATGACTCTATCCCTTCACACTATAATAGATGGGACCTCTCTTTCTTCATCCTCGCATCCCTTAATTCCATCCGCCCTACCTACCTTCGCAACTCCTACCCCTCACCGAGCATTGCGTAATCACACATGCTTGAATAATCAAAAGTGCATTAGAGAAACATGATAACTTTGTAAGAAACGTACCAAAGAAAATGAAATGAAATGAAATGTTATATTAAATGGCTTCACAAGGCCAAAATGACCTATGGGACCAAATTGATACAATCTTGGAGAATTTAATACAATGTCTGGGTACAAAATAAAATGAATATAACATCTCAGCTAATATAACTGAATGAGAAATGAAATGTTATATTAAACGTCTTCAAAAGGCCAAAATGACCTATGAGAGCAAACTAATACAATCTTGGTGGATCTGATACAACGCCTGGGTACCAAATAAAATGCAGCAAAATAAAAGAAAGATGCCCAGTTTCGGGCACTCTAAGAGACAATATCTCGTCTTTGCAATAGCTCGACCACTCGAAGGACGCTATTGGCATTGCTGGCGAGCTAATTTGAGAGAGAGAGAGAGAGAGCGAGCAGATGCGTAGCTGATTTGGTCGGCATACCTGCCTTTTGCACCGCTATCTCCTTCAACTCAACCGCCAACTTTCCCAAGTTGAGTTTCATCTTGTCCTGCTTCTGCTTTGCATTCTTCAAACTTGTCGATGTTGCTTTGGTGGCAGTTGATAGCATCCTCCAAAGATGCCACAATGCCCTGTGCAAGTGCTACCACGCAAAAAGCAGGTTGACCACATTGCCAAGTTGTGGTCGAAGGAGATAAGGCATAGGCAATCAATTTGCCTATTGGGCTCAGCTTCATGAATCTCGCCATTTCGTCCAGTGGCTCAAAGGGAAACAAAGAAAGCAAAGGATGGGCTGAGGAGCGCGGGAAGCTGCTGGAACGAACGCGAGTCCCTTCCTTAGTTGTGCAGTTCTTAATATTGTGCCTAATCTACTCTCGACTTCAGTGCAGCTTGCCCTCGAGCTGCGGGCATCTCTCTCTTTCTCTCTCTCTCTCTCTCTCTCTCTCTCTACATGCTAGAGATTTGCTGTCAGAGGTTCTTGCGCGGTTGTTTAACCGTGTCATATGTGAGGGACTACCCGAGTCTTGGAGATTATCTACTATTGTACCTCTCTTCAAGACAGGGGACCCCACGGTGACAGGGAACTACCGTACTATTATGATAGGGCACACATTGGCACGGTTCTATGCATCCATTCTTGAACAGCAACTGAGTAAATGGGCAGAAAATGAGGGCATACGAGCAGCAGAACAGGCTGGATTCAGGAGGGATTTCTCCACTTTGGACCATATTCTTACACTCAGAAACATTATTGAGGAAGGTCGGGCACATGGAAGACAGAGTATTATTGCTTTGTGGACTTCTGCAAAGCATTTGACAGAGCAGTGTCGAGGGCCAAATTGATGCGTAGGCTACTGAAGTTGGGAGTACCCATAGAGATCATATGGGGGATCATGGCTTTATACGGCTCAGTGACTGGCCAGGTACGCACTCTTGAGGGGAATTCTGACATTGTTCATTCCACTATTGGAGTGAAACAAGGGTGTTCTTTGTCCCCTACACTTTTTGGTATGTATGTAGATGAAGTCTCTGACTACATTGACAGAGAGGGCGACAGAGGCGCTCAGCTAGTAGGGACATGGATCCCTTTATTATTATATGCTGATGATATTGTGTTGATATCAGAGTCACCAAAGGGCATGCAGAGACAGTTGGATGCATTGCACAGCTTTGCAGAGGATAGTGGATTGTCTGTGAACCTTGATAAAACCAAGGTTATGGTGTTTAAAACCACACCACAGTGGGTCAAGAGATCAGCACCTACACTCGTATATGGTTAGGATACTGTGGAGTACACAGATGAATATACATGTCTAGGGGTGGTATTCACAGGACCGAGGTTTACTCTGAGGAGAGCAGCAAAGACTAGACTGTCCAGAGCCTATGCGGCATTGGGAGGGCTAGAGAGGATGTGTTCGCAGGTTCAGTTTCAAGAAACACGAACAAAGCTATGGATCTTTGATACTTTGGTTGCTTCAGCTAGGCTTTATGGGGTCCAGGTTTGGGGTCCATCTGTGAATCATGACAGTTGGAGGAGCATGGAGAGACCCTTGGTACTTATGATATCCCGGATGATTAGAGCCAAGGCCTCCGTACCATGCGATTATTCGAGCGGAGATAGCGGCCCCTCTTATAGAGATTGAGGCTCTTACTAGATCAATGTCCTTTATGCACAATCTATGGGATACACATAGAGGCAAATATACTAGATTGGCTATTGAGTCCTCTAGACAATTAGCGATGCAGGGAGACACATCATGTTGGTATGTGTAGATGACCTCATGGTTTCAGAGGCATGGTTTCAACATGGATAGATTGCCTCCTTTTCAGTATTCCCTGGATGTACCCTCCCTGCCAGCCACACGGACGGAGATCACTAGACTCGTCAGGATCTTATACAGTTGGACACCAGGAAGACATGGGTAGAGCCGATGCAAGAGTTGGGCATGAAGATGGCTTTCTACAAAGAGCATCTTCTCCAACTTTCGGGAGATGGGTTTGTGATTCGTTCGAGCTACATGGACACTCATTTGTCTGCGATGTGCTATTGGTCAGATTCGCACATCTTCACACCAGCTGGAGATTGAGACGGGTAGATTTAGAGGGATACCAGCGGAGTCTAGGATATGCCAACTATGCGATAGAGAGCCAGAGATAGAGCTACACTACATATGCCACTGCACTGTGTATTATGAGATATGAGGACACTTCCATTGCTTATTCGGGGAGGGTTTTGGACCCTTAGATAGAGTCATGAGGTATCAGGATCAGAGATGCCTTGGCTTATATCTACTTGAGCTACACCGACATAGAGATAGTCTGCTGAGGAGACATGGAGTGCGAAAGTCACAGAGACAGATCACAGACTTCTTTGGATTGAGGGAGCTAGGAGACCAACCACCAACACGGGGTTGTACCCACATTTATACCAGAGGCACCCTCATTGACAAGGCAACTGAGCTCGGGAGATCGAGACGACCACGACCGAGACACAAGAGCACAGTCCATCGACCTTTTAGCACGACACCCAGAATGTCATTGAGGGCCTACTCTACATTTTCACATTTCACATTTCACATTTCACATTTCACATGTCACACTTCATTTTCAGTTTTCAGTTTTTCAGTTTCTACATTCAGTACTTTTTGTACTTGTACTTCAGACATTGTATTAGATTCACCACTTTGTATCTGATGGTCTCATAGGTCATTTTGGCCTTTTGAAGACGTTAATATATCATTTCATTTTATCTCTTCTCTCTCTCTCTCTCTCTCTCTCTCTCTCTCTCTCTCTCTCTCTCTCTCTGCCTTGAGCTAATGCGCCCCGATCTGCTCTTGGCTTGCGTGCATCTTGCCCTCGAGCTACAGGCAACTCTGTGTGTGTGGGATGATGGGATCGGCTCGGCCTTGAGCTATGGGCAAAGACAACTCCAGCTCCTCTTGGTTCATGGCTCCATCACGCATGCAGACGAAGGGCCTCTTGCATGGCAAGGAGAAGGGGAAGCCAAGCAGCCAAGTTGGAGCCCATCCACACCTCTACGTGAGCTCAGTGCACTGCCAGCTCTGTGCATGCCTAGATCTCTCTCTCTCTCTCTCTCTCTCTCTCTCTCTCTCTCTCTCATCTGTGTGGCATAGGCTGAAAGCAAAAGCAACGCCTTAGCTCTTGTGGCTGCATGCATTTGCAACCACGTGGAGCATAGGATAGTGTTTTTGACCTGCCCAAAGGGCTAAAGCCATAGTGATGTGTTCCCTTTTTCATTAGAAAAAAGGAGAAGTTTTTTTTTAAAAATGTACATTTTTTTTATTAGTTAGCTACAAGAACAGACACTTATTATAAAGATAGAGCTTTGCAGACACTCATTGCAAGGATTTTTTGAAATCGTGATGTGAAGGAAGCATGAAATCTCAAAGTTTCAAAGGAAAATAAATCCAACCTCCTGCCATCATCCCTTCCCACCATTGCTTTGTATGCTACCCTAGTTATTAAATAAACAAAAACTACTTAGCCAGTGTGGCATTTTCTAACGACACTTCGTGCAGAGAGAGACACGGAGAAAGAGAGAGAGAGAGCAGCGAAGGTCGCCATCGCCAAGGGCTTGAGTGGGAGCTTGTGTGTAGCGCCTCTGTATTATGCATGGCCTTGCTTCTACACTATGAGGGCCCTTATCTTCGTAACGGATCCATTGTGGCCCTTGTGGCTTCTTCTTCTCCGACATTTCCCCGTTACCTGCTTGCTCAGTTGCTGTTGAGGGGCTTTCATTTGTGTTGAGTTTTAAGCACCTAACTCTGCCTTTTCACTTCTCAGCAAGTTCATCCACCAAAGGGCTGGCAATCATACGGCAGGGGCTGCACAGCACCGGCAGTAGCTAGGGGTTTCCTGCAGCCATTCACACATGATCCTACGAGAAGCATGCTTGGAAGATGTAGACAGCCAGTAGGAAAACCTTTCAGGAGGCGCAGTTCTCAACCCCGAACATAGCAACATGCCGAAGGTGTTGATTTTGAGGCAGGTGGCTAGTGGAGCATCAAAGTGTACTATGAAGTGTTCTGATGGAGGCTCCTCTTTGCCAGTGTCAGAGAGTCTCCTTGGGCACTTTGATTTCGGGATGTGCTCAAATGGGCATGGCCAACAGGTTTTGGAGTGCGATGCTGTTCCAAACAAATGCAATGCTAGGCATTCTGCCAAGAATGCAAAGAAAGCCTGTGCCATGATTGGAGCCATTGAAGTGGTCAGTGAGGCAAGGGTTGTTGGAGCATTATATGGTGCACAAAGTTGCAAAGCATGCATGATGGCCCTAAGATGATCCATATAGTCTCTTAGCTGAAAAATAGTCAAGTATATTTTAGACTTCATTGTCTGCCAAATCGGACAATGGCATTATTCGACATGAAAATAGCTTTCCTGAATGACCACCCTTACTAGGGGTATGCTCAATTCTTACAAAAAGCTTCGAACTTCTTATCATGGCGGTATTGTGTTAATCTGTTTTTTGCCTGCACCCCCTTGTCATAATGACAATGCACGGCAATATTGAGCTCTGTGCAAGCATGAAGTATTGGGTTCCTTCCGGCTACCAACGTGCTCTGACTATTAATGTAGATAGCATGAAGTATTGAATTCTTTTCAGTTGCCAATGTGCTCTGACTATCGGTGTAATAGTGGCGGCGGCGCCAGTTACTCAGATCAACCACCAGATTCCTGATGTCTGAGCTATGAAAGCTAACATGGCCTCAACCTGACAACTAGAAGTGGCTATATTACGCTCCTCCTTGTACAACGGAGATGTAGATGAGCCGCAAATCTAATGGTGGCAATCACTATTGGCAGTGGAAAGAAAATTTGAATCTAGCATGCAAAGGCCATTCACCATACTAGCAAGAAGTGATTTTTGTCATGCTTTTGTCCCATAGCCATCCAACAAGTTGGTTATTAGAGTAGATGAGCCACTAAGGAGGTATGCATGCATGGCCAAGAGTGTGGGGCCCATCACTATGCACACCTTGTTCCATAAAAAGTGCAAAATTGAGAGAGGTGATTGGTTGAGAGCCCAACCTTTTTGGTGAAAAATCTCATATGTATTTAAAAAAACAAAAAGAATGAAATTGTTTGATTTGTGAGTGCTGTAGTGAACACTCATGAGGAAGTTAGGAGTGACACTAAGTGGGCGACAATGTTTGTGTTCTCTCAAAAGATACTGAGATAAGATTTTTTCCAAGAATATATTATTGCATGTGCTCGAAATTAGAGTCCAGCTCCTCTTTTCTCGTGCATCTCCATGACCAGGTGTCCTGTTTGTAAAAAATTAAAAGGTTTTCGATGATTGGTTTCTTAAGTTAGCGAGAGGAAAATCTTTGATACGAGCGCGCCAACTTGGAAGAAATTTGGAGAGATTCTCTCGCACTCTCGTCTTTGAGGTGAAGTTCTATTGTTTCCATGTCTGTCACTCAATCTAGGAGTGTGTCTCAGTGCAATTGGTCTCAAAGGGGATCGAAGGCCAGTACTGTGCAGCCATATGACGTCTCCATGGCCAATCAAAAACCCAACAACAATTCTACCTGTCATGATCTCGTACTCGATCCGTGGCCTCCAGTCTCCAAGACACCGTCCAGGGCCTTGTCACCTGTTACTCCTCTGCAGACTGCAGCCTCCTCCAACGCTAAGTTCTGCCAGCTCCGTGAGTCCGTACCCGCCTCGCAAGCTCTGTCTTCATTAGGGCCAAAAAAGACTCAAAAAGGGTTGTTTGTTAATGTAAGGATTAAGGAATAGTCCAATAGTTATTTGACACGTATACAAAAGTATGGCACTCTTGTCTCCTCTATTGTGGGTTTTGGTGGTTCTATTTTGACGGAGAACCGCTAAATGTCTTGATCATAAGGCTGAAACTGCTATATTTGGGTGCTTTCGGCGAGAGAGCTCATTAAATTTGCGGCTCAAAGTAATGAAGTTTCGTCTTTTGTTCTATTTTATATTTCACAAAAGCGTTGTCAAAAGATATGAAATCTATGTCAGAAGGCTCTCAAAACAAGGGCATTAATGACAAATCACCTACTTTTTTCAAACATATACCTTTCTCGCTCTCTCTCTAGTTTGTGAGAGGTTTAAGTCTTTCCGTCTATACTTTCTTTCTTCTTCTCTAATCTCTGAGTTTCCATGGCATCTTTTGCACGTCGCTCTTCACATAACATAACTTCTTGTGACTTTCATAACGTTAGAGAGGATGGTCTTTGGAAGCCCATATCTTTTTGTGTGAATGACTGGGTAACAATGCTTCCTTAATGCAAAGGTGTACATAGAGTGAAGAGAACTAAACGCGATAAAGTAAAAAACCATTGGAAAGGTCGTGTTCTTCCTTTCAAAGTGACCGACAATGGCTGGCTAGCTAAGGTTCAACATGTGTACATGGCCAAGGATATGGTGTTAGATTGGGAAGAACATCCCACACTGCATTCTTATTGTAAGTACAAAAAAAACTATTTGATACAGTGAATTTTTCATTATCCCATTGTTTTTCTCATTTTTTGATTCCATTCCAGATATATTTCCTTCAACAGTTGGAATGGCAGCCTGTGGAGAGTCTAAATGGGACGTTCAAAGCAATGCATAAAGGGATTGCAGATGCTATGCATGCTGACAAGCCACCTTCCTTTTACAAAATAATGGATTTGTTTGTCTATTTTGTAGAATACAAAGTTCCATCACGAGAAGGTGCATATGGAGAACTATATCAGTTACCCGTTCCCACCATAAGTTCACTTGACTGGGAAGCTCCTGATGCATGTACTATATCAAGCTTCAAATCCAAAATCAAAGAAGACATTCTTAAAGCTATGTCTCAGGGCAGGATATCAAGAAGGATTAAAGTTTAATGGTTCTTGCCTATACATGTTTTTGTGGCATGTTTCAAAACAATGGACTTGCAGAGGACAAAGACGATGTGGCTTAATAGAAGACTTTCTATGGCTGAACTAAATAATGTTCTTGGAGACAGATGGAGCACCAAAGAAACTTTCCATATTGGTGACAATATTAGTTGTAGAGTAAGCCCAAACTCTATGTGTATCTCATATAAACTATGTCGTCAATCATTAGTTTTGGGCTACGACTATAGGAGATCACTACAAGAGGCTCTTCACATTAGCGACGCTCACACAGCGACGCTAAAAAAAAAAATTCCCGGCGTCGCTATGAGCGTCGCTATAAGCGTCGCTATGAGCGTCGCAAATTTACAAAGAAATTTGCGACGCTCATAGCGACGCTTATAGCGACGCTCATAGCGACGCCAGCTGGGGTAAAAAAAATAACCGAGCGCGCCCAAAAACTCAGATTTCAGATCTGAGTTTTTCGACGCCCTCAAGCAAAGAGCAGGTAACGCTCTCCCTCACTCTCTCTCTCTCTCTCTCTCTCTCTCTTTTACACACACACACACACACACACACACACACACACACACACACACACACACGAGGAGAGGAAGGAGAGACAGGTATGCTCCTTCCCTCTCCTCATTCTCATGTTCCCTTCCTCTCTTTCTCTCTCCCTCGCTCTCTCTCTCACACACACACACATACACACACACATATAGTGTTTTTGAGAGAGAGAGAGAGAGAGAGAGAGAGAGAGAGAGAGAGAGTGCAAAAACGCACACACATACATAAACAAAGAATGCACACACACATTGAGAGAGAAAAAGAGAGAGAGAGCATGCATAAACAAAAAACGCACGCATTGAGAGAGGAAAAGAGAGAGAGAACATGCATAAACAAAAAACGCACACATTGAGAGAGGAAAAAAGAAAGAAAACATGCATACGATCCAAAAAAACGCACACACATTGAGAGAGAAAGAAAGAGAAACTAAGGGAGCGTCGTAGGAAACTAATTAAAATTAAAAGACCTAAAGATCTAGCCGACGAGGAGTTGAACTGAAGACCTATTATTCAAGAGAGAAATGGCATAATCAATCTATCATACTTGGCATGGGTGATAGAAAGGTTATACCATTTATCTCTTTTTATTGGCACACACATCCACACACGCGCACACACACAGGAAGAAGAGAGTTATAACGTCGTAGGAAACTATTTCAAAAGACGTTAAAGATTAGGTTATATGTAGACTTACATTAAATTAGATTTAGGTTTATTTTTAACTAGATTTACATTTATTTAAGCTAGATTTAGATTTATGTTATATTAGATTAGATGCGGGTCTCCATAGACTGCGATGCCTGCATGAAGCGGGTGAAGAAAGCCCTCAATGGAATATAGGGTATTGCTGCCTTCACTCATAGTGGGCTCCGTCGATCCAAAAGTACTGGTGAAATGTCTTCAGAAGATAGGGAAGAAGGTGGATCTTCAGGGCGGCAAGAGTCACTACATCCCCGACACAATGACCATCTAGACAACCTCTAGTCATTAGACTTACGTTAAATTAGATTTAGCTTTATTTTTAGTTAGATTTACGTTTATTTAGATTTACGCTTATTTACGTTAGATCGAGTCCACGCAAGAATTACTTACGGTTTAGGGTTTAGAGTTAGACGAACAGTGAAAAGATCTACTGTGAAAAGATGTTAAGATGAAGTGAAGTGCTACAGCTAGAGAAGAGGCAAAGGGATTTTGTCCACTACATGCAGTATCATGTAGACGTGGGTGTCTAGATTTCTTGTACCCACAAATATAGGTATTGACCAATAAAGACGAGATTATAACCCGGTGGTTCTGATCTCCGTGCACCTCTAGACCGAGGTGTGCGGGGATTGGACATGACTAGAGAATGTGAGGTAAAGAGAGAGAGAGAGAGAGAGAGAGAGAGAGAGAGAGAGAGAGAGATAAGACGAAGAATGCCAATAGAATATTAAATTTGTTGTCTAGGTTATAAGTTTTTTATCCTCATTATGAGTAGCGACGAGAATGTGGGACCGTCCAACCGAAACACCTATCTCTCAACGAGGGTCTTATGTCCTTGTAATCAATGCAAACATGCTGTGCGACGGACAAGACGTGTTTCTTTGCAGCACGTTCGAGAATTTGGCGAGTTCGATCCATCTATTATAGATCGAGTTGTTGCCAATTATAACTCGTCGGACTCTGACGCTGGCCAACAAGCAGCAATCTTGCAACCCAATAGACGTGTTCGCAGGCGCTTTGGTCAAGCAGCATATGTGAGGCCACAAGATGTAGCCTCTGACAGCTCGGGGGATGATCATGCAGAGCACATTCCCAACGAGGCAATGTTTGAGCCCGAGATTGATGAAATGATCGAGACGATCATGGATTCAGAAAGGCTTATCTATGATGATATGAAAAGTGAAGCCGATACATCATTGTATAATGGAGCACGTATGTCTAGATTGAAAGCACTCCTGGTTCTTCTCAACATGCAGGCAAAGTTTGGATGGAGTGACACTAGCGTCACAGCGCTTTTCAGGTGATCTATTACAATTAGTTTACTTTAATAGAACTCATGGTGTATAATGATCTGATAGATTTTTACACGACTATCATATTTTTATGTTGTGTAGATTGCTGAAAGAGCACATTCTACCAGCTGACAATGTGATGCCAGATTCCCGAGATGAAGCAAGAAAGATTTTGCGAAACTTGGGGATGGATTACAATTCTATCCACGCTTGTCCTAATGACTGCATTCTTTTCAGAGGGGAATACACAGACATGGAGAAGTGTCCGAAATGTGATTCCGAAAGATATCGAGTAGATCTCCACGGGACAAAAATTCCACAAAAGGTTTTGCGACATTTTCCTTTGCTTCCTCGCATCAAGCATTTCTTCGAATGTAAGTCCATGGCCGCCCTAGCATCATGGCATGAGGAGAATAAATCTTCGGATGGTGTGCTACGAATTCCTGCAGATTGCGCAGCCTGGAAACATATAGATGGAACATGGTCGGATTTTGCCAGGGAAGCTCGAAATTTGCGCTTAGGCCTGGCTATGGATGGCGTAAATCCATTTGGTCAAAGATCAACATCTTACAGTGTATGGCCCGTTGTCATCGTCAACTACAACATTCCCCCGTGGTTGACTACGAAGAAGGGGCACCTATGGCTAAGCTTGATTGTGCCAGGGCGATATAAAGTGGGGAATATGGATGTGTATCTTCGTCCACTATTGGAAGAGCTACAACAATTGTGGATTGGCATAGAGGTGGTGGATATGAGCCGACACACAGGACGACGGAATGCTTTGATCAGAGGTATTCTAATGTGGACCATGCATGACTATCCCGGGCTAACAGAATGCTCAGGTGATCTATTGACACTCCTCTCTCAGACACTGTAAATCTGGTTTTTCCCCATAGTTGATCTATTATCATGTGTATACATGCAGGGCTTCAAACAAGCGGATACAGAGCATGTGTCACATGTGGACCTAGACTGAATGCACGTAGGGCACCCTCACTGAAGAAGCAAATCTACGAAGGTCATCAAGCGTATCTTCCGGAGAATCATGTGTTACGCGACGGCTTTTTGGGAAGAGAGCCACCAAGGATGTCTGCACAAGCATGGTTAGAGCAGAAGGAGATGTGCGATGACGGATTGCCTCCAGGGATGAAGAGACTATCTCTATGGTACGAGTTACCATACTGGCCTCGACTCGTGATCAATCACTTGCTCGATCCAATGCACATATTCAAGAATGTGGGTAATCTACTATGGGACCATTTGACCGGCAAGAAAGATACTTTGGGAGCCAGAGTTGACCTTAGAAATGTGGATCGTATGGAGCAATATTGGCCGCAAACAGCGTCTGATGGATCGATAAAACTTCCTAAAGCACCATGGATTTTCACAGGAGCCCAAGAACGCAAAGTAAAAGAGGCCATTCGATCTTTGCGGACCCCCACTGGCGTAATGCACTCGCTCCGAACGTGTTTTACTAAAGAAGGAAAGCTTACCGGTTTGAAGTCACACGATTGGCATAAAATGTGTCAGGTACGTTCATAGTGGACTTTAATATCATTGCATAAAATGTGGACTTTAATATCATTGCTGCACATACTTTACAGTTTATTTTACCGGTTGCCATTGAGGGATGTTTGTCTCTCGACATCCGTAACACAATCTACAAACTTGCAAAGCTGGTGCAATGGATCTCACAAAAGGAGATCGACGTAGACTCCATACCATTCGCCAAACTAAATGCTGCGGAGCTTGTGTGCATGTTTGAGAAACATTTTCCTACTACAATGCTAACCATTCAGGTGCATCTTCTTATTCACATAGTTGATGAGGTGGAAATAGCTGGCACAGTTCATTCCAGATGGATGTTCTTCTTAGAGCGTTTCATGAAAACGCTTAAGGGATATGTGCGTCAAAAGGCACGTCCGGAGGGTAGCATGGCAGAAGGTTGGTTGGTATCAGAGTCCCTAGTGTATATTGGAGAGTGGTTAGACGGATTTGATAAATCCCGGGACACGCTATGGCGAACCATAGATGATGAGCGCATATCTGGGATTGTCATGTGCAATCTCGGTGTTGAGAAGAAGATGACGGAAGATCTAGAGGCTAAAATCAACCGATTTTGCATGCTTCACAATCCAGTGATGCAAAAGTGGATTTCACAATATGAGGATGCAAAGCAAGAGCGACAAAGGGCACGAATCGAGTGGAGACGGGGAAGACGACCACCGATGCACTATCCAGCGGTTCTGGAGAGCCTACCAACCTTCATGAGCTTAAGATGGTTGCACAACCAATTGAAAAGCGCACAACAATGCGGTGACGAAGTGACTGAAGAAGAGTGGGAGTACTCTCGGGGTTGCGCGACCAAGGTAAGTTTGCAATGTACGACTAGCAAGTGACTTTATTTATAAACGTTTGAACGGCCACTCATAATCCTTGTTCGTTGTAGTATAAGTCATACACAGCAGCATGGTGTAAAGGTCGACATTTTAGGGTGGAACGAATCGACAAAAAGCGTTTTACTCAAGATTGTGGAATCATGGCAAAATTTGAACAGTCTAGTCGACGACGTTCCTCTGATGCAGATCCCGTGGTGGCGGAACTCACTTACTTCGGCACGCTGCAAGAGATTTTGAGGATCGATTACAGAGGATTTTTTGTCGACTTGTTCGACGTGCAATGGTTCAAGATAATCATGGAGGGTCGAAACGCTACTGTGCGTAGAGGAGAGTCTGGTTTTCTTGAGGTGGATTCTACTAAGAAATGGACTGACCTAAGAGACACTTTTGTACTACCCGAGCATTGTGAACAAGTAAGTATATAAATAGTTAACATCCCCCTTTTACAAGTTATGTGCTCTCATGTAAGTTATGTGGCTCTGGCAGGTAGTATTTCATCCTACAAAGTCTACATCAAACTGGTGGTACGTCATAGAGTTAGCCCCTCGTAGTGCAAGGACGTATGAAGGCTACCATGTGCCAATCACAACGACATCAATGGAGGAGATCAGAGAAGATGCTCAATCAGAAGCCGTTGCGGTGGTGCCAGACGAGCATCAAGATGCTACTGCTCTATATGGGGTGCATGCAGAGGAGCTACAAAATGAAACAGAGGATATGTGTTTAAACGGAGAGCTCTATATAGATATAGGAAGTTATGCTGAGTTATGCGAGGATGAGAGAGAGATCTCTTAAAGCCACAAATATTGTATTTGAACAATTTTGCTCCGTGCTGTAAAAGCTCTAGCTCTTTTGATTGAAAATTCTGAGTTTTCGACTTGCCTCTTCTACCACTCGATTCATTGCGTCATTGTATTTATATGCGTCATTACGTCATTGTATTAATGGTATTTGCGTCATTGTCTACTCTATTCATTCAATATTAAGTTTAAATATTCGTGTGTTTAATGCAGGTATGGATGATGAGGAGTTTCTTTCTTCTTTGTCACCGCAGCAGAGACAGTGGTACGTGGAGCGTCATCGCTCTGGCGCATCATCGCGCGTTCCTACACCATCCGCATCTCCCTCTCTTTCAGAGCATTCGGCGCGCTCCGAAGCTTCGGCGTCGACGAGACGAGCGTCACACTCTTCTAGACACCGGCGCTCTAGTGGTGGCGGTGGCGGTTGTTGTGGGGATTCCGCCACCGATGCCTCCACACCGCCTCGTGTTCGACGAGGCTCTTTACCCTCCCCTTCTTTGTCCGCCCCCACACCAGCCACAGCATCGCCGTCTACGCCAGGTTTTGCACGGCTGACTGTTCCTAGAAGCTACACACCTCTACCTACTCCGCCAGGAGCCACCCCACTCGACACTCCTCGCTTCGGGGCCCAGACGCCGGTGGAGACACCTGACGTCCGTACCCCCATCGACACGCCGCTAGAGACCCCTGCCGGGACACCCAGGTTCACGCGTCACCGGCCAGAGGGCTTGCCTTACTCCGTCGACATCAGCGGCGGCATCATCATGGATGATGACGGCAAGAAGGTGATCTCGCGCATGCGTGGTCTTTGCTCTCAGTTGTTTAGACACTATATACTAAACAAATGGAGTGAAGTACCAAGTGATTTAAAAAACAGAGTCATCAGCATACTTCATGATGAGTTTCCCGTTCCAACACGGGATCAGCGCTTCAATGAAGACCTGATGAAGATTCGAATGCGCGAATACTGCAAACACAAGCGTTCCGAAGTGCAAAAAGCAATCAAGAATGGGTGGAATAGGCCAGATTGGCTGGCCAAAGAAGATTGGAAGAATGCGAAGAAAGCAGCGCGCGAGAATCCCGACAAGTGGAAGCAACAAAAGGATGCAGCCAGAGCGCGAGTAGAGGCAGGGAGCTCGCACCACTTGGGGAGCGGTGGATGGGCATCATTTGAAGCCGATTTTGTAAGTCTTTTCACATTGCTCTTTATGCATGTTCGATAGTTTAGGGTTTATGAGTTTTTTAGTTCTAACATAATGAAATCTTTGTATGTTTTGACAGTGGTCGATGACAGGACGTGATCCCACACCGTACGAGCGCGAGTACGCAGGCAGGAAGGGCTTAAACGCCCTGATGGACATTCTCAGTTCTCGCAGCGGCATGGTTAGTATTAGGGTTTACTCTTTTTTATTTTTTGTATTGTTTTATAAATGTCGTTATATGTTTATACTTACTGAAAACTGTCTTATTGTCTTTTTTTGCAGAATCCGACAGATACGCCGCTTGGACGCGATGAGACGTCTGATTAGACGACGTCAATTTAGCCGTAGCTAAATAGCATTAGTTTAGGGTTTCTCATAGCTTATGTATCATGAGACGGATTTTATACGTCTTTTTGAACCATGTATATTATTACATTTGTCACCGCAATTCCTTTTGCCAATCAATTCTTTATGTCTATGATGTTGTACAATTGTCATTATTACATTTGCCAATCAATTCAGTTTGTCTATGATGTGTACAATTGTCAATTTTGCAAACAATGCGTCTTGTGGGTGACTATTTTGGGTCTATTATTTACCTTTGCACTTTTTTTTAAAAGTGAATCAAGTACAATATGGTTGATGGGTGGCAGGGCATTCAATGCCCTCCCACCAAAAAAATATTCTCTCAGGCGTCGCTATAAGCGTCGCTATTTATGGCTCTGTAGCGTCGCTATATGCGTCGCTATACTCTTCTGTGAGAGCGTCGCTATCTGCGTCGCTATAGGCGTCGCTATAAGCGTCGCTATATAGCGACGTCTATAGCGACGCATATAGCGACGCCTATAGCGACGCATATAGCGACGCCTATAGCGACGCATATAGCGACGCTCTCGTAGCGACGCTTTTAGCGACGCTTATAGCGACGCCGGGGGTTATAAAAACCCAGTGTATTTCCGTCGCTAAGAGCGTCACAAGAGCACATAACCTCTTGTAGTGGATGGAGAAGCAAATTAGGTAGCTAGGTTCCTCTCGACTCTGAGGAAAATTGTTCAGAGTTTGAACTAAAGGTCACAGTCCATCCACACACCGAGTATAGAAGCCTGATAATAACAACAAATTGGAGACTAAATGATGTTAGATAATCTATTGAGTTTCTTGATGAAACATCTCCCGAGTATAGATTCAAAGTGGATGAAATTGTGGTGAGCACAAGGATGGAGAATTCAACCTCTTGCATCACATGCCTTCCCCCAAAAAGAGTTGTATTTGAGCCACTTGCAAGGACTTGAAAAAACAAGTTCAATATTGTAATCATTTTGCAAATATATTTATCTTTTCTCTACCTTATTGTGAACATTACTTATGTTGTTTTAAACTTACATGACATGATGATACACATTTAAGAATCGATAGTTGGTATTAAGTATTTGAAGTACAAAATTATGAATCACCAAAGGGTATATATATGTTCGTATGGACAACATGAACAAAAGTGTACATAGCTTTTGTGGAGTAATCAATCATGAAACTCCACTTTTCTTTTTGCCTAAGAGGATTCTGCATCCTCAAAGACCCTTTTTCTTTTGTGTTCAGAAGGGGGTGAAAGTTCAGGAGTGGGTGGTGGTGGTGACTTGGGCTCCACAGGGCTTGGCACGGGTGACTTGGCAGGGGTTGGTGCGTGACTTGGCAACCTTCTTTGGCAACATGAATGGTAGCTTGAAAGGTGAGCTAGGTGCCTCCCCCTTACTGTTCTTAAGAGTACGACGCTTTTGAACCTTGAATTCTAATGGTGAGTGGAATGGATGGCCCTTTGTATCTGCTTTTTTTTTTTGCAGGGCTCTTCTTCTTGGTGGGACTCTTCCCCTTGGCAGGGATATTCTTCTTGGTGGGACTCTTCTCCTTGGCAGGACTCTTCTTGGCATGGCTCTTCTTTGTAGGACTCTTCTTGTGATCCTTTTTCTTTGTATGGATCTTCGTTGCAGGACTTTTCTTCTTCTAATCCATTTTCTTTGCATCCAAACCTTTGGTGGCTCTACCTTTCTTTGGTGGCAAAGGATATTATGGATCATTTGGATTTATTGATCTTTTCAAAACCATAGAAACAGCTTTCTCTCTCACCCACGTGACCCAAGACTCTGGATAGTCATGCAACTGAAAAAAATAGAAAAAGGAATTAAAGGACATTACATACATACATAAAACATCAAAATAAATACATAAGCCACACACTTACAGTGAGTGTAGTCATCCGGCACCTTGACTCAAGATATTTCCATGCATTGGCAAGCACCCTCCATCCACAAGATGTTGATTCTGTCTGTAAAGGCACTTTTTGATTGTAGTACTTGAAAGCTTCTATATTGTAATCCTTATTTGTGGTACTCAAGTGACCAACAATAAGTTTGGCAGCACTGCAAGAAGACATTGAATAAAAAATCTACTAATAGAGAACAATGGGCCATCAAGCATCGATTATGCTTCATCCTTACAGTTTACTTGTCCCATGGATACTTGACAATGAATTCATAAATATAATATCTTTCTCCAAAAGATTGAAGATAATAAGACTCCAATGTTCTCTACCAAAAAAAAAAACAATTAGCTAAGAATACTACAAAATGTTAAAAATAACATGTAAGGAGTTAAGATTGACCCTTCAACATAGGGGTATAGTATGTAATTGTAGGTCAGCATGTTAAAATCTTCAAAAAAACTTGAAAGGGTTCCTTGCTTGTTAAAAAGGCACTGTGTCACTAGAGGGTCAAGTATGGAAATCTGCATAGCTAGAGCCTCTAGAAGATCCCTCATAAGACACTTGAAAAAGAAAACACAAGCCCCAATGAGCCCCTTGTGCCTACCTTGCACATGCACTAATAATTAGCAAAGGAGCAACACATACCTGAGACAGATAAAGAGCACAGTGTCACCAAGCTCAATGTTGGGATTTACAAGCATACTTGTGTCTTGAGGGAATATGTCCAAATACGCCTCAGTATCTCCAAACAAGGAGACAACCACCACCATTTGGCCTGTGACTTTTTCATAAAGAAGAGAGTTGGATGCTCTTAAAATTTTTGCTTGCTCTTTAAGGATAGCATCCTTTGATATCATGTCTTGCTCCCTCTCAACCTCCTTTTCTACTTTGATATCCTGGGCCTTTCTTGTCTCATACTCATGTGTAACATCCCCAATGACAACCCCAGAATCTTTCTGCTGCATGGAAGGAGGGATGTTTGAAACTTGGAAGGCTCTAATATCCTCACTAGGAATGAGCTCAAGAGCCTTATCAAACTTGTACCTGAGCCTTGACACAAGCACAAAATCTTTGCTCATAAGTGTGACCCTGTGAGCAAATGCAGCTGCAATGTAGCTATCATTCATAAAGTCTATGAGAAAATCCTCAACAGCTTCCTGAAGGCACATCACAGCTTGAGATTGCCACCTTGCTAAGACAAATTTTTTGATATTCATCATGCTTACAAGTCTATCTGATATCTCTTTGACAACTCTCATGAAAGAGAGCTTTGGAATCAGTAGACAAGTAGACTTTTGTTCTTTTCTTATTTCTCTTAAAGATTTCACCTGATAATTCAATCTTTTTCTAGCAGTGGGCCTCTGACGAGGTAGTGGAGGTGGTGCTTTCTCTGGATCTTTGTCTAAATCATCTATTTTTGGATCAGTTGGGGCTTGGTAGACCTTCCTTGCAGTTTGCTTAGTCCTCGCCATTTGGGTCACAAAACACCACACCACGCGATAGATGGGTCACCCACAACCTGCAAGATGTACCTATCATGCCATATGTGAAGCAAATGATATTGGGGAGAGACACCAACACGACGCGATAGAAGGGTGACGCACGCTCTGGAGTATGTCCTTATCGCGTCGTATGTGAGCTTTGGACCTTTTAAAGAAATCAAGCAAGAAGACTTGCACGACGCGATAGAGGGCTCACCCACACCCTAGAACATGCCCGTATCTCGTCGTATGTAAGCTTCGGATCTTTTCAATAAATCAAGCAAGAAGACCTGCACGACGCGATAAAGGGCTCACCCAGACTTTGGAACATGCCCGTATTGCGTCATATGTGAAGCTTTGACCTTTCCAATAAATCATGGTAAAAGACCTGCACGACGCGATAGTAGGTCCACCCACATGCTAGAAGACACCCTGGTCGCGCCGTTTGTAAAGCAAATGATCTTAGCAATGCGAAGTGGACAAATGCACGGCGCGATAGCTTGGCAACCCAATGTGTAGGACTAGCTCGTATCGCGTCGTATTGGGCGAGGATGGGTAGCGCGTGTGTGGAAGAAAGAATGTAGAAAGTGCGGATGGGTTGATGGAAGTGTGGGTAGTTGAGGACGACAGGACGCGAATGTGGGGTATGGGGGAAAGTGAGAGAATGAGCACGTGAGAGAGCTTTATATACATCCGACCATATGTACGACGACCGTCGTAAGCAGTCCATGTGGCACATCTGCATGGTTGACACGTGTCAATAACGATCATATTTTGCACCCTATATAAATCTTGGTCTCGAATTTTATTAGAGTTACACGTTTACTTGTCCCACACGACGCGAGGTATTACTAGTATCCGTCTACTAGTCCCCTCGTCCCGCACGATGCGCCGGTACGCATTTGCACACCCCGGGTCCAGACTCTATCGCGTTGTTCGGGATTCTAGTTGGTTGCTTTGGTGTGCTCTCGTCCCACAGCTCCGACCCGACGCGATCCGAGCAAGTTGCAAATCTTGGAACCCACCCCTATCGCTTCTTGCTAGTGAGATTCTGAGACACAGTGCCGGGCGCTTTTCTCATCTTCTAACCCTCCCCCTTATCGCTCTATATATTGCTTTGGGCGTATTTCTCGACCTTGTATCTAGTAGCTTCACCCTGTATCTAGTAGCTTCACATGTCGACTTTTCCTCTACCATGAACGAAGGCCGGGAGGAGATTTTGGAGGAGAGTCCGAGTGAGAAACTATTGGTTGCTGTGATGGATGGTGGTGACATGGAGGTGTACACCAAAGCATATGAAATATTCAACCCTGTGTTTGATCTTGCAGCTTTGTTAGACCATTTGAAGGACTTCTTGTCAGAAGAATTCAAAGAGTTTGAAGAGGCAGTTGAAGGCAAGTGTTTGGTTTTAGATGGCAAGACTTATTGCCATCTAACCGAATTTACTACCAACTCAATTAAGAAAAGCAAAGTAACAAGGAGGTTTGGAAGATTTTCTAAGAAGACTTACTTTGTTTTTCCACCTATCATTTCTTGTCAATTACATTTAAAGCCTTGCAACCTTGTTCCAAAAGAAGTTGCCTTTGTTTTCTTTTTGTTCCTTAAAGTTGACATGCAAGGCAAACCTGATGAAGTGAAAGATACAGATGAGGCAACAAATAAACATGTTTCCACAGTTTTGCAGCTTGAGAAAAGTGAAATTCTAGAAGAGGAGGAAGTTGATGTTGCAGCTGAGGAGCAGGAGAGTGCAAATTTTGATGTGGCTCAATTTAGAGCTAGTACTGTCATTGATGAGCCAACAGATGAGGTAGAGGTATTTGAAGCTTCCCTTACTATTCCAAACCTTCCCTACTTCTATATCAATGGGAAAGAGTATATCCCTCTCCATCATCTCCGGTGTCTGCTTAATATGAGGGAGGACTATTGTATTGCAACCATTTTTGAAGCTTCTGAGGTGGCCAAAGATTTTATTGACACAGAAGAAGAGTCAAAAGAGGAGTTTTTGGCACTTGATCTTCAGACATCCAATAAAGATTTTCTGCCTGCTCTTGATGCACTTGCTCTATGCATGAGAAGAGTGGAAGAGGAAAAACCTTCCCTCAAAGATGAGGATTTTGAGAAGAGGCTTGTTGGGCTTGGCATCCAATCTTTTGGCAGAGACTTTAAGCTGGAAAAAAATGGAAAGGAAGTTGACATAAGAGAGATGACCGGATCATGCAATCTCCTTCAAGAAAAAGTCATTGCCGAAGATGAGTTGCAAAAGGTGATCCCCCTTCCGAAATCTTTCTTTTTTTTCAAGTTTGTTTTAATTACTCATTGTCTTGTTTTGCAGATTGAACTCCTTGACAAAAGACAATTTTCTTGGGAGAGCTAAAGGCTCGAGAGGGAAAGGCTCGAGAGGGAAAGCAATAGAGGGCTCTTCAAGAAGGGATGCCTCCTCTCTCATGCACTACATGCCTACATTGGATAGTGCCACCTTCTGTGCTTTTCACATGCAGTATTATGAAGATCCTGAGTTGCCAATGTTTGCACTGAAGATATTGTCACGGTTTTTAGGGTACACTCCCCTTCAAATCAATGCAAACAAAATCATGCTACTTTAGAGAGCAACATCACTTCAAATATTTGGATATGTTGCAGGATTCAATGCCTCATGAGCAATATACTTTCTTTTCTACTCTAGCTATGCAGCAGCAGCTGAGGAGACAAACACTACAAGAGGCTCTTCACATTAGCGACGCTCACACAGCGACGCTAAAAAAAAAATTTCCCGGCGTCGCTATGAGCGTCGCTATAAGCGTCGCTATGAGCGTCGCTATGAGCGTCGCAAATTTACAAAGAAATTTGCGACGCTCATAGCGACGCTTATAGCGACGCTCATAGCGACGCCAGCTGGGGTAAAAAAAATAACCGAGCGCGCCCAAAAACTCAGATCTCAGATCTGAGTTTTTCGACGCCCTCAAGCAAAGAGCAGGTAACGCTCTCCCTCACTCTCTCTCTCTCTCTCTCTCTCTCTCTTTTACACACACACACACACACACACACACACACACACACGAGGAGAGGAAGGAGAGACAGGTATGCTCCTTCCCTCTCCTCATTCTCATGTTCCCTTCCTCTCTTTCTCTCTCCCTCGCTCTCTCTCTCACACACACACACATACACACACACATATAGTGTTTTTGAGAGAGAGAGAGAGAGAGAGAGAGAGAGAGAGAGAGAGAGAGAGAGAGTGCAAAAACGCACACACATACATAAACAAAGAATGCACACACACATTGAGAGAGAAAAAGAGAGAGAGAGCATGCATAAACAAAAAACGCACGCATTGAGAGAGGAAAAGAGAGAGAGAACATGCATAAACAAAAAACGCACACATTGAGAGAGGAAAAAAGAAAGAAAACATGCATACGATCCAAAAAAACGCACACACATTGAGAGAGAAAGAAAGAGAAACTAAGGGAGCGTCGTAGGAAACTAATTAAAATTAAAAGACCTAAAGATCTAGCCGACGAGGAGTTGAACTGAAGACCTATTATTCAAGAGAGAAATGGCATAATCAATCTATCATACTTGGCATGGGTGATAGAAAGGTTATACCATTTATCTCTTTTTATTGGCACACACATCCACACACGCGCACACACACAGGAAGAAGAGAGTTATAACGTCGTAGGAAACTATTTCAAAAGACGTTAAAGATTAGGTTATATGTAGACTTACATTAAATTAGATTTAGGTTTATTTTTAACTAGATTTACATTTATTTAAGCTAGATTTAGATTTATGTTATATTAGATTAGATGCGGGTCTCCATAGACTGCGATGCCTGCATGAAGCGGGTGAAGAAAGCCCTCAATGGAATATAGGGTATTGCTGCCTTCACTCATAGTGGGCTCCGTCGATCCAAAAGTACTGGTGAAATGTCTTCAGAAGATAGGGAAGAAGGTGGATCTTCAGGGCGGCAAGAGTCACTACATCCCCGACACAATGACCATCTAGACAACCTCTAGTCATTAGACTTACGTTAAATTAGATTTAGCTTTATTTTTAGTTAGATTTACGTTTATTTAGATTTACGCTTATTTACGTTAGATCGAGTCCACGCAAGAATTACTTACGGTTTAGGGTTTAGAGTTAGACGAACAGTGAAAAGATCTACTGTGAAAAGATGTTAAGATGAAGTGAAGTGCTACAGCTAGAGAAGAGGCAAAGGGATTTTGTCCACTACATGCAGTATCATGTAGACGTGGGTGTCTAGATTTCTTGTACCCACAAATATAGGTATTGACCAATAAAGACGAGATTATAACCCGGTGGTTCTGATCTCCGTGCACCTCTAGACCGAGGTGTGCGGGGATTGGACATGACTAGAGAATGTGAGGTAAAGAGAGAGAGAGAGAGAGAGAGAGAGAGAGAGAGAGAGAGAGAGAGAGAGAGAGAGAGAGAGATAAGACGAAGAATGCCAATAGAATATTAAATTTGTTGTCTAGGTTATAAGTTTTTTATCCTCATTATGAGTAGCGACGAGAATGTGGGACCGTCCAACCGAAACACCTATCTCTCAACGAGGGTCTTATGTCCTTGTAATCAATGCAAACATGCTGTGCGACGGACAAGACGTGTTTCTTTGCAGCACGTTCGAGAATTTGGCGAGTTCGATCCATCTATTATAGATCGAGTTGTTGCCAATTATAACTCGTCGGACTCTGACGCTGGCCAACAAGCAGCAATCTTGCAACCCAATAGACGTGTTCGCAGGCGCTTTGGTCAAGCAGCATATGTGAGGCCACAAGATGTAGCCTCTGACAGCTCGGGGGATGATCATGCAGAGCACATTCCCAACGAGGCAATGTTTGAGCCCGAGATTGATGAAATGATCGAGACGATCATGGATTCAGAAAGGCTTATCTATGATGATATGAAAAGTGAAGCCGATACATCATTGTATAATGGAGCACGTATGTCTAGATTGAAAGCACTCCTGGTTCTTCTCAACATGCAGGCAAAGTTTGGATGGAGTGACACTAGCGTCACAGCGCTTTTCAGGTGATCTATTACAATTAGTTTACTTTAATAGAACTCATGGTGTATAATGATCTGATAGATTTTTACACGACTATCATATTTTTATGTTGTGTAGATTGCTGAAAGAGCACATTCTACCAGCTGACAATGTGATGCCAGATTCCCGAGATGAAGCAAGAAAGATTTTGCGAAACTTGGGGATGGATTACAATTCTATCCACGCTTGTCCTAATGACTGCATTCTTTTCAGAGGGGAATACACAGACATGGAGAAGTGTCCGAAATGTGATTCCGAAAGATATCGAGTAGATCTCCACGGGACAAAAATTCCACAAAAGGTTTTGCGACATTTTCCTTTGCTTCCTCGCATCAAGCATTTCTTCGAATGTAAGTCCATGGCCGCCCTAGCATCATGGCATGAGGAGAATAAATCTTCGGATGGTGTGCTACGAATTCCTGCAGATTGCGCAGCCTGGAAACATATAGATGGAACATGGTCGGATTTTGCCAGGGAAGCTCGAAATTTGCGCTTAGGCCTGGCTATGGATGGCGTAAATCCATTTGGTCAAAGATCAACATCTTACAGTGTATGGCCCGTTGTCATCGTCAACTACAACATTCCCCCGTGGTTGACTACGAAGAAGGGGCACCTATGGCTAAGCTTGATTGTGCCAGGGCGATATAAAGTGGGGAATATGGATGTGTATCTTCGTCCACTATTGGAAGAGCTACAACAATTGTGGATTGGCATAGAGGTGGTGGATATGAGCCGACACACAGGACGACGGAATGCTTTGATCAGAGGTATTCTAATGTGGACCATGCATGACTATCCCGGGCTAACAGAATGCTCAGGTGATCTATTGACACTCCTCTCTCAGACACTGTAAATCTGGTTTTTCCCCATAGTTGATCTATTATCATGTGTATACATGCAGGGCTTCAAACAAGCGGATACAGAGCATGTGTCACATGTGGACCTAGACTGAATGCACGTAGGGCACCCTCACTGAAGAAGCAAATCTACGAAGGTCATCAAGCGTATCTTCCGGAGAATCATGTGTTACGCGACGGCTTTTTGGGAAGAGAGCCACCAAGGATGTCTGCACAAGCATGGTTAGAGCAGAAGGAGATGTGCGATGACGGATTGCCTCCAGGGATGAAGAGACTATCTCTATGGTACGAGTTACCATACTGGCCTCGACTCGTGATCAATCACTTGCTCGATCCAATGCACATATTCAAGAATGTGGGTAATCTACTATGGGACCATTTGACCGGCAAGAAAGATACTTTGGGAGCCAGAGTTGACCTTAGAAATGTGGATCGTATGGAGCAATATTGGCCGCAAACAGCGTCTGATGGATCGATAAAACTTCCTAAAGCACCATGGATTTTCACAGGAGCCCAAGAACGCAAAGTAAAAGAGGCCATTCGATCTTTGCGGACCCCCACTGGCGTAATGCACTCGCTCCGAACGTGTTTTACTAAAGAAGGAAAGCTTACCGGTTTGAAGTCACACGATTGGCATAAAATGTGTCAGGTACGTTCATAGTGGACTTTAATATCATTGCATAAAATGTGGACTTTAATATCATTGCTGCACATACTTTACAGTTTATTTTACCGGTTGCCATTGAGGGATGTTTGTCTCTCGACATCCGTAACACAATCTACAAACTTGCAAAGCTGGTGCAATGGATCTCACAAAAGGAGATCGACGTAGACTCCATACCATTCGCCAAACTAAATGCTGCGGAGCTTGTGTGCATGTTTGAGAAACATTTTCCTACTACAATGCTAACCATTCAGGTGCATCTTCTTATTCACATAGTTGATGAGGTGGAAATAGCTGGCACAGTTCATTCCAGATGGATGTTCTTCTTAGAGCGTTTCATGAAAATGCTTAAGGGATATGTGCGTCAAAAGGCACGTCCGGAGGGTAGCATGGCAGAAGGTTGGTTGGTATCAGAGTCCCTAGTGTACATTGGAGAGTGGTTAGACGGATTTGATAAATCCCGGGACACGCTATGGCGAACCATAGATGATGAGCGCATATCTGGGATTGTCATGTGCAATCTCGGTGTTGAGAAGAAGATGACGGAAGATCTAGAGGCTAAAATCAACCGATTTTGCATGCTTCACAATCCAGTGATGCAAAAGTGGATTTCACAATATGAGGATGCAAAGCAAGAGCGACAAAGGGCACGAATCGAGTGGAGACGGGGAAGACGACCACCGATGCACTATCCAGCGGTTCTGGAGAGCCTACCAACCTTCATGAGCTTAAGATGGTTGCACAACCAATTGAAAAGCGCACAACAATGCGGTGACGAAGTGACTGAAGAAGAGTGGGAGTACTCTCGGGGTTGCGCGACCAAGGTAAGTTTGCAATGTACGACTAGCAAGTGACTTTATTTATAAACGTTTGAACGGCCACTCATAATCCTTGTTCGTTGTAGTATAAGTCATACACAGCAGCATGGTGTAAAGGTCGACATTTTAGGGTGGAACGAATCGACAAAAAGCGTTTTACTCAAGATTGTGGAATCATGGCAAAATTTGAACAGTCTAGTCGACGACGTTCCTCTGATGCAGATCCCGTGGTGGCGGAACTCACTTACTTCGGCACGCTGCAAGAGATTTTGAGGATCGATTACAGAGGATTTTTTGTCGACTTGTTCGACGTGCAATGGTTCAAGATAATCATGGAGGGTCGAAACGCTACTGTGCGTAGAGGAGAGTCTGGTTTTCTTGAGGTGGATTCTACTAAGAAATGGACTGACCTAAGAGACACTTTCGTACTACCCGAGCATTGTGAACAAGTAAGTATATAAATAGTTAACATCCCCCTTTTACAAGTTATGTGCTCTCATGTAAGTTATGTGGCTCTGGCAGGTAGTATTTCATCCTACAAAGTCTACATCAAACTGGTGGTACGTCATAGAGTTAGCCCCTCGTAGTGCAAGGACGTATGAAGGCTACCATGTGCCAATCACAACGACATCAATGGAGGAGATCAGAGAAGATGCTCAATCAGAAGCCGTTGCGGTGGTGCCAGACGAGCATCAAGATGCTACTGCTCTATATGGGGTGCATGCAGAGGAGCTACAAAATGAAACAGAGGATATGTGTTTAAACGGAGAGCTCTATATAGATATAGGAAGTTATGCTGAGTTATGCGAGGATGAGAGAGAGATCTCTTAAAGCCACAAATATTGTATTTGAACAATTTTGCTCCGTGCTGTAAAAGCTCTAGCTCTTTTGATTGAAAATTCTGAGTTTTCGACTTGCCTCTTCTACCACTCGATTCATTGCGTCATTGTATTTATATGCGTCATTACGTCATTGTATTTAATGGTCTTTGCGTCATTGTCTACTCTATTCATTCAATATTAAGTTTAAATATTCGTGTGTTTAATGCAGGTATGGATGATGAGGAGTTTCTTTCTTCTTTGTCACCGCAGCAGAGACAGTGGTACGTGGAGCGTCATCGCTCTGGCGCATCATCGCGCGTTCCTACACCATCCGCATCTCCCTCTCTTTCGGAGCATTCGGCGCGCTCCGAAGCTTCGGCGTCGACGAGACGAGCGTCACACTCTCTAGACACCGGCGCTCTAGTGGTGGCGGTGGCGGTTGTTGTGGGGATTCCGCCACCGATGCCTCCACACCGCCTCGTGTTCGACGAGGCTCTTTACCCTCCCCTTCTTTGCCCGCCCCCACACCAGCCACAGCATCGCCGTCTACGCCAGGTTTTGCACGGCTGACTGTTCCTAGAAGCTACACACCTCTACCTACTCCGCCAGGAGCCACCCCACTCGACACTCCTCGCTTCGGGGCCCAGACGCCGGTGGAGACACCTGACGTCCGTACCCCCATCGACACGCCGCTAGAGACCCCTGCCGGGACACCCAGGTTCACGCGTCACCGGCCAGAGGGCTTGCCTTACTCCGTCGACATCAGCGGCGGCATCATCATGGATGATGACGGCAAGAAGGTGATCTCGCGCATGCGTGGTCTTTGCTCTCAGTTGTTTAGACACTATATACTAAACAAATGGAGTGAAGTACCAAGTGATTTAAAAAACAGAGTCATCAGCATACTTCATGATGAGTTTCCCGTTCCAACACGGGATCAGCGCTTCAATGAAGACCTGATGAAGATTCGAATGCGCGAATACTGCAAACACAAGCGTTCCGAAGTGCAAAAAGCAATCAAGAATGGGTGGAATAGGCCAGATTGGCTGGCCAAAGAAGATTGGAAGAATGCGAAGAAAGCAGCGCGCGAGAATCCCGACAAGTGGAAGCAACAAAAGGATGCAGCCAGAGCGCGAGTAGAGGCAGGGAGCTCGCACCACTTGGGGAGCGGTGGATGGGCATCATTTGAAGCCGATTTTGTAAGTCTTTTCACATTGCTCTTTATGCATGTTCGATAGTTTAGGGTTTATGAGTTTTTTAGTTCTAACATAATGAAATCTTTGTATGTTTTGACAGTGGTCGATGACAGGACGTGATCCCACACCGTACGAGCGCGAGTACGCAGGCAGGAAGGGCTTAAACGCCCTGATGGACATTCTCAGTTCTCGCAGCGGCATGGTTAGTATTAGGGTTTACTCTTTTTTATTTTTTGTATTGTTTTATAAATGTCGTTATATGTTTATACTTACTGAAAACTGTCTTATTGTCTTTTTTTGCAGAATCCGACAGATACGCCGCTTGGACGCGATGAGACGTCTGATTAGACGACGTCAGTTTAGCCGTAGCTAAATAGCATTAGTTTAGGGTTTCTCATAGCTTATGTATCATGAGACGGATTTTATACGTCTTTTTGAACCATGTATATTATTACATTTGTCACCGCAATTCCTTTTGCCAATCAATTCTTTATGTCTATGATGTTGTACAATTGTCATTATTACATTTGCCAATCAATTCAGTTTGTCTATGATGTGTACAATTGTCAATTTTGCAAACAATGCGTCTTGTGGGTGACTATTTTGGGTCTATTATTTACCTTTGCACTTTTTTTTAAAAGTGAATCAAGTACAATATGGTTGATGGGTGGCAGGGCATTCAATGCCCTCCCACCAAAAAAATATTCTCTCAGGCGTCGCTATAAGCGTCGCTATTTATGGCTCTGTAGCGTCGCTATATGCGTCGCTATACTCTTCTGTGAGAGCGTCGCTATCTGCGTCGCTATAGGCGTCGCTATAAGCGTCGCTATATAGCGACGTCTATAGCGACGCATATAGCGACGTCTATAGCGACGCATATAGCGACGCTCTCGTAGCGACGCTTTTAGCGACGCTTATAGCGACGCCGGGGGTTATAAAAACCCAGTGTATTTCCGTCGCTAAGAGCGTCACAAGAGCACATAACCTCTTGTAGTGAAATGTCAACCTTCTTGGGAGCTATAAAAGAAGAAAGTTGTTGAGATATAGGGGTGACATGGCTAGATATATAAAATAAATAAAAAATTGATAATTTTTTGCACCAAAATATCTTTTTTGAATTTGGATCTTTTTAGAAAGATTTAGTACAAAGTTTCAAAGTGAAGCATTAATCTCCATTTGTGGTTGAGCAGCATGGTTGTTTGATCTCATCCGTTGTAATTGCCTCCTATAGAACCAATTGAATAATTCCTTTAGTGCATTGCTCCTTCTTTGTCCCCCTCCCTTTCTCGTACATTTGAAAAAAGAAGTCCTCGCTTGATAGTGAGATTTTTCCATTCCTTGAGTATTCCATGTTGCAAGGGGTCCTTGTTTTGCAAAATATGGTCCATGCAGGTACAAAATATGCTAAAAATAAAAAAAAAGTAGGATGCAAAGTAAAATACTATCCAGACTTTAGAAAGTAATTGAATACTCATCAAGTAATATGTGATGTCTTTTGCTCCCCAAGCATCTGTAATAGCAGTTATTAAAAGCTTTATTGTCTTTTTAAAGTCATCTGCATAAGTAGAAGAGCTAACTTGTTGTCTCAAAACTTTCAAAAAATTGTTGAGCTTCTTCCACACTTCCATGCGTTTGTTGGCTACATCTGGTCTACTTTTGACATTGGTTGTTATAACACAAAGATCCTTCCAGCAATTCCACATAGCATCAACTTGTTTGTTGTCATGGTACTCAAAAATCTTCTGGCTTTTGCTCCACCCATTGAAACATCTTGCAAAACATCACCGGTTCCTTTTGAAAGAGTGGGATATTTTTTTAGATGCACTTGACCACATGAAAACCCATTTGAGAGAGCAAAGCCTCGCATTTTTCTATGCACTTGTCTGCAAGTTTAGTTGGCTTAATAGAATATGCATAGTCAAGATGGAGTTGAAGCAATTTATCCAAGATTCTAATCTCTGCATGCATTGTGCATATATGTATATTTTTTAAATCTATTGTTAGAATTGGATCCCAAATCATAGAAGACGATGGGTAGTCGATGACGTTAACACTATTCCTCGATGGTGCTTTTCCAACCTCGTGTTCTGCAAGCCATCCTTTTGTTCCAGTGCTTGCCATGTAATATAGACATGATACTTGGTATTGGCACCTCCACATACACCAAACACGCACTTTAATGCTTTTAGGTCGGCACTCAAGTGCTATTCTACAAAAAAGTCACCCATGCCATCTACACAGAGTTTTTCACCTGCATTTTGGTCCTATATAAGAAAAGGGATATCGGTTTGCAAAAACAACCATTTCAATGTATCGTGATTTTCTACTGGTATTTGAGCTGCTCCGATCCACCAAAGCTCCATTTCTGATTTAGTTTTGTGGTATGGGGAATCAAGCTTACCCTGGCTATAGTCCAATGCTCTATTCATAAGGGATATGGATACTCTTTCCATTTTTTGACATTTTTGAATTTGAGCTTCATCCAATTTCAGAACAAATATAAGTTTTCCTTCACAATCTACTTCTTTCATATTATAGTATCTCACCATAGCAAATTGAACATTTTTTATACTCATCCAAATGTTATTAAAAATATTATACTCAAAAGAAGATTTTTTTTTCCTGCTTTTTCATATGGCATCGTTCTTTCTATATGATAGTACTCTCCAAAATGTTCGGGTATTTCTTCGTTTAATAGAGTCCTAACTTTCCCAACATTGTGAGGCCTAAGCAACCCAAAAGCTTTAATCTTGTAATACTTTAAAACCCGAAACCAAGTTTTAGAGATGGCCATGTAACCCCTTCTACTCACCCCCACTGTGTCACAAACTTCTTGCATTTGAGAAGGTTGGACCAGTAAGCCCGTATCTTTCAGTAAACTTTGAAATACCAATTTCTTTTGAGTTTGATTTTCAGAAAGTTTCAAAAGTTTAAGAATATCACTTTTGTTCATTACCCCATTCAAAAATCTCACCCTTTCTTGAACATTGGACATATCAAATCCTAAAAGACTAGTCACATGTTCTCTAGTAATCTTTAATCTTTTTTTTCTTTGTCCAGAACCTTCTATTAAGTTTACTACATCTCTCATTCATTTTACTCGTGCTCTTAATCCTATTGGAGTTTCTTTTAAAGTCCGAAGCTAGTGATTTTCTTGTTTTAGAGATGCTATTTGGTTTTCAGGTTCTAAAATTCTTGTTGTACTTGAAGACAAAACAGTTTTGAGATATTGAATGTAATGTGTAAATGAGATAACCTAGAACTATATCCTAGTAAGCCATCAACCCCATCACCAACAAATCTCATCAAATCATGAGGTGTGTGAAAAGATGGATACCTTCCAGTGCTAGGATCCGGTGGATACAAGCCCCCATCTGTCCATATATCAATGTGTTTCTTTCCCTCGTTGCAAAGTTGTTGTGCTTCATTTGCAGTTATAACTGGTCTTTGATAGACACTCCACGTAGTAGCATATTCCTGGCTTAGCTTACTGTTCAAGTGAAACTTGCGGTTATCACTAATAGAAGATGTATTAGTCATTGTAAGTAATGAAGGAGCAGAAAGTATAATGGAAATAACGTAGCAGTAGAACAAGGTGCATCAGAGAAGAAGAGATAAAGCTCGCGAAAGGTGAGAGAAAAAAGAGAGATTCAAAAGTGGAAACAACTATTTGCCGCCAAGTGAAGTAAATGAAAACAAATTTCGAGGTGAGCCACAAAGGAATGTGAAGAAAACGATATCTTTTTGAATATTTAGAGATATGTACCTAGATACGCTTTAGATTGCGTAGATATGCTTTAAATTACCAAAACAGACAAATTTGGAGCCGTTTTGACCACAAACGGCTCTGCTAATTAGTAATTTAACCAATTCCTTACATGGCCCTTTTTGAGTCGTTTTTGGCCCTAATGTTCTATACTGCGACCTTCACCTTCCGCTCTTTCCTCAGCTTGTCAACATCATCTCCAACCTTATGACCATGTATGACTCTATGGATGTCGTCATCTTGTGCGACCATATCGTTGGTAATCTCATTAGTTCTGGTGTAAATCGCGATGACCATGAGCATCTTAATTTTGTGTTTTGCATAATTGTAGTGGTGGCTTGAGAGGTGAAACGCTACGTTGATCATGCTACCAAGGTGATCGACCTGCTTATGCGCTTGCTGGAGGATCTCAACAAACTTGACATGGATGCAAAGCCTACACTGGACGTGCTCGCGGTGGAGGAGAGGGACAGGAACCGATAGGCGGAGGCTCTACAAGAAGGTACAATTCATCATTATATTGCATAATTAGGGAGGTAATGGGCCTGCGACACCTTGGGGATGATTTCCTTGAGGTACAATTACATTAGGGAGGTAATGGGCCTGCGACACCTTTGGGATTATTTCCTTTCTTTTCCCTGCTTAAAAGTCCCCTCTCCCCCTTAATCTCTCTTTTGCGGTTGCTTCTTGTAGGGGGCAGCGGCAATAAGATCTCTCTCTCTCTCTCTCTCTCTCTCTCTCTCCACCATGCTCTCTGTCTCTCTCACAAGAACATGTGTCAATTTACAAAAGACACCTCAGAATCTGTGCATTCTCGTGCACTCTTTGCCCAGGCGTCTCCCTCCTCTCAAAGCTAAACAGAATGCTATGGACGTCTATATTTCTCTCTCTCTCTCTCTCTCTCTCTCTCTCTCTCTCTCTCTCTCTGTGTGTGTGTGCGCTAGAGAGAGAGAGAGAGAGAGAGAGAGAGAGAGAGAGAGTTTCAAACTTAAATTTTAGGGAAAATAACCAAAATACCCCTCTAATTTGTGGAAATTTTCAAAATACCCCTCAAATTTCAAAAATTCCCAAACTACTCCTAGTATTTTTTCATAAACCTTGAAACTCCCTTCAAATTTTCCAACATGCCAATGGTTGTGAGTTTCTCCAAAAAAGAATTTTTTTGCAGGTTTTCATAAGCAGACTCATTGTCTATCATACAAGATGCAAAAGCTAGAATCTGGGTTGGTGATGTAGGTTTTGGAGATGAATTGCTTCATTATTTTTAGACATAATCGTTTTTTTTTGTGATGTAATTTGTGACAACATGCATGCCAAACGCTCATAAATGGATCTCAATTGTCAAAAAAGGAACAAAGATTCGAAATCGTGAACAATCCAACCGAAATAGATACAAGGATATTTTGGGAACGTTTGAAATTTTGAGATACCCTATAATTTGTCCTGCTTGCAAGATCGTACCGACATACTAGAGGGATATTTTGATAAATTTTCCCAAGTTTTACTATAGTCTCGTCTTCTTGGTAGAAGGCCACGTGATTTATCACTTTTTTTTCTCCACTTAGCATAGACATAGATTTTGGTTAGACACGTTTCTTATGTTAGATAAAGCTTATGATGTGAGATAAAGCTCATGAATCATGATTGTATGGTTTGTTTCAATACAAAAGAAGTGATTGAATCCACGTTATGGTTTAAATACAAGTTTACACATGCTTCCTCTTTTATCCCCCACACCCCCCCCCCCCCCCCCCCCCCCCCCTTTTTTTTGGGGCAATTGTAAACTGTTGGATAAAGCTCGTTGATTCTTGCCACATGGCAAGAAAATAATGATAAATTCTTGGGAAAATTACCAAAATACTCCTCTAGTTGTGGAAATTCCCAAAATATCCCCAATATATTTTGTCATGAACTTCCAAAACGCCCTTCAAAATTGTCAAAATTCCAAAAATACTCAAAGATATAAAAAAATTCTAGCTTTTTATAACAAGATTGATTGTGTATGTCTGGACGATTCTACAAAAGTCGTGAATCTGCCAATGATGCTTGACAGTTGAAAGAGGTGGCAACAAGTGAGAGGAGCCACGTGCCTCAAGGGATTCGGCCGGGTGCAAGGCGGCGTAGGTTGTCTCTGTCCATATCTCTCTCTCGAACTGTCTCTGCCGACTTCTCGCAGGGCGGTGGGTGGCTTACTTCTGCCTCTCTTTGCACATGCACTCGACTTCCTGAGCGTGCAACAAAGCGAGAACTAAGAGAGACCTCTCTCTTTCTCTCTCTCTCTCTCTCTCTCTCTCTCTTTCTTTTGCACAGAGTGCCTACTGAGAAGGCCCTTGCACCTCTTGAGTCTTGGGTTTGTGTCCAGGGAGAACTATTTCTCTCTCTCTCTCTCTCTCTCTCTCTCTCTCTCTCTCTCTCTCTCTCTCTCTCTCTCTCAGGAAGAGAGCCTCAGCTTGCGCAGCTTTGTTGTTGTGCTTCTTCCGATAGCTCAGCTCTAGCAGGCTCGCCATCCCAACATGCTTGCGCCTCTCTGGTTCTGCGGCTGGGTGTGAGAAGGTTGAGAATGTCTTAGCAGGCGATAGAAGGCAAGCTAGGAGAGAGTGCAAGGAAGTAGCGAGCTGCTGGGAATGGCAAGCAACATGGTGCAGCAAGTAGTGCGAGGTGGGTTTGGTGTTTGGGGGGGGGGGGGGGGGGGGGGGGGGGGGCTTTGCAGACAAGCTGGTTAGGGAAGGGTAGGGCAAACAAGAAAAAAATGGTAGCGAGGGAGGAGTTGGGTCTCTCTCAAGCTTCAGGCACGCAGAGGCGAGAGGAGCAGAGGCTGAGGCAGAAGTAGAGGGACGCAAAGGAACGGTAAGGGAGGGCATCAGAGCTGCAGGACAAGAGAGTTTCGAGGTGACACGTGGGTAGAGAGGATCTGGGAGAGAATCTCCCAAAGTAATTTGTATCAATAAAAGATGCTAAACCTTAGAACTTGAGCTGGCTATGTAGGGTTCAGAGATGAATTGCTTCACTATTTTTAAATATAATTACCTTTTTTTCGAGGTAATTTGTGACAAATCACATGCTAAGCACTCAAAAACGGATCTCAATTGTCAAAAAGAACTAAAGATTAAAAAATCTTGAACAATCGAACTAAAATAGATAGAAGGGTATTTTGGGAATTTCCATAATTTAGAGGGGTATTTTGATAATTTTCCCTAAATTCTTTTCGGAGTTACCTAAAGGGCACATGCATAGTACTACTCTCCTACTCTCCTACGGGCTCCTCTTCAATTTTATTCCATTTCGTTCAAGATTCCTCCCACTCATCATCGCCTACCTTTGAAACATGGGAAAGTTTCATCTCCCATCTTCCAAAAACAAAGATAGGCATCGAACTCAACTCGTCTGTTTGAGGGCTCTGCGAACAATCTCGTAACTAGTAGCGCTGGCACATGAAGTTGCTGTCACAGTTTCACTTTATATTCTTACAATAAACTTCTGCTGTCCCTTCGATCTCATGGCCTCACCTCCCCCATCATGGGTCGCCACCTGCTTGCAAGCTATCATTGCACTGCGGCACCTTTTGGCTCTGCAACCGTTCGCTTTCTCAATGCGGATCTTCGTTGATTCTCACTAATAAAATATAAAAAAAGATCGTACCACCTAGTGCTTAGTCTTTTAGGCTCAACTAAAAACTCTAAAGTCTCTTTATAGTCCAACTTTTACTATTGGTTGAGAAATAAAGTGGTCATTGATAGTCTTATCAATCCTGCAAAAATTATTATTTGCCCTTGATTCCAAGGGAATCTACAAATTTGAAAGCAAAAACGCCTTGGAGCTGTCGCTATTAGCAGTTCTGCAAAGCGCCCCTCGCCATCGTCGCTTCTTCGGAGTCTCATGCAGTGGGTGTGCATGTGTGAGAGAGAGAGAGAGAGAGAGAGAGAGAGAGACTGTGCTGCGCTTGCGCTCGTGCACCGCCTGCTCTCCGACGTCCCTTGGTGCCTGCAGTTGCCGCCAAGGATAGTTGCAACGTTCCCACTGCCTCCCCTGCCAACCGCCCGTCATGAGTCAACTTGTGTTTCTCCCCTCTTTGCGCACTCCAAGGCGCCCTAAGCTCCTTCAGCGTCATCTGTCGCTGAAAAATCAATTTCTCTCTCTCTCTCTCTCTCAATTGGTCTCATGCTACATCTGCATTTATAAAACATTCTCTCTCCTTTAAATTAGTAAATTAATACAGTCTCAAAAGCGAATTAGCCATTTGGATACAAAGTCAAATCTGTCCCTTTGCTTTCCTTTTCCCATGCTTCAAGGAATCTACCTAGATTTTCCCTAATACAAATGGTGTCAAAATCGGGCACAAATGATATCATTAAATGATTTTGGCTCTTTTTCATGTGATTGGGTGGAATCTTTTCAAATTCCACCAATTCTTAACTTGGCTGCACGCTTTTCATAACGCTCATCATGTCGAAATCGATGTCGCAACCTGATTCTTTAGACACAGCTCTGCACGTTGACCACTCCATTGAGAGCTATTGCATGTTGTCCATGCGACCCCTCACAATTAAAAAAAAGGTCGATTTTATCTTTGCCTCTCTAAGCTACCATCTGGCTACGGGCTACTCATATTTCCCTCTTGTGATTGCCACTTGGTTGCCATTTTGCTGCCCAACTCGCATTTCCTCTCCCTTGCTACTTGGACCGCTGATCCCCCCCCCCCCCCCCCCCCCCAAAACCCCAAAAAACAAAAACCCACTCCTTTTCTCTTTTCATTCCCACAAGCATCTTGCTTGATTCGATCAAAACAAATGTTTCAAAATCATACTGCACATACTAAATTGGCAAAATACATATTTCCTATTCTAAATATTAAACTTTAGAAAGGGAGAGATGGAATTTTAGATAGCTTCAACTTCTTTTTTTTCAAAACATATTAATTGCTTAAGTAAGTAAAGGGTGAGTTTAGGAAATGAAATCACTCATGAAGGTGGAAAGTCAAAAGACATAGGGTGAAAGGCCAATGAAGGTACGTTTAACTTGAGCAGAATGACTCTTTAACATCCATGGATGATTTTGAGCAACAAGGGGATTAAACAATGCTCAACGAGTAGGCCTTTAAGATGATATAGGTGGTTACATTGTTGTCAACAGATGGAATGCCTAGGACGGCGTAAAGATCTCAAAAGGATAATTTTTTGGACCATGTGTATCGAGGAAGAGATGGTGGGTTGGTGGGGGTGGCTGCCTTGATGTAATTATAGTCTCTGGATGATGTCATGGCTCAACAAGAGCATGACTTTGTTATTTTTTTGGGCTGCTCAATATAATTCACTCACAATTGTGAGTTTTGCAAAAAAAAAAAAGATGATATAGGTGGCTGTGGGGTTAGTGTTGCACACAACATCTGCAACAAACTGACACGATCTTCGATGCAAAAGGGGGTTGCCAAGACATTTGAGACAGAGTCACGCCAAAATTGAGACATGCGGAGTCTAGGTTCGAACCATGTAACCCACGAATAGGGAGATCCCACATCAGCTCATGTAAGCCAATAACCCAAGTGCCCATGTGCCATTGTTGGGGGTTGATTAGTTTTTTGTTGGACCGCGTCTCACTACTGGCCCCTCTACCCTATGAAGGTGGAAAGTCAAAAGACCTTTTGTGTCCATATAAAGAGGTGGTCAACTTCACAATTGTATATTTTTGTTTCTCCTTCTCCTTTATTTTTTCTTTATCATTTTCTTCACTTTAAAGTGTTCTCTCTCTCTCTCTCTCTCTCTCTCTCTCTCTCTCTCTCTCTCTCTCTCTCTCTCTCTCACAAAGTGTTGTATTTGTCGTTTTCATGTCCAGCTGATACTATTGCAAATCTGTGTGCTTCATCATTGCTTGTTGCTATGTGATATAGATAGCGCATCATTTTTGTTGTTGATGAGGAATCTTTGAATTAGGAATACCTTTTTTTTTAAAAAGCCATTAGGAATATCTTTTAAAGCTACATTCTCATGATGATCTTATGTTTTCAACAATGTAGTTTTGAAGTATTAAGTAAGACTGTATGTGCAATGCTACCACTTATGGTTTAACTAGTTGGAAAGGAACGGACCAGTTGGCTCTCCAATTTAACATGAATGGATAGAAAGGGTGCTGATCAGCAAAGGTCTAGAGCAGGTAAAGGAGGTTTGTTTATCGAACTATGAATCTGAATTCCAGTGGAAAGCTTAGCAATGGCCTCAGAACAGACACTTCTTTAAACCCCGAACCAAGGATGTGTACTTGACACTAATATATTTGAAGATATGGTTCTCTTTGCTTAATAGCAATGGGGTGTTCATTGGCCAGAGTCATGGTGGGAGATAGTTATGACGATTATTTGGAGTCCACCATGGCCACATAAGATGAAGGTATTTGTGTGGAAGGTTCTATGGGGAGCCATACCAACTGGGGTGAAGGTGTCCGTTATGGGAATTGGCCCAAACAGATGTCCACAATGCAGGTCGGCTAGTGAAGACCTTTCTCACCTTTTAAGGAGTGCCCGACGATTTGTGGCAGATGATTGTGTGAGTCAAGAGGTTGTTGAAAGAGAATGTCATGCTTGGCACTACCTTGGTTGACGTGTATGCCAAATGTGGTGCACTTCATAAAGCACAAAAAGTGCTTGAGGAGCTTTGGAATGCAGTGATTGTGAGTATATGCCCAACTTGGACAGGGCCAAGAAGATCTAGGCTATTTTTTTCAAATGTGAAGCAAGGGTGTCTCTCCAAATACAAACACATATGCTTGCATCTTGAAGGCAATGGCCAGGAAGATCTAGGCTATTTTTAGTAGATGTAGAGAGGACATTCTCTAAATGCAATCACATACACTTGCACCTTGAGGCATGTGGAATCAGGCAAAATAATTCACGATGGTAGTGTCAGTTAGGGGTGTTGGAATTAGGGTTGTAGAGAAACACACACAACTTGGAGAAGACGAAGGAAGCTCAAGGCACACAATAGAGAGTGTATAACTTAGCGTGCTATGGAAAGATAGATAGCCCTAGAGTGATGGGCGTATATACAATGCTCGGGGGAAATAACCTCCTAAAGAGGGAAAAAATGCCCCGGCGGTCCTAGTGTGTTCACACACATCACTACCACATGTATATGGTAACAATCCCCCCCTGGAGTGATGCGGTGAATGAGAGCTGGCACATGAGTAAAGGGAAGTGCCATGCCCTAAGGACATGATCAATCCACAAAGGGGAGTAAGCCCAAAGCTTTGCGGAAAGCTTCAAGATTCTCACGAGACAATGCCTTTGTGAAAAGATATGCAAGGTTTTCCTGTGTTGGCACATAAGCCAAGCTGATCTCTCCTGCTGAGAGCCTCTCCCTGACATAGTGGTAATGCACCTCAATGTGCTTTGTGCGAGCATGAAAAACTAGGTTCCTCGCAACTGCCAATGCGCTCTGACTGTCAGTGTAGATAGTGTTGGCAGTGTCCTGTCCAACACCCAAATCAGCCATAAGGTGTCTGAGCCATACACACTCAACCGTAGCTGTGAAGAGTGCCCTGTACTCAGCCTCACAACTCAAAGTGGCCACAGTAGGTTGCTTCTTGCTCAAACATGATATACATGAACTGCTAAGCATGAAACAAAAACCACTTGTGGACACTTGCGTGTCAAAACAACCAGCCCAATCTGAGTCCGAAGAAGCGTGTAAGTCTGGTGGCAATGATCCCCCCTTGGGATAAAACAAGTCAAGATGTAAAGTGCCACTAAGGTAGCGGAAAAACCTCTTGACAGCCTGCCAATGCTTAGACCCTGGGCTATGCATAAATCTGTTGAACTGTGAGACTGCAAACTGAATTTTAGGCCTCGTGTTGCATACATAAATGAGGTAGCCAACAGCAGTTTGGTAAAGAGTGACATCAACAGGATCGCCAGCATCGTGTAGACTCAACTTCAAACCTGTTTCCATGGGAATGGCAATAGGTTTGCAATCCTCAAGTCCAAACTTACATAGCAATGTCTCTATGTAACTTTTCTGACACAAGGCAATACCACCATCACACTACTTAAACTGTATACCCAAGTAATGATGCAACATCCCCAAATCTTTCATCTTGAAAGTAGCATTCAAATCAGCCTTAAATTCAGCAATATGTCTCTCATTTGGTCCAATGATCAGCAAATCATCAACATAAAGAACCACAATGAGAAGTACATCACCCTCACGCTTTACATACAATGTGCTTTCTATTGGACTGTTGCGAAAGCCTTGTTTGACCAAATGAGTGTCAGCTTTCTCATACCAAGTAGAGGAGATTGCTTCAACCCATACAAAGCCTTGTTACATTTGCACACTTTGTCCTCTTGTCCTTTTATGACAAAACCGCGAGGCTGCGTTACATAAACTTCCTCAAATATGTCACCATTCAAGAAAGCAGTAACAATGTCTGATTGATGTAAATCCCAACCAAAATGAGCTGCCAATGCACATAGAAAGCGCACGGTAGTCATACGACAAGTGGGAGCAAAATTCTCTTCATAATATATGCCTTTTGCTGTGCATAACCTTTTGCAACAAGTCAAGCCTTATGGAGATCGATCTCACCATCCGGCTTGCGTTTCACCTTGTAAACCCACTTCGTACGAATGGCCTTTTTGCCAGGAGGCAAATCACATAAAGTGCATGTGTCATTTTCTATAAGTGCATCATATTCTGAATGCATGGCAGCCATCCAATTTTTTGGATTCTGTGCTTCATCAAAAGACAGAGGGTCCTCAACATCATGTAAGCTAGTCACAACCAAAGCATAACAATCTGATGCATAAGATGCATGGTGAGAGCCTGAAGGAGTATGACTAGACAAAGGTGCATCCAATTTATTGTCACGCAAAGTGTGTACTAGCCATTTTGGCATACCCCTAGCCTGCTCATTTTTAGCCCTTTCCTCATCAAGTACATCATGTACATCTGCATCAGTAATAGGCTGATCTAAAACATTTTCAGAAACCCCCATAGGCTGTACATTTGCCTCATTGAAACTTACATTCGTATTACCACCACCGAAAAGAGGCAACAAAGTGTCATAAATGTCCTGTGAGCTGACATTACTGTCTCTAGTACATGACAGCAAGGGCTGAACAGAATCTTCCACAAACACTACATCCCGTGAAACCAAAATACGCTTTGTTTGCGGATGATACAACCTTTAACCTTTGCTTTCAGCACTATAACCAACAAAAATGCATTTGACAACCTTATGATCCAATTTTTTGCGCTGCACTTGTGGCACCAAAGCATATGCCAAACAGCCAAAAACACGCATGTGCTCAATAGAAGGCTTTCTATCATGGCATGCTTCATATGGAAAGAAACTTACAGATTTTAAAAGAAAAGGGTACATTATATTCTTAACAAAATTCACAGATAAGGGGTTTTACAAACATGTCTTGAACGCACGTGATATGGTAGGTTTACACATAGTGAACCCCTGGAGAGCGGAAATACCCATGCATGCCTGGAGTAATCATCTATGAAAGTCACGAAGTACAGGTAATTGCCCAAGGAGGGAGTTTGCATGGGCCCACAAACATCACTATGCACAAGGTGCAACCTGCATGTGGCTCGAACTGAACCATCCTTTGGAAACTTAGAACGCTGCATCTTACCCAGTATACAACCTTCACAAACATGTTTGACAGGTGCTTCAAGAGGTGGCAAAGAAGCAACCATATCAGATTTCTGCAAACGCAACAAACTGGCAAAATTTAGATGACCAAAACGTGCATGCCAAAGTTTTGCATCTGAAATAGCCCTTGAATCTGCAACAGCATTTGCAAAATTTTGTCCACACTTGTCATACAAAGTGAGCTTATACAGCCCACGACACAAAAGTCCAGATACAACAATTTCATTACCAAAACTGAGATCATGAACTGTACATCTGTCATCCACAAATTTGACTACAAGTCCAAGTCTAGCAAGTGCAGATACAGACAAGAGATTCTTCTTGATCCTAGGTACATAAAGTGCATCAACAAGTGTGAAAGAACTGCCATTAGCAGCAGTAAGCACAATCTTTCCAACTCCCTGAACTCGATAAGAGGCATTGTTGGCACAAGTGATTGATTCCCATGAGGGACAGACTCGAGAGAGGCAAACAATTCACGATGTGAGGTAATGTGCTTTGTAGCACCACTATCGAAATACCACACATGTGAATCTGCAGCAACTGACAAGCATGCATCATGGACAACAGGATTGTACGTGCACTCTACACTAAAAGCCCATTCTGCATCAACATCAGCATTACAGTCTCCTTTTACAGAAGACTGAACAATGGCTGCATTTGTAGTGGAAGCAGCATTTGCAGTGGAACCACCCTCTTTCTTCTTAGCCTCTTTTGCCTTCAACTTAGGACACGACTTGATCAAGTGATCATTAGCTTTACAATAATGGCAACGTATCTTCTTTTTGCCCTTATCACCAGAATTTCCAGACGAATTGCTGCCAGCAGAAGCATTAGGAACAGAATTTTTGCCACTCGCAGCAGAACCATAAGAAGTGGTTGCATTATTGTTACCACCCTTTCTTTGAGAAGCAATAAAAGCATGTTCAACTGCACGCTGCCTTTGCAACAGCAATGTGCATAATGCATCAAATTTGACAACTTCAAGATTTCCTTGGGTCATCAGTCTCCAAGTACTAGCAAAAGTCTGGTAGGAATCTGGTAAGGCATCAAGAACAGTCTGCACAAGGGAACTGTCTGAAATGACTTCACCTGTAGAAATAAGTTGCTCATTGATATCCTTGACACTAGCAAGGAAAGTGTCCATATCATCTTCCTGATGCATAATGTTCGACTCCAGCTCTTTACGCAGCAAAGCAATTTTAGCCTCATTGCGGATTGCATAAAGACCTGCTAGAATATCCCAAGCCTGTTTTGCAGATTTTGCTGAACAGATGTGAGGAACAATGGTGCGCTTCACAAACAACGCAATCAATGCATGAGCCTGTGCATCCTTAACATCCCAACGAGCTTGTTCTGCCGTAGGCAAAACAACTCTAATAGCAGCAATCCTTGTAGCAAGACCTGCAACATCCTTAACATCGCCTACATCCTCAGAACCAGGACGTACATCAATGCCCTGGACAATATTCCAGACGCCTTTTGACACAAGAACATGTTGCATCATATAAGCCCACATAGGGTAGTTGTCCCCATCCAACCTATCCTTAGCAGCAAACATCTTGAACACATCTGTGTTGTTGTTGTCAGCCATGGTAAATGCTGCACCTGATGTGAAAACTGCCGGAAAATAGGAGAAACGGAGCGGGAACAACACGTGCTATATAGCACAAACCGTAGAAGACTATAAGGCACCTGTTATGTAGAAAATGACAGTGACATAAATTTTGCACAAAATGACGAAATAGCCTGTGCAGTACTGCCTGTACTGCGAACGCTCGCCAAAGCTCACTAAAATAGGAGAAAGTGAGCAGGCGTGTATTGGAGCAGCTGGCAACTAAGTCCGGAAGGACGCATCCTGCTCTGATACCAATTGTTGGAATTAGGGCTGCAGAGAAACACGCACAGCTTGGAGAAGACGAAGGAAGCTCAAGGCCCACAATAGAGAGTGTATAACTTAGTGTGCTATGGAAAGATAGATAGTCCTAGAGTGATGGGCGTATATACAATGCTCGGGGGAAAAAACCTCTTAAAGAGGGAAAAAATGACCCGGCGGTCCTAGTGTGTTCACACACATCACTAACACACATCACTACCACATGTATATGGTAACAAGGGGTTGTTGAAAGAAATTCCACATAGCAGGAGAAAGATAAGGCTCATATATTTTCACAAGTGAAGGTGTTGCAAAAGTGAAGACATGTGGAAGCTTACCGATGTCTTTTTGTTTTTTTGGCTTGCTAAATACCTTACTATATATGAGCTAAAGTCATTCAATTCTATTTGTGAGACATGTGTCCTCTAGTGACCTTAAAAGTCTTCAAGAGAAACAAATCTTGTCCCTTTCAAATGATGTTTCCCAAAGTTATATTCATTTTCTTGGTATGTTGAAAAAGGCTTGTATTCACAAGACTGTGATCCAATGATGTGAATTATTGATTCAATAATGTTTTTTTAATATTTTAATTTACGAAAGTTTTAAGGACTTCACAAAAATTTATTACATTAATATACCTTATTATTTTTTATGTTTATTAAATCTATCATTTTTATGAAAATATTATAATATATTTTTGTTTTAATTTTTTAATTTGTCTTTTATTCTATTTTGTTTTTAAATGATAATGTTCAATGTGCACCTTTTAACTTATTATTTAAGTGAGAGCCATTTCTTAATACATAAACCATTCGTGATTATGTATGTATAGCGGCTATATGATGCATGTATAATTGATAATATAATGTATGTATAACGATGGGCGTGGATGGGGTGTGCAAGAAAGAGGGAAGGAAAAGGGGGAAGGGAAAAACACTACACAGTCTTTTGGTGGAGCATGAGAGACCAAAAGCTCTCTTCCTCCTTATTTCCTTTACGATTAAAAGAATAGACTAATGGGTGCCCCGCCATGGCCACCGGCCACTTGGCCTAAAACCCAATAATCTCCCACATGAAGGCCAGTGTGACCCAAGTGGAAAAAGAATGTACGGGCTACTATGTACAAATGTACAAAACCGTGAAGCATGACTCCTACACCCATCATCTCTATGCAATGTGTGAACCCCTCTGAGGCTAGGCTCTTTGTTAGAGCATCCGTTGGGTTTTCATCCGTGTGAACTTTGACTAACTCAATGCGTTTGCTAGCCAAAATATCCCGCACCACATGATACCCGACTTCTATGTGTTTCAACTTGGAGTGAAACATAGGGTTCTTTGCTAATGTAATCGCACCCTGACTATCGCAATGTAGAACGAGAATCTGGTGTTTACCAAAATCTCCCACTAGACGAGGTAACCACACAACTTCCTTACTGGAACTAGAAACTGCAACATACTGTGCCTCAATGGTGGAAGACAAAGTGCAATTCTGGATACATGACTTCCAAGAAACTGCCGCTCCAACGAACAAGAAAACGTAGCCAGATGTGGATTGCCTAATGTCCACACAACACCCGCATAATCCGAATCAGTGTATCCAACTATGGATGCATCACTCTTGCGTAAGCACTTGCCAGCTTTGCCCTTGACATATCTCAAGATAAGCTTCACTGCTTCCCAATGATTTCTGCCTGGATTCGCCATAAACCTACTGACCACTCCCACTGCATATGCAATGTCTGGCCGTGTGCTAACCATGGAAAACATGAGATTGGCAACTTCCAAAGAATACGACACCTTTGCCATCTCTGCCTTTTCAACATCGGATTTGGGACACTCATGCTTACTAAGTTTTTTGTATGCTACCATTGGGGTACTCAATGCTTTCCCCGCTTGCATACTAAAATGTTGCAAGATTTTGTGAACATACTCTTCCTGTGAAAGTTCAAGTATACCACATTTGCGATCTCTCTTGATACGCATACCAAGAAAGTGATGTGCATCGCCTGTGTTGGCTTCTCAAGATTTATTACAAGGGTGGATGTATGAATAGGTGGACCAAAAACCTTGTCCCGGATAGAGGTTTTATAACCGGTACATAAAACCATTTATATTAGTTCAATTCGATATATTCTTTTGAACAGATTTTTCATTAAATATAGAATTTTCACAGCTTTTTGTTAAATATAGAAGACGGATCTGTACCTCTTAACTATGCATGTCAGCTAGCTCTTTACACCATTACTATTTCCACACCCTCTTTCAAATATAGAAGATGGCTCTGTAGCTCTTAACTATGCACGTCAGCCAGCTCTTTGTCTTCCGGCTCTCTCGTTCTACTATCTCTCTCTAACTCTTTGTGTAGGAGCACAGATTGCTGTTTTACTTTGTAGGCCTATCACACATCTATTGCTGTCATATACTGCTCTTGCTCTCTGTAGGCCTATAACCTCGATCAATCTCTCCCTCTCTAGCATGGAGCAAGAATCTCACACTGTATGTGACTGCTCTCAGCCTCACTGTGAACTGTGTACTAGGTAAGTTGTTAATGCGGTCAAGGAATATCATGCTAGGAGAAAGAGGGAGCAGCGTGCTAAGAACAAGCTTGAGCAGGTAGCACGTGAGGAAGATAATGATCAAAATGGTGCTCATGATGAAAAGCGTCAAAGACTTTGCAATGACCTTGTTATGCTCTTCAATCGGCGTACAAAGACCCTCGATGTTGCATCACGCTCATATATTTTGTGCAAGTTTGTCAATCATCCTTCTCTTGGAGACCTAGAAATGCCCAGGGCACAAACAACCTTCGTTGAAGCCATACGCAACACAATAGATGCAATCAAATTACCCAAGAGCAGACATGAAAAGGTTCATCACCACAATGCTTATGAATGTTGAGTGTACATCTACCTCAAAAGTGAATGTTTTAGCTGCATCTAAATTGCTAAATATGCACAAGAGGAACTTCATAGATGCAAAGAATCGGTTGAGGGCAGCAGGTGATGGCAATTTTCCAATCTCTTTGTCTGCTCGACAACCCATGGATCGTGGTTTCATAACACCTGTTGAGAAAGAGTTGATCTTCTCTTTTTGGATGTCCACTCGTGTTTCACCCAATAAGAAGGATGTGTGCAGAAAGTGTATTGGAAGAAATTCATATGTCAAACATCCTGTGCATCTTCTTGAACAATCTCAGGTAATAACTTGCTTCACTATATCCATTTTTGTTTTCTAATATTTGCATACATGACCTATATTCACTATAATTGGGTTGATAAGAGTAGATATGAAATCGGATATGAAGGAAGCTATAAATGGAAATAAGGGGAATCTGTATTTGGTCCTAGATTAAGAGTAGATAAATATTGGATGTGAAGGAGAATATAAATGGAAACATAGTTTTTATCATACGCGTATGTTTGCTGAAACATACGTTTGCAGACGCATACTTTCACACGCGTATGATATGCATAAACAAATGGGACTAAAATTAAAAACCCCAAATTTCCTAGCGATTGTACTCTGCGAGTCTGCTCTTGCCTGCATAGCATTCATAGTATGCCCTTCCTTGCTTCGCAGCCTTGCCTCATCTCTTCCACATGGTAGTTGCTCCCCAATATTGACAGCTCCGAGTCAGCACTAGTAGCGAATTCAGTTTGCAGGTTTGTGCTAGGTTCTCTGTACGCAACTGGCTGAACGAATACAGTTTGCAGGTTTGCACTAGGTTCTCTGTATGCAATGGGTCATGAACATCTGCAGTGTGGAAATCGATGCAAGAGATTGGAAGGGCTGAGCGAATGCAGTTTGCATTTACTAATACACAAGTGGCTGAGGTCAAGTATGAAAGTATGGTTGAAGTTTTACCATACTTGCACCATACTTTCATACTCGTATGCGTATGCAGTATGGTTGCCGCATGAAAAAACTATGAATGGAAATATTGAATATGTATTTGGTCCTAGTTAAAAGAAGATAAATATCGGATATGGGTTTCCATGACCAGTATAAGCATCTTAAACAACTCTTGATATGGTATGTGAAAGATGTACTGGTTAACCTAACCAATTATGTAATAACTAATACCGATTTTAAATGAAAAAACTGGTTTACATAGCCAGTAGATTAATTTGAGCTGGTTAACACTTTTTCCCCACTAGTATAGAACTTGGTCAAGTGTATATATGTGGTATGTGAAAGATGTACTAGTTAACCCGACCAATTATGCACTTACTAATACCGGTTTGAAATGAAAAGACCGGTTATATAACGAGTAAATTAATTTCAACTGGTTAACACATTTTCACAGTAGTTTACAGCTCGGTCAAGTGTATACGTGGTATGTAGTAGACATACTACTTAACATAACCAGTTATATAAAAACTAATAGAGCATGTACTGTTTGTCATACCAGTTAGGTAAAAAACTGGTTTACATAACCAGTGAAAAACTTTTAACACTTATTTCTCACTGGTATACATCGTGGTTAAGTGTTCACATGTACTGGTCGAGTGTTCACATGTACTGTTTGTCATGTCAGATAGGTCAAAAACATATCGGTTTGAAAGGAAAATACTGGTTTACATATCCAGTAAAATTTTTTTAACACTTATTTCTCACTGGTATACATCGTGGTTAAGTGCTCACACGTACTGGTTAGGTAAATAACATACCGGTTTTAAATGAAAAAACTAGTTTACATCAACAGTAAGAACATTTGAACTGGTTGACACTTATATACCACTGGTACGTACCAAGGACATGTGTTCACATGTACTGGCTTTCCTAACCAATTAAGTGAAAAAACAATCTGGTTTGAACTAAAAATACTAGTTTATAGTAATGTAACAATTTTCTTCAAAGATAATAAAAACCTGCAGTTTTCTTCAATGTTCTTTAACCATATATGTTTTTCATTGTAGGTGGAGCTCTTCTCAACTTCAAAGAACAATACCCTGAAATTGTAATAAGGCAACGTGTGTTTGAGTATATGAAGCCATATTTTGTGCGGAAATTGAGAGACCGATATACTTGCTACTGCATTTCACATGTTCAAATGTCCTTCCTATATAAAGGATGCCATAAATCACATGCGAAGTTCTGTATTCGGTTTGCATGGAAAAGCTTGCCAATGTCAATGCAACATATGCAAAGACAATGGTGGATGCAAGGCACCAAAAAACCCTATCAAGAGTGTAACAGCCTTATTGGACTCTATACTATGGCCAAAATCAGATACGTCCACCTTCCATGCCCTTGCCTGCTTGACTGGTCAATGTAAAAGGTGTGGCCCGGCTAAGTTATATTTTTGTGCTGCAGAGGTTGCATTTATTGCTAAAAAGATTGTGGTGAAGATTTTTGAGGACCTAGAAGTAGGAATTGAGCGTGACAGTAAGAAGAAGAAAAGGAAAGTCTTGTCGCATAAGGAAATATCATGCCAGGATCTCTCAGTCATGTTCAAAGACCATCTTAAGAAATGCATAATGCATAATTTTGTGTATAGATGGCAAGCAGAACAATATACGAGATGTATACAAAGCTTTTCAGAAGATGCTGTTGTGTTAGTTGTTGACTTTGCTGAAAATTATAGTGTCAAAGAACAAAATGAGATTCAGTCCATGCACTGGTATTCAAGTCAAGTAACTATTTTTGTGCACATAACATATTTTCGAATTGCAAGTAACGACATCACCCTAGATCAATATTATTTCTTTTGTATTAAGCCTTCAACATTTATGATTTTTATATTATGCAGGTGACATCCACAAGACAATTCACTTCTTCATTTCAGATGACAAGCAACATGACACACATTTTGTTCAACACTGTTTTCTGAAACATGCAGAATGGCTAAAGCAATTTGGTCTAAACATAAGGTGTCATTGGGTTTGGTCTGATGGAGCAGCTTCACAATTCAAAGCAAGAAGACCATTCTATTTCCTTGCCAGGTATACCACGTTTTAACAAACATTATTTGAAGGTGGTTTTAATATAGAGACCTATAATATTGGCATTGAAGTTGTAATAAAATGCTTGTCTAACATCAATAATATTATAATAGGTGTTTTCTTTGGTAATTTTATTGTGCCAAGAGTATATTAATCTTCTTCTATCCATTGAATAAAATGCAGATACAGTGTTTTTACGGGATGGAAAATGTCTTGGAACTTTTTTGGATCCGGCCATGGTAAGGGAGAACACGACGGTGCGGGAGTAGTGATAAAAAGGTCTTTAACTCAATACCAATTGCAGCCAAACTGCCCAAAGATAGACTGTGCTGTGGAATTATTGAGACGGACCTTGTCAGATGGTGCTACAGCCACCTATACATCCCACGCCCGTTATGTAAGCAGGATTTTTTGGGTGATTGAATTGGGGGATGTCGAAAAGGGAAAAAATTGGGATGCGAAGGCTGTAAAAAATACCCGCTCAATGCACTCTGTTTCTGCATATTCAGAGCTTGATTCAACTGCTTTGAGAACACGTTCACTGTCTTGTTTCTGTAGTGCATGTAAACATGAAAAGTGGAGGAGATGTGTGAGCAAGTCACACGTTCCTTTCTAGACATACCTTATTTTGGAGCCTACAGAAGAAGGGGAAGACGATGACAACGAAATAAATGAGGATGCAGAGTATGAAGGACACTATGACACCCTCAGTCAAGCTCTTATTGTTGGTGATAATTTTGCTATTCTCGCACCAAATGACAATGAAGAAAAAGTGGATTTCTATATTGTGAAATGCACTACAACTATTGAGGAGTTTCATTCAGACGCTGAAGATGACTGGGGCAATATCATTGGGCGAGGTTCCTATGTTATCAAAGGGTTTTACTATTATATGATAAATGAGAAGACCTACGAGCTTTTGGACAAAAAGCCAGAGGTGTTCATATATTCACATCTTGTTCGGGCAATCAAAATCCCCATGATACCCCATCCCAACAACTCAAAACTATATACAATATCACTTGATGTCAGTGAGTCTATCTACAATAGTATGCCTTTTGAGCTATAGCAATCAGTCTGTTTAAATTTTTTGTCCAAACTTTCTTTTTAAAATAAAAAAATGTCTTTGTTTATCCCTTTGAATCACTACATGTCCTTACATTTTAAATAAACTGGTTCTATAAAGGTGGAAATTTAATGGTTTTGTACTGGTATCATACAAATTGGAGATTACAGTATAAGTACAATAATAGTACAAACATGATGGCAGAATCCCTTTCTCTGACGCTGCCTTTAAATGTAAACTGAACTGTGTTTGAAACTAGTCACTTCTCAGTATCATGCCGGTATCATACAAGTCCCTATTTGACTCTTCTCATTTTTTCACACAACCAAGTCGTCCACCACCAAAAGGACTGGACAGAGAAAAATCAATGTGCTTATGTGATTCCACTCTAACCAGGAAAGATGCAGCATTGACAACTTGCTTGCCAACCCTCCTGCTTCCTGCTTCTCCTCCTCCTTAGCCAGAAGATGCACTCTCTGGAATACCCTAATCAGCCTCTCTCTCTCTCTCTCTCTCTCTCTCTCTCTCTCTCTCTCTCTCTCTCTCTCTCTCTCTCTCTCTCTCTCTCTCTCTCTCTCTCTCTCTCTTTGTCCCTCTCCCTCTCTCCTTTTATTTGCAAGATACTTCAAATATAGAATACAACGTATTTCCGTGAAACTTGCTTGTAAATGTATTATACATGAATTCTGTTACATTGATTGACAAAAAGACTGAGTAATTCTCCATTTACATCCATCGACAAAAAAATACATCGACAAAAGTCTCCCACTTCACAGACTTTATGAAGCTTTTGTTTTACAAAAAAAATCTGTTCCTTTGTTCTGGAAAAAGTCAATCCGCCATTTCCAATAAAAATGACGCACATAGGCATCGTCAGGTTGTCCGTCTTCACAAATTACAGGCCTCTTTGTATACTCAATTCTGTCCTTAGAGATCAACCAGTGTGCCAGTCAGTTTATGACAGTGGTTGACAAAAAACAAGCGCGCACTTCTTTAGACTGCTTTTCTAGCTTGGGAAAAATAAGAAATGACCCCAATGAATTAAGCTTATATCCAGAATCATCAAAGATAAGTGTGTCAGGTGGTAGGTTAGGAAATTTTTTGAGATTCTTGTGGAACACCGGTTTATCTGTCCCGCCCATTTTAAAAGGGGCCCTTGTGCACTGCACCTGACTTACCACTCTATTGAATCTTTTGTGGTGGTCTGGGAACACTGTCGCTAGCGTGCGTTTGAGCTTCTCAAACTCGTAGCAGCTCCATATCCACACTTCGAACCATTTGAAACAAAAATACAGAAACACTTCTGCATCGGGCCTTACCCAAAACTGTGTATCCCCTTCAACAACATGACGCATTTCCGGCCAGTAGAGAAATTCTTCACCATATTTTACATCAAATTCCTTGAACAGTAAGCCATTAAGGTCCAAAATGAGAACCCCTCGCTGGACGCTCAATGGAGGTGGTGGCCTTGGCTATATCAATGGGATTCTTTTACACAGTCTATACCATAGAGGAAACAGGAGCACTGGAGGAGACAACACCCAATTTCATATTGCACGAATGTCAGCCCTGCCATTCTGCCTGTCAGCCCTGAACCTATCTGCAAGGCGCCATTCTTCAACTGAAAACATATCTGCAGATGCAAAATTACACAAGACTCAAATTTAAATATGCAATTAGGACATATCTACAGATTGAAATCATACAATAAAAATACACAATGTTCAAAAATTAGGCACAATATGAAAGAGACGTCGAATGGGAAAGAAAGTTATATTAATTTCAGAAGTGGCTACATAAAAAGAAACATAGGGGGGGACAAACTATAATCTTTTACAGGCTCTGGGTTTAGAGTCAGAACTTGTGCCGGGATTCTGCATCTCCTTAGTGTCTTCTATGTCTATCTCCTCTTCTGGCTGCCCCTGGGTTTCTTCCTCTTCCTTGCTTTTTTGCTCCATTTCAGGCTTCTCATCTGCAGTCTTCTCGATTTTTATTTTTATTTTGCCTTTCTCATACGTTGAGCAAGGGTTTCCTCGAGACTTCCCTCCAGCCTGACATCTACACGACCATCAACTTTAGAAAGCTGTGCAACAAAAGATCACTTATTAGAGCCTTAATCAATGAAAAAACTTACTCTTGCCATGTTGGCCTCGTTTTCTCGGGGTCTTTGATCTTGTCACCCGCACACCAGTGTCTAGCAACACATCGTCTTCCTCATTCTGGCTTTTCCCTTCAGCACCAGTCGTACTCTGCTCCTTTACCTCAAAGTTTTGTTCTTCTTCTGGTGTTTTTGAAACAGGTTTCTCAGCATTACCAGGGACACTTTCATCAAGCAAAACCTCCACAGGTGTCTTGTATGCAGGCATCACTGCATCGTTCCCTGTGTCTTTGCCGACTGTAGTTCTGAAGCAACTTGACTCTGAAAAAACATCAGAGAAGACAAAAATCAACCACCTGATTAAAACAATGGTGTGTTTCTTACCCGTTGAAACAATTTTCTCACCTGTTATTGGGCATGGTTCAAGTGGCTTCTTCTTTAGAAGGGATTGGTCTTCTGCAAAAATAACTCCGGGGCAATCCTTAAGCAGGCACTTTCCTTTCTTAGCCAAGTGAGAATAGCAGAATGCATGGTATGCATGTGAACAAGGCAATAGAACAACATGGCTTGAGCGATTGTGATCATGAATTTTTACACCACAAGCATTGCACACATCAATGAGAACAACACTATGTCCAGGAGCTGAAACTCGTGCATGCAAGTCTATGGTTTCAGGTAGCATTGGTTGACTAATCATGTCTGTCACAAACGTGACACAGAGACCAAAGGTTTCCTCACACTCCAAGCATTTGGATAATTCTTCCTGTAGGCAAGAGACCTCTGTGTGATCAGACAATGTAAACAGGTATAAAATCGGTATGAATACTTGAAGATCTGTATAATAATGTTATCATACCGGTATGATTACATCCTGCCGGTATGATGTTATTATACTGGATAGTATAACCTCATATCGGTAGGATAACATCTAGTAACATCATAATGGTAGGATAACATTATACAGGAAGGATAACATCAAACCGGTTGGATTTTATCATACCGTTAGGGTGTAATCATACCGGTTGGATCTAACCATACTGGTCAGATGTAACCATACCGGTAGGATATAACCATACCGATAGGATGTAATCATACCGGTATGATAACATCGTACCAGTATCGTCATCTACCCTTACCGAATTGATGTTATTGTCATACTATTATGTTTTTTTTATTATTCGGTTTTGTGGTACCACATTCTACCCATCCCGGTATGATAGAGCCATAATACCGGTATTGTAAAACTTATAATACCATTTTCACTATTAGAGTAATCATACCGTTACTTTAGTGTTAAACTACTGTTTTGTTTTGTTACTATATCGGTATTATTTTGTTGTTATACCTGTATTATTTTGTTGTTATACCTGTATTATGTTGCTTTCATACCGTTATTGTGATCATTGATAGAAATTATAGTAACATGTTCACCAATAGAATACCAATACCGGTATTACAACCGTTACTTTGCAGGTATGTTACCATTATTTATAGTAATCAATCTACTTTATAGGTATTATTGTGTAATCATTCCACAATAGTACGTAGACTATAGTATATTGTACATCCAAACCAGTACTTTGCAGGTATTATACTATAATGAGATGGAGTTAAAAGCATACCTGTGCCTGTTGTAGCGTGTCTTTTGCTTGGTCAAATTTTTCTTGGAGGCTGTCAAGCAAGCATGTTGGTACATTGGCATCGTCAGGGAAGTGAATTCGGATGGTGTCAAGGGCACCCTCGCAACGGTGCACATCAGCAACAGATTTGACCACAGAATCCTTAGCTTTCTAACACTCGACTGATACATTGTCATGAGATTTTCTAACCTCAACAAGTAGTTTTTGCAAGGAAGTGGATACTTCAACACTAAACGCAGACTGAGTAGTCGCAAAAAGCCCACTTCCGGCTAGTGTACTTCCGGATGGGGTTTTTACTAACAAGATGGCAGAACCACTTGGGGTTCTTGTGGATACTTGGGAAGTCTCTAACTTCCATTGTTCTCTTTTCCTATCTAAGTGACCTTCATTGGTCACATTCTTCACCACCTCAGATGCAAACTCAACCCACTTTACCGGACCTGTGCATACGAAATAAACATATCCGCGTGCAAACTTGACTCCCAACAGATAGTTTGGTGGTTTGGGTTGATACACCTGCTTGTAGAGCTAGTAGAGTGCCTTGTAGTGATCTGGCCCTCTGAAAATAATAAATCCATATTCATTACTCAATATATCCATACCTCAATACTCTACTACACATACAGGTCCGCTGTACACAACACAAGGAGAGACAGAGAGAGGTGACATACCTTCGTGGGAGAATGTCGGGTCTTTGTGGGGGAGACCTGTCGGGCTGCATTCCTTGGGCTCTTTCTTAGGTTGCTATCCATAGCGAAGGATAAGAAGCGTGCACATTGGGCTGTAGAGTGAGTTGAGAAAGGCGCAGAGATATGGAGAAGTATAGTCATGAAAACATTCGACTGAACATTCGTCTGACGTGGGCTCCATACGGGTTTTTGAATCCTCCACATGATTATTAAATTCAAACGATTTTGTATGCTCCACACGATTATTTAATTCAAACAATTCTTGCTCATAACACCAGTTTCATACCCCCTAAGTTTTAAGCCTCCAAAAGCAACTTTCAACCGGTTAAAACCGGGCCACCTATTCATGCATCCACCCACAAAACCCTCTGGTTGTTTCATGTAAGCATCCTCTTCGAGATCCCCATGAAGAAACTCTGTCTTCACATACATTTGGACCAATTCCAAGTCCTTGATGGCTATTAGACCAAGCACAAGACGCAATGTAGTCATCTTGACCATTGGAGAAAAAATTTCATTGAAATCCATGCCTTTTGTTTTCTTGAACACTTTAGTAACCAGTCTTGGCTTATACTTAGGCTTGGGATCATTTGTGATATACTTCTTCTTGTACACCCATTTGCATGGCAATGTCTGTTTACCCACTGGTAACTCTTGTCAATTCCCAAGTTGACTAGCAAGTAGTACAATCCTGGCTCAAAACACTCAGGTGCATGAGATGCACGAGTAGATCTCCGAAGTGCATGATTGCTAGAGGAGCAACATGTGTGTGTGTGTGTGTGTGTGTGTGTGTGTGTGTGTGTGTGTACTAGTGGAAGGTACATCATTAGCACGTCCAACATTTTGTGTACTTGGTGGTGAGGAGACATCCTCAAACCGTACTCTACAATACTCAATGTCTTTCACTATCTTTTTATGCATCTTAGACTCGTTGAATATCACTTGTGAGCTGCGTATGACCCTCTTAGATTCCGGGTGCCAGAGACAATTACCCATCTCTCTGACTACACCATATCCAATGAAGATGCACTTTGTGTGATTTGGGGTCCAGCTTTTGTCTAAGTGCTTTTGACACATGTGAGAATGCCTCACACCCAAATACACGTAATCTATCATAATTGGTCTCTTTGCCTATCCACATCTCCTACGGAACCTTGTACTTTAGTAGTGTACTAGGTGACCGATGGATCAAGTAAGCAGCCGTCGTAACAGCTTCTCCCCAAAATTCTTGAGGTAAGTTGGCCGTAGACACCATAGAAGTGACATTAGGCAAAATTTGGACTCACAAAGGGGCCTTATAAGGAGTTTGACTTCCTCTCTCATGTCCAAAACGGGCGTGCGGTAAAATTTTTGCAAATCAACTCTAAACTTGGCGGAGATTTGACAGTTAGAATCTACTCTTCAAGCTCTTTCTATTGATATATAGCACGCCATGAGATTCCTCATATTTTGAAAGATTTTATTTTTGATTCTCCTGTGATGTGACAACTCCGTCTAGAATCTAGAGAATCAAAAATAGAATCTTTCCAAATATGAGGAATCTTGTGGCGTGCTATATATCAATAGAAAGAGCTTGAAGAGTAGATTCTAAATGCCAAATCTCCGCCAAGTTTAGAGTTGATTTGCAAAAATTTAACCGCACGCCCGTTTTGGACATGAGAGAGGAAGTCAAACTCCTTATAAGGCCCCTTTGTGAGTCCAAATTTTGCCTAATGTCCGTTCCTGAATGGTTCTATTCATCCTCTCAGTCACAGGTGGGTGTGTAAGGAGTGGTAAATTGTCTTCTAACGCTGCTTTTAGGTTTGTCAAACTTTGCTTTCTCTTTTCCCTTATCACGCTATATTGTGCAACAATATTTCTTCAAGTGTCCCATTTTATGGCAGTAGTAACACTCTACATTTTGCATGTCTTTGCTGTGGCTCTTGCTACGACTTTGCTTGCAATTCTGTGAACGACCGCAGCTACGACCGCGTTGCTTTTGAAATTCCCTTTTGTCATGATTTCCACTAGCCACATATGCATCACTATGCCCACTCACATCAAGAGATTGACATCGAATCTCCTCAGTGAGCAATGCACCAGCAACACTACTGAAATCTAGCTTGCCATTGGGTGCAGAATTACTTATGGATGTGTTGAATGTATCCCATGATGACGATAGCGAACATAGCAAGAAAATGGCCTTCATTTCATCATCGAAATTGAGACCTTTTGAAGTAAGATGTGAAAACACGTTGTTGAACTTGCTCAAATGAGAACTAACATTACTGCCTTCTTTCATGTTCATGCGCATCAATTTTTTCATCAAGAAAACCTTGTTCAAGAAGGCATTGTTGCCATCACAAGCTTGACATAGAGCCCTGAGCATAGAGCATTCTACAAATCTTTGGCATTGGTCTTATCCATTATGGTAAATTAAATGGATTCACCAAGATGCAGGAGAATGATCACCATAGCAAGCTCATTCAAGTCATCCCACTCATCATTAGCATTTTCTCTTCTTTCTCCCAAGGCTGCGATCAAGACTTTGTTGATCAAAACATCTTGCATATGCTGCCACCAAGTGACAAAGTTTGAGCCATCAAACTTTTTGATGTAGTACTCTTCTCTTTTGGAAGCACTCCTCACAGCCATGATCAAGAGAATGTAGCCAAAAAACTTTATGGACGAATTTCTTAGGACAAATTCACCATAGTTTTCCCTAGAATGGGAGCAAACTCAAACCAAAATGTAGTATAATCACTATGTAAGAACATCTAGAACTGCTAAGAATGCATAAAACGGAATCGCGAGAAAAATCTGGCACAATCTCCTTTGTATGAGGAGTTAGAACTCAACTAAAAAATGCATAAACTACTAAAAAAGGAAGAATCACTAGCATATTGTGCACAAAATCAATGCTGTGTGACCGTCAACTCGGCATCAAAAGTACCAAAAATCGTCCAAATACATGTCCTATGGCGAGGGTACCATAAAGGGGAACTTCAACTACATGTATCATCAAAGATATCTCAACATTCGAGAATACCCCAGCTCCAAGAAGACCTCACGCTATCGACCCTCCAAAGGCTAGTGCAGACATGAAAGGACAAGCCATAGTCTCAAAACGGGCTCTTCTGGTCCGAGTCTCAGAAACGACCAGGAAAAATTGCCAAAGTAGCCAAAAATGGCTCCACACAAAGTACAATGGAGAGTGTTCGCAAGTCAACGTTTATGAGTGAGCCGCGCTCAAAGAGGTGTGTGCCAAGAACTGATGCATGCAGTAAAAGTGATCCCCGTGGGGATATCTGCTCTCAAAAGAGCTTAGTATCACTAGGTGTGCTCACACAAAAAGGCATCTATCAACGCATCTCACCGCAGAGAAACTGCTATCGAAAAGACTACTAAATTTTCTGTGAAAGCGCTGTCTAGAAACCTAGAGAATCTGAGTGTAAACAGACTGAAAAGCCCCTTGTAACCTGCAACCTGTGTGTCGATGTCGCTATGTGCCGATTTCCACCGTCGGGGGGAAATGCGCTAGTCGAATAGCCACCAAAGGTGTCATAGCTGAAAACTGTGCCGTAAAGTCTGATTGGTGTGCTCTGTGTCAATGCCGGGTGTCACTCGTCTATGGTAGAGGCACCTCACTCGTGCTTGTGGCAAGCACAACCGTCTGCGGGAAAGCACTCGTCCGCGACAACACTCGGTGTCGAGGCCGAATGTCAAAAATCCGCCACAATGGTAGATATGTCAAGCCGATGCCGAAACATGAGAATTGATGTCGAAACGTCTCTAATCACCAATGTTGATGTCGTCCCCTACCACCGGAAGGGAGTGGCTAGCCGCATAGCCATAGGGGAATTGCCAAGAGTCAGTGCCGTGGTGCAAACACGGTGTCAAAATCGAGTGTCGGAATGGTTGAACATCGAGGCAGTGGCGAATCACCGATGTTGAGGCACGTATGTCAATGTCAAAAGACCTGCTCACTCTCGCTTGCTTGCTCTCAAATGCAAACTTTCGTGCTTGCTTTCATTTGAGAAAGTCTCCGCTTCTCTCACAACTCTCAATCTCTCATGGTTATTGCTCAAGCCCTTGTTGAGAGTCGGGGTTTGGGGGAGTGGGGGGGTGCTCGCGGTCACCTAGTGTCGGAAAGCTCTGTGGGTTTGCTTCCTAATAGTCGGTGGGTCGAGGAGTTGAGAGAAGGGGGGGGCGAGGCGGGGGGGGGGGGGGGGGGTGCACACAAGGGGTAAGTGGAATTAAATATAAATAAAAATTCTTGGAGACTGTCAGAAACTATCGGGCTGGCCGATTCGCTGCAAGACTAGTGACGATTTTTGCTCGTTACCTTTCTCTGGTTAGCTTCCGAGTCTGCTGCTCGCAATGGCCATCTCTAGTCTTGATTTCCCCCCCTTCAATGGCAATGCTCTGTCCTGATCACGGCTCCAAGCTGTGCTCGCTTCCAGTGCTGCCAAAATTGTCTTAGCCCTACAAGCTCGCCCGACTGCTCCAATTGGCCGCTTGGCTTCGATTTGTCTGCTATATCAAAGCTCGTGGACTTCAGATTCTCCAAGCCAAGCTAATGCTGCTGCTTGGAATTGCCTTTGAGTGTGTGTGTGTGTACACACCACCACACACGTTGCTGTGTCTGCTGCTTGCTTAAAATTTCCCTCGAGCTCAATGACTTCAAGACTTCAAGGCTTTCGACTCTCTATCTGCTTTCCATCAATTTTCTGTTGAAGCCTGGCCAATTTCCCCTGTGATGGCTTCGATATGCAAAGCTACCCCAAGCTCTTCAATTACCCGACAAGGGTCGCCGCACACGATGGGGAGTAGCCGGGGCTCGGGGTTGCTCCTGAGCTCTGATACCAATTGATGGGCCGGATGGAGTGTGCAAGAGAGAGGGAAGGAGAAGGGGGAAGGGAAGAACAATACACAATATTTTGGTGGAGCATCAGAGAGAAAAATCTCTCTTTCTCCTTATTACCTATAGGACTAAAAGAATAGCCTAATGGGTGCCCGGCCATGGCCACCGGCCATTTGGCCTAAAATCCAACATATAATGGATAATATGAATACATTTTTATTTTATTTTGTTTTCAAATGATAATGTTAAGCCTCCCCAATCTCGAAAAAGTGAAAAGTTTTTCAAAACATGTTGAGTGCATAGTGAAGGGTGAGTTTAGATTTTCCCCTATCTTAGGCAATCGGTAGATAAAAGATCTCAAAAGGACAAGATTATGGACCTTATGTGTCAAGGAGGATGGGACGGGCTGGTAGGGCTGGTTGCCCTGATAGCCGATGTAATTATAGTCCCTGGATGATGTCATGGCTCAACAAGAGTATAACAAGAGCTTGTAATTTTTTTGGGCTGTTAATTAGAATTCACTCACAATTGTGAGTTTTGCTAAAAAAAAAAAAAAAAAGTGAAGGGTGAGTTTAGGAAATGAATCTACCCATGAAAATAAAAAGTAAAAAGAATTTTTGTGTTCATATATAAAGAGATGGTCTAGTACACATTGATATATATGTGGTTTTTTTTTCGTTTATTTTCACTTTAGCTTTTTTGGCCTAAAGAAGGCTATAGGGAGGTGGTGAGAAATGGTGCAATTTTTCAGCTGTTGATATAGAGGTTGTCAATGGTGGATTTGTGTTGAAATGGAAAGTTTTGTAAATATTATATCTTCTTTTTAAATTGTAAATGGGTCGTTTTCATGATTATAATTTGGTCCTTCATTTAAAGCTCTCTTCTTTTTTATCTTTCTTTATTTGAACAGTTTTAAAAAGCTTTAAAGATCAAAGCATTAGAAGTACATTCATAAAAATTTGATCCAATAATGTGAAATATTCACATTATTGTATCATTTTGATTTATAAAAGAATCTTTTCGCTTAAGGACCTCCTAAAAAGACACTTCATGAAATTTCTTTCTTATTGCTTATTCTTATTAAGCCTACCTTTTCTTATGAGGCCATTTAAAACAAGTGAAAGGGTCACAATGGCTTTCTAAAACAATAACAAAGTGATAAAATTATTAGGTTAATTTCAACTAGAATTTAGTGTTTGAGAAAGGAATGCCTCGGCATAGCCTTAAATCAATTGAAATTCGAGACTAGCCGGTTGCAAACCATGATAAAGGGAAGAAAAATCGATGAAATATGCGAGAAAATAGTTCAAGAATCATACAAATTTTACATTTTTACTAGTATTTTCAATTTGCTTCTTTGTGAGGAGGAAACTCGGCCAACGGTCGCTTAATAAAAGGGACTTCCCTAAATATTGACTAGAATTAAGTTATAGTATGCAAAAAAAGTCAAGCCATGTGAGGTTGTGAAATGAAATGTGTGTGTATAAATGTGTCTCAATCATCATTGAAAACATTGAAAGTATGCCTAACCCAACTCCCCTCTAAGATTTCTTTTAAAAAGCCAAAACGTCTTTAAAGAATATGACATTAGGGAGGGCATTGATAAAGGTTTAATCCTATAATGTGAGATATCTCAATTGTGTGAAATACTTTTATGTAAGGAGATCTTAAAAGAAATTATTTTATTATTATCTATGCTTATTAATTCTAGTGTCTATTTTTTTTATGGAGTCTCTTTATTTTATTGTTTTTGGCATGAAGAAGGCCATAGTGTCTAGTTTTTTAATGGAGTCTCTTTATTTTATTGTTTTTGGCATGAAGAAGGCCATAGAGGAGTGATTGAAAAGATGTGCAAACCTCTTGCCATCAAAATTTTCACAATCACATTAAATATAATATAACCTTTGTTTGCACTTTAGTGTTTTAATCACTATAAGATTAAATATAATATGGTCTTTTCTTCACTTTTGTGTTTTTAAAGGTGTCTTCATATTGTTCCTCTACTTTAAAAGTATGATTTGTGTGTTGATGTAAGGCATTAAAAGCGTCCGCACAAAGTATTATCTTTGTCATAACATCTATACTATATATGATTGAGCTTAAAATTTTCAAAGAATAAGAGGCCTCCATGTGTCACTCACTTTTCACTTCAAAAAACAAACTTACAATACATCTAATCCAAACTATAAGAAAAAGTGAAGGGTAAGTTTTAAAATCCAAAAGTGGAGGGTAAGATTGCACTAAATGAAAAGTCAAAAGACTTTATGTTATACATAAAATAAATTTACCATGTGCCAGTTTAGATACACGTAACTAAAAAAAGGAATTTTAGTGAAGATTTTGTTATTTATTAAAAAATCGATTTTTAAGATATATTTGAATTTATCTTTCAATGGCTTTTCTTAAAACCATTATTGATATTTTTAGAAATTTGTGTCAGTTTTTATTTATTTGACGAGATTGAGAAAAATGAGAAAGTTCTCCCATCGATGCGTCGCAAATGAAAGGGTTATTATCCACGTATGTATAATTCTCATTTTATCAACAGAGGCTTCAAATCTTTGAAATAATTTGGGATTGTTTTTTATAATGCTAGAGTATTATATAACTTCTTTGATTATATTGAAAGTTTTCTAAATGCTTGACCTATTCACACAAAACCCTCCCCTTCTACGCTTGCATAGTGCCAACGAGAGAGGATGCTCATCGCCCAACATATCAACAAAGAGCGGCGGTTTTGTGTGTGTCTCACTGGACTGGTGATGTGCCTATGTGTGTGTGTGTCCAAGCCCTTGAGGCTCTTCCTCTCCATTGAGATTCACACCAAAAGTATTAGTAAAATTTATAATTTTAGAGTTTTTTGACTATTTTTACCCGCTTTATTTTTTCTTATCTGGTTTGAAATTGGCCAATCTAGACTCTCAACAATTAAGCTTAGAAAAACCTTCTGAAAACATTGTTGGCAAGGAGTTATCATGTTGCATAACTTATATAAGACACACAAACACACACATGTACGTTGGGATGGGGGAAATGAGAGCACACAGTACACAAACTAAATGCCTCTCTATAGCCCAGTAGATATCTAGCACCCCAAGCCACTCATAATCACACACATAGACACCAATGCGGCAAACGACTATTGGCCTGACTCATATCTGATCATCCCCGACTGCCCTGACCCGACCACCCAGCATGCGCTCGACCACCTCGACCTTTGACCTTGCCCCACATCCAAATAGAGAGCTCCCGCATACTCAACACATGCTCACTTGCACATAGAAAACTCTCACGCCCGATATCTTTAAGAAGCACACACATATATCCGACACCTTTGGAAAAGAGAGCGAGAGTGATAAAAAACGATGTATACGGGTCACTCAAACAACAAGCATATGGAGATTCAAGATGATTCAATTGGCAAAATATGTACAATGATGGATCTCTCCAAAAAAACTCTCTCCTAATTGATGAAGCATTCGGTGAATTTATATGGCATAAGGAGTGAGATAGCATGGTCGACTCCCTTCCTCCTTTGTATGCACTCCGACTTTGTATGCTCAAACATAATTGACCCGCAAGAGTAAAATTTCGGATGCTTTGAGACTTGCTGATAATGGCGACCGCAACAAACATTGGCCGCTCCGAATCCCAATGCAACCATAACAGCAGCAAGCATCTCGATCATTAGAGGCCCAAAATTGTCGCGTGACCTGTAAAGTGCCACATCTGGCATACATATCTCCACCGCACCTGCCCCAAGCTGCATCTAGTACATGACCAAGCTTGCGACCATCAACCCACCTACTATCGTGCACCTGCCAACCACTGACACTTTCTGAGGTTGACCATCTTTAGCTGTACCAACATGCGCGCGCGCACAGGGGGGAGAGAATGTTTGACATCACCAAAATAAATATTTGAGTGACAAATACTATAAAACGAGTCCTTTGGGGGTGGGGGGGGGGAGAGAGAGAGAGAGAGAGAGAGAGAGAGAGAGAGAGAGAGAGAGAGAGAGAGAAGAAGAAGAAGAAGAAGAAAAGAACAGGAAGAAGAAGTACACAAGAGACCTTAAAAATGTAACCAATGAGTTTTGATTCTTGAACGCGTGTTTAGATGCTTGCTCACTTTCTCAAGGAGGAAGGGGATGGGGGGGGAGGTTTAATATTGTGGAAACAATCACAATGACTTCAAATGTTAAATTGACCTATGGGACCACCTACAACATGTAGCATGGTTGAAGACTATGGATGTAATGTTGGCAATGGAAAAATTGAATCCATGAGGTTTCTGGGAGAGAAACAAATGTGATTGAGGGTTCTTACTAAAATATAAGAAAAGAAAGGTTGATGCGATCAAGAGTTGAGCACTCAAGGAGGGTATGATGCCCATACACTTCAAATTTTCAAGGGACATAATGTGTATGTTAAAAGAGGCTCTCCTACACTACCTCAATGTCCTATCTCACATTAAGAAAGTAAGAGCTAAGCCAAATGGTTTTCATGGTATAGATTGGGCCTAATGGAATAGGCTCAAGCGTGTAAATGATTGAATATAATCTCCTCTCTCAAAGAGGACATGCTTTTGTAATTTGGGGAGACAGAGATCAATGACATGCATGATTTTAGGTCATGGCCTCAATTTTGCACCATGTCCTTCAATTTAGCATAATAGCCAAAACTTCTACAAAAATAAACAATTGAGCGACCTTATTTTGATTTCATTTCTATCACCTTTTAAGGTGAAAATGGAGTGAAAGTGTACATGAGCAAATAGTGCACCTTATCGTACTAAACTCTTATTCATTATTATGATTACATAAAGATGAACACCATTTCCATGCTTTCTAAAAAAACATAGATATAGATGCAAGCAAGTGAGGCATCCAAAGTGCATTATAGATGGAAGGGCCAATCACATTCTTGATATTAGAAGAAATTGAACTCATCTCTTTGAAACTTCAAGCTTTTAGGTACATTGGAGACTATGATCCCTAATATTTTCACAACTCCACACTTAGACATGAATAGTTTTAAAGCTATAGGCCATCTTTCAAAACTTGCTAACTTACCTAGTTTGTACTTTTTCACTTGGTAGGACTTTGCCAACCCTAGGTAGACTAAAGTAAAGACTTGCTACTATGTAGGAGGTTATGATGTACACTACTACCACATTTTGCTCACAAGAAAGACACAAGAATAGAAGCAAGTAAGGGAGTGGAGAAGAGACATTGAATCCAGTTTTGTTCCCATTGTTAAAATCCATTCTAGAGCCCACTCCATTTTCAAAAAAATTTTGAGGATTTGTAATGACAATGGCCTATAAACTTTGAAAATAAAGAAATTAGGAGAATTGAGACTACTTTGAGAACATAGAGCATGAACTTAATTGATGGTAGTAACATAATCATAGTACTTAATTAACTTGGCATGAACAATGCTTTTGCAAGAGAGAGAGAGAGTTTAGAGAACTTGACAACAATTGAGGACCAGATTTATGTGGAGCCGGTCCCCCCTCCAATAAGCATTTGTATTATAGATTCTCCCATCAAGAGAGACTTGGTACAATACAATCTTTGTGTTCCTTGTGACCTAGGTGATGCAATGAAGATGGAAAGCTTCATGCATCACGAGCATAACATAGACTTTGTAAAAAGCATTAATTATCCCCAACCTCAGTCCCAAGGACTCAAACACCTTCAAAGGTGGAGAGAGCTAGCGAGGAATGAAGGTAGGGAAGAGGAAGAAGAAATAATTATAGGAGAAAGAAATAGTTCCTCACTTATGATCACTCTTCTTGCTAGCATACATAATAGCATAGTAATAAAGATGGAGAAGATGGCAAGCTTAAGCATTGAAGCATGGCTCTTGGTTGGATTTGCATTCCATAGCCAAGAGTGTTGGTGTAGGCTCTCAACTTCTCACCATCTTGGAGAAGGAGATGGAGCTCTTGCACTTTGTACTCCACACAATGAGTGTGTGTGTGTATGTGTGTGTGTGTGTGTGTGTGTGTGTGTGTGTGTGTGTGGGAGAGTATACCCCCCAAGAAAGCTCCCTTCTTACTTTTGTCGACCTCGTCTTCTAGCACTCTCTCACACTTGATTGGACCTCCTCAAGCTTGGCCAATCACAGGCTTAGTGCATATCAAGTAACAAGGGTAGCCATGGGACAAGTGTCCCCCTTTTCCCTTTGAGAGAGAGGACTTGATAAATGTAAAACAATCAATTAAATCAACTAAATTTTCATTGGACCCCTTGGAAGGCTAACCAATAGGCTTTAGGCACACTATGAGGGAAACATGAAGAGGAGGTTGAAAAGTGTCCCTGCTGCTTCCTTTGTACCGAGGATGCCTTGTGTGAAGGTTTATGTGTTCTCTCTCTAGCCCCTACAATGAGGGCTCGCCCCCCTTGTGTAGGTATATGCTTGGAATTTTGAGTACCTTACCCCCTCAAGAGCCTTAGTCATGGATAACCTTAGCACCTTAGTCATGAAGCACCTCAAGCACCTTAGTCAGCAAGCACGGAAAACACCTCAAGCTTGGGTTAGATATTATATTTTATGACAGGATTACGTTGACTTCTCTTAGATTTTATCTCTTAACACCATGCTAACTTATATTATATGTATAATCAATCTGTTAGGAAATAAGACGTAGCTAAATAGATTTTTGAGTAGATTACTTAATGGAGAGAAATAGATTTCACACACAAGAGATTATAGAGTAGAGAGAGAGAGAGAGAGTACACACGATATACGTGGTTCACCCAATGTGGGCTACGTCCACGGGAAAGCAGCCACTCAATGGCTTTAGCACTTCAAAAGAAGAAGTAGTTTACAAAGGGATTAAACCCTTGATAGAGATCCCGCCTTGCTTCACTCTCACCACCTCACACTCACCTTGTTGCATCAACTTCACACTATGAAATGTGTGTAGAAATGGCCTCCTTTTATAGGCCAAAAGGGCTGCCCTCTCTTATGAGAGACAGCCATGTGTCGCCGCCCTTGTGCGAATAAGTCCAAATCGGACCCTCCAATCCGCCCATGTGTGGCTGCCCTTGAGAAGACAAGTCCGCTTTTGAATTCGGCCACCGGCCATCGGCCATTGACTTTCGACCACCGGCCATCGGCCATTGACTACCGACCACCGGCCAACCGACCGGTTGTTTTCCGACCACTTTCCGACCGCCGTCCGGCCATAATATTCCAGCGAAAAAAAAGTGCCTCTAAAGTTTCCCCTGATTCTTGTCCGTGAAAATTTTGGTTTCTGGTGAGTGATTTTCCTTCACGCACAATGGCTTCTCCTCATAATGGGGGCCTTACAAATGTGCGCTTTTACCACAGAAAATTACAAGGGTAAATAAGGCTCCATACTTAACAATCTCCCACTTGGAAACTGATCTCCAAACCAAACCTGTGACTGCTTTCGATTCTGGCTTCTTATCCTTGAATGCCGATTGAAGATGAGCAAAAGCTCAACTTCTCCTTTGTTGACCACCTTTGTAAACATGTCTGCAGGATTTTCACTTGTATGCACCTTTCCTAGCTTTAGTTGTCCCTCTTCCAAAAGAGTGCGTATGAAGTGATATCTCACCTCAATGTGCTTTGTCCTTGAATGAAAGGCTGAGTTCTTCGCAAGATGGATAGCGCTTTGGCTATCACTGTACAAGACACAATTGTCTTGTTTGAATCCAAGCTCTTCTAAGAATCTGTGAAGCCACAGAATTTCTTTGCTTGCCTCTGTCATTGCTACATACTCCTATTCCGTGGTAGAAAGTGAAACCACTTTCTGCAGCTTTGAAGCTCAGCTTGCTGCTGTGCCTCCAACCGTGAACACATAGCCAATAGTGCTCCTTCGAGTATCTTTGTCACTTGCCATATCTGCATCAGCATACCCTTCTAGAAAAATATCAGTTCCTCCAAAATACAAAGCATTTGTTGTTGTCCCTTTTAGATACCTAAGTATCCACTTCACAGCTTGCCAATGCTCTTTACGTGGGTTGTCCATGAACCTACTCACAACTCCCACTGCATGTGCAATGTCTGGCCTTGTCCAGACCATAGCATACATTAGAGAACCTACCGCTGCAGCATATGGAACTTTAGACATATAGGCTATCTCCTCTTGTGTCTTTGGACACATATCCTTTGTTAGTTTAAAATGACCAGCCAAAGGTGTAGAAACTGGTTTTGCATTTTGCATTGCAAACCTTTCTAGTACCTTCTTGATGTAATCTTCTTGAGATAGCTTTATTGTCTTCTTCGTCCTGTCCCTTGATATTTTCATACCAAGTATCCTCTTTGTAGCACCTAAATCTTTCATTGAAAAAGATTTGGACAGCTCCTCTTTTAGGTCTTTGATGTCCTGCATGTTAGCACTTGCAATCAACATGTCATCAACATACAACATTAGGATGATGAATTTCCCATCTCCCAAATTCTTCGTGTAGACGCAGTGATCCGAGTTGCATCTTGTGAATCCATGATCCAACATCCATCGATCAAACTTCAAGTACCATTGTCTTGATGCTTGCTTTAAACCATACAAGCTCTTCTTTAATCTGCAAACCATTTTCTCCTTACCTTTTACTTCATACCCCTTTGGTTGAAGCATGTAGATTTCCTCCTCTAAGTCACCGTGAGGGAATGCCGTATTTACATCCATTTGCTCGAGATTTAGATCATGAGTAGCCACAAGGCTTAAGACAAGCCTAATTGAGTTCATTTTTACAACAGGAGAGAATATTTCATTGAAGTCAATACCTTTCTTTTGAGAAAAACCTTTTACCACAAGCCTAAACTTGTACCTTTTCTTCCCACCTTCTTCTTCCTTCAGCTTGTACACCCATTTGTTTTGAAGTGCCCGCTTACCTTTAGGCAACTCAACCAACTCCCATGTTTGGTTGCGATGTAGTGAGTCCATCTCCACTTGCATGCTCTTTGTCCATTCTTCTTTGGATTCATGTTGCATAGCTTCTTCGTATGATTCCGGCTCTCCAGAATCTAAGATCAAGAGATGGTTGAAGGAAGGAACAAACCTTTCTGGAGGTCTACTTGCTCTTGTAGATCTTCGGGGAATAGGTTGAGGCTCCTCATTTGGTTGACGTTGTTGCACATTGTCACCGTTTGTAGTCCTTGAGTCTTCACCCTCCTCAAGCTCCATGTACTCATCACTTGTTTCTTTTGTTTGTTTTCTTTCCAAGTAATCTTTGTACATATTTTGTTCGTTAAAAATTACATCCCTAATCCTTAAGATTTTACCATCTTCAGGATTCCATAGGCGATACCCAAAGTCTCCTCCATAGCCAATGAAGAAACACTTTTTGGACTTTGCATCTAGCTTTGATCTTAGGCTTCTATCTTTGTGCATGAAAGCCTCACACCCAAACACTTTGAGAAATGCATAATTCACCGGTTTACCTGTCCATGCCTCTTCTGGAACTCCCCCATCCAATGCCGTTGAGGGTGACCGATTGATTAAGTACACATACGTACTTATAGCTTCCGCCCAAAGCTCAAGCGGTAGGCCTGCATGTAGCTGCATGCTTCGTGCTCGTTCCATGATTGTCCTGTTCATCCTTTCCGAAATCCCATTTTGTTGAGGTGTCCTTGGGGTTATCATTTGCCTCCGAATGCTATTGCTAGCACAAAAGCTTTCAAAAGCTTGGCTGCAATATTCGCCTCCATTGTCGGATCTGAGGCATTTAACCTTGGTACCTGTTTCATTCTCCACAAAGGCTTTCTACCGTTGAAATATGGAAAATACATTGGATTTATTCTTCATGACATAAACCCATTTTTTTCTAGTCGCATCGTCTATGAATGTTACATAGTACAATGAGCCACCAAGTGATGGTGTACTTGCAGGACCCCAAACATCAGAATGAACCAACTCAAGTTTTTTATTTTTTCTTTCATTTCCTGATTTTTGAAATTTTATCCTCTTTTGTTTACCATAAACACAATCTTCACAGAACTCTAAGTCCACTTCTTTCAAACCTGGTAGAAGCTTCTTTGTTTGAAGGATTTGCATTCCTTTGGCACTCATATGCCCAAGCCGGTAGTGCCACACTGCAATGTCAACTTCTGTAGTTGCTGCACAAGCTGAAGGTTGCGTGCTAACAGTACACAAGTAAAGTGTACCGACCTTTTCTCCCTTGGCAACCACCAAAGATCCCTTTGAGATCTTCCACTATTTGTTTCCGAATGCAATGTTGTGACCTTCATCGTCCAATTGTCTTGTAGAGATTAAATTTTTGCGAAGAGAAGGAACATGCCTGACATCTTTAAGCTTCCATTCATTTCCGTTAGTAGTTTTGACAGAAACTGTACCTTTGCCGACAATCTCACAAGCTTCATCATCTCCCAAGTATACATACCCAAAATTACCTTTGGTGTAGTCTTGGAAATGTTGCTTGTGTGGTGTTGCATGGAATGAAGCCCCGGAATCTACTATCCAGGAATTAGACACATTGTCTAATGAGAGAATTAGAGCATCTTGCTCTACTTTACTTGCCACATTGGCCTCCGATGTTGGCTTGTTGTCTTGAGACTCTGTCTCCTTCTTCTTCTTGGACCAGCAATCCTTCTTGACATGGCCCTTCTTGCCGCAGTTCCAACATTCAAGAACTGACTTTGTGCGTGACTTGCTCCGCCTTGAGCGATCTCGACCCTTTTGGTTTTTGAACCTCTCCTTAGGCCTTCCTCTTGTTTCCACTGATAGTGCAGCACTTGATGATTCTCATGTGCTTCTCCTTCGCATTTCCTCGCTTAGGAGAACACCCACAACATCATCAAACTTAAGAGTATTTGTGCCAGAGATAGAATTACTTACAGCCATCACAAGGCTGTCCCAACTATCTGGTAGAGATGATAGTATAAGGAGAGCTCGCACTTCGTCATCGAAATTGATTTTCATTGATCGAAGTTGACTTATGTTTGTGTTAAAGTCATTTAGGTGTTTTGCAATTGAACCATTCTCTGCCATCTTTAGATTGAACAAGCGCTTCATAAGAAATACCTTATTGGATGCCGATGGTTTCTCGTAGAAGTCGTCAAGTGACTTCATCAAGTCCTCCGTGGTCTTCATCTCCGAAACATTGAAGGCCACCGTTGACGCCAAGCTTAGCCGGTTTGTTCCCAGTGCCTTTCGATCAAGGACAATCCATGCTTCATCTGCCATTGTTGCGGGCTTCTTCGCAAGACCGCCTAGTGGCAAATAGAGGTCCTTCTGGTAGAGATAGTCTTCAATCTGCATCTTCCAATGTTGGTAGTTTTTGCCGTTGAACTTCTCAATCTTGAGCTTCCCTTCCTCTGCCATAACTCCCACTCAATTCAAGGAATCCTTTCCTTGAGATAATTTAGCTACGAGCAAACCTTGCTCTGATACCAGTTGTTAAGAAATAAGACGTAGCTAAATAGATTTTTGAGTAGATTACTTAATGGAGAGAAATAGATTTCACACACAAGAGATTATAGAGTAGAGAGAGAGAGAGAGAGTACACACGATATACGTGGTTCACCCAATGTGGGCTACGTCCACGGGAAAGCAGCCACTCAATGGCTTTAGCACTTCAAAAGAAGAAGTAGTTTACAAAGGGATTAAACCCTTGATAGAGCTCCCGCCTTGCTTCACTCTCACCACCTCACACTCACCTTGTTGCATCAACTTCACACTATGAAATATGTGTAGAAATGGCCTCCTTTTATAGGCCAAAAGGGCTGCCCTCTCTTATGAGAGATAGCCATGTGTAGCCGCCCTTGTGCGAATAAGTCCAAATCGGACCCTCCAATCCGCCCATGTGTGGCTGTCCTTGAGAAGACAAGTCCGCTTTTGAATTCGGCCACCGGCCATCGGCCATTGACTTTCGACCATCGGCCACCGGCCATTGACTTCCGACCACCGGCCATCGGCCATTGACTACCGGCCACCGGCCAACCGACCGGTTATTTTCCGACCACTTTCCGATCGCCGTCCGGCCATAATATTCCAGCGAAAAAAAGTGCCTCTAAAGTTGCCCCTAATTCTTGTCCGTGAAAATTTTGGTTTCCGGTGAGTGATTTTCCTTCACGCACAATGGCTTCTCCTCATAATGGGGGCCTTACAAATGTGCGCTTTTACCACAGAAAATTACAAGGGTAAATCAGGCTCCATACTTAACACAATCTTGGTAGCATCGTTAGACTATGATAGACCATAAGAAGGACTCTCTCTCTCTCTCTCTCTCTCTCTCTCTCTCTCTCTCTCCCCCCCCCTTAATATTTAATCGCCTAGTAACTTGTGTGTAGTGGAAAATAGCATGAACATAATGAGCATTTCATTAGAATAGATTCCTAATGAGAATAACAAGAGTGATGGGGTGGAGAGAGCAACAAAAAGTATAACACCTAGTTAGGTAGCATGAACAATACTTCAAAAAAGAGAGAAATTAAGCAATTGACAACAGTTGAGGACCGGATTTGCATGGAGACAGCCCCCCCTCCAAAAGGCTTTGTATAATGGTTTCTTCCATCAAGAGAGACATTTTACAATAAAATTCTTTGTGTTCCTTCAATACTACCTAGTGCAATGAAGATGGAAACTTCAAGCACTAAGAAAAACACTTATCAAACAGAACATCAATTCCCTCATGGTCTCAGACCCAAGACCTCACACACCTTCAAAGATGGTGAGAGCTAGCGGGGTATGCCAGTAGATTGAGAGGAAGAAGGAGTAGTCTTACGAGAAAGATGTACATCTTCTCATATAATCACTCATATTAGCATAGCTTAGCTTAGTGATTAGCATGGTAGAGGAGATGAGCATGCATTGAAGCTTGGCTCTTGGTTGGATTTGCATCACAAAGCCAAGAGTTGTTGCTGTAGGCCTCCCTTCTCACAAGCTTGGAGTAGGTGACAAGCTTTCCATTAAAGATTGAGAAGAGAGAGAGAGAGTCTTCTTACTCCACACATGAGCTTGTGAGAGTGTGTGTGTGGATAATTCCTTTGAAAAATCAGCCCCCTCTTTCTCTTGGTCCACCCATCTTGCTAATTGCTCTTGCTAGCACCTCATTCGACCTCCCCAGGCTTAGCCAATAGGATTTCAGGAGCATAAGTGATAGCTTTCTGACATGTGTCCCCCTTTCCCCTTTTGTGAGAGATTTAGGTAATTAATAAATGCAATTAAGCTCTCATTGGATCTCTTTGTCACTAGGCCAATAGGAATGAGGCAAGCCATTGGGCTGCTGAATGCTCATTGGACCCCTTGGGAGACTATCCAATAGTCTTCTAGAGAGCTTAATTCCTATTGGTTCTTTAATTAAGTGTTTTTAAATTAATTAAACTAGATTTACTCTAGCCTAATTCTCATTGGTCCACCTCCAAGGCCATCCAAAAGGATTTGAGAATACCTTGTGGGCATCTGGCCTAGGGAGCTGACACGTGTCCCTCTTTCCCCTTGTGTACAAAGGAAGCTTGTGAGTGTGTGTGTGTGTTTCTCTCTCATCCCCTACTTCTTGGGCTCGCCCCCTCCTATGTAGGAGTTTGTGAAGACTTTTTGGGACACACACAAAGCATCCAATTTCCTAAGCCTTTGACCATTGGACACAATCTTTGAATTTTGGAAGTCTTAATGGGCTGAACCCTAAGGTCTTTGGAGCCCATTGTTGCACATAGCCCTTTTGCAGAAGGCCCCCCCTTTGGATCCCTATTGTGGCCGGTCTACCAGCTTAACCAATATTTTAGCTTTTTCTTAACCAATGATCAGTTTAACATCAGAAAATCATTTAGGAGAATTAGATATTAATTATTATGACAACCCCCCCCCCCCCCCCCCCCCCCCACCCCCCAAAAAAAAAAGAAGTAGAGAACTCCTAAGTTTATCTAGCACCTCATGAAAAATAATTCCTATGAGAGGCTCCCAAGCACTTGGCATCAAAGAATCAAAGAATGCTTTGCACCATATTAAATATATTCATGTTTGTTAGAATCTATCAAGAGGTAGTGTCACACATTAGTTTTAAGAATGCAACAGACTATACATATGTATAGGAAGTGTAGCTCAGTTGGTGAGACCTTGTGAAGTAACCACAAGGATGAGGCTTTGAGGGACTTGTGGGTTGCATTTTCTTGGGTGTATCCTCCTTCCCTATTGGGAGGTGGCTCTCATGGTCGCCCCTCGAGGGTGTAATGTACAACAATGTGCAGTTGTAAATACATGATATGTGTAAAGTTTCTCCCTACTACCGTCACCACACGCAACTTGTAAAAAAAACGCAATAGACTATACATGTAGGAAGGGAGTATTAATAGAGTTCCACTTGGAAAAGAAAATAGCCCTAAGAAAATAGCTGCAATGTTTCTTTGGTTGTAGCAATGGGTGGGTCACATACTAGTTTAATTCAATGCAGGAAAAGATGAAGCTTTTGAGTGACAACCACATTGACTTCTATTTCTGTATGGTCTACGCTCTCTTTCTTTCTCTCTCTCTCTCATCACTCACACACACACACACACACACATTTAAGAATGTCTTAGAAATGAATTGCACTCTTAGGCTTATAAGTGAAGTGCACTCTTAAGCACAAGTTATTCCAAAACTTTAATTGAACTCTCTCTCTCTCTCTCTCTCTCTCTCTCTCACACACACACACACACACAATTTATTACAACTGAAAATATTGTCTTCTTGAGGTCACCATAAAGCTTTTACCTTGTTTTCTCTTTAGAGTGTGTCTTTGCACTATATAGATCCTGAACATATATATTCTTTGAAGCCATTAGAACACCTATATATATGTATCTATAGGTGCACCTTTTACTTTATTATTTAAGTAAGGCCTTTCTTAACCATTTTTTATTACAAATGTACGATGGATAATATAGTTTTATGTTAAAACTCAACAAAAATTTCATGTGATTGTAGGCTCTCATTTAAACTTGCTCTCCATAAATTTCATTTCCCCCTTAGCTTAGCATGCTTTTAAGATCCTCACCTTGTTTTCTCTAATGGGTGGGGCAATATGTTTATTGGCGGTCTATTGAAAAAGCAAAGAGAGGTGAAAATTTATGGATGTCTTTTTGCTTTGGAAAAGAAGGGGGACGGTGTTATCTGTTGCAAAAGTAAAGAGGTGTGAAAGCGTAGGGAATGAGGATGTAGGAAAAGATAATAAAGTGGTGATTGTGTACGACCCCATCACCACACAAACCCACACATTCACACACACTATATATATATATATATATATATATATATATATATATATATATATATATATATCTTTTTGGATTGTTCCCATGACGTATCTCTTCTCTTCTTCTAGTTTGTTTGTATTAAAAACATTTAGAGGAATTTTGAAAGATAATGACATAACAACATTAGATGCGTAGTAAGCTCCATGCCATGCAAGTGAAGGGGGAGATATAGACTTAGGGTAAAGGAGCAATTTAGAGACAAAAATTTATGATCCCCAAATTAGACACATATCCACCTCCAATTTAAAGACAAAAAATTTAAAATATTCTTAGAATCTTGCATATGTGTCATGTTGTGATTTGTTGAAAAGTGTACCATTCTTGGGTCTTGAGTGTCTCTAATGATTCAAAACACCTCAAAAGATAAATTTTCTCAAATGGAACATTCAAAAAAATATGGAATAAATATCAATTTTGGTATCATATCTTATTTTCATTTTCATGAGAAGTCTAGTGCAATGTCTAAATATTAAAAATGATTAGATTTCCAAAATCCCTCGCCCCAAAATACCATTTTTCTTCAAAAAAAACGTCTCTAAACTGGCTCCTTTACCCTAATATGGGTACCACCTAGCCGCGAGCCCACAATTCCTTGATTATATTGACATGTGCGTTGGAGATAGTGTTAGAGATCAGGTTCCTGTCCGGTGGTAGCTCTAATATCTCCTACATGCAGATTAATGAGTGAGGGCTTTTTTGTGGTTGGGTTCGGTTGTACTTGAGGTAGACGTACCGATACACGGTTGTGGACTTCATTGTGTTGCTCACTTGGTAGGTTGACATGAGATGGGACACTCGTTCCTAGGGTTACTTGGTATCAAAGTCTCTTTGTCTCTGCAATTCTGCTACTAGAGATGTGTCACAAGTCACTTTCGGTGAGTTTACATATTTATTAGCAATTTTAGGACAATTATGAGACTGTGGGGTTTTTTGGCAAAGTAGGGAAAACTTCTAGTTTGCCTATATAGGCATCCCCCCCCCCCCCCCCCCCCCCCCCCCCCCCCCCCGCCCACTCCCCTCTTTCCACACATACTTTTTGGCATGTTGTTCAGTGTAGAGATCCAACATTTTTCCCATTTCTCTGTCGCTCTCTCTCTCTCTCTCTCTCTCTCTGTTATTTTTAGCTTTGCTAGAGTTTTTGCATGATCCAACATCTTTCTCTCTCTAGAATTGTATCTGACCACATTGATCTCTCTCTTGCTATTGTTTTCAGCTAGCACTACCTCTCTCCTCTGTTAGCGCTCCCCTTCCACAACGTGTGCACATACTCTTAGGTGTGAGCTTTGTCCTAACTGTGAGTCAAGGAGAGAAGAGTGGATTTATCCCACATGTAGTGGTGCAAAGTTGTAGAGCTACTTAAAGCTCATTTCCCGAATGAATAAACACAAGTCTATTTTGCATTACATCTCTCTTGTTTATGGTGAGTTTGTAATGGCTTAGCAACAACTCAAGATCATGTTTATGAGTGCAAGTTAATTGATCTTGGAACCTAATCTGCTTGAGTGATAATCTAGCCAACACCTCATGAAAAATAATTCCTATGAGAAGCTCCCAAGCACTTGGCATCAAAGAATGTTTTGCATCATCTATACTAATAATAAAGGGGGAAGGGATTCCGGCCCCTCCACCCAGACACGTGGCATGAGCTGATGCAACCGGCCAGTGTGCCCTGAAAGTCTGACGACTGCGCGAAACTGAGAGAGAGAAAAAGAGATTGTCGACTGCGCGATACAGTCAAAGAGAGAGAGAGAGAGAGAGAGAGAGAGGTTGTTGACTGCGCGACACGAGAAGAGAGAGAGAGAGAGAGAGGCTTTGCCGCTTTGCCCTCATTCAGTGATTCGCCATCTCTCCTGCATCCGCTTGCTCCTGGCCCTCGGTCCGCCCCTCTATCCTGCTGCATCATCTATTTCACCATCGCCTCCTTCCTCTCTGTGTTGTCTACTGGGTCCACATTATGGGAAGCCATATTCCAGAATTCCACGTGGCTACAAGCTGGCATAAGCGGGAGGTAGTGAGCATGATGCAGGAGTGCAGTAGACATGAACCGCAAGGAAGCCGATCGGGACCGGAGAAGGGAGGTGAAAAGGCAAGGATGGCCGGGGCCCGGGAGCTTGGTGTGGAATGCGAAAAGGCAGGGACTGCAAGCAACGCACTTGCCAGGAATATAAGCTGAGGTTGTCTCTTTGTTGCACCTACGACCTTGTCTCCACTCCTCTCTCCCATCACCATCCTGTTGTGCAGCTATGATTATGGATGCCCACGGCAGCCCAGCTCCATAGCAAAGTCGCAATAGCAAAAGGGCTTGGAGACAAATCAAGTGTGAGGGTCTCCCCTACATGTGCTCTTCAAGACAGTAATGGCAGTCTCAGTTTTACATGTGGCAGCAGCGAATGCCGCAATCTGTGGCAGCAGGGAAAAAAACACACACACACACACACACACACACACACACACACACACAAAGACAGAGACTGCGTAGCTTCTTCCAAACGTAGGAAACCACGGGGTTTTAAGTACCGGTTTTGTAACAACTTTTCGTTGATCCTTGCAGTCATAGATGACGTACGTAGAGCTCATACTCTCCATCAAGGTTACGAACCCCAATGTTCTAACTTCTTACCATCGAATATACCAGCACCATCATGGATATCTTCTACCATGGTGACCTCCTCGGCCAAGCTAAGGTTGAGGAAGGGAGCCAAAGTGCAAACAATTACAAAGTCTTGGACGGCTACGGCTTGAGATGACAAAATCATTTGAAACGATTGTTGTTGTCAGATGTTAGAAAGCGAGAGATGACTTTACATTCAGTGGTGACCATAAAAGGAAATGCAAGGTTATGGAAGTGGACTCACTGGTTTGAGGTTTTTGTGAGTAGCAATATCAAGGTAGATCCCATCTTCTTGGATGTCTTAGAGCATCCACACGGAGCTTGCACCAGTTATTGAACCGAGAGCAAGGAATGATTTTCTTGAGCAATGAAAAGCTATACCATTTTTTATTGCTCCTCTTTATATGCTAAACTTGAAAGGCCCGAAGTTTTTGAGGGATGGAGACTGCTACAGGTCTCTCGACCACAAACACATCTTTGAGTTTATTGTGAAGAGAGTCGTGAGATGAATGCCATCTTCTAGGTGGTTTGGAGTGAATGCATGGGATCAAGTCCCGATTGCGCACCCAGCTTTTAAATGTGGCAGTTGTAAGAAGCCAACAGGGTTGTGTCATATTTTGGTTAAACAATCTCAGTACCATTTGGTTAATGGAGTGGAAAGTGGAGAGACAGAAAGGCACTTGGAGTCTTTGGATTTCCGTTATTTATGCAACATTGTACTTGCAATTTACGAGCTAGCTTATGTGCTAAATTAAGGTTTGTCATTGTGTGCTTGCAATTTATCAATGAGTTGGAGTGATAAGCGTAGAGAGAGAGAGAGAGAGAGAGAGAGAGAGAGAGAGAGAGAGAGAGAGAGAGATATGTAATTACAATGGTGAGTAGCCATGGCCTATGTTTGTCTGTATGTGACAGCATGGGCATTGTTTGTGCTGCTATCTCTACTCTCTAATTTGCTTTGTTTTGCAGATGTTGTTGCATAGCGTCTGGGAGTTTGAAGCCGCCGGCTAGGATATCATAGCTAGGCAGGTGACATCTTTACACACACGCGCAAACACATCTATTGGCTCCATGGCCTTGCACAGTCTCCAAGGCTAAGCATTGTCACCTTACAATGTGTAATGCCTAGATGTGTTTGTGTTGTTGTGTATTATCTCTAATTTGCTTTGTGTTGGAGTTGTTGTCACGCAGCCTTTGGGAGGTTGAAGCCATCATGCACACCATGATCACAGTATACAGGCAAAGAGAGTGCGGTCACACACAGAGCTTCACACTGTCCACAAGTGATTATTGTCCACATCATTGCAAGTAAGTAATTATGCACGTAAGACATGGACTCAATCTTGACCCATCTCACAGGGTGGCCGATGGTGTCCTCAACCTAGCCCCACCAGTATGGGCGTCCTTTACAGAGAGATTGGCAGGAATTCCTCAAGCCTACAAGAATGTTCAGGACTTATGGAAGGCCTTTGCAATGGGCAAAGTTCAAGAGTTAGAGCATGGTCACGTGAGGCTTAGTTAGAACTAAGCCCCGACAGCTTCTGACAGGCGCTTAGCATGGCCACCGTCGGCAGCACAGTAGAGAGAGGACCAGCAAGTCGCAAGCAGGAGAGAGAGAGCTGGCGCTGAGCGACAGTGGGTGGGTAAGTTTGTGTGACTATGCCTTTTTAGGCATAGTTAGCTTACTAAGCCAGTGAACATCTGCAAAAAGCTGACGCGCGTCAGACACTGCCGGCTCAGCTTACGGAAAACTAAGCTTCGCGTGACCATAGCCTTACATGGGGGGCTCAGATAACACAGCCCTGCCGAATCAGGGTGATGCCAGAACGAAGTCAATCCAAAGCCGACAGCTTTTGACAGGCGTTCAGCCTGGCCACCGTCGGCAGCAGCAGCAGGTAGAGAGAGGAACAACAAGTCGCAAGCAGGAGAGAGAGGAACAACAAGTCGCAATCGGGAGAGATAGAGCTGGCGCTGACCGGCAGTGGGTGGGTAAGTTTGTGTGACTATGCCTTTTTAGGCATAGTTAGCTTACTAAGCCGGTGAACACCTGCAAAAAGCTGACGCGCGTCAGACACTGCCGGCTCAGCTTATAGAAAACTAAGCTTCGCGTGACCATAGCCTTACATGGAGGGCTCAGATAACACAGCCCCGCCGAATTAGGGTGATGCCAGAACGAAGTCAACCCAAATAAGGTTCTTTTTTGGAGAGAGAGAGAGAGAGAGAGAGAGAGAGAGAGAGAGAGAGAGAGAGAGAGAGAGAGAGAGACTATACGCGTGAAACGATATTGGAGTGTGATACTTCTGATGATGGTGGTAAGGTGCGTGACGAGTACTGTGATGCAAATGAAACTTATGTGTAGCATGTGCGATGCACCAAGGGCGGGGTGTGTGTGGAGAGGGGATGGAATTGGTGATTTTTTAAAGGGAGAGTGGGTGAGAGATATAGTTGAGGAGTTCTAGAGCAGCAAAGAGGGTCTCACATGCACCATGTGCAGGGGGTGGGCTCATTGTGCTTTGTACATTCACATGCCGGCAACGTTCCCTCTCTCCTATCTCATTGTGGCAGCAACGCCATGCCGGCAGCATCCTCTGTCTCCCATCTTTTGTAGCTATGCAAGCAGCACGATGGAGATTGATTATCGCTCTATGGGTGCCTTGGTTAACATGTATGCCAAATGTGGTGCACTTCATAAAGCACAAAAAGCACTGAGGGATACCTCTTGAAATGCAGTGATTGCGGGATATGCCCAGCTTGGGCAAGGTCATGGAGAGTGTCTCTCCAGGTTTCTCTCTAAAATGAATGTTGTTTCATGGAGTGCATTGATTGTAGGATATGTTCAATCGGTCAGGGTTAGGAAGAGAGCTGTTTTCGGTAGATGCAGAGAGAGGGCATCTCTCTAAATGCAATCATGTACACTTGCACCTTGAAGGCATGTGGCATTACATGAGATGCTAATATGGGCAAAAAAAATCACGAAGATATTTTAGTAGGTGGTTGATGAAAGAAACTTCGTGCTTGGAACTACCTTGGTCGACATGTATGCCAAATGTGGTGCACTTCATAAAGCACAAAATGTACTTGAGGAGATTCTGGTCCTCCCCTAGACACGTGGCATGAGCTGATGCAACCGGCCTGTGTGCCCTGAAAGTTCGACGACTACGCGAGACTGAGAGAGAGAAAAAGAGATTGTCGACTGCGCAATACAGAGCCAGAGAGAGAGAGAGAGAGAGAGAGAGAGGCTTTGCCGCTTTGCCCTCAGTCAGTGATTCGCCATCTCTCCTGCACCCACTTGCTCCTGGCCCTCAGTCCGCCGCCCCTCTATCCTGCTGCATCATCTATTTCATCATCGCCTCCTTCCTCTATGTGTTGTCTACCGGGTCCACATTCCCACGAAACCCTCTGTTAACTGCTCATTGGTGGCCATTGCTGGGTCCTACCCCGTTTGCAGCCTTTCTTCTCTATGTAGACCCCCCCTCCACTTATGTCTGCATCTACTTGGCCCTTCCTCTCTTGGAAAATCACAGTCCCAACTCTGCGTACCCTCATTGATGCAATTCGACAAATCAAAACGGAAAGATAGAAGGTGCCATCAAGCATCGATAACGTTTCCTTCATGTTTGACAGCGTCTTGGAGGATGCGGCACCCAGGCCATCAGCAATGGCAAGAAGGATGTCTCTCATCTGCTCGCGAAACTCATTCAAGTCCAGTGCCGCTGTGATCGTTGTCAAACTTCTCAAAAACAGAGTCATAAAGTGCATTGATTTGAGCAGGCGTATGAGCAATGGGCACGCCAAATGAGCTCTCCAACCGGCGCATTCTTTCAAATGCTGTGCATAGCTCGGCACGTGAAAGGGCACCTGGTTGGCCTCCCCCCCTCTCTCTTCCTTTGCGCACCATGCCTCTTGCCGGCGAGTAAAGGGGCGTCACTATTGAGTTCCACGCTGCTAGCTTCGAGTCTCGAGATCACAATAGTGTTCTGGCAAAATCAATTTTCCTTGAATTTGTCAAGAGAAAATTTTTAAAAATTAAGTGTTTTTTTGGAGTTTTTACACTATTTTTCTCTATTAAGTGTATTGAAAACGACATGATATTAAGCTGAGACACATTTTTCCGGAACACTGGATCACAACAATTGAAGAGAGCATGCAGCAGTAGTACGGCTACCAGCAAGCAACTTTACTTGCTTTAAGAGTAAACAAAGAGCTCAATTTGGATTCTGTACTGCTCTCTATCTAGCTCTAAATTATAAGCTTGACATATACTACTCAAACACCATGAAAAAGACCAAGTCTACATTGCTTTAAGCCTCCAGTCGGCTTCACACCTCTAGGCTCTTACATGTATGGAGCATGTACACACTCTAGGACTTTCGTAGAGTAGAGACTTTTCAAAGGCAGAACCATTGCTGGGGAAATTTTTTTTTTTTAAACATACAAAATTCCTTTCTTTGTATTTGCCGAGGGGAAATTTTAGAAAACTAAGTTATCTTTTGGGTTTTTACACTATTTTTCTCTATTTTGGGGCGAAATTCCTCCTTTTCACCTTGCCCTTACTGGCATTTTTGAAATTGAAAATGGCATGATATTAAGTTGAGACAAATTTTTTCCGAACATTGGGTAGAACCAGTTAGGTGTGGAGCTCCCTCTAATCCAGGATGTCGTACCTTGGAATGCATTGATTGCAGCATATGGCCAAGAGGGAAGCTGTGGGTTGTTCTTAGCAAATCTGGAGCAAGTAGATGCAGTCACCTCTGCTTGCAGGCATGTGGAATTACGGAAGAGACTAAAAGGCATGGTTGGGAATGTATTGGTTGACATGTAAGCAAAAAGTGGCGTACTTAGGAGCCTTACATCCAGAATGTCGTCTCCTAAATTGCATAGCTTGCGGCACAAGCACAAGAGGGGCAAGGCGAGGAGGCTTTGGATTTTTACACTATTTTTCTCTATTTTGGGATGGAATTTCTCCTTTTCACCTTGCCCTAACTAGCATTTTTGAAATTGAAAATGGCCTGATATTAATTTGAGACACATTTTTCATGAGCATTGGGCAGCACCAGTCAGGTGTGGTGCTCCCTCTAATCCAGGATATCGTACCTTGGAATGCATTGATTGCAGCATATGCCCAAGAGGGAAGTTGTAGGTTGTTCTTAGCGAATTTGGAGCAAGTAAATGTAGTTACCTCTGCTTACAGGCATGTGGAATTACGGAAGAGACTAAAAGAATTCCGGAAGATACTAAAAGATGTGCTTGGGAATTTCTTGGTCGACATGTAAGCAAAAAGTAGTGTACTTAGGAGCCTTACATCTAGTCCTAAATTGCATTGATTGCGGCATAAGCACAAGAGGGGCAAGACGAGGAGGCTTTAAGTTGTCTTTAGCATATACAAAGTGAGGGCATCCCTCGAGATGCAGTCACCTTCACCTATGCTTGAGAACTCCCTATCCAGAGCATTGCCCCTTGGAACACATTGATTATGGCATATGCCTGAGAGGGTAGGGTGAGGAAGCTAGGAGTTGTTTCTAGAGGCGTGGAGCGAGAGCATCCCTTGATATGCAATTACCTACGTTCAAGGAGCTCACTATCAAAAACATCATCCCTTGGAACGCATTGATTGTGGCATATGTCCAAGAGGGCCAAGACTATGAAGTTATGCGTCGTGGGCTGTTCTTAGCGAATCTAGAGCAAGTGGATGCAGTCACGTCCTCTCCGGGCATGTGGAATTATGCAAGATGCTAAAAGAATCCCGATGATACTATTAGTCAGGCGCTGTTGAAAAAAGACATGCTTGGGAATGTCTTGGTCGACATGTAAGAAAAATTGTTGTACTTAAGAGCCTTAAGTCTGGAATGTAAGCGGGTTTTTTCCCTTCTCTCTTCCTCTCAGAAAGAATTTTCAAATTTCAAAGCGACACAATTGTAAAGCACAGTTTCCCCGAATACTGGTGAGCAGCCTTTGGCAACTAGGCAAAGCCGCAGGCGTCATGCAATTGAGGGGCTGATTGAGGAACAATGCACACACACACACACACACACACACACACACACACACACACACACACACACACACACACACACACACACACACACACACACACACACACACACACAGAGAGAGAGGTTTGAGTGTAAAAGGGGCCATGCCGCCGCCGAAGGCGGCGCTGTTTTACTAGTATTAAATATATTCATGTTTGTTAGAATCTATCAAGAGGTTGTGTCACACATTAGTTTTAAGAATGCAACAGACTATACATGTAGGAAGAGTAGGTCAGTTGGTGAGACCTTGTGAAGTAACCCCAAGGATGAGGGTTTGAGGGACTTGTGGGTTGCATTTTCTTGGGTGTATCCTCCTTCCCTATTGGGAGGTGGCTCTCATGGTCGCCCCTCGAGGGTGTAATGTACAACAATGTGTAGTTGTAAATACATGATATGTGTAAAGTTTCTCCCTACTACGGTCACCACAGGCAAATTGTAAAAAAAATGCAATAGACTATGCATGTAGGAAGGGAGTATTAATAGTGTTCCACTTGGAAGAGAAAATAGCCCTATGAAAATAACTGCAACGTTTCTTTGGTTGTAGCAATGGGTGGGTCACATACTAGTTTAATTCAATGTAGGAAAAGATGAAGCTTTTGAGTGACAACCACGTTGACTTCTATTTCTGTATGGTCTACGCTCTCTTTCTTTCTCTCTCTCTCTCTCTCTCTCTCTCTCTCTCTCATCACACACACACACACACACATTTGAGAATGTCTTAGAAATGAAGTGCACTCTTAGGCTTATAAGTAAAGTGCACTCTTAAGCACAAGTTATTCCAAAACTTTAATTGAACTCTCTCTCTCTCTCTCTCTCTCACACACACACACACACACACACACACACACACACAATTTATTACAGCTGAAAATATTGTCTTCTTGAGGTCACCATAAAGTTTTTACCTTGTTTTCTCTTTAGAGTTTGTCTTTGCACTATATAGATACTGAACATATATATTCTTTGAAGCCATTAGAAGACCTATATATATATATATATATATATATATATATATGTGTGTGTGTATCTATAGGTGCACCTTTTACTTTATTATTTAAGTAGGGCCTTTCTTAACCATTTTTTATTATGGATGTATGATGGATAGTATACTTTTATATTAAAACTCAACAAAAATTTCATGCGATTGTAGGCTCTGGTTTAAACTTGCTCTCCATAAATCTCATTTCCCCCTTAACTTAGCATGCCTTTGAAGCGCCTCACCTTGTTTTCTCTAATGGGTGGGGCAATATGATTATTGGCGGTCTATTGAAAAAGCAAAGAGAGGTGAAAATTTATGGATGTCTTTTTGCTTTGGAAAAGAAGGGGGACGGTGTTATCTGCTGCAAAAGTAAAGAGATGTGAGAGTGTAGGGAATGAGGATGTAGGAAAAGATAATAAAGTGGTGATCGTGTACGACCCCATCACCACACAAACCCACACATTCACACACAATATATATATATATATATCTTTGGATTGTGTGTGTGTATGTATATACACACACACACACACACACACACACACACACACACACATATATATATATCTTTTTGGATTGTTCCCATGACGTATCTCTTCTCTTCTTCTAGTTTGTTTGTATTAAAAAAATTTAGAGGAATTTTGAAAGATAATGACATAACAACATTAGATGCGTAGTAAGCTCCATGCCATGCAGGTGAAGGGGGAGATATAGACTTAGGGTAAAGGAACCATTTAGAGAGAAAAAATTTATGATCCCCAAATTAGACACATATCCACCTCCAATTTAAAGACAAAAAATTTAAAATATTCTTAGAATCTTGCATAAGTGTCATGTTGTGATTTGTTGAAAAGTGTACCATTCTTGGGTCTTGAGTGTCTCTAATGATTCAAAACACCTCAAAAGATAAATTTTCTCAAATGGAACATTCAAAAAAATATGTAATAAATATCAATTTTGGTATCATATCTTATTTTCATTTTCATGAGAAGTCTAGTGCAATGTCTAAATATTAAAAATGATTAGATTTCCAAAATCCCTTGCCCCAAAATACCATTTTTCTTCAAAAAAACGTCTCTAAACTGGCTCCTTTACCCTAATATGGGTACCACATGGCCCGAGCCCAAGATTCCTTGATTATATTGACATGTGTGTTGGAGATAGTGTTAGAGTTCAGGTTCCTGTCCGGTGGTAGCTCTAATATCTCCTACATGCAGATTAGTGAGTGAGGGATTTTCTGTGGTTGGGTTCGGTTGTACTTGAGGTAGATGTACCGATACACGGTTGTGGACTTCATTGTGTTGCTCACTTGGTAGGTTGACATCAGATGGGACACTCGTTCCTGGGGTTACTTGGTATCAAAGTCTCTTTGTCTCTGCAATTCTGCTACTAGAGATGTGTCACAAGTCACTTTCGGTGAGTTTACATATTTATTAGCAATTTTAGGACAATTATGAGACTGTGGGGTTTTCTGGCAGAGTAGGGCAAACTTCTAGTTTGCCTATATAGGCATCCCCCCCCCCCCCCCCCCCGCTCCCCTCTTCCCACACATACTTTTTGGCATGTTGTTCACTGTAGAGATCCAACATTTTGCCCATTTCTCTCTCTCTCTCTCTCTCTCTCTCTGTCTCTCTCTCTCTGTTATTTTTAACTTTGCTAGAGTTTTTGCATGATCCAACATCTTTCTCTCTCTAGAATTTTATCTGACCACATTGATCTCTCTCTTTGTATTGTTTTCAGCTAGCACTACCTCTCTCCTCTGTTAGCGCTCCCCTTCCACAACATGTGCACATCCTCTTAGGTGTGAGCTTTGTCCTAATTGTGAGTCAAGGAGAGAAGAGTGGATTTATCCCACATGTAGTGGTGCAAAGTTGTAGAGCTACTTAAAGCTCATTTCCCGAATGAATAAACACAAGTCTATTTTGCATTACATCTCTCTTGTTTATGGTGAGTTTGTAATGGCTTAGCAACAACTCAAGATCATGTTTATGAGTGCAAGTTAATTGATCTTGGAACCTAATTTGCTTGAGTGATAATTTAGCCAACACATATACACTTGTGTGCACAATGTTTCTCTTTCATCCACTCTAGCTAGCACGATCCCATTCCCATCAAGTGGTATTATAGCTATGGTGTGGTATCTAGGTTATTACCATGCTTTTGTGTTAGTATGATGAGTAGTCTTTAACTATCATTAGCATTTCCATTGGATTTCTCTATCCTCTAATGAATTCACGAGTAAGCTATGTGGGGCAAGTTCATGGTGAAATTCCACTGAGCTACTACCCTCCATAGTTAGGTCGAGACTAAGAGCTCCTTGCACTAAATTATGGTTAATTTTTCACTTTTTGCATCTTTGATTAATGTCATTGACTTCTTTTTCTAATTTCATTGGCTACATAATCTTAAAGCCACACTCACAAGCTACCGGAAGAGCTCTCAAGCACCTCAATTCGAGCTTGGGAGCTCCCTCATCCCCATGCCCAAACTTATTGCTTAAATTAGGTATGCGTGTGTGTGTTTTTGTGGGTGAAGCCCTGCAAAGTAGAGGACAAATATCCCAGTTTTAGAGTTTCCCTCACGTGGAGCCCTTTGGGCCCCTTGGTCTAGCTTATCACACTAAAAATAGTGTGTGCATGGTGTGTCGTATGCTCGAGTTGCCTATAATTCACTTGGGCGATTTGATATGGGTGCCATGCTGCAATTAAGGCCCTCATCAAGTCCACAGGGCTGGGTTCCCACTCTACACACGTGCGCCTATTATCGAGCGTAAAGCAGTGAATCAAGACTAATTTTTTGCTTATATTTTTGGGTCCGCAAGAGCACATTCCCGTGCCGGTGCTCAAAAACTTCAAACCTGCAAGGAGATCAGTCATGTGGGCTACTATTCACCATCGGCCACACTTGAAAGGGACAGCTCCCACGCTACTACCTCACAAAGGCCACCCTCTTTTGGATCCCTTTCCCATCTCCATCAGAAAAGAGAAGTCTTGGGAGCATTTTCAAAGGAAAATCATCAAAATTCTAAAAACCTAACCTACCTCACTTCAAGAGGGATTCAAGAGGATTCTCAACAAAGCATTCAAAGGTTGTTTTAAAAACTGTCATGGCTTCATTGAGCTTCAATGAGGGCTTTCTAAGCAATCAAAGAAGTTTTTTTTTTTTTTTTGTGAAGGTTGACCACATTTGTGAAGAGGTACTTCACAAAAATCAAAAGAATTTTCTCTCACTCTCTCTTTTGAAAATTAAAATTTTGCCACAAGCATAATAACTTGCAAATAAATCATCTCCTAAGGGGTATTTGTGCCTGTGTAAAGAGGTAGACACTGGCTAGGAGAGTCTGTTAAGCTAAGACTCCTCTATTAGCGCAATGGAAGAGAAAGGGCTTAGGAAATTAACAGGGATTTCACACTTGGCAAACCAAGTTGAAAGGCTATTTAATGAAAAAAAGTAGTCAAACCAGTGATCACTCATCTGACATCTATTGATGGTGCACACATATTGACATGAGCTATGAGTGCACCAAATCAAGCCAATGATGAGTAGGCATTATGAATCATAATCAATGCACTACATGACAATTATGTATGCTTTACTAATGATTGTGAAATCTCATCAGCTGCATGGGAAGCACTAGAAAAAAACTTTGGAGCTAGGAAAAAGAAGAGTAAAGTGAGCTTAAAGAAGGATCTACACAAATTAGAAATGGAACATAACAAAGATGTTGCAAGCTTGGTCAATCGCCTTAAAATCATGACCACACAAATGGATTATGTAAATAGTGCAGTACTAAAGGAGGACAAGATTGCAATTCTTCTAGTAGCCTTACCACCTAGCTTTTACCAGATAATGAAAATCATTAAGGAGAAGGATCCAACACCAGATTTCCAAGATGTAATCAACTCTTTAATGTCCGAGGAGAAGAAGCAAGGGAGGAATGCTACTTTCGCAGTTATCTCTAGTAACAAAACTTGTTTTAAGTGTGGAAAAAATGGACACATAGTAAAGAAATATCTAGCATCAAAAACTTGCAGCATTTGCGGTAAGAAGGGTCACCTTGCTTCCAAGTGTTTCAAAAAGGACATATGCAGCACCATCAGAAATCAGAGGCTCAAAGTCTATTTGGCAAAAGAAGACAAATGTGAAGATGAAGAAGAAGATGACAGTAGCCTTCTAGTCTATGATGAAATTCTCTAGCTTTTGTTTTTCCTTTCCCCTTCAATTGTATTTGTTTGGAGATAGCTTGGACTAGCTTGGTCTTAGTTTTATACATCTGTTTTAGGGGAGGTGTTGAGTATCTCTTGGATTAGAGATAGTTTGTCTCCTAGATTGGGGATGGTCTCTTGGATTGGAGATGTTCTTTTCTGCTCCTGGATTGGAGTGTGCCACAGATGTCAGTTTCTTTCATGTCTCCCTAGTCCAAACCTCAAGGGGAGGATTGTAAGGTGTGAGCTTTTTCCTGAAGTGTGAGTCAAGGAGATAAGAGTGGACTTATCCGACATGCAGTGGTAGCAGGGCTATAAATCTACTTAAAGCTCATTTCATGAATGAATAAACAAAAGTATATTTTTCATTACATCTCTTTCGTTTATGGTGAGTTTGATGGCTTAGCAAAAACTTAAGATTGTGTTTATGAGTCCAAGTTAATTGATCTTGGAACCTAATTTTCTTGAGTGATAATCTAGCCAACAAACATTCATTTGTGTGCATGATGTTTCTCTTTCATCCATTCTAGCTAGTACGCTCCCATTCCCATCACATTCCTCATGGTGTGCCACATCCGGTGGTTTGTGCTCATGCCCATTCGGTGGGCAGTACAGGCATCTTGATGCGAGGAGATCCATCATGATAGATAAGAGATTTATAATGGAATATGGCTAATAACCTGGATTGTAGCGGAATTGAATTAACAATATTGAGCATTTCCTTAAGAGGATTCTTAATGAACATAAGGAGAGTACTTGATTGACGATAGCAAAATAAACGTTATACCTAGGTAGCTTGGTATAAACAATACTTGCAAAAGAGAGAGAGAATTAGAGAAATTGACAATAGTTGAGGACCAGATTTACTTGGAACCGGTCCCCCCCTCCAAAAGGCTTTAATATTATAGATTCTCTCTTAAAGCAAGACTTGATAAAACACATGCTTTGTCTTCCTTGAGACCTTGTTGATGCCATGAAGATGGTAAGCTTCATGCACCAATATTATGCCCGTAACTAACTTGCAAAACCTTTAACTTGTCCCCGGTCTCAATCCCAAGACCTCAAACACCTTCAAAGGTGGGGAGAGCTTGCAAGGGAGTGAGGAAGATGAAGAGAAAAATATGTATCTCTACGAGAAATAAGTAGTATAATCACTCCCCGGGGAGGTTACCTACTAGAAATGTAACCCATCACGTGAGTTCAACAGAAGGGTATTTAAAGTTCTTGAAACTTACAGAAATATATATACAGAAGGGCATTATTTTTTCAAATTTGAAAAAAACTTATAGATTGTAAAAGAAAAGGGTATATTATATTCCTAAAAAAATCCACAGATAAGGGGTTTTACAAACACGTCTTGAACGCACGTGATATGGTAGTTTTACACATAGTGAACCCCCCGAGAATCACTCTTAGATCATAGCTTAGCATAGAGATAATGAAGATGGAGAGATTAATAAGCATTGCTTTGAGCATAACTCAGTTGGATTTACATTCCATAGCCAAGGCGTATTGGTGTAGGCTCTCCACTTCTCAAGCTCGGAGAAGGAGATGACTTGTGTGCACAACAACACATAATGTGGAAGTGTGTGTGTGTCTTGTGGAGTATATGAGAGAGAGAGAGCGAGGATTAATTTTTCTACTTTACTCTTGCTAGAAGCATATTGGCGCAAGCCTTGGGCTAGCCAATGAATGGCTCTAGTCATAAGGGGTGTAGCATTTGGACAAGTGTCCTCCTTTCCCCCTTTTAGAGAAGGATATTAATTATTTAGTTGTAGCAGTCGGACAAGTGTCCTCCTTTCCCCTTTGAGAGGAAGATCTTAATTTTTTGATTGAATCTAAATTCTCATTGGACATCACAATAGGTCATCCAATAGAATTTGGGCACATTATGAGGGCAATATTGCTAGGGGCCTAACATGTGGCCTTAATGCCTCTTGAGGCTTGGGCTTGCCTTGAGTGTGTGTGTGTGTGTGTGAGTGAGAGAGAGAGAGAGAGAGAGAGAGAGAGAGAGAGAGAGCTAGAGAGAGAGAGAGTTTTCTCTCTCATGCCCCTACCTCTAGGGCTCATCTTTGACTTGAACACCTCAAGCACCTTAGTCATCAAGCACGACAAGCACATCAAGCACCTTAGTCATTAATCATGAGAAACACCTCAAGCACCTTAGTCATCAAGCACGACAAGCACCTCAAGCACCTTACTCACCTGCAGCACCTCAAGCTCGCCCTAGCTTGCCTAAGGTCTAAAGTACCTAATGGTCCTAGGTCTAAGGAATTTTAACACTAACCTTTGGAGGATTTAATGAATCTAACCCTAAGGTCTCTTAAGCTCCATTGGGTGCATGTTTCTCTTTGATAGAATATCTCGTTTTGGACCCCTATTGAGATATAACAATCTCTCCTTTTGGCCCCCTGCTGAGTCTAGAAGAACTTATTGTACATTGCTCTTTGGTAGACCATCTCCTTTTGGACCCCTATTGAGATGCAACCATCTCTCCTTTTGGTCCCCTACTGAGATAGGTCTAGAAGCACATATCTATATCCTAACTCTTGTTCCATTTATATCTTCCCATCTTAAATGATCAGCTTAATATGAAAAAATTATTTGGTAAAGTTAGATATTAGATTTTATGATAAGATCTATTGGCTGCCCACCACGGAGAGTTGTTTTGCTCATGGTTACAGACGAGTTCCAGACGAGATGGGTCTAGAAGCACATATCTATATCCTAACTCTTGTTCCATTTTTATCTTCCCATATTAAATGATCAGTTTAATATGAGAAAATTATTTGGTAAAGTTAGATATTAGATTTTATGACAAGATCTATTGGCTGCCCACCACGGAGAGTTGTTTTGCTCGTGGTTACAGACGAGTTTCTCATCCAATTCACCCTTTTTTGCTTCACCTTTGACATGGTATCAACGCCATGATGTGCTCTTAAATTGGATTGATGATTTGGACAAGATATGGTGCTGATTTTCTGCGATGCAAACAGATGGTTTGCTATTTTTTTTGCATTTTTCACTGTTTTGGGGCTAATTTTGGATGTGGTGGACATATTTGCAGATTTTTTATCTTCTACATTGACCTACTTGTGTCACATGCCTAAATTCTCCAACATCATAAAGAGGAGTGATGATTCTAAAACCAATTCAGCTCGTGGTGATGAAGTACATCATGAGGATGGGTTTGGCGACGGTGAGACCACCGTCAACGAGGAATGTGGAGACTAGTCCAGTTCTATTTCTACGTAGGTGATCAACCAATCAAGATATCTACCCTCCTTACCTTTCCCTCGGGTCCGCAATTGAATGGAGACAACTATGCCATTTGGAAATCAACCATGATGGCGGTTTTTGACTCTTACAAGCTTGGAGGTTTTGTCACAAGCAACTTCCAAAAGCCAAAGCACCCGCCGAAGTTATGGGAGCATGTCAATGCTTAATTTTGGTATCTCATTATCCTCAACTATACACCACCGTTGATTAGCCAAATTTGATTGATGAAAGATACAAAGTTGATTTCGATCAAATTTCTTTCCTTTATGATCGAGTTTCTCCAATGAAGCTGATAGCCCTCGAGGTGCAGATGAGGACCTTGGATGCAAAGAATTCTTCCATGCAAGATCATATCAACAAGATGCAGGAGCTTCAACAAGAGATACTTCATATGGGAAAGCTTATTAGCTCAAAGGATATGGCCATCCTGCTTTTGGTCCACCTATCTCCTCAACTCAAACTTCTATTCTTCCTTGATTTACGAGTGGCCAATTGAATATTGTCTATTGGGATGAGGTTGTTCCAATGGTATTGAGCTAGGAGGAGCGCTTCAATATGGGAAAGAAGTGCTCCAAATTTTTGACTGGTTCTTCCAACAACAACAACAAGAAGAAGGGTAAGAAGAAAAGAAACAACACCAAAGACAAGAAGAGTGATGCCAAGCATGAAGCCTTGAAGGTTGAACGGCATTGCAATAGTTGCAGTGAGAAGGGCCATTACTGGAGAAAGTGTTCGAAGCGGCTTGGAGAGGCTTCGACTTCATCGTCGATAGTAGTGGTATAGTCACCTGCTTTTGTTCATTTGGAGATTCTCCCCACATAGGAATCTCCGAGGACATCAGAGGTTGAGTTGGCTCTAGCGGGCCAAGATGATCGTGATTGGATCCTTGATAGTGGTGCTTCACAGCACACGATACCTTCAAAGGATCTTTTGTCCAACATGCGATGATACTGTGGTACCATTGGCGACAAATCTGAGACACCTATTCACAATGAAGATCCCTTGATCTCATTCACGATGGCAGAGGGGGTAAGCATACCTCCAAGGTATATGCTCTAAGGCTGGGATTCAGTCTCATGTCTATGCACGAGGTGTGCAAGCTAGGCATGGAGGTTCTCTTCATAGAGGATGAGGTATCTATTTGGGATCAACAAACTGGCAAGGAGTTCAAAGGGAGTTCAGTGGAGAACGGCCTCTATCGGCACCATGCTCTTTCTACAGCGACTCGGATACCCATACGTGATCTTTGGCATTACAAATTTGGCCGATTTGTACATTTACCACGAGGGAAGATTGGTGACTCTTGTTATCCTCTATGTGGATGGTCTTGTGATTAGAGGTAGCCATGTTTAGCACATCCATAGTACTATGGAGACCTTGGATAAGGAGTTTGAGATGAACGATATTGGCTTGCTTTATCACTTTCTTAGATTAGAGATATGGAAGATATAGGGGGCATATTCCTCTCTCAAGAGCTTACATCTAGGAATTTTTGGATGCATTTGGTATGACCAAGTGAAAACCTATCTGAACTCCCATGGATCCCAATCAAAAGTTGTCACAATTTGATCTCACCATTGTAGTAGATGCTACACAATATCAAAAACTAGTTGGTTCTCTCATTTGGGTACTTAACACCCGATTTGTTGTCAATTTCCTAGTGGGAATTCTCAATTCTTTCATGCAAAAGCCCACCAAGTTGCATCTGGAGCAAGCTCTTTGGACTCTGCGGTGTTTGATGGCGACCAAGACATCATGCATACACTATGTGGTTGGAGGTACAAACTCCCAGATCATTCTACAAGGATAGAGTGATTCAGATTGGGGTGGAGATCTAGATGGACAACGGATGACTATAGGTCATACATTTTCTTTAGGATCAGGAGCAGTTTCATGGAGCAACAAAGAACAACCAACAGTTGCCTTGTCATCGACAGAGGCAAAGGACCGTGCTATTTGTAGTTCTACATGTGAAGGTTACTTTTGGAGATGGGCTTTCCGAAGCAAATGACCATTATGTAGTCAAACAATTAGAGTTGTATAGCCATTGTGAGGAACTAGGTGTTCCATGCTCGAACCAAGCATATAGAGATACAATACCATTTTGTTTGTGAGAAGAGCTAGGATGGCTCTATCTGATTAGATTACATCTCAACTTTGGATAACCCTACTGAAATTTTAACCCTTTCATAGGAGACATTATCCTCTCATGCCAACTCCCTTGGACTCGTTTCCCATCGAGGAGCTAAGATGGGGTGTTGAGAGTTCAGATTCCTATCCAATGGTAGCTCTAGTATCTCCAAGGAGAAGATTAGGGAGTGAGGGTTGTTTTGTGGTTGGGCTTGGCCATACCTGAGATAGATCTACCTATACACAGTGGCACACTTCACTATGTTGCTCACCCAGTAGGCTAGCATGAGGTGGGACACACGTTCCTAGGTTTGCCCATTGTCAGAGTCTCTTTCTGATACTAGATATGTGTCATAGGTCACTTTCAACGAGTTTACATATTTATTAGCATTTTTAGGCCATTTATGAGATCGTGGGGTTTCTTGGCTGAGTAGGGAAAACTTTCACTTTTCCCATATAGATAGTCCTCCCCCCCCCCCCCCCCCTTGAACTATTTGGCATGTTCTTCAATGCAAAGATCCAACGCTTTAGGCATTTCTCTTTCTCTAGCGTTTTCAACTTTGCTAGTGTTTTTGCATCCTCCAGTGTTTTTGTCTCTCTAGCATTTTGTCTCACAACATTGATCTCTCTCTTGATGCTATTTTTCGCTAGCGCTACCTCTCTCCTCTGCTAGCACTCTGCTTCCACAGTGTGTGCATATCTGTCGTGGTGTGCCACATCCGATGGTGTGTGATCATGCCCATTGTCGTGCCTCATGTTTTTCCAAGCATGTGAACAATGCCAACATTTGCTATGACATCAGGGTGACTGAAATGTATATGCTAAATGTGGGTTTGGGGCCTGGAAATGAAGTTGGTGCCTGTAGGTTGAGATGTAGTGATGTTGTCAAAATGTAATTTAATAAGACAAATTTGTAGTGCTCTCCATGCTTGTCTTTATGGCTCATCAATCGGAGTCTGGATGAGAAAAATATGGGCTGTACAAGATTTTTTGGGGGCCAGTTTTGCTAGTCCTTGGATTTATCCCAAGATGTGTGGAGGGAGAATATTGGAAGGTGGGAAGGAGCCACGGTTACTCCAGGGAGGAGGAATCTCTCTTGATCTTGCAAAGGAAAAGGAGAGGAGTCTCTCTCTCTCTCTCTCTCTCTCTCTCTCTCTCTCTCTCTCTCTCTCTCACTTGAAGAGAGGAGGCACAAACGAGGGACGAGGAAATGGGGGTATAATCAAGAAAATCAAGAGAAGTAGGTTCTCTCTCTCTCTCTCTCTCTCTCTATTTAAGGGAGCAAGAAACAAAAAATAACACTCATGGCTTCAAGCTCAGGATCTCTCTTGATTTCAAGAGGGAAATACAAAAGGGGTGGGGGAGCTTGATTGAAGGCAATCTCTCTCTTTCTCTCACTCAACTTTGAGAAAGGATCTTGCTCTTTGATCTGAAAGAATCTAGGCAGTGTAGGAGTTAGGAGTCAATGATATCAAGGCTGCAATATTTTTGGGTTATGTCAACAATGATAGGCGACTTCAACTGTGGGGATTTGCGGTTATGGATTGCGAGTTAGTAGGCATACCAACATCGGTGTATGATATTGATTTGTAATAGTGTTACCAAAAAAAAAAAAATAAGAAGCATCTATTGGTTGGTGACTTCTATTGTGTGTAATTTGTTTTATTTTTTGTAGCTCTAAGCCTTAAATCCTATTTCCAAATGTGATCATTTCTTTCAAAAATTGCATCAAACTTCTTTAGTTGCTTTATTACCCTTAAATTATTCCCATTTGCACATGGTTTCCCTTGGTTTGAGACTACTCTTATCACCTATCTACAGTCAAAAGCTCGACGCTTTCTCGATTGATCCAGAGAGTCGCACGCTCGGGGTAGAGGGAATTAGCTATGTCGTCAAGCCAAGATGACGGTGTGCAACAGTTAATGCAGTAATTTGTTGCATTTATGCATCAACAACATCTTAACTATCAGCAGATGATGACTCAAAGTTCAAAAAGAAAAATGGAAGCTTGAATTTGCGAAGCTAGACAAGTAGTGAAAAATAAAATGGGGCGATTTGAAGACCGTGATATTTCCAAATTTGCAAAGTGTATGAGAAGGTTATGGAAGACAAGGGAGTAGAAGAGAAATCTACAGTGGATAACTTTGTGCCACTTGTGCTTAAACTGCAAGCATGGGTCGAGGAACTTTGGAATCTACATGGTGCTACATGGGTAGTTTTAAGCAAGCTATGGTGGTGAAACGACAAAAAATAATGGATAAGTTAGTTGGGATGAATACAGATGTGGAAGAAAAAGAGGAAGAGGTTATTGTGCCCTTAAAGGAGAAGAGCTGGAAGCTAGAGGAGTCATTCATGGATGAGCTTGTGTAAGGGAAAACATTAATCTGAAAGTTGTAAAGCTTGAAGAGAGAGGTTCACCATCCTGATCAAAGCAAGGTGGTCCACAAAGGGAAAGCAAAATCAAAACTACATGTGATGTGACAGTCTTGATCATGTCAGAAGTGAGTGCAATGAATTTGATGAAGCCAAGCATAAAGATGTGGTTTTTTGGAAGGATGGCTTGATACACTTGCGAGAAATAGGTTTTCCTCTAAAGACCAAATTTGGAAGAGGCGGTATGAAGAAAAACATGGAAGAGATGTTGTAGGAACATCATGTGATAGAGCTGAAGCATTGACTTAAGGTGTGAAAATTGAGAGCAAAATGCAGAAAAAACCTACTGAAGGATCTAGAAAAAATGGAACTTTTTGGCCATTTGCTATGACAACGACACAAAAGGGAAAAGTTGCATATCAGCAGCCGTGTCAAGTGGGGAATTGTATTAGAAAGACTACTGGGTGGGAAGACCTTGTAGCTTCTCTCTCCATATATGTATACATAGCTAGGTCTCAAAACAATGAGGCTTTTGTAAAAGAAAGCTAACCTTCCTGTTGAGGATTCTATGAAAGATGAATCGTAACCTCTTTCCAGGCAGACACTAAAGTGGAAGCAAGAGGACATCCAAGAATGTACCCTTCCATCTTGACAAAAACCACCTCCGAGATAGATGGTTGCCAATGGCCAAAAGAGGAAGTAACAACATGCAAGCCAAGGTGTGCAAACATAAGAGTCCAAGGCTGAATTTTCTATGCAAGTGTAGGCAACAACATAGCTTTCCGAGCAAGAACATGCGTGCGCAAATCCAAGATGTTAAGGCCACCTAGGCGTTTAAGAGTGCAAAGCTTTTCCATAGACATCAAGAGGAAGCCTTTTTTTAAGCATGGGTCTGCCACAAATGGGACATAATGTCCAACAAAAGAGAATCAAGGCAACAAGACGAGGCCATTGCATGAGCGGCAAAAAGAACTGAACATATGCCAATAGGATACTCTGAACAATTCGCTGAGACGAACATGCAACGGCCAAGTGGATAACTTCAAGTAGTGCAATTTGACATTCAAGCGTTGCATAACCCAATCCACTTTCTGAGAATGAGTGACATTCCATCCAATTGGATAACCCGAATTCCCAGTTCTCACGTTTTGAGAAACAATCTCACCTCGCCATAGTAGACTGTGCCAATCACAAGAACGAAGAGGCAAAAGCATCGATTTACAAAAGTTGAATTTAAGTCCAGCCGTAATGCCAAAACGTTCCAATGCTTCCATAATCACTTCGACATTAGCCTTCTGATTATGAGGCTTAAACAACGAATCATCTGTGTAAGCCTGGCCAACAAAGGTACGACCCGAAGGTAACCGCAAACCATGAAGACGCTTAACCAAGGTTATGTGATCAAGATAAATCAAGAGCAGGTGAGTGGCTGTAGCATAAATAGAGCACTAAGGGGGCAACCCTTCCTAACCAAACAACCAAGAGGCCAAGATTTTGTTAATTTGCCTTCCAAGATCCCCGAAGACGTCCTACATGCATACAAGAAATAAACCACATTGGCAAATTTAGGACCAAACCCTAGGAACCTCATTGTGGCAACAATGAGATCCCACTGTACAGTGTCAAAGGCCTTTTTAATATCAACTTGCATAACCAGCACATCCTAATGAGTGTACTTAGCATACTCCATACCGATCATAACATTAGCCAAATTGTCCATAATTTGGCAACGTGGAATGAAACTGTATTGAGCCTGATGGAGTCTTGCAAAAAGATGGTCCTTAATGCGGTGCACTAGCATCTTAGCCAATATCTTGTAAATCACCGGCATCAAAATAATCAGGTGCCAGTGAGAGAATCGCTCGCAAAGCGCTTGCTTAGGCAGCAACTTAAGTATACCTTCTTTTCAAGATAGTGGCAAATCTTGTTTCTGCCATGCTGCATCATGAAAAGCAATGGAAGTTCAAGAGCCTCCCAAAATGAGGGGAAGAATTCCACAGTAAGCCCATCCCAACCAGGAGACCGCCAACAGCCCAAAGCAAGCAACACACTATGCAATTTCGAGGCAGTGAAGTTCCTCAAGGAAACATGCATCCTGTGGGGATATGATCGGATGAACAAAGGAAAGCATCAATTGACGTGGATGGCAAGCAACCGAGGATACCTGAGAAGGAGCAGCAAACACCTATTGATAATGGAAAGCCATGGCATCATCAAGTTCTTTCTTGGATGAAGTCCAAACAGCAAACACCCGTTGATAATGCAAAGCCATGGCATCATCAAGTTCTTTCTTAGACGAAGTCCAAACACTTGGGGAAAGCATAACCCGCTTGATTGCTTGTGAGACCCTCGTATGATGCAAATGCTTGAAAAATCACTTCGAAGCACAACCTTTATCCATGAAAGCCTATTGACGGGCACACATCTGCCATATAACAAGTTTACGCTTGTCATTATGCTGAATACATACACAAGCTTTGCACAACTCCGACATCTCAGAGTTAGATAAAGGCTGCAAACTAGCCAACACTTGCAGCTATTGGCAAGCTTGTTTCGCATCCTTAACATCCCCCTGAGTGCACTGCATGTAATGCGTGCCATAGTCATAAATGACACTTTGCACCCTCATAAAAAAGTGATACCAAGCACCATCAAGATCAAAATGCATGTGAGCAAGAAGCGGGGGAATAATATAAGAAATCATGTCACAAAAATCCGCATGGGTAATGATCAGATAACTGTAAGGTGTAATCGATGCTGACCTCAAATACAAAATCCTCATATTGTTGCAGATTAAGCAAATACCATCGATCCAACCACGCTCGATAAGAAGAGTGAGAAACATGCTAAAAAAGTAAATTCAAAGGAATTTTGGTGAAAATGCTGACATAAACCAATCATCGGAGTAGTAGCAAACAGATTATCACATTCTAGCCTTTCCACAGACAACATGTGCGAAATACCTGTGGTACTATCATCCATTGCAGGGGTATTATTAAAATCACCACACAAGAATGCATTTGAAGTCCATAAATGAGAAGAGATGTCTCGCCATAGAGAAGCCCTTTGCCCAGATGCTGTATGCACATAAACACCTCCAAATTCAATAACTTGACCGTTCATCAGGCATTGAACTACCATCCAGTGGCCCTGCGGATCATTGTACAAGAGGGCTGGTTGAAGCTCATGCCGAACCAACATCAATAAACCTGAATAGTCCTGCAAACCAGCATATGCAATTCAATAACCAGCAAAACAAGAACACTGACTAGCAAAGTCATGATGATTGTGTTCTTGCAAAACAACTGTATCTACCCTACATGTATGTACATAATGCCAGTCAATCACCATTTGTCAAGGTTACATAACCCATGCACATTCTATGTAATGCATTTAATGCAACTGTGCATTAGAAATCATATGTACATTGGTGAGAAACACATGGATCAAGTCGAGATGCCCATATGGACATCTCCATCCACCACATCCATACTAGAACCCATCCACTGAGTGAAAGCAAGAGACTTGTCCATAGGATCTGCCTGAGAGGTGGAAGCCTCACCCAAAAGCACATCTTATAAGAATGCATCGCCTTTTCCCAAGCATCAATCAACATGCGGTTGTCATTGCAAGGAAGCTGCTTAAATGATACATTCTTGTTGGCATTAGCAGAGGAACATAATTATGGGAGGAAGTCGGAGTATGAATTTTCACTGTCTTTTTAGGCACCACCCATGAGCTACCATCACCTGACCCAACATTCTTGCCTTTCCCTGCATTTACATTCCCAACATCAACAAACTGTGGATTTTTGTTCTTCCCTTTGTCTACAATGGGAATCACCTTCATAGTAGAAACTACACTCAATTTAGCTTCACCAATAGATTTGCTTATAGGGGCGGGGTAGAAGCAAGAGCAGTTGAAAGAGGAGGCTATAGAATTGGTTCAGTGTTAAGTATGGAGCCTGATTTGCCCCTTCTAATTTTTTATGGTAAAAGCGCACATTTGTAAGGCCCCCATTATGAGGAGAAGCCAACGTGCGTGAAGGAAAATCACTCGCCGAAAATAAAAATCACTCACCGGAACCAAAATTTTTGCGGCCAAAAATCAGGGGCATTTTTGCCGGAATATTATGGTTGGATGGCGGCCAGAAAGTGGTCGGAAAACGATCGGTCGGTTGGCCGGTGGCCGGTAGTCAATGGCTAGTAGTCAATAGCCAGTTGGCCGATGGTCGGAAGTCAATAGCCGGTGGCCAATGGCCCAATTCAAAAGTGGACTTGCTTCTCAAGGGCGGCCACACATGGGCGGATTGGAGGGTCCAATTTGGACTTATCTACACAAGGGCGGGTACACATGGCTGTCTCTCATGAGAGAGGGTAGCCCTTTTGGCCTATAAAAGGAGGCCATTTCTACACACATTTTACAGTGTGAAGTTGATGCAACAAGGTGAGTGTGAGGTGGTGAGAGTGAAGCAAGGTGGGAGCTCTATTAAGGGTATAATCCCTTTGTAAACTACTTCTTCTTTTGAAATACTAAAGCCATTGAGTGGTTGATTTCCCGTGGACGTAGCCCACATCGGGTGAACCACGTATATCGTGTGTACTCTCTCTCTCTCTCTCTACTCTATAATCTCGTGTGTGTGAAATCCATCTCTCCATTAAGTAATCTACTCAAATATCTATTTAGCTACGTCATATTTCCTAACATTCAGGACATTCAGATTGCATGTGACCAAATCTACCACATCAAAAATAGGAGTTTGCAAATTTTCCCCATTTGATTTTAAAAGGGCGCTTTCCAACCCATGGATCCCCTAAATCCACCATAACTACATCCGGGGTATGCTTGTTCGTATCCGAAAGAATGCAAAACCTATTGGTATTTGCATCCAATTTCGGAGGGCAAAATTACCTTGCCAAGCTGAGCAACCAGCAACAATGAAAGAAAATGCCTCCACGTGAGAGGGAAATCAATGGTTTCCACCCACATAGGAAATTTGTGACGAATAAGACTTTGATAGTCCTTCTAAGTGCCCATGGTAGAACATGAGTCATATGCGTGCCAAAAAAGAGTGGAGACATCTCCAGCAAAAGGTTTCTAGCTTCAGTGTATGCCAGTAAAACCTCATAGAAACCCCTAGCACCAAAATAAACACCTCGGACAACCTCGCGTTTAAGAAGGAAATCAACCCATTGTCCAACATCCTGGGAAATTGGCATTTTTCCCGAGAAAACTAGGATGACCGCGTTCATGGCATATTGCGCTACCGGATCCATAAGGTCCTTTACTGGAACTCGCACCTGAAGGGTAGGTGCCTGACCATTCCAAGCTTTTTGAGCTTCTTCAAAGTCTTTACAGACAACTTTTGATTTCAAAAGCACTCTCCGAAACGTTATCCATGGCTTTATGATGCTTGAAAACACACTGGAACTCTAACATACAGCAACAACTGGACCACGTTGGTGCAGCCAAAGTGTGTTGACTCTAGAAAGTGGCATGGGCAGATATATATAGGCAAGCAGAAGCATGGCAAAGGGCTGGAGCAGCTAGGAAAATCATGGGATGACAGGTAGAAGCGGAGTTGTATGACTGATGCGGATTATAGGCCTAGGGAGACTCCATAAGGGGCTAATTTGGGGGACAGGTGGTCCAAGTGGAAGTTGAGGTACAGGTGTGTAGAGCTCAATTTATGGAGCCTACCCGTCTTTTCAGATTGCGGATCAGAGCCATGGTTTGCATTTTATGGCCAATTGAATTTTTTTCGGGGTCCGGTTATGAGCCCACTTGGCTGCATTGAAGGGTGTTCCATCTGGCATCTTTTGGGCCTTGCCAAAGTTCTCGATGAAAGTGTGCATCATGTGGAGCTAGCACAAATTAACGGTGCATCAATTGGATACTCGGTCAGCTAGGACGAAGCCTCGAGGAGGTCACCTAATAACAATGTACCTATCACGTGAGTTTAACAGAAGGGTATTTAAAGTTCTTGAAACTTACAGAAATATATATACAGAAGGGTATTATTTTTGCAAATTTGAAAAAAAACTTACAGATTTTAAAAGAAAAGGGTACATTGTATTCTTAACAAAATTCACAGATAAGGGGTTTTACAAACATGTCTTGAACGCACGTGATATGGTAGTTTTACACATAGTGAACCCCCCAAGACGAAGCCGGGAGGTGATGCTGAGAGGAAAGTGGCAGATACTTTTTGGTTTTTTTTGCGGCCTCGGATGACAGCATTGGTGATCTCAAAATGGGGCAAGAGTCAGATGATTTGAAGATGAAGATGGTGGGTTTCGGTTGGGCTTCAAAGCCGGTGCATAGGCCAACTGGGCAGGACCTAACAGAGTACCCAATACAAGCAAAAAAGAGGTTTTTTTAAAGTATAAAGGATGGATTTTTTGAGGCCTTGGAGGCCATTCAAGCCAGGGGCTGCCACATGGCGTCATGATAAATCCACATGCGGGGTGCAGGCAATGCGACAGAGGCTATATCATCTGGGCCGTGTGCCCTACATTGAGCACAAAAGGGGAGAGAGGGGGGAGCTTTCTCTCCCGTTGGCCATGGCGCGAGGGCGGTGGCCTTGCAAGGCACTGCACAGGGCGTTTCGGACGGTTTTGGCAAAGCGGGGCGGCGCAGTGGCCCGTGCCCGCGTGTGAGAAAGGAGGCCAGTTGGCCTTGATGACATGGCAGCCTGGAAGAGGTTGATCCCGCAGCCCTTGGGGCCCCAAAATTTTGAGAAAGAGAGGGAGGGCAATAGCGACCTCACTATTGCCTCCCCTCCTCATGGAAGAAAGTGATCCCACAGTGAAGGGAGGGCCAATTCAAGGATCTATCAATGGAAAGTGGAAAGCCGAGATCAAGCAAAGCAAAAGAGAGGAGTTCAAAGAATTCAAAAGGCAAGTGCAAGGGCGGCCTAGTTGGGCAGACATTAGGAAGATGTGTACACCATGCAAAGGCTACCAAAAATGAACTATAACAAGTGCTAGCAATGCAAAACAAATTCCAAAAAGAGCTCTAAGTGAAGTGAACGAGAGGAGAAGCACACCCATTATTTATTTTTTAAACCTCCTAGATACACCCCTATAAAAGAATGTAAACGTGAAAGTTTGAGGTCTTTTTTGCCTGAGGGTGTGATGCCATTGGAGTTGCATATTCTACTGTATTACCCCCCCTTGCAATAATACCAAGCGTTAGCACCTTCATCTTGTATTGCTTCTCCCCATTCCCCTTTTTTTTCCTTGCTCCTTGTGTACTTGCCGGTGTTTGCAGAGGTTTTCCTGCAGCTTGAAGGGTGCCACTAGGAGGGCAAAGTTGGGGTGTTTTGTGAGTAAAAAGGGTGAGTTGAGCAGTGTGGGTGTGTGTACGTTGAAGGGTGTTTCTTGCAAGGTACGAGGCGTTAGCTTGATGTGTTACGGTGGGATTGTTAGTGCAAATTAGCCAATTTGAAGGTGTTATTTGAGAGGTTAGGGGTGCTGTGGAATCCCTGGGCTATAGAGAGGCAAAAATTTGGTGTGCTGGGTGTGTTCCCTATTCCCCCTTTCCATCTTCTGGTGCCCCCACTAAGGAGCCACTGATTGCTTGTCGGTGTTGATCAAAGACAGTTATTTCCATCAAGGAGAGATGACAACACATAGTTATGGACTAGTTTTCGCCGGAGAAGGAGACCCGAAAGAGTGGATGGCCGATTTCGAGTTGTATATGCTGTCACTGCATATGCCGAATGAAGATAGCAAAATGCAAACGATCCTGTTGTTGATGCGGGGAAAAGAAAAGACATGGTTCTATGCTTTGGAGGGAGAGCCAAGACTTATGTGGCCGGCATTGCGGGCCCGTTTTCTACAAGATTTTCGAAAAGAGGTATCTCCTGTCAACTTGGATGCAAGATTGAAAAATTTGAAGCAGGATGTGAATGAGGATTTTAGCGTCTTCCTCGCCCGCTTCGAAGAGTGCTAGAGGGACTTTGCAGTGGCCATGCAATTGGTCAATGGTGGTGAGTACTTTAAATTGCAAAAGTTTATGGCTTGTCTGCATCCGAGAGTTCATGAAAAGGTGGATTTCGAGGGCCCGGGGAATTACAATGGGGCTGTTGCTATTGCGCGGTCTAAGAGCTGGAAAATAAAGAAGAATATTGAGTAAGGTGTGTTGGGGTATGAGGCGATGGTTCCTAATCTAACCTCGAGTCCGAGAGAAGAAGTTCAAACGGAGAATCAACCCAATCGAGGGGTAGCAACCGTTCCTCAACAATGGGTACGTACAGTTCAAGATTTGTCTGAGCAAATGCAAGAGTTGCGTTTAAGTGTTATGGACAGAGGTCAAGCAAGGAAATGAAGAGGTAGATCCTCGGGGGGTTCACTATGTGTAAAACTACCATATCACGTGCGTTCAAGACATGTTTGTAAAACCCCTTATTTATGAATTTTGTTAGGAATATAATGTACCCTTTTCTTTTAAAATTTGTAAGTTTTTTTCAAATTTGACAAATAATGCCCGTCTGTATATATATTTCTGTAAGTTTCAAGAACTTTAAGTACCCTTCTGTTGAACTCACATGATAGGTTACATTTTTATTAGGTGACCTCCCCGGGGGTAGAGCTAGGCAATTGCCTGGCAGGTGTTACAATTGTGGAGAGGAAGGCCACTATGCTCCAGATTTACCTCAGCCACGAAGGAAAAGGGGAGGCATGTATCCTCTATTTGGTCGAGGCAGGGGTCAGGCACAGTTTAATGGCCAAAGAGGGCAGAAAGAGGTTGAAAACCAAGCACAGGCGGATCCATCAGGTAATGATGAAATACAAAGGGTTAACACTATTGGTGTTGACAGGCAGGAGGTTGACATTATGGCCAACAAAAGAGCACGAGGTGAAAGAGAGACCTAGACGGAGCGTGAAACTAGAGCAAAGAAGGGGAAAGAAAAGGTAAACAAAGGTAGAGAGCATCCAGAGCCAAGCAGAAGAAGGCGAAGATGAAGAATTACCCAAAAAGATTTTCAGTTGGGACGCGGTAATCCGGAGTATGATTTGGTAAGAGATGTTTAACATCAAAAGGCTAACATCACTTTTGGGCAGCTGCTTGCATTAAACCCTAAGTTAAGCAGGCAATGGTCAACCAATGTCAGTACGAGGCTTCCTCGAGTGGGAGGAGATGTGCATGCGGTACAAAATCTAGCCTTAAAGGTGGGGAGTCCGACCGATGTGCTTCCGGTGGTGGATGTTTTGCTTGAGAAGAGGAAACATGTTCAAGCCTACATCAATGGTGGCTCCCAAGTCTGTGTTATTACTGAATCTTCTATGAGGGATATTGGCATTAAAGCTGTTGTCAGGTCCAATGTGCGAATGAGGATGGCTAATCATGCCAAAGATCGTTGTTTAGGAGTGGCACATGATGTGAAGGTAAAGGTTATGGGAATTGAATGCTTAATCAATTTTTTTGTCATGAAAGCAGGAGAAAATGCATATCCAATTATATTGGGGAGGCCATGGTTGTTGGCAATTGGAGCCAAGCAAGATTGGGAGACCGGGGTGTTTACCTTGCCGGATCGGGAAAATGGAGGACAGATTGTGTTGTACCTAAAGACCAAGGAAAGTCATTTTCATCCATCAGCCGGTGGAGATAATCGAGATTTTTGTACCAGTTATGAGTATGAAAAGGAGTCTACTTATGATAAAGGGTTGACTAGTGTCGAAGAGGAGGAGAGTGATGAGGATTTATTGAAGCTAGATACAAATTTATTCGGAGTCACAATAGACTCTACCACTGCAAGGAGAGGTATGCAAATTCCTGTTTGTAGTGCTATATGAATCTGTGTGCATCCTACCTTGACTTATTTGCAATAGAGTATAAGGATCTGAGGGGAGCTAAAGGAGTGGAGCATGAGATTCTACTTAAATAAGGATACAAGCCAAAAGCACAGAAGCTCAGGAGGTTGGGAGATATGCAAGAAGGAAGCTCTATGGCAGGAGATCAACAAACTGCTCGAGGCACGTATTATATATCCAGTAAAGGAGTCTGAGTGGGTCTCTCCTGTTGTCATTACCCCGAAGAAAAGTGGAAAATGGCGAGTATGTGTAGATTATAAGCCTTTGAATGCTACAACCAAGCGGAATCATTACCCCCTGCCACTTCAAGATGAGATTTTAAACTAGGTTTCCAGACATGAATGCTATTTCGTTATGGATGGTTTTTCAGGATATTTTCAGATTGGTATTGCATTGGAGGACCAATTAAAGACTACCTTCATTTCTCCATGGGGTTGCTTTGCCTACCGTAGGATGCCTTTTGGACTGGTGAATGTGTATGCGACATTTCAAGATTGGATGAACAAGGTGTTCGGGCCATACTTGGGTAAGTTCATTAGAGTGTTTATGGATGATATTGGTTGCTATAGTTCCAGGGCAGAACATTTGTCCAAGTTAAGGCTATGTTTTCAAAGGTTAGATGAAGAAGGAGGTCAATTGAATCTAAAGAAGTGCAAGCTAGCACAACCAAGGGTTCAACTGCTGGGTCATGTGGTATCATAGAACGGAATTGAAGCAGACATAGAGAAGGTGAAAGCATTGGTTCTTATGGAGCCTCCAACTAGTGCAACGGGATTGGCGTCATTCGTGCATAAGTTAAAGTATTTATCCCGCTTCTTTTGGATGTTGTCTCAATATGTCTACCCTCTTTAGAAAAGGGCTCAACAGGTGTATGGATTTCAATGGGATGAGGATCAGGGTAAGAGTCAAGTCTTGTTTTGTATCTTAAGAAGTGGGTTCTGGTGGCCTTTTGTTGTGCGAGATGTGCATTATTGGTGCAAGACGTGTCATCAGTGCCAAGTGATGGGTGAAAGACGACTGGTAGCCGAGTAGCAAGGGGCTATCATTGCACTTGATTCTTTTTAAAAGTGGGGTTTGGATGAAATTGGTCCATTGCCCAAGTCAGCGAGCAGTAAGAAATATGTGCTAGTGGCCATAGACTACCTGACCCGGTGGGTCGAGGCTAAAGCGGTGAAAGAGGTAAATGCACATACTGTTGCTCAGTTTGTATTTGATTGCATATGTTGTTGTTTTGGAGTGACTTGGGTGCTTATATCGGATAGAGGACAAGGGTCTAGAAGTAAGTTGGTGCGTGCCCTGGTGCACAAATTGGAGATTCAACACCAATTTTCATCTCCATACCATCCGCAGTGCAATGGTTTGGTAGAGAGTGCCGATGGGCAGATAGTCAAGATGCTTACGAAGTATATATACCAGCAGGTTGAAGGGTGGGAATCTAACCTTGACAAATGTTTGTGGGCTTACAGGACTTCATATAAGGTGGCAACCAACTTTACTCCATATGAGTTGATATATGGCAGGGAAGCGGTCCTACCTATGCATGTGCAATTAGGGGTTCTCAAAGGTTTGTGGCGAATCGATAAGACTCATCAAAATGTTTTGCAGGATAGGATTACAAGTCTTGCAAATTTGAGTATGGATCATGAGGCAGCGATAGATTTTTATGTGAAGCAGCGAGAGAGAAGAGTAGCAAAGTTCAACCAACATTTGCCAGCAAAGCGGATTGAGAAGGGCGATCTAGTGATGAATTATGAGAGTTATCTTGACTTCACCTTTCAGAATAAGTTCAAAAAAAAAGTGGACGAGACCCTACAAGGTTCATCAAGTTTTTCCCAATGGTACTTATGCACTAATAAGGATGGATGGTCGGTTCCTCAAACACAGGGTTAATGGTCTGGCTCTATTTTGAAAGGGAGCTGGTGCCAATAGTGCATAAGATTCTTATGCAGGGGGTGGGGCAACCCACATGAAGGTTTGGCAGTAGGATGCAATATGGTTTTAGTTTTCTCATAGAGGTTTTGCAATTAGTAGTGGAATAAAAGCTCTTATGTGGTTGAGCATTAATGCTCAATTGGGGGGTGGTCAATGATGGTGCAACCAAAGTATGTCAACTCTAGAAAGTGGCATGGGTAGATATATGCAGGCAAGCAGAAGCATGGCAAAGGGCTGGAGCAGTTAGGAAAATCATGGGATGACAGGTAGCAGCGGAGTTGTATGACTGATGTGGCTCATAGGCCCAGGAAGGCTCCATGAGGGGCTAATTTTGGGGAAAGGTGGTCCAAGTGGAAGTCGAGGTACAGGTGTGTAGAGCTCAATTTATGGAGCCTACCCGTCTTTTCAGATTGCGGATCAGAGCCATGGTTTACATTTTATGGCCAGTTGAATTTTTTTCGGGGTCCGGTTCTGAGCTTATTTGGCTGCATTGAAGGGTGTTCCATCTGGCATCTTTTGGGCCTTGCCAAAGTTCTCGATGAAAGTGTGCGTCATGTGGAGCTAGCACAAATTAACGGTGTATCAATCAGATACTCGATCAGCTAGATGTGGTAGGATGAAGCCGGGAGGTGATGCCGAGAGGAAAGTGGCATATACTTTTTGGTTTTTTTCACGGCCTCGGATGACAGAATTGGTGATCTCAAAATGGGGCAAGAGTCAGATGATTTGAAGATGAAGACAGTGGGTTTCGGTCGGGCTTCAAAGCCGGTGCATAGGCCAACTGGGCAGGACCTAACAGAGTACCCAATACAAGAAAAAAAGAGGTTTTTTAAAAGTATAAAGGATGGATTTTTTGAGGCCTTGGAGGCCATTCAAGCCAGGGGATGCCACGTGGTGGCATGATAAACCCACATGCAGGGTGCATGAAATGTGGTGGAGGCTATATCATCTGGGCTGTGTGCTTTACATTAAGCACAAAAGAGAGAGAGAGAGAGAGAGAGAGAGAGAGAGAGAGAGAGAGAGAGAGAGAGAGAGAGAGAGAGAGAGAGAGAGAGAGAGAGAGAGAGAGAGAGAGAGAGAGAGGGGAGCTCTCCCTCCCGTTGGCTATGGCGCGAGGGCGGCGGCCCTGCAGGGCGCTACGCAGGGCGTTTCGGGGCGGTTTTGGCAAAGCGAGGCGGCGCGGGGGCGCGCGCCCGCGTGTGAGAAAGGAGCCCAATTGGCCTTGATGGCATGGCAGCCTGGAAGAGGTTGATCCCATGTGTGAGAAAGGAGCCCGTGTGTGAGAAAGGAGCCCAGTTGGCCTTGATGACATGGCAGCCTGGAAGAGGTTGATCCCGCGGCCCTTGGGGCCCCAAAGTTTTGATAAAGAGAGGGAAGGCAATAGCGACCTCGCTATTGCCTCGCCCCCTCATGGAAGAAAGTGATCCCACAGTGAAGGGAGGGCGAGGCCGAGGCCGAGGCCGTTCAAGGATCTATCAATGGAAAGTGGAAAGCCAAGACCAAGCAAAGAAAAAGAGAACACACACACACACACACACACACACACACACACACACACACACACACACACACACACACACACACACACACACTTGGTCACATCTGACCATGATAGCATCTGGAGGGGTTCTGATTGTGCTCTGAATCACTGTATCTAGCTAAAAACTATGACATCCAAATATATGCACTCAATTTAAACTTGAGTTCTTGCCTTTATGGGGTTTACCTTATAATTTACTATACACATCCATAATGATAACTCCTAATGCAGTATACAGTGGCTAAGAGGAGCTATCCACCATAAATAATTATATATTTTTTACCCCACACTTTTTTGGTCACCTTATGGCAGTGGACCACATTAAAAATAATTCTAGCTACACTCACATTTGAACTCAACCTACTAGAAGTGCTACTTGAACATTTTATTCAGCTAATGCTTTACCTAACTTACTACACATTTTGGTAGTTGGCTAAGGATGGGAGACTACTGTTGCATGAGTACTTGTAATTACAAGTGGCTTCTTCGGAGCATAAGCGAGTCCACCTTAAGATTGAAATCACCACATAGGATAGTTAGGTTTGGACCCTTGATACTAACTTACACTGCTCTCTTGATAAGCTTGGTTGAGTATGAACCACAAAAAGGCCTGGCTCAGTGGGAGCAATCCCTTAAGGATTATCTCATTGAAATTAAATGACGGGTCTCCTTCCCATTTTTCCTCCTGGCATAAATTGGTGTGTGGGTATGGCACTCAAAAGACTCGATGACACAGATTCGTTTCCCCTACTTTACTCGAGGGGTTTGGTGACAAAAACCTCCCTTGCTAGTAATGAGAACAGATGATTGGGCGGCTCGACGTGGCAGGTAGCGTATCACTTTCATTATAGAATCCTCTTTCCCTCCTAATGGGATGTCTTGCCGTGATGAACATACCATGTTTGGCCTTACCTATCATGTTTCAATATAACCATAGCAGATGTCGTGCCTTGTGCTGCTCCTTAAAAATACGCTTCTCATTTATAAAGGTGAGGGGCTCCTCTCCCCTCACTTAGACTTGGGTTCTTTCTGTCTTTTGCTTTTTTGCAAAATAGAGAAGGTAATTTTGGTCTAGTTCATGAACATCGGTTTTGCTATGATATCATTTGCTTGAATATGAAACTCCCCTGCTACTATGGAAGGTATTTTAGAATGCTTCTGCTCCACAGGTTCTAAAACTTCACTCATATTTCAGCTTCTAGAAAAGTTCTAGTGTTGTGCCACTCTGGTTTTTTAAGGCTTTTTGAAGGATACTCGCCCTTGATTGGATGGCTTAAATTTTTTTGGCATGATCGATCTGCAGTATGTTGTTTTCTCCTTGATACTTATATAAACTATGGAATAAGGAGGGGTTCAGGCACACTTCCTTGGGCTAGAGGTTTTACTTCTTTCTGGCTTGAGAAGTTGTGATTTTACTGAGAAATTTTGAGAATATTTCTTTTATATTCCAGGGATCTCTGCTCACCTGGTCTCTATGGTGTAGCAGGAGTAAAATATTAACTAACTTATGGCTTAAGCACAAAACAGGTGGAATTTTCTACGATTAGCATTGGTCCTCTAGCTAAATATGACATAATTCTGGTTAGTTGGACTTATGGCCTACTCACTGAGCTTGAGAATGTACTACCAAAAACTTTGTTTTCTCAATGATGGATCACTTGGGCACGGAATAAGGGTGAATTGAGTGTAATTTTACCATAGAATACTAGCTCCACTTTTTGTGGCTCTGACTCATACTTCCCTAGGCAATTATTTGAACTACTACTAAGGAAGATTTCGTTATGGTACTTAGTGTGTGCTGATGGATAAACATGCCTGTTGCAGATTAGGAAATTACTCATTAACCTCTAGTTCTTGATGGCTGGCCTAAATTGGGGTTTTTTTGGTAACCATATTCTCCCTTCATAGGGTTCTCAAGGGACTTAAGGTGTTATCATGCTCGCTCTGATTTGATCTATATATGTGCTTTGATAGCAGGTTTTCTCTGTTCGATATGTATTGATAAGAGATCTGGTCTACGACTCATTTTGCTGGTCTTTTATTCCTGGTGTTTACATATGGATAATGATCTGGTGTTTTGGTGCTTTACTACCTAAAGTTTGGTATTATGATTTGTGGGAGACTGCTTTGACTTACAAAAAATCTGACCTTCTCATATTCCTTGGATGTCTCGCTTAGATCTCTTGTTTTACATACATATTCCACTACATCTAGTGATGATGCTACCATAAAATATATGTAAACCTTATACATATTTTGGTTTTGATACTTTATTGAGAGATTGTTTGCTTTGACTTACACTAAATCTGACCTTCAACTTCTTGCTTGGATGTCTGGCTTAGATCTGGTCTCCTTTTTTTCATATATACACTACATCTAGTTCTTGGTGGTGGTACTACCATTAAAAACCTTATATATACACATACATATTTTGGTTTCTTATGCTTTACTACTTAAGATTTGGCATAAACTAAGATTCTGATTGAGATGGGTATCGTGTTGTAACATGGGGAGGTCTGGTGGCCTGGACTTGCGATTTGTGATTGGATATCCATAATTCAATAGCAGGCGTCTTTTGCTAGTTCTAGCTAGTTAAGTGAACTGGTCTACAATATATTTTTCTAGTTTTGCTTAGTCTTTGGATATGGCTAGTCATTTCTCTTGAGCTGATCCTACTCTTATACAATGGCTATATCTAGGAATGGTTTGAGGTGGCTTGCTATATGGCTGGTGCTGGCTCCAGCTAAATACTTCTCTGGCCCTCTAGCTGTCACCTCCCTGGGCTGATACTTCAGCTTTTTTTTTATATCTGGTGTAATGATGATGAGTGTGCATACTTATTGCAATGTATTAGAATCCTTATCTCTGGATATGACTAATAATTTTTAGAATAAACTCTATTCTCATAAACTGGCTATTTTTGGAAATGACTTGAGGTGGCCTGCATTTTGGCTGGCTCTAGCTGTAGCTCTGGCTTATACTTCTCTGTCTCTAGCTGGTTCTTCTGTGGCTCTGGCTGGTAGTTCTCTGAGTTGATAGTTTTGCTAATTTCAAAGGGAATTATTTATGGAATATGGTGTATTACTGATGAATGTGCATAACTTGTTGTTGCAGACTATTGAATGACTCAGTAAATTGTGGTTCTTAATATCTGGCCTAAAAATTGGTCGAGTGATAATTCTAGTTCATTCTGACTTTGAAGGGCTTGACCTCGGAGCATATTTTAAAGATGAAATTACATAACTTAGCATTGCATTCAAGCTTTTAAAGCTAAAGAATTACATACAATGATATGGACTAGTCGACATTTTTTACAGTAAATGGTTATTATAAAAAATAAGTTAAAACATATGGAGTAACTCTAGCAAGAATATGATGGTTAAAAAATCCTTGAGACTTTAATATACAGGATAGTAGATAGTCTAATAATTTTTAAGTTTGTCATGAAGTCTTTTGGCTCAGTCGCTTTTAAGTAGCAAGTTTTTAATCCAATTCTACTCACCCATGCTTAAGTTAATTGTATTTTGATAATTATAGGAACATGCTATCTAGTACACATATGAAGACTTTTTGGGATTAGGTAAAAAGCATGGCAGATTTCGTCTACAGACTACTGAATGACAACCATACTTTTTTCAAAATTGGCTGACAAAGCCTTAAAACTCCTAAAGGAGTAATGTTTTCCTTAAATACAATATCAGATATTGTATTAGTACAAATAATTTTACACTCATCTTTTGATGAGGCAGTAGGCCCATACACAATGGGCCTACTGCCGAAACCCATTGTGTATGGCGCCTAGGATAGGGCGGGTACACACACACACACACACACACACACACACACACACACACACACACACACACACACACACACACACACACACACACACACACACACACACACACACACACACACACACACACACACACACACATGCTTGGTCACAACATCTGACCATGATAGCATCTGTAGGGGTTTTGATTGTGCTTTGAATCACTGTATTTGGCTAAAAACTGTGACATCCAACTATATGCACTCAATTTAAACTCGAGTTGTTGCCTTATGGGGTGTACCTTATGCTTTACTATACACCTCCCATAATGATAACTCCTAATGCAGTATACAGTGGCTAAGAGGAGCTATCCACCATAAAAAATTATATATTTTTTACCCCACACTTTTTGGTTACCTTATGGCATCTGACCACAGTAGCTAATTCTAGCTACACTCACATTTGAACTCAACCTACTAGAAGTGCTACTTGAACTTTTTATACAGCTAATGCTTTACCTAACTTAACACATATTTTGGTAGTTGGCTAAGGCTAGGAGACTACTGCTGCATGAGTACTTGTGATTACAAGTGGCTTATTCTGAGCATAAGGGAGTCCACCTTAAGATTCAAATCACCACATAGGATAATTAGGTTTGGACCCTTGATACTAGCTTACAGTACTGTCTTGATAATATTGGTTGAGTATGAACCAGAAAAAGGCCTGGCTCAGTGGGAGCAGTCCCTTAAGGATTTATCTCATTGAAATTAAATGGTCGTTCTCCTTCCCATTTTTCCTCATGGCATAAATTCGTGCGTGGGTATGGCACTCAAAAGACCCAACGACACAGATTTATTTCTCCTATTTCACTCGAGGGGTTTCATGACAATTACCTCCCTTGTTGGTAACGAGGAATGATGATTGGGCAACTTGATTTGGCAGGTAGTGTATCACTTTCATTATAAAACCCTCTTTCCCTCGTGATGGGATGTCTCGCCGTGATGAGCATACCAGATTTCGCCTTACCTATCATGTTTCAGTACAAACATAGTAGCTGTCGTGCCTTGTGCTGCTCCTTAACAATCTACTACTCATATATAAAGGTGAGGGGCTCCTCTCCCCTCACTTAGACTTGGGTTCTTTCTATCTTTTGCTTTTTTGCAAAATAGAGAAGGTAATTTTGGTCTAGTTTGGGAACGTTAGTATTGCTGTGATATCCTTTGCTTGGCTTTGAAACTCCCCGGGTACTATGGAGGGTATTTTGGAATGCTTCTGCTCCACAAGTTCTAAAACTTCACTCATATTTCAGCTTCTGCAAAAGTTCTAGTGTTGTACCACTCTGGTTTTGTAAGGCTTTTTGAAGGATACTGGCCCTTGATTAGATGATGGCTTGAATTATTTTTGGCATGATTGATATGGATTATGTTGTTTTTTCCTTGATACTCTTATAAACTATGGAATAAAGTGGGGTTTAGGCACACTTCCTTGGGCTAGAGGTTTTACTTCACTCTGGCTTGAGGAGTTGTGGTTTTACTAAGAAATTTTGAGAATATTTCTTTTATATTCTAGGGAGCTCTGCTCACCTGGTCTCTACGGTGTAGCAGGAGTAAAATATTAACTAAAATATGGCTTAAGCACAAAACAAGTGGAATTTTTTATGATTAGCATTGGTCCTCTAGCCAAATATGACATAATTTTGGTTAGTTAGACTTATGGCCTGCTCACTGAGCTTAAGAATGTACTATCTAAGACTTTGTTTTCTCAGTGATGGATCACGTGGGCACGGAATAAGGGTGAATTGAGTGTAATTTTACAATAGAATACTAGCTCCAATTTTTGTGGCTTTGGCTGATACTTCCCTAGGCAGTTCATCCAGCTGCTAATACTGAAGAAGATTTTGTTATGGTACTTAGTGTGTGCTGATGAGTAAACATGTCTGTTTTGCAGATTAAGAAATTACTCATTAACCTTTAGTTCTCGATGGCTGGCCTAAATTGCGGTTTTTTTGGTAACATTGTTCTCCCTTGCTAGGGGTCTCAAGGGTCTTAAGGTAGTATCATTCTCGTTGTGAGTTGATCTATATATGTGCATCAATAGCAGATTTTCTATGCTAGATATGTATTGATAAGAGATCTGGTCTACAACTCATTTTGCTGGTCTTTTATTCCTGGTGTTTACATATGGATAATGATCTGTTTTTTTGGTGCTTTACTACCTAAAGTTTGGTATTACGATTTGAGGGAGACTGTTTTAACTTCTAAAAAATCTGACATTCTCCTATTGCTTGGATGTCTGGCTTAGATCTGGTGTTCTACATACATATTCCACTATATCTAGTGATGATGCTACCATAAAATATATGTAAACCTTATACATATTTTGGTTTTGATACTTTACTTAGAGACTGTTTGCTTTGACTTAATATAAATATGACCTTCAACTTCTTGCTTGGATGTCTGGTTTAGATCTGGTCTCCTTTTTTTCATATATACACTATATCTAGTTCTTGGTGGTGGTACTGCCATTAAAAACCTTATATATACACATACATATTCTTGTTTCTTATGCTTTACTACTTAAGATTTGGCATAAACTAAGATTCTAACCGAGATGGGTATAGTGTTGTAACATGGGGAGGCTTGGTGGCCTTGACTTGTGATCTGTTATTGGATATCCATACTTCAATAGTAGGTGTCTTCTGCTAGTTCTGGCGAGTTAAGTGATCTGGTCTACAATACATTTTTCTGGTTTTGCCTGGTCTCTGGATATGGATAGTCATTTCTCTTGACTTGATCCTATTCTCATACAATGGCTATATCTAGGAATGGTTTGAGGTGGCCTGCTTTATGGATGGCTTTGGCTTTGGCTAAATACTTCTTTGACCCTAGCTATCACTTCCCTGGGCTGATAGTTCATCTTTTTATGATATCTGGTGTAATGATGGTGAGTGTGTATACCTGTTGCAAATGTATTAGAATCTTGGTCTTTTAATCTTGGTCTCTGGATATGACTAATTATTTTTAGAATAAACTCTACTCTCATAAATTGGCTATTTTTGGAAATGACTTGAGGTGGCCTGCATTTTGGCTGGCTCTGGCTGTAGCTCTGGCTGATACTTCTCTGGCTCTAGCTGGTACTTCTCTGGCTTTGGCTGGTCCTTATCTGGGTTGATATTTCAACTAATTTCAAAGGTAATTCTTTATGGAATATGGTGTAGTACTGATGAATGTGCATAACGTTTTGTAGACTATTGGATGACTCATTAACTTCAAGTTCTTATTATCTGGCCTAAAATTTGGTCGAGTGATAATCCTAGTTGATTTTGGCTTTGAAGGGCTCGACCTCCGAGCATATTTTAAAGATGAAATTACATAACTTAGCATTGCATGCAAGCTTTTTAAGCTAAAGAAGTGCATACAATGATATGGATTAGTCAATATTTTTTACAGTAAAGGGTTATTATATAAAAGAAGTTAAAACATATGAAGTAACTCTAGAAAGAATATGATGGTTAAAAAATCCTTGAGACTTTAATATGCAGGACAGTAGTTAGTTTAATAATTTTTACGTTTGACATGGATAACAACTGGTAGATTCTTTGAAGCCTGCCATACATAGCCAAGTCTAACATATCTGCTGTCTTGACTATATGGATGCAGGTGAGAATACTATCTTGGCTTAAAAAGGTTTAGCTTGTTGTAGTCCAACTTTGAAAACACTTGATGATTCAACCAAAATAGTTCTGATACCTTTGTATAAACTCATTTGGAATGATACTTCATTCTTATTATGCTGTACAATCTGTACTAATCTTTGTCTAGACATCTTTAGCCAGTCTTCTTTTGAAATTCTTGTTCCTTGGTGTGTATTTATTAAAAGTAAAAAAACTCTACACACACACACACACACACACACACACACACACACACACACACACACACACACACACACACACACACACACACACAGATAGAATATATATGACACACATACCACTCTCTCTCTCTCTCTCTCTCTCTCTCTCACACACACACACACACACACACACACACACACACACACACACACACACACACACACACACACACACACACACACACACACACACACACACACACACACACACACACACACACACACACACACACACACACACACACACACACATGTAGTATATATGGCATACATACGATTGGGATATCCACTCGGAAAATAACTAGCAATTGGGCGAACACATTTTTAGTAACAATGTCACACTTAAAATATACAACAATGAAAAATGGACATTGTGCCACCAGAAATATACTGTTTTTTTACCATGAAACATGCAACTACGTCACTAGGAGATGAATGACGGAATTGACAAGAGAGAGAAGCAGGCTCCAAGCAGATCCTAACGAGTTAAAAAAATAAATAAAATAAACAAGTCGTATGTATTTTTGTAATGATTTCCAGAATGCAACATTTTCTTCCTTATGTTTGAAATTCATCAGAAGATGTACAAAACCTTTGAATAAATGAAAAAACTCCCTAGTTTGTCAAGGATAATATTTTTATTATTTTTTTGCATATGGGTGATAAGTGATAATCCTATATGGCAAGTGGTTTTTTAAGCAACATCCGGTTGGTGGTTCAACATTTCCAAAAAGGCAAAAACTTCATGCATCGTTCATTAACTGCACCGCATACAACATGGATCAATATCTAGCTTATAAATAAGCCTTGTTTAGAGGTTGCAACGTACCTGCACACGGTGAAGATTTTCTCTCTAGCACACATACACACACATCTTAGCAACCAAGTGCTAGCGATAAGCATTCACACACAAACACTCTACATAACTGCCCCTTGGGCTACAACATGCACACACACCCACCTTCCCAACAATGAATACAAGCGTAAGGAAATGGGCTCTGCTTAGTAAACCTCCAATTGCAAACAAGAAAACATCCAACGAATTGTTTCTCCACTCCTCGGCATACTACATAAGGTAAATGGTGACGTTTTTAGCTCTCAGAATTGCATGATACGCAATTGAAATAGAAGCACACGGGGTGGCAATTACACACCCATACACACACACAAACATATGCATGAGGTATTAAGTGATGTATGTATCATGTATGTTTCCATCATTTAAATCCCAACATTAAATTGTGCATGTACTTAGTCGGAAAGGAACACACGTCGGGTAGCTATTATATTTCCATTCACACACACATACATATGTATCAAGTAGTCTATGTAACATGTGCATTGCTGTAACGGCATATAGGATTGGTTATGTAGCAAAACCATACGCCCACAAGCGCATGTACATACGTACTTATAAGGTTTTTTAAATGTATAATAGTTTTTTGGATTCAACACACACAAGCATACACATACACATAGGCATACACACACAGATCCACACAACACATGGAGAAGGCTCTCAAACAGGTAACATAGTAGCATATACACACATACATAGGTAAATATGCATACAATCATACTCATATAGTATCATTAATGTATAGCATAGATGTTAACAGTGTTAAAACATATTAATGATCATCATCCTAAAGCTAATGCCAATCGTATAAATATTATTTGGAAGTTTATACAGTAATTGAGTTGCTGAATCTTGGGTAATAAGCATATACAAGAGTGATACACAAATGACGACAGCAAGTACTATTCAGGTACCGTGTTATATACGTTTTGAATAGGTACATAAGTTTTCTATAGTTTTTGATCAAGTACTTAAATTGATAGAATAAAAAAATAGGTTCTTTTTGTATTGAGTGCATTCCTCCGAAAAAGATTTAAACTTCAAAAAAGGAAAAACCAGATCTTTGATAATTAGTAAGCATGAATATAGATGTTGGTAAAGATATGGCTCACTGGTTATGACAACCTCTGGAGAGGGTAAAAATTGAATGATTACTTTTGTGTTTTTTTGGAAAAAAGAGTGATGTTACAAAGGAAATGCTGTCAAAATTTCACAATTTAGGAAACATATTTATAATGTAGAGAAAATATCACAAGTAAGCAACACTTTGGTTGATTCTCAAGATGATAATACGCACTTGTCTGCATATACCATAGTATGTAACATTTGGTGGACTCATAAAAGATATATTGGTATACCATAGTGTTTATAAACTGGGGAAAAAAGTAGGGCTCTTACATAGGATATTAACCAAATGTTTTTAATTTGTTTTGATAAACAGGGTTATAGACAGATAGCTCAGATGAGCATCACTCGGGAAACATTTAAGTTACAACAGATTGTGTAACGTCTGTGTTTGTCTGCTCTCATCTTTGAAGAACCTTTGTCGTATGATTAAAAAACCTTGTGTGATATGAAAGACTCTCAGAGCCAATAGCAGGATGTAATGAAGTGACTGAGTAAACCTCCTCCATTGAGAAAGTTTCCATAAGCACCCCCCAGGATCAAAGATCTTGAAATATCTTTCCCAAAGAGAGATGTATTGTATGGAATCACTTACTGATTTCGGTTGAAGAAACTTGTAGATTTTATTGTTTTCCATCATTGCATCTATCACTATGAATGTGATATAAAAGATTGGTTGCTCTTTCTCCTGTGTAAAGTTGATGTATCTGCTACGATCTTCAAGATCTTGTATGAGCAAATTCCTGAACTGTAGCTCATAAATTTCATTCAACTTGGGTAGGCTCATCAAGTCAAAATTTCTATGATCTTCATGATTTAGGAAAGCTTGATCCATGCTTCCAACTGCTATTGGAAGATATTGCAAATGGTTTACCACATAAGTCGATAATAGATGAAGGTTTCTATTGCTTCCAACACATTGGAAGAGAATAGATTTTGGTACTGATTGATGAAATATCCACATGTAGCAATCAACAAGTTTTTCATCTATGATGAAGACCAGAAGCATCACAATGTGCGACCTCCATACACCAAAGAACCAAATGAAGAAGGTTTGGAAACATCCGTTCATCACCAAGTATTCATGTCCTCTTCCACTTAAGAAGGTATGGTGCCCCTGATGAAAGGTATATGTGAAGAGAGGAGAATTTGACTTTGAAGAGGTGAAACCCAATGTGAAGATGATTGGGGCTTCAAAAGTTTGGACTTTCTTGCTAAGAGATTGTCCCATGAATGAAGAGCCACCCACTAAAACACCATTGGAGAGAATGATACCCTTCTGATAGTTTCCTTTTATGATTTTATTTTTTACTACTCTCCCATATTCTTCATCCCCTTCTAAGCCCCCCCTTTGGCAAGGTTGTAACTCCTCACATTGTACCACCTCAAAGGTTGATGGATTACTGTCTGATTTTGTGAAAACTTTGGCTTCTTGCATGATAGGTTCCTCCATGCATAACATACATGGGTCATACCAATGCTTTTCAACATCCTCAAACACTTCTTGAAGATTATCCTCACATGGGTTCAAATCACACTCTTCTACTTTGTTTTGGAGTTGACATTCCATGTACACAATCATCTCTTTATGATCAATGTGGTCTATGATCTCCCCACCTATGATTTCATCTTCTTCTTCACTCTCTTCTTTTAGACAAGATACACTCTCAGAATATTCCATAAGATCAAGGTTACCTTCAAGGTATTCATTCTCCATAGAGTCATGTTGCACAAAAGCTTCGTCTGTTCGGACTAGAAATTGATCCTCTGCCAAAAGGTTGGATGTATCCATTATTAAATCGTCAATGACATTTGAGATATCTTGTGTCGATTTTTGCATGCTTGTGATAAAGATAGAAGAAAGAGATTCCACATTTGAATCTTGGCCACACATTTTAGCACTCGAATAATCATTTGGCATGTAGGTAACTTCTTCAACATTTGTCGGAGTAGAAGGAGAGAAGTATGGCAAAGGAGATGACTCCTTGATAGAAACTTTGTTCGGGTATCCATCATATACTGAGAAAACTTAGTATTGGTATGACAATAATATAATCACTAATGTTATACTTATTATTTATATGGTGATTGATTCAGGCTTTTTAAATTCCATCCCTCACCCGTTTGGGGTATGGAGTAGAAAAAGACATTCCTATTCCACCGATTGGTACTCCATGTATAATTTCTTGTTTCAAAGGTGTAGAATTCCACAAAAAATTGCTTGATTTTGAGAAACAAGCTATAGTCACCCACTCTATCTCGGTTTTGAACACACCTTCTGTCAATGACTAGCTCTCTTTGCTTATTCTATCTAGGAAAGAGAAGGAAAAACTTCTAGAGGAATTTAGTGCCTTCCTATTCAAACTACCCATTATTGATGCACAACATAGTGTGGATCTTGATTTTTATTTCACTTCTTTACCCACTATTGTGAACAAGTTGTATTTCATCAATAACCTTCCTGCAGTCCCTATAGAAATTAAGCATCCTGAAAGGGTTATTAGTCCTCTTCTAGATCTAGACCTTCTTGAAAAAGAAGAGAAGGAAGATGTTTGAGGACATATCAAACGGGCACCCAATTGGTCGGACACGTAGCCGGACACCACATTTGTACTCTATTAGTTTTCCGAGCTAGTGTAGTAATACTCTGTGTAAATCTTGATTCAAGAGTAGTAGTCAATTCCTTGAGTTGTAATTCTATCAATGACAATTGTAAAGGTATGTGTGAGCCAACATTGGCCATTTAAAATTCCCTAGGTATAAAGGTCAATAACCTTAATGTGAAAGGGTGCTTATCTGGAGAAGAGGAAGGGAGCTCAAAATACGTACGCTCAAGCTACGAGCTACTCCAACCTTGTAATCATCACAGCTAATGAATGGGTAATCTGTTTTCGATTCAGAAACTTGCATTGTGTTCCTCTCTCTTTGCTCTTTAATTTAAGTGTAAGCATTGTCAGTTTTGATGTGGTTGCCGACTACGTGTTTGTGAGCTGTAATTGCAAATTTGAGTGCTTAAATTGTTGTTTATAATCGTTTTGACCATAGCAGAGTGTTCCTAGACCATAGGGCGACCTTTCTTGTATGTTTTTTTGCAATTTTTAGGACCTATTTCCCCGGGGAGGTCACCTAATAAAAATGTAACCTATCAGGTGAGTTCAACAGAAGGGTATTTAAAGTTCTTGAAACTTACAGAAATATATATACAGAAGGGCATATTTTTTTCAAATTTGAAAAAAACTTACAAATTTTAAAAGAAAAGGGTACATTATATTCTTAACAAAATTCAGGGATAAGGTGTTTTACAAACATGTCTTGAACGCACGTGATATGGTAGTTTTACACATAGTGAACCCCCCGGGCCTTTTTCATGATGGATCGTGATTTTGGTACCTTGTCGGGTTGCGTCTAGATTTGCTAGGATAGTGCCCCTAGGTGTCCTAGACCTCCTCCTAAAGTTTTGTAGCATTTTGAGTCCGTTCGAGTGCCGAAATGGCGGTGATGACCTAGTGCTGTGAGAAAGGACATAGGCAAATTTCCCTAATCATTGAGAGTTGGTTTGCTTGTAGAGTTGTTGTTTTTGCTTGTTAAGGTTGGCTTCGTGAGATTGACGATCTGATAGTCTCCGTGCCCCATCCGAGTCACTTTCCCTGAGTATTGACATTATGTTAGTGCCAGAAAGCTATGTTGCAGACGTCCGTCGCGGCGACCCGCTAACATTGGCGCCGTTGTCGGGGATATGATCCTTAGATGGTGAGTGACCTAGTGCATTTTTAGAGCGTTCTTTTTCTAAGATTTTTCTCTCCATTCCATTTACACCTTAGCAGTGAAGGAGCTAGACACGGGGTTTAGTGCTTGATATAGTCTAGAAGTCGAGGACTTGCTAGATCTATATTCTTGAGAAGTAAAGATGGTTGTGAGTGAGATAGCCAAAATCATTTCATTCTCCGATTTTCTTTATGCTTTCAGAGTGTTGCACCGTTTTTCGTTTCGACTTTATTTTGTACCATTTCGTTTGTTTTTATTTCATGTTTCATTTCAGTACTTAGGATTAGGATAAGTAGAAATTACCACCATCAAATTTGGGCTAAAAGATTGAGGAAAAAAAGGGTGAAAATCATATTTTTGGCAAAAACAACCATAACTCTGAAATTCTAAAAATTTGATGGTAGAGACCTCAAAAGTGATCCAAATTCAAAAATTTGTGGATCAAGGGCATTGGCATACTCTCTAGAAGCATTCTGGAAAGTTTAGCAAGAATCTCTGGAGGAACATGGATCGCGATCCATGTACCCCAAAAAAACCATTTTTGGTGAAAAGTGACCAGTTACAGTGTATATCATTGGGAAACTGCTCTGATCAAGTTTGCTTGAAAGAAAAACTCAAAAATCACATCAAAATTGACTGTTAGGGTAAAAACAGCCAAAACAGCGATTCAAACACAAAATTGGACAAATCTAAAGATTTTGGGATCCAAATTCAAAAAGGGGTGAGATTTGGCTTCCACAGGGCATAAAGAACCAACAGGACAAAATTCATGAAAAATGCTGTCAAACATGGATGGCGATCCATGTACCTTTTTGACATTTGGGGCTAATATTTGACAAGTGCATCCCTCATATCATTTGGAACAACTTTGCCAAAAGAGACCATGTCAAAAAATTGAAAAAAGTTGGTCAAAATTACCAAATATAGAAACTAGTGAAAAACCGCACGGTAGACAAAAAAACTCACTTTTGACTAGAAAAAAGTTGTCCAAATTCAAAAAGATTTGGGGAAGAGTATCACCATAACATGGACTACAAGCTGACCAAGTTTCATGTCAAAATGTGGTTAAACATGGATCGCGATCCATGTACCTCATGAAATTTTTTTATTTTATTTTGGCTAAGATTTGAGCAGAAGGTAGACGGTACCATTTGGAACAACTTTCGCAAAAGAACCATATGCAAAAAAGTTGTAAAACGTGGTCAAAAGAGCCAAAAATAGAACATTGTCAAAAATGTCACAACAGATCGTAGAAGTCAGATTTGGTAGGGCAAAACTACTTCAAATTCAAAAAGATTTGTGGAGCAAGCTACAAACATCACAAGCTATCAACACACAAAAAATTCAGATCCAAAAGTGGTGGAACATGGATCACGATCCATGTACCGCAGAGGAATTTTTGGACAGAAACTTTTCCAGCTTGTAGCAAAGACCATTTGAACAAATGTCCCCAAAGAATTTTGTCAAAAAAGTTCAAAAATTGGGTGAAAAGAGCCAAAAGCAGTTCAAGGTGAAAACCCTAAAACATACCTGGGAATTGACTTTTGCTTGACCTAAAGTGGGCCAAATCATACAAAAACCATATAGCAGGGATCAGGAGACCAAGGACAAGCTGTGTGCCAAGTCTCATTATCATCTGACACATAGGTACATGGATCGCGATCCATGTTCCTTTGTCATAGACTGATACCATATTTGTACCATAGCTAGAGGACATCACAAGGAATCTAGTGGTCTTTTCAAAAGTGAATTTGGATAACAAAAACTAAACCAAAAGCCCTGAACTGCCAAGTACTCTGACAAAGTGCCAGAACTGGCCTAACTTTCAATCTAAAGGTCCATTTTCATAAATTTTGATACCATAGGATCTACTAATCATGTTGAATGTGATGGTACAAAGAGAAGTCAATTTGGGCTCCAAACATGGATCACGATCCATGTACCCATAGTGAAAGCTTGACCTGAAACTTTCCAGATTAGTAGTGCTTACACAAGAAAACACATTCCCATGTCCAGTTTTGGGAAAAATTGAGCAAACTTATGTCAAAAGGGGACAAAACAGGTGACAAACTGAAAACCGCAATGCAGACCTTGTATTGACCATATGGCTTGTCAAAACAAGTCCAAATCCAAAAAGATTTGAGATTTAGCTTGTGGACATAGTCAGGAACAAACCCCTAAGAAGACAAGTCCAGATGTGGTTGAACATGAATGTGATCCATGTACCTCCACCTCAGAATTTGATGAAAATTGGTATATAGCCTGCTTATGACCTTGTCTACACACAGTAATAATTTGGAGAAAAAAAATCAGATAGGGAACATGGATCGTGATCTAGGTACCTCTAAGTATAGTGGGGGTATTTGACTTGGTGATCTTGTAGATATACTTGAGTACATCCCAAATCTAAAGTTTGAGCTAAAAATACCTTCTAGAGACCTAGATACAGGACAAAGTCCCTGTGTTCTGGTCTTAGAACTGTTTTGAGTGCTGTTTCAAGTGCAGTTCACCAAAATTGCTCTAACTTTTGATAGAGAACTCCAAATTGAGTCAGGTATAGCTAGGAAGAAAGATTGCGAGCAAGAGCAAGCTTGGTTTTAGAGATTAATTTTACTAGGTTTCCTAAATCCAAACTTTTAGGGTACCCCAAGGCCAGTTTCCAGAGACCAAAAAGTCAAAAATTCCTAACTTCTGAGAGACCTCATCAAGAGCAAAAGGGTGTAGGTTGCACTAAGCCAAAGTAGACTTGTAAGAGACTATCTTGAGAGTTTTGAGTGAGCCTTAACCATGACAAATCATTCACCACCAAGGTTTTCTACTCCACTCAGAGACATGAAAAACACTGCAATGCCAACAACAAGGGGATTGAGAGAATACATAGAGGAGAGGCATCCTCTAATCGACAAACCAAACGTGAGATTCATCAAAGCCAATGAATCCAGGAGAGTGCTTACAGATTACACTCATGAGGGCTTATATAGATTCACAAACGGGGATCCATACATCTTCTACAGGTGTGTAGAGCCCAATGCCAGGGAGTTGACCACCCATAAGAACCTCTATGCATTCACGCATACAGATGCCAACAGAGTGCAAGTTTTGATGGTAGATAAGTATGGACGTGAGTACAAACTTGTTGATCCAATTGACCTAGAACAATACACATACAAAGGTACTCCGATCCCTACTTACTTTCAGCTAGAAATGATGCTAGAGTACACTTCAGAGAGGATTCCACCTGGATTTTCTCCAAGAAGAGAGGAGAGAGTGAGAGACATTTTTCCAAGAGACCACGAATTGGTTAGACTGGTGAACTGAACCACAAAAATTAAGACCATATCAAGTGGCTCAATGTCTCAAGACAAAGTACAGTGGGACAGGGGATCCATATGTCCATGTCTCATTCTTCAAGCAAGTTTTGAGAGCTGAACAGATTGCAGATTTTCATGCTCAGTATGAGGGATTTGGGTTGACATTGGAAGGAACAGCCTTGACTTGGTTCCAACCTCTAAACAGAGATGATTTTCCAAACATAGCGCAACTCTTACAAGAGTTTGTAGAAGAGTTCTAAAAAAGGGGAATCAAACATAACACAGTGTCCCAAATATACGCTTTCAAACAAGAAGCAAACAAAAACGTGAAGGAAGCTCTGCTTCGCTTCAAACAATGCATAGAGAGATGTCCTTTGAGAGAGCTACCACAAGATGAGAGGTTATCAGTTCTCTTCATAGAGGGCTTGAGGAATGAAACTCTCAAAAAGGACCTACATTTGAAAGGATGCACGACGTTTGAGAAAGTCACTAGAGAAGCTCTATATCTAGTTGAAAATTGGAAGGCCTACGGAGAAGTGACTGAAGATACAGACAACATGACTAGTAGTGCCTCTTCTCCAAAGAGCGAACCCACCACAAAGAAAGATGTTCAAACTCCTTGGGAACCAATCATTGATCAAGTGGTCGAGGGGGTGATTAGAATAATAAACCAAGGCTACAAGAAAAACCTAGATATACGACAGCCTCAATTGAGGATATGTAATACTTGTGGAGGGGATCATCTCACTTCATGGTGTAACACTCAGCCAAAGCCACAATGTGTGCTAGGGCAACAACCACCACTTTTGAATGATGGTAGAGAAGTAGTCAACTATGCTCAACCAACGTAAATGCCACAACCCATGAAAAACTAGTACTCCATGGATATGAATACGCTCATGTTCATAGCCAATCATCTGGAGTATGCTTCAAAGAACATCCTCACAAGGCAAGAACAACCATTAGCTGGATGACCTACTGTGAAACAAGAAGGTCCATGCTATGAGTGTGGAGGTGATCATTAGGCACGAAGTTGTCCAAACAAGGATCCACAAATATAATTATTTGTATTCTGTGAACGTTGTGGTATAGACCATCTACGCCAACACTGTGCTAAAAATCCAGACTACAAATGGAAAGCAATAAATAATGTTGTAGGCGTGATATCACGCCTTCTTCAAGTGGATCCGAGGTAGAACCCACCATTCCTTTAAACGTGATAACTCGAGCTCAAGCTCAAGAAGCTACCAAAAACAAACCAGCTGAAAAAGCCACATTGCCTGTTCAAACAGAATTTGAGAACAAACCGGTGAGAAGCTTTGGAAGAAGATCATGGAAAGGCAGACGGGAAAAAATGAAATTGAAGAGGCTGAAGGAGAAAGTGGCTTTGGAAACTAAACTGAATCAAACAAGAGAGAAACTTAGACAAGAGCAAGAAAGGAACAAAAACACAAAGGGAACTAAAGAGTCAAAGACTAACTCGGGAGGTTCAGTCTTGGTCGCCAAAGTGGTTGAACCTTTGGATGTGATCTTGAAAGCTTATGAAGCTAGGCTAAAACCCAGCCAAACCCAAGAGGATAGATGGCTAACATACCCTTATGCATGGTATGAAAAAGAGAGGTTTCAAATGTGCAAGGAGATCATCTAGAATGCCCAAGCTCTTATGGAACCACATGTTCCAAATGCTCCAAAATGGAGGTGCTAATTTGCGATAAAGTCCAAGAATTGGAGAGCCAGGGTATTGTAAACAGAGACCAAGAAGAGCCAGGAGTTGAGGCACCTTTAGATACAAGTGAAGTAGCCAATACCACAGATGGGGTGGGCTCACAAGTAGTGATGCCTATTCCGGAGGTAGAAGAACCACGGCCACAATCCTTGTGGGAATCAATCAGAAACCAAAAAGATGGTAGTGCTACCTTACAGTCAGCACCTATTCCTGAGATAAACATGGATCACGAATTTTTCTCGGGGGATATAAGATCTCTATATGGGGATGTTGGGTCTGTCGCATCTGAAGAGAGTAAACCACGCTCTCTAAAGACTTTTCCATCTTTCATGGGAGAATACGAGACAAACTCGGAGGTTAAAATGGTACCTTCTCAGTGGAAAGCCACACCAAAAATGATGGATACCAAGAGCTTGCATGAATTGATGTATTCTCCTAAACAATGCACACTTTACCTCTCAGAGCTACTAAAAATTAGACCGCATCTATGGGGCCAAATGGGCAAACACCTGGAAAACATGGGGTTGAAAATCCCTTCTCATGACCAACTTGCAGACAAAAACATGGATGACACCTTGCCAAAGAAGCGACAGACAAAGCCAGTACCGGTAAATAAGGTGGGTGACTACTGTGAAGGAGATGAAGGAAACACCACCTTACCAATTGAGTACAAAAGAGTAAAGACGGTTGCTATATTAGATAGTGGGGTAGGAATTGCCATTGCAACCAAAGAAATATGAAAAAAATGGGAAAAGCCTGCTCTTAGGAAAACTCGAATGAAACTGCAATTAGCGGATGGATACACGGAGAAACCGATTGGAATATTAGAACAAATCATTGTATCCTCGTGTGGCATCGAGTATGAACACACATTTTCCATAATGAATTTTGAAAGAGTAGCAACTTTGATATCATATTGGGCAAACCATTCATGCGTCAGCTCAAAATGGTACAAGACTGGGGCTATGACTATATCTACTTGAGACACAAAGATGTCACTACGAAGATCAGTGTCACAAATCATAGTTATAAAGATGTAGTACAAACCCCGGGGGAAGACTTAAACTCCACAACTGATTTGGAAAGCAAAGTGCATATTTGGATGTATGGAGCTCCTGAGAGTGGAAGTCTTGGAAAGCAGGATTGCATCCTAGAGCGTTTTGTAGAAGATGAGGCATATGTACTAGAACCATTTCCAGAGGAGTTATTTGAACCCTTTGGATGGGTCAAATACTGACAACTCTTGATGTGTGTGTGAATGAGGTGACCCTGACTAAATTCTGTGATGAGGAAGGATATGATATAACTCCCGTATTTACAATAAAGGTGTTGAAGGAGGCTAATGAAGTTTGTGGTGTGAAAGCAAAAAAGGTAAAATAGATAGCTACGTCATGGAGCATGATGCCAAAGTACACATGAGGGAAGCAGACCAACAACGAGAATATGTCATCATTGACATACTTGAAGAATCGACAAAAGCTGTTTCAAAGAAGTCGACTCCAGAAAAAGTACAAATGAAAGGAGATGAAGGAAAAAAAATTCCAAATTCAATATCAAATATTCAGCAAACGGAAGATCAAAACAAGAACAAGGACAGAGAAGAAGATGGACTGTCTCCTACGACGATCAAATTCAGCATACACGGAGAAACAGGACTCAAAAATCACATGTTCAGCTATGACAGATCCAAAAGCGACAAAAAATCTAATGACTTATGGAACATGGATCATGATGGGAAAGCCGCCAATCACTAAGCTAGAGGAGATAGTATACACAAGTTCAAAAATACCGACTCCTAGCTTTGGCATGGTAGAAGCTATACTCAAGTTGAGTACTGGAGAGTATAACGATACTTTCCACATAATCGACTCCCATCACATCAAGGAGATTCTAGTCTTGACAAAAAGCTAGAGGAACGTCTTCTTTCAAAAACAATCAAAAGCCGCAACAACAACACCATCAAAAGCCCCAAAAGCACCTCAAGTTAATGCAAAAAAGGAGCAACCAACCATCGCAGAAAAAGGTAAAGCAAAGCCTAAACAATGAAGTATATCAACCTCGCCATTCGACTTTATATTCAACGAGCTTAGATCAAATTTCTTGCGAAGCCTCTACATCAAGAGCCACATCACCAACAATGCAATGGAAACCAAAGCAAAAAGTCTATCCAACCAAAGTTTCCATCACAAAAAGCATCCAAAAGAAGCCAAAGAATGTCAACCAAGTGTTGGTATCCAAATAGCACATCAAAGTCAAAGACCCAGTTTGGATACATGAAGCACAAATTCAACCACAACAACAAAAGGTGAGAGGGTGGGTAGCATCAAATGAGTCAATCACTACTAAGGGCTACTTCCAAGGAAACGCTAATATTTGGGCCAAAAAGCCTAAAGTAACAACTTGGATCTACTCGCCTCAACCAAAGAGTTCTACAAAGATCAAGACGAGCTATAAATGCAAGACAAACAATTCAATCAGGAGAAAGAACTACGACAAGAGGCAAAAGCAAAAATCAAAGTAGCAAGGAATGCGACAAGTTTGGGTACCAAAGTTAGACTTAAATCAAGCTACCCAACAATAGGTGAAGCAGCGAATGATTCCAGTCAAGCTACTCGAAGCACAAGGATTTTATGAAGGTAACACACAAATATGGTTACCACAAAGTGTAGCTCAATCTGGAACAACGAAGAGAAATCAGGCAGCACGAGCTTCTACCCCAAATCAAGCAATGACAACCAAAAGCCAACAGAAGCCAATTACAACCAAGGCTACTGCAATCTACAGATGGATACCTTGTCATCAATTACAAAAGCAAGGCTTTTACAACGGAAATCATAAGGTTTGGATACCGAAGCCTAGTGTCCATCAAATTATAGAAGAAGATAGAATGCCAAAGACGGATACCTTGTCATCAATTACAAAAGCAAGGCTTTTACAACGGAACTCATCAGGTTTGGATACCGAAGCCTAGTGTCCATCAAATTATAGAAGAAGATAGAACGCCAAAGACGGTCACACAAGGACCAAAAACAAGATGGGTTCCAAAATTGCTAGTGGAAACTCAATCACAAAGAATCCACATATCTCGATAATCGCTTCTCATGGAAATTAACGCAAAGGCTACATCAAGCCCTATCAGAGATGAAGGAATTGTTTTACAAAGAAGTATCAACATACAACAAGCAAGCCAAAAGGAGCCAAAATATGCCAACCTACTCGACAAAATGGTGGTATCCAAAGACCAACACAATGGAAGATGCCTAAATTTCCAAAACTTATGGAATTGGGTTTCTGGCCTTGATCAGGTAAGTCCAAGTCGCCATTAAAAATACATGTCATAAAAGTTAGAGTTAGGCAGCTAAGCCACTAAATGAGCGAGGCATTAGTCCCAAATCTTCATGTAATATTCTCTGTGGTCTAAGTCTTAGTTATTCTAGGTACTCCTCAAGATGGAAGAGTTGAGAATAATTACGTTGTGTCGCTCATGCTAGTATAGGTGAGCATAAGAGTCGAAGTCATGGTAGTATAGTGGTAAGTGAAGAAGGATGTCCAAAAGACACTCATGCACTCAGCACAATGTGGAATGAGTGGAGAAGCTTCTACATCGAAAACCCTTCTTGGAAACGTGGAAGCTATTGAGACGTCTTTTGATGTGACATGTGCTACATTTGTTCCTTGAAGCACCCATCAACTTCATCTCTTACACTACATGCTTTTGTTTGACAAATTTTCATATGCATACAGGGTGTCCCATAATTGGCACTTGCATTAGGCACTCTTCTTTTGTTTCTCCCAAGCACTCACCTTGCATGACAGGTACTTCAAGTCCAAATGCTCAACTCAAATAAGAGTGTATACCAAAGGCACCAATTTCCCACCACATTTTTTTCCTTTGGTCATCCAGGTTTTAGACCCTAATATAGACACCCTCATCACCACACTCTTGTATATTCCTTCTACATCAACAAATGGCTACCCAAATAAATCAACAACAACTTGGAGCAAAAACTACACGTCTCCATATGCTTATCAAGAGCATCTTTTATCTTCAAGGGCGACAACAAAGCTCCATAAAAAAATGGCAAGTCAAAGAATGGCCTACAACGACAAGCAATGAAAAATTCAGCAAGCAAGCTATCCACAACAATCAAAAGTAGCTCACACAATGCTTCATCATTGGCTACCTATTACGGAGAACTCAAATTGCAATAGACCTTGAATGCAAATTGATCATAAAGTCCATGCAACAAAGAGGATGAGTTCTACAAGCTCAGACATCTTTACGGTGGCTAAGACTGGCAACAAAGAGGTGAATGCACATCAAGAAGAAACGTTTCCTCGAAAATCAAAGATCAAAGATCAAGTCACCTATCAACAACATGGAAGATATGAATCACTCAAGGAAGGGGGGAGCTTCATCAACAACAAAGCACTTCCCAAGCTGAAATCCCAACCTTGAAGACAAAGCTGAAGACAACCTTATCACAAGGCTGTACAAGGTCATGTCAAGGGATGACACGAATTAGGAAGGGGGGAATGTTTGAGGACATATCAAACGGGCGCCCAATTGGTCGGACACATAGCCGGACACCACATTTATACTCTATTAGTTTTCCGAGCTAGTGTAGTAATACTCTGTGTAAATCCTGATTCCAGAGTAGTAATCAATTCCTTGAGTTGTAATTATATCAATGACAATTGTAAAGGTACGTGTGAGCCGGCCTCTGGCCATTTAGAATGCCCTCGGTATCAAGGTCAATAACCTTAATGTGAAAGGGGGCTTATCTGGAGAAGAAGAAGGGAGCTCAAAAAACGTACGCTCAAGATACGAGCTGCTCCAACCTTGTAATCATCGCAGCTAATGAATGGGTAATCCGTTTTCGATTCAAAAACTTGCATTGTGTTCCTCTCTCTTTGCTCTTTAATTTAAGTGTAAGCATTGTCAGTTTTGTTGTGGTTCACGACTATGTGTCTGTGAGCTGTAATTGCAAATTTGAGTGCTTAAATTGTTGTTTATAGTCGTTTTGACCATAGGAGAGTGTTCCTAGACCATAGGGCAACCTTTCTGGTATGTTTTGTTGCAATTTTCAGGACCTTTTTCATGATGGATCGTGATTTTGGTACCTTGTCGGGTTTCGTCCAGATTTGCTAGGACAGTGCCCCTAGGTGTCCTAGAACTCCTCCTAAAGTTTCATTGCATTTCGAGTTCATTTGAATGCCGAAATGGCGTGATGACCTAGTGTTGTGAGAAAGGACATAGGCAGATTTCCCTGATCATTGAGTGTTGGTTTGCTTGTAGAGTTGTTGTTTTTGCTTGTTAAGGTTCGCTTCGTGAGATTGACGATCTCATAGAGTCTCCGTGCCCCAGCCGAGTCACTTTCCCTGAGTATTGACATTATGTTAGTTCCAGAAAGCTATGCTGGAGACGTCCGTCGCGGCAACCCGCTAACAGAAGCCCTAAAGTTTTTATCAAATACTAATAGTACACCCCTAGAAAGAGCCGTTTCTAAACTTTTTCAAGAAGTAATCCCCCTCTTACCACCTAGATAAGTTGAATTAGATGCAACGCGACTCAAACACAAGCTCTAGGATCATGAAATATTGAACCACCGTGCACCATTTACTATATCTTCTCTAGGGTTGCTTTGCAGCATTCCCACTGATATTGTTGAACAATGTAATACCCTTGCCCTGCATTCCAAACATCTCTTATCCCAGGATGTTCTCTTTGAGCTCAAGCAGATCAAATTGTCTGATGTGGACGATAAAAAATATCCTATTTCTTCAATTACTGCTCGTACCAAAGGACTCTCTCTTATGGACAAAGCAAAATATAGAAAAGGTTTCTAAGGAACTCTTAGAACTCTTATAGACCATTCCTCAAATGCCAATGCAAAAGGGTGGATCCAAATTCAAGTTGTGCTTCTTCAATCATTTGGTTTGACTAATTTTTGTGGTACGTGTTCCAGAATATACCAAGGTTCTTTCAATTTTCATCAAGGCCAACACAAGTCTATGCGCTTATAGCTTGGATAGCCTCATTTCCTATAGAATTAAGGCATGCAATGATTAATTATTATCATTTTCATGAGAACGTGTTGGAAGAAGCCAAAGGACTAGTCCTATACACATAAAGGACTCCACTTCTTGAAAAGCTACACAATACACCAATATCTAGCACAATTAAAACCAAGGTAGTTTAGAGGATCTAAAGACTACGGAGATACTCCTAAAGCACTTGAATAATCAAATTCTGAAGACGAGGTATGCTCACTTACTATAAAGAATAATCGTTTGCTACATTTTGAACGCAATGTTAGGACACATATGAGACTTATTCACATTATGTTTTGTAACAAATTTATGGACTTTATCGACCCTAAAGTGTTTTTTCAAACAATGATAAATGATTCTCACATTAACAAAAAATTGTTCAAAATATTTATTTGTTTTGGCTGGAAATATACAAAGAACCTTAATCATACTCTTTGCAAATCAACTTCAGTTTTTGCTGAAGAGTTTAATGAATCACAAGGATGTGGATGCTTAACTCATAAACGGTTTTCCAAATTTTTAGTAGACTTTGAACCCTTTGGAAAACATGTGATCACCACAGACCCTAACTTAGCCAGACATAAATTATTCAAAAAATTTATCAAGGAGGGGCTAAATCACATCCCTTTAGTGCTTGTTAACCCTAACTCAATAATACAAGAACTTGGCAAATCTTGGAAATCTTTATGTACCCTTTTAGGGTGTGAGGACAATAAAGCACATCACAATTACATCCAAAGTTCCATTAATGAGACCTTTTCCCAAAACTTTTCTTTCCCCACAGACAAAACCAAACCCCTTGGTATAAAAACACAGACTTGATGAATGAAATTCAATATGCTTTACAATATTTATTTATCTGTGAGCTAGAGAAATTAGCACAAACATTGATTTTTATATGTAAAACACTTATTCAACTAGCAGTATGAAGAAGATTGGAATCTCGTGAGTTTTGTCTTCTCCCCTCAAATGAAGAAGAGATTTGTCAAGCCATAGGTTCTTATACTCAAGAAATTGGGCTAGAAACACTAACAGATTACTCTCTCTCATATCTTATGGGAAATTTTAAAATTCACAAAATGGAATTTAGATTGAGCCCTAATGCACACAAATGTGTATTTACTCCTACAACAGCTTTGATCACTAAATTACTCAAGGGATTACTGAACGGATTTATTGAATACACCGAAATCATACATAAAAGATTACACACTTTTTTTGGGACACAAAGCAATGGATATTGGATGATCAATAATTGATAATATTTTTCAATTAATTTACCAAAACAAATCACAAATATTCATTCATTTCACATAACATATTCTTATGAGGCTATTCCCCATAAAGGCACACATGGCTTACTTGAGGTACTTTCCAACATTGTTAAACTCATCAAAACGATGAGATATCATGGTTTGAAAAAATACGGCAAGCAGATTGTGATTACAAAAAAGAAAAGGGAGGTGGTTTGGATGTTTGAGTATTTGCACAATATGAATGAGTTTATGCTTGACAATTGTTTTACAAAATTAGGGAAACACATTTATCGCCAAGAAAAAGGTATACCAATGGGATATAATTTTTCTTCATTATGGTATAATTTGCACTTGGCATTGTTTGAAATTGAATACATCAAGAAGGTATCTCATCTTAAACAATATGATATAATGAAAGACATTTTATATTCATGGAGATATATGGATGACTTACTGTTTGCCACCAATAATCTCTTTATTTCACAATGTATTGACCACAAAGAACCCTTGTCCCATGAGGACCCCTTTACAATTTATCCATTAGAGATTATTGGGATCAAAGCCACACAAAAGGGAAACAAAGTCACTTATTTGAATACATATATCCAATTATGTGAACCATTTGAAGGGGAGTATGTTACATACACCGCTTGGAAAAAAGACAAATTACCATGTCCCAATGTTTCATTTATTTATGCGGCCAGTAAATCGGCCAAGAAAGATGGCATATAATGTGTGCATACCACAAGTACTTCCCATTTTATACAATGCATCCCAAGAATCATACATTGTTACAGACTTAAATAAATCGTTGCTATAGTTGTAGAGAATGATTTCACAAAGGAACAATTGTTACATGTATTGCAAAATTCATTGAAGTAAACAAGCTTCCTGGGATTATATTTAGCATCAATATCTTAAAACACAGAATTGGTAGAGGATAGGTCCACTTGGTGGCCTATCCTCCACCAAGTGTACCTTTCTATGAGGTCCTCACCCTGTTACCATATCCATTTGTCAAAAGGAAGGTACTTGACATGTCGCTAGGCCCTAATAGATTGAGAAAAGCATAGTCAAATAGACAAGATGTCTAATGGACAAACTCTCATCACCAAGTAGCTTGAGTCCGAGCCATTGAAAAGGGGTCCTAGCCCTATCTCGTAAGGAAAGCATGAACTAACACAATAATTTGATGTTCCTAATTCTCACCTTCCAAAAGAGAGAAACCCCAATTTCCTTTTTCCCCATAACTTTTAGAGGCACGCAGAATTGGGACTTCTCAACTCTTGGCACAATGAGTCTCTAGTTTTGCTTCTTCTATCAATGAGGAGCGAAGAGTTTCTTGAGTAATCAAGACCACCCATCCTTGATTGGCAACCTGAGCCAGTCCCCACTTTCCACCCCCATACTCACACTTTGTTTTGCTTGTTTTCTAATTACTACAACATGATTGTTCATACACAAAGTTCCTTTTTATGATTTCCATCTTAAGACAACCCTTCAACCATTATCAAATCGGCACCCAAACAATCTTTCCTAGAAGAAAAACAACATACGACTCTTCTTTATTTAAATATCGAAACCTCAAGAGTTCACTCCTCTTGTAAAGATTTTATTGCTCCCAGAGTCTTTAGTTGCCCATACAACTAATTTGTCCTGCAACCTGGGTACAAACCCGCAGTGACTAACTTGCAACCTCGGCACCAACCTACGAGTATTATCTTGCATTCTGAGCACCAACTCACAAGATGTGTACAACCATATGCAGCATTCACTCCGCTAAGATCTCTTCCTTGGATATCAAAGGGAGTTTTGACTATATCAGTATAGGATTTTTGAATGAAGAATATTTGAGAGTTCTTTTACTAGGAAAAAATTTCTTTTCTATGAGCAAACAGACTACTTTCCAAACAATCTTTCCTTATTAATACAACTAAAGAAAATTAACAAGTTCAATTGATGCGGTTTTGATTTGGAATGATCCCAAGTTTAGGTAGTTTTCCCCTTTCTATTTACTTGTGATGCAAGGAACAAAAGAAATTTTCTACCTGTTTATGAGCAATAACATCACTTTGTGGGATAAGTGGCACATCCTCATTCATCGGGGTGTTTCCTTTGCCTTTACCATCATTGGTTCGGGCTTCATGATCGTGTGATCCACCATAGCGAGTTGTCTTAGGTGCCATTCCCACTACTAGATACTTAATTTAACTTGAGAAGTTGGAAGCTAACGTATAAGAATACAATGGAAGTGGGGTAAATGATTATAAGTATTTTAATTGCAAAACATTTATGGTTACTCTACACATCAACTCAAAACATATTTTTGCTTGATCCTGCCATAATCCTATGATACCATGCATCATAACCCATACACTAATCACATGATTAATCACCTATATATGGGTTACACACCTCAAATTTTTTTATTTTTGGACGAAAATGGCAAAAAGTAAAAAAATTATTTTGAAAGTCTTACAACAATATATTTATCATCAGCTCCTTAGAGGTGGAAAAATCAAAATGGTAGCTTTTTTGTATATGGATAGAATGGCATGATATGTATTTCTTTACATGGGAATCCCCTCTTCAAGGGTAGAAGAGACCTTACATTATCCCCAACTTGAAGAATTGAGATGTCCTCATCTTTAGGAAAATCTTTCCATTTGACAAGGTGTTTGATGATGCTTTTGTTCCTAAGTTTTCTCTCCCGTGTTTCTAGGACATTGTCAGGTTGAAGTTCAAGGACTCCTTGGGTTGGAACAACTATTTGTTTGAAATCCAAAAGTTGATCAGTGTTAGGAATATAAGGTTTTAATATACTAACATGGAAGACATCATGAATTTTGAGGTTAGCAGGTAACTTTAGCATGTTATCTTGATCAGTTATCACTTTGACAATCTCATAGGGTCCACAGTACCTCGGGCTGAGCTTCTTGTACTTTTGCAAGGATAGGTTGCTTTTCTTGCACCTGACCTTAAGGAATACCATGTATCCTTATTTAAAGATCTGATATGATCTCTTCTTATCTGCATAATATTTTTGTCTGTCCTGAGTGTCTTGAATATCGTTACAAATTGCCGTGGTTTGAGCTTCCATGTCTTCAAGAATTTGCTTTGAGGATTCTACCTTGATAGTAGGATCTGAGAAATTTAATGGAGCCAAACATTCTTGTCCATAAAGAACCTTATAATGGTCATGCCTATGCTTTTATGGTCAGAGGAATTATAGGAATATTCAAGCAAAGGAAGATATTGGATCCATTTCTTTGGTTCTTGTGAACAATATGCTCTAAGAATTTCCTCAAGCACCTGGTCTACTCTTTCAGTCTGACCATCTGTTTGAGGATGATATGCTGTGCTAAAACACAGTTGTGTTCCAATGGCTTGAAAGAGTGAAGTACAAAACTTTGAGGTAAATTTTGCATCCATGTCACTAACAATTCTCTTAGGTAGACCATGAAGTCTAAATATCTTCCTTTACAAAGATTCGGCTAATATCAGAGGTAGTGAAGGTAGACTTTATAGTCATCAAGTGGCTACCTTAGTAAGCATATCAACAACAAAAAATATTGAATCATAGCCTCCAACACAGGGTAATCTTGTGATAAAGTCCATATTGATACACTCCCATTTCATTTGAGTTATATCAAGAGGTTGAAGTTGTCCAGGTAGTTTTGGTTCTTTCAGCATTAATCTGTTGGCAAGAGACATTGCTTCACATAGCAAAGAACATCCCCCTTCATTCCTGGCCAAAAGAAGCTTCTTCTAATAGCATTTAAGGTCTTTGCATACCCAGGGTGACTTGAAGCTGGGCTATCATGAGCATCAAATAGGATTGCATTCTTCAGTGTTGGGTCCTTAGGTACACAAAGCCTTTGTCAAAAATAAAGACATCCCTCTTGAGCAGAGTCATCCTTTAACAATATGTTCTTTGTCGCAGGTGTTATGCCTTATTGAATTTGCAAGGATAGCTGCTGATAATCTGGGTCTTTCAAGGCTGCTTCCTTAATTCTTTTCCACTTAGGATTATTAGGTATAGAGTTGGCACTAAGGAAATATTTGCAACTAGGTCCATCATCAACTACATTATCCTTCCCCAGTCTAAAATTTATGTCAAAGTTGTATTCCTGAAGAAGTTCAATCCATATTCTTTGCCTCATGTTGAGATTGGGTTGTGTAAAGATCCATTCCAAGCTTTTCTGATCAGTGACTAGCTGAAATTTGAGACTGAGAAGATAATGTCTCCATAGCTTTAATGCATGGACAATTGCTAAGAGCTCCAAGTCATGGGTCGGGTAATTCTTTTGATGCTCTATGAGCTTTCAAGAAGTATAGGCTACAAGCCTACCCTCTTGAGTAAGGACTCCCCCTAAAAGCGAGTTTGCTAGCATATGCTATAACTTCAAACTCCTCGGCTGAAAGGGATGATACTAGGTATCCTTTTAACTTTGCAAAATTGGCCTCGTGTTCTAGTCTCCATTCGATCCTCGTTCCTTTATTTAGTAAATTTGTTAAAGGTGCTGCAATGAGAGCATAATCCTTGACAAATATCCTACACCATCCTGTGATTCCAAGAAATCTCCTTATTTCCCTGATAGAAGTAGGTTGAGGCTATTCTACAATGTCCTTAACTTTATCTGGGTTGACTAAGATACCTTTATAAGATATAACAAAGACAAGATATCTCATTTGGGAAGAACAAAAGGTACATTTACTCTTCTTAGCATAAAGTTGATGTTGTCGTAAGAGTTGTAATACTTTACAAACGTGCTCTTCATGATCTGCCTCATCTTAAGAATAGATCAAGATGTCGTCAAAGAAAACCAAGATACAATCATCTAGGTAAGTTCTAAAGGATCCTACATTATTTGATTGAAGCTTGCAAGAGCATTAGTAAGACCAAAAGACATTATTGTGAACTCATATTGTCCATACCTAGTATTGAAAGCCGTCTTTGGAATGTCTGATTCTTTGATCCTTATCTGATAATACCCAAAGAAAAGATCAATCTTTGTGAAGATCTTAGCCCCGTGTAGCCTATCCAATAGCTCATCAATCCTAGGAATGGGGTACTTGCTCTTAACAATAACTTGATTAAGCCCGCGATAGTCTATGCAAAGTCGTAAAGATCCATCCTTCTTCTTTTGGAAAAGGACTGGAGCACCCCAAGGAAAGGTACTTCGTTGGATAAATCCTTGTTCAATAAGCTGCCTAAGTTGCTCTTTGAGTTCCATTGCTTTAGGGAGTGCCATTTTATATGGTCTCTTTGAGACGGGTTCACAACTAGGGATAGTCTCAATGTTGTGATCAATTTCTCTAGGTGGTGGAAGACTTGTAAGATCCTCAGGGAACACATCTATATACCCTCTCAACCAGTCAAGTTGAAAGTTTGAATCTGTGTCTTCTACCTTGTTAAGTTTAACTGCATAGATCTATTGACCCTTTCATAAACCCTTAAGAAGTCTACTAGCTTTGACTAAGTGATCTTTAGGTTTCCCAATTTTCCCTTGAAGTAGAACTTCATTCCCTAATTTATCTGTAAAGGTAAAATTACCTTGTGCACAATGAGTATGATCTTGGTTTTGCTTCAACTAGTCCATTCCCAATATCCCATCGTATATTCCTAGAGGTAAAGAAAGAAAGTGAGCAGAAGTAGGGTATCCCCCTCATTCAAATTCTACATGTCCTATTGTATGTTGAGTTAAGATTTCCTTTCCGTTCGCTAGTTCTACAATTAGCCTTTGAGTAGGATATTGGTCTACTTTTAGCTTCCTCATGCATTTAGGAGAGAGAAATGAGTGTGTGATTCCACAATCAATTAAGAATTTGATTTGTTCACCTTGGTAAGATCTTGGTGCTTGAATAATTGTACATTGTTGGCGAGCATTAGGGTTGTCAATAGCAGCATGTAAAGCTGCTCTCTCCTCAGCTTGGTCTCCTACCGTTGTCTCTTCCATAATAATGGCATGAGTTTGAGCCATCAATCCTCTTACACAAACTCTTCCTGTATTCCTCCCTCCAAGACACACAGGTTGGCCTCTACCATTTGGTGCTATAGGAATGGCATTTGCAGTTGTTGCTACATTTCTTCTAGGACAATGAATCCTGTAATGACCCAACTCATTACACTAATCAAAGAAACAAACATTTGGATGTTGCTCCAATTGTTTGGCTTGTCCCTTTGGTTTCTAAAGTTTCCTCTTCCTTGGTTCCTAGCCATCTCTTTAGCAAGAGGTGTTTCCCTTCAGAGAGCATCTTAAAGTGATGTGGGTCACATTGCTTCAAGAAGGGTATCCAAGGGATGATTCAATCCATGACAGAATCGTGCTACTTGTTGCTCAATGGAAATTTTTGGGGCTTATCTTTGCAAGGTTACAAATTTGAAGTAGAACTTTGCCACCGATAAGGAAAGCTATTTTAGAGCAAAGAACTCATTCATTTTGGCATCTCGATGAGAGGGTGGAAGATATCGTGTTGTAACCGCTTCTTTAATATCCTACCAAGTCTGAGAAGATCCTGAAACACCCAAGTCCTTGAAATGTTGTTTCCACCATATTTTTGCATCACCAGTAAGACAAAACATTGCAAGCATAGTTTGGTTTACAGATTGGGTCCTTGCATCTTTGAAATAGTCTTCCCTTGCCTCAATCTAGGCTTCAACACCGCGTCGACATGGGTTCCCTCGCCTTTGAATGTGGGTGGTTGGGCTTGTTTTAGGAGAATGTTTTTCTCATGTACGCGTGTAAAAAGTATTTGACGGTACCTAAGCAATAGTATGCTTGTAAATGGTTTGATTAAAACTTAACACAATACCAAGTGCATTAAACTTCCACAACTTAAGACAAAATTTGACAAGTAGATCACATATTAAATTCAAGATGTCATAACTTTATTTATATCAAGATATGTACAAAGTTGAGGTCTCATCAAGAAGCTACATGAGCATCTATTTATTCTATTATGATGTATACAAAGGTTAACTCTGCTAAAAAGCTATATGATTCTTAGAGCTGGATTTCCAGGGACATAGTGGTACAATCAATACATATTTGCGGATAAGTTTTTACAATCCACTATTTTGTCTATGTAGTAGCTTCTATATACATCTTTGTGGGGCTCATAGAATACAAGAATCTCATTTTGAGAAAAGATACCAGGGACAGAAATGGGTTTGCTCCTATAAGTAGGGATCACTTTCACATTCCCATCCGCTATAGATTCCTGTAGATGGAGGAGAGAAAATCCTCCATCAAAATCTTCATCATGTTGCATCAAAAAGCAACATTTGAAGAGCGAGAGGCCTCTGAATACATTATCTCAAAGGTTTTGAACTTGCAATACTCAGTGTCGGCATCTCCCTGAAACATCGATGCTGGTAAGTTCTTAAACTTAAGTCTCTAATTTATATTTCCAAATTTTAAAACAACAATGATTATTTCTAGTTTTCTAACCTAGGCTCTGATACCACGTGTGAGGTCCCCACCCTGTTACCATATCCATTTGACAAAATGAGGGTACCTGATAAGTCGCTAGGCCCTAATCAATTGAGAAAAGCATAGTCAAATAGACAAAATTTCTAATGGACAGACTCTCGTCATGAAGTAACTTGAGTCCGAGCTATTGAAAAGGGGTCCTAGCCCTGTCTTGCAGGGAAAGCATGAACTAACATAATAATTGGACGTTCTTAATTCTTTTTTTTTTCCGAGAAAAAGATCCTTCTATTAGTTACTGAAAACTGCCCATAGGGCTACATCCACCTCTACAAGAGAGGGCTACAACAAGCATGATGGGGAGACTCTCCCAATGAAAAAAAATAGCATATATACAATGAGGATAAATCAAGAAATGGGAGGAGGAAAGAGCCACACAGGTGGACAGTAGTGCCACCTGAGAACCCTCTAGACTATGTTGTAGAAAGGCCCAGGGCGCTAGAGTCGAAGGAAAGCCTCGCGGCGCTCCCGCATGCGGTCGAAGCTGCCCTGTAGTCCCTCAAGCTGTCCTCTGAGAGTATGGATCAGCTCTAGCCAAAAGTCACGAACAGTCTCTGCTGGTGGCACAGGGCGACCTCAAAGATGCAGAAACAGCGGGCCCGCCAGATGAACCAGAGAGCTAGGCCACTGATGAGCTCCCAACACTCCTCTCTCTCACTGCACCACTCCTGTGGAGTAAGCTCTGTAGCAGGCTCGAGTGTAGGTCGCCCCCCCTGCATCACTATCATCCTGTTGGTGGAAGATAGCTCAAACTGTAGTGCCGGGCCTGTGAGGGTGGACCAAGCCGCTGACCCCCAAGTGTACTGTCGAGCCGTGGAGAGGGCAGGCATCAGCCGAAGAACTCGTAGCCACACCTGCTGGGCCGAGGGACAGTCCCAAAGACAGTGACGCTGTCTCTCCACCAACTGGTCACAGGCTACACATGCGGCCGAGAGACCACTATGCACAAGCCAGCTCCCTACTTCTGTGGCTCTGTGTGTAACCAGCCACTGGAACAAAGTGACGCGCCTCGGCTGTCTGGAGTCCCACAGCCTCTGCCAAAAAGCTGCCAAGAACTCGACTGTGAGGCCCTCCTCCTGCCAATGACGTGCTGCAGCGGGGCGGGCCTCTCTCTGTGCTGCAAGTATGTAACGTCCAAGCCGAACAGTGTAATGAAAGAAGGGGACTCCTGGGTGGTCTGCAGAAAAGAAAGGGTCTCTCCATAGCCACTCACCAGGATCCCACTGTACTCGTGCCAGTGGACAACACTCCCAAGCCCATAGCCTCTAGTGTCCGGTCTCAAGAGCTGTTGGGTCAGGGTATGGGTCAGGGTCTATGACGCAAGTCCTCCCACAGATGCCCACAACTCGGATCCTCTGAAACAGCACTCTGCTACCTGTGGGGCCTCTACTGCAACTCGCTGTAAACGTCCCCCACCCTGAAGATCGAAGAACAGGGCTGGGACAGTCTCTGAGCAGGCCCTGACTGAAATGAGAACCTCCAGTCGTGTGAAGGCTCCCATCCACCGGGGTGCTATTGTCTCAAGAGGCGTGAGCCACTCAACTGGAACTGACTCTCAGAGGTCCTGACACATGCTCTGCACCCCTCTCATACCCTATAGCTGGGCACCCTGCACCTCCTCTGACAAACCTGTGAACTCTAGCCAGTCACCTAGAGAGCGTGCTGGACCTGCTGCCATGGGACCCCAAGAAACATGAGGCTGACTCCCAACCAAGTGGCCTCTCTGAGTGCTAACCATGGGATTCTAGACGAGGGGATGCCGTAGGCGGTCCTTTGTGCATGTCGGCTGTCTCTGCTCTAGGCCACGTCGTAGGAGCTCCCAAGATCGAAGCAGACTCACAGCGAATCGGTCCTCCAGTCTCCTGCTCAAACCAACTCGACGCAGCTCTGTAAAGATCCATCTGGTCGAAGGTTGCCAAGGGCCTCCTGACTGAGGCACCCTGGCACGAAGCCTCTGCAGCAAGAACTCCCTCCAGGGCTCCTCGCGTAGAAGAAGTCCTCTGACGACGAACTTCCCAAGAAGGGCTCTGCTCTGCTGTGCTGGATCAATGATCCCAAGCCCTCCCTAAGAACAAGGAAGTGTAATGACCGACCAAGCCACCTTGGCTCGGGCAATCTGAGTGTCACGACCTGACCAAAGGTAGTTCCTGGTCAGCCTCTCTACCTGGCTGATACAAGAACTTGAGAAAATCCAGCAAGAAGTGATGTACCACATAGTCGCCAACAACACCTGGTTGGCAACTACTACTCTACCAGCCAGCGAAAGTCGTGTTGAGCTCCAATGTAACAGCTTTCTCCTGATGGACAGGAGAAGAGGAGCAATCTGCTGCTCGGGGGACAAATCCAAACCAACCTGACAACCCAAGTACCGAACTGCAGTCCCTGGAGGAATCCACCTGAAACCCTCACCTGGAATCCAATCTGGCACAGGAGCACTGCCAACTCAGAAAGCCATTGTCTTTCTCCAGTTGATCAGTGCACCTAATGCACAGCAGAAGGTCGCCAAAGCCTGCTCACATCTGTGTAGATTGGCCTCCTGGCCCTCTAAGTACAAGGCTGAGTCGTCAGCAAACTGAGTGTCCAGAAGCTCATCTCCCCATATAGGGAGTGCAAGGCCCCTTAGACCAACCTGCTGTGACACCAAAAATCTGCTCATCGCCTCCCCATAGAATATAAAGAGAAAGGGGGCAAGAGGACAACCCTGTCTGACCGAACGTGTGAGCATGAAGCGCTCCCCTGTACCTCCTGCCAAAGGCACCTGACTGTGAGCCTGTCTGTACAAAGATGGCACCCCTCTGATCCAAGCATCTGAGAAGCCCATCCTGCGTAGAGTGCCCTCTAGAAATTCCCAGTCAACTCTATCGTATGCCTTCTCAAAATCGAGAAGAAGAATCACAAGGTCCTCCCCACGGAGCCGTGCCAGGGCAGAAGCCTCCCAGAAAGTGAAGATGTTGTCAAGGATACTGCGTTCCTTGACAAAACCTGTCTGAGTCCCATGTATAAGGCTCTCCAAAAGTGGCTGAATCCTCAAACTTAGAGCCTTGGCAAGAATTTTGTAGGCTGAGTTGAGGATGGTGATGGGGCGCCACTATCGAATCTCATCCAAAGAGCCACCCTCCTTTGGAATGAGGTAGATCAGGCCCTCACTCATGCTGTCCGGCATCACTCCTGTGTGCAGAATGTACTGAAAGGCACTACAAAGATCTAGGCCAAGTAGGTCCCAGTACTCCAAGAAGAAACTGGGAGTTATCCCATCCTCACCTGGACAGCTACCATGAGGTAGGGCCCTAAGAGCCGTGTGTAGCTCCTCAAGCTGAAGAGGGATCTCCAGCCTCTGGCGCATCTCCTCAGTCACAAGACAAGGCATCTGTGCCCAAACCTGCTCTCTACATGCATCCTGCCGCTCTGACTGAGGCTCAACTGACAGTAACTCACGGTAAAAGTCAGTAGCAATTGCACGCATATCCTCGGGCTCACAAACAACTGACCCATTGGGTCTCCTCAACTGATTGATCTTGGCATGCGAGTGCCGAGGTCCCACTGTCTCAAAAAAAACACCTGTCACTCTGTCACCCACATGAGTCCACTGAGATGCCTGTCGGTGATAGGCAAACTCATGACGCCTCTCCTCTGTGCAAGCAAGCTCCTGTCGAGCCTTCTGTAACTTCTCCTCCAACCATGGACTGTCTGGATGCTGCTCCTGCATCCTCTGTAGTGAAGCAATGCCTCGTCTGAGACATTGCTCCTCCTCTCTCGCTGCAGCCCGTCGAACGAGAGACTCCTGGAGAAAAAAGTGGCTAAGCTGAGCTAGGCCTAAGGCCACTTTGTCTGCAGGTAGAGCGTGGCTCTCCATGCCCTCGGATGTTCTTAATTCTCACCATTCAAAAGAGAGAATCCCGAATTGCCTTATCCCCCATAATTGTAAGGGGCATATACAGTTGGGACTTCTCAACTCTTGGCACAATGAGTCTCTAGTTTTGCTTCTTCAATCAATGAGGAGTGGAGAGTTTCTTGACTAATCGAGACCACCCATCCTTGACTGAAACCTCAGCCAGTCCCACTTTCCACCCCCACACTCACACTTTGTTTTGCTTGTTTTCTAATTACTACAACATGATTATTCATACACAAAGTTCCTTTTTATGATTTCCATCACAAGTTTGTAAAGACATCCCTTCAACCATTATCAAATTGGTACAATAAAATCTTTTGTAGAAGAAAAACAACATACGAATCTTCTTCATTTAAATATCAAAAACCCCAAGAGTTCACTCCTCTTGGAAAGAGTTTATTGCTCTCGGTGTCTTTAATTGCCCATACAACTAAAGTGTCATGCAGTGTGGGTACAAATCCGTAGTGACTAACTTGCAACCTAGGCACCAAACCGCAAGTATTATCTTGTATTCTGGGCACCAACCCACAAGATAAGTGCAACCATATGCAATTCTTTAGCGCTCACTCCGCTAAGCTCTCCTCCCTGGATATCAAAGGGAATTTTGACTATATCAATATAGATTTTTTGAATGAAGAAGATGCGAGAGTTCTTCTACTAAGCAAACATTTCTTTACTATGAGCAAAAAAAGTGCTTTCCAAACAATCTTTCCCTATTAATACAACTTAAGAAAATTAACAAGTTCAATTGATGCGGTTTCAAATTGGGAATGACCCCATGTTTAGGTAGTTTTCCCCTTCCTATTTACTTATGATGCAGGGAACAAAAATAAAATTTCTACTTGTAAATGAGCAATACAACACTTTGTGGGATAAGTGGCACATCCTCATTCATCGGGGCATTTCCTTTGCCATTACCATCACTGGTTCCAGCTTTGTGATCGTGTGATCCACCATAGCGAGTTCTCTTCGGTGCCATTCCTACTACTAGATATGTAACTTAACTTGAGAAGTTGTATGCTAAAGTATAAGAATACAATGGAAGCAGGGTAAATAATTATAAGTATTTTAATTCCAAAACATTTATGGTTACTCTACACATCAACTCAAAAAAAAAAGCTTTCTTGATCTTGCCATCATCTTATGATACCATGCGTCATAACCCATACACTAATTACATGATTAATCATTTATATATACTTGCAAGAACAATCCATCATTTTAGTTGGACCATTTCTTGAATATGGCTAGCTAATACATGCAAACATTAGGTTACAATGGTGAATAATTGTGCATGCAATCAACACAATTGATTATGTAATCGAGCAGTGAGACCTTCATTACTTTATAAGGTAGAGAATTTACCATAAAGTAGGTGTATTGATGGTTGATATACAATTGAGGATATGGAAATAAGAGTAAAGAATTTGATAATAGAGTAGCAATTGGAAGGATTCCAATTGAATAATAATATGGCAGCAATTGGAATCCTGCTCGAACGGATTCCACATGTCTTCACTTTTGCAACACCTTCACTTGTGAAATATATGAGCCTTACCTTTCTCCTACTAGTATGATGCCACCTACTCTGGATGAAGTAGCACCTTCATTGGTGCTATGTGGATTTCCTTTCAACAACCCCTAACTAACAATATCATCATGAATTCTTCTACCAATATCAGAATCTTGTGTAATTCCACATGCCTCAAGGTGCAAGAGTATGTGATTGCATTTAGAGAATGTCCTCTCTGCATCTTTTGAAAATAACCTATAGCTTCCTGACCATTGCCTTCAAGATGTAAGCATATGTGTTTGTATTTGGAGAGGCACCCTTGCTTCACATCTATTGAAAATAGCGAACCCTGCCCATGTACTCGCAATCACTACATTCCAAGAGAAAACATCCCAGACAAGAAGCTCCTCAAGCACTTTTTGTGCTTATGAAGTGCACCACATTTGGAATAAATGTCGACCAAGGCAATGCTAAGTATGACGTTTTGTTTCAACAAACCTTTATTAGCATTATCATCATGAATTATTTTTCCCATATTAGCATTTTTTGTGATGCCACAATATGTCTTCAAGGTGCAATTGTGTGTACATGATTGCATTTGGAGAGATGCCTTCTGTCTGCATCTGTTGAAAACAACCAAAAGATTCTTGACCCTGATCATGACGCAATTGAACATATCCTGCACTCAATACACTCCATGAGACAACATTGCATATATGAAGCTTATCAAGGACTGTTGAGCTAATGAAAAAACGAATTGTTCTATTCCCCTCCATGTTTTTGTGTGTGGTGGATATTTCTACTTTCTTGGCACTACTCTGTGTTCATGAAACCAAGATACGTTGACCTCTTCAACCATATTCTGGTGCAACTCTACACCACAATTGACCATCACCATCTTGCTTGTCCTCACTTCGCATCCTGAGCCACGCCTCTGGTCATAAGTATGTCTTTTGACATGTTCCTCTCCATCAACAAAGTAACCACTCCCTCTTCCATGACCACCACTACAATCTCCCTCCCGTGAAAACCTACCTTCCCCATCATCTCATGGTACTGGGAATTCACCATTTTGCATTGCATTACCATTAGCATAGCCTTCTGTGTCACCTTTGTACTCACCACTATTTTGATAATTTTGGCTACAATAGTCATTGCGATCACCCCCATTTTCTCATCCGGGCCTGTTGTAACCACCTTCTAAACCCCCATCATGGTTTCCAACCTTACCCCTACTTCCTCCACGACCACAACCTCATCCTCGGTCACCATCAGTAGCCCATGACTCCCTCACATTTTGACCAGGAGGAGGTGGCTTGGTGGGATGCTGATAGGAGTGGTAGCATACAACGAGGAAGGAGACTTCTTTACCTCTTTCTAAGCAGAATCAGCTCAAACATGCATGATCAAAATGGAAGAATCATCATTGTCATCCTAGTAGTAATGAAAACCTGTTCAAAGGTGCCATCACCTTGATCATCAAAAGATACACCCACACACACAAATATGTGACACTAACCAAGAGTAGAGGCTCAAAGTTTCCCCCACCCTCCTTCTCTCTCTCTCTCTCTCTCTCTCTCTCTCTCTCTCTCTCTCTCTCTCTCTCTCTCTCTCTCTCTCTCTCTCTCTCCGCTGTGTCGCTCATCAAATGGAGGAAAAGAGGACACATGTTTGAGGGACGGATCCAAAATCCCTCTTCACTTTATAGATAGTATAGGTTTGTCAGACTTTTTTTGTATACATTTTATTGAATGAGTCAGACTTTTTTTGGTACTCAGATAATTTAGCCAATCTATCACTTTGTAACTTTTTTGGTCTCATAGGTGATTTCAGCCTTTTTGAAGACATTAATGTATCCTACCATTTCATTCCATCTCTCTCTCTCTCTCTCTCTCTCTCTCTCTCTCTCTCTCTCTCTCTCTCTCTCTCTCTCTCTTGCTCTCCGCCTTTTTAAAGACACTCGCAAGGAGGAGTGGGGAACACACTTGAAACATACACAGATTGCCTCTCTATACCTCATCGTATTCATAGAACCCCTACCGTCTTGAAAACATCTTCAACACTTCACACTTCCTCTAGTAAACCACTACCTGCACATGAACCAATGCATCCACATGCTCATCATGAGCAAACCCGCACTTGGTTGCACACTGCCAACACCACAAACTCACTCATCCTGAGAATAGCCACCCACACACATTTTGAAGCTCATTTCAAACCACAAACCTCTATTGCACACAACACCTCTCTACACACAAAATGGCCCGGGGGGCACACCTCCTCACACACCACTACAAGAGGCTATTCATATTAGCGACGCTCACACAGCGACGCTCAAAAAAAAATTTCCCGGCGTTGCTATGAGCGTCACAAATTTACAAGTAAATTTGCGATGCTCATAGTGACGCTCATAGCGACGCCGGCTGGGCTAAAAAAATAACAGAGAGCGCCCAAAAACTCAGATCTCAGATCTGAGTTTTTTGGCGCCCTCAAGCAAGGAGAAGGTAACGCTCTCCCTCTCTCTCTCTCTCTCTCTCTCTCTCTCTCTCTCTCTCTCTTTCTTCTCCACACACACACACACACGAGGAGAGGAAGGAGAGCCAGGTATGCTCCTTCCCTCTCCTCACTCTCATGTTCCCTTCCCCTCTTTCTCTCTCCCTCTCTCTCTCTCTCTCACACACACACACACACACACACACACACACACACATAGTGTTTTTGAGAGAGAGAGAGAGAGAGAGAGAGAGAGAGAGAGAGAGAGAGTACAAACATAAACAAAAACGCACACACACATACATAAACAAAGAATGCACACACACATTGAGAGAGGAAAAGAGAGAGAGAGCATGCATAAACAAAAAACCACACATTGAGAGAGGAAAAGAGAGAGAGAACATGCATAAACAAAAAACCGAACATTGAGAGAGGAAAAGAGAGAGAAAACATGCATAAACAAAAAACTGCACATAGATTGAGAGAGAAAGAGAGAGAAACTAATTTAACGTCGTAGGAAACTAATTAAAATTAAAAGACCTAAAGATCTAGCCGACGAGGAGTTGAACTCAAGACCTATTATTCAAGAGGGAAATGGCATAACCAATCTATCATACTTGGCATGGGTGATAGAAAGGTTATACCATTTATCTCTTTTTATTGGCACACACATCCACACACGCGCACACACACAAGAAGAAGAGAGTTATAACGTCGTAGGAAACTATCCTAAAAGACGTTAAAGATTAGGTTAGATGTAGACTTACGTTAAATTAGATTTAGGTTTATTTTTAGTTAGATTTACGTTTATTTACGCTAGATTTAGATTTTCGTTATATTAGATTAGATTTAGGTCTCCATAGACTGCGATGCCTGCATGAAGCGGGTGAAGAAAGCCCTCAATGGAAGATAGGGTATTGCTGCCTTCACTCATGGTGGGTCCGTCGATCCAAAAGTACTGGTGAAATTTCTTCAGAAGATAGGGAAGAAGGTGGATCTTCAGGGCGGCAAGAGTCACTACATCCCCGACAATGACCATCTAGACAACCTCTAGTCATTCAACAGCAACTTCAAAGTTAGTAACAAGAGCAAGGACGGTCCAAAGGGCCAATTGCTGTCGTCAGATGTGGATGGAGATGAGGCAGCGTCACCGCCGGAAGTTAACTCTCACATCTTTAGTGATGAGAATGCCAACTCTTGCCGAGTTATGTGAAAAATTATGTGTTAAATCATTTTTAAGGTTCTTATAATCCCTGTTAGTTTAGTTCTTTGTTTTTAATATAACATAATTTACGTTAGATTTAGATTTATGTTATATTAGATTAGACTTAGGTTTATTTAGGTTTACCCACACACACACACACACACACACACAAGAAGAAGAGAGTTTTAACGTCGTAGGAAACTATCCCAAAAGACGTTAAAGATTAGGTTAGATGTAGACTTACGTTAAATTAGATTTAGGTTTATTTTTAGTTAGATTTATGTTTATTTAGATTTATGCTTATTTACGTTAGATCGAGTCCACGCAAGAATTACTTACGGTTTAGGGTTTAGAGTTAGACGAACAGTGAAAAGATCTACTGTGAAAAGATGTTAAGATGCTGTGAAGTGCTACAGCTAGAGAAGAGGCAAAGGGGTTTTGTCCACTACATGCAGTATCATGTAGACGTGGGTCTGTAGATTTCTTGTACCCACAAATATAGGTATTGACCAATAAAGACGAGATTATAACCCGGTGGTTCTGATCTCCGTGCACCTCTAGACCGAGGTGTGCGGGGATTGGACATGACTAGAGAATGTGAGGTAGAGAGAGAGAGAGAGAGAGAGAGAGAGAGAGAGAGAGAGAGAGAGAGAGAGAGAGAGAGAGAGAGAGAGAGAGAGAGAGAGAGAGAGAGAGATAAGACGAAGAATGCCAATAGAATATTAAATTTGTTGTCCAGGTTATAAGATTTTTATCCTCATTATGAGTAGTGACGAGGATGTGGGACCGTCCAACCGAAACACCTATCTCTCAACGAGGGTCTTATGTCCTTGTAATCAATGCAAGCATGCTGTGCGACGGACAAGACGTGTTTCTTTGCAGCACATTCGCGAATTTGGCGAGTTCGATCCATCTATTATAGATCGAGTTGTTGCTAATTATAACTCGTCGGACTCTGACGCTGGCCAACAAGCAGCAATCTTGCAACCCAATAGACGTGTTCGCAGGCGCTTTGGTCAAGCAGCATATGTGAGGCCACAAGATGTAGCCTCTGACAGCTCGGGGGATGATCATGCAGAGCACATTCCCAATGAGGCAATGTTTGAGCCCGAGATTGATGAAATGATCGAGACGATCATGGATTCAGAAAGGCTTATCTATGATGATATGAAAAGTGAAGCCAATACGCCATTGTATAATGGAGCACGTATGTCTAGATTGAAAGCACTCCTGGTTCTTCTCAACATGCAGGCAAGAAAGATTTTTCGAAACTTGGGAATGGATTACAATTCTATCCATGCTTGTCCTAATGACTGCATTCTTTTCAGAGGGGAATACATAGACATGGAGAAGTGTCCGAAATGTGATTCCGAAAGATATCAAGTAGATCTCCACGGGACAAAAATTCCACAAAAGGTTTTGCGAAATTTTCCTCTGCTTCCTCGCATCAAGCATTTCTTCAAATGTAAGTCCATGGCCGCCCTAGCATCATGGCATGAGGAGAGTAAATCTTCGGATGGTGTGCTACGAATTCCTGCAGATTGCGTAGCCTGGAAACATATAGATGGAACATGGTCGGATTTTTCCAGGGAAGCTCGAAATTTGCGCTTAGGCCTGGCTATGGATGGCGTTAATCCATTTGGTCAAAGATCAACATCTTACAGTGTATGGCCCGTTGTCATCGTCAACTACAACATTCCCCCATGGTTGACTACGAAGAAGGGGCACCTATGGCTAAGCTTGATTGTGCCAGGGCGATATAAAGTGGAGAATATGGATGTGTATCTTCGTCCACTATTGGAAGAGCTACAACAATTGTGGATTGGCATAGAGGTGGTGGATATGAGCCGGTACACAGGACGACGGAATGCTTTGATCAGAGGCATTCTAATGTGGACCATGCATGACTATCCCGGGCTAACAGAATGCTCAGGTTATCTATTGACACTCCTCACTCAGACACTGTAAATCTTGTTTTTTCCCATAGTTGATCTATTATCATGTGTATACATGCAGGGCTTCAAACAAGCGGATACAGAGCATGTGTCACATGTGGACCTAGACTGAATGCACGTAGGGCGCTCTCACTGAAGAAGCAAATCTACGAAGGTCATCAAGCGTATCTTCCAGAGAATCATGTGTTACGCGACGGCTTTTTGGGAAGAGAGCCACCAAGGATGTCTGCACAAGCATGGTTAGAGCAGAAGGAGATGTGCGATGACGGATTGCCTCCAGGGATGAAGAGACTATCTCTATGGTACGAGTTACCATACTGGCCCCGACTCATGATCAATCACTTGCTCGATCCAATGCACATATTCAAGAATGTGGGTAATCTACTATGGGACCATCTGACCGGCAAGAAAGATACTTTGGGAGCCAGAGTTGACCTTAGAAATGTGGATCGTATGGAGAAATATTGGCCGCAAACAGCGTCTGATGGATCGATAAAACTCCCTAAAGCACCATGGATTTTCATAGGAGCCCAAGAACGCAAAGTAAAAGAGAGCATTCGATCTTTGCGGACCCCCACTGGCGTAATGCACTCGCTCCGAACGTGTTTTACTAAAGAAGGAAAGCTTACCGGTTTGAAGTCACACGATTGGCATAAAATGTGTCAGGTACGTTCATAGTGGACTTTAATATCATTGCATAAAATGTGGACTTTGATATCATTGCTACACATACTTTACAGTTTATTTTACCGGTTGCCATTGAGGGATGTTTGTCTCTCGACATCCGTAACACAATCTACAAACTTGCAAAGCATCTCCCTCTCCATCCGCATCTCCCTCTCCATTGAGCGCGTTCCTACTCCATCCGCATCTCCCTCTCTTTCGGAGCATTCGGCGCGCTCCGAAGCTTCGGCGTCAACGAGACGATCTTCACACTCGGCTAGACACCGGCGCTCTAGTGGTGGTGGTGGCGGTTGTTGTGGGGATTCCGCCGCCGATGCCTCCACACCGCCTCATGTTCGACGAGGCTCTTTACCCTCCCCTTCTTTGCCCGCCCCCACACCAGCCAGAGCATCGCCATCTACGCCAGGTTTTGCACGGCTGACTGTTCCTAGCAGCTACACACCTCTACCTACTCCGCCAGGAGCCCAGACGCCGGTGGAGACACTCCTCGCTTCGGGGCCCAGACGCCGGTGGAGACACCTGACGTCCGTACCCCCATCGACACGCCGCTAGAGACCCCTGCTGGGACACCCAGGTTCACGCGTCACCGGCCAGAGGGCTTGCCTTACTCCGTCGACTTCAGCGGCGGCATCATCATGGATGATGACGGCAAGAAGGTGATCTCGCGCATGTGTGGTCTTTGCTCTCAGCTGTTTAGACACTACATACTAAACAAATGGAGTGAAGTACCAAGTGATTTAAAAAACAGAGTCATCACCATACTTCATGATGAGTTTCCCGTTCCAACACGGGATCAGCGCTTCAATGAAGACCTGATGAAGATTCGAATGCGCGAATACTGCAAACACAAGCGTTCCGAAGTGCAAAAAGAAATCAAGCATGGGTGGAACAGGTCAGATTGGCTGGCCAAAGAAGATTGAAAGAATGCGAAGAAAGCAGCGCGCGAGAATCCCGACAAGTGGAAGCAACAAAAGGATGCAGCCAGAGTGCGAGTAGAGGCAGGGAGCTCGCACCACTTGGGGAGCGGTGGATGGGCATCATTTGAGGCCGATTTTGTAAGTGTTTTCGCATTGCTCTTTATGTTCGATAGTTTAGGGTTTATGAGTTTTTTAATTCTAACATAATGAAATCTTTGTATGTTTTGACAGTGGTCGATGACAGGGCGTGATCCCACACTGTACGAGCGCGAGTACGCAGGCAGGAAGGGCTTAAACGCCCTGATGGACATTCTCAGTTCTCGCGGCGGCATGGTTAGTATTAGGGTTTACTCTTTTCTATTTTTTGTATTGTTTTATAAATGTCGTTATATGTTTATACTTACTGAAAGCTGTCTTATTGTCTTTTTTTGCAAAATCCGACAGATACGCTGCTTGGACGCGATGAGACGTCTGACTAGACGACGTCAGTTTAGCCGTAGCTAGATAGCATTAGTTTAGGGTTTCTCATAGCTTATGTATCATGAGACGGATTTCATACGTCTTTTTGAACCATGTATATTATTACATTTGTCACCGCAGTTCATTTATCCAATCAATTCTTTATGCCTATGATGTTGTACAATTGTCATTATTACATTTGCCAATCAATTCATTTTGCCTATGATGTGTACAATTGTTAATTTTACGCTTGTCAATTTTGCAAACAATGCGTCTTGTGGGTGACTATTTTGGGTCTATTATCTACCCTTGCACTTTTTTAAAAAGTGAATCAAGTATAATATGGTTGATGGGTGGCAGGGCATTCAATGCCCTGTCACCCAAAAAAAATTCTCTCGGGCGTCGCTATAACCGTCGCTATTTATGGCTCTGTAGCGTCGCTATGAGCGTCGCTATAGACTTCTGTGTCACCGTCGCTATAACCGTGGCTATGAGCGTCTCTATATAGAGACGCTTATAGCGATGCATATAGCGACACCTATAGCGACGCTCTCGTAGCGACGCTATTAGCGACGCCGGGGGTTATAAAAACCCAGTGTATTTCCGTCGCTAACAGCGTCACAAGAGCACACCAACACCACTACACAAAAGCAAAAGAAGTAGGTAAGGGGGCAAGTGGAAATGATGCTTGAGAAATGGATATGGAAGCTTGATCACACACAAACAACATCACACATATGCTCTCTTACAAGTGAAAACACACCCACCTCGTTTCCCGAAAAAAATAGTCTTACCCTCTTTCCTTAGGCTCTGCAGATACACACCTTTGCATAAAGGAACCCAACCAAAACACTCTCTCTTGGATCCCTACATATGGGCAAGCAAAAATCCCACAAAATGTTCATAAAATGCCCCTTATAGGAGGGGGGGTCCATCCATTTTAGGTAGATGCTTTCCCATTGGTCCACTTGGTAGCCTGATTTGGTAACTTTGAAATGGTGGTGCCCTTTTAGCTTCAAATATTTCGTTGCTTCTCTTTAATTTGGGTAGGGAGTGCTAGTGATGTTGCTAGTGCCTCTTAGGGATTGTTAAGGGCTCACATTTCTCTGTGTGTGTGTGTGTGTGTGTGTGTGTTTCTCTCTCTCCCCCCCCCATGAACCACCTCTTTGACTCACCTGTTCCCCTCCCTTGGGATTGGCGAGGTTTCTTTGGGGGGGGGGGGGGGGGATGCTTTGCCATCAACTTTAAAACAAGGAGCCCCTCTTGGGCCTGTGTGAATGAGGCCTAATGGACTCTCATAAATCTACTATCACAATGGCTGTTGATCATCCATAAATGATTAGGCGGTCCGGGGCGAGCAGGAAGAGAAGTGACCTCTAAACACTCCTCAAGGGTCTTGTGCTGCTCAATTGGGCTGAGGCAAATCCAAGCACACAAGACAACTACAAACCCACATCCAAACCCAACAAAAGAAAGGGGCACCACCTAGTTATGGATGCAAACTAGCATGCAAATAGTATGTAGTGAAACATGCAAAGAGAGGAATGCAAAATTGCCACACAAACACACAACAAACATAGTTCTTCACAACCGTAGGGATTTGAAAGAGAGTAAGATACAGAGTACAATTCAACTTGAACAACTAGATCCTGACCTAAAAGTTTAGATGCTTCCAAGCTTAGAAAAATTAGAGAGATAACACAAGGCTTGATCTTATTGCCATTATACCATTGTCTTAGGGTTACAAGAGCCCTAGGGTTACAAGAGCCCTCTTATTATACCATTGTCTTAGGGTTACAAGAGCCCTCTCATTGTATCACCCTCTTACAATTAGTCCTAGGCAAACAATTCAACAAGCCCCTTAAAACCACAAATCATGCAAGGACACAAATAATCTTGAGAACAAGTTCACCTTATATAAGCCATTGACCCAACTTGCCGAGTTGAATCTGGAGAGAAGAGACGTAGCCATTGTACACAATTTCACCCCAAACTATAAATCTTATTTATGAGCAAGTAGAAGCTACAAATGTGATGGAGAGTAGGGCATCACTCAATTCCTCTCAATAGCCTCAAAGCATCTCTATGCACATATGAGGATAATGTGATCGAGAGCTCTCAATGCTCACAATCTCCTCACACAACTAGGGTTGGAGAGTGCTATGTTATGTGTGAAATGGATCCATTTTTAAGAAGAGAAGGGCTCTAATTATAGGTTTTTGGAACCCTCAATTAGGATTAAGTCTAATCAATTTTACTAAGAGAAACACGGATTATGCTTTTTTTGAATTTCAGATGAGAGTGGTTCTCTCTTATCCTTTGAGTCACATGAATGTGGGCTCAAGGAGAGAGAATATTTGAGTTTGAAACCCGGGGGGTTCACTATGTGTAAAACTACCATATCACGTGCGTTCAAGAAATGTTTGTAAAACCCCTTGTCTGTGAATTTTGTTAAGAATATGATGTACCCTTTTCTTTTAAAATCTGTAAGGTTTTTTCAAATTTGAAAAAATAATGCCCTTCTGTATATATATTTCTTCAAGTTTCAAGAACTTTAAATACCCTTTTGTTGAACTCACGTGATAGGTTACATTTTTATTAGGTGACCCTCCCCGGGGTTTGAAAGAAGAGAGGTTTGAGTGAATAACTTGGGAGTGCCTACTTTAGTGGATAGTAGAGGGTTCATTTTTTTACAACAAGGTTAGTGGTGAGTGTTAGTAATCACTAAGTTAGTGGTACAATTTACAATGGGTAGAATGAGTTTGATGGTAAAATGAGATGGTGAATGAAGTGGGAATACTTGAGATGGTGAAGCCTTGAAGAAGCTTGGACCTACCTTGTGTAGATTATCAAGAATGACTGCAAATCCTCTTCTTCTTCTTCTTCTTCCCCTTCTTTACTCTTCATTGTCGATGTCAATAACCAATTATAGGAATGAAGATTCAGTGAAGAGATTCCCAAATTTTGCAGAGGCTAAGCATGGACCACATGCTGAATTTTATGTACATAGAGAAGAGGTAAGATGAAATTATGATTTAGAGGTAAAAGAGAGAGACATAGACATGATGTGTATGCTTGTAAAGTTCATATGAGAGCTAATGGAGGTGAGAGGGGAGGTTAGTGGTGAAGAGGGTGAAAGAAACCATGGAAGATGTAGGTTGAGTGAGGGATAAAGAGGAATGAGAGTGTGTGTGTGTGTGTATGGAAGTGTGAATGAAAGTGAGAGAGGACTAGGGTGACTTGTGAGAAAAAAGTGGATAGGCTGGGGTCTACTATAAACTTGATGTCTCACTAATGGTAGCTCCAAAAATTATGAGAAAATTTGAGGTGGTTATAAACTTGTGGGTTACATTTTGCTTGGTTGGTCACTTCTTCAAATTTGGAGTGGAGATAGGTGCCAAAAATATCATCAAAAAATGTTGTTGTTTTCTCATTCCAAAAGTCTTTAGTGGCCCCCTCTGTTGAATTTGCACAATGCATCCAAGAGTGAGCCCCTCCATCAGTCATATAATGATTCAAAGAATCCTATTTATCTTTACACATGCATGGAGGAGGATCATTGGTGAATAAAGAAATATATACATGGTGAGACTAGTGTATGGTCTATTCATGGACTTTAGGTTAATGAACACATGGTGTTTGAATTATGAGTAGAAAATAAAAAATATATAAAAGAATTATGGATATAAAAAGAGATATTGGAATCATATGATATGATCCCTCTTGTGTATTGTTTTTGGTGAAAGAGCAGAAAGTATGCAAGTAAATGAAAATTATATAATAAAAGTGACTACGGGAGTAGAAAGCAATTTTTTGTTTTTGCAAGGGTGAGGATGGAAATGTGGGGGTGATTTGTATAAAAGATAAAAATATTTAACGAGATTAGAGGATGTACATATTGGAAAAAAATATACTTATGGTGCAAGAGGATGATATAAAGCATACATGTATCTAATAAAACAAACACCTAGGTATAAATATTTACAAGAATATCAAAAATTATAATAATGAAATATTTAGACACAAAAAGTCAATAATATATTTTTTATAAATTTTATTTAATTTTTTGGTTCAACTAACCTAGTGATTAGCTAATTGAGGGTTTTTGAGGAGATATGAGGAAAGTCCTCTAGCTCACATACTCCTATGTACAATATAAGAGTGAACATAAACATAGTATTAAGGTGATTTTGTTGGGTGAAGAGGCTTACTATGACATTATTTGAGAGCCAAAAAAAGGATATCATTTAGTCCTCCCCCAAGATGATGGTACATCCATGTACCATCAAAAGGCATCTTTTCCAATGAAAATGGCTCCAATATCTTGGTGATCTTTGTTGGCACACTGTTACGATCTTTGTTTTGTGTCCTATCATCATCTTTGCTAGAGCTGCACACATGTATCGATTTTTAATACTCACATGATAGTGTAGATCTTTGATCCTGCTTTTCTAGACCCGATGATAGAATGTGACTCAAGTAGGATTTTAGCCGATACCCATTCAACGTCTTAGAGTGTTCCTTTCCATCCAAATCCATGAGCTGATAGTAGCTTGAGTTGAAGGCTTTATTCACAATGTACGGACCTTGCCATCTAGCTTCAAACTTGGCATCAAAACAATTATCAAGTCGATTGTCATACCTTAGCATAAGATCTCCTTCCTTGATGCCTTTGTCCTTGAGTTTCTTGTCAAGCTTCTCCTTTGCTTGTGTATCTTTCCTCTTGTAAAACTCATAGGTTTCTCCTCTCTTCCACTCAAGTTCCAATAATGTAAGAATTCATGGTTCTTGGTCATCTTGTACCCCTTTGCCGCATTGTTTGGATGTTGAGTTTGATAGGCTGCAAAGCGTCTTGACCATAAACCAAGTGAAATGGCGTGAAGTATGTGGCCTCCTTGTATGTGCTTCGATATGCCCACAACACTCCATCCAAGAAGTCAACCCACAAATTTGTCTTATTCTTCACCATCTTTCTAATGATGCCTGCAATGACACCATTAGCCTTCTCCACCAAACCATTTGAATGTGGGTAGTAGGGTGTGCTATGAGGATGTAGAATGTGAAGCTCTTCACAAATTTCTGTGATTAAACCCTTCATGAACCCTGGACCATTATCACAAATAAATCCAAAGATATGCCAAATCTACAACATATGTGAGTGTAGAGAAACTTTCTCACCTTCCTCTCATTTACTTTTGCCACTCTTTGTGCTTGTACCCACCTAGTCATATTATCTACTATCACTAGAATGTAGAGCTTACAATTTTTAGTTTAAGGCATTGGACACATAGCATCAATGCCCCACTTTTCAAAGGGTCATTTGCAAGTAGAACTTGCATTGGACCATGCACCAACCTTTTGATTCCATTAACTTGAATTGGGATAGCTTTTGCACCAATGTTGAACATCCACATGTAAGCTTGTCCAAACATACCTTGCAAGAAAAATCTTTTTCACACTCTCTCCAATGCATTCATGACCCTACTAGCAAAGTAGATCGGTTGCATCCTAGTATTGTGGGGATCTTGTTGTAACAAAACTGCACCAATTGTTTCTTTCCCAACACTAGAGATGACAAAGAGTGTGTACTCCCAATAAGGAGGCATGAGTGTTGGTAGCTCTAAAAAAATGAATTTAATGTTACAAAAGTAATCCTTAAGCTCATTAGACCATGAAAATTCTACTTGTTGTGTCAACGTTTGCAAAGGATGAAGCAACTTTAAAGATAAAAGAATGAAACGTGACATATACTTGACCTTTTGATGAATGAGATAACCTCTTTGAGATTCTTAGGTGATGGGAGCTCAATAGGAGCCTTTAACTTTAAAGGATCCACCTCAATGCCTTTATAGGATACCTTATGACCAAGTAAGATCACTTCATATCCTCACCTATGTAGCATTTGTAGAGATTAAGCTGACCTCCCATGTCATAGAATTTTGGTAAACCTTTTTCTACCTTTTGTAGATGGAATGATTTTGAGTTGTAAATGCAAAAGTCATCAATAAAAACCCTAATGGACTTTTAAAAAAATGCTTGAAATACCATGTTCATGAAGTGTTGGAAAGTTGCAGGAGAATTTTTTAGGCCAAATGGCATGAATATAAAAGCATAACAACCCCAAGGAGTGATGAAGGTTGTTTTCCATATATCCTCTAATGCGATGCCTATTTGAAAGTAGCTTGAGTAGCCATCACACACAATGTATTTCTCATGAACAACTACCTCATTTAGTATCTAATCCTGAAATGGGAGGGAAAAGGTTCTCGCTTGGTTGCCTCATTGAGTGGCCTATGGTCCACACACACCCTTCACTTACCATTATTCTTGGAGTGACTACGACATGAGAGACCCACTTTAAGTTCTCCATTGGATAAATAAAATCTATTGCTAGAAGCTTTCTGACCTACTTGAGTAGAGCTTTCTCCTTGATGACTCCTAGCCTTTGTAATTTTTGTGCCTTAGGTGTGGCCTCCGGCTTTAACTTGATCTTGTGTTGAACAATACCTACTCCACACACGTCGATGTAGTCTTTAGCAAAAATCCTAGGAGACTTTCTTAGCACACATTCAAACTCCTCTCTTTATTCCTTTGTAAATGTGGTTGATAGCATACCTTCTAACATCCCTTCATCTTGCACACCTTGGTTATCTTGAGGACCTACCTCCTCCAAGGTTTGGCAAGAGGTCTCTTGGTTGCTTAGCTTAAACCTTACCCCCATAACTTTGATGGAAGACTCCTCTTCAATAATGATGTCTCTACTACCTTCCTCTGAGGTGCTATCATTCTAGTATTCCTCTATCTCACTTTGCGTTCTTCATGTAGCTCCTCTTGACGTTGATAATTCATGTTAATGACAACCTTCTTATGATTTTCCTTCTTGCAAATCAGATTTCCATTTTCTTAATCCTACAAAGCTTGCATTTTCATTAGGGATAGCCACTTCCCTTGGTCGACATAACATAAAAATTCATTGCCTTCTTAATACAAAAGGCCTACACAAATTTTTTTTTACAAATTTTTACATACCTAGCCTTGCTATTGTCTGCATTTTCACTTTGATTTTAGGTATCTCATGGCATGACTAGTTTTTGGATGAGTCCCTCTGTCATGATACAAATTTGTGCACCCTTGTCCACTAGACCTTTCCTATTCAATCTCCCTTTGATATAACAATCTAGCACATGCGTAATATCTTTATTCATTTCAACTTGTGAAAATTTTACAACATACACACTCTCTTTTACCTTTCTCCTAGTGCTAATTGCCTTTGTTAAATCCCTCCTAGCTTGTGGACATAATGCAAGAAAGTGAGGCCATGAGATATTAGGGCCTTTACCTCTCATGTCTTCCAATAGGTTGTATGGAGCCATACCATGTCCAAGAGAGAAGTCTTGGAGGTTGCTATGAAATCAAGTTCTCTTGGCTTCCTTTACTACAGATGGAAGTGCAATGTCCCTGCAAAACACTAAAAACAATATAATGAAAGCCAAAAAACCAACAAATCTGCATACCTGATGAATCATGTAGCACATAATCAACATCGTATGCGAACATAGAGAGACAAAAAGAGAGTGTGTGTGAGAGAGTATAAGCGAGAACATGGAGGTGCACCTCCTCGAGCAGAGTGCTACTTCGGCATTGCAAGAGAGGAGGGAGGAGAGCAGAAAAGAATAGCATAGACACTGGGTGCAATCTCCCCCCATGGAAGAGTGACCATTTCCCTCTTGCACATATTTACTTTATAGATTTCTTGAATGGTCAAAGTGAGTACAAACTGGCCGTTCGGTCATAAATGGCCAAAGCTCATAAAAGAGCACTTGAACAATAAAATGTACATAACATATATATCTGTTTGCATAGGTCGGTCAAGACTTTTCCACATGTCAGCTCCAATAAATAGTTAAAAATCAATTCCATTACATACCTCTTCGTTGGAAAGCAATTGTCATCAGTTTCACAGATAAAAATCTACAGACTGTATTGTTCAAAAAGAGTGATTAGAAATCTGAGTCAAAAATAGAACATAGTAAAAGAAACTTAATGAAACTAAACAACATTCCTTATGCCTGCTGTCATTCACATACTACCAATTCTAGCGTCCCATACCACTAGATTAAGCAGTATTTGTCATACCTTGATAAAGCAGGATATCGTTGGTCACACTCATATTCAATAATAAATTTGGATCAATCTCAACTTTTGTAGAACATAATCAATGTCATATGAGAACATAGAGAGACATAGAGAGAGAGAGAGAGTAAATGAGAACGTGCAGGTGTACCTCCTAGAGCAAAGTGCTACATCGGAACAACAAGAGAGGAGGGAGGAGAGGAGAGAAGAATAACACATATATTGAGTGCAATCTCCCCCCGTGCAAGAGTGACCATTTTCCTCTTGCACATATATAATTTATAGATTTCTTGAATGGTCAAAGTGAGTACAAACTGGCCGGCCGATCATAAATGGCCAAAGCTCATAAAAGAGCACTTGAATAATAAAATGTACATAGAATATATATCCGTTTGCATCGGCCTAGTTTGGTCAAGTCTTTTTCACCTATCAGCTGCAATAAATAGTAAAATATCAATTCCATTACATCCTTGATCTTCTTTGCCTTAAGTTTCTCGTTCATCATCGTCACTTTGTGACGTGACTCCTTCTTTCTCCTTACCTTTTCCACGGCCATGCTTAATTACATTTACACTATATTTCTTTCTAAATTGCAATATATTCTACACAGAATTTTAATATGCACATCAAATGATCTATGATAGTCAACAAGAGGTAGGATGATAGGGTTTGGTGACGTGAGAATTTCTCCTACATGAGCACCAAACATGAACACCATACACTGCTGAAAATGGATTTTTCTACTAATTGCAATGTTTATTCTAATGTGTGGAGTGAAATGGAAGGGAAAAAACTCTATTCTTGGGCCATTATCCATGGTCTATGCATGACCTAATGCTTAAAACAAAACAAAAATATAAACATCCAAACTAAGGTTGTACCTAATGAGAGGAAAAATAAAAGGATTTATTGAAGTGTTTATCTTGCTAACCTAAGAGGGCCCAAAATTGTACGAACTATTCGCTGAAATTGTAATTTAGTGCTAACAATGATATGCACCTTTTGCCTTGCAATGGGAATAAATGGATCATATAAGTTTTTGTGATTCATGAAATCTACTTGGTTATGCTAAAAGCTAAAAATTTATTGCAATATGCAACAAAAAAAGACACCAAGCCCTCCTCAATGTGGGTACCAAAATTGAGGTAGTCCGGTGCAAGAAACAAGAGAAGCAATCTCTAAATACTCATCAAGGCTATCGTGCTGCTCAATTGGGTTAGGGTGACTACAAACACACAAGACAAAAAAAAACCCACAACCAAAAAACCCAACAAACTAAAGGGGCACCACCTAGTTATGCATGCAAAATAGCACATGAATAGTATGTAGACAAACATGCAAAGAGTGAAATGAAAAATTGCCACACAAAAAACACACCAAACACAGTACTTCACAACCGTAGGGATTTGGAAGAGAGAGAGTAAGATACAAAGTACAATTCAACTTGAACAACTAGATCCTGGACTAAAAGATTAGATGATTCCAAGCTTAGAAAAATTAGAGAGACAACACAAGGCCTGATCTTATTACCATTATACCACTGTCTTACGGTTGCAGGAGCCCTCTCATCATATTACCCTCTTACAAGTAGTACTAGGAAAACAATTCAACAAGACCCTTACAACCACAAAGCATGAAAGGACACAAATAATCATGAAGACAAGTTCACCTTATACAAACCATTGAGCCAACTTGCCTAGTTGATTTGGAGAGAAGAGGCTTAGCCATTGTACACAATTTCAGTTCAAACTATCAATCCAATTTATGAGTAAGTGGAATCTACAAATGTGATGGAGAGTAGGGAATCACTCAATTCCTCTCAATAGCCTCAAAGCATCTCTATGCACATATGAGTATAATGTGATAGAGAGATCTCAATGCTCACAATATCCTCACACAACTAGCGTTGGAGAGTGCTATGGTATGTGTGCAATGGATCTATTTTACAAATAAGAGAAGGGATATATTTATAGCTTTTTGGAAGCCCCAATTAGGATTAGCCTAATCAATTTTATTAAGAGAAACACGGATTATGATTTTTTTTTAATTCAGATGAGAGTGGGTCTCTCTTATCCTTTGAGTCACATGAATGTGGGCTCAAGGAGAGAGAATATTTGAGATTGAAAGAAGAGATTTTTGAGTGAATGACTTGGGGGTGCCTACTTTACTGGATAGTAGAGGGTGCATTTATTTACAACAAGGTTAGTGGTTAGTGTTAGTAATCACAAAAAAGTTAGTGGTACAATTTAAAATGGGTAGAATGAGTTTGATGGTAAAAGGAGATGGTGAATGAAGTGGGAATCCTTGATATGGTAAAGCTTTGAAGAAGCTTGGACTTACCTTGTGTATATTGTCAAGAATGATTGCCAATCATCATCTTCTTCTTCTTCTTCTCTTATTTATGCCTTTGTTGTTGGCGATGCCGATCACCAATTATAAAAATGACAATTAGGTGAAGAGATTTCTCAACTTTGCAAAGGTTAAGCATGACCTACATGATGAATTTTATGTACATAGAGAAGAGGTAAGATGAAATCATGATTTGGAGGTAATAGAGGGATAAAATCATGTATTTCTGGTACCACGTTTTGCACCTTTTGGTGATACTCTTTAAAAAAAGTGGAGACCCATTTTTTTTTTGCAAAAAAACTCAAAACTTGTCGGACTTTATACTTTTAGATTCTACATGGACAAATCTATCCATTCATATATAGCATGCTAGTTTATTTTACATGTAAAGTGCTACCAAAGGAGTGCCCAAGACACCACATTTTTGGTACCACCAGTACATGCTTTGTCCTAGAGAGAGACATAGATATGATGTATATACATGTAAAGTTCATATGAGAGCTAATGGAGGTGAGAGGGGAGGTTAGTGCTAAAGAGGGTGAAAGACACCATGGAAGGCGCAGGTTTTAGTGAGTGATAAAAAGGAATGAGTGTGTGTGTGGAAGTGTGAATGAAAGTGAGAGAAGAGTAGGGTGACTTGTGAGAAAAAGTGTGCAGACTAGGGTCCACCATAAACTTTATATCTCACTGATGGTAGCTCCCAAAAGTATAAGAAAATTTGAGGTGGCTATTCAATTTGTGGGATACATTTTGTCTGTTAGTCACTTCTTCAAATTTTGAGTGGAGATAGGTGCCAAAAATGTCATCACAATCTCTATTTCCCTTTATTGCAAAAGTCTTCAGTGACCCCCTCTTTGTTGAATTTTCACAATGCATCCAAGAGTGAGCCCCTCCATGATTCATATCATGTTACAAAGAATCCAAGTTATCTTAACACATGCATAGAGGAGGATCATTGATGAATACAGAAATATATACATGATGGGACTAGTGTATGGACTATTCATGGACTTTAGCTTAATGAGCACATGGTGTTTGAATTATGAGTACAAAAATAAAAAATATGTGAAAGAATTATGGATATAAAAAAGGATATTGGAATCATATGATATGGTCCCTCTTTTGTATTATTTTGGGTGAAAAGGAAAACAGTATGCAAGTAAATAAAAATTATATAATAAAAGTGACTAAGAGAGTAAATAGCAATTTTTTGTTTTCACAAGGGTGAGGATGGAAATGTGGCGGTGATTTGTATAAAAGAAAAAAATATTTAACGAGGTTAGAGGATGTATATATATACTTATGGTGCAAGAAGATGACATAAATCATACATATATCTAATAAAACACACATCTAGAATAAATATTTACAAAAATACCAAACATTATAATAAAAAACCTCTATATTTAGGCCCTATATACAATATATTTACACACAAAAAGGACATAATATACTTTTCTTTTTTGTTTTATTTATTTTGAAGACTGTTGAGGGCATTAGTTTATGACCACATTATCTAGAGAATACTAAACACACCCACACACACTCACTTGTCAATTCCGGTCATATACGCATACACACACACACACATACTGTAAGTCTTCTATATGATCTTTCATGGTTTGGAGTTAATGTTCGTGGCTACACGGTGTGAGATTTGTGTGTCTATATTTAAGGTGGAGATAGGCACTGTCTCTTGGTATTTCAGTATTTATTGTATCCATTCAACGATGACCAAAAACAGTTTTCCACTGAAGAAAATAAGGGCACACCTAATGCTCTTTTGAAAGATTTTCAGCGTCAACAATCAATGGTCTAAAAAATTACTCACATATACAGTCCACGTCACCGATCTAACACCCATGTGTACGACTTAAACTTTATGGCATCTGTATTTTGGTTTGTTCTAACTTGTACAACATTACCCAAATGATGAATTTTGATGTTGACCTTTATTTTCAAGATATTGTTTAGCATTTGACAATTTGGATACTAGTCACTTCTTCAAACCACCTCCAGGTACTTTCTATTGAGAGGATTTTGCATTAAGCTATGAACATACTCATACGAGCTGAGGTACTTTCACTAATCTTTAGAACTTTGTAAGTATTTTAATATACTCCAAAGCGGTCAAACAGATAGTAAATTATTTTTTTCCTTTTATGTCTTGTCTGGTCCATTGGTCACATACTCACAGATTCACCGATTTAGACAGTGTGTCAATGCTCATCTGGTGCAAATTAGCCAATTTAGGCAATACAACAACAAACTACAGATTCACGATCTATAAAAAATACCCAATGCAGATTCGCCGATTTAGGCAGCATTAGTGTAGATTTTCCGATTTAGGCAGCATGTCTTATTGGTGTAGATTCACCGATTTAGGCAACACCGATCACAAAATCATGCTGCAGTGATTGGCCACCACTGTAACTGGTATGATTTTGTTACCCGTGGATTTTGGATTAGGATTTGAAATGGATATGTTGATAGATATTTGGAATTGGATTGGGAATTGGTATATGATGCTTTTTTGTCACGACAGTATTCATGAAACTAAACTTGAGATTAATGAGAATTGATTATTGAATGATGAGTGTGACCAATGATATACTCATTCATCACGGTATGACATATACTGCTTATTCTAGTGGTATAAGACACTAGAATAGGTAGTATGTGGATAACGGCAAGCATAAGCAATGTTGTCTAATTTTATGGATTTTTAAAAACTATTTGATACAGATTTCTGGTGATTGTTTTTAACAAGTATTGTTTGCAAATTTCTTATCTTTGCAACTGAGAACAGTTGCTTTCCAACGAAGAGGTATGTTACGGAATTGATATTTTACTATTTATTGCAGCTGACAGGTGGAAAAGGCTTGATCAAGCTAAGCTATTTTATATTTTATTATTCAAGTGCTCTTTTATGAGCTTTGGCTATTTATGATCGGCCGGCCAGTTTGTATCAAGAAATCAATAAATGAAATACGTGCAAGAGGGAAATGGTCACTCTTTCACAGGGGGAGATTGCACCCAGTGTCCGTGATGTTATTCTCTCCTTCTCCTTTCTTCTCTCTCGCCATGCCGACATAGCACTCCGCCCTAGGAGGTGCACCTGCACGTGCTCTTTTTCTCTCTCCTACTCTTGATATCCTCTGCTCGTGTATGATTCGGTTATGTGCTATGAGATTCATTAGGTATGTAGATTTATTGTTATATTGTCTATAGTGTGTTATTTATATATTTTATAGGTACGCCGCGCCTCCGTCTCTAGCAGATCTACTCAAGGCGGCATGTTTGCCATCATTGAAATCATCTTCTGGTTTGCAATGTTGTCTCCATATTTGTTATAGTTTTAGATATCACTAACAATGATGTTATAAAATCCCTCTAAATCTCTAAACCTATCTCTGTCATCGTACACTTGAACTACTTCCACTCCTCTGGCGAGCTTTTCTTCAATACAAACTATTTTACATCCTCTTGCATTAGAGTATACCAAGGATCCATGGGCATTTGATCCTTCTAAAAAGATGGTCATATACCTTGGTCCCTACTTCATAGTACTCTTGGAAGTGCTTCCTTCTTCAACTTTGGTTGATTGATGAGCTACAATGTTTTGGTCAACCATAAAGTAAAGATATTGGTCTAAAGAGGTGTCAGTATCACTACCCTCTTCTATGATTAGAGCTAGGGGACCTAAACCTACTTGGTTCATGCTCTTGTTACTTGACACTAGACTGGCTTAGTCTACACCTGCTCTATGATCTCTCTAAAGATAATTTCATGATCTTAAAGACATCACGACTTCAACAATCAATCCAAATCTTATACCTTACAAGTTTGTTTGCAGTCTGCCTTGGTTTTTTGCCCTGCTTCTTGGATAACTTGGATGTCTGTATACACAAAATCAAACACTTTGCCTCTTGGCTTTTGAGTGCTTAGTCCAAATTTTCCTTTCAAAACATTCTCTAAATTTACAAAAATTGCAAAAAGTTAAATCATTTAAGTCAAAATTTGAAAAGTTAAGCCCTAAATTCCATAACACCTTTAAGTGTTATTATCAAGCCTATTTCACTCAAGCAAGGTATTTCTAGAAACCTTGCACACTAGCCTGTGTGCTTGTATAGTCACAACGTAAATCTAAGCTTGGTGGTAGTGATCGCGATTCACTGACATTGGTGAGATTTTTGAGCCCCTACATAGTGAGCTTATTTACACCCTATATGAAGTGTTTTGATACATCCTGGTGTTTATTTGGCCCAATTATCAAAATTTGTCTTTAGAATTCAGCTTCTAGTTGATTTTTGCATCTTTTACTCGTCTAAATGAGTCAAGGAATGTATATCTAGGATCCTTGTACTGCTAGGAATCAGTTGGAATCAATCTAGCCCCAGACTGATAAAGATGCCAACAACCGCGATCGGTGCCACTGGTGTGTTTTTTGAGATTTGACACTTCTTGTAGCTTCCCTATCACTTTTATATTCTATTGCACCTATGGATGGCCTGGATTTTTGAGGCTTGGCCTATCAAAAGGCAGTGCTTTCCTCCAAGTCTAGTCACTTAGGCAATTTTTATTGGATATACCAAATTTCTAAACTATTTTGACCTATGAAAAGTGGATTTGGCAAGTACAAAACTTGAGGATCTTGATGGTATGCCCTGGAGATGAAATTGTTTCAAGTGGAAGCAACCACGGTTGCTACTATTACTGGTGAGATTTTTGGACTTGGATGATTTTTGTAGCTTTCCTACTTTCTATAATACTCACCTTTGAAATATCTCTCTCTCCTCATGCATGAGATTCATCCCCTCCTCCCAAGCACTAGGGATGTTGCTAGTGGGGAACGCCTAGTCCCGAGCACCATAGCCACGCCATAGTCAAGCTCCAAAGCTTATGCCATGTGATGCTTTAAAACCTACACCCTTTGTATATGTATACACTAAAGTTCTGCACTCTCTAAATACATTTTCCATATGGCACCTTCTCAGCATGCGCCCTAGGGGTGGCAATTTTTTTTCCACAAAACCTCACTAGAAATACATTTTTGCCCCATCTTTGATATCCATCTACTTGATGCTACTCTACACCACTTAAAACTTGTTTAGATGAGCTGGTTCTCCAACTTAGCCCTAATTGAAAAAACCAACCAAAAATTCCAGATTAGTCCTTTTAAGGTATATGCAAGTACACAAATAATAATTTGTCAATTCACACTTCCAATTCTCAGGTATGCAAATTTCCTGGCTATTCATTCACTTTTGGCTATTCAGTCACTTTTGGCTATCAAAGTTTGCAACATGGCACTCAAAAGCAACTTTGGTTGATCTATGAAACACCAAAATTGAGTCCTAACCTAAATACGAAACTTATCTCTAACATGAGGCAATAAAATAACAAAAAACAAAACAAAACAAAATAAAATGAAGTGATAGCGGGGTAAAAGATATTATAATTTTTTACTCTATGCACAACTCACTGCAACCACCTAATAAACACTAATTATGACAAGACTCAAAGTACGAACTCAATGCACAATGCATTAAAACCAACAGTCCTACATTTCCGACAATGACACCAATGTTGGCAGGCCACCGCAATTGGATGGAGTAGCCTAGCGAGAACTCAAACCAACATAAATATGTCAATTGGAGGATGTAGCTGACCCCACTAGTGCATGAAAATGTCGAATGGAATTTCCTAAGGACAATGTAATGAGGAGAAAGGTGTCATTCTCAAGCTAGGAAGCAGCTGATGGGATACCTAAGTCTCCTATGCGATCTATCTCTCACTCTAATGGTCGTTAAGGTGTCAAATGAACTTCAAATGACATGAAAAAATGAGATTGGGAATCTCTAGGCTATAGGAAATAGGTTCTTAACAACAAACTTGCAAAAGTCACCATCGGGTAGGTGAACAACCATGACCGTTTCCACCTCTTGCCTTCACCAAAAATGACAAATGAGGGGTCATTTGGCTTCACCTAGGGCCTACTTACCTCTATCCATGGTTAGTTTCACTTAAAACACCATCAACAATTCACAAAAGAAAATAAACACACAAGGAGACCTAGAGATATAATCGCTCATTGCATTGCACACATGCACTCAAACACAACACACAAGGCATGTACAAGATGCTAAGAGTGAGAGAAAGCAACACAAGAAGTTTCATTATCAATTCTTACTTATACACAGAGTAGTGAACGTGCCAGTGTAGGCGTGCTCTTCACCATGTAAGCCCAAGCGTTATCCCCTCCCTAACAATTACAAACTTTTGTCTTATATACCCTTGGTTAAATATAGGTATTTCCTCAAAAGATATAATTATTACAAAAATGTGGTGGATTAGGATATTTAAACTCTTGTCAGTACAAAGCTTTTCCGATAAGGTCTGATTTTGCCCAAGTGTATGAATTGCAATTCAAGCTTTAGGCAAAAAAAAAAAAAAAAGTAAATGGCATTTGTTGACCCGTCGGACTTGGCGTGAGCTATATCTTTGCTTCAACACTTGGAACTGGTCCTTTGCTTCAACACTTACCTTCAATTACGTGTTCATCAAAGATGAAAGTTGTTTTGGTTCGATCATTTTACTTAAATAGTATCAAAACTTATAGATCTTTCACAAAAGTGCACTTCACCTAGGAAATATGTACTTGAGAAAAAAGCTCAATTTTAGGCCTTTAAAAAAAATCACTTATTCTCTACAGACCAAAAAATATACTTTTTTGGAATTTTGATGCTATTCAGGTCTTATATAGCTTATTGCAATCACTTTTGGCAAAAAAAAATTACATTTTCATGTATCTAAGAAAGAAGAGATAAGACAAACCTTGAAACTATTTTTCAAAAGATGATTCTTGACTTACCAATGAGTTTCCATAGATTCCTTGGATCAAAGCTGATCAAATATGCTTATTTTGGTCTCTGGAACTGACACATACAAAGAGCAAGAGAAACGAGAGGGGAGGGGAGGGAAACAATGCCAAAAACGGGGGGAACGGCCTTCTATTTCGTAGCAAGAGCATACAACCATCGAAACTCCACAAATGGAGAGCTCATACAAAGAAAACAGCCCCAAGGACTCACACTTGAGTTTTTGCACTTCACTGTTCACAAACAAGGGAAAAAATCCCCTCTTGGGTTCACCTCATTCCCAAATTCCTCCCAAGAAGAAGAGGAAGAAGCCATTTTAAAAGAAAAGAAAACATCCTTTTTTTTGAGACACTGCATGTTGACGGCTAGGTCAACAACACGACATAAGTCAAAAAAGCCTTATTCTCTGAGAGTTATGGAATGCTGCACATTATGGTCATAAACATCATTTGTAACAAGTAGGTAGTCTAGCTGTAGAAGCCGTGGTGCAATGGCACTTCCAGATTGTAAATACCAAGCCATTTGACCCCTCAAACTCTATTTTAGGTTTAGCCTAAGGTGACCTTAGTATATAAGGTACCTAGGTCATTTTGTAAAGAGAACTTTTATCATAATCAAGTTTCATGTTGTTGTCACTGTGTGTGAGAGAGGAAGAGAGAGAGCGTGAGCTTCATCATGGCGCTACTCCCCCCTTGCTCATTGCATTGTAGAACCGACTACACCATTGCGCTAGCCTCGACAAGAGCTACACATTTTTGAGCACTTGTGATTTTGAGCACATTTTTGAATGAAAATTGGTAGAAGTGCTTGAAATGTAGTACTAGAGGCTTGGGGATGCTTGTGAATGATTTCTATCCAAAAATTCATTAGCAAACATCATACGTGTATGATCTCTAAGGTGTGATTTTGACAACAATTTTGAAGTTTTGACATTATACCCATCTTCTGCATGTTGTGTTGAGCACATACATTTAATCTCATGTCATTTGGAGATATAGATTGAGAGTTAAGGGGATTTTACTTTTCAGGGAATTTCCTTGTAAAAAGTGGTGATTTTGTCTAAGTTTGACATCCAAAATTTTCTGTGAACACATATTCTTGTTCCATACACTAAGGGGCACCTCTGGTAGAAATAGAATTAAAATATAAGCAAAAAGACTTTATATGCGTATAATGTTGCAAGGCCAGGTCTGAGTCAAAAGTCATATGAGCGTATCCTTGTGATCTACAGCATTTAGGAAGCATATAGGCCAAATTTCATTAAATTTGAAGCAATTCCAAGCTTTCAAAGAACAAAAGACGCATCTAGCCAAGTTAATGCTTGTATTGGTCATAACTTCCTCAAAAAGTGTCAAAATTCAATTTTGAAACTTGCTATAGTTTCTCTTCATTGTAGTGAGGAACCTCCAGAGTAAAACTCACTTCATTCTGATCAGCTAGACATCATATGTGTATGATGTCTAAAGGGCACTTTTAGAGGCCAAAATTGAAATCTGAGCATACCAGGGTGTTAAGCACAATAAGACAAGCTAATGGACCAAATTTTATCAAAATCTAAGCACATAGACTTTATACGCATCTCAAGGCTAGATCTGAAAGTCAAATTTAATTTTAACCACATAGAAGGGTTGGAAATGATGTTTTAAGACTGTTTGCAAAATTTCATGTCATTCTGAGCCAAAAGACTTTATACGTGTATGAAGTCTCATAGACCAGATTTTGGTCAAAATAGACATTTAAGCATACCTCAGTGACCTAGAGCATAAACGAAGTCCCTAGCCAAAATTTCATAGAATTTGGAGCTCATTTGGGCTTGCAAAGAGCAAAACACAAAAACTTGCAGATTTAGACTTGTATTGGTCTTAACTTGCTCAAAAAATGTTTGAATTGAATTCTGAAACTTGCTGTGAGCTCCTTGAGTGATAAGAAATTAGTAAAACAAAAGTCACCTCATTCTTCCACAAAAGACTTTATATGTGTATATTGTCTCAACTATCATAATAAAGGTCAAATTCACAAACTGAGCATACTAGTGGGTAGAGGACATCAAGGAGAGCTCACATACCAAATTTTGCCAAAATTTGAGCACATAGACTTTATACGCGTATGATGTCTCTAGCCCTAATTTGGAGGTGAAAAATCACAATGAGACTCTAGAAGTGTTAAGTACTATAAAATAAGCCTAGTGACCAAGTTTCTTTGGTCAAGATACAAGCAAAAAACCTTGATCCTGAAACTGTTTTGAGTGTTTTTTCAAGTGCAGTTCACTAAAACTGCTCTAACGTCTGATAGACAACTCCAAATTGAGTTAGGTATAGCTAGGAGAAAAGCTTACGGGAAATAGAACACACCTAGACCTAGATTTTCCTAGGTTTCCTAATTCCAAACTTTTAGGGTACCCAGAACTAGTTTCTAGAGGCCAAAAGAGTCACAAATTTGTGACTTCTGAGAGACTTGATCAAGGGCAAAAAAGGATGAGTTGTACTAAGCCAAGGTACTTATTAAGGGATATCTTGAGAGTATTGAGTGGGCCTGACATTACAAAAGCTAAGATCATCAGGATGGAAAACCAATCTACCAATCCTTTTGTAGATATGACCAAAGGTAGTGCAAGCCAAGCTAGAAGTGCTCAAATGCCAATCTATCCACATTTTGACACATTTTGTAGATATGACCAAAGGTAGTGCAAGCCAAGCTAGAAGTGCTCAAATGCCAATCTATCCACATTTTGACACAAACCCACACAATGCATTAGAAAGAGGTGGATATTTGGTCAATGAAGGGCCACATATACCTCCACCAAGCATGATAATTCCTACAAGAATTCCAAAGATGGAGCCTCATGGATTCCCTTCTAGAGCGATAACGAGAAATGAAATGATTACAGAGATGGCAGACATGCCTCCTCAAGTGAATCTGCCTAATGGACCATGATTGTACCCAAATGCAGCCATAGAGAATTTCTTTTATAGAGGTGGAATTACGATCACAAGAGGACCATATGTACCATCACCACCCCCTATAACTTATTGCTATCCAAATCAGACCAGAACCTTGAGAAGATATCATACTGAGAGTGACACATCTTCTCAGAGAGGAGTGATTCACCAAGAACCCAACCCACATTAAATCTAGAGGTATCTAGTGAGCAAATAAAGCTTATAGAAGGATTAGCTCAAAGACTTGCTCCTCTAGTCAAATCTGACCTCCAAGAACCTCTATGGTCTGAAATCAAACAAAATGGACAAACCATACGAGAGAAGAGTGTTACTATAGCATGGAAAATGCTATGGATAGGTATGTACAACCTATTCCAATAGCACCTACTCCACCTAGATACGCTATGGGGAATGCGCCAAGACCAATAGGAGTTTCAAAACCACAACTTATCTTAGGACAACATCCTACAGTGCCACGTGATAGAGGTCCTATAGACATGAGATATATGCAGATGATGGAAGCATCTAATAAACAAGCACTAGTACCATCTACAATGTGTTATAACAACCAAAGTGTGAGAGAAACACATGGAGTGGTGAGGCCGGTACATTTGGCGTTTTGACCTGAAGAAAGAAGATACAAGATGGACAAAAGGACATAAAGGTTCATTGCTAATAGAGGTTTAGCAAGGTCAAAGCCTCTTTACAGCCAAGAGGAATTGCAAGAAGAAGCTCCTCAACTAGAGACAGATTGTCACAAAGACCGTGACAACCATGTGGTGAAACAATGTCCTCAGACGGAGATCACCCAAGTGAATGCCTATTGTCTTGACTGTGGTGTCATTCACTTGATCCCCAACTGTCCAAAAAAGCAAAACCAAGTCAAAAAGATCACGACAATTGTCTCAGGAATTAATCAGCTACCCAGTAGCTCGGAAAATGACGTCGTACCAGTTCAAGTAATTACAAGAGCACAAGCTCAAAAAGAAGCTGAGAACCGAGATAAAGAGAAAAGCAAACTGACGCGAGTCAAGAGACGAGTGAGCCAAAGACCAACGCACCTAGTCAAAAAACCAAGAGCAAACAGAATAGCTAGAAAGCTAGAAAGGCTAGGATCAAAGCATGTAGGGAAAGAGAACAGAACTCCCTGGCTGAGAAGATTACACAAGCTGAAGAGAAGATAAGACAACATGGAGAAAGGGTTGCATCTTCTCTTGCGGAGGCATATCAACCTCCAATAGAACCATCAATGGAAAGTGAGCCAAAAAGTGCTAGATTAGGAGGATCAGTGTTGGTCCAAAAGGTTAATGAGCATTTAGACAACCTTCTAAACGACTATGAAACACGGCTCAAAAAAACCAAACCCAAGAACAGAAGTGGATGAAATATCCATGTGCGGAACTAGAAAAGAACTAGCTTGAAATGTGCAAGAAAATGATTCAAAAAGGCCAAACTTTACTAGAAACACAAGTTGAAAAACCTAAGGTTCTGATCCCTGTCCCACCTACACCAGTAATCCCACAAAACGAGGAACAAAAAGAGCCAGATTCGAGTCACGAGTATGGACAAAAGCTCAAGCACCCCCATTAGAGCCAAGGATAGTGCTGAATACCACGTATAAATCTTTCGAGGGATTTCACATAACTATACCTAAGAGTTGGAAAGAAATAGATGGTCTTGATGAATTGTGGAAACAAGTCAGAGAGGCTAATGAAGCAAGTGGGCTAAGCAGACAAGTAAACCAAACGAATGATGAAGAGGAGTATCTCTTCCACCAATAGATGAATTTGAGGCTGGATCTCAAATGAATCTAGAAGTGGAATCGTATTGGGGAGACAAAGGATCTATACAGTCTATGGATAGTCAACCCCATTCATTAAGAACACAACCATCCTATACAAGAGAGTACAAGGCCAAGTCAGAGGTTCTTGCAGTCCCATCAGAAAGACTGTCTCCCAACAAGTCATCGATTCAAAAGGGTTGATAGACATTTTGTCGAAAACAATCAACTGTACGATAATTTAAACGAGTTGCTCAGAATACGACCAAACCTGTGGTCTACTGTGGAAAAATGCCTAGATAAATTTGGTGTTAAAAAACCAATGAATCAAATAGAGGAAGGGATCAAAGAGCTTGAAATTCTTGAGCTAAATACTAGACCGGTGCCTCTAAACAAGGTAGGTGAGTATTATGAGGGAGAAAATGGGAACACCACTCTTCCCGTGGAATTCCAAGGTGTAGAAACCATGGTAATCCTTAACAGTGGAGCCGGCATTTCCATCGCAACAAAAGAGGTTTGGAAAACATGGGGAAAACCAGTAAAGAGGGCTACAAGGATGAAACGTATCTTGCAGATGGACACATGGAAAGGCCCATAGGACTGCTAGAAAAAGAAGTTGTTACTTCTTGTGGAATTGAATATGAGCAAACCTTTTCTATTGTTGACTTTGGCAAGAAGAACAACTATGATATCATTCTAGAAAGACTATTCATGCGACAACTAACAATGGTCCAAGACTAGGGTTATGACCATATCCACTTAAGACATATGGAAATCACAACAAGGATAAACTTGAAGGACTATACTTATAGGGATATGACAAGAACACCAATGGAGGAGTTTGATGCGGCTACTCTACAAGATCAGAACTTCCAGCATGGTTGGGTAAGCCTAAAGAACTGTTGATATGTGGAGCTTCGCAATGGGAAAGCTTAAAGCAAGAGGAAGGCACCTAGAAAGGGAAATTGAAGAGACAGAAACCCTTTTTTGAGGAATAATTAAGGTCACTTGAATGGGAACACATCTTGGCTACTCTAGATGTGTGCGCTATTCAAGACGATCCAACAACAAAGTTTTTTGATGAAAATGGCTATGATGTTGTTCCTTATTTTGTAGTGAGTGTAATCCAAGAAAACACAGACAAAGAAGAAGACGAGTTCTATGACTCGGTAGAACACTGGGAGCTTCAAGAAGATGCAAAAAACAAAAATACGAATGACCCAACAGGTGACATGAACAACACTTTAACAGATGCATTGTTTTATGATTGTCCAGAAGACCCAAGAAACAATGTTATTGCTACAAAAATTAAGCGCATCCAAAATGGATTCCAAAATCTTTGGTGGAAACGCAATTGCAGCAAGCATCCTCATGCGTGGCTCCTATCCATGAAGAAAAGACTCACCCAAGAAGAGAACAGCCATGTCAACGAGCTACCAATGCTCTAATCAAGTGGATACCAAAGTCATCCTAGAAACAATAATCGAAGAGCAAACAGTCATTATCTTTCCATAACAAGCCAAACCACAAAGGGAAAGTGCTAGAATGCAACCTTGCAGAGGATAGCATTGATAGTGATGATTCTTTTGACATTCCTTACCAAAAACTCAGGTCATCACCATCAAACAACCAAATAAGGCCAAAAGAAAAGAAAACCATGTCAGAACCAAAAAGTTTGAAAAATTTGAATACTAGAGAGCCAAACTAGCCAAAAGCAAGTATGGATCAAGAAGACAAAGATCTCTGATGAAAAATCACAAGATCCAACACCAAAAGAAAAACAATCAAAGCCTGCAAGAACATCTACAAAAGTCACAAAGTTGCAAGCTTCCGCAAATCAGATTGGGGTTTCAAAGAAGTTGACTCAAGCACAAAGAGGTCAAGAATTCATTTGGGTTCCAAAATAATTAAAGTATCAACTCTGAAAGTCTGAATCTCATCCTCAACCAAGAGTACAAGAGCTGAAGCAAAGACTACTGAAGACTCACACAAAGACAAGGTGGGTTCCAAAGAAGTCTCTTCAAACACAAACAAAGCAGGGACAACTATGGATTCCCAAACAAGCATCATCAATGAAACAACGATTAATCACAAAGAAGTGAGTCCCAAAGGTAATCAATAAAACTATTGTCACTGCACCGCTGCTTTAATTCTTTAAATTTCTCCTACAGTTACACTACAGTTAGAAGAGGACCCACTCTGAGGAACAATGCCAAATACAAAAACCAACCACAAGGCTATACTTCCAAACAATGAAGCATCAAACAGATAAGTAAGCCTTCAAAAAACTCTACAACCTTCACTCGAGCGAACGACACATGAGCTTCAAAGACCAGCATATTTCTTAGAATAGGGAGATTTGCCATCAAATGCCAATAAGAAAATTGCTTATACCCACATCTTGCACAGCATAAAACTTTTCCATGCATTGACTGTGTATACATAATAGGGCTACATTACAAGGCCTTCATAGGAACAATTTTTGATTCCCCAAGCACAACACATACACTTGGCGATACCTTGTCATCAAGGAGGACTCCAAATCGGAGGGGGAGAGGCATTCTAAATGTGGACCTAATATACAAATATTAGAGGGCAATGTTTTGTGAGTTGTATTGAATTTTTGCGTTTGATTGTGACATTTTTTGACAAAATTTAGAGTGTATGCCCTCATAATGGCATTACAAGGGGAGTACGGGGAAAAAATCCATATATGAGCCCCTAGGGACATGTGTACAGTGTACATAGGATTCTATTTGAATGATTTATCTTTTTCGGTTGAGTTGATTTTTGGTTTTATTTAGTTGGTTTTTGAGATTTTATTAAAAAAAACCCTAATCTAGAGGAAAAAAAGACTGAAGAGATGTCAAGCACTACAAAGAGAAGCAGGTACAGGAAAATGACAAAACTTCATGAGGTATGTCTCAAAAGTCATCTGCACAAGGCTATAATGTCATAGGTAAGATAAGAATGCTGATCACCCTTCAACAACAACAAGAGGTAAAAAATTACTGAGAATGGTCATCAAACTCCGGGATGGACTACAATGACAAAGAAAGTTGGTGATCGACTTAACGAAGGCACCCGCCAAGGTTTCCTATCAGCCACTTCATGTAGCTACGAGGCCATATACAGGGAGTAGATCTTTATAGTGTAAATCTTCTATCTTGCATGTGACTTAATGAGGCCTAACAAACAAAAGGTACTAACAGTACTAACAAGAACAAAACGGGAAGAAACGACAATTCACTCATCTATTGTAATAGATGTCTACAAAAGCAACTGGGGATCAAGCCAAATTCTGGTCTTTATCATTGGTTCTACATATGTTTGGTAGCTTCTACATAAAAGTGCAAGAGATGAAAAAAGTTAACTTCTATGCCAAATACAAGCCTAAATCAAGCTAAACTATGTCAAGAGGCTATACATAGAGAGTACAAGCTAAGGGTTTCACCAAAAACAATTTAAAAAAAAGAACCCTAGCTAGCCAAAGGTGCATTTCTTTCAAATTTGAAGCCATGATAGTCACCTACATACCGTGTACATCATGTATATGAACTTTGGGGACAAATGGACAATGATAGATCATGGTGGTCATGTATGGCAAATGATGTTGGATAAGCCCTTTTGAAGCAAGTTACTAAATTGGGAACTAACTGGGGTTTGTCAGTCTTTAATTAATTCATGTATCACGTAGAAGCAGTATAATGATTTACAAAGCAAACAAAAGATAACAATGGCAAATGCAGCTTATATCACCTTGATGTAGGAACAAAGGAGTCACCAATGAAGCAGAGCAAACACAGAAGTAGTCAGAGGATCTCAAAAGATTGTCCTTGATGAGACAGATCAAATGCTAGACATGGGTTTTAAACCTAAAATCAGAAAAAGTATCTCCTAGATTCGGCATGACAGATAGACTTTGTGTTGAAGTGCAACTTGGCCTAAAGAAGTTGAAGGTTTAGCCAGAAAATTTCTACAGAATCCTAACAACGTTTTCATTGGCTCACAAGACCTGAAAGCCAATCACTCAAATCTATAGATTGTAGAAGCTATTTTTGAGAATCACAAATACTCAGAATTGACAGATTTGCTAGAGCAAGTGATGGATGGAGCTTTGTCTATCCATGATGATAAGAGTCAAGGTGAACAAAAGACCTATAATGATAGAAACAAATGCTGCATCTGAGCATGGTATGAAGGACATAAAGCTCATCATCAATTTAGATATGGCAAAAGACCTACAATGATAGAAACAAATGCTGCATCTGAGCATGGTATGAAGGACATAAAGCTCATCATCAATTTAGATATGGCAAAAGACCTATAATGATAGAAACAAATGCTGCATCTGAGCATGGTATGAAGGACATAAAGCTCATCATCAATTATGATTTTCCTTAATCATGTGCCGACTATGTACATCGGATTGGACGAACATGATGAGCTTGTGCAAAGGCTTTAACCCATACTTTCTTCACATTAGCAAAACAACAACAAAGACCGCATCGAAATCAACAACCAGGTCGTGTCAGGGATGACATGAATGCGGAGGGGGGGAGTGTTGATGGCTGGTCAACAACACGACATGTCTCAACAAAGCCTTATTCTTTGAGAGTTATCGAATGCTATGGATTATGGTCATAAACATCATTTGTAAGAGTAGGTAGTCTAGTTGCAGAAGCTGGGATGCAATGGCACTTCCAAATTGTAAATTCCAATCCATTTGACCCCTCAAACTCTATTTTAGATTTAACCTAAGGTGACCTTAATATATAAGGTACCTAGGTCATTTTGTAAAGAGAAATTTTATCATAATCAAGGTTTAAGATGCTGTCCACTGTGTGTGAGAGAGGAGAGAGAGAGAGAGAGAGAGAGAGAGAGAGAGAGAGAGAGAGAGAGAGAGCGTGAGCTTCATCATAGGGCTACTCCCCACTCGCTCATCGCATTGTAGAACCAACTGCACCATTGGTCTAGCCTTGGCAAGAGCTACGCATTGACGCCAAGCATTCCTCACGGAACGGAGCATACATGCTCGTGCATCTAGGCTGTAAGTATATCAAACAATGTCTATTTCTGCATGCAAGTAGTCATCAAAATCGTGGCAACAAAAGCTACACATAGGTACTCACATATTTCAGTTTCGGACACTTTCATAATTTTGCTCTGTTTTTATACGTGTTTTCACGGGTTTAGAGCTAGGATTTTGAGTGTAGAGGCATAGGGACAAGTGTATCCTAGTGAGAGGATGGTGTTCCTTAAGTTTCATACAATTCTGGTATGATTTGATGGGTTTCCTTTTGTTTGTGTGTATGTGGGTAGGTGGTGTAGTTGAGAATAGTGAGATTCTAAGTTGTGGTTTAGTTGGCCTTCTAGAGTGTTGTATGTGTAGGATGGTCTCAGCCTGACAAGCTAAAGAGAGCTAAAGAGATTTCCTCTGTGTGCCTATCGTGTCATCTGTGTCCTCAATTGACATTATGTTGATCTAGGTTGTGTTGCATGCACTTTATGGGTGGCGTGATTCGCTCCCGCAACATTGCCCCTTTTCTTCATTTTTTCAAACTTTTTTCTTTTAAATTTCTGAAAAAAGACCAAGCACTAGCGGTGGCACTACTCCTCTTTGGAGCTCTTACTCAAACTTTTTTCTCCCCCCTCCTTTAGCTTTTGAAGCTCACCTCTTCTTTTTCCTGACCATCCAGCTAAGCTTTCTTTTACACTCATAAGAAATCCCTTTCTTTTTCACTTTTGAGCAAGGGGATTTCCCATCACATGTTTCCCACGACATCGGTGCTTCCACACGCTTGCAAATGCCAAATAAACTCGTCGATCATGCCGCATGGGGGATCCAATTTTCCAATGCCAAAATCCCAATGCTCTTCCGCCATCCAATGTCACCATGGCCTCGAACAACATGTCCAAGGACGACGAAAACCATCCGAACCCCTTTTGTTGTGGTTGTCAATGGACTGGAACGGGTGTATCTCGGTGCCCATGACTCAGATCGACAAGCCATAAATTTTGACTGACTCCACACATTGCATGCAACCTTCAAGAACCTTGTCAAGCTCAAAAAAGTCTGTGTTGGAATGCCTATCGACTCGGTTAGGTTGGCGCACACCCAACCCCCGAAATGTTTTTCACATGCCATAACTTGCTCATTTAAGACCCCAATCCCAATCCAAAAGACTGGCATGCTCTACAACCTGAGCACTTCAATCCTATCTTCTAATAACACTAGCTCTGGCCATCTGTCTCTATATGACCTATTCATTAGGGATCTACAAAACTTTCCACTTTCAACCTAGCATATCTTTCACACCGTGGATCCGTTTGACGAACCGTCCAGATAGGCTTCTAGAGAATATTGATCACTAAATTCCAGGGCACTATCCTAAAACTTTGGACACTTTGACTTGCCATATAAAGTGGCCTTTTTTGGAGACTTCTTGGTCGAAAAACCCGTATATACCATACATTTTCATTGGCCTTGTCCTGTCCAGGTCCTCCATACCTACTTAGTCCCTTTTCCCAGCATCTGTATGCACCCTTAGAATGGCTTGGCACCACTTCTATATTGGACCAACTTTGCATTTACCATCATTGACCACCCCTCGTCAAACACTTTTGTTCAACCAAAAGCATATTTATCAAACTTTGAAAGCTGCCACACTGAAAAAACAACCACAATCACTCACATGCCTACAACCATATGTACAAGCTACGTACAAATCTTCTAAAGGAGAGGAGCCACGAGCACAATGGAAGAGGAAGAGGAATACACACACACCACCATAGCCACACACACAGGTTGGAGGGGGAGAGTCGTCACACACTGTGTGTCCCCTTTCTATCTTCTCTATCTATATGCACCAAGACACAATAAAAATTTTACTTAGTGCTGGTGGATCACACAAGTGTATAGTTGTACACTTAGGGTTAGTAGCAGTTAGTGATGGGCGGTCGGCCACATGGCCATTAAACCTAACATTCTCCCACTTGATGGCCAATGTGGGAGACCCACTCTTCACCAAATGCCTATCAACTCAAGAAAATGCTATAATTGATGGCTAGAGAGACTTTTAGTCAGTGCATTTTTTGTGTTCTCTGATGTAGGAATCTTCACTAAATCAAGGCTCTTGTCTGCCAGGCATTCACAATTGAAGTGATAACACACATCAATGTGTTTCGTTCTAGAATGAGACATAGGATTGTTAGCCAAGGCAATAGCACTCTAACTGTCACAATGAAGAGTTGGTGTGCACTGTTCCAATCCAAGGTCTTTCACTAGGCGAGCAAGCCAAATAGCTTCTTTGCATGTCTCACTCAATGCAACATACTCTGCCCCTGTGGTAGAAATGGATGTACAGTCTTGAAGAATGGATCTCCAAGAAATACCAGAACCAGCAAATGTGTAAATTCAACCTATTTTTGATCAACAACTGTCAACACAGCCTGCATAATCACTATCTACAAATCCTCGAATGGATGACTCTCCACAACCATAGCATAATCTTCTATCTGCACTGCCACTCAAGTATCTGAGAATTGACTTGATAGCATCCCAATGCTTTTTACCAGGGTTAGACATAAATTTGATGACAACTCCCACTGCATGTGCAATGTCAGATCTTGTAGCCACCATGACATACATGAGATCACCACAAGCTGAAGCATAAGGAACCTTAGCCATTGCAGCTTTTTCCTCAGCAGATTTGGGACAGTCGTTCTTGCTAAGTTTCAAATATACAGGCAATGGAGTACTCAAAGCCTTCCCCTTCTGCATGTTGAAACAATCAAGAACCTTGTGCACATACTCTTTTTTTAGAAAGGTACAACAATCTCTTCTTACGGTCACAAGTAATGCGCATACCCAAAATGTGATTGGATTCACCAAAATCTTTCATGTCAAATCGACTTTTTAGCTTGGTTTTCAAGTCAACAATGCCTTTCGTGGAATGACCAGCAATAAGCTATCCATTGGGTTGTCTTTTCATGTAAAGACATGGATCCTCATTACTGCGCTTATAGCCAAGGGAACGCATAAATGCATCAAACTTTTGATACCATTGTCTGGATGATTGCTTCAATCCATAGAGACTTTTCAGAAGCTTACATGCCAAATGTTCCTTGCCCTTGAGGACAAACCCTTTAGGTTGTTGCATATAAATCTCTTACTCAAGATCACCATGTAAGAAAGTTGTAATGACATCCATTTGATCAAGCTCCATATCTTCAGTGGCAACCAAAGCAAGCAAAATTCTCACTGTGGTCATCTTGACCACTACAAAAAATATTTCTAGAAATTGACACCATATTCTTACTTGAAGTCTTTGGCCACTAAATGATCTTCGTAATTGTCAACCTTCTTCGTGTAAGCCCATTTACAAGGCAATGCTTTCCTACCTTATGGCAATGGAACAAGATTCCATGTTATGTTCTTTGCAATATTAGAAAACTACCTTTTCATAGCATGTTCCCATTGAACCTTATCATTGGATAGCATAGTCTCTTTGTAGCAAGAAGGTTCACCACTATCTATCAACAAAACAAATCCATGTCTAGAACAAAACGTTCCGATGGATGTGAGACTCTTTGAAATCTCCACGGCTGATCAGAACTCATACTAGCCTGTGTAGTAAGTTGCTTGGGAGCTGCCTGAATAAGAGGTGATTCATAAAAAAACGTCACTTTCTGGAATTCAGCCTCTTTCACTGGCTGTCTATGCATCTTATTCTCATTAAAGACAACATCACTGCTACGGATCACTGATCGACTATTCAGATCCCACAAATGATAGCCAAATTGACCACCTACACCATAGCCAATGAAGATGCATTTCTTGGACTTAGGATCTAGCTTAGCACGCAACTCCTTGGGTGCATGTGCATAAGCTTCAAAGCCAAATGTGCGAAGTTTTTCATAAGACAATTTATGTCCTCACCATAACTCCAAAGGTACACTAAACTATAATGAAACATGTGGTGATCTATTGATCAAGTACACGATTGTGTATAATGCTTCATCCCAAAATGCTTGCGCGGTAAATTAGCCTGTGATAGCATAGACATAATACACTCTTGGATGGTCCTATTCATTCGTTGTACAACACTATTTTGTGCAAGGATATAAGGAGTTGTAAACTCACACTTCATCCCCCTAGTTGAACAGAAGTCTGTAAACTCTTTGGAGACATATTCTCCACCATTGTCTGAGTGCAAAGCTTTCAACTTATGTTTAGACTGAGTTTCAACACTAGATAAGAACTTCTTGAAGCAAGAAAAGGTCTCATATTTAGACTTCATGGCATATACCCAAACATGCCATGTTACATCATCAATGAATGTAGCATATTAGGATGCACCACATAAATCTAAAAGACCATAGCTACAGAGATGTGAATCAAACACCAGTGGAAGAATTTGATTTAGCTACATTAGCGGGGTCGAAACTTCTAGCTTGGTTCGGCAAGCCCAAAGAGCTATGGATGTGCAATGCATCAAATTGTGGAAGCTTGCGGCAAGAAGATGTGTGCTATTTGAGATGGAAACACTACAAAGTTTAGCAAAAAGGACGGATATGATGTGGTTCCTTAATATATGGTCAGTATGGTGCAAGGGGAAGACCGAGAGAAACCCTCAAAACAACCTAGGATTGATGAGATGGAGAAACAAGGGAAGAAGAGTTTTACGACTCTCTAGAGAAATTTGAATGTGAGAATGATATGGACAATGAGTGCTTGGACAACCTCAGTGACCAAGAGGAAATAGGAGCAGATGTCTGGTTTTATGAGTTTTCAAACCAAAAACCTAGACATTAAGAGAACTACAAGAAAAGAAGAGCTAAAGGCAAAGCAAGAGAGAACACCATGCCTAGGATAGGGGACAAAACACAATTTCTAAAGCTTGTAAAAGATGACTATTGTATCAAGGACAAAATATCAGGGAGATACTCTCAAGTTCAAGATCCAAAAACAAAAGCAAGAATACAAAAACAAGCTCAAAAGTCTGAAACAAAACCCAAGAAAACAAAAGAACTTGGGCGGGATAAAAGTAGAGAGCCTAAGTGGACCAAAGTAGAGAGAAAACAGAAGTACACAGAGTTTAAGAAAACTCTCAGGGGAGTATGGAAAACATAAGTAGAGAGTGGCAAAGAAGAAAATGAGAAGAATGAGGACAAAATGAATGTGACATCCCACTACAAAAAGTTCACCATACAAGACACGAAGATGGTGAAGGCGCAACCTCTCCGGGAGCAAAAGGACAAGGAGTCTTACGATGGACAAGATAATGCAAAGAAGGTGGACTTGGCAGAACCAAGAGAAGAGCCACAACCACCATACATCACAATAGATCTAAGTCCACTAGAGGAAGAAAAGTTCATCAATCTTCTTAAGGAGTATAAGGATGTGTTCTCTTGGTCATACAAGGACCTGAAAGGAGTAGATCCTATGATATGTCAGCACACGATTCCCTTAAAACCTCACTCTAGGCCTATCCGATAGAGACCATACACGTACAATGATAGATTTGCTAAGCACATCAAAGAGGAGATTGATATATTAAAAGCCATTCAATTCATGTATGTGATAGAACACAGCAAAATTGTGTATCTCCCATTGTGGTGGTACCTAAAAAGAATGGTAAATTAGAGTGTGTGTGAATCTAAAGAACACTTATGCAGCCACAATAAGGGATAACTATCCCTTGCGTCTTACAAACCATGTCCTAGAACAAGTAGCTGGAAAACATTCATACTCCTTCGTAGATGGGTTCTCAGGTTACAACCAGCTCATGATTACCCCTGAGGATCAATACAAGTCAGCATTTTCCATGGAATGGGGTATATACGCATATAGAGTGATGCATTTTGGCTTTACCAATGCCCCAACAAGACGTCATCATCATTACAAACATGATTCTAAGCATGCATACTATTTAAATTTGTGCACAATTTAAAAAAAAGAACTAGTCTTAAAAGACAAAATCATGGGTCATTTAAAAGAAATTTGTACATTTGCTTACTCTAATGTAGCATTGTAAGTAGTGACAAGGTTCATACTCTCCTTAAGCTGTATTGCTTGCATCCATCTAGCATCTTCAAAAGGATAATTTTTGAACTCAATAAGATACCGACGGATAATCTTACCATGTCATAGTACCTTGTCTTCATGTGTCGAAGGATAGCTTCGGGTTGTAGCACCTCTTCTTGGTCTTCAACTTCAGGAGGGTCTTCAATAATTGCTTCACTTGGTGGCTCTCCTTTGTAGGGATTAAGTAGTCTCGCATGAAAAGCATTGTGTATGAGCCAATGGTTGGGAAACTTGAGCTGTTAAGCCGTCTCATTGATGGGCTTCATAATTTGGAAAGGGCCATAGTATATTTTTGCTAGCTTAGCATAATACTTTTGATGGACCGTAGGATTTTTGGCAGTGGTTTGCCTTAATCAATCCTTGGGAAACTGAAGCAAGACCCAATCATTTTCTTTGAATGTTAAGGCCCTTCTGTGCTTGTCAGCAACAACTTTTTGCCTTTGTTGAGAGATGGATATAGCCTCCTTTATATTTTGAAAAGATTCTCGTAGGTCACGGCTATACTCATTGGCGTCAAAGATCTTCCCATGTACTTTGAGTACCAAGGGACTTTTAGGTCTTCCCTCAATGATCCCGAAAGGTGATTTTCCCGTAGAAGTATGTACAATATTATTGTAGGCGTACTCTACAAGAGGTAAGTATTTTTCCCATTGTGAGCGTTGATCTACTTTGGTAACATAAGTCTTGAGTATCAGGTATTGTAAGATTGGATATCTCACTTTGGCCATCCGTTTGTGGGTGATAGGACGAAGAGAAATTCAATCTTGTTCCTAGATTTTCAAAGAGATCTTTCCACAAATTATTGGTCATTCTAGGATCTCTATCTAACACGATGGATGTTGGTAATCCATGGTGTTTGAAAATCTATGATATGAAGAGAGTTGCTACTTGGTGTGCCTTAATAGTCTTTTAACATAAATAAAGTGTGCTTGCTTGCTAAACCTGTCGAATATTGTCCATATTCTTGTATTCCCATGGATAAACTTGGGTAAGCCAAAGATGAAATCCATGGATATACTCTCCCATGGTGAATTTGGGATAGGCAATGGCTGGAGTAATCCAGGTTGCTTCCCTCTATCATATTTGGTCTTTTGGCATACTACACATTTTGAAGCATACTATTGTATGTCCACTTTTATGGTAGGCCAAAAGAAATACGTCTCTACTCCTTGAAGAGTAGGTTGAATATCTCTGCTCCTCATGTTGAGAGGAGCATGGGATTCATACATAAATTCCTCACGAAGGGAATGCGTAACACATAGCCTATTGCCATGGAGAAGATAACCATCCTACAAGGTGAATGGTTCCTCTTTCTTCCCCAAAGCAAGGGCTGACATTATGTCTCTAAAGTCAGGGTCAATAAAATACTCATCTATCATAGAGGATAGATCATTGTGAGTAGCTATAGTTACCGCATCAACTTCTGGTCATCGTGAAAGTGCATCGGCCACTTGATTGTGCTTACCAACGATGTGAGAAATATGGAAATTAAATTGCAAAAGGAAATCTGCCCACCTCATTTGTTTGTTGAGAAGCTTGATTTGCGTTGTGGAATACTTGAGACTTTGGTGGTCGGTTTGTAGAATAAATGGAGGCCCCAAGTCTAGGGCATGTAGAATATCTAAAAGCTCTTTCTCATAAATTCCCAAGACTCATTCATTCGTATTGACCCTTCGTCTCTCATATGCTATGGCATGCCCTTCTTGAAGCAAAACTGCTCCAAGGCAATCACCACAAGCATCACATTGGACCTCAAATGGATTTGAAAGATCCGGTAGCATGATGATTGGTTGGGAGGTAAGATTTTCCTTGAGCTTATCAAAAGAATTTTGTTCCTTAGCAGTCCATACATACTTAACGTTCTTCTTAGTTAAGTCATGTAGTGGTCCTCCTATTTGAGAGAATTTTGCTATGAAGTGTCTACAGTATGCACACATACCAATAAATCTTCTTTGCTCATGTAGATTCCTTGGATTAGGCCATGCTTTTATTACCTCTAACTTTGATGGATCCATACGGATGACATCTTGAGAGATAATATGACCTAAGTATTGAATCTGTTGAAGGAAAAATTCACTTTTATTTTGGTTGAGAAAAAGCTTATTCTCCCTCAATGCTTGAAAAATCACTTGGAGATGTTGCTTATGTTCCTCCAAAAACTTGGAGTAGATGATGATATCATCAAAGAACACTCTAGTAGTGCATTTACGACAAGGTCTAAAAAATTTCTCCATTAGACAATTGAACGTAGCTGGTGCATTAGTCAAGACAAAAGGCATGACTAGATATTCATAAAGACCAAATGTTGTGCGAAACGCAGTCTTTAGAATATCTTCATCCACTATCGTTATTTGATGATAGGCACTTTTGAGTTCAATCCTACTGAAGTAGGTAGAGCCTTGTAGCTTATCAAACAGATCTTCTACCGGAGGCACGGGAAATGTGTTTTTGATAGTGATATGCTTTAGTGCTTGATAGTCCACACACATACGGCATGTACTATATTTCTTTGCACTAAAAGAACTAGAGAATAAAAGGGAGAGGAACTAGGCCTCACCATCCCTTTGTCTACCAATTCATGTACTTGCCTCATGATCTCCTCTTGTTGAGCTTGTGAGCCTCGATAAGGAGGCTTGTTAGGAGGTGAGCTTCCTCGAAGACCTCGTTTTGGAGGTAAGTCCATAGGGATATCATTGATGAACACTTCTTGGAATCCTTTTAGAAAATTAGACAAGTCTAACTCTTCTTGATTCCTATCATCTACATTTGATGAAACATTAGGATCTTTTAGAGACTCTTTGATAAAAATCATGTACGTAGAAATTGAGCTCTTCATTGACTTATCAAAAGCAAGAGGATTTACAAGTGGACTAGTGCAACCACGCTCACTAGCATCTATATACATGTTCTTTCCCCTATAGGTGAAGTAGATTCTCCTTTCAGGGAACTTCATATTGGCAGCCATGTGATCAAACCATGAGCCCCTAGGATAGCATCCTCATGTTGGAAAGGAGAGATGAAAAAGTATTCTTTGTCGACATAGATTTGGACATGAAGCCTCAACTTACCAATCAAGGGAGTAATGGAGGCTTGTTGTCCCTTGAAGGATGTGTCATCTATTATCATATCTCCCATCTCAAAAGATTGAATGCCCAACTTAGTGGCCAACTCCATTGATATGAAGTTGTGAGTAGAGCCAAGGTCAAACAAGATGAAGGCATCATGCTCTCTTACCTTTCCCCAAGCATAGGAAAGTGATGATCCTTTGCAATGAACATCCTCTTTTGGGGATTCGATGGTGGAAGCCCTAGGAGTCTCATTGCAAGCATTCTTCTTGGGGCAAGAATGATAGCTGTGTCCTTGCTCCCCACACTTGAAACACTTATGGTCCTTACAAAAAGCTTCAAGCTCTTCAAGAGAGAGTTTGTTTTTCCCTTTGTAAACTCACTTTTCCTTGGACCGATTGTTGTTGTTGTTGTTGGAAGTGCCTTGGGAAGAATTTTGAACATTGGTTCTCCCCTTTGCATCATTTTTGTCTTTTTTTTCCATGGGCTTGAAATTCCATCTAGCCCCTTGATGTAAATTGATGGGTGAAGAAACCATGGTGTGATGTATTACTTCGCTAGTAGTACTAGGCCGTTGAGAGTTGATGTATTCGGCCATCTCTTCAGGTAATCCCGCACAAAATTACTACCTTTGCTTGACAAACTCTATCTTTTAAAAGACAGTAGATTTGAGATGTAAATCCCAAAACTTATCTACATACTTGTGGATAGACTCATGAGAGAGAAGCTTCAAGCTGCACCATTCGGTAAGCACTTTGTCCTTTGCATCGCTTGCAAGGAATTGCTTCATGATGGAAACTCGTAAAGTTTTCCATGTCTTTGGGGCTTCGTCCTTGCCATAAAGGCTAGCCCACCATTGACGAGCTGATTTTTGAAAGTGCCTAGCTACATGGTGTAGCTTGGAGAACTTGGTAACACCATCGTCTCCAAAGGCCACATCAAATTGTTGGATGAAGGCCAACACTTTGTTGGTAGCACCAAAGGTGCCATCATAGGTGAGAAAAGAGATACTCTTTTATCCCACCTTGAACTTCTTTAGATTTTGTCACCTTTGCCACGGAGGGAATGATTTGCAATGTCCTCCCCTCTTGTATTCTCTAGGAGAATAGTCATAGATTTCATTGGAAAAGGAGGAAGGTGAAGAAGAAGGAGAAGAGGGTAACCTCTTTCTAGCCCTTTTCTTACTTTGTTTCCTCTCTTCCCTTTCTGAATGACGAGGAGAAGGAATGTGTGTTGATCTTTTCCTCTTGGGAGGAGTGGGCGATCATCTAGACCGCCGTCTTTGTGGAGCCACATCTTCAGAGGAATTTAATGTTTCATTGCTTTCTTGCTCTTTGGATTCCTCCTCTCGAATGGGAGAGAGTCTTCTTTTGGGGGTCTCTTCAAGAGGCCTCCTAAGCTCTCTATCCTCTTGGAGAGAGGGAAATTCCATAAGCACAAAGTTGTGAGTAACTTTGGCTTGCAAAGCAGGGTTGCCGATAGCTTGCTGCAACCTAGTGACGAATAATATCATTAGCACCTTCATGTGCAAAATCAAAGCTATCAATGTTCATTCTACTCTCTTGATTATTGTCAGCCATGTTGGAAAAATTTATGTATGTACTTAGTTTATGCTTTGACAGTTCAAAACCTTAGTTGCCACTCCTCTTAGCCTTTGAAAATTGGCACTTAAGTATCTACACCCACAACTTGAAGTGGTTAATTATAGAGAGTAGTGCAGTAGGTCTAACTTAGCAGAGTTGCCGAGAGCTAGCTCCTTTCAGACTTCTTATGGCTCAATAATAGTAAAGCTGTAAAATCCCCATTTTCTGGGTCTCTTCTAAACATAAGAAAACTAACTTTCAATATCTATTTCGTTGAATTTTGATTGACAGCATTGGAAAGTCATAATTATGTCGGGATGTTAAGGTGTTGCATAGTTTGGCTATGGTTTTTATTAGTTGGTTAGATACTGTTTGGATGGTCAAATTTAATGTAAAAATTAAATGGCTTGTCTTTAGGAAAGAAAGAGTCTTTAAAAAAGAAAAGAGGAGGAGCTTAGTTTAGAACTCTTTTTTTGGAAGCCAAGCTTCTTCTTAGAGTCTTTAAATTGTGCATCGAAATCCGTGTCCCCAGAAAAAAAAACTAAATAATAATAATAATAATAATAAACATAATAAAAATTACAATTAAAAAAATGAAGAGCTGCGAACATGCGCGAACTTGTCTCTCTTTGTTCACTCTATTCTTAGCTAGTGCTTTTTGCCTTGAGAGCCGATATAAAGACCTTTCTTCTTTCACTTGAGGGAAATAGATACACTCTCGGACGCGGAAGCTCTCTTGCCTTGACGTTTGAATTACTTATCTATTATATGGAGTGGTGCAAGCTCTTGATCACCATCTCCATAAACTCTTCTCTCTCGTGAAGAAGAAGAAGAAGGATACTCTCTCTCTATTTGCTTATTATCTTCTCTCTCGTTTCAAGGTGTACGCGCTCTCACGAAGTTTTCGTGGCGGAAACTTCTATGTAGCTCTCATCACCTCTCTCTTGCGGAAAATCAAGAAGCCTTTCGACAACCCCTAATCAATTCTAAAGCACTGTGAGAAACCATAAACTCCATAGTCATCGTCTCTCTCTCTCTCTCTATGTCATTTTTCTGCGTAGTCACCCTCTCGATGATTGTGAGTGCATGTATGGATTAACCAAGTACAAACAAGGTTGCCTCATGATTTTTTAATCATGTTTTACACATTCATTTATGCACATGATGCGTTTATGGTCACACGTGTGCATAAAAAACGCTCTTCATTTCATGTCATAGAAGCGGTAGGAATACTGTTTTCGTCATAAATCACAAACCGTTATGAATCAACCCGAACCCTTTATACCATAGATAAAACACATCATTTAAAACATTTTCTCTCTTATGTGTCAGGTGAAAAACACGCACCAGCTAAGAGATATGGTCAAAAAACAGATTGCTGCCCACTACATAACCAAAATGTTTGACTCCAGGCTCCTTGGAGAACTACTATATAGATTCACTGGATGGGCAAACCCACTTAACCAATTGAAAATCTTGATGATACTTGAAGATAAATGAATTTAGGTCTCCGTTATTACTTCGGGAATGCGAGTTATTAATCACTCTATTATCAGTTTTACCTACACGCGTAGGAGTGCTATCAAAGGGGGATACAATATGACGTCGTGAGTTAACCGAGCCGTTTTGATATGTTTTATGGTTTGTTTTGGTGATTTGATTTCAATTACTAGATGACCCTAAACTTACATGAGAGTATATGGTTAAACATTCCGAACCGCATAGGCACACATGAATAAAGTGACTTTCTTTTGGGGTTACCGTTTGTGGTGTGAGTATCATATGGTAAAAGTGACGTGATGGAGTGATAGTCTACATTATAGATCTGAACTTGATGCATTGGGTTGAGGTCAAACACTTTCATTTGCATGTTTTGCATGCTCCCAAAAATATCAGAAAGTTTTTTTGCACATGTGTGAAGTTATGGTTATGGTTCAACTAAAGGTTGGAGTGGTTTTTCATCATGTTTATGGTGTTGTAATGTTATCATATGATGTATGGAAACTCATGGATTGATGTGGATGCCTCATATGCATGGTTATGATTGCTTTCCACCTTTCTAGGTCAAAACTACCTCTATGTGCTAGAATGGTGAAGTCAAGATGTGATGCATCAACTTTGCATGGTTGGATGTTGTCAAAAATAAGATTCTTATATCATGATTAGTCGCTGGTCGGACTCTTTTTATGCATGAAAGAATCACATCTTAAGGGTCACATGTGTGTAGACTCCGATTGATTGCAGGGGATATGTCAAACTCCAAGTGTGGGAGTTGGTTCAGTGTGATTATGATTTATGGTTAAGGGCTGAGATTTCCTCATGGATTATGGTTGATATTTTATGGTGGAAGCCGGTGTGGCTTATGTTTTTTTTTTGGATTGGGTTATGCTGCCAAAATGCTGCCGAAATTTTTGCAGCCATGTTATGTTCTAAAGTGGTTATGCAGGATTGGTCATGCCTCACCCAAGTAGGGTGGAGAGCTCACCCGTGTGATTTGATTGGATTATGGTTTATAGTTTATGGTTTGGATTGGATCATGAAGTGATCAAGATGGTTTATGGTAGAGATGTAAGGGTAGAGACCCTGTACATTCTAACTGTTTGGAAAAGGATTGTTTGTGCATCTGAGAAGTGCTATTGTGATTGGACTCATGTGTTATGTTTCTCATGGAAGCGTCACTACAAGACTAGGATCACCTACATTGCTTAAACTTAGAATAAAGGGTCGATGACCTGGGGCTTTGCTAGATCGGGGGTGTTGCCTAGGTCTTCTTCTTTTTGTTAGGCTTATCTACACAATTAGTGTGTCGGGGGTTGAATGACCTACACAGCTAACGCGTTGAGGACTTGCCTTTGCTTTGCCTAAACACCCGGTGCTAGGCATTAAATAGACGGGGCGCCTAAACTGGTATGGTTGGTGTTGATACCCTACCACCTGCTAGTATTTGGGATCCTTTCAGAGCTCGGGTTCATGGAGGGAGGCGAAGCATCCTCACCTATGTATGGCTCAGGTAGGATGGAGGCGTTCTGGCTCTCTCCTGGCGAAGTGAAATTCTCTCTATCCATAGTAGAGCGGAAGTGGATGGGTGGACCGGTCGATATCTACACTGGGTTTGGTGGTTTGCTAGTTATTTACCACAAACGTTTTGATGTTATGGTATACCCAAATTTTGTCATTGCATTAATACATGGTTGCCTGTTCCATTTAGATGGGCATTTAAAGATTCTTTGTTGTCACTTTCTCACGTCTCTGTGCACTCTATTTCACCCTCCACTACATTTTCTCTCTCTCTCTCTCTTCCAGCAACGCAATGTACACATATATTCACCCTCCACAATGTTATATTTTTTCTTGAGTATGCTTTCATTCGTAACACCCATTCAGGGGTAGCACTAGTAGTCGCTAGTTATCTCTGGATGCAGTCTGGATCATGGCCTAAACTCCATGCTTTGTCAAGCGCTGAGAACTCATCCCCTATGCAAATGCTTCTGCAACTCTGATGTATATTGAAAATTGTATAAAAGTGTAAATTGTATATTTTGTGCATAGACCCCTCGGGAGGGGTATCTTTCACCTGGTATCAGAGCCAATGCTTAAGGTTATAGGGATAGCCTAAAGCCTGATACTAGTTGGGTTAGTTATGCATCATGCACGCATTCATGCATTCTGTTTGAAAAAGGATATTGTATTCATGATGCATCTATAAGTGACATTGGTTGGTGGAACTTGTTTGGCTTGTCTTCTTGAGTAGGGGTGTTTTGTTTGAGTTATGATAAAGTGATTGAAGTGTTCAACAACAACAATGTAATTTTATTTAAATGGTTGTTTTGTAGTAAGCAATGGCTCCCAGAGTGACGTTTGAATTCTTTAGCCAAGGGAATGAGGTTTTGGCTATAGTGTTGAGCAACGTGGCGACGCGATTGTCCGGGGATGAATGAGAACTCTTTTACTTAGAAATCGGGACCAAAGTCTTTGGCATACTAGAAGCACAACTTGTTGGAAGAGTATGGACCGTAGTTACCTTACCCGTCACCAGGAACCCTTCCGTCAATTCTTCATCTATATTGACGACAATCCAAGGGATTGGTTGCCAACCTCAGACTACTTCAACTCAGAATATGGCTAGGCCTAGAATACATGTTCTACTACTTGGCGATGCACTTCCCGATGTTAAGGATTTCTGAAGTTGCCAAGAAGTTTGAAGCTCTTGCAACTGTCATAGGAAAAGAAAAATTAGACAATAACTACAGACCACGTTGTCGCGTGGGAGGTCTGAGAGAATATCTTGTTATGAGATTTAAAAGAATGTCTAGAGAATTAGCTCCAAGACACCCATAATATTGTAATGAAATCATAAAGACCAAATTTTGATGAATAGAAGAAGCATAAACTTAGTTTTGATTCACATGTGTACTAAGTTTTCTCTCTTTCTCTTATTATAGATGGATCTTCTTAATTGTCTTGATGAACTCCCGAGTGATTTTGCACAAAGAATATTTTTCAATTGTGCGGTTGGATTCAGTCTCCATTGGGGAATTGAAGTGACTCAAGTTTCAAAGGGGAATAGGGTTTTCCTTATACCCAACACTTACGTAGCATGGGAGTTATATGTTGAAGCTCAACCTGAACATCGAACACAAGTACCTGATAGATTGGTGACAAACCCACAACTTTGGGTGAAGGAAAAGATCTAAGAAGGTGATGTTAAGATGCAAGGATATGTTCTTTACCTTAACGTATGCTCTCTTTTGGACATACTGAGTCGTGAACTCATACTTAGTAAAAAGGTCCTTATGCTAAACCAAAGATACTGCTTTTGTGAGAAGGTCATAATTAGAGTATGGAAGAAGTCAAATGGCAGCAACCAATTCTATTATGTACCCGAGGATTGGTTCAATAGAGTCTATGGACCCATTATCAAGTACAACCCTCACAATGTTACCATCACCTTTGATGACTACGAGACACCAAGGTGCATTAGTGACTTTGCTCGAGCACAACCAATAGCAGTGAACTCGAGTAGATATTTCTACAGAATGATGTAAATGAACGACATGCCCATGTAAACTGTTTTAATAAATTACCACCCAAGGATGTGTCATGGGGGGAAGAATGGTATAAAGAGGAAGACACGACTTTTAGTTCATAAGTTTAAGTGCTAAACTTTGACATCCGAGATGTGAACAAATATAGGGGTAGAACCTCAGTTGTAGGAACCAAGAATTGGTTCATTGGACCCTTTCATATTTATGTATCCCCAAGAAACACTATGTATCTTCTTGATCATCTACGACTAAAAAAAATATTTAAAATTTTTGGTTTTTATATAACACATATTATTTTGAGGATATAATACTTGAGTTTGAATCTTGGTTTTTATCCTTCTAACTGACATGAATGATGGGGTGTGTGTGTAGATAATTGACATCTTACCATCAGGGATATGGGCGGATATACTCTCTCACCTTATGGTGGAAGAGTATTTCCAAATTGGAGTGGAAGTACAAAGACTTGTCACTACCACGCACAACGGGGAGGAAAGGAAAAGGTTGATGTCTACGGATTTCATTGTACCAGATACCTTCAAAGCTTGGTATCACTATGCTGCAGGGAATCCCGAGTTTAGACCACATCAACATAAACCTTCGCATGTTGGGTGTATCGACCATGTGGATACATTCTAAGCTGGGAAAGGAAATTGTTGTCACAAACCAAATATTGTATATAAATGCGTATGAGCTTACATTAAGACCAACAAAGGAAACGTGGATAGCTAGAAACATATTACCCTTAGTAATGGCTATGAGATATTTCAGCATTGTTATGTTTAATGTATGGGGACGACAATGCGAGAACAATGACCGATATTCCTATAGTCCAGTACCTTGGAAGTTATTCTTTGAATTATTTGGAAAGTCACTAATCTACAACCCTCACAATGTAAGGATTTTATACAATGCCTACAACAGACCTCAGTGCCTTGCATATTGTGCAAATATTCACAGCTCAGTTGGATGGGACACACTGGATATGTTTCCAAAGGAATATGATTTCTTCGATGACTACTTCTCGGGTACAGGAAGGTGATTATCCACACTAAAATGGGGCTACCTGTAACAAACAAATCTCTTACTCAAGAATGGTATGACTCTCACGCCAACGAAGAGATATTCTAGCCGAAGATCGTAAAGAACTATTGGAGTCAACCATCAAACATATTGAAGGAATAACACGACTATGCTCCATTGCTGGAAGGATGTCACAATGGATATTACCGAGTACACTATGTTAGAGCCATGTAAGGTCTCTGACCCGATCACAAGAGCACCCTTGTACCACGAAATGAATACAATGGAATAAGTTACTATTTTTAGCAGTTTTCCAGATTCTGTCAGTGCCATGATGTTTAAAATGTTATAAAGCTTCAAAATGTGAATTAAAATAATTTTTGTGAAAAATTTCCAAAAATAGTAAGTTTTTGGTCACCCGACCCGTCCAGTTTCGACCGTCTCGAAAATCTGCACCCGTACCCCAAATTTGAAAAAAATGCATTTTCGGACCCGGGGGGCTGCTAAATATGGCAGGTACTCAGGCCAGTACGCCTTAGTTAGAGCTTCGTATGGCAATTTACGGCATCAAAATCCGATTTGTATGACCCGTTTTAGCCTAGAACCAAATTTCCTAAAAATTGTCCGGGGAGGCACCGGGGGCCCGGGACTGTGTGGGAACAGGTCCCGGGCCACTCCAGATCAGCTTTAGCAGCTAGGGGGCACCCTCTTGATTTGTGGGAGTCTTGGGAAAGCTGCCAAGCCTGCAAATCAGTCTCAGAACCAGTTAACCAAGCCAACCTGACACTTGGTGGGCAGAGAACTGGACTTGCCATGCCTAACTGGAGAAGCTCCCAGATGCATTTAGCAACCCAGATCGATTTTCAGCCTGTAGAAGCCTATTTAAAGACCTGCACACACACACACACACACACACACACTTATGATCACACACACACACACAGTGCATACACACACACCCACATACATTGGGGAGGTGCTGCCGAATCACACACCTATTGAAGAAGAAGCTAGGAGGGAGGTGCTGCCGAATTTTCATCTCAAGAAGCTCGATTAGATCAGAAAATTGAGAAGATTACCAGCTCTTAATCACGGTAACGGCAGTTTAATTAATGCCATATGAAAATCCCTTTCTCTACCACCAAAAATTTCCCGTACATTATGCCTATTCCTAGCCGAAAATCTCTATGACTACTCTCTAAATTCTCCTTATTCGTACTCTATTATGTAATCATCATTTCATAGCTGAATTATCAGCCATTCTTCACTCTTGATTAATGATTAGAGCATAATTATCAGAATCTTCTCTCTCTAGATAGCATAGTAATTAATCGGTAAGCTAGTATTTGTGCAGATTGAAGAGAATCACTATTGTAATCACTCATTAACATTGTAGCTTAATTGAATTCATTTCTCTTATGCATTAAGACGTAATTAAGGAGAAATTAATCCGTCAATAAGTCTCTAAGAATTGGTTTTTTCCCACACATATGCATAGGGTAAATCTGCATCATCTAATTGCTAGGAAATACTTTAATCATACTTAATCCAATTCTCTGGTAATTCCAATAGTGAAATCCTAATTATTCTTGATCATGTAAGCTGAATAATTATCTTAGATCCGGTTCCCATATGATTATGTGCCATCCTTAATGATTGCTTTATGAAAGAAATCTTGACTCTCATATAGGAGGGATTAATTGATGTCACTAATCTACCCATTGGACTGTTATGATGCTTGTGAACCTTAGCTCTTTCTCCAAGCTAATCATTTAAAGTAGTGAGAAATGGCCCCGATTAAGAGAACTCGCTTTGGTGGAGCCCATGACCGCGAGGCGCGAACAAGCAATGTCAACGGAAAAGGAAAGGCTCCCATGGAGGAACAAATACCGGCCATCTCACGGGCCATCAAGGAAGAAGTGGAAGAGGTAGATCATATTTTTAATTCAAGTTGTTTAAATTAACATTGCATACGCTAGTTAGGAATTCTCACATTCCCAAACATGTTGGAGAAATCTGACGGAAACCTCGGCATTGAAATCATTATACATTAAGTTCTAAAATAGGAAGGTAATGTTTGTTGGGTATGCTGTTTGCAAGAGGAAAGAATGTTTGCTAGGGAAAATTTAGCTCGACATGTTCATTTTATTTCCAATGGTGAATCAGTCCTGACCCCCCTACTGATCACTGGGGGCAGAGTTCCTCGTTAGGGCTCTTGAATCCATGACTTGCTTTTTATGCGGTGGATACCCACGACTTGCTTTCTATGCTGTGGGAACCCATGTCTTGCTTTCTATGCGGTGGGAGTGTCCATGGCGTGCTTTCTATGCGGTGGACATACCTAGTTGTATGGGTAGCTAGGCGACAACGGGAGGAGTGAACTCTCGCTGGAGGGGGGATGTTGTACCTCCAAAACATTGGAATTTTTATGAATAAGTTTGAGTAGAACTTTTACTAGAATTCTGTGTTGGTGTTGTTTGCAATATTGGTTGAAGGGTTGTTTTAACGAACCATGTGATTCGGAATTAAACAAGGAATATCTATGTTGAACAACCTTTGTGGTAGTAATTAGGTCACACGAGGAAGTGTGAGTATGGGGGTGGAAAGTGGGGGCTTGGCTCGGGTTGCCAAAGCCTACGAGATGGGTGGTCCCGATTGGTCGGGAACTCTCTGTCCCCATAGTGCTTACTGGATATTAGTATTACTCATTGCCCCTAGAGCGGCGAATCCTCGAGAGTACATGCCTCTAAAACATGGGGAAAAAGGCACTCGGGGTTTCTCTCCTCTTGGAAGGTGGGTCTCAGGATCGTTAGATAGTTAAGCACGCTTCCCCTGAGAGGTGGAGCTAGATCTCGTTGCTAGTAGGCTCGAACTCGACTCCCTTTGTGATGAGAGATCGTCCGCTAGTTGAACCCTGAACCATTTTGTTTGCTTCCGCTATAGATCTAGTGGCCACCAGGTTTACCATCAGATCCGTTGTTTGATGCGACGGGGTGGGGACCTCACACCTCGTATCAGAGCCTAGGTTAGGCTGGGAAAATAAAGTCGTATTGTTTGAACATTTAAAAGGAAGTGAAAGTATATAGGTAGTTGATCCGAATTCCTTGCATTGGTGTTGCAGGAAGACCCCGTGCTCGAATATCGGAAGTTCCAAGTGTTTCAGCTTATTTATGAGCAAGCTCGAAGATCCCCAGTTTACCAGTTCAGGCGAGATGTCATGGAGATACTGTTGAAGGCTTATACGCCACACTCCACTCGCATTGATAAAGGATGGGAACTTAATTGGACATTTCCAGGAGGGGTTTACTACATCAATGCTCGGAAGCTAGGGTGCCTGGCTACCGACTTGAAGAAGATAAGTTGGGGAGAAGAGTTGAGAGTGATAGAGATATTCTACTTGGTGCCCACACGATTGGACCAGACCGTTTCGGGCAACTCCAACCAAACCATCAACAACTGGCTCTTGGAGAAGGTCACCAATGTGATTCCAGCAAACCGAGTCAAAACCTTTGGATTACTGAAAGCGGAACTCCGGCCCGATATCTTAGTTTATTATCCCCTCAAGAATGTGTATAAGAACTATTACACGAATGAAGTAGTGCATCATGTCAATACCATCTCCTAGACATATGTTATACGCAATCCATAAAGCCATGTAATAAGTTGATCATCAGCTATCCAGAAATCCTTGAGGAGTTTTGATTGTAATAAACTTTCATCAATAAAGTGCTTTTTGTCTCTGAATCTCTGTCTCTTGATAAAGTAGAATCTTGAATTTTATTTAAAGTCTCGTGTCTATTTTGAAATCCAAGTAATGTATCAAGAATTCGTATAACCCATGTAGGTACCGCCTGTTGCTCTGTACTCGGCAGCGCAAGAGAAGAAGCTCCTCCTTAAGCAATCCCAACCTCCGATCTTTAAGGGCGAGGGGGCAAATGTGGAGAGAGATGCGGAAGTTTGGATGGAAGCCATGGACGATTACTTTGAAGCTGCGGGAACCCAACCCGTAAATCAGACCATGCTTGCGATGTTCCGCTTGACTGGCGATGCCAAGATATGGTGGAAGCAACATTGCAGAGACCTGGACATTAAAGGATCTTCCCAATCTTGGGAAGACATCAAAGCTGCGATAATGGGGCGTTATTTACCACCTGCCTATAGGACCTTGAGAATGAATGAGTTCTTTTCACTTCGGCAGCTGAATTCAACTGCCAAAGAATACTATGCAAAGTTTGTCACTCTTCGGAGATATGCTCCTAAGATGACCTTGGAACAACAGGTGCCAAGGTTCTGTCAAGGACTAATCGATCCCTTGAACACTCGGCTGGAGGCTCTCAGGCCGTCAACACTACAGGATGCCTTGTTGAGGGCTAAACCTCTAGCTCTCGAAGTACAAAAGGCTAATCAGAATAGGAGGAATCATTGGGCAAGGAGGGCAAGGAACACTGCTTGGGACAACAGACCAGCCGACCAAACCTATAACCAGCGCCCTATTGTGGCTACCACTACAACCATGGAGTTCCCTAATGTTCGATGCTATGGTTGCGGTGAGCATGGACACTACAGATCCAATTTCCCCAGGAACATTCATGCAACCAACGCCAATGCCATACCCTTGAATACTCGTGGGCGTGACCAAGCTAATGGAAGAGGAGGACGAGGAAGGATGAACAGAGGGCGAGGGTGTGGAGCTACCGCCAGAGTAAATGCCGCAGTAGTTCAACCAATTGTGGGTGATGAAGCAGTGGAGAGAGCAACCCGACATGCTGCAATTGACAATCCCAATGGTTGCGAGCAATACGCAGTCATTCATACACCAGGATCTCTCAGAGGTGAACAAGTTAACTTCCTTATAGATTGTGGTAGTACTCTTTCATTTCTTTCACCCAGATGCATGAGAAAGCTTAAGCTAGATAAGTATCCGTCAAGCAAGCTAGTTGTCGAGTTAGCAAACGGCAAGGAGGTAGTATCTCAACACTCTGCAGGCAAAATTGACTTTGATTTAGGGAGACACCCGACTTCTGCCCAATTTCAAACCTTACCCTTAGGATTCTTTGATGGGATACTAGGGATGGACTGGTTAAAGCAAAATAAGGCCCATATCCATTGTGCACAAGGAAACTTTACATTTACAGATAACTTGGGTAATGAAGCCTTAATCCAGGGGGAAAATGGGAGACCTAAGGCTACTCTAGTTAAGGCCAGCTGACTTTTGAAGGGACTAAGGAAGGGTCAGCAAATATATGCAGTTAAACTCAATAAGGTGGACCAATCAAATACCTCACTTCGACCAGAACCGTTGAGGGAGTATGATGACGTATTCCCCAAAGACCTTACGAATCTTCCACCACACAGAGAGGTAGATCATGAGATTGAGACTATCCCTGGGTGTGAACCTATCTCAAAAAGACCTTATAAAATGTCACTTCCGGAAGCCATCGAACTCAAAGAACAACTTAGGCAACTCATTGAGCAAGGATTCATTCGACCCAGTACTTCTCCTTGGGGTGCTCCAGTTCTTTTTCAGAAGAAAAAGGATGGGACCTTAAGGCTTTGCATAGACTACCGTGGGCTGAATCAGGTAACTGTCAAGAACAAGTATCCAATTCCAAGGATCGACGAACTCTTGGACAGACTCCACGGCGCCAAGATATTTACAAAGATTGATCTAAGGTCAGGATATTACCAACTCAGGATCAAGGAATCAGATATTCCAAAGACAGCTTTCAACACCAAGTATGGACACTACGAATTCACAGTAATGTCTTTTGGTCTAACAAATGCTCCTGCAAGCTTCAATCGACTCATGCATGATATTTTCAAACCTTACCTGGACGACTTTGTCTTGGTTTTCTTTGATGACATTCTAGTCTATTCTAAGAATGAAACAGATCACAAGGAGCATGTTCGCAAGGTACTTGATCTCCTTCGAGAACACCAGCTTTACGCTAAAGAGAGCAAGTGCACTTTTTGCTCACCAAAGGTCAACTATCTTGGATTTGTCATTTCGGCTGAAGGGATTTCAGTGGACCCAGACAAAGTTAAGGACATCGTTGACTGGCCTCAACCATCCACTATCAGCGAAGTAAGGGGATTTCTTGGAATAACGGGATGGTACATGATTTTTGTCAAGGATTATGTACGTATTGTTGCACCTTTGACGGAACTCCTGAAGAAAGGAATGAGGATCGATTGGAAGACCGAGCACGAGTCTAGTTTTGCTAAGCTAAAAGAATTCTTGGTCTCAGCTCCTATTTTAAAGCTTCCAGACTTCAGTAAAGAATTTGAAGTAGCGACAGATGCTAGTAAGTCTGCTCTAGGCGGAGTTCTTACTCAAGAAGGAAGACCGGTGGCGTATACTTCGCGAAAGCTGAGGGATCATGAGAAGAATTATCCCACTCATGATCTGGAACTTTTAGTAGTTATACATGCACTGAAGTTATGGAGACATTATCTTTTTGGACGCAGGTTTCAGTTGGTTACAGACCACAAGAGTTTAAAGTGGATTTTTACTCAACCCATTCTCAATATGCGACAACGGCGATGGATAGAGCTATTACAGGAATATGACCTTGACATAAAGTATAGACCAGGGAAGGAAAACGCAGTTGCAAATGGTCTTAGCCGAAAATCGTTTCTCGGAGCTATCTCTATTCCAAATAACCCTATCTGGGATAGAATCAAAGAAGCATCCCTCGAAGATCCAGAATACCAACGTATGGCTTCATTAGTCCAGCAGAATAAGATGCCTGAAGCTAAAGATTACTCTCTTATGGGAGGATGTCTTTACTACAGACATAGACTCTGTGTACCCCGATACCCAGATTAAAAGAAGGCCATTCTATATGAAGCACACGATAACCCTACATCCGGACACCCAGGCTATGCTAAAACTCTTCACGCCGTCAGGAGGAGTTATTTCTGGTCTGGAATGAAAGGAGACATACTTCGCTATGTGAGGCAATGTCTTTCTTGTCAACGGATAAAGGCCGAAAGGATCAAATTACCAGGGCAAATTCAACCTCTTGACATACCCCAGATGAAGTGGGAATGCATCAGTATGGATTTTGTTACAGGGTTACCTTCTACAGGAGGTTATGATTCTGTTTTCGTGGTTGTTGACATGCTCACAAAAGTGGCTCATCTAATACCCGTAAAGAAGACCTTTACTGCTTCAGATGTTAGTCGGGTATTCATCAAGGAGTTTTTTAGGTTACATGGTCTACCCAAGCGTATCGTCAGCGATAGAGATGCCAAGTTTACATCAAAATTTTGGACTTCTCTTTTCCAATCTATTGGGTCACAATTAGCTTTCAGTACAGCATACCATCCACAAACAGATGGGCAAACTGAAAGAGTTAATCAAGTCATTGAGGACATTCTCAGAGCCTATTGTTCGCAAGAACCAAAGAAGTGGTTACAATATCTACCTTTGGTAGAATATGCTTATAACTCTTCTGAACACAAAAGCATTGGAATGTCACCTTTCAAAGCTCTTTATGGACAGGACTGTTTAGCACCACTAAACTTTTCAGATCCAACCATCAGAGTAGAAGCCTCTAGAAAGATGTTAGAAGATATGGAAGCACAGGCTAGAGCTATTCGCCAGGACATTCAGGCAGCTCAGGATAGACAGAAGCACTATGCAGATAAGAATCGTTCGGAAAGGACTTTCAAAGAAGGGGATAAAGTTTTTCTGCGAGTCCGACCAAAGAAAAGCAACTTATCACTAGGCAGATATAAGAAGCTAAGCCCAAGGTACTGTGGACCATTCGAGATCATTAAGGTTGTGAGTGACCAAGCCTACAAGCTAAAGTTACCTGCAAACTTGAAGGTTCATGATGTGCTCCACGTCAGCTTACTCAAACCCTATGTTCCTAACCCTGATCAATTTTTGGACTCAGATCAGATAGTAATGCCAGCACAAGGAGTTCTCGAACTCCAACCTGACTATGTACTTGAAACAAGAGAAAGGAAATTATGCAATAGAACTATCACGGAGCATCTGGTAAAGTGGAAGGATTACCCTGAAGAAGATGCAACTTGGGAAGACGAGTCGACGCTCTTAAAAGATTACCCAAACTCATTCTTGAGATGAGGAAATCTCAAATTTTTCACGTTGGGGAGGTTGTAAGGTCTCTGACCCGATCACAAGAGCACCCTTGTACCACGAAATGAATACAATGGAATAAGTTACTATTTTTAGCAGTTTTCCAGATTCTGCCAGTGCCATGATGTTTAGAATGTTATAAAGCTTCAAAATGTGAATTAAAATAATTTTTGTGAAAAATTTCCAAAAATAGTAAGTTTTTGGTCACCCGACCCGTCCAGTTTCGACCGTCTCGAAAATCTGCACCCGTACCCCAAATTTGAAAAAAATGCATTTTCGGACCCGGGGGGCTGCTAAATATGGCAGGTACTCGGGCCAGTACGCCTTAGTTAGAGCTTCGTATGGCAATTTACGGCATCAAAATCCGATTTGTATGACCCGTTTTAGCCTAGAACCAAATTTCCTAAAAATTGTCCGGGGAGGCACCGGGGGCCCGGGACTCTGTGGGAACATGTCCCGGGCCACTCCAGACCAGCTTTAGCAGCTAGGGGGCGCCCTCTTGATTTGTGGGAGTCTTGGGAAAGCTACCAAGCCTGCAACTCAGTCTCAGAACCAGTTAACCAAGCCAACCTGACACTTGGTGGGCAGAGAACTGGACTTGCCATGCCTAGCTGGAGAAGCTCCCAGATGCATTTAGCAACCCAGATCGATTTTCAGCCTGTAGGAGCCTATTTAAAGACCTGCACACACACACACACACACACACACACTTATGATCACACACACACACACAGTGCATACACACACACCCACATACATTGGGGAGGTGCTGCCGAATCACACACCTATTGAAGAAGAAGCTAGGAGGGAGGTGCTGCCAAATTTTCATCTCAAGAAGCTCGATTAGATCAGAAAATCGAGAAGATTACCAGCTCTTAATCACGGTAACGACAGTTTAATTAATGCCATCTGAAAATCCCTTTCTCTACCACCAAAAATTTCCCGTACATTATGCCTATTCCTAGCCGAAAATCTCTATGACTACTCTCTAAATTCTCCTTATTCGTACTCTATTATGTAATCATCATTTCATAGCTGAATTATCATCCATTCTTCACTCTCGATTAATGATTAGAGCATAATTATCAGAATCTTCTCTCTCTAGATAGCATAGTAATTAATCGGTAAGCTAGTATTTGTGCAGATTGAAGAGAATCACTATTGTAATCACTCATTAACATTGTAGCTTAATTGAATTCATTTCTCTTATGCATTAAGACGTAATTAAGGAGAAATTAATCCGTCAATAAGTCTCCAAGAATTGGTTTTTCCCCACACATATGCATAGGGTAAATCTGCATCATCTAATTGCTAGGAAATACTTTAATCATACTTAATCCAATTCTCTGGTAATTCCAATAGTGAAATCCTAATTATTCTTGATCATGTAAGCCGAATAATTATCTTAGAGCCGGTTCCCATAGGATTATGTGCCATCCTTAATGATTGCTTTATGAAAGAAATCTCGACTCTCATATAGGAGGGATTAATTGATGTCACTAATCTACCCATTGGACTGTTATGATGCTTGTGAACCTTAGCTCTTTCTCCAAGCTAATCATTTAAAGTAGTGAGAAATGGCCCCGATTAAGAGAACTCGCTTCGGTGGAGCCCACGACCGCGAGGCGGGAACAAGCAATGTCAACGGAAAAGGAAAGGCTCCCATGGAGGAACAAATACCGGCCATCTCACGGGCCATCGATGAAGAAGTGGAAGAGGTAGATCATATTTTTAATTCAAGTTGTTTAAATTAACATTGCATACGCTAGTTAGGAATGCTCATATTCCCAAACATGTTGGAGAAATCTGACGGAAACCTCGGCATTGAAATCATTATACATTACGTTCTAAAATAAGAAGGTAATGTTTGTTGGGTATGTTGTTTGCAAGAGGAAAGAATGTTTGCTAGGGAAAATTTAGCTCGACATGTTCATTTTATTTCCAATGGTGAATCAGTCCTGACCCCCCTACTGATCACAGGGGGCAGAGTTACTCGCTAGGGCTCTTGAATCCACGACTTGCTTTTTATGCGGTGGATACCCACGACTTGCTTTCTATGCGTTGGGAACCCATGTCTTTCTTTCTATGCGGTGGGAGTGTCCATGACGTGCTTTCTATGCGGTGGACATACCTAGTTGTATGGGCAGCTAGGCGACAACAGGAGGAGTGAACTCTCGCTGGAGGGGGGATGTTGTACCTCCAGAACATTGGAATTTTTATGAATAAGTTTGAGTAGAATTTTTACTAGAATTCTGTCTTGGTGTTGTTTGCAATATTGGTTGAAGGGCTGTTTTAACGAACCATGTGATTCGGAATTAAACAAGGAATATGTATGTTGAACAACCTTTGTGGTAGTAATTAGGTCACACGAGGAAGTGTGAGTATGGGGGTGGAAAGTGGGGGCTTGGCTCGGGCTGCCAAAGCCTACGAGATGGGTGGTCCCGATTGGTCGGGAACTCTCTGTCCCCATAGTGCTTACTCGATATTAGTATTACTCATTGCCCCTAGAGCGGCGAATCCTCGAGAGTACGTGCCTTTGAAACATGGGGAAAAAGGCACTCAGGGTTTCTCTCCTCTTGGAAGGTGGGTCTCAGGATCGTTATAAAGTTAAGCACGCTTCCCCTGCGAGGTGGAGCTAGATCTCGTTGCTAGTAGGCTCGGACTCGACTCACTTTGTGATGAGAGATCGTCCGCTAGTTGAACCCTGAACCATTTTGTTTGCTTCCGCTATAGATCTAGTTGCCACCAGGTTTACCATCAGATCCGTTGTTTGATGCGACGGGGTGGGGACCTCACAAGCCACTAGGATTTATTAGAAAATTTTGAAATACCTTGTAGACTTTTGAAAACCCAAAGTTTTGTGATATCAAAATTTGATTGATCTATCCATTATTCTTTCTCCTAATTCCTTCTCATCTTATCTTAAACGTCTATCCTATTTGATTTAAGGACTTTGAGTGAAACAGAATATTTTGCTAAGTATGACCTTGGTTGATATGGTGCAGTAAGTTACCTGTGCGCTCCTTGCCGCACTGTCGAAGCAAGGGACTTGCCAATACACCGTATGCGAGCCACAAACGGCTCCAAGCACACAACAAGCCTAAACTAGCAAGCTCAAGAAAACAAAGGGTGTGTCACTCACCGCTCTACGCTCGCCTTCGTGGTGGATTCCTCGCCGCGATGAAGAAGAAGCTGCAGTCGTGCCGCGCTCAACCGCTTCGCCGCCGTCGTGCCTTCGTAATGCTCGATCGCACACACACTCTCCCTCTCTCTCTCTCTCACACACACACACACAAGGAGGTGAAGAAGAAGAAGATGGAGATGGAGCAAGAGCACTCTTCAATTGCACAAATGAGAGAATGAGTAAAAATTAGGTTTAGTTGGCTTTTATAGGAGCTCACCCCATTCACACTTGGGCGCCCATGCTTAACCAACTAATCCCTTGAATGTCCAAGTTAAAGTGCGCCTCTCATCGGCGATCACTCTACCTTTCCCTATTGGTCCGACAAGCCCGGTACCTGACTCTACCAAATACATAATACGCGTCCATCGTAGGTGATGGGTGTCCGTGTGCCGTGAGGGTTAACAAGAAGAAAGTAATCTTGGAGCCCTCACCACTTTTCCAATCTAGATATTGATTAAAGTTTGATAACATTTGCTACAAATCTTGAGTAGAGCCAAGTTTCTATGCTCCAAGTAATCAGATAGCTTAGACAACACATTAAGCATAAGAGAACTCTAGATTCTAGTTCAACATGAAGTAAACAAAAATCATATACACTTAATCATTGAGACAATTCCATCCAAGTACAATACTTGAAAATATCAAGTAAACTCATAGCCAAGAAACAACTCTTCTCTTGCTACAATTGGATAAATAGTTTCAACGCATACATAGCCATACTCTTCTGATTTGATGTGTGAAGCTCTGCGTTTGTTCCAAGGTGTAAATTTTGGATCAAATGTATATAGTACATTTGGATGGACACTTGTACCATGAGAACTATTGATATAGCGCGACACCTTTCCTTCTACGCAACCAAGAGTGTATGATCGATCTTCCTCTTCTTCTACATTGGAATCTTCTAGAAGAGAATATTTAGAGACTCTTGAAGATATTTTGAAAATCCTTTTCCACTCTTGAGATTTATACTTATGTCCTCCATAGTTTAGAATAGTCACACCACTTTCAAGGGTATTATGCACAAATAGCCCAGCTCCTTGAAGACATGAAAGTCGCACTTCAAAAGCCTTAGCATTAATATAAAAAAGTACATTTTTGGGAATAGGAAATGTTTGTGTCCCAAAAGGAGATTCATTATAATCATAGTGTTAACTAAATCTAATTTTTATGTCTCTCAACTCCTTTGTATCTGCAAAAAAAAAAAAAAAAACATTATGCATAAAATAAGGGCTAGATCAAAGAATGATAATAGTATAGGATAGCTGACTAAGTCCATCATATGGAAGACTTAGAGTGAATCTTGCATGGGGCCTACAAGGGTTTAAAATAAATCTTTGAGAAACAAAGACCAATATATTGTCCATTTTAAGCATAGAGAGAACCAAGGTCCACCACTTGTCTAAGCATAAAGAGAACCAAGGTCCTTCACTTGTCCAAGCTCGACATTGAGCATTGATAAAATGTCCAATAATTATCCAAGAAACCTATAGTATGTCGTAACATGGGATGCATTCATGAAACAAAGGTAGTCTAACCTTGTGGTCCATCTCTGTTGTCTTGTAAACTAGGAGATTAGTTTCAATGTCATCACTAAGTCAAAACTTAGGCATATGGAATTGATACAGTGATCCACCAGATTAGGAAGAGAATGAGTTCTAGGAAGGCCTCTTAATTTTCCATGATATTATGGAGGTGATTAACATTTTGACGAATAGGTGCATGCCATGTGTGCAAGAAAGGTGGGTGTCTAAGAGAGGTGTAAGAATGGTCAAATGGATGAACTTTTATCCCAAACAAAGGGGGAGGGAGGACAAATTTATGATTTTTTGGCCTTCCATAACTCCTACATACAATCTTTGATTTGAGTGGAGGTTATAGATCTATAATCAACACGCCGAGCTCTTTCCGTAGAGCCAAATAAAGAGGCCCTCCTAGACCCCATCCTCTTCCTAATGCATGAGCAACTTATCCTCTCTAGTATCATGGGTGTTTTGATCTCACATTTCAACACATATTCAACATATACTCTAGTGTAGCATAGAGATTTTTGTTTGAAGGTGGTCCAAACATGGCATGTTCATGTATGGAGAAAATCAAGGGTCCACTAGCTCTCCAAGCTAGGCATAAAACACAATTTCAAGGTCTAGACTTTGCAAAACATATGAGGGGCTATATCATGCAAAGTCTACCATCTCCTCTCCCCAACTTGTCCAACCAAGGTTCCATTGCAGCATGGAGAGAAGCAAGGTCCACCACCCAAGCTAGTAATTTTTTCCACCACTTTGAAAATGCATAATATGTTTTCCATGGGGTTTTTGTTCCAGGGCTCACCACTTGTACAAGCCTAGCTACATTGAATCATGGAAATAATAAAATCTATACCACTTGTATAAGTGAGGATTCATTGAAACATGGAGAGAAGCAAGCTCTACCACTTTTCCAAGATAGGCTCCATCGAAACATGAAAATCCCATGATATGTTGTACATGGGTGGTTTCTTTTTCAATGTGCACCACATATTTAATCTAGGATCCTTTGCAACATTCATAGAAGTAGAGCTCCACCACTTGTCCAAGCTAGGCTCCATTGAAACATGGAGAGACGCAAGGTTTATAACCTATCTTGATGTATGGACATAATCAAAGTTCCGCCACTTGTCCAAGATACATATACAAAAAAATTTGCAAGGTCCTCCATGTGTATAGTCTATGATGGATTGTAGCACAATAGAGGTTTCATTTCAAGGTCGAACACTTATCCACCTCCACTTGTCTAGCCTCAGCTCCATTCAAGCATGGAGAAAATCAAGGTCCACCACCAAGCTAAGACAAGGTCCTTTGAATCTTGAGAGAAGAAACACCACCTTTCCTAAATACACATGAGAGAACATCCACAAAGCCCATGATTTTCCAAAATATGCTATCATGAAGCATGTGGAGTTTGATTTGAAGGTTCAATCTGTGTTCAAGCTAGAATGCATTTAAGCATGGAGATAAGCAATATTTACCTTAGTCCAAGATAGGATCCCATTAAAACGTGAGAGAAGCAAGGTTCACCACTTATCCAAGCTATGCATGGGTAGTTTGGTTTCAAGGGACTCTACTTGTCTAAGGTGGAGAGAAAGAAGGTCTACCACTTGATCTAGATATTATCCAATGAAACATAAATTGAAGCAAGGTCCACCACTTGTCCAAGCTTATGTAACAAATGGGTGTTGTTTTAAAGTCTACCATGCTATGTACACCGCTTGTCTTGAAATCAGGCTCCATGTAAGGTTCAACTTTTGTCAAGCTATGCCTCTCGTGAGTACTAAAAGTTGATAAAAATAAAATACTTAAATCCCTATGCAAGATCATGAATATTTTGGTCTCTAAGGCCACCATGTGTCTAATATATGCTCTAATTACTTATGTTAGACTTCAATATTAAAATGTAAGATCTCTTCTAGCAAGGGTAGTTTAAATTTACGTTTGACCACTTGTTCAAGCTAGGTTCCACTTATGAAGCATCAAAACGTAAGCTCTCTTCTAGAAAGGGTAGTTTAAATGTAGGTTTTACCACTTGTTTAACCTAGGCTCCACTTATGAAGCATCACCACTTATCCATGCTAGGATCTAATGTAGTAGGTGAAGGGATATTAATACTAGGTCTAAATCTTATTAAATTCAAGCTCTTGAGTCATTAAGCCTAAGTTAGTGCTATATTGAAAGCATTGAAGTACTCAAGAAGTGCATCTTGAATCAAATTGTCTTGCTTGCTGTTTGATGGATAAAATTAACGTGCATCCTCGTAGCCAATCACACAGCCTCAATGCCCACAATTTTGATGTAATTCATCTTATTTCTCCAAAAATCCTTGTATCAAAAAGACATCATAATTTTTGAGCCATATTCAGTATAATCCGAGATGTATTTGTTTATCCTGAGCCCAAAAAGACTTGTAAGCTGGTCACTGGCCATATGAAAAGCCCTAGGTATAAACATCAATGTCTTTAGTATGAAAAGACAACACTGTAACATTATTCATGTTTTGAAGATATTTGTATGTATGATTGTGAGAGACTGCTCAGTAGAACATTGTAATCGATTTTTCTCTTGCTCTAGTAATCAGTATTCGGCTTCAAGAATTGCATTGAGTTCCTTGTCTCTTGCTCTTTCATTTAAGTATACACATTCTCAATTTTGTTGGTGGTTTGTGACTATTTGTATGTGAGATAAATCTATAGTTTTGAATGTAAAAATGGTTTTTTTGACATTTTGACCATAGGAGAGTGTTCTTAGACCATAAGGTGACCTATATGTATTGTTTTGTTTTGCAATTTTTAGGACCTAGATCATGATGGATTGGAATTTTGGTACCTTTTTAGATGAAATCCAAACTTTATAGGATAGTGCCCCTAGCCTATTATATCTCCTCCTATAGTTTTATTGCATTTTGAGTTTATTTGATTGAAAAAATGGTGTGATGACCTAGAGACATGAGGCAGGACATATGTAGATTTTCCAGATTAGAGAGTGAGTTTTTTAGTACTCATGATACGTAATTCACTAGGTTCACTTCTTCATGTTCACACCCTCAAAGAGTCACCGTACCCTATTCAAGTCACTTTCTTGAGTATTGACATTATGTTAGTGTCAGACAGTTACGTTGCAGACATCCATCGATCACGGTGACCTACTAACATTGGCACCATTGCCAGGGATATGATCCTTAGGTGGTGAGCGACCTAGTCATATTGTTTTGACCAATAATATTGGCACCATTGTTGGGGTATGATCCTTAGATGGTGAGTGACCTAGTCTTACTCATAGCCCTCTTTTTCAAAGATTTTGCTACCCATTCTATTTACACCATATTAGTGAAGCAGCTAGACTCGGGGTTTAGTGCTTGGTATAGGGTAGAAGTCAAGGACTTGCTAGATCTACTCTTGAGAGGAAAATAGAGTTGTGAGTGAGATACAAAAATCATTTCATTCTTCACTTTTCTCAATGCTTTGAAAGTACTGCTCCACAATCCATTTCACCTTCAATTTGCATTGTTTTGCTAGTTTTTGTTCATAGATTCATTTCACTACCTAGGAGTAGAATAAGTAGCAACTATTACCATCAAATTTGGGTTAAAATTTCAAGGCAAAAATTGTTGAAAACCATATTTTGGCAAAATAGACCATAACTCTAAAAATTAGAAAATTTTATGGTCAGGCATAAAAGCTGATCAAAACCCAAAAATTTGGTGCACAAGTGGATTACCAACTCAAAGTAAGAAAACTATAATTTTTTATCCGATTTGGTGCACAAGTGGATTACCAACTCAAAGTAAGAAAACTATAATTTTTTACCCAATTTTGTGGAGAAACATGGATCGTGAACCATGTATCTCTGAGGCGGTTTGATCAAGATTTGAAACCATTGGACTGAGGGTGCTTCTAGGAAACGGAAGCCAAACCTCGGAGTGAAATGGACACCAAAAACACATTCAAAACCAAGATATTGGACAGAACTTACAAAATCTTGGAAAATTGACCAAAATCTGGGTTTTTCCAATCTTTGGTTATCCAAATTCAAAAAAGGTTGGGCATTAGCCTCCACAAGGCATAGACAACCAGCTGACCAAGTTTCATGCCAACATTCTGTCAAACATGGATCATGATTCATGCACCTTTTCATGGTTTTTTTTTGGACTAAGATTTGATCAACGAGTAGTTGAGACCATTTGGAACGACTTTCCTAAAAGGCACAAAAACTAGTCAATAACTGCAAACAGACACAAAATTCCTCTTTTGAATGACAAAAAGTTATCCAAATCCAAAAAAAAATTGGGAGTAGACTATAGGCAGCATAAGTAACCAATATATCAAATTCCAATTATAGATATGATGGAACATGGATCGCGATCCATGTACCTTTCTTGGCTTTTTGGACAGAGACTATACCAACCTATAGTAGAGATTATTGTGACCAATACTTCCAAAAGAAGGAAGCCAAAAGAGTTAAAGGTAGACATTCCTAACGCAAAGTTAAGACAAGTGAATAAGGTGAGTAAAGTCAACATGGATAATGCTCATGTGGGGTTGTATAAGTACAAAAACAAAGAAAAAAGCTCTATTACACATTAGAGAGTTATCGGAGAAAAAATTCTTGTATGTCGTTACATACAAAGAAGGCAAAGATACCCATGTGATCATGCTTGATAAGTACGGGCAAAGATTCTTTGATGTTGATCTCAAGGAGCTAGAGAGATATACGTAGTTTGTAGGACCACTCCATCAATAATATGTCACTCCTAGCATGTTGAAAAGGGGGAAAGGGGAACACACCCAGAACACAAACTATTGCCTCTGTATAGCCCCCAGGATATACACATCACCCAAATCCACTAGAATACACCTTCAAAACATCACAATTTTGCAAGCAGACCACCATTTGCACACCACTCAGCACACACTCGCTGCAACACCACAATAATCTCAATCATTCCGCACTTCTCAATTCACTGACTTCCATGCACACAGCATCCCTCGCATTCCCTCTTTGCACAACACGACCACTTGATCAAGCTAGGTTCCACTTATGAAGCATCACCACTTATCCATTGTAGGTTTTAATAAAGTAGATGAAGGGATATTAATACGAGGTCTAAAACTTATTAAAGTAGAGATCTTAAGTCATTAAGCCTAAGTTTGTGTTATAAATTTTAATAGAAGATTCACCATTCAAACATTAAGTACTTCATATGAAAAAGATAGACTCAAGAAATATTATATAAAACAAAATATAGCATTAAGAATGTCAAATCAGCAAAAAAGAAATAGTAACATGTACAAGAAGTGCAAAATGTATGTCTCACCATTTCCAAATAGTTGTCCAATGATAAATGACACTCTTCTTCTTCTTGTGGAGGATTATCCCTTCTAATAGGCACATTGTCATCTAATTGCAAAGTGGATTATTGGGTTTGAAGGCCAGTTCACTCTTCTATTTAGCATGGGCCTTAACAATGTCTAAAAGCTTGGTTGCTAAGATTTTTTGGTCCTCCACTCTCTCAACTAAGCATATGACTTCTTTTCTCTTTTGTAGTCCTTCTTGTGCAACCAAGGAGCCATCACCAAAGAGACCAGCGAGCTTACAATATTCAAATCAATATGTATGAATGTAAAGCTTGACCAAAACTCTTTTCTTTGCTTCCACATATTGTAAATCGGACATGCCTTTATTTTCTACTTGAAGAAAATAATAATCAATAGGCATGGTATTTTCCTTCGATCTTCTTTTCAAGTCTTCAAAACCACTACCTTGTCCCAAGAAGGCAATAACTGCAAGAAATTGTATTGCTCCTAGCATAAAAAGTGATGCAAGGCACCACAACAATCATAACCCAGATTATCTTCCAGAATTGGGAATTCACGTTGCAACTTTGTGAGTTTAGTGAAATCCACAAATGCAAGAAATAAAAATTGAGAATATTTTGACCCTCCAAAAATAGCCAAGATCCCATCCAAAACATTGTTAAATGTCTCCTCGCTCCATTACAAACGTTCCTAACAGTGTTTTGTCAGATCTAAACACATAATGTGATAAGTATTTTGTTGTTGAAGTGATGCTTCAAGTGGAGACTTCCTTCCATATGTAGGCTCACGAAATATATAGACCATGGAAAATATCTTGACTTAATTTTCTCCTTCTAAAGCTGAATTTCCCACTACATATATTTCATTGCTTCATCTAGAAAATACATTTTCTTCATTCCATGCTTAGTCCAATAACTTTAGTTCCTGATCAAACTGCCGTAGAGGTACATGGATCACAATCCATTTTTCTCTACAAAACTGGGTCAAAATTTTTAGTTTGCTTCCTTTGAGTTTGGTAATCCAAGAACAGACTCAAAACCAAGAAATTGAATAAAACCTACAAAAGCTTGGGAAATTGACCAAAATTTGGGGTTTCCAACCTTTAGTGATCCAAATTCAACCAACTGACTAAGTTTCATGTCAAAGTGCTATCAAACATCGATCATGATCCATGTACCTTTGCATGGATTTTTTTGGGCTAAGAGTTAAGCAGCAAATATCTCAAAAAATTTGAAATAACTTTTCCAAAAGGCACATTAGAAAAAGGTTGAAAAAAGTTAGTCAAAAGGGGAGAAAGTCAAAAACTAGTCAAAAACCACAAATCAGACACAAAATTCCTCTTGAGATTGACAAAAAGTTATCCAAATCCACACAAAAAATTAGGAGTAGACTATAGGCGACATAAGTAACCAGCATGCAAAATTCCAAGTCTAGTCTAAAGATCATTGTGAGCAATACTCCCAAAAGAAAGGAAGCCAAAGGAGTTCAAAAGGAGGGACAAATGGGCAAAAACACCTCAAGACCAAGAAACCACCAAGCACACCTAAAGTTTGACTTTTGGTTGGCCTAATCTAGTCCAAATCACATAAAAACCATATATCTAAGATAAGTATACCAAGAGCAAGTTGTGTGTCAAGTGTCATCACATTTTGACACAAAGGTATAGGGATTGCAATCCATGTTCTTTTGTCATAAAGTAAGACTAGACTTGTACCATATCTAGAGTAGGTCACAAGGAGCCTAGTGGTCTTTTCAACATCTATTTTGGACTTGATTGGTGGGTTTTGCAAGAAAAAGAGAAATTATTTCCAAAAGCATGATAAAATTTTATGGACTTTAGATTTTGACTAAAAGAGTGGCTATAAATTCATAGCCATCACATTTTGACACAAAGGTATATGGATTGCAATCCATGTTATTTTGTCAAATAAAGTGAAACTAGACTTGTACCATAGCTAGAGCAAGTCACAAGGAGCCTAGTGATCTTTTAAAAATTGATTTTGGACCTCATTTGTGAATTTTGCAAGCAAAAGAGAAAGCATGATAATTTATTTGCAATTAGGTAGATTACATCAAAGTAGAAACCCTATTGTAGGAGACCAGGTTAGTTGTTTTTCCATGGAAGAGAGTGCTAATTAGAGACTATTATTGACCTTATTAGTGAGGAAAATATTTTTAATACTTCTTCAGAGAGATCTTATACCTACATGGTTGAAGGTTCCAAGAGTGCGAGTTTCAAAGAGGAAACCAACATGGATGAAGGACCATCCCAACCCACACCAACTATGAAAAATTTGTACTTGAAATATCAATTTAAAATAAATAGGGTGCAAAGACTTACAAATATGGTATGGATTGCTATTGCGTAAAGCTAGAGGAATTACCTAGTAAGTTCATGGGCATAGTGCATGTCGACTACAGTGGTGATTGGTACTTTGATGACAAGGGTACCATGTATTTAGTAGTGAAAAATCTCTATTGTGGACAAGTGGGGATTGACAGGCACCAAAGATAAAGTTGATGTCAAGTCGGAGGAAAAGACACCAAAGCTAGACATTCCTAATGTGAAGTTGAGGCAAGTGAATGAGGTGACCCGATTCAACATGGATAATGTGGGGTTGTATAAGTACAAAAACAAGGAGATGATGCTCTATTATAAGTAGGAAAATCCCTACATTGGAGAGTCCTTGGAGAAAAAATGCTTTTATGTTTTTACCTATGAAGAAGGCAGAGATACCCATGTGATCATGCTTGATAAGTATGGGCAAAGATACTCTAATGTTGAGCATAAGGAGCTAGAGAGATATACATACTTTGGAGGACCACTACATCAGTATTATGTCACTCCTCGCATGTATAGGCTAGCTCTCTCAAAGAGGAGGCCAACAATAGAAAGGATGAGTCCTATGAGAACCAAGCTGGAAGACTGATCTAGTCGGCCACAATTTTCAATACCAAGACCAACCGGATCCTTTAGTTCTTTGAGTGTGTCAACCTCAAATTTCAATCCTTTAGTTCAAGGATGTGAAACCAAGCCAATGATTCCTATCAATGTGGGAACTAGAGCTCATGCTCAAGCAGCATTGAGGAACATGTCAGAGTTAAGAACAAGGCAAAACTGCCAAATCAAGTTGAATTCAAGAGTTTAATGGTCAGGACTCAAAGGAAATATTGGAAAGCAAAAAGGAAAAAATGAAAGCAAAATGGATAAGGGAAAAGAAGACCTCGGAAACAAAGCTGCAACAAACTAAGGAGCAACTCAAACATGAAAAAGAGAACAAGGGAAAGGTAGAAGGAGAAGAGTCTTCCAAAGTCTCATTAGGTGATTCAGTCTTGGTGGAATAATCACTAGAGCCCTTGTATGCTTTGTTGCAAGGCTATGAGGTGAGATTGAATACCAACAAGACTTTAGAGCAAAGCATTAGGTGAAATTTGGACTCACAAAGCTACCTTTCTCTACCAAAACAAGTGCATGGATAAATTTTTGCAAACAAACTCCAAAGTTGGTGGAGGTTTGACAGTTAGAATGTCCTCTTCAAGCTCTATCTATACTGATATATAGCACTCCATGAGATTCCTCATATTTTAGAAGATTCTTTTTTTGATTCACTTAGATTTAACCAGAGTTGTCCCATCATAGGTGAATTAAAAAAAGAGTCTTCTAAAATATGAGGAGTCTCATGGCGTTCTATATATCAGTAGATAGATGAAGAGGACATTCTAATTGTCAAACCTCCACCAACTTTGGAGTTTGTTTGGAAAAAATTATCCATGAGCCCGTTTTGGTAGAGAGAGATAAATTCAAACACCTTAAAGGGACCTTTTGTGAGCTCAATTTCACCTAATACTTTTCTTGGCATATCGGCATCCTGAGTTTAAAACAAAGAGATTCGAAATGTGAAAATGGCTCATTGAGTCTACTGAAGATCTAATGTAGAAGCCAAGAATTGATTACCCATCAAAATGAGAGGGAAAGGGAGCACAAGAAAAACAAAATTGTTGGTCTGATGAGACCTAAAAATGAAAAAGTGAAACTTCATTGGATACAAGGGTAGTTGCAAACATGAATGATGATTCCAAGTCATAAGGAGTGATACCTATTCTAGAAGTGGAAGAGCCATGGCCACAAGTCTTGTGGAAAACAACCAGGAACCTCAAGGATGGTAGTGCAACATTTAATTTTGTACCTATTAGAGAAATTAACAAAATTTTTAGGGAGCATAAGAAAAACAAAATTGTTGGTCAGATGAGACCTAAAAATGAAAAAGTGAAACTTCATTGGATACAAGGGTACTATTGCAAACATGAATGATGATTCCAAGTCATAAGGAGTGATAACTATTCTAGAAGTGGAAGAGCCATGGCCACAAGTCTTGTGGAAAACAATCAGGAACCTCAAGGATGGTAGTGCAACATTTAATTTTGTACCTATTAGAGAAATTAACATGGATCATGAGTTTTATCTGGGAGATATACAATTGTTATACAATGATGTGAGGATTGAGATAACTGCAAAGAGAAAACTTGAAATGTTGTAGACTTTACCATCTTTTATATGGGAGCACGAAAAAAAATCAAAGGTCAAGATTGTGCCCTCACAATGGAATCTAGTTCCAAAGAAGATGAACTCCAAGAATTGATTTGTCTTGTAAAAGGTATACCATCACTCTCTTACAACTTTTGTAGATTAGACTACATCTATGGGGCTAGGTGAATTTTTCCTGAAAAGGATGGGGTTGAATTTCTTTCCTCAATATGTGCATGTGGATGAAAACATGGGTACAACTCTACCAGAGAAACCAAAAGCAAAACTTGTGCCTATAAAAAGGTTGGAAATTATTGCAAAGGGGAAGAGGAAAATACCACCCTACCACTAGAGCACCAGGGAATGAAAAATATATCCATACTTGATATCAAGGTTGGAGTGGCCATAGCTACAGAGAAAATTTGGGAAAAGTGGAAAAGACCAGCTCTTGAAAAAACACAAGTGAAGTTGCAACTCGTAGATGCGTTTGTAGAGACCTTTGAGTATGCTAGAGAAAATCATTGTATCCTCATGTGGAATCAAGTATGAACATAGCCTTTCCATAGTGGACTAAATTGGAAAGAGCAACAAATTTGATGTCATTTTTGAGTGACCATTCATGCATCAACTTAAAATGGTGCAAGTTGGGGCTATGACCACCTCTACTTCTAGCATAAGGCTAAATGTGAAGTAAAGCTCAACCCTCAAGTTTCGAGAAAAATTGGGTATAGGAAAAACAAATCCAAATTTGAAAGATTTTACCAGTGTGCTAGGATAGGCTATAGGGACATGCCTGCAAAGTTTCACCCCAAAATGTGATCAAACATGGATCGCGATCCATGTACCTTTTTCACATATCTAGACCAAAATGTGACCATCATGTCCCAAATGTGAAGTAGAGCCTAACCCTCAAGTTTTAAGACAAATTTGGTAAACTTATGAAACACAAATCCAAACTTGAAAATATTTTACAAGTGTGCTAGGATATGCTATAGGGACATGCCTACAAAGTTTCACCCCAAAATGTGACCAAACATGGATCACGATTCATGTACCTTTTCACATATCCAGACCAAAATCTAACCAGTATGTGCCAAATGTGAAGTAAAGCCTAACCCTCAAGTTTCAAGACATTTGGACACCAAAAATTTTGTAGAGATTCAAAAATTCTCTAAGTCTAGGGAAAATTTCCAAATTTGGCTTAGATCCCAAACCAGTAATCCAAATCACAAAAGTTTTGAACCATAGCATCCCCATAATATACTCTATCAGATGGTGCAAGTAGAATTCCAAAAGGTGTTCCAACATAGATCACGATTGTTACCATACATATGTGGTAGTGATCTATGTCCACACACTGAGGACCATCGGGGCCTTTTTTCCCTCAACAAGGACATTTTTTCTCGTGCATTGTATATACGCCCATCACTCTAGGGTTAACTTATCTATCCATTGTGCACTAAGAAATACTACTCTTTGTTATGTGCCTTGAGCTTCTTCATCTTCTCCAAGATGTGTGTGTTTTGCTACAATTGTATTTCCAACAATTGATATCATAGCAGTTTTCATCCTTCAAGCTTAATCGCCAGCATTGCCACACCATGCCTACTCTTTTTCTTAGACTTTGGTAGGGCAACAAATACTTTGTGTAATCTCATAGAGGCTAGTTTACTCAAATTTTCTATTCAGGCTCAGTTCAGCCTTTGTTTCCACTACAGGCAATACTGCGTTGGCAATTTTGTCCTTTTGTGCAAAATTTATATCAATGCCATTTTTTGCATAACAGGTCCCTACAATATTCTTCAGGTTATCTTATATAGAACGTGTTGGTCTCACTTTGTTACTCCTCTTCTTGGGCAGTTTTCACATCAAGTGTAGGCACTCACCATGGCTAACAACAACACACATGTATTCAAGATGTTTGTTGCTAAGGATAAATATTACCATGTTTTTGCTAGTACTTGGAGACTTTTTTTTAACACACTTAGGACCATTGGGGAATTTTTTTCCTCATTAGGAGGTTTTTTCCCATGTGCATTGTATATACGCCCATCACTATGGGGCTAACTTATCCTTCCATTGTGCACTAAGAAATACTACAGTCTGATGTGTGCACTACACTTCTTTGTCTTCTCTAATATATGTATGTTTCCCTACACCCATATTTCCATCAGTGATGCTCTAGTGCCCATAGTTGTTCTAGACATACTGGTGAACTTTGGTCAAATTTGGAGTCCTTTTGAGCAAGTTATGGTCAAGTTTGTGTTTTCTTCAACTTTTCAACTAACTTTCAGTCCTAAACAAGCTATTTTTTGGTAGCAACATGCCTCATTGGAAAGCTCAAAAGAATTGTGAAGTTGCTCCCTAAGAGGTGGTGGACATCTCGTCAATGAGAAATCTCACATCACAAATGAAGAATTAGCAAAGATTCCATCAAATGTGTTCATCGACAAGTTTTAAGCAGTGGATAGCACTAAAGTAAAGGTCATCTTTTTTCCCAAAGGATCTATGGAAATTACACCAACAAAGAGAATCTCTAGGAAGGACAAGGTGCTTGTAGCTAGATAGCATTTTTTGACTACCACCCTGGGGGATAGGTTACCAAAGGGCACACAAGCTATGAGCTCAATTCTATACAATGGTGAAGCTACATTGACAAATAAAGATGGAGCCAAGGTAAAAGTGAGGATTACCAACAAACTAATCAACCAGGCTCTCCATCTCCTAGCCAAAAACCATAATCTACCTAATATAACAAAAGCAATTGACGATGACAAAGCTTTTTTGAAACAACAAGTCACAAGTTCACATATAAAGATCTTGTATATTCAAAGAAGGATCTGACACTACTGCTCATTTCACAACACCTTAAAGTGTAGAAGCTGCCAAGCTACACAGAGCCCAATCTACCTATTGTAGTAGTGATGGCTATGGGCCTAGTAGAAAGAAGAGTAACCAAGTGCAACCTAGGAAACTACATCCTCAAAGACTTGGTTGAATCAAACCTCAAGGGAAGAACCAGGAACAAGACTTATGTGAATGCACGCCTAGTACTCACCAAACTAGCATTGGGCATGATAGACCTACTACTCAAGGTAGAATCTCAGTTGAATCTACTTCACAAAGAAAAACATGTGGTCAAGTCGATGGGAAACTTGTCTACAACACCCACCATGAGAAGGACAAGGGGACATAGTTCTAGGGCTTTTGGTCACAAACTTTGAGCTTTGAGCTAAGTTGGGAAATCAAAGGAAGAAAACAAGATGCCCCCTTGGAATATCAGTCTAGTAAAGAGGAGGAGGATGTTTACCATCCCTTTGGTCTGCAAGAAAACACAACCAACGGAGCAGATTCCAATATTACAAGTTCAAAGATGAATGGAGGATGTGCAGCATCTTTGAGAAGAATGGCTAGCAAAGCTAGCCGCACACAAGAAAAAATTGAAGAAACCATCTACTAAGATGATGAAGAGGATGATGTAGAGCTCGACAGGAAGCTTGAGAAAATCAAAGTTGCGAAGTCTAAAAATATTAAGAGACATAGATGATAGAAAGTGGATGAAGAATCCAGGCTACCGAGAGCTTTCAGGACAAAATATCCATGATGTTGTAAGCACAAGGTGGAGAAATGGAAGAAGAAGAGACAAAAAGGAAAAGGATGATAGATTTAGAATCTTCAATGGATTCACCAAGAAGTCACATCTCTATGCATGGGGATTCTCTTAAGGTCATAACCACCATGAACCAGCAAGAGGAGACAAGATATGAGACAGAACAATAGCAAGTCTCACCTAAACCATTGAATCCTCCTCTTGTTGACCGGAATTAGGAAGAAGTGAAGAAACAAGAAGAAAATAAAGAATCTGTAGAAAAGAAAGAGTAAACTCGTACAAAGCAAAAGAATTTTGACTAGCAAAGCAAGCACATAGAGGAACAAAGAAAACTAGAACATCAGCTAAAGCAGGATCAAGAGAAGCATTAGGAAGAGGATGGGGTCTATGAGGGCCTCCTTATTTCCCATGAGATTATGGAGGTGATTAACATTTTGACAAATAGATACATGCCATGTGTGCAAGAATGGTGGGTGTGTAAGAGAGATGTAAGAGTGGTCAAAGGATGCACTTCCCCCCTAAAAAATGGGGTAAACAAATTTATGATTTTTGGTCTTCCATAACTCCTACATGCAATCTCCAATTTGAGTGGAGGTTGTAGATTTGTAATCTACATGCCGAGATCTTTCCATAGATATGTTACATGATATGGTTTTTCTTGCTAGATTTTGAATTTCATCTTGGGGGGGGGGGGGGGGGGGGGGGGGGGCGAGAATCTAAATTCAAATAAACTAGCCATTTATCAAGTTTGAACTAAAGAGTTTTCCTTTGATTTCTTTCTTAATAGTAGAGGTTTGACTCCCTTAAACTGCCAAATAAGGAGGCCCTCCTAGACCCCATTCTCTTCCTAATGAAAGATCAAATTCCGGAGAGCTCTTGGCAACCAACTACTCAAGTGCACCGAGAGGTTCCACCTCTCTTGAGAGACAAATCTGAAGCCATTGACAAACTAATCAGAGAGTTTGACTTAGAAGAGAACCTATAGATGATTTGGCTCCAATTAAAGCTACAAAGATAGATGACGTTGATGAGACAAATGGATACCCACACACAAAGGGATCAAGAGATCAAAGAACTCCAAGAACAACTAGCAAAACCTAAAGCAAATTTAACCAGCCAAGTGGAGAAGCATGCTATGGAATTGCAAAGAAAAGTGTAGGCAATCAGTGCCCTCCTACAATAAAAGGCAATTGTACCAATTCAAACCACACAAGTGGTAGAGTTTCTATGCACAAATTTACCCCCGTGGACTCACCAAGCACATCAATTGAGGGAGGGCTACATGATTTTGAAGAGGAGATAGGGAAAACAGATGCCCAGAATGAGCTAAAGAAGTGGATTAAGATATGGTTGACGGCTCACACAAGGAATACATGCTACATGATCTCAAGATGCTCAAATTAGTGGCTCTAATGATGATAAAGCCAGATGAAGTAGTAAAAATTTTTGGCCATGAAATGATTCCATTCCCACTTATGAAACAAGATAGTATTGTGGAAGAAAAATCTTTTACCATCCTTGGAATCAAATGCCAACGGTGACTATGGGGATGTGCCTATTACTACAAATCAAGTATTTTTAATCTTGGAAATTATGTCCATGTGGAGGAAAAAGTGGTTTGAGAAGTGGCCACAAGATGAAATGACATACAAAAATACCCAACATCTCAGGATCAACCCAACCTATTGCCCAATCCTTGGACAACAATCCTATGATAGCTACGGCGTATGGAAGAGTCGAAGACCTTCAGTCCTTAATTACCCACTGTTGTCAAATAAAATCAACAATTACATGTCAATTAAATCATACATGGTCCATACTATGCAAGCAATGATTGCTTAGATGAGGGGTGTGCCAGACCTAACATACCAAATGTTGACCAAAATAGAAATTTTGATAATCACATGCATACAAGCTTTCAAAGATATTGATGCAATGGAGCTTCCCTACAAGTATTCTTGGAGCGGACTAAAGGCATTGCATGGAACTTAGAGATTGAAATCCCCAGCCATAGCATACTCATGGGAATGTATGCCAGAATCATGTTCCACCCCTTGCACTATATGCAAACCTTTAAGGAGGCATTCATGACAAGGTTCTTTGAGATAGACTTTATCAAAGTCTAATCCCCTCACAAAATATCTACAAGCACACCATATAGCATACCAGAGAGCCATCCTCAACAACCGTTTCAAAGATCTCTCTATACAAGCAGACATAGTAACTCGGGTTATTAAGTTTAACTACATCATAAAGACACTAGAAAAGAGGCAGTTCAGCTAGTGAAGACTAGAGGAAAAAGCTTGTAGAAGGATGTGCAAAGACTAGGAAGGGGAGAATGTTTGGTGGATAAAGTTAACGGGAAACCTCCTAGCTAGCCACACCCCCTCAATGCCTACAATTTTAATGTAATTCATATTATTTTTCCAAAATGCCTTGTATAAAAGAGACATCATAATTTTTGAGCCATATTCTATATAATCCAAATTCTTTTATCTTCAGCCCAAAAAGCCTTTTAAGTTGGCCACTAGCCATATGAGAATCCCTATGTATAAATCTCAAAGTCTTTAGTCTGGAAAAACAACATTTTGACATTATTCAAAATTTACTTTGTACATACTACTGTGAGCGACTACTCAACACATTGTAATTAAGTTTTCTCTCACTCTAGTAATCAAAATTTAGTTTTGAGAACTGCCTTGTGTCCCTTGTCTCTTGCTCTTTCTTTTGATTAATTAATCATTCTCAATTTTGTTAAGGTTCATGACTACCTATTTGTGAGCTAAATCTGTAGTTTTGAGTGCAAACGTGGCTGATTTTTGATATGTTGACCATAGAAGAGTGTTCCTAGACCATAAGGTGACCTATCTGGAATGTTTTGTTGTAGTTTTTAGGACTTGAGCCATGACGGATCGAGATTTTGGTACCTTGTCAGATGACCTCTAAACTTTTTAGGCTAGTGTTGCTAAGCCTCTTATTGCTCCTCCTAAATTTTCATTGCATTCCAAGTTCCGATTTAGGCGACAAAATGGCATGATGACCTAGAGCGGTGAGACAGGACATAAGCAAATTTTCCAAATGAGAGAGTGATAGTTTTCTAGTGTTGAGATAGATTAGATTAGTAGGCTCACTTCTTGAGGTTGAAACCATCACTTCTTCAGGTTGACACCCTCAAAGAGTCTCCGTGGCCCATCCAAGTCACTTCCTTGAGTATTGGCAATATGTTAGTGCCAGACAGTTATGTTGCAAACATGTTTCTATGTTTGCAGCTATGCGATCATACATGTCAATTACATCAAGGAATCTAAATACAATTTTTGGGGGTTACTTAATCTCCTCCTCTAGCCTTTCAATGATTTCTAACCAAGAATCATAAACTCGATCAGTGTTATATTGACCATGCGTGCTTGTTTAGCAATCCAACTTGCTTCTGGACTCATTTTTGCCAATCAAAGAAAAGCCTAAAAAGAAATATAGCCATAATTGAAAGATTGAACACCATTTTAAATATAAATATTATAATAAAGAAAAAAAATCATTTACGTCCCATCCATGGCACAAGATACATGTCCCTCTGCAATTCCACTTGTTTCCCTTGGTAACCACCCTCGGAAGAACTATTGACATTGCAAATGTCTCAATATTTGACTGTAAGTTTTCTTGACATACAATGATTTAGCCTCATTATTTGCAATGGTAGATGTAGAAGTTGCAACAAATAGAGGAGCATTCACAACAACAACACGAGCCTTTCTAAATTTATACATGTCAATCAACCTTTAAAATATCTCTTTTGTTTTTCTATACTTTTGCAGCATAGAATGTTGCCCATCAAGAATCCAATAATGATAATCTTGTAATTTTATCTCTTGTAATTCCATAGAAGTACCCTCCTTTGACTTTGCCTTTTGAATACGCAGCAAATACGCACATGGTGCAAGCTTAGTTTTACTTCGTGAAAATCCAAATAACATGCTTTCAACATGTTTTTAATCCATATTACATGCATTATAGTGATCAAAAGCAAGCCAATAACTTTGAACATGGACATCAAACTCCCTATATAGGAAAGAAAAATAGTTTATGTTCTTATTCATTTCACCTAAGTATTTTTCGTATCCTTTCTTGGTCTCAGCTTCTAAAACATTTGGATCCACAATTCTCATCTTTGATGTTGAACCCTTTTTTAAGGATGTTAAAGATGCCTTCTCTACATCCAAAAAAGGGAACCAATTCCCTTAGGTCCTACTTTTTGCACTTTCGCTTGCTTCTTTGGAGGTGGTTGTGAAGCTTTCACATTTTTTCCTTATAGTGTAGCATTGAAGGAGCTTTGAAGTTGATCTCCTATGAGATCTGGAGTTGATTCTTCAAGCTTCCATCCTCGAGAAAACATTGTCTCTTCTTTATTTCAAGACATGCACATAAATGTATATGCTCCTAGAGATAGTTGAAATTCTTAATTCGCTGGAACTACAATGTCAGTGCACTCCACCTCTAGATGAAAATTCATTGTAGAGACGGATGCTTCGACTATTTTTCCAACATGTTCAAAAAAACTCTCATTCTCCTTTTTTACAATAAAAAGATTCACCTTATGAAATTGTGCACAAATACCAATTCCAAAGATCATTGTAGCTATAGTCAATTGAGATAGCAACCCTTGTAACCTTTCCTTTTGGAGCCATCTCTTCCTAAAATAGAAAAAAATAAATTTTTAAGTTGCATGATGTGTTATATATAGAGTCTTTTGTTTTAAGATACACCACTAGTCCACCACTCTAGGCTCCACCACTTGTACAAGCTAAGATATATAAATAGTAAGTGGTTCAATCTAAAGGTCCACCAATTGTCCAACCTTTAAATATACAAGGTGTACCACTTGTCTAAGTTAGGCATGGGAAAATGATACAACGTTCACCACTTGTCTAACCTATTATCCCTAACAACATGGGTGATTTTATCTCAAGATTCACCAATTTTTTGACTTGTATGTCATTATGTTATAATAAATTTAGTTTTATGGTGAACCATCTATCTACCCTATAAAGTTATCTCTTGAATGGTATTCTTTCCACCACTTGGAAACCCCATGATATGTTATTAACTGGGGGGTCTTATTTCAAGATCCACCATTGTCCAAGCTAGCCTAAGCTCAATTAAATCATGGAGAGTAGCTAAGAGCTACCACTTGTCCAAGGTAAGCTTCATTTGAACACAAAAAGAAGAAAGCTTCACCATTTTTCCAAGCTAAGCTCCACTAAAACATAAAAACGGGGAGTTTTGTTTCAAGGTCCACCACTTGTCCAAGCTAGGCTCTATTGAAACATGGTGTGAAGCAAAGATCCACCACTTGTCGAACATTGGCTTCATAGATAGTAATTCATTTAGTTCAAAGGTTCAACATTTGTCAAAATGTTTGAGAGAGATGAAAGATAATTTGTAACATTTAATGGTCTAGTAACTTGTGTGTAGCGAAAAATAACATAGACATAGTGAGTATTTCATTAAGAATAGATTCCTAATGAGCATAGCAAGAGGGCTTGGATGGGGAGAGAAACAAAATCATAACACCTAGTTAGATCGAAGGCATGAACAATACTTCAAAAAGAGAGAGATTAAGATATTGACAACAGTTTAGGACCGGATTTACATGGAGCCGGTTCCCCCTCCAAAAGGCTTTGTATTATAGGTTTCCCCCCATCAAGGGAGACATTTTACAATACAATACTTTGTTCCTTCAATAACTTGCTGGTGCAATGAAGATGGAAGCTTCAAGCACCAAGATTACACTTGAAAACACAACATCAATTCCCTCACAATCTCAGACCCAAGACCTCACACACCTTCAAAGATGGTGAGAGCTAGAAGGGTATGAGAGTAGATTGAGAGGAAGAAGAAGTATTCTTACAAGAAAGAAGTATGCCTACTCACCCAATCACTCTTGATAGCTTAGAATATCTTAGTAATTAGCATGGTAGAGAAGATGAGCATGCATTGGAGCTTGTTTCTTGGTTGGATTTGCATCAAAAATCCAAGAGTTGTTGGTGTAGCCCTCCCTTCTCACAAGCTTGGAGTAGATGATGAGCTTTCCATTAAAGCTTGAGAAGGAGATAGTCTTCTTTCCTTCACACATGAGTTTGTGTGTGATAATGCCTTGCAAAAATCAGCCCCCTCTCTCTCTTGGTCGACCCCTCTTGCTAAAGTTCCTCTTGTTGGCCTCTCATTTGCTCATGCGAAGCTTAGCCAATAGGAAATTATAAGCATAATTGCTAGCCTTGTGACATGTGTCCCCCTTTCCCCTTTTGTGAGAGATTTAGATATTTAAATAATTTAATTAAACTCTCATTGGACCCCTTAGTCTTTTGGCCAATAGGAATCAAGCAAGCCATTGGGCTACTGAATGCTCATTGGAACCCTTGGTAGACTGTCCAATAGTCTTTTAGAGAGCTTAATTTCTATTGGTTCTTTTATCAAGTGTTTTTAAATGAATTAAACTAACTTTACTCTAGCCTAATTCTCATTGGTCCACCTCTATGGCCATCCAATAGGATTTGAATGTTCCTTGGGGGCAATTGGGCTAGGAACTTGACATGTATCCACTATGCTCTTTGTGCAAAGGGAGCTTGGAAGAGTGTGTGTGTGTGTGTGTTTTTCTCTCATCCCCTACAAAAATGACTCGCCCCCTCCTTGATAGGGATGTGGAAAGACTTTTGAGTCTTCCCACAAGCATCCAAATTTCCCTAAGGCTTGACCATTGAGCATTGCATTTAATTTTGGAACCTAAGCTTTTTGGAAGTCTTAATGGGCTAAAACCCTAAGGTCTTTGTAGCACCATTCATGCAAATTTCTCTTTTGCAGATGGTCCCTATTTGGATCCCTATTTTCCCTCCTTTGGATCCCTACTGAGACCGGCCTGCCACCCTTACCAATATTCTAGATTTTTCTCCCCTGGTACTTCCCCATATTAAATGATCTAACATGAGAAAATTATTTAGGATAATTAGATGTTAGTTATTATGAAATTTTATCTCTCTTGAAATCGTAGTCGTCCTCGACTATGAGGTAGAGACAATAAATACTAGTCGATAGCAGGTAGAGGATCCCTATTTTACCCTATGACATGGTCCTAGAATGGATGACTAGTCCATTTGGTGCTTGAGAGTGTTAGCTGCCACAAGCATGTCTGCACAGTAGTTCGTATCAATCTTCCATAGTAGAGTGATAAGCTCTACTTGATGTTTGGAAGACATCGTCTCCAAAAACATGATCCTGAGCATGCATACACATTAACATGTGTGCACAATAAAGAAAAAGAAAGTCTTATAAGACAAAAATGTTGTTCATTTAAACAATTTCACATTTTCTTACTCTAGGGAAGCATTGTAAGCATTGACAAGGTTTAGGTTATCCTTTAATTGTATGCCTTGCATCCATCTGGCATCTTCAAAAGGATAGGTCTTAAACTCAATAAGATATCGTCAAATAATCTTACCGCTTCTCAATACCTTGTCTTCATGTCGAAGAATGGACTCGAACTGCAGCAACTCTTCTTGGTCCTTGATCTACGGTGGGTCTTCGATAGTTGGTTCTTGAGGTGGATCTCCTTTGTAAGGCTTTAGTAGGCTCACATGGAAAGTATTGTGTATGAGCTAGTGACTGGGCAACTTGAGCTGATAGGCCATCTCATTGATTGGTCTAAGAATCTAGAAGAGACCATAGTACCTTTTTGCTAACTTAGCATAGTACTTTTGGTGTCCCGTGGGATTCTTTCCCGTTGTGTGCCTTAATTGAGCCTTGGGCAATTTAAACAAGACCCAATCATTTTGTTAAAAGGCTTGAGATCTTCTGTGCTTATTAGCATCAGCCTTTTGCCTTTGCTGTGAGATAGAGATAGCATCCTTAATCTTTTGGAAAGATTCTTGTAGGTCTTGACTACACTCATTTGCAGCAAAGATCTTCTCGTGTACCTTAAGTATCAGGGGACTTTTGGATATTCCCTCAATTACCTCAAAAGGTGCTTTTTTGGTGGAGGTATGTATAGTGTTATTGTAGGCATACTCCACTAATGGTAAGTACTTCTCCCATTGGGACCTTTGATCTACTTCCGTTACATAGGCTTTTAATAAATCAAGAATTTTTAGGTGAGCTATTTCCCTTTGGCCATCCGTTTGCGGGTGATAGGTCGAAGAGAAGTTTAGCCTTGTCCCTAAATTCTCAAAGAGACCCTTCCAAAAATTACTGATCATTCTAGGATATCTATTCGGCACTATGGACATTGGCAAGCCATGGTACTTGAAGATTTGTGATATAAATAGGGTTGCCATTTGATGGGCTTTGATAGTCCTTTTGATAGGTATGAAATGTGCTTGTTTGCTAAACATGTCTACTATCATCCATATTCTTGTATTCCCATGGATAGACTTGGGAAATCCAAAGAAAAAATCCATGGATATTCTCTCCCATGGTGAATTAGGAATTGGAAAAAGTTGAAGCAATCTAGGTTGCTTCCCTCTATCAAACTTTGTCTTTTGGCATACCACACATTTTGAATCATACTCTTGCATGTTTGCTTTCATGGTAGGCCAATAGAAATATGTTTTTATCCCTTTTAGGGTAGGCTGAATCCCTCCATGCCCCGCATAAGGAGGATCATGAGATTCATACATCACTTTCTCACATAGTGAGCTAGTAACGCATAACCTATTTCCATAGAGAAGATAACCATCTTGTAGGGTAAATGGGTCCTCTTTCTTACCTAATGCAAGGGATGAAATCACATCTCTAAAATCGGGATCAATAGCGTACTCATCTATCATAGAAGATAGATCATTGTGAGTTGCTATGGAAACCACATTCACTCTCAGTCGTCTTGAGAGTGCATCGGCTACTTGATTATGCTTGCTAGCAATGTGAGCAATATGAAAATGAAATTGCGAAAGAAAATTTTCCTACCTCATTTTTTTGTCGAAGAGCTTGGTCTACGTCATGAAGTACTTAAGGATTTGGTGATCCTTGCAGAATGAAAGGTGTACCCAATAGATAGTGCTTCCACGAGTCTAGAGCATGTAGAACTGCTAATAGTTATTTCTCATATATGCGTAGAGCTTGCTCAATAGAACCAAGCCTTCAACTTTTGTAGGCTATGGAGTGTCCTTCTTGCAGTAAAACAGCTCCAGGGCAATCACCACAAGCGTCACATTGGACCTCAAATGGCTTTGAGAGATCCGGTAGTGTAAGTACATGTTGAGAGATAAGCTTTTTGAAATCAATTTTGTCCTTGGTGGACCATATATACCTAACGTTTTCTTTGTTAGGTCATGTAATGATCCCGCGATTTGTGAGAATTTTTCTATAAAGCGTCTATAGTATGCACACATACCTATAAAGCTTCTTAGTTCATGTAGATTTCTTGGATTATGCCATCCTTTTATTACCTCTAGCTTTGATGGATCCATTTGGATGCCATCTTGAAAGATAATGTGCCCTAAATACTGAATCTCTTGTAAGAAAAACTCACTTTTCTTTCAATTAATATAAAGTTTATTCTCTCGTAAGACTTGAAATATTACTTGGAGGTGCTGCTTATGTTCATCTAGTGAGTTAGAGTAGATGATTATATCATCAAAGAACACTCCAGTAAAGGTTCGGTGAGGCCTGAATAGCTTCTCCATCAAGTGGTTAAATGTGGCTGGTGCATTGGTCAATCCAAAAGGCATGACAACGTACTCGTATAAAAGAACAAACAAAGTAAGAAATGCGGTCTTTACAATGTCTTGATCAACTATCCTTATTTGATGGTAGCCACTTTTTAGGTCAATCTTAGTGAAGTAGGTCGACCGTTGTAGCTTATCAAATAGGTCTTCTACCCATGGAACGGGAAACCTATTTTTGATAGTGATCCTATTTAGTGCTCTATAGTCAACACACATATGATATGTGCCATCTTTCTCTTGCACTAATAACACTGGTGAATAAAATGGAGATGAGCCAGGCCTAACCATGCCCTTCTCAACTAACTTGTGCACTTGCCGCATAATCTCCTATTATTTTGAGCTTGAGAAACTCTATAAGGAGGTTTATTAGGCGGTGAACTTCCTAGAAGAAGTTCAACTGCATGGTCATCATTGCCTTGTTTAGGAGGTAGTTCACAAGGGATGTCGTCAATAAAAACATCTTGAAATCCCTTCAAAAAATTGGATAACTCTAATTCCTTGTGATTCTTTATATCTTCTTTTGCTAAAGCATTAGGTTAATTTTGAGAATCTTTAACAAAAATTATGTACACGGAAATAGAGATTTATTGACTTATTGAAAGCTTGCTTATGTACAATGAGTATGGTGTTACCCAAGTCCTTAGCATCTATGTACATATCTTTTTCCCTGAACCTAAAGTAGATTTGCCTTTTAGGGAATTTAACATTAGCAGCAATGAGATCAGACCATGGTGCCCTTAGGATTACATTCTCGTGCTCGAGAGGAGAGATTAAGAAGTCCTCCTTGTCCACATAGATTTGGACACAGAGCCTCAAATTCCCAATTAAGGAGTGACTAAGGCTTCTTGCCCCTTGAAAGCACCATCGGTAGTTCGGACATCTCCCATGTCATAGGCTTGGATTCCTAGCTTGGTGGCCAACTTTGTGGATATGAAATTGTGAGTAGAACTAGGGTCAAAGAGAATAAAAGCATCATGTTCTCTTACCTTTCCCCAAGCATGGCATAGAGGAGATCCTTTGTGGTGAGCATCCTCTTCTTGGATTTAGACCAAGGTAGATCTACAAAGCTCATTTTGTGTATTCTTGTGGGGATAAGCACGATAAGAATGCCCTTGCTCCCCGCACTTGAAACAGCGGTTATCTTTACAATAACGCTCTAGCTCTTCATGATAGAGTTTATTTTCACCTTTAGCTCCCTTATCCTTAGCTTTGTTGTTGTTGGCATTGCCTTTAGGAGAATTTTGGACATTGTCCTTCCCCTGAGGCTCGTTATGATCCTTGTTTTCCATGGGCTTAGGATTTCTCTTAGCCCCTTTTTGAAATTGATTCATGAAGCCACCATGATATGGTGTATGACTGCAGATATGGTGCGTGGCCTTTGGGAGTTGACATACTCCGCCATATCTTAAGTTAAACCCACACAAAATTGTTGTTTTTGCTCTCCAAAATCCATCTTTTTGAAGGTAGTGGCTTTGAGATGTAAATCCCAAAACTTGTCTACACATTTGTAGGGAGAGAGATTCAAGCTTCACCATTTGGTAAGTACTTTGTCTTTGGCAGCGGTAGCCAAAAATTGCTTTTGTGATTATTAGCAACAACCTTTTTCCTTTGTTGTGAGATAGAGATAGCACCCTTAATCTTTTGGAAAGATTCTTGTAGGTCTTGGCTATACTCATCTGCAGTGAAGATCTTCCGTGTACCTTAAGTAGCAGGGGACTTTTGGATCTTCCCTCAATTACCTCAAAAGGTGCTTTTTTTATGGAGGTATGTATAGTGTAGGGTGCACGTTCAAAGTATGGATTCTACCACCTCGGAGAAGCATCCCCATCTATGAGCTGGTCAATACCTTGTTGATCATGTGATCTGGAGGTCCCAAAGATAAATGCTACCAACAGCCTTGACCCTTTGAAGGGGTTCTACTTTTTAGCCTTGCAAGTAGGGCCTTGCTTGAAGCAGTAGGTGCTTGTAATTTGGGACTCGCCTGATCAGGCTCAGGATGTGTCTTAGTTATGTGTTCTCCTCTAAGGATGTATCTCAGCAAAGATTTTTTTCCTTCAAACAAAGGGAAAAATGGATGTGCCCTTGTGTTCAGTTATTTTAGGGTGTTGTGCTCCATCTAATGTAAAGCAGGAGAGAGAGGTAGAAATTTTTTTTGGGATGCAGGAGTGTCCTTCGCATTACATCTTCAAGTGTAGACTAAAGGTGCCTAATTTGTGTGTTCCTCAATTGGAAGAAACTCTTTATGTGCACAATAGTGTCCAACCTTTTTGTGATAATTGTAGAGGATCAAGTGCTAGAGGAGGTTCAACATAAGGAGGCTAGTGTAGGTAAGATAGCATGTCTTTGTCAAGTGGTGAAGTTGCTTTGGTGTAGAAGGGATACCAAGATGGTTCAGCTAATAGAAAGTTTGCCACAGACATCTCAATTAATTTAGATAGTGACTACTATCTGTCAATAGGATGTTGATTGTTTGATTTCTGTATGGATTAAGACCATGTGGTGTGGATTTAGCCTCAAAGATTATTTCAGGGAGAGACTGTAATGGCTATTTCCCACATAGGAGCAATAGGCATTACGGGAATGATTACCTGCAACTACATTATATGAACATCAACGCACAGAATGACAAGAGAAGGAAGTACAAAGTACACAAACACAGAACAACCCTTGCTTTATTCATCTGTAATCCAGACACAGAGTACAATAGATGATGCCATGAATATCATAGAGATTGGTTAAGTTACATCAAAAGACAGGTATGCCCCTCCATATACAATCGCTGCTCCAGCGTAGATCGGGAACGGTGCACACACTCCTGTCCCATGATATCCTATGAAGAACCGCCACTCTGGCCACCGCATACCGCATGACTCCTGACTCCCAATCTGCAGTGTCTAGAGGACCGCAGGACCGCATGTGCGGCTAATGTCGTAACACCTGGCAGGCACGGTGGATTGCGCGAACCCACAATCAGCCCCTCTGGTTGGAAGGTTCCGGTGGTTGCTCTGCACCCTGCTCTGGTGAAGAGGAAACATCAATATAGCCAAAGCCCCGAAAATCTGCAGTATGGGCTCGATAGACCTCATCCAAAAGACATGGATCTATCTCAATTTTTTCCGGCGAGGCAACGCGAGGAATAAACTGCGTTGGCAAGGAGATAGATTGAGGCGGCTGTGGCAGAGGAGCAAGAGGTTTATGCAAGGGATAATAACGAGTAAGGTAGCGATTAAGAGCAGCCCAAAATGGAGGGCAAGGTGGGAGACTGAGAGAAAAGGAATGAGCTAAGGTATCCACCCAAAAATAGACCTTGCGTCTCTCCTTACGAAATCGACGAATCATTTTTTGCAAACGAGAGACATGAGCCTGGGCTTCAGCACAATCCTCTGTAGCTTGTGCCCAATCAGCAACATCAAAACCCTCTGGAACAACACTCTTACCTCTGTCATTGTTGGATGACTCGGGTTGGTGCACCACAACCTGCTGAGCGGGTGGCTGTGCTCCCACCTCAGCATCCAAGCGTGTGCTCCATCTTTGTAATTGATTATCTAAAAAAGTTCGGAGATCCTCTTGCATCTCCACTGCCAATGCATCCAAATCAGTCATGTTGATCATTACATCACCAGGGTGCGAGGTTAAGTAAGAAGCTAGGCTATGCTGTGTTCTCAACTGAAGATGTTCTTGTTGAATAGACCTTACAAACTCAGCATTAGCCCCTCTTAATCTTTGTATTTGTGCCCCTTGCTGGTGAGTAGTGGCAGTTAGTTGTTCATGCTGAGTGTTTAACTCATCAATCCGAGTCTGCGAAGTCACTACCTGCGCTTCCAACTCATTGACTCGTCCCTTTGTGGCTGGGGCTGGCCAGGCCGCACGAATAGACTCTGCAAGTCTGCTCAAAATGTGTTGCATGCCTGTAATTGGTCAGCAGGGGGTCGCTGCTGCCAAAGCCTCCTAGGGTAGCGTTGCGGGGAGAATACCTCCCGTCGAGGCAACCGCATTCATAATACCCGACGTTTCCGGTTGAGCGGGGATGTCCGCAACCTTAGAGCTCATCCTCAAGGGAGTCGTACTCCTAACTCTTTCCTGCATTCGGCAGCGCCAGCAAGCCATCGCAGAATCTTCCGTAAAAGGAGATGCAATTGCTGGAGGTGGTGTTGAAAATTGCTGCTCCTCACGACCGCGCTTGCGGCTTGCTGATCCTACACCTGCAGTGGCCATCTCCTGGGCTCCAGAGGATACCACCGCCGTCGATGAACCAAGCAATTCCACAGTACCCACCTGTTGCTGCTGTGTTTCCCTCTCCGCCGGCACTGCCAAGCTTTGTGTTTGCGATAGAGGAGGATTAGTGCCTTGGACCACCAAGCAATCATCTTCAAAGTGGAAAAGAGGATGCAGGGCGAGAGGAAACACTTCTCTAAAAGGAAAGATCAATGTGAGCAGTTGGCCCACCTTTGTATTGGTTGGGGTACCCCTCCCCAACTGTGCCATCACTCGTTGGCACTCCGCCAGCAATCGCTCTCTGACCACTGCTGCCCAAGCTACTGGCCCAAAGTGTCCGAATGCAACACATTTCTAGCTCGGGTCGAAATAGTATACGTTTTGGCCTATAGCCAAATAGCCTCAAGGAACCACCGATATGCGTCCCTGGTTGCCACATCTGAAAACCCTGACAGTTTATACTCCCCTTTGATCTTCAAGCCAAATTCCTGCTCGACATCTACAGCAGGGATCACATGGGAGGCTCGCACCACGCCATCGTTGGGTAAACAGCAACATCTTGAGATTCTTTCTACTGTCAACTGTATCTGTTGATTGTTGAGGACCACCATATCACGAGCTACGAGTTGCTTGATCAAATGTGCTGCTTGCGGGTGCACTGGGATTCCTTGCCAGTCAAGGTTGGCGAACACACGTAGCCGCAAGTCTTGCAGCTATGCGTCCACTCGTCGAAGTGCGAGCTGCTGCACGGGAGTGAAAGGGACACATTGCAAAAGAGAAGCTGTCATGGTGGCGATGAGATGCAGGAGTAGAGAATTAAACACTAAGAGCGCGCGATACACGAAACTAGAGAACCACAATAAAAAACGTCTGCATGCAATAGTAACCCTTCCACAATGAGCTCCGAAATAGGGCGATCCACGGTGTCGCAACCATCATAGATCTTTTCCCGCTTCCCAAGATTGCATGCAAAAGAATCCCCAATCATGATAAGGCGGCTTCCGGCTCTTGTATCGCACCAAAGGGGCACTGAATCGTGGTAGGTGAAACATAATGGCGCAGTCTGAAACCATTGACCGGCATAGAAATAACCTCCCCCCGCAAATCCGCCAAATAAAAAGAAATAGGCCCGCATGCTTGAAAAATCCAAAATGGTCCTGGCCATCTTAATTTAAGCTTCCCCGGCATCTTCTCGAGACGGAAATTGAAGACAAGGACCAGTTGTCCTCGAACAAATTGCCGTGCTTTCGAGCGATCCAGCCATTTTTTCCACCCAGACTATAGATCTTGCAGCACCGCAAAGCTCTGCAGCCGCTCTTCGTCCAGTTCCTGCAAAACATCCAATCGATAAATCATGGAATCCTTCGGAAGAAGCCGATCCGCAATCAACATCCGCAAACTCGGAATCACATGCTCCACCGGAGTGATTGCCTCCATGCCAAATGCTAACTTAAAAGGAGACAATCCTGTTGCCACCTTGTAAGCTGTTCGATAGGCCCATAAGGCAGAAGGAAGTTTCACATCCCAATCCGTTCTATTCATATTTACTAACTTTGTCAAAATTCGAATCAATTGTTTATTGGTTGATTTTGCTTGCCCATTCGCTTGAGGATAATATGGAGAAGATTTCCTGTGCAATACAAAGTAAAATCGCAGCATTTTCTCCATCACCTTATTCAAAAAATGACTTCCCCGATCACTAACCAGCTCAATAGGGCAGCCATATCTAGAAAAGATATCCTTATATAAGCATCCCTCCACAGAAATTGCAGTGTTATCCCTCAAAGGCCATGCCTCCACCCCATTTGGTAGCGTAATCCATGGCTGTCAAGATATACTTATTCCCTGTGTGAGCTGCCACTGGTTTAAAAGGACCAACAAAATCCAAACCCCACTTTTGAAAAGGCTCCAGGGGCAAGAATGGCTGAAAAGGCATTCTCGACCATTTGGTAGGTTGCCCCAAACACTGACACACATCACACTGTTGCACATAGTTTCTCGCATCTTGAAACAATGTGGGCCACCATAATCCTGATTGGAGAACCTTTCTAGTTGTAATTAGTGCTGCAAAGTGACCTCCAGCAATACCCGTATGTACTTCCTCTAGGAAAACTTCCTGCTCCTGTGGTAGCACACATCGGAGTAACACCTCTACCACTGTGCAGTAATAGAGCTTCCCCATAATGATCTCAAAATTCCTGCTTCTAATAGCCATACGTTTCCTCTGATGGCTGGTCAAGAAGGAAGGCATGTCGCCGCTGTCGAGAAAACGAAACATCTTCTCATACCATGTCCATGGAATTCTCAGAATGACCCTTACGTGACTCGGGACGGTAATATCTTCTGCAACGACTCCTGTTAGAAACAGAGATGCATCTGGAAATTCATCAGCGACCCCCGTCGGCGTCTCTCCAGAGTCTAGCCGGGATAGGTAGTCAGCCACCGCATGCTGAGCCCCTCGACTGTGTATGACCTCAAAGTCAAATTCTTGCAACAAAAGCACCCATTGGGCCAATCTTCCCATCAAATTCTGTTGCCTTACCAGGTATAACAGAGCCGAATGGTCCACATGGAAGAAAAACCGTCGGCCCAACAGATAGTGCCAAAATTTCTTCACTGAATAAATCATCCCTAAACATTCCCATTCCGTTACTGAATAATTTCTTTTTGCAGACGATAATAGTCTACTGGCATAATAGACCGGTCGGAACCATCCTTGACTTTGTTCCTGCATCAACACACTGCCAATAGCGCAATCCGAAGCATCCACGAACACATGAAAATCTTGCCCCCAATTCGGTGTCAGCATAATCGGAGCTTTGGAGAGCTGCAGTTTTAATCTTCGAAAAGCCAAATCACATTCCTGTGTCCATTCGAAATCTATAGCATGAGCTGCTTGAGTAATTGGGATTGCCAAATGCGCGACAAACCGCAAATGCCTCCCATGCCATCGGGCTTGACCGAGGAAAATCTGGCACTGTTTCTGATTCCGCGGTGCAGGCGCTTCCATAATTGCGGCAATTTTATCCGGATCCACAGAAATGCCGTCTTCAGAGATGATATGCCCTAGGAGCCTGCCACTGCGTACAGCAAATGCACACTTTTAAGGATTCAAACTGAATTTTACCTCTCTGCATTTCGTAAAGAATACCGTAATTGTTGCAAATGCTCCAATTGTTCTCCAAAAACACTGAGATCATCCAGAAAAATCCGCATAAAATCCGTCAAGTAAGGCCCAAAGATTTGAAACATATCCCGTTGAAAAGTGGAAGGTGCATTCCGCAATCCAAACCACATTACTGTACAGGCAAATACTCCCCATGCGGTAATAAAAGTTGTTTTTGGTTGATCCCGCAATGCCATTCTGATTTGATTATATCCACTAAAGCCATCCAGAAAAGTATACATCTCATGTCGTGCTACATCATCCAAAATGGAATCCAAAAACGGGAGAGGAAAAGGATCTGGAACAGTAGCCGCATTCAATTTCCGATAATCCACACAAATTTGGATTTGCTTATTTTTCTTTGGTACTACCACAATTGGAGAAATCCATTCCGGGTTATCAATAGGGGTAATAAAACCCACTTCCAACAGGTGATCAATTTCCAATTTAACTTGCTTTACCACATTCGGATTCATCCTGTACGAATGCTGCTTCACGGGCACCGCATCCGGTTTCAGATTGATCGTATGCTGATAAAACTTAAGATCCAATCCCTGCATGTACGCATATTCCCATGAGAAAACATCCTTAAACTCTGTCAGTAATTTGATCAAATCATCTCTAAAACTTTCTTCCAACTGCTTATTAATGTATATGGGGTGCGACTCCGCTTGCTCCCCAATAAAAACCTTCTCTAATTCATCTTCCTTAACCCTTGTAATTTTTTCCATTTGCGCCTCAAATGCTCGTTCTTGCTGAATCACGTCCTCCACTAACTCAGGACTTGGAAGCACCTGTTGTTGGGGCTCCCCTATTCCTCCTGGAGTTCCTGAAACCCCCACCGAATGCCTTTCGGAATCAGAGAAATATCCGCAAGGTATAGAGAAACCAAATCCGGATTCGCTTTGAGAAATTGTTCCTCTTCATCCTCTTCTAATCCTTCCACCATATTAATTGTTTCTACTATCACCGGCCATGCTGCCAGAAGTGGTTGTCGGCATGTTTCCAACATCACACGCACTTTTCTTTTACCCTTCTTTACTGTAAGCATATTTGCTTCCCAATTATGTTTTACCCTCGCTTCTCGTAACCAGGGTCTCCCGAAGATAATGTGATAATCTTGATTATGATCTTCAATATTCAAAACTACTAAGGAAACAGCAAAGGACAAGCCCGCTACATCCAAATCAATACCCCGAAGTAAACCCACTGGTTGCACTCTTCGCTGATCAGCCATGCGGACTACAAAGGGTGCAGGCTCCCAATCACTGAGACCAAAACGCTCACACACTGCTTGGGTGATAATGTTTACCCCTGCTCCTCCATCCAAGAGTACCTTGTCAATGTATGTGCCATGGTATCGAACTAAAAGTTCCGGAATACGGGTATCCGTGATCTTATTCATCCGCAACGGGGCTGAATCATCATCCTCGCTTTCAACCTTCCCAATGGAGACTTCCCTCAGCTCAGTGGCCGTTTGTTGTAGCAATGCATTATGGAAATTCGGGACCAATTTCAACAATGAACCCAGAGGTACTTGAATTGGTGACCTGAGAACCTCTTTCCAAACTGAATTCCACTCCTCCTGTTCTTTAATATCACCCTTAATTCCAGCTTTCCCTTCCCTTATTTCCAGGCCTACAGTGGTTGGCATAGTTGATGGTCCTGCTGTCTTTACTGGTGGTGCGAATTGTGGCAACCAGGACACAGTCTTTTTCCGCACCTCTTCCTGAGGCGTCCAATCCGGAATTTTCACATCGGGAGTTGGAACCACATTTTTACCCGGTCGCGTGATTAATGAAACCGCTGGGTCAGACTCCTCCAATCCTTCAATCTGAACCATAGCCACACTAGGCTGTTTCCCTGCAGCGCGTTCCTGCTTTTTCCGATCGTATTCCATAGCTTCACTACACTCAGATCGCCAATGACCATCCCCCAAACAGAAAAGGCATGTATTGGGGCGATTAGGATCTCGGCCACCTCTTCCGTGGCCTCGTCCTCCCCCTTGACCCCATCCTCCTGCTTGACCTTGCAGAGGCGGCTCTGGTGTATGAGCATGAGCCATCGCCACAGCAGGCTCTTGTCCCTGCCCTATCAGTGGTTGTTGCCAGGTAGAAGAGTCCCCTCGTCTCCGATGACCACGGACATTGAAATAACATTCCACTGTATTATGAGTATTGGTCGTGCAAATCGCACACCACTTCTGATTCATTGCACATTCCTGAGCAGCATGGCCCGGATTCTGACATTGGGTACACCAGATTTCCTTCAAACTTTTAGCCACTGTAGCCGATTCCGTCGATCCGGAGGATACACCTTTCCCGTGACGCTGGGATTTTTTCCGTGGTGTCTCTTCCGATTCTTTTCCCGAATCGCTATTGCCTGAGTCCGAGGAATCAGATCCTGCGGATTTTGACTGCGAACTATCACTGCCACTATCTTGTGACTTCCGATGAGATTTCTTTCTATCTTTCTTCTTTGACTTCTTTGGATGTTCCATATTCTCTAAAGCCTCTCCTTCTACTACAGCCCTAGCAATTACAGTATCCAGTGGAGTAGTTACCTTATCCACTATCGCCATAGCCGTTCTGAGATCCTTGTTGAGCCCCCGTAAAAAATAGTCATTCAATACTTTCGCTACCGGTGGAGAGGGGGAATGGGGACAACACCCGGCACAAACAGAAATGCCACTCTATAGCCCAGGGTCAACGCAACACCCCAATCCACTCGAAAACACCTTCAAAAGGACAATTTACACCTAATCCGCTTCACCTGCTCAGCTTCCAAGCGTACACGCGCTATCAACGGCCGCAAAATGATCCAACACCTCACTGCACCTGCTCTGTCTTCCTCTGCACATACACTTACTCTCTCTCTCTCTCTCTCTCTCTCTCTTTCTCTCTCTCTCTCTCTCTCTCTCTCTCTCTCTCTCTCTCTCTCTCTCTCTCTCTCTCTCTCTCTCTCTCTCTCTCTCTCTCTCTCTCTCTCTCTCTCTCTCTCTCTCTCTCTCTCTTTGCAAGCACCAGCGATCCGGGCGTACACACGCTTCACCAGCACCGTGATTGACAACAGACGAGATGGGGAAGAGAAAAGGAGAAGGGGGGAACGACACGAAGCCAAAGACCAAGAGGGTTGCCCATTGATAGCTTCAAAAAACCTTACACCATTCCATGGAGCTCTCTCTCTTACACTCTTGCCTGCTACTCTTGAGTACACCATCCAGCAAGACCAAGACCCCCGTTACAAAATTTTTTGGCCCCTTTACAGGCTCGTTTTTGAGTTTTTTAGCATTTTTTATGATTTGCCGACATGTGGCACCCCCCTTAGGAGATTCAACTTGATTTTGACCAATTTACACAACACCCCGAGGCCTTCACACTTTCCACTTCTCATACAAGCCCTCTAGGGAGAAACAACGGCGCCGTCGTTGCCCCTAGGACTCACATTGCCATCAAAAAACTTGGGCGGGGGAGACCCCGAGGCCTACATAGTGGGAAATGGTCCTAGACCCCTCGGCATGCCACGTCATCAACCTGCAGCACCACCAGCGAGCAGGGCCGCCATCGGGCGCCCGCTTCAAACATCACCAACCGGCCAAAGCCGCCACCTGCCCCGCGACACCGCCGCCACAGCAGCGCCCACAACAGGGCATCGGCCATAGCTCCATGTGCTCCAAGCTCTCTACACCCCTTTGAATACCAATGGGAGCTCACACCCCACATTATATAGCGCGGTAGTTTGGCCCTTCTCCTCGCATGTGGGCTAATTCTCCGCCACATGGCAACTCTGTGGCCCATGGCCTTCAAAGCCTTAAAAAGCTTTTGAAAACACTCCATAAAACCCAATTTATTTACATTGCTTATCTGCTTGCCAATTTGCACCCGATAATCGGACTTCGGGGCCGTAAGGTTTAATTGATGGAGTTGGTTCCCGACTTCGAACCCCCCCGTTCTCACCGCACTCTGAATCTCCCAGGCCCACCAAACAAGGCCGGCAAAACACCAAAAAACACCTGTAATCATTGCTCAAGGGATAGCTCCCAACTTTGGCCTGCAGTATCTTGCGGACCGAGTATCCGATTGTCGTGCAGTCAACTCGTGCTAACTCCACATGGTACACCCGTCAACCGAGAATCTTGGTGAGGCTAAAATGACACCAGATAGCACATTTCCTAATGCGGTCCAGTGGGCTCAGACCCGGGCCATGGAAAATCTTCACCTGACCATATCTTGCTATCCAGATCTCACGATTGGCAATTCCGAGAAGATGGCAGGCTCCACAATTGGAGCACTACATGGAACGCCATATACACTGACATCAGACCCGGGCCACCGCTTCACCCAGTGTTGCCTTATCCGCCGGGGATCTACTACACACTTCAACTTTAAACCGCAATATCTTGAGCACCAGGGCTCCGTTTGAGGAGCCGTCTGGACCGGCTTCTAGAGCACATTGAACACCACATTCTAGCACATAAAACCCACATCTCCGGCACTGCAGGCCATCAACCTGCTTGGCTCCTTGCAACACACCTTTGGCCTGAAAAAACCACTTTGAGCATACACCTCCGCTATCCTTTGGCTGCCTAGGTCTTTGGTACCTGCCCTAGCCTTCTGCACTGCACTCACATGCTGCCTCTGCCTGGCACAGACCACTACTTAGCTCCGACCAACTTTAGCTGCACCATCATTGCCCAACCCCCTCGTCGAACATTTAAGTTCTACCAAAAGCACATGTACAAACTTTAAAACTGGCACACCAAAGTGATGATTAAAAGCATTGACAAAAGCACAACTATATGTACAGGCTATGTACAAAAGCTTCATCTCCTTTCCATCGCACCCCGCATGCTTTTATGCTTTTAGGTGGGTTGTCCACCCCCCTTGACCATAATTTGTTGTACTTCAGGCACTAAATCCCTCTCGAAATATAATTGGAGCCGCACACCATTCACCCTGTTCTTGAGAAGCTTTCCATTTGCCCTTACCAGTTGATACGTCCCATTTGGAAAGGCCTTGTTCACTTTATATGGACCCATCCACTTCTTCTTGAACTTCTTCTGGTATGTGAAATCTAGGTAGCTCTCGTACTTCATGACCAGGTATGCTTCCTCTATCTTCTTGTCCGGCACGTTTTGATTGAACTTGGCAACCCGCTTCTCTCTCTGCTTCTCATAATAATCCACCAATGGCTCTCTTTCCATCTGCAAAGCTTCTAAGTTGGCTATTCGATCCTGTAGAAATTGTTGTTGAGTGGCACTTACACGCCACATACCCTTCAATGCACCTAGTTGTGCATGCACTGGCAAAACCGCCTCTTTACCATAAACCAAATCAAATGGAGTGAAGTTTGTGGCTACTTTGTAACATGTGCGGTAGGCCCACAAACACTTCTCTAAGTTCACCTCCCACTCTGTCGCTTGCCTGTAAACATATTTGGTCAACATCTTCACAATCTGCCCATTGGCACTCTCTACCAGACCATTGCACTGCGGGTGATATGGCGAAGAAAAGCGGTGTTGGATACCTAGCTTTTCCACTAAAGCCCGCATCAATTTGCTTCGAAATCCTTGGCCTCTATCCGAGATCAGCACCCATGGAACACCAAAATGACAACAAATGTTGTCAAACATGAACTGAGCTACCACATTTGCATTTACCTCTTTGAAAGCCTTGGCCTCAACCCACCTGTTAAGGTAGCCAATCGCCACTATAATGTATTTTTTACCGCTTGCCGACTTCGAGAGTGGACCAATGGCATCCAAACCCCACTTCTCAAAAGCATCTTGGGCAATGATAGCTCCTTGCGATTCGGCTATCAGCCTCCTCTCGCCCATAGTCTGACATTCATGGCAGGTTTTGCACCAATAGTGCACATCCTTCACAATGGAAGGCCACCAAAAGCCTGCTCTAAGCACTCGAAACAGAACCTGATCCTTGCCCTGATGTCCGCTCTATTTATGGCATTGCTCCAGCACCATTCCTATCTCCTCTTTGTACAACACCCTTCTAAGCACTCCATCACACCCGTAATTCATGAGATCTTCACCTACCAGTGTGAATTTGTGAGCCTTTTGCACCACTCTTCTCTTTTGCAGCTTGGATAAACCTTCTGAACATTGCCTTGTATTCAAAAAGCCTTCAATCTCCTTTAGAGTCTCCCTACCTGCATAAGTGGCTGGGGCCACATATAGACCTGCAACATGTACATGTACTTTGCTGCTAGCTAGTCGATCCGCCTCTTGATTCTGCTCTCTCCTCACATGCTTGAATTGGACTTCTTCAAAAGAATTTAACATCTTTTTGATGGAAAAGAACCAATGCTTCAAAGAATCGCGCTTTACCTGCCATTGGCCCAACAGTTGCTTGATGACTAGCAATGCATCTCCCTTCACCACCAACCTTGAAATGACAAACTCTGTGCACTATTTTAAACCCAAATGCAGAGCGAGATATTCTGCCTCGTTGTTGGTGTGGACATCCTCTAAATCATATGCCTTTGAAAATATTGTTTTGCCATGTGGGTCCTGTATCACCACACCTCCTCCTGCTTTCTGCACTACCCTTCTATATGCTCCATCGAACCACATAGTAAAAGCATCCTCCAAGTCGGGTTCCTCCTTAGCTTCATCTCGCACCACTCTCGAATAAGTCGGCAAATCGATAGCCTTGCTGACAAGAATGTCTTCCAGGTGAGACCGACTCATGTGATCTACTTTGAACTCAAACTCAAACTCCTGTAGCTCCAATACCCACTTCATAATCCTCCTTCATGGCTTCAAATGTAGCACTACCTCTGGCAATAGATTGTTAGTCGTTAATACAAAAAACTTACGCACAATCAAATGGACTTTGAACTTCTTGCAAGCGAAGACTAGAGCCATCACCCACTGCTCCGCCTCGGTGTAGGTAGCCTCTCCTGGGTTAATAACCCTGCTCTCGAAGTATATCGGCTTGTAGCTTCTCCCTACCTTTTGCAAAAGAACTGCTCCAATAGCAACTGTGCCCACTGTCATAGACACATAAAATTCGTCCTCTTGATTGGGAGGACACACCGCTGGCAACTGGCATAGAATCTCCTTGACTCTATCAAAAGCCTCCAAGGCTTCTCCATCCCATTCATAACCATGTACTTGCTGCGCCCTCTTTTGAAGAGGATGCACATATTGCAACAACATCCAAAAGAAACGTGACAAATAATTCAACTTATGAACAAATGAAGCCAAACCTTGAGCATCTGATGGCAGCTCCATCAACACCAATTCCTTCACCTTTTTAGGATCTGCCTCTACACCATTTTGTGACACCACATGACCTAACAGCTGTGCTCGAGGCTGTGCTAGCTTACACTTTTTGGGATTCAACTGGCCTCCTTCTTCATCAAGCCTTTGAAAGCATAGTTGGAGCTTCGATAGGTGCTCCAACCTTGAACTGTAGCAGCCGATATCATCCATGAAGACCCTAATAAAACAGCCCAAGTATGGACCAAATACCCTGTTCATCCAACCTTGGAAGGTAGCCTATGCATTCACCAATCCGAACGGCATCCTGCGGTAAGCAAAACAGCCCCATGGAGATATGAATGTGGTCTTCAGCTGGTCTTCAAGTGCAATCCCTATCTGAAAGTACCCCAAAAAGCCATCCATAATCGAGTACCTCTCATGCCCAGCCACCTGCTTTAAGATTTTGTCTTGAAACGGCAAGGGGTAGTGATTCCTCTTGGTCGCGGCATTCAATGGCTTGTAGTCGACACACACTCTCCATTTCCCATTCTTCTTAGGGGTTATGACCACTGGCGAGACCCACTCTGACTCCTTCACAGGATATATGATGCCTGCATCCAATAGTTTATTGATCTCTTGCCAAAGGGCTTCTTTTTGGATTTCCCCTAATCTTCTCAGCTTTTGTGCTTTAGGTTTATACCCTTCCTTAAGAACAATCTCGTGGTCCACCCCCTTTGCACCCGCAAATGCTTGTACTCCATTGCAAACAGATTTGGATAGGACTCACACAGGTGAACATAGCTCTCCTTTTCCCCTTTGGTAAGGTCCTCACTTATCATACTCGAAACCTCCTCTATGCTTAAACCATGAGCTTGAGGCTGCATACCTTCTTCTTTAGGTGGAGAGTCATCTATGGTGACTCTGAACAAATCAGCATCTATCTTTAACATATCATCCTCGCTCTCCTCTTCCTCCGTGCTAGTATATCCTTCATCATAGCCCGTCTCGGTCTCGTACTCATAACTCGTCGTGTCGCCCTCATCCTTAACTACCATGGGACGAGAACTACTCTCCTTGGTCTTCAAATCAAGCACAATTTGTCTGCCTTTCTCTTTGTCAAGCAAAGTGAATACTTTGCTTTCCCAATCTTTCTTTGCACCTATTGCCAACAACCATGGCCTACCCAAAATGATAGGGTAAGAATTATCCCCTGATTTCATCACAAAGAAGTCAATCAGGCACTCTATGCCCATCACCTTGACCTTCACATCCTGCACCACACCCAGACACCTGGATTTAGTATGGTTAGCCATCCTCATGCACACATTTGACCTGACTACTGCCTTGACTCCTGTCTCTTTCATGGCTGCTTCTGTCATGACACAAACCTGTGCTCCACCGCCTATGTAGGCTTGTACCTGCATCCTCTTCTCTATAATCTCATCCACCAACAGAAGAACATCAGTGGGGCTACCCACTCTCAAAGCCATGTTTTGCAGTGCTTGGACATTTCCCTTAGCTCTTGGCAGCCTGGTGCTAACACTCGTGGACCACTGCCTTCTTAACTTTAGATTTAAAGCTAACAACTGGCCAAATGTAATATTTGCCTTTTGATTTTGAACATCACTCACCAGATTGTACTCAGGATAGCCTCATCCTAGCTGGAAATCCGCTTTTTTGATCTTGCAACGCCTCCTTCTTTTGCTAGGCTCAGGCTGCTCTCTACCTTCATACACCTTCTCTTTACCCTTGCGAGCTCTAGTTTCCCGTTCTACCTCTGTTTCCCTCTCAACTCTTGCCCTCTTATTGGCCAAAACTTCGACATCCTGCTTGTCTACCCCTATGATGTTCACTCTTGGAACCTCACCTCCGTTTTGCTGAGCTGGCTGCACAGGATTCTCCATCGCTTGCTCTCTTGGACCATTGTATTGCCCTTGACCTCGACCTCTACCAAAAAGTAGGTACATACCTCCTCTTTCTCTCTGCGGTTGAGGACAATCAGGTGCATAATTCCCTTCTTCTCCACAATTGTAACACCTACCAGGCAGTGGCCGTGCCCTACCCCTTGCTCCTCTTGGCTGTCCTCTATCTATGACACTGAGCCGCAACTCTTGCATCTGCTCAGATAAATCTTGCACCGTGCGCACCCAATTTTGTGGCACAACAGCTACACCTCGAATTCCCTGATTTTCTTCATGTCCAGCCTCTCTCGGGCTCTGCGGTTGAACAGGGGCCATCGTCTCATAGCCTGACACGCCCTGCTCTATCTTCTTCTTTATCTTTCTGCTCTTCGACCGTGCGATGGCTACTGCACCATCAGAATTCTCTGGGCTCTCGAAATCAACTTTTTCTCTCACCTTGGGATGCAAACAGGCCATGAATTTGTCTAGCTTGAAGTAATCTCCATTGGCCAATTGCATGGTTGCCGCCAACTCTGTCCAACACTCTTCAAAATGTCCCAAAAACAAATTGAACTCTTCACTTACATCTTGCTTAAGCGCCTTCAGCTTTGCATCCATTTCGACTGGGGAAGTCTCCTTGCGAAAGTCGTGAAGAAACCTTGTCCGTAGAGCCGGCCATGCTTGCTTCGGCTCACCTTACAATGCGTCGTACCATGCTTTAGCCCTACCACTCATCACCAAAGGAAAATTCTGCATCTTGCTATCCTCGTTCGGCATACGCAATGATAGCATGTACAACTCCAAATCCGACATCCACTCATCAAGGCTTTCTTCTCCAGTGAAAATTAGTCCATAGCTTCTACCTGCCATGACTTCCAACGCAAAAACTGCTTCTTTTCGATCAAATAGGAGCAATCAGTGTGCTCCTCAGTGGGGGCACCAGAAGATGGAGAGGGGAATGGGGACGACACCCGACACGAACAGAAATGCCACTCTATAACCCAGGGTCAACGCAACACCCCAATCCACTCAAAAACACCTTCAAAAGGACAATTTACACCTAATCTGCTTCACCTGCTCAGCTTCTAAGCGTACACGCGCTATCCACGGCCGCAAAATGAGCCAACACCTCACTACACCTGCTCTGTCTTCCTCTGCACATACACTTACACTCTCTCTCTCTCTCTCTCTCTCCATCTCTCTCTCTCTCTCTCTCTCTCTCTCTCTCTCTCTCTCTCTCTCTCTCTCTCTCTCTCTCTCTCTCTCTCTCTCTCTCTCTCTCTCTCTCTCTCTCTCTCTCTCTCTCTCTCTCTCTCTCTCTCTCTCTCTCTCTCTCTCTGCAAGCACCAACTATCCGGGCGTACACACGTTTCACCAGCACCGCGGTTGACAACAGACGAGACGGGGAAGAGAAAAGGGGAAGGGGGGAACGACACGAAGCCAAAGACCAAGAGGGTTTCCCATTCATAGCTTCAAAAAACCTTACACCATTCCATGGATCTCTCTCTCTCACACTCTTGCCTGCTCCTCTTGAATACACACTTCCAGCAAGACCAAGACCCCCCTTACAAAAATTTTTGGCCCCTTTACAGGCTCGTTTTTGAGTTTTTTAGCATTTTTTATGATTTGCCGACATGTGGCACCCCCCTTAGGAGGTTCAACTTGATTTTGACCAATTTACACAACACCTCGAGGCCTTCACACTTTCCACTTCTCATACAATCCCTCTAGGGAGCAACGACGGCACCGTCGTTGCCCCTAGGAATCACATTCACTTCAAAAAACTTGGGGGGGGGAGACCCCGAGGCCTACATAGTGGGAAACGCTCCCAGACCCCTCGGCATGCCATGTCATCAACCTGCAGCACCACCAGCGAGTAGCTCGGCCATCCGGCGCCCGCTTCAAACATCACCAACCGGCCAAAACCGCCGCCTGCCCCGCGACACCGCAGCTACAACAGCGCCCACAACAGGGCATCCGCCATAGCTCCATGCGCTCCAAGCTCTCTACCACTTTGAATACAAATGGGATCTCATGCCCCACATTATATAGCGCGGTAGTTTGGCCCTTCTCCTCGCATGTGGGATAATTATCCGCCACGTGGCAACTATGTGGCCCATGGCCTTCAAAGCCTTATAAAGCTTTTGAAAACACTCCATAAAACCCAATGTTTTTACATTGCTTATCTGCTTGCCAATTTGCACCCGATAATCGGACTTCGGGGCCGTAAGGTTTAATTGATGGAGCTGGTTCCTGAATTCGAACCCCCCCGTTCTCACCGCACTCTGAATCTCCCAAGCCCACCAAACAAGGCCGACAAAACACCAAAAAACACCTGTAATCATTGCTCAAGGGATAGCTCCCAACTTTGGCATGCAGTATCTTGCGGGCCGAGTATCCTATTGACGTGCAGTCAACTCGTGCTAACTCCACATGGTACACCCTTCCACCAAGAATCTTGGCGAGCCTAAAATGACGCCTGATGGCACATTTCCCAATGCGGTCCAGTGGGCTCAGACCCGCCCCCGGAAAATCTTCACCTGACCATATCTTGCTATCCAGAGCTCCGATTGGCATTCCGAGAAGACAGGCAGGCTCCACAATTCGAGCACTTCACGCATATACACTGACATCAGCCCGGGCCACCTGTCCCCAGTTGCCCTATCCGCCGGGGATCTGCTACACACTTCAACTTTAAACCGCAATATCTTGAGTACCAGGCCTCCGTTTGACGAGCCGTCTCGACCGGCTTCTAGAGCACACTGAACACCACATTCTAGCACATAAAACCCACATCTCGGGAATAGCACGCCATCAACCTACTTGGCTCCTTGCAACACACCTTTGGCCTGAAAAAACCACTTTGAGCATACACCTCCGCTATCCTTTGGCTGCCTAGGTCTTTGGTACCTACCCTAGCCTTCTGCACTGCACTCACATGCTGCCTCTTCCTGGCACAGACCACTACTTAGCTCCGACCAACTTTAGCTTCACCACCGGTCTTTGTGCCTGAGGTACCCTCTGCAAAAGCATCCGAAATTTTGCAGCGTAATCCTCCACTGACAATGACTTCTGCCGGAGCGTTCGAAGCTTCTCCAAATGTTGAGGGAGTGTCGTTTCCGTTCGAAACCTTCGTAGAAACGCTATGGATCCATCACCATACATCTGGAAATGATCATTAGGATATTCAGACAACCATTTCGCATCTTTCCCTGAGAGTGTAGATTCAAATATTGATTGTTGATGGAGAGAAATCACCACCCAAGGATGATTCAATCCATAAGCTTTATTGAATTGGCGTAAATGTGCATCTGGGTCTTCACTCAAAAGACCTTGAAACCGACTATACTTAGTCTGAGGATGAGCTATCACTCCTGGCCCAACTGTTCCTACTCCCCCCGAAAAAAGCTGACAAGCACTAGGAGGTGGGGACAGTGGCAGAGATACTCCCGGACTGCTTACTGGAGACGGTGGTGGAGCAACCTGTGTGAGTGAGGGTGAATGTACGACAGGAGGACATGACTGACTACGTGGAGTACGTCTCGCTCGCCGCAACCTCCTACCACGCACCGGGCTTGGTGATGGAGATACAGATTCCTCAATCTGCGGTGAAGAAAAAACAAATTCATCTGAACCGCCTCTTCTCCGACGTCTTCCTACAATTGGAGCCACAGGGTCAGGCGGACCCTGCGACCTAGTGTGCATAAATATTCATCGTAGGCCGTTCATCACGCATCGTGGTCGCGAGATGTAATGGCTATTGCCCACACAGGAGCAATAGGCATCACGGGAATGATTACCTGCAACTACATTATATGCCAACATCAACTCACAGAATGACAAGAGAAGGAAGTACAAAGTACACAGACACAGAACAACCCTTGCTTCATTCATCTGTAATCCAGACACAGAGTACAATAGATGATGCCATGAATATCATAGAGATTGGTTAAGTTACATCAAAAGACAGGTATGCCCCTCCATATACAACCGCTGCTCCAGCGCAGATCGGGAACGGTGCACACACTCGTGTCCCATGATATCCTATGAAGAACTGCCGCTCCGGCCACCGCATACCGCATGACTCCTGACTCCCGATCCGCAGTGTCCAGAGGACCGCAGGACCGCATGTGCTGCTAATGCCGTAACAGAGACTCCGTAGGAAAGGTTAGCTTGGTCTATGTACCTATGCAAGACAAATGTGCCGATCTTTTCACAAAGGTTATATCTCGTTGGAATTTTGAAGCTTTTTGCAAAGCTTTGGGCTTACTCTCCTTTCTGCACTCATCATATAGGGTATGACACTTCTATATACATGAATGCTAGAAGATATGCACATGCACCCTACAATTTGGCCTTAAGCTTGTCAAAGAAGTGAACCAAGTAAGTAAAATTGTCATCTTCATATATTGTGTGCTCTTGAGCTTCTTCTTTATCTTATCCATATTTTCATACTTTCTTGTAACCATAGTCTTCCCCACACTATGCTAGCTACATATTGAGAGGGTGGCTAACTTCATAATTCACAATGATGGGGACAAGATTGACTTCTTAGGTACAAATCAATAGCATGCTATATGCTAGAGGATAGCAAATCTCAACCACTTCTTCAAGCTAGATTAGATAGATAATATGTGGTTTAATTTGAACGTCCATCATTTTTCTGTCCCATAGATGAAAGGTTTACCCGTTTTGTAAGTTGGGCATGGAAAAATAAGAAAAAAATCGCCACTTGTCCAACTTAGTATCTTGCATCATGGGTGGTTTGGTCTCAAAGTATATCATACCTCTACATCACAATAATATGAAGAATTTTCTTTTAACATTGATCACTTGTCCAACCTGTAAGGCTATATATTGAATGATTTTTTTTCCACCACTTGGAAATCCCATGATATGGTGTCCCCTATGAGAAAAACAAATTGAAGGCCACCACTTTCCCAGGATATCTCCATGGGAGCATGGATAGAAGAAAAGTCCCACCACTTGCCATCTATGCTCCATTAGAACATGGAGAGAAGCATGCTCCACCACTTGTCCAGGCTAGGCCTCATTGCTTGGTGGGTTCACTATGTGTTAAATGGTACCATATCATGTGCGTTCAAGACATGTTTGTAAAACCCCTTATCTGTGAATTTTTTTAGGAATTTAATGTGTCCTTTTCTTTTAAATTCTGTAAGTTTTTTTCAAATTTGAAAAAATAATGCCCTTCTGTATATATATTACTGTAAGTTTTAAGAACTTTAAATACCCTTTTGTTGAACTCATGTGATAGGTTACATTTTTATTAAGTGACCTCCCCGGGCCTCATTGAAGCATTGAGAGCAACCAAGACCCACTACTTGTCCAAGCTACAATCCATTGAAACATGGTGAGAAGAAAGCTCCACTACTTCTCCAAGCTAAGCTCTATTGGGCATGGAAAAACCATACATATGTTGTACATGGGGAGTTTTTTTTCAAGTTCCACCACTTGTTCAAGCTAGTCTCTTTTGAAACATGGTTTGAAGCAAAACTCCACCACTTGTCCAACCTAGGATTCATAGATACTAGTTCATTTATTTCAAATTTCCAACACTTGTCCAACCCTTAGAGAGAGGTGCAATGGAAGCTCATTACCAAAACTAGGTGTAGGGAGGTTTGGTCCTTAGATCCATTGAGACATGAAGAGAAAAAAAGCTCCTGCACTTGTCCAAGCTTGGTTCAATTGAAATAGGGAGAGAAGAAAGTTCCACTAGTTGTCCAACCTAGAGAAGCAACTTCCACTAGGTGTGGGGAGGTTTTGTCGTGATATTCACTAAGACATTGAGAGAAACAAATATCCTCCAATTGTCCAAGCTTGGATCAATTGAAATAGGGAGAGAAGCAAGTTCCACTAGTTGTCCAACCTAGAGTTCATTAAAACATGGAAACCCCGAGCTATCTTGTACATAAGGGCATTTGTTTTTGTTGACTTGGCTTCATTCAAACATGGAAAGAAGCAAAGCTCCACCACTTTTCTAAGGTAGACTCGTTTGAAACACGAAGAGAAGGAAGCTTCAACATTTTTCCAAGCTAAGCTCCCAAAAAACTTGAAGCATGGACAAAAGAAAATCTCAACCACTTCTTCAAGCTATGGTACAGAGATGATATATGGTTTACTATAAGGATCCACCATTTTTATAACCCATAGGTGAATGGTGTACTAGTCTTATAAGTTTCTGTAAGGTCTCTACTTTCGAATTTCACACAAGTTCTATTACACATTTGAATATTTTTTTAACCATCACTCATTATTTAAGATATTCAAATTCAAATTATGAATCGTAGGCTGAGAAAACCTACAATTTAAAATTTACGCTACAAAATTTTGACATGTTTAGCTATATGAATTACTAATTAACTTATTGTAAGACTTATTTACTGATTGTAGAATTTTCTTTTACTACCATAAAGTTAATATAAGACTGTAAAGTTTAACTTAAAAATTTAAAGTAAATTATCATTAAGGAAATAAATAAAATAATTATAAAGAAAAAAGAATACACAGGGATGACAAATGAAAGCACATGGACTCACCTGGACTCACATAGGATGGGACAAAGTGGGACACACTGTCACATGAAAAGGAGAGGCTAGTCTTGACTAATCTTAATGAGGGGGGGCTGTGTGGCCTTATCTTTTGATGATAATGACAAAGTGGTCAAGCTGATGGGTACCACAAGGGTAGCAAAAATGCAAGTATGATTTTTGGGATTTTTTTTTATTTTTTATTTTTTTTTTAAATGAAAAAAAAGTTGGACGTTTTCTTTTCTGCTATAAATAGAGCATCCATGCTTACACTTTAGACATAGAGATTGCCTCTATAGCGCTCACGAAGTGCTGCCACTTCTCTTATAGAGAAGACGTCCACAAACCACTCAGAGAGAAAAAACTCTAGTGGACTAATAAGGTGCATATTAATTAAGCATTCAATTAACTTTAGGAATGATGTATGTGTGCTATCTCTTACTCTTATCTCTCTAATAGATTAGTAAGATTCAATTAGTTTTAAGAAGGATATGTGTGTGTGTGTGTGTGCTATTTTTACTCTAATCTCTCTAATAGATTAGTAAGATTCAATTAGTTTTAGGAACGATATGTGTGTGTGTGCTATCTCTTTCTCTAATTTCTCTAATAGATTAGTAAGATTCAATTAATTTTAAGAAGGATATGTGTGTATGTGTGCTATCTCTTACTCTAATTTCTCTAATAGATTAGTAAGATTCTATTGGTTTTAAGAAGGATATGTGTGTGTGTGTGTGTGCTATCTCTTACTCTAATCTCTTTAATAGATTAGTAAGATTCAATTAGCTATGTGTGTGTGTGCTATCTCTTACTCTAATCTCTCTAATAGACTAGTAAGATTCAATTAGCTTAAAGAAGGATATGTGTGTGTGTGTTATCTCTTACTCTAATCTCTCTAATAGATTAGTAAGATTCAATTAGCTATGTGTGTGTATGTGGGCTATCTCTTACTCTAATCTCTCTAATAAATTAGTAAGATTCAATTAGCTATGCGTGTGTGTGTGCTATCTCTTACTCTAATCTCTCTAATAGATTAGTAAGATTCAATTAGCTATGTGTGTGTGTGTGTGTGCTATCTCTTACTCTAATCTCTCTAATAGATTAGTAAAATTCAATTAGTTTTAAGAAGGATATGTGTGTATGTGTGCTATCTTTTGCTCTAATTTCTCTAATAGATTAGTAAGATTCTATTAGTTTTAAGAAGGATATGTGTGTGTGTGGGCTATCTCTTACTCTAATCTCTCTAATATATTGATGAGATTTAATTAGCTTTAGAAGAGGATGTGTGTGTGTTCTCTTTTACTCTAATCTTCTAATGGATTAGTAAGATTCAATCAACTTTAGGAATTATGTGTGTTTATGTTTTCTCTTGCTCTAATCTCTCTAAGTATACCTACTCTCTCTAGTTAATACATCTTCACTATTAACTTATGATTAGTAAATTGAAAGTTAATACATAAGAGAACTCATCATATTCTTATTATACATGATGAAATTCTCATTCACCAATTTTATTGTCAATTAGATTAAGTAGAATTTTGAATAATATTAAAAATTGATTTAGTTGAAGTATAGAAATTGAAGTTAGAATTGGATTAGAAATGTGAAGCATAAAAGTAATGCATTCCTAAACTTTCACTCACAGTTTACACACTTAATTTTTGATTAATTACGATTATTAAATATTTAATGTATAGAAATTAGATGTAGAGCAACAACATTAAGTGTGAATCCGAGTTGGCGAGGGTTCAAATTACAGACTCTCTTTGGAAACAAAGAGATTACTAGGGAAATTGACCAATTTAAAGTTCTAAGTGTATAACATAAATGTAGTACAAAAAACTGGCTCCAAAGCGTGCTCAAACCCAAGGTGCTAATGATCATGAAGTTTGTACAAGTAATGGTTGAACTCCTGCAGAGCATGCTATGTCTCCACCAATCGGACCAATGAGAGCTATTGTACAGGTTAGTATTGCATTTTCAAGTTATGCATCATTGCATATGTGAGACCATAGGAATATATTATTTACCTTATGAAAAGAAAACACGGACCAAAACCACGGGGCTTAACCCCAAGAAACTCAGCATATGTTTGACAAGTAGGAAAGAATGTCTGGTTAAACTGGTTGCTATTGAAAATACTGTTTGTCCAAAACCTTCGGTATAGTTTCTCTCAAGTCTCTCTACTTATTAGCGCTGGTATTATGTGGTAGTTGTCGAGGCGTGAGATGACGCCCACGATGGCACCGCTGATGCTATCGTGGGAGTACACCCAGTGATAGCCGTTTTTCAGCTTTCCATAATTTCCATAGTAAGCTACCTCACCCTATCAAATCACTCAAACATTTTGGTTATCCCTACCATTTCACTGTATATAGACGTGTGTGAGTTAGGGAATTTCTCCATATTTTCTTAAAACCCTCAGCTAGCTAATCACTGGGCTAGTTCAACCAAAAAAATAAATAAAATAAAATAATAAAAAATATTATGGCCCGTTTTGGTATAAATATTTCATTGTATATAGGGCCTAAATAAAAGGATTTTTCATAATTATTTTGGTATTTATTTAAGTATTTCTACCTATGGTGTGTTATTTATGCTATGTACATTGACTCACCATTACCATATTTTTTCTTACCATTTTGCATACTCTTTATTCCATATAAAAATAATTTCATGCAAGCTTCTCCTATTTTTGGTGTAACTCCATCCCAATAAAAATCCAAAAAACCTAGTTTTATTTATGTGTATATTTTTTCACTATTGTGATTTTTTCCTTCCTACATCTATTCTCTATTACTCTCATAAATTAGACCACCAAAAATATTCATCTTTTTATGGTAGACTTATAATGAGAGAGATTTATTTTGACCCCTTTATATTTTTACCACCTATATTATTTATATTTGACATGTACATATTTTTTTAAGACCCCTCAATATTTGATTTTCTTAGTTGGACTATTCACTTATATAATGATCTCAACAGTATCTTCAATGATCTACCTACCAAATAAGGTCAAGGGTATGTGGCATGCATGCATGCACCATGGGGAGCTCACTCTTGGACTTATTCAAAAGAATCATCCAAAGAAAGACCTCACAAGGACTTTGTGCAGTGGAAAAAATAGTCAGTTTTGCTGAATTTTTAAAGATCCCATGCTCTCCGAAATTGAAAAGGTGATACAAACACGAAATGTAGCTCGTGAGCTGAACTTTTATCTCAATTTTTTTCATATTTTTTTGAGCTATGAGTTGTGAGCTATGATTTATTGATGGACCCTAGTTTGCCCATGCTATGCACCCACACTCCCTCTTCCACTTTATCATTTTCCTCTTTCACACACACTTCTCTACTCATCATCCCTACCTCTCTCACCACTCCTCTCTGCACCCTACTCACCTTCTTCTCAACTTGGAAGAATAAGAGAAACCATGGTGAACTCATGTCTCCTACACACACTTCCATTCCAAAATTGACCACCTAGTCTCATTTTTCCTCATCCATATTACCCATATCTATAAAAAAAACCACAAAATTCAGCCTCTTCTCTTGAAAGACAGCATCATGGTGATTGATTAATCATGTTCACTTACCTTGGCTTCCAAGGAAGGTCAAGAGTGGAGAAAAATCGTACCGTCAAAGCTAGTGGACCGTCAACAAGCGTCAAAATTGACCCTACTCAAGACACTTGGAGCAACAACATTGTAAGAAATCCATGTTTTATTACGTATTAAGAGTTTTTTCTTCCTTATTTGTATCCTACATGGATACTCCCATTGTAAATATCCAATTCCATTTGTAAATCAATAAAAATACTAACTCTACTAATTTACTAACACTAACCTACTATGAAAAGTCCTATCACCTCCACTTCTCTGCTCTCTCTCTTCTTCATCTATCCACACCAACTTCTTGATAATTCCAAGCAAAAGAAATTAGATAAGTTCTAAAAATTTAACCCAACCATGGTTAGAGGAGTAATCCTAGCCTTCAAAATTGCTATAAAAGGAGGGTGTAGCTAGCACAAACGGGGGAGCCATAAGCAAGAGCACTATGCTATAGCTTGAGAATCCAAGCTCAACCTCTCTAGAAGGAGCTGTTGAGTGGAAGTTCATTGTTTTATGCATATGCATGTGTTGTATTAGGGGTGATTAGCAAAGGATCTCTATGCCATTGTAAGAGAGAGTGATCATTCAATTGAGAGTAGGAAATCTATCATTTCTCCTACTAGTGTAAGCCGAACATTTGCTGAATCAAGGAGGGTGGATTTGGAGTAAGCTTGGATACTTTGTCTCTCTTCCAACGTAAAGTAATGGACAACAATGATGTGTAAGTGTCTTGGTGTTTTTTTTTTAAAGTTCCTTATAGCTTGTCTCTGGGTGTTGTCATCAATTTAACCATAAATCCCACATACTGTAAGAGGGCGACAGGGTGGAGAGGACTCCTCTAGCTTTAAGACGGTGATTAGTGTGGTATTTCTTGTGATGTGTTGTGTTGTAATTTACTCTAGCTATGTTGAACAAATACTAATCTCCCTTTCATTGGCCATGACAAATTTGTAAGAAGGTATTAGTGCAACAATCACCCCCTCCCCCTTCCCTCTTTTTCTTACATATATAATTGTGTTTTCTTGATCACTGTTGAACATTTCAAAGCAGCCCTCTCTCTCTCTCTCTCTCTCTCTCTCTCTCTCTCTCTCTCTCTCTCTCTCTCTCTCTCTCTCTCTCTCTCTCTCTCTCTCTCTACGTGTCCTAGTTCGCATCCAAAACTAGGTGGTGTCCCAAATTTGTGTAGGGTTAGCTTGCGGGTTTGTGTGTGTGTTTGTTGTTTTTTCTAACCCCAACCCAATTGAGCAGCACGAGAGCCTAGAAAGGTGCTTAGAGGCCCCTCTTCTTGTTGCCCGCCCCGGACCGCCTCACCAGATTAGCCTAGCTAGATACTGCAGTTTTGTCTTGTCATAGCGTGAGGATGACGCCCTGATTGGCACCATTGTTGCTGTGGCGGGAGTTCGTCTAGATTAGCACAACGAGTACATATGGAGCGGTATGGGAGGTTCATGAGTACAAGGGTTTTTATAAATAATGTATATACAGATCGGACATAATAGCGTCAGTAGAGATTCTTGAGTGAACTTAATCCAAGGGTTGTTGGTTTAAAATTGGACGACTTCTTGTTTGACTATTGTTTGTAATACTGTTTGAAGGGCTGTTTTAACGAACCAGTATCATAGATAAAGTAAAGGAACATGTATGTTTAAACAGTGTGGTAGTAATTAGATAAAAAAAGAAGGTGAGTGTGGTGTGGAAAGTGGGAGAATGATACCCCGATGGTATCATTCTATGGACGGGTGGACCCGATGAGTCGGTTAACTTTTCAACGCTAGAAATTATTTTTTTATGTCATAAATATTAAAAGAGACAAACCTTGGCGGCTGTGCTTCTGAAACATCGGAAAAAAAGCGCACAGGTTGGTCACTCTAAGATTTATACTTTTAGGTATAATTGATTATAGATAGTTTTTAGATAGGGTTATGGTGGTCACGCTTTGCCATAGCAAGATAGGTCTCCAATCCTGAGAAGGAAAAACCAACGTATATTGCCTTAGCTACTACGTAGCCATGGGAAATTGCACATGCTGAAATGAATGAGGATATTACACATGTGCTAGATTGTTACATCAAAGGAAGATTGGTTAGGAAAGGTCTAGTGGATGGGGGTGCACAAATTTGCATCATGACAGAGGGACTCATGCAAAAACTAGGCATGCACATCCATGAGACACCTGAAATTAAAGTCAAGATGGCAAACAATAGCAAGGCTAGGTGCGTAGGCATTTGTAAAAATGTTTTTGTGGAGGCCTTTGGCATTAAGAAGGCAGTGGATTTCTATGTCATGTCTACCAAAGGAAATGGTTACCCATTTATCCTAGGGATACCATGGCTAATGAAAATGCGTGCGTTGCAAGATTGGGAGAGTGGAAATCTAATTTGTAGGAATGACAATCATAAGAAGATTGTCTTTGACATGAAGGAGCAACGCCAAGAGGAGCTCCATGAAGAATCATTTCAAAGTGAGATGGAGGAAGGCTGGACCGATAGCACATCAGAAGGAGAAAGTAGCGGTAGCATTACTGAAGAGGAGCCTTCCATCAAAGTCATGGGGGTAAGGTTTAAGCCAAACAACCAAGAGACCTCTTGCCCAGGTTTAGAAGAGGTAGGTTCCCAAGAGAACCAAAATGTGAAAGATGAAGAAATGTTAGAAGGTATGTTGTCTACAACACTTAAAAAGGACAAAAGAGAGGAGTTCAAATGTGTGCTAAGGAAATTTCCTAGGCTTTTTGCTAAAGACTACACCGATGTGCGTGGAGTAGAAGATGTTCAACACAAAATTGAGTTGAAGCCAGAGGCCACACCTAAGGCTCAGAAGCTACGAAGGCTAGGAGTCATCAAGCAGCAGGCTTTACTCAAGGAGGTAAGAAAGCTTCTAGCAGCAGGTTTCATTTATCCAATGGAGAATTCAGAGTGGGTCTCTCCCGTTGTTGTCACTCCTAAGAAAAACGGCAAGTGGAGGGTGTGTGTGGATTACCGTCCACTCAATGAGGCAACAAAAAGAGATCACTTTCCCCTCCCATTTCAAGATGAGATACTAAATGAGGTAGCTGGTCATGAGAAGTACACTGCGTGTGATGGCTACTCGGGTTACTTTCAAATAGGTATCGCATTGGAGGAAGATCAGTTGAAAACAACCTTCATCACTCCTTGTGGGTTTGTTATGCTTTAGAGACATGCCATTTGGACTAACAAATGCTCCTGCAACTTTCCAACGCTTCATGAACATGGTGTTCAAGCATTCTTTGGAAAGTCCATTAGGGTTTTTTAATGATGATTTTTGCATTTATAGCTCAAAATCATTGCATCTACAAAGGGTAGAAGAAGGTTTAAAGAAGCTCTACGACATGGGAGGTCAACTCCACCCCGACAAGTGCCACATAGGTGAGGATGAAGTGATCTTGCTTGGTCACAAGGTTTCCTATAAAGGCATTGAGGTGGATCCTTCAAAGGCAAAGGCTCTTATTGACCTCCCATCACCCACGAATCTCAAAGAGGTCATCTCATTCATTCAAAAGGTGAAGTATATGTCACGCTTTATTCACTTAGCTTCGGAGTTTCTTCATCCTTTGCAAAAGTTGACACAACAAGTAGAATCTGCATGGTCTGACGATCTTGAAGAGTACTTTTGTAACATTAAAGTCATTTTGTTAGAGCTACCAACACTCATGCCTCCTTGTTGGGAGTACACATTCTTTGTTAGCTCTAGTCTTGGGAAGGAAATGATTGGGGCAGTTTTATTACAACAAGATCCCCACAGTACCAGGATGCGACCCATCTACTTTTCTAGTAGAGTCATGAATGATTTGGAGAGAGGCTACACGGGGGCAGAACTCATGATGCTTTCTCTCATGTTTGCGGTGAGAAAGTTTAGATCCTACTTGCTACCAAAACCTTTTGTAATCCTCACTGTAGAAATTTTTTTCCCTTGGGTGTCATCTCAAATGAATCTTAGTACCAGGATCTCAAAGTGGATTATGGAATTGCAAGAGTTTCAATACTCTTTCAAGGTAGAAGATAGTGTGCGTGCACAATTGGCAGGGATTCTCACTTATAAGGTACATGAGAAGGAAATGAAGGTGCCTGAAGTAAAGACCCTACCATTTCCACCACCTAAAAGTATTCCTAATGCTTTTACCTTGTTCTTTGATGGAGCTTTTCTACGAGCCAAAGGAAAAGCAGGGGGAGGGATAGTGTTGCTCAACCCAAGTGGGGAGGTGGTCATGAAAGAGAAGGTCAATCTACTAGGTTCAACTAGCAACAATGAAGCAGAATACGACACACTACTTCATGGTTTAAAGATATGCATTGGCTAAGGTATAGAACGTCTCATGGTAAAGGGAGATGCACTTCTCATTGTGAAGCAAATTTTAGGCATTTGGGCATGCAAGAATGAAAGCCTAAGGACAAAAGTTCATTCCATTCGTAGGATGTTTAATGAGTTTGAAGAAGTGCAACTATATCATATTGCTAGGAAACAAAATGAAGATGCCGATTTACTTGCACAACAAGCAGTTACATGTGTAGAGAAAGAAGTGCAGGTCATCATGATGGCAGCAAACTGTCAAGCAACCGAGATACCAGGGATTGGAGTCATTGACTCCCATTATTAGCTACATTTTGCAGGGTGAGTTTCCACAAGACTTCACGAAGGTTCAGAAGAGGAGACTCATGAAGAAGGCAAGCACATATCTCTTCCTAGAAGGATCCCTCTATCAAAGAGGGAAGGATCAAGTGTGTAGAAGAGTACCAACTATCAAGGAGATTCCAGCCATTCTAAAAGGTTTGCATGAAGAGGCATGTGGTGGTCATTTTGCTCAAGAGTTAACTGTGAAGAAGATTTTTCTTGCGGGGTATGTTTGGCCAAGTCTGCATGTGTATGTCCAAAATTGGTGTAAAAGTTGTCACAATTGTCAGGTAAATGGTAGTAGAAGATTGGTTTATGGTCCAAGGAAAATCGTGCTTGCAAATGGACCCTTTGAAAAATGGGACATTGATGCTATGGGTCCATTGCCTAGAACTAAAAATGGGAAATCGTATATCTTGGTGGCCATAGAGTACATGACGAGATGGGTAGAGGCACAAAGTGTGGCAAAGGTAAATGAGAGGACAGTGAGCAAATTTGTCTTCACTCACATTTGTTGTAGATTTGACACACCTTTGGAGATTTTTTCTGATAATGGTCCAGGGTTTAGAAAGGGATTGCTTACAGAAGTCTGTGAAGAACTTCACATTCTACATCGTCATAGTACACCCTACTATCCCCAATCCAATGGTCTAGTAGAAAAAGCTAATGGTGTCATTGCAGGCATCATTAGAAAGATGGTGAGAAACAAGACAAAGTTGTGGGATGACTTCTTGGATGGTGCCTTGTGGGCATATCGAACCACATATAGGGAAGCCACGGAGTTCACACCATTTCACTTGGTCTATGGTCAAGAGGCTTTACAACCAATTGAGCTCAACATTCCAACAATGCGACTTCATGGCAAAGCAGCACAAGATGATCAAGAAGCATGGATGGATCGACTTCTTACCTTGGCTGAGCTTGAGTGGAAAAGAGAAGCAGCATATGAGTGCTACAAGAGGAAATCTACACAGGCGAACGAGAAGCTTGACAAGAAACTAAAGGACAAAGGAATCAATGAAGGAGATCTTGTGCTAAGGTATGACAATCGACTCGATAATCGTTTTGATGACAAATTTGGAACTAGATGGCAGGGGCCATACATAGTTAAGAAGGCTTTCAATTCAAGTTACTATCAACTTATGGACTTGAATGGGAAAGAGCACTCTAGGAAGGTAAATGGTTATCGCTTGAAGCCCTATTTGAGTCGCCTTCTACCAAAGGATATACCAAAGATCTTTCAAAGGGCAGTTGTCTCATGTAAGTATTGTTACATGAAGCATGAGTTTAACTCCAGCAAAAATTATCAGGGTCCAAATAATGAAGATCTCGTCAAGGACTCTGAAGCACTCTCTTTGGAAAAGATGCTCTATGATCGTACATGAATATACCATCATCCTGGGGGAGGGCTAATGATAGCCGTTTTTCGGCTTTCCATAATTGCCATAGTAAGCTACCTCACGCTATCAAATCACTCAAAAATTTTGGTTATCCCTACCATTTCACTGTACATAGGCGTGTGTGAGTTAGGGACTTTCTCCATATTTTCTTAAAACCTTCAGCTAGCTAGTCACTGGGCTAGTTGAACCAAACAAAAAAATAAAATAAAAAAATAAAAAATATTATGGCCCATTTTTGTATAAATATTTCATTGTATATAGGGCCTAAATAGAAGGATTTTTCATAATTATGTTGGTATTTATTTAAATATTTCTACCTATGGTGTGTTATTTATGCTATGTACATTGACTCACCATTACCATATTTTTTCTTACCATTTTGCATACTCTTTATTCCATATAAAAATAATTTCATGCAAGATTCTCTTATTTTTGGTGTAACTCCATCCCAATAAAAATCCAAAAAAACTAATTTTATTTATGTGTATATTTTTTCACTATTGTGATTTTTTCCTTCCTACATCTATTCTCTATTACTCTCATAGATTAGACCACCAAAAATATTCATCTTTTTATAGTAGACTTATAATGAGAGAGATTTATTTTGACCCCTTTATATTTTTCTCACCTATATTATTTATATTTGATATGTACATATATTTTTTTAACCCCTCAATATTTGATTTTCTTAGTTGTACTATTCACTTATATCATGATCTCAACAATATCTTCAATGATAGACCTACCAAATAAGGTCAAGGGTATGTGGCATGCATGCATGCACCATGGGGAGCTCACTCTTGGAGGTATTCAAAAGAATCATCCAAAGAAGGACCTCACAAGGACTTTGTGCAGTGGAAAAAATAGTCAGTTTTGATGAATTTTTAAAGATCACATGCTCCCCGAAATTGAAAAGGTGATACAAACACAAAATGTAGCTCGTGAGCTGAAATTTTATCTCAAATTTTTTCATATTTTTTTGAGCTATGATTTATTGGTGGACCCCAGTTTGCCCATGCTATGCAGCCACACTCCCTCTGCCACTTTATCATTTTCCTCTCTCACACACACTTCTCTACTCATCATCCCTACCTCTCTCACCACTCCTCTCTGCACCCTACTCACCTTCTTCTCAACTTGGAAGAATAAGAGAAACCATGGTGAACTCATGTCTCCTACACACACTTCCATTCCAAAATTGACCACCTAGTCTCATTTTTCCTCATCCATATTACCCATATCTATCAAAAAAACCACAAAATTCAGCCTCTTCTCTTGAAAGACAGCATCATGGTGATTGATTACTCATGTTCACTTACCTTGGCTTCCAAGGAAGGTCAAGAGTGGAGAAAAAACGTACCGTCAAAGCTAGTGGACCGTCAACAAGCGTCAAAATTGCCCCTACTCAAGACACTTGGAGCATCAACATTGTAAGAAATCCATGTTTTCTTACCTATTAAGAGTTTTTTCTTCCTTTTTTGTATCCTACATGGATACTCCCATTGTAAATATCCAATTCCATTTGTAAATCAATAAAAATACTAACTCTACTAATTTACTAACACTAACCTACTATGAAAAGTCCTATCACCTCCACTTATCTCCTCTCTCTCTTCTTCATCTATCCACACCAACTTCTTGATAATTCCAAGCAAAAGAAATTAGATAAGTGCTGAAAATCTAACCCAACCATGGTTAGAGGAGTAACCCTAGCCTTCAAAATTTCTATAAAAGGAGGGTGTAGCTAGCACAAACGGGGGAGCCATAAGCAAGAGCACTATGCTATAGCTTGAGAATCCAAGCTCAACCTCTCTAGAAGGAGCTCTTGAGTGGAAGTTCATTGTCTTATGCATATGCATGTGTTGTATTAAGGGTGATTAGCAAGGGATGTCTATGCCATTGTAAGAGAGAGTGATCATTCAATTGAGAGTAGGAAATCTATCATTTCTCCTACTAGTGTAAGCCCAACATTTGTTGAACCAAGGACGGTGGATTTTGAGTAAGCTTGGATACTTTGTCTCTCTTCCAACGTAAAGTAATGGACAACAATGATGTGTAAGTGTCGTGGTGTTTTTTTTTTAAGTTCTTGATAGCTTGTCTCTAGGTGTTGTCATCAATTTAGCCATAAATCCCACATACTGTAAGAGGGTGACAAGGTGGAGAAGACTCCCCTGGCTTTAAGACAGTGATTGGGGTGGCTTTTCTTGTGATGTGTTGTGGTGTAATTTACTCAAGATATGTTGAACAAATACTAATCTAACTTTCGTTGGTCATGAAAGATTTGTAAGAAGGTATTAGTGCAACAATCATCCCCTCCCCCTTCCCTCTTTTTCTTACATATATAATTGTGTTTGCTTGATCACTGTTGAACATTTTAAAGTAGCCCGTGCACTATCTCTCTCTCTCTCTCTCTCTCTCTCTCTCTCTCTCTCTCTCTCTCTCTCTCTCTCTCTCTCTCTCTCTCTCTCTCTACGCGTCCTAGTTCGCATCCAAAACTAGGTGGTTCCCCAAATTTGTGTATGGTTAGGTTGCGGGTTTGTGTGTGTGTTTGCTATTTTTTCCAACCCCAACCCAATTGAGTAGCACGGGAGCCTAGAAAAGTGCTTAGAGACCCCTCTTCTTGTTGCCCGCCCCGGACCACCTCACCAGATTAGCCCAGCTGGATACTGCAGTTTTGTTTTGCCGTAGCGTGAGGGTGACGCCTAGATTGGCACCGTTGTTGCTGTGGCGGGAGTACGCCTAGATTGGCACCGTTGTTGCTGTGGTGGTAGTACGTCCAGATTAGCACAACGAGTACTTATCGAGCGGTATGGGACGCTCTTGAGGACAAGAGTTTTTATAAATAATGTATATACCGATCGGACATAATAGCGTCAGTACAGATTGTTGAGTGAACCTAATCCAAGGGTTGTTGGTTTAAAATTGGACGACTTCTTGTTTGACTATTGTTTGTAATATTGTTTGAAGGGCTATTTTAACAAACCAATATCATAAATAAAGTAAAGAAGCATGTATGTTTAAACAGTGTGGTAGTAATTAGATAACAAAAGAAGGGTGAGTGTGGTGTGGAAAGTGGGAGAATGATACCCCGATGGTATCAGTCTATGGACAGGTGGACCGGATGAGTCGGATAACTTTCCAACGCTAGAAATTATTTTTTTAAGTCATAAATCTTAAAAGAGACAAACCTTGGCGGCTGTGCTTCTGAAACATGGGAAAAAAAGCGCACAGTTTGGTCACTCTAAGATTTATACTTTTAGGTATAATTAAGTATAGATAGTTTTTAAATAGGGTTATGGTGGTCACGCTCCGCCATAGCGAGATAGGACCAATCCTTCACTAAGGGTTCATGCCCGTGGCTACGTAGTAGCTAAGGCAATGTTCGTTGGTTTTTCCTTCTCAGGATTGGAGACCTATCAAAGGTACTCCGCTCCTCTCGACAAGGGGAAGGGACCTCACACTGGTATCAGAGCCTAGGTTAAATCTTGGGGAGATTTTTAGAATTATGTTTTGATAGTGAAGGATGAGAATGTTTGAAATAATAGAAGAACCTAGAAAAATTGTTTTGAGTTTTTATATGGTATTGAAGACTGAACTTTTGTGGTACGGGAAAATGTTCATTCAGCCTACCAGAAATTCCAGGTGTTCACTTTCATGTTTGAAAATGCATGCCAATCACCAAATTATCAGTTTCGAAAAAGGGTGATGATGATTTTGGATAGGGTGTTTGTACCACCTATCCCAAGGGTGCATAGAGGATGGGGTATCAACTGGAGTCCATCTGGAGGAATCTATACCATCGATGCTGACAAGATATGGTGCATGGATACCAACCTCAAGAAACTTCGATGGGCAGAGGAGTTAAAAGTCATCGAAGTTTATCTTTTCCTTGGTACTAAGAATCCGGATGCTACCATTACCTTGGGAGGAGAAAAGATATCTCAGACTCAATGGGTCTATAACCAAGTTACAAAAGTTATCCATGGTGGTAGGATTCGACCCATATGTGTATTTCAAGGGTCAAAGGAAACTTATTATTTTGATCCTTTAGCCTATCCTTTTGTAGTCACTAAACTCAAAATATAGAGACATTACAATCCTTGTACCTAAAGACTATCAACCTTGGTAGGAAATAATGTGTATATAAATAAAGTTTGGATTAATATTATCTTTTTTTTGTATTATTGTCTGATCAAGTCTTGCCTTAAAGTGGATTAAAGTTAGAGTATCCAATAAAGTTTCACTTAATCTATATTGCACAGAGTGCGGTGTACACATCTCTTCAAGAGAAAAAAGCTACTTCTCAAGCAAGCTAAGCTTCCCTCTTTCAAAGGGGAAGGAGCCCTAGTTGAGTGCGATGCAGAAGTGTGGCTCGAAGAGATGGAGGATAACCAAGCTATGTTGGCTATGTTTCGTGTCACGGGGGATGCCAAGCTTTGGTGGAAACAACACTGCAAAGATAATCAAGTAGCTCAAAACACTCAAACTTGGGAAGACATTAAGTATGCTATCAAAGGACGTTATCTTCCATCTGCACACGAATCCCTTAAGATGAATGAATTCTTCAACTTAAGTCAGTTTCATCTTACAGTGGAAGAATACTACTCTAAATTTATAACTCTTAGGCGCTATGCTCCGCCAATGACCGCAGATCAACAAGTATCCCGTTTCTGTCAAGGGCTAAATGCTCCTTTAAATACACGTCTAGAAGCCATGAGGACTGTAAATTTGCAAGATGCTCTTTTAAGAGATAAACCCTTAGCTAAAGAGATGTCAAACTCTCAAAGGGTACGAAATGGAAATACAAGGAATGCTGGAAGAAGAGGACGGCCTATGATGTGGAACCAAAGGCAAGTTCACCCAGTTCACCAAACTCATCCGATAGTTGCAGCTTCAGCAAATGGAGCTCAAAATGCAGATCTTAGATGCTATGAATGCAACGAGCTAGGACATTTCAGGAATGTATGTCCTAGGCGAGTCTCCGCAACAAATACACCTAATTGAGATAGAGGACGAGGCCAAATAATAAATCGTGGAGGAAGAAATGGAGGACGAGGTCGAGGGCGCGGAATGGATGCCAGAGTCAATGATAACATAGAGAACCAATATTGGGAGAAACAAGAGGAAAGAGAAACTCTACATGCTGCAATTGATAATCCAAGAGCAAGACAACAATATGATGTCATTCAAACACCTGCAAATCACCAAGGTGAAAAAATTTGAGCTTCTTATTGATTGTGGCAGTACTCATTCTTTCTTGTCACCTAAATGTTTAAGGAGGTTAGGACTTAATCAACACCTTGCAAGAAAGATGAGAGTTGAATTATCCAATGGAAGGGAGGTGTTATCTCAGTACACTGTGGGAAAAATAGATTTCAAGTTGGGAGAATACTCTACTTTTGTTACTTTTCGAACCTTACCTATAGGAATCTATGACGGAATTCTTGGAATGGATTGGTTAGCTAGTCATAATGCCAATATCCATTGTGCCCAAGGAAGTGTTACTTTTGTGGACAACCAAGGTCAAGAACTCACTATTCAAGGCCAGAATGGACGACCAAAAGCTTACTTGGTCAAAGCTAATTGTCTTTTGAAAGGGTTACGCAAGGGTCAAAAAAAATTTGTAGTCAAGATAAACAAAGTAGAAAAATATTCTTCCAACCCTGAACCAATGTGGCTAGAAGAATTCTCGGATGTTTTCCCCGCGGAACTTTCTGAACTACCACCACCTAGGGAGGTAGACCATGAAATCAAAATTTTTCCAGGTAGTGAACCAGTCTCAAGAGCGCCATACAAGATGTCACTTCCAGAGGCTATAGAACTCAAGGAGCAGCTCAAGGAGCTGATTGAGCAAGGGTTTATCCAACCTAGTACATCTCCATGGGGTGCACCTGTTCTCTTCCAAAAGAAAAAGGATGGCTCTCTTCGACTTTGCATAAATTATAGGGGCTTAAATCAGGTTACCATCAAGAATAAATATCCAATTCCTCGTATCAATGAGATGCTGGACAGATTACATGGAGCCAAAATATTCACAAAGATCGATCTTCGATCTGGCTATCATCAAATTCGAATCCAGGAGACTGATATCTCCAAAACATCTCTCAACACTCGTTATGGTCATTACGAATTTACAGTGATGGCTTTCAGACTTACAAATTCTCCTGCAACTTTCAATCGCCTGATGCACGATATCTTTAGAGAATTCTTGAATGATTTTGTCCTAGTATTCTTTGACGATATCTTAATTTATTCCAAATCAGAGGAAGAGCATGAAGGACATGTTAGGAAAGTGTTAGAGATTTTACGCCAAAATAAGTTGTACATGCAAAGAAAAGCAAATGTACCTTCTTTACCCCTAAGTTCTGTTACTTAGGGTTTATCATTTCACCTGAAGGAGTCTTTGTTGACCCTGACAAAGTCAAAGATATTGTGGAATGGCCTCAACCCACTTCACAAACCGAAGTCAGAGGGTTCTTAGGTATCACAGGGTGGTACAGGATCTTTGTAAAGGACTATGCTCTTAAAGCTGCACCACTAACCGACTTGCTAAAGAAAGGAGCTACGATAATTTGGGAAGAAACACATGAATCTTGCTTCAAACAGCTTAAGGATTATCTTGCTTTAGAACCTCTCTTAAAACTTTGAGACTTCACCCAAGAATTCGAGGTGATCACAGGTGCTAGTAACCTTGCATTAGGAGGAGTCCTTACCCAAGAAGGAAGGCATGTAGCTTATACTTCTCGGAAGCTTAGGATTCATGAGGTGAATTATGCTACACATGATTTAGAATTGCTAGCAATTATTCACGCTCTCAAGCGATGGAAACATTATCTATTGGGACAAAAATTCCAATTGGTAACAGATCACAAGAGCATTAAGTGGATTTTTACCCAACCTAACCTTAACATGAGACAGAGGAGATGGATAGAGCTCATGCACGAATATGATTTTGATATTAAATTTAGACCAGGTAAGGATAATGTTGTGGCAGATGTCCTAAGCCGTAAAGCTTTTCTGGGGGCAATTTCCATTGCTAACAACCCTATTTTAGACAAGGCCTCGGATGCTGCTGTCAAAGATGCAGATTACCAAATGCTTGCTAGTATCCTACGTGAAGAGAGGGTATCATCAAATCATCCTAAACCTCTACATTACTCCTTAGAAGATGGGAAAATTTACTATAGGAATCGACTATGCATACCTAAGGATTCTACCCTAAGGAATGCTATCCTATATGAAGCACATGATGGCCCAACTTCAGGACATCCAAGTTATGCCAAAACCATCAGTGCAATTCGCAGAAGTTACTATTGGCAAGGTATGAAGGGTGATGTCCTTTGCTATGTCAAGCAGTGTTTGTCTTGTCAAAGGATTAAGGCAGAGAGACTAAAGATGCATGGACTTTATCATCGGGTTTCCTTCTGTTCAAGCTAGCTATGATTCAATCATGGTCATAGTCGACTTGCTTACTCAAGTGGCTCACTTAATCCCAGTCAAGACAACCTTTACAGCTTTAGCTATTGCTTATCTGCTTGTGAAGGAGGTTTTCAAAATTCATGGTTTACCCAAGAGGATTGTCAGCGATCGTGATGCCAAGTTTACTTCAAAGTTTTGGGTATCATTGTTTCAAGCTATTGGAACCTAGTTATGTTTTAGTACTACTTATCATCCTCAAACTGATGGCCAGACTGAAAGAGTTAATCAAGTAATTGAAGATATCCTGAGAGCCTACTGCAATAGAGAACCTCGCAAGTGGATTCAATACCTACCCTTGGTAGATTATGTATACAATTCCTCTACTCATAGAAGTATTGGAATGACACCTTTTAATGCTCTTTATGGTCAAGAATGTTTATCACCTCTTAACTTTTCTGACCCCACTATAAGGGTAGAAGCCTCAAAGAAAATGCTTGAATAAATGGAAGCTCAAACCAAAGCTATTCAAAGGGATATTCAAGCGGCTCAAGATCGACAAAAGAAGTACGCCGACTTAAAAAGATCTGATCGGATTTTCAAAGAAGGTGACAGAGTTTTCTTACGATTAAAGCCCAAAAAGAGCAATCTGTCTCTCGGAAGCTATAAGAAGCTTAGCTACCGATATTGTGGACCTTACAAAATAATCAAGGTTGTAAGTGATCAAGCTTATAGACTAAAACTCCCTTATCATCTCAAAGTGCATGATGTATTTCATGTAAGTCTATTAAAACCTTATTGATATAACCCTGACCATGTCCTTGATGATGAGCAAATCACTTTACCTGCTTAAGATGTTCTACAACTCCAACCTGATACTATCCTAGAAACTCGGGAGAGAAAGCTTAGGAATAGATCCATCAAAGAACATCTTATCTTATGGAAGGATGAGACATCCCTTCTTAAGGATTACCCTTCACTGTTCTTGAGATGAGGACATCTCAAATTCTAAGTTGGGGAGATTGTAAGGTCTCTACTTTCGAATTTCACACAAGTTCTATTACGCATTTGTATATTTTTTTAACCATCACTCATTATTTAAGATATTCAAGTTCAAAATATGAATTGTAGGCTGAGAAAACTTAGAATTTAAAATTTACGCTACAAAATTTTGACATGTTTAGCTATATGAATCACTAATTAACTTATTGTAAGACTTATTTACTGATTGTAGAATTTTTTTTTACTACCGTAAAGTTAATATAAGACTATAAAGTTTAACTTAAAATTTTAAAGTAAATTATCATTAAGGAAATAAATAAAATAATTATAAAGACTAAAGAATACACAGGGATCACAAATGAAGGCACATGGACTCACCTGGACTCACATAGGAGGGGACAAAGTGGGACACACTGTCACATGAAAAGGAGAGGCTAGTCTTGACTAATCTTAATGAGGGGGGGCTGTGTGGCCTTATCTTTTGATGATAATGACAAAGTGGTCAAGCTGATGGGTACCACAAGGGTAGCAAAAACGCGGGTATGATTTTTGGGGAAATAAAAATTATTTTATTTTTTTTAAAACAAAATTTGAAAAAAAAGTTGGACGTTTTCTTTTCTACTATAAATAGAGCATCCATACTCACACTTTAGACATAGAGATTGCCTCTATAGCGCTCACGAAGTGCTGCCACTTCTCTTACAGAGAAGACGTCCACAAACCACTCAGAGAGAAAAAACTCTAGTGGACTAATAAGGTGCATATTAATTAAGCATTCAATTAACTTTAGGAATGATGTATGTGTGCTATCTCTTACTCTTATCTCTCTAATAGATTAGTACGATTCAATTAGTTTTAAGAAGGATATGTGTGTGTGTGCTATTTTTACTCTAATCTCTCTAATAGATTAGTAAGATTCAATTAATTTTAGAAAGGATATATGTGTGTGTGCTATCTCTTACTCTAATTTCTCTAATCGATTAGTAAGATTCAATTAATTTTAGGATGTCTATGTGTGCTATCTCTTACTCTAATTTCTCTAATAGATTAGTAAGATTCTATTGGTTTTAAGAAGGATATGTGTGTGTGTGTGCTATCTATTACTCTAATCTCTTTAATAGATTAGTAAGATTCAATTAGCTATGTGTGTGTGTGTGCTATCTCTTACTCTAATCTCTCTAATAGATTAGTAAGATTCAATTACTTTTAAGAAGGATATGTGTGTATGTGTGCTATCTTTTGCTCTAATTTCTCCAATAGATTAGTAAGATTCTATTAGTTTTAAGAAGGATATGTGTGTGTGTGTGCTATCTCTTACTCTAATCTCTCTAATATATTGGTGAGATTCAATTAGCTTTAGAAGAGGATGTGCGTGTGTTCTCTTTTACTCTAATCTTCTAATGGATTAGTAAGATTCAATCAACTTTAGGAATTATGTGTGTTTATGTTTTCTCTTGCTCTAATCTCTCTAAGTATACCTACTCTCTCTAGTTAATACATCTTCACTATTAACTTATGCATAGTAAATTGAAAGTTAATACATAAGAGAACTCATCATATTCTTATTATACATGATGAAATTTTCATTCACCAATTTTATTGTCAATTAGATTAAATAGAATTTTGAATAATACTAAAAATTGATTTAGTTGAAGTATAGAAATTGAAGTTAGAATTGGATTAGAAATGTGAAGCATAAAAGTAATGCATTCCTAAACTTTCACTCACAGTTTACACACTTAATTTTTGATTAATTACGATTAGCAAATATTTGATGTATAGAAATTAGATGTAGAACAACAACATTAAGTGGAATCCGAGTTGGCGAGGGTTCAAATTACAGACTCTCTTTGGAAACAAGGAGATTACTAGGGAAATTGACCAATTTAAAGTTCTAAGTGTAGTACAAAAAAATGGCTCCAAAGCATGCTCGAACCCAAGGCGCTAATGATCATGAAGCTGGTACAAGTAACGGTGGAACTCCTGCGGAACATGCTATGTCTCCACCAATCGGACCAATCGAAGCTATGGTACAAGTTAGTATTGCAGTTTCAAGTTATGCATCATTGCATATGCGAGACCATAGGAATATATTATTTACCTTATGAAACGAAAACACGGACCGAAACCACGGGGCTTAACCCCAAGAAACTCAGCATATGTTTGACAAGTAGGAAAGAATGTCTGGTTAAACTGGTTGCTATAGAAAAGACTGTTTGTCCAAAACCTTCGGTATGGTTTCTCTCAAGTCTCTCTACTTATTAGTGCTGGTATTATGTGGCAATTGCCGAGGCGTGAGATGACACCCAGGATGGCACCGTTGATGCTGTGGTGCGAGTATACCCAGATTAGCCCATCTCGATACTAAAGTTTTTTTTTGCCGTGGCGTGATGATGACGCCAAGATTGGCACCGTAGTTGCTGTGGCGGGAGTACCTCCTGATTAGCACAATGAGTACTTATCGAGCGGTATGGGACGCTCATGAGGACAAGGGTTTTTAAAAATAATGTATATACCGATCGGACATAATAGCGCCCATAATTGTTTGAAGGGCTGTTTTAACAAACCAGTATCATAAATAAAGTAAAGGAACATGTATGTTTAAACAGTGTGGTAGTAATTAGATAACAAAAGAAGGGTGAGTGTGGTGTGGAAAGTGGGAGAATGATACCCCGGTGGTATCATTCTATGCACGGGTGGACCCGATGAGTCGGGTAACTTTCCAATGCTAGAAATTATTTTTTTAAGTCATAAATCTTAAAAGAGACAAACCTTGGCGGCTGTGCTTCTGAAACATGGGAAAAAAAGCGCACAAGTTGGTCACTCTAAGATTTATACTTTTAGGTATAATTGATTATAGATAGTTTTTAGATAGGGTTATGGTGGTCACGCTCCGCTATAGCGAGATAGGACCAATCCTTCACTAACGGTTCATGCCCGTGGCTACGTAGTAGCTAAGGCAATGTCCGTTTGTTTTTCCTTCTCAGGATTGGAGACCTATCAAAGGTACTCCGCTGCTCTCGACAAGGGACAGGGACCTCACAATTTCACATGGAGAAATAATAAAAATTTAACCACTTGTCCAACCTACTATCTTGTAGCATGGGTGTTTTGGTCTCAAGGTATATCTGACCTATACATCACTAATATGAAGCATTTAATTTTAACATTGATCACTTGTTCAACTTGTAAGGCATGGTTTTTTTTTTCACCACTTGGAAAACCCATGATACGGTGTCCATGAGAGATTTTGTTTGAAGTTTCATCACTTTCCCAAGCTAGCTCCATTAGAACATGGATAGAAGCAATGCCCCACCACCTACCCCATCTATACTCTATTCGAACATGGAGTATAGAAACCCCACCACTTGTCCAATCTAGGATCCATTGAACCATGGAGATCAGCTAACATCCACCACTTATCCAAGCTAAGATTCATTCAAATGTGGCAAGAAGAAACTCCACCACTTCTCCAAGGTAAGATCTATTGGAACATAAAGAAACCATATATATATATGTTGTACATGGGGAGTTTTGTTTCAAGGTCCACTACTTGTCCAAGTGAAGTTCTATTGACAAAACATGGTGTACAAAAAAGCTCCACCACTTGTCCAACTTAGGATTCATAGATACTAGTTAATTTAGTTCAAATTTCCAACACTTCTCCAACCTCTAGAGAGAGGTTCAAGGGAATCTCGTTATCTAAGCTAGGCATGGGAATTTTTGGTCTCAAGACTCATTGAGACGTGGAGAGAAGCAAATCTCCATCAATTTTCCAAGCTTGGATCAATTGAAACATGGACAAAAGAAAGTTGTACCAATTGTCCAAGCTAGACTCCATCAAAACATGGAAAACCCGAGCTATCTTGTCCATAAGGACTTTTCTTTCTGTGAATTGAGCTCCCTTGAAACATGAAGAGAGGAAAAGCTCCACCACTTGTCTAAGCCAGACTCCTTTGAAACACGAAGAGAAGGAAGCTTCACCAATTTTCCAAGCTAAGCTCCATAAAAACTTGAAACCTCATGATAGTTTTATTGTACATGGGGTTCTGGTTCCAAGGTCTACCACTTGTCGAAGATAGGATCCATTGAATCATGGACAAAAGAAAATCTAAACTACTTCTTCAAGCTAGGGTACATATATAATATATGGTTTACTCTAAAGGTCCACCATTTCTCTGACCCATAGATGAAAGGTGTACCCATTTTGTAAGTTGGGCATGGGGAAATAATAAAAATTCCAGCAACCTACTATCTTGTAGCATGGGTGGTTTGGTTGCAAGGAATATTTGACCTACAGATTACTATAATATGAAGAGTTTGGTTTTAACATTGATCACTTGTCCAACTTGTAAGGCTATATATTGAAAGGTATTTTTTTTCACCACTTGGAAAACCCATGATATGGTGGCCATGAGCAATTTTTTTTGAAGGTCCAAAAATTTTCCAAGCTAGCTCCATTGAAGCATGGATAAAAGTAAAGTTTATCTTAGATATCTTAGATCTTCTACTTGTCCAAGATAGGATCCATTGAAGCATGGCAGGAGAAAGCTCCACTACTTCTCCAAGCTAACCTCTTTTGAAACATGGAAAAAACCATACATATATTGTACATGGGGATTTTTTTTACAGAACCACCACTTGTCCAAGCTAAGATCTATTGAAACATAGTGTGAAGATAATCTCCACAACTTGTCCAACCTAAGATTCAAAGATACTAGTTGATTTAGTTCAAAGGTCCAACACTTGTCCCCAACCTCTAGAGAGAGGTGCAAGGGAAGCTCATTATCTAAGCTAGGCATGGGGAGTTATGGTCTTGAGATCCATTGAGACATAAAGAGAAGAAAATATCCTCCACTTGTCCAAGCTTGAAACAATTCAAACATGGAGAGAAGCAAGTTCCACCAGTTGTCCAATCTAGAGTCCATATAGGTCATGCATGTGTATCTTTCATATTTTTGAGAAAGATAGAGAAAAAGATGATAGATTTGTCTTTTTTTATGTATGTGCAAGATAGAGAGGGATACAATTTAGGAGGTTATGTGCTTTTTTGTGTGTTTGTACATGTGACTGAGTTAGGGATGCAAACAACATTCAAAAAATTTGCTCACAAACTCTGTATTTATGTGCATAAGAAATAGTGACAGTGAACCTTTAGGTACACATGGAGAGAGAGAGAGAGAGAGAGAGAGAGAGAGAGAGAGAGAGGTCTTTGCTCCCTTTTGAGAGGAGCAGAGTACCTTTGATAGGTCTCCAATCGTGAGAAAGAAAAACCAACGGACATTGCTTTAGCTACTATGTAGCCATGGGCATGAACCGTTAGTGAAGGATTGGTCATATCTCGCTATGGCGGAGCATGACCACCATAACCCTATCTAAACACTATCTACAGTCACTTATACCTAAAGGTATAAACCTTAGAGTGACCAAATTGTGCGCTTTTTTCCCCATGTTTCAAATGCACAACCGCCAAGGTTCTGCTCTTTTAAGATTTATGACTACAAAGAAAAGAAAACTTCTAGCATTGGAAAGTTACCCGACTCATTGGGTCCACCCCTTCGTAGAAAGATTCCATGAAGGTATCATTCTCCCACTTTCCACACCACACTCACCCTTCTTTTGTTACCTAATTACTACCACACTGTTTAAACATATATGTTCCTTTTCCTTATTTATGATACTCGTTTGTTAAAACAACCCTTCAACCAGTATTACAAACAATAATCAAGCAAGAAGTAGTCCATTTTTAAACCAATGACTTTTGGATTATGTTTACTTGAGAATATTTACTTGCGCCATTAGGTCAGATCGGTATTTATATTATTCATAAAAACTCTTGTCATCCTGAGCGTCCCATACCGCTCGACAAGTACTCGTTGTGCCGACCTGAGTGTACTCCAGACACAGAAACAACGGTGCCAAAGTGGGTGTCATCCTCATGCCATGGCAAACTATAACTGCAGTATCTAGCTGGCCATCTTGGGTGTACTCCCATCGTAGCATCACTTGTGCCACCCTGGACATCATCTCATGCCTCGAAAATTGCCACCTAATACTAGTGCTAATAAGTAGAGATTCTTGAGGAAAACCGTACCAAAAGTATTGGACATACATTATTTCCTATGGAAAATAGCTTAACGGAACATTATTTCCTACTTGTCATACATATGCCGCGTTTCTCGAGGCTAATCCCCTTGGTTTGGGTCCGTGTTTTCCTTTCCTAAGGTGATTAATATATATCTATGGTCTCGCATATGCAATGATGCATAACTTGAAACTGCAATACTAATCTGTACCATAGCTCCGATTGGTTTGATTGGTGGAGACATAGCATGTTCCGCAGGAGTTCCCCCGTTACTTGTACCGACTTCATGATCATTAGCGCCTTGGTTTCGAGCACGCTTTGGAGCGATTTTTTTGTACTACACTTAGGTTATGTACCTAGAACTTTAAATTAGTCAATTTTCCTAGTAATTGCCTTGAAATCTAGGGTGGTTTTACATATAAGTAACCTTTTTATTTTTCTTGGATATTACTTTACTAAAAATTTCAAAAGAGAGTCTGTAATTTGAACCTCGTCATTTCAGATTCGCATTTAGTGTTACTGCACTACGCCTAATTTCTATATATCAAAATCTTTAATAATCTTAATTAATTCAAAATTAAGTGTGTAAACTACGAAATTGAAAGTTTAGAAATGCATTACTTGTACGCATGACATTTCTGATCCAATTCTAACTTCAATTCCTATACTTCAAGTAAATCAATTTTTAGTAATATTCAAAATACTAATTAATCTAATTGATAATAAAATTGGTGAATGAGAATTTCATCATGCATAATAAGAGTGTGATGAGTACTCTTATGTATCAACTTTCAATTTACTATGCATAAGCTAATAGCTAAGATGTACTAACTAGAGAGACTAGGTATAATTAGAGATATTAGAGTAAAAGGAGAACACACACATCTTTTCTAAAGCTAATTGAATCTTACTAATCCATTAGAGAAATTAGAGTACGAGAAAACATACGCACATCCTTGCTAAAGCTAATTGAATCTTACTAATCCATTAAAGAGATTAGAGTACGAGAGAACATGCACACATCCTTCCTATAGCTAATTGAATTTTACTAATCCACTAGAGAGATTAGAGTAAGAGATAACACACACACACATCCTTCATAAAGCTAATTAAATCTTACTAATCCATTAGAGAGATCAGAGTAAGAGATAATACACACACATATCCTTCATAAAGCTAATTGAATCTTAGTAATCCATTGGAGAGATTACAGTAGGAGAGAATATACACACATCCTTTCTACAACTAATTGAATATTACTAATCCACTAGGGAGATTAGAGTAAGAGATAACACACATATACACATCCTTCATAAAGCTAATTGAATCTTACTAATCCATTAGAGAGATTAGAGTATGAGAGAACATACACAATCCTTTCTAAAATTGATCGAATCTTACTAATACACTAGAGAGATTAAAGTAGGAAAGAACATACACACATCCTTTCTAAAGCTAATTGAATCTTACTAATCCACTAGAGAGATTAGAGTAGGAGAGAACATAGACACATCCTTTCTAAAGCTAATTTAATCTTACCAATCCACTACAGAGATTAGAGTACGCGATAATATACACACATTCTTTCTAAAGCTAATTGAATGCTTAATTAATACGTACCTTAGTAATCCACTATCTAAGTTTTTGCTCTCTTAGTGGTTTGTAGACGCCTTCTCTCTAAGAAAAGTGATAGCACTTCGTAAGCGTTATAGAGACAATTTCTATGTCTAAAATGTGAGTATGGATGCTCTATTTATAGCAAAAAAAAACGTCCAACTTTTTTTCCAAAAAAAATAATTTTTTTTTGTCTTTTTTAAGAAAACTTTTTTTAACTTTTTTGTTTTTCTAAAATTGATACCCGCGTTTTGGTTCCCCTTGTGGTACCCATCAACGTGACCAATTTGTCCTCATCATCAACAAGAGATAAGGCCACACAACCCCCCCTCATTAAGATTAGTCAAGACTAACCTCTCCTTTTCATTGTGTCCCACTTTGTCCCCTCCTATGTGAGTCCAGGTGAGTCCATGTGCCTTCATGTGTATCTTTTGACTTTATAATTATTTTATTTATTTCTTTAATGATAAATTACTTTACATTCTCAAGTTAAAATTTTTAGTCTTAGACTAATTTTACAATAGTAAGACAAAAATCTACAATCAGTAAATAAGTATTGCAATAAGTTAGTCAGTATTTTGTATAGCTAAACATATCAGAATTTCGTAGCATAAATTTTAAACTCTAGGTTTTCTCAGCCTACGGTTCATAATTTGAATTCTAATATCTTAAATAATGAGCGATAGTTGAAAAATTCAAATGCATAATAGAACTTGTGTGAAATCTGGAAGTAGAGACCTTATAATCTCCCCAACTTAGAATTTGAGATGCCCTCATCTCAACAACAGTGAAGGGTAATACTTAAGAAGTGTTGTCTCATCTTCCCAAGTAGCATCTTCTACAGGGAAGTCCTTCCATAAGATAAGATGTTCTTTGATAGATCTATTCCTAAGCTTTCTTTCTCGAGTTTTGAGGACACTATCAGGTTGAAGTTGTAGAACATCTTGAGTAGGTAAAATGATTTTCTCATCATCATCAAGGACATGGTCAAGGTTATGTACAGAAGGTTTTAATAGACTTACATGAAATACATCATGCACTTTGAGATGGAAAGGAAGTTTTAGTTTATAAGCTTGATCACTTACAACCTTGATTATTTTGTAAGGTCCACAATATCACTAGCTAAGCTTCGTATACCTTCCGAGAGATAGATTACTCTTTTTGGGCTTTACTCGTAAGAAAACTTTGTCACCTTCCTTGAAAATACAATCAAATCTTTTCAAGTCTGCATACTTCTTTTGTCGATCTTGAGCTGCTTGAATATTCCTTCGAATAGCTTTGGTTTGAGCTTCCATTTCTTCGAGCATTTTGTTTGAGGCTTCTACCCTTATAGCGGGGTCAGAAAAATTAAGAGGTGATAAACATTCTTGACCATAAAGAACATTAAAAGGTGTCATTCCAATACTTCTATGAGTAGCAGAATTGTATGCATACACTATTAAGGGTAGGTATTGAATCCACTTGTGAGGTTCTCTATTGAAGTAGGCTCTAAGGATGTCTTCAATTAATTCATTAACTCTTTCAGTTTGGCCATCAGTTTGAGGATGATAAGTAGTACTAAAACAAACTGAGTTCCAATAGCTTGAAACAATGATACCCAAAAATTTGAATCAAACTTGGCATCACGATCGATGTTGCTAACAATCCTCTTGGGTAAACCATGAATTCTGAAAACCTCCTTCACAAACAGATGAGCAATATTTGAAGCTATAAAGGTTGTCTTGACTGGGATTAAGTGAGCCACCTTAGTAAGCAAGTCGACTATGACCATGATTGAATCATATCCATCTTGAACATAAGGAAACTTGGTGATAAAGTCCATGCTAGTACATTCCCATTTCATTTGGGGTATATCTAAAGGATGTAGTCTACCTGGCATCTTTAGTCTCTTTGCCTTAATCCTTTGACAAGACAAACACTGCTTGACATAGCAAAGGACATCACCCTTCATACCTTGCCAATAGTAACTTCTGTGAACTGCATCGAGGGTTTTGGCATAACCTAGATGTCCTGAAGTTGGGCCATCATGTGCTTCATATAGGATAGCATTCCTTAGGAAACAATTCTTAGGTATGCATAGTTGCTTCCTACAGTAAATTTTTCCATCTTCTAAGGAGTAATGTAGAGGTTTAGATTGATATGATGATACCCTCTCTTCATGTAGGATACTAGCAACAGCATCTAGTAATTTGCATCTCTGATAGAATCATCCGAGACCTTGTCTAAAATATGGTTGTTAGCCATGGAAATTTCCCCCAGAAAAGCTTTACGGCTTACGGCATCTGCCACAACATTATCCTTACCTGGTTTAAATTTAATATCAAAATCATATTCGTGCATGAGCTCTATCCATGTCCTTTGTGTCATGTTAAGATTGATATGATGATACCCTCTCTTCACGTAGGATACTAGCAACAGCCTCTAGTAATTTGCATCTCTAATAGAATCATCCGAGACCTTGTCTAAAATATGGTTGTTAGCCATGGAAATTGCCCCCAGAAAAGCCTTACGGCTTACGGCATCTACCACAACATTATCCTTACCTGGTTTAAATTTAATATCAAAATCATATTATTGCATGATGAGCTCTATCCATGTCCTTTGTCTCATGTTAAGTTTAGGTTGGGTAAAAATCCACTTAAGACTCTTGTGATCTTTTACCAATTGGAATTTGTGTCCCAATAGATAATGTCTCCATAGCTTGAGAGCGTGAATAACTACTAGCAATTCTAAATCATGTGTAGAATAATTCACTTCATGAATCCTAAGCTTTTGAGAAGTGTAAGCTACAAGCCTTCCTTCTTGAGTAAGGACTCCTCCCTATGCAAGGTTACTAGCATCTATGATCACTTCAAATTCTTGGATGAAGTTTAGAAGTTTTAGAAGAGGTTCTGAATCAAGATACTCCTTAAGTTGTTTGAAGCAAGATTCATGTTTTTCTTCCCAAAGTATCGTAGCTCTTTTCTTTAGCAAGTCGGTTAGTGGTGCAGCTTTACGAGCATAGTCCTTTACAAAGATCCTGTACCACCCTGTGATACCTAAGAACCCTCTCACTTCGTTTTTTGAAGTGGGTTGAGGACATTCCACAATATCCTTGACAGGGTCAACAGAGACTCCTTCAAGTGAAATGATAAACCCTAAGTAACAGACCTTAGGGGTGAAGAAGGTAAATTTGCTTTTCTTTGCATACAACTTATTTTTGCGTAAAAGCTCTAACACTTTCCTAACATGTCCTTCATGCTCTCCCTTTAATTTGGAATAAATTAAGATATCGTCAAAGAATACTAGGACAAAATCATCCAAGAATTCTCTAAAGATATCGTTCATCACACAAACAATTGAAAATTGCAAGAGCATTTATAAGTCCGAAAGCCATCACTGTAAATTTGTAATGACCATAACGAGTGTTGAAATTTGTTTTGGAGATATCAGCCTCCTGGATTCAAATTTGACGATAGCTAGATCGAAGATTGATCTTTGTGAACATTTTGGCTCCATGTAGTCTATCCAACATCTCATCAATACGAGGAATTGGATATTTATTCTTGATGGTAACTTGATTTAAGCCCCTATAATCTATGCAAAGTTGAAGAGATTCATCCTTTTTCTTTTGGAAAATAACTGGTGCACCCCATGGAGACGTACTAGGTTGGATATACCCTTGCTCAATCAACTGCATGAGCTGCTCCTTGATCTCTATAGCCTGTGGAAGTGACATTTTGTACGGCACCCTTGAGACCGGTTGCCTACGTGGAAAAATTTTGATTTCATGGTCTACCTCCCTAAGTGGTGGCAGTTCAGAAATTTCTGCGAGGAAAACATCTGAAAATTCTTCTAGCCACATTGATTTAGGGTTGAAAGAAGATTTTTCCACTTTTTTTAATTTGAGTGCAAAAATTTGTTGTCCCTTGTGTAACCCTTTCAAAAGACGATTACCTTTGACCGAGTAAGCTTTTGGTCATCCATTCTGGCCTTGAATAGTGACTTCTTGACCTTGGTTGTCCACAAAGGTAACACTTTCTTTGGCACAATTTATATTGGCATTATGACTAGCTAACCAATCCATTCTAAGAATTCCATCATAGATTCCTATGCATAAGGTTCGAAAAGTAGCAGATGTATTCTCCCCATTTGAAATCTATTTTTTCCACAATGTACTGAGATAACACCTCCTTTCCATTGGCTAATTCAACTTTCATCTTTCTTGCAGGGTTTTGATTAATTCCTAAACTCCTTAAACATTTAGGTGACAAGAAAGAATGAGTACTACCACAATCAATAAGAAGCTCAAATTTTTCACCTTGGTGATTTGCAGGTGTTTGAATGACAGCATATTGTTGTCTGGCTCATGGGTTATCAATTGTAGCATGTAGAGTTGCTCTTTCATCTTTTTCTTCTCCCAATTTTGGTTCTCCTATGATAGCATTGACTCTGGAAGCCCTTCCACTCCCTCGACCTCGTCCTCCATTTCTTACTCCACAATTATTTGACCTTGCCCTCTGGCTCGATTAGGTATATTTTTTGCAGAGACTCGCCTAGGACATACATTCATGAAATGTCCTAGCTTGTTGCATTCAAAGCATCTAAGATCTCCATTTTGAGATCCATTGCTGAAGCTGCAACTATCGGATGAGTTTGGTGAGCTGGGTGAATTGGCCTTTGGTTCCACATCATAGGTCGTCCTCTCCTTGTAGCATTCCTTATATTTCCATTTTGTCCCCTTTGATAGTTTGACATCTCTTTAGCTAAGGGTTTAGCTCTTAAAAGAGCATCTTATAAATTTATAGGCCTCATGGCTTCTAGACGAGTATTTAAAGGAGCATTTAGTCCTTGGAAAAAACGAGCTACTTGTTGATCTGCGGTCATCGGTGGAGCATAGCGCCTGAGAGTTACAAATTTGAAATGGTATTCTTCCATTGTGAGATGAAACTAAAATAAGTTGAAGAATTCATTCATCTTAAGGGATTCATGTGCAGGTGGAAGATAACGTCCTTTGATAGCATACTTAATGTCTTCCCAAGTTTGAGTGTTTTGAGATACTTGGTTATCTTTGTAGTGTTGTTTCCACCAAAGCGAAATCCCACGTGAGATGAACATAGCCAACATTGCTTGGTTATCAGGAGTAGTACCAGCAGCAAAAAAATAATCCTCCATCTCTTAGAGCCACACTTTTGCATCACGCTCAGCTAGAGTTACTTCCCCCTTGAAAGAGGGAAGTTTAGCTCAGGCTTGAGAAGTAGCTTTTTCTCTTGAAGAGATGTGTACACCGCACTCTGTGCAATATAGTTTAAGTGAAAGTTTATTTGATACAGTAACTTTAATCTACTTTAAGACAAGACTTAATTAAACAATAGTATAGGCAAAATTCAATAATGATCCAAACTTTATTGATATACACATAATTTGCTACCAAGGTTGGTAGTCTTTGAGTGGCTTTGAAATATTCTTATATTTTGAGTTTAGTGACTACAAAAGGATAGGCTAAAAGATCAAAAAAACAAGTGTCCTTTGACCCTCAAAAGCTAGGAGATACACATATGGGTCGAATCCTACCACCATGGATAACTTTGGTAACTTCGTTATAGGCCCATTGAGTCTGAGATATCTTTTCTCCTCCCAAGGTAATGGTAGCATCCGGATTCTTAGTACCAACAATGAAAAGATAGACTTTGATAACTTTTAATTCCTCTGCCCCCATCAAAGTTTCTTGAGGTTGGTATCCATGCACTATATCTTGTCAGCATCAATGGTGTATATTCCTCCACATGGACTCTGATCGACTCCAATCGATGCCCCATCCTCTATTCACCCTTGGGATAGGTGACAAACACCTTATCCAAAATCTTTATCACCAATTTTTGAAATTGATAATTTAGTGAGACTGGCATGCATTTTTTAACATGATGGTGAACACCTGGAATTCTTGGTAGGCCGAATGAACATTTTCCTGTATCAGGAAAGTTCAATTCTCAATACCACACAAACATTCAACACAATTTTCCTATGTTTTTCTATTATTTCAAACATTTGCATCCTTCAACGTCAAAACATCAATCTAAAAATCTCCTAAAGCTTTAACCTAGGCTCCATAAAAGTGTGAGGTCTCTGCTCCCTTTTGGGAGGAGCAGAGTACTTTTGATAGGTCTCCAATCTTGAGAAAGAAAAACCAATGGACATTGCCTTATCTACTATGTAGCCATGGGCATGAAGCGTTAGTGAAGGATTGGTTCTATCTTGCTATAGTGGAGCGTGACCACCTTAATCCTATCTAAACACTATCTATAGTCAATTATACCTAAAGCTATAAACCTTAGAGTGACCAACCTGTGTGCTTTTTTCCCCATGTTTCAGAAGCAGCCGCCAAGGTTCCTCTCTTTTAAGATTTATGACTATAAAAAAAAGAAACCTTCTAGCGTTGGAAAGTTACCTGACTCATCGAGTCCACTCGTCCATAGAAATATACCATGAAGATATCATTTTCCCACTTTCCACACCACACTCACCCTTCTTTTGTTACCTAATTACTACCACATTGTTTAAACATACATGTTCCTTTTCCTTATTTATGATACTTGTTTGTTTAAACAGCCCTTCAACCAGTATTACAAACAATAATCAAGCAAGAAGTAGTCCATTTTCAAACCAACGACTTTTGGACTAGGTTCACTTAAGAATCTTTAATTGCGCCAGTCCGCTCGGTATATACATTATTCATAAAACTTCTTGTCATCCTGAGCGTCCCATACTGCTCGACAAGTACTCGTTGTGTCAACCTGGGCGTACTCCCACCACAGCAACAATGGTGCCAAACTTCCCGTCATCCTCACGCCATGGCAAAACATAACTGTAGTATCCAACTGGGTCATCTTGGGTGTACTCCCATTGCAGCATCAGTTGTGAAACCCTGGACGTCATCTCAGACCTCGGCAACTTGCACCTAATGCCAGGGCTAATAAGTAGAGATTCTTGAGGAAAACCATACCGAAAGTATTGGACATACATTCTTTCCTATGGAAACCTCTTAACCAAACATTCTTTCCTACTTTTCATACATATGCAGAGTTTCTTGGGGTTAATCCCCTTGGTTTTGGTTCGTGTTTTCCTTTCCTAAGGTGATTAATATATATCTATGCAATGATGTATAACTTGAAACTGCAATACTGACCTGTACCATAGCTCCGACTGGTCCTATTGGTGGAGACATAGAATGTTCCGCAAGAGTTCCCCCGTTACTTGTACCAGCTTCATGATCATTAGTGCATTGGATTTGAGCACGCTTTGGAGCCATTTTTTTGTACTACACTTAGGTTATACACTTAGAACATTAAATTAGTCAATTTCCTAAGTACTTTCCTTGAAATCTAGGGTCATTTTTACATATAAGTAACCTTGTTATTTTTCTTGAATATTACTTCACTAAAGTTTTCAAAAGAGAGTCTGTAATTTGAACCGTCGTCATTTCGGATTCGCACTTAGTGTTACCGTACTACGCCTAATTTCTATATTTCATAACCTTCCCTAATCTTAATTAATTCAAAATTAAGTGTGTAAACTACAAGAATAAAAGTTTAGAAATGCATTACTTTTATGCATGACATTTCTAATTCAATTCTAACTTCAATTCCTATACTTCAACTAAATCAATTTTTAGTATTATTTGAAATACTAATTAGTCTAATTGATAATAGAATTGCTGAATGAGAATTTCATCATGCATAATAAGAGTGTGATGAGTACTCTTATGTATTAACTTTAAATTAACTATGCATAAGTTACTAGTTAAGATGTACTAACTAGAGAGAGTAGGTACAATTAGTGTTGGGGTATAAAACCCAATGTGGTCGCCCAGGTAAGTGGGCAGGCCGCCAGGTATCTACACATGTTCTTTTGTAAAAACCAAATAAGAACTCACTATGCTCTACACATTACAGTAGAGCAAGTTCACCATATCGTCGTGCTCTTCTTCTCGCACTCTCTCTCGCGTCGCACTTCCGCTCGTACTCCTTCAACTGGTATCAGAGCTCAGATCGAGGCTCGGGGAAGCATTTGCAGGTAGCCAGAGTCACCTCCTCAGATTAGAGTGAGATTCGACAGGCGGAGACACGGCCCCAATTCCTGTGGTCATCTCGGCCACCGTTCGGCTTCGACAAAGATCTGCGCAGGCCATTTTCGACTACGTGGTCTCGGCGGGTGCAGATTCGACTCTGCAAATTTGGGGTTTCGGCCTACGACTGCAGGTGCTAAGGATGTTGGCACTCCCAAAGTGCTGATTTGTGGCTGTCTACACATCGAAGGACGGATCACAGTTCTTGGAGGCGTGTCACATACGACACGGACGCATCTACACACAGACTGTAGGCGACATCCACTAGTTCATCAGGTAGCTTGTGTTTGCTGCTTGATATTCCAGATTTCATCCTGACATTGCAGGTACTTCCACATGGGATGTATTGTCAGAGATGATGTATGTCTGTTGAGGGTTTGTTGGTTGTGAGTCTATGACTTTGTGGGAAGTCTATGTACTATCAGATTTACTGCAGCCTTTGTTGAGGGTCGAGTGAGGTTTTATTGAGCTGGGGGATTCTCGAATGTTGAGATCCTTTCGGTGATACAGGTCTTGGAGCGATCCCTCGAGCACCCTTAGATAGGTAGCTAGGATGTATTGACTGTGAGTTAGACAGTTGGGATTGCATCTTTGCTTTATTGCCGTTGAGGCATTGTCGCAGTCTATGCTTACAGGACAATGACAGGACAGTGAGAGATAGTATAGGTGCAGGACAGGTTTACCCACAGCTTACAGTGTTAGAGAGATAGTGGTTTTTTGAGCTGTTTTTGGTTTGTTTTTTAGTACACCAGAGCCATTTGACAAAGGAGACTCTGGAAAAATTTCTGCAGAATCTGAAGCTTTCTTGGTTCATTTGACAGGTTGATATTGGTTCAGAGGTCAGTTTACAAGGGAAACTCTGCCGAATTTTTCCCAGGAAAGTAAACTACTGTGAAGCGTAGCTATGGCTAGATCATAGGACACTGGTCTTTACAATATCAAGAAGCTGGATGGAACCAATTTCCCATTGTGGAAGAAGCAGATTTGGCATGTGTTGGTACAAAAGAAGCAGATAAAACCTATAAAGCTCAAGGGGATAAAACCACAAGATATGGACGAAGATGAATGGAGCGAAATTGATGAATTGGCACTGTCTACCATTATGCTTACTTTGGCAGAAAGCGTTTACTTCAATGTAGCAGACGAGATGTCGGCTTATCAAGCATGGACAAAGCTGAGTGATCTTTACGAGAAGCAGAGTGCATCTTCACAGATGTACTCGCTTAAGAAGCTTGTTGACTTGAAGATGAAAGAAGGGACATCTATGTCCAATCATATGAATGAATTCAACACCATCTACAGTCAGTTGTCAGCTCAAGGTGTCAAGTTTGATGAACCTGTTAGAGCTATGTTCCTGTTGATCACATTGCCGGAAACTTGGGACACTTTTCGCACAGCTTTGAGTAATTCTGCACCTCCAGATGGTTTGACCATAGCAGGAATGACATAGAATGCTACCATTGTGGCAAGAAGGGTCACATGAAAAGAGACTGCAGAGAATGGAAAGCAGAAAAAGGCAAAGAGAAAGCTGAAGACCATGGTGAGAAGAACAAGTCCTCAGTGAAGATTCAAGAAATAAATGTGACAAACACTGTTGCAGAGGATGACACTCTAGTGTCAGGAGACATCTACTTCTTGAAAAATACAATGGACTCATCTCTTCTTACAGCATCTGATGGAAATGTAGTGAGTGACTGGATTATAGACTCAGGGGCATCACTTCATGTGTCTCCAAACAAGGAGTGGTTTACCTCTTATGTGACCACTAAAGATCATGTTCGGTTAGGCAATGGGCAGACATGTGAGATCTTAGGTGTTGGAGATGTTCAATTGAAGTTTCAAAATGGCTCTTCTTTCACGCTGAAGTATATGAGACATGTTTCCGCAATTACAAAGAGCTTGATCAGCACAGGTTTACTTGATGATGCTGGCTACGTCACCACTTTTGGACAGAATATGTGGAAGATATCCAAGGGTTCTATGACAGTAGCACATGGGGTAAAGTTTGGAGGAATTTACATGATTTATGTATCAAACGTCTCTAAAAATGTAATCAATGTAACCGAGCAGCCGAACGTTTCTTTGTGGCATAGCCGGTTAGGACATATGTCCAAGAAGGGAATGGAAATCTTGTCTCGTTCTGGTTATTTTCCTGGATTGTCATTTATTTGATTCTGTGAACATTGTCTGTATGGTAAGCAAACACAGCAGCCGCATAAGCATAGAAGCAGTAGAAGAGATACACAGTTGGCACTTGTTCATAGTGATTTGTGTGGACCTATGCCTAACCTATCTCTAGGGGGATCTTCTTACTTTATGACATTTATAGATGATTACTTGAGGAAAGTATGGGTTTACTTTCTCAAGCACAAGGATGAAGCGTTTAGTGTTTTCAAAATGTTTGTGACACTTGTGGAGAATCAGAGTGGCAAGAAGCTTAAATGCTTACGCACTGACAATGGTGGAGATTATGTTTCAAAAGCCTTTCAGGACTTTTGTGAGTCAAAAGGTATTAAACGTGAACTTATTGTTCCTTAAAATCCTCCTCAAAATGGTGTTACTAAGAGGATGAATAGGACCATATAAGAGAAGGTCAGAAGTATGTTGTCTAATGCACAACTGCCAAATGGGTTTTGGGCTGAAGCTGTATCAACAGCTGTTCATCTTATAAATAGATCTCCTAGCAAGGTTTTGCAGAAGGATTTAGTGGCAGAGATGGTATGGTCAGGCAAAATGCCCTCATACAAGCATCTCAGAGTCTTTGGCTGTGAGGCATATACTCACGTTCCAAAGGAATTTAGGAACAAACTTGAGCCAAAGAGTAGAAAGTGCATCTTTCTAGGCTATGGTAATTCTGGTGAGATGGGGTACAAGCTTTGGGATCCCGAATCCAGAAAGGTTGTCTGCAGCAATGATGTTCACTTTAATGAATCCAAATATCATTCTAAACCAGAGAGGGTTGAGGAGATTAGAAGAGTTGTCTTCCAAGAAGATGGACCTGCACGTGCAAGACATAATGTCAGGGCTCAAGAGGAGCAAGGACAGGATAGAGTGGAACCACAGGTTGTGGCTGAGCCTAAGCCACCTATTGTGCGTAGATCTAGACGTCTCACGCAACCTCCTGGTAGGTTTGTTCCATCTATGAACTATGTCATGTTGACTGATTGCAATGAGCCTTCATGTTACAAGGAAGCAGTGCAAATGAAGGACTCCGGGAATTGGCAATTGGCCATGCAGTCATAGATGACAGCTCTGCATAAAAACCAAACATGGAAGCTAGCTAAATTACCACAGGGCAAAAAGGCTCTACCTTGTAAATGGGTTTACAGGTATAAGATCACCGCTCATGATAGTCAGCCAAAGTACAAAGCAAGGCTTGTTTCCAAGGGCTTTAAGCAAGAACAAGGCATTGACTTTGATGAAGTCTTCTCTCCGGTGGTCAAGATGACTACATTGAGATGCTTTCTTGCATTGGTTTCCATATTAGATTTGGTGTTGCACCAAATGGATGTCAAGACAGCGTTCTTGCATGGTGATTTAGATGTGGAAATTTACATGCAGCAGCCAGAAGGGTTTGTTGAGAAAGGCAAGGAAGATTTGGTATGCCAGCTGTTGTTAAAGAGTCTTTATGGCTTTAAACAATCACCGAGGGCATGGTACCATAAGTTCCACAAGTTTATGCTTTCTCAAGGCTACAAACTTAGTGAGTTCGATCACTGTCTATATACAAAGAAGGCTAAGGATGGCAGTTGGCTGATCCTTATTTTGTATGTGGATGACATGTTTATTGCTGGCAAGCACTTGGAAGAAATTTCAGCTTTGAAGTCAAAGATGGCAAAATCATTTGACATGAAAGACATGGGTGAGGAAAGTCATATACTTGGTATGCGCATTGAGAGAGACAGATCAAATAAGTTGATTTGGTTATCTCAAACAGAGTATATTGACAAGGTTTTGCAACGTTTCAATATGGAGAAGGGAAAGGAATTGAGTGTTCCATTGCCACCATATGTGAAACTTAGCAAACAAGATTGTCCTGTGTCTGAGGAAGAACAGGCTGTAATGGATAAGATTCCATATGCGTCTGCAGTGGGTAGTCTGATGTATGCAATGATTGCTACTCGCCCAGACATTGCATTTGCAGTGGGAGTAGTAAGTCGATACATGTCAAACCCAGGCAAGAAACATTGGGAGGCAGTGAAAGGAATATTGAGATACCTGAAATCTACAAAGATTATGCGTATATGCTATGGGAGTCAGGAGCTAAGTGTAAAGGGTTTTACAGACTCAGATTATGCACGTGACTTAGACAACCGAAGGTCTACGTCAGGGTATGTCTTTACATTGGTTGGTGGCGCAGTATCATGGCGTTCTAGATTACAAGATTGTGTTACTCAGTCTACTACAGAGGCTGAATATGTTGCAGCATCAGAGGCATGCAAAGAATCAATTTGGCTTAATCGACTAGAGGCAGATTTGGGAATCAAAGAAGAGATTCCTATGCTATATTGTGATAGTCAAAGTGCTATACAATTGGCTCACAATCCAGTTTATCACTCAAAGACAAAGCATGTGGATGTGAAGTATAATTTCATCAGGGAAATGCTCCAGGATAAGCAACTTCAGCTTGTCAAAGTTCACACCACAGAAAATCCTCCTGATCTACTTACAAAAGGACTTCCCTCAGAGAGATTTGTGCATTTTCGTAAGCAGTTAGGCGTAGGGTAGTGCATCACTTCTCTACATCTCTTGTATATTAGATTGTATAGTAGCTTCTCTCACACTTAAAGTACCACATTGGACTTTACGTGGGAGGTTTTTGGGGTATAAATCCCAATGTGGTTGCCCAGGTAAGTGGGAGGGCCGCCAGGTATGTACACATATTCTTTTGTAAAAACTTAATAAGAACTCACTATGCTCTACACATTACAGTAGAGCGAGTTCACCATATCGTCATGCTCTTCTTCTCGCACTCTCTCTCGCGTCGCACTTCCGCTCGTACTCCTTCAATTAGAGATATTAGAGTAAAAGAGAACACACACATCTTTTTTAAAGCTAATTGAATCTTACTAATCCATTAGAGAGATTAGAGTACGAGAGAACATACACACATCCTTTCTAGTGCTAATTGAATCTTACTAATCCATTAGAGAGATTAGAGTACGAGAGAACATACACACATCCTTTCTAAAGCTAATTGAATCTTACTAATCCACTAAAGAGATTAGAGTAAGAGAGAACACACACATCTTTTCTAAAGCTAATTGAATCTTACTAATCCATTAGAGAGATTAGAGTACGAGAGAACATACATACATCCTTTCTAGTGCTAATTGAATCTTACTAATCCATTAGAGAGATTAGAGTACGATAGAACATACACACATCCTTTCTAAAGCTAATTGAATCTTACTAATTCACTAAAGAGATTAGAGTAAGAGAGAACACACACATCTTTTCTATAGCTAATTGAATCTTACTAATCCATTAGAGAGATTAGAGTACGAGAGAACATACACACATCCTTTCTAGTGATAATTGAATCTTACTAATCCATAAGAGAGATTAGAGTACGAGAGAACATACACACATCCTTTCTAAAGCTAATTGAATCTTACTCATCCACTAGAGAGATTAGAGTAAGAGATAACACACAAACATATCCTTCATTAAGCTAATTGAATCTTACTAATCCATTAGAGAGATTGGAGTATGAGAGAATATACACACATCCTTTCTAAAGCTAATTGAATCTTACTAATCCACTAGGAAGATTAGAGTAAGTGATAACACACACACACATCCTTCATAAACCTCTTACATAAGATTCATTCACAAAATTCTTTATATCATGCCATTTTTGGACACAAATAGAAATCAAGTAACGGCCTGAGTAACCTGCATTACTAAAGCATGACTGAAATGCAATTACACAAAAAATCTAAAAAATAATAGTGCACATAACCTTCATCCTCTTCTATACAGAAGATTCCCATAGGTTGATCCTCTTTCCATGAAGATATGATTAGTTACAACTTTTAGGTTCCTTAAAACTACCCAATATCCAAAAATGGGAATTAAGGTATAGATTTGAGTGTCTACATTGAAGTAATGTCCATAGCCTAAGAAAGTATGCCCAAAATACCGTTTAACACCTAGCATGTGTACCTCTCCTAATCCCAATATATTGAAGAAGTGTCGAGAGGCTACTAAATGTTGGATGGAAGAAACTCGCAGAATTTTATGGGTACAAGTGGCCATCCACCCAATGCTAAGAATCATTTCCACCCAAAAAACCTAGGAGGCATGCCTCTCCTCTCCCAACATATTGAAGAAATGTGGAGAAGCTACGTTAACGTTGGATGGAAGAGACTCGCACCATCATACTTACAGATACAAATGGCCATCCACTTAAAGGTTCATAGCAGTGTCACCAACAACATGATGTTCTTGTGAAAATTGTTGAAATTAGAGTTGCAAAGACACACACACATCTTGGAGAAGATGAAGAAGACCAAGCCACACAACAGAGAGTGTATTGCTCAGTGTGCAAATAGAAAAATAAGTTATCCCTATAGTGATGTGTGTATACACAATTCACGGGGGAAAAATGTCATAAAATCTAATCTCTAAGTAACTTAAATGATTTTCTCTTATTAAATTGATCATTTAATATCAGAGAATAAAACGCAACAAGAGTTAGAATAGAGACATGTGCTTTTAGATTTATAACATGGTGTCGTGCCGCTCCGCTTCCATGACGGGAAAAAGAGCAAAGAAATGAAAGCTAAAATTATTTGAAGCCTGCACATTTATTAAACAATGATCAAGGCTTGTTAACAGGCCAAGTTTAATGCTAAATGTATGACAGATCCGGCTTCAGGGGCCACAAATTATGTTTTTTAGGCGAAAAGTGGGTATATCTAAAGTAATAAGAAATGGGAGTTTATGGAATAATATTGTAGTACTTGAACGAGCATGTCTTTACAGCTTGCCAATTGGAGCTACGGTGCGGTAGTTATGTCAGTTTGAAGTTTGAGTCGATTGCAGATATGTACCAAATTGGATAATTGTAGATGCGGGATCAGGGACAAAGTGAATGCATGGGCCTAAAGTGCTCATCTTGTGGAGCATGTTGGTCTTTTCAGATCAAAAATTGGAGCTCTTGTTGCCAAGATATTGGAAGTTTAAGTTTCCTTGGGGCCAGTTCCGTACCATTTTGGTCTCCTCAATGAGTGTGCCAGTTGGGAGTTTTTGGCTTTTGACCGGGTTCTAGAATGTCATGCACTTGATAGGGAAATAATCGATCAAGGAGCACTGCCCAAAATGTCATCTCCTGCAATGCATTGATAGAGAGGTATACTTCTATGCGCACTACAATAGTCTACATGTATGCCACATGTGGTGTACTTCGTAAAGCACAAAAAGTGCTTGAAGAGTTTCGTGTCCGGAATGTCATCTCTTGAAATGTTTGCAGGATATACCCAACATGGGAAGGGCCAGGAAGCTGTCTATTTTCAGCAAATGCACGCTAACACGGATACCATTTTTCGGATCTCTCTTTGTAAAACATTGATTATTTTGATAAATTGGGAATATTGTAACTCCTATTTCTCGGATAAACTCTGTAATTAATGAGCCGAGGCTATAAACTTCCAGATTGTATCAGCCAGTCATCACCCAGCTTTGGTAGAACTCCAGATTATTAGTTTTGACCAACCCAAAACCTTGGCTAAGGTATAAAAGTCAAATTTTGTAAGTTTTTTAAAAGTTTTTGGATAAGAAATACACAGCGTGATCTAACAACGCTCACTTCTCTCCTTCTCGTGCTTCCTACTCCCTCTCCGGTTGTCACATTGCGATTGTCTTTGTTGCATTGCAACCGTAGGTAAGAGCTCTACGCATTGACGTAATCCATTCGCAATATTTCGTAGCTTTTGACGTGCCAGACCCGCGGCCTAATTTCATCATAACTAGGAATTTACATGTTCAAATCAAAAACTAAGCATAGGTGGGGTATTGGGGCATCATTGCTAAGCATTTAGATGCATTCTGGGTCGAAAACGACTAGGTCAAAAATCCACTGCTGGTAATAATTGCGATTTTGGAACTTGACATAAAGTGGGGTTTGAGACCATAAGCATGTGTGCTTAGGTCTTATAAACTTGTTCTAGAAGTTTCGTTATATTTGGATGTCATTTGATGCTGTAACGGATGTGATTTGTTTGCCAATGAGTGATTGGCTTTTGGTGATTTCAATCACTTGAGTGTAGCTTGAGTTAGATGCAAGTTGTTAGTTGTTTTCCGAGAGATTGACAACCTCTTGTAGCCTCTTGTAGCCTCTATGCACTAGTCGAGTCAGCTTTGTCCGATGGTTTGACAAATTAATCATGGTTCTCGCTAATACTGCAATAAGATAGGATGGTGAAGTTAGACATGCGTCCCACATTTGGTGCCGCTATCGGGGATCGAAGAGACCTAAACTAGGGAAAAACACGAGCGTCTTGTGTAGTTGTCCTTTAACTTCCTCTAGGTTCGCCTAGACTCCAAAACTTTCTTTTAAAAACCGTATAGCTTAAGATTGTCGTCTTTTGCTGTGTAGAGGTAGCTTGGAAGTAATCGTACTTTTCGAGTGACTTTAGGATTGTAGGATTGTAGATTTAGACTAGGATTTGGAGAATGATTGGTAGACGAGACAAGTCTTAAGATCAAGGCTCTGAAAAACATAAAAAAGACAAGAAAACAAGTATTTGTGGACACTTTCCACAACCCCATTGCATGAGAATCTAGGAGTAGGGTAAGTAGGATCCGAGGTGGATTTCAAAACATTGCTCTCTCTGAAAGAATCAAGTGTGAATTGTTATTGGAAGTTGCAGAATTTCAGGTCTACGGCTAGAAATAGCTCAAAAAGACTCAAATCCACTCAATCTGACTGGAGAGTAAGCCTAAGAGTTGTCTGAACCAGTTCGTAAGCTCAAAGACACTTCGAGGTAAAAATTTCAAGAGTTGGCCAAAACTCAAATTATTTAATTTTTCTTGACATTTTAGGCCAAATTAAGTTTTGACTTGATTCATAGCCTTAAAATAGTTCATATAAAGACTGTCTTTGAGAAAACTACAAAAAAGTGATTATTTCAAGCCCAAAGTTAATAATCGTCATTATTAACTGTCTGCTCTAAATTGACCAAGGTTCACACCATCGACTCATTGCATGTGTACTGTCATAATAATCAATATCTAATTCTCCTAAATGATTTTCTCATATTAAACTGATCATTTAATGTGGGGAAGGCCAGGGGAGAAAAAGCTAGAATATTGGTTAAGCTAGCAGACCGGCCACAGTAGGGATCCAAAGGAGGGAAAATAGGGATCCAAAGGGGGGGCCATCTGCAAAAGAGCCATGTGCAACAATGGGCTAAAAAGACCCTAAGGTTTAGCCCATTAAGACTTCCAAAATGCTAAGGTTCCAAAATTCAAAGGTTGTGTCCAAAGGTCAACCCTAGGGAAAATTGGATGCTTTGTGTGTGCCCTAAAAGTCTTTGCGCATCCCTACATGGGAGGGGGCGAGCCCTAAAGGTAGGGGATGAGAGAGAAATCCCCACACACACACACAGGCTCCCTTTACACAAAGGGAATGAGGGACATATGTCAGCTCCGTAGGCCAGATGCCCACAATGTGTGCCCAATTTCTATTGGATGACCCTTGAAGTGGACCAATGAGAATTAATCTAGAGTAAATCTAGTTTAATTAATTTAAAAACATTTAATAAAAGAAACCAATGAGAACTAAGTCTCCTAGAAGACTATTGGGCAGTCTCTCAAGGGGTCCAATGAGCATTCAGGAGCCCCATGGCTTGCCTGATTCCTATTGGCCAGGAGGGAAAGGGGTCCAATGAGAGTTTAGTTTAATTATTTAAGTACCTAAAGCTCTCACAAAAGGGGAGAGGGGGACACATGTCAGAAGGCTATCACTTATGCTGCTTAATTGTAATTGGCTTGACTTGGGGAGGGCCAATGAGGCTTCAGCAAGAGCAATTAGCAAGAGGGCTCGCCCAAGAGAGAGAGGGGGCTGATTTTTGCAAGGCATTATCACACACACACACACACACACACACACAAGCTCATGTGTGAAGAAAGAGACGACTATCTCTTCCCAAGCTTTAATGGAGAACTCATCACCTACTCCAAGCTTGTGAGATAGAAGCCTACATCAACACTCTCTTGGCATGTGGATGCAAATCCAACCAAGAGCCAAGCTTCAATGCATGCTCATCTCCTCTACCAAGCTAATTACTAAGCTAATCTATGCTACATATGAGTGATTATGTGAGGAGATGTACATCTTTCTCGTAAGATACTCCTTCTTCCTCTCAATCTACTCTCATACCCTGCTAGCTCTCACCATCTTCAAAGGTGTGTGAGGTCTTGGGTCTGAGAATGGGGATAATTCAAGTTGTGTTTGTTAAGTGTTTTTCTTAGTGCATGAAGTTTCCATCTTCATTGCACTAGCTAGTCTTGAAGGAACACAAACAATTGTATTGTACAATGTCTCTCTTGATGGGGGAAACCATAATACAAAGCCTTTTGGAGGGGGGACCGGCTCCATGAAAATCCGGTCCTCAACTGTTGTCAATAGCTTAATTTCTCTCTCTTTTGAAAGTATTGTCGATGCTATCTAACTAGGTGTTATGATTTTTGTTGCTCTCTCCCCCCAAGCACTCTTGTAATTCTCATCAGGAATCTATTCTAATGAAATGCCCACTATGTTCATGATAATTTCCGCTACACATAAGCAATATATTAGGCCATTAAATGTTACATTGGTATCAGATCTCAAGGTTTCTCTTTTCTTGCTCAAGAAGGGAGGTCCTCAAGCTAGCTACAAATGGTTGGTATTATTAATTTCCTGTGAGTAAGTAGAATAGGGATTTTTCAGCCTTGCAGTGCGCCTGCCTTCGTGCAGTTAATTGGGCATCACGGTCGAGAGCTATGGTCTTAATAGTGGAGTCCTACGGGGCTTCCACTATTGAGCTATTAGAAGCTTGACAGGAGCCGGTGTTGTTTTGGTGTCGAAAGACGCTCTCTTCTATTCCTTGCAGTTAATGGTATTCGAGCCGCGGGTACAGTAGCTTGAGTGCTTTTTCTAAAGGGGTAAAGAGGAGTAGCAACTAGGGCTTGAAGTGACAAAGTACACCTAAAAAGTTTACACCTAAAAGTTGTTAGAATGGATGACAATAGTAAAGAGAGTGAAATTAATGTTGATAACTTTGATTTTGCTCATGAGAAAGCTACTAATGATTCTTCAATGCTTGTTAACTATCTTGTTTCTAGGCTTCAACAAGCCATGGGCAATCCATCTCTCCAAAGTGAAGTGCAACGGCAGCTCCGTGCTCACGGGATTCTCCAAGCTCGTCACCATGACGAGAGAACACCTAGGAAGCCTCCTTGTGAGACTACCAAAAGAGGTCTCTCTCCGATTCGGGAAGAAGAAGAGAATCCATATGAAGGGCTCAAGAATTTACTTCTTGATGATGCATCTCCTTTCTAAAGGGGTAAAGAGGAGTAGCAAATAGGGCTTGAAGTGACAAAGTACACCTAAAAAGTTTACACCTAAAAGTTGTTAGAATGGATGACAATAATAAAGAGAGTGAAATTAATGTTGATAACTTTGATTTTGCTCATGAGAAAGCTACTAATGATTCGTCAATGCTTGTTAACTATCTTGTTTCTAGGCTTCAACAAGCCATGGGCAATCCATCTCTCCAAAGTGAAGTGCAACGGCAGCTCCGTGCTCACTGGATTCTCCAAGCTCGTCACCATGACGAGAGAACACCTAGGAAGCCTCCTTGTGAGACTACCAAAAGAGGTCTCTCTCCGATTCGGGAAGAAGAAGAGAATCCATATGAAGGGCTCAAGAATTTACTTCTTGATGATGCATCTCCTTCCCAAAGGAGAACTCAAGAGCCTCCACTGAAGGAACGAGAAAGAAGCGAGTCTCCCGCCACCTCGGCGGAGATGGCTCCACGAAGACGGCGGGCTAAACGCTCTCCATCACCACCAAAGCGGAGAAGACCATCACACTCTTCTCCACGCCATAATTCAAAGAGGGATGATAAAAAGAAAGAGAAAAAAAAGGCAAGAAAGAGGACACCCTCTTCTCCATCTTCTTCATCCTCTTCCTCTTATGAAAGCTATGGTGAAGACGACAAAGATCAAGACAAGAAAAAGGCGAGAAAGAGGTCACCCTCTTCTCCACCTCCTTCAAATTCTTCACCTTCTGAAGAAAGTGATGGTGCAACCTTTGAACCATCAAAAAGAAGAGGCCATAGGAAATCCTATGCCGCATGGAAGAGGTCGTCCAAGTTGAAGAAATTCAAAGAGGGAGGGAAGAGCATCTCTTTCCTTACCTATGATGGTACCTTTGGTGCTATGGACAAAGTCTTGGCCTTTATCCAACAATTCGATGCGCCGTTTGGAGATGAGGGCTTCACGGAGTCCTCTAAGCTACGCCATGTAGCTATGCACTTTCAAAAGTCTACCAGACAATGGTGGTCTAGCCTATGAGCCAACGGTGAAGCTCCACGAACATGGAAAGCTTTAGAGCTTCCATTATGAAGCAGTTTTTGGCCACCAAGGCCAAAGACAAAGTACTCACCGAATGGCAAAGTTTAAAGCTCTCTCCCAATGAATCTATCCACAAATATGTAGACAAGTTTTGGGACCTACAACTCAAATCCATTGTCTTCAAAAATTTGGATTTTGGAGAGCAAAAGAAACAATTTTGTGCGGGCTTAACCGAAGAAATGGCGGAGTATGTCAACTCCCAAAGACCACGTACCATATCGGCGGTAATACACCACACTATGGTCGCCTCTCGAATCAATTTCCAAACGGGGGCAAAAAGAAATAATAAGCCCCCGAAAAACAAGGGTTCCAATGAGCCTAAGGGAAAGGACAATGTCCAAAAGTCTCCTAAGGGCAACTCCAACAAAGCTAAAGAGAAGGGAGTTTACAAAGGTAAGAATAAACTCTCTCCTGAAGAGCTTGAGCGTTATCGTAAGGATAACCAGTGTTTCAAGTGCGGTGAACAAGGGCATGCGTACCGCACTTGTCCCCAAAAGAACAACCGCCAAGATCCTCCTAGAGCTTCCTTGGTTGAAATCCAAGAGGAGGAGACTCACCAAACTCACCACAAAGGATCTCCTCTATGCCATGCTTGGGGAAAGGTAAGAGAACATGATGCTTTTATTCTCTTTGACCCTGGTTCTACTCACAATTTTATATCTATAGAGTTGGCCACCAAGCTAGGAATACAATCCTACGAGATGGGAGATGTCCTACCCGCAGACAGTGCCTTCAAGGGGCAAGAAGCTTCAGTCACTCCCTTAATCGGGAAATTGAGGCTTCATGTCCAAGGCTATGTGGACCGTCATGGAGCCCAGGTTTACTTGGACCCTAGCGAGGAGTATGCTATTCGCAATGATGACCATGGTATTGAGTTCGAAGAAGAGGTTAGGGCAAACAAACAAGGAAAAATGTACATGGATTGAAACAAAACTCAGTATTTACAAGTCAAAAACCCTGACGTGGTAGACAAATGGAGGTTAGAAGTAAACACCATAATCCCAGATATGTCAGCAAAAGAAAGGCCACCAACTTTAGAATTTGAGGGATACAATCAATTAGACTTGAAGCCTTTGAAATGGCTTAGTACGGATAATCCCCGGATCGGAGTCTATTGTTGGGAAGATAGAAACATAAAAGATCTTTTGTGGACTTCTCATGCCAAACCAGGACAATAAACGGCCATGAAGATCATCTATATCTTCAAGATGAAAGATAAGGGATCTGCAGACCTACCAACCTACCTCTTTAGGGATTGTTATAACAACAACTTTGTTATGATAACTCCTGAGGAGGTAGAACAAACCAAATACCATGGGTATTCCATACAGGATTTGATATTGGGGCAAGGACCAAAACAAATTCCAAGAGACGAACACCATGAGAGATCATCAGAGAGTAATGTGAAGAAACCAAAAACCACCTCATCACATAGAAAACCGGGTGACACTAAGGCCAGTCCAGGGCTACATGAGTCACTATTTCCAACAGACTGGTTTGAAGGACTCAGAATAAGACCAACTCCCAGAAGACCTAGAGTTGAACCAAACAGACGCGTCAGACCAATTGATTTTTAGAAATGGGTCAGAAAATATAGTGGATCAGGTTTGGAATGACATTAGAAGGAAAAGCATTAACATGGTTCCAAAACATTCCACCTAGGTCAATCATGGACTTGAACACATTAGCTCAAGGATTTGTAGCTCCTTGTTTTAAAACGAGGATCAAACATAGTACGGTAGCTCAAATCTATAGCTTTAAGTAGAAACATGGTGAGTCTGTTAGGGATTGTGCAACTTGAATACAACAATACATTGCCAGATTCCCAGAGATGGAGATACCTGCAGACGAACGACTTGTATCTTTGTTTTTGGAGGGACTACTAAACAAAGAACTTTATGCTATGCTTTATAGTAAAAAGCATACAACCCTAGAAGCGTGTGTGTCTGATGCTATTGACGTAGGGAAAAATTGCAATATTTTCAATGAAGAAGATGTCCCTAAGGATAACCAAAGCGATAAAACAACATCCACTAAACCAGCACAAGTGGGGACGGCTGCTGTGGCACCACTCTCAGCCATAGAAGATATGCTAAAAAGGATGAACGGCATGATGAACAACATGCAAAAAGCACCTATGAGAGGACCAGGACAAGGGATACCTCCACAGGGACAACCAATTAGGCCACAAAAATGGTGTGCAATCGAGGGTAAATGGAACAACCATGAGACTCAAAAGTGCTACTTCAAACCAAAGTATGATGGGAATGTTCAGTATGTGCCCATGAGGCCACAAGGACAACCCATGTACAGATATCAGCCTAATATGACCCAAGCTTAAAGACCACCAATGGGTATGGAAAGACCTCAACCTGTGTGTTGGGACAACAACCTCCATATCCAGTACATAATGTAGTGCCTATAAAGTACATGCACTCTTAAGGATTCATAGATGAACAAGCATTAGTGCCTGTTACACCCTATGCAGAGCCTAGTCCATCTACAATAATGGTACATGGAGATTGGTATAATCCACATCCACCACCAACAGAAGAAACCGTGACTTATGCTCCACCAGAGCTAGCACCAATGTATTATGTAGCTAATCAAGGTGTCAGACCTCCCATGGGAAGACCCATGATGAAACCTAGAACAGGAAAGTGTCATAACTGTGGTGCTGATGACCATTGGAAAAAAGAATGTCTAGAGTCTGACAAAAACCTCAAACCAATTAAAGCCTATTTCTTACAATGTTGCAAAAAGGGAGGACACTTTCCGGAAGATTGTCCTAAAAATCCTTTGTATAAGGGTAAAATCATAGTAAATGTAGTCCAAGTAACGCCTAGTAGCTCATCAGAGAGTGAACTGATTGTTCCAATCAAGATAATCACCTAGAGCCCAGGAAAAGAAAAATATACACAACTCCTCTGATGATTCGGAGAACACGAAAGTTTCTTCTCAAAGAATCAAAAGGCAGAGAAGCAAAAGATATGAGATGAGAAAACAAAAACAACGGTTTGAAATCGAGGAGAAAGCAAAGAAGCTAGTCCAGGAAAAGTTGAAGGAAACTGGCAGTGAATTCAAGGAAACAACCGTGAAATCTGGAGGATCCATTTTGGTTGATAAAATTTTTGAGCCTATTAATGACGCCTTGGAAGCCTACCAAGCAGGGCTTAAAGGAGGCCAAAACATGGAAAACAAATGGAAAAACTATCCATCTCCAGACATGGAAGCAGCTAAGCTGGAAGCTTATTAAAATTTGGTAAGAATCACGCAAGAAATGCTGGAAAAACAAAAGCCCAAGTTTGAAAGTATTGCAAAACCTAAAGAGCTTGTGATAAAAGAATGAAAGCAAAATCCGATGTGGTGACAGAACCCCACCTTGAAACAAACAAGCCAGAGCTCATAGTGCTTGACAGCAAAGATGCCTTAGACGGAATTCCTTTTGTAGAGGAAGATTGGCTAGGACACTTATGGGAAAAAGTAAGAGAGATCAATGATGGGAGCCTAACTCTAAAGTCAACTCCTATAGAAGAAGTCTGGTTGGATAACCTACCTTCTGATATGAACATGGATTTACAATCCTTGTACGGGGATTGCGGATTGGAAGCTTCAGGAATGTCAAAACCAGTGACCTTGAAAACATTACCTTCTTACTTGGGAGATAATGAAGATGAATCCATCGTGTGCAAGACCACTCAAGTAAAAAGAGCTGAACAGACCCTAGAAGTAGACAACATTCATTCAATCATGTCTACACCCATCGAATGCACTCTTACCTTGGGAGAACTATTAAAACTTAGACCATACTTATGGAATGATTTACAGAAAACCCTAGAGAAGGTGGGGATAACGGGATTAATCTCAAATAATTTGGGAAAATTGCAAAATGAAATTGAAAACAAAGAGATTTGATTAGTTTCTATGAACAAAGTCGGAGAATATTATGAAGGGGAAGAAGGAAACTCCACCCTCCCAGTGAAATATAATGACATTGAAACCATGGAAATACTAGATAGTGGAGTTGGCATAGCCATAGACACTAAAGCAGTATGGGAATCCTGGGGACAGCCAGCCATTAGACAAACTCGAATGCAATTGCAGTTGGCTGACGGACACATTAAGAGATCATTAGGGCTGTTTGAAAAAGTGATAGTTAAGTCTTGTGGAATTGAATATCAACACACGTTTGCCATAGTAGACTTTGGAAAAAAAACTCAACTATGAAATCATATTGGGAAGACCTTTCATGCGACAGGTACAGCTTATCCAAGATTGGAGAAACAACTATCTGTACTTGAAGCAAGTGGGATCTATAACAAGAGTTAATCTAAAAGATCACACTTATAGAGATGTCTTGAAAACACCCATCCAAGAGTTTGATTCAGTCTCTTCGTCTAAAACTAAACTCCCATCATGGTTAAACATAGACACTCCTATTTGGATGTGTGGAACTTCAGAAAATGGAAGCTTAAGGCAGGAAGAATGTATCCTAGAAAGGGACTGCACATACGAAGTTTACATACCTGAACCCTTTGTAGAGCATTTATTTGAGCCATTCGAGTGGACTCAAATTTTAGCGACAATGGATGTATGTGTGATTATGTATATGCCTACTCAATTTTGCAATGAGGATAGCTACAACATAATTCCTATCGAAATGATTTCAATCCTCAACATTGAAAACAAAGATGAGAAACCCAAGGACTTAATGAAAGATCGAACAAGTCTTTTCAGACCTTTATTATAATGCAACTAATGAGTTAGATGAACACTCATCTCCCTTAGAAGATTCGGGGTCAGAAAAAGAGCATACGAGAGCTAAGTTACTCTTAAAAGGAGGGGAGGAAAAGTTTTCTGACTTTCCAAACCAGAGATCAAGAGGACAAAAATGGTATAGAAGAAAGAGAGGCACCAAAATTGTGAAAACACGACCTATGCCATCAGTCTCTAGTAAAACACAATTCCTGATGCAGATAGATGCTAATGATTGGCTCAAGGACAAAATAACTGGCAGATATCCTTCAAAACAAAAATTCAAAAATGTCTCAGACATCGAGAAATACAATGAAGGGTACTCAAGAAAAATCACATGATAAGAAACCACTCATGACCAGAGTCGAGCGGAAAAAGAAATATCAAGAGTTTCAAAAATCTCTAAAGGAGATATACACAACCAAAATGGAAACCACGGAAGAGGATGGTAAGGATGTAATGCATGTTCCATCCCATTACAAAAAGTATACTCTCCAAGATCGGAAAATCATAGTTAAACAACTTGTTTGCGAACTATGGAAACAGGGCGATTCCTACGAAGGACTTGAAAAAGCTAAAAGGATAGACCTCGTTGAACCAGGAGAAGAGCCTAAACTGGCTTACATTGGGAATGACCTAATAGAAGAAGAAGAAAAGCTTTTGATGAGCTTGTTAAAGGAATACCGAGATATCTTTGCGTGGTTTTACAAGAATCTCAAGGGTGTTGATCCAAAAATTTGTCAACATACCATACCCATGAGAGATGATGCGAAACCAAGTAGACAAAGACCATACACGTATAACAAAACATTCACTAGGAAGATAAAAGAAGAGATTGAAAAACCAAAGAAAGCCGAATTCATTTACGAAATTGAACACACAGATTGGAAAATTATGAGTGTGTGTTAATCTCAAAAAGGTGAATGCAGCTACCGTTAGAGACAACTTTCCTCTTCCGATAACTAAGCATTTTTTAGAACGACTTCCAGGGAAAGAAGCTTACAGCTTCTTAGATGGCTTTTCAAAATACAATCAACTTTTGGTTGACCCAAAAGATCAGCATAAAACTGCTTTTGCAATAGAATGGCGTATATTTGCCTATCGGGTTATGCCATTTGGGTTAACTAATGCTCCAGCCACGTTTCAAAGGTTGATGAGCCATGCTTTCAGAGAATATCTTAGGAAATTGTTAGAAGTATATATGGATGATCTATGTGTACATTCATCAATCCGGGCTGATCATTTTGAACACCTCAAAAAGGTATTCAAAAAATGTAGACTTATAGGATTTGCTTAAATCCTGAAAAGTGCACATTCATGGTTAGACAAGGAAAAATCTTGGACATATAGTGTCTAAAAATGGCATAGCTGCTGATATTGAGAAGATTCATGTCATTGCTAATTTTCCTAGACCAACAATAGTAAAGGGAGTACAAGCCTTCATGGGCATTGGGGATATTACCGAAGGTTCATCTACATATACGCTATAATTGCAAAACCCATGTATAGCTTGATTACGCACTTTGAATGGACCGAGGCCTGTGAAGAATCCTTCATGAAGCTTAAGCAAGCCCTCACCTCAGCTCCAATATTGAAAGCACCAAATTGGGATAAGGTATTCCATGTACATGTAGATGCTTCAAATTTTGCTATCGGTTGTATACTAGCTCAACCAAGAGTCGAGAAAATTGACTTTCCTATTTCTTATGCTAGCCGACAATTGAGCATGGAAGAAATAATTACACCACCACCAAAAGAGAAGGACTAGGAATGATCTATGCCATTAAAAAATATAGACATTACCTATTAGCCAAACAAGTTTTTGTTCTTTGTGGACCACCAAGCTTTGTTGTATTTGATCAACAAGCCATGAAACACAGGGAGAATAGTGAGATGGCTCATCATTCTCCTCGAATTTGATTTCACTGTGGTTGTAAAAAAAGGCACTACACATCAACGAGCAGATCATTTGTCAAGGATTGTTTCAGGAGAATCACCTAAAGGGGTAGACGATGATCTACCAGCTGCCTATTTGTTCTCAGTAGAAATGATACCTAGATGGTCAGAAAACATTGTGTCATTAATGACAATAGCTCAAGTGGATTCACAAATACCACTTCCTATCACATCGGATTAATTAAGCAATTGACTATGTATCAATTACTAGTTGGAAGGCTATACAAAATAAATCGGGACGCGATATTGCTTTTATGCATTAACCCTGAAGAAAAAGAATAGTACCTAAGTCAAGCACATGTTACTATGCAACAAATCTTGAGACTTGGAGTATTTTGGCCAACTATGAGGAGAGATGTTAGATCTTTTATAAAGGATTGCCCGCAATGTCAAAAACAGATACCCATACCTCATGTAACATTGTTTCAAATGTCATTTGTTCCTAAGTGGAGTAATTATCTGGTTACTTACTTATCGAGCCGAACATTTCCTGAGGATATGAGTAAACGCCATCAAAGAGCAATTGAAACTGAAGCAAGAGACTATGCTCTTATTGGGAACCAATTGTATCAAAGAGGTAAAGATCAACATTTGCGTCTTTGTGCAAATGAAAACGAGTATATTCAGATTATAGAACAAGCACATGGTGGATTAGCTGGAGGTCACTTTTCTAGTGAGACCACCACAAGAGCAATCTTGATGGTAGGCATATGGTGGCCAACACTTTTTGCAGATGATGCTAAAGTATACGTTCGAAGGTGTGATGCTTGTCAACGAGTAAAAATGCCAACACGAGTAGATAGCATGCCCTTAAGACCAATGATGGGGGCTAGAGATTTTGCAAAATGGGGTTTAGATTTTGTTGGACCAATACAACCACCGGCTTATAGAACCCAAGCTCATTATATCATTGTAGCTACGGACTATTTGACCAAGTGGGCCGAGGCTAAAGCAACTCAAAAGAATGATACCAGAACCACTGTTGTATTCTTATATGAGTATGTGTTTAAAAGATATGGACTACCAATAGAGATTGTCATTGATCGGGGAACTCATTTCCTCAATGAGGTAATAGAGTATTTGCTTAATGAGTTTATGGTCATCCATAACAAATCATCTCCCTATCACCCACAAGAAAACGGACAAACTGAGCATACAAATAAAATTCTTAGCTCGGTGAAAGTGGTTAGTTCAAGAAGGAAAGACTGGGAAATGAATCTCCATGCTGCTCTATGGGCATATCAAGTTTCATTCAAAACAGCTCTAAATGCTATACCCTTTAACCTTGTTTATGGTCTTGATGCCATACTGCCAATAGAATTTTTATTGCCGACATTAAGGGTAGCACATAATCTTGATTGGACTGGACATGAATTGTTAGAAAGATTCGAAGATTTGGAAAAGCTAAACGAGCAAAGGCTAACTGCTGTAGCTCATATCTATGCACAAAAACGAAAACAAAAACAGTTTTTTGATTCTCACCTAATCACAAAAATCTTCAAGAAAGGGGACTTAGTTTTAGTCTATTCCCTTAAGTAACACATTCCCAAGTTTAAGAAAAAGGAAAACGAACCATTTATCATTGAAGATGTATCTTCAAGTGGAGCAGTAAAATTGTCCACCTTAGATGGTGAACCAATGGTTAATTGGATTAGAGGATGTCGTTTACAGAAATACAATTTTCCATTAACCAATGAATTGCTAGAAAGAATGCATGCAGCCATGCAAAGAAACATCAGACGACAGCAGGTTATTGAGGAATCCCAAGAGGAAGCTCAGCTTTGGGTACTCAAACGTAAGGTTGCTCTCAAAAATCAATAGATACCGATTCCCATCAACACTTTGGAAATAGATAATCAACAATAGGAATTACCTAACGATGTAGTTTCAACAGATGATGATTGGTTAGATGGAATGGACCTGCGCATCAAAGTACAACTCAGCAATCATAGCACCAATGCTTTGGTCGACACAGGAGCTAGAGTAAATGCAGTCATTTATTCCACATACAAGAAGGCCACAAGTCAAGCATTGACGGCAGGGATAGCGACAATCAAAGGATGCAACAAGCACCCAACCCCAACATTGGGAGTAGTCAACTTGAACTTGATAATACATGGATGTTCACGTCCTCATCAGTTTGTATGCTTACTAGATGAACACATGAATGAGACGATGATTCTTGGAATTCCCTGGATGCAAACATACAAAGCAATACCAGATTGGGATACAAATCATCTAAAGCTATCACCTAAAGGAGGGCAACTCATTGTTCCAATTGCACCAAGCAAGGAGGAATGGAAAAGAAAGAATCACTAGACCAAACCACGAACTAGTCAATCTTCTCCATCCCCTCTACAATCAAATGCTACAAGTAGCATGCAAGGAGTTAGGCAAATTTGGGTACCAAAAGCACAGCTCAAGGATAAGACGATTCAAATCTGGGTGCCTAAAACTTCACCGACAAAACAAAGAAAAGTTCCAAGAATTAAAAAACAGAGATGAGCATCTCCGAGCAAGGAACCTAACATGGAAATGGTTTGGAAGAAAAAGGAGCACTTATCTTCTCCACAAACCGCGAAACCAATCAAGCAATGGTGACTTAAGTCTCAAAAGACTCCAACACACCATGCAGCACCAAGTCGACCAAGCTACCAATGGCGAGAAAAAGCTCGACAATAGTCAAAAGTGCTACAAACAACTCAAGAAATCAGTGTGCTAAAGCATCCTGATGGTACAATTAAACAGAGAGCACACAACCTACAAGATTTTCTCTTTGGAAGACATCACCAACAAACCTCGACATCGAAAACCCTTGAGTTAATTACTCAAGACCCATCTCTTGCACAGCATATTGGTTTTAATGCAGGTTTGAATTGCATTAATCTTCATATCATGGTAGAGCCAATCAAAAGTATGCATAGACATGATTTTTCAACCCATACACACAGTCATCCCAAAGTACGCCATCTAGGAGGGGTGGAAGGGCACTAAGTACTAAGTAATTAAGGGCAATGTTGAAGAGGGAGGGAAAAGTTTGATGTTAACGTGTGATTTTTTACAAAATTACCTAATCATTCCGTTATAATTTATCATCAAGGGAAAATTCACAAATAATATCTTCTCGATGAGTGTAAATAGTGTATATACTATCAGAAAATCATAAAAAATAGTCTTTTTTTGGATATTTTTCATCATTTTTGTTGATAATGAGGCTTAAAAATAGAAAAATCCAACAAAAAACAATAAAGATGTGTTTTTCAAGGAATTTTCTTAATTATTGGATTTTTACTTTACTTTTTTAAAGCATTTTTCTATTTTCGTTGATTTTTTCAAATAAACATGTCAAAAATTAATAATAAATGGCAGGGAAGCTCAAATGGAAAAATAGAAGACACGATGGTGATCAAAAAGACAAGGCGAACAAGCACAAAAATTTTCAATAAAATCAGAAGATGGAAGCGGGAAGCCTAAATTAGGCGGCCAGGCCTACTTTTGCAAAATTCTTGCAAAATGAGCTACAGGAATCTGATCAGGAAAATTTTTGAGTCTAACATAGATTTCACGGCCTAGTAGGACTAACGGGGGAATTTGAGGAAATTTGGTTCGGAAAGTCCTGGTATAGATATCCAAGGTAAGCTAAAACCACCTCATTTCCACTTGGAGCCTTTGCAGAGAGAGATTTCGGCCTCTTTCGCGCGAGTTTTCCGGAGCCCACAGTTGGCCATTTTCAGCGCCGTTTCACACGAGACATGAGGGGTAAGTTCTTTACTTAAGAATGATCCATTTTGTATGGCCGGTAGCTAGTCTAAAGCCCTAGAAACCGAGAAGTGCACGAAGACCTACGACCTAAAACTGACCATAGCGGCCTTCCAGCTTGACCAAGTCAGATGGGATTTGAACCATAGCATGCCCTAACATAATAGAACCTTTCTATACCATCAGATGACCATTCGGCCGAGGTCGAGGGGGTCCCCAGAAGAAAAGTTAGGTTTTTGGCAAATGTCAGAATTTCGACTTGACTCCACAGATGGCTTGCTAATGAGGTCCATGTACAATGTATATGATTGGCTTGGTGAAATCCATCAAGCAAAGCCCTCAAAGATCAGAAAATGGCTCAAAGGTGACAAAGCGTCAAATTCAACATACGAGGCCAAACTGACTCCAAATGAGTTAGAATTGGACAGGTTGCTTCACGACTATGTTGTGGACAAGTCCAAATCCTCAAAGTTGATCGATCGACCCAACAGACAGAGTAGTCACAAAAAGCGGTGATTTCAGAGTCGACAAAGAAAAAAGTGATGCCGACATGACCAAACTTCACCAAATTCAATTTAGGACTTGTATTAGGTGTATGAAACATTTCTAGGTCAAAATTGAAAGGTTTTGCAAATATTTTAGCACTGTTGTAAATAATCGCGATTATTTACTTTTACAAATTTTTGCTTGGAAAAATTGTCACCTCACCTCACCTATCATGTACACACTTATTACATGCCAAAAATCAAGTATGAGCCAAAATGACAACCCATTACTTGTAAAATTGTCAAAAAAAACGCAAAGAAGTCTTTGCAAGCCAAAATTTGGGTTATGGAAAACATTTCTTGATCCAAATCACTTCATATCTCATAGCCAAGCTCTATACAATGCTTAGAACCAATTTGTACCAAAAAATGTCAATTTTGGAAAATAATCGTGAATATTTACTTTTTGGTCAAAATTGGGGAATTTTGATATTTTTCCATCATACATCCAAAGTACATGATGTGTTGAGCCCACTAGCCAATTTTGAATCAATTTGGAGCTCAAAATCTCAAATTTCCTTTATAGCTACTGTTTCAGAGACCTAAAGCCAAAATCTGGTACCATTTTCACCCTATGTATCCAAATGAGTCCATATTTCAGTCAGAGCATGTATTTGGTATATACTTCAAGCCTATAAATCCAAGTTTGCAAAAATTTGAAGATTTTCTTAGCTGTAAATAATTAGGATTATTTACTTTGGTTATAAATTTTAATTTTGACCATACGGTTTGTTCCTTGCATGTTTTCATGCATCTTTGCTTGTTCAAAAATTGAATTGGACCAAATTGTTAGCATTTTAGCCTAAAGGACATTTCAGAGATAATTCCGACAAATCTGCTTACTTTGCACTCTATTCACTGAACAAGAGCCATGTAAGCAGCGGAGAGGGCCAAGAAGAAGCTCAACCAAAAAGAGAAACTACAAGAACTGCCCGCGTATCAAATAGACCCTGAGTCAGTCAAAGAAACCAAGGTAGCATATCTCTCTAGAGAATAGTTGGAAGAACACCACACTACAGTCTTCACTGGCAGATTCAAGAGTGAAGAAGGGCATCAAGTGGAGTTGCAACTACTGCCCAAAGAAGTCTATGATGTAGCTGCCAAGCCAGAAACCAAAGAAGCTAACCGCATGCTAGGGCTCAGGGATTTCTACGAACAAGAGCCTTGCGGAGTGGATTTTCAGAAGGCTTATGAGTTTCTATCCACCAGCAAAGAAGACGAAATCGCACAAATATCCGACACCCAAGGGAACAAGGTCTAAGTAGTGATCACAAAAGAGATAGTGGTAGAGGCACTCAGACTACCCACAGAAGGAATGACCATGCGAGCAAGGGACAGAAAAACCACAGGCACATTTACCAAAGAGACAGTCGCGGCTACATTCGCAGACCTCATTCACAAACAAGTGGAAGAGCCAGCCCGTTTTACCACTAGCACTTCCATTTCTTGGCAAAAAGGCCACCAAGGTACACTACACCAAATCATGCCATGGCCACCACATTCACTTAGGTTCTCAAGTCGACAAGAAGACAACTAGTGGACCACGTGCAGTATATCTTGACAACCTTGAAGGGCACCAAGAAGGAAGGCAAAATCACGTACTTGGGTGTGCTAGAGGTCTTGACTAGAATAGCATATCATGCCATCAGCATGGCCAACAACCTATTGCCTGCCCGTGATCAGAACACATGGATATTGGCAGCCCAACCCTCTCCAAGAGCTACAAGTTCAGGTAAAAGATCATATAAATCTGATGAAGAGTCAGCTGATAGCTTGCCGGAACGGCAGAGTAGTGAGAGCTTTGACAATGAAGAAAAGAGAGCTTGGAGAGAAGAGATGAAAAGAAAAGTTGTGGCCGTACACCAAGAAGAGCGAGCTCAAAAACAAGCACGCTTTGAAAGAGAGAAACAGGCATACGAGCATAATAGGCAAGCACAAGGGAAGGAACCAGAAAAATAGGTACCTATTGGACTTAAAGGCCCTCAAAAAAAGCATCATACAAGAAAAGAAACTGAAGATCCAACAGAGCATTTAGAAAGAATGTACCAAGAGGCTGAAGCTCTAAAGCTGAAGGAGGCAGAAGAAGCTGCTAAGAAAGCCAAGGAGGCGGAAGACCAAAGGCAAGCCGTGGAAACGGTGAGACAAGAACAAAGTTATGGATCTCCCCGACCCACCTCACCATCTACAGAACAACAAGGCCATCCCATGCCTAGCCTGCACCATCACCTGCAAGCAAAGACACCAGTAGAGAAGCAGAGCCTGAGAAAGAGAAATATTCTGAGGCCAAACAAACAAAATCCACACAAGAAGCTGACCATCCCAAGAGACAAAAAGAAAAAGAAGCCGAGCCGGAACAGGAGAAGGCCACAGAAGATAATCAAAAGCTAGAAGAGGAAAAGGCAAGTGGATATGAACAAGAGACTGATAAAGAAGCAGATGAAGAAAAAGGGTCTATCATTGCACATGAGAAAGAAACCAAGCCAGAGAAGGAATAAAGGCTGGCACCAAAAGAGATAGCAAGGTCCGAGCCCACAACCTCTACTTCTACTCAGCCAGAAACTGATGAGGCATCCAAGCCTCAGGATACCCAAGAATAAGACTGACCCTCTACCTCTGCACAAGAAAATCCAGCAGTTACGACGCAACAGGAAGCCACACATGAGGCTGCAGACACATCCTAGTTGGCACGACAGGAGGAGTGGAAATCAAACGACGAGGTAATCATCCAAGTCAATGAATATGCATGGCAGATGCAGGAAATGATGGAGAGACCACTCAGCAACACTAAACTGTAGCACGAAGGCCAAAGAACTTGAGATGGTGATCGACGCTCTCCAAGGAGAGTTAGAAGACAGGATGACTATCATCACCGATCTTCAAAGGCAGGTGCAAGAGCTAAAGGCAGAAGCAAAACAACATCAGTTAGCCAGAGATAGGCAACAAAAACAAATGGAAGAGTTAGGTGATCTACTCACCAAATTGTCTGATGCCTGCAAAGCAAAAGACGAGCAGCTGACAAAAGTTACGAATGAACTTCTTACGACATCTCTGTCACCTTAAAAAACTCAGGTGCAGTTAGATGTTGCCAATGCTTCTCTGTAGTATTCTAAACAGAGGATCAATGATCAGGCCATTTTCTTACGGCAAATCAGAGAAAATCCAGTCATGGCCTTGATCAAAGGAACTAACGAAGTGTACAAGGCACTCAAGAAGAAAAATAAAGACCTTGAATTGGGATTAAATCTAGAACAATCACAGTACAGGGACCTGGCATTGAAGCGGGTTCAGAGACAGGAGGAGCTTCTAAAGCGAATTAATCAACTCCTCAGAGATGGAAAACCAGACACACAAGAAGAGGCAGGCACTTTAGAGCCGCCACAGATAGATATACCCTCGGTCTCGTTTGCTGAGTTTGAGACACAGTCCACAGCAGAGTCGAGTGGTGATGAAGATTTTCAGATTAACATCATGGATGAAGACACAGTGACAATGGTCCAGCTGTCAAAAGCTGAAGAAGACGCAATGAAGGAGAAGATCACCATAGAGGTGGATGAGCAGTGGAAGGCCGCAATGGCTTGGGAGTTGAGAATTTTACACTCTGTCAATGTTACTCAACTCACTCCCAATCAGATCAATTCTCAATGGCATCAACAATCCTTGCCGTACCCTCTCATCAAAGTGGAACTATTATAGGTGAAAGAAAGGCTATACAAAGATATGCAAGAATATGGCGTAGATAAAGACCACCCAAAGTGGAGGTTAAGCTGGTTGAACAAGAATCCGAGATACCTAATTCTGTTCACAAGAGCACCTGCAACCCTTCAAAGAGATCCAACCATCTATCCTATACCCAGAGTAAGGAAATAGCAAGCAACTGAAGCACTGCAAAAGAAGAGGCCACCTTGGCTTAACTTCCCCAGGCTGCCAGCTCCAGAGAGAGAACAAGCGACAGAGGAATACATGGTGAAAACCCTAACGAGCGCCATGACTTTCTTCAAGAGTCTACCGGATCTCTCTTGTGCCATATTATATAAGATATGTAGGATGCTGCTTACATGCATTCAAGTTTTTAATGAGCCTGAGCAAACAGGAGCCCCCATGGCTATCATTCTTGGAAGGAAACAAAGGCTTATGCTACGATCTGAGTGGACAACCTTCAGAAGAAGTCCTTTATGGATTTAATACCAGATGTATGTTCTTGCCATCGAATAATATGCTAGCCTTTGAAGTAACATTCTACACTAGATTCTTCACCTCGTGAACGAAGATATTTTCACCGGTGATCAGCAACCTAACCTCCAGGTTTGTAGGCTACTCAGCGGTGGAGATGAAGAACAAAATAACAATGCAATTTCTGCAAAAGTGCCCAACAAAGAAAGAAGAATCAGATCCCTGAAGGCATTGGACGTGCTTAAATACCACCTCGCTAGCTGTCAACCCGAAGACTATTTCAACCCATAAAGCTGTGTCAAGGGACAATACAGGCGAGGAGGGGGAGAATGTTAGAAGCAAGCTAACATGGACACCATTTTTCAGAGTTCTCTTTGTAAAACATTTATTATTTTGATAAATCGAGGATATTGTAACTCCTATTTTCTCGGATAAACTCTGTAATTAATGAGTCGGGGCTACAAGCTTCCAGATTGTATCAACCAGTCATTACCCAACTTTGGTAGAACTCCAAATTATTAGTTTTGACCACCCAAAAACCTTGGCTAAGGTATAAAAGCCAATTTTTGTAAGTTTTTTATAAGTTTTTTATAAGTTTTTGGATAAGAAATACAAAACGTGAGCTAACGGCACTCCCTTCTCTCCTTCTCGCGCTTCCTACTCCCTTTCCGGTTGTCACATTGCAACCACAGGTAAGATCTCTACGCATTGACGTAAGCCATTCACAGTATTTCGTAGCTTTTGGCATCGCCGAGCTGCGGCCTAATTTCATCATAACTAGGAATTTACATGTTCAAATAAAAAACTTAGCATAGGCGGGGTATTGGGGCATCATTGCTAAGCATTTACATGCATTTTGGGTCGAAAATGACTAGGTCAAAAATCCATTGCTGTTAATAATAGCGATTTTGAAACTTGACATAAAGTGGGGTTTGAGACCATAAGCATGTATACTTAGGTCTTATAAACTTATCCTAGAAGTTTTGTTATGTTTGGATGTCAGTTGATGCTGTAACGGATGTGATTTGTTTGCAGATGAGCGATTGGTTTTTGGTGATTTCAATCACTTGAGTGTAGCTTGAGTTAGATGCAAGTTGTTAGCTAGTTTCCGAGATAACAACCTCTTGTAGCCTCTATGAACTAGTCATGTCAGCTTCAGCCCATGGTTTGACAAATTAATCGTGGTTCTCGCTAATACTGCAATAAGATAGGATGGTGAGGTTAGACATGCGTCCCAAACTTTCCAAATGCAGTCACGTACACTTGTATCTTGAAGGCAAGTGGCACCACGTAAGATCAAATGAGCAACATATTTCACGATTATATTTTTGGCCAAGGGCTGATGCAGATAAATGTGAGCTATGCCATGCCTTGGCTTATTTGCATGCCAAATGTGGTGCCTTTATGTATAACTTGAAACTTCAATACTAACCTATACCATAGCTCCGATTGGTCCTATTGGTGGAGACATAGCATGTTCTGCAGGAGTTCCCCCGTTACTTGTACCGGCTTCATGATGATTAGCACCTTGGGTTCGAGCACGCTTTGCAGCCAGTTTTTTGTACTACACTTACGCTATATACTTAAAACTTTAAATTAGTCAAATTTTTAGTAATTTTCTTGAATCTAGGGTCATGTTTACATATAAGTAACCTTGTTATTTTTCTTGAATATTACTTTACTAAAATTTTCAAAAGAGAGTCTGTAATTTGAACCCTCGTCATTTCGGATTTGCACTTAGTGTTACTGCACTATGTCTAATTTTTATACATCAAAATCTTCCCTAATCTTAATAAATCCAAAATTAAGTGTGTAAACTACAAAATTGAAAGTTTAGAAATGCATTACTTTTATACATGACATTTCTAATTCAATTCCTATACTTCAACTAAATCAATTTTTAGTATTATTCAAAATACTAATTAATCTAATTGATACTAAAATTGGTGAATGAGAATTTCAACATGCATAATAAGAGTGTGATGAGTACTCTTATGTATTAACTTTCAATTAACTATGCATAAGTTACTAGTTAAGATGTACTAACTAGAGAGAGTAGGTATAATTAGAGATATTAGAGTAAGAGAGAACACACACACACATCTTTTCTAAAGCTAATTGAATATTACTAATCCATTAGAGAGATTAGAGTATGAGAGAACATACACACATCCTTTCTAAAGCTAATCGAATCTTACTAATCCATTAGAGAGATTAGAGTATGAGAGAACATACACATATCCTTTCTAGAACTAATCTAATCTTACTAATGCACTAGAGAGATTAGAGTACGAGAGAATATACACACATCCTTTCTAAAGCTAATTGAATCTTACTAATCCACTAGAGAGATTAGAGTATGAGAGAACATAAACACATCCTTTCTAAAGCTAATCAAATCTTACTAATCCATTAGAGATATTAGAGCAAGAGAGAACACACACACATCTTTTCTAAAGCTAATTGAATATTACTAATCCATTAGAGAGATTAGAGTATGAGAGAACATACACACATCCTTTCTAAAGCTAATCGAATCTTACTAATCCATTAGAGAGATTAGAGTACGAGAGAACATACACATATCCTTTCTAGAACTAATCTAATCTTACTAATGCACTAGAGAGATTAGAGTACCAGAGAATATACACACATCCTTTCTAAAGCTAATTGAATCTTACTAATCCACTCGAGAGATTAGAGTATGAAAGAACATACACACATCCTTTCTAAAGCTAATTAAATGCTTAATTAATACGTACCTTACTAATCCACTAGAGTTTTTTCTCTCTTAATGGTTTGTAGACGCCTTCTCTCTAAGAGAAGTGACAGCACTTTGTGAGCGTTATAGAGGCAATCTCTATGTCTAAAGTGTGAGTGTTGATGCTCTATTAATAGCAGAAAAAAAAAGCATCCAACATTTTTTCTCCAAAAAAAAAAAATTATTTTTTAAAGAAAACATTTTAATTTTTTTGTTTTCCTAAAATTCATACCCACATTTTTGTTCTCCTTGTGGTACCCATGAGCTTGACCAATTTGTCCTCATCATCAAGAGATAAGGCCACACAACCCCCCTCATTAAGATTAGTCAAGACTAGCCTCTCCTTTCCATGTGACTGTGTGTTCCACTTTCTCTCCTCCTATATAAGTTTAGGTGAGTCCATGTGTATCTTTTGACTTTATAATTATTTTATTTATTTTCTTAATGATAAACTACTTTACTTTCTCAAGTTAAAGTTTATAATCTTAAACTAACTTTACAGTAGTAAGAGAAAATTCTACAATCAATAAATAAGTATTGCAATAAGTTAGTCAGTATTTCGTATAGCTAAACATGTAAAAATTTTGTAGCGCAAATTTAAAACTCTAGGTTTTCTCAGTCTACGGTTCATAATTTGAACTCGAATCTCTTAAATAATGAACGATGGTTGAAATATTCAAATGCATAATAGAACTTGTGTGAAATCCAGAAGTAGAGACCTTACACAGGGAGAGAGAGAGAGAGAGAGAGAGAGAGAGAGACAGAGAGCAATGGACCTTTCAAAAAGCTACTACTTCTTCCACATTGCACTCGTTAGCACATATCTATAAGGTGTGCATTGTAGCTCTCATTTCTTGAGCACAATGACGGCCTCCTATCCGTGTTGTGTGTGCGATCGCAATTTTGTATCTTGTGTGCGATGATGGTCTCCTAAGTGCATTGTGTGCGATATGTGTGATGTCAATCCCTATGTAAGCATTTATGCTCTATCTCTATGCAATGTTTGTGTGCTTCCTCTGTGTTTTTGTGATTTGTGTATGCATACGCTTCTTTCTTTGTAGGGTTTACTTACAAGAACTCCACGTAAGTTGTACAACCACTTTTATAATGATGTTTCTATTGATGTTTTTTTGTGCTTTCTATTTTCCAGCCAAGGCTTTTAAAAAGCGTAAATCATGTTTTAGTAAACAAAAACCATGATTCAACATAAAATTAAAAAGGATAGGTTTCTTTATAAGGCATGGAAAATGGCCCTTTTTAGAGCCCGAAACTCAAATTTTAACAAGAATTTGAAGAGGCTTGTGAGAACTTAAAACATTCATCTTAAGAAGATCTACAACCATCAAGAGATCAATTTTTTGAGTTATGATTTCCTTTTTTCAAAAATTAGCCTACAATTCAAAAGTCAAGAGAGAGAAGAAAATACAAGCAATTTTTGGTATTCACTGAACTTTAGAGCATCAAAAAGACCCCAAAATGAACAAATCCTTCAACACTTGAAGAAGAGATAAATTTGTTCAACATTAGGTGGACTATATTTTGTACACACAAAACGTTTTTAAATTCTTTCATTCATGTACTCAAAATTGACACCCAAACGATGCATTCGGAAAGGTTTAGAGGGAAAGTGTAAAAATCTATAAAAAATCTAATTTTCCCATGTGTTTATAATGATCAAAAACCACTTTTAAACATCTACTACTCTTATACGCCTTATGTACACATGTTTTTGTAACTCTATGAGAAAATAAAATCCCTTCTATTGATGGCACGTGCTATGTTACATTTACTCTAGTAAACTCCTTGAGTTGAAACCAATGATATACTCATTGCATTTGTGTGGTTTGAACATGCATCATTTGTTGATTCTATGCATTTTGATCGCAAGAGGATTTCTTTCCTTAATATCAACTATTGATCCATTCAATCATTTAGAACCTTTTTCCACCACATGTCCAAGCTTAAAATGGGACAAATCACTACATTGAATTTACAACAAGAAGTGGAAAAATCCGTTGGCCTTGAAGAGTTGAATTATCATTCTTGTGGTCCTCAACGAGATAGACTAAAGGAATATTTTTGGCCCCCTGACTAATGTGCAGGGATTTAAAATTCAACGTAATCACTCAAAATGACATTAGAGTGAACATCTAGTTGGTAAGGTGAATCTTTTGTTAACTTTGACAAAGTCATGCATTTATACTATTGGATGAAAGGGGAAGAAACCAATTTTGAAAAACTCCAATTTATATAGTTGTTAACGTTAATTGACGCTTTGTGATCACGTAAAATTTTTGAGTGATCACGTAAATATTAAATCCTTGCTAATGTGCACCAAGGTGACTTTGTTATGTTAGTTCCAAGTGACAAAGATTCTATCCCGTTTGTCTTGCAATGGCTTTCTCTAGCATTGATAATGAGCCTATATAACCAAACTAAAAATAATAATTGATTGAATATTAGACACATTTCATGAGAAAGAGTGGGATAATATATGCTCAAGATTACACTAATTGTTACAAAAGTTTTTGGGTTGTCAACTATAAGGACCCACAAGTGTGGGAAACTATAGATGCAATTGTTTGGTTTTAAAGATCCAACAACGAAGGACCATTTTTTAGAATAAACATCCCAAAAAGGAATTCTCTAAAATTTGAATCAAGCCTCTCTCGTGCACATTAACCATGCTTGGATCAAATTTTGGATATGGTATTAAATTTGTTGTAGATTATGTGCAGTTTCTATTGTGACTGCAAAGGTCAGTTTTGTAAACAAGGTATTTAGTTGTATCTTTCTTTGTTTTATTTAATCAATTGTATTTCTTCAAATTCATGTGTTGTGAATACTCTTGACTTTTGGTGTTTATCAACACCACAATCCTATAAGATTTTCAATCTATTTACCAACCATACATCAACAAGCTTATTTCTTCAAATTCATGTGTTGTGCATATGGTTGACTTCTAGTGTTTATCAACACCACAATCCTATTAGATTTTCACTTTGTTTACCAACCATACATCAACAATCGTATCTCATTTTTTCCCACTTTAAGTGGGAAATTCCCAAATTGCATGAATTTGGTTGATTTGGAGATTCCCATAATGCGAGTAATATGTTCTTAATAAGTTAAATAGCAGTATTTAAATGCATTCAAGCATCAAATGATCTTATTCTATGTTGTTGTCTAGGTTATGGTTTGCAGGAGAGAAAGAAAGTTTTGGGATGTAAATCAAGGTTCTTGACGTCTCAAAAAGCATTCATGGATATGTAACAATCCAATATATCCAGCAGGAGAGTAGAGCTTTTAATGGTTCTTTCACTACCTACAAGGATCTCTATTTTGAAATTTTTTGTGTATATTTTTGACAATTGTGCTACCTATGGGAAGCCCCTCTCAGCTAACCACATGGCAGGCATTTTCTTGCTAGAATGTATTTGCAGTACTGTGCAACACTAGGTCAAAGTGAAATTACCTAATGTGAAAGGTAAAGATTCCAAATATTTCCAAGTGTTGAGCACTCGAAATATACACAAAGCCTAAGGGTGAGTTCACTATACTCATCTTAATTCCACTTTCCATGAGATTAGTTTAACATGATCATTTTGTTCATAGAAACCAATGTTAAGAGTTCTTGTCAACCTTCACTTTTCAAGAACAGCACAAAACTATATGATGGTTTTCAATTGTTCAAGGACACATCCATGGATGACAGCCTTCCTTGCAAAATGGATGTTGCACCAATAGTGGTTGAAGAGAACCATGGTTGGGCTACTATTGTGGATGACTCTACCAAGATCTGAACCCACAATCAAGAAGGCCAAAAATAAAATTTATGTAACATTTCATTTTGTTTGACCATCGTTAACTTTTTTACTACAAACCTCGTTATGATCCTAGAATCAAAAAGTGCAACTAAAGTGGAGGATCGTCGAGGCTGGACCAATGGTGATTGAGGAGAACCATGGCAAGGCTACCATTTGAGATGACTCTAGCAAGCTCTTCACTAACAACCAAGAAGATAAAAAAGAACGTTGATGTAGAATTTCATTTGTTGTGGACCAGCTTTCTATTGTTTTACCCTAAACCTTGTGAAATCCCCGAATTGAAACTACAGATAAAACGGAGGACTCCGAGGATGTGGAAACATTATGAGTGATTGGAAAAACATTGAAGAATAACCGTAAGTGATAGCTGGAGGAGGGAGTGCACCCTCGCAATTTAAAGAAAAGTACTAATCACGACCTCCCTAAAAATTGGTTGCACAAAAACTGCCTAAAATTACACATAAACTAATAGGAACTTGTAAACAACTGAAACTGCACGAAAAACATTTCAGACTCCTGAAACTCTTGTTTCAACCATCCTTTGTGCTCCTTTCACTTTATCATCATGGCTCTACCATCATAACTTGCTTGTGCCCCCTCTAGGCTTGCTCTTAGTCATCCTCAAGGGCATGAAACCACACCATAGGGTCATTGAGTGTTAGTGCCTCTCATCCCAATGCCCCAGACCGACAATAAAAAACCTCTTACATAAGATTCATTCACAAAATTCTTTACATTGTCATAAAATCTAATATCTAATATCTAACCAACCCAAATGATTTTCTGATATTAAATTGATCACTTAATGTGGGAGAATAAACGGGAACAAGTGTTAAGATATATACATGTGCTTATAGATCTATCTTAACACAGGGCCAATAGTAAAGGGGCCCAAATGATAGATGGTCTATCAAAGAGCAAGGCTAACAAATGGAGAATAAGACCTTAGGGTTAGCTTCATTGAAGACCTCCAATAATGTGTGTAAAAGTCCTTTGACCTTAGGTAAGCTAGGGCTGATCTTGAGGTGCGGGAACACGACCCAATTCGAGGTGCTTGTCCTACTTGATGACTAAGGTGCTTGAGGTGCTTGATGATTGAGGTGCTTGAGATGATTGAGGTGCTTAATGATTGAGATGCTTGAGGTGCTTGACATGCTTGAGATGCTAGGGTTGCACTTGAGGTGAGAACACAACCCAAGCTTAAAGTGCTTAAGAGCCAAGCTTGTGGTGGGAACTGGGCCTATACATGAGGGGCTTGAGGTGTCAAAAAGTCAAATATTCAATCCCTACATGAGGGGGGATGAGAGAGAACACCCACACACTCACACAAGGCATGCATGGTACAAAGAAAGCAAAAGGGACACTTGTCAAGTTCCTCCTCATGTTGCCCTCATGGTGTGCCTGAAGCCTATTGGTTGGCCACCCAAGGGGTCCAATAATAATTTAGGAGATTTAATTAATTGATTTAACATTTATCTAGCCCTCTCTCTCAAAGGGGAAAGGGGGACACTTGTCTCAAGGCTACCCTTGCTGCTTGTAATGCCTCCTGCTTATGATTGGCTAGGCCTGGAGGGGTCCAATGAGCTTCAAGCATGAGATACAAGGGGGGGTCGACCCAAGCAAGATAGGGGGTTTCTTAGGGGGTATACTCACCCGCACACACTCACAAACACTCTCATTGTGTGCTATGCAAAGTGCAAGAGCTCCCTCTCCTTTTCCAAGCAAGTAGAGGTTGAGAGCCTACACCAACACTCTTGGATATGGAGTGCAAATCCAACCAAGATCCATGCTTCAATGCTTGAGCTTGCCATCTCCTTCTTCTTCATTACTATGCTATTATGTATGCTAGCAACAAGAGTTATGATAAGTGAGGAACTAATTCTTTCTCCTACGAAATGTTTCTTCTCCCTCTTCCCTACCCTCATTCCCTGCTAGCTCTCTCCACCTTCGAAGGTGTTTGAGGTCTTGGGACTGAGGCTTGGGATAGTTAAAGCTTTCTTCAAGTTTAAGTTATGTTTGTGATGCATGAAGCTTTCCATCTTCATTGCATCACCTAGGTCACAAGGAACACAAAGATTGTATCGTAACAAGTCTCTCTTAACGGGAGAAATCATAATACAAATGCCTATTGGAGGGGGGACCGGCTCCACATAAATCCGGTCCTCAATTGTTGTCATGTTCTCTAAATTCTCTCTCTTGCAAAAGTATTGTTCATGCCAAGTTAACTAATTGCTATGATTATGTTGTTATCTTCAATTATGTTCACCCGCTATGCTCACAAAGTCATTTCTCAAAAGTATTCTCATTAATTTCCGTTACTCTCAAATTAAATAGGCCAATTCCATTACATTGGTATCATAGCATTTGGTTTTTCTTTTCTTGCTTAAGAAGAGAGGCCCTTAAGTAGCCTATAAATGGTTGATGTTGTTAATTATATTAGGGTAAGTGGAACTGGGATCTATTATCAGTTTTGTTGAGCCCACTATGTGGGGGATCGTGCACACCTCGGGAGTTTTGGACTTAATAATGGAGTCTTTTTAGACTTGCCTACGGCTTTACCATTATTGAGCCATAAGAAGTCCGAAAGGACCTAGCCCTCGGCAACTCTGCTATGTTAGACCTACTCCTCTACTCTCTATAATTAACCACTTCGAGCCATGGGTGTAGATACTTAAGAGCCGATTTTCAAAGGCTAAGAGGAGTGGCAACTAAGGTTTTGAATTGCCAATGCATACACTAAATACATACATAAATTTTGTTAACATGGCTGACAATAATCAAGAGAGTAGGATGAACATTGATAGCTTCGATTTTGCACATGAAGGTGCTAATGATGATGCTCCCATGTTTGTGAATTATCTTGTCACTAGGTTGCAGCAAGCTATGGGAAACCCTACTTTGCAAGCCGAAGTTACTCAGCAACTTCGTGCTTATGGAATTTCCCTTCCTCTCCAAGAGGAGGGAGAGCTTAGGAGTCCTCTTGAAGAGACCCCCAAAAGAAGACTCTCTCCCATTGGGGAGGAGGAATCCAAAGAGCAAGAAAGCAATGAAAGTTTAAGTTCCTCTGAAGATGTGGCTCCACGAAGACGGCGGTCTAGATGATCGCCTACTCCTCCCAAGAGGAAAAGATCAACACATAGTCCTTCTCCTCATCACTCTGAAAGGCAAGAGAGGAAACAAAGGAAGAAAAGGGCTAGGAAGAGGTCACCCTCTTCTCCTCCTTCTTCAACTTCCTCCTCTTCCGACGAAAATTATGGCTATTCTCCTAGATAATACAAGAGGGGAGGACATTGCAAATCATTTCCTGCATGGCGAAGGTCACAAAAGCTAAAGAAGTTCAAGGAGGGAGGAAAGAGTATCTCTTTTCTCACCTATGATGGCACCTTTGGTGCTACTGACAAAGTGTTGGCCTTCATCCAGCAATTTGATGTGGTCTTTGGAGACGAGGGCTTCACAGAGTCCTCCAAGCTACACCATGTAGCTATGCACTTCCAAAAATCAGCTCCTCAATGATGGGCTAGCCTTCGTGGCAATGGTGAATCCCCAAAGACATGGAAAACTCTACGAGTTTCCATCATGAAGCAATTCCTTGCAAGCGATGCAAAAGACAAAGTGCTTACTGAATGGTGTAGCTTGAAGATTCTCTCTCATGAGTCATTCCACAAGTATGTAGACAAGTTTTGGGATTTACATCTCAAGGCTACTGTATTTCAAAAGATAGACTTTGTTGAGTAAAGGCAGCAATTCTGTGCAGGATTATCTGAAGAGATGGCCGAATACATAAACTCTCAATGGCCTGGTACTATTATCGAAGTAATCCATCACACCATGGTTGCTTCACGGATCAATTTCCATCAAGGGGTGTTTGCAGGTTGCCACGACGAACATCATAGCATAGCTCTCACGCATCAACATAAAATATCAATACAAGGGAAGCGACCAGGATGAGGCATGGAAACTCACTAGGGTGGCGGTCCTAATGAAGTGAACTCGAAGAGATGCAGCTACTAACTCTACAAGCAAATCGAACACACTAAAGACAAGTAATCTGCCTATGTCCTTCTACAGAGCTCTATAGTCATCATGCCCGTTTACCATGCAAATCATGTCGGATTCGCACGAAACTTGAAGGGAAGCTACACGGGACTATCAGGAGCATATCCTATCACTGTCATAGCATTCTGGAGAGGTACAACGATCGCGATCGTTCATCCCAAAGTCAGAAAAAACAGCAAATAGGTGATCCTAATGGGTCGTTTTAGGGTCCCTAAAGCCTCTCCTAGGGTCAAAACAACATAATATACGTGTATGAGCACTCAAAATAGTGACTTAAGGTCTCAAAATCGTAGTCGAGAACCTACACTGAATCTTGAATGATTACACTTGAATGGAAGGGCAAAGTAAGAGGAACACAATGCAATAAATGAATCTGAATTTGGATTACCGTAGCCACAATAGCGAAGATTACAAGTTGGAGAAAGAAGAAGCTCTCAAAATGTAGGCTGTCTTCTCAGTTTCTCATGAAAAATATCATGTTCAAACTTACAAAATTGACCTTTATAGTTTAGGTCTTTAAATGGTTTGTCCGGCCAAAAAGCTCCTAAACTTCTAAACTGGCTCTCTACTATACAATTGCTCCCAGAAAAATAATCATAATTTCTTTACAAGTTCTGGGCTCAGAGAAGCTTTTTTACAAGGGATGAGATTTTTGACAAAATGTAGATTTCCTGAAAAATGTGACTCCCCCCAAACACTGCCCCCTTCCTTATCCTTGTTTGCCCTCGTGCATGTTCAGAGCTTTGGTCGTTGGTGGGGCTCCAAGGAAGCAAGTGTTTTCGAAAAGCTCTGTGTTTGGAGGACAGCTTCCAGGGCTTCTTGATGCTGTCTGAAAGGATTTTCACTTAAAGTGTGCTGATATGCTACGTACCGTCCCTTGAGGTCCTTTGCCATAGGGTGAAAGATCCTTGAATTGATTTCGAAGAAACCTGTGATGAAGGCCTCTTCAAAAGTCTGCAAGTAGTGTGAAGGAAGGTACATTAGCCTTGAGTATATTGCCATCAATATATGTCATGGCGGCGAATCTTGGAGATTCCATCAGATTTGTCTATGCCCTTCCAAGAGCAGATTCCATGGGTGATCGTCGCCTTCAGTGTCTTTGAACACCTGGATGCAGGTGAAGATCATCCATCCGGGCTATCTTTACTAGCATCTGACAGGCCACATCAGGGACATCCTGCAGCAAGGTGATTGTCAAATTCAGTGTGTTGACTACATATGCTACTATAGGAGGATGCTGCATTGTAAGGACTGGGTAGTTCAGCTTTTGCTGCCTTGAACCTTTCCATGTGGCAAAATCCTTCCACATGCGTCTTCTAGGGAATGGGCAGAAAGTAGGATCTATCTAAATGTGCTGAGGAGCGTTGTGGTAGTTGGTTAGATCCTGTGGCCGCTTGTCCAGCCACTTCTGCCTCCACTTTGGGTGATCTTCAATGAGAGCCTGAGCTTCTTCAGTTGTCAGTGCTACTCCTTTGTAATCTCCATCTTTATTTCGTGGTAGGGTCGGCCGCATCTTTTCCTTCCATAGGATTGCTTCGTGGCATATCAAGGGAAAAGGTAGGTATTCATGGCCAAATTCCTCCACCTGCTCTTCAGGCTGTAAGAATGCCAGGACCTCTGCCTCCATTATCTTCTTCTCATACATCATGTTATCTTTTTCTGGCCCCTCTAGCATGTCCTTGATGCTTTCAGTGAGCTCATCTCTAATATCCAGACCGGCCTCGGTCGATCCCTCTCCTTGTTCTCCGTGGTGGGATGTTTCTGGAAAGTCTGTCATTTCTTGTTCTAAAAGCAGGTGTTGCACTTAGGCTGCATCTGTCCTGATTTGCTGTTGAGAAATCATGTCTTCTTTTTCTTTCACCAGTGTCTCGTTGATCTGTTTCTGAGTCTTTAACTTGGCCCTTGCTTGTGCGAGTTGCTGCTCCAACTCTTTTACCTTTTGCTCATTGGCCGCCATCTGGGCCATCATTCCCGATAAGAGCAGTTGCCTCTACAGTCTTTCTTGCTCTAGCTCTCCTTTCAGTGTTGCTAGGGTGTTCACTACTATGGCATTGTCTGACGTGGAGACCAATGCCCCAGCAGGTTCCTGGTTAGCCATCAAGGTCGTCAGAGTACTTTTGACAGTGAGGTATGAACTGTTAACTCTCTGAAACCTTATGCTTTTGTAATCAAGTTGCTCAGTTGCTTTCTGTACCTTTTCTCTCAATCCTTGGCATTCTTTATCCTTGGTGGTCAACACTGTCCTGATGTCCACCAGATCTTGGATCACAGACTGAGCCTGCTGTCGCTAATTGTCTCTTTCCTTCGTTGTGAGCTCCAATTGGGCCCGTAGGCTCTCTAACTCCTCTTGCCTAGTTTTTTGCTTTTGTTGGGCTTCCTGTACCTACTTTTCTCTTTCTCTGAAACCTTGCGCTTTTGTAATCAAGTTGCTCAGTTGCTTTCTATACCTTTTCTGTCAATCCTTGGCATTCTTTATCCTTGGTGGTCAACTCTGTCCTGATGTCCACCAGATCTTGGATCAGAGACTGAGCCTGCTGTCACTCATTGTCTCTTTCCTTCGTTGTGAGCTCCAATTTGGCCCGTAGGCTCTCTAATTCCTCTTGCCCAGTTTTTTGCTTTTGTTGGGCTTCCTATACCTGCTTTTCTCTTTCTCTCAGCACCACGTGCTGGCATTGGAATTGTCTTTCTAAGTCCTATAAGATTTTCCTATAGTCAAAATCAAAAATATCCTGACATTCTTCTTGGTACCCTATTGTTTCTATAGGAGGCAATGACTCTTTTTGTGAGGATGAAGGAGGAGGAGATGGTGGTTTTTTGGTTGATGGAGAAGGAGGAGGAGGAGGAGATTTTGGCGAAAGGAGGAGGAGGTGGTGATTTAGGCGAGGGAGGAGGATGTGATTTCTCCGCTTCTTGTTCACGCCTCTTCTTCGATGCGTCTTCCCTTGGCTGTGAAGCAGAATCTTCCGCTTTTCTTTTCTTTAAAATCTTTATGATCCTTTGACGGGTCAAATCCACCGCTCGTCGCGCTTCCACATTCCTCTCTCTTTGATTTTTCTTTAATTGCTCTGCTTGGTTTGTATCATCAGCCGCATCTTTCTCCTTTGTTCCTTCAGTGGACTGTGAAGAAATGTCCACTTCTGCAGCCTTTTGTTCCGCTTCTAACCTTTGCTTTTCAGCCCTTATGCGACCTGCATTTTCTATCCTTTCTTGTCTTTCCTTCTCGAACCTTCGTTTTTTTTGTTTGTTGTATTGTGGCAGCCCTTGCCTGTCTGTGAGCCTGCAACTTGGTCCTTCTTTCCTCAACTCTTTGTTGGGCCTCTGCATATGCTTTTTGAAGGTCAGACTGTGGCACTGTACGTCTTTCCCTCTTTCTTTTCTCAAGTGGTGTGCTGGTGTCTTCCTCCTCGCTTTCTTCAAACTCCGACGGTCTTTTTTCTTTAGACCCTTGAGAGTTTCCTTCATCTTCAGTCTCCGTCTTTTCTTCATCGCTTGAGCTCTTGTTGGATGCTTTGGCCGAGCGCGATGATGTTGCGCTAGTGGTAGTCCTAACTGAATGAGCAACCAGCTTTGATTTCTGAATCAGGGCCGTTTGAGAACTGGCCGCCAGTAGATCTTCAATCATTCCCAAAGCTTGGTATGCTATTCTTGTTAGCATTGGCCCTGCACTCATGTAGCTTTTGTTCTTTGTCGAGGTTTTCAAATTTGCTTCAATCAAGTTCTCCAAGATGTAAGAACCATAATCACAGTGGATGGTTCGGTTTTCAGTTGTTGCTAGAGCCATGACCACGGCGATGTGCAGGATTGGCTCGATGTAGCGAGGAGGCTTTTGTACTCTGAAATGCTGAGAGATCAACCTCATCGGTAATTCCAGCTCACCGTATATCATGTCACTGTATTTGTACTGGTTTCCTTTTGCTTTGATGAATGCCTTCTCGTTATCCAATGACTTTGTATTGCCAGCAAGTCGTGTTGCCCTGGAAGGAAATGTAAAGCTTCGTTGATGATTTCTTTTGTGATATTTACCTTTACCTTCGAACCATCCTTGTCGGTGAGCATTGCTTGCCCATCATATTGTATCAAGCTCATGAGCTCGTGGGCCCTCATGAAGTCTGTTCCCCATGGCTGCAATCTGAAAAACTACTCCAAATGTATAGCCCGCACTCCTTCTTTGACCTCTTGCCTTCGGTGGAGATTCCATATTTCCCGTGGCATGATAGTTGTTTTTACCATGTCACCATCAGCATCCCTAAACTTCGCGACGATGAAAATGTGAGCCGGGATCTGAGCTAGTATATCATTCGAGATGTGAGCTTTTTCATTTGTAGCAAGCTCATCCACTTCATATGGTGCAACTGTCCATTGCCTTTCTTTCTTTTGGCGAGGCATTCTGTGTCAATAGAATCACAAGCTGTGAGGATTTTCCTTTCGCAACCAGTAGCATTTAGACTTTTAGTAAAAAGCAGTTCAAAAGTTAAAATTGATCATAACTTGAACAAATTTCATCCATTCTTGTCCATATTTCACCAGTGGGACTACAGAGACTAGAGCTAAGACTGATTGGAATCTGAGCCAAATCTGGGTCTGAGGTACACCGATCGCGCTCGTAGTACAGAGGCCAAAATGAGATCTTATCACATGAGTGGTTTGCTAATAGCTAGAGGGTCATTTTGATCCACTCTATGTTTTATTTGAACCACTTTTGAGTTTGTAAGTCCGAATTTTGGGTTACAAGGGAGTTTTGGACTAGACTTTGATTTTTCATGGGTTTTTGATGTCCATTTGGTTTGAAACTTGATGGGTGACTTGAACAAGATGTGTACAAGTGATCTGTTAGGTTTTGGTCAAATTCTGATGCTGAGGTACACCGATCGCGATCGTAGTACCTCAGCTTTTTTGGGTGAAAACTGGATGGCTTTGGTCCCCTATGCCTGCCTAGCCCACTGATGATTTATTTTCAAGTTTGGACTTAAAATGAACAAATTAGAGAAATTTTTCACTGTTTGACCTTATTTTACTAAGTCTGACCATATTGGGTTTTCCTGATGATTTCTGGTTGGAGCCTGGAGTTAGGTGATGTTAGTATTTGAGCTTTCACTCCTTCCATGATGTGTTGTTATCATCAACCTACTCCGCTGTCTGATTCTGACTTGATCAGACACTTTTTACCCTGTCTTTGCAGATTTTCAAGAACTTGTGCTTTTTTTCAGGCATTCTTATGATACCAATGGGATATTTGGGTATCTCGAAGTCGCCTTTTAGTCTTTGACATTGATAGCCGTTTTTCGGCTCTCCATAATTGCTATACTAAGTTACTCCACCCTACCAAAATCACCCAAACACTATGGCTATCCCTACCATTTCACTGCAAATAGGCGTGTGTGAGTTAGGGGGCTTTTCCTATATTTTTTTAAAAAACCCTCAGCTAGCTAGTCACTGGGCTAGGTGAGCCAAAAAAAAAATAAAAAATAAAAAATAAAAGTATATTATGGCCTCTTTGTGTGTAAATATTTCATTGTATATATGGCCTAAATATAGGGATTTTTTATAATTATTTTGGTATTTTATTTAAATATTTCTACTTAGGTGTGTGTTTTATTAAACCTATGTACACCTTCTTTCATCCTCTTACACTATAATTATATTTTTTGCCAATATGTACATACTCTAACCTCATATTTTTCCTTTATACAAATCACTCCCACATTTTCACCCTCACCCTCGTGAAAACAAAAAATTGATTTCTACTCATTGGTTACTTTTATTATATTATTTACTTGCATACCTTTTCCTCTTTCACCCAAAATAATTCAAGGAGGGATCATATCATATGATTCCAATATCTTTCCATATCCATAACTCCTCCATATTTTTATTATTATTTTTACTCATTATTCTAACACCATGTGCTCATTGAGCTAAAGTCCATGAATAGTCCATACACTAGTCCCACCATGTATATATTTCTTTATTCACCAATAATCCTCCTCCATGCATGTGTCAAGGGCAACTTGGATGCTTTGTATTATGATATGACAAAGGAGGGGCTCACTCTTGGATGCATTGTACAAATTCAACAAAGGAGGGGTCCACTAAAAGACTTTTGCAAGCATAAAATCAGGCTTTTTGGTGAGAATTTTCGCACCTATTTCCACTCCGAATTTGGAGCAGTGGTCAAAAGAGAAAATGTAGCCCACGCTCTGAATAATCACCTCAAATTTTGTCATGATTTTTGGAGCTACCAGCGGTGAGCTATGATTTTTTGAGTGGACCCCAGTCTGCCCACTTTTTTCACAAGTAGCCCCTAGTCTTCTCTCACCTCTTTCCACACTTCTACACACACACACACACACACACACACACACATTTCTCTCAATCCCTCACTCAAACCTGCACCTTCAATGGTTTCTCTCACCTTCTTCACCATTAACCTCCCCACTTACTCCCATAGCTCTCATATGAGCTCTCCATGTACATACACCATCTCTATGCCTCTCTCTATTATCTCCAAAGTACAATTCCATCTTACTCCTTATATATATACATAAATTCAGCATGTGTACCATGCTTAACCTCTGCAAATCAAAAGATCTCATCAACGGAATTACTATTTTCATCACGTTGATCAACCTTGGCAGCGGCGGCGTAAAGAAGCGAAGAAGAAGAAGAAGACCAGCGGTCATTTTTTCCACAATCTACACAAGGGTGAGTTCAAGCTTCTTCAAAGCTTCACCATCTCAATGATTCTCTTTTAATTCACCCCTCTTCCTTCATCAAATCAACTCACTCTACCCATTGTAAATGTAACATTAACTTTCTAGTGATTACTAACGACTTACATACTAACACAAAATAGCATTGACCTAACCATAAAAGACACCTCACCTCAAGACATGTATAGTAACTCTCTCTCTCTCTCTCTCTCTCTCTCTCTCTCCCCTTCTTTAAAACTTACTTTCACCTTATCTACCATCAATAATGCTTTCTTTTGAGCCCACACCCATGACTCAAGCAGACAAAGAAGGCCCGCAATGTTTTGATATTCAAAAAAATAATAATCCTGATTTGTTAGCTTGTAGATTAGGATTTCCAATAATCTTTATGAGGGGTTTCCAACCTATAAATAGGCCCCTCTCCTTCTTGTAAAACAAGCTCCAACATCTCACATAGCACCCCAACACTCTATGCGTGAGGAGGGACTTAGGTGTAGCAACCACTTGTGAGCTTCACTCTTGGTGTGAGAGAAGCCTTCAAGCTACACATTGCAAGTGAGAGAGCGTGAGTTCCACAAATCTCAAAACCACTATTTTACATGCTCCTTCATCATCAATAAATTGAGGTTTGGTGCATCAAAGGCGTGATTCGACGTTTAAATCTTCGTCCTTCCATTTGTGCAATACGGTTTGGTAAATTCAAGGTGACTTGTGTATTTTGAGTTTTATCGGTTGATCTTGATTTGAGAAAGTGTTTTAGTGTGTTTTCCATTGCCAGTTTTGTGTCCATTGTAAGAGGGTATTGTGGTGAGAGGTCTCCCACACCCTAAGACAGTGTGTGTGTGTTTTGGCAATGATTAGCAATCACTAAGCATTGAGTGAGTTTTGTACAAGTTCTACGATAGCATCATAACGAACCATCTCCATTTGCAAGTCACAAATAAGGTATTACACAAGATCCTTCCCTCTCTCTCTTCCCTTGCTCTAGCTCTCTCTGGTCCATTTCATGTGTGTCTTGGTGTGAGGTTGTTTGTGTGTGTTGTGTGGTGCATCTTCTTGGTTGTGCCAAAATCTCTCTTGCGTCCTAGTTCGCATACCATAACTAGGTGGTGCCCCTATCTTGTTTTGGTTTGGCTGTGGGTTTGTTGTTGTGTTGTGCTTGTGGTTGCCCCAGCCCCAATTGAGCAGCACGGGAGCCTTGAGGGGTGTTTAGAGGTCGCCTCTCTTATTGCCCGCCCCGGACTGCCTCAATTTTGGTGCCCCCACTGAGGAAAGGCTTGTGTATCTTTTTGTGTAGGTTCAACCTTTAGCATAGTCAAGTAGGTTGCATGAATCACGAGAATTTGTATGATCCTTTCATTCCCATTGCAAGGCAAAAGGTACACATAATTGTTAGTACTAAGTTGCAATTTCAGCGAGTAATTCGTAGGATTTTAGGTCCTCTTAGGTTGGCCGAGATAAACGCTTCAGTAAACCCTTTTATTTTGCCTCTGATTAGGTACGACCTTGGTTTGGACGTCTATATTTTTGTTTTGTTTTGAGTATTAGGTCATGCATAGACCATGGATAATGGCCCAGGAATAGAGGTTTTCCCCTTCCATTTCACTCCACACATTAGAATAAACATTGCAATTAGTAGAAAAATCCATTTTCAACAACGTATGGTATTCATGTTTGGTGCCCAAAGAGTAGGAGAAATTCTCGCATCACCAAACCCTGTCATTCTACCTCTTATTGATTATCATAGGTCATTTGATGTGAATATTTTTATTTTGTTGTAGAATAGATTGCAATTTAGAAAATATTATTGTGTAAATCTTTTAAAGAAAGAAAAAACAAAAACGCGTCACTTTGAAATTAATTCAATGGAGAGCCAACGCCAAATGTCTGGATATCCTCTTTTCTTTGGAGAGCCTGGAGAGGATGCAAAATTATTTCTAGCGAATTTCAAGATGTCTTGCCGTATCAAGAGGATAGTAACTGATCAAGAACGTGTAGAAATGTTTGAGGTGGTCCTTAGGAAAGATGCTAGTACTTGGTTTGACTCTTTGCCTGAGGAAGTTAAGGGGAATTACACAGAAGTTTTGAATCGTTTTAAGAGATACTTCTTTGATCCCCAAAACACTCAAAAACTATGGCAAGACATTGTTTCTCATAAGCAAAAAGACTTAGATGACTACTACTTGTACAAGCAAGAGTTTCTACGTCTTTGGGCTCTATGGATACGAAATGTTACTAACCCTGGTGATGGTGCAGAATTTTTAAAGAAGGAGAGGTTCATAGCCGGACTCTTTCCTGACCTTAAGGTAAAAGTTGAGGCGGGTGCACCTGCTACTTTTGATGCAGCTGAAACTAGGGCTGCTGAGAAGTATAGGAAACTCAAGTGCTTAAGGGGAGAGGTTCTAATAGAAGGTCTTAGACCCAAAGGTAAGTCACAAGCATCAACATCGAGGGAGATTCCTGAGGTAACGGCGGAAGTAATTGAGAAGTTAAACGAATCTTTAAGCAGCCTGTCAATTCACCTTGCACAAGCTGTAGGTCCAAAGGGACAAGCAAAGAAGTCTGAAGAGCGAGATCCACGACCTAGGAGAGTCTTGCAATGTTGGAATTGCGGAGAGTCTGGACATGGGATGTATAATTGTCCTTGGCCCCGTGGGGAGCCAGGGAGGCCTAACTTGAATTACCCAGTAATGAATGCAGGAGAAGGAGCTGGTCAACAACCAAGGCTTCTACAAAGGCCAAATGGACCAAGACCACCTCCACAAGGGGTAGAAGGAGTTCCACCTTTGCCAGATCCAAATGTGCATGTGGTAGAGGTGACAAATTCAAATGAGGTTGACATGGAAGCCAATGGCATTAAGCGTGGCCGACGAAAAGGTAAAGAGAAAGAAGGAGTCACATCACAGAGTGACCATGGACAAGGCAAGAAGGCAAAGGAAACCAAGGAAACCAAGAGGACTCGACGTCGTATCAACCTCCAAGACTTCCCTCTTGGACATGGTATGGCTCCGTACAACTTGTTGGAAGACATGAGAGGTAAGGGTCCTGATATTTCATGGCCTCAATTTCTTGCATTATGTCCACAAGTTAGGAGGGATTTAACAAGGGCAGTTAGCACTAGGAGAAAGGTAAAAGAGAGTGTGCCTGTTGTAAAAATTGCACAAGCTGAAATGAATGAGGACATTACACCGGTGCTAGACTGTTACATCAAAGGAAGATTGGTTAGGAAAGGTCTAGTGGATGGGGGTGCACAAATTTGCATCATGACAGAGGGACTCATGCAAAAACTAGGCATGCACATCCATGAGACACCGGAAATTAAGGTCAAGATGGCAAACAATAGCAAGGCTAGGTGCGTAGGCATTTGTAAAAATGTTTTTGTGGAGGCCTTTGGCATTAAGAAGGCAGTGGATTTCTATGTCATGTCTACCAAAGGAAATGGTTACCCATTTATCCTAGGGAGACCATGGCTAATGAAAATGCGAGCTTTGCAGGATTGGGAAAGTGGGAAATTAATTTGCAGGAATGACAATCATAAGAAGGTTGTCTTTGACATGAAGGAGCAACGCCAAGAGGAGCTCCATGAAGAATCATCTCAAAGTGAGACGGAAGAAGGTTGGACCGATAGCACTTCAGAAGAAGAAAGTAGCGGCAGCATTACTGAAGAGGAGTCTTCCATCGAAGTCATGGGGGTAAGGTTTAAGCCAAGCAACCAAGAGACCTCTTGTCAAGGCTTGGAGGAGGTAGGTCCTCAAGAGAACGAAGGTGATCAAGATGAAGGGATGCTAGAAGGTATGCTATCAACAACACTTACAAAGGATGAAAGAGAGGAGTTCAAATGTGTGCTAAGGAAGTTTCCTAGGCTTTTTGCTAAAGACTACACCGATGTGCGTGGAGTAGATGCTGTTCAACACAAAATTGAGTTGAAGCCAGAGGCCACACCTAAGGCTCAGAAGCTACGAAGGCTAGGAGTCATCAAGGAGCAGGCTTTACTCAAGGAGGTAAGAAAGCTTCTAGCAGCAGGGTTCATTTATCCAGTGGAGAATTCAGAGTGGGTCTCTCCTGTTGTTGTCACTCCTAAGAAGAACGGAAAGTGGAGGGTGTGTGTGGATTACCGTCCACTCAATGAGGCAACAAAAAGAGATCACTTTCCCCTCCCATTTCAGGATGAGATACTAAATGAAGTAGCTGGTCATGAGAAGTACACTGTGTGTGATGGCTACTCAGGCTACTTTCAAATAGGTATCGCATTGGAAGATCAATTGAAAACAACCTTTATCACTCCTTGGGGTTGTTATGCTTTTAGAGTCATGCCATTTGGTCTGACAAATGCTCCTGCAACATTCCAACGTTTCATGAACATGGTGTTTCAAGCATTCTTTGGAAAGTCAATTAGGGTGTTCATTGATGATTTTTGCATTTATAGCTTAGAATCATTGCATCTACAAAGGGTAGAAGAAGGTTTAAAGAAGCTCTACGACATGGGAGGTCAACTCAACCCCGACAAGTGCCACATAGGTGAGGATGAAGTGATCTTGCTCGGTCACAAGGTTTCCTATAAAGGCATTGAGGTGGATCCTTCAAAGGCAAAGGCTCTTATTGAGCTCCCATCACCGAAGAGTCTTAAGGAGGTCATCTCTTTCATTCAGAAGGTGAAGTATATGTCACGCTTCATTCACTTAGCCTCGGAGTTGCTTCATCCTTTGCAAAAGTTGACACAACAAGTAGAATTTGCATGGTCTGATGAGCTTGAAGAGTATTTTTGTAACATTAAAGTCATTTTGTCAGAGCTACCAACACTCATGCCTCCTTGTTGGGAGTACACATTCTTTGTTAGCTCTAGTGTTGGAAGGGAAACAATTGGTGCTGTGTTGCTACAACAAGATCCCCACAGTACAAGGATGCGACCCATCTACTTTGCTAGTAGGGTCATGAATGCTTTGGAGAGAGACTACACAGAAGCAGAACTCATGATGCTTTCTCTCATGTTTGCGGTGAGAAAGTTTAGATCCTACCTACTACCAAAACCTTTTGTAATTCTCACTGCAGAAAATTTGTTCCCTTGGGTGTCATCTCAAATGAATCTTAGTACTAGGATCTCAAAGTGGATTATGGAGTTGCAAGAGTTCCAATACTCTTTCAAGGTAGAAGATAGTGTGCGTGCACAATTGGCAGGGATTCTCACTTATAGGGTACATGAGAAGGAAATTAAGGTGCCTCAAGTAAAGACCCTACCATTGCCACCACCAAAAAGTATTCCCAATGCTTTTACCTTGTTCTTTGATGGAGCTTTTCGACGAGCCACAGGAAAAGCAGGGGGAGGGCTAGTGTTGCTCAACCCAAGTGGAGAGGTGGTCATGAAAGAGAAGGTCAATCTACCAGGTTCAACTAGCAACAATGAAGCAGAATATGACACACTACTTCATGGTTTGAAGATGTGCATTGGCCAAGGGATAAAACGTCTCATGGTAAAAGGAGATGCACTTCTCATTGTTAAACAGATTTTAGGCATTTGGGCATGCAAGAATGAAAGCTTAAGGACAAAAGTTCATGCCATTCGTAGGATGTTTAATCAGTTTGAAGAAGTGCAACTATATCATATTCCGAGGAAACAAAATGAAGATGCCGATTTACTTGCACAACAAGCAGTTACATGTGTTGAGAGAGAAGTGCGGGTCATCATGGTGGCAACAGCTGTCAAGCAACCGAGATTCCAGGGATTGGAGTCATTGGCTCCCATTATCGGCTACATTTTGGAGGGTGAGTTTCCACAAGACTTCACGAAGGCTCAGAAGAGGAGACTCATGAAGAAGGCAGGTTTCTATCTCTTCCTAGAAGGCTCCCTCTATCAAAAAGGGAAGGATCAAGTGTGCAGAAGAGTACCAACTATCGAGGAAATTCCAGCCATTCTAAAAGGTTTGCATGAAGAGGCATGTGGTGGTCATTTTTCCCAAGAATCAACTGTGAAGAAGATTTTGCTTGCGGGGTATGTTTGGCCAAGCTTGCATGTGGATGTTCAACATTGGTGTAAAAGATGTCACAATTGTCAGATAAATGGAAATAGAAGGTTGGTGCATGGCCCGAGGAAAATAGTTCTTGCAAATGGACCCTTTGAAAAGTGGGGCATTGATGCTATGGGTCCTCGGCCTAGGACAAAAAATGGTAAACTCTACATTCTAGTGGCTGTAGACTATATGACTAGGTGGGTGGAAGCTCAAAGTGTGGCAAGAGTTAATGAGAGGACAGTTAGCAAGTTTGTGTACACTCACATTTGTTGCAGATTTGGCACACCTTTGGAGATCGTTTCTGATAATGGTCCAGGATTTCGGAAGGGCTTGCTCACAGAATTTTGTAATGAGCTTCACATTCTACATCGGCATAGCACACCCTACTATCCTCAATCAAATGGTTTGGTAGAGAGGGCTAATGGTGTCATTGCAGGAATCATTAGAAAGATGGTGCAAAACAAGACAAAATTATGGGATGACTTCTTGGATGGTGCCTTGTGGGCATATCGAACCACATATAGGGAAGCCACGGAGTTCACACCATTTCACTTGGTCTATGGTCAAGAGGCTTTGCAACCTATCGAGCTCAACATTCCAACAATGCGACTTCATGGCAAAGGAGCGCAAGATGATCAAGAGGTATGGATGGATCGACTTCTTACGTTAGTGGAGCTTGAGTGGAAAAGAGAAGCAGCATACGAGTGCTACAAGAGGAAAGCCACACAAGCGAAAGAAACGCACGACAAGAAACTGAAGGACAAAGGCATCAAGGAAGGAGAGCTTGTGCTAAGGTATGACAATCGACTTGACAATCGTTTTGATGCCAAGTTTGAAACTAGATGGCAAGGGCCATACATAGTCAAGAAGGCTTTCAATTCTAGTTACTATCAGCTTATGGACTTGAATGGTAAAGAGCACTCCAGGAAGGTAAACGTGTATCGCTTGAAGCCCTATTTGAGTCGCCTTCTACCAAAGGATCTACCAAAGATCTGTCCAAAGGCCTCTGTCTCATATAAGTATTGTTACATGAAGCATGAGTGTAACTCCAGCCAAAATTTTGAGGGGCCAAACAATGAAGATCTCGTCAAGGACTCTAAAGCACTCTCTTTGGAAAAGATGCTCTATGATGGTACATGAATATACCATCATCCTGGGGGAGGGCTAATGATAGCCGTTTTTCGGCTCTCCATAATTGCTATACTAAGTTACTCCACCCTACCAAAATCACCCAAACACTATGGCTATCCCTACCATTTCACTGCAAATAGGCGTGTGTGAGTTAGGGGGCTTTTCCTATATTTTTTTAAAAAACCCTCAGCTAGCTAGTCACTGGGCTAGGTGAGCCAAAAAAAAAATAAAAAATAAAAAATAAAAGTATATTATGGCCTCTTTGTGTGTAAATATTTCATTGTATATATGGCCTAAATATAGGGATTTTTTATAATTATTTTGGTATTTTATTTAAATATTTCTACTTAGGTGTGTGTTTTATTAAACCTATGTACACCTTCTTTCATCCTCTTACACCATAATTATATTTTTTGCCAATATGTACATACTCTAACCTCATATTTTTCCTTTATACAAATCACTCCCACATTTTCACCCTCACCCTCGTGAAAACAAAAAATTGATTTCTACTCATTGGTTACTTTTATTATATTATTTACTTGCATACCTTTTCCTCTTTCACCCAAAATAATTCAAGGAGGGATCATATCATATGATTCCAATATCTTTCCATATCCATAACTCCTCCATATTTTTATTATTATTTTTACTCATTATTCTAACACCATGTGCTCATTGAGCTAAAGTCCATGAATAGTCCATACACTAGTCCCACCATGTATATATTTCTTTATTCACCAATAATCCTCCTCCATGCATGTGTCAAGGGCAACTTGGATGCTTTGTATTATGATATGACAAAGGAGGGGCTCACTCTTGGATGCATTGTACAAATTCAACAAAGGAGGGGTCCACTAAAAGACTTTTGCAAGCATAAAATCAGGCTTTTTGGTGAGAATTTTCGCACCTATTTCCACTCCGAATTTGGAGCAGTGGTCAAAAGAGAAAATGTAGCCCACGCTCTGAATAATCACCTCAAATTTTGTCATGATTTTTAGAGCTACCAGCGGTGAGCTATGATTTTTTGAGTGGACCCCAGTCTGCCCACGTTTTTCACAAGTAGCCCCTAGTCTTCTCTCACCTCTTTCCACACTTCTACACACACACACACACACACACACACACACACACATTTCTCTCAATCCCTCACTCAAACCTGCACCTTCAATGGTTTCTCTCACCTTCTTCACCATTAACCTCCCCACTTACTCCCATAGCTCTCATATGAGCTCTCCATGTACATACACCATCTCTATGCCTCTCTCTATTATCTCCAAAGTACAATTCCATCTTACTTCTTATATATATACATAAATTCAGCATGTGTACCATGCTTAACCTCTGCAAATCAAAAGATCTCATCAACGGAATTACCATTTTCATCACGATGATCAACCTTGGCAGCGGCGGTGTAAAGAAGCGAAGAAGAAGAAGAAGACCAGCGGTCATTTTTTCCACAATCTACACAAGGGTGAGTTCAAGCTTCTTCAAAGCTTCACCATCTCAATGATTCTCTTTTAATTCACCCCTCTTCCTTCATCAAATCAACTCACTCTACCCATTGTAAATGTAACATTAACTTTCTAGTGATTACTAACGACTTACATACTAACACAAAATAGCATTGACCTAACCATAAAAGACACCTCACCTCAAGACATGTATAGTAACTCTCTCTCTCTCTCTCTCTCTCTCTCTCTCCCCTTCTTTAAAACTTACTTTCACCTTATCTACCATCAATAATGCTTTCTTTTGAGCCCACACCCATGACTCAAGCAGACAAAGAAGGCCCGCAATGTTTTGATATTCAAAAAAATAATAATCCTGATTTGTTAGCTTGTAAATTAGGATTTCCAATAATCTTTATGAGGGGTTTCCAACCTATAAATAGGCCCCTCTCCTTCTTGTAAAACAAGCTCCAACATCTCACATAGCACCCCAACACTCTATGCGTGAGGAGAGACTTAGGTGTAGCAACCACTTGTGAGCTTCACTCTTGGTGTGAGAGAAGCCTTCAAGCTACACATTGCAAGTGAGAGAGCGTGAGTTCCACAAATCTCAAAACCACTATTTTACATGCTCCTTCATCATCAATAAATTGAGGTTTGGTGCATCAAAGGCGTGATTCGACGTTTAAATCTTCGTCCTTCCATTTGTGCAATACGGTTTGGTAAATTCAAGGTGACTTGTGTATTTTGAGTTTTATCGGTTGATCTTGATTTGAGAAAGTGTTTTAGTGTGTTTTCCATTGCCAGTTTTGTGTCCATTGTAAGAGGGTATTGTGGTGAGAGGTCTCCCACACCCTAAGACAGTGTGTGTGTGTTTTGGCAATGATTAGCAATCACTAAGCATTGAGTGAGTTTTGTACAAGTTCTACGATAGCATCATAACGAACCATCTCCATTTGCAAGTCACAAATAAGGTATTACGCAAGATCCTTCCCTCTCTCTCTTCCCTTGCTCTAGCTCTCTCTGGTCCATTTCATGTGTGTCTTGGTGTGAGGTTGTTTGTGTGTGTTGTGTGGTGCATCTTCTTGGTTGTGCCAAAATCTCTCTTGCGTCCTAGTTCGCATACCATAACTAGGTGGTGCCCCTATCTTGTTTTTGTTTGGCTGTGGGTTTGTTGTTGTGTTGTGCTTGTGGTTGCCCCAGCCCCAATTGAGCAGCACGGGAGCCTTGAGGGGTGTTTAGAGGTCGCCTCTCTTGTTGCCCGCCCCGGACCGCCTCAACATTAGTTCGGCCAAATTCTTCCCTTGCGTGATCACTCGAGACTGAAATGGTCATCTGCGTTGTTGTAGGAGACTCTGAGATCCATTCAAGGTTTTCCACTACAGTACTGACTCCTAGTCGGACAGGTATGCCTTTCAAACCACCCGTCATAATTTTCAATCGAATTTTGGTAGTCGTAGGTCAAATTTTCCCGTTTCGATTGTGTTTGAAAAATTTGACCCATTCTATGAGCAAAACTTGTGCATTTTCCATGAAAATTCAAGGGAGTGTATCTTTCATTGAGTCCTAAGCCTGGGCCAAGACAAAATTTTCAAAACCTGCATCTGGGGCATCGATCGCGATCATACCATAATTACCAAATTGAATTCTGACACCCGCAGTTTGTTGGTGAAGTTGAGGAAAGGTTTTTTGCAAATTCTGTGTCAAGTTTGGTCAGTGGGGTACACTGATTGCGACCGTTGTACCACCACCAAACTGAGAACTGATCATATGGCCTGGTTCCTGGCATTGTGGGGAGCACACTGATGTGTTCTATGCTTGAAAAAAGTTTTGTTTTGATGCCTCTAAGGGCCCTTGACCTATTTGACTCAATACGACTTTGATTTGATCCATTCGCCCGTTTGTGCAATGATTCGCGCTTGCAGACGTAATAGAACCGATATTTACTTGATAAGGAACATACCTGTGAAATCTGGTATGAAATGGTGGCTCCGACCGTCCGTACGGGGTAGAAATGTGGCAGCTCGCTCTAGGTCAAGAAGCTCTCTTCTTCTCTCTCAAAATGTGAAAATGAACAATGAGCTAGAATTTTGGCGTACCTGACCTATATCTCCCCGAGGTTTTCGTGACATAGGGCTGATTTTCCTTACCTTTTCTCTCAAGATAATTTGCATGACATCTGTGGGTCGAACTGTTCGTCATTCTGGCGTCGTATGACCATTTGATGCGATTCTGGCGAAATGTGGTCATGCTCATTAAGGCTGAAATTCGACATCTTCAGATTAGCTTCATATCTTCCATGCTTGATGACTTATCATGATACTTCGGCGTTTGCTTCCAAAACTTGATTCTGACACTGTGGGTGATATTTTTTAATTTTTGGAAGATTATTTAAACGAAAATCAAACAAAATAAATTGAAATTACTTATTAACTGGCGAAAATTAGTCAAAAATTATTATACTCACTTCTAAGCATATATTTTCACTAGAAGCATCCCAATGCTCCAGATTTTGTCATTCCAGCTCATTATTATGCTAGTTGGATGATAAAAACGCTAAAAAATACCAAATTTTGATCAAATTTGTTCGAAATTGAACTCTAAAAAATGAAGAACACAACAAACACACATATTATGTACATATATACACGTTAGACTCTCAATGGTCCTGACTGCTGCTAGATTCAGCAATTACTCCCCCCTTCCTAAATTGAGTCGTCCTTGACGAAGGTTGTGTGCATGTGCATGGGTTTTGAAATCTGTGTTTATGCACGGCCATGTAATGTGGCCCTATCCTCATGTTTGAGACAATGCATTGGGAAACAAAGTGTTGTGCAAGATGCAGGGACTGCATGTAATTTTCATTGGCTGTTGATGGCGAAGCTAGCTGTTTATGGAGCAAAAGAGCTTGCAGTTCCCTCCTTGATTGTCGGTTTTTTGATGGCAACCAGTTTTGGAACCCATTTGTATTTAGTTGTTATCATATTGGCCAATTTTGATGTAGGTTCTTGAATTTTCTTAGGTTTCCATTGCCATTTTGTTAGTTCAGACTTCTTGTGTTGACTTTTAGGCCTCCATTTGATCTTTGTCCTTGAATTTTTGGTTGCCTCCAGCTTTGGTTGCCATATCTTCTCTGGATTAGCTCTTGAAGCTCTTTGATATTGTGTTGCTTTCATCGGATGTTGTGCCTTGGGTAGCCATATCTGTCTCTGTTTGTTCCGCATGACGATTTTCTTTATCCAAACTTTCCGAACAGCCGTTTTCGGTGTTTCTGGCTGATGGGCTGCTTGCTTTTTGTCGATTGGGGTAATCGGTCACGAGTGATCTATTTTAGCGAATGGATTCATGTACGTGCTAGAGTTGTGTGTGTACATCAGCGCATCTTCTGACCATTCAGTAATTGCATTGTACGTTCTCATCCATGGAACTCCCAAACATAGTGATTCTCTGATTTCTCCGTCTGTCATTACGAAAAATTGATGAGGACAACTATTTCCATCAATATTGATTGGTAAGTTTTCTATCCCCAATGTTGGCATTGTTGCCCCGTTTGCAGCGGCTTGTAAATCTCGTGTGGATTGCACTAGGGGTTCATCGGTAAGCATCTTGTAAGTGGAGAAATTGACCACATTGACTCTTGCTCCCGTGTCGATCAATGCTCATTGATATCTTCCATTTGGAAGTCTGACATTGATGCGAACATCGATCCCTATTTCCCATTTCTCGTCAGTGTGAATTATAGAAAGAGAAATTTGAGCCGTATTTGCTGGTTGAGGAAGTCCTTGCTGTTGCAATTTCTGTTTCCGCTTTAAAATCCTGACCCTGGCCTCGTCCTCTGCTTGAGCTTTTGTCTCAATTGCTTTGTTCTTGCGTTCCTTCGCAGCGTGGATTTTGGCAAGCATCTCTGAGGTTAATGGTAGGTTATACTTCTTTAATCTGCAACCACTAATCCAATTTGACATCTCCTCTCCCTCTAATGTTGCAAGCTTAATGGCACCGCTAGATGATATGTCATAATTCACATAGGGTCCATTGCCTCGCTTTTTGAGTTTCGGGGAATGTTGTTTCAGGGTATACATTAAGACGTAGTCCCCCGTAGCAAATTCCTTGTTGATAACATGTTGATCAAAGAATAGATTTCATGTCTCATTTTTTCACGTAGATTGATGCAAGAGCTTTCAATCTAGTTTCATCCAATTTTTCCAGGTTTTTTATTTGATCGGATAATTCATGACCCGTCCATTCTAATTCTTTAGCTACCCGAAGTGTGGGGATAAGAAATTCAAGTGGAAAAATCGCTTAAACTCCATAAACCATGTTGAACGGAGTCGTTCCGATGAGGTTTTGTACGCTACTCTATATGCCCATAAAGTTGAATGCAGCTTCTGATCCAAGTCGGATCTCGATTCACTAACAATTTTCGTGAGAATTGTCACCAAAATCTTGTTTGTACTTTCTGCTTGGCCGTTAGCTTGTGGATGATAGGGAGTTGACTTCCTATGAATTACCATGAATTCATCCAATAGGAATTAGATCACTTCATTGACAAAATGAGTCCCTCTATCGCTCACTATCTCTATTGGTAAGCTATACCTGATGAAAATGTTCTCATACAAAAACTGTGCTGTCGTTTTGGCATCATTTTTGGTTGTTTCTTTCGCTTCAACCCATTTTGTGAGATAATCTGTTGCCACAATAATGTGTTGAGCGTGCGTTTTATATCCAAGAGGCGTAATTGGTCCTACAAAATCAATTCCCCATTTCACAAACGCTCTTGCCCCCATGATTGACCTCAAGGACATGTCATCTCGTGCTCTAGGAATCTTTGTCCTCTGGCAATCATCACATCGTTTCACAAACTCTTCAGCGTCCATGAATAGTGCGGGCCACCATATGCCAGCAATAAGAATTGCTTTGGCCATTTTGTCAGCTGAGAAATGTCCTCTAGCTTGTCCACCATGTGCTTGCTCTAAGATAGGAACGTATTCCTCTTACGTCGCATACATTCTCAATTGATTGTCTTTTCCCCTCTTATAAAGATTGTCCTCAATCAATACATAGTTTTCTGCCTCTTTCATGATTGTTTTAATACGTGATCTACTCATCCCTTCAGGTAGTAGCCCGGTGATGAGGTATTCAACAATGTAGTTACTCCATTGGGGTGCTACAGATAATTTGAATAGAGTCGTGTGTTCTATCAACTTTTGAAAAGTGCAACTATCACATGATTTGATATGCATATGAACACTTTGTTGGATTTTCGGCCAATATACACCCATTCTCATCAATCTTTGATACGTCTGTGCATGCCCATTGTGAATCCCTGTGGTTTGCACATGAGACTGGTGTAGATACATGTCCCGTTCACTTGATTCAACACAAAGCCTAAGGATTTGATCCGAACCCTGTATGTATAGCCTTCCAACCAGCATTACCAATGATCTAGATGCTGCAATGGTAGATGGTTGTCTTGTCAAATTCAATGACCCAATAGTCAACAAAGAAATTACATCCTCGCTCCATCTTGGAATTATTTCTATGTTGAAGAGATATGCATCTGGCAAATCATCATCCACTCCTACAGGATTTTCTCCGTGCATCATTCTAGATAAATGTTCTGCTCTTTGGTGTGTAGTTCCTTTTTTTACTACAACCGTGAAGTCAAACTCGAGCAGTATGATGAACCATCGTACAATCCGTCCTGTACTGAAAGGTTTGTTTACCAAGTACAGTAGTGCTTGGTGATTAACGAAGAATACAAATTTGTTGGAAAGTAGGTAATGTCTAAACTTTTCACAGCATAGATCATACCCAAACCCTCCCGTTTAGTTGTTGTGTAATTCTTCTCTACACTGTTCAGTTGTCTATTGAAGTAACTGATTGGAAAATCCATGTTGTTTTCTTCAGGTTGTGCAAGTATGCATCCTATAGCAAATGCTGATGTAACTACATGGACACGGAATATCTTTTCCCAATCCGAAGCCTTCAAAATTGGAGCAGATATTAATCTTTGCTTCAAAGTTTGAAAATCTTTCTCGCACTCATCTGTCCACTCAAATTTAGTTATCAACGCGTAAAGTGGTTTTGCAATTATAGCGTATGAGTAGATAAATCTGAAATAATATCCACAATGACCCATAAATGCCTGTACCTCCTTTACCTTTACTGGTCGGGGTAGATCCACAATAACGCCGATCTTCTCCATGTCTGTTGAAATACCATTTTTGGACACTATATGTCCCAATATTTTGCCTTGTCTTACCATGAAGACACATTTCTCCGGATTTAGGCAAATCCGATACAGTCTACATTTTTCGAACACTTTGGTCAATGCTCTATGTGCTCCAATCTTACGAGAGAGTGAACGCACAAGTCATCCATATAAATTTCTAAGAACTGTCTTAGATATTCTTTAAAAGCATGATCCATCAGCCTCTGAAATGTGGCTGGTGCATTCGTTAAGCCAAAAGCCATTACCTTGAATGCAAAAATGCCCCATTCAGTTGCAAAAGCCGTCTTGTGTTGATCCTCTGGCTTTATTGCGAGTTGGTTGTAGCCCGAAAAGCCATCTAAGAAACTGTAAGCTTCTTTTCCCGCCACTCTTTCTATTACATGATCAGTAATGGGTAGGGGATAGTTGTCCCGAATTGTAGCAGCGTTTACTTTCTTGAGATTGACGCACACTCTCAACTTCCCATTTTTCTTCGGGACCACCACAATCGATGAAACCCAGTTAGTGTGCTCAATTTCGTAAATAAACTCTGCCTCTCTCAGCTTATCTATCTCCTCCTTGATCTTCCTTGCAAATGTCTCATTGTAAGTATAAGGACGTTGTCTGCTTGGTTTGGCGTCATTCTTAAGGGGTATTGTGTGTTGACAGATACTTGGATCCACCCCCTTAAGATCTTTGTATGACCATGCAAACACATCTCTATACTGTCTAAGAGTAGCTATCAAAAGCTTTTCCTCTTCTTCAGTAAGATCCGTGGCAATATATAAAGGTTTTGGATCTTCTCCTGGCTCCGCTAGATCTATTCGTTTGGCTTTTTCAAGACCGTCGTATGATATACAAGGTTCCTTCAATTCCCTCATCGGTTGTTGCACTATGATTTTCCTATCTTGTATGTTATACTTCTTATAATGGGACGGCGCATCCATCTTGTCAGAATTCGTGTCCTCATCTGTTTCCATTTCAGTTGTCCATACGTCTTTGAGGGTCCGATCGAGTTTATTGTATTTTGTTTTCCTCTCTTTTTTGGTCATTCTAGACACTATTTCCCTCTCCTTAGGTGTCTCAGTCGTTTGCTTTTCGTGCTTGTTCTTCTTGTTGTTTTTCCATGGTTTAGTTCCGATAAACCTGCCAGTGAACTTGTCTTTGACACAATCGTCAGCTTTTACAAGCCTTAGATATCCCGTTTTGTCATTGACAAGAGGCATGGGTTTATGCTTATTCGCTCTTGATTTCCTTGTTCTCTTTGATCTATACCGCTCTTGTCGACTAGGTTTTTGGTTAGGAAACTCGTAAAACATGTCCGGTCTCGATATGTACTTCCTATTCGTCTTTGATCCACTTGATCTTTCGTCATCAACATCTATCATCTAGGTTTCCTCACCCAGTGATGGGAGGTCATCGCTTAGTGAATCAGTGAATTCCTCTTCTATTTGATTCCTATCATCCACTACAAATATCTCATAAACTATTCTTTTACACTCAGTCTCATGTAGTGGTTCTTCCTGTTCCTTGCTATCTAACCGTGACTCAAGGATGACGCTAGCCATTTGCAACGTTACTAGGTCGTATCCTTCATTGTCACAAAATTTTGTAGGCGTGCATTCGTTAACGCATACTTCCAAGGTGGACAATATTTGAGTCCACCCAAATGGCTCAAATAAATGTTCAGGGAAAGGTTCTGGGAGATAAGCCTCGTCTTCTACGGATCTTTCCAACGCACATTCCTCTTTTATTAAGTCTCCACAATCGGATGCTCCACACATCCAGACATGTGCTTTTGTTTGTAACCACTCAGGTATTTCTTTTCCATTCACTGTGGTGAATCAAATTCTTGCACTGGGTTTTTGCAATGTCTCTATAATTGTGATCTTTCATGTTGATTTTTGTTATTAGCTCCTCATGCCTCAGGTAAATTTGGTCGTACCCCCAATCTTGTATCATTTTGAGGTGACGCATAAAAGGTCGCCCCAAGATAATGTCAAATTTGTTCATTTTCTCGAAATCTACCACGGCAAATGTGTGATCATAGTTAATTTCACATGAAGTTACAACTATTTGGTCCAGGATTCCCAATGGTCTCTCTACATACCCATCTGCAAGTTGCAGTTTCATTCTCGTCTTTCTCAGAGCTGGACGGCCCCACTTCTCCCAGATTTTCTTTGTAGAAATCACAACTCACACCCCACTATCTAGGATAGCTATCATCTTTATATCCTGATATTCGATAGGTAAGGTTGTATTACCTTCCTCACCTTCATAGTAATCTTCGACCTTGTTTATGGGCACAGGTTGGGCTTTGGGTTGACTCTCCCGTTTGTGTTCTTCTACCGTAGGGTTTGTCTGAAGAGGAATCTTTATTCCCTTGCTCTCCAAATGTTTCCCCATGTCTTCCCATAAGTGTGGTCTGACTTTCAAGAGTTCTGGCAGGGTAATTGTGCATTTTACAGGTGTTGACAGCATCTCTTGAAGACTTTTTGAGTCAATCATTTGTGGAATAGTTCTTATCTGGGATGGGACGAACCTTATCTCCGATTTTGCCTCGTGTTCACCTATAAATGAAGGCAGGGTTTTCAAGGATTGAGCTTTGCTTTCCATCGAAACCTCCGTTCCCGCATCTCCATACAGCGATTGTATATCCCTTGGATAAAATTCATTGTCCATATTAACCTCAGGAATCGGTGCAGACTGTAACGTCGCACTCCCGTTCTTTTTATTTTTGATGGTTTCCCATAAGTATTGTGGCCACGGTTCTTCCACTTCTGGAATTGGCATTATAGTCTTTGACTTAGCATCATCAGTGGTGTTCGGCACCACTCGGTGATCCAATGGCAATCTCGTTTCAGGATTGGGTTCGTTTTCTTGTTCTGATTCATTGACCTTCAGTTTTTTTTGCTCTTTGTGAATCAGCACTTCTTGTTCTAGGGTTCTAATTGCATTAGGTTCCATCAATGTCTGGGCTGTTTCAATGAGGTGTTTACATATTTCCAAACGCTTTGTTTCCACTTCTGGTTGAGGATAAGTCAACCATCTCTGCTCTAAGGTTTGGTTTGTTTTTAGCCTTGCTTCATACGCTTCTAATAGAACATCTAAAGGCTCTAGCACTTTCTCGACCAAGACTGATCCCCCTGAGAATGCTTTCCTTGGCTTGTTATTATCCTCAGCAGTTTTACTATCTCTTTCTTGTTTCAGCTTCTCTTTCGTTTCATGTAACTCATTTTGCATGGCAATTTGGGTTTTTATCCTTTTTGTTTTCATTCTATCTCATTTCGCCTTCCAAGATTTCCTCTGGGATCTCACAGATAAACTCTCGTTTTTTGTGGGTATTGGCATCTCGACCTTTTCTTCCAATGGCTTGTTTTTCTCTACGTCCTTGGCTTGGGCTCTGGTTACCGCATTGATCTGGATCATGGGTTCGGTTTTTGATCCACTTCTTGCACTTGGTAACACCCCCACAATATTTATAGTTTTTTTTCCTTTGTTGTCCGGATTCCTTGGGCAATCTGGCAATATGTGATTCACACCACACCCGTCACAAAACCCAAAAAATTTTACTCTTTCGCCTTTGGAAGGACAATTACGCTCCTAATGATCAGTACTTCCACAGCTATAGCATAGTCCAATTGGTTGTTGATTTTGAAGAGGTGGTCCCATAGGTTGTCCCGCCCTATTAGGATATCCTCTCGGTTTGTAGTTCTGGTTTGCAATGAACATTAGCGTTCTTTCTTCCACCAAATATTGGTCCCTCAAAGGTTGTGCTACATACGTTGGTGGTGCCATACCCTCGTTATCTCCCCCCGGTTGATAGGCTTCGTCTGCGTACATCTATGGTTCAAGTTCAGTTATGTAAGGCTCAATTGGTTTCTCGTAATAAGAAATTTGAGGTGTACTGTTTGTTCCTGGTGATGCTTTGTAAGGTTGAGCATACCTAATCATGGCCCTATTTTCTTGTGGTAATGGAGGTTGTTGACCCAAGACAGGTTGAGGTCTGTCTGCTCCTGCTACCATATTCGCATTTGGCCCAACTTGATATCTTGGAGGAGGTGGCTCGGGTGGTCCTGCTGGAGAACCATACGGCCTTTCCCTCACATAGTTTTTGTTGTAAAAACACTCATCCGTGCCATGGTTTGTCCATTTTTACTCTATGGCACACCATTTCAGTACCCGTCCATTTGCAACTGGTGTTTTTGGCTGTTGTGTGCACCACAGCGTCAGGTGATCTCCACCACATATGTCACATTTCCTCATCTGAGGCTGCCTCATCCGCGGATTTGATCTCATATGTTGCTGCATTCTCTTCGTTACTTCCTCTATCATTTGGTCAGCCGCGTCGGCATCAAAGAAGCCTGAGCCTCTTTCTTGGTAGAGGGTTCACTCTTAATAGATGAAGAGCCACTGGTTACTGAATCAGTATCCTCTGACACTTCCCCATATGATTTGCAGTTATCAACAAGATATAACGCTTCCCTTGTAAGCTATTCAAATGAGCTACAAGCTTTCAAGTGAAGGTCTTTTTTCAAGATTTCGTTTCTAAGTCCTTCAATGAATCTCTCGTCCTGCAGTAATTCTCTCCCTGGGAACCTCTCGATGTATTGCTTGAATCTCAAGGATGCTTTCTTCACTTTTTATTTATCCTTTTGTTTAAAAGCATATATTTGTGATACAGTATTATGCTTTATACCCCTTTTTGAGAATTCTTCCGCGAACTCAAGCAATACATGTTCAATATTCGGACAAGTTTCAGGGTTCAAAGGTTGAAACCACGTTAAGGCCGTCCTTTCCAAGGTCAGCCCAAAAACCTACATATTGAGTATGAAAATCAGTGATCTGCTCTGCTCTTAAGACTTTCTTGAAGAGCGACACATAGGCATAGGGATCCCCTGACCCGCTATCCTTCTTTGGCATGCACTTCGCTACCTGGGATGGCCTCATCCGTCTTTGGTCTGCGAACAATCTCAATGCTCCCGTGTCTCGACTTAATCGTTCTCGTACATCATCGATGTCATGGGTTGCTCTTGTTGGCTCCCCCGCCACGAATCTACTACTAGGAGGCAAACGCGATGGTGTTGCTGCAAATGCTGGACCTACTATAGTATGTGTAGAGATAGGAACCACACTACCTCGATTCGTAGCCATTGATTCTCTAGAACGTAATGTTCCTTTGGGGCTTGGCATAGAATAATGAGGTCGACTGAAAGAATCTGCTACATGAGTCCTCTTTCCACCTGTTTCCATCGGGTCTGGCACGACAGTTGTAGGTGTCGGTCTTAGTGGGCTTGGAGTGACATAATAATGGTGGAGTGGTCCACCGAAGTACGTATATCCTTCCAACTCCTTTTTATCGATTGCTGCGTATCGTCTTCCATATTTGTCGTATGCGACAATTTTCGTTTCTGATCCCTTTGTGTAGGTGAAGACATAAAGTCTTTTCCGCTTTGTCAACTCATCGACGTAGGGCTCCTCGCATCTATAATAGAGAACTTCCTCTCCATTATTATATTTGTATAACCCCACGTAGACATTGTCTGTGTTGACTCTCAAAGTTTTGTTTTCTCGCCTTAACCTCGCATTTGGGAAGCTCGTTGTTGGAGCTTTCTCCTCAGATTCCTCATCTACTTTGGCTTTCGTGCCCGTCAATCCCTACTTGTCCACAATATTAGGATTCAGAGATACCAAGTACATGATACCTTCATCATCTAGGTACCTATCTCCGCTATAGCTCACAGGCACTAAGTCCTTGAACTCACTTGGTCTATCTTCTATTTTCACATAGTAGCGGTCCATACCATCTTTGTAGATCTTGGCACCTTGCTTGTTGTCATACTGAAACTTGATGAACAATAGCTTCATTGTGGCCAAAGGGTCTGATGGTCCTGCTGCCATGTTTTCTCTTTCGTTTAGTTTTAAATTTTCTAAGTGTTCCGTGAAATACTCGTAAGATCTCTCTGAAGAAGTATCGGAAATACTTTCCTCAGGGATCGGCTCTAACGGTCGTACTACACCTTGGTTTACACTCTCCTTCGTTGATAAAACACTTGCTTGATCCGCTAAATTTCGGTGTTGGTTGTTGATTTGTTTTCCCGATCTCAAAAACATGAAGAAAGTGGAATTACCGACTGAATCCAAACCTCTTACCTGGAGATGGAGTGATCTTCCAACTCTCGTGACTGCATGGATTGTTACTTGATCAGTCTCGGCAAATGAATACACCTGATGGCTATGAGATCACTGTATCATTCCAACTGTCAGCAGATTCAACAATTTCACAATGACTTCAACACAATTTTTCTTGCAGATTGTTGACAGTATGTCCAATTTGGGTTTTGACAACTCTCGATATCTTAAATAGTCTAGGTATATGAACAGGTCAAAAATGAGTCAGATCTGGGCCAGAGGTACACCGATCGCGATCGTACTTCTGAGCCCAAATTTGATGAAAATTTACCAACTTGTTCCTTAGGCTATTTTAAGGTTACCCACCTGATACTTTTGTATTCAGACTCCTAAAAGTCAAGCTTTTACCAGTTCTTGGTTGGAGGTGTCTGTTTTTCTGAATCTGTTAGTTTGACTTGATTTTGGTGTTTGTTTTGGGATTTGAAAGCTATTTGGGGTTGTCCTATGTATAGGCTATCCCTCTGCATGGTTTCTTCCCAATTTTGATGTGTTTTGGTCTACTGAAATTCAATTTCTATGCTAATTTAGCAGTTTTGACTTGGATTTGTATTCAGATGGTTTAGCAGGTATTTTGAGGTTTCTGGCTCTAGGTCCTTTAGACTTTTATGTTTGTATACACCTGAGGATCCCACAGATGAAATCTGGTCAAAATCTGACACTTAGGTACACCGATCGCGATCGTACTTCTGAGCCCAAATTAGACCAAATTTGGCATGCTTGTAGACACTGATGTTTTAAGACTGTCCCCCAAGTCTTTTTGCATTTGGATCACCAAAAGCCAAATTTTGCACTTTCTGGGTCTGTTAGGCTAGTTTTACCCAAGTGGCCTGATTTCCTTGATTTTTGATGTTTTTGGTTGTGGTTGCTTTAGAAAAACTTGTTTAGAATCTTATCAGGAAGGCACACAACAAATCTTGTCCAATTCTGGCACAGAGGTACACCAGTCGCGATCGTAGTACCTGGGCCAAATTTGATGAAATTTTGTATGCTCCCTCTGATAAGTGTTTCCCAGTGTTTTGTGCTACCAATTTGTGATTTGAATCAATATCAACCCTGTCTGGTCAGATTTTCTAAATTTCAAATCTTATGGCTTTTTTTTTGCCAAAGTTATGGTTTTCTGACGTCTCGACTTTAACTTTTGCCCCAAATCTGACTGGAATGTGATTTACTTATTCTACCTCTAAGTACAAAAATGAAAGAACATAAAGAAATGAATCAAACAAAACAAACAAGACGGATTTCGGGTGAAATTTTAGTACTCAATCGAATTAGAGAAATTGAAGAGCAAAAATGCTTTGAGCACTCTCACTCACAGCTCCCTAAATCTCCTAAGAGGGGATCTAGCCGGTCCACTGACTATAGACTCCACTAAGCTCTAAACCCCTGTCTAGAAGCCAAACTGAAGTGTAAAAAGGATTTTTGGATTAATCTTCTTTCAAGGAAGCTAATTGCGCACTCCGTCACTCATCACCTAAGGTGCATTCCCCGGAAACGGTGCCAATGTTTGCGGGTTGCCGCGACGGACGGGTTGCCGCGACGGACGTCCATAGCATAGCTCTCACGCATCAACATAAAATATCAATACAAGGGAAGCGACCAGGATGAGGCATGGAAATTCACTAGGGTGTCGGTCCTAATGAAGTGAACTCGAAGAGATGCGGCTACTAACTCTACAAGAAAATAGAACACACTAGAGCCAAGTAATTTGCCTATGTCCTTCTACACACCTCTACAGTCCATCACGCTTGTTTACAATGCAAATCATGTCGGATTCGCACGAAACTTGAAGGGAAGCTACATGGGACTATCAGCAGCATATCCTATCACTCTCACAGCATTCTGGAGAGGTAAAACAATCGCGATTGTTCGTCCCAAAGTCAGAAAAAACAGCGAACATGTGATCCTAATGGGTCTTTTTAGGGTCCCTAAAGCCTCTCCTAGGGTCAAAACAACATAATATACGTGTATGAGCACTCAAAATAGTGACTTAAGGTCTCAAAATCGTAGTCCAGAACCTACAGTGAATCTTGAATGATTACACTTGAATGGAAGAGCAAAGTAAGAGGAACACAATGCAATAAACGAATCTGAATTTGGATTACCATAGCCACCGTAGCAAAGATTACAAGTTGGAGCAAGAAGAAGCTCTCAAAACGTACGTTGTCTTCTCAGTTTCTCATGAAAAAGATCATGTTCAAACTTACAAAATTGACCTTTATAGTTTAGGTCTTTACAAATGGCTTGTTCAGCCAAAAAGCTCCTAAACTTCTAACTGTCTCTCTACTATACAATTTCTCCCATAAAAATAATCATAATTTCTTTTACAAGTTCTCGGCTCAGACAAGATTTTTTACAAGGGATGAGATTTTCAAAAAAATGTAGATTCCCTGAAAAATGTGACTCTTTCTCTGGAAACCACAGCTTCGTCGCTTCGTCCGCAGCTTCGTCACTTCGTCCGCCAAACAAGGGGCTGGACGTAATGTCAAGCCCATGGAAAACAAAGACAAAAATGATGCAAAGGGGAAAACCAATGTTCAAAATACTTCCCAAGTCACTTCCAACAACAACAACAATCGTTCCAAGGAGAAGGGAGTTTACAAAGGTAAAAAAAAACTCTCTCCTGAAGAGCTTGAAGCTTTTCGCAAGGACCATAAGTGTTTCAAGTGTGGGGAGCAAGGACATGGCTATCGTTCTTGCCCCAAGAAGAATACTCGCAATGAGACTCCTAGGGCTTCCACCATCAAAGCTCCAAAAGAGGATGCTCATTGCAAAGGATCATCACTTTCCTATGCTTGGGGAAAGATAAGAGAGCATGATGCCTTCATCTTGTTTGACCCTGGCTCTACTCTAAACTTCATATCAATAAAGTTGGCCGCCAAGTTGGGCATTCAAGCTTTTAAGATGGGAGATATGGTAATGGCTGACGCAGCTTTCAAGGGACAGCAAGCCTCCGTTACTCCCTTGATTGGGAAGTTGAGGCTTCATGTCCAAAGCTATGTCAACAAAGAAGACTTCTTCATCTCTTCTCTCCAACACGAGGATGCTATCCTAGGGGCACCATGGCTTGATCGCATGGCTGCCAACATGAAGTTCCCTGAAAGGATAATCTACTTCACCTAGAGGGGAAAGAACATGTATATAGATGCTAGTGAGCTATTCCACTTGTAAATCCTCTTGCTTTTGATAAGTCAATGAAGAGCTCAGTTTCTGCGTACATGAGTTTTGTCAAAGAGTCGCTAAAAGATACTAATGTTTCATCAAATGTAAATGGTAGGAATCAAGAAGAGTTAGACTTGTCTAATTTTCTAAAAGGATTCCAAGATGTGTTCATCGATGATATCCCTATGGACCTACCTCCAACACGAGGGGATGATGACCATCGCATTGAGCTCCTTCCAGGAAGCTCACCGCCTAACAAACCTCCTTATCGAGTCTCACAAGCTCAACAAGAGGAGATCATGAGGCAAGTACAGGAATTGGTAGACAAAGGGATGGTGAGGCCTAGTTCCTGTCCCTTTTGTTCTCTAGTCCTTTTAGTGCAAAAGAAAGATGGTACATACCGTATGTGTGTGGACTATCGAGCACTAAACCATATCACTATCAAAAATAGATTTCGCGTGCCTCGGGTAGAAGATCTATTTGATAAGCTACAAGGCTCTACCTACTTCAGTAGGATTGACCTTAAGAGTGGCTATCATCAAATAAGGATAGTGGATGAAGATATCTTAAATACCGCGTTTCGCACAACGTTTGGTCTTTATGAATATCTAGTCATGCCTTTTGGCTTGACTAATGCACCAGCTACATTCAATCGTCTGATGGAGAAAATATTTAGACCATATCGCAAATTCATTGGAGTGTTCTTTGATGATATCATCATCTACTCCAAGTCTTTGGAGGAACATAAGCAACATCTCCAAGTGATTTTTCAAGCATTGAGGGAGAACAAGCTTTTTCTCAAACAAAAGAAAAGCGAGTTCTTCCTTCAAGAGACTCAATACCTAGGTCATATTATCTCTCACGATGGTATCCATATGGATCCATCAAAGTTAGAGGTAATAAAATCATGGCCTAACCCAAGAAATCTACATGAGCTAAGAAGCTTTATTGGTATGTGCGCATACTATAGACGCTTCATAGCAAAATTCTCTCAAGTAGCAGGACCACTACACAACTTAACTAAGAAGAACGTTAAGTATGTATGGATTTCTAAGGAGAAAAATGCTTTTGATAAGCTCAAAGAGAAGCTTATTTCCCAACCAATCCTCGTGCTTCCGGATCTCTCAAAGGCATTTGAGGTCCAATGTGATGCTTGTGGTGATTGCCTTGGAGCAATTTTGGTTCAAGAAGGGCATGCCATAGCATATGAGAGCCGAAGGCTCAATAGTGATGAATGAGTCTTGGGCATTTATGGGAAAGAGCTATTAGCTGTTCTACATGCCCTAGACACATGGAAGCACTACCTAATGGGGACTCCATTTATCCTACAAACCGACCACCAAAGTCTCAAGTATCTCATGACGCAAACCAAGCTTTCCGACAAACAAATGAGGTGGGCAAATTTTCTTTTGCAATTTAATTTCCATATTGCTCACATAGCTAGTAAGCACAATCAAGCAGCCGATGCACTTTCACGACGACCAAAAGTTAATGCGGTGTCTATAGCTACTCACAATGATCTATCCTCTATGATAGATGAGTATGCTACCGACTCTGACTTTAGAGACATAATTTCAGCCCTTACTTTGGGGAAGAAAGAGGAACCATTCACCATTCGGGATGGTTATCTTCTCCACGGCAATAGGCTATGTGTTACCCATTCCCTTCGTAAGAATGTTATGTATGAATCCCATGCTCCTCCATATGCGGGACATAGAGGTGTTCAACCTACTCTCCGAGGAGTATAGACGTACTTCTATTGGCCTACCATGAAAGTGGACATACAAGAGTATGTTTCAAAATGTGTAGTATGCCAAAAGACCAACTATGATAGAGGGAAGCAACCTGGATTACTCCAGCCATTGCCTATCCCAAATTCACCATGGGAGAGTATATCCATGGATTTCATCTTTGGATTACCCAAGTCTATCCATGGGAATACAGTAATATGGACATTAGTCAACAGGTTTAGCAAGCAAGCACATTTTATTCCTGTCAAAAAGACTATTAAGGCACATCAAATGGAAACTCTCTTCATATCTCAGATTTTCAAGCACCATGGATTACCCACATCCATCATGTCAGATAGAGATCCTAGAATAACCAGTAATTTCTGGAAAGGTCTCTTTGAAAATCTAGGAACAAGATTGAATTTCTCTTCACCCTATCACCCACAAACGGATGGCCAAAGTGAGATATCCAATCTTACAATAATCGATCTACTCAAGACTTATGTTACCAAAGTAGATCAACGCTCACAATGGGAAAAGTACTTACCTCTTGTAGAGTATGCCTACAATAATACTATACATACTTCTACGGGAAAAGCGCCTTTTGAGATCATTGAGGGAAGACCTAAAAGTCCCTTGCTACTCAAAGTACATGGGAAGATCTTCGCCGCCGATGAGTATAGCCGTGACCTACAAGCATCTTTTCAAAAGATTAAGGAGGCTATATCCATCTCTCAACAAAGGCAAAAAGCTGCTGCTGATAAGCACAAAAGAGCCTTAATGTTCAAAGAAAATGATTGGGTCTTACTCAAGTTTCCTAAGGATCGATTAAGGCAAACAACGAGCAAAAATCCTACAGGCCATCAAAAGTATTATGCTAAACTAGCAAAAGGATACTATGGTCCTTTCCAAATCTTGAAGCCCATCAATGAAACGGCTTATCAACTCAAGTTTCCCAACCATTGTCTCATACACAATGCCTTTCATGTAAGCCTACTTAAGACCTACAAAGGAGAGCCCCCAACTGAACCAATTATTGAAGACCCTCCCGAAGTTGAAGACCAAGAAGAGATGCTACAACCTAAACCTATCCTTCGGCATGAAGATAAGGTACTACGACATGGTAAGATTATCTGACGGTATCTTATTAAGTTCAAAAATTATTCTTTTGAAGATGCTAGATGGATGCAAGGAATACAGCTTAAGGATAGTATGAACCTTGTCAATGCTTACAATGCTACATTAGAGTAAGCAAATGTACAAATTTCTTTCAAATGACTCATGTTTTTTATTGACTAGTCCTCTTTTTAATTGTGCACAAATTTAACTAGTATGCATGCTTAGAATCATGTTTATGATGACGATGTCTCTCAAACACCAAGTAGAATTGGGAGAATGAAATGGACTAAAGAGCAGACATGCCTGCAGCAGCTATGTCTCCCAAGCACCAAATGAATTAGTCATCCATCTTGGAAAGATGTAGTAGGGTAAAAAGGGATCCTCTATCCGCTAAAGTTAAATTGACTAATGACTAAGGCTTTATCTCTTCTACCTCATAGTCGAGGATGACTATGATTTCAAGAAAGAGGTAATGTCATAAAATCTAATATCTAATATCTAACCAACCCAAATGATTTTCTCATATTAAATTGATCACTTAATGTGGGAGAATAAACGGGAACAAGTGTTAAGATATAGACATGTGCTTATAGATCTATCTCAACACGGGGCCAATGGTAAAGGGACCCAAATGAGAGATATTCTATCAAAGAGCAAGGCTAAAAAATGGAGCATAAGACCTTAGGGTTAGCTTCATTGGAGACCTCCAATAATGTGTGTTAAAGTCCTTTGACCTTAGCTAAGCTAGTCCTGAGCTTGAGGCGCGGGAACCCGACCCAGTCCGAGGTGCTTGTCCTACTTGTCATGCTTGATGACTAAGGTGCTTGAGGTGCTTGATTATTGAGGTGCTTGAGATTCTTGAGGTGCTTAATGATTCAGATTCTTGAGGTGCTTGACATGCTTGAGATGCTAGGGTTGCACTTGAGGTGAGAACACAGCCCAAGCTTAAAGTGCTTAAGAGCCAAGCTTGTGGTGGAAACTGGGCCTATGCATGAGGGGCTTGAGCTGTCAAAAAGTCAAATATTCAATCCCTACAAGGAGGGTGCGAGCCCTACATGAGGGGGGATGAGAGAGAACACCCACACACTCACACAAGGCATGCATGGTACAAAGAAAGTAAAAGGGACACTTGTCAAGTTCCTCCTCATGTTGCCCTCATGGTGTGCCTGAAGCCTATTGGTTGGCCACCCAAGGGGTCCAATAATAGTTTAGGAGATTTAATTAATTGATTTAACATTTATCTAGCCCTCTCTCTCAAAGGGGAAAGGGGGACACTTGTCTCAAGGCTACCCTTGCTGCTTGTAATGCCTCCTGCTTATGATTGGCTAGGCCTAGAGGGGTCCAATGAGGTTCAAGCATGAGATACAAGGGGGGGTCCACCCAAGCAAGCTAAGGGGTTTCTTAGGGGGTATACTCACCCGCACACACTCACAAACACTCTCATTGTGTGCTATGCAAAGTGCAAGAGCTCCCTCTCCTTTTCCAAGCAAGTAGAGGTTGAGAGCCTACACCAACACTCTTGGATATGGAGTGCAAATCCAACCAAGATCCATGCTTCAATTCTTGAGCTTTCCATCTCCTTCTTCTTCATTACTATGCTATTATGTATGCTAGCAACAAGAGTTATGATAAGTGAGGAACTAATTCTTTCTCCTACGAAATGTTTCTTCTCCCTCTTCCCTACCCTCATTCCCTGCTAGCTCTCTCCACCTTCGAAGGTGTTTGAGGTCTTGGGACTGAGGCTTGGGATAGTTAAAGCTTTCTTCAAGTTTAAGTTATGTTTGTGATGCATGAAGCTTTCCATCTTCATTGCATCACCTAGGTCACAAGGAACACAAAGATTGTATCGTAACAAGTCTCTCTTAACGGGAGAAATCATAATACAAATGCCTATTGGAGGGGGGACCGGCTCCACATAAATCCGGTCCTCAACAGTTGTCATGTTCTCTAAATTCTCTCTCTTGCAAAAGTATTGTTCATGCCAAGTTAACTAATTTCTATGATAATGTTGTTATCTTCAATTATGTTCACCCGCTATGCTCACAAAGTCATTTCTCAAAAGTACTCTCATTAATTTCCGCTACTCTCAAATTAAATAGGCCAATTCCATTACAATATCATGCCATTTTTGGACATAAATAGAAATTAGGAAACAGCCTGAGTAACATGCATTACTAAATCATGGCTGAAATGCAATTACACAAAAAAAATTGAAAACTAATAGTGCACATAACCTTCATCCTCTTCCATACAGAAGATTCCCATAGGTTTCTCCTCTTTCCATGAAGATACGAGTAGTTACAACTTTTAGGTTCCTAAAAACTACCCAATATCCAAAAATGGGAATTAAGGTATAGACTTGAGTGTCTACATTAAAGTAATGTCCATAGCCTAAGAAAGTATGCCCAAAATACCGTTTAACACCTAGCATGTGTGCCTCTCCTATCCCAATATATTGAAGAAGTGTGGAGAGGCTACTAAATGTTGGATGGAACAAGCTCGCAAAATTTTATGGGTACAAGTAGCCATCCACCCTATGCTAAGAATCATTTCCACCCAAACAACCTAGGAGGCATGCCTCTCCTCTCCCAACATATTGAAGAAATGTGGAGAAGCTACATTTATGTTGGATGGAAGAGACTCGCGCCATCGTACATATAGATACAAATGGTCATCCACTTAAAGGTCCATAGCAGTGTCACCAACAACATGATGATCTTGTGAAAATTGTTGAAACTAGAGTTGCAAAGACACACACACACATCTTGGAGAAGATGAAGAAGCCACACAACAAAGAGTGTATTGCTTAGTGTGCAAATAGAAAAATAAGTTATCCCGATAGTGATGTGCATATATACAATTCACAGGGGAAAAATGTCATAAAATCTAATATGTAACTAACCCAGATGATTTTCTCTTATTAAATTGATCATTTAATATCAGAGAATAAACCGCAACAAGAATTAGAATAGAGACATGTGCTTTTAGATTTATAGCTGGTGTCGTGCCACTCCGCTTCCATGATGGGAAAAAGAGCAAAGAAATGAAAGCTAAACTTCTTTGAAGCCTACACATTTATTGAACAATTATCAAGGCTTGTTAACAGGCCAAGTTTAATGCTAAATATATGACAGATCCGGCTTTTAGGGGCCACAACTTATGTTTTTAATGATAAAAGTGGGTATATCTAAAGTAATAAGAAATGGGAGTTTATGGAATGCAACTGTAGTACTTGAAGTGCTCTATGAGCATGTCATTACAGCTCGCCAATTGGAGCTATGGTGCAGTAGTTATGTTAGTTTGAAGTTTGAGTTGATTGCAGATCTGTGCCAAATTGGATAATTGTGGATGGGGGATCAGGGACAAAGTGAATGCATGGGCCTAAAGTGCTCATCTTGTGGAGCACGTTGGTCTTTTCAGATCGAAAACTAGAGCTCTTGTTGCCAAGATATTGGAAGTTTAAGTTTCCTTCGGGACCAGATCCGTACCAGTTTGGTCGCCTCAGTGAGTGTGCAAGCTGGGAGTTTTTGGCTTTTGACCGTGTTCTAGAATGTGGTGCACTTAATAGGGAAATAATCGGTCAAGGAGCATCGCCCAAAATGTGATCTCCTGCAATGCATTGATAGAGGGGTATACTTCTACCAGCACTACGATAGTCTACATGTATGCCACATGTGGTGTACTTCATAAAGCACAAAAAGTGCTTGAAGAGCTTCGTGTCTAGAATGTCGTCTCTTGAAATGTTTGCAGGATATACCCGACAGAGGGAGGGCCAGGAAGTTGTCTATTTTCAGCAAATGCAAAGAGAGGACAACTTTTCAAATGCAATCACGTACGCTTGTATCTTGAAGGCAAGTGGCACCGTGTAAGATCAAATGGGCAACATATTTCACGATTATATTTTTGGCCAAGGGCTGATGCAGATAAATGTGAGCTATGCCATGCCTTGGTTAATTTGCATGTCAAATGTGGTGCCCTTATGAATCAAAGGGCCAAAAGGCCACCTGAACTTAAGCCAACGATAAGTGGCGGCCCAAGGCCAAAGTCAAATGGCCACCCTAAATAAATAGGGGTGTGAACCAAATGGGGTGAGGAGAGCCCATGGAGGTGCAGGCAACAAGGGAGGCGCAAAGAGGCAAGGGGAATCTCACGCCGGCCAGAGGAGGCATCGGATGATGCTGAGCAAGGAAAAGAATGTGCCCACCAGGTATAGGTGCTCGCATTCCGGTAGCTTTTGACCACCCAACATCCAACGGGTTCCCTGTCATCAAGTTACTTCCCACCTAGCAACGATGGCACCCTCGTTGCTTAGGGGGAAGGGACAATTAAAAAAGAGGGGACATTAGGGGTGGAGGAAGGAAGATAACAATCGGGGGGGTAAGGTACGAAGGGAAGAAGAAGCGTAGCTCAGGGAGTCGGAGCTTGGCAAGGAAGGGAAGGAGTAGAAGTGGAGGAAAGGGAGCTCTGAGAGTTGGAGCTCGGCAAGGGAGGGAGGTGGAGAAGAGCCTATGGATATAGCATGAAGAAGGAGGTAATAGAGTGGCTTGGTGGGCAAGGGAAAGAAGAGGGGAAAGCCCATGGCTCTCTCACTCTCTCTTGACCAATGAATGCAAGAGATAATGCTCTCTCTCTCTCTCTCTCTCTCTCTCTCTCTCTCTCTCTCTCTCTCTCTCTCTCTCTCTCTCTCTCTTTGTGTGTGAATGCCATGAAGTAGGGTAATAAGGCTCGAAGGCTCTCTTTGGAGAGCATAAGAAGGTTAAGAAGGGCACCGCAAGGGCCCGAGGGGTTCACTCTATATACAAAATGGGATGCCACCTACGAGCGGACAACTTTGATAAAACCCCTATATACGACTCATATTAGGGAATATGACCCACTTTTCTACTCTTATACAAAAATCAATGAGGAAAAATTTCATACCCCTATCTTACATATAAAATTTAGGTCTCACATGATTTAACTAAGTAAAACTAGTCAAAGAGTGTGTAGCATAGTGACTGGCAACATACTCAGGAGCCACTTCTATTGATAACTAGATGTACCCTCAATGTGTCTTAGTTTGAATTTCAAACTATCTGCCCGATCAGCTTCCACTCTATCTACTCGTTCCAAATTTTGACACATCCAAAGCTGGTGTAAATCAACCCTTGACTTGTTCCGAATCAGCCCTTATCTATGACCGGATTGATGCAAACTTTGATGTATGACTTGATAAAAAACTTTCCCAAAATTCATTCGAGTTCTAGTGCACACCGGTTCAGTCAATTGTTACAAGTGATCGATCCAAATCAGTTCCCCCCGTCCCCTCCCCCCCCCCCCCCCCCCCCCCCTAAATATGATACCCCCCTCCCTTATTTTTAAGCTCGGGAGATAAATTATTGGGGGCCTGCCCCTAACTTATACGCTTATGTAACTTGTAAAAAAAAACCATCCCCTTCACTTACATGGTGCAGTAAGTTTTCCATAGTGAATCCCCCGGGCGCAAGGGCGGACCGAGCCAATCTCTTTTGCTCTCTCGACTAGGCAAGGAGGATTAGAGGAGAAGCACAAGGGGTATGAGGCAAAGGGGAAGGGATTCAAAGGAGAGGGTTTAAGTATGCAGAGGGAAACTAGGGCAATAAAGCTCTCTCTCTCTCTCTCTCTCTCTCTCTCTCTCTCTCTCTCTCTCTCTCTCTCTCTCTCTCTCTCTCTCTCTCTCTCTCTCTCTCTCTCGGCTTATTGGGAGCTTCAAGGATAGCAAGGGAAAGGAGATCAGAAGAGTCGAGGGAAACAAGCGGAGAATTTTGAGCCTCATATATCCTTATAGACAATTTTAAGCTCTAATGGCAGGCATAAGTGGAAAATTTGCAGTCTTGGTCAAATTTGAGAGCATTAAACTCTCTTAACTCTCTCTGTGCCATTAATGGAAAATATTTGTAACCGAATTCCACTTTGACTAATTATTAGCAGTTTAAAGAATTCAAATTGTCAATTTTAAGCATTTAAGGTGTCATTAGAGTCTTTTACTTTGTGTCGTGCATCTTGCCTCTCTTATTTCCCACAATGACTAGCCAGGTGCTGACCCGGCTCACCTCGCAAAACCATTATCCCCGACATCTTTGGTGAACCTGATGTGAAACTGAGCCGAGGTGGGAAAATTTTGTAGAGAAATATGACTATACCGTAAGAGGTGGCGATGTAGTAGATGATGCAGCAATTTGCTGCCTACATGCAACACAGCAGCAGACTTCACAACAATAATTTAATTTGCATGAGCGGATACAAAAAGCTCGACAAGCAGTAACAAAAAAATTGCAGTGGTTCGAAGGTCGAGATGTTTCAAAATTTTGCCAAGTTTATGAGCAATCCATGGAGGATAATGGGATTGATTATCATGAAGAAGTTGAAGGTTTTCACTTGATTGTAGTGCCAAAGCTTAGGGCTAGAATTGGGGAGATACAGGCTACACAAGGACCAAACTGGCAGAATTTTAAAAAGGCATTATAGGAGGAGTATTTTCTTGAAGATTCTCAAAGGGTAACTAAGCAAAGTTTTATGAAGTGGATCCAGCAAAAAAACAAGGATTTATTAGCATGAGAATTGCTATGAGAATTTGAAAAGAAATTCGAGCAGCTATCTAGAGGAGAGCAACAGTCATTTAAATAGAACGGGTAGAGTTATTTGTTCAAGTTGCTGACCCACGATTTTGAAAGAGCTTAATGCAGCTACTTGAGGATTCAACCGGTGAATTGGGCTTAACATCCGATTGGAAGCTAGTTTATGAAGCAATTAACATGATTGTAAGCGCCATATGAGGGTGGATAAGCTGATTTTGGTTGATCCCATGGAGACGACAGATGAAGAAAAGAAGGAAAAGTTAGCTTTTGGGAAACAAAAATTAGAGGAGCTAGATCTTGACGAGCTGATCAAAAGTATACAAGAATTAAATCTAAATTTGAAAGCAATTAAGCTTGAAGGGGTAAGCACCAAGGGTTCCACTTCAGAGCCCAAGAAATGACCTCCACACAAGGATAGGGATGACCACTACATGTGGTGTGATAGTAAAGATCATGAATGCAAAGACTGTGAAGATTTTGATGAAGCTTATAAGAAAAATGGGGTCTTGTGGAAAGACAAGAAGATTCATCTCAAAGCAACAGGTGAGATGCTCTTCTTGAAATGTGGGAGGGGTGGTAGGAAGAAGTTAGCGGAGGAAATACAACATAATGTTGCTATGGTAGAAGAAGCTACATATGGGTTGTAGGTATACAATAATGCAGATGATGAAGGTGCAAGAACTATAGGTGATTTTTGGCCTTGTGCTTTGAAGACTGCAAAAGTAGGAAAGGTGACTCATGGAAAATTATGTCAGGTTGGGAATTGCATTAGGGAAACTACAGGATGGGAAAATCCAATAGATTCACTTTTAGTATATGCATTTATTGCGAGGGTTCAAGCTAATGAATCCATAGTAGAAGAGAAGCACAAAAGAAATGAAGATATTGTAGGAACATCAAAAAGAGAAGCCAGAACTAGCACTAAGCAAGATGAGGGGCATGTTTCTAAACCTGCTCCAGAAGTGGTAATGGAAGAGGCATCAAAATATAAGAAGTAAGGTAAGCCCAAGGGACCTTCTTATAAGCTGAAATTTGACATTGAATTGGCTACAAATCTAAAGATAGTTTTTGAAGAGCACATTCTCAATAGCAAGGTGGAGCTCACGTTGGGTGACATCTTGGTAATTTCCAAGCATGAGTTTCATGAGGAGATTATTGACATCATTAAACGGAAATGACAGATACCAAGTGAGCAAGAACTTGATGCGGTTAAAAGCCAAATGATCCATCACATTGAGCCAATTTTGGATGCTTATAAAGAGGCATTTGAAGATGAAAAGTCAAAGGATGTGGTGGTTTCAAATCCAACTATATCTGAGGTAAGACATGTTCATTTTAATGATCATGGAGATGAGGAAATTGTGCCTAGGAGTCACTTTTCTAGGACTCATTCGGCTAGAGCAACGACAGAAACCATTGTGAAGCTTGGGGACATTGAAGAGCCAATTTTAGCACTTGTGGACCATGGGTCAGAAATCAATCTTATGGCAAAGATCTTGCAAAAAGAAAGGAAAATGGCCTATTGATGTTGATCATGGTTGGAGGATTTGAGCTGCCAATATGCTTCCAGGGGGATGTTTGTGATGGACAAAACTTTTTTATATTGAATCACTCGTCCTATCCACTCATACTGGGACAACCCTACATTATGGTTGTGTGCATGGAAACAAAGGTGTTAGATGATGGCTTGGCCTATGCAAGGATCCGGAGTAGGGATAGTAAAAGGGTTGTTAAATTTTTAATTGTGTGTAGATCATGCCGGAAACAAAGATAGCCTACGTGATCATCCATTACCAAAGATACGCAAAGAGCTCAAAGAACACAGGTTTTCACAGGATTTTCTCAGGGTGCCACTATAAAGCGGGACTATGGTGGTATAAAGGTGGGAAAGATCTCTCAAAGAGAGACTTTCTCTTTGGAATTTTTGGGGTTAACATCTGAGGGTTTGGTGTCATACTGGAAGTTTAATGAGCTACCTAAATGGAAAAAAAATATGTGTCAAGTATTCAAAGTGAATTACAAGGATGTGATGTGCTTGAACCAGATGATGTGATTTCAGTAATCTTTGAAGAGGTCTATTATTTGGATACTATGTCATAGCTAGAGGAGATCATGCAATACAGGTTACAAAGTGGAACTGACATAGTTAAAGTGCATTTAATGGACATGTATGAAGAACAAGATTTATATGAATCACTTACACATATTAAGGAGGATTTGGGTGAATCACTTGAAGTCCACGTAGAGACAAAATATAAATCTATTGCAAAGAAGGTGAGGCTAGTGGCTACACCTTTGCCACCAGAAGGAAGTGATGGAGTAATGGAGAAAGCTTCTCGCCAGCCTATATTGAGAGATCCAAAGAACATTGGGCATAAGTTCACTAAAGAGACATTGAAGAAATTGAAGATTGGAGAGGAGGATTTCCTTACTGAAGAGGAGATCAAATGCTTTCAAGAGATGCTTGGAAAACATGGTAAAGCCTTTGCTTTTGAGCCAGGTGAGATTGTATTTGCAGATCCAAATGTTGTTTCTCCAATGGTTATATTTATTGTAGTTCATATGCCATGCAGTTTACACCCTATTCCAGTAACCAAAGCTCATTGATTTGTTAAATGAGAAGATAAGGATGGGCATATTGGAACCATCATGTGGACCATAATCTAATTGGTTGTTTACTGCTTCAAAGAAAAATAGTACCCTAAGGTTCATTCACGATATGCAACCAATCAATAAGGTAACAATCCACAATGTGGGTACAGGTCCAATAGTGGACGAGTTTGCAGAAGCCTTTGCACGAAAATCCATATACTTATGGGTGATCTTTACTCAGGATATGATCAGTTTTAGCTTGCTTTGGAGAGTAGGGATCTTACTACAATTCATACACCTCTTGGTTGGTAACGATGTGCACTCTACCACCACAGGGTGCTACTAACTCTGTAGCTCATATGATGAATGGTATGAATAAGGTGCTAAAGGATTTTATTCCTCATGTTACTATGCCTTTCATCGATGATCTTCCGATCAAGGGATGTGAACACTTAGGGTTCAAAGATGAGGTAGAAGATCAAAGGGGGTGCCGATAGTTTTTTTCCCAACATATTTTTTACTGTGATGCCATTTTATCTAGGCTTGAAGAACTTAACTTGACACTTTTAGGGCCAAAATCCATTTTGGTGCTAAAGACATTTTAATTATGGGGCATATGTGTGGCCCAGATGGAAGACGACCAAGTCCGCCGGCTAAAGTTGAAGCTATATAGAAGATGAAAGAAATATGCACATCGGTCACTGAGGTTCGGAGGTTTTTGGGTGCATGTGTATTTTATTGTATTTGGTTTTCGCACTTTGCTCATTTTGCAGAGGTGTTTTATCAATTGCTAAGGAAGGGTAAAACATTTGTATGGGAAGAAGATCATACAATGGCCATCAAAAAATTGAAAGCAATGCTTCTAGAGGCTCCTACCTTGAGAAAGGTTGACTATAAGTGTGGAAGGCCAATGATTTTAACCGTTGACACTAGTCCGACAGGTATCAAGTGGGCTATAGGTCAAGATGATGAAGATGGTCACGGGTATGTGGTCCAATTTAGAGCAAAAGTGCTTAATTCTCCTCAAAGAGATTACACTTAGGTTAAGAGAGAACTTTAGGGTGTTGATATTGTCCTGAGGTCTGACAAAGAATATTTCCTTGGTGCTTCAGTTGTGGTAGAGACAAATTGTTTGCCATTGATAGGGATGATTGCAAATTGCACTACTCCGGGCATTGCAATGTTGCAATGGATAACCTTTATTAAGTCTCTTACTCCAGAGTTTTGTCACATTGCACGCAGAGATAACCCTGTAGCGGATATGTTGTCAAGGGCCAGAATCGAAGATGAAGAGGAGATGCTTACCACTAGAGAAGATGTGGGCTTAAAGTTCTACACCTCTTCTCATTTACATGCAAGCTCTGGTACTCATGCTCGTGTTTTTGAAGTCTTTTTTGAAGAGATATATGATGGAGAATGGCTTTTGATAGGCCGTTACGTGAGTACTCTTACCAGGCAAGAGGGATGGAGTGATCAAGAGTATTCAAGAGAATCAGGAAAAAGGCTTATAGCTATTTTCTAAAGGATGGTCATCTGTGGAAGCAACCAAAGTGTTCAAGAGGAGTACCACAATGGGTTGTTTGTGATAAAGCAACTCAATGGCAAGTGATTAAAGAGTTTCATGAAAGACCATATTAGGTAAAGTGGGAAAATCCCAATTCCCAGGTTGGACAACTTTCAATATATCATGTATAAAATATAGAGATTTTGTCAAAAATTTGAGTTTTCTTAAGGTCTCATTCCACTTTATGCACATACAATGCACAATGAAAACAACTAAAATATCATGGTTTCAATCAATTGGATTATTAGGAGAGGAGTATATTGCATCCATTATCATTGTCTATGTTCTACTGTCCTACCTACAACTTATCTCAACATGGAGAGCTTGGTTTCTAGGTCCACCACTTGTCCAAGTTAATGTAAAAGTGACTCAAGGTTCACAACTTGTGAAAGCAAGGATCCATTGAGGAATACAATCCACTTGGCTATTTTTCCTTAATTTATTGCATGTGACATTTAAGCAAGGTCCACTTCTAATCTATAACTTCTTAATTTGAGGCATGGGGCATACATAAAATATGTAGCATATGCTCTATTACCTCATAGGAAGGTTGGTTTCAAGGTGCACTTATCCATGCTAGCCTATCTTGGAGAAATGATGGAGCTTGCTTCTCTCCTTGTTTCAATGGAGACTAGCTTGAACAAGTGGTGGACCTTTGCTTCTCTCTATGTTTCAATAGAGTTAGCTTGGACAAGTAGTGATCTTGGAACAAAACCCCCATGTAAAACATATCATGGGCATTCCAAGTGATTAGAAAGATTACCATTTAAGATATAACCTTATAGGTTGGACAACTAGATCTTGGCTTGGAGAAATGGTGGACCTTTGATTCTCTCCATGTTTCAATGGAGTCTATCTTGGAGAAATGGTGGAGCTTGCTTCTGTCCATGTTTCAATGGAGCTTAGCTTGAACAGTTGGTGGACCTTTGCTTCTCTCTATGTTTCAATAGAGTTAGCTTAGACACGTGGTGGATCTTCAAAATAAACCAACTACTATCAATGTTGCCTAGCTTGGACAAGTGGTGGAGTGTTTCTCTACTCCATGTTTCAATGGATCTTAGCTTGGACAAGTGTTGGACCTTAAAACAAAAACCCCATGTACAACATAGAATGGATTTTCTAGATTTCAATGGAGTCTAGCTTTAACAAATGGTGGAGCTTGTCTTCATCCATGTTTCAATGAAACTAGCTTGGACAAGTGGTGGACCTTGTAACAAACCCCCCCATATACAACATATCATTGGTTTTCTAAGTGATGGGAAGGAATACCATTCAAGATATAAACTTATAGCTTGGATAAGTAGTTGACTTTAAAACCAAATTCATCATAATACAATGAAATACAGGTCAGCCAATTCCTAAATCTTGAGACCAAACCTCCCATGCTATTAGAGATAATATATTGGATAAGTGGTGGACCTTCTATTATTTTCCCATGCCTAGTTTAGACAACCGGTACACTTCGCAGCTATAAAGGTTGGACGAGTTGTGGAGCCTTGTTTCTATCCATGTTTTAATGGATCCTAGCTTGGACAAGTGGTGGACCTTGGAAAAAAGCTTCCATGTACAACATATATGAGGTTTTCCATGTTTTAATGGAACCTATCTTGGACAAATGGTGAAGCTTTCTTCTCTCCATGTTGATTTTGGAACTACCTTAGACAAGTGGTGGAGCTTTTCTTTTCTACTCTTTATAATACAATGAAGTATATGTTGGTTACATGGTGAATCTTAAGACCAAACCTCCCATTTTACTAGAGATGATAGGTTGGACAAGTGGATCAACCTTCTATCATTTCTCCATGACTATATTGGACAATTAGTAGACATAACATCTCTCTATGTTGTCTAGAGATGAGCTTGGACAAGTGATGGACCCTGCTTCTCTCTTCCCTTGGTTTACTAGTTTGAAGACTCAGTATATATACTTTCTTAGATCTAGCTTGAACAAGTGGTGGACCTTGCATCCACAATCTTAATTCAGTACAAAAAAGTATATGAAAAAATAACATAGGAATCTTGGTTTGAAGGTCAAGCAATTAGGTTCCAAATGCACATAATAATATATTTTCCACCCATATTAAAAGAAAGTTAAATATGTTATTACCAAATTGACAAAGGTAACGTCTGAGAATTATATCTTTCCATCTTTTCAGATCTAAATCTTCATCAAGGCGACATGCATGTATACATCAACTTTCAAGCCATTCAAGAATACATGCACTTAGATTCCATAGTTTTGTTTTCAAAGTCTTTTAGGTTCTAAAACTCTTTCACATAAAGTATGTAATGACAAAATTCTTGAATCAAACATTTGTGCCCAAGAAAAAGATCCCTCTCACATATTTAAAGTCCATGAATTCTCTGATCCACACTTACAAGTTTTATTTTGACATCAAACATCAATTCTTTCATAGTTCCAAATAAATGCAACCTCGATATGAATTGACAAAAAATGAATTTCTTTTACTATATGACCCAACATAGGCCCCAATCAAATAAAAAATGAGTCCCCAAAAATTTGGGTGCACTCTAGCAATACATCAGAGTCCCCTTACAATAGGATGCACTCCAATAGTACATTGAAGTCCCCTTAGAGTAGGGTGCACTCCATTCAAGTGTTCATAAAATTGACACACCTTAAAAAAAAAAAAAAAAAAGACTATATCAAATTATACAAATGTTGAAAGATACACACTAGAATAAAAAAAGCATCTTATAGCCATATTTATTCAATGCTTTCGTGTTGACAAGTACACACCAAGGACATAATTTGTCTCAGAATCACTATACTGATTTACAATTGTGTTGTATGTATAGACTCTCTTATCTCTTGCATACAACCATCCTACCAACCATGGAATTATGGTTCTCTACAAGAAGTTTTGAAGTTGCTCGGAAGTTTGCCTCCACATCTTTGGAAATATAAGATATGTCCCTGGCATGTTCCACATCACCCTATATGGAGTGTCATAAAAAATTAAGGTATTGTTTGCATCCAAATCCTCAAATATCTTCCAAATATCACTCAGATTTTTGTGATAAACCCTTGTAAATCCTAACATGATATTTGGATTTTGGCAATTTTTGTTACTCATAAACACCTTGAACTTGGTATACTGCTCAGGAAAACATTTTTGTGTGATGCATTGCACCCTTGTTAAGTTATAGCAACTCCATATCCATAGCTCAAAGTATTCAGCACAAGAATCCAAAAAACTTTGTGCGTCTGGTCGCACCACATGATAAACTTCATCTTTGTCCTCCACAAGTCGCATGTGTTGAGCCCAAGATGGCATAGAATCTCCATGTTTCATTTCAACTGTCTTGAGAAGTAACCCCTCTAGGTCCAAGATAAGTACTCTTTTGATGTCCTTGAAAGCAAGTGGTAGGTGATAAGGAGGTGATTCATTCCTTAGACAAGGTCTTGGAGGAGGTTGGATGGGTAATTCAATAGTTTTCTTCAATTTATGCCAGCATATAGCCAATCCATTTTTCTGTAATGGTTCTGAAATTAAAGAACAAGAACACTTAATGCAAACACAACAATAGACATGAGTTTTACATTGTCTACCCTAAGGTTTTATTAGATACCAAAATCCATCTATGATCTACTCATTAATAGAAATAAAATCAAATTAAAATCCTGACTCTTTTTTATGCTACACTCTCTCTTAGTCTCAATACCATGGACTTCAACTAGACTTAAGTCAACTAATAACTACTACTTGTTGTTAAAGGTATGCTTGAAGTGTATAAGGCTTAACCAATGCTCTAGTGTAGAATGGGTATTTAGGTCTCAAGGTCTACCACTTATCCAAGCAAAGATCCATTTAGATATGGAAACCCAATTTTTCTTAATATAATGATATAGAGTGGACAAGTGGTGAATCCTGAGACCAAGCCACTCATGCTACTAGGGATAATAGGTTGGACAAGTGGTGGACCTTGAATGTAAACCCCCCATGTACAAAGTATCAGGGGTTTTGGGTATTTCAATGGACTCTAGCATCTTGGAAACATGGTGGAGCTTACTTCTCTCCATGTTTCAATGGAGTCTATCTTGGATAAATGGTGGAGCATCATTCTCTCCATGTTTCAATGGAGCCTATCTTGGACAAGTGGTGCACGTTTGTTTCTCTCTATGTTTGAACAGATTTAGCTTGGACAAGTGGTGGACCTTGGAACAAAATCCCCATGTAAAACATATCATGGACATTACAAGTGGTGAGAAAAAATACCATTCAATATATAACCTTATAGGTTGGAAAAGTGGTGGACCTTAACACCCAATTATTATTAATATAATGACATAGAGTGGACAAGTGGTGAATCTTGCGACCAAACCTACTAGGAAAAGTACGTTGGACAAGTGGTGGACCTTGAATGCAAACCCCCCATGTACAAAATATTACTCATGCTACTAGGAATAATTTGGTATTAAGGTCCATGTTTCAATGGAGCCTAGCTTGGAAAAGTGGTGGACCTTTGTTTCTCTCTATGTTTCAATAGAATTTGCTTGGACAAGTGGTGAACCTTGGAACAAAACCCCCATGTAAAGCATGTCATGGGCATTACAAGTGGTGAGAAAAAATACCATTCAAGGTATAACCTTATAGGCTGGACAAGTGGTGGACCTTAGCACCCAATTCCTCTTATTATAATGACATATAGTGGAAAAGTGGTGAATTGTGAGACCAAACCTACTAGGCATAATAGGTTGGAGAAATGGTTGACCTTGAATGTAAATCACCCATGTACAAAATATCATGGGTTTTGCGTATTTCAATGGAGCCTAGCATCTTGGAGACATGGTGGAACTTACTTCTCTCCATGTTTTAATGGAGCCTATCTAGGAGAAATGGTGGAGGTTCCTTCTCTCCATGTTTCAATGGAGCCTAGCTTGGACAAGTCGTGGTCCTTTGTTTCTCTCTATGTTTGAATATGGTTAGCTTGGACAAGTGGTGGATCTTGGAATGAAACTCCCATGTAAAACATATCATGGGCATTTCAAGTGGCGAGAAAGGATACCATTTAAGATATAACCTTATAGGTTGGACAAGTGGTGGACCTTAACACAATATAATGACATAGAGTGTACAAGTGGTGAATCTTGAAACCAAACCACTCATGCTACTAGGGATAATAGGTTAAACAAGTGGTGGGCCTTGAAATAAAACCCCCTAGAGTGTTTCAATGGAGCCTAGCTTGGAAACATGGTAAAGCTTGCTTCTCTCCATGTTTCAATGCAGCCTATCTTGGATAAATGGTGCAGCATCATTCTCTCCATGTTTCAATGGAGCCTAGCTTGGACAAGTGGTGGACCTTGGAACAAAAACCCCATGTAAAACATATCATGGGCATTACAAGTGGTGATAAAAAATACCATTCAATATATAACCTTATAGGTTGGACAAGTGGTGGACCTTAACACCCAATTATTCTTAATATAATGACATAGAGTGGATAAGTGGTGAAATTGGGACCAAACCTACTAGGGAAATAGGTTGGACAAGTGGTGGACCTTGAATGTAAACGCCCCATGTACAAAATATCACTCATGCTACTAGAAATAATTTGGTATTAAGGTCCATGTTTCAATGCATCCTAGCTTGGAAAAGTGGTGGACCTTTGTTTCTCTCTATGTTTCAATAGATTTATCTTGGACAAGTGGTGTACCTTGGAACAAAACCCCCATGTAAATCATGTCATGGGCATTACAAGTGGTGAGAAAAAATACCATTCAAGCTATAACATTATAGGTTGGACAAGTGGTGGACCTTAACACCTAATTCCTCTTAATATAATGACATAGAGTGGACAAGTGGTGAATCATGAGACCAAACATACTAGAGATAATAGGTTGGACAAGTGGTGAACCTTGAATGTAAACCCCCCATGTACAAAAAATTATGGGTATTGGGTATTTCAATGGAGCCTAGCAACTTGGAGACATGGTGGAGCTTATTTCTCTCCATGTTTCAATGGAGCCTATCTAGGAGAAACAGTGGAGGTTCCTTCTCTCCATGTTTCAATGAGACTAGCTTGGACAAGTGGTGGACCTTTCTTTCTCTATATGTTTTAATAGAGTTAGCTTGGACAAGTGGTGGACCTTGGAATGAAACCCCCATGTAAAACATATCATGGGCATTTCAAGTGGTGAGAAAGGATACTATTTAAAATATAACCTTATAGGCTGGACAAGTGGTGGACCTTAACACATATTTCTTCTTAATATAATGATATAGAGTGTACAAGTGGTGAATCTTGAGACCAAACCACTCTTGCTACTAGGGATAATAGGTTGGACAAGTGGTGGACCTTAAATGTAAACCCCTCATGTACAAAATTATGGGTTTAGGGTATTTCAATGGAGCCTAGCTTGGAGACATGGTGGAGATTGCTTCTCTCAATGTTTCAATGGAACCTATCTTGAAGAAATGGTGGATCATCCTTCTCTCCATGTTTCAATGGAGCCTATCTTGGACAAGTGGTGGACCTTTGCTTCTCTCTATGTTTTAATGGAGTTAGCTTGGACAAGTGGTGGGTCTTGGAACAAAACCCCTTTGTAAAACATAGCATGGACATTACAAGTGATGAGGAAAAATATCATTCAAGATATAACCTTATAGGTTGGAAAAGTGGTGATGGACCTTGACAAGTGGTGAAGGATACCATTTAAGATATACCCTTATAGGTTGGACAAGTGGTGGACCTTAACACCCAGTTATTCTTAATATAATGACATAGAGTGGATAAGTGGTGAATCTTAAGACCAAATCACTCATGCTACTAGGTATAATACGTTAGAGAAGTGGTAGACCTTGAATGTAAACACCCCATGTACAAAATATCATGGTTTTAGGGTGTTTCAATGGAGCCTAGAATCTCGGAGACATGGTAGATCTTGATTCTTTCCATGTTTGAATGGCACCTATCTTGGAAAAATGATGGACGTTACTTCTCTCCATACTTCAACGGAGCCTAGCTTTGCAAGTGGTGAACCTTTGCTTCTCTCTATGTTTGAATAGAGTTAGCTTGGACAAGTGGTGGACCTTTGCTTCTCTCTATGTTTGAATAGAGTTAGCTTGGACAAGTGGTGGACCTTGGAATGAAACCCCCGTGTAAAACATATCATGGGCATTTCAAGTGGTGAGAAAGGATACCATTTAAGATATAACCTTATAGGTTGGACAAGTGGTGGACCTTAATACATAGTTCTTCTTAATATAATGACATAGAGTGTACAAGTGGTGTATCTTGAGACCAAACCACTCGTGCTACTAGGGATCCTAGCTTGGACAAGTGGTGGACCTTGGAAAAAAGTCCCCCTGTACAACATAGCTGAGTTTTTTCATGTTTTAATGGAAGAGAGATTCGACAAATGGTGGAGCTTGCTTATCTCCATGTGGATTTTAGAACTAGCTTGGACAAGTGGTGGAGCTTTGCTTTTTTACTCTTCATAATACAATGATGTATAGGTTGGTTACATGGTGAATCTTAAGGCCAAACCTCCCATCTTACTAGAGATGATAGGTTGGACAAGTGGTCAACCTTCTATCATTTCTCCATGCCTATAATTAGACAATTAGTAGAACTAGCATCTTTCTATGTTGTCTAGAGCTGAGCTTGGACAAGTAGTGGACCTTGCTACTCTCTTCCCTTGGATTATTAGTTTGAAGACTCATTATATATACTTGCTTAGATCTATATAATTACTCATTAGTTAGGTTACAAGTGGCTATGTAATTTGTTAGCCTCAAGGGACTTTGAATATTGAATAGTAAGAAAGTGAAGTGCTGGTTTGAAGATCTTTTGCTTATCTAAACTAGACTCTAACTCAATAATAAGTTTCATAAGTTCCACGAATTGTCCTATCTAGGCTCCAAAAGAGTCTTAATTGGTTTGTGCTAGATTCTAACTTCCTTGATGGGGTAGAATCCTAGAAAAATGAGGCACTATAAGTTTTACCTTAGCTCAAATGGATTTTTCACTTAAACTCGACTGCAATTTGGCTATCTAGTCTTTGTCTCGATGGAGTTTAACACTAGATACATAGTAGTGATATTTAAGCTTCCTGTCTCTTCACTTGATCGAGATATGAGACCATACTTTCAAGGTCACCACTTGTCTTACTTAAAGACCAATGTGAGACATGGGAGCAAGAAAGCCATCCGATATTGTTTTAAGGACTATTACATAGGAAATCATTAACTTAAGTAAAGCAAAAAGACTTGGATCTTTCACAATTAATAACTTAAGTAAAGCCAAAAAGACTTGGATCTTTGACAGTTTTTTTCAAACTAAAAAAGCACAATCTCATGCTAACAAAACTATAAATCACAATTGAAAGGTTTGAACAAGAAAAAGATCAACAATCTTAATAAGAAGGATACTTTTCATTTCATTTGATGATTACAAACTAAAATAAAGTCTCTCAAGAAATTGATAAACAAAAAATGTAGGTGACTGCTTCATTATTTTGAGCAAAAATATCAAAATCTCTATTGATTGAGCTCCATCTAGTAGTATCCTTTGTAAGATCCTGCAAGAAGGAATAAAAAGAAAGATTTGTTAGATACCATGCACATGAGTGTTCAAGCATGTGTATCAAGAATATATGACATGTCACTAGTACCTTAGGGTTGCTTTCTATCCAGCCTTAGAATTATCCTTTTGAAGATGCTAGATGGATGCAAGGCATACAATTAAAGGATAACCTAAACCTTGTCAATGCTTACAATGCTTCCCAAGAGTAAGCAAATGTACAAAATGTTAAAAATGAACAAAAATTTTTGTCTTATAAGACTCTCTTTTTCTTTATTTGTGCACAAAAATGAAGTAGTATGCATGCTTAGATCAAGTTTGCGGAGACGACGTCTCCCAAACACCAAGTAGAGCTTGTCACTCTACTATGGAAGACTGATAGGACTAATGTGCAGACATGCTTGCGGCAGCCTCAGGCTCTCAAGCGCCAAATGGACTAGTCATCCATTATGGAATGATGTCGTAGGGTAACATAGGGATCCTCTACCCGCTAAGAAAAGGACTCATGCATATGCTTTATCTTCTCTACACCATAGTCGAGGACGACTATGATTTCAAGAGAGAGGTAATGTCATAATAATCAATATCTAATTCTCCTAAATGATTTTCTTATATTAAACTGATCATTTAATGTGGGGAAGTGCCAAGGAGAAAAAGCTAGAATATTGGTTAAGCTAGCAGACCGGCCACAGTAGGGATCCAAAGGAGGGAAAATAGGGATCCAAAGGGGGGGCCATCTGCAAAAGAGCCATGTGAAACAATGGGCCAAAAAGACCCTAAGGTTCAGCCCATTAAGACTTCCAAAATGCTAAGGTTCCAAAATTCAAAGGTTGTGTCCAAAGGTCAACCCTAGGGAAAATTGGATGCTTAGTGTGTGCCCTAAAAGTCTTTGCACATCCCTACATGGGAGGGGGCGAGCCCCAAAGGTAGGAGATGAGAGAGAAAGCCACACACACACACACAGGCTCCCTTTACACAAAGGGAATGAGGGACACATGTCAGCTCCCTACGCCAGATGCCCACAAGGTGTGCCCAATTCCTATTGGAAGACCCTTGAAGTGGACCAATGAGAATTAAGCTAGAGTAAATCTAGTTTAATTAATTTAAAAACATTTAATAAAAGAAACCAATGAGAATTAAGTCTCCTAGAAGACTATTGGGCAGTCTCCCAAGGGGTCCAATGAGCATTCAGGAGCCCCATGGCTTGCCTGATTCCTATTGGCCAGGAGGCAAAGGGGTCCAATGAGAGTTTAGTTTAATTATTTAATTACCTGAAGCTCTCACAAAAGGGGAAAGGGGGACACATGTCAGAAGGCTATCACTTATGCTGCTTAATTCCTATTGGCTTGACCTGGGGAGGTCCAATGAGGCAAAAGCCAGACCTATTTAGCAGCTAGGGCTCGCCCAAGAGAGGGGGGGGGCTGATTTTTGCCTGGCATTGACACACACACACACTCACACTTGACCATGTGTGAAGGAAGAATACTCTATCTCCTCCCAAGCTTTAATGGAGAGCTCATCACCTACTCCAAGCTTGTGAGATAGAAGCCTACATCAACACTCTCTTGGCATGTGGATGCAAATCCAACCAAGAGCCAAGCTTCAATGCATGCTCATCTTCTCTACCAAGCTAATTACTAAGCTAAGCTATGCTAATATGAGTGATTATGTGAGGAGATGTACATCTTTCTCGTAAGATACTTCTTTTTCCTCTCAATCTACTCTCATACCCTGCTAGCTCTCACCATCTTCGAAGGTGTGTGAGGTCTTGGGTCTGAGAACGGGGATAATTCAAGTTGTGTTTGATTAAGTGTTTTGCTTGGTGTATGAAGCTTCCATCTTCATTGCACTAGCTAGTCTTGAAGGAACACAAAGAATTGTATTGTACAATGTCTCTCTTGATGGGAGAAACCATAATACAAAGCCTTTTGGAGGGGGGACCGGCTCCATGCAAATCGGGTCCTCACTGTTGTCAATAGCTTAATATCTCTCTCTTTTGAAAGTATTGTCGATGCTATCTAACTAGGTGTTATGCTTTTTGTTGCTCTCTCCACCCAAGCACTCTTGTAATTCTCATTAGGAATCTATTCTAATGAAATGCCCACTATGTTCATGCTAATTTCCGCTACACATAAGATTTTAGGCCATTAAATGTTACATTGGTATCAGAGCTCAAGGTTTCTCTTTTCTTGCTCAAGAAGGGAGGTCCTCAAGCTAGCTACAAATGGTTGGTATTATTAATTGCCTGTGAGTAAGTAGAATAGGGATTTTTCAGCCTTGCAGTGCGCCTGCCTTTGTGCAGTTAACGGGGCATCACCGTCGAGAGCTATGGTCTTAATAGTGGAGTCCTACGGGGCTTGCCTATGGCTTAACCACTATTGAGCTATTAGAAGCTTGACAGGAGCCGGTGCTGTTTTGGTGTCGAAAGACCCTCTCTTCTATTCCTTGCAATTAATGGTATTCGAGCCGCGGGTACAGTAGCTTGAGTGCTTTTTCTAAAGGGGTAAAGAGGAGTAGCAACTAGGGCTTGAAGTGCCAAAGTACACCTAAAAAGTTTACACCTAAAAGTTGTTAGAATGGCTGACAATAGTAAAGAGAGTGAAATTAATGTTGATAACTTTGATTTTGCTCATGAGCAAGCTACTAATGATGCTTCAATGCTTGTTAACTATCTTGTTTCTAGGCTTCAACAAGCCATGGGCAATCCATCTCTCCAAAGTGAAGTGCAACGGCAGCTCCGTGCTCACGGGATTCTCCAAGCTCATCACCATGACGAGAGAACACCTAGGAAGCCTCCTTGTGAGACTACCAAAAGAGGTCTCTCTCCGATTCGGGAAGAAGAAGAGAATCCATATGAAGGGCTCAAGAACTTACTTCTTGATGATGCATCTCCTTCCCAAAGGAGAACTCAAGAGCCTCCACCGAAGGAACGAGAAAGAAGCGAGTCTCCCGCCACCTCGGCGGAGATGGCTCCACGAAGACAGGCGGGCTAAACGCTCTCCATCACCACCAAAGCGGAGAAGACCATCACACTCTTCTCCACGCCATAATTCAAAGAGGGATGATAAAAAGCAAGAGAAGAAAAAGGCGAGAAAGAGGACACCCTCTTCTCCATCTTCTTCATCCTCTTCCTCTTATGAAAGCTATCGTGAAGACGACAAAGATCAAGACAAGAAAAAGGCGAGAAAGAGGTCACCCTCTTCTCCACCTTCTTCAAATTCTTCATCTTCTGAAGAAAGTGATGGTGCAACTTTTGAACCATCAAAAAGAAGAGGCCATAGGAAATCCTATGCCGCATGGAAGAGGTCGTCCAAGCTGAAGAAATTCAAAGAGGGAGGGAAGAGCATCTCTTTCCTTACCTATGATGGCACCTTCGGTGCTACAGACAAAGTTTTGGCCTTTATCCAACAATTCGATGCGGCGTTTGGAGATGAGGGCTTCACGGAGTCCTCTAAGCTACGCCATGTAGCTATGCACTTTCAAAAGTCCGCCAGACAATGGTGGTCTAGCCTACGAGCCAACGGTGAAGCTCCACGAACATGGAAGGCTTTAAGAGCTTCCATTATGAAGCAGTTTTTGGCCACCGATGCCAAAGACAAAGTACTCACCGAATGGCGAAGCTTAAAGCTCTCTCCCAATGAATCCATCCACAAATATGTAGACAAGTTTTGGGACCTACAACTCAAAGCCACTGTCTTCAAAAAGTTGGATTTTGGAGAGCAAAAGCAACAATTTTGTGCGGGCTTAACCGAAGAAATGGCGGAGTATGTCAACTCCCAAAGGCCACGTACCATATCGGCGGTAATACACCATACTATGGTGGCCTCGCGAATCAATTTCCAAACGGGGGGTAAAAGAAATAATAAGCCCCCGGAAAACAAGGGTTCCAATGAGCCTAAGGGGAAGGACAATGTCCAAAAGTCTCCTAAGGGCAATTCCAACAAAGCTAAAGAGAAGGGAGTTTACAAAGGAAAGAATAAACTCTCTCCTGAAGAGCTTGAGCGTTATCGTAAAGATAACCGGTGTTTCAAGTGCGGCGAACAAGGGCATGCGTACCGCGCTTGTCCCCAAAAGAACAACCGCCAAGATCCTCCTAGAGCTTCTTTGGTTGAAATCCAAGAGGAGGAGATTCATCAAACTCACCACAAAGGATCTCCTCTATGCCATGCTTGGGGAAAGTAAGAGAACATGATGCTTTTATTCTCTTTGACCCTGGTTCTACTCACAATTTCATATCTATGGAGTTAGCCACCAAGCTAGGCATACAATCCTACGAGATGGGAGATATCCTACCCGCAGACAGTGCCTTCAAGGGGCAAGAAGCTTCAGTCACTCCCTTAATCGGGAAATTGAGGCTTCATGTCCAAGGCTATGTGGACAAAGAGGACTTCTTTATCTCTCCTCTCAAGCATGAGGATGTAATCCTAGGGGCACCATGGTTTGACCGCCTGGCTGCCCATGTTAAATTTCCTGAAAGGAGAATCTCCTTTAAGTTCAGGGAAAAGGACATGTATATAGATGCTAAGGAGATGGGTAACACCATCCCCATTGTACATACACCAGCTTTCAACAAGTCAATAAAGAGCTCTATTTCCGTGTACATGATTTTTGTTAAAGATTCTCAAAATGAACCTAATGCTTTAGCAAAAGAAAATAAAAGCAACCAAAAGGAATTAGAGTTATCCGATTTTCTCAAGGGGTTTCAAGATGTCTTTATTGACGACATCCCTTGTGAGCTACCTCCTAAACGAGGTAATGAAATTGAACTTCTTCCAGGAAGTTCACCGCCTAACAAACCTCCTTATAGAGTTTCTCAAGCTCAACAAGAGGAGATTATGCGGCAAGTGCATGAGTTAGTTGAGAAGGGCATGGTTAGGCCTAGCTCATCTCCATTTTGCTCACCTGTGCTATTAGTGCAAAAGAAAGACGGCACATATCGTATGTGTGTCGACTATAGAGCACTAAATAGGATCACTATCAAGAATAGGTTTCCCGTTCCACGGGTAGAAGACCTATTTGATAAGCTACAAGGATCGACCTACTTCAGTAGGATTGACCTAAAAAGTGGCTATCATCAGATAAGGATAGTTGATCAAGACATTGTAAAGACCGCATTTCGTACTACATTTGGTCTTTACGAATACATTGTCATGCCTTTTGGCTTGACTAATGCACCAGCCACATTCAACCGCTTGATGGAGAAGCTGTTCAGGCCTCATCGAACCTTCACTGGAGTGTTCTTTGATGATATTATCATCTACTCTAATTCATTGGAGGAACACAAGCAACACCTCCAGGTAATATTTCAAGTTTTAAGAGAGAATAAACTTTATGTTAATCGAAAGAAAAGTGAATTTTTCTTGCAAGAGATTCAATATTTAGGTCACATTATCTCTCAAGATGGAATCGAAATGGATCCATCTAAATTAGAGGTAATAAAAGGATGGCCTAAACCAAGGAATCTTCATGAACTAAGAAGCTTTATAGGTATGTGTGCATACTATAGACGCTTCATAGAAAAGTTCTCACAAATTGCGGGACCATTACATGACCTAACAAAGAAAAATGTTAGGTATACGTGGTCTGCTAAGGAGAACAATGCTTTCGAAAAGCTTAAAGAAAAGCTTATCTCTCAACCTGTGCTTACACTACCGAATCTCTCAAAACCATTTGAGGTCCAATGTGATGCTTGTGGTGATTGCCTTGGGGCTGTTTTGCTCCAAGAAGGGCACGCCATAGGCTATGAGAGTCGAAGGCTCGACCCTGTTGAGCAAGCTCTAGGCATATACGAAAAAGAACTCCTTGCAGTTCTACATGCCTTAGACTCATGGAAGCACTATTTATTGGGGACTCCTTTCATTCTGCGAACGGATCACCAAAGTCTTAAGTACTTCATGACGCAGACCAAGCTCTCCGACAAACAAATGAGGTGGGCAAATTTCCTTTCACAATTTCATTTTCATATTGCTCACATTGCTGGCAAGCATAATCAAGTAGCCGATGCACTCTCAAGACGACCGAGAGTGAATGCGGTTTCCATAGCAACTCACAATGATCTATCTTCAATGATAGATGAGTATGCTATTGATCCCGATTTTAGAGATGTGATTTCAGCCCTTGCATTAGGGAAGAAAGAAGAACCATTTACTTTACAAGATGGTTATCTTCTCTATGGCAATAGACTATGCGTTACTAACTCACTACGTGAGAAAGTAATTTATGAATCTCATGCTCCCCCATATGCGGGGCATAGAGGGATTCAGTCTACCCTAAAGGGAATTGAAACATATTTCTATTGGCCTACCATGAGAGTGAACATACACGAGTATGTTTCCAAATGTGTGGTATGTCAAAAGACAAAATTTGATAGAGGGAAGCAACTTGGATTGCTTCAACCCTTGCCAATCCCTAATTCACCTTGGGAGAGCATATCCATGGATTTTATCTTTGGATTGCCTAAGTCTATCCATGGGAATACGGGAATATGGACGATAGTAGACAGGTTCAGTAAACAAGCTCATTTTATACCTGTCAAAAAGACTATCAAAGCCCATCAAATGGCAACCCTCTTCATTTCACAAATTTTCAAGTACCATGGCTTGCCAATGTCCATAGTGTCGGATAGAGATCCTAGAATGACCAGTAATTTCTGGAAGGGTCTCTTTGAGAATTTAGGAACAAGGCTAAACTTCTCTTCGGCCTATCATCCACAAACTGATGGCCAAAGTGAAATAGCTAACCTAACCATTCTTGATCTACTAAAAGCCTATGTAACGGAAGTAGATCAAAGATCCCAATGGGAGAAGTACTTACCTTTAGTAGAGTATGCTTACAATAACACTGTACATACTTCCACAGGAAAAGCACCTTTCGAGGTAATTGAGGGAAGATCAAAAAGTCCCTTGCTACTTAAGGTACATGGGAAGATCTTCGTTGCAGATGAGTATAACCGAGACCTACAAGAATCTTTCCAAAAGATTAAGGATGCTATCTCTATCTCACAGCAAAGGCAAAAGGCTGCTGCTGACAAGCACAGAAGAGCCCAAGCCTTTAAAGAAAACGATTGGGTCTTGTTAAAGTTTCCCAAGGCTCGATTAAGGCACACGACGGGCAAGAATCCTACGGGCCACCAAAAGTACTATGCTAAACTAGCAAAAAGGTACTATGGTCCCTTCCAGATTCTTAGGCCATCAATGAGATGGCCTATCAACTTAAGTTGCCCAATCATTGGCTCATACACAATGCTTTTCATGTGAGCCTCTTAAAGCCTTACAAAGGAGAGCCACCTCAAGAACCAACTATTGAAGACCCACCGGAGATCGAGGACCACGAGGAGGTGCTGCAGCCCGAGTCCATTCTCCGACATGAAGACAAGGTATTAAGAGGCGGTAAGACTATCCGACGATATCTTATTAAGTTTAAGAATTATCCTTTTGAAGATGCTAGATGGATGCAAGGCATACAATTAAAGGATAACCTAAACCTTGTCAATGCTTACAATGCTTCCCAAGAGTAAGCAAATGTACAAAATGTTAAAAATGAACAAAAATTTTTGTCTTATAAGACTCTCTTTTTCTTTATTTGTGCACAAAAATGAAGTAGTATGCATGCTTAGATCAAGTTTGCGGAGACGACGTCTCCCAAACACCAAGTAGAGCTTGTCACTCTACTATGGAAGACTGATAGGACTAATGTGCAGACATGCTTGCGGCAGCCTCAGGCTCTCAAGCGCCAAATGGACTAGTCATCCATTATGGAATGATGTCGTAGGGTAACATAGGGATCCTCTACCCGCTAAGAAAAGGACTCATGCATATGATTTATCTTCTCTACACCATAGTCGAGGACGACTATGATTTCAAGAGAGAGGTAATGTCATAATAATCAATATCTAATTCTCCTAAATGATTTTCTCATATTAAACTGATCATTTAATGTGGGGAAGTGCCAAGGAGAAAAAGCTAGAATATTGGTTAAGCTAGCAGACCGGCCACAGTAGGGATCCAAAGGAGGGAAAATAGGGATCCAAAGGGGGGGCCATCTGCAAAAGAGCCATGTGAAACAATGGGCCAAAAAGACCCTAAGGTTCAGCCCATTAAGACTTCCAAAATGCTAAGGTTCCAAAATTCAAAGGTTGTGTCCAAAGGTCAACCCTAGGGAAAATTGGATGCTTAGTGTGTGCCCTAAAAGTCTTTGCACATCCCTACATGGGAGGGGGCGAGCCCCAAAGGTAGGAGATGAGAGAGAAAGCCACACACACACACACAGGCTCCCTTTACACAAAGGGAATGAGGGACAGATTCACCACTTTTCCACTCTATGTCATTATATTAAGATTATGCGCGTGTTAAGGTCCACCACTTGTCCAACCTATAAGGCTTCTTCTTAAAGGTTATTCTTTATTACCACTTGGAATGACCATGATAGGTTTAACATGGGGGTTTGGTTCCAAGGTCCACTACTTGTCAAAGCTAACTCTATTGAAACATAGAGAGAAACAAAGGTCAACCACTTGTCCAAGCGAGGGTCCATTGAAACATGGAGAGAAGGATGCTCCACCATTTGTCCAAGATAGGCTCCATTGAAACATGACGAGAAGCAAGCTGCACCATGTCTCCAAGATGCTAGGCTCCATCGAAATACATTAAACCCACGATATTTCGTAGATGAGGGGTTTACATTCAAGGTCCACCACTTGTCCAAGTTATTATTGCTAGTAGCCTGAGTGGTTTGGTCTCAAGATTCACCACTTTTATTAAGAATATGTGGGTGTTAAGGTCCACCACTTGTCCAACCTATAAGGCTACATCTTAAAGGTTATTCTTTCTTACTACTTGGAGTGACCATGATAGGTTTTACATGGGGGTTTGGTTCCAAGGTCCACCACTTGTCCAAGCTAACTCTATTGAAACATAGAGAGAAGCAAAGGTCCACCCCTTCTCTAAGCTAGGGTCCATTGAAACATGGAGAGAAGGATGCTCCACCATTTGTCCAAGGTAGGCTCCATTGAAACATGAGGAGAAGCAAGGTGCACCATGTCTGCAAGATGCTAGGCTCCATCGAAAAACATTAAACCCACAATATGTCGTAGATCAGGGGTTTACATTCAAGGTGCAACACTTGTCCAAGCTATTATTGGTAGTAGCCTGAGTGGTTTGGTCTCAAGATTCACCACTTTTCCACTCTATGTCATTATATTAAGAATATGCGCGTGTTAAGGTCCACCACTTGTCCAACCTATAAGGCTACAACTTAAAGGTTATTCTTTATTACCACTTGGAGTGACCATGATAGGTTTTACATGGGGGTTTGGTTCCAAGGTCCACCACTTGTCCAAGCTAACTCTATTGAAACATAGATAGAAACAAAGGTCCTCCACTTGTCCAAGCTAGGGTCCATTGAAACATGGAGAGAAGCATGCTCCACCATTTGTCCAAGATAGGCTCCATTGAAACATGACGACAAGCAAGGTGCACCATGTCTCCAAGATGCTAGGCTCCATCGAAAAACATTAAACCCACGATATTTTGTAGATGAGGGGTTTACATTCAAGGTCCACCACATGTCCAAGCTATTATTGCTAGTAGCCTGAGTGGTTTGGTCTCAAGATTCACCACTTTTATTAAGAATATGTGGGTGTAAAGGTCCACCACTTGTCCAACCTATAAGGCTACATCTTAAAGGTTATTCTTTCTTACTACTTGGAGTGACCATGATAGGTTTTACATGGGGGTTTGGTTCCAAGGTCCACCACTTCCAAGCTAACTCTATTGAAACATAGAGAGAAGCAAAGGTCCACCCCTTGTCTAAGCTAGGGTCCATTGAAACATGGAGAGAAGGATGCTTCACCATTTGTCCAAGGTAGGCTCCATTGAAACATGAGGAGAAGCAAGGTGTACCATGTCTCCAAGATGCTAGGCTCCATCGAAAAACATTAAACCCACGATATGTCGTAGATAAGGGGTTTACATTCAAGGTCCAACACTTGTCCAAGCTATTATTGGTAGTAGCCTGAGTGGTTTGGTCTCAAGATTCACCACTTTTACACTCTATGTCATTACATTAAGAATATGTGCGTGTTAAGGTCCACCACTTGTCCAACCTATAAGGCTACATCTTAAAGGTTATTCTTTATTACCACTTGGAGTGACCATGATAGGTTTTACATGGGGGTTTGGTTCCAAGGTCCACCACTTGTCTAAGCTAACTCTATTGAAACATAGGGAGAAACAAAGGTCCACCACTTGTCCAAGATAGGGTCCATTGAAACATGGAGAGAAGGATGCTCCACCATTTGTCCAAGATAGGCTCCATTGAAGCATGACGAGAAGCAAGCTGCACCATGTCTCCAAGATGCTAGGCTCCATCGAAATACATTAAACCCATGATATTTCTTAGATGAGGGGTTTACATTCAAGGTCCACCACTTGTCCAAGCTATTATTGCTAGTAGCCTGAGTGGTTTGGTCTCAAGATTCACCACTTTTATTAAGAATATGTGGGTGTTAAGGTCCACCACTTGTCCAACCTATAAGGCTACATCTTAAATGTTATTCTTTCTTACTACTTGGAGTGACCATGATAGGTTTTACATGGGGGTTTGGTTCCAAGGTCCACCACTTGTCCAAGCTAACTCTATTGAAACATAGAGAGAAGCAAAGGTCCACCCCTTGTCTAAGCTAGGGTCCATTGAAACATGGAGAGAAGGATGCTCCACCATTTTTCCAAGGCAGGCTCCATTGAAACATGAGGAGAAGCAAGGTGCACCATGTCTCCAAGATGCTAGGATCCATCGAAAAACATTAAACCCACGATATGTCGTAGATGAGGGGTTTACATTCAAGGTCCAACACTTGTCCAAGCTATTATTGGTAGTAGCTTGAGTGGTTTGGTCTCAAGATTCACCACTTTTCCACTCTATGTCATTATATTAAGAATATGCGCGTGTTAACGTCCACCACCTGTCCAACCTATAAGGCTACATCTTAAAGGTTATTCTTTATTACCACTTGGAGTGACCATGATAGGTTTTACATGGGGCTTTGGTTCCAAGGTCCACCACTTGTCCAAGCTAACTCTATTGAAACATAGGGAGAAACAAAGGTCCACCACTTGTCCAAGCAAGGGTCCATTGAAAAAAGGAGAGAAGGATGCTCCACCATTTGTCCAAGATAGGCGCCATTGAAACATGACGAGAAGCAAGCTGCACCATGTCTCCAAGATGCTAGGCTCCATCGAAATACATTAAACCCACGATATTTCGTAGATGAGGGGTTTACATTCAAGGTCCACCACTTGTCCAAGCTATTATTGCTAGTAGCCTGAGTGGTTTGGTGTCAAGATTCACCTCTTTTATTAAGAATATGTGGGTGTTAAGGTCCACCACTTGTCCAACCTATAAGGCTACATCTTAAAGGTTATTGTTTCTTACTACTGGGAGTGACCATGATAGGTTTTACATGGGGGTTTGGTTCCAAGGTCCACCACTTGTCCAAGCTAACTCTATTGAAACATAGAGAGAAGCAAAGGTCCACCCCTTGTCTAAGCTAGGGTCCATTGAAACATGGAGAGAAGGAAGCTCCACCATTTGTCCAAGGTAGGCTCCATTGAAACATGAGGAGAAGCAAGGTGCACCATGTCTCCAAGATGCTAGGTTCCATCGAAAAACATTAAACCCACGATATTTCATAGATGAGGGGTTTACATTCAAGGTCCACACTTGTCCAAGCTATTATTGGTAGTAGCGTGAGTGGTTTGGTCTCAAGATTCACCACTTTTCCACTCTATGTCATTATATTAAAAATATGCGCGTGTTAAGGTCCACCACTTGTCCAACCTATAAGGCTACATCTTAAAGGTTATTCTTTGTTACCACTTGGTGTGACCATGATAGGTTTTACATGGGGGTTTGGTTCCAAGGTCCACCACTTGTCCAAGCTAACTCTATTGAAACATAGAGAGAAACAAAGGTCCACCACTTGTCCAAGCTAGGGTCCATTGAAACATGGAGAGAAGGATGCTCCACCATTTGTCCAAGATAGGCTCCATTGAAACATGACGAGAAGCAAGCTGCACCATGTCTCCAAGATGTTAGGCTCCATCGAAATACAGTAAACCCACGATATTTCGTAGATGAGGGGTTTACATTCAAGGTCCACCACTTGTCCAAGATATTATTGGTTATAGCTTGAGTGGTTTGGTCTCAAGATTCACCACTTTTATTAAGAATATGTGGGTGTTAAGGTCCACCACTTGTCCAACCTATAAGGCTACATCTTAAAGGTTATTCTTTCTTACTACTTGGAGTGACCATGATAGGTTTTACATGGGGGTTTGGTTCCAAGGTCCACCACTTGTCCAAGCTAACTCTATTGAAACATAGAGAGAAGCAAAGGTCCACCCCTTGTCTAAGCTAGGGTCCATTGCAACATGGAGAGAAGGATGCTCCACCATTTGTCCAAGGTAGGCTTCATTGAAACATGAGGAGAAGCAAGGTGCACCATGTCTCCAAGATGCTAGGCTCCATTGAAAAACATTAAACCCACGATATGTCGTAGATGAGGGGTTTACATTCAAGGTCCACCACTTGTCAAAGCTATTATCACTAGTAGCATGAGTGGTTTTGTCTCAAGATTCACCATTTTTCCACTCTATGTCATTATATTAAAAATATGCGCGTGTTAAGGTCCACCACTTGTCCAACCTATAAGGCTACATCTTAAAGGTTATTCTTTAGTACCACTTGGAGTGACCATGATAGGTTTTACATGGGGCTTTGGTTCCAAGGTCCACCACTTGTCCAAGCTAACTCTATTGAATCATAGAGAGAAGCAAAGGTCCACCACTTGTCTAAGCTAGGCTCCATTGAAACATGGAGAGAAGGATGCTCCACCATTTGTCAAAGCTAACTCTATTGAAACATGGGGGTTTTACGTTCAAGGTCCACCACTTGTCCAAGCTATTAGTGCTAGTAGCATGAGTGGTTTTGTCTCAAGATTCACCACTTTTTCACTCTATGTCATTATATTAAGAATATTAGGGTGTTAAGGTCCACCACTTGTCCAACCTATAAGGCTATATCTTAAAGGTTATTCTTTCTCACCACTTGGAGTGACCATGATAGGTTTTACATGGGGGTTTGGTTCCAAGGTCCACCACTTGTCCAAGCTAACTCTATTGAATAATAGAGAGAAGGAAAGGTCCATCACTTGTCCAAGCTAGGGTCCATTGAAACATGGAGGGAAGGATGCTCCACCATTTGTCCAAGATAGGCTCCATTGAAACATGAAGAGAAGCAAGATGCACGATGTCTCCAAGATGCTAGGCTCCATCGAAATACCTTAAACCCACGATATTTCGTAGATGGGGGGTTTACTTTCAAGGTCCACCACTTGTCCAAGCTATTATCGCTAGTAGCATGGTTTGGTCTCAAGATTCACCAGTTTTCCACTCTATGTCATTATATGAAGAATATCTGGGTGTTAAGGTCCACCACTTGTACAACCTATAAGGCTATATCTTAAATGATATTTTTTTTGACCACTTGGAATGTGCATGATATGTTTTACATGGGGTTTTGTTCCAAGGTCCACCACTTGTCCAAGCTAGATCTATTACATATATATTATACATACAATATTCAACTAGATTCCCTACCTATCATGTCGAGTAGCATGGATGCTCTAGCTTGAAGGTCCACCACTTGTCCAACCTATACTCTCTTATGTAAGGGAGATCTCGCTATAAATTCAAAACCTTCCCGCCTAAATTTAAAATATCCCTCCCAAATCTTAAATATCCCGCCTAAATTTTAAAATATCCCGCCCAAATTTTAAAATTCAAACTTTTTTATAAAAATTTAAATTTTACTACTTAAATTTAAAATATTCCACGCGAAATTGATTTTAAATTCAAGTTTACCACAAAAAGATATCATTATACCACCTAAATTCAAATATGCAAACCTCAAATCATTATATTGTACATAAATTCAAACAAATTCAAATTAACAAGCGTAAACTGATATTAGTTTGCATAGATATGAATTTATCACACCTAAATTATGTCACCATGTTAGAGAGAGTGGTTAGAGAATTTGAACAAGGTCCACCACTTGTCCAACCTAGATACCAAGAAGGATTGAGTGTACAAGGTATTGTTTGGAGGTCCTTATAGTCCACTGGTCTCAAGGTCCACCACTTGTGGTAAGGGTCACCAAAAAGTGTATATATTCATCCAAAGAAATACACGTATTTTTGGTCTACATGTCCTAGTTTAAACCATTTATGTCCATTAGGTGTATCACTAAACAACACTACTATTTTTGAGAAACAGAAGTTACAATCATATCTACAAATGGATTAGAGGAAAATCAGCTCAGCATACATCCAGAACTCGCCACAAGAATCGACTTTAACAGATCATGCAAGTAAGTCTTCCATTCAATTTTACTAGTATTACAATGTGTTAGTTATTTGTGATATTTATGTATGTATATATACTATGTGTGCATATCGTAATTAAGTGTAATTTTGTATCTGCATTATGTATGAGTATTACAATGAAATAACACAAATATACATACATACACATAGATAACACAGACGCACACATACATGAGCATGTATTTTCAAGAGAGAGATAGCAAGATACAGAGATAGATAGATAGAGAGAGAGAGAGATAAATACCTGTTTTTTAGAGAGAGGAGAGAGAAAGATAACAGATTTCACTGTGTTTATGTATGTGGAAGAGAGGAAGACGATGTATGGGAATATGTGCACGTATTTTCAAGAGAGAGACAACAAGATAACAGATTTCATTGTGGTTATGTATGTGGAAGTGAGGAAGACGATGTGTGGGAATATGTGCATGTATTTTCAAGAGAGAGACAACAAGATAACAGATTTCACTGTGGTTATGTATGTGGAAGAGAGGAAGACGATGTGTGGGAATATGTGTATGTGTGCGGGGATACTTTTAAACTATGTATCTCTGTCTTTTGACGAGAGAGTGTGTGCGCAAGAAGAGTTACAGAGAACCATCTTCTCTATATGGAGAAAGACAGAGAGTGAGAGAGAGAAATACCTGTTTTTTCTCTATTCGTGAGGTGTGCAATGTCTCCTGAGAAGACTGCCCTATCCTGCCCTTCTGGAAAGCGTTGTGTACGCTGCTGTTTCTTTATCTTGTGCGCGAACTTTCAATCCTGTGCACTCCACCTGTGTGTTGTGTACGATGCCGAGCTTGCTCCTCTACGCGTGCGTATACTCCAACTGTGTGCAATCCGTGTGCGCTTTCTGTGTGTTTGCTGCTCGCCTGCTTTCTCTGTGTGCGTTGCTCGTGCGCTCTCTGTGTGCCTAATCTTGATAGGGTTTATTAGAATGCCACGTATGCTACAAGTCCATGTTTTATCATAGGATTAAAAAAAACAAAAGCAATATAAAAAATTAACCAATTCACACGGCCAAAATTAAAGAAATCATGGTTGAAAATATGAAAAACATGCGTAACTCTATACTAGGAATTCACTTTAAAAAAAAAAATCTTTGGGCGCCACCCCTTGACCCCGCCCGGGGCGCTGCCCCGGACCCCGCCCAGAACAATATCCCAAAATCAACCTCCCAAGCCTCGCCATCGAGAGCGCTATATTCCACATCCCCATCAAGAGCGCTACCCCCAAACCTCACATGGAAGCGCTGCCTTGTCACCCCATTGTGGCATTGCCCTAAGACCCCGCATCTGGAGTGCTAAATGGGAACATTCTTCATTAGTGAAATTTTGAACATAAATTATATTAGCATATACTTAAATATAATACAAATATTAACATATTAGCTATACTACTAATTTACTATAGCAGTTCTAGATTATGTCCCATACTATATTTAAGCTGCCAAAGGTTTGGCCTTATGGTCCTAGATTTAGCCAAGTGGTCAACACATATAGGACCAAGTGAACACTGTGCCACAAAACTTGGCCACCACTTCACTTGCCAAAGTTTAGGCCCCATGGTCAATCCTAAGTTTCCAATGTTCTTATTATGTCACCTTTTGCCTCGTTTCCACTTCAAGCCACAATAAATTGTCATTACTCTTCGGCAACCCTTTTGTTCAAGTCTTTGAAAAAACATTGTTTAAGGCCACCCTAAACCATTTTCATTTAGGGGTGTCTAAAACTAGCTTTTTGGCAATTCGAGAAGAAAATGGTCAAAGTTTTATACTTAGTTTTAACCACTTGACCAATTCAAATATTGGAAAGCAAGGTCTTGTAATACTTTTCTTTGGACATCACACATTAAAACTAGGTCCCTCACTTGTCCAAGCTATGCTCTAATACAATAAAGGGCTTTTGGTTTCAAGATGCACCACTTTCCCAACCTTGATTCCATTAAAGAAGCTAGCTCTACTTAGACATTTAATAGCAAGGTCCTGCAGCAGTTCAGATTGAACATTTTCCATGGCAGCTAGGTCCACCACTTATCTAAGCTATGCTCTAATAGAGTAAGGGGGTTTTGGTTTCAAGATCCACCACTTGTCCAAACTTGATTTGGGAAGCAAGGTCCTATAATAGTTTGCTTTGGACATTCACCATTACAACTAAGTCCACCACTTCTCCAAGCTATGTTCTAATACACTAAGGAGGTTTTGGTTTCAAGGAGAACCACTTGTACGACTTTGTTTTTGGAAGTAAGGTCTTTACATAGTTCACCTTGGACCTTGGACATTGGATACTACAACTAAGCCCACCACTTGTCCAAGATATCCTCTATATATAGCCAAAGGGTTTGGGTTTCAAGATTCACCACTTTTCCAACCTTTCTTCCATTAAAGAAAGGAGGGGCATTATAACTAGGTCCACCACTTGTCCAAGCTATGCTCTGGTATAGAAAGGGGATTTTGGTTTCAAGGTCCACCACGTGTTCAACCTTGCAAGACTCAAGGGATACTTGGACATTGGAAAGCATAGTCCTATAGTAGTTGATAGGTGGCAGTGGGTATTACAACTAGGTCCAACCTATGCTCTCATATAGCAAAGAGGCTTTGCTTTCAAGGTCCACCACTTGTCCAACCTTGCTTCCATTAAAGAAATGAGGGGCTACGTAAACATTGGCAAGCAAGGTAGCAAGGTCCTAAGGTGTTTCACCTTGGATATTGGGCATTATAACTAGGTCCACCACTTGTCCAAGCTATGCTCTGATAAAGAAAGGGGATTTTCGTTTCAAGGTCCACCATGTGTTCAACCTTTCTAATATAGAAAGGGGATTTTCGTTTCAAGGTCCACCACGTGTTCAACCTTGAAAGACTCAAGGGATACTTGGACATTGGAGGGCATAGTCCTATAGTAGTTGATAGGTGGCAGTGGGTATTAAAACTAGGTCCAACCTATGCTCTAATATAGCAAAGAGGCTTTGGTTTCAAGGTCCACCACTTGTCCAACCTTACTTCCATTAAAGAAATGAGGGGCTACGTAAACATTGGCAAGCAAGGTAGCAAAGTCCTAAGGTATTTCACCTTGGATATTGGGCATTATAACTAGGTCCACCACTTGTCCAAGCTATGCTCTGATATAGAAAGGGGATTTTTGTTTCAAGGTCCACCACGTGTTCAACCTTGAAAGACTCAAGGGATACTTGGACATTGGAAAGCATAGTCCTATAGTAGTTGATAGGTGGCAGTGGGTATTACAACTAGGTCCACCACTTGTCCAACCTATGCTCTCATATAGCAAAGAGGCTTTGGTTTCAAGGTCCACCACTTGTCCAACCTTGCTTCCATTAATATAGCAAGGAGGATTTGGTCTCAAGGTTCACCACTTGTCCAACCTATGCAAACCTTTTTCATGTTGTAGCATGATTTTTTGTTTGAAGAGTATTTTTCTATAACTATGGATTTAACAATGTAATCTTTTTACTTACAGGATGGACTTCGAATCTGGGGAGAAAGTACATATGATACTTGACAATGAAATCGTTGGTATTGGTTGTGTGTGTAGAACAGATCCAGATTCCACTTGTGGTGGTACAAAGATAGGGCTGGGAAATGTCTCCATACTAGTGGAGGAATGCTTGAAGGATGTGGTCCTACCTTTTCCTACAATGGATACTTCATCTCTCCAAGGCTCATTATGGAGTGCTGTTCGATGGTCAAAGCTTCTTTTGCAATCTTTTGTATTAAATGGGAACTTAATTGATCCACACGAAAGCTACAATGGTGATGAATAACATGATCATTCTGATCCTCTAGTTACAGATGCAATACCTATGACAAGCCCAGAATTTGAAGCAATGATTCGAGAGTCTTGGAGAAATCAGAGGGTCCTTTTAAAAGATGACACAATGATGCAAACCATGAATGAAGGGACCATCTTATATGTATTTCCACATGATTATGTCAACTTTCAGGAACTTGGTCCTGATTGTGTGGGTGTGGGTATTGAAAGAGAAAATGCAAGCATTGATGATGTGGTTGAAGTGGGTAGCATCACTTTGCTAAAGTGGCCCATCAAGCAGACAACAATGTTGAATGGGAGCCCATTACAACGCTTTGTTCCTGTTGATGGCATGCATGCTACATATGAGGATGTATCCAACGATGGCAATGTTGGAAAAAAACTTGATGGGAGTAATGTTGTCCAGTTGTCAAGGAAGAGACGATACACTTTCATGAATAGGACTCAAAAATCAAAAGCAGCACCAGCTTCAACTTTTTACCTTTCAAACAAATCAATTCAAAGGGTATCATGCATTGATTGTTGTGCACAAAAATGCTGCCAATTTGCAGATCGTGATATGGTGACAAGGTTACGACAACAATTTTGGGGAGAGTCTCAAAAATCACGCACTAATTATGTTTATGATGTTCTTTCTATATGTTATCAGAAAGATGAGAAGTCACGATACCAATTCAGGCTAAATGGCTCTATTGTTTGTTGTAGAGCATGGTATGAGCTACATGGAATACCAAAGACATCATTTTATCGATACAAGGAGAACTTTGAAAATGGTGTGCGCCAATATGTACATGGGAACACATGTACATTGAGAAGGGGACTTCAACATACTAGTTTAGCAAGAGCACTACTAAATGAGTTTGTGGAAAAAAACTCTGAGAAGATGCCACATAGAAGTAGAACACTGGTAGATGGCTCAAGAGAGACTCAATTGGTGATTCCATCAACATACAAACAAGTGGATATTTTATGTGAAATCAACACGACACTTGACCAAATGGGCTATGAGAAGAAGCTATCCCAATCTTCTTTTGGTAGAATTTGGAACAAAGAGTACCCACATGTCACTTTAACAAAGACGAGTGAGTTCTCTAAGTGCAATATTTGTAGCTCAATCAAGGCAAGGTTAGAAGCTAAACCTTCTCTTGAAGAGAGAGCTCTTGTCTTGAGGGAGAGAGAAGTTCACATGGCACAACAAAAGAGTTGCAGAAGCCTATATTATGCATGGCGCACGTATTCAGAAACTCAACCACAAAAATATGTATGCATAATCCATGATAAGATGGATCAAAAGAAGACTACCATTCCTAGATTACGCATTGTTCCCAAGGGTGTGGATTCAGGATATAATCTGCAGGTGGAATTGATTGGCATGATCACTCATGGACATGGAGAAGGTCATTACGGACACTTTGTCTTGAATGGTTTGTGGCCAGCTGATCCAAATCTTACAATTGGCTCAATTGCTAATTGTTTACATAACCTCGAGAGGATAGATAAGCATCCTCTTGGTGATCTAGTAACAAATGGACTTCCAAGGAGCAATATTTCACTACTACATGCTTTGAACTCAAGGGATGCTTTGGACTACCATAACTTGAGTGATGGAAAAGAGCCCATTGTGCAGTCGTCAGAAATTGCAGAAGAGGAATTGGGGTCAACATTTCGCAGATTGCCAGAGAACTTGTTGCTACAATTGGATAATTGTGCAGGGGAAAACAAAAATCGATACTTATTTGCCTATTTGTCAATGCTTGTTGCAAGGGGTGTTTTCAAAACCATCCAACTGGGATTTTTAATGGTTGGGCATACACATGAGGACATAGACGCCATGTTTAGTAGGTTTTCAGAGAAGTTGAGAGTTACACAAACCTATACTTTGCCACATTTGATGGATACATTACGAAAAAGCTCATCTTCATCTCCAGCTCCATTTTTTCTCACAAAGATCCCCGATTTCAAGAAATATTGTGATGGCTATCTTTGTGATGGACAAGACATACTTGTTGGACATTCCAAACCGCTTCAGTTCAGGTTCTTTATGCAGGATGAGACACCAATGATGCAATATAAGGCACATGTAGGTGTATCAAGTTGGAGTGGAAGTATTCGCCTTTGGAAAACAGACACAGAAGGCAAGCCAATGTTACCACATGGAGATCCACCTCTAGTACAAATGGCGGAGTATGTCAAGGCCCACGAAGAAGTCATTTTGGGGCTAAAGAACTATATAAAATTTTGGAAAACTTTAGGGAATGGTTCAAGTATTCCGCGATATTATAGACCCGTGATAGATTATTGGAGTAAGGTAATTGAAGAGATTGGAAAAGCAATCATATCAGAGGGAGTCTTGTATGAAATGTTTTGGACAAAAACTCAAGAATATTCTCACCTACAAAGCACTACAATGAATTTGCAACAAGGAGCAGAAAGATTCCTAGGCCTTGAAGAGTTGAACGATCATTTTTGTGGGCCTCAACGAGATAGGCCAAGGGAAGAGTTTGACCCTATGTCTGATGTGCACCAAGGTGACTTTCTTATGCTTGTTCCGAGTGACACAGAAATCTATCCAGTGTGGCTTGCAATGGCTTTATCTGACATTGATAATGAGCCTACATCACCAAACTACAAAAAACTCTTGATTCAATATTGGGCACCTTGCGCGAGAAAAAGTGGGATGACAGATACTCAAGCTTACAGTAATTGTTGGAAGGGTTATTGGGCTGTCAACTATAAGGACCCACAAGTGTGGGAAACTATAGATGCAATTGTTTGGTCCTGGAGACCCAACAAAGAAGGACCATTTTCTAGAATAAAGATTCCAAAAATACATGCTCTAAAAGCCAAAGAAGGCCTCACTTGTGCACATCAGCCACACTTGGATCAAAGTTCAGATATGGTATCAAATGTGGAGTAGAATTATGTGGAGCTTCTATTGTGACTATACTAGTCAATTTGTAAACAAAATGTTTTATGTAATTTATAGTTATTATTCAAATCCATGTGTTGTACATCCTCTTGACTTTTGGTGTTTATCAACACCACAATCCTATGAGATTTTCACTTCATTTACTAGCCACACACCTCAATTTTTCCCACTTTAAGTGGAAAATTCCCAAATTACATGAATTTGGTCGATTTGGAGATTCCCATAATGTGAGATTTTTACCAAAATACCTAATATGGTCTTATGAAAGCTTATGGGCTGGACACAAAGGGTTATGGGAAACTTTTGTCAAAATCAAGGACCACTACTGGTGGAAGGGAATGCACAAAGTTCTTGCTCAATTTGTGGAGACTTGTTTAATATGCCAGTAGTCTTCTAATGTACGGCATCAAGATGGATTATATCCTACTTATCCACTAGCTATGCATTACAAGTGGGTAGTAGGTTTGATTACAATGCCAATGGGTGTTTGGGAGATGAGGTATATTGTTCTTGCTAGAGAAGATCTCACTAATCAAGTTGAAGGAAGAGCTTTGCGTACAAAAGCTACAAGTGCTATATGCAATTTTTTTCTTGAAGATGTAATTTCCAGGTATAACTGTCTTGGCAAAATCACTGCTGCATAGGAGAGCTGGATGGAGATGAAGCTCATGTGTTCTTTGCTCATTTGAGCATCAAATTGGCTCTTACTACATCATACTATCCAAAGGGTAATGGGAAAAGTGAAAGAGGGCATCTGCCTATTCTTAAGGCTTTAGCAAAAAAATGCTTTCTAATTTTCAACCAAGGCTTTTAAAAAGCTCAAATCATGTTTAGTAAACAAAAATCATGATTCAACATAACATTAAAAAGGATAGGTTTTTTATAAGGCATGGAAAATGGCCCTTTTTTAGAGCTCAAAACTCAAATTTTAACAAGAATTTGAAGAGGCTTGTGAGAACTTAAAACGTTCATCTTGAGAAGATCTACAACCATCAAGAGATCAACGCTTTTGAGTTTTGATTTCCTGTTTTCAAAAATTAGCCTACAATTTTCAAATCCAAGAGAAGGAAGAAAATACAAGCAATTTTTTTTATTCGCTGAACTTTAGAGCATCAACAGAGCCCAAAATGAGCAAATCCTTTAGCACTCAAAGAAGAGATAAAGTTGTTCTACATTAGCTAGACTATATTTTGTACACACAAAACTTTTTTTAATGTACTGAATATTGACACCCAAAAATTGTGTTTATAATGATCAAAAACCACTTTTAAACATCTACTATATGCATATTTAAAAAAAGTTCATTATTGGAAACTACCTGAGGAGGCTCATTCACCAAAATAGCTCATGAAAAGACTGTCCAGTGAAAAAGTTCAAAAAAGTGTTCATTTTAGGCCTCAACCAAGGTTGATACTAGGGACTCTATGCATGTGTACAAACAACTCTTGTAAAGGACCATAGAAATTGGATCACCAAATTGACCAAAAGCGGGGTAAAAACTAAAGTTTTTACTGACTTTCGGGAACTTGAGTGTAAATTGGGAAAATTTGTTCAAACTCAATGAAACTTGACATAGGCTTATATTAATGTGATAGACATGTGTACATGCTTAGTTGACCAGAAAGATGTAAAATTTACCAGAAGTAAATAATCACGATTATTTACATATGCCCCATTTTTCAACTTTTTTGACCAAGTTAGCATACCACTAGCTTTACCATGTTGTAATAAGCCCACAAACCAAATTTGGTAAGATTTGGATCATTGGATTGAAAATTGTGGCCAAGTCAATCAGCAGATACGAAATTGATGACCCTTTGAACAAAAATTATCCAAACTTGATGAAAGTTGGCTAGGGACCTTAAGTTGAGATACTTAACAGATCTGTGTCAAGAATGGGACAAAATCTTGCAAAAAAAAAGCTGGAGTAAATAATCTTGATTATTTACATCTGCTACAAAAGTTGATAATCTTGTACATTTCAGTATACCACAAGGTCAAGAATATCAAGTAGCCTACACAAATCAATTTTGGTGAAATTTGGATCACAAAAGTGATACTTAAGCCAGATTCTTGAAAACCGAGTCCGTGAACACAAAACAGTTGATAACTTGAACAAATTTTGTTAAACTTAGTGAAAATTTTCCAGGGACTTTAACAGGTTGTATACTTGGCAAATCAAGCCAAAAAGTACAAAAAACTGAGAAAAGTAAATAATCACGATTATTTACTACTGCTACACAAAGACACCATTTTTTACTTTTGAACTTGTACATTGCTAGACCAGCATAATACAAGGCCATCGAGCAATTTTGGATTCAATTGGATTCAAATTGGTACATCTTCACTCAGTTTTCAGGTTGCAGATTAGTCCTTTGACTTTTTGCAAAAGAGGAATCTGAAAGTCTCAACTGCTAACTTACTTAGCTCGAATTGAAGTGATACACATATACCAGTCAGAATAGTTAGGAAGAAGTATAAAGTCTTTGTGAAAGAATAGCTAACTTGATCAATATTGGTAAAGGAATCAGGTTGTAGACAAGGAATTCAAATCTTGCGAGAAGTGGCAATCAAGTCCAGTGGAAGAAATTGACAACAAGTCAATCACACGGTAAGTAATTTATCAAGGGCTTCACAAGTCTTTATGAACCTTATATCTTGTCGTGTACTAGGAAACCAAGGAATATTTGGAGAGACCACTAGTAGAGTATCCAGTGAAGAAAGTGTGAATCAAGGCAATCCCTTACACACTATCCTTGAGGAAGTCTCAGACACTTTTTCAAATTCAACATATGAAATGTCTTTGTATTCGACTCACTCACAAATCAGAACGACAGTGCACTATAAGCATATACTCTCTTTTTATAAAACTAATCAGCTCAGGTTTACCAGGATCCTAATGAAGAGTATGTTATTCGCGTTAATGACCATGGTATTGAGTTTGAAGAGGAAATCAGGGCAAACAAACAAGAAAAAATGTACATGGATACAAACGGAACTCAGTATTTACAAGTCAAAAACCCTGCGTGATAGAAAAATGGAGGTTAGAGGTAAATACCATAACTCCATATATGGCAGCCAAAGAAGGACCTCCGACTTTAGAATTTGAGGGATACAATCAAGTTAATTTGAAGCCTTTAAAACGGCTTAGCATAGATATTCCTAGGATCGAAGTCTATTGTTGGGAGGATAGAAACGTCAAAGATCTTCTGTGGACTTCTCATGCCAAATCAGGACAACTAACACCCATGAATATCATCTATATCTTCAAAATCAAAGATAAGGGTTCAGCAGATCTGCCACCCTACCTGTTTAGGGATTATTATAACAATAACTTTGCTATGATGACTCCTGAGGAGGTGGAACAAACCAAATAGCAAGGGTACTCCATAAGGGATTGGATATTGGACCAAGGACCAGAAACTATTTCACGAGAAGATCTTTGTCAAGAGTAATGTTAAAAAACTAGAAACCACCTCATCACGAAGGAAACCGGGTGACACTAAAGCCAATCCAGGGCTATGTAAGTCACTATTTTCAACAGACTAGTTTGAAGGACTCAGAACAGGACCAACTACGAGGAGACCGAGAGTTGAACCAAACACACGTGCTGGACCAACTGATTTTCAAAAATGGGTCAGAAAATACAGTGGATCTAGGGATCCATATGACCACTTAGCAAGATTTAAACAAGTTCTAAGAGCAAAACGCATATTTGATTTCCATACTCAATTCGAGGGGTTTGGAATGACATTAGAAGGCAAAGCATTGAATACATTGGACTTGAATACATTAGCTCAACGATTTGTAGCTGCTTGTTCCAAAACAGGATCAAACACAACATGGTCACGCTCAAATCTATAGCTTTGAAAAGAAACAAGGTGAATCTGTTAGGGATTTTGCAACTCGAATGAAGCAATACATTGCAATATGCCCAGAACTAGAGATACCTGCAGAAGAACGACTTGTATCATTGTTTCTAGAGGGACTACTAAACAAACAACTTCATGCTATACTGTATAGCAAGAAGCATACAACCCTAGAAGAGTGTCTGTCAGATGCAATTGACTTAGGAGACAATTGTGATATTTTCAACAAAGAAGATGTCCCTAAGGATAACCAAAGTGAGAAAACAGTATCCACCAAACTAGCACAAGTGGGAACGGCTGCCGCAGCACCGCTTTCAGCCATAGAAGACATGCTCAAAAGGATGAATGACATGATGAATAACATGCAAAAAGCACCTCTGAGGGGACCAGGACAAGGGATACCTCAACAGGGACAACCAATTAGGCCACAAAAATGGTGTGCAATCGAGGGAAAATGGACCAACCATGAGACCAATGAGTGCTATTATCGACCAAAGTATGATGAAAATGTTCAATATGTGCCTATGAGGCCACAAGGACAACCCATGTTTAGATATCAACCTAATATGGCCCAAGCTCAAAGACCACCGATGGGTATGGAAAGACCTCAACCCGTGTTGGGCCAACCACCTCCATATCCGGGACATAATGCAGTGTATGTAAAGTACATGCATCCAAAGGGAGTCAAAGATGAACAAGCACTAATGCATGTTACACCCTATGCTGAGCCTAGTCCATCCATAGTAATGGTAGAAGAAGACTCGTATAATTCATATCCACCACCAATGGAGGAACCTATGACTTATACTACACCAGAGCTTGCATCGATGTACTATCTAGCTAATCAAGGTGTTAGACCTCCTATGGTAAGACCCATGATTAAGCCAAGAGCTGGAAACTGTCATAACTATGGTGCAGATGATGATTGGAAAAATGAATTCCCAGAGCCTGACAAGAACCTCAAGCCAGTTGCAGCTTATTGCATACAATGTTGCAAAAAAAGAGGACACTTCCCTGAAGCTTGTCCAAAAAATTCTTTAAACAAGGGTAAAACAGTAGTGAACGTAGTTCAAGTGATACCTAGTAGCTCATCTTTTGAGAGTGAACCGATTGTTCCAATCAAGGTAATTACCAAATCTCAGGCTAAGAAAAAGAAACGTAACTCCTCTAATGATTTGGAGAATACAAAAATTTCCTCTCAAAAGATCAAAAGAAGCAGAAACAAAAGGTATGAGATGAGAAAACAGAAACAAAGGGTTGAAATCGAGGAGAAATCAAAGAAGGTATTCCAACAAAAGGTGAAAGAAGCTGGAAGCAAAATCAAAGAAACCAACGTGAAATATGGAGGATCGATTTTGGTGGACAAAATTTTTGAGCCTATTAATGCAGCGTTGGAAGCTTACCAAGTGGGACTTAAAGCATGCCAAAACATAGAAAACAAATGGAAAAACTATCTTTCTCCAGACATGAAAATAGCTAAGCTTGAAGCTTATCAAAATTTGGTAAGAATCACGCAAGATATGATGGAAAAACAAAAACCCAAGCTCAAGAGTATGGCAGAACCTGAAGAGCTCGTGGTAGGAACTAGTAAAGAACAATCCAAAGTGGTTGTAGAACCCCACCTTGAAACAAAAGAGCCAAAACTTATAGTGCCGGTCAGCGAATATGCCTTAGAAGGAATCCCATTCATCGAAGAAGACTGGCCAAGACACTTATGGGAAAACGTTAGAGAGATTTATGATGGGAGATTAACTCTAAAGTCAGCTCCTATAGAGGAGGTTTGGTTAGACAATCTACCTCCTGATATGGACATGGATGTACAATCCTTGTATGGGGATTGAAGATCTGAAGCTTCAGGAATATCTAAACCATTGACCTTGAAAAAATTACCCTCTTACTTGGGAGATAACAAAGATGAATCCATAGTGTGTAAAACCACTCAAGTGAAAAGAGGGAACATGCCCTAGAAGTAAACAACATTCATTCAATTATGTCTACACCCATCCACTACACTCTTACTTTAGGAGAACTATTAAAAATTAGATAGTGTTTATGGAATTATCTACAGAAAAATCTAGAGAAGGTGGGAATAACAGGGCTAATCGCAAACAATTTGGGAAAATTGAAATAGGAATTGGATAACAAAGAGATTAGATCTGTTCCAATGAACAAAGTTGGAGAATACTACAAAGGGAAGAAGGAAACACCACCTTCTAGTGAAATATAATGACATAGAAACCATGGCAATACTGGATAGTGGGGCACGCATAGCCATAGCCACAAAAGCAGTATGGGAATCCTAGGGACAAGCGGCCATTAGACAAACTTGAATGAAATTGCAATTGACTGATGGACACATTGAAAGACCCTTGGGACTGCTTGAAAAAGTAATGGTTAATTCCTGTGGCATTGAATATCAACACACTTTTGCCATAGTAGACTTTGGAAAAAAACTCAATTACGAAATCATATTGGGAAGACCTTTCATGCGACAAGTACAACTAATCCACTACACTCTTACTTTAGGAGAACTGTTAAAAATTAGACCATGTTTATGGAATTATCTATAGAAAAATCTAGAGAAGGTGGGAATAACAGGGCTAATCGCAAACAATTTGGGAAAACTAAAATAGGAATTGGATAACAAAGAGATTAGATCTGTTCCAATGAACAAAGTTGGAGAATACTACAAAGGGAAGAAGGAAACACCACCCTTCTAGTGAAATATAATGACATAGAAACCATGGCAATACTGGATAGTGGGGCACGCATAGCCATAGCCACAAAAGCAGTATGGGAATCCTATGGACAACCGGTCATTAGACAAACTTGAATGAAATTGCAATTGACCGATGGACACATTGAAAGACCCTTGAGACTGCTTGAAAAAGTAATGGTTAATTCCTGTGGCATTGAATATCAACACACTTTTGCCATAGTAGACTTTGGAAAGAAACTCAATTACGAAATCATATTGGGAAGACCTTTCATGCGACAAGTACAACTAATCCACGATTGAGGAAATAATTATCTGTACTTGAAGCAAGTGGGATCAATAACAAGGGTTAATCTAAAAGATCACACTTATAGAGATGTCATGAAAACAAGAATTCAATTCAATTTCTTCAGCTGAAATTAAGCTTCCATCTTGGTTGAATAAAGACACACCTATTTGTATGTGTGCAGTCTTAGAAAACGGGAGCTTAAAACGAGAAGAATGTATCTTAGAAAGGGATTGCACAGGCGAAGCCTATGTACCTGAACCCTTTCCAGAACATTTGTTTGAGCCATTTGAGTGGACTCAAACCTTAGCTACGAAAACAGAGAGAGTGAATCCTACGAAGGACCTGAAAACGCAAAAAAGATAGATATGGCCGAACCAGGAGAAGAGCCTAGACCAGTCTACATTGCAAATGACCTTGCAGAAGAAGAAGACGAGCTTTTGTTAAGCTTACTGAAAGAATACTGAGATAACTTTGCTTGGTCTTATAAGGATCTCAAGGGTGTTGATCCAAAATTCTCTCAACATACCATACCCATGAGAGATTATCTGAAACCATGTAGACAAAGGCCATACACATATAATGAAACATTTACGAGAAAGATCAAAGAAGAGATAGAAAAGCTAAAGAAATCCAAATTCATTTATGAAATTGAACACACAGATTGGGTGTCTCCAATTATGGTAGTACCCGAGAAAAATAGAAAATTATGGGTGTGTGTCAATCTCAAGAAAGTGAATGCAACCACCATTAGAGACAACTTTCCTCTTCCAATCACTCAGCATGTTTTAGAACGAGTTGCGGAAAAAGAGGCTTATAGCTTTTTAGATGGATTTTTGGGATACAATCAACTTTTGGTTTGAAGGAGTGCGAGCGGAAGTGCGACGCAAGAGAGAGTGCGAGAAGAAGAGCACGACGATATGGTGAACTCGCTCTACTGTAATGTGTAGAGCATAGTGAGTTCTTATTAGGTTTTAACAAAATAATATGTGTACATACCTGGCGGCCCGCCCACTGACCTAGGCGACCACATTGGGATTTATACCCCAACAACCTCCCACTTAAAGTCCAATATGGTACTTTAAGTGTGAGAGAAGCTACTATACAAGCTAATATACAAGAGATGTAGAGAAGTGATGTACTACCCTACACCTAACTGCTTGCGAAAATGCGCAAAGCTCTCTGAGGGAAGTCCTTTTGTAAGTAGATCGGCAGGATTTTCTGTGGTGTGAACTTTGACAAGCTGAATTTGCTTATCCTCGAGCATTTCCCTGATGAAATGATACTTCACATCCACATGCTTTGTCTTTGAGTGATAAAATGGATTGCGAGCCAATTGTATAGCACTTTGACTATCACAATATAACACAGGCATCTCTTCTTTGATTCCCAAATCTGTTACTAGTCGATTAAGCCAAATTGATTCTTTGCATGCCTCTAATGCTGCAACATATTCAGCCTCTGTAGTAGACTGAGTAACACAATCTTGTAATCTAGAACGCCATGACACTGCTCCACCAGCCAATGTAAAGACATACCCTGACGTAGACCTTCGGTTGTCTAACTCACTCGCATAATCTAAGTATGTAAAACCCTTTACACTTAGCTCCTGACTCCCATGGCATATACGCATACTCTTTGTAGCTTTCAGGTATCTCAATATTCCTTTCACTGCCTCCCAATGTTTCTTGCCTAGGTTTGACATGTATTGACTTACTACTCCCACTGCAAATGCAATGTCTCGGCGAGTAGCAATCATTGCATACATCAAACTACCCACTGTAGACGCATATGGAATCTTATCCATTTCAGCCTGTTCTTCCTCAGACATAGGACAATCTTGTTTGCTAAGTTTCACATATGGTGGCAATGGAACACTCAATGCCTTTCCCTTCTCCATATTGAAACGTTGCAAAACCTTGTCAATATACTCTGTTTTAGATAACCAAATCAACTTCTTTGATCTGTCTCTCTCAATGCGCATACCAAGTATATGACTTGCCTCACCCATGTCTTTCATGTCAAACGATTTTGCCATCTTTGACTTCAAAGCTGAAATTTCTTCCAAGTGCTTGCCAGCAATCAACATGTCATCCACATACAAAATAAGGATCAGCCAACTGCCATCCTTAGCCTTCTTTGTATATAGACAGTGATTGAACTCACTACATTTGTAGCCTTGAGAAAGCATAAACTTGTGGAATTTATGGTACCATGCCCTCGGTGATTTTTTTAAGCCACCGCAGAGAAGACTTCATCAAAGTCAATGCCTTGTTCTTGCTTAAAGCCCTTGGCAACAAGCCTTGATTTGTACTTTGGCTGACTATCATGAGCGGTGATCTTATACCTGTAAACCCATTTACAAGGTAGAGCCTTTTTGCCCTGTGGTAATTTAACTAGCTTCCATGTCTTGTTTTTATGCAGAGCTGTCATCTTTGACTGCATGGCCAATTGCCAATTCCCGGAGTCCTTCATTTGCACTGCTTCCTTGTAACATGAAGGCTCATTGCAATCAGTCAACATGACATAGTTCATAGATGGAACAAACCTATCAGGAGGTCGCGTGACACGTCCAGATCTACGCACAATAGGTCGCTCAGGCTCAGCCACAACATGTGGTTCCACTCTATCCTGTCCTTGCTCCTCTTGAGCCCTGACATTATGTCTTGCACGTGCAGGTCCATCTTCTTGGAAGACAACTCTTCTAATCTCCTCAACCCTCTCTAGTTTAGAATGATATTTGGATTCATTAAAGTGAACATCATTGCTGCGGACAACCTTTCTGGATTTGGGATCCCAAAGTCTGTACCCCATCTCACCAGAATTACCATAGCCTATAAAGATGCACTTTCTACTCTTTGGCTCAAGTTTGTTCCTAAATTCCTTTGGAACGTGAGTATATGCCTCACAGCCAAAGACTCTGAGATGCTTGTATGAGGGCATTTTGCCTGACCATACCATCTCTGGCACTGAATCCTTCTGCAAAACCTTGCTAGGATATCTATTTATAAGATGAACAGCTGTTGATACAGCTTCAGCCCAAAACCCATTTGGCAGCTGTGCATTAGACAACATACTTCTGACCTTCTCTTGTATGGTCCTATTCATCCTCTCAGCAACACCATTTTGAGGAGGATTGTAAGGTGCAGTAAGTTCACGTTTTATACCTTTTGACTCACAAAAGTCCTGAAAGGCCTTTGAAACATACTCTCCACCATTGTCAGTGCGTAAGCATTTAAGCTTCTTGCCACTCTGATTCTCCACAAGTGTCACAAACGTTTTGAAAACACTAAACGCTTCATCCTTGTGCTTGAGAAAGTAAACCCATACTTTCCTCGAGTAATCATCTATAAATGTCATAAAGTAAGAAGCTCCCCCTAGAGATAGGTTAGGCATAGGTCCACACAAATCACTATGAACAAGTGCCAACTGTGTATCTCTTTTACTGCTTCTATGCTTATGTGGCTGTTGTGTTTGCTTACCATACAGACAATGTTCACAGAATTCAAAATCATTAAATGAAAAGCCAGGAAAATAACCAGAACGAGACAAGATTTCCATTCCCTTCTTGGACATATGTCCTAACCGGCTATGCCACAAAGAAACGTTTGGCTGCTCGGTTACATTGATTACATTTTTAGAGACATTTGATACATAAATCATGTAAAGTCCTCCAGACTTTATTCCATGTGCTACTGTCATAGAACCCTTGGATATCTTCCACATGTTCTGTCGAAAAGTGGTGACGTAGCCAGCATCATCAAGTAAACCTGTGCTGATCAAGCTCTTTGTAATTGTGGGAACATGTCTCACATTCTTCAGCGTGAAAGAAGAGCCATTCTGAAACTTCAATTGAACATCTCCAACACCTAAGATCTCACATGTCTGCCCATTGCCTAGCCGAACATGATCTTTAGTGGTCACATAAGAGGTAAACCACTCCTTGTTTGGAGACACATGAAGTGATGCCCCTGAGTCTATAATCCAGTCACTCAGTGCATTTCCATCAGATGCTGTAAGAAGATCTGAGTCCATTGTATTCTTCAAGAAGTAGATGTCTCCTGACACTAGACTGTCATCCTCTGCAACAGTGTTTGTCACATTTATTTCTTGAATCTTCACTGAGGACTTGTTCTTCTCACCATGGTCTTTAGCTTTCTCTTTGCCTTTTTCTGCTTTCCATTCTCTGCAGTCTCTTCTCATATGACCCTTCTTGCCACAATGGTAGCATTCTATGTCACTCTTGCCTTTAGCACTGCGGGACTTGCTACGAGACTGATTCCTCTTTCCACCTTTGTACTTTTCTTTGGTCCTTCCCCTGACAACCAAGGCTGTTCCTTTGCCTTTGTCCATTGTCTTTCTATTGGTTTCTTCAGTAAGCAGACTTCCTTCTACACCTGCTATGTTCAAACCATCTGGAGGTGTAGAATTACTCAAAGCTGTGCGACAAGTGTCCCAACTTTCCGGCAATGTGATCCATAGGAACATAGCTCTAACAGGTTCATCAAACTTGACACCTTGAGCTGACAACTGACTGTAGATTGTGTTGAATTCATTCAGATGATTGGACATAGGTGTCCCTTCTTTCATCTTCAAGTCAACAAGCTTCTTAAGCCAGTATACCTGTGAATTTGCACTCTGCTTCTCATAAAAATCACTCAGCTTTAACCATGCTTGATAAGCCGACATCTCGTCTGCTACATTGAAGTAAACGCTTTCTGCCAAAGTCAGCATAATGGTAGAAAGTGCCAATTCATCCATTTTGCTCCATTCATCTTCGTCAAATTTCTGTTACCAGTCACATTGTCTGCCTACAACTGTATATGCTTTTTAATTCTATATGAGAATGCTGACGGGAGCAAAGCGAACCCCGAACCCCCGACGGCTTTATAGGTTTTATCTGCTTCTTTTGTACCAACACGTACCAAATCTGCTTCTTCCACAATGGGAAATTGGTTCCATCCAGCTTCTTGATATTGTAAAGAGCAGTGTCCTGTGATCCAGCCATAGCTACGCTTCACAGTAGTTTACTTTTCTGGGAAAAATTCGGCAGAGTTTCCCCTGTAAACTGACCTCTGAACCAATATCAACCTGTCAAATGAACCAAGAAAGCTTCAGATTCTGCAAAAATTTTGGCAGAGTCTCCTTTGTAAAATGGCTCTGGTGTACTAAAAACAGACCAAAAAACAGCTCAAAAAACACTGTCTCTCTGACACTGTAAGCTGCGGGTAAACCTATCCTGCACCTGTACTGTCTCTGACTGTCCTTTCACTATCCTGTAAGCATAGACTGCGACAATGCCTCAACGGCAGTAAAGCAAAGATGCAATCCCAACTGTCTGACTCACAGTCAATACATCCTAGCTGCCTATCTAAGGGTGCTTGAGGGATCGCTCCAAGACCTGTATCACCGAAAGGATCTCAACATTCGAGAATCCCCCAGCTCAATAAAACCTCACTAGACCCTCAACAAAGGCTGCAATAAATCTGACAGTACATAGACTTCCCACAAAGTCATACATCCACAAATTTCCCACTGTATGCTGTAACCGCTACGGCGGTTGTTTGCTGCGTGACTCACAGCCAGCAAACCCTCAACAAACATACATCATCTCTAACAATACATCCCATGTGGAAGTACCTGCAATGTCAGGATGAAATCTGGAATATCAAGCAGCAAACACAAGCTACCTGATGAACTAGTTGATGTCGCCTACAGTCTGTGTGTAGATGCGCCCGTGTCGTATGTGACACGCCTCCAAGAACTGTGAGCCGTCCTTCGATGTGTAGACAGCCACAAATCAACACTCTGGGAGTGTCGATATCCTCAGCACCTGCAGTCGTAGTCCAAAAACCCCAAATTTGCAGAGTCGGATCTGCACCCGCTAAGACCACGTAGTCGAAAATGGCCTGCGCAGACCTTTGTCGAAGCCGAACGGTGGCCGAGATGACCTCAGAATGAAATTCTGAGCACGCCAAGCCCTACGGATGCTCCCACAAGATTTGGGGCCGTGTCTTTGCCTATCAAATTTCACTCCAATCTGAGTTCGTGACTCTAGCCTCCTGTAGTGCTTCCCCGAGCCTCGATCTGAGCTCTGATACCAGTTGAAGGAGTACGAGCGGAAGTGCGACGCGAGAGAGAGTGCGAGAAGAAGAGCATGACGATATGGTGAACTCGCTCTACTGTAATGTGTAGAGCATAGTGAGTTCTTGGTTTTAACAAAAGAATATGTGTACATACCTGGCGGCCCGCCCACTGACCTGGGCGACCACATTGGGCTTTATACCCCAACATGGTTGACTCCAAGGATCAGCATTAAACTGCCTTTGCAACCAAATGGGATTATTTTTCCTATCGGTTTATGCCTTTTGGGTTCACTAATGCTCCTGCCACCTTTCAAAGATTGATGAGCCATTCTTTTTAAATAATATCTTTGGGATTTCTTGAAAGTATATATGGATCATCTATGTGTACATTCATCAATCCAGGTTGATCATTTTGAACACCTCAAAAAGGTATTCAAAAAATGTAGACTTTATAGGATTTGCCTAAATCTTAAACAATGCACATTTATGGGCAGACAAGGAAAGATTCTTGGACACATAGTGTCTAAAAATGGCATAGCTACTGATATGGTTAAAATTAATGTTATTGTTGATTTGCCTAAACCGGGGGCTCAAGTCTCCATGGGACATTGTGGATATTACAGACAATTCATTTATATGTACACTATAATTGCAAAACCCATGTACACTTTGGTGTCACACTTTGAATGGACTGATGAGTGTGAAGAATCCTTCATGAAGCTTAAGCAAGCTCTCACTTCATCTCTAATATTGAAAGCACCATATTGAAATAAGATATTCCACATACATGTAGATGCTTCCAATTTTTCCATCGAGTGTATATTAGCTCAACCAGGAGATGGACAATTTTATTTTCCTATTTCTTATGCTAGCTGACAGTTGAATATGGCAAAGAAAAACTATACCACCACCGAAAGGGAAGGATTAGGAATGATCTATGCCATCAAAAAGTATAGAAATTACCTAATAGCTAACAAATTTGTGTTCTTTGTGGACCACCAAGCCTTATTGTACTTGGTCAACAAGCCATGCAACACGAGAAGAATCATGAGATTGTTCATCATTATTCTGGAATTTGATTTCACTGTAGTTGTAAAAAAGGGCACTACTCATCAAAGAGCATATCATTTTTCAAGGATTGTTTTAGGAGAACCACCTAAAGGAGTGGGTGATGACCTAGCAGATGCATATCTATTCTCCGTAGAAATGATACCTCGATGGTCGAAAAACATAGTATCATTGATGACCATAGCTCAAGTGGACTCGTGTGCGCGTCTGTTGCACGTGTCAATGCAAGGAACTTGCCGATACACTGTGTGCGAGCCACAAATGGCTCCAAGCACACAACTGACCTAAACTAGTAAGCTCAAACATGGCGATGGTGTGTCACTCACTGCTCTACGCTTGCTATCGTGGAGGATTCCTTGCCACGAAGAAGAAGGAGACGCCACTACACCATGCTTAACCGCTTCACCGCCGCCGTGCTCTCTCTCTCTCTCTCTCTCTCTCTCTCTCTCTCTCTCTCTCTCTCTCTCTCTCTCTCTCTCTCTCTCTCTCTCTCTCTCTCTCTCTCTCGCATACACACACACACAAGGAGATGAAGAAGAAGAAGATGGAGATGGAGCAAGAGCACTCTTCTATTGCACAAATGAGAGAATCATTGAATTTTAGGTTTAGTTGACTCTTATATGAGTTTGCCCCATTCACACTGTGCGCCCATGCTTAGCCAACTAATCCCTTGAATGTTCTAGTTAGAGTGCTCCTCTCATCGGCGATCACTCTTACCCTTTTTCTATTGGACCGACAAGCCCGGTACCTGACTCTACCAAATAAATAATACAATGTCCGTCATAGGTGATAGGAATGTGCGTGAGGGTTAACATGCCCCCCTTCCTCATGTAGATTCCATCTTCGGAAGCTATTGAGTTGAAGCTCGTTCGTCGAGGTGGAAGAGCTTTTGAGATGAATATCCTTAGCCCCCTTCAGTCACTGCAAAATCAAACAACATTGGCACAGTAATTGCATTCTCATAAGCAATTAAAAACCATATACAAATGTAGGCAGACAATTTAATTGGTAACAGAATTTTAAACCATTTGTCAGCAAACAATAAACATTAAATTGCAATATAATCAAATGCATAAATAGCTGTAAAGGTAAAAAATTAAACAAGTCTGGGGTCGCTAATTTAACGATCGAAAGGCACTAAAGATCGACTATTAATACCATGGGTAAGCTTCTCAATTTTTTCTGGTCAATTAAGTTGTTTAATCGCGAGAGCCAAGTATTTCATGTTCGAGGGCTGACTAGAGGCTATACCTAGAAGACTTTGTAGTTAAGCTACGATAAAAGGAATTTCTCATGAAATCATCGCCTGACTGATTACTTTTTCTTTGACCCCCCAAAGTCTTTTCACAGTGATTCAATTTTGATGTGTGTGCTTATTTTGTATGCCTTGGGTTTTTGCTTTTCAAGGAAAAGCGCCCACACTGGGAACCTCTAGGACTCTAGTACCATAGGCGATACATGTGAGTGAAGTACCCAATCAAGCTGAGATTTCTCTTCCAGCTTAATATTTTACATTGTGGCACTTTGATTTTCCTTTTTTTTGTTCGTTTTCAGCATTTTAATTTTGTAACTTTAGGGGGTCATATAACACTGTTACACCTCCCCAGGCTCATCACACTAGTAAACTCCCTTTATAATACTTAAGCTAAAGGTCAATAGGGACTAAGACCACTAGAAATCCCTAGTACATTTCACACAATGCTGCCTAAATCTGATTAAGAACCTAAGTAACCATTGATTATTAGGAAGGCATTCCCCATGGTATTAAGAGAAGATCTCTAACACCTAGCTTGGTCAAACTAACTTAGTCAGACTGCTTGAATTTTAAACCTAGACAAGTGATTATGACAAAAATTACATTGAATTTGATGTTTGGTACTAAGCAAATGTGTTGAATATTATGCTACCAATCACAATTAAAGCAGATGTTTGTGTTGATGGTCGTGCTTGATTTGAAGTGTGAACGAGAGAAAGATTCCATGAAGGTCCAAATTCTAACAACAGCAACACGTTCCTGTACACACTAGGAAACACAAAGAATACCTCTAGGAGGCACATCAGTGGAAAAAGGTACCAACACTTATTGAAAGCAATTAAAAACCATAAGGAATCCTAACCGAATTATTTGCACTCCCCTTAGAGGGTCAAGGGAATAGGATATTAGAGATTGGGGGGAAACCCTAAGGCTAAACCCCTATCCTCGTCGTCAAGATAAACAAAGTCATCATTCATGAGACCATATGTGCCATCCATGTAGTCATGTAAATCTTCTTCTTCATCATAGGTACCCATGTTTACTAAGAAGGTCACTAGACACCTATAGTCATCTTGGTCAAAAGGGTAGGCTTGTGCAGTGGGAGAAACGCTCTCTACTAAGTATGGATCAGTCGTGGTCAAGAGATGTATCAATCATTCTAACTCCTCAAAATTCCTCTCACACGCTAGAGTACCTACCAAATCCCATTCACATGCAAGCACCGGAAAGACCATGTGAAACATTTGTGAAAAGTAACGAGGGTACCTCTCACCCAAGGCAGGAGTGGATGACTCTAGCGTACTAGCCACATATGTACACGCAAATAGATGATGGTTAGAGTGCAAATATTACAAGGGTCGTGTTCTTGTGCATAATGTGTTTTTATGATTTTGTGTTATGGCTCTTTCTCTTTTACTTTTTTATCTTATTTTTGTGAGTATAAGGATTTATATATACATTCCCTAAGATTGGAGATTAAGAGGTCATGGAGGAAGGTTGAGAGGGAAGCAAGTGAATGATGGATGTCAGCAAACACTCCCCCCTTCCTTGGGTAGATCATACCTTTTGGAATGATGTCGTCACCTTTTGAAACCAATTGTTCCAAGGTGTTATGGGTGAAGGCTTTAACCAATAGTTACGACCGCCCTATGCGTTTCATCCAGTTGCAAGGGTGGTAAGGCACTCTCCCATGATTTTATTTGCAACATTGTTGTAGGTGGTGAACTTACAACGAGAGGTGAAAACTCTTTCTTGCTTGTATGGATATGTACAATGGTAGGTGGAGATTGTGTCGAAGCTTCTATTTCTGTATAGGAACTAATTGAAGAGCAAGAAGCTTCATTTGATTTCCCTGCTCCTGAGCTAGGTGGAACAAATCGTTCTTTCTTTGGTACCCAAACTAGCTCTGGAGCAGGTGTGTAGCATTCCGTGATTTTTTCCTTTCCGCGATATTCAATTTGTTTTGGAGCCACAGGATTGATCTCACATGGGCCCGGTGACAAGTAAGAGCACAATTTACGTTTTGGCACCCAGATTTGATCATTTCCTTCATAGTAGCCATGGGCTTCCAATAGTTTTTTAGGAATCCAACGCAACGTTTCTTTACATTTCTTGGGGTGAATGGGACGTCTCTTACCAGGCTTTTGTCTTTTAGCACTGGCTATGGTCTCTAAAGAAACTTTAGGGACCCACTTGTATGTTTTCTTTGTTATATTGGGATGGGTCTTGTGGGTCTCAAGCTTTATTTCAACTACATCAGTTGAAGCTCTAGAGAGTTGGGCTATGGGGACATATGGTTCAACCTCTTGGACATGCAATGTTTTGGGTTTTATTTCCTTAAAAGGCGTTATCTCAGGGACTATGGCTTGTGTGGCAGGGCTAAGAGTTGGTTTCTATGTTGTGACACCCCCTCTCTCCCAATCAATAGTGCATTTGGTGGCTATCATCCACGTGTGACCTAGGTTTATATTACCCTCAATAGTTCCAACAAGCATGACCAAAAAGTCTTGAGCTACAACCCCATTTTCATAACTGACAGAAGTGTGTCAGATTCCAAAAACTGAAGTTTTTTTCTTGTTGACACCCTTGACTTGCATAATACTCTCAGATAGAGGTGGCTTCCCTAATTGACACCACAGCCCATATGATAGCATATTATATTTAGCACCCGTGTCCAATAAGGCATTATATAGCACTTTTCCATAGGTGTTGTTTAGCTCAACAGGGTATCGTAGACGTGTGTCAGAGTCCAACCAATCCTCGTCGATTTCAACATGGAATGCATGTGTGACTCCAAGGTTAGCCTCTCGTTTTTGTCTTATGCATTGTTATCGCTCCTTAGCCTCATCTTAAGCTTGTATCTTCTTCAATTCTATTTGTGCCTTGGCTACCTTTTTTGTATGGATGGCACGTAGCTCCTCTTGGCTTAAATGATCATAGTATCTTTTAAATTTGATCCCATTGAGGAATCCAATGGTTTCAACTCCATCAAGAGTCTCCACACAAATGGTTCCCTGTGGTGTGATCTCACATACTCCATATGGTCCTTTTCCCGCATATTTCAACTTTTTCTTTTCGTTACGCACTCCATACATAAGGACTTTATCACCAGCATTGATATCTTTGTTCTTTAGATGACGGTCAAACCATTTCTTCCTCCTATCTTTCTCCACAAGTGCATTTTTCACAGCTAATTGCCTCTCTTCATCTAGTCTTTCAAGGATATATAATCGCTCAACTAACGGTGATGGGGGCTTTTCACAAGCCAAGCTCCCATACCCCTCTTCTCTCGTCCCCACCCCATGAAAACCCCCTCTTAGGGAGGGAGTGATAAAAAGCATTGGAAAAAGTAAGAAAAAAATAAAGTATGATTATGTAAATATATAAGAAAGGTAAAATAGGCCACCTCATGCCTGCGGGGTAGCCCATCCCCACCTTGCCTCCTTTTTCTTCACTGTTGCCCCCCGTGTGTCCCTTTTCCTCTCCTCCACTCAAAAGGTCAACCCCCTCTCTCTTCCCCTTGTCCTTTCTCCTTTCTCTCTCCCCTCAAGCTACCCCACCTCTCACCAATAATGCATTATAACTCACCAATAATGCACCCTAACTCACATGCAACTTACCCTATCTTCCAAAATAGTATACCCCACCCCCCCTTTCTCTCTCCTATCATATCCCATGACCCAAATACCCCCCCTTCTCTCTAAATGGCGCCATGTCTCTTGTCTTGTAGCTAAATAACCTCCCCCACACTCACACACACTCAGTTTCACTAAAAAAGCTTCCCACAGACCCATCCCCACCCGGTGGTTACCTGATTTTTCTTGTGTTCACACACATCTGCACACAGATTCACCTCTGAACACACTCCTCTCTCTCTCCTCTTGTAATTACTTTATTCTCCATGTCACCTCTCACTTTTTTTCATCAACCCATCTCTCTCTCTTAGTCTCTCTCTCATGAGACTGCTGTTCTGGCACATATACACACAGCCAAACAAGTGGGGCCCACAGTCACATGGCCTATGTAGATAATGATTTCTTCATTTCTAAATTCTAAATTTCTCCCCCCCGTCCTCCCCTATATAAAGAGGGGTCACCATCACACAAAAACACACAACATCACCAAAGAACACACTATGCACTGTGTGTACCTAGTGCACACACACACACACACACCATCACCATCACCGCAATCACCATGCTTGTCTTGAGCATGACCTCTACACCCTTGGCTATGGAAGATGAAGGGCAACTAAATGAAGGATGATGGCCATAATCCTCGTGCGAGTCTTCGCCATCAACTCCCACCTATCCGCCATGTGCTCTACCACTCTCTCCCTTCTCATTCCCCTACCCTATGCTCCCCATTTCATCGCCTAATTCTCTAAATAAATCTTGAGGTTTTGTGAGTATGTTTTCTTGCAATGTTTTGCCCATGTGAGGTGTGCGGAATCGTCACCTAGACGGTTTGTACTGTAAGGGTAAGAACCAAATACTCAGGAAGGTCCCTCTCTCTCAGGAAATCACGGGAGTAATTGCTAGCTGCCACGACGCGGTTTTTGGTGGTCACTTTGCCCTAGACATAACAAGTAGGAAAATCTTGCAAGCAGGCTTCATATGGCCTAGCCTCAACCGTGATGTACACCATTGGTGCAAAACGTGTAAGTTGTGTCAAAAGGCCGGCACTAGGTCACTTATGCCTGAACCACAGACACCTATTCTCTCATATGGCCCATTTGAAAAATGGGGTATCGATGCCATTGGGCTATTACCTAGGGCCAACTCAGGAAAATTCTACATTATCATGGGGGTCGACTACATGACTAGATGGGCAGAGGCTACAGCCACCACTAGAATCACAGCGGTAGAGGTAGCTAAATTTATCTACGAGCACATGTGTTGTAGGTTTGGCACACCTTTAGAGATCATCTCTGATAGAGGGCCAGGTTTCAGAGCAGACTTGGTAGGAGAATTAATGCAGAAACCGGGCATTACAAGGAGGCACTCTTCACCATATTACCCTCGATGTAATGGCCTAGTTGAAAAGGTAAATGGAATGGTTTCTAAAATTATTACTAAGCAGGTAAACAATCATCCTGGGGACTGGGATAAGTATCTACTACCAGCTTTATGGGCCTACAGAACTTCATTTCGTACATCCTTGGGATTCACACCGTATCATCTAGTATTTGGTAAGGAAGCAATCTTGCCCATTGAAGTGCAACTACAAAGTCTTAGAGTAATGGCAAGCCAGCTTTAACAGCCCAACATGCATTTGAGAGATCACATCATCAACTTGGAAAGACTACAGCTAGACAGAGAAGAAGCAATAAATTATTATGTAGCACAAGCAGAGCATAGACGGCTTAGCTTTAACGAGCATCTCCGGAAAAAAGAATTGAAGAAAGGAATGTTGGTGCTCCGCTACGACAATCGCTTCGACACGAGCAAGGATAAGAAACTCCTACTCCAATGGGAAGGCCCTTTCATCATCAGGAAAAAGTATGCCAATGGAAGCTACTAGCTTATGGAGGCTGATGGAAAACTTCATAAAACCAGGGTAAATGGTTGGCGACTTAAACCTTATTTTCTTCGATTTGACCAGGCTCCACCAATTGACATTCCAGATGAGAACACACCATCAGCCACCACCTCCGACGATAATGATCAAACAGATGAGCTAGAGACATGAATGCCTCTAGCCAAAAGGGGAGGGCTAATGATGGGGGCTTTTCACAAGCCAAGCTCCCATACCCCTCTTCTCTCGTCCCCACCCCATGAAAACCCCCTCTTAGGGAGGGAGTGATAAAAAGCATTGGAAAAAGTAAGAAAAAAATAAAGTATGATTATGTAAATATATAAGAAAGGTAAAATAGGCCACCTCATGCCTGCGGGGTAGCCCATCCCCACCTTGCCTCCTTTTTCTTCACTGTTGCCCCCCGTGTGTCCCTTTTCCTCTCCTTCACTCAAAAGGTCAACCCCCTCTCTCTTCCCCTTGTCCTTTCTCCTTTCTCTCTCCCCTCAAGCTACCCCACCTCTCACCAATAATGCATTATAACTCACCAATAATGCACCCTAACTCACATGCAACTTACCCTATCTTCCAAAATAGTATACCCCACCCCCCCTTTCTCTCTCCTATCATATCCCATGACCCAAATACCCCCCCTTCTCTCTAAATGGCGCCATTTCTCTTGTCTTGTAGCTAAATAACCTCCCCCACACTCACACACACTCAGTTTCACTAAAAAAGGTGCCCACAGACCCATCCCCACCCGGTGGTTACCTGATTTTTCTTGTGTTCACACACATCTGCACACAGATTCACCTCTGAACACACTCCTCTCTCTCTCCTCTTGTAATTACTTTATTCTCCATGTCACCTCTCACTTTTTTTCATCAACCCATCTCTCTCTCTTAGTCTCTCTCTCATGAGACTACTGTTCTGGCACATATACACACAGCCAGACAAGTGGGGCCCACAGTCACATGGCCTATGTAGATAATGATTTCTTCATTTCTAAATTCTAAAACTTCTCCCCCCTCTCCTCCCCTATATAAAGAGGGGTCACCATCACACAAAAACACACAACATCACCAAAGAACACGCTATGCATTGTGTGTGCCTAGTGCACACACACACACCCACACCATCACCATCACCGCAATCACCATGCTTGTCTTGAGCATGACCTCTACACCCTTGGCTATGGAAGATGAAGGGAAACTAAATGAAGGATGATGGCCATAATCCTCGTGCGAGTCTTCGCCATCAACTCCCACCTATCTGCCATGTGCTCTACCACTCTCTCCCTTCTCATTCCCCTGCCCTATTCTCCCCATTTCATCGCCTAATTCTCTAAATAAAGCTTGAGGTTTTGTGAGTATGTTTTCTTGCAATGTTTTGCCCATGTGAGGTGTGCAGAATCGCCACCTAGTCTTGTGTTTTGGAGTGAGCTTGTGTATGTGTGAAGGGTGTGCGGATTCTCCATCCTTTTGTGATGCCTAATTACTAAGCCGCTATACCCCCTCCCTCACTCTCTCTCTCTCTCTCTCTCTCTCTCTCTCTCTCTCTCTCTCTCTCTCTCTCTCTCTCTCTCTCTCACTTGATCTCATTCCCTTTTCTTTTCATCATTACTCCCAAGCATCCATCTCTCTTGATGAAAACTTTGTTATGGTGGTGTGTTGTTTGCGTCCTAACCGCCGAAGCTAGGTGGTGCCCCCTGTTTGCTTTACCATGACAGGCTCGAGGCGCGCCATTCGATCCCCGGTGTTTTAGAGGCCGTCGGGGGTTCGGGGTTCGCTTTGCTCCCGTCAACGGGTTACCATCCCAACCTTCTTGACAAGCTACTCAAAGACTAGGAATGACAAACTCCCATGGCATAACTGCTTCTTGGCCATACACCATCTTAAATGGTGTGCAGTTCATTACAACTTTGTACGTTGTACAATAAGCCCATAGAGTTGATATAAGCTTTATATCCCAATATGTGCGATGAGCTTCCACCGTTTTGGTTAAGATAGAGATTAAGGTCTTGTTGGTGCTCTCAGCTTGGCCATTTGCTTGTGGATAATAAGGTGTGGACTTATGGTGATCTATCATAAAGTTGGTAGTGAGTTCTTTTATTACTCCATTTATAAAATGAGTACCATTGTCACTCACAATCTCAAAGGGACACTCCTAAACCGGCCCAAAATTGCTTGTAAATAATAAGGTGTGGACTTATGGTGAGCTATCATAAAGTTGGTAGTGAGTTCTTTTATTACTCCATTTATAAAATGAGTACCATTGTCACTCACAATCTCAAAGGGACACTCCTAAACTGGCCCAAAGTTCATTTGTGTGGCCCTAGGCATAGCACACGTTGGATGTGACATGCTAATGCTAGCCATTACAATCCCATGGAAATAAGAACTTGGGTGTTGTGGTTGTGGAGCATAGGTTGTTGAAACAATGGGAGAAGTAGCGACTACATGAGTACGAGGACCCATGGGTGTATACGATTGGTACACACTTGTAGGTATTATTGCAGGCATTGAGCTACCATGTAGCGGTGCTTTACTAACAAATGAGGTCCACGGAGAGTTTCTTGGCATGCCCATCATTGGGGTAGGCATGGTATCCGTGGTGTCATCAAGGGAAAGATGAGCTAGACTTGGAAAGGTAAAGCTATCACTTGTGGGCTGAGATTGCACTGAGACCCCTGGAGAAACAACAGATGGAGGATCCATCGGACTTATCGAGGGAGTCTCCATTTGCAATAAGGTCGGTTGTTTAGCCTTTCCTGTATCCAAGAATCTCATGAGACCCGTTGAAGGCATGTTGATCCCCTTGTTCTGTCTCTCTAACTGAATGACCCTATGGATGACCTCACAAAATCTTTGTTGTTGATCCTCCACACTAGTAGCACCCATTGTGGATTGTAGGACATCTAACCAACCAATGTGATAGGTGTGACCTGTGTATAGGTCGGTTAGAGTTTCCGTTTGTAGTTCGTACTCCCAGTTCTCATTAAGAACGCTCCATCTAGGATTGAGGTGCTAGGGGTGTCCTTGGAGCTAGATGCAATGTTTCTTTCTAGGGGTTGGCCCTTAGTGGTTGCTAAGTCAGGAGCACTTGATTGCTCTCTTAGCAAGGATATTGACATAGGAGCTTTTGGTTTTAACTCTCTTCGTTGCTCCGCCTTGCGTAAGCTCTCAATTTCCTTTTCCCTCGTTGCAAGGATATACCGCTCAACCTCTTGCACTTCGGCAAGGCTTCTACCATCGGGTAATATGACCTCGGAGGGAAATAACTCTGAAGAGTCAGGAAGTGCAGTGAATGAAGTACTCACATGCACATTGTCTAAGGGCATAGGGTCTACGTTGGTCATGAATGGAGAATTTACTTCCCCACCCCCCTCATTTACATCATTAGCTCCATGTTCGGAGCGAGTGGCTCTACTAAAGGTTTTCTTCAAGCGGCTAAGCACGCTCGGTCCGGATCGTGGGCCCATGGCATGCATTTCTTGGCTTGAGCTATCGGGATTAGACATTGGGAAACCCTCCATGACGTCGTAGTCAGAGGAAGAGTCACTAGCCGCTATGTTCGGGTCTTGGTTTCCCCAGCAATAGCGCCAAAAATGTGCGCGTCTGTTACACGTGTCGATGCAAGGAACTTGCCGATACACTGTGTGTGAGCCACAAATGGCTCCAAGCGCACAACTAGCCTAAACTAGTAAGCTCAAAGATGGCGATGGTGTGTCACTCACCGCTCTACTCTTGCTATCGTGGAGGATTCCTCGCCCGTGAAGAAGAAGGAGACGCCGCTACGCCATGCTCAACCGCTTCACCGCCGCCGTGCCGCCGCAATGCTCGACCGCACTCTCTCTCTCTCTCTCTCTCTCTCTCTCTCTCTCTCTCTCTCTCTCTCTCTCTCTCTCTCTCTCTCTCTCTCTCATGCATACACACACACACAAGGAGATGAAGAAGAAGAAGATGGAGATGGAGCAAGAGCACTCTTCTATTGCACAAATGAGAGAATCAGTGAATTTTAGGTTTAGTTGACTTTTATATGAGTTCGCCCCATTCACACTTGGGCACCCATGCTTAGCCAACTAATCCCTTGAATGTTCCAGCTAGAGTGCACCTCTCATCGGCGATCACTCTTACCCTTTTCCTATTGGACCAAAAAGACCGGTACTTGACTCTACCAAATAAATAATACAATGTCCGTCGTAGGTGATAGAAATGTGCGTGAAGGTTAACAACTCGCAAATACCATTTCCTATTACAATTGGATTAATTGAGCAATTGGCTATGTATCAATTACTAGCTGGAAGGTTATACAAAAGAAATCGAGATGAAATATTGCTTTTATGCATTAATCCTGAGGACAAAACCCAATACCTAAGTCAAGCGCATATTACCATAGTAGGACTTCACTTTGCAGAAGACCAAACTATGCGACTGATTTTGAGACTTGGATTATTTTGGCCAACTATGAGGAGTGGTGTTCATTCTTTTGTGAAAAATTGTCCTCAATGCCAAAAAGAAGCACCCATACTTCATGTGACATTGTTCCGAATATAACCTCTTCCTACGTGGAGTAACTATCTAGTTACTTACTTATCAAGCCAAACATTTCCTGAGGATATGAGTAAACGCTATCAGAGAGCAATTTAAACTGAAGCAAGAGACTATGCTGTTATTGGAAACCAATTGTATCGGAGAGGTAAGGATCAACACTTGCATCTTTGTGCAAATGAAGACGAATATATTTCCATTATAGAACAAGCACATGCTAGATTAGCTAGGGGTCACTTTTCTAGTGAGACTACCACAAGAGCAATTTTAATGGCAGGCATATGGTGGCCAACACTTTTTGCGGATGCCAAAGAATATATTCAAAGGTGTGATGCATGTCCATGAGCAAAAATGTCAACCCGTGTGGATAGCATGCCCTTAACACCAATGATGGCGGCAAGAGCTTTTGCAAAATGGGGTATAGACTTTGTTGGCCCCATACAGCCACCTGCTTATAGAACCCAATCTCAATATATCATTGTAGGTACGGACTATTTGACCAAGTGGGCCGAGGCTTAAGAAACTCAGAAGAATGATGCCAGAACCACTGCTGCATTCTTACATGAGTATGTGTTCATAAGATATGGACTGCCAATAGAAATTTTCAGTGATAGGGGAACTCATTTCCTCAATGAGGTAATTGAGTATTTGCTTAACGAATTTATGGTCATCCATAACAAATCGTCTCCCTATCACCCACAAGAAAATGGACAAGCTGAGCATAAAAATAAACTTCTTAGCTCGGTGTTGACTAAAGTGGTTAGTTCAGGAAGGATAAATTGGGAAATGAATCTCCATGCATCTCTATGGGCTTATCGAGTTTCATTCAGAACAGCTTTAAACGTTTGTTGGACGGGAAGCTACTCACACACCCATGAAGTGCATGCAAACACTACCTAGATCAACACAATGTCAATCGAGGACACAGATGACACGATAGGCACACAGAGGAAATCTCTTAAGCTTGTCAGGCTGAGACCATCCTACACATACAACACTCTCGAAGGCCAACTAAACCACAATCAAGAACCTCGCTGCCCTCAACTACACCACGTAGCCACATACACACATACGAAAGGTAACTCACCTAATCATGCCAGATTCCTACGAAACTTAAGGAGCACCATCTCCTCACTAGGATACACCTGTCCCTAAGCTTCTACACTCAAAATCCTCACTCAAAACCCATCTGCAGAAAACGCGTAGGATGATAGAGCCGAATTTTGAAAGTGCCCGAAACTGAAATTTATGAGTACCTATGCGTAGCTTATGTCGCCACAATTCTATAGACTACTAGCACGCATAAAACAGACATTGTTTGATACACTTACCACCACAATTAGCTCGTAGATGAATCGGCGTGTGTGCTTCGTCTCGCGTGGAATGCTTGGCGTTGTCGCGTAGCTCTCCTCGAGCCTACAGCAATGGTGCAGTCGGATCTCCAATGTGTTGAGCGAGCAGGGCGTAGCAAGAGGATGAAGCTCACACTCACTCTCTTTCTCTCTCACACACAGTAGACGGCAGCGCTAAGTTTTGATTATGATTAAAAGTCTTCTTTACAAAATGACCTAGGTACCTTATATACTAAGGCTACCTTAGGTTTAACCAAAAATGGGGTTGAAAGGGTCAAATGGCTTTGTATTTACAATCTGGAAGTGCCATTGCACCCCAGCTTCTGAAACTAGAATAACTACTCATTACAAATGACGTTTATAGCCATAATCCGCAGCATTTCATAACTCGTAAAAGATAAGAATTTGGTACGAAACTTGAGTTATGTTGTGTTGTTGACCCAGCGGTCAACATTCCCCCCTTCCGCGTGCATGTCATCCCCGACATGACCTGATTGTCGATGGCGATGTGGTCTTTGTTGTCGTTTTGTAGTTGTAAAGAAAGTATAGACTATATCCTTTGCAGTAGCTTGTCTTGTTTGTCCAATCCGATGTACATAGTCTTCACATGATTCAGGAAAATCATAATTGATGACGAACTTTATGTCTTTCACATCCACGCTCCGAGCTGCAACATCTGTTTCTGTCATTATAGGTCTACTGCCAGATCTAAATTCAAAAGAACCCAATGTCGTTTAACTTGACTCTTATCATCATGGATAGAGAAAGTTCCATCCATCACTTGCTCCAGCAAATCTGTCAATTCGGAGTATTTGTGATTCTCAGAAACAAATTCTACAATCTGTAGAATTGAGTGATTGGCTTTCTGATCTTGTGAGGCAATGACAACTTTGTATGATTTATGTTGTGATGTTGACCCAGCGGTCAACACTTTGCTGTTGTTTTGGCTTCATCTGTTGCACTCCTTGTATCTTTGTCAAACCACAACAAGAACTATGATCCATTAGAGCGGACATCTATCATCATAACCATTCATCTTTTGAGATCCTCTGATTACTTTTAAGTCTGCTCTTCTTCATTGGGGACTTCTTTGTTCTTGTGCAATCATGTTGTTAGTGTTGTCTGCAGCTTTGTCAGTGTAGGCCATTCTTCGACTCGCCATTGAGGAGAAGTATGTTATGATCTGAAATTGGTGCTCCAATTCATTTGTCAATTGATTTGAGTAGCATTTCCTTATTGTTGATGTAGAAGGAATATGTACAAGAGGATGGTGATAGGTGTCTTTAGATTAGGGTCTAAAACCTGGATGACCAAAGGGAAAAAACCCGGTGGGAAAAAAAATGCCTTTGGTATATGCTCTTATTGGAGTCGAGTAGTTGAACGTGAAGTACATGTTCATGAAAGGTGAGTGCTTGGGTGAAACACGGAAAGAGTGCCTGATGCAAGTGCCAATTATGGGACACTCTATATGCATATGAGAAATTTGTCAACAAAAGCATGCAATGTGAAAGAAGGAGATGATGGGTGTTTCGAGGAATAAATGTAGCACATGTGACATCAAAAGATGTCTCAATAGCTTCCACCTTTCCAAGAAGGGTTTTCGATGTAGAAGTTTCTCCACTCGTATCTCACTGTGCTCAGTACGTGAGTGTCTTTTGGACCTTCTCCTTCACTTCACCAGACTTAAGTACTTAGACTTCGACTCTTTTGCTCACCTATACCAGCATGAGCGACACAACGTAAATATGCTCAACTCTTCCAGCTTGAGCAGTACCTAGAATAGCTAAGACGCTTAGACCACATAGAATATTACTTGAAGCTTTGGGACTAACACCTCACTCATTCTGTGGCGTAGCTACTCGACTCTGACTTGTATGACTTGTATGACTTGTCGGTTGCATGTTGACACTGCTTTGTGACAAGTTCTTCGGCTGTTGTAGTGGCTGCTGAGACATACTTTGTGAAGTTTCATCGTTTTCCTGTACCTTCTTCTCTTTGTAGTGCTCAGGCCTCTCGTCAATCTTTTCTTCATGTGGTTTATGGATTTTTTTAATTTTTTCTTAATAATAAACAAGGAAAATCTTAAAACAACTCAACAAAAGAAAAATCATTCAAATAGAAATCTAAATGCTATGTACACTATACACATGTCCCTAGGGGCTCATATATGGATTTTGTCCCCATACTCCTCTGTAACACTACTATGAGGGCATATACTCTAAATTTTGTCAAAAAATTATCACAATAAAACGCAAAAATTCAATGCATCTCACAAAACATTGCCCTCTAATAGTCATAATGTTAGGTCCGCATTCAGAATGCCTCCCCTCTTCCTATTTGGAGTCATCCTTTACGACAGGGTATTGCAAAGGGTATGTGTTGTGCTTGGGCAAAAAGTTGTGCCTATGCAGGACTTGTAATGTAGCCCTATTATGCATACACAGTCAATGCATGGAAAAGATTTATGTTGTGCAAGATGTGTGTATAAGCAATTTGCTTATTGGCATTTGTTGGCGAGGCTTCCTATTCTAAGCAATGTAATGGTCTTTGAAGCTCATGTATCGTTGCTTGATTGAAGCGACTTACTCTCTTCTAACTGTACTATAATCGTAGGAAGAATTGTAAGAATTCAAGCGGTGATGCACTGACAGCAGTTTTGTTGTTCTTCTTTGGGACCCATTTCTTTGCGATTATTGGATGTTTTGTTGCTGGCTCTCGTTTGGGAACCCATACTTGCCCATGCTTTGTTTGTGTTTGAAGAGACTTCTTTGGGATCCACCTTTTTGTTGTGTGAGTCGACAATGGTCTTTGCTTCAGCCCTTGTACGCTTGGTTGGTGACGGGATTCAGGCTTTGAAAGTTGATACTATGGTTGTTTTGGAATCCAAATGAATTCCTGACTTTTTTGTGCTTGAATCAACTTCTTTGGAGCCCAAACTCGAGTTGTGAAAGCTTCCGAATTTGTGATATTCTTACCCGTTCGTGCACACTTTCCTTGCTTTTGTTTTGGTGTTGGATCTTGTGATTTGTCATTAGAGATCTTTGTCTTCTTGATCCATATCTGTTTTTGGCCGATCTGGCTTTTTGGTATCCAGATTTGTCGAGCTTTTTGTCTTTGACTTGTTCTCCTATTCTTTTGACCTATCATGGTTTTTGCTGAAGGGGTTGGTGATAGTGATGGTCTAAGTTGATGATAGGGGATGTCGTAAGATTCATCACTATCGCTACTATCCTCAGCAAGGTTGACTTCTTGTACTTTCCCTTGATTTTTTGGCTGGTAGTGGAAAGTTACTCTCTGTTTGCTCGTGGGTGGTAGTTTCTTGGAGGACTTTTCTAGCCCATTGATTAGAGCATTGTTAGCTCGTTGCTTTGGTCGTATTCCTCCTAGTTGAGTCTTTGCATCCTTATTAGGATCCATGTATGAGGATGCTTGTGGTGGCTGTGTCTTCACCGAGGACTTTGGAATCCACTTTTGATGCACTTTATTCGTGTAGCGATGACATTGATTCCTGGGCCGTTGATCTTCTTGAAGCTCGAAGTGTTCTACAGAGTTATAGAACTCGTCGTCTTCTTCATCTTTTGATTCTCCACATTTCTTTGTTTGATCCTTATTTCGAGAGCTTGTTGATGTCTGGTTCTCTTCATTTTCCTGGATTACACTCACTGCAAAATAAGGAACGACATCATAGCCATTTTCATCACAAAACTTTGTTGTGGGAGCATCCTCCACGGCGCACACGTCCAGCGTAGCCAAGATGTGTTCCCGTCCAAAAGGCTCTAACTCTTCTTCAGGAAATGGTTCTGGGATATAGTCCATATCCTCTATAACCCGTTCTAGGATACATTCCTCACGTTTCAAGCTACCACATTGTGAAGCTCCACACATCCACAGTTCTTTAGGCTTACCTAAGCAAGCTGGCAGTTCTGATCCTGCAACTGTGGCGGAATCAAACTCCTCAACCGGTGTTCTCGTCACATCCCTATAGCTATGGTCCCTCAAGTTTACCTTTGTTATGGTTTCCATATGTCTCAGGTATATATGGTCATAACCCCAAACTTGGACCATTTTCAATTGTCGCATGAATGGTCTTCCCAGAATGATTTCATAGTTGTTCTTCTTGCCAAAGTTGACAACAGCAAAAGTGTGTTCATATTCAATGCCACAAGAAGTAACAAGTACTTTTTCTAGCAATCCTAAGGGATTTTCCTTGTGTCCGTCTGCAAGCTGCAGGGTCATTCGTGTGGATATCAAGGCAGGTTGTCCCCATTTTTTCCAAACCTCTTTGGTTGCAATGGCCACACCAGCTCCACTGTCAAGGATTTCCATGGTTTTTACACCATTGAATTCCACAGGAAGGGTGGTGTTTCCATCTTCTCCCTCGTAATACTCGCCTACCTTGTTTAATGGAACTGGCCTAGTATTTAGTTGAGGCATTTCAAGCTCTTTGATGCCTTCCTCGATTTGAGTCATTGGGGTTTTTACACCAAATTTCTCAAGACATTTACCCACATTAGCCCACATGTTTGGTCTTATTCTGAGCAACTCGGCTAACATTATTGTACAGGTGACTGGGGTAGATAGAATATCTACTAGCCCCTTTGAATCGATGGCCTTGTTGGGAGACAGTCTCTGTGATGGGACTGCAACCACATCTGACTTGGTCTCGTACTCTCCCATGTAGGACAGTAGTGTTCTTAGCGAATGGGGTTGACTATCCATAGATTGTACAGATCCTTTGTCGCCCCAACACGATCGCACGTCTAGATTCATTTGAGATCGAGTCTCAAATTCCTCTATTGGTGGTAGAAACACTCCTCGTTCATCACCAGTCTTGTCTACTCGTCTTCTGAGGTCATCGGCTTCATTGGCCTCTCTGACTTGTTTCCACAATTCGTCAAGACCATCTATCTCTTTACAATCCTCGGGTATAGCTTGGGGAAATCCCTCGGAAGAGTTATCCGTGGTATTCAGTACTATCCTTGGTTCTAATGCTAGGTCTTTGAGGTTTGGTCTGTGCTCATGACTAGAATCTGGCTCTTTTAGTTCCTGGTTTGGTGGGATTACTTGTGTAAGCAAGACACGGATCACATCCTCAGGTTTTGCACCACCTGGTGGTTCTAGTAAAGCTTGGGCTGTTTGAATCATTTTATGGCACATTTCAAACCTTTGCTTTTCTAGTTCCGTATAGGGATATGTCATCCACCTTTGTTCTTGGGTCTGGTTGTTTTTGAGCCTCGCATCATAGGCTTTCAAGAGGGCATCTAATGTCTCATTAACCTTATCTACCAACACAGATCCTCCTAGAGGTTCTTCTAGAGGTTTAACCATCTTTGTAAGAGAAGGTGCCTCCTTTTCCTCATGTTGTTTTATCTTCTCCTCAGCTTCGGTAAGCTTCTCAGCTAGGGATTTTTGCTCTCGTTCCCTGCGTGCTTTCATCCTAGTCTTTCTAGCTTTCCAACTATTTCGTTTGCTCTTGGTTTTCTGACTAGGTGCGTCTGTCTTTGGTCCATTATCTGTCTTTGGACTCGTGTAACTTTCCATGTTCTTTGTCTCTGGATTCTCATCAGCTTTCTTTTGAGCTTGTGCTCTCGTAACCACTTGAACTGGTACGACATTTTCATTTTCTGAGCTTCTAGGGAGCTGAACAATCCCTGATACATTTGTCGTGGTTTTCCTGATTTGGTTTGGTTTTTTCGGGCAATCGGGGATCAAGTGAGTGATGCCACACTCAAGACAATAGGCATTTACTTTAATGATCTCCGTATGAGGACATTGTTTGACCAAGTGGTTGGTTGTCACGACTTTTGTGACAATCTGTCTCTGGTTGAGGAGATTCTTTTAGCATTTCCTCTTGGCTATAAGCAAGCTTTGACCTAGATAAGCCGCTATTTTCAATGAATCTCAATGTCCTTTCATCCATTTCATACCTTCTTTCTTTCGACTGAAACCCAGGAGGTGGAGGTTGTACTGGCCTCACCACTCAATGTGTTTTTCTCACATTTTGTTGCTCCAAAGGGTAGTACTCACTTTGGTTGCTATACCACATTGTAGCTGGTACTAGCGTTGGTTTATTTGATGCTTTCATCATTGGCATGTATCTCATGTCTACCTGCATTCTAGCACCTGGCAACGGAGGTTGTTGTTCTAAGACAAGCTGTGGCCTTAAAACTCCTACAGGTCCTGGCGCATTCCCCGTAATGTATCTAGGTGGAGTAGGTTCTTCTGGAACAGGTTGTACATACCTCTCCCTAGAATTATCCATGCTATAATAGCACTCTTCCCCCGTATGGTTCGTCCATTTTCTCTCAATTTCACACCACTTCGGCTCTCCCGAATCAGACCTTACAAGAGGAATCAACATCTCGACCAAGTTGTCGATGAGCTTTTCTTGATCAATAGGTGCCGTTGGCTTGGCAATGGACTCACTTATCTGTGAAACATTGTGCTGAGAGGATGTGTCATCTCCTTCACTCTTTAAGTCCTTTTCTTTGTATGCCTCACAATTATCCACTAGATAAAGAGCTTCTTTGATCAACTTGTTTAGCGTCATCCTCCTTATCATATGTAGATCCTTCTGAAGGCCCTCATCTCTCATTCCCTGGATAAAGATCAGCATCAGTCGTGCTTGCGTAGGTAATTCTGCTCTCGGACAGAGCTTAACATATCTCTTGAGTCGTAATGATGCTTTGCGTACTGATTCATTCTCTTTCTGTTTGAATCTATGGATTTGCGAGACCGTGTTGTGAGCAATGCCTTTTGGCGAGAATTCTTCAATAAACTCCTCAAACAGCTCATCTAGGGTCTCAAATTCCCATTTTTCCACCGAGTCGAACCATGTAGCTGCATCATCTTCTAGAGTCAATCCGAATCCCGCAAACTGTGTCACAAAATCTGAAACTTCCTCTGCTCTAATCACTCTTCTAAAAGCCTCTACGTGATCTCCCGGATCTTCATCTCCGTAGTATTTTCTGTTTACCCATTTTTGGACTTGGGATGGTCTAACTCGTGGATTGTCTGCAAGTCTAACTAAAGACTCTCCCAATCCTTCTCTCGTTATCGCTCTTGAAGGGAATCCTGGTGGCTCTCTTCTTGGAATTCCTATAGGAATTCTCGTGTTTGGTGGAGGCATTTGTGGTCCTTCATTGACCAAATATCCACCTCTTTCTAGTACAGTCTGTGGATTTGTGCTTTCTACAACTCTGTATTCTCGTCCATACTTGTCGACAACTATAGATCTCCATTGACAGTCGACTTCGTATGTGTAGACATATAAGAGCTTGTAATCCGTTATCTCTTCTAGGTATGGATCTGAGCACCTATAAAGATTGACCTCATTGTCCTCAATGTATCTATATAGTCCTTCACTCTCATGACCAATCATCCAAACTCTCTCAACAAGATGGGTCTTTATCAATTGCAAGTTTGGAAGATCCATTGTGGGAGGATGTTCCTGTATCGTCGGGATCTCCAAGCTTGTGTAAGCTGCATTTGAATCTAGGGTAGACATAATTTCTGGGCTTAAGAGCTTTTGCTTGGTTCAAGTAGATTTATTCCACTGTGTTCAAGTTCTTTGGTTAGGGAAAAGTCGAAACTATGTCCAAAACCGCAACCATTTCATCACAATTCTCGCAAATTGTCGCTTCTAGACACCCCTGACTTCCGGATGAATTTTGAGGCCTCAAATGATGTTTTTTTGCTTGAAATCTGTAGGGCCACTCTCAGGCTACGTTTTGATGTAAAAACTTTTCCGATCCGATACCGTTTGTGAAAGTTATGGCCAAAACAGTGAAATGCAGTTTAGAATGGAAGAAGACTTGGGATCTCTGTGACACTGTGAACACTTCTGTATGGTCAAAAGTACAATTGGACCCTAAATATGGCCTGGAGACATCCTACGCGTAGGATGTCTATATGCTCAGAATTTAACAAAATTTGGTCCAGTGACTCCCCTTGAATCCAGCAACACAATGGTATGCTCAGAATTTCAATTGGACCTAAAAATGGCCTTGAGACATCCTACGCATAGGATGTCTTTTTGCTCAGAATGACTTGAAATTTTCACCCCAGCTTCTCCTTGATGTGCTGATCACAGTGGTGTTCTCATAGGTTGGTTTGGAGTCCTAAATCAAGCTTGAGACATTCTATGCGTAGGATGTCTTTTTGCTCTGTTTCAGCTCAAAATTGCACTGTAGCTTCCCCTTGATGTGCTTAACTCACAGCTATTTTTACTTTCTGATTCTGACACCTATAGGTTGGTCAAATGATCAAGAATCTGTTCCAAAAGCCTGGTGTCTGTTCTGATGAATTCCCAAGTCAACTCAACTCCAAATTGGACCAAAATTGACTAGGAGGCTTGCCTAAGGCTATATGACAGCATGGTATGGTCAAAGTAGAATTTTGGTCTCAAAATCATGCAGGAGACATCCTACGCGTAGGATGTCTTTTTGCTCAGAATGAACCCAAATTTGAACTACAAACTCTCCTTAAGGTGCTGATCACTCTAGTATGCTCAAAATTAAGTTTGGAGTGCAAAATCACACATATAACATCCTACACGTAGGATGTCTTTTTGGCCTGTTTGACCCCAGACTTGACCCAAAGCTTCCCCTTGATGTTAGCAACCCGGTGGTATGCTCAGATTTGAATTTGGATGTCAAAAGACCCCAAAACTAGCTATCCTTGCTTTTTCAGTCCAAAGTGCTAGAGTCTGTTTAATCTTCCTTTCACTAATCCAAATGAGATGAGATTTATCACATGCACTCAATACAACATTTAGATCATGCTCCTGTAGCCATCCTATGGTTTTGGTCTTGGAATAATGCCTTGGCACAATTTGGGTAGGATGTCTGGCAATTTCAGTCTATCTGGCCTTATCCTGTCAAGATATAGTCAAGTTCCCCTTTCCAGGTGAAAATAGGGTAAAACCTACCTTCTGAACACACTGGTCAACTCAGAAGTTCAAAATTTCCACCAGATCACCCTGTAGACATCCTACGCGTAGGATGTCTACTGCTGATTTTTTGAGACTAAAGTGTCCCTGATGCTTCCTTATGCTCTCAGCAAGTGCAAGTATGCTTCACAATTGCAAAAACATGCAAAACACACTCAATTTAAGCCTTTTCAGAAATTTTACGTTTTCTGATTTCGCCTTTTCGCTTTTGGTCAACAAAAATAGGGAAAAACACCCAAGTCAATATGTTACTAGGGTAAAACCTACCCTCTGAACCCACTGGTGCACTCAAAATTTTCAAATTTGGTCTCCAGAACCCCCTTGAGACATCCTACGCGTAGGATGTCTATGTTTACAGAATTGCAGGTTTTCTTCACAAAACCCTTGCAAATGTTGTTTTATATACACAGCATCAGTCAGTCATACAAAAATGTCCACAAAACCTTGTTTATTGCATTTTTACCCTCAAAAGCACACTTTTCCGTGATTTCAAATGCAATCAAGCACTTTAGAAAATAATTCAGTGTTGAATAGCTCTAGATCAGAATCGGATCACTTACCTAAAGCTACTCCTACAAATCATATGGGGTTTTGCATCTATGAGTAGAAAAACGCTTCACTGTCACACTCTGACTAGTAAACGCTTTTATCACCTCAAAAATTACTCGACCACCAACAACTACTCTAATCCACAGATCCTAACTAAACCTATCTAGTCGCAGACCCTCGGCAAGACACACGCTTCCTGGCTATCCACTTGATCACGGAATATCCTCTTCCGGATCCACTTAAGAAAAATGCTTTTTTTAGCCCAAACTAAATCAAGCAACCATCACACGAGTGTTAGTAGGAAACCGACTTAGGTCCTTGTGTCCCCGGCAGCGGCGCCAATGTTGGATGGGAAGCTACTCACACACCCATGAAGTGCATGCAAACACTACCTAGATCAACATAATGTCAATCGAGGACACAGATGACACGATAGGCACACAGAGGAAATCTATTAAGCTTGTCAGGCTGAGACCATCCTACACATACAACACTCTCGAAGGCCAACTAAACGACAATCAAGAACCTCACTGCCCTCAACTACACCACCTAGCCACATACACACATACGAAAGGTAACTCACCTAATCATGCCAGATTCCTATGAAACTTAAGGAACACCATCCTCTCACTAGGATACACCTGTCCCTAAGCTTCTACACTCAAAATCCTCACTCAAAACTCATCTGCAAAAAACGCGTAGGATGATAGAGCCGAATTTTTAAAGTGCCCAAAACTGAAATTTATGAGTATCTATGCATAGCTTATGTCGCCAAAATTCTATAGACTACTAGCACGCAGAAAACAGACATCGTTTGATACACTTACGACCACAATTAGCTCGTAGATGCATCGGCGTGTGCGCTTCGTCTCGCGTGGAATGCTTGGCGTTGTCGCGTAGCTCTCCTCGAGCCTACAGCAATGGTGCAGTCGGATCTCCAATGTGTTGAGCGAGCAGGGCATAGCAAGAGGATGAAGCTCACACTCACTCTCTTTCTCTCTCACACACAGTAGACGGCAGCGCTAAGTTTTGATTATGATTAAAAGTCTTCTTTACAGAATGACCTAGGTACCTTATATACTAAGGCTACCTTAGGTTTAACCAAAAATGGGCTTGAAAGGGTCAAATGGCTTTGTATTTACAATCTGGAAGTGCCATTGCACCCCAGCTTCTGAAACTAGAATAACTACTCATTACAAATGACGTTTATAGCCATAATCCGCAGCATTTCATAACTCGCAAAAGATAAGACTTTGGTACGAAACTTGAGTTATGTTGTGTTGTTGACCCAGCGGTCAACAACGTTACACCCTTTAACCTTGTTTAGGGTCTTGATGCCATATTGCCAATAGAATTTCTATTTCTGACACTAAGGGAAGCTAAGGATCTTTAGTGGACTGGACATGAATTGTCAGAGAGACTTGAAGATTTAAAAAATCTTGATGAGCAAAGGTTAACTACTGTAGCTCACATCTATGCACAAAAGAGAAAACAAAACTGTTACAGTTTTTTGATTCCCATCTAATTACAAAAATCTTCAAAAAAGGGGACTTAGTTTTAGTCTATTCCATTAAGCAACACATTCCCAAGTTTAAGAAAAAGGGAAACGGACCCTTTATCATTGAACATATATCTCCAAGTGGAGTAGTTAAGTTGTCCACCCTAGATGGTGAACCAATGGCTAATTGGATTAGTGGATGTCATTTAAAGAAGTACAATTTTCCTTTAACCAATGAATTGCTAGAAAGGATGCATGCAGCAAAGCAAAGAAAGATAAAACAATAGCAGGTTATTGATGAAGCCCAAGAGGAAGCTCAGCTTCAGGTACTCAAAAGGAAAGCTGCTCTCAAAAATCAACAAAGACCTATTTCCATCAACACTCTGGAAATAGATGACTGACAATGGAAATTGCAAAAAGATGCAATGTTAATAGATGATGAATGGTTAGATGGAATGGACCTTCGCATCAAAGTAAGATTGAACAATCATAGCACAAATACATTGATCAACACAAGAACTTGAGTAAATACAGTTAGTTATTCCACATACAAAAAGCAACAAGTTAGTCTTTGACAGTAGGAATAGCGACTATTAAAAGATGCAACAAGAACCAAATCCCAACATCGGGAGTAGTCAACTTCAATGTGATAGTACATGGATAATCATGTCCTCATTAGTTTGTATGATTACGAGATGAACACATGAATGAGACAATGATTCTTAGAATCCCATGGATGCGAACTTACTAGGCAATACCAGATTGGGATACCAATCAACTCAAGCTATCACCTAGAGGCGGTCAACTCATTGTTCTAATTGCACCAAGCAAAGAGAAATAGAAAGGATTACCACCAAAGCAAACCACAATCAATCTTCTCCATCCTATGGACATGCAAGGAGTCAGGAAAATTTGGGTACCGAAGGCACAGCTTAAGGACAAGCTGATTCAAATCTGGGTGCCCAAAAAATCATCTACAGTACCAAAGACGGTTCCAAAGTTCAAAGCACAACGAGGAGCATCTTTGAACAGGGAACCTAACATGGAATGGATGAGAAGAAGGAGCACTTATCTTCTCCGCAAACTATAAAACCGATCAAGCAATGGAGAGTTAAGTCTCAAAAGACTCAACCACACCATTCTGCACAAAGCAAAGCAAGATATTACTCGTGGGTAAAATCTCGACAACAGTCATTATTGATGCCAACAGCTCAGGAAATCAGCATGCCAAAGCATCCTGATGGGACAATCAAGGAAAGAGCACACAAGCTACAAGATTTTCTCTTTGGAAGATAGCAAGGGTAACATTAGGACAAGTGTCCTCCTTATCCCTTTGAGAGAGAGGTCTTGATAATATCTAGATATTTGATTAATTAATCTAAATGCTCATTGGACCCCTCTATAGCCTAGCCAATAGGATTCAAGAACACCATGTGGCTAAGCATAGGGAGAGCGTGAAATCTGTCCATGTGCTTCTTGAGGAAAGTCGGTGCCCTTTGGGTGCCTCAAAGGGGTGCCCTTTGGGTGAGTGGGAGGTTAAGTCAAAGATTCACCTAGCTTTGGGGCTCACCCCCTCCTTTGTAGGTCCTCTGTTTGACTCAATACCCTCAATAACCTTACCTTCCATGCATGGGAAGCTTCTCAAGCACCTTACTTATCAAGCATGACAAGTACCTCAAGCACCTTAGTTAGCAAGGAGAAAAAGCACCTCAAGAACCTTACTCATCAAGCATGAAAAGCACCTTAGTCAGCAAGCACGGCAAGCACCTCAAGCACCTTAGTCAGCAAGCATGAATAGCATCTCAAGCTTGGGCCGGGTTCCTACCTCAAGCTCAACTGCCTAAGGTCCTAGGTCTAAGGACTTTTACCACTAAACTTTGGAGGTCTTTAATGAAGCTAACCCTAAGGTATTTTGAGCTCCATTAGCTGGAATTTCTCTTTGCTAAACCATCTCCCATTTGGACCCATTGCCTTTGGTCCCGTGCTGAGATAAATCTAAAGGCACATGTCTCTATTCTAACTCTTGTTCCCGTTTATTCTCCCACATTAAATGATCAATTTAATATGAGAATCATTTGGGTTAGTTAGATATTAGATTTTATGACATTACCTCTCTCTTGAAATCATAGTTGTCCTTGACTATGAGGTAGAGGAGATAAAGTCTTAGTCATTTGTCCGAGTTTCTTAGCGGGTGGAGGATTCCGTTTTACCCTACGACATCATTTCACAATAGATGACTAATCCATTTGGTGCTTGGGAGACTCAATTGCTATAAGAATGTTTGCTCTTGGGTCCATATCATATTTCCAAAGTAGAGTGACATCATTGTAAGCATTGACAAGATTCATGTTATCCTTAAGCTAGATTCTTTGCATCCATCTAGCATCTTTAAAAAGATAATTCTTAAACTTAATAATATGTCATTGGATAATCTTACCGTTTTTTAATACCTTGTATTTGTGTCGTAGAATGAACTCAGATTGAAGTACCTCTTCTCGATCTCTGGTTTTTTGGAGGGTCTGCAACTATTGCTTCTTTTGGTGGTTCTCCTTTGTAAGGCTTGAGTACGCTCCCATGGAAAACATTGTGCGTGAGCCAATGGTTGGGAAACTTTAATTGATAAGCCATCTCATTGATTGGCTTAAGAATTTAAAAAGGAACATAGTGTCTTTTTGCTAGTTTAGCATAATACTTGTCATAATAATCAATATCTAATTCTCCTAAATGATTTTCTCATATTAAACTGATCATTTAATGTGGGGAAGTGCCAAGGGAGAAAAAGCTAGAATATTGGTTAAGTTAGCAGACCGGCCACAGTAGGGATCCAAAGGAGGGAAAATAGGGATCCAAAGGGGGGGCCATCTGCAAAAGAGCCATGTGAAACAACGGGCTAAAAAGACCCTAAGGTTCAGCCCATTAAGACTTCCAAAATGCTAAGGTTCCAAAATTCAAAGGTTGTGTCCAAAGGTCAACCTTAGGGAAAATTGGATGCTTAGTGTGTGTGCCCAAAAAGTCTTTCTGCATCCCTACATGGGAGGGGGCGAGCCCCAAAGCTAGGGGATGAGAGAGAAAACCACACACACACACACACAGGCTCCCTTTACACAAAGGGAATGAGGGACACATGTCAGCTCCCTAGGCCAGATGCCCACAAGGTGTGCCCAATTCCTATTGGAAGACCCTTGAAGTGGACCAATGAGAATTAAGCTAGAGTAAATCTAGTTTAATTAATTTAAAAACATTTAATAAAAGAAACCAATAAGAATTAAGTGTCCTAGAAGACTATTGGGCAGTCTCCCAAGGGGTCCAATGAGCATTCAGGAGCCCCATGGCTTGCCTGATTCCTATTGGCCAGGAGGCAAAGGGGTCCAATGAGAGTTTAGTTTAATTATTTAATTACCTAAAGCTCTCACAAAAGGGGAAAGGGGGACACATGTCAGAAGGCTATCACTTATGCTGCTTAATCCCTATTGGCTTGACCTGGGGAGGTCCAATGAGGCAAAAGCCAGCCTAACTTAGCAGCTAGGGCTCGCCCAAGAGAGAGAGGGGGCTGATTTTTGCTTGGTATTTTTGACACACACACTTTCACACTTGACCATGTGTGAAGGAAAAACACTCTATCTCCTCCCAAGCTTTAATGGAGAGCTCATCACCTACTCCAAGCTTGTGAGATAGAAGCCTACATCAACACTCTCTTGGCATGTGGATGCAAATCCAACCAAGAGCCAAGCTTCAATGCATGCTCATCTTCTCTACCAAGCTAATTACTAAGCTAAGCTATGCTAATATGAGTGATTATGTGAGGAGATGTACTTCTTTCTCGTAAGATACTTCTTTTTCCTCTCAATCTACTCTCATACCCTGCTAGCTCTCACCATCTTCGAAGGTGTGTGAGGTCTTGGGTCTGAGAACGGGGATAATTCAAGTTGTGTTTGATTAAGTGTTTTGCTTGGTGTATGAAGCTTCCCTCTTCATTGCACTAGCTAGTCTTGAAGGAACACAAAGAATTGTATTGTACAATGTCTCTCTTGATGGGAGAAACCATAATACAAAGCCTTTTGGAGGGGGGACCGGCTCCATGCAAATCCGGTCCTCAACTGTTGTCAATAGTTTAATTGCTCTCTCTTTTGTAATTATTGTCGATGCTATCTAACTAGGTGTTATGCTTTTTGTTGCTCTCTCCGCCCAAGCACTCTTGTAATTATCATTAGGAATCTATTCTAATGAAATGCCCACTATGTTCATGCTAATTTCCGCTACAAATAAGATTTTAGGCCATTAAATGTTACATTGGTATCAGAGCTCAAGGTTTCTCTTTTCTTGCTCAAGAAGGGAGGTCCTCAAGCTAGCTACAAATGGTTGGTATTATTAATTGCCTGTGAGTAAGTAGAATAGGGATTTTTCAGCCTTGCAGTGCGCCTGCCTTTGTGCAGTTAACGGGGCATCACCGTCGAGAGCTATGGTCTTAATAGTGGAGTCCTACGGGGCTTGCCTACGGCTTAACCACTATTGAGCTATTAGAAGCTTGACAGGAGCCGGTGCTGTTTTGGTGTCGAAAGACCCTCTCTTCTATTCCTTGCAATTAATGGTATTCGAGCCGCGGGTACAGTAGCTTGAGTGCTTTTTCTAAAGGGGTAAAGAGGAGTAGCAACTAGGGCTTGAAGTGCCAAAGTACACCTAAAAAGTTTACACCTAAAAATTGTTAGAATGGCTGACAATATTAAAGAGAGTGAAGTTAATGTTGATAACTTTGATTTTGCTCATGAGCAAGCTACTAATGATGCTTCAATGCTTGTTAATTATCTTGTTTCTAGGCTTCAACAAGCCATGGGCAATCCATCTCTCCAAAGTGAAGTGCAACGGCAGCTCCGTGCTCACGGGATTCTCCAAGCTCATCACCATGACGAGAGAACACCTAGGAAGCCTCCTTGTGAGACTACCAAAAGAGGTCTCTCTCCAATTCGGGAAGAAGAAGAGAATCCATATGAAGGGCTCAAGAACTTACTTCTTGATGATGCATCTCCTTCCCAAAGGAGAACTCAAGAGCCTCCACCGAAGGAACGAGAAAGAAGCGAGTCTCCCGCCACCTCGGCGGAGATGGCTCCACGAAGACGGCGGGCTAAACGCTCTCCATCACCACCAAAGCGGAGAAGACCATCACACTCTTCTCCACGCCATAATTCAAAGAGGGATGATAAAAAGCAAGAGAAGAAAAAGGCGAGAAAGAGGACACCCTCTTCTCCATCTTCTTTATCCTCTTCCTCTTATGAAAGCTATGGTGAAGACGACAAAGATCAAGACAAGAAAAAGGCGAGAAAGAGGTCACCCTCTTCTCCACCTTCTTCAAATTCTTCATCTTCTGAAGAAAGTGATGGTGCAACTTTTGAACCATCAAAAAGAAGAGGCCATAGGAAATCCTATGCCGCATGGAAGAGGTCGTCCAAGCTGAAGAAATTCAAAGAGGGAGGGAAGAGCATCTCTTTCCTTACCTATGATGGTACCTTTGGTGCTACAGACAAAGTTTTGGCCTTTATCCAGCAATTCGATGCGGCGTTTGGAGATGAGGGCTTCACGGAGTCCTCTAAGCTACGCCATGTAGCTATGCACTTTCAAAAGTCCGCCAGACAATGGTGGTCTAGCCTACGAGCCAACGGTGAAGCTCCACGAACATGGAAGGCTTTAAGAGCTTCCATTATGAAGCAGTTTTTGACCACCGATGCCAAAGACAAAGTACTCACCGAATGGCGAAGCTTAAAGCTCTCTCCCAATGAATCCATCCACAAATATGTAGACAAGTTTTGGGACTTACAACTCAAAGCCACTGTCTTCAAAAGGTTGGATTTTGGAGAGCAAAAGCAACAATTTTGTGCGGGCTTAACCGAAGAAATGGCGGAGTATGTCAACTCCCAAAGGCCACGTACCATATCGGCGGTAATACATCATACTATGGTGGCCTCGCGAATCAATTTCCAAACGGGGGGTAAAAGAAATAATAAGCCCCCGGAAAACAAGGGTTCCAATGAGCCTAAGGGGAAGGACAATGTCCAAAAGTCTCCTAAGGGCAATTCCAACAAAGCCAAAGAGAAGGGAGTTTACAAAGGAAAGAATAAACTCTCTCCTGAAGAGCTTGAGCGTTATCGTAAAGATAACCGGTGTTTCAAGTGCGGCGAACAAGGGCATGCGTACCGCGCTTGTCCCCAAAAGAACAACCGCCAAGATCCTCCTAGAGCTTCTTTGGTTGAAATCCAAGAGGAGGAGATTCATCAAACTCACCACAAAGGATCTCCTCTATGCCATGCTTGGGGAAAGGTAAGAGAACATGATGGTTTTATTCTCTTTGACCCTGGTTCTACTCACAATTTCATATCTATGGAGTTAGCCACCAAGCTAGGCATACAATCCTACGAGATGGGAGATATCCTACCCGCAGACAGTGCCTTCAAGGGGCAAGAAGCTTCAGTCACTCCCTTAATCGGGAAATTGAGGCTTCATGTCCAAGGCTATGTGGACAAAGAGGATTTCTTTATCTCTCCTCTCAAGCATGAGGATGTAATCCTAGGGGCACCATGGTTTGACCGTCTGGCTGCCCATGTTAAATTTCCTGAAAGGAGAATCTCCTTTAAGTTCAGGGAAAAGGACATGTATATAGATGCTAGGGAGATGGGTAACACCATCCCCATTGTACATACACCAGCTTTCAACAAGTCAATAAAGAGCTCTATTTCCGTGTACATGATTTTTGTTAAAGATTCTCAAAATGAACCTAATGCTTTAGCAAAAGAAAATAAAAGCAACCAAAAGGAATTAGAGTTATCCAATTTTCTCAAGGGGTTTCAAGATGTCTTTATTGACGACATCCCTTGTGAGCTACCTCCTAAACGAGGTAATGACGACCATGCAATTGAACTTCTTCCAGGAAGTTCACCGCCTAACAAACCTCCTTATAGAGTTTCTCAAGCTCAACAAGAGGAGATTATGCGGCAAGTGCATGAGTTAATTGAGAAGGGCATGGTTAGGCCTAGCTCATCTCCATTTTGCTCACCTGTGCTATTAGTGCAAAAGAAAGACGGCACATATCGTATGTGTGTCGACTATAGAGCACTAAATAGGATCACTATCAAGAATAGGTTTCCCGTTCCACGGGTAGAAGACCTATTTGATAAGCTACAAGGATCGACCTACTTCAGTAGGATTGACCTAAAAAGTGGCTATCATCAAATAAGGATAGTTGATCAAGACATTGTAAAGACCGCATTTCGTACTACATTTGGTCTTTACGAATACATTGTCATGCCTTTTGGCTTAACTAATGCACCAGCCACATTTAACCGCTTGATGGAGAAGCTGTTCAGACCTCATCGAACCTTCACTGGAGTGTTCTTTGATGATATTATCATCTACTCTAATTCATTAGAGGAACACAAGCAACACCTCCAGGTAATATTTCAAGTTTTAAGAGAGAATAAACTTTATGTTAACTCGAAAGAAAAGTGAATTTTTCTTGCAAGAGATTCAATATTTAGGTCACATTATCTCTCAAGATGGAATCCAAATGGATCCATCCAAGTTAGAGGTAATAAAAGGATGGCCTAAACCAAGGAATCTTCATGAACTAAGAAGCTTTATAGGTACGTGTGCATACTATAGACGCTTCATAGAAAAGTTCTCACAAATTGCGGGACCATTACATGACCTCACAAAGAAAAATGTTAGGTATACGTGGTCTGCTAAGGAGAACAATGCTTTCGAAAAGCTTAAAGAAAAGCTTATCTCTCAACCTGTGCTTACACTACCGGATCTCTCAAAACCATTTGAGGTCCAATGTGATGCTTGTGGTGATTGCCTTGGGGCTGTTTTGCTCCAAGAAGGGCACGCCATAGGCTATGAGAGTCGAAGGCTCGACCCTGTTGAGCAAGCTCTAGGCATATACGAAAAAGAACTCCTTGCAGTTCTACATGCCTTAGACTCATGGAAGCACTATTTATTGGGGACTCCTTTCATTCTGCGAACGGATCACCAAAGTCTTAAGTACTTCATGACGCAGACCAAGCTCTCCGACAAACAAATGAGGTGGGCAAATTTCCTTTCGCAATTTCATTTTCATATTGCTCACATTGCTGGCAAGCATAATCAAGTAGCCGATGCACTCTCAAGACGACCGAGAGTGAATGCGGTTTCCATAGCAACTCACAATGATCTATCTTCAATGATAGATGAGTATGCTATTGATCCCGATTTTAGAGATGTGATTTCAGCCCTTGCATTAGGGAAGAAAGAAGAACCATTTACTTTACAAGATGGTTATCTTCTCTATGGCAATAGACTATGCGTTACTAACTCACTACGTGAGAAAGTAATGTATGAATCTCATGCTCCCCCATATGCGGGGCATAGAGGGATTCAGTCTACCCTAAAGGGAATTGAAACATATTTCTATTGGCCTACCATGAAAGTGAACATACATGAGTATGTTTCCAAATGTGTGGTATGTCAAAAGACAAAATTTGATAGAGGGAAGCAACTTGGATTGCTTCAACCCTTGCCAATCCCTAATTCACCGTGGGAGAGCATATCCATGGATTTTATCTTTGGATTGCCTAAGTCTATCCATGGGAATACGGGAATATGGACGATAGTAGACAGGTTTAGTAAACAAGCTCATTTTATACCTGTCAAAAAGACTATCAAAGCCCATCAAATGGCAACCCTCTTCATTTCACAAATTTTTAAGTACCATGGCTTGCCAATGTCCATAGTGTCGGATAGAGATCCTAGAATGACCAGTAATTTCTGGAAGGGTCTCTTTGAGAATTTAGGAACAAGGCTAAACTTCTCTTCGGCCTATCACCCACAAACTGATGGCCAAAGTGAAATAGCTAACCTAACTATTCTCGATCTACTAAAAGCCTATGTAACGGAAGTAGATCAAAGATCCCAATGGGAGAAGTACTTACCCTTAGTAGAGTATGCTTACAATAACACTGTACATACTTCTACAGGAAAAGCACCTTTCGAGGTAATTGAGGGAAGATCAAAAAGTCCCTTGCTACTTAAGGTACATGGGAAGATCTTCGCTGCAGATGAGTATAGCCGAGACCTACAAGAATCTTTCCAAAAGTTTAAGGATGCTATCTCTATCTCACAGCAAAGGCAAAAGGCTGCTGCTGACAAGCACAGAAGAGCCCAAGCCTTTAAAGAAAACGATTGGGTCTTGTTAAAGTTTCCCAAGGCTCGATTAAGGCACACGACGGGCAAGAATCCTACGGGCCACCAAAAGTACTATGCTAAACTAGCAAAAAGGTACTATGGTCCCTTCCAGATTCTTAGGCCAATCAATGAGATGGCCTATCAACTTAAGTTGCCCAATCATTGGCTCATACACAATGCTTTTCATGTGAGCCTTTTAAAACCTTACAAAGGAGAGCCACCTCAAGAACCAACTATTGAAGACCCACCGGAGATCGAGGACCACGAGGAGGTGCTGCAGCCCGAGTCCATTCTCCGACATGAAGACAAGGTATTAAGAGGCGGTAAGACTATCAGATGATATCTTATTAAGTTTAAGAATTATCCTTTTGAAGATGCTAGATGGATGCAAGGCATACAATTAAAGGATAACCTAAACCTTGTCAATGCTTACAATGCTTCCCAAGAGTAAGCAAATGTACAAAATGTTAAAAATGAACAAAAATTTTTGTCTTATAAGACTCTCTTTTTCTTGATTTGTGCACAAAAATGTAGTATGCATGCTTAGATCCAGTTTGTGGGGACGACGTCTCCCAAACACCAAGTAGAGCTTGTCACTCTACTATGGAAGACTGATAGGACTAATGTGCAGACATGCTTGCGGCAGCCTCAGGCTCTCAAGCGCCAAATGGACTAGTCATCCATTATGGAATGATGTCGTAGGGTAACATAGGGATCCTCTACCCGCTAAGAAAAGGACTCATGCATATGCTTTATCTTCTCTATACCATAGTCGAGGACGACTATGATTTCAAGAGAGAGGTAATGTCATAATAATCAATATCTAATTCTCCTAAATGATTTTCTCATATTAAACTGATCATTTAATGTGGGGAAGTGCCAAGGGAGAAAAAGCTAGAATATTGGTTAAGTTAGCAGACCGGCCACAGTAGGGATCCAAAGGAGGGAAAATAGGGATCCAAAGGGGGGGCCATCTGCAAAAGAGCCATGTGAAACAACGGGCTAAAAAGACCCTAAGGTTCAGCCCATTAAGACTTCCAAAATGCTAAGGTTCCAAAATTCAAAGGTTGTGTCCAAAGGTCAACCTTAGGGAAAATTGGATGCTTAGTGTGTGTGCCCAAAAAGTCTTTCTGCATCCCTACATGGGAGGGGGCGAGCCCCAAAGCTAGGGGATGAGAGAGAAAACCACACACACACACACACAGGCTCCCTTTACACAAAGGGAATGAGGGACACATGTCAGCTCCCTAGGCCAGATGCCCACAAGGTGTGCCCAATTCCTATTGGAAGACCCTTGAAGTGGACCAATGAGAATTAAGCTAGAGTAAATCTAGTTTAATTAATTTAAAAACATTTAATAAAAGAAACCAATAAGAATTAAGTGTCCTAGAAGACTATTGGGCAGTCTCCCAAGGGGTCCAATGAGCATTCAGGAGCCCCATGGCTTGCCTGATTCCTATTGGCCAGGAGGCAAAGGGGTCCAATGAGAGTTTAGTTTAATTATTTAATTACCTAAAGCTCTCACAAAAGGGGAAAGGGGGACACATGTCAGAAGGCTATCACTTATGCTGCTTAATCCCTATTGGCTTGACCTGGGGAGGTCCAATGAGGCAAAAGCCAGCCTAACTTAGCAGCTAGGGCTCGCCCAAGAGAGAGAGGGGGCTGATTTTTGCTTGGTATTTTTGACACACACACTTTCACACTTGACCATGTGTGAAGGAAAAACACTCTATCTCCTCCCAAGCTTTAATGGAGAGCTCATCACCTACTCCAAGCTTGTGAGATAGAAGCCTACATCAACACTCTCTTGGCATGTGGATGCAAATCCAACCAAGAGCCAAGCTTCAATGCATGCTCATCTTCTCTACCAAGCTAATTACTAAGCTAAGCTATGCTAATATGAGTGATTATGTGAGGAGATGTACTTCTTTCTCGTAAGATACTTCTTTTTCCTCTCAATCTACTCTCATACCCTGCTAGCTCTCACCATCTTCGAAGGTGTGTGAGGTCTTGGGTCTGAGAACGGGGATAATTCAAGTTGTGTTTGATTAAGTGTTTTGCTTGGTGTATGAAGCTTCCCTCTTCATTGCACTAGCTAGTCTTGAAGGAACACAAAGAATTGTATTGTACAATGTCTCTCTTGATGGGAGAAACCATAATACAAAGCCTTTTGGAGGGGGGACCGGCTCCATGCAAATCCGGTCCTCAACTGTTGTCAATAGTTTAATTGCTCTCTCTTTTGTAATTATTGTCGATGCTATCTAACTAGGTGTTATGCTTTTTGTTGCTCTCTCCGCCCAAGCACTCTTGTAATTATCATTAGGAATCTATTCTAATGAAATGCCCACTATGTTCATGCTAATTTCCGCTACAAATAAGATTTTAGGCCATTAAATGTTACAATACTCTTGGTGGTGTGTAGGATTCTTGCTCATAGTGTGCCTTAGACGAGCCTTGAGAAACTTAAGCAAGATACGGTAATTTTCCTTAAAGGCTAAGGCTCTTCTGTGCTAATTAGTAGCAACCCTTTTTTCCCTTGCTATGAGATGGATATAACCTCTTTAATCTTTGTAAAAGATTCTTGTAAGTCTCGGCTATATTCATCAACATTGAAGATATTCCCATGTACTTTAAGTAGTAAGGGACTTTTGGATCTTCCCTCTTTAACCTCAAAAGATGCTTTCCCCATAAAAGTATATACAATGTCATTGTACGCTGTCTATAAGAGGTAGGTACTTCTCTCATTGAGAACGTTGATCTACTTCCATGACGTAGGCTTTTGGTAGCTCAAGAATCATTAGATTAGTGATTTCACTTTGGTCATCCATTTGTGGATGATAAGAAGAAAGAGAAATTTAATCTAATTCCTAGATTCTCAAAGAGACCCTTCCAGAAACTAGTAGTCATTCTAGGATCTTTGTCCGACACTATGGAGTTGGTAAGCCATGATGTTTAAAAATTTGGGATATGAAGAGGGTTTCCATTTGATGTGCCTTAATAGTCTTTTTTACAGGTATAAAACGTGCTTGTTTGCTAAACCTGTATACTGTTGTCATATTCCCGTATTCCCATGGATGGACTTGGGCAATTCAAAGATAAAATCCATGGATATGATCTCCCATGGTGAATTAGAAATTGGCAAAGGCTAGAGAAATCCATGTTTCTTCCCCTATCATACTTTGTCTTTTGGCCTACCACACATTTTGACACATAGTCTTGTATGTCCATTTTGATGGTAGGCCAATAGAAATATGTCTCTACTCCTCAAAGATCAGGTTGAATCCCTTTATGCCCTGCATAGGGAGGATCATGGGATTCACACATCACTTTCTCACGAAGAGAGTGAGTAACACATAGCCTACTTCCATGGAGAAGATAACCATCCTGCAAGGTGAATGGTTCTTCTCTTTCCCCTAAGGCAAGGACTGAAATTACATCTTTAAAATTGGGGTCAATAGTATACTTATCTATCATAGAAGATAGATCATTATGAATTGCTATGGACACCACATTAGCTCTTGGCCGTCGTGATAATGCATCAACTACTTGATTGTGCTTGCCAAAAATGTGAGCAATATGAAAATTGAATTGTGAAAGAGAACTTTACCACCTCATTTGTTGGTCAGAAGCTTGGTTTGTGTCATGAAGTACTTAAGACTTTGGTGATCCGGGTGTAGGATGAATGGAGTCCCCAAAAGATAGTGCTTTCATGTGTTGAGGGCATGTAGGATAGCTAGTAGCTCCTTCTCATAGATTTCCCATACTCACTCGTTGGAGTTGAGTCTTCGACTCTCATATGCTATGGCATGCCCTTCTTGAAGCAAAAGTGCTCCAAGGCAATCTCCACAAGAATCACATTGGACCTCAAATGGCTTTGAGAGGTCCGGTAGTGTAAGCACGGATTGAGAGGTAATATTTTCTTCAAGCTTGTCAAAAGCATTTTTCTCCTTATCAATCCATATGTACTTAACATTTCTCTTTGTCAAGTCATGTAAGGGTCCTGCTATTTGGTAGAATTTAGCTATGAAGCATCTATAGTATGCACACATACCAATAAAGCTTCATAGCTCATGTAGATTCCTTGGATTAGGCCATCTTTTTATTACCTCAAGCTTGGCTAGATCCATATAGATACCATCTTTTGAGATACTATGACCTAATTATTGAATCTCTTGGAGGAAAATTTTACTCTTCTTTTGGTCAATGAAAAGTTTATTCTCCCTCATAGCTTGAAAAAATACCTGGAGGTTTCTTATGCTCCTCCAAATATTTGGAGTAGATGATAATGTCGTCGAAGAACATTTCAGTGAACTTGTGGTAGGGTCTAAATATTTTCTACACTAGGAGGTTGAACATGGCTGGAGCATTTTTCAAAACATAAGGCATGACAAAATATTCATAAAGACCAAACGTTGTACAGAACGCGGTCTTTATGATATCCTCATTCATGATGATATCCACTTTCAAGGTCAATCCTATTGAAGTAGGTCAAACCTTGTAGCTTATCAAACAAATCTTCTACCCATGATATGGGAAATCTGTTTTTGATAATGATCTGATTTAGTGCTCTATAGTTGAGACACATACGATATGTTCCATCTTCCTTTTGCACTAGTAGGACTGGTGAACAAAAGGGAGAGGATCTAGGCCTCACCATCCCCTTATCTACCAGTTCATGTACTTGCCTCATAATCTCCTCTTATTGACCTTGAGAAACTCTATAAGGAGGTTTATTAGGCGGTGAGCTCCCAGGTAGAAGCTCTATCTTATGGTCTTCATCTTCTCATTTTGGAACTAGCTCCATAGGGATGTCATTGATAAATACATCTTGGAATCTATTTAAAAAATTAGACAATCTTCTTGATTCCAACCACTTTGTTTTGTTAAAACATTAATATCATTTAGAGAACGTTTTACAAAAATCGTGTACGATCGGACTCATTATTAGCATCTATATACATGCTCTTTTCCCTGTAGGTGAAGTAGATTCTCCTTTCAGAGAACTTCATGTTGGCAGCCATGTGGTTGAACCATAGTGCTCCTATGATAATGTCTTCATGTTGGAGAGGGGAGATAAAAAAGTCTTCTTTGTCGACGTAGCTTTGGATATGAAGCCTCAACTTCCCAAAGGGAGTAACAGAGGCTTGTTGTCCCTTGAAAGCTCCATCAATAGCTACAATATCTCCCATCTTGAAATCTTATATGCCTAGATTTGTGGCCAACTCTGTTCATATGTAGTTGTGCCAGGGTAAAAAAGGATGAAGGCATCATTCTCCCTAACCTTTCCCCAAGCATAGAAAAGGGATGACCTTTTGCAATGAGCATCCTCTTTTGGATCTTCAATCGTGGAAGCTCTAGGAGTCTCATTGCGGGCGTTTCTTTGGGAGTGCAAGAACGATAACCATGTCCTTTCTCCCCACACTTAAAGCATTTATGGTCTTTGAGAAAAGCCTTTAGATCTTCAATAGAGAGTTTATGTTTACCTTTATAGAATCCCTTCTCCTTGGTCTTGTTGTTGTTGTTATTGTTGTTGGAATTGCCTTGGGAAGAACTTTGAGCATTTTTCTACCCCTTTGAATCATCTTGATCTTTGTTTTCCATGGGCTTGGCATTCCTCTTAGCCCCTTGTTGGAAATTAATATGAGAATCAACCATAGTGTGGTGGATGACTTTCGTGATAGAACCAGGCTATTGTGAGTTGACATGCTCGGCCATTGCTTCAGGTAATCGCGTACAAACTTGTTTCTTGTTCTTGGAGAAGTCTATCTTTTGAAAGACTGTAGCTTTGAAATGTAACTCAAAAACTTGTCCACATATTTGTGGATAGATTCATTGCAGAGTAGCTTCAAACTCTGCCATTCGGGTGAGCACTTTATCTTTGGTGTCGCTTGCAAGGAATTACGAGAAAACCGAGCTTTTCATTGACTTATCAAAAGCCGATGAATTTACAAGAGGTATACTACGATCGGACTCATTATTAGCATCTATATACATGCTCTTTTCCCTGTAGGTGAAGTAGACTCTCCTTTCAGAGAACTTCATGTTGGCAGCCATGTGGTTGAACCATAGTGCCCCTAGGATAACGTCTTCATGTTGGAGAGGGGAGATAAAAAAGTCTTCTTTGTCGACGTAGCTTTGGATATGAAGGCTCAACTTCCCAAAGGGAGTAACAGAGGCTTTTTGTCCCTTGAAAGCTCCATCAACAGCTACAATATCTCCCATATTGAAAGCTTATATGCCTAGATTTGTGGCCAACTCTGTTCATATGTAGTTGTGCCAGGGTAAAAAAGGATGAAGGCATCATGCTCCCTTACTTTTCCCCAAGCATAGAAAAGGGATGACCCTTTGCAATGAGCATCCTCTTTTGGAGCTTCAATCGTGGAAGCTCTAGGAGTCTCATTGCGGGCATTTCTTTGGGTGTGCAAGAACGATAACCATGTCCTTTCTCCCCACACTTAAAGCATTTATGGTCTTTGAGAAAAGCCTTTAGATCTTCAATAGAGAGTTTATGTTTACCTTTATAGAATCCCTTCTCCTTGGTCTTGTTGTTGTTGTTATTGTTGTTGGAATTGCCTTGGGAAGAACTTTGAGCATTTTTCTACCCCTTTGAATCATCTTGATCTTTGTTTTCCATGGGCTTGGCATTCCTCTTAGCCCCTTGTTGGAAATTAATATGAGAATCAACCATAGTGTGGTGGATGACTTTCGTGATAGAACCAGGCTATTGTGAGTTGACATGCTCGGCCATTGCTTCAGGTAATCGCGCACAAACTTGTTTCTTGTTCTTGGAGAAGTCTATCTTTTGAAAGACTGTAGCTTTGAAATGTAACTCAAAAACTTGTCCACATATTTGTGGATAGATTCATTGCAGAGTAGCTTCAAACTCTGCCATTCGGGTGAGCACTTTATCTTTGGTGTCGCTTGCAAGGAATTACGAGAAAACCGAGCTTTTCATTGACTTATCAAAAGCCGATGAATTTACAAGAGGTATACTACGATCGGACTCATTATTAGCATCTATATACATGCTCTTTTCCCTGTAGGTGAAGTAGACTCTCCTTTCAGAGAACTTCATGTTGGCAGCCATGTGGTTGAACCATAGTGCCCCTAGGATAACGTCTTCATGTTGGAGAGGGGAGATAAAAAAGTCTTCTTTGTCGACGTAGCTTTGGATATGAAGGCTCAACTTCCCAAAGGGAGTAACAGAGGCTTTTTGTCCCTTGAAAGCTCCATCAACAGCTACAATATCTCCCATATTGAAAGCTTATATGCCTAGATTTGTGGCCAACTCTGTTCATATGTAGTTGTGCCAGGGTAAAAAAGGATGAAGGCATCATGCTCCCTTACTTTTCCCCAAGCATAGAAAAGGGATGACCCTTTGCAATGAGCATCCTCTTTTGGATCTTCAATCGTGGAAGCTCTAGGAGTCTCATTGCGGGCGTTTCTTTGGGAGTGCAAGAACGATAACCATGTCCTTTCTCCCCACACTTAAAGCATTTATGGTCTTTGAGAAAAGCCTTTAGATCTTCAATAGAGAGTTTATGTTTACCTTTATAGAATCCCTTCTCCTTGGTCTTGTTGTTGTTGTTATTGTTGTTGGAATTGCCTTGGGAAGAACTTTGAGCATTTTTCTACCCCTTTGAATCATCTTGATCTTTGTTTTCCATGGGCTTGGCATTCCTCTTAGCCCCTTGTTGGAAATTAATATGAGAATCAACCATAGTGTGGTGGATGACTTTCGTGATAGAACCAGGCCGTTGTGAGTTGACATGCTCGGCCATTGCTTCAGGTAATCACGCACAAACTTGTTTCTTGTTCTTGGAGAAGTCTATCTTTTGAAAGACTGTAGCTTTGAAATGTAACTCAAAAACTTGTCCACATATTTGTGGATAGATTCATTGGAGAGTAGCTTCAAACTCTGCCATTCGGGTGAGCACTTTATCTTTGGTGTCGCTTGCAAGGAATTACGAGAAAACCGAGCTTTTCATCGACTTATCAAAAGCCGATGAATTTACAAGAGGTATACTACGATCGGACTCATTATTAGCATCTATATACATGCTCTTTTCCCTGTAGGTGAAGTAGATTCTCCTTTCAGAGAACTTCATGTTGGCAGCCATGTGGTTGAACCATAGTGCCCCTAGGATAACGTCTTCATGTTGGAGAGGGGAGATAAAAAAGTCTTCTTTGTCGACGTAGCTTTGGATATGAAGCCTCAATTTCCCAAAGGGAGTAACAGAGGCTTGTTGTCCCTTGAAATCTCCATCAAAAGCTACAATATCTCCCATCTTGAAAGCTTATATGCCTAGATTTGTGGCCAACTCTGTTCATATGTAGTTGTGCCAAGGTAAAAAAGGATGAAGGCATCTTGCTCCCTCACCTTTCCCCAAGCATAGAAAAGGGATGACCCTTTGCAATGAGCATCCTCTTTTGGAGCTTCAATCGTGGAAGCTCTAGGAGTCTCATTGCAGGCGTTTCTTTGGGTGTGCAAGAACGATAACCATGTCCTTTCTCCCCACACTTAAAGCATTTATGGTCTTTGAAAAAAGCCTTTAGATCTTCAGTAGAGAGTTTATGTTTACCTTTATAGACTTCCTTCTCCTTGGTCTTGTTGTTGTTGTTATTGTTGTTGGAATTGCCTTGGGAAGAACTTTGAGCATTTTTCTACCCCTTTGAATCATCTTGATCTTTGTTTTCCATGGGCTTGGCATTCCTCTTAGCCTTTTGTTGGAAATTAATACGAGAAGAAACCATAGTGTGGTGGATGACTTTCGTGATAGAACCAGGCCGTTGTGAGTTGACATGCTCGGCCATTGCTTCAGGTAATCACGCACAAACTTGTTTCTTTTTCTTGGAGAAGTCTATCTTTTGAAAGACTGTAGCTTTGAAATGTAACTCAAAAACTTGTCCACATATTTGTGGATAGATTCATTGGAGAGTAGCTTCAAACTCTGCCATTCGGGTGAGCACTTTATCTTTGGTGTCGCTTGCAAGGAATTGCTTCATGATGGAAGCTCATAAAGTTTTCTATGTTTTGGGAGCTTTGTCAGTGCCACAAAGTTTAACCCACGATTGACAAAAATATTTTTGGAAGTACATAGCTACATGATGTTGCTTGAAGGATTTAGTGAAGCCCTCGTCTCCAAAGGCCGCATCAAATTGCTAATGAACGCTAATACTTTGTCAATGGCACCAAAAGTGTCATCATAGGTGAGAAAAGAGATACTCTTTCCTCCCTCTTTGAACTTCTTAAGCGTGTGGGACCTTTTCCAAGTAGGATAGGATTTATGATGTCCTCTCCTCTTGTATTCTATGGGAGAATAGCCACTACTTTTGTCAAAAGAGGAGGAAGGTGATGAAGAAGGAGAATAGGGTGACCTCTTTCTTGCCTTTTTCTTCCTTTGTTTCCTCTCTTCCCTTTTAGAGTGACGAGGAGAAGGATCATCGAGATCTTCGTCTTTGTGGAGCCACATCTGTAGAAGAATTCGGAGATTCACTTATATCTCGTTCATTAAATTCCTCCTCTTCTCTTATCAGAGAGAGCCTTATTTTGGAAATCTCAAAAAGAGGCTTCCTAAGCTCTCTCTCTTCTTGAAGAGGTAGGGAAATGCACGAAGTTGTTGAGTAACTTCGGCTTGCAAGGTAGGGTCACCCATAGCTTGTTGTAACCTAGTCACAAGATAGTTCACAAACATTGGGGCATCATTAGTAGCACCTTCATGTGCAGATTTAAAGTTGTCAATATTCATTCTACTCTCTTTATTATTGTCAGCCATGCTAATATTTATGTATATGCTACTTTGTGCTTTGGTACCCTCAAAAACCTTAGTTGCTACTCTTCTTTACCTTTGAAAATGAGCTCTCAAGCAGCCACACCCGTGGTTTAGAGATTGTTGAATACAAAGAATAGTGGAGAGGGTCTAACATTGCTCAGCTGATTATGGTTCTTGTTGAGCTTGCTAATAGCTTAATAATGGTTAAGCCAAAGGCAAGCCCCAAAAGACTCCATTATTAAGTCTATAGTTCTTGATGGTGTACCTCAAACTAAGTCCTTTTCAACCAAGTTAATAGATCCCTGTCCCACTTACCCTCTTGCAATGAACATGTCCAACCTTTTATGGACAACTTAATGACCTCTCTTCTTAAGCAAGAAAAGAGAAACCAATAGCTTTGTAATGGTATTGGACTATGAACATTGAGAATAATGGAATTTAGAGAATTGTAGTGAGCATTTTTATGAGAATACTTTGAGAAAAAGAGAGATAACTTGATTAGAGGTAGCAACATAACCACTATACTTAATTAGCTTGGCATGGATAATACTTTGCAAGAGAGAGAATTAGAGAACTTGACAACACCTGAGGACCGGATTTGTCTGGAGCCATCCCCCCTCCACAAAGGAAATCCACATTCCGAGCAAACTTTTCTGAGCTTATGAAAATCCGAGCAACATTCCGCTAAGCACCTCAATATTATTAGAAATGGCATAGAGGGTGGAAGCCAGACTAAAATCACTATCACAACAAACAAAAATCTTTGACATTTTCTATTTATAGACAAGTTTAGAAAATTTTCTAAAGGTATAAAATCATTAATTAACAATATGCAATATATTTTCTACTTATAGATACACAAAGAGACAACAAAAAAACAAATCTACCATTAGTTTTATAGTAATTTGAAAAATTCTCAAATTATCCCTCAAATCCCAAAAATGGCCAAAATTCTCCATCATATTTTTCTAGCAATTTGAAAAATACTCAAATTACTCCTCAAATCTAAAAAATGGCCAAAATTCTCCATCATACTTTTCTAGTAATTCTCAAATTGCAATTACAAATTTTTCAAAATTCAAAAATACCCTTGACGTTAATCTTGCAAATACATTTGAAGACTTTTTCTTTGGCAACTCTTTATAAAAAGAATGGTTCTCCCTCGATAGAAGACGATAAAACTAGGACTTTATATGGTCTTGTAGAATCTTAAATGGTTTTTTCTTTTATGACACAGATACCTCTCTTTCTTGGCTTATTTTGGTGAACTGCCAAAAATCATAGTGTCCAAAAAATGTTGAAATCCATCCTAATTTGATACAATGTTAGTTTTGGAATGTTTCGAATCTTTGGGTGTTTTGTAATTTTCACAAATTGATACAACGTTATTTTTGATATGTTTCGAATCTTTGGGTATTTTGTAATTCTCACAGATTTTATGATTATTTTTGAAATTTTGCAAAGAAAACAAAATTGTTCTCAATAGACTTAAAGATCTTAATCGAAAAGTCTTCACACACACACACACACACACACAAAGAGAGAGAGAGAGAGAGAGAGAGAGAGAGAGAGAGAGAGAGAGAGAGACTCTAAACAAGTAAGGATTTCCTAAAGCATTCAAGCTTCCCATTTGCTATATATTGGCACCATGCACCTCTACGATGGAGTGTCTATACCATTTTATGAGAGCCCTATGCGTCTCAGTAGCTCCTAAACTTTGCACCTACCTCTTGAATGCTCAAGTAGCCTCTAGTGAGAAATAGCCCCATGAATTTCTTCAAATGATGGTGAAAGTCGAATCTGAGGTGCAAATTGGCCAAGTCTAGATCTTTGTAAAATACCAAAATACGACTATAATTGTTGATCAAGAGGCACGCTCGCTATGAGCCTTTGATCTAGCAATATTCAGTTGGTGAAGTTGCTTCTTAATTTTGCACTACTTGAAGCTTCTCCTTGACATTCAGAAATACAAGCCACAGAGTGCGGACTTCCTTATGGTCTGAATTCTCTTGACAGTGACCTTATTGCATGGCCATCGTAGAAGTTGACAATTTCTATTAGTGTCTTCTTCTCAACTACCTTGGCTTTGTCACGATGGTACCTGAGATCTGCACATTGGCACCCGAGATAAGAGCACCCAAGATTTTCTGAGATAAGAGCACCCGAGATTTGCATATTGGCAGGCCGTGATGCGGTCTAGGCTTTTGATGAGCTGGCCACCCACAAAGATGGTGGGTAGGGAGTGTGGGCGGGACTGCTCGTTGGTCCATGCGGCAGCACCTTGGCCAACAATGCAAGTTCCATGTTGCTGTCTTTTCCAACTCCACGTCCATGTTCAGATTCGTGCCCAACCACCTTCACTCACGTTTTGTTGGCTTTAGTTATACCATACATTGGCTCCCTGTTCCCAATGAAAACTGCTTGTAGCCATCCATGCCGGCTTGGATGGCCACAGGGAGTTTTCAGGAGTAGTTCCTCTTCTTCTTGGCAATGCTTTTGGCAGTGGAAAACAACAGTACGTAGCAGGTTTTCGGAGAGAACAACAACACGTCTTTGCCCAGGAGGAAAGAAAGCACAAAGCTGTCGGTGCTTTCCAATTGCATCCAACACGACGTGTGCTTCAGCATGGCCTGCGCCTCCATGTGGGTGAGTTTGCTACATTGGAACCCTATTACCATTGCTTGCATGAAGACCAGCAACACACCCACCTCGTTCTCCACTATGCGCAACTGTGGCTTGCTCACCATGTTCAAAAAGCCTACTTCTTTGCAAAATATGCACAACAATGCATTTGTGAGCTCACCTTCCTTCCTAAGCACCCATTCGTGAGCTCCCAAGCACTTGATTCACCGTTGCACGCATACTAGTGAGGCTCTACTACTCAAAAGCAAAAGCAAAATTGTCGTTGTTGAAACTAGGCTGTAGTCATCCGCGCCAGCGCAGATGGCCACAAGCAGTTTTGAGTTTTGAGTACAGATTAGCCTTATCAAAAACCATTTTCTCTTTTTTCTGTTGCTTTTTGAACCATTTGACTAGGCCTTGCATTCTTACTGGCTCATCTCTGTTGACGCTCAATGGAATCTTCAAAAGATTCTTTCAATCCTCAAGGAGCTTTGACAAGGATGGCCACAACAAGTTGTCAAGAGTGGTTCCTCATCTTCTCGAAAACTATTTGTAGCCATCGATGCCGGTGCGGATGGCCACAAGCAGTTCAGTAGAGATGGGCCACCGTTTTTCTTCCAAAAACCATTTTCTTTTTATTATTATTTTTGAACCATTTGACCTGGCCTTGCATACTTACTAGCTTATTATTTATCAATGGATTCCTCATGAGGTTTTTTGACTCCTCAGGGAGCTTCTTGCTTATCTTGAAGTGCTGATCATTTATTAAAAGAGCAAGGAGCAAGGGTTCAATGCAAACTATTTCAAGATGTATTATGTTGGCCTATACCACTCAGGGAAACCCAACGTTGCCTTCAATTTTCCCTATTCAATATAATAAAAAAAACAATTTTAAAGACCGACTTGCTACTCTTGCAATACTCCCAACATCTCTGACTCTCATTGCTACTACCTTGAAGAGAAGACGACCACAATTGCATGCGTGAAGAGAGAGAGAGAGAGAGAGAGAGAGAGAGAGAGAGAGAGAGAGGTGCCAATTGCCATGCAACTCCCACTTGCACATGAGAATCTTTGTTGACTCCATAAAAATTAAATAATTTTTATAAATCATGGTCCTATACTTCAAGAGTATAAAATTCTAATGTGGAGGTAAGCATTCTAATAATTTTATATCATTATAGCTTGTTCTATAATCATGCTGAATGAGGGATTAGAGAGAGAAGAAGTTTTTAACATTGTATGAACAATCCCAAGAGACTTGAAAGATCAATGTGGCGTGGAGTTTTCAACTCAAGACTTGGTATTGTGAGAGAGAGAGAGAGAGAGAGAGAGAGAGAGAGAGAGAGAGAGGCGTACTCCATTTTCCTTGGCCTCATGATCCCGAGTATGTGTGAATATAGAGATCAAATAAGCCCCATCTGTACGACTAATTTGATGAAAGGTACATCAAGACATCATCAAGAGTAAGAAAATACAAGGCATATAATGAATTAGGCTAGGTTTCTTCCATGAGTTGGATGAAACTCTTGCACCGCTAGAATCCTATTTTAAAAATGTGCCCTACATTTACATGAGGTTGTACCAAAGACAAAAATTGGGGACGAAATTAGGTTAAATTTCCACCTAGTGGACTATGCCACTTGATTATGATACATAAGATGAACATCACAAACATAATGTAGTTGATGGTGATTAATGAAAATCTAGATAAACATGTTTTTATTATGTTTCTTTGACCAAACTATGATTATACATGGATCATGCTCGCTATATGGTGCTTTTAATGTGAATATTTTTTGTATTTTGAGGGACCTTTTTGTAACTAAAGAAAGGGTAATTAGACTTTGTCTGACATGAATTTATGAAAGATTTAAATGAAATGAGTATATATATGGAGCATGATCACATTCTCCCTTCCACCCACTGACAATGTCCATCTCCACAATCTGTGCTCTCTCAATCCACACTATCCCTCTCTCTTGTTATTTCTCTTTCTCTCCCTTTTAGACATAATGATGCATCTCTCAAGCATATAATGATGAGCACTCTTATGGAATCACTCAATTGCATTATTCATGTCTTTCTCTCACTATACCCTTTTGAGCTTTGTGTGTGCATGTGTGTGTGTGTGTGCGCGCGTGTTTACCTTTCCTTGCATGGCTTTATGTTTGGGGGAAAGTTGCTCGGTTTTTGCCTCGCTCAAAAATATCCGCTCGCCATTTGGTAAGACTCCCTCCAAAAGGCTTTTGTATTATAGATTCTCCCATAAAGAGAGACTTCGTACAATACAAGCTTTCTATTCCTTGAGACCTTGATGGTGCAATGAATATAGAGAGCTTCACGAACCACAATCATGTCCATCACTTAGCTAAATGAAAGCATTACCTTGTCCCCAGCCTAATTTCCAAGACCTTAAACACCTTCAAAGGTGGAGAGCTAGCACGGAATGAGGGTAGGGAAGATAAAGAAGAAGTATTAGTACGAGAAAGAAGTAGTTTCCTCTCATACCATTACTCTAGAGCTTAGCATAGCATAGTAGCATAGTAATGGAGATGAAGAAGATGGCAAGCATACAAACTTGGGTCAGGCTCCCACCTCAAGCTCAGCAGCTTGCCTAAGGTCTTGGGTCTATAACATTAACCTTTGGAGGTCTTTAATGTTAGGAAATATGATGTAGCTAAATCGATATTTGAGTAGCTTACTTAATGGAGAGAGATAAATTTTCACACACGAGAGATTATAGAGTAGAGAGAGAGAGAGCAGACACGATATACATGGTTCACCCAATGTGGGCTACATCCACGGGAAAGCTGCCACTCAATGGATTTAGTACTTTAAACAAGAAGTAAGTTACAAAGGGATTAGCTCCCACCTTGCCTCACTCTCACCACCTTACACCCACCCTGTTGCATCAAATTTACACTCCAAAATGTGTATAGAAATGGCCTCCTTTTATAGGCCAAAAAGGACTACCTCTCTCATGAGAGGCAGCCGTGTGTAGCCGCCCTTGTGTGTAGACAACAAGACCAAAAGGACTCTCCAATCCGTCCATGTGTGGCCTCCCTTGAGAAGACAAATCCGTCTTTGAAACGACCACCGGTCATTGAATTTGGCCATCGACCATTGACTTTGGATTACCAGCCATCCGCCGTTCACTACCGGCCAAATGGCCGGCCGTTTTCCGACCACTTTCCGGCTGCCGTCCGACCATAATATTCCGACGAAGCCAGATTGGCCGTGAATATTTTGGTTTGAAGCGAGTGTTTTTTCTTCACGCATGATGGCTTCTCCTCATAACGGGGGCCTTATGTTAGCAGCAAGCTAACATGGATACCACGGATACCATTTTTTGGGGCTCTCATTGTAAAAACACTTATTAATTTGATAAATTGAGAATATTGTAACTCTTATTCTTTGGATAAACCTTGTAATTGATGATCCGGGGCTACAAGCTTCCAGATTGTATCAACTGTCATTGCTTATCTTTAGTTAGAGCTCCCAGATAATTAGTTTTGACCACCAAAAACCTTGGCTAAGGTATAAAAGCCAATTTTTGTAAGTAAGTTGTAAGTTTTGGATAATGAAATACATATCATGAGCTAACGACGCTCACTTCTCTCTTTCTCGCACTTCCTACTCCCTCCCCGGTTGTCACATTGCAGTCGCATTTGTTGCATTGCAACCGTAGGTAAGATCTCTACGCATTGACATAAACACATCACAATATTTTGTAGCTTTTGGCGTGGAGACTCGCGGCTCAATTTCATTATAAGTAGGAATTTACACTTCAAAATAAAAAACTACACATAGGCGGGGTATTGGGGCATCATTGTTAAACATTTAAGTGCATTCTGGGTAAAAAACGACTAGGTCAAAAATCCACTGCTGTTAATAATCGCAATTTTGGCACTTGAACTAAAGTGGGGTTTGAGACCATAGATATGTGTGCTTAGGTCTTATAAACTTTTCCTATAAGTTTTGTTACGTTTGGATGTCATTTGATGCGGTAACGGATGTGATATGTTTGCCGATGAACGTTGGCTTTTGGTGATTTCAGTCACTTGAGTGTAGCTCGAGTTAGATGCGAGTTGTCTGTTTTTTTATAGAGATTGACAACCTCTTGTAGTCTTTATATACTAGTCGAGTCAGCTTCATCCCATGGATTGACAATTCAATCGTGGTTCTCGCTAAAACTGCAATAAGATAGGATAGTGAGGTTAGACACACGTCCCACATTTGGCGCCGCTGTCGGAGATTGAAGAGATCTAAACTAGGAAAAAACATGAGCGTCTTGTGAAGTTATCCTTTAACTTCCTCTAGAATCTCCTAAAGTCAAAAACTTTCTTTTAGAAACCGCATAGCTTAAGATTGTCGTCTTTTGTTGTGTAGAGGTAGCTTGGGAGTAATCGTACTTGTTGAGTGCCTTTAGGATTGTAGGATTATAGAATTAGATTAGGATTTTGAGAATGATTGATAGACAAGACAAGTCTTAAGATTAATGTTCAAGAAACCATAAAAAACAAAAAAACGAGTGTTTGTGGACACTTTTCATAACCTCATTGCATGAGAACCTAGGAGTAGGGTAAGTAGGATGCGAGGTGGATATCAGAACATTGCTCTCTCCAAAAGAATCATTGTGAGTTGTATTTGAAGTGCAAAATTTCAGGTCTATGGCTAGAAATAGCATGATGTGAGGTCCCCACCCCGCCGTATCAAACGGCGGATCTGATGGTGCACCTAGTGGCCCCTAGATCTATAGCGGAAGCAAACAAAGTGGTTCAGGGTTCAACTAGCGGACGATCTCTCATCACAAAGTGAGTCGAGTTCGAGCCTACTAGTAATGAGATTTAGATCCACCTCGCAGGGGAAGCGTACTTAACCTATCTAGCGATCCTAAGACCCACCTTCCAAGAGGAGAGAAACCCCGAGTGCCTTTTTACCCATGTTTCAGAGGCACTTACACTTGAGACTTCGCCGCTCTAGGGACAATGAGTATTACTAGTATCGATTTAAACACTATGGGGACAAAGAGTTCCTGACCAATCAGGACCACCCTTCTCATAGGCAGTGGCAACCTGAGCCAAGCCCCCACTTTCCACCCCCACACTCACACTTCCTTGTGTGTCCTAATTACTACCACAAAGGTAATTCAACATAAAAGTTCCTTAATTAGATTCTGATTCACAATGTTCGTTAAGACAGCCCTTCAATCAGTATTGCAAAGCGGCACCAAGACAGTACTCTAGTAAAAATTCTACTCAAACTTATTCATTAAAATTTCAATGTTTTGGAGGTACAACATCCCCCCTCCAGCGAGAGTTTACTCCTCCCATTGTCGCTTAGCTGCCCATACAACTAGGTATGTCCACCGCATAGAAAGCACGACATGGACATTCCCACCGCATAGAAAGCAAGACGTGGGTTCCCACCGCATAGAAAGCAAGTCGTGGGTATCCACCGCATAGAAAGCAAGTCATGGATTCAAGAGCCCTTAACCAGGAACTCTGTCCCCTGTGATCAAGAGGGGGTTCATGACTAATTCAACATTGGAAATAGAATGAACATGTCGAGCTAAATTTTCCCTAGCAGACATTCTTTCCTATCGCAAACAGTATATCCATCAATCATTTCTTTCCTACTTTAGACTTAATGTACAAATGAATTCAAATACCGAGGTTTCCGTCGGATTTCTCCAACCTGTTTGGGGGTATGTTCTTTCCTTGCTAAACGTGTGCAATGTTAAATTAAAAAACTTGAATAAAATTGTGACCTACCTCTTCCATTTCTTCGTCAATGGCCCGTGAGATGGCCGGTGCTTGTTCGTCCATGGGAGCGTTTCCTTTTCCATTCACATTGCTCGTTCCCGCCTCGCGGTCGTGGGCACCTCCGAAGCGAATTCTCTTAACCGGGGCCATTTTATACTCACTACTTTAAAATGATAAACTTGGAGAAAAGAGCTAATGTCTGAGAGCATCATAACAATCCAAATGATAGATTAGAGTCATTGAGCAATTCCCCTTATACGAGAGGGTTAGATTTTTCCTTCGGGACATAGTAATTTTATGGATAATACTTTACTTGTCCTAAGGGAACCGGCTCTAAAGTTAATCACTTGGCTTAGATAATTAAGAATTTCAGAATTTTACCAATTAAATTACAAGAGAGACGAATTAAGCAAGCTCAATCACTTCCTAATGCAATTAGAAAGATGCAGAATTACCGCATGCAAAGGTGAGAGAAAATCCTCTTCTTACTGGCTTCATGATGGATTAATTTTTGCCTTAATCACATCTTAATTTATGAGAAAATGGAATCTATCTTAGTTACACTAATATTGTGTGGTAAAAGAATGAATTTCATCAAATCTACATCATTACCGACTTGACAATTAATTACTATGTTGCTTAGAGAGAGAAATCTCTTCTAATCGTGTATTAATCATTGATTAAGAGTGATGAATGGCTGCTTAATTAGCTATTGGATGATGATTATGTAATGGAATATAGCTAAGAAGAATTAGAGGGCAGTTATTGGGAATTATAGCTAGGATTAAGCATAGTAGACGAGGAATTAAGAGAATGATGAAGAGAATTACAGAAGAGCATAAATTAAATCATGATTACCGTGATTAGGGGCTGAAATCCTCTCGATTTTCTGATCCAAATGAGTTCTCAAGACGAGAATCCGACAGCACTTCCCTCCTTTGCTTCTCCTCCAAAAACTGTGTGCCGGTAGCACCTCCCCAAGGTGTGTGTGTGTGTGTGTGTGTGTGTGTGTGTGTGTGTGTGTGTGTGTGTGTGTGTGTGTGTGTGTGTGTGAGCACACCTTTAAATAGGTTCCTCCAAGCTGAAAATCGAACCTAGCTGCTATAAGCATCTGAGTGAGCACTCACTTCATGCATTGGCAAGTCTAGTTACCTTCCCACCAAGTGTCCAGTTAGCTAATCTAACTGGCTCTCACACTCACTCTCAAGCTTGGAAACTTTCCCACAACTCCCACAAGACAAGAGGGCACCCCCTAGCTGCTAAAGCTAGCTCATAGTGGCCTGGAACCTGCTCCCACACAGCCTCGAGCCCCGGTGCCTCCTCGCACAACTTTAGGAAAAATTGGTTTTAGGCTAAAACGGCCCATATGAGTCAGAATTTAATGCCGTAAATTGCTATACTAAGCTCTACCTAAGGCGTACTGGTCTGAGTACCTGCCATATTTACAGCCCTCGGGGATCGAAAATGCATTTTTTCAAGTTCGGAGTACGGGTGAAGTTTTTCGAGACGATCAAAACTGGACGGGTCGGGTGACAAAAAACTTACTATTTTTGGAAACTTTTCACAAAAAATTATTTTAATTCACATTTTGAAGCTTCATAACATTCTAAACATCATGGCACTGATAGAAATTTGAAAAACGCTAAAAATAGTAACTTTTCTCATTATGATCTTTTCATGGTACAATGGTGCTCTTTTAGCTCGGGATCGGAGACCTTACACATGAAAAGACTCCAAACCACTCAATCCGATTGGAGAGCATGCTTAAAAGTTGTATGCCCTTGTGGGTAAGTTCAAGGACACTTTGAGGTAAAAATTTCAAGAGTTTGCAAAAACTCAGATTATTTACTTTTTCTTGACATCTTAGGCCAAATTAAGTTTTGACTTGATTCATAAGCTTAAAACAACTCATGAAAAGACTGTCTATGAAAAAAGTACAAAAAATTGTTCATTTTGGGCATAAAGTAAATAATCACGATTATTAACTTTCAGCTCAGATTTGACCAAGGTTCATACCATTGACTCATTGCATGTGTACAAATTATTTGGATCACCAAATTGAGAAAAAAACTAAAGTTTGTACCGACTTTTTGAAACTTGATTGTAAATTGGGAAAGAATTTGCCCAAACTTGATGAAATTTGATTTATAGGCTTATTGTGATAAACATGTGTATATGCTCAGTTGATAAAAAAGATGCAAAAAGTTTCCATTTGTAAATAATCACGATTATTTACATCTGCACCATTTTTTAACTTTTTTGACCAAGTTGGCATACCACTAGCTTTACCATGTTGTGATAAGCCCACAAACCAAATTTGGTGAGATTTGGATCTTTGGATTGGAAATTGTGACCAAATTTGCAAAGTCAGTCTACGGACAGAAAATTGATGACCATTTGACAAAAAATTGTCCAAATTTGATGAAACTTGGCTAGAGACCTTAGGTTGAAGTGCTTAACAGATTTGTATCAAGATTGGGGTAAAAACTTGCAAAAAAAAAAGGCAGAGTAAATAAACGCGGTTATTTACATCTGCTTCAAAAATTGGTATTCTTGCACACTTGAGCATATCACAAGGTCAAGCATATCAAGTAGACCACACAAAACAATTTTGGTGAAATTTGGATCACAAAAGTAAGACTTAAGCTAGATTCTTGAAATCAGAGTCTGCGGACACAAAACATTTGATAAACTTGAATAGATAGTGTCCAAACTTGTTGAAAATTGTCCAAGGACCTTAACAGGTTGTATACTTGGCAAACCAAGCCAAAAAGTATAAAAATTTGACAAAAGTAAATAATCGTGATTATTTACTATTGCTACACAGAGCCATCATTTTTGACTTTTGAACTTGTACAGTGTTAGACCAGCATAATACAAAGCCACAAGGCAATTTTTGATTCAATCGAATCCAAATTGATACATGGTCACTCGGTTTCCAGGTTGCAGATTAATCCTTTCATTTTGCCAAAGTTGAGTTTGAAAATTGCAACGGTTGACTCAATTAGCTCGATTTGTAGTGATACACATAGACAAATCATAATAGCTAGCAAAAACTATACTGTCTTTATAGAAGAATAGCTAACTTGATCAAATTTGTACAAGAGGTTGCCGATGAGGAATCGGTAGCTTGACAGAAAGTGCAATCTAGTCAAGTGGAAGAAATTGACAACAAGTCAATCCACAGGTAAGTACTCTATCCAGGGCTGCACAAGTCTTCATGAACCTTAGATCTGGTCATGTGATAGGAAATTACGGCATATTTGGAGAAAACTCCAGTAGAGTATCCACTGAAGAAAGCATGAATCAAGGCAATTCCTTGCACACTATCCCTGAAGAAGTCTCACGCTTTTTTTGATTCGACATCTGAAATGTCTTCCTATTCGACTCACTCAACAAATGGAACGACAATGTGCTACAAGCATATACTCTCTTTTTATAAGACTAATCGCCATGGAGCTCAGGTTTACCTAGATCCTAATGAAGAGTATGCCATTCGCATTGATGACCATGGTATTGAGTTCGAAGAAGAGATTAGGGTAAACAAACAAGAAAAAACATACATGGACAGAAACGGAACTCAGTATTTGCAACTCAAAAATCCTGACGTGATAGACAAATGGGGGCTAGAAGTAAATACTATAATTCCAGATATGGCTGCAAAAGAAGGACCACCAACTTTAGAATTCGAGGGATACAATCAAGTTGATTTGAAGCCTTTGAAATGTCTTAGTACGGATAATCCTAGGATTGGAGTCTATTGTTGGGAGGATAGAAATGTCGAAGATCTCCTATGGACTTCGCATGCCAAATCAGGACAACTAATGGCCATGAAGATCATCTATATCTTCAAGATCAAAGATAAGGGATCATCAGACCTACCAACCTACCTGTTTAGGGATTGTTATAACAAAAGCTTTGTTATGATGACTCCTAAGGAGATAGAACAAATCAAATACCAAGGGTATTCCATAAGGGATTGGATATTGGAACAAGGACCAGAAACAATTCCCAGAGATGAACACCGTGAGAGATCGTCTGAGAGTAATATTAAGAAACCAAAAACCACCCCATCACGAAGAAAACCGGGTGACACTAAGGCTAGTCCACGGCTACATGAGTCACTATTTCCAACAGATTGGTTTGAAGGACTCGGAACAGGACCAACGGCCAGAAGACCGAGGGTTGAACCAAATAGACGCGTCAGACCAGCTGATTTCCAAAAATGCATCAAAAAATACAGTGGATCAGGATATCCATACGACCACTTAGTAAACTTAAAACAAGTGCTAAGAGAGAATGTATATTCAATTTCTAAAGCATTGACATGGTTCCAAAACATTCCACCAAGGTCAATCATGGACTTGGAACACATTAGCTCAAGGATTTGTAGTTGCTTGTTCCAAAACGGGGATCAAACACAATACGATAGCTCAAATCTATAGCTCTAAACAGAAACATGGTGAGTCTGTTAGGGATTGTGCAACTCGAATGAAACAATACATTGCCAGATGCTCAGAACTAGAGATACCTGCAGAAGAACGAATAGTATCATTGTTTCTAGAGGGTCTGCTAAATAAAGAACTTCATGCTATACTGTTTAGCAAGAAGCATACAACCCTAGAAGCATGTGTGTCAGATGCTATTGACTTAGGAGACAATTGTGATATTTTCAATGAAGAAGATGTCCCTAAGGCCCAATCAAAGTGAGAAAACAACATCCACTAAACCAGCACAAGTGGGAACAGCTGCTGCAGCACCACTCTCAGCCATAGAAGACATGCTCAAAAGGATGAACGACATGATTAATAACATGTAAAAAGCACCTATGAGGGGACCACGACAAGGGATACCTCAACAGGGCCAGCCAATTAGACCACAAAAAAGGTTTTCAATTGAAGGTAAATGGACCAACCATGAGACCAATGAGTGCTATTTTCAACCAAAGTATGACGGGAATGTTTAGTACGTACCTATGAGGCCACAAGAACAACCCATGTACAGATACGAGCCTAACATGGCACCAGCTCAAAGAACATCGATGGGTATGGAAAGACCTCAACCTGTGTTGGGTCAACAACCTCCGTATCCAGGAAATAATGTAGTGCTTGTAAAGTACATGCATTCAAAAGGAGTCATAAATGAGCAAGCACTAGTGCCTATTACACCCTATGCTGAGCATAGTCCATCTACAGTAATGGTAGAAGAAGATTGGTATAATTCACATCCACCACCAACGGAAGAACCTGTGACTTATGCTCCACCAGAGCTCGCACCAATGTATTGTGTATCTAATCAAGGTGTTAGACCTCCTATGGTAAGACCCATGATTAAGCCAATAACGGGAAACTCTCACAACTATGGTGCAGATGATTATTGAAAAAAATAAATGCCCAGAGTCTGACAAGAACCTAAAGCCAATTGAAGCTTATTGCATACAATGTTGCAAAAAGGGAGGACACTTCCTAGAAGATTGTCCTAAAAATCATTTAAACAAGGGGAAAACAGTAGTAAATGTAGTCCAAGTGATACCTAGTAGCTTATCTGAGAGTGAATCGATTGTTTCAATCAAGGTAATCACTAGAGCACAGGATAATAAAAAGAAAAATAACTCCTCTGATGATTCGGAGAACACAAAAGCTACCTCTCAAAAGACCAAAAGAAGCAGAAGCAAAAGATATGAGATGAGAAAACAAAAATAACGGGCTGAAATCGAGGAGAAAGAAAAATAGCTATTCCAGGAAAAGGTGAAAGAACCTGGAAGTGAAATCAAATAAACAACCATAAAATCTAGAGGATCGATTTTGGTCGATAAAATTTTTGAGCCTGTTAATGCAGCCTTGGAAGCCTACCAAGCAGGACTTAAAGCAGAACTTAAAGCAGGACTTAAAGCAAGCCAAAACATGAAAAACAAATGGAAAAATTATCCCTCTCCAGACATGGAAGCACCTAAGGTTAAAGCTTATCAAAATTTTGTAAGAATCATGTAAGAGATACTGGAAAAACAAAAACCCAAGTTTGAAAGTATGGCAAAACCTGAAGAGCTTGTGGTAAGAGACAATCAAGAAAAATTCAAAGTGACGGTAGAACCCCACCTTGAAACAAAAGAACCAGGAATTATAGTGCTAGACATCGAAGATGCCTTAGACGGAATTCCATTCGTGGAGGAAGACTGGCCAGGACACTTATGGGAAAAAGTTAGAGAAATCAATGATGGGAGCCTAACTCTAAATTCAGCTCCTATAGAGGAAGTTTGGTTAGACAACCTGCCTCTTGATATGGACATGGATGTACAATCCTTGTACAGGGATTGGGGATCTGAAGCTTTAAAAATTTCTAAACCATTGACCTTGAAAACGTGACCCTCTTACTTGGAAGATAACGCAGATGAATCCATAGTGTGTAAGACCACTCAATTAAAAAGAGCGAAATAGACCCTAGGAGTAGACAATATTCATTCAATCATGTCTACACCCATCCAATGCACTCTTACTTTGGGAGAACTGTTAAAAATCAGACCATATTTATGGAATGATCTACAGAAAACCCTAGAGAAGGTGGGGATAATGGGGCTTAATGTAAAAAATTTAGAGAGATTGAAACACGAGATGGATAACAAAGAGATTCGATTTATTCCAATGAGAAAAGTTGGAGAATATTACGAAGAAGAAGAAGGAAACACCACCCTTCCAGTGAAATATAATGATATTGAAACCATGGCAATACTGGATAGTGGAGTGGGCATAGCCATAGCCACAAAAACAGTATGGGAATCTTGGGGACAACCAGCCATTAGACAAACTCGAATGAAATTGCAATTGGCTGACGAATATATTGAAAGACCCTTAGGACTGCTAGAAAAGGTGATAGTTAATTCCTGTGGGATTGAATATCAACACACTTTTGCCATAGTAGACCTTGGGAAGAAACTCAATTAAGAAATTAGATTGGGAAGACCTTTCATGTGACAGATACAACTTATCCAAGATTGGGGAAACAACTATCTGTACTTGAAGCAAGTGGGATCCATAACAAGGGTTAATCTGAAATATCACACTTATAGAGATGTCATGAAAACGCCCATACAAGAGTTTGATTCAGTCTCTTCGGCTGAAAATAAGCTTCCATCTTGGTTAAACAAAGACACTCCTATTTGGATGTGCGGAGCTCCATAAAATGGAAGCTTGAAAAGAGAAGAATGTATCCTAGAAAGGGATTGCATAGACGAAGTCTATGTACCTAAACCCTTTCCAGAGCATTTGTTTGAGCCATTTGAGTGGACTCAAATTTTAGCAACAATGGATGTATGTGTGAATACGTCTATGCCTACTCAGGCTATGACATAATTCCCATCCAAATGATCTCAACCCTACACATTGAAGATGAAATTGAGAAAACTAGGGTCTTAATGAAAGCTCAACAAGTCTTTTCAGACCTCTACTATGATGGAACAGATGAGTTAGAAGAACACTCAACTGCCTCAGAAGATTTGGGGTCAAAAAAAGAACCCGGATAGCACATAAGGCACTACTAAAGAAGTGTCCAACTTAGCTGAATTACCCCAGATTGCCTGCTCCAGAAAAGGGACCACGGATGGAAGAGTACATGGTGAAAACCCTAAAGGTCACCATGTAATTCTTTAAAAGTCTACCAGATTTGTCATGTCCAATGTTATACAAAATCTTCCGAATGCTGCTCACTTGCATCAAAGTGTTCCATGAGCCAGAACAAGCAGGTGCCCCTTGGATGTCATTCCTGGAGGGTAACAAAGGGTTCTGCTATGATCTCAATGGCCAACCTTCTGAAGAAGTCCTCCATGGCTTCTCGCCAGGTGTATGTTTTTACCTTGTCACAATATGTTGGCATTTGAGGAAGCGTTCTACACAGGGTTCTTTACTTAGCGAATGAAAATATTTGGGCCAATGATTAGCAACCAGATATCACGGCTTGTAGGCTACTTAGTAGTGGAGTGGAAAAACAGAGTTACTATGCAGTTCTTGCAAGTGCCAGATAAAGAAAGGAAAATCAGATACCAAAAGGCACTCAATGCGCTTAAAGACCACCTCGCCAGCCGCGTCAACCCAAAGACTACTTCAGCCCATAAAGCTGTGTCAAGGGACGACACAGGCAAGGAGGGGGGAATGTTCGCAGCAAGCTATCAAGGACACCATGGATACCATTTTTTGGAGCTCTCATTGTAAAAACACTTATTATTTTGATAAATCGGGAATATTATAACTCCTATTTTTTGGATAAACCTTGTAATTGATAAGCCGGGGCTACAAGCTTCCAGTATCAACTTGTCATTGCCTATCTTTAGTTAGAGCTCCTAGATAATTACTTTTGACCACCAAAAAACTTGGCTAAGGTATAAAAGCCAATTTTTTGTAAGTTATTTGTAAGTTTTGGATAATGGATACACAGCATGATCTAACGATGCTCACTTCTCTCTTTCTCGTGCTTTCTACTCCCTCCTTGATTGTCACATTGCAGTCGCGTTTGTTGCATTGCAACTGCAAGTAAGAGCTCTACGCATTGATGTAAACACATCATAGTATTTCGTAGCTTTTGGCATTGCGACCCGCGGCCTAATTTCATCATAAGTAGGAATTTACACTTCAAAATAAAAAACTACGCATAGGCGGGGTATTGGGGTATCATTTCTAAGCATTTAGGTGCATTCTGGGTCGAAAACAACTAGGTAAAAAATCCACTGCTGTTAATAATCGTGATTTTGGAGCTTGACCTAAAGTGGGGCTTGATACCATAATCATGTGTTCTTAGGTCTTATAAACTTTTCCTAGAAGTTTTGTTACGTTTGGATGTCATTTGATGCTGTAACGGATGTGATATGTTTGCCAATGAGCGATTGGCTTTTGGTGATTTCAGTCACTTGAGTGTAGCTTGAGTTAGATGCAAGTTGTCTATTGTTTTTCAAGAGATTGACAACTTCTTGTAGCCTCTATGCACTAGTCAGGTCAGCTTCATCCCATGGATTGACAATTTAATCGTGGTTCTTGCTAAAACTGCAATAAGATAAGATAGTGAGGTTAGACACGTGTCCCACACCTTACAATTGTGTATTTTTAATATAAAAAATTACAAGCAATAAATCAGGGTCCATACTTAACAATCACCCACTTGGAGACTGACCTCCAAACCAAACCTGTGATTGATTTTCATCCTGTCTTCTTATCGTTGAATGCCAATTAAAGATGAGCAAAAGCTCAACTTCTCCTTGTTGACACCTTTGTAAACATGTTTGTAGGATCTTCACTTGTGTGCACCTTTTCTAGCTTTAGCCGTCCCTCTTCCAAAAGAGTGTATATGAAGTGATATCTCACCTCAATGTGCTTTGTCCTTGAATAAAAGGTTGAGTTCTTTGCAAGATGGATAGTGCTTTGGCTATCACTGTAAAAGACACAAGTGTCTTGTTTGAATCCAAGCTCTTCTAAGAATCTGTGAAGCCACATAATTTCTTTGCTTGCCTCTGTCATTGCTACATACTTTGCTTCCGTGGTAGAAAGTGAGACCACTTTCTACAGCTTTGAAGCCCAACTTATTGCTGTGCCTCCAACCGTGAGGACATAGCGAGTATTGATCCTTTGAGTATCTTTGTCACCTGCCATATAGCATCAGCATACCCTTGAAGAAAAATATTACTTCCTCTAAAATACAAAGCATTTGTTGTTGTCCCTTTTAGATACCTAAGTAATCACTTCACAGCTTGCCAGTGCTCTTTACCTGGGTTGTCCATGAACCTAATTACAACTCCCACTTCATGTGCAATGTCTGGTCTTGTCCAGACCATAGCATACATAAGAGGACCTCCCGCTACAATGTATGGAACTTTAGACATATAGGCTATCTCCTCTTGTGTCTTTGGACACACATCCTTGGTTAGTTTAAAGTGACCAACCAAAGGTATAGAAACCATTTTTTCATTTTGCACTGCAAACCTTTCTAGTACCTTCTTGATGTAATTTTCTTGAGATAGCTTTATTGTCTTCTTCGTCCTGTCCCTTGATATCTTCATACCAAGTATCCTCTTTGCAGCACCTAAATCTTTCATTGAAAAAGATTTAGATAGCTTCTCTTAGAGGTCTTTGATGTCCTTCATGTTAGCACTTGCAATGAGCATGTCATCAACATACAACATTAGGATTATGCACTTCCCATCTCCCAAATTCTTCGCGTAGACGCAATGATTTGAGTTGTACCTTGTGAATCCATGATCCAACATCCATCGATCGAACATCAAGTACCATTGTCTTGATGGTTTGCTTTAAACCATACTAGCTCTTCTTTAATCTGCAAACCATATTCTCCTTACCTTTTACTTCATACCCCTTTGGTTGAAGCATGTAAATTTCCTCCTCCAAACCGTATTTACATCCATTTGCTCAAGATTTAAATCATGAGCAAGCACAAGGCCTAAGACAAGCCTAATTGAGTTCAATTTAACAACATGAGAAAATATTTCATTGAAGTCAATACCTTTCTTTTGAGAAAACCCTTTTACCACAAGCCTAGACTTGTACCTTTTCTTCCCACTTTCTTCTTCCTTTAGCTTGTACACCCATTTGTTCTAAGGTGCCTGCTAACTTTTAGACAACTCAACCAATTCCCATGTTTGGTTGCAATGTAATGAGGCCATCTCCACTTGCATTGCTCTTTATCCATTCTTCTTTGGATTCATGTTGCATAGCTTCCTCGTATGATTTTGGATCTCCAGAATATGAGATCAAGAGATGGTTGAAGGAAGGAATAACCTTTATGGAGGTCTACTTGCTCTTGTAGATCTTTGGGGAATAGGTTGAGGCTTCTCATTTGGTTGACATTATTGTACGCTGTCACCATTTGCACTCCTTGAGTCTTCACCGTCCTCAAGCTCCATGTACTCATCACCTGTTTCTTTTGTTTGTTTTCTTTCCAAGTAATCTTTGTACATATTTTGTTCATTGAAAATACATCCCTACTTCTAAAGATTTTACTATCTTCAAGATTCCATAGGCGATACCCAAAGTCACCTTGTCCATAGCCAATGAAGAAACACTTTTTGGACATTGCATCTAGCTTTGACCTAAGGCTTCTATCTATGTGCATGAAAGCCTCACACCCAAACACTTTGAGAAATGCATAATTCACTGGTTTACATGTCCATGCCTCTTCTAGAACTCCCCGATCCAATGCCGTTGAGGGTGACTGGTTGATTAAGTACACAAACGTACTTACAGCTTTCGCCCAAATCTCAAGCGGTAGGCCTGCATGTAGCCGCATGCTTCGTGCTCGCTCCATGATTGTCCTCCTCATCCTTTCAAAAATTCCATTTTGTTGGCCTCCGAATTCCATTTCTAGCACAGAAGCTTGGCTGTAATATTCGCCTCCATTGTTGGATCTGAGGCATTTAACCTTGGCGCCTACTTCATTCTCCACAAAGGCTTTCCACCTTTGAAATATGGGAAACACATTGGATTTATTCTTCATGACATAAACCCATGTTTTTCTAGTTGCATTGTCTATGGATGTTACATAATACAATGAGCCACTAAGGGATGGTGTACTTGCAAGACCCCAAACATAAGAATGAATCAATTCAAGTTTTTTGTTTTTTCTTTCATTTCCTAATTTTAGGATTTTTTTTTTATACCATAAACACAATCTTCACAGAATTCTAAGTCCACTTCTTTCAAACCTGGTAGAAGCTTCTTTGTTTGAAGGATTTGTATTCCTTTGGCACTCATATGCCCAAGACGGTAGTGCCACACCGCACTGTCGATTCTATAGCTATTGCATAAGTTGAATATTGCATGCTGAGAGTACACAAGTAGAGTGTACCAACCTTTTCTCCTTTGAAAACCGCCAAAGATCCCTTTGAGATCTTCCACCATTTGTTTTCAAATGCAATGTTGTGACCTTCATCGTGCAATTGTCCTATAGAGATCAAATCCTTGCGAAGAGAAGGGACATGTCTAACATCTTTAAGCTTCCATTCATTTCCATTAGCAGTTTTGACACAAACTGTACCTTTATCGACAATTTCACAAGCTTCATCATCTCCAAAGTATACATGCCAAAATTACCTTTGGTGTAATCTTGGAAATGTTTCTTGTGTGGTGTCACATGGAATGAAGCCCCGGAATCTACTATCCAAGAATTAGACGCATTGTTTAATGAGAGAATTAGAGCATATTGCTCTACTTTACCTGCCACATTGGTCTCCGATGTTGGCTTGTTGTCTTGAGACTTTGACTCCTTCTTCTTCTTGGACCAACAATCCTTCTTGAAGTGACCCTTCTTGTCGTAGTTCCAACATTCAAGAACTGACTTTGTGCGTGACTTGCTCCACCTTGAGCGATCACGACCCTTTTGGTTTTTGAACCTCTCCTTAGGACTTCCTCTTATTTCCACTGCTGACAATGCAGCACTTGATGATTCACCAATGCTTCTTCTTCACATTTCCTTGATTAGGAGAACACCCACAACATCATCAAACTTAAGAGTATTTGTGCCAGAGATAGAGTTACTTACAACCATCACAAGGCTGTCCCAACTATACGGTAGAGACGATAGTATAAGGAGATCTCACACTTCATCATCAAAATTTATTTTCACTGATCGAAGTTGACTTATATTGGTGTTAAATTCATTAGGTGTTCTGCCACTGAACCATTCTCTTCCATCTTTACATTGAACAAGCGCTTCATGAGAAATACCTTATTGGATGATGCTGATGGTTTCTTGTAGAAGCCGTCAAGTAAGTCCTCTGTGGTATTCATCTCCAAAACATTGAAGGATATCATTGGCACCAAGCTTAACCGGGTTGTTCCTACTTCCTTTTGGTCAAGGACAATCTATGCTTCATCTGCCATTGTTGCGGGCTTCTTTGCAAGACCGCATAGTGGCAAATAGAGGTCCTTCTTGTAGAGATGGTCTTCAATCTACATCTTCTAATGTTGATAGTTCTTTTTGTTGAACTTCTTGATCTTAAGCTTCCCTTCCTCCGCCATTACTCCCACTCAACTCAAGGAATCCTCTCCTTGAGATACTTTAGCTACGAGCAAACCTTGCTCTGATACCAGTTGTTAGGAAATAGGACGTAGCAAAATAGATATTTGAGTAGCTTAGTTAATGGAGAGAGAGTGAGAGAGAGAGAGAGAGCACACACGATATACGTGGTTCACCCAATTTGGGCTACATCCACGCGAAAGTAACCATTCAATTGCTTTAGTACTTCAAACAAGAAGTAGATTACAAAGGGATGATGCCCTTAATAGAGCTCCTACCTTGCTTCACTCTCACCACCTCACACCCACCTTGTTGCATAAACTTCACACTCCAAAATATGTGTAGAAATTGCCTCATTTTATAGGCCAAAAAGGGCTACCCTCTCTCATGAGAGGCAGCCATGTGTAGCCGCCCTTGCGTAGACAAGTCCAAATGGACTCTCTAATCCACCCATGTGTGGCCGCCCTTGAGAAGACAAGTTCGCTTCTGAAATCGGGCACCGGCTATTGAATTCCGCCACCAGTCCACCGGCCACCGGCCATGGACACGCAGCACCGGGCTGCTCGTTGCTGTGGGAAATAAGGGAGGCAAGATACACGACACAAAGCAAAAGACTTTGACAACACCTTAAATGCTTAAAATTGATAACTTGAATGCTTTAAGCTGCTAACAAATAGCCAAAGTGTAATTTGGTTACAAATGTTTTCCGTTAACGGCATTGATAGAGTTAAGAGAGTTTAATGCTCTCAAATTTGACCAAGATTGTAAATGTTACATTAGAGCTTAAAACTGGCTATAAGGAGATATGAGGCTCAAAATTATTTACTTGTTGTCCTCGACTCTCCTGGTCTCCCTTCCCTTGCTATCCTTGAAGCTCCCAATAAGGCGAGAGAGAGAGAGAGAGAGGGAGAGAGAGAGAGAGAGATTAAGAGCCTTCTCCCTTGCTTACATTGTTACGCTTGCCAAAAGAGAGAGAGAGATTCATCACCCTAATTGCCTTCCGCATACTTAGACCAATCCCTTTCCCTTTGCCACGTACCCCTTGTGCTTCTCATCCGATCCTCCTTGCCTAGTCAAGAGAGAAAAAGAGATTGGCTTGGTCCTCCCTTGTGATGCCCTTATTAACCTTCTTATGCTCGCCAAAGAGAGCCTTTGAGCCTTCTTACCCTACTTCATGCCATTCGTGATATGAGAGAGAGAGAGAGAGAGAGAGAGAGAGAGATAGATTTTATTATCGTCCTCGGAGGTCAAATATGACCTATGGGACCAAAGTTACATGTGATGTAGTATGTGTATGGCTGATGAGTGACTCTCGATGCTCCAAAATTGTAGTGATGAGAGTCGCAATGGAGAGCCCACACTTTGGCTGGGAGAGGAAAGTGTGTAGGTCTAAGTTATGGCTGAAAATGTGAGAGAAGCAAGTTCGGATGTGATCAAAAGCTGAGCACTCTAGTAGTGTGTGGAACTCAGACTCTCGAACTTGCAGTGAGCATAATGTGCACAATCGATTTGACTCTTCTCCATTGCCCCAACGCCCTATCTCGCATCGAAGGAAATGGGAGCTAAGCCGAATTGCTGCGATAGTGCGTATCGCAGACAAGGGAATAGGCTCAAGCATGTAAGTGTGAGTACGGTTTCCTCTCTCAGTGAAGAACATGGTTTTGTAGTTGGGGGCAATATAGGTGGTGTAATGTATGAAGCGTGACCCACCGGATTTCTCCCAAGCCGTAATACATTGGCGTTGTAGAAAAGCTTCATTCACTTGAGAGTCAATTGAAGCATCATGTAGCAAGTGTAATGCATCCCATCTCCCAAACCACTTCTTTATGTCTTGCATCCATCCCGTGCTCAAGATCTTGCTTTTATGCGTCTTCTGAACTTTTTTGCTTGCTTCCCATGCAATTGTAGGAAGTCGATGTGAGGGGTTTTGATGCATCTTTATCATGTACTCCACAACCCTTTCCATGCCCATAACCTCAATTGGAAGAGATCCCGACTAAAGAAGTAGGAGCATATATGGTGTTTGTGTCTTAACTTGGAGAAAGTTTGTAAGAAAGCGCTTTTGGACATTCTCAAACTCTTTCCAAGTAGACTTTGAGATGCTCCCACCCCACACTTCAACTCCATAAAGAAGAACCGGTGTCACCAATGCATCAAAAAGATACTTGTTGAGAACCCAACACTTGATGTTTCCCGCATTACACATGTTCTCAAATGCATAATATTCTCTCTTTCCCGCTTCCAAATGACGCATAGCACATTCATGCCACTTGTGATTGGATGGAACCTCAAGGCCAAGGTACTTAAAGCTCTCAACAACTTCAAGTGTCTCGTTGTTGTACACAATGCATGGCTTCTACTTATGGTTGGTTTTCACAAGCATAACCTTTGTTTTGGATTCATTTACAATCAGCCCGCTATGCAAGCAAAAGTTCTCAAGGACAACCATAAGCTTTTGTGCATCTTCTAAAGTGTGTGCTAGAAGCACTACATCATCCGCATACAACAAAAGCATGATTACCGCATTGCAAATAGTGACCTCTTCAATGCCTTCTTCTTGTATAAAGTCAAGTACCATTTGTTCCAATTGATCGATGCATAGACCAAAGAGAGTTGGTGACAATGGACATCCTTGTTTAACCCCAATAGTGCTTACAAAAATCTCTTCCCATGCGCAATTGACAAATCACCTTCTCATAGATTCGAGAAACCGCAAGCATAAACTCACTTGGCACTTGGAGTTCTTCCATCCTTCTCCACAAATTGTTACGTGGAATCATATCAAAGGCTTTCTTAAAGTCCACAAAACAACAATACAATCGCTTGCCTTTCAACCGACTTTCCTCCATGAGAACACGAAGAGTGACAAGATGATCAATGGTGCTATGGCATCGACGAAAACCCGCTTGTCCCTTTGCACGCTTGTCATTCTCTTCAGCCCAATCCCTCAATTTCATCTCCATTATGCACCCAAACAACTTTGCCATAAGAGACCCAATCATTATAGTCCGGTAGTTGCTTACATTCTTTACATCCCCTCCTTTATGCAAAGGCTTAACCCAATTAGTACTCCAATCATAAGGCATACCATGTTGAAGTGCAAGGTTGAACATATCACACATCCACTCATGGGTAAAATCTCCCGTCCATTTGATCATCTCCGGCTTGATACCTTGAAGATCTCCCGCTTTGCGAGTGGCCAACTTTTCAAGCCCACCGCATACATCCTCAATAGTAAAAAAAGAAGGCATACATGGGAGTGAACCATAAAATGGCATTTTTTCAGTATTTGCTTGCTCATATAATTGCCTACAATGTGTGTACATATCCACTAGACTCAAGTTACCAAAATTCTCAACCCGCTTGCCTCTCAAGTTTCTCCAAAATCTTTCACATGCATGTGCCTTTTCTTGGACTTGAAATTCTTGTTGCTTTACTTCCCATCTTCTTCTCTTCTTTTGAATCAATGCCTTGTATGTATGCAAAATGACTTTGATAGTTGTCTTTGTCCATAGTTGCATCAAGCTTTATCAAGGACTTTCGAGCATCTTGACATTCTTTATCAAACCACCTTTTGCGTGATCTATCTTTGTTGATACCATGGAGATGCTTTATGGCAAAGCATTCTTCCGCACAAGAACAAATAGCTTTCTTGAAAGCTTCCCATTTAATTTCCAATGGTGCATCACATTGAAGCTTTGTCATCCATAATTTTTGCTCAACCATTTCAATGTACATTGGTGCCCGTTTGAAATCCATACATAGTGATAACTTCTCTTTCCTTTGGCTGAGATTATCATGCTTAGTTGCTTCTCCACATGAAAGGTCAATACATAAGGTGCGATGGTCGGATTCCGGGGTCCATTGACCAAACATAAAACTCTTTATGCGATACATGATGGCTTCAGAGAGTAGCATATAGTCAATCACACTATCCCCATTATGTCTCCTACATGTAAATCCATTGGTTCCACTCCACAAAGATACACCATTGGCAATGAGCATACCCGTGCTATTACACATGTGTAAAAGTAACTTTCCATAGTGATCCGGCTCTTTCTCATCCATTGATGTGCGATCATACAAGTGAACTTCCTCCAACTCCCTTGAAATGTATGGCATATCAAATTGTTGAGTATCATGTTGCAATGTTTTTGTGCGAGCATTCATATCTCCAAATACAATAACATCACCTTCACCTTTGAAATAAGCAATGTCCTCTTTCAAATCAGAAAATGGTTGATCTCTATCCATGCAAGCATAAAAGGGAGAATCATGATGAGGAATGTAGCAGCTGGCTACAAAAATGGGTGCTCTTTTTGGTGTCATAATTTTCAGCCATACATAACGTTTGTACTTGTCATCTTTCACAATTGATACAAAATCTTCCAATCCTTTCTTAACCATACATGCTAACCCTCCTTGTCCTCTTCGTTGCTTGAGATTCTTTGACCACATCAACGAATGTACATTGTAATCCTCCAAGCCGTTAATCCTTTGTGTATCATGCTTCCAAGTTTCAACAAGAAGTACAACATTGGCTTTGCTTGTTAGTTCATCAATGCCAACCCCCGCATTCCATGGGTATCCATTACAATTCCAAAAGCATATTTTCAATTGTAACTCGGTCTCATAGGTCACGCATCCCTATTTGCTTGAGAGACTTGCCTCCTCCTTGGGCACATTTTCTTCATGAGAGATCTCCTTGTTTTTATTATTCTTTTCCTCATATGCCTTGCGACGCATATTTTGTTGCTTAATAGTGCGATCTTCACATACAAAACATTTTGTATCCCTAAAATAGATCCAACTATTATCAAGGATAATCTTTCGCTTGGTCTCATCCGGCATGGTGCATACAATTGGCCATTCTCCCGAGCGAGGAGCTCCTTGCTTCCCCACTCTATGTGCTCCATAGACCATAACTCCGGACATGCCAAAGTGGGGTTTGAAGAAATCTTCAATAACAATGGCAAGAGAAGGAGGTGTCTCTAACTTCTCTTCGGGAATTCCACGAATAACAATGTTCTTGGAACGTCGCTCCCGTTCCTTCAACTCCTCCACATCCACATTCTCAACATTCTTTGTTTGAACCATAGCTTGCATGAGTGAGGAATTATAAACCACATTGCTACCACATACATCATCCCAAGACTTGTTTGTGCATACATTTTTCATGTCGCATACATCCCGGCTCATAGTGTCAAATTTCTCCTCTTTCAATACATGGTCATGCTCTACTTTGCTCATCCGCTCCTTCAAAGCATTCAAGTCCACAAGAGAGCGTTTACATTCCTTGACTTCCTCTTCAAGTTGCATCAAACGTGTTGTTTGCATCTCAAGTGTCCTCTTGAGATTCTCATTCTCAACCACAAGTACCCTTAGTGTGCCATTCTCCATTGCAAGTGCTCGTAAGTCTTCGCCTTGTTTGTTTACGGTCTCTTGCAATGATACCAAGTACGCCATGATCATGGTTTCCGATGTCGTTGGTTGGGTGGTTGTGTTGCTATCTCCACACTTAGGAGATTTTGGATCATTTTCCACAATGGTTGTGGACCTTGTTGAAGAAGAAGAACCCTTGCAAGTGCCGGAAGACATTGTATGTAAAATAGGAGATGAGAATCAATTTTGTTGAACCTGTTCACTTCGGAAATGCTGCTACAGAAATGCCTTCCATAACTCTGAAAATTTATGTATTTACATCAATACGTAGAGGAATTCGTGCTCTTCGATTGAGGCTATAGATCACCCAAATCGGAGTTTGGATGAAGAAGTTATGATCAAAAGAGTGGACTGCTGTCTACTAGGTCAAAAAACGGCTGCGTTTTTTGAGAGAGAGAGAGAGAGAGAGAGAGAGAGAGAGAGAGAGGGAGAGAGAGAGAGTCTTCTCCATTGCTTGTATTTTTACACTTGCTGAAAGAGAGATCTTCGTCGCCCTAATCGCCTTCCGCATACTTAGACCCTCTCCTTCAAATCCCTTCCCCTTTGCGTCGTACCCCTGTGCTTCTCCTTCGATCCTCCTTGCCTAGTTGAGAGAGCAAAAGAGATTGGCTTGGTACTCCCTTGTAATGCCCTTTATTAACCTTCTTATGCTCGCCGAAGAGAGCCTTTTAGCCTTCTTACCCTACTTCATGCCATTCATGATAATGCAGAGAGAGAGAGAGAGAGAGAGAGAGAGAGAGAGAGAGACCGCCCAAGAGAGAGAGAGAAAGAGCATTATCTCTTGCCTTCATTAGTCAAGAGAGAGTGAGAGAGCCATGGGCTTTCCCCTCTTCTTTCCCTTGCCCACCAAGACAGCCTATTACCTCGTGCTTCAGGCTATATCCATAGGCTCTTCTTCGCTTCCCTCCCTTGCCCAACTCTGACTCCCCGAGCTATGCTTCTTCTTCCAAGCTCCGACTCCTTGATCTCCCTTTCCTCCACTTCTTCTCCTTCCCTTCCTTGCAGAGCTCCGACTTCCTGAGCTATGCTTCTTCTTTCCTTTGCACCTTATCCCCCCACTCGCTATATTCCTTACTCCACCCCTTACATCCCCTCTTTTTTAATTGCCCCTTCTTCATAAGCAATGATAGTGCCGTTGTTGCTAGGTGGGAAGTAGTCGGGTGGTCAAAAACTGTCAGGTTAGGTTCTGAATGCGAGTGCCTTTACCTGCTAGGCACCTTCTTTTCCTTGCTCGGTGTCATCCAACACCTCCTGTGGCCGGTGCGAGCTTCCCCTTGCCTCTCTGCACCTTCCTCACACTGCCTGCACCTCCATGGGTTTCCCTCATCCCCTTTGGTTCACACCCCTATTAATTTAGGGTGGCCATTTAACTTTGGCCTTGGGTGACCACTTACCCTTGGCTTAAGTTTGGGAGGCCCTTCAACTCTAGTCCATAAACTCCCATTGTTTATCACTTTAGATATACCCACTTTTAGCATAAAAAACATAAGTTCTGGCCCCTTAAAGCCACATTTAGCATTAAACTTGGCCTGCTAACAAGCCTTGATCACTGCTCGATAAATGTGCAGGCTTCAAAGAAGCTTAGCTTGCATGTCTGTGCTCTTTTTCCCATCATGGAAGCAGAGTGGCATGACACTGTGCTTAGATAAATCTAAAAGCACATGTCTATATTCTAACTCTTGTTCCCGTTTATTCTCCCACATTAAATGATCAGTTTACTATGAGAAATCATTTGGGTTAGTTAGATATTAGATTTTATGACATTTTCCCCCTGTGCATTGCATATACGCACATCACTATAGGGATAACTTATCTTTCTGTTTTTACAATAAGGGATACACCCTCTGTTTTGTGCCTTGGTCTTCTTCATCTTCTAAGATGCGCGCGCGTGTGTGTGTGTGTGTCTTTGCAAACTTAATTCCATTAATTGTCACAAGAACATCATGTTGTTGGTGACACTACTATCGACCTTTGGGTTTGTATCTATATGTATGATTGAGCGAGTCACTTCCATCTAACATTAAGCAGTTTCTCCACGTTTCTTGTGTGTGCGTGTCTTTGCAACCCTAATTCCATTAATTGTCACAAGAACATCATGTTGTTGGTGACACTACTATCAACCTTTGGGTTTGTATCTATATGTATGATTGAGCGGGTCACTTCCATCTAACATTAAGTAGCTTCTCCACGTTTCTTCAATATGTTGGAAGAGGAGAGGCATGCCTCCTAGGTTATTTGGGTGCAAACAATTCTTAGCATTGGGTGGATGGCCACTTGTACTCGTAAAATTTTGCGAGTTTCTTCCATCCAACATTTAGTAACCTCTCCACATTTCTTCAATATATTGGGAGAGGAGACGCACACATGCTAGGTGTTAAACGGTGTTTTGGGCATACTTTCTTAGGCTATGGACATTACTTTAATGTAGACACTCAAGTCTATACTTTAATTCCCATTTTTGGATATTCGGTAGTTTTTAGGAACTTGAAAGTTGTAGCTACTTGTATCTTCATGGGAAGAGGAGCAACCTATGGGAATCTCGTGTATGGAAGAGGATGAAGGTTATGTGCACTATCCTTTTTTAGATTCTTTGTGTAATTGTATTTTAGTCATGATTTAGTAATGTAGGTTACTCACTGTTTCCTGATTTCTCTTTGTGTACGCAAATGACATGATATAAATAATTTTGTGAATGCATCTTGTGTAAGAGGTTTCTTATTGTCTTTCTGGGATGTTGGGATGAGACGCAATAACACTCGGTGATCCTATGTTGTGGTTTCATGCCCTTGAGCATGATTAAGAGTGAGCCTAAAATGGGCCCAAGCAAGTTATGATGGTAGATCCATCATGATAAGGTGGAAGGAGCACAAAGAATGGTTGAAACAAGAGTTTCGAGAGTCTGAAATGGTTTCCATGCAGTTTCAGCTGTTTACAAGTTCCTGATAGTTTAGGTGCAATTTTAGGCAATTTCTGTGCAGCCAGGTTTTATGGGGGTCGTGGTTAGTACTTTTTTTAAATTGCGAGGGTGCACTCCTTCCTCCAGATATCACTTATGCTTCTTCTTTAATGTTTTTGCAATCACTCATAATGTCTCCACATTCTCAGGGTCCTCCACCTTATCTATAGTTTCAATTTTGGCATTCAACAAGGTTTAGGGTAAAAAAATAGCAAGCTGGTCCACAACTAATGAAACACTACATCAATGTTCTTTTCTATCTTCTTGGTTGTCAGTGAAGGGCTTGCTAGAGTCATCTAAAATGGTAGCCCGTGGTCCTCTTCAATCACTATTGGTTCAGCCTCGACGGTCCTCCACTTTATCTGTAGTTTTTGATTCTAGGATCACAATTAGGTTAATTTAAAGATGGTCAAACAAAATGAAATGTTGCATCAATGTTCTATTTTGCCTTCTTGATTGTGGGTTGAGAGCTTGCTAGAGTCATCTACAATAGTATCCTTGCCATGGTTCTCTTCAACCACTAGTGGTGCAACATCCATTTTTCAAGGAAGGCTGTCATCCATGGCTATGTCCTTCAACAATTGAAAACCATCATATAGTTTTGTGCTGTTCTTGAAAAGTGAAGGCTGACAAGAACTCTGAACATTGGTTTCTGTGAAGAAAATGATCATGTTAGACTAATCTCATGGCAGGTGGAATTAAGATGAGTATAGTGAACGCACCCTTAGGCTTTGTGTATAATTCGAGTGCTCAACACTTGGAAATATCTAGAATCTTACCTTTCACATTGGGTAATTGCACTTTGACCTAGTGTTGCACAGTACTGCAAAGAAAAATGGGTGATACTTATGTTGACATTCTAGCAAGAAAATGCCTGCCATGTGGTTAGCTAAGAGGGGTTTCCCATAGGCAACACAATTGTCAAAAATATACACAAAAAATTTCAAAATGAGATCCTTGTAGGCAGTGAAATAACCATTAAATCTCTACTCTCCTGCTGGATATATTGGATTGTTGTATATCCATGAATGCTTTTTGAGATGCCGAGAACCTTGATTCACATCCCAAAACTTTCTTTCTCTCTTGCAAACCATAGCATAGACAACAACATAGAATAAGATCATTTGATGCTTGAATGAACTTTAATGCTGCTATTCAACTTATTAAGACCATATTAGGTGTTTTGGTAAGAATCCCGCACTATGGGAATTTCCAAATCGACCAAATTCATGTAATTTGGGTATTTTCCCCTTAAAGTGGGAAAAAAATGAGATAAATTGTTGATGTATGGTTGTTAAACAAAGTGAAAATCTTATAGGATTGTGATGTTGATAAACACTAGAAGTCAACAATATGCACAACACATGAATTTGAAGAAATAAGCTTGTTGATGTATAGTTGGTAAATAGAGTGAAAATCTTTATAGAATTGTGGTGTTGATAAACACCAAAAGTCCAGAGTATGCACAACACATGAATTTGAAGAAATACAATTGATTAAATAAAACAAAGAAAGATACAACTAAAGGCCTTGTTTACTAAACTGACCTTTGTAGTCATAATAGAAGCTGCACATAATCTCCTGCAAATTTGATACCATATCCAAAATTTGATCCAAGCATAGTTAATGTGCACGAGAGAGGCTTGATTCAAATTTTAGAGCATTAATTTTTGGGATGTTTATTCTAGAAAATGGTCCTTTTTTGTTGGGTCTTTAAAACCAAACAATTACATCTATAGTTTTCCACACTTGCGGGTCCCTGTAGTTGACAACCCAAAAACTTTTCCAACAATTAGTGTAATCTTGAGCATATATCATCCCACTCTTTCTCGTGAAATGTGCCCAATATTGAATCAATTTTTTAATGTAGTTTGGTGATGTAGGCTAATTATCAATGCTAGAGAAAGTCATTGCAAGACAAACCAGATAGAAGTCTATGTCACTCAAAAGTAACATAACAAAGTCACCTTGGTGCACATCAATCAAGGGGTCAAAAGTCTTTCTTTGGTCTATCTTGTTGAGGACCACAAAAATGATCATTCAACTCTTCAAGGCCAACGAATTTTTCTACTTCTTGTTGTAAATTCAATGTAGTGCTTTGCCCCATTTTAAGCTTGGACATGTGGTGGAAAAAAATTCTAAATGATTGAATGGATCAATAGTTGATATCAAGGAAATAATTTCTCTTGCTATCAAAATGCATAGAATCAACAAATGATGCATGTTCAAACCACACAACTGCAATGAGTCTGTGGGACGGGTGTCTAACCTCACTCCTATCTTATTGTAGATATAGCGAGAACCACGAATAAATTGTCAATCCATGGGACGAAGTTGACTTGACTAGTGCATAGAGACTACAAGAGGTTGTCAATCTCTTAGAAAACAACAAACAACTCACATCTAACTCAAGCTACACTCAAGTGATTGAAATCACCAAAAGCCAATTGCTCATCGGCAAACAAATCACATTCGTTATAGCATCAAATGACATGCAAACGTAACAAAACTTCTAGGACATGTTTATAAGACCTAAGAAGACATGCTTATGGTCTCAAATCCCACTTCAGGTCAAGTGCAAAAATCGCGGTTATTAACAGCAGTGGATTTTTGACCTAGTTGTATTCAACCCAGAATGCATCTAAATGCTTAGGAATGATGCCCCAATACCCTGCCTATGCTTAGTTTTTGATTTTGAAGTATAATTTTCTACTTATGATGAAATTAGGTCGCAGGTCGACGACGCCAAAAGCTACAAAATACCATGAAATGCTTATGTCAATGCGTAGAGCTCTTACCTGCAGTTGCAACGCAACAAACGCAACTGCAATGTGACAACCGGGGAGGGAGTAGGAAGCGCGAGAAGGAGAGAAGTGAACGTCGTTAGCTCACACTGTGTATTTCATTATCCAAAAACTTAATAATAACTTACAGAAATTGACTTTTATACCTTAGCCAAGGTTTTCGGTGGTCAAAACTAATAATTTGGGAGCTCTAACTAAAGACAAGTTGATACAATCTGGAAGCTTGTAGCCCTGGGTAATCAATTTCAAAGTTTATTCGGAAAATAGGAGATACAATATTCCAAATTCATCAAAATAATACATGTTTTTACAATGAGAGCTCCAAAAAATGGTATTCGAGTTAGCTTGCTACTAACATTCCCTCCCTCCTCGCCTGTGTCGTCCCTTTACATAGCTTTATGGGCTGAAATAATCTTCTGGTTGATGGCTGGCAAGGCAGTCTTTAAGTGCATGTAAATCTTTTGTCATATCTGATCTTTCTTTATTTGTCTGGAACCTGCAAAAAATTGCATGGTGACTCTATTCTTGAGCTCCATGACGGAGTAGCCTACGAATCTGGAGGTTAGGTTGCTGATCATTGGCCCAAAAGTCTTCGTTCATCGCTGAGTGAAAAACCTTGTTTAGAAAACTTCCCCAAATGCCAACATATTATGAAGTACCTACTTCTTCTTGCGTCTCGTTGCTGTCCATCTCGCAGCAGCTGATTTACACTCTCGAGCTCTGCTATTGCCTTGACCATCTGTTCCTCTCTTTGTACCTGCATCAACGCTAGGTCTCTTCATTGTGACTGCTCTAGCTTTAGCTCTATCTCGATATCTTTATTCTTCTTTTCCAGTTCTTTAAACACTTCGTCTGTACCTTTGATCAAGGAAACTGTGGGATTTTCTCTTCTTTGTCACAAGAAGGTCACCTGATTGTTGATCCTCTGCTCTGAATATTGTAATGAATCGTTTGCAACGTCGAGTTGCACTTGGATCTTTTGAACTGACAGAGTTGAATTTAAGAGTTTGTTGGTAACCTCTATCAGTTGTTCATTTTTGGTCTTACATGCATTTGATAACATCGTAAGAAGTTCACCTAACTCTTCCATTTCTTTTGTTCCTTTTCTCTGGACAGCTGGTGTTGTTCAGCTCCAGCTTTCAACTCTTGTATTTGTCTCTGCAGATCGGTCATGACAGTCATCCTGTCCTCTAGTTCTCCTTGCAGAGCATCTATCACCATCTCCAACTCTCTAGCCTTAGCACTGTGGCTAAGTGTTGCTAATCGCATTTTCTCTCTCATTTCTTGCATCATCTTGGCAATTCATTTACTTGGAGAATTACTTCATCATTTTTCTGCCAGTCTTCTTATTTTGTTAGCTGCCTAGATGTTTCAACAGTATCTTGTGGCTCCTTGGGTGGGGCTGGCAGTTACTGGTTGCGATGGGGCTTCTACCTCTATTTGTGGGTGTGTGGTTGCCTCTGCTGCTTTGTTTTCTTGAGGCTTCGCGGATGCCTCGGCCGTTTCCTCCTAGGTGGTGGTAGATGGGGTGGCCTCTGTATCTTGTTCCTTTGGTTGCTCAAAACTAGCAGTTTCTTGTGGTTCAAGGCTTGTTGTTCTTTGCGGTTCTGGCTCTTTTTCTTTGTCTTGCTCGAAAGTAGTTGCTACTTGTTGTTCAAATCTTGCTGCTTTTTTTGGTTCAGGCTCTTTTTCTTTGGTTTTCTCGCCCTCAGTGGGTCTAACTGTTGATGGGGGAGAGGACTTGGCATGGGGTGGTCTGCCGGTTTTGTATATGGTGATGATGGTCTGGGAGACATCTCACCTTGTTCTTGCTGGGCTTCACTTTGTTGGGTCACTTTAGCTTATCTCTGCTGCTCCGCCGCATCTTCCTTTGCTTTTCTTTTGGCTTCTTGAGCTTCTTTTAATCTTAACACTTCTGCTTCCACGTACATGCGTTCAAGAAATTTAGTGGGGTCCTCTGCCTCTTTTGTTGGTAGGGTTCTTTGTTCTCGGTCCCTTTATCTCTTTTGGTACCCACTTTCTAGGGTCCTCACCTGCAGCTTGGCGGCTTCCTTTTTAGGTTTCAAGGCTTTTTTCCTTTCAAAAATTGCCTTTTTCTGCTGAGGTTCCTCTTGGTGTGCGGCCATTGATTTTCTCTTCATCTCTTCAATTCGGGCTCTTCTTTCCTTGTTATCTTAGCTTTTGCTGGTATGTGCTTCAGGAGAGATCTCTACAGATTCTTCATCGGATTTGTAAAATCTTTTTGCTGACCTTGTGGTTCTTGGAGATGATTGTGCTGACACTATCCATGTGTTTTGATCTGGGGCAGGTGGCAAATTGTCTGCCATGCCAATATCATGGTATGCTATTCTTGTGAGTACCTCAGGTGCACCCAGGTAAGTGATCTTGCCCTCTTTCTTCGTACCCTTCATCATGGATAGCACATATTTTGCGTGATCAATGGGTTTCCTGGTTGTTGACTTCAACACTTGTGTGAAGGTAGTCGCAACTGTGTGATTGGGTGTTTTGTGCCTTGGTGGTCTCTTTGCTAGAAAGTGCAAGTGTTGGTGATATAACCGTGCTTGTTCTTCCACCTGCTTTTGGATGAGATCAGCAAAGGTTGCTGCAACAGTCTCCTTGGTAAAGGTACCTACTATCTTTCTGTCTTTGGCCCTCATTGTCATCCCCTCTGTTGGCAACTTGAGAGCCTCGGCCACAATTTCTTTCGTTATCACCACTTCTACCTTCTGCCCTTGTTGGTCAGTAATCTGAGCTGTTCTATCTTCTTTTATTGTAGACAAAAGCTCATAGGCTTTCTGAAAATCTACACTACACAGCTCTTAGTTGTAGAATTCTCCAAGTCCAAGCCTTCAGTTAGCTTCTTTTGTTTCGGGCTTTGCCACGACATCATAGACCTCTTTTGGCAACAACTGTAGTTCTAATGGATGTCCTTCTTCACTTTTAAATCTGCCTCTAAAAACTGTGGTGTTGTTTTCTTCAAGATTTTCTTTGGATAGATATGTTGCCTTGGCTGTCTTTAGTGAACTGGGGTCCAGTTGGTATGGTGGCAGCTCTTGCAGCTTCTCTTTTTAATGACTCTCTTCTTGCCTTCTCCGCAGCTTGCATTGCTCCTGTTAAGTGAATAGAGTGCCAAACTGCATTGCATTTATACGCCTGTATAACAAAAATTATACGTATAAAACGTCAATATACGTCGTATCTCCGAATAATTACCGAATAGCCGTCTAAAACATTTTTCGATCGAAAAGCATTGTGGACTTTCTTGGAGTTTGGAGAGCTTGGAGCTTCTGAGAGTTTTCTAGATAGAGACAGCGTCTTTGATTTACAATGGTTTTCAGGTATATTTTTTGAATTTTCAATAAATATTAACTTTTTTTTTGTGTTGTGCCAGACTTGTGTGGTGCAGTAGTTTCGGCTCTCACCACAAAGTTGGCTTGCAGGTCGTAGGCCACTTCGTGGTGTGTAGCCATATGGCTCACTCCAAAGGTGTATAGAATATAGTTTCCTTTCCCGTGGTGTGTAGTTATATAACTCACTCCAGGGAAGGCTTAGGGTAAATTTAGATTCTCACTCGTATGGTGTAGTAGTATATCTCTCACCATAGAGATGAGTTAGGATTAGAGTTCGACTCGTGGAGTGTAGTAGGCATGATGCTACACCTCTCACTTCAGAGTGGCCTATAAAATTTACAATCTTAAAGTAAATCATTATTGATTATTCTACATAGAAGCACAAAAATTAACGTTCGTCATTTTAAGAGTGTAGAGATGCATACTTTATGCCCTCTTCATCTTAATACGACTTTCGTTATTTTTGTGCTTCTATTTCTATAGTAACATCATTGTTCATCAACAGATGACTTGGTGTTACTCTGAACGTAGATATATACAACAATTGATTTACATCTGAGATTGTTGAGCTGTTTGCTGATGGTTGTGTTGTGCGTGCCACACACTCCATTAGAAATAGCTTATAAAATTTACAATTTTAGATTAAGTTTTTCTGTCATATGTGTTACATAGAAACACAAGCGTTACCACTCGTTATATTAAGAGTGAAGAGATGCATATTTTCATGCCCTCTTCATCTTAATGTGACATACTGGTTACTCGTGTGTTTCATATTCCAAAAGAACATCATTTTTCATCATTAAATGACTTGGTGTTGTTTTGGACGTAAACACATACGATAGGTAACTTACATCTGCAATTGTTAATTTATCCGTTGATAGTTGTGTTGTGAGTTCCACACACTTTATTAGGGATTAGATTGATAAAAACTATCAATCTATTTTACAACAGCATCCAGGACTTGTGCTGAGAATATCTCACACTAGCTGAGCTGTTCACATATACGATTTTCCAACCCTTTAGATGTAATTTCTTTCATCATCTCACACTTCTGCACATAGCAGGGTCTAGTTCTTATGCTGAGAGCATCTCACACTCCTGGCCTGTTTCTCTCTCTCTCTCTCTAAATTAATTTTCATGGTCGATTCGCACAATGTGGTTTGTAATCATAAGATTTTCTCTTTAATTTGCAATAATTTAGTATTGTTTAATAAATTTGAATCATCATTTAATATATATATATATAGGGTTAACACTCATTATATAATAACTATGTTACTATGGTGTACAATCATTTTGTAAGATTCTTAATTTATAATTTTGTCATACAGATATGGCAGACATGAAGCTAGCGAAACATCAACGAAAGTTCATCTCCGAAGTGATTGTGAGACACTTCCATTACTCGTCAGAGGCAGATTAGGCGTTGTTTAAACACTGTCGCTCCGGAGCATTTTTATCAGCTTATAGAGACTCTAACCAAGTCTGTGTTTGAGCAGCTCCAGGCAGAGTTTGCACCAGCTATTTTTGACATAGCCCTCCTAACATCAGGTGATTTAGTAAACATGGTCAAACAAACCATTGGACAGATCATGAAAACCTTTCAAGAACTGAAAAATCCTGCAATCACTTCCTTGCCAAACATAGCTCAGCGCATACATCTTGTGCAACAACTTTACACGGAGTTCAAGAGCACGGAAAAGTGAGAAAGAGCAGCAAAGCGTGCAAGAGTGGAAACCAGCTCTTCTGAAGCTTCTGTTGAACCAGAAATCATTCTTAGAGAAGAGCTTGAAACGTCATCCGTTGCTACATTAGACCTCTCTCAACTACCACCTATTTTACACCTTTTACCCGACACAGCCGTCTTCAATATCCAAGCTCCACAGCTAGGAGAGGGAAGATGGGCACATGTGAAGCGTGTGGGTGTCACACATCCTGCTTTCAAAGATCAAGTGTATGCTGAAAAAGTGTTCAAAGTACACTTACATGGACCCACCATGGAGCAGCAGGTCAAAGACGAAGCAACAATTTTTGATATTTCACATCGAGGTATTATCTACCCTCTTGCCATGGTGCGCCACGTGGAGCGACCAATGCTCATTTCACGATTTTGGAATGGCGGCCATGTGGAGCAATGGATCAAAGAATGCACTGCAGACGGCAACCAACCTGTCATCTGCGATTATGTACTCACTACAGGAACAGTAGAGCTATTCCAGGAGAATATTTTGCAGATCATCAATGCTGTCCTCCAAAATCTAAAGTATATACATTCGCATAACTACCTCCACAATGATCTACACTCTCGGAATATGATGCTGCATTTTGGCGAAAAAGGTGTTTATGCCGTCATTGTGGATTGGGGTTCATGCACCAAAACAAATACCACATCTGGTTTTCCTCCTCTACGCGATATGTAGATAGAAACTAGAAAACAATATGAGAGAGATTATCCATGGGCAGCCCCCGAATGTATATCTAGTAATCCTCCCTTGTGGACCAAAGCTATGGATATTTGTTCCATGTGTGATACACGTAAACGCATTTTGAAGTGCTTACTAGAGCCCCAAGAACAAAGCAAGAGACATTTTTTGAGTAATGTACGTGCTCATCTTGAAACCGGCAAGTGCCTAAACCCCAAAACCCGGCCTAACGCTTTTGACCTCTGCTTATGTTTAAATGGTGCCCATAGAGTGGGTTACAACATTGTAATGACATCTGGCTTACGACCAGCTGATGATTAATGAAAACACAAGTCTCATGATTTCATCATTGTTTTACTTTTGGTGTCAGATTTAATTGTATGTTTAATTGAACAAAATATCTATGTTTGTCATTTGATATACTGTCCAGTGTCAAATTAATTGAATGGGTATTTAAAAGTAATGACATGTTCACCTAATATGTAGATATGGAAGAAGAACTCAACCACGCTGAAGCTCAGGAAATTTTTAAAGAAGAACAAGTTAGATGTGGACAAGCAGATCTTTCTACTATTGCGAACATTGAAGAAGATGAATCTGAGCTGTAGGGCGAACCACTAACCCTTAAAGAGTGCAAAAAGCTTTGCCCTAATCACTTTGTACGCCATCAACTATTTCAAATAAGTGGCAATGCAAAAGATACAGCTCCATTAAAGCTCTCTGATTTGCAACATAAAGGACTGGCACGTGTATTGCTGCAAAGGTTTATACGACAAGAGAGATGCCTACCAAACAACAACCAAGTAGCAATTTACTTTATCCAACAATGCTATGTTCTATATGTTTTGTTGAAGAGAGTGGATTGGTCAGATCGTCCAGGCACCGCTGGCGTTGGACGTGGACGCATTGCAGAAAAGGTGGCAGCATGCAATGCAAATAATCCAATGCCTCCTCGTAAGCGTCCTATTGTTTTACTTCCTGAAGAGTCAGAAACACTGACTGAATTAGCCAGCCAAGGACAAGACCTTGCCAGCCAAGGAGAAACACCGGACATGCTTCGTGGCCGTATTCTTGAGCTTGAAATAGAGTTAAGTGATGCACAAGCAAAGCTTCAACGATATGAATCATTGTATGGACCTTTGCCAGATGATACTACCACTTCACATCAAGATGGTGCTCAACCATCCCCTGAGCTAGGAATTACAGATTTTACCATAGACCAGCTTATAGCAAATCTATCAAACTCATAAGTCACTCACAAGCTTTTTGTAATCTCAAAATTATATCAAACTCTTTTCGATTGAGTAATTTCCCAGAACCTTGTTGTAATTTCAAACCTACATTGACTTTATGTAATTGTTATTCGACAAGATATTATCGGAAATTTATATTTGTGTGTGAGTAAATATGTGCGTATGAGAGAGAGAAAGAGAGGTTTTGATGTGAACGACAACGAGATACCACTTTCTTTCATCATATGCAAAAACTTGTTAAGTATTACAATGGTACTCTCACAAATCATCTCCATCTTCAAAAAGTGCAACCATATCATCTACTTCGTCCATATCTGAGCATTCTGAAACTATCTCCCATTCCATATCATCTTCATCATCAACTTCTACAGAAATAGCTTCATGAGTTTGGAAGACTCCATATTGCTTTTGAGCGGCTCTAGTTGCAATGTTTTGAGGCTTATAAATAAGTCTCATATTGCAAAAAACATACACCAAATCAGCAGCCCGTTTAGTATGAAGCCTGTTTCGCTTTTTCGTGTACACAAAGTCAAATGCTGACCAATTTTGTTCACAACTTCCACTTGATGCAGCTATTGATAAAACTCTAACTGCAATATGTTGCAACTCCACTTTCTCTCCACCATACTCCTTCCACCATAAAGGTACACTTGTTTTGCCAATGGCATCTATATGCCACGGATCCTGAAACATACCAGTTCTGTTGGCATAATCTACTCACTGATGAAAAGCTGTTTTTCCATCTTCGTGCACTAAGAGTTGGGAGCACATTGTTTTGAAGTCGGACATAACTTCTTTGTTGGCAGATTGTTGATGCATTTGAAACTTAGGATCCAATACAAAAGCCGCACCATGCAATGGCATATGCAACTGCACCCAATGCTTGTTAACAATTGTAATCATGGTAGCTTTATCCTTTGCACCAAAACTGACATTTTCTCTTAGCTTGAGTATAGCCTCTGACATATACCAGTAGACCCGACCAAAAAAAAAAAAAATCCGTGTCAACTGCTCTCAAAAGATCTAAAAATGGCTTAGACACGGTTACTATTCTTTCTAAATTACGCCAAAAGACTGGCGAGTTTACTATTTGTGCACATCGACCAACTGCTTCCTGATAACCTAGATACTTGCTGAGCCATCCATCCCATCTTCTGTCTGCTAAGGTTTCCATCAATGCAGGCTTCAACTCTTGCAAAGCAGCAAGAACATAGTATGCCGTAGCAAACCTTGTTGCGTAAAATATTTGCAGAGCTTTATTTGGTGACTTGGTTCGAAAAAGAGCATACGAAAATTGATGCTCTCTAATGAATTTCACCACATGATTTGCATCCAATAAAGTTTTCTTCACACATGCCATTTTACCAATATCTTTTAAAAGCAAATTTAAAGTGTGAGCTGCACATGGTACCCAAGAAATCTTCGGATACTTGACTTGAATAGCTCTTCCTACTCCTTTGTAGTTGGCCGCATTATCTGTGACAATAGCAGTCACATTCTTTGGTCCACCTGCCTTTGCAATTGCACGCTCATACACCCCTTCTAGGTAGGTGATAGTCTTCTCTTTCAATGAGCTGTCAATTGCTTCCACGAACATAGCCCCTCTAGGGTCAATAGGCATTACATTGATTAAAGGTTTTTTCTGACAGTTAGTCCATCCATCCAATGCTATGGTGCATCCATATGCTGGAACAAACTCTAGGACTGTGCGTTTGAGAATGGCTTCAGTACTGTCTTTGACTTTATCAAGATATTCAGTTCGCATCTTGTTATAGTCAGGAAGCACAAATCCTTTTTTGGCTGTACTCATCAAAGCATCTTGAAATATTGGATTGCGTATAACATTGAACGATATGCCACATGCAAAAAATGCTTGTGTCCATTTTAAATGCAACTCAAGCAACCATTGTTTACCTAATGCTTCAGGCATTGTTTGTCCATTGGATGACGCTCTGCCGGATTTGCTTGTGCTAGGAACTCCTCCTGATGTAGAAGCATGTCCATGAAGAGGGTTCAATTGAGAACTTTGATCATTTACTTGAGTGGTACACACCTCTTCTGTTGCCTCATTGCATACAGATGGTTCAATATTCACATGAATATCTTTAGAAACATCACCTTTATGTTTAGCTGCAAGAATCAACTTTACTTTGCGAGAATACATGGCAAATTTTTCATGAATATCTTTTGGTGGTGCCCCGCACTTTTCAACATTGCCAGGGACTTTAAACAAATGCTCTTTAATTCTGGTTGCATTACCACTGAACTCGTAGCCACAAGATTTACATTTAAGTCGAGATGTATTTCTCCCAGCTTTCAACTCATGCACATAACTCCACTCTTGTCCTTTCACCATGATGCACAAAAATAGTTTGCTAGTAAAAACAAAGTCAATGATCATTTTCATAATCAAAATCGTTTAAAACATTAAATTAATTTAACTAACAATGATTGAACAAAATTAAAATAATTAAAAACAATGATTGAACAAAAATACAATAATAAAAAACAATAATTGCATCGATTTATCTAAAGTGCAAGCTTGTATCTTTAACACATTACGATAATCAATAATTACAATTAAATCAAGTATTAAAATGATTATCATTATAAATTACTATACATACAAGAGCTATAAGTGACATTTTTAAATGTAAAAACGATAATCACTTACAATACTTGATAATTATCGTATCTATGTAAAGTGCGAACGAAAAGTTCTTATACTTTATCATAGATTTTTAAGCGATTATCTATCTACAATGCGAGCATATGTATGCTCTCACACAGTACGGTAGATTTTGCAGTCCAAATAAAGATAAGAGAATATCATTATTTTTGGACATGTTTTTCCTAAATTTTTACTCTAGTGAGAGCATAGCAGTGTGAATAGCTCTACACAAAACGTAAAAATATAATTTTGTTTCATTATATTCATTTTGAAGTGAGAGAAAATCTCTACACATCAAAATCGAACTTTAAATTACATAAAATTAATTTTTATGTAATTATATTTTTAAACTAATTATCTCATGTGAGAGTACACTCTACACACAACGATAATATCTTACTTTTTTTAATATTAGTCACTTTCAAGTGTCAATTAATTGAACACATTGATAAGTGATTCTTATAATTACAGTTTGTATCAAGTGAGAGATTAAACTCTTCACAAAATACAAACTTTCAACTATTTACTAAGTTTTTCAAAACAAATTCATATATTTGAATCACAAAACTTAAAATTCTATCGAATTTTAATTTTTTTTGCATTCAAATTGTTTTATTTTTTTACAAATTACATTTTTTGATCGTTTGGTGAGAGTACTCACATGGAAAACACTGACTTTGAAAGCTGGTATGAGGCCTTTCGCGTGTTGCTATATATACTAACATATTCGATCGTTATAATTTTTGATCGAAAATACTTTCGTTTGAAAATAATTTCGATCGAAAAGTTTTTCGATCAAAAAATCAAGAAGTTATACGATTGGCCGTTTATGCTGATGTGACACCGTATAATACGGTCGTATAATTTAGATAAACGAATAATACGCTCATTATTCGCGTATTATATGTCTCCCGAATAACGAATAATGTAACTTAGGTGCCAAAGTTAGGCAATTTGGTAGATTCCGCTCTGAAATGTCATTCCGTCTGAATTGCTGACAAAATCAGTCCAATTTTCTTCAAATCAAATTTTGAACATGCATAGACACATAAAAACATGTAAAGATCAAAATAATAAAGTCCAAGCAAAAATTTATAACAAAAGTAAATAATCGCGATTATTTACAGTTGATGAATTTTTTCCAACTCTTTGCAATTTTGGCATCATAGTCTTCAAATATATATCAATTAGATACTCTGAGTGAAGTGTGGACTCATTTGAGTGCACAGGGTGAGAATGGTGCTAGATTTAGGCTTTCAGTCTCTGAAACAGTAGATATAAAGGAATTTTGAGATTTTGAGCTCCAAATTTGTTCAAACTTGGTTAGTAGGTTGAGGACACCATGTGATTTGGTCCCATGAATTCAAAGTTGCAATTTTTTCCCATCTTGGCTAAAAAGTAAATAATCGTGATTATTCACTTTTTCATCAAAATTGACATTTTTTGAAGCAACTTGGTTCTAGGCATGATGTAGACTTTGTGTATGAGCTATGAGGTGATTTGGATCAAAAAATGTGATAGATAACTTAGAAATTGGTTTGAAAGGACTTCTTTGTGTTTTTTGGTAATTTTTCAAGTTATCATAGATCAATTTGGCTCATACTCGAAATGTGGCATGTAATAGGTGTGTAAAAAGCATAGGTGAGGTGATGGTATCATTTTCAAGCCAAAAAATTACAAAAGTAAATAATCATGATTATGTACAGCAGTCAACTTTTTTTGCAAAACTTGACAAATTTTAACCTAAACATATTCAATACACCCAAAACAATTCCTAAATTGAATTTGGTAAAGTTTCATCTTGTCGACATCACTTCGTGCTTTGTCGACTCTGAAATCACTTATTTTTATGACTACATGGCTCAAGGAGTTGGTTAGTCACTTTTGAGGCTATGGATTTGTTCGTTACATAGTTCTGAAGCAACTCATCCAATTTTGGTCCATTTGGAGTCAATTTGACTTCGTATGTCAAATTTGACACTTTGTAGCCTTCCAACGGTTTTCTGCTTTTTCGAGGGCTTTCCTTGATTGATTTTATGAAACCAACCATATAAATTGTGTATTGACCCAGTCTATAAGTTGTCTGTGGAGTCAGAATTCAATTTTGGCATTTGCCAGAAACCTAGCTTTTCTACTTGGGATTTCCCTCGACCCCTGTTGAATGGTCAACTGGTGATATAGAAGTGTTGATTATGTTGGGGCATGCTACAGTTTTAAGTCTCGTCTGATTTGGATGAACTGACATGCCGCTATGGTCAATTTCTGGTCGTAGGTCTTCGTGCACTGCTCGGATTCTAGGGTTTTTTCCTAGGGTTTAGACCAGCTACCGGCCATACAGAATGAATCATTGATAAATATAGAACTTACCCCTCATGTCTTGTGTGAGACAGCGCTATAAATAGGCGACTGTGGACTCCAAAAAATGCGTGTGAAGAAGGTCGAAAAGCTCTCTCTCCAAAGGTGACAAGTGGAAATGAGGTGATTTTAGCCTACCTTGGGTATCTCAACTCAGACTTCTAGAACCCTTTTTCCCAAAATTCCCCTATTAGTCCTACTAGGCCGTGAAATCTATATTAGACTAAAAAATTTCCCCAATCGGATTCTGTAGCTCATTTTGCAAGTATTCTACCAAAGTAGGTCTGGTCGTAATTTAGGCTTCCCACTTCCATTTTCCGACTTGATTGAAGTTTTTTGTGCATGTCTGCCTTGTCCTTCTGATCATCAACGTATCTTCAGTTTTTTTATCTGAGCTTATTTGCTATTTATTATTAATTTTTGACCTGTATATTGAAAAAATAAATAAAATAACAAAATGCACTAAAAAAGCAAAGTGAAAATCCAATAATTAAAAAAATCCATTAAAGCTTTATTGATTTTTTGGATTTTTCCATTTTTAAGTCCCAATATCAAGAAAAATGATGAAAATTAATCAAAAAGACTATTTTTAGATGATTTTCTGATAGTATATACATGATTTACACTCATTGAGGAGATGCCTTGTTGATGATTTGTAAGGGCATTATTAGGTAATTTTGCAAAATATCTTGTTGCTTGATATTATTTATGCATGTGATTGGCTAGGCTTAGAGTGGTCCAATCATAATCAAGCTTGAGCTACAAGGGGGGGTCGACCAAGCTAAGCAAGAGGCTTGCTTGAGGGGTATACACCCTCTCACACACTCATTTTCACATTCTCACTTTGTGAAAGTGCAAGAACTTCATCTCCTTCTCTAAGCTTGAGAAGTTGAGAGCCTACACCAACACTCTTGTCTATGGAATGAAAATCCAACCAAGAGCCATGCTTCAATGCTATGCTTGCCATCTTCTTCTTCTCTATTACTACGCTACTATGCTATGTTAAGCTCTATAAGTAATGGTATGAGAGGACACTACTTCTTTCTAGGAAGAATACTTCTTCTTTCTCTTCCCTACCCTCATTCCTTGCTAGCTCTCTCCACCTTTGAATGTGTTTGAGGTCTTGGGGCTGAGGCCGGGGAAAAGTTAATGCTTTCATTTAAGTTACGGGCATTATTGTGGTGCATGAAGATCTCTACCTTCATTGCACCGTCAAGGTTTCAAGGAACACAAAGATTTTTTTGTACCAAGTCTCTCTTTATGGGAGAAGCTATAATCCAAGAGTCTTTTAGAGGGGGGACCAGCTCCACATAAATCTGGTACTCAATTTTTGTCAAGTTCTCTAATTCTTTCTCTTGAAAAATATTATTCATGACAAGCTAATTAAGTATAATGGTTATGTTGCTACCTCTAATCAAGTTCTCTCTCTATTTTTCTCAAAGTATTCTCATAAAAATGCTCACTACAATTCTCTAAATTCCATTGTTCTCAATGTTCATAGTCCATTTCTATTAAAAAAACCTTCTAGTGAGTGAAAAGGTGCCCCAATGATCCCAAGTGTGTTCTCATGCACTTAGAAAACATCACTAGTATGTGGTAGTGATGTGTTCACACACATCACTATCACATATATGGTATAAAAGCCCCCCGAGACCAATGTAGTGAGCAAGAGCTGACACATAGTATATAGGAAAGTGCCATGCCCTAAGGAAATGATCAATACACAAAGGGAAGAAAGCTCAAATCTTTGCAGCAAGATTAAAAATTATCACAAGGCAGTTCCTTTGTGACCAGATCTACCAGGTTGTCCTATGGCGGCACATGAGCCAAGTTGATCCCTCCTATTGAGTGTCTCTCCTTGACATAGTGATAATGCACCTTGATGTACTATTAGGAATTAAGGCATATCTAAATAGAGGTTAGAGTGGTTTACTTAATGGAGAAAGATAATTTTCACACACAAGAGAGATAATAGAGAGAGAGAGAGACCACACAATATATGTGGTTCATCCAAATGTGAGTTACATCCATGGGAAAGCACCCACTTAATGGCTTTGGACTTCAATCTTGAAGTAATTACAAAGGGATTAGCAACCCTTAATGGAAATCCCACCTTGCTTCACTCTCTTGCTTTACCTCACACACACTTCACCACCTTCACCACTTTGATCATTTTTGTGCGTAGAAGAGACCTCCTTTTATAGGCCAAAATGGGTTGCTCTCTCTCATGAAAGACACTCGTGTGTAGCTGCCCTTGTGTAGAGAAATTCAAGTAGAACTTTCCCATGCACCCATGTGTGTCCGTCCTTAGGTAAACAAGTCCTCCTCAAACTCGTCCATTGGTCGTTGAATGCTAGCCACCGGCCATAGACTTCCAGCCACCCACCAACCGACCATCTATAAGCCATTATTTTATCACTTTCTAGCCACCATTTGTCCATAATATTCCGATGTCCAACTCGAGACCGGGTTTGAATTTTTGGTTTTTTGGTGAGTGATTTTTCTTACGCATGATGGCTTCTTCTCATAATGAGGGCATTATAAATGTGGGCATTTTTTAAAATAAAAATTACAAGGGGTGAATCAAGATCCACACTAACATGTACTTTGTGTGAGCAAGAAAACCTGGGATCCTCAGATGCCAATGTGCTTCAAATGTCATTGTAGATTATGTTAGCAATGCTTTATCCAACACCCAAATCAGCCATAAGGCATTCTACGTGATGTTAGCAGTCTTTTATTCAAGACCCAGATCATCCATAATGCATCTGAGCCAATACACACTCAACCATAGATATGAAGACTACCATGTACTCGGCCTCACAACTAGAAGTGGCCATGGTAGGTTGCTTCTTGCTCAACCATGATATGCATGAACTGTCAAGCATGAAATACAAACCACTTGTAGACACTCGTGTTTCATAACAATCAACCTAATTTGTGTCCAAAAATGCATGCAAATCTAGTTGTAATAGTGATCGCCCCTTTGGATAAGACAACCCGAGATGTAAAGCTCCACTCAAATAGCAAAAGATAGCCTACCAATGCTTAGATTTGGGATATACATAAATTTGTTCACCTATGAGACTGCAAACTGAATATCTCACCCTCGTATTACATACACAACTAAGAGTGACATCTACAAGATCTCTAGTATCATGAAGACTCAATTTTAAAATTGTTTCCATTCGAGTAGCAAAAATTTTGCAGTCCTCAAGAAAAAAACTCACATAGTGATGTTTCTATGTATCTTTCTTAATACAAAGCAATAATACATCCATCATTGCTTAAAATGTAAACCTAAGTAATAATGCAAAAGCCCTAAGTCTTTCATTTTTTATTTTCTTTTGCAAAACTCACAATTGTGAGTGGATATTATTAAGAACAGCAGAAATATACACCAACCTTGAGCTCAGACCGAGCCTTGAGGGTCAAAGGATTACAAGTTTTCTGCTTGACAAAGAAACCACGACTACTCCAAGGCTTTACTTATTACAAGATGTCATCATGACATGTATTGTTCTAGACCAGTCCTCTGAGGCTTGTTTGCCTTCGATAATGTGGAACGTCACTCTGCTCTCTTGTAAGATTCCACAAAAGCTTGCCACAGCCAGATCCCCCTCAAACACGCGGCGGTTCCTTGCTTGTCAAATATGGTGAAAGAAGTAGTACCTGATTATTTGAGTGCCTTAAAGTTAGCTTCAAGTTAAGCTTGAATTCAACAATGTGTGTCTAATTCAGACTAGTAATCAACAAATCATCTACATACAAAATGACGATGAGATATACATCACCCTCACATTTGACAAACAAAGACCTTGCCATTGGAATGTTACAAAAGCCTTATTTAACCAAATGAGTGACAAATTTCTTATACCAAGAGCAAGGAGATTGTTTCAACTAATATGAAGCTTTCTTATATTTGCACACTTTAACAAAATCGTGAGGGTGTTACATATACTTCCTCAAGTATGTCACCATTTAAGAAAGTAGTAACTACAAGCCAGCCATGATATCCAAAAGCTTGTTAAGACTTTCTCCAATAATGGGGTTGAAAAGATCATACTTTGGAGTCTAATGAGAATTACCTTGTAATATATGGGAAACAAAAGCATAACCAACATGCCAATGAAGTTCCTCCAAACCATAATGGTAGGCATTAGGTTCTTGATGGGGACCTAGTGCCCTTATTAGTAAAAATCTTATCCTACCGCAATTCTATGGAAGGTGTTATAGGGAGCCTTGCCAACATGTGACAAGATCTTAGCTTGAGGTATCGACTGCGATAGGTGTTCGGGCTGCAGAATTGCTAGGGAGGACCTACTCCACTTATTCTTGGAATGCCCGAGGGTTAGAGGCTTGGCAGGTAAGGTATGCAAATGGATCCAAAGGACTTGGAAGATTGGGTTTTCCAAGAATGATCTACTCCTTGGAGGGAAAGGGATGAAAAGCCAATCAATTTGATATGTACCTAGGGAGTTAGATTTTGCTTCTTCCACCATATTTGGAAGTATATATATACATATATACATATATATATATATATATGTATATATATATATGTATATATATGTATATATATATATATATATATATATATATATATATATATATATATGTATATATATATTATGTATATATATGTATATATATATATATATATATATATATATATATATATATATATATATATATATATATATGTGTGTGTGTTTGTGTGTGTATATATGTATATATATATACATATATACACACACAAACACACACACACACACATATATATATATATATATATATATATATATATATATAAATATAACGTTGTAAGAATATTCTTTTGTGTGTGTGTGTGTGTGTGCACGCGCATGCGCGTGCGCGCGCGAGAGAGAGAGAGAGAGAGAGAGAGAGAGAGAGAGAGAGAGAGAGAGAGAGAGAGAGAGAGAGTATTATCCTCGAAGATCAAGCTTGACAGATGGGATGAAACGATACATGTCATATGCTCTGTAGTAAGTTGATCAATGACTATTGGGACCTGAAGATTATGGATATGAGGGTGGAAATTAAGTGTACACAAAGTGGTTTGGAGAGAGACACATGTAGGGAGTGGTCTGAGGTAAAAATGTGATGAAAGTAAGCTCAAATATGCTCAATAGTTGAGCATTCAAGTAGAGTACAATGCTCACAATACATGTGCACTACACATACACATACACACGTATAAAAGGATTAATGCATGTGTGCACACATACACAAACATATACAAGCACTCACACACATATGATTGCAAATAAACTCAAATCCATAGGTGCCTCCATAATTGTCAATTCAAAAAGAGAAAAATAAATTGATCTGAAACTAATAAGTTCTACAATCCTTAAAAACATCCAAAAAGCTATAAACTTTTATAGTTAATGAAACAGGCTAATATATCTGTTAAGAATAGTTAAGTTCTCTTGCACTTACTTCTTCCAGGCCAAAACCCAAATGATAAGAATAATACCTGAAGCCACTTTAGCCCCTATTTACAGAGCTCATACAGCCCTACAAGGAGATAAAGAAACAATAAAACACAAGCAAAAGCACAACAATGAGTCCACTCATTGATTGGACTACAAGGCACTCTATATTTCTCAGCAGGCGGAGGTCGGATCAACTTGAGGATGATGATATTGGAGATGACGGTGAGGAGAATAACAAAGGAGAGAAGCTTGTGCTTGGGCCACAAGATCAATGAAGCCAAAAGTATGTCCCTTTAATCTTTTTCCTATTTCTTTTTGTAGGAATCTTCAAAGATGGCGCGGGCTTGCGCTCTAGCTTTCTCTTTGCCTGTGTCTGTCCACCTCCCCTGTTGCGCTTCTGAGTCACAATGGCCTGCAATGTGCCAGGGCGGATGCGATGCATCTCTTTGTCTCTCTCCCTCTCGTTTCTTTGGGCGGCAAGACCCCAGTACAAGTCTGCATCTATCTGTGCAAGGGAGGGTATGAGAAGTGGAGACGTGTGGGGCACGTTCGTAGAGGGAGGGTTGGCCTCAAATGGGGAACAAGAGCACATGCTCTGTATGCGATAACTCGGAGGAGGGGTCCAAATGTGCGCAGCTGGCAGGGGCAAGAGCATCGACGTTGGAGAGAAGGATGAGGAGCTTATGCGTGTGGGAACCGGGGCATTGTCAAAAGATTTGCTTTCATGAAAGTCGGAGAGAGAATCTACCGCTCTAATTAATTAATGCAATGCAAAATAGACCCAAAAAATATGTATCGAGCAGGGATCAATGAAGCAATATAGGCAATTTGAAGGACAAGCCATGACAATAAGCTAATGTGCAGTGACACACCAAATGAAGAACTAGTCTTGCTTGGTGGGCCTTGCTACGTAACATCTATAGAATAGAGTAGCACATATGGAAATTGACATTTAACATCTGAAGGAAAAAAGATGTTGTGTTAGCAGACAGAAAAAAATCAGATTTCATTGAGACGTGCACGAAAGCGACAAGGATAATTTAGATCTTTCTTTTTTGTTTCAAGAACATGTATTTTTTGCAGTGAGGGGGATGAGCTCGTAGAAAATTATATCCAAATGAACATGTACTACTATGTGTATTGATGAATGTTTTTTCTAATGTACGTGCTACATGTAAATTCTTGGAGACGGAAAGTATGTCAAAAATGAAGTTTTCTTCGAATGGTTGGTAGCGATTAACGTCGGATCGCATTTTTGAAGGTGGTTGTCGAATGTGCTCTGCCTTTCGTCTTTCAAAATTTTTTGTGACACCTATGTACTTTCGTCCGTTTTGGCAGCATGTGATGGAGTAGATGGTGTATTCAATGTCCGTTGTTTTTTGCTCGGTTGATTGTCGTGGTCGAGAAGCAGAACTTGAGGCTTGTTGTCCTATTCTGCACAGCAAAATCAAGAAAGAAAGAAACAGGATTAATGCAAGTTTGCATGCTGAAGCTTGAGAATATTAGACTATATAATTGAGTGGGGTATTTCTTGAAAAAAAAAATCATGGTGGTGTCACCTGTGGGTGGGTTGTCGATGTTGATGAAAGCGTATGGATAGTCACTTCCAAAGCGTGCTTTGTAAACATCCTTGTTGTGTTGCCACGTCAGCTTTTGTTCTGTAATTGATGGTGGCTCGTCGTTGCACTGTTTCTTGAAGCCTGCGAAGATCTCACTTGCGTCATTGTTCGTTGTATCTAAGAGGTCCTCGAGCGCGACATCGTAGCCATAGTGCAACATCTCAAGAATGTAGGGCCTTATTGGTGTCTTCAATTGAAGCAGGCGATTACCATCCTTGACTGTCATGAGATCCTCGGGCACGTCAATCTCTATAGATAGTTTGCAAATGATCTCTTTCATTAGACCTAGAAAAAAAAGGAGAATTAGAAGGGACAAACAAATTTGTATTTCTTGTAAAAAAGCATGTTTTTTTAATGTTTAAAGCAATGAGAAGAAGGAAAAAAAAGTGAAAATTGCATGTGTGTAGAGCTAACTTGTTGCTCTTTTAATACCCATGCTCTTGTTTTGTTCGAGTTGCTTCACGGATCTGTCTATTAACAATCGTAGTTCAGCATAGTTTGCAAAACCGTTGACGTAAGTGTCCGGCCGGCAACCTGCCAGGTTAAGCAGATGCATTTGTCTCTCTGTTGGATACTGACGTGGTTCGATTTGGGGTTTTTTCTTTGAGGCAATGTTTTGCTTGAAAAGGGTAACAAGTCTCTGCAAGGTTATACAAATGAGATCAGTATTTTGTGTGCATTGCAGGATCATAATGTGATATGGTTTATAGAGCAGTATACCTTTGAATTGCTCATTTTATTCTCTTCGTTATTTGATTTGCCTGCAAGTGACATGGTTAGAAGTTCATACTGGAAAAACCAATTGTATGAATTGTGCAAAAGAATCGAGACAAAAGTAGAGCGCAAGATAACGCTACAAAGAGTGCAGTGCAAGTTAATGACAGTTTCGAAAGATCAAAATGGAAGAACTCTTGAGACATCAGTTATATGTTTATAGATTATTTTTTGCACAGATGCTGGAAACCAAAGGCATATGAAAATTTTATGAACTATTAGAGTACATGATTGACTAGCCACCAAAACATTTTTAATGACTTCCGTGTATAACATGGAGTGGAACAGGGCAAAATATATCAGGAGTAGGTAGATTCAGAATTCGGAGATTTCGCCGATCTGTGATGCACGATAACATGACGTATGCAAGCCCCGGTGCAAATGCATCTCTGAAGATAAGAAGAACTTTGGTAGAAATTGTTGCACCCTGTGCCTTGTGTCCAGTCATGGCATATGCAAGTGTCAAGGGGAATGTGGATTTGTGAAACCATGTGCCATTGACTGCAGTTTGTTTATGCTTTGTTCGGCGAAGTGCCATCTTTTTACCGGTGCAATGAATGAGAACGACGATACATATAAGTTGACCTTCGTTGTTATGCGTTATGGCATCAACATTACATGTTGCACCATTTGCTGCACCGATTGTTAAGTCGATGTTTTCAGTGATCATGCAACAAGCCCCAATTGCGATCGAGTCCAGCTTGTTGAACTTAGGGTCTAGGAGCCATTGCTGAAGTACATTTATGTTACCTGCGTTCGTCTTCAGGTCAACTTTTGTAATGTCAATTTGATTGTACAACTTATTCAAGGCAAGGTTGTTGTAGTGTTGGACGTCTGATCTATGAGTGCAAATTATTGTAGTGGAGTCGTTGATGTAGTCATGAACATGTGATTCGTCTATAATGCATGCTCCCAAGGTACAATTGATCTCATCTGTGGTTGGTCTTCTTTCACGAATAATGGTCAAGAATTTGAGGAGTTCAGGGTCCGTTGCATGTCGTACGGAGCATGACATCTTGTAGAAAGTTGCATGCAGCCAGTGCACCGAGCTTGTGATATGGCATGCTTCACAAAGGTCTCGTGCGTGGTTACAAACTGGAGGCAACTGTGCAAGGTCACCAAGCAAGAGAATACATGTGTTGTTGAAGGGATCTGTCAATGTGCCGCTTCTTACATTGACAATCTGTCTTATGATAAGGTCAAAAGTGGTCCGTGTTAACATAGAGAGCTCGTCTATGATTATAATATCTGCTTCTTTTATATCCAAATATCGTTCATCGGTTTCATGAATAGAGAGAGGATACTATTGATTTCTTGTCGGTATCTTGAATTGATAATGGACTGTAGATGCAATGCTGCTTAGTCTTGTTGCTGCAACTCCGGTCGATGCAACAAGTATGACGCTCATGTTTCCTCTGATATATTCATATGTCAAATATCTGATAAGATGTGTTTTTCTGCTCCCCGATGTCCCCGTGACGACATGCAAGCCATTCTTGGCATTCAACAATTTGTTGTATATATTGAACTGTTCCGTTGTGAATTCTGAGTCATTGATAGCAGCGAACTCCCTCAATATGGCTAGTGACTTAACTCGATGGTGGTCCATGTCTGGGAAATATCTGATAAGATGTGTTTTTCTGCTCCCCGATGTCCCCGTGACGACATGCAAGCCATTCTTGGCATTCAACAATTTGTTGTATATATTGAACTGTTCCGTTGTGAATTCTGAGTCATTGATAGCAGCGAACTCCCTCAATATGGCTAGTGACTTAACTCGATGGTGGTCCATGTCTGGGTCATTATCTGTTGAAGATGTAATTGTTTCATTTGATCTTCGCAATGCAATTTTTTGAAGTATCATACGGACAAGCTGATCGATTTGTTCACTGACTAGAATGTTTCTTTGTGTGTACTCTGTAATGTACATCTCCAAGTCCTCATTACTTTGGATCAAATCCCTTGTCTGACACTCTACGAAGTAAGAGCCCATTGTATTATCAGCTGATAGAAGCTCTGTCTCTCTTCGGAAGCATACATGACGTAGCAAGATGTTGTAGAAGAAGGCTTTTGTGTGGTGTCCTGGATGGTATGAGGTGAACCTAACCAATCTTTTCTGGTGTTTAATGGCATTGCCATAGTTGTCCAGCAAAGGTGTAGATTGTGCAGTTTGCCGACGTTTTTCGATAATGTGGTTTTTGTGGTACTCAAAGAATGTCAAGGTTTCAAGGGTGGTTGGTCTAGCACAGTACAAGTCAACAGGATGCATCACAATATTGTGTGATTTGGACATGATATGTTGTCTGAGTTCTGGAGGCGATGAATCTATGTAGAATACATCGTCGCTTTTTGTTATGATTGGAATCTGTAAGCAGTTCAATGCAGCTTCTGTGGAAGAAATTGGCTTAGTCAAAAGAGCAGCAGCTATCAATTGCAGTTTAATCTTGTCGAGGCCTTCCAAACCCAATTTGGTGGCTGCTTCTGCAGATATGTTCAATGGTCCAATATCTTCAGTCTTCATTGTGTACTTGAGTAGATAATACGACAAAGATGAATTTGTGACACGTTGGATATTCATATGAGCGCCCCAAAGTAGAAGAACAGTTGAATGGTACGGAACCACATTCCGATCATCATGAGTTGGCCGATAGTACATCCACTTCAAGGAATGGGAATCTAGAGATGGACAAGGATTTGGGTGAATGTCGTATGGAAATCCGTGCTTGCATTTGCCGTTGTGGATGTGGACGTGACATGCATCACGACATACATGCATTTGTTTCTTAAGGATGAGCTCACGAAGTGTGCTTGCATGTATGTCATCAACAAGTGAAACAGGAATATGAGCAGAAATCTTTGTTGCTGTTTGCTCGATGTCGTTCTCATCCACCCATAGGATGACATGGGCATGAAGGGACCCTCTGTTTTGGATCTCGTACCTTACAAGGTGGTGATGGATTCGGCCCAGGATCTGGTTTCCTTGTAAGATATAGCGATTCATGAACTGTTTTAATCGATTGTGAAAGAGCAATGCACATTCAACTGGACAATCTTTCCAAGAGAACTCAGCATTGAATGTCCAAGCTATCATCTCGATTGTACGGATCTCATTCCATTTTGTGGCGGTGACTTCATCAGCTGTGAAAGTAATGAATATGTTTGGCAAACCCCATGCATCAACCATGGTGATCAAATCCTTTAATGAACGCCTATGCCAGGATGGACTGCCAGCAATTGTCGATGGGAGATTGAAGCGGAATATGTTCCTTATGGCTTCCTCGTCGTTTGCATTCTTGTGTGCTCTTTTGTACTTGTCAATATCTCTTTGTAGAATGGTGGTTGTTGTACTGTTCGCGATCAAAATTGCCTATTTCAGCTGGTACATTAGCAGGAGGTATGGCTTCTACAATGTATACAAAGAGAATAGGGTGTGAATTCTCATTCGAATATAGTCACTGAATCGAATCTGCCCATTGTACTGGCCATGTCCATAAGGAAAGAAGAACGGAAAAAGAGCTGACTCTATTGTGATGTCTTTGAAATCTGATATCCGGCTTGGCAAGCCATTGTACATGAAGGAAGCAACACGATTGAGAAGCATATCTCCGTTACGGAGCTGTATGGAACCAAACTCATGCGTGTCGTATGTAGTATATGCGTGCCATCTTGATGGCTCAGCCAATGTTTCCAAAATTGATAAGCTGTTTTCATTCTGGGCTTGCTCCATCAAGTTGAAGGGTTGTACCTCTGAATGACGACGAATTATTTCTCCTAGAACCTCTTGAGACAATATGCACAACCCTATTCTCTTGTGTGGTCGTTTGGCCATGCACTTATATCTCTGCAATATGGGATTGTTCTTGATATTGAAAGCCAGGACATCTGAAATGCTTGAGGAGGATAGCTGATGGCTTGTAGAGTGTAGACTAGCAGCACTCGACCAAAATATTAGTGGGTTATCTAGCAATGATCTCCGCTCTAGTGATCCTCATGCTATTGCATGTGTAGTTTTTGTCACACTGATTGATACATCTATAATGCTAAGCAGTTGTGTGTGTATTTGTCGAGCAGAGAGAATACGCTCTATGTAGTCAGGTGCATGAATGGCAATATATCTTTGATGGGAATTAGTTGTTTTACAAGAACTACACGTCGTCCATGAGTATTTGACTTATGCGTGTTCCAAAGCGCTCAACAATAATACTGAAGTGAGTGCAGCAGGACTGTCTATTTCATTTGTCTGACGACCTCGTTTGTCGTTGTACGTGAGGTTTTTCACCGCGCAAGAAGGACATAGTTCTAGATTGTGAGCGAGGATGTCACATTGCATGATCCAATCTTTATATAATGGAGTAATTTCAAACCATGACCTAGCATATGGACGGTGAGTTGCTTTCAACTTGGCTGCAGTTCGTTTCCTGGCATCATGACGCTTGGACTGTAACCTTGTAGGCCTTGAGAACTTCATATTGATACCTAGTATAGGAGAAATGAGGACAAATACATCATGGCATCAATTGTTTAGGTGAAAAGTAAAGATGCAAAAACTTGGATTTATGATTGCAATATACTACTTGTGTTTACTAGTCAAAAAGTTGTATGTATAAATAATATATATGGATGTTGGTCGTCATCGATTGTATACTTATAAAAGCAGTATGCAAGCAAAGAAAATTGAAGGAACCGAGCTACAAAATTCTAAAACAAATAAATCGATAAAGCATCAATGATTGCAATTTAAAATGCCGTGCTTTACCGACCTGGAATGTGGTACAAATGTTTTCGGATTGTCCAAGCTACACGCCGATATTTGGCTCGAGCTACAGAAAAGGAATGTGAATAGTTAAACATTTCATCTTATAGTGAAGTGCCATAAATTGAAGATGTTAAGTAAACAGTGCACGGCATGCAGAAGTTACAAAAAGGGGATATTGTCACTTGTGGTCTAAATTATAAGAAACCGAAGCCGTGCGATGGATACGTGCTAGAGCAATAGGACCAAGGATGATATAGGGAGATTGGATGGAAGTAACGAACCTGGCAATCGAGTCAACAGTAATAGACACGGGCATGAATCTCTCTCTCTCTCTCTCTCACTCTCTCTCTCTCTCTCTCTCTCTCTCTCTCTCTCTCTCTCTCTCTCTCTCTCTCTCTCTCTCTCTCTCTCTCTCTCTCTCTCCTCTCTCTCTCTCTCTCACATGGCATCGGTTTGATCTAGTTCTATAGAAATAAAAGATGTCAGACTTGAATCGATGATTAACTGCAAAATCCTGTGTATCCTCTCTGACAGGAAAAGGTCTTTTCTAGTGCTATTGAAACAGAAGATATCAGATTTCAATCGATGGTCATTTGGCATAATCTAGAATCGAGTCAGTAGTAACAAACACGGGCACGACTCTCTCTCCCTCCCTCCCTCTCTCTCTCTCTCTCTCTCTCTCTCTCTCTCTCTCTCTCTCTCTCTCTCTCTCTCTCTCTCTCTCTCTCTCTCTCTCTCTCTCTCTCTCTCTCTTTACGGCATCGGTCTGTCTAGTCCTACTAAAATAAAAGATTTCACATTTGAATCGATGTTTAATTGGCATATTCCTATCTCTCTCTCTCTCTCTCTCTCTCTCTTCTCTCTCTCTCTCTCTCTCTCTCTCTCTCTCTCTCTCTCTCTCTCTCTCTCTCTCTCTCTCTCTCTGTGGTTTGGTCTAGTGCTATTGAAACAGAAGATATCAGATATGGATCAATGATTAGGTGCCATAATCCTCTCTCTCTTTCTCTCTCTCATGGCACAGGCCTGTTCTAGGGCTACTGAACCATATTAGTAGGTTACATAATGTGAATAGTTGAAAAAGAAGCTTGGCAATGCTTACGATTCAAAGGCAAGGGACTATGATTTATGAAAGTAGGCATGATTAGTTGGCGTAATTCGCTCTCTCTCTCTCTCTCTCTCTCTCTCTCTCTCTCTCTCTCTCTCTCTCTCTCTCTCTCTCTCTCTCTCTCTCTACCACACGGCACTTTGCTTGATTACTCTCATCAACTCAGGCTGCTCTTCTTTGCTTTCCTTATCACATGGCATGGCCACGTTTACCTCAACCATCATTAGTATTATCGCGCTGCTATACGCCATCATCATCATGATTATCATTGCCAATCCCCGCCTGCACAGAATGCCACGAGCTCATCCCATGGCTTATCCAACGTGCACTCGGCCTTTCTCAAGAACTCAGAATCGGGTATGATCATCGTGAAGAGAAGAAAGTCGAGGAGGGTACTGAAAAGGCGCTTTGTTGATCCATCGCCATCGCTACGTATTACATGAGGCTGTCCTTCATTGCAAAAACGCACACTCGTCAAGGTCTGGGGTGGCTCAAGCACTGCTCGCTTCCTATTCGACAGTAAAACGCAAGCTACAACAGTATTAGCTTGCTTGCCTCTTTGCATGAATCGACTCCTTGTGTTGCGGATCTCCTTGTGCCGTTGTTATCGACATAGCTTTCACAGAAGGCTTTCATCAAACGTTGCTTGTTTCTCACTTTTTTTGTTTGCTTCTCACTCTTCTAGGCGAGGTCAATCATAAACTTTGCTAAGACTTTATCATAACGAGGCTTCCAGCTCTGTATATTTGCAACTCAAAACAAGGGACAAGTACTTGAAATCTTTCAACCCATCATCGCCCTTCTAAGTTTCGAAAAGTGTTGTGCTGTTGAGTCTCGACTCTCGAGGTGCTAACCTCGACAGGCATAATCTCTCTCTCTCTCTCTCTCTCTCTCTCTCTCTCTCTCTCTCTCTCTCTCTCTCTCTCTCTCTCTCTCTCTCTCTCTCTCTCTCTCTCTCTCTCTCTCTCTCTCTCTCTCTCTCTCTCTCTCATGGCGAAAATGCTTCAGCGCGATACCATCATCATGATGATTATCATTGGCAATCCTCGCCTACAAAGAATGCCAGGCTCTAATCCCATGGCGTATCCCAAGTGCCTCGACAGGCATAATCTCTCTCTCTCTCTCTCTCTCTCTCTCTCTCTCTCTCTCTCTCTCTCTCTCTTCTCTCTCTCTTCTCTCTCTCTCTCTCTCTCTCTCTCTCTCTCTCTCTCTCTCTCTCTCTCTCTCTCTCCCCCCCCCATGGAAAAAGCATAATTGCTTGCGAACCTGCTGATGGTTTTTGAATTGCTCGAAACTGCTGCAGTGCTGGTACGGATCTGCCTGATTGGTGCGAAACTGCCTGTTGCGCTGATGCTGCAGCAGAATTGTGAACCTGCCTGGTTGCTGCCGACTGCGCCGATGCTGCTGCGAACGTGGCTGCAAACGTCCAAACTGCTTGCTGCGCTGATGCTGGTGCAGAATTGCGAACCTGCCCGGTTGCTGCGGACGTGCCTACGTCGCTGATGCTGCTGCGAACGTTGGCTGCGAAGTGCTGGGCTTTATTTCACTTGTTTTATTTTATTAACGTGAAGCTTTTCACTTGAGGCTTTTTACTTGAAGCGCGTGGCCATACGCCATACGATTTGATCATGTGGCCAAAGGCTATGATCATGCCAAGTGGCTACTTGTGAGCTCAAAGATCCAGAAAAGGACCTTTGGCTCACCAAGTAAAGAAGATGTGGACAACATATTCTAGGTTCCCACAAAGGTGCCCTTGCGCCATCACACAAGAAGATTTAGAAATTCTCTCATGTAGGAAAACGAAGTCTTTTTCAGTGTTTTTCATACAATGCATAACATCATAAGCTTCTTCTCCAGAGGCACCGCATACGTAGCTACGTATGATTGGGGGCAAGGGACCACCAGCCCCCCCACCGGGCCGGTAGTCCCTGCCCCCAATCATACCTAGCTAGGTATGCAATGCCTCCCTCACAAAAGTTCATGATGTTGAGGTAAGTCACAGTGTGGGAATTATTGTGAGAATTTGTCTAAAAATTCTTGATTATAAACAAAGCCCACACTAACCTCTCTTAGCCTTGCTCTCGTACTCCCATTAGTGTCACTCCGGGTTGTGCACTTAGTACTTCTAATTGGTAAGAAACTATTTTGAGAGAGGAAGTCAATCGAAGGATGCACCACTCACCTCCCCCTATACTACGTGTCCCCCCATACAACATGGAGTAGCTAGCTGAGGATTCAAAAAGGGGGAGCAATAGGGGTCCAGGATGAGGGAGGAGGAGACTAGGTAAGGAAACGAGGGTTGCTCCCTTTAGTTTTGTTGCATCCTCTCCCTTGATCGAAGTGTCCTCGTTCGGATGAGGGCTTGTTGATACAGAGTGCTACATTAGGCATATATGCTATAAGCCGCTCTTGGTACATTAGGTGGATTAGAGGGCCTTGAGAGCTTCTTGGCCATCAAAGACTACCCATTTTAGCCTCAGCACTATCTAACACGGGGTCTTAATGACCCCCAAGCGGTGGGATCTTATACGGCTGGAAAAGTGGTATGCGAATGTCGAGGCGAATGGAGGGTCCACGAAAGGTCAACCGCTCAAATGAGGCCTGAGGATTTGAACCCACGACCTCACCGTTGAGAGGCTTGTGAGCTAACCATGCAAGCGCGTGTGGTTGTTGAAACACTATGAACGCACTTGGTTAAAAAGTAAGTTATTGTTTTTCCTTTGTTGCCATTGTTTACTTTTCCCAATCGACTTCCCTGCACCTCTCTGCTTTTGTGCCCACACTTTCCGGTCGTAGATCCCACCGCTTGGGGGTCATTAAGACCCTGTGCTAGATAGCGTTGAGGCCCATTTTAGAAGCTGCAAGGTTGAAATTCTTTTTCGAGGTTGATTTTTTTTTAGCAACTCTACAAGGAAAAAGGTAGACACCTTAAAATAATTAGTCACGAAATCACATCCATATTTAATGAAGGGTATGTGGACATTCCGTAGTTGAGTAGTGTAGCTAATCCTTTTGACTTTACTCAAAAGGGCCCTGGTGATAGAGGATTGTTCCTGGATGATCTTTGCCTCCTTGACATTCAGGTCCCTAGTGATGATGTAACTACTAGGGGTTATTCATGTGTGGTGAAGGATATTCGGACACCTTGCAGCATACCCTCTTGCAGTGACAAAAAAGGGGGTCATTTCTTAGCCGTTTTTCAATGCAAATACACAAATTTATCCAACTAGCAAAGGAGCATTCCCTACATTCTTTGTGCTCCGTTGCATCTCTCTAGAATAGTAGAGGTTGGTAGAGATGTCTTGGTGTGAGCTACAGCTAGCATTGGATCGTCCTAAGAGAGCATAGAGTCACAGCCATGCAAGGATGTCAAGGAGAGAGTAGCAAAGGGCCAAGATTCTCTTTTGCATCCAATATTGTGTGATGGTGTTGTATGATGGTTGCATGGAACCCAAGGTCCTTGATACATAGCAATAACCATTGCATACGGGACTAGACAACAAGCAACGGGTCATCATATCCATGACGAGCAAGATCAACATCCCATGCATGTGGTAATTCTTGTAGGGTAAGAATAGTTGCTAGGGCGACAATCCGCTCAAATCATAAGTGTTAAAACATCATTAAACCAAAAAAAAACTCAATTCAAAATTGACATGTTAATTCCAATTTGAAAAAGTAAATAGAGCAATTAGGTATCCTTGATTAGGTATGCAAAAGCGTCCAAGCATTAAGTAAGCTTCATGGTATGGTATGTTGATGTAAAAGATGATCTTGAGGTTGATATAAAGTTGATATAAAGGACAATGTGGCTACAAAATATGCAAGTGCACAAATTTAAAGTCGACCTCAAGGGTCACTTACGTCAAGCCGTGTTGAGAATCCACGGAGGTTGATTGTTGTCCATTTTGACATCTTTAGTAGCATACAATTGGTATCAAACTCAATGTCCCACGAGGACAAAGCACGTTGAGTTGCTCTACCACTTCATCACAAACACACTCTTGGTTGACAACATCAACTTTGGATACATGATGGATGAGCAAGCTGCAAGCATCTTCACAAGGGCCCTGGGGACACAGAAGCTTTAGGCAATTTCGAGCTATCATTGCAAAAATTTGAGTGTTGAGATATCAAGCTCAATACATGGTACGTGGTTTCTCGCCTACATTTATCACTAACTCAAGGTAACAGACACGAGGATCATTGATCGGACTTCACCAACATACTAGAAGTGATGGCCATTTATCCTACAAACTCATTGACCATTTCACAGACCATTGTACGTAGTCTCTTATCATGTTATATTTCGCACTTTTGTAGACCTTATCATTGTTTTGCTTGAGGTTTACCAATCAACGAGCAAAGAAAAGCGAGCGAAGCCAATTTTCGAGCAAATATGAGCAATACCCTTGACAAAGTGATACGACCGCAAGGTATATTGAAGAAAATACTCATGTCATTTTGGATTCGACCATCTTCTCAACACGAATGGTCATACGTCTAAAATTACCACAAAGCAACAGCCCTAATAAAATCCCAAGTCACAGAAGTACATATAAAGCGGTTAATTATGGATGCATCAAAAATTTCAAAAAAGGTAAAAACAAACAAACGTCCAGCAAGCCTATGAGAAGTAGATAGAACAACCTTGTAAAACCGAGAAACCTCATGATCAAGAGTATAAACATGCTCTCCTATATTATTTTCATTGCACTTAATCTTTACATGCTCTCTCACAAAGTGAGAGGATGTAGAGAGAAATCTCTACCATTAATGTCGAAATGTTGCTTAATAGTATCAACTTTGATCGCATGCACGTGACTATCAAACATGAGCACTAATCTCTAACCTCGTTGAGGGCCATACACAATAATGTGTCTGCTCATTGAATAGAATGGGTGTTGAACGTAAAGTTGCAAACAAATTTTTAAAGACACAAGTTTATATTCCATGAGGAAATCATTCTTTTGGTCAAGTGATACAAAATATTATAGAAATGGGCGTGGATAGGGCCTTAATTTTCACAAAAGATATTGTGATAATCATTGCACAACTAGAATGTCAAAGCAATAATTGTCCACCACATAACATAAATGACGTTTAGAATATATAGCGACAAATAAATCTGAATAGGGTATAAGCATGTTAACTTGTCATGCTTTTTGGTGTCCTGGACAATGCTAGTAAGAGGTGCTTGTTAGCATCTATTCAAAACCAAAGAGCAAGTGAAGTTTGAAATTTTAATAACCATAAGATATATTTTTTGTTCCCTCCCATATGGGGTGTGGCCTCTATTTTCAGTTACGACGACGACATGGGGTGTGGCCTCTGTTCTCTCTCTCTCTCTCTCTCTCTCTCTCTCTCTCTCTCTCTCTCTCTCTCTCTCTCTCTCTCTCTCTCTCTCTCTCTCTCTCTCTGTGCGGTGCAAACTCCCTCTCTGTCTCACTCTCAAACCAGTTTACAGTTTGCCATGTTCCTACTCCCTCCCTCTCCCTCTCCCTCTCCCTCTCTCTCTCTCTCTCTCTCTCTCTCTCTCTCTCTCTCTCTCTCTCTCTCTCTCTCTCGCATTGCTTCTTGCCTCAAAGTTGAGTTGTCAAAGCTTAGCAGACTTGCAGATATGGAAAACCAGCAGGCAACATTATTGCCACTAGAAATGGAGGCAGAAGGGAGCCATTACAGAAGGGAGCCACAAGAAATGAATCACGACTACCAGCATCCAGCTCTTTCTATTATCAAGAAATATGAGACAGAAAGAAACGTAAACAGCGGGAGCACCAGATGACAACTAAACGAGGACATCATGCCGTCGACAATGAGGAGAAAAGGAAAATCTCCTTCAAGATTGTGAAAGCTTTCAAGAGCAGGACTGAAGGTCTCAACAAAGAACCAAAGTGTGAAATCTGGAATCTTGTTGCTCAACATCCGCTTGTTCGGGCAATCCGTGATCAGTCTTTAGAGGAGGAGGCTGATGTGCAGAGTGCAATTGTCTCCAATGTTCGCAACACACTAGCTATCGTCAAGCAGCCAGCTTCTAACGAGGAGCTATTTTTAAAGAATGCAGCATTGTAGATGATGATAAATTCATAGGAAAACATGCCTATTGCCAAATTCTCCAGGGTCCTAAAAGTCGACCGTCGCAGCTTGTTCAAAGCAAAATCACAGCAGGTGAAGTCTGGTGTCAATGCTCGACTGTTTTCATTGGCTAGATGTCACAAGCAACACCGTCATAGCCCTATCACAGATGAAATTAAGGAATTGGTCTACACATTTTGGACAGAGGAGACTCGTGTTTCACCCAACAAGAAGGATGTTTGTCGAAAGAGAGTGGGAAGGAAAAGCTACATAAAACACCCTGTGCACCTCCTGGATGAGTCTCAGGTGATCAATGACATACTTGCGCCATAACTTATGCATTCTAGCATAAGTTAGTATGCATTCTAGCATGCATTCTAGCATGCTAGTAATCTACCTAGCATACAGAGCATGCTAGTTATCACAATATGTTATGCTATGTATGCCACCTAGCATGTGTGCTAGTTAGCATAGTCTCACTCCTAGTATGTTGGGTATGCTGTTTAGCATGATAAGTATGCTGTCTAGCACAATATGTAAGCGACTATAACACCCTTTATGCTAGTTAGCATACCTATTATGCTAACTAGCATGCTCAGAATGTTCTTTGACACAATGAGTATGCTAGCTACCTTTCGTAGTATGCTAACTAGCATAATGGGTAAGCTGGTTTATGGTATATGCTAGTTAGCATTCGTGTATGGTGGGTATGGTGTTCAGCATAAATCTTCTGCTAGTTAGCATGCCTAGTGATCTTGAGGACTACTCTGGTTAGCACAATATGTATGCTACTTTAACACCTTTTATGCTAGTGTGCTGGCTATGCTATTCAACATAACAAGTGTGCTGGTTAACACAATATGTATGCTAGTTAGCATACCTTCTATTCTTCTTAGCACACTTTGTGTGGTTAACCATCATTCATATGTTAAACTACACACTGATTATGCTTGTTAGCACAGCTTGCCCCTCGTCGACAGCAGCGTTGAAAGCCCCTTTCCACCCCGCACTCCCAATCCCTACATGAGCAAAATAGTATGCTAGTTAGCATACTCAGCTAGCTAACTAGCATGTTGAGTATGCTAGTTAGCAAAGCTAAGAATGCTAAGTAGAATAATGGGTAAGCTGGTTTATGCTAGTATGCTAGTAAGCATATTCAGCTATGCTAACTAGCATACTCAGCATGCTAGTTAGCATACTCAGCATGCTCATGAGTATGCTAGTTAGCACAACTGAGAATGCTAAGTAGCATAACGGGTAAGCTGATTTATGCTAGTTAGCATTCGTAGTGTGCGGGCTATGCTGTTCAACATAATAAGTGTGCTCGTTAACACAATATGTATTCTAGTTAGCATACCTTCTATTCTTCTTAGCACACATTCATGTGGATTAACAATGACTCATATGCTAAATTACACACTGATTATGCTTGTTAGCACAGCTAGTATGCTAGTTAGCATATTCAGCTATGCTAACTAGAATACTAGCTATGCTAACAAGCACAATCAGTGTGTAGTGTAGCATACGAGGCATACTCATCAGCATGCTAGTTAGCATACTGAGTATGCTAACTAGCATGCTGAGTTAGCATACTAGCTGTGCTAACTAGCATACTCATCAGCATACTAGTTAGCATACTCATCAGCATGCTAGTTAGCATGTTGAGTATGCTAACTAGCATACTAGTTGTGCTAACAAGCACAATCCGTGTGTAGTTTAGCATACGAGGCATACTCATCAGCATGCTAACTAGCATGCTGATAAGTACTTATCAGCATGCTAGTTAGCATGCTGATGAGTATGCCTCGTATGCTAAACTACACACGGGTACTTATCAGCATGCTAGTTAGCATGCTGATGAGTATGCCTCGTATGCTAAACTACACACGGATTGTGCTTGTTAGCACAACTAGTATGCTAGTTAGCATACTCAACATGCTAACTAGCATGCTGATGAGTATGCTAACTAGTATGCTGATGAGTATGCTAGTTAGCATAGCTAGTATGCTAACTCAGCATGCTAGTTAGCATACTCAGTATGATAACTAGCATGATGATGAGTATGCCTCGTATGCTACACTACACACTGATTGTGCTTGTTAGCATAGCTAGTATTCTAGTTAGCATACTCAGCTATGCTAGTTAGCATACTCAGCATGCTAACTAGCATGCTTAGTATACAATGGTATACCCAGTTACATGCATGTTAGGACCATACAATGTGTTGTTTAACACACCAATTTGTTTATATGGTGGATCTATTAAGTAGCAATGCGTATAGTCCTGTTTGGATTATTTCTCCTAGTAAACATACTGATCAAATATGGATATTGCAGGTTGAGTTCTTTCAAAGATTCAAACAAAAACATCCAGATTGCAAGATTGGCATGAGGATGTTTGAGACATTCTTTTGCAGGAGGCTGAAGGATAGGTACACATGCTATTGCGAATACCATGTGCAGATGACCTTTTTGAAAGACGCACTGAACCACATGCGCTCTCGTGCTTTTGGGCTGCATGATACATGTTGCAACTGTGTATGCAATATCTGTGCTACAGGCAAGAACATTAGCAGTGGCTGCCTGGCTTCACATCACATGTTCAAAGGTGTCACACAGATGTGGGAGTCCGTTCTCTGTCCAAAGCCAGCAGATGCAATTTTCCATAGAAGGGAATGCCTGATGGGAGACTGTAAGATATGTGGAGTAAAGAAGTTAGAATTATGTTGTTTAGAAACAGCAAAGCCAGGTAAGAGTATTAATGTGAAAGTATTTGCGTATGTAGAAGCAAAAGACAGGCATCGAAACAGTAAGAAAGAAAAGATCTTTTGCATAAAGAAATGCAGTGCTGGGAGTTTCTTCGACTGTTACAGACCAAGTTGAAGCTCTTCATCACTCATAACTATGTGGCACGATGGCAAGGACAACAATTTAAGGATTGTATACTTCGCTTTCCGGATGATGTCATTGTCTCAGTTGTTGACTTTGCTGAAAATTACGCCGTCAAGGAGCAAAATGAGATTCAGTCAATGCATTGGCACTCTAGTCAAGTAACTATTTTTGTACACATAACGTACTACCGCAAGGCAGGGGAGGTAGTCAAAACAATCCACTTCTTCATATCAAATGATAGGGTGCATGACACACTGTTTGTGCAACATTGCTTCATGATACACTGTGACTGTTTACAACAAGAGGGTGCCACTTGTAAACAACATTGGGTGTGGTCAGATGGTGCGGCCTCACAATTCAAGGGAGCCAGGCCTTTCTATTTTGTTGCAAGATATGGTGGACTCACAGGGATTGGGATGAGCTGGTTCTTCTTTGGATCAGGGCATGGCAAGGGCGAGCATGATGGTGCAGGAGCAGTTGTAAAAAGAACCTTGACCCATGAACAACTAAAACCTAATGGAGCTATATTGCAGTGTGTAGCAGATGTGGTTGCTTATTGCTAGGCCAACCTATCGCAGGGAGCACCTGCATCATATCCTTCAAAAGGAAGGGAATGTGCTCGTGTGTTCTAGGAGGTTAAAGAAGGAGATGTTAACAGGGAAGTTAAGTGGAATTGTTCCATTGTGGCAAAAACTTGCTCTTTTCATGCTATTCGTGGTCACAACCTGCAGGATCCAATTGCCCTTGCAACAAGAAAGTTGGCATGCTTCTGTGATGCATGCATGAACGGAAGGTGGAATCGCTGCATCAATAAAGCTCACGTGGAGGCTTGGGATTATCAGATTCCGCAGCCATTACTTGAGCAAACAGATGAAGTTTCGACAGAGGAAGTCTTTGGCTATGATGACTTCATATACGAAGGTCATCATGATGTGTTGAGTAGCGCTCTATGTTCTGGAGACACATTTGCTGTAAATCCAGATGCTTTAACCAACGCCGAAGATGTGGATTTCTATCTGGTCAAGTGTGTTGCAGAAAAGGAGAAGGTGGAGAAGGGGTACATTGATGAATGGAGCAATTTAATTGACAGAGGCTCATATGTTGTGCAAGGACTATATTACAAGCAATTGGATGCGTACACCTTCAAGCTAGAACACAAGCAGCCTATCGTCCACCTACTTTCACATCTAGTGGCGATGTATCAAAATACCCATGGAGCACGTCCCAAGGACAAGGCAAGTGTTCACAATCACTCCAGAAAGCTATGAAGCAATCTTTAATAGCATGCCCTTCAGCTTTTAAGTTGTATCCACTAGATTTTCTATATACCACTTTGTTGTACGGGTATGCAGTTTTATTATAAAGTTGGTTTTGTGTTAGCAAGCTAACTATCAAACTGTTTACATTAATTGCCAGCATCAAATTATTTACATAGGGTTCAATTTTACAATGACAGTCACTGCCCCCAAAACCCTTAAGGCCTCCTCGGAGGGCGCTTGTAGTGATCGGGTTGTCCTTCTCGCTGTTTGTCTTCTTCCTGCTTTCTCTTTGCTTCCTCCTTTCTCTTTGCTTCCTCGTCTGCTTCTAGGTTGGCACTATGTTGCTCACTTTCTCTTCTTTCCCTCTCCAGCTTTTCTTTCTCTCTTTCTGCTTCTAGGTCAGCTTCCCGCTGTTTGCGATGAATTTCTTCGAGTCTTTTAGCCTCTATATCCATCTTTTGAATGTCAAGCAAACGTTTGACGACTGCATCAAAAAATTCATCTCAGCCTGTCTCAAACACATTATCAGCAACATATGCTTTCCGATCATCCATTTGCAGCCAAAGAAAAAGCCAGGACTTTAAAGTTTCTATAACGAACTTTTCCCTCTGCTCATCACTTTGGTGCTCTAGACTGGGAGTAACAAGCCAAGTTTGTGGTGGGTTCTGAAACACTTTGTAGAAGCTATTATCGATTATAAGTGTGTTTTGGGCATTGTACCCCGGAGTGTGTTTCCAGAACAAGGATAAGTCTTTCATAAACACAGGTTTTCTCTGGATCTGCCAAGATTGCTTTGTACAGTGCGCTTGAGCAAAAAACCCAGTAATCTTTGGCACTTGCACTTTAAAAATAGTACAGCAAATACTCATGACTTTACTATGGAGGCTTGTGCTTTATATAAACACATTAAAGAACTGCAGGCACCAGTCCAAAAAAAAAAGGTTGTCCTTGCGACAGAACACCTGCTTATCAAGTACATCGTATTTCAGGATTTCATATGCATATGCCGGGGGCTTTTCACCAAAGCAAGGCTCTACCACTGCCACCAAAAGACCGTTCAGGTCCAGCACCATAGCCCTTTTTTCATCACATAAACGCTTAGGCACCCATATTAGGTCTGGTAGAGGATACCATTCAGCAAAATAACCGGCCCACTTGGGTGCACATAATTTAGGCGCTCAATAATACTACAGGCAAGCTGTGAATATAGTTCAAGGTGTTTTTCAATCTCCATTTTCTGTCTCCTTAACTGCCTGGCTTTGTGGACTCGCCATCTCCGTATTTTCTGCCATTGCATGGCCGTAGTTGCATCAGGCATGACGATTAATGCCTGTTTCTCTTCCTCTGCAGGGAAACCGCGATACGAAATGAACAAGTTTTAAAAAAAAACACAAAAATTATAATGAACTATTACAATGAACTGCTGCTCAGATCTATATTGCACAAAAATACATTTTCATTGGAAAACAAAATGCATGTCAGTTACAATACGCATTTGGGTTTCAAAATGGTCTAGCATATACAGTGAGGGCACAAACGGGTAGGGAGCAATAAGTCTTAACACAATTTTTTGCAAGCTCTTGAGCGGGTGGCTTTCTTTTCACCTTTGGAGCTTTCAGCATTGTCCGAACCACAGGCTGTGCTTGCAATGTCTTTAGGTACCTCTTCAAGGCCAACTTTTCTTTTCAGCTGAGCTTTACGCAAAAAACCCTCGAGAGGGCTGTTGTCACCAACTTCTTGCTCATCTTCTATGTTGTCATTCTTCAAAGTTTCCCCTGAGCCACTAGCCACTGTCTGCTGAGAAGCTTCTGCTTTGTCAGTTGCAGCAGGCATCGCTGGCACACGAGGAGCCATGACAAAAAAATCATCTTCTTTTTCATCTTCTGAGTTCCTGCTCACATCACCGCCTTCCTCCGTTGTTTTCATGCTTTCATTTGGCATCTGTTGGGAGACCTCATCCACCCCTTCACTCCTTGCATCCAGCTCAACACCCTTCTCTGTCGAAGGGTTCTCACCTGTATCCAACTCATCACTCTCCTCGATCAAAAGGTCCTCCATTACAGCCTTTCCCTTGCCCTTCGTGTCATGCACACTGCCCACATCACGGAGGGACTACCACAGGCCTGCAACAAAAAACGTGGATAAAGACTCAAATAAGCATGTCATGTATGCTAGAAAATGTTTGATATGTTGTGACTATGTGTGCGGCCTGGCATACATTGGAGTCCATTATGCTGACAAGCCCAATATGCTAATTCGAATTGCTGAGTATGCTAACTAGCATATCCAATATGCTAGTTTGCATCTAGAGATGGTAGCTTACTTACTAGAATTGCCATTATGACAAACTTACTCTAGTCTGTACACTGAGCACAAGTATGCTAATTAGCATACACGATATGGTAATTAGCATATCCAGTCAACACACTCAGTATTCTAATTAACACTGTGGGTATGCTAATAAGCACACCCTGTACGCTAAAAGACAGTCCTTGTATGCTAGCTACTAGCAGTCCCAGTATGCTAATTAGCATACCCAGTATGCTCATTAGCATACCCAGTATGCTATTTAGCATATCCAGTATGCTATTTAGCATATATAGTATGCTAATCAGCATACTCAGTACGTGAATCAGCATACCCAGTATGCTAATTAGCATTCCCAGTATGCTATTTAGTATATCCAATATGCTAATTAGCATATCCAATATGCTAATAAGCATATCTAGTATGCTAATCAGCATACCCAGTACGCTAATCAGCATACCCAGTATGCTAATCAGCATATACAGTTTGCTAGTTAGCATTTGGAAATGGTAGTTAACTTACTAGATTTGCTAATATGCCAAACTTACTCTAATCTGTACACTGAGCACAGGGTATGCTAATTAGCATACAAGATATGCTAATTAGCATATCCAGTTAACACACTCAATATTCTCACTGGGTATGCTAATTAGCATATCCAGTATGCTAATTAGCCTACCCAATATGCTAATTAGCATATTTAGTATGCTAATTAGCATACCTAGTATGCTAATTAGCATATCAAGTATGCTAATTAGCATATCAAGTATGCTAATCAGCATATCCATTATGCTAATTAGCATACTGGGTATGCTAATCAGCATACCCAGTATGCTAATTAGCACACAAGATATGCTAATCAGCATATCCAATTAACACACTCAATATTCTAATTAACACATTGGGTATGCTAATTAGCACACCCTGTACAATCTTATCAGATGTATGTATGATTGGATGTCTTTGCCCTGTGGATTTCCAACACCATTCTTGTGGTATCCTTTGCTGGCAGGTCACAGCTCTACATTTTGTCGACAAGGAGCATGCAGCTGCAAAGCAGAGAAAGTGGTAGCTACGCCCACAGGGCATCTTGACCGTGGCATTGGTTCCCTTTACTTCAAGTGGCAAACTGCAGCCACTGCACGGGTTGATCATCGTCCCATCGCATACCCCTTCTATACTTTCTGTAAAAGTGCCCATAGCCATATTACACAGGGCAGTGGGATTGGAGGAGCCTTGTAGCATCTTGCTCATGTGCATTAGGAGCTGCAGTTGACCTTCACACTTTTGCTTCCATAACCTCCACATTGATCTGCACACCAAAAAAAAGAGTAGCATGGTAAGTACATAGGTTTGTTGTGCACATATTCCAATCATACGGTGGAAGCATAAAAGTCACGCACTTACACGCTGACAAGTTGAGTCAGCAGCAAGAGTGTCCTCACTGTCAGGAAATGCCAAACCTTCCAATGTCTCTTTAAATGTCTCTATTTTTACTTTACACTCTATTTCCCTCCTTGCATCCACGATGTCGCTCTGTAGTAACCTCTGTAATTCATTTTCAGTGTCGTGAAGCTTTTGTCTCATAGCAAGCACAATTGGGGTGCAGTTAGAAGATGTTCTTTAGCATCTTGTAGTTGTTTGCTGAGAATTTCAAAGGCAGCCTTTATGTGCTGCAAATTCTCAACGCCAAAAAATGACAGGCTTTCAGCCTGCTGGTGAGTGTTGTGGCGAGAGATGAGTGTCTCCTTGGTATCCTCCTTCATTTCAGCTTGCGCCTCCTCGATGTTTTGACATACATTTTGCATCCTCCACTTTTCGACATGGGCCTCGTAGTACCCTTTCTCTCGGAGGTCCTGCAAATGCTAGACAGCGAATTCAGCCCAATTGAATTGCATGGCTGAGCTACTTGCAATTGCCGCCGGGCTGAATTCTTTTACAAACCCCTTGGCGAATGCAGAGTTGATCTCCATGTTTGTTGGGGGCTTCTGGTACACCTTGTAATGCAGCTACATCACCTGGTCAAACATATCAATACGCAAAGAACTGCATTTAATGCGATAGTGACTACGATTCTTTGACTCTCTGAAAACATTGAACCACTCCACATCACTGATCTGATCCCACCTCACTAGTTTGGGGTTGGCACCAGCCAGGGAGAGGCCATGAACATCATTGAACTCTTCTGCTGTAATACAGAACTTGCTTTGTACTTGGAATGTAAACTTTGAAGCTTTTCATTGGCCTGCACACCCCCAATGTCACAAGATTAGCAGATTTTTCTATTTGTTGGTAGGTAAAAAATAATGTAGCCAGGAGTGTGTTAACAGTAGGAAAGTGCAGTATTGAGCACTTCCTTCCAATTTCAAGGTTCAAATCAAACACTAGTTTGTGCTTCTTTAGCCAAACTTCGACCTGAACGATTGTATTTCAAGTGACTATTCACAAGATGTCCTACTACTAAAGCCGACATCAAGGGACAACTCTCCAGCCAAGACAGCACCAACAACTATCCTCGCAAATCATAATGAGGTAGAGAGAGAGAGAGAGAGAGAGAGAGAGAGAGAGAGAGAGAGCCAACACACGCATCAAGGAGAAAAATCTGTTACGAAATCACCATCAAATTCATTAGGAAATCAAACTTGACATTTGTTTTTATTTTTATTTAAAAAAAATACCAAAGATAAATCAATCGTCATGTGTGAACCCACTGCAAAGGTAGTGTTTCATAGCACTCTTTGTGTAGACCTCTCTATCCGAAGTGCTCTCTTTGACCACCTCTCTGTTCAATGCTTCTCTCTCATCTCACTTTGCTTGTCTTTCTCTTGCCTAGCTCACGAGGTCTTCTCTAATAGCTCTCGACTCGACAACAGCCCCACTCAGCCCATCGTAGCCTAGCCCTACTCAGCTCTTTCCATCGTAGCTGAGCCCCGCTAAACTCGGCCCCTCTCAGCTCAGCCCCTCTCAAACTGGGCTCAACCTATAAACTTATTCATTATCTATGAAAGGCCAAGCTAATGAATGTCATGTGGAATTCCGTGTGAGGAGGTTGAGCCTTGATATGTGGAAGGTCAGGCTATTGAGCGATGTGTGACGCGTCCATGGACATGTTACCCAAGATGTCCATGTAAAGGAGGGACATGGACATGTAGATGATGCCGGTGGCTAACTATAAAATGGCACAGGCGGGGACACCACGCAAGAACAAGTCGCAGTGCGTCACAACGCCCCTACATTGGATGCCTGCACGTCAAACCATAGCCTTGCAAAGGCCACGACGGCAACGGGGCTGACAAGTGGCGAAGTTGGAGAATGGCCACGTCAGTGGAAGAGGTGTCTCATATCAACAAAGCAGAAGCGGCTTGCACTCGGATGAACAAATAGATAAAGAAAGCATCACACTCACGCGGTGGTAGCAAGAGGAGGAGCAACCGAAGTGGACAATGACAAACTAACAATCTATGAAGATTTGGGATCTAAAAACTGGCAAAAGCAACCTAAAAATCGGGAGAATTTCAAGCTTGTCCTTATTGTCTTCAGTTAGGAAAAATGTATTTTTTTAGCCCTACACTAAACCTATTGTTTGTTGGATGAAGGATCATCACCAAAGCTATTTCTTAACTTATTGTTTGTTGAACTAGTTTCGATAGCTTACACAAGGCTATGGTGGAGGCGACCTACGTTTTGTAGCTTGGGACTCAATGAATGGCGAGGCATGATGGAGCAGGGATTGCTGTTGAAGGTCACTCTCGGTAGTAGCCGTAGCAATAGAGTTCTGAGTTGTGAGCAATCATTTCTGACTGAGGTTGGCAAACGGGAAAGATGTATAAAAGCAAAAAAAATTGCAACTCTTCATAGGAAGATTGGTTCTCCTCAAAGAAGATAGAGCTAGGAATTAAAATGTTCTTGAGGGCTCTTCGGATGAAATTGTTCATCACTTTTGAAAACTATTTGTGAGCAGATTGGTGAATAATCTTGTCTAATATGCTAAAAGATAAATCTCCATTGTCATTAACATTAGACTATGCAAAATTGGGGCAAATCTATCCCAAAATAATGCAAAGGTATATTGGAAACTTTTGAAATTTGAGGGGTGTTTAGGGAATTTCCACAAATTATAGGGGTTTTTTTCCCTTTTTCTAATCAAATCATTGCATCTAAATCTACTCCAAATTAGTCCATGTCAGTGCGGACTAATTCTAGCAGGTGATGAGTGCTATTTCAGAGGGCAACAAAGGTCGTCGTTCCATTTTAGGCTGTTGCTATTGATGACAACTCCAAGTGATATTATCGCCGCTCTAATTTAACGGCCCAAATGGCACCTTAGACGGCCACCTCAAATGACAGTGGGGTGAAGTTGCTTTTGTAGATCTGGGCCAAGAAGAGAGCCACCTCAGTTGTAGATGGCACGACCATTTTATCGGCTATATAGGTGCAAGACGAGGTGATATGCAATCGACATGGTGATAAGGGTTGATGAGGGGCAACAATATGTTCGTCAAGCAAGGGGACAAAAAGGTAGATTTCCAACGCTTATAGCAATCAATTTTGAAATGAGTAGCTAATTGATGGGGAGAATTAGATATGTTGGTTGGTTGCTCACAACAAATGAGCCTTATACACATGCAAAGAGGAAGCTATCCACCAAGCTAGATAGCATCCCTAAGAAAGTGAGTGCCATCCTTTTCATTCACTTACAAACGAAAAACTAGTGGGAAGGAGTACAAAGATTTGTGTTGTTTAAATGGGGCATGAAAGGGCCTGCTCTGTCGATTGATTATTGTTGTTTCAACTAGATGTGCTCATCAAAGAGTTAACACTAGGCTATACATGGCTCTAAATAAAGTTTAATGAGAGCACAATTATTTGAAAGGCCCAAAATAACGAGATAAGTTGTAGACGACGATAATGCAACTATAAATCAACGGTCAATCATCTATGTTAAATCAAAGCAACTATAATACCACTTGGAGTTGTCATTAATATTAGCAACCCAAAATGGAGCGACGACCTTAGCAACCCTCTGAAATAGCACTCATCACGCACGTCAATTAAAAATCACTAAACTTTGACTTTTTGCAAACACTATGCAAGAGAATGATAGCTTTGTGGCTTGTTATATATGAGCAAAATATATAGGGCCAAGTGTACATTGAGGCATCAAGTTCACAAAGGGTGGACGCAAGTGCATAGAAAGGTCTAACCCAAAATTTCCTATTGGTTGTTTTTTTTGCCATATTTTTGCTTTGTAATTGCTTGAAGCTCCGTGTTCGCACTTTTCACACAAATATAAGATGGAAGACCGTGGGAACCCAACAACTAGTAGAGCTGACAACCAACCCAAAATTTCTTTGCTAATCAAAGCAAGCGACAAAGAAAACACCCCTTAACATAGCCTTATGGTGTGTCCCTAGGATCATAGCAAAGAATTATATAAGCTCTACTCTATGGCCATCTCTTTTCCCTTATTATCACTTTTGAAAATCTCTCTAATTCACATAAAACTTTATTGAGAGACTCGTTCGGTTTTTTTTTATCGCTCAAAAAAATTCGCTTGCCATCTTGTAGGACTCGTTTTGCTTGTAGTGTAGACGACAACTTTCAAACTCCATCTCTACAATGTGCTCCCATGATGGTGGGCACGCCTTTGAAAGAACTCAAGCTTTTGTCACTTTTGAAGTGGGTGTGATTTAGTTCAAACCTTTTGAGACTTTAATTACCCTTCCGCCTACTAAGAGACTTCTTGGTGGATTTGCTACCTCACCCATTCAAAAGCCCTCAACGAATTGAACCCAACACTTTTGGGATCTGTTCTAACACTCTGAACCAAAGAGTGTAAGTGCGTTTCAACCTGTAACTCAAATTGCCATCTCAAAGAATTGGTTTTTTTCCATGCTTCACAATCAAGCACTACAAAACCTTTTTCCATTAATTCCTTGCCACACCAAGAATAGAAAGAAAAGAGGGAGACATCCATCCTTGATTAACATGAAAAAGGCTGGTCTTAGGTCCAATTGAACAAAGAGTAAACCTCTCATTGGGAGACAATAGACATGGTAAATAGCCACAAAAAATATCCAAACAATTGACCAAGAAAATTTGACTATATAGCCCATCAATTGATGTCTGTAACCAGACCATCTTCAAAATTCATAACAAATTGGTGCCTTGATACTATACTTTCTTTTGCATGCTTCAAAATCTTCGGTATATGGGTGTGGAATGATCCTAAACCTGCAGCAATCAGAGCTGTCTCAATATACTAGCTACTTCTGACTATCATTTGCTTCTTGTTGATTTTTGGACCATAGGTTTATATGTTTGCAACTTGACATGCACAGCTGGAGTAAGCTTCTCAAGTTTTGGATTCCATGCCTCGGGAATATTCAAAAAAAAAAGCACCAGACAAAAGCACATCTTGCCGAAAGCGTTTTCATTATAGTCCAGACAACATTGCCAATGCATTCATTTGACTCCCAATTTTCTCAGAAACTTTCAACCCGTTTTCTTTTCCCTATGGTTTAACCAATTTCACAACGCAACTTACCTCTTTCATGTGGATCGGACATAACGAGCAGTAAAAACACAACCACCTCAAGAACAACGCAATATATTACAAAGACAGAAGTGTGACAACCCTGCATATGACGTTTTCTACATGAAACAAACAGCACTTTGCAATTGCTTGTAACAGGTATCAACGTTTACACCAAAAAAATTTAGATGCTGTTAGCCTAGCTAATTATGACATTAAATGGACTTAGCCCAATTGGTCTCACTTCCCACTCTGTGCATGCTTTCTTGTTTCTTCAAATCCTTCTTGCCCATGTCCACCTTAAACTCTGCACCCAGTCTTTGACCATCACTGTCATGGCGGACTACAGGCTTCAGCTGCTGAAGAGGGTGTTGGTAGCTTTGAAGACCCATGTGGCTTGAAAAGAAGCACCCTGAAGAGCAGCCAAATATTAGAACACAGTTCCAAATCAAGACTTCACATAATGTGCCAGGGTTTGTCACTATTATTTGCATAACCATAAATATTGCGAAAGCATCCATACCCAAGGGAAATGGTGCAAAGGACCTTCCGCAGCCTGACTCCAAAACATCAGGAGTGTCACTGAGAGCCAGACATCCGTCTGCCGCAGTACCCCAATAAAAAGGAACCCTGCCCTCAGAGTCCTACACACAACAATTATCAAAAACACTGATCAAAAACACTGATCGACAAAGAAACACATACCACCATTCAACACTGCATGCAGTATGTGTAAAGGACTAAAGGCAACATCATTACAAATAAGAAAGCCTCCATTGCTTCACCCAAAATAAGGTAAGTGAGTAGAAACATGTAAGCAAGCCATAGGTCTATCGAGTCAAGGAAGATAGAAAATATTCATGCCTGAGTTGGTCAGAAAGTGAATATTTTCTGACAAATTTCTCCCAAGGAATTTTTGCATGCCACAGTCAAGAAACGCTTTAAAGTTTCACAAGCACCAGAGAATGACGAGCACATGCAGCATCAAAAAAGAATCTCACCAAAGCTACAAAGACGTTTTGATTGATCGAGTCAAAGAGTACGAACACAAACTGTCCTTCTAAATCTGCAACAACCTTGCTGGGAGGAAAAGGACCTCTATCACGAAGGGTCCTATAGATCTCGATAATCAGCATTACTTCTGTGATATTCTTCCCAAGGCCGTATTCTTGCCTCAATATAGCCAAATTTTCCAGAGTGCCTTCAAACATGCAAAAAATCCCATCAATTGCTGCAAATGACCTGCAAAGACACCGTTCTCAGAATTCAGCCTGACTTCTGCAAGAATACCTTTCACAAGGTTAAGGGTTAAATTTCTACAGTACCAGAAATCATTCATGAGTTTGGCACCATCAACTGAGGTGCTTGTGAAGTTTTACACCAGAACTTCTAATCGAATGTCTCATGACATCAAAACTGTACACTTTCAAAATTGATATGCAACTTTGGAGGAATGAACTGACTTGAACTACTCAAATTCTGCAACTTTGAAGGAATGAACTGACTTCAACAACTCAAATTCACTTGGCCATAGACTCTTCATCCAGAGGGAGACATCCTATGTTATTAAGGACCTCACTCACAAAAACTTGTGATAAGCACAATAAAATAATGGACACTCATGATGTGGACATAACCCCCAGATTTGTATTACAATGAAGTTTCCCTAAAGATGCAAGCTCCAAAAAAAATTTGAATGATTGTAATGTTAAAGAGTTGCAGGGAATCGGTACTTCTCGCTGCACAGCTCACACTTAACACTCTGACCAATTAGACTACCCTGTTTTTACAGTTGACACAAACATGGCAAGAGTATGACATTAAGAAACGTTTAAATCAAGATCTGTGCGAATAATAATAATTTTCTTAGCATCCTTGAAAAATCCAACAAAAAGGGAGGGGAAAAAGATAAGAGCAAAAACCAGGACACGAATTTAAATACAGCCTAACAGTCATTAAGGCATTAAACACCTCAGCAAAGTTCACTTACAAGCAGCTTAGGCAGTCTGGTTACCTGGGTCTAAGCAAGGCTTGCTTATTATGAGTGTAAGCCATGCCTCCGGCATCTTGAAGCACGACACGAACAGCATTTGCATTTTGTGCGGTGAAAATTTCCAAGATCTCCAAACCAGACTTCCGCTCATCTGGTTTTGCACTAGGACTACAGAGCTCCTGTGGCCCGCTGGCTACACTTCCTTGAAACACTGCCAGCATCTTTTCGTTTCACCTGCATGCACCTTGCAAACGAGTTTGTGCACAAGAGCATCTCTCTCTCTCTCTCTCTCTCTCTCTCTCTCTCTCTCTCTCTCTCTCTCTCTCTCTCTCCACATACACACACACAAATATACATGGTTTTAACATCCTTTTACACTTATGTAAGCACATACAAGACAGCAAAAGAAGTCTCCTGCAAACAGACATGGAACCATACTTCTAAGTTCTCATGCACAAATCTCACATACAAAAAGAGCAGAATGTTGAAGAACGGATTCTCCTTACTGATGAAGCATATATTAACTTCCAGCACATACAAACATTGGCACACACATGTGAAGACGCAGACAAATGCACACAGGAATATTCACAAAGCTTGGCGGTACAAAAGAGAGCAGATCTTGTTCCAGATCATGAAACAAACACAACACTAAAAAGACGAGAAATGCAAACTACAAAGATTTAAAACTCTTACATTCGTGAGAAGACGCAGAATGGGCCTGAATGCACCAAATGCCACTATCGGCAAGAAAAAGAAGGCAAGATCTACTTAAGGTCGTGCACCAAGATACTTATAACAATAAAAGTACTTCCGCTACAAAGAAATTTCTCTAACTTGTGTAGAAAACAACCAAGCTGCTGGAGACATTCTGCATAATTAACTTTCCATCAAGAAGCAGACATCAGATCAAGGCTTCTTGCCTGAATTTGTGCAGAAAAACGGACAACCATGGCTTAAAGAATGTTACCTTAGCGTAGCGAGGACAATGATCGTCAAGAGGAAAGCTGCCGATCCAGCCGCAACTCGGAGAATGCGTGTGCGTGTGCGTGTGTGTGGGTGCGCGCGCGCGTTACAAAAAAAAAGTGTGTGTGTGTGTGTGGTGTGTGTGTGTGAGAGAGAGAGAGAGAGAGAGCGTGCGGGCACCACTTAACAGCGAAATGAGCAAAGCGGCAATGAGGCGCTGCTCCTGGCGCCTGTTGTGAGAGTGCCAAGTAGCCATTTTGAAAACATACGTCTGTTTTAAGAAACAAAATTTCCGAATTCCTGACGTCCTATTTCCGTTCCTCCGTTCACGTGGGAATATTTTTTCTTCGAGGCCCACTCGGATCTTCGTATCCAAAAACTCACTTCTTAAGGCCTGTGTCATGCACGTTCAACCAACCCAAACTGATCATTCAATCCTACTAGTTCTGCCGGCCGCCTTCGACGGCGTCTCTCTCTCCCCTTCTCTCCCTCTTTATCGCGTGCAACTGGGCTTTTTTTCGTTTCGGACTTTAGCCTTCAAGTCGCAGATTGCAGCACATGTAAAGGGGAGCCCTTCCGCCATATTATGTTAGTAGATGGGAGGTGTTTTAATAAAAAGGAAAAATTACTAAAATACCCCTCTAAATTCTAACTCGTGGAAATTTCCCAAAATCCCCCTCAAATTTCAAAAATCTATTTTGGTGGTTGGATTGTTCAAGTCTTTTTTTTTTTTTTTTTGCGAAACTCACAAAGGTGATTAGATTATTTTGAAAGATCCAAAAAATTACAAATTCATGACATGCTCGTGACGAGCCATGATATCTTCAATGAATCATAGGTACATCGGTTGAAGGGGGATCCACCCCACGATAATGGATGAGCCTACACTTTCACCTATGCAAGTCCGTCATTGTGTCGCCCATGGTCCTGTTCCACTCCTCAAAGTTCCTTTGTTTTCCAATGGCGATGATCGTCACCCTACTTTCTTGGACTGTCTCCATGAACTTAGCAACTTCCACGGATTTCCAAAGATCCGACTATTCCTTGTGTTTGAAGTAGCAATACCTGACAATTTGTGTTGCGACGAGCAGTGCTTGGCTCTTGAATACCTTCCCTCCCAAGAAGAGATCATTCTTGAAGAATCCTATTTTCCATGTCTTTTGGACCCATTTGCAAAATCTTCCGTTCAAGACCGCAGATCGTCGGGCGCACTAGAGGTCTTCACAAGCCATTTTGCATTGCAAGCATCTATCAGGACCAATGTAATGGAAATGGCCTATGAACTTTGAGAATAGCGAAAATAGGAGAATTAGAGAAAGCATTTTTGTGAGACTACTTTGAGAACATAGAGGGTGAACTTATTTAGCGGTAGCAACTTAACCATAATACTTAATTAACTTGGCATGAACAATACTTTTGCAAGAGAGAGAGTTTAGAGAACTTGACAACAATTGAGGACCGGATTTATGTGGAGCTGGTCCCCCCTCCAATAGGCTTTTGTATTATAGATTCTCCCATCAAGAGAGACTTGGTACAATACAATCTTTATGTTCCTTGTGACCTAAGTGATGCAATGAAGATAGAAAGATTCATGCATCACGAGTGAAAGGGCGATGGTAATGCGTGTGCTAGTCTCCACCCAACCATGCTATCTTATAGCCTCCCCCTAGCATACACACTGTCCGGCCGTGCCGGTGGCCTTCCCTGCAGGACCCATGTCCTTACATTACCCCCCCTTGGAGAATCGTTTTCGTCCTCAAAAACGAATGTAGGAAAACGTTTCTTAAGTGCGGAGACATTCTCCCATGTAGAACCTTCTTCAGGTCTATCTATCCATTTTACCAACACCTGTCATCTGACATGATGTCTGGTCCGAAGCTCATGAGAATCCAAAATCTTTTCGGGCTCACGAGAGATGCTTGGCGGTTCGATAAGGTCAACTAACACACCTGTGTCAATGACATTATCATTCTGTCCTAGCTTTTTTCGTAAACGGCTAACATGAAAAACAGGATGAACTCGTGAGTGCTCTGGAAGAGCTAACCTATAGGCCACTTGACCATGCGTTTGAGAATGGTAAACGGTCCACAATAGCATGGTGAAAGTTTAACAACTTTTCCCGTCTTCAGACTTTCTGAATGCTCCGAAACTTTGAGAAAAACCTTGTCTCCTTCTTTGAAAGTAGCAAGACGGCGATGCTCATCTGCGTACTTCTTATATCGATCTTGAGCTTGCTTAGCATTCTGTCGAGCAACTCGAAGCATGTCAAAATGGTATTGGAGAAAATCCTTTGCTTGTTGTATCTTCTCCTTAGCCAACCCCACCGTAACAGGTGATATAGGTTGAAATCCATATAAAAGCCTAAATGGACTAAACCCTGTAGTCATATGCTTTGAAATTTCCAATATAGGTAAGTAGTCTTCCCAATTGGTTTGATTCTTGCTAACGTACGCTCGTAGCATATCCTCTAGCACTTATTAACTCTTTCGGTTTGACCATCTGTTTCTGAATGATCAGCCGTACTTAAATTAAGTTTAGTTTCCAACTTTCGAAACGCAGCTCTCCAGAAGTGATTATTGAACTTTCGATCTCTGTCACTAATGATACAAGCTGGAAGACGGTAGAGTCTATATATATACTCTACAAATAGCCGTGCTAATTCCGATGTCTTAACCGTAGTCTTAGTGGGAATGAATCGACCCATCTTTGTGAGACGGTCTACAATTACCCATATGGCATCATGGCCACGATTTGTAGTAGGTAGTCCTACTACAAAATCCATAGAGATGCTCTCCTAGTTACCTTGTTGAATCTCTAAAGGATGTAAAAGTCCACTTACCTTGAGGCGCCCTGCCTTATTAACTTGGCACTGTTGGCAGTTTAGTACGTACTCTTGAAGAGCATGATGTAAGCCTGGCGAATAAAATTTCCGTCGAACTAAGGCATACGTCTTACGACAAATACCTAGATGACAAGCACTTGGACTATCATGACACTCAAATAATATTTGGCACCTAGTTTCCGAGTCCTTTGGCACACATACTCTACCCTTGTGGAGTAAGTAGCCATCATCAATGGAATTTCTTCCATCATTTAAGCTCTTCCTGAGTAGGGGTGGAGCTCCGTGTGCTGGAGTTTTTATCTGCGCATGCAGAGACATGTTGATTTGGTTGTACATAGACGTGTGAGTGTGAGGGATCCCTTTTTAAAACTGCACTCCACACTTTAGCATATGATTGATCTTGTGCACACTTGCCACATAATGACTCCAAAAATCCACTCTTTATTTCCATGAAAGCAAGTGAATTAATCTGAGGCATCCAACTTAGTGCATCCGCTACTACATTATATCTCCCCTTGTGCTATCGTAGCTTATAATCATAATCTTGAAGTATTTCTGCCCATCTAGCTTTACGGCCCTTCAAGTCTGTTCAAGTAGTAAACCATTTGATACTCTCATGGTCAAAAAACACTTCAAACTCGGCACCATATAAATAGTGTCGCCACGTTCATAAAGCGTGAATTATGGCATAGAGCTCTCTCTCATAGACAAAATAAATCTGTTGAACTCTATCTAACTTTTTACTTTCAAAGGCTATAGGTCTTCCTTCCTGGAGAAGTACCGCACCAATTGCTTTATCACTAGCATCAGTCTTTACTACAAACGGCTTAAGTGGGTCAACGATCGCTAGGATGGGAGCAGTGGCTATAGCTACCTTGAGCTGTTCAAAACTGTGTTCTTGGGCTTCTTTCCAAGAAAAGGTCTTACCTTTTGCTTTAAGTTGATCCATCATAGGAACAACGATTTTGGCATAATCACGGATATACTATTGATAAAATCCAGCCATGCCTAAGAATATTTAAAGCTCCTCAACCGTGTTGGGATGTGGCCACCCCATCGAAGAATGGCAGGGACCTTGTCAATGTCCATCTTGATGCTAGAATAAGAGATCACATGACCGAGGTAACGTATCTCTGTTTTAAAGAAATCGCACTTGCTTTGCTTAGCATACAGAGCGTGAGCTCGTGGCTATTCGAACACTAATTGTAACTGTTCTATGTGTTCCCGGGGAGGTCACCTAATAAAGATGTAACCTATCACGTGAGTTCAACAAAAGGGTATTTAAAGTTCTTGAAACTTACAGAACTATATATACATAAGAGAATTATTTTTTCAAATTTGAAAGAAACTTACAAATTTTAAAAGAAAAGGGTACATTATATTCCTAACAAAATTCACAGATAAGGGGTTTTACAAACATGTCTTGAACGCACGTGATATGGTAGTTTTACACATAGTAAACCCCTTGAGTATGTGTTCATCTTCAACCTTACTGTAAATGAGAATGTCATCAAGGAAAACCACAACAAATTTTTCAAGATAGGGACATAAGACACTATCCATGAGTGTCATAAATGTAGCTGGAGCATTGGTTAAACCAAAAGGCATAACCAAAAATTCAAAATGCCCGAACCGTGTTCTATAGGCAGTTTTGGAGATATCTTGCAAAAGGATACGAACCTGGTGGTATCTTGAACGAAGATCTATCTTTGTATAGCATCTTGCCCCATGGAGTTGATCAAACAACTCATCCACTCGAGATAGAGGATACTTGTTCTTGATTGTTATGGCGTTTAATCCGTGATAATCGACGCACATGCACATAGTACCATCTTTCTTTTTTACCAATAGAATTGATGATGCCCAAGGCGAAGTTCTAGGTCTAATGAAACCACAGGCGAGGTAGTCAGCCAACTGAATCTCGACCTCCTTGGCTTCTTTAGCACTCATACGATAAGGTGGTTTACTCACCGGTTTAGTGCCTGGCAAGACATCTATGCCATGTTTCACATCACGTGTAGGTGGTAAACCAGGCGGTAAATCACTTGAGAATACATCAGTATACTCCGTGAGTAAGTGAGTCAGCTTTTGCCGTGCAAAAGGAGAAAATAACCTAGAGTTATGCTGAGATGGAGAATCTTGTAATTCATGTAATGTTTGTTTACAACAGTTGCATGTTGCTCAACAGAATTAAAATTGAGAGCACTTTGCTCGTTAGATTTGTTAACACTTTGCTTATCATTAGAATTCATTGCACTTTGCATACCATTACTAGAATTCACAACACTTTGCTCTTAAGAATTCACAAGACTTGGAGATAAGCAATAACACAAAAAGACTTCATCTATTAAATCTGCTTTCTACAAAATAAAAAGCTTTGTTGTACATATAAGAGGTGCAGATGGTATATTTTTCTCACCAAGCAAAAGCACATGTTTACCATTGGCCATAAAGGATAAGGAGTTGTGTTTATAACTAGTGTGCAATGTGTTTCCTAAACCATGCAACCACTTCCATCCTAAAACTACGGTCCTGTTCATGACTTGAAAGTCAAGGGTCATCGTATGATCTTGAACAATAAGCTCAACCCCTTGAACTACCGTGTCCCATACTTCTTTATCATTTCCAGACATCTATTCAACCACATACTTGTGAGAGTAGGGAGTCTGTGTAAGCTTCAATTTCTTGACTAGCTTATAGTTCAGGAATTTATGAGTTGCACCATCATCCACTAAAATACGAACACGTTGTCCGTTAATAGTGCCATGCATGCGAATCAAATCATGGGGTCCAAAGGTGGGCTGCCACATTGAAGCAGGCACACAACACTCGTGCTTTTCTTCCATATGAAGAACCTCTATAGCACAATATTTAGGAGATGAATCTAATGTGAGGCGTTGCACCGTGTACATGGCCTTTTCTTTGCCTTGCAAAAGAGGACAATCTTTCTTGTTATGTTGGTTCGAAAGACATCTAAAACACAAATTGTGTTTCTTTGCATACTCAAAATCAGTAGTGTTGAGAGACCCACGTGGATTCTTAGCCTCTTGTGGACGTGGAGAGGTAGATTGTCTCTTATTCCTCTTGGAACATGTGGGAGATCTACCTCACCATTGTCTCTTAGCCACATTGCTCTTAGAAAAAATATTCTTAGAGTAGGAAACATTTCCTTTCCTCTCTTGGTCATCATTATATATTGGGTATGATTGATGGCTTCTTCCAAAGTTTTTGGATGTTGGGTCTTGACTTGAAGATGATAGTCTTTGTCAAGACCCCTATTACAACCCCTTATCTTTTGGAATTCATCTAGACCTTCTAGTTTTAATATGATTTCTCGATACTTTGAAAGGTACTGTGTGAGAGAGAGGCCAGAAATGCGACATGCATCCCATGCTAACCAATTCTTATCTTCTTCATTGGATCCAAAAACTCTTTGGAGAAAGAAGCTTGAAACACAACCCAAGATGGAGCACAAGCATCTATTGGAAATGTCATCCACCACTTATAGGCCTTACCTTTAAGAGATAGACTTGTTTCCACAGTCGTCTTTATATCCCGGGTGTGTCTCAATCTATGAATATCACTCCATTTGTGTAAGAACGTATTGACCGTATCCTTGTTGCGATCACGCTCTTCCCCGTGAAACTCAAGAATGGTGATATTCTTAAGCAATGCATTGCTACCTTCTGCATCTTCTGAAGCACTTGTCTCTTGGACTACTTGAGTCGTGCAAGCTTGGTTTCCGTGAACCGTCCCACTTGTGGCTCCTTGAGCCATCTGTGAATTCATAAATTTCACAAGTAGCTCAGAAAGATTTGTAACATTTGCATTGAGTGCAGAACGGTTGCATTCAAGTACGCTTTGGCAATTTTCCAAAGTCTTGAAAGCAGCCATATCTACAAGACCATGATCTCCTAGATCATCATCAGCATGCATATTAGTGTCAACAACACCCATGGTGCCCTGATTTGGATCTACGTGCTCAAAATCAAAAGTGTGCGTAGGTGGGATATCCTCACTGGCCATGGTAAACATACACTAATGTAAAGAGAGAGAAAAAAACATCAACTTGTACCTTGTAAAGTTTGAAGTCTTTGTGTTTTTTATGCTCGGCGATTTGTGTCACATGCGGAGCTTGCCTTGCGGAAATTATAGCGCTTCACGTGTCGTTCTTCATCGTAAGAACACCTTCGTGGATTCTTCATAAAAACTCGTCATTTTTGTGAAGGCTTTTGTTCACTTTGAAGCTACCTCCTTGAGGAAAAAAGAATTTTTGGAGTAAAACTTCCCTTCCTCCCAGAAGTGAAAAGGAAGAGTGAAACTACTTCCTTGAAGTTTGAAGCTTTCCCTTCTTTTAGCTTTCTTGTCAACACAAGTATGCTATCTTTCCTTGTTATACATAACAAGGCTCATCAACTTGATGGTAAAGTTTTGGCCTCTTACCCTCATGGGGTGGGTTTAACCCTCCTTCATGGAAGGGTTAAGCGGACTTTCCTACACGCACAACCAACGGTGCCAACGAAGCCTTTATAGCCTTGGTGTCGTAGAGTTGCCGGTTGAGTTTTCCTTGGTCGCCCGCTTTAAAGGGATTAGCAGTCAATTGTCGATCTCTGTCTTCACGTGTTGCGCACATAAAATTGTGCCTGCCTTCTTTTTGCTGCACAACAAAGACGTCGTTGTCTCCGGATCATGGGAGAGAAGTAGCGCATCGCATGCACATGCAACCCTCTTTTCTCCTTTCCCAAAAATAGCTCGGATACTAGTGAAAGGGCGGTGGTAATGTGTGTGTTAGTCTCCACCCAACCATGCTCGTAGGACCCATGTCCTGACAACGAGCATAACATAGAATTTGTAAAAAGCATTAACTATCCCCAACCTCAGTCCCAAGGCCTCAAACACCTTCAAAGGTGGAGAGAGCTAGCGGGGAATGAGGGTAGGGAAGAGGAAGAAGAAACATTCATAGGAGAAAGAAACAGTTCACATTGAATCATGGCTCTTGGTTGGATTTGCATTCCATAGCCAAGAGTGTTGGTGTAGGCTCTCAACTTCTCTACTAGCTTGGAGAAGGAGATGGAGCTCTTCCACTTTGCACTTCACACAATGAGAGAGAGAGAGAGAGAGAGAGAGAGAGAGAGAGAGTGTGTGGGGGAGGGGGGGAAGAGTATATCCCCCAAGCTAGCCCACTTCTTGCTTTGGTCGACTCCCTCTTCTAGCACTATCTTGGAACATGATTGGACCTCCTCAAGCTTAGCCAATCGATCGCGTCACAGGCTTATTGCATATCAAGCAACAAGGGTAGCCTTGGGACAAGTGTCCCCGTTCCCCTTTGAGAGAGAGGACTTGATAAATTCATAGACACACCATGAGGGCAACATGAAGAGGAGGTTGACAAGTTTCTCTGTTGCTTTCTTTGTACCAAGGATGCCTTGTGTGAGGGTGTATGTGTTCTCTCTCTAGCCCCTACATGAGGGGTGAGTGTGTTCTCTCTCTAGCCTCTACAATGAGGGCTCACCCCCTCCCCCCCCCCTTGTGTAGGGATATGCATTGACTTTTGAGGACCTTACCCCCTCAAGCACCTTAGTCATGGAGTACCTTAGCACCTTAGTCATTAAGCACCTCAAGCACCTTAGCCAGCAAGCACCATGACAAGCACCTCAAACACCTTAGTCAGCAAGTATGACAAGCACCTCAAACTTGGGTCGGGTTCCCACCTCAAGCACAGCCCTAGCTTACCTAAGGTCAAAGGACTTTTAACACTCACCTTTGGAGGTATGTAATGAAGCTAACCCTAATGTCTTTAAGCTCCATTAGCTAGCCTTTCTCTTTGACAAACCATCTCTCATTTGGACCCCTTTACCATTGGCCCCGTGTTGAGATAGATTTGTAAGAACTTGTCTATATTCTAACCCTTGTTCCTGTTTATTCTCCCACATTAAATGATCAATATAATATGAGAAAATCATTTGGGTTGGTTAGATATTTATGACATTGCCTCTCCCTTGAAATCATAGTCTTCCTTGACTATGAGGTAGAAGAGATAAAGCCTTAGTCATTAGTCAATTTCTCTTAGCGGGTAGAGGATCCCTTTTTACCCTACGACATCATTCTAAGATGGATGACTAATCCATTTGGTGCTTGGGAGACATATCTGCCACAAGCATGTCTGCTCTTTAGTCCATTTCATTCTCCCAAGTAGAATGACAAATTCTACTTGGTGTTTGAGAGACGTCGTCATCACAAACATGATTCTAAGTATGCATACTACTTAAATTTGTGCACAATAAAAAGATAATTAGTCTTATAAGACAAAAACATTGATCATTTAAAAGAAACATGTACATTAGCTTACTCTAATGTAGCATTGTAAGCATTGACAAGGTTCATACTGTCCTTAAGCTGTATTCCTTGCATCCATCTAGCATCTTCAAAAGGATAATTTTTTAACTTAATAAGATATCATTGGATAATCTTACCATGTCGTAGTACCTTGTCTTCATGCCGAAGGATAGCTTTGGGTTGTAGCACCTCTTCTTGGTCTTTGATTTTGGGAGGGTCTTCAATAATTGGTTCACTTGGTGGATCTCCTTTGTAGGGCTTAAGAAGGCTCACATGAAAAGCATTGTGTATGAATCAATGGTTGGGCAGATTTAGTTGATAAGCCATCTCATTGATTGGCTTCAAGATTTGAAAAGGACCATAGTATCTTTTTGCTAGTTTAGCATAATAATTTTGATGGCCCGTAGGATTTTTGCCCGTCATTTGCCTCAATCGAGCCTTCGGAAACTTAAGTAAGACCCAATCATTTTCTTTAAACATTAAGGACCTTTTGTGCTTGTCATCGGTAGCTTTTTTGTCTTTGTTGAGAGATGGATATAGCCTCCTTAATCTTTTGAAAAGATTCTTGTAGGTCACGACTATACTCATCGGCAGCGAAGATCTTCCCATGTACTTTAAGTAGCAAGGGACTTTTAGGTCTTCCCTCAATGATTTCAAAAGGTGCTTTTCCCGTAGAAGTATGGACAATATTATTGTGTGCATACTCTACATGAGGTAATTACTTTTTCCATTGTAAGCGTTGATCTACTTCTGTAACATAGGTCTTTAGTAGATCAAGAATTGTAAGATTGGTTGTCTCACTTTGGCCATCCGTTTGTGGGTGATAGGCTGAAGAAAATTCAATCTTGTACCTAGATTTTCAAAGAGACCTTTCCAAAAATTACTGGTCATTCTAGGATCTCTATCTGACACGATGGATATTGGCAATCCATGGTGTTTGAAAATTTGAGATATGAAGAGAGTTGCCATTTGGTGTGCCTTAATAGTCTTTTTTATAGGAATCAATTGTGTTTGCTTGCTAAACTTGTCGATTATTGTCCATATTCCCGTATGCCCGACTTGGGTAATCCAAAGATAAAATCCATGGATATATGCTCCCATGGTGAATTAGGGATTGGCAATGGTTGGAGTAATCCAGGTTGCTTCCCTCTATCATACTTAGTCTTTTGGTATACCACACATTTTGAAGCATACTCTTGTATGTCCACTTTCATGGTAGGCCAATAGAAGTACGTCTCTACTCCTCGAAGAGTAGGTTGAATGTCCCTATGTCCTGCATAGGGAGAATCATGAGATTCATGCATAACTTTCTCACGTAGGGAGTGGGTAACCATCCTGCAAGGTGAACGATTCCTCTTTCTTCCCCAAAGCAAGGGCTGACATTAAGTTTTTAAAGTCACGGTCAGTAGCATACGCATCTATCATAAAAGATAGATCATTGTGAGTAGCTATAGACACTGCATTAACTTTTGGTCGTCGTGAAAGTGCATCGTCCACTTGATTGTGCTTAGCAGCAATGTGAGCAATATGAAAATAAAATTGCGAAAGAAAATTTTCCTAGCTCGTTTGTTTGTCGGAAAGCTTGGTTTACGTCATGAAGTACTTGAGACTTTGATGGTTTGTTCGTAAAATAAATGGAGTCCCCAATAGATGGCACTTCCATGTGTCTAGGGCATGTAGAACATCTAAAAGCTCTTTCTCAGTCATCAGGCACCTCAAGCACCTTAGTCATCAAGCACGAGAAGCACCTTAAGCTTGGTCCGGCGGGTTCCCACCTCAAGCTCAGCCCTAGATTACCTAAGGTCAAAGGACTTTTACACTAATTCTTGGAGGTCTTCAATGAAGCTTACCCTAAGGTCTTATGCTCCATTAGTTAGCCTTGCTCTTTGATAGACCGTCTCTCATTTGGGTCCCTTTACCATTGGCCCCTTGTTGAGATAGATCTATAAGCACATGTCTATATCTTAACCCTTTTTCCCGTTTATTGTCCCACATTAAATGATCAATTTAATATGAAAAATCATTTGGGTTGGTTAGATATCAGATTTTATGACATTACCTCTCTCTTGAACTCATAGTCGTCCTCGACTATGAGGTAGAAGAGATAAAGTCTTAGTCATTAGTCAATCTTACTTAGAGGGTAGAGGATCTCTTTTTACCCTACGACATCTTTCCAAGATGTATGACTAATCCATTTGGTGCTTGGGAGACATAGCTGCTGCAAGCATGTCTACTCCTTAGTCCATTTCATTCTCCCAAAGTAGAGTGACAAGTTCTACTTGGTGTTTGATAGACGTGGTCATCACAAACATGATTCGAAGCATGCATACTATTTAAATTAGTGCACAATTAAAAAGAGAACTAGTCTTATAAGACAAAAACAGGGGTCATTTAAAAGAAATTTGTACATTTGCTTACTTTAATGTAGCATTGTAAGCATTGACAAGGTTCATACTATCCTTAAGCTGTATTCCTTGCATCCATCTAGCATCTTCAAAAGAATAATTTTTTAATTCAATAAGATACCATCGGATAATCTCACCATGTCATAGTACCTTGTCTTCATGCCGAAGGATAGCTTCAGGTTGTAGCTCCTCTTCTTGGTCTTCAACTTCGGGAGGGTCTACACTAATTGGTTCACTTGGTGGCTCTTCTTTGTAGGGCTTGAGTAGGCTCACATGAAAGGCATTGTGTATGAGCCAATGGTTGGGAAACTTGAGTTGGTAAGCCGTCTCATTGATGGGCTTCAAGATTTGGAAAGGACGATAATATCTTTTTGCTAGCTTAGCGTAATACTTTTGATGGCCCGTAGGTTTTTGCCTGTGGTTTGCCTCAATCAAGCCTTAGGAAACTTAAGTAAGACCCAATCATTTTCTTATAAATTTAAGGCCCTTCTGTGCTTGTCACAGTAGCAGCTTTTTGCCTTTGTTGAGAGATGGATATAACCTCCTTAATCTTTTGAAAAGGTTCTTGTAGGTCACCGCTATACTCATCGGTAGAGCAAAGATCTTCGCATGTACTTTTGAGTAGTAAGGGACTTTTAGGTATTCCCTCAATGATTTCAAAGGGTGCTTTCCCGTAGAAGTATGTATATTATTATTGTAGGTGAGAGGCGGAAGTGAAAAAATAGACCCGGTGGCCTCTACACCAAGACTATGCACAATGGCCTCATCATGGGGAATACAAAATAGGGGCACCACCTAGCAAGATATGCGGTTAGGACGCATACATATACACAATGAAGCATGCATGGAAAACAATTTCAAGATCTACGCCCAAATGTGGAATGGGGTGGTCGGAGAATAAGGTGAGAGGAGTGGTGAGTGAGTGAGAATGGGCTCGCTACGCGTGCATGTAGTAAGGAAGATAACGAGGTCAGGGATACATGCAAGTATGCTCACTTCTCATACAAAAGGTGGCAAATCCGCACACCTTAAGATGGAAGTAGCAAGATGATAGGAATATGAGAGGGAGAGAAAGTGTGTGTGTGTAGTGGCGAATCCGCACACCTTAACATAAGCAGAAAAAAAAATGGCAAGGAACAAGCATATACCATACTCACAATGAGATGTATCCAAAGCGACACAAAGTATGGCACCAAGATGGAGTGTGTTGATTGCTTGCAAAAGATGAATACAATAGGTAGCGTATGGCAGAAAAATGAGAAGAGAACAAGATCGTAGGAGGCATAATGGAGAAATGGGAGTTGATGGCGAGGAATATCACGAGTGTGTCCACCCTTCTTCTTCTTGAAATTGTGCCTTCAACCCTTAATTACAAGTGGTGTGGAGGTGTGGTGCTCATCTTTTGTGCATGGTGATGGTGATGATGATGGTGTTGTGATTATGTGATTCGGGTTCATGCTACAAGCATGTAGCACAAGAGTGTGTATGGATAGGTGTGTGTGAGTGTGTATCTCCCCAAGTGAGCTCTCATGGCTTCCTTATATAGGGAAGGAGGGAAGGATTTAGCAATATTTCTATTTGAGGTGAGTGTCCCACTTTGGTGACTAGGAAAATGGGGTGCATGTGACTGTGGCTCCCATCTTGTCTCCTCATTATTTAAAATACCAGAGTCAATAGAGAGAGAAAAAGAGAGAATGTGGGTAGGATGTAGAGGATAGGAAATCATTTACAATAGTCTAGCTTTGGATAGACATAAGCTTATTAGGGAGAGAAGAGAGAGGTAAGAAAATTATAAGAGAGGTTGTCGAAGGTGGATATTTGTTGATGAGGATGGATCCTCCAAAAATGGTGATAGAATTACTCTAGACTAGCCAAGACCTCATTAAAAGAGCCTTGTCTCTTGTAATCATGCTTGAAGACTTGTAGAACCATAGCCATTCTAGAAGGAAGAAAAGTGGGGATGGCCTGTGTCACCATTACATGAGAAAACTGGGGTCCACTACAAAAATCATATCTCCGTGTTCATAACTCCAAAAATTCTGAAAAAAATTGAGCTAAAAGTTGAGATCACGAGCTACATCTTTCATGTTGAACGCTCCTTCAGATTCGGGGTTCTTCTTTACTTAAAAAATTCAGCCAAATAATGTATTATTTGTGGCTGCAAAAGTCTTTTGGTGGTCCCCTTTGAGTGGACTTCTCTCTTGCCTTCAAGTGTAAGCTCCTTCATGTGTATGAAAACATGACCTAGAGTGTTGAAAAGATTGGCAATCATCTAGATGGAGGTATTATTGAAATTTGAAAGTGGGGTTGAGGTTTGAAAATGAAAACTAGTGAATAAAATATTTGGTAGAGTGGAATAATATACATACATGAAAAAAAAAATATTAGAAAATACTAGAATATATATATTTAATATTTTTAAGGTCAAAAGAGAGATCAACAAAGAAAGCTTACTTATTATGCTACATCGTGATTGATTAGCATAAGTATTATTTATTTAATAAAGGCTAAAACGTTTGTGAAAAAGGAAGAAAAAAATCAAAAGTAACTTATATAATGGGAAATATTTTGATAAAAGGGCAAAAATATATGGGGGGGTTCCCATGCATGAAAAAGCTTTCCTCATTAGCCCTCCCCCTAAGGCTAGAGGTATTCATGCCTCTAGCGTTGTACCTGATTCTTCTTCAATTGAGGTGGAGGAGTCTCCCTCCTTGGGGATTTCCATCATAGGTGTTTGATCAAATCTCAAAAAGTATTGCTTCAACCTCCATCCATTGACACGTGTTTTGTGGAGCCTACCATCTGCATCCATCAATTGGTAACTGCCATTGGCGTAGCGCTTTCTAATGACAAATGGCCCTTCCCATCTGGGTGAAAACTTTTTATCCTTCCTAGTGTCAAACCTGTTATCATACCGTAGGACCAACATACCTTTCTTTAAACCTTTTGCCCTAAGTCCCTTGTTGAAGGTAAGTCGACGTTGCTCTGCCTGTGCTGCATAATAGTTGATAGCATCTTCTCTGTCTAGTTGAAGCCTCTCTAGATCAAGAATGTGGTTGTGGAGATGAGCATTAGGACGTTCCACCTGCCCAGCTAGCACCCTGAGACTAGCCAATTGTACTTCAATGGGTAAAATGGCTTCCTTACCAAACACCAAGTGATATGGTGTGAACCCAAGGGATGTGCGAAATGAAGTGCGATAAGCCCAAAGTGCAGCCATAAGATGCTTGTCCCAATCACTTTTGTGATTGTTTACATGCTTAGTGATGATCTTGCAGATCATACCATTTACCTTTTCCACCAAACCATTGCATTGTGGGTAGTAGGGAGTTGAGTGTCGTCGTGAGATACCTAACTTCTCCATTAGCTCTCCTACAAGGTCTCCTCTAAAACCTGGTCCCCTGTCAGAAATTATTTCAAGAGGAGTGCCAAAACGGCAACAAATGTTTTCAAATACGAACTTAGCCACTTCCTTAGCTGTAATCCGGGTGGTGGCAACTGCTTCAGCCCACCTAGTCATGTAGTCCACACCCATGATGATATAAAATTTACCTGATTGGCTCCTTGGCAAAGGCCCAATAGCATCAATTCCCCATTTCTCAAATGGTCTATATGAGATTATAGGAGTCTGTGGCTCATATGTGAGCCTCCTATCCCCTGCCTTTTGACATTCCTTGCATGTTTTACACCAATGATGCACATCCCTATGTAGACTAGGCCATACAAACCCGGCTTGTAGAATCTTTCTACTAGTGATGTCAAGTGCAAAGTGTCCTCCGCAAACACCATCATGGCAACTTGAAATGATTTCAGTGATCTCTCTAGAGAGAGGTACACGCCTAAGAATTTGATCCTTACCCTTGCAGTAGAGGTCGTCATTGATAAGGCGGTATTTTGTTGCCTTGCGCACAAGCCACTGCTTTTGTCCCTTAGTAAGATCCTTAGGACACTCTCCTGTGTCCAAGAAACTCATGATGTCAGGCATAGCATCGCTACCTTGGAAGAGAGGCAGCTTCAACTTGATAGCACCCACCACTGAAACATCTTGCAACTTCTCTCTAGCTAGAGCATCTGCTTCTTGATTTTCTGCTCGAGGGACATGATGTAATTGTACTACTTGAAATTTCCCTAAAAGTTCCTTGACTTTGCGCAAATGGCCTAGCAAGATATGATTTTTACAAGCCCAAGTTCCTTGTATTTGTTTTATTAAAAGCATGGCATCACCAAATACATTTAACCGTTGAATGCCCTGTGTCACACACCACTCTAACCCAAGAGTTAAAGCTGCATATTCTGCCTCATTGTTAGAGTGAGAATCCAAGAGATTCCCAATGGAGAAAACCTTGTCCCCTTGCTCGTTGAAGATGACAATGCCTGCTGCAGCTTTGTCCACTTTCCTATTTTAGGCTCCATCAAAGAAAAGAGAGTGAGCCTCCTCTACCTTAGGGACTTCCAGCACAGGTGTAATATCTTGATCATTTGGCTTTATCTTTAGCTTCTTTTCATAGTGGCGATGAGTGAGAATACCTCCTAGACTGGCCCTTGTGGAGTTCTCCACTTGCATTGTGTAGTCAAACTCTTGTAGCCTTGTGAGCCATTTGGAAATCCTAGAAGAAACATCCATGTGCTGCATTACATAAGGAAATACTTCTTCCATTGTTAAGATTATGAATGGTCTAGACAATAAATAAGAGCGAAATTTGGTGGTAGCAAACATTAATGCAAGCACCATGTGCTCCACTGCCGTGTATCCCTTTTCTGATGGGGTCATCATTCGACTAGAGAAGTAGATAGGACGCATGAAAGAAGTTTGAGGATCCTTTTGCATCAATATAGCCCCAAGTGTGTCATTGCCAACACTAGGGTTTACATAAAATGGCTCGTCCCACTTTGGGGGTGCTATGGTGGGAAGTGAAGCTAGAATTTGTTTTACCTCATTGAATTGTTGTTCATTTTCTTCACTCCAAGTGAAGATCTCTTGATGGGTAACTTGTTGTAAAGGGAGAACCACTTGGGAGAGCAAGTGAATGAACCTACTCAAATACCTCACCTTTTGAAGAAAAGAGACCAATTGCTTTGTTGTGGTGGGAGAGGTCAAAGCCACCAAGGCTTGAACCTTGCTTGGGTCAGCTTCAATGCCGTTGGCCGAGATCACATGGCCAAGAAGAGTAACCTTGCTTTCACCAATGTGGCATTTCTCCACATTGAGTTGGCCACCCAAAGCTTGTAGCCTAGCTAGACCTTCATAAACTTTCTCCAAATGAAGAGAGCGAGAGCTATAAATGCAAAAGTCATCAATAAAAACACGGATTGATTTTCCAAAGAATGGCTGAAAAACAAATGTCACATATCGCTGAAAAGTGGCTGGAGCATTAGTGAGACCAAAGGGCATAACTCTGTAAGCAAAACATCCCCATGGTGTGATGAAGGTTGTCTTCTTTTGATCTTCTTCAGCGATGCTAATTTGGAAGTAGCCTGAGTAGCCATCACATACCGTGTAGCGCTCATGTCCTGCTACCTCATTGAGTATTTCGTCTTGAAAAGGAAGAGGAAAATGGTCCCTCTTTGTGGCTGCATTAAGAGGCTTGTAATCAACACAAACCCTCCACTTACCATTCTTCTTTGGTGTGACTACCACTGGAGAAACCCACTCTGAGTCTTCAACAGGATAGATAAAACCGGCTTCTAGCAATTTCGTCACCTCTTTGAGTAGGGCGTCTTGTTGAATTACTCCTAGCCGCCTGAGCTTCTGCACTACAGGTTTACTTCCCTCCTTGAGCTTAATGTGATGTTGAACTACTGTGATGCCAGTGATTTTATCATATTCATCAATGAACAATGTGGTAAAATTACTTAGCATCAAAATATAATCTTCACGCTCCTTCCCACACAACTCACTAGAGAGCATTTGATGTAGCTTACTTGCTTCTACCAGAGGTTGTATACCTGGTGTCTCCCCTTGGCTTGATGATGAGGCATCAGGTTGCTCCATCTTCTTAGGGTCCTTGAGAATGATCCCCATCACCTCAATGCTACTGTCACTTTCTTCACTCACTGTTGAGTCCTCCTCTGAAGTGGTTGAAGAGTCACCACTAGAAAACTCATCCTCGGAGGTTTCTAGATCCATGTCGCGTTGTTGACCTATCTTCATGTCGTAAAGTATTGGCCTTCCTTTTGCATCCTTCATCTGGATTATGCCGGTGTCCCAGTCCTGCTTAGCTCTCATAGCCATAAGCCAAGGCCTCCTTAGAATGATAGGATAGCCCTCCCCTTTGTGTGGCATGACAAAGATGTCCACATCTACCCCGGTGTTGAATGCCTTTATCCTAACTGCATCTATGACACCAACACATTGAACTTTTAAATTATTTGACATTTTGTCTCGGCATGGTGCCGGCCGACTCACCTCTAAACCCAAACGGTGCATCATTTTTTCACTCATGACACATATTTGTGCGCCACCATCGATGTAGATATTGGAGATGTGTTGCCCTTTTATGTAAGCATCCATCACTGGTAGTATGTCGTCTAGATTCCTCCCAGAGATAGCCCCAGCTATCTTTGGCTTTGGTCGCCTCGTGTTAACCATCTTTGTCCATTGTCTCCTCACCCTAGGTGCTAGGTGGAGTAACTAGGGCCAGGTGATTTTTGGGCCCTGCATAGAAACATCTTGAGCCAAATCATATGGTTTAGAACATTCACCCAAAGAGAAATCTACAATGTCAATTTTACGTCGTGACTTGGACGGCTTTTTGCTAGATTCCCCTTTAGTCTTCATCTTTTCTTCCTTTTGAGAAGACTCACCATGCCTAGCGCGTTTTACCCCAATGGCATCTACTCCTTTAACCTTGGTCTTATCCTCCTCCACTTTCTCCTTTCCTTTACCTTCAAGACTGATGACGCTTACTGTTTGATTGCCGACTGGTGGTGGGGGTAAGGGTGGAATGAGAGGTTGTGGTGGTGGTGGTGGTGGTTGTGGTTGAATCGGTGGTTGTAAGATTTGCACGGGTGGTGCTTGTCGTGGTGCTCTCGGTGGTGGTGGTCTTGCTCTCGGTGGTGAAACCTGGTTTTTCCTGGCTCCTCTGTTGAAATTTTGCCTCCTTGGGTGTGGACAATAGTACATGCCATGACCATCCTCCCCACAATTGTAGCAGTGGTATTCTTGGTTTTGCCTTTGTTGTCCTCTCCCTTGCTCTTGGTTGCGATTGTGTGCATGCCCTTGTTGTATCAAATGGACTGAGAGATTCTCAAGTTGATTGGTGATTCGGTTGAGCAGGTCTTGCTGATCTTCAATTGGTTCTTGTGGTTGAATCCTCTGGGCGACTGTTGTAGGTGGTGCTAGAGGTGGTCGGGTCCTAACGGCTTCCTCTTCATCGATATTCCTGGCTTGTAGGCGCAACTTCTTGTCTTTAAGGCGGGCCACTTCAACTGCTAGCTCATACGTAGCAGGAAACCTTCCCTTCACCTTCTCTTTAAGAGTTGGCCATAACCCAGCCACAAACTGATCCTCCTTTAGGAAATCAGGTGCCCCCTCATCCTCTCTTAGCGATGCAACCCATCGCCCCCATAAATCTACAAACTTTGACTCATATGATGCGTATTCCAGCATACTGCCCTGCTTCAACTCTGTCAACAATTGCCATAGTTTCTCTGATGTTGTGCCCTCTCCAAAACGCTTAACAAAGGCTGCCCTTAATAAGTCCCACCGTTCCTTGGTTTCTTGTGCCAAGGCATTGTACCATGATCTTGCCTCCACCTTCATTAGAAGTGGGAAGATGCGCAAGCGTGAAGCATCATCATCTCTCACAGAGATGACACATGCTATTTCCAAGTTGTCTAGAAAGTCTGCAGCATCCTCGCCCACCTTACCAGTAAAGGTTGGAAATGCTACACTTGCCATGATTACTGAGAGAGAGCTAGAAAGACACACTTCTTAACTTGCAAAATTTTTTTCTTCTTTACAAGGAGGCGTGTATACCCTATTATACTAGGACATAGATTAAAACTTCAAACGGTACATTGCCTTGTACCAAAGGTAAAACAAATGGCTGATCTGATGTCAGAACCTCAAGAAACCGCTCCCCACCCGGCATGGTGTCAATGACGTGCTGGTAGTGAATCTTCAAGTCCAATATTACCTTGATTGAGCGTACACGTGTTGGTATGTGTGATCTGTCTTGAGGTAGGTTGTACTGATTCATGTGAAGCTTAGAGGTGCTTAGTCACTGTCCAAGCTTGTAGGAGAGGGTGGTGTTCTTTCCTGAAACAAACTCAGTAGATCCCTAGTTTCTCTAGTGAGAGTGTGAGCCAATGCTTCTGTTATCTGTGCTGCAGCATCAGGTGCGACTTGAAAACTGACTATGATAATTACCTCGGTAACTTGAGTTACCCGATTCTCAAAGTAGAATAGTGTTGATTCTCTATTGTGCAGAGCTCCTTCCATTTTGTTGTTGTTGGTTGGTTGTAGGTTGCGGACATGGTTTCCACCTTCTCCTTCTTCTTCTTAACACTTGGCCTATGTATATCCACTGGGTTTGGCGTGTTGGTTGACTCTCCCACTTCAAATCGATTACCGTTACGCATGGCACTCGAGCTTCGATGGAGATGCGGAGTTCTTCTAGTTGTGCTTGGAGCTCTTCTTCTTCTGTCGTCCAGTTAGAAAATCCTTCATACTCATTCATCCATTCACAATAGTAAAGGGTTTTCAGTCTTGTAAACTGAAGGGTTTCAAGAGCCCTCCTCCGTGGGGGCACCAAATGAGAGGCGGAAGTGGAAAAAATAGACCCGGTGGCCTCTACACCAAGACTATGCACAATGGCCTCATCATGGGGAATACACAATAGGGGCACCACCTAGCAAGATATGCGGCTAGGACGCATACATATACACAATGAAGCATGCATGGAAAAAAATTTCAAGATCTACGCCCAAATGTGGAATGGGGTGGTCGGAGAATAAGGTGAGAGGAGTGGTGAGTGAGTGAGAATGGGCTCGCTACGCGTGCATGTAGTAAGGAAGATAACGAGGTCAGAGATACATGCAAGTATGCTCACTTCTCATACAAAAGGTGGCGAATCCGCACACCTTAAGATGGAAGTAGCAAGATGATAGGAATATGAGAGGGAGAGAGTGTGTGTGTGTGTGGTGGCGAATCCGCACACCTTAACATAAGCAGAAAAAAAAATGGCAAGGAACAAGCATATACCATACTCACAATGAGATGTATCCAAAGCGACACAAAGTATGGCACCAAGATGGAGTGTGTTGATTGCTTGCAAAAGATGAATACAATAGGTAGCGTATGGCAGAAAAATGAGAAGAGAACAAGATCGTAGGAGGCATAATGGAGAGATGGGAGTTGATGGCAAGGAATATCACGAGTGTGTCCACCCTTCTTCTTCTTGAAATTGTGCCTTCAACCCTTAATTACAAGTGGTGTGGAGGTGTGGTGCTCATCTTTTGTGCATGGTGATGGTGATGATGATGGTGTTGTGATTATGTGATTCGGGTTCATGCTACAAGCATGTAGCACAAGAGTGTGTATGGATAGGTGTGTGTGAGTGTGTATCTCCCCAAGTGAGCTCTCATGGCTTCCTTATATAGGGAAGGAGGGAAGGATTTAGCAATATTTCTATTTGAGGTGAGTGTCCCACTTTGGTGACTAGGAAAATGGGGTGCATGTGACTGTGGCTCCCATCTTGTCTCCTCATTATTTAAAATACCAGAGTCAATAGAGAGAGAAAAAGAGAGAATGTGGGTAGGATGTAGAGGATAGGAAATCATTTACAATAGTCTAGCTTTGGATAGACATAAGCTTATTAGGGAGAGAAGAGAGAGGTAAGAAAATTATAAGAGAGGTTGTCGAAGGTGGATATTTGTTGATGAGGATGGATCCTCCAAAAATGGTGATAGAATTACTCTAGACTAGCCAAGACCTCATTAAAAGAGCCTTGTCTCTTGTAATCATGCTTGAAGACTTGTAGAACCATAGCCATTCTAGAAGGAAGAAAAGTGGGGATGGCCTGTGTCACCATTACATGAGAAAACTGGGGTCCACTACAAAAATCATATCTCCGTGTTCATAACTCCAAAAATTCTGAAAAAAATTGAGCTAAAAGTTGAGATCACGAGCTACATCTTTCATGTTGAACGCTCCTTCAGATTCGGGGTTCTTCTTTACTTAAAAAATTCAGCCAAATAATGTATTATTTGTGGCTGCAAAAGTCTTTTGGTGGTCCCCTTTGAGTGGACTTCTCTCTTGCCTTCAAGTGTAAGCTCCTTCATGTGTATGAAAACATGACCTAGAGTGTTGAAAAGATTGGCAATCATCTAGATGGAGGTATTATTGAAATTTGAAAGTGGGGTTGAGGTTTGAAAATGAAAACTAGTGAATAAAATATTTGGTAGAGTGGAATAATATACATACATGAAAAAAAATATATTAGAAAATACTAAAATATGTATATTTAATATTTTTAAGGTCAAAAGAGGGATCAACAAAGAAAGCTTACTTATTATGCTACATCGTGATTGATTAGCATAAGTATTATTTATTTAATAAAGGCTAAAATGTTTGTGAAAAAGGAAGAAAAAAATCAAAAGTAACTTATATAATGGGAAATATTTTGATAAAAGGGCAAAAATATATGGGGGGGTTCCTATGCATGGAAAAGCTTTCCTCATAGGCATACTCTACAAGAGGTAAGTATCTACTTCGCTAACATACGTCTTGAGTAGATCGAGTATCCATAAGATGGGCTATCTCACTTTGGCCATCCGTTTGTGGGTGATAGGCCGAAGAGAAATTCAATCTTGTTCCTAGATTTTCAAAGAGACCTTTCCAAAAGTTACCGGTCATTCTAGGATCTCTATCTAACACGATGGATGTTAGTAATCAATGGTGTTTGAAAATATGAGATATGAAGAGAGTTGCCATTTGGTGTGCCTTAATAGTCTTTTTGACAGGAATAAAGTGTGCTTGTTTGCTAAACCTGTCGACTATTGTCCATATTCTCGTATTCCCATGGATAGACTTGGGTAATCCAAAGATGAAGTCCATGGATATACTCTCTCATGGTGAATTTGGTATAGGCAATGGCTGGAGTTATCGAGGTTGCTTCCCTCTATCATACTTGGTCTTTTGGCATACTACACATTTTGAAACATACTCTTGTATGTCCACTTCATGGTAGGCCAATAGAAATACGTCTCTACTCCTCGAAGAGTAGGTTGAATGCCTCTATGCCCCGCATAGGGAGGAGCATGGGATTCATATATAACTTTCTCACAAAGGGAATGGGTAACACATAGCCTATTGCCATGGAGAAGATAACCATCCTACAAGGTAAATGGTTCCTCTTTCTTCCCCAAAGCAAGGGCTGACATTATGTCTATAAAGTCAGGGTCAGTAGCATACTCATTTATCATAGAAGATAGATCATTATGGCTTACAAGCAACGTGAGCAATATGGAAATTAAATTGTGAAAGAAAATTTGCCCACCTCATTTGTTTGTCAAAAAGCTTGGTTTGCGTCATGAAATACTTGAGACTTTGGTGGTCGGTACATAGAATAAATGGAGTCCTCAATAAGTAGTGCTTACATGTGTCTAGGGCATGTAGAATAGCTAAAAGCTCTTTCTCATAAATGCCCAAGACTTGTTCATCGGTATTGAGCCTTCGGCTCTCATATGCTATGGCATGCCCTTCTTGAAACAAAACTGCTCCAAGGCAATCACCACAAGCATATCATATTGGACCTCAAATGGCTTTGAGAGATCCGGAAGCATGAGGACTGGTTGGGAGGTAAGCTTTTCTTTGAGCTTATGAAAAGAATTTTTCTCGTTAGCAGTCCATACATACTTAATGTCCTTCTTAGTTAAGTCATGTAGTGGACCTGCTATTTGAGAGAATTTTGCTATGAAGTGTCTATAGTATGTGCACATACCAATAAAGCTTCTTAGCTCATGTAGGTTCCTTGGATTAGGCCATGCTTTTATTACCTCCAACTTTGATGGATCCATACAGATACCATCTTGAGAGATAATATGACCTAGGTATTGAATCTCTTGAAGGAAAAATTCGCTTTCTTTTGGTTGAGAAAAAGCTTATTCTCCCTCAATGCTTGAAAAATCACATGGAAATGTTGCTTATGTTTCTCAAAAGACTTGGAGTAGGTGATGATATCATCAAAGAACATTCCAGTGAATTTGCGGTAAGGTCTAAAATATTTCTCCATTAGACGATTGAACGTAGCTGGTGCATTAGTCAAGCCAAAAGGCATGACTAGATATTCATAAGACCAAATGTTGTGCGAAACGCGGTCTTTAGGATATCTTCATCCACTATCCTTATTTGATGATAGCCATGTTTAAGGTCAATCCTATTGAAGTAGGTGACCCTTGTAGCTTATCAAATAGATCTTCTACTCGAGGCATGGGAAATCTGTTTTTGATAGTGATATGGTTTAGTGCTCAATAGCCCTCACGGTATGTACCATCTTTCTTTTGCACTAAAAGTAATGGAGAAAAAAAGGGAGAGGAGCTAGGCCTCACCATCCCTTTGTCTACCAATTCTTGTACTTGCCTCATGATCTCCGCTTGTTGAGCTTGTGAGACTTGATAAGGAGGCTTGTTAGACAATGAGCTTCCTAGAAGGAGCTCAATGTGATGGTCATCATCCCCTCGGTTTGGAGGTAAGTCCATAGGGATATCATCGATGAACACATCTTGGAATCCCTTTAGAAAATTAGAGAAGTCTAACTCTTCTTGATTCCTACCATTTACATTTGATGAAACATTAGGATCTTTTAGAGACTCTTTGACAAAAATCATGTACGCAGAAACTGAGCTCTTCATTGATTTATCAAAAGCAAGAGGATTTACAATTGGAATAGTGCAACCACACTCACTAGCATCTATATACATGTTCTTTTCCTTGTATGTGAAGTAGATTCTCCTTTCAAGAAATATTGGTAGCCATGTGATCAAACCATGGCGTCCCAAGGATAGCATCCTCATGTTGGAGAGGAGAGATGAAAAAGTCTTCCTTGCCGACATAGCTTTGGACATGAAGCCTCAACTTCCCAATCAAGGGAGTAACAGAGGCTTGTTGTCCCTTGAAAGCTCCCTATCTCCCATCTCAAAAGCTTGAATGCCCAGCTTGGTGGCCAACTCTGTTGATATGAAGTTGTGAGTAGAGCCAGGGTCAAACAAGATGAAGGCATCATGATCTCTTACCTTTCCCCAAGCATAGGAAAGTGATGATCCTTTGCAATGAACATCCTCTTTTGGAGCTTCGATGGTGGAAGCCCTAGAGTCTCATTGCGAGCATTCTTCTTGGGGCAAGAACAATAGCCATGTCCTTGCTCCCCACACTTGAAACACTTATGGTCCTTGCAAAGAGCTTCAAACTCTTCAGGAGAGAGTTTTTTTTTGCCTTTGTAAACTCCCTTCTCCTTGGACCGATTATTGTTGTTGTTTTTGGAAGTTCCTTGGGAAGAACTTTTAGCATTGGTTTTTCCCTTTGCATCATTTTGACATTCCATCTAGAGATGGAAATTGATGCGTGAAGCAACCATGGTGTGATGGATTACTTGGTGATAGAACCAGGCCGTTGAGAGTTGATGTATTCGGCTATCTCTTCAGGTAATCCAGCACAGAATTGCTGCTTTTTCTTGGCAAAGTCTATCTTTTGAAAGACAACGGCCTTGAGATATAAAATTGTCTACATACTTGTGGATAGACTCATGAGAGAGAAGCTTCAAGCTGCACCATTCGGTACGCACTTTGTCCTTTGCATCGCTTGCAAGGATTTTATTTATGATGGAAACTCGTAGAGTTTTCCATGTTTTTGGGGCATCTCTGTTGTCACGAAGGCTAGACCACCATTGACAAGCTAGTTTTTGGAAGTGCATAGCTACATGGCATAGCTTGGAGGACTCTATAAGGCCTTAGTCTCCAAAGGCTGCATCAAATTGTTGGATGAAGGCCAACACTTTGTTGGTAGCACCAAAGGTGCCATCATAGGTGAGAAAAGAGACACTCTTTCCTCCCTCCTTAAACTTCTTTAGCTTTTGTGACCATCACCATGCAAGGTATGATTTGCGATGTCCTCCCCTCCTGTATTCTCGAGGAGAATAGTCATAGCTTTCGTCGGAAGAGGAGGAAGGTGAAGAAGAAGGAGAAGAGGGTGAACTCTTTCTAGCCCTTTTCTTCCTTTGTTTCCTCTCTTACCTTTCGGAATGACGAGGAGAAGGACTGTATGTTGATCTTTTCCTCTTGGGAGGAGTGGGCGATCGTCTAGACCGCCATCTTCATGGAGCCACCTCTTCAGAGGAACTTAAAGTTTCATTGCTTTCTTACTCCTTGGATTCCTCGTCTCGTATGGGAGAGAGTCTTCTTTTGGGGTTCTCTTCAAGAGGCCTCCTAAGCTCTCTCTCCTCTTGGAGAGGAAGGGAAATCCCCGCGAAGTTGTTGTGTAACTTCGGCTTGCAAAGCAGAGTTGCCCATAGCTTGCTGCAACCTAGTAACGAGATAATTGACAAACATGGGGGCATCATCATTAGCACCTTCACGTGCAAAATCAAAGATATCAATGTTCATTCTACTCTCTTGCTTATTGTCAGCCATGTTAACAAAATTTGTGTACGTACTCAGTGTATGATTTGGCAATTCAAAACCTTAGTTGCCACTCTTATTAGCCTTTGAAAATCGGCTCTTAAGTATCTACACCCATGGCTCAAAGTGGTTAATTATAGAGAGTGTGGAGTAGGTCTAACATAGCAAAGTTCCCAAGGGATAGCTCCTTTCGGACTTCTTATGGCTCAATAAGGGTAAAGCCATAGGAAAGTCTAAAAAGGCTCCATTATTAAGTCCAAAGCTCGTGAGGTATGCACCATATCCCACATAGTGGGCTCAACAAAACCGATAATAGATCCCAATTCCACTTACCCTAATATAATTAACAAAATCAACCATTTATAGGCTACTTAAGGACCTCTCTTTTAAGCAAGAAAAGAGAAACCAATAGCTCTAATACCAATGTAATGGAAATGGCCTATGAACTTTGAGAATAGTGGAAATAGGAGAATTACAGAAATCATTTTTGTGAGACTACTTTGAGAACATAGAGTGTGAACTTATTTAGCAAATTAAACATAATACTTAATTAACTTGGCAGGATCATAATCTTGCAAGAAAGAGAGTTTAGAGAACTTGACAACAGTTGAGGACCGGATTTATGTGGAGCCGATCCCCCTCCAATAGGCTTTTGTATTATAGATTCTCCCATCAAGAGAGACTTGGTACAATACAATCTTTGTGTTCCTTGTGACCTAGGTGATGCAATGAAGATGGAAAGCTCATGCGTCATGAGCATAACATAAACTTTGAGGAAAGCATTAACTATCCCAAGCCTCAGTCCCAAGACCTCAAACACCTTCGAAGGTGGAGAGAGCTAGCAGGGAATGAGGGCAGGGAAGACGAAGAAGAAACATTTCATAGGAGAAAGAATTAGTTCCTCACTTATCATCACTCTTCTTGATAGCATACATAATAGCATAGTAATGAAGATGGAGAAGATGGAAAGCTTAAGCATTGAAGCATGGATCTTGGTTGGATTTGCATTCCATAGCCAAGAGTGTTGGTGTAGGCTCTCAACCTCTCTACTTGCTTGGAGAAGGAGAGGGAGCTATTGCACTTTGCACTTCACACAATGAGAGTGTGTGCTGGGAGTATACCCCCTAAGCAAGCCCCTAGATTCCTTGGTCAACCCCCCTCCCCCCCCCCCCCCCCCCCCCCCCTTGTGTTGATGCTTGAAGCTCATTGGACCCCTCCACGCCAATCACAAGCAGGAGGTAAATCAAGTAACAAGGGTAGCCTTGGGACAAGTGTCCCCTTTGAGAGAGAGGACTTGATAAATTTAAAAATAATTAATTAAATCTTCTAATTTATCATTGGACCCCTTGGGTGGCCAACCAATAGGCTTCAGGCACACCATGAGGACAACATGAGGAGGAACTTGACATGTGTCCCTTTTGCTTTCTTTGTACCAAGCATGCCTTGTGTGAGTGTGTGTGTGTGTGTTCTCTCTCATCCCCCCTCTTGTAGGGCTCGTTCCTTCCTTGTAGGGATTAGCTTTGACTTTTGTGCCACCTCGAGCCCCTCAACCTTGGGCCTAGTTCTCACCACAAGCTTGGCCCTTAAGCCCTTCAAGCTTGGGCTAGGTTCTCACCTCAAGTACAACCCTAGCATCTCAAGTATGACAAGCACCTCAAGCATCTCAATCATTAAGAACCTCAAGCATCTCAGTCATCAGGCACCTCAAGCACGTTAGTCATCAAGCACGACAAGCACCTCAAGCACCTTAAGCTTGGGCTGGGTTCCCACCTCAAGCTCAACTGTAGCTTACCTAAGGTCAAAGGAATTTTACATTAATTATTGGAGGTATTCAATGAAGATAACCCTAAGGTCTTATGCTCCATTGGTTAGCCTTGCTCTTTGATAAACCATCTCTCATTTGGGCCCCTTTACCATTGGCCCCGTGTTGAGATAGATCTATAAGAACATGTCTATATCTTAACCCTTGCCCATCTATTCTCCCACATTAAATGATCAGTTTAATATGAGAAAATCGATTTGGTTTGTTAGATATAAGGTTTTATGATAGAGCTAGCAAGGAATGAGGTTAGGGAAGAGGAAGAAGAAACATTCATAGGAGAAAGAAATAGTTCCTCACTTATCATCACTTTTCTTGCTAGCATACATAATAGCATAGTAATGAAGATGGATAAGATGGAAAGCTTAAGCATTGAAACATGGCTCTTGGTTGGATTTGCATTCCATAGCAAAGAGTGTTGGTGTAGGATCTCAACCTCTCTACTTGCTTGCGGAAGGAGAGGGAGCTCTGGCACTTTGCACTTCACACAATGAGAGTGTGTGTGAGTGTGTACCCCCCAATCTAGCCCCCTTCTTGCTTTGGTCGACCCCCTCTTCTAGCACTATCTTACACATGATTGGATCTCCTAAAACTTGACCAATCCCAAGCTTAGTGCATATCAAGAAACAAGGGTAGCCTTGGGACAAGTGTCCCCCTTTCCCCTTTGAGAGAGAGGACTTGATAAATGCATAGACAATTAATTTTAACTAAATTATCATTGGACCCCTTGGGAGGCCAACCAATAGGCTTTAGGCACACCGGGAGGGAAACATGAAGAGGAGATTGACAAGTGTCCATGCTTCTTTCTTTGTACCAAGTATGCCTTGTGTGAGGGTGTATGTGTTATCTCTCTAGCCCCTACAATGAGGGCTCGCCTCCCCTTGTGTAGGGATATGCATTGTGTTTTGAGTACCTTACCCCCTCAATCACCTTAGCCATGGAGTACCTTAGCACCTTAGTCATTAAGCACCTCAAGCGCCTCAAGCACCTTAGTCAGCAAGCACGACAAGCAAAACCCTAGCTTACCTAAGGTCAAAGGACTTTTAACACTGACCTTTGGAGGTCTTTAATGAAGTTAACCCTAAGGTATTTAAGATCCATTAGCTAGCCTCATTCTTTGACAAACCATCTCTCATTTGACCCCTATATCATTGGCCCCGTGTTGAGATAGATCTGTAAGCACATATCTATATTCTAACCCTTGTTCCTATTTATTCTCCCACATTAAATGATTAGTGTTATATGATAAAATAATTTGGGTTGGTTAGATATTAGATTTTATGACAACCAACTCCCCTGGTAAGAACCTTCACTCTTGTCGGCATAGAAAACCTTCATCCTACGCGGCCATTGAGGGCTCCATATGTTCTTCACGATCGTCTCCCATCTTGACCCTGGCCATTTTTTGCCGCACTGATTCTTAATTGGGGAGAACCAATCCTTAGAAGCCATAAGGATGAGGTACACAACCTTAGTTTCCGGTTTTTGGAAATGTGTCTCCCCAGGCCACAGCCAAGCTTCCACTCAAACTTGGATTCACAATTTAGCAGATACCACCCGCTAAGCCATTCTAGGTCTCTATTGATCAGTAGTCTCTCTGACTCACTAAGGTTAAATTGGGAGGCTAGTTGATATGTTCCTTTCCAAAAGCTTATGTTGTAGTCCCAAAGTTGGCCTATTCGTCTAATATCCTTGTTATTAACCTTCCTGGCAACTTCCCTCCAAAAGGGGGTCAAAAGGATGCCTCCAGTCTTGGAGAGCCAAGGAGACCAGTGAGTTATAGAATTGTGGAAGTACCTTGACAACTCTCACCATTCCAAGGACTCCATTTCTCTGTTGCATTTTTTAGTGAGCTCGCCTATCGTACCCCCAAGTTTTAGAATGGCCCATTGAGGGGTGAACAACTTGTCTGCACCTCGAGCCCTTTCCGTTGGCCACCTTGTGAGCATGCTTTGGAGTTGTCCATAATATCCTTAACCATAAGATCCCAAGAGTGGCCTTGCTCTGCAAGTGCTATCACAAACTTAGCACATTGGGCCTCTGCGTGAGTGCTAGGGTTAAGAATCCTGAGCCTACCTTGCTTCAAAGGTCTTGCAATTGTCTCCCATTTGACCCACTGCCAGGGCGTTGCATCCTTAGTATTGTTCTTCTATAGAAATCTCTTGATTGGTTTCAAGAACTCTTTCCAATTACATTTGGCTAGCTTAAGCAACGGACCATTGAAGTCTATATAGGGGAGCATAAAGGAATTGATAACCTTCACCTTGCTCAAAAATGGGAGAAGCACATACTCTCGCCTTCGCATTGTAATCCTTACTTTCTCCATAACCCATGAGAACCTTTCCTTGTGGGTAACATCCACCCTTAGAGGGGCTGCCACGTGTCTAAACGTATTCCCTTTTGACACTATCTCCCCAGTCCATATAAATGGATCGAACGAGTCATCCTCGAAGAGAGAGCTCAATCTTGATTTTTCAATACTACACTTCGACCCTGATGCCACGAAAAACATTTGCATAATTTCTAGAGTCTTCGTGATAACCTCAGGGCAAGCCTTGAGGAAAAGCAGGGAGTCATCTGCAAAAAGCTTAGCCAAAAGTTGGTCATTGTTAAGCAGACCCAATCCTTGAATCTCCCCTTCAGTAGCACTGTCTTCAACCAATGTAACCAAAGGGTGAGATCCAATGGTGAACATTATGGGGGCAAGTGGGCATCCCTGTTTTATCGATCTTTTGACCTCAAAAGCACCCAATTCTCTCATTGAAAAGGAGCTCCGATTGACTACGAGCACCAAGGGTTCTGACTAGACGACACATCCGTGGCCCAAAGCCTAATGACTTCATTATCTTCAATGAACAACCATGTTATCTTGTCATAGGTGAAGGAGTACGAGTGGAAGTGCGACGCGAGAGAGAGTGCGAGAAGAAGAGAACGACGATATGGTGAACTCGCTCTACTGTAATGTGTAGAGCATAGTGAGTTCTTATTAGGTTTTTACAAAAGAATATGTGTACATACCTGGCGGCCTGCCCACTTACTTGGGCGACCACATTGGGCTTTATACCCCAACAACCTCCCACTTAAAGTCCAATGTGGTACTTTAAGTGTGAGAGAAGCTACTATACAAGCTAATATACAAGAGATGTAGAGAAGTGATGTACTACCCTACACCTAACTGCTTGCGAAAATGCGCAAAGCTCTCTGAGGGAAGTCCTTTTGTAAGTAGATCAGCAGGATTTTCTGTGGTGTGAACTTTGACAAGATGAATTTTCTTATCCTCGAGCATTTCCCTGATGAAATGATACTTCACATCCACATGCTTTGTCTTTGAGTGATAAACTGGATTGCGAGCCAATTGTATAGCACTCTAACTATCACAATATAACACAGGCATCTCTTCTTTGATTCCCTAATCTGTTATTAGTTGATTAAGCCAAATTGATTCTTTGCATGCCTCTGATGCTGCAACATATTCAGCCTCTGTAGTAGACTGAGTAACACAATCTTGTAATCTAGAACGCCATGATACTGCTCCACCAGCCAATGTAAAGACATACCCTGACGTAGACCTTCGGTTGTCTAAGTCACCTGCATAATCTGAGTCTATAAAACCCTTTACACTTAGCTCCTGACTCCCATAGCATATACGCATACTCTTTGTAGCTTTCAGGTATCTCAATATTCCTTTCACTGCCTCCCAATGTTTCTTGCTTGGGGGTGACATGTATCGACTTACTACTCCCACTGCAAATGCAATGTCTGGGCGAGTAGCAATCATTCATACATCAAACTACCCACTGCAGACGCATATGGAATCTTATCCATTTCAGCATGTTCTTCCTCAGACACAGGACAATCTTGTCTGCTAAGTTTCACATATGGTGGCAATGGAACACTCAATGCCTTTCCCTTCTCCATATTGAAACGTTGCAAAACCTTGTCAATATACTCTGTTTGAGATAACCAAATCAACTTCTTTGATCTGTCTCTCTCAATGCGCATACCAAGTATATGACTTGCCTCACCCATGTCTTTCATGTCAAACGATTTTTCCATCTTTGACTTCAAAGCTGAAATTTCTTCCAAGTGCTTGCCAGCAATCAACATGTCATCCACATACAAAATAAGGATCATCCAACTGCCATCCTTAGCCTTCTTTGTATATAGACAGTGATCGAACTCACTACGTTTGTAGCCTTGAGAAAGCATAAACTTATGGAATTTATGGTACCATGCCCTCGATGATTGTTTTAAGCCATAAAGACTCTTTAACAACTGGCATACCAAATCTTCCTTGCCTTTCTCAACAAACCCTTCTGGCTGCTGCATGTAAATTTCCACATCTAAATCATCATGTAAAGTCCTCCAGACTTTACTCCATGTGCTACTGTCATAGAACCCTTGGATATCTTCCACATGTTCTGTCCAAAAGTGGTGACGTAGCCAGCATCATCAAGTAAACCTGTGCTGATCAAGCTCTTTGTAATTGCGGGAACATGTCTCACATTTTTCAGCGTCCGTGAAAGAAGAGTCATTTTGAAACTTCAATTGAACATCTCCAACACCTAAGATCTCACATGTCTACCCATTGCCTAGCCGAACATGATCTTTAGTGGTCACATAAGAGGTAAACCACTCCTTGTTTGGAGACACATGAAGTGATGCCCCTGAGTCTATAATCCAGTCACTCACTGCATGTCCATCAGATGCTGTGAGAAGAGATGAGTCCATTGTATTCTTCAAGAAGTAGATGTCTCCCTGTCATCCTCTGCAACAGTGTTCGTCACATTTATTTCTTGAATTTTCACTGAGGACTTTTTCTTCTCACCATGGTCTTCAGATTTCTCTTTGCCTTTTTCTACTTTCCATTCTCTGCAGTCTCTTTTCATGTGACACGTCTTGCCACAATGGTAGCATTCTATGTCACTCTTGCCTTTAGAATTGCGAGACTTGCTACGAGACTGATTCCTCTTTCCACCTTTGTACTTTTCTTTGGTCCTTCCCCTGACAACTAAGGCTGTTCCTTTGCCTTTTTCCATTGTCTTTCTATTGGTTTCTTCAGTAAGCAGACTGCCTTCTACACTTGCTATGGTCAAACCATCTGGAGGTGCAGAATTACTCAAAGCTGTGCGAAAAGTGTCCCAACTTTCCGGCAATGTGATCAACAGGAACATAGCTCTAACAGGTTCATCAAACTTGACACCTTGAGCTGACAACTGACTGTAGATGGTGTTGAATTCATTCAGATGATTGGACATAGGTGTCCCTTCTTTCATCTTCAAGTCAACAAGCTTCTTAAACCAGTATACCTGTGAAGCTGCACTCTGCTTCTCATAAAGATCACTCAGCTTTGTCCATGCTTCATAAGCCGACATCTCGTCTGCTACATTGAAGTAAACGCTTTCTGCCAAAGTCAGCATAATGGTAGAAAGTGCCAATTCATCCATTTCGCTCCATTCATCTTCGTCCATATCTTGTGGTTTTATCCCCTTGAGCTTTATAGGTTTTATCTGCTTCTTTTGTACCAACACGTGCCAAATCTGCTTCTTCGACAATGGGAAATTGGTTCCATCCAGCTTCTTGATATTGTAAAGAGCAGTGTCCTGTGATCCAGCCATAGCTACGCTTCACAGTAGTTTACTTTCCTGGGAAAAATTCGGCAGAGTTTCCCCTGTAAACTGACCTCTGAACCAATATCAACCTGTCAAATGAACCAAGAAAGCTTCAGATTCTGCAGAAATTTGGGCAGAGTCTCCTTTGTAAGATGGCTCTAGTGTACTAAAAAACAGACCAAAAAACAGCTCAAAAAACACTGTCTCTCTAACACTGTAAGCTACGGGTAAACGTGTCCTGCACCTGTACTGTCTCTCACTGTCTTGTAAGCATAGACTACGACAATGCCTCAACGGAAGGAAAGCAAAGATGCAATCCCAACTATCTAACTCACAGTCAATACATCCTAGCTGCCTATCTAAGGGTGCTCGAGGGATTGCTCCAAGACTTGTATCACCGAAAGGATCTCAACATTCGAGAATCCCCCAGCTCAATAAAACCTCACTCGACCCTCAACAAAGGCTGTAGTAAATCTGACAATACATAGACTTCCCACAAAGTCATACATCCACAAATTTCCCATTATATGCTGTAACCGCTGCGGCGGTTGTTTGCTGCGTGACTCACAGCCAGTAAACCCTCAACAGACATACATCATCTCTGACAATACATCCCATGCGGAAGTACCTGCAATGTCAGGATGAAATCTAGAATTCCAAGCAGCAAACACAAGCTCCCTGATGAACTAGTGGATGTCGCCTAAAGTCTGTGTGTAGATGCGCCCGTGTCGTATGTGACACGGCTCCAAGAACTGTGAGCCGTACTTCGATGTGTAGACAACCACAAATCAACACTCTGGGAGTGCCGATATCCTCAACACTTGCAGTCGTAGGCCGAAACCCCAAATTTGTAGAGTCGGATCTGCACCCGCCAAGACCACATAGTCGAAAATGGCCTGTGCAGAGCTTTGTCGAAGCCGAACGGTGGCAATCTGATCTTGCTCCAATCTGAGCAGGTGACTCTGGCTACCTGCAAATGCTGCCCCGAGCCTCGATCTGAGCTCTGATACCAGTTGAAGGAGTACGAGCGGAAGTGCGACGTGAGAGAGAGTGCGAGAAGAAGAGCACGACGATATGGTGAACTTGCTCTACTGTAATGTGTAGAGCATAGTGAGTTCTTATTAGGTTTTTACAAAAGAATATGTGTACACACCTGGCGGCCTGCCCACTTACCTGGGCGACCACATTGGGCTTTATACCCCAACAATAGGCTTTATCAAAATCCTATTGTAGCAGGATGCAGTCTTGCTTAGTGAAAGCGGCATATTCAATGAATACCATTGCTACCAAAATGTTATCATAGATTGACCTTTCCTTGATGAATTCATGTTGATGGGGAGTGAGGACTTTGTCGACGAGGGGGAGAGCCTCATGGCTGCAATTTTGGCAATAATTTTATAGGCTATTGACATCATCGTTATGGGGCACCAATGCTTTAGTTGGGAGCATCAGACTTGTTTGGGGATAGGCTTGATGAGGCCTCTTTTAATGCTTAAGGCCATGACTCCTCTCTTTACCCAAAGCTTGTAGAGCAAAGGACTCAGTAATGAAGCCTTCTCTAGGAGGTTGGCTTCCGAGAGGGATATCATTATTTTGACGCTCCTAAGGAGAGAATATTTGGCATCGTCCCAAGTTGCATTTGTAATTTTTCTCTTTTAAGTTGTTTTGAGCTGCCTCGCTTGGTGTTGCTACATTGCACACCATCGCTAGCCTCACTCCCCACCCCTCTCTGGCGCTTGCTGCCCCCCCCCCGGACCCCACGACTTGTCCACCAACATACTCCCACTGCCTTAGCTTTCTCTTGCCTCCTTGCCTCCCCCCTCCCATCCCTCACTGCTGTTGCCCCTGTTCTTTCCTAGACCGCTGACCTATCCCTGCAAGCCCCCCCCCCCCCCCCCCCCCCCCCCCCCCCCCCTCTCTTTTCGGTAGCGTTGCCCTGTCGTGCACATGCACTGCCTCTCCATCTCGCCTTCGCTCCACACTCTCACTCCCCGTACTTGCCACATTCCTCCCCTTTGGTTGTGGGCCGTTTGCAGCCTATCAACAAAGGATTTGACACATTCGTCCCCTCTTTGATAGTAGTGGACACAAAATGTCGGCCCTTGCTCCACCACAAAGGGACTCCTCAGAAGCCCCCTCGCTCGACCCCGCAGAGCTGACCCTTTGACTTGGTCTTTCGCCAGAAGAGCAAGCAAGCTTAATGGCCAAGGTGGAATGCTTGCAAGACACTTTGATTATCTACAAGATTATTGGCACTTGACCTAATCAAGGCGAGGTTTGGGATTTACTTCAAACCCGACTCCTCTCCGATGTGGGCAAGATTACCGTCTAGATCCTCTCGAGAGGGTATTATCAGATAGAGTTCGAGTCTCCAGAGATGACAGACAAGGTGATATCATGAGCCCACTTGGTATCCCATCAGCTCAATCTTACTTCAGACGATGGCATCATGGTTTCGACCCTACTACAAATGTGCTTGAGGAGGAGGCCGACTTGCCTATTTTGGTATGCTTCCTAGGCCTAAGGCAAGAGTACCTCCCTCTACTTCCTAGGATTGGTTCCATGTTTGGGACAGTTCTGGAGTCATCGTGCACTGCAATTTCAATTGTGGTCAAGGCGGAAGGTTTACCTACTGTGCGAGTTCTTGTTTGAGACACACACTCCCTCCCGAAGGTGATATTGTTGCCTCGAGTGAGTGGCGATTGGATCAGACAGAGTGTGGAGTATTTGGGTCTCCCAAACCAGTGCTTCATTGGCAAGTAGATGGGCCACTTATTAAAGGCATGTCGTCGTAGGAGATCTCAACCCACGGCACATGTGCAGCTTCCCAAGGCTGAGCATGCCCAGAAGGCAAGTACCTAGGACACAGTGGCTGGTACCTCAATAGAGGCTAGAGATGAGAAAGTTGAGGGTTGGCAGCAGGTGCCCGATCGTCATCAATAGGAACGGGCTCGCTACACTGTCCCCCCTGGTGGTCGACCTCCTGCATCTCAACAGCATTGGGTTCCGACAGGTAACCATTTTGACCCCCTCCAATAGGAGCCCCCTAAGGAGGCCCCCTCCACCTCAGCTCCACCGCCTCTACCTCCCCCCCTCCACCTCCTCCCGATCCTCCACCCTCATCTTCACCCCCACCTCTCGCTTCTCCTCTCTCCTTTGTGGGGCTCTCAGCCTCATCACCCGACCCATCCTACACTCCTCCTTAGACGCAGGGGACTGGACACACATCCTCAGTGAGACGATCTCTTTGTACTACGAGTCACATGACTCGGGAGGGACAGCCCCATTGAGGACGCCACTTCTAGTCTAGACCTCTCCTTTTGCAGCAGTCCCTCGGGGCTTGACTAGCTGTGAAATTCGTAGATGGTGGGACTTCTTTGATTACAGCTTCACACGCTTCCTAGGTGACTCTTTTCTCGGCTTGGAGGATGCTTTCTTATTTGAGTCCACGTCCTCTTTCTACCAGCCTGATGCACTAAGTCTCTAGATACAGTGATAGGTTTCTCCTTTTCACTGTGCAACAAGGATCATACAGAGTGGACCCTGCACAGTTCTTGACGAGCTCCAGGTCCAAGCCATTGAGTTTTGACACCACACAAGAGACCCCGGGGGTGACAAATTTGGTAAAGACACTTTGGGCTTTAGCCAAGTTTAGTGTGATGCCGTTGGATGTAGCAGGTTGCAGGCACATTGTGGTATTTTTTGCTGACACTGAGAGCCCCCCTTGCTTTATATTTGTACATGAAGATTCTTGGACAAAGGATGTAGCCCTACGGGCTGCACGTTCGGCTTGCGCATGGGTGGGACAATCCCTTTATATGAATTTGTATAGAGGTCATTCGGATGCGGATTACTTCCCATCCAAACCAGCCTCAAAGATAGCGAGGTTGGCTACTGCTGCATTAACTATTTTTTCTCACCGGCTCCATGAGAATCGTCTCATGGAATGTGCAGGGATTAGGAGGGCCCCAACTTCAACATCATAGGGATCGGTTGCATCAAGAGCTTCAACGATGCCTTGTGGGTGGTGTTATTGGTATTCTTATGCTATAGAGAATCATCTTTGTGAGAGTCGCATTAGTTAGGCGATGTGGGCAAATTTTGTGTGGTGGCTATGAGACATTTTGGTCAATTGCATTTGGACCTGGAGGTATCTAGGGAGGGGTATGTATAACTATTGCGGATTCTTGGCAGTAGGCCATTGTGGGTAGAGATATTATTGTGCCAGACAGAGCTTAATGAATTACTATGCAGGTTCAAGGTTGCCTCATGGGTTTCCTGAACATATATGCACCCAATGCGGCAAGTTCACGAGCATATTTTTGGCCTCATGTTGTTGAGTCTTTGCCGCAGGCAAAGTAGTAGTGTGTTGGGGGAGACTTCAATATGTTGGAGGACCCCTCTGACAGGATTGGAGGAGGCCATGCTATGGTGCAGAAGGTTGAGTTGGAATCTTGGGAGCGGCTATGTATGACTTTGAGGGTTTGTAATGTTTGGCAACACTTAGGCTTTGTGAGACCCCCAGACAGCGTGTCTTTCTCTCACTTTGACTACAAGGTAGGAGGAGTGACTCTATCTTTGATAGATTGCTTCTACGCCAGTGAGCACATTTGTGACATGGGGGGATTCGTTTGCATCCTGGCAGGGACTACTTTTTTCGACAATGCACCAGTGATTCTCTCTATGAAAGACAGACAAAGGGGGGGTGCGATTGTACACATCCCCGAGAGGATCTTGATGAATTTAGATCTTAGAGAGCGGATGGAGGCACTTTTCAATGACACCCCTACTGGTAGAGTGGCCTGTGGACTGGGTTGGAAGTGCTCCTATGCTTGATTGGTCACCAGTTGAGGATTTTAGATGGATTCCCCCATGGATTATAGTTTTTTACTTGGGTTGTCAAGTTGGTCTGGACTTGTATCCTAAGCAACAGACTGCTCTCCTCCTCCTGTCAATCAGGAGGAAGTTGCTGAATTAGAGTTTGGCATGTCTCTCTTTAGCGGATAGAGTTCTAGTGGCCAACTAGGTGATGTTGGCTACTATGTGGTACGTCACGTCTTGTTGGATCTTCTTGAGCTCTTGTATCAGCCAGCTAGAGAGGCTAATCACAAATTTTCTTTGGAGGCGCAACACGCAGTTGGCCCGTGCCAAAGTAGCCTGACAGTTCATCACCCTACCGTGTTCTCACAGGGGGGAGTGGAGATCATAAACCCATCACAACAGAGCAGAGCCCTTCTTGGAAACTTTGTTGTCAGAAACCTGCTTTTCGTGAGAAGGAAAGTCATGAGACGAGAACACACCTCATACTTGTGTGCATGCCCCTCTAGACCGAGGGTTCTCTCTCTCTCTCTCTCTCTCTCTCTCTATATATATATATAAATAAATAAATAAATAAATAAATAAATAAATAAAAATAAAATAAAAAATATATATAGATGTTAACCCTCACGCACATTCCTATCACCTACAACAGACGTCGTATTATTTATTTAGTAGAGTCAAGTACCGGGTTGTTGGTCCAATAGGAAAAGGGTAAGAGTGATCGCCGATGAGAGGCGCACTCTAAAACTGGAATGTATAACGTTTGGGTAAGATTGGCTAAGTGTGGGCGCCCAAGTGTGAATGGGTGAGCTCATAAAAGTCAACTAAACCTAAAATTCACTCATTCTCTCATTTGTGCAATAGAAGAGTGCTCTTGCTCCATCTCCATCTTCTTCTTCATCTCCTTGTGTGTGTGTATGCGAGAGAGAGAGAGAGAGAGAGAGAGAGAGAGAGAGAGAGAGAGAGAGAGTGCGATCGAGCATTGCAGCGACACGACGGCGGTGAAGCTGTTGAGCGCGGCATAGCGGCGTCTCCCTCTTCTTCGCGGCTAGGAATCCTCCGCGACAGGAAGTGTAGAGTGGTGAGTGACACACCAACGCCATCTTTGAGCTTACTAGTTTAGGCTTGTTGTGTGCTTGGAGCCATTTGTGGCTTGCAAATGGTGTATCGGCAAGTTTCTTGCATTGACATGTGCGACATACGCGCACATTTTTGGCGCCGCTTCCGGGGAATGCCATACACTAAGCTTGAATGGCACTCTGTGCTTCTTTTGTGGTGCAATTTCAATTGTAGGAAAGGTAAGGAAGGAGGGTGTGTGTGTTGAGAAGAAGGATTTTGTGTTATACTGTGTATTTTTTTTGCTAATGGATTTTTCAAAGGTACTGTGTTTATTCTATGTGTATTAAGGTTGTTAGTTTTCTTTGTTAATGGAGTTTTCAAAGGTACTGTGTTTATTCTTTGTGTATTCAGGTTGTTAGTTTTCTGTGTAATGTAATGTACAGTAAGTAGGAAGTAGATATGTGAGAGCTAATAGAGTGTGTTAGTGTGTAACAGTAGGTGTATTAGTTAGAAGTAGGTAGATAGAGTGTGTGTGTGCTCTCGCGCAGGCCGCAGCGACCTTATCCTTTAAAAAATAAAAAAAATAATAAAAATTTAAAGGTAGGACCGGGATCGGGAATATCTCCCAGACCCAATGCCAAGCTCACGCTCAGGCCAAGGCCTCAGTCGCCTTCTAAAATTACAAATTTTAGGTTCACACGTAGCTAAAAATTGATTTTTTGAGGACCAACAGAACTTTAGATGCCCGAAAATTGTGTTGTAAAGCACACAGCGACCCTCTAAGTGATACGCTCGTTTCAAGCTATCACACACTTTAATAAAAAAAACATTAAAGAACATTAAAAGCGTAAAAAACACAAGTGAAAACGGACGCTTAAAAAAGGTAAGCGGTTAACCTTCGAGGTTATTTGCCGATGCTTGTAGGGTGCCAAAGGCACATGCATCTGCGCTCTGGTTGTGTGCTAGAGACGGAGCAACTAGAGAGAATTTCGACTTACGCGAGTTCTCAATATCCACCTACTTTAGGTTCCGGGCCCTCGGCGGGGACCCAAGGTAGTACAAACCAAGACCGAACATAGCGGCTAGTGACTCTTCCTCTGACTACGACGTCATGGAGGGTTTCCAAATGCCTAATCCCGATAGCTCAAGCCAAGACATGCATGCCATGGGCCCGCGGTCCGGGCTGAGCGTGCTTAGCCGCCTGAAGGAAACCTTTAGTAGAGCCACTCGCTCCGAATATGGAGCTAATGATGTAAATGAGGGGGGTGGGGAAGTAAATTGTGCATTCGTGACCAACGTAGACCCTATACCGTTAGAAAATGTGCACGTGAATACTTCATTCACTGTACCTCCTGACTCTTCAGAGTTATTTCCCTCTGAGGTCATATTACCCGATGGTAGAAGCCTTGCCAAAGTGCAAGAGGTTGAGCGATATATCCTTGCAGCGAGGGAAAAGGAAGTCTAGAGCTTACGTAAGGCAAAGCAACGAAGAGAGTTAAAAGCGAAAGCCCCTATGTCAATATCCTTGCTAAGAGAGCAATCAAGTGCTTCTGACTTAGCAACCGCTAAGGGCCAATCCCTAGAAAGCAACATTGCATCTAGCTCAAAGGACACCCCTAGCACCTCAATCCTAGATGGAGTGTTCCTAAATGAGAACTGGGAGTACGAACTACAAATGGAAACTCTGACCGACCTATACACAGGTCACACCTATCACGTGGGTTGGTTAGATGTCCTACAATCCACAATGGGCTCTACTAGTGTGGAGGATCAACAATAAAGAGTTTGTGAGGTCATCCATAGGGTCATTGAGTTAGAGAGACAGAACAAGGGGATCAACATGCCTTCAACGGGTCTCATGAGATTCTTGGATACAAGAAAGGCTAAACAACCAACCTTATCGCAAATGGAGACTCCCTCCGTAAGTCCGATGAATCCTCCATATGTTGTTTTGCCAGGGGTCTCAGTGCAATTTGAGCCCACAAGTGATAGCTTCACCTTTCCAAGTCTAGCTCATCTTTCCCTTGATGACACCACGGCTACCATGCCTACCCCAATGATGGGCATGCCGAGAAACACGCCATGGACCTCATTTGTTAGTAAAGCACCGCTACATGGTAGCTCAATGCCTGCAACAGTATCTACAAGTGTGTACCAATCGTATATACCCATGGGTCCTCGTACTCATGTAGTCTCTACTCGTCCCATTGTTTCAACAACCTATGCTCCACAACCACAATACCCAAGTTATTATTTCCATGGGACTATACCGGGTAGCATTAGCATGTCACATCCAACGTTTGCTATGCCTAGGGCCACACATATGAACTTTGGGCCACCACATGGCACAACATCGTACCCAACGTGGAACCCAAGGGCTTCCTATACGCCAAGCTCAATGCCAATACCTACTCCACATGTAGTCTCTGGAGCACCTCCACCCACGGTGCTTGCTCACTTAGGTGACTTGGCAATATTTGCTCAAGCTATCGGTCGATCTATTGCTGAGAATATGCGTAACGCGCCTGATAGAGAGCCTAGAAGTAAGGCAGTACAAATAGCCAAGCTCACACAAAAATTTAGTGGAGACGGGGATGTGAGAAAGCATATCGAAGTGTTTGAACAAATATGACCTACATAAGAGCAATGCTTTAAGCCTAACCTTAAGTGGAAAGGCTGGGGATTGGTATAGAACCCTAAGGGTGGAATAAAAAACGATTTACCCTACTCTTAGGAGACTGTTCTTAAAAGAATACATACAAGAGGGAGTACTTTGGGGTGTAGCCTCTCAGCTCCAAAAAGCCCAACGAGAGGAAGGAGAGTCGGTGAGAGACTTTATTAGTCGCTTGAAGCATTTGAATTCTCGATGTAATCCAAATGAGCGCTTCAACAATAACCAATTGCTTGATAGATTCATTAGGGGATTACGACATGAGGATATCTACAATGGCTTAGTCCTTAGAGGTATCACCACTTGGGAAGCAGTCACCACCAATGCGATCCAATTGGAGGATAATTTAATGATTCAAGGAGAAAGAGTGTCTTTTGAGTCTAAATCTACTAGCTCACAACCATCGGGGCATCATTAAATGACCCTAAATCCTATTGTTAAGGAGCCAAAGATATCTGAGATGACTTTAGCAGATCTCACCAAGGCTATTCAAGAGAGTCTTAGAGACAATCGTGCTCCGCAGATCAATCATATGTATCCAAGAAGGGAGCAACAATGGTGCTCAGTATGCTATGGACCGCATAGTACCAGTGAATGCCCTACTTTTAGAGTAAAATTCAATGGGAACTACAATGCATGTGGGAGGTATGGTCATCAAGATAAGGATTGCATAATATTTAAGTGCGCGATGGCCAATAGACCAACCTTAGCATGGACAGACACACCTCGAGTGCCTGCACTGATGCCGGCCCCACCTCTTGAACAAACATCACAACACATGGTCCCTAGGGCCCAAAATGTTGTTAAAACAACACCTTTACCACCTCCAATGCTAGGACCGCAACCACCACATCCGAGAATCACTTCTGTGAATCAAGTGGGTTGTGAGTCATCTATTTCTTGTTTGGAAGGCTGTGAGGAAGATATAGATCCTAATATTGCCTATGAGATGGATGTGCTTGAAGAAATTCCACAATACTACATGGAGGACTATTGGGGATAAGTCAAACCTGTATATCAAGTAGTTGCTCTTGCGGCATGAGGCCAAAATATCAATTACACTGCTAAGAGACCACCTCTTCAATGCTATGAGTGTGGAGGTCCACATTGTGTAGCCGAGTGTCCTATTAGGCTACAAAAGAACACCACACTAATGCAAACCAATCAAGCGAGCACGTCTACAATGCCGATACTCATGTGTAATCGATGTGGCATAGATCATTTGATTGCCCAATGTCCAAATAATCCAAATGCACCGAAGATCACGCCATTAAACTTGATTGAAGTTATTGAGGAGCCATCACAAAGTACACCTGTGGTACCCGTAAATGTACTCACACGATCGATGCTCCAAAAACAAAATTATATTCTTGAGGAAAGAGACACGACATCAATTGCCCAATCTCAGAAAAAGAAGAAAACACGAAGAAAGAGATCGCAAAAAGCAGCGAAGTCAGACCCCAGTTCAAAGACCAATATAGGGACTGTGACGACCCTGTATATATGAATGACGCTGAAGAGGATTCCGATTCAGGAGAAACCATGGAGACCAAAACGACCACTAAGATAGAAACCAACAAGGAAGATCTTCATGAGCCACAATGGCCAAGATCCAAGATGAAGATAGGAACTTATCCCAACCCTACAGAGGAGATTGAGCGAGTCAAGAAATTATGGAGTTTGGTAGAAGATACCCAAAGGGATCTAGAACCAGCACCTAGGAAGATCCAGATTACAGACACCGTGTTCCCTATGCAACAACAACCTCACCAAGACCATAGACCCTTAGCCATAACTAGTGTCATCCAAGAAGAAAGTGACTTAAAGTCATGGGAAAGTGGGTGTACTCACTCCTTGATGGAAAGAATGTTTATAGAGGGACTACTTGATCCTATTGAAGAAACGGAGATCCCATCTTCCCCACGTCAAGGGACTCAAGGCCAAAAGGTGTCGTTAAACATTGCCAAATTGATGGATTTCATGTTTTCAGAAGTTAGAACCACCGTCATGTCCAAAGTATATAAAGACCCTGAGCTAGTATCAACTCTTCGAGCCTTCCTCAATGGAGAACTAAAGTTTGGGCTACCACAATTTTCACAGATGGATGGAGATGGGGAGATGCCAACAGAGGAGGAACACTTAGATCCACAACCCAACCTAGATGAGAACCTTGTTATAGAAATACCTGTTAACAAGTTGGGACAATACTTTGAGGGTGATGAATCCAATGCGACCATACCAATCACTACTAAGGGATTAACTGTGAAGGGAATCCTTGATGGTGGCGCTGGGGTTAGCATTGTGACTAAAAATTGCTGGGAAACTATGGAAAGACCTCATCTTGCGACCACAACCATAGTAGTGAAGATGGCCAATGGGTCTATTGTTAAACCTATTGGGATGCTAGAAGATCTCAAGATCAAGGTATTTGGACATAAAATAAGGATTACCTTCATTGTTATGGATTTCTCCAAACACACTATGGCATCGGATAGATCTTAGGATGTATTTTCATGAGGGAAGAAAAAATGGTGCATGACTCGTCTAAGAACCATGTCTACCTGCAGTTCCAAGATTCTGTCATTCGAGTGGATCTTGTGAAGGGTCGAGCACATCCTCTAGGAAATAGGTTTATAATTGATCATAGATTTGACACCACAGTTCACTTGGCCCATTGCAGTATTGTTACACGTGTAAAGCGGACACTGATGTTGGGGAAGATTCTCCTTATATGGATGTACTACCTGGGATGACTGAGTCGGACAATGTGGATTGGATCCACCTAGCAGCAACCATAGACACTTGGTGAAATAGGGGGACAACCTGGGTAACACCTGAGGGGGATGAAATACCACCACTTGTACCCTTAAATATGCTAGAAGCAATGCATGTAGCTTCTGATGATCTACAAGATGAAAGTTTGACTGGCATTGGGACCAGTAGCGCCTCACACGACTATAGCCCACATGATTTGGGGTCAGAATCATCAGTTGAAATTGACTTTGAGGACGAAGAATCAAACCATTCAGGGCCCAGTGGTAACCTAGATGACAATCTATCCAAGGGAGCATAAGACACAAGTAGTGATTCGTCTAGTGACTCTTCACTAGAGATCGGCCGTAATCAAGAATTAAACAAGAAGAGTAAGAGATATAAGAGGTGACGATATCGAGCAAATGTGCATGCTAGGATAAGTGAAAAGAAATCTACCTCAGAATGGCTTAATTATATAAGGGCATGTGATGCTCATTGGAAGTTGGTAGATAACTGGGGTGAATACCTTCAAAGCGTTATGTGGTGTATTCCACAACCCATTGACATCGCACAACTAGAGGCTACAGAGAAGCCAAAGTTGAGCCGTATTGTAAGGAGACGACAAAATCGAGAGTTAGCTCAACAACAAAAGGAATCAGAAGTGAAATCACAGTCCAGAGAACAACATGACTCCACAGACTTACACCCTGCACCTGAACATTTCAAATCCTATACCACAGAGGAACGTAAGGTTGTGTATACAAAGGCTCAAAGAAAACCTATCGATGGGAGCAATGGAGTCTATGACGGTCCAGCGATAGTTAAGGAAATAGAGTTAGCAAACCCAAGAGAAGAGTCTAAACCTGTTTTCATTGCCTAGGATCTGAACGAGACTGAGGAGTGTGTACTTAAAGAACTTCTCAAGGAATTCAAGGATATATTTGCCTCGACATATCATGATATGAAAGGTGTTCCACCTTCCGTGGTGAAACACACAATCCCCATGAATAGCATGGCTAAACCAGTTCAGCAACGACCCTACCCAATGAATCCTAAATATGCAAAAATCATTCAAGAAGAGATTGAAAAGCTTGTGGAATGCAGATTCATATACCCTATTGAGCACTCAGAATGGGTGTCTCCAATAGTGATTGTGCCAAAAAAAAAGGGAAACTCAGAGTGTGCGTGGATCTCAAGAAGGTCAATGCCGCCACTAGGAGGGACCATTACCCCTTGCCATATTCAGAACATGTGCTTGAAAGAATTGCAGGGAAGGAAGCTTATAGCTTTTTAGATGGGTACTCTGGCTACAATCAAATCACAATTGCGTTGGAGGACCAAGCTAAAGCAGTCTTTATAACCGAATTTGGAGTGTTCGCATTTTGTGTTATGGCTTTTGGCTTAACCAATGCCCCAGCTACCTTGCAAAGATTAATAAACACAGCTTTTAGAGAATATTTGAGGGAGTTTTGTGAAGCTTTCTTAGATGACCTTTGTATTTATTCCTCTCGGAAAGAACATCTATCATGCTTACGAAAAGTGTTTGAGAAGTGTAGATTGTATCCCATCTCCTTAAACCCTTTCAAATGCCAATTCTGGGTTAAACATGGAGTCATTTTAGGGCATATAGTGTCAAAAAATGGGATTTCCACAGATGAGGGAAAAATTAAAGCCATTACTAAATTGCCACCACCTACAAACTATAAAGGAGTTCAAAGGTTCATGGGCCATGTTGGTTATTATCGACGGTTTATTTTAAACTTTGCCAAGATATCTCGTCCTTTGTACAAGCTTCTTATTGAGTTTCAATGGACTGCGGAGTGTGACTATGCTTATGAGTCATTGAAAAAGACCTTGACTAGTGCTCCTATTCTACCAGTGCCTGGAATGTAATTTTTCATGTGCATATTGATGCATTGAACTTTGCTATTGGGTGTGTTCTAACTCAACCAGGAGAACATAAACTGGACTACCCCATTAGCTTTGCAAGTCGTCAGTTGAATGATGCTGAGAGAAACTACACCACTACAGAGAGAGAAGGTTTAGGTATGATTTATGCAGTGAAGAAATTTCACTACTACCTTCTGGCCAACAAGTTTGTGTTCTATGTTGATCATCAAGCCTTGCTGTATATAGTAAATAAACCTTGTTCCACGGGAAGAATTACACGATGGTTGTTAATTCTCCTTGAGTTTGATTTTACCGTTGTGGTGAGACCTGGTAAAAGACATGCAATGGCGGGTCATTTGTCTTGCATACCCAATGGTGAAGCCCCTACTGGAGTCGATGATGATTTGCCCGATACTTCTCTATTCTTAGTCGAAACCATACCTGAATGGAGTGAGAAGATTGTGAACTTTCTAGTTAATGGTTTTCTCCCCAAAGAGCTTCGTAAAGACATAGCTCAAAAACTGTTAAAAGAATGTGAACCTTACTCTCTCATTGCAGGAACTCTCTACAGGCTAGGGAAGGATGATATTCTTAGACGTTGTGCCCGTGAGGATGAGTATTTATACATACTGCAAGAAGCCCAAATGGGTATAGCCGGTGGACATTTCTAAGGGGAACTAATAGCTAGAAAGGTGTTGCAATCAGGCTATTGGTGGCCTACCTTATTCAAGGATGCATCATTTTTTGTAAAAGGATGTGATGAATGCCAACGTTACAAGATCACACAACAAAAGGATAGGATGCCCTTACATTCTGTTAAAGTGACTCGACCATTTGAAAAATGGGGTTTGGACTTTTGTAGGCCCAATTAATCCGGCAGATCGTAGCACTCAATCTCGATGTATTATCGTTGCCACTGACTATGTGACAAAGTGGGCGGAAGCCAGGGCGACATGTAAGGCCGATGCGAGGTCAGCTGCCAAGTTTCTCTTTGAGAACATTATTACAAGATTTGGTTGTCCCTTTGAGATTATGAGTGACAATGGTACTCATTTTATAAATGGAGTAATAAAAGAACTCACTACCAACTTTATGATAGCTCACCATAAGTCCACACCTTATTATCCACAAGCAAAGGGCCATGCTGAGAGCACCAATAAGACCTTAATATCTATCTTACCCAAAACGGTGGAAGCTCATCACAAAGATTGGGATTTAAAGCTTACATCAGCTCTATGGGCTTATCATACTGCGTACAAAGTTGCCATTAACTGCACACCATTCAAGATGGTGTATGGCCAAGAAGCGGTTATGCCATGGGAGTTTGTCGTTCCTAGTCTTCGAGTAGCTTCTCAAGAAGGTTGGGATGGTAACCCCTTAGTTGAGCGATTATATATCCTTGAAAGGCTAGATGAAGAGAGGCAATTAGCTGTGCAAAATGCACTTGTGGAGAAAGATAGGAGGAAGAAATGGTTTGACCGTCATCTAAAGAACAAAGATATCAATGTTGGTGATAAAGTCCTTATGTATGGAGTGCGTAACGAAAAGAAAAAGTTGAAATATGCGAGAAAAGGACCATATAGAGTATGTGAGATCACCTCACAAGGAACCATTCGTGTGGAGACTCTTGATGGAGTTGAAACCATTGGATTCCTCAATGAGAGAAAATTTAAAAGATACTATGATCCTTTAAGCCAAGAGGAGCTACATGCCATCCATACAAAAAAGGCAGCCAAGGCACAAACAGAATTGAAAAAGATACAAGCTCAAGCTGAGGCTAAGGAGCGACAACAACGCATGAGACAAAAACGAGAGGCTAACCTTGGAGTTACATATGCATTCCACGTTGAAACCGACGAGGATTGGTTGGAATCTGACACACCTCTACGATACCCTATTGAGCTAAACAACACCTATGGAAAAGTGTTATATAACGCTTTATTGGACACGAGTGCTAAATATAATCTGCTATCATATGGGGTGTGGTGTCAGTTAGGGAAGCCACCCCTATCTGAGAGTATTATCCAAGTCAAGGGTGTCAACAAGAAAGAACTGTGGTTTTTTGAATCTGGCACACTTCTGTCACTTATGACAATGGGGTTGTAGCTCAAGACTTTTTGGTCATGCATGTTGGAACTATGGAGGGTAATATGAACCTAGGACGCACGTGGATGATAGCCACCAAATGCACTATTGATTGGGGGACAGGGGGTGTCACAACACATAAACCAACTCTTAGCCTTGCCACTCAAGCCATACTCCTTGAGATATTGCCTCTTAACACTAGGTTGGTAATGGGACACATTTATGTCATAGGACACTTTTATGTCCTGTTAAGTGACCATTTTCCTTGAATTATGTCAAGAGTTTCAAAATGGATTTTGAGGTGCTATCTGTCTAGAAAGTTGCCTCATGAGCTGAAAAAAACTTGACATTTTTTTGGAATATCAATTTCATCTTTAACCTTGTCCTTGCACAACATTTCACAACCTAAACTGTGTGAAAAAACGGGTCCTGTTTTTGGCTTTTTTCAACTTTTTGCAACTATACCACTCTAGAATTCATGTTTGTGAGGTCTATAATGCTAGAGAACTATCTATAGTAGTCCTCAACATGTCTTGATGCTTCTAGGAAGAAATAAATGTTAAATTTGTAAGTTATGACCAAATTACAAAAATTGTCAAATCCTGTTTTTTTAGCGAATTTTAGCTCTTCTATGATTTTTTTGGTGGCTTTCATGATATCCAAATGCATTTTTGATTTTCTATGTCGCATATTGTAACATAAAGCTAATATTCCTTGAGTTTTGGGGCACCTAATACCCTATTTTTCATAGTAGACAACGATGGTTGATTTTTTCAATTATAGAAGAAAACGAAACATTTTAGTATATCAAGTTTAGCTTTTTCAATATTGTTAGTTTCTTGTGAAAACTACATGCATTTTGTACGTAGTAACCATATCTAGTCATAAAGATCAAATTTGGCTAGATATTCAATAGTTTCCATGGGATTCTACAACTCATAATGTTGAACCCAGTTTTTTCATGTTTGCTGTGTTTAGCACTTCATCTTTGTCCCCAAGATTCCCCTTGGTAAGAGATGTATTATTCTTTTGACATGCTCCATGGCTCCTTATGAACCTAAAGGAAAATAGGGAACTAAGAAAACATGCATATATTATTTGTATTGAGCGTGGCTATGGAAACTTTGATGATAGGTTTGCAGAATGGTAAAAATTCAACTTTTTTGTACCTATTTCTTTTGGAAAAACAAAAAATAGTGAGTGAGAAGCAATCATATGTTATGATCACCAACCCATTGAAGTTAACTAGGGAATTTATCTCAAGTCCTACAAAAATCCCTAATCTTATTTTTATGCACAAAACGTAAGAAATGACTGTTTTGATGAAAATGTACTGGTCCATCAACTTTGGAGGCTTGGTGTGACCAAAAGATGAGAAATTTTACAAGTTTCTTATTTTTTACATGTGTAGTAGGCCTTGAACTATAACCTCATGAAAGGATTTTACAAAATGAGTGGATCTACTATGGTTTTGGAGGTTTTTTTCAAAACCCTGAAAGGACACTTTTATGTCCTGTTTATGTCCTGTTAGGTTACCAACCTAGTGTTAAGGAAATAAAACCCAAAACATTGCATGTCCAAGAGGTTGAAACATATGTCCTTATAGCCCAAGTCTCTAGAGCTTCAAAGGATATAGCTAAAATAAAGCTTGAGACACACAAGACCCATCCCAATATAACAAAGAAAACATACAAGTGGGTCCCTAAAGCTTCTTTAGCGACCATAGCGAGTGCTAAAAGACAAGAGCCTGGTAAGAGACGTCCCATTCGTCCCAAGAAATGTAAAGAAACGTTGCGTTGGATTCTTAAAAAACTATTGAAAGCCCAAGGCTACTATAAAGGTAATGATCAAATCTGGGTGCCAAAACGTAAATTGTACTCTTACTTGTCACCGGGCCCATGTGAGCTCAATCCTGTGGCTCCAAAACAAATTGAAGATCGCGGAAAGGAAAAAATCACATAATGTGACACACGTGCTCCAGAGCTAGTTTGGGTACCAAAGAAAGAACGATTTGTTCCACCTAGCTCAGAAACAGGGAAATCAAATGAAGCTTCTTGCTCTTCATGTAGTTCCTATATGGAAATAGAAGCTTCGGCACAACCTCCACCTACCATTGTACATATCCATACAAGCAACAAAGAGTTTGTGCCTCCCGTTGTAAGTTCACCACCTACAACAATGTTGCAAATAAAATCATGGGAGAGTACCTTACCACCCTTGCAACTAGATGAAACGCATAGGGCGGTCGAAAACTATTGGTTAAAGCCTTCACCTATAACAACTTGGAACAATTGGTTTCAAAAGGTGACGACATCATTCCGAAAGGTATGATCTACCTAAGGAAGGGGGGAGTGTTTGCTGACATCCATCATTCACTTGCTTACCTCTCAACCTTTCTCCCTGAATTCTTAATCTCCAATCTTAGGGAATGTATATATAAATCCTTACACTCACAAAAACAAGATAAAAAAATAAAAGAGCAAGAACCATAACACAAAATCATAAAAACACATTATGCACAAGAACACAACCCTTGTAATATTTTCACTCTAACCATCATCTATTTGCGTGTACAGATATGGCTAGTACGCTAGAGTCATCCACTCCTGCCTTGGGTGAGAGGTACCCTCGTTACTTTTCACAAATGTTTCACATGGTCTTTCCGGTGCTTGCATGTGAATGGGATTTGGTAGGTACGCTAGCATGTGAGAGGAATTTCGAGGAGTTAGAATGGCTGATACGTCTCTTGACCACGACTGACCCATACTTAGTAGAGAGCGTTTCTCCCATTGCACAAGCCTACCCTTTTGACCAAGATGACTATAGGCATCTAGTGACCTTGTTAGTAAACATGGGTACCTATGATGAAGAAGAAGATTTACATGACTACACGGATGTCACATATGGTCTCATGGATGATGACTTTGTTTATCTCGACGACGAGGATAGGGGTTTAGCCTTAGGGTTTAGCATTACTCATCATCTTTGAGTAATGATGGGTCTTCAAAAACAGGTGCTATAGGTGGGGTGCCTTTAAATTTTTGCAGCAAACTAACATGGAAGGAGTTTTCTATGTGAGGGTGATGTGGAATGTTAAGCATGTATGCATTGGGGTTAATGATTTCTATGATCTTGAAGGGGCCATAAAATCTAGGGAATAACTTGACCTTGGGGTTCTTTTCAAACTTCTTTAGACGACGCTTTCCAATATGCAACCAAACATAATCATTTAAAGTGAACTCGACGAGCTTACACTATTTTTTTGCTTGCACGGTGTAGTGTGCTTGAGATTTTTGGATAACTGTGGTGAATTATTGCAAAATGAGAAAGTGATCTTGTGCAAGGTTGTTGGCCGAAGCAACATCACTAGTGATGGTGGTCATAGGGACAAGCAACTTGTTACCATAAACAATCTCAAAGAGAGCTTAGTTTCTGGCATAGTGCGGAGTGTTGAAGCAAATTGGAGGAGAGGAAGGTGGTGGTCCCAATTTTTTGTAGTGTCTGTTGTGTAGGCCCTTAGGAGGTCAAGGATAGTACTATTGGTAGCTTCGGTCTGGTGGAAAGCAGACGTGAAGTCCATTTTGGTGCACAGTGCAAACAAAAAATGATTGCAAAATTGACCATCACGATAAAAAATCAATACTTTAGGAAAGCCATGGTGAGGAAAAATGAGATTCAAAAACATTTTTGCAGCTTGAGGTTCAGTGAGAGTCTTTTTATAGGGAATAAAATATGCTTCCTTACTGAACCTATCTACGACAGTCCATATCATATCATTGTGCAAATCCTGGTGGGTGGAAAACCTGTGATAGAAGCCATGGAAATCTCTTCCCAAGGGCCCTTTGGAATAGGCAAGGGCATAAGAATTCCATGAGTTTTACCATGGTGCCTCTTGACACACTGACAAACAATGCAGTATGAGACAAATTGTGAAACATTGTGCTTCATGTCAAGCCAAAAGAAGTGGGTTTGACATGTACCTACTAACGAGTCCCACTGCATGTGCAATGTGTGGTCTTGTGGCTACCATAGCATACATCAAACTGCCAACTACTAAAGAATATTATAACACTTTTTTCATTTCCTCTTTCTCAGCATTTGTCTTGGGAGAATCTTCCTTGCCGAGTTTTAAGTATTCTTGCATTGGGGTACTCAATGAATTCCCCTCCTGCATACTAAAATGTTGCAAGACCTTGTGGATGTACTTTTGCTCTCCCATGCTGAACATAAGCTATCCCATAGAGCCTTGGCTGTTGTCTTCCCTATGATAGTGAAGAACATTGACTTGGCTAGATGTAGACATATTGTAGCCATGGCTTTCGCATCCAAAAGCTCCCATTGAACCTGCATATAGCCATCACCCTCTGCACGCTCTTTCACTAGTTTTGATAGACCTTTTTTAGTCAAAACATCCTTCATGCCGTTGTTTCCACATGGTTAACCTGCTGCCATCGAACTTGCTGATGAAATACTCCTCCTTTTTTGAAGAAGAAGCCATCACTGACAAGAGGGTTTGAGAGGTGCCAAACTATGGCGAGAAGCTGCAAAAATTTGGGTAGAGTAACCTTTGTATAGGGAGAAAAATCTCAACCGAAATAGGCTAAAAGGTGCCGACAATGAAAGTCACGACTCGCGAGAAAAATCTGGCAGAGTCCCCTTTGTATGAGGAGTCAAAAATCAACTCAAAAAATACATAGAATGTGCCAACTGCACTAACTGAACATCAAAAAACTAATTATGTCACTGTCAATGGACTGCCATACACGACGTCAACAATCATAAAATCCCATAAGATACATCTCCTATGGCGAGGATACATAGTGGGGAACTCCATCCACCTGTATCACCGAAGGTATATCAATATTCAACAATACCCGAGCTCAAAGAAAACCTCACTCTATTGACCCTCCAAAGGCTATGCAGACTCAAAGACACTAGCCACAGTCTCAGAAAGGGCTCTTCAAGAACCGAGTCTCAGAAGTGGTTGAGAAAACTGCCAAAATAGCCAAAGAATGGCTCCACATGTAGTACAATGGGCACTGTACGCAACTCAACGTACATGAATGACTACGCTCAAGCAGGTGCCAAGAACTATTGCGTGCAGTAAAATATATCCCTGTGGGGATATCTATTCTCAAAGGAGCTCAATAGCACAATGGGGTGCTAAAACAAACATACATCTGCCAACACATTTGTTCGTAGAGAAACACCTGTCTGCCAAAATTGCCTGAAAAAGTGTTGTGTCTATAAGTGTCTAGAAACCTGGAGAAACTAGTGTAGGTGGGCTCCAAAAACCCCTTGCATATCTACTTTTTGGTGTAGAATGAGTGTCGATGCCGGTTTTTGTTGTCGGACGGAAATGTGCTAGTCAAGTAGCCGCCAAAGGAGTCATAGTCAAAGATCACGCGTGGTGTAGAGAAAAATCGGTGCGCTCGATGCCAATGCCGGGTGTCACTCCTCTATGGTAGAGGCACCTCACCCGAGCATGTCGTGAGCAGAGTCGTTCGTGGGAAAACGCTCGTGTCATGGTTGGATGTCGGGAATCTGCCCGTAAAGAGAGGTGTCATTGGTGCCAAAAAATGTGAAGCCGATGCCGCCTTCCACTGCCGGACGGAAATCTTCAATGCCAAGACAAGGTGTTAAAGTCACAAATCCCTGCTCTCACTCTCTCTCACATGCTCTCTCTCTCTCACGGTGAGAGTATCCCTCTCTCTCACCCTCTCTGGTGTGTGTGAGTGGGGTCGGAAAGTCGGGGGACACCATGGGAATGAGGCCTTACACACACTAAATGTGTGATCAAATTAAAAAAAAAACTTTCACTTTATTGCATTTGGCTTGCGGCAGACTAATGAGTTTGACAAGCTCTGACAAGATCTGGGTGTGGGTGTGTGCGCTCTCGCTCCTTGTGAGCTTCAATTTCCTTGCTTGATTTCTTCTCCACTTGCTACTCACGCTTTGCTTGTAAAGCTATTCATCTTGCTTGCCTGTGGATTCCCCTCGCTCAAATCTTGATTTGCTGCTTCCCTTTGGCTTAATTGCCTCTGCTCGGTGTCTTTGCTTACCTAAGCCCACATGCCTTACAATTCAGCACTATCTTGTTCAGTGCCTCTCACCAAGGATGCTCGACAACTTGCTGTCGATTTGACCTTTTGCAAAAACCCATGCTCTGCAAGCTTGCATTTGAGTAATTCTGTGCTCTGATACCAGTTGTAGGATCGAGAATCCTGTGCAGAGAGTGCAAGAGAGGGAAGGAGAGAAGGGGGAAGGGGATGAAGCAGACACAACACACAGAGCTTGGGGTTAGTGGAGTAGGAAGGTGAGAGTTGTATTCAACTCTCACTTTCTCTCCCTATATTCATTAGAGTGTAAGTGAATAAGGGGTGGTTCCCATGGCCACCTGGCCTACACCCCAACAACTATGTCATGCAAGGCACGAGCACAACTCAAAGGGTTGTACTATGGTTGCCTGACATGGGGATCCTTCTATAGGCAACTGACTCCCGTTTAGTCAAAGATGGATTTTGGCATCGTTCTCTCTCCACTCATGTCATTGGGGGACTGTGGGAATTTTGTTGATGGGGATGATGGTGCCTAGATCTGCAGGGGTTTACACGTTCATTGATGGTTTCTTCTTCAACCCTATGTTTTCTTCTTTGATGGTTTGGTACACAAGGGGTTTGATGTGGTAGGTCACTCCTCTTGGTGGAAACCCTTGTTGGATCCAATTTAAGAGGTTTGATGGCTCTGCAGAGACTAGGTGGCTCCCATTTTAGTCGTACATTTGATCTCAGGGTGGCTCTCTTTGTCAGCTGATGTATGTGATCTATTGTGGTAGATTATCCTTTTGTTGAGGTCTTGGAAACTTGAGAGGTATGTAGGGTGGAAGAGCCAATAAAAGGATGGGCCCTTGTTTAGGTATTCGGTGCCGACCCCCAAATAATGAAGCTATTTCGATCCAATTCAGAGGCATTAGCATACAAGGGCCTATGTGGTTAGCATGATTGAGGCAAAATCTTAGCTGTTAGATATATGGATCGAGTCTAACGAGTAGCTCCACCTTTAAATACCTGCTTGGCGGTTTCGTCATTGGACCCTGTTTTTTAAACATATAAATATGTATATCTTGTTGATCTTCACCTACTGCTGAGCTCCCTTCGCGTTGTTGTTTTTGTTGTAGCTTTCCATTGCACAACTCTTTCATCTATGCCCCTTCATGCCCAAAATGGTGGAGCAGAGATCTCCCAATTGCTTGAGCACTTTCAATACGTCTAAATTGACTCCTCGACCCTAGATGCCATGGCTCACATGGAGCATGGTTTTTAATGTAATTTTTTGGTTTTGGTATATTTCTTATTTACAATTTGTGAGTATTGCAAAAAAAGAAAAGCTGTACCATTAGGTTTACACTCCAACACCTCAACATTAGACAACATGCAAAAACAATTCTTTCTTTATTATAATTAAATTGAGAAAATTGTGTGAGATCAATACGTAACTTTTGTGAATTCAATTTTTGACAAAGTAATAAATTTTGATTTTATTTTATTTTTTCTAAACTCACAATTGCGAGTGAATGTATTAGTAATGTACAAAGCAACCTCGAGCGCCTTGAGGGATCATTGGTTATATCAAGAAGTTACAATGCCTCAAACATAGACAAAACATATCTCTACCTTTTGAAAGTAGCACATGTATTTCAAGAAACTTTACATTCTCCTTAGTCTATCATTGAACTTTTTTCTGTGTGCCGAACTCACAATTGTGTGTGGATGTATCAAATTTTTGGCCTCTAAAGGCCTTAGTATCCATATGTATGAAGGTCGTCCAATTCTTGGTGTTCAACAAGTGTCCTTCAAAGGAGCATTAAAAGTCTTGAAAGCCTTGAAGAGCATTGAAGAGAAAGCCTTTCACATGATCTTTCCCAATGCTACATTTACTTTATTTTGGAAAGGGTGCAACAAATGATTTGAACATAGTAAAATTTTCAAAACTTTTGATTTTTTTATACCACAAATCATTTTAATCATAAGAACAAGGCTTGTCAAAAACATTTTACCTAACCAATTAAGGGCACACTTGAAAGTTTACCGAGTTTTAGCTCAAAATATTAAAGATTTGTTAGTTTTTACATTAAAACTTGTAAATATTTACAGGTGTTTGTCAAAGCTATTTCATAATCTAGCCAAGATTTTGCAAATCTAGTCGGTTACAAATACACTAAGCCCCGCTTTTTTTTGAACACTGCTTAAGAAGTAAACTAAATTCCACAACTTTACGTTAAGAATTAAATAAAAGGTTTCCTTTAAACAGTACCCCCCCTCCCCCCCCCCCTCTCTCTCTCTCTGTGGTGGAGATGACTATGAGGTTTTACCTTTTTAAAATGGATTTTTAACTCTCATGACCCCTCAATAGTCACCTTTTTGCCTTTTGAAGGCCTCTGTGGATACTTCACCTTGTTTCAAAAGAAATGTACAAAGCAATCTCAAGCTAGTGTCGCACCTTGAGGGATCTCTTAATACTTTTATAAGCTACCTGACTCCATCAATCATTGAACTTTCTTATTCATGCTAGATATATGTATACAAATACCTCATTTGGATGCTATTGGGAAACTTTAAGCACACTTTGGGTTTTTTTACAAGGATGTTGGCTTTGCAATAAATCTTGCAATGAAAAATATCTAAAATGAGCTTAATATGCAATATGCAAGTGAGTTTGGGACGGTAAAAAAATGCTTGGCTGATGGTTTTAGACCTATAGAATAATATAGAACACCTTAGATTTTTCACAAGACCCTCATCATGGTTTTCTTTTTAAGTGATCAATGAGATTGAATTGCATAAAATTTAGAAGGTTACAAACTGCCATGGCATATCCTTTGCAGAGGGTTCTCAAGAAAATAATACATCAAAGAGAGTCGTGAGAGCTTGATTACATTTACATACGAAGCTTATATTTTGAGCTTTAGAAAAAGAAAAACACAATAACTTCCACTGATACAATTCTAGAACAACATTGGGGTCCATAGGATCCCCCTTCTTTTTAAAAAGTTGTTCATTCACTACAAGACGTCGTGCAGAAATCGGTGCAGGTACCGACGAAATGAAATTACTTTTTAAACTAAAAAGCGCTGAAATAGACCTCGGAAGAGACGCCGGTATCATAGCATCGATAAGACCATCGGTATAGCGTATGTCGGAATAAACCTTCAAATACGTGTCAGAATACACAACGTAATACGCACCGGTATTTGTATACTGTATTTCGACGCTCATACCGTTGCCCTTACCGACGCTGATACCGTCACCTGTATCGACGACCAAACCTACAATTTTTTTTTGGGCAGACAGGGCTAGGAACTAATGTTGCATGTACTGCAGCAAAATAAAACAACCCTCTCTACCCAAAGGACGAGTGCACAAGCAACCGCACTCCACCTACAAGCTGACGCTAAAGAGCGAGTGTATGGAAATTAGCCAAATTGTAAGAATAAAATAACTTGTTAACATAATTAAACATGAGTTGAAAACTGTAAAACCATAAACATAACCTGTTTTCCATACCATAACCATTACCATAACTTGCTTGTCATACCATAACCATAACAACCATACCATCATTGCACAAGCATAACCATAACCATAACCATAACCATAACCATAACCATAACCATAACCATAACCATAACCATAACCATAACCATAACCATCACATGATTGCTATACCATCATAGCAAAACCATAACCATCACCTAATTGCCATACCATCATTGCACAACCGTAACCATAACCGTAACTGTAACCATAACCGTAACCGTAACCATCAGATAATTGTTATACCATCATAGAAAAACCATAATCTTAAGTTGAATGTCAAACCTTAACCATAACATCTATGCCATACCATAAACATAACCATAAACCATAAACATAAGCACTACAAAACTGTACATATGCAAACAATCACTGAGTGAGAAGACCCTCATGGTAATGCCTCACAATCGACGTCCTCTCCCTCCTCCTGCAGCAGCTACATTCAACAACCTGACGTTACATGAATAAGTCAGCCCTTTAATCAGTTTATATGAACTGTCATTTGCACTTTACCATGCTTAGGATAAATATATTTACCTGAAAAGCTCTGTGACTGAGGCGTCAGACCAACTATAGACAGCAGACTGCAAATTAAGCATTGCCAATGCAGTATGGAAAATTGAGATTTTTGCACCAGTGTAGAGCGCCATGGGTGCAAGACTTTGCATCATCTCGTCCTCTTCATCGTTGCTATCATGCCGTCGATATGAACGGGATGGCTGAGGTTGGCCCACAGTACTGCGTTCAATGTTGTCACCTTCTATGTTGGAATCCATGTCAAAGAACGCGTCCAACATCTGCTCCATCTCTACTTCTTGAAATGCCGCTTCAGGTATTAGTTGGGAGGACTCAGTCGATGGCTGCTCTTTGAAAATCGTCTTCTCTGGGATGAAGTTGGAGCAATATCTACTTGCGGACTTTGACCTTCAATCTCTAGACCATGAGATCGATAACGCAGGTCTTGTACTTGCTCTATTGGAAAGAGACCATGATTGTAGGTATATGTTGGTCGCATATTTTTTGTTTTCGAAAGATCTGATGCTTGCAATGCGCACAAGGATACGCCATCCTATTGTCCATACTTTATCTACCAATGATGCAACAAATAATTAAAACACTCTAGTTGTTATAACTACACACTACTAAGTACATGACAAGCTTTAACAACCTCACATTCTCTAGCCAGGCCCGATCCTCGCACACCTCGGTCTAGAGGTACACGGAGATTAGGACCATAGGGTAATATTCTCGTCTTTATTGGTCAATGACTATATATTAAAGTTCTTGAAGTCTGTGTGCACGTTTGAAGTTCGATTACATTTTTTCAATTATTTTTTGCTAGCTCTAACAACCTCACATTCTCTAGCCAGGCCCGATTCCCGCACACCTCGATCTAGAGGTGCACGGAGATTAGGACCACACGGTAATAATCTCGTCTTTATTGGTCAATGACTATATATTAAGGTTCTTGAAGTCCAATTGCGTTTTTTCTACTATTAATTTGATGATAACTCTAACCTAACCTATAATCTAACCTAACATATAACATAACCCTAACTTAACTTAATGTAACCTAACTTGTAACGTAAACCTAACTTATAACCTAACCTAACCAAAGTCCGTTTGCGTTTTTAGAAGTACACGAGTCATCTTCGAAGTCTGATTACGTTTTTTCTACTATTAATTTGACGCTAGCTCTAACCTAAACCTATAATCGTTATGCCTAACCTATAATTTAACCTAACTTTAAACCTATAACCTAAACCTAACCTATAACCTAATCTAACCAAAGTCCGTTTGCGTTTTTAGAAGTACACGAGTCATCTTCAAAGTCCGTTTGTATTTTTTCGACTATTATGCCATCGATAGCTCTAACCTAACCTATAATCTCACCTAACCTATAACCTAAACCTAACGTAGCCTAACCTAACATAAAAACAACACAATGGTGAGGCGTTTAGCAAAACGACAAGCCATACAGCTTTCCCACAATGAAAACCGCTCGCAAATTTTATGGCTGAAAACCGCTTGCAGATATATAGACAACACAATGGCAAGCCGTTGGCAATATGGCAAGCCATAGAGCTTGCCCACAATGAATATGCCTTGTGGACAACCTTTATGGCTTGCCGTATTGCCAAACGGATCGCCATTGTGTTGTTTTTAGGGGCACGAGGCAATTTCAGCGCTTGAAAACTGCTCGCAAACATATAGGCAACACCATGGCCAGCCGTTGACAATACGGCAAGCCATAGAGCTTGCCCACAATGCATATGCATTGTAAGCAAGATCTATGGATTTCCGTATTGCCAAACGGCTCGCCATGGTGTTATTTTCAGGGCTGCTTAGCTATTTTAAGACTTGAAAACCGCTCGCGAACATATAAACAACACAATGGCGAGCCATTGGCAATACGGAAAGCCATAGAGCTTGCCCACAATGCATACGTGTTGTGGGTAAGCTTTATGGATTATCGTATGATGAACGAATTGCCATTGTGTTGTTTTTAATATGCGCTGTGGGTAAGCTCTATCGCTTGTCATATTGTCGAACGTAGCTTAACCTAACCTAACCTAACGTAGCTAAACTTAACGTAGATTAACTTAACCTAACCTAACATATAAGATAACCTAACTTAACTTAACGTAGCTTAACCTAACATAACCTAATATAACTTAACATAACGTAGCTTAACTTAATCTAACCTAATGTATAAGATAACCTAACCTAACCTAAAGTATAACCTAACCTAGCAACGTAGCTTAACTTAACGTAACCTAACCTACTCTAACTTAACTTACAACCTAAACTTAACCTAAAACATAAACCCCATCAACTACATAATTTGAAAAAGAATATAATTCAATAAAAAATTTCTTCAAAAGAAGATTTTTTCATACACTTAAATAAATTTTTTTCATAATTTAAAATGAAATTTCACATAACAAACCCTAAATTTCTTTTAAAGCATTGAATGTTTAAAGCATTCAAAGTTTAAAGCATGAAATTTTCTTTTCTTAATATACAAAGTAATTTAAATAAACTTAATATGCATTTAAAGGTTTGAGCACTCACATTCGTCCCATTTGAGCAATGAAAGTTGTTGTAAAAGTCCTGGAACTTGCAAAAACGCACACACAAACACAAAGTTAAACCCTAAACCCTAAATCTACAAGTAAACATGAAAAAAATCTTACCTTAGTGTTATGCGCTAACCCACAAGCAAAATTAGCACTTTCGACGACTTGTATTGCACCTGATCTGTGAGAGATGGGGAAGAGGAGAGCTTGGGAAAATGTGCAAGAACAAGAGAAATACGCAGAGAAAACCCGTGGTTTTGATTTTAGCAGGTGCCGTCGGTACAGCTGTCGGTATAGCCGTCGGAACAGGCGTCGGTATGTCAATTCGCACCGTTGTCGGAATAGACACTGAAAGAAGCGTCGAAAATTTGAAAATCAAATTTTAAAAAAAAACTAAAGCACCCTCCATAAATACACACATATACGGACATCCGCCAGTGACACCGATAATGTGGCGCCAGAATTGAAGTGACCTCTTGTAGTGATTTTTGGAATTCCAAATTGCTCTCAACACAGTAGCTCTTACACTGCAAATGTCTGTGTGTCTAGACCCCATAGCAAGGTCATAACTAAAGAAGGGAGTTCCCAAATGACCCTCATCATGTTGGGAAAAGAGGCTAAGTTGCACAATTTAAATCCTTGCCAAAATAAGTGTAGTCCATTCACAAATCATCAAACTATGCAAAATCTATATTTGCTAGGTAGTTATAAACAATTTATGACAATTTTGACAAAATTGCACCAAATTTGTATAAAAATTTCATCGTAAAACTTATAAAAAAATCTTAATTTTGAAAATATTTTTTCTAAAAGAAAATTGAATACAATTGTAATGGAAATGGCCTAGGAACTTTGAGGATAGCGAAATTAAGAGAATTAGAATGAGCATTTTCATGAGACTACTTGGAGAACATAGACGGTGAACTTAATTAGCGGTAGCAACATGACCATATAATTAATCAACTTGGCATGAAAAATAATTTTGCAAGAGAGAGAATTAGAGAACTTGACGACAGTTGAGGACCGTATTTATGTGGAGCCGGTCACCCCTCCAATAGGCTTTAGTATTATAGATTCTCCCATCAAGAGAGGCTTGGTACAATACAATCTTTGTGTTCCTTGTGACCTAGGTGATGCAATGAAGATGGAAAGCTTCATGCATCATGAGCATAACATAGTCTTGTAAAAGCATTAACCATCCCCGGCCTCAGTCCCAAGGCCTCAAACACCTTCAAAGGTGGAGAGAGCTAGCGGGGAATGAAGGTAGGGAAGAGGAAGAAGAAGTAACATACGAGAAAGAGATAGTTCCTCACTGCTCATCACTCTTCTTGCATAGCATAGCGTAATAGCATAATAATGATGATGAAGAAGATGACAAGCTTAAGCATTGAAGCATGGCTCTTGGTTGGATTTGCATTCCATAGCCAAGAGTGTTGGTGTAGGCGCTCAACTTCTCAACAAGCTTGGAGAAGGAGATGGAGCTCTTGCAGTTTGCACCTCACATAGTGTGTGTGTGTGTGGGGGGGGGGGGGGGGGGGGGGGGGGGGGGGAGTATACCCCCCAAGCTAGCCCCTAGCTTCCTTGGTCGACCTCCCCTTGTAGCTTATGAGAGAATTTGATTGGACCCCAACAAGCTTATCCAATCACATGCTTTAGTTAAATCAAGCAACCATGCTAGCCTTGGGACAAGTGTCCCCCTTCCCCTTTGAGAGAGAGAACTTGATAAATGCATAAAAAATTAATTACATTAGCTAAATTGTCATTGGACCCCTTGAGAGGCCAACCAACAGGCTTTAGGCACACCATGAGGGCAACATGGAGAGGAACTTGACAAATGTCCTTGTTGCTTCTTTAGACCAAGCTTGCCTTGTGTGAGGGGGTGTGTGTTCTCTCTCATGCTCCTACAATGAGGGCTTGCCCCCCCTTGAGTAGGGATCTTGTTTGATTTTTGGAACTCCTCAAGCCCCTCAAGCACCTTAGTCATGGAACACCTTAGCACCTTAGTCAATTAAGCACCTCAAGCACCTTAGTTAGCAAGCACGACAAACACCTTAGTCAGCAAGCACGACAAGCACCTCAAGCTTGGGCCGGGTTCCCACCTCAAGCACAGCCCTAGCTTTCCTAAGGTCAAAGGACTTTTAACACTAACCTTTGGAGGTCTTTGATGAAGCTAACCCTAAGGTCTTTCAGCTCCATTAGCTAGCCTTGCTCTTTGACATACCATCTCTCATTTGGACCCCTTTAACCTTGGTTCCTTGTGGAGATAGATCCATAAGCACATGTCTATATTCTAACCCTTGTTCTATTTATTCTCCCACATTAATGATCAGTTTAATATGAGAAAATCATTTGGGATGGATAGATATTAGATTTTATGACACAATTTTCACCTCATAACCTACCTAAATAACGAGCATGGCCTATAAATATTGCTTCTAGCTTCACTAAATAGTTATGACAAGTTGGTGAAAAAACAAAATACTCTAGTTTTTAAGGACATTTAAGAGTCCAATTACAAAACTAGTGTTAAACTAGATGTTTTAGGTTGAAGTACATTCACGGTTCATGTTTGCACTTGTGGACTGGGATTCATCTTCATTGGCATCGATTGAATTGCGGGTAGTATGAGGCACATGCTTCCTCTTTTGTTGGGCCCTCTAATTGATGGAGGGTCTCTTTATTGCAAAGCTCTTTAAAGGGCTTATGGGGGAGGGCTCTAATTGAAATCAAGAAAATCCAATCTAAAAAGGGTTGTCCTTACATCTCCTTGCATGAATCTTGAAAAGATGCTCATCACCTCCCTCGAACACCCTTCAAACGATATTGGGATTGGAGGGCCCTCTTCATGCGCAACATCCAAAATTGCATGCAACCCATCAAAGCCTACCTTTGCGTGGCACAAAACCTCCTCCAGTTAGTCAAAAAATCATTTCACTATTGTGTAGAGTGGTTGAGCTACCCTCTAATGAAAATGCAGTGCGTAGTGTCGTTAGCATTGCTTTTTTGGAGAAGGTATGGGGCACGATGATTGAGAGTAGAGGGCCCTCCGAAGGTTCCTTTATGTAGCGGTTCATCAAGCTGACCAAGCACTTTTTGACGTGTTGCAAGCTATTTGAGGAAGATGTGCAACAGAGGCCGTTTAGAGGGTTTATAAGAGGGAGCCTCTTACTTATCAAATTTCCACACTCTATTAAGCTTAGATTTAATGGATTGAATGAGTATGTCCATACGATCCTAAGAAATTCATTTCGTTACACGAATCTTAGCAGATGCGATCTCTGACATTAGTGGCGGAAGGAGCACGGATGTCGGAGCTGCATTGCAGCAAGCGGGGACTCAGGGAGCACTGTCTGCGTCTACAGAGGGAAGCCACGCCGCCATGCAGCTGGACGGGGGGTACGTGAAATTATTTATATATATTAAAGAGGCGTCCGTCGCTTGCGCAATGACAAGCTGGTGCGGTTGGTTTGTACGAATGCTTCTAACTGCGGCTAATGAGCTTCCGTGTTCAAATCTCTTCGACGAACATGAGTTTTTCTCGCTCTGTGCCATGCTGAGGAGAAAGGAAAGTGAAGGAATCTGTAAAGATTCTATGCAATATATTTGAGAAGCCACCAGTATGTTGAAGGGGATCGGGGAGCACCACAGACGGAGAGTGTGAGAGAGATAAGGAGATACACACATGATGTGGGTAGGGAGACTGTGAAGTGGCAGCTCCACCTATACAATATACTCACTATAAGTATAGGGTAACAGTGGGCGGGCGCCCATGACCTGGGGGACCGGTCAAGGCACATAGGCCTTAACCCCAACAACCTCCCACTTAAAGGCCAATGTGCCTTTAAGAAAGATCTACTGGTGTACAACTAATAGAAGGTGAGATATTCTCTCAACCTATGCCCACTGACTCTCGATGAGCTAGTGCATCCGGCTCTACTGATAGACAAACATCCTGTTGCAGAAGCCACACAGAGCTAGATCCAAGCTTTGCAAAGAGTCTACAAGAGCTCATGCACTCCTGCAAGTATCGGTCCAATACCTGCAAACCTCCCCTATGCTCTATGCCAAGATCAGTCATCGAACAACTAATCAAGCCTGCTGCAAATGCTCCCACTGCAGCTGCTATGTCGAGCCTCGAGATCAGCATCTCGTACATGAGGACACCGAACGTTGATGCAACCCTGGCAACCTCTGCCACCTCCAACTCAGAACTCAACTCATGGCAATCCTGTCCCCTATCATAGAGACCATGGCACTCTGACTCCGAGCTCTAGAGTGACTCCTCGTGCCCACCACATATCACATGTGTACCAAGAGTATCCATCTGTCTTGAATGTGCATCAAGCTCTGGCATAAGCATATCAAGAAATGACTCCACAATAGCCGACATCTCAGCATCCATGTGAGTCATCTCTGTCATCACCTCTGATGACTCATCCTGCTGCTGTCACTCACTAGAGCTGTCCCGCTCTACCTGTGCATCCGTAGATGCAACCTGCACAACAAGGTCACTGCTCTACACTCCATGCAAAGAATCCTGCAACCCACAAGCAAAAGAGACTCGCCTGCTCTCTCGCTCTCTACCTGGCTGCATGATCACAGAGACAACATCGTCTCGATCGTGATCCACATGCAATGGGTAACCTGTACCACTCCTGGCACCTCTCGCAATCACTAGCGAACCCAAATGCATCACAAAATCTCGCTCTCGTAGCGAAATCTGACATCCACAATCTCTAAGCTGACCAATCGAGATCAAACTCACTGTCAAATCTGGTACATAGCGCACATGTCGTAACAAGTAAGATGCACCACTTGGTAATGACAGTCTCACATCTCCTGCACCTGCTATCGCATGCATCGATCCATCGGTCAAACGTACACTGCCAAGCATCCTGCTAGAATAGCTACAAAACTATTCACGATGCGGCGTGACATGAAACATAGCATCTGCGTCTAGCAACCACTGCGAAGGGAGTGCACTATCCACATGTATAGCATCTCGTGCATAGCTCGAGGTAAAAGTGACATCCCCGTCACTAGTATACTCCGACACTACATCTGCCTCAACTATCAAAGCAACTGAGTCCATGGCATCACTACATACATCTCTGAGACTGCCATGTCTCCTACGATGTCGCATACGACAAAAACAACGTTGTCTAACATGTCCAGAATGACCACAATACCAACATGTCACCTGTCGGCGTGCTCGTGAATGTACATGTCTCACACGAGTCCGTGATGACTCAGATCTATCATACATATCATGTAATCTGCGCCAAAGTGCTCTCGAAGTAGTCTCATACATAACAAGAGCATATACAGATTCCGCAAGGTACAAAGAGTGTAGATAGTGCCATCTCCTCTAGCTCCTACCACTGATACTCAGACATGTTTGAAGGTCTACCTGCATCTCAATAGTCGATGCAACCCTCGTTGTGTCAATGCATCAAGCATACACTCTCTCCATGGTGCAAAGTCTGACCCATCAAACATGCACATTTCGGAGAGATCATAATCTGAGCGATCACCTGTCTCTGCCATGAGCACAATGTAGCAAACTAGAAAGCAAAACCACCTCACCAACAACACCTGGAAAGTGTCTACAAATATGGCCAGAAACACAATGTAAAACCTGTGAGACACACTCCAAAATAGAGCTCCCGCAATGTCAATACAAGCTTCGCCTGCTCTAGTATCACACTGCAATCTGTGAGCTAATCACCAAGCCCACACTATGCGGTATCGATGCATACACACGCACAAGTCTCCCACATGCAGAGAACTCCGCACGCAAATGCTGAGTGCAACCCGCAATCTCTACCTAGATCGCATAAATGATACGCATAAAACTCCTGGGAAAATTTCGCCAAAGTTTCGACGCACAATGGCTATCAACACAAAATAACCATTGTCCTGCAAGCTCAATACAACGAGCAATCAATGTGCATCAAACTACACTCAACATACATGCATAAGCTCTGCAAAACTATGGCAAACAATGCTCGAGATCACAAGACTCTCCCACGCGAGAGAAAACCACTGTCTCAAGCAAAGAAAGATACACAACTCCTCACTCTTGCGAGAGTGGATACAAAAACACAAAACTGTGTCCAAACTGACAAAACCTGTCAAAGTGAGAGTAAACACTCGATCACAAACTATGGCGAGAATCTGGGAAAAATCCGATAGAATTTCCCCTGAAAACTGAGCAAAAAACTCAAGTACAATCTCTACCATAAACCATAACACTACTCAATGCCAATGAGTAGAAATGCCAAAATGGCTCCACATTTTCACATACAATGGCAATCCGCACTCAACGTACATCAACGGAGTGACCGCGCATAAGCAAGCACCAAAAGATTTGCAATCCGGAAACTTGATCAATGCGAAAACAATGCTCTCAAGAGAGCTCACCGGCACTTGAAAGTGCTCGCCAAAATGCATGTATAATGGGCATCAACCATGCGCCATAACCATATGCAAACCATTCGCAAAGACCATGAATCCAAGCACAAAATCACTGCCAAAGTATCCTGTGAAAACCAGTGAAAGAAGTTCCACCTGTGTGCTCCAAAAAACTGCGTCTCTCAAGAGACCGCCTCGGTGGTGTGTAAACGCCTCCGTACTTCGTTGCCCAAGTCTACCAAAAAACCCTCAAACCACAAGCTTAACACAAGCTGCAATTGCATCTTCAACTCAGAATTTATGCACTCAACTTCAAGCATCTCCCGTGCTTTAAAAAGTGCATCAAACTCGCACACAATGTGACAACAGAAAATCTGGAATTTCTGTATACAGTCAGTCTGAGCTGAATATCAGCAAAACGGTGAGGAATTTACAAAAAGTTTCTTCTACAAAGTTGTAGACCACATCGAAACGGATGGGCAGCTCTGACAGAATTTTCAGATTTGCATTCTACAAGGAGAAAAACGAATCTGAAAGCAGTGCTGCTGCGCACACAGTTTTTAGGGCAGCACCTTCACTTACACACAGTCTTCCACACTCCTTTCTGAGCTTCCACAAGAGCATACATCACTCTCAACTGAGCTCACAAGCTCCCATTGCATTCTCCCAAAGCTTCCAAGCTTTCTTAATCTCTCTACCATCGAGAGCGAGCGAGCTATCGCCTCGAAGCTCTCAAAGCCGTCGTGCTCTCCGCGGTCACCATAGCTCTGATACCAATTGAAGGGGATCGGGGAGCACCACTGACAGAGAGTGAGAGAGAGAGAAGGAGACACACTCACGATGTGGGTAGGGAGACTGTGAAGTGGCAGCTCCCCCTATACAATATACTCACTATAAGTATAGGGTAACAGTGGGCGAGCGCCCATGACCTGGGCGACCGATCAAGGCACATAGGCCTTAACCCCAACATATGTCACCAGTAATGAGTAAGTGATACCCATTTGGGAAAAAAAAAGGAGTGGAGAATCTACACAAATTTTCTCTCTCTCTCTCTCTCTCCCTCTCTCTCTCTCTAAGCCAACGCTGAGAGTGTGCATGATGAAAACCAAGGCATAGGAAGGAGTTGAGGGTGGCGTTGGTCAGGGCAAGGGTAGCATGAGAGGAGCGCGAGGGGAGGAAGCTAGTGATCAGAGGGTCGTAGAGGGCGAAGCAAAGAGCAATGGGCGAGGTCGATGGAGGCGTGCTAGAGCTAAGGAGCAGGGTGTAGTAGCGAGCGATAGAGTGCACATGTAAAGTTGGGGGGGGGGGGGTGGGGGGGGGGGGTTGGGTGGGGTATTTCCAAGTATTGAGGTGTTTTTATCAACGAAAATTACGGAAATACACCTCTAATTTGTGGAAATTCCCAAAATACCCCTCAAATTTCAAATACCCTCAATATTTTGTCACAAACCCAAAATGCCCTTCAAGTTTTCCAAAATTCCCATGGTGGTGAGATTAAATATCTCCAATGATAAAAAAAATTGTAGCTTCGTAAGAACACTAAGTGTTTATCAATACAAGATGCTAAAACTAGAATTTCGATTGGTTATGTAGGCTTTGAAGGTGAATTTTTTCATTATTTTTAGACATCATTGTTTCCGTTTTTTCGAGGTAACTTGTGGCAAATTATATTCTAGACACTCAAAAACAGATCTCAATTGTCAAGAAGGAATAAAGATTAGAAAATCTTGAACAATCTTGCTAAGAATGTACAAAACACAATTAAAATTGTAGGCCCCAGCAGGAAGAAAAATCAAGAGGAATAAATTAACGAGCTTGTAGACAAAGTTGAGATTCTAACCACCAAAAAATAGGAAGGGCTCTAGTTAGAGGCAAAGCATGGAAGATGGCTGGAAGCAAAAGCAAACTCAATCGACACGAATTAGAGGAGGTGATGAAGGCCAGAATCCTATCCAGAGAAACCTTTCTCCAGCCGGAGGAGGCCAACCGTGCTCACTTCTTTAGGGTCCTCAAAGTCAAAAGAAGTCGGGGCGTGGTCCTCTCACTCACAGATGTGGATGGAAATGATATTGAGAATTCCAATGATAATGCTTAGCCACCTGCAACAAATTATAGTCCAGCCTAAGGATCGCCTCCAGCGATTGACGATGCCAACCCTTTTTTTTGCGAGAAGAAAAATTGCCCATAGGGCTACAAACCACCTCTACTAGAGAGGGCTACATCAAAACCATGGGGAGACTCTCCCAGTGAGTAAACAAAATATGTACAATGAGGCTAAATCACAAAATGGGAGGATGAAAGAGCCACACACGTGGCCGGCAGTGCCATCTGGGCATTGAAGAAAGGCCTTGGACACCAGAGTCGTAGGAAAGCCTCTTTGCGCTCCCGCATGTGGTCGGAGCTACCCTGAAGTCTCTCAAACTGACGCTTAAGAGTATGGATCAAGTTTAGCCAAAAATCACGAACACTCTTCGTTGGTGGGATAGGGCGAGCCTCGAAGATGCGGAAGCAATGGTCTCGCCAAATGACCAAGAGCGTCAGGCCATAGACGAGCTCCAAACATACCTCTCTCTCACTGCACCACTCCTGGGGGGGTAAGCTCTGTAGCACACTGAAGTGTAGGTCGACCCCCCTGGATCACTATCATCCTGTTGGTGGAAGATAGCTCAAGTTGGAGTGTAGGGCTCGTGAGGGTAGACTAGGCAGCAACACCCCAAGTGTAATGTCGCGTTGAGAAAAGAGTTGGCATTAGTCAAAGAACCTAGAGCCAAACTTGTTGTGTCATGTGGGTAGTCCCACAAACAGTGACACTGAATCTCCAAAGGATGGCCACAAGATGCATAGGCTACTGAAAGGACACTATGTACCAACCAGCTCCCCACTATTGTACCTCTGTGTGCAACAAGCCACTAGAACAAAGTGACTCGCCTCGGTTGTCTGGAGTCCCACAAACGCTCCCAAAAGCCTGACAAGAACTCAATTGTGAGACCCTCCTCATACCAATGAAGTGCTACAGCAGGACGAGCCTCTCTCCGTGCTTCCAGTATGTGACGCCCCAATTGAACAGTGTACTAAAAGAAAGGGATCCTAGGGTGGTCGGTTGAAGAGAAGGGGTCTCTCTAGAACCACCCTCCAAGGTCCATTGCACTCATGCCAGAGGGTAGCTCTCCCAAGCCCAAAGCCTCTAGCGTCTTGTCTCAAGATCTAATGGGTCAGGATCTATGACACATGTCCTCCCATAGATTCCCAACAACACTCTGCAACCTGTGGAGCCTCTATTGAGACTCCTTGTAGTCAAGCCTCACCGTGGACCTCAAAGAACATGGGGGGTTACAGACTCTAAGCAAGCACGAACTATGATGAGGACCTCGAGTAGCATGAAGGCCCCCATCCATTTGGGAGCTGCTCTCTCTGGAGGGGTGAGCCACTTAGCTGGTAAAGCCTCTGTAATGTCCTGGCACATGCTCTACACCCCTCTCATGCCTTGTAGCTCGATGCTTTGTACCTCCTCTGGAAAACCCAAAAACTGAAGCCAATTTCCGAGAGTGCATTCTGGCCCCTCTACCATGGGACCCCAGGAAACATGAGGCCTACTACCAACCAAGTGGCATCTCTGAGTTTTAACCATGTGATTCCAAACAAGGGGCTGTCTCAAATGCTCCTCCATGCAAGTGGGTTGGTGCTGCTCAAACCACTCTGTAGATGCTCCCAAGAGCGAAGCAAGCTTGCAACAAATCAATCTTCCAGCCTCTTGCTTAGACCAAATCTACGCATCTCTGCAAAAATACACCTGATGGAAGGGTTCTAAGGGCCTCCTCCATGAGGAACTCGAGCTCGAAGCCATTGAAGCAACAACTCCTTCCAGGGCTCCTCCCCTGGAAGCAGTGTTATGGAATGGATGATGAGAAGGTTGAGACTAATATTTATGGTCATGTGTGCGTGATGTAGCAAGTCAAGGCAGCTCAGTCGTGGGCAAGTGGCTGACAATAGCTAGCAGGGCATTGAATAATTGAATAAGACATAGGCTTTATAGTTACTTCAATAAAGTCCCCTTATCCCAAATTGGAATGTAAATAACCTCATTTATGAGCTGACCCTTTTGATCAATAAGTATAAATACATGCATAGAGGAAGCCAGTTCACTCTAGGCATGGGGGGATGATTGTACCCAATGCTCTGTGTGTGTGTGTGTGTGTGTGTGTGTGTGTGTGTGTGTGTGTGTGTGTGTGGATGACACCTTGGATCTAGAGGTGCGTGCACGCAAGTATGAGGTGTGTTCTCATCATCACAACTTTCCTACTCACAAAAGTGGTATCAAAGCCCAAGACTATGCTTCGATCAATTTCAACACTATGAAGGCTACACATGCAAACATAAGTGCATCTTTGATTCTAAGTAGTACAATTATGATTAAGAGTTTGCTTAAAATTTCCATTAATTGCATGGTGTCTTTGCTACATCACATCTTAATTGCATGTGGTGGCATGCAAAATTAAGATGTGATGGGATTCAAACCCATATCGTTGCCTCCATGAAGAAAGGGAGCACGACCATTTGTGCTATAGAGACGTAGGTGTATGAGAAACGAGGACACATACAAGCAAAGACTCGGTGATGAGGCAAAGCCACAAGAAGCATAAGATCATAACTAGATCATGAGTGATCAACAAAGAGTCTCAAAGAATTGAAGCAACTGGAGGCGAAGAATTACTTTCGGCATAGCATTGAGGTTTTGGGCTCCTTGCTCGGCCGGCCATGGAACACGGTCTTTCAAATGGCCATTGTAATAAAATTTCACCCATTTTAATATACAAAGTGAGCCTCAAAGCTCATACTCCTAGTGTGCAGGCTGTGCAGAGGGGAAAATAACACAGCCAAACTGCACAACGAGCAAGCGGAAGCCCATAATCGATAAGAACAACATTGATGTAAGAAGGTAACTAAAAAGACAGCCTACACAGAAGAAAGACACAATGTTTCCACTCTTCCCTTCCTCTATGTGTGTGTGTGTGTGTGTGTGTGTGTGGCGGGGGGGAGGGAGGGGGGGGTGGGGGAGCTCTTGGGAGCACGGTAATTGTCAAGATCACATCCCACCCACAGCCATTTTAGAAAAGCTCCCATGGATTCAGTGTTAACTACATCCCTTCTATGAGACAGCATGTGGAGGTACACTCACCATCGCCTCTCCCACTTCTCATGATGGGTGATCAATGCTACAATAGGCACACGGGAGCTATTCAGTGCATCATGTCAGTCACTGAGCGCTATTACCCTCCATACCCACCAGGTGTGGGCCACGACTTTTTCCTCGCATGGCATCTCCAGAGCCAACTTTTTACCCACTTTTTAATGCAAACCACATACCGTCTACTTCAAAGGAGCCTCGAACCCTCCTCAATGCCATGCAAGTATACTCTCGTGAAAACGGCATTGCTTGCATGCACCTTCTCTCTGTGATGCGGCACACACACACACACACACCTACACCCACACTTTTTGGTTGACTGTAGTGCATGCTCCTTTTTCATTTATTAAGAATCTTTGCCTAGGTTGCATTGTACGTTATACGATGTACGTATAATACATTTTAAACAGGCGTATTATACGACACCTATCTTTATTCGATCGTATTATACGATGCCACATTAGCAAAAACACCGTTTTGTATAATTTCTTAGAAATTCGATCGAAATATATTTATAGTCCTTTATATACGTGAAAATTGATTGTTTTCCTCATTCTATTTGATCTCTCTTCTTCTCTTGTGAAAAGACTGCTTCAAGCTCATCTTTAAGTGAGCTTTAAAACATTAAAAGAATATCAAAAAAATCAATTTATAAATTTTGTAATCAATTTTCAGTTTAAGTAAAAAGTTAGAGCTTAGGGTAAAAAATTAAATTGGTTAAATCTAGATTTAAGTGTTTTGTTAGGTTATGGATTTTTGAGTTTAAAATTTACCTACTTTGTGTGGAGTATATCTCACACTTGGAGGTAAATTAAGTAGAGTAGTTAGTGATTGCTTGCCTTCTATAGAGGAAACTCACACTTGGAAGTGATTTAGGATAGTTAAATTTAGCAGTTACTTGCTTTGTGTTGAACTATGTTCACACCTATAAGTAACTTAAGTTAGAAAGTTAAAGTTAGTAGGTACTTGCTTTGTGTTGAGCTATGTTCACACCCGGAAGCAACTTAGGTTAGATTTATCTAATGGTTGTTTGTCATGTGTAGAGTAATACTCACACTAGAGGCAATTTAGGTAGATTAAATAATTATCTCTGTCTTTGTGTAGAGGTATTTTCACACCTAGAAGAGATTTAGATAAGTAGTGAATTATGATTGCTTTCCATGTGTAGAGTTACACTCACACTTGGAGGTAATTTCGGTAGGATATTTAAAGATATCTTTCTTTGTGTAGAGTTTACTCACACTTTATTGAGATAGATAAAGTGATTTTTATCATGATTCAAGTATAGAGTGAAAGCTCACACTTGAAAAATAAAATAAATTTGGTATTCAGAATTTAAAGTGGTTGAAAATCTATGTTTTTTTAAAAAACGATAGCAAATATAGTAATGTAAATGGTATGAGAGTTCGATTTTAGATGTGTATTTAGTAAATAGTATTGTTTGAGTTTGCAAACCTCAAGAAGATGGTGAAAGGATATGAGTGGAGCTACGTAGAGGAATTGGTCAGTGGAAAGTGTAACATTTAATGCACTAGTAACTTGTGTGTAGTGGAAAACGATAACATAGTGAGCATTTCATTAAGAACAAGTTCCTAGAGCATAGAGAGAGTACTTAATTTGAGACATGCACCTAGCTAGTTTGGCATAGACAATACTTGAAAAGAGAGAGAAATAGAACAATTGACAACAGTTGAGGACCAGATTTACATGGAGCCGGTCCCCCCTCCAAAAAGGCTTTGTATTATAACTTCTCCCATCAAAGGAGACTTTTGTACAATACAATCTTTGTGTTCCTTGACAAAACTCGTTGGTGCAATGAAGATGGAAGCTTCATACACCAAATTATGCTTGAAAAACACACCTAGTGTCCCTAGCCTCAGTCCCAAGACCTCACACATCTTCAAAAATTGTGAGAGCTAGCAGGGAATGAGGAAAGATTGAGAGGAAGAAGTCGTATCTTACTAGCATAGCTTAGCTTAGTAATTAGCATGGTAGAGGAGTTGAGCATGCCATTGAAGCTTGGCTATTGGTTGGATTTGCATTCCATAGCCAAGAGTTGTTGGTGTAGGCCTCTACTTCTCAATGCTTGGAAAAGGAGATGGAGTTCTTGCTCAACACATGAGTTGTGTGTGTGTGTGTGTAGCAAAGTGAGTTAGACTAAAAATGCTAACTCTCTTTCTACTTGGTCGACCCATCTTCCCTTTTGCTCTTGCTGGCTTCCCATTGGTTCGTGCAGGGCTTAGCCAATAACAAATAAGAAGCATAATTGATAGCCTTGTGACATGTGTCCCCCTTTCTCCTTTTGTGAGAGATTTAAATAATTAAATAATTTATTTAAACTCTCATTGGACCTTTTAGTCTTCTGGCCAATAGGAATCAAGCAAGCCATTGGGCTCCTGGATGCTCATTGGACCCCTTGGTAGACTTTCCAATAGTCTTCTAGGGAGCTTAATTTCTATTGGTTCTTTTATCAAGCATTTTTAAATTGATTAGACTAATTTTACTCTAGCCTAATTCTCATTGGTCCACCTCTATGGCCATCCCATAGGAATGGAGATGAAATTAGGGGCAACTGGGCTAGGAGCCTGCCATGTGTCCATTCTTCCCTTTGGGGAGATCTTGGGAGTGTGTGTGTGTGTGTGTGTGTGTGTGTGTGTGTGTTTGTGTGTGTTTCTCTCTCTTCCCCTACCATTAGGGCTCGCCCCCTCCTTCCTAGGGATGTGGAAAGACTTTTTAGTCTTCCCATAACCATCTAATTTTCCCACGTTTGGCCATTGGACTTTTTAGTTAATTTTTGGAAGCTTAGCCTATGGAAGTCTTAATGGAGATGAACCTTAGGTCTTTTAAGCTCCATTGATGCACATTGCTCTTTTGCAGGCTGACCCCCTTTGGATCCCTATTTTTCCTCCTTTGGATCCTTGCTCAGACTGGTCCGGTATCCTTACCAATATTCTAGCTTTTACTCCCCTGGTAGTTCCCCATATTAAATGATCAGTTTAACATGAGATTTGTTTTGGGAGAATTAGATATTAGTTTTTATGACAGAAATACTACATCAAAGTTGAGGTGTAAGTTTTGCGCGGCCATCATTTTAGGATAAAAGAACATGTGTTCAAAATTTTTGGAAACATGACAGCTTGCAAAACCCCCTCTAGAGGTATTGAAAAAAAAATTCCTCAGTGAGCGCTAAAGGCAAAGAGAGTACATCTTGAGGGGGAAAATTTTGTGGTCCCAAAATGATGGCTCCATCTATGGCTAGGGATGTGGTGATGGCACTCGAGAATGATCAAAACCCTCCATCGACCCCTGCTTATAATCAAGGAGGGTATCACTGTTTGCAAAGGCTTGTAACTCTAAACCGCAAGCTCTGTTAACATAAGCCAAATTGAAGCATGGAATGGAGGAGAACCTGCACCAAGTGGTTCTACTTTGCATCAGGCATTTGATAAACAGTGGTTGCTTGAACTCCATCTTAAGTGGACACAAGTATTTGTTGCAAGTGGAATTCCTTTTAATGTCATTCAAAATCCTATCTTCAAAGATGCTTTGATGAGCACAACGAAGAAGGGTTTTGTGGTACCTGATTATACTAAGATGCGTAAAGAATATTTAGATAAAGTGAAATCTACATCATAGGGCAGTTTAAAGAGCACAACTCTTGACTATGTGCCCCAGTATGGATGCATAATCGCTCTAGATGGTTGGACAAATTTTCAAAAGAAACTATTGATTAATGTGATGTTGATTTGTCCAAGAGGATCCATCTTTATTGAAGCGATCAACACATCCCTGAAAGAGAAAACTAGTGGACATCTTGCTGGTGTAGATGATTGTTTGATTCGAAGAGAAAGGGGGCCTAAAAATGTGACAACCATTGTCATAGATAATGCATCTAACTACAAAGTATTTGGAAAGCAATTGAAGTAAAGTATCCAGAGATTACATGGGTTCCGTGTGCTGCCCACAATTTGACTTTTCTCTTGAAGGACTTTGAAAAAGTTCCTTTTATTAAGAAAACTCTTTCTAGATGCAAACCACTTGGTGAAGTTTATAAGAGAGCATTCATTTTAATACGCTCTATTTAGAACAAAATCCCCAACCAAAAATTTATAAATTTTTTGTGTGACCCATGTTGGGATAGCATATTACTTCTCTCTACACTACAGTAGATTAAAGCAGTCCTTGTTGAAATAATGGCAAATAGAAGATGGGACATCTGGCTTGATAAATATCCCAAGTATGAACCTGCTGTTACCAAATTGTAAACTCTTCTGTTTTTTGAAGAAATATAGATAAAATTGTTACTGTCCTCACAGAACCCTTCATTCACCTGATACAATTAGTGGACAAAGAAGCCTCTATATTTGGACGGGTATATTTGTACATGCATGAAGCCTCTCGTAAGTTAAAAGATTGTACATATTTATGTAGGAAAGGAGAAACCCATGATGATGTTGTTTGTTAAAAGACAATGGGAGTAGCTACATACTCCTTTAATGGAGCAGGATTTGTCTTAGATCCCAAGTTCCAAATGCACGATCAATCTTCAAACAATAGAGTGATCAGTGATTTCAATGTTCAGATGTCAAAATTGATGACATGGTGCCTGTGATTGAGGGGACGGATGAGCTATAAAGTTTGTACTATACTCACAATTAATTTTGTAATGCAAAATATTTGTGGGGTTTAGATCACAATCTCTCTCTCTCTCTCTCTCTCTCTCTCTCTCTCTCTCTCTCTCTCTCTCTCTCTCTCTCTCTCTCTCTCTGTGACGGGTGTCTAACCTCACTCCTATCTTACTGCAGATTTAGCGAGAACCACGATTAAATTGTCAATCCATGGGACGAAGCTGACTTGACTAGTGCATAGAGTCTACAAGAGGTTGTCAATCTCGGAAAACAACAAACAACTCGCATCTAACTCAAGCTACACTCAAGTGATTGAATTCACCAAAAGCCAATCGCTCATCAACGACAAACAAATTACATCCGTTATAGCATCAAATGACATCCAAAAGTAACGAAACTTCTAGGACATGTTTATAAGATCTAAGCACACATGCTTATGGTCTCAAATCCCACTTTAGGTCAAGTGAAAAAATCACGATTATTAATAGAAGTGGATTTTTGACCTAGTCGTTTTCGACCCAGAATGCACCTAAATGTTTAGCAATGATGCCCCAATAGCCCACCTATGATTAGTTTTTGATTTGAAGTGTAAATTCCTACTTATGATGAAATTAGGCCGTGGGGCGGTGATGCCAAAAGCTACGAAATGCTGCGAAATGCTTACGTCAATGCGTAGAGCTCTTACCTGCGGTTGCAATGCAACAAAAGTGATTGCAATGTGACAACCGGGGAGGGAGTAGGAAGCGCGATAAGGAGAGAAGTGAGCGTCGTTAGCTCACGCTGTGTATTTCATTATCCAAAACTTAAAAATAACTTACAAAAATTGGCTTTTATACCTTAGCCAAGGTTTTTGGTGGTCAAAACTAATAATCTGGGAGCTCTAACTAAAGATGGATAGTGACAGGTTGATACAATCTGGAAGCTTGTAGCCCCAACTCATTTATTACAAAGCTTACCCAAAAAATAGAAGTTACAATATTCCCGATTTATAAAAAATAATAGGGAAAATTACGAAAGTACCCCTCTAATTTGAGGAAACTACCAAAATACCCTTGTATCTATTTTGGTTGGATTGTTTAAGATTTTCTAATCTTCATTCTTTTTTGACAATTTGAGATTGTGCTCAGCATGTCATTTGTCACCAGTTACCATCACAAAAAAGGCATTTATGTCTTAAAATAATGAAGCAATTCATCTCCAAAGCCTACATAACCAACTCAATTGTAGTTTTAGCATCTTGTAAGATAGAAAATCACTCTTCTTGTGAAGACCTACAAAAAAAATTATTTTTGGAGAAATTTACTCTCACAACGAGGGGTATTTTGGGAATTTTGGAAAATTTGAAGGGCATTTTGGGAATTTATGACAAAAGATCAGGGGTATTTTAGGAATCTACACAAATTAGAGGGGTATTTTGGTAATTTTTCCAAAATAATAAGTGTTTTTACAATGAGAGCTTCGAAAAATGGTATCCGAGCTAGCTTGCTGCTAACATTCCCCCCTCCTCGCCTTTGTCGTCCCTTGACATAGCTTTATGGGCTAAAATAGTCTTCAGGTTGACGGCTGGCGAGGCGGTCTTTAAGCGTATTTAGGGCCTTTTCGTATTTGATCTTTCTCTCTTTATCTGGCACCTACAAAAACTGCATAGTTACTATGTTTTTAAGCTTCGCTGATGAGTAGCCTACAAAATCACGAGGTCAGGTTGCTGATCACTGGCCTAAATATCTTCGTTCGCCAAGTGAAGAACCCTGTGTAGAACGCTTCCTCAAACGCCAACGTATTGTGAGAAGGTAAGAACATACATTTGACATAGAAGCCATAGAGGACTTTTTTGGAAGGTTGGCGACTGAGATCATAGCATAAACCTTTATTACCCTCGAGGAATGACATCCACGGGGTGCCTGCTTGCTCTGGCTCATGGAAAACTTCGATGCGGGTGAGTAGCATTTGGCAGATTTTATATAGCATTGCACATGATAGATCTGGAAGAATTTTGAAGAATGACATGATGCCCGTTAGGGTTTTCACCATGTATTCTTCTATCGGCGGTCCCTTTTTTGGAGCAGGCAGTTTTGGGTAGTTCAGCCAGGTTGGCCACTTCTTTGTTATTGCCTCATATGCTTACCAGGTCCTTACTCTTGGTACAAGACAAAAAGTGGGATCCTTTTGAAGTGCTGCAGGTGCTCTTGTGAATAGAATTAGATACCTTGGATTCTTGTTCAACCAGCTCAGCCTCCACTATGGGTGGTCTTGATCTGCACCTTCTACTTGCATGTCTTTGTAAAGCCTCTCTTTGACTTGGAGAAACTCCACCTTTATCAAAGGATATGGCAGGGATTGCTGATGCCATTGCACATTGATTTGATTGGGAGTGAGTTGTGTAACGTTGACAAAGTGAAGAACTCTCAACTCCTAATCCATCGCTACTTTCCACTACTCATCCACCTCTTCTATAATCTTTTCTTTCAGTGCATCCTCCTCAGCTTTTGACAGCTGGACCATTGGCACCGTATCAGTTTTTGTTATTTGTACCTAGAATTCATCCTCACCACGTAGCCCTTCTGATGGCTGTGTCTCCATCTTAGCAAAAGAAACTGAGGGGATATCTATCTGTGGCTACTCTGAAGTTCCCTCCTCTTCTTTAGTTTTTGGCCGTCTATCTCTCAATAGCTAGTTAATTATTTTAAGCTCATCTATTTCTTTAGCAGCTCTTCTTCTCGTTGCACTCGCATTAAAGCTAGGTCTCTGCACTGAGACTTCTCGAGTTGAAGCTCTAGCTCGAGGTCTTTGTTCTTTTTCTCCAATGCTTTGTAGACCTCGTCTATTCCTTTTATTGAGGCCACTACGAGATTTTCTAGTATTTGCCGCAAAAAAGTTGCCTTATCATTTATTCTCTATTCTGAGTATAGCAGGGAGGCGTTCGCTACATCTAACTGTACTTGAATTTTTTGAACTAATAGTGTTGTAGTTAGAAGTTCGTTGGTAACTTCTGTCAGCTGTTCATCTTTGGCTTTGCAAGCATCTGACAACTTTGTAAGTAGGTCACCGAGCTCCTTCATTTCCTTCTGCTGTTTATCCCTTGCTAGCTGATGTTGTTTAGCTTTAGCTTTCAATTCCTGCACTTGCTTTTGTAGATCAGTGAGATGAAATTTAATTTGTCGTCTAACTCTCCTTGGAGAGCGTCAATCACCATCTCTGGTTCTTTAGCCTTTGTGCTGCCGTTAAATGCTACTGATTGGAGTCTTTTCGTCATGTGCTGCATTTGATTTGCATATTCATTGACTTGCAGGATTACCTCATCATTTGATTGCCATTCTTCATTTCTTGCTAGCTGCCTAGGTGTCTCGGCCGTCTCTTGTGTCTCTTTTGGCTGCATCGTGGTGGTTGGTTGTTCTTGCCCTTGAGGCTGTGGTTGACCTACTTCTGCTTTGTCATCTTGAGGCTTTGTGGATGCCTCGATTGTTTCTTGCTGTGTAGAGGTAAAAGGGGTTTCTTCAAAATCCTATTCTCTTGTTTGCTCAAACTTTGTGGTGTTCTCTGGTATAGGACTCGCTACCCTTTTTGGCTATGGTTCTTGCTCTTGTGTTGCTCTTGTGTAGTGGCTGCATGTTAAGCCGATTCAGTTGCTTCTCTTTGTTCAGGCTCTGTCTCCTTTGTGGGCTCAATATCTGTGGCTTTATCTGCTGGTGATGGTGGTGGGCTTGGCATGGGGTGATCATGCTGTTCTAAAGCACGTGAAGAAGGTCGGGGAGACATGTCACCTTGTTCATGCGAGGCTTCTCCTTGTGCAGTCACTTCCTTTTCTTGTTTTTGATGCTCCGTTGCCTCTTTAGATTTCTGTTCCGCTTCTTGGGCTTCTTTCAGCTTCAAAGCTTCTGCTTCCTAATACATTTTTTCCAGTAACTCGGTGGGATCTTCTGCCTTTTTCCTAGCATGGTGCTTTGTTCTTGGTCCTTTCAATTCAACTGGTACCCACTTTGCCGGGTCCTTGCCTTGTGCTTGGCAGCTGCGTTCGTAGGAGTGCTTTTCTCTTTCAAACCTGGCCTGCTTCTGTTGCGGCTCCTCCTGATGTGCTACCATGGCTTTTCTTTTTATTTGCTCGATCCATGCTCTTCTTTCCTCATTATCAGAGCTTTCACTACTATGGCGTTCTGGCGAGCTCTCATCAGACTCTTTATCAGACTTGTATGTTCTCTTGGTAGCTCTTGTGGCTCGAGGGGAAGGTTGTGTTGACACTATCCAAGTGTTCTGATCTGGGGCAGGTGGCAAGTTGTCTGACATGCCGATAGCATGGTAGGCAATTATGGTTAGAACCTCTGGTGCTCCCAGATATGTTCTTTTTTCTTCTTTCTTTGTCCCCTTCAATGTGGAAAACACATACTGCACGTGGTCTATAGGTTGCCTGGTTGTTGACTTAAGAACTTGTGTAAATGTGGTGGCAACCGCATGATTTGGTGTCGTGTACCTTGGTGGTCTCTTGGAGAGGAAGTGGTAGTATTGGTGGTATAATCTTGCAGGTTCTTCCACCCGTTTCTGTATGAGATCGGCAAATGTCGCAGCGGCGGTTTCCTTGGTGAAAGTTCCTGCCGTCTTTCTATCTCTTGCCCTAGGGCATTGTCATTCCTCCTGTTGGCAATTTGAGAGCATCTACCACTATTTCTTTTGTAATCACTACTTCTACCTTGTTCCCTTGCTGGTCAAATATCTGAGCTGTCCCATCTTCTTTGATTGTGAACAGAGCTCATAAGCCTTTTGGAAATCCACTCCACATGGATCTTGCTCATAAAATTCTCGTAGCCCAAGCCTTCGGTTGGCTTCTTTTCTGTTGGGCTTTGCGGAGACATCATAAACTTCTTTTGGTAGAAGTTGCAGTTCTACCTGATGTCCTTCTTCGCTCTTGAATCTACCTGTGAACACTGTTGTGTTATTCTCTTCAAGCTATTGTTTCGATAGGTAGGTCTCTTTGGAAGTCTTGACTAAACTAGGGTCCAGTTGGTATGGTGGTAGCTCTCTTCTTAGCCTTATCTGTTGCTTGCATGGCTCCTGTTAAGTGAATAGAGTGTCAAAGTTAGCAAATTTGACAGATTCTTCTCTGAATTGTCCTTCAGTCTGAAATGCTGACAAATCGAGTCCAATTTTCTTCAAATCAATTTTTGAACATGCATACTAATGCATAAAAACATATAAAGATCAAAATTATGAAGTCCAAACAAAAAATTGCAACAAAAGTAAATAATCTTGATTATTTATAGCTAAGTAATTTTTTTAACTTTGTGCAAACTTGGCATTATAGGCTTGAAGTATACATCAATTAGATACTCTGAGTGAGATATGGGCTCATTTGGGTGCACAGGATGAAAATGGTGCTAGATTTAGGCTTTAGGTCTCTGAAACAGTAGATGTAAAGAAATTTTGAGATTTTGAGCTCCAAACTGGTTCAAACTTGGCTAGTGGGCTTAGAACATCATGTACTTTGGTCCCATGATGACAAAGTTTCATTTTTTCCTCATTTTTTCTCAAAAATAAATAGTCACAATTATTAACTTTTTCATCAAAATGAACTTTTTTGGTACAACTTGGTTCTAGGCATGGTATAGACCTGTGTATGTGATATGAGGTGATTTGGATCAAAAAATGTAGCTCATAACTCAGAATTTGGCTTGCAATGACTTCCTTGTGTTTTTTTGGCAATTTTCCAAGTTATAATTGATCATTTTGGCTCATACTTGAAATTAGCATGTAATAGGTGTGTACAAGTGATAGGTGAAAGTAAATAATCACGATTATTACCACAGTCATCATTTTCTTGCAAAACTTGGAAATTTTGATCTAAACACATTCTATACACCTAAAACAAGTCCTAAATTGAATTTGGTAAAATTTGGTCTTGCCGGCATCACTTCGTGCTTTGTCGACTCTGAAATCACCGATTTTTGTGACTACATGGCCTGTAGAGTTGGTTAGTCACTTTTGAGTCTATGGACTTGTCCGCAACATAGTCATGAAGCAACTTATCCAATTTTTGCCCATTTGGAGTCAGTTTGACCTCATATGTCGAATTTGACTCTTTGTAGCCTTCGAGTCGTTTTTTGCTTTTCGAGGGCTTGTCTTGATTGATTTCATGAAACCAACCATATACATTGTGTATAGACCTCATATGCAAGCTGTCTGTGGAGTCAGAACCAAATTCTGGCATCTACCAAAAACCTAGATTTTCTACTTGGGACCCCCTCGACCCTTGTCGAATGGTCAACTGTTGATATAGAAGTGTTCTATTATGTTGGGGCATGCTACAGTTCAAATCTCATCCGATTTGGTTGAGCTGACAGGCCGCTATGGTCAATTTTTGGTCGTAGGTCTTCGTGCACTGCTGTGATTCTAGAGTTTTTGCTAGGGGTTTAGACTAGCTACCGACCGTACAAAATGGAGATGGTGCTGAAAATAGATGACTGTGGACTCCAAAAAGTGCACGCAAAGAAGTCGAAAGGCTCTCTCTCCAAAGGCAACAAGTGAAAATGAGGTGATTTTAGCCTACCTTGGGTATGTATACTCGGACTCCCCGAATTCCTCTATTAGTCCTACTAGGCTATGAAATCTATGTTAGACTAAAAAATTTCCCCAATCGGATTCCTGTAGCTCATTCTGCAAGAATTCTACAAAAGTAGGTATGGTCGGGTAATTTAGGCCTTTTGCTTCCATCTGCCGATCTCATTGCAATTTTTTGTGCTTGTCCGCCTTGTCTTTTTTATCACCACCATGTCTTCAATTTTTCCATCTGACCTCTTTGCTATTTATTATTAATTTTTGACCTGTTTATTGAAAAAATAAAAGAAAATAACAAAACACACTAGAAAAGAAAAGTGAAAATCCAATAATTAAGAAAATTCATTGAGAAACACATCTTTATTGTTTTTTGTTGGATTTCTCCATTTTTAAGTCTCAATATCAAGAAAAATAACAAAAAAGGACTATTTTTTAATGATTTTTTGTTAATATCTACACTCATTGGGGCGATATTATCAGTTAAATTTCCCCTGTTGATGAATTATAAGAGCATTAATAGGTAATTTTGTAAAAATTCACACGTTAACATCAAACTTTTTCCTCCCTCTTCAAACATTACCCTTAATTACTTAATACTCTTCCACCCCTCCTAGATGACGTACTTCGGGACGATTGTGTGCATGGGTTGAACAATCGTGTCTATGCATAGCCCTGGTTGTGTCTATCATGCTTTGAAGATCAATGCAGTTCAAACTAATATGTTGTGCAAGAGTTGGGTCTTGAGTAAATAACTCAAGGGTTTTTGAGGTCGAGGCTTTCTGATGTTGTCTTCCAAAGAGCAAATCTTGTAGCTTGTGTGCTCTCTGCTTGATTGTACCATCATGATGCTTTAGCACAGTAATATCCTGAGCTTTTGGTATCAACAATGGTTGTTGTTGAGCTTTTACCCGCCATTGATATATTGGTTTGCTTGGTGTAGACTGTCATGGTTTAGTCTTCTGAGACTTAACTCTCCATTGCTTGATTGGTTTTATAGTTTGCGGAGAAGATAAGTGCTCCTTTTTCTTCCAAATCCATTTCGTGTTAGGTTCCTTGTTCGGAGGTGCTCGTCTCTGTATTTTGAGCTTTGGCCAAAAACCATCTTTGGTATTGTCGATGATGTTTTGGGCACCCAGATTTGAATCGGTTTGTCCTTAAGCTGTGCATTCGGCCCAAATTTTCCTGACTCCTTGCATGCTACTCGTAGAATTTACTTGTCGATAGGATGGAGAAGATTGATTGCTTCATGGTGTGCTTTGTTGGTAATTGCCTTTCCATTCCTCCTTGCTTGGTGCAATTGGAAAAATGAGTTGTCCGCCTTTAGGTGATAGCTTGAGCTCATTGGTATCCCAATCTGGTACTGCCTTGTATGTTCGCATCCAGGGAATTCCTAGTATCATTGTCTCATTCGTGTGTTCACCTGGTAAGCATACAAACTGATGAGGACCTGAACATCCATGTACTATCACATTCAAGTTGACTACCCCCAATGTTGGTGTTGGGTTCTTGTTGCATCCTTTGATAGTCGCTATTCCTGTTGTCAATGCTTGACTTGTTGCTTTCTTGTACGTGGAATAACTGATTGCATGTACTCGAGCTCCTGTATCGACCAATGCATTCGTGCTATGATTGTTCATTTGTACTTTGATGTGAAGGTCCATTCCATCTAACCATTCATCATCTGTTGACACAACATCTTTCTGCAATTCCCATTGTCGATCATCTATTTCCAGAGTGTGGATGGGAATCGGTATTTGTTGACTCTTGAGAGCAGCTTTCCTTTTAAGTACTCGAAGTCGAGCTTCCTCTTGGGCTTCATTAATAACCTGCTGTCGTTTTATCTTCCTTTGCTTGGCTGCATGCATTCTTTCTAGCAATTCATTGGTTAGCGATAAATTGTACTTCTTTAAACGGCATCCACTAATCCAATTAGGCATTGGTTCACCATCTAGGGTGCAAAACTTAACTGCTCCACTTGGAGATACATCTTCAATGATAAATGGTCCGTTTTCCTTTTTCTTAAACTTGGGAATGTGTTGCTTAAGGGAATAGACTAAAACTAAGTCCCTCTTTTTTAAAGATTTTTGTAATTAGATGGGAATCAAAAAACTGTTTTTATTTCCGCTTTTGTGCATAGATGTGAGCTACAACAGTTAGCCTTTGCTCATCTAACTTTTCTAAATCTTCAAGTCTCTTTGACAATTCATGTCCAGTCCACTCAAGATCCTTAGCTGCCCTTAATGTCGGCAATAGAAATTCTACTGGCAATATGACATCCATACCATAAACAAGGTTAAAGGATGTTGCATTTAAAGCTGTTTTGAATGAAACTCGATAAGCCCATAGAGCGGCATGGAGATTCATTTCCCAGTCTGTCCTTCTTGAACTAACCACTTTAGTCAATACTGAGCTAAGAATTTTATTTGTATGCTCAGCTTGTCCATTTGCTTATGGGTGATAGGGAGCTAAGTTGTTATGGATGACCATAAATTCATTAAGCAGATACTGGATAACCTCATTGAGGAAATGAGTTCCCCTATCACTGAAAATTTCTATTGGCAGTCCATATCTTGTGAATACATACTCATATAAGAATGCGACAGTGGTTCTGGCATCATTCTTTTGAGTTGCTTTAGCCTCGGCTCACTTGGTCAAATAGTCCGTAGCTACAATGATATATTGAGCTTGGGTTCTATAAGCAGGTGGCTGTATTGGCCCAACAAAGTCTTTACCCCATTTTGCGAAATCTCTAGCCCCCATCATTGGTCTTAAGGGCATGCTATCTACACGTGTTAACATTTTTGCTCGTTGACAAGAATCACACCTTCGAACATATTCTTTGGCATCTGCAAAAAGTGTTGGCCATCATATGCCTGCCATTAAGATTTCTCTTGCACTGGTCTCACTAGAAAAGTGACCTCTAGCTAATTCATCATGTGTTTGTTCTATAATTGAAATATACTCGTCTTCATTTGCAAAAGACGCAAGTGTTGATCCTTACCTCTCTGATATAATTGGTTTCCAATAGGAGCATAGTCTCTTGCTTCAGTTTCAATTGCTCTTTGACGGCATTTACTCATATCCTCAGGAAATGTTCGGCTTGATAAGTAAGTAACTAGATAGTTACTCCACTTAGGAATAGGCGACATTTGGAACAATGTTACATGAGGTATGGGTGTTTTCTACATTGAGGACAATCCTTTACAAAAGAGTGAACATCACTCCTCATAGTTGGCCAATATACTCCAAGTCTCAAGATCCTCTGCATAGTTTGGTCTTTTGCAAAGTGAAGTCCTACTATGGTAATATGTGCTTGACGTAGGTATTGGTTTTTCTCTTCAGGATTAATGCATAAGAGCAATATTCCATCCCGATTTCTTTTGTATAGTCTACCAGCTAGTAATTGATACATAGCCAATTGCTCGATTAATCCGATTGTAATAGGAAGTGATATTTGTTAATCCACTTGAGCTATTGTCATCAATGATACCATGTTTTTTGACCATCGAGGTATCATTTCCACAGAGAACAAATAGGCATCTGGTAGATCATCGTCTACCCCTTTAGGTAATTCTCTTGAAATAATCCTTGACAAATGATCAGCTCTTTAATGTGTAGTGCCCTTTTTTACAACCACAGTGAAATCAAATTCCAAAAGAATGATGAAGCATCTCACTATTCTTCCTGTGCTACATGGCTTGTTGACCAAGTACAATAAATCTTCGTGGTCCACAAAGAACACAAATTTGTTGGCTTATACGTAATGTCTATACTTTTTTAACGGCATAGATCATTCATAATCCTTCCCTTTCTGTGGTGGTATAATTCTTTTCCGCCATGTTCAACTAGGAAAGTTAATTTTTCCGTCTCTTGGTTGAGCTAGTATACAACCGATGGCGAAATTAGCATCTACATGTATGTGGGATATCTTATTCCAATCTGGTGCTTTCAATGTATGAGCTAAGGTGAGAGATTGCTTAAGCTTCATGAAGGATTCTTCACATGCCTCAATCCATTCAAAGTGTGTAATCAAGCTATACATGGATTTTGCAATTATAGCATACACCACAATGTCCCATGAAGGCTTGAACCCCCTTGACTGTTGTTGTTCTAAGCAAATCAGCGATAACATGAATTTAATCCATGTCAGTAGCTTTGCCATTTTTAGACACTATATGTCCAAGAAATTTTCCTTGTCTACCCATGAATGTGCATTTTTCACGATTTAAGCAAATCCTATAAAGTCTATTGTTTTCGAATGCTTTTTTGAGGTGTTCAAAATGATCAGCCCAGATTGATGAATGCACGCATAGATCATCCATATATACTTTCAAGAATTTCTTAAGATATTCTTTAAAAGCATGGCTCATCAATTTTTGAAAGGTGGCAGGAGCATTAGTTAACCCAAAAGGCATCACCCAATAGGCAAAAATACCCCATTTCGTGGCAAAAGTAGTTTTATGTTGATCTTTTGGGTCAACCAAAACTTGATTGTATCCCAAAAATCCATCTAAGAATCTATAAGCTTATTTTCCTGCAACTGGTTCTAAAACATGCTCAGTGATTAGAAGAGGAAAGTTGTGTCAAATGGTAGCTGCATTCACTTTCTTGAGATTGACAGACACTCGTAATTTTCCATTCTTGTTGGGTACTACCACAATTGGAGACACCCAATCTATGTGTTCAATTTCATAAATGAATTTGGCTTCCTTTAGTTTTTCAATCTCTTCTTTGATCTTCCTGGCAAATGTTTCATTGTATGTGTATGGCCTTTGTCTACTTGGTTTCGCATCATCTCTCATGGGTATGGTATGTTGACAGATTTTTGGATCAACACCCTTGAGATCCTTGTAAGACCAAGAAAAGATATCTTGGTATTCCTTTAGTAAGCTTAACAAAAGCTCTTCTTCTTGTTCTATTAGGTCATTTGCAATGTAGGTAGGCCTAGGCTCTTCTCCTGGTTCAGCTAGATCTATCTTCTTTGCTTTTTCAGGCCCTTCGTAGGACTTGCCCTATTTTTGTAATTCCCTAACAAGTTGTTCAACTATGATTTTTTGACCTTGGAGAGTATATTTCTTGTAATGGGATGGAACACTCATTACGTATTTACCATCCTCTTTTGTGGTTTCCATTTCGGTCGTATAGATCTCCTTTAGAGCTTTTTTCAACTTTTGATACTTCTTTTTTCGCTCAGCTTGTGTCATAGTTGACTCCTTTTCCCGTTTCTTTGGTTTTACTTGAGTATCCTTTCTCATTTTTCTCGATGTTTTTGACATTTTTGGATTCTCGTTTGAAGGATATCTACCAGTAATTTTGTCCTTGACACAATCATGTGCATCTATCTGCATAAGGAACTGTGTTCTATTGGATATTGATGGCATAGGTCTAGTTTTCATGTTTCTGGTGTCTCTTTTTTGTATATACCATTTCTGTCTGCTTGATTTTTGGTTTGGAAAGTCAAATTTTTTTTCCTACCCTCCTTTCATGAGTAGCTTAGCTCTCACACGTTCTTTTTCTGACCCCGAATCTTCTGAGGAGCTGAGTGTTCTTCTAACTCATCTGTTGCATCGTAGTAGAGGTCTGAAAAGGCTTGTTGAGCGTTCATCCATTCCTTGGGTTTCTCAATTTCATCTTCAATGTAGAGGGTTGAAATCTTTTGTGTGGGAATTATGTCATAGCCATCCTCATTGCAAAATTGAGTAGGCATATACGTATTCACACATACATCCATTGTCGCTAAAATTTGATCCATTCAAATGGCTCAAACAAATGCTCTCGAAAGGGCTTAGGTATATATGCTTCGTCTGTGCAACCCCTTTCTAAGATACATTCTTCTCATTTTAAGCTTCCGTTTCTGAAGCTCCACACATCCAAATAGGAGTGTCTTTGTTCAACCAAGATGGAAGCTTAGTTTCAGCCGAAGAGACTGAATTGAACTCTTGTATGGGTGTTTTCATGACATCTCTATAAGTGTCATTTTTTAGATTAACCCTTGTTATAGATCCCACTTGCTTCAAGTACAGATAGTTGTTTCCCCAATCTTGGATGATCTGTACCTGTCGCATGAAAGGTCTTCCCAATATGATTTCGCAATTGAGTTTCTTCCCAAAGTCTACTATGGAAAAAGTGTGTTGATATTCAATCCCACAAAAATTAACTATCACTTTTTCAAGCAGTCCTAATGGTCTTTCAATGTGTCCATCAACCAATTGCAATTTCATTCAAGTTTGTCTAATGGCTGGTTGTCCCCATGATTCCCATACTACTTTCATGGCTATGGCTATGCCGGCCCCACTATCCAATATTGCCATGGTTTCTATGTCATTATATTTCACTAGAAGGGTGGTGTTTCCTTCTTCCCCTTTGTAGTATTCTTCGAATTTGTTCATTGGAATAGATCGAATCTCTTTGTTGTCCATTTTGTGTTTCAATTTTCCAAAATTTTTGCAATTAGCCACGTTATTTCCACCTTCTCGAGGGTTTTCTATAGATCATTCCATAAATATGGTCTGATTTTTAATAGTTCTCCCAAAGTAAGAGTGTATTGGATGGGTGTAGACATGATTGAATGAATGTTGTTTACTTCTAGGGCTTGTTCCGCTCTTTTGACTTGAGTGGTCTTACACACTATGGATTTATCTTGGTTATCTCCCAGTAAGAGGGTAATGTTTTCAAGGTCAATGGTTTAGACATTCCTGAACCTTCAGATCCACAATCCCCATACAAGGATTGTACATCCATGTCCATATCAGGAGGTAGGTTTTCTAACCAAACTTCCCCTATAGAAGCTGACTTTAGAGTTAGGCTCCCATCATTGATCTCTCTACCTTTTTCCCATAAGTGTCCTGGCTAGTCTTTAGATGCCTTAGATGGAATCAGCAATTGCTATTTTAATCAGCAATTGAGATTTTCAAACTCGACTTTGGCAAAAATCAAAAGATTAATCTACAACCTAGAAACTGAGTGAACATGTATCAATTTGGATCTGATTGAACCCAAAATTGCCCGGTGGCTTTCTATTATGCTGGTCTAACACTGTACAAGTTCAAAAGTCCAAAATGGTATCTCTCTGTAGCAGTAGTAAATAATCACGATTATTTACTTTTTCAGTTTTTTGCACTTTTTGGCTTGGTTTGCCAAGTATACAACCTGTTAAGGTCCTTGGACATGTTTCAACAAGTTTGAACAAAATAGTTTATCAACTGTTTCGTGTGCGCAGACTCTGATTTCAAGAATCTGGCTTAAGTCTCACTTTTGTGATCCAAATTTCACCAAAATTGATTTGTGTGGTCTACTTGATATGCTTGAGCTTGTAGTATGCTCAAATATGCAAGATTGTCATTTTTTGAAGCACATGTAAATAATCGCAATTATTTACTCTGGCTAATTTTTTGCAAGTTTTTGTCATAACCTTGACACGAATCTGTTAAGCACTTCAACTTAAGGTCTTTAGCCAGCTTTCATCAAGTTTGGACTATTTTTGGTCAAATGGTCATCAGTTTTCTGTCTGTAGATTGACTTTGAAAATTTGGTCACAATTTTCAATCCAATGATCCAAATCTTACCAAATTTGGTTTGTGGGCTTATTACAAAATGATAAAATTAGTGGTATGCTAACTTAGTCAAAAAAGTTGAAAAATGGGGCAGATGTAAATAATCACGATTATTTACAACAACTGGCAACGTTTTGTATCTTTTAGGTCAAGTGAGCATGTACACATGTCTATCACATCAATTTAAGCCTATGAATTAAATTCATTGAGTTTGGACTATTTTTTTCCCAATTTACACTCAAGTTCTCCAAAGTCAATACAAACTTTGGTGTTTACCCAAATTTTTGCTAGTTTAGTGATCCAAATCCTATGTACCTTTACAAAATTTGTTTGTACACATGCAATGAGTCACTGGTATCAAGCTTGGTCAAATCTGAGCTAAAAGTAAATAATTGCGATTATTTACTTTATGCCCAAAATGAACACTTTTTTGCACTTTTTCAATGGACAGTCTTTTCAGGAGCTATTTTAAGCCTATGAATCAAGTCAAAACTTAATTTGGCCTAAAATGTCAAGAAAAAGTAAATAATCTGAGTTTTTACAAACTCTTGAAATTTTTACCTCAATGTGTCCTTGAGCTTACCCACTGGTTCATACAACTTTTAAGCATACTCTCTAGTCGGATCGAGTGGTTTGGAGCCTTTTCGTGCTATTTCTAGCCGTAGACCTGAAATTCTGCAACTTCAAATAACAACTCACAGTGATTCTTTTAGAGAGAGCAATGTTCTGAAATCCACCTCGGATCTTGCTTACCCTACTCCTAGATTCTTATGCAATGGGGTTGTGGAAAGTGTCCACAAACACTCGTTTTCTTGTTTTTTATGGTATTCTCAGCCTTGATCTTAAGACTTGTTTCGTTTATCAATCATCCTCAAAATCCTAATCTAGTTCTACAATCCTACAATCCTAAAGGCACTCAGCAAGTATGATTACTTCCAAGCTACCTCTACACAACAAAAGACGACAATCTTAAGCTATGCGATTTCTAAAAGAAGGTTTTTTACTCTAGGAGATTCTAGAAGGATAACTTCACAAGACGCTCGTGTTTTTCCTTAGTTTAGGTCTCTTCAATCCTCGGCAACGGCGCCAAATGGGGACGGGTGTCTAACCTCACTCCTATCTTATTGCAGATTTAGCGAGAACCACGATTAAATTGTTAATCCATGGGACGAAGCTGACTCGACTAGTGCATAGAGGCTACAAGAGGTTGTCAATCTCTTGGAAAACAACAAACAACTTGCATCTAACTCAAGCTACACTCAAGTGACCGAAATCACCAAAAGCCAATCGCTCATCGGCAAACAAATCACATCCGTTACAACATCAAATGACATCCAAACATAACAAAACCTCTAGGACATGTTTGTAAGACCTAAGCACCCATGCTTATGGTCTCAAATCCACTTTAGATCAAGTGAAAAAATCGCGATTATTAACAGTAGTGGATTTTTTACCTAGTTGTTTTTGACCTAGAATACACCTAAATGCTTAGCAATGATGCCCCAATACGCCACCTATGCTTAGTTTTTGATTTTGAAGTGTAAATTCCTACTTATGATGAAATTAGGTTGTGGGTCGGTGATGCCAAAAACTACGAAATGTTGTGAAATGCTTGCGTCAATGCGTAGAGCTCTTACCTGCGGTTGCAATGCAACAAACACGATTGCAATGTGACAACCAGGGAGGGAGTAGGAAGCGTGAGAAGGAGAGAAGCGAGCACCGTTAGCTCACACTGTGTATTTCATTATCCAAAACTCAAAAATAACTTACAAAAATTGGCTTTTATACCTTAGCCAAGGTTCTTGGTGGTCAAAACTAATAATCTGGGAGCTCTAACTAAAGATGGGTAGTGACAGGTTAATACAATCTGGAAGCTTGTAGCCCCGGCTTATCTATTACAAAGTTTACCCAAAATATAGGAGTTACAATATTCCCGATTTATAAAAAATAATAAATGTTTTTACAATGAGAGCTCCAAAACATGGTATTTGAGTTAGCTTGCTGCTAACACACACTCTCTCTCTCTCTCATTGTTTTTCTTTCTCTCCCTCTTCTTTCTCTCATTGTTTCTCTCTCTCTCTCTCATTGTCCCTCTTCTCTCCCTCTCTCTAGGAAGAAGAGGGAGAGAAAGAGAGACAATGTGTGTGTGTGTGTGTGTGTGTGTGTGTGTGTGAGAGAGAGAGAGAGAGAGAGAGAGAGAGAGAGAGAGAGAGAGAGAGAGAGAGTGAGAGTACGATTTACAAATTGCAACAACATCCGACATGTTCATTTTTTCCAACAAATAGAGATTAACACATCAAAAAGAGGTTTTAGTTACAAATCTTGAGATTTAAGATACAAAAAGAGCTCATTATTGGTTGGGAGATTTAATTTAGATCATGGGCTTGCTCCCCCATAAGATCTCTCTTCTTTGATTACAGGCCCATATCTTGCCTTGTACCATGCCAACTTTCTTTCCACCTCTACTATACGAGTGTGCAGCATGACTGGGTTCTCTCCTTGACTTGCCAAATCCATGCCTTGGGTTGCGGGCTGCTCAATGAGCTTCGTTTCCTTGGGCAAATATGTGTAACCCCTTTTGCAAGGAGGGTCTTCTTTATTGGCCTCCCGGGCATGAATCTTCTCAACCAAGAGCCCTTACCGACGCATCATGTAGTGGGACGATCATTCAAATCTACTTTGAGCTGCAATACATAATAACAATAGCATTGTTGCACAAAGTAAATTGCCACTTTTGGTGGAGATCCGTATAATTGGATAAATCTTGAAAGCATATTTCTCACGAGTACAATGTGTTGCAAATCCAAAAATTTTAAGGGAGAAGATGCCTTAGCATTTCCACTGATTCAAAACAAAGTATTGCATACAAAATGATTTGGGCACAGATGCTACATTGCCTGTAATTCAGTGGCTCTCCTTGAAGTTTTGATTCGTCCTCTTGGGATGCAGCCAAGGCCCTAAGATCCCCTTTAGCCACCTGGATTTCTTCTTTCTTTGTAAATTTGTTGTGCCAATGCGTGATTAAGAAGAGGATCACCACATTGCTTTGCATTCTGGTTGGGAGCAATATCTTCCATATCTGACTAAAAACTTTAATGAGTGAAGTTTATATGTACTTAAAAAAGAGAGATAGTTTAGAGGATTTTATAGATCCAACTTGAAATACTTTAAAACCCCAACTTAAAGAACTATAAGACTTAACTGAAAATAAGTTCAAAGTTCTGGTCTAAAATAACACCACACATTGCACACCATCAACGGCAAAAAAATTGTTACTTGTTCAATCATCAACAAGCCCCAAGCCAGAATCAGTTACAACATGGTAGCCAACATTATGGGCTCCATTCAAACAAAGGATTAAATCCCATATTATAGGCCTATCTAAGGGTTTGGGGAATTTTCCACTGGTAAGATGTTTGTTTAGATTTTGCAAAAGGTTGCACTTGGGACCTCAGGGGGCTCTGGAATAGACACAATCAAGTGCTTAAGAATATATGACATACTATATATATCAGATGCTTTGGTGAAAGGAGGAGGATTGATGCTGATAGTTTCAGGGGCAGTCCATGGATAATCTCGCTCGAATTGAGCTCTAGTTTGAGGACTGAGATTTGGGAGCTTGGGAATGTTGCCAAAGTGTTTGATGGTGTACTTTGTCCCCAGTCCGTGATCCCAACATTACACTCCTCACTTGCCAGAATGTCGTAGAATATGTCTAGTGTGTAGGTCGTTGTGAATAAAATCGTGACTATGCACAAATTTCATGGTCTACAAAAGAGAATTGCAGATCGGAAAAATGTTGTCTATGAAGTATTGTACAGTTCTAGATGTGTGCTAAAACTCTTTGATTGCATGCTTCTTCCATTGTGATGGCATGCCTGAATCCACTGCTCAAGGTGACCTCCATTCCAAAGCTTGAAGATCAACATGGGCCTTTTGCTATAACAAACAAGAGCACGAGGCAATATCTTGCCATGGTGTTGGACTGTAGTAGCTGTTGCTTCCTCTAGCAATTTTTGTAAAGTTGGCTTGTAACATTTAATGGCCTAAAATCTTATGTGTAGCGGAAATTAGCATGAACATAGTGAGCATTTCATTAGAGTTGATTCCTAATGAGAATTACAAGAGTGCTTGGGTGGAGAGAGCAACAAAAAGCATAACACCTAGTTAGATAGCATCGACAATACTTTCAAAAGAGAGAGCAATTAAGCTATTGACAACAGTTGAGGACCGGATTTGCATGGAGCCGGTCCCCCCTCCAAAAGGCTTTGTATTATGGTTTCTCCCATCAAGAGAGACATTGTACAATACAATTCTTTGTGTTCCTTCAAGACGAGCTAGTGCAATGAAGATGGAAGCTTCATACACCAAGCAAAACACTTAATCAAACACAACTTGAATTATCCCCGTTCTCAGACCCAAGACCTCACACACCTTCGAAGATGGTGAGAGCTAGCAGGGTATGAGAGTAGATTGAGAGGAAAAAGAAGTATCTTACGAGAAAGAAGTACATCTCCTCACATAATCACTCATATTAGCATAGCTTAGCTTAGTAATTAGCTTGGTAGAGAAGATGAGCATGCATTGAAGCTTGGCTCTTGGTTGGATTTGCATCCACATGCCAAGAGAGTGTTGATGTAGGCTTCTATCTCACAAGCTTGGAGTAGGTGATGAGCTCTCCATTAAAGCTTGGGAGGAGATAGAGTATTTTCCCTTCACACATGGTCAAGTGTGAGAGTGTGTGTGTCAATGCCAAGCAAAAATCAGCCCCCTCTCTCTCTTGGGCGAGCCCTAGCTGCTAAGTTAGTCTGGCTTTTGCCTCATTGGACCTCCCCAGGTCAAGCCAATAGGGATTAAGCAGCATAAGTGATAGCCTTCTGACATGTGTCCCCCTTTCCCCTTTTGTGAGAGCTTTAGATAATTAAATAATTACACTAAACTCTCATTGGACCCCTTTGCCTCCTGGCCAATAGGAATCAGGCAAGCCATGGGGCTCCTGAATGCTCATTGGACCCCTTGGGAGACTGCCCAATAGTCTTCTAGGACACTTGATTCTTATTGGTTTCTTTTATTAAATGTTTTTAAATTAATTAAACTAGATTTACTCTAGCCTAATTCTCATTGGTCCACTTCAAGGGTCTTCCAATAGGAATTGGGCATACCTTGTGGGCATCTGGCCTAGGGAGCTGACATGTGTCCCTCATTCCCTTTGTGTAAAGGGAGCCTGTGTGTGTGTGTGTGGCTTTCTCTCTCATCCCCTAGCTTTGGGGCTCGCCCCCTCCCATGTAGGGATGTAGAAAGACTTTTTGGGCACACACTAAGCATCCAATTTTCCCTAAGGTTGACCTTTGGACACAACCTTTGAATTTTGGAACCTTAGCATTTTGGAAGTCTTAATGGGCTGAACCTTAGGGTCTTTTTAGCCCGTTGTTTCACATGGCTCTTTTGCAGATGGCCCCCCCTTTGGATCCCTATTTTCCCTCCTTTGGATCCCTACTGTGGCCGGTCTGCTAACTTAACCAATATTCTAGCTTTTCCTCCCTTGGCACTTCCCCACATTAAATGATCAGTTTAATATGAGAAAATCATTTAGGAGAATTAGATATTGATTATTATGACATTACCTCTCTCTTGAAATCATAGTCGTCCTCGACTATGGTGTAGAGAAGATAAAGCATATGCATGAGTCCTTTTCTTAGCGGGTAGAGGATCCCTATGTTACCCTACGACATCATTCCATAATGGATGACTAGTCCATTTGGGGCTTGAGAGCCTGAGGCTGCCGCAAGCATGTCTGCACATTAGTCCTATCAGTCTTCCATAGTAGAGTGACAAGCTCTACTTGGTGTTCGGGAGACGTCGTCTCCGCAAACTTGATCTAAGCATGCATACTACTTCATTTTTGTGCACAAATAAAGAAAAAGAGAGTCTTATAAGACAAAAATTTTTGTTCATTTTTAACATTTTGTACATTTGCTTACTCTTGGGAAGCATTGTAAGCATTGACAAGGTTTAGGTTATCCTTTAATTGTATGCCTTGCATCCATCTAGCATCTTCAAAAGGATAATTCTTAAACTTAATAAGATATCGTCGGATAGTCTTACCGCCTCTTAATACCTTGTCTTCATGTCGGAGAATGGACTCGGGCTGCAGCACCTCCTCGTGGTCCTCGATCTCCGGTGGGTCTTCAATAGTTGGTTCTTGAGGTGGCTCTCCTTTGTAAGGCTTTAAGAGGCTCACATGAAAAGCATTGTGTATGAGCCAATGATTGGGCAACTTAAGTTGATAGGCCATCTCATTGATTGGCCTAAGAATCTGGAAGGGACCATAGTACCTTTTTGCTAGTTTAGCATAGTACTTTTGGTGGCCCGTAGGATTCTTGCCCGTCGTGTGCCTTAATCGAGCCTTGGGAAACTTTAACAAGACCCAATCGTTTTCTTTAAAGGCTTGGGCTCTTCTGTGCTTGTCAGCAGCAGCCTTTTGCCTTTGCTGTGAGATAGAGATAGCATCCTTAATCTTTTGGAAAGATTCTTGTAGGTCTCGGCTATACTCATCTGCAGCGAAGATCTTCCCATGTACCTTAAGTAGCAAGGGACTTTTTGATCTTCCCTCAATTACCTCGAAAGGTGCTTTTCCTGTAGAAGTATGTACAGTGTTATTGTAAGCATACTCTACTAAGGATAAGTACTTCTCCCATTGGGATCTTTGATCTACTTCCGTTACATAGGCTTTTAGTAGATCGAGAATAGTTAGGTTAGCTATTTCACTTTGGCCATCAGTTTGTGGATGATAGGCCGAAGAGAAGTTTAGCCTTGTTCCTAAATTCTCAAAGAGACCCTTCCAGAAATTACTGGTCATTCTAGGATCTCTATCCGACACTATGGACATTGGCAAGCCATGGTACTTGAAAATTTGTGAAATGAAGAGGGTTGCCATTTGATGGGCTTTGATAGTCTTTTTGACAGGTATAAAATGAGCTTGTTTACTGAACCTGTCTACTATCGTCCATATTCCCGTATTCCCATGGATAGACTTAGGCAATCCAAAGATAAAATCCATGGATATGCTCTCCCATGGTGAATTAGGGATTGGCAAGGGTTGAAGCAATCCAAGTTGCTTCCCTCTATCAAATTTTGTCTTTTGACATACCACACATTTGGAAACATACTCATGTATGTTCACTTTCATGGTAGGCCAATAGAAATATGTTTCAATTCCCTTTAGGGTAGACTGAATCCCTCTATGCCCCGCATATGGGGGAGCATGAGATTCATACATTACTTTCTCACGTAGTGAGTTAGTAACGCATAGTCTATTGCCATAGAGAAGATAGCCATCTTGTAAAGTAAATGGTTCTTCTTTCTTCCCTAAGGCAAGGGCTGAAATCACATCTCTAAAATCGGGATCAATAGCATACTCATCTATCATTAAAGATAGATCATTGTGAGTTGCTATGGAAACCGCATTCACTCTCGGTCGTCTTGAGAGTGCATCGGCTACTTGATTATGCTTGCCAGCAATGTGAGCAATATGAAAATGAAATTGCGAAAGGAAATTTGCCCACCTCATTTGTTTGTCAGAGAGCTTGGTCTGCGTCATGAAGTACTTAAGACTTTGGTGATCCGTTCGCAGAATGAAAGGAGTCCCCAATAAATAGTGCTTCCATGAGTCTAAGGCATGTAGAACTGCAAGGAGTTCTTTTTCGTATATGCCTAGAGTTGCTCAACAGGGTCGAGCCTTCGACTCTCATAGCCTATGGCGTGCCCTTCTTGGAGCAAAACAGCCCCAAGGCAATCACCACAAGCATCACATTGGACCTCAAATGGTTTTGAGAGATCCGGTAGTGTAAACACAGGTTGAGAGATAAGCTTTTCTTTAAGCTTTTCGAAAGCATTGTTCTCCTTAGCAGACCACGTATACCTAACATTTTTCTTTGTTAGGTCATGTAATGGTCCCGCAATTTGTGAGAACTTTTCTATGAAGCGTCTATAGTATGCACACATACCTATAAAGCTTCTTAGTTCATGAAGATTCCTTGGTTTAGGCCATCCTTTTATTACCTCTAACTTGGATGGATCCATTTGGATTCCATCTTGAGAGATAATGTGACCTAAATATTGAATCTCTTGCAAGAAAAATTCACTTTTCTTTCGATTAACATAAAGTTTATTCTCTCTTAAAACTTGAAATATTACCTGGAGGTGTTGCTTATGTTCCTCTAATGAATTAGAGTAGATAATAATATCATCAAAGAACACTCCAGTGAAGGTTCGATGAGGTCTGAACAGCTTCTCCATCAAGCGGTTAAATGTGGCTGGTGCATTAGTCAAGCCAAAAGGCATGACAATGTATTCGTAAAGACCAAATGTAGTACGAAATGCGGTCTTTACAATGTCTTGATCAACTATCCTTATTTGATGATAGCCACTTTTTAGGTCAATCCTACTGAAGTAGGTCGATCCTTGTAGCTTATCAAATAGGTCTTCTACCCGTGGAACGGGAAACCTATTCTTGATAGTGATCCTATTTAGTGCTCTATAGTCGACACACATACGATATGTGCCGTCTTTCTTTTGCACTAATAGCACAGGTGAGCAAAATGGAGATGAGCTAGGCCTAACCATGCCCTTCTCAATTCACTCATGCACTTGCCGCATAATCTCCTCTTATTGAGCTTGAGAAACTCTATAAGGAGGTTTGTTAGGCGGTGAACTTCCTGGAAGAAGTTCAATTGCATGGTCGTCATTACCTCGTTTAGGAGGTAGCTCAGAAGGGATGTCGTCAATAAAGACATCTTGAAACCCCTTGAGAAAATTGGATAACTCTAATTCCTTTTGGTTGCTTTTATTTTCTTTTGCTAAAGCATTAGGTTCATTTTGAGAATCTTTAACAAAAATCATGTACACGGAAATAGAGCTCTTTATTGACTTGTTGAAAGCTGGTGTATGTACAATGGGGATGGTGTCACCCATCTCCCTAGCATCTATATACATGTCCTTTTCCCTGAACTTAAAGGAGATTCTCCTTTCAGGAAATTTAACATGGGCAGCCAGACGGTCAAACCATGGTGCCCTTAGGATTACATCCTCATGCTTGAGAGGAGAGATAAAGAAATCCTCTTTGTCCACATAGCCTTGGACATGAAGCCTCAATTTCCCGATTAAGGGAGTAACTGAAGCTTCTTGCCCCTTGAAGGCACTGTCTGCGGGTAGGATATCTCCCATCTCGTAGGATTGTATGCCTAGCTTGGTGGCTAACTCCATAGATATGAAATTGTGAGTAGAACCAGGGTCAAAGAGAATAAAAGCATCATGTTCTCTTACCTTTCCCCAAGCATGGCATAGAGGAGATCCTTTGTGGTGAGTTTGGTGAATCTCCTCCTCTTGGATTTCAACCAAAGAAGCTCTAGGAGGATCTTGGCGGTTGTTCTTTTGGGGACAAGCGCGGTACGCATGCCCTTGTTCGCCGCACTTGAAACACCGGTTATCTTTACGATAACGCTCAAGCTCTTCAGGAGAGAGTTTATTCTTTCCTTTGTAAACTCCCTTCTCTTTAGCTTTGTTGGAATTGCCCTTAGGAGACTTTTGGACATTGTCCTTCCCCTTAGGCTCATTGGAACCTTTGTTTTCCGGGGGCTTATTATTTCTTTTACCCCCCGTTTGGAAATTGATTCGCGAGGCCACCATAGTATGGTGTATTACCACCGATATGGTACGTGGCCTTTGGGAGTTGACATACTCCGCCATTTCTTCGGTTAAGCCCGCACAAAATTGTTGCTTTTGCTCTCCAAAATCCAACTTTTTGAAGACAGTGGCTTTGAGTTGTAGGTCCCAAAACTTGTCTACATATTTGTGGATGGATTCATTGGGAGAGAGCTTTAAGCTTCGCCATTCGGTGAGTACTTTGTCTTTGGCATCGGTGGCCAAAAACTGCTTCATAATGGAAGCTCTTAAAGCCTTCCATGTTCGTGGAGCTTCACCGTTGGCTCGTAGGCTAGACCACCATTGTCTGGCGGACTTTTGAAAGTGCATAGCTACATGGCGTAGCTTAGAGGACTCCATGAAGCCCTCATCTCCAAACGCCGCATCGAATTGCTGGATAAAGGCCAAAACTTTGTCTGTAGCACCGAAGGTGCCATCATAGGTAAGGAAAGAGATGCTCTTCCCTCCCTCTTTGAATTTCTTCAGCTTGGACGACCTCTTCCATGCGGCATAGGATTTCCTATGGCCTCTTCTTTTTGATGGTTCAAAAGTTGCACCATCACTTTCTTCAGAAGATGAAGAATTTGAAGAAGGTGGAGAAGAGGGTGACCTCTTTCTCGCCTTTTTCTTGTCTTGATCTTTGTCGTCTTCACCATAGCTTTCATAAGAGGAAGAGGATAAAGAAGATGGAGAAGAGGGTGTCCTCTTTCTCGCCTTTTTCTTCTCTTGCTTTTTATCATCCCTCTTTGAATTATGGCGTGGAGAAGAGTGTGATGGTCTTCTCCGCTTTGGTGGTGATGGAGAGCGTTTAGCCCGCCGTCTTCGTGGAGCCATCTCCGCCGAGGTGGCGGGAGACTCGCTTCTTTCTCGTTCCTTCGGTGGAGGCTCTTGAGTTCTCCTTTGGGAAGGAGATGCATCATCAAAAAGTTAGTTCTTGAGCCCTTCATATGGATTCTCTTCTTCTTCCCGAATCGGAGAGAGACCTCTTTTGGTAGTCTCACAAGGAGGCTTCCTAGGTGTTCTCTCGTCATGGTGATGAGCTTGGAGAATCCCGTGAGCACGGAGCTGCCGTTGCACTTCACTTTGGAGAGATGGATTGCCCATGGCTTGTTGAAGCCTAGAAACAAGATAATTAACAAGCATTGAAGCATCATTAGTAGCTTGCTCATGAGCAAAATCAAAGTTATCAACATTAATTTCACTCTCTTTAATATTGTCAGCCATTCTAACAACTTTTAGGTGTACTTTGGCACTTCAAGTCCTAGTTGCTACTCCTCTTTACCCCTTTAGAAAAAGCACTCAAGCTACTGTACCCGCGGCTCGAATACCATTAATTGCAAGGAATAGAAGAGAGGGTCTTTCGACACCAAAACAGCACCGGCTCCTGTCAAGCTTCTAATAGCTCAATAGTGGTTAAGCCGTAGGCAAGCCCCGTAGGACTCCACTATTAAGACCATAGCTCTCGACGGTGATGCCCCGTTAACTGCACAAAGGCAGGCGCACTGCAAGGCTGAAAAATCCCTATTCTACTTACTCACAGGCAATTAATAATACCAACCATTTGTAGCTAGCTTGAGGACCTCCCTTCTTGAGCAAGAAAAGAGAAACCTTGAGCTCTGATACCAATGTAACATTTAATGGCCTAAAATCTTATGTGTAGCGGAAATTAGCATGAACATAGTGAGCATTTCATTAGAGTTGATTCCTAATGAGAATTACAAGAGTGCTTGGGTGGAGAGAGCAACAAAAAGCATAACACCTAGTTAGATAGCATCGACAATACTTTCAAAAGAGAGAGCAATTAAGCTATTGACAACAGTTGAGGACCGGATTTGCATGGAGCCGGTCCCCCCTCCAAAAGGCTTTGTATTATGGTTTCTCCCATCAAGAGAGACATTGTACAATACAATTCTTTGTGTTCCTTCAAGACGAGCTAGTGCAATGAAGATGGAAGCTTCATACACCAAGCAAAACACTTAATCAAACACAACTTGAATTATCCCCGTTCTCAGACCCAAGACCTCACACACCTTCGAAGATGGTGAGAGCTAGCAGGGTATGAGAGTAGATTGAGAGGAAAAAGAAGTATCTTACGAGAAAGAAGTACATCTCCTCACATAATCACTCATATTAGCATAGCTTAGCTTAGTAATTAGCTTGGTAGAGAAGATGAGCATGCATTGAAGCTTGGCTCTTGGTTGGATTTGCATCCACATGCCAAGAGAGTGTTGATGTAGGCTTCTATCTCACAAGCTTGGAGTAGGTGATGAGCTCTCCATTAAAGCTTGGGAGGAGATAGAGTATTTTCCCTTCACACATGGTCAAGTGTGAGAGTGTGTGTGTCAATGCCAAGCAAAAATCAGCCCCCTCTCTCTCTTGGGCGAGCCCTAGCTGCTAAGTTAGTCTGGCTTTTGCCTCATTGGACCTCCCCAGGTCAAGCCAATAGGGATTAAGCAGCATAAGTGATAGCCTTCTGACATGTGTCCCCCTTTCCCCTTTTGTGAGAGCTTTAGATAATTAAATAATTAAACTAAACTCTCATTGGACCCCTTTGCCTCTTGGCCAATAGGAATCAGGCAAGCCATGGGGCTCCTGAATGCTCATTGGACCCCTTGGGAGACTGCCCAATAGTCTTCTAGGACACTTAATTCTTATTGGTTTCTTTTATTAAATGTTTTTAAATTAATTAAACTAGATTTACTCTAGCCTAATTCTCATTGGTCCACTTCAAGGGTCTTCCAATAGGAATCGGGCATACCTTGTGGGCATCTGGCCTAGGGAGCTGACATGTGTCCCTCATTCCCTTTGTGTAAAGGGAGCCTGTGTGTGTGTGTGTGGCTTTCTCTCTCATCCCCTAGCTTTGGGGCTCGCCCCCTCCCATGTAGGGATGTAGAAAGACTTTTTGGGCACACACTAAGCATCCAATTTTCCCTAAGGTTGACCTTTGGACACAACCTTTGAATTTTGGAACCTTAGCATTTTGGAAGTCTTAATGGGCTGAACCTTAGGGTCTTTTTAGCCCGTTGTTTCACATGGCTCTTTTGCAGATGGCCCCCCCTTTGGATCCCTATTTTCCCTCCTTTGGATCCCTACTGTGGCCGGTCTGCTAACTTAACCAATATTCTAGCTTTTCCTCCCTTGGCACTTCCCCACATTAAATGATCAGTTTAATATGAGAAAATCATTTAGGAGAATTAGATATTGATTATTATGACATGGCTTACTTCCTATTTGGTCCTTGAAGATCTTTGCCGCATAGACAAGATCTTTGAAGAGGGGATGGGCCACTGAAACTTGTTTAACATTTGCAAAACGTCCTTCACCTAACTGGGGTGCTTGCAAGTGAAAGATAGAATGGTCATCAAGTAAGTGTAGGACAGGAGGACATGTAGTATCATCCAAGTGTACAGTTGAGGGCTTGGCACCTGAAGGAGGAGGCACATACTCTTTGTTCCTAGGACATTTAGAAGAGCCTTCGGCTCTATCCTTGCTCTTCAATTTTGAATGTAGTTGTGACACTAGCTGCATTCACTCTTTGATTCCAGGTTTGGCTTTGATTTTTGGATGAACCATACTTTTAAAGATTCTAATGACTTGGCCCAATAATTGCTTTACTGTGTTGTGCATAACTCCAGTACTGCGCAGAGCTAGGTCAAATGAAATAGGGAAAGCACTGCACAATGAAATAGGGAAAGCACTCCGCAATTTCATCCAACACTACTCCACAAGTTCAATCACAAAATCATCAAATTTTGCTTGAAGTGGATCAAATGCCCGGTGCAAATGGTCGTCTGAAGCTCCATAGAGAGGTAAAATAAGAGCGTAACAAATGATTTTGCGATGTTGACGTGATAACTTTGTCTCTACCATGACTAAAACCTAAAAATGCACGAAGCAAGTAAAATTGAGATAGATCTAGAATAGCTATAACTTTGACTTATATGATTGTAAATAGAAAAATATAAAACATTTCATGAATAAAAATGATTATTTACAATTCTAAAATTACAATAGTACTCTTTGCAAAGCAACACAATGAATAGTAACATTTGAAAATGAGCAATTATATGATATAGTACCTCTTTCTGCAGTGTGACGTGATGGTCAACAATAACCAGTAACAAAAGATCTAAAAATACACTCCGTGTAGTGTGCCATAGTCGTCAACAATAGCTAGAGACAAAGAATCTATTAAAAGAAATCTCCCTGTAGTGCGACGTGGTAGTCAGCAGAGCAGCAGCTAGGGATGAAGGATTTAAAATACCTAACCCCTCCGTGCAATGCGATGCAGTGGTCTCAACATCCAGATACGAAGAATCTATTAAACCCAATCTCCCTGCATTGTAATACGGAGGTCAATAGCAGTCAGGGAGGAAGCATCTAAAGTCTAAACCACCCTTGTAGTGTGACACGACGATCAACATAGCCAAGGATGGTGTCTAAACTCTGTTTCTCTCTATAGTATGACGTGGGGGTCAACACAGCTAAAGAGAAGGCCTTGACTCGCAAACTAACGTTGAGGTGTGAGCAATGCTCCAGAACAATAGCGCTAGCAAAGACAAAGTCAGAGAGAAAAAACAAAAAGAAGATTAAAAATTGATTACATGTTGCTACGTGCTGTCTCTTTCTGTCTCTATGGTAAGCTTCATGTTCGCGATAGTTTGAATGAACTATTGTGGCACGTTATTTTATAGAGTACAATATATTTCGATCGAAATATGTTTTATTTGGATATCTGAGTACAATATGGATATACAACGTATAATACCAAATTATACGTACAAGTTTTGTTGTACGGATGTATAAATGCAACTTAGATCTTTATACATAAACGCACACAAGGAATCACTCATATTGACTACTTGACAAGATCAATCCTCTCTTGCACTAGCATCTAAAGTGGCGGCGGTGGCTAAGCAAGCTCAACTTGCTCTACGTGAAGTGCTCATCCGCCACACTATTTGTTTATTTGTTGCCGATGATCGCTCATGCAATCCTCACTTTGCAAGGATCACAAGCAACCCTCACATGAATGCTACCCACTCCATTGCCAACCATAAACCTTTGCCTCTGGTGATTTCTTTCTATTGCATTAAGAATCACACCCTTGCTGTCAATCATTGGGAGATAGAAGACTATTGGTCGTGGAGCTCGCACATATTTAGCTACTTCTACCTCCATGATCGTTGCTTCCTCGATTAGGATCACAAACTTTGAAGTGCGTCATGCCGAACGGAGACTCCCTTCTCCTTGACCCACTCACTACCAAGCAACATCTTGAGTTTCTACAGCAAGATATCCAAGAGCTCCAACACCAACTTGCAAAACATGAGAAACGCGATCAAGATGAAGAATTCAACGATGAGTGACTTGCAAATATTCTCAAGGAAACATTTGACAACCAAGCAGATTGTAAAGACCAAAAAATCGATCGCTATGCCTTCATCTTCTTCTGCTATGACAACCACAAAATTGGTAACTTAGTCCTCTCTTGGCTTAGCCAATCTGATGATTACTTTGTTGAAAAATCCTTTTTCGAGAAGGACAAGGTCAAATGTGCCACGAACCACTTGATCAATAAGGCGTCACTATGGTGGAATGTCACATGCAACAACGCACAATTCCCAACTACTTGGCAAGAGTTTGAAGATCAGATCAAGCAAAACTTTCTCCCACCCCAATTCCACTTCTAGCCTCAATGTGCCTACTGGTGCATTTTCTCTTGGATAGAAGGCAAGACAATAAGGTGATACACTAAAAGATTTTGGCAACGCCTGCTGCTCCTACACATGATGGAGTATGTCCAAAAGAGACGCTCCAAATCAAGTATGAAGACGGGCTCCACCGCGTTATTCAATCGAAGTTCCATTCTCTAAAGCCAGCATCTCTCTACGAGGAAATTTCTTATGCACATGATGCTGAAAAGGAGATAAATTTGATCACGCATATGCTACAAGTTAATCAACCGCGACATCTTCCACCTCCCTTCAACAATTTTTTGCACTACAACAATAATCGCACGTATAATCCCAATACTTACCAGACACTGCGCACTTGCAATTTCACACCTGCATGTGCTTTCAATGCTCCACTCAATACACCATCTCACACATTGTCTTTAACTCTGGTCCACAATGGCCTACATTTGGGCAACCACCTCACAAATTTGCACCGCAACATGCTGCACCCACCGCCACACATCCTGCTACAGCCAGGAGCGCGGAGAGCCCTGCAAAATACGATCGAAATAGCACATAGCAAGCCATAAATCGACAAAATTTTATACCTGGCAAACATCATTGCACATACTCCGAGCCGTACGCAATACGAGAGAGACAAAGACCAGGAGAGGGCAAGAGAGCGCATGCAGGCGCACCTCCTAGAGTGGAGTGCTACGCCAACACGATGAGAGAGAAGAGAGGAGAGGGGAGAAGAATACACAGACACTGGGTGCAATCTCCCCCCGTGCAAGAGTGACCATTTCCCTCTTGCACGTATTTAATTTATAGATTCTTGAATGGTCAAAGTGAGTACAAACTGGCCGGCCGATCATAAATGGCCAAAGCTCATAAAAGAGCACTTGAATAATAAATTATAAAATATAATATCCTTTCGAGATCCTTTCATATAACCCTTAGCCTTTTCCACCTGTCAGCTACATTAAAAAATAAAATATCAATTCCATAACATACCTCTCCATTGGAAAGAAACTGTCCTCAGTTGCGAAGATAAAAATCTGCAAACAATACTTGTCAAAAACAATGGTTAAAAATTTGTATCAAATAGTAAAAAATCCATAAAATTAGACAACATTGCTTATGCCTGCCGTCATCCACATTTTACCGATTCTAGTGTCCCATACCACTAGAATAAGCAGTATATGTCATACCCTGATGAATCAGGATATCATTGGTCACACTCATCATCAATCTCATAATGTCAAGTCTCATCACATAAACACTGCCATAATAATCACCAGATATCAAATCCCAATCCAATTTCAATTCCACAATATAAGTCTAAATCCAATTCACTTTCATTATGTACCCGGGTAACAAAATCATACCAGTTACAGTGGTGGCCAGCCACTGTAGCATGATTTCGTGATCGGTGTTGCCTAAATCGGCGAATCTACACCCGATGTGCTGCCTAAATCGACGAATCTGCATTTGATATAAGTTCAAAAAGCGTGAATCTGTAGTTTGTTGTTGTGCTGCCTAAATCGGCGAATTTGCACTACATGAGCATTGACACACTGCCTAAATCGGCGGATCTGTGTGCTTGTGACCAATGGACTAGACAAGGTATAAAGGAGAAAATAAAAATAGTTACTATGTTGACATCGCATTGCAGTATATCATGGCACTTACAAATTTTTGTGCATTATTCCAAAACATCGTGGCTCACATGAGTAGCTGCAGGGCTTATTGACAAATCATCAAAAGTACTTGTAGTAAAATTAGAAGCCATGATCGAAGCATTTGATGGAGTATTCAGTGAGCAGATAATTTAGAGAAATGAAATTTAAAAATAAAAGTGATGTATCTGAGATTCCATTTTATAAGTATTAGTGATGACATGAGAGATGTTGGTTGCCTAATCTATAAAAGATTGTCGGTAAAGCAATTATGAAAAGGGGAGTGAGGTTAATGTACATACCTTGAGGGTACACTGCATCAAAATTATATGAGCCAGTGTGTTTGTGGAGAGAGATATGACTTTAATTTGCATCTGAGGCGTGTCAAACAGATTTGTAGAAGCTAAGGAGAACTGCGACTATCAAACTTGTACCATAGTATAATTAACAATTCCAAAATATGTTAATTTTGTGTTAGTAATTTGAAATAAAATACAAGACTATGTTGTCTGTTGAGAATTTGATTCAAGATTAGTGTGTGATCACATATTAAGAACATAGAGTGTTAGCACTTTGATTCAACAATCGCAAAATAAATTAAATGAAGCTGGAACACAAATTAAAAGTTAGCCATAGCCCTGCGAAAATGGAAATGTGAGAAAATATTGCAGTCCTAACGAAATAGCACAGATAGACAAAAACCACGAACAAGGCAGAAAAAAAATGTAGGTAAGGAGATCTAATTGGATTTTATAGTGCAATGTGGGAGATAAAATTACATTGAGGACTGACAAACCTCTACGATGATTAACCGTGATTGATTGGACAAACAACCCAAAAGTAATTTGATATGGAACTGCCTTTGCCTAGAAGCCTTTATTTATGAAAAATTATTTGTTAGGTAGAGCTAGAATTAGGGATGAGAATATAGATTTTTGGTGCGTCAAGGAAATGCCTTATAAAACCATCTACTTAAGCCTCTGGATATTAATTGGGAGGAGGTAGGATGGGAGTTGGTATCTTATACAAGTTGCTCAAACCTGACAAGACAATGCGTAGACAGTCCGTGAGCGCAGATCGCAGTAGTTGTAATCACATATTTCGACATAAATAATAAATCATCACATAATGAAAATCATTGAAATCATAGGAGAAAGGGATCAACGTTCTCCTCGGTAGGTATAGCAATCATGGATGATGAGGGTTCCGTAAAGACTGCTTCATCTTTGCCATAAATGGAGAAAGAGGTGTCCAGGAACCTGCTCCATGCATCATCAAAGCCCATGCCCCCCCGACGTGCATCAACACTACAGGAAAGGAAAGCTCTTCAATCTGTTTGTGTGTGTGTGTGTGTGGTTGGACACCAGCATGCGTCACCTAAAGTCAATGTGGGCAGCTCATGGCTGCAGGGATTTCGACATCAACTATATGACGAGGTCATGAACATATACAACAAGATGAAAGTAGACCTTGATATCTTGATTCTTGAGCAAGAGGATCCCGATGTGTTGGAAGGCTTATCAGACCCCTTTCGAGGCTCAATCTCCCAGCAAGAAATCAAGCCGCCATTACAGGTACATTGTCTCATGACCAGCTTCCGATCTTCTTCCTGGAAAGAGAGGTGGTGTATCGCTAAGCCATGAGTGCGTGGCTCCTGCCTGGCATTGAAGCAACGTCTGCGAGAGTAATGCTGTAGGTGGTTAAGGTTGACGAGCGCTTAATTTCCAGAGTATGGCTATCCCACCTCACCGTGGCCGCAGAGAAAAAGGCACGTCACTTGGGGCTTGGTAAGGTCCTATCTCCTTGTCAAATTTTTGCGAGCTATTTGCCTTACATACCAAGGCCTCTGAATTTTTTGCCATCGTGGAGGTAGACTCTCCTGCTTTAAACTTGAGTTGCAGCTCTCCCATCATCGACTTTAAACAGCAAGAAGAGGTGAGCATCCCTGAAAGCCTTACCAAATGCTTGTCGACAAAGCTTGTGGGAAACCGTGTCTGAGAGAAGTGCCCTGCCCGCATTATGGATTCCTGTAATGCTTTGAGTGTAGGATATGGGCAAACTGGGCAAGACGGTACTGGCGAGTTTTGGTAGTTGGTGAAGGAACCCACCTTACTCGAGTTTTGGCCAACAGATCATCTATGATATTGTGGGGGTGGGCGTGAAAAAAACATGAGGGTGGGAGGGTGCGTGTTGTAGCCCTACAACAATCCGCCAGTGGTGGATATTGGACGAGGTATTGGCCAGCTGGTGGATATTGGACGAGGTATTGGCCAGCTTGGAGTGCATGCAACCATTGGACATAACCAGAGGCGGCCCTGTAATTGGTTACCCGAGTTGGTTTATCACAATAGATTAAAGTGAGAATGGGCCAGAGGAATGAAAGAACCACTGCATGGGAGTGGTTGGCGGACGTAAAAAGACTCGTTTGGAAGGAAGTTGGCGGTGCTGCTTTACTGCATGGTTAAAGTGGCGGCTGTGACTATTCGACTGAGTGGGAGATAGAGAGAGTACTATCAGCAGTGGCTACGCCAGAGACAGAGACGAGGTTTCGATGACTGATAGTGGTCGACAACCGATAGTGAAAAAGGGATTCTACATGCGTGTGTTTCTGTTCACGAACGAGAAAAGGAAGTTGGCACTTGGAAGTGGGTGACAGGTGTGTGTCAAAAAAATAAAAAGCCTGCATGGGTGGTGCGCAATTGATGGCGGCTGGGGAGAAGAAGAGAGAGAACGGCAGTCGAGAGAAAGAGATTTTGCATGGCATGCGAAGTGAGGGAACTGCATGTCAAAGTTGGTGCGCGCTGGTGAGTTGCATGTCGGTAGTAGATTTGAGGACGTCTAGTTGGGAGTTGGCCTGCGAGTGAGGTTAGCAGCCCACGTGTGTGTGTGTTGCTGGCTCACGGATAGGTGGCCAAGCGACATTCAGTTTGCCAGTGCATGCGGGCCAGGTTAGGGGTGATGAACATCTTCTCTTGCCATGCTATCCCGTGCTGCAAACTCGATGCTTGGTGCCGGTTGTGATGCATGCAACTTATACGCCATGCAAGAACGAGAGAGAGAGATTCTTTTTTTTTTTTTAATAATACTGGTGGTTGGCAGAACGAGCCAAATGAGCTTATCGGGCCTGCAGCTGCGCCTTCACCTACTTCTGATGGCGCTACTGCCATCCGTCAGGCCTACTCTCGTGCAAGGTTGTTGCACTGATTTTTCTCAGGCTTAGGCTCGTTGGCTCTACTATTGGGAGTTTCTTTACATAATTAAGAGTCAAGATCAATAATCTTGAGGGTGTTTTCCATGGTGCTCTACTAATTTTGATTGCAAACTATAATCACTACCTTGTTGACACAGTATTCACTACTTTAACGGCAGTAATCTTCTACATGTATCCTAACATCCCCTTGTGTATAGTTGAGTTTGAGATTAACACTCGGAGGATAATTCTGTGAGCTCTCTCAACATGGATTATATACAATATTAAAATTTTATCTTCTTCTACTGCTTCTTCTAGCGGTACATACAATAAAATCATATTTCCTATTTTGCCATGATCAGATCGGGCTCCCTTGCACTCATCTTTGCATTAATCTCACCGAGAGTTTATCCTTGTTACTCTAAATTAAAGCTTCAAACTAATCACCATGCCGTGCAACTACATATGCACTCTAATGCTTAAAATATCATGATTCAAACTATCCTATTCGTATCGCTTTTCCTCATTGCAATTTGATAAAGGATTATCCTTAATGTACCCAAAAAATTTCAAAGATTTTTCCAAAAATATGTCAATCAAGATAAAATAAAATGAAGCTAATTAGAGTTGTATAATTGCACTTATCTGTGGTACTTGACAGCAAAGATCTACATTTCCAAAAAGCAAATTGTGCACCTCACTTGGATACCGAATTCAAGTCTTCGATGACTGCTTGTTACCAAGAGCGTGATCTTAGCTCTGATACCACTGCTACAGCCAGGAGCGCGGAGAGCCTTGCAAAATACAATCAAAATAGCACATAGCAAGCTATAAATCGATAAAATTGTATACCTGGCAAACATCATTGCACATACTCCGAGCCGTACGCAATACGAGAGAGACAAAGAGTGGGAGAGGGCAAGAGAGCGCATGTAGGCGCACCTCCTAGAGTGGAGTGCTACGCCAGCACGACGAGAGAGAAGAGAGGAGAGGGGAGAAGAATACACAGACATTGGGTGTAATTCACACATAGTTCGGTGACTATGAATTTGTTGTACTTCCTTTTGGTCTCATCAATCCACCAGCAACATTCTCTCGCATGATGAACAAAATATTTTTGGAGCACGAGCATTTTTTCATTGTCTTTTTTGATGATATTTTGATTTTTAGTAAATCACAAAAAGAACATGAACAACATTTGCACATTGTCTTTGAGCTTTTATGTGACCATGATCTCTATGCTAACCCTGATAAGAGTCATTTCTTTCAGACAAAAATAGAGTATTTAGGTCACATCGTCTCTAGTGAAGATATTCGCCCAAACCCCAAGAAGATAGAGAGCATCTACAATTGGCCAACCCCCAAGACGTACATGGAGTTAGATCATTTTTAGGTCTCTCTATCTTTTATTGTAAATTTGTAAAGAATTACTTTTGCATTGCACTCCCTCTCACCCTTCTCACACTTAAGCATACAACTTTTCACTGTGACAAAAGTCAGCAAAAAGCATTTGATACACTCAAGTATTTTCTCACACATGCACTTGTTTTGCAATTGCCTAATTTTAGAAAACCTTTTTTTGTTGTAATTGTTGATGCTAGTGGATCTCGAATAGGTGTTGTTTTAATGCAAAATGACCACCCCATTGCTTATGAAAGTAGGAAGCTTAAGCCTAGTGAAGCCAACTACAATTTCTATGATAAGGAGCTCCTTGCAGTATTTCATGCATTAGACATCTAAAAACATTATCTTATGGACTCCGAAATCCTCATTAAGACTGACTAACATGCTATCAAGCACCTACTCTCTCAATCTACTATTTTTGATAGGCACATTAAGTGGGGTGGCTTCATGCAAAAATTTCATCGATACAATACCAACCTGGCAAAGACAACATCGTAGCTTACGCCCTTAGCCGCCAAAAGATGATGAGAAACCCTCTAATCTTTACTCTTACTTGTTTCCTAACATCGAGGTGTATCTTACTCATCTTTCTACTGCTAAAATTCAATATTTTGATGCTATGATTGATGCTTATGAAATAGTTATGGATTTTTCACATGCCTGGTCTGATTTGATTGCCAATAATTATTTGCATGTCAGTGACTACTCTTTTTCAAATGGTTTTGTCTTTTATCGTAAAAGCTTTGTGCTGCTGTACACTTTAAAGAACTTGCTATTCACGAAATGCATGCACCAAAGTATATGGGTCACTGTGGAATTCAAAGCACTATCTCTGCTTGCATTGACCTTGCAAGAAGCATTGGGAAGTAGTGAAGAAAATACTCAGATACCTGAAGGGTACAACTAGCAAGCTTCAGGAACAACTATGCATATATTGTGGGTTACACAGATGCGGATTATGCGGGTTGGGTGGATAATAGAAGATCCACATCTGACTATGTGTTCATGTTTTCTAAAGAAGCTATCTCTTGGAGATTGTCTCCAAGAATGTACGTCTTCATCTACACCGAGGTAGAGTATGTTGCTGCATCTGATGTCAGAAAGGAAGCCATATGGTTAGCTTGTCTAGTGGGAGATTTGGGCACTCACGAGCTTCCAGTACTGCATTGTGATAGTCAAAGTGCTATTGCTTTGGCAAAGAATCCGATGTTTCACTCAAAGTCAAAACACATATAGAGGTCAGATACCATGTCATACGAGATGTATTGGTTGGCAAGCGTATTCAGCTTTTCAAGGTTCACACTGACAACAACACCGCAGATGCTCTCACAAAGAGCCTAGCCTCGGAGCGGTTTACACATTGCATAGAGGTTATGGGTTTAGGATGAAGCTTAAATGATGCTTCATCAACTTTGTATAGACTAACTATATTGACGCTGTTAGGAGTTTTTTGGAGCAAGGAATTGCGCATATGTACATACACATGCATGGTGCATCGAATAAAGGATTTCCCATTTTCCAGAGCCAGGTGGTTACGTGGGGCCCACATGTGTACAAGTAGGACAGCATGTACATAGTGTATCGATTTTCATTGTTACCAGTACTAGTGTGTTTTTTCTACAATAAGGAAAAGTTGGTAGCACGTAAAACTTCTCGAGGAAGCTATCCGCGGGCCGACAACATGAGGTAAGCAAGTGCGTCAGATGGCATCTAGTGGCGTCAGGAGGTCGAATGGGGTCAATATTTGCACGTGGAGAAGTATGGACACAACGTGGATGTTTTCTTGTGCTAATTATGCAGAAAGGTCATCATGAGAACCATATTTTGGGTCCACTTCACATGGTGGCGGGATGCATTATTGAAAAAAGCTGAGTGCTAGGTGTGCGGATGATGCAAAAAAGGTGACAACTATGCACTGCGAGGTCAGTTTTTGGCGTGTTCGGGGTCCGTTTGAGGTCATCTAAAAGGCCAAGGGTGCCCCAGTAATAAAGATAAGTGTGGGAATTGGAAAAACAGAGAGAAGACCATAAAAAACGTGGAGAGAAGAGGAGGACCACAGCCGCAGGTGTGTTTTTGCTCATTTTGGAGATTGTTTTGGCCGTAAACTGCTCATCTGAGGTTGGATTTGAGCACTTTGACATTGTAGACTGGGGTTTTGGTCCATTTCGGACGCAATGGCGCTGTCCATTTTGCCAAATTCCTCACTCTTTTTCTGCTGTTTTGGCTGTGTAAGTTTCTCCTATGAGCGAAGTTTCTGCTCTAGTTTGTGATTGTATCTGGCTTATTTTACCCATATTGTGTGAGCTATTTGCTCCATTGGTGTTGGCCCAAGCTCATTTGTATCTAAACATAAGAAGTTCTCCTCTTTTGAGCTGAGTTTTTTAGGTGTGTGTGTGTGTGTGTCTCTGTGTGGAGTGGGCAAGTGGATAGTCTCTCTTCTCGCACTCCATCGGTGTGTTCCCTGTCTCAGCCAGGAGGGTTGTGTAAGCTGAGTGGTGCCCCCTAGTGTGTGTGTGTGTATCTTCCCAAAAGTGTGTGTCGGGTCGTTATAGAGGCGTTCTTTGTTTTTCCATCCCGCTCACATTCTTTTGGCGCCCCCATGGAGGATCTTCTTCAAGTCCCTTCTGCTTCGAGCTTCAAGCTTCGAGATTTGGGCTTACAGGTTGCAGGTTGCAGGTTGCAGATTACAGGTTACTTGTTACAGGTTATAGGTACAGGTACAAGTGATTCACACAGGTACAGGTAGCTAGAGTACAGTGATATACTAGCAGTGATGTCACTTGCAGTTGTTGTGGGTATGCATCACTTGGCGTCTGTTTGAGCGCATTGTCTGTTGGATTGTACGTTACTTGTGGAAAATGCCATTGTACGCATTTGTGGAGCCATACTTGGTTTTATTTGGCAGTCCCAGCCATTTCTGAGACTTGGTCTGGAAGATAGTCATTTCTGAGACTTGACTATACGCGATTTGCATTAGCCTTCGTGTGAGGGTCGATAGCGTGAGGTTTTATTGAGCTGGGGGATTCTCAAATGTGGAGATCCTTTCGGTGATACAGGTAGCTGGAGCACCCTTTTCATGACCTCGCCATAGGCTATGTACTAGTGAGTCCTATTTGATGCTCGGGTTCTATTGTTGACAGTTTATGCATACATATACAGTCTATATTTTGGGTTCTTACTGCTCTACTTCTGGGGAAACTTTGCCAAAATTTTTCCAAATCGTGATGGCTGGTTTTTTGGTCTTTTGAGCCATTTATGCTGTTATGCTGCTGAAATTTTGGCAAAATCAGAGGATAAGACAGGTGTGCTTTCTTGGGAGCTTCATGGTTGGCTTTAATGGATGATCAAAATGGCCCTCAATTCACTCCTTTTCATTTAACTCAGAGAATCCAGATAAATGTTCATGTGCCCAGGAAGATTTTTTTCCAGTAGTGCATAGTCTTTATGTTCGGGCCAAGAAGATTAAGAGAGATCCTTGAATGTCCTTTGCCTGTTGTAATTCCAATGATTAACTATGAAAACTCATTTGATGTGCATGTGTTTGTCCTTATCTAAAGTTGAGCTCCATTGAAGTTTTTGTTAATTGAGTCAGTTAAAAGTTTTGGGTTCTTGCACGTGTGTTCGAAGGGGTTCTCAAAGCATTGTAACTTGGGTAGCCATGGATTTCTCTTATCCGGAATTTCATGGAAGAAGTGGTGAAGATGCGGAAGACTTTCTGGAGCAAGTCGAGGTGGCATGCATAAGCAACAATATGTGTGATGAGGATAAGATTTTGAGGCTATTTGGATTTCTTTTGAAAGATGAGGCCCGTGTTTGGTTCATGGATTTGAAAGCTAAAGAAGCAGTGGCTTCTTCTTATGGTTTGAGTCTTGACAAGTTTATACAAGCTTTTTTAGAGCGTTTCCCGGTTTTTGAAGATGCAAATGTAGTATGGAATGAGCTCAATGCTCTTAAGCAAGGTTCTTGTCAAGGTGTTGATGCCTATGTACAAGGTTTTACAGATTTATGGACTCGTTGGTGTGTTGCTCTTAAGGATGAGACCCCCCCTTGTTCATTGAAGAAAAGTTTTTTTGTTGATGGTTTGTCACCTTGGTTGCGGTTCGAGGTTGAGTTGAAGAGGCCCGAGTCTTTTGAAGATGCAATATGCATTGCAAAGCACAAGGAATGGAAGTTTAAGCGTCTTGAGGAACATGGTATCAGTACAGGTATGCATGTGCAAGATGGATTTGACATGGAAGATGAAGTTAAGCCTAAGCAGGTGAAAAGTAGCCTATCCTATGATGTTTCTCGTTTCTTCCCAAGGTCTATTGTGAAGTGTAAAGAGGTCTCGTAGGTTGACAGGTTTATGGAAGAGCCTAAAGAGGTGAGTAATGCTTTGGATACAGGATTGAAAAGTCTTGAAGAGGATGCATTGGCTACTTGTGTACTGGGTGTGAGTGTGAGGTTGAGGTTATTGATGATGGGCACGTATCTTTGGATACTAGTTCCTTGGAAATTAGGGAAGAGGGCAAGGTTGAGAGCCATTTTGTGGATTTGTTGGATGTGGAGCTTGTGTTGAAGCCATATTTTGATGTATGTGCAGTGATTGAACTGATTTGTGAGCATGATTGTGGTTTAGAGCAGGGATCTGTATTCTTGGAGACTGATGAATCCATGCTAGAAGCTATGGATAGTGGTGCTAGCCATGATTATGATGTGGATAAATTTATGTGTGATGATGAGTATGCTTATGATGATCAGAAGGGGTTTGGCGTATATGAGTCCAATCTCAGCTATGTGGATGCCTATGCTAGGGATATGTGTGTTGTGGGGATACGTTTGTGCTGTGGATATCAACAACTTTACCTTCACACAATGCTTTTAGCTACTTGGGTGCATGATTTGCAGGTTGTTGCTATGGCTGGTGAAGCCAAGATGCCATGTGATGAGTAACTTGAGTTGTCTCTATCGGTTGGGTTGAATGTGGCATGCAATATTTATGCTTTTGGAACTCCAGACAGGGCGGATGTGTTATTTGGATATTCCTATGGTGCATTTTGGTTGATTGTTGACAAATGTAGGTGTGGTGTTATGATGCTATCAGGCAATATGCCTTTGGCCTTTTGATCCAGGTGGAATGAGCATCTACTAGTGCTGCTGCTGAGCATGAATGCTCTTGCAGGCTAAGGGGTGGGCAAATTATGTCAGGAGTTTTTTGGAGGAAGGAATTGCGCATATGTACATACACATGCATGGTGCATCGAATAAAGGATTGCCCATTTTCCAGAGCCACATGGTTACGTGGGGCCCACATGTGTAAAGGTAGGATAGCATGTACATAGTGTATCGATTTTCATCGTTAACAGTACTAGTGTGTTTTTTCTACAATAATGAAAATTTGGTAGCGCGTAAAACTTCTCGAGGAAGCTATTCGCGGGCCGATGACATGAGGTAAGCAGGTGCGTCAGATGGCATCTAGTGGCGTCAGGAGGTCGAATGGGGTCAATATTTGCACGTGGAGAATTACGGACACAACGTGGATGTTTTCTTGTGCTAATTATGCAGAAAGGTCATCATGAGGACCGTCTTTTGGGTCCGCTTCACATGGTGGCGGGATGCATTATTGAAAAAAGCTGAGTGCTAGGTGTGCGGATGATGCAAAAAAGGTGACAACTATGCACTGCGAGGTCAGTTTTTGGCATGTTCGGGGTCCGTTTGAGGTCATCTAAAAGGACAAGGGTGCCCAAGTAATAAAGATAAGTGTGGAACTGGAAAAACACAGAGAAGACAAAAAAAAACGTGGAGAGAAGAGGAGGACCAGCCGCAGGTGTGTTTTTGCTCATTTTGGAGCTTGTTTTGGCCGTAAACTGCTCATTCGAGGTCGGATTTGAGCACTTTGACATTGTAGACTAGGGTTTTGGGCCGTTCCGGACGCGATGGCTCTGTCCATTTTTCCAAATTCCTCACTCTTTTTCTGCTGTTTTGGCTGTGTAAGTTTCTCCTATGAGCGAAGTTTCTGCTCTAGTTTGTGATTGTATCTGGCTTATTTTACCCATATTGTGTGAGCTATTTGCTCCATTGGTGTTGGCCCAAGCTCATTTGTATCTAAACATCTGAAGTTCTCCTCTTTTGAGCTGAGTTTTTTGGGTGTGTGTGTGTGTGTGTGTCTGTGTGGAGTGGGCAAGTGGATAGTCTCTCTTCTCGCACTCCATCGGTGTGTTCCCTGTCTCGACCAGGAGGGTTGTGTAAGCCGAGTGGTGCCCCATAGCGTGTGTGTGTATCATTCCAAGAGTGTGTGTCGGGTCGTTATAGAGGCGTTGTGTGTGTTTCCATCCCGCTCACAACGCCACTATCTTGCACTATCCACATGGGATCCCCAATCCTACAATAGCGCCTTCCCACCAAGCCTTGCCAAGCTTGTGAGCCTTTACACCGTCGGTCTATAGTGCTTTTCTTTCCACCACAGAGGTGGGGGGACTACCTTGTAGCCCTGGATTTAAAAAGGAGGGCAACGATTGTAGAAGAGGGAGGAAGAAGAACTTGCACCAACCATCAGAAGCCCCCTCTTGTGTCTAGTACATGGCATCCCACCAACGTCCATTGTCTCTCGTTAATTTGCACATGTGCGAAGATGACACCCTACGTCTACAAAAACCTCCAATGGGCCCCCAAACCTGCAAGAGTGACCGTGGAGTGCTGCAAGGCATTGAACCCTAGAATCACTATTTGATTACCTAATGGTACAACTTCTCTTACCATTGGATCCATTGCAATATTCTACAAGGAAATTGGAGGCTCTCACGGTAACATGTCTCAAATCACTATTTGACACGGGATCTTAAATGAAGTCAAGGAAATGGGATCGATGGTGCAGAAGCTTGGGCACGTAGACAGAGACGTGCATCGAATGTCACATGCAAAAAGGTAAACAAGGACACAAAAAGTACAAGGACATGGGGGGGGGGGGGGGGGGGGGGGGGGGTAAACAAGGGCCAATTTTATAAACATGTGGGCTCACATGGGTTTCAACATCCACACGAGCCTACGTGGTTAGCTCACCATGCTCCCATCCTCGAGGTGCCGGGTTGGAGTCTCAAATCGTCTTCACATGTTGACTTTTTTATGCACCCTTCTCCCACCTTGAAATTCGTGTGCTTCAACTTGTGCCATGGATCCCACTGCCTTGGAACATTTAATGATGGGCTCATGTACAGACATATCTATGCAGAGTGAGGAGCACACAAGAGAGGAGATAAGGTAGATGAGGTCCACGAGCGGATAAACAAAATGAAAGAAATAGAGATTTTTTATTAGCTTAAAAACTTTTATAAGGTTACCAATATGTTCACACACCCTTGGCCGCCCAAGATTGCGTTGACCCTAACAGTCGCCCCCTTCACCCAAACTTGGAATCATTATCATCATCATCATATGCCCCTTTCAACTAAGTTCCTCACTCTCATGATAGAATGAGTTTTTGGTATACTAGCCAACCGTGAGTTTTAGGTTTTCTCACAACCTGGTGCTACTTCTCAGCTACCATCATGCGGGGTTTTTGGTCTACTCCCAAACCTCAGGTTTAGGTTTACTTGTTAACCTCATCAAAGTGGGACACAAAAGACATGGGGCTTTGCATTGGGAAGGTCTTACCGTCGACACATTCTCATGTCGAGGCAGTGGTCTAATCTCATTTCATTGTTCATCACAATAATATTCATGATTACAATTACAATAATGGGGGGTTTCTTCAATAAAGCTTACATCGTTATATAATAGTACATTCTTCATCAAGAGATTTGACAACAGCCACCCCCGAATGATAGCAATTGCTTGTTCAAAGGGTTTGTCCTTGTTCCAACTGATCTGAAGCATCTCTATCTCAGCTACCTTCTCCTTCTTGACCTTCTTCTTGCCTCCTCACACGCAAGAAAAGTCCTTTGCTCTGATACCACTTGGGCTTGCAATGGAAGTCTATTGCATCACGACATAGCTATGCAGAGCGAGGAGCACACAAGAGAGAAGATAAGGTAGATGAGGTCCACGAGCGAATAAGAAAAATGAAAGAAAGAGAGATTTTTTATTACCTAAAAGACCTTTATAAGGTTAACAATATGTTCACACACCCTTGGCCGCCCAAGATTGCACTCACCCTAACATTTAATACCCCATGTCAAATATTGCTAAGGGTAACATTATTATTATTATTATTTGGGTAAAACTCACAATGGTGAGTGGATTATATTGACATATCCAAAAAATTACATATTCCTGCCACGCTCGTGACGAGCCATGGCCACTTCAATGGATCATAAATACATCGGCTAATGGGAAAGCCACCCCAGGACCATGGATGAGCCCATACTTTCACCTTTGCATGATGTTGGTTATTGCGGTGCCCAGGTTCTGTTCCACTCTTCTGAGTTCCTTTGCTTTCCAATGGCAATGATTGTTGCCTTGCTTTCTTGGACTATCTTTGTCAAAGATCCAATAGTTCCTTGCCTTTCAAATGTGTTTATAGTAGCAATACCTCACAATTTGTGTAGGAATGAGTAATGCTTGGCTCTTAAACATTTTCCCTCCTAAGAAAAGGTTGCTCTTAAAGAATCCTATTTTCTAGGTTTTTGGACCCATTTACAGATCTTGCCTGCCAAACATAGATCGTTGGCCCATCTACATTGAGAGCATTTGTCTGGATCAATTCCCTTGGCAAGGACCTTCACTCCAGTTGGAATGGCTCCCCATAGAGCCTTCCATAAATAAACCTTCATCCCGTGTGACCATTGAGGGTGCCATATGTCCTTCATGACCATCTCCCAGACCAACTCCCATCTTGACCCTGGCCAATTTTTGCCCCATTGATTATTGAGCAAGGAGAACCAATCTTATGATGCATAAGGGTGAGATACACATCTTTAGTTTGCGATTTCAGGAAATGTCTGTTCACATGCCAGTGCCAGGATTTCCACTTGATCTTAGATTCACAGTTTGGAGAATACCACCTATTGAGTCATTCTAGATCTCTACTGATCAACCATCTTTTTGACCCACTAAGGCTAAACTCAAAGGCTAGCTGGTCCGTTCCTTTCCAACAGCCTCTGTTGTAGTCCCATAATTTTCCTATACATCTAATACCTTTGTTATTAACATTCCTGGCAACGTCCCTCCAGAAAGGATTAGGAAGGATGCCTCCAGTCTTAGAGAGCCAAGGGGACCATTGAGATAAAGAGTTGTGGAAGTACCTTGTAAGCTCTCTCTATTCCAAAGTCTTTGTAGCTCTGTTGCATTTCCAAGTAAGCTCCCCTATCATACCCCCAAGTTTCAAGATGGACCACTACGGGGCCAATAACTTGTCGTGCACCTCAAGTCCTTTCTATTGGCCGCCTGGAAAGTGTATTTTGGAGCTATCCATCGTACCCTTGGACATGATAGTCAAAATGATTCTATATAGGAAAATGGTAGCATGATTGTTTATAGGAAAATGGTAGCTCACATGCGTGCCTTTTAGCAATAGTCAAAAGGTCACAACACCAAACGTAGTCTTGTTTTAATAGGTGGTACCAATTTTGGACATATTACTATTATGTGGAATCTTAGGAGAAACCTTGAGTTTTATGGAAGAGAAAGGAAAGTAGAGTTTTCCTTGAGGTGCATTTGAAAGCAAAGTTAAGTTTTCCTTGGAGGTGCTTAGGGTTTCTTTCTTTGAGCGTTTGGAGCACGGAAAGGAGAGCTCTATTGTCTAGGGGGGGGGGGGGGGAGCGAGGCTTGGTGCTGGCAGACAAGGGTGGACCCACAGTATGGGGTGCCCAACTGTCCTATCTCTCACTCCTGCCCGTTCTCCTTCTCAAGGCGGCCTTCTTTTTGGTGATGCGGGTCTGGGCCGGCTTCTCTAAGGAGAGAATCCTCATAGGGAGGGCATAAGATCGAGGCTTGGCGCCCCAAGTTATGGGGCACACAAGTGCCCTGACTCTCACTCTCGTTTGTTTCCCTTCTTAGGGCAGCCTTTTTGGTGCTACGGGTCTGTCTGCCATGCTTTGTCATGCAAGGGATGATGTTGTGTACTCAAACTTTGTTGTGGGTTATTTGGAGCTGATGTACTCTCACGTTTCAAATTTGGTGTGGGTGGTGCTAATGGCACCACCCGCGAAACGTCCTGGGTGGCATGTGGTCTCTTCGAAGGTGCTTGGCCCTCCTTAAAGGCCTAGTCCTTTTTGGCAAAAATGGTGGTGCCATTAGCACCACCCACACCAAATTCGTGTTTAAGTTGGATGTGGTCGATTGATCTCTTCTGTTTTGGTGGTTGTTGATCTAAAGCTCTAGTTCTATTTTGGTTCTTGGTCCTTGTGAGTCACAACAGGTAGTACTGGTGGCAACAATGATGCAATGGTCGCACCTTGGGAATTCCCTTTGTGTGATGGGGATAGTGGGCAATGCCCCTTGTTCGTCCTTATGATGTGGTGTCTTGTTGAGTGTGGCTCCTTGTTCAACCAATGTATGTTATTTTGTATGTTTCCTTGATGTTGAAGGCATGTTCAAGGGTGGGTCCCTACTTAGCTGGTGTATGGTGGATGGACTCTTTGTGGTGCCATGGCTTGGTCTGAGCACGACTCGTCTTTGTAAATTTTTTAGTTATTAATATACTAGACTCAAAATTGTGAGTTCTCCAAAACAAACAAAAAAGGTTTTCCTTGGAGGTGCATTTAAAGGAAACGAAAGTGAAGGGTGCGAGGAAAGAAAGGGAAAAGGGAAGGCGGCCGGGGTGGGGGGGATCAATTTTTTTGTTTTTGATGAATAAGGCCACCCTACACACCATTGTAGGCTTGTAGCCTAGTGGTTTAGCTTGGCTCTTGGACCTTCAACGTGATGGTTCAAAGGTGAGTGATGAAAAGTGGTTTTGTTGTGGCCTTTGAAATGGACAGTGGGTGGAGATTTTGAGCATCTTGTGAAGATTCTACATAAGGAGAATTGGAGTAGATCGAGTAGGTGGATTACTAGAACTTTCTTTAATCAATTAGTGGTTGCTCTTTAGCAGCTTGCCCTTCACACACTTAAAGGGACCCTGGATTATCTCAATTACCTTTGACAAAAGACGAGCAAATTGTGTTTTTGGCCAATAAGGCCATAGCGGAATGGTAGAGAAAAAGTGCAATTCCTCTTTGCACCTCTCACCATACAATGGTCCAGTAGGTGCTGCCAATCTTTCTAAGGGTCGTATTAAGTGGAATCTCTTTGGATTTGTGTATGGCTTTGGGGCTAAAAAGAGGGGCAGATGACACGGAGAGAGAGAGAGAGAGAGAGAGAGAGAGAGAAAATCAATCCTCGATGTTTTTATTTTGGAAATATTTAATCTTACTATCACTATCAGGGGTGTCATGGGAATTTTACAATATATCATCTAGAATGGATGCAAAGATTATTATCATTGAAAGCTTAGGTATTATTTATGTGTATTGTAGTTTCCCTTTGCAAAGACAAATCCAAATCCAAATCAAGCACAAAACACTCGAGATCATCAAGATCTTCATGGCTCTGACGAAGATCTTAACTTTGCTTAGTCTGACATTTCAAGTCATTAAACAAAAAACACCATTTAATTTTAAAAGTTGATTGATTGTTTACATTTCAAGTCATTTAAACAAGGCTATGGAGAAGAATTTCATAAGAAGAGGCTTCTTTGTGGTAATAGTCACAACCAGCATGAGGGTTCGTGAGCAGGGGATGAGAGTGAGGTGGGGAGAGGCCTTTGTTGCAGTGGTGCTTCGCGGGGGGGGGGGGGGGGGGGGGGGGGGGGGGGGGGGGGTTGGGCAGCTCTTGTGCCACTCTAATGAAGCTTCAAAGCCTCAACTTTATGGACTAAAGGAGTCTCTAGGGCCTCCTGCTTTGTGTAGGGAACCATTTTCTCTCGTCTCAGTGGGTGGGAGGTGAAGTGCTTCAGATGAATCTCACGTCATAAGGGGACGGAAGGGTGGGGAGCAAGAAAAGCTGAAAAAGTTCGGGGACTTTCATCCCCTTTGTTGCATGTTCGCTCCTATTGGTATGCAATGTTAAAATGCTATTTCACACACACACACACACACACACACACAAAGGTACTAGAGAATGCTTATTATATTTCCCCCCCTACAATTTTTTGCCCCCCCCCCCCTAATTGGCATGATAGGGCTATTTGCTCAGCTACTACTGTGTAAAAATTTCCTTATAATGGGACAAGGACCTTAATATAATTCTCCTCAAAAGCGTGAAAATCCCCTGCTATCATTATATGATGAAGGCGCCCCCTTCTATTTTCTGAGGATGAACCTCCCCAGGCGGATGGTATCCCCGCTGGCTGCTTGTGAGACTCAAGCAATGGAGGGCGGCTTGGGCCATTCACCTCATCTGCTCTGGATGCGTGCACACCTACCTATTTAAACAGAGGTGAGGGCACATCTTGGCCCTCACTTAGCCTTGGATTAGGTTCTTTTTACTCTACTCTGTGTCATTAATTTCCGAACCTACTGAGCTATGGAGCTTGCAACTCAAACATTGCAGGTGCTGTGTTTTTACTCTACTGCCAGTACAAGTTTTTGTTTTGGTATAAACAGGTTATGAAACATTGTGAATGGTTGGATGGGAGCCGGTTGGCATAGACAGTATAGGTTGGTTTTTTCATTACATAGGCTGATGCGCTTGGGCATTATGGTGGGGCCTTGAGACCGACTACGTTTGGAGTTTTTGTTGTTGTTGACTGTTTTGATAAAGGGAACACCTGTAGGTTTTGGTTATCACTGCAGATTGTTATATTGGCTTTATTGCTGCCACACCTGGGCATGAGTACAGTCTTGCCCTCGAGATTTCATATGAGGCGACTGTTTGGGGTGTTATTTATCTCATCTAGTACCTTTGGTTGTTGAAACATTAAGGCATCTTACTCAAACAGGGTCGGACACTACCGTTCTTTAAGGGATGCTAATAACTTGTAGAAATCTTGGGATTTTGAAGGTAAGTATATGGCTATTACTTTTGGCTTTGGCATAGCTACCGAGCTATGGCTCTTGATATGAGGTTTCACTTTGTAAAGATGGAGTCTCGCTACTCTGCTGACTGGTTATACTGTCATGTTACTGGTTGTAAAAAGGGAGATATTCATTACCCTCATCTGGTACCATTGGTTGATGAACAAAAGGATAAAATGATTACGCATCTTACACAGATAAAGTCAGACATGACCTCTCTTTGTTTAAAGGGATCCCTTTAAAATCTTGGGATTGCTACTTCTGAAGGTAAGTATATGGTTGCTATTGTGGGCTTAAGCATAGCTACCGAGCTATGGCTAACAAGTAAACCTCACTATTTTAAATTTTCTAAAGAAAACTCTTGATGTTTTGGATTCTTGGTGGACTTCACCACTCAGATTAGAAGGTAGATTGTACCACTCATTTTGGAAGTAATAAGTAAAGACTGCTTACATACAGTTTCTAATGAATGACCTAGCTTGTCTAAAGTAATTAAATTCTGTAAGATGGAGATGGATAACAATTGATATGGTCCATTGATACCTGTAAAACACATCCAAGGCTAACTAAATTGTTGTCTTGTTTGGATGGATGCAGCTAAGGACTCTATCTTATCTTGGAGGGTTTTCTTATCTTTGGCAAGCTACCCTACTCTAATGAACCACTCACTAAGGACCCGGGAAGTTCTTTTACTACTGGTTTAACTGGAAGAGGGTCTCTTTCCTACGATCATTGTACCTAAATAATTCTAATACTGAGTTATTTTTGTACTTATCTGTTCATTTTTCCTTGGCTAGCTGTCTTTTGAATGTAAAGATTCAATTGTGTCTTATTAACTAAGATTTAAACAGCTACACACACATCCTATGCATAAGGTTTTTCCTTTCGGAGGGAAATCGGGATGCTGGTTTGGAAAATTGTCTTCGAAATTGAGCTCTAAATTGGACCCACAGTTTGTAAATCCTTTACTGGTAGACTGGTGTTAGGTGGTCCCTTTTAGACTCTTTTTTTGGTTCCCTTCTCACGGCTAGCATAGTCTTTGACTTTGCCGGTTGAAGGTTTGCAGGCCCAAATAAACATTACAATTTCGACACTTTACTAATTGTTATGTCACCTCTGTTTTGCTCATGTTTTGGCAATTTGGTTTCTTGACTGTTATTTATAGGTACATGGTACTCATATGTTGAATAAGACGACTTTTCTGAACAAGATGACTTGCCTTATGTTTTTTTCCAACAGCTACTCAATGACAACCATACTTACTTCAAACTTGCTAAAAAAGCCTTAAAACTCCTACAGGAGTAATGTCTTCCTTGAGGACTTTATCTACAGACAAATCTTCCCTTTTGAGGGTCACTCCTATTTTTCTATGCTTAAGAAATCTCTGATAAGTGGTTTATGGTTGGGCTTGACAAAAACTCAAACTGTCCCACTATTATCTGCTAATGCCTAGCCTGGAATTCATTAAAAGAAATAGCAATAAGGCCATACAAAGTCGCTATTTAGCTCCTGTATCGGACTTCTTTACTTAATCTGCTGCTCTTCCTCTACCCCTTCCTTGGCCTGGGAAGAGGTCTTTTTACTAATTGAAAAATATTGTTGTAACGGCTTTAATTGGACTCGGATCTGTAACATTATCATACAGGCTCTCATTCGGTATAACTGTCTTGGGTTACTGTTTCAGAAGAGAATCTTATCTCTCTTATAAGGTGGTAGGCCCATACACAATGGGCCTACTACCGACCCATTGTGTGTGGTGCTTGGGTTAGGCGGGTACACACACACACACACACACACACTAAGGTACTAGAGAATTCTTATTGTATTTACCCCCCTACAATCCCCCCCCTCCCCCCTCCCCTCCTAATTGGCATGATAGGGCTATTTGCTCAGTTACTGTGTAGAACTTGCCTTATAATGGGACAAGGCCCTTAATATACTTCTCCTCAAAAGCGTGAAAATCCCCTGCTATCATTATATGATGAAGGCGCCCCCTTCTATTCTCTGACGATGAACCTCCCCAGGCGGATGGTATCCGCTGGCCGCTTGTGAGACTCACGCAGTGGAGGGCGGCTTTTGACATTCACCTCATCTTCTCTGGATGCGTGCACACCTACCTATTTAAACAAAGGTGAGTCCACACCTTGGCCCTCACTTAGCCTTGGATTAGGTTCTTTTTTCTCTGCTCTGTGTCTTTACTGTTCGAACCTACTGAGCTATGGAGCTTGCAGCTCCAACATCGCAGGTGCTATGTTTTTACTCTACTGCCAGAACGAGTTTTCCTTTTGGTATAAATAGGTTATGAAACATTGTGCATGGTTGGATGGGATCCAGTTGGCATATACAATATAGGTTGGTTTTTTCATTACATAGGCTGCTGTGCTTGGGCATTATGGTGGGGCCTTGAGACCGACTACGTTTGGCTTTTTTGTTGTTGTTGACTGTTTTGATAAAGGGAACACCTGTAGGTTCTGGTTGTCACTGCAGATTGTTATATTGGCTTTATTGCTGCCACACCTGGGCATGAGTACAGTCTTGCCCTCGAGATTTCATATGAGGCGATTGTTTGGGGTGTTATTTATCTCATCTAGTACCTTTGGTTGTTGAAACATTAAGGCATCTTACTCAAACAGGGCCGGACACTACTGTTCTTTAAGGGATGCTAATAACTTGTAGAAATCTTTGGATTTTGAAGGTAAGTATATGGCTATTACTTTTGGCTTTGGCATAGCTACCAAGCTATGGATCTTGATATGAGGTTCCACTTTGTAAAGATGGAGTCTCGCTACTCTGCTGACTGGTTATACTGTCATGTTACTGGTTGTAAAAAGGGAGATATTCATTACCCTCATGTGGTACCATTGGTTGATAAAAAAAAGGATAAAATGATTAGGCATCTTACACAGATAAAGTCGGACATGACCTCTCTTTGTTTAAAGGGATGCCAATAAAATCTTGGGATTGCTACTTTTGAAGGTAAGTATATGGTTGCTATTGTGGGCTTAAGCATAGCTACCGAGCTATGGCTAACAAGTAAACCTTACTATTTTAAATTTTCTAAAGAAAAATCTTGATGTTTTGGATTCTTGGTGGACTTCACCACTTAGATTAGAAGGTAGATTGTACCACTCATTTTGGAAGTAATAAGTAAAGACTGCTTACATACAGTTTCTAATAAATGACCTAGCTTGTCTAAAGTAATTAAATTCTGTAAGATGGAGATGGATAACAATTGATATGGTCCATTGATACCTGTAAAACACATCCAAGTCTAACTAAATTGTTGTCTTGTTTGGATGGATGCAGCTAAGGACTCTATCTTATCTTGGAGGGTTTTCTTATCTTTGGCAAGCTACCCTACTCTAATGAACCACTCAGTAAGGATCGGGGAAGTTCTTTTACAACTGGTTTAACTGGAAGAGGATCTCTTTCTTACGATCATTGTACCTAAATAATTCTAATACTGAGTTATTTTTGTACTTATCTGTTCATTGTTCTCTGGCTAGCTGTCTTTTGAATGTAAAAATTCAATTATGTTTTATTCGTTAAGATTTAAACAGCTACACACACACACACACACACACACACACACACACACACACACATATATATATATATATATGAGAAAGAACCTTACAAGTGTGTTTACAATCACGTGCATCTCTCTCTCTCTCTCACTCTCTCTCTCTCTCTAATCTCTCTTCATTAACATATCAAATGTGTTCTAACAATCGCTCAATTTATTATAACGAAAATTGTTGCCTTCTTGAGGCCATCGTGAAGTCTTCACCTTTTTGGCTTTCTGAAAGAAGCGTTAGAGAAGAGTTGGGTTAGGCATACTTTCAATGTTTTCAGTGATAATGGAGACTTACCTAAATGTTATTTCAATTATAAAATAGTAAATGGATATTTTTATTTCACCATTCATTTCACATTCTCACATGTCTTTACTTCTCTTGCGTTCTATTGCTTTAGAATGCTAAAGTGAAGCTTTACCTTGCATAATTCTAGTAAATTCTACACACACACACACATATTGATACGGTTCTTTTTATTTCACATTTCATTTCACAGCCTCACATGAATCTTGATTTTTCTTGCATTCTATAACTTAATTCCAGCTAATATTTGGGAAAGTCTCTTTCATTAAGCAATCATCTTCCAAAGAGCAAAAATTTATATTTGCATGACTTTTGAGCTTTTTTCTAACATATTTCTCTGATTTTTCTTCCCTTTACTATGGTTTGCAACCGGCTAGTCTCGATTTTTAACTGGATCAAGGCTAAGCTGAGGCAATCCTTTCCCAAACTGATTCCAGTTGAACTCAACCTAATGATTTCATCACTTTCTAATTGTTTTAGAAAGCCACCGTGACCCTTTTACTTGTTGGCTTTCTAAAAGAAGCCTTAGAGGAGAGTTGGGTTGGGCATACTTTCAATGTTTTTAGTGATGATGGAAACTTACTTTAAATATTATTTCAATTATAAAATAGTAAATGGATCTTTTTATTTCACCTTGCATTTCACATTGTGATATGTCTTGATTTCTCAATGTTTTTAGTGATGATGGAAACTTACCTTAAATATTATTTCAATTATAAAATAGTAAATGGATCTTTTTATTTCACCTTGCATTTCACATTGTGATATGTCTTGATTTCTCTTGCATTCTATTATTTTAGAATGCTAAAGTGAAGCTTCACCTTGCATAATTCTAGTCAGTTCTATGCACACACACACACACACACACACACACACACACACACACATTGATGAGTTCTTTTTATTTCACATTTCATTTCCGCAGCCTCACATGAATCTTGATTTTTCTTGCATTATATAACGTAATTCTAGCCAAAAGTCTGGAAAGCCTCTTTTATTAAGCAATCGTTTGCCAAAGAATAAAAATTTAAAATTTGCATGACTTTTGAACTATTTTCTAACATATTTCTCTGATTTTTCTTCCCTTTACTATGGTTTGCAACCGGCTAGTCTCGATTTTCAACTGGCTCAAGGCTAAGATGAGGCAATCCTTTTCGGAATATTGATTCCACTTGAACTCAACCTAATGATTTTATCACTTTCTTATTGTTTTAGAAAGCCACCGTTACCCTTTCACTTGTTGGCTTGCTAAGAGAAGCCTTAGAGCAGAGTTGGGTTAGGCATACTTTCAATGTTTTCAGTGATGATGGAGACTTACCTTAAATGCTATTTCAATTATAAAATAGTAAATGGATCTTTTTATTTCACCTTTCATTTCACATTCTGACATGTCTTGATTTCTCTTGCATTCTATTGTTTTAGAATGCTAAAGTGAAGCTTCACCTTGCATAATTCTAGTAAGTTCTACACACACACACACACACACACACACACACACATTGATGAGTTCTTTTTATTTCACATTTCATTTCACAGCCTCACATGAATCTTGCATTATATAACTCAATTCTAGCCAATATTCGGGAAAGTCTCTTTTATTAAGCAGTTGTCTGCTAAAGAGAAAAAATTTAAAATTTACATGACTTTTGAACTATTTTTTTAACACATTTCTCTTATTTTTCTTCCCTTTACTATGGTTTGCAACCAGCTAGTCTCGATTTTCAATTGGCTCAAGGCTAAGCTGAGGCAATCCTTTCCTGAATATTGATTCCATTTGAACTCAACCTAATGATTTTATCACTTTCTTATTGTTTTAAAAAGCCATTGACCCTTTCACTTGTTTTTTTAAGATTTACCTTACACATGTATGGCAATGTTTTTGTTAATGATAGACAAGTTTCACAACAAGCTCTTCCTCACAAAATGGTGTTTGAAAATTAACCGCGAGGCAAGAAAGGGTCTCCTTGGTAGAAACCCTTCAATGATCAATTCATAAATTATGTGAACTTTATGTGATTCATTATCTTGTGGATTGTGGATGACTACCATGCGCGAGATAGTAGGCAAAGTATAGCTTTATACACACACTCTACTAAAGTTGTGTATGATTATTCAATGCATATCCCACCTATCATATCGTATGTCCCTTCCTCTTTTGCAAGTTAGCATATACCCTATACTCTCTCTATATCTTATGTTTTGGATACTTTTTAAATTAATATCCCAAACCATCTCTTTCAATTGCCAAACGCATCATGTTTTTTGCCTTCAAATTTAGTTTTTGTTCATCAATCAATATATCTACCATTATGTGAAATCTTCACAAGATGCTCAAAACCTCCACCCAGTGTCCATTTCAAAGGCCACAACAAAACCGCTTTTTATCACTTTTAATTACTCACCTTTGAACCATCACGTCAAAGGTCTAAGAGTCAAGCGAAACCACTGGGCTACAAGCCTACAATGGTGTGTAGGGTGGCCTTATTCATCCAAAAACAAAAAAATTGATCCCCCCCATCCTCCCTCTCCCTCTCCCCCTCTTTCTTTATATCGTATGTCCATTCCTCTTTTGCCAGTTAGCATATACCCTATACTCACTCTATTTCTTATGTTTTGCATACTTTTTGGCTTGCTAAAGGCCTTAGTATCCATATAGATGAAGGTTGTTCAAATTTGTTTGCTTGACATGTGTACCTTAAAAAACTGAATATAAAGAAAGAATTTCTTTCAAATGTTATTTTTCAAAGCTGCTTTCATTTTTTTTTGGCATGGTGAAAAAGACTTCAAAGACCAAAGGATTAAAGAATAGGAGTTTGATCCATAAGTCCTTTTCAGAACAAAGGATTCAAAAGTATTCATAAGAGTTTGATCGATAATGTGAAGTATTGATTCAATATATATGTATTTTTATACTCACTTGTAAAGAGTACTTTTATTTAAAGACTTCACAAAGATTCATTTTATTAATTATTAAATTGATTTATTATTCTCTAAGTTATTGAATCTATCTTTTTTAATGAAAGAATTAATATATTCTTTTGTTTTAGTTTTTAATGTGTTATTTTATTTTATTTTATTTTCACAAGTAATATCGTGTAATATGCACCTTTCACCTTATTATTTAAGTGGAACTTTTCCTAATATATAAACCATTCGAGATTATGGTTAGGTAATTCACTAGAGCCGATGAAAGACATTAAAAAAGGAATGTGACTTCACCTGGAGGTTGTCCACTGGCAAAAAGGAAATTACATTTCTTTGGACCCCCAAGAAAATTAGCAAATCTTCCCCCCTGGAAGAGCAGTTCTACTATCCACTTTTCAGTACAAATGATTGGGTTGAATCCAACAGCTACATACTCAACAACACTACCACTACACTAAAGCTCATTGGACACAAAATTGTACATAATAAATCTATAGAGCTATCTCCGTCCCTTGTGAAAGAAGAGAGAGGTGGAAGAAAGATTACGAGGTTTTTGCTGCTGTTGACTCTTGTGAGTCTAGCTTGTGTATGTATAATGAATAATACAATGTATATTTTTATTTTTATTTTCTTCACTTTATTTTTTTTTCAAATGATAATGTGTAATGTGCATCTTTCACCTTATTATTTAAGTGGGACCTTTTCTAATGTATAAACCATTTGTGATTATAAATGTATAATGGATAGTATAATTTTATATTAAAACACAATAAAAATTTCGTGTTGTAGGCACTTATAAAACTCACTTTCCATAAATTTCATTCCCCTCTTAACTTAGCAGGTCTTTGGTGCCTCCCTTTTCACTTTGTTCAATTAATATCCCAAACCATCTCTTTCAATTACCAACCACATCATGTATTTTACCTTCAAATTTAGTTTTTGTTCATCAAACAATATACGTACCATTATGTGGAATCTTCACAAGATGTTCAAAATCTCCACCTACTCCCATTTCAAAGGCCACAACAAAAGGTCTTCATTTTTCACTTTTTACTTCATTTTTCATTACTTACATTTGAACCCATTACGTTGAATGTCCAAAGGTCAAGCTAAACCACTAGGCTACAAGCTTATGATGGTGTGTAGGTGGCCTTCCACAGGCCTTCACAAGGGGGGCACACCCTTTCCAAACAAATCCCTATGATACCTCAAAATGACCTAGCTCAAGAGCCATCTACTTGGTATCCTTTCCCCTCCCTAGGAGGAGGTGGGAGGGGTAACCCCTCACGGGAGACCAAAAATTTGGGCACTGGCAAGGGAGAGCAATAGCAAAGACCGCTCATAGCCTCGTCGCCCACTCTACAGAGCACCACTGCTCGTAGATCTCAACCAACACACCCTCCAGCACCATCCATTTGAGCTTTGCCCTGCCATAGGTACCCCCTTGAGCATCCCCTCTCTGGGACCTCATAGGCTGCAACGCCCTAGCAGACTTGCTCTAGCAAAACCCTACATCTTTCATGAAACTTATCAATGTCTTGACTTTCCTTTAAATGCACCTCCAAGGAAAACTTAACTTTGCTTTCCAATGCACCTCAAGGAGAACTCGACTTTCCTTTCTCTTCCATAAAACTCAAGGTATGTCCTAAGAGTCGACATAATAGTAACATGTCCAAAATTGACACCACCTATTTTTGATCCACATCTTTCAATTAGGCCAAATCTTCACAGATTCGATTCATGTGTAAGCTCATTTTATTCAATGCACTTTCCAACTACTAGCTGTGGCTCGAAATTAATCTCAAAACCTTGAAGGTTAGACAAAGATGTTGTCCTAAACCACTGCAGCACAAGGAGGGGCATGCACAATATACAAGCCTTGGATGATTAAAAAAAAACTCCTCTACTCTTGCTCTATCGTGTGGCCACCTTCTTGTGCAGCATCCTTCGTGACTTGCCTCCCTCACCAGGGCCACCACTTGCCTTTGCTTTCCATTTTCCCATTCTCTCATTTGCTGCCACTTGGCTCTCCCTTGCATTTTACTTTTCAATGATCAAGGCAACCTGCTACATTGGCCTTAAACTAATGCGTTCAAATTTGAAGAGACATACTAAGACTCTTTTGATGTTCTCCATTAGATGGTATCTTTATTTTATTTTTTTAAGTTCCTGATCTTCCCACTTTTCATCAAAAGTGACATGCAAGTTTACACGATCAACCTTGTCACCTTGGAGTTTAGATACAAGTTTTGGCCTTGAGCCAGTTGGGCACCCGTATCTTCTTGCAATCACTCTCATCGCTTGAATATAAGAAAAATGAGCTCTCCTAACCCCTGCATCTTGCATGACAAGAGTCCTTGCTTATCGTGGGATTCCTTCATGCCCACCACCAATGCTCCACCCGGCTACATGCCCATGATCTCTGCATGCCCATTTGCTTTTCTTTTCATTTTCAAGAGGGTATCTAACTTAGATACCCTCTATTAAAAATGGAGTCCGACATTATTTAGGCACATAATATTGCCCCATTTCCCATTTTACATTAGATAGAGTCTCTAGGAATGCTTCTTTCACCTGACACATTTCCGCATGGCACTCATATGTCTCTCTATCTGAGCTAGCCACCAACACCTCCGTGCACCTGCCCAATGTGGACTCCATCTCCTCCCGCTATACGCATCCAATGCTACTAGCACCCTTTGCCTCTTTGCTTTTCATTCTTGAAAGTGAAAGGAAATACACATCAGGCAGAGGAAAAGGTGTCTCCGTCTCTTTGTGGCACATAAGGGTGGTAGCATCAATTGCCTCTCACTACAATAGGTTCTTCATATTAGCGAAGCTAGCAGTATGATGTGCTCAAATGTAAAAATCCACGGTGTTGCTATATTATTTGTTGCATAGCGACACTCATAGCGATGCCAACAGGGTAAAAAAATAAACCGAGAGCGCCAAAAACTCAAATCTCAGATCTGAGTTTTGATGCTCTAGCAAAACAGTTATACCCACGCCTCTCTCTCTCTCTCAATATGTATGTGTATGTGTTCTTTGTTTATGAATGTGTGTGTACATTCTTTGCTTTCTTTATCTCTGTCTCTCTCTCTCTCACACACACACACACACATACACACATTGTGTGTGTGTGTGTGTGTGTGTGTGAGAGAGAGAGAGAGAGAGAGAGAGAGAGAGAGAGAGAAAGCAAAGAATGTACACACACATTCATAAACAAAGAACATATACACATACATATTGAGAGAGAGAGAGAGAGAGAGAGAGAGAGAGAGAGAAAGAGCAAAGAGAGAGCGAGAGCGAGATAACGGGATAAAACAAAGAGAGAGAGAGAGAGAGAGAGAGAGAGAGAGAGAGAGAGAGAGAGAGAGAGATTAAAAAATAGAGAAAAGGAGAGAAAATATGAAATGAAATGTTATATTAAACGTCTTCAAAATTTCAAAATGATTTATGAGACCAATCCGATAGACTCCTTGTTGTCGATTGAATATATTGTCTGTGTTGTCCAAGAAAATAGTGCATTGGTCGGTGAAGAGCTCCGTCAAGGTCTGTCTTTGTAAATAGACGTACTATGACATATATAGATAAAGAGAGAGGGAAAGAAAGATAGAGAGAGAGTCGGCATAGGTTTACGATTTAGTTTTTATATTTAAATTAGAGTTTAAGTTTAGATTTAATATTAGAGCTTTGGGGTTAGGTTTCGGATTTTACTCAAGATTTAAGGTTTAGAGATGAAAAAGATTCCCAATCATCTCTCTCTTTTTTGTAGAGCTTAAAGGTGTTTGAAGCTAGTTAGCTTTGGAATGTTCAAAGGGTAGGCAACAAGACTAGCTGCTGAAAGCGTTCTCCATCTGTTGAGCTTGAGTGATGGAAGAGGAAAGTGGATAACTCAAGACTTTCACAGCGTATCAAGTTGGCTTGTGTGTGTGTCTATGTGTGTGTGTGTGTGTGTGTGTGTGTGTGAGAGAGAGAGAGAGAGAGAGAGAGAGAGAGGGGGAGCACTTGCGGTGCTGAGTAGAAATTAGAGCAGCTAAAGCGGACGACGTAGCATGAGCGGTTTTCATTTGAAAAATATGCATTTTTGTTCTGTGTATGCGCATGCATGCATGTTTGAGAGAGAGAGAGAGAGAGAGAGAGAGAGAGAGAGAGAGAGAGAGAGAGAGAGATTAGGTTAGATTTTGGATTTAGTTCTTAAATTAAAGTTTACCTTCAAGATTATGGTTTAAATTTAGAGTTAGGTTTGGTGATCCCTCTCTTCCTCTCCACGAGATGCGGCATTAAGTTGGAAAGCTTTCAACGGCTTGATACTTAGAATGGAGGCAGACATGTAATGTGCACAGTAATTCCTCGAACAAGGAGCTACTGTGAAGAGATGTTAATCTGCTGTGAATTGCTACAGCTGAACAAGAGGCAAAGGGGTTTTGTCCACTACATGCATTGTCATGTAGATGTGGGTGTGTAGATTTCTTGTACCCATAAATATAGGCATTGACCAATAAAGACGGGATTATAACACGGTGGTTCTGATCTCCGTACACCTTTGGACCGAGGTGTGCGGGATCGGACATGGCTAGAGAATTTGAGGTAGTTTAAAGTGTGATCTATGGTTTCTTGATTGTGAGGGAGATTAAGAGAGAGAGAGAGAGAGACAAGAGAAGGAGGATGCCAATAGAAGATTAAATTTATGTTCAAGTTATAAAATTTTTACATTTATGAGTAGTGATGACGATGTGGGGCCGTCCAATCAAAATGCCTATCTCTCAACAAGGATCTTATGTCCTTGTAATCAATGCAAACATGCTATGCGACCGACAAGACGCATTTCTTCGTTCGCAAATTTGGCGAGTTTGATCCATCTATAATAGATCGAGTTGTTTCCAATTACAACTCATTGGACTCTGACGTTGGCCAACAGGCAGCAATCTTGCAACCCAATAGACGTGTTCGTAGGCGCTTCGGTCAAGCAGCATATGTGAGGCCACAAGATGTAGCCTCTCATAGCTCAGAGGGTGATCATGCAGACCACATTCCCAACGAGGCTATGTTTGAGCCTAAGATTGATGAAATGATCGAGAGGATCATGGATTCAAAAATATTTATCTAGGATGACAACAGTGAAGCCGATACGCCATTGTATGATGGAGCACGTGTGTCTAGATTGAAGGGGCTCCTGGTTCTTCTCAACATGCATGCAAAGTTTGGATGGAGTTACACTAGCGTCACAACACTTTTCAGGTGATCTATTTCAATGTGTTTACTTCAATAAAAAACTATAAATCTATAATGATCCGATAAACTACTTACACGAGTGTACCAATCCCACTTACCCTAATATAATTAACAAAAATCAACCATTAATAGGCTACTTAAGGACCTCTCTTCTTAAGCAAGAAAGAGAAACCAAATGCTCTGATACCAATGTAATGGAAATGGCCTATGAACTTTGAGAATAGGGGAATTAAGAGAATTAGAGTGAGCATTTGTGTGAGGTTACTTTGAGAACATAGAGGGTGAACTTAATTGATGGTAGAAACATGAACATAGTACTTAATTAACTTGGCATGAACAATAATTTTGCAAGAGAGAGAGTATTAGAGAACATGACAATAGTTGAGGACCGGATTTACTTGGAGCCGGTCCCCCCTCCAAAAGGTAGATTATCCCATCAACAGATACTTGTTACAATACAAATATTTTTGTTCCTTGTGACCTTGGTGATGCTATGAAGATGGAAAGCTTCATGCATCACGAGCTTAACATAAACTTTGCAAAAAGCATTAACTATCCCAAGCCTCAGTCCCAGGCCGCAAACACCTTCGAAGGTGGAGAGAGCTAGCGGGGAATGAGGGTATGGAAGAGGAAGAAGAATCATCCATAGGAGAAAGAAATAGTTCCTCACTTATCATCACTCTTCTTGCTTAGCATAGCATAATAGCATATTAATAAAGATGAAGAAGAGAGCAAGCTTAAGCGCATTGAAGCATGGCTCTTGGTTGGATTTGCATTCCATAGCCAAGAGTGTTGGTGTAGGCTCTCCACTTCTCAACAAGCTTGGAGAAGGAAATGGAGCTCTTGCACTTTGCACTCCACACAATGAGAGATTGTGTGTGTGTGTGTGTGTGTGTGGGAGACTATACCTCCTTCTCATGCTTGGTCCACACTCCTCTCTCTCTCTCTCTCTCTCTCTCTCTCTCTCTCTCTCTCTCTCTCTCTCGTATTAATTTATTATTTCATTTGGACATGTGTCCTCTTTTTTCTCTTTGAAATAAAGAACTTAATTATTTATTTTTATGTATCTAAATTCTCATTGGACCCCTTTAAAACCTATCCGATAGCATTCAAACATATCATGAGGGCCACGTGTGAAGGATCATTTGAACATGTGTCTTTTATGCCTATTAAGTCATTTGGTTGAATTGAATACTTCAAGGACTTAGTCAATCAAGCATAGAAACTTTGATGCCTCTTGACAGTTATCTTTGAATTTAATACTTCAAGAACTTTAGTCATTTAAGCATGTGAGAAACACCTCAGACTTTTGGGTAAGGTTCCCACTAACACTTAGCAAGTCAGCAAGCACCTCATGCTTGGGTAGGATTCCCACCTCAAGGTCTGCCTAAGGTCAAAGAACTTTTGAACACTAACTTTTGGAGGTCTTTAATGAAGCTAACCGTACGGTCTTTAAGCTCCATTAGGTAACATTGATCTTTAACATACCATCTTTCATTTGGACCCCTTTTAACCTTGGCCCCGTGTTGAGGCAGATCTATAAGCACATATCTATATACTAACCCTTGTTCTCGTTTATTCTCCCACATTAAATGATCAATTTAATATGATAAAATCATTTGGATTGGTTAGATATTAGATTTTGTGACATTACCTCTCTCTTGAAATCATATTCGTCCTCGACTATGAGGTAAAAGAGCTAAAGTCTTAGTCATTAGTCTACATTTTTAGCCGGTAGAGGATCCCTTTTCACCCTACGACATCATTCCAGAATGGATGACTAGCCCATTTGGTGCTTGGGAGACGTAGCTACCGCAAGCATGTCTACTCTTTAGTCCATATCATCACAAACATAATTCTAAGCATGCATACTATTTAAATTTGTGCACAACAGAGAATTAGTCTTATAAGACAAAAACATTGTTTATTTAGAAAGCATTTACATTTGCTTACTCTAGTGCAACATTGTAAGCATTGACAAGGCTCATACTATCCTTAAACTGTATTCCTTGCATCCATCTAGCATCTTCAAATGGATAATTTTTGAACTTAATAACATACCGTCGGATAATCTTACAATTTTACCTTGTCTTCATGCCAAAGGATAGCTTAGGATTGTAGCACCTCTTCTTGGTCTTTGATTTCTGGAGAGTCTTCATTGGAGGGTCTTCAATAATTGGTTCTATTAGTGGCTCTTCTTTGTAGGGCTTAAGTAGGCTCACATGAAAAGCATTGTGTATGATCCAACGGTTGGGCAAGAAACTTTCATCGATAAGCCATGTCATTGATTGGCTTCAAGATTTGAAAAGGACCATAGTATCTTTTAGCTAATTTAGCATAATACTTTTAATGGACCGTAGGATTTTTGCCCATCGTTTGCCTCAATTGAGCCTTGGGAAACTTAAGTAAGACCCAATCGTTTTCTTTGAATGTTAAGGCCCTTTTGTGCTTGTCAACAATATCTTTTTGCCTTTGTTGAGAGATGGACATAGCCTCCTTAACCTTTTGAAATAAAGCTTCTTAGCTCATATAGATTACTTGGATTAGGCCATGCTTTTACTACCTCTAACTTTGATGGATCCATATAGATACCATCTTGAGAGATAATATGACCTAAGTATTGAATCTCTTGAAGGAAAAATTTGCTTTTCTTTTGGTTGAGAAAAAGCTTGTTCTCCCTCGATGCTTGAAAAATCACTTGGAATGTTGCTTGTATTCCTCCAAGGACTTGGAGTAGATGATGATATCATCAAAGAACACTCTAGTGAACTTGCGGTAGGGTCTAAATATTTTTTCCATCAAATGATTAAATGTGGTTGGTGCATTGGTCAAGCCAAAAGGCATGACTAAATATTCATAAAGACCAAACATTGTACGAAACACGGTCTTTAAGATATCTTCATCCACTATTCTTATTTGATGATAGCCACTTTTAAGGTCAATCCTGCTGAAGTAGGTAGAGCCTTGTAGCTTATCAAACAAATCTTCTATCCGAGGCACATAAAATCTGTTTTTGATACTGATATGGTTTAGTGCTCGATAGTCCATACACATATAGTATGTACCATCGTTCTTTTTCACTTAAAGGACTGGAGAACAAAAAGGAGAAGAGCTAGGCCCTCACCATCCCTTTGTCTACCAATTCTTGTACTTGCCTCATGGTCTCCTCTTGTTGAGCTTGGGAAACTTAATAAAGAGGCTTGTTAGGTGGTGAGATTCCTAGTAGGAGCTATATTTAAACAAGATGAAAGAATCATGCTCATTGACCTTTCCCCAAGCATAGGAGAGAGATGATCCTTTGCACGAGCATTCTCTTTTGGATCTTCCATGGTAGAAGCCCTAGGAGTCACAATGCCAGCATTTTTCTTGGGGCAAGAAAGATAGCTATGTCCTTGCTCCCCACACTTCAAACACTTATGGTCCTTGCAAAAAGCTTCAAGCTCTTCATGAGAGAGTTTTTTTTAACCTTTGTTAACTCCCTTCTCCTTGGACCTATTGTTGTTGTTGTTGTTGTAGGAAGTGCCTTGGGAAGAATTTTGGGCATTGGTTTTCCCCTTTGCATCATTTTTGTCTTTGTTTTCCATGGGTTTGACATTCCGTCTAGCCCCTTGTTGGAAATTGATGTGAGAAGCAACCATGGTGTGGTGGATTACTTCGGTGATAGAACCAAGCCATTGGGAGTTGACATCCTCGGCCATTTCTTCAGGTAATCCCACACAAAAATTTTGCTTTTGCTCGGAAAAGTCTATCTTTTGGAGACAGTAGCCTTGAGATGTAGATCCCAAAACTTGTCCACATATTTGTGAATAGAATCATGTGAGAGAAGCTTCAAACTGCACCATTCGGTAAGTACTTTTTCCTTTGCATCACTTGCAAGGAATTGCTTCATGATGGAAACTCATACAGTTTTCCATGTCTTTGGGGCTTCACCATTGCCACAAAGGCTAGCTCACCATTGACGAGTTGATTTCTGGAAGTGCATAGCTACATGGCGTAGCTTGGAGGACTCCGTGAAGCCCTTGTCTCCAAAGGCCGCATCAAATTGTTGGATGAAGGCCAATACTTTGTCGGTGGCACCAAAGGTTTCATCATAGGTGAGAAAGGAGATACTCTTTCCTCCCTCCTTAAACTTATTTAGCTTTTGTGACCATCACCATGCAGGGTATGATTTGCGATGTCCTCCCCTCCTGTATTCTCTAGGAGAATAGTCATAGCTTTCGTCGGAAGAGGAGGAAGGTGAAGAAGAAGGAGAAGAGCGTGACCTCTTTCTAGCCCTTTTCTTCCTTTGTTTCCTCTCTTACCTTTCAGAATTACGAGGAGAAGGACAGTATGTTGATCTTTTCCTCTTAGGAGGAGTGAGCGATCGTCTAGACCGCCATCTTCGTTGAGCCACCTCTTCAGAGGAACTTAAAGTTTCATTGCTTTCTTACTCCTTGGATTCCTCCTCTCGTATGGGAGAGAGTCTTATTTTGGGGGTCTCTTCAAGAGGCCTCCTAAGCTCTCTCTCCTCTTGGAGAGGAAGGGAAATCCCATAAGCGCGAAGTTGTTGTGTAACTTCCGCTTGCAAAGTAGGGTTGCCCATAGCTTGATGCAACCTAATAACAAGATAATTGATAAACATGGGGGCATCATTATTAGCACCTTCATGTGCAAAATCAAAGTTGGCAATGTTCATTCTACTCTCTTGGTTATAGTCAGCCATGCTAATTATACTTATGTGTTTACTTAGTGTATTCTTTGGCAACTCAAAACCTTAGTTGCTACTCCTCTTAGCCTTTGAAAATAAGCACTAAAGTATCTACACCCACGGCTCGAATTGGTTAATTATAGAGAGTAGTAGGGTGGGTCTAACATAGCAGAATTGCCAAGGGATAGCTTCTTTCGGACTTCTTATGGCTCAATAATGGTAAAGCCGTAGGCAAGTTTAAAAAGAATCCATTATTAAGGCCAAAGCTCCCGAGGTGTGCACCATATCCCACATAGTGGGCTCAACAAAACCGATAATAGATCCCAATCCCACTTACCCTAATATAATTAACAAAAATCAACCATTAATAGGCTACTTAAGGAACTCTCTTCTTAAGCAAGAAAGAGAAACCAAATGCTCTGATACCAATGTAATGGAGATGGCCTATGAACTTTGAGAATAGTGGAATTAAGAGAATTAGAGTGAGCGTTTTTGGGAGGTTACTTTGAGAACATAGAGGGTGAACTTAATTGATGGTAGCAACATGAACATAGTACTTAATTAACTTGGCATGAAGAATATTTTTGCAATAGAGAGAGTATTAGAGAACATGACAATAGTTGAGGACTCGATTTACTTGGAGCCGGTCCCCCCTCCAAAAGGTGTTTGTATTATAGATTCTCCCATCAAGAGCGACTTGTTACAATACAATCTTTGTGTTCCTTGTGACCTTAGTGTTGGAAAGCTTCATGCATCACAAGATTAACATAAATTTTGCAAAAATATTTCACTATCCCAAGCCTCAGTCCCAAGGCCTCAAACACCTTTGAAGGTGGAGAGAGCTAGCGGGGAATGAGGGTAGGGAAGAGGAAGAAGAATCATCCATACAAGAAAGAAATAGTTTCTCACCTATCATCGCTCTTCTTGCTTAGCATAGCATAATAGCATAGTAATGAAGATGAAGAAGATGGCAAGCTTAAGCGCATTAAAGCATGGCTCAAGTGGTTGGATTTGTATTCCATAGCCAAGAGTGTTGGTGTAGGCTCTCCACTTCTCAACAAGCTTGAAGAAGGAGATGGAGCTCTTGCACTTTGCACTCCACACAATGAGAGAATGTGTGTGTGTGTGTGGGAGAGTATATCCCGCCCCTCATGCTTGGTCCACACCTCTCTCTCTCTCTCTCTCTCTCTCTCTCTCTCTCTCTCTCTCTCTCTTATTATTTTTTTAATTTCATTTGGACATGTGTCCTCTTTTTCCTCTTTGAGAGAAAGAACTTAATTATTTATTTTTATGTATCTAAATTCTCATTGGACCCCTTTAAAACCTATCCAATAGCATTCAAACACATCATGAGGGCCACATGTGGAGGATCATTTAAACATGTGTCTTTTATGCCTATTAAGCCATTTGGTTGAATTGAATACTTCAAGGACTTAGTCAATCAATCATGGAAACGTCGATGCCTCTTCAGAGTTATCTTTGAAGTGAATACTCAAGAACTTTAGTCATTTAAGCATGTGAGAAACACCTCAAGCTTTTGCGTAAGGTTCCCACTAACACTTAGCAAGCCAGCAAGCACCTCATGCGTCTTTTATGCCTATTAAGTCATTGGTTGAATTGAATACTTCAAGGACTTGGTCAATCAAGCATGGAAACGTTGATGTCTCTTGAGAGTTATCTTTGATTTGAATACTTCAAGAACTTTAGTCATTTAAGCATGTGAAAAACACCTCAAGATTTTGGATAAGGTTCCCACTAACACTTAGCAAGCCAACAAGCACCTCATACTTGGGTAGGATTCCCACCTCAAGGTCAGCCCTAGCTTGCCTAAGGTCAAAGTACTTTTGAACACTAACTTTTGGAGGTATTTAATGAAGCTAACCCTACGATGTTTAAGCTCCATTAGATAGCATTTCTCTTTAACATACCATCTCTCATTTGGACCCCTTTTAACCTTAGCCCCGTGTTAAGACATATCAATAAGCACATGTCTATATTCTAACCCTTGTTCCCATTTATCCTCCGACATTAAATGATCAGTTTCATATGAGAAAATCATTTGGGTTGGTTAGATATTAGATTTTATGACACCACATTTTTTTTGCTATGTACATTGCTCAAAGAGAACATACTGCCATCTCATAATGTGATGCCAGACTCCAGAGAGGAAGCAAGAAAGATCTTGTAAAACTTAGGGATGGATTACAATTTTATTCACGCTTTTCCTAACGACGACTGCATTCTTTTCAGAGGGGAATACATAGACATGGAGAAGTGTCCGAAATGTGATTCCGAGAGATCGAGTAGATCTCCACGTACAAAAAATTCCGCAGAAGGTTTTGCGACACTTTCCTCTACTACCTCGCATCAAACAGTGAAAGTAAGTCCATGGTTGCCCTAGCATCATGGCATGAAGAGAATAGATCCTCGGATGGTGTACTATGGATTCTTGCAGATGGCGCGACCTGGAAGCATATAGCTGACACATGGCCAGATTTTTCCACGGAAGCTTGAAATTTGCGTCTTGTCTTGGCTATAGATGGTGTAAATCCATTTGGCCAGAGGTCAACATCTTACAGTGTATGGCCAATTGTCATCGTCAACTACAACATTTGACTACCAAGAAGCGGCACCTGTTTCTAAGCTTGATTGTGTCGGGGCAGTATAAAGTGAACAATATGGATATGTATCTTCGTCCACTATTGGAAGAGCTACAATAATTGTGGATTGGCATAGAAGTGGTGGATATGAGCCGACACAAAGGTCGACGCAATGTTGTGATCAAAGGCATTCTAATGTGGACCATGCATGACTATCCAAGACTAACAGAATGCTCAGGTGATATATACTCAAACTCAAACACTATAAACCTTGGTTTTTCTCAAGCTTATCTATTGTCATGTTTATACATGCAGGGATTCAAACAAGTAGATATAGAGCATGTGTCACATGTGGACCTAGACTTAATGCACGTCGGGTGTCCCCACTGAAGAAGCAAATCTAGGAAGGTCATCAAGTGCATCTTCCAAAGAATCACGAGTTACGTGATGGTTTTTTGGAAAGAGAGCCACCGAGGATGTCTACTCGAGCATGGTAAAAGCAAAAGGAGATGTGTGATGACGGTTTGCCCCGAAGGATGAAGAGACTCTCTCTATGGTACGAGTTACCATATATTGGCCCAGCTCATGATCAATCACTTGCTTGATCCAATGCACATATTCAAGAAGTAATATGTTGTGGACCATCTCATTGTTGAGATAGGCATGTTCTTCTTCAACGACCATGGGAAACACCTCTACATGTGCATACCTTTTGCTATTGACATTTAGCCTATGAGTTGTAAGAGCTACATTGAGAGTCATTAGCCGGATAGCTACTCCAATTTTGTACATAAATAAGGCCCAAGCCTATGTTGTGCATATACTATGCAAAAGTATTGCTAGCCCCCTTTTTGTGTATTGAGTCCACATTTTTTAGAAGTGTGTATTCTTCTCTCTCTAATTGTCTGAGCTATGGCTGCCTTCACCTTCAAGCCACCTTGATTCCATTGCCAATCAAACCCTACAATTGGTATCAGAGCCTGTTAGCACTGCCATTAGCTTAGCAATACCTCCCACAATCCTCAGAATACCCATTTGTCCAATTTCCATCAAGCACACACTTGTTTCGAAGGCAATTAAGGCTACTAACCAAGCCCCTTAACCACAAAAAATCGGCCAATCGGGCATGGCAGTTGGCAGCTAGTAGGAGAGCAAACGAATTGAACCAAGGAGAGTGTTGAGCAGTAGCGAGCATAGCTATGAGCTTGAAGCAAGGTAGATCTTGGCACTGCATCAAAGCAAGGGAAGCAGCAGAGTATCAAAGAGAGGACAGAATCCAAAAGCAGCAAAGCAAAGAGCTCTTAAGCTTTGCAGGCTGGGGGCAACTCGTGGCAAACCAAGCACAGGTAGTAAGGGCAACATTGAGCAATCTGAAGAGCAATCGGTATCCAATAAAGCCAACAAATACCAAGTGGCAGAGTGTGTAGTTGCAACAAGAAATCGGACTATAGCTTGTGAGAAAAAAACACTAAGCGATCCTTGAAGGCTTGGGATCTCTTGAGCAAGAGATTCAAGGCAGCACCAAGTGCAGACGAAGGCTGCAGAACAAGGCAAAAGCTCACGACATCAATTGAGCAACTCGAGCAGCGAGCTCTTGCCCCCCCCCCCCCCCCCCCCCCCCCCCCCCCCCACACACACACACACACACACACACACTAAAATCACGAGAATTATTAACTTAGGGGAATGAGTGGATTTCCCTTGAGGCCGGAGATATTACCTCCTTATTATGAGGCCATGCATAAATAATCCTTCGAGGTTTTTTGTGGGTTCACTTTGTAGCCATTACTAAATTTGGGGTGTATAGCATAACTCCTTACGCATATCAATAGATAAAATAGCTCCTCTGTAGCACGCAAACTGTGGGCAACAAAATTTGGGGCATGTTGTTTATGGAGAGAAATGGCTGGCAGAGCACATGGCCATTTATGGCTGGTACAAATGGAAGGGGCGGTTGCCCTGCAAAATACATAAATAACACATTGAAATCCATGAAAAGCACAAATTGGCATACCTGGAACAACCCATAGCACGTATGCGACGCCGTACTCGAACAAAGAGAGACATAAAGGGGTAGAGAGCGGTAGAGAGAGAAAAGAAGCCTACAGGCACACCTCCTAGAGCGGAGTGCTATGCCGGCACGGCGAGAGATAAGAGAGGAGAGGGGAGAAGAATACACACACAGTGGGTGCAATCTCCCCCCGTGCAAGAGTGACCATTTCCCTCTTGCACGTATTTGATTTATAGATTTCTTGAATGGTCAAATTGGTTACAAACTGGCCGACCGGTCATAAATGGCCAAAGCTCATAAAAGAGCACTTGAATAATAAAATGTAAATAAAATATGATATCCTTTTGCAATAGCCTAGCTCGGTCACAAGCCTTTTCCACCTGTCAGCTGCAAAAATAGTAAAATAGCAATTTCAAAAAATACCTCTCCGTTGAAAAGAAAATGTCCTCAATTGCGAAGATAAAAATCTGCAAACAATACTTGTCAAAAACAATGATAATAAATCTGTATCAAAACTATCACATAGTAAAAGAAAAATTCATAAAATCAGACAACATTGTGAATCTATGTGAAGGAGTACGAGCGGAAGTGCGACGCGAGAGAGAGTGCGAGAAGAAGAGCACGACGATATGGTGAACTCGCTCTACTGTAATGTGTAGAGCATAGTGAGTTCTTATTAGGTTTTTACAAAAGAATATGTGTACATACTGGCGGCCCGCCCACTTACCTGGGCGACCACATTGGGATTTATACCCCAACAACCTCCCACTTAAAGTCCAATGTGGTACTTTAAGTGTGAGAGAAGCTACTATACAAGCTAAGATACAAGAGATGTAGAGAAGTGATGTACTACCCTACACCTAACTGCTTGCGAAAATGCGGAAAGCTCTCTGAGGGAAGTCCTTTTGTAAGTAGATCATCATGATTTTTTGTGGTGTGAACTTTAACAAGCTGAAGTTGCTTATCCTCGAGCATTTCCCTAATGAAATGATACTTCACATCCACATGCTTTGTCTTTGAGTGATAAACTGGATTGCGAGCCAATTGTATAGCACTTTGACTATCACAATATAACACAGGCATCTCTTCTTTGATTCCCAAATCTGTTACTAGTCGATTAAGCCAAATTGATTCTTTGCATGCCTCTGATGCTGCAACATATTCAGCCTCTGTAGTAGACTGAGTAACACAATCTTGTAATCTAGAACACCATGATACTGCTCCACCAGCCAATGTAAAGACATACCCTGACGTAGACCTTCGTTTGTCTAAGTCACCTGCATAATCTGAGTCTGTAAAACCCTTTACACTTAGCTCCTGACTCCCATAGCATATACGCATACTCTTTGTAGCTTTCAGGTATCTCAATATTCCTTTCACTGCCTCCCAATGTTTCTTTCCTGGGTTTGACATGTATCGACTTACTACTCCCACTGCAAATGCAATGTCTGGGCGAGTAGCAATCATTGCATACATCAAACTACCCACTGTAGACGCATATGGAATCTTATCCATTTCAGCCTGTTCTTCCTCAGACACAGGACAATCTTGTTTGCTAAGTTTCACATATGGTGGCAATGGAACACTCAATGCCTTTCCCTTCTCCATATTGAAACATTGAAAAACCTTGTCAATATACTCTGTTTGAGATAACCAAATCAACTTCTTTGATCTGTCTCTCTCAATGCGCATACCAAGTATATGACTTGCCTCACCCATGTCTTTCATGTCAAACGATTTTGCCATCTTTGACTTCAAAGCTGAAATTTCTTCCAAGTGCTTGCCAGCAATCAACATGTCATCCACATACAAAATAAGGATCAGCCAACTGCCATCCTTAGCCTTCTTTGTATATAGACAGTGATCGAACTCACTATGTTTGTAGCCTTGAGAAAGCATAAACTTGTGGAACTTATGGTACCATGCCCTCGGTGATTGTTTTAAGCCATAAAGACTCTTTAACAATTGGCATACCAAATCTTACTTGCCTTTCTCAACAAACCCTTTTGGCTGCTGCATGTAAATTTCCACATCTAAATCACCATGCAAGAACGCTGTCTTGACATCCATTTGGTGCAACACCAAATCTAATATGGAAACCAATGCAAGAAAGCATCTCAATGTAGTCATCTTGACCACCGGACAGAAGACTTCATCAAAGTCAATGCCTTGTTCTTGCTTAAAGCCCTAGGCAACAAGCCTTGCTTTGTACTTTGGCTGACTATCATGAGCGGTGATCTTGTACCTGTAAACCCATTTACAAGGTAGAGCCTTTTTGCCCTGTGGTAATTTAACTAGCTTCCATGTCTGGTTTTTATGTAGAGCTGTCATCTCTGACTGCATGGCCAATTGCCAATTCCTGGAGTCCTTCATTTGCACTGCTTCCTTGTAACATAAAGGCTCATTGCAATCAGTCAACATGACATAGTTCATAGATGGAACAAACCTATCAGGAGGTCGCGTGATACGTCCAGATCTATGCAAAATAGGTGGCTCAAGATCAACCACAACCTGTGGTTCCACTCTATCATGTCCTTGCTCCTCTTGAGCCCTGACATTTTGTCTTGCACGTGTAGGTCCATCTTCTTGGAAGACAACTCTTCTAATCTCCTCAACCCTCTCTGGTTTAGAATGATATTTGGCTTCATTAAAATGAACATCATTGCTGTGGATCACCTTTCTGGATTCGGGATCCCAAAGTCTGTACCCCATCTTACCAGAATTACCATAGCCTAGAAAGATGCACTTTCTAATCTTTGGCTCAAGTTTGTTCCTAAATTCCTTTGCAACGTGAGTATATGCCTCACAACCAAAGACTCTGAGATGCTTGTATGAGGGTACCTTGCCTGACCATACCATCTCTGCCACTGAATCCTTCTGCAAAACCCTGCTAGGAGATCTATTTATAAGATGAACAGCTGTTGATACAGTTTCAGCCCAAAACCCATTTGGCAGTTGTGCATTAGACAACATACTTTTGACCTTCTCTTGTATGGTCCTATTCATCCTCTTAGCAACACCATTTTGAGGAGGATTGTAAGGAGCAATAAGTTCACGTTTTATACCTTTTGACTCACAAAAGTCTTGAAAGGCCTTTGAAACATACTCTCCACCATTGTCAGTGCGTAAGCATTTAAGCTTCTTGCCACTCTGATTCTCCACAAGTGTCACAAACGTTTTGAAAACACTAAACGCTTCATCCTTGTGCTTGAGAAAGTAAACCCATACTTTCCTCGAGTAATCATCTATAAATGTCATAAAGTAAGAAGCTCCCCCTAGAGATAGTTTAGGCATAGGTCCACACAAATCACTATGAACAAGTGCCAATTGTGTATCTCTTCTACTACTTCTATGCTTATGTGGCTGCTGTGTTTACTTACCATACAGACAATGTTCACAGAATTCAAAATCATTAAATGACAAGCCAGGCAAATAACCAAAATGAGACAAGATTTCCATTCCCTTCTTGGACATATGTCCTAACCGGCTATGCCACAAAGAAACGTTCGGCTGCTCGGTTACATTGATTACATTTTTAGAGACATTTGATACATAAATCATGTAAAGTCCGCCACACTTTACTCCATGTGCTACTGTCATAGAACCCTTGGATATCTTCCACATGTTTTGTCCAAAAGTGGTGACATAGCGAGCATCATCAAGTAAACCTGTGTTGATCAAGCTCTTTGTAATTGCGGGAACATGTCTCACATTCTTCAGTGTGAAAGAAGATCCATTCTGAAACTTCAATTGAACATCTCCAACACCTAAGATCTCACATGTCTGCCCATTGCCTAGCCGAACATGATCTTTAGTGGTCACATAAGAAGTAAACCACTCCTTGTTTGGAGACACATGAAGTGATGCCCCTGAGTCTATAATCCAGTCACTAAGTGCATTTCCATCAGATGCTGTAAGAAGAGTTGAGTCCATTGTATTCTTCAAGAAGTAGATGTCTCCTGACACTAGACTGTCATCCTCTGCAACAATGTTTGTCACATTTATTTCTTGAATCTTCACTGAGGACTTGTTCTTCTCACCATGGTCTTCAGCTTTCTCTTTGCCTTTTTCTACTTTCCATTCTCTGCAGTCTCTTTTCATGTGACCCTTCTTGCCACAATGATAGCATTCTATGTCACTCTTGCCTTTAGCACTGCGGGACTTGCTACGAGACTGATTCCTCTTTCCACCTTTGTACTTTTCTTTGGTCCTTCCTCTGACAACTAAGGCTGTTCCTTTGCCTTTGTCCATTGTCTTTGTCCATTTTCTTTGTGTTGGTTTCTTCAATAAGGAGACTGCCTTCTACACCTGCTATGGTCAAACCATCTGGAGGTGCAGAATTACTCAAAGCTGTGCAAAAAGTGTCCCAACTTTTTGGAAATGTGATTAACAGGAACATAGCTCTAACAGGTTCATCAAACTTGACACCTTGAGCTGACAACTGACTGTAGATGGTGTTGAATTCATTCAGATGATTGGACATAGGTGTCCCTTCTTTCATCTTCAAGTCAACAAGCTTCTTAAGCCAGTATACTTGTGAAGTTGCACTCTGCTTCTCATAAAGATCACTCAGCTTTGTCCATGCTTGATAAGCCGACATCTCGTCTGCTACATTGAAGTAAACACTTTCTGCCAAAGTCAGCATAATGGTAGAAAGTGCCAATTCATCCATTTCACTCCATTCATCTTCGTCTATATCTTGTGGTTTTATCCCCTTGAGATTTATAGGTTTTATCTACTTCTTTTGTACCAACACATGCCAAATCTTCTTCTTCCACAATGGGAAATTGGCTCCATCCAGCTTCTTGATATTGTAAAGAGCAGTGTCCTGTGATCCAACCATAGCTACGCTTCACAGTAGTTTCCTTTCCCGGGAAAAATTCGGCAAAGTTTCCCCTGTAAACTGACCTCTGAACCAATATCAACCTGTCAAATGAACCAAGAAAGCTTCAGATTCTGCAGAAATTTTGGCAGAGTCTCCTTTGTAAAATGGCTCTAGTGTACTCAAAAACAGCTCAAAAAAACATTATCTCTCTAACACTGTAAGCTGTGGGTAAACCTGTCCTGCACCTGTATTGTCTCTCACTGTCCTGTCACTGTCCTGTAACCATAGACTGCGACAATGCCTCAACGGCAGTAAAGCAAAGATGTAATCCCAACTGTCTAACTCACAGTCAATACATCCTAGCTGCCTATCTAAGGGTGCTCGAGGGATCGCTCCAAGACCTGTATCACCGAAAGGATCTCAACATTCGAGAACCCCCAGCTCAATAAAACCTCACTCGACCCTCAACAAAGGCTGCAGTAAATTTGACAGTACATAGACTTCCCACAAAGTCATACATCCACAAATTTCCCATTGTATGCTGTAACCGCTGCGGCGGTTGTTTGCTGCGTGACTCACAGCCAGCAAACCCTCAACAGACATACATCATCTCTGACAATACATCCCATGTGGAAGTACCTGCAATGTCAGGATGAAATCTGGAATATCAAGCATCAAACACAGGGTACCTGATGAACTAGTATGGATGTCGCCTACAATCTGTGTGTAGATGCGCTCGTGTCGTATGTGACACGCCTCCAAGAACTGTGAGCCGTCCTTCAATGTGTAGACAACCACAAATCAGCACTCTGGGAGTGCCGATATCCTCAGCACCTGCAGTCGTAGGCCGAAACCCCAAATTTGCAGAGGCAGATCTGCACCCACCGAGACCACGTAGTCGAAAATGGCCTGCGCAGAACTCTGTCAAAGCCGAACGGTGGCCGAGATGACCTCAGAATCTCACTCCAATCTAAGCAGGTGACTCTGGCTACCTGCAAATGCTGCCCCGAGCCTCGATCTGAGCTCTGATACCAGTTGAAGGAGTACGAGGGGAAGTGTGACGCGAGAGAGAGTGCGAGAAGAAGAGCACGACGATATGGTGAACTCGCTCTACTGTAATGTGTAGAGCATAGTGAGTTCTTATTAGGTTTTTACAAAAGAATATGTGTAAATACTGGCGGCCCGCCCACTTACCTGGGCGACCACATTGGGCTTTATACCCCAACACTATGTGCATATGACCAATGGACTAGACAAGACATAAAAATATAGCATTTATCACATGTGTGATAAATGTGTGATAAATCGGTGAATCTATGTGCATATGACCAATGGACTAGACAAGACATCAAAATATAACATTTATCACATTTATCACATGTGTGAGATCAATTTGAAGCATGTTTGAGTAGGAGGGTACTTATAATTGTTGTTACGAATTCAAAATATCTTAGTTGATGTCAGTAGCTACATAGCTTAATGACAAATCATGTCAACCAAAATTTCATTCAATGTAAGTAGGAGCCAAGATGTGAGGAGTGTTTGATTTCATAGTTTATAGGACAATGCACACAAACAAAATTTGAACAGAGTAGTGATGTATTTGATGGACATACCTCGAGGGTATGTGTAATGGAATTAGCCTTTTAACTTGAGTTGGAGCGGAAAGTAAATAACATGTTGAGCATTTCCTTGAGTATTCTTTAGTGTGTAGATGTATAGTGAGAAAGAAAGTGCTTGGATAGAGAGAGCAACACTTAACACATTACTTCATTAACTTGGCATGATCAATACTTGTAAAAGAGAGTGAGAGTTTAGAGAAATTGACACCAATAGAGGACCGGATTAGTTGGAGCCAGTCCCCCCTCCAATAGGCATTTGTATTATAGATTCTTCCATGACGGAAGACTTGTTTACAATACAACTGTTTGTGTTCCTTGAGACCTTCTTGATGAGATGAAGATGGTAAGCTTCACTCACCAAGCATTAGCATAACTACAACAATAAACATGATTAGCAGGAACTTGGAAAATGCCCAGCCTCAATCCCAAGACCTCAAACACCATGAAAGGTGAGGAGAGCTAGCAGGGAGTGAGGAAGAAGAGAGAAGTAGACGTAGCTCTACTAGAAAGAAATAACCCCTTGCACATAATCACTCATAGCTCTTGTAGCATAGCTTAGCATAGAGTTAATGGAGATTAGAGAGATTGATAAGCAAGCATAAGCATTCTCTTGTGTGGATTTGCATGCATAGCCAAGAGCTTGTGGTAGTAGGCACTCAACTTCTCAGGCTTGGAGAAGGAGATGGAATCCTTTCTTCACAAGAGTGTGTGAAGGAAAGAATGAAGGAGAGAGAGCTCGTGGGAGGCTCAAATGAGAGAGAGAGAGAGAGAGAGAGAGAGAGAGAGAGAGAGAGAGAGAGAGAGAGAGAGAGAGAGAGCTAGGTCGACCCCCTTTCCTAGGGTCCTTTGAAGCTGATTGAGCCATGTAGCCAATGAGAGCTGGGCCCCCTTTGGGGCAAGGTGTGTAGCCTCTTGACAAGTGTCCTTCTTTCCCTTTGTGAGGCTAAGCTAGAACCCCCCTTGCTTAAGCACAGCCCCTGCTTAAGCACAACCCCTACTTGCTTGAGTAGTGTGTCGCTACGCTTGACAAGTGGCCCCTTTCCTTTCATAAGGGTATGGGTCCTTGGTGAGGTGCTTACTTACTATCTACCTCCCCCCTTTGTAGGGCTCGCCCCCTCTTTAGTAGCAAGTACTTTGAACTTGGTAAGCAGGCAGCCCCCTTGCTTAATCACAGTCCTAGCTTAAGCAAGCTACCCCCTTGCCTGCTTGGACTTTAGTGACTAAAGAGTAAAATTTTAAAGACTATGTCTTAAAGCTTTTAACACTTACCTTTGTAGGCTTTAATGAAGACAACCCTAAGGTCTTTTGCTCCATTGGTTAACCTTTCTTTTTGATAGACCTTTTCTCATTTGGGCCCCTTTACCATTGGCCCCGTGCTTAAATAGATCTATAAGCACATCTATATCTTAACCCTTGTTCCCGTTTATTCTCCCACATTAAATGATCAATTTAATATGAGAAAGTCATTTGGGTTGGTCAGATATTAGATTTTATGAAATTACCTCTCTCTTGAAATCATAGTCGTCCTCGACTATGAGGTAGAAGAGATAAAGCCTTAGTCATTAGTCAATTTTACGTAGCGGGTAGAGGATCCCTTTTTACCCTACGACATCTTTCCAAGATGGATGACTAATCCATTTGGTGCTTGGGAGACGTAGATGCCGCAAGCATGTCTGCTCTTTAGTCCATTTCATTCTCCCAAACTAGAGTGACAAATTCTACTTGGTGTTTGAGAGACGTCGTCATCACAAACATGATTCTAAGCATGCATACTAGTTAATTTTGTGCATAATTAAAAAGAGAACTAGTCTTATAAGACAAAAACATGAGTCATTTAAAAGAAATTTGTACATTTTCTTACTCTAATGTAGCATTGTAAGCATTGACAAGGTTCATACTATCCTTAAGCTGTATTCCTTGCATCCATCTAGCATCTTCAAAAGGATAATTTTTCAACTTAATAAGATACCGTCGGATAATCTTACCATGTCGTAGTACCTTATCTTCATGCCGAAGGACAGCTTTGGGTTGTAGCACTTCTTCTTGGTCTTCAACTTCGGGAGGGTCTTCAATAATTGGTTCAGTTGGTGGCTCTCCTTTGTAGGGCTTAAGTAGGCTTACATGAAAGGCATTGTGTATGAGACAATGATTGGCCAATTTGAGTTGATAAGCCGTCTCATTGATGGGCTTCAAAATTTGGAAAGGACCATAGTATCTTTTTAGCATAATACTTTTGATGGCCCGTAGGATTTTTGCCCAGGTCGTTTGCCTTATCAAGCCTTAGGAAACTTGAGTCAGACCCAATCATTTTCTTTGAACCATTAGGAAAATTTTGCATTCATTTTTGGGCCTTTTAAGAGTGCCACATCATCAAAGTTGTACGAAAGAAAGCAACCCGGTGTCAGGAGTTTTTTGGAGCAAGGGATTGTGCATATGTACATATACATGCATGGTGCATCAAATAAAGAATTGCCCATTTTTCAGAGCCAGGTGGTTACGTGGGGCCCACATGTGTACAGGTAGGACAGGGTGTACATAGTGCATCGATTTTCACTATTACCAGTACCACTGTGTTTTTTATACAATAAGGAGGAGTTGGTAGCGCGTAAAACTTCTTGAGGAAGCTATCCGCGGGCCGACGACATGCGGTAAGCAGGTGCGTCAGATGGCATCGAGTGGCGTCAGGAGGCCGAACGGGGTCAATATTTGCACGTGGATGAATACGGACACAAAGTGGTGTTTTCTTGTGAGAGTTATGCAGAAAGGTCATAATTAGGACCACTTTTTGGGGCCACTTCACGTGGTTGCGAGACGCATTATTGAAAAGAAATGAGTGCCAGGTGTGCGGATGATGCAAAAAAGGTGACAACTATGCACTGCGAGGTCAGTTTTTGGCCTGTTCGGGGTCTGTTTGAGGTCATCTAAAAGGCCAAGGGTGCCCAACTAATAAATCTAAGTGTGGGAACTGAAAAAACAGAGAGAAGACCAGAAAAAACGTGGAGAAGAGAGGAGGAACAGCCGCAGGTGTGTTTTTGGGATTTTTGGAGCCTGTTCTGGCCGTAAACTGCTCATCCGAGGTCGGATTTGAACACTTTGACATTGTAGACTGGGGTTTTGGGCCGTTCCGGACGCGATGGCGCTGTCCATTTTGCCAAATTCCTCACTCTTTTCCTGCTGTTTTTTTGTGTAAGTTTCTCCTATGAACGAAGTTTCTGCTCTAGTTTGTGATTGTATCTGGCTTATTTTACCCATATTGTGTGAGCTATTTGCCCCATTGGTGTTGGCCCAAGCTCAATTGTATCTAAACATCATGAATTCTCCTCTTTTGAGCTGAGTTTTTTGGGTGTGTGTGTGTGTGTGTATGTGTGTGGAGTGGGCAAGTGGATAGTCCCTCTCCTCTCACTCCAGAGGTGTGTTCCCTATCTCGACCAGGTGTGTTGTCTAAGCCGAGTGGTGCCCCATAGTGTGTGTGTGTGTGTATCTTCCCAAGAGTGTGTGTCGGGTCATTATAGAGGCGCTGTGTGTGTTTTCATCCCGCTCACATTCTTTTGGCGCCCCCACGGAGGATCTTCTTCGAGTACCTTCTGCTTCGAGCTTCAAGCTTTGAGATTCGGGATTACAGGTTGCAGATTACAGGTTACAGGTTACAGGGACAGGTATAGGTACAGGTGGCTGGAGTACAGTGATATACTAGCAGTGGTGTCACTTGCAGTTGTTATGGGTATGCATCACTTGGCGCCTATTTGAGCGCATTGTCTACTGGATTGTACGTTACTTGTGGAAACTGCCATTGTACGCCTTTGTGGAGCCATATTTGGTTTTATTTGGCAGTCCCAGCCATTTCTGAGACTTGGTCTGGAAGATAGTCATTTTTGAGACTTGACTATGCGCGATTTGTATTAGCCTTCGTGTGAGGGTCGATAGCGTGAGGTTTTATTGAGCTGGGGGATTCTCAAATGTGGAGATCCTTTCGGTGATACAGGTAGGTGGAGCACCCTTTTTGTGACCTCGCCATAGGCTACGTACTAGTGAGTCCTACTTGATGCTCGGGTTCTATTGTTGACAGTTTATGCATACATATACAGTCTATATTTTGGGTTCCTACTGCTCTATTTCTCGGGAAACTCTGCCAAAATTTTTCCAAGTTATGATGGCTGGTTTTTTGGTCTTTTGAGCCATTTATGATGTTATGCTGCTGAAATTTTGGCAAAATCAGAGGTTAAGTCAGGTGTGCCTTCTTGGGAGCTTCATGGTTGGCTTTAATGGATGATCAAAATAGCCCTCAATTCACTCCATTTCATTTAACTCAAAGAATCCAGATAAATGTTCATGTGTCCAAGAAGATTTTTTTCCAGCAGCGCATAGTCTTTATGTTTGGGCCAAGAAGATTACGAGAGATCTTGGAATGTCCTTTGCCTGTTGTAATTCCGATGATCAACTATGAAAACTCATTTGATGTGCATGTGTTTGTCCTTATCTAAAGTTGAGCTCCATTGAAGTTTCTGGGGATTGGGTAGTCAAAAGTTTTGGGTTCTTGCACGTGTGTTCAAAGGGGTTCTCAAAGCATTGAAACTTGGGTAGCCATGGCTTTCTCTTATCCGGAGTTTCATGGAAGAAGTGATGAAGATGTGGAAGAATTTTTGGAAAAGATGGAGGTTGCCTGCATTAGCAACCAGATTCATGACCCTACGCAAATGTTACGCCTTCTCCAAATTTGTTTGAAGAGTGATGCACGAGTTTGGTCCAAGGCATTTGAAGAGGAGTTGCGTGCAGCGGATCCACCTGTAAGATTGAGTTGGGACAATCTAAGGCATGGATTGGAAGTGGATTTTGTGAAGATAGAAGATCCTGACAAAGTGTGGCAAGAAGTACAAGGTTTGGTGCAGAAGGAAGGTGAGCCAGTAGATGCGTACATACGTAAGTTTTCATTGGCATGGGAGCGAATGTGCAAGGCCTTAGCACCACAGGTACCCCCGCCTGACATGATGAAGAAGGACAAGTTCTTAGCTGGTCTTTGGGAGAATATACCTTGGAGAGTGGAGCTAAATAAGCCTAGGACATATGAAGATGCACTAGAGGTAGCAAGGAACAAAGAGTGGAAGTTGAGGAAAATGAGCTAGTTAGGGGTGGAGTCTTTGCCCATGAGGTCTGAATTTCAGCCTATAGAGTCTTTACAAGGTCGCATGTCAGGGGTTCATCACGAACCAATGGTTCCTGTTACTACTCAGGTTATGCCAGCAGTGATCACTACAACAGTGCAAGATGATGGGCTAAGGCAAGACATGAGGCAAATGGTAGATTTGATGAAGAATCTCAGCCTAAATATGCTAGGTCAAGTGGGAAATAATCGAGGTCGAGGGAGGTTTGCAAATCAGCCAGGAGGTGAAGAAAGGCCTAGGAATGGTGTTGGACAAAGCAATGGTAGGTTTTGGAGGTAGACGCCCACATGTTATAATTGTGGAGAGTTGGGTCACATCAGCCCGCAATGTGATAAGCCACCAAGGATGGGGGGAGACATGTATCCATTGCCAAGACAGGAGATAACTAGGTCAAATGATTATGGCATCGAAATTAAGGGAGACGAAGGAACCAGTGGACTGACCCAGGAGGAAAAGGGAAAGACAAAAGTGCTAAGTGTAGTCACCTTGGAGAAGGCATCAAAGCTAGAGGATACATTAGTGATGCCTATTGGGAAGAGGACCACAGAGGATAAGGAAGGAAAAAGTGCCCCAGGTCCTAGTAAGAAGAAAGGAAAGAGCCATGAAGGCGAGGATGTCAAGGCCAAGAGGAAAAGGAGAGCTCGTCGAAAGTTTCATGTTTCAGATTTTCCACTAGGGGATGGGCAATTAAGCTATGACTTGAAGGAGGATCTGACGAGCAGGAAGGCAGATGTTACTTTTGGGCAGCTTATAGAGATGGTGCCTAAGCTAAAGCGACAGTGGAAGAGGATGGTTAACCCAATGGAGAAAGAGCCAGAGAGAGGTTCACTAAAGGTGTTGGCAATGGATGAGCTACCAGACATTTGTCCAATAGTAGATGTGTGGCATAAAAGGAAAAATTTGGGACAAGGTTATGTGGATGGCAGAGCCCAAATATGCGTCATAACACACTCATGCGTTGAGAAGATGGGTCTCACAGTGGCTGGGGTGTCAGGTTTTCGGATCAGATTGACAAACCATCAAAAAGTAAAATGCTTGGGTGTTGTAAAGATCTTAGAAGTGGAGGCATATGATGCAAAGGCAGTGGTTGATTTTCATGTGATGCCAGCAGGGTTGGAAGCATATCCTATTATACTGGGAAGACCATGGTTACGTGCAGTGGGAGCTGTTCAAGATTGGCGACATGGTACGATTAGCTTCTATGGAAAGACAGGTACCAAGAAGCTTTATAATATGGACACAAGGAAACGATTAGAGGAGCTTTATGAAGATGAGGATGAGTCTAGTGATGAAGATTCTTCCACGGTGACAGATGAGGGCAGTGATAGAACTACCAGCAGTGATGAGGATGCTGATGTTGCATTTCTTTTGATGGACAAAGAAATCCAGGAGTTTTGTTTAGTTGCATTTGCGAATGAGGTTGAAGATGAAAGTGAAGGGCCTTATGAAGTGATTGAAGGGCTGATGCAAACGAAGGTTGAGTTGTCAAAGAATCAAGAATTGATGACACAAATGATCAGTGGAGACCTCTCAACTATGGAGAAGGATATATATTTGCACATGCTGGCTAGTTTTCCTGATTTGTTCATTACTTCATATGAAGAGATCAGAGGGTTCAAGGGCGAAGAGATGCATATAGAGCTGAAAGAAGGTGCTAAGCCAGTGTTAAAGGCTAAGAAGGATGGGTCAAGAGCAAATGGAAGCCTTGCGAGAAGAGGTGGACAAGTTATTGAAGGCAAGGTTCATAGTCCCTGTGGAGACCACAGAATGGGTGAGTACAGTTGCCGTCAGTCCAAAGAAGGATGGGAAGTGGAGAATTTGTGTAGATTTTAAACCCTTAAACGCAGCCACTAAGAAGAACCCATATCCTCTTCCATTCATTGATCAGATCTTGGATTCAGTGGCAAGTTATGAGAGGTACAGCGTGTGTGATGGTTTTTCAGGCTATTTTCAATTGAAGATTGCTCTTAAAGACCGCACAAAGGCAACTTTTATTACGCCATGGGGCTGCTATTGCTACACAGTATTGCCATTTGGGTTGTCAAATGGACCTTCCTTCTATCAAGAGAGAGCAAATTGGGTGTTGGAACCATTCATTGGTAGTTGTGTTAAAGCTTTTATGGATGACTTCTGTGTTTATAGCAGTAGGGCTGAACACCATGAGAAGCTGCAGATGGTATTGGTTCGATATGATGAATGTGGAGGACAACTAAATCCAAAGAAATGTCATCTAGCACAGCCAAGGGTGAAGTTATTGGGCCACATGGTGTTAGAAAATGGCATTGAGGCTGATCCAGAGAAGGTTAAGTCTATTATTCTTCTTCCATCACCTACGAGTACGAAGCAATTGGCAACCTTCATACACAAAGTGAAGTACATGGCAAGGTTTATTCCATTGTCTTCTCAGATTCTTTGTCCATTACAACAAGTGGCAAAGCATGATCCATTGCAATGGGATGACAAGTGTGAAGAAGTGTTTCAAGAGGTGAAAGAGGTGTTAGGGGGTTTGTCAGCCATGCAGGCTCCTGATTGGGAGAAAGTTTTTTATGTAAATCCCTCAGTAGGGGATGATGCCATTGGAGCCATGCTATTGAAAAAGGGGAAGGGCAGACATTATATGAGGCCAGTGTATTGTGCAAGCCGAGTGAAGTTGGTAGCGGAGAGAAAGTTCTCGAAAGTAGAGCTAGTGATGGCCAGTGTAATATTTGCTTGTCGACGATTTCGTCATTACTTGCTACCACGGCCTTTTGTTTTCTTGATGAGTTATGCTTTTTTGCCACAGTTAATTAATGGTACTAACATGTCAAATGTGGTGAAGAAATGGGTAATTGAGATGCAAGAGTTTGAGTTCTCTTTTCTAGTGGAAGATAGTACAAGGGCTACCCTAGCTGATTTGTTGACCTACAAGGAGAATCCCCTTATTGTTAAGGAAGAGGTGGTGAGAAAGGTAGTTGAAGAAGTGCCACATATCAACAATGCACATGTGTTGTTCTTTGATGGTTCATACGGAAAGAGCCATGATGCAGCTTCAGGGGGTATAGCACTTTATGATCCAGAGGGGAAGCTAGTATGCAAGAGAGGGTTCAAATTGGATGCTCATAGTAACAATGAGGCTGAATATGCTACTCTGGAAGCCGGATTACACATTTGTTTGAAGCATGGGGTTCGAAGGTTGAGCATAAAAGGTGATGCCTTGTTAGTGGTGAAGCAAGTGCTGGGTGTGTGGAAGAGCAAGAACACCTCATTGAAGGAAATGTGCTTCAGAATTAAAGGCCTGTTAAAAAAGTTCGAAGCATGGATCATCAGACACATTAAATGTGCTCTAAATGGAGAGGCACATGAAGCAGCTCAAGGTATGATTGGGGAGCTATTTGTGTTGAGGACCACTTTACCTCTTTATCATGGCCGGGAAAGTTTGGATCAAGAAGAGGAGTTTTTGCTAACAGGAATCATTCCAAAGGAGATTCAGAAGTCTAAGAAGTATGGCTTTGTGCGTAGAGCATACAGGTACAAATTGATTGGTGATGTCTTATACATGAAAGGGGCTGATCTCGTGTTGAGACGTGTACCTTGGCGGGAGGAGCTTTACAGAGTGTTGGAAGAGAATCATAAAGGTGCATGTGGTGGCCATTTTGCTCTAAAGATCACCTTGCATAAGATTTTTCAAGAGGGGTATGTATGGCCTAGTTTGCACAAGGATGTTCACCATTGGTGTAGGTCTTGCAATAGGTGTCAAGCATTTGGGAAGAGAGTGTTGAAGCCAGAGCTACGAAAAACCATTATGGCGTTTGATGTGTTTGAAAAGTGGGGGATTGATGCAATAGGCCCGTTACCTATCACAAGCAGGGGCAAAAGCTATATTTTGACGGCAGTGGACTATCTTTCTAGATGGGCAGAGGCTATAGCAGTAAAACAGATCGCTGCAAAGGATGTGGCAAAATTTGTGTATGATGAAATATGTTGCAAGTTTGGGGTTCCACTGGAGCTACTTTCAAATAAGGGGCCTGGCTTTAGAGCTAAACTGCTAGATTTTTTATGTGCAAAGATGAAGATTAGGCACCGGCATACCACTCCTTATTACCCACAGTGTAATGGCTTAAATGAAAGATTCAATGGTGAGTTGGTACAGATTCTTTCAAAAGTGACAGAGCACCAAGGAAAGAATTGGGATTTGGAATTTCCTAGTGCATTATGGGCTTACCGTACTTCGGTGAAGACAGGTACAGGGTTTACTCCATTTCATTTGGTGTATGGAAAAGAAGCACTATTGCCTGTGGAAGTAGAGTTGCCTGCGGTCAAGATGTTAGAGAAGTTGCTTGGGCCGCCTAGTGATGCATTCGAAGAGAGGCTCTTACAGCTACAAGAGGTTCAGCTGGATAGGATGAGTGCATTGGAACATTATGGGCAGATGCAAGATAGGGCTTTAGCAAAGATAAATGAAAAGGTCAAAAGTAAGGGTATCAAGAAGCATGACTTGGTTTTGCACTACAACAGTAAGCTGGACAACACCTTCCAAAAGAAGTTTCAAATTAAGTGGGAAGGCCCTTTCAAGGTAGTGGAGTGTTTTCCAAATGGCACATATCAGCTGGCTAACCCGGATGGTGTTCTACATAAGTCAAGGGTAAATGGATTGCGTCTTAAATTGTATCATGCTAGATTGATGATGGTGGAGCAAGATGAACTGTCTGTGGAGCAAGCAATGTTGGTGAAGGATGAAGAGACCTGTGATGCGGCGAGACTCATATCGCTCTTTGCTGCTGCTGATCATGAATGATCTAGCAGGTTAGGGGATGGGAAAATTATGTTCAGTTGGTGGCTCTCCTTTGTAGGGCTTAAGTAGGCTTACATGAAAGGCATTGTGTATGAGACAATGATTGGCCAATTTGAGTTGATAAGCCGTCTCATTGATGGGCTTCAAAATTTGGAAAGGACCATAGTATCTTTTTAGCATAATACTTTTGATGGCCCGTAGGATTTTTGCCCAGGTCGTTTGCCTTATCAAGCCTTAGGAAACTTGAGTCAGACCCAATCATTTTCTTTGAACCATTAGGAAAATTTTGCATTCATTTTTGGGCCTTTTAAGAGTGCCACATCATCAAAGTTGTACGAAAGAAAGCAACCCGGTGTCAGGAGTTTTTTGGAGCAAGGGATTGTGCATATGTACATATACATGCATGGTGCATCAAATAAAGAATTGCCCATTTTTCAGAGCCAGGTGGTTACGTGGGGCCCACATGTGTACAGGTAGGACAGGGTGTACATAGTGCATCGATTTTCACTATTACCAGTACCACTGTGTTTTTTATACAATAAGGAGGAGTTGGTAGCGCGTAAAACTTCTTGAGGAAGCTATTCGCGGGCTGACGACATGAGGTAAGCAGGTGCATCAGATGGCATCGAGTGGCGTCAGGAGGCCGAACGGGGTCAATATTTGCACGTGGATGAATACGGACACAAAGTGGTGTTTTCTTGTGAGACTTATGCAGAAAGGTCATCATTAGGACCACTTTTTGGGGCTACTTCACATGGTTGCGAGACGGATTATTGAAAAGAAATGAGTGCCAGGTGTGCGGATGATGCAAAAAAGGTGACAACTATGCACTACGAGGTCAGTTTTTGGCCTGTTCGAGGTCCGTTTGAGGTCATCTAAAAGGCCAAGGGTGCCCAACTAATAAATCTAAGTGTGGGAACTGAAAAAACAGAGAGAATACCAGAAAAAACGTGGAGAAGAGAGGAGGAACAGCCGCAGGTGTGTTTTTGGGGTTTTTGGAGCCTGTTTTGGCCGTAAACTGCTCATCCGAGGTCGGATTTGAGCACTTTGACATTGTAGACTGAGGTTTTGGGCCATTCCGGACGCGATGGCGCTGTCCATTTCTCCTATGAACGAATTTTCTGCTCTAGTTTGTGATTGTATCTGGCTTATTTTACCCATATTGTGTGAGCTATTTGCCCCATTGGTGTTGGCCCAAGCTCAATTGTATCTAAACATCAAAAATTCTCCTCTTTTGAGCTGATTTTTTTGGGTGTGTGTGTGTGTGTGTGTGTGTGTGTGTCTGTGTGGAGTGGGCAAGTGGATAGTCTCTCTCCTCTCACTCCAGAGGTGCGTTCCCTGTCTCGGCCAGGTGTGTTGTCTAAGCCGAGTGGTGCCCCATAGTGTGTGTGTGTGTATATCTTCCCAAGAGTGTGTGTTGGGTCATTATAGAGGCGCTGTGTGTGTTTTCATCCCGCTCACACCGGTAGACCCCTCTAAATATTGCTTAGAACCCCATGATATGACCTATCATTGGAAAGCTCTTGAAAAATGGATTCTAAAGAGCCAAGGTCCGAAAAGTTTGGATGACTTCTATGAAAGTTATGCCATTTTTTTTCAATCAGCCAGGTTTTGTTACCGTTACGATAATCTAAAATCACCTTTTTCTAGATCTACATGAAGGCAATGTCCGATACATGCATGCTATATATCAATAGATAGCATTTGAAGAGTAGATTCTAAATATCCAACCTCCGACAAGTTTGGATCTTATTTGCAAAAAAATTACCGATCCCCACTTTTTGAAAGCTATGCCACATCAACAATTCTTACAAGGCCCATTTTTTTGTCCAAACTTTTCCTAATGATTAAGGCTCTTCTGTGCTTATCAGCAACAGCTTTTTGCCTTTGTTGAGAGATGGATATAGCCTCCTTAATCTTTTGAAAAGATTCTTGTAGGTCACCGCTATACTCATCGGCGGCGAAGATCTTCCCATGTACTTTGAGTAGCAAGGGACTTTTAGGTCTTCCCTCAATGATCTCAAAAGGTGCTTTTCCCATAGAAGTATGTACAGTATTATTGTAGGCATACTCTACAAGAGGTAAGTATTTTTCCCATTGTGAGCGTTGATCTACTTCTGTAACATAAGTCTTTAGTAGATCGAGTATCGTAAGATTGGCTATCTCACTTTGGTCATCCGTTTGTGGGTGATAGGACGAAGAGAAATTCAATCTTGTTCCTAAATTTTCAAAGAGACCTTTCTAGAAATTACTAGTCATTCTAGGATCTCTATATGACACGATGGATGTGGGTAATCCATGGTGCATGAAAATCTGAGATATGAAGAGAGTTGCCATTTGATGTGCCTTAAAAGTCTTTTTGAAAGGAATAAAATGTGCTTGCTTGCTAAACCTGTCAACTATTGTCCATATTCCTGTATTCCTATGGATAGACTTGGGTAATCCAAAGATGAAATCCATGGATATACTCTCCCATGGTGAATTTGGAATAGGAAATGGCTGGAGTAATCCAGGTTGCTTCCCTCTATCATACTTGGTCTTTTGGCATACTACACATTTTGAAACATACTCTTGTATGTCCACTTTCATGGTAGGCCAATAGAAGTACGTCTCTACTCCTCGGAGAGTCAGTTGAATACCTCTATGACCCGCATATGGAGGAGCATGGGATTCATACATAACTTTCTCTCGAAGGGAATGGGTAACACATAGCCTATTGCTGTGGAGAAGATAACCATCCTGCAAGGTGAATGGTTCCTCTTTCTTCCCCAAAGCAAGGGCTGACATTATGTCTCTAAAGTCAGGGTCAGTAGCATACTCATCTATCATAGAGGATAGATCATTGTGAGTAGCTATAGACACCGCATTAACTTTGGGTCGTCGTGAAAGTGCATCGGCGAAAGAAAATTTGCCCACCTCATTTGTTAGTCGGTAAGCTTGGTTTGCGTCATGAAATACTTGAGACTTTGGTGGTCGGTTCGTAGGATAAATGGAGTCCCCAATAGGTAGTGCTTCCATGTGTCTAGGGCATGTAGAACAGCTAAAAGCTCTTTCTCATAAATGCCCAAGACTCGTTCACAAATATTGAGCCTTCGGCTCTCATATGCTATGGCATGCCCTTCTTGAAGCAAAACAGCTCCAAGGCAATCACCACAAGCATCACATTGGACCTCAAATGGCTTTGAGAGATCCGGAAGCACGAGGACTGGTTGTGAAGTAAGCTTCTCTTTGAGATTTTCAAAAGCATTTTGCTCCTTAGCAGTCCATACAAACTTAAAGTTCTTCTTAGTTAAGTCGTGTAGTGGTCCTGCTACTTGAGAGAATTTTGCTATGAAGCGTCTATAGTATGCACACATACCAACAAAGATTCTTAGCTCATGTAGATTTCTTGGGTTAGGCCATGCTTTTATTACCTCTAACTTTGATGGATCCATTTGGATACCATCTTTAGAGATAATATGACCTAGGTATTGAATCTCTTGAAGGAAGAATTCGCTTTTCTTTTGGTTGAGAAAAAGCTTATTCTCCCTCAATGCTTGAAAAATCACTTGGAGATGTTGCTTAAGTTCCTCCAAAGACTTGGAGTAGATAATGATATCATCAAAGAACACTCCATTGAATTTGCGGTATGGTCTAAAAATTTTCTCCATCAAACGATTGAACATAGCTGGTGCATTAGTCAAGCCAAAAGGCATGACTAGATATTCATAAAGACCAAACGTTGTGCGAAACGCGGTCTTTAAGATATCTTCATCCACTATCATTATTTGATGATAGCCACTCTTAAGGTCAATCCTGCTGAAGTAGGTAGAGCCTTGTAGATTATCAAACAGATCTTCTACCCGAGGTACGGGAAATCTGTTTTTTTTAGATATGGTTTAGTGCTCGATAGTCCACACACATACGGTATGTACCATCTTTCTTTTGTACTAAAAGGACTGGAGAACAAAAGGGAGAGGAACTAAGCCTCACCATCCCTTTGTCTACCAACTCTTGTACTTGCCTCATGATCTCCTCTTGTTGAGCTTGTGAGACTCGATAAGGAGGCTTTTTAGGTGGTGAGCTTCCAGGAAGGAGCTCTTGTACTTGCCTCATGATCTCCTCTTGTTGAGCTTGTGAGACTCGATAAGGAGGATTTTTAGGTGGTGAGCTTCCAGGAAGGAGCTCAATGCGATGATCATCATCCCCTCGTTTTGGAGGTAAGTCCATAGGAATATCATCGATGAACACATCTTGGAATCCTTCTAGAAAATTAGACAAGTCTAACTCTTCTTGATTCCTACCATTTACATTTGATGAAACATTAGTATCTTTTAGAGACTCTTTGACAAAAATCATGTACGCAGAAACTGAGCTCTTCATTGACTTATCAAAAGCAAGAGGATTTACAAGTGGAATAGTGCGACCACGCTCACTAGCATCTATATACATGTTCTTTCCCCTGTAGGTGAAGTAGATTTTCCTTTCAGGGAACTTCATGTTGGCAGCCATGCGATCAAACCATGGTGCCCCTAGGATAACATCCTCATGTTGGAGAGGAGAGATGAAGAAATCTTCTTTGTCGACATAGCTTTGGACATGAAGCCTCAACTTCCCAATCAAGGGAGTAACGGAGGCTTGTTGTCCCTTGAAAGTTGCATCAGCCACTACTATATCTCCCATCTCAAAAGCTTGAATGCCCAACTTGGTGGCCAACTCCATTGATATGAAGTTGAGAGTAGAGCCAGGGTCAAACAAGATGAAGGCATCATGCTCTCTTACCTTTCCCCAAGCATAGGAAAGTGATGATCCTTTGCAATGAGCATCCTCTTTTGGAACTTTGATGGTGGAAGCCCTAGGAGTCCCATTGCGAGTATTCTTCTTGGGGCAAGAACGATAGCCATGTCCTTGCTCCCCACACTTGAAACACTTATGGTCCTTGTGAAAAGCTTCAAGCTCTTCAGGAGAGAGTTTGTTTTTACCTTTGTAAACTCCCTTCTCCTTGGACTGATTGTTGTTGTTGTTGGAATTGACTTGGGAAGTATTTTGAAAATTGGTTTTCCCCTTTGCATCATTTTTGTCTTTGTTTTCCATGGGCTTGACATTACGTCTAGCCCCTTGATGGAAATTGATGCGTGAAGCAACCATGGTGTGATGGATTACTTCGCTAATAGTACCAGGCCGTTGAGAGTTGATGTATTCGGCCATCTTTTCAGGTAATCCCGCACAAAATTGTTGCCTTTGCTCGGCAAAGTCTATCTTTTGAAAGACAGTAGCCTTGAGATGTAAATCCCAAAACTTGTCTACATATTTGTGGATAGACCCATGGGAGAGGAGCTTCAAGCTGTGCCATTCGGTAAGCACTTTGTCCTTTGCATCGCTTGCAAGGAATTGCTTCATGATGGAAACTCGTAGAGTTTTCCATGTCTTTGGGGCTTCACCATTGCCACGAAGGCTAGCCCACCATTGACGAGCTGATTTTTGGAAGTGCATAGCTACATGGCGTAGCTTGGAGGACTCTGTGAAGCCCTCATCTCCAAAGGCCCCATCAAATTGCTGGATGAAGGCCAACACTTTGTCGGTAGCACCGAAGGTGCCATCATAGGTGAGAAAAGAGATGATACTCTTTCCTCCCTCCTTGAACTTCTTTAGCTTTTGTGACCTTCACCATTCAGGAAATGATTTGCGATGTCCTCCCCTCTTGTATTCTCTAGGAGAATAACCATAACTTTCGTCAGAAGAGGAGGAAGGTGAAGAAGAAGGAGAAGAGGGTGACCTCTTCCTAACCCTTTTCTTCCTTTGTTTCCTCTCTTGCCTTTCAGAGTGATGAGGAGAAGGACTATGTGTTGATCTTTTCCTCTTGGGAGGAGTGGGCGATCGTCTAGACCGTCGTCTTCGTGGAGCCACATCTTCAGAGGAACTTAAATTTTCATTGCTTTCTTGCTCTTTGGATTCCTCCTCTCGAATGGGAGAGAGTCTTCTTTTGGGGGTCTCTTCAAGAGGCCTCCTAAGCTCTCTCTGCTCTTGGAGAGGAAGGGAAATTCCATAAACACGAAGTTGTTGAGTAACTTCGGCTTGCAAAGCAGGGTTGCCCATAGCTTGCTGTAACCTAGTGACGAGATAATTCACAAACATGGGAGCATCATCATTAGCACCTTCATGTGGAAAATCAAAGCTATCAATGTTCATTCTACTCTCTTGATTATTGTCAGCCATGTTAACAAAATTTATGTATGTACTTAGTGTATGCTTTGTCAATTCAAAACCTTAGTTGCCACTCCTCTTAGCCTTTGAAAATTGGCTCTTAAGTATCTACACCCACGTCTCGAAGTGGTTAATTATAGAGAGTAGAGGAGTAGGTCTAACATAGCAGAGTTGCCAAGGGCTAGCTCCTTTCGGACTTCTTATGGCTCAATAATAGTAAAGCCGTAGGCAAGTCTAAAAAGACTCCATTATTAAGTCCAAAGCTCCCGAGGTGTGCACCATCCCCCACATAGTGGGCTCAACAAAACTGATAATAGATCCCAGTTCCACTTACCCTAATATAATTAACAACATCAAACATTTATAGGCTACTTAAGGACCTCTCTTCTTAAGCAAGAAAAGAGAAACCAGATGCTCTGATACCAATGTAATGGAATTAGCCTTTTAACTTGAGTTGGAGCGGAAAGTAAATAACATATTGAGAATTTCCTTGAGTATTCTTTAGTGTGTAGATGTATAGTGAGAAAGAAAGTGCTTGGATAGAGAGAGCAACACTTAACACATTACTTCATTAACATGGCATGATCAATACTTGTAAAAGAGAGTGAGAGTTTAGAGAAATTGACACCAATAGAGGACCGGATTAGTTGGAGCCGATCCCCCCTCCAATAGGCATTTGTATTATAGATTCTTCCATGACGGAAGACTTGTTTACAATACAACTGTTTGTGTTCCTTGAGACCTTCTTGATGAGATGAAGATGGTAAGCTTCACTCACCAAGCATTAGCATAACTACAACAATAAACATGATTAGCAGGAACTTGGAAAATGCCCAGCCTCAATCCCAAGACCTCAAACACCATGAAAGGTGAGGAGAGCTAGCAGGGAGTGAGGAAGAAGAGAGAAGTAGACGTAGCTCTAGTAGAAAGAAATAACCCCTTGCACATAATCACTCATAGCTCTTGTAGCATAACTTAGCATAGAGTTAATGGAGATTAGAGAGATTGATAAGCAAGCATAAGCATTCTCTTGTGTGGATTTGCATCCATAGCCAAGAGCTTGTGGTAGTAGGCACTCAACTTCTCAGGCTTGGAGAAGGAAATGGAATCCTTGCTTCACAAGTGTGTGTGAAGGGAAGAATGAAGGAGAGAGAGCTCGTGGGGCTCAAATGAGAGAGAGAGAGAGAGAGAGAGAGAGAGAGAGAGAGAGAGAGAGAGAGAGAGCTAGGTCGACCCCCTTTCCTAGGGTCCTTTGAAGCTGATTGCCCTCTAGCCAATGAGAGTTGGGCCCCCTTTGGGGCAAGGTGTGTAGCCTCTTGACAAGTGTCCTTATTTCCCTTTGTGAGGCTAAGCTAGCACCCCCCTTGCTTAAGCGCAGCCCCTGCTTAAGCACAACCCCTACTTGCTTGAGTAGTGTGTCTCTACACTTGACAAGTGGCCCCTTTCCTTTCATATGGGTAGGGGTCCTTGGTGAGGTGCTCACTTACTATCTACCTCCCCCCTTTGTAGGGCTCACCCCCTCTTTAGTAGCAAGTACTTTGAACTTGGTAAGCAGGCAGCCCCCTTGCTTAAGCACAGCCCTAGCTTAAGCAAGCTGCCCCCTTGCCTGCTTGGACTTTAGTGACTAAAGAGTAAAATTTTGAAGACTATGTCTTAAAGCTTTCAACACTTACCTTTGGAGGCTTTAATGAAAACAACCCTAAGGTCTTTTGCTCCATTGGTTAACCTTTCTCTTTGATAGACCTTTTCTCATTTGGGCCCCTTTACCATTGGCCCCGTGCTTAAATAGATCTATAAGCACATCTATATCTTAACCCTTGTTCCCGTTTATTCTCCCACATTAAATGATCAGTTTAATATGAGAAAATCATATGGGTTGGTCAAATATTAGATTTTATGACAGTATGTTGCAGTTGAAAACGTATGTACCTGTGGGTGCGTGTAGAGAGAGTTGCATTGTCTTTTTGAATGGAATTAGTAAACACATCGAGGCGTACTGTGACACAATCTTGTATGAGAGAGTCAATATACTCAATCAAGTAGTAATTTATAGATTAGTTTAGATATTTGATTGATAACAAGCAAGGAAGGTATCGTAGAATCTAATAGAACATGGTTAGTATATTATCACTCAAGATTTTTAAAATTATTTTTTAAAATATAACACTGAGATGACTTATATGACTGCCTCACATTATGGTTTGCATCGCTTGGTGTGAATCTTAGACAATAAACAACTTAGAAGATTGAAGATCATTATCAATATCATTTGGTTAAGTTTAGTCATGACCAAGATTGGTATTTTTGTAAAGTTTCGGTAAACCTAAGAAAGATAATGTTGTTGTCCATTGCAACTGTAATTAACAACCGGTAAAAGATAACAATGAGACATTTGAAGAGGACAAAATCAAGAAATCTTCACAATTTTATACGTGCAATAAGATTTTAAGCCCTACGAATGAGTTTATGACAGTTGACAACCTCGGTAGATGGAAGGAGGCACAAAAAGATCATGTAGTATATCATAGCATTAATTATATGAGTTTGCAAAAAGTGGTTATTACAAACCACCCTTAGAGTAGGAGCGTGTGCAAATATGGTCGTACACAATTTTGTATTTAGCCCAATCAAAAGTATTAACCAAGTTCAAATACAATGTTGACAAGAGAGCTAAAATGGGCGAAGGATTCGGGGAAGATTCAGTAAAATGACTGTGTAAAAAGATCAATAAGAGCCTAATACTAGTTATCGAAGAGAGTGGTTCAATTATTTGCTTTTATCAATATACATTAATACTGCCTAATTTGGAAGTCTAAGGTTAATTGGGCATCTTAGATGCTAATTCAACATTACAATGACGAGCGTGAGGGGATAAAATGGTTTGACACATTGTATTATTGTGCCATGTCGTTGAGGCCAATCCTCCAGAGGGTTTTGAGTGAGTAGCTTCATGGAGACCTTGAGATCGGAACATATCATGAGAATATGAGGAAGGTCGAATTATAGGTAACGGAGGTTTGATTCACTTCTTCGTGCCTATGAGAAGCAGAAGTAGAAAAAGAATTTAGGGTAGATTGTTGTAGGAATAAACCCAAGAGACCTTGGGGACTGTCCGAGTGCAGAAGTAATAAGGAGGAGACAAGGAACTCGATTGCCTCATCTCCATATCTCAGCTTAGTGGGACCCACCCTCAAGTTCTTTTTTGAGAATATTGCTGAAAGCCATCATAATATTTTTATTTTAATTAAAGAACACACTGACAACATACTTCACAGCAGGTGGCGGAAGAGGGCACGGCACATCACAGAGCGTGTGGGGATGGTTCAGTGGGTAGTAGAAGGAGCTACGAGCAGATAGAAAACGGAATGGTAGTAGCAAGCATGGCCGATTTTGCTCTCACCCTCGACGACAGTGGGCAGGGGAAACCACGCAGTCGCACTCCTCTGTCGTGCAGCAGGCCGCTAGCATCACAGCCTGTCAACATCCTCGGCATGATGAAAATTCATGAGCCTAGCTTATCTCCATCGACCTCTCCGACGCCTGTGCCGACTTCCAGCAAGAAGTTGCGTACCGCCCAGGCTTTGTAAAAGCAGGGAGGTTATACACTGTGTATGATGGTCGAAAGGGTCTTTATACCGCAGGTTCTCTTCCTTTGCAGAGCAGAGAATTCAGCATCCAGCTACTGGATAAGGATGAAGAAAATGGAGTACCAAGGAGGGAGAACAGTTCAAAGTGTCAATCAAGGTTGTTGTTAAAAGCTGATTTACATCATCTGGGTGAATTGTTTTTGAGTGGAAGGCAACCAGATGCCCCATAGGATGCTATGCAAGTTTTGTACATTGTTTAGCGTGAGCTTCCAACTGAAAGGTTTTGTACTGTGGGCAGACCCTTTTATTCATCAAGAAGAAGAAATTCTCTTGGTGGTGGTCTTGAGAGTTGGGAAGGATTTGAGCAGAGCATCAAGACGACAAGTACAGCGGTTATCAAGTTAGGAGGGAGAAAAAGAGAGAGAGAGTAGGTGGGTTGCATGCAGCACAGAGAAAGAGTGTCATTGGCCGTAAATTGGCTCAGTTTGATTGCATGCTGACGGATGAAGTGGAGAGAGAGAGAGAGAGAGATTGACAGCCGCACGTAAGTGATGGGAGCTCTTGGTGAGCAACTGGCCATCTAGACTCCAGAGAGAGGCAGCGGCACATCATTAGTGGCCATTGTAGTGGTTTTGCCACATGGTACTGTACACTTCCATGCAAGAGAGGGAGAGAGAGTGCTGGCGGTTGGGGGGGAGAGAGAGAGAGAGAGAGAGAGAGAGAGAGAGAGACGGCTACATGGCATCGCCCATGCTCAACCTCTCAAAATTGGGGGTGAGTACTTGAGTTGAAGGCGGCGGTAGAGAGTGATAGAAAGGGCGTTTGACTAGCCGTCAAAGATAGAGACAGAGAGTGGGTTGGTCGCAGTGGAAAAGAGAAATAGAGGGTGATACACTGCTGTCCACCGCAGAACTACGGGCGTCACTGATTGCTGGGTGGCTTGATGCCATGCAAGCCCAAAGGTTGGCGGCAACTGAGAGAGAGAAGAAAGAGATAGTTGCTGCGGCAGATAGCAATGGGCGACGGGTGTGAAGGGGGGTGGAAAGTACTGGTTGCGAGTGTATATTGTGATCTACGAAGGAGTGGTGCTGATCAAAGCGTGAGAGAAGGTCAGAGGGTTGTCCAGATCAGAGCGAGAGAGAGGTCAGAGGGTTGTTCACCTACCACTTGGCCTACGGTGTCCTGTCATACCACTCTATTGTCATCCATAGTGTAGATTTTGTCTTCTGTGGAAGCTGTGCCGATGATGCTGTGCAAAATTGTCTACGTCAACTGGTTAGCTACAGCAATTTTGCTCACGATGTTGTTGTCCGATGCATGTTGGTCTGCAATTTGCGCAAGTCAATGAGAAGTTGCGAGTTGAAGATTCATCGGATATATGTTCCTCAATTAAAATAACACTCTTCTTCTCATTCAGCACCCTAGTGTAGTAGACCTTGAGCCTTGGCTCCTTCGAGATCGAAGCCTCGTCGGATAGATCTTTGAAGTCTATCGGGCATTTTTTTCCTATCCCTTGGGAGCTAGATTTGCGTCGATATAAATGATTTCTCCTTCTATTATTCGTATCCTCGATCTTGTGCATCATGAACAAACTACAAGCTCTATTGTTATTTACACGGTGTTAAATGAGATATTAGCAATATTTAGATCTTCACTCAATATATGAAATATCATGATTTATATATCTTAGCCAGATTCTTTTGATAATTGCAAATTAACGTAGGATTAATGCTAAGCATCCAAAGATTTACAATAAATAAGTATAATCAAAGAGAAATAAAATGACAAGATTTTGATAAATCGAGAAAGAAGAAAAAAATAAAAATAACAAAAATAACAAATAATAATATAAGTACACTTAGCTTCGGTACATAGTCGTATAGATCCTTGCTCAATTGCTAGCTTTTGGATCTTTGTGAGATTGATTGTTACCAAGAGTGTATCCTTGTGCTCTAATACCACTGCTACAAACGGAAGGCGTGGTTGCCTTGCAAAATACGTAAATAACACATTGCAATCCATGAAAAGCACAAATCGGCATATGGAACAACCATAGCGCGTATGCAACACCGTACTCGAACAAAGAGAGACATAGAGCGGTAGAGAGAGAAAAGAAGCCTGCAGGCGCATCTCCTAGAGCGGAGTGCTACGCCAGCACGGCGAGAGATAAGAGAAGAGAGGGGAGAAGAATACACACACATTGGGTGCAATCTCCCCCCTGCAAGAGTGACCATTTCCCTCTTGCACGTATTTGATTTATAGATTTCTTGAATGGTCAAATTGGTTACAAACTGGCCGGCCGGTCATAAATGGCCAAAGCTCATAAAAGAGCACTTGAATAATAAAATGTACATAAAATATGATACCTTTTGCAATAGCCTAGCTCGGTCAAGCCTTTTCCACTTGTCAGCTGCAAAACTAGTAAAATACCAGTTCCATAACAATGGCAACCTTCTTTCACCGAATGCATGGCAGAGAGTGAGCCGCTAGAGTATCTTTAGGCTTTGGAATCTCAGCCTGATCCACATAAGGCTATGAAGGTGAGGGTCTCCCTCACTTAGCAATCTTGGGTATGCTTGTGTATTCTCTATTGATAACTGAGGGGTAATTGCCTGAGTGATTGTAAGTGGAGTGTGTTATACAATGGTGAAAGGGAAGGAGAAACAACAGGTCTTGGATGTCAACCCTTTGCCCTCTTCTTCTTCTCAGGTTGATTTCGTTTGCTTGATAATTTAAGATTAATGAATACAGTACTTGGAAGTTTGCAAAAGTTTCATGTAACAATGAAATATGCATAAAGGAAATGGTTTGCTTGCGATTTTAATGGACGGTTCTGGTATGAACTGATATAATGAAGATAATGTTGGGTTTAAAAGCTGGATACTATATCTAGTTGGTATTATTGGATGGGTGGTAGCATAATATGTAAAAAGCCTAAAAGGTATATTAGATTGGCATGAGTATTTAGTAAAACTTGGTCATAATGTTGTCTTACCATTGTGTGTACTAAAGTTGATGTTTGTGATACCTTGATAAACTGACTCGGTTGGTAAGGGTTGGAAGCCGGTCATTTCCTGTAGGTAGGCATGGTTAAGTTTATATAAAAAGACTTGAATATATTTTGTGGACCTTGCTTAAGGCAATAAAGATTCTAGACCTAAGTTTAGGGGCTCAAACTTGTGGTGATTGGGTCAATTTCTTCTATTGCCGGAATTCTAATGAAGCTATGCTTTTTGTTCTACTAACAGTAGGTTACACTAAACTCTTTGGCTAATGAAGTCTTGGCTTAATACTAACCATACCTTGCTGATATCAGATTAACCGTGTGAGTACTGACCTTGAGATGGGTTTTGGTTCGGAGTGGGAATAAGGTAAATTTCCATATGATGATTACAGATATAGCTCTGCAGTATACATTAGTGGCTGATAAGGTATGCAGGCTAGGTTTTTGTAGTAACATGCCTAGCTGATGCGGTACACTTGTTGGATGTGGTTGTTTATTGACATTTTGCAGGCTTCTCAGTAAAGGAAAGAACGTAAGAAAAATATGTGCACTATGCTGGTCATACCATTTGTGTACTGAATTGGCTTTTCTTAAAATTTCATTATAACCTGACTAGGTATATAGAGTCGGATAATGGTTAAAACTGGCATATGCAATATAGTCAAAGCCTTTAAACACCGTGGTGACCCAGTCTGAGGCTGTAAAGAGTCTGGACCTAGGGTAAGGTCTCAACGTTGGGTTGTTTACCTGGTAAATTTCTTCAAAAAATGGTTTGCTAGGGATATGGTATGTACTGACCTTTAGCTAAAGTGTCGGAAGCTGATAATTTCCTTTAGGCTAACATGGGTAGGCTTTCAAAACTTGAAATACATTTTGATGACCTTATAACCTATGGTGGTAAATTGTCTAGAACTAAGTATAGGGGCTCGACCTTGTGTTGATTGATTGATTCAATTTCTTCTATTGTTGGAATGCTAATGAAGCAATGAATTTTTGTTCTACTGACATAAGTTTGCACTAATCTCATTGGCTAGAGAGGTCTAGATTGAATACTAACCATACCTTGTTGAAAGCGGAGTAACCATGTATGTACTAGCATTGAGATTGGTTTCGGCTCAAATTGGGAATAACGTAAATTTCCTTCTGAAGGTAACAAGTAGAGCTCAATAGTATACATTAGTGGCGGATGTGGTATGCATGTTGGTTTTTTCCTGGCTAATACAGTATACTTGCTAAATATAGTTATTTACTGACGTTTTGCTGGATTCTTAGTAAATCAAGGAACTAGGAAATTGGGAACTTTGCAGCTCATACCATTTGGGTAATGAATTATTATTTCTTAAGGTACCATTATAACCTAACTCGGGTTATAGTGTCGGATACTGGTAAATCTGACATGGATATGCTCTTAAAGCCTTAAAACACCTTGGTGACCCTACCTTAGGCAGAAAAGAGTCTTGACTTAGGATAAGGCTCGACTTTTGGTTGTATGTCCGGGGGGTAATCTTCTTCAAATACTGGTATGCTAAGGGTTTGGTTGCTTGATATGGTTTGTACTGGCTTTTTGCTAAATTTCTAATGGTGTTTACATAAACTCAATGTCAGGTAAAAAATTCACGGGTTTTACATATTTATGACATAGATAATGGATATATCTTTGTTTACTTCTTACTAAATAGGCTGGTTTCATTCGGCTCTTTGGTCTGAATCTTAAAAGAATTATTGTACATGTCTTTGTGGAAGATAGTTGGTTATGGTACTGATATAGGGTTACGTTGTGGGATAAATTAATAACCAGAGGGTATGATGTGATCCTTGCTGGAAAGTGATGGTCTCGTAGCTAAATGCATACTATCAAATTCTCTTATAGACCTTGTCTGGGACATTATAAGGTCTCAACCTAGGCATAGGATCTCGACCCTGAGTTGATTAGTAGGGAAATTCCCTTCTGGATAGAGATGGTCTCTTGATTGAACTTCTTCCTATTTCCGAATACTAACACTCTTAGAGCTTTCATAGTTTTGGTTTTTTTTTGCATATCTTCATGTCTGGCACATGGATAGGAGCTAGACAAGCTAATGGCTTATAGAGTTTCATGTAATAGATTTCCGTTCTGACTCGGCATAGTACTATAGCATGTACAAATTACCTCATGTATAATCATTGTAGTTGTACTCTGTTGATTATGGAGTCCAACCACCTGAGGGCGGAGGAGGTAGCTCATAATTATGACAAAAACTGTCAGGGTTTCTTATATAAAAGAAATTTGTAATAGTGTGAAATTCTTATAATGCAAAAATGATTTGTCTACTGTTATCAGGTCATACCAAGGTATAAGATGACTGCTTGGATGAGTACTATAGTTGATCCAATCAAGAGAGCACAGATCTCAAAAACGCTTAAGATAGTTAGGGCTGAATATATAGCATCATTTGTGGCAAAGAACAGGGCATGGTCGAGACAGATAGCATATCTTAATCGACATGCAAGAATAAGAAGATAAATTATAAAGATACTTAAATGAAAATCATTGGCAGTTTCTAAACTGATGAAGCTAGTTATGAAGTTGTAACTGACTACCAGAGTCTTGTTAAAGTTAATTTTTAATGTTGAAGTTTATTTGCAAAGAAAAGTTAAAACTATGTGACATGGATAAAAACTAGGATGCCCTTACATCGCCTACGTATAGAGCCAATGCTAATAGAATGTTATGTTGTTCTATGGGTGCAGGTGAGGGCTACTCTCTTTGGTTCAGCGTTTTGGTTGCTTTATGGTTTGGAGGATTAACTGCTGATTCACAGTTTGTAAAGGAATTTCTACTTTTTTGGATGGTGACTGGTACCAACCTGATCATGTTCATTTATACAAAATCCATGTTATCTAAAGTTTGTTTTGTATAATAAACCTTGTATTTATGTGGGTACCTTGGTCTCTGAACATATGTATGTTCATATGTGGGTAGTATATATAGATAACTAAAACACACACACACACACACACACACACACACTAGCACTTCATCATCCTAGCCTCGATCAGCCCCCACAGATTGAGTCACGAGCCCAAGGCGATCTACTCTGCATCCTCAGTTCATGTCGAGCACCAAGACTCCATCACTACAACATTGGACGGCTCCTGCTCGTTTTGGCAATCGACTGACTTCGCTGGCTTTTATTTTTCTACTATGCTTGTAATTTTTATGATAATAAGTCATTGAACCGACACATAGCTTGTCCGATCTCACCTACCTCAGCATAATACAACCAATATCCCCACCTTTGTAGCCAACATAGTTGACCCCGTGCTCAACCTGCAAACTTGATAGCAAGTCACCCTCAAACCCACATACAAACTACACAACCTTGCATCGGGCATTTGAGAGCTTGAAATGTTTACGAGGATTTCAATTCTCAACTTCAAAGTACGCATGGCTAAAAGATTCTCTTGTCAACTCAAGGCACACAATCGAGCTTCAAATTTTTTTGAAGCCTTTTGACTTTGCACGTTCTCTCAAGCTTCAATCGTTTCAAAATCTATCAAAGTGGCATTTCACAAGCTTATTTTGCATTTGTACAAAAGCATTGCATACTTCTCATTTCATTATGCATTTTATTTTCTCTTGTACTCAAGGCATGATAACGAAGCCTTACCTTTCATTATGTATGTCGAAACTATCTATACAGGATGTGAGAGCACTAGACACTACCCGAGTTACATGTGGAGGTAAGACCTTCCTTGAAAGAAACCTTCGTGCTGACATCATTCGCACGTTTTTATGTATGCTAAATATCTTTGTCAAGAAGAGAACCAAAGGTGAATCTATTGTCGACTAAGTATGCACAGGCTGTAGCAGTGGCAGTAGCAAACCATATCACATGATGAAGATGACTAGGATCAAGGGGTGGTGCTACTAAGAGTAGAGATTGATAGTTATAGATATGGGTATCTTTCACCTTTCATGTTTAAGGGGAGGAATATTTAAGTCTATGTGACACCATGTCTGTTTGAGACCATGATTTAGTCTGTGTGACTACCATAGTCTGTATGACTACCCCAATCTGTGTGATTGCTTGCCTGTGTGGCATTGAGTCTCGACCCAACTTGCTTCAGTATAGTCCATGCCTAAGGGGAGGATTGTTGAGATAAGCATGTTCTTCTTCATTGGCTATGGAAAACACGTCTACATGTGCATACCTTTTGATATTAACATTTAGCCTATGAGTTGTAAGCTTCTAAGAAGGGCTACATGAAGATTCATCAGCCGGATAGCCACTCCAACTTTGTACATAAATAAGTCCCAAGCCTATGCTATACATATACTATGCAAAAGTATTGCTAGCCCTTTTTTGTGTATTGAATCCACCTTTTTTAGAAGTGTGTGTATTCTTCTCTCTCTAACTGTTTGAGCTATGGCTGCCTTCACCTTCAAGTCACCTTGATCCCATTGCCAATCAAACCCTACACTTATCAACAAGAAAGATACTTTGGGGGCGAGAATTGACCTTAGAAATGTGGATCGTATGGAGCAATATTGGTTGCAGACAGCATCTGATGGATCGATAAAACTCCCTAAAGTGCCATGGATTTTGACAGGAGCCCAAGAACACAAAGTAAAAGAGATCATTCAATCCATGCGGATGTCCACTGGCGTAATGCACTCACTTTGAACATGTTTCACTAAACAAGGGAAGCTTACTGGTTTGAAGTCACACGACTGGCATAAAATGTGTCAGGTATGTTTGAAGTGGAATATATCATAGTGGGAATTGTGTAGCATATTCGTGTGTTGACTTCAATATCATTGCTAGATGTGTTTTGCTATTTATTTTACCGATGGCCATTGAGGGATGTTTGTCTTGACCACAATCTACAAACTTGCAAAGTTGGTGCGATGGATCTCACAAAAGGAGATCCATGTATATTCCATACCATCCGCCAAACTAATCATTGTGGAGGTTGTATGCATATTTGAGAAACACTTTCCTACTACCATGTTAACCATTCAAGTGAATCTTCTTGTTCACATAGTTGATGAAGTGGAAATAGCTGGAACACTGCATTCCAGATGGATGTTCTTTTTTGAACGTTTCATGAAAATGCTCAAGGGATATGTGCATCAGAAGGCACCTCCAGAGGGTAGCATGGCAGAAGGTTGGCTGGTATTAGAGTCCCTTGTTTACATTGGAGAGTGGCTAGATGGATTTGATCGTGCCCGAGACACGCTATGGAAAACCATACATGATGAGCGCATATCTGGGATTGTCATGTTTAATCTCGGTGTTGAGAAAAAAATGATGGAATCGGATTTTACATGCTTCACAATCCAGTGATGCAAAAGTGGATTTCACAATACAATGATGAAAAGCAAGAGCGACAAAGGGTACGAATCGAGTGGAGACGGGGAAGACGACCACCGATGCGTACCAACATTCATGAGCTTAAGATGGTTGCACAACCAATTGAAAAGCACACAATAGTGTGGAGAACAAGTGACTAAAGAGGAGTGGGTGTACTCTCGGGTTTGTGCGACCAAGGTAAGTTTGCTTCCTAGATGTTTGGACGGCCATTACTCATAATCTTTGTTGGTTGTAGTATAAGTCATACACGGAAGCATGGTGTAAAGGTCGCCATTTTGGGGTAGAACGGATCGACAAAAAGCATTTTACACAAGATTGTGGAATCATGGAAAAATTTGAACAATCTAGTCGACGATGGTCCTCTACTGATGCAGATCCTGTGTGGTGGCGGAACTCACTTACTTCGGTATGCTACAAGAGATTTTGAGGATCGTTCATAGAGGATTTTTTATGGATCTGTTCGGCGTGCAATGGTTCAAGATAAACATGGAGGGTCACAATGCTCCTGTGCACAGATGAGAGTTAAGTTTCCTTGAGGTAGATTCAACCAAAAAATGGACCGACCTTCGAGACACTTTTGCACTACCCGAGCATTGTGAATAAGTAAGTCTGTACATATTTAACATCCAATTTTAGAGGACTAGTGGTCTGGAAGCCCTCATGTAAGTTATGTGGCTCTTGCAAGTGGTATTTCATCCTACAAAGTCTGCACCAAACTGGTGGTATGTCATAGAGGTAGCCCCTCGTAGTGCAAAGACGTATGAGGTCTATCATGTCCCAATCACAGTGGCATCAGTAGAGGAGATTGGAGAGCATGCTAATTTGAAAGCCACTGAGGTGATGCTAGACAAGCCTGGCGTTGCTACTCTCTACGAGATGCATGCGGAGGACTCACAAAATGAAACGGAGGACATTTGCCTAAACTGAGAGCTCTATATAGACATAGGGAGTTATGTTGAGTTATGCGAGGATGAGAGAGAGACCTCTTAAAGACATAAACATTGTACCTGAGCAATTTTGCTCCTTTTTATAATATATATTGTATTCACGTGGAGTATTGTCCATTCTTGTCTATATGCTATACTTGAGAAATTTAAAGTGTGATTAATCAAATTATAACTTGTTCAGATTTTCTTCTTTATTCATCATTAAGATTTAATGTTTGTGTATTTAATGCAGGTATGGATGATGACCAATTTCTTTCTTCCTTGGACCCCGAGCAGAGGAGGTGGTACAAGGAGCGTCATCGCTCTAGAGCACCATCGCGTCGTTCCACTCCTTTAGAATCTCTCTTTGTTTCGGAGCGATCAACATGCACCGAGAGTTTGGTGTCAACTAGACGATCTACACACTCTTCTAGGCACCAACACTCTACTGGTGGCGACAACGGTTGCTGTAGACACCGCCTTGTAGTCGATGAGGCTCCTTACCTTCCCCTTCTTTGCCCGCCCCCACACCAACCACAACATCGCCCTCTACTCCAAGTTTTACGCAACTATCGGCCGTCCTCCGAAAGTCACCCCAGTCGACACTCCTTTCTTTGAGGCCCAGACTCCAGTGGAGACACCTGTTGTTCATACCTCCATCGAGACGCCACTCGAGACCCCTGTCCAAACACCCAAGTTCACGCGTCATAGGTGAGAGGGCTTACCGTACTTGGTCAACATCAACGGTAGCATCATCTTGAATGACGACGGCAAGAAGGTGATCTTGCACATGCACAGCCTTTGCTCTCAAGTGTTTCAACACTACATGCTAAACACCTGGAGTGAAGTGCCAAATGAATTAAAAGACAGAGTCACCAGCATGTTGCATGACGAGTTTCCCGTGTGAAGTCGGGATGAGCGCTTCAATAAAGACCTGATGAAGGTATGGATGCACAAATACTACAAGCACAAGCGTTTTGAAGTGCAAAAAGCAATAAAGCATGGGTGGATCAGGCTAGAGTGGCTAGCCAAAGAAGATTGGAAGAATGCAAACCGAGCAATGCGTGCGAGAATCCTGACAAGTGGAAGCAACAAAAGAAGGTAGCCAAAGCGCGAGTAGAGGCAGGGAGCTCGACGGGTGGGCATCATTTGAGGCCTATTTTGTAAGTGTTTTTGCATTGCCCTTTAGGTTTGGTATTTATGGATAATTGTACTTTTAAATTGTAACATAATGTATTCTTTGTATGTTTTGAACAGTGGCTGACAGGACGTGACCCCACACTGTACGAGTATATGGGCAGAAAGGGCTTAAACGTCCTTATGGACATTCTCAGTTCTTGCTCCAACATGGTTAGTATTTCACTTTACTCTCTTACATTTGTTGTATTTTAATGATAAGCTAAAAAATAGATTATTTTGTAATAATATGTTTATACTTACAAAAATTCTTATTGTTTTTTCTGCACAATCCGACAGATACATTGCTTGGACGCGGTGAGACGTCTGATTAGACGACGTCAATCTAGCCGTAGCCAGATAGTACTAGTTTTCTTTTGTCATAGCATGTATAATGAGATGACGTGTGTATGTCATTTTTGTAACTACTGGTCAATGATGTATTTTCTCAATAATGACAATTGTGTTGTAACTATTACATTTTGGTCAAAGTTTAATAATCAAGTGATTTTGCCTATGATGTGTATAATTTTATCATTATATTACTTTCATCAATTCAATTTTGTCGAAATACTTTTGTCACTTTTGCATCTTTATTCTGTAAACAATGTTCAATATGGTTGATGGGTGGAAGGGCAATGAATGCCGTGCCACCCAATTTTTTTTATTATTAAGCGTCGCTATAGGTGTCTTTATATAAGTCTGCAGCATTGCTATATGCGTCGCTAAATTAGAAATTGTATGCGTCGCTATGAGCGTCGCTGTTTAGAGATGCATATAGCAACGTATATAGCGACGTATATAGTGGCACTAATAGTGATGTTTCCATTGTGATGCTTTTAGCGACGTCGAGGGGTAAAAAACCCATAGTATTTTCATCGCTACAGCCGTCACAAGTGCATATAACCTCTTGTAGTGTCTATGTGCTGAGTTGCAAGCTACTATCAAAGAGGTTGTGTTGGGAAATGGAATGTGTGCACACTTGTGTGTGTGTGTGTGTGTGTGTGTATGTGCGTGCACGCACGTAGGAGAGGGTGCATGGCAATGGTGTAGCACATATTGAGCAAAAGCGGAGGAGGGTAGGGAGGTGTGTGGTAGAATGTTCATGTCCACTAGGATCGGTGGAGCTGCACGCATCAGGCAAGGATAGTAGGCATTCAGGGCGAATGATTGCATTAGGAGGCCATGGCTCTCTGTTGATTTCTAGGATAGGGCACACATGAATAAGGAGGGGGGAACCTTTCAATGAAAAGAGTAGAGCCAGAGAAGAGAGGGCTGAGCCGATTTCTTTTTAATGGGAATCAATTGGAGATACCCCTTGGAAATTAAATGAAAAGGAAAAGGCTTGTTTGCAAAGGGAATGAAAAGGGATGCATGAAGGAGTGCACGATGGGGAGAAAGCATGGGCAAGCTGGTAGATGGAAAGGCGATGCAAAAGTCACACAATGGAACAATCAGGTGGGGGTGCATGTTGAAGATGGGAGAAAGATGGGTTGACACATGTCGGAGCTGGGGACGGGGGGTGTTGGGGAATCCTTTTAAATAATGAAGGCCCTTGCTCAACAACATGTGTGTGCGTTGGACTGGCTTAGGCCAACTGACTTTGAGTTCGTGTGTGGGAGCCAGCTTGGGTTCGGATCCTCATCTTTTAAAGGATAATTGATGTTCTGCATGCAAAACCTAGGTGTTGTGCTTACATTTCCAAATTAAAAAATAGGGGCCTTGGTCAAAATTGAGGGAGCTATTGCATCCTCATCACTATCTCACACGGGCATGGGCACGAGGGGATCAATGGCCCACGCCTAATTCTCGGAGCGCGAGCATTGTGGGCCATCAATCTTGCGGCGTGCCCCAAATTTACCAATTTGTTCGAATTTATTAAACTGACCCGAATTTACATAGCGGCGGGTTCATCATAGAAAAAACTCCTCTCCCTATGCTTTCAACAAGCACGCACAGGCGCGGTGGTTGGCTTGCAAATGGGACGTCCTTGGTTCGAATTCGGGGGGGGGGGGCTGGGCTAAATTTTACAAGTTTTGTTGTACCTGAGTTTACCTGTTTTCTTGAATTTACACAAAGAGCATCGGATGGCATAGATCACACCCGATCCCCGAAATGGCCATGGGCCATTGATCCCCTCCTGCCCATGCCCGTGTGATAGTGAGGAGTCTAGTGCATGTGATCTTTAAGACTAGGATCAACAATGATTACAATGTGTGCATTACCATCAATGCTTGAGAGAAAAAAAGAATGCACTACCTGTTGCAATATTAAATGCTAATTTTCTATTGGACCCGAAGATAGATATTATCTTTTTTTTAAGCAAATCATACTAATTTTGTGCGAGATAATATAAGCATCCGTGAGTGTTGCGAGAGTCACTTGTCCACACTCAAACACATGACCTGGGTCACGGGGTCGAGTGCTTGACGAACCAAGCTAGCTCCTTTGGACAAGATAGATATTATCTTATAAGTGCAAACCTATAGTCTTGACTAAAGGTTTGCACTTATGAGATATATATATATATTTTTTCAAAACTCACAATTGTGATTAGATCATATTATTATAGCCAAAAAAATACATATTTTGCCCATGCTCGTGTGGCGAGCCATGACAGCTTCAAAGGTTGATAGTTATATCAGCGAATAGGGGAGCTGCTCCCTGACAAGGAATGAGCCCCCACCGTTACCTAGCCAAGTCAGTCGTTGCATCCAAGGCCATGTTCCACTCATCATAGTTGATTTGTTTTCCAATGGCAAGGATCGCCCCCCTGCTTTCATGGATTATCTTTGTGAACTTAGCTATTTTAATGGAGTTTTCAAATAGCTAACAATTCATTGCCTTCCAAATATTTTTGAAATAATGAAATCTCACAATTTGTGTTGCGATAAGTAGCCCTTGGCTCTTGCACATTTTATAAGTGCAAACCTTTAGTCGACTTAATTTGTAACCAAATTATGCTAAAGCAGAGTCTATATATATCTTCCCATCAACATGCTCTCAAGATGCACCTTTGTTTGTTTCATCGATTTGGCTTACCTCTTGATATCTGCATCCCCCCCCCCCCCCCACAAAAAAAAAAAAAAAAAACCCACTCTGGTGAGTAGATTATATTAGCAAAATCATAGACTTACACATGGTTACCATATACATGTGGTAGTGAATCGGGATGTGTGTAAACACACTTAGAACTGTTGGGACATTTTTTCTCTCACTAGGAGGTCTCCCCCCCCCCCCCCCGGTGCATTATATATACACTCATCATTCTAGGGCTATCTATCTTCCATTGTATATACGCCCATCATTCTAGGGCTATCTATCTTTCCATTGTATATACGCCTATCATTCTAGGGCTATCTATCTTTCCATTGCACACTAAGTAATACACTCTCTATTGTGTGCCTTGAGCTTCCTTCATCTTCTCCAAGTTCTGTCTGTTTTTTTGTAACACTAATTTCAACAATTGGTATCAGAGCAGGTTGCATCCTCCCGGGCTAGTAGCTCCAGTACACGCCTGCTCAATTTCTCTAATTTCTTTGAGCTTTGGTGAGCTTTCACTGGTCGACAAAAAATTGGGGACAGCTCAACTAGCTCAGCCTGCTCAGATTCCTGATTCAAGCTCATTTTAGCCTCCATTTACACTACAAGCAATACTACACAGGATATTTTGTCATTTTGTGCAAAATTTTTGTCAGTGTTGTTTTTTGCATAACAGGTCCCTTACAGTCTTCTACGATTGTGCTATATAGCACGTGTTGTTCCCACTTCATTTCTCCTGTTTTCGGGCAGTTTTCACATCAGCTGCAGGCATTCGTTGTCATGCCAAGGGTAGGACCAGGCACGGCCAAGGTCCATGATGGACATGCAGTCAAGGGTTTCCCTATATTTAGCAGGCCAAGGGTCTGTATAGGGCATGGCTGGGTGGTGATGAGCATGATCCAGTCCCCTCTGTTCTTACATTGGTATCACAGCTCAGGGGAGAAGGGGGAGGATGAAGAAGGAGGCATGGAGGAGCTTGCAAGGCGAGCAAATGAATCTCTCTCTCTCTCTCTCTCTCTCTCTCTCTCTCTCTCTCTCTCTCTCTCTCTCTCTCTCTCTCTCTCTCTCTCTCTCTCTCTCTCTCTCTCGCTCGCTCGTTAGCCTTGAGGAAAGAAGATGGCCAGAGGGATTGTATGCAAGCTTTCATGCTTCTCTCAATCGATGCTAAAGCTTGTTTTTCTCAACCGATGCTATGGAAGTCGACAAAGGACATGGGGGTCGCAGGACCAATCCCTTGCATAAGAACCATGCTTTCTATCGGGTGTTGCAGAATTGGTCAAGGAGACCTTTCGCCATAGAGAAAGGCTCATTTTTTGTTACTGCATGCCGAGCAAATACGGCCTATAGCGGCCTACGGAAGCATCTCTCCTTTCCATGCGATGTCTGTGTGCTATCGGCCATGAAAGCTCTTCTTTTTGCAAATTTAGGGTGCCCTATTTTGGGCACCCTCTCCCCAAATTTTTACAGGGGTTAGTTCACACAAGCAGAATTGATACGTTGGCATGATTATCGCATGCGACATGCAAGCGCATTCTCCATTGCAGCAGGTCAGCAAGTACTTTCATAACCAAACCGGCAAGGCTTTTCAAAAAGGGAGTCTCAAACTTTGCATATACTGAAGCATGGTATTTTGAGATCTTTTCATAGCTTGGCCTGGTAGCAAAGATGCTCAGCATGGCCCACTCAAAGCAAAAACCTTCAACTTTGCTGATGTTGAGGGTTGTTTAGCCTATTAGAGAGGCTTCAAGGTGCATCCGAAAACATTCAAGGTACGTCTAAATCTTCAGTTTATTTGGCAAATGTTTCAAAATATGTGGTATAGTTTTATCTTGCAACAGGATGAGCGCACTTTAGGCACTCCAAGCAAAAGCAAGGCTTGTGACAATTATCTTCAGCATTAAAATTTTGTTGCATATGTTATAGGCAAAAGGTCAATGGTTAATTGCAAACCCGTATCAAGCATTGCTTGGATACACAAAAACCTTGACAGCACACACTTCTCGGAGGTTAAATGGAGTAATGTCAGACCAAGGGCTAGGCAAGACTACACGGAACTCATGAAGATCAGCACGGCTTGTACCTCGACTTGATCAGGCAAGACTACACGGACCTCATGAAGATCATCACAGCTTGTACCTTGACTTGATGAATGGTACACAATTGTTTGGCATGGCCGACTCTTTCTAGGACAGACATCACTCTTTTTCCCATGACTAGGGTAGCCGATAGCGGCACACATGATCGGCATGCCAACTAATTGTCACCGTTTCTTGAAATCGGCGGCAAGATTTGTCGATGGGAGTACTTAATGAGATCTACAAGTAGACAAGGTCTATTGTTTGTGAATGATCAACAAGGTCGGCTTTCTTTTGATATGACATACATTTGTTAGCATGAATATCTAGTAGTTATGAGCTCTCAGAAACTCCATAGTAATTATGTGAAGCAAGGCTTCAATTTATGCATCTTGCATTGAGACTCCCCACATTTGGCATATTCTATGAGCATACAAACTTGGGAAATTTATGACGATATGCTTGCAGGTTATTTCATTACATGCAAAGAAGGTGTATATGATACACAAGACAATTCTCCCTTGCGCAGCAGATATGGCTAGGAACGACATTTGAGCGAGCTTTTCCTTGACATTTCAAGACAACTGGTTACAGCAGGATGACCAGGTTAGACCGTGTCCAGTTTTGTTTATTTTTCATGTTTACATCTTTGATTGGAAACTATTGCTTTTGTGCAAAGCAATGTGCTTTGACAATTTTACATGAAGCAAAGCTTCTTCATTGTGCCAAGGTACTACCCAATGACTTGACATCAAGGGCATTGACACACAAGTTTGGGAAACTGGAAAAATAGGGAATCTCAGCTCACAGAATCCCTACCAATTTAAACCGTGCAAGGCACTTATGGTTTTTGCTCTCACATTTGAGGCCGTCACTTTTGCCAAGGGCTTAAGTTTATGTATGCATGGCATGCTAGCTAAGTGGATTCAATTCTACCACCTCCTAAAACACTCTTCCACTACAACACCAGACACTTTGTCAAGGACAAGATAAGTTCTGGATTGTTTCACATAATTTTGGTTGTTGTCAACGCACAACAACACTAAAAAGCACCTAAATTAAGGACTTAATTCAACGGCAAAGTGCTATCATTAGGTCACACTAGTGTCTTCACAACCACATACATGGTAGGTGGGTAAGTCTATGACTTGTTTGTGTTTTTTTGTTACCTCTCTCGATGAGAGAGTCATAGCAAAAAAATGTGGCACGCTTATATGATAAGCTGCACACTACGCATAAGATGCACATGAGCATGGGCACAACATATACAAAGTCGTCACTTAAGGAAAGTTCCTCAGCCCAGCATTCTCTCTCTCTCTCTTTCTTATTTCTCTCAAAGAATAAAGAAAACTTTTTAAGAATCTTTTGATACATGTTTTGCTCGCGAGTCAGCATGAGACAAGGTGCTCTAACTCTCAGCTAGAAATTGGGCAAGATGCCCTCTACATTAGTATTCATCATTTTGTCGATTGAACACTAATTGCCATAAGGGCTATGAGCCACACACACTGGCTAACAGCCATTGTCATATCTCGAGTATGACCCAATTGTTGGCATTCCTTGGGTGATTGTTCTTAGGATCGAACAGATCTACCCACTGGAGTACACAACGACATTAATGGACAAGCAAAAGTCTTGTCATTACGGATGTTTAGGGTGTCATTTTTGCACGTCATGTTTTCAGTGCGACACTCGAGTTGAGTTTTTGATAACCATAAACTCAACTCATCTGATCTCTACCACGGATTTTAGATGCAACAAACCATTGCGACAGCATGGCTGTCCATAAGAGCTATGCTTTACACTTGTGTGGATCTCTTGCTCTCTCTATAGCACTACAAGTGTCTATGGACGCATCGTTTTGGGGTAAGACCCTACGGGTGCATAGTAAATCACCCCATAGGCATTGAGGATCACAATTTGATCCTGTTATACTTTCAAGGAAAGAATTTTTCAATCTACCACGTGGTAGCGGAAAAATTCAACTTTTCAAGTTGATTCTCATCATTTTGTACACGATTAACTATGTTGCTTACTGTTACCTACTAGTTGAGTAGTTTCTACAAAGGGTCTTACCAAGGGGTTTGACTATGTAGATTCTACCCAACGGGTTTGGATTGCGAAGGCAGCACCCAGGGTTTCCAGTGCAATGTTGCTTGGTTTTTTCACAGGTGGAAGACGTGCTCTTGTGCATTTAAATACGGGTAATTGAACTTTCAGTTCAATCCCCAGGGCCATGCCAAGGGCATGTCGGAAGAAGTATTTTGGGTTGTAGTGTCCAATGTACATTATGCTGCTATGAACCCACTTGTCGGATTCGATTTGGCACATGTTGTCACATGGGATACAACATGGTCTAGGGACTCAAGGAGTTCAGTTTAGCCAGTGTGGAGCAATGAATGAGGGTCCCTCTCACTCTTGTCGCGGAGTGTTTAGAGTTAACTCCACATACAAGTACATCTTGTACTTGAAGGATGTTCTTTTTTAAAACATTCTTACATGAGACATATTCCACATGTGGAGAATATGAGTCTCTGGACTGACACTGGCACCCATTACTTCAAGTATGTGTCACGACAAATTCCCTAGGTGCTGGTCAAATCGATTTTCTAAACCATTTTCAGTACGACGTATCAGGAGCAATTTTGGTGGCCAAAAATTGTCGGATACTTAGAATGACTTGTTCAGGTACAAGTACTACTAAACAACATTACAGATGGTTGTTTATACATATAGCAAGGTTCTAAGTTGTTAATGAAAAAGTTTCATTGTTTGTCCCTAAAGTGATTAATGTTTCACCTTCTATTATGGTTCAAACGTTTTAGCAAGGCTTGCAAATGATTGCAGCAGACAGTATTTAGTTTCTTTTTCGAACTATTTACATTCCTCTTTAATGTGTGCTACGAGCATCACATTCACCATAAGTATTGGCAAAGCTAATCATGGATATACAAGTTCAAATCTGTTTTTTGCTAAATGCATGCACACTAGGTGTTATGGGCCCTAGTGTTTAGCAAAGGCTGATTTGAAGAAGCATACATATTCATCACATCCGTTGCTTATGATGGATTTTGCACTCTATGTGCAGTATCTCTCTGAGCTTACTTTTGGATCTACCAATCACCAATAGAGGTCATGGATCGGTTTGGGTGCTTGTGGATTTTTCACGTTAACCAAGATGGTTATACATCAAGACATTGTTGTTTTGTCAGCAATGTTGTATGATATTGTGATCCCCGTTTACGGGCCATTTGGGAAGACTGCTATAAATCGTGGGAAAACACCTCAGTATTGTCAGTTATCCAAGGGGATAGGCACATTACAAAGTGTAATCTTGTGCTAAAGGATATGCAAAGTGTGTACATTAGCACCAAGGATCCAATTAGTAAGCATTTATTGCTCTACTTGGAGCTTGCTTACCATAAGTTAAAGCATGTTTATGACTAGGTGTAGTCTCTTCATGTATAAATCAAGTTCTCAACCTGGAACACTAGTTATGGTGGGGTTGTTTACTACTGCAATTGGAAAACAAGTCAAGGACTTAAACTTGGTTGATAAGTTATGTTAGCAAGTTACTTTCATGGAAACTAAAAAGAGGTACTCTTTAGGGCACATCTTTGTGTGATAACTCGTTTTGCACACTCATGTGTGTTCTAAATGGAGTCTACATACTATGATTGGATAGGAATCGGAAACACAAGATGGTTGCAAATGGACAACAATGTGAAAAATCAAGATGTTACTCTTGGTTTCATTGAACCTCCTACTGAACCGTTGGAGAGGGGAAATAGGGAACACACCCAGCACACACAATATCTGCCTCTCTATAGCCCAGGGTTTCCACAGCACCCCTAACCTCTCAAAAAACACCTTCAAACTGGATAATTTGCACTAGCATCTCCACTTTAGCATACAAAGCAACTACCTCTCTCCTTGCACAAGAACACCCACAACACAAATGCACCCACATTGCTTAACTCACCTGTTCCGACTCACAAAACACCCCTAATCTGCCCTCTTGGTAGCAACCTTCAAGCTGTAGGCAAACCCTCTGCAAATAATGGTTAATACACCGAGAGTGAGAGAGAAGGAGGGGGTTGGGGAGAAGCAACACCAGAGATTGGGCAAAACGGTTGGTATTATTGCATAGAGGGTAGTACAATTGATGTATGCAGCTTCAATGGCAAACTCGACACTACACAGGCTTGAAGTTTCCACTCCTACACCTAGGCAAAAAAGCCAACCGGTAAAAAGACCCTTAAAAATGAACAAAAACCTCCTTTTATAGGGGTGTGCCTAGGAGCCCCAAAAAAGAAAAAATGGGTGAGTCTTCCATGTCGTGCACTTCATTTGGAGTCTATTTAGCATTAACTTGCATTGCCAACACTTGGCCTAGTTTACTTTGGAAAGCTTTGCATGGTGTGCACATTGGGTTTTGGTCCTTCCGCCGGATCTCCCTCCCTTTGGCCTTACCTTTGGCTTTGTCCACTTTTGCCCTCAACTTGGCCTTCATGTCCGTTCTCGAATCCTCTTCCTCGCTCTCCTTGCATGCTTGACACCTGCGGGACTTGACTCTTACCTGAGGGGGGAAGGCAATTGCGATATCGCTATTGCCCCCTCCCTTTTCTTCAAAAGTTTTGGCCTTTGAGGGCCGCGGGAACACCCCTGCCATGTCATCACCGAAATGCGCCATCACACCGCCATGCGGCCGCCCACAGGCGCCACCGCCTCCTTGCACCGCCCAAAACCACCACCGGACACGCCACAGCAGCACCCGGCATCGCGTGCCATAGCCACTGGGGAGGGGAGCTCCCCTCACTCCTCTTGGATGCCTATGGGAGGGCCACGCCCCAGCCTAAATACCTCGAGCTCAGTAGCCCCACGCCCGCATGTGGGTTTATCCACACTGCCACGTGGCAATTCCTCAGTGATTAGCACCTCAAGGCAAAAAAAACCCTTCACAAATATTAAGAAGAAAAACTTTTTTTCATTGATCCTCTTTCCTCAGCTCCCATTCTCTGCTCTCACCTCTTTCTGCCAAGCCGCAAACACCGACCGAAACTCCATCTTGCCGACTACAACCACCCTCTCTGTATCTGCACTTTGACTTCTCAGCGTTCTCGAATCACGGCCTTCAAAAATGGAAAAAATCATTTGCAAACAATTTTGGGCAAAGACTCCCAGTTTTTCGACTGCCATAACATCTCGCTCTGGACTCCGTTTGGCATGACGGACATGGGAGTCCCTATATTTAGCAGGCCAAGGGTCTATATAGGGTATGGCTGGGTGGTGATGAGCATGATCCAGTCCCCTCCGTTCTTACATTCATCATGGTCGACAACAACACAGATGTGTTCAAGATGTTTACTGTTGAGGACAGGTTGGATGGGGATAATTACCCTATGTGGGCTTACATGATGCAACATGTTCTTGTGTCAAAGGGTGTCTTGAATATTGTGCAGGGCATTGATGTATGTCCAAGTTCTGAGAATGTAGGCAATGTTGAGGATGTTGCAGGTCTTGATGCAAGGATTGCTGCCGTTAGAGTTGTTTTGCCTACGACAGAACAAGCTCGTTGGGATGTAAAAGATGTGTAGACTCATGCATTGATTGTGTTTTTTGTGAAGCACACCATTACTCCTCACATTCGTTCACAACAAAATTTGCAAAACAAGCTTGGGATATTCTGGCTGGTCTTTATGCAAGTTGCAATGAGGCTAAAATTGCATTCCTGCGTAAAGTGCTAGAATCAAATATGCATGAGGAAGATGACACGGACACTTTCCTTGCTGGTGTCAAGGATATCAATGAGAAACTTATTTCTGTAGGTGAAGTCATTTCAAACAGTTCCCTTGTCCAGACTCTTCTTGATGCCTTGCCAGATTCTTACCAAACTTTTGCTAGTACTTGGAGACTAATGACCCAAGGAAACCCTGAAGTTATCAAGTTTGATGCATTATGCACATTTTTGTCATAAGAGTTATTTTCCAGAAATTACAGGACTAGACAACGTGCAGTTCAACATGCTTTTATTGTTGCTCAAAGAAAGGGTGGTAACAGCAATGCAGCCACTTCTTATGGTTCTTCTGCGAGTAGAAAATCACATGTTCCTAATGCTTTTGCTGGTAGCAATTTGTTTTGAAATTATGGTGATAAGGGAAAAAATAAGATGCATTGCCATTATTGTAAAGCTAATGATCACTTGATCAAGCAATGTCCTAAGTTGAAGTCCAAAGAGGCTAAGAAGAAAGAGGGTGGTTCCATTGCGAATGTTGGATCCATTGCAAATGTAGCTATTGGTGAGTCTTTTGTGAAAGGAGATTGTGATGTTGATGTTGATGCAGAATGGGCTTTTAGTGCAGAGTGTACCTATAATCCTATTGTCCATTATGCATGCATGTCAATTGTTGTTGATTCACATGTGTGGTATTTTGACAGTGGCGCTACAAAGCACATTACCTCACATTGTGATTTGTTAACCTCTCTCAAGTGTGTCCCTCATGGGAATTCAATCACTTGTGCCAGAAATGCCTTTTATCTGGTTCAGGGAGTTCGAAAGATTGAGCGTACTGCTCCAAATGGCAGTTCTTTCACACTTGTTGATGCACTTTATGTACATGTGATCAAGAAGAATCTTATGTTTGTGTTTGCACTTGCTAGACTTCATCTTCTTGTCAAATTTGTGGATGAGAGATGTACAATACACGATCTCACTTTTGGTGATGAAATTGTTGCATCTGGCATTTTATGTCGTGGGCTGTATAAGCTCACTTTGTATGACAAGTGTGGGAAAAATTTTGCAAATGTAGTTGTGGATTCAAAGGCTATTTCAGATGCAAAACTTTGGCATGCACGTTTTGGTCATTTGAATTTTGCCAATTTGTTGCATTTGCAAAAATCTAATATGGTTGCCTCTTTGCCACCTCTTGCAGCACTTGTCAAACACGTTTGTGAAGGCTGTAGTTTGGGTAAGATGCACCGTTCAAAGTTTCCAAAGGATGGTTCAGTTAGGGCCACATGCAGGTTTCAGCTTGTGCAAAGTGATGTTTGTGGACCCATGCAAACTCCTTCCTTGGAAAATTACCTTTACTTCATGACTTTCATTGATGATTACTCCAGGCATGCATGGGTATTTTCCCCTTAAAGAGAATCCGAAGTATTTATGTGCTTCAAACAATTTTAGGATATGACTAAAAATGTCTCGAAATGTACTATGGACACCCTTCGTTCCGATCGAGGGGGAGAGTATATGTATCATGAATTTATTTCATTTCTAGCTAGTTGTGGGATAAAACACCAATGTACAACACCTTATACGCCTCAACAAAATGGTGTTGCTGAGAGGAAAAACAAGTCACTTACGAAAATGGCAAGATGTATGGTCAAAAGTCAAGCCTTGTTGCATCCGTTTTGGCTTGAGGCCATCATGTGTACCACTTATGTACTAAAGAGGTGTCCTACAAAATCTTTGCAATCTATTACTCCATATGAAGCATAGCATGATAGAAAGCCTTTTATTGAGCACATGCGTGTTTTTGGTTGTTTGGCATATGCTTTGGTGCCTCAAACACAACGCAAAAAAAATGGATGATAAGGCTGTCAAATGTATTTTTGTTGGTTATAGTGCTAAAAGCAAAGGTTATAGGTTGTATCATCCACAAAAAAATCGTACTTTGGTTTCATGGGATGTTGTGTTTGTGGAAGATTCTGTTCAGCCCTTGTTTTCATGTACTAGAGACAATAATGTAAGCTCACAGGACATTTATGACACTTTGTTAGCTCTTTTCAGTGGTGGAAGTTCGGATGTAAATTCCAATGAGGCAAATGTACAGCCTATGGGGGTTTCTGAAAATGCTATAGATCAGCCTATTACTGATGTAGATGTACATAATGTACTTGATGCGGAAAGGACTAAAAATGAGCAAGCTAGAGGTATGCCAAAATGGTTGGTGCATACATTGCATGATAGTAAATTGGATGCACCTTTGTCTAGTCGTACTCATTCAGGCTCTCGCCATGCATCTTATGATCAGATTGTTATGCTTTGGTTGTGTCTAGCTTAAATGATGTTGAGGAACCTTTGTCTTTTTATGAACTACAAAATTCAAAAAATTGGATGGTTGCCATGCAATCAAAATATGATGCACTTATAGAAAAGGACACATGGACTTTATGTGATTTTCCTTCTAGCAAAAAGTCCATTGATACAAAGTGGGTTTAAATGCTGAAACACAAGCCGGATGGTGAGATTGATCTCTATAAGGCTTGACTTGTTGCAAAGGGTTATGCACAACAAAAAGGCATAGATTATAAGAGACTTTTGCTCCCACTTTTCGTATGACTACTATGCGTTTTCTATGTGCACTGACAACTCATTTTGGTTGGGATGCACATCAATCTGACATTGTTACTACTTTCTTGAATGACATATTTGAGGAAGTTTATGTAACGCAGCCTTGCGGTTTTGTCAAGAAAGGACAAGAGGATAAGGTGTGCAAATGTAACAAATCTTTGTATGGGTTAAAGCAATCTCCTCATGCTTGGTACGAGAAGGTTGACACTCATTTGGTCAAACGAGGCTTTGTAACAGTCCAATAGAAAGCACATTGTATAAAAAGAGTGAGGGTGATGTACTTCTCATTGTGGTTCTTTATGAAGATGATTTGTTGATCACTTGACCAAATGAGAGACATATTGCTGAATTTAAGGCTGATTTGAATGCTACTTTCAAGATGAAATATTTGGGGATGTTGCATCATCACTTGGGTATATAGTTTAACCAGTGTGATGGTGGTATTGCCGTGTTCAGAAAAGTTACATAGAGACATTGCTATGTAAGTTTGGACTTGAGGATTGCAAACCTATTGCCACTCCCATGGAAACAGGTTTGACATTGAGTCTTCATGATGATGGTGATCCTACAGATGTCACTCTTTACCAATGTTGAATGCCTCATTTATGTATGCAACGTGAGGCCGGATATTCAATTTGCAGTCTCACAAGTCAGCTGATTTATGCATATCCCAGGGTCTAAGCATTGGCAGGCTGTCAAGAGGATTTTTCGCTACTTGAGTGGCACTTTACATCTTGGTTTGTTTTATCCCAAGGGTAGATCATTGTTGCCAAACTTACATGCCTTTTTGGACTCGGATTGGGCTGGTTGTTTTGACACACGTGTGTCCACAAGTGGTTTTTATTTCATGCTTCGCAGTTCTTGTATATCATGGTTGAGCAAGAAGCAACCTACTATGGACACTTCTAGTTGTGAGGTTGAGTACAGGGTAGTCTTCATACCTACGGTTGAGATTCTAGATCAATGTGCCCAGGGGTGTTTGATGGTGAGGCTTCCTGATCAATTATTATTTTTCTTGAAGAGAAAATTTTACAATTGTATGGCTCTATCCTTTATGGTAAGCCCATACTGGTCGGTTGGGTGGCAATATGAATTTTGGGTTTTCCATACCTTGGTTAATTGAGATGGGGATTGTGGGACCTAGGATTGATTTTTAAACCAATTACTATGTGGTTCACGTATTACATAGGCTTATTCCTTCTCCATACCATTTGATTCCTTGTGTTTTACTATTTTGATTCCCTTGAGACAGACTTGGAGTTAGCAGATCGTTGCAACATGCATACCTATCCAACACTAACATACACAATGTCAATAATCAAGAAAGCGACTTGCATGGTGCACGGAACTATTAATCAAAAAGTGAACCTATGCAAGAAGATACACAAGACCAATCATGAACCAACTATCAATAGATATACAAACAATCATCACACCAAATAATCATTCGATGTTTTCTCAATTATATGAGCTCAAAATGCTTCAAAATTCAAGTAGATGATAGGCTAGGACTATTAAAATAGTTTTGGACCATTAAAACATATTTTTGAAGGTACTACTAATTTCAATCCATCATTTTATGGGTGGTCAAAACATTAAAACAATTTAAGAGCTTTTCCTAAGGCCTAGGGTCCAGTCTCGTATCTGAAGATTAACATTTAAACAAGAGATTAAGACTCACACAACATAGATATGCCAAATTGAAGTTCAATTTCAAGTTCTTCTACCTTCCCACAACTTCGCAAAGGGAAAAACTATTCTTGGTGGCCTAGCCAACATGCCCCAAGTGGGCGACTTGAGGGGTAATCCAAAAATAGCAATATAAGCTCGTTTAAACAAAGCCTCTCATACAGATAAAACTCCACATGCACCAAAAAAATTGGGGATGGTGATTGCAGGGTGAATGAGTTGAGGGTAGAATGTGTGTGCAAGAACTAGCTACTTATATAGTAGCTCATATGGCTAGGTGCACCTCTCAAGGATCACGGGTACCTTTTCCCAAAGGTCAATGGGCAACTCTCCAAAGGTCAAGAGTCACTCCATAGAATGTGGAAAAGCATTCTACAGAGAAGCTATACTCTATTTACGTATCAATGCGCAAAGAATCCACTTTGAGTAAGCCCGAATTCTTTAGCTAAGGCTCGCTCTGTGTGTGTGTCCAAGAGCCTCTCTCTCTCTCTCTCTCTCTCTCTCTCTCTCTCTCTCTCTCTCTCTCTCTCTCTCTCTCTCTCTCTCTCTCTCTCTAAGTGCCAAGAATGCCAGGCCTAAGGTAAGCCTGGACATGCCAAGGGCCAGGACAGACATGCGGTAAAGGGTTTCATGGACATAGCATGGCCAAGGGTCTATGTAGGGCATGGTTGGGTGGTTATTTGCATGTGCTACTCCCCAATCTCTTATATTGGTATCAGACTTCAGGGGATAATCATGATGAAGGAGGGAGAAAAGCATGGATATCTCAAGGACGCTTGCCTTCTCTGTGTGTGTGTGTGTGTGTGTGTGTGTGTGTGTGTGTGTGTGTGTGTGTGTGTGTGTGTGTGTGTGTGTGTGTGTGTGTGTGTGTGTGTGTGTGGAACTCATGGAGTTCAATTTAGCAAGTGTGGAACAAGGATTATGAGGGTCCATCTCACTCATGGCATTGAGTGTTTACAATTACCTCCACACCATGTCTTTTTTTTTTACATGCTTATATGAGAATGTGGAGAATATGAGTCTTTGGGACTCACTGCGACGCCCATTCTTTCAAGTATGTGTCACGACAGAGTCCCTAGGTGCTGGCTCGATCCATTTTTAGACCATTTTGAGCATGTCGTATGAGGAACAATTTTAGTGGCAAAAAATTATTGGATACCTAGTAAGACTTGTTAAGGTTACAAGTATTGTTAAACAAATTTAACGGATGGTTGTTTACACATGTAGCAAAGCTATGTTCTGTTAATGAACGTGTTTCATTTGGTACCTAGGTGTGATCGATTTTCACATTCTATCATGTTCCAAAGCACAACTTTCACATGGAAATTAGTTAGCTCTTTGCCTGTGAACTGTGAGCATAATGTTAGCCATAAGCATTGGCAAGTATGGTCATGTATATGCAAGTTTGGATATGTTTTTGTTAAATGCATGCACACTCTAGGTGTTATGGGCCCTATGTTTAGCAAAGGATGATTTGGAGTGGCATGCACATTCATGACATTAGTAGGTTCTAAAGAATTTTGCATGTGAGAGAATCTAATACTTACTTTTAGATTCAATGGAATTTAGCTATAAAAGGAGAGAGATAGCAAGGAGATCATAGGTGGGTCCAGGCTGATTTCTTTACAGAAACACACACTTTAACCATGCACATAATTCAAAGAGAATAATTAATTAAGATTGACAACCCCATGAGAATTGTATTTGCTTGGAGCCGGTTCCCCCTCCAAAAGGACTTCTATTATAATCCTCTCAAAAGAGAGCTTTGTTACAATACATATTTGTGCTCTTGTAGAGCCTTGCTTGAATGCTTGAGTCAAGAAGATAGTGTCTTCAACATTCCATGGTATGACCTCCTTCCCAAACCCTAAACACCCTAGCGGGGAGAAAAGAACTGCGGGGAAAGAGGAAGATGACGATGGAGAGAAGTATTTTTCAAGAAAGAGAATTGGTATTCCATGTACACTTTCTCATGGACAAGCTCTTAGCATAGCTTAGTAGTAGAGTAATAGAGATTGAGAAGGAGAAACTTTCATTGGATTGGATTTGCATCCATAGCCAAGAGCTTGAGCATAGAGTCCGTCTCTAGAGCTCCATGAGAGAGAGAGAGAGAGAGAGAACTTTCTTTGCCAATCTTGGACACTTGAGAGAGTGTGTGAAATGAGAAAGAAGAGGCCAAAAATACCCACAAGCCCCCCCCCCCCCCCCCCCTTTTATGCTTATGCTAGTGTGCAAATAGATTTGAATTAGAATGCTTCACTCTTGACCATGAGGCAGGAACACCTCGTAGTGCACACACCACACACACTTGTTAAGTTCAGCAAAGCAAGTGTATGCTACTTTAGACATGTCGCCTAGCTAAGAATAGTAACAAAGACAAGAGTCAAATTACTAAATAAGGAAGGGTTGATCTAACCTTAGTCTTTAGATTTTCCTTTCATTTATAAAAACCATAAACTTATCTTTTTAATTAGGATAAACTTTTGGTAAAAATAAAACTCACCCTTTGGGATTTAAAACTTTCACCTCCTATGCAAAACCTTAGCACATTGCTTTCAAGGTGCCGCCAAGCTACTCTCAGAATCTACTAAATTTAGACCTGCTAAATTAAACATTTTGTGGCAAGTTTGAATTTCACCTTAAGGCTTTTGAGATTTCATACTTAGAGTCTAAAGATTTATTCCAATGACTTGAGCTTAGCACTGGAATTGGAGTTGATCTCTTGAGACAGCTAATTCCAGTGTTAAAAGATTTCAGCTACTAGTGTTAGAAGATTTCAGACAGTAGACTAGACAGAAATCAGAAACTGGGCTGGAATTTGGATACTGGAATAAGAATCAGACTTATGTACTGAGAATAATATTCAGGTTCAGATTCAGAGTACTAGACACAAAGTAAGTGTGACTGGAATATCTGCCAGGATTGGGATTACAAATAAAAGATTACAGTGAGTATGATATGATTTACAAAGAGTATAGCCGACAACAACTGCCAATGATTGACAACTCAAGTACAAATGTTGCCAAAATGCTAACCCCAATGCCAACAATTACCAACCCGATTACAATGTAATGGGCCCTATTTATACACCTTGGGTTTACCATAGTAATTACTAACCAATTCGTTGCCCGTCTCATAAGAGAACGTTCCCACATAGTGAAACTATCCAGCCGTCTACATCCTTCCCTTCTTTCTTGAATTTTGGCAAGATTCCAAAATTTCTGAAAAATTCCCCTGTCTGATTCTGATTTGAGACTGAAAAATCCACCGTCTGGTTCTGATGTTGGGGATCGGACTTGACCAATGACAACGGTGGCCATACAAAGATTGTGAGAGGTAGCTGAAAAGGCCAAGGTATTACGAGAGGCAGCTGAAAAGGCCAAGGTAGAGCTCTCATCGTCTACACAAACTAGCATCAACCTTCCAGCTGAGGAAGAAAAGTTGCCACTGAATTCTGAGATGGAACTACCCAGTATCCTTCCATTGAACCATCTTCTGTTTGCCCTTTGACCTGGATGACATCTGAGAAGTCCCAGTACCAACATTCTCCTTCTAAATCAGTCGGTAAATGGCCTCCTGCTCAAGTTGATCTCGCATGTCTGTGGTCATCTCCACTTCATAAGGCGTGAGGGAATGATAGGTTTTGGTGTCACGATCATAGAGTGTACGCCTGCCTTTGGTGATCCTGGTTCTGACCAGCTTGTGACAATGCGAAGCAGTATGGATCCATCCTTCTGGAAGAGGCTGATTACTTTTGACCCGAGCTTCGAAAAGAATCTCAGCCATCTCCCTATACTGTGGTGCCAGGCCCGCCTTAGCTGCAATATCCTTTTCAGGCAATATAGAAGATTCAACAGTAAGTTGCAGCAGCTGATTAGTGGTCTTGGTCAGGCCCCTGATCTGAATCTTCCACTGACCCATACATATCCGGATCCTATGCATCTCCTCTTTCAGTGCCTGAATATCATTGAGTTGGAGAGCATCATTGAACAGTGTTTTCCAAGTTTTCCATTCCACAGTCGATCGCTCATACCAATCCTGAAGCTCATCAATTATCTTGAAGTATGTAAGGCAATCAACTGGTTCTGGATGTTGAGGATAGAGTTCTGGAAAGAATCTTGGCAGCTCCGTCTCTCTTGTTGGAAAGGCATACAAGAGAACTGGAGAATCAGGCACGAATTCTAAAAAATTGAGAACAGCCTCGTTCTCTTGCTGCATCATTTTTCTGGTGATTCTCACTAGCTGGAACAATTTGCGGAGAGCAGTTTCCTGTGCTCCGACTGACATTCTAGTATGAGGTCCTTTACTAGTGGCTGTCTGATCCTCAAGAATGGCCCTTACTCTCTGATCCAAGACTCCTCTGGCATTTTGCATCTACACCAAAACCTCCTTTAACTGTTCCCTAACATCCTTCATACATTTGTAAGTTGGTTTGTTTCCCAGCAGAAGTTCTAGTTCAAGGGCAAGAGAGCGACAATCTGTAGTAGACTGTCTTTGCAAGTTTGGGTTGGTCACTCTCTCTTCAGAAGTGATTATCCATTCAGGAACCCTTTCCAGCAGCTCGACTGTGTTGGGATGCGCAGGTAAACGGCAAGTTTCTTGATCATGAAAAGCCGCTGATTTCCAATGCTCCACCATTTCCCTGGCCCCAACATACAGTCTCTGAAAATGTTCCAGATCAGACAAGAGATCATCATCCTCCAGATATTGTCTGGTTATGGAAGCTTGCTAAAGTCTCACTTTCTTGTTCAGGGTAATAAGCTGTAAAGAATGCTGATGCTGATCCCTCATCCTGCACTTTGCTTTTCCCTTTAGCCTCCCTACTGAGCTGGGACTGATCAGCTGGCTGATTCCCAGTGTGACTTGGCTGCTACTCTTCAGACTGCTGATTACCCGACTGGTGCCCTTCATTCTAGCCTTCTTGCTGGCCCTCATTCTGGCGTGGCTGGTCTGGCTGTGAGACTGACCTCCTTCAGTTGGCCCTGTACCACCAGCACCAGGTCCTGGAGGTGGAGATGGCGGTGGGGCATCATCATCATCATTTGTAAGCCCTTCTTCTTGGTCATCATTTGTATGCCCGTCTTCTTGGTCATCCTCCTCCTTATCAGCTCCGTCGTCCTTATCTTCTTTTTCCTTGTCTTCTTCTGCTTTATCCAAGGGATTCTGCTGCTCAATATAATCTAGTATTGCTTGATTCATCAGAGCATTATTATACTCAATCACTTTGTCCTGCAAATCACTCTGCATACTTTCCATCAAAGAATTCAAATTTTCTAAATCAAAGACAGCATTGCCTGTTGGATTTAAAATTTCAGCCAGGCTGTTATAAATGTATCTGTAAGTGAGGGAAGCCTTCAGAGCTGTATGGCAAATAAACAAGGAGTTGAATTCAATTCTCTTCATTTTTAGCATTGTTTCAGTCCGTTCTGCAGCTCTCAGCACTTCATTCCTTTGATTCTTGATGATCATTGTTTCAGATTGAGCCTTAGCTAGATTCTTATTTAATAGCTCAATAACCCTCTCTGAATGAGCTTCAAGTACCCTATGTTTCATATTCTGCTCATCTCGTGCCACCTTGAGCTTCTGAATCTGGGCTTCAGCTTCCTTCAAATCAGCTTTAGCCTTTTTTAGTTCGTCTTCTGACCCCGCAACATCCATCATTTGTCCCATACAGTTGACAATGGTATTCCTAGAAGACTGGATGAGGACTGAACATCCGTCCTTTACTGTAGCTGGGTCAGAATCCGTAGGCTCATATACTGTCACTGGAGCCATATAAGGTAGGGCTTCATAATCAGCTTGATGTAGTAGAAGACGCCCTTTCAGTGGACGGGTCTGCATCTGCTACAACCTATCCTTCTTTACCAGGTGCAAAATTTGCTCATTATTTGGAATAGAGACACCACCTGGTAAAGTTGAAGACGTTGGACCTTTGCCTTTGTCCACTTGGCCTTTGCCTTTATCCACTTTTCCTTTGCCTTTGTCCTTCGCTGACTGCTCTGCTACCTTCTCAGAAATTGCTGTCTTTGCCTAACCTTTGCCAGAACCAGTAGCGACTGCACTATGTCCTACTGACTGGTCAAGCACAGTATTCTCAGCAGGTTGCTTCTCAGTTTGTTGGCTTACTATAGCTTTTTCAGTATTCACAGTCTTGACATGGCTCTCTATCTCCCTCAGAAACGCACTGCTCTTTGTCAGTGTAGTCTTTGGCTTCTTCGAACTACTAGCCTGTTCTTCAGTGGCTTTACTTTTCCAATCTGTTGAAGTGGTCTGACTGTCCCTTGCTTCGTCGTCTGAGGACAGATCAATGTTCTTGGGCTCTGAAACCGGCTTCTCACTCCAAGCCTTTTTTACCTGCTCATGAGCATCTACAGCAGTGGCCCAATACAAAAATTACCAAACATACCAAGCTTTAAAAACATTCTGGGATTTTAACTTGGCAGTTTGCTGGAGCACATTGTGTGACAGGATTTGACAAAGGTTAATAGAAACCTTTGGATCCAATGTCTTGGCCAACAGCATAGCAAAGAGTTTCTCAGATACATACGTTGGATTATTCTTAAGGCTTAGTGCTTCAGCCACAAACCTGTAGAAGCTTCCTGTCCTGCTACTGGAATACCTTGACCATTGGCCTTGCGCTTACGCTTAGCCGCTTCATCCTCCTTGAGGGCTATACTTATCTGCTGTGGGGTTGCCACAGATGTTTTGGGCTCATTGGGCATATGGAATGCAAAATCTATGGCCTCTGGTGTAACCGACACCTTTTTACCATTCACCATGGCACTGCAATCTTCAGCATCGAAAGAATCAAGAACTTGCTTTATGATGTCTGCGTCAAAAGCAATTCTTGTGTCTTGCAGAACAACTCGGAGATCCCATAGTTGCAGCAAAGCCATTGCTTGGTCGGTGAATACATAGCGCTGAATTTTACTGTACGGTATGATGGGAAGGCTTGCCTTTGCAGCAGTAACTATGGCTTGGGTTTCCTCAACAGACTCTGCATCTTGTCTGATCGTTTCCTTCTACCCATACACTGTGAAGATGATGAAACAGGCGAAGGGGAAGAAGACTTACTTGATGCGTCAAAGCCGTACCCTGGTGTCGCTAGCAAAGCTAGCTAACAGTCAACTATCTCTTCAGAGGATGAGGTCTGCGGCTGTAGCGAAGAAACCTTGGAGCTTGGCGATGGTGAATGAATAACAGGAGGAAAGCGTCATGCAGGGGATTTGTGAGGAAAAATGCCGACTCTCCTGACTGTTATACGTGTTCGCGCCATAAAAGCTCCACCACTCACCGCTCCGAGACTTGTGTGCGTTGCTGCTGTCGTGGCAGACATGCATTGGACAAGACTGTGACCCATCCTTGAAATGATTATTACTGGCGTGCCATCTAATCATTGGGCGCTTAAAATTTGAAAAGTATGTTCCCATTGATACTGGGCTATTTTCCAATCTAGTTTAATCATACTGGTACTGACTCTAAGATCGGTCTGGTCTAGTTCTACTGGTTGCACATGAAAAAGCCCAAAAATATCCGATTCTGGTATCTCTTGATCTGCAGTTCCCAATTCCCTAGTACCTTGTTCTTGCCGCGTCTCCCTAACTTCTAAATAGTAAAGCTAGATCTTTGCACCATTGTATACTCCTGGCAAAAATAATCCAGATAAATCTTTCAGTCTGACTGTACCATTGGAGAAGACCCAATTTACCTCAAATGGTCCTGCCCAGGCACTCTTCAGGTTTGGCTTCTTCGGACCCAGTCTAGACTGATATAGAAGCACCAAATCTCCTTTTTGAAATTCCCAAACCTTAATTTGGCGATCATGCCAGTGCTTCCTTTGTTGTTGAACAATTTCTTGTTCCAGCATAGCCCGTTGCCTAAGTTCATCTAACTGCATCAGTTCATCTAGGCGCTTTTTCAGATTGTGGTTGAAGTCTAAGCCATACTTCACAGCCATTCTCAGACTTGGGATAACAAACTCCATAGGAACCACAGCGTCAGTGCCATACACCATTTTGAATGGTGTCATCCCAGTAGTGACCTTATAGGCTGTCCTATACGCCCATAGAGTAGTCTGGAGTTTCAAATCCCACTGGTCTAGTTTCTTTTGCACCACCTTAGTGAGAATAGTCTTGATTGTCTTGTTGCTACTTTCAGCTTGTCCATTGCATCTGGGATAATAAGGAGTAGATTTCCGATGCTTGATTGAAAGCATATCCAATAGAATTTCCATAGTGTCATTGATAAGATGTGTTCCTTGGTCTGACACAATCTCTACTGGACATCCATATCTGCAGACAATATTCTCAAATAGAAACCTTGCAGCTGACTTGGTTGTGTTGTCAGGAAGAGCTTTAGCTTCAACCCACTTAGTTACATAACAAGTAGCCATTACTATGTACTTGTTCTTTCTGGGGGTAACCTTCTTAAAAGGTCCCATAAAATCTAATCCCCATTTCATGAACACGCCCAGTGGTTGTACTGGCGTCAAAGGAGTCATATCTACAGTTGTTGATCGACCCATTCTTTGGCATATGTCACAAGTTTTACAAAAACTTCTAACATCAGCAATCAGTGTTTGCCACCACAGACCAGCTTGTAGAATCTTTTTGTAGGTTACTTTGTTGGAAAAATGCCCACCAGATTCACCATTATGTGCTTCTGAAATCACTTGCATTCTTCCTTCCATAGGCACACAACGCCGAAGTATACCATCAACACCCAGTTGATAGAGTGATCCTCTGATGATAGTAAACTTCAAGATTTTTATGACCAGAGCTTTCTTCTGGTTCTGCTTCCAGTCCTCTGGAAAGGCACCTTCAGAAAGAAACTGCTAAACATCATACCATTCAGGATCAATTGATTCTCCTGCCTCTAGCTGAAATAAATCAGCGTGCACTGGTTCATCCTGTTAGGAAATAAGACGTAGCTAAATAGATAATTGAGTAGATTACTTAATGGAGAGAGACAGATTTATATACACGAGATTATAGAGTAGAGAGAGTACACACGATATACGTGGTTCACCCAATGTGGGCTACGTCCACGGGAAAGCAACCACTCAATGGCTTTAGTACTTCAAAACAAGAAGTAGTTTACAAAGGGATTATACCCTTAATGGAGCTCCCGCCTTGCTTCACTCTCACCACCTCACACTCACCTTGTTGCATCAACTTCACACTATGAAATGTGTGTAGAAATGGCCTCCTTTTAAAGGCCAAAAGGGTTGTCCTCTCTTATGAGAGACAGCCATGTGTAGCCGCCCTTGTGCGAATAAGTCCAAATCGGACCCTCCAATCCGCCCATGTGTGGCCGCCCTTGAGAAGACAAGTCCGCTTTTGAATTCGGCCACCGGCCACCGGCCATTGACTTCCGACCACCGGCCAACCGACCGGTTGTTTTCCCACCACTTTTCGGCCACCGTCCGGCCATAATATTCCGGCAAAAAAGAATATTCCCGCAAAAAAAAAGTCTCGGTGGCCTCCGCCCCCGAGGCCTTTAAAGTTACCCCCGATTCTTGTCCGTGAAAATTTTGGTTTCCGGTGAGTGATTTTCCTTCACGCACGATGGCTTCTCCTCATAATGGGGGCCTTACAAATGTGCGCTTTTACCACAGAAAATTACAAGGGTAAATCAGGCTCCATACTTAACAATCTCCCACTTGGAGACTGATCTCCAAACCAAACCTGTGACTGCTTTCCATTCTGGCTTCTTATCCTTGAATGCCGATTGAAGATGAGCAAAAGCTCAACTTCTCCTTGTTGACCACCTTTGTAAACATGTCTGCAGGATTTTCACTTGTATGCACCTTTCCTAGCTTTAGTTGTCCCTCTTCCAAAAGAGTGCGTATGAAGTGATATCTCACCTCAATGTGCTTTGTCCTTGAATGAAAGGCTGAGTTCTTTGCAAGATGGATAGCGCTTTGGCTATCACTGTACAAGACACAATTGTCTTGTTTGAATCCAAGCTCTTCTAAGAATCTGTGAGGCCACAGAATTTCTTTGCTTGCCTCCGTCATTGCTACATACTCTGCTTCCGTGGTAGAAAGTGAAACCACTTTCTGCAGCTTTGAAGCCCAGCTTACTGCTGTGCCTCCAACCGTGAACACATAGCCAGTAGTGCTCCTTCGAGTATCTTTGTCACCTGCCATATCTGCATCAGCATACCCTTCTAGAAAAATATCAGTTCCTCCAAAATACAAAGCATTTGTTGTTGTCCCTTTTAGATACCTAAGTATCCACTTCACAGCTTGCCAATGCTCTTTACCTGGGTTGTCCATGAACCTACTCACAACTCCCACTGCATGTGCAATGTCTGGCCTTGTCCAGACCATAGCATACATTAGAGAACCTACCGCTGCAGCATATGGAACTTTAGACATATAGGTTATCTCCTCTTGTGTCTTTGGACACATATCCTTCGTTAGTTTAAAATGACCAGCCAAAGGTGTAGAAACTGGTTTTGCATTTTGCATTGCAAACCTTTCTAGTACCTTCTTGATGTAATCTTCTTGAGATAGCTTTATTGTCTTCTTCGTCCTGTCCCTTGATATTTTCATACCAAGTATTCTCTTTGCAGCACCTAAATCTTTCATTGAAAAAGATTTGGACAGCTCCTCTTTTAGGTCTTTGATGTCCTGCATGTTAGCACTTGCAATCAACATGTCATCAACATACAACATTAGGATGATGAATTTCCCATCTCCCAAATTCTCCGTGTAGACGCAGTGATCCGAGTTGCATCTTGTGAATCCATGATCCAACATCCATCGATCAAACTTCAAGTACCATTGTCTTGATGCTTGCTTTAAACCATACAAGCTCTTCTTTAATCTGCAAACCATTTTCTCCTTACCTTTTACTTCATACCCCTTTGGTTGAAGCATGTAGATTTCCTCCTCTAAGTCACCGTGAGGGAATGCCGTATTTACATCCATTTGCTCGAGATTTAGATCATGAGCAGCCACAAGGCTTAAGACAAGCCTAATTGAGTTCATTTTTACAACAGGAGAAAATATTTCATTGAAGTCAATACCTTTCTTTTGAGAAAAACCTTTTACCACAAGCCTAGACTTGTACCTTTTCTTCCCACCTTCTTCTTCCTTTAGCTTGTACACCCATTTGTTTTGAAGTGCCCGCTTACCTTTAGGCAACTCAAACAACTCCCATGTTTGGTTGCGATGTAGTGAGTCCATCTCCACTTGCATGCTCTTCGTCCATTCTTCTTTGGATTCATGTTGCATAGCTTCTTCATATGATTCCGGCTCTCCAGAATCTGAGATCAAGAGATGGTTGAAGGAAGGAACAAACCTTTCTGGAGGTCTACTTGCTCTTGTAGATCTTCGGGGAATAGGTTGAGGCTCCTCATTTGGTTGACGTTGTTGCACATTGTCACCGTTTGCAGTCCTTGAGTCTTCACCGTCCTCAAGCTCTATGTACTCATCATCTATTTCTTTTGTTTGTTTTCTTTCCAAGTAATCTTTGTACATATTTTGTTCATTAAAAATTACATCCCTACTCCTTAAGATTTTACCATCTTCAGGATTCCATAGGCGATACCCAAAGTCTCCTTCTCCATAGCCAATGAAGAAACACTTTTTGGACTTTGCATCTAACTTTGATCTTAGGCTTCTATCTATGTGCATGAAAGCCTCACACCCAAACACTTTGAGAAATGCATAATTCACCGGTTTACCTGTCCATGCCTCTTCTGGAACTCCCTTATCCAATGCCGTTGAGGGTGACCGATTGATTAAGTACACAGACGTACTTACAGCTTCTGTCCTGTTCATCCTTTCCGAAATCTCATTTTGTTGAGGTGTCCTTGGGGTTGTCCTTTGCCTCCGAATGCCAGTGCTAGCACAAAATCTTTCAAAAGCTTGGCTGCAATATTCGCCTCCATTGTCGGATCTGAGGCATTTAACCTTGGTACCTGTTTCATTCTCCACAAAGGCTTTCCACCTTTGAAATATGGAAAATACATCGGATTTATTCTTCATGACATAAACCCATGTTTTTCTAGTCGCATCGTCTATGAATGTTACATAGTACAATGAGCCACCAAGTGATGGTGTACTTGCAGGACCCCAAACATCAGAATGAACCAACTCAAGTTTTTTATTTTTTCGTTCATTTCCTGATTTTTGAAATTTTACCCTCTTTTGTTTACCATAAACACAATCTTCACAGAACTCTAAGTCCACTTCTTTCAAACCTGGTAGAATCTTCTTTGTTTGAAGGATTTGCATTCCTTTGGCACTCATATGCCCAAGTCGGTAGTGCCACACCGCACTGTCAACTTCTGTAGTTGCTGCACAAGCTGAAGGTTGCGTGCTAACAGTACACAAGTAAAGTGTACCGACTTTTTCACCCTTGGCAACCACCAAAGATCCCTTTGAGATCTTCCACCGTTTGTTTCCGAATGCAATGTTGTGACCTTCATCGTCCAATTGTCCTGTAGAGATCAAATTTTTGCAAAGAGAAGGAACATGCCTAACATCTTTAAGCTTCCATTCATTTCCGTTAGCAGTTTTGACAGAAACTGTACCTTTGCCGACAATCTCACAAGCTTCATCATCTCCCAAGTATACATACCCAAAATTACCTTTGGTGTAGTCTTGGAAATGTTGCTTGTGTGGTGTCGCATGGAATGAAGCCCCGGAATCTACTATCCAGGAATTAGACACATTGTCTAATGAGAGAATTAGAGCATCTTGCTCTACTTTACCTGCCACATTGGCCTCCGATGTTGGCTTGTTGTCTTGAGACTCTGTCTCCTTCTTCTTTTTGGACCAGCAATCCTTCTTGACGTGGCCCTTCTTGCCGCAGTTCCAACATTCAAGAACTGACTTTGTGCGTGACTTGCTCCGCCTTGAGCGATCACGACCCTTTTGGTTTTTGAACCTCTCCTTAAGCCTTCCTCTTGTTTCCACTGATAGTGCAGCACTTGATGATTCTCCTGTGCTTCTTCTTCGCATTTCCTCGCTTAGGAGAACACCCACAACATCATCAAACTTAAGAGTATTTGTGCCAGAGATAGAATTACTTACAGCCATCACAAGGCTGTCCCAACTATCCGGTAGAGATAATAGTATAAGGAGAGCTCGCACTTCGTCATCGAAATTGATTTTCACTGATTGAAGTTGACTTATGTTTGTGTTAAAGTCATTTAGGTGTTCTGCAACTGAACCATTCTCTGCCATCTTTAGATTGAACAAGCGCTTCATAAGAAATACCTTATTGGATGCCGATGGTTTCTCATAGAAGTCGTCAAGTGACTTCATCAAGTCCTCCGTGGTCTTCATCTCCGAAACATTGAAGGCCATCGTTGATGCCAAGCTTAACCGGATTGTTCCCAGTGCCTTTCGATCAAGGACAATCCATGCTTCATCTGCCATTTTTGCGGGCTTCTTCGCAAGACCGCCTAGTGGCAAATAGAGGTCCTTCTGGTAGAGATAGTCTTCAATCTGCATCTTCCAATGTTGGTAGTTTTTGCCGTTGAACTTCTCAATCTTGAGCTTCCCTTCCTCCGCCATAACTCCCACTCAATTCAAGGAATCCTTTCCTTGAGATAATTTAGCTACGAGCAAACCTTGCTCTGATACCGGTTGTTAGGAAATAAGACGTAGCTAAATAGATAATTGAGTAGATTACTTAATGGAGAGAGACAGATTTATATACACGAGATTATAGAGTAGAGAGAGTACACACGATATACGTGGTTCACCCAATGTGGGCTACGTCCACGGGAAAGCAGCCACTCAATGGCTTTAGTACTTCAAAACAAGAAGTAGTTTACAAAGGGATTATACCCTTAATGGAGCTCCCGCCTTGCTTCACTCTCACCACCTCACACTCACCTTGTTGCATCAACTTCACACTATGAAATGTGTGTAGAAATGGCCTCCTTTTATAGGCCAAAAGGGCTGCCCTCTCTTATGAGAGACAGCCATGTGTAGCCGCCCTTGTGCGAATAAGTCCAAATCGGACCCTCCAATCCGCCCATGTGTGGCCGCCCTTGAGAAGACAAGTCCGCTTTTGAATTCGGCCACCAGCCACCGGCCATTGAATTCGTCCACCAGCCACCGGCCATTGACTTCCGACCACCGGCCACCGGCCATTGGCTTCCGGCCACCGGCCAACCGACCGGTTGTTTTCCGACCACTTTCCGGCCGCTGTCCGGCCATAATATTCCGGCGATAAAGAATATTCCGGCGATAAAAAAGTCTCGAGGGCCTCCGCCCCCGAGGCCTTAAAAGTTGCCCCTGATTCTTGTCCATGAAAATTTTGGTTTCCGGTGAGTGATTTTCCTTCACGCACGATGGCTTCTCCTCATAATAGGGGCCTTACAAATGTGCGCTTTTACCACAGAAAATTACAAGGGTAAATCAGGCTCCATACTTAACACATCCCTCAAGGGTGATTCTGAATAACCTTCCGTACTTCTGGAGAGAAAATCAGCTCCACAATGATTCTTGCCAGGCTTATGAAAATTCTGAATTCAAACTCCATTAGGAACATCATCCACCGTATCAGCCTGCCTTGAATTATTAATCAGAAATAGAAGAGCCTGATGGTCCACATAAAAATGGAACAACTTTCCCAACAGGTAATGCCTGAACTTTGTAGCGTTGAAAACCATTCCAAGGGCTTCTCTCTCAGTAGTTGTATATCCTTGTTCAGTCTGACTGAATCTGCAATTGGCAAAATAAACCGGATAGTCAGTCCTTCCATCTGGCTGAGCCAATATCGCCCCCATTGCCAATCCCGAAGCATCTACATGTACATGGAAAATAACATCCCAGTTTGGTTGTCTAAGGACTGGTTTACTGATAATGGCCGTTTTCAGATTTTGGAAGCTCTCCTCACATTCAGCAGTCCAGTTGAACTTACTGGTCTTCTTTGTAAGCTCATATAATGGTACTGCTTGAGAAGTAAACTTATGTACAAACCTTCTATAGAAATTAACATAGCCCAGGAAAGAGCTCAACTCTGAAGCATTTATGGGTGCTTTAGCTTGCTAAACACACTGAATTTTGTCATTGGCCATCTCTATTCCGTTTTGGGAAACCACATGTCCCAGTAGTTGTCCCTTCTAGACTAGGAAAACAGATTTCAATGGATTCAAGCAAATCCGCTTCTCCTGACAGCGTTTGAAAACCATTTCTAGGAATAGTAGGTGTTGTTCCTCATCTGAATATATAGTAAAGTCATCCATAAAAATGGCGAGGAACCGATGAAGGAATTCATTAAACATCTCCATCATACACCGCTGAAAGGTAGCTGGTGCATTGCACAGGCCGAAAGGCATCACCAGATACATGAAATCTCTCCACTCGTTGATGAAAGTGGTCTTCTCTCTATCTTCAGGAGCGATCTGTAACTCGTTATAGCCACTGTAACCATCCATAAAGCTATACATTTCATATCATGCGATCTCATCAAGCAACATGTCAATAAAAGGCAATGGAAATGGATCTTTGATAGTTTGGGCATTGAGTTTCCTATAGTCGACACAAACTCTCAATTTCTTGTTTTTCTTGGGAATGACAACTATGGGAAATAGCCAATCGCTACTGGCCACCTCTGTGATGAATCCAACCTTGAGAAGATTATCAATCTCTTCTTTGACCTTTTTAGCATAGTTGGGGTTCATTCGGTATCTTTGCAGTCATACTGGCCTAGCATCTGGCTTCAACGGTATTCGGTGCTGACATACTTCAGGATCCGCTCCCTTCAGGTCTGTGTGTTCCCAGGCAAACACGTCTTTGTAGTTCTGGAACATCCTGCGTGCCTTTTCCTTCATTGCCGGGTTGAGATGCTTGTTGACCTTGATCATCCTAGGACTTTCCTCCGATCCTAGGTTCCATTCTTCCACTTCTTGGTCGTCTGGAAGCAACCAATTAGGCCTGCCTCCTTTTCGTTTGGTGGACTCTTCAACATAATCCCAGGATGGTCCATTCAGTTCTGAATCAGCATTCTGATCCACTGTGTGTTCTTCAGAACGTATTGGCCCCTCTACCATACCAGTATCAGCTGATTCCACCAACCTCCCAGTTAACTGAACTGTTCTTTCCCCTGTGTTGATTTCAGTAAACTGATCGGGGAATTTCCTTTTCTACTTGTCGGCCTACTCTTTATTCAGTAAGACTGCATTCAAGTCAATCTCTGCTAAAGGGAATATGTTCATGGCCGCTAACATTCGTTCGATCTTCTTGGCCCTGTATTTCTGGCATAACCCCTTTGGTCTCAGTTCTTTTTTCTAGCTCCTAGTATTGTTTGTCTGGATTTGAATTCTGTCGCGCTGGCCCCTTCTATGGTTAAGGTTTGATTTGCATAGTCATGAATAGCATGTGTTGTTCTCAACCATGGGCGCCCTAGCAGCATCCCATATGCCCCTTGCACATCCAAAATTAAGAAACTGGTTTTAAATTTTTCCCTGCCCACTCTTATCTGCATATTTTCAATCATACACGTCGCTTGTACCACTCTGTGATCTACCATTTTCACTTTAAATGGTGCTGGCTTGAAATTCATGATACCCATTATCTGCTGGAGATGAACTCCCATTATGTTGACTCCTGCTCCTCCATCCAAGATAACACTTGAGAGAGGTTCCCATTGCTTCCTAACCTTGTAGTCCACCTGAATGAGTAGAACTTCATCATCTCGAACGGCCATCAGGTCCACTATTTTGGCCTCCGCCTTAGCTTCCTGCGCTGTCTGATAAAGTTGGCCACTTCAGGCAAGGTTTTTCTGATATCCTCCAGCTCTACATTCAGCTTCTGAATTCTGTCACAAATTTTAACATGAATTTCCTCTCTCTCTTGGTCAGACTGATTGTCAGAGCTCGAAGAATTGGTATCTTCACACTGCCATTTCTCTTTTGCAGTGCTTCCAATCCTTCCATCAACTCTCAGCTCATCAGCCATTCCTTGTACCGCAGCCAGCATGGTCTCAGGTATGGCCGGTATTGACTGATCTTTATCAGTTGATTGGGCTGGTATCCTCTAAATAACTCGAGCTTCAAAACTTTCTGGCTGCTCTAACAGCTTCTTGGCCAAATCCTCCGTGATTTTAGCCGCTAGTTCCCTCTGCTCTTGCCATTCATCTACCACCTTCTCTTTACCTTTGGCCTTCCAAATTTCTCTTTGTTGAGCCCCCTTGCTACTGGTAGTATTGACTGGTGTTTCTGAAGTATCCGAAATTTCTTCAATCACTACACCCTTGCTTCTTGTAACTACCTGTACTAGGACTTGCTCTGGTGTCTTAGCCTCAGTAGCAGTAGGTGCAGGTGCGTCTGGGCATTGGGCTGCAAAATGGCCATACTTCCCACAAGTGTAACAATTCATACTCCGACTCTGGAAGTTGCCACGCCCTCTGCCTCGGCCCATACCCATTTGGAATCGGTCACGTCCCTGACCAGTACCACTGGTACCTGGTCTCTCCTCTTGAGATACTTTGGCGGGTTCTACCTTCACTAGTTCAGTATAGGCGACCACTGATAGGTCTTTTCCCTTCTTAAAGTGATGAATCCTGATACCACAATTGTTCCATAAGTGACCAAAATCCTTACAGCAAGTACATTGCGGGCACTCGTTGGATATATGGTCCTTGGATTTGCATTTCGAACACCAAGTCTCCATCTTCCGAACTGGTTGTCTGGTGTGGCTAATTTCGACAATCTGTCTAGCCATTTTTATTAATTTTCTTGGTCCAAGATTCCTTCTTTGACTTCTCCTTGGATAGTTCATTAGAGTTGCTTTCAGAGCTACTGGACACCTCATTGGAATCAGAACTTTCAATAGAGGAACTACTGCTACTGGACCTTCGCTTTTTGTGGCTCTTTTCCTTCTTGGCCTGCTATTCCAGCTTCAGTGCCCGTTGGACTAGATCATTGAATTTCCTGGTAGGAGCCGGTACCTCCTGCTCTCTCATCTTTTTGCTTCTGAAACCATTCGGAAACCATGCCCTCAACTCTTCTCAGATGGCGGTTCGTGTAACTGCCTGGTTAGCTCCTTGATCTTTTCCACATAACTTCGGACTGATAGATTCCGTTGCTTGATTTTATCTAGTTCACAGAGGATATCTTCATCCCCTCTGTTGTCGGAATATTCCAATCTGAAGGCTTTAAGAAACTTGTTGTAGGATCTGAGCTGGCAGGCAGGGTAATGGTAATACCATTTCCTCGTTGCCTCCTTCAAGGTTTGCGGGAAATTGTCCCCCCAATCATCTTCATCAATATTTTCAATTCAGCATACTACTCAAAAGCCTGTATGTGAACGTCTGGATCATCCTTATTACCTCCCTTGAATATTGGAAAAGAAATTTTCAGGGAATCCGTGTAATCATTCCGATTACCACTGATCCTACCGCTTCTCTTCTTGGATTCAGAATGACGCTTGGAAGGCTTCTTGCAATTGTCAGTGTCAGCATCCCAATCAATCTCTGTCTCTATCTCGGTGTTAGTGTCTTCTTTGGCCTGTCTGCTAGAAGTGCGGTGACTGCTTTTACTTCCCTTGGTACCCTCATCCCCCTGCCGAGACCAAGAACTCTTGGCTTTTTGTGCTTCCCTTTCTTCTTGCCGGCGTCGAGAATGACTGGACTGCTGTGAGTCCTGCGCCTCATCAGCCTAACTATGCTCCTCCTGAGCCTCACTGTCAATCATCTTCTCTTGCTTGGGGTCAGAAGCTCTTCCTGACTCCTCAGGAATAGGATCAACACGAATGGTGGATTTCCGGCCACGACTGGATTTGGGTGCCATTGCTGAAAAGCTTCAGCTCGAGCCACCGTGATCGCCAAAATGGAATTGGAGCTGATCTCTTGAGACAGCTAATTCCAGTGTTAGAAGATTTCAGACAATAGACTGGACAGAAATCAGAAACTGGACTCGAATTTCGATACTGGAATAAGAATCAGGCTTATGTACTAAGAATAATATTCACGTTCAGATTCAGAGTACTGGACACAAAGTAAGTGTGACTGGAATATCTGCCATGATTGGGATTACAGATAAAAGATTACAGCGAGTATGATATGATTTACAAAGAGAGTATAGCCGACAACAACTGCCAATGATTGACAACTCAAGTACAAATGTTGCCAAAATGCTAACCCGAATGCCAACAATTGCCAACCCGATTACAATGTAATGGGCCCTATTTATACACCTTGGGTTTACCATAGTAATTACCGTAGTAATTACTAACCAATTCGATGCCCGTCTCATAAGAGAACGTTCCCACATATTGAAACTATCCAGCCGTCTACAAGCACAATCACTTTCTATTTTTAGACTCTTATAACTATTGTCAGTCATCTCCTTTGTCTTGTACCTTTCATCAAGGTTTCTCAAGATATATTTATCCTTCCTTGACATGTACCTATGATTGAGATAACTAGTTATCAATTAACCTTGCTCCTTTACGGACTTTTCCCTTTTGGTCCCAAGCCTTGACCGCTTGGTCCATTAGCACTTTATTAATTTCACTTATTCTCTTTTTATTTTCCCTAGACTTAAATGGCCAATTTAAGTTGAAAAATACTTTTAAAAGGTTAGAAATTAATATTCATGACATTACCTCTTCCTTGAAATCATAGTCGTCCTCCACTATGGGGTGGAAATATAGCCATAGTTAGTCATGTTGCTTTGGGTAGAGAATCCCTTTTTACCTGTCGACATTCTTCCACGGTGGATAGACTAACTTTTCTTGGTGCTTGGAAGGCTTAGCTGTCACAAGAATGTTTTTATGTAGCCCTAATCATCTTTCATAGTTGATTGGAAAGATCTACTAAATGCTTGAGAGACAAAGCTGCCGCAAGCTTGAATCATGGTATGCATACACTTAAAACTTATAAACATTTAAAATAAATCTTGAGTCAAAACAAGACAAAAATTATTTACTAAATATTCTTTGTTCATACCTAATTCTTACCTTTGACAGGAGTCATTCTAAGTATTTACAAGGTTTACATTATCCTTTAGTTGGATGTCTTCCATTCACCTTGCATCTTCAAAAGGATAATTCTTAAATTCGGCAAGATATTGTTGGATAGTCTTACCACTTCTTAAAACCTTGTCTTCATCTTGAAGGATGCTCTCTTTTTGCAAGATCTCTTCTTGACCCTCAAACTTGGGTGGTTCTTCAATTACTGGTTCTTTGGATGGCTCGTCCTTTATAAGGTTTCAAGACGCTCACATGAAAGGCATTACAAATGAGAAAAGTACTTGGTGACCTTAACTTAAAAGCTATTTCATTGATAGGCTTAAGATTTTAAAATGGGCTAAAATACATTTTTTATAACTTAGCATAATATTTTTGGTGACCCGTTGGGCGTCCTTGTGCTCCCTTGCATGTAGTGTAACTTAGGCGTGCTTTAATAAACTTGAGCAATATCCAATCACTTTCTTTGAAAGTGAAGGCTTGTTTATGCTTATCAGTAGCAACAACCTTTTTCTTCTATTGCATGATGGATATATCTTCTTCGATCTTTTGAAAAGATTATTTCAGATATTTGCTATACTCATCAGTAGGAAATATGTTCCCAAGTTTCGTGACTGTCAATGGGATCTTGGGTCTTCCTTCAATTACTTCTAAGGGTGCCTTTCCTATAAAAGTATGGACAATGTTATTGCACACATATTCTACCAAGGGTAAATATTTTTCTCATTGATCTCTTTTATCTACATCCATAATATAGGCTTTAAATAGATCAATGATAGTTGAATTTGCTATCTCACTTTGGCCATCCATTTGTGGGTGATAGACCAAGGAGAAGTTCAATTTAGTATCCAAATTCTCAAAGAGACCTTTCCAAAAATTGCTAGTCATTCTTGGATCTCTATCGGATACTATAGATGTTGGTAAGCCATGATACTTAAAGACCTGTGAGATAAAGAGTGTTGCCATATAGTGTGATTTAATAGTCTTTTTGACCGATATGAAATGCGCTTTCTTGCTAAACCGGTCTAGTATTGTTCATATTCCCATGTATGGACTTGGTTAATCCAAAGATGAAATCCATGGATATACTTTCCCATGGGGAATCAAGTATAGGCAACAATTGAAGCAAGCTAGGTTGCTTCTCTCTATCATACTTTGTCTTTTGACATACAATGCATTTGGCAACATAATCCGGTATGTATGTCTTCATTGGTGGCCAATAGAAGTACATCTCTATTCCCTTGAGAGTAGCTTGAATCCCTTTATGTCACAGAAAGGGTGGAAAATGAGATTCATGCATAACCTTTTCACATAAATTATGTGTAATGCATAGCCTATTTCCATAGAGAAGATAACAATCTTGTACGTTGTATGGTTCCTCTTTTTCTTCCCTAGTGCAATAGCCGACATTACATCCTTGAAGTTTGGATCTGTAGCGTACTCATCTATCATAGAGGATAGATAACTGTGAATAGCTATTGATACAACATTCACCATTGACCTTTGTAAAAGTGCATCGGCCACTTGGTTGTGCTTACCAGGTATGTGAGAAATATGAAATTTAAATTGTGAGAGAGTGTTTTTCCATCTCATTTGCTTATCACTTAATTTATTTTGCATAAAAAATTATTTAAGACTTTGATGGTCTATGTGTAAAACTATTGGAGTGCCTAGGAGATAATGCTTCCAAGCATCTAGGGCATGTAAGATAGTTAAAAGCTCTTTTTCATATATGCATAGATTATTTTCTTGGTAATCCAATCTCCTACTTTCATATGCTATGGAATTCCCTTCTTGAAGAAAAACAGCTCCAAGGCATTGTCCACAAGAATCACACTAGACCTCAAAAGACTTTGAAAGGTCTGGTAATGTTAGGACAGGTTGAGAGATAAGCTTTACCTTTAAATTTTCAAAAGCTTCATTCTCTTTTTTGTTGTCCATACAAATTTAGCATTCTTTTTAGTCAAACCATACAATGGGCCGACTATGAATGACAATTTTTCTATGAAGCGTCTATAGTATCCACACATTCCTATAAAGCTTCTTAATTTGTGTAGATTTGTTGGTAAAGGCCATTCTTTTATTACTTCCAACTTTGCAGGGTCCATTCGCATCCTTGCTTCAGAGATAATATAACCTAAATACTGAATCTCTTTTAAGAAAAATTCACTTTTCTTTTTATTAATGTAAAGCTTATTGTCTCTCAAAACTTGAAATATTACCTAAAGATGCTTCTTATGTTCCTCAATAGTCTTCAAGTAGATGATAATGTCATCAAAGAAAACTCTTGTGAAACTTTGATGAGGTCTAAAAAGCCTTTCCATCATTTGATTAAAGGTAGCCGGCACATTGGTAAGTCCAAAAGGGAGTACCAAGAATACATATAGGCCAAAAGTTGTTCAAAATGACGTCTTATGAGTATTTCAGGCACTATCCCTATCTGATGATAGCCACTTTTGAGATCTATTCTATTGCAGTAGGTAGGTCCTTGTATCTTCTCAAATAGATATTCTATATTGGGAAAGGAAATATATTCTTTATGGTTATCCGATACAGCGATTGATAGTCCACACACATTCTATAAGTACCATCTTTCTTTTGTACTAGTAGAATGGGTGAACAGAATGGAGATGAACTAGGCCTGACCATCCCTTTTTCCACAAGCTCATTCACTTGCCTCATAATCTCCTCTTGTTGAGCTGGTGAGACTCGATAAGGAGTCTTATTAGGACGTGAGAAACCAGGTAGAAGTTCTATGGAATGATCATCCTGTCCCCTTTTGGGAGGTAGCTCCATAGGAATGTCATCCGTAAACACATCTTGAAACTCATTTAGGAAACTAGAAAGTTCTAATTCCTCTTTACTTTCATGTTTAACTTCATTAGGAACACATGCATCCTTCTTAGACTCCTTAACAAAAACCATGTAACAAGAAAGAGAGCTTTTTATTTCTTTGTCTAAAGTTTTGAGTCTATACAAGAGGTATAGTGTTTCCTGCACTATTAACATCAAGCACAACATCCTTGCCTCGATAGGGAAAGAAGACTTTCCTCTCTGGAAACTTCATAGTGGCTGCAATCAAACTATGGTGCCCCTAGGATAACATCTTTATGCTTGATTGGAGAGATAAAGAAACCCTCCTTGTCAACATAGATTTGCACATGGAGCCTTAGCTTCCCAATCAACGGAGTGGCTGAGACCTCTTGCCCTTTGAAAGATCCATCTACTTGTACCACAAATCTCATCTCAAAGTCATGAATTCCTAGCTTGGTAGCTAGCTCAACATAAATAAAATTGTGGGTAGAGCCACTGTCAAACAATATGAAAGCGTAATTATCTCTACTTTTTCCCAAGCATAAGAGAGTGGTGCTCCTTTGCAATGGCCTTTCTCTTTTAGAACTTCCACCACGGTGGCTCTTGGAGGGTCATTACGTTCACTTCTCTTGTTACATGCATGGGAAATATAACCTTGCTCCTCTTGGAGGTTCATTACATTCACTTCTCTTGAAACATGCATGAGAAATATAACCTTGCTCCTCATACTTGAAACACTTGTTATCTTTACAATATCGTTCAACCTCTTCAGGAGAAAGTTTATTTTTAACTTTGTAGCCCTTTTCTTTCACCTTTCCTTTGTCGTTGTTATTGTTAGCCTTGGGAGAATTTTGCATCGCATTGTTCTTCCCCTTTAGCTAAGTTGATTCTTTCGCTTCCGTGACTTTGAGCCCTTCTTAGTCCCTTGTTGGAAATGAATCCTTGAAGCGACCACAGTATGATGTATGACCTCCATAATAGTTTGAGGTCTTTGTGAGTTGACATACTCACTCATCTCTTCAGATATGCTAGCACAAAATTGTTTCTTTTGTTCTACAAAGTTTATCTTTTTGTAGACAGTGTCTTTGAGATGTAACTCTCAAAACTTATCCACATACTTTTGGATAGACTCGTACGGGGCCATCTTCAAGCTTCACCATTCCGTGATTACTTTGTCTTTGGCATCACTTAGTTAAATTTGCTTTGTAATAGAAATCATCATGGTTTTCCAAATCTTTGGTTGACTACGTAGGCTTGTCCACCCTTGACGGGCTGACTTTTGGAAATGGAAACATTTTGGATCTTTGAGGATTCCTAGAAATCTTCAACTCCAAAAGCCGCATCAAATTGTTGGTGGATAAAGGCCATTACTTTGTCATTTTCTCCAAAAGTTCCAACATAGGTAAGAAAGTTGATGTTCTTTCTTCCCTCTTTGAATTTCTTCAACTTTTGTGACCTCTTCCATGCTGCATAGCTCCTCCGTTTACCCCTTCTCTCTCTCTCTCTCTCTCTCTCTCTCTCTCTCTCTCTCTCTCTCTCTCTCTCTCTCTCTCTCTTGCTTCCTTGCTTGGATTTATTTCTCTCTTCTTTGAAGTAGCATGGGAGGGAGTGCTTGATGACTTCCTCTTCTTTTTGGGGGGGAGTAGGTGACCATCATGCCCGCCCTCTTCTTGGGGCATCATAGCTTTGAGAGGTAGGTGAAGTGTTGCTTTCAAACCTCTCCCTTAAAAGTTTAGGACACACTTCTTCTTCTCAAACATTTTGCCTTGGAGGTCCTTCGGGTATCTCCTCCTCATTACCCAAAGATATTCCTCTTTTGAAGTTCGCACTTGGAGGCCTCGCAAGAATTCTCTCTTCTTGGGTACTTGAGGGAACTTGGACTTGAAGAGCTTGAATTTGACTTAGAACCTCTGCTTGCAACTTGGGGTTTCCCATTGCTTCCTGTAATTTGTCTAACAAGGTAGTTGACTACACCCATCATCATATGTTATACCACGAGCCAAGTCTAAGTTATCTATTATTACATTGTCTTGATTATGTTGGGCCATGATTAAATTTATTTATATGTGCATGCTAATTCTTTCTTAAATTGCTCAAGGACATCTATTCTTATGCAAGAAAAGAGAAACCTCGGCTCTAATACCACTGTCATAGAATCTAATACTTACTTTTAGATTCAGCAAAATTTAATTATGAAAGGAGAGAGATAGCAAGGAGACCATAGGTGGTGTCGGGCTAATTTCTTTACACAAACACACACTTAAGACACTTTACACATGCACATAATTCAAAGACAATAACTAATTAAGATTGACAACCCGATGAGGACCGGATTTCCTTGGAGCCGGTTTCCCCTCTAAAAGGACTTTTATTATAATCCTTTTAAAAAAGAGCTTTGTTACAATACATGTTTGTGCTCTTGCAGAGACTTGCTTAAATAAAGAAGATGGTGTCTTCAAGATTCCATGGTATAACCCTTCTTCCCAAACCCTAAACACCCCAGCGGGGAGAAAGGAACTGAGGGGAAAGAGGAAGATGAAGGTGGAGAGAAGTATTTTTCAAGCAACAGAATTGATATTCCATGTACACTTGCTCATGGAAAATCTCTTAGCGTAGCTTAGTTATAGAGTCATAGAGATGGAGAAGGAGAAACATTCATTGGCTTGGATTTGCATCCATAGCCACGAGCTTGAGCATAGAGTCAGTAGAGAGAGAGAGAGAGAGAGAGCTTGCTTTGCCAGTCTTGGGCACTTGAGAGATTGTCTGAGAGGAGCAAGAAGAGGCAAAAAATTCCCACGAGCCCCTTTATGCTTATGCTAGTGTCCAACTAGACTTGAATTAGAATGCTTCACTCTTGACTAATGAGGTGGGAAAACCTCATTCGCGTGGGAACACCTCCTAGTGTAGCTCAAGCATGCCCAACACTTGTCCCCTCTTGCCTCCTTGCATGCTAGAAATCACCCCCACTTCTCTTGCACTTTGTCCCCACTTGCCTTGCATGCTAGAACTTACCCCCACTCTTCTTGGCAAGTGCACACACCACAAACACTCACACGCACTTGTTAAGTTCAGACAAAGCAAGTGTATGCTACTTAAAACACGTGGTCTAGCTAAGCTTAGTAAAAAAAGACTAGAATCAACTTACTGAATAAGGAAGGTCTGATGTAACCTTAGTCTTTAGCTTTTCCCTTTCAATTAATAAAGAACATACACTTACCTTTTTAATTAACTATCTCGGGTGCAAGACCTTTGCGCAAACCTTGGTATTGTGAGTCATTTAGAGAGGATAATCATATTGCAAGTGTTAATCTTGTGCTAAAGGATATGCTAAACGCGTACATTAGCACCAAACAATCCAATTAGAAAGGTTATCTCTCTAGTTGGAGTTTTCTTACCATGAGACAAAGCCTGTTGCGACTTAGTTTAGTCCCTTCATGTTTAAATTATGTTCTCAACCTCGATCATCAATTTATGGTGGGGTTGTTTACTCATGATGATGATAACAAGTGAAGGAATTAATCTTTGATGATGAGTTATGTCAGTATGTTACTTTCATGGAAAGTGAGAAGAGGTTTTTTTTTTACACCTCTTAGTTGTGGTAACTTCTTTAGCATACTCTAGTGAGTTATAAATGGAGTTTAAATATTATGTTGATATAGGCCAGTTACACAAAACGGTTGCAAAAGGACAATAATGTTGAAAATCAAGATGTTCTTGAATTTATTGAACCTCCTAGTGACCCGTGTTTCAGCCAAATGGACAGCTAGATCCATGAAGGATGCCACTGTGGAAAACATTAGTGTTCTTATGAAGATATCACTACTTTTTTAGGATGAAAACGATTCTCCAAGGGAGGAGTAATATTAGACCTAGGGTATGACCGGGCAGGCCGATGGTCTATATAGGGCATGGTTGGGTGGTTATTTGTATGTGCTAGTCTCGTGTCTCTTGCTTGGGTGACATATAGGCTCGTCTGAGCTCGAAAATAGCTATCGAAGAGACATATCTTTGGTTTGCTACTGAGATGGAGATTTTGAGGGCGGAAACAACTTGAAAGGGGGCTAACTCAATTAAGTTCTCATGTATGCTTCTATGTTACCCCCTCCTTATATAGGACACAATGAAATGTTGTACTTCTTGCAAACAAGTTTTATGCCAAAATATTTGTCTCAAGCTCATAGATAATGGCTAGCCTTATATGGTTTCTCTCTTTTGCTAGTTGTAAGACAAGTATGACATGCCAATGTTGTGGATATTCTTTGGTCTTGTGTACTTTGGCACGAGCACAATAGGGTTTTGGAAGAACTAACTTTGGTGTAGCAACAAATTATTTCTTATGGAAAAGAATCACACAAAATATACTTCAATATTGGTTTTTTGGGCCTTGCGTCCGTGGAGATGCATGTCACTTTGTACCAAAATGACATGTTTGCGAGAGATTGGGGACACCCACAATTTAGCATTGTTTACCCATTTGCGCCCCTAAACTCCTTTTTAAAATACATCCGTCATTTTATTGGTCCCTTTAATTGTGTTGCTACCTTTGAGAAAATTCAATATTGCACCAAGTGGGTTGAGGCATAGCTTTTGTGGAGTAACATTGTGGACTCTATGGCTAGATGTCTACTTAAGGACGTGTATACTCAATTTGGTTTTCCAAAGCTTATGATTTCATAACAAATTCATTAAATGACTTATTGCATATTATTACATAGTTCTAGTTAAGAATTTCCCTTCGTTTACCTGCCCATGGGCAAAATGATATAGCCAAAATCTCGAATAAACTTGTTGTCAGAACTTCTTATTTAGTTGGTGAATCCTCATTGAACATACTTGGGTGAGACATTACCCTCAATTTGAGGCATATTGCACTCCATATGTCCATACTTTGGCAATGAATCACTTATAGATAGCTCTAGCATAATGAATTGTTCCAAGTTTGTGTATTGAGGTTTTTGAAAATGGGTGTCTAGAGGATTCTTTATCTAGAGGATGTTTTAATATACAAGGTGGATGTGTAGGAATATTTAGATGAGGATAGATTGTGCAATGTGGTGTACTTATTTGACTTAAGAACTTAAATTTCTAAACACTTTAGATTAATTGATATTGTAAGAAACTCAATTCCAAGAAAGGTGATATGTTGTTAGATTTAGTATAAAAATGGGAAAGTACAAAGAAGGCTAAAGTTACAATGGCTTGGTCCGATTTTTTAATTTGGTAAGATGTTAGTTTCTCGAGAGGTTTGTGTGGCTACATCGTTGATTAGGAAAAGGATACATGATGTAGAGTGTGGCGGAATTATTGGGGAATGATGCACTTGTTACTGACACATTAGTTGAGGGACTTCTAGCCTTCTGTTGCTAAAATACTATGGGCATGACACTACTAGGACTTTGATTTAAGTTTCCATAGAAATTTCTCAGCTATCGCTAGTACTACCCTTTTGCATGACAATGTAATATATATTATTGTACAGGTACCTCATACCCTACCTTCTAATGTTAGTGCACCCTTAACTTGGGGATAAAAGAGACTTTAGAGTCATGCTATTGTAGGCACACAATTGGAAAGTGCGTGGTTTCAATTAGCTTCTCGCATCATACATGTGTGGTCTCTCTTTGATAATATGGTCGAAAGCCAACCTACTTAGCTACAAAACAATATGGACGATGTACAAGCTGAGAATTAAAAGTTGGTATATGAAAATCAAGGCACAATGCTTAAAGACTTTGGATCTTTGACGTGGACTCTCACTTGGGATTAGCCAAGGTGGGTTTAAAGGCAGCTATGCCTTTGCCAACTTGGGTGGTCTCCCACTACTAACACCAACTTTACTCTTTACTGTCTCATACACGTTGAGGAGCTTATCATGTATGTTGCATTGCTTATCACACTTTTTGTCTCTCTCCTATCTTGATTGTGTGTGTGCACGCACTCGCCAACAAGTGATATTAGAGCTGAAGGTTCTCATATGCAAAGAATTGAAGCTTGAAGTATGGTGCCTCCAAGTCTTTGTGAGAACATCCTTAAAGCTGTAAGTGTTTCTCCCAAAAAGCTTGTTTGATTTTGGCATCGACAATACCTATTTATATGCAAGCTGAACTGGGATGAGGATCTATACCTTAAACCCTCGATCAAAATAAACCAATGGTACAAATTATTCTGCAAACTTTTGTGGTTTGTGCAATCTTGTTTGTTTGATAGCATCCACAAGTGAATAGCCAAGAAGCATAACCTGACTGGGCACTCATGCCTACTAGAGTAAGCCAGCTCAAACTCATAGACCTAAGCTACACAAGCTCTTGTGTATTGGGTATGAATGCGGCGTCCGTGGGAAGAGAGGATTCATATGCCTCCCTTGCTCCCCCTCTTTGGATCTGCAGGAGTCCCCTCTCTCCCTTAAGCTCTCGATTTCCCTCCTTTCTAATTCTAGGCCCCTTCTCCATAGGGCTTGGCCCCTTTCGAATTGTCCTCCCCTTTGGAGATCGTCCCCCAACCATGGCATGCTTGATCCTTTTAGCGAGCTTCTTGGCCAACTTACCTAACCCTTATGATAGTGAATGCCATTGTTCACACACACACACACACATGAAATGTTATATCATCTTAGAAAAGCCAAAATGACATGTGAGACCAAATGTAGCACCCATATCGGATGTGATACAATCATTTGAGATAAAGCATAAAAGGAAACATCTTAGATCCTAAAAAGTCCCAGTAGAAAAGGTATTAAAGCTAACAAGCAAGTAGGATACAATCTCATGTTACAAATTGTAGAATGGGGGTTTCGCAATGAGGACTACATGCTAATGTGCGTGTGTTTACTATAAAAAAAGGTAGTGTGTGTGTGTGTGTGTGTGTGTGTGTGTGTGTGTGTGTGTGTGAGAGAGAGAGAGAGAGAGAGAGAGAGAGAGAGAGAGAGAGAGAGAGTTTTTAACATCTTTGAAAGCCAAACTTGACCTATGAGACAAATCCATGTACATATGTGATATATCCTCTCTTATCCCAAAAAAGGAAAAGGTGACCTTAAAAGTAAAAGCTGTAGCTAAAGCTAACTAATAAACTATCGATCTAGGGTGTGGAATGACTAGTGACCATGATGCTGGAGGGAGAGAGGGGAGCTCTACTGCTAGGGGCTCATAATGCAAGACTATATGCTAAGGGTACACAACTACGATATGCACTCCATTCTGTGTGTGTGTGTGTGTGTGTGTGTGTGTGTGTGTGTGTGAGAGAGAGAGAGAGAGAAGAAGAAGAAGAGAGTTTTAACGTCGTAGGAAACTATCCACAGAGAGAGAGAGAGAGAGAGAGAGAGAGAGAGAGAGAGAGAATGTCCATGTATTGCAAGCAAAAACTTAATGCACATGTTAAGAGTGCCAATAATAAACCTACTAAAGTGCTTATCAAGATATGTAGTTGGACACATTTAGGTAGCGTTCAGACTGCCGAGCAGATGCCTTCGGGCAGCTTGCACATGATGCAACAAGATTTTCCTCTATTTTACATGAGAGCCTACTCAACATTCGTAATACCAACAAGATTGAGAAACCAAGCTCTGCGAAAAGTGCTACAAGGAAAAACAGCCCTTCATGTCTTTAACTAGCTTTTGAGCATAATAGTCGGCATATTCACATGTCCTCCTCAGAGCTCATTCTCATTCTGAGGAATGTCCACCAGCCCCAACAAAAATCAGACCATATTCTTTACTTAGTTGCAAAGCCCGAGCTAGGTCTTCCTTTGTCGACTCAGGAGGTGGCTCCGATTGATTTATCACAGGTTTACCTACATCAAGGAACCACTTCTCGAATCCTGCAGGTGCATATGTGAGAACCATGTGTGCAGGTTTGTTCGACTTATTTTCAAAGGCATGCGGGACAAAACGGGGTAAGTGAATAAAGGACCCCTTGGTAGCTGTAAACTCCTGATTACCAACTTTCCATACCAACTCCCCTTCAAGCATGTACCATGTCTCCTCCTCTTGTGTGTGGATGTGAAGGGGCGGTCCAATCCCTGGAGGAACTATGTCCTCAAATAAGGAGTAGGACCCTCCCGTTTCATTGCCAAGTGCTTTCAACGTAACCAGCACTCCTAATACCCACACATTGATTCCTTCTCCTGTACATCATAGGCAGGCAACCCCTCTCTCTCTCTCTCTCTCTCTCTCTCTCTCTCTCTCTCAGAAAGAGACTGATTTCTATTACTTGAAAAATCCCTCAAAACGCCCAAATGGTGTTGATTCTGAGAGCAAGTACATCACTGATTACAAAGCAAGCCTAAAGGTAACAATCTGGAAACTGTAAAAACTGGATACAACTAGCCACATGGAAAACTGTAAAAACTCGAAGCTAGGGTGAAAACCCTCTCCTAAAGAGAGTAAAAAGTGCCATTGCAAGCTAAATCTCTCTCTCTCTCTCTCACACACACACACTCACACACACACACACACAAAGAAAGAGGCTGATTTCTATTACTTGAAATACCCTCACAATGCCCAAATGGTTTAGATTCCGAGGGCAAATACGTGAATGTTTACAAAAAGCAGGCCCGAAGGCAACAAATTGGAAACTATAAAAACTGGATACAACTAGCCACATGGGCAAAATGTAGGAACTCAGAGCAAGGGGAAAAACCTCTCCTAAAGAGAGTAAAAATACCCAGGCAAGCTAAATGGAGAAAGGATGACAGCAACCTCTGAAAGATAGGCACTTCCACCTAAAGCACACTCTGCTACAATATATAAAAACCCTGAACCACCAAAAGCCACTAGTGGTGAAAATGACAAAAGAGAATCTGCAATTGCAAGAGCTCAACGTTAAGCATACGCTCCCCAACTCCTATCATTTGACAACAAAAGGCAATGGACAAACTGAAGGGATAGAGCAGTCGATGAAGAACATGATGGAGAAGAAACAACTCACAAACTAAGAGGCTACAAGAGGATGCCACAAGGTGAGTAGCAAAGCACTACTCTGGAGCAAGCAGGAAGGAGGCATTCCACTTGCTGAAGGTGGCCAGATTGACAAGTGGGAAACCTCAAAGCGCGGAAAACCCACAGAAAGTATTACAAACTGAAACTCAGAAACAGTCAAAGTAGAGCTGGTAATGGCTAATAGGGAGCTCATCCAAGTCCCCAAAAACACACACACACACACGTTGTATACCCTAGATTGAGTCCTAGCATCACCTTATCAGTTAGCTAATGTTTTCCTTTTCAGTTCAGCTTTTCCTTTCTTTGGGTGACAGAGGATATGCCACAAATGTAAATTGTCATTGGTCGAGTTCGATCTTTTGAAGACGTTAATAAGGTCTTTCTCTCTCTCTCAATAAAAAAGTGGGCTGGTACTCTTTGTATTACGAAAGGCCAAGATTGGCATTCCAAAAAACAGTTGTAGTCCAATATCAAAATACAACCTTCCCACAAGATCTTTAGGGAAACAAAGCTGAGGAGAAAAACCCAAGAAACAGAACAAGAGTGAAAGATACGTATAAAATACTATACTATGATTTTTACAGAACTCTCAGTTCCACTGATAGGACGCCTTGAGGGAGACTTTGAATCAGTTTGCGTGGCCACAAAAGCTCTCATTAAATAAGATATATCCCATGGCAAACCATTGGAGTTGGCTTCACATGATTGTCTTGTGTACAAACTTGTTGCTACTTGGCATTCCCCGTTGGGATGGATGTTTCCCCTAAGCATCATTACAACTCCATTCTACAGTTCATTCAACGCAAGCTGTGCCATTGGTCATCTTCATGTTTTTCATTGAGGCAGGTCGTAAGCTGGTGGCAAACCAAGTACTCTTGGCTACAGATTGGTTGACTGTGTCTTGTTGGATAGTACCCTCAAGTGTTTTTGCTTCCGTCGACAGCTACAAGAACGGCTCATAGTGGTAGCAGTTGGATATGTTAGAGTTATGGCATCTCTCTAAGTCGGTCCTAGTATCTCCCAGGGACAGGTAGTAGGGAGTGAGGGCTGTTTGTGGTTGTGCCCAGCCGAAGTGAGGTAGTTTTGTCATGTAGGGATTTTTCAGCCATATTTAGCTCGAGGTTTTGGCTCACTTCATGGCCATAAAGGTTCCTACAGGCTGGGAGTATTTTATCCCAGCCTTGGCATCATTTTCCCCCGAGCCCTATGGGCCTACATTGTCTTCTCTCCCTATCTCCTCATATTAGCCCCTATGTAAGTAAGTTGTGGGCTGGGGGAGTGGGTCGGGCAATTTGGCTCTTTTCCTATATAGGGAGGAGGGGGGTCCCATAGTCGCAAGGGACGCGTCCCGAGGAGTGGGGACGGGGGACGGGGCTCAAATGGGATTTTAGTGTAAAAAGGAGGGCGGGACGGCAAGTGGGGACGGGAAGCCCAAAAATGGGCGTCCCCTGTGACTATGGGGGGTCCTCTCTTTGACTACAGATTTGTAGAGCCCTCTGTGGGGCGCCCTCATTGGGCAGCCCATTAAGCACGCAGGCAGCCAGGAGTTCCCTTCCCTGACGTTTTTGATCTCTCTGGCGTTTTTCCCATATCTGTCCTAGTTTCCTCCTCAGGGAAGCCTCACACAAGCTTTATGATCATGCAATGGTAGAGTTTCTCATCCGAGATCCAGATCCAAATCAAATCTTGCCTTGATGTGATCGGAGTGCCTAGCTGATCAGGTGTGAGGAATAAGCACTCTGCAGTATCAAGAGAGATGAAGTTGTCTGTAGATTCGAGATCTGAAACCAGCCCATAGGACGGTAAGACTTTAGCTTTCACCTGATCTTTACATTGTTTTACTTTACTTGAACTTTACGAGACAAAGGAACTTAACGAATGAGTCTGTGATTGGAATTCAACACTTCAAAACAAAACACCGCTTGGCAGCTAGAGTGCTCCCAAGCAGACAACGACACCTTGTTGGCCCCAAAGACTGGCGCCCTTTCGGTATTTCTTTATTCTTATTGCACTTGAGAAAAAACTGTAAACTTTTACACGCTGTCCCACTTTTATCGGGCTAAAATTCCCTACTCTAACCCGATTTCGGTAGCATAACCACAGTAGAAGTCTCCACGGTCCACGGACAAAATCCCAAGTAACCAGTGACTTTCTACGCACTTTAGAGCAATTTACAAAACCTCGCGAGAAATTACAGCACGCTGAAATCTGTGTTTTTGGCCTCCAATTTGCACTAAAACACTTGTTCGGTGATTCCTTAGCTTCCCCGAAGCTCCTAGGACCTGTAGGCATCAAAACTGGCCAAAACCCTAAACCTACAAAAAAGTACAGAGAGCTGTAATTCTCTGTTTTGCGCTCCGATTCGTGTGCTGATCACTCTTGTGGGTAGCTCTTGAGCTCTCGCACTTGTAGGGTCACTTGTCCCTTGAGTTAGACAAGATTCCTCGTCGGAAATCTCTCTAAATTCCTGTACAAGCACCCAAGGCTTTCCAGAGGCTCCCCTAGCATTACCTTGCAGTTTAGCTGTGAAAAGCTAAACCTACAAAAAAAAATTATGTTTCGCATCATTTTGAGCGGAGCAAATACGTCTACGTGTGTCTCAGAGGCTCCCACACACAATGCGATAGTTCCCCCGTAAATCGGACGAGTTTTCACGCGAGGAAACTCTCCGTTTTCGCATTCCTTCGCGATGGAACTATGCATATTTGAAGGGGATTAGCAATTAGCTAATCCGGTTCTTGTACATAAGGCTCTTGCCTTGGCAAACGCGCATAGAAGTCCGCTCCTTTTGGTTTAATTCCTAGTACCCACCAACTTATAAAGCCTTGCCGAGGGACCTAAATGACTTTAACTGAGCCTAGCCACTTCTTTACTAGTTAGATTCCAGTGCCGATCGGCCCAACCATCTCGTGGCTGCCTGGCCTTGAAACCTGCGAGTGAAACTCTCGGCCAACGGCCGTCTCACACTCGCCATGCAATGTTCGGGCATTTTTTATTTCAACAAAAGGGTCCCAAAAATTAAATAAAAATCAAGGAAAAGAAACCAGCAAATATGTATAGTGGTTGTCGCAATCTCGTGACATACCCCCCTCTTAAAATCGCAAACGTCCTCAATTGCATGCCATATATACATGCCATTGATGATTTAGTGTGGTAAGCACTCTTTCATCATCGCATGTATCTGCAAGAAAGACTGTCAAACATGTGTACAAATGACTTAATGAGACCTATGGAACCATGAAACCGGTCCGTAGGGCAGTAGACTTAAGCTTTCACCCAATCATTATTTTAACTTTACGACACAAAGGAACTTCATGAATAAACCTGTGAGACTGGAATTCAACACTTCAAGACCAAAACCACGGGTTGGCAGCTAGAGCGCTCCTAAGCAGACAACGACACCCTGTCTATTTAAACCAACATTTGGACTCGGAAAGGTGGCTAGCTGAACTGCTACAGCTTGTGGAATTGGCCTCCTAGCCACCTCTTTGTGGATAGAAAAAAGTTGCCTTGGAACCCCAACTGACTCCGCAACATGCAAGTGCTCCCTGCCCTGCTTGGACGCATAAGGGACCTGGGCTTGAGCCTCAGTGGGCTCTCCTGCATGAGAAAGTCGCCTTGTCTGCTGTGACACTGGTGGCGCGTGCAGAAATTCCATAAACCTATGATTCTGCACCAACCGAGAAAATATATTCACAGCAGCAAGCAACTGTGTCCTGAACGCATCCTCGTCTAGTTGCCCAGTCATAAACCCTTGAACTTGTGGAGCATTCACATCAACAAAAGGCACAAATAGTGGTGGCTCTGAAATCTCGCCAACCTCGAACACTGGAGGTACAACCTGTTTGTACTGCAGAGAGGAACCCTCTTCCCTAGCGTCATTTGTCCTGTCAGTCATAGTGTAATTCCAAGTTCCTGTGTTTTGTGTCTTCGTCGAAACCAACCAAGGCTCACTACTCGAGGAAAAAGTGATTCTTTCCCGGCAACGAAACCATGAAACCGGCCCCTACGACGGTAGACTTTAGCTTTCACCCGATCTTTACATTGTTTTACTTGAACTTTACGACACTAAGGAACTTAACGAATAAGCCTACGATTGGAATTCAACACTTCTAAACAAAACACGGCTTGGCAGCTAGAGCGCTTCCAAGCAAACAAAGACACCCTATTGGCCCTAAAGACCGGCACACCTTTCGGTATTTCTTTATTCTTATTGCACTTGAGAAAAAAATGTAAACTTCTACAAGCTGTCCCACTTTTATCGGGCTAAAATTCCCCTACTCCAACCCGATTTCGGCAGCATAACCAGAGTAGAAGTCTCCACGGACAAAATCCCAAGTAAATAGTGACTTTCCACGTACTTTAGAACACTTTACAAAACCTGGCGAGAAATTACAACACCCTAAAATCTGTGTTTTTGGCCTCCAATTTACACCAAAATACCTGTTTGGTGATTCCCTAGCTTCCTCGAAGCTCCTGGGATCCGTAGGCATCAAAACTGGCGAAAACCCTAAACCTGCAAAAAAGTACAGCAAGCTGTAATTCTCTGTTTTGCACTCCGATTTCACATGCCGATCACTCCTGTGGGTAGCCCTCAAGCTCTCATACTTGTAGGGTCACTTGCCCCTTGAATTATGCGAGATTCCTTGCGGGAAATCTCTCTAAATTGTCATGTACAAGCACCCAAGGCTTTTCTGAGGGCCCCTAGCATTACCTTGCAGTTTAGGTGCAAAACCCTAAACCTACAAAAAAACACAGCAGGTTGTAATTTTCTGTTTCGCGTCATTTTGAGCGGAGCAAACACGTCTATGCGTGTCGCAGAGGCTCCCGCACACAATGGGATAGTTCCCTTGTAAAGCGGACGAGTTTTCACGAGAGAAAACTCTCCATTTTCGCATTCTCGCGATGGAACTGTGCATACTTCAAGGGGATTAACAATTAGCTAGTCCGGTTCTTGTACACAAGGCTCTTGCCTTGGTAAACACGCATAAAACCCCCAGAATTGTACATGGTCATCTGAGAAGCCCAACTAGTGGAGCATTACCATATGTGCAAAGGGGAGAGAGAGAAGCACGAGAGCAAATCGTCGCGCTACATAGAGCAAGGGAGAAGGCAAGCTTTCCATTAAAGCTGTGATCACCTGCACCCACTACTCACACACACTGTGTAGCATACTTATGAAGTCCAAAAATCAGCCCCCACTCAAAAATGGGCACCCCCTCTTGGATGAGGCTTTTGGAAAGTGTGTGTTGGCATGCATGCAGCTCCCCTATTGCTAAGTGTCCATTTTGCTTCTTTTGGTTTAATTCCTAGTACCCACAACTTATAAAGTCGTGTCGAGGGGCCTAAATAACTTTAACTGAGCCTAGACACTTCTTTACTAGTTGGATTCCAATGCCGATTGGCCCAACAATCTCGTGGCTGCCAGGCCTTCACTCGTGCAGGTGGAGCTCTCGGCCAACGGCCGTTTCACACTGGCCATGCAATGTCCGGGCATTTGTGATTTCAAGAAGAGGGTCCCAAAAATTAAATAAAAATCAAGGGAAAGAAACCAGCAAATATATATAGTGGTTGTCACAATCTCGTGACAAGATCATAGAGGATAAATACTCACTGGTTGTTTAAAGATCCCCAACCCTTTGGAAGCTGACGCTTCTCTTTCTCCGTTTTTGTATCCCTTGAACATCAAAAATAGAGTTAGAGCTTGGCAAAGCGGGTTCCTTCTTCGATCAATCCTTCTTTGTAGATGCTTTCTCTTGTTGCTACTTCCAAATTGGACAGTCACGCTTCATATGTTCTTTGTCTTCACATCACAAAGTTGAGACAACTTCCTTCTTCTTGTACTTGTGCAGGTGAGGAGAGTATTGCCATGGATTTTATTATGGATCTCCCAAAGACTCGGACTGGAAATGAGACATATGTAAGAACACATGTCAAAGATAATTCACCTTTTTTGACAAGTAGCAAGACAGTTGAGACATGAGACATGTAAAGACGTGTTAAAGATAACTCACCTTTTTTGACGAGTGGCAAGACGCTTGTTTTAATGCTACCACATAACCTCCTTATTCAATTCATCTATAAAAACAGCCCCTTTTTCCTCATTTTGATCATCACTGAAATTAGTCTCTAATCTCAGCCCAAGAAGCCTCTACACTACCATCATCATCACTCTCTACATCTGCCTCTTCAAAAATCCATCCCTCTTTTTTTTACAACAGAAAACCTACAAATCAAAGAATCCAGCCTCTCTCTCTCTCTCTCTCTCTCTCTCTCTCTCTCTCTCTCTCTCTCTCTCTCTCTCTCTATGGATGCGACAACGAAGATGGACTACTACTATATGGCAACAATGGAATGATTTTGTACAAATTGGAAGGCTCTACTTATGTTTGTAGTTTCTTCTTGTCCATGTGTACTCTTGTACATCTTCCATGATCTGCAAGTTTGAGTATACCTAAACTCACTCTCACTGTCACGTGCACATCTATCCCTATGTGCATGGGGACAAGTTGTTCCTATTTCTAAGGTTTAAGAGCCTAGGAAGTGTTATGGCAACCTTGTGAGCCTGTACGCAGGCCATGCATGTCCAGGCACTTAGAGTAGCTGCATACCCCCTGATTGCACAACCCATAGTATTAGCATCATGATCCAATACCAAGCATGAGCATTTTCCACCACATGACACAGTTTGCAGTTGCATGTGAAACACCCCTTACAAATTCATTTGATAATAAGTGACTTTATTAATCATCCAGAATCGTGGGGACTGAAATGGAGCCTGCTCGACCCACTTGCATGCAGCTATATAAGCAAGGCCAGGGCGCTCAGTACAAGCAAAAGAGGCAAGAGGCACAAGGAGGGCATGCACCAACAGATGGGCAGCATCCTCAGGCATTCTCTAGCGTTTTCTCCAAGATCAGCCCTTAGGCTCGCCGTACCGCACCACCAGGCAGTAGAACCTCGCCGTAGACTTTCCCGTCACAGCAGATGAGATAGCGTTTTCTGTTTTCAGCCTTAAGCAGTCAGCGTTTTTGCAGTCCTCACCCTTGCGGCCTTGGTGGTAGTAGATCAGCCCTTGCCTCGCAACAGTAGTAGATCCACAGCATCAGATCTTAGCATTTTCAGATTTCAGCCATTGTTGTCATCGACATCATCGTCGTCATCAAGTACCACAGCCTCTAGAAGCATTGTACCAGACTTTGTGCAATCTAAAGCAAATACCCCTCTAGCAATAGAGAGGGGGGCCCTTGGAGCCGGGTTTGGAACCCCATCTGGTGTAGTCTCTTCTCTCCCTCTCTCTCTAGCACTCTCACTCATAGTTTGCATTCCACTCTCGTTGTTTTTGTCACGTGCACATCTAACCCTATACTCTTACTCATAGTTTGCATTCCACTCTCGTTGTTTTTGTCACGTGCACATCTAACCCTATGTGCATGTGGACAAGCTATCTCAAGTCTAGTCAGGTCAGCCTAGGAAGTGTTCTGGCACCTTTGTGAGCATGTGAGCAAGCCGTGCATGTCCAGGCACTTAGAGTAGTTGCATATCCTCTGATTGCACACCCAGTACCACCCAGCATATGCATTGTCCAAGCAGAAGGACCAAATCCCGGCCAGTTTTGGGACAGAGCATTTTACAGGCAATTTGGTATTTTATTAAGTAATTTTACCAACCCAGGGTCGTGGGTTGTAGGGGAGCTTACTCGACCCATGTTTCAGTAGCTATATAAGCAGACAAGGGACACCCATTTTTAGCAGAGGAAGTAGTAGAAGAAGCTCAGGCGACTTGCAATGCGACTTCTCAGCAAGACCGGCAAAAGACTCTAGCGTTTTCAGCCAACAAAAGCAGCCAACGCTTTTGGATTCCATTCATCAACGTTTTCTGCACAACAGAACCTCCCTAACGTTTTCTCCAACAGCACATCAGCTTGGCGTTTCTAGTTACAGACTAGCGTTTTGCAGATTCCCGACGCCAGATCAGCCAAGACCATTAGCGTTTTCAGTTTTCAGCACTTAGCCGTTGCAGATTCAGCCCCTAGCCTCACAGATCTCACCTACCCGCAGCAGATGCTCGCCGTACCGTCGAGTCAACCAGCATTTACAGTTTCAGCCCGCTGTTTTCAGATTTCAGCATCTGCGTTTTCAGTGCATCATTGTCGAGACGTCGTCAAGGCCATCCTCGCCGACACAGTGTCAGTATTCAGCAGAAAGTCAGCGTTTTGCAGATTTCAGCATTTCAGCCCTAGCGTTTTTCAGTTTTCAACTCGTCCTCGTCGTCATCAAATGATGATGACGACGAGGACGAGTTGATCCATAGTTTTCTTTTCAAAGTCTTTTAGGTTCTAAAACTCTTTCACATAAAGTATGTAATGATAAAATTCTCGTCAACATCGTCGGAAAGTCCATTGCATTTAGACCATTGTTCCAGATTTGTGCAATCTATAGCATAGACCTCTCTTGCCATCGAGAGGGGGGCCCTTGGAGGAGGGTTTGAGAACCGCCTGGTGTCGTATTCTTCTCTCTCTCTTTCTCTAAGTCTCAACACTTTCATTCACAGTAGCATTCACTTTGTTTGTGATCATTGCACTCTCTCTCTAAAGGACGGAAGGCTCTCCCTTCCGTAAGTAAAAGGAACCCTTGAGCACAGTTCGGAGCACCCATCTTGAGCAATATCAACATTCACTTCCGTTGCACCTTACATTGGTATCAGAGCTTTGGCAGTGTTCTGTATCACTCAAGGAAAGAACCACAAGAAATTTTTTGCTTGTTGCGGTCGCACGTAACCCAAGTCGACTTGGGTGTATCAATTCCTAATCGTGTTTTTGAAAAGTGACAGGTAACCCAAGAAAGAAGGGCTTTCCGACCTCCCCTTGTTCCTCTTTTCACTCATTGAGAGCGGACCGTGCACTTAGCGGCCGGCCAATCGATGTGAGGTGGGAAAAAGTAACTTTGGTGTGAGCGCAAGGCCGCCAAGGGGTGCGCCCGCAGGGAAGAGTCGAGCTCGGGTAAGAGAAAAGCCTTATCAAACACCGATTGCAAGCTTACGAACTCAAGAACCTCAAGAACCCAAGAGCCTCAAGAACCCAAGAACCTCAAGAACCGAAGTTCCTCAAGAACTGAAGTACCCAAGATCTCAATGTATGGTCGTCACCCAAAGTGGAATGGATACTTTGCGTGAAGGTGATGAGAGTGGAGTTGGTGACGAAGAAGTTTCTCCACGAGGAGAATTTTTTCTCGATCCTCCCCCATCCCCATCTACACCACGGGTTGCACCAAATCCTATGGTGGCTTTGGTCAAGTCGATGATGGACATGATGCTAGAACAAGAGGCGCAACGCGCCACCATGGATCGCGACCGCGAAGAAAGAAGGGAAGCTATGGAGCTTGAGCGTGAGCATGCACGCGAAGCTCAACGCATAGCGGCCGAAGAAAGGCGAGCGGCCTTGGAATTAGAGCGTGAGGCGCAAAGAGACCAACGCATGCAAGAGTTGGTCCTATAGGTACTCACCTCAAAATTGGAGCCGGTCAAAGATGTGGGTAGTTCATCAGGTAGCACGAGCAGATTCCAACAATTCAGTCACTGAGAAGTTGACGTTCAGGAAGTATAACGATAAGATGGATGCTAATGTTATTCGTTCTTGGTTGCATCAATTTAATGCTTACTTTGCGACAACTAAGGCCCGTGTCACACTGGGACGCCCGCCCCACCCTTTTTTTGAAGTTGGTCCTTGACGTTGCTGTCACACTGAGCCCCTTAAAAAATGCTGCGCTGAGTTGGCAACGAATTAGAGCAGTGCAAGTGGTTTGACGCCCATCTTTCACGCTGGCAGGCAGGGTTCACAGCCTGCGATATTGCTTCCCGCTTGCACTTTTCGCAGATGGCCGCTGCTAAGTGAACTTGGCCGAGGGTGCGAGGCCGTCCCTCTGACAAGCTCTGCAGGCCAACTTTTCCTTTTTCATCTACGAATGGTTGGTCGCCACCTCGGATTCGCCAACCTTTGCCTGCCCCAGTGTGACACGCGCCTAAGAAAACAGGGAATAGTAAAGTTTTGACGTCAGCCATGTATCTTGCCGGTGATGCCATTAATTGGTGTCACGCATGGCAAGAGGCACAGTTGGCCGCGCACCTAGAGAAAGCCGAGGAAGGCGTGCCCCGTTCTTTTTCTTTTCGGTTTGGACGAGTATATCAAGTTTAATGTCGAAGTACTCGACCCCGTGGATCTCAATAAGGCGGTAGCGATTGCTCTCGCACAGGAGATGAAGCACAACAAAGGAAGGCCTAAGGAGAACAAGTCTTCTCACAGTACCTCTCAGACTCCTCAGAACCCACAGAACGGTAAGAACAGTAAGAATGGTAAGCCCACCTTCCTCTGATCCTTCGGAAAAGAACTCTCAAAGTGAATCTAAGGGTAAAGCTAAAACACCTGCTAAACCTAAGCTAGCCCCTGATAAAAAAGCTACACACGGAATTATATAACGATACATAACGCCAGAAGAACAAGTCATTTATGCTAAGGAAGGTCAATGTTATCAATGTTACGTCAAGGGTCATATAAAGAAAGCATGTCCTAAGAGAGAACCACCTAGAGAACGCAAAGCACCGACAGCTACCACAAGCACTTTAGTGAACCAATCTGAGTCTCCATATGTTTCTGACACACACATTGATGAGTCTCTCTTTAAATGTTATGGTCATGTGAAAGGTCAGCGTTTTGTCGTTTTGTTTGATTCAGGCAATATGCATGATGTGATTGGTGACTCACTTGTAGAGAGAGCCTGCTTGAACGTTAGCCAGACAACTCCTCTCGAGGTGTCGGGCTTCGCTCTCGGTATCGACTCTCTCATTACACGAGAGTGGCTTGATGTGTTATTCATTGTTCAGCAAGGGTCCTTCCATAGAAAATTTGTCGTGTCTTCTCTCTCAGGTTGTGATATGATTTTAGGCATTCGATGGTTTCGTGAGCATAACCCTCTCATTGATTGGACAGACAATATGCTAAAAGTAACTCTCCCATGATCATTCGTGGTGAGGAGGGTCTTCATTCTTTACCTCTCATTTCTAATGTGCAGGCGAAGCTTGAAAAGAAACATGAGAAGGAGACTCTCTAAATCCTTTCTTCTTCAAAGCAAGACACACATTTTTTGCATGATAGAGATGTGATTGTTCGCGAGGATGATGGTTTAGATGATGATTTTTCTAGTGAAGCTAACCTCATTGCAGATACGATCAATCACGAAGGACCGATCTTGGCTCTCAAGTCGAGGTCGAGGTCGAGGTCCAAAGATATCACTCAGGAAGTATTGTGTGTTCGCATGATTAGTCAGCATGCATTCTTCGAGTTTTTCATTCGTGACGGTTTCTTGTATTTTTGTCACCGTCTTTATGTGTTTCCTTTTCACAGGCATGCCGTATTGTACGATGCACATTCACTCATGGATGAGCATGGATGTATGCGGATCACTCTTGAAAAGAAAAAAAGTTTGCATCCAAGGAATTCACATTGTTTCCCGATTGTCCATTTTGTCAATCGCTTTTACATGTTTCTTCCTTGGCATGACACAGTCTCAAAAAGAGCACGAGCAAGATTGTCCATCAAAAATCGGCATTTCCGTTGTGATTTGCCACAATTGATAGGTTTAGGTCAAAAGGTCAAGATTCGATCCCACTTTTTGCGTGTGTTTGGTGAACGGTTTGGCACTCCGTCACTTTGTTCATCTGCATTGCAGGCAGAGTCTTTCAAGAACAATAGTACTTTTCCAGTTACTCTACATAGAATGGGTATGTTTATAGTTTTATGCCGCAATAGATCATTTTGTGTCGCTTTCGGCACAACCCATAGAAGCAAGCATTGCAGACCTTCATGAAGTTCAAGTATCGCACGACCCACGCATCAGAGAGGGTCGGCGAAGAGTTCTTTGCAAGATTCCAAAAGCAGATCCCACCAAAGATCTCGAAAATTTTCTGACAGTTCTGAGGAGGATGCATCCTCTTCTGAGAGTACGGACTTTGATGACCAGATGTTTTATTCTAAGAGGAAGCACTTTTATAGAGCCAATCAATACGACTTCCTCGAGGATAAGAGCAAGAAGACCAAAGAATTCAAGGAGAGTGGACAAGCACTAAAATTTGATACCTTTTCAGGTTTCTGAGAGGCCCTCACTTTTATCCAACGGTTTGACATAGCTTTTTCTGGAGGGCGCTATTCAGAGCACTCCAAGATTAGAAGGGCAACATCCTATTTAAAAGGAAATGCACGGACAGGGTGGTCCACTCTTCTGTTACGAAAAAAAGCACCGACAGAGTGGCTAAAGTTCAAGAGACTTTTTATTTCCTCATGGCTCGCTCAGAAGTACGAACGTGATGTGATTACCGCTAGGAATCATCTTCAAATGACCAAGGGAAATACATTGCATCTTTATTGTGAAAGATTTTGGGATGTTTTTCTTCTTGCCTCATCTTCTAAAAAGATCAGTTTTAAGCAACAAATCGAGCGATTTTGTTGTGGACTTCCCAAAGATATACGAGACTATTGCTTATAATAGAAATCTAAGTCCCCATAGCAACTGACGGGACATGCTAAGCAAGGGTTTGCTATGCATTCAAGTAACTTGACTTATCCAACATAACAACTTTCGACGAATGATGACAGAAGAAGAGGAAAGAAAGATGCACGTCCCCGATTGACAGAGGAACAGAAAGACGAATACCTCAAAAGGGGGGAAGTGTTTTGACTGTGGGGAACAAGGAGATATATTGGCGCGGTGCCCCAAAAAGGCACAAGAATGAGAAAAACCGACAGATTGAAATAGAACTAGGCGAGAAGATACTCGCTCCAGAACAGATACTGAATAAGAAAATTGAAAGAGATACTGATGTACTGACAGTACTTTGCTTTATGACTTTATGACAAACTTTGAAATGGGAATTCCCGAAGATGACTCTAATTCTGTTCAATATGAACCAACTGTGTGATTTGTGAGCTGGAATTCCCGGAAATGAATCTGATTTTTGAGTACTCACTCATGTGATTGTATTTGAGTGCAGACTTGAAAGACGAAATAACTGCAGCATTTTGGTCTTGAGAAATCTATGGACATAGTCTTTTTCAAACGCGTCTGATTGGGCAACCTCACTTCCAAGCGCGTCCGCGTGAGGTTGGAGTGAGATTGCTGATTTCGGACGTTGGCAAGGCCACTTTGACGATGTGGCAATTTTTCCCCCAAAGTCACATTTGCCCATAAATTCGCCTCTGCACGAGTGTTCCAGAGTCTGCCACGCTGCATTTTCTGCACACCCGTGACCCGATTGAGGCCATTTTGGGCTTGAGCCCGTAAGCCCTGCCCACACACTCTCTCCCACGGTTCACCATCTTCACCTACGCTCTCCTTTTACCCGTGGGCTGCTCCCGAGGCCTCCACTTTGTCAAGGTTTGAAGTTTGAACTTTGCACTGTGTAGATGGGCCGAGTCAAGCATCCCGAATGGCAATATGTAGAACAATTGAGGCCTCAAAAGAAAGGGAAATTTACATGTAAATGCAAGTATTGTGGGCATACTTGGGACGAAGGTCCCTCTCGTATTCGTGCACATTTATTGTTCATCTCTGGCCATGGTGTAGGCCCATGTGAGAGTGTGCCAGAGGACATCAAAGAGGTGGTCACAAGATTGCATGTAGATGCAAAGAATGATGGGAAGGACCCAAATGCATATGTAGATGCCTAGGTGGATGTTTGGGAGGTAATGCCTCTCTATCTCAAGGAGGTGCCTCAGGCTCAATGAGTACACATGCATCAGGGAGTGCACATGTAAGTGCCAATAGGACGTCGGCTTCCAAATCAAATGTGGGGTCCTCAAGCAAGAAGAGGAAGGTTGCACAAGGGCCTTTGGCAAGTGCATTTAGCTTGCAAGCACGCAAGCAAGCAGATCAAGCCTTGCGCAAGTTGTTTTATGCAGAGGACATTCCTGAATGGAAAGTGCGGAGCCCTTTCTTTTGGGAAATGGTCAAGGCAATTGGACAAGTTGGCCCATCTTATGTGCCTCCCACATACAATGCTTTGCGCACCATAGACTTAAATGATGAGGTCAAATGCATTGGTCATGAGATCATGGGTGTGCGCGAGAAATGCAAGAAACATGGATGCACAATTTTGATGGATGGTCTGACACTAGATGCAGGACTATCATTAACTTTCTTGCATGCTCTATACATGGTTCTGTGTTTTTGAAATCTATGGACACATCTGGGGAGACAAAGACATCAGAATTTATTTTCAAGCAGCTTAAGGATGTGATTATTGGGATAGGACCCTCCAATGTTATGCAGGTATGCATGGACAATGCAACTAATTGTGTTGGGGCTGGGCAAATGGTGGAAGAGAAATGGAAACACATTTTTTTCACAAGATGTGCATGCCATTGCTTGGACCTCTTGTTTGAGGATATTGGGAAGCTCCCTTGGATTGCAAAAATTCTTGAAGATGCAACAAAGGTTGTCACATTTGTCACAAGGAAGTCCACTGTCTTGGCATTATTTCGAATGCTTAGCAAGAAGGAATTGTTGAAGCCGTTGGCCACTCGATTTGCCTACTACTTCATCATGTTGGCTAGTCTTGTGGATAAGAGATGTATGCAAGGTGTGCGTAGGCTTATGATTGATGCAAAATTTGTGAAAATGAAGGCATCCAGGACTGCAAAGGCCACAGTGGTCTCGGACATTGTGTTTAATGCATCCTTTTGGCAAGAGGCCAAGTTGATTTTGAAGATTTGTGCTCCCATCTTGAAGATACTTCGTTTGGTTGATAGGGAAGAAGCCACCATGGGGCTTGTGTATGAGCTTACGAATCGCATGGTTGAGCAAATTCAAAACATGCAAGGTATTGATGTGGCAAGGATGCAAGAGATCAAGGACCTATGCGTTGATAGATGGAATATGATGCACACACCATTGCATGCTGTGGGATACTTGTTGCATCCTGTATGGCGAGGAAGAGGGCAATTTAATGATAGTGAGGTTCATGACGGGTTGATGACATTTTTGGACAGGTATACCAAGGGTGATTTGACCATGCAAGGTACCCTCATTGATGAGTTGGACACTTTCCTCACTGAAAGAAAGTGATTTGCTCATCCTATTGTTGCAAAGGATCCAAAGAGAATGCAAGAGGGTGTAAAATGGTGGGAGACTTTTGGGGCTTGCACGCCCACATTGCAGACTCTTACACTTAAGGTGCTTCCTCAAGGGACGTGCCTCTCCATGTGAGAGAAATTGGAGCACCTTCTCTCTCATGCACACCAAGAGAAAAAATAGGCTACTTCCTGCTCATACCGAGAAGCTTGTCTACATACACACCAACTTGAGGCTTGCTTGAGTTGCAGGTGATTCAGGAGGCTATTGCACAGAGCACTGATGATGTTATGGAGCCTCTTCCGATTAGCATGCCGAGTGATATTTGGACTTCATGCTTCGTTGCTGAGGATGAGGCTTGGGATGAGGATGAGGATCATAGAAAGATCTTTTCCATGCAAAAAAATAAAAATAAAAAAATTGTGATGAGGCATTTTGCAGGCTTCAATTAAGTACCTCGTAATTGTAAGGATCCCTTCTCTCGTCTCCGTCCATTCTTTGAAGCTTGCGTTATAGGGGGTAGATACTCCTCTACAACATTAGGGGCATAGAGAAAATAATGACAAAGCACCATGTAGTCATAAAGATGTTTACCCTTGTATGGGTCCATTCCTACAAGTGTGCTATGATCTACTATGTGTACATGTTAGGATAGTGGTTTTTTAAGCAAGACAACACCCACGTAGACACAAAGGACGTGAGACACCAGTTGCAAAGGGACAGATTGTATTGTTGCCCAAAGCATCTGAGGTGAGCTTTTCTTTTACTTTATCTTTCTTGCCAGAGTCCGAATGCTGCAAGCTTTCTAGTGCACAAGGAAAAAATAAATCAATGAGTCTATTCTTTGTTGTTTTTAAAATATACCAATAGTAGGTCAGTAACTACAAGCAATATTGATCCTCCTGAGCTCGCTGCTGCTGCACGCTCCCCCCCCCCCCTGCTGTTGCGCCATCTCTGCCCCTCACCCCCCCTCCCTCTCGCCCTCGCGCTGCCTCCAGCTCCCGCGCTGCCCCCTCGCCCTCGTGCTGCCTCCAGCCCCCGCGCCCTCGCGCTGCCCCCACTGCCCTCGCGCTGCCTCCCCAGCCCAGCCCTGCACGCCACCATTCCCCTCTGCTGCCCGCTGCCCTAGCTGCCCCCCAAGCCCACCCGCTGCCCCCCATTCCCTGGCCTTTTCTCCCCCCCCCCCCCCCCCCCCCCCCCGGTCCTCTTCGCTCCCGAAGGTCTTCTGCACGTGGCTCCGCAGCACTTCTTCTTCGGACAAGTGCTTGGCGTACTCGTTTGCAGATTTTCTTCACCGCCCGCTTCTTTGACTCAGCAGTAGACACAGATGGAGGCTCCAGCTCCGCCACAGAGGGACTCGCCTGAAGCCCCCTCGCCCGACCCCGTTGAGCCCACCATTCGACTTGCTCTTTCGCCGACAGAGCAAGCGAGCCTTGCCGCAGAGGTAGAACACTTGCAGGCGACTTCTGTCATCTGCAAGGTTCTCGACACCCGTCCTAGCAGAGGAGAGCTGCGAGACCTTCTCCAGGCCCGCCTTCTCGCAGAGGTGGGCAAGATCTTGGATGTCCAGATTCTCGGACGGGGGTACTACCAGATTGAGTTCGAGACTTCCGAGATGGCCTCCAAGGTCATAGCTATGACTCCACTGGCCATCCGAGCATCACGCGCCCACTTTCGACAGTGGCAACATGGTTTTGACCCGACTTCGGATGTGCTAGTAGAGGAGGCAGACATCCCCATCTCAGTCTGCTTTCCGGGTTTACGGAGGGAGTACCTACCACTTCTCTCCAGGATTGGCTCCGCCATCGGGACTGTCCTGGAGACACCTCGTACGGCAGCATCAGTAGCTGCCTTGGCAGCTGGCATCCCTTCAGTTCGAGTTTTGGTCAGAGATACCCACACGCTCCCGAAGGTCATCCTTCTGCCTTGGGTGAGTGGGGGTTGGTTTAGACAGAGTGTGGAGTACTCGGGTCTCCCGAACCAGTGCTTCATTTGCAGACAGATGGGCCACCTAGCAAAGGCCTGTCCACGGAGGAGACCACGACCCGCACCTCAGCCTTAGCCCCAGCCTGCCAAGGCTGGGCCGCAGCCACAGCCACAGGCAGCGACACAACGCACAGATTCAGAGCCACCCTCCGAGCCTGGGGCTGCAGCGGAGGAGGGGTGGCAACAGGCCCGTGGCTGTCGACGCCAGGGGCCACAACGACAGCCTGGCACTCAGAGTGGCCCTCAGGTGCCTACGCAGCAGCAGTGGGTTCCCACGGGGAACCGCTTTGGTCCTCTGGAGCAGGAGGAGCGCCCTACGCCAGCCTCCACCTCCGCTTCACCCTCGCCAGCCGCCCCACCCTCCGATTTCCCCCCCTCCTCCTCCTCTTCCCCCCCTCCCCCGCCCTCTGCTCCCGCCCGCTCCCCACCTCGCTCCCCTGTCTCTGTCGCCCCACCCCGCTTCTCTTCTCCTCCGCCCCCCCCCCCCCCCAGCTCCTTCTCGCCCTCCTCCCCCCTCCCCCTCCTCCACCTCTCTTCTCCCCCTCCTCCAGCTCCACGCTCTGTTCCTCGCCGCTAGGGGGACAGAGGCCTTGAGACTCAGCAGTTGGTTTCTCCTTCCCCCTCTGTGGCAGGACCGAGACAGAGTGGTCCCTCGACTCAGTGGTGGGATGGCTGCATACACAGGTTCTCGAGTTCTCTCACCACATGGGAGAACTTGGCGTTACAGATTTGCTGCAAACTTTGTGGCCACTGGCCAAGTTTGCGGTGACACCCCCAGACTCAGCAGGATGTAGGCACATTGTGGTGTACTTTTTTGCTGATACGCAGTGTTTGCCTTGCTATGTATACATTCATGAGGACTCCTGGATAGAGGAGGTTGCTTTACGCACAGCTCGCTCTGCTTGGGCTTGGACCAGGCACTCACTGCAGTCTCGCCTATCTAGAGGACGCTCGGATGCGGATTACTCCCCATCCAAGCCAGCCTCGAAGATTGCCCGTCGTGCTGCTGCGGCAACATTTGTTCTCTCTCGCTCCCCATGAGGATCGTCTCGTGGAACGTGCAGGGACTAGGTGGGCCCCAGTTTCAGCGACAGCGGGGCTGATTGCGTCAGGAGCTTCAGCGTTGCCTTGTGGGAGGAGAGATTGACCTCCTTATGCTTCAGGAGCACCATTTGTCTGAGAGCCGCATTCGGCGATGTGGTCAGATTTTGCGTGGACGCTATGATACTTTTTGGTCAGCTGCTTTTGGACCTGGAGGCATCCAGGGTGGGGTATGTATGACTATTGCGGACTCATTGCAGCAGGCCATTGTGGGCAGAGGGATTATTGTGCCAGGCAGGGCTCAGTGGATTACTATGCAGGTTTAGGGTGGCCTTGTGGGCTTCCTGAACATCTATGCGCCCAATGTGGCGAGTGCTCGTGCAGAGTTTTGGTCACAGATTGTTGAGTCTTTGCCACAGGTTGACCATTGGTGTGTAGGGGGGGACTTCAACATGTTGGAGGAACCTTCTGACAGGATCGGAGGCAGCCATGCTACTGTGCATGGAGTCGAGTTAGCAGCTTGGGAGAGGTTATGTATGACTTTGAGGATCTCGGATACATGGCAGCAGTCTGGCTTTGTGAGGCCTCCAGACAGTCTTGCCTTCTCTAGATCGGACCGCAGAGTGGGAGGAGTGAATCTATCGCGCATAGATCGCTTCTACACTAGTGACCACTTCAATGACTTGGGGGGATCAGTGAGCATCCTGGCAGGGACATCCTTCTCGGACCATGCACCAGTGATCCTCACAGTGGCAGACAGGCAGAGGAGTGGGAGCACGATGCTTCACATCCCAGACCGGGTCTTGTTGGACTCAGCACTCAGAGAGAGGGTAGAGGCTCTCTGGACAGAGGGCATGGACAGCCAGGCTCCACCTGCAGACAGAGTGGCCTTATTCCTAGCTCAGCTTAGCCACTTTTTTCTCCAGGAGTCTCTGGCTCGTCGGGCTGCAGCGAGAGAGGAGGAGCAGCGTCTCAGACGAGGCATTGCTTCACTACAGAGGATGCAGGAGCAGCTCCCAGACAGTCCATGGTTGGAGGAGCAGTTACAGCAGCCTCGACAGGAGCTTGCTTGCACAGAGGAGAGGCGCCATGAGTTTGCCTTTCACCGACAGGCATCTCAGTGGACTCAGGTGGGTGACAGAGTGACAGGTGTTTTTTTTGAGACAGTGCGACCTCGGCACTCGCATGCCAAGGTCAATCAGTTGAGGAGACCCGATGGGTCAATTGTTTGTGAGCCCGAGGATATGCGTGCAGTTGCTACTGACTTTTACCGTGAGTTACTGTCGGTTGAGCCCCAGTCAGAGAGACAGGATGCATGCAGGGAGCAGGTTTGGGCACAGATGCCTTGTCTTGTGACTGAGGAGATGCGCTAGAGGCTAGAGATACCTCTTCATCTTGAGGAGCTGCACACGGCTCTTAGGGCCCTCCCTCGTGGTAGCTGTCCAGGTGAGGATGGGCTGACTCCCAGCTTTTTCTTGGAGTATTGGGACCTGCTTGGCCCAGATCTTTGTAGTGCCTTTCAGTACATTCTGCACACAGGAGTCATGCCGGATAGCATGAGTGAGGGCCTGATTTACCTCATTCCAAAGGAGGGTGGCTCCTTGGATGAGATTCGACAATGGCGCCCCATCACCATCCTCAACACAGCCTACAAAATTCTTGCCAAGGCTCTGAGTTTGAGGATTCATCCACTTTTGGAGAGCCTTATACATGGGACTCAGACAGGTTTTGTCAAGGAACGCAGTATCCTTGACAACATCTTCACTTTCTGGGAGGCTTCTGCCCTGGCACGACTCCGTGGAGAGGACCTTGTGATTCTTCTTCTCGATTTTGAGAAGGCATACGTCAGAGTTGACTGGGACTTTCTAGAGGGCACGCTACGCAGGATAGGCTTCTCAGATGCTTGGATCAGAGGGGTGTCAGCTTTGTACAGACAGGCTCACAGTCAGGTGCTTTTGGCAGGAGGTAGAGGTGAGCGCTTCATGCTTACACGATCGGTTAGACAGGGTTGTCCTCTTGCCCCCTTTCTCTTTTTGTTCTATGCGGAGGCGATGAGCAGATTTTTGGTGTCACAGCAGGTTGGTCTGAGGGGCTTAGCACTCCCCATACGGGGAGATGAGCTTCTGGACGCTGAGTTTGCCGACGACTCAGCCTTGTACTTAGAGGGCCAGGAGGCCAATTTACACAGATGTGAGCAGGCTTTGGAGACCTTCTGCTGTGCATCGGGCGCACTGATCAACTGGAGAAAGACGGTGGCTTTCTCGGTTGGCAGTGCTCCTATGCCAGATTGGATGCCAGGAGAGGGTTTCAGGTGGATTCCTCCAGGGACTGCAGTTCGGTACTTGGGTTGTCAGGTTGGTTTGGACTTGTCCCCCGAGCAGCAGATTGCTCCTCTTCTCCTGTCCATCAGGAGAAAGCTGTTACATTGGAGCTCAGCAAGACTTTCGCTAGCTGGTAGAGTAGTAGTTGCCAACCAGGTGTTGTTGGCGACTGTGTGGTACATCACCTCTTGCTGGATCTTCTCGAGTTCTTGTATCAGCCAGGTACAGAGGCTGATCAGGAACTTCCTTCGGTCAGGTCGCGACACTCAGATTTCCTGAGCCAAGGTGGCTTGGTCGGTCATCACACTTCCTTGTTCTCACGGAGGGCTTGGGATCATTGATCCAGCACAACAGAGCAGAGCCCTTCTTGGGAAGTTCGTCGTTAGAGGACTTCTTCTAGGCGAGGAGCCCTGGAAGGAGTTCTTGCTGCAGAGGCTTCGTGCCAGGGTGCCTCAGTCAGGAGGCCCTTGGCAACCTTCGACCAGATGGATCTTTACAGAGTTGCGCCGAGTTGGTTTGAGCAGGAGACTGGAGGACCGATTCGCTGTGAGTTTGCTTCGATCTTGGGAGCTCTTACGGCGTGGCCTAGAGCAGAGACAACCGACGTGCACGGAGGAGCGCCTACGGCAGCCCCTCATCTGGAACCCCATGGTTAGCACTCAGAGAGGCCACTTGGTTGGGAGTCGGCCTCATGTTTCTTGGGGTCCCATGGCAGCAGGTCCAGCGCGCTCTCTAGGTGACTGGCTAGCGTTCACAGGTTTGTCAGAGGAGGTGCACGCTGTCCAGCTACAGGGCATGAGAGGGGTGCAGAGCATGTGTCAGGACATCTCAGAGTCAGTTCCAGCTGAGTGGCTCACGCCTCTCGAGCCAGTAGCACCCCGGCGGATGGGAGCCTTCACACAACTGGAGGTTCTCATTTCAATCAGGGCTTGCTCAAAGACTGTCCCAGCCCTGTTCTTTGAGCTTCAGGGTGGGGGACGTTTACAACGAGTTGCAGTAGAGGCCCCGCAGGTAGCAGAGTGTTGTTTCCAGAGGATCCGAGTTGTGGGCATCTGTGGGAGGACTTGCGTCATCAACCCTGACCCAACAGCTCTTGAGACAGGACACTGGAGGCTATGGGCTTGGGAGTGTTGTCCACTGGCACGAGTACAGTGGGATCCTGGTGAGTGGCTATGGAGGGACCCCTTCTCTTCTGCAGACCGCCCAGGAGTCCCCTTTTTTCATTACACTGTTCGGCTTGGACGTCATATACTTGCAGCACAGAGAGAGGCCTGCCCCGCTGCAGCACGTCATTGGCAGGAGGAGGGCCTCACAGTCGAGTTCTTGGCAGCTTTTTGGCAGAGGCTGTGGGACTCCAGACAGCCGAGGCGCGTCACTTTGTTCCAGTGGTTGGTTGCACACAGCATAGTGGTCTCTCGGCCGCATGTGCAGCTTGTGACCAGTTGGTGGAGAGTCAGCGTCACTGTCTTTGGGACTGCCCTTCGGCCCAGCAGGTGTGGCTACGAGTTCTTCGGCTGATGCCTGCCCTCTCCACGGCTCGTCAGTACACTTGGGGGGCAACGGCTTGGTCCACCCTCACGGGCCCGGCACTTCAGTTTGAGCTATCTTCCACCAGTAGGATGATAGTGATGCAGGGGGGGCGACCTACACTCCAGCCTGCTACAGATCTTACTCCACAGGAGTGGTGCAGTGAGAGAGAGGAGTGTTGGGAGCTCATCAGCGGCCTAGCTCTCTGGTTCATCTAGCGGGCCCGCTGTTTCCGCATCTTTGAGGCTCGCCCTGTGCCACCAGCAGAGACTATTCGTGACTTTTGGCTAGAGCTGATCCATACTCTCAGAGGACAGCTTGAGGGACTACAGGGCAGCTCCGACCGCATGCGGGAGCGCCGCAAGGCTTTCCTTCGACTCTGGAGCCTTTCTACACCATAGTCCAGGGGGTGCTCAGATGGCACTACTGTCCACCTGTGTGGCTCTTCCCTCCTCCCATCTCTTGATTTAGCCTCATTGTATATATGCTGTTTTTTCATTGGGAGAGTCTCCCCATCATGCTTGTTGTAGCCCTCTCCTGCAGAGGTGGATGTAGCCCTATGGGCAGTTTTCATCAACTAATAGAAGGATCTTTTTCTCGGAAAAAAAAAAAAAACTACAAGCAATGCTCATTTCCTATAGCGCTTTCATGCACTTCAAATTTCTCATGCATAAGGGCTAGGAGAAGCTATGATTGAAGGATCTAGGGAGCATCTTTTAAAAGAGATCTGGCTGAACCTCTACAAGGGGAGAGGGTCATGATTGAGGCAGGCAGAGCACCGACCAGGTTAGGATTTTGGAAGGAAGAGAAGCTTAGCCAATATGCTCATTCACCAATAATTTGGGTTGACCATTAAAATAGGCTGTCTACAAAAGAAAATGGAAACAGCTCTTGCTATATGATAGGTACATATGGTGACCTTACTAATCTGGTTCCAATCTCTTCCTTGTCCCCTGAGACTTACCTTTTGACTCCTACTCACACAGCCTTTTTAAGGAAAGGTAAAGATAAGCAACTCCAAGGATCTTGAGCTCATGTTGCATGAACCTTGCAATTTTAAACACATATCAAAAGTGGACTGAAAACACAGCAATAGGTCAGTCGAACATACACTAAGCAAATCAATTTGCTATCTGATCTGGCCCGACTCTGACAAAAAAAAAACAGCAATTATCAATGATATAGGTGGTAAACCCCTTTTAAATTAGAAGGCAATTTCTACCCATTCAAAACCTACTCATACACGTTATTATGCAAAACCACAATCAACTAACGTTTAGAAATTACCTGCTTTCAGCATATTTACAGAGGAGGTTATTATGCAAAACCACAATCAACTAACGTTTAGAAATTACCTGCTTTCAGCATATTTACAGAGGATGTTGAGACGGCATGAAACTGGCTAGCATCAATGGAAACCTGATCCATGATAAACTACCCAACACAATGTCTGCCTAGGATTTAATGCAATTAGTTGGATCTCTCTCTCTCTCTCTCTCTCTCTCTCTCTCTCTCTCTCTCTCTCTCTCTCTCATACAAGTCTTGGGCTGATGTATGTCCAAGCCTATATCTTCCCTACCTCCTCCTCGTCCACCTCCAACATCTGGTCCTACCCCTATCCCTGTCCTTGTACCCTCTACACCGCAGCCAGTTACTTCACCCAATCATGCCATGTCAGATTCCGATTCTGATGTGGATGATGGTTCTCCTCCGGTGGAGGCGGTCCCACCTTGAAAGGAGAAGTTAGTACCTAGTTGGCTCTACTCTACGGTTTCTTCCTCTCGAGTCACAAAGTTACCAGACTCGCCAAACCCTGGACAACCTCCACGTTCTGCACGCCTCAAGGAGAGGCAATTTTATGACAGCGCAGAGTTCATGAACTTTGCACTCGTGTCCCAGATTCAGGCTTCACCAGTTGAGCCTTCCTCAATGGAGGAAGCACTCCAGCATGATTGCTGGAAGCGTGCCATGCAGACAGAGCTGGACGCTATCGAGCAGAATAAAATCTGGACTTTGGTTCCCAGGCCCAACAAGCGGAAGGTGATTTCTACGAAATGGATTTTCAAGACAAAGTAGAAGACCAATGGTTCCCTCGACAAACACAAGGCGAGACTTGTTGCTCGGGGTTTCACATAGCGACCAAGCGTGGACTTTGACAAGACCTTTGTGTTTTCTCTCACAGCCAACTTTGGTTGGCCTATCTTCCAAATGGATGTCAAAAGTGCTTTTCTGAATGGAGATTTGGATAAAGAAGTTTATGTGGAGTAACCTCCTAGGTTTCGTATACCAGGCAAGGAGGATTGGGTCTATCGGTTGTGGAAAGCATTGTATGGACTGAAGCAGGCTAGACGACAGTGGTACCTCACACTTGACCAGTTTCTTATGAAGCTGGGGTTACGGCGTACCTCATCAGATTCCAACTTTTATGTTGTTTTTGATGGCTCTTTGGTTGCGATAGTAATTGTCTATGTAGACGATCTCATTTTCACAGGCTCATGGACTAGCGAGATCAAGTCGATCATGAAAGCTATGGAGACACGTTTCGAGATGACTAATCTTGGGCTTCTTCATTATTTTCTTGGATTCGAGATCTTTCAGACACTAGATGGCATCTTCTTTTCTCAACGGAAGTATGCGAAGGCTATCCTGGAGAGATTCCAGATGACAAGCTACAGACCGATTGGCACTCCTCTTCAGCTCGGGGAGAACATATTGCTTCACGATCCTTCCCCACGGATTGACTTGGAGCAGTACACGAATGTTGTTAGCTGCCTCGTATGGGTGACTTTTTCCCGACAAAACATCTGTTACACAGTTTCTATCCTCAGTTTCTTCAACACCCGACCTCCTCAGCGACATTGGCAGTGTGCCCAACGTACTTTTCCGTACATCAGTGGCACTTGGACCATGGTTATTCTATGGTCACTCCAAGGGTTGCAACTTACTTGGTTGGTGCGATTCAGATTGGGCAAGAAATCCAGAAACTCGACGCTCTACTACAAGAGTAGTTTTTACACTCTGCTCAGGGGACATTTCATGGAGCAGTAAGCGGCAACCCACCGTTGCGCTATCTTCCACAGAGGCGGAGTACAGAGCAGCTTGATATGCTGCTTGCGAGGCCATATGGCTACGGAGATTTGTCACTCAAATGGTGACGTGGCTGGACTGTTGGCTGCCTGTGTACACACACCTGCATGGACCCCGAGGAAGCAGACAAGGCAGAAATGCTGACGTGGCTGTTGTACGGTAGTCCCCGCAATTCACGGAAATTCTGCCACGTGGCCAGGCTATACGGACGCCCGCGTTTTGCGACGGAAATCACGGCAGCAAGAAAAGCAGGCTCATTTGCGGCCGTTTCTGCTTTTTGGGCTGACTACGCAATTGGAAGAGAGAGAGAGAGAGAGAGAGAGAGAGAGAGAGAGAGAGAGAGAGAGAGAGAGAGAGCTAAAAGCTCTGCTTTACTTAAGAAAGAAGGCTTGTGAGCGAGAGAAAATAGCCTTGCTTTATTTTTCTGAAGAGCTTTTGATTTTCAACTTTTGGGCTCTACTTTTAGCATCCCTTGTAATCTTTAAATAAGCAAGAAGGCCTCTCACAACTCACAGCATCTGGACGCAGAGTGAGAGTGAGCGCCTGCCTCCACTCTTGTACTTTGAACACAGATTAATAAAAAAAGAAATACAGAAAGGGGCGCCAGTCTTTGGGGCCAATATCTCTAGGCACGCAACTCCGCCGGGCCAGTGTCGAATCAATTGTGAACTGTGAACTGTTTGAAGTGATTATTTGTGGTGTCGTTGTAGATTCTCGACTTGGAGTGTCCAAGTCTGTTACAGTGGTATCAGAGCACGGCCGATTTCTCTTCTACGGAAAATCCGATCCCTTTTTACAGCACCTATGGCTTCAGGCAAAGATCAGTCAACTTCCTCTGCATCCGGCGATGCGGGAAGAGATCACAACGAAGATTCACGCGAGGAGTATGGCCCACCGCGGCCTACTCAGGCGGAGCTCGAAGAGATGAAGCATCAACGACTGATCGGCGACACAACAAAAATGATGCTCAATTTTGCGAAGGACCCAAAGTTTGCAAAATATATGAGCGAGACCTCCCCTCAAACTGGCTCTCAAGAAACCTCCTACGCCCAGGATGTACACAGAGCAAGAATTAGAAGAGGTGGTTGATGCACGAATTGCTCAGCTTTTTGATGCGCCGAACAAAGCCCAAAAGCACGACAAAACGCAGAAGAAAGGCACTGACTTCCCAGGTTATTTGGGTCGTCAGTCTCCATTTGAAAAGGCAAGAAAGCAGAAGAAGCGTGTTCAATTTGAAGGAGTACCCAATTCTTCTTCTTCTTCTTCTTCTTCTTCTTCTTCTTCTTCTTCTGCCAGTTCTTCTAGCTCTTCTGACTCGAGCGAAGAAGACAGAAAAGGCAAAAAGCGAAGCAAAAAGCAAAGCTTCGGGAAGGGCAAGAAAAAGGCAAAGAAGCCTAAATCTCGCCCCGTGGTTGACAGTTGTACAGAGGACTCTTCTTCAGATAGTTCGGACTCTGATGACAACATCTTTTATGCAAAGAAGAAGAATTTTTATAAAGCCAACCAGTATGACTTTCTGGAAGACAAAAGCAAGAAAGTCCGAGAGTTTAAAGAAGGTGGACAGTCAATAAAATTTGACACTTTTTCTCGTTATAGAGATGCTTCGAAGGCTTTGTCTTTTATACAACAGTTTGACATCGCTTTCTCTAGAGGGCGTTACTCAGAGCACTCTAAGATTCGGAGAGTTGCCTATTACTTCAAGGGGAATGCTCGAACTTGGTGGTCCACGCTTCTATTAAACAAGACAGCGCCAGTGAAATGGCTGAAATTCAAAAGGCTTTTTATTTCTTCTTGGCTGACTCGAGAGTATGAACGCGAGATACGAACTGCTTGGAACCATCTTCGGATGACCAAGAAGGATACAGTGGACACTTATTGCGAGAGATTCTGGAGCTCTTTTCTACCCGCCTCTTCATTTAAGAAGATCTCGTTCAAGGAACACATTGAGCGGTTTACCTTGGGTCTACCTACAGAGATCCGAGATCACTGCTTGAAACAAAAGTCAGCTTCCATTCAGAAGTTGATGAGTCATGCGAAACGGGGTTTTGCCATTCACTCTGGCAGTCTGACCTACCCCACAGGTGAGATCATGATGCAAAGAGCCGAACAGACTTCGAAAAATGAAAGTAGAAAGAGAAAGAGCAACCCAGAACAGAAAGACAAGGATGCACGACCCAAGCTTACTCCTCAAGAGAGGGCTCGCTACATAAAGGAGGGGAAGTGCTTTGGATGCGGGGAAACTGGACATATCTCTGTGAAGTGCCCTAAAAAGGCACAGAAAGAACAAAACGACAAGGACAACGAAAGGCCTAAGAGTTTGAGAGCAGCTGAGGACCGTGGAAGAAAAGGCAAGATGAAAACAAGACTGGTTCCAGATTGCATGGGTACTGATCCCAGCACGATGGACGAGTACAGAACTTTGTCGAGCTTGGGGCAAAGTGAAAGACCAAGAAGCCCTGATCTTCTTTGATGGAGGAGCCAAGGGCAACTTCATTTCACCGGAATTGGCGGCGCGGCTCGAGATCACTCCCGATTGGATGGGACCACTTACAGAGGCAGTTCTAGCGGCACCCGGCAGGGACGTAGCCATTACACCTGTCATTGGCAAACTTCGGTTGCATTGTCAGGGGTATTTGGGGCATGAGGACTTTTACATAATGCCTTTGGAAGGTTGTGATATCCTCTTGGGAATTCCCTGGTACCACAAGAACAACGCCGTGGTCGACTATCGGGTGAGGAAAGCGACATTGACCACAGAGAAGGGCAAAACCATTGTAGTCGGTGTAAAACTTAAGGGCGGGTATGTCCCTATTGTATCGGCTTCAGCCATTTCTAAATTAATGAAATCCAGTCTGTTTGTTTACTCGATCTTTTTGAAAGAGTTGAGCAATGCGGATAGGACAAATATGTCTAAACTAGATAGAGAACGCCAAGATTTTCTCCACGCTCATGCCGATTGCTTCTTAGAGGGCCTGCCAGGCGAGTTACCACCCGCTCATCCTGAAGATCATACTATTGATCTGATACGTGGAAGCACACCACCGAACCGGCCACCTTACCGTGTGAGCCGAGCTCAGAACGAAGAGATTATGAACCAAGTGAAAGACCTCTTGGAAAAGGGTCTTGTCCAGCCTAGTACTTCACCGTACTGCTCTCCTGTGTTGTTGGTATTGAAGAAAGACGGATCTCGGAGAATATGCATCGATTATAGAGCTCTCAACAAAATCACCATCAAGAACAGATTTCCGATTCCTAGGATCGATGATATACTCGACAGATTACAGGGATCCTCGTATTTTAGGACGATTGATTTGAAGAGTGAATATCATCAGATCGGAATCTCGCTGGGAGACGTCTACAAGACAGCTTTCCGGACGACTTTTGGGTTATTTGAGTTTTTGGTGATGCCGTTTGGCCTAACCGATGCTCCTGCGACATTTAACCGGATGATGGACAGGATTTTTCGAGAGTACAGACTATTTGTTGACACTTTCTTTGACGATATCATTGTTTTCTCCAAGGATGAGGCAAAACATAGAGATCATCTGCTTCAAGTCTTTCAGGCATTACGAGATCACAAGTTAGTGATTAATGCGAAGAAAAGTAAATTTTTCCTACCAGATTACACTTTTTGGGACACATTGTGTCAGCAGGCAGGAGTGCAGATGGATCCGGCCAAGATAGAGACTATCCGTGATTGGCCCGATTTGAAGAATGTCCATGAAGTTAGAAGCTTCTTGGGATTGTGTTCGTACTACAGTCGGTTCATTCAAAAGTTTGCAGAGGTTGCTTCCGCTTTGCATATCTTGACACAGAAAGGAGTCCCTTTCTCGTGGGGACCCACAGAGGTGATTGCCTTTCAGACATTGAAAGAGAAATTGACTACGGGACCAGTTTTGACTTTGCCGGACTTGCAAAAGTCATTTGAAGTATATTGTGATGCTTGTAGTCATAGTCTGGGTACGGTCTTAATGCAAGAAGGCCATGTCATTGCTTACGAGAGCCGATTGTTCTCAAGGCCGGAATTGACAGCACACATTTATGAGAAAGAGCTTTTGGCGGTTATCCATGCTCTTACTCAGTGGGGGCACTACCTACTCGGAGCGGATTTTACTGTCTTCACAGATCATCAGAGTTTACGCTACTTCTTGTCACAGAAGCAGCTGTTGGAAAAGCAGATACGGTGGGCGAACATCCTGTCACAGTTTCACTTAGGGACAGAAGAATTTGGTGGCAGATGCTTTGTCTCGGAAGCCGTTGGTTCTGGCTATTTCCGCGATACATCATAGGAGCTTCGAGGATATGGTCGATCAGTATGCCACGGATACAGATTTTGTAGACGTTTTCACACGGATACGGAATGGGGAGACAGCAGCGGGATATTCCATTCGGGATGGCTACTTGATGAGGAAAACCACGTAGTGCGTTACACAGCCGTTGAGGGAAAAGGTTATGACTGAATGACACTGTCCGCCTTTTACGGATCACCGCGGCATTGCTACCACCATGAAAGGGGTAGAGAGATACTTCTTTTGGCCGTGACTCAAGACGGATGTGGACGAGTTTGTGCGTAGTTGCTTGGTATGCCAGAAGGTCAAGTTTGATAGGCATAAAGCACAAGGATTGTTACAACCTTTGCCCATACCCACCCGCCCCTGGGAAAGTATTGCAATGGATTTCATTTTTGATCTCCCGAGAACACAGAGTGGTCACGATGGTATCTGGACTGTTATTGACAAATTTAGCAAGCAGGCTCATTTCATTCCAATAAAGAAAATAGTCAAGCCAGATCGCTTAGCGAGACTGTTTGTGGCCCAGATTTTCAGATTACATGGCATGCCTATAAGGTGCAGCGTAATGAATGTTGTTCTTTCTCAAGATGAGTGCTCCGAACTGTGCTCAAGGTTCCTTTTGTTCTTATGGAAGGCAGAGACTTCCGTTCTTAATGAGAGAGTGCAATGATCATAAACAAAGTGAATGGACACTATGCGTGCAAGTGTATGAGACTGAGAGATAGAGAGAGAAGAGAAATACGACACCAGAGACGTTGTAAAACCCTCCTCCGAAGGCCCCACTCTCGTCGGCGAGAGTGGTCTACTATTGATTGCACAAACTCGTACAAAGTGGATGCATGTGACTGATGCAAGTCTAGGCTAGATCGATGACGACGATGGGGATGGCGAGACCGATTTAAGGGCTGGAATCTGCTGCTTTCTATCTGCTGTCGAAAAACACAAATGGCTGAAATCTGCTGCGGCTGAAAACACAAGAGAAAACGCTGATTTGCTGCTGGTCTTTATTGCTGAATTTCTGCTCCTAAAAACGCTGATATGGCTGGTCTTAATGGCTGAATTCTGTTGGTCTTTAGGTGGTCAAAAGCTGAGACCTCTTGGTGCTCTATCTGCTGAAAACGCCAGCAAAAAGGGGGCGATTTGGGGATCTTGGAAAACCGCCAGGGCTGAGGTTGTCTTGCTACGCCATCTGGATGAAAAACGCTAGCAAGGGGAGAGGCTATGGCGATGGGAGGTTGCTGAAAACACCAAGGGCTGAAGTTGTATGGCGATAGTGCTTGCTAGGGAAAACGCTAGGGAATCTGAGTTCTTGCTTGGAGGAAAAACGCCACCAAGGGTTCTTGCTGAGAAGTTGCCTGTTGAGCAATGGTGCTTCTGCTGCCTCTTCTACCAATTAGTGCTAGTCTAGGTTTGCTTCTATACAAACTTACTCAATTTGCCCTACCTACTTTCAGACAAAAGTCACTTAAAAATAGTAAGTGAAAAATGTCAAAAATAGGGAAAATAGGCTAAATGCACTCGAAAATTCCCCTGAAGGATTCTGATAGATTCTAATGGGAATGCTTATGATCATGCTGTGTGCAACCAGAGGATATGCATCTACACTAAGTGTCTGGACATGCACGGTCTGCGAAGAGACTCAGAAAAAGTGCCAGGTCACTTCCTATTCTAGACTGACTTGACTGAACTGAACCCTGATCATGCTGTAGCTTGTCCACGGACACATGGGGTTGGATGTGTCACGTGACAATGCCGGAGACGATTGTCTCCGACAGGGACCCCAAATTTACGAGTTTGTTTTGGAAGGAAATTTGGGAGAACATTGGCACGCGGTTGCAGTTCTCGTCATCTTTCCACCCGCAGACTGATGGGCAATCTGACATTGCTAATTCATTGGTTTTAGATTTATTGAACTCTTATATCTCGGATCAGAAGACTCACTGGGAAAAGTATCTACCTTTGGTGGAATTTGCCTACAACAACACGATCCATTCTTCAACAGGGAAGGTGCCATTTGAGATTATTGAAGGTGCTGTGAAGGTTCCACCCTTCCTAAGCATGAAAATTAAGATTTTTGAAGCTGATGAGTACACGCGCGACTTAGACACGGATTTTGCCAAGGTCTGCGAGGCTTTGCAGAAATCTCAGGAAAGACAGAAAAAGACAACAGACCGCCATCGTCGCAATTTGAAATTGGAGGAGGATGATTGGGTGCTCTTACGTTTTGAGAAGGCACGCCTGAGAAAGAAGAAGGGAAAGGAGAAGCTTTTTCCAAAGCTTAGTATGAGATACTACGGACCCTTCCAGATCTCCGAAAAGATCAATGATGGCTCCTTCCAACTACAACTGCCTGACACTTGGAGGATTCACAATGCATTTCATGTGAGTCTCTTGAAACCTTTTAAAGGTGATGTGCCCAAAGATGGGGAGCCTGATGAGCAACCCGAAGTGGAAGAAAACGAGGAGATCCTTGTTCTTGAACAGATTTTGGCACATAAGGAGAGAAAGAATAAGGGTAAAGTAAGAAGGCGGTTCTTGGTTAAATTCAAGAACTATCCTGCATTGGATGCGAAGTGGATGGAGGAGAAGGACCTAGTAGATACTCCTCAGATTGTGAACCTTTACCTTGAAGCTTTTGGTTTAGCATAGTCTACTCCAAATGGAACCCCGAATTCAGCTTGGCCGGAGATCTGGTGCAGTGGGTTGCATAAGAGGGGAATTACTCCGCTCCTTTGTCAACAGATGCCTTGATGTTTGAATACTAGAGTCACTGATGTCTCTTTGAGCTTCAGGAATACTGAGGGCTGACAGTATTCTGTTGTATGACTTTATGAAATGGAATTCCGAAAAAATATGAAACTGATTTGTTCTTGACTTGCTTTTAAGAGCAGGAACTGATAGAAGAAATGACTGCAGCATTTTGGTCTGAATGATCTCGAATAGACATGGTTGCAATAGGGGTTCGTCAATCGGGCATCTATGAGCTCCTCACTGGATCTAGATGCGATTGCTAACTGCATTGCCGATAAATCATGGTCTAAGATCCGAACGAATGTTCAAAGTGATTTGCCATGTGATGTCCTCTGATGTCTAGTGATGTCCTGTGATGTCGTGTGTGATGTCATGTGATCTGACTGTCGATTGGCACATGTGCTAGATGTGTGTTCCTAGTGCGTCGGTACTAACAGTCAGTGTCTGCTAAGGCAGTTTATGGCTTCTGTTTGTTTTGCAGGCGTAATCGAGGGCGATTACAATGCTTTCAAGAGGGGGGTACGTCACAAACTGGTGACGTGGCTGGACTGCTAGCCTGCCTGTGTACACACACACCTGCATGGACCCCAGGGAAGCAGACAAGTTGAAAATGCTGACGTGGCTGCTGTACGACAGTCCCCGCAATTCACGGAAATTCTGCAACGTGGCCAAGCTATACGGACGCCCGCGTTCTGCAACGGAAATCACGGCAGCAAGAAAAGCAGACTCATTTGCGGCAATTTTTTGCTTTTTGGGTTGGCTCCGCAATTGGAAGAGAGAGGGCAAGAGAGAGAGAGCTAAAAGCTCTGCTTTATTTAAGAAAGAAGGCTTGTGAGAGAGAGAAAATAGTGTTGCTTTATTTTTCTGAAGAGCTTTTGATTTTCAGCTTTTGGGCTCTACTTTTAGCATCCCTTGTAATCTTTAAATAAGCAAGAAGGCCTCTCACAACTCACAGCATCTGGACGCAGAGTGAGAGTGAGCGCCTGCCTCCACTCTTGTACTTTGAACACAGATTAATAAAAAAAGAAATACCGAAAGGGGTGCCAGTCTTTGGGGCCAATATCTCTAGGCACGCAACTCCGCTGGGCCAGTGTCGAATCAATTGTGAACTGTGAACTGTTTGAAGTGATTATTTGTGGTGTCGTTGTAGATTCTCGACTTGGAGTGTCCAAGTCTGTTACAAGATTACTGGGAGAGTTGTGTTTTCCCCAGGACTGCTACGACTCGTCTTTTGTGCGACAATCAGAGTTGCATTGCTATTTCCAAGAACCCTATCTTTCACGCTCGGACAAAGCACATTGAGGTACAGTACCACTATGTTTGGAAGCGGGTTTTTGAAACCGGCCCGTAGAGCGGTAGACTTTGTCTTTCACCCGAAACTTTACTTTGAGCTTTAACACACAAAGAAACCATGAGAGGGAAGCTTACACACAATAGCTTTGGCACCTACAACAATCCACCATGCGGATGAAAAATGCAGCCCCACGTTTATTTCAACGGTTCTCTCTCTCTCTCAAGGTGGAAAATGCCCAAAAATGTGCCCAGTGGCACTCATGCATGGTTTTTCTGTTTGGTACCTTCTGGTCTAAAAATATCTCAACCGGTTGCTCAATTGACTTAGCGGCAGAGTAATAAAATGTACCTCTTGTCATTCTGAAGCTAATGACGCAAACAGATTTCATGGCCCAAAATAGCAGTTTCCTAAATTTTAGGAGATGCTTCCATTGGACTCTCACTAATCATCTGACCGTCTTTCACCATTGGGACCACGTCCAAAAATGCAATGTAGCCCAGTTCTCGGGTGATTTTCTCTTGATGATCCCACCTTGGCACTGTGCCTCCATTGAGTTAGTTTCTTAGTATCCAGTAACTTATTAAGTGTAGCGAGGGGACCTTAATGACTTTGAACTGAGCCTAGACACCCTTTTACTACTCGAATTCTAGTGCCAACCAAGTTCCTGTCTGCGGGTGAAACTACCGTTTCACACTGGCCATGCAATGTCCGGACATTTGCAACTTCAAAAAGAGGGTCTCAAAAATTAAACGAAAATCATCGGAAAGAAACCAACAACTAAGGTTAGCAGTTGCCACGTCCTCGTGACATACCCCCCTCTTGAAATCGCAAACGCCCTCGATTGCATACCATAAATACATGCCATTGATGATCTTATGTTGTTAGCACTCTTTTATCATCGCATGTATCCACAAGAAAGATGATAAGACATAGATACAAATGACTTAATGAGAACTTCATACTTTTTTCATTTACAATTAACATTTAAAGAACGATACACACTTCTATTACATTGAATCCATATGTACATTTGATGTGCTAGCTCTATCATTACCCCTCCTTTGCACACGTTGTGTTGGGGCATACGTAGGTTGTAACCCAAAGGCCTCAAGGTAAAGCTGCAATACATTTGGTGACTCTAACAGGTCATGCTCTTTCATCCACTTTGCATCCATAGGTGGATAGTTCTTGAACTTCACCAAATAGCGTCTTGCAACCTGTCCCTTGACCGCGTCAGGCAATTTCAGGCTGTAAACAACATCGTTGATCTTATCAAGCACTTGAAAAGACCCATAGTAACGCATATTGAGCTTCGGAAATAACCTTTCCTTGCCCTTCATCTTCTTTAACCTTGCCTTTTCAAACCGTAAAAGTATCCAATCACCAAGTAAAAACAGTAATTCACGACGGTGACGATCAGCAGCCCTTTTCTGCTTTGCCTGAGTCTTCTCCAAGGCAAGCTTAATCTTCTTATACATTTCATCCATGTTTTCAATATTTCGATCTGCCTCAAAGATCTTGTCCTTTGTATGTAAAATGGGAGGAACCTTTTTGCACCTTCAACAATTTCAAAAGGTGCCTAGCTTGTGGACGAATGCACCGTATTGTTGTACGCATACTCAAGCATAGGCAAACATTGTTCCCACTTCCTCTTATTATCTGACACATAGCATTTCAACAGATCCAAGACAGTAGAATTAGCCTCTTCTTAATGTCCATCATTTTGTGGATGAAATGAAGACGAGAACTTGAGCGTAGTGCCCATGTTCTCAAACAATCCTCTCCAAAAAAAACTTTTCATGCGAGGATCACGATCACTCACAATCGATTGTGGCATACAATGGTACTTTAATACATTGTACATAAATAACCGTGCCATCTAATCAGAATCCAGATTTTATCTTCTTCCTAACAGGGATAAAATGGGCCTGTTTGCGGAAACTGCAAATAATGGTCCATATACCATCATTCGCTGTTGGCATTCTTGGAAGATCAAAGATAAAGTCCGTAGCAATGCTTTCCCATGGCTTATCCAAAATCGGCAGTGGCTGTAACAACCCTGGTGCCTTTTGCTTGTCAAACTTGACCTTTTGGCAAAGCAAGCATGCTCGCACAAAGGCATCCACATCTCTCCTCAAAGTAGGCCAATAAAAGAATGTCTCCACAGCTTTAACTGTAGCATCAATTCCAAGATGCCTTGCATACGGTGGGACACGTATGTCACAATGGCTGAGTAACACAAAGTCTGCCATGCATGATCATAAAACCGTCTTTGAGGAGGTAGTGCTCATGATGTTGCCCCTCTTGCAACTGTTTAAAACACCTTGCAAAATCTTCATCAGTAGCATATTGTTCCTTCATGTCATCCAGCTCATGATGATAAAGAATTGACACAGCTGAAATTTGTGGCTTCCTTGATAACGCATCAACCACAATATTCTTCTTGCCTTCCACATGCATAATCTGGAAGTGGAACATAGAAAGAATGTTTGCCCATCACATATGCTTTTCGGATAGCTTTGACTGTGTCAAGAAGTATCGCAAGGTCCGATGATCATAGGTTTGCATAGTCTTTTCTGGCCCTTGCAAGATTCTGCTCTCATAAGCTACTACCCGACCATCTTGCATTAGCACTGCTCCGATGCTATTGCCACACGCATCACACTGGACCACAAAAGACTTCCTGAGATCTGGTAAAACAATCACAGGATATGAAGTCAACTTTTCCTTTAAGAGACTAAAAGCTGAAATCTCTCTTTGGGTCCATCTGAAAGTGACCTCTTTCTATTGCAAAGCGTGAAGAGGTGAAGCTATCTCAGCAAAATTCTTGATAAACCTTCTATAGTATGAACACAATCCCAAGAAGCTTCGAACATCGTGCACAGTCTCTAAGTCTGGCCATGTCTTAATAGCTTCAACCTTTGCGGAGTCCATTAGGACACCATCCTTTGACACTATGTGGCCAAGAAAGTGGATCTCTTCCAAGAAGAATTCACTTTTCTTAGGATTGACAAGTAACCTGTGACTACGCAACTCTTCGAGCACAATGGTCAACCGATGTCTATGCTCCTCTTCATTCTTCGAGTAGACTATCATGTCGTCAAAGAATGTCCCAACAAACTTCTGATACGAACGAAAAATCCGGTCCATCATTCTATTGAACGTTTGCAGGAGCATTTGTAAGACCAAATGGCATCACTGAGAACTCATAAAGACCAAATGTCGTTCTAAACACAGCCTTGTGCACATCCTCTGGCCTTATACGAATCTGATGGTACTCTGATGGTACCCACTTTTAAGGTCTATCCTGCTGAAAATTGCAGCATCCTCTAAACGGTCAAGAATATCATCAATCGTTGGGATAGGAAACCTATTCTTGATGGTATTCTTGTTCAACGCACGGTAATGAATACATAGCGCCAAGAGCCATCCTTCTTTTGCACTAAAAGCACTAGGGAACAGAAAGGTGACGAACTAGGCTAAATTAGTCCCTTCTCTAAAAGCTCCTCTACCTGGCCCATAATCTCTTTCTGTTGCGCCGCACTAACCCTGTAGGGAGGTCTGTTTGGTGGGCTTCACCCTGGCACCAAATCTATCGCATGGTCCTCAGGGCTCTCCAGCGGCAATTGAGACAATAATGAATCGGAAAAACAGTCACTAAACTCTCGCAAAAATGTTGACCGTTCTTTATCTAACACACATGAATTTGACTGGCAATTATCTGAAACATCACGTGCAAAGATCAAGTACATAGAAAGATGATTTTTAATTACAGAAGTGATAGCCGAAGCAGATACAATAGGGACAGACTCCCCTTTGAGCTTTACATCCAAAACATGAGTTTTGTCCCTATTTTGAAGGGTGATCGTCTTGTCGCAGACATCAAGCACGCCATGTGTTCGGAACATCCACGGAATTCCCAGTAACGCATCACACCCTTCAATGGCATGATATAGAATTCTTCTGGTCACATACGACTGAATATGCAGCCACAGCTTTCCAATGATGGCAGTAACACACTCTGAGTGGCCAGGCACATGCCAACCCTGCCTCTGTCGTGTACCCCATCTCTTCAGCTCTGATGCCCAGCTTCATAGCTAACTCTCGTGAGATAAAGTTTTCTTTGGCACCCGGATCAAAGAAGATGAGTGTCGTCTGATCTCTGACTTTATCTGTGTTTGGCCTGTCACCCACCATATCTGGCACCAAACCTGTTGTGGGCTTAGGCTTCTTCCCTTTCTTATCTTCTTTATCATCCGAATCAGCTGGCCTTTTCCTTTGTGGACAATCTGCAGCAAAGTGACCAGGCTGCTCGCATATAAAGCATTTATTTTCAGCCATCAAGACCTTCTTTTCCTCGAGCGACTTGCGCACAAAAGGCTTCCTTTTTGGCTTCTTTGCCTGCGCTCCAAAACTCCTGGCTGAGTCCTTATTCTTGTTGTCCTTTTCTGACCCATGTGACGCTTTAGGAGTCGCTTTTGCAAAGGGCTTCTTTGCTGGATTTTTCTTTTGCTGCCCCCCTTTTATGTTGCCCGGAAATCCATTGTCTTCTCCCTTCAACAAGGCAACACCAGTGATTGCAACTTCCATGTTGGCAACTTCCATAAGCTGGGTGAGGGTAGCCACTCTGTTCTTTGTACAGTAATCTCAAAGCCCTTTAGGCAACCCACAACAATACTTCTATATCTGCTCTGTCAATGGCAGAATCTGTAGGAGGTTACTGAGAGCAATGATTTACAAAACCTTCGATTCTACTCCTGTATGCTCTTGCAAGTAGCCGCAATGAGTTGGTGCCAATTCATCCTGACGTCGGCTTCAGATTCATTTGACAGCCACGCAGATGCAAACATTAGCTTGAAGTATACCCATGTGGCGGGTGCCTGTCCTTGCATCAAGAGGGTCATCCACCATGTAAGCGCACTGCCTTTCAAGAAGGTGGCAGCTTTCCTGACCTTAGAGGCCTCTGTAAAATTCCCCCCTGCATACGTTGTATCAAACTACTGGAGGAAAGTGAGAGCCTTCGTCTTATCCTCAAAGCTGTTGAAAGTTTTAAACTTAACAGTTGCACCACCTTCTCTGTATGCTTTTGGTTTCTCCAGTGCCCCCAAATTTTCATAGGGAATTGCTTGCAACATCGGCACTGTGATAGGGATCATCGACGCGTCTTGGCCATTGACATTTTGCGTCATAGGTGCCATATCTGGCTGCTGTCTAGGAAAACCAGCCATGCCAAAATTACCCTGTGGCACCCCAAACTTGCCCTGGTTGCTCTGAAAGCCTTGCTGCATGCGGATGCTACCATACATGGGGTTTGGCATCATGCCTTGCATACCCCAAACACTATTCCTAGCATATAATGTTGGTTTCCAGGCGCATAACCCGCCATACTTTGGAACACATATCCACCCCCAAAATACCTAGGATGTACCGTGGGTGGTAGAAAAACCTGATGCATTGTCTGAAAACTGGTTCCCTGTCCCTATAATGCAACATGCGGGCTTGGAAAGGTGGCGCGCTGAACTGGCAAAGCCTGTAGAATAGGCGTCCTAACCACCTGTTCATGGACGGAAGGAACCTGTTTTGGAGCCCCTAACTCTGCAACATGCAAGTGCTCCCTCTCCTACTGAGACGCATGAAGTACTTGGGCTTGAGCCTCAATAGGCTCCACGGGCTGAGTGAGTTGCCTTGATTGTTGTGGCACTGGTGGCGCTTACAAAAACTCCATAAACCTTGGGTTCTGCACCAATCGGGAAAACACGTTCACAGCGGCAACTAACTGAGTCCTGAACGCATCATCTTCAAGTTGCCCAGTCATAAAGCCCTGCACTAGGGGAACATTCACATCAACAGGAGGTACAGACCAAGGTGGCCGTGAACTCTCGCCAACCTCAAACACTGTAGGAATTTCCTACCTGTTCTTCAAAGAGGAACCCTCTTCCATAATGTCCTTCCCTTTGTCGACCAACCGAGGCTCACTTCTTGAGGAAAAAGTGATTCTGTCCCGGTGATGTAACCATGAAACCGGCCTGTAGGGTGGCAGACTTTGGCTTTCACCCAAAACACACACACAGAAACTTTACAGAAGGAACCTGTAACGAGAATTAACACTTCAAAGCACAAACGGCTCGGAAGCTAGAATGCTTCGAGCAGACGCCGACAACCTGTAGGGCCCAAAAACTGGCGCACCTTTCGGTATTTCTTTATTCCTTTAGAGGGTAAAGTTACAAAACTAGAGTCCTGGGGATCTTCACCTGTATCCGACTGGATCACACATGTTCTAGCAAAATGTCGGCAACATAACGGCCCCAAAACTCGCCCTTGACAAATCCCCCTGTTAGAACTCACTTCCAACGACATAAACCCTCTGTTATCAGCCCAAAAACAGCAATTACAGCTCGCTGTATTTACTGGTTTTTACCCTATTTTCAGCCTTAAGTAGTCTCGGAACTGTCCTCTAACAATGGGGCATTGTTCCCAACGCTTCTGGCATTCATACGGCTGCAAAACAATCCAAAAACAGCGCATAACCAACGTTGAAAATGCACCTGTAAGGTGAGGTTATGAAACCGGCCCGTGGGGCGTTAGGCTTTGGCTCTCACCCGAAATTCTTTACTTTACTTTAGACACACACACAGAGAACTTTGCAAAGGTAACCTGCGTCGGGAATTAACACTTAAGCACACACGGCTCGGAAGCTAGAATGCTCCGAGCACACGCCGACAACCTGTAGGCCCCAAAATTGGCACCCCTTTCGGTATTTCTTTATTCTTTAAGAGGGTAAATTACAAGAAGAGTCCTCGGAATTCTTTACCTGTATCCAGCTAGATACCACCTGTTCTGGCAAAATTTCGACAACATAACAACCCCAAAACTTGCCCGAAACCGACTCCCCTGCTAGAAATCGCTTCCACTGACATAAACCCTCTGATTTCTGCCCAAAACCAGTAAATTCAGCACGCTGTATTTACTGGTTTTTGCCCTATTTTCAGCCCTAAACAATCCCTAAACTGTCCTCTAACAGTGAGACACTGTTCCCAATGGTTCTGGCATTCGTATGGCTGAAAAACAGTCCAAATTCAGTGCATAGCCAGCGCTGAAAAAACACCTGTACGGTGAAGTTATCACCCTCACCTGTGCCTTCTTTTGAAGTAGCAGTTAGCTACTCCTGTTCCTGCTCAGAGAGGCTCTTGCCTCAGCAAAAACGCATGCAACCACACAGCTGTACATGAGTCAAATGAAGAACCCTCTTGTGGGGCATCACACTACTGCACGTAGGGAAGAGAGAGAGCAGTGTGAAGTGTGCAGGACATGACTTCTTGCACCACACTGTACATGAGAGGGAAAGCTTCCAATCAATAGCTCTTAACCTGTGAGACAGGAGGTTGTAAATGAACCCTCCCACCTAGAAATCGAGCGCTACAAGTTCTGCATGAGGCAAGTCCACCAAAAGGTGCCACTTGGCACATTTACAAGCATTTTCCCGTTTTGAACTTCCCGCTTAAAAATCTCCCGACTGGTTGCCGAGTTCACTTTGCAGTAGAGTTCTAAAATGTTCCCCTTGTCATTCCGGAGGTAATGACGCGAACAGATTTCGTGGCCCAAAATAGCAGTTCCCTAAACATTAGGAGATGCTTCCGTAGGGCCTTCACTGGTCATCTGACCATCTATCCCCATTGGGACCGCATCCAAAAATGCAATGTGGCCCAACTGTTGAGTACTTTCCCTTGGTGAACCCACCTTGGCATTGTGTCTTTATTGAGTTCACTTCCTAGTATCCACCAACTTGCTAAGTGCGACGGGGGGACCTACATGATCTTGAACTGAGCCTAGACATCCTTTTACTATACGAATTCCAATGCCGACCAACTTCCCATCTGCGGGTGAAACTACCATTCACATTGGCCATACAATGTCCGACCATTTGCAACAAAAATTAAAATTAAAATCATTGGAAAGAAACCAACAACTAAGGTTAGCAGTTGCCACGTCCTCGTGACATAGTTAACAGTTGCTATGTCCGCGTGACATACCCCTCTCTTGAAATCGCAAACGTCCTCGATTTCATACCATAAATACACGCCACTGATGATCTTGTGTTGTTAGCACTCTTTTATCATCGCATGTATCCATAAGAAAAGGTCGTAACACATAGATACAAATGACTTAATGAGACCTTCATACTCATTTCCATCTATTACACTGAATTCATATGTACATTTGATGTGCTAGCTCTATCATTACCCCTCCTTTGCACACATTGGGTTGGGGAATAAGTAGGTTGTAACCCAAAGGCTTCAAGGTAAAGCTGCAATACATTTGGTGACTCTGAGAGTTCATGCTCTTCCATCCACTTTGCATCCATCGGCGGATAGTTCTTGAACTTCACCGAGTAGCATCTTGCAACCTGTCCTTTAACTTTTATGTCCTTATGTGCAAAACCTTGCTCAGGCACCAGGATCTCATCAAGTTCCTCAACTTCTAGCTGATCCTCATCTGGCATATCTTATGGCACATCACCCACGAAGGGTCTTAGAAGACTCACGTGAAACGCATTATGAATCTTCCACGCATCAGGCAATTTCAGCCTGTAAGCCACCTCGTTGATCTTGTCAAGCACTTGATAAGGCCCATAGTAACGCTTCTGAGCTTAGGAAACAGTCGTTCCTTGCCCTTCATCTTCTTTAACCTTGCCTTTTCGAACCTTAACAAAACCCAATCACCAAGTGATAACAGCAATTCACGACGGTGACAATCAGCAGCCTTTTTTTGTTTTGCCCGAGTCTTCTCCAAGGCAACTTTACTTTTCTTGTACATCTCATCCATGTTCTCAACATATCGATCTGCCTCAAAGATCTTGTCCTTTGTATGCAAAATGGGAGGAACTTTTTTGCCGCCTTTAACAATCTCAAAAGGTGCCTTACCAGTCGACGAATGCACCGTATTGTTGTACGCATACTCAAGCATAGGCAAATACTGTTCCCACTTGCCCTTATTATCTGACACATAGCATTTCAGCAAATCCAAGACAGTAGAATTAGCCTCTTCTGACTATCCATCAGTTTGTGGATGAAACGAAGACGAGAACTTGAGCGTAATGCCCATGTTCTCAAACAACCCTCTCCAAAACAAACTTGTCATGCGAGGATCACGATCACTGACAATTGATTGTGGCATACCATGGTACTTAAACACATTGTACATGAATAAACGTGCCATCTGATCAGATTTTATCTTCTTCCTAACAAGGATAAAATGGGCTTGCTGTCACAAACTGTGGCATGGCTACCCAATGTACACACACACCTGTCCCCCTAAAGCATGGACAGTCCTGGGGATGGACAGGCTGAATGATGACGTGGCTGCTACGTACGGTGTTGCAGGCTGAATGATGACATGGTTGCTGCGTACGGTCAACACCCGAAAATGGCGGAGGTGGTGCCACGTGGCAACAGTACAGAATTCCGTGATTTTCGGCGCAATCAGTGCTCAGCTTTTGACAGCTTTTTGGCTATGCAACTGAGAGTGGTAGAGAGAGAGAGACTCTTGCTTTTTCTACGCCAGCTTGAGAGAGCTCTTCTGCTTTATATTAAAAGCTATTTTTATGGACAACTTTTTGCACTTGCTTTATTTGACAAGCAAGAGAGAGAAAGAGCCTTTGCTTTATTTTTGGGCTTTTGATTTTCAGCTTTTGGGCTCTGCTTTTAGCATCCTTTGTACTCTTTAAATAAGTGGGTAGGCCACTCACAACTCAGAGCATCTGGACGCAGAGTCCCAGTGTGAGCGCCTGTCGGCACTCTTGTACTTTGAACACAGATTAATACAAAAAGAAATACCGAAAGGGGCGCCAGTCTTTGGGGCCAATATCTCTAGGCACGGAACTCCGCCGGGCCAGTGTCAAATCAATTGTGAACTGTTTTGAAGTGGTTATTTGTGTTGTCGCGGTAGATTCTTGACTTGGAGTGTCCAAGTCTGTTACAGTGGTATCAAAGCACGGCCGATTTCTCTTCTACGGGAAATCTGATCCCTAATTTTTTTTTAAAAAAATTCCGCGGTGGAATTGGAGCTGATCTCTTGAGACAGCTAATTCCAGTGTTGAAGGATTTCAGCTACTCGTGTGGAAAGATTTCAGACAGTAGACTAGACAGAAATCAGAGACTAGACTGAAATGTGGATACTGAAATGAGAATCAGACTTATAGACTGGAATAAAGTTCAGATTCAGATTCAGATTCAGAAGACTGTTGAGAAGTAAGTATCACTGAATATATACCATGATTGAGATTACAGCGAATATGATTACAGAGAAAAAGTATAGCCAACAATACTATCACTGATGCTCAAGTGCAATTATAGCCCAAAGCGCTAATACAAGTGATTACAATTGCCCCCCCGATATCAATGTAATGGGTCCTATTTATATGCTTCGGTTTTACTGTAGTAATTACTCTAGTAATTACTAAGTGATTCGCTGCCCATCTTCTAAGAACACGTTCCCACATGGTGACTCTCCAGCCGTCTACATCCTTCCCTTCTTTCTTGAATTTTAGCAAGATTCCAAAATTTCTGAAAAATTCTCCAGTCTCATTCTGATGTGAGACTGAAAAAAATCCATCGTCTGGTTCTGATGTGGAACTGAAAAATCCATCGTCTGGTTCTGATGTTGAAAAGCCATCTTCTAGTGGATTGTCAGGGTCTGACATTAAGAAGATGGTGAAGGATGCAGAGCTCTAGAAAGATCCCGATTTCGAGAGGCAGCTGAAAAGGCCAAGGTGGAGCTGTCATCTCTCCCTGCCTGCTGAGAAGAAAAGTAGCCCCTGAATTCTGAGATAGAACTACCCAGTATCCTTCCATTGGACCGTCTTCCTTTTGCCCTTGCTCTTTGACCGTGTTGGTGCCTGAGAAGTCCCAGTATCAGCATTCTCCTTTTGAATCAGTCGGTAAATGGCCTCCTGCTCAAGCTGATCCCGCCGGTCTGTGGTCATCTCTACCTCATAAGGTGTGAGAGAATGATAGGTTTTGGTGTCAGGATCATAGAGTGTACGCCTGCCCTTGCTCAGTCTGGTTCTGGCCAGTTTATGACAATGCGAAGCAGTATGGATCCATCCTTTTGGAAGAGGCTGATTGGTTTTGACGCGAGCTTCGAAAAGAATCTCAGCCATCTCCCTGTACTGCAGTGCCAAACCCGGCTTTGCTGCAATGTCTTTCTCGGGCAGTTTGGAAGATTCGATCGTGAGCTGTAGTAGCTGATTAGTAATCTTAGTCAATCCTCTGACCTGAATCTTCCATTGGCCCATACATAGCTGAATCCTGTGTAGCTCTTCCTTTATTGCCTGAATGTCATTGATTTGAATAGCATCATTGAGCAATGTCTGCCAAGTCTTCCATTCCACAGTTGATCGCTCATACCAATCCCTAAGCTCATCAATTATTTTGAAATATGTGAGTCGATCAACTGGTTCTTGATGTTGAGGATACAGCGCTGGAAAAAATCTTGGCAACTCAGTTTCTCTTGCTGGAACAGCATACAAAAGAACTAGAGAATCAGACACAAATTCCAGGAAATTCAGAACTGTCTGGTTCTCTTGTTGCATCATCTTCCTAGTAATTCTTACTAGCTGGAATAGAGTTCGGAAAGCAGTTGCCTGTGCTCCGAGTGACATCTGCGTTTGAGGTCCTTTGCTAGTGGCTGTCTGGTCCTCTAGGATGGCTTTCACTCTCTGGTCCAAAACACCTTTGGTAGTTTGTAGTTGTACCAGAACATCCTTAAGTTGGACCCTAACGTCCTTCATGCAGCGGTAAGTTGGTTTGTTACCCAGCAGAAGTTCCAGTTCTAGAGCTAGCGACTGACAATCTGCAGTAGACTGTCTTTGCCAATACGGGTTTACCACTTTCTCATCAGTATTGAGTATCCATTCCGGAACTCGTTCCACAGCTGAACTGTACTAGGATGCGCAGGTAGTCTACAAGCTTCTTTATCATGGAAAGTAGCAAAATTCCAATGTTCTACCATTTCCCTGGCTCCCACATATAATCTTTGGAACCTTTCTAAATCAGTCCAGAGAGCATCATCCTCCAGATACTGTCTGGTGATGGAGGCCTGTTGATGTCTCAGCTGCTTATTCAAGGTAATGAGCTGTAGTGAATGCTGATGATCATTCACTGGTCCTTCATCCTGAACCTTCATTTTCCCTTTAGCCTCTCTGTTGTGATGGGACTGATCTGTGGGCTGATTCCCAATGTTACTGGGCTGTTGTTCTTCAGTCTGCTGATGACCCGACTGGTGTTTTGTTTCTTGTCCTTCCTGCTGTCCCTCAGTCTGGTCTGGTTGGTTTGGCTGTGACTGGCCTTCTTCATCTGGCCCTGTCCCACCAGTACCAGGTCCTGGGGGTGGAGATGGTGGTAGGGCATCATCATCATCCTTTGTATGCCCAGTCTCTTCATCATCCTCCTCTTGATTAGGTTCATCTTCTTCTTCCTCATCCGGGGAAGTCTGTTGCTCAATATAATCCATTATGGCTTGGTTCATCAGAGCATTATTGAACTCACCCACCTTGTCCTGCAAATCACTCTGCAGACTTTCCATTAAGGACTTTAAATTTTCTAGGTCAAAAACGGCATTGCCTGCGGGGTTTAAAATTTCAGACAGGCTATTGTAGATGTATCTGTCAGTCAGTGAACGCTTCAGAGCTGTATGGTGCATTAGCAGCTTCCTGAATTCTACCCACTTCATTCTGAGCCCTGCCTCAGCTCGCTCTGCAGCTCTCAGTGCCTCATTCCTTTGACTCTTCATGAGCATAATTTCAGACTCAGCTTTGGCTAGCTTTTTGTTCAACAACTCCTGAGCTCTTGCCGATTGAGCTTCAAGTACCCTGTGTTGTATGTTCTGCACTTCCTGGGCTTTCTGGAGTGTTGCAATCTGATGCTGTGCTTCTGCCAAATCAGCCTTAAGCTTTTTGATCTCGTCTTCTGATCCAGCAGCCTCCACCAATTGTCCCATACAGCTGACAATGGTATTCCAAGAAGACTGTATTAGTACTGAACATCTGTCTTTGACCGTGGTTGGATCAGAATCGACAGGTTCATATATTGCCACAGGAGCCACATAAGGTAGAGATGCATAATCAGTTTTGGTGAGTAAGAGATGCCCTCTCAATTTCTGAGTTTGCATTTGCTGCAACTTATCCTTTTTAACCAGTTGCAGAGGGTTTCCAGAAATGGCAGGAACTGTTTCAGACACAGTTGAGGACGCTGGACCTTTCCCCTTATCCAGTTGATTCTTGCCTTTATCTCTTGACTGGTCTTGTACCTTCGCCTCAGTGATTGGCTTTACCTGCTCTTTCCCAGAGCCAGTAGCAACTGTATGTTTGACAACTGACTGATCAGGTACAGTTGTCTCAATGCTCACTGCCTTAACCTAGCTTTCGATTTGCTTCAAGAATTCACTGCTTTTGGTCTGTGTAATTCTTGGTTTCTTTGAACTGCCAACTTCCTCTGCAGTGGCTTTCCTTTTCAGGTCCTTGGAAATTGTTTGACTGTCCGTTTCCTCGTCGTCTGAGGACAGTTCAATCTTCTTTGGTTCAAAAATGGGCTGCTCACTCCATGCCTGCTTTACCTCCTCATTAACATCTGCAACAGTAGCCCAATACAGAAATTGCCAAACATACCATGCCTTGAAAACAGTTTGAGATTTCAGCTTGGCAGTCTGTTGGAGTACATTATGCGAGAGCATTTGACACAGGTTGATATCGACTTGTGGATCCAGTATCTTGGCCAACAGCATAGCAAATAATTTCTCTGACACATACGTTGGGTTATTCTTAAGACTGACTGCTTCTGCTACAAACCTGTAAGCAGCGGAGGCTTCCAGTCCGGCTACTGGAACTCCTTGAGCACTTGCCTTGCGCTTCTTTCTAGCTGTTTCGTCCTCCTTTAGAGTAGTACTTATTTGTTGTGTAGTTGCCACAGACGGTTTGGGCTCATTAGGCATCCGAAATGCAAATGCAATGGCCTCTGGTGTCACTGACACCTTCCTATTATTTATCACAGCACTGCTAGTTTTAGCATCAAAGAAATCAAGAACTTGCTTAATAATATCTGTCTGAAAAGCAATCCTTGTGGCTTGCAACACAACTCGCAAATCTCAAAGTTGTAGCAGAGTCATTGCGTGATCAGTAAAGACATCTTTGGATTTTACTGTATGAGAGAACAGGAGGGCTTGCCTTTGCCTCAGCAACTATAGCCCAGGTTTCTTCAAGAGTTTCCTGCATCTTCTCTGAGCTTTTCCTTCTACCCATACACTGTGAGGTCGACGATGATGAAACAGGCGAAGGCGAAGAGGACTTACTTGTGTTAAAGCCGTTTCCTGGTGTCGCTGGTAAGGCTGTCTAACCGTCAACTCTCTCGTAAGAGGTCGAAGTTTGAGGCTGTAGTGAAGAAACCTCGGAGCTCGGCGATGGCGAATGGTTGACAGGAGGAAAACGTCGCGCAGGAGATTTATGAGGAAAAATGCTAACTCTCCTGACTGTTATACGTGTTCGCGCCATAAAAGCTCCACCACTCACCGCTCCTAGACTTGTGTGCGTCGTTGCTGTCGTGGCAAACATACATTGGACAAGACTGCAACCCATCCTTGTAATAATTATCACTGGCATACCACTTGACCGTTGGCCACTTAGAATTTGGAAAGTGTGTTCATACTGGTTCTGAATTGGTTCCCACTCTGGCTGGACCATACTGGTACTGGTTCTTAAATCAGTCTGATCTGATTCTTCCGGTACTGGTTCTGAATCTAGAACTGGTTGCACATGGAAAAGACCAAAAATATCTGATTCTGGTATCTCTTGATCAACAACCTCCAATTCCTTAATGACTTCTTCTAACCCAGTTTCTCTGGTCTCTGAATAATAAAGTTTGATCTTTGCTCCATTATATACTCCCGGCAACATTAGTCCAGATAAGTCTTTTAATCTAACTGTGCCATTGGAGAAGACCCAATCAACCTCAAAAGGTCCTGCCCAGGCAATCTTCAAATTCGGCTTCTTTGGACCCAATTTAGACTTATATAGAAGCACTAAGTCTCCTTTCTGGAATTCTCGGACTTTAATTCGGCGATCATGCCAGTGCTTCCTTCTTTGTTGAACAATTTCCTGTTCCAATATAGCTCTTTGCCTGAGTTCATCTAACTGCATCAGTTCATCCAGTCTTTTCTTAAGATTATGGTTGAAGTCTAGTCCATACTTTACAGCCATTCTCAGACTGGGGATTACAAACTCCATAGGAACCACAACTTCAATACCACACACCATTCTGAATGGTGTCATTCCAGTAGTTACCTTATAAGCTGTTCTATAAGCCCAGAGAGCAATCTGAAGCTTCAAATCCCACTGGTCTGGTTTCTTTTGCACCACCTTAGTGAGAATAGTCTTAATTGTCTTATGTGCTACTTTCAGCCTATCCATTGCATCTGGGATAGTAAGGAGTAGATTTCCGATGCTTGACTGAAAGCATATCCAATAGGATTTCCATAGTATCATTGATGAAATGTGTCCCTTGATCGGTCACAATTTCCACTGGACATCCATATCGGCAGACAATATTCTCAAACAGAAACCTTGCAGTTGATTTAGCTGTATTGTCAGGAAGAGCTTTAGCTTCAACCCACTTGGTAACATAACAAGTAGCCATCACGATGTACTTGTTCTGCCTGGGAGTCACCTTCTTAAAAGGTCCCATAAAATCCAGTCCCCATTTCATGAATACTCCCAATGGTTGTATTGGCATTCAGGGAGTCATGTCTGCAGCTGTTGGTCGGCCCATTCTTTGGCATATGTCACAAGTTTTACAAAAGCTTCTGACATCAGCAATCATTGTTTGCCACCACAGACCTGCTTGCAGAATCTTCTTGTAGGTCACTTCATTGGAAAAGTGTCCCCCAGACTCTCCATTATGCGCTTCTGAGATAACTTGCATTCTTCCCTCCATAGGGACACATCTCCGAAGTATACTATCCACACCCAATCGATAAAGTACTCCCCCAATGATGGTAAATTTCAGGCTTTTTATGATCAGAGCCTTCTTCTGATTCTGTTTCCAATCCTCTGGAAAGGCACCTTGGGAAAGGAATTGATAAATATCATACCATTCAGGATCCACTAATTCTTCTGCTTCTAACTGAAATAAATCAACATCCACTGGTTCATCTCTCAGAGGTGATTCTGAATATCCTTCTATACTTCTGGAAAGAAAGTCAGTTCCACAGTGGTTTCGGCCAGACTTATGGAAAATTCTGAATTCAAATTCCATAAGGAACATCATCCATCTTATCAGCCTGCCTTGAATAATGACTTTGTTAATCAGAAACAGAAGAGCTTGATGATCCACCTAAAAATGGAATAACTTCCCCAATAGGTAATGTCTGAACTTTGTAGCGCTAAAAACCATTCCGAGGGCTTCTCTTTCAGTAGTCGTGTAGCCTTGTTCAGCCTGACTGAATCTCCGACTAGCAGAATAGACCAGATAGTCTGTTCTGCCATCTGGCTGAGCTAATATTGCCCCCATTGCCAATCCTGAAGCATCTACGTGTACATGAAAAATAATATCCCAATTCGGCTGCCTAAGGACTGGTTTACTGGTAATAACTTTTTTCAAATTCTGGAAACTCTCCTCACACTCAGCAGTCCAATTGAACTTACTAGTCTTCTTTGTAAGCTCATATAGTGGTACTGCTTGAGAAGCAAACTTGTGTACAAATCTTCTATAAAAATTCACATACCCCAAGAAAGAACTCAACTCAGAAGCAGTTCTAGGTGCTTTAGCTTGCTGGACACATTGTATTTTGTCATTGGCCATTTCTATTCCATTGCGGGAAACCACATGTCCCAGTAGCTATCCCTTCCAAACCAGGAATACTGATTTAAATGGATTCAAGCAAATCCTTTTCTCCTGACAGCGTTTAAAAACCATCTCTAGGAATAGAAGGTGTTGTTCCTCAGTTGAATAGACAGTGAAGTCATCCATGAAAATGGCGAGGAACCGATGAAGAAATGCATTAAACATCTCCATCATACACCGCTGAAAAGTAGCTGGTGCATTGCACAGGCCAAAAGGCATCACCAAATACATGAATGCTCCCCACTCAGTGATGAAAGTGGTCTTGGCCCTATCTTCAGGAGCAATCTGTAACTGGTTATAGCCGCTATAACCATCTATGAAGCTATACATCTCATATCCTGCAATCTCATCAAGCAACATATCAGTAAAATGTAAGGGAAACGGATCCTTAATGGTCTGGGCATTTAGTTTCCTATAGTCGACACAAACCCTTAATTTCCCATTCTTCTTAGGAATGACGACTATTGGAAATAACCAATCACTACTTGCTACCTCCGTAATGAACCTAGCCTTGAGAAGATTATCAATCTCCTCCTTGACCTTCTTTGCATAGTTAGGGTTCATCCGGTATCTTTGCAATCTGACTGGCTTAGCTTCTGGTTTCAATGGTATTCGGTGTTGACAGACTTCAGGATCTACTCCCTTCAAATCTGTATGTTCCCAGGCAAATACATCTTTATAGTTCTGGAACATTTTTCTTGCCTTTTCCTTCATTGCTGGTTTCAAGTGCTTGTTGACTTTGATCATTCTGGGATTTTCCTCTGATCCCAGGTTCCACTCCTCTACTTCTTGATCATCTGGAAGCAACCAATTTGGTCCTCCTCCTTTTCGTTTGGTCGAGTCTTCACCGTAGTTCCAAGAAGGTCCATTCATCTCTGAATCATTATTCTGATTCAGTGGATACTCTTCAGAATATACTGATTCTTCTATTTTACCAGTATCAGTTGGTTCCTCCATTCTTCCAGTTAGCTGAACGTTTCTTTTCCCTGTATTGACTTCAGTAAACTGATCAGGGAATTGTCTCTTCTGCTTGTCAGCTTGTTCTTTGTTTAGTAGGACTGCATTCAAATCAATTTTTGCCAAAGGAAAGATGTTCATTGCTGCTAGCATTCGCTCAATTTTCTTAGCTCGGTATTTCTGACACAACTCCTTCGGCCTCGGTTCCTTTTCCAGCTCCTGGTGTTGTTGGTCTAGATTTTGATTCTACCACTGGCCCCTTCTATGGTTAAGGTCTGGTTTGCGTAGTCATGAACAGCATGTGTTGTTCTTAACCATGGGCAGCCTAATAGCATTCCATATGCTCCCTGTACATCCAAAACTAGGAAACTAGTTTTGAATTTTTCCCTCCCAACTCTTATCTGCATGTTTTCAATCATGCCCGTCGCTTGTACGACTCGATGATCCGCCACTCTTACTTTGAATGGTGCTGGTTTCATGTTAGTGATACCCATTCTTTGCTGAAGATGGGCTCCCATTATGTTGACTCCTGCTCCTCCATCCAGTATGACGCTTGAGAGAGGTTCCCACTACTTCCTGACCTTGTAATCTACCTGAATAAGTGGAACTTCATCATCCCGGACAGCCGTCAGGTCCACTGTTCTGGCCTCTGCCTCAGTCTTCCTACGTTTTCTGATAAAGTTGGCCACCTCAGGTAAGGTCTTTCTTATATCCTCCAGCTCTACAGTCAGCTTTTGGATTCTATCACAAATTTTCACCTGAATTTCCTCTCGCTCCTGGTCGGACTGATTGTCAGAGCTTGAAGAACTAGTGTCTTCACACTGCCATTCTTCTTTATCAGTGCTACTGTTTCCTTCCACTCCCATTTCATCAGCTAGTCCATGTACTACAGCCAGCATGGTCTCTGTCATGGCAGGTACTGACTGATCTTTATCAGTCGATTAGGCTGGTATCTTCTGAATGACCCTAGCCTCGGAACTTTCTGGCTACTCTGGCAGCTTCTTAGCTAAATCCTCTGTGATTTTAGCTGCTAGTTCCCGCTGCTCTTGCCACTCATCTACCACCTTTTCTTTACCTTTGGCCTTTCAAACTTCCCTTTGTTGGGCCCACTTGCTGCTGTTAGGATTAGCTAGTACTTCTGAAATGTCTGGAATTTCTTCAATGATCACTCCCTTGCTCCTGGTAACTACTCTGACTGGGACTGGCTCTGGTGCCTTAGCCTCAGTAGCAGTCGTTACTGGTGCATCTGGACATTGGGCTGCAAAATGACCATACTTCCCACAGGTGTAGCAATTCATGCTCCTGGTCTGGAAGTTGCCTCTTCCTCTTCCTCTGCCCATTCCTTGTTGGTATCTGCCACGTCCTTGACCAGTACCACTGGTACCTGGTCCCTCTTCTTGTGCTACTTTGATTGGCTTTGCCTTCACTGGTTCAGTGTAGGCAACCACTGATAGATCCTTTCCTTTCTTAAAATGGTGAATTCGGATGCCACAATTATTCCATAGGTGACCGAAGGCCTTGCAGTAGGTACATTGTGGGCATTCCGTGGAAATGTGGTCCTTGGATTTACATCTTGAACACCAAGTCTCCATCTTCCGGACCGGCTGTCTTGTTTGGCTAATCTCTACAATCTGCCTAGCCATTTCTTCAATTTTCTTGGTCCATGATCCTTTCTTTGATTTTTCCTTTGTCCATTCATTGGAGCTGCTCTCGGAGCTGTTGGATGTTGCACTGGAATCAGATGCTTCAGTAGCCGAACTACTACTACTGGTCCTTCTCTTCTTGTGGCTCTTTTCTTTCTTAGCCTGCTGTTCCAGTTTTAATGCTCGCTGGACCAGATCATTGAATTTCTTTATAGGGGTTGGTGCTTCTTGTTCTCTCAGCTTCTTGCTTCTGAACCCATTCAGAAACCATGCCCTCAATCTCTTCTCAGACGGTGGTTCTTGCAACTGTCTGGTCAATTCTTTGATCTTTTCGACATAGCTGCCAACTGACAAATTCCTCTGTTTAATCTGATCCAATTCACATAGAATATCCTCATCTCCTCGATTGTCGGAATATTCCAACCTGAAGGCCTTAAGTAATTTATTATATGATCTCAGCTGACATGCAGGGTAATGGTAATACCATTTCCTTGCTGCTTCCTTCAAGGTTTGTGGAAAGTATTCCCCCCAATCATATTCATCAATGTTTTTTAGTTCAGCATATTGATCGAAAGCTTGTATGTGAACATCATGATCATCCTTTTTCCCTCCTTTGAATATGGGAAAGGAAATCTTCAAGGAAGCGGTGTAATCATTTCGATCACTGCTGATCCCGCCAGTTCTCTTCTTGGCTTCAGACTAACGCTTGGGAGCCTTCTTGCAATTGTCAGTGTCAAGCATCCCAATCAATCTCTGTCTCTGTCTCAGTATCAGTATCTTCTCTGTTTTGTCTGCTAGAAGTATGGTGACTTCCCTTTCTGCCTTTGATACGCTCATCTTTCTGGCGAGACTGAGAACTCTTGGAACTCTTTGCCTTTCGTGCTTCCCGTTCTGCCCGTCTGCGTCGAGAATGACTGGAGTGTTGTGAGTCCTGCGCCTCATCAACCTCACTATGCTCCTCCTGAGCCTCAATGTCAGTCATTTTCTCTTGCTTGGGGTCAGACTCTCTTCCTGACTCCTCAAGAATGGGGTCCACACGATTGGTAGATTTTCGGCCACGATTGGATTTTGGTGCCATTGCTGAAAACTTTAATTGGGAGAAGAGTCTTTCAGTCCACGGGCTTCAGCTCAAGCCACCGTGATTGCCAAAATGGAATTGGAGCTGATCTCTTGAGACAGCTAATTCCAGTGTTGAAGGATTTCAGCTACTCGTGTGGAAAGATTTCAGACAGTAGACTAGACAGAAATCAAAGACTAGACTGAAATGTGGATACTAAAATGAGAATCGGACTTATAGACTGGAATAAAGTTCAGATTCAGAGTCAGATTCAGAAGACTGTTGAGAAGTAAGTATCACTGAATATATACCATGATTGAGATTACAGCGAATATGATTACAGAGAAAAAGTATAGCCAACAATACTATCACTGATGCTCAAGTGCAATTATAGCCCAAAGCGCTAATACAAGTGATTACAATTGCCCCCCCGATATCAATGTAATGGGCCCTATTTATATGCTTCGGTTTTACTGTAGTAATTACTAAGTGATTCGCTGCCCATCTTCTAAGAACACGTTTCCACATGGTGACTCTCCAACCGTCTACACGCGGCACTTATGGCTTCAGGCAAGGATCGGTCGACTCCCTCTGCATCCGGAGATGCGGGAAGGGATCACAATGAAGATTCACGTGAGTACGGCCCGTCTCGTCCTACTCGGGCAGAGCGTCAAGAGATGGAGCGTTGACAATTGATAGGCGACGCAACAAAGATGATGCTTAATTTTGCCAAGGACCCGAAATTGGCTAAATATATGAGCAAGACTTCTCTTGAAGAGGTGCACATGCAGTAGCAGAAAACCACAAAATCACCCCGAAAACCCGCTCTCAAGAAACCTCCGACTCCCAAGAAGTATACAGAGAAAGAATTAGAAGAGGTGGTTGATGCACGAATTGCTCAGCTTTCTGACGCGCAAAACAAAGGTAAAAAGCACGACAAAAAGCAGAAGAAAGGCATTGACTTCTCGGGTTATTTGGGTCGTCGGTCTACATTCGAAAAGGCAAAGAAACAAAAGAAGCGTGTTCGATTTGGAGTACCCAGTTCTTCTTCTTCTTCTTCTTCTTCTTCTTCTTCTTCTTCTTCCAGTTCTTCTAGCTCATCTGACTCGAGCGAAGAAGACAGAAAAGGCAAAAAGCGAAGCAAGAAGCAACACTTCGGAAACGGCAAGAAAAAGGCAAAGAAGTCTAAATCTTGCCCCGTGATTGACAATTCTACAGAGGACTCGTCTACAGACAGTTCAGACTCTGATGACAGCAACTTTTATGCAAAGAAGAAGAATTTTTATAAAGCCAACCAGTATGACTTTCTGAAAGACAAAAGCAAGAAAGTCCGAGAGGTTAAGGAAGGTGGACAGTCAATTAAATGTGACACGTTTTCTGGATATAGAGATGCTTCGAAGGCTTTGTTTTTTGTACAGTAGTTTGACATCGCTTTCACGGGAGGGCGTTACTCAGAGCACTCTAAGATTCGGAGAGCTGCCTCTTATTTTAAGGGGAATGCTCGAACTTGGTGGTCCACGCTTCTATTATACAAGACTGCGACAGTTAAATGGCTGAAATTCAAGAGGCTTTTTATTTCTTCTTGGCTGACTCGAGAGTATGAACGTGATATACGAACTGCTTGGAACCATCTTCGGATGACCAAGAAGGATATAATGGACGCTTATTGCGAGAGATTCTGGAGCTCTTTTCTACCCGCCTCTTCATTTAAGAAGATCTCGTTCAAGGAACAGATTGAGCGGTTTACCTTGGGTCTTCCTACAGAGATCCGAAATCACTGCTTGGAACAAAAGTCGGCTTCCATTCAAGAGTTGATGAGTCATGCGAAACGGGGTTTTGCCATTCACTCTCGCAGTTTGACCTACCCCACAGATGAGATCATGACACAAAGAGCTGAACAGACTTCGACAAATGAAAGTAGAAAGAGGAAGAGCAACCCAGAAAAGAAAGATGCACGACCCAAGCTTACTCCTCAGGAGCGGGCTCGCTACATTAGGCAAGGGAAGTGCTTTGGACGCGGGGAAACTGGACATATCTCCACGAAGCGCCCTAAATAGGCACAGAAAGAACAGAAATACAAGGACGACGAAAGACCTAAGAGTTCGAGAGCAACTGAGGAACGTGGAAGAAAACGCAAGATGAAAGCAAAACCGGTACCACATTGTGTGGGGCCTGAACCGAATCAAATGAATGAAAGTACAAACTTTGCCGCTTTTAGGGCAAAGTGAAAGATCAGGAAGCTCTTTTGAAGGAGCCAAGGCCAACTTCTTTTCACTTGGAATTGGCGGCTCATTGTGGAATTACGCCCGATAGGCTGAGGCCACAGGCAGAGGTCATTCAAGTGGCACACGGACGGGATGTTTCCATTACACCGAGCATTGGCAAACTTCGTTTGCAATGACAGGGGTATCTAGGGCACGAGGAGTTTTACGTATTTGCCTTGGAAGGTTGTGATGTTCTCCTTGGTACCGCAACAACAACGCCGTGGTTGACTACGAGGCCGAGAAAGCGACTTTGACAAATGAAGGGCTTAGAGATTGTACTTGATGAACTTGAGCTTCTTTACTCACTTTTTGGGAGAGAATTGAACGATGGATGAAGGTCGAATATGTTTTGACCTGAACAAACGAACGCCAAGATTTTCTCCACACTCATGCCGATTGCTTTTCAGAGGGCCTGCCAGGCGAGTTACCATCCGCTCCTCCTGAAGATCATTCTATAGATCTGATATCAGGAAGCACACCACCGAACCGGCCATCTTACTGTGTGAGCCGAGCCCAGAACGAAGGGATTCTGAACCAAGTGAAAGACCTCTTGGAAAAGGGTCTTATCCAACTTAGTAGTCACCGTATTGCTCTCCAGTGTTGTTGGTTTTGAAGAAAGACGGATCTTGGAGAATGTGCATCGATTATAGAGCTCTCAACAAAATCACCATCAAGAACAGATTTCTGATTCCTAGGATCGATGATATACTCGACAGATTATAGAAATCCTCGTGTTTTAGCAGGATTGATTTGAAGAGTGGATATCATCAGATCCGAATCGCGTCGGGAGACGTCTACAAGACAACCTTTCGGACGACTTTTGGGTTATTTGAGTTTTTGATGATGCCTTTTGGCTTAACCAATGCTCCTGCAACATTTAACCGGATGATGGACAGAATTTTTCAAGAGTATAGACTATTTGTTGGCACTTTCTTTGACAACATCATTGTTTTCTCCAAGGATGAGGCAGAACATAGAGACCATCTGCTTCAAGTCTTTCAGGCATTACGAGATCACATGTTAGTGATTAATGCGAAGAAAAGTGAATTTTTCCTACCAGAGATACACTTTTTGAGACACATTGTCTCAGTAGTGGGAGTACAGACGGATCCGGCCAAGATAGAGACTATCCGTGATTGGCCCGATTTAAAGAATGTCCATGATGTTAGAAGCTTCTTGGGATTGTGTTCGTACTACAAGCGGTTCATTCGAAAGTTTGCAGAGGTTGTTTCCCCTTTGCATATCTTGACACAGAAAGGGATCCCTTTCCCGTAGGGACCCACAGAGGTGATTGCCTTTCAGACTTTGAAAGAGAAATTGACTACGGCACCAGTTTTGACTTTGCCGGACTTGCAGAAGTCGTTTGAAGTATATTGTGATACTTGTGGTCGTAGTCTAGAGGCGGTCTTAATGCAAGAAGCCCAATGTCATTGCCTACGAGAGCCGATTGTTCTCAAGGCCGGAATTGACAGCACAGATTTGTGAGAAAGAGCTTTTGGCGGCTATCCATGCTCTTATTCAATGGCAACATTACCTACTCGGAGCCGATTTTTCAGTTTTTCACAGATGATGAGAGTTTACGCTACTTCTTGTTACGGAAGCAGCTATTGGAAAAAGCAGATGTGGTGGACAAACATCTTGTCACAGTTTAACTTCCAGATTGTCCATGTGCAGGGACAGAAGAAATTGGTGGCAATAACTTTGTCCCGAAAGCCGTTGGTTCTGGCTATTTCCGCCATACATCATAGGAACTTCGAGGATATGGTCGGTCAGTACACCACGGAAGAGACTTTGCAGATGTATTCAGTTGAATACATAAAGGGGAGATAGTAGCGCACTATTCCATTCAGGATGGCTACTAGATGAGGAAAACCATGTTGTGCATTACACAGCCGTTGAGAGAAAAGGTTATGACTGAATGCCACTGTCCACCATTTACGGGTCACCGCGGCATTGCTACCACCTTGAAAGGGGTAGAGAGATACTTCTTTTAGCCGAGACTCAAGAAGGATGTGGACGAGTTTGTGCGCATTTGCTTGGTATGCCAGAAGGTCAAGTTTGACAGGCATAAAGCACAGGGATTGTTACAGCCTTTTACCCATACCCACCCGCCCCTGGGAAAGTATTGCAATGGATTTCATCTCCCGAGAACACAGCGAGGGCACGGGGGTACTTCCCTGATACCACTTGTGAGGGTCATACCCAGACTCGACCCTACTCACCTCCCTCAGTCCTCCAGACCGTTCCAAGGAATGACGTAGATCTATCTGCAAGTATCCCTCCCACTTGGGACCGACACTCAGACAAGACTCTAGTCTATCTCGAATGCCAACCCAAGGGGGTACTTCCCTTCATTCAATGATTCTATCCGCTTCTCATAATCAATCTTTCTTTGACAGCTTTCCGTACCCAAAATCGTGGTCCTTAGTCTTGATTCTCTTGATCTTTTAACTTGAGGATCTGCTCTTGCTTTCTTGTTCTCCCTTGGTTCATGCCGATAACCCCTTTTTCCTTACAAGCAGGCACGGCAGTTATCACTTTCCCCTAAGAAGAGGGATCTTGCAATCCTACCTTATTGCCCAGGTCTTCAGATTACATGGCATGCCTGAGACGATTATTTCCGACAAAGACCCCAGGTTCACGAGTTTGTTTCGGACGGCTATTTCGGAGAACATAGGCACGCGGTTGCAGTTCCCGTCATCGTTCCACAAGCAGACTGACGGGCAATCACAGATTGCTAAGTCAGTGAAACATGATTAACTCTTTGATGGGGAAGGTGCCATTTGAGATTCTTGAATTTGCTACGAAGGTTCCTGTCACGTGACACATCCAACCCTATGTGTCCGTCGACAAGCTACAGCATGATCAGGGTTCAGTTCAGTCAAGTTAGTCTAGATTAGAAGTGATCTGGCACTTTTGTGAGTCTATTTGTAGATCGTGCATGCCCAGTCACTTATTGTAGATGCCTATCCTCTAGTTGCACACAGCATGATCATCAGTATTCCCATCAAAATCAGTTAGGGGAATTTTCCAGTGCATTTAGCCTATTTTTGACATTTTTCACTTATTAATTTAAGTGACTTTCCAACAAAAGTAGGTAGGGCAAATTGAGTAAGTTTGTATATAAGCAAACTAGAGCTAGCACTATTTGGCAGAAGAGGCAACAGGAGCCAAGCTCAGCAGGCAACTTCTCACAAGAACCTTGGTGGACTTTTTCCTCCAAGCAACAAATTCCCTCACCTAGCGTTTTTGCACAGCATCCCCAGCCTGGCGTTTTTGCATCAGATCTGCATCACCAATAGTACCCATCCCCTAGCGTTTTTGCAAGGATCAACCCCTGCTAGCGTTTCTGGTCATCAACTCCATTGGCGTTTTTGGTTTTCAGCAGCAGATAAAGACCGCAATTTTCACCTAAAGTGTAGCAGATTCAGCCCGGTAAAGACCTCAGTTTTCAGCCATGAAGAACCTCAATTTTCAGCCCTAAACCTGCAGATTTCCAGCGGCCCCCAAATCAGCGTTTTTGGCTCAGTCGCAGATTTCAGCCCATAGCGTTTTTGGACAGCAGTAGAAAGATTGCAGATTTCAACCCTTAGGTCGTCGTCGTCGTCGACGACATAGCCTAGACTTGCATCAGTCTCATGCATACCATTTGTACCAGAATGTGCAATCATAAGTAGACCACTCTCGCCGACGAGTGGGGCCTTCGGAGGAGGGTTTTACAACCGTCTTGGTGTCGTATTTCTCTTTTCTCTCTATCTCTCAGTCTCATACACTTGCACACACAGTGTCCATTCACTTTGTTTGTGATCATAGCATTCTCTCATTAAGAACGGAAGGCTCTCCCTTCCATAAGAACAAAAGGAACCTTGAGCACAGTTCGGAGCACTCATCTTGAGCAAAGAGCAAACATTCATTCCACTGCACCTAACATTGGTATCAGAGGTTTGGCAGTGTTTTATATCACTCAAGGAAAGAACCACAAGAAAAAAAAATTTGCTTGTTGCGGTCGGACGAACCCAAGTTCGCTTGGGCGTGTCAATTCCTAATCGTGTTTTTGAAGAGTGACAGGAATCCCAAGAAAGAAGGGCTTGTCCAGCCTCCCCTTGTGTCACTTTTCACTCATTGAGAGCGGACCGTGCACTTAGCAGTCGGCCAATCGACGTGAGGTGGGAAAAAGCAACCTTGGTGTGAGCGCAAGGCCGCCAAGGGGTGCGCCCACGGAAAGGAGTAGAACTCGGGTGAAGAGAAGATTCTTCTCAAACACAGATTGCAAGCAAAAGAAAACCTCAAGAACCCTCAAGAACTCAAGACCCACAAGAACCCAAGTTCCTCGTGAACTTAAGAACCCAAGACCACAAGAACCCACGACTTCAGAATGGTCATCACTCGAAGCGGAATGGCTACTTCGCTTGGAGGTGATCAGCATGAGAGAGGCGAAGAAGAAATTTCCCCACCAGGAGGTTTTTCTGACCCTTCCCCATCTACAACAAGGATTGCACTAACTCCTATGAAGGAGTTGCCGCAGTTGTTTATGGACAAGAAGTTAGACTACGAAGAAAGAAGGGTAGCCATAGATCGTCACTACGAAGAAAGAATGGCAGCCATAGATCGTGAATACGATGCAAGACTGGAAGCCATAGAGCGTCAGTACGACTTGGAAGAAAAAGAAAGTCAAGCCAAATTTGATCGCGAGAACAAAGCAACACAAGCAGAATTTGATCGCGCGAACAAAGCCATCAAAGAAAAGAGCGACCAACACATGAAAGAGTTCTTGCGACTCTTTTCTCAAGTTCAGGCACAGATGCAAGAGATTCGGGAAAAGGAGACTCTCTCAGTCTCTTCTTCTCCAAAGCATGACACACAGGATTTGAATGACAAGTATGATGATTTGAATGATAATGATGAGCATGGTGATTTGGTTGATAATGATGAGCATGATGATTTGCATGATCGAGATGTGATTTCTCACAAGCATGATGATTTGCATGAAGATGATGTGTTTGTTCACAAGGATGATGTGTTAGTGGATGCTTTTTCTAGTGAAGCTAACCTCGTTGCAGATTCGATCACTCACGAAGGATCGATCTTGGCTCTTGAGCCTAGGTCCAAAGAACCCTCACAGGAAGTATTCTGTGTTCGCATGATTGATACGCACGCACTGTTCGAGTGTTTCATTCGTGATCGTTTCCTGTATTTTAGTCAGCGTTGTTATGTGATCCCTTTTCCTAGGCATGACATATTGTACGTTAAGCACGTCTCACTCATGAATGAGCACGGATGTATGCGGATTTCTCATGAAAAGATGAAAAGTATGCATTTCAGGAAGTCACATTCCATGTCTCTTCCTTGGCACGACACAGTTGTAGAACGAGCACATGAAAGTATGAGCACCAAGCATGGGTATTTCCGTTGTGAATTGCCACAGTTGATTGCTCTAGATCATAAGAGAAAGATTCGATCTCATTGTTTGTGCGTATGTGGTGAACTGTTTAGCACTCCGTCTCTTTGTTCATCTACATTGTATGCACAGTCTTTGAGGAAGACAAGACTTTTTCACTCACTTTACATGGAATAGGTATGTTCATGTTTTTGTGTTGGAAATGGTTTCAGGAATTTTCAGCCATGGAGATTCTTGAAGAAGAAAGAAGCATGACTCTCGGCGAAGTTGAAGCATTGAAGGAGCCACAGAAGACTTTCTGTCGCTTTCGGCGCGGCCCAAAGAAGCAAGCATTGCAGACCTTTATGAAGTTCAAGTACCGCACAACCCACACATCAGAGTGGGCCGGCGAAAAGTCCCTTCCAGGATTCCGGATGCTATTGACGATCTCCCTCGCCGCCATACAGTTCGGTACCAGTACCTCACTTTGAAAAGGAGGGGATGTCAGTGACAAATCCAACCCTATGTGTCCGTCGACAAGCTACAGCATGATCAGGGTTCAGTTCAATCAAGTCAGTCTAGATTAGAAGTGATATGGCACTTTTGTGAGTCTATTCGTAGACCGTGCATGCCCAGTCACTTAGTGTAGATGCATATCCTCTGGTTGCACACAGCATGATCATCAGTATTCCCATCAAAATCCATCAGAATCAGTTAGGGGAATTTTCCAATGCATTTAGCCTATTTTTTCCTATTTTTGACATTTTTCACTTATTAATTTAAGTGACTTTCCAACAAAAGTAGGTAGGGCAAATTGAATAAGTTTGTATAAAAGCAAAGTAGAGCTAGCACTATTTGGCAAAAGAGGCAACAGGAGCCAAGCTCAGCAGGCAACTTCTCACAAGAACCTTGGTGGACTTTTTCCTCCAAGCAGCAGATTCCCTCACCTAGCGTTTTTGCACAGCATCCCCAGCCTGGCGTTTTTGCATCAGATTTGCATCGCCAACAGTACCCAGCACCTAGCGTTTTTGCAAGGATCAACCACTGCTAGCGTTTTTGGTCATTAGCTCCTTGGCGTTTTTGGTTTTCAGCAGCAGATAAAGACCGACAATTTTCACCTAAAGTGTAACAGATTCAGCCCAATAAAGACCTCAATTTTCAGCCATGAAGAACCTCAGTTTTCAGCACTAAACCTGCAGATTTTCAGCGTCAAAGATCTACCGAAAACAGCCCCCAAATCAGCGTTTTTGGCTCAGTCGCAGATTTCAGCCCATAGCGTTTTTGGACAGCAGTAGAAAGATTGCAGATTTCAGCCCTTAGGTCGTCGTCATCATCACCGTCGTCATCGTCGACATAGCCTAGACTTGCATCAGTCTCATGCATACCATTTGTACCAGATTGTGCAATCATAAGTAGACCACTCTCGCCGACGAGAGTGGGGACTTCGGAGGAGGGTTTTACAACCGTCTTGGTGTCGTATTTCTCTTCTCTCTCTATCTCTCAGTCTCATACACTTGCACGCACAGTGTCCATTCACTTTGTTTGTGATCATAGCATTCTCTCATTAAGAACGGAAGGCTCTCCCTTCCATAAGAACAAAAGGAACATTGAGCATAGTTCGGAGCACTCATCTTGAGCAAAGCGCAAACATTCATTCAACTGCACCTAACAGTTCCACCCTTCCTTAGCACGAAAGATCAGATTTTTCTTTGAAGCCGACCAGTTCACGATGGACTTGGTCCGAAAGGCTTTGCAGAAATCTCAGGAAAGATAGAAAAAGGATGCAGATCGCCATCGTCGCGATTTGAAATTGAAGGAGAATGATAGGGTGCTCTTACGTTTTGAGAAGGCACGCCTGAGAAAGAAGAAGGGAAAGGAGAGGCTTTTTCTAGAGCTTAGTATGCGATACTATGGACCTTTCCAAGTTTTCCGAAAAGATAAATGATATCTCCTTTGGACTGAAGCTGCCAGAATACTTGGAGGATTCACAATGTTTTTCCTGTGAGTCTCTTGAAGTCTTTTGAAGGCGATGTGCCTGATGATGAACAACCCAAAATGGACGAAAACAAGCAGATACTCGTTCCAGAACATTGGCACAGAAAGAAAGTAGAAGGTAAAGCGAACTGACAGTTCTTAGTTAAATTCAAGACCTACTTCAATTGGATGCGAAGCGAATGGAGGAGGAAGACCTAGCAGATATTCGTCGGAATGTGAATCTTTACCTTGAAGCTTTTGGTTTAGCATAGTCCATTCCAAATGGAACCCAGAATTCAGCTTGGCCGGAGATCTGGTGCAGTGGGTTTTCACAAGAGGGGAGTTACTCCGCTCCTTTGTCAACAGATGCCTCGATTTTTGAATACTAGAGTCACTGATATCTCTTTGAGCTTTAGGGTTACTGAGAGCTGACAGTATTCTGCTGGATGACTTTATGAAATGGAATTCCGGAAAATATGAAACTAACTTGTTTAAGTGCAGAAATTGATAGACGAAATGACTGCAGCATTTCGGTCTGAATGATCTCGAATAGACATGGTTGCAATAGGGGTTAGTCAATCGGGCATCTATGCAGTCGAGTGGATCTAGATGCGATTGCTAACTGCATTGCCGATAAATCGTGGTCTAAGATCCGAATGAATGTTGAATGTGATTTGTCATGTGATGTCAAGTGATGTCTTGTGATGTCGTGTGATGTGACTGTCGATTGGTACATGTGCTAGATATGTGTTCCTATTGCATAGGTACTAACAGTCAGTGTCTGCTAAGGCAATTTATGGCTTCTGTCTGTTTTACAGGCGTAATCGAGGGCGATTACAATGCTTTCAAGAGGGGGGTATGTCACAAACTGTGACGTGGCTGCCCAGTGTACACACACACCTTCCCCCCTAAAGCATGGACAGTCCTGGGGATGGACAGGCTAAATGATGACGTGGCTACTGCGCACGGTCAACACCCGAAAATGGCAGAGGTGGTGCCACGTGGCAACAGTACGGAATTCCGTGATTTCCGGCGCAATCAACGCTCAGCTTTTGGCAGATTTTTGGCTATGCAACTGAGAGTGGAAAAGAGAGAGAGACTCTTGCTTTTTCTACACAAGCTTGAGAGAGAGCTCTTTTGCTTTATATTAAAAGCTATTTTTATGGACAGCTTTTTGCACTTGCTTTATTTGACAAGCAAGAGAGAGAAAGAGCCTTTGCTTTATTTTTGGGCTTTTGATTTTCAGCTTTTGGTCTCTGCTTTTAGCAGCCCTTGAACTCTTTAAATAAGTGGGTAGGCCACTCAGAACTCAGAGCATTTGGACGCAGAGTCTAAGTGTGAGCGCCTACCCGCACTCTTGTACTTTGAACACAGATTAATACAAAAAGAAATACTAAAAGGGGTGCCAGTCTTGGGGGCCAATATCTCTAGGCACGGAACTCCGCCGGGCCAGTGTCGAATCAATTGTGAACTGTGAACTGTTTTGAAGTGGTTATTTGTGTTGTCGCGGTAGATTCTTGACTTGGAGTGTCCAAGTCTGTTACACCTACTTGCTGAAACCTGCAAATAATGGTCCATATACCCTCATTCCTTGTTGGCGTTCTTGGAAGATCAAAGATAAAGTCCATAGCAATGCTTTCCCATGGCTTATCAGGAATCGACAGTGGTTGTAACAACCCTGATGCCTTTTGCCTGTCAAACTTGACCTTTTGGCAAATCATGCATGCTCGCACAAAGGCATCCACATCTCTCCTCAAGGTAGTCCAATAGAAGAATGTCTCTACTGCTTTAACTGTTGCATCAATACCACGATGCCTTGCATACGGTGGGACATGACTCTCTTCCATGACCTTATGACGCAATGGCCTAGTGACAAAGTCATCCATGCATCATCATAAAATCATCTCTGAGGAGGTAGTGCTCATGATGTTGCCCCTCTTGCAACTGTTCAAAGATCCTTGCAAAATCTTCATCAGTAGCATATTGTTCCTTTATGTCATCCAGCTCATGATGATAAGGAATTGACACAGCTGAAATCTATGGCTTTCTTGATAACGCATCAGCCACAACATTCTTCTTGCCTTCCACATGCATAATCTGGAAGTGGAACATAGAAAGAATGTTTGCCTATCGCATATGCTTTTCGGATAGCTTTGACTGTGTCAAGAAGTATCACAAGGTCTGATGGTCTGTTTGGACAACAAAATCAGCGCCTAAGAGGTAGTGCTTCCAACTAGAAAGCGCATGAATCACGGCCAAGAGCTCTTTCTTATAGACTTACATAGTCTTCTCTAGCCCTTGTAAAATTCGGCTTTTGTAAACTACTACACGTCCATCTTGCATTAGCACTGCTCCGATGCTACTGCCACACGCGTCACACTGGACCACAAATGACTTCCTGAGATCTGGCAAAACAATTACTGGATCTGAAGTCAACTTTTCCTTTAAGAGACTAAAAGCTGAAATTTCTTTTTCTCCATCTGAAAGTGACCTCTTTCTTTTGCAAAGCGTGAAGAGGAGATGCTATCTCTGCAAAATTCTTGATAAACCTTTCATAGTAGGAACACAATCCCAAGAAGCTTCTGACATCGTGCACAGTCTTCAAGTCTGGCCACGTCTTAATAGCTTCGACCTTTGCAAGTTTGCGGGATCCATTCTGACACCATCCTTTGACACTATGTGGCCAAGAAAGTGGATCTCTTCCAAGAAGAATTCACTTTTCTTAGGATTGACTAGTAACCTGTGACTGCGCAGCTCTTTTAACACAATGGTCAAGTGACGCCTATGCTTCTCTTCATTCTTCGAATAGACTATCATGTCATCGAAGAAAGTCCCAACAAACTGTTGATGCGAGCGGAAAATCCGGTCCATCATCCTGTTGAACGTGGCAAGAGCATTTGTTAGACAAAACGGCATCACTAGGAACTCATAAAGACCAAATGTCATTCTAAACGCAATCTTGTTGTAACAAACTGCTGACGTGTCAAAGCCTAAAGAATGGAGCCAACTTACAGATGTGGCCGAGGGGCCTAAACTGTCACAAAGTGATGACATGGCTGCCCAAGAGAAAAAACCCTAACCCTAATTTCTGCCAAAAACCCTAACTGCTGAAACCCTAATTCTAGAAAACCCTAACCCTAAAACCACGGTTGTTCTCATCCGTTGGACGTAACGTCCCGTCCGGTTTTGTCCCGTCCGACAGTGGCGTCCGTTCCGTCCGGCCCCTTTTTAGTCCGTTTGGCCGGTTTTAAAACCGTTGACTACGCTTTTGTTTGTGAGGATTTTACGTGACTTTTTGGCATAGGATCCCTCCTAGGATCCCCCCCCCCCCCCCCCCCCCCCCCCCCCTCACCTCCCACATGCCTTGAGCATTGCTTTGGATTCCATTAGCTCCTCTCTCTCCCTCTCCCTCTCACATTTCTTTGGATTCCATTAGCTCCTCTCTCTCCCTCTCCCTCTCTCTCATTGCTTTGGTCCTTTACCTTGGATTCCATTAGGGCCTAGGCTCCTCTCTCTCTCTCTCTCTCTCTCTCTCTCTCTCTCTCTCTCTCTCTCTTATCTAACTCTCTCTTGTGTTCAAGCCTCAAGGGCAAGTGTCTACACTCTAAATCTATATAAAGATGCCCTCTTTCTCTTCTTCTCCATTATGTTCCAACTCAAGGCTCAAGCTCATGAGTCATTCTCAAGCTCTCAAGCTCTCCATTCCTCCATGAAGCATTCCTCCATAGCTCTCAAGCTCTCCATTCCTCCATCATAGCTCTCCATTGGCATTCCTCCATGAAGCTTTCCTCTTGAGTCTTCCTCTCTCACACCTCCTCTCTCCATTATCAAAAAATCTCAAGCTCTCCATTGCGTAACCCTCTCAAGTTTCAACTTTCAAGCTCTAAATCTCTCAACTTTCAAGTGTTCTATCATGCCTCCCCCTCTTCATGAAGCTTTTGAAAAGCATTGCCGTTCCTATGAGAGAGTGAGGGACAAACGAAACGTTTGTAGGTGGACATGCAAGTATTGTCCCAAGATCATGACCTCCTCCTCCACTCGACTCATCATCCACTTGACGAAGATGGGAGGTGAAGCCGGTCCATGTCCCAATATACCCAACAACATTTTGGAAGAGTGCAAGAAGAAGTATCTCCCTTTGAAAAGGTGCAAGGTGGGGATGAAGAGAGCCCAAGAGGAGATAGTGGCGCCCGACATTGATGTTACCGACTCGGAGGAGGATACAACTACAAGTGGCCCTTCTCCCTCTACCTCCATTGCAAGCGGTGACGTGACGGCAAGCTCAATGGCTACCAATAAGAAGAAGGCATCGGCAAGTGCTAGTGGCCGTCCTCCAAAGCAAGCAAGGCAAGCCTCTCTCTCGCAATCGGTGGGTGAGCTCCGGTCCATTGTCTTTCCTCAAAGAGAGACAAAGGCTTGCGGACATTGAGATTGCACGCACCATCATTGAGTGTAATCTTGCTTTCAACATCCTTCGACTAGAGCGGTGGAAGAGGATGGTGAAAGCTATTGCGGCCATCGGTCCATGTGAGGGGTGGACAGGTCCATCCTATGCGGACATGCGCACCAAGAAGCTCGACGAAGAGCGGACAAGAATCGACAAATCCCTTGAGCCCGTGCGAGCCGGATGGGCAAAATATGGGTGCTGCATTCTCTCCGATGGGTGGAGTGATCGTAAGAAGAGGGGCATCATTAACATACTCGTGTCATGCTCTCTTGGCACCTACTTCTTGAGAGCGGTTGATGCGGGACCAAGAGGCAAGAAGATCACGGGAAAATTCATCTACAAGCACATCAAGGCGGCAATAGAAGAGGTGAGAGTTTAAGTTGTCCCCTCTTCTTGTGCAATGTGCATTGTGCAATGTGTAGTATGTACTTACTACTTTTGCCCCTCTTGATAAGTGTTCTAAATTTTTCTCTCTTTAATGTAGGTCAGGCCCGAAAATGTGGTGCAAGTGATCACCGATAATGCATCCAATTGCACTAGCATGAGCCGACTACTTAAGGCCGAATACAAGAACATTGTATGGACCCCTTGTGCCTCCCATTGCCTCGATCTTCTCATGGAAGACATAGGAGAACTAGAATGGGTGAAGGCCATTCTCACCCAAGCCCTCACTATCGTGCTAAGGTGAGAGTACTTGCAATTTTTCGCACGTACTCCGACAAGGAGTTGAAGAAACCCTCGGCAACACGATTTGCCTCTATGTGGCTTCTTCTTGAGCGCCTCTACGATGTCCAAAACAAAGTGCAAAAAACCATGGTGTCCGATGAGTTCAAGCAATGGTGTGAAGGAGAGAACTCGGCAACCTCACAAGAGGCAAAGGCCATCCAACGGCTTTCCCTCAAAGAAGAATTTTGGGAAGAGGTGAAGGGTCTTGTGGTAGCCATCTTGCCCATCTACAGAGTGCTCCGAATGACCGACATGGAGGGATCTACCATAGGCCTTCTTCACCACTTCATGGATGAGGCATACAAGGAAATAGAGACATCAACCATTCTTGATGGTCCACCCAATGGGACACGGTATGATGTATCTCCTTTGCTCTCCATTCTCAAGTCGACAATATGTTTTTTGCTAATTTGCACTATGCCTCACCTCTCTCTCTCTCTCTTTTTGTAGTGATGTCTTTGAAGATTCCCCCAAGAAAGATGATATCCTCTTTCTTTTCCAAAAGAGATGGGATTTTATGAAGAGGCCCATTCACCACTTTGCGGCTCTCTTGCATCCGGCCAACAAGAAGCCGGATCTTTTCACAAACCAAATGCTACAAGAAGAGAGTCGCAACTTCCTTCCCAAGGCCCTCTCGGAAGATCATCACGGCGCATTTCTTCAAGAGCTAATCAACTATGGAGACCAAAGAGGCACGGCTTTCACTTCCACCATATGTTGGAAGAGGGAGTCCTTGGTGAAGCCTCTTTTTTGGTGGGAGAGCTTCGGCTACCAATTACCTCACCTTCAAAGAGTTGCATTAAGGATTCTTGGACAAGTAAACCCTCTTAAGCCTCGGGCCTTGGCGCTCTCTCTCTCTCTCTCTCTCTCTCTCTCTCTCTCTCTCTCTCTCTCTCTCTCTCTCATGAATTATATTACATACATGATACTCACTATCTTTTGAATATAATATAGGATTGCTCATCTGGTGCATGCGAGCGAAATTGGTCCGCATACTCGCTTATCCACACCAAAATTCGCAACAAACTGTCAACAAAGCAATTGGAGCGGCTCATCTATTGTCGCTTCAATCTCCGAATGTTGCGCTCCATGCATGAGATGCCTATGGCTAGACAAGTAAACCGTCTTTCTACACACTTGCTTCTTGACTCATATGGGCTATGGCTTTGCATTCCAATTCACATGTGCTAACTTTATCTTGAGTCTTGACTCTTTTGGACTTTTGTATAACTTGTCAAATAGGTCAATGTTGATGATTGCAAGCTCTCAATTGATACTCTCAAAAGTGTCAACAAAGAGCGTGATATGACGGAGGAGCAAATTTTCCGCGAGCTCTACTTGGAGCTAGAGGAGATTGACCGACGGTTTCTCGCACACGATCACGCAAGAGAGTCATTGTGCGTGGAGTCCCTTCGGCTACAAGAGGTAGAGGTGCAAGAGCTTCCCATGCTCGTGGCCGTGGCCGTGAGATGGAGGCTGCTACTCCTACAACCTATGTGTGGCCAGGCTCGGGAAGTGGCTCCATTGCGGCGGCCTCTATTTTGGAGGATGTGCCTATTCGTAGATCCAACACTATGGACCCTAGAGAGCCAGAGTATGACGAGGAGGGAAATCTCCTTAGTGAGGGAGATTATGACACACCACAATCCGATTCATGTGAGGATGAAGATGACATCGATGAGCATAGCTCACAAGAGGAAGATGATGATGATGATGATGAAAGCGGAGAAAGCTCTTAGACTTTAGTGTCTCTCATATCTTTTTTGACCCTACTTCCACTTTTTGCACGATTGAGGCTTAAAAGGCCTACTTTTTTGTATCATCTCGATTATCAAACCTCAACTTAGCTTTTTGATTTATGACATATGTAATACGAATCGCAGTTCATACCCATTGTGTCTCATTGTCTTGATTCTCAACTCTTGAGTGTCGGCACTTGGCACTTGCAAGCTGCATTCTTGTCCAATGTGATAATCAATTGTCTATTTGTCCTAAGTGTAAAATGTAGGGTTAAGAATTGTGTGTTTTTATTTTTGAACGTACGTAACCATGTCGTACGACATAAAATTTTCTAGTTCAATGAGTACCGTACGTCTTCGTACGAGGACAAAACGTACGTGACCGTACGAGACCACCCTGCCTAAAATCTGCAAACCCTAATTCTAGAAACCCTAACCCTAATACCTGCAAACCCTAATTTTGCTACTAAAAACCCTAAAACTGCACAAACCCTAACCCTAACCCTAACCCTAAGGGCAGCAGGGAGATTTCCACGTTTTGCACTAGCTGATGACGTGGCAGGTTGTACGGATTTCCATGATTTACGTTGGCACCTTTTTGGCTTTGCTTGTGGACCAGAAGCTTTTGAGTTTTGAAGGCTTTTCACTCTAATTGCTTTTTAGGCCAAGGGCCTTTATATATGAGGTTAGGGCTCATTCTCTGGCATGCTTCTTGGCGAAGGTGCAGATTCTAGAGTACCAGCTTGTACTTTGTTGATGCAATATAAGGAAATACCGAAAGGGGCGCCAAGGTTTGGGGCCAATACTGTTAGGTGCAGCGGAATGAATGTTTGAACTTTGCTCAAGATGACTGCTCCGATTGCTCAAGGTTCCTTTTCGTTCTTATGGAAGGTAGAGCCTTCCGTTCTTAATGAGAGAGTGCAATGATCACAAACAAAGTGAATGGACACTATGCGTGCAAGTGTATGAGACTCAGAGATAGAGGGAGAAGAGAATACAACACCAGAGACGACGTAAAACCCTCCTCCAAAGGCCCCACTCTCTATGGCGAGAGCGGTCTACTTATGATTGCACAAATCTCTACAATGCTTGGACTTGCCGACGACGATGAGGACAACGACAAGACGGGCTGAAATCTGAAATTGCTAAGGGCTGAAATCTACAAATCTTTATCTATTGAATTCTGCCTCTATGTCGATGGCAACGATGCGACGACGACGCGCTGAAAACGCAGATGCTGAAATCTGCGTTTTCCAAGCTGAAACTGTAAACTTTGCGGGATCTGACCGTGCGGCGAGGATCTGTTGCGGGAAGGTGAGATCTGCGAGGTTCGGGACTTCTACTGCGGGTGCTAGCTGCTGAAAACTGAAAACGCTGATGTTCCTTGATGTTCCGTCGCGGTATATTTGCAAAACGCCGGGAGTGATCTGCAAACCAAAAACGCTAGGGCTGAAAACTGATCTGCTGTCGCTGGATGTCCTGCAAATGCAAAACGCTAGGCTGATCTGTGGTTCTGTTGTTGCCGGGAATCTGCAAATGCAAAAACACTGATTGATCTGGGGTCTTGATGCAAAACACTAGCCTCTCTGCTGTGTAGCAAAAACGCTAGGCCTTGCTGGGAGTTCCTGCTGAGAAGGTGCCTGTTGAGCGGTGCTCCTGCCTCTTTTGCCAATTAGTGCTAACTCTGGTTTCCTTATATACAAACTTACTCAATTTGCCCTACCTACTTTCCAACAAAAGTCACTTAAAAATAATAAGTGAAAAATGTCAAAAATAGGGAAAATAGGCTAAATGCACTCGAAAATTCCCCTGAAGGATTCTGATGGATTTTGATGGGAATGCTTATGATCATGTTGTGTGCAACCAGAGGATATGCATCTACACTAAGTGTCTGGGCATGCACGGTCTGCGAACAGACTCACAAAGGTGCCAGATCACTTCCTATTCTAGACTGACTTGACTGACTGAACCCTGGTCATGCTGTAGCTTGTCCACGGATACACAGGATTGGATGTGTCACGTGACATCCCCTCCTTTTCAAAGTGAGGTACTGATACCGAATTGTATGGCGTCGAGAGAGATCGCCAATAGCATCCGGAACCCTGGAAGGGACTCTTCGCCGGCCCACTTTGATGTGCGGGTCGTGCGGTACTTGAACTTCATAAAGGTCTGCAACGCTTGCTTCTTTGGGCCGCGCCGAAAGCGACAGTCTTCTGTGGCTCCTCAATGCTTCAACTTCGTCGAGAGTCATGCTTCATGGCTGAAAATTCCTGAAACCATTTCCAACACAAAACCATGAGCGTATATACCTATTCCATATAAAGTGAGTGGAAAAAATATTGTCTTCCTAAAAGATTGTGCATGCAATGTAGATGAACCAATAGACGGAGTGCCAAACCGTTCACCACACACACGCAAACAAGGAGATCGAATCTTTCTCTTCTGATCTAAAGCAATCAACTGTGGCAATTCACAACGGAAATACCCATGCTTGGTGCTCATACTTTCATGTGCTCTTTCTACAAATGTGTCATCCCAAGGAAGAGACATGGAATGTGACTTCCTTGAATGTATATTTTTCAGCTTTTCATGAATAATCCACATACATCCGTGCTCATTCATGAGTGAAATGCTCAACATACAATATGTCATGCCTAGGAAAAGGGATCACATAAAGATGCTGACGAAAATACAAGAACCGATCACGAATGAAACACTGGAACAATGCGTGCGTATGAATCATGCGAACACATAATACTTCCTGTAATGGTTCTTGGGACCTAGGCTTGAGAGCCAAGATCGGTTCTTCCTAAAGGGGTTCTTTGGACCTAGGCTCGAGAGCCAAGATCGATCCTTCGTGATTGATCGAATCTGCAACGAGGTTAGATTCACTAGAGAAAGTATCAACTAACACATCATCCTTCTTGTGACAATCACATCTTCTTCATGCAACTCATCATGCTTGTGAGAAATCACATCTTGATCATGCAAAGATCGATCCTTCGTGATTGATCGAATCTGCAACGAGGTTAGATTCACTAGAGAAAGTATCAACTAACACACCATCCTTCTTGTGACAATCACATCTTCTTCATGCAACTCATCATGCTGGTGAGAAATCACATCTTGATCATGCAAATCATCATGCTTGTCAATGTCATCCAAATCATCATGCTTATCATTGTCATTTAAATCATCATGCGTATCATCATGCAAATCCTGTGTGTCATGCTTTGGAGCAAAGACGGAGAGAGTCTCCTGTTCTTGATTCTGTGCAAACTGCCCATGTACCATAGAAAAGAGCAAGTGTATGAGACTGAGAGATAGAGAGAGAAGAGAATACAACACTAGAGACGTAAAACCCTCCTCCGAAGGCCCCACTCTCTATGGCGAGAGTGGTCTACTTATGATTGCACAAATCTCTACAATGCTTGGACTTGCCGACGATGTCGACGACGATGAGGACGACGACGAGACGGGCTGAAATCTGAAATTGCTGAGGGCTGAAATCTGCAAATCTTTATCTGCTGAATTCTGACTATGTGTCAATGACGATGTCGATGGCGACGATGCGACGACGACGCGCTGAAAACGCAGATACTGAAATCTGCGTTTTCCGGGCTGAAATTGTAAACTTTGCGGGATCTGACCGTGCGGCGAGGATTTGTTGCGGGAAGGTGAGAGGTTCGGGACTTCTACTGCGGGTGCTAACTGCTGAAAACTGAAAACGCTGATGTTCCTTGATGTTCCGTCGCGGTAAATTTGCAAAACGCCGGGGCTGATCTGCAAACCAAAAACGCTAGGGCTGAAAACTGATCTGCTGTCCAGATGTTCTGCAAATGCAAAACACTAGGCTGATATGTGGTTCTGCTGTTGCCGGGAATCTGCAAATGCAAAAACACTAGCTGATCTGCCAGGGTCTTGATGCAAAACGCTAGCCTCTCTATTGTGTAGCAAAAACGCTAGGCCTTGCTGGGGGTTCCTACTGAGAAGGTGCCTGTTGAGCGGTGCTCCTACCTCTTCTACCAATTCAGTGCTAACTCTGGTTTCCTTATATACAAACTTACTCAATTTTCCCTACCTACTTTCTAACAAAAGTCACTTAAAAATAATAAGTGAAAAATGTCAAAAATAGGAAAAATAGGCTAAATGCATTGGAAAATTCCCCTGAAGGATTCTGATGGATTCTGATGGGAATGCTTATGATCATGCTGTGTGCAACCAGAGGATATGCATATGCACTAAGTGTCTGGGCATGCACGGTCTGCGAACAGACTCACAAAGGTGCTAGATCACTTCCTATTCTAGACTGACTTGACTGACTAAACCCTGGTCATGCTGTAGCTTGTCCACGGACACACAGGGTTGGATGTGTCACGTGACAAATACTCTCTGGGGTAGGATTCCGCCGCTCCGTGTCTCGTATCGTCTCTCTTTTTCAGTTCAGTTGTTATTGAAGTGCTAAAAGTTTGTTCAGTTTGTTCTTTTCTATTGGCATGTGGTGTGGTGCCCGTCTTGTGACACTTGTGCACATCCTCTGGCCTTATACGAATCTGATGGTACCCACTCTTAAGGTCTATCCTGCTGAAAATTGCAGCACCCTCTAAACGATCGAGAATATCATCAATCCTAGGAATAGGAAACCTATTCTTGATGGTATTCTTATTCAACGCACGGTAATCAATACACATGCGCCATGAGCCATCCTTTTTCTGTACTAGGAGCACTGGGGAGCAAAAGGGTGAAGAACTAGGCTGGATCAGCCGCTTCTCTAATAACTCCTCAACCTAGCCCATAATCTCTTTCTGCTGTGTCGTACTAACCCTGTAGGGAGGTCTATTTGGTGGGCTACACCCTGACACCAAATCTATCCGATGGTCCTCAGGTCTCTCTGGCGGCAATAGCGACAGTAATGAATAAAAAAACAGTCACTAAACTCTCGCAAAAATGCTGACCTTTCTTTATCTCACACAGATAAATTTGACTGACAATTATCTGAGACATCACGTGCAAAAATCAAGTACACAGAAAGATGATTCTTTATTACAGAAGTGATAGCAGAAGCAGATACAATAGGGACAGACTTCCCTTTGAGCTTTACATCCAAAACATGAGTTTTGCCCCTATGCTGAAGGGTGATCGTCTTGCCGAAGGCATCCAGCACGCCATGTACTCTGAACATCCACAGAATTCCACGTAGCACATCGCACCCTTCCAATGGCATGATATAAAATTCTTATGTGTCTACATATGACTGAATATGCAGACGCAGCTTTCCAATAATGGGAGTAACACACTCAGAGTGGCCAGGACATGCCAATCCTGCCTCTGCCGTGTACCGCATCTCTTCAGCTCGGATGCCCAGCTTCATAGCTAGCTCTGGTGCGATGAAGTTTGCTTTGGCACCTGGATCAAAGAAGATGAGTGCCGTTTGATCTCTAACTTTACCCCATGCTCTACATAACTCACTGGCATCTGTAATGGGCCTGTCACCCACCATATCTGGTACCAAACCTACCGTGGGTTTAGGCTTCTTGCCTTTCTGATCCTCTTTATCATCTGAGTCAGCTCATCTTTTCCTTTGTGGACAAAAGATAGCAAAGTGACCAAGCTGCTCGCATATAAAGCATTTGTTTTCAGCCATTAAGACCTTCTTTTCCTCGAGCGACTTACGCACAAAAGGCTTCCTTTCTGTTTCTTTGCGTGCGCTCCAAAAGTCCCGGCTGAATCCTTGTCTTTGTTGGCCTTTTTTGACCCCTATGACGCTTCAGGAGCCGTTTTCACACAGAGCTTCTTTGCTGAATTTTTATTCTGCTGCCCTCCTTTCTCGTTGCTCGGAAACCCACTGTCCTCTCCTTTCAACAAGGCAAGACTAGTGTTAGCAAGTTCCATGAATTGGGTGAGGGTAGCTACTCTGTTCTTGGTACAGTAGTCCCGAAGCCCTTTAGGCAGCCCACGACAGTACTTGTCAGGTGCATCGGAAGAGAATAACGATTTTGCTCGGATCTAGTACTCCGCAAACAAACACAAGGGGGCCCTTGAGGGTTGGGACAAGACATCCTTGTGTCATCTCTTTTCTCTCTCTCGTCATCTCTCTTTCGTTCAATTCAGTTCAGTTCTTTCAAGTGAAGTAAAATGTAAGGTGAAGCAGAAGTGAATGTTGAACTTTGCTCAAGATGAGGGGTCCGAACTGTGCTCAAGGATTCCTTTTACTTACGGAAGGGAAGGCCTTCCGTTCCTTTAGTGAGAGAGTGCAATGGACACAAAACCAGTGAATGGACACTGCGTGAAGATGCATGAGACTGAGAGATAGAGAGAGAAGAGAATACAACACCGGAGACGTAAAACCCCCCTCCGAAGGCCCCACTCTATATGGCAAGAGCGGTCTACTTATGATTGCACAAATATCTACAATGCTTGGACTTGCCGACGCTGTCGACAACGATGAGGATAACGACGAGACGGGCTGAAATCTGAAAACGCTAATGGCTGAAATCTGCAAATCTTTATCTGCTGAATTCTAACTCTATGTCGGTGACGACCGCGATGACGACAATGCGACGACGACGCACTGAAAACGCAGATGCTGAAATCTGCGTTTTCCGGGCTGAAACTGTAAACTTCGATGGATCCCACCGTGCGGCGAGGGACTACTACGGGAAGATGAGGTCTGCGAGGTTCGGGACTTGTACTGCGGCTGCTTACTGCTAAAAACTAAAAACGCTGGTCTTCTTGTGGCCTTGTCGCGAAGAATCTGCAAAACGCTGGGGTATAATGCAGATGCAAAAATGCTAGGGCTGAAAATCTGCTGCTGTCGCCGGTTGTCTTGTAAATGCAAAACGCTAGGCTGATCTGCTGTGTCTTAACGACGCCAAGGCTGATCTGCTGTGCACAAATCACCAAGGCTGATCCGATGCAAAAACGCTAGGTCTTCTGTGGAGAAAACGCCAGAGTAGTCGAGGGGGTTGGTCGTGCTGACAACTTGCCTGTTAAGCAAGGTGCTCCTAATGCCTCTTCTGCCAATTAGTGCTAGTCTAGGTTTGCTTATATACAAACTTACTCAATTTGTCCTACCTACTTTCCAACAAAAGTCACTTAAAAATAATAAGTGAAAAATGTCAAAAATAGGTAAAATAGGCTAAATGCACTGGAAAATTCCCCTGAAAGAGTTTGATGGAGTCTGATGGGAATGCTTATGATCATGTTGTGTGCAACCAGAGGATATGCATCTACACTAAGTGTCTGGACATGCACGGTCTGCGAACAGACTCACAAAAGTGTCAGAACACTTCAAAATCTAGACTGACTGGATTGACTGAACCCTTGTCGTGCTGTAGCTTGTCCACGGACACATAGGATTGGATGTGTTACGTGACATCCCCTCCTTTTCGAAGTGAGGTACTGGTACCGAACTGTATGGCGTCCAGGGAGACCGCAAATAGCATCCGGAATCCTGGAAGGGACTCTTTGCCGGCCCACTCGGATGTGCGGGTTGTGCAGCACTTGAACTTCATAAGGTCTGCAACGCTTGCTTCTTTGGCCCGCGCCGAAAATGACAGTCTTCTCTGACTCCTTCGATGCTTCAACTTCGTCTATAGACCTGCTTCTTTCTTCTTTAAGAATCTCCATGGCTGAAAATTCCTAAAACCATTTCCAACACAAAAACATGAACATGAACATACCCATTCCATGTAAAGTGAGTGGAAAAATGTTGTCTTCCTCAAAGATTGTGCATGCAATGTAGATGAACAAAGAGACGGAGTGCCAAACCGTTCACCACACACACGCAAACAATGAGATCGACTCTTGTCTTGCTGATCTAAATCAATCAACTATGGCAATTCACAACGGAAATGCCCATGCTTGGTGCTCATACTTTCATGTGCTCTTTCTACAAATGTGTCATGCCAAGGAAGAGACATGGAATGTGACGTCCTTGAATGTATACTTTTCAGCTTTTCATGAACAATCCGCATACATTTGTGCTCATTCATGAGTGAAACATGCTCAATGTACAATATTTCATGCCTAAGAAAAGGGATCACAAAAAGACGCTGATGAACATACAGGAAACGATCACGAAAGAGACACTCGTATAATGCGTGCGTACTAATCATGCGAACACATAAAACTTCCTGTGAGGGTTCTTTGGATCTAGGCTCGAGAGCCAACATCAATCCTTCGTGATTAATCGAATCTGCAACTAGGTTAGCTTCGTGTCCGTGACACATCCAACCCCATGTGTCCGTGGACAAGCTACAGCACGACAAGGGTTCAGTCAGTCCAATCGGTCTAAATTTAGAAGTGATATGGCACTTTTGTGAGTCTATTCGTAGACCGTGCACGCCCAATCACTTAGTGTAGATGCATATCCTCTGGTTGCATATAGCATGAGCATAAGTATTCCCATCAGAATCCTTCAGGGGAATTTTCCAGTGCATTTAGCCTATTTTCCCTATTTTTGACATTTTTCACTTATTAATTTAAGTGACTTTCCAACAAAAGTAGGTAGGGCAATTTTGCTATGAAAATATATAAGCAAACCAAAGTTAGCACTAAATGGCAGAAGAGGCAACAGGAGCCAAGCTCAGCAGGCAACTTCTCAGCAAGACCAAGTCTTGGTGGACCTTCCCTCCAAGCAGCAAACCCCCATTGCCTAGCGTTTCAAACAAGGATCGCCAACAGAAGACCCAAGCCATCCCAGCGTTTTACATCAACATTGGCGTTTTTGCATCAACCTTCATCGCCAGAAGATTCAACCAGCCATCGAGCGTTTTTGAAACCAGCAAGCTAGCATTTTTTATCTGCATCAGCAGCATTTTCCAGCATTGAGAACGTGCAAGTACGGCCCTACAACAGTAGCAGATTCAGCCCATGAAGAAGTAGCAGATTCAGCCCCAGAAAGACCTCAATTTTCAGCCATTAAACTGCAGATTTCCAGCGTCAAGGAACCACCGAAAACAGCCCACAAATCAGCGTTTTTGGATCAATCGCAGATTTCAGCCCATAGCGTTTTTGGACAGCCGTGAAAAGCTTGCAGATTTCAGCCCTTAGGTCACTGTCGCCAATCTCGTCGTCGTCACCGACATAGCCTAGAGTTGTATCATTCTCATGCATACCATTTGTACCAGATTGTGCAATCATAAGTAGACCACTCTCGCCAACGATAGTGGGGACTTCGGAGGAGGGTTTTACAACATCTCTGGTGTCATATCTCTCTTCTCTCTATCTCTCAGTGTCATACACTTGCACGCACAATGTCCATTCACTTTGTTTGTGATCATAGCATTCTCTCATTAAGAACGGAAGGCTCTACCTTCCATGAGAACAAAAGGAACCTTGAGCACAGTTCGGAGCACTCATCTTGAGCAAAGCGCAAACATTCATTCCGCTGCACCTAACATTGGTATCAAAGCTTTGGCAGTGTTCTGTATCACTCAAGGAAAGACCCACAAGAATCACAAGAATTTTTTTGCTTGTTGCGGTCGCACGAACCCAAGTTCGCTTGGGCGTGTCGATTCCTAATCGTGTTTTTGAAAAGTGACAGGAATCCCAAGAAAGAAGGGCTTGTCCAGCCTCCCTTTGTGTCTCTTTTCACTCATTGAGAGCGGACCGTGCACTTAGCGGCCGGCCAATCGACGTGAGGTGAGAAAAAGCAACCTTGGTGTGAGCGCAAGGCCGCCAAGGGGTGCTCCCGCGGAAAGGAGTAGAACTCGGGTGAAGAGAAGATCCTTCTCAAACGCGGTTTGCAAGCGAAAGAAAACCTCAAGAACCTCAAGACCCTCAAGAACCCAAGAAACCAAGTTCCTCGTGAACTTAAGAACCCAAGACCACAAGAACCCAAGACTTCTGTGGATGGTCATCACTCGAAGCGGAATGGATACTTCACTTGGAGGTGATGAGCATGAGAGAGGCGACGAAGAATTTTCCCCACCAGGAGGTTTTTCCGACCCTTCCCATCTACGTCAAGGATTGCACTAACTCCTATGGAGGCTTTAGACCAGATGTTTATGGAAAGGAAGTTAGAACGCGAAGCAAGATATACAGAAAGAATGGCAAAAATGGAACGCAGACACGCAGAAAGAAGAGCAGAAAGAGAAGCAACACGGAAGGAAGCCAAAGCAATACAAGAACCGAGCGACCGACAAAACAAAGAATTCTAGTGACTCTATTCTCAAGTTTAGGCACAGATGCAAGAGATTTGGGGAAAAGAGACTCGCTCAATCTCTTCTTCTCCAAAGCATGACACACAGGATTTGCATGATTATGAGAAGCATGATGATAATTTGATTAACAATGATCAGCATGATGATTTGGATGATAAAGACAAGGATGATGATTTGCATGATCAAGGTGTGATTTCTGACAAGCGTGATGATTTGCATGATCAAGATGAGATTTCTCACAAGCATGATGAGTTGCATGAAGAAGAAGTGATTGTTCACAAGGATGATGTGTTAGTTGATGCTTTTTCTAGCGAAGCTAACCTCGTTGCAGATTCGGTCAATCACGAAGGATCGATCTTGGCTCTCGAGCCTAGGTCCATAGAACCCTCACAGGGAGTATTATGTGTTCGCATGATTAGTACGTACGCATTGTTCGAATGTTTCATTTGTGATCGTTTCCTGTATTTTAGTCAGCATCTTTACGTGATCCCTTTTCCTAGGCATGAGATATTGTACGTTGAGCACGTTTCACTCATGAATGAGCACGGATGTATGCGGATTATTCATGAAAGCTGAAAAGTATACATTCAAGGAAGTCACGTTCCATGTCTCTTCCTTGGTACGACACAGTTGTAGAAAGAGCACATGAAAGTATGAGCACGAAGCATGAGCATTTCCGCTGTGAATTGCCACAATTATTGCTTTAGATCAAAAGAGAAAGATTCGATCTCATTGTTTGCGTGTGTGTGGTGAACGGTTTAGCACTCCGTAACTTTGTTCATCTACATTGCATTGACAGTCTTTGAGGAAGACAAGATTTTCTCCGTTCACTTTACATGGAATGGGTATGTCCATGTTTTTGTGTTGGAAATGATTTCAAGAATTTTCAGCCATGGAGATTCTTGAAGAAAGAAGAAGCAGAACTCTAGGCGAAGTTGAAGCATTGAAGGAGCCACAGAAGACTTTCTGTCGCTTTCGGCGCAGCCCAAAGAAGCAAGCGTTGCAGACCTTTATGAAGTTCAAGTACCGCACGACCCGCACATCCGAGTGGACCGGCGAAGAGTCCCTTCCAGGATTCCGGATGCTATTGGCGATCGGTACCAGTACCTCACTTTGAAAAGTAGGGGATGTCACGTGACACATCCAACCCTATGTATCCGTGGACAAGCTACAGCACGACGAGGGTTCAGTCAGTCCAGTTAGTCTAGATTTAGAAGTGATCTGGCACTTTTGTGAGTCTATTCGTAGACCGTGCACGCCCAGTCACTTAGTGTAGATGCATTTCCTCTGGTTGCACACAGCATGATCATAAGCATTCCCATCAGAATCCTTCAGGGGAATTTTCCAGTGCATTTAGCCTATTTTCCCTATTTTTGACATTTTTCACTTATTAATTTAAGTGACTTTCCAACAAAAGTAGGTAGGGCAATTTTGCTATGAAAATATATAAGCAAACCAAAGTTAGCACTAAATGGCAGAAAAAGCAACAGAAGCCAAGCTCAGCAAGCAACTTCTCAGCAAGACCAAGTCTTAGTGAACCTTCCCTAGACCCCCATTGCCTAGCGTTTCCAACAAGGATCGCCAGCATAAGACCCAAGCCATCCCAGCGTTTTCCATCAGCAGTGGCGTTTTTGCATCAGCCTTCATCGCCACAAGATTCAGCCAGCCATCTAGCGTTTTTGAAACCAGCAAGCTAGCGTTTTTGATCTGCATCAGCAACGTTTTTCAGCATTGAGAATCTGCAAGTACGACCCTAGAACAGTAGCAGATTCAGCCCTAAAGGTAGCAGAATTCAGCCCATGAAGAAGTAGCAGATTCAGCCGCAGAAAGACCTCAGTTTTCAGCCATTAAACTGCAGATTTTCAGCGTCAAGAAACCACCGAAAACAGCCCACAAATCAGCGTTTTTGGATCAATCGCAGATTTCAGCCCATAGCATTTTTGGACAACCGTGAAAAGCTTGCAGATTTCAGCCCTTAGGTCAGTGTCGTGATTCCCGTCGTCGTCACCGACATAGCCTAGACTTGCATCAGTCTCATGCATACCATTTGTACCAGATTGTGCAATCATAAGTAGACCGCTCTCGCCGACGAGAGTGGGGCCTTCGGAGGAGGATTTTACGTCTCTGGTGTCGTATCTCTCTTCTCTCTATCGCTCAGTCTCATACACTTGCACGCACAGTGTCCATTCAGTTTGTTTGTGATCATAGCATTCTCTCATTAAGAACGGAAGCCTCTACCTAAGAACAAAAGGAACCTTGAACACAGTTCGGAGCACTCATCTTTAGCAAAGCGCAAACATTTATTCCGTTGCACCTAACACTTCGCTAGAAAAAGCATCAACTAACTCATCATCCTTGTAAACAATCACAACATCTTCATGCAAATCATCATGCTTATGAGAAATCACATCTTGATCATGCAAATCATCATGCTTGTGAGAAATCACATCTTGATCATGCAAATCATCATGCTCATCATTATCATCCAAACCATCATGCTTATCATTGTCATTCAAATCATCATCATGAAAATCATGTGTGTCTTGCTTTGGAGAAGAAGAGACTGAGAGAGTCTATTTTTCCCGAATCTCTTGCATTTGTGCCTACACTTGAGAAAAGAGTCGCAAGAACACTTTCATGTGTTGGTCGCTCTTTTCTTTGATGGCTTTGTTCTCGCGATTAAATTCTGCTTGACTTTCTTTGTTTTCGCGATCCAATTTGGCTTGTCGTTCTTTGTCTTCCAAGTCGTACTTACGCTCTATGGCTGCCATGCTTTCTTCGTATTCACCATCTATGTCTGCCATCTCTTCTTCGTAGGCCTTTCTGTCTGCTTCTCTTTCTGCTTTTCGTGCTTCGCGGTCTAACTGTCGTTCCATAAACAACTGCGTCATCTCTTTCATAGAAGTTAGTGCAATCCTTGACGTAGATGGGGAAGGGGGAGGGTCGGAAAAACCTCCTGGTGGGGAAAATTCTTCTTCGCCTCTCTCATGCTCACCACCTCCATGCGAAGTATCCATTCCGCTTCGGGTGATGACCATCCACTAAAGTCTTGGATTTGTGTGGGTTCTTGTGGTCTTGGGTTCTTAAGTTCACGAGGAACTTGGGTTCTTGAGGGTCTTGAGTTCTTAAGTTCACGAGGACTTGGGTTCGTGAGGGTCTTGAGTTCTTGGGTTCTTGAGGGTCTTGAGGTTTTCTTTCGCTTGCAATCTGTGTTCGAGAAGGATCTTCTCTTCACCCAAGTTCTTCTCTTTTCCGCGGGCGCACCCCTAGGCGGCCTTGCGCTCACACCAAGGTTGCTTTTTTCCACCTCACGTTGATTGGCCGGCCGTTAAGTGCACGGTCCGCTCTCAATGAGTGAAAAGAGGTACAAGGGGAGGCTGGACAAGCCCTTCTTTCCTAATCGTGTTTTTGAAGAGTGACAGGAATCCTAGGAATCGACACGCCCAAGCAAACTTGGGTTCGCGCGACCTCAACAAGCAAAAAAAAATCTTGTGATTCTTGTGGTTCTTTCCTTGAGTGATACAGAACAATGCCAAAGCTCTGATACCAAGATAAGGTGCAGCAGAAGTGAATGTTGAACTTTGCTCAAGATGAGTGCTCCAAACTGTGCTCAAGGATTCCTTTTACTTACGGAAGGGAGAGCCTTCCGTTCCTTTAGTGAGAGACTGCAATGGACACAAAACCAATGAACGGACAATGCGTGAAGATGCATGAGACTGAGAGATAGAGAGAGAAAAGAATACGACACCAGAGACGTTGTAAAACCCTCCTCCGAAGGCCCCACTCTCTATGGCGAGAGCGGTCTACTTATGATTGCACAAATCTCTACAATGCTTGGACTTGCCGATGATGTCGACGACGATAAGGATAACGACGAGACGGGCTGAAATCTGAAAACGCTAATGGCTGAAATCTGCAAATCTTTATCTGCTGAATTCTGACTCTATGTCAGTGACGACGATGCGACGACGACGCACTGAAAACGCAGATGCTGAAATCTGTGTTTTCCGGGCCGAAACTGTAAACTTCGATGGATCCCATCGTGCGGCGAGGAACTACTACGAGAAGATGAGATCTGCGAGGTTCGGGACTTGTACTGCGGTTGCTTACTGCTAAAAACTAAAAACGCTGGTCTTCTTGTGGCCTTGTCGTGAAGAATCTGCAAAACGCTGGAGTATAATGCAGATGCAAAAACGCTAGGGCTGAAAATCTACTGATGTCGCCGGTTGTCCCGCAAATGCAAAACGCTAGGCTGATCTACTGTGTCTTGACGACGCCAAGGCTGATCTACTGTGCACAAATCGCCAAGGTTGATCTTATGCAAAAACGCTAGGTCTTCTGTGGAGAAAACGCCAGAGTAGTCGCGGGGGTTGGTCTTGCTAAGAAGTTGCCTGTTGAGCAAGGTGCTCCTGCTACCTCTTCTGCCAATTAGTGCTAGTCTAAGTTTGCTTATATACAAACTTACTCAATTTGCCCTACCTACTTTCCAACAAAAGTCACTTAAAAATAATAAGTGAAAAATGTCAAAAATAGGTTAAATAGGCTAAATGCACTGGAAAATTCCCCTGAAGGATTCTGATGAATTCTGATGGGAATGCTTATGATCATGCTCTGTGCAACCAAAGGATATGCATCTACACTAAGTGTCTAGACATGCACGGTCTGCAAACAGACTCACAAAAGCGCCAGAACACTTCTAAATCTAGACTGACTGGACTGACTGAACCCTTGTCGTGCTGTAGCTTGTCCACGGACACATAGGGTTGGATGTGTCACATGACAGTACTTCTCTATTTGCTCTGTCAATGGCACAAATCTGTAGGAGTTATCGAGAGTAAGGCTTTACAGAACCTCCGATTATACTCCTGTAGGCTCTTGCAAGTAGCCGCAGTGAGTTGGTGCCAATCTGTCATGATGTCGGCTTCAAATTCATTTGACAACCAAGCAGATGCAAACATTTTCTTGAAGTAGACCCAAGTGGCAGGTGTCTGTCCTTGCATTAACAATGTTGTCCACCATGTAAGCACATTGTCTTTCAAGAAAGTGGCAGCTTTCCTGACCTTAGAGACCTCTGTAAAATTCCCTCCTGCATAAGCTGTATCGAACTGCTCCAGGAAAGTAAGAGCCTTTGTGTTATCCTCGAAGCCACTGAAAGACAGTTGCACCACCTTCTTTGTAAACTTTCGGCTTTTCCAGTGCCCCCAAATTGTCATAAGGAATTGTTTGCAACATGGGCACTGTAGTAGGAATCATCGACGCATCTTGACCACACACAAGTGGTTAAATATGTTGCACGTCACACAATATATGGCTATGTCACGTGCACATCTAACCCTATGTGTACGTGGACAAGCTACTTCACGACATGGGTTGGGTTCAGTTCAGTTCAGTCAGCCTAGATTAGGAAGTGATCTAGCACTTTTGTGAGTTTGTTCACAGACCGTGAATGTCCAGACACTTAGAATAGATGCATATCCTTTGGTTGCACACAGCATGACCATCAGATTTCCATCAAAACCCATCAGGAGCATTTTTAAAGTGCATAGACCTATTTTCCCTATTTTAGCCAATTTTCACTTATTATTTTTAAGTGACTTTTGTTGGGAACTAGGTAGGGCAATTTTGATAGCCAAGTATATAAGAAAACCCAACACTAGCACTTTCTGGCAGAAGAGGCAGCAAGGACCGGACATCCACAGTGCACCTTCTCAAGCAAGACCCCCCCCCAACTGAAGACCTAGCGTTTTTGCATGATGCAAGCCTAGCGTTTTCACACAGAACCAACAGCCTCGCATTTTTGCACAGCAAATCAGCCCCGGCAGCAGCAAGATCCGTTTTCAGCCCTAGCATTTTTACATCAGCCTGGCAATCCAGCATTTTGCAGATGTACCGCAACGGAACCCCCACAAGCATCAGCATTTTCAATTTTCAGCAGTCAGACATCGCAGTAGAAGCCCCGAACCTCGCAAATCTCACCTTCCCGCAGCAGATCCTCGCCGCACGGTCAGATCCATCGTAGTTTGCAATTTCAGCCCGAAAAACGCAGATTTCAGCATCTGCGTTTTCAGTGCGTCGTCGTCGCATCGTCGTCACCGACATCGTCACCGACATAGAGTCAGAATTCAGCAAATAGAAGATTTGCAGATTTCAGCCATTAGCATTTTCAGATTTCAGCCCGCCTCATCGTCGTCCTCATTGTCGTCAACATCGTCGGCAAGTCCAAAACATTGTAGAGATTTGTGCAATCAATAGTAGACCTCTCTCACCAAGGACAGTGGGGCCTTCGGAGGAGGGTTTGACAACATTCTGGTGTAGTATTCTTCTCTCTCTCTCTCTCTCAGTCTCATGCACCTTCATTCACAGTGTGTATCCACTTTCTTTGTGACCACTTGCACTCTCTCACTAAAGGAACGGAAGGCTCTCCCTTCCGTAAGTAAAAGGAACCTTGAGCACAGTTCGGAGCACTCATCTTGAGCAAAGTTCAACATTAACTTCCGCTGCACCTTACATTGCTATCAGAGCTTTGGCAGTGTTCTGTATCACTCAAGAAAAAAACCACAAGAATTTTTTTTGCTTGTTGCGGTCGCACGTAACCCAAGTCTTGGGCGTGTCTATTCCTAATCGTCTTTTTGAAGAGTGATAGGAAACCCAAGAAAGAAGGGCTTGTCCAGCCTCCCCTTGTTCTCTTTTCATTTATTGAGAGCGGACCGTGCACTTAGCGACCAGCCAATCGACGTGAGGTGGAAAAAAGCAACCTTGGTGTGAGTGCAAGGCCGCCAAGGGGTGCACCCGCGGGAAAGAGAAGAGCTCGGGTGAAGAGAAGATCCTTCTCAAACACAGATTGCAAGCGAAAGAAGACCTCAAGAACCTCAAGAACTCAAGAACCTCAAAGGCCCAAGAACCCAAGACCCTCAAGAACCTCAGGAACTCAAGAACCCAAGATCCACAAGACCCCAAGTTCCTTGTGAACTTAAAAACCCACGACTTCAGTGGATGGTCATTACCTGAAGTGGAATGATTACTTTGCATGGAGGTAGTGAGCATGGGAGTGGCGAAGAAGAGTTTTCCCCACCAGGAGGTTTTTCCGACCCTCCCCCTTCCCCATCTACGCCAAGGATTGCACTAACTCCTATGGAGACTTTCGCCAAGATGATGATGGACCAGAAGTTAGAACGCGAAGCAAGAAAGATAGAATTGGCTTGTGCAGGCAAAGCGAGAAAAGCAAAACGGGATCGCGAGCACAAAGAACAAATAACCGAACTGGATCGCGAGCACGAAGAAAGAATGGCAACCCTAGAGCGTGAGCGCGACCGCACGCACTTGGCAGCCGAAGACAGAAGGGTAGCCTTGGAGCATGAGCATGAGTAAGCGCACTTGGCGGCCGAACAGAGAGCCCAACACATGCAAGAGTTGTTCCGACTCTTTTCTCGTGTGCAGGCACAGATTGCAAAGGATCAGATGAAGGAGACTCTCTCAGTCTTTTCTTCTCCAAAGCACGACACATAGGAATTGCATGATGATTGCATGATCAAGATGTGATTATTCACGAGCATGATGATTTGCATGATCAAGATGTGATTATTCACGAGCATGATGATTTGCAGGAAGAAACTGTGATTGTTCACAAGGATGAGGGTTTAGTTGATGCTTTTTCTAGTGAAGCTAACCTCATTGCAGGTTCGAGCAATCACGACAAACCGATCTTGGCTCTCGAGTCGAGGTCCACAGAACCCCCATAGGAAGATTCGATCAATCACGAAGAACCGATCTTGACTCTTGAGTCAAGGTCCAAAGAACCCCCACAGGAAGTATTCTGTGTTCGAATGATTAGTCAGCACGCATTGTTCGAGTGTTTCATTCATGATGCTTTCCTGTATTTTAGTCACCGTCCTTATGTGATCCCTTTTCATAGGCATGACATATTGTACGATGAGCACGATTCACTCATGAATGAGCACGGATGTATGCGGATGATTCATGAAAAAATAAAATGTTTGCATTCAAGGAATTTACATTCCATGTCTCTTCCTTGGCATGACACAGTTTCCGAAAGAGCACAAGAAGGATTGAGCATCAAGCATCGGCATTTCCATTGTGTTTTGCCACAGTTGATAGATTTAGATCAGAAAGACATGTTTCGACCCCATTGTTTGCGTGTGTTTGATGAACAATTTAGCACTCAGTCACTTTGTTCATTTGCATTGCATGCACAGTTTTTTCGAAGGAATAGTATTTTTCCAGTCACTTTACATGGAATGGGTATGTTCATGTTTTTGTATTGGAAGTGGTTTCAGGAATTTTCATCCTCGGAGATTCTTGAAGAAGGAAGACGCATGATTGTAGACGAAGTTGAAGCATTGAAGGAGCCTCAGATGGCTTTGTCGCTTTCGGCGCCGCCCAAAGAAGCAAGCATTGTAGACCTTTATGAGTTTAACTATCGCATGACCCACGCATCAGAGTAGGCCGGCGAAGAGTCCTTCACAAGATTCCAGACGCTATTGGCGATCTCCCTCGACGCCATACAGTTCGGTACCAATACCTCACTTTAAAAAGGAGAGGATGTCACGTGCACATCTAACCCTGTGTACGTGGACAAGCTACTTCACGACATGGGTTCAGTTCAGTTCAGTCAGCCTAGATTAGGAAGTGATCTAGCACTTTTGTGAGTCTGTTCGCAGACCGTGCATGTCCAGACACTTAGAATAGATGCATATCCTCTGGTTGCACACAGCATGACCATCAGATTTCCATCAAAACCCATCAGGAGCATTTTGACAGTGCATAGATCTATTTTCCCTATTTTAGCCAATTTTCACTTATTATTTTTAAGTGACTTTTGTTGGAAACTAGGTAGGGCAATTTTGATAGCCAAGTATATAAGAAAACCCAGCACTAGCACTTTCTGGCAGAAGAGGCAGTAGGGATCGGACATCCATAGTGCACCTTCTCAAGCAAGAACCCCCCAAATTGAAGACATAGAGTTTTTGCATGATGCAAGCCTATCGTTTTCACACAGAACCAGCAACCTGGCGGTTTTGCACAGCAGATCAGCCTCGACAGCGGCAAGATCCGTTTTCAGCTTTCAGCCCTAGCGTTTTTGCATCACCTTGGCAATCTAGCGTTTTGCAGATCTACCGCAACGGAACCCCCACAAGCATCAGCGTTTTCAGTTTTCAGCAGTCAGACATCGCAGTAGAAGCCCCGAACCTCGCAAATCTCACCTTCCCACAGCAGATCCTCGCCGCACGGTCAGATCCATCGTAGTTTGCAGTTTCAGCCCGGAAAATGCAGATTTCAGCATCTGCGTTTTCAGCGTGTCGTCGTCGCATCGTCATCACCGACATAGAGTCAGAATTCAGCAGATAGAAGATTTGCAGATTTCAGCCATTAGCGTTTTCAGATTTCAGCCCGTCTCGTCGTCGTCCTCATCGTCATCGACATCGTCGGCAAGTCCAAAGCATTGTAGAGATTTGTGCAATCAATAGTAGACCTCTCTCACCATAGACAGTGGGGCCTTTGGAGGAGGGTTTGACAACATTCTGGTGTCGCATTCTTCTCTCTCTATCTCTCAATCTCATGCACCTTCATTCACAGTGTTTATCCACTTTGTTTGTGACCACTTGCACTCTCTCACTAAAGGAACGGAAGGCTCTCCCTTCCGTAAGTAAAAGGAACCTTGAGCACAGTTCGGAGCACTCATCTTGAGCAAAGTTCAACGTTCACTTCCGCTGCACCTTACAGGCTAATCTTGAATTTTGAAAATTAGACCTTTTTTTCCTCAACCTAAGAAACGCATTTCGGCTCCGTGTTTCCAAGTTTGTTTCAAAACAGTTCAAAGTGTTTCGTGTTTTGTTTTATTTCGAGGGGATGAAGCACGTTTTCATATGACACTATTTCTGGCTCAGGTGCAGCCTAGTAGCAAGATACCCACCCCTCCCTCGCTTGTTTCAGATCCGCAAAGGCTCACGGTTTGTTTGTGTCTTTTTCATTTTGTTTTATTTTACTGTGGGGTTGGGGTAGATGTGTATGTGTGTAAAATCTAGGACACAAAATTTTGTTGATAATGTCATTTGAGTGCCAACAATATGGGTTGATCTAAATATCGGACTCTTGCCGACGTGGCAGGGAGTCCCGCCCACCGGCAATCGGAGTTCCTTTTGAACACGCCCTCCCATCGACCAAGCGTGCTATGCTAGTGGTTTGAGCAACTGCCTCTCAACGCAAGCGCTCGAGTTCAAAACCTGAAGTTGATTCACTTGCAGCGCTTAATCATTTTGTGTTTGAGCATTGCACCCCTTTGGGCTTGCAAAAATTCTAAGTGCTCGGATGTGACCTGCTGCACCGGCCGGTGCAGCAGGTCAACATGCTTGCCACTTGGAAGCCTCTCAAGGATACTACATCCTTGAGAGTCCACTATTTAGTGAGAGCCCAACAATCTGCAACGTTCAAAGAGCAATGAGGAGAACATGATATCAAAGCTCGGCGATGGTTAACTTTCAGGGTGCTTGCCCCCGTGTAGGTGCAAGTGACCAACACAACCGGTCACCATGGATTTTGGGGGCGTTGCACTTTGTTCGAGCATATCATCTGCTGCTCACTGCTTGAGGGCACAAGTATGCGTGTAGGTGAGGTGGTAGAGGTCCGAAGTCTGAGGCCCAAGGCGTTGGGTTCAATACCGTGTGAGCACCGCATTGACTAACCTTTTAGTCAACAGGCAATAGTCCACTAGCAAGACTGGAGACCGCGGCTAGGGCATGCTTGCCACGATGGCAAGCACCCCGAAATCTAAACAACGCCTCAAAGCTCCCCTCAATACTTAACAACATTGCCAGATTCTAGCTTCTCTTCCCTAAGATTCCTATTGGAAGTATATTTTCCATAGTAAGCAACAAAACACAGTGCCATGGTTACAATTAAATGTAGAGGAAATCTATGTAGCTTTGTCCTCCCACAAGTAGTGCACCCAAGGAAAAAAGATGTTCGGCCTGGACAACAATATAACAGGCTTGCTTTCCGAGGCATATATCAATATCAGCATCATTAGCATACACATTGAGAGAACAGGTGCCCAACATAATATCAGCAGACAAAAATAGAATGAAAAGGAATTTTATAGGGTATATTACACAGTCACTGATATCTCATTTTATACACCTTGGAGAACAAAAGGCAGTATTGGATGCTGTTGGTTCTGTACCAATACACAAACCCTTATGACTTCATGTACAATAACCAATATGAGCTCTCTCGCTCTCTCTCTCTCGCTCTCTCTCTCTCTCTCTCTCTCTCTCTCTCTTACCAGAGAGAAGCAAGGCCGCGAGCAGCGGAGTGTGGACGCTGGAGCTTGCAGCCGGACTGAGGCTGGCTCCTTTTTGAGGGACATAATGACATCAGGCCATTCATCAGCGCCTTCAATTTTAAATATTTTCATTTGATAATGATATAGGTAGAGGGGCCAGTAATAATACGGGGTCCAATCATAGGACGATCCCACCCTCATGACTAAGTAACACGGGGTCTTAAATGACCCCAAGCGGTGGGATCAACGGTTGCGGTTGAGTAGGGGAATCTCGAGGACGGCGGATGACACACAAAAAGTCAACACGAAGTGACGAGCGGGATTTGACCCCAGGCGGCCGCAGGGAGAGGCACACACCCTAACCACGTGCACGCGGGCGTTTGGTTGACCAAGATGGGGAAACATAAATATATAAATTAAACGAAAATGCTAAAAAGTAAACATGGACAAAAAAAGTAAACACGGACACGTCCGTTTAAAATCAGACAGCCGGTCGTGCCTCTGCTTTTGTGCGCATAGTTGCTCGCCGTCGATCCCATGGCGGGGTCTTCATTTAAGACCCCGTGTTACTTAGTCCTGAGGCGATCCCACCCCTAATACTTTTTACGTTTTAGGACCAATTGTAGTACACGAGAGGCCGAAGACTAGTTGGTTAGCGCGAGTGAGGTAAATCACGATCATTCGATCGTCAGTTCGAGCCTTGGTGGCTGCTTTGACTCATCATCCGTCCGAGAGATACGCATCGAACTTTGATGTCTGAGTGGCGATTGTGCCGATCCTTTTGATGCAAGTAGGCCTTGCGGTGGGCTATGCATTGCACCCTTTTGTGCTTGAAATGGAGCGGCACAGAGATGGAGCGTCTTGGATTTCCTTAGGTGTACCCTTACGGGCCCCTCTACCCTATGTCCCATGTGTGCACCACAGCAAAAACAAGTGATAAAATCACGAGGCCTGCCATGGAAATGATTTGTGTCTATCAAAAATATAAAACAAAACTCCACCAGGAAAGAGAGGCAAGTGGCAACCCATTGAAGCCAGTAGCACATGCCTTAGGAAAGCCAAAATTTTAGTTGTGAAGCTCTCTATTTAAAAAGGCGATAAAATCACAAAGCCCGTTTTTTGGATCAAAATTGTACTAAAGACGGAGATTTTAGAGACAAAAGAATTGTTATGTACTCATGTCCAAATTTGAGATTGAGAAAAAAACTATATTGACAAAACGGTTATAGATTACAAAAGTTGTGTTTGATATACATGGTGAAACGAGTGGAAGAGGATTTTTAGGGAGGTAGTGTTGAACTACAGTGTTTAGTTGGAGGGGTTGTTATTGCTTGGCATGAGGAGAACTCGGATTTTTTTGGGTGGGGAGGGGGGGGTGTGGAGTTGGGAAGGGAGAGGGAGGGGAGTTGAGATGGGAAGGGAGGGGGAGGTGTCCCCTCCGGTGATCTTTGGTCTTTTAATGGAGTTTATTTTGGAAGTAGTATATATGGGGTTGAATGATCCAACCAAAAGCAAAATCTTGTGCCACAAATGTAGTGAGGTTGTTGGCTTCTTACCCAAATATGGTCAAGCATTGAATTATAGATGGTTGTTGTTTCTTTAATTTGTTGTTGGTATTTGTTTGAATGAAATAGAGCTTCCAGATGTTGATATTGGGTGTTTGTGGTGTCGATATTGATGTTGAAGTCTCCTAGTAAGATGCTCAGGTTTTTTTTATCATTGTTGTGTATCAAGCATTGGCGTTATTGGTGGCTTGGGTAACTTGTACACATTTATGACATGGATATGAGTTGAAGACTACTTTCCAAAAGAGAAAGTGGCATCCAATATTTCAAGTCCCAGACTTGAGATAGCTTTTTGAGTTACGAATTGGATGCGTGGATTATAGAATATGGATAGACCATAACCATTATAATGTTAAATATGCTGGAAGTCTAGTGTGAGGAGGTTGGTATCTCTTTTTTGACTTGTTTCTTGGAAGCACAAGATGCTCGATGACATGAAGTTTGGATCGTTCTTGATGTGGTCAATGTGTTTCTTAATCGACACTACATTCAATGATACAATAATGTGGTGGGTTTTTTTTAATGCGACTAGCGGCTTGTTCAAGTAGGTCCATCTAGCATTTGTTCATAGGCACATGATTTTTTTTAGCACGATGGGCTCACTTCTAATGTGGGTCTTGAGAATGGGGCTAAGAATGTGTAGATTTGCGGGGTCTTTGATACGTGACAAAGCTGTGTAGACCAAACCATGGGATTGGATCCTAGTAGGGTCCAATGCCATTGTTGCCATCGTTAAGCTTTGGGATCTATGGATTGTGTGTGCGTTTGCTGCCTGTATTGGGAGTTGTGTTCTTGAGACTAGTGAGTGGGTTCCTACCTACTTGGAATTCTTTTGTGACTTCAAGTATTGGTGTCCATTTTTTGTTTATTTTTTTACGATAAAGGTGTGCATTTTGAGGCCTTTTCTTTTTTCCAATTGAGGTATCAAATAACGCTATCCAAGATATCGATGATTGTGCTTTGTTGTCTACTGTTTGAAAGATTCCATCTGCACCATTCACAAAACTATCCAATACATTGATATTGCTGGCACAAAGCTCAACTATTATGCTTGGCTTTAGTTCAAGGATGGAGGCTAACCTAGCAGTTGTTTGAGGGTTGTTTGGAATGACTGGGTTTTTCAAGCATGTTTTGTGGAATTTCTCACAAGCCTTGATGATGTATGGTGTTGCATGCAGGTTCTCAAAGACCTTTGGGTTGTGCTTGGACTTTAGTTTGTTTTTGTGAAGAAAAGATGAGGTGTTGTAAGAATGTCAAAATTTTTGTTTCCAAATGTGTCATTGATAAATGTCAAGTCTGATTCTGTTTGTTCTGCAACCCTTATCCTATTCAGGACACCCAAGAATAGTTCATTTGATTGTTGCATTGGTGTTGTCAGCTCAACATATGTGATGTGTGTGTTCCAACATGACGGTGTGAGGATGTCAAGTGTATTGTTTGTGTCATTGAATATCCATCGATCACGAGAAGGGCTTGCTTGGCAAAGATCACCACAGAAGATAACGTCTAGGCCACCAAAGGGTTTGTTGTGTCTATGGTTGATAGCTCAAAGTCTTGTGTTAACAATGTGTAGTAGTCTATTACCTATCAAGGAAGCCTCATCAAAGACAACTAGTTTGAGGTTCATGTATACTTGGGATAGTTCATTGAGGGTGTCATTAGAAAGAGGAACCATGTCATTTAGCATCAATGGAAGACGTAATGCAGAGTGAATTGTTTGCCGCCAAGATTAAACGCTGCTTTGACTGTGTATGCCATTAACAACGTCGTTGGAAGTTCAATGTTGCCTTCTATCAAAGGTGTGTAGTGTCGGGCCAAGCCTTGGACGATTGCACGCAAAGTAAAGGTTTTTCCTGTACCGGCACCACTTGTCAAGAAAGGTGGATTACGCCATTAGGACATGGTCTCTTTCTTGTCATGATATCATCATAAAGATGTCGCTCCTCTATATTCACGCTCATGATCATTGAGTGATATTCTTCATTTCGCATGCCAAGAATTGTAGATGATGTTGTTAGTTGAGTGGTATGATGTCTTGCACTTGGTAGGTCGAGATCAATCTCATAAGTGAATTGCTCTTGTTGTGTTTCTTGTGAGGAGGAAGAGGATGATGTTGATGATTCTTGATTGTTGACTTCTAGTTTTGTGAAAGGTTTCATGTTTTGTGCAAATGTGGCAATGCTAGACTCATACTTTTCCCTCCAAGTTGTTGTGGAAACAGCGAATGCATTTTCATCAGTTGTTGTGAATGGTAGAAACAACAAGCATATTTGATGATAATGCCTTTAACTGTCGATCTCTTTATTGAAGTTTGTGTATTTGATGATGTGGGCCTTCTTGCACTTGTGGTGGGTCCCTCGTGAGATGATGTAGTTGCCTGCATACTTAGCCAAGTAAAGATTTTCTAGACTAGCTCGTCTCTTTGTGTATTTTTTCACAAGGTCATCAAAGAATATATTTGTGTCATTAGGATGAAGTGTTTACAAGGAAGTCTTCCTCTTTAGAAATATTGTTCTTTGGGTTTGGAAGTCTGCATTGATGAAGATAAATTGTCTGCTTGTGTTGTGCAATGGGAGAGATAGTGAAATGTATGATGCTTGTTGGTCTATGATTTCTTGAGCATTGATCAAGGCACCTCCAATTTATTTAAGAAGTTCCATTGCAGGAAGATTCTGTTTCTTGCACCTGTCAAGGATTTTGTTAATTGCTCTACTTGTGGCTGAATCTATTTTTGTCATGTAGATGTGCAGTATGCAGCAGCTCCATGAGCATTGAAAATGAACCGGATATTAACATTGCCATTCCCAATGTGCATAATATTTTTCAGAAATTGTTTGTGTATATATCTTTTGGTTGTCTCTTGATAAAAGTGTGGCTTCTGAGAGTGACTCAAGATACAATTCTTCATCCATATTCAAAGAGGATAACCAATCATTGAAGCTCAATTCGGGGCAATGTGGTAGAGCTGCAAGTTGGCTCTCAATTTTTTTCTTGTTTGCAAAAAGCATGTTTTTCTTTGTTGACTTTGTTGTATCGGGTGCAAGATAGTCGTTTGCCTTGCAGGTGCTCTTGGAAATCCAAAATGACAACTCTTTTTCCATATTTTGCATGTCTTGCGATGGGAATGGATTTGCACTTTCTGAAGCTCAGCATCTAATTCATCTTTGTTAGTTGAGATGTATTTGTCAACAAAAACAATCACTTCTTCATCATTAGAAACCCTAAGCTTTGAAGAATTGTTAATCCAAATTAATCCATGGTCATGCTGACTTCCCCTATGTTGAAATTCAGTGAGACGAAGAAGAAATCCACGATCTGCCAAGTATTTTTGAATTTTGCATTGTTTCAGCTCCTTCTTGAGTGATTTGAATATATGGACATAGTATCGAGTTGTAGTGATAGGATCAGCATACACCAATGCACGAATAAATTGAGCAGTAGTTTGAAAATCAGATTTGTTGATTTGTGGGTTGAGCATAGTGAGGCACTCATGCAACGGCTTCCATCTTTGCTCCACAATGACAGAGTGACAAAAATAGTAGGTTGTGCTACTTGTCAAATCATGGCAAACACATCGCACTTAAGTTTGTTTTTGTAATCTGATAATGTTCACAATGATTCAAAGTCATGATATCCTAGTTGGGATGGTAGTATTTGCTCAATGTTAGTGTTGTTTTGGACATCTTTGCATATAATTTTCTACCTTGCAATTTTCCCTTGCGTAGATGCACCCATATAGAGTCAAGTACCTTGCTGATGATAATCTTAATCACTTTGAAGAACAAGTTGTCAATATCCATGGCAAAGCATCTTTGTTTTAAGTTTCCATTGCACTACTTTTCGGTATTTTTCCTTCACGAGATGAGTGTAGGCTCTTTGTTTTCCAAAAAACAAAGTTGGGAATGATAATTCTTCACAAGTGTCATTGTCAAACAAGCTCGATAGACTAAATCCTTTGCAAGGCGCAACACTAGGAGCATGTGCATTATGATTGATGACTTGTTGTGAGGAGTAGATGCCATGGACAAGGGTGTCTGAATGATCATCCACCAACTCATCAACCTCATCTTCTTCATGCAATATTACATTTAGACTCATATGAAAGCTAGAAGCCCAACTCTTGTTAATAGAGGCTTTGTGCTCTACATACAAAGGGGTCCGAATCAAGTCCTTCAATGCTTGGATCACATAAAAGGGACGAACAACACTACTAAGGTATGCATGGTTGTACTCAAGTTTGCCCTTGATTTCTACAAGTATTGTTGCATGATCACTATTGAAACATGGCAAGATTGCTTGAATTCTTGTTAAATCAGTCATGACATTAACGACACTCCCTCACAACCCATATTGGCCCTCATAATTGAGCTCTCAAATTTGTGTGAAAGGGATGCACAATGACATGAGATGTTTCTCGATTCCATTCAATAATGTGATGCTTGCAATACTTTCATTCAATTGAGAATGTGGATATATGCAAAAGAGTGACATTTTTTTAGTTTTTAAGCTTTGCTTGCAAGGCAAACACGCTCTTTTATCTAGAATAATGCTTGATGTATTTAATCCCACCAAGGTTTCAAAAAGGAAACCTCCAATGAAGTCAAATGGCACAAATTCTTTTGGAACATAAGGGTTTCACAGCTAAAATATGCATACGAAGGAGTGTCTAGTGTTTCTTCCACATATTTTTGTTTCGTTGATCTCTTAAATGATGGGCGCACTCCATTGTCTTCATGCATCATTTTTCATATGGAGTAAAATTTTGTTTGAATTTGTTTTAAAGTGTAAGAGGAAGGGAATTGGGGCTTGAAATTGTGTAGCTATATGTGATGCAGTTTCATTTCGAAGACTCCTTACAACATCAGGCAAACTAGTAGCAAGATCTTTGGACCAGAAACAACGCTTACACTTCTTGTGTAAAGTTGCCTGTGGATAAACAAACAATCCACTTTGTGCAATAAAGACAAACAAACCATAAGACGAAGAAGCAATGGAAGGATTAGCATTCAATGAATGTTGATGATTTTGTTCTTGGAACACATAAAAATTACATTGCATCTCCAACACATGGCAAGCTAAAGTGATCGAATTTATTGCTAGCAAAACTGAATTAGATCTTGTGTTCAAACGTTCATACATTAAGCGTTCAAGAGTTTGGTGCTCACAATTACAAAAATCATGATTACCCTCCACAATTTCATCCAAACATTCATGCTCTCTATGCCTTGAGAGGCAATTTTCAAAGCAATGTGTTTGACATTTTTTTCTTCTAGTGTTTGCATGGAAACACTTACATCAAACAAAGACACAAATACATGGTGTACGCATGGGTGATGCCGTTCCAACATTGGCAAAATCATCACACACACATAGGGAGTACCTTCGCGTGAAAAGGTACAACAATCTATACATCCAGAATGGGCTGGATACCAGACCTCAAGCAGGTAGGTGCTCAAACCTACTGTGTAGGGTCTCTTTGTGAGATGGCATATACTGTTTCTTTTGAAAATTTCCCCAAAATACAAACAAGACTCTGCCAAAATTTGGTCAAGCACCAATTATCATATAGCTCAAAAAAAAGGGGGGGGGGGGGGGGGGGGGGGGGGGGGGGGGTAATTATCCTGAGAAGGATCCCTATTGAGAAACCTTTGAAAATTATGTGTGGGTAAACTTAGAGAACTATGATTCCTCAATGAAAGTCACTTGATTCGTAGTCTTACAGGGTGTTTATGATATTACAGGTTGGTTTGTTTTGGGATCAGTTCTCATTGCATAACATATAGACATATAAAGAATTGAGTATATGTTTTTTGGAATCCTTTTTGAGATACAAACAAGATGCTACCAGATTTTTATAAAGATGGTTATATGTGTTGGTGACATGTGATGTATTGCTAGGTTTTGACACATGACATGCAGGGGTTTTTTCATTAATGAAGCCGTAGACCTCCTGTGAGGGTCTTGTTGAGAGATGGCATAAATTGAGTAATTGAAATACTAATCGAATTACAAGGGAGATGCTACCCATTTTTGTCGGGAGGTCTACAATGATCTTTGAACCAAAAATACCAAAAAATACATAGGTATCTGCATCATAATGGTAGTATTCATTAGCATCATATCTTTGGGGAAACTCAATGAATACTGGGACACACATGATTCGACAATCAAAGGTTATCTTACTTAAAAGCTCAACTTAATGATCAATCCTAAGGGTAGGCTGTAAACTAGGTCTACAAGTGTGACATGGATGACAACTGGATCCAGTGTCGACACCTGCAATACGCACAAACATAGCCATATCTAACTGAATGTTTTTGTATGGATGCAGGTAACAATTGGATCCTTCTCCATGTAGATGTATTGGAAACTCATCCCAAAGGGTGGACACACATTTATACAACACTAAGATATCAATTTGTAATGATCAAAGATCAAATTTTTGATCTAACTGACTGTATTATCCATTAGATACAGAATGCTGTATTGGTGTATATGAAATGTTAATTGAGTTTTATGACATTTTGTTTAAAATATTGTTATTTAATATATTATTTAATACAATTATCTAAGTATGGTTCAATTATGAGGGGATTTTCATACTTAAACACACACACATCTTATAATGGGGATACTAGCTAGTATGAATAGGTAGTAGATATAGTTAGCGTGGAGCCTTATTGTCATTGGGTGCCTCTGACAATACAAAATCTAGGTTTATAAGACACTATGCAAAGTCTGAAAGGACGATTGCAAGAGATCTCATTATGTGTAGACTCCCTTGGTGAGATAGCTAAGCCAGGAATGTGTGGCTTTGGCTATGAAGGCCTTAAGCTTCTCCATGCTCATGCAGCTTAAATTTGCTAATTAATGCAATCCTCACTAATCTTTCCACTATTTGACTCTCTTGCTTTCATTAGTTATTTTGTGTGCATGTGATGATCCTGGTTCATTAATCTCTCTAGTGTTCTCTCGAAGTCACTCTCTTGCTCTTAACATTTTCATGTGTGATTTGATTAGAGGTTAATATGCATGGCATGTGGGTCGTGGCTAATTGTTGATATACTTGATTGTTGCTGCATGCTTGATTCATTAAATCCATGTGTGTGAGCTTGTGTTTAGAGATTCTAAGGTAGACATTGCCTAAATCTTTACACCATTGACACTATCAGATCTAGGTCGGGGAATGTAATCTATGAATTTGCTTTCCCATCGCCATTGAGCACCTCATGTAGAGTTCACATGTTCTTAATGTTGTTGATTACCTCGCTCATTTTTTGTGAGTGTTTCAATTCCCTAGCCAGGTTATGGATTGACAATTTTGTTGGATCATTACGTGTGTAGTATTAGTTTTATGGCCTTTATCCTATGCTTTGTGTGTATCACCTCTTGTCTACTGGATACCTAAGTGGAAGGAATCATGTGGTAGCATCAGGAAAGACACCTCAAGGATGTAGGTACTGATAGGGGGAATTTCTAAAGGATGTGGATTCACCTAGACTTAGTAAAAGGAGTACCCACGAGTTCCTTAGTGGTTTTGGGTTGATTGGGAGCCTCTAATGATGTTGTGTATGATTCCAGATGAGATGCATACTCTAGCTCTATATAATGAGCCTCTTTGCACTCAATATAATTATCATTTTGTGTCTACACTCTACTGCAATGTCTATTCTGTGATTAATTAAGTAATGAGCATGTTAATTCCATGAATAATTCTCTATTTTATACTCCCTTATCCTCCCTACTCTCTACAAATTGTATCAAAGCCATTAGTGGTGATTAGCAATTCCTAACCACCTAGTTAAGATCTCTATGCTAGATCACATGGCACCTCTCTCGCCTTGCCATCATGGTTGATTCATAACTCTATTGCATTTGCATGTATGCTACACGTCAATTTCACTCTCCATAATTCTTCCTCTTGAAGGGATATGTACACGACGTGTGCCACTACTCACATTAGGGTGCACATTAGAGAAAAAAAAAAGTGTAGTTTCATTTTTCTTAGCAGTTTCCACACCCATTGTGCTTAAACCCCTCTGGAACATCTTGATTTTGAGTCATTAAGCTCAGATTTTGGATCTAATTAACCCATAATCATTTCATTAGTGGAATTGTGTGTCACACAAAAGTCACACAGAGTACTCAAAGTAGGTAGGAATACCAAAGAGGCCATTAATCCATTAATAAGAAACCTTTGAGACTTACAATAGACATGCCAGAGAGTATAAGTATTGGGAGAGAGAAAGAAGTGGAGAGCTCCTTTAATTTAAACAGAAGCAGCAAGCAGGAAAGCTTATTCAAATGCTATATTCCACTTGTTAAACAAGATTGACCCTTGTCACCTACCACCATCACAAAAACCAAGAAGAGAGCTAATTAGAATTTTGTGGAAGACAGGTGTCTTATAGGCTAATTACTTGTTATTGATGTTGATTTTACATGTGAAAAAAACAAGATCATTTTCATTTACTACCTGTGCAGTAATCTCCATGTGGTTGGGAGGAAAGGAGAGAGAACATAGCTTTTCAGTGAGTCTCCAAGTGAGCATCTTTTGTGGCCCCTCTTATATATACAGTGCTTGCCTCATGAGGTGCTGCATGGAGATTTTCTTAAAAGCTATGTTATGGAAACACTTTTTTGCTACTAATCGGGGGGGGGGGGGGGGGGGAGGCACTCATGATTTGTACAAGGGAGTTAACCATTTGCTTCTTTTCCTAAGTGATGGGATCGTGGAGGAGATTCAACTCTAGAGTCTACTCACTTAGGAAGGTGTGAGGTAGTCTTGAAGCATTAAATGTTGCAGCTTTTAGGTATGTAGGTGGCAGCACTAAGTATGGTCAAATGCTAGATGCTTATGTGTGTGTGTGTGTGTGGCACACCATCCAGCCCACACTAGGTTCCAACACATGGGTTGGGGACACTTTGTGTGTGTGTGTGTGTGTGTGTGTGGTCCACTCTATGATGTCAACAATAAGTAACCTAAATTTGGAAAGCTTTCACAAGTGACTCATTCTAAATAAATCTTTGGGGCCCCCAAGGGGTTGTGAGTTCAACCCCACCCTATTTTGGGTGTGGGAGGATGTGGGCAGATGCCAAAAGACTAGTTCAAATCAAGTTGATACCCAAAACAAGTCCGTTGAAGGTGATTCATGCACACATGAGAATTTTTGGAGTGTGGCGGATGCCACACGCCGTCAAGCTTGGCTCAAAAACCCATTCGGGTCTGTAGGGAATTAATCCAATGCCTCCAAGCCTGGCCTAAGCCTCCAAGTCCCCCCAAGTCCCTTGTCTCAAAACCCTTACCTACAAGCAGGCCGAAAAGCTGTTGCAAAGGTTTCCGAGCCCTCTTAGGGGGTGTTTCTCATAGGGTAGAGCTAGTGCTATCTACTGCTAAGAGCCAATTCCCTAGGAAAAGCGGTGAACCAAAAGCTCACAAAGACCTCAAAAAATCCCACCAAGGGACTTAAACGCCATCAAGAAAAGATTTTCCTTAGCTAGCAAAGCCTATCCAAAGGAGCTTCAAATATCACCATTCAAAAGGAGAAGTCTTTCAAATCTCTCTCTCTCTCTCTCTCTCTCTCTCTCTCTCTCTCTCTCTCTCTCTCTCATCCTAAAAGAATTAAACCCAAATCTTTTGCAACCAAGAAACACATAGAAATGTAAATAATTGATTGTTGAGTTTAAAAAAAAAAGAATCAAAAGGAGGAGAATTTTTTTATGTAGCCTTCCTTCAAACCTAATGATCTTGTGCGCACATATGGCACTATTCAAAGCATGTGTGTGTGTATCCTGATTGATGATGGTGCCATGCATAACTTCTTAAATTACAAGCTAATTAAGAAGATTAATCTCTCACATCAGACTCCAAGTTCACATTGCTATGTTATGAATGAACCTGATAAGGAGGTGTGGGATATGGAGGTCAATAATCTCCATATCCCATTGCTATACCGTGTCCCTTATGAATGAACCTGATAAGGAGGTGTGGGATATGGAGGTCAATAATCTCTTTGTGTAAATTCAAGGACATCTCATGCACCTAGATTCCAAGTGATGAACATGAGTCGAGTTGATGTGGTCCTTATTAGAGCATGGTTACATAGTTTAGGTCCCTCTTTAACTAGGAGTTATGAACATAATTCTCTATATCTTTTTGCCAATGGAAGACATGTGTTGTTGCTAGGAGAACAAGATATACCTCAATCTCCGCCAATCTATTCTATGGAACTCCTCAAAGTTGTACAACAACAATAAAATAAAAGAAGTCTTTTTGTGTTATATGTTGCCTCATGCTCTTTTTCGAATTAAAAAAAAAGTACTAATGACAACGTATTTCTTAATGAAGGAACTTTCTCGACCCAACATTCTTACTCTTTTTCTATGGCTACCCACGAACACACTAAGAATCATGTCTCTAAGCATGTAGCACATCAATGCTAGCACTTGGTACACAATTATGAAGATGTCTTCCTACAAGATTTACCGCTAGGGTTACCATTGAAATGTTCAATGCAACATGGCATTGATTTGGTACATGGTAGCTTACCTATAAGTAAGCCTCCTTACAAGTTAAGTCATACAAAATCCATGGCATTAGAGTGACAGTTAGCCGACTAATTAAGTCATGGTTTCATTAGACTTAGTTCTTCGCAATGGGTGGCACCAATTTTATTGGCTAAGAATAACAAGGGCACTATGTGCATGTGTGTATACTACCATGCCTTGAATGAAGTAACCATCAAGAATAAGTATCCTCTCCCAAAGGTGGATGAAGTGTTTGATTAGCTTAACAGAGCTTAGTGTTCTTTTAGTAGAGATTTACGCTCCTGCTATCACCAATTATGGATACGATTGGCAAACATTCCAAAGACTACCTACCTTTCGTACAAGATTTGGCCATTATGAGTTTCTAGTTATGCCTTTTGGTTTAACTAGCTCACATGCCACCTTTATGACTATGATGAACGACACGATAAGACCATATGCTGGAAAATTTGTCATTGTTTTCTTGGATGAAGTTTTAATCTTCAAAAATCAAGGCAAGGCCTTTACTTGAGGCGATGAGCAATAACGTAGTTTTGATAAGCTTAAAGTAGTTGTAACTACACGACCCATCCTAGCTAGTGTTGATCCTCTCAAATCATTTGCACTTGAGACGAATGCTAGAAAAAAAATTATAGATACAATGCTCCTCCAAGAAGGGTGGCATGTTGCCTTTGAAAGTAAGAAGCTAGATTCTGCTTAGTAGAATTACCCCGCTTATGAACGAGAGCTTTATGCCATTATTCATGCCCTTAATCACTTGCCCATCGGTAATTCTACTGGCCACATCTACATAAAGACATATAAGATTATGTGACTTGCTGTCAAAAGTACCAGGCTAGTAAGCCAAAAAGTTTAAAAGAATAAGGATTTCTTCACACTTTAGAGATCCCAAATGGCAAGTGGAAAAGTATATCTATGGATTTTATTATAGGGCTACCAACCCTTTTACGTGGGTTGTGGTTGATCACATCTTAAATAGATGTGTAGGTTTATTCCTATAAAGATCACAATAAAAACTTTAGAATTAGCAAGGCTATTCATGGAGAACCTTTACAAGTGATCACAGTTGTAAGTTTAATAGCCATTTTTGGTGAGCTATATTCCAAAAATTAGATACTAAATTAAGTTTAAGTACGGATGTGATGCATGGTTTTTAGGACCCCTTCTGAAGATGCAATAAAGGCACAGTCAGTTGTTGGGGAGATGAGGATACTCTAGTCCAAGGGATCTCGAAAGAGAAGAAAAATCTACTTCACAAGCACCAAAGAGTAAAAAGTGCCATGGATAGAAGATACGTGGGAACAAGCTCTTATGCATGCCTACAACCTATATCTTACAGAATAGCCCATTCTAGGTGTGAATTTCTAGTGAAATTTACATGAAGATGTTCGTGTGGACTAACAGCATAGCATACTCCGTTTTCACTTTTTTACCGACAGTAAATATTTTTTACCTACAGTAAATATTTTTCACCTACATGGTAAATACAAATCACTTTTTACCTACAGTAACTTTTTTTTATCCATGGTAAATATTTTTTACTGCACCATAAGTATTTGGTAGGTAACAGTTCACTGTTACTAGAAGCAGTGATTGGGCATCAACAATGCAGTTACAGGAGGAGAAAAGGAGAAAATCTTATGGTAAAGGTGAGTCAACAGGGATAAAGACTTTTGAGTTGAAAAGAGACATGCTGATTTTTTCAAAGAACACATGTCAAAAGAAGCCATGGTTGAGGATTTTTTGAGAATTTGATATTCAGGAGGACCCCCCTGACATGTGCAGAACCTCCAGTTTCAACAGCCACCTACCTGATCTTAAATGCTGGTCAAGGCCTTATCCCCATGTGTCACAATCAGATAAATCAGCATTTACCCTCCCCTCTCACATCACTCTAGAGAATATCTTGATGGTGACATATCAGGTGACCTCAATCTGTTGACCACCCTAAGCAAAAAGTAACCCCAAGCAGCGAATTTAAGCATGTTTATCCCTAATCCTAAACCCTCTCAGAAACCTATATAAGGAGGCCTTCTCTCACTCAAAACCAACACTTCACCCACTCCACCAAGCAACGAAGCTATGACGACATTGCTCACAACGAGGAGCTACGGATGGAGCTCTACTCTCTCTCCCTCTAGTATGCTACATTACTAGCCCTAAAACCTAAATAAGGAGTCTTCTCTCATGCTCCATGGCCACCATCCTCGCCATCATTCTCTAAGGTATTGATGTGTTGCTAGTAGGATCATACCTACTTGTTGGGTTGATTGTTTTTGACAAGGGATTATGCCATCCTTGGCTTGCTTCTCTATATCCTTGTTATGTATGATCAGATGCCGTTGTATTGTTAAGCTGATGTCTTGTGTATATATATGCTACATAAGGTCCCTAAGCTTCGTTTCTATGTGTTTTTCCATATGTTTTGATGCCATCATAATGCCAGAAGTCTCACTTGCCTATGTGCACTATGTGTGAGGTCCCTAAACCTCTTAATTTAGGGTGGTGCCCCCTTTGTTTTGTTCTTTGCTTGTTTGCATGAGGCGTGGTTTGTGGAGTGTGCACGAGTACAGAGGCCACCCGATTGCACTGCTCTTTTTCCCGCCATCAGGATGATCATCCAAAAATTGATACCCAAACTGAATGGGTAAATCAAGTCATTAAAGATATGTTACATCACCCTATGTAGGTGAGTAACAACTAGATTGAGAAGACTATCTCTCAATATTGTAGTTTTCTTATGATAGTGCTAAGCATGTTTCCACAAAGAATTAGGTAGGAATTGTGGTGATATACATCTATGTTGGATGAGTTGATTGTTAGAGGCGATAATGTGGCAAGAGTAGAGGGTGTACAAGCTCTACTTATGCAGGAGTTTGAGATGAAAGACTTGGGAGACTTGCGATACTTCTTGGGCATTGAAATTGTTTGCACATAAGAGGGTGTATGGCTATCACAAATACAATATGCTTTGGATATGTATAAAAAGTATGCTATGGCTAATTGCAAGCGTATCACAATGCCCTTGGATAAAAAATTGAAGTTGGAGAATCATGTAGGCCAAGTACTTGAGAATGCTACCTTGTATAGAAAGATTATGGATAGTTTAATCTACTTATCTCACATCCAGACTTGAGCTACACAGTTGGATTAGTGAGTAGGTTTATGTAGTCTCCTAAGAATCCACACTTGGATGCAGTGAGGTGCAAATTGTGTTATGTGAGTGCTACTTTAGATTATGTACTCTTTTATAGGGGTGATGTTAGGTTGTAGCTCTATGGTTACACAAATTCAGGTTGGGCTGGTGGTATGTATGACCACAAGTCACGCTTTCATGTTCTCACTTGGGAGTATTCTCACTTGGTAGTGTTGTTATCACATGGAGCAGCAAGGAGAAACTATACCCTATCGAGTACATTGGTAGAGTACATGGGCACTGCAATAACAGCATGTGAGGTAGCATGGTTGGGATTGTTGCTTCAAGACTTCAATGGAGTATAGGTACATAGGACGATTTTCATCTATTATGACAACCTTAGCAATATAAAGTTGGATCAAAACCCTATGTTCCATGCAAGGATGTAATGGAAAAGACCTATGAACTTTGAGAATAGCGGACTTAAGAGAATTAAAGTGAGTATTTTTGTGACATTACTTGGAGAAGATAGAGAGTGAACTTAATTAGTAGTAGCAACATAACCATAATACTTAATTAACTTGGCATGAACAATACTTTTGCAAGAGAGAGAGAGTTTAGAGAACTTGACAACAGTTGAGGACCGGATTTACTTGGAGCCGGTCCAAAATGACAAAATAAAATATTATGGAATCCTAAACTGCTGGGTGTGGACTAAGCAGCTAAAACAACTAGCTGGGATAGGTAGATCATAGGAGATCCAGCATCTGTCTGTCGTTGGCGTACCTCATCAATCTCCTCCATGGTCAGTAGTTTGACCGGGCGTTGTGCATGTCGAGCCAAAGTGACCTGGATCGTCTTATGCAGCCTATGACTTCATTTGACTATCTCAAAATACATTCAAAGCTCAACTCTCACCTTTACACATGAAAGTCCTCTAGGGAGCAACAACAGCACCGTCGTTGCTCTTAGAGACAAGCTTCCTCCTCAAAAAAGGTTGGGCGGGGGCATATAACAAGCCGTAGGTCAAACGGATAGAAGAAACGCCCAAAATACAAGCCGTTTTTGAAGTCCGGTTGGGTTTTTCTACGGAAAAACGCAAACGAACTTCATAAACGGCTTCTATGCCGTAGGTCAAATCCGATTGCGTTTTTCTATGGAAAAACGTAAACGGGCTTCGGAAATGGCTTTTATGTCTACCGAAACCATCCGTAGTCTATTAGGTAGTCTTAAGGCAATGTCAAGAGCGTGTATGGCAAGCCGTAGGTCAAACGGACAGAAGAAACGTCAAATACACAAGCCGTAGGTCAAATTCGGTTACATTTTTCTACGAAAAAACGCAGACGGTCTTCGGAAACTGATTCTATTGTAGACATGTAGTAGTGTTAGTGTGTATACGCGCTTCACCAGGGGCACTTTTCTCCCACTGGGTTTTTCCCCCTGGACATCTGGTGTGAAAGGACACCTTATCTCTTAGGGTTTCATATAAGCTTTGTAGCTCTGAGTTTGTACACATATTATTATTCCAATACAGAGAGAGAGACTACAGAGATCTCGTACACAAGCTCTGTGTCTTCTCCTTCTCCATCTTCTTCCTACTCTGAGTTGCTGTCTTCCTTCTGTTTCCTGTTTCATCATCTTCAACAATTGGTATCAGAGCAAGGTGATTTCCAGAGCCTCTACTTGCGTTTTCGCGTCCGCGCGCGCAATCGCAGTTTTCAGGCAGTTTTCGGAAAATTTGTTCGTGGGAGCATCCTCGACGTTCCGGGAGTATTCTGAGCAGGCGACCTGGGGTTTTACCCCCTTTCGAAGCCGTTCGAGCCCTCAGAATTTCGTTCTGAGCAGCGTAGCAGAAGTTACTTTTCCGAGGCGTTTAGATCAAGAGGGTGTGCTTTCTGACAGATTTTCTTCAGGTAAACAGTTCTTTTGGGAAGCAGCTTGTCTTAGCTTTGTGCTGAGATTTTGTGTAGAGTTTTGCTTGGATTGGAGAAGAGATTTGTGAATCTCTTGGAGGTTCTTTTGCTCTCTTGTGTGCATCTACAGTATGGCTCAATCTACGGAGAAAGAGATTTTTGGTGCGTTTACATCCGAAGACAAATTGGATGGTACCAACTATTCTCTTTGGTCTTTTATGGCCAAAAATGTTTTGGTTGGTAAAGGATTGTGGGATTATGTATCTGGAGATGAAGTTCGTCCAGGTAGCATTGCACCTGCCACGCCTGGTCGTGGTGCAGCTGTTGGTGCAGGACCCTCACAAGTCACTCCAGAGCAAAAGAGATGGGATACTAAAGATGCACAGGCTATGGCTGTGATTGCCTTAACCATAAAGAGGACAATCACACCACATATCAGATCTTGCAGAACTTCTGAGGATGCTTGGAACACTCTGCAAGCTATGTTTGGAGGAAGAAACGCTGCCAGAATAGAGTTTTTGAAGAAACAACTTGACAAAATACAGATGGACGAAGGTGACGATATTGTCGAGCATCTTACAAAAATCAGGGATCTTAAAGAGCAATTGCTTAGCATTGATGAAGTGATTCCAGAGAAGGACTTGGTTTCCAAAACACTCAATTCACTACCACCATCTTATTTGACTTTTCAGACTTCTTTGACTCTGTCTTTGCGAGCTAATCCTGACCCTCTTCATTTTGAAGAGTTAGTGGCATTGCTATTGCAGGAGGATCAATCACGTAAGAACAAATCTTTACAGGTGGATGGTATGGATCATGCTCTTGTTGTACAGAACAAAAACAGGGGTAAAGAGAGTGCTCATCACTCCAAGTCTGGTGCAGGACAGTCTTCAGAGAAGTCTAAAGGTGATTCAGACAAGTCCAAGAAGAAAGGTAAATGTCACTACTGCAAGAAACCTGGTCACTACATTAGTGAGTGTAAAAAGCGAATTGCTAAAGAAAAGAAGAAAGAGTCAAGTTTGGTTGTTTCAGCTTCTGGTGATTCTTCTACAGCTAAAGAAGAGTCTGCAAACTTTGTGCAGGATTCTTATGCTTTTGTAGTATGTTCAAATTTTTCTGCTTACAGTGTTGACAAGACACAAATGATTTGGTACTTTGATAGTGGTGCATCCAGGCATATTACTTCAAGGAAGGATTTGTTTTGTTCATTGGATGCAGCTCCAGCAGGAAAGAAGGTGACATGTGCAAATAATGCTTCTTATCCAATCAAAGGCGTTGGTAAGATTTTGATTACCATTTCAGATGGTTCAGATTTATGCTTGCCAGATGTCTTATATGTTCCAGGGATCAAGAAGAATTTGTTGTCTGTATCCTCTCTTGCAAAAAATGGTCTTCGGGTCATTTTTGAGGATGACAGATGTGTTGTACGAGATCGAGAGAATGGTTATTCTCTTATCACTACAGGTACGCTGGAAAATGGACTATTTGTGCTAGATCGTTATGAAAAGCAGATTCAGGTATGTATTGCAGAAACAAAGACTCAGGCCATGCAGGATGCTGAGTTGTGGCATGCTAGATTTGGGCATGTTGGTTATGGCAGTTTGATGACTTTACAACGTCATAATATGGTGCATGATTTGTCTTTATTGGAGATGCCACCAAGACATGTATGTGAAGGTTGCGTTCTTGGAAAGATGCACAGATTTTCATTTTCGCAGGATGGTTCAGTTAGAGCGACACGAAAGTTGCAGCTTGTACACAGTGATGTATGTGGTCCTATGAGGACGCCATCTATAGGAAACAGCCTTTATTTTGTGACCTTCATTGATGACTTTTCCAGGTTTTGTTGGGTGTATCCACTCAAAGCAAAGTCAGACGTGTTTGCAGTTTTTCAACATTATGTCGCCATGGTTGAAAATGAAACAGGTTGCAAAGTACAGACTCTTCGTACCGATCGAGGAGGTGAATACATGTCAGGTGCATTTAAGGATTTTTTGGGAAAGAAAGGCATTAAACACCAATGCACTATGCCATACACACCACAACAGAATGGTGTTGCAGAAAGGAAGAACAGGTCTTTAATGGAGACAGCTAGATGTATGCTCAAGGCTAAGAGTTTGCCTCATAAGCTATGGATGGAGGCAGTTGCTTGTGCAGCACATGTTTTGAACAGGTGTCCTACTCGTGCCTTGAAGACCATTACTGCATATGAAGCTTGGTATGACAAAAAACCTTCAGTCAGTTATCTTCGTGTTTTTGGTTGTCTTGCTTATGCTCACATCCCTCAGCAGTTACGTGGGAAGCTTGATGATAAGGCAATCAAATGTATATTTGTGGGGTACAGTAGTGGAAGTAAAGGTTATAGACTTTACAATCCTGCTACAAACAAGATTTTTGAAAGTCGTGATGTAATTTTTGCAGAAACTACTGCTCAACCTATGGTTGCTTTTGATGTACCTCATATGCAGACACATGATGTATTTGAAGATTTGCTTCCTTCTTTTGTGGAGAATCAAGAATCACAACAGGTTGATAATCTTGATCAATCTTTTGATCAGCATGTGACACCTCATGATGTAGAGAAAATTGTGCGTGAAGAGCAAGAAGTTCTCAGGGAAGAAAGAACCTTGCCTAAATGGGTTCAGAAAACTTTGCAGGATAGCAAGTTGGATGCACCGTTGCCACGAAAAACACGTGCTGGTACTACTTTTGGCAGAGAGCAAGTAGATTTGGCTTGCTTTAGCACTCTTTGTGATGCAGATGAGCCTGATTCATTTGAACAAGCTTTAGAGTGTGTTCAGTGGAAAGATGCTATGCAGCAAGAAATTGATTCTATTCATAAGAATCATACATGGGATCTAGTGGACTTGCCTACAGGTAAAAAGCCTATTGGTACAAAGTGGGTTTTTAAGGTAAAAAGGAAACAAGATGGTACTGTTGACAGGTACAAAGCAAGGCTTGTGGCAAAAGGCTATGCGCAACAGAAAGGCATAGATTATGATGAAACCTTTGCTCCTACTTCTCGTGCGTCCACAGTTAGATCACTAGTTGCAATTGCTGCTCATCATGGTTGGAAAGTGCATCAGTTGGATATCAAAACTGCTTTTTTGAATGGTGATTTGCAGGAAGAAGTTTATGTAAGTCAACCAAGTGGTTTTGTTGTAAAAGGTCAAGAGCAAAAGGTATGTAGATTGCGTAAAGCTTTGTATGGTCTCAAACAGGCTCCAAGAGCATGGTATGAGAAGATACATACTTATTTGATTGGCCAGGGATTTCAGAATAGTCCAACAGAAAGTACTTTGTATGTCAAAAAGAGAGATGGAGTTCTCATTATGCTAACACTTTATGTGGATGATATGCTTCTTACAGGCAATAGTGCAGATGAAATTGAAGCGTTTAAAGATGCTTTGAGAAAAACCTTTGAGATGTCTGATCTTGGTTTGCTACATTATTACTTGGGTATTCAGTTTGTGCAATCAGAAGATGGCATATACATGTTGCAGGCAAAATATTTGCATAAAATTTTGGACAAGTTTGGTATGCAAAATTGTAAGCCAATCTCTACACCCGTAGAAACTGGATCAAAGTTGAGCATGCATGATGCTGGAGAACCTTTTGATGTACATACTTATGCAGCAGCCGTTGGTTGCTTGATATATTTGGCAGGCAACACTCGTCCAGACATTCAATTTGGGGTTTCACAAGCAAGCAGATTTATGCACAGCCCAGGTATGCATCATTGGCAAGCTGTGAAGCGCATACTTCGTTACCTTTCAGGTACCCCTAATCTTGCCATGTTCTTTCCAAGGGGGGATATGTATGGAAAGCACAGTTCTATGCAGCTTCTTGGTTACAGCGATTCAGATTGGGCTGGTGATTTTGACACACGACATTCCACAAGTGGCAATTGTTTTTTCTTGGGAAATGCATGTATATCTTGGCTAAGCAAGAAGCAACCCACAGTGGCTACATCAACTTGTGAAGCTGAGTACAGGGCAGCTTTCACGGCAACAGTTGATTGTGTATGGATACGCAGGTTATTGGCAGATCTTTGTGAGTGTCAACAGGCACCCACTACCATTTTCACTGACAGTCAGAGTGCTATGGCAGTTGCAAGGAATCCAGTATTTCATGCAAGAACAAAGCACATAGAGGTTCACTACCACTATGTCAGGGAAAGGCTACATGCAGGGGAGATCACACTAACTTACTGTCCTACACAGGATAACATTGCAGATCTATTCACGAAGGCGTTATCACGAGAAAAGTTTGAAGCTTTCCGAAAAGCTTTGGGCTTACTCTCATACACATGATGATCAGCTACCTTGTACGGATTCACACTATCACTACAGGGGGGATTTGTAGACATGTAGTAGTGTTAGTGTGTATACGCGCTTCACCAGGGGCACTTTTCTCCCACTGGGTTTTTCCCCCTGGACATCTGGTGTGAAAGGACACCTTATCTCTTAGGGTTTCATATAAGCTTTGTAGCTCTGAGTTTGTACACATATTATTATTCCAATACAGAGAGAGAGACTACAGAGATCTCGTACACAAGCTCTGTGTCTTCTCCTTCTCCATCTTCTTCCTACTCTGAGTTGCTGTCTTCCTTCTGTTTCCTGTTTCATCATCTTCAACATCTATGCCTACCGAAACCATCCGTAGTCCATTAGGTAGTCTTTAAGCAATGTCAAGAGCGCATATGGCAAGCCGTAGGTCAAACGGATAGAACAAACGCCAAATACACAAGCCGTAGGTCAAATCCGATTGCGTTTTTCTACGGAAAAATGCAGATGGACTTCGAAAACTGATTCTACATCTACGGAAACCATCCGTAGTCCATTAAGTAGTCTTAAGTCAATGTCAAGACCTTGTATGGCAAGCCGTAGGTTAAACGGACAGAAGAAACGTCAAATACACAAGCCGTAGGTCAAATCCGATTGCGTTTTTCTACGAAAAAACGCAAACGGACTTCGGAAATGGCTTCTATGTCTACTGAAACCATCCGTAGACGATTAGGTAGTCTTTAGGCAATGTCAAGAGCACGTATGGAAAGCCGTAGGTCAAACGGATAGAAGAAATGCCAAATACACGAGCCGTAGGTCAAATCCGGTTGCGTTTTTCTAAGAAAAAACGCAAACGGACTTTGGAAATGGCTTCTATGCCTACCGAAACCATCCGTAGTTCATTAAGTAGTCTTAAAGAAATGTCAAGAGCGTGTATGGTAAGCCGTAGGTCAATGGGTTTGAATTAACGCCAAATACACAAGCCGTAGGTCAAATCCGGTTGCGTTTTTCTACGGAAAAACGCAAACGGATTTCAGAAATGACTTCTATGCCTACTGAAACCATCCGTAGTCCATTAGGTAGTCTTAAAGCAATTTCAAGAGTGCGTATGGAAAGCCGTAGGTCAAACGGATAGAAGAAACGCCAAATACACAAGCCGTAGGTCAAATCCGGTTGCGTTTTTCTATGGAAAAACGCAAACGGACTTCGGAAATGGCTTCTATGCCTACTGAAACCATCCGTAGACGATTAGATAGTCTTTAGGCAATGTTAGAGCGCGTATGGCAAGCCGTAGGTCAAACGGATAGAAGAAACGCGAAATACACAAGCCGTAGGTCAAATCCGGTTGCGTTTTTCTACGGAAAAACGCAAACGGACTTCGGAAATGGCTTCTATGCCTACCGAAACCATCCGTAGTTCATTAAGTAGTCTTAAAGCAATATCAAGAGCGTGTATGGCAAGCCGTAGGTCAATGAGTTTGAATTAACGCCAAATACACAAGTCGTAGGTCAAATCCGGTTGTGTTTTTCTACGGAAAAACGCAAACGGATTTGGAAAATGGCTTCTATGCCTACTGAAACCATTCGTAGATGATTAGGTAATCTTTAGGCAATGTCAAGAGTACGTATGGCAAGCCGTAGGTCAAACGGATAGAAGAAATGCCAAATACACAAGCCGTAGGTCAAATCCGATTGCTTTTTTCTATGGAAAAACGCAAACGGACTTCGGAAATGGCTTCTATGCCTACCGAAACCATCCGTAGTCCATTACGTAGTCTTAAGGCAATGTCAAGAGCGTGTATGGCAAGCCATAGGTCAATGGGTTTGAATCAACGCCAAATACACAAGCCGTAGGTCAAATCCAGTTGCGTTTTTCTACGAAAAAACGCAAACGGACTTCGAAAATGGCTTCTATGCGTACTGAAACCATCCGTAGACGATTAGGTCGTCTTTAAGCAATGTCAAGAGCGCGTATGGCAAGCTGTAGATCAAAAGGATAGAAGAAACGCCAAATACACAAGTTGTAGGTTAAATCCGGTTGCGTTTTTCTATGGAAAAATGCAAACGGACTTCGGAAATGGCTTCTATGCCTACCGAAACCATCCGGAGTCCATTAGGTAGTCTTAAGGCAATGTCAAGAGCATGTATGGCAAGCCGTAGGTCAAACGGACAGAAGAAATATCAAATACACAAGCCGTAGGTCAAATCCGGTTGCGTTTTTCTACGAAAAAACGCAGACGGTCTTCGGAAACCGATTTTATGCCTACCGAAACCATCCGTAGTCCATTAGGTAGTCTTTAGGAAATGTCAAGAGCGTGTATGGCAAGCCGTAGGTCAAACGGATAGAAGAAACGCCAAATACACAAACGGTAGTTTACATTGTGAGGAGTATATATATTAAAACAACATTCATAATCATTATAGATGGCAACGTCATCAACTAACATGGAGGAAAAGATTGCATGCTTGCGCATGCTCTGCAAGTATCAAATCTTGCGCAAGCGTAGGATATGTAATGAGCATGTGCACAACTACGGAGAGTTTGCTAAAGAAACCGTACAGAATCTACGATACGACTCCTACGAAACGGGCATTGTTTTTCGTGACATAGCACCTACATCTGAGAGAGAGAGAAAAAGGATTATGCGTGAAGGTCTAGCACTAGCAACCTAGATTACTGTGGTCTGGTGTCAGATATCCTGAAAGTAAGCTTCAGGCGGTTTGAGATGTTTTTGTTGGATGTGAAGTGGTTCAAGGTGATTACTTCTAGTCGCAATGCAACGGTACGCAGAGATGGAAACAAACTTGTGCAAATAGATTCTACAAAGGTTTGGACAGATGCGAGCGACACATTTGCTCTCCCCGAACATTGCGAGCAAGTGGTCTTTGTACTGGATCCTCGAGAGCGACAATGGTGGTTTGTGGTTCAGGTTGCTCGAAGAAATAAACAAGTATTTGAAGGGCAAGATCTCCTGGAGGAAAGTCAGTCAGACGACGTCCATACTACTGTGACATTAGATGAGATGGACGAAGGTATGGCAGAGGAAGCTGACAGATATACGAGGGATGACGCAGACGAGCCAGAATTGATACTTATAGATGAAGATGCAATGGATGAAGACAATCTGCCAGAACGAGTTGGGGTAGAGTTATGTTTGCAATTAGAGATATACGATGAAACGATGCAAGATCTTATCGATGATGCCTCACTTGTCGAGGCCTAGGCCTGTAAGTGTTTCTGTGAAGACGTTGATTTAAAATTAAGCTTAAAGTTAATTTAAACAACTGTGTTCTGACGCTTTATTTTACTTTCTTTGTGCAGGACTTTAGTATGACAGATTAGTTTCCAGATCCCGCTTCTATGAGTGCAGAATGGGCTTCGTTACATGGATGACGCCTGCTCAGATGGCAGAGGCTTCTCAGTACTGGGTAGCCAGAGGCACAGGTACTACGCCTCCGAGCTTCACACCCGAGGGTCCGACGCCTAGGGAGGGGACGCCTATGAGGGGGGGGACGCCTATGGGTACGACGCCTTCTTCTCCCATCACGGCTGCTTCAACACCTAGGGGTGGGACAAAGGCGGGTACGTCCTCATCTCCGCAGCACAGGCGCACTCTCCGGTCTCAGCGATCGTCAGGTGGAGGTGGTGGTTGCTGTGGAGGAGGGTCCACAGATGCTTCGACCCCTCCTCGCTCACGACCCCCGTCCTACCCAAGCACATCTCTCGACACACCTCTTGGCACACCTCGGACACCTTGGGGGGCACATGATCCTAGTGCCTCCAAGCTCTATACTGTACGGGGAGATGGTTCTGTTGACATGGATAGAGTCAGGACTGAGATGAGATAGCGGATTCGCCAGCTCGCGGAGCTACAGTTTTCGACCAGCATTCTGACGTCTTGGGATCAGCAAGAAAAGGACAAAGTCACTTACATAGTGGAGACCATCCAGAGAGAGTACCAGCCTGCTCCGAGTTCTGATGTTGTTCCGAGGAGGTGGATCAAGGGTGTTGTACTGGACACCCATGAAACATCGACGAGATGCAGCTCGGAAGGCTTTCAGGACTGGCTCACCGAAGCCTTTGGGCATCCCACACGAGACGTGGCTGCAGATCAGGGAGGATGAGCAGACAACGGCCATGCGATTCAGACAGCAATGTGAGGCAGCGCAGATACGACAGATGACCAGGGGGACATCTCATCTTAGCAGCGGAGGCTTCGACACCTTTCGCTATGAGTTTGTGAGTTTCTAATCCAATCTTAACTATGGCGTTTTTAAAAATGCGATGAATCATGTATTCTTATTACTCTGATTTTTGTATAAACGCAGAATCTTGCGATGCATCGAGCCCCGACACGTCAGGAGGAGTCAGATGGATATCGCAGAGGTATCTATGAAGTATTGAATGATCTTGATGCTTCAGGAGAGCCTGTAGACTGGGCGGCCTTACAATCTCGCTGATCACTTGAGGTGAGACGTTAATATGTGTGAGTTGATTTAATTAAGTAAGTATATGTGAAGTAATATCAATACTAATTTTGTGAGTTGTCCTATGTGCAGGTTGTGACGCCTAGTCATCAGTGGACCGGATTTCATATATATGCTTTGTGAGACACAGACACGCTTCTGTGTCTTCTTTTGTATAGACATATATATATATAGTTATGATTATTGTTCAGACAGTTATTGTTTTCCTTATGGTTATGGTTATTGTCATTGTCATTGTCATTGTATAGACATGGTTATTTCTCCTATTCTTGTATAGACATAGATATGGTTCAAGTTTTGTTTATGGTTATGTTTAACTTTCTGGTTATGCTTATGGTTATTGTTAATTTTGTTTCTGGTTATGATCAAAGTGGTTATATTGGTCGATTATGGTTTTAATTTATGGTTATGCTTTTAAGTTATGGTTATGGTTCATTATGGTTATGCTTTTAAGTTATGGTTATGGTTCGTTATGGTTATACTTTTAAGTTATGGTTATGGTTCGTTATGGTCATTGGCCTTAAATCTCATGTGAGATCCTACATGGATAGCATGTAGGAGGCGTATACATGATTTTTTTTGTTGAAAAGTTTATGTAAAAACGAAGGGAACTCTGTCGAAATTTCTACGAGAGCACGGTTGATTTTGGTGCTGCTTGCTTTCTTGGGCAGAGGGCAAGAAGTCTGGCTGTGGTGGCTGTGTCCATCTTTTCACTGGGCACAGGCCAGGCTACCTGCCCTCTGCCCAAGAAAAAAATTTTCTGTTATGGTCGTCGATATCCGCGTCGCTATCTCTGTCTATATAAGCGTCTATATACGTGTCGCTATCTGCGTCGCCAATAAACCCTTTCCACGCGTATATCGACGCTCTCTGCGACAGGTTCACAAGGACACATATAGCGACGTTAAGCGTCGCCATATACGTCGATAACACCTTTTTTTGTTGTAGTGTTTGTGCTCCTTGTGACCTAGGTGATGCTATGAAGATGAAAGCTTCATGCATCACGAGCATAACATAAACTTTGTGAAAGCATTAACCATCCCCGGCTTCAATCCCAAGGCCTCAAACTCCTTCAAAGGTGGAGGGAGATAGCAGGGAATGAGGGTAGGGAAGAGGAAGAAGAAACATTTCATAGGAGAAAGAAATAGTTCCTCACTTATCATCACTCGTCTTGCTTAGCATAGCATACTAGCATAGTAATGAAGATGAAGAAGATGGCAAGCTTAAACATTGAAGCGTGGCTCTTGGTTGGATTTGCATTCCATAGAACCGAGTGCCTGAAGTGGGATGAGATGATGAGGTGGGCACCGTTTTGTCGCCAGGCCGTGAGGCAAGCAAGAAGAGGGGAGACGAGAGATCACGTGGGGTTTTTTGGCCACATCCACGAGCAGGAAGTAGCCGAGAGTAAGTGAGAGAGGGCTTTGCCCTGTGTATAAACCAGTGAGGAGAGAGATTGGGAGAGAGAACCCCTCTGTGGGCTAGCGGGAGTAATCGAGAGTGAGAGAGAGAGAGAGAATGAGGGCGTCCTATTTTGCGCTGCAGGGAATCAAAAAAAGGGTAATAAGAAAAAAAAGACTCATTAATGTCATCTAAGGGGGCTCACCCATAGGGCATAGAGAGGTTGTGATTGAGTGAGATTGAGAGAGGGAGAGCTACTCTGCATAGCGACATGTATTGAGAGAGCAAGAGGTTGCCAAAGGAAGACGCCATGCAACGTAGAGAAAGGGAGATGTACGGACATGTCTTTTCATGGCCATATTTGATATATATCTATATATATATATATATATATATATATATATATATATATATATATATATATATATATATATATATATATATATATATATAGAGAGAGAGAGAGAGAGAGAGAGAGAGAGAGAGAGAGAGGAGACTTTGATGAGAGAGAGAGAGAGGGCCATTGAAGGCTATCGAGAGCATGAAGAGAGAAATATTCCATGTCTGGGGAGTGTGTGAGAGAGAAAGAGGATACTTGTCGAGTTGCTGATTGAGAGAAAGGAGGGGATAAGAGAGAGCCGAGAGTAAGCCAAATCTATGCGCTGTCCTATTGGGTGTAAGCCAATTGCAAGTGCGTTGCCCTATAGGGTGTAAGACAAAAGATAAGTTTTGTTGCGTTTGTTGTAAAAACAATTCCAATATTCATAATGACATATTAATTTCACATTTCTCGTGCTCATATCATCTTTCTCTCTCTCTTTTGAAATAAAGACAACATTAAGTTTTTCTCTCTCTCTTTTAATGAATGGTGAAGTGATCACTTCGTTTGTGGATTATCATTGATACGATCTGACACTGAGACTGCATTGCTTATTCCTTGGCAGCAGATTTTAGCAACAGATCTCCAGCCATAGTTCCTTGTTGGTGGGCTAGGGTTGGGGTTTTGAGTATTATCATTGCTTGGTTTTTCTTGTGTGGGTGTGCTCCATGGCCCAAGCCTAGAAAAATATCCATTAGTGGCACGCCCGATGGGACACAGCTTCTAGTATCTTTGCTTGGGTGAAGTACCTGCGATTCCCATAGATGGAGCTAGTTTTTTCTTTTTGCTTGTATTTGACTTTTAGGCTGGTTTCTTTCCTCGCGGACATCTTGCATATCTAGGCAGGAGGATTTTAAAAAAAGGGTTATTTTAACGTCTGTTGCTACCTAGAGCTTGAGCGTTGATGATGATGTTGGTGAGCGTTTAGGTTTTTATAGAATTTGGGATGAATTTTTAGCCCATTTGAGCGATGAAGTGGATGAAGACAATGGCATTTCCCTTGAGGATATTGCTTCAAGAAAAGTTTATAGGGAGAGTGAGACTCTTGATGAGTGCATTTGGGATGTCTTTTTAGCCAATTTAGTGGATAATGCCACTTTTGACCAATGTCTTCTTGGAGGAGCAGAATGTTGACCTACCTCTTGTTCTTTCCCACCCTCCCACCCTTGTTCATGAGGTGCAATGGGGGGGGGGGGGGGGGGGGGGGGGGGAGGTTACCGCTTCTTTTGACCATATTGATGATGTGATACAACCTTTAGAATGGGTGGCGTTTGTACCAGGAGTTAAGCCATTTGTTGCAGTCATGCCTTTTGAAGAAGATATTCTTATTCAAGATGTTCTTGATGCTTCTAATTTTAGCTCTCTTGATATTCCTAATGACGATATGGTTACCATTGAAAATGTTCTTAAGGAAGAGAAGCTTGATCCTCTAGTGGCAGATCCCGTGGTTACTGATGTTCATGTAGATCCCCCACCTATTGTTCTCCAAGTTAGGGAGAGACCTATTGACCAGTTGACACTCTATGATGGAGTTGGAGCTGATGCAGCTGATTCTCATTTATTGCGATTTGTGCAAGCTGGTTGGTTTGAGGGTTATGACAAGCCTGATGACCTCATGCAGTTCTTTCTTGCCTATTTGATTGGTGTAGCTATGCAATGGTACCATAGTATACTGCAACATTCTCCACATTTGATGCAGACTTGGGATGGCATAGGTCGAGATTTTGTTGCTAGATTTTTCCCTATTTTGCCTTCTAATTTAGCGTTTGGGAACCTGCTAGACTTCTTCCAAGGGGAGGGTGAGTCAAGTGCTGAGTATGTTAATCGTTTTCAAGGATTCAAGAGGAAGCATTGTGACCCCTATTCTTTTGATGAAAGGGTTTTAATGGAATGTTTTCTTAAGGGAATTTTGAGGGATATCCAATTCCATGTGAGGTTGTCAGATCCAAAGACACTTGAGGATGCATATGCACAAGCTCAGGTCGTGGTGGAGGGGGGGGGCCTAAGTGCCAGGTGGTCTGCTCAACACACCACCACAACTTCACCATCCGGTAGTAAGAACTTTGCACAGGTAGTGTGTGGCACACTGACAATGAGCTCGATAGAGAATACATTCCACCAGGGCACACCACCAATGCCAGCGTCAAGTTTGCAATGTGTGGGTAGGTCTGCCCACACAAGTCGCACACCACCAAGCCATTGATCAGGCTCCATCTTCCCAATGTGAGAGAGAGAGACCCAACCAAATAATGGATCACTCAAAGGCTCTTGCAATGCACAAGACCATGCGTAAGAAGATTGATTGAGTTTTCAACGACTTCAAAATTAAAACTAGATACCAAAGTGTCATAAACTCACTCAAGATTGAATTTTATGTCCATGAGCGCCTTTCATAGATGGTCTATATCAGCAAGTACTATAATATGTACAATAACCACTCCAACACTCACAATTTCTACCATTTTTGCATCAAAGTGAGCCAAACCTGCATCACATCCAAAATTTATCAATTGTAAGGAACCCTTAAAATTTAAACAAAATGCATTGGCTTGTAATTTCATTTTTTATCGAGTGGAAAGGAAGCAAGTGGTTCGGGTGGCCTCATTGAAAGTGGGATGCTCCCTTGCTTTGGATATGGTACACATCAAACCCTTAGATCTTGAACCATGAGATGGAGTTGGCCTCTGTGATTCCGAGTGTCTCTCGGAGTCACCCTGCTCATAAACTGACCCGCCACCTTGCTGCTTGCTCCTTTCACTCTGGTACTCTTCCCAAAACTCCTCAAATTCTTCGATGACTAGTCGTCCTCTCCTCTTGCCTTATGAAGGTCCACTAGCTGCAGTTTTTGGGCTTGGACATCCCTTAGCTGTGCTAGGGGAAATAACATCGGTGGGAGGCTAATTGATGGTGACATTTCTGATTTTGCTCTTCCCCCTAACCTTTTTGTGTAATGCTACAAGTCCAAAAAAATCGTGAGGACACTCTACCGAATCAAACCACGTTAGTTTCACAAGAAAAACATAACTTACCATTTTATTATATGGCTTTGTTTTTGGGGAACTTGCCATCCACATAGTCCAAGAACCATGGATAGTCTCTCCACGTATCCTTAGCATGGAGTTTATCTATCCAATCATTGGGCTCGGGGTATGAACAATGAAAACCTTTCTTAAGGGTGCCCAACCACCATCTACAAATTACAATTACTACTCCACCATTCAAAATAGATAATTTGAATCATACATCCTAATAAAACTCTATAGTTGAATATCTGTAAAGAAAATGTTTCACATTTCATGCAAAGTGCGCTCCTGCTTCTTTACACAGTGTGCGGTTCATTTGGTTGGCTTCCACCGCAAAAAAGCCTTGCCAAAGTGCTCTTGTCAAAAATCTTGCAGTGCCTCTCCAACAGATAGGACACAGCGGTGCGTGCATGTAGCTTCTTTAACGTGGAGTTCCAAGCCTCCATCTTCTCTGCCAAGCTCAATACACCCCTGCATTCCAAGCATTAGTAATATTGCAATGTACAATATGATCCCGCACTCTAATGATACTATGCTCACCTTTCAAGCTGCCACTCGTAAACGTGCATTCACAGCCACTTTGAGAATGGATTCTCTAGAGTTGGAATAGATGCCTCCATCATCGAAATATCGCCCTTAGCCAATATGTCAACCAAACAACATTTTTTGCAATGTATAATTAGGCACCATCTTCGACAATAAAAAAAGAAAATAGTGCATTCAAAAGCAAATAATACTTACTCCACGGGATTGATGTATGCACATACAACCTCGAACGCTCTAAAGGGGGTCATTTTGCAACCCTTCTCTCCCCAACCCACAAATGAAATGCATTTTCAAAAAAATATTGTGTCATTCTTGGGATTGGCCAATAACCGCAATCTACAATCCCTTCTGCACAAAGAAGTTTTTGGTCTCATTTACCGTCAAATCATAGCTTGCCTTGTAATCATCTGTAAAATTTTATTAACAATTAAAAATTCAAGTGCACCAATAGTATTGTGAAGGAACTTACTTGTTGATCATGCCGAGCACTAACCAAAAATCTGCCATCTCCTCTAGATCAAACTTCACAATCGTGCACTCAACCTTCGAATTCATCTAACCACTCCCACAATGCCCAATATTTCCACACATGGAGCCAATGATTACTATCCCATATAATGAATATTTTTTTCCTCAATGTGAGAGAGCTTGGGAATGGCTCTAATTTGGTCATCAAACATAGCTGAATAAATCTATCCCATAAGTGCCACGCCTATCAAATGGTATAAGATCTTGCCTGAAGCTTCAATCACAATGAAATGAGCCATCATGGGCTGGTAACCTCTTTTAGCTATAGAGGTCATGAGTTTTTCCACACAATAATTGTTCGTTCTAATGGCCAGATCGGACAAAAGATGACAAAGAGGGATTTGTGGCAACATGTGATTTTATGGAACAACATGTGCATCAATCCAACCTGAAGATATGTGGCTATTAAACCATAGATCCAAAGAGATCAGTAAGAGAGTCATTACCCATGTTTTGTGCTTATATGGATGTCGACATGATTGTACCCTTCAATGAAGATACATTTGTAGCCCTCAGCACGGACGCTCCAACCGCGGATAATGATGCGCAAGAGAGAAACCACTTTCTTGAATCGTGTAGATTGGGATTTCTTCTTGGCGGTCCACTCCTTTAGATTGGTTCCTCATTAGAATTGGCATTTTTTTTGTAGTAGGGGTGCAAAAAAACGAGCAAGAATTCGTCGTGTAAGAGAGAAAAATATAAAGGGAGACGTGTGAAGATAGGGTAGTGAGAGGAGAGGTTAAAAGAGAGGGGGAAGATTAATTTTAAAAAATAGAGAGGAGATGTAGAGGCAATAGTGAATGTGTGTGAGAGGCTTATGAGAGGTAGGAAGAAAAAGTTATAAAGAAAAGGGAGTGGAACAGGAAGAGCAAAAGTTATAGTAAAGAGGGGGGGTGTGGGGTGTGGAGTGGAAACATGAAGAGAAAACTTTCTTGGAGTTCAATAACGCTATTGGCTTTGAGGAGAAAGGTAGATAGTGAGAGTGAAAAAAAAGAAAGTGCAAGGGGACAACCCCTTTTATAGGCAAAGGGAGGGAGACGGGGAGGAGAAGGCCTCCAACAATGGTCTTCAAAGGGGGGGGGGAGGGGACGCATGGCAGAGGATGCAAGACTGCCCCGCCCCCATCTGCGGGCCTGTCCATGTGGCATGGTCACATGGACTACAGGTTGGACATGCCCGCATAGACGGGGGTAGTCCCGTGCCCTCTGCCACGGGCTCAAGACCCAAAAAGGGATGGGTGGAGAGAGGGAGAGAGCGAGAGAGAGAGAGACAGAGAGATACAGAGAGTGTGTGAGAGAGTGGGAGGAGAATATAGATTAGAGGGGTAGAGCATGTGTGTGTGTGAGAGAGACGGATAAAGAGAAAGAGGGTAGAGAGAAAGAGAGAGAGAGAGAGAGAGAGAGAGAGAGAGAGAGAGAGAGAGAGAGAGAGAGAGAGAGAGAGAGAGAGAGAGAGAGGCAAGCGTAGGGAAAGAAAGGCAAAGATAGAGAGAGAAAGTGAGTGAAAGATAGGGTGTGTGTGTGTGTAAAGGGAGAGAGAGTATGAGAAAGGCAGAGATAGAGGGAGAGGGTGAGTGAGAGATAGGGTGTGTGTGTAAAGGGAGAAACAATACGATTGTGCATGTGCAAGAGAGAGTGTGTGTGTGTAGAGATAGAGATAGAGATAGATAGATAGATAGATAGATAGAGAGAGAGAGAGAGAGAGAGAGAGAGAGAGAGAGAATACGTGTGTAGAGATAGTGTGTGTTGCAGAGAGAGATAGGGAGAGTGCATGTGTGTGTGTGTGTGTGTAGAGAGACAAGGAACGTGTGTGAGAAGAGAGAGAATGTGTGTGTAGAGAGAGATGTATTTTTAATATGATTTTAATGTAACTTTATAAATAATAATAGTTTAATAAAAAGTGGATTCTTGCAAAATAAATATAAATGAAGATTTGCAACCATTCTTTTCTCTAAAACCAAGCACCTCTCCCTTCCTTTTCCTCATACACTACATCTTCCTCTCAATACTATTTCTCTCTCTCTCTCTCTCTCTCTCTCTCTCTCTCTCTCTCTCTCTCTCTCTCTCTCTCTCTCTCTTTCACGCGCGCGCGCGCACACACACAATGACATCATCATCATCATGCTCCGATGTTTCCTAATCAAGAATGCATTTGATTTTGCAAAAGCCACCTTAGAGAATGAAGAGACTACACACAATACAAGGACACCACAAAAGATCAAGGAAAAAATAGCCCCCCTCATCAATTACACTAATAATGGGCTTACATACCTGGGAGAACTTGAGTTCAAACAACCTGGTGACAATCAATGTCACCAAGTAAGTGACCTTTTGATTTACAGTGAACGCAATCAAGTATACAACTAGGAAGCTTCTTGAGGGTGGATACTTTCGTTTGGCGAGGAGTGAAATTATGAACTCGGTGATGGCAATATAACACTTCATACTTTTGGCCAAGATTTGTGGTCTTGGCCACCATGGACGTGAAACTTCTCAACTATTAGGGCACTAAACCAAGTGAACTTAGGATGCTTGGTTTGGGAATGAGCTTCAACTACCTGTAGCATATTATCTTTGGATAGTTTATTTTGTATTACCAAAATATCTATGTTTGTAATGGTTTCTTTCTAGTTTTAAACGTGCAATATCTTTTTTGTAACATGGATTGGACAATTTTTTTTGCATTTGTAATGCCAATTTCTTTTTTGTAAGGTTAGTGAACAATGACCTTAGGCATCCAAAATAACCCTCTCAGATAATAGAATACAAATTTTTAAAATAAATAATTTAATTTGGATTTCAAAAAATTATTAAATAATAGTAATAGCTATTAAGATTAATATAAAATACCCTTAACTCTACTAAACACAATTAGACACTTCCACTCTCATTTATCCAATGTACTGCTTATTGTTGAACTTTGCTATCATGTCATGCACTATAGTCTTCCCTTCTTTCGAGAGAGCTTTTCCCTTTACCAATGGGAAGACTATTTTTGGGGTTAGATATCTACAAGAACATGTTGCACCAAAAATATTTAGTTCTCTACATGCCATTGTCATGGTTGGGAGTGAAGAGTTGATAGTGCCACTAAAGAAAACAAACAATCATTTAGGAGAGGAGTTTTATGTTGTAGATAAATCTCTCTCTACAAAGTTTGTGGTGGTGTTCAAAGATGGAATAGTCTCAAATTTAAGTGGCACGGCTGCTCCTCTAGTGGACGTTCCCTACATAGACCTTACTAGCCCAAGCAAGGAACAACTTTATGGGGAGCAATCATTGCAAAAATATTCTTCCAAGATAAGGGGAACAAATAGTATTTTATCTTTTTTGAGCTCAGTGAATGAATTCCAACACATTCACAAAGCTGCTTTCAAAGATGGTGGAAACCAAACAAGTGATGGAAATTCCAAAGATGTACAATGGTAACATGGTGTTTGACCTTTGGAAAGGTTCATCCAATAGATACTATGGAACATAAGTATTATCCACACCATTGGACCAAACCCCAGACCTCAAACATTGCATTTCTTGGAGTGTGTCGCAAAAGCCATTGTGTAGGTGCCCTAAATTGTGTCAATGAAAGTTATCCCAAAATTGTTAACTTTGGGAAGCCAAACATGATGCATTTCAATGGTAGCATGCTCAAATTACCTTGTATGGGTGAGTTTTGTAATGGACATGGAAGCAACCTTACTTGTCACTATTGTGGATAGCCATGCATTTGTTTGTATACATGTGATTGCTTCATATATGATGTCATGCCAAGGGATGAAAGCATGAGCACATTGATGGTACATCAAGGAAATCACCAACATTACATGAGGGATGGTACGTCCAAAAGACTCACTGATAAAACCAAAGAAATGGTTGCACAAGTCCTCATTGTAGAGAGGCATGCAAGTGCACAAAAAGTACTAATTTGTGTGGCAAAGGAAATTGTGACAACAACTTTGATGCACAAAAGGGGCTCTTGCCATGTAGCTGGCGAGTAAGAATTTCTAAATGTTGTTGAAGGAATGGGCCCCTTAGTGGAGGACAATTGGTGAGGATGATTACTTGTTGCTCTTGTTTGTGTATATTACTTCAAAGTAACTAAATTTTGTAATACAGGTTTTGTAGGTTCGTGGCAGTAACAAGAAATGGGCCAACAAAAAAGAGCTTCAGTGTAGATTCCCTATTGCGGCTAAAAAGGGATTGCACATATGATTTTTTTCACAAAAGTAGGTTTCTTGGGCAAGGAGCAAAAGGAGATTGGTGCTTTGTGTTCAAGATGTCTACGGTTGTCCCTGCCTTTGGATTGAATTTGGTCAATCGAATGCAACAAAGTGGAACTAGAGATCTTTGGCATGCTTGGGTGCAATTTGATCACACTCATTAAGTGGCGGATTGGGTAACCATGAAATGCCATGTGTACAATCCAAGCCTTCAATATTTTAGTAGCATATTTTTCAAGTTTGACATATCTTAAGAAACAACTAATAATATGTATACTAATATGAATGTTTTACGTTATAGCATGCAATACCTCCTCACTATTGCAACTTGTGAGATGACAGAGGAGGACATGCAAGCAAAAATCCTATTATGACAGTGCATAAATGAAGTTATAGAGAGGCATGGATGTGAGAGAGTGGATTTCCATGGATTCATGGCTAGCCGACAAAGCTCAAGCCAACTGGAATGCAATTTGCAATGTGTTCAATGGTGGGAAAGAAAATGTTCTACACCATTGAGGACGATCTTTCCTTTTTCATTGAAAGCAAATCATGGTGGAGCACACAAAAAAGTACATTGTTTCTTCATCTCAACAAACTCAGCCCTCTCTAGTGAGGTACAAGAAGTAGAGTCTCATCTCCTTTGACAATGGTGGCACAATGGACATTGCATGGATAAGAACATCCCCGCAATTGACTCTTAGTTGAGTTGGTGGGAGGTGTGTATTGCACATTGGGGGAGCATCATGACAGTAGTACAGAAAAGTAGTGATGGGGCAAACACTCCAAGAACCAACATGGCTAGGAGTAAGCATGGGAGCTGGCTTGCAGGAGAAAAATTTAAAAAAAAAACTCATTGTAGGATGCATGCTCTTCAGATATGGAAAATTTAATACTACAAAGCATGAAGGTAGTTTCTTACCCTCAAGTTAAACATATTGGAAAGGGTGTGAGTCTCAACGAGAGAGTTTCCTCTAGTCCAACGCAAGTGAGAAGAGTAGTAAATGAGACTACATCTAGAGCACCCATGTATAAGGCTTGCACACCTCTTGAAGGAGACAAAGAAACCATTCCGCAAAAGCGAGAGCCATTGATTGTGATTTGATGTTGAGGATGAATCCACACATAGACTAGAGTACAATGCAGAAACACATGATTGTACATCACATCGAAGGCCCAAGAAGATCATTTTTAGGGAAGATTCAAGGGTAGCAGATGGGATTGAGAGCTCTAAAGACAAGGCAAGGGTTTGTGTTTTGGAATGAAAGCTCAATAAACCTTGTGAGAAATTAGAAGAACTCCTCTCGCCAGCTGTGTAACATGTAGTGGCATTCCCAGTGATGGAAAAATATGTGGACAAAATATAGTGGCATGCAGTAAAGGGACTCCTATGCCATCTTTTGAGGGGTATAGAAAACATCCAAATGGGCTACTCAGACAATGGTTTTGGTTCTACCCCAACCATGTTATTCATTGTTATGTGGTGGATTATAACGTAGATCCAAGGCCAGCTCCTCCACCAACACTTTGGTCGGTTGATCTAGGAACAAATCTTACAGATGAAGAAGTTAAGATATTCCTTTAAGGAGGATTTCAAGTGGAGACAATTGGAAAAGAACAAATGGGTGCAACTACAATGTAGACTCCTCCTAGGGGTGGAGGTGATTCCTCTTTCGCTTCAACAAAAGCAGGTAGTAGTGGTTCAATACTAAGAAATGACATAAGAGTCAAAATTCGTACTTCCATTTTAGAGGAGGCAACAAAGAAAATTGGTTTGGCTCTTTGTTTAAAGGCCAAGGTGATTGAAGAGAAATCCATCATAGACAATGTACAAGAAGTCTTCAAGGTGGAGTCTCACGCAAGAGACGGACATGTGGGGGTGTATAAGATGCACATCAAGGATGAGACCTATTCCACATTCCCTGATTTCACCTACAGGGAGGCCAAGAAAGAATCTTATTTGGCTTGCAAGCACTTGTACTTCATTTTATTGAGAGTGCTTGGATTGAGCCAAAAGGAAAACATGTTCATACATCAGCATGTGCTAGGCAAAGTGGATGTCTATGATGCTCTTCGCCATCACATGTCTATGATGCTCTTAGCCATGAACACACATATCCAAACTTAGAGTAAAGCCCCATGATTGGATAATTTTGTGACACTCTTTCTGCCATGTATTGATTTTGGAAAAGTTAATTTGGATATTTTTGATATTGGACCATTGACAAGGATGTTTTGGATTATCTTGGTTTAAAAATCATTATGTCTCTCCACTTGTTAGCATTAATCTTGGTGTAAAACGATTTAGGTGTATACTTGTCCTTGTCTGTGTGTATGTGTGTGTGTAAGAGAAAGAGAGAGAGTTCAAAACAGAAAGCTTTGCTAGGGACAAAGGGAGATAGAGACCTTTATTGCTCATGGGATCACTATCTATGATTGAATTGTGTTAAATATTTGAAAGAGTGTGTATGTGTTTAATTATTCGAGTATGTTTTGGTCATTGATATATGTGTGCTCCCCAAGGGAAAATAAATGTGTGTGTGTGTGTGTGTGTGTGTGTGTGTGTGTGTGTGTGTGAGAGAGAGAGAGAGAGAGAGAGAGAGTACATTGAGTGTACACGAGTGAGGAAAAAAAGATTCGGGTGTAGCATTGTTCACTTGTTGGTGGTTAAACTTGTTGCTCGACAAAGATTATGATGTTTAAGAGAGAGAGAGAGAGAGAGAGAGAGAGAGAGAGAGAGAGAGAGAGAGAGAGAGAGAGAGAGAAGGACCGGATCCTCAACCATGAAGGGTTGACAGAGGAAAAGAATCTTTTGGAATCTGCTCACCAAATTCCAAAAAAGTGATTGCCAAAAAATGTTCACCAAGAAATATTCCAAAAAAGTGATTGCCAAAAAATGTTCACAAAGAAATATTCCCACGTACTTGACATCCCTTGAAGCTAGACGACCATCAATTACTTCTTTGGTTACTGGACTAGACTTCTCCACAAATGGTATACCTTGTTTCCTTGCAAATTCGTTGTCCATGAAGCATGCCGTTGCACCTGAATCTAGTAGTTATGCTTGATTAATTTGCCTATCTAGCATACGGATCTTGATCTATAGCATAAAACTCTAAGTGGGATTAGCGGGGTAGATAGGGACCTTCTTTTACTTGGTTTTTGTCCAACCGCCCTATCTCTACTGAGGTTGGACGTCCATGTTTCCCAAAAATGTTGAGACTATTGTACCATGACCTTTCATCCTTCTCTTCTTTAGACAATGTTAAGCAATGTGTCTGGCCTGTCCATAATACATACATAGTCCGCTAATGTGTAACCTTTGCTTCTCTTGATCTGATGTGTTGCCTTTGCTTCTCTTAGCTGAGAGAGGGGTTTTCTCCTTGTAGAATGCAGATCTGAGAAAATTCTATCCATGATTCCCCTCCATTTCAACATGGTCTATAACTTTGCAAAAGATCTTTTTTGTAAATTTCTCACTGTTTTGTTGATATCTAGCTCATATTAAGATTGATTGATGGATTCACTATATGGGTGTCCACCTAGAATGTTGACAGATTCACTATACGGGCACCCACCTAGTTGGACACTTAGCTGGACACCACATTTGTACTCTGTTACTTTTTTGAGTTAGTGTAGCTACACGGTGTGTGAATCTAATCCCAGAGTAGCAAATCGATTCCCTGAGTTGTAATTCTTTCATGATGATTGCAAAGGCCCATGTGAGCTAGCCACTAGCCATTTAGAAAGTCCTAGGTATAAAATACAATAACATTAATGTGAAAAGTAGGCTTATCTTTTGAAGAAGAAATAACTTTGTTGTATGTACGCACAAGCGGCCAAGCTGCAACAACTTGTAATCAACATATCTTGTTATTGAGTGATCCATTTTTTATTCTAAAACTTGAATTGTGTTCCTCTTTCCTTAGTCTTTCAATCAAGTGTAAGCATTGTTGGTTTTGTTGAGGTTTGCGACTATGCATTTGTGAGCTATTTCTTCATATTTGAGTGCTTAAATCACTGTTTTTTCACGTTTTGACCAAAGGAGAGTGTTAGTAGACCTTAGGGCGACCTCTTTGGGCTGTTATGTTGAAGTTTATGTGACTTGGATCACGATCCAGCTGTTATGTTGAAGTTTATGTGACTTGGATCACGATGAATCGTGATCCATGTACCTTGTTAGAATACGATGAGACTTTGTGAACATGTCTTTTTAGGTGTAATATAGATTCCCTTAAAGTTTCATGACCATCTAAGTCCATTTAGTCATCAAAATGGCGTGACAATCGAGAGCTATGAGAAAGAACATAGGCATATTTTTCAATCATTGAGTGGTTATTTGCTTGTTGAGTTGATATGTTTGCTTTTTAGGTTCACTTCTTGAGGACTGACAACCTCAAAGATTCTCTGTGGCCCATCAGAGTCACTTCCCTGAGTATTGACATATTATGTTAGTGCCAGATAGCTATGCTACAGACATCCATCATAGTGACCTGCTAACATTGATGCCACTTTCAAGAAAATGATCCTTAAATTCTGAGTGACCTAGTGCGTATTTAGAGCATTCTTTTCCAAATATTTGTCTTTCCATTCCATTTAAACCTAGCTAGTAAAGCAGATAGACACGGGGTTTAGTGCTTGATAGAGTCTAGAAGTTAGGGACTTGCTAGATCTATTCTCGAGAGGTAAACAGAGTTGTGAATGAGATAGCCAAAATCATTTCATTCTTTGATTTTCTCGTTGCTTTTAGAGTGATGTACCGTTTTCTGTTACAATTTTATAGAGAGTTGTGAGTGAGATAGCCAAAAGCATTTCATTCTTCAATTTTCTCATTACTTTCAGAGTGTTGTACCATTTTTTGTTACGACTTTATTTTGTACCATTTTGTTCATTTTTGTTCCTAGTTTTGTTTCAACGCATACGAGTAGGGTAAGTAGAAACCAACACCATTACATTGGGCTACAAAGATCGGGGCAAAAAAAGATTGAAAGCCATATTTTGGCCAAAATGACCATAACTCTAAAATTCTAAAAAATTGATGGTAGACACTTAAAAACTGATCCAAAACCAAAATTTGGTGATCCAAAGTTTTAGTAAACTCATCAAAAGCAATCTAGAAAGTTTGAATAGATTCTATGAAGGAACATGGATTGTGATCCATGTACCAGTGACACTTTGTATCAGTAAAATATTGCTCTAATAAAGTTTGTTTGCAAGAAAAAATAAAAAATCACATCAAAATTAGCTGATAGGGCAAAAACCGCAAAAACAAAGATTTTAAAAACAAAATTGGGCACATCTTAAGATTTTACGATCCAAATTCAAAAAAGGTTGAGCATTAGCCTCTGCAAGGCATAGACGACCAGCTTGCCAAATTTCATGTCAAAATGCTGTCAAACATGGATCGCGATCCATGTACCTCATTAGAAATTTTGGTTGAGATTTGAGCAATAGGTTGCTGAGATATATAAAAACACCTCTCCCAAGAGACACATTGGCAAAAAAGTTGAAAAAAGTGGTAAAAAGTGCCAAAAACTAAAGAGAGTCAAATGTGGGGCTCTTTGAATGCCAAGCCCTGCTATCTTATTGTAGTGACATTGAGAACCGCGAACATAAATGTCATACCATGGGACGGAGTCGACTCGACTAGTGCATGGAAGATACAAGAGGTTATCAATCTCTCAAAAAACACACTCAATCCTTGTCTCACGCATATCTACACTCTAGTGCATGTCAGGCAGTACAAGCTATCTAGAATACCACAGACAAATCTCATCAATTCACCAAGAAAATAGAATCTAATAGAAGGCAAAGCGAGGGGGATCTCTCTCCCTCTCTCAGCTTAAACAAGGAGGAAGAAAAAGAACAAGGGGCATGAACAAAGGGGGGAGAGATAGGGTTGAGCAAGACACAAAAAAAGGAGGAGAAGGCAAAGCGAGGGGGATCTCTGTCCCTCTCTCGAGTAAGCTCGGCTTTGAGCACATGGTCTTTCTCTCTGGACAAGTTTGAAAGCTCTCTCTCTCAGCATGAAGGGGAGCATCAAGCATGAAGAAAGTGAGGGATTCTCTCTCTCAGTAGGAGGGGGAAGCAAGTGCAGCAAGGGAAACGGCTCTTGTTCCCTCTCTTGAACTTGGGGCTTCAATCTCACTCTCTCACCTCTGATTTACAAGAACATTCTCTCCCGATGACATGAAAGGAAGGGCATAGCCAGGAAGGAGGAATTTTGATGGCATGAGGAGTGGTAAATCTTGCTCATATTTAGAATTTAAGCAAGATTTCATGTTTGAAGAAGAAAAAGGCAATTGAAGAGAAAGGAGCACCGCAGAGGAGAGCTCCATCATCATCAACACTATCATCATCAAGATCATCGAACACTCTCTACCTTCTTCTTCGTGGATTCTCAAAGTTTTTTTCTTTATTAACAGTTGTGTTAATTCAAGTTGATCCGTTATAAGGAGCTTAAACTCCTCAATTAACACTTACTTCAAGTAACAATGCTATTAACGGCCCGCTTTGGGTAATCAAACTTCAAAATCTCATCCAAGCCATCAAGTTCAAGTGTTTAAGCTTCGTTGTCAATTGTGTATGATATCCTCTACCTCACACATCTCTCATAGCTAGAGGCCTCGCGCCTTCTTGGCTCACCTTTTGAACCCATATCCCCCAAAATCCTTGGTGAACCTGATGCAAAATCATGCCGAGGTGGGAGGTATAGGTGGAGAATCTAGAACAGATGATGAAACTGATTGAAGACTCTAGATGAAAAGGGTTTTTATGACAAATCAATAGTTCTAGAGTTTCAAATATGCTCCAATTGGTCCAAGGATCTTTTCTTGAAGTGGAAGCCATGAAGATGAAAAAGCGAATGCATGATGCTTTGGATGCAGTGGATGCTGTATATGATGAGAAGCAAGTTTTTGATGGTTATGATCCAGGCTTACATGATGCAACACGTTCTTGTGTCGAAGGGTGTCTCGAATATTGTGCAGGGCATTGATGTACGTCTTGATTCGGAGGATGTAGACAATGTTGAGGATGTTGCAGGTCTTGCTGCAAGAAATGATGCTATTAGAGTTGTTTTGCCTATGGCACGTTGGGATATAAAGGATGTGCAGGCTCATGCATTGAATGCATTGTCTATGAAGGGCACCATTACTCCTCACATTTGTTTAGCAAAATCTGCAAAACAGGCTTGGGATATTCTAGTAGGTCTTTATGCAAGCCGCAATGAGGCTAAAATTGCTTTGCTATGTAAAGAGCTGGAATCGAAGATTATGCATGAGGAAGATGATATGGACACTTTCCTTGCCAGTGTCAAGGACATCAATGAGAAACTTTTTTCTCTAGGTGAAGTCATTTCAGACAGTTCCCTTGTGGAGAGTGTTCTTGATGCCTTACCAGATTCTTACCAGACTTTTGGTAGTACTTGGAGACTTATGACCCAAGGAAATCCTGAAGTTGTCAAGTTTGATGCATTATGCACATTGCTGTTGCAATAATCACTTTCCAGAAAAAACAGGACTAGGCAACATGCAATTGAACAGGCGGGACATTGATGTATGTCCTGGTTCTGAGGATGCAGGTGATGTTGAGGATGTGGCAGGTCTTTCTTGTTGCAAGGGGTTGCTGCTATTAGAATTTTTTGCCTACGGCAGAACAATCTCATTGGGATGTAAAGGATGCGCAAGCTCATGCATTGATTGCATTTTCTATGAAGTGCACCATTTTGTTCCTCACATTCGTTCAACAAAAACTGCAAAACAGGCTTGGGATATTCTGGTTGGTCTTTATGCAATCCGCAATGAGGCAAAAATTGCGCTTCTACGTAAAGAGCTGGAGTCGAAGATTATGCATGAGGAAGATGATATGGACACTTTCCTTGCTGGTGTCAAGGATATCAATGAGTAACTTATTTCTGCAGGAGAAGTCATTTCAGACAGTTCCTTTGTGCAGACTGTTCTTGATGCCTTACCAGATTCTTACCAGACTTTTGCTAGTACTTGGAGACTTATGACCCAAGGAAATCTTGAAGTTGTCAAGTTTGATGCATTATGCACATTGCTATTGCAAGAGTCAATTTCCAAAAAAAAAAAAGGACTAGGCAACGTGTAGCTGAACAGGCTTTTATTGCTTCTTAAAGAAAGGGTGGTAACAGCAATGCAGCCACTTCTTATGGTTCTGCTGCGAGTGGCAAAACTTCTGTTCCCAATGCTTCTATACTGGCAGCAATTCGTCTGGATATTCTGGTGATAAGGGCAAAAAGAAGATGCATTGCCATTATTGTAAAGCTAATGATCACTTGATCAAGCAATGTCCTAAGTTGAAGGCCAAAGAGGCTAAGAAGAAAGAGGGTGGTTCCACTGAAAATGCTGGTTCCACTACAAATGCAGCCATTGTTGAGTCTTCTATGAAAGGAGACTATGTTGCTGATGTTGATGCAGAATGGGCTTTTAGTGCAGAGTGTACTTACAATCCTGTTGTCCATGATGCATGCATGTCAGTTGTTGCAGATTCACATGTGTGGTATTTCGACAGTGGTGCTACAAAGCACATTACCTCACATCGTGAATTGTTCACCTCTCTTGAGTCTGTCCCTCATGGGAATTCAGTCACTTGTGCCAACAATGCCTCTTGTTCGGTTCAGGGATTTGGAAAGATTGTGCTTACTGTTGCAAATGGCAGTTCTTTCACACTTGTTGATGCACTTTATGTACCTAGGATCAATAAGAATCTTTTGTCTGTATCTGCAGTTGCTAGACTTGGACTTGTAGTCAAATTTGTGGATGACAAATGTACAATTCATGATCTCAATTTTGGTGATGAAATTGTTGCATCTGGGCTTTTATGCCGTGGGTTGTATAAGCTCACTTTGTATGACAAGTGTGGACAAAATTTTGCAAATGCAGTTGCAGATTCAAGGGCTATTTTAGACGCAAAACTTTGGCATGCATGTTTTGGTCATCTGAATTTTGTCAGTTTGCTGCGTTTGCAAAAATCTGATATGGTTGCTTCTTTGCCACCTCTTGAAGCACCTGTCAAACATGTTTGTGAAGGTTGTATTTTGTGCAAGATGCAGCACTCAAAGTTTCCAAAGGATGGTTCAGTTAGGGCCACATGCAGGTTCCAGTTTGTGCATAGTGATGTTTGTGGGCCCATGCAAACTCCGTCCTTGGTCAATTACCTTTACTTCGTGACTTTCACTGATGATTACTCCAAGCATGCATGGGTATTTTCGCTTAAAGCGAAGTTCGAAGTTTTTATGTGCTTCAATTTTTTTTTGGCTATGGCTGAAAATGTCCCAAAATGCACTATGGACACCCTCTGTTCCGATTGAGGGGGGGATTATATGTCTCATGCATGTAATGCATTTCTGGCTAGTCGTGGGATAAATCACCAATGCAGTGCCTTATACACCTCAACAAAATGGTGTTGCTGAGAGGGAAACCAGGTCACCTACGGAAATGGCACGATGTATGGTCAAAAGTCAAGCTTTGCCACATTCTTTTTGGCTTGAGGCCGTCATGTGTGCCACTTATGTACCAAATAGGTATACTACAAAATCTTTGTAGTCTATTACTCCATATGAAGCATGGCATGATAGAAAGCCTTCTATTGAGCAAATGCGCGTTTTTGGATGTTTAGCATATGCTTTGGTGCCACAAATACATCACAAAAAATTGGATGATAAGGCTGTCAAATGTATTTTTGTTGGTTATAGTGCTAAAAGCAAAGGTTACAGGTTGTATCATCCACAAACACAATGTATTCCGGTTTCACGGGATGTAGTGTTTGTGGAAGATTCTATTCAACCCTTGCTGTCATCTACTAGAGAGAGTAATGTAAGCTCACAGGACATTCATGACACTTTGTTGCCTCTTTTTAGTGGTGGAAATACGAATGTAAATTCCAATGAGGCAAATGTATAGCCTATGGGGGTTTCTGAAACTGTTACAGATCAGCCTATTACTCATTCATATATACATGATGTACTTGATGAGGAAAGGACTGAGAATGAGCAGGCTAGAGGTATGCCAAAATGGCTGGTGCATACATTGCGTGACAGTAAATTGGATCCACCTTTGTCTAGTCGTACTCGTTCAGGCTCTCACCATGCATCTTATGCATCAGATTGTTATGCTATGGCTATGTCTAGCTTACATGATGTTGAGGAACCTTTGTCTTTTGATGAAGCACAAAATTCAAAAAATTGGATGGCAGCCATGCAATCAAATATGACGCACTTATAGAAAGTGACACGTGGACTTTATGTGATTTGGCCACTAAGTAACACACTCTCTATCGTGTGCCTTGAGCTTCCTTCATCTTCTCCAAGTTGTGTGCGTTTCTCTACAACCCTAATTCCAACATGAAGGACTTGACGGCCATTCCGTGTGCAGACAGAATAAGGCATACTTGAGCTTTATAGACCTCCCTGAATCAAGTTTGTTGGTCAAGATGTGTGCATAATTAATTGGAGCATACTTGAGTTTGGCAGGGTTTACTATACAAGGTTTTCGTTAAAGGAGTGTGTTGGAGATACGGCTAATATGGTCCAAAGATTTGTTTTTGGGAGTTACCAAATGATTAGGCTAGATCATTGATGATAGGGTTGAACCTTATATTGTTTTTCATGTACTTAGCGATTATGTAAGCTTGATGGCAAAGAGCTTAAGGTGTTCATAGAAAATGTAGATTGACAATCGGTTGGCATAGATTAGAGGTTGTGCATGTTTAGAGGGGGTAGATGTCGTGCCACTCCACTTCCATGAATGGGAAAAAGAGCAAAGGGGTGGAAGTTAAGCTTCTTTGAAGCCTATACGTTTATTGATCAATGACTAGGGCTTGAAAATAGGCAAGGTTTAATGCAGAATGTATGCTAGATGTGGCTTTAAAGAGCCAAGAATTATGTTTTTGATGCTAGAAGGGGGTATCTCTAAGGTGATAAAAAATGAAAGTTTATGGACTAGAACAGTAGTACACAAATTTCTCCACAAGACTTTCTTTACGGCTTGTCAATTGGAGCTACAATGTGAAGGATGACAGTTTGAATTTTGAGTGGATTGCAGATTTGTACCAGATTGGAGAACTACAGATGACGGACCAGAGATGAAGTAACTACCTGGGACTAAAGTGCTCATCATGCGGTGCACATCAGTCTTTTCAAATCGATAATCGGAGTTTTGGTTGCCAAGATATTGCCAATAAAAGTTTCATCCGGGGCCACTTCTGTACTAGTTTGGTCACCTTGATCAGTGTGCCATCTAGGAGTTTTTGGGCTTCAACTAGGTTCTAGAATATGGTGCACTTAATAGAGCAATAAGTGCTTGAGGATCATCTTGTCCGGAATGTCATCTCTTACAATGGATTGATAGTGGGGTATGTCGGTGGACTTATGCTCAGCACTACAATGGTTGAAATGTAAGCCTAATGTGATGATCATCAACGCTTGGCCAAGATGTATACCAAATGTGTTGTGGTTGGCAATGCTTTGACTGATATGTACTCAAATGTAGGGCCCTTATGGAAGCACATAAAATTATAATGTCGTTTGTTGGAAACCGTTGATTACAGAATATGCCCATTATGGTTCTGGCAATGTTTTTGTGGGAAATTTTAACTAAATGCAAAGGGAAGGCCTTTCACCAAATGCAATCACCTATACTTGCAACTTGAAGGCATGTGGCACCATTCAAGTCACTAAAATGGGCAACAAAATTCATGATGATATTGTCAATGAGGGACTGCTAGAAATGGAATTTGTGCAAGGCAATGCCTTGGTCGATACATATGCTGAATGTGGTGTCCTTTGAGGACAATGGCCGCCCAAAAATGAAAACCAAATGGCCCCAAAGGGAAGGCAGTCTCCCAAAGGCCTTGAGTGGCCACCCATAGGATTTCTAGTCCAAGGCAGTGGTGGCAGGACGACAACGGGCAAGAAGCGATAAATGTCGAGCAGGCTGGGGCAACCAACTTTGGTGCTATTTCTGGCCGGTTTGGCGAATGGGCAAGAAGTGAGAGATGTCAAGCAGGCTCGGGCAACCAACTTTGGTGCTATTTCTGGCCGGTCTGGCGAAGCTTGTCATTCGCCCTACCACATCACCAAGAGGCTCAAAGGGGGCCATAAAAAGAGAGGTTATTTATTGCTTAAACGAGGAGGTAGAAAAAGAACAAGGGGCATGAACGAAGGGGGGAGAGATATGATTGCGCAGGACACGAAAAAAGGAGGAGAAGGCAATGCAAGGAGGATCTCTCTCCCTCTCTCAACTAAGGCTGGCAAGATCTCTCTCCCTATCTTGACTAAGCTTAGCTTTGAGAACATGATCTTTCTCTTTGGACAGGTTCATAAGCTCTCTCTCAGCATGAAGGGGAGCATCAAGCATGAAGAAAGTGAGGGATTCTCTCTCTTGGTAGGAGGGGGAAGCAAGTGTAGCAAGGGAAAAGGCTCTTGTTCCCTCTCTTGAACTTGGGGCTTCAATCTTGCTCTCTCACCTCATATTTAAGAATTTAAGCTAGATTGCATGCTTGAAGAAGAAAAAGCCTGTTGCTAGCCACAAATTTTGCTATGGAGCTAGTGGAAAGTTATCCGCCATCCCCACTGCATGATAAGCAATTCTGGTGACAAACTTTTGGGGCTCCAAAGTATTTGATTCCTTTGGTCTTCTTCATGATTTTGAGAGTATTTAGCACATATGATGCATGGTTGATGGGCATAGGTAGCATGGTCTTCCATGCGGCTGTAAATGTTGATGTCATGGCATGGCTTAGGAATCATATATAACAAGGTGCCCTCTTCATGAAAAGTGGAAATGTTGATGAAATAGCCGTGTAGGCTCCTCTGCCAGTTTGTGGATCATATCTCGGAATGTGGCCGCAACAGTATTCCTAGTGAATAATCCCTTCCACATCGACTTGCCTTCTGTGGGTAGCTTCAATGCTTCTACTACTATCTCTTAGATATATTCACCTTGGTGGGTGTTCCAACTGCATCTGGAATTTGGGTTGTGCCATCCTCCTTGATCTAGTCGAGTAACTCATATGCTCTTTGTAAATCAACTCCACACATCTCTATCTGGTAAAATTCTTGGAGTCTTAGCTTTCTGTGTGCTGCATGTAGCTCTTGTGCTTGAGTCACATTATGGATTTCTTTAGGGAGCAGTTGGAGATCCACTACTTGGTTGTTTGCAGTCTGGAAATTCCTTGGAAAATTGCAACGTGATTCTTTTCTAACAATTTCCCAGTAAATTTCTTCTTGGCTTCTTGGATAGAGTACTCCTCTAGCTGAAACTTTGGAAGATCCAACAATCTTTGTCTCTCAATCTTTTTCTTTGGGCTGGAGGGTTGGATCTGCATTGATCTTGGGGCAATCACATCATGTATAGGCATTAAGTTCATTTCAGAGTAGAAAATTGTGTTTTAAGCTGGAATTGAGATTCCTCAAACAAAATTCACATTTAAAGCCAAATAATTACTACACTAACCCATTAAACCACTGTATGAATATCAAAAAGTGGTTTTGGCCAAAAAATTACATCTAGATACTAAGCACGCTTATTGTCTATGGCTGTATTTTGGCATCATTACTGGCTTTTGGTAGTGCACATGGGTTATACAAAATGAATATAGATAGGTTTTGAATTTTGGATGGATTTGGATGTATGAATGCTAGGTTTAGATCACTTTTTAAGTGGAAGGCTCTAAAAATGGCTAGGTGTCGGTGCAAAAACTTTTTGGTGTCCGAATTGAACCCAATTTGGTGTGTAGACTTGTAACAACATGATAGAGCTGAGTGTTACAAAAAAAGTGTATTTTGGGGTCATTTGGTCATATAAAGCAATAAGCGCCGTTATTATCTTTAGTGCCAATTTTCAGCTTTCTTCGCATTTTTTGGGCTTGTGCAAGTTTTAGGAGGTGTTCCCAAGCTCTGAACGTGATCTTACATAATTTGGGCTTGAAAGTAGGCCAATTGTAACATTTAATGGCCTAGTAACTTGTGTGTAGTGGAAAATAGCATGAACATAGTGAGCATTTCATTAGAATAGATTCCTAATGATAATAACAAGAGTGCTTGGGTGGAGAAAGCAACAAAAAGCATAACACCTAGTTAGATAGCATGGACAATACTTCAAAAGAGAGAGAGATTAAGCAATTGACAACAGTTGAGGACCGGATCCGGTCCCCCTCCAAAAGGCTTTGTATTATGGTTTCTCCCATCAAGAGAGACATTTTACAATACAATTTCTTGTGTTCCTTCAATACTATCTAGTGCAATGAAGATGGAAAATTCATGCACTACGCAAAACACTTATCAAACACAACATCAATTCCCTCATGGTCTCAGACCAAGACCTCACACACCTTCGAAGATGGTGAGAGCTAGCGGGGTATGAGAGTAGATTGAGAGGAAGAAGGAGTATTCTTATGCGAAAGATGTACATCTCCTCACATAATTACTCATATTAGCATAGCTTAGATTAGTAATTAGCATGGTAGAGGAGATGAGCATGCATTGAAGCTTGGCTCTTGGTTGGATTTGCATCACAAAGCCAAGAGTTGTTGGTGTAGGCCTTCCTTCTCACAAGATTGGAGTAGGTGATAAGCTTTTCATTAAAGCTTGAGAAGGAGAGAGCGTCTTCTTTACTTCACACATGAGATAGTGTGAGTGTGTGTTCCAATAATTCCTTGCAAAAATAAGCCCCCTCTCTCTCTTGGTCGACCCCCCTTGCTAATTACTCATGCTAGCATCCTATTGGACCTCCCCAGGCTTAGCCAATGACAATTAAGCAGCATAAGTGATAGCCTTCTGACATGTGTCCCCCTTTCCCCTTTTGTGAGAGCTTTAGGTAATCTAATAATTCAACTAAACTCTTATTGGACCCCTTTGCCTCTTGGCCAATAGGAATCAGGCAAGCCATTGGGCTGCTGAATGCTCATTGGTCCCCTTGGGAGACTGTCCAATAGTCTTCTAGAGAGCTTAAATCTTATTGGTTCTTTCTTTAAGTGTTTTTAAATTAATTAAACTAGATTTACTCTAGCCTAATTCTTATTGGTCCACCTCCAAGGCCATCCAATAGGATTTGAGTACACCTTGTGGGCATCTGGGCTAGGAAGCTGACATGTGTCCCTCTTTGCCCTTGTGTACAAAGGGAGCTTGTGTGTGTGTGTATGAGTTTCTCTCTCATCCCCTACTTCTTGGGCTTGCCCCCTTCTATGTAGGGTTTGACAAAGACTTTTGGGACACACACAAAGCATCCAATTTTCCCTAAAGTTGACCTTTGGACACAACCTTTGAATTTTGAAACCTTAGCATTTTGGAAGTCTTAATGGGCTGAACCTTAAGGTCTTTTAAGAAAAACTCATGGAGTATGGCTAGGAGAAGAGTATGAAGCTTTCCCACTGGCCAGAGCAGCAATTGAAACTTCATAGGACTTTATTTCAAAAGCCAACTAAAACAGAAGTGAGTCCAGAAGAAAATATAAAGACAATCATCAAGGAGATGTAACTTAACATTAGGGTCAAAGCAAAGCAAAAGGGTACCTGCAAAGTTGTGCAAATTGCCTGGATCAACTTTCCCCTTCAGATGAATTCAGAATTTGATGGAAGTTAGTGGAGAGCTATGCAAAGCTTTGATTTTCAGACACAAATCATCCAGAATCAAGTCAATAATAGATATCAGTCAAAGGATGTGCCCAAAAGTGGTTCCAAAAAACCAATATGGTCAAGACGGAAAAAACATGGCCATAAACTGGGAAATTGAGTAAAGACACGAAAAGCATGTCCAAATTCGAAAATATTTCACCAGTGTGCGAGGAAGACCTATAGGAACATGTATGCAAGAGGCTGTGTCAAAATCCTTCCCAACATGGATCGCGATCCATGTACCTTTTTGCCCAACCAAAGAAAAATTCATACCATCTGGCCTAGCATATTCAACAAAGCCAAGCCATGAAGTTTCAAGTCATTTGGATTCTACAATCCACATGAAAATACCAAATTTCTCTAAGTCTAAGGATGATTTTCAAATATTGACCTAAGTACCAAACCAATGATCCAAATCCCAAAAAAATTGGACCAAGGCACCATCTTGATGAACCCTACCAGCTGGTATCATCAGATCTTCATTATATTGGCCAACATGGATCACGATCCATGTTCCCCAAGTCTTAAAATCACAGAAAATTGTACAGTAGCATTCCCATACGCCCAGGAACAACCTTCCCTAGTTGGAATTCCAAAATGCTTCCCAACATGGATTGCGATCCATGTACCTTTTTGCCACAATTCATATGTTACCCTTTGCCTTTGTGCCTAAAGTAATCCTAGATGCACTGGTGAAATATGGTCAAATTTGGGGTAGTTTTGACAAAGTTATGCTCAATTTTCATTTTATGGTCAAAGTTTGCGTTTTCTTCAACTTTTCGATAGTTTTTTTATCAATAGCTAAATCTTATTTCCAATCTCAAACTGACCTCAGGATGCCTTGAAGGAAAGCACAAAGGGAGTGGAAAGCAGCACCATATGAGATCAAAGATATATCCTCAAATGAGAATGCCCATATCATAGAACAGGTGCTCAAAGCAATACCCGCCAATATATTCATCGAAAGATTTCAAGCAGCGGACGGAGAGATAGTAAAGACTACCATCTTTCCAAGGAAATTATGGACACTACACCAAAAGTCCGAAGTGCAAGCAGGAGCCACGTGGCTTCAATTGGACAGTTCTCTACGATTACCGCCATGGGGAACAGATTTCAAACTGGCTCATGAACTCATAAGCTCTATTCAATATAATGGGGAAGCCGCCCTAACAGACAAAGATGGAGTGACAGTCAAAGTTAAAATCACCGCCGCAGAAATAATCAATGAAGCTCTCCATCAACAGCAAGGGACACACAATCTATTGCAAAAGACAAAAGCAATAGATAACGACAAAGCCTTCCTGAAAAGCAAAGAGGACACAAGCTGGCATAATACTCAGAAACAGAATTGCCGTTGCACCTCATATCGCAACATTTCAAAGTACAGAAGCCACCAAGATACAATGAACCGTTGTTGCACATGGCAGTAGTAATGGTAATGGGCTTAGAAAAAATAAGAGTGGCCAGCTGTGACTTTGGCAACTGCCCCCTCGGCAACATAGTAGAAGCAAATCTTAAGGGGAGCCTAAAGAGAAAGACCTACATGAACGTTGGACCAATGCTGACTCAAATTTCCTACCAAGCATTGGGAATGATTGTTGATCTATCATCTGCAAAAAGAACAGATAGATTTGATCCAAAAATCTAGAAGAGTAGTAAAAATGGTAGTTGGACCATCCACAAGGCCAAAACTAGAGGATAAACAAACAAGGCAGAGTGCAACAAGAACGGACACGTGAGAAGACAGAGTCGAATGCACCAAATAGCGAGCAAGCGGGGTCTAAGGAAAGAGATACCCCTTCAAAATACCAGTCTTCAGATGAGGAGCATGGGAGTAAATTTTCCATGAGATATATAAGATTGAAAAAGAGAACAGCCCGGGTGGCAGAGGCCATCCCACTTACCCAAGCCAGAAGAACAATGGAAGAAGCACATGTGCAAAGAGAAATAATCCGACAATAGAAGCACAAAGAGAAAATAAATAAGGAAACAGAAGTGGACGATGAAAAAGAGAAAGAGGAAGAAGAAGACGTCCCTTTACTACGCATGTAGACAACAGCTCTTAAACAAATCAAACAACGTAAAAGACAGGAAGCGGAGGAGAATCTAAATATTGCCAGTGACATGCGACAATGGATTCAGAATGAGCTCAAACAAAAGATGGAGCAAAGAGAAAGAGAAGAGGCAAAGCGGCCACGCATCGATGATCTTGAATCATCGGACGAATCTATGAAGTCCAACGAAGAAGATGATAACCAAGAAGAGAAGGGAGAGCAGGACACGCTAGACCAGCAAGGTTATGATTTTGAATCTCCAAAAGACAAAGAGGTACCTTCAAAGGCTGGAACAGAAAAAAGAGAAGAAGTTGTAAACCTTCCAGAATAAGGGGCAGATAATGTGTTGTCACAAGAGAAGGTAGATCAAGAAAAAGAGATAGCATCGCCAAAAACTACTACAGTTCTAGCTACTACTAAAGTACTCAAAACAAAGGAAAGAACGACAGAAGAGGCTGGAACATCAGAACAGGGCCAAAGAAGCCAACAAAATCCACGATCGCCATGTTCACAAGTTGTAGTAGAGGAGGAAGAAAAAATGGTCAGGTCATTTGACATTGATGCCTATTTGGAGCAGATGAAGCTCCAATGCCAATGCCAAAGAGCTCTCTACAACTTGCACAAGCTAGAGCTGGAAAACACCAAGAAGGAGAGATCTAAAGCAGCTGAAAACACTCGACAACTACAACACAAAATAGAGGAGTTGCAAAAAGTTCAGGTACAACTCCAATCAGAGTTGCAAAGAGAACAAGAAAATGTGACCTATTACTACAAGGAGGTCCAGCAATTTAATGATGCCAACACTACTCTGCAAGGCGAGCAGCAACGACTAGAGGAGGAGCTAACCAGAGAAAGAGAGCAGAGTGAAAAGCTGTAAGAGTCCTACGTGGTGGTCAACAAGACTTTGACCCAGCTTTTAGCCTTGCAAGAGACGCCAAGATCCTCAAGCTTGACAACTAGATCAACCTCGCTGAACAAAGAGGTCCAAGATCTAAAGGAGGCCTTTGCTCAAGAAAAATATGACAGACAAATCATGACAACAGGGCATAGAGCACTGCAGAAATCCAAAGACAAGGAGATTGAAGATTTGAGAAAGCAGTGGACAGAGGCTCGGGGAGATTTGGAGGCTCTAAGGGCAACACAAGCAAAGCCTGAACAAACAGCCCCATTGGAATTTGAGCAAACAGGCAGATTTGAGCATTGCACCTTTGAAGCTCACCAAACAGATGTGCCAAGTATAAGCACAGGAAAAGTAACGCAGGAATCTGAAGATCCAGCCACAACATCCATCTTGGATTTGGCCAAGGAAGAAATTCAGCACTGGATCTTAGAAGTCAAAGACCCCTCGCACAAAGAATATCTACAATATCATGTGAAAGTGTTGGAATCGGCTGCCCTGCTCATGATCACGCTAGATGAAGTAGTGAAAAAAATTGGGCATGAGATGATCGCCCTGCCACCACTGATGCAGCAGGAGGCCAGATTATGGAAACAAAAAATGCTACCTGCCCTTGAGCCAAACAACAGAGGGGATTATAGAGATGTTCCTATCACCGCAATACAAATTCAGACTATCATTGACAATCAACTCCTCTGGCGAAAGAACTAGTTTGAGTAGCAACCAACACATGAAACATACTATAGGAATGCTCCACAAGATCTCAGGATCGACCCAACTTATTGTCCCATCAACAGACAATGATCTTGGGATAGCTTTTACTCTTGACAAAGCAAAAGACCGGCATTATTGAACTACCCCGTCATAACAAATCCAAGCAATAACAACCCCTCGTCAGAGAAGTATATGGTTCAGACGCTCAGAGCAGTCATCAACATGATGAAGGAGATCCCAGATCTTGCATGCCAAATGCTTGTGAAAATTGCCAAGATGCTAATCACCTGCATAACGGCATTCAATGATATAGACTCAGTGGAGCATCCCTGGCAATTTTTTGTGGAAGGTAGAAGAGGGCTCTCTTGGAATATGGAGACAAAAATCCCAAGAAAAAATGTCATCATGGGATTCTATGCGAGAGTCATGTTCCTGCCCTCCCACTACATGGAGACTTTCAAGGAGGCGTTCATGACCGGATTCTTTGAGGTAGACTCCTCCATATTTAATCCCATGACCAAAGATCTGCCAGCATGACATATAGCCTATGAGAGCACTCTCGGAAATAATCCTTTCAGAGAGCTTGCAACAAAAGTGGAGATCAAGGCAAGGGCGCAAAAGTTCAGGCACCTCACTAAAATGCTAGAAAAAATATCGATCAACTACTAGAAGACACTCAAAGACAAATTGCACGAGGACGTGCAATGAATATTGGAAGGGGGGAATGTTTGGTGGACACAGCGGACTAACACGTAAAAGGAGGATGTACACCAAACCTTGTAGTACTTGCTCATTTTTTAAAGAAGCGGTGTAATTCAGCAAATGAGGATTCTCAATTGTAATATATTTTGTCATGCCCTCTTAGCCTCTCTGAGTCTACACCCCTTGTAAGTGGCCGAATGGCCGCGGGAAAGTCCCTTTAGCTCTTAAGTCAAAACCCTTAGTTTTTGTCTAACACATTATCATTAGCTTGAAGGAGTATTGGACGTTTACTGTGAGAGTCTCTTGTTGCTACAATTTGTAATCCACTTTTCTCCTTGTCTGGTAATCAGATTTCATTTCCAAATAGCACATTGTGTTTCTTGTCTCTTGCTCTACAATCTAAGTGTATTCTTTTTTATTCTGCTGTGGTTCATGAAGTTTAGCTTGTGAGCTAAATGCATTGATTTGAGGTCTTAAATGGTTGTTTTTTTATGTTTTGACCATGGATAAGTGTTTCTACATTTAAGGGGGACTTTTTTGTGTAGTTCTATTTCAGTTTTTTGCACATTTTTTGTGATGGATTGTGATTTATGTACCTTCCCAGATGGCTGCAGAACTTGGTAGGACTATACCCTTAGGTGTTGTAACTCCTCTCCTTAAGTTTCATTGCATTCCAAATTCATTTGGATGCCGAAAAGGCGTGATAACCTATAGCGGTGAGATCGGACATAAACTGATTTTCTGACTAGGAAGTGGTTGATTTTCTTTTGCCGTAGTATGAATAGCCCACTGAGTCTCCGTGCCCCATCCCGAGTAGCTTCCTTGCATATTGACATTATGTTAGTACCAAAAAGCTATGTTGCAGACATCCGTCACGGCAACCCACTAACAGTGATAGAGAGAGAAAAAAGACTAACATCGGATGGGTCCCAAACTCCCCTCTAAGGGCCTCCCCCCTCTTAATGTTAGAGAGGTATTTGTTGTAGATTACACAAATTTTGATACAATGGATCTAGAAGCTAAAATACTAATGGGATCTTGCAATACATACTTAGATCTACGAGACTAAGGATTGAAATTTGAAAAATGCTATGTTGTCTAACTTGAACTTGCAGCTTTGATGAGGCTATGGACTAATTTTTTGTGGCCAATGTCAAGGATGTTAATGATGGTGAGGACAATGGACTGAAATCCAAAAATGCTAGATGGTCTGCAAAATTAGGGCTTAACCTAAAATTGTTGGATTGGTCCTCTCCTATAGTAGGGATCTGTAAGCGCTAGGGTGTTGATAAAAAAACATTGGTGCTAGTTGTGGGAAAGGCTGGAAAGCTAAGGTGGTTGATGCAAAAATGCAAGGGTGCTTGATGATATTGGACCATGAAGTGCTCATGAGGTGTTGTATCGCTATATAGTCCCCTAATTGTGAACAATGTAACCATGAGAAGCATAGATTGCAGATCTAAGCTTAGGCATGTATATTCAGCTTGTATAGAACTTGTGTAGCAAGCCATTGCTGAATTTTGCAGAGAAACAGCAGAAACAAGAAGTGCTGCAGCTCATTTTTGTTGTTTTTGGCTCCCGAAACATCGTTTTTGCATATCTCCGTCACACGGAGGAGGATGGATATGATCCAAGAGTCTAGGTTGGGATTTTGGAAAATTTTGGACACGATGGTGATGTCCATTTTAAATTTTGATCAAAATTAAAGCAGGTGAAACAGCAGCAAGTTTATGCTGTATTTTTGGGCTAAAAACGGATGTTTTTGGAATATCTCTCACACCCGGAGTCGGATATATGTGATCCAAGAGTCTACCGTAGGGTTTTGGCACGTTCAAAAGTGCTTGTCATATCAAAATTTTGAAATTTTAAGCGCTGAAGTTTTTGCAACAGCCTGTCAATAATCTCGAATATCGAAGTTTTGCAGTTTGATTCCTACATTGTAGAGTGTGATGCGGTTTGCATCTTTGGCTATGTATGGCACACAGTGGTGCTAATTCAAGAGAGAATTCATCTTGTTTTTTTGTATGCAAGTGATGCTTTGGGATGTGTCTTTCGGATCATCACACATCCAGATGCGGTTTTATGCGCATTGTATGACTGTGTGGGATAGTCCAGAGAGCAGTTTCTAGCACGGTTTTATGCAGTTTCATGCTATGTATGCATTTGCAAATACAGCTTGAGCTAAGTATAGATCACAAATGCCAGGTTCACAGGTTTACAACATTTTTGGACAAGCACAGGTCCATAGATCCACTCGTTCAAGAGTAAGCCAGTTTGCCAGGGTTTTGGCAGTGCATGTATGCCATTTGTGGATCTATTTATTGAGACACTAAGTGTTTGTTTTGGTACAATTTTTTGGTGAGAATTTTTGAGATTTTGCTCAAAATACAGGGAAACTTATGTCCGTTTGTTCGCAGATTCTTGCCATGTTTTGCACGTATTTGCAACCTACTCTCTGATGGTTTAGTGGTCGAGCTTGACTCCCACTTTGACAGTGATCATGTTTTCACTCTCACTTTGACAAGCTTTGTCAATTTGCACATAGTTTAGTGTTCTTGTACCCACTCATGCAGGAGTGAGGATTGGGTATGCTTGTGTGGCTACAAGTAGACAATCACACGTTTCACAGGTTTCTTGCAGATTTGTATAGGTAGTTTCTCTTGTGGGATGCGTTTTGAGCTATTTTGCTCTCTACTTGCATATATGATTATGTGCTTTGTGCTCAGTTGAGCAGCTTGTCCCGAATTGTGTGCTTGCATAGTTTGCAGATTGGGAGTCGTTTTTTATCATGGTTTCATGATTGTGTAATGGTTGAGTTACCTCCCACTTTGTTGTCAGTTTGACATGGTTTATGATAGAGATTGTATTTGAGTTTTTGCTCAGTGTATAGGGGAGACACTGCCATATTTCTCCCAGGATTTCTCACCATAGTTTGGTTTCTTAGCATCCAGGTTGCAGACATGTGTGAAAATTTAGAGTCTATAGTGATGACTCGTGAGAGACGACGGTCTCGTTCTTGCCAATACATGCTTTGTTGGCATTGTGGTCACACGATACACATTAGGTGCCATTGTTTCAGGCGTATGAGACAGTAGTGGAGATCTATGCATGGTGCATATGAGGTTTGATGTTAGAGTAGTGGCTTCATATGCTAGTGAAGGTAATGTCATGTTTTCCTCTGGTCTTGATTACATGTCTTTGACTGGTGACACTTCTCCACGTTCGTTGTTAGATGTGTATGCAGTTTTCCACGTCACATTGCATTGTGGTTGGTTTAGCACCTTCTCTAGTGGGAGCTTTGGCTGTGTGCACTTGGCCGATGGTTCGGTGTTTGACATAGAGGGTGCAGGAGATGTTTGTTTGTCATTGCTAAGTGGTGCATCATACATGCTACGGCATGTGCACTATGTTCCTAAGTTGAGACAGTTTGATCCTAGTGAGATAGTTAGCACACTTTGGTTGTTAGACACTTCTTAGAGAGGGGTCTTTCCAGATGCATTGTTGTTCATTAGTGATTGCTAGAGGATCCTGTAGTGGCTTGGTATATCCTATGCATGTGTCTGAGGTTCAAGACGTCATAGTCTCGGTTTTGTTTCTAGCATGATTTGAGCGAGAGATGAGACATGTCTCCTTCGCAGGTGAGCTCCATCATGCTCATGACAAAGCATTTAGCTGTGTAGGATGTGCCAGTAGACTCTATAGAGACAGAGGTAGAGCAGCAGTGCTCTAGTGAGACACAACAGGTGTTGTCAGAGTTTGTGCAGGCAGAGGTAAAGCAGTTCTTCTCCCTAGAGACACAGGTAAAGATGACAGACATGGAGTTCTTTGATATGCTCATGTTAGAGGCTGATGAGTTGGTGCTAGGATACACAGTTCCGCATATGGGTGAGAGGGACATAACCATCCCAATGTCATCATTGACACATTCATACACGATGTGTAATCTTGATGTCATCATTGACACATTCATACACGATGTGTAATCTTGATGATGCAGTACATGCAGATAGCGCATGGGAGGCAAGTACATCTAGGTTTGCACAAATGAATGTCATCATTGACACATTCATACATGATGTGTAATCTTGATGATGCAGTACATGCAGATAGCGCATGGGAGGCAAGTACATCTAGGTTTGCACAAATTTCGTCAGTGTTCGAGCGTCTCATGTTTGACTTGTTAGTGTCGAGGCCCGATTTAGCAACTGCAGTGAGAGCATTTGCAGCAAGGATTGTCAGTCATACGATGACTGACACTAGCATTGTTACCATATACATGTGGTAGTGATGTGTGTGAACACAGTAGGACCGTTGGACATTTTTCCCCTCTTTAGGAGGTTTTTCCCCCCTGTGCATTGTATATACGCCCATCTCTCTAGGGCTATTTATCTTTCCATTTCACACTAAGTAACCACTCTCTATTGTGTGCCTTAAGCTTCCTTCGTCTTCTCCAAGCTGTGTGCATTTCCTTGCAACCCTAATTCCAACAACTGGTATCAAAGCAGGTTGCGTCCTCCCGGGCTTAGTCGCCAGCAGCTCCAGCACACGCCTGCTCATTTTCTTCATTTTCAGTGAGCTTTGGCGAGCGTTCGTAGGGCTTAGTCTGCTCAGATTTTTTATTTGGGCTCATTTCGGCCTCCGTTTCCACTACAAGCAGTACTGCACAGGCTATTTTTGTCAATTTGTGCAAATTTCTATCACTGTCATTTTTTGCATAACACGTGCCTTACAGTATTCTATGGTTTGTGCTATATAGCACGTATTGTTCCCTCTTTGTTTCTCCTCTTTTCGGGCAGTTTTCACATCAAGTGCAGCATTTTCCATGGCTGACAACAACACAGATGTGTTCAAGATGTTTGCTACTAAGGACATATTAGATGGGGACAATTATCCTATGTGGGCTTACATGATGCAACATGTTCTTGTGTCGAAGGGTGTCTCGAATATTGTGCAGGGCATTGATGTACGTCTTGATTCGGAGGATGTAGACAATGTTGAGGATGTTGCAGGTCTTGCTGCAAGAAATGATGCTATTAGAGTTGTTTTGCCTATGGCACGTTGGGATATAAAGGATGTGCAGGCTCATGCATTGAATGCATTGTCTATGAAGCGCACCATTACTCCTCACATTTGTTTAGCAAAATCTGCAAAACAGGCTTGGGATATTCTAGTAGGTCTTTATGCAAGCCGCAATGAGGCTAAAATTGCTTTGCTACGTAAAGAGCTGGAATCGAAGATTATGCATGAGGAAGATGATATGGACACTTTCCTTGCCAGTGTCAAGGACATCAATGAGAAACTTTTTTCTCTAGGTGAAGTCATTTCAGACAGTTCCCTTGTGGAGAGTGTTCTTGATGCCTTACCAGATTCTTACGAGACTTTTGCTAGTACTTGGAGACTTATGACCCAAGGAAATCCTGAAGTTGTCAAGTTTGATGCATTATGCACATTGCTGTTGCAATAGTCACTTTCCAAAAAAAACAGGATTAGGCAACATACAATTGAACAGGCTTTATTGCTTCTCAAAGAAAGGGTGGTAACAGGAGTGCAGCCACTTCTTATGCTTCTTCTGCGAGTGGCAAAAATTATGTTCCTAATGCTTCTGCTGTGCTGGCAGCAATTCGTCTGGAAATTCTGTGTGATAAGGGAAAAAAGAAGATGTGTTGCCATTATTGTAAAGGTAATGATCACTTGATCAAGCAGTGTCCTAAGTTGAAGGCCAAAGAGGCTAAGAAGAAAGAGGGTGGTTCCACTGCAAATGTTGGTTCCACAACAAATGTAGCCATTGTTGAGTCTTTTGTGAAAGGAGACTGTGATGCTGATGTTGATGCAGAATGGGCTTTTAGTGCACAGTGCACTTACAATCGTGATGTCCATTAAGCATGCATGTCAATTGCTGCAGATTCACATGTGTGGTATTTCGATAGTGGTGCTACAAAGCACATTACCTCACATCGTGAATTGTTCAACTCTCTCAAGTCTATCCCTCATGGGAATTCAGTCACTTATGCCAACAATGCCTCTTATCCGGTTCAGGGAGTTGGAAAGATTGTGCTTATTGCTGCAAATGACAGTTCTTTCACACTTGTTGATGCACTTTATGTACCTGAGATCAAGAAGAATCTTTTGTCTGTATCTGCACTTGCTAGACTTAGACTTGTAGTAAAATTTGTGGATGACAGGTGTACAGTTCATGATCTCAGTTTTAGTGATAAAATGGTTGCATTTGGCCTTTTGTGCCGTGGGCTGTATAAGCTCACTTTGTATGACAAGTGTGGATAAAATTTTGCAAATGCAATTGCAGATTCAAGGGCTATTTCAGATGCAAAACTTTGTCATGCACGTTTTGGTCATCTGAATTTTGCCAGTTTGCTGCGTTTGCAGAATCTAATATGGTTGCTTCTTTGCCGCCTCTTGAAGCACCTGTCAAACATGTTTGTGAAGGCTTTATTTTGGGTAAAAGGCAGCGTTCTAAGTTTCCAAAGGATGGTTCAATCAGGGCCACATGTAGGTTGCAGCTTATGCATAGTGATGTTTGTGGGCCCATGCAAACTCCGTCATTGGGCAATTACCTTTACTTCAGCATGGGTATTTTCGCTTAAAGCAAAGTCCCAAGTCTTTATGTGCTTCAAACAATTTTTGGCTATGGCTGAAAATGTATCGAAATGTACTATGGGCACCCTCCATTCCAATCGAGGTGGGGAGTATATGTCTCATGAATTTAATGCATTTATGGCTAGTCCTAGGATAAAACACCAATTTACAGTGCCTTATACACCTCAACAAAATGGTGTTGCTAAGAGGAAAAATAGGTCAGTTACAAAAATGGCACGATGTATGGTCAAAAGTCAAGCTTTGCCGCATTCTTTTTGGCTTGAGGCCATCATGTGTGCCACTTATGTACTTAACAGGTGTTCTACAAAAGCTTTGCAGTATATTACTCCATATGAAGCATGGCATGATAGAAAGCCTTCTATTGAGCACATGCGTGTTTTTGGTTGTTTGGCATATGGATTGGTGCCACAAACACAGCACAAAAAATTGGATGATAAGGTTGTCAACCGTATTTTTGTTGGTTATAGTGCTAAAAGAAAAGGTTACAGGTTGTATCATCCGCAAACAAAGCGTATTCTGGTTTCACGGGATGTAGTGTTTGTGGAAGATTCTGTTCAGTCCTTGCTGTCATGTACTAGAGAGAGTAATGTAAGCTCACAGGATATTTATGACACTTTGTTGCCTCTTTTCAATGGTGGAAGTTCGAATGTAAATTCCAATGAGGCAAATGTACAGCCTATGGGGGTTTCAGAAAATGTTACAGATCAACCTATTACTGATGCAGATATACATGATGTACTTGATGAGGAAAGGGTTGAAAATGAGCAGGCTAGAAGTATGCCAAAATGGTTGGTGCATACATTGTGTGATAGTAAATTGGATGCACCTTTGTCTAGTCGTACTCATTCAGGCTCTAGCCATTCATCTTATGCATCAGATTGTTATGCTTTGGCTGTGTCTAGCTTACATGATGTTGAGGAACCTCTGTCTTTTGATGAAGCACAGAATTCAAAAAATTGGATGGCTGCCATGCAATCGGAATATGATGCACTTATAGAAAATGACACATGGACTTTATGTGATTTGCCTCCTGGAAAAAAGGCCATTGGTACGAAGTGGGTTTACAAGTTGAAACGCAAGCCGGATGGTGAGATTGATCGCCATAAGGCTCGACTTGTTGCAAAGGGTTATGCACAACAAAAAGGTATAGATTATGAAGAGACTTTTGCTCCCACTTGTCGTATAACTACTAACAGTTTCTATGTGCATTGGCAGCTCATTTTGGTTGGGATATACATTAATTAGACATTGTTACTGCTTTCTTGAATGGTGACATATTTGAGGAAGTTTCTGTAACGCAGCCTCGCGGTTTTGTCAAGAAAGGACAAGAGATGTAAGAAGGCTTTGTATGGGTTGAAGCAATCTCCTCATGCTTGGTATGAGAAAGCTGACACTCATTTGGTCAAACAAGGCTTTCGTAACAGTCCAACAGAAAGCACATTGTATGTAAAGCGTGAGGGTGATGTACTTCTCATTGTGGTTCTTTCTGTCGATGATTTGCTAATCATTGGACCAAGTGAGAGACATATTGTTGAATATAAGGCTGATTTGAATGCTACTTTCAAGATGAAAGATTTGGGGTTGCTGCATCATTACTTGGGTATACAGTTTAAGCAGTGTGACTTCTTTGGTGTCATTTCTGTGACATTGATGGGGCAGTAAGAAATGGCAACCTGTCATGTAAAAGTGTCATTTCTTCAGCAAGAAATGACAAGCCATTTTTTGGGTGCCATTTATGTGGCATAAATGGCAGTAAGAAGGCAACCATTATGCGAAAGTGTCATTTAGTATGTAAGATATAGTGGGCCATTTATTTGGTGCCATTTACATGGCGTAAATCTCAATAAGAAATCGCACCCATTATATAAAAGTTTCATTTTTAATGTAAGAAATGGCAAGACACTTGTTGGGTGCCATTTATGTGTCAGAGTGAGCAACAGAAGGTAGAGAGAGAGGAAGAGACAATGGAGACGACATGGGACAAGTGTGGAAAAGACTGGCAACCCAATACTCCAAATGGAAAAACACTGCTATTGTACAAGATGAGTGGAGAGTGCAACCCCCCCACCCTATATATATAGCAAAAGGGGGGAGGTCGAGCACCGACCTAGAGGCCCACGACCTAGCAGGTACAAGCCATAATGGACCAAAATAGGTCTAGTGGACAGCGTGTTGGAAAAGCTCTATGTGTGTGCCTGATATTTTTGTCCACAACGGTGTACGGGTGGCCAATCCATAACCAAGGGCCATTGCACGTGATGAAATGGAGCATGTATGCAGGGTGCAAAGAATTTGGAGATGAAGAATCTAGCACCCCTCCTCAACGACAGATGCAGAGTCGCTAAAGAAAAAGATGCAACATGCCTGGAAAATTTGGATTGTGAAAAGGAGCGCCAGCCAAAGAAAATTAAGAACCATACAACACTAATGAGCAAAGCTAGGCCAGGCTGATCAAGTCGCACAAGGTAGTTGATGTCAGAGTGCTAGGTGAAAAAGTGACGCACGGTGCATGCGGAGTGCAAGGGAGGAGAAGGGTAGAAGACACATTGTGTGGGTGGAGCAAGACTCAGGAATGATATGCCCCTTTTTCTTTGTATATATACAGAAGAATAAGGTGTTAGTGGATGGGCACCCATAGCCTGGGCAATTGGGCAAGGCACATGCGCTTGTACCGCAACAATGTCCCACTTAAAGGCGAATGTACTGATAAGTGTGTTCTACTAGCTAAACTACTAGTATGTACAAGAAAATAGGTCAGAGACTCTCTCAACCTATGTCCATTGGCTTGCTCAGTCTATCTACATGCAGTCGTATCGGCTCTTGTGGTAGGTGAGCGTGCGTACCCACGCTAGAGTCTGCATGTAAATCTCGCAAACAACTCTGTATGCTCTGTAAAACTCCACTATGCATCATGCTTGTTGGAATTAGGGTTGCAAGGAAACGTACACAGCCTGGAGAAGACGAAGGAAGCTCAAGGCACACAATAGAGAGTGTGTTACTTAGTGTGCAATGAAAAGATAGATAGCCCTAGAGAGATGGGTATATATACAATGCACGGGGGAAAAAACCTCCTAAAGAGGAAAAAAATGCCCCAGCGGTCCTAGTGTGTTCACACACATCACTACCACATGTATATGGTAACAAATCCCCCTTGGAGTGATGCGGTGAACGAGAGCTGGCACATGAGTAAAGGGAAGTGCCATGCCCTGAGGACATGATCGGTCCACAAAGGGGAGTAAGCCCAAAGCTTTGTGGAAATCTTCAAGCTTCTCACGAGACAATGCCTTTGTGAAAAGATCTGCAAGGTTGTCTTGTGTTGGCACATAAGCCAAGCTGATCTCTCCTGCTGAGAGCTTCTCCCTGACATAGTGGTAATGCACCTCAATGTGCTTTGTGGGAGCATGAAAAACTAGGTTTCTCGCAACTGCCAATGCGCTTTGACTGTCAGTGTAGATAGTGTTGGCAGTGTCCTGTCCAACACCCAAATCAGCCATAAGGCGTCTGAGCCATACACACTCAACCGTAGTTGTGAAGACTGCCTTGTACTTAGCCTCACAACTAGAAGTGGCCACAGTAGGTTGCTTCTTGCTCAACCATGATATACATGAATTGCCAAGCATGAAACAAAAGCCATTTGTGGACACTCTCGTGTCAAAACAACCAGCCCAATATGAGTCCGAAAAGGCATGTAAGTCTGGTGGCAATGATCCCCCCTTGGGATAAAACAAGCCAAGATGTAAAATGCCACTAAGGTAGCGGAAAATCCTCTTGACAGCCTGCCAATGCTTAGACCCTGGGCTATGCATAAATCTACTGACTTGTGAGACTGCAAACTGAATATCCAACCTCGTGCTGCATACATAAATGAAGCATCCAACAATATTTTGGTAAAGAGTGACATCTGCAAGATCACCAGCATCATGAAGACTCGATTTCAAACCTATTTCCATGGGAGTGGCAATAGGTTTGCAATCCTCAAGTCCAAACTTACATAGCAATGTCTCTATGTAACTTTTCTGACACAAGGAAATATTTTGGTATGGACAAATGACAGCATGGTTTCAGTCACATGGTTGCAGCATGGATAGATTGCCTCCATTTCAATACTCCCTTGATGCACCCTCTCTATCTCTCACACGGACAAAGATCACCAGACTCATTCCGTACTCATACATGGTATCAGATTCACCAATTGTAACTTTTTGGTCTCATAGGTCATTTTGGCCTTTTGAAGATGTTAGTATAACATTTCATTTCTCTCTCTCTCTCTCTCTCTCTCTCTCTCTCTCTCTCTCTCTCTCTCTCTCTATATATATATATATATATATATATATATATATATATATATATATATATATATATATCTATATATATACATACTTTCACCCCCTACATATATTATACACAGTTCTAGCTAGCTGCTTAGTTCACATCTAGCAGTTAAGATTTTAGTTTTTCACTTTACTTCTTATTATTTTTGTACCCAAACATTGTATTAGATCCACCAAGATTGTATCAATTTGATCTCCTAGGTCATTTTGGCCTTTTGAAGACATTTAATATAACATTTCATTTTCAGCTCTCTCTCTCTCTCTCTCTCTCTCTCTCTCTCTCTCTCTCAATATAAAGCATTTCCTAGCAGTAATATACTAATTAATTAAAGGGTGTCGTGAATATGATGGAGGAGAGTTTGTTGGTTTCATTGTAAGGAAAGAATTCATTTGTGAATCCTTGAGGTGATAATGAGGTTTGTTGCCTTTTGGAATGATTTTCTTTTTGTTACGTTAAGACATACTCTTTGAAAAAAAATTGTGGTACTAGCACGGATGTAAATTCTAGAAAAAGCTCTAGAAAAAGAAAGGTATAATTTTTAAGCACAAGTTACTCTTCTTATTCTCTCCACTCTATTGAAACTTGTTTTAAATGTTTTAACTAAGCTCAAAGAGCTTCTAGAAACTCATACAACGTTTTGGTTTCTTGTAACTAAGCTTATGTTGCTTATGATTTCGGAACCATTAAGAGAGGGTTCACAAGAAGTTTTGGACAAATTCTCACAATATTTCCCACATTGCGACTCACCTCAACATCATGAGCTTCTAAGAGGGAGGCGTTGCATACCTAGCTAGGTATGCGGTACCTCTCGAGCAAAATCTCATGATGTTATGCATTGTATGAGAAACACTGAGAAAGACTCTTGAGAAAGACTCTGTTTTTCTACATGAGAAAATTTCTAAATCTTCTTGTGGTTATGTAGCTTGGAACCAAAATAGTGGAAGAAACTTATGTGTTGATGAAACTTCTGCTCGTCTTTCAACTTATTAGATGACTTACTACATTATCTTAAAATTATTTGATCAATTACTAGTTTGTACTTGCTAGTTTCAAAGCTCACATCTTAAACTAGTAAGTATTAAACTCTCTTGTTCCTTTGGCAATTTTCTTACCATATAGCAACTGAACTTCCTATATGGTCTACTTGAAACATCTAGGAGTATTCTCACACTTACTAGTTTGCACTGTCATTAGATGTGCGTATTCAAACTAGTAAAACATCTAACAATTATATATTTTTTCCTATGTGGTAAGTTGTCCAAAATTTCTTGTGACGTGCTCTATGGAGACTTAACAATGGCACAAAACTCTCGCCAATACCAATTGGGTTCTCTAATAACCTTTTCAAAATAGATTACTATCAATCATATGTAGCCATAAAGGATCTACTAAGACAAACCCAATGATATGCATGACAAAAGCACAAAAAGTTAAAGAACTCATCATACTTAAAGCATTATCATTCTCTGCTTTGTTCACATCTCCACAAATAACCTTAATCTACTTCACCTTCTGTACACGGTTGCACTTGAGACCTTTCTTGACACAACTTGCACTCCTTGCCACCTCCTCGCTCACACTCTCTATATGACACAAACTGAAGATCTGGCAGTAACGACGGACACAAATTAGCATTCTTCTCTAACCTACACTCCTCGCCTCCTCCACACCATCTCTATTCGCCTCTTTGGGACACTTAGGATCTTGCTTTGCCCAACAGATATCTGCACCACAAATGCATCTATACTTGTTCGGTGCGAGCCCATAATTGCTCCTCCCCAAATCCTAGTCTTTCACGTCTTCTTTTGCCAACACAACATGCACAACCATACACTCAAATACTAGCTCATCGTCCTTAGCAATGCATATCGAAATTCCAGCGTGATGAAATACATGGAGCCCACTACAAATTCTCACAAGCTCTCACACTACCATTTGGAGTGCTCGGTAGCTTCTTAGCAACCCCTTAATCACTTGCAGCAGAATCATAAGCAAGAATATGAAACTTACAGTAAAGACTGTCGCAACAAAAGTAGACCCTGCTCTCTGTACGCGTCTGCCGCACGTGTCGGAGCTAGGGACTTGCCGAGCACCGTGTGCGAGCCACGAAGGCTGCAAGTACACAACTAGCAGGCTTAGCAAGCTCACAGAGAGCAGGGGTGTGTCACTCACCTCCTTGCGCTTGTCGCCGTGAAGGATTCCTCGCCGTGAAGAAGAGGGAGCCGCCGTCGTACTGCACTCAACCGTCTCGTCGCCGCAGGTGCCGTCGCAATGCTCGATCACACACACACTCTCCCTCAAGCGCGCGCGCACACACACACACACACACACCTGTGAACACACAATGGAGATGGGGATGGAGATAGGGCAAGAGCACTTCTTCTATTGCACACTGAGAGAATGACTCAATTTTAGGTTTAGGTGACTTTTAAATGAGCTCGCCCCATTCACATTTGGGCGCCCATGCTTAGCCAACTAACCCTTGCGTGTTCCAGTTAGAGTGCGCCTCTCATCGGCGATCACTCTACCCTTTTCCTATTGGATCGACAAGCCCGGTGCCTGACTCTACTAAATAAATAATAAGGCGTCCGTCGTAGGTGATAGGGTGTCCGTGAGCCACGAGGGTTAACATGCCCCCCTTCCTGATGTAAATTCCGTCCTCGGAAGCTATTGAGTTGAAGCTTGTTATGTCCATGTTGTAGAGCATCTGGATTTGAATCTGCAGGGCAAAGTCATTGTTTCAGCAAGCGGAATTATATGGCCATAAATCAGGAGGAGAATGTAAAGTAGATGTGGAAATGAATAAATGTAAGATTTATGAAATGTTAGACTACCATTAAGGACAAATAAATCGCACTTTGAGTAAATTAATTAATTAAGAGTTTTGGGCTTATGGGTGAGTCTATCAATTAGTTAGCTATGACTAAGGTTAAAACAACTACTCTAGTACTAGCTAAGCTAATACGATTATCTAAATGCAAGATTTTCTAATTGTGCTTTTCAGCTTTGATTAGCCAACTAGCTCTCACAACTGCAAACAAAAGTTTCAAATGTTAACTGTAAGCGCGATGGAAATCTTTTAAATGTCATTCATTTTTTTTCTTTTTCTTTTTTGGTTCACAATCATTTGACACGTGTGCTTATTTGTATATCCGGGGCTTTTTGCTTCTCAAGAAAAGCGTCCACACTGGGAACCTCTAGGGCTCTAGTATCATAGACAATACATGTGAGTGAAGTACCAAATCAAACCAGGATTTCTCTTCCAGCATTAGATTTTTTATTTGTGACACTTATGTTTTTTGCTTCCATTTCCTTTGTATTCTCACTAGTGTTTTGTTGTTTAAGTGAGCAAGCTTCTCTATGCCTTAAACATTCCTAAGATCTCAAATACTTAGATAACTTTATTAGCTAAGCGTAGTGGTCAAGTAAATGAGTTAACCTAAACTCACGGTCTCCTAATCTCAAGGCTCATCCATAAAATTAAACTCTAGTTCCATGAACTTAAGCAAAGACAAATTTATACATCTATAATGGCAGATAACAAACATAACTATTGCACTCAAATAAACCATGAAAAATCATTATTAGCAATTATACATATCCACCAACATGAATCATGGAAAGTAGTACACTTGGAGGTATGGAGTTGTTCATTTCGTCGAAGCAGATGTCCTCAGCCATGTGGATGGAGATCCATATAAGTCCTACCTAACATATCCAAAAAACAAGCACTATACCTCTAGGAGGCATGTTAGTGTGAAAAAATTAAAACTCCTAGAAAATAAACTCAAAACACAATTCAGACCCCTAACCTACCATATGTCATCCCTTTTAGAATCAAGGAAAGAGGATATTACATAAACCGGGTGGCCACCCTAAGGCTAGGTCTCTATCCTCATCATCTAGATAAACGAAATCATTTTCCGTGAGACCATAGTCTTCCTCGGTCTCTATTATTTCTTCATCATCCTCTTGCGCAAGCGTGTTAATCAAGAACCTCGCGATGCGTGGATACTCATCCTTTGCAAAAGAATAAGGATGTGCCACCGAAGAAACATTCGCTACTGGGTAGGGATCACTAGTTATCCATAGACGTATCAGCCATTCTAACTCCTCAAAATTTCGCTCATGTGCAAGTCTCTCTACCAAATCCATTCGCAAGAATATACAGGGTAGCAGATGTGAAACACTTGAGAAAAAGAAAAAGGATACCTTTCATAAAAAATAGAAGCGCATGTCTCTGGTGAACTAACCATATCTGAGAATACAAATAGATTTGGTTAGGTCTTTAAAACATGAGTTGTTTTTGTGTGTTGCTTGATGTGACATGATGAATTTAAACTTATGTGTAAGATCTGATAGGGTGCTCTTTCGTTGCTAATCGCTCTTGCTCTTTTACTTTTTTATATTGTTTTTGTGAGTATAAGGCTTTATATATACATTCCCTAAGATTGTAGATTAAGAGGTCAGGGAGAAAGGTTGAGAGGGAAGCAAGTGAATGATGGATGTCAACAAACACTCCCCCCTTCCTTGGGTAGATCATACCGTTTGAAATGATGTCGTCACCCTTTGAAACCAGTTGTTCCAAGTTGTTATAGGTGAAGGCTTTAACCAATAGTTTTCGACCGCTCTGTGCGTTTCATCTAGTTGCAAGGGTGGTAAGATACTCTCCCATGATTTTATTTGCAACATCCTTGTAGGTGGTGAACTTACAACGAGAGGTGTAAACTCTTTCTTGCTTGTATAGATATGTACAATGGTAGGTGGAGGTTGTATCGAAGCTTCTATTTCCGTATAGGAACTACATGAAGAGCAAGAAGCTTCATTTGCTTTCCCTGTTCCTGAGCTAGGTGGAACAAATCGTTCTTTCTTTGGTACCCAAACTAGCTCTGGAGCAAGTGTGTCGCATTCTGTGATTTTTTCCTTTCCACGATTTTCAATTTGTTTTGGAGCCACAGGATTGAGCTCACATGGGCCCGGTGACAGGTAAGAACACAATCTACATTTTGGCACCCAAATTTGATCATTTCCTTCATAGTATCCTTGGGCTTCCAATAGTTGTTTAGGAATCCAATGCACTGTTTCTTTACATTTCTTGGAGTGAGGGGGACGTTTCTTACGAGGCTTCCGTTTTTTAGCATCAGCCATAGTTACTAAAGAAGCTTTAGGGACCCACTTGTATGTTTTCTTTGTTATATTAGGATGGTTCTTGTGTGTCTCAAGCTTTCTTTCAACTACATCAGTTGAAGCTCTAGAGAGTTGGGCTATGGGGACGTATGGGTCAACCTCTTGGATATGCAATATCTTGGGTTTTATTTCCTTAGGCAATATCTCAGGGTGAGTGGTAAGGATAAGAGTTGGTTTTTGTGTTGTGACACCCCCAGTCCTCCAATCAATAGTGCATTTGGTGGCTATCATCCACGTGCGTCCTAGGTTTATATTACCTTCCATAGTTCCAACAGGTATGACCAAAAAGTCTTGAGCTACAACCCCATTGTCATAATTGACAGAAGTGTGTCAGATTCCAAAAACCGTAGTTTTTTTTTTGTTGACACCCTTGACTTGGATAATACTCTCAGATAGAGGTGGCTTCCCTAACTGACACCACACCCCATATGATAGCAGATTATATTTAGCACCCGTGTCCAATAAAGCAGTATATAGCACTTTTCCATAGGTGCTATTTAGCTCAATAGGGTATCGTAGAGGTGTGTCAGATTCCAACCAATCCTCATCGATTTCAACGTGGAATGCATATGTGACTCCAAGGTTAGCCTCTTGTTTTCGTCTTATACGTTGTTGTCGCTCCTTAGCCTCAGCTTGAGCTTGTATCTTCTTCAATTCTATTTGTCTTGGCTGACTTTTTTGTATGGATGGCACGCAACTCCTCTTGGCTTAAAGGATCATAGTATCTTTTAAATTTTCTCCCATTGAGGAATCCAATGGTTTCAACTCCATCAAGAGTCTCCATACGAATGGTTCCTTGTGGGGTGATCTCACATACTCTATATGGTCCTTTTCCTGCATATTTCAACTTTTTCTTTTCGTTACGCACTCCATACATAAGGATTTTATCACCAACATTTATATCTTTGTTCTTTAGATGATGGTCAAACCATTTCTTCCTCCTATCTTTCTCCACAAGTGCATTTTGCACAGCTAATTGTCTCTCTTCATCTAGCCTTTCAAGGATATATAATCGCTCAACTAAAGGGTTACCATCCCAACCTTCTTGAGAAGCTACTCGAAGACTAGGAACGACAAACTCCCGTGGCATAACCGCTTCTTTGCCATACACCATCTTGTATGGTGTACAGTTAATGGCAACTTTATACGCAGTACGATAAGCCCATAGAGCTGATGTAAGCTTTAAATCCCAATCTGTGTGATAAGCTTCCACCGTTTTGGTTAAGATAGAGATTAAGGTCTTATTGGTGCTCTCAGCTTGGCCATTTGCCTGTGGATAATAAGGTGTGGATTTATGGTGAGCTATCATAAAGTTGGTAGTGAGTTCTTTTATTACTCCATTTATAAAATGAGTACCATTGTCACTCACAATCTCAAAGGGACAACCAAATCTTGTAACAATGTTCTCAAAGAGAAACTTGGCAGTTGACCTTGCATCGGCCTTACGTGTCGCCCTAGCTTCCGTCCACTTTGTCACATAGTCAGTGGCAACAATAATATATCGAGATTGAGTGCTACGAGCTGCCGGACTAATTGGGCCTACAAAGTCTAAACCCCATTTTTCAAATGGTTAAGTCACTTTAACAGGATGTAAGGACATCCTATCCTTTTGTTGTGTGATCTTGTAACGTTGGCATTCATCACATCCTTTTGCAAAAAATGATGCATCCTTAAATAAGGTTGGCCACCAATAGCCTGATTGCAAGACTTTTCTAACTATTAGTTCCCCTGAGAAATGTCCTCCGGCTATACCCATGTGGGCTTCTTGCAGTATGTATAAAATACTCATCCCCACGGGCACAACGCCTAAGAATATCATCCTTCCCTAGCCTGTAGAGAGTCCCTGCAATGAGAGAGTAAAGTTCACATTCTTTTAACAGTTTTCGAGCTATGTCCTTACGAAGCTCTTTGGGTGGAAAACCATTTACTAGAAAGTTCACAATCTTCTCACTCCATTCAAGTATGGTTTCGACTAGGAATAGAGAAGTATCAGGCAATTCATCATCGACTCCAGTAGGGGCTTCACCATTGGGTATGCGAAACAAATGATCAACCATGACATGTCTTTTACCAGGTCTCACCACAATGGTAAAATCAAACTCGAGGAGAATTAACAACCATCGTGTAATTCTTCCCGTGGAACAAGGTTTATTTACTAGATACAACAAGGCTTGATGATCAACATAGAACACAAACTTGTTGGCCAGAAGGTAGTAGCGAAATTTCTTCACTGCATAAATCATACCTAAACCTTTTCGCTCTATAGTGGTGTAGTTTCTTTCGGCATCATTCAACTGACGACTTGCAAAGCTAATGGGGTAGTCCAGTTTATGTTCTCCTGGTTGAGCTAGAACACACCCAATAGCAAAGTTCGATGCATCAATATGCACATGAAAAATTACATTCCAATCGAACACTCGTAGAATAGGAGCGCTAGTCAAGGTCTTTTTCAATGACTCATAAGCATGGTCACACTCCGTAGTCCATTGGAACTCAATAAGAAGCTTGTACAAAGGACGAGCTATCTCGGCAATGTTTAAAATAAACCGTCGGTAATAACCAACATGGCCCATGAACCTTTGAACTCCTTTATAGTTTGTAGGTGGTGGCAATTCAGCAATGGCTTTAATTTTGTTCTCATCTGTGGAAATCCCATTTTTGGACACTATATGCCCTAAAATGACTCCATGTTTAACCCAAAATTGACATTTGAAAAGGTTTAAGGAGATACAATACAATCTACACTTCTCAAACACTTTTCGTAAGCATGATAGATGTTCTTTCCAAGAGGAGTAAACACAAAGGTCATCTAAGAAAGCTTCACAAAACTCCCTCAAATATTCTCTAAAAGCAGTGTTTATTAATCTTTGAAAGATAGCCGGGGCATTGGTTAAGCCAAAAGCCATAACACGAAATGCGAACACTCCAAATTCGGTTATAAAGGTTGTTTTAGCTTGGTCCTCCAACGCAATTGTGATTTGATTGTAGCCAAAGTACCCATCTAAAAAGCTATAAGCTTCCTTCCCTGCAACTCTTTCAAGCACATGTTCTGAATATGGCAAGGGGTAATGCTCCCTCCTAGTGGCGGCATTGACCTTCTTGAGATCCACGCGCACTCTGAGTTTCCCATTCTTCTTTGACACAATCACTATTGGAGACACCCATTCTGAGTGTTCAATAAGGTATATGAATCCACATTCCACAAGCTTTTCAATCTCTTCTTGAACGATCTTTGCATATTTAGGATTCATTGGGTAGGGTCGTTGCTGAATTGGTTTAGCCATGCTATTCATAGGGATTGTGTGTTGCACCACGGAAGGTAGAACACCTTTCATATCATGATAAGTCCAGGCAAATATATCCCTGAATTCCTTGAGAAGTTCTTTAAGTACACATTCCTCAGTCGCTGTCAGATCTTGGGCAATAAAGACAAGTTTAGACTCTTCTCCTGGGTCGGCTAACTCTATTTCCTTAACTATCGTTGGACCATCATAGACTCCATTGCTACCATCGATAGGTTTTCTTTGAGCCTTTGTATACACAACCTTACGTTCCTCTGTGATATAGGATTTGAAATGTTCAGGTGTAGGGTGTAAGTCTGTGGGGTCCTGTTGTTCTATGGACTGTGTTTTAACTTCCGATTCCTTTTGTTGTTGAGCTAACGCTCGATTTTGTCGTCTCCTTACGGTATGGCTCAACTTTGGCTTATCTGTAGCCTCTAGTTGTGCGATGTCAATGGGTTGTGGACTACACCACATAATGCTTTAAAGGTATTCACCCCAGTTATCTACCAACTTTCGATGAGCATCACATGCCCCTATATAATTAAGCCATTCTACGATAGATTTCTTTTCATTTATCCTAGCACGCACATTTTCTCGATATTGTCGCCTCTTATATCTCTTACTCTTCTTGTTTAATTCTCGATTACGGTCGATTTCTAGTGAAGACTCACTAGATGAATCACTACTTGTGTCTTCTGCTCCCTTGGATAGATTATCATCTAGGTTACCACTGGGCCCTGAATGGTTTGTCCCCACATTTGCACTAAGATTTAACTCAGATTCTTTGTCCTCAAAGAAAATTTCAACAGATGATTCTGACCCCAAATCGTGTGGGCTATAGTCTTGTGAGGCGCTACTGGTTTCAATGCCAGTGAAACTTTCATCTTGTAGATCATCAGAAGCTATATGCATTGCTTCTAGCATGTTTAAGGGTATAAGTGGTGGTATTTCATCCCCCTCAGGTGTTACCCAGGTCGTCCCCCTATTTCCCAAGTGTCTATGGTTGCTGCTAGGTGGACCCAATCCACATTGTCCGACTCAGTCATCCCAGGTAGTTCATCCATATAAGGAGAATCTTCCCCAAAATCAGTGTCCGCTTTACACGTGTAACAATACTACAAAGGGGCCGAGTGAACTGTGGTGTCAGATCTATGATCGATTATAAACCTGTTTCCTAGAGGATGTGCTCGACCCGTCACAAGATCCACTTGAATGACAGAATCTTGGAACTACAAGTAGACATGGTTTTTCGACCAGTCATGCACCATTTTTGCTTCCCTCATGAAAGGACGTCCTAAGATCATCTCCGATGCCATAGTGTGTTTGGAGAAATCCATAACAATAAAGGTAATCCTTATTTTATGTCCAAAGACCTTGATCTTGAGATCTTCTAGCATCCCAATAAGTTTAACAATAGACCCATTGGCCATCTTCACTATGATGGTTGTGGTCGCAAGGTGAGGTCTTTCCATAGTTTCCCAGCAATTTTTAGTCACAATGCTAATCCGAGCGCCACCATCAAGGATTCCCTTCACAGTTAATCCCTTAGTAGTGATTGGTATAGTCGCATTAGATTCATCACCATCAAAGTATTGTCCCAACTTGTTAACAGGTATTTCTATAACAAGGTTCTCATCTAGGTTCGGTTGTGGATCTATGTATTCCTCCTCTATTGGCATCTCCCCAGCTCCATCCATCTGTGCAAATTGTGGTAGCCCAAACTTCAGTTCTCCATTGAGGAAGGCTCGAAGGGCTGAGACTAGCTCGGGGTCTTTATATAGTTTGGACATGATGGTGGTTCTAACTTCCGAAGACATGAAATCCATCAATTTGGCAATGTTTAACAGCACCTTTTGGCCTTGAGTCCCTTGACGTGGGGAAGATGGGATCTCCATTTCTTCGATAGGATCAGGTAGTCCCTCTGTAAACATTCTTTCCATCAAGAAGTGAGTACGCCCACTGTCCCATGACTTTAAGTCACTTTCTTCTTCGATGACACTAGGTATGTCCAAGGGTCTATGGACTTGGTGAGGTTGTTGTTGCGTAGGGAACACGGTGTCTGTAATCTGGATCTTCCTAGATGCAGGTTCTAGATCCCTTTGGGTATCTTCTACCAAACTCCTTAAATGCTTGACTCGCGCAATCTCCTCTGTAGGTTTGGGTAAGTTCCTATCTTCTTTTTGGATCCTGGCCATTGTGGCTCATGAAAATCTTCCTTGTTGGTTTCTATGTTGGTGGTCGTTTTGGTCTCCATGGTTTCACTTGAATCAGAATCTTCTTCAGCATCGTTCATATATACGGGGTCATCACCAGTCCCTATGTTGGTCTTTGAACTGGGGTTTGATTTCGCTGCTTTTTGCGATCTCTTTCTTCATGTTTTCTTCTTTTTTTGAGATTGGGAAATTGATGTTGTGTCTCTTTCCTCAAGAATATAATTTTGTTTTTGGAGCATCGATCGTGTGAGTACGTTTACTGGTACCACGAGTGTACTCGGTGATGGCTCCTCGGTAACTTCAATCAAGTTTAATGGCGTGATCTTCGGTGCATTTGGATTATTTGGACATTGGGCAATCAAATGATCTATGCCACATCGATTACACATGAGTATCGGCATTGTAGACGTGCTCGCTTGATTGGTTTGCATTAGTGTGGCGTTCTTTTGTAGCCTAATAGGACACTCGGCTACACGATGTGGACCTCCACACTCATAGCATTGAAGAGGTGGTCTCTTAGCGGTGTAATTGATATTTTGGCCTCTTGCCACAAGAGCAGCTACTTGATATACAGGTTTGACTTGTCCCCAATAGTCCTCCATGTAGTATTGTGGACTTTCTTCAAGCCCATCCATCCCATAGGCGATATTAGGATCTATAACTTCCTCATAGCCTTCCAAACAACAAATAGATGACTCACAGCCCACTTGATTCACAGAAGTGATTCTCGGATGTGGTGGTTGCGGTCCTAGCACTGGAGGTGGTAAGGGTGTTGTTTGAACAACATTTTGGGCCCTAGGGACCATATGTTGTGCTGTTTGTTCAAGAGGTGGGGCCGGCATCAAGGCAGGCACTCGAGGTGTGTCTGTCCATGCTAAGGTTGGTCTATTGGCCATCGCACGCTTAAATACTATGCAATCCTTAGCTTGATGACCATACCTCCCACATGCATTGCAGTTCCCATTGAATTTTACTCTAAAAGTAGGGCATTCACTGGTACTATGCGGTCCATAGCATACTAAGCACCATTGCTGCTCCCTTCTTGGATACATATGATTGTTTTGCGGAGCACGATTGTCTCTAAGACTCTCTTGAATAGCCTTGGTGAGATCTGCTAAAGTCATCTCAGATATCCTTGGCTCCTTAGCAATAGGCTTTAGGGTCATTGGCTGATGCTCTGATGCTTGCGAGCTAATAGATTTAGTCTCAACAGACACTCTTTCTCCTTGAATCATTAAATTATCCTCCAATTGGATCGCATTGGTGGTGATTGCTTCCCAAGTGGTGATACCTCTAATGACTAGGCCATTGTAGATATCCTCATGTCGTAACCCCCTAATGAATCTATCAAGCAATTGGTTATTGTTGAAGCCCTCATTTGGATTACAACGAGAATTCAAATGCTTAAAGCGACTTATAAAGTCTCTCACCGACTCCTTCCTCTCGTTGGGCTTTCTGGAGCTGAGAGGCTACACCCCAAAGCACTCCCTCTTGTATGTATTCTTTTAAGAACAGTCTCCTAAGAGTAGGGTAAATCGTTTTTTCTTCCACCCTTAGGGTTCTATACCAATCCTCAGCCTTTCCACTTAAGGTTAGGCTTAAAGCATTGCTCTTATGTACGTCATTGTGTTCTCCTAGAGAATCGCATATTTGTTCAAACACTTCGATATGCTTTCTTACATCCCCGTCTCCACTAAATTTTTGTGTGAGCTTGGCTATTTGTACTGCCTTACTTCTAGGCTCTCTATCAGGCGTGTTACGCATATTCTCAGCTATAGATCGACCAATAGCTTGAGAAAATGTTGCCAAGTCACCTAAGTGAGCAGGTACCGTAGGTGAAGGCGCTCCAGAGACTACATGTGGAGTAGGCATTGGCATTGGGCTTGGCGAATAGGAAGCCCTTGGGTTCCACGTTGGGTACGATGTTGTGCCATGTGGTGGTCCATAGTTCATATGAGTGGCCCTAGGCAAGCAGACGTCGGATGTGACATGCTAATGCTAGCCGGTATAGTCCCATGGAAATGAGAACTTGTGTTTTGTGGTTGTGGAGCATAGGTAGTTGAAACAATGGGAGGGGTAGGGACTACATGAGTGTGATGACCCATAGGTGTATACGATTGGTACACACTTGTAGGTACTGTTGCAGGCATTGAGCTACCATGTAGTGATGCTTTACTAACAAATGAGGTCCATGGCATGTTTCTCGGCATGCCCATCATTGCGGTAGGCATGGTAGCCGTGGTGTCATCAAGGGAAAGATGAGCTAGACTTGGAAAAGTAAAGCTATCACTTGTGGGCTCAGATTGCATTGAGACCCCCGGCGAAACAACATATGGGGGATCGATGGGACTCACTGGGGGAGTCTCCATTTGTGACAGAGTGGGTTGTTTCCCTTTGCTCGTGTCTAAAAATCGCATAGGACCCGTCGAAGGTATGTTCATTCCTCGATTTTGCCTCTCAAACTGGATAATTTTATGGATGACATCGCAGATCATGTGTTGTTCCTCTAAACTAGTGGCACTAGATGTGGATTGTACAACTTCTAACCAACCCACATGGTATGTGTAGCACATGTATAGGTCGGTCAAAGTCTCCGTGTGTAGGTCATATTCCCAATTTTCATTGAGAAATACCCCGTCCAAACTTGGTGTACTGGAGGGTTGCCGTGAGGTGGATGCAATGTTGCTTCCCATGTTTTGACTTTTAGTCACCGCTACCTTAGAGGCGACTTTGGAAGGTGGTAGCTCGGTAGGGCCCTCATTAAATAAGGTAGGTAAAATGTCCACGTGGACACTCTAAGAGAGTGTGGGGTCTACAGGAGATGTGAATGGTGATTCTACTTCTCCACCCCCTTCGTTTACTTCACTAGCCGTAGGTTCAGAGCGCACAGCTCTACTAAAAGTTTCCATCAAACGGCTAAGAACACTAGTTCCATGTTATTGGGCCCAGCTAGGTATGGTTTCATTTGTTCCCCCGGGGCTTTGTGTAAGATGCTCTTCCATAATATCGTAGGCAGAGGAAGAGTCGTTAGCCGCTATATTTGAGTCTTGGGTTGCAGTACCTTGGGTCCCCACCGAGGGCGTAGACCCAAACGTGGAAGGATAGTGAGTACCCCCGTAAATCGAAGCACTAGCTAGTTGTTTGGACTCTAGCACACGACCAGAGCGTAGATACATGTGCTTTAGGCGCCCTACAAGTGTCGGCAAGTACCCTCAAAGGTTACTTGCTTTGTTTTGTGGGTGTTTTGCACCTCGTTTTTTACTTGATTTTTTCTTGTTTTTGATGTTTTTAGAGGTTCAAAAAACGGATTGGAACGTGCGATAGCTCGAAACGAACGTATCGCTTAGGAGATCTAGGCGCAGTTTATAGAACACTGTTTGACTATCAGAAGCTCCCAAAGTCCCTAAAACATTCAATTTCTCCTAGTTTCTACTTGGACACATGGCTTAAAATAGAAAGTTGAAGGGTGACTTGTGGAGGGAAAGGTGAAGGCTTTGCCCACAGGCTCTCCTTTCACTTGAGCACTAGCCTGTATATAGTGAATAGCATTTACCTTATATCATAAGACCAAGCCCAAGCTCAAGCTCAAGCTCAAGCTCAAGCTCAAGCTCAAGCTCAAGCTCAAGCTCAAGCTCATCAAATGATCCCGATCTATCTTTTTGGGACAAACTTACAACTAATTTCTTTTTTGTGGAAATAAATATTCCCCTCACAAGAGAGCCTTGCGCATGAGACCTTACCCAAAAAAAGATTTTTTTTATTTTTTTTTAAATTAACAATTGTTTTTTTCTTTCTTTTTTTTTCTTGAAGATAATGTTGACGGAAACGTGCTGATCTATGGGACGTGAAACTGCTGCGCACTGGACTGAACTATGTGCGGATAACAAGATCGTGCAAACCAGATCTGAGCCGTTCCAACTGTGCAAAACACAAACTGGACTAGATGTACCAAAAACGAATTGACTGTGCTGAGCTGAACTGTAAGCAAAAATCGAAATGTGCAAACTTGCTGTGAGCTCAAACAGAACTGTGTGAGCTGTAACAGAACTGTAATAGACTGTGCAAATAAACAAACCTTTCGTACACTAACCCACAACACAAAACTCTTGCAAATCTACACAAGATCTGCGCACACAGTCACCAAGCTTCTCTTTCTTCCTTCCAACTTAAGCTTAGTGACTCCACGAGGCAGCACAGAGTGCTTCCCGAAGCTTGGTGCAGGACAACTCCCCGACAGCGGCACCAAAAATGTACGGTCTGCCGCACGTGTCGGAGCTAGGGACTTGCCGAGCACCGTGTACGAGCCACGAAGGCTGCAAGCACACAACTAGCAGGCCTAGCAAGCTCACAGAGAGCAGGGGTGTGTCACCTCCTTGCGCTTGTCGCCGTGAAGGATTCCTTGCCGTGAAGAAGAGGGAGCCGCCGCCGTATTGCGCTCAATCGTCTCGCCGCCGCAGGTGCCGTCGCAATGCTCGATCACACACACACACACTCTCCCTCAAGCACACACACATGTGAGCACACAATGGAGATGGGGATGGAGATGGAGCAAGAGCACTTCTTCTATTGCACACTGAGAGAATGACTCAATTTTAGGTGTAGGTGACTTTTATATGAGCTCACCCCATTCACATTTGGGCGCCCATGCTTAGCCAACTAACCCTTGCGTGTTCCAGTTAGAGTGTGCCTCTCATCGGCAATCACTCTACCCTTTTCCTATTGGACCGACAAGCCCGGTGCCTGACTCTACTAAATAAATAATAAGGCGTCCGTCGTAGGTGATAGGGTGTCCGTGAGCCATGAGGGTTAACACTCTCTTTCTTTATTCTCCTCCTCTGAAGACAGAGGGTTGCAAGCCACACAGTCATAAATTCAGTCACCTTTGTAAGGGGGCAAGTGATACCAAGAGCCAGTCTCGCTGTTGTAGACAAGAGGACGATAGTAGGTCACTGATCCATCAACGTCATAGCATACACCTGTCATACAGATAAGACTTACATGAGGTTCAAATCTGAACGTCCTTCGATCCCATTGATAACCTCCGAGCCCTACAGACCAGGAGGTGTTCTTGGCACTTCTATCCAGTCCCCAGCAGGTGCAGAAGAAGTACCCAAGCAGCTGGACTTCGGCTGATGCTGCTGCTGCTGCTGAGCCAGCTAGATAAATGTCGTCAGTGCTAACAAAGCGAGAGTTGTCTGTGCTAAGAATGGCAGCAAGGAGAATGCGATCTTGTCAAAATGATTTGGCCATCCACATACCTATTTAATAATGGGAGCGGAGGCACTCTCACTTGACACCAATCACCACGTTTTACACTGTAGGCCAAAAATCTGAGGTCGTCTAGTACATCGGAAAACTACCTGCACGAACTCAAAAAAAACCATTTGATCTGCCTGCTTTAGGTCCACTGCAGTAGCAAACCTGACACCTCGCTGATCATCACAAACAGCAGCCCTCCCTACGGTCCAGGACCTGCTGCTGGAGTCGTAGAATTCCAAGTTTCCATTCCATTGCTCATGACGGAAGAGACGATAATGATTAGCAGGGAGAGACTGTAATGAGATGTGAAAAGGGAAAGGAAACCAGCTCTTGAGGCGAGCAGCACACTTGGGATTAGGCGGCAAGCGCATGGACAACCCAGTGACTGGGTTGAGCACCATCAGGTAGTATGCCGTGGAATCATGGATGCACTCATAATATTCCGTCTCCGGCTCTTTGAGAGGGCTGCAAAGAAAGCACATTATCCCTGAAGCATTGCTTCTGACCCTGAGCCCAACTAGGCAGTGGCACTCATGGTTCCGGGGGCCATTTGCGACCTGCGAGCAGAACATGCCCCCCAGATCAGCCAGAGTATTTTGGGAGCATTTACTCCCTAACAGAGATGAGAACGAGAGCCAGGCGCTCGAGCTGGTGTCAAACGCAATAAGCTCCTGTTCCCAGGGTGAAGATTCTGGCAATGGTCTCCTGGCCATTACCAGCCAGGAGCCACTGTGCTTGGGGAACCAAAATCTCCCGAATTCTGGAACAGTGTTCCAAGCCTTGCACACGGCTCGAAACTGGAGGACATTGCGCAGGGGTAATAGGGCCATAACACACCACTGCCAGTCCGGGCCATGAGGGAACTCCATCCCTCGTCTTGCTCCTGGACCAGTCCTTCTGCTCTTGATCCTGCCTCCTCTGCTTCTTCTCCTCCTCATCAAAGCCCGGGCGGCGGCCAAGGGTGCTTACCTTCCTCACCAATCTGCACGCTTGATCGGATGTCTTCTAGGCTGTCCTAGTCAAAGAAAAGACCCTACCTTCAGAGCACAGTCGGAGGGAGCATACCTTTATCACCGATGATGCTCTGCAAGACGGCATCTTTTGCCTCTTCTTCTGGGTCTGGGCTGCTAGTGTGGAAGAGGCCTTGCCTTTGAAGGATCTGCAGGACCCTGCAGTGCAAGTTGGCACCTTCCCCCCCTCCCACCCACCCCCCAAAACACACACACACCCTGCTTCCTCTCCTGAGTCCTCCCTCTTTTCGGCTGTGAACATCCAAACGCTCTCGATCTGCAACCGACAAAGAAAAGTAGCAAGAGGAAGCATAAATCATAACTAGCCATAAAGAATCTACTAAGACAAACCCAATGATATGCATGACATAAGCACAAAAAGTTAAATAACTCATCAGACTTGAAGCATTCTCATTCTCTGCTTTGTTCACATCTCCACAAATCTCCTTATTCAGAATTCTACTTCACCTTCTGTACACAACTGCACTTGCGACCTTTCTTGACACAACTTGCAATCCTTGCCACCTCCTCGTTGTTTATCTCTATACGACACAAAATGAAGATCTGGCAGTAAGAACGACGGATACAAAGCACTCTTTTCTGTTTTGTCACACAAATCCCCTTATTTTACTTCACCTTCTCTACAAGTTGGTTGCACTTGCGACCTTTCTTGACATAACTTGCACTCCTCGCCTCCTCCACACCATCTCTGTTCACCTCTTTGAGACACTTAGGATCTTGCTTTGCCCAACAGATATCTGCACAAACTAAGCAGACTAATGCATCTATACTTGTTCGGTGTGAGCCCATAATTGCTCCTTCCCAAATCCTAGTCTTTCATGTCTTCTTTTGCCAACACAACATGCACAACCATACACTCAAATACTATCTCATCGTCCTCAGCAACGCATATCAAAATTCTAGCCCACTACAAATTCTCACAAGCTCTCACACTACCATTTGGAGTACTCAGTAGCTTAAGTGGCTATGGAATCCTGCATGCCACACCAGAATTGAAATGGATTGTTAGAAAGTATTGCACACATAGCAGAGTTTCCCAGCTTTCGTTGGCTGCTCCGACATCAGACCCAACTCATCTCACCTTTTCCCACTCCTCGTGTAGAAAAAGCTGCAATTTCCACTGTAATATCCACCACATCAAATTAAGACCAGACTTTCCTTACTCCTAAAGACCGCCACTTAAAACATATCCAGTACCCAGACTAGTTAGTGCGCTCCCAATCATAGAGAATAACAACCTCCAGATAGTTAAGATCTGGCTGGAACACAATCCCCATTTTCCACTAACCCCTTTACTTGCAGCAGAATCATAGCCTTTCAGTACGCTGGGTAGGTCATAGGATAGTAAATGATGAAGGAGATCAATTTGGGCAAGTGTAAGAACTTGGTGTCAAAAAACACATAAAGCATACAACCCACATTAAAATTGTAAGCCAGCAACAATATTCCTTTAAGTTAAGTAAGAATATGAAACTTCCAGGTAAAACTGTCGTAACAAAAGTAGACCCTACTCTCTCTCTCTTTATTCTCCTCCTCTGAAGAAAGAGGGTTGCAAGCCACACACAGTCATAAATTCATAGTCACCTTTGTAAGGGGGCAGGTGATACCAAGAGCGAGTTTCGATGTTGTAGACAAGAGGATGATAGTAGGTCGCTGATCTATCACAGAAATAGCGTACACCTGTCATACAGATAAGACTCCCAAAGGATACGAGGTTCAAATCTGAAAATCCTTCCATCGGATTGATAACCTCCAAGCACTGCAGATGAGGAGGTGTTCTTGCCACTTCTACCCAGTCTCCAGCAGCAAGCAGCTGGACTTTGGATGCTGCTGCAACTCCCATATCACAAAGCCAGCTAGATAAACATCTGTGCTAACAAAGCGATAGTCATCTGTGCTAACAACGGCAGCGAGGAGAATGTGACCTTGGTGCCTCAAAATGATTTGGCCATCCACATACCTATGAAATAATGGGAGCGGAGGCACTCTCACTAGACACCAATCATCACGTTTTACACTGTAGACCAAAAATATGATGTCATCAATTACACGCGAAAACTGATCGCATGCCAGTAAAAAACCCATCAGATCTGCCTGTGGCAGTAGCAAACATGACATCTCGCTGATCACCAACAGGGGCCCTCCCTACAGTCCAGGACCTGCTGCTGGAATCGTAGAATTCCAAGTTTCCATTCTGATGAGGAAGAGACGGTAATGATTAGCAAGGAGAGACTGTAATGAGATCTGAAAAGGGAAAGGAAACCAGCTCTTGAGGCGAGCAGCACACTTGGGATTTGGCAGCAAGCGCATGGACGACCCAGTGACTGGGTTGAGCACCATCAGGTAGGATGCCGCGGAATCATGGATGCACTCATAATATTCCATCTGCGGCTCTTCGAGAGGGCTGCAAAGAAAGCACATTATCCCTAAAGCATTGCTTGTGACCCTGAGCCCGGCTAGGCAGCTGCACCCATGGTACCGGGAGCCATTTGCGACCTGCGAGCAGAACATACCCCCCAGATCAGCCAGAGTACTCTGGGAGCATTTACTCCCTATCAGGGATGAGAGCGAGAGCCAGGCGCTCAAGCTGGTATCAAACGCAATAAGCTCATGTTCCCAGGGTAAAGATTCTGGCGGTGGTCTCCTGGCCATTACCAGCCAGGAGCCACTGTACTTGGGGAACCAAAATTTCCCGAATTCTGGAGAAGAAAGCACAGTGTTCCAAGCCTTGCACACGGCTTGGAACTGGAGGACCCTGCGCAGGGGTAACAGGGCCATAACACGCCACTGCCAGTCCTCCATGAGGGAACTCCATCCCTCGTCTTGCTCCTTCTAGCAGGACACTTGTGCCCTCTCGCTGCCTTCTGTTTTCCTCCTCGTCCTGCTGCTCCTGATCTTGCCTCCTCTGCTTCTTCCTCTCCTCGTCAAAGCCAGGCGTCGGCCAGGGGTTCTTACCGTCCTCGCCAAACTGCACGCTTGATCGGATGTCTTCTGGGCTGTCCTAGAAGAAGAGGCCCTACCTTCAGAGCGGCGGCGGGAGCATACATTTATCACCGATGATCCTTTGCACGACGGCATCTTTTGCCTCTTCTTCTGGGTCTGGTCTAAGAGGCCCTGCCTTCGAAGGATCTGCAACACCCGGCAGTGCAAGTTGGCACCTTCCGCCTCTTCTGTTGTAGAAGAGGCCCAAGCATCGACGGATCTGCAAGATGGCATCTGTCATGTTGCTCACCCCCTCGGGACTATATGACTAGGGCATGGGGGCATGGGATCTATGGTGAGAGCATCGAGTGTCGTAGATCTTGTCGGCACCGCAAAAGTAATCTCGGGTATAAAAAGTAATTTCGGATATCCGAGATTATTTTTTATACCCGAGATTATTTTTGGTCACATTTGGTATAAGAGTAATCTCGGGTCCATACCATCACAATAAACACGCGGGTGCTCGTGGTTAGGGCATAGGAGTCGCAAAGCCTGGGAACTATTTAACACGGGCTTTGAGGGGGTGGGATCTACGGTGGGATGAAGGAGAGCCATAGATCGTGACAAAGTAATCTCGGGTGCGGCAAAGTGATCTCGGGTACCCGAGATTACAAAAAGTAATCTTAGGTACCCGAGATTACTTCGCGGCCGACCTTCGAACCCTTGACCTCACCTTTGCGACCCCCCCCCCCTCGGGACTATATGACACGGGCATGGGGGCATGGGATCTATGGTGAGAGCATCGAGCATCGTAGATCTTGTCAGCACCGCAAAAAGTAATCTTGGATATCCGAGATTACTTTTTATACGCGAGATTACTTTTGGTCACATTTGGTATAAGAGTAATCTCGGGCCCATACCATCACAATAAACACGCGGGTGCTCGTGGTTAGGGCATGGAAGTCGCAAAGGTGAGGTCAAGGGTTCAAAGGTCGGCCGCAAAGTAATCTCGGGTGCGAAGTAATTTCGGGTGCAAAGTAATCTCGGGTACCTGAGATTACTTTTTGTAATCTCGGGTACCCGAGATTACTTTGCCCACCCGAGATTACTTTGTCACGATCTATGGCTCTCCCCGCTTCCGATTAATGCATCCCCTGCCCCCCATCAAAAAGCTCACGCACACATACACACACACCCTGTGAAGTGAAACGCTCTCACTTCTGCAACCGACAAAGAAAAGCAACAAGAGGAAGCTAGGCGCTCCACATGCATCCGGACACCATATAGCGTTGCATTTACCTCCGTTAAAAGCTAAAGGAGAAAAAAAGAAGAGTTTCGCATTGACGGCTACGTCACACTGCAAACGCTGACAATAGTCAAATCAAATCAGAGTGAGACTCATGGAGTCTAGACTCGTTGTTTTGAAGCTCACGAAAAAATTAGCCAAGTTGCAGCTTTTAATTGTTGCAGACGAGCTGCTGGAGAAGATAGACGTTATCTTCAGCTCCTTGCTTCCTCTCCTCTTGAGTCCTCCCGAGTCCTCCCTCTTTATTGTGTTGACTAGTACGGCCGGTCGCCTTCGATGGCCTCTCTCTCTCCCCCTCTCTCCCTCTTTATCGCGTGCAAAGGGGCTTGTTTTTGTTTTGGACTTTAGCCTTCAGGTAGATTGCGACACGTGTAAAGGGCTCCCCCTTCTGCCATATTATGTTAGTAGATTGTGTAATAGAGAGAAAAGAAAAGGCATGCATGGAGATGGGTGCCGCTTGGTGTCATGCCATTAACTTAACAAAAGATAAAACTAGTTTTGCTTGGTTGGCCTCGAGAAAAACATACCTAGTGTTAGGGTGGGTTCACGAGGGCGGCGGCAGCACTCCCGTCACCATAATACTTCCGCATTGCTTGTTCACAAAGGCCGGCAGTAGCAAGGGTTAATAGCAGCAAGCATAGCAGCACCTAATTGGCTCGCACCTACGCCCACCAGGCTGACGACGAATAGACGTCCTTCCCGCCTGCTGGCTACTACAGGCGGAAGTCTACTTCTTCCGCGGGGGGGGGGGGGGGGGGGGGGGGGGGGGGGGGTTGCCAGTTCTGAAGGTGGGTCCGAAAATGTAGACGTCAAGCAGATCTAATGGTTGAGCGCCATGTACTCTCCATGCCCCGTTGCATTTGCTTGCCTCCGCCCCGTCTGAACCCAACCTTAATAGACACACATTGTGAATTTGAGGTAGTAGAGTGCAGTAGAAAACATTAAGGAGACCAAAATAAAAATTGCAAAATCACACTCTAATTTAGGCCAAACGCAATTTGAAATTAGAAGAAACACGTACGAATGTGGCAACAGGTGGAAAATGGGGTAGTAGAGGTGAGCATACAGCATCAGCTAGGGTGCAAATTGTTCAAATTACAATGTATTCAAAATTGAATGCATTTCGAAAGTAAGTCCCGTTGAAGTTATCAAAATGTATATAAATGCAATCACATTAAGCTGAAACGTGGAAGACAAGATGAGGAAGACGTTATCAGGATTTAGAAGATTTCATATTTTTCCTGTTTCTTTTAGATATGTATATTTTGTGCAATGCTGCGGGTGAGCTTGCAAGATGTTGTTTCCTATGGAGCTTGTGGTATTATACTTACAAATCATTGATTTTTCTATTATTCTTGCTACATGTAATGTTCTACAAGTGACGAGAGGTGCAAAAATGAAGTTTTTAACAAAAGGTTTGAAGCAGAGCACATCATTACACATCTTTGAAGGAGGGTTTCGAGTGTGCTCCCTCTTCCTTATATCATCGTTGTTAGTGATGCCTACATACTTGCGTCCATTCCTGATGCACGTGATGGAGAATATTGTGTATCTACTGTTCGATGCCTCTTGATGCCTGGGTTGTCCTGTTCGAGCAGCACTACATGGTTCTTGTTGTCATGTTCTGAATGGCAAGTCATGGCAGTTTGAGATGAAAAAAGAGAAATAAAAGAAAAAAGCATTACATGAAAGAGTACATGCAATTAAATTTGATTAACTCAAAAAAGAAGCTCATCTATAGGCTGGGCTTGGTTGTTAATGTAGGCATATGCGTCAAACTGTTTGAATTGATTATTGCAATGCGTAAAGCTCTTTGTCATGCTGCCATGTGACTTTTTGTGTTGTGATAGACGGTGTGTATTCTTTGCGCTCTTTCTTGAAGTTGGTCAAAATCTCGCTTGTGTCGTTGTTTGACATGTCCATTAGTTCTATGGGTTCAATATCGTAGGTGTACAAGAGCATTTCTAGAACATAGGGTCCGACTCTTGTCTTTGTCCGTAGAAGGCGATTTGCATCCTCTATAGTCATGTGCTCCTCGGGCACGTCAATATCTATGCCCAACTTTATGATGATCTCTTTTGTAAGGCATGTGCAAGTAAATTGTGTTGGTCCATTGGCATGTATCTATATGTGTAAAAAAGGAGTTTTGTGTGTTGATAAAACTGACATGTTGCTTGTCTGATTCCCACAGTCTTATTCTCCGCGGACTTGTTCGCATGCTTGTCCATAAATGCGCGCAATTCTGTGTAGTTCAGGAATCCCTTCATGTATGTGCTCGGACGACAGCCCGCAAGGTTGAGCAAAGCAATTTTTTTGTCGCTAACGTAGACTCGCTGCTCCAGATTTGGTTTTTTTCTTGTTGCAATGTTCTATTTGAAAAGGTTGAAAAGTCTCTGCATAAAAAAAATGGAAAACCAACATTATATGTGCTAGCAAACATCGAATGCAAACTAAGTAGTAGTGCTTAACATATACTATCAGACCTTGTTGTTGCTCATGTTGTTGATAGAGGATGTCGGTCTACAATAGAGAGGAAAGAAACATAGATTAGAATGTCAAAGAATCAATATTTAGAGAGGTTAAGAAGAGCAAAACGTGACGTTATTCATATAAGGTAGAAAATGAGAAGAGTCCAACGTGATATTTCATTAAAATGAACTGCCATGAAAAATCTGTGGTCAAGAAGAGGAAAGAAAAATGTTATTCATTCAAGAAAGAAAATGACAAGATGACAATGTGGTATTCTAGTAATGAGCTAACAGGAGGAAAAAAATACAAGTACTCAAGCGTGATGCACTCCATGAACAATTTTTATTGGAATGGGTTGAAAAGTCGCAGGTGTTGGCATCGCAAGGTTACGTCGGTCTGTGATTCGTGATAGCATGACATAAGCAAGACCTGCTGCGAAAGCGTCTCTAGAGACTAGTAGTACTCTAGTGGATATTGTCGCACCATGTGCCTTGTGTCCAGTCATCGCATATGCCAATGTCGATGGGAATGTGGATTTATGGTACCACATTCCATTAACAGAAGTCTTTTGTGCTTTATTTGACGTAGGGTGATTGTTTTTCTAGTGCAGTGAATGACAATAGTGATACTATTAATGTGTCCTTCAGTTGTATGTGTAACATGGTTGACTGTGCATGATGCCCCATCTGCTGCACCGATTGTCAGGTCTATTTTCTTTGTGATCATGCAACAAGTGCCTATGTCTATTGAGGAAATCTCGTTGAACCTGGGTTCGTGGAGCCATTGTTGCAGAACTTTGATATCTCTTGCATTTGTCTTTAACTCGACGTTTCCTTTCGCAAATAATGGTCAGGAAGTTAAGAAACTCCAGATCGGTGGCATGTCTGAGAGAGCATGACATACTATAGAAAGTGGCATGCAACTAGTACATAGAGCTTGTGATGTGACACGTAACATAGTTCCATCGCATGGCTGCACATAGGAGGTAGTTGAGCAAGGTCTCCAAGCAAAATACACTTTTCACTGAAAGGATCGGCCAATCTCACACCTGTGACATTGACAATTTGTCTGACAACAAGATCAAAAGTGGTTTTTGTGAGCATGGATAGCTCATCGATGATTATCATGTCTGCTTCCTTAATGTCGATATATCAATCATCAGTTTCCTAAATGGATAGTGGGTAGAGTTGATTTTTGGTTGTTTGGTTGATTTTTGGTGGATTTTTGGTTGCCGTCCCAGTTGATGCAGTAAGCACCAACTCTTGTCTTGCTTGACATAGTTGTATGTCAAACATCTGATCAACTGTGTTTTCCTATTGCCTGGGGTTTTTGTGACAATGTGCAAACCTTTTGTGGCATTCACCAAGTGGTCGTATATATTTTGTTGTTCGTTTGTGAGTGTCAACCAGCAACACTAGCAAATTCTGTTAGTACAACCAATGAATTTAGGCGATGGTGACTTGTGTCCAGGACATTATCTAATGAAGCTGTCGATGTTTCATTTGCTTTGCGCAATGCAGTCTTTTGGATGATCATTTGGACAAGTTGGTCTATATGATCAAAGATTAGCATGTTCCGTTATGTGTACTCTATAATGTACATCTCCAAGTCCTCGTTGCTCTGAATTAGATTCCTTATTTGACACTCCATGAAGTAGGACGATGATGTATTTCCAGGCGATATTAGTTCGACCTTTATACGAAAGGATGTAATGGGAATGGCCTATGAACTTTGAGAATGGTGGAATTAAGAGAATTAAGGTGAGCATTTTTGTGAGATCACTTTGAGAACATAGAGGGTGAACTTAATTGATGGTAGCAACATAAACATAGTACTTAATTAACTTGGTATGAACAATACTTTTGCAAGAGAGAGAGTATTAGAGAACATGACAATAGTTGAGGACCGGATTTACTTGGAGCCGGTCCCCCCTCCAAAAGGCGTTTGTATTATGGATTCTCCCATCAAGAGAGACTTTGTTACAATACAATCTTTGTGTTCCTTGTGATCTTGGTGATGCTATGAAGATGAAAAGCTTCATGCATCACGAGCTTAACATAAACTTTGCAAAAAGCAATTAACTATCCAAGCCTCAGTCCCAAGGCCTCAAACACCTTCGAAGGTGGAGAGAGCTAGCGGGGAAAGAGGGTAGGGAAGTGGAAGAAGAAACATTCCATAGGAGAAAGAAATAGTTTCTCACTTATCGTCACTCTTCTTGCTTAGCATATCATGATAGCATAGTAATGAAGATGAAGAAGATGGCAAGCTTAAGTATTGAAGCATGGCTCTTGGTTGGATTTGCATTCCATAGCCAAGGGTGTTGGTGTAGGCTCTCCACTTCTCAACAAGCTTGGAGAAGGAGATGGAGCTCTTACATTTTGCACTCCACACAATGAGAGAATGTGTGTGTGTGTGTGTGGGGGGGGGGGGGGGGGGGGGGGAGAGTATACCCTCCTCTTCATGCTTGGTCTCTCTCTCTCTCTCTCTCTCTCTCTCTCTCTCTCTCTCTCTCTCTCTCGTATTATTTTTATTATTTCATTTGGACATGTATCCTCTTTTTTCTCAAGAGAATTTGAGTGGCTTGAAAATTTTTGTCTATCGTAAGTTTGAATGAAGCTGGAGCATTTGTCAGTGATCGTATTTAGTGCTCTAAAGTTGACACATGTGATATGCGACATCTTTCTTTTGCACTAAAAGTACTGGTGAATAGAATAGAGAGGAGCTAGGCCTCACCATCCCCTTTTCCACCAATTCATGCAATTGCCTCATGATCTCCTTTTGTTGAGCTTGTGAAACGCAATAAGGAGGTTTATTAGGAGGCAAGCTTCCTAGTAGAAGCTCTATTGCATGGTCTCATCATCCTCTCGTTTTGGAGGTAGCTCACTAGGGATGTCATCATTGAAAACATATTGGAATCCATTTAGGAAACTAGACAACTCTAATTCCTCTTGATTCCCTTTATTGCTACTTGTGAAAACATTAGAATCATTCACAGATTCTCTAACAAAAATCATATATTAAAAAATAGAGCTTTTCATTGACTTATCAAAAGCAAGCATATTTACCAGGCATATGGTGTTCCCCGACTCGTTAGCATCTATGTACATGCTCTTTTTCCTATAGGTGAAGTAGAATCTCCTTTCAGAGAGCTTGATGTTGGCAGTCATGCGATTGAACCATGGTGCCCCTAGGATAACATCCTCATGTTGGAGAGGTAAAAAGAAGTCTTCTTTGTCGACATAGCTTTGGACATGAAGCCTCAACTTCCCAATCAAGGGAGTAACGGAGGCTTTCTATCCCTTGAAAGATGTTACAATATCTCCCATCTCAAAAGCTTGAATGTCCAACTTGGTGGCCAACTCCGTTGATATGAAGTTGTGAGTAGAGCCAAGGTCAAACAAAATCAAGGCATCATGTTCCCTTACCTTTCCCCAAGCATAGGAGAGGAATGAGCCTTTGCAATGAGTATCCTCTTTTGGAGCTTCAACCATGGAAGCTCTAAGAGTGTCATTGCGTACATTTCTTTTGGGGCAAGAATGATAACCATGTCCTTGCTCCCCACACGTAAAGCATTTATGGTCTTTACGAAAGGCCTCTAATTCTTTGGGAGAGAGCTTATTTTTTTACCGTTGTAAGATCCTTTCTCCTTGGCCTTGTTGTTGTTGTTGTTGGTGCTGGTGTTGCCTTGGGAAGAGTTTTGAGCATTGCTCTTCCCTTTAGATTCATTTTGATCCTTGTTTTCCATGGGCTTGAAATTTCTTCTCACCCCTTGTTGGAAATTGATCCTTGAAGCAACCATACTGTGGTGGATGGCTTCGGGCATAGTGCTAGGCCGTTGTGAGTTGACATACTTGGCCATTTCTTCAGGTAATACCACACAAAATTGTTGCTTTTGTTTGACAAAGTCTATCCTTTGAAAGACTGTAGCTTTGAGATGTAAACCCCAAAACTTGTCTACATATTTGTGGATAGACTCATTGAAGAGTAGTTTCAAACTCCGCCATTTGGTAAGCACTTTGTCCTTTGCATCGCTTGCAAGGAATTGCTTCATGATGGAAACTCGTAGAGTTTTCCATGTCTTTGGGGACTCACCGTTGCCATGAAGGCTAGCGCACCATTGACGCATAGATTTCTGGAAGTGCATAGCTACATGGTGTAGCTTGGAGGACTCCGTGAAGCCCTTGTTTCCAAAGGTCTCATCAAATTGTTGGATAAAGGCCAATACTTTGTGGTGGCACCAAAGGTGCCGTTGTCAGGATTTTTTTTGAGCAAGGGATTGCGCATATGTACATATACATGCATGGTGCATCAAATAAAGAATTGCCCATTTTTCAGAGCCAGGTGGTTACGTGGGGCCCACATGTGTAAAGGTAGGACAGGGTGTACATAGTGCATCGATTTTCACTATTACCAGTACCACTGTGTTTTTCTACAATAATGAGGAGTTTATAGCGTGTAAAACTTCTCGAGGAAGCTATCCACGGGCCGACGACATGAGGTCAGCAGGTGCGTCAGATGGCATCTAGTGGCGTCAGGAGGGCGAACGAGGTCAATATTTGCACGCAGATGAGGACGGACACAACGTAGGTGTTTTCTTGTGAGAGTTACGCAGAAAGGTCATCATTAGGACCACTTTTTGGGGCCACTTCACGTGGTGGCGAGATGCATCATTGGAAAAAAGCTGAGTGCTAGGTGTGCGGATGATGCAAAAAGGTGACAATTATGCACTGCGAGGTCAGTTTTTGGCCTGTTCGGGGTCCGTTTGAGGTCATCTAAAAGGCCAAGGGTGCCCAAGTAATAAAGCTAAGTGTGGGAACTGAAAAAAGAGAGAGAAGACCAGAAAAAACGTGGAGAAGAGAGGAGGAACAGCCACAGGTGTGTTTTTGGGGTTTTTGGGGTTTTTGGAGCCTGTTTTGGCCGTAAACTGCTCATCCGAGGTCAGATTTGAGCACTTTGACATAGTAGACTGGGGTTTTGGGCCGTTCCGGACGCGATGGCGCTGTCCATTTTGCCAAATTCCTCACTCTTTTTTTGCTGTTTTTCTGTGTAATCTTCTGCGGTGAGTGAAGCTTCTTCTCCAATTTGTGATTGTATCTGGTATCTTTTACCCATATTGTGTGAGCTGTTTGCCCCATTGGTGTTGGCCCAAGCTCATTTGTATCTAAACATCATAAGTTCTCCTCTTTTGAGCTGAGTTTGTGTGTGTGTGTGTCTCTGTGTGGAGTGGGCAAGTGGATAGTCTCTCTCCTCTCACTCCAGAGGTGTGTTCCCTGTCTCGGCCAGGTGTGTTGTGTAAGCCGAGTGGTGCCCCATAGTGTGTGTGTGTATCTTCCCAAGAGTGTGTGTCGGGTCGTTATAGAGGCGTTGTGTGTGTTTTCATCCCGCTCACATTCTTTTGGCGCCCCCACGGAGGATCTTCTTCGAGTACCTTCTGCTTCGAGCTTCAAGCTTCGAGATTTGGGATTACAGGTTACAGGTTACAGGGACAGGTACAGGTACAAGTGATTCACACAGGTACAGGTAGCTGGAGTACAGTGATATACTAGCAGTGATGTCACTTGCAGTTGTTGTGGGTATGCATCACTTGGCGCCTATTTGAGCGCATTGTCTGCTGGATTGTACGTTACTTGTGGAAACTGCCATTGTACGCATTTGTGGAGCCATACTTGGTTGTATTTGGCAGTCCCAGCCATTTCTGAGACTTGGTCTGGAAGATAGTCATTTATGAGACTTGACTATATGCGATTTGCATTAGCCTTCGTGTGAGGGTCGATAGCGTGAGGTTTTTATTGAGCTGGGGGATTCTCAAATGTAGAGATCCTTTCGGTGATACAGGTAGCTGGAGCACCCTTTTTGTGACCTCGCCATAGGCTATGTACTAGTGAGTCCTACTTGATGCTTGGGTTCTATTGTTGATAGTTTATGCATACATAGACAGTCTATATTTTGGGTTCCTACTGCTCTACTTCTGGGGAAACTCTGTCGAAATTTTCCCAAGTTATGATGGCTGTTTTTTTGGTATTTTGAGCCATTTATGCTGTTATGCTGCTGAAATTTTGGCAAAATCAGAGGTTGAGTCAGGTGTGCCTTCTTGGGAGCTTCATGGTTGGCTTTAATGGATGATCAAAATGGCCCTCAGTTCACTCCTTTTCATTTAACTCAAAGAATTCAGATTAATGTTTATGTGTCCAGGAAGATCTTTTTCCAGCAGCGCATAGTCTTTATGTTTGGGCCAAGAAGATTGAGAGAGATCCTGGAACGTCCTTTGCCTGTTGTCATTCCGATGATTAACTATGAAAACTCATTTGATGTGCATGTGTTTGTCCTTATCTAAAGCTGAGCTCCATTGAAGTTTCTGGGGATTGGGTAGTGAAAAGTTTTGGGTTCTTGCACGTGTGTTCGAAGGGGTTCTCAAAGCATCATAATTTGGGTAGCCATGGCTTTCTCTTATCCGGAGTTTCATGGAAGAAGTGATGAAGATGTGGAAGAATTTTTGGAAAAGATGGAGGTTGCCTGCATTAGCAACCAGATTCATGACCCTACGCAAATGTTACGCCTTCTCCAAATTTGTTTGAAGAGTGATGCACGAGTTTGGTCTAAAGCATTTGAAGAGGAGTTGCGTGTGGCTGATCCACCTGTAAGGTTGAGTTGGGACAATCTACGACATGGGTTGGAAGTGGAGTTTGTGAAGATAGAAGATCCTGACAAAGTGTGGCAAGAAGTACAGGCTTTGGTGCAAAAGGAAGGTGAGCCAGTAGATGCGTACATACGTAAGTTTTCATTGGCATGGGAGCGAATGTGCAAGGCTTTAGCACCATAGGTACCCCCGCCTGACATGATGAAGAAGGACAGGTTCTTGGCTAGTCTTTGGGAGAATATACGTTGGAGAGTGGAGCTAAAGAAGCCTAGGACATATGAGGATGCACTAGAGGTAGCAAGGAACAAAGAGTGGAAGCTGAGGAAAATGAGCCAGTTAGGGGTGGATTCTTTGCCAATGAGGTCTGAATTTCAGCCTATAGAGTCTTTACAAGGGCGCATTGTGCGCTCCTTGCCGCACTGTCGAAGCAAGGGACTTGCCAATACACCGTGTGCGAGCCACAAACGGCTCCAAGCACACAACAAGCCTAAACTAGCAAGCTCAAGAGAACAAAGGGTGTGTCACTCACCGCTCTACGCTCGCCTTTGTGGTGGATTCCTCGTCGCGATGAAGAAGAAGCTGTAGTCGTGCCGCGCTCAACCGCTTCGCCGCCGTCGTGCCTTCGTAATGCTCGATCGCACACACACTCTCCCTCTCTCTCTCTCTCTCACACACACACACAAGGAGGTGAAGAAGAAGAAGATGGAGATGGAGATGGAGCAAGAGCACTCTTCTATTGCACAAATGAGAGAATGAGTAAAAATTAGGTTTAGTTGGCTTTTATAGGAGCTCACCCCATTCACACTTGGGCGCCCATGCTTAACCAACTAATCCCTTGAATGTCCAAGTTAAAGTGCGCCTCTCATTGGCGATCACTCTTACCCTTTTCCTATTGGTCCGACAAGCCCAGTACCTGACTCTAAATAATACAACGTTTATAGATCATAGGGTGTCCGTGTGCCGTGAGGGTTAACATGCCCCCCTTCCTGATGTAGATTCCGTCCTCGGAAGCTATTAAGTTGAAGCTGGGTCGTCGAGGTGGAAGAGCATTTGAGATGAATGTCCTTAGCCTTCTTCAGTCACTGCAAAATCAAACAACATTGGCACAGTAATTGCATTCTCTTAAAAAGCATATGCAGTTTTAGGTAGACAAATTGATTGGTCAAAGAATTTCAAACAATTTGGTAGCAATGAACATTAAATTGCAATGTAATCAAATGCATAAACAGATGTAAAGGTAGAAAATTAAACAAGTCTGGTGTCGCTAATTTGACGGTCGAAAGGCACTAGAGATCGAATATTAATACCATGGGTAAGCTTCTTAATTATCTGTGGTCAATTAAGTTGTTTAATCGCGAGAGCCAAGTATTCATGTTCGAGGGCTGACTAGAGGCTATATCTAGAAAACCTTGTAGTTAAGCTACCATAAAAGGAATTTCTCATGAAATCATTGCCTGACTGATTACTTTTTCTTTGACCCCCCAAAGTCTTTTCACATTGATTCAATTATGATGTGTGTGCTTATTTTGTATGCCTTGGGTTTTTTGCTTTTCAAGGAAAAGCGCCCACACTGGGAACCTCTAGGGCTCTAGTACCATAGGCAATACATGTGAGTGAAGTACCAAATCAAGCTGAGATTTCTCTTCCAGCTTAAAATTTTACATTGTGGCACTTTGATTTTTTGTTTGTTCATTTTCAGCATTTTAATTTTGTAACTTTGGGGGGTCATATAACACTGATACACTCCCCAGGCTCATCACATTAGTAAACTCCCTTTATAATACTTAAGCTAAAGGTCAATAGGTTAAGCCCACTAGAAAGCCCTAGTACATTTCATACAATGCTGCCTAAATCGGATTAAGAACCTAAGTAACCATTGCTTATTAGGAAGGCATTCCCCATGGTATTAAGAGAAGATTTCTAATACCTAGCTTGGTCAAACTAGCTTAGTCGGACTGCTTGATTTTTAAACCTAGACAAGTGACTATGACAAAACATTACATTGAATAAATGTTTGATACTAAGCAAGAATATTATGCTACCAATCACAATCAAAGCAGACAATCATAGATGCAAAAAGATAACGGCAATGCTAATGGACAAGAAACACCTGTTTGTGTTGATGGTCGTGCTTGATTTGAAGGTTCCATGAAGGTCCAAATCCTATCAATAGCAACACACTCCTGTACACACTATGAAACACAAACAATACCTCTAGGAGGCACATCAGTGGGAAAAGAGAACTTTGTTAATCACTCAACTCTAAAACAGAAACACTCTATCGTACTAATCTTACCTACCCTCCATCACTCAAGTGATGAGGATCAAAGGTGTTTTATGGCATAGGTTTCTGTTTCACTGTACCAGATGTGACATGTGTAGGTCTGAGTCAATGTTTTGACTTTTATTGTGCATACTCGTTTGCTAATTGCTCTTGCTCTTTATTTTTTTGTTTTTTGTGAGTATAAAGCTTTATATGTACATTCCCTAAGATCGGAGATTAAGAGGTCAGGGAAAAAGGTTGAGAGGGAAACAAATGAATGATGACAGTCAGCAAACACTCCCCCCTTCCTTGGGTAAATCATACCGTTTGAAATGAGCTTGTCACCCTTTGAAACCAATTGTTCCAGTTGGTAATAGGTGAGGATTTTTGCCAGTAGTTTTCTGTTACCCTAGGTGCCTCGTCAAGTTGTAAGGGTGGTAAGGTACTCTCCCAGGATTGAACTTGAAGTGGTTCATCAGGTGATTCTTGAACACTGGGAGGTGTGGATTCTTTTGTAGCTTCATGGAGATCCACTACTATAGATAGAGGCGGTGTAGAAGCTTTTACCTCTATGGATGTATTACATGAGGAGCTAGAATCTTCATGGGACTCCCCCCTTCCTGAGCTAGGTGGAACAAATCGTTCTTTCTTTGGTACCCAAACTAGCTCGGGAGCGGTTGTGTAGCATTCTGTGATTTTTTTCTTTCCACGATCATTGATTCGTTTTGGATATACGGGATTGGGCTCACTTGGGTCAGGTGATAGGTAAGAGCACAATCTACGTTTTGGCACCCAGATTTGATCATTTCCTTCATAGTATCCTTGGGCTTCCAATAGTCGTTTAGGAATCCAACGCAGCGTTTCTTTACATTTCTTGGAGTGAGTGGTACGGTTCTTACAAGGCTTCTGTTTTTTAGCACTAGCTATGGTCACTAAAGAAGCTTTAGGGACCCACTTGTATGTTTTCTTCGTGACATTAGGATGAGTCTTGTCAGAAGCGATATGCATTGCTTGTAGCATATTTAAGGGTATAGGCATTTCATCCCCCTCAAGTGTTACCCAGGTCGTCCCCCTATTTCCCCAAGTGTCTATGGTTGATGCTAGGTGGACCCAATCCACATTGTCCGACTCAGTCATCCCAGGTAGGATATCCATATAAGGAGAATCTTGGCCAATGTCTGTATCCTTCTTACAAGTGTAACAATATTGTAGTGGGGCCGAGTGAACTGTGGTGTCAGAGCGATGATCAATAATGGTTTTACTCCCTAAGGGGTGTACCTTACCAGTCACCAAATCCACTCTAAGGACAGAGTCTTGGAATTGCAAATAGACATGATTTTTAGACCAATCATGAACCATTTGTGCTTCCCTCATGAATGGTCGTCCTAAAATCATTTCATATGACATAAGGTGTTTAGAGAAATCCATTACAATGAACGTATGTCGTACCTTGTGTCCTAGAACTTTGATCTTAAGATCCTTGAGCATCCCCATAGGTTTGGCTATGGTACCATTTGCCATCTTTACCACAATGTTAGTAACACTGAGGCGGGGTTTTTCCATGGATTCCCAACAATCTTTTGTAACGATGCTAACTCCCGCACCACCATCAAGAATTCCCTTTATAGTTAATCCCTTGGTAGTGATGGGTAGGGTCGCATTAGACTCGTCGCCTTCAAAATACTGCCCTAATTCGTTAATGGGTACCTCGATCACAGACTCGTGTCCATCTAAGTCAAGTGATTGCACATGATTTTCCTCATCAATCATAATTGAGTCAGGCCTATTTGGTTGCGCAAACTGCGGTAATCCCGTTCGTAGCTCTCCGTTAAGGAATGCTCGAAGTGCAAGGAATAACTCAGGATCTCCATACAGCTTTGCTATGATCGTGGTTCGAACCTCAGAAGACATGAAGTCCATTAGTTTGGCAACATTCATTGGCGTTTTGCAGGGTGTAGGTCCTTGACTAGGAACTGGTGAGGATGGAATCTCATATTCCTCAATGGGATCAGGTATTCCTTCGTTAAACATCCTTTCCAACAAGAAGGGTGTATGCTCACTTTCTGATGTCCCGTCCTCACTCCCTTCTTGGATGATACTAGATATGGCTAACGGTCTATGGTTCATGTGGGGTGGATGAACTTGCGTGGGAAACACTGTGTCATGAATTTTGACCTGCATGGGTTCTGGTTCTAGTTTCCTTTGAGTCTCCTCTACCAAACCTCTTAGATGTTTCACCTGCTTAATCTCGTCTACTGGGTTTGGGTACGTCCCAATCTTCTTTTTACGATTCTTCCCTTTTTGCCCCTGCGGTTTATCTTGGGGGTCTTGGATTGGATTTGGAAACACTTGTGGTGTTTTCAGAGGCTCTTTATGGTTTTCTCTTATTCGGTTTTCATTTGGTTCCATGTTACGGTTTTCTTTGTCGGTCTTTCCCTTTGTGGTATTGGTTCTAGTCTCCATTGTCTCGATTGAATCTGAATCATCCTCGAGGTCATTCATATGCACGGGGTCATCTCCTGTTCCTATGTTTGTTTTGGAACTTGGCTTTGAATTTTCCGTATTCTGCGACTTCTTCCTTCGTGTCTTCTTTTTCTTTGCTTGGATAACTGACGCGGTATCTCTCTCTTCGAGGATATGTCCTGGCCCTTGAAGCATGGACCGTGTAATCGCATAAGCGGGTGTGACGGGTGGTATTGGCGATGTCACACTAGCAATTTCGACCAAATTCAGGGGTGTGATTTTAGGCGCATTTGGGTTATAGGGGCATTGGGCAATCAAGTGATCTATGCCACAACGATTACATGTGAGTATTGGCATTGCAGACGTGCTCCCTTGATTCGTTTGCATCTGTGTAGCATTCTTTTGTAGCCTAATAGGGCACTCCGCTACTCGATGTGGTCCACCACACTCGTAGCATTGAAGAGGTGGCCTCCTAGCCTGGGTGTTGATATTTTGACCTCTGGATGCGAGAGTAGCAGCTTGATAAACCGGCTTGACTTGTCCCCAACAATCTTCCATGTAGTATATAGGACACTCTTCCAATGTATCAAGTCCGTAGGCAATACTAGTGTCTATTTCCTCCTCACAACCATCTGCATAAGCATTTGATGGCTCGCAACCCACTTGGTTCATAGGGGCGACTCTTGGGTGCGGGGGTTGCGGTCCTAGCACAGGAGGTGGTAGCGGTGTAGCTTGTACAACATTTTGAGATCTAGGGACCATGTGTTGCGGTAGTTGCTCAACAGGTGGAGTAGGCATCAATACAGGAGCTCGAGGCGCATCCGTCCAGGCTACAGGTGGTCTATTTGCCATCATATGTTTGATCATTAAACAATCCTTAGCTTGGTGACCATACCTACCACATGCGTTGCAAGTTCCATTAAATTTTACTCTAAACGTAGGGCACTCACTAGTGCTATGTGGACCTAAGCAAATGGAACACCATTGTTGCTCCCTTCTCGGATACATGTGACTATTTTGAGGGGGTCGATTATCCTTAAGAGACTCTTGGATTGCCTTGGTGAGGTCTGTCAAGAATGTCTCAAATACCTTTGGCTCATTGGCAATGGGCTTTGCAGTCATGGGTTCATACTCAATGGCTTGTGAGCTAGTGGATCTCGTGTCAGTAGACACCCTCATACCTGCTATCATCAAGTTGTCCTCTAATTGGATTGCATTGGCAGTGACATCTTCCCAGGTTGTGATACCTCTAATCACTAGTCCATTATAGATTCCTTCATTCCTCAACCCTCGAATGAATCGATCAAGCATTTGGTTATTGTTGAAGCGCTCATTTACAAGGCAGCGAGAGTTTAAGTGCTTTAGACGACTAATGAAGTCCCTTACTGACTCTCCTTCCTTACGTTCAGCCTTCTGTAGCTGAGATGCTACACCCCAAAGCACACCTTCTCGTATGTACTCCTTTAGAAACAACCTTCGAAGGGTAGGGTAGATTGTTTTCTCGTCCACCCTTAGGGTCCTATACCAATCTCCAGCCTTCCCACTTAATGTCAAGCTTAAGGCATTACACTTATGTAGTTCGTTGCGTTCCCCTAAGGAATCACATACTTGTTCAAACACTTCAATGTGTTTCCTAGCATCTTCGTCCCCATTGAATTTTTGCGTGAGTTTGGCAATTTGTACTGCCTTACTTCTAGGCTCTCTATCAGATGCGTGACGCATATTTTCCACGATAGATCGACCTATGGTTTGAGCAAACGCTGCCAAGTCACCTATGTGAGGAGGCAGGGCCGGTGGAGGTACTCTTGGAATCATATGTGGGAGAGGAATGGGTACCGGTCTTGGCATATGTGTGGATGATGCAGGATATGGAACATAACCGGGCATAGGTCCACTCGGATAAGAGCTAGGGAGCGGCACTCGAGGAGCATAAGCAAGTGGTACAATTGGAGGTGTGGGGGCCATGTGTGCATAAGGGGCTAGAGGCACATATGGTCGAGGCCCCATATTAGGTACTACGACACTAGGTAGTGGCACTGCGCTAACCGTAGATGTCATCGGTACATTCTCTGTCAGGCTTATCCCTGGAGTGAGCACTGGGTTTTCCTTAATAGAGGGTTGAGCCAAGTTAGGGAAGCTAAAGTTTTCGCTCGGAGGCTCAGATTGCATAGAGACCCCAGGTGAAATGACGTAAGATGGGTCCATGGGGCTGATTAGAGGAGTCTCCATTTGTGATAGAGTAGGCTGTTGAGCCTTGCTTGTATCCAGAAATCTCATGGGGCCAGTTGAGAGTATATTTACCCCTCGGTTTTGCCTTTCTGATTGAATAATGCCATGGATAACATTACAGATCATTTTTTGTTGATCTTCGATGCTCGTGGCACTAGAGGTGGATTGTACAATCTCTATCCATCCTACATGGTAGGCGTGGCCAGAGTGTAGATCCGTCAACACCTCAGTGTGGAGGTCGTATGTCCAATGATCATTAATGAACAATCCTTCTAGAGTCGACGTGTTAACGGTTTCTTGTGAGGTAGAAGCAATGTTGTTCCCCGTGGTTTTACTTGTCACCAACGGTACTCTAGAGGGACCTTCTGAAGGAGGCAGCTCAACAGGGCCTTCTTGGTAAGAAGTTGGCAGGATATCCACATGGACACTCTTTGGGGGTGTGGGGTCCACGTGCGATGTGAAAGGAGAGTCCACTTCCCCACCCCCTTCGTGTGCTTCATTTGCATCAGGTTCCGAGCGAGTAGCTCTACCTAATGTTTCCATGAAACGGCTAAACATACTAGTACTAGGCTGTGGAGCTTCGGGAGGTGCATGGCCTTCTCTCTCAGTGTTTTGGGTAGGGTATGCTTCCATGCTTTCTGAGTCGGAGGAGGAATCACTAGCGGCTATTTTAGGGTCTTGGGTGGTGCTACCTTGTGTCCCCGCTGAGGGTCTAGAGCTTATCGTGGATGGGTAATGGGTGTCCGTATGAACAGAGGCACTACCAATGTGATCGTGCTCTAACACTCGTCCAGAGCGTAAGTGCATGTGCTTCTGATACCCTAAGGTGTCAAAAAGCTGCTCTAGGAGGCCTTGTGACTAGTTTTTAGCGTGTTTTTTGTTTGTTTTTTTGCTAGATTTTTTAGAGCGTGTCGTGGAATGGGCCGTGTGATAGCTCGAAACGAGCGTATCGGTCAGAGGGTCGTGCCGTGCTTTACAGCCCTCCGTTTGGTCACTCTATGCCCTCGGAATCCCTAAAACTGTCAATTTCCAGTAGGGAACTAGGCCCAAACTAAAAAGTCTAAGGGTGCAAGTGGGAAGAGAAAGGAGGAGAGTGGAGGACTTGTCCCACATGCTCTCATTCTCTCTTGAGGGAGTAGGGTATATATATAAGAGTGAGTCTAGTATATATCATAGGATTGAGGCCTGGGCCTGGGCCTGGGCTTGGGCTTGGGCTTGGGAAAATGATCCCGATCTACCTTTTATACAAACCAACCCGTCCGTTTTAAGAGTCACGTTTTTTATTTTCGAAAAATTTAACCATCCGCTCGCTCGCGTTTTTATTTCCGGTTTTTTTTTTGATTTTTTTTTCAAAGAAATTAATTTTTTATTATTTTTTTTAAATGCAGAAAATACAGAAATTGAAAACGCAGAAATTGAAAATGCAGAAATGCAGAAAATTGAAAAACGCAGAAAATACAGAGATTGAAAACGCAGAAATTAAAAATTGCAGAAATTGAAAACGCCGAACTTGAAAATGCAGAAATTGCAGAAATTGAAGAAACGCAGACAATAACAGAAATTGAAACTTGACAGCAAATGCAGAAAACGCAAAAAACAGAAATCTCCACACACTCCTTCCCTGCCTTCCTATGATAGAAATTGCACCACAAGGAAGCGTAAAGTGCTAACCGAGCTTAGTGTAGGGCATATCCCCGGCAGCGGCGCCAAAAATGTGCGCTCCTTGCCGCACTGTCGAAGCAAGGGACTTGCCAATACACCGTGTGCGAGCCACAAACGGCTCCAAGCACACAACAAGCCTAAACTAGCAAGCTCAAGAGAACAAAGGGTGTGTCACTCACCGCTCTACGCTCGCCTTTGTGGTGGATTCCTCGCCGCGATGAAGAAGAAGCTGCAGTCGTGCCGTGCTCAACCGCTTCGCCGCCGTCGTGCCTTCGTAATGCTCGATCGCACACACACACTCCCTCTCTCTCTCTCTCTCACACACACACACACACACACACAAGGAGGTGAAGAAGAAGAAGATGGAGATGGAGATGGAGCAAGAGTACTCTTCTATTGCACAAATGAGAGAATGAGTAAAAATTAGGTTTAGTTGGCTTTTATAGGAGCTCACCCCATTCACACTTGGGCGCCCATGCTTAACCAACTAATCCCTTGAATGTCCAAGTTAAAGTGCGCCTCTCATTGGCGATCACTCTTACCCTTTTCCTATTGGTCCGACAAGCCCGGTACCTGACTCTAAATAATACAACGTTTATAGATCATAGGGTGTCCGTGTGCCGTGAGGGTTAACACGCATGTCAGGGGTTCATCAAGAACCAGTAGTTCCTGTTACTACTCAGGTTATGCCAGTAGTGGTCACTACAGCAGTGCAAGATGATGGGCTAAGGCAAGACATGAGGCAAATGGTAGATTTGATGAAGAATCTCAGCCTAAACATGCTAGGTCAAGTGGGAAATAATCGAGGTCGAGGGAGGTTTGCAAATCAGCAAGGAGGTGAAGAATGGTTAACCCAATGGAGAAGGAGCTAGAGAGAGGTTCAGTAAAGGTGTTGGCAATGGATGAGCTACCAGACATTTGTCCAATAGTAGATGTGTGGCATAAAAGGAAAAATTTGGGACAAGGTTATGTGGATGGCGGAGCCCAAATATGCGTCATAACACACTCATGCGTTGAGAAGATGGGTCTTTATCATGGCCGGGAAAGTTTGGCTCAAGAAGAGGAGTTTTTGCTGACAGGAATCATTCCAAAGGAGATTCATAAGTCTAAGAAGTATGGCTTTGTGCGTAGAGCATACAGGTACAAATTGATTGGTGATGTCTTATACATGAAAAGGGCTGATCTCGTGTTGAGACGTGTACCTTGGCGGGAGGAGCTTTACAGAGTGTTGGAAGAGAATCATGAAGGCGCATGTGGTGGCCATTTTGCTCTAAAGATCACCTTGCATAAGATTTTGCAAGAGGGGTCTGTATGGCCTAGTTTGCACAAGGATGTTCACCATTGGTGTAGGTCTTGCAATAGGTGTCAAGCATTTGGGAAGAGAGTGTTGAAGCCAGAGCTACGAAAAACCATTATGGCGTTTGATGTGTTTGAAAAGTGGGGAATTGATGCAATAGGCCCGTTACCTATCACAAGCAGGGGCAAAAGCTATATCTTGACGGCAGTGGACTATCTCTCTAGATGGGCAGAGGCTATAGCAGTAAAACAGATCACTGCAAAGGATGTGGCAAAATTTGTGTATGATGAAATATGTTGCAAGTTTGGGGTGCCATTAGAGCTACTTTCAGATAAGGGTCCAGGATTTAGAGCTAAACTGCTAGACTTCTTATGCACAAAGATGAAGATTAGGCACCAACATACCACTCCTTATTACCCACAGTGTAATGGCTTAAATGAAATATTCAATGGTGAGTTGGTACAGATTCTTTCGAAAGTGACAGAGCACCAAGGAAAGAATTGGGATTTGGAATTGCCTAGTGCATTATGGGCTTACCGTACTTCGGTGAAGACAGGTACATGGTTTACTTCATTTCATTTGGTGTATGGAAAAGAAGCACTATTGCCTGTGGAAGTAGAGTTGCCTGCGGTCAAGATGTTAGAAAAGTTGCTTGGGCCGCCCAGTGATGCATTCGAAGAGAGGCTCTTACAACTACAAGAGGTTCAGTTGGATAGGATGAGTGCATTGGAACATTATGGGCAGATGCAAGATAGGGCTTTGGCAAAGATAAATGAAAAGGTCAAAAGTAAGGGTATCAAGAAACATGACTTGGTTTTGCGCTACAACAGTAAGCTGGACAACACCTTCCAAAAGAAGTTTCAAATTAAGTGGGAAGGCCCTTTCAAGGTAGTGGAGTGTTTTCCAAATGGCACATATCAGTTGGCTAACCTGGATGGTGTTCTACATAAGTCAAGGGTAAATGGGTTGCGTCTTAAATTGTATCATGCTAGATTGATGATGGTGGAGCAAGATGAGTTGTCTGTGGAGCAAGCAATGTTGGTGAAGGATGAGGAGACCTGTGATGCGGCGAGTCTCATATCTCTCTTTGCTACTGCTGATCATGAATGATCTAGCATGCTAGGGGATGGGCAAATTATGTCAGGAGTTTTTTTGAGCAAGGGATTGCGCATATGTACATATACATGCATGGTGCATCAAATAAAGAATTGCCCATTTTTCAGAGCCAGGTGGTTACGTGGGGCCCACATGTGTACAGGTAGGACAGGGTGTACATAGTGCATCAATTTTCACTATTACCAGTACCATTGTGTTTTTCTACAATATGAGGAGTTTATAGCGTGTAAAAATTCTCGACGAAGCTATTCGCGGGCCGACGACATGAGGTCAGCAGGTGCGTCAGATGGCATCTAATGGCATCAGGAGTGCGAACGAGGTCAATATTTGCACGCAGATGAGGACGGACACAACGTGGGTGTTTTCTTGTGAGAGTTACGCAGAAAGTTCATCATTAGGACCACTTTTTGGGGCCAATTCACGTGGTGGCGAGATGCATTATTGGAAAAAAGCTGAGTGCCAGGTGTGCGGATGATGCAAAAAGGTGACAACTATGCACTGCGAGGTCAGTTTTTGGCATGTTCGGGGTCCGTTTGAGGTCATCTAAAAGGCCAAGGGTGCCCAAGTAATAAAGCTAAGTGTGGGAACTGAAAAAAGAGAGAGAAGACCAGAAAAAACGTGGAGAAGAGAGGAGGAACAGCTGCAGGTGTGTTTTTGGGATTTTTGGAGCCTGTTTTGGCCATAAACTGCTCATCCGAGGTCGGATTTGAGCACTTTGACATTGTAGACTAGGGTTTTGGGCCGTTCCGGACGCGATGGCGCTGTCCATTTTGCCAAATTACTCACTCTTTTTCTGCTATTTTTTTTGTGTAATCTTCTCCGGTGAGTGAAGCTTCTTCTCCAATTTGTGATTGTATCTGGTATCTTTTACCCATATTGTGTGAGCTGTTTGCCCCATTGGTGTTGGCCCAAGCTCATTTGTATCTAAACATCATAAGTTCTCCTCTTTTGAGCTGAGTTTGTGTGTGTGTGTGTGTGTGTGTCTCTGTGTGGAGTGGGCAAGTGGATAGTCTCTCTCCTCTCACTCCAGAGGTGTGTTCCCTGTCTCGGCCAGGTGTGTTGTGTAAGCCGAGTGGTGCCCCATAGTGTGTGTGTGTGTATCTTCCCAAGAGTGTGTGTCGGGTCGTTATAGAGGCACTGTGTTTGTTTTTATCCTGCTCACACCGTCATAGGTGAGAAAAGAGATACTCTTTCCTCAGCCTTTGAATTTCTTAAGCTTTTGGGACCTTCTCCATGCAGGGTAAGTTTTGCAATGTCCTCTCCTCTTGTATTCTCTAGGAGAATAACTATTTCTTTTGTCGGGAGAGGAGGAATGTGAAGAAAAAGGAGAAGAGGGTGACCTTTTTCTTGCCTTTTTCTTCCTTTGTTTCTTCTCTTCCCTTTCGGAATGACAAGGAGAAGGACTATGGGTTGACTGTTTCTTCTTGGGAGGAGTTGGCGATAGTTTAGACCGCTGTCTTCATGGACCTACATCTTTAGAGGAACTTAGGGATTCACTTCTTTCTCGTTCTTTGGATTCCTCCTCTCTTATAGGAGAGAGTCTTCTTTTGGGGAGTCTCATAAAGAGGCCTCCTAAACTCTCTCTCCTCTTGGAGAGGAAGGGAAATCCCATAAGCACAAGGTTATTGGGTAACTTCGGCTTGCAAAGTAGGGTTGCCCATATCTTGATGCAACCTAGTAACAAGATAATTGATAAACATGGGGGCATCAGCATTAACACCTTCATGTGCAAAATCAGAGTTATCAATGTTCATTCTACTCTCTTGGTTATTGTGTCAGCCATGCTAATTATACTTACGTGTTTACTTAGTGTATTCTTTGGCAACTCAAAACCTTAGTTGCTACTCCTCTTAGCCTTTGAAAATAAACACTTAAGTATCTACATCCACGACTCGAATTGGCTAATTATAGAGAGTAGTGGGGTGGGTCTAACATAGCAGAATTGCCGAGGGATAGCTCCTTTCCGACTTCTTATGGCTCAATAATGGTAAAGCCATAGGAAAAAATAAAAAGACCCCATTATTAAGACCAAAGCTCTCGAGGTGTGCACCATACCCCACATAGTGGGCTCAACAAAATCGATAATAGATCCCAGTCCACTTACCCTAATATAATTAACAAAATCAACCATCAATAGTCTACTTAAGGACCTCTCTTCTTAAGCAGAAAAGAGAAACCAAATGCTTTGAGACCAATGTAATGGGAATGGCCTATGAACTTTGAGAATGGTGGAATCAAGAGAATTAAGGTGAACATTTTTGTGCGATCACTTTGAGAACATAGAGGGTGAACTTAATTGATGGTAGCAACATAAACATAGTACTTAATTAACTTGGCATGAACAATACTTTTGCAAGAGAGAGAGTTTTAGAGAACATGACAATAGTTGAGGACCGGATTCGGTCCCCCCTCCAAAAGGTGTTTGTATTATAGATTCTCCCATCAAGAGAGACTTTGTTACAATACAATCTTTGTGTTCCTTGTGACCTTGATGATGCTATGAAGATGGAAAGCTTCATGCATCACAAGCTTAAACTTTGCAAAAATCATTGACTATCCTAAGCCTCAGTCCCAAGGCCTCAAACACCTTCAAAGGTGGAGAGAGCTAGCGGGGATTGAGGGTAGGGAAGAGGAAGAAGAAACATTCCATAGGAAAAAGAAATAGTTCCTCACTTATCATCACTTTTCTTGCTTAACCTAAGCTTAAACATTGAAGCATGGCTCTTGGTTGGATTTGCATTCCATAGCCAAGAGTGTTGGTGTAGGCTCTCCACTTCTCAACAAGCTTGGAGAAGGAGATGGAGCTCTTGCATTTTGCACTCTACACAATGAGAGAATGTCTGTGTGTGTGGGAGAGTATACCCCCCCCTTCATGCTTGGTCCACACCTCTCTCTCTCTCTCTCTCTCTCTCTCTCTTTCTATTATTTCATTTGGACATGTGTCCTCTGTGTCCTCTTTGAGAGAAAGAACTTAATTATTTATTTTGTGTATCTAAATTCTCATTGGACTCTTTTAAAACCTAACCTATAGCATTCAAGCACATCGTGAGGGCCACATGTGGAGGATCATTTGAACATGTGTCTTTTATGCTTATTAAGTCATTTGGTTGAATTGCATACTTCAAAGACTTAGTCAATTAAGCAATCATGTGTCTTTTATGCTTCTTAAGTCATTTGTTTTGAATTGAATACTTCAAGCCTTAGTCAATCAAGCATGGACCTTCATGCCTCTTCAGAATTTATCTTTGAATTTAACATTTCAAAAAACTTAGTCATTTAAGCATAAAAATTACCTCAAGCTTTGGGCAAGGTTCCCACAACCACTTTAAGCATCTTAGCACCTCATGCTTGGGTACGATTCCCACCTCGAGGTTAATCCTAGCTTGCGTAAGGTGAAAGGACTTTTTAACACTAACTTTTGGAGGTCTTTAATGAAGCTAACCCTAAGGTCTTTTAAGTTCCATTAGATGCACGTTGCTCTTTTATAGACTACCTTCATTTGGACCCCTTTTGAGATGTAACCATCTCTCCTCTTGGTCCCTTGATGAGGTAAATCTAGAAGCACTTATTGCACATTGCTCTTTGGTGGATTGTCTCCTTTTGGACCCCTATTGAGATGCAACCATTTCTCCTTTCGGTCCCCTGTTGAGATAGGTCTAGAAGCACATATATATATACTAACTCTTGTTCCCCTTTTATCTTCGCATATTAAGTGATCAATTTAAAATGAGAAAATCATTTGGTAAAGTTAGATATTATATTTTATGACAAAGGATGTACAACGAAGCAATACATTATAAAAAAAAGCATCTGTGTGGTATATTGGGTGGTATTCTATGAATTTGGTGAGCCTTTTCTGATGTGTGATGGTGTTCCCATAGTTGTCTGTGTTGCCGAGCAGTTTTCTTTGTGATGCAGAGGGATCTGAATAACATGATTCTTGTGATATTCGAAGAATGTCAAATTCTCGAGCGCAGCTGGCCTTGCACAGTTCAACTCAACGGGGTGCATGACAACATGCTATGATTTGGACAAAATATACTGCCTCAGATTAGGAGGGGAGGAGTCTATGTAGTGAACAGCCTCACTTTTTGATATAATTGGAATCTGCAAGCGATTTAATGCAGCTTTTGTTGCTGAAATTGGTTTGGTTAGCAGGGATGCAACTATTAGTTGCAATTTAATCTTGTCTAGTCCCTCTAAGACCAATTTGATTGTTGATTATGCAGACATGTTAAGTGTACCAATTGTCTCATCCTTCATTGTGTATTTGAGCAGATAATACGATATTGATGAGTTTGTGATGTGTTGGATATTCATATGAGCTCCTCAAAGGAGAAGTATGGTCGGGTGGTATGGCACAACATTTTGATGCTCAAAACTTGGTCGATAGTACATCCACTTCAAGCAGTGAGGGTCCAAGACTGGGAGAGGCTTTTGCTGGATATCATATGGAAACCCATTCTTACACTTACCAGTGTTGTTATGTATGCAACACACATCACAACAGACATTCATTTGTTTTTGGAGGACAAGTTCACGTAGTGTCCCTACATGTATATCATTGACAGCTGTTATCGGGATATGGGCAGTAATCTTTGATGTAGTTTGATCAATGTATTGATCATCAATCCATAAGATAACATGGGCATGTGTAGATCCCCTATTTTGAATCTCATATCGTATAAGATGGTGGTGAACACGCCCTAGTATTTGGTTGCCATGATAGATATATCGTTGCATGAATTGTAGCGCACATTCGATCGAGCAGTCCTTCCAAGAAAATTGAGGGTTCATAGTTCGGGCTATATTTTCGAGTGTGTGTATCTCCGTCCACTTGGTGGAGGTCACTTCATCTATCGTGAATGTAATGAAAACGTTTGGCAAACCCCATGTATCCACCATGCTGATCAAATCCTTTAGAAATTGTCTATGCCATGATGGAGTGCTAGCAATTGTTGCAGGAAGGCTGAAGCAAAGTATGTTTTGGATAGCCTCCTCGTCATTTGCATTGTTGTGTGTCCTTTTATATTTGTCAATATCTCGTTGTAAAACAGATGTTGTTGTACAGTTTGCAATCAATATTGCTTGCTTCAACTGAAACATCAAGAGGAGGTATGGCTTGTGTAATATAAACAACGAGAATAACGTATGAGTTTGCATCCTGATATAGTCATTGTATCAAATATGGCCATTGTAGTGGCCATGCCCAAATGGAAACAAGAAGAGAAAGACTGCCGATTCTATTGTGATATCTTTGTAGACTGAGTTGTGAGCGGGTAGGCCATTGTCATGAATGAAGCTGCACGGTTGACAAGAAAGTTATCATTGCGAAGCTGAATGGAGCTAAATGTTTGTGTATCAGATGTGCTATATGCGCGTCGTTGTGATGGTTCAACCATTGTTTGCAAGATCGAGAAGCTGTTATTGTTCTCCACCTGAGTCATGAGATCAAAGGGCTACAGTTCAGAGCATGGCGTCGGATCAAATTTCCCAGAACATCTTCAGATAGTAAGCATAGTCCCAGCCTCTTGTGCCTTTTCTCGACCATTCTCTTGTATCTTTGTAGTGTTATCGTTCTCCACTTGAGTCATGAGATCAAAGGGTTGCCAGAATGGCGTCGGATCAAATCGCTGTTAACCCTCATGGACATTCCTATCACCTACAAAACGGGTGCTGTATTATTTATTTGGTAGAGTCAGGTACTGGGCTTGTCGGTCCAATAGGAAAAGGGTAAGAGTGATTGCCGATGAGAGGCGCACTCTAACTGGAACATTAAAGGGATTAGTTGGCTAAGCATGGGCGCCCAAGTGTAAATGGGGTGAGCTCATATAAAAGTCAACTAAACCTAAAATTCACTCATTCTCTCATTTGTGCAATTGAAGAGTGCTTTTGCTCCATCTCCATCTTCTTCTTCTTCATCTCCTTGTGTGTGTGTGTATGCGTGAGAGAGAGAGAGAGAGAGAGAGAGAGAGAGAGAGAGAGAGAGAGAGAGAGAGAGAGAGCGATCGAGCATTGCAGCGACGGCACGGTGGCGGCGAAGCGGTTGAGTGCGGTGCAGCGGCGGCTCCTTCTTCTTCGCGGCGAGGAATCCTCCACGACAACAAGCGTAGAGTGGTGTTAGAAGCTGGACACACCCCACGGAAAATGACTGCTCGACGGATTATTATTTTTTGTAATTATTCATTTATGGAGAAAACCCGACATTTCATCTTTGTAAATATTGGGGCTTACAGAAGTTTCCAGATTGTATCCCAGTTTTGACACTTAGATTGAGTAGATGGTTAAATTGGAACATTAGGGTTTGAGAATTGTAAGGTATTTATACCACTTTTTGACCTTAATGAAAGACCTGTCATTTAAAAAAAAGTTTGAAGTCTGTGAGTGAGCGTACTGTGTACGAGAGAGAGTGAGAGTTTCATCTTGACTCTACGCGTGCATCGATGGTCGGAATCGAGTGCGGAGATGTGCAGTGTGTTGCCCTCGACGAGAGCTACGTGCCGATACCTACATTGCGAGCGTACGGTCCGGTTTTGCGAGCTCGACCTACAAGCTTCATCTGGTGATTCGGTGAGCATACATTATCCGTTTTCGCATTTCAGTATATCCACGCGTTTGCATTGAGTAGAGCTACACATTAGGCACCTTAGTTTTTCGGAAACGATGACCTGCAGATTTCGACCAGACATCCTACGTGATTTTGCATCGGGTGTTTAGGGTTGGGATTTTGGTTCATAGACCTTAGGGAGAGTGACCTATTGGCGTTAGTAGGGTCTCCTTCAAGTTCTGTGGCATTTCGAGAACGTTTGATGGGTATTCGGCTCTTGAAAGCGTTGTAGGAAACCTCTTCTTATGCACTCCTGAAGGTTGTAGCTTAGACATTGGGTAGAGACCTCTGTAGGAATTAGTTAGGAGTCGGTCGAGTGTAGGTTGACACCCTATGCTTGCTTCCACGCGCCTGCGGGTCTAGCTTCGTCCTTAGTTGACAAATCTTGTTAGGTGAGTTCTCGCTGTGCTGACGTCCGTCGTGGCGTATCCATCCAACATTGGCGCCGCTGCCGGGGACAAAAACCCTAGGTAGGTGACTGAGACTAGTCCTTGAGGATAGGGATTCTTTGGCTTGCCAAGAGTCTTGTTTTACATTTAGATAGGATTAGAGGGTGGAGGACTCTCTAGGTCTTAGAGGGAGTCTAGGGAGCTTGTGTCTGGCCTAGATCCTTTGACTTAGGTAGACTCAGTTAGTTTTAGGTATTGTTTGAGTTTTGGAGTTGATGAGTAGGAGTTGGAGCGGGAGAAGTAGTGAAAGGAGAGCTTGAGAGTCCGGAGAGGCCAGGAAGCAACCAAAACACCATTATCACCATTTCACATGATGAGTAGGAGTAGGGTAAGTAGAACATCATGATTTATGATCTAGAGCTGTTATGGAATTGATATCTTATTATTTATTGCAGCTGTGACAGGTGGAAAAGGCTTGACCGAGCTAAGCTATTGCAAAAGTATATCATATTTTATGTACATTTTATTATTCAAGTGCTCTTTATGAGCTTTGGCCATTTATGACTGGCCGGCCAGTTTGTACTCATTTTTGGGCATTCAAGAAATCTATAAATAAATACGTGCAAGAGGGAAATGCTCACTCTTGCACGGGGGAGATTGCACCCAGTGTCTGTGTACTTCTTCTCCCCTCTCCCCTCTTCTCTCTCGCCGTGCCGGCGTAGCACTCCGTTCTAGGAGGTGCACCTGCACGTGCTCTCTCGTTCTATCGCGCTCTCTTTCTCTTTCTGCTCGTGTACAACGTGGATTAGGCGTCGTGTGATTCAAGGTATGAAGATTTAGTCGTTTATGTCTCGCTATGTGCTATTTTCGAGTATTTTGCAGGGCTTTCCACACTCTCGTTTGTAGTAGTGGTATCAGAGCTGTGGCTATGCTCTTGGGCTTGCAACGGTGATGGCTATGGAGATTGTTATAAACAAAGATAAGTCATGCTTCTTAAACTTATTTTTTCTCGCTTAAAATTGTATGTATGTGATTAATACAAATCTCCTAAGACAAGCCTAAACATTGTTAACATAGTGTTTAACACTCTTAATAATAATACTAATAATATCGACGTAGCTAGTGTACGTAGTTGATTAAGAGAAACCCTTAGTTTTATCGGGGATGTGTACAGGAGACGAAGAAGAAGAAGAAGAAAAAAAAAATAAAAAAATCGATGTTTAAGATCATAGGTGAATCAAAGACATACAAGAGGAGCTCGAGCATAAATTTAAATCGAAATAGGTGTACACATACATATATACATATATATCTTTCTCGTCTCTTCCCTCAACGTAGGGGGCAAACATAGGAAACCTTGCAATGGATATGATCAAGAGAATTCATAGCTCCGTCTCAAGGGACCCCCCCACACCAAGGTTCAGGAATATATCACGAGAAACATCACTAGGGAAAATATTAATAATAATAATGCACTCCTTATTTTCAAAAATAAAGGATGCAAGATGGGAGCGAGGCTCGAGCCCCGTCTGCACAGCATTATGAGGACGATATGCAGTAGCCGCGGGTTCCAAGCATAGGCGCAGGGTTGTCAGCAGGCAGACCAAAACAGCAACACTATTGGTAGCTACGGCCACATGCAACCCCCAGATGGTGGCAACCAATAACAACGCATCGTGTTCACAACCACCAGCGAATCTGATTTTCTCTCTCTCCCCACTGTTGTGGGCCGTCAGTTTTCCCTCTCCCTGCTTGATCCGCAACCAACCCCCTCCCCCTTTTCCCGCCAACCACACCCTCTTCCTCTCCCTCTCAATATCTGCAGTTGCGATAACATGCAGCCACACGAATTAACTCTCTCCCCACTGGAGTCAGCCGCTATCCCTATCTCTCCCTGCCTGACCTGCAACCACACATTTCGCCAGTCGCAACCGCACTCTCTCCCTCTCCACACTTTGTCCATCACAACTCACACACACCACACAAAGCAGTGGTTCTCTGTGGTGACCTCCCGTCGTCTGCTTAGCCACCATGCAGAGTTGCAAAAGGGTGACTCTCTCTCTTGGTCGTGTCCTCAGCCGGTAAACATTACATTCTCTCTCTGTCTCGGTTGTTGGACACACCCGCACCCCTACACGTTACCCTCTCCCTCCTCAATTGCTGGATGCCAACACTGGGCTGTGCAAACTGAGGTCTTCACCCTGCTTTGCTCATGGCACCCACACCCACACACCCACAAAGGGCAAAGCAAGCAGCATGCAGACGAACACATAAGCACCCAAGACTACGGGCCTAACAAGCAGGGCTACTTCCTTATGTAATCTGGCACGAATGCATACAAACTAGCAATGCTTATACTGCATGCCCAGAGAACTCTGCAATGGGCTGATGGTAGAGTACTACCTCTGCAAGCTTACAATATTCAACATGGAGATGCTGCCAGCAAGGGGGTCTCACAGTTTCAGTGCTGTAGGATGAGCAGGCAAATCACATGTACAGAGAAGTTGCTGGCCAGGAGTCATAGTCCTTGACACTCACTCTATCTCTCACTCGTTCCGCCCTCCCTCTATCTCTTGCATGATGCCGAGTCTCGTCAACAACTGAAGCAGCAATATGATTCAAATTTTTAGAAACATCTCCCAGCCCCTTCTCGGCCGCTGGCGGCCATCCAATACTCAAGAAACTGTCAACCTCCTGTCACACAAGGAGATAACCTATCCAACCCATTCAATGCTGATTATCATGTATATGACAAATGGTTCTATATGCTTTTGATCAAGATCGGCGCGCTGGATGAACGGCATTGGCGCAACGAGACAAGGCTGCATGTTCACAACCCCAGAGGCAAGGTGAACTGGGAAGAGACTGACACTCACATTGACATATTTGATGACAACATTGATGACTGGCAAAACGTGAGCCATTGCGTACATCATTTGTGGGAGCTCAACAATTTTGCTGCTGCAAATTCCAGCTCCGCCGGATGGACCAAGCGACAAGCCATGAAAAGGCACTTCACTGTCAAGGATAAGACCGTCAGAGTCGTCGTTCGCACCAACTGGATCAACACTTACCAATACGAAGTCTCCATATCGCTACTTCACAGTGTTGCCCCTCTTGTGGAGTATAAGGGCAATTGTGCTGATCTACAATGTGCCATCTACCTTTTCACTGCCTGGGCGTGGTTCTCTAAGGAACCAGGCTGTGGTGTGATTGATGCAACAAGAGGCGGGGTCTCCAGAGAAAGTAAGTTCATTTATACAGCTCAGCTTGCTCACTTGCATAAAGCCCTAAGTACTCGTGAGTATGAATTGAGAGTTTGTCAGCATGAAGATCATGGCTTCTACGTAGCATAAACATCAATCATCACATTGAGCTGCATATGAGAATTTGCGCGCGTGTGTGTGTGTGTGTGAGAGCTCCTCGATCACGACCTGCACATGCTGCGTTCTCTGTAGCATTCGTTCCTTCATAACCTGCAACTTACCCCCCCTCAGCCAGTGGTGCTCTCTCTTCATTTGATACGGCAGCCTCCCCCTCATGCAATTGGCGACCATTGACAATGCTCTTGAGCGACTATTGCAAGGTTGTTTTTCCACATTTTTTTTAAACTTTAGTCTTGCCATTTTATTTTGTATGCAGACATTGGATTCGATTCACATGGATTATCTCAGTTTGGCATTTTGGCCTTTTGAAGCTGCGTAATATATATAGCATTTCATTTCATTTTCGCTCTATCTCTCTTCCCCCTCCGAGAATGACTACCTACCACAGTAGACATCGACGAAGCTATGTAGTGACCGGTGCAATACTTTCTCAGACGATGCCCACTGTACAACATCCTTAGGCATTGACACTGATGTTGATGACAATTTTTTCAATCTTTTGTTGTACTACATTTTATTTTGTACCTAGACATTGTATTGGATCCATAAGGATTATATCAATTTGGTCTCATAAGCTTTTTGCAGACAGTTAATACATCAAGGAAGTCATGATGTCCTTTGTAAGCATATGTGCTTGTATTTTTATCATCAACTCCGGTGTTCTGTTGTTGCATATTCTAGATGTGGTAGCATAAACAAATTTAAAATAATACTAATCATAATAATAAAAATCATCACCTTATGTAGGTTCCATGACTATCATTGGCCAATTCAAAAATTGATGACCACATTAAAATTAGAGACGATAATCACGATCCCAGACCTTGGTTGATGAATGCAGATACTCATCGACTGCAAGGTATCCACAGGGCTGCACAATCTGGGATGATTAGGCTCATCGACACAACACGATATGGAATTATATCAAATCATTATTATAATTTTGGCCAGGCAGTGATAATTTTTTCATTACTGGTTTTTGCATAATGTATTTGCTACTCATTTTTCTGCTTGCCGCCTATTAAGAATAACAATAAAAGTGGATACAATTAAATTTTTACACGCCTTGGGTTACATTAAGGCAAAGAATCCTTCCACATTACTGATAGGTCCTTTCCTTTTATCTCATATAAATAGTTAGAATTTTCTAACTATGTACAATTCGTAAACCTTAAAGCAAGGACATCCTTAACCAATACCTCGTGCTAATTGCCCAGCACAAACCTATTTTAATATTGTTTGATTTTGTCAATGTAGGTAGCAATATTGCAATTTTGTGTGCTTATTTTCTAGAAATATCACACTCTCACCTAGCACATGAGCTGAGTATTCTAACAAGATAAATTGAACCGTTTGCTTTCTGATTTCAAGTATGTATTGAGACACAATTGATGGGATAGAAAATGGTGTTTACAAGAACAAAATTTCAAGTAGTACGAGAGTTACACTGCTCAACACATGAGTTGAAATATTACAAGACCCTCATGCTCGCCACACACAGGAATTTTTATCGAGATGATTTGTCAATAAGCTATGTAGTTACTCTGGTGAGCTAAGGTGCTTTGGGATACTGAACAACAATTTGTAAGTACTTTGATATACTCCAAAGTGGTGTCACACAGAAAGCTAATATTTTTATGTCTAGCCTAGTCCATTGGTCACCAACACGCAGATTCCCCGATTTAGGCAGTGTGGAGATACTCATCTTGGTGCAAATCTGCCAATTTAGACAGCACATTGATAAATTGCAAATTCATGATTTTTTTAAACAATATCAAATGCAGATTCGCCGATTTAGGTAGCACGTCATATTGGTGTAGATTCGCCGATATAGGCAACACCAATCACAAAATCATGTTGCAGTGGTGGCTGGCCACCACTGTAACTGGTATGATTTTGTTACCCGGGTACATAATGAAAGTGATTTGGATTTGGACTTATATTGTGGAATTGGAATTGGATTGGAACTTGGTATCTGGTGATTATTATGGGAGTGTTTATGTGATGAGACTTGCCATTATGAGATTAATGATGAGTGTGACCAATGATATCCTGATTCACCAGGGTATGACATATACTGCTTATTCTAGTGGTATGGGACACTAGAATAGGTAGTATGTGGATGACGGCAGGCATAAGCTAATGTTGTTTCGTTTCATAAATTTTTCTTTTATGTGATGTTTTTGACACAACATACTAATCATTGTTTTTGACAAGTATTGTTTTGCAGATTTTTATCTTCGCACAACTGAGGACAGTTGCTTTCCAACGGAGAGGTATGTTATGGAATCGATATCTTATTATTTATTGCAGCTAGGACAGGTGGAAAAGGCTTGACCGAGCTAAGCTATTGCAAAAGGATATCATATTTTATATACATTTTATTATTCAAGTGCTCTTTATGAGCTTTGGCCATTTGTGACCGGTCGGCCAGTTTGTAATCATTTTTGGGCATTCAAGAAATCTATAAATAAATACGTGCAAGAGGGAAATGCTCACTCTTGCACGGGGGGAGATTGCACCCAGTGTCTGTGTACTTCTTCTCCCCTCTCCCCTCTTCTCTCTCGCTGTGCCGGCGTAGCACTCCGCTCTAGGAGGTGCACCTGCACGTGCTCTCTCGTTCTATCGCGCTCTCTTTCTCTCTCTGCTCGTGTACAACGTGGATTAGGCTTCATGTGATTCAAGGTATGCATATTTAGTCGTTTATGTCTCGTTATGTGCTATTTTCGAGTATTTTGCAGGGCTTTCCACGCTCCCGTTTGTAGCAAGAGCACTTCATGCATGTTATACTTGCTGTTAGGTTCATCACAAGGTTGTAAAAGACGCAAAAGAGTGTTTGAAAGCTGAAGTGAAGTTCAAAAGTTGCTGTGAGTGTTTCTGATAGAGTTGCAGAGCATCAGGAGCATTTTTGTCAGGAAAAAATTAAATTTTAAGCCAGGAGACATCCTACGCGTAGGATGTCCTATAGGCTAATCTGGGGGGAATTTTGAAATTTTGAGTTGACCAGTGTGTTCAAAAGGTAGGATTTACCCTATTTTCACTTGGAAAGTGGAAATTTGACCATATCTTGACAGGATAAGGCCAGATAGACAAAAATTGCCAGACATCCTACCCAAATTGTGCCAAGGCATTATTTTAAGACCAAAACCATAGGATGGCTGCATGAGCATGAATCTGCATGATATATTGAGTGACCGAGCGAGGTTTCATCTCATTTGGGAGAGAAAATTGGGTTCTAAGCAGACTTTAGCACTTTTGACTAAAAAAGGCTAGAACAGCTAAAATTGGGGACTTTTGAAATCCAAACCAAAATCTAAGCATAGCACTGAGTTGCTGACATCAAGGGGAAGCTGCGGGTCAAGTCTGGGGTCAAACAGGCAAAAAAGACATCCTACCCGTAGGATGTTTTTTAGGTGATCTGGCACTCCAAATCCAGATTTGAGCATACCAAAGTGATCAGCATCTCAAGAGGAGTCTATTCTTTGAGTTTGAAGCCATTTTGAGCAAAAAGACATGCTACGCGTAGAATGTTTAATGCATGAAATTTGAGCCAAAAACTGACTGTAGGCATAGCAGGGTGTTGTATAGCCTGAGGCAAGCCTCCTAGTCAATTTTGGTCCAAATTGGAGTTGATTTGATTGATTAGACCAACAACACGCTGTCGGAACAGAGTTCTGATCCATTGACCAGCTTATGGGTGTCCAAATCAAAAAGTAAAAACAGCTGTGGACTCAGCACATCAAGGGAAGTCCATAGTGCAAAAAATCCAGGCAAAACAGAGCAGGAGACATCCTACACGTAGGATGTCTACTGGGGCTTAGTAAAGAGAAAATTTTACTAAGGACATACAGTGATGTTCCATTTGACTTAAGGGTTCCGAACTTCTTTCAGAAGTGAATTTGGACCTTGTTTGACCTTTTGACGGAGCAAAGAATGAATTCAGACTTATCATGTAAATTGACCAACATTCGAGAGAAGTACATTTCCAGATTAGCAGACCTAATCCAGAACATCAGAAGTGTGTAAAATGCAGTAGTGGTTGAGGTTAACTCTCAAGTTACACCAATCATTACTAAAATCACCTCTACCGATTAAAAGGCTTTGATTCGATTGCCAAAATTAAACGCTTGTGTACATGTATATTCAGAGGCAAAGCAAGAAGTTGTGCGGAGACTGATCATTTGCCAGGTAAGTGGTTGAATTTGTGTTAAGTTGCATTGCTAAGTTGGATGAATTTAAGATCAGGAAGACACATTCTTAGAGATCAAAAGGTGGCAGGTGACCAAGGTAGCTTAGTGTCCACCGAAGAGAGTGTAACTTAGGCAAGGCTAGATCCATTAGCACCGATTATTGAGGAGGGTAGTGATACTGACACTTCATCCGATAAGTCCTTCTTCATGATGGGTAGTCAACAACCAGGAGGTTTCTCCAATGAAGGACCAATGCCAAGGGGAAGCACCTCCCTAAATCCTTTGAACGATTCCAAGTTCACTATGATCTTCTTAGAAGGAACAAACGCGAGGGGAGCCCTAGTTTATTCTGACTTTCGAGGACGCAAGGGTATTTGTATTGAAGAAAGAGCAGCTCAGAGACTGGAGATAATTCGAGTCTACGATGATGGAGATAGATTTCGAGACGAAAAGGGGAACCACTATCTGATAGTTAGTAACCCTGAGGACTATAATAGATATGGAGATAACGTGGCGAAGGGGAAAATGGTTTCAGAAACTCAAGAACCACCTCCAAACATTGATCGACCTGGAGAAATTTTTATGTATGATAAGAAAACAACCAGGGTTTCAACTTGTAATGACAATGTGGGGATTTACAAGCATGAGAGCGAGGGAATAGTCTCTTACTTCCGTTGCAAAGAACCCTACCCAAACGAATTAAGCAAAGACAAGGTTCTTTACTTATTCTCTTATGAAATTGCTATGGGGAAGGATATCGTTTTTGTTGATAGGTACGAGCGAGAATACCAACGTATTCTTCCAGAGGAGGTAGAAAAGGCAATAGATCCAGGAGCATCAACATATGCCCCCGAAAAAGTGCCAAGAGTCACCTACACCCCAAGCAAATCGACAAATCCATTTTCAAAAGAGTATGACGCTACCTCACATTCTACCTGACAACATATATTCGACTACCAGAATCAACCAGCAACCCAGCCATCATTGCAGGCATGGCTTCGACAGAGTGCAACATTAGAACAAGACCGGAACCGAGAGGGTTATCCAGCCGCACGAGGGCTAAGGGATTTACAAGAACCACCACTCTATTCACGGTATCAAGGCAAGAGTAAGCCAAAAACTCAAGGGTCAACAGAGCCTGGAAGACCACCCATAGAGCGAGTTCGAAGAGATGAACCATCTCCTGGTAAAAACCTTCAGAAACTACGGCTTAGGAGCACCACTGGGAGAGGAAGCAACCTACTACAGAAGACCAGAGGAGGTATATCGATTAGGACGTGGAGATCGAATGATGAGATTTGTAGACCATCGTAGAATTAGACCTTCTCAAGTGGAAAAATGGGTAAACAAGAAATACACGGTGTCGTGAAGCTCTACGACCACAAGGTGAAGATTTTAAGCATTATTACTGCTCCGACAGATTATTAATTGCCACCCCTTGAAGTATATTGCATACAGGGTTGTGCGTGGCAAATCTATGGTTGATACATATATCTACTGCAGTATACTTCAGAGAGCAATAAGTCCGGCCAACATAGCGACATTTCAGTCGATATGTGCTCAAAGATGCTTTGGTTAATATGTAAATCAAAAGAAGTGCTATGTGATGTTTCAGTTCTCAAGTATTCCAATGTGATGTACTTCAAAGAATCTTAAAATGTATTTGAGGAGCTTGTTGCCCACCTAGATCAGTTTGGCGACATGGCTTAGTAAAGCTTGGAGCTATTGGATGCAAGGGACGACTTATCTCTAATGCATTCACCTATACGTGTGCCTTGAAGGTGGAGATCGACAGTATTTTAATCGACGTTCAAGAATAGTGTGACCAACTACTTAAAGTAATAAGAAGCAAGACGGTGTGGTCGTCATCGAGGAGCGAGGAGAGAAACCCAAGCTTCATGTCGAGGCCAGGGCTGTGGAGCTTCAACTTTGAGGAGCTCGCAACTAGTGCTAAGAGTCAGCGTGTCGGCGGCCACTGCAGGAGGGCCAATGTGAATGGCCGCATGTTGCTATATATAGAGAAAAGCAAAGCTAATTATATAAGGTGAGTTGGCCGTATTAAAAAAAAAGCGCACGACGTACAAGGGGCCGCCGGGGGACAAAGTTTAAGCAGGCAGGAGCTTTTGGCGAGTGCGTGCAAATTGACGAGTATTCCATCGTCGGGGTCGCTTTTCACGGGCAAGGGCGACCAGTCGAAGAGGAGGGCGGATTTTGGCGACAACAGTTGCCATTGAAGAGCCAAGGGAGGAGCTTTTGGGCGAGCGCTGTGCAGCAGTCGAGCAGGGGTCGGCAAGTGAGGGTAGAGGCGAGCCTGAGGGGACCCGACAGCGAGGCAGAGCGCCGTCTGGAGAGAGAGAGAAGAAATCAAGGTGTACTCTACTGAGGAAGAGCCATCGTCAAGTGGGGAGAGTACAAGAGCAGCACGAGGAGGTTCTACATGGCGGTGGTGCAGGGCCGTCAAGCAGTAGGACCTCCGTCAAATAAGACAAGAGGAGTCGTCGTCAAGCAGAAGAGAGTAGAAAAGCGGCCAACCAAGAAGACAAGTGAGATTGAAGCGAAGGCATGTGCAGAGGAGCGAGGAGCATTTTTTTTTTTTGAAGAAGTTTTTTTTGTTAGCAAAAAGGAAAGTCACTTAGGATATTAAAGGGGTGATTGGTGGTCGACGATGCATGCTATAGCATCTCTGATCTAGAGAGAGGAGTGCATGCTTTGGACAGAGAGCGCATTCAAGCTAGCAAGCAATTATAGTGAAAGAAGGAAGCAGAGATAGCCGGTAGCAGAGCAAGGAGGATTGTCGAGCTAAAGAGTGTCGAAAGCAGCAGTACCATGAGAAGGAGATGATGCTTATTGAGTTGACTACATGCAGTGTGGTCTTCTATGAGATACTACAAGATTCAGCAATGTTAATATTTCTACTAGATATCTGTCAAATTGAAAAGAGAAGAAGGGAATACCTTGGCGAAGTTATGACGTTGGAGACGCAGTTTTTAAAGTAGTATTCATAGGTTTTCTTGAGTTAAAAGAAGACCGAAGCAAGTGACGGCAAAGTGAGTGCACGTGAAGGTGGTCGGGAAGAGCAAGGGAAGGGCATTGAGGCCATACAGATTTGGCATTTGCACTTTCGCTCACAGTCTCGCTCACAGTCTTGGCGGGGTTCAAGAGCACTTGTTGCCTATTGCGATCAAGTTATTTTTTGTATTCAGATTTTAGTTCATCTAAGTAATTCAATCAAGGTGTTCTTTTGTGCTATATTCTCTTGAGATGTGCATCTTTCTCTCACCGTTTCCCACAACGAGCAGCCCGGTGCTGACCCGACTCAACTCATGAACATAAAAATCCCCCGACGTCTTTGGTGAACTCGACGTGAAGCGAGCGAGGGTGGGAAATTTTGGCAGAGAAGATGACGACGACATCTCAAGTAGAGATCATGCAGCATATGATGCAACTATTTGATGTTGTCTTATAGCAGCAGCAGCAGCAGCAACATCGGGTTACTTATGAACAATTTGCTTTGGGCCAGGCAGATTTATCGCGAGGATTGTCTCTTTTAGATGAAGCCGAGATAAAGCAAGAAAAAGTGGAAGGAGCATTGGATAAGTTTTATGCTAAAAGAGGTACATTCGATGGTTATGATAGTGATGGATATCTTTCATGCTAGAGGTCAGAGATGGAGCTTATGGATATTCCAACTAAGCGTATGATCAAGGAGTTTGGCCAGTTAGTAGCTCCAGAATTATGTGATCATATACAGAAGCTTATCAATAAGTATGCAGGTAATTGGGAAAAATTTGAAGAAGGAGTTGTACAGGTGGGTGACCAACACATAGCCTTGGAAATAGAGCAGATGGATCAACAAAAGCAGGTTACTTTCAGTAAAGGTAATGGAGATCAATTGCAGACAATCAGCTATGAAGAATTTTGGGAGCAGATTGATGCAAGAAGTAAAGCTAAAGCAGATGCAGATTTGCAAGTACCAGATTTTTTCCCAGAGGATCATGCTTCAATTAATCTAGCACAGGTAAATAACGAATTTCAGACCAAATCCATTGATGAAAAACTTTCAGAGCTTGCTCACATGGTAGCTGCTTCTATCATTGATTCTTGTGAAGAAGGTGAAAATTTTATTGTGAGTGTTCCACATACCATTAATCTTTGCAGCATGGATTGTTCTCAAGAAGTTCAAGATCTTCATTTACAAGGTGTTGATGGTCCTCTCAGCACAATGAAAGTATGTGAAGTCAAGCAGGACAACAGATTTCCTGAAGACGATTGCATTGATAAAAATATTTATACTTTAACAAATGAAGTGCAAGAAATTATGGAGTCAATAGAGGATGTGCATGATGGTACATATGAGTCTACAATTGCTGCTAATGATATTTTTACAGGTGTTGATATCACAGAGCAGGATGAAGATGTGAATAGTGATGCTTCTTTGTCAGGGTTGTGATGTCTTTTTATCTGATTGTGATATGTATGAGAAACATATTATGGATGATTTCTCTACCGCTAGTACCTATTTAGAGGAGGTGCATGAAGAGTCTTCACAGAGTATCGATGGATCTTTGGCTACCATATAAGTACGTGAAGCAGAACAGGATGAAGAGATCTATGAAGACTGCTTAGATGATGTTCTTTGTGTGCTTGACATTTCTGACATGACTGAAGTACAGGATACCCATGAAGTTTCTCCTTGTGTTATTTTGCATGAGCTTCAAGAGGAAGCAACCAACAATTCTTTGACAGATGATGAGAGTATTTACTGCTCTATTGATCCAAAAGAGGATGACAATTCACAAGTTACAGTTCTTTTTCATGGTGAGGATGAAGTTTCAAGTAATGATGTCTCTGACACTGATGCAAGATACTTAGAGGTTCGTGACAGCTATGAAGTCAGAGGGGGTGATGATGCTAAATCGCTATGGATAAAGCAAGGGATGCACATGCTTCTTCAAAATTTCTGGCAAGGTATTGGCTATGGTTGGGTCCATATACTCTTTCTATTAATACTTATGTCAGTGCTATTATGGTTACGGTAAAAGGTATGGAGTGTTCCTATATGCTTGCTGAGCAAAAGCTGTCAAATGTTTATGAGAGCTCGGTGTTGCATAATGATTCAAGGGAAATTTTACTTTACTGTGAGTCTCATATATGCTGTGTGCTTGTAACGGTATTTGTCTCGAGGGATTTTAATGAGGTCCTTAAGAAGCAGGTAGAATATGGTTGGGTTCTTCTAGGTACACAATGCCATCGAATATTGTTGATTGATCCAAGAAGAACAAGCTTACACCAAGGTTGTTTGATGTTGATTGAGACCGATAATGTATGCTCATGCGGATTTTATGTAGCTCTAGTGCTTGGGCAATATCTTCTTAAGACATTTGATCCAGGACGACAGGTTTATGAGAACGGCTTATGGTAGTTGATATATAGACCATATGACCCAGGTGGTGTTCATCATACTTACAGGTTATGGCAAAAAATTTACAGACTTTGCAGTGGATCATGCTTATGCGTTATTGGATGGAACTACTTGATTGATGAAAAGTTTCAAAGTTTTCCCTTCGATCCTGGAGGCTATGACTGCCTCAAGTCAAAATTTTTATGGTTATTCAAAGCATGCTTACAGTGGACCACTGTTTGCATGCCAGCTGGTTTTATACTTGCACTTTTTGAGGATGGTTGGCACATGTCGGAGGATGTGCAGGTTCAGAGGGGGTGGATCGTGACGCTCTATGACCACAAGGCGAAACTTTGAAAGAACACAAGATTTTAGGCATTATTAGTGCTCAAAAAGATTATTGATTGCCACCCCTTGGAGATATTGTATACAGGGTTGTGCTTGGCAAATCTATGGTTGATACATATATCTACTGCAATATACTTCAGAGAGCAATAAGTGCGGCCAACATAGTGATATTTCAGTCGATATGTGCTCAAAGATGCTTTGGTTAATATGTAAACCAAAAGAAGTGCTATGTGATGTTTCAATTCTCAAGTATTCCAATGTGATGAACTTCAAAGAATCTTAAAACGTATTTGACGAGCTTGTTGCCCACCGAGATCAGTTTGGTGACATGGCTTAGTAAAGCTTGGAGCTATTGGATGCAAGGGACGACTTATCTCCAATGCATTCACCTATACGTGTGCCTTGAAGGTGGAGATCGACAGTATTTTAATCGACGTTCAAGACCAGTGTGACCAACTTCTTAAAGTAATAAGAAGCAAGACGGTGTGGTCGTCATCGAGGAGCGAGAAGAGAAACCCAAGCTTCATGTCGAGGACAGGGCTGTGGAGCTTCAACTTTGAGGAGCTCGCAAACTGGTGCTAAGAGTCAGCGTGTCGGCCACTGCAGGAGGGCCAATGTGAATGGCCGCATGTTGTTATTAATAGAGAAAAGCAAAGCTAATTATATAAGGTGAGTTGGCCGTTTATTAAAAAAAAAGGTGCACGACGTATAGGGGGCCGTCGGGGGACAAAGTTTAAGCAGGCAGGAGCTTTTGGCAGATGAGGGCGTGCAGGTTGACGAGTATTCCATCGTCGAGGTCGCTTTTCACGGGCAAGGGCGACCAGTCGAAGAGGAGGGCGGATTTTGGCGACAACAGTTGCCATTGAAGAGCCAAGGAGGAGCTTTTGGGCGAGCGCTGTGCAGCAGTCGAGCAGGGGTCGGCAAGTGAGGGTAGAGGCGAGCCTGAGGGGACCCGGCAGCAAGGCAGAGCGCCCTCTGGAGAGAGAGAGAAGAAATCAAGGTGTACTCTGCTGAGGAAGAGCCGTATTCAAGTGAGGAGAGTACAAGAGCAGCACGAGGAGGTTCTATAGGGCGGTGGTGCAGGGCCATCAAGCAGTAGGACCTCCGTCAAACAAGACAAGAGGAGTCGTCGTCAAGCAGAAGAGAGTAGAAAAGTGGCCAACCAAGAAGACAAGTGAGATTGAAGCGAAGGCCTGTGTAGAGCAGCGAGGAGCGTTTTTTTTTTTGAAGAAGTTTTTTAGGTTAGCAAAAAGGAAAGTCATTTAAGATATTAAACGGGTGATTGGTGGTCAACGAAGAATGCTATAGCATCTCTGATCTAGAGAGAGGAGTGCATGCTTTGGACAGAGAGCGCATTCAAGCTAGAAAGCAATTATAGTGAAAGAAGGAAGCAGAGATAGCCGGTAGCAGAGCAAGGAGGATTGTCGAGCTAAAGATTGTCGAAAGCAGCAGTACCATGAGAAGGAGATGATGCTTATTGAGTTGAATACATGCAATGTGGTCTTCTATGACATACTACAAGATTCAGCAGTGTTAAAATTTCTACGAGATATCTGTCAAATTGAAAAGAGAAGAAGGGAATACCTTGGCGAAGTTATGACGTTGGAGACACAGTTTTTAAAGTAGTATTTAGAGGTTTTCTTGAGTTAAAAGAAGACCGAAGCAAGTGACGGCAAAGTGAGTGCACGTGAAGGTGGTCGGGAAGAGCAAGGGAAGGGCATTGAGGCCATATAGATTTGGCATTTGCACTTTTGCTCATAGTCTTGGCGGGGTTCAAGATCACTTGTTGCCTATTGCGATCAAGTTATTTTTGATGTAGCAGCCTTTGTGTGTGTCATTAGAGCTGAAGAGGTGTTGGATTTTTCCCTACCCAATTTGCAAGGTTTGGACTAACCCTAGAGGATGATGCTGCTACTTGGTTTGTTTCTGTGGAGCGTAGAGACTTTGAGTCTATGGAGGTGGTGTTTGACGAGTTTATTGAGGAGTTCTCACAAAGGGGGATAGCTCATAATACAGTCTCACAAATCCATAAATTCAAATAGAAAGACGGGGAATCTGTGCAAAAGGCAGCCCTACGACTAAAAAAATATTTTAAGTTCTACCCTGTGGAAGAACTGCCAACTCAGTCTAGGCTTATGCTTATATTTATCCAAGGACTAAGAAATGCAGATCTCTTGAAGGACTTACATATGAAAGAAGCATGACGTTAAATGAGTTAACTAAGGAGGCTCTTTACCTTGTGGACAATTGTGTGGTCTACAAAGAGGGTGAGTTCAAGGATCTTGATGATGATTCATCCTCGCAACAAAGTGAAAGCAAGTCTGCTAAGACAACACCGAAAGGAGAAGTAGCTGTAAGCCAGGAGAAGCTTGTAGATGAAGTGCTAAAAAAGATTAACCTGTACGCCAAACCTCAGGCTAAACAACCAAAGTGGTGTGCTATTGAACAAAATGGACAAACCATGGGATGGAGGAATGTTATTATAACAAGGGATACGTGAGAGAGAGACCTTATGCTCCCCAAGCTCAGGTAGCATCTCCTCAAATTCCATCGATGCCTAGGTATCAAGCATGCAACCTACCAGGACCTGTAGGTGTAGAAAGACCACAACCAGTGTTGGGGCAACAACCACCCCTACTAGGATTACGACCAATCGGCATTAGGTACACACCAACAGTAACCAAATCAGAAGAGAAGGCTTTGGTGCCTATGCATGCATATTATGAAGATCCCAATGGATATGATGCAAATCCTCTCTATTATCCACCGGAAGAACCCTCAACACCAAAACCATGGAGCATGATAGGAAATATAGGACCACCAACAACTGCACAGGCAACAGGAGAAGGAAGATATAGCTTGGATGAACAAACATTGCTGTTTATAGCCAACGGAGGCATGGGCGGACAGAGACATGCATACCAACAAAGAGGAGCTCAAGGAGCACCTCAACAGCCTAAGGGACCCTGCTACAAGGGTGGTGGAGACCATTGGCTGAGGGACTATCCTCATGAAGAAATCATTAGAGTCAACGCATATTGTACCGAGTGCGGAGTTACTCATTTGATTACGGATTGCCTTAAGCACCCAAGCAAAGGAGCAAAAACTGCCTTGAACATACTGGAAGCAGTGCCTTCCAGTGGGGGGTCAGAAAACGAGACAATAAAGAACAGAAACAAAATCACAAAAATCTCAAAAATCAAAACAAGAAACAACGAAAGACCCAGAGTGGACCAAATTGGAGCGAAAAAAGAAATACCAAGAACTAGAACGGTCATTACGAGAGGTATGGACTACTGAGGGAGAAAGTGATGGTAAGGAGGAGTCAGAAAAAGGAAACATGAATGTACCATCACACTATCGAAAATTCACCATCCAGGATAGAAAAATCATAATAACACCACCCGTCAGGGAAAGAATACACAAGGAATCTTATGATGGGCCGGAGAATGCAAAACGGATAGACCTCGATGAGCCAGGCGAAGAGCCTCAGTTGCGGTCTATATCACAATTGATCTAGAGCCTGAAGAAGAAGAACTACTAACACAACTTCTCAAGAAGTATAAAGATGTGTTTGCATGGTCCTACAAAGACCTCAAAGGAGTTGATCCATCGATATGCCAACATACAATTCCTTTGAAATCAGATGCTAAACCTAGCAAACAACGTCCTTATACATATAATGACACATTTGCTAAGCGAATCAAGGAGGAGATTGACAAGCTGATGGATGCAGAATTCATCTACGAAATCGAACATACAGATTGGCTGTCACCCATTGTGGTTGTCCCCAAAAAGAATGGAAAGCTGCGAGTGTGTGTGAACCTTAAAAAGGTAAATGCAGTCACCATAAGGGATAATTATCCCCTACCGATCACAGAACATGTACTTGAGAGGGTGGCCAGGAAACGGGCTTATTTCTTTCTAGATGGGTTTTCAGGATATAACCAACTGGCAATTGCAATAGAGGATCAACACAAAACAACGTTTGTTGCAACAGAATGGGGAATATATGCATATAGAGTTATGCCTTTTGGCTTAACTAATGCCCCAGCTACCTTTCAGAGGTTAATGACTCATGCGCTCAAAGAATACCTAAGAATATTCTTGGAAATATATATGGATGATCTTTGTGTACACTCTCTTCTACAAGAAGAACATATTGACCATTTACAAAAGGTATTTGAGAAATGCAGAACATATCGAATCTGTCTTAACCTGGAAAAGTGCATTTTTATAGTTAGGCAAGGCCGCATCTTAGGACACATTGTCTCAAGAAATGGCATTGTTACCATATACATGTGGTAGTGATGTGTGTGAACACACTAGGACCGCTGGGGAATTTTTTCCCTCTTTAGGAGGTTTTTTCCCCCGTGCATTGTATATACGCCCATCACTCTAGGGCTATCTATCTTTCCATTGCACACTAAGTAACACACTCTCTATTGTGTGCCTTGAGCTTCCTTCGTCTTCTCCAAGCTGTGTGTGTTTCTTTGCAACCCTAATTCCAACAATTGGTATCAGAGCAGGTCACGTCCTCTCGGGCTTAGTCGCCAGCTACTCCAGCACACGCCTACTCACTTTCTCCGATTTCAGTGAGCTTTGGCGAGCGTTCGTAGGTCGACAAAAAATTTGGGAAGCTCGAAGAGCTAGGTCTGCTCAGAATTTTGATTTGGGCTCATTTCGGCCTCTGTTTCCACTATAGGCAATACTGCACATGCTATTTCGTCATTTTGTGCAAAATTTCTGTCAGTGCCGTTTTCTGCATAACAGGTGCCTTATAGTCTTCTACGGTTTGCGCTAGATAGCACAGGTTGTTCCCGCTCCATTTCTCCTATTTTCGGGCAGTTTTCACATCAGGTGCAACATTTACCATGACTGACAACAACAACAAAAATGTGTTCAAGATGTTTGCTGCTGAGGATAGGTTGGATGGGGACAAATACCCTATGTGGGCTTATATGATGCAACATGTTCTTGTGTCAAAGGGTGTCTGGAACATTGTGCAGGGCATTGATGTACGTCCTGGTTCTGAGGATGTAGCCGATGTTGAGGATGTTGCAGGTCTTGCTGCAAGGATTGCAGCTGTTAGAGTTGTTTTGCCTATGGCAGAACAAGCTCGTTGGGATGTTAAGGATGCGCAGGCTCATGCATTGATTGCGTTGTCTGTGAAGCGCACCATTGTTCCTCACATCCGTTCAAACAAATTAGCAAAACAAGCTTGGGATATTTTAGCAGGTCTTTATGCAAGCCGCAATGAGGCTAAAATTGCTTTGCTGCGTAAAGAGCTGGAGTCAAAGATTCTGCATGAGGAAGATGATATGGACACTTTCCTTGCTAGTGTCAAGGATATCAATGAGCAGCTTATTTTTGAAGGTGAAGTCATTTCAGACAGTTCCCTTATGCAGACTGTTCTTGATGCCTTACCAGATTCCTACCAGACTTTTGCTAGTACTTGGAGACTGATGACCCAAGGAAATCCTGAAGTTGTCAAGTTTGATGCATTATGCACATTGATGTTGCAAGAGTCACTTTCCAGAAAAAACAGGACTAGGCAGCGTGCAGTTGAACTGGCTTTTATTGCTTCTCAAAGAAAGGGTAGTAACACTAATGCAGCCACTTCTTATGGTTCTGCTGCGAGTGGCAAAAATTCTGTTTCTAATGCTTCTGCTGGTAGTACTTCGTCTGGCAATTCTGGTGATAAGGGAAAAAAGAAGATGCGTTGCCATTATTGTAAAGCCAATGATCACTTGATCAAATCGTGTCCTAAGTTGAAGGCCAAAGAGGCTAAGAAGAAAGAGGGTGGTTCCACTGCAAATGCTGGTTCCACTACAAATGCAGCCATTGTTGAGTCTTCTGTAAAAGGAGACTGTAATGCTGATGTTGATGCAGAATGGGCTTTTAGCGTAGAGTGCACTTACAATCTTGCTGTCGATGATGCATGCTTGTTAGTTGCTGCAGATTCACATGTGTGGTATTTCGACAGTGGTGCTGCAAAGCACATTACCTCACATCGTGAATTGTTTACCTCTCTCGAATCTGTCCCTCATGGGAATTCAGTCACTTGTGCCAACAACACCTTTTATCCAGTTCAGGGAGTTGGAAAGATTGTGCTCACTGCTGCTAATGGCAGCTCCTTCACACTTGTTGATGCACTTTATGTACCTAGGATCAAGAAAAATCTCTTGTCTATATCCGCACTTGCTAGACTTGGACTTGTAGTCAAATTTGTGGATGGCAGATGTACAGTTCATGATCTCAGTTTTGGTGATGAAATTGTTGCATCTGGGCTTTTGTGCCGTGGGCTGTATAAGCTCACCTTGTATGACAAGTGTGGACAAAATTTTGCAAATGCTGTTGTAGATTCAAGGACTATTTCATTTGGAAAACTTTGGCATGCACGTTTTGGTCATCTGACTTTTTCCAGTTTGCTGCGTTTGCAGCAATCTGATATGGTTGCTTCTTTGCCGCCTCTTGAAGCACCTGTCAAACATGTTTGTGAAGGCTGTATTTTGGGTAAGATGCAGCGTTCTAAATTTCCAAAGGATGGTTCAGTTCGGGCCACATGCAGGTTGCAGCTTGTGCATAGTGATGTTTGTGGGCCCATGCAAACTCCGTCCTTGGGCAATTACCTATACTTTGTGACTTTCATTGATGATTACTCCAGGCATGCATGGGTATTTCCGCTTAAAGCGAAGTCCGAAGTTTTTATGTGCTTCAAACAATTTCTGGCTATGGCTGAAAATGTCTCCAAATGCACTATGGGCACCCTCCGTTCCGATCGAGGGGGGGAGTATATGTCTCATGAATTTAATGCATTTCTGGCTAGTCGTGGGATAAAACACCAATGTACAGTGCCCTATACACCTCAGCAAAATGGTGTTGCTGAGAGGAAAAACAGGTCATTGACGGAAATGGCACGATGTATGGTCAAAAGTCAAGCTTTGCCGCATTCTTTTTGGCTTGAGACCATCATGTGTGCCACTTATGTACTTAACAGGTGTCCTACGAAAGCTTTGCAGTCTATTACTCCATATGAAGCATGGCATGATAGAAAACCTTCTATTGAGCACATGCGTGTTTTTGACTATTTGGCATATGCTTTGGTGCCACAAGTGCAGCGTAGAAAATTGGATGATAAGGCTGTCAAATGTATTTTTGTTGGTTATAGTGCTGAAAGCAAAGGTTACAGGTTGTATCATCCGCAAACAAAATGTATTCTGGTTTCTCGGGATGTAGTGTTTGTGGAAGATTCTGTTCAGCCCTTGCTGTCATGTACTAGAGACAGTAATGTAAGCTCATAGGACATTTATGACACTTTGTTGCGTCTTTTCAGTTGTGGAAATACGAATGTAAGTTCCAATGAGGCAAATGTACAGCCTATGGGGGTTTCTGAGAATGTTTTAGATCAGCCTATTAATGATGCAAATGTACATGATGTACTTGATGAGGAAAGGGCTGAAAATGAGCAGGCTAGAGGTATGCCAAAATGGCTGGTGCACACTTTGCGTGACAGTAAATTGGATGCACCTTTGTCTAGTCGTACTTGTTCAGGGTCTCGCCATGCATCTTATGCATCAAATTGTTATGCTTTGACTGTGTCTAGCTTACATGATGTTGAGGAGCCTCTGTCTTTTGATGAAGCACAGAATTCAGAAAATTGGATGGCTGCCATGCAATCAGAATATGATGCACTTATAGAAAATGACACATGGACTTTATGTGATTTGCCTCCTGGCAAAAAGGCCATTGGTACAAAGTGGGTTTACAAGTTGAAACGCAAACCGGATGGTGAGATCGATCGCCATAAGGCTCGACTTGTTGCAAAGGGTTATGCACAGGAAAAAGGCATAGATTATGAAGAGACTTTTGCTCCCACTTGTCGTATGACTACTATACGTTTTCTATGTGCATTGGCAGCTCATTTTGGTTGGGATGTACATCAATCAGACATTGTTACTGCTTTCTTGAATGGTGACATATTTGAGGAAGTTTATGTAACGCAGCCTCGTGGTTTTGTCATAAAAGGACAAGAGGACAAAGTGTGAAAATGTAACAAGGCTTTGTATGGTTTGAAGCAATTGCCTCGTGCTTGGTATGAGAAAGATGACACTCATTTGGTCAAATAAGGCTTTCATAATAGTCCAACAGAAAGCACATTGTATGTAAAGCGTGAGGGTGATGTACTTCTCATTGTGATTCTTTATGTTGATGATTTGCTGATCATTGGACCAAATGAGACATATTGCTGAATTTAAGGTTGATTTGAATGCTACTTTCAAGATGAAAGATTTGGGGCTGTTGCATCATTACTTGGGTATATAGTTTTAGCAGTGTGATGGATGTATTGCCTTGTGTCAGAAAAGTTACATAGAGACATTGCTATGTAAGTTTGGACTTGAGGATTGCAAACCTATTGCCACTCCCACGAAAACAAGTTTGAACTTGAGTCTACATGATGCTGGAGATGCTGCTGATGTCACTCTTTACCAAACTGCTGTTGGCTGCCTCATTTATGTATGCAACATGAGGCCAGATATTCAGTTTGCAGTCTCACAGGTCAGCAGATTTATGCATAGCCCAGGGTCTAAGCATTGGCAGGCTGTCAAGAGAATTTTCCGCTACCTTAGTGGCACTTTACATCTTGGCTTGTTTTATCCCAAGGGGGGATCATTGCCACCAGACTTACATGCTTTTTCGGACTCAGATTGGGCTGGTTGTTTTGACACGCGAGTGTCCACAAGTGGTTTTTGTTTCATGCTTGGCAGTTCATGTATATCATGGTTGAGCAAGAAGCAACCTACTGTGGCCACTTGGAGTTGTGAGGCTGAGTACAGGGCAGTCTTCACAGCTACGGTTGAGTGTGTATGGCTCAGACGCCTTATGGTAGATTTGGGTGTTGGACAGGACACTGCCAACACTATCTACACTGACAGTCAGAGCGCATTGGCAGTTGCGAGGAACCCAGTTTTTCATGCTCGCACAAAGCACATTGAGGTGCATTACCACTTTGTCAGGGAGAGGCTCTCAGCAGGAGAGATCAGCTTGGCTTATGTGCCAACACAAGACAACCTTGCAGATCTTTTCACAAAGGCATTATCTCGTGAGAAGCTTGAAGCTTTTCGCAAAGCTTTGGGCTTACTCCCCTTTGTGGACTGATCCTGTATTTAGGGCATGGCACTTCCCTTTACTCATGTGCCAGCTCTCGTTCACCGCATCACTCCAAGGGGGATTTGTTACCATATACATGTGGTAGTGATGTGTGTGAACACACTAGGACCGCTGGGGCATTTTTTTCCTCTTTAGGAGGTTTTTTCCCCCGTGCATTGTATATATACCCATCTCTCTAGGGCTATCTATCTTTTCATTGCACACTAAGTAACACACTCTCTATTGTGTGCCTTGAGCTTCCTTCGTCTTCTCCAAGCTGTGTGTGTTTCTTTGCAACCCTAATTGCAACAGGCATAACCACATACCTAGACAAAATCAAAGTCATAGTAGACCTGCCCAGGCCTACTAATGCGAAACAAGTGCAATCCTTCTTGGGACACTGCGGATATTATCGAAGATTCATATATATGTATGCAGTCATCGCACAACCTCGGTATCGTTTGTTAGTCAATTTCGACTAAGGAGTGTGAAACTTCATTCCGAAAGCTGAAGGAAAACCTTGTATCCGCACCTATACTTAAAGCACCAGATTGGGACAAGATATTCCATGTTCACATTGATGCATCTGCATATGCAATTGGGAGTATTTTGGCTCAACCTGGAGACGGAACAATGGACTTTCCAGTTTGTTATGCAAGTCGACAGTTAAACAGTGCAGAAAAGAACTACACAACCACTGAGAGAGAGGGGTTAGGAATGATTTATGCTGTAAAGAAATTTCGACATTATTTGCTTGCAAACAAATTTGTGTTCTTCACAGATCATCGAGCTCTTTTGTATCTGTTTAATCAACCATGCAATACTGGGAGAACTGTACATTGGTTTATTATATTGCTAGAGTTTGATTTCACAGTGGTGGTCAAAAAGGGTAAAACTCATCTACGGGCGGATCATCTTTCAAGGCTACACAATGGGGAAGCTCCTGAAGGAGTAGATGATGACATACCAGATGCTTATCTTTTCAATATTGAAATGATACCCAAATGGTCTTAGAAAATTGTTAGCATTCTTTCCTTTGGAGGTAGCTTTGATAACACGGAAGACAGATCCAAACAACAAACAAAAAACTTTCAGTTAATTGCAGGACGACTGTATCATCTAGGATCGGACCAGATTCTACGATTGTGTATAAATCCAGAGAAATTCGAGTGTTATCTTGAAGAAGCACATGTCCAGGATTGTGCATTTCATTGTTCTACAGTGAAAACACACCAGAGACTAAAACAATTAGGGGTTTATTGGCCAACTATGTATGCCGACAGACATGCTTATGTTAACAATTGTACTATATGTAGTGCCAAACGACCAGTGGATCACACGACATTGTTTCAGGTAAACATTGCACCTGCATGGAGTCAATATATCATTGATTACTTAACTATAATGACGTTTCCTGAAAACATAACAAGAGCACAGAAAAGGGCTATAGAGCTGGAGGCTCGTGACTTTCAGTTAATTGGGAACCAACTCTATAAGCGAGGAAAGGACAATCAACATAGAATCTGTGCAAGTGAAAGTGAATACCTGCTGATTCTAGAACACGCACATGGAGGCATAGTTGGAGGCCATTTTTCAGGCGATAAGACGGCAAAAATTGTGTTAACCTCAGGAATATGGTGGCCTACATTGCATATGGATACTGAAGAGTTTGTAAAGCGTTGTGACGCTTGTCAACGCACCAAGGTGCCGATAAAGAGAGATGAGATGCCACTACGGCCAATGATGGGAGCAAGGGCATTTACAAAATGGGGCATTGATTTTGTGGGACCTATTTCACCCCCTACATATCGCACCCATACCCAATATATCATTGTGGCTACGGCCTACTATCTCACAAAATGGGCGGAAGCCAAGGCAACACAAAAAGCAGACGCACGAACCACTGCACAATTTTTGTATGAGAATGTCTTTGTACGATACGAATTACCAATAGAAATACTCAGTGATCAAGGAACACATTTTCTTAATGAAGTCATTGAATATCTGCTAGAGGAATTCATGGTCATACATAGAAAATCTACTCCATATCATCCACAAGCAAATGGATAAGCTGAGGCTACAAATAAAACACTATGCACGGTTCTCACAAAAATTGTATCAGAGACGAGGACAGACTGGGATCAGCAGCTACACTCGACACTATGGGCATACAGGGTAGCTTACAAAACATCCATAGGAACAACACTATACAACATAGTGTTTGGCCTGAATGCTATATTACCCATAGAGTTTTTTATTCCAACTCTACGAGTAGCAAAACGCTTAGAATGGACAGGGCATGAGCTCTCTTCAAGAATAGATGATCTTGAAAAGCTAGATGAACTTCGCTTGAGAGCTGTAGCTTTGATCTATGCTAAAAAGAGAAGACAAAAGAGTTTTTTGACAAGCATGTGCGCACAAAAGAGTTCAAAACAGGTGACTATGTACTTGTTTATACCTTGAAGCAACATACCAAGAAACTTAAAAAGCGAGGGATGGGACCCTTTGTGATTAGTGACCTATCAAAGTGGAGCTGTCAAGCTTGCTACATTAGCAAGTGAAGAATGCCAAATTGGATTAGTGGGTGTCGATTAAAGAAATATCATTTACCACTAACACAAGACATGCTCCAACAAATCCATCAAGAAAAACAACAGATGAAGGAGAAACAGAGGGTACGAGAAGAAGCCCAAGCAGAAGAAAAAGAACGCATTGCAAAAAGACGGCTTCTACGACAACAAAAACAATGTGGATCACCGTTGCGAATCAATGTCATTCGACTAACGAATTTTGATGAACACACAGTGGAGCCGATAATTGCAGTCAAAATGGGTAGCAATAAAGTTGAATTGACGGCATTACTTGATTCTGGAGATGGGTGCTTCTACAGCAACAAATTGCCAAATGGAGCTTCGGTGAAGCCAAAGTCGACAAAAACCATACGGCAAGGATCCCCAAGGGACCGTGGAGCTATGGAGACCAACATCGAGAAATTTCATCGCCGAAAAGCACTCAAAGAGTCTAGAAAACGGCTCGGAGGCTCTGAAATCCACACAAGGAGTTTCTTTCTATCTATTTGACTTTTTTGTTGAAATAAGGCTTAAAAGGGACTCAAGGGGGCTCAGGGCAGGCACGTAGCACCTTCAATAAAAATTTCATTAGGAGACATCCTACGCGTAGGATGTCTCAAGGCCATTTCTGGGCACAAACCCCAATATTTCTCACTGCACAAAGTTTCTAAATAGCCTTTACATGCTAGCCACCAAGTTTCATCACATTTGGACAAAATTTGACCTCATATATATGAAAAAACGCAAAGTCAGGGCATAGAGGCAATGATGGACCATAGACCTACCAAACTTGTACAAATCACATGAAACTTGCACAATACATTCATGGGCACATAGCCAACCAATCTGTGTGGTCACATGCAAAAAATGTTGAAATAGACATCCTACGCGTAGGATGTCTAAATGACATTTCTGGCCCACAGATGATGTTTTTCAATTCCAGATCTCTTCATATCACCTTCAAGAGCTCATATATCAAGTTTCAAGCCATTCTAATCACTTTTTGCCCCCAACACCTCCAAGATACACTTTTTGAGCCCAAAAACACTACACATGGTCTTACCAACATCAATACTTGTCCAAATCAAAATCCAAGAGCAAGGCCATATTCCACATGCCAAGAGCTACCCACAGAACAAAACTCAAGCAATTTTGATGAAATAGAAATCCTACATGTAGGATGTCTCCAGCTTAATTTTGACCTTCTGTGCAAGAAATGACATCATGGGAGCCATTACCATGGTGCAAGGAGCCCATATATCAAATTTCAACCCCCATTTGAATATCATTTGCCACCTATTGTGGACATCCTACCCAATTTGTGAGCTTAAAGCCTGAATCTGCACAGATATGCACTTTTTGATGCCCAAACCCAAATCCAATCACATAGCCATGTTGCACAGGCCAAGGGCCACCAGCATGCCAAGTTTCACCAAAAACTGATGAAAAAGACATCCTACGCGTAGGATGTCTAAATGATAACTTTTGGACAGAATTATACTGTGAGCACATGCAGGGTTTCCCAAGTTCCTTTTAAGTTTTATTTTCAATTTTCAAGTCATTTGGATAGTTAAAACTGAGTTTTTTAGCTGATATAGAAAAAACGCTAACTTCAGACTACTGAGTGCAACAGGATCTATGGTAGCCGCAAAATCACCGGCAAAGAAGAAGAGGATGACCATAAAAGATTACTTGGAAGAAGTAGAGCCATTTGTCATCCCAGAAGGAACTCTGAAGCCAACTAGCACGTGGATTCAGGAGGATTTGCTAGAGTCAAATGATCTGAAGATCTACCAAGGCGTGTTCAAAAATAATGAAGGAAATGTAATAGAGCTACCCATGCTACCTCGGGAGCTCAATGAGTTTTTCAGAAGAAAAATGGCAGAGTATCTGGAGAAATAGATCTCCATAACTATTTTGAAGCCGTGCCAACTAGAATTGACATAAAAAGAGTATGGGAGTTTGTGACTACAATAAAAGAAGATGGAGTGGCCAGAGTTAGGGATCTGCAGGGCAAGCCGGACACTGTGATTGTAATCGCAGAGAGAGTAGTGGCAGTAGCACTAGACCTCTCCAACAAAGGGGATAGTGTGACAAAGCGCCGAGATGAAGTCAAGGTGTACACAGAAAAGAAGAGAAACTACACCTTTGAAGACATTGCAAACCCTAAAGTGGAAATCATGAGCCAGCTTTATAACCAATATTTCCATATGTGTACAAAGCGGCCACAAAAGTACAGAATGCCGCCTGGAGCCATTGCTACAACCTTCACCTGGGTGATGTAGAAGAGCAAGCCGAAGGTGATCAACTATGCTGCTTATATCCATGACAATCTAGTGAAGATGGGCAACAAGAACCCCACCTACATTGTGCCGGGTGAGCTGATCACAAAAGTGGTTTATGGGGCATTGCATGCCAAGGGAAGGTGGCCTGACCCTCCATCACAGAATGACTGGCTAAGGCTCAAGGAAGATAAAGAGGATGAGCCACCCAAAGCACCCAGGGTAGCAACACGTTTGAAGCGCCGGTTAGAGACCGTGCAAGAGGAGCAACCGGAGTTGAAGAAAGGAAAGAAAGAGAGTGTACAAGTGCCGATCAAAGAGAAAAAATCACAGAAAGAGGCACGGCTAGAGCGGCTAATGGAAAGCTTCCGAGCGGAAAGAGCCCTCAAGGAAGATTTGAGCGAATTATGGAAGCCGTCCCTGGAAGCCATGTCGGGGTCATCCCGAAGGGTGCACAGGGACAGATTTGAAGATTACATTAAGAATTTTGAGATCCTGGATGCTATGGCAGAAAACATCCCTAACATCCCATTTATAGAAGAAGAAGTGGATGAAGTACGACGACAACTGCTAGAAGAGCAGGAAGGCCAGGAAAGAGAGAGGAAGACCAAGGCGGACCGGGACTTCAAGAAGAAGCCACCAACTCCACCGTCAAGCCCGGAGTCTAGCCCATCGCCATCACCACCTCCTCGTAGCCCTCCACAAACCCAACAAAAGAAGGAGGAACAAGAAGATTTTCAACAAGAAAAGAGCGAAGAGAAAGAGCAGCAAGAAGAAGATGAAAAGAAAGAGGAAAAGATAGATCCAGAGGAAAGGAGGTTTAACACATTTCGTGATCTACTAGCTGCGGGATATTCAAGAGAAGAGGCAACCACAATCGCATTTGACTTGGCAAGCACAAGGCCCAAAGAACAGATGCAGAGGCTGCGGTTAGTGGAACTAAAGGAGATGGCCACTGATATAGTGGACCTACAACCACCGACCAATGATTGGGATGTGGTGACGAACAAGCTAACCAGGCTCAGGGCACAATCAATGGCCACGAGAAGTGAGATGGCTAATCTCAAAGCCAATGAAGTTTTTATCAAATCGGAAGTAGACACACTACAAAGATAGAACCAAGGGCATCTAGAGAAAGAAGCAGAGCTGCAAGCTAGTCTGACAAAGGCATTGCAAAGATGTCAGGACATGGAATGAGAGAATCAGGCAGCAGCTCAAAGACTGCAAGGAGCTGAGGATGAATACAACAAAACTCAGCAAGTCATTGACAGATGCAGAAAGGGAAAGGGACAACCTAACCCTACAACTTGCTGAAGAATCCAAAGAAGTGGAAGCCATGCGGAATGCCAAAGAGAAGGCAGAGATAGAGCAGGAGGCTAGCCAGGATGAGGTCATCAAGCTAAAAGACCAAATTAAAGTCAAAGATCAAACCATCCAACGGCTACGGGCATCTCCTGCCAGAGTCAGAGCTACTAGCTCGACTCACACCACTTCAGAGAGTCAGCTTTATGAAGAACAAATGAAAGAGCTCCAAAAGGAGTTAACCTTAGAGAAAAAGCGGAGGTTGATGATGGATGAGGGGTCAGTGGTCATGCAAACCTGCATGGAAGAAGAGCACAAGGAAATGAATAATGAGCCAGAAACCATCAAGAGAAAGCTCGAGGAAGCGGAGAAGATAAATGCCGATTTGAACGACCTCCTTGTGAATATGGGAGAGCAAGCTGAAGCAGAAAAGAAGACGTTTCAGAAGTAAATAGAGGAGCTGGGAGGCCATCAGCAAACAGAAGAGCAGTTTAGCACAGGGCCAACAGCCATGGAGGGAATAGACTTAGAGAATGTGGTAGATCCTGTGGACACCACCATGCAAGAGGAAATCCTTGTAGGATCCTCTCAAGAGACACAAGATCTAACACAACAAGAAGAAGAAAAGCTGCGAAAGGCCATAGAAGCGGAAATCAGAGACATAGCCAAAGAAGCCTTGGAGTGGGAGCAGAGGGTCTTTAAATCAATGACTATTCAGAAGATAGACGCAAGCAACCTTCGGCGTGAATGGATACATCCCTCTCTCCCATATCCTCTTCTAAGTACGAAGCTGCCACAATCAACAAAAGAATTAAAGAGGAGCCAACAGTGCCTCTGTACAAAGGAGACATCTCCACGCCTGAAGGGGTAAAGTTGATAGTTGACTCTCAACCCAGGTGGAGAAAGGCATGGCTGACAAAGTATCCACAGTATCTAATCCATTTGGTAGAGGTGCCTAAAGTAATCAGGGATAACCTAAGTTTTTGCCCTCTTCCAAGGATGAGAACGTGGAAGGCCCATAAGCTATTACACAAAAGTCAACCTACTTGATTGAATTACCTGAAGTTGCCAGGCTTGAAGGCAGGCGAGAGAATAAGTGAACAATACATGGTGAAAACCTTAATGGGCACCATCAAATTGTTCACTGGCTCGCCTGACCTATCTTGCATTATGATGAGAAAGATTTGCAAAACACTTTTGGCAGTCTTCGAGATGTTCAAACTAGGCCAGGCGACAGACAATATCTTCTTCTTTCAAGATACATATAGATGCACATACGATCTGTCTGGTCAGCCATCTCATGAGGTGATACATGCATTGTATCAAAGGATCATGTTTTTACCATCCTATCACCTCCAGGCCTTTGAAGAAGCCTTCTACACCGGCTTCTTCACAATCAACACTGACATATTCGGCCCGACGCTAATAGCTCCACATGCAAGATATGAGTCACTGCTCAAGATGAGAGAAATCCTACCATGAAGAAGGAGCTCAACAACCATGTTAGGGACGACATGAACAAGGAGGGGGGCATGAACAAGGAGGGGGGGAGTGTTAGAAGCTGGACACACCCCACGGAAAATGACTGCTCGGTGGATTATTATTTTTTGTAATTATTAATGTATGGAGAAAACTCGACATTTCATCTTTGTAAATATTGGGGCTTACAGAAGTTTCCAGATTGTATTCCAGTTTTGAGTAGATGGTTAAATTGGAACATTAGGGTTTGAGAATTGTAAGGTATTTATACCACTTTTTGACCTTAATGAAAGACCTTGTCATTTTAAAAAAAGTTTGAAGTCTGTGAGTAAGCGTACTGTGTACGAGAGAGAGTGAGAGTTTCATCTTGACGCTACGCGCGCATCGATGGTCGGAATCGAGTGCGGAGAAGTGTAGCGTGTTGCCCCCGACGAGAGCTATGCGCCGATACCTACATTGTGGGCGTACGATCCGGTTTTGCGAGCTGGACCTACATGCTTCATTTGGTGATTCGGTGAGCATATGTTATCCGTTTTTGCATTTCAGCATATCCACGCGTTCGCATTGAGTAGAGCTACACATTAGGCACCTTAGTTTTTGGAAAGGATGACCTCCAGATTTCAACCAGACATGCTATTTTGCACCGGGTGTTTAGGGTTGGGATTTTGGTTCATAGACCTTAGGGAGAGTGACCTATTGACGTTAGTAGGGTCTCCTTCAAGTTCTGTGGCGTTTCGAGAACGTTTGATGGGTATTCGACTCTTGAAAGCGTTGTAGGACACCTCTTCTTATGCACTCCTGAAGGTTGTAGCTTAGACATTGGGTAGAGACCCCTATAGGAATTAGTTAGGAGTCGGTGAGTGTAGGTTGACACTCTATGCTTGCTTCCACGCGCCTGCGGGTCGAGCTTCGTCCTTAGCTGACAAATCTTGTTAGGTGAGTTCTCGCTGTGCCGACGGCCGTCGCGGCGTATCCGTCCAACAAGCGGTGAGTGACACACCATCACTATCTTTCATCTTACTAGTTTAGGCTAGTTGCATGCTTGGAGCCATTTGTGGCTTGCACACAGTGTATCGGCAAGTTCCTTGCATTGACACGTGTGACAGACGTGCACATTTTTGATGCTGTTTGTCGGGGAATGCTATACACTAAGCTTGAGTGGCACTCTATGCTTCTTTGTGGTGCAATTTCAATTGTAGGAAATGTAGGGAAGGAGGGTGTATGTGTTGAGAAGAAGGATTTTCTTTTGCTACTGTGTATTTCTTTGTTTATGAGGTTTTGAAAGGTACCGTGTTTTCTCTGTGATAAGGTGTTAGTAGTAACGATTGTTAGTTATGTGTAATGTAAAGTACAGTAAGTAGGAAGTAGATCTGTTAGAGCTAATGAAATGTGTTAGTGTGTAATAGTAGGTGTATTACTTGTAAGTAGGTAGGTAAAATGTGTGTGTGCTTGCGCGCAGGCCGCGACGACCTTATCCCAAAAAAGAATAAAAACATTTAATTTTTTAATTTTTAAAAAAAAGGTAGGACCGGGATCGGGAATATCTCCTAGACCCAAGCCCACACCAAGGCTCAAGCTCAGGCTCAGGCTCAGGCCTCAGTCGCCCTTTAAAATTACGTATTTTAGCCTCACACGTAGCTAAAATCGACTTTTTTGAGGACCAACGGAGCTTCAGGTGTCCGAACGTTGTGCTGTAAAGCACACCGCCACCCTCTGAGTGATACGCTTGTTTCGAGCTATCACACACTATAATAAAAAAACCGATCATTAAAAAACATAAAAAAACGAGTGAAAATGGACGCCTAAAAAAGTAAGCGGTTAAGCTTCGAGGTTATTCACCGACGCTTGTAGGGTGCCAAAGGCACATGGATCTGTGCTCTGGTCGTGTGCTAGAGACAGAGAAACTAGAGAGATTTTTGACTTACGCGAGTTCTCAATATCCCCCTACCTTAGGTTCCGAGCCCTCGGCGAGGACCCAAGGTAGTACAAACCAAGACCCGAACATAGATGCTAGTGACTCTTCCTCTGACTATGATGTCATGGAGGGTTTCCCAATGCCTAATCCCGATAGCTCAATCCAAGACATGCATGCCATGGGCCCGCGGTCCGGGCCGAGCGTGCTTAGCCGCTTGAAGAAAACCTTTAGTAGAGCCACTCGCTCCGAACATGGAGCTAATGATGTAAATGAGGGGGGTGGGGAAGTAAATTCTCCATTCATGACCAACGTAGACCCTATGCCCTTAGAGAATGTGCACGTGAATACTCCATTCATTGAACCCCCTGACTCTTAAGAACTATTCCTCTCTGAGGTTATATTACTTGATGGTAGAAGCCTTGCCGAAGTGCAAGAGGTTGAGCGATACATCATTCCGGCTAGGGAAAAGGAAGTCAGAGCTTACGCAAGGCAGAGCAATGAAGAGATTTTAAAGCGAAAGCCCCTATGCCAATAGCCTTGCTAGGAGAGCAATCGACTGCTCCTGACTTAGCAACTACTAAGGGCCAACCCCTAGAAAGCAACATTGCATCTAGCTCATAGGACACACCTAGCACCTCAATCCTAGATGGAGCATTCTTAAATGAGAACTGGGAGTACAAACTACAAAGGGAAACTCTAACTGACCTATACATAGGTCACACCTATCATGTGGGTCGGTTAGATGTCCTACAATCCACAACGGGTGCTACTAGTGTGGAGGATCAACAACAAAGAGTTTGTGAGGTCATCCATAGGGTCATTGAGTTAGAGATACAGAACAAGGGGATCATCATGCCTTAAATGGGTCTCATGAGATTCTTGGATACAGGAAAGGTTAAACAACCAACCTTATCGCAAATGGAGACTCCCTCGGTAAGTTCGATGGTTCCTCCATATGTTGTTTCGCCAGGGGTCTCAGTACAATCTAAGCCCACAAGTGATAGCTTTACCTTTCCAAGTCTAGCTCATCTTTCCCTTGATGACACCATGGCTACCATGCCTACCCCAATGATGGGCATGCCGAGAAACACACCATGGAGCTCATTTGTTAGTAAAGCACCACTACATGATAGCTCAATGCCTGCAATGGTACCTATAAGTGTGTACCAATCGTATGCACCTATGGGTCATCGCACTCATGTAGTCCCTACCCCTCCCATTGTTTCAACTACCTATGCTCCACAACCACAACACCCAAGCTCTTATTCCAGCAGACCATACCGGCTAGCATTAGCATGTCACACCCGACGTCTGCTATGCCTAGGGCCACACATATGAACTTTGGACCGCCACATGGCACAACACCGTTGCAAATGTGGAAACCAAGGGCTTCCTATGCGCCAAGACCAATGCCAATACCTACTCCACATGTAGTCTCTGGAGCACCTTCACCCACGGTGCCTGCTCACTTAGGTGACTTGACAACATTTGCTCAAGATATTGGTCGATCTATTGCTGAGAATATGCGTAACACGCCTGATAGAGAGACTAGAAGTAAGGCAGTACAAATAGCCAAGCTCACACAAAAATTTAGTGGAGACGGGGATGTGAGAAAGCATATCGAAGTGTTTGAACAAATATGCGATTCTCTAGGAGAACACAATGACCTGCATAAGAGTAATTCTTTAAGCCTAACCTTAAGTGGGAAGGCAGGGGATTGGTATAGAACCCTAAGGGTGGAAGAAAAAACGATTTACCCTACTCATAGGAGACTGTTCTTGAAAGAATACATACGAGAGGGAGTGCTTTGGGGTGTAACTTCTCAGCTCCAGAAAGCCCAACAAGAGGAAGGAGAGTCGGTGAGAGACTTTGTCGCTTAAAGCATTTGAATTCTCATTGTCGTCCAAATGAGCGCTTCAATAATAATCAATTTCTTGATAGATTCATTAGGCGATTACGACATGAGGATATCTACAATGGCCTAGTCATTAGAGGTATCACCACATGGGAAGCAGTCACCACCAATGCGATCCAATTGGAGGATAATTTAATGATTCAAGGAGAAAGAGTGTCTGTTGAGCCTAAATCTATTAGCTCGCAAGCATCGGGGCATCAACCAATGACCCTAAAGCCTATTGCTAAGGAGCCAAAGATATCTAAGATGACTTCAACAGATCTCACCAGGGGCATTCAAGAGAGTCTTGGAGACAATCGTGCTCCACAAAACAATCATATGTATCCAAGAAGGGAGAAACAATGGTGCTCAGTATGCTATGGACCGCATAGTACCAGTGAGTGCCCTACTTTTAGAGTAAAATTCAATGGGAATTGCAATGCCTGTGGAAGGTATGGTCATCAAGCTAAGGATTGCATAGTATTTAAGCGCGCGATGGCCAATAGACCAACCTTAGCATGGACAGACGCACCTCGAGTGCCTGCATTGATGCCGGCTCCACCTCTTGAACAAACAACACAACACATGGTCCCTAGGGCCCAAAATGTTGTTCAAACAACACCCTTACCACCTCCAGTGCTAGGACCGCAACCACCACATCCGAGAATCACTTCTGTGAATCAAGTGGGTTGTGAGTCATCTATTGCTTGTTTGGAAGGCTGTGAGGAAGATATAGACCCTAATATTGCCTATGGGATGGATGTGCTTGAAGAAATTCCACAATACTACATGGAAGACTATTGGGGACAAGTCAAAACTTTCTATCATGTAGCTACTCTTGTTGCAAGAGGCCAAAATATCAATTACACTGTTAAGAGACCACCTCTTCAATGCTATGAGTGTGGAGGTCCACATCGTGTAGCCGAGTGTCCTATTAGGCTACAAAAGAACGCCACACTAATGCAAACCAATCAAGCGAGCACATCTACAATGCCGATACTCATGTGTAATCGATGTGGCATAGATCATTTGATTGCCCAATGTCCAAATAATCCAAATGCACCAAAGATCACGCCATTAAACTTGATTGAGGTTACCGAGGAGCCATCACAAAGTACACCTGTGGTAATAGTAAACGTACTCACACAATCGATGCTCCAAAAACAAAATTATATTCTAGAGGAAAGAGACACGACATCAATTGCCCAATCTTAGAAAAAGAAGGAAACACGAAGGAAGAGATTGCAAAAAGCAGCGAAGCCAGACCCCAGTTCAAAGACCAACATAGGGATTGGTGACGACCCCGTATATATGAACGACGTTGAAGAGGATTCTGATTCAGGTGAAACCATGGAGACCAAAATGACCACTAAGATAGAATCCAACAAGGAAGATCTTCAAGAGCCACAATGGCCAGGATCCAAGAAGAAGATAGGAACTTATCCAAACCCTACAGAGGAGGTCGAGCGAGTCAAGCAATTAAGGAGTTTGGTAGAAGATACCCAAAGGGATCTAGAACTAGCACCTAGGCAGATCCAGATTATAGACACCGTGTTACCTACGCAACAACAACCTCACCAAGTCCATAGACCCTTAGACATACCTAGTGTAATCCAAGAAGAAAGTGACTTAAAGTCATGGGAAAGTGGGCGTACTCACTTCTTGATGGAAAGAATGTTTACAGAGGGACCACCTGATCCTATCGAAGAAATGGAGATCCCATCTTCCCCACGTCAAGGGACTGAAGTCCAACAGGTGCTGTTAAACATTGCCAAATTGATGGATTTCATGTCTTAAGAACTTAGAACCACCATCATGTCCAAACTATATAAAGACCCTGAGCTAGTCTCAGCTCTTCGAGCCTTCCTCAATGGAGGACTAAAGTTTGGGCTACCACAATTTGCACAGATGGATGGAGCTGGGGAGATGCCAATAGAGGAGGAACACTTAGATCCACAACCCAACCTAGATGAGAACCTTGCTATAGAAATACTTGTTAACAAGTTGGGACAATACTTTGAGGGTGATGAATCCAATGCGACCATACCAATCACTACTAAGGGATTAACTGTTAAGGGAATCCTTGATGGTGGCGCTGGGGTTAGCATTGTGACTAAAAATTGCTGGGAAACTATGGGAAGAGCTCACCTTGCGACCACAACCATAGTAGTGAAGATGACCAATGGGTCTATTGTTAAACCTATTGGGATGCTAGAAGATCTCAAGATCAAGGTCTTTGGACATAAAATAAGAAGTACACTATGCCATTGGAGATGATCTTAGGACGTCCTTTCATGAGGGAAGAAGAAATGGTGCATGACTTGTTTAAAAACCATGTCTACTTGCAGTTCTAAGATTCTGTCATTCGAGTGGATCTTGTGACTGGTCGAGCACATCCCTTAGAAAACAGGTTTATAATTGATCATAGATCTGACACCACAGTTCGCTCGGCCCCATTGCAATATTGTTACACGTGTAAAGCGGACATTTATGTCGGGGAAGATTCTCCTTATATGGATGTACTACCTGGGATGACTCAGTCGGACAATGTGGATTGGGTCCACCTAGCATCAACCATAGACACTTAGGGAAATAGGGGGATGACATGGGTAACACCTGAGGGGGATGAAATGCACGTACCCTTAAATATGCTACAAGCAATGCATATAGTTTCTGACAAGACTCATCCTAATATAACAAAGAAAAACATACAAGTGGGTCCCTAAAGCTTCTTTAGCGACCATAGCTAGTGCTAAAAAATAGAAGCCTTGTAAGAAATGTCCGACTCGCTCCAAGAAATGTAAGGAAACGTGGCGTTGGATTCCTAAAAACCTATTGGAAGGCCAAGGCTACTATGAAGGAAATGATCAAATCCGGGTGCCAAAATGTAGATTGTGTTCTTACCGGTCACCTAACCCATGTGTGCCCAATCCTATAGCTTCAAAACAAATTGATGATCGCGGAAAGAAAAAAATCACAGAATGCTACACACCCGCTCCAGAGCTAGTTTGGGTACCGAAGAAAGAACGATTTGTTCCACCTAACTCAGGAAGGGGGAAGTCCCATGAAGCTTCTAGCTCCTCATATAATGCATCCATAGAGGTAAAAGCTTCTCAACAGCCTCCTCCTACAATAGTGGACCTCCATGAAGCTACAAAGGAATCCTCACCTGCCAGTGTTCAAGAATCACCTGATGAACCACTTCAAGTTTGATCCGGGGAGAGTAGCTTACCACCCTTGCAACTCGATGAGGCACCTAAGGTAATAGAAAACTAATGGCAAAAATCCTCACCTATTACCAACTGGAACAATTGGTTTCAAAAGGTGATGACATCTTTCCAAAAATATGATCTACCCAAGGAAGGGGGGACTATTTGCTGAAATCCATCATTCACTTGCTTCCCTCTTACCCTTCTTTCCCTGACCTCTCAATCTCCCAATCTTAGGAAATGTATATATAAAGCCTTATACTCACAAAAAACAAAAAAAGTAAAGAGCAAGAGCAATTAGCAAACGAGTATGCACAATAAAAGTCAAAACATTGACCCAGACCTACACATTCACATCTGGTACACTGAAACAGAAACCTATGTCATCAAACACATTTGATCCTCATCACTCGAGTGATGGAGGGTAGGTAGAATTAGTACTATAGGAGTGTTTCTGTTCTAGAGTTTAGTGATTAGCAAAGTTCTTTTTTCCACTCATGTGCCTCCTAGAGGTATTCTTTGTGTTTCCTAGTGTGTACAGGAACGTGTTGCTGATGTTAGGATTTGGACCTTCATGGAATCTTTCTCTCGTTCACTTCAAATCAAGCACGACCATCAACACAAACAAGTGTTTATTGTCCATTAGCATTGCCCCTTATCTTTTTGTATCCATGTTTGTCTGCTTTAATTGTGATTGGTAGCATAATATCTAGCACATTTGCTTAGTATCAAACATTAAATTCAATGTTATTTTTTGTCATAATCACTTGTCTAGGTTTAAAAATTAAGCAGTCCAACTAAGCTAGTTTGACCAAGCTAGGCGTCAGAGATCTTCTCTTAATACCATGGGGAATGCCTTCCTAATTATCAATGGTTACTTACGTTCTTAATCGGATTTAGGCAACATTGTGTGAAATGTACTAGGACTTTCTAGTGGGCTTAGTCCCTATTGACCTTTAGCTTAAGTATTATAAAGAGAGTTTACTAGTGTGATGAGCCTGGGGAGGGTAACAGTGTTATATGACCCCCCAAAGTTACAAAATTAAAATGCTGCAAATGAACAAAGAAAAAAATCAAAGTGCCACAATGTAAAATCTTAAGCTGGAAGAGAAACCTCAGCTTGATTTGGTACTCCAGTCACATGTATCGCCGATGGTACTAGAGCCCTAGAGGTTCCTAGTGTGGGCGCTTTTCCTTGAAAAGCAAAAAATCCAAGGCATACAAAATAAGCACACACATCAAAATTGGATCATTGTGAAAAGACTTTGGGGGTTCAAAGAAAAGGAAATAAGTCAAGCGATGATTTCATGAGCAATTCCTTTTATCGTAGCTTAACTACAAGGTCTTCTAGGTATAGCCTCTAGTCAGCCCTCGGACATGAAATACTTGGCTCTCGCGATTAAAAAATCTAATTGACCAGAGAAAATTGAGAAGCTTACCCATGGTATTAATAGTCGATCTTTAGTGCTTTCGACCATTAAATTAGCAACCCCAAACTTGTTTAATTTTTTACCTTTACAATAGTTTATGCATTTGATTATATTGCAATTTAATGTTTATTGCTGACAAATGGTTTAAAATTCTGTTACCAATTAAATTGTCTGCCTACAATTGCATATGATTTTTAATTGTATATGAGAATGCAATTACTGTGCCAATGTTGTTTGATTTTGCAGTGACTGAATGAGGCTAAGGACATTCATCTCAAATGCTCTTCCATCTCAACAATGAGCTTCAACTCAATATCTTCTGAGGACAGAATCTACATCAGGAAGGGGGGCATGTTAACCCTCATGCACATTCCTATCACCTACAATGGGCATTGTTTATTTATTTGGTAGAGTCAAGTACCTGGCTTGTCGGTCCAATAGGAAAAGGGTAAGAGTGATCGCCGGTGAGAGGCGCACTCTAACGGGAACATTCAAGGGATTAGTTGGCTAAGCATGGGCGCCCAAGTGTGAATGGGGTGAGCTCATATAAAAGTCAACTAAACCTAAAATTCACTCATTCTGTCATTTGTGCAATTGAAGAGTTCTCTTGCTCCATCTCCATCTTCTTCTTCTTCACTTCTTTGTGTGTGTGTGTGTGTGTGTATGCGAGAGTGAGTGAGTGTGTGTGTGTGTGTGTGTGTGTGTGTGTGTGTGTGTGTGTGTGAGAGAGAGAGAGAGAGAGAGAGAGAGAGAGAGAGAGAGAGAGAGAGAGAGAGAGAGATCGAGCATTGCGACGACGGCACAGCGGCGGCAAAGCGGTTGAGCGCGGCGCAACGGCGGCTCCTTCTTCTTTGCGACAAGGAATCCTCCACGACAGCAAGCATAGAGCGGTGAGTGACACACTATTGCTATCTTTGAGCTTACTATTTTAGGCTAGTTGTATGCTTGGAGCCATTTGTGGCTCGGACACAGGGAATCGGCAAGTTACTTGCATTGACACGTGCGACAGACGCGCACAATCGCCCAAAACATCTTCAGACAGTATGCATAGTCCCAGCCTCTTGTGCCTTTTCTCGGCCATGCTCTTGTATCTTTGTAGTGTTGGATTGTGTAGGATATTGAAAGCAAGCACATTTGAGATGTCTGAAGTAGAAAGTTATTGGGTCATTGAGCGTAGAGCGTGATTACCTGTCCACCACAACAATGGATTATCGAGCAACAACCTCTTCTCCAGTAATCCACGCACTATAGCATGAGTAGTTTTCATCACACTGATGGAGATGTCAACAACACTAAGTAGTTGCACATGCAGCTGTTGTGCAGATAGAACTCATATATAGTCACGCGTATAGATAGTAACATAGTTCAGATGGGAGCTACCTTTTTTGCAAGAACTGCAAGATGTCCATGTACATTTCACTTTCACGTGGTCCAAGACATTAAGAAATAGTATTGAAGCCAAGGCGGTAGAAGTATCCAATTCAGAAGTTGGGTAATGTCGTCAATCATGGTATGTAAAATCTGTGAGTCCGCAATATTGACATATTTCTAGATTATGGGCAAGAACATCGTATTGTGTTGTCCAATATCTACGTAGTATAGCTACTTCAAACCATGATCTAGCGTACGGACATAAGGCTAGCTTCATGCTGGTTGCAACTCTTTGTCTAGCCCTCTGATGATTGTAATTAAGTACTGCATTTTGAGCACTCGCGATCTTCACCATAGTAGAAGATAGAGTATTGTTCACTAAAGGTACGTGTTGTGCAGTATTTGAAAAAGCATGCAGTGTCAAACGTTGAAAAAATTCACTACCTAATACCGAATTTGTAGAAGATTGTGCAATAGCTAATGAAAGCTACCAGAAGAGACTTCAAAATGCGATATTCACAACGAGTAAGTAAATACCAATTTGCTACTTCAATATAATTTCTTCAAGGCGTGCATCAGAAAGTAGACTTGCTCTGCAAAGCAGCCAAAAAAACATTTGGAAAATTAGAATTCTCATCATGTTTTTTGGCAAGGAGTGAAAGTAAGAGCAAAAGGTACACGGCATGCAAATGTGCCATACAACAGTATGGTGGAGAGTCGGCACTGTGTCTCTCCAAAAATAATAAAAAATGTAAGTCATGACCTGCCCTGTAGATTGTATGTGCTGTCCAAGCAGACATATAGACATGGAGATTAGGAAGCAGATTACAAACCTTTCTCAAAGTGTCATTTGATATTGTTCGGCACTATCTTGTTGTTGACATCCTTATTGATGGTTGTAGGTATACACAATTTATATTGGTTGCTAAAGCTGAAAGGTGATACATATCATTAATCTGAATCAATTAAACACCTCATCATTGCCATATCCTGCTATCATATCATAGTTGCTAAGCAATGTTTCATACACTAGGGAAGTCAAAGAGAGTGAGATTAAGTACATCAATTCTTTGGTTGATAGGGAAGCTAAAATGGAGTCGTTTTTATTATCTGCATCATGATCGAAGATGGTCAGGGACGTGTGAAAGCATGATAAGGAAGAATTTTTTAAAAATATGGAAATAAAAAATAAAGCCGAGTACATGTTGGCATGGAGGCGTTACTGCAACAGTAGTATCGATTGTATGAGACGATCGATCGCAGTACTAGATGAAGAGAATTTCAACACCATGTGAAACTATGTTAACAAGAAGGGTTTTAACATGGGACTATGTGGCTATTTTTATATTAAATAAAATTAGCTATTGAGGTGGTCCGGGGAGGGCAACAAGAGAGGTGATCTCTAAACACCCCTCAAGGCTCCCGTGCTGCTCAATTGGGGCTGGGGCAACCACAAGCACAACACAACAACAAACCCACAGCCAAACCCAAACAAGATAGGGGCACCACCTAGTTATGGTATGAGAACTAGGACGCAAGAGAGATTTTGTGTTAAAGTTAATCAATCGGTCAAGAGACTTAAGAAACGTCTATTCAAGTAAACCTAAGAAGGAATCACCAAGATTAGAATCCAAAAAGAAAATATATATTCCCAAAAAGAGATGGAAAAAACAACTCCTTGTAAATTTTATTCAAGTCCATAATATTGTACTCTTCATGATTGTTAGCCCTAGGTTTTTAAGGGCAGTCCTCTCAAATGCATGAACTGGGTGAACTGAGCATTTACAAAATGCTAAATAAGTGTTTCTATTGATCGTTAATTATTTCCCCAAATGTAGTTTTGGACATTATGAGTTCACAGTCATGCCGCGAGCGCTTTTTAAGAATCGGGCGAGCGGATTCCCAAAAGAAGGGCCAATCTACCCATCTCTCTCTCTCTTTCTCACTCTTTTGTTTCCACTATCTCTCTCTCTCTCTCTCTCTCTCTCTCTCTCTCTCTCTCTCTCTCTCTCTCTCTCTCTCTCTCTCTCTCTCTCTTCAACTAAAATTTGATTGTGGTTTCACGACCAACTTACATTCAAACAAAAAACACCATGGATGCATTCAATACACTATTAATAAGAGAAACAGAAGTTCCTTACACACAGTTATGGTCTATTTCATATAGCAAACCCCAAATATATGTGTTCCATTGCATCAAAAGTAAATACATATGGGGGAGGATACATCATGAGTGACGTGGATGAAAGAAGGGCGGTGGGGGGCCATATGCTCTGGGAGGAAACAAAGGTCGTGCCAACGGGGGCTGTGCACCAAATGGTGGGGGAACTCCTCCAAATGGCAGAGGTAGTGAAAGAGGCAATGGATCAACTCTGGGTGGGGCCTCAGATGTGGAGGCAATGAATGCACTGGGAGACGGTCCAATTGCACACCATGCCAAAACTGGGGCCGTGAAACTGGGATACGGTGCTGCTACTGCCCCGCCCTGACTGCTGAGTGGTGTCGAGAAAGGTGGCTGAAGCGGATGAAGCTGCTGTGACACCTGCTTCGGTTGCTCAGTTACCTGAGCTCTGACACTCCTATGAATTATTAATGTCGAGCCTAAATCGGAAGGTAGGCGCTGAGCTGGCTCCAGACAAGCACTGAAAACTGTCCAATCCTTCTCACAACTGATGCAATGCCTACGTAGTAGTAAACATTGTGCTGCCAATGTCCCCACTCCTGCAAAACAATCCAACATAGCATCTCCCATGTCTATGAAGGTACCTAGTAGCCATCTACAAAAAAAAAAAAATCTTTAGATTTATTATACCTATAATTTTTTAGGAACAATCAGAAAAACTTCCAAAAAGTTTCTACCACCTGGCAAACGCTGGACTCCTCTCAACACCTCTACGATAAGACTTGCCTATATGATCAAGCATCCACTGTGTGGAATCTGAACCTGATAGCTTCTCCCACAACATGTCGACATCTGCAGAGAAGCCACGTACATTTGCTGCAATCTCTCCATCCGCTTGATCATACCTCGGAAGCCAACACCCATCGGTTCTAGGGGTTGAAAAAATGACCAGCAACAAAGTACCAACCTACGAATAACAATAAAACATTATTATTTTGAAATGCAAACATTGAAGTTACTATTCATTATCAAAACAAAGAAAAAATACCCTCTAAATAGTCCTGAACAGTAGTGCAACTAGACTACCGCAACCGTATGTACAATATCCTCAACAACTGGAAACCAGCTCCCTCTACCTTCGAAGTGAAAATGGACAGATGTTTTGCACGACATATCGACACAAAAATTCCATCAACCAAAAGAAACTCGGTTGCCAGAAGGAATGCAGCATCCACAAGCTCACTATCCCATTGGTTCCATAAAGGAACCCCACCCGTGCTAGCTGCATGTGGCCTAGTGTGTAAGGGAAAGGCCATGTACATCAAACGTACGCCACCCAATCTCAAGCTGGGGTTCATCTGCCCTGTTCCTGATAGAGAGCCCAAGAATCTACGTAAGTGACTGCATAGAACTACATGCAATCTTTGTTAGCACTAAAATTGTGCATATAACTTTGATGTAAATTAGCGTGGCTTACATGTCATTGCGCAACACATATGGAATAGCTTTTTCCAACTCCTTGACACTAGCATGCACTACAAGGTGGTGTGGCTCTACATGCATATCTTTCAAGCAATGCTAAAGAGAACAACACAACATTAACCATTTTCACGTACCTGGATGGTTATCTCCCACAACTCTGTCCATGTCTGATAGGTCCTCTGAATCCCTACCATGTGATGGTGAACATGGAGGGGACTCCTTGATGCCCCCCACTAGTCTTGGAGTGAAGGATAGTGTCGGTACATTGTGGCTCATAGCACCAAAGCTATGAGCACTATCGCTGACTTCTACATAATACTCTGCAACCACATGCTCGCTCTCACTATCACTGGAAACTACAGCCTTCTTCTTTCTCTTCCCACGTTGCTTGTCAGCCGGTTGTGCTTGCGAGTCTTTCTTTGAGGCCTGTTTCTTCTTTTCCGGTTTCTTTGATGTGTTTGGAGATAGAGCATCCTCTATCACAACTGCTTTCTTCTGTGACGCAGTATGCTCCACTATTAATTAAAAAAGAATAGTTATTGAGCCCATGTTGTATTGGTGCATGGCAAAAGTAAAAACTATATAGAATGATACCTATGTATAGCTCTTCCTCTTCGGGTGGGTACTCCTTGTCCAGGTAGTCCAGCCAACCAAGGACACTTGAGCCACGCTCCCTTTGGCCGCAAGTCGTCTATCCACTCGTCAGGATATAAGCCCGTCTCCTCTCTCTCCGACATGGACCATGCATCACTGGGGTGCTCGGGAATGGGAAAGACAAGAGCATCTCTCCACCATCTACAAGACAGACCACAATGTTTTAAACCACAGAGAACAAGATTAGTGTGTCCTACCACATTCTTAATTTGTCAATTAAAGATGTCAAACCTGTACAACAAGCGTCGTGCCGTGCAAGCAAAGTGGGGTTGCTCTTCGAGATTCTATGTGGACTTGATCCGAGCACTCCAATTGTTGAAGGCCTTCTCAAAGTGCTTGCGTCTGTATGTCAGTAATGTGTGGACAAGTGTGCAACCATGCCTACCTTCACCCTTCTCGTGTTGGATAGCAACATCATGATTCTCGGCCTCCATTTTCTCGGCCATCTCAAGCACTCTCCTGCAGCAAATAATAAGTCACAAGTTAGATTATCAACAAATTGCTAGCTGGTGCACATGATCACTAAATCTAACCTTTCCAATTTCCACCAATACAAGTGATATCGAAGCCACTGGATCCAGGCCTTCTCTGTCAAACCTATGCCATTCTCCTTCAAGGATGCATCACCGCCTTGAAGCAAATCAAGCAAGCGGCACTTCATAGCAAAGGAAAAGCGAGACTTATTTTTCATTGCTACATAATAAAAAGAGAAATATATCGAATGATTTAAATGACATTTATTTACTCTTTTGGGCTAATGCGTGCATGCACAACCTCCGCCCATCTCGAGGGTGTCATTTTCGTGGTCTTCTCGCCCCAACCTGTAAATGATATATATTTCTAGAAAAAATCGTTGCCATTCTCTGGATTTGCAATGGTGGATATCTCAAGCCCTTTGCGCATAAAATATTGCTTTGTTTGAGATAACACTAGATTGATGCTTTCCTCGTATGCATTAGGTGCCAACTCGTAGTCAAAACTCTCTATTGATGGCAGCCCTTCCGTTTTACTACTAAACATATGATCGAACTCTTCCTATCATTTGCCAAGGACTCAATCAAAATACACATAATAAGATTTTGCAATCAAAACATATTCTCATTTAGCATTGGTTTAAAGCATACCTTTCAAATGAGTTGCGCAAGGACACCCATAGGCAGTTTTAGCCACTTTGACTTGTTTGGACCTCTAAAATTTAGAGCCCTTTTTGCGACCAAACGCGCTCTTTTGGGGAATTTTTGCAAAAGTGAAGTAGGGTCCGCCAACCCTACATAGAGGCAACCGTGGAAGTTTGCCATCGTATGGTGCTCTATGAGAATCCACCCAGCCCAATGAAATATGCTTGTCGACCACATTTCCAAACGCTTCATCTCTTACATCTTCAATTGCGGTATCTGATTGGGTCCGGCGCTTGATTGTGTTGTTCCATCCACTCTAGTTTCTATGGACACAATGCGATCTAAAGAACTCAAGGCTTGAGATTGTTCGGTATCCTGTGTGCATCGCGGAGGTACCTCTTGCGACGTAGTAGCATCAACCTCATCCACGACACCAGTATTTTTGGATTGATTCTTGTTCTCATGCTTGCGCAAAGAATTAAAGAAGATAGATATAGGTATGATTTATGAGAAATTGTAGGTAAGAGTTTGAGAAAGATAAGTGAGCAAAAGAAAACTTGAGAGAGAGAGAGCTCTGTGCAATAGAAGAAAATAGAGATGAGGAAAGTGAAAAGAGGAAGTCTATGCTCTTTATAAAGCTTTCATTTTATTTATTAATTAAAATTTTTATTTTAATTATTTTGTCCTTGTGTGTGTGTGTGAGAGAGAGAGGAGGGCGAAGATGTGTGTGTGTGTGTGTGTGTGTGTTGGCGTGTGCACGCACACACGTGTGTGTGTGTGTGTTGGCATGTGCATGTGTGTGTGTGCACGCACACGTGTGTGTGTGTGTGTGTGTGTGAGTCCACGTACACATGCGTGTGTGCGTGTGCATATCCGTGGACGTGCACGTGTGTGTGCACACACACATACGCTCTGGCATTTGTGTGTGTGTGCACACACACGTGCTGCACGTAGGCGCGTGTGTGTGGTGTACACACACACGCTGGCACACACACGCTTGCGCGTGTGTGTGTGTTCACACACACGCACACTTTTTTGTAACGCGTGTGTGTGGACACACACGTGGCAGTCCACGTGGCTACGCAGTGGCCACGCACGCCGTCGCGTGTCCACGTGGACTTGCCACATGGACTTTTGGTGGCTGATGGTACACGTGGAGTGCCATGTGGCCACGTGCACTGCCACACAGGTAGCGTGTAGGCCACGTGGCATGCCACGTGTATTGCCCCTGGGCGATAAGGCGCCATGTGGCATGCGATGTGTACTCTCACCCAACGGCAGTACACGTGGCAGGCCATGTGGCCTGCGCGCTGCCTGCATGGCAGTATGCGTGGCCACGTGGTACGCCACATGTATCGTCGGCTAGCGACGATACACGTGGCAAGTCCACATGGACACCCGGCAGCGTGCGTGGCCACGTGGACCGCCACACATGCGATTATGTGTATGTAATCTGCCTCTGGCCACGCGTTGGTCAGGGGTGGACACACGTCCCCGCGAGGGGGCATGTGGCCGCCCATGGCCGACGCGCTGGCCATGGGCGCTTGGCCGCCCATGGCCCCCGCTTTTGCCCCCCCTTGCGTTAGTGTTCCTTCCCGCCCATGGTCAACGCATGTGCGATGGGTGCTTGGCCGCCCATGGCCAATGCTCCGCCCCCCCTGCCTCCGCCTGCGCCCTTGCTCGCCCCCCGGTAGTGCCCTTGCCCTTGCCTCCGCCTCCGCCCCAAGTTTTGGTCCTGCACGCAAACCCCGCCCCGCCCTGCCCCCCCTTACCCCGCCTCCGCCCCCGTTAGCGGTAACGCACACGTCCCCCCCCCCCCCGTCTTCCTTGCCGCCCAAATGGCGGGGGAGGGGGGCGGGGTGTACTATCTCCTAAACATCTCCGTTACCTGACTCCCCAACCCTTTGAATTCAACTTATAGCTTCTTGTCCCCTTATCGTTAGCACACCCAACTACTCACACATCTCCCTTACACATAAACATTGGAAAAAAAATTTAAAAAATTAAAATAATTAAATTCACCTGATCAGACAATCACAAACAAATATTTTGTAACAAATATTTTGTATTTTTTTACATTAACTTTTCAAAATAATAAAATAATATTAATTTTAAATTTATAACGACTATATTATTAGACGTGAGTATATAAACAATTTGTTAGTTTATACAATGTGATCTTGTGCTGAATTATTTGCTTATCATATTATTATGGCTTGCTCTTTATTTTTCTTGGGTAAAGAGTTTTCTTATCCTTTTTACAATGGTAAATTTATAATATCTGGATCATTTCTTTTAGACTTAATTTCTCCAATGCAATTTACAACTTTAGATGCAGTCATCGAAGTTGGTGATATTGAAATGAATTTTCCTCTTGAGAGGACGCTCAACAATTTGGGTGAATTCATCTATATACTGGATGAACAGCTTTCACGTAAATACAAAGAACGTATCCCATCAAACACAATATGTAGGCTCACCTAGCATGACTCCCATTGCCATTGTGGATAGTCTGTCAAAGGTGCAATTGAGTCAAAAGGATTTAATAGATCTATGTACCCCCCCTCGAGTTTTGCTCTCAAATAGCTTCAAAAGGAGTACAAGACAAAAACTCTTACAAGCCGAAAAGAAAGGCACATTGACAAAGCTTTTACTGCAAATACAACAAGTGGAACAAGTTACATAGATTCCAAGGTCTTACAATGGTGATCTCATTCTAGAATTTTCACCTACCATGGGAAAGTTGCACCATATGGATGCAATGGAGCATAAGTATGATCCTCATTTGTGGTCGAAGCCACAAACGTCCAATATTGTTTTTCCAGGTGTAGTGCGTCTTAGATTTGCATAGGATCTCTCAAGTGCATGAATGAACAATGTGTCCGCTTGGTTAATTATCATATTCTCAATACAAGTCATTTCAACGGGTACATACAAAAGGCAACTGCACCTGGAACAATATTGTAAGACTGGAGATAAGAGCCTTACATGCCACTTTTGTAAGGAAATTGCTTTCTGTATTACAACATGTGATTGTGTAGTATATTATGTCATGCCATCCAATGAGATTGCCACTAGAGTCATGATTCATCATGGTACACGTCGAAAGAGTGTGCGCAGCGGCACATCCAAAACACTAACGGACAACACCAAGGTGATGGTGAAAAGGATTTTGACTGTTGACCCACACACAGGAGCCAGGAAGGTTCAAATGTGTTTGGCAAAAGAAATTATAAGTACAACACTTCTTTGCAACAACACCAGCAAAGGAATTTTAGGCGAGCAACAGCTATTTGCAATCGTTGAGGAGTTGGGGCCATTGGTGCAAGAAAATTGGTATGAGCATTTCCTAGATTCTTATTTCGATGCAAAACTCTATGCTAAATTATTTTTTATCTAAACACTTTTAACATTGCTAGGTTTCGGAGGTCAGTATCTATTTTACGTAGAGGGGTTGACAAAGAATCTTTTGGCATTGGTGCACTCCTAAAGCTGAAGCGAGACTGCACATATAAGTTTTTCCATGGAAGCCGGTTTCCTGGTCAAGGTATGGAGGGGGAGAAATGTTATGTCTTCAAAATGTCCACAATTGGTCCAGCATCCGGTGTGGACCTAGTGAACCGAACGAGACAAGATCGGGATGGCGATCTTTGACGTGCGTGGATCTAGTTTGATCACACCAGACGTGTTAACGAATGGGTGACTATGGCCTGTCATGTCTATGATCCAAGGTACATGGCGTACCTTAAGAGCTTTGTGGCTTTCCTTTGACTCTCTCTAAAACAATTTGTTTGCAACATGCAGGACCTTTTGACTATTGTAACTTGTGAAATGAAACAGGAAGACATGGAAACGCAATGTTTGTATTGGGAGTGCCTCAATGATGTAATGCTATCGTGTGGGTATGAAAAAGCTAATTTCTTTGGCTTCATGGCGGATGAAGCTCAAGCAAATTGGAATGCAGTTCGAAATTTTTTTCAATGGTGGTGACAAGACCAATACAATGAGCGGTCGAGAGCGTTCTTGTCTTTTCCATTGGAAGCAAAGCTTGAATCAACACACAATGAAATATGTGGTGCAAGCTTCTCAAAACACACACAAATAAATGTGTGAGAAGTGGAGGCAAGCACCAACAAAAGAGGCTGCAGCAACAGAGGCTCGTCTGATATGCCAATGGTGGCGTAACGATCATTGCATAGACCGTAACATTCCATACATGGATTCATGGCTTAGTTGGTGGGAAATTCATATTGCACATTGGGGTGGCATTATGACATGAGTAGAAAGTAGCTCTGAAGGACCAAATACTCCACGCACTAACCTTGCGGAGAGCAAGCATGGTAGCTGGCTAGCAGGGGAGGGTTTCCATAAACGCATTCCATTATATGAAGCATGTACAACCGACCTTGCGAATTCCATCTTACAGAGCACAAAGGCCATTTCATACAGCCATGGAAAACACATTGGGAAGGATCCATCAATACAAAAGCTTACAGAACGCCATGAAAAACGTCCGAGCCTAGTGATAAGAGCAGTGAATGCGGCTATTGAGGGCACTCCAATGTATAAACAACCAACTCCATTGACAAGAGATAAGGAGACATGAAGACAAAAATTCAAGCCAAATGAGGTTATCAATGTGGAAGATGATGCATCACATAGGCCTGAGTACAACTCGCTCACCAAAGATCACAAGAAGTGTGGAAGACCATGTAAGATCAGCTTTGCAGAAGAAGGGATATCACAAACCCCAAAATGAAGTATAGGTTCTGGTGGGCAGCATGTAGTTGAGCGCAAGGTCAATGAGGCAATGTGGGCCATACGTCGAACTCCACAAGGTAGTAGGGTCACATGTAGCGGCACGCCAAGAGGACGATGCAGGTGTGGATGCAGTATTGCAGGTTCTAGCCTTGGTATACCAACCCCATCTTTTGAAGGAATTAAAAAACATCCAAATGGTGTGGTGCGTCAATGGTTTTGGTTTTGTCCGGATCATGTCTTGCATTGAAATATAGTAGACCAGAACATTGAGCCGCAGCCTCAACATCCACCACACACTTGGCCCGTGCATGTGAGCACCAACCTATCGGAGGATGAGGTGAAAATATTGCATGAAGGGGGGTATCAAGTGGAGCTCAGCAAAGAAGGAATATCTAATGTAACACCGGTTGCTCCTGCACAAAATATGACCAACTCTCCTTTCAAGTCAAAAGATACATCCACTCCTGAATGCAGTTCAAGAGCCACAATTCGAGATGGTGTGCGTGTACGGTATCGGACTTCTATTTTCGAGGATGTTGCTCGCAAGATTAGTTTAGCACTAGCCCTGATAGCGAAGGTCGTAGAAGAGATATGTGCAGTAGATGGTGTTAATGAGGTCTTCAAAGTAGAGACCAAAAGTGAAGATGGCCATGTCGGGATGTACAAAGTTTGTATTGGCAAGCAGCCATCGTGCACATGTCCAGACTTCATGGAACGGGTGTCAAAGCAAAAAACATATCTTGCTTGTAAACATTTGTATTTTATTTTATCTACGTGTGCTAGGGTTAAGCCAAAATGAGAACATGTTTATCCACCATCAACCAATCCTGGTAGATGCTGATATCTTCAGGGCACTGAGCCGAAGCTGGGACCTATCCAGGCATAGATGCATAGCAATTGTCAATTATCACTTTTTCTTAGTATGCTTCACAAAATGGACAACTGTACTAGTTTCTAATTTTATCTTATGATGGCCACATTTTGGTACATTCATTTGCAGTTTTTTCCATATTTGAGAACTGGTTTTCTATGTGTCAAATCGTGTATAAAGTAATATAATATTTCCACAGTGTCTATAAATTGCCATAGCTTGAATTATTTTTGTGAAAGCGTCCACTAGCTTTCGTAGCACACTTCTCTTACTTTTCACGATGTCCGACGATCTTGAGAATAAAATCAAGTCTGCGTGGGATGCCATGGAAGCCATTCCCAACGGAGAGGCATTGTATGGATCTGACTGGTTTAGGGAGGTTCTAAAGGCAACAATCAATGTGTATCGCCCCTATCAATGCCGCAAGGAACTCAATATGCAGAGCTTACTCAGCTTGAATGAGAAGGGACAATTTGCTTTCTCTTGCTGGAAGAAGATTGGGCTCATCACAGAGGAGGATGAGGAGGAGATGACGTAGTAGCTAGGGAATGTGGTGAATCTTCATTTGCTACTTGAAGGCAGCACATCTACTCCTAGAACCGGGCCTTCCAGAAGATGAACGCTTCTTGCCTATGTAATGCAAGTGCAATAAAATATAACTTTCTATTATTAATGGGTGTTCTTGTTTTAAGTACCCTTGTCTTTGTTGTTTTTGAAACAATTTGTTCAGCTTCCATATCTTTGTCTATGTCTCAACCTCCCTAATACCTCTCTCTCTCTCTCTCTCTCTCTATCTTTGTCTATGTCTCAACCTCCCTAATACCTCTCTCTCTCTCTATGTCTCTCTCTCTGAGAGAGAGAGAGAGAGAGAGAGAGAGAGAGAGAGAGAGAGAGAGAGAGAGATAGAGATATGAAAAAGACGAAAGAGTCGACAAGGAGGAAGAGGGAATCTATTTAGGAATCTACTCACCTGATTCCTAAAATGCACTCACCAAAGATTGCTCGCCTGGAAATATCCCCCGCCACAAAACACACACATGCAACTTCACAACAAGACACACACAAAATGGACCAAGGAGAGCTAGAGCAAAGGGAAGAGAGAGAGGAAGGGATCTTGCGTAATACCTTATTTGTGACTTGCAAATGGAGATGGTATGTTATGATGCTATCGTTGAGCTTGTATAAAACTAACTCAATGCTTAGTGAATGCTAAACATTGCCAACACACACACATTGTCTTAGGGTGTGGGAAATTTCTCACCACAATACCCTCTTACAATGGACACAAAATTGGCAATGAAAACACACTAAAACACTTTCTAAAACGAGATCAACTGATAGAAACTCAAAATACACAAGTCACCTTGAATTCACCAAACCGTATTGCACAAGTGGAAGGACGAAGATTTGAACATCGAATCACGCATTTGATGCACCAAACCTCAATTTATTGATGATGGAGGAGAGCATATACAATAGTGGTTTTGAGATTTTTGAACTCATGCTCTCTCACTTGCAATGTGTAGTTTGAAAGACAGCAAAAGTGGAGCTCACAAAGTGGTTGCTACTCCGAAGTCTCTCCTCATGCATACAGTGTTGGGGTGCTATGTGAGATATTGGAGGTTGTTCTACAAGAAGGAGAGATGCTTATTTATAGGTTGGAGACCCCTCATTAAGATTGTTGGAAATCCTAATTTACAAGCTAACAAATCAAGATTATGATTTTTTTGAATATCAAAACATTGCGGCCCTTCTTTGTCTGCTTGAGTCATGGATGTGGGCTCAAAAAAGAGCATTATTGATGGTAGATAAGGTGAAAGTAAAGTTTTAAGTAAGGAGAGAGAGAGAGAGAGAGAGAGAGAGAGAGAGAGAGAGAGTTACTATGCACATGTCTTGAGGTGAGGTGTCTTTTATGGTTAGCTCAATGGCTATTTTGTGTTAGTATGTTAGTGGTTAGTGTTAGTAATCACTAGAAAGTTAATGTTATATTTACAATGGGTAGAATGAGGTGGATGATTGAAGTAAGATGGTTGAATGAAGTGAGGAAATTCTTGTGATAATGAAGGTTGAAGAAGTTTTGGACCTACTTGTGTAGGTTTCTCAAAATGACTACCGATCATCTTCTTCTTCTTCTCTTCTTTATGCCACCGCCGTCAAGGTTGATTACCGCGATGAAAATGGAAATTTGGTTGATGAGATTTCTCAATTTGAGAAGGTTAAGCATGGTTTACATGCTGTTTTTTATGTATATAGAGAAGGGGTAAGATGGAATTGTACTTTGGAAGTAATAGAGAGAGGCATAGAGATGGTGTATGTACATGTAGAGCTCATATGGAGCTATGGAAGTAAGAGGGAAGGTTAATGGTGAAGAAGGTGAGAGAAACCATGGAAGGTGCAGGTTTGAGTGAGGGATTGAGAGTAATGAGTGTGTGTGTGTGTGTGTGTGTGTGTAGAAGTGTGGAAAGAGGTGAGAGAAGACTATGGATTACTTGTGAGAAAAGTGGGCAGACTGGGGTCCAATAAAAAAATCATCCCTTACCCGTGGTAGCTCCAAAAATTATGAAAATTTATGAGGTGGTTATCCAACTCTTGGTCCACATTTTTTCTTTTAATTACCGCTTCAAATTCAGAGTGGAGATGGATATAAAAAAAAATCCCACCAAAATGCCTACTTTTCTTCACAAAAAAAGTCTTTAGTGGCCCCCCTTCTGTTGAATTCGCATATGGATCCAAAGGTGATCCCCTCCTTGCATGAGAGCATGACCTAATTGATTCTTAGAGGTTTGAAAATATGCATGGTTGTGAATTATGCATAAATATAATATATGGATATGATGCAAAAAGACATACTAGTATATATAAACAATTTATGGAATCTAGAATAGTGTGGGCTATAAATATAAAAAAACGAATATATGAAAATATAGGGAATCAAATGAGGAGGGCCCTCATTTGTTTTATTAATATATATTTATTTACAGGAGGTAAGAAAGAGTTCCTGTAGGAAATAGGAATTTAATGAAATGCAATGACTGATGCTGGAAAGTATTTTTGAGGTTTTTTCTTAGGAGTGGATTCACACCAAAAATACGAGAAGCTTGTGTGAAGATATTTTTATATGGAATAAAGAGTATGCAAAATGGTAATGTTAACCCTCACGCACATTCCTATCGCCTACGACGGACGCTGTATTATTTATTTGATAGAGTCAGGTACGGGCTTGTCGGTCCAATAGGAAAAGGGTAAGAGTGATCGCCGATGAGAGACGCACTCTAACTAGAACATTCAAGGGATTAGTTGGCTAAGCATGGGCACCCAAGTGTGAATGGGTCGAGCTCATATAAAAGTCAGCTAAACCTAATTAACTCATTCTTTCATTTGTGCAATTGAAGAGTGCTCTTGCTTCATCTCCATCTTCTTCTTCTTCACCTCTTTGTGTGTGTGCGTGTATGCGAGAGAGAGAGAGAGAGAGAGAGAGAGAGAGAGAGAGAGAGAGAGAGAGAGAGAGAGAGAGAGAGAGAGAGAGCATTGTGACAACGGCACGGCAGCGGCAAAGCGGTTGAGCACGGCGTAGCAGCGGCTCCTTATTCTTCGTGGCAAGGAATCCTCCACGACAGCAAGCGTAGAGCGGTGAGGGACACACCATCGCCATCTTTGAGCTTACTAGTTTAGGTTAGTTGCGTGCTTGGAGCCATTTGTGGCTCGCACACAGGGTATCGATAAGTTCCTTCATTGACAAGTGCGACAACGCGCACATTTTTGGCGCCGTTGTAGGGGATGCCATACACTAAGCTTGAATGGCACTCTGTGCTTCTTTTGTGGTGCAATTTCAATTGTAGGAAAGGTAGGGAAGGAAGGTGTGTGTGTTGAGAAGAAGGATTTTGTTTTTGCTACTGTGCATTTCTTTGTTAATTACTGAAGTTTTGAAAGGTACTGTGTTTTCTCTGTGATAAGGTGGTAGAAAGTAGATCTGTTAGAGCTAATGAAGTGTGTTAGTGTGTAACAATAGGTGTATTAGTTGTAAGTAGGTGGGTAGAGTGTGTGTGTGCTCGTGTGCAGGCTGCGGCAAACTTATCCCCTAAAAATAAAAAAAATATATTTTTTTAAATGTAGGACCGGGATCGGGAATATCTTCCAGACCCAAGCCCAGGCTTAGGCCTCAATTACCCTTCAAAATTACGTATTTTAGCTTCACACGTATCTAAAAATCAACTTTTTTGAGGACCAATGGAGCTTCAGGTGACCAAACGTTGTGATGTAAAGCACACCTCGACCCTTCAGGTGATACGCTCATTTCGAGCTATCACACACTTTATTCAAAAAACCGATCATTAAAAAACATATAAAAAAAAACGAGTGAAAATGGACGCCTAAAAAAGTAAGCAGTTAACCTTCGAGGTTATTCACCGAGGCTTGTAGGGTACCACAGGTATTCACTCCTCCCCCTGACTCTTCAGAACTATTCTCCTTTGAGGTTATATTACCTGATGGTAGAAGCCTTACCGAAGTGCAAGAGCTTGAGCGATACATCATTGCGGCTAGGGAAAAGGAAGTCAAGAGCTTACGCAAGGCGGGAGCAACGAAGAGAGATAAAAGCCAAAGCCCCTATGTCAATATCCTTGCAAGGAGAGCAATTGACTGCTCCTGACTTAGGAACTGCTAAGGGTCAACCCCTAGAAAGCAACATTGCATGCTCAAAGGACACCCCTAGTACCTCAAGCCTAGATGGAAAGTTCCTAAATGAGAACTGGGAGTATGATCTACAAACAGAAACTCTAACCGACCTATACACAGGTCACACCTATCACGGGGGTTGGTTATATGTCCTACAATCCACAATGGGTGCTACTAGTGTGGATGATAAAAAACAAAGAGTTTGTGAGTTCATCCATAGGGTCATTGAGTTAGAGAGACAGAACAAGGGGATCAACATGCCTTCAATGGGTCTCATGAGATTCTTGGATACAAGAAAGGCTAAACAACCAACCTTATCGCAAATGGAGACTCCCTCGGTAAGTCTGATGGATCCCCCATATGTTGTTTCACCAAGGGTCTCAGTGCAATCTGAGCCCACAAGTGATAGATTTACCTTTCCAAGACTAGCTCATCTTTCCCTTGATGACACCACGACTACCATGCCTACCCCAATGATGGGCATGCCAAGAAACACGCCATGGACCTCATTTGTTAGTAAAGCACCACTACATGGTAGCTCAATGCCTGCAACAGTACCTACAAGTGTGTACCAATCGTATGCACCTATGGGTCATCGCACTCATGTAGTCCCTACCCCTCCCATTGTTTCAACAACCTATGCTCCACAACCACAACACCCAAGTTCTTATTTCCATGAGACTATACCAGCTATCATTAGCATGTCACATTCGACATCTGCTATGCCTAGGGCCACCTATATGAAGTTTGGACCGCCACATGCCACAGCACCACACCCAACGTGGTACCGAAGGGCTTCCTATGTGCCAAGCCCAATTCCAATACCTACTCTACGTGTAGTCTCTGGAGCACCTCCACCCACGGTGCCTGCTCACTTAGGTGACTTGCAACATTTGCTCAAGGTATTGGTCGATTTATTGTTGAGAATAGCCAAGCTCACACAAAAATTTAGTGGAGACGGGGATGTGAGAAAGCATATCAAAGTGTTTGAAAAAATATGCGATTCTGTAGGAGAACACAATGACCTGCATAAGAGTAATTCTTTAAGCCTAACCTTAAGTGGGAAGGCAGGGGATTGGTATAGAACCGTAAGGGTGGAAGAAAAAACGATTTACCCTACTCTTAGGAGACTGTTCTTGAAAGAATACATACGAGAGAGAGTGCTTTGGGGTGTAGCCTCTAAGCTCCAGAAATCCCAACGAGAGGAAGGAGAGTCGGTGCGAGACTTTATTAGTCGCTTAAAGCATTTGAATTCTCGTTGTAATCCAAATGAACGCTTCAATAATAATCAATTGCTTGATAGATTCATTAGGGGATTACGACATGAGGATATCTACAATGGCCTAGTCATTAGAGGTATCACCACTTGGGAAGCAGTCACCACCAATGCGATCCAATTGGAGGATGATTTAATGATTCAAGGAGAAAGAGTGTCTCTTGAACGAAAATCTATTAGCTCGCAAGCATTGGGGCATCATCCAATGATCCTAAAGCCTATTGCTAAGGAGCCAAAGATATCTGAGATGACTTTAGAAGATCTCACCAGGGGCATTCAAGAGAGTCTTAGAGACAATCGTGCTCCGCAAAACAATCAAATGTATCCAAGAAGGGAGCAACAATGGTGCTCAGTATGCTATGGATCGCATAGTACCAGTGAATGCCCTACTTTTAGAGAAAATCTCAATGGGAATTGCAATGCCTATGGAAGGTATGGTCATGAATCTAAGGATTTCATAGTATTTAACCGCGCGATGGCCAATAGACCAACCTTAGCATGGATAGACACACCTCGAGTGCCTGCATTGATGCCGTCCCCACCTCTTGAACAAAAATCACAACACATGGTCCCTAGGGCGCAAAATGTTGTTCAAACAACACCCTTACCACCTTAAGTGCTAGGATCGCAACCATCACATCCGAGAGTCACTTCTGTGAATCAAGTGGGTTGTGAGTCATCTATTGCTTGTTTGGAAGGCTGTGAGGAAGATATAGACCCTAATATTGCCTATGGGATGGATGTGCTTGAAGAAATTCCACAATACTACATGGAAGACTATTGGGGACAAGTCAAAACTTTCTATCATGTAGCTACTCTTGTTGCAAGAGGCCAAAATATCAATTACACTCCTAAGAGACCACCTCTTCAATGCTATGAGTGTGGAGATCCACATCATGTAGCCAAGTGTCCTATTAGGCTACAAAATAACTCCACACTAATGCAAACCAATCAATCGAGCACATCTACAATGCCGATACTCATAGGACACACCTAGCACCTCAATCCTAGATGGAGTATTCTTAAATGAGAACTGGGAGTACAAACTACAAAGGGAAACTCTAACTGACCTATACATAGGTCACACCTATCATGTGGGTCGGTTAGATGTCCTACAATCCACAACGGGTGCTACTAGTGTGGAGGATCAACAACAAAGAGTTTGTGAGGTCATCCATAGGGTCATTGAGTTAGAGATAGAGAACAAGGGGATCATCATGCCTTAAATGGGTCTCATGAGATTCTTGGATACAAGAAAGGCTAAACAACCAACCTTATCGCAAATGGAGACTCCCTCGGTAAGTTCGATGGTTCCTCCATATGTTGTTTCGCCAGGGGTCTCAGTACAATCTAAGCCCACAAGTGATAGCTTTACCTTTCCAAGTCTAGCTCATCTTTCCCTTGATGACACCATGGCTACCATGCCTACCCCAATGATGGGCATGCCGAGAAACACACCATGGAGCTCATTTGTTAGTAAAGCACCACTACATGATAGCTCAATGCCTGCAATGGTACCTATAAGTGTGTACCAATCGTATGCACCTATGGGTCATCGCACTCATGTAGTCCCTACCCCTCCCATTGTTTCAACTACCTATGCTCCACAACCACAACACCCAAGCTCTTATTCCAGCAGACCATACCGGCTAGCATTAGCATGTCACACCCGACGTCTGCTATGCCTAGGGCCACACATATGAACTTTGGACCGCCACATGGCACAACACCGTTGCAAATGTGGAAACCAAGGGCTTCCTATGCGCCAAGACCAATGCCAATACCTACTCCACATGTAGTCTCTGGAGCACCTTCACCCACGGTGCCTGCTCACTTAGGTGACTTGACAACATTTGCTCAAGATATTGGTCGATCTATTGCTGAGAATATGCGTAACACGCCTGATAGAGAGACTAGAAGTAAGGCAGTACAAATAGCCAAGCTCACACAAAAATTTAGTGGAGACGGGGATGTGAGAAAGCATATCGAAGTGTTTGAACAAATATGCGATTCTCTAGGAGAACACAATGACCTGCATAAGAGTAATTCTTTAAGCCTAACCTTAAGTGGGAAGGCAGGGGATTGGTATAGAACCCTAAGGGTGGAAGAAAAAACGATTTACCCTACTCATAGGAGACTGTTCTTGAAAGAATACATACGAGAGGGAGTGCTTTGGGGTGTAACTTCTCAGCTCCAGAAAGCCCAACAAGAGGAAGGAGAGTCGGTGAGAGACTTTGTCGCTTAAAGCATTTGAATTCTCATTGTCGTCCAAATGAGCGCTTCAATAATAATCAATTTCTTGATAGATTCATTAGGCGATTACGACATGAGGATATCTACAATGGCCTAGTCATTAGAGGTATCACCACATGGGAAGCAGTCACCACCAATGCGATCCAATTGGAGGATAATTTAATGATTCAAGGAGAAAGAGTGTCTGTTGAGCCTAAATCTATTAGCTCGCAAGCATCGGGGCATCAACCAATGACCCTAAAGCCTATTGCTAAGGAGCCAAAGATATCTAAGATGACTTCAACAGATCTCACCAGGGGCATTCAAGAGAGTCTTGGAGACAATCGTGCTCCACAAAACAATCATATGTATCCAAGAAGGGAGAAACAATGGTGCTCAGTATGCTATGGACCGCATAGTACCAGTGAGTGCCCTACTTTTAGAGTAAAATTCAATGGGAATTGCAATGCCTGTGGAAGGTATGGTCATCAAGCTAAGGATTGCATAGTATTTAAGCGCGCGATGGCCAATAGACCAACCTTAGCATGGACAGACGCACCTCGAGTGCCTGCATTGATGCCGGCTCCACCTCTTGAACAAACAACACAACACATGGTCCCTAGGGCCCAAAATGTTGTTCAAACAACACCCTTACCACCTCCAGTGCTAGGACCGCAACCACCACATCCGAGAATCACTTCTGTGAATCAAGTGGGTTGTGAGTCATCTATTGCTTGTTTGGAAGGCTGTGAGGAAGATATAGACCCTAATATTGCCTATGGGATGGATGTGCTTGAAGAAATTCCACAATACTACATGGAAGACTATTGGGGACAAGTCAAAACTTTCTATCATGTAGCTACTCTTGTTGCAAGAGGCCAAAATATCAATTACACTCCTAAGAGACCACCTCTTCAATGCTATGAGTGTGGAGATCCACATCATGTAGCCAAGTGTCCTATTAGGCTACAAAATAACTCCACACTAATGCAAACCAATCAATCGAGCACATCTACAATGCCGATACTCATGTGTAATCGATGTGACATAGATCATTTGATTGCCCAATGTCCAAATAATCCAAATGCACCAAAGATCACGCCATTAAATTTGATTGAGGTTACCGAAGAGCCATCACAAAGTACACCTGTGGTACCAGTAAACATACTCACATGATCGTTGCTCCAAAAACAAAATTATATTCTTGAGTAAAGAGACAAGACATCAATTGCCCAATCTCAGAAAAAGAAGAAAACACGAAGGAAGAGATCGCAAAAAGCAGCGAAGCCAGACCGCAGTTCCAGACCCCAGTTCAAAGACCAACATAGGGACTGGTGATGACCCCGTATATATGAACGACGTTGAAGAGGATTCTTATTCAGGTGAAACCATGGAGACCACTAAGATAGAATCCAACAAGGAAGATCTTCAAGAGCCACAATGGCCAGGATCCAAGAAGAAGATAGGAACTTATCCAAACCCTACAGAGGAGGTCGAGCGAGTCAAGCAATTAAGGAGTTTGGTAGAAGATACCCAAAAGGATCTAGAACTAGCACCTAGGCACATCCAAATTACAGACACCGTGTTACCTACGCAACAACAACCTCACCAAGTCCATAGACCCTTAGCCATACCTAGTGTCATCCAAGAAGAAAGTGTCTTAAAGTCATGGGAAAGTGGGCGTACTCACTTCTTGATGGAAATAACGTTTACAGAGGGACTACCTGATCCTATCGAAGAAATGGAGATCCCATCTTCCCCACGTCAAGGGACTGAAGTCCAAAAAGTGCCGTTAAACATTGCCAAATTGATGGATTTCATGTCTTTAGAAGTTAGAACCACCATCATGTCCAAACTATATAAAGACTCTGAGCTAGTCTCAGCTCTTCGAGCCTTCTTCAATGGAGAACTAAAGTTTGGGCTACCACAATTTGCACAGATGGATGGAGCTGGGGAGATGCCAATAGAGGAGGAACACTTAGATACACAACCCAACCTAGATGAGAACCTCGTTATAGAAATACCTGTTAACAAGTTGGGACAATACTTTGAGGGTGATGATTCCAATGCAACCATACCAATCATCACCAAGGGATTAACTGTGAAGGGAATCCTTGATGGTGGAGCTGGGGTTAGCATTGTGGTTAAAAATTGCTGGGAAACTATGGGAAGACCTTACCTTGCGACCACAACTATAGTAGTGAAGATGGGCATGGGTCTATTGTTAAACCTATTAGGATGCTGGAAGATCTCAAGATCAAGGTCTTTGGACATAAAATAAGGATTACCTGCATTGTTATGGATTTCTCCAAACACACTATGGCATCGGAGATGATCTTAGGACGTCCTTTCATGAGGGAAGCAGAAATGGTGCATGACTGGTCTAAAAACCATGTCTACTTGTAGTTCCAAGATTCTGTCATTCAAGTGGATCTTGTAACTGGTCGAGCACATCCCCTAGGAAACATGTTTATAATTGATCATAGATCTGACACCACAGTTCACTCGGCCCCATTGCAGTATTGTTACACGTGTAAAGCGGACACTTATGTTGGGGAAGATTCTCCTTATATGGATGTACTACCTAGGATGACTGAGTTGGACAATGTGGATTGGGTCCACTTAGACACTTGGGGAAACAGGGGGACGACATGGGTAACACCTGAAGGGGATGAAATGCCACCACTCGTACCCTTAAATATACTAGAAGCAATGCACATAGCTTTTGATGACCTACAAGATGAAGGTTTGACTGGCATTGGAACTAGTAGCACCTCACAAGACTATAGCCCACAGGATTTGGGGTTAGAATTATCAATTGAAATTGGCTATGAGGATGAAGAATCTGAGTTAAATCTTAGTGCAAATGTGGGGACAAACCATTCAGGGCCCAGTGGTACCGTAGATGACAATCTATCCAAGGGAGCAGAAGACCAAGAAGCGATGCATGTAATGACTCTTCACTAGAGATCTGTTGTAATCGAAAATTATACAAGAAGAGTAAGAGATATAAGAGGCGACGATATCGAGAAAATGTGCATGCTAGAATAAATGAAAAGAAATCTACTGCAGAATGGCTTAATTATATAGGGGCATGTGATGCTCATCGGAAGTTGGTAGATAACTGGGGTGAATACCTTCAAAGCGTCATGTGGTATAGTCCACAACCCATTGACATCGCACAACTAGAGGCTACAGAGAAGCCAAATGTAACATTTAATGGCCTATAATCTTATGTGTAGCGGAAATTAGCATGAACATAGTGGGCATTTCATTAGAATAGATTCCTAATGAGAATTACAAGAGTGCTTGGGTGGAGAGAGCAACAAAAAGCATAACACCTAGTTAGATAGCATCGACAATACTTTCAAAAGAGAGAGAAATTAAGCTATTGACAACAGTTGAGGACCGGATTTGCATGGAGCCGGTCCCCCCTCCAAAAGGCTTTGTATTATGGTTTCTCCCATCAAGAGAGACATTGTACAATACAATTCTTTGTGTTCCTTCAAGACTAGCTAGTGCAATGAAGATGGAAGCTTCATACACCAAGCAAAACACGTAATCAAACACAACTTGAATTATCCCCGTTCTCAGACCCAAGACCTCACACACCTTCGAAGATGGTGAGAGCTAGCAGGGTATGAGAGTAGATTGAGAAGAAAAAGAAGTATCTTACGAGAAAGATGTACATCTCCTCACATAATCACTCATATTAGCATAGCTTAGCTTAGTAATTAGCTTGGTAGAGAAGATGAGCATGCATTGAAGCTTGGCTCTTGGTTGGATTTGCATCCACATGCCAAGAGAGTGTTGATGTAGGCTTCTATCTCACAAGCTTGGAGTAGGTGATGAGCTCTCCATTAAAGCTTGGGAGGAGATAGAGTATTTTCCCTTCACACATGGTCAAGTGTGAGAGTGTGTGTGTCAATGCCAAGCAAAAATCAGCCCCCCCTCTCTCTTGGGCGAGCCCTAGCTGCTAATTAGGTCTGGCTTTTGCCTCATTGGACCTCCCCAGGTCAAGCCAATAGGAATTAAGCAGCATAAGTGATAGCCTTCTGACATGTGTCCCCCTTTCCCCTTTTGTGAGAGCTTTAGGTAATTAAATAATTAAACTAAACTCTCATTGGACCCCTTTGCCTCCTGGCCACTAGGAATCAGGCAAGCCATGGGGCTCCTGAATGCTCATTGGACCCCTTGGGAGACTGCCCAATAGTCTTCTAGGAGACTTAATTCTCATTGGTTTCTTTTATTAAATGTTTTTAAATTAATTAAACTAGATTTACTCTAGCTTAATTCTCATTGGTCCACTTCAAGGGTCTTCCAATAGGAACTGGGCACACCTTGTGGGCATCTGGCCTAGGGAGCTGACATGTGTCCCTCATTCCCTTTGTGTAAAGGGAGCCTGTGTGTGTGTGTGTGTGTCTTTCTCTCTCATCCCCTAGCTTTGGGGCTCGCCCCCTCCCATGTAGGGATGTGCAAAGACTTTTAGGGCACACACAAAGCATCCAATTTTTCCTAGGGTTGACCTTTGGACACAACCTTTGAATTTTGGAACCTTAGCATTTTGGAAGTCTTAATGGGCTGAACCTTAGGGTCTTTTTGGCCCATTGTTTCACATGGCTCTTTTGCAGATGGCCCCCCCTTTGGATCCCTATTTTCCCTCCTTTGGATCCCTACTGTGGCCGGTCTGCTAGCTTAACCAATATTCTAGCTTTTTCTCCCTTGGCACTTCCCCACATTAAATGATCAGTTTAATATGAGAAAATCATTTAGGAGAATTAGATATTGATTATTATGACATTACCTCTCTCTTGAAATCATAGTCGTCCTCGACTATGGTGTAGAGAAGATAAAGCATATGCATGAGTCCTTTTCTTAGCGGGTAGAGGATCCCTATGTTACCCTACGACATCATTCCATAATGGATGACTAGTCCATTTGGCGCTTGAGAGCCTGAGGCTGCCGCAAGCATGTCTGCACATTAGTCCAATCAGTCTTCCATAGTAGAGTGACAAGCTCTACTTGGTGTTTGGGAGACGTCGTCTCCGCAAACTTGATCTAAGCATGCATACTACTTCCTTTTTGTGCACAAATAAAGAAAAAGAGAGTCTTATAAGACAAAAATTTTGTTCATTTTTAACATTTTGTACATTTGCTTACTCTTGGGAAGCATTGTAAGCATTGACAAGGTTTAGGTTATCCTTTAATTGTATGCCTTGCATCCATCTAGCATCTTCAAAAGGATAATTCTTAAACTTAATAAGATATCGTCGGATAGTCTTACCGCCTCTTAATACCTTGTCTTCATGTCGGAGAATGGACTCGGGCTGCAGCACCTCCTCGTGGTCCTCGATCTCCGGTGGGTCTTCAATAGTTGGTTCTTGAGGTGGCTCTCCTTTGTAAGGCTTTAATAGGCTCACATGAAAAGCATTGTGTATGAGCCAATGATTGGGCAACTTAAGTTGATAGGCCATCTCATTGATTGGCCTAAGAATCTGGAAGGGACCATAATACCTTTTTGCTAGTTTAGCATAGTACTTTTGGTGGCCCGTAGGATTCTTGCCCGTCGTGTGCCTTAATCGAGCCTTGGGAAACTTTAACAAGACCCAATCGTTTTCTTTAAAGGCTTGGGCTCTTCTGTGCTTGTCAGCAGCAGCCTTTTGCCTTTGCTGTGAGATAGAGATAGCATCCTTAATCTTTTGGAAAGATTCTTGTAGGTCTCGGCTATACTCATCTGCAGCGAAGATCTTCCCATGTACCTTAAGTAGCAAGGGACTTTTTGATCTTCCCTCAATTACCTCGAAAGGTGCTTTTCCTGTGGAAGTATGTACAGTGTTATTGTAAGCATACTCTACTAAGGGTAAGTACTTCTCCCATTGGGATCTTTGATCTACTTCCGTTACATAGGCTTTTAGTAGATCAAGAATGGTTAGGTTAGCTATTTCACTTTGGCCATCAGTTTGTGGATGATAGGCCGAAGAGAAGTTTAGCCTTGTTCCTAAATTCTCAAAGAGACCCTTCCAGAAATTACTGGTCATTCTAGGATCTCTATCCGACACTATGGACATTGGCAAGCCATGGTACTTGAAAATTTGTGAAATGAAGAGGGTTGCCATTTGATGGGCTTTGATAGTCTTTTTGACAGGTATAAAATGAGCTTGTTTACTGAACCTGTCTACTATCGTCCATATTCCCGTATTCCCATGGATAGACTTAGGCAATCCAAAGATAAAATCCATGGATATGCTCTCCCAAGGTGAATTAGGGATTGGCAATGGTTGAAGCAATCCAAGTTGCTTCCCTCTATCAAATTTTGTCTTTTGACATACCACACATTTGGAAACATACTCGTGTATGTTCACTTTCATGGTAGGCCAATAGAAATATGTTTCAATTCCCTTTAGGGTAGACTGAATCCCTCTATGCCCCGCATATGGGGGAGCATGAGATTCATACATTACTTTCTCACGTAGTGAGTTAGTAACGCAGAGTCTATTGCCATAGAGAAGATAACCATCTTGTAAAGTAAATGGTTCTTCTTTCTTCCCTAATGCAAGGGCTGAAATCACATCTCTAAAATCGGGATCAATAGCATACTCATCTATCATTGAAGATAGATCATTGTGAGTTGCTATGGAAACCGCATTCACTCTTGGTCGTCTTGAGAGTGCATCGGCTACTTGATTATGCTTGCCAGCAATGTGAGCAATATGAAAATGAAATTGCGAAAGAAAATTTGCCCACCTCATTTGTTTGTCGGAGAGCTTGGTCTGCGTCATGAAGTACTTAAGACTTTGGTGATCCGTTCGCAGAATGAAAGGAGTCCCCAATAAATAGTGCTTCCATGAGTCTAAGGCATGTAGAACTGCAAGGAGTTCTTTTTCGTATATGCCTAGAGCTTGCTCAACAGGGTCGAGCCTTCGACTCTCATAGCCTATGGCGTGCCCTTCTTGGAGCAGAACAGCCCCAAGGCAATCACCACAAGCATCACATTGGACCTCAAATGGTTTTGAGAGATCCGGTAGTGTAAGCACAGGTTGAGAGATAAGCTTTTCTTTAAGCTTTTCGAAAGCATTGTTCTCCTTAGCAGACCACGTATACCTAATATTTTTCTTTGTTAGGTCATGTAATGGTCCTGCAATTCGTGAGAACTTTTCTATGAAGCGTCTATAGTATGCACACATACCTATAAAGCTTCTTAGTTCATGAAGATTCCTTGGTTTAGGCCATCCTTTTATTACCTCTAACTTGGATGGATCCATTTGGATTCCATCTTGAGAGATAATGTGACCTAAATATTGAATCTCTTGCAAGAAAAATTCACTTTTCTTTCGATTAACATAAAGTTTACTCTCTCTTAAAACTTGGAATATTACCTGGAGGTGTTGCTTGTGTTCCTCCAATGAATTAGAGTAGATGATAATATCATCAAAGAACACTCCAGTGAAGGTTCGATGAGGCCTGAACAGCTTCTCCATCAAGCTGTTGAATGTGGCTGGTGCATTGGTCAAGCCAAAAGGCATGACAATGTATTCGTAAAGACCAAATGTAGTACGAAATGCGGTCTTTACAATGTCTTGATCAACTATCCTTATTTGATGATAGCCACTTTTTAGGTCAATCCTACTGAAGTAGGTCGATCCTTGTAGCTTATCAAATAGGTCTTCTACCCTTGGAACGGGAAACCTATTCTTGATAGTGATCCTATTTAGTGCTCTATAGTCGACACACATACGATATGTGCCGTCTTTCTTTTGCACTAATAGCACAGGTGAGCAAAATGGAGATGAGCTAGGCCTAACCATGCCCTTCTCAACTAACTCATGCACTTGCCGCATAATCTCCTCTTGTTGAGCTTGAGAAACTCTATAAGGAGGTTTGTTAGGCGGTGAACTTCCTGGAAGAAGTTCAATTGCATGGTCGTCATTACCTCGTTTAGGAGGTAGCTCACAAGGGATGTCGTCAATAAAAACATCTTGAAACCCCTTGAGAAAATTAGATAACTCTAATTCCTTTTGGTTGCTTTTATTTTCTTTTGTTAAAGCATTAGGTTCATTTTGAGAATCTTTAACAAAAATTATGTACACGGAAATAGAGCTCTTTATTGACTTGTTGAAAGCTGGTGTATGTACAATGGGGATGGTGTTACCCATCTCCTTAGCATCTATATACATGTCCTTTTCCCTGAACTTAAAGGAGATTCTCCTTTCAGGAAATTTAACATCGGCAGCCAGGCGGTCAAACCATGGTGCCCCTAGGATTACATCCTCATGCTTGAGAGGAGAGATAAAGAAGTCCTCTTTGTCCACATAGCCTTGGACATGAAGCCTCAATTTCCCGATTAAGGGAGTGACTGAAGCTTCTTGCCCCTTGAAGGCACTGTCTGCGGGTAGGATATCTCCCATCTCGTAGGATTGTGTGCCTAGCTTGGTGGCTAACTCCATAGATATGAAATTGTGAGTAGAACCAGGGTCAAAGAGAATAAAAGCATCATGTTCTCTTACCTTTCCCCAAGCATGGCATAGAGAAGATCCTTTGTGGTGAGTTTGGTGAATCTCCTCCTCTTGGATTTCAACCAAAGAAGCTCTAGGAGGATCTTGGCGGTTGTTCTTTTGGGGACAAGCGCGGTATGCATGCCCTTGTTCGCCGCACTTGAAACACCGGTTATCTTTACGATAACGCTCAAGCTCTTCAGGAGAGAGTTTATTCTTTCCTTTGTAAACTCCCTTCTCTTTAGCTTTGTTGGAATTGCCCGTAGGAGACTTTTGGACATTGTCCTTCCCCTTAGGCTCATTGGAACCCTTGTTTTCCGGGGGCTTATTATTTCTTTTACCCCCCGTTTGGAAATTGATTCGCGAGGCCACCATAGTATGGTGTATTACCGCCGATATGGTACGTGGCCTTTGGGAGTTGACATACTCCGCCATTTCTTCGGTTAAGCCCGCACAAAATTGTTGCTTTTGCTCTCCAAAATCCAACTTTTTGAAGACAATGGCTTTGAGTTGTAGGTCCCAAAACTTGTCTACATATTTGTGGATGGATTCATTGGGAGAGAGCTTTAAGCTTCGCCATTCGGTGAGTACTTTGTCTTTGGCATCGGTGGCCAAAAACTGCTTCATAATGGAAGCTCTTAAAGCCTTCCATGTTCGTGGAGCTTCACCGTTGGCTCGTAGACTAGACCACCATTGTCTGGCGGACATTTGAAAGTGCATAGCTACATGGCGTAGCTTAGAGGACTCCGTGAAGCCCTCATCTCCAAACGCCGCATCGAATTACTGGATAAAGGCCAAAACTTTGTCTGTAGCACCAAAGGTGCCATCATAGGTAAGGAAAGAGATGCTCTTCCCTCCCTCTTTGAATTTCTTCAGCTTGGACGACCTCTTCCATGCGGCATAGGATTTCCTATGGCCTCTTCTTTTTGATGGTTCAAAAGTTGCACCATCACTTGCTTCAGAAGATGAAGAATTTGAAGAAGGTGGAGAAGAGGGTGACCTCTTTCTCGCCTTTTTCTTGTCTTGATCTTTGTCGTCTTCACCATAGCTTTCATAAGAGGAAGAGGATGAAGAAGATGGAGAAGAGGGTGTCCTCTTTCTCGCCTTTTTCTTCTCTTGCTTTTTTATCATCCCTCTTTGAATTATGGCGTGGAGAAGAGTGTAATGGTCTTCTCCGCTTTGGTGGTGATGGAGAGCGTTTAGCCCGCCGTCTTCGTGGAGCCATCTCCGCCGAGGTGACGGGAGACTCGCTTCTTTCTCGTTCCTTCGGTGGAGGCTCTTGAGTTCTCCTTTGGGAAGGAGATGCATCATCAAGAAGTAAGTTCTTGAGCCCTTCATATGGATTCTCTTCTTCTTCCCGAATCGGAGAGAGACCTCTTTTGGTAGTCTCACAAGGAGGCTTCCTAGGTGTTCTCTCGTCATGGTGATGAGCTTGGAGAATCCCGTGAGCACGGAGCTGCCGTTGCACTTCACTTTGGAGAGATGGATTGCCCATGGCTTGTTGAAGCCTAGAAACTAGATAGTTAACAAGCATTGAAGCATCATTAGTAGCTTGCTCATGAGCAAAATCAAAGTTATCAACATTAATTTCACTCTCTTTACTATTGTCAGCCATTCTAACAACTTTTAGGTATAAACTTTTTAGGTGTACTTTGGCACTTCAAGCCCTAGTTGCTACTCCTCTTTACCCCTTTAGAAAAAGCACTCAAGCTACTGTACCCGCGGCTCGAATACCATTAATTGCAAGGAATAGAAGAGAGGGTCTTTCGACCTCAAAACAGCACCGGCTCCTGTCAAGCTTCTAATAGCTCAATAGTGGTTAAGCCGTAGGCAAGCCCCGTAGGACTCCACTATTTAGACCATAGCTCTCGACGGTGATGCCCCGTTAACTGCACAAAGGCAGGCGCACTGCAAAGCTGAAAAATCCCTATTCTACTTACTCACAGGCAATTAATAATACCAACCATTTGTAGCTAGCTTGAGGACCTCCCTTCTTGAGCAAGAAAAGAGAAACCTTGAGCTCTGATACCAATGTAACATTTAATGGCCTATAATCTTATGTGTAGCAGAAATTAGCATGAACATAGTGGGCATTTCATTAGAATAGATTCCTAATGAGAATTACAAGAGTGCTTGGGTGGAGAGAGCAACAAAAAGCATAACACCTAGTTAGATAGCATCGACAATACTTTCAAAAGAGAGAGAAATTAAGCTATTGACAACAGTTGAGGACCGGATTTGCATGGAGCCGGTCCCCCCTCCAAAAGGCTTTGTATTATGGTTTCTCCCATCAAGAGAGACATTGTACAATACAATTCTTTGTGTTCCTTCAAGACTAGCTAGTGCAATGAAGATGGAAGCTTCATACACCAAGCAAAACACTTAATCAAACACAACTTGAATTATCCCCGTTCTCAGACCCAAGACCTCACACACCTTCAAAGATGGTGAGAGCTAGCAGGGTATGAGAGTAGATTGAGAAGAAAAAGAAGTATCTTACGAGAAAGATGTACATCTCCTCACATAATCACTCATATTAGCATAGCTTAGCTTAGTAATTAGCTTGGTAGAGAAGATGAGCATGCATTGAAGCTTGGCTCTTGGTTGGATTTGCATCCACATGCCAAGAGAGTGTTGATGTAGGCTTCTATCTCACAAGCTTGGAGTAGGTGATGAGCTCTCCATTAAAGCTTGGGAGGAGATAGAGTATTTTCCCTTCACACATGGTCAAGTGTGAGAGTGTGTGTGTCAATGCCAAGCAAAAATCAGCCCCCCCTCTCTCTTGGGCGAGCCCTAGCTGCTAATTAGGTCTGGCTTTTGCCTCATTGGACCTCCCCAGGTCAAGCCAATAGGAATTAAGCAGCATAAGTGATAGCCTTCTGACATGTGTCCCCCTTTCCCCTTTTGTGAGAGCTTTAGGTAATTAAATAATTAAACTAAACTCTCATTGGACCCCTTTGCCTCCTGGCCACTAGGAATCAGGCAAGCCATGGGGCTCCTGAATGCTCATTGGACCCCTTGGGAGACTGCCCAATAGTCTTCTAGGAGACTTAATTCTCATTGGTTTCTTTTATTAAATGTTTTTAAATTAATTAAACTAGATTTACTCTAGCTTATTTCTCATTGGTCCACTTCAAGGGTCTTCCAATAGAAACTGGACACACCTTGTGGGCATCTGGCCTAGGGAGCTGACATGTGTCCCTCATTCCCTTTGTGTAAAGGGAGCCTGTGTGTGTGTGTGTGTGTCTTTCTCTCTCATCCCCTAGCTTTGGGGCTCGCCCCCTCCCATGTAGGGATGTGCAAAGACTTTTAGGGCACACACAAAGCATCCAATTTTTCCTAGGGTTGACCTTTGGACACAACCTTTGAATTTTGGAACCTTAGCATTTTGGAAGTCTTAATGGGCTGAACCTTAGGGTCTTTTTGGCCCATTGTTTCACATGGCTCTTTTGCAGATGGCCCCCCCTTTGGATCCCTATTTTCCCTCCTTTGGATCCCTACTGTGGCCGGTCTGCTAGCTTAACCAATATTCTAGCTTTTTCTCCCTTGGCACTTCCCCACATTAAATGATCAGTTTAATATGAGAAAATCATTTAGGAGAATTAGATATTGATTATTATGACACCAAAGTTGAGCCGTACTGTAAGGAGACGGCAAAATCGAGAGTTAGCTCAACAACAAAAGGAATCGGAAGTGAAATCACAGTCCACAGAACAACAGGACTCCACAGACTTACACCTTGCACCACCTGAACATTTCAAATCCTACACCATAGAGGAACGTAAGTTTGTGTATACAAAAGCTCAAAGAAAACCTATCCATGGGAGCAATGGAGTCTATGACGGTCCAGCGATAGTTAAGGAAATAGAGTTAGCAGACCCAGGAGAAGAGTCCAAAAATATTTTCATTGCCCAAGATCTGATAGAGACTGAGGAGTGTGTACTTAAAGAACTTCTTAAGGAATTCAGGGATATAGTTTCCTGGACATATCATGATATGAAAGGTGTTCCACCTTTCGTGGTGCAACACACAACCCCCATGAAGAGCATGGCTAAACCAGTTTAGCAACGACCCTACCCAATGAATCCTAAATATGAAAAAATCGTTCAAGAAGAGATATAAAAAGCTTGTGGAATGCGGATTCATATACCCTATTGAGCACTCAGAATGGGTGTCTCCAATAGTGGTTGTGCCAAAAAAGAATGGGAACCTCAGAGTGTGCGTGGATCTCAAGAAGGTCAATGATGCCACTAGGAGGGACCATTACCCCTTGCCATATTCTGAACATGTGCTTGAAAGAGTTGCAGGGAAGGAAGCTTATAGCTTTCTAGATGGGTACTCTGGCTACAATCAAATCACAATTGTGTTGGAGGACCAAGCTAAAACAGCCTTTATAACCGAATTTGGAGTGCGTAACGAAAAGAAAAAGTTGAAATATGTAGGGAAAGGACAATATAGAGTATGTGAGATCACCCCACAAGGAACCATTCATGTGGAGATCCTTGATGGAATTGAAATCATTGGATTCCTCAATGGGAGAAAATTTAAAGATACTATGATCCTTTAAGCCACGAGGAGCTACGTGCCATCCATACAAAAAAGGCAGCCAAGGCACAAAGAGAATTGAAGAAGATACAAGCTCAAGCTGAGGCTAAGGAGCGACAACAACGCATAATACGCCAACGAGAGGCTAACCTTGGAGTTACACATGCATTCCATGTTGAAACCGACGAGGATTGGTTGGACTTTGACACACCCCTACGATACCCTATTGAGCTAAACAGCAGCTATGGAAAAGTGCTATATAGCGCCTTATTGGACACGGGTGCTAAATATAATCTGCTATCATATGGGGTGTGGTGTCAGTTAGGGAAGCCACCTTTATCTGAGAGTATTATCCAAGTCAAGGGTGTCAACAAGAAAAGACTGCGATTTTTGGAATCTGGCACAATTCTGTCAGTTATGACAATGGTGATGTAGCTTAAGACTTTTTGGTCATGCCCGTTGGAACTATGGAGGGTAATATAAATCTAGGACGCACGGGGATGATAGCCACCAAGAGCACTATTGATTGGGGGATAGGGGGTGTCACAACACAAGAACCAACTCTTAGCCCTGCCACTCAAGCCATAGTCCCTGAGATATTGCCTCTTAAGGAAATAAAACCCAAAACATTGTATGTCCAAGAGGTTGAACCATATGTCCCCATAGCCCAACTCTCTAGAGCTTCAACTGATGTAGTTGAAATAAAGCTTGAGACACACAAGGCCCATCCCAATATAACAAAGAAAACATACAAGTGGGTCCCTAAAGCTTCTTTAGCAACCATAGCCAGTGCTAAAAGACAAGAGCCTGGTAAGAGACGTCGCATTCACCCCAAGAAATATAAAGAAACGTTGCGTTGGATTCCTAAAAAACTATTGGAAGCCCAAGGCTACTATAAAGGAAATGATCAAATCTGGGTGCCAAAATGTAAATTGTGCTCTTACTTGTCACCGGGCCCATGTGAGCTCAATCCTGTGGCTCCAAAACAAATTGAAGATCGCGGAAAGGAAAAAATCAATGAATGCTACACACCTGCTCCAGAGCTAGTTTGGGTACCAAAGAAAGAATGATTTGTTCCACCTAGCTCAGGAACATGAAATCAAATGAAGCTTCTTGCTCTTTGTGTAGTTACTATACGGAAATAGAAGCTTCAACACAACCTCCAGCTACCATTGTTTATATCCATACAAGCAAGAAAGAGTTTGCACCTCCTGTTGTAAGTTCACCACCTACAACAGTGTTGCAAATAAAATCATGGGAGAGTATCTTACCACCCTTGCAACTAGATGAAACTCATAGGGTGGTCAAAAACTATTGGTTAAAGCTTTCACCCATAACAACTTGGAACAATTGGTTTCAAAAGGTGACGACATCATTCCAAAAGGTATGATCTACCCAAGGAAGGGGGGAGTGTTTGCTGACATCCATCATTCACTTGCTTCCCTCTCAACCTTCCTCCTTCACCTCTCAATCTCCAATCTTAGGGAATGTATATATAAAGCCTTCTACTCACAAAAACAAGATAAAAAGTAAAAGAGCAAGAGGCATAACACAAAATCATAAAAACACATTAAGCACAAGAACACGAGCCTTGTAATATTTGCATTGTAACCATCATCTATTTGCGTGTACAGATATGGCTAGTATGCTAGAGTCATCCACTCCTACATTGGGTGAGAGGTACCCTCGTTACTTTTCACAAACGTTTCACATGGTCTTTCTGGTGCTTGCCTGTGAATGGGATTTGGTAGGTACGCTAGTATGTGAGAGGAATTTCGAGGAGTTAGAATGGCTGATACGTCTCTTGACCATGACTGATCCATACTTAGTAGAGAGTGTATCTCCCATTGCACAAGCCTATCCTTTTGACCAAGATGACTATTGGCGTCTAGTGACCTTCTTAGTAAACATTAATGCCTCTGATGATGAAGAAGATTTACATGATTATACGGATGACACATATGGTCTCACAGATGATGACTTTGTTTTTCTCGACGACGAGGATAGGGGTTTAGCCTTAGGGTTTCCCCCAATCTCTACAATATCCTATTCCCTTGACTCTCTAGGCAAATACTTATGTTTTTTAATTATGTTCAATAAGTGTTGGTACCTTTTCCCATTGATGTGCCTCTTAGAGGTATTCTTTGTGTTTCCTAGTGTGTACAGGAACATGTTGCTGTTGTTAGGATTTGGACCTTCATGGAATCTTTTTCTCGTTCTCACTTCAAATCAAGCACGACCATCAACACAAACAGGTGTTTCTTGTCCATTAGCATTGCGCCTTATCTTTTTGCATCCATGTTTGTATGCTTTAATTGTGATTGGTAGCATAATATTCAACACATTTGCTTAGTATCAAACATTAAATTCAATGTAATTTTTTGTCATAATCACTTGTCTAGGTTTAAAAATCAAGCAGTCTGACCAAGCTAGTTTGACCAAGCTAGGCGTTAAAAATCTTCTCTTAATACCATGGGGAATGCCTTCCTAATTATCAATGGTTACTTAGGTTCTCAATCCGATTTAGGCAGCATTGTGTGAAATGTACTAGGGCTTTCTAGTGGGCTTAGTCCGTATTGACCTTTAGCTTAAGTATTATAAAGGGAGTTTACTAGTGTGATGAGCCTGGGGAGGGTAACAGTGTTATATGACCTCCCAAAGTTACAAAATTAAAATGCTGAAAACGAACAAAAAAATTCAAAGTGCCACAATGTAAAATCTTAAGCTGGAAAAGAAACCTCAGTTTGATTTGGTACTCCACTCACATGTATCGCCTATGGTACTAGAGTCCTAGAGGTTCCCAGCGTGGGCGCTTTTCCTTGAAAAGAAAAAAACCCAAGGCATACAAAATAAACACACACATCAAAATTGAAAAAATGTGAAAAGACTTTTGGGGGGTCAAACAAAAGGAAATAAGTCATGTGATGATTTCATGAGCAATTATTTTTATCGTAGCTTAACTACAAGGCCTTCTAGGTATAGCCTCTAGTCAGCCCTCGGACATGAAATACTTGGCTCTCGCGATTAAACAACTTAATTGACGAGAGGAAATTGAGAAGCTTACCCATGGTATTAATAGTCGATCTTTAGTGCCTTTCGATCGTTAAATTAGCGACCCCAGACTTGTTTAATTTTTTACCTTTACAATTGTATGCGTTTGATTATATTGCAATTTAATGTTTATTGTTGCTGACAAATAGTTTAAAATTCTATTCCCAATCAAATTGTCTGCCTACAACTGCATATGCTTTTTAATTGTTTATGAGAATGCAATTACTGTGCCAATGTTGTTTGATTTTGCAATGACTGAAGGAGGCTAAGGACATTCATCTCAAATGCTCTTCCACCTCAACGGACGAGCTTCAACTCAATAGCTTTTGAGGACGGAATCTACATCAGGAAGGGGGGCATGTTAACCCTCAAGCACATTCCTATCACCTACAATGGATGTTGTATTATCTATTTGGTAGAGTCAGATACAGGGCTTGTCGGTCCAATAGGAAAAGGGTACGAGTGATCGCCGATGACAGGCACACTCTAACTGGAACATTCAAGGGATTAGTTGGCTAATCATGGGCGCTCAAGTGTGAATGGGGTGAGCTCATATAAAAGTCAACTAAACCTAAAATTAACTCATTCTTTCAATTGTGCAATTGAAGAGTGCTCTCGCTCCATCTCCATCTTCTTCTTCTTCACCTCTTTGTGTGTGTGCGTTGATAGAAGAAAGCCGAGACAGGGCACCTCTATAGCTAGGCCTCTCTGCCACTTTGAACTTTCAATAGATGCAAACAAAACACTTGCAATCTCAACTTGTAAGACCGCCTCCAAATTGTTGGCTCAAGCTCTTGGCCATGGGGGCTTACAAGCACACACCAACTAGGAAAAAAAAAACAATCTCACAGCATGAAACAATCTCTTGGCCATGGGGGCTTACATGCACACACCAACTAGGGAAAAAAAAAAAACTCACAGCATGAAACTACAACAATCGCCAACCAGGTTGAGAGGAAAACAAACCAAGTGCATACTAAGATCCTTCCTCTTTGATCTTACCTTGTCCTGCTAAATCACATTTGCAAAGCTTCTCAAATGTAACTCAACTGTCAGCGTGCATTGAGATGCTACTCTTTCAACCGCTTAAGATCAGCATCCTCCAAAATTGGGCTTGGGATCTCCTCTGTGATCAGAGCCCTTCAACATGGACGTTGTCCTGCACCCAGGGGTCGCCATCATCTCTGACATTCTCACTGACTAGAGTCATGAGCCCTCTTCAGCGAGCCTTACCACGGCCCCTCAGCTCACAAAACTATCCCCCTTCAGTCTGCTTGCCCACTTGCCCGAAAGCTGTTTGCTTCCTCTCTGCTTGCCACCACCTGACTTGCCAAAAACGTGCTATCAAGCCACCTTTACTAGTGCCTTCCATCCTCTTTTGTTTGTCAAAGCTGAAGTTTTAATAATTTTTGAGCTTAGAGGCATTAGCCAACCGCTAATGTACCCACAAAGGTATGATAGGGCATATGGCATTAGTATCACACACACCAGTGAATGCATGCTATCAAAAACCCATCAATACTTGACAACGAAAGCAATTCCCTAACAGCATCTACTCCAAATTAAAATGAGAAGCCATCGAGCAGTGATACACCTGATTGTCGACACCTAATCATGAAAGAAAATCATGGAATTTTTTTCCCAAAAAACGCTTGACATAGCTTGCCAAACCCCTAGTCTGCTAGAGCATTCATGCTCAGCAAGGACAACAAGAACTCCCGATGCACTACAAATGAAATTCTCTTTCTTCAACAGGCCATTCTTGATAATATGCTCATGCATTTATCTGCCTTTCTCTGCATCTCTTATGCTATAAGAGGCTTTAAAGATGCAAGAAAAAGTGACTGCATTAAGAGTAACACCTGTTGCTTAATGCGTTCAAAGCAGTTGAGTGCTTCCTTGGCATGGACATGCTCAGAATACCCTATGATGAGAACACTTGAAGACACTACATTCTTAACAGAAAGCTTGTCAAACACCTCTTGTGCCTTCACAAGTAAACCGCATTTGGTAGACATGTCTACCAAAACACTACTTAGCATGGTATCAGCACCCCTATCTGATTAATTTCAATATAATTTCTACACCCTTTTCAGTTGCTTCTACAGTGCCACACGATTTCCAGATTCAAACCAAAGTCACTGCATCAGGTAAAATCTGCTCACCTTTCATGCGTTTAAAGCTCCTCAGTGCTTACTGGCAAACCATGCTCGCCCACTGTTATGTACTCAATGAGGAAGCTTCACCAAGACCATGTTCGAACAGGCCAGCCTCTCATGTAGCCAGCATTCGCAAGCAACCCTTTCCATTGTCTTTCAGACTGTCATCCGCAATAGAAAATACAGCTTCCTACCACTCATGTTCCATTTCTTCTTTAACAATGATGGATGTGGAACTTACCTTCCTACCAAGGCAATAAGTTCAGCTTTCACACTTCCACGCCTGATTATTAAATATGAACCTACCCCTTGCAAAACAGGCTTCAATTCAGCTACAACTTCCACTAACTCCTCGAGCATCTCAAGTGACCAACCACGAAGCAGGTATGGATCAAAGATGTAAACTAGAAGGAGGGCCTGGTAGGCTGCAACTAAGGAGAGGCCTACATCACCATCAGGCCGCAGGTCATTCTTAAACCACAAAATAGCAACTTCCTTGTTCTCTGATAGAGCTTCAATTGACGCATCAGCCAACACTGCCAAGACTCTGTAGCACTACCTTCTTCTCTTTGGCCTACCCCTGCCAATGTGAGAGCAGAGACTCGTTGTTCCCTGTAAATTGGCCACAAAGGGTACCTCTTTATATCCAAAATGAAACCCGTGCTCAGAGTGTTCAACACCCACATCATAGTGAAACCCTCCTGTGCGATCCCCAAAACTATGGAGGACGCCTTCTTGTAACTTTGATGATGAAGTGGGATTGCCATCTTGCTCAGGTCGTCATGCTGTACATATGTAGACATCAAAACAGACCATGAAAATGCATCCCTTTCTTCAACTATGCTAAACATGTTCTTCACATCATGAAGACCTTCTTAGCAAGCCCTTGCGCAATGTAGATTCTAATAAGAACTAGCTAGGATATGTAATTCCAAAGAGGAAGCACATGAAAAGAGGAAGCACATGAAAAGTCCTCTCTGCCTTAACAAGAGCCCCACACTTACTATAGAAGGCAACAGGATATGTAATTCCAAAGAGGAAGCACATGAAAAGTCCTCTCTGCCTTAACAAGAGCCCCACACTTACTATAGAAGGCAACAAAAGCTGTTAAAAATATAATGTCCAGTGGTCTGACCCATCTCCATTAAGCTGCACAGAAATAGATGTACCTTTTCATGCAAGGCAATCACTGGTCAATGAAAAAACTCAACTCAAACACCTCAATACAAACTTTGTACACTGTACAAACAAATTATTCAGTATCATGGACCTCCTGGATGAAAAGGGAAGCTCAAAGCCTCTCGAAACAAATGCAGATTGCCACCAGGATCCCACACAGTGTAACAAAACTTACCGATCAACAAGACACAATTTCCCATTATATAGACTGAACACTTTACATCAAAACCAAGTAGAGGGACAACATCATTCAAACTTCCATCAAATACATCGAAAGTAACTGAAGCTGTCCAGCTACCATGCATGGCATCGACATGCTTCTCCATATTAGCATTCTCATTAAAGAGAGACCGACATTCCCGCATAACGAAAATCCTCTTTTGAGCTTTCTCCACATTAACAAGTAGTGCTTCATCCATGAAAACATCTGGCTCATCAAATCCCCAGTCATCCAGATCATCATCATCAGCTACACAAGTCCCATAATCATCTCTTTGGCTGCATGCTACCCTTTGATCACAATCAAGAGAATCACCTATAGGCAACTTACTGCCACAAACATAATCACTACCTAAATCAGCATCCCAAATGGGCCCACATACCCACAAGTCATCTGGATACCAAGACAACGCATCAGATGGAGGAAAGAAGACATCATCCAAAATGTCAACATGCATGTCATCGACAGTACAACCAAAATCATCCAAAGGTAAATAACTCCAGTACAAAGAGCTTGACAAGCCCTCATCTTTACAATCATCCAAACATGGATCCAAACTAACCACATCATTGCCATACATGCACGCAAGGCTTTCCTCTTTCATGCTAATGCTTGCAGATGACTCCGCATGAAGCTCAAAATCATCGAGAGACAAAAACTCAGTAGATGCATCTAACTCAACCTCATCAGCACTACTAAAATCATCATAAGGAATAGAAGAGCTCTCATGTGTAGCCCACAAAGAAGCACAAGACTGATCTACATGCTTAAAGCATCTGTTCTGCTTCAAGAAGTCAACAATGCTCTTCACACCCAATAAATCCGTGCAAGCAACCTCAATGCCCAAAAGTCTTGGAAGAGTGCCAATGAATAAGAATTTCTCTTTCTTTGCATCTAAAACCACATCCTCAAGAAGCTCAAGTTTCTGCTTTAGAGCACAAAAACTCATGCAATGCATGTCCAACTATGATAGGCAATATAACTGCAACCCCTGCATGGCATCATTCATCCGAAACAAAGCATCACTGAGCTTAACCATGTTTGCACTTCGCTATCTGACTCACCAAAACTGAAGGTACTTGAGTCCAATGTCCTCAGTGGGAAGGCACCAAAAACATGACAAAACAAAGCCGAGACGGGGCACCTCTATAGCTAGGCCTCTCTGCCAGTTTGAAATTTCAATAGATGCAAACAAAACACTTGCAATCTCAACTTGTAAGACCGCCTCAAAATTGTTGGCTCAAGCTCTTAACCATGGGGGCTTACAAGCACACACCAACTAGGGAAAAAAAAATAATCTCACAGCATGAAACTACAACAATCGCCAACCAGGTTGAGAGGAAAACAAACCAAGTGCATACTAAGATCCTTCCTCTTTGATCTTACCTTGTCTTGCTAAATCACATTTGCAAAGCTTCTCACATGTAACTCAGCTGTCAGCATGCATTGAGATGCTGCTCTTTCAACCGCTTAAGATCAGCATCCTCCAAAATTGGGCTTGGGATCGGGCTTGGGATCTCCTCTGTGATCAGAGCCCTTCAACATGGACGTTGTCCTGCACCCAGGGGTCGCCATCATCTCTGACGTTCTCACTGACTAGAGTCATGAGCCCTCTTCAGCAAGCCTTACCACGGCCCCTCACCTCACAAAACTATCCCCCTTCAGTCTGCTCGTCCACTTGCCCCAAAGTTGTTTGCTTCCTCTCTGCTTGCCACCACCTGACTTGCCAAAAACGTCCTATCAAGCCACCGTTACTACTGCCTTCCATCCTCTTTTGTTTGTCAAAGCTGAAGTTTTAATAATTTTTGAGCTTAGAGGCATTAGCCAACCGCTAATGTACCCACAAAGGTATGATAGGGCATATGGAATTAGTATCACACACACCAGTGAATGCATGCTATCAAAAACCCATCAATACTTGACAACAAAAGCAATTCCCTAACAACATCTACTCCAAATTAAAATGAGAAGCCATCGAGCAGTGATACACCTGATTGTCAACATCTAATCATGAAATAAAATCACGGAAAAAACTTTCCAAAAAACGCCTGACAACGTGTATGCGCGCGCGCGCGAGAGAGAGAGAGAGAGAGAGAGAGAGAGAGAGAGAGAGAGAGAGAGAGAGAGAGAGAGAGAGAGAGAGAGAGAGAGAGAGAGAGAGAGAGAGAGAGAGAGAGAGAGTGAGAGTGCGATCGAGCATTGTGACGACGGCACGACGGCGGCAAAGCGGTTGAGCACGGCGTAGTGACGGCTCGTTCTTCTTCGCGCGGTGAGGAATCCTCCATGACAACAAGTGTAGAGCGGTGAGTGACACATCATCGCCATCTTTGAGCTTACTAGTTTAAGCTAGTTGCGTGCTTGGAGCCATTTAAGACCATATTAGGTAAAGTGGGAAAATCCCAATTCCCAGGTTGGACAACTTTCAATATATCATGCACAAAATATAGAGATTTTGTCAAAAATTTGAGTTTTCTTAAGGTCTCATTCCACTTTATGCACATACAATACACAATGACAACAATTAAAATACCATGGTTTCAATCAATTGGATTATTAGGAGACGAGTATATTGCATCCATTATCGTTGTCTATGTTCTACTGTCCTACCTACAACTTAACATGGAGAGCTTGGTTTCTAGGTCCACCACTTGTCCAAGTTAATGTAAAAGTGACTCAAGGTTCACAACTTGTGAAAGCAAGGATCCATTGAGGAACACAATCCACTTGGCTATTTTTTCTTAATTTATTGCATGTGACGTTCAAGCAAGGTCCACTTCTAATCTAGAACTTCTTAATTTGAGGCATGGGGCATACATAAAATATGTAGCATATGCTCTATTGCCTCATAGGAAGGTTGGTTTCAAGGTGCACTTATCCAACTATCTTGGAGAAATGATGGAGCTTGCTTCTCTCGTTGTTTCAATGGAGACTAGCTTGGACAAGTGGTGGACCTTTGCTTCTCTCTATGTTGCAATAGAGTTAGCTTGGAAAAGTGGTGACCTTGGAACAAAACCCCCATGTAAAACATATCATAGATATTCCAAGTGATTAGAAAGATTACCATTTAAGATATAACCTTATAGGTTGGACAACTGGAGGCTAGCTTGGAGAAATGGTGGACCTTTGATTCTCTCCATGTTTCAATGGAGCCTATCTTGGAGAAATGGTGGAGCTTGCTTCTGTCCATGTTTCAATGGAGCCTAGCTTGGAAAATTGGTGGACCTTTGCTTCTCTCTATGTTTCAATAGAGTTAGCTTAGACACATGGTGGATATTCAAACTAAACCAACTACTATCAATGTTTCCTAGCTTGGACAAGTGGTGGAGTGTTTCTCCTCTCCATGTTTCAATGGAGCTTAGCTTGGACAAGTGTTGGACCTCAAAACAAAAACCCCATGTACAACATAGCATGGATTTTCTAGATTTCAATGGAGTCTAGCTTTAACAAATGGTGGAGCTTGCCTTCATCCATGTTTCAATTAAACTAGCTTGGACAAGTGGTGGACCTTGTAAAAAACCCCCCCATGTACAACATATCATTGGTTTCTAAGTGATGGGAAGGAATACCATTCAAGATATAAACTTATAGCTTGGATAAGTAGTTGACTTTAAAACCAAATTCATCATAATACAATGAAATACAGGTCATCCAATTCCTAAATCTTGAGACCAAACCTCCCATGCTATTAGAGATAATATATTGGATAAGTGGTGGACCTTCTATTATTTTCCCATGCCTAGTTTAGACAACTGGTACACTTTGCAGCTATAAAGGTTGGACGAGTGGTGGAGCCTTGTTTCTATCCATGTTTTAATGGATCCTAGCTTGGACAAGTGGTGGACCTTGGAAAAAAGCTTCCATGTACAACATATATGAGGTTTTTCATCTTTTAATGGAACCTATCTTGGACAAATGGTGAAGCTTGCTTCTCTCCATGTTGATTTTGGAACTACCTTAGACAAGTGGTGGAGCTTTGCTTTTCTACTCTTCATAATACAATGAAGTATAGGTTGGTTACATGGTGAATCTTAAGGCCAAACCTCCCATTTTACTAGAGATGATAGGTTGGACAAGTGGATCAACCTTCTATCATTTCTCCATGACTATATTAGACAATTAGTAGACCTAGCATCTCTCTATGTTGTCTAGAGATGAGCTTGGACAAGTGATGGACCCTGCTTCTCTCTTCCCTTGGTTTACTAGTTTGAAGACTCAGTATATATACTTTCTTAGATATAGCTTGAACAAGTGGTGGACCTTGTATCCACAATCTTAATCCATTACAAAAAAGTATATGAAAAAATAACATAGGAATCTTGGTTTGAAGGTCAAGCAATTAGGTTCCAAATGCACATAATAATATATTTTCCACCCATAAGAAAATAAAGTTAAATATGTTATTACCAAATTGACAAAGGTAACGTCTAAGAATTCTAGCTTTCCATCTTGTCAGATCTAAATCTTAATCAAGGGGACATGCATGTATACATCAACTTTCAAGCCATTCAAGAATACATGCACTTAGATGAAAGTCAAGTGCTGGTTTGAAGATCTTTTGCTTATCTAAACTAGACTCTAACTCAATAATAAGTTTCTTAAGTTCCACGTATTGTCCTATCTAGGCTCCAAAAGACTCTTAATTGGTTTGTGCTAGATTCTAACTTCCTTGATGGGGTAGAATCCTAGAAAAATGAGGCACTATATGTTTTACCTTAGCTCAAATGGATTTTCACTTAAACTAGACTGCAATTTGGCACTCTAGTGTCTTTGTCTCGATGGAGTTTAACACTAGATACATAGTAGTGATATTTAAGCTTCATGTCTCTTCACTTGATCGAGATATGAGACCATACTTTCAAGGTCACCACTTGTCTTACCTAAAGACAAATGTGAGACATGGGAGCAAGAAAGCCATCCGATATTGTTTTAAGAACTATTACATAGACAATCAATAACTTAAGTAAAGCAAAAAGACTTGGATCTTTCACAATTAATAACTTAAGTAAAGCCAAAAAGACTTGGATCTTTGACAATTTTTTTCAAAATAAAAAAGCACAATCTCATGCTAACAAAACTATAAATCACAATTGAAAGTTTTGAACAAGGAAAAGATCAGCAATCTTAATAAGAAGGATGCTTCTCATTTCATTTGATGATTACAAATTAAAAGAAAGTCTCTCAAGAAATTGATAAACAAAAAATGTAGGTGACTCTTCATTATTTTGAGCAAAAATATCAAAATCTCTATTGATTGAGCTCTATCTAGTAGTATCCTTTGTAAGATCCTGCAGGAAGGAATAAAAAGAAATATTTGTTAGATACCATGCACATGAGTGTTCAAGCATGTGTATCAAGAATATATGACATGTTACTAGTACCTTAGGGTTGGTTTCTATCCAGCCTTAGAAGATTGTTCTCAGCTTTCACCTTATTTATATAAGCCTTTGCTGTGGCTGCCTTCAAAACTCCTTTTGTGTCACAACCCAATTACCTAGCTAAAGTGGTCAATTGTGATGCCTTCATGCTTTCAATGGGTGTATGCTCCTTTGCCAAGATCTCTTGTATTTGGGATCTTCTCATTTCATTGCGGTGGCTTGTCTCACTTGCATCTTCAATGATAGTTTCATCTCTGTCACCTTTTGCAGGTGGTATTCTTCTTGTAAAGAACACCTTAGCTGACCAAACATCATTTTTCTGCTTTCAATACTCCATGATTGTTTGTATTCACTATCATTTGTCACTACAGGTTGTCCATAAAGATTAGAAGCAATTAAATCACGCACATCCCTTCTCTCATAAAGCTGAATCAAGTATGGCAGTAGCTCCTCCAAGAGCATATCGTCAACCATCTTCTCAGCATCAAATTGTGGTGGAAAAATGCAATTGTTTGCTAGTGAAATACATCCCTTCAATAAGCACTGTTCTTTTTGGATCACATTCAAACCCCATGGCAATTTTGGCTAGAGGCTTGAACATTGCCTCAACATTTGGATTGTCGGGTATAAACAATTTTTGAGTTTGAGCGGTGTAGCAAACATCTTGCGACCAAATTGCAAAGAAAGGCAATGTATCCTCGGCTAAGTTGTTTAGTGCTGCAAGGATTTGATACACATTATTCCTAGTAGCTGTCGACCAAATTGCAACATTAAACCTCTGTAAAATAGTCTTCAAGAATTGGATGCAACTTGGCCTGAGTATAATATATCTTTTTGAATCCATTTGAACTAAGTTGTGGTGTGAGGATGGTTGAGGGGAAAGTTTCAACAATAGACCATTTAAATCCAATATAATTGTAAGCATGGATTTCTCAACATCTACACTAAATGAAGTAGTAGCAATTGGCAATAGCTCGTGAGTGGACTTTTCAGTCTCTTTTGATGTATGTTGCATTTTTGAAGCATCGATTTCTTGGTTCTCACTATTGCAAGCTTGCTCAAGTTGCACAACACTAGACTCTAGTATACAAATATCATCCATCTTGGGAACTTCAAAAACCATAGAATCTATGGATTCTATAGTTGTTGATTGAACCATAGGAGCATTATCCATCCTAGTTTGTGAATCTAAGAAAACACACACAAAAATGGTATCTCAAAACCACTAGAATTGTATTCATCATTTTTACATGTAGAACTCCTAGTAAGAAATTTATTTAAGGTAAAGTCGTTGTTAGAATCCTTGCAACCATTTTCAGCATTCGTACACAAAACACCACTTGTCTAAAATACAATCTACTAACTCAACATTTTCCATCCTACAGTTTATTAAAGATGAGTACTTAAAGTGAAAAGTAAAAGCCACAACTTGTTGAGGAAACATGGATACAAGGTCCACCAAATGTCCAACCTAGACTACAAGCAAACAATTAGAGATTTGGCTTAGATGTGGATTGGCTTAGATTTGGATTCAAAGGCCACCACTTATTCAAGTAAGATAACTCCACTTGTTTAAGACAGTAATGTTTGAAGCCCCACCACTTGTCCAGCCTAGACATTGATTAAATTTTGGTAAGATTTATCACAAATCTAGAGTAGAATCAAGATTCTATGGCCAAGGTAGTCAAATAAGTTAGACAACACACAAAGCATAAGAGCACTCTAGATTCTCGTTGAACATAAACTAAACAATAATCAAATGTTATACTCACTTGAGATTTCATCCATGAAAAATAAAAATGATGCATGTACTTGAGATTTCCATCCATGTACAATACTTTACAATGTCAAGTAAAGTCATAGTCAACAAACAACTCTTCTCCTGTTTCAACTTGACAAATAATCTCAATGCATACATGGCCATATTCTTCTGACTTGATGTGTGAAGAGGTGCATTTATGCCAAGGTGGCAATTTGGATCAAATGTATAGCGTATGTTGGGACAGACATTTGTACTGTGAGAACTATTTATATAGCCCGACACGTTTCCTTCTTCTACACAACCAATAATGTATGATTGATCTTCCTCTTATTCTATGTTTGGATCCTCTAGAAGAGAATATTTATAAGCTCTTGGAAATATTTTTCATATCTTTTTCCAGTCTTGAAATCTATACTTATGCCCTCCATAGTTTAAAATAGTCAAACCACTTTCCAGGGTAGTATGCAAAAATAGCCCATAACCAACTCCTTGAATACATGAAAGTCGCACTTCAAAATCCACACCGTTAATATGGAAAATTACATCTTTGGGAAAAGGAAAAGTTGGTGTCCCAAAAGGATCTTCATGCCAATCATAGTGTGAAATACATCTAGTTTTTATATCACTTAACTCCTTTGTGTCTGCAAAAAGGATCTTCATGCCAATCATAGTGTGAAATACATCTAGTTTTTATATCACTTAACTCCTTTGTGTCTGCAAAAAGAAGAAAATATTATGCATAAAATAATGACAATATCAAAGAAAGATATCATTATTTTATAGTCCAATAGGTTCATTGTATGGAAGACTTAGAGTGCCTCTTACATGGTGCCTCAAAGGTTTCCAAAAAATAAAATCATTGAAAAAAAAGGCCATTGTGTCTCCAATCTATTGCCCATTTGAAGCATAGAGAGAACCAAGGTCCACCACTTGTCCAAGATAGACATGGAGCATTGACACAAGATCCAAAAGTTATCCAAGAACCCTATAGTATATGTGGTAACATGGGATGCGTTGATGCAACAAAAGTAGTCTAACCTCCTCATCCATCTCTTTTTTCTTGTAGCCTAGAGGGATTAGTTTCAAGGTCTATCACTAGTCAAAAAAGACGCATATAACATTGATACAAGGTTCCACCACATGTAAAACCTATCATCTCTAGTAGCATGGATGGTTTGATATCAAGTTTCACCATGTGTCCTACCTATACTCTATTGTAGCATAAAGATTCTGGTTTGGTGGTACTACACTTGTCCAAACTTGGCTTGTTGTTGATATCTGGAGGTAATCAAGGGTCCTCCACTTGTCCAAGTTAGGCATATAAAACAATTGCAAGGTCCACCATGTGTACAACATATGATTGATTATAACATGCATGGTATTATTTCATGGGCAACCATCTTCTCTCCAACATGTGTCCAACCTCGGCTCCATTGAAGCATGGAGAGAACCAAGGTCCACCATTTATCAAAGCTATTATTTTCTCCAGTGCTTTCAAAACCCATGATACGTTGTACATTGGGGGGGGGGGGGGGGGGGGGGGGGGTTCTTGTTTCAAGGTCCACCACTTGGCTAAGATTGGATCCATTGAAACATGAAGAGAAGTAAGCTCTACCATTTGTCCAAGCTAGGTGCCATTGAAACATGAAAACCCCATAATATGTTGTATACGGGGGGTGTTTTTCAAGGTCCACCACTTGTCTAAGCTATGGTCCATTGGAACATGGAGAGAAGCAAAGCTCCACCACTTTTCTAAGCTAGGATCCATTGAAACATGGAGAGAATCAAGCTCCATTGTTTGTCTAAGCTAGGCTCCATTGGAACATGGAGAAAACAAGCTCCACCACTTGCCTATTATTGCAAAGAGATTTTGGTTTGAAGGTCCGCCACTTGTCCAACCTTGCCTTCATGTATGGAGATAATCAAGGGTGCAATGATTCTCTAAGCTAGGGATATAAAAGAGTTTCAAGGTCCACTACATATACGATCTATGATGGGTTGTAGCATGTGAGGTTTAATTTTAAGGTTGACCACTTCTCCAGCTCCACTTGTCCAACCTCAGATCCATTGAAGCATGGAGAAGAAAGGTCTACCAACTCTCCAAAATAGGCAAGAAAATCTCTATAAAACCCATGAATTGTTAATATATGCTATGCTGTGGAGTTTTGTTTGAATAAGGTCCACTCCTTATCCAAGCTAGAATCCATTGAAGCATGGAAATAAGTAAGATATATCTCTAGTCCAAGATAGGATCCATTGAAACATAGAGAGAATCAAGGTCCACCACTTGTCCAAGCTATGCATGGGTAATTGATATAAGGACCGCTATATTTTCACCTATACTATGCTCTATCATGGATGGTTTCATATCCCACCAATTTTCCAACCTATTTAATATGTTGTATTATGGGGGTTTGGTTTCAAGGTACTTCACTTGTCTAAGGTGGAAGCATGTAGAGAAACAATGTCTACCACTTGTCCAAAATATGCTCCTTTAAAGCATAAAAGCAAGGTCCACCACTTGTCCAAGCTAATGTTTCTCTCCATTGAAGCATGGAGAGAAACAAGGTCTACTGTCCAAAATATGCTCCATTGAAACATAAAAGCAAGGTCCACCACATGTCCAAGCTAATGTAACAAATGGGTGTTGGTTACAAGGTGTACCACACTTGTCTAAACTAGTCTCCATGCAAGGTCCACCACATGTCCACGCTATACGAGCTTGGTTTGAAGGTCTACCACACCTCTTGAAATTAGGATCCATGTAAGGTCCACCTTTTGTCAAGCTAGGCCTTTAGTGAGTACTAAAACTAAGTAAATTGCAGTACTTAAATACCTTTCCAAGCTCATTAAGATTTTGGTCTCTAAGGCCACCACCACATGTCTAATCTATGCTCTAATTGATTACTTATGCTAGTTCTCAAAGTCCAAACATAAGCTCCCTTCTAGCAAGGTTAGTTTAAATTCAGGCTCCAGTACCTGTCTAAGCTAGGTTCAATTTATGAAGCATCACCATTTAACCATGCTAGGATCTAATGTATCATATCAAGGGGGTATTGATAAAAGGTCCAAAATTTATTGAGTTCAAGATCTTAAGTAATTAAGTCTTCGTGAGTATTAAATGTTATAGTTTTATTCTAACCATTCAAAAACTCACGTAATTTACTATTTACATTCAAACCTTGAATGCTTGAGATAAAAAATAGAAACTCAATCAATATTATATAAAGCAAAATCTAACATTAAGAGTATCAAATCAGCAACAAGAAACACTAACATGCACAAGAAACTCAAAACATACGTGTTTCCATTTCCAAAAAGTCCTCCATTGATAGAGGATGTTGTTGTTGTTCTTCTTTTTCTCTCGTGGAGAGCACTCCTCTGTAATAGGCAAAGTGTCGTCTGATTGTGAAGTGGATTGTTGAAGTCCAACCCATTTTTCTATATCTGCATGAGACTTAACAAAGTCTAGCAGCATGGTCTCCATGTTTTTTGCCTCCTCCACACTGTCAACTAAGCATATAACTTCTTTTTTCTGTTGTATTCCTTCTTGTGCAACCAAGGAGACATCACCAAAAACATCAACAAGCTTGCGGTCTTCAAAACAATATGTACGAATGTAGTGCTTGACCAAAGCTTCTTTTTTGGCCTCCAAATATTGCAAATCTGACATATCGTTATCTGCTACTTGAAGAAGAGAACAATCAATTGGCATGGGATGTTCCTCTGATCTTCTTCTCAGGTCTTCAAATGCATTGCCTTGTCCCAAGAAGGCAATAACTGTTAGGAATTGAATTGCTCCTTGCAAGGAGCTGATGGAAAGTGATGCAATGTACCACAACAATGGTAGCTCAGATTATCTCCCATGGCATGAAAGGCACATTACAATTTTGTGAAGTTAGTGAAATCCACAAATGCAAGAAAGACAAACCCAAGATCTGTTGACCCTCCAACAATAGACAAGATCCCATCCAAAGCATTGTTAAATGTCTCCTCACTCCACTTCAAATTGCCTCCAACGTTTTTTTGTCATATCTAAAACACATAAGCCAATAGGCACTTTATTATTGAAGTGGCACATCAAGTAGAGATTGCTTTCCATTTGTAGGCTCACCACATAGATTGACCATGGAAAATCTCTAGGCTCAATTTTCTCCTTTTGAAGGTGAATTTCCCATTGCATGTATTTTATTGCTCTATCTGGAAAATCCATTATCTTTGTTCCACGCTTCAAACTAGATCCGAGCCATTCCTCGCATAGCATTAAAAGTGTTTTATAAACAACATCATTGATGTTATACATTTTGACCACCTCCTCCCAGTCTTTACATGGTGAAGACTCATTCAAATTGTTGAAGCCTTCAAGAAGTGCATCTTGAATCAATTTGTCTTGCTTCAATTGCTTGATTCGATCATACATGTCAGTTGCATCACCATCCTTTGCACTCTTTGACAGTAAAATCTTCTCATCTCTAATCTTTTCTTGAATAGTCTTTATCTCTGATTCCTCAAGGCCACAAAGGTATCTAAATACAGGTCGTTGGGGGTTTCTTATTCTCTTCTTCTAGCCTTTCAATGATTTCTATCTAGCAATCATAAATTGAATCAGAGTACGTGACCATGTGTGCCTGTTTAGCAATCCAACATGCTGCTGCACTCATTCTTGCCAATCGAAGAAAAGCCTAAAAAGAAATAGAGAATAACGAAACTATTGAGCAAGATTTGTTAATTAAACACTATAAAAAAGACAAAGAAAATAACTTACATCCCATCCGGCACGAGATGCATGTCCCTCTGCAATTCCACTTGATGCCTTTGGTGGTCGTCCTGAGAAGATCCATTGACTCTGTAAATGTCTCAATATTTGACTGTAACGTTGCTTGACATACAACACCTGAGCCTCCTCATTTGCAATGGCAGATATAGCAGTTGCAACAAATGGAGGGGCATTCACAACAATGCGAGCCTTTATAAATTTATACACGCTAATCAGTCTTTCAAATATCTCTTTGTTGTTTTGTTCATTGTGAAGCAAAAATTTTGCAGCATAGATTGAATGCTGCCCATCAAGAATCCAATAATGATAATCTTTAATTTTTTTCTCTTCTACCTCTTCCACTGCCAAAGGAGTCCCCTTCTTTGACTTTGCATTTCGAACAGGCATCAAATATGCACATGCTACAGGCTTGGTCGTACTTCGTGAAAATCCAAATAACACACTTTCAACTTGTTTTTTTATCCATAATACATGCATTATAGTGATCAAGAGCAAGACAACAATTTTGAATAGGGATATCAAATTCCCTATATTGGAAAGAAAAATAGTCTATGTACTTATTCATTCCACCTGTATCTTTTTCTTGTCCTTTCATGGCCTCAGCTTCTAAAACATCTGGAGCCACAATTCTCATCTTTGACCTTGAACCCTTTGTTGACGAGGATGCCAAAGATGCCTTGTCTACATCCAAAATGGAACTAGTTCGCTTAGCTGCTACTTTTTGCACTTTTGGTTGCTTCTTTGTGGATGGTGGTCGTGAAGCTTTCACCTTTTTTCGTTGTAGTGTGGCAATGATGGAGCTTTGAAGTTGATCTGCTGTGATATTTGGATTTGATTCTGTAAACTTCCATCCTCGAGAAAACATTGTCTCTTCTTTGTTTCTAGACCCAATGCATATGCTTCTGGAGATAGTTGAAATTCTAGATTCATTGGAACTAGAATGTCAATGCATTCCACCTCCGGATGACTATCAACTACAGAGACAGATGCTTCCACAACTTGTCCAACATCTTCAAACAAGCTGTCATTCTCCTTTTTCGCAATAAATAGATGCACCTTATGAAATTGTGCACCCTCTATACCATGTATGTCCAAATACCATTTCTTGAGATCATTGCAAGTATAGTCAACTGAGACAGCAACCCTTGCAACCTGTTTTTTTGGAGCCATCTTTCCTAAAACAAAAAAAAACCAAATGTTATTTTAACATATACTTTTTTGTAATACATTAAGTTTGTGTAAATACAAGGTCCACCACTTGTTCAAGCTAGATCTAAGCAAGTATACATAGTGATCTTTTAAGCTAGTAAACTAAGGGAAGAGAGAAGCAAGGTCCACCACTTGTCCAAGCTCAGCTCTAGGCAACATGGAGAGATTCAAGGTCTACTAATTGTTTAATATAGGCTAACTCTATTGAAACATAGAGAGAAGAAAAGATCCACCACTTGTTCAATCTAGGGTCCATTGAAACATGGAGAGAAGGATGCTCCACAATTTGTCCAAAATAGGCTCCATTGAAACATGAAGAGAAGCAAGCTGCACCATGTCTCTGAGATGCTACGCTCCTTTGAAATACCTTAAACCCATGATATTTTGCATATGTGGGGTTTAAATTCAAGGTCCACCACTTGTCCAGCCTATTATCCCTAGTATCATGAGTGGTTTGGTCTCAAGATTCACCACTTTTCCACTCTATGTCATTATATTAAGAATATCTGGGTGTTAAGGTCCACCACTTCTCCAACCTATAAGGCTATATATTAAAGGTTATTCTTTCTCACCACTTGGAGTGACCATGATAGGTTTACATGGGGGTTTAGTTCCAAGGTCCACGACTTGTCCAAGCTAACTCTATTGAAACATAGAGAGAAGAAAAGGTCCACCACTTGTTCAAGCTAGGGTCCATTGAAACATGGAGAGAAGGATGCTTCACCATTTGTCCAAGATAGGATCCATTGAAACATGAAGAGAAGCAAGCTTTACCATGTCTCCAAGATGTTAGGCTCCATGGAAATACCTTAAACCCACGATATCTCGTACATGGGGGGTTTATATTCAAGGTCCACCACCTGTCCACCCTATTATCGCTAATAGCATGAGTGGTTTCGTCTCAAGATTCACCACTTTTCCACTCTATGTCATTATATTAAGAATATCTCGGTGTTAAGGTCCACCACTTGTCCAACCTATAAGGATATATCTTAAAGGTTATTCTTTCTCACCACTTGGAGTGACCATGATAGGTTTTACATGGGGGTTTGGTTCCAAGGTCCACCACTTGTCCAACCTATTATCCCTAGTATCATGAGTGGTTTGGTCTCAAGATTCACCACTTTTCCACTCTATGTCATTATATTAAGAATATCTGGGTGTTAAGGTCCACCACTTCTCCAACCTATAAGGCTATATATTAAAGGTTATTCTTTCTCACCACTTGGAGTGACCATGATAGGTTTACATGGGGGTTTAGTTCCAAGGTCCACGACTTGTCCAAGCTAACTCTATTGAAACATAGAGAGAAGCAAAGGTCCACCACTTGTCCAAGCTAGGGTCCATTGAAACATGGAGAGAAAGATGCTCCACCATTTGTCCAAGATAGGCTCCATTGAAACATGAAGAAAAGCAAGCTGCATTAGGTCTCCAAGATGCTATGCTCCATGGAAATACCTTAAGCCCGAGATATTTCGTACATGGGGGGTTTATATTCAAGGTCCACCACCTGTCCACCCTATTATCGCTAATAGCATGAGTGGTTTGGTCTCAAGATTCACCACTTTTCCACTCTATGTCATTATATTAAGAAGATCTGGGTGTTAAGGTCGACCACTTGTCCAACCTATAAGGGTAAATCTTAAAGGGTATTCTTTCTCACCACTTGAAATGACCATGATATGTTTTAGATGGGGGTTTGGTTCCAAGGTCCACCACTTATCCAATCTAACTCTATTCTTCTCATAGAGAGAAGCAAAGGTCCACCACTTGTCCAAGCTAGGCTCCATTGAAACATGGAGAGAAGGATGCTCCACCATTTATCGAAGCTAACTCTATTGAAAATGGGGGTTTTACATTCAAGGTCAACCACTTGTCCAAGCTATTATTGCTAGTAGCATGAGTGGTTTTGTCTCAAGATTCATCACTTTTTCACTCTATGTCATTATATTAAGAATATCTGGGTGTTAAGGTCCACCACTTGTCCAACCTATAAAGCTATATCTTAAAGGTTATTCTTTCTCACCACTTGGAGTGACCATGATAGGTTTTACATGGGGGTTTGGTTCCAAGGTCCACCACTTGTCCAAGATAACTCTATTGAAACATAGAGAGAAGCAAAGGTCCACCACTTGTCCAAGCTAGGGTCCATTGAAACATGGAGAGAAAGATGCTCCACCATTTGTCCAAGATAGGCTCCATTGAAACATGAAGAAAAGCAAGCTGCATTAGGTCTCCAAGATGCTAGGCTCCATGGAAATACCTTAAGCCCGAGATATTTCGTACATGGGGGGTTTACATTCAAGGTCCACCACTTGTCCAACCTATTATCTCTAGTAGGATAAGTGGTTTGGTCTCAAGATTCACCACTTTTCCACTCTATGTCATTATATTAAGAATATCTGGGTGTTAAGGTCCACCACTTGTCCAACCTATAAGGATATATCTTAAAGGTTATTCTTTCTCACCACTTGGAGTGACCATGATAGGTTTTACATGGGGGTTTGGTTCCAAGGTCCACCACTTGTCCAAGCTAACTCTATTGAAAGATAGAGGGAAGCAAAGGTCCACCACTTGTCCAATCTAGGGTCCATTGAAACATGGAGAGAAGGATGCTCCACCAATTGTCCAAGATAGGCTCCATTGAAACATGAAGAGAAGCAAGCTTTACCATGTCTCCAAGATGCTAGGCTCCATGGAAATACCTTAAACTCAAGATATTTCGTACATGGGGGGTTTACATTCAAGGTCCACCACTTGTCCAACCTATTATCGCTAGTAGCATGACTAGTTTGGTCTCAAGATTCACCACTTTTCCACTCTTTGTCATTATATTAAGAAGTTCTGGGTGTTAAGGTCGATTACTTATCCAACCTATAAGGCTATATCTTAAAGGGTATTCTTTCTCACCACTTGGAATGACCATGATATGTTTCACGTGGGGGTTTGGTTCCAAGGTACACCACTTGTCCAAGCTAAATCTATGGAATCATAGAGAGAAGCAAATGTCGACCACTTGTCCAAGCTAGGCTCCATTGAAACATGGAGAAAAGGATGATTCACCGTTTGTCGAAGATAGACTTCATTGAAACATGAAGAGAAGCAAGATGCACCATGTCTCCAAGATGCTAGGATCCGTTGAAATACTTTAGACCCACGATATTTCGTACATGGGGGGTTTACATTCAACATCCACCACTTGTCCAACCTATTATCCTTAGTAACATGAGCAGTTTGGTCTCAAGATTCACCACTTGTCCACTGTATGTCATTATATTAAGAATATCTGGGTTTTAAAGTCGACCACTTGTCCAACCTATAAGGCTATATCTTAAAGGGTATTCTTTCTGACCACTTGGAATGACCATGATATGTTTTACATGGGGGTTTGGCTCCAAGGTCCACCACTTGTCCAAGCTAACTCTATGGAATCATAGAGAGATTCAAAGGTCCACCACTTGTCCAAGCTAAACTCCATTGAAACATGGAGAGAAGGATGATTCACGATTTGTCAAAGATAGGCTTCATTGAAACATGAAGAGAAGCAAGATGCACCATGTCTCTAGGATGCTAGGATCCATTTGAATACCTTAAACCCATGATATGTTTTAGATGTGGGGTTTAAATTCAAGGTCAACCACTTTTTCAAGCTATAATCCCTAGTAGCATGACTGGTTTGGCCTCAAGATTCACCGCTTTTTCACTCTATGTCATTATATTAAGAAGATCTGGGTGTTAAGGTCGACCACTTGTCCAACCTATAAGGGTATATCTTAAAGGGTATTCTTTCTCACCACTTGAAATGACCATGATATGTTTTAGATGGGGGTTTGGTTCCAAGGTCCACCACTTATCCAAGCTAACTCTATTCTTCTCATAAAGAGAAGCAAAGGTCCACCACTTGTCCAAGCTAGGCTCCATTGAAACATGGAGAGAAGGATGCTCCACCATTTGTCGAAGCTAACTCTATTGAAACATGGGGGGTTTACATTCAAGGTCCACCACTTGTCCAAGCTATTATTGCTAGTAGCATGAGTGGTTTTGTCTCAAGATTCACCACTTTTTCACTCTATGTCATTATATTAAGAATATCTGGGTGTTAAGGTCCACCACTTGTCCAACCTATAAGGGTAGATCGTAAAGGTTATTCTTTCTCACCACTTGGAGTGAACATGATAGGTTTTACATGGGGGTTTGGTTCCAAGGTCCACCACTTGTCCAAGCTAGGGTCCATTGAAACATGGAGAGAAGGATTCTCCACCATTTGTCCAAGATAGGCTCCATTGAAACATGAAGAGAAGCAAAATGCACCATGTCTCCAAGATGCTAGGCTCCATCAAAATACCTTAAACCCACGATATCTCGTACATGGGGGATTTACATTCAAGGTCCACCACTTGTGTAATCTATTATCTCTAGTAACATGAGTGGTTTGGTCTCAAGAGTTCACCACTTTTTCACTCTATGTCATTATATTAAAAATATCTTGGTGTTAAGGTCCACCACTTGTCCAACCTATAAGGCTTTATCTTAAAGGTTATTCTTTCTCACCACTTGGAGTGACCATGATAGGTTTTACATGGGGGATTGGTTCCAAGGTCCACCAGTTGGCCAAGCTAACTCTATTGAAACATAGAGAGACAATCTCCAAGTGAGTGTTGATTAGCCAGGGTGTATGTGTACATGCTGAATCTACTAGTTCTTATGTATACAAAAGGCCAAATCCTAAGAATTATAGTAACCAAGCATTATCCTCACGATTACGTACATCTATTTATGAATACAGAAAAATCAAATGTACAGAGTGGGAGCATAAGCACCTACAAAGCAAGGGATCGGGTAAGATGTATTTACACAAATGGAACCTCAAAAGATTTAGAACTAGTATAAGCAACACATAGAGATATACTTGAGTTCAACTCACCAATACCACAATATCATTTAAAATCAGCATTTTTACAAAACCTATGTAATGAGTAGGTGCATAAGCACCTACCTGAATGTTGATCCGACAGTTTCCAATGGGGACAACCTAGAATTTGGATGATGATTCCAGAGCCTGGGGTTTGAGAGAGAAAAAAGGGGTATGAGGTTGTGAGGACGCTAGAGCTCCAACATTGGGTGATGTATCACTTCATTCGCCCACTGAAGGAAGTCATGTCTATGTTGATCATGTGTGTCCGTTGTGTGCATAGCTCTCCAATAGTGCTGCCAAGCCCTCGCAGAAGGTCCTCATTGAGCCAAAGTGTGTGTGTGTGTGTGTGTGTATTTGTGTGTGTGTGTGTGTGTGTGTGTGTGTGTGTGTGTTGAACAACCCTCGTGCATCAATTGAGCCGGTTAGAGCGAGTGCAGATGGCTATCTTCAAACACCCTGAGGCCGGGTAAGCAAGAGGTTAGCAAAGTGCATCCACGGCTTCGTAGAGCACAATTTGTAAGGATATCACAGAGAACATGGTGCTATTACATAGAACGCGTGCTATTAATAGGATGAGAATGCATAGCCAGGGAGAAAAACCGCTAAGGTTCACAAAGAGAAGATAGGTAGGGATACTGAGATCCCATTAATTCCTCCTTGCAAGTCTTATGGAGGGTGTGTGTGTGTGTAGATGCATGCACATGGGAAGTAAATGAACATTTGTTTTTATCTGCTAATTGCCAAACAAGGCCTTAGACAACTAGGACCACATGGAAGGTAGGTAGGGTAGTTACATGGAAATCACTTCGTAGAGAGTTCCAACATTTTTTGCTGAGTGGGACATGGATCGTAGGACGTGTTTGTCATATATTTCCTTCAAATGGAAGGCGTGAAAGTCTTAGCTATAGTTGGCTAAAGGAAAGTGGAGTGATTGTCTAGTCTATAAGCTGTGTGTGTGTGTGTGTGTGTGTGTGAGAGAGAGAGAGAGAGAGAGAGAGAGAGAGAGAGAGAGAGAGAGAGAGAGAGAGAGATGTACAACTGCGTATAAGCTGTGTGTGTGTGTGTGTGTGTGTGCTTGAGATAGAGAGAGAGAGAGAGAGAGAGAGAGAGAGAGAGGAGGAAGCAAAAGTCTCCCATCAAAATCGTGCTCCCATACGCAGTAGATAGAAATGTTCAAAGTCATGTTAAAAAAAAATCAACGGTTTATGGTGGCCGACCATAGCCGACAAAGGACGACTCACATTAGAACATCGGGACAATTTGCACATGCATATGCCTTGCAAGGTGAGCACACATTTGTTCACCTCCATTGTAAACCACATCCTCACATTAACCACATTCCTACATATGAAATTTTTTCAAGGTGACTTGAAAGTTTTTACACTAAATTTTTCTAGGCTTTGTTGCCTTCAAATTTAGAATTAAGAGGTAAATCTAAAACTTTTTGATTGGGATTACACTAAATCTTTTTCTTTGTTTTTCTTTGTTAACCATGCTCATAGACATGAGAAATTCTATAGATGAGGACCTATGCTTTGGAGGTAAAAACTCAGGTAGTCCTGCACTCCTTGTCAGCACTCAGATTGTCAGATACTTCTTCTTTCATAACGTATGGCAAACAAGGAACCGCCTTGTTTTTGAAGGAGGATTTGAGGTGGCAAGCTTCGCAGAAATTATACAGGAAAGCAAAGTGCTAATATGGGCACTTGGGCGCAAGCATCACTCGGAGGATTGGTCTAGGACTACTTGTGCCTTGTTGTCAGTAGACGGAATACCAGAGACGGGGGCAAACCTTGGTCATCGGTAGGAGTGGCTGCCCTAATAGCCGTTGTAATTACGATTCCTAGATGTTGTCATGGCTTAACATGAGCATGACAAAACCTTGTAATTTTTTTGGTTGCTTAATATAATTCACTCACAATTGTGAGCTTTGTAAAAAAAAGAAATTCTTTAGATAATTTGAAGGTTTTTACAGTAAATTTTGTAGGCTTTGTAGATTTTCTCACCTTCAAATTTCAAATTTAGAGGTAAGACCTAAAATATTGTAGTTTGGATTATACTTAACTTGGGTTTTTTGAGGACACACAATTTATGGCAAACTTGGAAACCATGCATATAAGATTATACTAAATAACTTTTATTGTTAACCATGCTCTTAAATATGAGAAATTTAGAGATAATTGGAAGGTTTTTATGCTAAATTTATTTTGACTTTTTAGGCTTTTTTGCCTTCAAATTTAAAATTTAAAGGTAAACCCCCCTCTCTCTCTCTCTCTCTCTCTCTCTCTCTCTCTCATTCTCGTTGCATGTACTAATCGTGCATTGTCCCGTCGATGTCATAGTAGTCGAGCCATGTCTTGCACCACCCTTATGGCTCCATCCTATACTGAACTCGTGCTCTAGGTGATTGAGAACAAACTTTTTATCCATCTCTAGCTGATCCTTGCATTGCAACAAAAAATAATTAGACCAAGCTCCTGCAAACATTTCAAATCATTAAAGCAATTCAAACATGTACTCTAGTCATGCAAGTCTCCAACAACGAGCCTATACATCGATGAAATAGTTTCCCGCCTCCAATGGGTACGACTCGTCCCTCGGCGTCAATGTTGTAGGTGATCTGTAACTCACCGACGCAGGTTCTGAATGGTGGCTGATGATCTGTGGGGGTCTCTAGTGGGGTGGCAAACATGTGGGAACGAGTGCTCTCTAGATGTGGTCATACATCTAGGTGCCGATGGGGTGGCAGAGGTCCGGGGCATCGTTGTTGTGGAGGCTCTCTACAAGTAAGAAACAACACAAGATAATTAGTCATACGTTCATAGGACCTTACTCTGACCTCTAAAACAAAGAGGCAAGTGATTTTACTGCCGTGACTCAATGTCCTATTGGGTCACACCCCCATCACCCAGTGGTTGTGTAGTGTTTGGAAGGGGAGTCCTAGTAGCATCGACACATTAGAATTTGACACAAAAAAATGTTATTTAAAATATAAAACACTTGATTCCCTATGGAAGGGGTGATCGACACCTGTGTGCTCCTCCTGCACCTCGACCTACGTGGGGTCTTGAGAAGACTCCTCATCTGGGCGGGAACTGGCCTCAAAGTCTCTTAAATTCTGGGTACCGTTGCCTCTAGCTCCACTTGGGAATGGCTCGTACTCTGGCATATCATCTGCTATCTGGTCTCTCGGGATGTTGGTTGCCTGCAAGAGACTCCTCAAAGTCAATAATAATCCGGTTTGAGGGCCTCCAGAAGGAGCCAGGTAGACGACCCGTTTTTAAAGAAAAAAAAGAAATACGTCATATAAGCTTGAAATTGTACATTGTTTTGTGTATTTCCTTAAGCTAATACCATTCCGGTAACATAATGGGGGGCCCTAGGAGAGTTTGGGGCTCCATCCGTGTCTCGTGCCTCGTGTAGGAGAAATTGCCAAAGATGATTAAGGGTGAGATAGTCTTACGAGTTGTGGGATGGAAAGAAATTTCATGGCAAGCAACAATCTAGGCAATGCAAGAACTCAAAAAATCCAATAAGAACTTATGTACCACATTGCCAAAAGGCATAGCCATGTGGAAGGTGGAATGCAAATGCAGAGCACAAGAAAGGCCAAAGATTCGGAATAGAAACGACACAGAACGGGAGGAATAAAAAACACTTAATAATGTATTTCTTAGCATAAAGAGATTGAATACAAGTATATTACATTCATTTTGCATCATAAAAGAGCCAATTTCATATCGAATTGACCAAAATATGTGTTATCACTTCTTTGAAGTGGACCCAAAATGCTCCGAGGACGACATAATGCAAAATGGAACCAAAAGGAGGATAATAGTAGCATCTAGGATGTTGACCTCATTTGACATTTCACCTCCTTTGCTTTCTTGGAAATGGGGACACACAATTATCCACAACACAATAGGAGAGCATTGGCAAGCTATGACGCATCTCCTAATGGCATCAATGAGAGAGGTGGTATTCTTCATAGAAAGAAGGAAAGTACGATGAGCGTTCTCAATGTATACATGGAAGCTACATAGGGCATAGTTGGTTGTAGAAGAAAAATAACCATTGGAAAGATAGAGGTAGTTTCTTGCACCGTTCATATCAATTAGGCATTCCAAACAAGGGAACGTCCCGGAACACATTCCCAAAATGAGAACCTTGTTGGAATGGACCCAATTGAAATAACAACATTTCGGAACGCATTCCACACATGGTTGCAATCTGGAATACATTCCAAACACGTCAAGGTCCCCAAACCACATTCCTCGATAACTATGCCAAAAGGATGTGATTTGTCACCACAATCTGTCTTGCTAATGATAAATGTCACTGAGCTCCAATGTAAGAGATTTCTCCAAATATGTAATAGAAGAGGTGCAATCTATTGCTTTGATAAAAATTCAAGTCCAATCAGCATCCCAAGTAATGAACAACACTACTAGGTGGCATCCCTTGAAACCAGGGCCAAGCATCCACTCTAGCATACATAGGCACACTACTACAGGAGGGCAACATAGAGATGGTCTTTTACTTTTCTTATGCCACATTGGGTTATTGTCCCTATAGTAACATCGCATACACAATCGCCTCACTAACACCATTTGTGTTTCATTAGTGATGCTCAAGTACGCCCCTTAGACAATACGAATGGTGTCGCATGATCAACGGAGTTATATCACTTCGTACTGAGTACTGGGGTATTGCGGTACTACAATGTCAACCACAAGGAACTTTAGACCAATTGCCATCTAGTAGATTTGATCACATTTGATTCATTCGCTAGATTGGACTAGCAAATGTATAGCAAATATAGCATATGCATTTAGCAAAAGTGTGGCTTTACTATGTAGTTGCTAGATGGAACTAGCAAAATCATGCTTCCTACATGTTTGCTACATAAGAGCTCAATTGAAGACACGAATAACTATTTATGGAGGACATATGTTAAATCAAGTTTCTTTTATTTGGAGTTGGCACAACTCTTCAACACTGAGCAAAGTGTGAGAAGTCATGATATCTATGGAAGAAAGCTAAATTTTAGAGATGCAAGGCATTACACAAGAGCACTTTGAAGGAGTGTGAGAAAATTGTACTGAGAAGTTTTTGAGCATCTAGGTGGAGGCTAGGTGGGGCATAAGGCAAACTTTAGGCAAGTCACATACAGTCACCCTGAAGTGTGAGGACCGGTGAACTGACATGCTAATCTCCACCCAACCATGCCCTATATAGCCCCTGGCCTTCTAAATATAGGGACCCCCTTGACTACATGTCCATCCTGGCCCTTGGCCCGGACCCGTGTCCTGACATTACTCCCCCCTTTAAAGAAGAGTTTTCGTCCTCGAAAACAAAAGTGGGAAACTTCTTCTTAAGAACACTAATGTTTTCCCAAGTGGCACCTTCTTCAGGTCAGTTGGATCGGAACCCGGTTCAGTAGGAGGTTCAATGAAACCAAGAGTAACATCTTGATTTTCTACATTGTTGTCCATTTGTAACCGTCTGATGGTACTGGTTCCTGTCCAAACGTAGTACGTAGACTCCATTTAGAACACTCATGAGCATGGTAAACGAGTTTATCACAACACAGGTGTACTAAAAAGAGTACCTCTTGTCACTTTCCATGAAAGTAGCTTGTTGACATAACTCATCAGCCAATTTTAAGTCCTTAACTTGATCTTAATTTTCATCATCAGTAAACAACCCCACTCTAACCAGTGTTCAAGGTTGAGAACCTGAGTTATACATGAAGAGACTACCTAGTCGCAACATGCGTTAGCTGATAGTAAGTACTCCAAAAAGAGCAATAAATGCTTATGAATTTGATTTCTTGGTGCTAATGTACTCACTTTGCATATCCTTTAGCCCAAGATTACACTTTGTAATCTGTCAATCCCCTTGGATACTGACAATACTGAGGTGTGTTTCCCCCACTGTTTACAGACAGTCTTCCCAGACGACTAGTAAACGGGGAATCACAACAGTGTACATTGTTGATGAATCAACAAGGTTTGGAATAACCATCGTGGTTAAGGAGAAAAAATCCACAAACACCCAAACCGAGCCATGAACTCTATTGGTTATTAGTAGACTCAATATTAATCTCATAGAGATAGTGGACATAGAGTGCAAAATGCTTCATAAGCAACAACCCGAGGAATATGCATGCCATTCCAAATCAGCCTTTGCTAAACACTAGGGCCCATAACACCTAGTGTGCATGCATTTAGCAAAAACTAACCCGAACCTGTATATCCATAATGATCCTTGCCAATACTTACGGCAAATGTGATGCGCCTGGCACACATTAAAGAGGAATGTAAATAGTTCAGAAAGAAACTAAATACTTTCAGTTGCAATATTTTTGTAAGCCTTGCGGAAATGTCTGAACCATAATAGAAGGTGAAACAGTGATCACTTCTAGGTACAAACAATGAAACTTTTTCATTAACACTTTAGAGCCTTGCTATATGTATGAACAACCATCTGTCATGTTGTTTAGCCGTACTTATATCGTAACAAGTCATTCTAAGTATCTGACAATTTCTGGCCACGAAATTGCTCCTGATACGTCGTGCTGAAAATGGTCTAGAAAAAAGATGTGACCAGCACCTAGGGACTTTGTCGTGACACAGAATTGAAATAATGGCGCCAGTGTTAGTCCAGAGACTCATATTCGCCACATGTGGAATATGTCTCAACTAAGGATGTCTGAAAAAGAACATCCTACAAGTACAATATGTACTTGTGTGTGGAGGTAGCTCTAAACACTTTACGACAAGAGTGAGAGGGACCCTCATTATCTTGCTCCACATTGGCTAAACCGAACTCCTAGAGTTCCTAGACCATGTTGTATCCCATGTGACAACATGTGCCAAATTAAACCGTACAAGTAGGTTCGTAACAGCATAAGGCAGAAAAATAGATTGGACACTTGGCCCAAAATACTTTGTGCCGACATACCCTTGGCATGGCTCTGTAACATTCAAGCGTACTTATACGTCTTGAAAAACCAAGTAAAGCATACTGAAAAAGGAATAACACCAAATCAATAGATGCGTACTTGGAGATTTGAACGTAATGTTCACTTACCCGTATTCAAACGGAGAGGAGCACGTCTCCTACCTGAAAAAAAATAAATAGTATTGCATTGGGAACCATGGGTGTTGCCCTCGCAATCCAACCCCTTTGGTTAACATCTACGTAGTCAAACCCCTTGGTAAGACCCTCTGTAGAAACTGCACAACTAGCAGGTAACGGTTATCAAATAGTCAATCGTATACATATTGATTGGAATCAACCAAAAGTTGAATTTGTCCACTACCGCGTGGTAGATTGCAAAATTCGTTCCTTGAAAGGCTAACAGGGAGAGATCAAACAGTGATCCTCAATGCCTATGGGGTGATGTAGCAGTCCCCTGCCGGGTCGTACCCCAAAACAATATGTCCATAGACACTCCGTAGTTCTATAGAGAGAACAAGGAATCCACACAAGTGGACTGCTACCCTAAACATCCGTAATGACAAGAGTCTTGCTTGCCCATTAACGTTGATGTGTACTTCCTTGGGTAGATTTGTTCAATCTTGAGAACAATCACCCAAAGAATGCCAATAGTTGGGTCTTACCCTTGGCCTGACAATGGCTCTTAGCCTGAGTGGCTCATAGCCCTTGTGAAAATTAGTGTTCAATGGACGAACCGATGAAGACTAATTGGAGTAGCATCTTAGCCATGTTTTAGCTGCGAATTAGAGCACCTTGGCTCAGGTTGACTCATGAGCAAAACACGTATTAAAAGCTTCTGAGAAGATTTTCATTTTTCCCTTAGAGAAAGAGAGAACGAGAGAAGAAGAGCATGCTGGGCTGAGGAACTTTCCTTAAACGACTATGACTTGTATAGATGATTGCCATTGCTCTTGTGCATCTTATGCCTAACATTTAACTTATCCTATAAGCATGCAACAAGTTTCTGCTATGAGTCGCTCAACGAGAGAGGTAATAGAAAAACACAACCACATTTTGACCTACCTTCCTTGCAGGGGTCGTGATTGTATGAAAATGACTTAACATTGACACTTTGCCTGTGGAATAAGTGTAGTTGTATGTTGACAGCAACCCAGAAACCCTCTAGAACGTATCTTGTCTTTGACAAAGCAATAGTGATGGCCTAAAATGTGAGAGCCACAAGCATAAGTGCCTTGCACAGTTTAAACTGGTAGGGACTCCGTGAGCGAATATTCCCTAATTTGCTAGTTTTCCAAACGTGTGTGCCAATACCCTTGACTCCAAGTCATTGGGTAGTACCTTGGCACAAGGGAGAAGCCTTACTTCATGTAAACATGGAAAAAAAAAACAATAAAACTTAAACTTGGCTAACCTGGTAGTTGTTGTTGCAAACTGGTTGTCATGAGATTCCAAAGGGAAAGCTCGCATAAAGGTGGCTCATAGCCAAATCTACCGTACGAGAAAAAATTGTCGCATATGGATATACGCCCTCTTGTATCCTATACATTCGTCATAGACGAAATGAAATAATTTGTAAACCGTTTGCCAAAGCCTTCCCAAGTTTGTATGCTCATAGCATATCCCAAACGTGGTGAGTCACTATGCAAGATGCATAAATAGAAGCCTTGCTTCACGTAAATCTGGTAGTGCTAATAGCCAACTGATGTAACCTGGGACGAGCGTGTGCTAGGAAAGTATCAGGAGAAGCCCTGCTTCAAATAACTATGTCTGGCCTCATTGCCAATAAATGCTATTGATGACATATGTCATAGGGAATAGAGTCAACTGTGTGGACCATACACAAATAATGGACCTTGTCCAATTGCACCTTGTATTGAAGAGTAGAAAAATACTGATATGCATACCTGCATAACTGGATCACTGAAAGCAAAGAGACTCCTGTCTTTTTGGCAGGCACTAACAAATGGTTGGCCATGCCGAGCACTTGTGCCTGCTGTGCCAAGAAAAGATAAGCAAATCATAGGCCTTGCCTACACTTGCCATACGGTAACTAGAACTTGTCCGATGCACTCCCATGGTATGCCCAAAAATTTCCCAAATGGATATGCTCCTAGCATACTCTAGATGCTAGCAAGACTAAAAGGAAAGCTTTGTTTCGAACATTTCCCTTGTAAGTATATACATGCCATACATGATCAAAAATTGCAACGGTTAACTCTGGAGTGGTGTAGTCAACACCACAGTGGTGTATGCACTTAATGAGCCTTGCTCAATGATCAGAACAACACGTTGAAGACCAAGTGAGCCGTGCTCGAGCATACATTGAACAACTGCATATTAAGAACGAATTAAACAAGAAAAGTGCAACAATTATTCATACCTTGTTTTTGAAGGTTAGCGACGAATATTATAGACACCACCATCGTCGCAGCTTCTTGAACGCAAGAACTGCATTACCATTAATGCTTCGGCAACTTCAGTGGAAAAAACACCATAATTTTCTGTCCCTGCAGAATTAGGGTATGGCCTTGGTTGCATGCCAAGCATGCCATGCCGCATGGTTGCATTCCTTGACATGCAATCCATAGAGCCGCGGGTCCCTGCCCCTATCAAGAGGGGGTGCCCTTATTTAGGGCGCCCACTAAATCCAAAATCAAGAAACGCCATGGCGACGACACAGGAAACTGTGCAGGGGAGAAATCCCATCGCGCTGGCCTGCACGGATTTTGTTGGGGCTCGCAGCAGGGACGGGAATTACATAGCATGCCGGGGGGCACCCGATGATTCCACTAGCGCACCGTTTGGTGCTGGCCAAAACTACGCCTTCCCCCGGCTTAGGGTTGATGCCCACGGTCCTGCGGGTTTTGATTTTACCTCCCCGACTTGGGACAGCAACACACGGTGCTGCGTCTTCGGCTTCCCTGCCTACCTCATTGGAGGAGATCCATGCAACTGCATGCAATTCCATGCACAATCGCCATGGCTGCGAGAGATATCGAGAGGGATGCCTTCGATTGAGAGAGAGACCGAGAGAGAGAGATCGAAGATCCATGGCCTCCATGCCCCCTTCTTCTTCCTCCCCCTTCTCCACCTTGCTCTGATATCAATGTGAGGACCGGTGAACTGACATGCTAATCTCCACCCAACCATGCCCTATATAGCCCCTGGCCTTCTAAATATAGGGACCCCCTTGACTGCATGTCCGTCTTGGCCCTTGGCCTTGGCCCTGGCCCCTGGTCCGGACCCGTGTCCTGACATGAAGAATGCGATAGATAGGGAGAGTACTAGAGTGTTGGATGGATACGCCGCGACGGACGTCAGCAGAGCGAGAACTCACCTAACATATAATGTCAGCTAAGGACGAAGCTCGACCCGCAGGCGCATGGAAGCAAGCATAAGGTGTCAACCTACACTGGACCGACTGCTAACTAATTCCTACAGAGGTCTCTACCAATTGTCTAAGTCATAGCCTTCAAGAGTGCATAAGAGGAAACTTCCTACAACGCTTTCTAGAGCCGAACACCCATCAAACAATCTCGAAACACCATAGAACTTGAAGGAGACCCTACTAACACCAATAGGTCACTCTTCCTAAGGTCTATGAACCAAAATCCCAACCCAAAACACCAGGTGCAAAATCACGTAGGATGTCTGGCCAAAATCTTCAGGTCTTCGTTTCCGAAATCTAAAGTGCCTAATGTGTAGTTCTACTCAATGTTAATGCATGGATATGTTGTAATGCAAAATCAGACAACGTATGCTCACCCAAACACCAGATGAAGCTCGTCAAAGGAGCTCGAAAAACCTGACCGTACGCGCGCAATGTGGGTATCGGCGCATAGCTCTCATCGAGGGCAACACGCTGCACTTCTCCGCACTCGATTCCGACCACCGGAGCACAAGTAGCGTCAAGCTGAAGCTCATACACTCTCTCGTACACAGTACGCTCACTCACAGACTTCAAAACTTGTTTTAAAAATGACAAAAGGTCCTTCATTAAGGTCAAAAAGTGGTATATATACCTTACAATTCTCAAACCCTAAAGTTCCAAAATCAACCATCCACTCAATCTAACTATCAAAACTGGGATACAATCTGGAAACTTCTGTAAGTCCCAATATTTACAAGGTGAAAAATCAGGTTTTCCTCAAAGAATGAATAATTACAAAAATAATAATCTTCCGAGTAGTTAGTTGCCGTGGGGTGTGTCCAACTTCTAACACTCCCCCGCTCCTTGCTCATGTCGTCCCCGACATGGCCGCTGATTTGCTTCTTCATTGTATCATTTCTCGCATCTTTAGCAGTGATTCGTATCTTGCATGCAGGTCTGCGTTGCATTTATATGCCCGTATAACAAAAATTATACGTATAAAACGTCAATATACGCCGTATTTCCGAATAATTACCGTATAAAACCGTTTTTGATCGAAAAATATCTCGATCGAAAAACTGTATATATATACAATCGTCGCCGTATTCGATCGAAAAGCATTGTGGACTTTTTTGGAGTTTGGAGAGCTTGGAGATTTTGAGAGTTTGGCAGATAGCGACAGCGTCTTCGGTTTACAGCGGTTTTCAGGTATATTTATTAAAATTTCAGTAAATACTAACTTTTTTTTGTGTTGTGCCAGACTTGTGTGGTGCAGTAGTTTTGGCTCTCACCACAAAGTTGGCTTGCAAGTCGTAGGCCGCTTTGTGGTGTGTAGCCATATGGCTCACTCCAGAGCTGTGTAGAATATAGTTTCCTTTCCTGTGGTGTGTAGTTATATAACTCACTCCAGGGAAGGCTTAGGGTAAATTTAGATTCTCACTCATATGGTGTAGTAGTATATCTCTCACCATAGAGATGAGTTAGGATTAAAGGTCGACTCGTGGAGTGTAGTAGGCATGATGTTACACCTCTCACTTCAGAGTGGCCTATAAAATTTACAATCTTAAAGTAAATCATTATTGATTATTCTACATAGAAGCACAAAGATTCACGTTCGTCATTTTAAGAGTGTAGAGATGCATACTTTATGCCCTCTTCATCTTAATGCGACTTTCATTATTTTTGTGCTTCTATTTCTGTAGTAACATCATTGTTCATCAGTAGATGACTTGGTGTTACTCTAAACGTAGATATATACAACAATTGATTTACATTTGAGATTGTTGAGCTGTTTGCTGATGGTTGTGTTGTGCGTTCCACACACTCCATTAGAAATAGCTTATAAAATTTACAATTTTAGATTAAGTTTTTCTGTCATATGTGTTACATAGAAACACAAGCGTTACCACTCGTTACACTACAACAAAAAAAGGTGTCATCGACGCAGATATCGACGCATTGCGTCACTATGTGCGTCGATATTCGCATCCCTGTGAACGTGTCGCTATTTGCGACGCAGATATAGACGCAGATAGCGATGCAGATAGCGACGACCATAACAAAAAAGAAAATCTTGGGCAGAGGGCAGGTAGCCTGGCCTGTGACCAATTAAAAGATGGACACAGCCATAGCCAAACTTCCTGCCCTTTGCCCAAGAAAGCGAGCAGCACCAAAATCAACCATGCTCCCGCGCGCAGAAATTTCGGCAGAGTTCCCTTTGTTTTTACATAAACTTTTCAAAAAAAACCATATCATGTATACGCCTCCTACATGCTATCCATATAGGATTTCACATGAGATTTAAGGCCAATGAAAGACAAGTACCGTACCAACTGAAAAGCATAACCATAACGAACCATAACCATAACTTAAAAGCATAACCATAACGAACACCCGTACACTGACTGAAGATTCAAAAATGCGAGACAAGTACGAAGCACAGATATTTTGGCGCCTTCATAGATTGGTTGACGTGCCAACTTCCTCAACATGTCTTCAAGAGATAGGTGCATGGCTTCTGGTGCTGCTTCGTTCGCGTTCTCCTCGCTTGTCTGTAAGAAGGCATCCAACATCTCCTCCATGCTGTCTTCTTCTGTCTGTAAGCCCTTTTTTGCTTCCATCCGTGGCTCTATATTGGTCGGACCTTCACTCATAATCTTTTTTCTCTCTCTCTCTCTCTCAGATGTAGGTGCTATGTCGCGGAAATCAATGCCCGTTCCGTAGGAGTCGTATCGCAGATTCTGTACGGTTTCTCTAGCAAACTCTCCGTACTTGTGCACATGCTCATTACATATCCTACGCTTGCGCAGGATTTGATACTTGCAGAGCGTGCACGAGCATGCAATCTTTTCCTCCATGTTAGTTGATGACGTTGCCATCTACAATGATTATGAATGTTGTTTTAATATTATATATATACTCCTCACAATGTAAACTACCTCGCATTTTCTAGTCTTGCCCAATCTCCGTACACCTCGGTCCAGAGGTGTACGAAGATCAGGACCACCGGGTCAAAATCTCGTCTTTATTGGTCAAATCCTATATGGGTAGACACATACGTGCACTCCCAGGTGTACATGGCAATGCATGTAGCATGCAAAACCCCTTTGCCTCTTTTAGTTCTATAGTTTCTTCTCTGTCTACGTACCCTATCTCTCGTTCTTTCTCTCTCGATCTCGCTCTCGCTATCTCTCTTTCTTTCTCTCTCTCTCTCTCTCTCTCTCTCTCTCTCTCTCTCTCTCTCTCTCTCTCGCTCTCGCTATCTCTCTTTCTCTCTCTATTACCCTATTTTCCTATCTCTCTCTTTGTCTCGCTCTCCACTTCCCTATCTCTCTCTCTCTCTCTCTCTCTCTCTCTCTATATATATATATATATATATATATATATAACTCTCTTTCTCTATCTCTCTATTTCCTCTCTCTCTCTCTCTCTCTCTCTCTCTCTCTCTCTCTCTCTCTCTCTCTTTCTCTCTCTCTCTCTCTCTCTCTCTACTTACCTCTCTCTCTCTCTCTCTCTCTCTCTCTCTCTCTCTCTCTCTCTCTCTCTCTCTCTCTCTCTCTCTCTCTCTACTGATCGAACGAGCGACTGAGCTAGGGAGATCTAGACGCCCACGACTGCGGAGGACTACACAACATCGACAGAGGCTCAATTAGAGGATCTAGCTAGGTCACTTTGGCTCGACATGTACAACGCCTGGTCATACTACTGACCATGGAGGAGATTGATGAGATCCGCCAGCGACAGATGCTGGATCTCCTATGATCTACCTATCCCAGCTAGCTGGTTTAGCCGTTTAGTCCACACCTAGCAGTTTAGGATTCCATAATATTTTATTTTGTCATCTTCTTACTCTAACTTTGTATCAGATCCATCACATTGTAACTTTCTTGTCTCATGTCTCATAGGTCACTTTGGCCTTTCGAAGACGTTAATATAACATTTCATTTCATTTCTCTCTTTAATTTTAATTTCCTAAGAATACATTAATTCTCTCTCTCTCTCTCTCTCTCTCTCTCTCTCTCTCTCTCTCTCTCTCTGATTACCTACACACACACACACACACACATGTCTCTCTCTCTCTCTCTCTCTCTTTCCTACACACACACACACACCTTTCTCTCTCTCTCTCTCTCTCTCTCTCTCTCTCTCTCTTTCCTACACACACACACACCGCTCTCTCTCTCTCTCTCTCTCTCTCTCTCTCTCTCTCTCTCTCTCTCTCTCTCTATTTCCTATACACACACACACACACACACACACACACCTCTCTCTCTTTCCTACACACACACACCGCTCTCTCTCTCTCTCTCTCTCTCTCTCTCTCTCTCTCTCTTTCCTACACACACACACACACACGATGTATATATATATATATATATATATATATATATATATAGAGAGAGAGAGAGAGAGGGAGGGGTTGGGGGGGGGCGGAGATGGACATAATACTTAGGCAGTAGGTTTCGGCCAAGATCTGAGCAAGCAAAAATGCCCTTGCGCACGGGTTTCGCTTTTTTCCCCCCAAATTTTTTTTGCGTCGCTATAAGCGTCGATATACGTGTGGCAAATAAAGCCTTTCCACGCGTATATCGACGCGTGGAAAATAAAGCCTTTCCACGGGTTTCTCTTTTTTTCCCCCAATTTTTTTGCGTCGCTATACGCGTGGCAAATAAAGCCTTTCCACGCGTATATCGACGCACACTGCGACGCGTATAGCGACGCACGCTAATTACGTCGATATACATGTGGAAAGCATGGCCGTCGATATATACGCGTCGATATCTTCATGTAGTGTTCTAGTGTTATATTAAGAGTGAAGAGATGCATATTTTCATGCCCTCTTCATCTTAATGTGACATACTGGTTACTCGTGTGTTTCATATTCCAAAAGAACATCATTTTTCATCATTAAATGACTTGGTGTTGTTTTGGACGTAAACACATACGATAGGTAACTTACATCTGCAATTGTTAAGTTATCCGCTGATAGTTATGTTGTGAGTTCCATACACTTTATCAGGGATTAGATTGATAAAAACTATCAATCTATTTTACAACAACATCCAGGACTTGTGCTGAGAATATCTCACACTAGCTGAGCTGTTCACATGTACGATTTTCCAACCCGTTAGATGTAATTTCTTTCATCATCTCACACTTCTGCACATAGCAGGGTCCAGTTCTTGTGTTGAGAGCATCTCACACTCCTGGCCTGTTTCTCTCTCTCTCTCTCTCTCTCTCTCTCTAATTTAATTTTCATGGTCAATTCGCACAATGTTTTTTGTAATCATAAGATTTTCTCTTTAATTTGTAATAATTTAATATTGTTTAATAAATTTGAATCATCATTTAATATATATAGAGTTAACACTCATTATATAATAACTATGTTACTATGGTGTACAATCTATTCGTAAGATTCTTAATTTATAATTTTGTCATACAGATATGGCAGACACGAAGCTAGAGAAACATCAATGAAAGTTCGTCTCCGGAGTGATTGTGAGACACTTCCATTACACGTTAGAGGCAGAGATTAGGAGTTGTTTAAACCCTGTCGCTCCGGAGCATTTTTATCAACTTATAGAGACTCTAACCAAGTCTGTGTTTGAGCAGCTCCAGGCAGAGTTTGCACCAGCTATTTTTGACATAGCCCTCCTGACATCAGGTGCTTTAGTAAACATGGTCAAACAAACCATTGGACAGATCATGAAAACCTTTCAAGAACTGAAAAATCCTGCAATTACTTCCTTGCCAAACATAGTTGAGCGCATACATCTTGTGCAACAGCTTTACACGGAGTTCAAGAGCAAGGAAAAGTTAGAAAGAGCAGCAAAGCGTGAAAGAGTGGAAGCCAGCTCTTCTGAAGCTGCTGTTGAACCAGAAATCATTCTTAGAACAGAGCCTGCAACATCATCCGTTGCTACATTAGACCTCTCTCAGCTACCACCTATTTTACATCTTTTACTCGACACAGCCGTCTTCAATATCCAAGCTCCATAGCTGGGAGAGGGAAGATGGGCACATGTGAAGCGTGTGGGTGTCACACATCCCGCTTTCAAAGATCAAGTGTATGTTGCAAAAGTGTTCAAAGTACACTTACATGGGCCCACCATGGAGCAACAGGTCAAAGACGAAGCAACAATTTTGGATATTTCACATCGAGGTATTATCTACCCTCTTGCCATGGTGCGCCACGTGGAGCAACCAATGCTCATTTCACGATTTTGGAATTGCGGCCATGTGGAGCAATGGATCAAAGAATGCACTGCAGACGGAAGCTAGCCTGTCATTTGCGATTACGTACTCACTGCAGGAACAGTAGAGCTATTCCAGGAGAATATTTTGCAGATCATCAATGCTCTCCTCCAAACTCTGAAGTATATACATACGCATAACTACCTCCACAATGATCTACACTCTCGGAATATGATGCTGCATTTTGGCGAAAAAGGTGTTTACGCCGGCACTGTGGATTGGGGTTCATGCACCAAAACAAATACGACAGCCAGTTTTCCTCCTCTACGCGATATGCAGATAGAAACTAGAAAACAATATGAGAGAGATTATCCATGGGCATCCCCCGAATGTATATCTAGTTACCCTCCCTCCTGGACCAAAGCTATGGATATTTATTCCATGTGTCATACATGTAAACGCATTTTGAAGTCCTTACCAGAGCCCCAAGAACAAAGCAAGAGACATTTTTTGAGTAATGTACTTGCTCATCTTGAAACCGGCAAGCGCCAAAACCCCAAAACCCGGCCTAATGCTTTTGATCTCTCCTTATGTTTAAATGGTGCCCATAGAGTGGGTTACAACATTGTAATGACATCTGACTTACGACCAGCTGATGATTAATGTAAACACAGTCTCATGATTTCATCATTGTTTTACTTTTGGTGTAAGATTTAATTGTATTTTTAATTGAACAAAATATCTATGTTTGTCATTCGATATACTGTCCAATGTCAAATTAATTGAATGGGTATTTAAAAGTAATGACATGTTCACCTGATATGCAGATATGGAAGAAGAACTCAACCACGCTGAAGCTCATCAATTTTTAAAGAAGAACAAGTTAGATGTGGACAAACAGATCTTTCTACTAATGCCAACATTGAAGAAGATGAATCTGAGCTGCAGGGCGAACCATTAACCCTTAAAGAGTGCAAAAAGCTTTGCCCTAAACACTTTGTACGCCATCAACTATTTCAAATAAGTGGCAATGCAAAAGATACAGCTCCGTTAAAGCTCTCTGATTTGCAACATAAAGGACTGGCACGTGTTAAAGAATATGATGTTAAAGAATATGTCCATTGTGCTATGGGCGGCTGGACACTGACTATACTATGTTGTAAATATACTTTGGATAATAGTTCAAGAAAAGAGAAGAAGAGAAGAGCAGCTCGTTGAATGGCTGCTACAGGGTAACGATTGTGTGTGTGTGTCTCAATGTGTGTTCGTGTGTGTGCGTAGTCTTCTTTCCTACCTTCTCCATCACCTGCGCACTCTACAAAGTGGTATCAGAGTTCATTTTGAGGAGCTACAGTCAATACACAGGTTTCCGCAGCTCTGGAAAACAGCAAAAAAGAGAGGTTTTTTGGTCATAACTCCCTCACCCAAACTCGGAATACAGTGATCCAGGAGTCTATCTTTATGTTTTTGGGAGTTCCGGACGCATTGGCATACTCAGATTTTCCAAAATCTTCAATTTTCTGTAGCAAACAGCCAGTTCACACAAGCATAGGAGATGTCCAGTTTTGCACTCGGCAGTAGATTTACAGGTTACAGGTGAAGAATTCAGCATTTACACAGGTTTTGGAGAGCGACATAGAGCTTTTGCATCATGATATTGTGTTATCGAAGATTATGTTTGGTTATTGTGGGTCTGTTATGGACAACCGCCTATGTAAGAAAGGTTGTGGGAAGAAGTTGAGGCGGTTATATTGTCAGATTGAGTACTTTGTGGTTATGTATGGATATGCGGTCAATGTATTTTGGAAAACTGCAGCCTTTGTGAGGGTCGAGTGAGGTTTTTTGAAGCCTTGCCTTGGGAGCTTTGGTACCTTGGCAAGGTGGATTAGGTACTGGAGCGAACCCCCGACTGGCCCCGCTAAAGACCTCATATGTCGTTTACGACTATGGGAAGAAGGTGGATGTATGGATATGTGGTACAGGACAGCGTATGGATTGCATTTGCATACTGGTCCATGTGGACATTGTTTTAGAGTATTTATGCATAGTACTTAGTCAGTCTGTGGCAAAGTGAGTTAGTGGATTTTCCCTTGGTAGTGAGAGATTTTCTGTCAGTGTTTATGAGCACTTTGGTTAAGATTTTCACTTGAGATATTGTCCAAATACAAATGAAACTCAGCCGAAATTTTGACAAAATCCTTTGGAAGAAATTGAGAGAGTGAAGATGGCAGAAAGTTCAACTCAAGTCACACAGATTGTTGGAGAGAAGCTGACCAGAGAGAACTACAGCATATGGTCTTACAGGATGGAGAACTTTATCATGGGCAAAGGTTTATGGGATTACATTACAGGTGAACAAAAGTGTCCCGAGGTTGGTTTGGAACCAAATAGAGAGAATGTTGAAGCACATAAAACATGGCAAGCAAGAGTAGAAGCTTACAAGAAGTGGATGGAGAATTCAAGGAAAGTGATGCATTGGATTTCACTATGCATTAGTGACTTCTTTATACCACATGTGAAGAAGCCTCAATCTCCAAAGGAAGCATGGAAGATACTAGCAAGAATGAACAACTCCAATACAGAACCATGAAAAGTTCACTTGAAGCAAAGGTTACATTGTGTATGGCGAGGAAATAGATCCATATCAGATTATGTGACAAAGATAAAGCAAATACAAGAAGATCTTGCGAGCATTAATGTTGAAGTTCGAGATGATGACTTAGTTTCAGTGACATTGAATGGTTTGGGACCGGAATACAAGTCATTGGATACATCTATATCTGTTCGAGGACACATGCCTGATTTTGAAGAGTTAGTAAACCTTTGTTTGCAAGAAGAGGTGAAGTTAGGCAAGTCAGGTCCTTCTACATCAAATAACAATTCCAGAGATCAGGTTTTTTACTCTAGAGGTCGTGGAAACAATAGAAGTGGAAGAGGAAACTATGGTCGTGGAAACAATGTTGGAAGAGGTCAATGGCAAAACCAACAAAGTCAAAGTTACAACGATTATAGCCAAAGAGGCAGGGGGAGAGCCCGAACTCGTGGACGTGGAGGTGGACGATTTGTACATCCTCAAAGAGATGGATATTGTAACAGATGTGGCATTTATGGTCACTTTGAAAGAGAATGTTACACAAGGCTAAATCAAAACCGTGATCGTGGTGGAAGAGGCTGAGGTTATGGCAGACATGGAGGAAATTTTGTTGGATACAATCCTCATGATCAAAATATATATGAAAATAGATCGAGTGGACATTTATTTCCTATGGAGCATGTTGTTGGAAGCATGGTGGAGCCACATCATACAGATGATTGGTATTTAGATAGTGGTGCCACAAATCATATGACATATCATGGTGAATGGTTTGACAGAAAAGAGAAGTTAGAAGAGGATAAGTTTGTCGCTACAGGTGACGATACTATGCATCGGATTACACATGTTGGTTCAGTTCCATTGCTAGAAAAAGACGGGACATATAACACATTGGGAGATGTTCTATATGTGCCTTCAATCACAAAGAATTTAGCATCAGTTGGACAGATGACAGATCAAGGGTTGCAAGTCTGTTTTAATCATTATGGCTGCTTCATAGAGGAGTTTCACAACGGCAGACCAGGCAAGATATTGGCACGTGGAAGAAAGAAAGGTCGCTTGTTCTCATTGGAAGCTGGAGATCCATGTTTACACAGTGGTATGTGTGCAAACAAATCAGCCACTCAAGATGATTGGGCAGAGTTATGGCATAAGAGGATTGGTCATGTCAATTTTAGAAGACTAAAGCATATGCAATCAAATCAAATTGTACGTGGATTACCAAAGTTTGGCAGATTGAATTTTGATCATGTTTGTGAAGCTTGTCAATTTGGAAAGCAATATCGTTTACCATTTCCAAAGAGGGGGAGTATTAGCCAAAGTCCTTTGGAAATTGTTCATTTAGATATTTGGGGACCTTGTGATCATGCTACACCAAATGGTTGTCGATATTTTATCAGATTCAGAGATGATTATAGCAGAATGACATGGGTTTACTTTCTAAAGGCAAAGTCAGAGGCATTTGAGGTATTCTTGGAGTTCAAAGTTATGGTTGAAAAAGAGAACGGTTGTCAAATTAAATGCCTACGTACAGATGGAGGGGGAGAGTACATGTCACACAGTTTTGATGATTACTTACATGAACAAGGCATAAGAAGACAGATTACTTGCAGATACACACCACAACAAAATGGAGTTGCTGAGAGAAAGAATAGAGTCATAGCAGATATTGCAAGAGCCATGATGAATGAGATGAATATGCCATTAACATATTGGGCTGAAGCAGTTCATATAGCAGTACACATTATGAATCGAACACCAACAGCTGCCATTCATGAAATTTCACCTTATGAGAGACTTTATGGGATCAAGCCAACAGTTTCCTACATGAAAGTTTTTGGATGTGTTTGCTATGGAGCCAAAGGCAGTGAAGTGTATATTCTTCGGCTACCCAGTTGAAAAGAAAGGTTACAAGTGCTATGATCCTACGACAAGACAAGTTTATGTCAGTAGAGATGTCAGATTTTGTGAGCATGAACCATGGTATAAACCAAAGCCAGTGATGATAGAAGATGAGTATGAAGAGCAAGAGAATGTGCGTCATATTGTTGATAAGCCAAGATCATCAAGAAGAACTATTTCACGACCACATATGGCAGAGGAGAGTACAAGAAGTGTCAACCCATGGAGCGGTCATTTGCGAGATAAGAAGCAAGACGAGAAAGGCAAGAAGAAAGTGGTTGAAGAGAGTTCTGGAGATGAAAGCCTCAATGAAGAGCATGGTTTACCACATTTGAGGACACCTGGCAGTAAGCATATTGAGAAATATGTACCCCCATATGTAAGAGTTGAAGAGAAGAGTGCACCACAATTGAGAAGATCAGAGAGGGTGCGTTATCCAGTTGATAGATTGACATACAATGGTTACATGCGTACACATTATGCATACATGGTTTCACGTGTGCAACATAAAGAGCCTACATGTTTTCAAGAGGCAATTGGAAAATCAGAATGGGAGTCAGCTATGGATGATGAGATGGATGCTATTGTGAAGAATGACACTTGGGATTTGGTTCGCTTGCCAAGTGGAAAGAAAGCAATTGGTTCAAAATGGGTATACAAAGTCAAGTGCAAGTCAGATGGTAGTGTGGAAAGATACAAAGCGAGGATTGTTGCTAAAGGTTATGCACAAACAAAAGGTCTTGATTATGATGAGACATTTAGTCCAGTTGCAAAGATGACAACAGTCAGATTGGTGATAGCAATGGCAAGTATGTTCGGTTGGAAGTTACGGCAAATGGATGTGGATAATGCATTCTTGAATGGTGACTTGGAAGAAGAAGTTTATATGATACAGCTAGAGGGTTATCAACATCCAGAGTTTCCATATTATGTGTGTAAGTTGAAGAAAGCATTTTATGGTTTGAAGCAAGCATCTAGAGCTTGGTGTGAAAAGATAACCAGATTCTTGAAGAAGATTGGATTTAAACAATCTACTGCTGATCACTCATTATTTTTGAAGCATGTTGATGGAGAGATTGTCGTTATTGTTATCTATGTTGATGACTTGATTCTCAGTGGAAGTCATGCTGAGAAAATTTTGCATGTCAAGAAGAGTTTGTTGAGAGAATTCAACATGAAGGACCTTGGTGAGTTGAGATATTTCTTGGGAATTGAAATTGTCAATACTTTATCAGGAATTTGGATGATACAAAGACAATATGCGTTGGATATGCTTGAGAAGTATGGAATGACAGCGTGCAAACTGGTTGATACACCTCTTGATCAAAATGTGAAGTTGTTTGATGATGGACATTACATTGAGGATGTCACTATGTATCGCAAGATGGTTGGAAGCCTTATTTACTTGACAATAACAAGGCCAGATTTGAGTTATGCAGTGGGTGTTGTGAGTCAATTCATGCAAAATCCATGTAAAAGTCATCTTGATGTAGTGAGATGGATTATGAGATATGTGAAAGCCACTGTCAGTTATGGAATGTTTTATGAAAAGAATGGGAAGCTTTGTCTTTATGGTTACACAGATGCACATTGGGCAGGAGATTTTATGGATAGAAGATCTACAAGTGGTTATGCATTTTCCATTGGCAATGGCATGATAAGTTGGAGTAGCAAGAAGCAACCAACTGTAGCATTATCAAGTACAGAAGCTGAATATCGTGGAGCAGCTTTGGCAGCATGTGAAGAGTCATGGTTGAGAGTGCTTATGGTAGACTTTGGTTTTGACTATCTTGACAGTGTCATTATATATTGTGACAATATTAGCAGCATCATGTTGGCAAAGAATCCAGTCTACCATGCTCGCACTAAACACATTGAGGTACATTATCACTTCATTAGAGAAAAAGTTTTGGCAGTTGAGATTGATTTGGTATATGTGAAGACAAATGATCAAGTTGCGGATATATTCACAAAAGCTCTTGGAAAGGAGAAGTTTTGCTACTTTAGTGAAGCATTGGGAATCCATCATATGCAAGCTCACTCTGAGCTTGAGGGGGAGTGTTAAAGAATATGATGTTAAAGAATATGTCCATTGTGCTATGGACGGCTGGACACTGACTATACTATGTTGTAAATATACTTTGGATAATAGTTCAAGAAAAGAGAAGAAGAGAAGAGCAGCTCGTTGAATGGCTGCTGCAGGGTAACGATTGTGTGTGTGTGTGTCTCGATGTGTGTTGGTGTGTGTGCGTAGTCTTCTTTCCTACCTTCTCCATCACCTGCGCACTCTACAGCACGTGTATTGCTGCAAAGGTTTATACGACAAGAGATATGCCTACCAAACAACAACCAATTTACTTTATCCAATGCTATGTTCGATATGTTTTGCAGAAGATTGTGGATTGGTCAGATCGTCCAGGCACCACTGGCGCTGGACGTGGACGCATTGCAGAAAAGTTGGCAGCACGCAATGCAAATAATCCAATGCCTCCTCGCAAGCGTCCTATTGTTTTACTTCCTGAAGAGTGAGAAACACTGACTGAATTAGCCAGCCAAGGACAAGACCTTGCCAGCCAAGGAGAAACACCGGACATGCTTCGTGGCTGTATTCTTGAGCTTGAAATAGAGTTAAGTGATGCACAAGCAAAGCTTCAACGATATGAATCATTGTATGGACCTTTGCCAGATGATACTACCACTTCACATAAAGATGTTGCTCAACCATCCCCTGAGCTAGGAATTACAGATTTAACCATAGACGAACTTATAGCAAATCTATCAAACTCATAAGTCACTCAGAAGATTTTGTAATCTCAAAATTATATCAAACTCTTTTCGATTGAGTAATTTCCCAGAACCTTGTTGTAATTTCAAACCTACATCAACTTTATGTAATTTTTATTCGACAAGATATTATCGGCAGTTTATATTTGAGTGTGAGTGAATATGTGCATCTGAGAGAGAGAGAGAGAGAGAGAGAGAGAGAGAGAGAGAGAGAGAGAGAGAGAGAGAGAGAGAGAGAGAGAGAGAGAGAGAGAGAGAGAGAGAGAGAGAGAGAGAGAGAGAGAGGTTTTGATGTGAACGACAACGAGATAACACTTTCTTTCATCATATACAAAAACTTGTTGAGTAAGTATTACAATGGTACTCTCACAAATCATCTCCATCTTCAAAAACTGCAACCATATCATCTACTTCGTCCATATCTGAGCATTCTGAAACCATCTCCCATTCCATATCATCATCATCATCAACTTCTGCAGAAATAGATTCATGCATTTAGAAGACTCCATATTGCTTTTGAGAGGCTCTAGTTGCAATGTTTTGAGGCTTATAAATAAGTCTCATATTGCAAAAAACATACACCAAATCAGCAGCCCGTTTAGTATGAAGTCTGTTTTGCTTTTTAGTGTGCACAAAGTCGAATGCTGACCAGTTTTGCTCACAACTTCCACTTGATGCAGCTACTATTGATAAAACTCTAACTGTAATGTGTTGCAACTCCACTTTCTCTCCACCATACTCCTTCCACCATAAAGGTGCACTTGTTTTGCCAATGGCATCTATATGCCACGGATCCTGAAACATACCAGTTCTGTTGGCATAATCTACTCGCTGATGAAAAGCTGTTTTTCCATCTTCGTGCCCTAAGAGTTGGGAGCACACTGTTTTGAAGTCGGACATAGCTTATTTGTTGGCAGATTGCTGATGCATTCGAAACTTAGGATCCAATACAAAAGCCGCACCATGCAATGGTGTATGCAACTACACCCAATGCTTGTTAACAATTGTAATCATGGTAGCTTTATCCTTTGCACCAAAACTGACATTTTATCTTAGCTTGCGTATAGCCTCTGACATATACCAGTAGAACCGACCAAATAAAAGAATCTGTGTCAACTGCTCTCAAAAGATCTACAAATGGCTTTGACACAGTTACTATTCTTTCTACAGTACGCCAAAAGACTGGCGAGTTTACTATTTGCGCACATCGACCAGCTGCTTCCTGATAACTTGGATACTTGCTGAGCCATCCATCCCATCTTCTATCTGCTAAGGTTTCCATCAATGCTGGCTTCAACTCTTGCAAAGCAGCAAGAACATAGTATGTCGTAGCAAACCTTGTTGCGCAAAATATTTGCAAAGCTTTATTTGGTGACTTGGTTCGAAAAAGAGCATACGAAAATTGATGCTCTCTAATGAATTTCACCACATGATTTGCATCCAATAAATTTTGCTTCACACATGCCATTTTACCAATATCTTTTAAAAGAAAATTTAAAGTGTGAGCTGCACATGGTACCCAAGAAATCTCCGGATACTTGACTTGAATAGCTCTTCCTGCTCCTTTTGTAGTTGGCTGCATTATCTGTGACAATAGCAGTCACATTCTTTGGTCCACCTGCCTTTGCAATTGCACACTCATACACCCCTGTTAGGTAGGTGATACTCTTCTCTTTCAATGAGCTATCAATTGCTTCCCCGAACATAGCCCCTCTAGGGTTAATAAGCATTACATTGGTTAAAGGTTTTTTCTAACAGTTAGTCCATCCATCCAATGCTATGGTGCATCCATATGTTGGAACAAACTCTAGAACTATGCGTTTGAGAATGGCTTCAGTACTGTCTTTGACTTTATCAAGATATTCAGTTCGCATCTTGTTATAGTCAGGAAGCACAAATCCTTTTTTGGCTGTACTCATCAAAGCATCTTGAAATATTGGATTGCGCATATCATTGAACGATATGCCACATGCAAAAAATGCTTGTGTTCATTTTAAATGCAACTCAAGCAACCATTGTTTACCTAATGCTTCAGGCATTGTCTGTCCATTGGATGACGCTCTGCCGGATTTGCTTATACTAGGAACACCTCCTGATGTAGAAGCATGTCCATAAAGAGGGTTCAATTGAGAACTTTGATCGTTTACTTGAGTGGTACACACCTCTTCTGTTGCCTCATTGTATACAGATGGTTCAATATTCGCATGAATATCTTTAGAAATATCACCTTTATGTTTAGTTGCAAGAATCAACTTTACTTTGCGAGAATACATGGCAAATTTTTCATGAATATCTTTTGGTAGTGCCCCGCACTTTTCAACATTGCCAGGGACTTTAAATAAATGCTCTTTAATTCTGGTTGCATTACCACTGAACTCGTGGCCACAAGATTTACATTTAAGTCAAGATGTATTTCTCCCAGCTTTCAACTCATGCACACAACTCCACTCTTGTCCTTTCACCATGATGCACAAAAGTAATTTGCTAGTAAAAACAAAGTCAATGATCATTTTCATAATCAAAATCAATTAAAACATTAAATTAATTTAATTAACAATGATTGAACGAAATTAAAATAATTAAAAACAATGATTGAACAAAAATACAATAATAAAAAACAATACCATTGGATTACATATAAATTACATCGATTTATCTAAAGTGCAAGCTTGTAGCTTTAACACATTACGATAATCAATAATTACAATTAAATCAAGTATTAAAATGATTATCATTATAAATTGCTATACATACAAGAGCTATAAGTGACATTTTTAAATGTCAAAACGATAATCACTTACAATACTTGATAATTATCGTATCTATTTAAAGTGCGAACAAAAAGTTCTTACACTTTACCATAGATTTTTAAGTGATTATCTATCTACAATGCGAGCATGTGTATGCTCTCACACAGTATGGTAGATTCTGCAATCCAAATAAAGATAAAAGAATATCAATATTTTTGGACATGTTTTTCCTAAATTGTTACTCTAGTGAGAGCATAGCAGTGTGAATAGCTCTACACAAAACATAAAAATATAATTTTGTTTCATTATATTCATTTTGAAGTGAGAGAAAATCTCTACACATCAAAATCGAACTTTAAATTACATAAAATTAATTTGTATGTAATTATATTTTTAAACTAATTATCTCATGTGAGAGTACACTCTACACACAACGATAATATCTTACTTTTTTTTTATTAGTCACTTTCAAGTGTCAATTAATTGAACACATTGACAAGTGATTCTTATAATTACAGTTTGTATCAGGTGAGAGATTAAACTCTTCACAAAATAAAAACTTTCAACTATTTACTAAGTTTTTCAAAACAAATTCATATATTTGAATCACAAAACTTAAAATTCTATTGAATTTTAATTTTTATTAAATTCAAATTGTTTTATTTTTTTACAACTTACTTTTTTTAATCGTTTGGTGAGAGTACTCACATGAAAAACACTGACTTTGAAAGCTTGTGTGAGGCCTATCGCGTGTTGCTATATATACTAACATATTCGATCGTTATAATTTTTGATCGAAAATAATTTCGATCGAAAAATTAAGAAATTATACGATTAGCCGTTTATGCTGATGTGGCACCGTATAATACGGCTGTATAATTTAGATAAACGAATAATACACCCATTATTCGTGTATTATACGTCTCCCGAATAACGAATAATGCAACTAAGATGTAGGTTCATCATTGTCGGGCCGAAGATATCTCTGTTTATTGTGAAGAAGCCTGTGTAGAATGCTTCTTCAAAAGCCTGGAGGTGATAGGATGGTAGAAACATTATCCTTTGATACATTGCATCTATCACCTCCTTGGAAGGCTGACCAGACAGATCATAAGCGCATCTGTAAGTATCCTGGAAGAAAAAGATGCTGTCGGTCACCTGGCCTGCCTTGAAAGTCTCAAACACTGCTAAGAGGGTTTTGCAGATTTTCTTCATCATAATGCATGTAAGGTCAGGTGAGCCAATGAACAACTTGATGGTGCCCGTTAGGGTTTTCACCATGTATTGGACACTTATTCTCTCACCTGCCTTCAAGCCCAGCAGCTTAGGGTAGTTCAGCCAAGTGGGTTGGCTCCTTTGCAAGATTTCGTGCGCTTTCCACATCCTGATTCTTGGTAGAGGACAAAAGCTGAGGTTGTCTTTGATGTTTTTCAGTGCCTCTACCAAGTGGATTAGGTATTGTGGGTACTTTGTGAGCCAGGCCTTCCTCCACTTTGGCTGAGAATCAACAATTAGCCTAATCCCTTCTGGTTGTGAGGTATCTGCATTGTAAAGTGGTACGGTCGGCTCTTCTCTTATTCGCTTGTTGATGGTGGCTGCCTCATATTTCAGCAATGGATATGGGAGAGAGGGTTGAAGCCACTCGCGCCTGAGGTTGCTGGCGTCGATCTTCTGAATGGTCATAGACTTGAAAAACCTCTACTCCCACTCCAAGGCTTCCTTTGTTGTTTCTCTGAGCTCCACCTCTATTGCTTTACGCAAATTTTCTTCCTCTTCCTGTGTTAGATCATGTGTCTCTTGAGAGGATCCTTCTGGGATTTCCTCTTGCATAGGCGTGTCCACCGGATCTGCCACATTCTCTAAGTCAATGCCCTCATTGGCTGCTGGCCCTGTGCTCTCTTGCTCTCCTGCTTGATGTCCTTTCAACTCCTCAATTTGCCTCAGGAGTTTTTGCTTCTCCATTTTCGCTTCTTCGCCCATATTTACGAGAAGGTCATTTAGTTCGGCGTTTATTCTATCCGCCTCCTCGAGATTTCTTTTCATACTTTCTACTTCCTCTTGCAGGGATTTTTGCTCTTCTTCCATTCTTATTTGCATGACGATAGATCCTTCTGCCATCATCAATCTTTGCTTTTTCTCTAGAGTCAGCTCTTTCTGAAGTTCTTGCATCTGTTCTTCATAGAGTTGACTCTCTGTAGTGATGTGAGTCGAGCTAGTAGCTCTGACTTTGGCAGGTGATGCTCGCAGCCTCTGGATGGTCTGATCTTTTACTTTGAGTTGGTCCTTGAGCTCAAGGACCTCATCCTGGCTGGCTTCTTGATCTATCTTTGCCTTTTCCTTGGCGTTTCTCATAGCTTCTTCTTCTTTAGACACTTCAGCCAGTTGTAGGGTAAGGTTATCTCTTTCCCTCTCGGTCTCTAGCAGTGATTTGCTGAGCTGCTGACATTCTTCTTCCACTCCTTGAATTCTCTTTGCTGCTGCTTGATTTTCTTCCTCCATTGCGTGGCATCTTTGCAGTGCCCTTGCTAGTCTGGCCTGTAGCTCAGCTTCCCTCTCCTTCTCTCTTTGGCTTTGTCCTTGTAGAATGTCTACTTCCATCTTAATCTTCACTTTAGTGGCCTTGAGAGCTGCCATCTCTCTCTCTGAAGCCATGGATTGCGCTCTCAACCCTGTTAGCTTTGTCATCACCACGTCCCAGTCGTTGGAGGGCGGGTGTAGGTCCACTGTATCTGTGGCAATTTATTTTAATTACACTAGCCTGATGCCTTGCAATTGTTCTTTAGGCCCTGTGCTTGCCAGGTCAAATGCGACTGTGGCGGCTTCTTCCTTCGTGTATCCTGCAGCTAGCAGGTCCAAAAAGTTGTGATAAGACTCTTCTAACTCTTTTTGATCACTTCGAGGGTTAGCCTCATCCTTTGGCTTTGGCTCCTGACTCTGTTCTTGCTGGGTCTCTTCCCGTTCTTCTGGTTTGTCTTCAGCTTCCTTATCTTCTTGTGGAGGGCTGCTAGGAGGTGGTGAGGGCTGTGGGCTGGGTTTAGGGCTGGCCAGTAGAGATGTAGGCTTGCCCTTTAAATCCCTGTCTGCTTTAGTTTTTCTTTCTCTTTTTTGGCTCTCTTTCTCATCTAGCAGTTTCTGCCGTATTTGCTCCACTTCCTCCTCTGTGAAAGGGACATGCGGTATATTCTTTGATGCGGCATCAAGAATCTCAAAGTTCTTGATATAGTCCTCGAATCTATCCCTTTGCACTCTTCAGGATCCTGACATAGCTTCTAGAGATGGCTTCCAGAGTTCACTTAAATCACCCTTAAGGGCTCTCTCTCTGCTCGGAAGCTCTCCATCAGCCTCTCTAATCTTGCCGCTTTCTGTGACCTTGTTTCTTTTGTAGGTACTTGGGTAAATTCCTTTTTTCCTTTCTTTTGCTCCGACTGCTCTTCTTGAATCGGCTCTAGCCGTCTTTTCAGTCTTGTAGCCACCCTTGGTTCTCTTTGAGGCTCGTCTTCTTTGTCTTCTTTTAGCCTCAGCCAATCGTTCTGAGATGGGGGTTTAGGCCACCTTCCTTTCGCGTGTAGTGCCCCATAAATCACCTTGGTGATTAGTTCTCCTGGCACAATATAGGTTGGCTTCTTGTTACCCATCTTTACTAGGTTGTCAGGTATATACGCCGCATAATTGATTATCTTTGGGGTGCCTTTCGTCATTGCCCAAGTGAATATAGTGGCAATTGCACCTAGCGGCATTCTGTACTTTAGTGGACTCTTCGTGCACATGTGGAAGTACTGGTTGTATAACTGGATCATGATTGCCACTCTTGGGTTGGCAATATCTTTAAAGGTGTAATTACCTTTCTTCTCATTGTACACCTTGACCTCGTCCCTTCTTTTAGTTACACTATCCCCCTCGTTGGAGAGGTCTAGTGCATCTGCTACAACCTGCTCAGTGATGATTATCTCTGTTTCTGGCCTGCCTTGTAGATCTGTTACTTTGGCCACTCCATCCTCTTTGATGGTTGTCACAAACTCCAGACTCTCTTTATGTCCACCCCTGCCGGTATTGCTTCAAAGTAGTTGTGGAGATCAATCTTCTCCAAGTACCCGGCCATCTTGCTTCTTACGAACTCATTGAGTTCTCACGGCAGCATTGGTAGCTCGATAACATTGCCTTCAGTGTCTTTGAACACTCCTTGGTAGATCTTTAGGTCGTTGGACTCTAACATATCTTCTTGGATCCATGTGCTAGTTGGCTTTAGTGTTCCTTCTGGAATGACGAAGGATTCCACTTCTTCCAAGTAACCCTATGGTCATTATTTTCTTCGTTGCTGGTGACTTCGCGGGCTGCCATAGATCCTGTTGCACTCAGTAGTCCGAAGTTAGCATTTTTTCCATATTAGCTACGAAACTGAGTTTTAACTATCCAAATGACTTGAAAATTGAAAATAAAGCTTAAAAGGAACTTGTGAAGCTGTGCATGTGCTCACAGTGCAAATCTGGCCAAAAATTTTCATCTAGACATCCTACGCGTAGGATGTCTTTTTCATCAGAATTGGTTCATACTTGCCATGCTGGTAGTGCATGGCTCATGGAACATGGCTATATGCTTGGATTTGGATTTGGATATCAAAAAATGGATTTTTGGGCTGATTCAGGCTTTAGGTCACAAATTGGGTAGAAAGTCCATCATAGGTAGCAATTGATGTCTAAATGGGTTGAAAATTGGTATATGGGCTTATTGCACCATGGTATTGGCTCCCATGATGTCACTCTTTGCACAGAAGGCTTAAATTATGATGGAGACATCCTACGCATAGGATGTCTTTTTCATCAAAATGACATGAAATTTGTTCTGTGGGTAGTCCTTGGCCTATGGAACATTGCTATTTGCTTGGATTTGGATTTGGACAAGGATTGATGCTTGTAAGGGCCTGTGGGGTGTTTTTGGGCTTCAAAAGTGTTTCTTGAAGGTGTTGGGGGTCAAAAATGATTAGAATGGCTTCAAACTTGATATATGAGCTCCTGATGATGAGGTGATTGGATCTGGAATGATCAAACATCCTCTGCAGGTCAAAAAAAGACATCCTACACGTAGGATGTCTACTTCACCATTTTTTGCTTGTGACCACACAGATTGGTTGGTGATGTGTTGGTGAATGTGTTGTGCAAGTTTCATGTGATTTGGACAAGATTTGGTAGGTCTATGGCCCAGTATTGCCTCTATGCCCTAACTTTGCGTTTTTTCATGCATATGAGGTCAATTTTGGTCCAAATGTGATGAGGCTTGGTGGATAACATGTAAAGGTCATTCAAAAAATGTGTATGATGAATAATGTTGGAGTTTGTGCCCAGAAGTGCCCTTGAGACATCCTACGCGTAGGATGTCTCTTGATGATTTATTCATGGATGGTGATCCTAGTGCTTGCCCTTGGTCCCCCTGAGTCCCTAATTTTGAGCCTAATTTCAACAAAAAAGTCAAATGGATAGAGAATAACTCCCTATGTGGACTTCAAAGTCTCCGAGCCATTTTTTGACTTTTTGAGTGCTTTTTGGCGATGAAATTTCTTGATGTTGGTCTCCATAGCTTCCCGATCCCTTGGGGATCCTTGCCATATGGTTTTTGTTGATTTTGGCTTCACCGGAGCTTCATTTGGCAGTTTGTCGCTCTAGAAGCACCCGTGGTTGCGTTTACATACCTTCAATGATTTGTGGTGGTCTACCACCATAGGACTTGGTTGTTGATGGTCTTGGAAAGCCGCTTGTGAAGTTTGGTGGCAAACGGGCTTGCGGTTTGGCCGCAAGAGCAATTTGACGCTTTGTGTGTCTGATGCCGTTTCTGAAGTTTAGTGCCGCCTTGGGTCACTTTTTGGTCATGCGGGTCACATAGACTTGTCGAGCATGTCGAGATGCTCCTACCCATGAACTTTGGTAGCATTTGGTCGCCGTTTCGCCGATTTTCCATTTGGTGGCCTCTTGTGGGTTTCTAGGAATTAGGGTTTTTTTCAATGGATTCCTACTGCCTTTGGACATCCAAGACTGGTCTCCTAGGCTAGGGTAAGCTGTCGATGAAGTCTTGTTGCTTTTGGGTTAGCCGTTAGGCCGCCGTCTCTACTTGTATGGTCTCTACTGCCCGCTTTGTGTGTGACTCCTACGCTAGTTTTCGCGAAAACGACAAACCTGCGCGAAAAGCTCAAGGTGGTGAGCCTACCTCTCATGTCTGGAGCTCGTCGGGTAGTCATGCGCGTCGTAGAAGCTGCTGGGAGGTCGGTCCGCTCTAGGTGGCAGAAGCTCTCTCCACAAAGTCAATAGTGAGAATGAGCTAAAAATGAGGTGAAAATTTCTTATAATGGAGGTCCCCGAACCACTTTTCATGAAATTTGATATGTGCTCCTATCTTCTTGCGAGATGCGATTTAGGCTCAAAAATTTCTTGATTTGGATTCCATGTGCTCAGTTTACCAGAAATTTGGCATTTCGGTCAAAACCTGGCCAAAACACGCTTTCCGCTCCAGTCTCATAATTGCACCCCCACTGTACCATAGGTTGTCCTATAGTCACTGATCATCCCCATATTTTTTGTTTTTCATTATGACCGTTTTTCACGTGCTTTTTGTATTTCTGAAGTTTTTCTACAAAAAATTAGCAAAATTAAAAGGAAAATAGCAAATCAAAACCCAGAAAATTCTCAAAAATCATAATAAATCACAAACATCACTGCAAAACATTATATACACTCACATGCAATTTTTATGGCCGGTTTCTCCGTTTTACCACTATTTTTTTCGAAAAATGGCTATTTCTACTTATATACACACACCTAGGGGCTTGATTTGGCGTTTGGCCCCATATACCTATAGATACATGCTGTATAAGGGAATCTATACTTGGGTTACTCCAGAAAATTTTGCAATCAAACAACAACCCTTAAGATAGTCAGAAATCATGCCCTTTTTTGCTCTTTCTGCTATTTGTTCCGCATTTGAGAATGCCTCCCCCCCTCCTAGCCGGAGTCCTCCCGGACGACAAGGTATCGCCTCGGAGTATGTGCCGTGCATAGGTTGAAAACGTTGTGCTAATGCGTGGCCGATTAATGTGGCCCTATTTTATGCATACTCGGTCAATGCATGGAAAAATTAATGCTGTGCAAGAGGAGGGAATAAGCAAGATGCTTATCGGCCGTCGCCGTCGAGGTTTCCTGTTTTCTTTGCAAGTTACAGTTGTAGCTCTACTGCTCTCTGTTTAATTGTCTTTTTTGCAAAAGGCAATTGCTTTGCCGATACTGTTGATATAAATGTAGCTGTTTCTATGGAGAGGATTGGCTTTGCTGGAATGGCTATGGGCCATATTGCCTTTGCTTTCCATTGGTATTTTGCTTTTGCCGGTTTTTGGAAATGTTTTGTTATTTCCTTTGTTGCCACTGTTTTGTTGCTGATTGGCATCCACATAAGCCGGCTCTCCTTTTTCAAATGCAGTTGTCTGCCTTCCGTTGTTGCTTGTACTAAAGAGAGTTCCTTTTGCTTTTGTTTTGGTATCCAAGTGCGAGTGACATTTGGGTTATGGCTAAGCATCTTCTTGGGGATCCATATCTGTTTTATGCCCTTGGTTTTTGGTTGAACTATCTGCTTCATTGGAATTCTTTTGTTGCATTGTTGTTTGTCTGCCAAGTCATTTCTATCCTTCCGCATCCATACTTGCCTCTATTGTTTTGGTAAGCGAGATCTTTGTATTGCGGCCGGTGACTTCGTATGTTTGTAATTAGCATGGTTGGCATTTACCTGATTGTTGGTCTCGGTTATCATGTTGTTCTTTGGTGGCATTTTTGCTTTTGGCTCTTTTTCCAGTGATTGCATGGCTTGCAAAGGTGATTATTCTGGTATTGTTGAGCAAAGGCTATCACCTGTTGTTCATGTGCATGCTGAATTTTGACTGCCTTTGCATTCCAATCTATCTGCACATTGTACTCTTTCTTCCACTGTTGTCCCAACATCATTGGGTGTTGTGTGCTTTCATCCTCCACCACATAGAATTTGTGTGGGTAAATATATTGATGTATCTGTACATGCAATATAGTCCATCCCAATGTTTTCAACGGGTATGATGTGCTACTTTCCAGCACTTGAGGAGTAGGATGAAGTGGACCTGTGAGTTTGAGCTGTTGGTATAATCCGTAAGAGATCAAGTTTGCTTGAGCTCCAGAATCAAGCAATGCCGTCGATTCAACTTGATTGCTGCCCACTTTGACCGCAATTATTGGGTCCACTGTGTCTTCATCCAACTTCGTCAGTCGAATGGCATTGATTCGCAATGGTGCTCCACTTTGTTATTGTTGTCGCAGAAGTCTTCTTTTTTCTATGCGTTCTTGTGCTTCTGCTTGAGCTTCCTCTCGTACTCTTTTTTTTTCCTTCATTCGTTGTTTTCCTTGATGAATTTGTTGGAGCATCTCGTGTGAGTGGTAGATGATATCTCTTCAGTCGACATCCACTAATCCAGTTCGGAATTTCTTCGCCTGCTAATGTAGCAAGCTTGACAGCTCCACTTTGTGATAGATCACTAATCACAAAGGGACCTATCCCTCGCTTTTTAAGTTTCTTGGCATGTTGCTTCAAAGTATAAACAAGTACGTAATCACCTATTTTAAACTCTTTAGTGCACACATGTTTGTCAAAAAATTCTTTTTGTCTTCTCTTTTTAGCATAGATTGAAGCTACAGCTCGTAAGCGGAGTTCATCTAGTTTTTCAAGATCATCTATTCTTGAAGAGAGCTAATTCCTTGTCCATTTTAAGTGTTTTGCTACTCGTAGAGTTGGAATTAAAAACTCTACGGGTAGTATAGCATTTAGGCCAAACACCATGTTGTATGGTGTTGTTCCTATTGATGTTTTGTAAGCTATCGTGTATGCCCATAGTGTTGAGTGTAGCTGCTTATCCCAATCTCTTCTTGATTCTTTAGTGAGAACCGTGCATAGTGTTTTATTTTTGGCCTCAGCTTGTCCATTTGCCTGTGGATAGTATGGAGCAGATTTCCTATGTATGACCATGAATTCCTCTAGCAGATATTCAATGACTTCATTAAGAAAATGTGTTCCACGATCTCACTGACAATTTCTATTGGTAACCCGTATCGTACAAAAACATTCTCATAAAAAAATTGTGCAATGGTGCGTGCATCTGCTTTTTGCGTTGCCTTGGCTTCGACCCATTTTGTGAGATAGTCCGTAGCCACAATGATATATTGAGTATGGGTGCGATATGTAGGGGGTGAGATAGGTCCTACAAAATCAATGCCCCATTTTGCAAATGCTCTTGCTCCCATCATTGGCCGTAATGGCATCTCATCTCTTTTTATTGGCACCTTGGTGCGCTGACAAGCGTCACAACGCTTTACAAACTCTTCAGCATCCATGTGTAATGTAGGCCACCATATACCTGCGGAGGTTAAGATAATTTTTTCCGTCTTATCGCTCGAAAAATGGCCTCCACTTATTCCGCTATGTGCATGTTCAAGAATCAGCAGGTATTCGCTTTCACTTGCACAGATTCTAAGTTGATTGTCCTTTCCTCGCTTATAGAGTTGGTTCCCAACTAACTGAAAGTCACGAGGTTCCAGCTCTATAGCTTTTTTCTGTGCTCTTGTGATGTTCTCAGGGAACGTCCTGGTGGTTAAGAAATCAATGATATATTGACTCCATGCAGGTGAAATGTTTACCTGAAACAATGTCTCGTGATCCACTGGTCGTTTGGCACTACATACAGTACAATTGGTAACATAAGAATGTGTGTCCGCATACATAGTTGGCCAATAAACCCCTAACTGTTTCAGTCTCTGGCGTGTTTTCACTGTTGAACAATGAAATGCACAATCCTGGACATGTGCTTCTTCAAGGTAGCACTCGAATTCTTCCGGATTTATACATAATCCTAGGATTTGGTCCGATCCTAGATGATACAGCCGTCCTACTATCAACTGGAAGTTTTTTGTTTGTCGAATTGTTTGTTGTTTGGATCTGTATTCCGTATTATCAAACTCACTTCCAAAGGAAGGAATGCTAACAATTTACTGAGGCCATTTGGGTACCATTTCAATATTGAAAAGATAAGCATCTGGTATGTCATCATCTACTCCTTCAGGAGCTTCCCCGTTGTGTATCCTTGAAAGATGATCCGCTCGTAGATGTGTTTTACCCTTCTTGACCACCACTGTGAAGTCAAATTCTAGCAATATAATAAACCAGTGTACGATTCTCCCTGTATTGCAAGGTTTATTTACCAGATACAAAAGATCTTGATGATCTGTGAAGAACACAAATTTTTTTGCGAGCAAATAATGCCGAAATTTCTTTACAGCATAAATCATTCCTAACCCTTCCTGCTCGGTGGTTGTGTAGTTATTTTCCGCACTATTTATCTGTCGGCTTGCATAGCAAACTGGAAAATCCATTGTTCCGTCTCTAGGTTGAGCCAAAATACTTCCAATGGCATAAACCGAAGCATCAATGTGAACATGGAATATCTTTTCCCAATCTGGTGCCTTCAGTACAGGTACTGATAAAAGGTTTTCCTTCAGCTTTTGGAATGAAGTTTCACACTCCTCGGTCCAATCAAAATTGACTAGCAAACGATACAGAGGTTGTGCTATAACCGCATACATGTATATGAATCTTCGATAATATCCGCAGTGTCCCATGAAGGATTGCACTTGTTTTGCATTAGTAGGCCTAGGTAGGTCTACAATGACTTTGACTTTGTCTAGGTCAGTGGTTATGCCGTTTCTTGAGACAATGTGTCCTAAGATGCGGCCTTGCTTAACCATGAATACACACTTTTCCGGGTTAAAACAGATTCAATATGTCCTGCATTTTTCAAAGACCTTTTGCAAATGGTCAATATGTTCCTAGCGTAGAAGAGAGTGTACACAAAGATCATCCATGTAAATTTCTAAGAATATTCTTAGGTATTCCTTGAATGCGTAAGTCATTAACCTTTGGAAGGTAGCTGGGACATTAGTTAAGCCAAATGGCATAACTCGATACGCATAAATCCCCCATTCTGTGGCAAATGTTGTTTTGTGTTGATCCTCCCTTGCTATTGCCAGTTGGTTGTATCCTGAAAACCCATCCAGAAAGGAATAAGCCCGTTTCCCGATCACCCGCTCAAGTACATGTTCTGTGATTGGCAAGGGATAATTATCCCTTATGGTGGCTACATTTACCTTTTTGAGGTTTACGCACACTCACAATTTTCCATTCTTTTTGGGAACTACCACAATGGGTGACACCCAATCTGTATGTTCGATTTCGTAGATGGATTTGGCTTCCATCAGTTTATCAATCTCCTCTTTGATTCGTTTAGCGAATGTGTCATTATAAGTATAAGGACGTTGTTTGCTAGGTTTTGCATCCGATTTCAAAGGAATTGTATGTTGGTATATCGATGGATCAACTCCCTTGAGGTCTTTATACGACCATGCAAACACATCTTTATACTTCTTGAGAAGTTGTGTTAGATGTTCTTCTTCTTCAGGCTCTAAATCGTTGGCAATATAGACCGGCTGAGGCTTTTCATCTGGTTCTGCAAGGTCTATCCTTTTTGCATTTTCTGGCCCATCGTAAGATTCTTGGTTGGTTCTTTCCTTGACTGGTGGTGTCATGATGATTTTTCTGTCCTGGATAGTAAATTTTCGATAGTGTGATGGTACATTTATGTTCCCCTTTTTCGACTCCCTTTTTCCATCACTATCTTCTTCAGTAGTCCATATCTCTCTTAAAGACCGTTTCAGTTCTTGGTATTTCTGTTTACTCTCCAGTTTGGTCCACACTTAGTCTTTTGTTGTTTCTTTTTTTGATTTTTGAGATTTTTGTGATTTTGTTTCTGTTTTAGCTTTTCGTACCTATTTTATTTCCTCTTGCGTTCTTTCTTTTCGATCTTTTGAGAATCTTCCTGATATGTGATCTTTTACACAATCCTCTGCTTTTACAAGCATCAAATATTGAGTTGTGACCTTTTATCCTGGGCATCAGGTTCTCTCTCGCTTTATTTCCTGCTCGTTTCCTCCTATAGTGTTCCTAGCGTCTAGGGTGTTGATTAGCAAAATCATAAAACTTGACATTCACGGTTTCCCTTCCACGCTCACTTGAGGTGTCTGAATACTCATTATCTGTATCATCCTCTACTTTCATATGTTCAGAGGAGTTGTAAAACTCTTCTTGTTGTGGTGGTTCTACCGTCTCTTCTTATCCTGGTATAATGCTTACCATGTAGTAGGGTAGCACATCATAGCCATCCTTATCGCAAAATTTTGTTGTTGGACTATCTGTAATGGTACAGACATCCAATGTTGCTAGTATGTGTTCCCATTCTAGAGGTTCCAAGGAATCTTCAGGAAAAGGTTCCGGAATATACTCTTTGTCCTCAATTGCTCTTTCTAAGACGCATTCCTCTCTTCTTAGACGCATTCCTCTCTTCTTAAGCTTCCACAATGTGAAGCTCCGCACATCTATAGCTCTTTTTGTTGCCCTAACCATGCCGGGAGTTCTGATCCTGCTACTGTAACTCAATCAAACTCTTCCACATGTGTTTGGTTCACATCTTTGTAACTATGGTCTTTCAGGTGTATTTTAGTTGTTGTCTCGCCATGTCTGAGGTATATGTGGTCATAACCCCAATCTTAGACCATCTTGAATTGTCGCATGAATGGTCATCCCAAGATGATCTCATAATTGTTCTTTTTGCCAAAATCGACTATTGCAAATGTATGCTCATACTCGATTCCGCACGAAGTGACAATCACTTTTTCTAAAAGTCCTAGAGGCTTCTCCATGAATCCATCTGCCAATTGCAATTTCATTCTGCTCGCCCTCAAAGCTGGTTTTCCCCATTTTTTCCAGATTTCCTTTGTGGAGATAGCAACTCCCGCTCCACTGTCAAGAATAGCTTTGGAAACTACTCCTTGGAATTCTACTGGTAGTGTGGTGTTTCTATCTTCTCCCTCGCAATACTCTCCAACCTTGTTCAATGGTACTGGCCTAGTGTTTAGTTGAGGCCTGTCCAACTCTCTGATCCCTTCCTGTAGCTTCAAGGTGGGGTCTTTCACTCCAAATTTTTCAAGTCATTTACCTACTGTGGTCCACATGTTTGGCCGTAACCTTAGGAGTTCTGCTAATGTGATTGTGCATGCCACAAGGGTGGACAATAACTCAATCAATCCTTGCGAATCCATCACTTTGTTAGAAGAAAGTCTTTGAGATGGGATTGCTCTCACTTCCGACTTGGCTTCATACTCTCCTAGGTAAGAGGGTAAAGTTTTCAGCGAGTCTGGTTGGATGTGCCCCGAACTAACTGATCCTTGGTCTCCCCCTTGTGAATGTATCTCAAAGTTCATTTGTGACCTTGCCTCAAATTCTTCAATAGGAGGTAAGGTTAGATTCTTTTCTTTTCTCGTGCTATTCATGTGGTTACTCCTCCTATTAGCCTCCTTGGCCTCACGGATTTGCTTCCACAGATCATCTAGACCGTTACAGTCCTTACCCATTTCTGCCAATGTTTTAGACTGGAACCCGTCACTTGCCTCATCTGTGGTATTTGGCACTATGATAGGTTCTGCTCTAGACTCAGTAGGCATTAGTGAGTCTTTCCTTTGTTTCCACATGTTTCTCTAAAGTTGGTTGGATAGGGGTTGGAGCTGGTGCCTCATGCCAATTTGCAGGTTTACCCAGCTGGTCTTCCATCAATGATTGAGCTGTCTCGATCATCTTTTTACACATTTCCAAACTTTGTTTTTTTATTTCTGCATATGGATAAGTCATCCACCTTTGCTCCTGGGTTTGGTTCTTTTTAAGTCGAGCTTCATAAGCTTTTAGAAGTGCATCCAACTGCTCATTTACCTTGTAAGCTAGTACAGATCCCCCTGATCCTGCACTTTTGGGCTCTGCTATTTCCTTGGGTGCTATGGTTGCAGTGGTGTGTGAGCTTAGGCTAGCTAGATACTCTAACCGCTCTAATCTATCCTTTGTATGTTTTAACTCCTCGGATAGAGTTGTTTGCTCTCGTTCCTTCCTTGCTTTCCTACGCGCCTTTCTAGCTTTCCAAGTTTCTCTGATTTTTTGTTTATGAACTTTGGCCGTCGGTTTTTGGTTCTTCAACTTTGGGTTTGTTTGTCCTTCTTTGAGCTTGGGCTCGTGTTACCGCCTAGATGGGTATGATTGTTTCATTTTCCGATCCTCCATTGGAAGGTACTGTTTCTAGCATGTTCAAGGTGGTTTTTGGTCCTTTGCTCGGGTTTTTAGGGCATTCAGGAATCAAATGAGTAATTCCACATTCTGGGCAATACGCATTGACTCTGATGATTTTATCATGAGGACAGTCTCATAGCCAATGGTCTCCGCCACACTTGTAGCAGGGTCCCTTGGGCTGTTGAGGTGCTCCTTGAGCTCCTCTTTGTTGGTATGCATGTCTCTGTCCGCCCATGCCTCCATTGTCTATGAACAACAATGTTTGTTCATCTAAGCTATATATTCCTTCTCCTGCTGCCTGTGCAGCAGTTGGTGGTCCTGTATTTCCTATCATGCTCCATGGTTCTGGTGTCGAGGGCTCTTCCAGTGGATAATAAACAGGGTTTGCCGCATATCCATTGGGATCTTCATAATATGCATGCATAGGTACCAAAGCCTTATCCTCTGATTTAGTTACGGTTGGTGTGTATCTTATACCGACTGGTCGTAATCCTGGTAGGGGTGGTTGTTGCCCCAACACCGGTTGTGGTCTTTTTACACCTACAGGTCCTGGTAGGTTGCCTGCTTGATATCTAGGCATTGGTGGAACTTGAGGAGAGGCTACCGGAGCTTGGGGATTGTAAGGTCTTTCTCTCACATATCCCTTGTTATAATAACATTCCTCTATCCCATGGTTTGTCCATTTTTTTTCAATAGCACACCACTTGGGCTGTTTAGCCTGGGGTTTAGCGTACAAGTTAATCTTTTTTAGCACTTCATCTACAAGCTGCTCCTGGTTTACAGTGACTTCTTCTTTCGGTGCTGTCTTAGAATACTTGCTTCCACTTTGTTGTGAAGATGAATCTTCGTCAAGGTCCTTGAACTCCCCCTCTTTGTAGACCGCACAATTGTCCACAAGGTAAAGAGCCTCCTTGTCAACTCATTCAACGTCGTGCTCCTCTTCATATGTAAGTCTTTCTGGAGATCCGCATTCCTTAGTCCCTAGATGAATATCAGCATGAGTCTGGATTGAGTTGGCAGTTCTTCAACAAGACAAAACTTAACATATCTTTTTAGTCTTAGGGATGCCTTTCGTACAGATTCTCCATCTTTCTGTTTGAATTTATGGATCTGTGAGACGGTATTATGAGCTATCCCCCTTTGTGAGAATTCCTTGATAAACTCGTCAAACACTTCCTCCATAGACTCAAAGTCTCTACGTTCTACAGAGTCAAACCAAGTGGCAGCATCATCCTCTAGGGTTAGTAAAAACCCTGCAAATTGGGTAGGAAAGTCTAACACCTCTTCGGCTCTAATTACCCGCACAAAGGCTGCTACATGATCTCTTGGGTCTCTGCTTCCTGTGTATTTCTTGTTTACCCATTTTTGCACTTGAGAAGGTCTAATTCTCCGATGGTCTACAAACCTCATCATTGGATCTCCACGTCCTAATCGATATACCTCATCAGGTCTTCAGTAATAGGCTGGTTCCTCTCCCAGTGGTTCTGCTAAGCCATAATTTCTAACGGTTCTCACTGGAGGTGGTTCATCCCTTAGAACTCGTTTTATGGGTGGTCCTCCAAACTCTATTGACCCTTGAGTCTTTGGCTTGCTTTCTCCTTGATACCTTGAATAGAGTGGTGGTTCTTGAAAATCCCTTAGACCTCGTGCGGCCTGATAACCATCTCGGTTTTGGTCTTGTTCCAATGTTGCACTCTGTCAGAGCCATGCCTGCAATGATGGCTGGTTTGCCGGTTGGTTTTGGTTGTTGAATGCTTGCGGTTGGCTGGAATGTGAGGTAGCGGCATACTCATCTGAAAAAGGATTCGTTGACTTGCTTGGGGTGTAAGTGGCTCTTGGCACTTCTTCAGGGGCATATGCTGATGCGATTGGACATGTTTCCCTTTCTACCTCCTCTGGGACAATACGTTGGTATTCTCGCCTGTATCTATCAACAAAAACTATATCCTTCCCATAGCAGTTTCATAAGAGAATAAGTAAAGAACCTTGTTTTTGCTTAATTCGTTTACGTGTGGTTCTTTGCTGCGAAAGTAAGAGACTGTACCCTCACTCTCATGCTTGTAGATTCCCACGTTCTCGTTATAAGTTGGAACCCTAGTTGTTTTCTTATCATACATAAAAATAGCTCCGGGCCGATCAATGTTTGGGGGCTGTTCTTGAGCTTCTGAAACCATTTTTCCTTTCGCCACGTTATCTCCATATCTATTGTAATCTTCAGGGTTACTAACTATCAGATAGTGGTTCCCCTTTTCGTCTCGAAATCTATCTCCATCATCATAGACTCGGATTATCTCCAATCTCTGAGCTGGCCTCTCTTCGATACAAATGCACTTGCGTCCTCGATAGTTAGAATAGACTAGGGCTCCCCTCGAGTTTGTTCCCTCTAAGAAGATCACCGTGAGTTTGAAATCATTCAAAGGATTTTGGGAGGTGCTTCCTCCTGCATTGGTTCGTCATATGTGAAACCTCCTGGTTGTTGACTACCCATCATGAAGAAAGATTTTTTTGACGAAGTGTCAGTATCACTACCTTCCTCAAAAATCGGTGCTAGTGGATCTAGACTTTCCTGAGTTATGCTCCCTTCGGTGGACACTAAGCTACCTTGGTCACCTGCCACCTTTTGGTCTCTAATAATGTATCTTCCTGATCTTAAATTCATCAAACTTATCAATTCAATTTATCACAAATCCAACCACTCACCTGGCAAAGGATCAGTCTCCGCACAACTTCTTGCTTTGTTGCTGAAAATACCTGTACACAAGCGTTTTAATTTCGGCAATTGAATCAAAGCATTTATCTACTAGAGGCTATCTAGTAATGATTGGTATAACTAGAGATTTAATCTCAACCACTACTGTATTTTATACACTGCTAATGTTCTGGATTAGGTCTGCTAATCTGAAATTGTACTTCCCTCGGATGTTGGTCAATTTATGCGAAAAAGTCTGAATTCAGTCTTTGATCCGTCAAATGGACAAACAAGGTCCAAATTCACTTCTGAAATAAGTTCTGGAACCCTTAAGCCAAATGGAATCTCACTGTCTATGCTCAGTCAAATTTTCTCTTCAATAGGACCCAATAGACATCCTACGCGTAGGATGTCTCCTGCTTTGTTTTGCCTGGATTTTTGTACTATGGTTTCCCTTTGATGTGCTGAGTCTACAGCTGTTTTTACTTTTTGACAGCCTGTTGTTGATCTTGATCAGTCTAATCAACTCCAATTTGGACCAAAATTGACTAGGAGGTTTGCCTTAGGCTATACAACACCTTGCTATGTTCACTGTCAAAGTCTGGCTTCAATTTCTTGCTTTAGACATCCTATGCGTAGGATGTCTTTTCATCAGAATGGCTTCAAACTCAAAGCCCAGGCTCCCCTTGAGTTGCTGATCACTTTGGTATACTCAAAATTTGGTTTAGAGTCCAAAATCACACAGAAGACATCCTACGCGTAGGATGTACACGCACATCTGTGTAGTCTTTAGCAAAAAGCGTAGAAAACTTACTTATCACACATTTGAATTGCTCTCTTTCATCCTTTGTAAGTGTTGTAGACATCATACCTTCTAACATTCCTTCGTCTTACACATTTTGGTTCTCTTGAGGACCTACCTCTTCCAAGCCTTGACAAGAGGTCTCTTCGTTGCTTGGCTTTAACCTTACCCCCATGACTTCAATGGAAGACTCCTCTTCAGTAATGATGCCGCTAATTTCTTCTTCTGAAGTGCTCCTCTTGGCGTTGCTCCTTCATGTCAAAGACAACCTTCTTATGATTGTCATTCTTGCAAATTAACTTTCCACTCTCCCAATCTTGCAAAGCTCACATTTTCATTAGCCATGGTCTTCCTAGGATAAATGGGTAACCGTTTTCTTTGGTAGACATGACATAGAAATCCATTGCCTTCTTAATGCCAAAGGCTTCCACAAAAAAAAAAAATACAAATGCCTACGCACCTAGCCTTGCTATTGTTTGCCATTTTCACTTTAATTTCAGGTGTCTCATGGATGTGTATGCCAAGTCTCTGCATGAACCCCTCTGTCATTATGCAAATTTGTGCACCTCCATCCACTAGACCTTTTCTAACCAACCTTCCTTTAATGTAACAATCTAGCACAGGTGTAATATCCTCATTCATTTCAGCTTGTGAAATTGTTACAAAAGAAACACTCTCTTTTATCTTTCTCCTAGTGCTTACTGCTACCTTCGTTAAATATCTCCTAACCTCTTGTGGACATAATGCAAGAAATTGAGGCCATGAGATATCAAGACCCTTACCTCTCATGTCTTCCAACAAGTTGTATGGAGCCATACCATGTCCAAGAGGGAAGTCTTGGAGGTTAAAACTACATTGAGTGCTCTTGGGTTCCTTGGTCTCCTTTGTTTTCTTTCCTTGTCCATGGTCACTCTGTGATGTGACTCCTTCTTTCTCTTTACCTTTTCCACGTCCATGCTTGATGCCATTTTCTTCCATGTCAATTTCATTTGAATTTGTTACCTCTACCACATGCACATTTGGATTTGGCAAAGGTGGAACTACCTCTATCCCTTGTGGAGGTGGTCTTGCTCCATTTGGCCTTTGTAAAAGCCTTGATTGTTGACCAATTCCTTCACCTACATTCATCATTGGGTAATTCAAGTTAGGTCTGACTGGCTCCCCACGGGGCCAAGGACAATTATACATTTGAATTATTACACATTTGGATCTGGCAAAGGTGGAACTCCCTCTATCCCTTGTGGAGGTGGTATTGCTCCATTTGGCCTTTGTAGAAGCCTTGATTGTTGACCAATTCCTTCACCTACATTCATCACTGGGTAATTCAAGTTAGGTCTGACTGGCTCTCCACGAGGCCAAGGACAATTATACATCCCATGTCCAGACTCTCCGCAATTCCAACATTGCAAGGCTCTCCTAACTCGTGGCTCTTGCTCTTTTGACTTCTTTGCTTGTACCTTTGGACCTACAGCTTGTGCAATGTGAATTGACAGGCTACTCACAGATTCATTTAACTTCTCAATCACTTCAGTCATTGTTGAGATGTCGAGCTCTACATCTTGAGCTAGCATCCACTACGAGTCTTGGCTGCTTACGACATTTACTCATTGGCGCGTTAGGTGACTGACACGGAGGATCTCTGCCAGTGATTCTACAGCTGGACTACACTTATAGTGCTAGCCTAGTACGCTTCTAGCGAGTTCACACTTAGTGACCGCATGTACATATGTGCTACTTTTTAGTTTTAGCACTTAGTCATTTTGTACTCTCTTTTCTGTGAGAAGAAGAAAAAGCTTTCCATCTCTGTGTGGTGTGTGCTTGTCTTGTGTAGCTCTCTTGCATCCTCATTCTTTACATGGTATCAGAGCCTGGTGCAGGCAAGAGAGGCTAAGAGAGCAAGAGTATCACAATCCCTTCGTTCACAATTTTAGGGGTTTTTCGTACAAGTTTCTGAATAGGTCTCCAAAGTGCAGTACACAGAGATTTACTGTACAAGTACAGTGGTTGTATGTATGCTTGATTGTGGACACTCGTTGAGTGTAGAAAACGTTACAGGTACCACGATAGTAGTAAGTTCAGCAGATTTGCAGGTTTTTGCAGATTGCAGCTATTTTGTCTTAGTGCTTCAAGATGTCTAACGATTTCAGTCAGATTGTTACCGAGAAGCTTGAGAAAAATAACTACCCTGCATTGAAGTTCAGAATAACAAATTTCCTAAAAGGAAAAGGTTATTGGGACTATGTAGGAGGAGACAATGAAAAGGAATCAGAGATTCCCGAGGCAAATGCTACAACAGAATAAAGGAAAGCTTTGAGGGACTGGCAACAAGGCCATAACAAAGTGATGTATTGGCTTTCTATGAGAATCACAGATGGCATGATGGGCTATCTACAGGATTTTGAAACCCCGCCATTGCATGGAAAAACTTAGGAAGAGTGCTCGAGGTGAACACCAAGGCCAGGAAGCTTTAACTAAAGTCGGAGCTAAATCAGGTTAAGAGGAACAACCTCTCCATCAATGATTATGCTTTGAAGATCAAGAGTATCATTGAGGCTCTTGGATCTATTAAAGTCTCAGTGGAAAACGATGACATTGTCCGTGCATGCCTGGATGGTCTAGGAGATAAGTATGTACATTTCAGGTCTTCCATGAATACAAGAGACGACATCCTCGTGTTCCAAGATTTGATTTCTATGCTTATTCTTGAGGAGAAGAACCTTGGTATTGACACATCTACTTCTCATGGCAGAAATAATTCTGAACAGGCCTTCTATTCTAACTCCAACAGAGGTAGAGGTAGAGGTCGTGGTCGAGGTCCAAGTGGTTGCAGGGTCCAATTTCGAGAAGGTCAATCAAATCAAAACAATACAGGTGGCAAGGGAAACCAGTCTCAAGGCAGGGGGAGTTAAGAGGTCGTGGTGCAGGATCAAGTAGGCAACAACATACTGCAGATAGCAGAGAATGTTGGACTTGTGGTGAAAGAGGTCACATGTCACGTGACTGTCCAAAGGGAAAAGCAAGTGGAAAGAGAGAACAAGGCAACTATGCTTCTACTAGCAGAGATGCAGATGATAGCAAAAACGAGCGCATGTTTGTTATACAGCATGTAATGAATACAATGACTGCAAATAATTCCACCCAAGATGATGTTTGGTATGTGGATTCAGGTGCCTCTAATCACATGACGTCTTGTGGAGAGTGGTTTAGAGATATGCGCAAACCAGATGTGTCAAGCTATGTGCAGACAGGAGATAACACAGCTCACCCCATTGCTCATATAGGGGACATACCTCTAAATACGAAGAGTGGGAAATCAAAGTACTTAGCAGATGTACTTCATATCCCAAACATTACAAAGAATCTTCTTTCTGTTGGACAAATGGTTGAGCAGGGTTTGCAGGTTCGCTTCAATCCAAATGGCTGTTATGTAGAAGATTTTCAGAATGGCTGTAAGCTGATCACAGAGGGCAAATGTGTGGGCAGAATGTTTACGCTAAATGTAGACATGCCTGAGGTAAAAGCTGCATTATTTGCACAGGGCACAGGTGTTGTGGATGATGTTGACATTTGGCACAAACGCATTGGCCATGTCAATGAGTAGAGATTGTGGAGCATGCAATCAAAACAGATTGTAAAAGGTTTGCCAAAATTCAAAACAGATTGCGCAGCATGCAATCAAAACAGATTGTAAAAGGTTTGCCCAAATTCAAGGTGGATCGTATGCATAAAGTGTGTGCAGCATGCCGGTTTGGAAAACAGTCAAAGGGCTCATTTCCACATGAGTGCAATGTATGTAAAAAGCCACTTGAGGTGGTGCACACAGATGTTTGGGGTCCAACCGATACTGCAAGTATACATGGTTGCAGGTATTATGTCTCTTTCATTGATGACCATACAAGGAAAGTATGGGTCTACTTCATGCGCAATAAAAGTGAAGTGTTTGGTCACTTTCAGGACTTCAAAGTCATGATTGAGAAGGAGACAGATATGCAAATCAAGACATTGAGGTCAGATGGAGGGGGAGAGTACTTCTCCAACGATTTTTTAGATTTTCTGTGAATGCATGGTATACGCAGGCAGTTTACATGCAGATATACTCCACAGCAGAATGGGGTCACAGAAAGGAAAAACAGGCACATTGCATAAGTTGCACGTGCATTGATGAATGAGAAGAACATGCCTCATCATTTCTGGGCTGAAGCTGTAAATACAGCTGTGTACATTATGAACAGGACACCTACAGCTGCGGTGCATGATGTAACACCTGAGGAAAAGTTTACAGGTACAAAGACTGATTTGACACACTTGGCTGCATAGCTTACGTGCATGTACCAGATGACTTCGTAGGAAATTGGATCCTAAAGCAGAGAAATGTATTCTTGTGGGATATTCCCTTGAACAAAAGGGGTACAGGTGCTATAATCCTACTACCTGGTGTAAGGAAAGTACAAGAAGATGCTAGAGGGCAAAGGAGTGACCCAAGACTGCGCAGATCAAACAGAGTCAGAAATCTAGTTCAAAAATTTATGACGGGTATCTAGCGCATCACCAAGCCTACATGGCTAAGGTGATATAGGATGTGGAGCCCACATGTTTTGAGGATGCAGTTGGAAATGTGCATTGGGATGATGCAATGAATGAAGAGATGGCTGCATTGGAAGCAAATGACACATGGGAGTTGGAGCCATTGCCAAGTGGCAAGAAAGCTATTGGCTGTAAATGGGTGTATAAAACCAAGCATAAGGCTGATGGTAACATTGAGCGTCATAAGGCAAGGCTGGTCGCAAAGGGTTATGCACAGACGTATGGCATAGACTATGAGGAGACCTTTGCTCCAGTGGCAAAGATGACAACTGTGAGAGCTGTCATAGTAGTGGCTGCATCTAGAGGATGGATTATGCATAAAATGGATGTAAAGAATGCCTTCTTGAATGGTGAGTTGCAAGAGGAAGTGTATATGGATCAGCCACCTGGTTATGTCGATCTAGGTTACCCAGATTATGTATGCAGACTTCTCAAAGCTTTGTATGGTTTGAAGCAGGGCTCTAGAGCATGGTATGACAGGATTGCCAAGTATCTTGTCAGTATTGGGTTTAAGAGGGCTCATGCTGATCATTCACTCTATGTACGTGAGAGTGATGTAGGGATTGTGGTCATTACCATATATGCAGATGACCTTATTATTGTGGGTGACAATGCTATGGAGATTGACCATGTGAAGGGTCTTCTCAAACAGGAGTTTGAAATGAAAGATTTGGGCGAGTTGTGCTACTTTCTTGGCATTGAGGTGATCAGGACTCCAGAGGGTGTATGGCTATCACAGAGACAATATGATTTGGACATGTTGTCAAAGTATGGTATGGATGATTGTAATCCAATTTCTATTCCCTTGGATGTGAATGCAAAGCTGAGTGCAGAGAAGGGTGATGTTGTTGAGGATGTCAAGATGTACATGAAGATTGTGGGTAGTCTAATCTACTTGACTATCACGAGGCCAGACTTGAGCTACACAGTAGGCTTGGAGAGTCAATTCATGCAGCTTCCAATGAAGCCACATTTGGATGGAGTACGACGTAGACTTCGGTATGTGCAAGGGACTCTTGACTACGCATTGTTCTATGCAGCAGATGTGCCATTAGCATTGTATGGGTATACGGATGTAGATTGGGCAAGTAGCATTGTTGATAGGAGATCTACGAGTGGCTTCATGTTCTCTTTTGGGAGTGTTTCCGTTACTTGGAGCAGAAAAAAGAAGCCTACGGTTGCTTTATCGAGCACAGAGGCCGAGTACAGAGGTGCAGCAGTTGCGGCGTGCAAGGTAGCTTGGCTACGCACATTACTTGAGGACTTGGGAGTGCAGGTGGACCAACAGATTCTCATCCATTGTGACAACTTCAACAACATGAAGTTGGCTAAGAACCCAATGTTCCATGCCAGGACCAAGCACATAGAGGTCCATTACCACTACGTTCGAGAGCGAGTGTTGGCGGGCGACATCGACTTGGTCTACATCAGCACAGAGGATCAGATAGCGGATATCTTTACCAAGGCCCTCGGAGCTGACAAGCTTCAACGTTTCCGGACTACGCTTGGACTCTGCGACATGCAGAGCTTGAGGGGGAGTGTTGAGATGTCGAGCTCTACATCTTGAGCTGGAATCCACTACGGGTCTTGGCCGCTTATGACATTTACTCACTGGCGCATTAGGTGACCGACACGGAGGATCTCTACCAGTGATTCTACAGATGGACTACACTTATAGTGCCAGCCTAGTACGCTTCTAGCGAGTTCACACTTAGTGACCGCATGTACATATGTGCTACTTTTCAGTTTTAGCACTTAGTCATTTTGTACTCTCTTTTCTGTGAGAAGAAGAAGAAGCTTTCCATCTCTGCGTGGTGTGTGCTTGTCTTGTGTAGCTCTCTTGCATCCTCATTCTTTACAGTTGTTACCTCAGGAAGCTCCCTAGATGTTGATGCTTGTGACTTACCTTTTGGGTCTAAGACCTTCTATTGGAACCTCTCCTCTTAGGAACTTGAGTTTCCTATACTTCTTGGAAGCTCTAATTTCAGTTGCATCATAGGTGGCAGGTGTATCTGCCTCCACCTTTACCTTAAGATCAGGAAAGAGTCTGTCTATGAACCTCTCCTTCTTTAGAAATTATGTACCATCACCAGGGTTAGCAACATTTTGTATCCATAAAGCCCAAAGACGTAGAAACTATTGCTTGTACAAGTAGTAGTCATCTAAGTCCTTTTGCTTATGAGAAACAATGTCTTGCCATACTTTTTGAGTGTTTTGGGGATCAAGGAAGTATCTCTTGAAATGATTCACAACTTCCATGTAATTCCCCTTAACTTCCTTAGGCAAACAATCAAACCAAGTTCTAGCATCTTTCCTAAGGACCACCTCAACCATATCTACACGGTCTTGATCATTTACTATTCTCTTGATACGGCAAGACATCTTGAAATTTTCTAAAAAAAAATTTGCATCCTCTCCAGGCTCTCCAAAGAAAAGAGGATATCCGGAAATTTGGCATTGGCTTTCCATTATTATGAAAAATTACACCACGCGTTACAACAAGGGATACATTAGAGATTCAAAACCACTCGCCTACAAATGAAGAAGTAAGAAAGTACCACTCTAGGTTTTCTTCTTCAGCTATCCAAGCTTCAATGAGGTCTTGATTTGTTTGATAAAAAAATAAGGTAGACTATTGATGAGCTCTAAGAAAGGTTGAAATTCTTCAAAGCTAAGGTGATAAATGGAAATCTCTAGGGCTTCATTTTTTGGATCCAAAAGGGTAATGACGTCCCAAGTGATGAATTACACTTTCTCTACAATTCCCAACGCACGAGCGGATTACATAAAAACTAGATCTTTGTGATCATTGAAGGCTGTGAGAAAGTAGTTGACTAGGAGCTCCTTTCCTTCCAGTTCCACAGAGTCAGAGTGAGGCAACTTCTCACAATTTCATAAAGAACATCCTCATCAAGTCCAATCAAGTTTGCAAGATTTAAAGACTCCACTTGTGCTACAAAATTCCTGGAAAAGAACTCCTTAGGATTATGGTTAAATCATTCATAAGCATAAAGAGATTTACAATGTCTCTATGAATAAAGTGTCATAGAAAGTAGAGAAGGATGAGAATTTACATAAATTTGAAATCTTCTCTACGCTCTCTTTATTAAGACAAGCTCTAAATAGCTCCCTACCTCCTTTGTTGAAAGTGAAAGGAAGACTATTAATAAAACGCACATGAGGAAAAAATTCACCAAATGTGAGTCTATGAAGTATGAACTCTGGCCGCAAGTTTCCTGGAGAGTCTTCCTCAATGGTGAAATGCACTCACCAAACACCAAATTTCACTCTATTTCCAATCTTAGGGCACACACTATTTGGATGAATGCACGGTCTTCCTTAGTGCTTCCCAGTAGCAAGAGGAAAATAGAATCCACACGTAGGAACTTTCGTCTTAACTTCACCACCCTCTAGTTATGAGAGACACACTTTACTACCTACTCCTACAACTCAATCAATAATAGGGCTAGATCTCTAAGAATTGAGCTTTCACTGCACACACAGTATTTGTTAGAACAAATGATCGTTTTTTGTTTTTTGTAACAAACTTAGACAAAGAAAAAACAAACATATACTTTATTTTGTTGAGCTGCACTTTATTTTAAAATAAAATAAATACATGTACATCAACAGAAGTGTAGTAGTGGATGAGAGGTAGAATGATAGGTTGTGGAGATGCAAGAACTTGTCCTATTCTTTCAGCCCCAAATAAACACCATACGTTGCTGAAAATGTAATTTTTCTACTGAGTGTAATATTTATCCTAATATGTGTCTGTGAAGTAAAATGGAAAAATTTATGGGCCATTATCCATGCTCTATACATACCCTAATACTTAAATAGAACAAAGATATATACATCCAAACTAAGATTGTACCTAATGAGAGGCAAAATAAAAAGATTTACCAAAGTGTCTATTTCAGCTAACCTAAGAGAACCTAAAATTCTACGAATTATACGTTGAAATTGCAACTTAGTACTAACAATTATGAGTAAATTTTTCCTTGCAATGGGAATGAAAGGATCATACAAATTCTCATGATTCATGCAAACTACTTGACTATTCTAAAGGTTGATCCTACATAAAAAACATACAAAAGCTGTCCTCACTGGGGACACCAATTTGAGGCGGTCCGAGGCAAGCAACGAGAAAAAAGTGGCCTTTAAGCACCCTTTTAAGCTTCCATGCTACTCAATTGGATTGGGGTTGAAAAAAAAATAACAAACACACATACCCAAACCCGCAACCTAACCCTACATATATTTGGGGCACCACTTAGTTTTGGATGCGAACTAGGTCGCGTAGAGAGAGAGAGTGTGTGTGTGTGTTCGGGTTGCCTTGAGACGTATCGATAGTGATCAAGCAAACATGTATATACACGTAAGAAAGAGAGAGAGGGAAGATGAGAGTGCTTGTTGCCCTAAATACCTGCTTATAGATCAGTCATGACCAATCAAAGTGAGATTAGCATTGGTTCAACATAGCTTGAGTAAAGTACAATGAAACACATCACAAGGCAAGCCACCCCAATCACTGTCTTAAGGCTAGGGGAGTCCTCTCCACCCTGTCGCCCTCTTACATCATGTGGGATTGATGGCTAAAACGATAACAACACTCGGAGACAATCTATCAAGAACTTAAATAAAACACCAAGAAACTTACACATCATTGTTGTCCATGAATTCACGTTGGAAGGAAGACAAAGTAGCCATGCTTAGTCCAAATCCACCTTCTTGATTTAGCAAAATATTGGGCTTACACTTGTAGGGGCTTCCTACTCTCAATTGAATGATCACTCTCTCTTACAATGGCATATAACTCTCTTGCTAATCACCCCTAATACAACACATGCATGTGCATAAGCCAATGAGATTTCACTCAAGAGATCCTTCTCAAAAGATTGAACTTGGCTTTTAAAGCTATTGCATGGTGCTCTTGCTTATGGCTTCCCCCCCTTTTTGTGCTAGTTACACCCTCCTTTTATAGCATTCTTGAGGGCTAGGATTACTCCTCTAACCATGGTTGGGTTAGATTTTCAGTATTTTATCTATTTTTTTCTTGGAATTATCAAGAAGTTGGTGGGGATAAATGAATAGAAGAGAGAGGAGAGAAATGAAGGTGATAGGACTTTTCATAGTGGGTTAGTGTTAGTAGATTAATAGAGTTAGTATTTTTATTAATTTACAAATGGATTTGGATATTTACAATGGGAGTATCCATGTAAGATACAAATAAAAATAAAAAATGCTTAAGAGGTAAGAAAACATGGATTTCTTACATTATTGATGCTCCAAGTGTCTTGAGTAGGGCCAATTTTGACGTTTGTTGACGGTCCACTAGCTTTGATGGCCACATTTTTTATCCACTCTTGGCCTTCCTTGGGATCCAAGGTAATTGAAGATGAGTAATCAATCACCATGGGTTGTTCTTCAAGTGAAGAGGCTAAATTTTGTGGTTTTTTTAATAGATATGGGTAATTTGGAGGAAAAAAAATGAGACTAGGTGGTCAATTTTGGAATGGAAGTGTGTGTAGGAGGCATAAGTTCACTTATTCTTCAAGGTTGAGGAGAAGGTGCTGAGAGGAGAGGTGAGAGAGATGTGGATGATGAGTGGAGAAGTGCGTGTGAAAGAGGAAAATGATAAAGTGGAAGGGGGAGTGTGGCTGCATGGCATGGGCAAACTGGGGTCCACCAATTAAATCATATCTCACAGTTTGTAGCTCAAAAAAGTATGAAAAATTTTGAGTCAAAAGTTCAGCTCACGAGCTAAAATTATTGTTTTCTATTACATTTTCAAATTTGGAGAGCAAGTGGCCTTTAAAAATTCGGCAAAACCAACTGTTTTCCTCCACTGCACGAAGTCTTTGTGGGGTCCCTCTTTGGATTATTCATTTGAATACCTCCAAGAGTAAGCCCTCCATAATGCATGCATGACACATATCCTTGACCTTATTTTGTGGGTCTATAATTGAAGATATTGTTGAGCTCATGATATAAGTGAATAATACAACTAAGAAAATCAAATATTGAGAGGTCTTAAAAATATGTACATGTCAAAATATAAATAATATAGGTGGAAAAATTATACAAAAGGGTCAACTTAAAAATGAATCTCTCTCATTATGAGGCTACCATAAGAAGGTGAATATTTTTGGTGTTCTAATTTATTAGAATAAAAGAGAATAATTGTAGAAAGAGAAAAATCACAATAGTGAAAATATATACACACAAATAAAACTCGTTTTTTTGGACTTGTGTTGGGGTGGAGTTACACCAAGGCTAAGTTATAGCCATTTTGGTATTATGATTAGAAATATTTCTATACAAGTATACACATGTATATACAATAAAAAAATAGAAAATTATTATGTCAAATAAAATGGTAAAAATCGACGTACGTAGGCTCGATATAAACCCACAATTCAATATAGGTATATACACAAATTTGTAAAATATTTACATAAACACACACTTTAATTATGCCAAAATTAAGATAAAATATTATGTACAAAATTGGTTGTAATACTTATTTATGTATTTTTTTGTTTCCTCTAACTAGATAACTAGCTAGTTGAGGTTTCTTCCATGGAATAATAGGTCGCATAACACATATGTTGAAATGAGCAGGTGAGGATAGACATATTGTTAAAGTGATTTTACCTGTGTGAGGTGGCCTACTATGGTAAATACGGAGAGCCGAAAAATAGTTATCAATGCATAAAAATAAATAATTAAGTGCTTTCTCTCAAAGAGGAAAAAGAGGACACATGGCCAAGTGATATAATTAAATAATACGAGAGAGAGAGAGAGAGAGAGAGAGGGGGGGGGGGGAACCAAGCATGAGAGGGTGTATACTCTCCCACACACACACTCTCATTGTGTGAAGTGCAAAGTGCAAGAGCTCCATCTCCTTCTCCAAGTTTGTCAAGAAGTTTAGAGCCTACACTAACACTCTTGGCTATGGAATACAAATCCAACCAAGAGCCATGCTTCAATACTTAAGCTTCCCATCTTCTTCATCTTCATTACTATGCTATTATGCTATGTTAAGCAAGCAAAGTGATGATAAGTGAAGAACTATTTCTTTCTCCTATGAATGATTCTTCTTCCTTTTCCCTACCCTTATTCCCCGCTATCTCTCTCCACCTTCAAAGGTGTTTGGGTCCTTGGGACTATGGCTTGGGATACTTGATTGTTTTTGCAAAGTTTATGTTATGCTCGTGATGCATGAAACTTTCCATCTTCATTGCATTATCTAGGTCACAAGGAGCACAAAGATTGTATTGTACCAAGTCTCTCTTGTTGGGAGAATCTATAATAAAAACGTCTTTTGGAGGGGGGACCGGCTCCAAGTAAATCTAGTCCTCAACTATTGTCATGTTCTCTACATGCCAAGTTAATTAAGTACTATGTTTATGTTTCTACCATCAATTACGTTCACCCTCTATGTTCTCCAAGTAATCTCACAAAAATTCTCACTCTTAATTCTGCTATTCTCAAAGTTCATAGGGCATTTCCATTACATAACATCCACTTGGTTTTGTTGGCCATGGCATGATGACCTCATGTATGGTGACGGTTCTGGGAAAGACGTTTCCCAATCTTGGTCATTAAGGATCTTCTGCAATGGCACGTTGTTTTTGCCATCGATATTACAAGTAGATTGTTCTACATCTAAAAGCTCATAGGGGGGCTACGTAGCTACCTGCACACATGCATGCATATGGGATTTCATACACAAGGACTACATCTCTAGTTTGTGCATATCCATAGATTAGCTTCATTAGGGATAGGTTTCATAGGTTACAAGATCATATTTGTAGTTGGCAAAGTTTGCAGCACGTTTACATCACTCTGTATGAGCATTCTTTTGCACTATTGTGTATGTATACTTGATGCATGAGGAATTTTGATTGTAATTTTTCTCTTTGGAGAGTGTACACGTATTCCCATAGGGATCCATTTATTGCATGTATCTCAACTGGGACCTGTTTGTGGAGAGTTCATGCTATGTTTTAGTAGTGATTATGTACGATGAGTTATAGATACTACCATTGTTCATAAATTGTGAAGACATATTGGCATATTTTTGTAGTTTATGGTCACTTTGCTGAGTTTGACCATACTCTATTTGATTGTGCTGAGTCTTCGGAGGGTCATGGTGAGTAGCTGCCAATTATTGTTGAGCTTGACCATAGTCTATTTTATTGTTGAGTCTTTAGAGAGTCTCTATAAATTAATTTTGAAAGTTTACAATCACGTACATAGTCTCTCTATTTTACACTCTCATAGTCACTATGTATGTTTGCATATGATAGATAAAGGACTTCAAAATTTACACAGCAGCCAAGTGATAGAGTTGTTTGTAACCAACAAGCAGCATCAATATGCTCATTATTAATGAGCTCACTTAGGCATACCATATGTGCTTATGTATGCCTAATATGCAATTGCACTTGGAGTCTATTTTCTTGGTTTGTTTCTAGCATATACTTGCTTACACTATTCTTATCTATACCTAGGATTAAATGAAAGAAAATAATTGTACCATACTAATTTACTCAATGCCTTGAGCAAGGATTTCAATGTAATAAGTTGGTATAGTTCTACATAACTTGCCATTTTGTACAACATAACCCCATTTACTCTATTCTATGGTAAATCCAATCCAACCTACACTTATCATGTGTTCTTTGGCAATCTAAAACATGGACGTTATTTGCAAAATTCTTTAATTTACACACCATAATATGGCTCACTACATTATTGCTAGCTTACCATTTGGTTTTCTCTGGGTTTTCACTTCCTAAAACTACACCTCCACTTTGGCCCTACTTTATAAGAGCTACAATTTTCACAAGTTTTCACTACATTACAATATAATCTTAAAAATTGACTTATGAGGCATACAATACTAACCTTTAAAAAAAAATAAAAGGTATTTCTAATGGCTTCAAAAATATTAAAAGGTATTCCTACTTCAAAGATTCCTCTCAACAGCAAGAAAAACGATGCGTTAGTTTATAGCACATAACAATAGGCAATGACAAAGCACATAGATTTGCAACAATATTAGCTCGAAAGGATGGATACAACATTGAGAGAGAGAGAGAGAGAGAGAGAGAGAGCAAAAAAATGCTCAAGAGAAGAGAAGAAAATGCTAAAGGAAAAATGAAAGAAAAGAAAACCACCTATTTATATGGGCACAAAGTTCTTTTGACTTTCCACCTTCATTTGTCTTTTGACTTTCCACCTTCATCTGTCTTTTCATTTCCTAAACTCACCCTTCACTCATGCTCTTGATATGTTTTGAAAAAAATTATTTTTTTGAGATTGGGGAGACCTAATAACCTTTTTGTAAAGTTTCAATATCCTCACCATTCTTATATCACTTAATGGAAATCTCAAAGGATTTTTCTCTCTTTGTAATGGAAATGGCCTATGAACTTTGAGAATAGTTGAATTAAGAGAATTAAAGTGAGCATTTTTGTGAGATCACTTTGAGAACATAGAGGGTGAACTTAATTGACGGTGGAGAGGGGGAATGGGGGAACACGCCTGGCACAAACACAAGGGCCTCTCTATAGCTCAGGGTATCTACAACACCCCTATCCTCTCGGCAAACACCTTCAAAGAAACACTTTATGCTAGCAAACTACCACCTGCTCAATTTCCACTATTCACACACCCCACAATCCACCACACAATGCACAATTGCTACCACGCCGTGTCTCCACCCTTACACACACACACACACACAGCCACTCAATCTCACTCTCTCACACAAAACACCATTGGTCCGAGGGGCACACACTTCCACACGGCTGGCACTGAGGAGAACCATGAAAGCAGGAGAAAGACAAGGGGGGAAGGGGAAACAACAGCAAGGGAGGAAATTGTGGCTTGATTGCACGGGCTTGCACTGCCATCACCACGGTCATTTTCAAGAAAAAGTTACAAAGGGGCTAGCTTGCTAGAGAACTCCACTTTGCAAGCTTCAAACGGCACCCAAACGGCCAGGAAAAAGAAGCCCTTAATTTGATCCAATTTTGACTTTTATAGGGGGGGGATTTAATTTGGGAATTTACATTTTAATTGGTCCACTTGGCACCTTAATTGGCATTTTTGGGAAAGGGGGCACAACCTTGCTCTACCTGCTCTCTTCTTTACTCTTTTGCACTTGGGGGGGGCATTAGTGATGTCGCTATTGCCCCCTAGGATTTTTTACTTTTTTATCTTTTTCACCTTCAGTTTTTACCCCTTTGTGGGCTTAGCCTTGCACTGCCCTACATGGCTTGACTTTGAGTCTCTCTCTTTCTATCCAACTCCTCTTTTTCCCCGTTTTTGGCCTTGGCCTTTATTTCCGCCCTTAGCTTTGGTTTTTCTGGCCTCTACTGGCCCTTTTACTCCTTGCTTGGCCCGGACGGACTTTGCAATGGCCTCTTTGCCGCCCTCAAACTCTCTTTCCCTTTCTCTCTATGCTTTTTGTCCTCTACTGCGGGAACTTCCTCTTTCATGAGGGGGGAGGCAATAGCGAGGTCGCTATTGCCCTCCCTCTTTTCTTCAAAATTTTGGGGCCCCAATCGAGCGGCGGAACTTGCCTCTAGTCGCGGGCTTGCCACATCATTAACCAATGCCGCCCCCTTTGCCAGCACGCCACCGACGCATGGCGCCGCTGCCCGTCACTTCACTCAAAACCACCGGGTACGCCATCGTGCAGAGAAGCCGCCACAAACGCAGTGCCTGCAAGGGCCCGCCATAGCCAACAAGGAGGGAGCTCCCCTCTCTCCATCTCATGCTCCTAATGGGCTTCACGGTGCTGGTGATATAGCCCGGATGCTTATGCTTTGACACCGCATGTGGGGGAATTCTTGCACCACATGGTAGCTCTGTGGCGCCCCCTCTTTGAATGGCCTCCAAGGTCATGTTAAAAATCCCCACCCTCATTGTTTTTCTTTTGGCCCACTTCATAAGCCGGCCATATTCTACAGAGAAGCCCAATGACCAAGGAAAAAGTTCCACCCGATTGCCTCGGTCATCTTCTTCAATTCCCCCCGTGCCTGTCGAATTTCAACTTCCCTGGGTCCGCTATCCAAGGCCACAAAAAACAAAAAAAATCATCTGCAACCTTTCACTGCCCACGGCTCCCAACTCCATCTTCCCGTATCTGGCCGACCAAGCATCCGATTTGATGCGTAGTCGATTTGTGCTAGCTCCATATGATGCACACTATCATCGAGAACCTTGGCGAGGCCCAAAAGATGCCAGATGGCACATCCTCCAATGCGGGCAAATGGGCTCAGAATTGGCCCCCGAAAAAAATTCAACTGACCTTAACTTGCTATCCAAAGCTCCGATTAGCGATCCAAGAAGACTGGCATGCTCCACAACTCGAGCACGACACATGTATATACTGACATCATCCCGATCCACCTGTCCCCAGCTGCCCTGTCCATCGAGGATCTGCTACACACTCTTCCTTTAAACTACAATATCTTGAGCACCGGGGCTCTGTTTGATGAGGCTTCTAGAGCACACTGAACACTACACTCTAGAGCCTTGACTTGGCATTTTGGACACCTTCATATGCCATCCCATCTGGACTATCCCGCAGAACTTTTGGCCTAAAAAACCGCTTTAAGCATACATTCCCGCTACCCTTTGGCTGCCTAGGGCCTTGGCACCTGTCCTAGCCTTCTACACTGCACTTGACTACTACCTCTGCCTGGCATAGACCGCCTCCTAGCTTGGACCAACTTTGGATGCACCAACGGTAGCAACATAAACATAGTACTTAATTAACTTGGCATAAACAATACTTTTGCAAGAGAGAGTGTATTAAAGAACATGACAATAGTTGAGGACCGGATTTACTCGGAGCCGGTTCCCCCTTCAAAGGCGTTTGTATTATAGATTCTCCCATCAAGAGAGACTTGGTACAATACAATCTTTCTGTTCCTTGTGACCTTGGGGATGCTATGAAGATGGAAAGCTTCATGCATCACGAGTATATCATAAACTTTACAAAAAACATTAACTATCCCAAGCCTCAGTCCCAAGGCCTCAAACACCTTCAAAGAGAGCTAGCAAGGAATGAGGGTAGGGATGGCGAAGAAGAATCATCCATAGGAGAAGGAAATAGTTCCTCACTTATCATCACTCTTCCTACTTAGCATAGCATAAATGCATAGTAATGAATATGAAGAAGATGGAAAGCTTAAGCATTGAAGCATGGCTCTTGGTTGGATTTTCATTCCATAACCAAGAGTGTTGGTGTGTGTAATGGAATTGGCCTATTTAATTTGGGAGTAGCGGAAATTAATGAGAGTACTTTTGAGAAATGACTTTGTGAGCATAGCGGGTGAACATAGTTGAAGATAGCAACATAATCATAGCAATTAGTTAACTTGGCATTAACAATACTTTTGTAAGAGAGAGAATTTAGAGAACATGACAACAGTTGAGGACCAGATTTATGTGGATCCGGTCCCCCCTCCAATAGGCATTTGTATTATGATTTCTCCCATTAAGAGAGACTTGTTACAATACAATCTTTGTGTTCCTTGTGACCTAGGTGATGCAATGAAGATGGAAAGCTTCATGCATCACAAACATAACATAAACTTGAAGAAAGCTTTAACTATCCCAAGCCTCAGTCCCAAGACCTCAAACACCTTCGAAGGTGGAGAGAGCTAGCAGGGAATGAGGGTAGGGAAGAGGAAGAAGAAACATTTCGTAGCAGAAAGAATTAATTCCTCACTTATCATAACTCTTGTTGCTTGCATACATAATAGCATAGTAATGAAGAAGAAGGAGATGGCAAGCTTAAGCATTGAAGCATGGCTCTTGGTTGGATTTGCACTCCATATCCAAGAGTGTTGGTGTAGGCTCTCAACCTCTACTTGCTTGGAGAAGGAGAGGGAGCTCTTGCACTTTGCATAGCACACCATGAGATGTCCAAATGAGACTCTCATAAAAAACTGATCACTTAATGTGGGAGAATAAACGGGAACAAGGGTTAAGATATAGACATGTGCTTATAGATCTATCTCAACATGGGGCAAATGGTAAAGGGGCCCAAATGAGAGATGGTCTATCAAAGAGCAAGGCTAACCAATGGAGCATAACACCTTAGAGTTATCTTCATTGAAGACCTCCAATAATGTGTGTAAAAGTCCTTTGACCTTAAGTAAGCTAGGGCTGACCTTGAGGCGCGGGAATGTGACCTAGCTCGAGGTGCTTGTCCTGCTTGTCATGCTTGATGACTAAGGTTCTTGAGGTTCTTGATGATTAAGGTTCTTGAGATGCTTCAGGTGATTAATTATTGAGATGCTTGAGGTGGTTGACATGCTTGAGATGCTAGGGTTGCACTTAAGGTGAGAACCTAGACCAAGCTTAAAGTGCTTAACGGCCAAGCTTGTGGTGGGAACTGGGCCTATGTATGAGGGGCTTGAGGTGTCAAAAAGTCAAATATTCAATCCCTACAAGGAGGGGGCGAGCCCTACATGAGGGGGGATGAGAGAGAGCACCCACACACTCACACAAGGCATGCATGGTACAAAGAAAGCAAGAGGGACACTTGTCAAGTTCCTCCTCGTGTTGCCCTCATGGTGTGCCTGAAGCCTATTGGTTGGCCACCCAAGGGGTCCAATAATAATTTAGGAGATTTAATTAAATGATTTAGCATTTATCTATCCCTCTCTCTCAAAGGGTAAAGGGGGACACTTGTCTCAAGGCTACCCTTGCTGCTTGTAATGCCTCCTGCTTGTGATTGGCTAGGCATGGAGGGGTCCAATGAGCTTCAAGCATGAGCTACAAGGGGGGGTCGACCCAAGAAAGATAGGGGGTTGCTTAGGGGGTATACTCACCCACACACACTCACAAACACGCTTACATGAAAGGCATTGTGTATGATCCAATGGTTGGGCAACTTGAGTTGATAAGCCGTCTCATTGATGGACTTCAAGATTTGGAAAGGATCATAGTATCTTTTTGCTAGTTTAGCATTATACTTTTGATGGCCCGTAGGATTTTTGCCTGTCGTTTGCCTTAATCGAGCCTTATGAAACTTGAGTAAGACCCAATCATTTTCTTTGAACATTAAGGCTCTTCTGTGCTTATCAGCAGCAACTTTTTGCCTTTGTTGAGAGATGGATATATCCTCCTTAATCTTTTGAAAAGATTCTTGTAGGTCACGGCTATACTCATCGGCGGCAAAGATATTCCCATGTACTTTGAGTAGCAAGGGACTTTTAGGTCTTCCCTCAATGATCTCAAAAGGTGCTTTTCCCGTAGAAGTATGTATAGTATTATTGTAGGCATACTCTACAAGAGGTAAGTACTTTTCCCATTGTGAGCGTTGATCTACTTCGGTAACATAAGTCTTGAGTAGATCGAGTATCGTAAGATTGGCTATCTCACTTTGGCCATCCGTTTGTGGGTGATAGGCTGAAGAGAAATTAAATCTTGTTCCTAGATTTTCAAAGAGACATTTCCAAAAATTACTGGTCATTCTAGGATCTCTATCTGACACGATGGATGTGGGTAATCCATGGTGCTTGAAAATCTGAGATATGAAGAGAGTTGCCAATTGATGTGCCTTAATAGTCTTTTTGACAGGAATAAAATGTGCTTGCTTGCTAAACCTGTCAAATATTGTCCATATTCTTGTATTCCCATGGATAGACTTGGGTAATCCAAAGATGAAATCCATGGATATACTCTCCCATGGTGAATTTGGGATAGGCAATGGCTGGAGTAATCTAGGTTTCTTCCCTCTATCATACTTGGTCTTTTGGCATACTACACATTTTGAAACATAATCTTGTATGTCCACTTTCATGGTAGGCCAATAGAAGTACGTCTCTACTCCTCGGAGAGTAGGTTGAATACCTCTATGCCCCGCATATGGAGGAGCATGGGATTCATACATAACTTTGTCACGAAGGGAATGGGTACTACATAGCCTATTTCCATGGAGAAGCTAACCATCCTGCAAGGTGAATGGTTCCTCTTTCTTCCCCAAAGAAAGGGCTGACATTATGTCTCTAAAGTCAAGGTCAGTAGCATACTCATCTATCATAGAGGATAGATCATTGTGAGTAGCTATAGACACCGCATTAACTTTGGGTCATCGTGAAAGTGCATCAGCCACTTGATTGTGCTTACCAGCTATGTGAGCAATATGGAAATTAAATTGCGAAAGAAAATTTCTCCACCTCATTTTTTTGTCGGAAAGCTTGGTTTGCCTCATGAAATACTTGAGACTTTGGTGGTCAGTTCGTAGGATAAATGGAGTCCCCAATAGGTAGTGCTTCCATGTGTCTAGGGCATGTAGAACAGCTAAAAGCTCTTTCTCATAAATCCCCAAGACTCGTTCATCAATATTGAGCCTTCGGCTCTCATATGCTATGGCATGCCCTTCTTGAAGCAAAAATGCTCCAAGGCAATCACCACAAGCATCACATTGGACCTCAAATGGGTTTGAGAGATCCGGAAGCACGAGGATTGGTTGGGAAGTAATCTTCTCTTTGAGATTTTCAAAATCATTTTACTCCTTAGCAGTCCATACAAACTTAACATTCTTCTTAGTTAAGTCATGTAGTGGTCCTGCTACTTGAGAGAATTTTGCTATGAAGCGTCTATAGTATGCGCACATACCAACAAAGCTTCTTAGCTCATGTAGATTTCTTGGGTTAGGCCATGCTTTTATTACCTCCAACTTTGATGGATCCATTCGGATACCATCTTTAGAGATAATATGACCTAGGTATTGAATCTCTTGAAGGAAGAATTCACTTTTGTTTTGGTTGAGAAAAAGCTTATTCTCCCTCAATGCTTGAAAAATCACTTGGAGATGTTACTTTTGTTCCTCCAAAGACTTGGAGTAGATGATGATATCATCAAAGAACACTCCGATGAATTTGCGGTATGGTCTAAAAATTTTCTCCATCAAACGATTGAACGTAGTTGGTGCATTGGTCAAGCCAAAAGGCATGACTAGATATTCATAAAGACCAAACGTTGTGCGAAAGGCGGTCTTAAAGATATCTTCATCCACTATCCTTATTTGATGATAGCCACTCTTAAGGTCAATCCTACTGAAGTAGGTAGAGCCATGTAGCTTATCAAACAGATCTTCTACGCGAGGTACGGGAAATCTATTTTTGATAGTGATATGGTCGATAGTCCACACACATACGGTATGTACCATCTTTCTTTTGCACTAAAAGGACTGGAGAACAAAAGGGAGAGGAACTAGGCCTCACCATCCCTTTGTCTACCAGCTCTTGTACTTGCCTCAAGATATCCTCTTGTTGAGCTTGTGAGACTCGATAAGGAGGCTTGTTAGGTGGTGAGCTTCAGGGAAGGATCTCAATGCGATGGTCATCATCCCCTCATTTTGGAGGTAAGTCCATAGGGATATCATTGATGAACACATCTTGGAATCCTTTTAGAAAATTAGACAAGTCTAACTCTTCTTGATTCCTACCATTTACATTTGATGAAACATTAGTATCTTTTAGAGACTCTTTGACAAAAATCATGTACGCAGAAACTGAGCTCTTCATTGGCTTATCAAAAGCAAGAGGATTTGGAATAGTGCGACCACGCTCACTAGCATCTATATACATGTTCTTTCCCCTGTAGGTGAAGTAGATTTTCCTTTCAGGGAACTTCATGTTGGCAGCCATGTGATCAAACCATGGTGCCCCTAGGATAACATCCTCATGTTGGAGAGAAAGATGAAGAAGTCTTCTTTGTCAACATAGCTTTGGACATGAAGCCTCAACTTCCCAATCAAGGGAGTAACGGAGGCTTGTTGTCCCTTGAAAGCTGCATCAGCCACTACTATATCCCCCATCTCAAAAGCTTGAATGCCCAACTTGGTGACCAACTCCGTTGATATGAAGTTGAGAGTAGAGCCAGGGTCAAACAAGATGAAGGCATCATGCTCTCTTACCTTTCCCCAAGCATAGGAAAGTGATGATCCTTTGCAATGAGCATCCTCTTTTGGAGCTTTGATGGTGGAAGCCCTAGGAGTCTCATTGCGAGTATTCTTCTTGGGGCAAGAAAGATAGACATGTTCTTGATCCCCACACTTGAAACACTTATGGTCCTTGTGAAAAGCTTCAAGCTCTTCAGGAGAGAGTTTGTTTTTACCTTTGTAAACTCCCAGTATTTTGAACATTGGTTTTCCCCTTTGCATCATTTTTGTCTTTGTTTTCCATGGGCTTGACATTACGTCTAGCCCTTTGATGGAAATTGATGCATGAAGAAACCATGGTGTGATGGATTACTTCGCTAATAGTACCAGGCCGTTGAGAGTTTATGTATTCGGCCATCTCTTCAGGTAATCCCGCACAGAATTGCTGCCTTTGCTCGGCAAAGTCTATCTTTTGAAAGACAGTAACCTTGAGATGTAAATCCCAAAACATGTCTACATATTTGTGGATAGACTCATGGGAGAGGAGCTTCAAGCTGTACCATTCGGTAAGCACTTTGTCCTTTGCATCGCTTGCAAGGAATTGCTTCATGATGGAAACTCGTAGAGTTTTCCATGTCTTTGGGGCTTCACCATTTCCACGAAGGCTAGCCCACCATTCACGAGCTGATTTTTGGAAGTGCAAAGCTACATGGCGTAGCTTGGAGGACTCTGTGAAGCCCTCATCTCCAAAGGCCGCATCAAATTGCTGGATGAAGGTCAACACTTTGTCGGTAGCACCGAAGGTGCCATCATAGGTGAGAAAAGAGATACTCTTTCCTCCCTCCTTGAACTTCTTTAGCTTTTGTGACCTTCGCCATGTAGGAAATGATTTGCGATGTCCTCCCCTCTTGTATTCTCTAGGAGAATAGCCATAACTTTCGTCGGAAGAGGAGGAAGGTGAAGAAGAAGGAGAAGAGGGTGACCTCTTCCTAGCTCTTTTCTTCCTTTGTTTCCTCTCTTGCCTTTCAGAGTGATGAGGAGAAGGACTATGTGTTGATCTTTTCCTCTTGGGAGGAGTGGGTGATCGTCTAGACCACCATCTTCGTGGAGCCACATCTTCAGAGGAACTTAAACTTTCATTGCTTTCTTGCTCTTTGGATTCCTCCTCTCGAATGGGAGAGAGTCTTCTTTTGGGGGTCTCTTCAGGAGTCCTCCTAAGCTCTCTCTCTCCTCTTGGAGAGGAAGGTAAATTCCATAAGCACGAAGTTGTTGAGTAACTTCGGCTTGCAAAGCAGGGTTGCCCATAGCGTGCTGCAACCTAGTGACGAGATAATCACAAACATGGGAGCATCATCATTAGCACCTTCATGTGCAAAATCAAAGCTATCAATGTTCATTCTACTCTCTTGATTATTGTCAGCCATGTTAACAAAATTTATGTATGTACTTAGTGTATGCTTTGGAAATTCAAAATTAGTTGCCACTCCTCTTAGCCTTTGAAAATCGGCTCTTAAGTATCTACACCCACGGCTCGAAGTGGTTAATTATAGAGAGTAGAGGAGTAGGTCTAACATAGCAGAGTTACCAAGGGCTAGCTCCTTTCCGACTTCTTATGGCTCAATAATGGTAAAGCCGTAGGCAAGTCTAAAAAGACTCCATTATTAAGTCCAAAGCTCCTGAGGTGTGCACCATCCCCCACATAGTGGGCTCAACAAAATCGATAATAGATCCCAGTTCCACTTACCCTAATATAATTAACAACATCAACCATTTATAGGCTACTTAAGGACCTCTCTTCTTAAGCAAGAAAAGAGAAACCAAATGCTCTGATACCAATGTAATGTAATTGGTCTATTTAATTTGAGAGTAGCGGAAATTAATGAGAGTACTTTTGAGAAATGACTTTGTGAGAATAGAGGGTGAACATAATTGAAGATAGCAACATAATCATAGAAACTAGTTAACTTGGCATGAACAATACTTTTGCAAGAGAGAGAATTTAGAGAACATGACAACAGTTGAGGACCAGATTTATGTGGATCCGGTCCCCCCTCCAATAGGCATTTGTATTATGATTTCTCCCATTAAGAGAGACTTGTTACAATACAATCTTTGTGTTCCTTGTGACCTAGGTGATGCAATGAAGATGGAAATCTTCATGCATCACAAACATAACATAAACTTGAAGAAAGCTTTAACTATCACAAGCCTCAGTCCCAAGACCTCAAACACCTTCGAAGGTGGAGAGAGCTAGCAGGGAATGAGGGTAGGGAAGAGGAAGAAGAAACATTTAGTAGGAGAAAGAATTAGTTCCTCACTTATCATAACTCTTGTTGCTAGCATACATAATAGCATAGTAATGAAGAAGAAGGAGATGGCAAGATTAAGCATTGAAGCATGGCTCTTGGTTGGATTTGCACTCCATATCCAAGAGTGTTGGTGTAGGCTCTCAACCTCTACTTGCTTGGAGAAGGAGAGGGAGCTCTTGCACTTTGCATAGCACACCATGAGAGTGTTTGTGAGTGTGTGTGGGTGAGTATACCCCCTAAGAAACCCCCTAGATTTCTTGGGTCGACCCCCCCTTGTAGCTCATGCTTGAAGCTCATTGGACCCCTCCAGGCCTAGCCAATCACAAGCAGGAGGCATTACAAGCAACAAGGGTAGCCTTAAGACAAGTGTCCCCCTTTACCCTTTGAGAGAGAGGGCTAGATAAATGCTAAATCATTTAATTAAATCTCCTAAATTATTATTGGACCCCTTGGGTGGCCAACCAATAGGCTTCAGGCACACCATGAGGGCAACATGAGGAGGAACTTGACAAGTGTCCCTCTTGCTTTCTTTGTACCATGCATGCCTTGTGTGAGTGTGTGGGTGCTCTCTCTCATCCCCCCTCATGTAGGGATCACCCCCTCCTTGTAGGGATTGAATATTTGACTTTTTGACACCTCAAGCCCCTCATACATAGGCCCAGTTCCCACCACAAGCTTGGCCGTTAAGCACTTTAAGCTTCGGCTAGGTTCTCACCTTAAGTTCAACCCTAGCATCTCAAGCATGTCAAGCACCTCAAGCATCTCTATAATTAAGCACCTCAAGCATCTCAAGCACCTCAATAATCAAGCACCTCAAGCACCTTAGTCATCAAGCATGACAAGCAGGACAAGCACCTCGAGCTGGGTCGCATTCCCGCGCCTCAAGGTCAGCCCTAGCTTACTTAAGGTCAAAGGACTTTTACACACATTATTGGAGGTCTTCAATGAAGATAACTCTAAGGTGTTATGCTCCATTGGTTAGCCTTGCTCTTTGATAGACCATCTCTCATTTGGGCCCCTTTACCATTTGCCCCATGTTGAGATAGATCTATAAGCACATGTCTATATCTTAACCCTTGTTCCCGTTTATTCTCCCACATTAAGTGATCAGTTTAATATGAGAGAATAATTTGGGTTGGTTAGATATTAGATATTAGATTTTATGACAGTGTAGGCTCTCCACTTCTCAACAAGCTTGGAGAAGGAGATGGAGCTCTTGCATTTTGCACTTCACATAATGAGAGAGAGAGAGAGAGAGAGAGAGAGAGAGAGTGGGAGAGTACACCCCCCCCCCCCCCCCTCTCAAGCTTGATCCACCTCTCTCTCTCTCTCTCGTATTATTTAATTATATCATTTGGACATGTGTTTTCTTTTTCCTCTTTGAGAGAAAGAACTTAATTATTTAATTTTATGCATCTAAGTTCTCATTGGACCCCTTTAAAGCCTATGCAATAGGATTCAAGCACATCATGAGGGCCACATGTGGAGGATTTTTCCATGTGTCTTTTATTCTTCTTAAGTCATTTGGTTTGAATTGAACACTTCAAGCACTTAGTCAGTTGAGCATGGAAACCGTTTATCCCTCTTGAGAGTTTATCTTTGAATTGAACACTTCAAGAACCTTAGTCATTTAAGCATGAGAATCACCTCAAGCTTGGGCAAGGTTCCCACAAACACTTCAAAAACTTTAGTTAGCAAGCCGCCAAGCACCTCATGCTTGGATAGGATTCCCACCTCAAGGTCATCCTTAGCTTGCCTAAGGTCAAAAGGTCAAAGGACTTTTTAACACTAACTTTTGGAGGTCTTTAATGAAGCTAACCCTAAGGTCTTTTAAGCTCCATTAGATGCACGTTTCTCTTTGATAGACTACCTCCTTTTGGACCCCTATTGAGATGTAACCATCTCTCCTCTTGGTCCCTTGTTGAGGTAAATCTAAAAGCACTTATTGCACATTGCTCTTTGGTAGACCGTCTCCTTTTAGACCCCTATTGAGATGCAACCATTTCTCCTTTTGGTCCCCCATTGAGATAGGTCTAGAAGCACATATCTATATCCTAACTCTTGTTTTCCTTTATCTTTCCAAATTAAATGATTTGTTTAATATGAGAAAATCATTTCGTAAAGTTAGATATTATATTTTATGACATTACCTCTCTCTTGAAATCATAGTCGTCCTCAACTATGAGGTAGAGAAGATAAATCCTAGTCATTAGACCATGTTTCTTACTGGGTAAAGGATCCCTTTTTACCCTATGACATCATTCCACAATGGATCACTAATCCATTTGGTGCTTGGGACTTAGCTGACGCAAGCACGTCTGCTCTTTAGTCCATATCATACGTCCAAAGTAGAGTTACAAGTTCTACTTGGTGTTTGGGAGACATTGTCACGACAAACATGATCTTAAGCATCCATACTTCTTAAACTTTGTGCACAATAAAAGAAAGAGAATGACTCTTATAAGACAAAAACATTGTTCATTTAAAAGGGATTTTCATTTGTTTACTTAGTGTCACGTTGTAAGCATTGACAAGGTTCATATTATCCTTAAGCTAGGTTCCTTGCATCCTTCTAGCATTTTTAAAATGATAATTCTTAAACTTAACACGATATCATTGGATAATGTTACTATTTCTGAGTACCTTGTCTTCGTGTCAAAGAATCGATTTGGGCTACAACACCTCTTCTTGATCTTCGATCTCTAGCAGGTCCTCCATTATTGGTTCTTTTTGTGGCTCTCCTTTGTAAGGCTTGTCTAGACTCACATGGTTAGCATTGTGAATGAGCCAATGATTGGGCAAATTTAACTAATAAGCCATCTCATTGATTGGCTTAAGAATTTTTGAAAGAAAGGACCATAGTATCTTTTTGCTAGTTCATCATAATACTCTTGGTGGATCATAGGATTCTTACCTGCAGTATGCCTTAGACGAGCCTTGAGGAACTTTAGCAAGACCCAATCATTTTCCTTAAAGGCTAAGGCTCTCCTATGCTTATTAGCAGTAGCCCTTTTTGCCTTTGCTTTCAGACGGATATAACCTCTTTAATCTTTGGAAAGTATTATTGTGAATCTCGGCTATATTCATCAGCAGTGAAGATCTTTCCATGTACTTAAAGTAGTAAGGGACTTTTGGCTCTTCCCTCTTTAACCTAGAAAGATGTTTTCTCCATAGAAGTATATACAATGTCATTGTACGTATACTATATAAGAGGTAGGTACTTCTCTCATTGAGAACGTTGATCTACTTCCATGACATAGGCTTTTAGTAGATTCAATGATTGTTAGATTAGTCATTTCACTTTGGTCGTCCATTTGAGGATGATAGGCCGAAAGAGAAATTTAATCTACTTCCTAGATTCTCAAAGAGACCCTTCTAGAAATTAGTGTTCATTCTAGGATCTTTGTCCCATACTATGGATGTTGGCAAGCCATGATACTTGAAAATTTGAGATCTAAAGAGGGTTGCCATTTGATGTTCTTTAATATTCTTTTTGAAAGGCATAGAGTGTGTTTACTTTGCTAAGCCTGTCATGTTTTCACAAGTACCAATAAAGGGAATCAAGAGGAATTAGAGTTGTCTAATTTCCTAAATGGATTCCAAGATGTTTCCATTGATGACATCCCTAGTGAGCTACTGATAGCCGTTTTTTTCGGCTCTCTGTAATTTCCATAGTGAGTTATCTCACCCTATCAAATCACTCAAACACCGTGGTTACCCTCACCCTTTCACTGTATATAGGTGCGTGTGAGTTAGGGGACTTTTCCCATATCTCCTTACTGAAATAAAAAACCCTCAATTAGCTAGTCATTGGGTTAGTTGAGCCAAAAAAATAAAAAATATAAGTATATTATGGCCCATGCGTATGTAAATATTTCTTTGTATATAGGGCCTAAATAAAATATTTTTTCATAATTATTTTGGTATTTATTTAAATATTTCTACCTAGGTGTGTGTTATTTATGCTCTGTACATTGCCTCACCATTACCACAATTTTTCTTACCATTTTCATACTCTTTATTCCATATAGAAATATTTTCATGTAAGCTTCTCTTATATTTGGTGTAACTCCACCCCAACAAAAATCCAAAAAAACTAGTTTTATTTATGTGTATATTTTTTCACTATTGTGATTTTTCCCTTCCTATATTTATTTTTTTTTTCTAAAAAATTAGAACACCAAAAATATTTATCTTTTTATGGTAGCCTCATAATGAGAGAGATTTTTTTTGACCCCTTTATATTTTTTTCACTTATATTATTTATATTTGACATGTACATATTTTTTAGACCCCTCAATATTTGATTTTCTTAGTTGTACTATTCACTTATATCATGGTCTCAACAATATCTTCAATTATAGACCTACCAAATAAGGTCAAGGGTAGGTGGCATGCATACATGCACTATGGAGGGCTCACTCTTGGAGGTATTCAAAAGAATCATCCAAAGAAGGACCCCACAAGGACCTTGTGCAGTGGAAAAAAACGGTCGGTTTTGCTGAATTTTTAAAGTTCACTTGATCTCCGAATTTGAAAAGGTGATACAAACAAAAGTTGTAGTTCGTGGGTTGAACTTTTGCCTCAAATTTTTTCATATTTTTTTGAGCTACGAGCTGTGAGCTATGATTTTATTAGTGGATCCCAGTTTTCCCATGCTATGCAGCCACACTCTCTCTTCCACTTTATCATTTTCCTCTTTCACACACACTTCTCCACTCATCATCCCCACCTCTCTCACCACTCCTCTCTGCACCCTACTCACCTTCTCCTCAACCTTGAAGAATAAGAGAAACCATGGTGAACTCATACCTCCCACACACAATTCCATTCCAAAATTGACCACCTAGTCTCATTTTTCCTCCTCCAAATTACCCATATCTATCAAAAAAACCACAAAATTCAGCCTCTTCTCTTAAAAGACAACATCATGGTGGTTGATTACTCAGCTTCAATTACCTTGTCTCTCAAGGAAGGTCAAGAGTGGAGAAAAAATGTACTGTCAAAGCTAGTGGACCGTCAACAAGAGTCAAAATTGGCCCTACTCAAGACACGTGGAGCATCAACCTTGTAAGAAATCCACCTTTTCTTACCTCTTAAGAGTTTTTCTTCCTTATTTGTATCCTACATGGATACTCTCATTGTAAATATACAATTCCATTTGTAAATTAATACTAACTCTACTAACACTAACCCACTATGAAAAGTCCTATCACCTCCATTTCTCTCCTCTCTCTTTCCCCACCAACTTCTTGATAATTCCAAGCAAAAGAAATTAGATAAATTGCTGAAAATCTAACCCAACCATTGTTAGAGGAGTAACCCTAGCCTTCAAAATTGCTATAAAAGGAGGGTGTAGCTAGCACAAAAAGGGGGGAGAAGAAAGAGCACTATGCTATAGCTTGAGAAGCCAAGCTCAACCTCTTGAGAAGGAGCTCTTGAGTGGAATCTAATTGGCATTAGGCATATGCATGTGTTGTATTAGGGGTGATTAGCAAGGGAACTCTATGCCATTGTAAGAGAGAGTGATCATTAAATTGAGAGTAGGAAATCTATCATTTCTCCTACTAGAGTAAGCCCAACATTTGCTGAATCAAGGAGGGTGAATTTGGACTAAGCATGGATACCTTGTCTCCCTTCCAACGTGAAATCATGGACAATAATGATGTGTAAGTGTCTTGGTGTTTTATTTAAGTTCTTGATAGCTTGTCTCCGGGTATTGTTATCAATTTAGCCATAAATCCCACATGCTGTAAGAGGGCGACAGGGTGGAGAGGACTTCGCTGGCCTTAAGACAGTGATTGGGGTGGCTTTTTTCTTGTGATGTGTTGTGGTGTAATTTACTCAGGCTATGTTGAACAAATACTAATCTCACTTTGATTGGTCATGACAGATTTGTAAGAAGGCATTAGTGCAACAAGCACCCCCTTCCCCCTTCTCTCTCTTTCTTACATATATATATTTATGTTTGCTTGATCATTAACGATACACTTCAAAGCAGCCCGAACACCATCTCTCTCTCTCTCTCTCTCGTGTGTTAGTGTGTGAGAGTATTCCATTGGTGTTAGGGTTAGTGTAAATTCCTTGCTTGTTTGTGGGTTGCTCTAACGATTCTCCTCTTTTGCGTTCTAGTTCGCTCTTAAACTAGATGGTGCCCCTTGTGTAGTTGGGATTTGGCTGGGGGTTTGTTGTTTTGGTTTGTGTTGTGTTGTGTCCCAGCCCCATTGAGCAGCACGGGAGCCTTGAAGGGTGTCTAGAGGTTGCTCTTCTTGTTGCCCGCCCCGGACCGCTTCAAATTGGTGCCCCCACTGAGGAAAACAACTCGTGTATGTTTTTGTGTAGGATCAACTTTTAGCATAGTCAAGTAGTTTGCATGAATCACGAGAGTTTGTATAATCCTTTCATTCCCATTGCAAGGAAAAAGATACACATAATTGTTAGTACTAAGTTGCAATTTCAACGGGTAATTCGTAGGATTTTAGGTCCTCCTAGGTTAGCCGAGATAAACACTTCTGTAAATCCTTTTATTTTGCCTCTCATTAGGTACGATATTAGCTTGGACGTCTATATTTTTGTGTTATTTTAAGCATTAGGACATGCATAGGCCATGGATAATGGCCCAGGAATAGAGTTTTTTCCCTTTCATTTTACTCCACACATTAGAATAAACGTTGCAATTAGTAGAAAGATCCATTTTCAACAACGAATGGTGTTCATGTTTGGTGCCCAAAGAGTAGGAGAAATTCTTGCATCACCAAACCCTGTCATTCTACCTCTCATCAACTACCACACTTCTTTTGATGTACATGTGTTCATTTTATTTTAAAATGAAGTGCAACCCGGCAAAATAGTGTGTATGTTTGTTTTTTCTTTGTCCAAGTTGTTACAAGAAACAAAAAAAGATCATTTGTTCTAATAGGGAATGTGTGTGCAGTGAAAGTTCAATCCTTAGAGATCTAGCTCTATGACCAATTGAGTTGCAGGAGCAAGTAGTAAGACGTCTCCCTCATAACAAGAGGGTGGTGAAGTTAAGACGAAAGGTCCTACGCGTGGATTACATTTTCCTCTTGTTGTTGGGCACTAAGGAAGATCGCGCATTCATCCAACTAGTGTGTGCCCTAAGATTGGTAAATAGAGTGAAATTTGGCATTTGGCGAGTGCATTTCACCATTGAGGAAGACTCTTCAGGAAACTTGCGGCCAGAGTTCATGCTTCATGGACTCACATTTGGTGAATTTTTCCCTCATTTGCGTCTTATTAATAGTCTTCCTTTCGCTTTCAACAAAGGAGATAGGGAGCTATTCAGAGCTTGTCTTAATAAAGAGAGCATAGAGAAGATTGCAAATTTTTATAAATTCTCATCCTTCTCTACTTTCTATGACACTTTGTTCATAGAGACATTGTAAATCTCTTTATTCTTTTGAATGATTTAACCATAATCCTAAGGAGTTTTTGTCCAGGAATTTTGTAGGACAAGTGGAGTCTTTAAATCTTGCAAACTTGATTGGACTTGATGAGGATGTTCTTTATGAAATTGTGAGAAGGTTGCCTCACTCCGACTGTGTGGACCTCGAATGAAAGGAGCTCCTAGTCAATTGCTACTTTCTCACGGCCTTCGACGAGCATGAAGATCTAGTTTTTATACAAACCGCTTTGCGTTGGGAAGTGTAGAGCAAGTGCAATTTATCACTTGGGACGTGGTTGCTCTTTTGGATCCAGAAAATGAAGTTCTAGAGATTTTTGTTTATCGCCTTAGCTTTGAAGAATTTCAACCCTTCTTAGAGCTCATCAATAGTCTACCTTTTTGTTTTGATTAAACAAATCGAGACCTCATTGAAGCTTGGATAGCTGAAGAAGAAAACCTAGAGTGGTATTTTCTTACTTCTTCATTTGCAGGTGAGTGGTTCTAAATCTCTATTGTATCCCTTATTGTAACTCGTGTTGTAATCTTTCATAATAATGGAGAGCCAATGCCAAATGTCTGGATATCCTCTTTTCTTTGGAGAGCCTGGAGAGGATGCAGAATTATTTTTAGCAAATTTCAAGATGTCTTGCCGTATCAAGAGGATAGTAACCGATCAAGAACGTGTAGAAATGTTTGAGGTGGTCCTTAGGAAAGATGCTAGTACTTCGTTTGAGTCTTTTCCTGAGGAAGTTAAGGGGAATTACACAGAAGTTTTGAATCGTTTTAAGAGATACTTCTTTGATCCCCAAAACACTCAAAAACTATGGCAAGACATTGTTTCTCATAAGCAAAAAGACTTAGATGACTACTACTTGTACAAGCAAGATTTTCTACGTCTTTGGGCTCTATGGATACGAAATGTTGCTAACCCTGGTGATGGTGCAGAATTTTTAAAGAAGGAGAGGTTCATAGACGAACTCTTTCCTGACCTCAAGGTAAAAGTTGAGACGGGTGCACCTGCTACTTTTGATGCAGCTGAAACTAGGGCTGCTGAGAAGTATAGTAAAATCAAGTGCTTAAGGGGAGAGGTTCCAATAGAAGGTCTTCGACCCAAAGGTAAGTCACAAGCATCAACATCTAGGGAGCTTCCTGAGGTAACGGTTGAAGTGATTGAGAAGTTAAATGAATCTTTAAGCAGCCTGTCAATTCACCTTGCACAAGCTGTAGGTCCAAAGGGACAAGCAAAGAAGTCAGAAGAGAGAGAGCCACGAACTAGGAGAGTCTTGCAATGTTGGAATTGCGGAGAGTCTGGACATGGGATGTATAATTGTCCTTGGCCCCGTGGAGATCCAGGGAGACCTAACTTGAATTACCCAGTGATGAATGCAGGAGAAGGAGCTGGTCAACAACCAAGGCTTCTACAAAGGCCAAATGGACCAAGACCACCTCCACAAGGAGTGGAAGGAGTTCCACCTTTGCCAGACCCAAACGTGCATGTGGTAGAGGTGACAAATTCAAGAGAGGTTGACATGGAAGCAAGCCGAGGGAAAGGTAAGGAGAAAGAAGGAGTTACATCACAAAGTGACCACGGACGAGAAAAGAAGGTAAAGGAGACCAAGGAAGCTAAGAGGACTCGACGTCGTATCAACCTCCAAGACTTTCCTCTTGGACATGGAATGGCTCCATACAACTTGTTGGAAGACATGAGAGGTAAGGGTCCTGATATCTCATGGCCTCAATTTCTTGCATTATGTCCACAAGTTAGGAGGGATTTAACAAGGGCAGTTAGCACTAGGACAAAGGTAAAAGAGAGTGTGCCTGTTGTAAAAATTGCACAAGCTGAAATGAATGAGGACATTACACCTGTGCTAGATTGTTACATAAAAGGGAGATTGGTTAGGAAAGGTCTAGTGGATGGGGGTGCACAAATTTGCATCATGACAGAGGGACTCATGCAAAAACTAGGCATGCACATCCATGAGACACCTGAAATTAAGGTCAAGATGGCAAACAATAGCAAGGCTAGGTGCGTAGGCATTTGTAAAAATGTTTTTGTGGAGGCCTTTGGCATTAAGAAGGCAGTGGATTTCTTTGTCATGTCTACCAAAGGAAATGGTTACCCATTTATCCTAGGGAGACCATGGCTAATGAAAATGCAAGCTTTGCAGGATTGGGAGAGTGGAAAGCTAATTTGTAGGAACGAAAATCATAAGAAGGTTGTCTTTGACATGAAGGAGCAACGCCAAGAGGAGCTCCATGAAGAATCATCTCAAAGTGAGACGGAAGAAGGTTGGACCGATAACACATCAGAAGAAGAAAGTAGCGGCAGCATTACTGAAGAGGAGTCTTCCATCGAAGTCATGGGGGTAAGGTTTAAGCCAAGCAACCAAGAGACCTCTTGTCAAGGCTTGGAGGAGGTAGGTCCTCAAGAGAACGAAGGTGTTCAAGATGAAGGAATGCTAGAAGGTATGCTATCTACAACACTTACAAAGGATGAAAGAGAGGAGTTCAAATGTGTGCTAAGGAAATTTCCTAGGCTTTTTGCTAAAGACTACACCGATGTGCGTGGAGTAGATGCTCTTCAACACAAAATTGAGTTGAAGCCAGAGGCCACACCTAAGGCTCAGAAGCTACGAAGCCTAGGAGTCATCAAGGAGCAGGCTCTACTCAAGGAGGTAAGAAAGCTTCTAGCAGCAGGTTTCATTTATCCAGTGGAGAATTCACAGTGGGTCTCTCCCGTTGTTGTCACTCCTAAGAAAAACGGAAAGTGGAGGGTGTGTGTGGATTACCGTCCACTCAATGAGGCAACAAAAAGAGATCACTTTCCCCTCCCATTTCAGGATGAGATACTAAATGAGGTAGTTGGTCATGAGAAGTACACTGTGTGTGATGGCTACTCAGGCTACTTTCAAATAGGTATCGCATTGGAAGATCAATTGAAAACAACCTTTATCACTCCTTGGGGTTGTTATGCTTTTAGAGTCATGCCATTTGGTCTAACAAATGCTCTTGCAACATTCCAACGTTTCATGAACATGGTGTTTCAAGCATTCTTTGGAAAGTCAATTAGGGTGTTCATTGATGATTTTTGCATTTATAGCTCAAAATCATTGCATCTACAAAGGGTAGAAGAAGGTTTAAAGAAGCTCTACGACATGGGAGGTCAACTCAACCCCGACAAGTGCCACTTAGGTGAGGATGTAGTGATCTTGCTCGGTCACAAGGTTTCCTATAAAGGCATTGAGGTGGATCCTTCAAAGGCAAAGGCTCTTATTGAGCTCCCATCACCGAAGAGTCTTAAGGAGGTCATCTCTTTCATTCAGAAGGTGAAGTATATGTCATGCTTCATTCACTTAGCCTCAGAGTTGCTTCATCCTTTGCAAAAGTTGACACAACAAGTAGAATTTGCATGGTCTGATGAGCTTGAAGAGTATTTTTGTAACATTAAAGTCATTTTGTCAGAGCTACCAACACTCATGCCTCCTTGTTGGGAGTACACATTCTTTGTTAGCTCTAGTGTTGGAAGGGAAACAATTGGTGTTGTGTTGCTACAACAAGATCCCCACAGTACAAGGATGCGACCCATCTACTTTGCTAGTAGGGTCATGAATGCTTTGGACAGAGACTACACAGAAGCAGAACTCATGATGCTTTCTCTCATGTTTGCGGTGAGAAAGTTTAGATCCTACCTGCTACCAAAACCTTTTGTAATTCTCACTGCAGAAAATTTGTTCCCTTGGGTGTCATCTCAAATGAATCTTAGTACTAGGATCTCAAAGTGGATTATGGAGTTGCAAGAGTTTCAATACTCTTTCAAGGTAGAAGATAGTGTGCGTGCACAATTGGCAGGGATTCTCACTTATAGGGTGCATGAAAAGGAGATTAAGGGGCCTGAAGTAAAGACCCTACCATTGCCACCACCAAAAAGTATTCCTAATGCTTTTACCTTGTTCTTTGATGGAGCTTTTCGTCGAGCCACAGGAAAAGCAGGGGGAGGGCTAGTGTTGCTCAACCCAAGTGGAGAGGTGGTCATGAAAGAGAAGTTCAATCTACCAAGTTCAGCTAGCAACAATGAAGCAGAATATGACACACTACTTCATGGTTTAAAAATATGCATTGGCCATGGTATACAACGTCTCATGGTAAAAGGGGATGCCTTCTCATTGTGAAGCAGATTTTAGGCATTTGGGCATGCAAAAATGAAAGACTAAGGGCCAAAGTTCATACCATCCGTAGGCTATTTAATCAATTTGAGGAGGTGCAATTATATCATATTCCTAGGAAACAAAATGAAGATGCTGATTTACTTGCACAACAAGCCGTTGCATGTGTAAAGAAAGAAGTGCAGGTCATCATGGTGGCGGCTGCTGTGAAGCAACCGAGGTACCAGAGATTGGAGTCATTGGCTCCCATCATTGGCTACATTCTGGAGGGTGAGTTTCCACCAGACTTCACAAAAGCTTAGAAGAGGAGACTCATGAAGAAGGCAAGCATGTATCTCTTCCTAGAAGGCTCCCTCTATCAAAGAGGGAAGGATAAAGTGTGCAAAAGAGTACCAACTATCGCGGAAATTCCAGCCATTCTAAAAGTTTTGCATGAAGAGGCATGTGGTGGTCAATTTTCCCAAGAATTAACTGTGAAGAAGATTTTGCTTGCGGGGTATGTTTGGCCAAGTCTGCATGTGGATGTCCAACATTGGTGTAAAAGTTGTCACAATTATCAGGTAAATGGGAATAGAAGATTAATTTATGGTCCAAGGCAAATTGTGCTTGGAAATGGACCCTTTGAAAAGTGGAGCATTTGCGCCGCTATTTTCACCATGCATACAATATGTGTCTCAAGAGGTTTTCACCGCTTGGGACTCCCGTCACCCCGTGCGCGAATTTGGTAAGTGAGAGGACTGTGCTCCCTTCGCAATTTCGCGTACGAAGTGTCACCGCCTCTGTGTAATGCTCCGTCACCCCGTGCGCGATCACCGTAAGTGTGAGGACATTGGTCCCTTTGTGATTTCGCGTACGGGGTGTCATCGCAATGTGTTCCACTATGTACGGAAATGTGTGCCACTAAATATACATCGTTTACTTTTTTTACTAATGTTTGTTGTGTAACAATCATTCCTATCCCTTTTGAAGATGGCAAGGACCAAGAAGACTACAAGGAAGGTTGATAAGCCGGTTGATAAGCCTCTATCCAAAGATGAAGAAGAAACTCAGCCTAGCAAAGCTTTAGCTGGTACTTCAAAACCAAAGAAGAGCACATCTCAGGGTAAGGACCCTAAACCAAGCACACCTGACCCTCAACCAAGCAAAAGAAAAACTACACATCAGAGGAAAGCTTTCAAGCCAGTGCAGCTTAAGCCTTTCCTTACAAAGAGAAAGTTCAAGCAGGGGGTCAAATGTCTAAGAGAGATAAGGAAGGCCATAAAGGCCATCAATCTTGCAATTCCCAAACTGCCCTTCCAAAGACTATGCAGACAAGTTGCAAAGGAGTACAAGATTGACATGAGGTGGACTAGAACTGCATTGGCATGTATCCAGGAGGCTTCTGAGGACTTTATGATTGAGCTTTTCCAAGATGCCTATATCTGTGCAGCTCATGCCCATAGGGTTACTTTGATGGACAAAGACATGATCACCCTCAGGAGGCTGAGATACAGGTTTTCAAGAATGTTGGAGCCTGTCCCTATGCATGATATTAAGGCCTTTAATATTCTCAACATTCCTCCATGGAGGAAGCCCAAGGAGCCTGAAGTAGGAGTAGTTGATATTACTGAAGAAGAGGAAAAGGAAAGGAAAAAGAGAGCAAAGGAAGACAAGGAAATTGCAGAGAGAAAGGAGCTTGACCTGTTGGAACCTCAACTAGTGCCCCTCTTGAGGAGTGTCAATCCTACTGGTTTTTTTGTCGCTCTATTCAGTGAGGAGGATCCTAGGGAGGATTACAATTCACTTGACTCTGAGACCTTGGAAATTCTCAAGGACTGGACCAAGGAGATCAATTCTCCACTCCTTATCACATGCCTCAGGTTGTTTTTGTTTTCCTATGTATTTTTTTTAATAGCAAGAACTCTTTATATAACAATATCTTGTACCAGGTTAATGATGCATACATATGAGCCAGACCTTCAACAAAAGGTGGAATTTTTAGACCCTTCTATCTCCCACTTTCTCAGGACAGAGACAAATATTAGAGAGCTCACAAAGTGGTTGATTCATGTGGACTTGGAAATCTGTGAAATTTTCTTGATTCCTTATCATGAGAGGTAAGTTTCCTACCTACACCTTGTGAAGAGAATTTACTAATTCATGTTAGAAGGCTAATTGAGGCTTGTTTTTATAGCTCACATTGGAGTTTAATTGCAATTGATATTGTGAAAATAAAATGCTACTTTGTCAATTCTCTTGTTGGAGTACATGGTGAAGCAAAATTGTAAGTATAGTAGCAGACACATTTTGTAAACCACAAGCAGAACCTCAAGCACATACTTTTAATAAAGAATTTTGGACAGTGTTGCTACAAGATTTATAGAGACACAGGAGAATTGTCCACCCATGCCAAAGATGCTGACTGAAATCCAATTTTCAGTTGTGAAGGTTGGAATTCTTTATGCTTTGTTCACTTCAATGGATTATCCTCAAATATTTTTTCCCATAAATACATGTAATGAGTTGCAGGTTCCAATCCAGCCTGAAAGCCATTCATGTGGATGGAGGGTAGTGACAAATGCCAAGCTCCTCTTGGACTTCATATACTGCAATGACAATCAGAATATAGAAGTATAGCATATTTCATATTTGCTAGCTGTATTTTTTCTCATTTTATTGTTCCTAAAACTTGCTTTCTATTGCCTTGTATAGATCAACAGAGAGTGCTATAGTGAGAACCATGTATGGTTGACAAGAGCAAAGATTATCAAGTATATGATTGAAGCAAATGGATGACTGCAAGAGGTATTTAAAGATGATGATGCTGAAGAGCTAGAAAAGGCAAAGGGGAAAGCAAAACTAGAAAAGGCAAAGGGGAAAGAAAAACTAGAAGAGGCAAAGGGGAAAGCAAAGCTAGAAAAGGCAAAGGGGAAAGCAAAACTAGAAAAGGCAAAGGGGAAAGAAAAACTAGAAGAGGCAAAGGGGAAAGCAAAGCTAGAAAAGGCAAAGGGGAAAGCAAAACTAGAAGAGGAAAAGGGAAGTGAAGAGGAAGAAGAGAGTGGTGAGCAGGAAAAGGCAAGTGAAGAGATGGATGATAAGAGAAAGAGGAAGCAGCCCTCAAGCCCTCTTGCCAAAGAGCCCACAAGAAAATCTCCCAGGACAAAAGATCCCACTGCAAAAGCACCAACCCCTAGGGACAGGAAAACTCCTGGCAGAAAACTATTCTAGCTTTTTGTAGCCCACTTGTATCAAGCTTCCCACTTGTATCCAATTGTCTATTCTATAGCCCTTTGTATCAAGCTTGTATCAAGCTTTTTGCAGCCCACTTGTATCAAGCTTCCCACTTGTATCCAATTGTCTATTCTATAGTCCACTTGTATCCAATTGTCTATGTAATTGCAAATATTTGAAATTGAATACATTTTGATCACCTTGTTTTAAGACTCTGTTAGAAAATCAAATCATTGAAGTAAAATCATTGATGTTTGGAAAAGTTGCATTTCAATAACAAAATAAAGATCCTTTTAGATCTTTATTTCAATAAGATCCTTGCAGGTCATGTGATACAAAACAAGATCCTTGCAGGTCATGTGATACAAAATAAGATCCTTGCAGGTCATGTGTTACAAAATTGCCTTAAAGGATGTTCAAGGCACCAAATGTACAATGCCATCCAAGATGTCCTTGCACTGTAGCCTCTTTTCATTCCTTTTTGATACCTACAAAAACAGCCCAAGTTAAATAAAGAACCAATAAGAGAACAAGAGACTTTTAGGGATAACAGTTACCTTTCCACCATTTATTTGAAAGTAGAATGTTGTGGGCAGTTCAATTTCATCATTTTGCAAGTCCAATCTCAATTGATGTAAGCTACACATGCCTCTTATCTTTACAATTGACAGATGCTCATTGTTTACCCATATATCAATGTCTTCTATTGGGTTGTCAATGAAGTCCTCCATGTCTTGATCAAGTGGAGTTAGCTGACCACCAACATAGTGCCATCTTCTGTAATAAAATGACATAATGAAGTTTTGTGTCCCTATCATGTATTTGCAATCAATTGAGCCAGCTTGCACATTACAAGTGATTCCATTCACTGTTTTGGTGTTCCAACCCTCATCCACAAATTCAAGTACATTTGCTGAGTCTAAAGTCTTCACTGAAAACATTGTTCTAGATTTTCTGACTTCAGCATTAGAGAAGAAGTCTACAAAAACTATAATGGGCATGAATATAGAAATTCTACTCTGTTTGCTTGCTATGTTTGCTTTCAAACACTTTTGAATCTCACAAAACAGTTTGCACCTGTAGCCCTCACTTGTATTTGAGCTAGGGAGTGACCATTCTCCACTTTTGAAATCAGGTAAGTCTAGCTTATTTGTGGCTCCAAGTTCTCCAGTCCTTCGAGGTGGAACATAATAATGGTCAAAGAAGAATATTCCATTCTCTGCCAATGAACCCTTAGTCCTTCCCTTGTATATTTCTTCACCAATTGATCCATGACACACATCCAGAATATTTATAACACATTCTACTGGCTGCCATTCCATAATGTTTGAAGGATACAAATCTGTACAACAAATAACCTTATACAACATGCATTACAAATAAGAATTTAAGTTAAGAGACTTACAGTTTGGTCTATGTAATGGCAAAGCAGAACTCTCTGAGTCAATATGCAGATCTTTATGCATGTACACATGCTGCACCAGCACCTCTTTGATTGATCTTTTGTTGTCACCAAAGTTGAAATCTTTAACAATGCCCTTCCATCCCTCCAAGAAAGAGTTTTTGGTGGAAGACTTTATTCTCTTGTTCTGTTGCATCAGTATCCACGTTCCTTTGTGTATAGTTATTGGAATCCATTCTCCATTTTGATCAGTCGTGTTGTAAGTGACAATGGCTTCAATGGAAAGTCTTGGTCGTTTTGATCGTGATGAAGATTCCATGGTGAAAAAAGAAATGAGCAGAGAAGTTTAGCCTGAGTTCAAGAGAAGAATAAGCAGAATGTGCAAAAAACGGTTCAAATCTGGAAAAGATCATGAGATAGAATCCAAACGTTGTTTTATGATGACGACGTGCAAAATGAAAACAATATAATATGAGAAGTACGTCTTTCTAAAAGCGACAGCTATTGAATGCCTTTGCACTTTTACTTGTTTACATTGCTATTTACCAGCTCAAAGTTGCGATAAAGATAGAATATTTGCTTTTTTTGTGAGTTTTCAAAAATAGAGGTTCCGTAACGGAAGCTCTTCAACCATTGGTTGAGACCACTCTCTCTCTACACGCTAAAAGGCACAAAAATGACCTCAAAATTCCCCTAATGTGGTTGACATTGTAGTACCGTAGAACCCCAGTACCCAGTACTCAGTACGAAGTGATATCACTCCGTTGATCATGCGGCACCATTCGTATTGTCTAAGCGGCGTACTTGAGCATCACTAATGCAACACAAATGGTGTCAGTGAGGCGATTGTGTATGCGATGTTACTATAGGGACAATGGCCCAGTGTGGCATAAGAAAAGTAAAAGACCATCTCTATGTTGCGCTCCTGTAGTAGTGTGCCTATGTATGCTAGAGTGGATGCTTGGCCCTGGTTTTAAGGGATGCCACCTAGTAGTTTTTTTCATTACTTGGGATGCTGATTAAACTTGAATTCTTATCAAAGCAATAGATTGCACCTCTTCTATTACATATTTGGAGAAATCTCTTACATTGGATCTCATCACATTTATCATTAGCAAGACAAATCGTGGTGACAAATCACATCCTTTTGGCATAGTTATCGAGGAATGTGGTTTGGGTACCTTGACGTGTTTGGAATGTATTCCAGATTGTAGCCATGTGTGGAATGCGTTCCGAAATGTATCTATTTCAATTGGGTCCATTCCAACAGGGTTCTCGTTTTGGGAATGTGTTCCGAGACGTTCCCTTGTTTGGAATGCCTGATTGATATGAACAGTGCAAGAAAATACATCTATCTTTCCAATGGTTATTTTTCTTATACAACCAACTATGCCCTATGTAGCTTCCATGTATACATTGAGAATGCTCATCGTAGTTGCCTTCTTTCTATGAAGAATACCACCTCTCTCATTGATGCCATTAGGAGATGCGTCATAGCTTGCCAATGCTCTCCTATTGTGTTTGTAAATAATTATGTGTCCCCATTTCAAAGAAAGCAAAGGAGGTGAAATGTCAAATGAGATCAACATCCTAGATGCTACTATTATCCTCCTTTTGGGTCCATTTTTCATTATGTCGTCCTCTGAGCATTTTGCGTCCACTGCAAAGAAGTGATAACACATATTTTGGTCAATTCTATATGAAATTGGCTCTTTTATGATGCAAAATGAATGTAATATACTTGTATTCAATCTCTTTATGCTAAGAAATACATTATTAAGTGTTTTTTATGCCTCTCATTCTGTGTCATTTCTATTCCGGATCTTTGGGTGTTCCCGCGTTTTGCATTTGCATTCCACGTTCCACATGGCTATGCCTTTTGGAAATGTGGTACATCATTTCTTGTTGGATTTTTTGAGTTCTTGCATTGCCTAGATTGTTGCTTGCCATGAAATTTCTTTCCATTCCACGACTCGTAAGGCTATCTCTCCCTTAATCATCACTTTCAATTTCTCCTGCACGAGGCACGAGACACGGATGGAGCTCCAAACTCTCCTAGGTCCCCCCATTATGTTACCAGAATGGTATTAGCTTAAGGAACTACACAAAACAATGTAAACTGTCAAACTTATATGACATATTTCTTTTTTTTCTTGTCATAGTGAGGTACCTCACCCTATCAAATCACTCAAACATTATGGTTATCCTCACCCTTTCACTGTACATAGGCATGTGTGAGTTAGGGAATTTTTTCCATATCTCTTAAAACCCTTACTTAGCTAGTCACTGGGCTAGTTGAGCCAAAAAAATTTTAAAAATAAAAAAAATATATATATTATGGCCCATTTGTGTGTAAATATTTCATTGTATATAGAGCCTAAATATAAGTAATTTTCGTAACTATTTTGGTATTTATTTAAATATTTCTACCTAGGTGTGCATATTTGCCTATGTATGCTATGTACATTGACTCACCATTACCACAATTTTCTTACCTGTGCGCTTCTATCGCACCTGTCAATGCAAGGAACTTGTTGATACACTGTGTGCAAGACACAAATCACTCCAAGCACGCAACTAGCCTAAACTAGTAACCTCAAAGATAGCGATGGTGTGTCACTCACCGCTCTACGCTTGTTGTCGTGGAGGATTCCTCGCCGCAAAGAAGAAGGAGCCGCCATTGCGCTGTGCTCAACCGCTTTGTTGCGACCGTGCCGTCGTTGCAATGCTTGATCTCTCTCTCTCTCTCTCTCTCTCTCTCTCTCTCTCTCTCTCACACACACACACACACACACACACACAAACACACACACAAAGAGGTGAAGAAGAAGAAGATGGAGATGGAGCAAGAGCACTCTTCAATTGCACAAATGAAAGAATGAGTGAATTTTAGGTTTAGTTGACTTTTATATGAACTCACCCCATTCACACTTGGGTGCCCATGCTTATCCAACTAATCCCTTGAATGTTCCTGTTAGAGTGCGCCTCTCATCGGCAATCACTCTTACCCTTTTCCTATTAGACCGACAAGCCCGATACTTGACTCTACCAAATAAATAATATAGCGTCCGTTGTAGGTGATAGGAATGTGCATGAGGGTTAACATGCCCCCCTTCCTGATGTAGATTCCATCCTCGGAAGCTATTGAGTTGAAACTCGTTCGTTGAGGTGGAAGAGCATTTGAGATGAATTTCCTTAGCCTCCTTCAATGACTACAAAATCAAACAACATTGGCACAGTAATTTCATTCTCATAAACAATTAAAAAGCAAATGCAGTTGTAGGTAGACAATTTGATTCGTAATAGATTTTTAAACCAATTGTCAACAACAATAAACATTAAATTGCAATATAATCAAACGCATAAATAGTTGTAAAGGTTAACATCATGCATGCCCTCACAGCCAATGTTATATTTTGGATTATATTTAGTGCAGTCATACATACTACCTAGTGTGACATGTTTCATTTCTATTGCATATTCCCTTTAATTAAACTAATATATGGAAATCCATACTCATTTGTTATCATATTGACAAATTATATGCATGCTAATAAATAATATTCACTTGTAGCATCATGAACACCCTCATAGAAAATGTTATATTTTGGATTATATTTAGTGGTCATACGTACGTACTACCTAGTGCAATATGTTTCATTTCTATTTTATATTGCCTCTTAGCATATTGAATAGTTTATGTATCTAATGAAAACTTAGAACTACTATTGTGCATGTGTTATTCGTTAAAGTAATATATGGCAAGCCATACTCAATTTTTATCACATTGACAAATTAGATCCATGCTAATAAATAATATTCACTTCTTGGATCATGCACACCCTCATAGCGAATGTCATACTTTGGAATATATTTAGTGTTGTCATATGTACTACCCAGTTTCATTTTTGTAGAATCCCATCTCAAATTGTCTTAATCACTTGAGGCTATAGGCAATATTATATCATTATTATTAGTGTTTCATATTAAGCAATAGAAAATCATACAAGGTTATCTATAATTTTTGTTATTGCTAGGCTCTACCCTTGTCAAATCTAAGGGATGCCTAGATTATGAGCTTTGTAACGTCTGTTCTTCATGTGATTTAAGGAAATTAATACCCATTAGTTAGGATTTGATGACACATAATTCATATTATTATCTTATATCCACTTTGAGGCTGAGAGATACCCCTCCCTAGGGGTCTATGCACAGAATATACAATTAACACCTTTATACAATTTTCAATATACATTAGAGTTTCAGAAGCATTTGTATAGGGGAGGAGTTCTCAGCACCCGACCAAGCATGGAGTTTAGGCCATGAGCCGGGGACTGCATCCAGAGGTACCTAGCGACTAGTGCTACCCCTGAATGGGTGTTATGAATGAAAGTGTGCTCAAGAAAAAACATAACATTGTGGATGGTGAATATATGTGTACACTGCGTTGCGGGAAGAGAGAGAGAGAGAGAGAGAGAGAGAGAGAGAGAGAGAGAGAGAGAGAGAGAGAGAGAGAGAGAGAGAGAGAGAGAGAGAGAATATAGTGGAGGGTGAAATAGAGTTCACAGAGACATGAGAAATTGATAACTGAGAATCTTTAAATGCCCATCTAAATGGAACAGGCAACCATGTATTAATGCAATGACAAAATCTGGGTATACCATAACATCAAAAATTTTATGACAAAATAACTAGCAGAGCACCGGACCCTGTGTGGGGATCGACCAGTACACCCATCCACTTCCGCTCTACTATGGACAAAGAGAATTTCACTTCGTCGGGAGCGAGCCAGAACATCTCCATCCTACGTGAGCCAGACATAGGAGAGGCCGCTTCGCCTCCCTCCATGAACCCGAGCTCTGAAAGGATCCCAAATACCACCAGGTGGTAGGGTATCAACACCGACCATACGAGTTTAGGCACCAATCCTCTTCGATGCACATCATCCAAAGTTTTTGCCAAAGCCAAGGGAAGATCCCTGACGCGTTAGCCGTGTAGGTCATTCAACCCCTGACGCACTAACCGTGTGTCCACCCATCTAGATATAAATGCCGGTAGACCAATACTATTCTTATTAATTTGGGATCCTTTATATGCTTCAATAATCTCAAGCTATTGGATATTGCCTCTTAGCATATTGAATAGTTTATGTATCTAATAGAAACTTAGAACTAGTATGGTGCATGTGTTACTTGTTAGAGTAATATATGGCAATCCATACTCATTTGTTATCATATTGACAAATTATATGCATGCTAATAAATAATATTCACTTGTAGCATCATGCACACCCTCATAGCCAATGTTATATTATATTTAGTGTAGTCATACATACGTACTACCTAGTGCAATATGTTTCATTTCTATTGCATATTGCCTCTTAGCATATTGAATAGTTTATGTATCTAATTAAAACTTAGAACTACTATTGCGCATGTGTTATTCGTTAAAGTAATATATGGAAAGCCCCACTACAGACGCATATGGAATCTTATTCATTTCAGCCTCTTCTTCCTCAGACACAGGACAATCTTGTTTGCTAAGTTTCACATATGGTGGCAATGGAACACTCAATGCCTTTCCCTTCTCCATACTGAAACGTTGCAAAACCTTGTCAATATACTCTGTTTGAGATAACCAAATCAACTTCTTTGATCCGTCTCTCTCAATGCGCATACCAAGTATATGACTTGCCTCACCCATGTCTTTCATGTCAAACGATTTTGCCATCTTTGACTTCAAAGCTGAAATTTCTTCCAAGTGCTTGCCAGCAATCAACATGTCATCCACATACAAAATAAGGATCAGCCAACTGCCATCCTTAGCCTTCTTTGTATATAGACAGTGATCGAACTCACTACGTTTGTAGCCTTGAGAAAGCATAAACTTGTGGAATTTATGGTACCATGCCCTCGGTGATTGTTTTAAGCCATAAAGACTCTTTAACAACTGGCATACCCAATCTTCCTTGCCTTTCTCAACAAACCCTTCTGGCTGCTGCATGTAAATTTCCACATCTAAATCACCATGCAAGAACGCTATCTTGACATCCATTTGGTGCAACACCAAATCTAATATGGCAACCAATGCAAGAAAGCATCTCAATGTAGTCATTTTGACCACCGGAGAGAAGACTTCATCAAAGTCAATGCCTTGTTCTTGCTTAAAGCCCTTGGCAACAAGCCTCGCTTTGTACTTTGGTTGACTATCATGAGCGGTGATCTTATACCTGTAAACCCATTTACAAGGTAGAGCCTTTTTGCCCGGTGGTAATTTAACTAGCTTTCATGTCTGGTTTTTATGCAGAGATGTCATCTCTGACTGCATGGCCAATTGCCAATTCTCGAAGTCCTTCATTTGCACTGCTTCCTTGTAACATGAAGGCTCATTGCAATCAGTCAACATGACATAGTTCATAGATGGAACAAACCTATCAGGAGGTTGTGTGACAGGTCCAGATCTACGCACAATAGGTGGCTTAGGCTCAGCCACAACCTGTGGTTCCACTCTATCCTGTCCTTGCTCCTCTTGAGCCCCGACATTTTGTCTTGCACGTGCAGGTCCATCTTCTTGGAAGACAACTCTTCTAATCTCCTCAACCCTCTCTGGTTTAGAATGATATTTGGATTCATTAAAGTGAACATCATTGCTGCGGACAACTTTTCTGGATTCGGGATCCCAAAGTATGTATCCCATCTCACCAGAATTACCATAGCCTAGAAAGATGCACTTTCTACTCTTTGGCTCAAGTTTGTTCCTAAATTCCTTTGGAACGTGAGTATATGCCTCACAGTCAAAGACTCTGAGAGGCTTGTATGAGGGCATTTTGCATGACCATACCATCTCTGGCACTGAATGCTTTTTCAAAACCTTGCTAGGAGATCTATTTACAAGATGAACAGCTGTTGATACAGCTTCAGCCCAAAACCCATTTGGCAGCTGTGCATTAGACAACATACTTCTGACCTTCTCTTGTATGGTCCTATTCATCCTCTCAGCAACACGATTTTGAGGAGGATTGTAAGGAGCAGTAAGTTCACATTTTATACCTTTTGACTCACAAAAGTCCTGAAAGGCCTTTGAAACATACTCTCCACCATTGTCTGTGCGTAAGCATTTAAGCTTCTTGCCACTCTGATTCTCCACAAGTGTCACAAACGTTTTGAAAACACTAAACACTTCATCCTTGTGCTTGAGAAAGTAAACCCATACTTTCCTCGAGTAATCATCTATAAATGTCATAAAGTAAGAAGCTCCCCCTAGAGATAGGTTAGGCATAGGTCCACACAAATCACTATGAACAAGTGCCAACTGTGTATCTCTTCTACTGCTTCTATGCTTATGTGGCTACTGTGTTTTCTTACCATACAGACAATGTTCACAGAATTCAAAATCATTAAATGAAAAGCCAGGCAAATAACCAGAACGAGACAAGATTTCCATTCCCTTCTTGGACATATGTCATAACCGGCTATGCCACAAAGAAACGTTCGGCTGCTCGGTTACATTGATTACATTTTTAGAGACATTTGATACATAAATCATGTAAAGTCCTCCAAACTTTACTACATGTGCTACTGTCCTAGAACCCTTGGATATCTTCCACATGTTCTATCCAAAAATGGTGACGTAGCCAGCATCATCAAGTAAACCTGTGCTGATCAAGCTCTTTGTAATTGCGGGAACATGTCTCACATTCTTCAGCGTGAAAGAAGAGCCATTCTGAAACTTCAATTGAACATCTCCAACACCTAAGATCTCACATGTCTGCCCATTGCCTAGCCGAACATGATCTTTAGTGGTCACATAAGAGGTAAACCACTCCTTGTTTGGAGACACATGAAGTGATGCCCCTGAGTCTATAATCCAGTCACTCAGTGAATTTCCATCAGATGTTGTAAGAAGAGCTGAGTCCATTGTATTCTTCAAGAAGTAGATGTCTCCTGACACTAGACTGTCATCCTCTGCAACAGTGTTTGTCACATTTATTTCTTGAATCTTCACTGAGGACTTGTTCTTCTCACCATGGTCTTCAGCTTTCTCTTTGCCTTTTTTTGCTTTCCATTCTCTGCAATCTCTTTTCATGTGACCCTTCTTGCCACAATGGTAGCATTCTATGTCACTCTTGCCTTTAGCACTGGGGGACTTGCTACGAGACTGATTCCTCTTTCCACCTTTGTACTTTTCTTTGGTCCTTCCCCTGACAACTAAGGCTGTTCCTTTGCCTTTGTCCATTGTCTTTCTATTGGTTTCTTCAGTAAGCAGACTTCCTTCTACACTTGCTATGTTCAAACCATATGGAGGTGCAGAATTACTCAAAGTTGTGCGAAAAGTGTCCCAAATTTCCGGCAATGTGATCAATGGGAACATAGCTCTAACAGGTTCATCAAACTTGACACCTTGAGCTGACAACTGACTATAGATTGTGTTGAATTCATTCAGATGATTGGACATATGTGTCCCTTCTTTCATCTTCAAGTCAACAAGCTTCTTAAGCCAGTATACCTGTGAAGTTGCACTCTGCTTCTCATAAAGATCACTCAGCTTTAACCATGCTTGATAAACCGACATATCGTGTGCTACATTGAAGTAAATGCTTTCTGCCAAAGTCAGCATAATGGTAGAAAGTGCCAATTCATCCATTTCGTTCCATTGATCTTCGTCCATATCTTCTGGTTTTATCCCCTTGAGCTTTATAGGTTTTATCTGCTTCTTTTGTACCAACACGTGCCAAATTTGCTTCTTCCACAATGGGAAATTGGTTCCATCCAGCTTCTTGATATTGTAAAGAGCAGTGTCCTGTGATCCAGCCATAGCTACGCTTCACAGTGGTTTACTTTCCTGGGAAAAATTTGGCAGAGTTTCCCCTATAAACTGACCTCTGAACCAATATCAACGTGTCAAATGAACCAAGAAATCTTCAGATTCTGCATAAATTTAGGCAGAGTCTCCTTTGTAAAATGGCTCTGGTGTACTAAAAACAGACCAAAAAACAGCTCAAAAAACATTGTCTCTCTGACACTGTAAGCTGCGCGTAAACCTGTCCTGCACCTGTACTGTCTCTCACTGTCCTGTCACTGTCCTGTAAGCATAGACTGCAACAATGCCTCAACGGCAGTAAAGCAAAGATGCAATCCCAACTGTCTAGCTCACAATCAATACATCCTAGTTGCCTATCTAAGGGTGCTAGAGGGATCGCTCCAAGACCTGTATCACCGAAAGGACCTCAACATTCAAGAATCCCCCAGCTCAATAAAACCTCACTCGACCCTCAACAAAGGCTGCAGTAAATCTGACAGTACATAGACTTCCCACAAAGTCATACATCCACAAATTTCCCACTTTATGCGATAACCGCTACGGCGGTTGTTTGCTGCGTGACTCACAGCCAACAAACCCTCAACAGACATACATCATCTCTGACAATACATCCCATGTGGAAGTACCTGCAATGTCAGGATGAAATCTCGAATATCAAGCAGCAAACACAAGCTACCTGATGAACTAGTGGATGTCGCCTACAGTCTGTGTGTAGATGTGCCCGTGTCGTATGTGACACGCCTCCAAGAACTGTGAGCCGTCCTTCGATGTGTAGACAGCCACAAATCAACACTCTGGGAGTGTCGATATCCTCAGCACCTGCAGTCGTAGGCTGAAAACCCCAAATTTGCAGAGTTGGATCTGCACCGGTCGAGACCACGTAGTCGAAAATGGCCTGCGTAGACCTTTGTCGAAGCCGAATGGTGGCCGAGATGACCTCAGAATGAAATTCTGACAACACCGAGCCTTTCGGGCTCGCCCACGAGATTTGGGATCGTGTCTTCGCCTGTCGAATTTCACTCCAATCTGAGTTGGTGACTCTAGCCTCCTGCAGTGCTGCCCCGAGCCTCGATCTGAGCTCTGATACCAGTTGAAGGAGTACGAGCGGAACTGCAACGCGAGAGGGAGTGCGAGAAGAAGGGCACAACGATATGGTGAACTCGCTCTACTGTAATGTGTAGAGCATAGTGAGTTCTTATTAGGTTTTAACAAAAGAATATGTGTACATATCTGGCGGCCCGCCCACTTACCTGGGCGACCACATTGGGCTTTATACCCCAACACCACTATATGTTAGCTCAATGCCTGCAACGGTACCTACAAGTGTGTACCAATCGTATGCACCTATGCGTCATCGTACTTGTGTAGTCCCTAACCCTCCCATTGTTTCAACTACCTATGCTCCACAACCACAACACCGAAGCTCTTATTTCCATCGGACCATACCGGTTAGCAGTAGCATGTCACACCCGACGTTTGCTATGCCTAGGGCCACACATATGAACTTTGGACCGCCACATGGCACAACAATGTACCAAATGTGGAACCCACGGGCTTCGTATGTGCCAAGCCCAATTCCAATACCTACTGCGCATGTAGTCTCTGGAGCACCTTCACCCACGGTGCCTGCTCACTTAGGTGACTTGGCAACATTTGCTCAAGATATTGGTCAATCTATTGCTGAGAATATGCGTAACACGCCTGATAGAGAGCCTAGAAGTAAGGCAGTACAAATAGCCAAGCTCACACAAAAATTTAGTGGAGACGGGGATGTGAGAAAGCATATCAAAGTGTTTGAACAAATATGTGATTCTCTAGGAGAACACAATGACCTCCAACATAAGAGTAATTCTTTAAGCCTAACCTTAATTGGGAAGGCAGGGGATTGGTATAGAACCCTAAGGGTGGGAGAAAAAACGATTTACCCTACTCTTAGGAGAGTGTCCTTGAAAGAATACATATGAGAGGGAGTTCTTTGGGGTGTAGCCTCTCAGCTCCAGAAAGCCCAACGAGAGGAAGGAGAGTCGGTGAGAGACTTTATTAGTCGCTTAAAGCATTTGAATTCTCATTGTAATCGAAATGAGCGCTTCAATAATAATCAATTGCTTGATAGATTCATTAGGGGATTACAACATGAGGATATCTACACTTGCCTAGTCATTAGAGGTATCACCACTTGGGAAGCAGTCACCACCAATGCGATCCAATTGGAGGATAATTTAATGATTCAAGGAGAGAGAGTGTCTATTGAGCCTAAAGCTATTAGCTCGCAAGCATCGGGGCATCAGCCAATGACCCTAAAGCCTATTGCTAAGGAGCCAAAGATATCTGAGATGACTTTAGCAGATATCACCAGGGCCATTCAAGAGAGTCGTAGAGACAATCGTGCTCCACAAAACAATCATATGTATCCAAGAAAGGAACAACAATGGTGCTCAGTATGCTATGGACCACATAGTACTGGTGAATGCTGTCATAAAATCTAATATCTAACCAACCCAAATGATTTTCTCATATTAAATTGATCACTTAATGTGGGAGAATGAACGGGAACAAGTGTTAAGATATAGATATGTGCTTATAGGTCTATCTCAACACGGGGCCAATGGAAAAGGGGCCCAAATGAGAGATGGTCTATAAAAGAGCAAGGCTAACCAATGGAGCATAAGACCTTAGGGTTAGATTCATTGAAGACCTCCAATAATGTGTGTAAAAGTCCTTTGACCTTAGGTAAGCTAGGTATGAGCTTAAGGTGGGAACCCGGCCCAAGCTCGAGGTGCTTGTCGTGCTTGAGGTGCTTGATTAAGGTGCTTGAGGTACTTGACCTGCCTCATGATTAAGGTGCTTGAGGTGCTTTGACATGCTTGCCTGAGATGCTTGTGGGAACACCCCTAGTCCAAGTGCTTAGTCATGCTTGATGACTAAGGTGCTTGAGCACCAAAGATCTCTACAAAGAGGGGGGCTAGCCCTTTTCTTAGGGGCTAGAGAGAGAACACACACACACACACTCTCAAGGAAATCCCAAGCTTAAAAAATATCTCTACAAAGAGGTCAAAAAGATCTCTACAAAGAGGGGGGCGAGCCCTTTTCTTAGGGGCTAGAGAGAGAACACACACACACTCTCTCAACGAAATCCCAAGCTTAAAGAGGCAACAGGGACACATGTCAAGCCCCTACCCATGTTACCTCCATGAGGTGCTTGAACTCTATTGGCTAGGATTAAAAGGGGTCCAATAATAATTTACAACAATTATCTAATTGTTTTTGCATTTATCAAGTCCTCTCTCTCAAAGGGGAAAGGGTGACACTTGTCCCAAGACTACACCTATTGCTAGAAATGGCTCAAGCTTGTGATTGGCTAGGCTTGGCATGAGCCAATGAGCTTCAATGATGAGCTAGAAGAGGGGGTCGACCTAGCAAGGAGGGGGTTTGCTTAGGGGGTATACTCACCCACACACACTCACAAACACTCTCATTGTGTGCTATGAAAAGTGCAAGAGCTCCCTCTCCTTCTCCAAGCAAGTAGAGGTTAAGAGCCTACACCAACACTCTTGGATATGGAGTGCAAATCCAACCAAGAGCCATGCTTCAATGCTTAAGCTTGCCATCTCCTTTTTCTTCATTACTATGCTATTATGTATGCTAGCAACAAGAGCTATGATAAGTGAGGAACTAATTCTTTCTCCTACGAAATGTTTCTTCTTCCTCTTCCCTACCCTCATTCCCTGCTAGCTCTCTCCACCTTCGAAGGTGTTTGAGGTCTTGGGACTGAGGCTTGGGATAGTTAAAGCTTTCTTCAAGTTTATGTTATGTTTGTGATGCATGAAGCTTTCCATCTTCATTGCATCACCTAGGTCACAAGGAACACAAAGATTGTATTGTAACAAGTCTCTCTTAATGGGAGAAATCATAATACAAATGCCTATTGGAGGGGGGACCGGCTCCACATAAATCCGGTCCTCAACTGTTGTCATGTTCTCTAAATTCTCTCTCTTGCAAAAGTATTTTTCATGCCAAGTTAACTAATTGCTATGATTATGTTGCTATCTTCAATTATGTTCACCCGCTATGCTCACAAAGTCATTTCTCAAAAGTACTCTCATTAATTTCCGCTACTCTCAAATTAAATAGGCCAATTCCATTACAAATGCCCTACTTTTAGAGTAAAATTCACTGGGAATTGCAATGCTTGTGGAAGGTATGTTCATCAAGCTAAGGATTTCATAGTATTTAAGCGCACGATGGCCAATAGACCAACCTTAGCATGGACATACACACCTCGAGTGCCTGCATTGATGCCGGCCCCACCTCTTGAAGAAACAACACAACACATGGTCCCTAGGGCCCAAAATGTTGTTCAAACAACACCCTTACCACCGCGAGTGCGAGGACCACAACCACCACATCCGAGAATTGCTTCTGTGAATCAAGCGGGTTGTATTTACTGCTTGTTTGGAAGGTTGTGAGGAAGATATGTACTCTAATATTGCCTATGGGATGGATGTGCTTGAAGAAGTCCACAATACTACATGGAGGACTATTGGGGACAAGTCAAACCTGTATATCAAGTAGCTGCTCTTGCGAAAAGAGGCCAAAATATCAATTACACTGCTAAGAGACCACCTCTTCAATGCTATGAGTGTGGAGGTCGCATCATGTAGCCAAGTGTCCTATTAGGCTACAAAAGAACGCAACACTAATGCAAACCAATCAAGCGAGCACATCTACAATGCCGATACTCATGTGTAATTGATGTGGCATAGATCATTTGATTGCCCAATGTCCAAATAATCCAAATGCACCGAAGGTCACACTATTAAACTTGATTGACGTTACCGAGGAGCCATCACAAAGTATACATGTGATACCAGTAAACGTACTCACATGATCGATGCTCCAAAAACAAAATTATATTCTTGAGGAAAGAGACACGGCATCAATTGCCCAATATCAGAAAAAGAAGAAAACACGAAGGAAGAGATTGCAAAAAGCAGCGAAGCCAGACCCCAGTTCAAAGACCAACATAGGGATTGGTGACGACCCCGTATATATGAACGACGCTGAAGAGGATTTTGATTCAGGTGAAACCATGGAGACCAAAACAACCACTAAGATAGAATCCAACAAGGAAGATTTTCATGAGCTACAATGGCCACGATCCAAGAAGAAGATAGGTACTTATCCAAACCCTACAGAGGAGATCGAGTGAGTCAAGAAATTAAGGAGTTTGGTAGAAGATACCCAAAGGGATCTACAACCAGAACCTAGGCAGATCCAAATTACAGACACCGTGTTCCCTACGCAACAACAACCTCACCAAGTCCATAAACCCTTAGACAAACCTAGGGTCATCCAAGAAGAAAGTGACTTAAAGTCATGGAAAAGTGGGCATACTCAATTCTTGATGGAAAGAATGTTTACAGAGGGACTACCTGATCCTATCGAAGAAATGGAGATCCCATCTTCCCCACATCAAGGGACTGAAGTCCAAAAGGTTCCGTTAAACATTGCCAAATTGATGGATTTCATGTCTTCAGAAGTTAGAACCACCATCATGTCCAAACTATATAAAGACCCTGAGCTAGTCTCAGCTCTTCGAGCCTTCCTCAATGGAGAACTAAAGTTTAAGCTACCACAATTTGCACAGATGGATGGAGCTGGGGAGATGCCAATAGAGGAGGAACACTTAGATCCACAATCCACAACCCAACCTAGATGAGAACCTTGTTATAGAAATACCTGTTAGCAAGTTGGGACAATACTTTGAGGGTGATGAATCCAATGCAACCATATCAATCACTACCAAGGGATTAACTGTGCAGGGAATCCTTGATGGTGGCGCTGGGGTTAGCATTGTGACTAAAAATTGTTGGGAAACTATGGGAAGACCTCACCTTGCGAGACCACAACCATAGTAGTGAAGATAGCCAATGGGTCTATTGTTAAACCTATTGGGATGATAGAAGATCTCAAGATCAAGGTCTTGTTGAGATGTCGAGCTCTACACCTTGAGCTGGCGTCCACTACGGGTCTTGGCCACTTACGGCATTTACTCACTGGCGCGTTAGGTGACCGACACGGAGGATCTCTGCCAGTGATTCTACAGCTGGACTACACTTATAGTGCCAGCCTAGTACGCTTCTAGCGAGTTCACACTTAGTGACCGCATGTACATATGTGCTACTTTTCAGCTTTAGCACTTAGTCATTTTGTACTCTCTTTTCTGTAAAGAAGAAGAAGAAGCTTTCCATCTCTGTGTGCTTTGTGCTTGTCTTGTGTAGCTCTCTTGCATCCTCATTCTTTACATGGTATCAGAGCCTGGTGCAGGCAAGAGAGGCTAAGAGAGCAAGATCATCACAATCCCTTCGTTCGCAATCCACGACCAGAACAGGTCGCACAAGTTTCTGAACAGGTCTCCAAAGTGCAGTATACAGAGATTTACTGTACAAGTACAGTGGTTGTGAAACGCTTGATTGTGGACACTCGTTGAGTGTAGAAAGCATTACAGGAACCACGATAGCAGGCTCAGCAGATTTGCAGGTTTTTGCAGATTGTAGCTATTTTGTCTTAGTGCTTCAAGATGTCTGACGGTTTCAGTCAGATTGTTACTGAGAAGCTTGAGAAAAATAACTACCCTGCATGGAAGTTCAGAATAACAAATTTCCTAAAAGGAAAAGGTTATTGGGACTATGTAGAAGGAGACAATGAAAAGGAACCAGAGATTCCCGAGGCAAATGCTACAGCAGAACAAAGGAAAGCTTTGAGGGACTGGCAACAAGGCCAGAGCAAAGTGATGTATTGGCTTTCTATGAGCATCACAGATGGCATGATGGGCTATCTACAGGATGCTGAAACCCCCGCCATTGCATGTAAAAACTTAGGCAGAGTGTTCGAGGTGAACACCAAGGCCAGGAAGCTTCAACTAAAGTCGGAGCTAAATCAGGTTAAGAGGAACAACCTCTCCATCAATGATTATGCTTTGAAGATCAAGAGTATCATTGAGGCTCTTGGATCTATTAAAGTCTCAGTGGAAGACGATGACATTGTCCGTGCATGCTTGGATGGTCTAGGAGATGAGTATGTACATTTTAGGTCTTCCATGAATACAAGAGACGACATCCCCGTGTTCCAAGATTTGATTTCTATGCTTATTCTTGAGGAGAAGAACCTTGACACATCTTCTTCTCATGGCAGAAATAATTCTGAACAGGCCTTCTATTCTAACTCCAACAGAGGTAGAGGTAGAGGTCGTGGTCGAGGCCCAAGGGGTTGCAGGGGCCAATTTCTGGAAGGTCAATCAAATCAAAACAATACAGGTGACAGGGGAAACCAGTCTCAAGGCAGGGGGAGTCAAAGAAGTCGTGGTGCAGGATCAAGCAGGCAGCAACATACTCCAGATAGTAGAGAATGTTGGACTTGTGGTGAAAGAGGTCACATGTCACGTGACTGTCCAAACGGAAAAGCAAGTAGAAAGAGAGAACAGGGCAACTATGCATCTACTAGCAGAGATGCAGATGACAGCAAAAACGAGCGCATGTTTGTTATGCAGCATGTAATGAATACAATGACTGCAGAGAATTCCACCCAAGATGATGTTTGGTATGTGGATTCAGGTGCCTCTAATCACATGACGTCTCGTGGAGAGTGGTTTAGAGATATGCGCAAACCAGATGTGCCAGGCTATGTGCAGACAGGAGATGACACAGCTCACCCCATTGCTCATGTAGGGGACATACCTCTAAATACGAAGAGTGGGAAATCAAAGTACTTAGCAGATGTACTTCATGTCCCAAACATTACAAAGAATCTTGTTTCTGTTGGACAAATGGTTGAGCAGGGTGTGCAGGTTCGCTTCAATCCAAATGGTTGTTATGTAGAAGATTTCCAGAATGGCTGTAAGCTGATCACAGAGGGCAAATGTGTGGGCAGAATGTTTACGCTGAATGTAGACATGCCTGAGGTAAAAGCTGCATTATTTGCACAAGGCACAGGTGTTGTGGCTGATGTTGACATTTGGCACAAACGCATTGGCCATGTCAATGAGCAGAGATTGCGCAGCATGCAATCAAAACAGATTGTAAAAGGTTTGCCCAAATTCAAGGTGGATGGTATGCATAAAGTGTGTGCAGCATGCCAGTTTGGAAAACAGTCAAAGGGCTCATTTCCACATGAGCGCAATGTATGTAAAAAGCCACTTGAGGTGGTGCACATAGATGTTTGGGGTCCAACCGATACTGCAAGTATACATGGTTGCATGTATTATGTCTCTTTCATTGATGACCATACAAGGAAAGTATGGGTCAACTTCATGCGTAACAAAAGTGAAGTGTTTGGTCACTTTCAAGACTTCAAAGTCATGATTGAGAAGGAGACAGATATGCAAATCAAGACATTGAGGTTAGATGGAGGGGGAGAGTACTTCTCCAATGATTTTTCAGATTTTCTACGAATGCATGGTATACACAGGCAGTTTACATGCAGATATACTCCACAACAGAATGGGATTGCAGAAAGGAAAAATAGACACATTGCAGAGGTTGCACGTGCATTGATGAATGAGAAGAACATGCCTCATCATTTCTGGGCTGAAGCTGTAAATACAGCTGTGTACATTATGAACAGGACACCTACAGCTGCGGTGCATGATGTAACACCTCAGGAAAAGTTTACAGGTACAAAGCCTAATTTGGCACACTTGAAAGTGTTTGGTTGCATAGCTTACGTGCATGTACCAGATGAGTTGCGTAGGAAATTGGATCCTAAAGGAGAGAAATGTATTCTTGTGGGATATTCCCTTGAACAAAAGGGGTACAGGTGCTACAATCCTACTACACAAGAATTACGAGTGAGCAGAGATGTAGTCATTGATGAGATGAGCAGCTGGTACAGTAATGCACATGGCACTATTGGGGCTGATGTAAAAGATGATGTGGTTGTACAAAATGTGAGGCCACAGTCACAGATTTTGAGTGGACCACAAGAGTCCTCTTCTCGTGGCTCTGTTGAGAAACCATGGAATGGTAGACTACGTACGCAGGTTACTCCACCAACAGGTACAGGGAATGTATCACGAAAAGAAAAAGAAAAGGTTGATGAACCTCCCTTTATGGCTGATGCATCATCAGGTTTTTCACATATAGACATGGATTCAGATGGTTCTGAACAAAGTCTTGATGAGGAATTTGGAATTCCGGCTGTCAGGACACCTGGTGTAAGGAAAGTACAAGAAGATGCTAGAGGGCAAAGGAGTGACCCAGGACCGCGCAGATCTAATAGAGTCAGAAATCCAGTTCAGAAATTGACTTATGATGGGTATCTAGCGCATCACCAAGCCTACATGGCTAAGGTGATACAGGATGTGGAGCCCACATGTTTTGAGGATGCAGTTGGAAATGTGCATTGGGATGATGCAATGAATGAAGAGATGGCTGCATTGGAAGCAAATGACACATGGGAGTTGGTGCCATTGCCAAGTGGCAAGAAAGCTATTGGCTGTAAATGGGTGTATAAAACCAAGCATAAGGCTGATGGTAACATTGAGCGTCACAAGGCAAGGCTGGTCGCAAAGGGTTATGCACAGACGTATGGCATAGACTATGAGGAGACCTTTGCTCCAGTGGCAAAGATGACGACAGTGAGATCTGTCATAGCAGTGGCTGCATCTAGAGGATGGATTATGCATCAAATGGATGTAAAGAATGCCTTCTTGAATGGTGAGTTGCAAGAGGAAGTGTATATGGATCAGCCACCTGGTTATGTCGATCCACGTTACCCAGATTATGTATGCAGACTTCTCAAAGCTTTGTATGGTTTGAAGCAGGGCTCTAGAGCATGGTATGACAGGATTGCAAAGTATCTTGTCAGTATTGGTTTTAGGAGAGCTCATGCTGATCATTCACTCTATGTACGTGAGAGTGATGTGGGGATTGTGGTTATTACCATATATGTAGATGAACTTATTATTGTTGGTGACAATGCTATGGAGATTGACCATGTGAAGGGTCTTCTCAAATAGGAGTTTGAAATGAAAGATTTAGGCGAGTTGCGCTACTTTCTTGGCATTGAAGTGATCAGGACTCCAGAGGGTGTATGGCTATCACAGAGACAGTATGCTTTGGACATGTTGTCAAAGTATGGTATGGCTGATTGTAAGCCAATTTCTATTCCCTTGGATGTGAATGCAAAGCTGAGTGCAGAGAAGGGTGATGTTGTTGAGGATGTCAACATGTACAGGAAGATTGTGGGTAGTCTAATCTACTTGACTATCACGAGGCCAGACTCGAGCTACACAGTAGGCTTGGAGAGTCAGTTCATGCAACTTCCGAGGAAGCCACATTTGGATGGAGTACGACGCACACTTAGGTATGTGCAAGGTACTCTTGACTACGCATTGTTCTATGCAGCAGATGCACCATTACCACGCACGCAAACTACCTTTAGTTTGGTTAGAGAACCGGAACCCGGCGCCGACGATTGAACGAGTTGTTTGTCGCTTCATTCAACGGTAGGGGTCTGGGCCGTGAGTAACTTGGTGCAACTCGCAGTTATTCATTTAAGGCACGAAGTGCGTATAAATGGTCTTTTCGCGCGCGCTTCGTCATTCATGATACGAGTTAGCACCGGGCCCCCAACTCAAAAGGTCAGGTCGGCGATTTAAGGAAAGGAGAGATCGATTCGCCAAGCGTCAAAGAGATAGGGAAGCCACAAGACTTTGGTTCAGAGCGAAGCAGAGACGGAAAAAAAGATAGGAAACAGGCGCGGGATCCACCATGAGAGATTAAACCGGTTTATCTAATGCTTTCTGGCACCATGCCAGATATGCCATTTTTTGATGGGTAGAATGGGGTCTAATTATTCACCATGAGAAATTGGTCGAAACGTTTAAAGTCCTAAGGCTTTCGCGTGCACCCTAACCTAAGCCAGGGCAGCCCGGACTTTCTCACGAAGGAGGGACCCATAAAGGAAAGACGATCATAAAGTACCAGAAATGCCCCGAGTTACCACTACATTCTAAAATACGTCAATTATGCCACTTTTAACTAAGTAGAATGGGGTCGGTCATCTGACAGGCGCATGCGAGGCCGTGATAGACGATGATTGGATTTCACGTGATGGAGGCCTATGTGCATTGTTGACTGCACTGCTGAGAGGCATTGGATTTGTTATTGCATAAGAGAGAGGCCCTATGATATATACGACTAGGTTAAACCTTCGCCGATCCGGCTGGCGTCGACCTTTCATTTTCACAATTTATCCCGATTTGATGGGATTTTGCTGATAAAATTATTAGTTTCAGATAGTAGTGATTGGTTAATAAAGCCTATTATTAGGGAACATAATGTATATCAAATAATTGTATATAATAAAAAGAAACCAAAAATACCGGTACTTGACATCAGGGATTCCCTAAGACTATTGCCAGGCAGTTTGAAGTCTTTAGCTGAGACAATGTGCCCAGAATTAGGTAGTAAGGGCTCAATACCTCACGAAGAACTGAATGAGTTTAATATTAAAGAGAAAAACTCAGAAATAATTAAATATTTGGATCAAGATATCTTACTTTTGGCTGGAATTATTAGGAAAGCACAATAAAAATATTGGAATCGATACCTTATAGATATAACAAATAACCTGACCGTATCGTCAATGGCTATGAAAATCTATCGAACCCATTATTATTCTCAAACGTATCCTATTTATAGACCAGAACCAAACAAATCAGCCTTTATTTGGCGAGGCTATTATGGTGGTCACACTGACGTATACATACCCTACGGTAAGAATTTATATTACTACGATGTAAACTCTTTATATCCTTATGCTATGACAAAACCGATGCCCAGCGGAAAACCTGTATGGAAAACTTCTTTGAAAGGGTGCGATCTAGATTCGCTATTTGGCTTTGTGGAGGCTAAAGTAACATGTCCTGATTCAATAAAAAGACCATTTCTTCCCTATAGAGATCCTAAAACAGAAAGCTTAATCTTTCCTATAGGTACATTTACAGGTGTATATTTTACAGAGGAGTTGAAATTTGCAGTAAAATTAGGTTATCAGATAGAGCTTAAACACGGTTATTTCTTTTCTGTGAGTGAAAGCCCCGCCCCTTTTCAGAATTTGTGAAAGAAATCTATGATGAAAGGGTAGAAGCTAAAAAGAAAAAAAGACAAAGATGAGGGTAACGAAGGGATCATACTTCTTATACGAACCCTTTCTGCGTGCGTGCGCAGTATGACTTTTCAAACTAAACCCCACCTCGAGGGCAAGGATCTGCCACTATAACCAACCACTAAGAAACTGCCATGAATATGGAAAATAAAACAGCCTCTGAGTGTGTTAAACATCGAGGCAAAACAAAAAAAAAGATAAATTTTAACAATGGAATTTCTTTTTTTAGGTCTGGGCCTTGCCCTCGGGAGTATTATAACTTGCAGTATTTCTTCATGCTTTGTTATACACATTTGGAAGGAACGGCGTAACGCGCTTTCAGAAGTCGAAAGGCTCCAAAGCATTGCAGAACGCTATCGAAATCAATTCCAAGTGTTGTATAACCAACAAGAAACCCAACGTCGACTAGGGGAAGAAAGGTTACGCTTTGAGGGGCGGTTACTTTGGGAACGAGCACAAAGAGAAAACCCCCATAGGGAAGTCGCTTTACCAGAGCAGACTAGAATTGAAATTGACAATTCCGACCCAAGCACTACTGGGGGTGCTACTGGCTTACAGACCGATTTTGTCTCATCTCCTCTAGAGACGTATTCTTTCGACCCAACCCTTTGTTCTTGGATACTTAAACTTTCGGGAATCATTTTATTGGCAGGTCTTTATTGGATAATCACTAAAAAGGTAAACAAAAGGGTAAAAATAAAATTTACACATGAATTAATTTTATTTGTTACTTTAATCAATTCTTTTGTTTACCTTTTTACCCCTATTTACGTTTTCATGATGGCTTTGGAATTCTATGAAAGGGTCTCGGGAGCTAGGATGTATGCCAGTTATATATGATCAGGTGGAGTGGCATAAGATCTGCCTTTGGGCTTGAGTGGAGACACCTTTTCATTTACATAATAATTTGCTTCTCGTATTGACGAATCGGAGGAAACGCCAACCAACAACCGTATCTGGAAATAATGATTAGTGGATATCGGTACCGTCACTGCATAGTAAGCTTTGGATCGGGGATTCAGTGGTGTAATGTTAAGAGGTCGTGCAACATGAAGACATCGATAGCAATATGGGGAAGGTTCCCATCAGGCAACGGTTCTGCCCGACCTTGCTCAAGCACGCTTTGACTGTAAAGACTTGGTATGAAGCCTTGAAGACGACGTCTCTTAATCCAAAATAGAGGCTAAGGTGAGCTGAGGAAAGGGCAGCGTAAGCAAATGTGTATAAGCCCAGTAAAGCATAACCAAGGCAAGGCTAGGGCCATCTTTGACTGGTTAGTCTGATGGGCCAGCCGTGAACGGATTTACCCTTGGCCTCTAGGTATATTGAAACTGCATGAGTTCACTGGAGTAGAGCACGGTTCGCTGAAATCGGCATAGGTTAGATGCCATTGATGGAACATGATAAGCCTGTATTTATCTGTGCGTCCGTAAGGGCTAAGCATGTAACAGAGTATGGGTAAAGAAAGACCTGAGAAGCAAAGGCTGAGTCTGCAAGTACGTGACCCGCTTTAAATCGAATTAAATTAAAGAAACACAAATCGATTAAAGAAGGAGGCGGCTTTAAGCACAGAGTTTAATTGGGTCGGATAAAGGGTAAACAGCCTGTCTTTCGTAAAATTGTGGCGGTATGGAAGTATGGAGATCTGGAAATAAATTCCTACAAGCCAGGCTCTGTGGACTGGTAACTAGTCTTGGCCAGCTTAGCATAAGCCCTTAATCTATGCGTGCATCGGAGCTATCTCTTTTTTGCTGCGAAGCGGATGTAGCGTTTTGACTTTACTGGTTACGGTTGCCTGCTTTTTGCCGTAACGTGGGCCACGCGGTAAGTGGCCTGAGGCAAGCAAAAAGCTTAGGAAAATGAACCGAACTCTCAATCCAAAATCTGGTGCTATGGACGCTTACGCATAGACTATAAATGCCCCTCATCCCTAAGCGCCTGTAGACGCGTTACAGGGGCGGGCCTCCGGAAACGCATTCGAGCCGTATGAAGGGAAACTTTCACGTACGGCTCCGTTGGGGGGAAAGCTCGACAAAGGGGCCTATCTATCCTAACCGGGAGTATGCTGGGATTTATGAAAAGCAGCACCTTACGATGTTCATGACTAATCGGATTCCGACATACTAGTGGGTACTAGGGGAGATTGCTACGATCGTTATTGTATCTGTATTGAAGAGATGTGAGAAAGTATTTGAATCATCGTACAACGTCTCAATGAAATGCCCAGCGGCACAATTAAAGCTGATGATCGTAAGCTATGTCCTTTATCATGACCTTAAATGAAAAAATCCATGGAATCTCTAATTCACCATTTTAAACCTTATACAGAAGGGGTTTTTGTACCAGCTTTTTCTATTTATACTGCAGCTGAAGCACCTAAAGGAGAATTTGGTGTGTTCTTAGTCAGTAATGGAACCAATCGTCCCTATCGTTGTAAAATAAGAGCACCTGGCTTTGCTCATTTACAAGGACTCGATTTTATGTTCAAAAATCACATGCCAGCAGATGTGGTCATCATCATCGGTACTCAAGATACTGTGTCCGGAGAGGCAGATAGATAATACAATACACACAAAAAAGAAGAAAAAAAGACAAAGATGAAGGTGACGGAGGCTCCAGTGCAGGTAGTAGTAGTATTATGGTAAGTACGGGTTTGAAGGAACTGGTTCCTGAACCAGACACGGTGATATGTGAAGTTATCTATTAGTTCCATTTACAGGGTGTAGTCAAACCAATTACTGTCGATCGACGCGGTGTCGGTCGACACGACATGATCAAATCCCGTGGTAACCCTAATCCTGTATCACCTGTGCCGGATTCTGTATCTAACGTTTCCATTCCTATATCTAACGTATCCGATCCTATATCGTCTACGTCAGATAGTTTATTGCTTGTACCTAAACCATTATCATCGGACAATTCTTTATTTGCAGCTGAGGATCAATCAAAAGAGAAATCCTCAGCCCTAAAAACAAATACATTTCAATTTTCTTCATCTTTACCCCAAGCATCGAAACCAATTGCTTCTTGTTTTTCTTCTACAGCTTCTTCGTTGAGTATACAAAGTACTCCTCCTATAGTAAATTCAGTAATAAGTACTAATTTATCAAGCCTAAAACTATTGTTATTAAAAGTAGTAAGTTTATTTTCATTAATATTTCATATAATAAATAATAGTTATTTAAGTTCAATAAATGAACTTAGTTTAATTAACAATTTTAATAGTGATTTAATTACAATTAATATACCTATTATTTATAGTATAGTAATAGCATTAATAGTATCATACATATTAAATTATAAAACAATGGCAAATAAGAAGTTACTATTAAAAATTTTACTTCAAGTGTTAATAACTTTTGTTTTTGTATATTTTGTTTTTGATTACTACAATATAAACTTTTTTAATAAGATTGAATCAATACCGTATCACGTAGATGAGCCTGAAACTTCTACAATAAAGCTAGACGAATCATCAGTATGGTATAAAAACCCAAAAGTTATTGTTTTGTTAGGAATAGTAGTAGCAGTAGCTGTAGCAGCAATTGTTTACTATTTTAATGGAATTGATCCCAGTTCAACAGTATCTCAAGATATTTCAAGTTACACGGAATCTCAAGTTCTTGAAAATGTTAACTCTTCACAAGTATCATTAGGTGAAATAATATCGGAAAGGGTAAACTCTAATGAATTTCAATTATAAATAATAAATAGAACCTCAGAGGAAATATTATCTGATATTGTAGCTGCAAGAGATGTAGCCCGAATACAATTAGAACAATTAGGTAGAAATTCTACAGAAGTACTATTTAATATTGCAGCAGCTCAAATGCAATTAGAAGTTTTAGGTAGAACTTCAGATGAAATGCTATCTGATATTGCAACAGCAGGAAATGCAGCCCGGGTACAACTAGAACAAATAGGTATTGAACCTAACTACAACCAAGTGCATAATAATATTGATAGGATAATAGTTTTAATGAAAGGTATAGTTTACCTTATTAGTTTAAAATGGATATTTAATCACAATTTAACACCTAATGTAAATTCAGTTGTAAATTCAGTTCTTTCTAATGAAAGGCCACTTTTGTTTAATTCAAATATATCTACTACAAATTCAATATCAACTCAAACTGAAAATTCAATATCAACCCAAACTGAAGATTCAATATCTACCCAAACTGAAGATTCCTTTCATCAAGCATATAATATAGAAAATGTCTTAGGGAGAATGCACCAATTCTATAATGAAGCTATGTCATTAAGCGAGGATTCAATTGAAGAGATACAGGGACGTCGTGATCTATTGGGTATTTCGGAGATACGGGATATAGACTCTACAACGCTATCTTTAGTAACTGAGGTTTCAAACACCAATAACTCTTTAATAACTTGTACAGATCAATCTCCAATAACAGTAACAGTAACTGAGGTTTCAAACACTAATAACTCTTCAATAACAACTATCCCCTACAGTTTAACCAATCAAACTCCAGTAACAATAATAGAGAATCCAAACACCGATAACTCTTTAGTAACTTGTACAGATCAATCTCCAGTAACAGAGGTTTCAAACTAAACTCTTCAGTAACTAATGTACCCTACACTTTAACCTCAACTGAGATGTCTACCCCGATACAATTAGATGATGGCGAAAATGAAGAATAAATGATAGTTTCATTGTAATACAGTCTAGGCCCAGCTGTCCAAAACGCTATCCACTCGCAAGAGTGGATACGCACCGCTCTAGACGGCAGTACCAGGAAACCGGAAGATAACGTGGTTTGCTTGCTTGAAATCAACGATTCGACCACTAAATGTAAATGATTTCTCTATCACGGGATAAAGTGCCATTTGTCCTTGCTTGCAGAAAATGGCATATTTGACATAGTTGAAGAAATTCAAGCATAATAAGCTATCTATTTAATGCTAGACTGACGGAACCGCGAAGGCTATAGGTAGTCTACGTACTGATGAGCGTATGAAAATAAGTCGTATTACTTCATTCTCAGGGCGTAGTGAGGCAGGCCGGGCAATTTCACCCAAGTGCAAATAGATTTTCTATCCGTCCCGTCCGTACGGCGTAGAGTCGGGCATGAAACGATGGGCACCGAAGAGGAGTTGAACCTCTAACTACCTGATTGCCAGGGACTCTATCCAATTGAGCTATCAGTGCGGGGGGGTTGGGTCGATAAAAGCCCAACTGCACCCTTTCCTTGTTGCAAAGCAAATCTTCTCTGCGCTACCTTCTTTTGCCACAGCTACACCACTTTCGAAGTTTTTCTCAAAAGCCATCCCAATAGCCTGTTGAGCGCTTTTCCTTCTTTTCTTTGGGAATAGGTGGAAGGGCCTTGTAGATTATGAATAAAATCAATATCATAAACACTAACCCTATAGCAGCCACAGCTACGACTATTGCTAGTGCAGACTCAGGGAATCTGAAAGGGTCAAGCAGGCTGACTGGGAGTGGGAGTAGGATTAAGTAGCTACTGAACTCTGAACGGAGATAACTGGCAATTCTTTTTTTATAAGTTTACGTAATCAAAGTTACAAAAAGGGTTAATTCAATTAAAACATAAAAAAATAAACAACCAACAATTTAATACCAGATATCTAGAGGTGTAAATAGAGCTACCATGAAAAGCAAACGAACCCTTAAAATACGACAATTGTTTAGACAAGTTCTTAAAAAAAGAGCTTTTAATTCTAGTAAACAAATAACCATTACTAGTAAAAAAGAGCATACTAACAAGATAAACAAAGCGCGGATAGTCAACAATATATAATCGGAAATCTTAGATTATGACTTAATTATGAGCGAATTAGTGGATGTGATACTTAGGCCGTAAGGGAAATGCCAGATATTAAAAACTATCCAAACAAAAGTAGCAGATAAAAGCAAAAGGAGGCAAAAACTACTTAAATAAAACTTTGTTTTATATCTTTTTTTCCATTTTTCAGAACAACTAAGGATCAAAAAGCACCGAGTTTAATAAATCATACAAGGAAAGGTAAAATAGAGACGTGATATTAAAAAAATGGTCAAATGTGTGCTTAAGGCCTCTGTCAGTTATATACAAATAAAAAACAAGTCTAGATAGGGCAAAAGTTTAGCTAATAAAAAAATGAGCTCTTTTAAAAACAGATAAAGCGTGAACCGTATCAGACTGAAGCGAATCAATATCCAATAAACGCAAATCTTCAGTTCTTCTATAATTGTTTTCGAAACAAAATGTTTCATTTTACTAATTAATCAGTTTTATTTAATTAAAATAAAACTTCTTTTTTTAGTTCTTTTCTTAATAATCATGGCTTTTGTTTTGTCTTTACTTTTTAACTAGAGAACAAAAAAACCCTTATCTGCTCCATAGACACAAGTTGTATGGTAGAAAACAAACTTAAAAACACAAGAAATATTCTCTCTTATATTAACAAAAGAGCTCCTTTCAAAGCGTTGCCGCATCCTTCTTCTTTTGACGCCGGTGAGGCCGGTTTACTAATGTTATTCTTATCTTTTTTCTTTACTTCTTTTTTTGCTTTTTGATTTTGTAGCTTATATAGATAAAAGCCTCTGTCTATGCTAGCATTAGCTTAGCTTTTAGCCCAGTTAACGGAAGATCTCAAGAGTAATTGCCTGTCCACCGAGCTGGCTGTATAGCATCTTTTGAGACAAAATCGCATTGCCCTTGGCGGATCTGCGACTGACAAAAATGAATCACGCGCCAGCTCTGCACAGACTTGGCCCCAGCAATTATAACCATATACACAATTACGGTTGTGTGTACTTAGCGCGGGGCGCGGAAACAAGCATAGGCTTTTGCATTGGCTTGGTTATGTTTCTATAAAAAAGAAAATAATGATTAGTTTCCGATTAGCGTTTTGCCGTTTCCTAATCAACGTAAATAGAGCTTGATGGGTCCTTGGCCCACTCTAAAAGGAACTGCTAAGGTAGGCAAGAAGGTAATCTCGTCTATGTAATCGTTTGAGCCGAGCCCCTCATCTCAAGAATGTTCGTTATCAACTTGACTGCGTCGGTATTTAGTAAGTCTAATGGTGTACTAGTTGGTTTAAAGTCGTTAGGCAGGGAAAAGTCAATCCAACGAAAAAGGTGGGTGGAGTAAGGGGAAGCAAGACTGTCTAGTCATTGCTGACGGTGTGGGTAAAAGAGAGAGATTTTGTGCACGCAGTTAAGGCCATTGTATAGTTATGTTGGTTTTTTTTAGCCTAGGCAAAGCCTTAAATATACGTTTCGCTATCTATAAAGGCTAACATCTTTTTTGAACTGCCACTTATTGGGATGGGAGAGGCAGGATTCGAACCTACGTAGAAAACCTTCAACAGATTTACAGTCTGTCGCTTTTAACCACTCAGCCACTCTCCCTGTTTTTTCTCTTGCGTGTCACTTAATTGCCCACTGGAGCACTAGGCATTGTTAATGGCGGGTGGGATATCCGGTAAGCAGGTCTTTTTTCAATACTCTTACACATGCATGCCCTTTGATATGCTTTTAAATTACACGGCTGACTTGGATTTGATACTCTTGCTTAAGCTTTTGCTAATGGCTTTTTTGGTTTTTTTTGATTCATAGGTTTGTTTTTTTCCTTAAACTTACGTGTAACTCCTTAAGAAAAGGAAACAAATTCGCCTACTACTTCATCTGAGTCAGCCATCTCAGACGACGTTAAAGAACTTAGTCTTTATCTATTAATTCATTTACGTTACCTCCACTTTAAGTACCTAAGGCTACTTTATCTTCAGCCCCTGCTAAAGGCTGGCTTGTTGAATACCCGAAGAAGTTAAGATCAAAAAGGAAGACAAAACTACGTAATAAACAGCGTTATAGCTTTTTGGCCTTGGATTGGGTTAAAGGCAATTATTCTGGCCCTTTCTTTATGTCGAAAAGAGTTTCTAGCAAATACAACGATTCTGAATCTAAAGACAAAACGGAATCCTACGGGCCTAACATAGACCCTGAAGACTTTATTTTCATAAAGTTAATAGAAAATAGTAAAGAACTTTGAAAAGAAAGCCGACCTATAGTTTACATGCTATCATTGAGATCACCCAGCGCGTCGGGATTGCCTTTTGGGACTGCACTTCGGGGCTCAACCAACTAAACTCTCGGTGTCTACGGCGTTAGAATGAACTTCGTGCCCAAACGAGCACGCAGACACGAGGCATACCCTGATTAAATAGGGTGTTGTTTGTGTTGGCTGGAAACATGGTCAACGTGCTATTACATGCGATGTAGGGATTTTATCAACGTTCATTTCATAGGGAATTGGTCGTGGGTTAAAGTGCCCCGCTCACCGGCCAGCGGATCAAGATTCTTGCATAATTCTTCCATACTAGTGTGTGCTGTGCGATTCTATTGACTTAGATCACAGGTTGGAGATAAGTAAACTTGAACCGCTGGCATCTGCTATAAGGTAAGCTGCCGTTTCTTAGTCCTATCTAAAAGATTTTACCATACAGGCAATAGACAATGACTCCTCTCTAAACACGGCCTACGACTTTCATCGTACCGCATTCTCCAACTACCCTTGAATCAAGCAAGCAAGCAAGAGGGGCCTTTGAAAGAAAAGGAATAGGCTAGGGACGGAGTCGAACCGTCATTCTAGGATTTGCAGTCCAATACATTGCCATTATGTTACCTAGCCAGTAAAACGTTAGAGGTGACCTTAGTAAAGGCCAAGGCCACCCGTTGAAATGATCTCAAGCTTTTTTTGCCTGCAATGCCGTTTTATGTAAACCACATAGTAGCAAAACAGTAATTAGTAATTAAGGAAGACTAACCCAACTCCTCGGGACTTGTAAAGCCAACTAGCTACCAACACGACTTGTTTATGCCTATTGAAGAACCTTCTAATGCTGATTCGCGGAGAACTATACAAGACATACGAAATAACTAATATACGAAACGAAAGCGACCAATGGAAATACGTCAGTTTCTTACTCATGTAAATAAACTATTTCTTAGTGACGGCGACGACTTTTCTAAAGCCTTATTTTAGTTATGGTCGATCAATCGGGTTGAGAGTTCCCTGCCTGACCGCCGATTCAGAACCGCCCGTGATAGTTTCCTGTCATACGGCTCCCCGCATCCCATCAGGTAGGGGTTCTGGAATGCAAGCTCCCCTGCCCTCTTCCGATCGTAACAATGCCCATATAGCAACTGCCGCAGGTTCTTTTAGCAGCTCATGCCTCCCAAACAACGTAAAATGATGCAATCTCTTTTTACTTATAATGTCCACAGGCAAGAAAAACACACACACAAAAAACACCTACGCCGGCCGCGGGTTCTACTTTCTTGTCGCTTTAGCCTTATCGACTAGCTAGAGCCATTGCTTAGTGGATAACTCCCAAAGAAAACTTAAATAGGGGGCCGTAGGACCATTAGCGTATCTGAAAATTAAACCTTCGTATCTTCTTCATTTTCCCTTTAAACGACAATTTCCTTTATCCAGCCGGCTTTTCTGTTGCGTTGATAGATATGTAGATCGCTTTAGTAGCGTCATAGCGAAATCAACTCAAGCAAAAGTAGCTATTGGGTTCGAACCTCGCTTCCGGTTCACCTTTAGGCCATAAGGGCCTATGCTCGTTTAATCCGATCCCTACTACTAGAAACCCGCCTTGAGAGGTCACGGAATCAGGCCATACTTTCACTCCCACTCTTACTTTTGCTTTTGCTTTCATTTTCAGAGGTATGTCTATTCACCAAATTGGATCAGATTGTCTATCCATAACAAAGCAAGTGCTACCTGTGGTTTAAAGGCAAGGTCTTTTATACCTTGCTAATCCTAATTTGCGTGCGCTTTCTATCAAAGAATGTTGAAGTATAGTTTATTGGCTGCTTTCTTTTTTTGAAAATTGAATGCGGGGACATTTCTTTTTTTAAAAATGATCCTGATCAATATACGGGCGTGAGAGCTAGATTAATTTTGCCAGAGGATGTCAGAGAAGCCTTAAAAGAAAAGTCCTTTGCCTCCTCCATAGACATAGAAATCTATGTAAACCAAAGACGAACTGCCACTAATATAGAAGAATAAAGGGAAACAACAAAACCATGCTACTCTTTGATGTTTCCTCAGGCATGGCTTTAGTTTCTGCTGTTACGGTTATATGTGCTAAAAACCCCATCCATTCTGTTCTTTTTTTTATTTTTGTTTCCTGTAATACTTCAGGTTTACTTATCTTATTAAATATTGACTTCTTCGCTATGATTTTTTTAGTAGTTTATATAGGCGCGATTGCTGTGTCATTTTTATTTGTAGTGATGATGCCAGACACCGAAATAGCCAAAATCTATGAAAATATCTTACGCTACTTACCAGTAGGTGGTATTATTGGACTGATTTTTTGGTTGGAAATCTTTGTCATCTTAGACAATGATTACATTCCAATACTACCAACTAATTTAAATAAAACCTATCCAAAATATACGGTTTATGCTGAAAGAATCTACAGTTGGACTAATTTAGAAACATTAGGCAATTTACTTTATACCAACTATTTGGTTCCGTTTCCGGTGTCTAGTCTGATCTTATTAGTAGCTATGATCGGGGCTATAGTATTAACTACACGTAAAACTACTAAAGTTAAGAGACAGGATGTATTCTAATAAAATGTTATAGATTTTTAAAGAACTATCGAAAAAATACGCAGGAATAAGCAAATACAAGGTCTTGCTGCTAAGGGCTGCTGCCAAAGCCTCAATTTTGCTCGTGCGGCCGCTCAGATGCTATCCCCTCTAAATGTGGTATCAGCAGGCACGAATACTCTAAGCCTGGGCCAGGCGTACAGCGGCCCTGTTACCGACTGACAGACCAATAGCAGGCCTCTCTCTGCACTGCAAGGCGCAACAGCTAGCCACGGTGGAGTCATTTTTGCAGAGGAGATGCAGATACTGACAGCCATCAGCAGCCTGTATTCCCCTGATGCAACGGCGTACAGCCAGAGCCGCGCGGTCTCTAGTATAGTAGGTGGCCCTCCAGCAAGGTTAGCTTCTTTCAGTCCAACCCTTTCAGGGCTTGTCAATGGGCTCTGAGCTCCCTTCAGTCCAAGGTAAGGCAGTTCCCTTCCGTCCAAATGACTTTAAAAGATACCTTTTTTGAAACAATCTGTACCCTTAGCATCTCTGGACCCCCTGCCGCTTCTTTGTCTTCGTCCTCGTAGCTTCGGCGTCCCCACCTTCTTTATTAAAGAAACAATCTGTACTTTTAGCTTCTTCGTCGCTAAGACCCCAATGCTTCTTTTAACAGTACGCAATACAAAGAGAAATCCCGGCGTTACGAGAATCATTAAACGATAAACCCCGGCGCTTCTTTTTATTCCGACCCCATGGTTCTTCTTCTTCTTCTTTTTCTTCAAAAGAGTTAGAGAAAGCCCTAGGTTATCTTAGCTTTGAGAACCTATCAACTTCTTCGTTAAAAAAAAGCCCGTAAGCTTCTTTGTCTTTTAACAGTACACAATCGAATTCAAGTTCGGCGTCTCCACCTTCTTCTAACAAGACACAATTGAATTCAAGCATTTAAAAGATACTTCCTTACCTTTTTTGGTAACGCCAGTGGAAGGGATTATTACTCTGCTGTGTTCGAGTCTATTGTATTGATGTGGCGGAGAGCAAAGACAGAGTGAATGCCAAGGAGCATTGCTTGGCTCGTGATATTGTCAATGTTATAGTAAACTTGTGAAGGCGTAGAACGAGTTGAGCGCCATGAGCTTGCTGATAAATGGAGAGCACGCATGTTAATGGCTGGATTCAAGCCGCACCCGCTAAGCTTATATGTAAACAGCGCAATGAAGTCCCTGCTTGAGTCCTACAATGAAAAGTACAGATTAAAAGAAGATGGAAAAGGTAAAAAAGCAGATTAAAGCTAGCACCTTCTGCATGGCATTAAGGTGTGGATAAATGCTAGCAGCCTTCGTATGGCATCAGTCATGAATTAAAGCATGCAGGCAGATAAAAGTGTGCATTCTTGCTAAGCGTGTTTTGACGTTATTTCAGCTTGCTTAAGAAGCATTGCCCAAGGCAGTATCCGAGATTGTGCTTACGAAAGTATCTAGCCAATAAAGAGGTCCAGGTATATGACTTTTTGTCCTAGACTAGAGTTTTGCTTGTGGGGAATAGATCATGGATTATAATTATATCTCTTTTCCCAGCATCGTTCTTATTGACAGGGCTAATACGTTTAGCTCTGTAAAAGCAAAGATAACACGCACCCTTTGTTTACTAATAGCGATATGCCCCCTCCTACGACATTAGGTTCATTGAAAGAATGGCTGGATGAAGCTAGCCCCTATAATTAACAGCTGTAAAGCACGCACCATCTTAGCAAGCTACGCTTTGGGGTGGGGAAAGCCCGTAGTAAGGCCAATGCCAAGATGCAAGCGAAGGGATTTCCGGGGGAAAGCCCGAGCGGCTAATTAAAGAAGCGGGTACTGTGGGCCCTCTGTTTTACGCATTTAACCGGCAGCGGGCCGAATGCATGGTTCGCCGGTTCCACCGAATACTCTATTGATGTTGAGGCACGGGTGCGCTTGCTAATGGTGTGTGTGTTGTCCTTATTAGACTCAGTTAGGCCTTTATTTGTCTAGGCATCTGCGCCTTCTTGCTGCGCATGCGCGAGGGATATGCCTTATCCATAGCCTTCTGTATTGTGTGGGGGGACCCTGTCTGACGCTAGCCAGGATCCCTTCTCCACCGATCTGTAGTTCATGATCCATAAGTCTTACCCGTGTCTCGGAGACACGGTCGGGAGCCGCCAAGGGCAGTTTTTGAGTCTAGTAGGCCAGGCCCCTTTTTCAACATGCTAAGATCCAAAGTCGAAAGGGAAACAGCCCAGATCGTACGCTAAGGTCCTTAAGCAATCACTTAGTGGAAAAGGAAGTGATCAAGCGATGACAACCAGGGGGTGGGCTTGGAAGCAGCCATCTTTCAAAGAAAGCGTAATAGCTCACTGGTCTAGCTTCATGGCACTGAAAATGTCTCGGGGCTCAAGTGACTCACCGAAGCGACGAGACCTTGAAAGAAGCTTTTTCAAGTGTCAGTAGCGGAACGTTCTGTCAATCAAGGAAAGTTGTTGGTGACAACACCTGGAGGTACCAGAAGTGAGAATGCTGACATGAGTAACGAGAAATCATGTGAAAAACATGATCGCCTGCCAGTTCCAGGGTTTCTGCGTTCAGTCAATCTACGCAGAGTGAATCGGTCTCTAAGGAACCCCGAAAGGGCAACGTCCGATGGGTACACGAAAGCGACAAAGTTGCTTTAACTACTGAACCATGCGTGTTTGTTAAACTCGTGAATTGGATGATTGGGCAGGGGGCTACAAAGTCACTCTGGCTGCAGGGTTGAAACTCCCGGGAAAAAACTTCGTGGAATTGGGAGGGCGATTCAACATTTAAAATGCAAAACCAACCGTACCCCAAACTGACACGGGTGAACAAGTAGAATATACTAAGGCGCTTGAGAGAACCATGTTGAAGGAACTCGGCAAAATGGCCCCGTAACTTCGGAAGAAGGGGTGCTCTCCTATTGAAGGATTGGGAAAGCGGCACATATTGGGGGTAGCGACTGTTTATTAAAAACACAGGACTCCGCTAAGTGGTAACACGATGTATAGAGTCTGACACCTGCCCGGTGCCGGAAGGTAAAAAGGAGAAGTGTTATAAGCTTTGAATGGAAGCCCCGGTAAACGGCGGCAGTAACTCTAACTGTCCTAAGGTAGCGAAATTCCCCGACAAAGGGGTGGTTTGACAGAGATGTTCGACAACATAATCGGGCAATATGCTGGGACATCCGCCCGAATTTCAGTATCCAATACTCATACAGAACAGGATAAAATCAAAAAAATCTGGCTGTCGACAGCGCGAAGCGCTTTCAACCAACCTATGGCCTATCCACGGCTGAATGGAAAATGTAGTTGGTGGCGCGGACCATCAGCAGGATAGCAAGTTGGAAATACATCGTCTTTCGAGCTCGCGGCTGACCATTTTCGTAGCCTCGCGCCGTGCGCCCGCGAACGTAGTTCCAAGATCTAAACTCGATCCCCAACGACCACACGCCAGACATCCTTCGAGATGATGATATAGTCCGAACTTATAGGCGACTATAAGGCCATAGGCGAGGATGGCATGGAATTGAATACCATCCATTGCCGTTTGATTAACTTTATTGTGTCGCATAAGTAGCGACCTGCATGAATGGTGTACACAGTAAGTTACGCCAGCCTTCTAAGTAATTATTAGGTTTTAGGCCACATTACATGCGGGAACACTTTAAATATCTAAGTGCACTTGTCTTCAAGGACTTAGATATGACACAATGGACGATCCGCAGGATTGGGGAATGGAAAAGCATGCACTTGCTCCAGAACATCCAGACTGGATAGCAGAGGTCCAATCCCCAGAGACTTTACATGAAGCGCCCAGGCTTACCGCTATGGCTTATTCTATTGGAACTGAGAAAAAGGCCTGGGTAAAGAGAAAGCCCAAGCTAAACCAAAAAGTTTAGCAAGACTTACAGGTAACGACTGCCCCGCTGTCTCCAACATGGACTCAGTGAAATTGAATTCTCCGTGAAGATGCGGAGTACTAACGGCTAGACGGTAAGACCCCGTGCACCTTTACTATACTTTTGCAGTGACATCCTTGATTTAATGTGTAGGATAGATGGGAGGTGATGGCAATGTCGCCACCAATCTTGAAATACCACTCTCTCGTCGTTGGATGCCTAACCGCCGCTGCTGTCAGAAGCGGGATATTGCAAGGTGGGTAGTTTATCTGGGGCGGATGCCTCCCAAAGAGTAACGGAGGTGTGCGAAGGTAGGCTCAAGCTAATATTATAACAGCTTATGAGCGTAATGGTAGAAGCCTGCCTGACTGTAAGACTTACTAGTCGGACAGAGACGAAGGTCGGCCATAGTGATCCGGGAGTCCCGTGTGGAAGGGCTCTCGCTCAACGGATCAAAGGTACGCCGGGGATAACAGGCTGATGACTCCCAAGAGCTCTTATCGACGGAGTCGTTTGGCACCTCGATGTCGACTCATCACATCCTGGGGTTGAATAAGGTCCCAAGGGTTCGGTTGTTCGCCGATGAAAGTGGTACGTGAGTTGGGTTTAGAACGTCGTGAGACAGTTCGGTTCCTATCTACCGTTGGTTTTAGAGAACTGCGAGAAGCTTGCCCTAGTACGAGAGGACTGGGTTAGGTCAACCTATGGTGTTCCGGTTGTTGTGCCAGTAACAGCGCCGGGTAGCTAAGTTGGTAGGGAAGAACCGCTGAAAGCATCTAAGCGGGAAATCCTTCTCTAGACAAGTTCTTCTACCGGGTGAAAGAACATCACTTTGATAGGCGAGAGGTAAAAGCGCCGCAAGGACAATGGGCTTCCTCGTACTAATCTCTTTTCAAGATTCCACTAACGATGTTGTATGGTTACCCCAGGTGGGGCAAGGGATGGCACGAAAGCGCGTACGACACACACCTTAGCATGAGCACGTATAGCCGGGTAAAAAAACGATCTAAAGAGATGGGTAGCTAAAGTAGTAACGAGTTGAAATCCTATACGGGTCGTAGTTATCAAGTATTTTGCTTGCGTAAGTCAGGAATGATATAATACGTAACGTGACGTATAGGATACGATATAGGCTTTGTTTTAAAGTGTTGTTATTAAACTAGATGAGAAGCCACGCTGCAAAATAACTCCTTTTCGCCATGCATAGACCAAGCCGACGATTAAGACAAATAGAAAAACAATTACTTCAACGAAAGCTAAAATAAGCCCAATTCCCGCTATAGCCCTAGAAAAATACGGTTTCGACTTTCGTGAAGAATTAAGAAAAGATGTAAACTCTTCGATCCTTGAGATACTCTTCGACAAGAAAACTTTTTCGTTTCTAAAACAGCAAGCAAACTGACCCTTATGAATGCCAGCGCTTGAGCTTTGGGTTTGGGCAGTCGAAATGTCTAGCCCATCAAAGGAATATGTACTCACATAGGGAAGGGACCCTGATATGTAGGCTTCCTATGTCTCGGGTGCTTTAGAGGGCCCGGCGTATATGCCAGTGTGGCAAGCCACCATGTCTACCTTGCTCAGGGAGAGTTCCTCTAAGAGGATTAAACGGTCAATTGCCGCCCTTAGAACCCCCTCAAGGTCGCGCCTTAGATTGGCTATGGTAGCAGCCCCCCGCCTGTTCTTCGGCTACAGCCTAAAGCGGGTAACCCACCGATTCTGTATAGGTGGTAGCGAACAGGTGCCGTACTGAGCTCTTTTGGTTAAAGTAGGTGCTTTCCCTTGGCCAGAAGAGCCTATAGAGCATGTAGCATGCATTAACTGCCGCTGTGCACTCGTCGTTGAGTCGCTTGACCAGGCCCCGGCAGCGACTCGGGGTGGCGGTTAGCCGGGTTTTCCCTAGCTTAAGGTGCCGTGCCAAGGGGTAAGGCGTCCCGGCCAATGTAGTGCTGGGCTCCAGGCAACAGGGAAGTTTTCATTACAATTTGAATTTCCTAGCCTAGTTATAAATTTAATGTGCTAATCTGTATACGAATGGAGACGATCGGACTTGAACCAATAACTTCATGCTTGCAAAACATGCGTTCTACCGATTAAACTACGCCCCCGCCCTCGTTTCATGTGCAACACGTATCATATAGGCAAACAAAACTTTTCTTTTAAAGCAAAGAATTTGTGTGGCTAGCGCCATGTAGTCCTTATTCCACTGATGCTCAGGCGGAAGAACCGAAGCTCTAAAAAAAGGCCGGCACGCGTAAATCGACTAACTGCTTCTCTCCGGACGAATCCAAAAAAACAAATTAAACGACTATTCTTTCGAAAGCTCTTTTAAGACGCTACGAATAGATAGGCATGGTCAAATGCTAAAAGGGTAATCCGTGATAGATAGATAGAAAAGGACGCGGTAAAGGGAGGAATCCTTGGGCCTGACCTAATCTCGTAGTCATAGTGCTATCGTTGGCTTCTGCATTTAAACGATTAATTTCACAACCCAGCATTCACGCATGCCAGGAAGGCATTGGCTAGATGCCCTTGCCAGCACCTGAGGTCAAATGGCATTTCATCTTAACATGATCCGGCCCCATAGCTTGTTAAGAGTCTATGTGCTTACTGAACCTGGGATGCTACGTAGCGGTTGCCAAGGCGGGACTTCAAGTTGCAACGAATTATCATGATTCGTTTACGTCGTAGAATCAATCGACATTCTTCTAGCAATTTCTTTGTTTTCAACGTTTATGGCATTTCTTTATGCACGGTTGACATAGCGAAGACAGCAGCTCTTGCCAAGGTAGTAGCTCTATGTCAATAAGGGCTAGCAACAGAGCCTCCTCCTCGCGTGTCCAAATCCCTAGCAAAAGGAGTAGGTAGCTGGGGGGAACCCACATACATCCATTGCATTCTAAGCTAGGGTCCCTTGTCATGTACCGTCATGCCACAGTGGGTTTACTTAAAAAAACCTGGGGATGGAGTCGAACCATCATTCTAGGACTGTAAGTCCAACGCATTACCATTATGTTACCTAGTTGGGGGGTGACCAAAGCAAAGGCCACCCCGAAGTAACCGTTATTTATCTAGACTTATCTTCAGGGTTGTTTATTGATTTCCTTAAAATACGAAGAATATCGAAAAGGCCATCATCAAAGCAAACAGGGCAATAGCTTTTGTTAAGGCAAAGCCTGGAGACCGAATAATTGTTTGGCTAATGATAGATTTCACGCCACAGGGCTTGTCAAAGGACTAAATACGTTTCCAATACCTACTGCTGCTCCTTTTCTCATTCTCGGGTTCATCCTTGCCATTCTCTTTTTCGGGAAGCAGGAAGGGGCAAAGCCAGGAAATTCCCCCCAGTGCTTCCTATTCTCCGGGGTCATTATCGCCCGACCCAGTATCCTGACCGTTCCCTTCATTTCCGGAAGGAGTGTCTTCCTCCGGTTTTGGTCCCCTACAGAAACACAAAACCCGGTTCCACCAAGAACGTTTAGGCACTTGTGATTGTGCAAGGTGATCCAGCTTGGAAAGCAGCTCCTCTTCTTGTTGTCAAGAAAAGGGGCTCTGGCTCTTTGCCTCGCTAGTCTCGGGAGCCTCGCTAGTACCCTCCTCCTTCCTGTTCTTCGATGACGAAGGGCTTCCCTTAACTTCGCTTGACGGCCCTGAGCTCAATTCGTGTCCGGCCTTGTCTCCTTCTGGAGTGGAGTTGTCATCCTTGATTTCACAAGTATCCCCTCCAAACTCCTCTTCCCATAACGGCGCCCCCGAAGATGATGGAGGAGGAGGAAACGATAAATTCTCTGTCGGCGTCGAGCCTTGTTCGGCGGGCTGCTGGCTTGTTTCCGCTTCCGGCCTGTCTTCTGAACTGTCGGAATTGGAAGAATAGAAGTAACAAGTTAAAAAATTGCCCCCGCTTATTCCTTCCAAATTCGTACATTGAAATGGCGACCACTAAGAAAACACATTCGATATGAACTCCCGAGTCACTCTAGAGTGACACCGTACGGGTAACTCTTAACGAACAAACGAAAAGGGATTTTTCTTTTTGGTAGCCAAGTTCACTGGAAACCCCCGACGGCTAATCATCGAAAGAGTTAGACTTTTTGAAGTTTCGAATAGGTTATTTTTCATCATTTTTTGTTGATGATCTCTTAGTTAGTTACTGGCAAAGCCAATAACCGTAAGCGGAATGGCCACGGCAAGGCGGATCATCTTACATTCCGGAAAAGGGTTGCCCCAATAATCTCCAGTCACCATACCAGTGCTCAACTTAATGACAGAGTAGTAGATGATCCTTCCGATCCAGTTTGGCTCATGACCGGGCTTGAACCGGTGCCGTTTCACAGACTCTCTCCTTTAAGTTACATGAGCTGCGAAAAACTAAACTACTGCCAAGCGAGGAAATCAAAGCTCTTTTGAGATAGAATGTGGGCAGATTGATTCTTATTTGTAGGCAACTATGGCTCCTCGAAGCGAAGAACTGTACGAACTATAACGTAGGCTACCGCTCTACCCTTCGAAACTCAACCAACTAAACTCTCGGTGTCTACGGCGTTAGAGTGAACTTCGTGCCCAAACGAGCACGCAGACACGGGGATTTCAAAATACCTTGATCAAATAGGGTGTCGTTTGCTTAATTTCCTCGTCCGAGCAATGAAACAACTCTCTATATTACGTAATTAATGGGAGGCAGGGAAACGTAATTAATTGTCCGTCCGAGCGGCAGGGAAAAGGTATTTTGAAATCCCTGCAACCAAGCAAGCACTGCCTGCGGCACTGCTTTAGTAGCAAGAAAGGCGGTCGATTGGTAAGCCTATCTGTCCATACGGTGGTCTACTTACTCGATTCTGCAGCTACCGCGGCTCTAGCCGGGGCCAATTATGCCACTTTTTGCAAGGTGGAATGAAGTCTAATCATGAACCGTGATAGATTTCTATGACTGCTCGACCGAACTACGAATTAGTGAGGGATAGCTATACCGAAATACGTAATAGCTACTCGCTTATTCGGTCATGCAAAAGGGAAGGGCCAGTATGAAAAAATTGAAGCCCGTAGACGTTAGTCAACACTTTGCCCTTCAACCACCGAAGATACGTATTTTATAACTGTTTGTCCAGTCAATGAACGTAGAGGCTTTGCTTTGTATTCTCGAAGCTGCTGCTTAGCGCTGATTGCTTCGTATCCCTGAACTGAAGAAGCTGCAACTGTTTGGCGTTGTCTATGGCTATGATTGCATCGCGGCGGTTCATGCACGGCACGGAGACCCTTCTCACAGTTGTCCTGACGTTAACTAACCGGGGCTAGGGAACTGAACTGTTGGTAGTGTAGTGTTTGTTAAATGTAAAGACGTATCCTTTAGCAGTAAAGGCCTGACACTGCCGCTGGGTGATCTAAGCGAGTCGCCCGTCTCGCCTCAATGTACCAAGCATTGCTAGACAATAAGGTGATGGACCAGGGCTTATACGACTTTACTTTAATAGTGAACTATTAAAGGAAAGGCCATTAAAATTAACGATTTAACCATCAGATAATAAATATATCAAGGACAAAATGGTCTGAGGATTAAGTATTGTCTTCAGGGGGCGAAACCTAAAAACCTTATTTTTATTCAAAAAGTACAGAGAACAGATTACACTAGCCCCGGAGCGGAGAAGCTAACCAATAATTCAGGAAAGGGCTGTTTCGATAGATAAGGGAACACTAAAATAGTATTATGTACTTTCTCAAATACAAAAGTGCCAAATTCCCTTCTTCCATCATTGTTCTTTTTGACTTCAAGGGGGAAGCAAAGCAATATTGTATAATTTTTAGAGCAGATGTTAATGAAAAACAGATAGTCATTGTGTGTAAAACCATGGTATAAGTTTTGCGTTTTATAGATATACAGGTTATTCTTTTATTAGTATTCATAGCTGTTTAGGAGTGGATTTGAACCACTGACCTAAGAATTTTCAGTCCTTCGCTCTAACCAACTGAGCTACCTAAACTAAAAGAAGAATCACTACTAACTATTACCTTTAGTTTTCCTGTAGTCATGACCTTATGCTATCTCTTGCCCCACCTGTCAATTGCGGATAACGGGAATCGAACCCATATCTTCTGCTTGGAAGGCAGATGGTCTACCGTTAATCTATATCCGCCTAAGTTTTATTTCCGAAAGGAGGGTTGTTATGTTATAAAGTAGAGAGATCGTTTCTATAATACGAATCGGCCGATCATTAGCGCGGGCTTAGCTTTCTATGCGCAAAGGCTTTACTTTACCCTGCTTAAGCACCTAGTAGAATGCAAGTGATGGATCATTCGTGTTCAATTTCTTTCATATACGATAATTCATAAAACGCTATCGCTACCGTGCCTTTTTAATTTAAAAGAACCTATTAATCTTATTAACAGTATTTTTTAACATTTTTAGATAGTTTTTTTTGTAGAACCTTCTTGTCCTGTAAAACTAACTTAAAGTCTCAATTACTTTTTTCTTTTTTTGTTAATTACGCCACTATCACTAGTTCCTTTTTTCTGGAGGTGGGGGACAGACCCCCACCTCGGAAAGATTCAATGATACCACTCAAATACATAGACAACATGCCATTTCATAAGTAACTAGGAAAAGCGGGGAAAGATATAAGAAAAGGAAACTAATCAGCAAGAAACTAATAGCTAATAGTAACAACTTTTCAGGATCCATTAGTTTATATAGAATCCATCTTTTAGGCGTATCGAAATACATTATTTTCACTAAGCGTATGTAATAAAATAGAGTTACCCTCGGTGTCCCGGGACACCCAGTCCCCTCAGAACCGCAAAAGACAGTCGCCCATCGTACGGCTCACTTGCTTAACTTGCTTTAAACGTAAATTATAAATTGTTTAGGTTCAGATAACTTCATTGGCTTTACAAACGAAAGAGCGGAGCAATAAAGTGCCAAGCACTTTGTTTTCTTAGCGAGAATTGGTACCTTATTATCGAAGACTTGTTTTTTTCTTCTATTTGCTTGCAGAGTCTTCAGCCCTTCTTTTATTCGAAGGGAGCAGGAGGGGATACTAATAAAAAAGGCAAGCCTGCTTATCCTCCCTGTTTGATCTCCTTTAGACTACCTGCGGCCCTGTTCAAAAAGCTATGCATCCAAAGATTCACAAGAATCAAATCCCCTGTCTAAACTTTGTCAAACGCACGCATCCAATGGACAAAAGAGTTAAGCAGAATGAATACGTAAGGTATAACTCACTAAGGCTTTTAGCTATTTAGGCCCCTTCCCGGCTACCAGATTATTACTCTGGTGCTGCTTTCCCCTAAATGAAGCTAAGACAAAAGAGAAGTAGGCAGGTACTATGGACCTTCTGTTGTCCATCACAGAGCCCGCTATAAAAAGAGTGCAGTAAATAATCAATAAAAAAAAAGAACATTTCTATACGATTAATAGAAAAAGAAACAGATACGTATAGATAGATGAATGTATCTATATCTATCTACCTATATATAGCAATGCCTTTGCATCCCTCTCTACACGCACTTATTTTCGAAAACAGAAAACAAACACTGTTAAGTCTAGAAAGCGCCCCCGGCCAAAAAAGCTTCTCTCAGATTAACTTGGCCAATAAGGCCTGTAAGGCGCGCCTTTTTTGCGCTTCGCTAATGGCACTTTGCCTGGATTGGCGGTTCTTTTCGGATGGGATGGACTTCGCCGTTATTTCCTAAGGGCTGTATTATCGTATCGAGATGCCGATTTGTTCCCTGTCCCCAGTAATATGGGTAATCTGCCCCGTTCGTCTTCGTCTGGCTTGCGTTGTTTCAATTACCGGTAGGGGGCACTTCGGCAATCGCGCGCTGTAACTGGGAGTTCTACTACACTAAAGGGTACTTTAATTTACGACAACTTAGGTTCATCTCGTGTAGCGATAGCGGCAGACTTGTACAAGGATCTTGGGTAGATTTATGATATCCTAGCGGTACCCCCTCACTTGCCCTTTCGTAGATGCGTTCTTTCCATCTGTCTTGCGACGTTTTGGTAAGCTACGCGTCCAGTGCACGACCCCGCACCAAGGCCTCCCACACCAACTCTAGGCAACCCCTTTCGGCCGCCCAACAACCAATAACGCTAGTAACTATCCCTATCAAAGCTAATAAGTAAGCCCCACAGCTCAAGGCAGCAAAAAATAAATAAAATTTGCTACGAAAGCCAGCTAACGAGGGTATTCCTGCATATAAAGACATAGTAACAGATAAGGTAATAGCTGAAATAGGATTAGTTTTAGCTAAAGCGCCTAAATCCGTTATATATTTAACACAGGTTTAACGTAATGCTAAAACTGTAGCAAATGCATTAATGGTCATTGATATATAAATAGAGATACCAATTAGTAGTGATTAAATTCCTTCTATGGTTCCACATGAAAAACCAATTAAAAGATAACCTACGTGCCCAATAGAACTATAAGCTAAAAGTCTTTTTACTTCTTTTTAAGCCATAGCGGCCAGTGCTCCTGGGATCGTAAAAGCGATGCTGCGGAAAAGGAAGAGTTATTACCATGTTAGATCGTAAAAACTGTAGAAAAAAACACATAACATATTAGCAGGAATAGATATTTTAGGTGCAATGGAAAAAAATGTTGTAACCAAAATAGGTAAACCCTCGTATACATCAGGTGCCCACACATATACGGTCAAAAGTAAATCATTGACCGAGCCATGCAGCAAAGCCGTCGTTCACTCGCTGTTCACCTAGCGAAGAGTTCAGGGAATTCTCAAATGGCCTACTACGGTGCTCCCCGAACCGTACGCGATAGTCGCCTATCGTACGGCTCTCTAACCCTACAACACTTGGATTAGATATACCTGAAGGTCCGCTGCCTGCTTTTAGCTATTCTATACGCTGTTGGATATACTTAGTCATCAGAAACGATTTCAGTGGATTTTGAACAGAGAATACCTGCTCAATATAAGCAGGTATTAGATAAATAGACCTCTTCCTTTTCGTTGTTGCCAGTCTCTTTTCAGGCTGAGAAGAGGACAGGGCCTGTTTTCTTTGCAGGTAAGGATAGTGTACTACCATTCGGCAGCGGCAAGTCAAGTTTCCTTAAAAAAAGAGAATTTGTTAGTTCGCAAAGCAAATAAAGGCCAAAGGCTTCGTTTAGGGTCTCCAACTAACCTATGTGCTTCTTTAGTTACCCCTCTCCCGAATGGAATGAAGTAAAGGAGCACTTGTTGTGTCCTACTTTTTTGCCTGGCAAGCTCTTTAGGTTAGTTCTCAAGTTGCTCTTCTTACTTGCCTGTGATACAAAGGCTAAAGGGGCACAGAATGCTAGATAGGTACTAAAGGTCCTATGACTTCCGGCCAGGGATCTAGCTTACCGTTGGATCTCGCCGATACAGCCTATGGTTTTAGTGTCTTGGAATATCGTTTCGTTAATTGGGGGTTTCGGCTTTCATGCAGCTGTTTCCAGCTCCTCCAATCTAGACCTTGTCGCTGCTTAATTTCGACAGGCAGAAAGCATACCAGCGTGCGTTTGCATGTTTCCCACCGTGCTTGTGACACGGGCAGGTCAGGTAGCTAGTTAGCTGACTATAACTTCGATTCGCCAGGCGGGCTTATCTCATGTAACACTATAGAGTTTGCGCGGCGCCCTTCACTTCCTAGCCTCCAACCGCGCTTTTGTAACATGCTATAGTCTCACGCTCTTACGAGGTAGTGATAGGTTCCACGCTCCGGCATAAGGCGCCCCGGTAGTACTGAGATTGGCCGCAATTTGCCGGTATCCATAGGCCGTCTTACGGCCGCTCGAAAAGAAACTGCAGTGATCTTAAATAAGAAACCTACAGCAATAAATAAGATTCCCATAAAGATACCACTAGATTAAGCACCAAGCAAAGTGATTTCATATCCAGTGAAGGTCTTGGCCGATTCTTCGAAGTTAGTGATTCCAGTAGACCCATAGATCATAGAACAAATAGGGCAACATAAGCTTCCATTCATACTCCACGTATAAACGCGACCTCCCTCGTAACCGTACATGCAACTTATAATGCATACGGCTTGCACGGACACTATTAAATATATCCCATTACGAGGCCTTCCATCCTGATTCCCATTTCGAAAATAGAACTTGCGGTGCCTGCCCTCAACGTTAAAGGAGTGGCGCATAGCGCTTACCGGCTAGAGGCAAGGCTTTAGCCATTCGATTGAAGGGAAGGCCGGGTTCCGAGAGGAACACTCAGCGAACCAACTTCCTTGGCCGGGCGGGAAGTTAGCCATTTTCAGGGCCTCCGGCCCGCTTGCCCTGGGTGGCTCCGCATGCTTTTAGTAGCCCTTTCATTTTTACCTTTACTTGTTTATGACAATATTTGCATAAGGCCAAAGGCTTACTTATGACCTGTAGGTATTCAGCAATCAAGTCGCTCTGCGCCTTCGCTGTTGAGAGCTTGCAGACACGACACAATGGATTTCCATTGGCCTTGCGTACTGGGCATCGTTTATTAAGCGAGAATGCAAGGCCCAAGGCAAAAACTTTGGACCTTGCGTTAGCCAGGTATATGTTGAAGTGTCGAAATCTTCTTAAATTCCTTGATTGAGTATGAGACTGCATTTTCCTATAAATAGAAACACTTTTTATTATTCTTCTTTCAGCAAGCGCCTGTCGACTTTAGGTGCGGACCCTGGTTGCCCTTTTGTCTAGGGGTGAGGTAGGCTATCAAAAGGTCTCGAACGCGCTTCGTTTAATTTTCTGTAACTCTGAAAGTTAATCTATCTTCGGTTTTTCCTTGCTTAACACATTGATAATGCCAGTTTCATATTACCTATACGTAAAAATAATTTAGTAAAGAAACGCGGGGTTAAAAAAGGTTCTACAAAAGAGAAAGCAAAGAATACGTATATATTTAAATGTACATGAATATATATATCTACACGAATGAATCGAATATCTGAAAACGAAGGGGGCAAAAGCTTCTTTTTCTTTTTTATCAAGTTCTGAATCTTTTCTTCCTTTATATATCTCGTTTAAGTTAATATTGGCAGCAGGGACCTGCAGGTAGAAGAGAAACTTTGGCCTATAATACGCCCAGCCTAGCCAAAAAAAGCTGTCTTTGGATTGATTTTAGGATTCCAAGTAACGCTACAGGCTCTCTGTCTGGTCCAAATGAGCTCAATAATGAGATAGCCAATTCCTTTTAATTCCCATCAGTTTATACATTAGTATAGTAATGTAGATTAGGCAACCCTTAACAGCCAGCCGGCCCACGTAGCGGCTGCCTGCCCTTACTTAATAGTAATGGTGCAAATATTTTGTTGTATAATATTTATGTTTGAAATCTGTCTTGTATAACTAGTTACAGAAGATGGATTCATATGTAGCTTCTGAGGCTACTTCCATAGTTCCCAATATGACCCTGTCTTGTAATGGGGCGATGGTCAGGGGTCGGAGTCTGCTCCCCTTAGCCTTAAAAGATACTTTGCCTATAAGGGACTTAGCTTAGTGAAACTAAACCCGTTTTTGGTTATTCTATGTTTCTCTTCTAAAGTAAAGATCCATCTAGCTGAGACTCCGTCCAGTGTTTGGCTGTAAGTGGCAGGGATGGGGTTTCCTGGGTGTGATTATCAAATGTTTTCGCAAGCAGTAAACAGCAAATCGGCCATTATTAAGTAAAGCTAGTGGTTTATGTAATCGGGGCCGAAGGCCTGATTCGTTTGATAGATTTAGTCAAGGTTGTTGCGTACCCTGGAGCGATCCGTAAGTGGTGTACAGAAGTTCCTACAATCAAGCGTTCCTAGCGCCTGTGAACATTTCAATGAATGTATTAAAGAGGGCCTCTCCAACCGGTAAAGTGGGTTTCCACTTATTTCGGCCATTCCTGGCTTGTATTTGATAACGCCTATTCTGAGAGAAGCCGGGACAGGGGCACTTGAGGGATCCTCTAGGGATACAGGAGAACATGTAGCGTTGGGTTGGGGTTTAGTGAACTAACTAAGGTCGCTCCTCTAGTTGAAGTATTGGGCTTCTTTGCACCTTTTTGTTGCCTTTGCTAGGTTATGCCCTCAGGACCCTTTTCCAAGTATATTTCTTTCACTCTACTTTGTCTAATCTTAACTTCACGCCGAGGGCTCTTTTCGCCATGGAATGAGACCAAGAGAATCTCTATCCCAACCAGGAGATGCCGCATATAGGAGATTAAGGCATAGCTTGTCGCCATCGCTGAGGGACATTTAGCGAGGTATGTCCAATGAATATATGTCTATTTATATATCGGTAGTTGGCCAGTCGTATCCGAACAATAATATTCCAGAAGAGAATGCACCTAAAATGGAATATTTTAGGCCGGCTTCCGTGGAAAATTCGGAGTCTCTCTTCAAGGCTGCGATCACGTGAAAACATAAACTTTAAGGCTCGATAGCTAAATACATGGCAATTAAATCACAGGCCAAAACCATAAAAAGCATACTGCAAGTAGAAGGTAAAGTTAATACAATAGATTCAAAAGCATTCAACCTCTCCCGTTTAAAATAATCTAAGCACGTAACAATAGTACTGGCCGTACTTAATAGTGGCAATATCTCGCGAAAATATGTCGAATTGTCTTTCATACCATTATTATATAGTAGATTAGCAAACGTTATGGGTGCGCCAGCGGCAACCGATGCGATGGTTATTAGAAACTAATAAGGTAGGCTTTCCTTCTCTGGTCAGAACCACACGTGCAAGTTTCCCCGCATGTGGCTCGTTCGTAATGACTTTTGGAGATTCTATTTACGGGAACTACCGGGCCAGGCCTGAACCGTGGGATGCGTGTCCCACATAAGCGAACCTTTTTAATTGAACCCTGGTTTATGTGTTCAGGGTACGTGGCTTACGTTATATTTTAGTTGCCTGAATTCGAGTTTCATTTACTATGTCTAGACGCATCGTTTCGTTTTTAAATTCGTTGCACTTTTTTATTTATTTAGTAAAAGTTTTACTTATGCATGCCCTTCACTCTACGAAAGAAGGCTAAAGGTCCGTATCCTTGGTTAGATGATTATTTGATTATGGAAGTTCCGCAGCTCTATTTGGCGCGAGTTCGGGTTTTGTTTCTGGAAGGAAAGGCGCCGTGTTGCTTCATCGCACTGCACTTGTTATTTTAGGATTTATGGTAAGGTCTTTGCTTGCGTCAAAGGGAGATCCAGCCGCAACGCATCTTGCTTAGCAAGTCAAGCATAGCCATTTACTTAAGGGAAGTATAGAATGTTTATTGCTGTGTGTCCAGGGCTTATGCCTAGCCTAAGGGAATCCAATCCCGGTTTTTTTGTTTGCAAGCGGCTTAACTCGCTAGTCTGATTATAAAAGTGACTCATTTTCCATTACTGTATAGGCTAGGGAGTTAGCTGTTTGGTTTTAGAGCGTATATTATCTATGGCTCATAGAAGCAAGTATCCCTATTCTGTCCTTTTTGTTTGCTAAGGTTCCATTGTCTGCTGGGCTGGTTCTTTGACTATAAAAGTAGCTAGCCCTAAACTCAAGTTGTCTTATATGAGATTTGGTCAGGAAATTTCCCAGTCTGTCAACTGCATTTTCTTAATTCGCTTATCCCACCATGATTTCCTTTTTTTTTGCAGGGTGTAGCACACTGGGCGCTTTTGCGTGTCTGTAGAATATCACACTATTATTTACCTCCCTTTCCCTGGCCGGAGCTTTTCACGCCAAGGGGCATTGTCGTATGTTCGGCTTGGGTTGCCTGGTGTAATTTCCGGAGTACATTACGGTAGGATCTTTTACCTGTACAGGCCAGCAAAGCCTTGACCTCTAAAGCTATGCTCCACTTATATTTTCTATCGAAGTCAATCCCTATAAAAGAAAGTTTACTTAGGTAATCCCTGGGTTGCGCGTTTGGTAGTTAACTCGCCGTTTGGTATTGCACTGCGTACATAGAACCTGTTCGTTACAGTTACTTTTGGAGGGTTAGTCGCACATGAATAATAGCGTTCGGACTCAAGTGCCTCCATTCCACTGGGGTGGGGAAAGTTACTTTGCTCCTGTTGCGTACGACTAGCCCTGCGGCAAACAGATAGTCCCTATGCTATGGTTTTCGGCAGCGGTCCGACTTTTGCTTACCGGTTAGGGAGTCTATTCAAGCGATAGCTTTTAACCTCCGCATCCCAAAACGTGCCTTCCTAGGCACATAACACTAAGTAAACCAAGCCAACCTACGTTACATACTAGCAATAGATAATCATATTATTTAAAAGTACTAAACAAAACTCCATAAATAAGCAAAGTAATAGTCGCGTTAACAGGAAAGATCTCTAAGAGAAGCGCAAAGAAATCATGCTCAAATATTCCGGCTTTAAAAGACGAAGCAATTTCAAATACTTCAGCAGCTAGCTCGTAAACCCAATACATCATTTTTTCTTTTCTTCATTCTGCGGTTCCTAATACCAATATTCATGGCTGTTTTTTGTGTTTTGTGATTGTGAAGTCGAAGTTTTAATTTTCTTAAGCAGGCTAAAGATGCTTTTCCTTGACAACGGAGCTGTAGTACCGTATTCCATCCCAGTTTCACCAAATCGACGTTTTCAGTATTAATTGACTCAAAGCTCTTCCCTGACTGTTTCGCAATCACGCTGCATTACGTAATCTTTTGGGAGTTGGGCAATTAAACAATTATTTGGTCCCGTCTCAGAGAATGAATTGAGCATATCATAATGTTAAAAGAATGGGGCAAAAATCGAATCAAAGACTTTTGCTTGTTTTTTGTTCTCTATAATTGAGCGGAAAAGAAAAAACAAATTAAATTATGACACGATCTATACGTATGGAACACTAGATTATTTTTACCCATATTATTTAGAGGTCGAGCATGATAAACTCAATGTTGTGGTATTTTCTGAACCTCACCATAATTATCTGAAACATCCCTATAGGGATGAAATAAATAAACACTGTCTTCTTTAATTCCTGAGAGGTTGGGTCTTCCCCGACCCAATGCGAAACAAAATCTACAGCTGTACCAATAGGGTTATGTCCAAGCACTCGAAGCTAAGCTCCGCGGCCAGGTAGCCGAGTCTACAAAAGAGTTTGCATTCGCCGAGTGAACCAATGATTCATGGAAAAGATTATGATTTTGATAGTGAACTTGAAACAACATTTTCATGAAAGGCAAAGGTAGAGGAAGAGAATAAATGCTTTCAAATCACGTTCTCTTTTAAGCATCATTTTAATCCTAAGCGGCCTCGTGTGATGATTGCATTTCCAGCTTAAGTCTTTTGTGCCTCTAGCAAGGTTATGTGCTTGCTTTTGAAGAAAGATAGAGTTTGCATGCCTATCTTACCTTTCACATTGGATGTCTGACGATAACTAAGACATAACGTATAATAACATAACCACTAACGTATTAAATGAGTTAGCTAAGGTGCAAAGATGTAGTCGTTAAACGCATCATGTCAGCCAAGGTAAAGGGGCAAGCAACCCTGAGGAGAACTATTATGTGCTTGATCTTTTATGTTTGTATAACATTCCCTGCTTCAAATAAATCAATGTCAGATGCCTGCTGCTGTACTTGTAATTCATAGAAAGCGTCGTGCTCTTTATACATTGCCAATAGGCTTCTATTTCCCTTGAAAGAGTTAGCTTCTTTGTTTGCTTTAATGTAAATTTTATAACTTAGCTAACAGCTAAGGGCCGCGGCTCCCGCAGCTAGGACCGCTAAAGCAATTGTTTTAACTTCCGGATGCTTGTAAATCCAATGCATCATTTTTTCTTTTCTTCGTTCAATTTGATATTTTATCTAAAGCTTCATAAGACACGATAACGCCAATTAAACAGAGCCACATGCAAAGGAATGGATGAAAACAGTTATAACAGCACTGTGCTAGCAAGAAACTAAGCTCGTTTCAAAGAATTAAAACGTAACAACCTTAACGAAAAGCCGCCTTGGAGTGTAAGGTATCCAGTCTGCCATCTATTTGCATGACTTTGCTAACTTCAATGAACGGGGGCAAACAACGGGGATAGGGATGATTTATTAAAAATGCCCTGCCCTCATAATGGTATGGTAAACAGCCAATTCTTGCTTGCTTGCACCCTGACGCAAACTTAAGGTAAACTTAAACTGTGCGTGTTAAACCTTTTTTTAATCCTTTTTATCGCCAACCTGAAAGCTAGCTTACTTGATGACTTTCGAATTCAAGGAACAAATAGCGTAATTAGAATTGAAACAGCGGTATACTTGCTAGCACTTTCGTTTCATACACCTATATGATAGTGAAAACTGCTAGAGACAGATGACGACGACGTATAGTTTTCTTTACTTATCACTATACTTTTATAAATAAAGGTAGTGCTTAAGCGTTTAATTATTGTCTCTATTGACAATCTACACCTATCAGTTAACTCTATATGTGATAGGGTCACTAGAATGTAGTAACAAAGACTGCTTTTACTTGCTTGCTTTGGGACTACTAATGCAAACGATACTAGGATAAAGAAAAAAACCAAGTGGCATGGGACGCCGATACTAGAATTAGCATGAACGCGTGGCTATGTCGATCATAAATAGGGGTGGCGTGGCACGCTATGAACATTCGAGTATTGGCTCTTTTCTTCTATTAGGGTTCAAAGTTTTCCCTGTTAGCATTATATTAGCTAGGTTTGTTTTAAAAGTCAGAGTTGATGATATCGATGGAAAGGAAGCCTGACTACCTTTGCCCTCCAAGTAGAGCATGTAGCTTGCTTCCATTAACAATATTTACTAATAAGTAAAGTAAAAGACGTAGATAACAACAATAGTGGATCTAGTAATAGTGAAAGCAAAAGTGGCATTAGTGCGAATAAAGTAATGAATTAGTTGAATTAATTTTGCCAGCCCTACGTTCGTGAAGTAACCAGTTGGCTCCCTGGGAGTGTCAATTAGTCGTTAACTCGCCGTATCGTCAATGTAGAAAAATTGGTTTATTTGGAGTTAAGAAGACGGTTCTTATCATGGAATCGATCAATAATATTGCGAAAGCTCATGGCATAAAGGTGTATCTATATCTGGTGGGGTAGGAAAATGTACACGTAAAAGTAATGACCTCTACATGGCATGGAAACAAGGGAATCAAAAGTTATTAATGTTGGAATCGTTATTTAAGAAGCTATAGATGCTTTTATTGATAGTGGTATACGCGTTATGAGAGATATTAATAATAGGCCAGGCTCTATAAGTCATTTTCTTAGGGCAAGCAAGAAGGGACAGATGATTTTGAATTGAAAGGGTCGATTGCAACGGTCGTTTCGTTATTGTCGTAGGTTCATTTCTTTTATTACATAAATGTGGATTGATAAATGTCAATTAAACTAAGCCTTTCGCCATTCGTAACTTGATTGAATGACACTGTAATAGCTCGTAATTGTAGAGCTGCTAAGAGCATAATACGAAAGAGAGACCCCATCATATGGTATGGAAAGTTCGAAGTTATGCAAAATCATCCCATACTGTACCTACTTCGCATAGGTTGAGTATACAGGCTTTTGTTTCAGCCCATCTTAATAGAAGGACGCGCCATTTGTTTGCATCCATTGGTTCGTGGGAGGCGCAGATCTTTAGGAGATTAGATGGCCTGTCTGCCTTTCTCTTTTGAAGCTTAGATTGAAGCTTGTTTCTTGATGTGAGGTAAGGTTTTTGCATAACAATTTATTATCCCTTGCCCCGCGTAGGGCGATTCTGTATCTGTACTGAGTTAAGACATGCTTCTTAGTCTTTATAGACTATACTAACAATTAAAAATAAGCAAGGCAACTGCTGTTTCGCCTCTTGCTTGCAGCAGTTCGACTTGGGATTAGCGCAGCGGTTCGGTTTCCTTGCGCATTCGTTGAAATGGCTGGATCTTGGTCTATCAAACCATAAGTAGCAGATTTGACTACTTTGGCCCTTGCTGTCCTCGGAATCAGGATTAAGGCTACCTAGCATGCATCTAGGGCTGCTTGCGGCTCTTAGATTTAAGACAAAAATGAATCCTGAGCCAATTGAGTCTCCAATTTTCAGTTCACCAATACAATAAAGACGCAGCCACAGGTTGAGTGTTGCGCGATTGTAAATCGAACACTCATTAAGATTTTGTACGGTGTTCGGTAGGTTCAATTCCTACAGCATCGAAAAGAATGCATTGGATGGATGCCTGGGCATTGAGAAAAAAGGACGCTTCCAAAGGAGAAAGGCCATGGGGAGATACCGTCTGTGATCCATGGGTTTCCAATCGGGAAACCGTATCCAAGCTTGCCGGGCATGCCGCGTGCTGCGGCTCTGCCTCGGACTTGAGAGACTTAGCGAACTGAAACATCATTGTAGCTAAAGGAAAGGAAATCAACTGAGACTCCGTTAGTAGCAGCGAGCGAAAGCGGATTAGGCAAAGAAAGGGGAAGGGGCCCCGAGAAAGGGACCTCCGCTTTCCCTGGCCCTGTGCAGGGGAGAACTTGTAGTAGGGGGAAGGCGAAGACACCCGGTGTCTTCGCCCCTTCCTCAAGGAATTATGAAAAGGTTGGAAGATCTGGCCAAAGAAGGTGATAGCCCCGTAAATCTTTCCTAACAAGTTTGATTCCTATTGCAAAACGCGAATACCGTGTTTGAATAATGATCGCTTTGTAGTGACTAAGGGGGACCACCCTCGCGGCCTAAGTATTCCTCAATGACCAATAGCGTACCACAAGTACCATGAGGGAAAGGTGAAAAGACCCCGCCGTATGCCGGGAGTGCAATAGAAAACCTGAAATCCGATGCAAACTATCAGTCGGAAGAGCAAAGCGTTGAAAACAAAAGCAAAGCCACTAATGTTTAATGGAACGCATACGCGAAGCTAAGAAAACGCTGTAGCCAGGCAAAGCCACTAATGTTTGCCTTGAGCGAACCCTTGAGCGAAGCTTCGCGTTGTCGGCTCTTGCTTGGCGCACTTTCCACTTTAACGGCGTACCTTTTGCATAATGGGTCAGCGAGTAAATGGGAACAGCGGCTTAAGCCATTAGGTGTAGGCGTAATGAGGTTGAATCTTCGGCGTTGTTTCTATTTGACCCGAAACCGATTGATCTAGCCACGAGCAGGTTGAATCGAGCTCTCCACAGAGGCCTTAGAGGACCGAACTCACGTATGTGGCAAAATACGGGGATGACTTGTGGCTAGGGGTGAATCAAAGAGCTACGACTCCAAAAAGTGCCTTTGTTGAAGTCCTTTGGACCATAAGAACCTATAGGCAAGAAAAGGAGTCCTCCTTTGGCCTTTCGCCCCACAAGCGTGCGAACGCTTTTTCAATAACTGGCTCATAACGGTGAAACCAGCTGTTTCTGGAAGTAATGGCCACACCGTGGGAAGTCATGAAAGCTTCTCCCCCTTTTTTGCTTGCGGTTGAGTGCCCTTTTTTGCCCTCAACAAAAGATAAAGTTGTTTTGAAAAAACACCTTGTCCCTCTTTTCTTTTCTTTTCTCTACGCTACAAGCTAGCTCACTGACCCCGTAACGACCGATTTAAAAGATGAGAGCATGATTGTTAATGCTAACACGCCGGTTCTCACCCCGGCCGAATCCCTCTCAAACCTTTGGTTCTCTGGCCATATGCACCGGCGTATCGAGAGCTAAAAGAAAAAAAACTAAACAAAAGACCAACCACGAAAAGTTCGCTAGCATCTTTTCTATACGATATCCTAACAAGGTACGTTGTCAACAACGATGGTGTCAAGGCCACAAACAATGGTTATGAGGTTCATAATGATGGCGTTAAGGCCAATAACGATGGTAGACAGGAAGTGAAATATGATGGGGCAAGTGAAAAATCATTTCTAACAGGCAAATGCGTAAATAATGATAACGATTACGTAAGTGATGTTAAAAAAATCTCAACGACAATCCCGGTTATTCCTACGAAGATGATGCGGTTAATGCTTGAAATAAGAGAAATGATAGTTTTCCTTACTCGTTCGTTGCTGAGGAAAGGAAACAAAAGAACTTTTTTGCATTGTTTCATGGCCCGATGAAACCGGTGAGGGTTTCAGTTAGTAGCATAAGCTAGACAATTGCTAGCGGCGGATTGACGTGGCCGCAGTCATCCGACCTCTCCATGCTATCTGAGTGGATGCTTCCACTGGGCGGGGACTGGACCAATGTAATCTCGCCTTGACGTTGGCGGTTCCGCGGTTTCAGCCCTGCCCTCCAACTAGCAGGTCACAGGGGCGGCCTTCCTGCCCCTGTTCATTACTCAAGATTGTTTGTTCTGTCCGGGCATTATAGTAAGCGCGGAACACCCGATCCCATTCCGACCTCGATATGTGAAAAGCGTTTTCGGCCATATGTACTGATAGTTTTCGGGAGATGTGGTTGACAGCCCGGACCCTAAAGCGATAGCAAAAGCTAGACAATTGAAGAATGACGTGGCTGCAGTCATTCTAAACAATTACTAGCGGCGGATTGACGTGGCTGCAGTCATCCGACCTCCCCTTGCTATCCGCTTCCATCGAATGGTGGAAGACAAAACGGGGACTGGACCAATCTGATCTCGCCTTGACGTTGGCGGTCCAGCTTACGGTTGTTAGCCTAGGCTAATGACTTACCAAGAGATCCGAAACATTGATTCACATTGCCATGAATATCGGCCGGGTAGCAAAAGCTAGGCAATTGTTTGGTTAATTTGGCGGCAAAAGAAAAAGAGCAGGCAACATTATTTCCAAACCTTAGGTGTGAATCAACACGTTAAGGTAACGCTACTACACTGCGTTGATCAGCAACGACAGGTAACGCTACATAGCAAGTTAATTAACAACGACAGGTTTGGCGCCACGCCATTAGGAACTGCCATAAATGCAGGATACTACCCTAGCTAGGCGAACACCAAGGCAAGGGAATCAACGAAAAACATTCAATTAAATAATGCAAAAGAAATCATCGCAACAGTAGGTATAGGTATTGGAAACATATTTAGTTCTTTGACGGTAAGAAAGTTGCAATACAAGAAAGTTTAGTGGAATGGCCGGGCTACTAGAGGTCCAATCAACTTTTCTTCTTTGTTATCGTGCACTGATTGAAGCGTAATTCTGTCCGTTCTTCACGCACGTATTTCCTATTAAGCTTTCTTCAAAGAGCCTCGCGTCTGTTCCTTGGCTCGGAGAAGAAAGCACGCGATGATGAAAACTGGACCGGTAAAATGGCATGAGCTAGCTAAAGCACGCTACTAACCAAGTAACGAAATAATCAACAACACGCCTTTACAGGGATGCGAAAGGCTCAATTATGCAAAGGAAATTAGCCGAGAGAGATCAATTGCGGGGTGGAGTAAATGGCCAACTCGTCAGGCTCATGACCTGAAGACTGTGGGTTCGAACCCTGCCCCCGCACTACATGTTGTCAGCAGGCCCTACGTTGCTGTGCGCCTAACGCTTCTCCTTATCGACGCGTTGTAGGTAGTATAGTGGCTGAACTCAGTGCCTGGAGCAACTCGCTCCAGTCCTGGATTAGTGTTATTGCCGTCCTTCAACGAGCACACAGCTTGCTATCGACGACCTGGCCTCTTAGTTTGGTGGTTTGCGTGGTAAAGGATGGCGTTGTCGCCGTGCAGACGCTGCGACAAGGATTCTCATGTAATAATCAAACGATTGAAAAAGCGTGGCTTTGCGCAGTAAGTGCTAAGAAACCTGCGCACCACGTTTCTGTCCTGCAAATCAGCCACTATCGCTACCTGGCTTACTTGGATCATTCCACCTTACAAATTATCGTATAATAAACGCTTATGTAGCTGCTACCTTTGGATAGAGCATTCCCATGTGAAACGGCACCGGTTCAAGTCCGGGGAAGTCGTGAGCGAAACTGGATCGGAGTATCTATCATTCAGTTGGGCACTGCTCTGTCGATCTGAGATTATTGGGGTTCCCCCTCAGGCCCCAATCCCGGGACGTAGGATGATCCGCCTTGCCGATGGCCGTTCCGCTCACGGTTATTGGCGAGAGCCGGTAACCAACCAAGAGATCATCAACGACAAAGATTGACCTTTAGCCTTATTTTACGTACTTATGCTGAGAAAGCTTTCCAAGGCCCGATGAAACCGGTGAGGGTTTCAGTTAGTAGCATAAGCTAGACAATTGCTAGCGGCGGATTGACGTGGCCGCAGTCATCCGACCTCCCCTTGCTATCTGAGTGGATGCACCTCATCCTTCCACTGGGCTAACGGGGACCGGACCAATGTGATCTCGCCTTGACGTTGGCGGTCTGGCTTACGGTTGTTAGCCTAGGCTAATGACTTACCGAGAGATCATCAACGAAACATTGATTCACAAAACCATGGCATATACATTCAGAACAAATAACACAAAAGGTTGGTAGCGATTGAACGATCCTTGTACCAGCTGTATTTGCACTTTCTCCGGCAGGTGCTTTTGTCGTTAGCACTCTTTTGTTCATCAATCAAGCGTGTTCGTTCCGTCCGGGCATCCTAGTAAAACGCGGAACACCCGATCCCACTCCGACCTCGATATGTGAAAAGCGTTTTCTGCCATATGTACTGAGAATTCTCGGGAGACGTGGTTGACAGCCCGGACCCACAAATCGTATATGCGATTGCCTTCAGATGCGAATCTGGTATCGGCCAGAAACAATGCAATGAAAGAGCTACGCCATTCATATTACTTTAGACAAGGAGCGAAGGGTTCAAATCCCATTTCCTCCTAATCGCGATTACCTGTTTGGTTAACGGCGACATAGGTTGGCTCATCAAAGCTTCGAAGAGGAAATACCTTGAAGAGGGTCTGTTTCGCTCGATTTCTGCCATCCTAGGACTCCATGTTTTGTGAAGGCAAAGAGGACTTGAACCTCTGGCAGCCCCAGTGCTATCGCCTCGCTTTTCCGCTCGCATTTTCAGGATCGGAAAGGAAACAAGCGACACCAAACGAATCACGGCTCTTTTGGTTTGGTTGAGATAATATTCTTCATCCTCAGACAAGTGAAAGCAAAGTTCCCGTTTTTCTTTCCTACTAGCCCATGACCGGACTCGAACCGGTGCCGTTTCCTAGTACATAGAAAGGCTCTATCCAAAGGTAGCAGCTACATTACATGAGCCGAAATAGCATAGCCGGCTCTTTTCGTTTTGTTTGGATAAAGGATATGCTAACTTTAGCAGCTTGGAGTGGCTCGCGCTCTCACGTGGACAACATTCCTTCCGAGCTGGGTCTCATGGCCGGAATCAACTATCTGCATCTCAATAACAATTCACTGTCTGGCACAATTCCTCCCACACTGGGGGACTGTAAGTATCTGGTGTGGGTGGATCTCAGCAGCAATGAACTGGAGGGCACCATCCCTAAGAGCTTGCCAAGCAAGCAGGGAAGGTGATAGAAGGGACACCAGCTTGCATTTAGCCTTTTTTAAGCATCTTTAGGCGATCAATGCACAAAGTATGGCTTGGGATCAGTGCTTACCAGTTCGCCCGGCTTAGCAGAATTCCTTCCAAAGGTACAACCTTAGCGTCTCTACTCGGATATCGTGGACCATGCACGTAAACGAATTTGTACAGGCAATGAGCGTGGGATACTTGAGGAAGAGCGTAGGATCGAACGCAACACAAGTAAAAAACTTGAAAAAGAGCTACAAGTCGTGCGTGAACAAAAGGAGAGACTATTTGACAGAATTAAAGCTTTCGAGCGTAGGATAGCAAATGCAAAGGACGACAGCTCCTTTGTTCATGACTTACGCGAAATGCCTAGTTGCTCTACACCCGATTTGTTAGCCTTACGCCAGCCTTCGAATCGTTGCGAAACGAATAACGAGAACTGGGGAAAAAAGGAGGCGTAGCGGATTTACACTCAACGGAAGGAGGAAGATGGCCAGAGGCATCGACAAATGAAAGATGGCGCGTTGCGAAACTAAAGTAGCAAACCGAAGACAGACTCTAACGGGTCAAATCCAAGACCGAACCACGATAAATCGAAGTTTTACCATCCATTACAACGTGAACCACCGATTCCCTGCAAGGCAAAGGATGGAACAAATAAGATATTTTATCTGATTTTGTACGCTTTGAGGCCGGAGTGGTCGCTGATTTTGTACGCGTATGCTTTGAGGCTGTATGCGGAGTGGTCACTGATTCTGTACGCTTTGAGGGCGAGGGATAAGAGAATAATTAAGTTACTGGCGCTGCAATGCCGGTGGTATCGAGGCAACTCCTAATGAGATGATATGTCTGCTTCAGAATAAAAAGTTATGGATACGACGCACGGAGAAAAAAAAAGGCTTAAAACCACTGCTCCAATTTATTTCATGCGTAGAAATCAATTCAAACACCTTTCCTTTGGCAAAGACACTCTGCTAGGCCAACACTGACACTGAGAGATGAAAGCGGGGAGCGAATGGGATTAGATAGGGCAGGTAGCATTGTTGATAGGAGATCTACGAGTGGCTTCATGTTCTCTTTTGGGAGTGCTGCTGTTACTTGGAGCAGCAAAAAGCAGCCTACGGTTGCTTTATCGAGCACAGAGGCCGAGTACAGAGGTGCAGCAGTTGCGGCGTGTGAGGTAGCTTGGCTACGCACATTACTTGAGGACTTGGGAGTGCAGGTGGACCAGCAGATTTTCATCCATTGTGACAACCTCAGCAGCATGTTGTTGGCTAGGAACCCAGTGTTCCATGCCAGGACCAAACACATAGAGGTCCATTACCACTACGTTCGAGAGCGAGTGTTGGCGGGCGACATCGACTTGGTCTACGTCAGCACAGAGGAGCAGATAGCGGATATCTTTACCAAGGCCCTCGGAGCTGAGAAGCTTCGACGTTTCCGGACTATGCTTGGACTCTGCGACATGCAGAGCTCGAGGGGGAGTGTTTAGATGTCGAGCTCTACACCTTGAGCTGGCATCCACTACGGGTCTTGGCCGCTTACGGCATTTACTCACTGGCGCGTTAGGTGACCGACACGGAGGATCTCTGCCAGTGATTCTACACCTGGACTACACTTATAGTGCCAGCCTAGTACGCTTCTAGCGAGTTCACACTTAGTGACCGCATGTACATATGTGTTATTTTTCAGCTTTAGCACTTAGTCATTTTGTACTCTCTTTTCTGTGAAGAAGAAGAAGAAGCTTTCCATCTCTGTGTGCTTTGTGCTTGTCTTATGTAGCTCTCTTGCATCCTCATTCTTTACATACTATATCTCCCATCTCAAAAGTTTGAATGCCCAACTTGGTGGCCAACTCCATTGATATGAAGTTAAGAGTAGAGCCAGGGTCAAACAAGATGAAGGCATCATGCTCTCTTACCTTTCCCCAAGCATAGGAAAGTGATGATCCTCTGCAACGAGCATCCTCTTTTGGAGCTTCGATGATGTAAGCCCTAGGAGTCTCATTGCGAGTATTCTTCTTGGGGCAAGAACGATAGCCATGTCCTTGCTTCCCACACTTGAAACACTGATGGGGGCTTTTCACAAGCCAAGCTCCCATACCCCTCTTCTCTCGTCCCCACCCCATGAAAACCCCCTCTTAGGGAGGGAGTGATAAAAGACATTCAAAAAAAGTAAGAAAAAAATAAAGTATGATTATGTAAATATATGAGAAAGGTAAAATAGGCCACCTCATGCCTGCGGGGCTGCCCATCCCCACCTTGCCTCCTTTTTCTTCACTGTTGCCCCGCCGTGTGTCCCTTTTCCTCTCCTCCACTCAAAAGGTCAACCCCCTCTCTCTTCCCCTTGTCCTTTCTCCTTTCTCTCTCCCCTCAAGCTACCCCACCTCTCACCAATAATGCATTCTAACTCACCAATAATGCACCCTAACTCACATGCAACTTACCCTATCTTCCAAAATAGTATACCCCACCTCCCCTTTTCTCTCTCCTATCATATCCCATGACGCAAATACCCCCCCTCTCTCTAAAGGGCGCCATGTCTCTTGTCTTGTAGCTAAATAACCTCCCCCACACTCACACACACTCAGTTTCACTCAAAAAGGTGCCCACATACCCATCCCCACCCGGTGGTTACCTGATTTTTCTTGTGTTCACACACATCTGCACACAGATTCACCTCTGAACACACTCCTCTCTCTCTCCTCTTGTAATTAATTTATTCTCCATGTCACCTCTCACTTTTTTTCATCAACCCATCTCTCTCTCTTAGTCTCTCTCTCATGAGATTGTTGTTCTGGCACATATACACACAGCCAGACAAGTGGGGCCCACAGTCACATGGCCTATGTAGATAATGATTTCTTCATTTCTAAATTTTAGAATTTCTCCCCCCCCCTCCTCCCCTATATAAAGAGGGGTCACCATCACACAAAAAACACACAACATCACCAAAGAACACACTATGCACTGTATGTGCCTAGTGCACACACACACACCCACACATCACCATCACCGCAATCACCATGCTTGTCTTGAGCATGACCTCTACACCCTTGGCTATGGAAGATGAAGGGCAACTAAATGAATGATGATGGCCATAATCCTCGTGCGAGTCTTCGCCATCAACTCCCACCTATCCGCCATGTGCACAAGTTTCTGAACAGGTCTCCAAAGTGCAGTATACAGAGATTTACTGTACAAGTACAGTGGTTGTATGTACGCTTGATTGTGGACACTCGTTGAGTGTAGAAAGCGTTACAGGAACCACGATAGCAGGCTCAGCAGATTTGCAGGTTTTTGCAGATTGCAGCTATTTTGTCTTAGTGCTTCAAGATGTCTGACGGTTTCAGTCAGATTGTTACTGAGAAGCTTGAGAAAAATAACTACCCTGCATGGAAGTTCAGAATAACAAATTTCCTAAAAGGAAAAGGTTATTGGGACTATGTAGAAGGAGACAATGAAAAGGAACCAGAGATTCCCGAGGCAAATGCTACAGCAGAACAAAGGAAAGCTTTGAGGGACTGGCAACAAGGCCAGAGCAAAGTGATGTATTGGCTTTCTATGAGCATCACAGATGGCATGATGGGCTATCTACAGGATGCTGAAACCCCCGCCATTGCATGGAAAAACTTAGGCAGAGTGTTCGAGGTGAACACCAAGGCCAGGAAGCTTCAACTAAAGTCGGAGCTAAATCAGGTTAAGAGGAACAACCTCTCCATCAATGATTATGCTTTGAAGATCAAGAGTATTATTGAGGCTCTTGGATCTATTAAAGTCTCAGTGGAAGACGATGACATTGTCCGTGCATGCTTGGATGGTCTAGGAGATGAGTATGTACATTTTAGGTCTTCCATGAATACAAGAGACGACATCCCCGTGTTCCAAGATTTGATTTCTATGCTTATTCTTGAGGAGAAGAACCTTGACACATCTTCTTCTCATGGCAGAAATAATTCTGAACAGGCCTTCTATTCTAACTCCAACAGAGGTAGAGGTAGAGGTCGTGGTCGAGGCCCAAGGGGTTGCATGGGCCAATTTCTGGAAGGTCAATCAAATCAAAACAATACAGGTGGCAGGGGAAACCAGTCTCAAGGCAGGGGGAGTCAAAGAGGTCGTGGTGCAGGATCAAGCAGGCACCAACATACTCCAGATAGTAGAGAATGTTGGACTTGTGGTGAAAGAGGTCACATGTCACGTGACTGTCCAAACGGAAAAGCAAGTAGAAAGAGAGAACAGGGCAACTATGCATCTACTAGCAGAGATGCAGATGACAGCAAAAACGAGCGCATGTTTGTTATGCAGCATGTAATGAATACAATGACTGCAGAGAATTCCACCCAAGATGATGTTTGGTATGTGGATTCAGGTGCCTCTAATCACATGACGTCTCGTGGAGAGTGGTTTAGAGATATGCGCAAACCAGATGTGTCAGGCTATGTGCAGACAGGAGATGACACATCTCACCCCATTGCTCATGTAGGGGACATACCTCTAAATACGAAGAGTGGGAAATCAAAGTACTTAGCAGATGTACTTCATGTCCCAAACATTACAAAGAATCTTGTTTCTGTTGGACAAATGGTTGAGCAAGGTTTGCAGGTTCGCTTCAATCCAAATGGCTGTTATGTAGAAGATTTCCAGAATGGTTGTAAGCTGATCACAGAGGGCAAATGTGTGGGCAGAATGTTTACGCTGAATGTAGACATGCCTGAGGTAAACTGGATTATTTGCACAGGGCACAGGTGTTGTGGCTGATGTTGACATTTGGCACAAACGCATTGGCCATGTCAATGAGCAGAGATTGCGCAGCATGCAAACAAAACAGATTGTAAAAGGTTTGCCCAAATTCAAGGTGGATGGTATGCATAAAGTGTGTGCAGCATGCCAGTTTGGAAAACAGTCAAAGGGCTCATTTCCACATGAGCGCAATGTATGTAAAAGGCCACTTGAGGTGGTGCACACAGATGTTTGGGGTCCAACCGATACTGCAAGTATACATGGTTGCAGGTATTATGTCTCTTTCATTGATGACCATACAAGGAAAGTATGGGTCTACTTCATGCGTAACAAAAGTGAAGTGTTTGGTCACTTTCAAGACTTCAAAGTCATGATTGAGAAGGAGACAGATATGCAAATCAAGACATTGAGGTCAGATGGAGGGGGAGAGTACTTCTCCAATGATTTTTCAGATTTTCTGCGAATGCATGGTATACACAGGCAGTTTACATGCAGATATACTCCACAGCAGAATGGGGTCGCAGAAAGGAAAAACAGGCACATTGCAGAGGTTCCACGTGCATTGATGAATGAGAAGAACATGCCTCATCATTTCTGGGCTGAAGCTGTAAATACAGCTGTGTACATTATGAACAGGACACCTACAGCTGCGGTGCATGATGTAACACCTGAGGAAAAGTTTACAGGTACAAAGCCTGATTTGGCACACTTGAAAGTGTTTGGCTGCATAGCTTACGTGCATGTACCAGATGAGTTGCGTAGGAAATTGGATCCTAAAGCAGAGAAATGTATTCTTGTGGGATATTCCCTTGAACAAAAGGGGTACAGGTGCTACAATCCTACTACACGAGAATTACGAGTGAGCAGAGATGTAGTCATTGATGAGATGAGCAGCTGGTACAGTAATGCACATGGCACTATTGGGGCTGATGTAAAAGATGATGTGGTTGTACAAAATGTGAGGCCACAGTCACAGTTTTTGAGTGGACCACAAGAGTCCTCTTCTCGTGGCTCTGTTGAGAAACCATGGAATGGTAGACTACGTACGCAGGTTACTCCACCAACAGGTACAGGGAATGTATCACGAAAAGGAAAGGAAAAGGTTGATGAACCTCCCTTTATGGTTGATGCATCATCAGGTTTTTCACATGTAGACATGGATTCAGATGGTTCTGAACAAAGTCTTGATGAGGAATTTGGAATTCTGGCTGTCAGGACACCTGGTGTAAGGAAAGTACAAGAAGATGCTAGAGGGCAAAGGAGTGACCCAGGACCGCGCAGATCTAATAGAGTCAGAAATCCAGTTCAGAAATTGACTTATGATGGGTATCTAGCGCATCACCAAGCCTACATGGCTAAGGTGATACAGGATGTGGAGCCCACATGTTTTGAGGATGCAGTTGGAAATGTGCATTGGGACGATGCAATGAATGAAGAGATGGCTGCATTGGAAGCAAATGACACATGGGAGTTGGTGCCATTGCCAACTGGCAGGAAAGCTATTGGCTGTAAATGGGTGTATAAAACCAAGCATAAGGCTGATGGTAACATTGAGCGTCACAAGGCAAGGCTGGTTGCAAAGGGTTATGCACAGACGTATGGCATAGACTATGAGGAGACCTTTGCTCCAGTGGCAAAGATGACGACAGTGAGAGCTGTCATAGCAGTGGCTGCATCTAGAGGATGGATTATGCATCAAATGGATGTAAAGAATGCCTTCTTGAATGGTGAGTTGCAAGAGGAAGTGTATATGGATCAGCCACCTGGTTATGTCGATCCACGTTACCCAGATTATGTATGCAGACTTCTCAAAGCTTTGTATGGTTTGAAGCAGGGCTCTAGAGCATGGTATGACAGGATTGCCAAGTATCTTGTCAGTATTGGTTTTAGGAGAGCTCATGCTGACCATTCACTCTATGTACGTGAGAGTGATGTGGGGATTGTGGTCATTACCATATATGTAGATGAACTTATTATTGTTGGTGACAATGCTATGGAGATTGACCATGTGAAGGGTCTTCTCAAACAGGAGTTTGAAATGAAAGATTTAGGCGAGTTGCGCTACTTTCTTGGCATTGAGGTGATCAGGACTCCAGAGGGTGTATGGCTATCACAGAGACAGTATGCTTTGGACATGTTGTCAAAGTATGGTATGGCTGATTGTAAGCCAATTTCTATTCCCTTGGATGTGAATGCAAAGCTGAGTGCAGAGAAGGGTGATGTTGTTGAGGATGTCAACATGTACAGGAAGATTGTGGGTAGTCTAATCTACTTGACTATCACGAGGCCAGACTTGAGCTACACAGTAGGCTTGGAGAGTCAGTTTATGCAACTTCCGAGGAAGCCACATTTGGATGGAGTACGACGCAAACTTAGGTATGTGCAAGGTACTCTTGACTACGCATTGTTCTATGCAGCAGATGCACCATTAGCATTGTATGGGTATACAGATGCAGATTGGGCAGGTAGCATTGTTGATAGGAGATCTACGAGTGGCTTCATGTTCTCTGTTGGGAGTGCTGCTGTTACTTGGAGCAGCAAAAAGCAGCCTACGGTTGCTTTATCGAGCACAGCGGCCGAGTACAGAGGTGCAGCAGTTGCGGCGTGCGAGGTAGCTTAGCTACACACATTACTTGAGGACTTGGGAGTGCAGGTGGACCAACAGATTTTCATCCATTGTGACAACCTCAGCAGCATACAGTTGGCTAGGAACCCAGTGTTCCATGCCAGGACCAAACACATAGAGGTCCATTACCACTACGTTCGAGAGCGAGTGTTGGCGGGCGACATCGACTTGGTCTACGTCAGCACAGAGGAGCAGATAGCGGATATCTTTACCAAGGCCCTCGGAGCTGAGAAGCTTCGACGTTTTCGAACTATGCTTGGACTCTGCGACATGCAGAGCTCGAGGGGGAGTGTTGAGATGTCGAGCTCTACACCTTGAGCTGGCATCCACTACGGGTCTTGGCCGCTTACGGCATTTACTCACTGGCGCGTTAGGTGACCGACACGGAGGATCTCTGCCAGTGATTCTATAGCTGGACTACACTTATAGTGCCAGCCTAGTACGCTTTTAGTGAGTTCACACTTAGTGACCGCATGTACATATGTGCTACTTTTCAGCTTTAGCACTTAGTCATTTTGTACTCTCTTTTCTGTGAAGAAGAAGAAGAAGATTTCCATCTCTGTGTGCTTTGTGCTTGTCTTGTGTAGCTCTCTTGCATCCTCATTCTTTACAGGTCTTTGGACATAAAATAAGAATTACCTTCATTGTTATGGATTTCTTCAAGCACACTATGGCATCGGAGATGATCTTAGGATGTCCTTTCATGAGGGAAGCAAAATTGGTGCACAACTGGTCTAAAAACCATGTCTACTTGCAGTTCCAAGATTCTGTCATTCAAGTGGATCTTGTAACTGGTCGAGCACATCCCTTAGGAAACAAGTTTATAATTGATCATAGATCTGACACCACAGTTCACTCGGCCCCATTGCAATATTGTTACACGTGTCAAGCGAACATTGATGTTGGGGAAGATTCTCTTTATATGGATGTTCTACCTGGGATGACTGAGTCGGACAATGTGGATTGGGTCACCTAGCAGCAACCATAGACACTTGGGGAAATACGGGGACGCCCTGGGTAACACCTGAGGGGGATGAAATGCCCGTATCCTTAAATATGCTACAAGCAATGCATATAGATTTTGACAAGACTCATCCTAATTTAACAAATAAAACATACAAGTGGGTCCCTAAAGCCTCTTTAGCAACCATAGCTAGTGCTAAAAAACAGAAGCCTTGTAAGAAGCGTCCCACTCGCTCCAAGAAATGTAAAGAAACGTGGCGTTGGATTCCTAAAAAACTATTGGAAGCCCAAGGCTACTATGAAGGAAATGATCAAATCTGGGTGCCAAAATGTAGATTCTGTTGTTACCGATCGCCTGACCCATGTGCGCCCAATCCTGTAGCTTCAAAACAAATTGACAATCGCGGAAAGAAAAAAATCAAAGAATGCTACACACCCGCTCCAGAGCTAGTTTGGGTACCGAAGAAAGAACGATTTGTTCCACCTAACTCAGGAAGGGGGAAGTTCCATGAAGCTTCTAGATCCTCATATAATGCATCCACAGAGGTAAAAGATTCTCAACAACCTCCACCTACAATAGTGGACCTCCATGAAGCTACAAAGGAATCCACACCTCCCAGTGTTCAAGAATCACTTGATGAACCACTTCAAGTTTGATCCTGGGGGGAGAGTACCTTACCACCCTTGCAAATCGATGAGGCACCTAAGGTAATAGAAAACTACTGGAAAAAATCCTCACCTATTACCAACTGGAACAATTGGTTTCAAAAGGTCATGACATCTTTCCAAAAAGTATGATCTACCCAAGGAAGGGGGCAGTGTTTGCTGACATCCATCATTCACTTGCTTCCCTCTTACCCTTCTTTCCCTGACTTCTCAATCTCCCATTCTTAGGGAATGTATATATAAAGCCTTATACTCACAAAAAAAAAAAAAGTAAAGAGCAAGAGCAAGAGCAATTAGCAAACGAGTATGCACAATAAAAGTCAAAACATTGACCCAGACCTACACATTCACATCCGGTACACTGAAACAGAAACCTATGTCATCAAACACCTTTGATCCTCATCACTCGAGTAATGGAGGGTAGGTAGAATTAGTATGATAGGAGTATTTCTGTTTTAGAGTTTAGTGATTAGCAAATTTCTTTTTTCCACTGATGTGCCTCCTAGAGGTATTCTTTGTGTTTCCTAGTGTGTACATGAACGTGTTGCTGTTGTTAGGATTTGGACCTTCATGGAATCTTTCTCTCGTTCACTAAATCAAGCGCAACCATCAACACAAACAGGTGTTTCTTGTCCATTAGCATTGCCCCTTATCTTTTTGCATCCATGTTTGTCTGCTTTAATTGTGATTGGTAGCATAATATCTAGCACATTTGCTTAGTATCAGACATTAAATTCAATGTAATTTTTTGTCATAATCACTTGTTTAGGTTTAAAAATCAAGCAGTCCAACTAAGCTAGTTTGACCAAGCTAGGCGGTAGAGATCTTCTCTTAATACCATGGGGAATGCCTTCCTAATTATCAATGGTTACTTACGTTCTTAATCCGATTTAGGCAACATTGTGTGAAATGTACTAGGAATTTCTAGTGGGCTTAGTCCCTATTGACCTTTAGCTTAAGTATTATAAATGGAGTTTACTAGTGTGATGAGCCTAGGGAGGGTAACAGTGTTATATGACCCCCCAAAGTTACAAAATTAAAATGCTAAAAACGAACAAACAAAAAAATCAAAGTGCCACAATGTAAAATCTTAAGCTGGAGGAGAAACCTCAACTTGATTTGGTACTCCACTCACATGTATTGCCTATGGTACTAGAGCCCTAGAGGTTCCGACTGTGGGCGCTTTTCATTGAAAAGCAAAAAACCCAAGGCATACAAAATAAGCACACATCAAAATTGAATCACTATGCCTACAATTGCATATGCTTTTTAATTGTATATGAGAATGCAATTACTGTGCCAATGTTGTTTGATTTTGCAGTGACTGAAGGAGGCTAAGGACATTCATCTCAAATGCTCTTCCACCTCAACAAAGAGCTTCAACTCAATAGCTCCCGAGGATGGAATCTACATCAGAAACGGTGGCATGTTAACCCTCACGCACATTCCTATCACCTACAATGGGAACTATATTATTCAGGTATTGGGCTTGTCGGTCCAATAGGAAAAGGGTAAGAGTGATCGCCGATGAGAGGTGCACTCTAACTGGAACATGCAAGGGATTAGTTGGCTAAGCATGGGCACCCAAATGTGAATGGGGTGAGCTCATATAAAAGTCAACTAAACCTAAAATTCACTCATTCTCTCATTTTTGCAATTGAAGAGTTCTCTTGCTCCATCTCCATCTTCTTCTTCTTCATCTCCTTGTGTGTATGTGTATGCATGTGTGTGTGTGTGTGTGTGTGTGTGTGTGTGTGAGAGAGAGAGAGAGAGAGAGAGAGAGAGAGAGAGAGTGCGATCGAGCATTGCAACAACGGCATGGTGACGACGAAGCGGTTGGGCGTGGCGCAACGGCGTCTCCTTCTTCTTCACGGCGAGGAATCCTCCACGACAGCAAGCGTAGAGCGGTGAGTGACACACTATCGCTATCTTTGAGCTTACTATTTTAGGCTAGTTGCATGCTTGGAGCCATTTGTGGCTTGCACACAGTGTATCGGCAAGTTCCTTGCATTGACACATGCGACAAATGTGCACAATCGCCCAGAATATCTTCAGACATTATGCATAGTCCCAGCCTCTTATGCCTTTTCTCGGCCATGCTCTTGTATCTTTGTAGTGTTGGATTGTGTAGGATATTGAAAGCAAGCACATCTGCAATATCTGAAGTAGAAAGTTCTTGGGTCATTGAGAGTAGAGTGTGATTACTTGTCCACCACAACAATGGATTATCGAGCAACAACCTCTTCTCCAGTAATCCGCACACTATAGCATAAGTAGTTTTCATCACACTGATGGAGATGTCGACAACACTGAGTAGTTGCACATGCAGCTGTTGTGCAGATGGAACTCGTATATAGTCACGGGTATAGACAGTAACATAGTTCAGATGGGAGCTATCTTTGTTGCAAGCACTGCAAGATGTCCATGTACATTTCACTTTCGCATGGTCCAAGGCATTAAGAAATAGTATTGAAGCCAAGGCGGTATAAGTATCCGATTCAGAAGTTGGGTAATGTCGTCGATCATGGTATGTAAAGTCTGTGAGTCCGCAATATTGACATATTTCTAGATTATGGGCAAGAAGATCGCATTGTGTTGTCCAATCTCTACGTAATGTAGCTGTTGCAAACCATGATCTAGCATACGGACATAAGGCTAGCTTCATGCTGGTTGCAACTCTTTGTCTAGCCCTCTGACGATTGTTATAAAGTATTGCATTTTGAGCACTCGCTATCTTCACCATAACAAAAGATAGAGTATTGTTCACTAAAGGTACGTGTTGTGCAGTATTTGACAAAGCATGCACTGTCAAACACTGAAAAAATTCACTACCTAATACCGAATTTGTAGAAGATTGTGCAATGGCTAACGAAAGCTACCAGAAGAGACTTCAAAATGCGATATTCACAACGAGTAAGTAAATACCAATTTGCTACTTCAATATCGTTTCTTCAAGGCGTGCAACAGAAAGTAGACTTTCTGTGCAAAGCAGCCAAAAAAACATTTGGCAAATTAGAATTCTCATCATGTTTTTTGGCAAAGGAGAGAAAGTAAGAGCAAAAGGTACACGGCATGCAAACGTGCCATACAACAGTATGGTGGAGAGTCGGCACTGTGTCTCTCCAAAAATAATAAGAAATGTAAGTCATGCCCTGCCCTGTAGATTGTATGTGGCATCCAAGCAGACATATATACATGGAGATTAGGAAGCAGATTACAAACCTTTCTCAAAGTGTCGTTTGATATTGTTCGGCACTATCTTATTAGTGACGTCCTTATTAATGGTTGTAGGTATACACAATTTATATCATCTACTGAAGCTGAAAGGTGATAAATAGCATTAATCGGAATCAATTAAACACCTCATCATTGACATATCCTGCTATCATATCATAGTTGCTAAGCAATGTTTCATACATGACTAGGGAGGTCAGAGAGAGTGAGATTAAGTACATCAATTCTTTGGTTGATAGGGAAGCTAAAATGGAGTCGTTTTTATTATTAGCATCATGATCAAAGATGGTCAGGGACGTGTGAAAGCATGATAAGGAAGAGATTTTTTTAAAAGATGGAAATAAAAAATAAAGCCGAGTACATGTTGGCATGGAGGCGTTACTACAACAGTAGTATCAATTGTATGAGACGATCGATCGCAGTACTAGATGAAGATAATTTCAACACCATGTCAAACTATGTTAACAAGAAGCGTTTTAACATGGGACTATGTGGCTATTTGTATATTAAATAAAATTAGCTATTGAGGCGGTCCGGGGCGGGCAACAAGAGAGGTGACCTCTAAACACCCCTCAAGGCTCCCGTGCTGCTCAATTGGGGCTGGAGAAACCACAAGTACAACACAACAACAAACCCACAGCCAAACCCAAACAAGATAGGGGCACCACCTAGTTATGGTATGCGAACTAGGACGCAAGAGAGATTTTGTCACAACCAAGAAGATGCGCCACAAAAGGGCGCAATTTTTGGGCTTGCGGTTTTTGGCGAGCGCTTTTTAAGAATTGGGCAAGCGGATTCCCAAAAGAAGGGACAATCTACCCATCTCTCTCTCTCTCTCTCTCTCTCTCTCTTCAGCTAAAATTTGATTGTCATTTCACGACCAACTTACATTCAAACACAAAACACATGGATGCATTCAATACACTATTAATAAGAGAAACAAAAGTTCCTTACACACAGTTATGGTCTATTTCATATAGCAAACCCCAAATCTATGTGTTCCATTCCATCAAAAGTAAATACATAAGGGGGGGAGACATCGTGGGTGACGTGGATGAAAGAAGGGCGGTGGGGGGCCATATGCTCTGGGAGGAAACAAAGGTCGTGCCAACGGGGGCAGTGCACCAAATGGTGGGGGAACTCCTCCAAAATTGCAGAGGGTACGAATTATATGTATGGGGGGGGGCTGTAGGTAGTGAAAGAGGCAATGGATCAACTCCGGGTGGGGCCTCAGATGTGGTGGCGATGAATGCACTGGGAGATGATCCAGTTGCACGCCATGCCAAAATTGGGGCCGTGAAACTGGGATACGGTGCTGCTACTGCCCCGCCTTGACTGCTGAGTGGTGTCGGGAAATGTTGCTCGAGCGAATGAAGCTGCTCTGACACCTGCTTCGGTTGTTCAGTTACCTGAGCTCTGACACTCCTATGAAACATCAATGTCGATCCTAAATCGGAAGGTAGACGCTGAGCTGGCTCCAGACAAGCACTAAAAATTTCCCAATCCTTCTCACAACTGATGCAATGCCTACGTAGTAGTAAACATTGTGCAGCCAATGTCCTCACTCTTGCAAAACAATCCAACACAGCATCTCCCATGTCTGTGAAGGTCCCTAGTAGCCATCTACAAAAAAAGTAATCTTTAGATTTATTATAACTATAATTTTTTAGGAACAATCAGAAAAACTTCCAAAAAGTTTCTACCACTTGGCAAACGCTAGACTCCTCTCAACACCTCTACGATAAGGCTTGCCCATATGATCAAGCATCCAATGTGTGGAATCTGAACCTGGTAGCTTCTCTCACAACATGTCGTCATCTGTAGAGAAGCCACGTACATTTGCTGCAATCTCTCCATCCGCTTGATCATACCTCGGAAGCCGACACCCACCGGTTCTAGGGGGTGAAAAAATGACCAGCAACAAAGTACCAACCTACGAATAACAATAGTCCTGAACAGTAGAGCAACTAGACTCAGACAGCCGTATGTACAATATCCTCAACAACTGGAAACCAGCTCCCTCTACCCTTCTAAGTGACAATGGACATATGTTCTGCACGACATGTCGCCACAACCATGCCATCAACCAAAAGAAACTCGGTTGCCAGAAGGAATGAAGCATCCACAAGCTCACTATCCCATTGGTTCCATAAAGGAACCCCAGCCGTGCTAGCTGCATGTGGCCTAGTGTGTAAGGGAAAGGCCATGTACATCAAACATACGCCACCCAATCTCAAGATGGGGTTCATCTGCCTTGTTCCTGATAGAGAGCCCAAGAATCTACGTAGTGACTGCGTAGAACTACATGCAATCTTTGTTAGCACTAAAATTGTGCACATAACTTTGATGTAAATTAGTGTGGCTTACCTGTCATTGCACAACACATCTGGAATAGCTTTTGCCAACTCCTTGGCACTAGCATGCACTACAAGGTGGCGTGGATCTACATGCATATCTGTATGTAGCAACATAAGATCAAATATATCTTTCAAGCAATGCTAAAGAGAACAACACAACATTAACCATTTTCACGTAACTGGATGGTTATCTCCCACGTCTTTGGCCATGTTTGATAGGTCCTGTGCAGCCGTGCCATGTGATGGTGAACATGGAGGGGACTCCTGGATGCCCCCCACTAGTCTTGGAGTGAAGGATAGTGTCGGTACACTGTGGCTCATAGCACCAAGGCTATGAGCACTATCGCTTACTTCTACAGAATACTCCGCAACCACATGCTCTCTCTCACTATCAATGGAAACTACAGCCTTATTCTTTCTCTTCCCACGTTGCTTGTCATCCGGTTGTGCTTGCGAGTCTTTCTTTGAGGACCATTTCTTCTTGTCCGGTTTCTTTGATGTGTTTGGAGATAGAGCATCCTCTATCACAACCGCTTTCTTCTGTGACGCAGTATGCTGTGATATTAATTAAAAAAGAACAGTTATTGAGTCCATGTTGTATTGCTGCATGGCAAAGGTAAAAACTATGTAGAATGATACCTCTGTATAGCTCTTCCTCTTCGGGTGGGTACTCCTTCTCCGGGTAGTCCAACCACCAAGGACACTTGAGCCACGCTCCCTTTGGCCGCAAGTCGTCTATCCACTCATCAGGATATAAGCCCGTCTCCTCTCTCTCCGACATGCACCATGCATCATTGGGGTGCTCGGGAATGGGAAAGACAAGAGCATCTCTCCACCATCTACAAGACAGACCACAATGTTTTGAACCACAAAGAATAAGATTAGTGTCTCCTACTACATTCTTAATTTGTCAATTAAAGATGTCAAACATGTACAGCAAGCATCCTGCCGTGTAAGCAAAGTCGGGTTGCTCTTTGGGATCCTGTGTGGACTTGATTCGAGCACTCCACTTCTTGAAGGCCTTCCGAAAGTGCTTGCGTCTATATGTCAGTAATGTGTGGGCAAGTGTGTTAAGTATGGAGCCTGATTTACCCTTGTAATTTTCTGTGGTAAAAGCGCACATTTGTAAGGCCCCCATTATGAGGAGAATCCATCGTGCATGAAGGAAAATCACTCACCGGAAACCAAAATTTTCACGGACAAGAATCAGGGGCAACTTTAGAGGCCGCCCCCGAGACTTTTTTTCGCCGAAATATTATGGCCGAAAAGTGGTCGGTTGGCTGGTGGCCGATAGTCAATGGCCGATGGCTGGTGGTCGAAAGTCAATGGCCGGTGGCCGGTGGCTGAATTCAAAAGCGGACTTGTCTTCTCAAGGGCGGCCACACAGGGGCGGATTGGAGGGTCTGATTTGGACTTATTCGCACAAGGGCGGCTACACATGGCTGTCTCGCATAAGAGAGGGCAGCCCTTTTGGCCTATAAAAGGAGGCCATTTCTACACACATTTCAGAGTGTGAAGTTGATGCAACAAGGTGAGTGTGAGGTGGTGAGAGTGAAGCAAGGCGGGAGCTCTATCAAGGGTTTAATCCCTTTGTAAACTACTTCTTCTTTTGAAGTGCTAAAGCCATTGAGTGGCTGCTTTCCCGTGGACGTAGCCCAAATTGGGTGAACCACGTATATCGTGTGTACTCTCTCTCTCTCTCTCTACTCTAGTATAATCTCTTGTGTGTGAAATCTATCTCTCTCCATTAAGTAATCTACTCAAAAATCTATTTAGCTACGTCTTATTTCCTAACAACTGGTATCAGAGCAAGGTTTGCTCTAGCTAGATTATCTCAAGGAAAGGATTCCTTGAATTGAGTGGGAGTTATGGCGGAGGAAGGGAAGCTCAAGATTGAGAAGTTCAACGGCAAAAACTACCAACATTGGAAGATGTAGATTGAAGACTATCTCTACCAGAAGGACCTCTATTTGCCACTAGGCGGTCTTGCAAAGAAGCCTGCAACAATGGCAGATGAAGCATGGATTGTCCTTGATCGAAAGGCACTGGGAACAATCCGGTTAAGCTTGGCGTCAACCGTGGCCTTCGATGTCTCAGAGATGAAGACCACGGAGGACTTGATGAAGTCACTTGACGACTTCTACAAGAAACCATCGGCATCCAATAAGGTATTTCTTATGAAGCGCTTGCTCAATCTAAAGATGGCAGAGAATGGTTCAGTTGCAGAACACCTAAATGACTTTAACACAAACATAAGTCAAATTCGATCGGTGAAAATCAATTTCGATGACGAAGTGCGAGCTCTCCTTATACTATCATCTCTACCGAATAGTTGGGACAGCCTTGTGATGGTTGTAAGTAATTCTATCTCTGGCACAAATACTCTTAAGTTTGATGATGTTGTGGGTGTTCTCCTAAGCGAGGAAATGCGAAGGAGAAGCACAGGAGAATCATCAAGTGCTGCACTATGAGTGGAAACAAGAGAAAGGCCTAAGGAGAGGTTCAAAAACCAAAAGGGTCGTGATCGCTCAAGGCGGAACAAGTCACGCACAAAGTCAGTTCTTGAATGTTGGAACTGCGGCAAGAAGGGCCACGTCAAGAAGGATTGTTGGTCCAAGAAGAAGAAGGAGACTGAATCTCAAGACAACAAGCCAACATCGGAGGCCAATGTGGCAGGTAAAGTAGAGCAAGATGCTCTAATTCTCTCATTAGAAAATGTGTTTAATTCCTGGATAGTAGATTTCGGGGCTTCATTCCATGCGACACCACACAAGCAACATTTCCAAGACTACACCAAAGGTAATTTTGGGTATGTATACTTGGGAGATGATGAGGCTTGTGAGATTGTCGGCAAAGGTACAGTTTCTGTCAAAACTGCTAACGGAAATGAATGGAAGCTTAAAGATGTTAGGCATGTTCCTTCTCTTCGCAAAAATTTGATCTCTACAGGACAATTGGACGATGAAGGTCACAACATTGCATTCGGAAACAAACGGTGGAAGATCTCAAAGGGATCTTTGGTGGTTGCCAAGGGAGAAAACGTCGGTACACTTTACTTGTGTACTGTTAGCACGCAACCTTCAGCTTGTGCAGCAACTACAGAAGTTGACAATGCGGTGTGGCACTATCGACTTGGGCATATGAGTGCCAAAGGAATGCAAATCCTTCAAACAAAGAAGCTTCTACCAGGTTTGAAAGAAGTGGACTTAGAGTTCTGTGAAGATTGTGTTTATGGTAAACAAAAGAAGGTAAAATTTCAAAAATCAGGAAATGAAAGAAAAAATAAAAAACTTGAGTTGGTTCATTCTGATGTTTGGGGTCCTGCAAGTACACCATCACTTGGTGGCTCATTGTACCATGTAACATTCATAGACGATGCGACTAGAAAAACATGGGTTTATGTCATGAAGAATAAATCCGATGTATTTTCCATATTTCAAAGGTGGAAAGCCTTTCTGGAGAATGAAACAGGTACCAAGGTTAAATGCCTCAGATCCGACAATGGAGGGGAATATTGTAGCCAAGCTTTTGAAAGCTTTTGTGCTAGCAATGGAATTCGGAGGCAAAGGACAACCCCAAGGACACCTCAACAAAATGGAATTTTGGAAAGGATGAACAGGACAATCATGGAACGAGCACGAAGCATGCGGCTACATGCAGGCCTACTGCTTGAGCTTTGGGCGGAAGCTGTAAGTACGTCTGTGTACTTAATCAACCGGTCACCCTCAACGGCATTGGATGGGGGAGTTCCAGAAGAGGCATGGACAGGTAAACCGGTGAATTATGCATTTCTCAAAGTGTTTGGGTGTGAGGCTTTCATGCACATAGAGAGAAGCCTAAGATCAAAGCTAGATGCAAAGTCCAAAAAGTGTTTCTTCATTGGCTATGGAGAAGGAGACTTTGGGTATCGCCTATGGAATCCTGAAGATGGTAAAATCTTAAGGAGTAGGGATGTAATTTTTAACGAACAAAATATGTACAAAGATTACTTGGAAAGAAAACAAACAAAAGAAGCAAGTGATGAGTACATGGAGCTTGAGGACGGTGAAGACTCAAGGACTGCAAACGGTGACAATGTGCAACAACGTCAACCAAATGAGGAGCCTCAACCTATTCCCCGAAGATCTACAAGAGCAATTAGACCTCCAGAAAGGTTTGTTCCTTCCTTCAACCATCTCTTGATCTCAGATTCTGGAGAGCCGAAATCATACGAAGAATCTATGCAACATGAATCCAAAGAAGAATGGACGAAGAGCATGCAAGTGGAGATGGACTCACTACAGCGCAACCAAACATGGGAGTTGGTTGAGTTGCCTAAAGGTAAGCGGGCACTTCAAAACAAATGGGTGTACAAGCTGAAGGAAGAAGAAGGTGGGAAGAAAAGGTACAATTCTAGGCTTGTGGTAAAAGGGTTTTCTCAAAAGAAAGGTATTGACTTCAATGAAATATTTTCTCCTGTTGTAAAAATGAACTCAATTAGGCTTGTCTTAAGCCTTGTGGCTGCTCATGATCTAAATCTCGAGCAAATGGATGTAAATACGGCATTCCCTCACGGTGACTTAGAGGAGGAAATATACATGCTTCAACCAAAGGGGTATGAAGTAAAAGGTAAGGAGAAAATGGTTTGCAGATTAAAGAAGAGCTTGTATGGTTTAAAGCAAGCATCAAGACAATGGTACTTGAAGTTTGATCGATGGATGTTGGATCATGGATTCACAAGATGCAACTCGGATCACTGCGTCTACACGAAGAATTTGGGAGATGGTAAATTCATCATCCTAATGTTGTATGTTGATGACATGTTGATTGCAAGTGCTAACATGCAGGACATCAAAGACCTAAAAGAGGAGCTGTCCAAATCTTTTTCAATGAAAGATTTAGGTGCTGCAAAGAGGATACTTGGTATGAAAATATCAAGGGACAGGACGAAGAAGACAATAAAGCTATCTCAAGAAGATTACATCAAGAAGGTACTAGAAAGGTTTGCAATGCAAAATGCAAAACCAGTTTCTACACCTTTGGCTGGTCATTTTAAACTAACGAAGGATATGTGTCCAAAGACACAAGAGGAGATAGCCTATATGTCTAAAGTTCCATATGCTGCAGCGGTAGGTTCTCTAATGTATGCTATGGTCTGGACAAGGCCAGACATTGCACATGCAGTGGGAGTTGTGAGTAGGTTCATGGACAACCCAGATAAAGAGCATTGGCAAGCTGTGAAGTGGATACTTAGGTATCTAAAAGGGACAACAACAAATGCTTTGTATTTTGGAGGATCTGATATTTTTCTAGAAGGGTATGCTGATGCAGATATGGCAGGTGACAAAGATACTCGAAAGAACACTACTGGCTATGTGTTCACGGTTGGAGGCACAGCAGTAAGCTGGGCTTCAAAGCTATAGAAAGTGGTTTCACTTTCTACCACAAAAGCAGAGTATGTATCAATGACGGAGGCAAGCAAAGAAATTCTGTGGCTTCACAGATTCTTAGAAGATCTTGGATTCAAACAAGACAATTGTGTCTTGTACAGTGATAGCCAAAGCGCTATCCATCTTGCGAAGAACTCAGCCTTTCATTCAAGGACAAAGCACATTGAGGTGAGATATCACTTCATACGCACTCTTTTGGAAGAGGGACAGCTAAAGCTAGGAAAGGTGCATACAAGTGAAAATCCTGCAGACATGTTTACAAAGGTAGTCAACAAGGATAAGTTGAGCTTTTGCTCATCTTCAATCGGCATTCAAAGATAAGAAGCCAGGATGGAAAGTAGTCACAAGTTTGGTTTGGAGATCAGTCTCCAAGTGGGAGATTCTTAAGTATGGAGCCTGATTTACCCTTGTAATTTTCTATGGTAAAAGCGCACATTTGTAAGGCCCCCATTATGAGGAGAAGCCATCGTGCGTGAAGGAAAATCACTCACCGGAAACCAAAATTTTCACGGACAAGAATCAGGGGCAACTTTAGAGGCCTCGGGGGCGGAGGCCCCCGAGACTTTTTTTCGCCGGAATATTATGGCCGGACGACGGCCAGAAAGTGGTCGGTTGGCCGGTGGCCGGTAGTCAATGGCCGATGGCCGATGGTCGGAAGTCAATGGCCGGTGGCCGGTGGTCGGAAGTCAATGGCCGGTGGCCACACAGGGGCGGATTGGAGGGTCCGATTTGGACTTATTCGCACAAGGACGGCTACACATGGCTGTCTCTCATAAGAGAGGGCAGCCCTTTTGGCCTATAAAAGGAGGCCATTTCTACACACATTTCAGAGTGTGAAGTTAATGCAACAAGGTGAGTGTGAGGTGGTGAGAGTGAATCAAGGCGGGAGCTCTATCAAGGGTTTAATCCCTTTGTAAACTACTTCTTCTTTTGAAGTGCTAAAGCCATTGAGTGGCTGCTTTCCCGTGGACGTAGCCCACATTGGGTGAACCACGTATATTGTGTGTACTCTCTCTCTCTCTCTCTACTCTAGTATAATCTCTTGTGTGTGAAATATATCTCTCTCCATTAAGTAATCTACTCAAAAATCTATTTAGCTACGTCTTATTTCCTAACAAAGTGTGCAACCATGCCTACCTTCAGCCTTCTCGTGTTGGATAGCAACATCATGATTCTCGGCCTCCATTTTCTTGGCCATCTCAAGCACTCTCCTGTAGCAAATAATAAGTCACAAGTTAGATTATCAACAAATTGCTAGCTAGTGCACATAATCACTAAATCTAACCTTTCCAATTGCCACCAATATACGTGATATCGAAGCCACTGGATTCAGGCCTTCTCTGTCAAACCTATGCCATTCTCCTTCAAGGATGCATCACAGCCTTGGAGCAAATCAAGCAAGCGGCACTTCCTAGCAAAGGAAAAGCGAGACTTATTTTTCATTGCTACATAATAAAAAGAGAAATATATGGAATGATTCAAATGACATTTACTTACTCTTTCGGGATAATGCGTGCACACGCAACCTCTGCCACTCTCGAGGGTGTCATTTTTGTGGTCTTCTCGCCCCAACCTATAAATGATATACATTTATGGAAAAAATCGTTGCCGTTCTTTGGATTTTCAATGCTAGATATCTCAAGCCCTTTGCACGTAAAATATTGCTCTGTTTGAGATAGCGCTAGATTGATGCTTTCCTCGTATGCGTCAGGTGCCAAGTCGTAGTCAAAACTCTCTTTTGATGGCAACCCTTCCATTTTACTACTAAACATATGATCGAACTCTTCCTATCATTTGCCAAGGACTCAATCAAAATACACATAATAAGATGTCGCAATTAAAACATAATCTCATTTAGGATTGGTTTAAAGCATACCTTTCAAATGAGTTGCGCAAGGACAACCATTGGCAATTTTAGCCACTTTGACTTGTTTGGACCTCTAAAATTCAAAGCCCTTTCTGCTGCCAAACGTGCTCTTTCGAGGAATTTTTGCAAAAGTGAAATAGGGTCCGCCAACCCTAGCTTTCTCATCATGAAAATATCATGAGTAGTTTTGTGAGGCATTGAAACCCTTGTGGCCCTGTTTAACAAACTCGATTGTAATTTACAGATGCATTTACATTCCAAAAAAGAAAGTTGGGCTTACCTATTGATCATTCCCAAAACCAATAGAAACTCCACTGGCTCATGGGACTGAAAATCAACTAGAACGTTGTCGTGTTGTGGCACGTATATAGTGGGAACGGGCATTAAACGATTTCTCTTGTGACTTTTTGATGCATAAGTATACTTCATATGATACTCATATACGTAAATTTAATCTTTCTACCATACCTTAGTATTACCTTTGAAGTAATATAAATGTACATTACTATTAGAAAGTATTGCAAGAGAAGTATCAATGATTGTGCCTCTTTTTGTCTGGGGAAAAAGCATTTGTATATTTCTTCTAATATCTCAGCTATACCCTACCATATATAAATTTTTTTCTTCTTTTCATATTTATTTAATAATATAACCCTTCAATAATGCATACCTTCTTGGATACATACAAGAGGGAAGGGCCTACTACAAGACTTTATGAAAAGGAAGATCCAAAGCTTCTTGGACCATCCCAATTTGAAAATCCCCACCTAAGGGCATGGAGAAAAGGCCAAAACCAAGTCAAGATATTTTAGTAGGCCAATTTTGCCTTTTGAAGCATGTCAATCCGAGTTACAGGTCAAAAGTTACAGGGAAACCAGTGAAAAACCCTCTCACAACTACATTGCAAGAAGAGATGGTAAACAGGTGAATCAAGTGAAAAGAGGTAATCTTGGTCTTTTTCCATAAAATAAGATATTTGGAGGATAAAAGACGCAAGAATGTGAATGTGACACCTCAAAGATGCCTTGAAGGACAAGACACACAAGTTGGGACCCCCTGCTGGAGCCACACAGAAGATGCCTAGGTGGGGCCCACATACATCATGCACCCACATGGAGCCTCAATGACCAAAAATGCTGAATTTCATGATATTTTGGGTCCTAATATTGCCCATTTTAAGAATATCCAAAGAACATTTGATTTGGGTTAACTCTTTGGCCTAATCAAGTGATTATGTAAAACATGGCTCCCTCACCTATAAAAAGGGCAACCTTCTCTTCATTGAGGCAAGTTATGAGTGAGTGAGAATAGCTCAATTCCATAGTGACACACTCATCTTAGTGCCACACTTTCTCTTGAAGAAAGGCTGAAGTATTGCCTCATCTTCTCTCTCCATTAAGGTGGTGGCGATTGCTCTCATGTAAGATATATGTTGCTAGTTTTTCTTTCATTTGCATATCTAGTCCAATACTTGTCTTTAACTCCTTCTCTATCTCTCATTATTTATCTTTAATACCACCACCACACTTAGATCTATCTCTAATTCTATCTTACTCCTCCTTTCATCTCTCTTGTCGTGTCCTAATTGTTTCATTGGAAGGTATTCAAGCAGCAACCTTGTCAATGTAATAAGTACAACCTTCTTGCGGGAAACAATTATGAGCACAAGGTTAGTAACCATATCTTCATCTTTGACAAGTATCTCTCTCTCCTAAGGTTCTCATTCTCTTCCACAAACTCTAGAATCTCCTTGCTACAGGTACTTCTCTCCCCGCAGTATCCTTATTGCCTAAGGGCAACAATAGGGCTTGGGAGAGAAACTCTCTTTTTCTTCTTCTTTCACTTCTTTCACACCTTTATCTTTGAACATACTAAGTATATCATTGATGAATAACCATAATCCACATAGAGGTAATTTCTTTCAATTCCATTCAGTACAATCTATTAGGGTCAACATTTGGATTAGTCGAAAGATTCACTTTCAGCAACGCATAGTGTTTCTATTTGGTCCTGAAAGGATCAACGAAATACTTCTCTCACCAGATCCCATCATACTACCTATTATTGACTATGACTTCTCTTTTGATGTGAATGTGGTTATTTTATTATGAATCAAGAGGATTTGTACTCACAACTAATCCCAATCGCTAGACAAAACATATACATTATAGTAGGCACAAAGCTACAATTCCAAAGAGCAATCCGCAGCTTATTTGGACAACAAAGATTAAATATCATTAACTCATCCATTAACCCTTTTATCCTACCCATGATACGATATGATCGTAATATCGATGTTTTCATTTTTGTTTTGTTATGACTATCTTTCATGAGTTCTCTCCATCACGTGTGTGTTTGTAAGGAAAAGTGAGCGGCTTCTTTGGCTACATTTCTTCTTTAGCTCTAGAAGCTATGTTATCTACATCTTAGCTCTTTCTCATAACCCTTGAGCTTCCTCACAAGCTCTCACAGCAAGAGGCCCAGTGCCTTCCTGGCAAGACCGCCTACTTCTGGACATATTTTTGGTGAACCCGACGCGAAACTGCCAGGGTGAGAGTTTGTGCGTATCATGGGTGATCATGTTGAGCAATAGGGTATGCATTTTGACCCAACAACAATGCAAATTTTTCAAGCATTTGCAATGTTCATGCAGCAACAACATGCCACTGATAGAAGGGAGATTTCAGCAAAACAAAGTCCATACAAGCAGTCATCAACAGAATAGATCAATTCAATGGCAAAGATGTAACCAAGTACTTACGCGAGTATGTGAAGGAGATGGAGCTGCATCGCGTGTCAGAAGGTGAGATGATTCAAAGCTTTGAGCTAGTTGTTGCTCCAGAAATTAGGGAGCATGTTAGGGCAATTAAAGATGGGCATGGGAGAAATTGGGAAGAACTCAAAGTAGCTTTAAAGGAGGAATATTTCATGGAGGACTCTGAGAGAGTAACCAAAAGGACATTCTTAGAATGGGTAGTCAAGCCAAAGCAAGGACTATCAATAACATAGCTACTTAGGGAATTTGAGCGGCGCTATGCACAACTCACAAGGACAGAAAGGGCCACACTAGATGCAGAGAAGACAAATCTTTTCTTACAAGCTGCAGGTAAAGAGTTTCAAGAAAATTTGGAGCTTCTTCTTGAAGATAAAGATGTTGATCAAGGACTAAAGACCGACTGGAATGAAGTTGAAGGTGTTGTCTCGTTGCTTGCCAAACGACAAAGAAGAAGGGACAAGATGGTAGTAAACACTACAAGTCCTTCAACCTCAACTTCTGACAAAATGGTAAAGCCTAGTTTTATCGCTCCTAAGTTTGATGAGTCCATGCTAGATGAGCTTGTGAAGGGAATGCGTGACTTGAAGGTGAAGCTTGCAAAGCTTGAAGAAAAAGGCCAACCATCAGGGCCACTTCCTAGGCAAAGACAACAGCCCAAAGAAGGGTTTGTTAATAGATGTATTTGGTGTGATAGTACAGACCATGTAAGAAGGGATTGTGATGATTTTAGTGATGCTTTGTCAAAAGATTTTGTATTTTTTAAGGATGGTAAAATCCACTTAAGAGAGACAGGTCTACCCTTGAGAACTAACTTTGGGAAGGGGGGAATGCAAACCTTAGTTGAAGATATGGAAACTAAGCATGCCACCTCTTCAGTTGAGGCAGCTACTTATGGAGTAAAAATTGAGCATCTTACTGATGAAGAGGTGAGTGACCATCATGGTCAAATTTGGCCAAATGTCATGCACTTAGCTAAAAAGGGAAAGCTTACAAAAGAGATTCTACATGAAGCAGGTGATTGCATACGTCTAGAAACAGAATGGAATGATCCAGTGGACTCATTGTCAATGCATGCCTACATTACAAAATGCCAACAAAATGAGGCGATAGTAGAAGAGAAGCGCAGGCGTGAGAATGCTGATGAAGGACCATCAAAAAGAGATTCTAGAAGTGGGGGAAGAAGCGACTCAATGCCTTCTCAAACACCCTCAACACAAGGAGCATCTCCACCTGAAGTACTCATGGAGAAGTCTACAACAGTAAAGAAGAAAGAGCCAACAAAAGGTAAGACAAAAGGCCCAACTTATAAACTACAATCTGATATTGAGGTTGCTACATATTTAAAGAAAGTCTTGGAGGAAAGGATCTTGAATAGCAAGATTGAGGTTACTCTCGGAGAAGTTCTTGGCATTGCAAAGCGTGAATTCCATGAGGAGATCATTGACATCATCAAGAGGAAGAGGCAAACCCTTGCTGAAGTTTCTCGTCCACAGGTTGAAGGGGAAACCTCGAAGACACAAGGGATGCAGCTGCAAAATAAGGAGGATGATGGAGCTGTGGTAGGATGCTACCAATCTAGTGGGAGAGTGAAGCAAGTGCATTTCTCAAATGATGATGAAGAAGTTGAAGATATTCCTAGGAGCTACTATTCACGAAGTCACTGGGCAAGGGCTACTATAGAAACTTTGGTCAAGGTAGGTGATCTTGAAGAGCCATTTTTTGCCTTGATTGACCATGGTTCAGAAGTAAACATAATGTCAAAGAGTCTCTACAACAAGTGAAAATGGCCATTGGACACAGATCATGGCTGGATGGTAAAAGTGGCAAACAATTCATCTGGTGAATTGTATGCAACATGTCCACGTGTGAAGGTGACAATAGGTGATGTAAAGATTGACCAAAACTTCTTTGTACATGATACATATTCAGATCATCTCATCCTTGGACAGTCCTACATTGTGGGAGTTCGAATGGAAACAAAGGTAATGGACGATGGTTCAGCATATGCTAAGATACGTAGCAAAGATGGTAAACGTGTTGTCCAATTTCTCACAGTTTGTGTGAACCATGAAAGAAATCGTGACAACCTCAGAGAAAATCCTCTACCAAAGGTGAGCAAAGAGTTTCATGACCATAGGGAAATGATGGGTTTTGGCCAAGTACCATTGTAAAGCGGGATTGTAGTGGTACAGTAAGAAAAAGGGTCTCGCCTGATCCAAAAATAGGTGAAACTTTCTCAATGAGCTCCTTGGTAACAAGGAATGGATCAGTATGTTTTACAAAACTTGAAGATTTGAAGAGATGTGAGAGGCAATATGTGCATAATGTACAAATAGGCATGAAAAAGAGTGGGTTGCTAAAGCCTATTGAAAATGTTTTGGGTTTGTGTCAACAAGTTTCTTTTGTAGATACTATGGGTGAGCTTGATGCTATAATGAGGTCTAGTTTGCATCTTGAAAATGAAGTTGTGGAAGTTTTCTCTATGGAAATGTATCAAGTAATAGAAGCCTCTAAAGAAATCCAAACAATTGGCCCAGAAGTCCATGTTGAAACTAAATACAAGAGTGTAGCAAAGAAGGTGAAACCAATAGCTTCACCCTTACCACCCAACAACACGGAAAAGATTGAGCAGGCTTCTTTAAAACCAAGTTTGAGGAATCCTAAAAAGATCGGGCATACCTTCACAAAGGAGTCTTTTCAATAGTTGCAGATTGGTTGCGAGGAGTTTCTAACACAGGAGGAGACAAAGTGCTTCAAAGAAATGCTTTCAAAGCATGGTAAGGCTTTTGCATTTGAGCCACATGAGATAGGATGTGTTGATCCTTCTATTGTAGCTCCTATGGTAATTTTCACAATACCTCATGTGCCTTGGAATCTGCAGCCTATTCCTGTTCCAAAGGCTCATTTGCCAAAGTTAGTAGAGCTACTGAATGAGAAAATCAAAATGGGAATCTTGGAGCCTTCTTTTGCTCCATACTCAAACAGGTGGTTCACAGTTCCAAAGAAGAATGTTTCTCTACGCTTCATCCAAGATATGCAACCAGTGAACAAGGTGACAATTAGAAATGTAGGTACAGGTCCAATTGTGGATGAGTTTGCAGAGGTGTTTGCAGGGAGGGCAATCTACTCAATGGGAGATCTCTATTCAGGGTATGATCAATTTCAGCTTGCAAATCGAAAGTAGAGACTTGACAATCATGAGGACACCTTTGGGTTTGGTAAGAATGTGTACCTTGCCACACAGGGAGCAACCAAATCGGTTGCACATATGATGAATGGGATTAATAAGGTCTTACGTGACTTTATTCTTCAAATCACAAAGCCTTTCATTGATGATTTGCCTATCAAAGGATGTGAAGAAAGTGACAAAGATGAAGCTTTGGATTTCAAGGGATGTCGCAGGGTTGTGGTAGATCACATAAATGATTGTGATAAAATTTTGTTTAGGTTGGAAGAAGTGAATCTTACATTGTCAGGGAAAAAGTCTATGTTTGGTGTCAATGAAGTGCTCATTGTGGGGCACATGTGCGGGCCATATGGTAGGAAACCTTGTCCAACAAAGGTAGATGCCATCCAAAGAATGAAAGAAACATGCACTTGCATCATTGAGGTTAGAAGGTTTCTGGGAGCATGTGTTTTCTATGTTATTTGGATTCCACATTATGCACATGTAGCTGATCCTCTTTATCAGCTGCTTAGAAAGAATCAGAAGTTTAAATGGACAGAAGCACATGTAAAATCCATGAAAAATCTAAAGGAGTTGCTCTAGTCAGCAACAACTTTGAGAAAGGTAGACTACGAATGTCAAAGGCCAGTAATTGTGACAGTAGACACCAGTCCTATAGGGATTGGATGGGCAATAGGGCAAGATGACAAAGAAGGACACAGGTATGTGGTAAGATTTGGAGCAAAGGTACTAAGTGCTCGCCAAAAAAAACTATCCACAGATAAAGAGAGAGTTATGGGGTATGGTTACAGCCTTGAAAAGTGGGAAAGAGTACCTAATTAGTGCACGTGTGGTTGTAGAAACAGATTGTCTACCACTTCTTGGGATGATTACAAGTTGCTCAATGCCAGACATTGCTATGTTGCAGTGGATTGCCTACATTAAGTTCTTAAATCCTGAGTTTAAGCACATTGCAGATAAAGACATACAGTGGTAGATATGCTATCAAGGGCAAGGTATGAAGATGAGTCACAAATGATTGATGAGGGAGATGATGTAGGCACAAAGTTCTATTCTATCTCTCATGTCAAAGGTAACAATGTCTGCATGACTAATCTACTTGAATCATTCTTGAAAGAACTTTATGAAGGCGATTGGCTTCTTATTGGAAGCTACTTGAGTACTCTAACAAAAGATGATTGGTCTGAACAAGAATTCAAGAGGATACGCAGGAAAGCATATGGGTACTTTTTGAGGGATGGTTACTTGTGGAAGCATCCTAAACAAAAGGGTGCTACACCACAACGGGTTATATGTAAAAAAGAGACTCAAGTAAAGCTCATGCAAGAGTTTCATGAGAGTCTATGGGCTGGACACAGGGGTGTGTGGGCAACCTTCTCCAAGTTGAAAGAAAAATATTGGTGGAAGGGTATGTATAAAGATGTATCTCAGTTTGTAGAGTCACGTGTAACTTGTCAAATGTATTCAAATGTTCGACATCGTGATGGATTGCACCCTACATATCCACTAGCCATGCACTATAAATGGGTTGTGGATCTTGTCACAATGCCTTTAGGACTCTGGCAGATGAGATACTTGGTTCTTGCACGAGAGGACCTAACTAATCAGGTTGAAGGAAGAGCATTAAGAGCTAAAACCACAGAAGCTGTGTGAAAATTCCTTCTTGATGAGGTGATTTGCTGTTATGGTTGTGTGGAAAAGATCACTGCAGATAGAGGTGAGCTGGATGCTGAAGAAGCAAGGGAGTTCTTTTCTAGATTAGGAATCAATCTTTCTCTTACTACAGCTTACAACCCTGAAGGCAATGGAAAGAATGAAAGAGGGCATCCTCCTATCATCAAAGCTTTGGCCAAGGCTTGTGAAGGAAGAGTTGGTGAGTCGCCAAAACTGTTACCATATGCTTTATGGGCTGATCGTACAATGCATAGCTCAGTAATAACTAGCCTGTGGAGCTAATGTATGGTCAAAAGCCAGTGATGCTGATTGAAGATACAATTCGCAAATGGAATGTACTACCTTGGCAAGAGGGGCTTAGCAGGGAAGATCTCCTTGCACTGCGTATAAGGCAACTAGAGAGAAGACTTGGAGACGTTGAAGCTGCAAAAGAACGACTCAAAAATGCAAGGTTGAAAAACAAGGACTACTTTGATAAGCGACATCGACTCAGGAGCAAAGCAATTGACAAAGGTGACTGGGTTTTAGTGTATGATAGTAGCCTTGATAACCAGCACACAGTCATGCGTAAGTTCTCAAAAAGATGGTTTGGACCATATGTTGTAAATCATGTGCATGAAAATGCTACTTACAGCTTGTCTGAACTAGATGGTACAGAAGTAAAGATTCCCATTGCAGGAAAAAGGATTAAAATGTTTAAGAGAAGAGGAGGCAATGATCTAGAAGATGTTGATGAGTAAGAAGAGCAAAACACAGGTGAAGTGAACATGAAGCTCTGGAATCATCCAATGAAGAAGAAATCAAGTAAGATGTACAAGAGGTCTGATCTTACAAGCAGACAATGTGGCACATATCGGAGGATGTGCAGGTTTAGAGGGGGTGGATGTCGTGCTGTGGCACGTATATAGTGGGAACGGGCATTAAACGATTTAGCTTGTGACTTTTTGATGCATAAGTATACTTCATATGATACTCATATACGTAATAAAAGCTTTCTACCCTACCTTAGTATTACCTTTGAAGTAATATAAATGTACATTACTATTAGAAAGTACTGCAAGAGAAGTATCAATGATTGTGCCTCTTTTTGTCTGGGGAAAAAGCATTTGTATATTTCTTCTAATATCTCAGCTATACCCTACCATATATAAATTGTTTTCTTCTTTTCATATTTATTTAATAATATAACCCTTCAATAATGCATACCTTCTTGGATACATACAAGAGGGAAGGGCCTACTACAAGACTTTATGAAAAGGAAGATCCAAAGCTTCTTGGACCATCCCAATTTGAAAATCCCAACCTAAGGGCGTGGAGAAAAGGCCAAAACCAAGTCAAGATATTTTAGTAGGCCAATTTTTCCTTTTGAAGCATGTCAATCCGAGTTACAGGTCAAAAGTTACAGGGAAACCAGTGAAAAACCCTCTCACAACTACATTGCAAGAAGAGATGGTAAACAGGTGAATCAAGTGAAAAGAGGTAATCTTGGTCTTTTTCCATAAAATAAGATATTTGGAGGATAAAAGACGCAAGAATGTGAATGTGACACCTCAAAGATGCCTTGAAGGACAAGACACACAAATTGGGACCCCCTGCTGGAGCCACACAGAAGATGCCTAGGTGGGGCCCACATACGTGTGTGTGTGTGTTTGTGTGCACACACATGTGCCTGCGTGGGCACGTGTGTGTGCGTTTATGTGTGTATGTTCACACACACACACACGCTTTTTTGCAACGTGTGTGTGTGTGGACGCACACACGTGGCAGTCCACGTGGCCACGTAGCGGCCACGCAGGCTGCTACATGGCCACGTGGACTTGCCACGTGGACTTTCGGTGGATGATAGTACACATGGTGTGCCACATGGCCACGCGCACTGCCACGCAAGCATCATGTACTATCGCTGGGCGATAAGGCGCCACGTGGTGCGCCACGTGTACTATCACCTAGCGGCAGTACACGTGGCTTGCGCGCTACCTGCATGGCAGTGCGTATGGCATGCCATGTGTATTGTCATCTAACGATGATACACGTGGCAAGTCCACATGGACATGTGGCAGCCTGCGTGGCCACGTGGACTGCCACACATATGATTGTGTGTGTGTGATTTGTCTCTGGCCACGCGTTGGCCAGGGACGGACACACGCCCCGCGTGGGGGCGTGTGGCCGCCCATGGCCAACGCGCTGGCCATGGGCGCTTGGCCGCCCCTGGCCCCCGCCTCCACCTCCGTCCCCCCTTGTGTTAGTGTCCCTTCCCGCGCATGGCCAATGCGCGTGCCATGGGCATGGCCAACGCCCTGGCCCGCCCGCCTCCGCCCCTACCTGCCCCCCGGTAGCGCCCTTGCCCCCGCCTCCGCCCCAAGTAGCGCCCCCCCCCCCCACCCCGCCTCCGCCCCCGTTATCTATAACGCACACCTCCCCCCCCCCCCCCACCCCTTCCTCGCTGACCGAATGGCGGGGGAGGGGGGCGAGGTGTACTATCTCCTAAGCGTCCCCGTTACCTGACTCCCCAACCCTTCGACTTCGACTTACAGCTTCTTGCCCCCCTATCGTTAGCACACCCGATTACTCACACATCTCCCTTACACATAAATATTCGAAAAAAATTTAAAATAATTAAATTCACGTGATCAGACAGTCACAAACAAATATTTTGTAACAAATATTTTTTTATTAAATATTTTGTATTTTTTACATTAATTTTTCAAAATAATAAAATAATATTGATTTTAAATTTATAAAGGCTATATTATTAGACGTGCGTATATAAACAATTTGTTAGTTTATACAATGTAATCTTGTGCTTAGCATATTATTATGACTTGCTCTTTATTTTTCCTAGGTAAAGAGTTTTCTTATCCTTTTTACAATGGTAAATTATAATATTTGAATCATTTCTTTTAGAATTAATTTCTCCAATGCAATTTATAACTTTAGATGCAGTCATCCAAGTTGGTGATATTGAAATGAATTTGCCTCTTGAGAGGACGCTCAACAACTTGGATGAATTCATCTATATACTGGATGAACAAATTTCACGTAAATACAAAGTCAACGTATCCCATCAAACACAATATGCAGGCTCACCTAGGATGACTCCCATTGCCATTGTGGATAGTCCGTCAAAGGTGCAATTCGGTCAAAAGGAGTTAATAGATGTATGTACCCCCCCTCGAGTTTTGCTCTCAAATAGCTTCAAAAGGAGTACAAGACAAAAACTCTTGCAAGCCAAAAAGAAAGGCACATTGACAAAGCTTTTAATGCAAATACAACAAGTGGAACAAGTTATAGAGATTCCAAGGTCTTACAATGGTGATCTCGTTCTAGAATTTCCACCTACCATGGGAAAGTTGCACCATATGGATGCAATGGAGCATAAGTATGATCCTCATTTGTGGTCGAAGCCACAAACATCCAATATTGTTTTTCCAGGTGTAGTGCGTCTTAGTCATTGCATAGGATCTCTCAAGTGCATGAATGAACAATGTGTCCACTCGGTTAATTATCATATTCCCAATACAAGTCATTTCAATGGGTACATACAAAAGGCAACTGCACCCGGACAATATTGTAAGATTGGAGATAAGAGCCTTACATGCCACTTTTGTAAGGCAATTGCTTTCTATATTGCAACATGTGATTGTGTAGTATACTATGTCATGCCATCCGATGAGACTGCCTCTAGAGTCATGATTCATTGTGGCACACATCGACACGATGTGCGCAACGGCACATCCAAAACACTAACGGACAACACCAAGGTGATGGTGCAAAAGATTTTGATTGTTGACCCACACACAGGATCGAGGATTCAGGTTCAAATGTGTTTGGAAATTATAAGTACAACACTTCTTTGCAACAACACCAACGAAGGAATTTTAGGCGAGCAACAGCTATTTGCAATCGACGAGGAGTTATGGTCATTGGTGCAAGATAATTGGTATGAGCATTTCCTATATTCTTATTTCGATGCAAAACTCTATGCTAAATTATTTTTTATCTAAACACTTTTAACATTGTTAGGTTTCAGAGGTCAGTATCTATTTTACGTAGAGGGGTTGAAAAAGAATCTTTTGGCATTGATGCACTCCTAAAGCTGAAGCAAGACTGCACATATGAGTTTTTCCATGGAAGCCGTTTTCCTAGTCAAGGTACGGAGGGGGAGAAATGTTATGTCTTCAAAATGTCCACAATTGGTCCAGCATCCGGTGTGGACCTAGTGAACTGAATGAGACAAGATCGGGATGGCGATCTTCGACGTGCGTGGATCCAGTTTGATCACACCAGACATGTTAACGAATGGGTGACTATGGCCTGTCATGTCTAGAATCCAAGGTACATGGTGCACCTTAAGAGCTTTGTGGCTTGCCTTTGACTCTCTCTAAAATAATTTGTTTGTAGCATGCATGACCTTTTGACTATTGCAACTTGTGAAATGAAATAGGAAGACATGGAAACACAATGTTTGTTTTGGGAATGCCACAATGATGTAATGATATCATGTGGGTATGACACAACTAATTTCTTTGGCTTCATGGTGGATGAAGCTCAAGCAAATTGGAATCGAGTTCGAATTTTTTTCAATGGTGGTGACAAGACCAATACAATGAGCGGTCAAGAGCGTTCTTGTCTTTTCCATTGGAATCAAAGCTTGAATCAACACACAATGAAGTATGTGGTGCAAGCTTCTCAACATACACACAAAGAAACGTGTGAGAAGTGGACGCAAGCACCAACAAAAGAGGCTGCAGCAGTAGAGGCTCGTCTGATACAGCCATGGAAAACACATTGGGAAGGGTCCATCAATACAAAAGCTTACGGAACGCCATGAAAAATGTCCCAACCAAGTGATAAGAGCAGTGAATGCGGCTACTGAGGGCACTCCAATGTATAAACAACCAGCTCCATTGACAGGAGATAAGGAGACATCAAGGCAAAAATGCAAGCCAAATGAGGTTATCAACGTGGAAGATGATGCATCGCATAGGCCTGAGTACAACTCGGTCACCAAAGATCACAAGAACTGTGGAAGACCACGTAAGATCAACTTTGCAGAAGAAGGGATATCACAAACCCCAAAATGAAGTATAGGTTCTGGTGGGCAGTATGTAGTTGAGCACAAGGTCAATGAGGCAATGTGGGCCATACGTCGAACTCCACAAGGTAGTAGGGTCACATGTAGCCGCACACCAAGAGGAGGATGCAGGTGTGGATGCTGTATTGAAGGTTCTAGCCTTGGTATACTAGCCCCATCTTTTGAAGGATATCGAAAAAATCCAAATGGTGTGGTGCGTCAATGGTTTTGGTTTTGTCCGGATCATGTCTTGCATTGCCATATAGTATGTCATAATAATCAATATCTAATTCTCCTAAATGATTTTCTCATATTAAACTGATCATTTAATGTGGGGAAGTGCCAAGGGAGAAAAAGCTAGAATATTGGTTAAGTTAGCAGACCGGCCACAGTAGGGATCCAAAGGAGGGAAAATAGGGATCCAAAGGGGGGGCCATCTGCAAAAGAGCCATGTGAAACAATGGGCTAAAAAGACCCTAAGGTTCAGCCCATTAAGACTTCCAAAATGCTAAGGTTCCAAAATTCAAAGGTTGTGTCCAAAGGTCAACCTTAGGGAAAATTGGATGCTTAGTGTGTGTGCCCAAAAAGTCTTCCTGCATCCCTACATGGGAGGGGGCGAGCCCCAAAGCTAGGGGGATGAGAGAGAAAACCACACACACACACACAGGCTCCCTTTACACAAAGGGAATGAGGGACACATGTCAGCTCCCTAGGCCAGATGCCCACAAGGTGTGCCCAATTCCTATTGGAAGACCCTTGAAGTGGACCAATGAGAATTAAGCTAGAGTAAATCTAGTTTAATTAATTTAAAAAACATTTAATAAAAGAAACCAATAAGAATTAAGTGTCCTAGAAGACTATTGGGCAGTCTCCCAAGGGGTCCAATGAGCATTCAGGAGCCCCATGGCTTGCCTGATTCCTATTGGCCAGGAGGCAAAGGGGTCCAATGAGAGTTTAGTTTAATTATTTAATTACCTAAAGCTCTCACAAAAGGGGAAAGGAGGACACATGTCAGAAGGCTATCACTTATGCTGCTTAATCCCTATTGGCTTGACCTGGGGAGGTCCAATGAGGCAAAAGCCAGCCTAACTTAGCAGCTAGGGCTCGCCCAAGAGAGAGAGGGGGCTGATTTTTGCTGGGCATTCACTCTCAGACTCTCACACTTGACCATGTGTGAAGGGAAAAATACTCTATCTCCTCCCAAGCTTTAATGGAGAGCTCATCACCTACTCCAAGCTTGTGAGATAGAAGCCTACATCAACACTCTCTTGGCATGTGGATGCAAATCCAACCAAGAGCCAAGCTTCAATGCATGCTCATCTTCTCTACCAAGCTAATTACTAAGCTAAGCTATGCTAATATGAGTGATTATGTGAGGAGATGTACTTCTTTCTCGTAAGATACTTCTTTTTCCTCTCAATCTACTCTCATACCCTGCTAGCTCTCACCATCTTCGAAGGTGTGTGAGGTCTTGGGTCTGAGAACGGGGATAATTCAAGTTGTGTTTGATTAAGTGTTTTGCTTGGTGTATGAAGCTTCCATCTTCATTACACTAGCTAGTCTTGAAGGAACACAAAGAATTGTATTGTACAATGTCTCTCTTGATGGGAGAAACCATAATACAAAGCCTTTTGGAGGGGGGACCGGCTCCATGCAAATCCGGTCCTCAACTGTTGTCAATAGTTTAATTACTCTCTCTTTTGAAAGTATTGTCGATGCTATCTAACTAGGTGTTATGCTTTTTGTTGCTCTCTCTCCACCCAAGCACTCTTGTAATTCTCATTAGGAATCAACTCTAATGAAATACCCACTATGTTCATGCTAAATTCCGCTACACAAAAGATTTTAGGCCATTAAATGTTACATAGTAGACCAGAACATTGAGCCGTAGCCGTAGCATCCACCACACACTTGGCCTCTGCATGTGGGCACCAACCTATCGGAGGATGAGGTGCAAATATTGCATGAAGGGGGGTATCAAGTGGAGCTCAGCAAAGAAGGAATATCTAATGTAATGCCGGTTGCTCTTGCACAAAATATGACCAACTCTCCTTTCAAGTCAAAAGATACATCCACTCCTGAAGGCAGTGTAAGAGCCACAGTACGAGATGGTGTGCGTGTAGAATATTGGACTTCCATTTTCGAGGATGCTGCTCGTAAGATCAGTTTAGCACTAGCCCTGAGGTCTTCAAAGTAGAGACCAAAAGTGAAGATGGCCATGTCGGGATGTACAAAGTTTGTATTAGCAACCAGCCATCATGCACATGTCCAGACTTCATGGAATGAGTGTCAAAGCAAAAACCATATCTTGCATGTAAACATTTGTATTTTATTTATCTACGTGTGCTAGGGTTGAGCCAAAATGAGAACATGTTTATCCATCAACCAATCCTTGCAGATGCTGATATCTTTAGGGCACTGAGCCGAAGCCGGGACCTATCCAGGCATGGATGCATAGCATTTGTCAATTCTCACTTTTTCTTAGTATGCTTCACAAAATGTACAACTGTACTAGTTTCTAATTTTATCTTATGATGGCCACATTTTGGTAGATTCATTTGCAGTTTTTTCCCATATTTGAGAACTGGTTGTTTATGTGTCAAATCGTGTATAAAGGAATATAATATTTCCACAGTGGCTATAAATTGCCATAGCTTGAATTTTTTGTGTGAAAGCGTCCACTAGCTTTCGTAGCACACCTCTCTTACTTTTCACCATGTCCAACGATCTTGAGAATAAAATCAAATCTGCGTGGGATGCCATGGAAGCCATTCCCAATGGAGAGGCGTTGTATGGAGCCGACTGGTTTAGGGAGGCTCTAAAGGCAACAATCAATGTGTATCGTCTCTATCAATGCCGTAAGGAACTCAATATGTAGAGCTTACTCAGCTTGAACGAGAAGGGACAATTTGCTTTCTGTTCCTGGAAGAAGATTGGGCTCATCACAGAGGAGGGTGAGGAGGAAATGATGCAGCACCTAGGGAACGTGGTGAATCTTTATTTGCCACTCAAAGGCAGCACATCTACTCCTAAAACCGGCCCTTCCAGAAGTTGAATGCTTCTTGCCTATGTAATGCAAGTGCAATAAAATGTAACTTTCTATTATTAATGGCTGTTCTTGTTTTAAGTACCCTTGTCTTTGTTGTTTTTGAAACAATTTGTTTAGATTCCATATCTTTGTGTATGTCTCAACATCCCTAATACCTCTCTCTCTCTCTCTCACTCTCTCTCTCTCTCTCTCTCTCTCTCTCTCTATAGAGATATGAAAAAGACGAAAGAGTCGACAAGGAGGAAGAGAGAATCTTTTTAGGAATCTGCTCACCTGATTCCTAAAAAGCACTCACCAAAAATTGCTCGCCTGGAAATATCCCTCGCCACAAAACACACACAAGCAACCTCACAACAAGACACACATAAAATGGACCAAGGAGAGCTAGAGCAAAGGGAAGAGAGAGAGGAAGGGATCTTGCGTAATACCTTATTTGTGACTTGAAAATGGAGATGGTATGTTATGATGCTATCGTTAAGCTTGTACAAAACTAACTCAATGCTTAGTGAATGCTAAACATTGCCAACACATACACATTGTCTTAGGGTGTGGGAAACTTCTCACCACAATACCCTCTTACAATGGACACAAAATTGGTGATGAAAACACAAATAAACGCTTTCTAAAACGAGATCAATTGATAGAAACTCAAAACACAAGTCACCTTGAATTCACCAAACCGTATTGCACAAGTGGAAGGACGAAGATTTGAACATCCAATCACGCATTTGATGCACCAAACCTCAATTTATTGATGATGGAGGTGTTGGAATTAGGGTTGCAGAGAAACACACACAGCTTGGAGAAGACGAAGGAAGCTCAAGGCACACAATAGAGAGTGTGTTACTTATTGTGCAATGGAAAGATAGATAGCCCTAGAGTGATGGGCGTATATACAATGCACGGGGGAAAAAACCTCCTAAAGAGGGAAAAAATGCCCTGGCGGTCCTAGTGTGTTCACACACATCACTACCACATGTATATGGTAACAAATCTCCCCTGGAGTGATGCGGTGAACGAGAGCTGGCACATGAGTAAAGGGAAGTGCCATGCCCTGAGGACATGATCAGTGCACAAAGGGGAGTAAGACCAAAGCTTTGCGGAAAGCTTCAAGCTTCTCACGAGACAATGCCTTTGTGAAAAGATCTGCAAGGTTGTCCTGTGTTGGCACATAAGCCAAGCTGATCTCTCCTGCTGAGAGCCTCTCCCTGACATAGTGGTAATGCACCTCAATGTGCTTTGTGCGAGCATGAAAAATTGGGTTCCTCGCAACTGCCAATGCGCTCTGACTGTCAGTGTAGATAGTGGTGGCAGTGTCCTGTCCAACACACAAATCAGCCATACGGCATCTGAGCCATACACACTCAACCGTAGCTGTGAAGACTGCCCTGTACTCAGCCTCACAACTCGAAATGGCCACAGTAGGTTGCTTCTTGCTCAACCATGATATACATGAATTGCCAAGCATGAAACAAAAACCACTTGTGGACACTCTCGTGTCAAAACAACTAGCCCAATCTAAGTCCGAAAAAGCATGTAAGTCTGGTGGCAATGATCCCCCCTTGGGATAAAACAAGCCAAGATGTAAAGTGCCACTCAGGTAGCGGAAAATCCTCTTGACAGCCTGCCAATACTTAGACCCTAGGCTATGCATAAATCTGTTGACTTGTGAGACTACAAACTGAATATCCAGCCTCGTGTTGCATACATAAATGAGGCAGCCAAGAGCAGTTTGGTAAAGAGTGACATCAGGAGGATCGCCAGCATCATGTAGACTCAACTTCAAACCTGTTTGCATGGGAGTGGCAATAGGTTTGCAATCCTCAAGTCCAAAATTACATAGCAATGTCTCTATGTAACTTTTCTGACACAAGGCAATACCACCATCACACTGCTTAAACTGTATACCCAAGTAATGATGCAACAGCCCCAAATCTTTCATCTTGAAAGTAGCATTCACATCAGCCTTAAATTCAGCAATATGTCGCTCATTTGGTCCAGTGATCAGCAAATCATCAACATAAAGAACCACAATGAGAGGTACATCACCTTCACGCTTTACATACAATGTGCTTTCTGTTGGACTGTTACGAAAGCCTCGTTTAACCAAATGAGTGTCAGCTTTCTCATACCAAGCACGAGGAGATTGCTTCAACCCATACAAAGCCTTCTTACATTTGTACACTTTGTCCTCTTGTCCTTTTATGACCAAACCGCGAGGCTGTGTTACATAAACTTCCTCAAATATGTGACCATTCAAGAAAGTAGTAACAATGTCTGATTGATGTACATCCCAACCGAAATGAGCTGCCAATGCACATAAAAAACGTACAGTAGTCATATGACAAGTGGGACCAAATTTGCAAAATTCTCTTCATAATCTATGCCTTTTTGCTGTGCATAACCTTTTGCAACAAGTCGATCCTTATGGCGATCGATCTCACCTTCCAGCTTGCGTTTCAACTTGTAAACCCACTTCGTACCAATGGCCTTTTTTCCAGGAGGCAAATCACATAAAGTCCATGTGTCATTTTCTATAAGTGCATCATATTCTAATTGCATGGCAGCCATCCAATTTTCTGAATTCTGTGCTTCATCAAAAGACAGAGGCTCCTCAACATCATGTAAGCTAGACACAGCCAAAGCATAACAATCTGATGCATAAGATGCATGGTGAGAGCCTGAATGAGTATGACTAGACAAAGGTGCATCCAATTTACTGTCACGCAAAGTGTGCACCAGCCATTTTGGGAAGAATATAATTTTGTAAGCTTTTGGTTTAGAGCTTTTGGCACAAATTTAGATCTTTTGGCTGCAAGTGGAATACAAGTTCATCTTAATACTAGTTTGTGTTTCGACCATTCAAATTATAGTGTGCATGTCAAATCCTAACACTAGTGTGTGCGCACACACACACACACACACAAAGATCTACCTCATGAGTCTTGAACTCTTGATGTGTTCCTCAAGAAACAAATTGTATGCGGGTTGTATGCTGTAAAGTAAGATACCAAGTCACCAAAACCTATGTTCTAGAATCGATATGCCTCCTCCGACACTAGACATGGTAAGAGATTTATCACAACTACTCTACAAGCTGATCAATATTGTCACATCCCACTTAGCATGACTTAAGACAAACAGTTTCTCCACTCTAAATTTTAGGACAAGCATTCACATATGCCTCATCAATAATTTGTTTCACTATGGCATGTCCTCCTTGTTTTGTTCTAGTCCTCTTCTATAAAAAAATGTGATGCATTACTGCTAGTAAAATGAGGTTCTTGGTAGGAGCAGTTGAGGTTGACTAGAGTGAGACGTGGTAGACTTTGAAAATGGTTACTGTGCATATGTTTTTTTTAGGTTTAGAAAATAGTTCAAATCTTTTACAAAGAGAGTTTGGAAACACCTTACATAATTTCTTTCCTTGAGTTTGCAAAAAAAAAAGGCTAATTTTGTATATTTCTACATTAGCTTCCTCAAAATCCAAACATGATTTTCCTTTTCCTCTTGCTCTCAAGTGGAAATTTTCAGTTTCAAAGCGGCCTAATTGTAACTTGAGACACGTTTTTTCAAACACTACTTGCAAACAAAAATAATCAAAATTATATAAAACAACCCAACTGTAGCATAATCACGTACAGGTTCCACTACAAGCTAGTTTATAATTACTCAACAAAATCTATTCAAATCCTCTTTGGTTCTGCTCACAAGGTCCTTTGTGGAGCATCACAAGAAAAACTCTGAAGCTCATGCTTGAACCTTGGTTATCCACTAGAGCTTGGGAGGCCTAACCACACCATCACAATTACACACTGAAACCTCTGCGTATAATTCTGTTACATATAAAAAATCTTTGCATGTGCAACCGCATAGCTGCTGCTCCGCTTGTGCCACTATGCTCCCTCCTCCTCCCCTATCTCCTGCTACCATCTCTTGCCTATAATATACCCTCATGCCATCACCCTGTGACACCATGAGTCACCCTTGTATGCATCTTAAGAGATTCTCTCTTATATTCAAATTTTATTCAATAGATACTCTCTATTACAACCTATAAATTTAAAACCTTACCTCTGAATTTTAAATTCAAAGGTGATAATACATACAAAATTTAGTGTAAAAACCTTCAAATATATCCATGTACATCTAAAAAATTTCACATGGAGGTTTTTATCACATCTTGGTAATGTTCATATAAAATTTAACAGTGTGTAAACCCATCTTCCATACGGAATGGAAGAAGAAACATTAATAGAAGACAATGTATGCAATGTTTCTTAAATAATGAGTTATGCTGTGCTTTCAAAAGTAGTGAAATTTGGCATACATATAGCACTATAAAACAAAATAAATTATGAGCAACTTTCAAGTATAGGTATCAAGATGAATTGCTCATTTATATTCAATTTCTACATAATTCCATTCCTTCCACTTGTACATATATGTGGTTTTTTCTTGAGGCAAATGATTGCTTTATGCTTCTTGTCTCAATTCAGATTTCTTGAAATTTGAGCTTGACAATATCTGTAGTTCATCTCCTATTAACATTGATTGATATCAGTGTGTAGTTCATGATTGATTGAAATGCTTTTTATATACACACATTACCTACAAATGTTGCACCGTCCGCATGCGGTCAACAATCTTTTGATGCACATGCTTGCATGGTCGTTTCCTAAGATTCTCAACAATCAACGGCCCATTTGCCAAGTACTGTGTTAGGCCCCATAATTATAAAAGTTTTCTCATAAGCGGCTCTTTGATCTCTCATGAGTCATCACTTAAAACGTATTTGTTTGCTTTGTTTTGAGGATGTGTTTGTGGCCCTAGCCCCTTTCAATGGCTCTAATGTGGAAATTTGTAGCGGTGTTGCTTTTCATCTAAACTTGCCCCACGTCTACTTTAGTAGCATTTGTAGCAAGGTTCAGTAGAGACAATGTATATCACCATGATCCCTTTTTTGGAAAGTTTCTCCTAGTAGCCCAATTATCTTTCCTGAACTTGTAATGAAATCACACTTCATAGAGATGTATTTGACTATCCGGGATGCCCAAGTACTTGTAAGGCAATCTACAATATTTATTTGGGTACACACATAAAAAGAATGCACATACCAAATGAGGGTGCATCATGCCGTATATATGCACATATGAATTTAGTTTATAAAGGACGTTGGTTATTTATGCCTATGTGAGTGTGCATACATAATTTTTGAGGAAAATACACTTTTGATCAAAGAGAAATATCTATTTAATCCAAGATTTTCCTTTACATGGTCAAATTGGATCAGGTCATCTTGTGGCGGTCTGGAATCTGGGTCTTGGCCTTTTGTTTTGAAGATATTTGGTTCAAATATTTTAGCATTGGGCTGTCTACCTCGGATTATAAATAAACATGATATGATACCCTATCGTCAATCTGGAGGGTTGGCCTGCTAGCGTAGGTTTAAAGGATCTCGTCAATCTGGAGGGTAAAAAAAAACACCAACCTGCCAAACGATTACAAAACCGAATTATCTGGAAAACACAAAGGCATACATAACCCATTTCATCCACGCCCCAAATAAAAACCAAACTCTACTCTAAGAAGATCAATGGAAGAACATCTATACTCTAAGGTTCAAATGCAAGTATAGAAATTGCATATCAAGAAAAAAAACCACCCCACATTCTTGGAATTTTCATTAAAACAAGTATTTGGAGAACTTCCAAATCAACCTCACAAAAAACAATAACATTTAAAATGCTCAATGAACCACTACAGAAGCACCCCCACATCCTGGCAGTTTGATTGAAACAAGCATTGAAAGAACTTCGAGTAAAACACACAAAACATAAAGAAATAAAAAAGAAAAACATGCTAGAAGTTCAAACCTTGTAATCAGGATTATCTATTGTTCTAAGAAGATGCATTCCATAGGCCTACAAAATCTAGAAAGGAGCTTATCTTTAACCGTTATTACTGGCACAGCCTTTACTCTTAGCATAAACTATAAACTCTAAACCTTTTCATAAAACTTGATAGAACGATCAAGGTCCTCAACTCTTAGCATGACTTGACAAAGAGGCTCTGGGGTGGGGCCTCTCTATATCAGCTCAAATTTGTAGCCATCTGGATCTTCAACAAATACAATTACAGTACTTCCTCCTTTGACTAGACCTGCTTCTCGAGAAACCTTACCACCCTTGGACTTCACAAGCTCTACAGCTTTGTAAACCTAAATAGCTCCATCAACATAAGAGTATCAGATGCAATGAAATTCTTTAGGTAACTAATTCGGGCATCTTTTCAATCATAGTATCTTAAATCACAAAGCTTGATAAGTCAACCCACATCTTCAACTGCAATACCAAAATGGCCGAAACCTGCTCCTATATCGTATTTATCAATGCCGTAGTCTACAGAGGAACCATGGCAATCAATGAGCACGGGGTGAAGGAAGTTCAACTCCGCAAAAAAATGAGTATCTTCTAGACCATAGCCAAGAAAAGCATTGCGTTTCTAACCTCTCAATGACAAAAGCATTGTCGCAATCACAAGGGGCACCAACCCCATCAACGTCAACCCTGGTGAAGACACAGATGCCGTCACTCTCGATGATGGCGATGCGAAAAGTGCAGACGTAGCTATGACATGGTATCATTGCGAGGTTAGAAACGCAACGGACATGAAGCTTTTGCGGAAGCTTTTGTTATTAGTGCACGTGTGGTTGTAGAAACAGATTGTCTACCACTTCTTGGGATGATTACAAGCTGCTCAATGCCAGACATTGCTATGTTGCAGTGGATTGCCTACATTAAGTCCTTAAATCCTGAGTTTAAGCACATTGCAGATAAAGACAATACAGTGGTAGGTATGCTATCAAGGGCAAGGTATGAAGATGAGTCACAAATGATTGACGAGGGAGATGATGTAGGCACAAAGTTCTATTCTATCTCTCATGTCAAAGGTAACAATGTCTGCATGACTAATCTACTTGAATCATTCTTGAAAGAACTTTATGAAGGTGATTGGCTTCTTATTGGAAGCTACTTGAGTACTCTAACAAAAGATGATTGGTCTGAACAAGAATTCAAGAGGATACGCAGGAAAGCATATGGGTACTTTTTGAGGGATGGTTACTTGTGGAAGCATCCTAAACAAAAGGGTGCTACACCATGACGGGTTATATGTAAAAAAGAGACTCATGTAAAGCTCATGCAAGAGTTTCATGAGAGTCTATGGGCTGGACACAGGGGTGTGTGGGCAACCTTCTCCAAGTTGAAAGAAAAATATTGGTGGAAGGGTATGTATAAAGATGTATCTCAGTTTGTAGAGTCACATGTAACTTGTCAAATGTATTCAAATGTTCGACATCGTGATGGATTGCACCCTACATATCCACTAGCCATGCACTATAAATGGGTTGTGGATCTTGTCACAATGCCTTTAGGACTCTGACAGATGAGATACTTGGGTCTTGCAAATTGAGACAATGTTTCTCCTTTGTCAACCATATCCCAATCGATCACGACTCCATCTAATTAAAGATCGCCCTTCCTCACAGGGTCAATTTGCAGATGGGCACAAAGGACATAGAAACACAAATGGCGAGATACAACTATCTGAACCTTTGTGTATTTGGGAGAATCTCTATGGTAGCTTAGTTCAATGATATCATGCTCGAAAGAACTAAGTTTATATATTTAATAGTGTCAACCGTAGAGACAATTGTGCATGTTTAAGAATGGAAACATGCACTACATCAACTACTTGGGTGGTGCCCTCTAGGGGGGAAACAGACTGCTTCCTTTGGCTAAAGCTTCTAGATATATAAGTATAATCATGGTCTTTTTCTTATGAATTGTACACCACCTTTTTAGAAGTGTTGGCCCCTTAAGGCACTTGTAGTGCATAAGGCTCGTTGTTGATTATGTGTTGAGTTAATATAACATCTTCACTAACAATTGTTAGTATGGATTTTTTTTAAAAAGTTGTTGATAGCCACAATGAGAATGAAATTGCATGCCACTCTAGCAATTGATGGTTTTGATCACTTGATGTAGTTCTAACAAAATTATAAATAAAACATCGAATACATACATAGTGGAATAGAACTGGAATGACAAGATAAATAATCTATGATATCCATCATTTCACACATATGGAAAGAGATGTATACATGTAAGACATGGACTTAGGACTTTAGTTTAAAAATCTTAGGCTTTGACTTTGTATCTTTTTTATGTATTGTCCTACCTAGTAAATTCTCATATAATTTTATACTTTGTATGGTGGGGTGGTTTGCCCCTTCTAGCCGTCTAAAAAAGAATCAGAACACACCAACAAATAAGAAATGTCAAAAAATTGCTACAAGAGTATTTGAAACTAACCTAAATCAATTATGCTTTAATGGGCTAGTAGCATTCAAAAAATATATTTGTTTTAACTTTTCCTTTTTACCTCGATAAAGGAAGACTCTAGAATGTAAATATTGTGACTATCATTTAGAATACCTCAAAGATCTACCACAATAAGACATTTGCAATCGAGTCTAAGGGCCCCTCCAAAAGAGAAAGCCATTTGCCTTCAACTAGCTAGATGATGTCTTTTCTCATGTCCTTTGCCTTTCGAAATGGAGAAAGACTCATCTTCAATTGCATCCCATAGTGATTTGAGGTGATAAATCTTGACAATGGAATGACAATCTTACTCGATACCTATCTCCTCAATCTAGTTGTGTGCATATCTCTGGACACTTCTCACCCCTTGTTTGTTACCTTAACATGCTAGATCTCCATTTCTTGCGTTCCTTACGTACATGAGAATTTATTTCCTCAATTTTTTGTCTTTAGAGGTAAAAATATGTGCTTTGTAACCACCATATGCTGCATATTATGGATAATAAAACCAAAAATATTAATGATGATGACTCGACCCTAGATGAGTATGTTTCCTCTAAAGAGATGGTTGTGTTAGTACATAGACAATTTTTCTCTTTGCAAACAAGGTCACTATCAAGTCAAGGATTCTTTGGAATTTTGTGCTCAATGCCATGCTACCAAATTTGATGCATATGGTCCATTAGATCAACACTCGATCTAATCACATCGTATGTAGATTCTAAAGAAAATGTTGTTATTATTGGGTAACGTGTAACTTCAAAACCTATTATATGAAATATGGGGAGTATATTGTTTGTTTTTAGAGCTCATCAAATTCACTACAATTTAAAAGAAAACAATTCATTACTTTAGCCTAAAACATTGAGAGACGGGACATTGGTGGAAACTAGAAGGCTATGGAAATTGGAAGGTTGAACATGGATTAGGAAAGTGAAGATTAATAATATAGGAAACAAAAAGTCTCATGAAATTGGAAAGTCAAAAAAATTTGTACAACTATGATATTTTTTCAAATTCTACCCACAACTTGAAAAGACCTAAATCTTTTTTAAAAAGCTCTAAATTAGGAGCTCCCAAAAATTAAGCACTCCCATTTTGGCATGCCTCTAGCCTGCTCATTTTCATCCCTTTCCTCATCACGTACATCATGTACATCTGCATCAGTAATAGGCTGATCTAAAACATTTTCAGAGACCCCCATAGGCTGTACATTTGCCTCATTGGAACTTACATTCGTATTTCCACCACTAAAAAGAGGCAACAAAGTGTCATAAATGTCCTGTGAGCTTACATTACTGTTGCTAGTACATGACAACAAGGGCTGAACAGAATCTTCCACAAACGACATCCCGAGAAACCAGAATACATTTTGTTTGCGGATGATACAACCTGTAACCTTTGCTTTCAGCACTATAATCAACAAAAATACATTTGATAGCCTTATCATCCAATTTTCCGCGCTGCACTTGTGGCACCAAAGCATATGCCAAATAGCCAAAAACACGCATGTGCTCAATAGAAGGCTTTCTATCATGCCATGCTTCATATGGAGTAATAGACTGCAAAGATTTCGTAGGACACCTGTTAAGTACATAAGTGGCACACATGATAGCCTCAAGCCAAAAAGAATGCGGCAAAGCTTGACTTTTGACCATACATCGTGCCATTTCCGTCAGTGAACTGTTTTTCCTCTCAGCAACACCATTTTGCTGAGGTGCATAAGGCACTGTACATTGGTGTTTTATCCCACGACTAGCCAGAAATGCATTAAATTCATGAGACATATACTCCCCCCCTCGATCGGAACGGAGGGTGCCCATAGTACATTTCGAGACATTTTCAACCATAGCCAGAAATTGTTTGAAGCACATAAAAACTTCGAACTTCCCTTTAAGCGGAAATACCCATGCATGCATGGAGTAATCATCAATGAAAGTCACGAAGTACAGGTAATTGCCCAAGGACGGAGTTTGCATGGGCCCACAAACATCACTACGCACAAGCTGCAACTTGAATGTGGCCCTAACTGAACCATCCTTTGGAAATTTAGAACGCTGCATCTTACCCAAAATACATCCTTCACAAACATGTTTGACAGGTGCTTCAAGAGGCGTCAAAGAAGCAACCATATCAGATTTCTGCAAACGCAGCAAACTGACAAAATTCAGATGACCAAAACGTGCATGCCAATGTTTTGCATCTGAAATAGCCCTTGAATATGCAACAGCATTAGCAAAATTTTGTCCACACTTGTCATACAAAGTGAGCTTATACAGTCCACGACACAAAAGTCCAGATGCAACAATTTCATCACCAAAACTGAGATCATGAACTATACATCTGTCATCCACAAATTTGACTACAAGTCCAAGTCTAGCAACTGCGGATACAGACAAGAGATTCTTCTTGATCCTAGGTACATAAAGTGCATCAACAAGTGTGAAGGAACTGCCATTAGTAACAGTGAGCACAATCTTTCCAACTCCCTGAACTGGATAAGAGGCATTGTTGGCACAAGTGACTGAATTCCCATGAGGGACAGACTCGAGAGGGGTAAACAATTCACGATGTGAGGTAATGTGCTTTGTAGAACCACTGTCGAAATACCACACATGTGAATCTGCAGCACAACTGACAAGCATGCAACATGGACAACAGGATTGTAAGTGCACTCTGCGCTAAAAGCCCATTCTGCATCAACACTACAAGAGGTTATGTGCTCTTGTGACGCTCTTAGCGACGGAAATACACTAGGTTTTTATAACCCCCGGCGTCGCTATAAGCGTCGCTAAAAGCGTCGCTACGAGAGCGTCGCTATATGCGTCGCTATATGCGTCGCTATAGGCGTCGCTATAGACGTCGCTATATAGCGACGCTCATAGCGACGCTCTCACAGAAGAGTATAGCGACGCATATAGCGACGCTACAGAGCCATAAAGAGCGACGCATATAGCGACGCCTGAGAGAATATTTTTTTGGTGGCAGGGCATTGAATGCCTGCCACCCATCAACCATATTGTACTTGATTCACTTTTTAAAAAAAGTGCAAAGGTAAATAATAGACCCAAAATAGTCACCCACAAGACGCATTGTTTGCAAAATTGACAATTGTACACATCATGACAAACTGAATTGATTGGCAAATGTAATAATGACAATTGTACAACATCATAGGCATAAAGAATTGATTGGCAAAAGGAATTGCGGTGACAAATGTAATAATATACATGGTTCAAAAAGACGTATAAAATCCGTCTCATGATACATAAGCTATGAGAAACCCTAAACTAATGCTATCTAGCTACGGCTAAACTGACGTCGTCTAATCAAACGTCTCATCGCGTCCAAGCGGCGTATCTGTCGGATTCTGCAAAAAAAGACAATAAGACAGTTTTCAGTAAATATAAACATATAACGACATTTATAAAACAATACAAAAAATAAAAAAGAGTAAACCGTAATACTAACCATGCCGCTGCGAGAACTGAGAATGTCCATCAGGGCGTTTAAGCCCTTCCTGCCTGCGTACTCGCGCTCGTACGGTGTGGGATCACGTCCTGTCATCGACCACTGTCAAAACATACAAAGATTTCATTATGTTAGAACTAAAAAACTCATAAACCCTAAACTATCGAACATGCATAAAGAGCAATGTGAAAAGACTTACAAAATCGGCCTCAAATGATGCCCATCCACCGCTCCCCAAGTGGTGCGAGCTCCCTGCCTCTACTCGCGCTCTGGCTGCATCTTTTTGTTGCTTCCACTTGTCGGGATTCTCGCGCGCTGCTTTCTTCGCATTCTTCCAATCTTCTTTGGCCAGCCAATCTGGCCTATTCCACCCATTCTTGATTGCTTTTTGCACTTCGGAACGCTTGTGTTTGCAGTATTCGCGCATTCGAATCTTCATCAGGTCTTCATTGAAGCGCTGATCCCGTGTTGGAACGGGAAACTCATCATGAAGTATGCTGATGACTCTGTTTTTTAAATCACTTGGTACTTCACTCCATTTGTTTAGTATATAGTGTCTAAACAGCTGAGAGCAAAGACCACGCATGCGCGAGATCACCTTCTTGCCGTCATCATCCATGATGATGCCGCCGCTGATGTCGACGGAGTAAGGCAAGCCCTCTGGCCGGTGACGCGTGAACCTGGGTGTCCCGGCAGGGGTCTCTAGCGGCGTGTCGATGGGGGTACGGACGTCAGGTGTCTCCACCGGCGTCTGGGCCCCGAAGCGAGGAGTGTCGAGTGGGGTGGCTCCTGGCGGAGTAGGTAGAGGTGTGTAGCTTCTAGGAACAGTCAGCCGTGCAAAACCTGGCGTAGACGGCGATGCTGTGGCTGGTGTGGGGGCGGGCAAAGAAGGGGAGGGTAAAGAGCCTCGTCGAACACGAGGCGGTGTGGAGGCATCGGTGGCGGAATCCCCACAACAACCACCACCGCCACCACTAGAGCGCCGGTGTCTAGAAGAGTGTGACGCTCGTCTCGTCGACGCCGAAGCTTCGGAGCGCGCCGAATGCTCCGAAAGAGAGGGAGATGCGGATGGTGTAGGAACGCGCGATGATGCGCCAGAGCGATGACGCTCCACGTACCACTGTCTCTGCTGCGGTGACAAAGAAGAAAGAAACTCCTCATCATCCATACCTGCATTAAACACACGAATATTTAAACTTAATATTGAATGAATAGAGTAGACAATGACGCAAATACCATTAAATACAATGACGTAATGACGCATATAAATACAATGACGCAATGAATCGAGTGGTAGAAGAGGCAAGTCGAAAACTCAGAATTTTCAATCAAAAGAGCTAGAGCTTTTACAGCACGGAGCAAAATTGTTCAAATACAATATTTGTGGCTTTAAGAGATCTCTCTCTCATCCTCGCATAACTCAGCATAACTTCCTATATCTATATAGAGCTCTCCGTTTAAACACATATCCTCTGTTTCATTTTGTAGCTCCTCTGCATGCACCCCATATAGAGCAGTAGCATCTTGATGCTCGTCTGGCACCACCGCAGTGGCTTCTGATTGAGCATCTTCTCTGATCTCCTCCATTGATGTCGTTGTGATTGGCACATGGTAGCCTTCATACGTCCTTGCACTACGAGGGGCTACCTCTATGACGTACCACCAGTTTGATGTAGACTTTGTAGGATGAAATACTACCTGCCAGAGCCACATAACTTACATGAGAGCTTTCAAGCACATAACTTGTAAAAGGGGGATGTTAACTATTTATATACTTACTTGTTCACAATGCTCGGGTAGTACGAAAGTGTCTCTTAGGTCAGTCCATTTCTTAGTAGAATCCACCTCAAGAAAACCAGACTCTCCTCTACGCACAGTAGCGTTTCGACCCTCCATGATTATCTTGAACCATTGCACGTCGAACAAGTCGACAAAAAATCCTCTGTAATCGATCCTCAAAATCTCTTGCAGCGTGCCGAAGTAAGTGAGTTCCGCCACCACGGGATCTGCATCAGAGGAACGTCGTCGACTAGACTGTTCAAATTTTGCCATGATTCCACAATCTTGAGTAAAACGCTTTTTGTCGATTCGTTCCACCCTAAAATGTCGACCTTTACACCATGCTGCTGTGTATGACTTATACTACAACGAACAAAGATTATGAGTGGCCGTTCAAACGTTTATAAATAAAGTCACTTGCTAGTCGTACATTGCAAACTTACCTTGGTCGCGCAACCCCGAGAGTACTCCCACTCTTCTTCAGTCACTTCGCCACCGCATTGTTGTGCGCTTTTCAATTGGTTGTGCAACCATCTTAAGCTCATGAAGGTTGGTAGGCTCTCCAGAACCGCTGGATAGTGCATCGGTGGTCGTCTTCCCCGTCTCCACTCGATTCGTGCCCTTTGTCGCTCTTGCTTTGCATCCTCATATTGTGAAATCCACTTTTGCATCACTGGATTGTGAAGCATGCAAAATCGGTTGATTTTAGCCTCTAGATCTTCCGTCATCTTCTTCTCAACACCGAGATTGCACATGACAATCCCAGATATGCGCTCATCATCTATGGTTCGCCATAGCGTATCCCGGGATTTATCAAATCCGTCTAACCACTCTCCAATGTACACTAGGGACTCTGATACCAACCAACCTTCTGCCATGCTACCCTCCGGACGTGCCTTTTGACGCACATATCCCTTAAGCGTTTTCATGAAACGCTCTAAGAAGAACATCCATCTGGAATGAACTGTGCCAGCTATTTCCACCTCATCAACTATGTGAATAAGAAGATGCACCTGAATGGTTAGCATTGTAGTAGGAAAATGTTTCTCAAACATGCACACAAGCTCCGCAGCATTTAGTTTGGCGAATGGTATGGAGTCTACGTCGATCTCCTTTTGTGAGATCCATTGCACCAGCTTTGCAAGTTTGTAGATTGTGTTACGGATGTCGAGAGACAAACATCCCTCAATGGCAACCGGTAAAATAAACTGTAAAGTATGTGCAGCAATGATATTAAAGTCCACATTTTATGCAATGATATTAAAGTCCACTATGAACGTACCTGACACATTTTATGCCAATCGTGTGACTTCAAACCGGTAAGCTTTCCTTCTTTAGTAAAACACGTTTGGAGCGAGTGCATTACGCCAGTGGGGGTCCGCAAAGATCGAATGGCCTCTTTTACTTTGCGTTCTTGGGCTCCTGTGAAAATCTATGGTGCTTTAGGAAGTTTTATCGATCCATCAGACGCTGTTTGCGGCCAATATTGCTCCATACGATCCACATTTCTAAGGTCAACTCTGGCTCCCAAAGTATCTTTCTTGCCGGTCAAATGGTCCCATAGTAGATTACCCACATTCTTGAATATGTGCATTGGATCGAGCAAGTGATTGATCACGAGTCGAGGCCAGTATGGTAACTCGTACCATAGAGATAGTCTCTTCATCCCTGGAGGCAATCCGTCATCGCACATCTCCTTCTGCTCTAACCATGCTTGTGCAGACATCCTTGGTGGCTCTCTTCCCAAAAAGCCGTCGCGTAACACATGATTCTCCGGAAGATACGCTTGATGACCTTCGTAGATTTGCTTCTTCAGTGAGGGTGCCCTACGTGCATTCAGTCTAGGTCCACATGTGACACATGCTCTGTATCCGCTTGTTTGAAGCCCTGCATGTATACACATGATAATAGATCAACTATGGGGAAAAACCAGATTTACAGTGTCTGAGAGAGGAGTGTCAATAGATCACCTGAGCATTCTGTTAGCCCGGGATAGTCATGCATGGTCCACATTAGAATACCTCTGATCAAAGCATTCCGTCGTCCTGTGTGTCGGCTCATATCCACCACCTCTATGCCAATCCACAATTGTTGTAGCTCTTCCAATAGTGGACGAAGATACACATCCATATTCCCCACTTTATATCGCCCTGGCACAATCAAGCTTAGCCATAGGTGCCCCTTCTTCGTAGTCAACCACGGGGGAATGTTGTAGTTGACGATGACAACGGGCCATACACTGTAAGATGTTGATCTTTGACCAAATGGATTTACGCCATCCATAGCCAGGCCTAAGCGCAAATTTCGAGCTTCCCTGGCAAAATCCGACCATGTTCCATCTATATGTTTCCAGGCTGCGCAATCTGCAGGAATTCGTAGCACACCATCCGAAGATTTATTCTCCTCATGCCATGATGCTAGGGCGGCCATGGACTTACATTCGAAGAAATGCTTGATGCGAGGAAGCAAAGGAAAATGTCGCAAAACCTTTTGTGGAATTTTTGTCCCGTGGAGATCTACTCGATATCTTTCGGAATCACATTTCGGACACTTCTCCATGTCTGTGTATTCCCCTCTGAAAAGAATGCAGTCATTAGGACAAGCGTGGATAGAATTGTAATCCATCCCCAAGTTTCGCAAAATCTTTCTTGCTTCATCTCGGGAATCTGGCATCACATTGTCAGCTGGTAGAATGTGCTCTTTCAGCAATCTACACAACATAAAAATATGATACAGTCGTGTAAAAATCTATCAGATCATTATACACCATGAGTTCTATTAAAGTAAACTAATTGTAATAGATCACCTGAAAAGCGCTGTGACGCTAGTGTCACTCCATCCAAACTTTGCCTGCATGTTGAGAAGAACCAGGAGTGCTTTCAATCTAGACATACGTGCTCCATTATACAATGATGTATCGGCTTCACTTTTCATATCATCATAGATAAGCCTTTCTGAATCCATGATCGTCTCGATCATTTCATCAATCTCGGGCTCAAACATTGCCTCGTTGGGAATGTGCTCTGCATGATCATCCCCTGAGCTGTCAGAGGCTACATCTTGTGGCCTCACATATGCTGCTTGACCAAAGCGCCTGCGAATACGTCTATTGGGTTGCAAGATTGCTGCTTGTTGGCCAGCGTCAGAGTCCGACGAGTTATAATTGGCAACAACTCGATCTATAATAGATGGATCGAACTCGCCAAATTCACGAACGTGCTGCAAAGAAACACGTCTTGTCCGTCGCACAGCATGCTTGCATTGATTACAAGGACATAAGACCCTCGTTGAGAGATAGGTGTTTCGGTTGGACGGTCCCACATCCTCGTCGCTACTCATAATGAGGATAAAAAACTTATAACCTAGACAACAAATTTAATATTCTATTGGCATTCTTCGTCTTATCTCTCTCTCTCTCTCTCTCTCTCTCTCTCTCTCTCTCTCTCTCTCTCTCTCTCTCTCTCTCTTTACCTCACATTCTCTAGTCATGTCCAATCCCCGCACACCTCGGTCTAGAGGTGCACGGAGATCAGAACCACCGGGTTATAATCTCGTCTTTATTGGTCAATACCTATATTTGTGGGTACAAGAAATCTAGACACCCACGTCTACATGATACTGCATGTAGTGGACAAAATCCCTTTGCCTCTTCTCTAGCTGTAGCACTTCACTTCATCTTAACATCTTTTCACAGTAGATCTTTTCACTGTTCGTCTAACTCTAAACCCTAAACCGTAAGTAATTCTTGCGTGGACTCGATCTAACGTAAATAAGCGTAAATCTAAATAAACGTAAATCTAACTAAAAATAAAGCTAAATCTAATTTAACGTAAGTCTAATGACTAGAGGTTGTCTAGATGGTCATTGTGTCGGGGATGTAGTGACTCTTGCCGCCCTGAAGATCCACCTTCTTCCCTATCTTCTGAAGACATTTCACCAGTACTTTTGGATCGACGGAGCCCACTATGAGTGAAGGCAGCAATACCCTATATTCCATTGAGGGCTTTCTTCACCCGCTTCATGCAGGCATCGCAGTCTATGGAGACCCGCATCTAATCTAATATAACATAAATCTAAATCTAGCTTAAATAAATGTAAATCTAGTTAAAAATAAACCTAAATCTAATTTAATGTAAGTCTACATATAACCTAATCTTTAACGTCTTTTAAAATAGTTTCCTACGACGTTATAACTCTCTTCTTCCTGTGTGTGTGCGCGTGTGTGGATGTGTGTGCCAATAAAAAGAGATAAATGGTATAACCTTTCTATCACCCATGCCAAGTATGATAGATTGATTATGCCATTTCTCTCTTGAATAATAGGTCTTCAGTTCAACTCCTCGTCGGCTAGATCTTTAGGTCTTTTAATTTTAATTAGTTTCCTACGACGCTCCCTTAGTTTCTCTTTCTTTTTCTCTCAATGTGTGTGCGTTTTTTTGGATCGTATGCATGTTTTCTTTCTCTTTTCCTCTCTCAATGTGTGCGTTTTTTGTTTATGCATGTTCTCTCTCTCTTTTCCTCTCTCAATGCGTGCGTTTTTTGTTTATGCATGCTCTCTCTCTCTTTTTCTCTCTCAATGTGTGTGTGCATTCTTTGTTTATGTATGTGTGTGCGTTTTTGCACTCTCTCTCTCTCTCTCTCTCTCTCTCTCTCTCTCTCTCTCAAAAACACTATATGTGTGTGTGTATGTGTGTGTGTGTGAGAGAGAGAGCGAGGGAGAGAGAAAGAGAGGAAGGGAACATGAGAATGAGGAGAGGGAAGGAGCATACCTGTCTCTCCTTCCTCTCCTCGTGTGTGTGTGTGTGTGTGTGTGTGTAAAAGAAAAAGAGAGAGAGAGAGAGAGAGAGAGAGAGGGAGAGCGTTACCTGCTCTTTGCTTGAGGGCGTCGAAAAACTCAGATCTGAGATCTGAGTTTTTGGGCGCGCTCGGTTATTTTTCTTACCCCAGCTGGCGTCGCTATGAGCGTCGCTATAAGCGTCGCTATGAGCGTCGCAAATTTCTTTGTAAATTTGCGACGCTCATAGCGACGCTCATAGCGACGCCGGGAATTTTTTTTTTTGAGCGTCGCTGTGTGAGCGTCGCTAATGTGAAGAGCCTCTTGTAGTGCAACATCAGCATTACAGTCTCCTTTCACAGAAGACTCGACAATGGCTGCATTTTTAGTGGAACCAACATTTGCAGTGGAACCACCCCCTTTCTTCTTAGCCTCTTTGGCCTTCAACTTAGGACACGACTTGATCAAGTGATCATTGGCTTTACAATAATGGCAACGCATCTTCTTTTTGCCCTTATCACCAGAATTTCCAGACGAATTGCTGCCAGCGGAAGCATGAGGAACATAATTTTTGCCACTCGCAGTAGAAACATAAGAAGTGGTTGCATTGCTGTTACCACCCTTTCTTTGAGAAGCAATAAAAGCCTGCTCAACTGCACGCTGTCTAGTCTTATTTTTTCTGGAAAGCGACTCTTGCAATAGCAATGTGCATAATGCATCAAACTTGACAACTTCTGGATTTCCTTGGGTCGTAAGTCTCCAAGTACTAGCAAAAGTCTGGTAAGAATCTGGTAAGGCATCAAGAACAGTCTGCACAAGGGAACTGTCTGAAATAACTTCACCTGCAGAAATAAGTTTCTCATTGATATCCTTGACACTAGCAAGGAAAGTGTCCATATCATCTTCCTCATGCATAATCTTCGACTCCAGCTCTTTACGCAGCAAAGCAATTTTAGCCTCATTGCGGCTTGCATAAAGACCTGCTGAATATCCCAAGCCTGTTTTGCAGATTTTGCTGAACGGATGTGAGGACCAATGGTGCGCTTCACAGACAAAGCAATCAATGCATGAGCCTGCACATCCTTAACATCGCAACTAGCTTGTTTTGCTGTAGGAAAAACAACTCTAACAGCTGCAATCCTTGCAGGAAGACCTGCAATATCCTCAACATCGCCTACATCCTCAGAACCAGGACGTACATCAATGCCCTGCACAATGTTCCAGACACCCTTTGACACAAGAACATGTTGCATCATATAAGCCCACATAGGGTAGTTGTCCCCATCCAACCTGTCCTCAGCAGCAAACATCTTGAACACATCTGTGTTGTTGTTGTCAGCCATGGTAAATGCTGCACCTGATGTGAAAACTGCCCGAAAATAGGAGAAACGGAGCGGGAACAACCTATGCTATATAACACAAACCGTAGAAGACTATAAGGCACCTGTTATGTAGGAAACGACACTAACAAAAATTTTGCACAAAATGACGAAATAGCATGTGCAGTACTACGTGTAGTGGAAACCGAGGCCGAAATGAGCCCAAATCAAAATTCTGAGCAGACCGAGCTCTTCAAGCTCGCCCAAAATATTTGTCGACCTGAGAACGCTTGCCAAAGCTCACTGAAATCGGAGAAAGTGAGCAGGCGTGTGCTTGAGCAGCTGGCGACTAAGCCCGGGAGGACGTGACCTGCTCTGATACCAATTGTTGGAATTAAGGTTGCAGAGAAACACACACAGCTTGGAGAAGACGAAGGAAGCTCAAGGAACACAATAGAGAGTGTGTTACTTAGTGTGCAATGGAAAGATAGATAGCCCTAGAGTGATGGGCATACATACAATGCACGGGGAAAAAAACCTCCTAAAGAGGGAAAAAATACCCCGGCGGTCCTAGTGTGTTCACACACATCACTACCACATGTATATGGTAACAGGAGGAGCATATACAATAGTGGTTTTGAGATTTTTGAACTCACGCTCTCTCACTTGCAATGTGTAGGTTGAAAGCTTCTCAAACACCAAAAGTGAAGTTCACAAAGTGGTTGTCACGCCTGAGTCTCTCCTCACGCATAGAGTGTTGGGGTGCTATGTGAGACAGTGGAGGTTGTTTTACAAGAAGGAGAGGGGCCTATTTATAGGTTGGAGACCCCTCATTAAGATTTTTGGAAATCCTAATTTACAAGCTAACAAATCAGGATTATGATTTTTTTGAATATCAAAACATTGCGGGCCTTCTTTGTCTGCTTGACTCATGAATGTGGGCTCAAAAAAGAGCATTATTGATGGTAGATAAGGTGAAAGTAAAGTTTTAAGAAAGGGGAGAGAGAGAGAGAGAGAGAGAGAGAGAGAGAGTCAGAGAGAGTCACTATGTACATGTCTTGAGGTGAGGTGTCTTTTATGGTTAGGTCAATGGCTATTTTATGTTAGTATGTTAGTGGTTAGTGTTAGTAATCACTAGAAAGTTAATGTTATGTTTACAATGGGTAGAATGAGGTGGATGGTTGAAGTAAGATGGTTGAATGAAGTGAGGAAATTCTTGTGATAATGAAGCTTGAAGAAGTTTTGGACTTACTTCTGTAGGTTCTCAAAATGACTACCGATCATCATCTTCTTCTTCTCTTCTTTATGCCATCGCCGTCAAGGTTGATTACTGCGATGAAAATGGATATTTGGTTGATGAGATTTATCAATTTGCAGAGGTTAAGCATGATTTACATGCTGTTTTTTTTGTATATAAAGAAGAGGTAAGATGGAATTGTACTTTGGAAGTAATAGAGAGAGGCATAGAGATGGTGTATGTACATGTAGAGCTCATATGGAGCTATGGAAGTAAGAGGGGAGGTTAATGGTGAAGAAGGTGAGAGAAACCATGGAAGGTGCAGTTTTGAGTGAGGGATTGAGAGTAATGAGTGTGTGTGTGTGTGTGTGTGTGTGTGTGTGTGTGTGTGTGTGTGTGTGTGTGTAGAAGTGTGGTAAGAGGTGAGAGGAAGACTATGGACTACTTGTAAGAAAAGTGGGCAGACTGGGGTCCAATAAAAAAATCATACCTGACCGGTGGTAGCTCCTAATATATGAAAATTTGTGAGGTGGTTATCTAGCTCTTGGTCCACATTTTTTCTTTTAATTACCGCTTCAAATTCAGAGTTGAGATGGATATAAAAAATTCCACCAAAATGCCTACTTTTCTTCACAAAAAATGTCTTCAGTGTCCCCCCTTTTGTTGAATTTGCATATGGCTCCAAAGGTGAGCCCCTCCTTGTATGAGAGCATGACCTAATTGATTCTTAGAGTTTTGAAAATATGCATGGTTGTGGATTATGCATAAATATAATATATGGATATGATACAAAAAGACAGAGTAGTATATATAAACAATTTATGGAATCTAGAATAGTGTGGGCTATAAATATAAAAAAACGAATATATGAAAATATAGGGAATCAAATGAGAAGGGCCCTCATTTGTTTTATTGATATATATTTATTTACAGGAGGTAAGAAAGAGTTCCTGTAGGAGATAGGAATTTAATGAAATACAATGACTGATGGTGGAAAGTATTTTTGAGGTTTTTTCTTAGGAGTGGATTCACACCAAAAATACGAGAAGCTTGTGTGAAGATATTTTTATATGGAATAAAGAGTATGCAAAATGGTAATGTTAACCCTCACGCAAATACTATCACCTACGACTGACGTTGTATTATTTATTTGGTAGAGTTAGGTACCGGGCTTGTCGGTCCAATAGGAAAAGGGTAAGAGTGATCGCCGATGAGAGGTGCACTCTAACTGGAACATTCAAGGGATTAGTTGGCTAAGCATGGGCGCCCAATTTTGAATGGGGCGAGCTCATATAAAAGTTAATTAAACCTAAAAATCACTCATTTTTCATTTGTGCAATTGAAGAGTGCTCTTGCTCCATCTCCATCTTCTTCTTCTTCACCTCTTTGTGTGTATGTGTATGCGTGAGAGAGAGAGAGAGAGAGAGAGAGAGAGAGAGTGCAAGAGAGCATTGCGACGACGGCACGGTGGCGACGAAGCGGTTGAGCGCGGTGCAACAATGGCTCCTTCTCCTTTGCGGCGAGGAATCCTCCACGCCAGCAAGCATAGAGCGGTGAGTGACACACCATTGCCATCTTTGAGCTTACTAGTTTAGGCTAGTTGCATGCTTGGAGCCATTTCTGGCTCGCACATAGTGTATTGGCAAGTTCCTTGCATTGACACGTGTGACAGACGCACACATTTTTTGCGCCGTTGCCGGGGAATGCCATACACTAAGCTTGAATGGCAGTCTGTGCTTCTTTTGTGGTGCAATTTCAATTGTAGGAAAGGTAGGGAAGTAAGGTGTGTGTGTTGAGAAGAAGGATTGTGTTTTTGCTACTGTGTATTTCTTTTTTAATGAAGTTTTGAAAGGTACTGTGTTTTCTCTGTGATAAGGTGTTAGTATTAAGGTTGTTAGTTCCGTGTAATGTAAAGTACAATAAGTAGTAAGTAGATCTATTAGAGCTAATGTATGTTAGTGTGTAACAATAGGAGTATTAGTTGTGAGTAGGTAGGTAGAGTGTGTGCGTGATCGCGCAGGCCGCGGCAACCTTATTCCCAAAAAAAAAAAAAAGATCGGGATCGGGAATATCTCTTAGACCCAAGCCCAAGCTCACGCTCAGGCTCAAGCCTCAGTTGCCCTTTAAAATTACGTATTTTAGCTTCACACGTAGCTAGAAATTAACTTTTTTGAGGACCAACGGAGGTTTAGGTGACCGAACATTGTGCTGTGAAGCACACCGCGACCCTCTGAGTGATATGCTCATTTCGAGCTATCACACACTTTATCCAAAAAAACCGATCATTAAAAAACATATAAAAAAAAACGAGTGAAAATGGACGCCTAAAAAAGTAAGCGGTTAACCTTCGAGGTTATTCGTTGGCGCTTGTAGGGTGCCACAGGCACATGCATCTGCGCTCTGGTCATGTGCTAGAGATGGAGCAACTAGAGAGAATTTTGACTTACGCGATTTCTCAATATCCACCTACCTTAGGTTCTGACCCCTCGGCGGGGAACCAAGGTAGTACAAACCAAGACCCAAACATAGCAGCTACTAGTGACTCTTCCTCTGACTACGACGTCTTAGAGGGTTTCCCAATGCCTAATATCGATAGCTCAAGCCAAGATATGCATGCCATGGGGCCGCGGTCCGGACCGAGCGTGCTTAGCCCTGGAAGGAAACCTTTAGTAGAGCCACTCGATCCAAACATGGAGCTAATGATGTAAATGAGGAGGGTGGGGAAGTAAAGTCTCCATTCATGACCAACGTAGACCCTATGCCCTTAGAGAATGTGCACATGAATACTCCATTCCCTGCACCCTCCCACTCTTCAGAACTATTCTCCTCTGAAGTTATATTACCTGATGGTAGAAGCCTTGCCGAAGTGCAAGCGGTTGAGCGATACATCATTGCGGCTAGGAAAAAGAAAGTCAAGAGCTTACGGAAGGCGGAGCAACGAAGAGAGTTATAAGCAAAAGCTCCTATGTCAATATCCTTGCTAGGAGAGCAATTGAGTGCTCCTGACTTAGCAACCACTAAGGGTCAACCCCTAGAAAGCAACATTGCATTTAGCTCAAAGGACACCCCTAGCACCTCAAGCCTAGATGGAGCATTTCTAAATGAGAACTGGGAGTACAAACTACAAATGGAAACTCTAACCGACCTATACACAGGTCACCCTATCACGTGGGTTGGTTAGATGTCCTACAATCCACAATGGGTGCTACTAGTGTGGAGGATCAACAACAAAGAGTTTGTGAGGTCATCCATAGGGTCATTGAGTTAGAGAGATAGAACAAGGGGATCAACATGCCTTCAACGGGTCTCATGAGATTCTTGGATACAGAGAAGGCTAAACAACCAACCTTATCGCAAATGGAGAATCCCTCGATAAGTCCGATGGATCCCCCATATGTTGTTTTTCCAGGGGTCTTAGTGCAATCTGAGCCCACAAGTGATAGCTTTACCTTTCCAAGTCTAGCTCATCTTTCCCTTGACGACACCATGGCTACCATGCCTACCCCAATGATGGGCATGCCAAGAAACATGCCATGGACCTCATTTGTTAGTAAAGCACCACTACATGGTAGCTCAATGCCTGCAACGGTACCTACAAGTGTGTACCAATCGTGTGCACCTATGGGTCATCGCACTCATGTAGTCCGTACCCCTCCCATTGTTTCAACAACCTATGCTCCACAACCACACCACCCAAGTTCTTATTTCCATGGGACTATACCAGCTAGCATTAGCATGTCACATCCGACGTCTGCTATGCCTAGGGCCACCCATATGAACTTTGGACTGACACATGGCACAACACCATACCCAACGTGGTACCCAAGGGCTTCCTATGCGCGAAGCCCAATGCCAATACCTACTCCACATGTAGTCTTTGGAGCAGCTTCACCCACGGTGCCTGCTCACTTAGGTGACTTGGCAACGTTTGCTCAAGCTATTGGTCGATCTATTATTGAGAATATGCATAACACGCTTGATAGAGAGCCTAGAAGTAAGGCAGTACAAATAACCAAGCTCACACAAAAACTTAGTGGAGACGGGGATGTGAGAAAGCATATCGAAGTGTTTCAACAAATATGCGATTCTCTAGGAGAACACAATGACCTGCATAAGAGTAATGCTTTAAGCCTAACCTTAAGTGGAAAGGATGAGGATTGGTATAGATCCCTAAGGGTGGAAGAAAAGATGATTTACCCTACTCTTAGGAGACTGTTCTTGAAAGAATACATATGATAGGAAGTGCTTTGGGGTGTAGCCTCTCACCTCCAGAAAGCCCAACGAGAGGAAGGAGAGTCAGTGCGAGACTTTATTAGTTGCTTGAAGCATTTGAATTCTCGTTATAATCCAAATGAACGCTTCAATAATAATTAATTGCTTGATAGATTCATTAGGGGATTACAACATGAGGACATCTACAATGGCCTAGTCATTAGAGGTATCACCACTTGGGAAGCAGTCACCACCAATGCGATCCAATTGGAGGATAATTTAATGATTCAAGGAGAAAGAGTGTATATTGAACCTAAATCTAATTAGCTTGCAAGCATCGAGGCATCAGCCAATGACCCTAAAGCCTATTGCTAAGGAGCCAAAGATATCTGAGATGACCTTAGCAGATCTCACCAAGGCTATTCAAGAGAGTCTTAGAGACAATCCTGCTCCACAAAACAATTATATGTATCCAAGAAGGGAGCAACAATGGTGCTCAATATGCTATGGACCGCATAGTACCAGTGAATACCCTACTTTTAAAGTAAAATTCAATGGGAATTGAAATGCCTATGGAAGGTATGGTCATCAAGCTAAGGATTGCATAGTATTTAAGCGCGCGATGGCCAATAGAACAACCTTAGCATGGACAGACACACCTCGAGTGCCTGCATTGATGTCGGCCCCACCTCTTGAACAAACAGCACAACACATGGTCCCAAGGGCCCAAAATGTTGTTCAAACAACACCCTTACTACCTCCACTCCTTATCACTTCTTTGAATCAAGTGGGTTGTGAGTCATCTATTGCTCATTTGGAAGGCTGTGAGGAAGATATAGACCCTAATATTGCCTATGGGATGGATGTGCTTGAAGAAAGTCCACAATACTACATGGAGGACTATTGGGGAAAAGTCAAACCTGTCTATCAAGTAGCTGGTCTCGCTGCAAGAGGCCAAAATATCACTGCTAAGAGACCACCTCTTCAATGCTATGAGCGTGGAGGTCCACATCGTGTAGCCGAGTGTCCTATTAGGCTACAAAAGATGCCACACTAATGCAAACCAATCAAGCCACCATGTCTACAATGCTAATACTCATGTGTAATCGATGTGGCATAGATTATTTGATTGCCCAATTTCCAACTAATCCAAATGCACCAAAGATCACGCCATTAAACTTGATTGAGGTTAACGAGGAGCCATCACAAAGTACACCTGTGGTACCAGTAAACGTACTTACATGATCGATGCTCATAAAACAAAATTACATTATTGAGGAAAGAGACACGGCATCATTTGCCCAATCTCAGAAAAAGAAGAAAACATGAAGGAAGAGATCGCAAAAAGCAGCGAAGTCAGACCCTAGTTCAAAGACCAACCTAGTGATTGGTGATGACCCCGTATATATGAACGATGCTGAAGAGGATTCTGATTCAGGTGAAACCATGGAGACGAAAACGACCACTAAGATAGAATCCAACAAGGAAGATCTTCATAAGCCACAATGACCAGGACCCAATAAGAAAATAGGCACTTATCCAAACCCTACAGAGGAGATGGAGCGAGTCAAGCAATTAAGGAGTTTGGTAGAAGATACCCAAAGGGATCTAGAACCAGCACCTAGGCAGATCTAGATTACAGGCACCGTGTTCCCTATGCAACAACAACCTCACCAAGTCCATAGACCTTTAGCCATACCTAGCGTCATACAAGAAGAAAGTGACTTAAAGTCATGGAAAAGTGGACGTACTCACTTCTTGATGGAAAGAATGTTTACAGAGGGAGTACTTGATCCTATCAAAGAAATGGAGATCCCATCTTCCCCACGTCAAGGGACTAAAGTCCAAAAGGTGCCGTTAAACATTGCCAAATTGATGGATTTCATGTCTTTAGAAGTTAGAACCACCATCATGTCCAAACTATATAAAGACCCTGAGCTGGTCTCAGCTCTTCGAGCCTTCCTCAATGGAGAACTAAACGTTTGGGCTACCACAATTTGCATAGATGGATGGAGCTGGGGAGATGCCAATAGAGGAGGAACACTTAGATCCACAACCCAACCTAGATGAGAACCTTGTTATAGAAATACCTGTTAACAAGTTGGGACATTACTTTGAGGGTGATGAATCCAATGCGACCATACCAATCACTACCAAGGGATTAACTGTGCAGGGAATCCTTGATGGTGGCGTTGGGGTTAGCATTGTGACTAAAAATTGATGGGAAACTGTGGGAAGCACTCACCTTGCGACCAATACAATAGTAGTGAAGACGGCCAATGGGTCTATTGTTAAACCTATTGGGATGCTAGAAGATCTCAAGATCAAGGTCTTTGGACATAAAATAAGGATAAACTTCATTGGTATGGATTTCTCCAAACACACTATGGCATCGGAGATGATCTTAGGACGTCCTTTCATAAGGGAAGCAAAAATGGTGGATGACTGGTCTAAAAACCATGTCTACTTGCAGTTCCAAGATTCTGTCATTCGAGTGGATCTTCTAACTGGTCGAGCACATCCCCTAGGAAACAGGTTTATAATTGATCATATATCTGACACCACAGTTCACTCGACCCCATTGCAGTATTGTTACATGTGTAAAGTGGACACTGATGTTGGGAAAGATTCTCTTTATATGGATGTACTACCTGGGATGACTAAGTCGGACAATGTGGATTTGGTCCACCTAGCAGCAACCATAGACACTTGGGAAACAGGGGGACGACATGGGTAGCACCTGAGGGGGATGAAATGGCACCACTTGTACCCTTAAATATACTAGAAGCAATGCATATATCTTCTGATGACCTACAAGATGAAGGTTTGATTGGCATTGACTGGCATTGAAACCAATAGCGCCTCACAAGACTATAGCCCACACAATTTGGGGTCAGAATCATCAATTGAAATTGGCTATGAGGACGAAGAATCTGAGTTAAATCTCAGTGCAAATGTGGGGACAAACCATTCAGGACCCAGTGGTATCACAGATGACAATCTATCCAAGGGAGCAAAAGACACAAGAAGCGATTCATCTAGTGACTCTTCACTAGAGATCTGTTGTAATCAAAAATTTGACAAGAAGAGTAAGAGATATAAAAGGCGACGATATCGAGAAAATGTGTGTGATAGAATAAATGAAAAAAAATCTACCATAGAATGGCTTAATTATATAGGGGCATGTGATGCTCATTGGAAGTTGGTAGATAACTAGGGTAGTCCACAACCCATTGACATCGCACAACTAGAGGCTACAAAGAATCCAAAGTTGAGCCGTACTGTAAGGAGACAACAAAATCGAGAGTTAGCTCAACAACAAAAGAAATCGGAAGTGAAATCACAGTCCACAGAACAACAGGACCTCACAGACTTACACCCTACACCTGAACATTTCAAATCCTACACCACAGAGGAATGTAAGGTTGTGTATACAAAAGCTCAAAGAAAACCTATCGATGGGAGCAATGGAGTCTATGACGATCCAACGATAGTTAAGGAAATAGAGTTAGCAGACCTAGGAGAAGAGTCCAAACCTGTTTTCATTGCCCAAGATCTGACAGAGACTGAGGAGTGTGTACTTAAAGAACTTCTCAAGGAATTTAGGGATATATTTGCCTGGACATATCATGATATGAAAGGTGTTCCACCTTCCGTGGTGCAACAAACAATCCCCATGAATAGCATGGCTAAACCAGTTTAGCAACGACCCTACCCAATGAATCCTAAATATGAAAAAATTGTTCAAGAAGAGATTGAAAAGCTTGTGGAATGCAGATTCATATACCCTATTGAGCACTCAAAATGGGTGTCTCCAATAGTGATTGTGCCAAAAAGAATGGGAAACTCAGAGTGTGCGTGGATCTCAAGAAGGTCAATTCCGCCACTAGGAGGGACCATTACCCCTTTCCATATTCAGAACATATGCTTGAAAGAGTTGCAGGGAAGGAAGCTTATAGCTTTCTAGATGGGTATTCTGGCTACAATCAAATCACAATTGAGCTGGAGGACCAAGCTAAAACAACCTTTATAATTGAATTTGGAGTGTTTGCATTTTGTGTTATGGCTTTTGGCTTAACCAATGCCCCTGCTACCTTTCAAAGATTAATAAACACTACTTTTAGAGAATATTTGAGGGAGTTTTGTGAAGCTTTCTTAGATGACCTTTGTGTTTATTCCTCTTGGAAAGAACATCTATCATGCTTACGAAAAGTGTTTTCAAAGTGTAGATTGTGTCGCATCTCCTTGAACCCTTTCAAATGCCAATTTTGGGTTAAACATGGAGTCATTTTAGGGCATATAGTGTCCAAAAATGGGATTTCCACAGATGAGAGAAAAATTAAAGCCATTGCTGAATTGCCACCACCTACAAACTATAAAGGAGTTCAAAGGTTCATGGTCCATGTGGGTTATTACCGCCGATGGTTTATTTGAAACTTTGCAGAGATAGCTCGTCCTTTGTACAAGCTTCTTATTGAGTTCCAATGGACTGCGAAGTGTGACCATGCTTATGAGTCATTGAAAAAGACCTTGACTAACGCTCCTATTCTACAAGTGCCCGATTGGAATGTAATTCTCCATGTGCATATTGATGCATTGAACTTTGCTATTGGGTGTGGTCTAGCTCAACCAGGAGAACATAAACTGTACTACCCCATTAGCTTTGCAAGTCATCAATTGAATGATGTTGAGAGAAACTACACCACTACAGAGCGAGAAGGTTTAGGTATGATTTATGCAGTGAAGAAATTTTGGTACTACCTTCTAACCAACAATTTTGTGTTCTATGTTGATCATCAAGCCTTGTTGTATCTAGTAAATAAACCTTGTTCCATGGGAAGGTTGTTAATTCTCCTTGAGTTTGATTTTATCGTTGTGGTGAGACTTGGTAAAAGACATGTCATGGCGGATCATTTGTCTCACATACCCAATCATGAAGCCCCTACTGGAGTCAATGATGAGTTGCCCGATACTTCTCTATTCCTAGTCGAAACCATACCTGAATGGAGTGAGAAGATTGTGAACTTTTTAGTTAATGGTTTTCCACCCAAAGAGCTTCGTAAAGACATAGCTCAAAAACTGTCAAAAGAATGTGAACCTTACTCTGTCATTGCAGGAACTCTCTACAGGCTAGGGAAGGATGATATTCTTAGACGTTGTTCCCCTGAGGATGAGTATTTATATATACTGCAAGAAGCCCACATGGGTATAGCCGGAGAACATTTCTCAGGGGAACTAATAGCTAGAAAGGTGTTGCAATCAGGCTATTGGTGGCCAACCTTATTTAAGGATGCATCACTTTTTGCAACATGATGTGATGAATGCCAACGTTACAAGATCACACAATGAAAGGATAGGATGCCCTTACATCATGTTAAAGTGACTCAACCATTTGAAAAATGGGGTTTGGAATTTGTAGGCCCAATTAGTCCGACAGCTCGTAGCACTCAATCTCGATATATTATCATTGCCACTGACTATGTGACAAAGTGGGCGAAAGCCAGGGCAACACGTAAGGCCGATGCGAGGTCAAGTGCCAAGTTTCTCTTTGAGAAACTTATTACAAGATTTGGTTGTCCCTTTGAGATTGTGAGTGACAATGGTATTCATAATAAAAGAACTCACTACCAACTTTATGATAGCTCACCATAAGTTCACACCTTATTACCCACAAGCAAATGGCCAAGCTAAGAGCACAACAAGACCTTAATCTCTATCTTGACCAAAACGGTGGAAGCTCATCGCACAGATTGGTATTTAAAGCTTACATCAGCTCTATGGACTTATCGTACTGCGTATAAAGTTGCCATTAACTGCACACCATTTAAGATGGTGTATGGCCAAGAAGCGGTTATGCCATGGGAGTTTGTCGTTCCTAGTCTTCGAGTAGCTTCTCAAGAAGGTTGGGATGGTAGCCCCTTAGTTGAGCGATTATATATCCTTGAAAGGCTAGATGAAGAAAGGCAATTAGCTGTGCAAAATGCACTTGTGGAGAAAGATAGGAGGAAGAAATGGTTTGACCGTCATCTAAAGAACAAAGATATCAATATTGGTGATAAAGTCCTTATGTATGGAGTGCGTAATAAAAAGAAAAAGTTGAAATATGCAGGGAAAGGACCATATAGAGTATGTGATACCACCCCACAAGGAACCATTCCTGTGGAGACCCTTGATGGAGTTGAAACCATTGGATTCCTCAATGGGAGAAAATTTAAAAGATACTATGATCCTTTAAGCCAAGAGGAGCTACGTGCCATCCATACAAAAAAGGCAGCCAAGGCACAAATAGAATTGAAGAAGATACAACTCAAGCTGAGGCTAAGGAGCGACAACAACGCATAAGACGCCAACGAGAGTCTAACCTTGGAGTTACACATGCATTCCACGGTGAGACCGACGAGGATTGGTTGGACTCTGACACACCTCTACGATACCCTATTGAGCTAAACATCACCTATGGAAAAGTGCTATATAACGTCTTATTGGACACGGGTGCTAAATATAATCTGCTATCATATGGGGTGTGGTATCAGTTAGGGAAGCCGCCTTTATTTGAGAGTATTATCCAAGTCAAGGGTGTCAACAAGAAAAAAACTACGGTTTTTGGAATCTGACACACTTCTGTCAGTTATGACAATGGGTTGTAGCTCAAGACTTTTTGGTCATGCCCGTTGGAACTATGGAGGGTAATATAAACCTAGGATTCACGTGGATGATAGCCACCAAATGCACTATTGATTGGGGGACAGGGGGTGTCACAACACAGAAACCAACTCTTAGCCTTGCCACTCAATCCATAGTCCCTGAGATATAGCCTCTTAAGGAAATAAAACCCAAACCATTGCATGTCCAAAAGGTTGAACCATATGTCCCCATAGCCCAACTCTCTAGAGCTTCAACTGATATAGTTGAAATAAAGCTTGAGACACACAAGACCCATCCCAATATAACAAAGAAAATATACAAGTGGGTACCTAAAGCTTCTTTAGAGACCATAGCCAGTGCTAAAAGATAGGAGCTTGGTAAGAGACGTCCCGTTCGCCCCAAGAAATGTAAAGAAACGTTGCATTGGATTCCTAAAAAACTATTGGAAGCCCAAGGTACTATAAAAGAAATGATCAAATCTGGGTGCCAAAACATAAATTGTGCTCTTACTTGTCACCGGGCCCATGTGAGCTCAAACCTGTGGCTCCAAAAAAAATTGAAGATTACGGAAAGGAGAAAATCACGGAATGCTACACACCTGCTCTAGAGCTAGTTTGGGTACCAAAGAAAGAATGATTTGTTCCACCTAGCTCAGGAACATGGAAATCAAATGAAGCTTCTTGCTCTTTGTGTAGTTCTTATACGGAAATAAAAGCTTCAACACAACCTCCACCTACCATTGTACATATCCATACAAGCAAGAAAGAGTTTGCACCTCCCGTTGTAAGTTCACCACCTACAACAATGTTGAAATTAAATAATGGGAGAGTACCTTACCACCCTTGCAACTAGATGAAATGCATAGGCCAGTCGAAAACTATTGGTTAAAGCCTTCACCCATAACAACTTGGAACAATTGGTTTCAAAAGGGGACAACATCATTCCAAAAGGTATGATCTACCCAAGGAAGGGGGGAGTGTTTACTGACATCCATCATTCACTTGCTTCCCTCTCAACCTTCCTCCTTGACCTCTCAATCTCCAACCTTAGGGAATGTATATATAAAGCCTTATACTCACAAAAACAAGGTAAAAAAGTAAAAGAGCAAGAGCCATAACACAAAATCATAAGAACACATTATGCACAAGAACACGACCTTTGTAATATTTGCACTTTAACCATCATCTATTTGTGTGTACAGATATGGCTAGTATGCTAGAGTCATCCACTCCTGCCTTGGGTGAGAGGTACCCTCGTTACTTTTCACAAATGTTTCACATGGTCTTTTTGGTGCTTGCCTGTGAATGGGATTTGGTAGGTACGCTAGCATGTGAGAGGAATTTTGAGGAGTTAGAATGGCTGATATGTCTCTTGACCACGACTAATCCATACTTAGTAGAGAGTGTATCTCCCATTGCACAAGCCTATCCTTTTGACCAAGATGACTATAGGCATCTAGTGACCTTCTTAGTAAACATTGGTGTTTCTGATGATGAAGAAGATTTACATGATTATACGGATGGCACATATGGTCTCACGGATGATGACTTTGTTTTTCTCGACAACGAGGATAGGGGTTTAGCCTTAGGGTTTCCCCCCAATATCTACAATATCATATTCCCTTGACTCTCTAGGGGGAGTGCAAATAATTAGGTTAGGGTTCTTTATGTTTTTTAGTCATGTTCAATAAGTGTTGGTACATTTTCCCATTAATGTGCCTCCTAGAGGTATTCTTTGTGTTTCCTGGTGTTTACAGGAACGTATTGTTGTTGTTAGGATTTGGACCTTCATGGAATCTTTCTCCTGTTCACACTTCAAATCAAGCGCGACCATCAACACAAACAGGTGTTTCTTGTCCATTAGCATTGCCCCTCATATTTTTGCATCCATGTTTGTCTGCTTTAATTGTGATTGGTAGCATGATATCTAGCACATTTGCTTAGTATCAAACATTAAATTCAATGTAATTTTTTGTCCTAATCACTTGTTGAGGTTTAAAAATCAAGCAGTCCGACTAAGCTAGTTTGACCAAGCTAGGCGATAGAGATCTTCTCTTAATACCATGGGGAATGCCTTCCTAATTATCAATGGTTACTTATGTTTTTAATCCGATTTAGGCAGCATTGTGTGAAATGTACTAGGGCTTTCTAGTGGGCTTAGTCCCTATTGACCTTTAGCTTGAGTATTATAAAGGGAGTTTACTAGTATGATGAGCCTGGGGAGGATAATAGTGTTATATGACCCCCAAAGTTACAAAATTAAAATGCTGAAAACAAACAAACAAAAAATCAAAGTGCCACAATGTAAAATCTTAAGTTGTAAGAGAAACCTCAGCTTGATTTGGTACTCCACTCACATGTATCACCTATGGTACTAGAGCCCTACAAGTTCCCAGTGTGGGTGCTTTTCCTTGAAAAGCAAAAAACCCAAGGCACACAAAAGAAGCACACACATCAAAATTGAAACAATGTGAAAAGACTTTTGGGGGGTCAAAGAAAAGGAAACAAGTCAGGCGATGGTCTCATGAGCAATTCTTTTTATCGTAGCTTAACTACAAGGCCTTCTAGGTATAGCCTCTAGTCAGTCCTCAGACGTGAAATACTTGGCTCTTGCGATTAAACAACTTAATTGACCAGAGAAAATTGAGAACTTACCCATGGTATTAATAGTCGATCTTTAGTGCCTTTCGACTGTTAAATTAGCGACCCTAGACTTGTTTAATAGTAAGTATTATTTATTAGCATGCATATAATTTGTCAATATGATAACAAATGAGTATGTCTTGCCATATATTACTCTAAAGAGTAACAAATTCACAATACTAATTCTAAGTTTTCATTAGATACATGAACTATTCAATATGCTAAGAGGCAAGATGCAATAGCTTAAGATTATTGAAGCATATAAAGGATCCCAAATTAATAAGAATAGTGGTGTGTCGGCAATTATATCTACAACTGGGTAGTATGTATGACAACACTAAATATATTCCAAAGTATGACATTCTCTATGAGGGTGTGCATGATCCTGGAAGTGAATATTATTTATTAGCATGCATATAATTTGTCAATATATATGATAACAAATGAGTATGGCCTGCCATATATTAGTTTAATTAAAGGGAATATGCAATAGAAATGAAACATGTCGCACTAGGTAGTATGTATGATTGCACTAAATATAATCCAAAACATAAAATTGGTTGTGACGGCGTGCATGATGCTACAAGTGAATATTATTTATTAGCATGCATATAATTTATCAATATGATAACAAATGAGTATGGCTTGCCATATATTACTCTAAAGAGTAACAAATGCACAATACTAATTCTAAGTTTTCATTAGATACATAAACTATTCAATATGCTAAGAGGCAACATGCAATAGCTTAAGATTATTGAAGCATATAGAGGATCCCAAATTAATAAGAATAGTAGTGGTGTGTCGGCAATTATATCTAGCTGGGTGGACAAAAGTACTATGAGGCTAGTAGAAGTTAAGGGTATGGACAAACAAAATCCAACAAGAATGCAATCATCGATGAACAAGTCTCTACTTTAATGTGATAATAAGTTGTCTTAATATTTATTTATAGTACGTCTCAAGTAGTGCTAGTTTGGCCATTTATTGCCTATAGCCTCAAAGTGGATATAAGATAATAATGTTAATTATGTGTCATCGAATCCTAATTAATGGGTATTAATTTCCTTATAGCACATGAAGTCGAACAAACATTACAAAGCTAATAGACTAGGCATCCCTTAGATTTGACAAGGATAAAGCCTAGCAATAACAAAAATTATAGATAAGATTGTATGATTTGCTATTGCTTAATATGAAATACTAATAATGATGATATAATATTGCCTATAGCCTCAAGTGATTAAGACAGTTTGAGATGGGATACAATAGAAATGAAACATATTGCACTAGGTAGTACGTATGACTGCACTAAATATAATCCAAAGTATACCATTGGCTATGAGGGTGTGCATGATGCTACAAGTGAATATTATTTATTAGCATGCATATGATTTTTCAATCTGATAACAAATGAGTATGGCTTGCCATATGTTACTTGAACAAATAACACATGCACAATAGTAGTTCTAAGTTTTCTATAAGGCTAGTAGGAACTAAGGGTATGGACAAAAAAAATACAACAAGAATGCAATCATCGATGAACAAATCTCTACTTAAATGTGATATTAAGTTGTGTTAATATGTATTAATACGTCTCAAGTTGTGCTAGTTTGGCCGTTTATTGCCTATAGCCTCCTCAAAGTGGATATAAGATAATAATGTTAATTATGTGTCATCGAATCCTAACTAATGGCTATTAATTTACTTATAGCACATGAAGAAAAAACATTACAAAGCTAATAAGCTAGGCATTCCTTAGATTTGACAAGGGTAGAGCCTAGCAATAACAAAGATTGTATGATTTGCTATTGCTTCATATGAAATACCAATAATAATGATATAATATTGCCTATAGCCTCAAGTGATTAAGTCAATTTGAGATGGGATTCAATAGAAATGAAACATATTGCACTAGGTAGTACGTATGACTGCACTAAATATAATCCAAAGTATAACACTGGCTATGAGGGTGTGCATGATGCTACAAGTGAATATTATTTATTAGCATGCATATGATTTGTCAATATGATAACAAATGAGTATGGCTTGCCATATATTCCTTGAACCAATAACACATGCACAATAGTAGTTCTAAGTTTTCATTAGATACATAAACTATTCAATATGCTAAGAGGCAATATGCAATAGAAATGAAACATATTGCACTAGGTAGTACGTATGACTGCACTAAATATAATCCAAAATATAACATTGTCTATGAGGGTGTGCATGATGCTACAAGTGGATATTATTTAATAGCATGCATATTTGTCAATATGATAACAAATGAGTATTGCTTGCCATATATTACTCTAACAAATAACACATGCACAATACTATAAGTTGTACGTATTTATTAGATACATAAACTATTCAATATGCTAAAAGGTGAAGATGAGCTAGCTACCATTGCAGGAAGATTGCACGGCGTATTGAGGCCTCATCCAACCCTGATGCTCCCATCGCTAGGCGTGGTCTCTTAGGCTGCACACATGCAGTCACAATCAACCGCCAGTCGGTGAAGATTCCAGGCTTCCCCACCTCCAAATTGGACTTTAGCATACCGTAGTTGGAACATGGTTCAACCGCAGATATTAGAAAGCAATGCCTCTCCCCTAGCCATTTGCAACGGTGTACAAGCGGTGCCATTCGATTTTTAGCGCCATTTTGCACGTGCAGCTCCAATTATGTGACGTAGCCTGCTTTCCATATCGCCTGTGCATAAACGGCCTCCTCGAGCTGCAATGCACTGCGAAATCACACTGCACAAGAGATTGTGGCTGCACAATCAACCTGCATAACCAATTACCCATCAGGGTTGATGGAATTTACGGCGGTTCTGGGCCGAACGTGCAGCATGTGCACAAGTTGATGGCAGGTGGTGTCCGGTAAGGCTGCAGCCAATGGTGCATGTGCGCAAAGAGGCCAATACGGTTGTTGGAGATCCATAGCTACTTTGAACGGTCGGCACATGGCATGTTGCACACTGTCTATCTGTAAGAGTATCACTTATTCATTGTGTTATCCAGGTCATCGATCCACTCCCTAAATAGCCAAGCCAGGTTAGATAGGATCTTGGCTGGCACACTATCTTGGGCTTGTGTCCATATCGTTATTAATAGAAGTGAAATTGTGTGGAAAAAGGTTGAAGAGTAAGTCTGAGTTTTGTGTATTCCACAATATATATTTTGGCAATTGAAGGATAAACTGAAATATGTCCAGTGTTAGAAATAACCCAAATCCAATGTATTTTAAATGGCAAAAGATTTAATTTTTTACCTAAAAATCGGGATTCAAGTTTGGTCGCCGTGTATATGTCCTTCAATAAAATTTAGGGAAAAATTACCAAAATACCCCGGTTTATTGAATCTAAGAACCGGGAATTGGGAGTTTGTCAAATTGTCCTTATTTTCTTAGGTTGCCTTGGGGCCGCCTTGGGGCCTGAAGGCAGGGTACTGGTACTTGTGCCTGCCTTTTGATAGGTTAGGTAGCCTTTAAAATCCTAACACATGTGACCCTGTCTTAGGAAGACTTGGGTTGTCTGTGGCACACTGTTCTTAAGAAAAATGTTCAATGCGTGCTCGATTCCAGCGCTTATTAGAGCAAGAGTGCATACTTTGGAGCGGATCTGACAGATCATAGAAAGGCCCACTAACCAAGGCCCAAGGCATTCTTGATGCATTAGGAATTGTACACGCAGGATCGACATGGAAAGGCAGCGAGAGAGAGAGAGAGAGAGAGAGAGAGAGAGAGAGAGAGAGAGAGAGAGAGAGAGAGAGAGAGAGAGAGAGAGAGAGAGAGATTCCATTATCGTCCACGGAGGTCAGATATGACCTACGGGACCAAGAAAACGTGTACAATGAAGGCTCCTCTATCTATGAGGGTACAATGTCCGCAATGACACATGTGGACGTGGGGGAGGAGGGGCTAGGGGGATGATACAACAAAATTGCAACAAATGTTGCTTATGAGCGTGTGATGACTAAGAGGGAGGAGGGGGATGTTGGGGTTGTTTTTGTGTTCGAAACTCCTCAATGATTGCTCTACCACAACGATGGACGACGTACTTACTGTTGGAATTAGGGTTGCAGAGAAACACACACAGCTTGGAGAAGACGAAGGAAGCTCAAGGCACACAATGGAGAGTGTATAACTTAGTGTGCAATGGAAAGATAGATATCCCTAGAGTGATGGGCGTATATACAATGCTCGGGGGAAAAAACCTCCTTAAGAGGGAAAAAATGCCCCGGCGGTCCTAGTGTGTTCACACACATCATTACCACATGTATATGGTAACAAATCCCCCCTGGAGTGATGCGGTGAACGAGAGCTGGCACATGAGTAAAGGGAAGTGCCATGCCCTGAGGACATGATCAGTCCACAAAGGGGAGTAAGCCCAAAGCTTTGCGGAAAGCTTCAAGCTTCTCACGAGACAATGCCTTTGTGAAAAGATCTGCAAGGTTGTCCTGTGTTGGCACATAGGCCAAGCTGATCTCTCCTGCTGAGAGCCTCTCCCTGACATAATGGTAATTCACCTCAATGTGCTTTGTGCGAGCATGAAAAATTGGGTTCCTTGCAACTCCCAATGCGCTCTGACTGTCAGTGTAGATAGTGTTGGCAATGTCTTGTCCAACACCCAAATCAGCCATAAGGTGTCTGAGCCATACACACTCAACCGTAGCTGTGAAGACTGCCCTGTACTCAGCCTCACAACTCGAAGTGGCCACAGTAGGTTGCTTCTTGCTCAACCATGATATACATGAACTGACAAGCATGAAACAAAAACCACTTGTGGACACTCTCGTGTCAAAACAACCAGCCGAATTTGAGTCCGAAAAAGCATGTAAGTCTAGCGGCAATGATCCCCCTTTGGGATAAAACAAGCCAAGATGTAAAGTGCCACTAAGGTAGCGGAAAATCCTCTTGACAGCCTGCCAATGCTCAGACCCTAGGCTATGCATAAATCTGCTGACATGTGAGATTGTAAATTGAATATCCAGCCTCGTGTTGCACACATAAACGAGGCAGCCAACAACAGTTTGATAAAGAGTGACTTCAACAGGATCGCGAGCATCATGTAGACTCAACTTCAAACCTGTTTCCATGGGAGTGGCAATAGGTTTGCAATCCTCAAGTCCAAACTTACATAGCAATGTCTCTATCTAACTTTTATGACACAAGGCAATACCACCATCACACTGCTTAAACTGTATACCCAAGTAATGATGCAACAGCCCCAAATCTTTCATCTTGAAAGTAGCATTCAAATCAGCCTTAAATTCAGCAATATGTCTCTCATTTGTTCCAATGATCAGCAAATCATCAACATAAAAAACCACAATGAGAAGTACATCATCCTCATGCTTTACATACAATGTGCTTTCTGTTGGACTGTTACGAAAGCCTCGTTTAACCAAATGCGTGTCAGCTTTCTCATACCAAGCACGAGGAGATTGCTTCAACCCATACAAAGCCTTCTTACATCTTGTCATAAAATCTAATATCTAACCAACCCAAATGATTTTCTCATATTAAATTGATCACTTAATGTGGGAGAATAAACGGGAACAAGTGTTAAGATATAGATATGTGCTTATAGATCTATCTCAACACGGGGCCAATGGTAAAGGGGCCCAAAAGGGAGATGGTCTATCAAAGAGCAAGGCTAACCAATGGAGCATAAGACCTTAGGGTTAGCTTCATTGAAGACCTCCAATAAATGTGTGTAAAAGTCCTTTGACCTTAGGTAAGCTAGGGATGAGCTTGAGGTGGGAACCCGGCCCAAGCTCGGCCCAAGCTCGAGGTGCTTGTCCTGCTTGAGGTGCTTGTCGTGCTTGAGGTGTTTTTCATGCTTGAGGTGCTTGATTAAGATTCTTGAGGTGCTTGACATGCTCCATGCTTGAGGTGCTTGACTTGCTGCATGATTAAGGTACTTGAGGTGCCTTGAGAAGCTTGCCTGAGATGCTTGTGGGAACACCCCCTAGTTCAAGTGCTTTGTCATGCTTGGTGAGTAAGGTGCTTGATCACCTAAAGTCAAAAGCATTCCTACAAGAGGGGGGGCGAGCCCTTTTCCTAGGGGCTAGAGAGAGAACACCCACTCACACACACAAGGGAAGCCCCAACTTGAAGAGGCAGCAAGGACACATGTCAAGCCCCTACCCATGTTACCTTCATGTGTTGCTTGAAGCCTATTGGCTAAGCTTCAAAGGGGTCCAATGATAAATTACATGAATTATCTAATTGTTTTAGCATTTATCTAACCCTCTCTCTCAAAAAGGAAAGGGGGACACTTGTCTCAAGGCTACCCCTACTGCTTGTAATGCCTCCTGCTCATGATTGGCTAGGCCTGGGAGGGTCCAATGAGCTTCAAGCATGAGCTACAAGGGGGGGTCGACCCAAGCTAGCTAGGGGATTGCTTGAGGGGTATACTCACCCACACACACTCACAATCACTCTCATTGTGTGCTATGCAAAGTGCAAGAGCTCCCTCTCCAAGCAAGTAGAGGTTGAGAGCCTACACCAACACTCTTGGCTATGGAGTGCAAATCCAACCAAGAGCCATGCTTCAATGCTTGAGCTTGTCATCTCCTTCTTCTTCATTACTATGCTATTATGTATGCTAGCAACAAGAGTATGATAAGTGAGGAACTAGTTCTTTCTCCTATGAAATGTTTCTTCTTCCTCTTCCCTACCCTCATCCCCTGCTAGCTCTCTCCACCTTCGAAGGTGTTTGAGGTCTTGGGACTGAGGCTTCGGACAATTAAAGCTTTCTTCAAGTTCATGTTATGCTATGATTGTGATGCATGAAGCTTTCCATCTTCATTGCATCACCTAGGTCACAAGGAACACAAAGAATGTATTGTAACAAGTCTCTCTTAATGGGAGAAATCATAATACAAATGCCTATTGGAGGGGGGACTGGCTCCACATAAATCCGGTACTCAACTGTTGTCATGTTCTCTAAATTCTCTCTCTTGCAAAAGTATTGTTCATGCCAAGTTAAATAATTGCTATGATTATGTTGCTATCTTCAATTATGTCTACCCGCTATGCTCACAAAGTTATTTCTCGAAAGTATTCTCATTAATTTCCGCTATTCTCAAGTTGAATAGGCTAATTCCATTACACATCTGCACACTTTTTCCTCTTGTCCTTTTATGACAAAGCCGCGAGGCTGCGTTACATAAACTTACTCAAATATGTCACCATTCAAGAAAGCAGTAACAATGTCTGATTGATGTCCATCCCAACCACAAGATGCACAGTAGTCATACGACAAGTGGGAGCAAAAGTCTCTTCATAATCTATGCCTTTTTGTTGTGCATAACCCTTTGCAACAAGTCGAGCCTTATGGCGATCGATCTCACCATCCGGCTTGTGTTTCAACTTGTAAACCCACTTAATACCAATGGCCTTTTTTCCAAGAGGCAAATCACATAAAGTCCATGTGTCATTTTCTATAAGTGCATCATATTCTGATTGCATGGCAGCCATCCAATTTTCTGAATTTTGTGCTTCATCAAAAGACAGAGGCTCCTCAACATCATGTAAGCTAGACACAGCCAAAGCATAACAATCTAATGCATAAGATGCATGTCGAGATCCTGAACGAGTACGACTAGACAAATGTGCATCCAATTTACTGTCACGCAAAGTGTGCACCAGCCATTTTGGCATAATTCTAGCTTGCTCATTTTTAGCCCTTTCCTCATCAAGTACATCATGTACATCTGCATCAGTAATAGGCTGATCTAAAACATTTTCAGAAACCCCCATAGGCTGTAAATTTGCCTCATTGGAAATTACATTCCTATTTCCACCACTGAATAGAGGCAACAAAGTGTCATAAATGTCCTGTGAGCTTACATTACTGTCTCTAGTACATGAGAGCAAGGGCTGAACAGAATCTTCCACAAACACTACATCCCGTGAAACTAGAATACGTTTTCTTTGCGAATGATACAACCTGTAACCTTTGCTTTCAGCACTATAACCAACAAAAATACATTTGACAACCTTATCATCCAATTTTCTGCGCTGCAGTTGTGGCACCAAAGCATATACCAAACAGCCAAAAACATGCATGTGCTCAATAGAAGGCTTTCTATCATGCCATGCTTCATATGGAGTAATAGACTGCAAAGCTTTCGTAGGACACCTGTTAAGTACATAAGTGGCACACATGATGGCCTCAAGCCAAAAAGAATGCGGCAAAGCTTGACTTTTGACCATACATCGTGCCATTTCCGTAAGTGACCTGTTTTTCCTCTCAGCAACACCATTTTGCTGAGGTGTATAAGGCATTGTACATTGGTGTTTTATCCCACGACTAGCCAGAAATGCATTAAATTCATGCGACATATACTTCCCCCCTCGATCGGAACGGAGGGTCCCCATAGTACATTTTGAGACATTTTCAGCCATCACCAGAAATTGTTTGAAGCACATAAAAACTTCGGACTTCGCTTTAAGCGGAAATACCCATGCATGCCTGGAGTAATCAATGAAAGTCACGAAGTATAGGTAATTGCCCAAGGACGGAGTTTGCATGGGCCCGCGAACATCACTATGCACAAGATGCAACCTGCATGTGGCCCGAACTGAACCATCCTTTGGAAACTTAGAATGCTACATTTTACCCAAAATATAGCCTTCACAAACATGTTTGACAGGTGCTTCAAGAGGTGGCAAAGAAGCAACCATATCAGATTTCTGCAAACGCAGCAAACTGCCAAAATTCAGATGAACAAAACGTGCATGCCAAAGTTTTGCATCTGAAACAACCCTTGAATCTGCAATAGCATTTGCAAAATTTTGTCCACACTTGTCATACAAACTGAGGTTATACAGCCCATGGCACAAAAGGCCAGATGCAACAATTTCATCACCAAAACTGAGATCATGAACTGTACATCTGTCATCCACAAATTTGACTACAAGTCCAAGTCTAACAAGTGCGGATACAGACAAGAGATTCTTCTTGATCCCATGTACATAAAGTGCCATTTGCAGTAGTAAGCACAATCTTTCCAACCCCCTGAACTGCATAAGAGGCATTGTTGGCACAAGTGACTGAATTCCCACGAGGGATGGACTCGAGAGAGGTAAACAATTCACGATGTGAGGTAATGTGCTTTGTAGCACCATTGTCGAAATACCACACATGTAAATCTGCAGCAACTGACAAGCATGCATCATGGACATCAGGATTGTAAGTGCACTCTGCACTAAAAGCCCATTCTGCATCAACATCAGCATTACAGTCTCCTTTCATAGAAGACTCAACAATGGCTGCATTTGTAGTGGAACCAGCATTTACAGTCGAACCACCCTCTTTCTTCTTAGCCTCTTTGGCCTTCAACTTAGGACACGACTTGATAAAGTGATCATTAGCTTTACAGTAATTGCAACGCATTTTCTTTTTGCCCTTATCACCAGAATTGCCAGACGAAGTGCTACCAATAGAAGCATTAGGAATAGAAGTTTTGCCACTCACAGCAGCAGAACTGTAAGAAGTGGCTGCATTGCTGTTACCACCCTTTCTTTGAGAAGCAATAAAAGCTTGTTCAACTGCACGCTGTCTAGTCCTGTTTTTTCTGGAAAGTGACTCTTGCAACAGCAATGTGCATAATGCATCAAACTTGACAACTTCAGGATTTCCTTGGGTCATCAGTCTCCAAGTACTAGCAAAAGTCTGGTAAGAATCATGTAAGGCATCAAGAACAGTGTGCACAAGTGAACTGTCTGAAATGACTTCACCTACAGAAATAAGCTGCTCATTGATATCCTTGACACTAGCAAGGAAAGTGTCCATATCATCTTCCTCATGCATAATCTTCGACTCCAGCTCTTTACGCAGCAAAGCAATTTTAGCCTCATTGCAACTTGCATAAAGACCAGCCAAAATATCCCAAGCCTGTTTTGTAGATTTCGCTGAACGGATGTGAGGAACAATGGTGCGCTTTACAGACAACACAATCAATGCATGAGCCTGCACATCCTTAACATCCCAATGAGCTTGTTCTGCCGTAGGTAAAACAACTCTAACAGCAAAAAGACCTGCAACATCCTCAACATCGCCTACATTCTCAGAACCAGGACGTACATCAATGCCCTGCACAATGTTCTAGACACCCTTTGACACAAGAACATGTTGTATCATATAAGCCCACATAGGGTAGTTGTCCCCATCCAACCTGTCCTCAGCAGCAAACATCTTGAACACATCTGTGTTGTTGTTGTCAGCCATGGTAAATGTTGCACCTGATGTGAAAACTGCCCGAAAATAGGAGAAACGGAGCGTGAACAACACGTGCTATATAGCACAAACCGTAGAAGACTATAGGACACCTGTTATGCAAAAAACGGAACTAACAGAAATTCTGTACAAAATGATGAAATAGCTTGTGCAGTACTGCCTGTAGTGGAAACGGAGGTCGAAATGAGCCCAAATCAAAAATCTGAGTAGACCGAGCTCTACTAGCTCACCCGAAATATTTGTCGACCTGCGAACGTTCGCCAAAGCTCACTGAAATCGGAGACAGTGAGTAGGTGTGTACTGGAGCAGCTCGCGACTAAGCCCGAGAGGATGCAACCTGCTCTGATACCAATTGCTGGAATTAGGGTTGTAGAGAAACACACACAGCTTGGAGAAGATGAAGGAAGCTCAAGGCACACAATGGAGAGTGTATAACTTAGTGTGTAATGGAAAGATAGATAGCCCTAGAGTGACGGGCGTATATACAATGCTCGTGGGAAACAACCTCCTAAAGGGGGAAAAAATGCTCCGGCAATCCTAATGTGGTAGGGATGTGTTCACACACATCACTACCACATGTATATGGTAACACTTACCTGCGGCCCGTGCATCTCGTACCTTCTGCAACTCTTGCTTCTCTATCTTGAGTTGGGCGGGGGTTAGAGCCTCGCTAACCCATATGGTTGTGCCTTTGAGAAGATGCGTTGCTTTAAGAGTGTCATGCGGTCCTCTTTGGTCTTGAAAACAAGGCTCCCTTGGTTGGTGCAGGGATCTCGATCGACGAATTCGATGGTGGGAATGTCAAACTTGATTGGTTGGATAGCATTGTTGAGCTTGGTTAGGGTAGTAGGGAAATCGTCATTCTCCTCCCACCAGGAGGAGGGCAATCCACCGATGCATACGGTCAATGCAAGGCCTTCCCGACGAGACGTTCTTGTAGGCACTCCTCCACTTTGAAGGGGATGGTAGCAGCATTTGCTTGGATTTGGGTGGCTAGTGAAGACACATTCTAGGTGAGTGTGTGCTCTACTTCTTTGGCCTTTGCTAGGATGCGGTCAGTATCTGCTACCTTCTAGGATTCGAGCAATTGAAGGCGCGCTTTGAGGACAACCAGTCGCGTTTTGTAACATTTAATGGCCTAAAATCTTATGTGTAGCGGAAATTAGCATGAACATAGTGAGCATTTCATTAGAGTTGATTCCTAATGAGAATTACAAGAGTGCTTGGGTGGAGAGAGCAACAAAAAGCATAACACCTAGTTAGATAGCATCGACAATACTTTCAAAAGAGAGAGCAATTAAGATATTGACAACAGTTGAGGACCGGATTTGCATGGAGCCGGTCCCCCCTCCAAAAGGCTTTGTATTATGGTTTCTCCCATCAAGAGAGACATTGTACAATACAATTCTTTGTGTTCCTTCAAGACGAGCTAGTGCAATGAAGATGGAAGCTTCATACACCAAGCAAAACACTTAATCAAACACAACTTGAATTATCCCCGTTCTCAGACCCAAGACCTCACACACCTTCGAAGATGGTGAGAGCTAGCAGGGTATGAGAGTAGATTGAGAGGAAAAAGAAGTATCTTACGAGAAAGAAGTACATCTCCTCACATAATCACTCATATTAGCATAGCTTAGCTTAGTAATTAGCTTGGTAGAGAAGATGAGCATGCATTGAAGCTTGGCTCTTGGTTGGATTTGCATCCACATGCCAAGAGAGTGTTGATGTAGGCTTCTATCTCACAAGCTTGGAGTAGGTGATGAGCTCTCCATTAAAGCTTGGGAGGAGATAGAGTATTTTCCCTTCACACATGGTCAAGTGTGAGAGTGTGTGTGTCCATGCCAAGCAAAAATCAGCCCCCTCTCTCTCTTGGGTGAGCCCTAGCTGCTAAGTTAGTCTGGCTTTTGCCTCATTGGACCTCCCCAGGTCAAGCCAATAGGGATTAAGCAGCATAAGTGATAGCCTTCTGACATGTGTCCCCCTTTCCCCTTTTGTGAGAGCTTTAGATAATTAAATAATTAAACTAAACTCTCATTGGACCCCTTTGCCTCCTGGCCAATAGGAATCAGGCAAGCCATGGGGCTCCTGAATGCTCATTGGACCCCTTGGGAGACTGCCCAATAGTCTTCTAGGACACTTAATTCTTATTGGTTTCTTTTATTAAATGTTTTAAAATTAATTAAACTAGATTTACTCTAGCCTAATTCTCATTGGTCCACTTCAAGGGTCTTCCAATAGGAATTGGGCATACCTTGTGGGCATCTGGCCTAGGGAGCTGACATGTGTCCCTCATTCCCTTTGTGTAAAGGGAGCCTGTGTGTGTGTGTGTGGCTTTCTCTCTCATTCCCTAGCTTTGGGGCTCGCCCCCTCCCATGTAGGGATGTAGAAAGACTTTTGGGCACACACTAAGCATCCAATTTTCCCTAAGGTTGACCTTTGGACACAACCTTTGAATTTTGGAACCTTAGCATTTTGGAAGTCTTAATGGGCTGAACCTTAGGGTCTTTTTAGCCCGTTATTTCACATGGATCTTTTGCAGATGGCCCCCCCTTTGGATCCCTTATTTCCCTCCTTTGGATCCCTACTGTGGCCGGTCTGCTAACTTAACCAATATTCTAGCTTTTTCTCCCTTGGCACTTCCCCACATTAAATGATCAGTTTAATATGAGAAAATCATTTAGGAGAATTAGATATTGATTATTATGACATTACCTCTCTCTTGAAATCATAGTCGTCCTCGACTATGGTGTAGAGAAGATAAAGCATATGCATGCGTCCTTTTCTTAGCGGGTAGAGGATCCCTATGTTACCCTACGACATCATTCCATAATGGATGACTAGTCCATTTGGCGCTTGAGAGCCTGAGGCTGCCGCAAGCATGTCTGCACATTAGTCCTATCAGTCTTCCATAGTAGAGTGACAAGCTCTACTTGGTGTTCGGGAGACGTCGTCTCCGCAAACTTGATCTAAGCATGCATACTACTTCATTTTTGTGCACAAATAAAGAAAAAGAGAGTCTTATAAGACAAAAATTTTTGTTCATTTTTAACATTTTGTACATTTGCTTACTCTTGGGAAGCATTGTAAGCATTGACAAGGTTTAGGTTATCCTTTAATTGTATGCCTTGCATCCATCTAGCATCTTCAAAAGGATAATTCTTAAACTTAATAAGATATCGTCGGATAGTCTTACCGCCTCTTAATACCTTGTCTTCATGTCGGAGAATGGACTCGGGCTGCAGCACCTCCTCGTGGTCCTCGATCTCCGGTGGGTCTTCAATAGTTGGTTCTTGAGGTGGCTCTCCTTTGTAAGGCTTTAAGAGGCTCACATGAAAAGCATTGTGTATGAGCCAATGATTGGGCAACTTAAGTTGATAGGCCATCTCATTGATTGGCCTAAGAATCTGGAAGGGACCATAGTACCTTTTTGCTAGTTTAGCATAGTACTTTTGGTGGCCCGTAGGATTCTTGCCCGTCGTGTGCCTTAATCGAGCCTTGGGAAACTTTAACAAGACCCAATCGTTTTCTTTAAAGGCTTGGGCTCTTCTGTGCTTGTCAGCAGCAGCCTTTTGCCTTTGCTGTGAGATAGAGATAGCATCCTTAATCTTTTGGAAAGATTCTTGTAGGTCTCGGCTATACTCATCTGCAGCGAAGATCTTCCCATGTACCTTAAGTAGCAAGGGACTTTTTGATCTTCCCTCAATTACCTCGAAAGGTGCTTTTCCTGTAGAAGTATGTACAGTGTTATTGTAAGCATACTCTACTAAGGGTAAGTACTTCTCCCATTGGGATCTTTGATCTACTTCCGTTACATAGGCTTTTAGTAGATCGAGAATAGTTAGGTTAGCTATTTCACTTTGGCCATCAGTTTGTGGATGATAGGCCGAAGAGAAGTTTAGCCTTGTTCCTAAATTCTCAAAGAGACCCTTCCAGAAATTACTGGTCATTCTAGGATCTCTATCCGACACTATGGACATTGGCAAGCCATGGTACTTGAAAATTTGTGAAATGAAGAGGGTTGCCATTTGATGGGCTTTGATAGTCTTTTTGACAGGTATAAAATGAGCTTGTTTACTGAACCTGTCTACTATCGTCCATATTCCCGTATTCCCATGGATAGACTTAGGCAATCCAAAGATAAAATCCATGGATATGCTCTCCCATGGTGAATTAGGGATTGGCAAGGGTTGAAGCAATCCAAGTTGCTTCCCTCTATCAAATTTTGTCTTTTGACATACCACACATTTGGAAACATACTCATGTATGTTCACTTTCATGGTAGGCCAATAGAAATATGTTTCAATTCCCTTTAGGGTAGACTGAATCCCTCTATGCCCCGCATATGGGGGAGCATGAGATTCATACATTACTTTCTCACGTAGTGAGTTAGTAACGCATAGTCTATTGCCATAGAGAAGATAACCATCTTGTAAAGTAAATGGTTCTTCTTTCTTCCCTAAGGCAAGGGCTGAAATCACATCTCTAAAATCGGGATCAATAGCATACTCATCTATCATTAAAGATAGATCATTGTGAGTTGCTATGGAAACCGCATTCACTCTCGGTCGTCTTGAGAGTGCATCGGCTACTTGATTATGCTTGCCAGCAATGTGAGCAATATGAAAATGAAATTGCGAAAGGAAATTTGCCCACCTCATTTGTTTGTCGGAGAGCTTGGTCTGCGTCATGAAGTACTTAAGACTTTGGTGATCCGTTCGCAGAATGAAAGGAGTCCCCAATAAATAGTGCTTCCATGAGTCTAAGGCATGTAGAACTGCAAGGAGTTCTTTTTCGTATATGCCTAGAGCTTGCTCAATAGGGTCGAGCCTTCGACTCTCATAGCCTATGGCGTGCCCTTCTTGGAGCAAAACAGCCCCAAGGCAATCACCACAAGCATCACATTGGACCTCAAATGGTTTTGAGAGATCCGGTAGTGTAAGCACAGGTTGAGAGATAAGCTTTTCTTTAAGCTTTTCGAAAGCATTGTTCTCCTTAGCAGACCACGTATACCTAACATTTTTCTTTGTTAGGTCATGTAATGGTCCCGCAATTTGTGAGAACTTTTCTATGAAGCGTCTATAGTATGCACACATACCTATAAAGCTTCTTAGTTCATGAAGATTCCTTGGTTTAGGCCATCCTTTTATTACCTCTAACTTGGATGGATCCATTTGGATTCCATCTTGAGAGATAATGTGACCTAAATATTGAATCTCTTGCAAGAAAAATTCACTTTTCTTTCGATTAACATAAAGTTTATTCTCTCTTAAAACTTGAAATATTACCTGGAGGTGTTGCTTATGTTCCTCTAATGAATTAGAGGAGATGATAATATCATCAAAGAACACTCCAGTGAAGGTTCGATGAGGTCTGAACAACTTCTCCATCAAGCGGTTAAATGTGGCTGGTGCATTAGTCAAGCCAAAAGGCATGACAATGTATTCGTAAAGACCAAATGTAGTACGAAATGCGGTCTTTACAATGTCTTGATCAACTATCCTTATTTGATGATAGCCACTTTTTAGGTCAATCCTACTGAAGTAGGTCGATCCTTGTAGCTTATCAAATAGGTCTTCTACCCGTGGAACGGGAAACCTATTCTTGATAGTGATCCTATTTAGTGCTCTATAGTCGACACACATACGATATGTGCCGTCTTTCTTTTGCACTAATAGCACAGGTGAGCAAAATGGAGATGAGCTAGGCCTAACCATGCCCTTCTCAATTAACTCATGCACTTGCCGCATAATCTCCTCTTGTTGAGCTTGAGAAACTCTATAAGGAGGTTTGTTAGGCGGTGAACTTCCTGGAAGAAGTTCAATTGCATGGTCGTCATTACCTCGTTTAGGAGGTAGCTCAGAAGGGATGTCGTCAATAAAGACATCTTGAAACCCCTTGAGAAAATTGGATAACTCTAATTCCTTTTGGTTGCTTTTATTTTCTTTTGCTAAAGCATTAGGTTCATTTTGAGAATCTTTAACAAAAATCATGTACACGGAAATAGAGCTCTTTATTGACTTGTTGAAAGCTGGTGTATGTACAATGGGGATGGTGTTACCCATCTCCCTAGCATCTATATACATGTCCTTTTCCCTGAACTTAAAGGAGATTCTCCTTTCAGGAAATTTAACATGGGCAGCCAGACGGTCAAACCATGGTGCCCCTAGGATTACATCCTCATGCTTGAGAGGAGAGATAAAGAAATCCTCTTTGTCCACATAGCCTTGGACATGAAGCCTCAATTTCCCGATTAAGGGAGTGACTGAAGCTTCTTGCCCCTTGAAGGCACTGTCTGCGGATAGGATATCTCCCATCTCGTAGGATTGTATGCCTAGCTTGGTGGCTAACTCCATAGATATGAAATTGTGAGTAGAACCAGGGTCAAAGAGAATAAAAGCATCATGTTCTCTTACCTTTCCCCAAGCATGGCATAGAGGAGATCCTTTGTGGTGAGTTTGGTGAATCTCCTCCTCTTGGATTTCAACCAAAGAAGCTCTAGGAGGATCTTGGCGGTTGTTCTTTTGGGGACAAGCGCGGTACGCATGCCCTTGTTCGCCGCACTTGAAACACCGGTTATCTTTACGATAACGCTCAAGCTCTTCAGGAGAGAGTTTATTCTTTCCTTTGTAAACTCCCTTCTCTTTAGCTTTGTTGGAATTGCCCTTAGGAGACTTTTGGACATTGTCCTTCCCCTTAGGCTCATTGGAACCTTTGTTTTCCGGGGGCTTATTATTTCTTTTACCCCCCGTTTGGAAATTGATTCGCGAGGCCACCATAGTATGGTGTATTACCGCCGATATGGTACGTGGCCTTTGGGAGTTGACATACTCCGCCATTTCTTCGGTTAAGCCCGCACAAAATTGTTGCTTTTGCTCTCCAAAATCCAACTTTTTGAAGACAGTGGCTTTGAGTTGTAGGTCCCAAAACTTGTCTACATATTTGTGGATGGATTCATTGGGAGAGAGCTTTAAGCTTCGCGATTCGGTGAGTACTTTGTCTTTGGCATCGGTGGCCAAAAACTGCTTCATAATGGAAGCTCTTAAAGCCTTCCATGTTCGTGGAGCTTCACCGTTGGCTCGTAGGCTAGACCACCATTGTCTGGCGGACTTTTGAAAGTGCATAGCTACATGGCGTAGCTTAGAGGACTCCGTGAAGCCCTCATCTCCGAACGCCGCATCGAATTGCTGGATAAAGGCCAAAACTTTGTCTGTAGCACCGAAGGTGCCATCATAGGTAAGGAAAGAGATGCTCTTCCCTCCCTCTTTGAATTTCTTCAGCTTGGACGACCTCTTCCATGCGGCATAGGATTTCCTATGGCCTCTTCTTTTTGATGGTTCAAAAGTTGCACCATCACTTTCTTCAGAAGATGAAGAATTTGAAGAAGGTGGAGAAGAGGGTGACCTCTTTCTCGCCTTTTTCTTGTTTTGATCTTTGTCGTCTTCACCATAGCTTTCATAAGAGGAAGAGGATAAAGAAGATGGAGAAGAGGGTGTCCTCTTTCTCGCCTTTTTCTTCTCTTGCTTTTTATCATCCCTCTTTGAATTATGGCGTGGAGAAGAGTGTGATGGTCTTCTCCGCTTTGGTGGTGATGGAGAGCGTTTAGCCCGCCGTCTTCGTGGAGCCATCTCCGCCGAGGTGGCGGGAGACTCGCTTCTTTCTCGTTCCTTCGGTGGAGGCTCTTGAGTTCTCCTTTGGGAAGGAGATGCATAATCAAGAAGTAAGTTCTTGAGCCCTTCATATGGATTCTCTTCTTCTTCCCGAATCGGAGAGAGACCTCTTTTGGTAGTCTCACAAGGAGGCTTCCTAGGTGTTCTCTCGTCATGGTGATGAGCTTGGAGAATCCCGTGAGCATGGAGCTGCCGTTGCACTTCACTTTGGAGAGATGGATTGCCCATGGCTTGTTGAAGCCTAGAAACAAGATAATTAACAAGCATTGAAGCATCATTAGTAGCTTGCTCATGAGCAAAATCAAAGTTATCAACATTAATTTCACTCTCTTTAATATTGTCAGCCATTCTAACAACTTTTAGGTGTAAACTTTTTAGGTGTACTTTGGCACTTCAAGCCCTAGTTGCTACTCCTCTTTACCCCTTTAGAAAAAGCACTCAAGCTACTGTACCCGCGGCTCGAATACCATTAATTGCAAGGAATAGAAGAGAGGGTTTTTCGACACCAAAACAGCACTGGCTCCTGTCAAGCTTCTAATAGCTCAATAGTGGTTAAGCCATAGGCAAGCCCCGTAGGACTCCACTATTAAGACCATAGCTCTCGACGGTGATGCCCCGTTAACTGCACAAAGGCAGGCGCACTGCAAGGCTGAAAAATCCCTATTCTACTTACTCACAGGCAATTAATAATACCAACCATTTGTAGCTAGCTTGAGGACCTCCCTTCTTGAGCAAGAAAAGAGAAACCTTGAGCTCTGATACCAATGTAACATTTAATGGCCTAAAATCTTATGTGTAGCGGAAATTAGCATGAACATAGTGAGCATTTCATTAGAGTTGATTCCTAATGAGAATTACAAGAGTGCTTGGGTGGAGAGAGCAACAAAAAGCATAACACCTAGTTAGATAGCATCGACAATACTTTCAAAAGAGAGAGCAATTAAGCTATTGACAACAGTTGAGGACCGGATTTGCATGGAGCCGGTCCCCCCTCCAAAAGGCTTTGTATTATGGTTTCTCCCATCAAGAGAGACATTGTACAATACAATTCTTTGTGTTCCTTCAAGACGAGCTAGTGCAATGAAGATGGAAGCTTCATACACCAAGCAAAACACTTAATCAAACACAACTTGAATTATCCCCGTTCTCAGACCCAAGACCTCACACACCTTCGAAGATGGTGAGAGCTAGCAGGGTATGAGAGTAGATTGAGAGGAAAAAGAAGTATCTTACGAGAAAGAAGTACATCTCCTCACATAATCACTCATATTAGCATAGCTTAGCTTAGTAATTAGCTTGGTAGAGAAGATGAGCATGCATTGAAGCTTGGCTCTTGGTTGGATTTGCATCCACATGCCAAGAGAGTGTTGATGTAGGCTTCTATCTCACAAGCTTGGAGTAGGTGATGAGCTCTCCATTAAAGCTTGGGAGGAGATAGAGTATTTTCCCTTCACACATGGTCAAGTGTGAGAGTGTGTGTGTCCATGCCAAGCAAAAATCAGCCCCCTCTCTCTCTTGGGCGAGCCCTAGCTGCTAAGTTAGTCTGGCTTTTGCCTCATTGGACCTCCCCAGGTCAAGCCAATAGGGATTAAGCAGCATAAGTGATAGCCTTCTGACATGTGTCCCCCTTTCCCCTTTTGTGAGAGCTTTAGATAATTAAATAATTAAACTAAACTCTCATTGGACCCCTTTGCCTCCTGGCCAATAGGAATCAGGCAAGCCATGGGGCTCCTGAATGCTCATTGGACCCCTTGGGAGACTGCCCAATAGTCTTCTAGGACACTTAATTCTTATTGGTTTCTTTTATTAAATGTTTTAAAATTAATTAAACTAGATTTACTCTAGCCTAATTCTCATTGGTCCACTTCAAGGGTCTTCCAATAGGAATTGGGCATACCTTGTGGGCATCTGGCCTAGGGAGCTGACATGTGTCCCTCATTCCCTTTGTGTAAAGGGAGCCTGTGTGTGTGTGTGTGGCTTTCTCTCTCATCCCCTAGCTTTGGGGCTCGCCCCCTCCCATGTAGGGATGTAGAAAGACTTTTGGGCACACACTAAGCATCCAATTTTCCCTAAGGTTGACCTTTGGACACAACCTTTGAATTTTGGAACCTTAGCATTTTGGAAGTCTTAATGGGCTGAACCTTAGGGTCTTTTTAGCCCGTTATTTCACATGGCTCTTTTGCAGATGGCCCCCCCTTTGGATCCCTATTTTCCCTCCTTTGGATCCCTACTGTGGCCGGTCTGCTAACTTAACCAATATTCTAGCTTTTTCTCCCTTGGCACTTCCCCACATTAAATGATCAGTTTAATATGAGAAAATCATTTAGGAGAATTAGATATTGATTATTATGACACGTTTTGAGTTCATCATTCTCATTCTTCAGTTCCTTGACTTGAGCTTGGAGATGGTCGAGCGGGTCTATCTTGGGGGTAGCCACGAACGACCGGGTTGTTGAGGATGCAGCACCAATGTTCTTGACCTCATTGGTTTTGGCCGTCATTCTTTCAACCCTATAGAGGGTTTTCTTGGGTGGGAGTGGCTGTCAACCGAAGCAACACTATCCGAGGCCTAAGAACATAGGCCTAGTCAGTGAGACTTTTCTGCGGTCTGTGACGCCCCAGAATCTGGGTGCGTCGAGTTGAGGTGCGTGGTGGGCGCGTTCGCTTTCCAAAGGGGCCCGGCTTGGGCGGAGGGGTGTTTTGTCTTCAAGGGCCTGGCTCGGACGGGACCGGCTCAGGTCGGGGTGTTTCTTCAAGGGGTCCTGGCGCGGACGGCACCGGCTCAGGAGGGCCCGGCTCGGACGGGACCGGCTCGGGTCGAGGTGTTGCTTCAAGGGGTCCTGGCGCGGACGGCACCGGCTCAGGAGGGCCCGGCTCGGACGGGACCGGCTCGGGTCGAGTTGCCTTCACGGGGGCCCGGCTCGGACCGGGCCGGCTCGGGCGGGGTTGCGTTCCATGGGTCGACGGCCGTGTTGCGTTTCGCGGGTCTTGCGTTCCGGGTCCCTAGCCCCACGTAGCCTCAGGCTCCGCCGCACTCATGGAGGGTCATAGCGTGCCCCGAGGAACCTTGCGTGGAGTCCCCATGGTGCGCGAGTGCGTGGAGTGAGGCTAGCGTGTCTAGGTGGGGGGTCCCCTCCCGTGGCCGTTCTCGGGAGGCTCATACCCCTTATACTGTCAACCTAGGTAGCACTGTCAGTGAACCTTGCAGGCCCGAGGTTTTCTTAAGTGGGAACGACTCAGTACGACTGTTAGTCGAGGCAACATTGTCTGAAGCCTAAAAACACAGAGACAGACGAGCTGTGTCGCGAGTCGAGAAACGGGTTGAGGGTGAGCAGGCGAGAGTAGGAACGAGATGTGTCGCGTAGGCAAGAAACGGGCTTGGAGATTTATTTTGAGGGGGGGGCGAGGCTTAAGGAGTAGCCATGGCAGGCTAGGTGCCGCCCTTGCACCCAGCGGCTGCTGCTGTTGGACGCTTGCTGTTGAGAGAGAGAGAGAGAGAGAGAGAGAGAGAGAGAGAGAGAGAGGATAGCATCCGTTTCATGGCTAAATTGTTGGGACACACACAGATTATCATTTTCAGCCTGCAAGGTGCTACCTTGTGGAGGCTCGTGTGCTGAGAGAGAGAAAGACAAAGAGATTCTAAGGTGCAAGGTGGTTCCTCACGAGGCTGATATGTTGTGAATTGGTGAGTCCCTAAGCTTTATTTTTCGCTTCACAAATTTTGGTTGAGAATGCCAATATGGCCTCATGTCCTCTGCAACAGTAAGGTTTCTTTGCAAATCAATAAGGTATTGCTTGCCAAGGGAAATCTTCGAAAGGGAGATTTACATCCTTGTGGAAAAATATCCAGTGAGATTTCTTCTTGATTTTGTGACTGTTATGTTGTACTATTTAATCATAAGCTCAATGTTTCTCTGTTTCAATTTGCCATTCGTTTTGTCGTGTAAGGCCATAATGCGTATGCATGGAGAGCAAATAATTAGAATGCAAATACTGTAGATTCGCTCTGCAATGCTGAAGCTAAAAGCTTGCAAGGCTGCATGCTCGGTTTAATATTATATTTTGAATTGGATCACACATCTGTGAACAAAAATGATGAACTATTTTATGAAAAGAGGACTCAATAGCATCTAAAATTCTAGTTCTATCATCAAAAGAGGCCAGTTGGAGGTAGTGCTTGAAATTTAACTTCAGTCGCATGCTCGGGAGAGGCTCCCTTCCTACTACCACAATAGTCTAGGTATGCAAAGTCAATGCCCTCCTGCCGGTTTGTGTCCTGGTTGATGCCACTCTTTCTGAGCTGATGGATGGACTGATTGAGGTGCAGATATGTGGTAGGGTTGACTCTCACTCAGAGGGAGCCCGTCGGTCATGGGCAGCTCGCCACACTCTTTGATGAGGGTGAAACCCACTTGGATCAGACATCTGTGAACAAAAATGATGAGCAATTTTATGAAAAGAGGACTCAATAGCATCTAAAATTCTAGTTCTATCATCAAAAGAGGCATGTTTTGTACATTGGCCCTGAGGATCTGGTATCTGTGCTCCGCTTCACAGTGCACCCGTAGCGAGCTTCAAAGGGGACAACCCCCTCCTAGCAAAATCAGCCCGCACTGGCTCGGCTGAGACCAGAGGCAGCTCTCAAAACAACCCGCTATGATTACTCTAAAAATAACCCCAAAAGAGGGGCGATCTGCTAAAAAAAGACCTGCTGCGTACTGCTCTAAAACCCTGCTGCTGTGAGCAACAGTTTGCTGCTCTATGCCAAATTGTGTTACCTTCGATGAGGCACACGCGGGCCTGCTACCCTGCGCCTCGAAACCTGGCCAAGATCCAACAACTCTCGGCTCTGACTTAGGCCACACAAGGCGCCCATGATTTGCAGGTTCAGTGTTTGCTTGAGATGGTGAGGGACAACAAGTGTTTAGGGTCTACCTTCTTCTGTAAGTCTAGGACTGATTTGCATCAGTTTTTGGAGGCTTTTTTAAACTTGTTCTAGCTTGATCAATGTCGTTTGGTTTGAACTAGTATCTCTTGAATATACTTGACTCAGGTTTATATTTCCATCATTTCTAGATCTTGTTTTGCATGAAATTTCAGGAACTTCTTGTGACTTGTACATTCTTGTGCATGTCAGTGTTTTCATCATTTTGATTTCCATGAGCCTTTTCAATGCTTAAACTGCCGATATTCTAAAGCAATTTGTACCCTTCTAGGTCCGATGGAAGAAACTCATGCTTTGTTTGGACAAAGCTGAAGATCTCAAACTGTTGAACAGGACTTGAATGATGAAATTGAGCACTGATTGGTAGATATACAATCACTATGTGATAAGTATCGATGTTCTGTCGAGATGCAAGATGAGCTTTTAAGAATACTGTTTGAAGGAATGGGTCTGTGTAAAAGAAAACAATCAATAGATGCTCCTCCAAGGAAGCCCTTAGCTTCACTTTTAGTGCAAAAGTCTAAGGATTGGGATGGGCAACTTAATGGTAGAAGAATTCCATCCAAGTGGTCACAATTGATGGATTTCTACAAAAGTTTGGGAATGGTGCCTCTACAAGAATGGAAGCTTTTCCTTGGAAGTGACAATCATATTCATGCTCCTCACGTCATGGGACCAAGTTTAGAGGATGAACGAGAAGATAAGGATGCATTGATGTGTCGTTGCACAGATATGTGTCTTCCAAGGCTTCTTCGTCACGACTGTGAGCAATGTTGTCAAAGGTGTCCTATATGTCGTAAGCAAAGAAAGTACATGATGTCTTTTCATTACATCTCTTTGGTAGGGCAGTTGCAGCTTCTCTGTCGGAGCAAGGCAGTGTGTTGGGACTCTCTTAAAATGTGGCAGTCTAGGGATAGTTGGTTGAATAAGCCTCCTTTTGCGCGTCCGGAGTTTATAAACGAATCTTGGGATGGAGAAAAAACACGCATCTATCACGATTTATGGAATCCTCAAAAAGAGGGGAGGCTCCTGTTGTATGTGAAAAACCAAAGTGCATGCGTGCCTATAGAGCATTTCCTAGAGAGCTCATGTGTGAGACCTTGCAAAATGGTTGGAATTCTGAGCACGGACTCTACATCTTTAGATGTTCCAAGTGTGGAAGAGAGCAACGTGCCAAAAGAAGTTTGGTTAAGGTAATATTTCTTTGGTTTATCAAATATCGCGCTTGAACCATAATGATGTGCCAACATTTTATTGTAATTAACACTAATTTGGTACCAAAACAGGACATTTTGTATCTTTTTTTAACAAATTTAAATTAAATGCTATTTGCATTAGACAATTTATTTAAGAAAACCCTCTTGATATGCTTAAATATGTAGCTAGTGGGTCTTTTAAAAATATAACCTTGCATTTTAGAATCTATCATGATCAAGAACTATGCTCATGAAGTTGACCCTCATAAGATTGCGATTGACGTTTTGAGAAAATCACCTTTATAAGCTCAAGAAAAAATGAAGCAACCTTGTAGAAAATTTTAGGTGACTCTTTCACAAATTTTTTATAGATATTTGAAAGTTTCATGTGCAAAAAAATTGATTTTGGAGTATATAAAATAATGGAAAGTTCTATGTGTTTGATGTGGTCATTTCAAGCATATCGTTGTATGCAAAGAAAAATATGTTTTTGATATATTTGTGAGTTTTAAAAAGTGATACATTGCTTGCTCTTTTCATTGAGCATTCAAGGTGGCAAGTAGAAGAGCTTTGGTATGCAATAATTATTAGATCATTTTAAATATTCAAAACTGCATAAAAGAAAACTTTCATGTTTTCATTCTTGAGACATAAGCATTCAAAACTTCAAATAATATCAAACTTTTTATGTAGATCGACTAAATGTATCAAAGTACATGGTACATACACAATTGAGGTGCCTAAAATCTTGGTTTTAATGTTATTATGGAGAACTCAAGATTTTCAAGAGTTTTTGTACGATAAAGAATTTAAGATAGAGTTAAAGCAACAAAATTTAATTGAGTTAGGGAGCTCAAAAAATACGTAGTTTCTTGATTTAATCATATAAAGTCATTTGTAGTTGTCAAATTGCACTAGAATAGTACCAATTTCATGAGGGGACCTTTGGAAGACCAAAATTATGCTCTTTTTCAGCACGTGCTCAAGTATGAAATTATGTCTATAGCTTGCATGTGACTTTGAAACTTATCTTTGAAGTGTATTCCATTGTTTTGTAACACTAAGTGCTAACACTTCGCCTTTATAAACATCAAAAAGACTATCTCTACAAAAATATATAATGATTTTGTTGGCAAAACAGCTTGAAATTTTACTAAAATTTATGTCTTAGAACTTACCAGAATTCTCTCCATACAGATTGTATTTTGATATGGAGAAAAATCGAGTGTTTTATTTCCCTCATAGCTAATCTATGGTAGAAGCAAGGTGTAAAAAACTTCTTTCTAGCTTGACAAATAAATTATCAAATCTTGGTAGAAAAACAGAACACTTTAGTGTCTCAGGACACTTAAGTGTCCAATTACAGAACTAGTGTTAATATTTATTGCAGGGAGATCCTAAGAATTTTTCTTTTCTTTTGCATTGGGATGGGTTTCAAGCAGCATCTACCACTCAAAAGAACAGTGTAGTGGTAGAGATCGTTATTTTAAATGGTGGCAAGAAGTCTATTATTGGATCTATTCCAGTTCTATTCTTACCTTTGTCACATAAATACTTGGAGAAAAAGCATAGTGATGTGCTAGCCTTGTTCTTGCAACCCTTGGTAAGCGAGCTTGAAACATCCTTCCTTGGTGGATTCGAGGTGAATTATGCTATCCCTAATGACAAGATATTCCCTAATCTCCACAGTGAAGCAACACGGCTAAGATGTATGCTCATGGTTTGTATCGAAGACCATCCTGCTCAATGCAAACCCAGACAAGTGAACGATGGTGGCATTGCTTTTTGTAGAAGAGACAAGGCAAAAGAAAAATTAATACGTGACAACAATGGTGCTCAACAATAACAATAGATTTCAAGCTAGATACCCATCTCCAAAAAGACACATAGATGAAATTTGGGAAGCTGTAAAGATGGCAAAAAGATGCCCACAAAAGAAAAGACAGAAGAGACACTTAGAGATGGAGGTTTAGCTGGTGAGTGAGTGCTTTGGAGACTCTATCATCTCTATGGATTTGATATATCCAAGGATCTTGTTTATGACGTTATCCATATACTTCCGCTAAATTTGTTCCAAAAGTATATCAAGAGATTGATTTCTTCTGCCACAACACAAGTGAAGAAGAAAATAGATGCCACTATCAAAGAAGTGGCTATGTCAATTCCCAAGCCTATTATAAATGCAGGATGTTGGCCAAAAAATGCTTCTATGCATTTTAAGATGTTTAAGGCTGAGGAGAATAAAAAATTTGTCCAATGGTGTTTACCTCACATATTGAATGTCGTAGATGGCATTAGTGAAGAGGACATTCAAATAGGGATGCTTTTGATGGATATTGCACATATATTTTTTTATTGTAGTAGACAAAAAGCTTGGACCAAAGAGTATATTGAAATTTTCCACTCCTTGTTAAAATCATGGCGCATTGTATCAGAGGACTACTATGGAGCTAATTCTTCCCCTCTGGAGCATGTTGCAGGTATGCTTGTTTTCAGCTTGTAATCTCTCTCTCTCTCTCTCTCTCTCTCTCTCTCTCTCTCTCTCTCAGTGTTTGCATTGTGTTTGAAAAGAGTTAAAAAACATGGAATTTCACATTGTAGGAAATGGCGAGATTTTGGATGACATTGTTTGACACGGATCACATGATGTGACTTGGTGCTTTTCTCATGAACGAAATATATCAGGCTATCTTAGTATAAACACCAATAATAAATCAAATGAGCTTTCTTATTGCAAGTTTCATAGTCAAGTCTTATGTACTCAACTCTACAAATAGCTTCATCTTGAGAAAGATGGCCTCACAAGCTTGTCAAGAGACATGAATCTCATTCATTCAAGCTTAATTCAACCAGAAGGTTTTTTGCATGCACCTCGAGACCATTGCTATGAGATGCACAAGGATTGTGTTTTACATACGTCCTCAGAGGAGAAGGCAAATAATATTTGGAATGCTTGTCTTTGTGTATCTCCATGTCCTTGTCAAAAAATGATCCGAAGGAAAGGAGTACTAGTTGGGCCAAAGAGACAAAATCCATCCAATCTAGATCTGGTAGAGAAAAGGGGGCTAATAGACTATTGGATGAGAAAGGATGAAAACATTGTTTCTCTTGATGAGATTCAACCAAGTGCATGCTTTTACTCTAAGATGTTTTTAAATAATGTAAGGTATACTTGTAGTTTTCCAAAGATTTACTTCAAATGAAGCAGAATCAATCTTTGCAAGGGGTTCTTTAAAAAAAATTTTGTCCATGAGCAATGCGGGGAAATCAATGTTTTTGCAGTAATTTAGTACGTAGTGGAAACACTTCAAACCATGGATGAAATTTCAGGGATGCATATCATTCACAAAAGCCAAAAGAATAATTGTGGCCTCACAGTGCAACCCATTGAATGTATACAACACAAGTTCTTTTGGCTTTCTACATCTGTTGATAACAAAGAAATACTTTATGAGACAAGTGGCTCAAACGTTCCAAAGAGGTTATTATTTCTAGGCAAGGTGGGTTGCATCCCTCCATGCATAGAAAAAGGAGATTGTGTCCTTGAATAGTGCTCGGAAACATCAAACCAAAGTGCTATTGTGCAAGATGTGGACATTGGTCATAAAAGGGCTCTCCTAGCGTGGGTAGATCAACGTTTGGAATGGACTTGGGTGGATTGGAAGCATGTATACAAAATCTTGGAGGAAGGTAAGCAATGAGGTTTTACCATGTTGTTGACTTATGATTAGAGTTTCAATATTTATTTATCATTTTATTGGCTTATGATGTTTACAGGGCGATCAGGTGGTGGGGCTGGTGGAATGGATGCTTGTAGTGGTGTCTCGGGTGGACGTAGAATTTGTGTTTGTGGGGGTGGTGCTCGGGGTGGGGGTGTTCTTTCTCTAGGGGGTGACAATTGGTTCCTCCTACCTCCTTTATTATAGTTTTGTCGTGGTTTGGGACAATAGTACATACCATGACCGTATTCTCCGCAGTTGTAGCAATGATACTCCCTGTTTTGTCGTCATGCTCTTCCAGGGTCTTGATCTTTTTCTTGACTCCTCCCTTGCTGTATTAAGTGGACAGACAAATTATGCAGTTGGTTAGTAATATAGGCCAACATATCTTGTTGGTCATCTCTTACCCCAAGAGCCGGTGGTGGTGGTGGTGGTTGTCGTAGTTGCTGGTCGACGCGATGTTCCTGCTTCTGTTGACTCGGTTTCTTTGGCTTTCATTCGCAACTTCTTGTCCTTAAGGCGAGCAATCTCAACGGCTAACTCGTACGTAGCCGGGAATCTACCTTTCACCTTCTCCTTGAGAAGCGGCCATAAGACATGCACGAACCGATCTTTTTTTAGGAAATCGGGTGCGGCTTCCCCCCTTGCCAGTGACTCAACCCACCGTTCCCACAAATCCACAAATTTGGACTCATAGGTGGCATATTCTAAAAGACCCTCCTGCTTCAAGTCTCTCAACTTGTCCCACAACTTTTCTGAAGTGGTACCTCCCCCAAAGCGCCTCTTAAAAGCGGTTTTTAAGGGTTCCCAGTCATCCTTGGTTGCTTGTGGAAGTGCATTGTACCATGATCTAGCTTCTAGCTTCATGAGATGCTTAAAGATTCTAACCCGGGATTCATCCGTATCTTTGTTTCTCACTACACATGCTACTTCAAAGTCATCTAGGAAGTCTGTTACCAAATCCTCCCCCTTCTTTCCTTTAAATGTTGGAAATGCTACACTTGCCATGATTACTGAGAGAGAGCTAGAAAGACACACTGCTTAACTTGCAAAAGTTTTTTTCTTCTTTACAAGGAGGCGCGTATACCCTCTTATACTAGGACATAGATTAAAACTTCAAACGGTACATTGCCTTGTACCAAAGGTAAGACAAATGGTTGATCTGATGCCAGAACCTCAAAAAATCGCTCCCCACCCAACATGGTGTTAATGACGTGCTGGTAGTGAGCCTTCAAATCCAGTATTACCTTGATTGAGCGTACACGTGTTGGTATGTGTGATCTGTCTTGAGGTAGGTTGTACTGATTCATGTGAAGCTTAGAGGTGCTTAATCACTGTCCAAGCTTATGGGAGAAGGTGGTATTCTTTCCTGAAACAAACTCAGTAGATCCCTAGTTTCTCTAGTGAGAGTGTGAGCCAATGATTCCGTTATCTGTGCTGCAGCATCAGGTGCGACTTGAAAACTGACTGTGATAATTACCTCGGTGACTTGAGCTACCCGATTCTCAAAGTAGAATAGTGTTGATTCTCTATTGTGTAGAGCTCCTTCCATTTTGTTGTTGTGGGTTGGTTGTAGGTTGCGGACATGGTTTCGACCTTCTCCTTCTTCATCTTGGCACTTGGCCTATGTATATCCACTGGGTTTGGCGTGTTGGTTGACTCTCCCACTGCAAATCGATTACCGTTACGCCTGGCACTCGAGCTTCGATGGAGATGCGGAGTTCGTCTAGTTGTGATTGGAGCTCTTCTTCTTCTGTAGTCCAATTAGCAAATCCTGCTAGCCATTCATCCATTCACAATAGTTTAGGGGTTTCAGTCTTGTAAACTGAAGGGTTTCATGAAAAGATCCTCAGAGGGGGCACCAAATGACGAGAGCAAAGCGAACCCCGAACCCCGAACCCCGATGGCCTCTAAAACACCAGGGACCGAGTGACGCGCCTCGAGCCTGTCATGGTAAAGCAAACAGGGGCATCACGTAGCTTCAGCGGCTAGGACGCAAACAACACACCACCATAACAAATTTTTCATCCAAGAGAGATGGATGCTTGGGAATAATGATGAAGAGGAAAGGGAATGAGAGAGAGAGAGAGAGAGAGAGAGAGAGAGAGAGAGAGAGAGAGGGTATAGCGGCTTAGTACTTAGGCACCACAAAAGGATGGCGAATCCGCACACCCTTCACACATACACAAGCTCACTCCAAACACAAGACTAGGTGGCGATTCCGCACACCTCACATGGGCAAAACATTGCAAGAAAACATAATCACAAAACCTCAAGCTTTATTTAGAGAATAAGGCGATGAAATGGGGAGCATAGGGTAGGGGAATGAGAAGGGAGTGAGTGGTAGAGCACATGGCGGATAGGTGGGAGTTGATGGCGAAGACTCGCACGAGGGTTATGGCCATCATCCTTCATTTAGTTGCCCTTCATCTTCCATAGCCAAGGGTGTAGAGGTCATGCTCAAGACAAGCATGGTGATTGCGGTGATCGTGATGGTGTGGGTGTGTGTGTGTGCACTAGGCACACACAGCGCATAGTGTGTTCTTTGGTGATGTTGTGTGTGTGTTTAGTGTGATGGTGACCCCTCTTTATATAGGGGAGGAGGGGGGAGAAATTCTAGAATTTAGAAATGAAGAAATCATTCTCTACATAGGCCATGTGACTGTGGGCCCCACTTGTCTGGCTGTGTGTATATGTGCCAAAACTGCAGTCTCATGAGAGAGAGACTAAGAGAGAGAGATGGGTTGATGAAAAAAAGTGAGAGGTGACATGGAGAATAAAGTAATTACAAGAGGGGAGTGTGTTCAGAGGTGAATCTGTGTGCAGATGTGTGTGAACACAAGAAAAATCAGGTAACCACTGGGTGGGGATGGGTCTGTGGGCACCTTTTTTCAGTGAAACTGAGTGTGTGTGAGTGTGGGGAAGGTTATTTAGCTACAAGACAAGAGACATGGTGCCCTTTAGAGAGAGAAGGGGGTATTTGGGTCATGGGATATAATAGGAGAGAGAAAGAGGGGGTGGGGTATACTATTTTGGAAGATAGGGTAAGTTGCATGTGATTTAGGGTGCATTATTGGTGAGTTATAATGCATTATTGGTGAGAAGTGGGGTAGCTTGAGGGGAGAGAGAAAGGAGAAAGGACAAGGGGAAGAGAGAGGGGGTTGACCTTTTGAGTGGAGGAGAGGAAAAGGGACACACGGCGGGGCAACAGTGAAGAAAAAAGGAGGCAAGGTGGGGATGGGCTACCCTGCAGGCATGAGGTGGCTTATTTTACATTTCTTATATATTTACATAATCATACTTTATTTTTTTCTTACTTTTTCCAATGCCTTTTATCACTCCCTCCCTAAGAGGGGGTTTTTATGGGGTGGGGACGAGAGAAGAGGGGTATGGGAGCTTGGCTTGTGAAAAGCCCCCATCAGCTTCAAATCATCTACGTCTTGCTTGATTTTTCCATGCATCGTCACAGTTAGAGGCCCGACGCTTTCCTAGTCGCACTGCGCACTGCTTGACACATTTTGGTGAACCCGATGTGAAGTAGGATAGGGTGTGGGTTCAAAATCTTTATTAAAGGTCTAAAAACAAATGTTTAAAGAAATGGAGCAACAAGAGCATCAGGGGGGTTGGTTTGATCTAGTCACAATGCAAATGTTTCTAGCCTTTGCAGTGTTTATGCAGTAGCAACAAGCTGCGGAAAGGAGGGAGCTTTCCTAAACCAAAGCGCTTCAATATGTGGTCAAGAAAATGGATCAATTTAAAGTAAAGATGTAACAAAATATGTAAAGGATATGGAGCTTCACCGAGTGCCCGAAGTAGAGATGGTGCAAAGTTTTGAACTAGCTGTGGTTCCCAAGATCAGAGAGCATGTAAGAGGAATTAGAAATGAGCACAAGGCAACTTGGGAAGCATTCAAATTAGCCTTGAAGGAAGAGTATTTCATGGAGGAATCTAAAAGGGTAACAAAGAGGACTTTTTGAGAGTGGGTAGTTTGTTTAAAATAGGGACTTTCGCCTACCGAACTGCTAAGGGAATTTGAACGCCGCTATAATCAACTTTCAAGGACTGAGAAGGCTACCTTATACTCAGAGAAGACATAGCTCTTTTTGCAAGCCGCAGGTAAAGAGATTCAAGAGAAGTTAGAGCTACTACTTAAGGATAAGGATGCAGAACAAGGCTTAAAGACTAATTAGAATGAAGTTGAAGACGCCATTTCACTGTTAACTAAGCAACAACGACGAAGAGACAAGATGATAGTCAACCCTAGTAAGGTCTCTGACCCCGACCAAAAAGAGCACCATTGTACCTTGGAATGAACATAATGGAAAAAGTTACTATTTTTAGCAGTTTTCTAAATTCTGTCAGTGCCATGATGTTTAGAATGTTTTAAAGCTTCGAAATAAGAATTAAAATAATTTTTGTAAAAAAATTCCAAAAATAGTAAGTTTTTGGTCACCCAACCCGTCTAGTTTTGACCATCTCGAAAAACTGTACCCGTACCCCGAAATTGAAAAAAATGCATTTTCGGACTCCGGGGGCTGCTAAATATGGCAGGTACTCGGACCAGTATGCCTTAGTTAGAGCTTAGTATAGCAATTACGGCATTAAATTCCGACTCGTATGGGCCGATTTACCCTAAAACCAATTTTTCCTAAAGTTGTGCGGGGAGGCACCGCGGCTCGAGGCTGTGTGGGAACAGGTTCCAGGCCACTCAGAGCCAGCTTTAGCAGCTAGGGGGATCCCTCTTGTCTTGTGGGAGTTGTGGGAGAGTTGCCAAGCTTGAGAATGAGTGTGAGAGCCAGTTAGACTAGCTAACTGGACACTTGGTAGGAAGGAAACTAGACTTGCCATGCATTAATTGAGTGCTCATTCAGATGCAAATAGCAAGCTTGGTCGATTTTCAGCTTGAAGGAGCCTATTTAAGAGTGTGCTCACACACACACACACACACACACACACACACACACACACATGCTCACACACACACCCAGTACACACACACACACACACCTACATACACACCTTGGGGAGGTGCTGCCGGCACACACAGTTTTTGGAGGAGAAGCAAAGAAGGGAAGTGCTACCGGACTCTCGTCTTGAGAACTCATTTGGATCAAAAAATCGAGAGGATCTCAGGCCCTAATCAGGGTAATCATGGTTTAATTTATGCTCTTCTGTAATTCTTTTTATTATTCTCTTAATTCCTCGCCTACTATGCTTAATCCTAGCTATAATTCCAAAAAGCTGCTCTCTAATTTTACATAGCTATACTCCATTACATAATCATCATCCAATTAGCTAATTTATGCAGCCATTCATCACTCTTAATCAATGATTAATACATGATTAGAAGAGATTTCTCTCTGTAGGCAGCATAGTAATTAATTGTCAAGACGGTAATGATGTAGATTTGGTCAAATTTATTCTTTTACCACATAATATTGGGGTAGCTAAGTTAGATTCAATTTCTTCATACATTAAGATGTGATTAAGGTGAAAATAATCCATCATTAAGCCACTAAGAAGAGAATTTTCTCTCACCTATGCATGCGGTAATTTTGCATCTTTCTAATTGCATTAGGAAAGTGATTGAGCTTGCTTAATTCATCTCTCTTGTAATTTAATTAGTAAAATTTTGAAATTCTTAATCATCTAAGCCAAGTGATTAACTTTAGAGCCGGTTCCCATAGGACAAGTAAAGTATTATCTATAAAATTACTATGTCTCGAAGGAAAAATCTAACCCTCTTGCATAAGGAGGATTGTTCAATGATTCTAATCTTCCATTTGGATTGTTATGATGCTCTCGTACCTTAGCTCTTTTCTTCAAGTTTATCATTTGAAGTATTGAGTATAAAATGGCCCCGGTTAAGAGAACTCGCTTCGGTGGTGCCCACGACCGTGAGGCGGGAACGAGAAACGTGAATGGGAAAGGAAAAGCTCCCATGGACGAATAAGCACCGGCCATCTCATGATCCATTGATGAAGAAATAGAAGAGGTAGGTCACAATTTTATTCAGTTGTTTAATTTAACATTGCACACGTTTAGCTAGGAAAGAACATATTCCCAAACATCGTGGAGAAATCCGATGAAAGCCTCGGCATTTGAATTCAATTGTATATTTAAGTATAAAGTAGGAAAGAATGGTTGACGGATATACTGTTTTAAATAGGAAATAATGTCTGCTAGGGAAAATTTAGCTCGACATGTTCATTCTATTTCCAATGTTGAATTAGTCATGATCCCCCTACTGATCACAGGGGGCGGCTTGCGACGATTTTGCAGTAGCTAGAGTTACTAGCTTAGGGCCTTTACCCATGGATTTCTTTCTATGCAGTGGGAACCCACGTCTTGCTTTCTATGCGGTGGGAATGTCCATGTCGTGCTTTCTATGCGGTGGACATACCTAGTTGTATGGGCAGCTAGGCGACAACGGGAGGAGTAAGCTCTCACTGGAGGGGGGATGTTGTACCTCCAGAACATTGGAATTTTAATGAATAAGTTGAGTAGAATTTTTACGACAGTTCTGTCTTGGTGCCACTTTGCAATACTGGTTGAAGGGTTGTCTTAATGAACATTGTCAATCGGAATCTAATCAAGGAACTTTTATGTTGAACAACTTTTGTGGTAGTAATTAGGACACACAAGGAAGTGTGAGTGTGGGGGTGGAAAGTGGGGGCTTGGCTCAGGTTGCCAATGCTATGAGAAGGATGGTTCCGATTGGTTGGGAACTCTCTATCCCCATAGTGTTAAAATTGACACTAATAATACTCATTGCCCCTAGAGCGGCGAAGTCTCAAGTACACGTGCCTATGAAACATGGGGGAAAAGGCATTCGGGATTTCTCTCCTCTTGGAAGGTGGGTCTTAGGATCGCTAGATAGGTTAAGTACGCTTCCCCTGCGAGATGGAGCTAGATCTCATTGCTAGTAGGCTCGAACTCGACTCACTTGTGATACGGAGATCGTCCGCTAGTTGAACCCTGAACCATTTTGTTTGCTTCCGCTATATATCTAGTGGCCACCAGGTTTACCATCAGATCCACCGTTTGATACGCCGGGGTGGGGACCTCATACCTGGTATCAGAGCCAAGGTTAGGCTGAGAAATAAAGTGGTATTGTTTGAATATTTAAAAGGAACTAAAAGTATATAGGTAGATGATCTGAATTCCTTGCATTGGTGTTGCAGGAAGATCCCGTGCTAGAATATCGAAAGTTCCAAGTGTTTGAGCTTATTTACGAGCAAGCTCGACGATCCCCGGATCACCAATTTAGGCGATATATCATGGAGATACTGATGAAGGCTCATACGCCACACTCCACTCGCATCGATAGAGGATGGGGACTTGATTGGACACTTGCAGGAGGGATTTACTACATCAACGCTCAGAAGCTAGGATGCCTGGCTACCGATTTGAAGAAGATACGTTGGGGAGAAGAGTTGAGGGTGGTGGAGATATTCTACTTGCTGCCTACTCGATTGGACCTAACTGTCTCAGACGAAACCAATCAAACCCTGAACGACTAGCTCTTGGAGAAGGTCACCAATGTAATCCCAACAAATAGAGTCAGAACTTTTGGAGTACCAAAAGAAGAATCCCGGCTTGACACCATAGTTTATTATCCACTCAAGGATGAGTTATAGGAACTACTTCACGAACAATGTAGTGCATCATGTGAACACAATCTCCTAGGCGTATCTTATACACAATCCAAAAATCCATGTAATAAATTGATCATAAGTTATCCGAAACCTTGAGGGTTTTCGATTGTAATAAAAGTTTCATCAATAAAGTGCTTTTTGTCTCTGAATCTCTATCTCTTGATAAAGTGGGATCTTGAATTTTATTTAAAGTCTCGTGTCTATTTTGAAGATCCAAGTAATGCTATCAAGAATCTCGTATAACCCATGTAGGCACCGCCTGTTTCTCTATACTGTGCAGCGCAAGAGAAGAAGCTCCTCCTTAAGCAAGCCCAACCTCCACTCTTTAAGGGCGAGGGGGAAAATGTGGAGAGAGATACGGAAGTGTGGATGGAAGCCATGGACGATTACTTTGAATTTGCGGGAACCCAACCCGTGAATCAGACCATGATTGTGATGTTCCGCTTGTCTGGCGATGCCAAGATATGGTGGAAGCAACATTGCAGGGACCTGGATATTAAGGGATCTTCCCAATCCTGGGAAGACATCAAATCTGCAATAATGGGACGTTATTTACCACCCGCCTATAAAACCTTGAAGATGAACGAGTTCTTTTCACTTCGGCACCAGCTGACTTCATATGTTGAAGATTATTATGCAAAGTTTGTCACTCTTCGGAGATATGCTCCTAAGATGACCTTGGAAAAACAGGTAGCGAGGTTCTACCAAGGACTAATCGACCCTTTGAATACTCGGTTGGAAGCTCTAAGGGCGACAACACTACAGGATGCCTTGTTGAGGGCCAAACCTCTAGCTCTTGAAGTACAAAAGGTTAATCAGAACAAGAGGAATCATTGGGCAAAGAGGGAAAGGACAACTGATTGGAGTAACAGACTAGCCAACCAAGCATATGACCAGCGCCCTATTGTGGCTACCACCACAACCATGGAGTTTCCAGATGTTCGATGCTATGGTTGCGGCGAGCTTGAACATTACAGATCCAAGTGCCCTAGGAACACTCATGCAACCAGCGCCAATGCCATACCCTTGAATGCCCATGGGCGTGGCCAACCTAATGGAAGAGGAGGATGTTGTAATGGCTATTGCCCGCACAGGAGCAATAGGCATTACGGGAATGATTACCCGCAACTACATTATATGAACATCAACAAATAGAATGACGATAGAAGACAATACACAATACACAGGCACAGAACACCTCTTGCTTCATTCATGTGTGATCCAGACACAGAATTACAACAGTAGATGCCATGAATATCATAGAGATTGGTTGGGTTACATCAAAAGACAGGTATGCCCCTCCATATACAACTGCTGCTCCAGCGCAGATCGGGAACGATGTACACACTCGTGTCCCATGATATCCTGTGAAGAACTGCCGCCACGGCCGCCGCATACCGCATGACTCCTGATCCGCAGTGTCCAAACCTCTGCAGGACCGCAGGACCGCATGTGCGGCTAATGTCGTAACACCTGGCATGCACGGTGGATTGAGCGAACCCACACTCAGCCCCTCCGGTTGGAAGGTTCCGGTTGTTGCTCTTCGATCTGTTCTGGTGAAGAGGAAATATCAATGTAGCCAAAGCCTCTAAAATCTGCAGTGCTTGCCCGATAGACCTCATCCAACAGATGTGGATCTATCTCAATATGTTTCGTCCAAGGAGCCCGAGGAATAAACTGCGTTGGCAAAGAAATAGATTGCGGCGCCTATGGCAAAGGAGCAAGAGGCGTATGTAAAGGATAATAGCAAAAAAGATATCTATTAAGAGCAGACCAAAATGGAGGGCAAGGTGATAGACTGAGAGAGAAAGAATGAGCCAAGGTCTCCACCCAAAATCAGACCCTGTGCTGCTCCTTATGAAATCAACGAATCGTTTTCTGCAAACGAGATACATGAGCCTGGGCTTCAGCACAATCCTCTGTAGCTTGCGTCCAATCAGCAACATCAAAACCCTCGGGAAAAACACTCTTACCTCTGTCAGTGTTGGATGACTCAGGTTGCTGCACCACAACCTGCTGAGTGGGTGGCTGTGCTCTCACCTCAGCAGATAAGCGTGTGCTCAGCTTTGTAGTTGATTGTCCAAAAAGACACGGAGATCCTCTTGCATCTCCACTGCCAACGCATCCAAATCATTCATACTGATCATTACATCACCAGGGTGCAAGGCTAAGTATGAGGCAAGGCTATGCTGCGTTCTCAACAACTGAAGTAGTTCCTGTTGAATAGAAGCCACAAACGCGGCATTAGCCCATCGTAGCATTTGTATTTCTGCATCCTGCTGGCGAGTTGTTGCAGTCAGCTCTTCATTCTGATTGGACAACTCGGCAATGCCAGTCTGCGAGGCCGCTACCTGCGCTTCCATCTCATTTACTCTTCCCTCTGTGGCAGGGGCTGGCCAGGCCGCACGAATAGACTCAGCAAGTCTGCTCAAAAAAGGGCCGCACACCTGTATTTGGTCAGCAGGGGTTGCTGCCGTAGCCTCCCAGGGTAGAGTTGCGGGAAGAGTACCTCCCGTCGAGGCAGCCGCATTGGTAGTTCCAGAAGTTTCCGGTTGAGAGGGAACATCCGCAACCGGAGATCCTGTCCTCAGCGGAGTAGCACTTGCCACTCTCTCCTGCATTCGGCGGCAACAGCGTGCCACCGTAGAATCCTCCAGAATAGGAGATACAGTCATCGGAGGTGGTGTAGAAAATTGATGTTCCTCCTTGCCGCGCTTGCCGTTTGCTGATCTTGCACCTGCAGTGGCCATCTCATGGGCTCCAGAGGATACCACTGCCGTCGATGGACTCGGAAAATCCCCAGTGCCAACATTCTGCTGCTGTGTTTCCCCCCCAGCAGGCACTGCCAAACTTTGCGTTTGCAATAGAGGAGCAACAGTCCCTTGAACCACCGATCGATCATCTTCAAAGTGGCATAGAGGACGCAGGGCGAGAGGAAAAACTTCCCTTAAGGGAAAAATCAGTGTGAGCAGTTGGCCAACTTTTGTATTAGTTGGGGTATTTCGCCCCAACTGTGCCATCACTCTTTGGCATTCCGCCAACAGTCTTTCTCTGACAACTGCTGCCCAAGCTACTGGCCCAAAGTTGGCCGAATGCAAAACATTTCTTGCTTTGGTCGAGATGGTATAGGTTTTGTCTTGTAGCCAAATCGCCTCGAGAAACCATCGACACGCATCTCTGGTTGCTACATTTGACAACCCTGAAAGCTTATATTCACCTTTTACTTTCAAACCAAACTCCTGCTCGACATCTGCAACAGGGATCACATGAGACGCGCGCACCACGCCATCGTTGGGCAAACAACAAGACCTGGAGATCCTTTCTGCTGTTAACTGAATCTGTTGATTATTCAGCACCACAATATCTCCAGCAGCTAGTTGCTCAATCAAACCTGCTGACTGCGGGTGAACAGGTATCCCTTGCCAGTCCAAGTTGGCGAGCACTCATAGCCGCAAGTCTTGCAGCCAGGCGTCCACTCGTTGAAGCGTTAGCTGCTGTACAGGAGTGAAGGGGATACATTGCATGAGAGAAGCCGTCATGGAGACAATGAGATGAAGGATCAGAGAATATAGAACTAAGACGCGCGATACAAAAAACATGAGAATCACAATAATAATTGTCTGGATTAGGGGGGCTTCCGGATCTTGTACCACAGCAAAGGGGCACTGAATCAGGGTAGGTGAAACATAATGGCGCAGTCTGAAACCATTGACCGGCACAGAAATAACCTCTCCCCGCAAATCTGCCAAATAAAAAGAGATGGGCCCGCATGCTTGAAAAATCCAGAATGGTGCTGACCGCCGTAATTTAAGCTTCCCCGGCATCTTCCCGAGGCGGGAATTAAAGACAAGGACCAGCTGCCCCCAAACAAATTTCCGTTCTTTCGGGCGATCCATCCATTCTTTTCGCCTAGAGTGCAGATCCTGTAGCACCGCAAAGCTATTCAACCGCTCTTCGTCTAGTTCTTACAAAACATCCAAGCGATAAATCACAGAATCCTCCGGAAGAAGCCGATCCGCAATCAACATCCGCAGACTTGGAATCACATGCTCCACCGGGGTGATTGCCTCCATGCCAAATGCCAACTTAAAAGGAGTCAATCCTGTTGCCACTTTATAAGCTGTCCAATAGGCCCATAAGGAGGAAGGAAGTTTCACATCCCAATCTGCTCGATGCATATTCACTAACTTTGTTAAAATCCGAATCAATTGATTATTAGTTGATTCTGCTTGCCCATTTGCCTGAGGATAATATGGAGAAGATTTCCTGTGAAATACAAAATAAAACCGTAGCATTCTCTCCATCACCTTATTCAAAAAATGACTTCCCCTGTCAGTAACCAGCTCAATAGGTCAGCCATATCTAGAAAAGATATCCTTATACAAGCATCCAGCCACAGAAACTGTAGTATTATCTCTCAAAGTCCATGCCTCCACCCATTTGGTGGCGTAATCCGTGGCTGTCAAAATATACTTATTACTTGTGTGAGCTGCAACTAGTTTAAAAGGTCCAACAAAATCCAAACCCCACTTTTGAAAAGGCTCCAAGGGCAAAACCGGCTGAAAAGGCATTCTGGACTGTTTGGTAGGTTTCCCCAACCGCTGACACACATCACACTGTTGCACATAATTTCTCGCATCCTGAAACAAGGTGGGCCACCATAATCCTGATTGGAGAACCTTTCGAGCTGTGATTAATGTTGCAAAGTGACCTCCCGCAATACCGGTATGGACTTCCTCCAATACTGCTTCCTGCTCGTGTGGTAGCACACATCGGAGTAATACATCTGCCACCGTACGATAATAGAGCTTTCCCATAATAATCTCAAAATTCCTGCTTCTAATAGCCATACGTTTCCTCTGATGACTGGACAAGAAGGAAGGCATTTCGCCACTGTCGAGAAAATAAAACATCTCCTCATACCATGTCCATGGGATGCTAGGGACGACCCTTGCCTGTTGCGAAACTGCTATATCCTCTGCAACTACTCCTGTTAGATACAGAGACGCATCAAAAAATTCATCAGCTACACTCGTCGGCGGCTCACCGAAATCTAACCTGGTAGTCAGCCACCGCATGCTGAGCCCCTGGCCGATGTATGACCTCAAATTCAAATTCCTGCAGCAAAAGCACCCATCTGGCCAATCTTCTCGTCAAATTCTGTTGCCTTACCAGGTATAAAAGAGCCAAATGGTCCACATGGAAGAAAAAACGTCGGCCCAACAGGTAGTGTCAGAATTTCTTCACTGAATAAATCATCCCTAAACATTCCCTTTCGGTTACTGAATAATTTCTTTCTGCGGATGATAATCGTCTACTAGCATAATAGGCAGGTCGGAACGATCCTTGACTTTGTTCCTGCATCAACACGCTGCCAATAGCTCGATCCGAAGCATCCACAAACACATGAAAATCTTGACCCCAATTCAGAGCAAGCATAATCGGAGCTTTGAATAGCTGAAGTTTTAATCTCCGAAAAGCCAAGTCACATTCCTATGTCCATTCAAAATCTATAGCATGCACTCCCTGAGTAATTGGGATTGCCAAATGCGCGACAAACCGCAAATGCCTTCCATGCCAACGGGCTTGACCCAAGAAAATCTGACATTGTTTCTGGTTCCGCGGTGGATACGCTTCCATAGTTGCGGCTATTTTATCCGGATCCACGGAAATACCATCTTCAGAAATTATATGCCCCAATAGCCTGCCACCGCAAACAGCAAATGCACACTTTAAAGGATTCAAACTGAATTTTACCTCTCTGCATTTCATAAAGCATAACCGTAATTGCTTCAAATGCTCCAATTGCGCTCCAAAAACACTGCGATCATCCAGAAAATTTCTCATAAAATCCATCAAATAAGGACAAAAAATTTGGAACATATCCCTTTGAAAAGTTGAAGGCACATTCCGCAATCCGAACCACATCACTGTGCAGGCAAACACACCCCATGCGGTAATAAAAGCTGTTTTTGACTGGTCTCGCAATGCCATTCGGATTTGGTTATATCCACTAAACCCATCCAAAAAAGTATACATCTCATGTCCTGCGACATCATCCAAAATGGAATCCAAGAATGGAAGAGGAAAAGGATCTGGAACAGTAGCCGCATTCAACTTCCGGTAATCCACACAAATTTGGATTTGCTTGTTTTTCTTTGGTACGACCACAATTGGAGAAATCCACTCCGGATTATCAATAGGGGTAATAAAACCCACTTTCAACAGACGATCAATTTCCATCTTAACTTGCTTTGCCACATTCGGATTCATCCTATATGAGTGCTGCTTCACTGGCACCGCATCCGGTTTCAGATTTATCGTATGCTGATAAAACTTAGGATCCAATCCCTGCATATCCGCATATTCCCATGCGAAAACATCCTTAAATTCTGTCAGTAACTTGATCAAATCATCTCTAAAACTTGCCTCAAGCTGCTTATTAATGTATATGGGCTGCGACTCCGCTTGCTCCCCAAGAAAGACCTTCTCTAATTCATCTTCTTTAACCCTTGTAATTTTTCCCATCTGCGCCTCAAACACATGTTCTTGATGAATAACGTCCTTCAATGATTCAGGACTTGGAAACACTTTTTGGTGCTCCCCTATTCCTGCTGGAGTTCCTGAAACCCGCACGGAGTTCCCTTTCGGAACCAGAGAAATATCCGCAAGATATAAAGAGACCAAATCCGGATTAGCTTTTAGAAATTGTTCCTCTTCATCCTCTTCTAATCCTTCCACCATATTTACTGTTTCTGCTATCACCGGCCATGCTGCCTGAACTGGTTGTCTGCATGTTCCCAACATCACCCGCACTTTTCTTCTACCCTTCTTTACTGTAAGCATATTTACTTTCCAATTATTCTTTACCCTCGCTTCTCGTAACCAGGGTCTCCCCAAGATAATGTGATAATCCTGATTATGATCTTCAATATTCAAGACTACTAAGGAAACAACAAAGGATAAGCCTGCCACATCCAAGACAATGCCCCGAAGTAAACCCACTGGTTGCACTCTTCTTTGATCTGCCATGCGGACTACAAAGGGTGCAGGCTCCCAATCATTGAGGCCAAAACGCTCACACGCTGCCTGAGTAATAATGTTTACTCCCGCTCCTCCATCCAGTAGTATCTTGTCAATGTATGTTCCATGGTATCTAACTGAACGCTCCGGAATGCGGGTATCCGTGATCCTATTTGTCGGCAATGGGGCTGAATCATCCTCCTCGCTTTCAACTTTCCGATGGCGACTTCCTTTAGCTCTATGGACGCTTGTCGCAGCAATGCAATATGAAAATTCGGGACCAATTTCAGCAAATGAACCCATAGGTACTTGTATTGGTGATGTGAGGACCTCTTTCCAAAATGAATTCCAATCCTCCTCTTCTCTAATATCATTCTTATCCTTATTTCCAGCTTTTCCTTCCTTTATTTCCAGGCCCACAGTCAACGGTCCTAATAACTTCACTGGTGGTGCGGATTGTGGCAGCCAGGACACAGTCTTTTTCTACACTTCTTCCTGAGCCGTCCAATCCTGAATCTTTACATCGGGTGTTGGAACCACATTTTTACCCGATCGCGTGATTAATGAAACCACTGGATCAGACTCCTCCAGTCCTTCAATCTGAACCATAGCCACACTAGGCTGTTTCCCTGTAATGCGTTCCTGCTTCTTCCGATTGTATTCCATAGCTTCAGTACACTCGGATCGCCAGTGTCCATCCCCCAAACAGAAAAGGCATGTCTTGGGGCGATTAGGATCTCGGCCATCTCTTCCGCGACCTCGTCCTCCCCCTTGACCCCGTCCTCCTGCTTGACCTTGCAAAGGCATCTCTGATGTATGAGCATGAGCCATCACCACAACAGGCTCTTGTCTCTTCCCTATTTGTGGTTGTTGCCAGGTAGAAGAGTCTCCTCAACTCCGACGACCGCGAACATTGAAATAACATTCCACTTTATTATGAGTATTGGTCGTGCAAATCGCACACCACTTCTGATTCATTGGGCACTCCTGAGCAGCATGGCCCGGATTCCGACATTGGGTAGACCATAGTTCCTTCAGACTTTTAGCCACCGCAGCCGATTTCGACGATCCACATGAAACACCTTTCCCATGACGTTGGGATTTTTTTTGAGGTGTCTCTTTCGATATTTTCCCCGAATTGCTGTTGCTTGAGTCTGAGGAATCTGATACTGCGGATTCCGACTCCGAACTATCACTGCCACTGTCTTGCGACTTTCGATGAGATTTCTTCCTGTCTTTTTTCTTTGATTTCTTTGGAGATTCCGTATCCTCTAAAGCTTCTCCTGCTACTATAGCCTTAGCAATTACATTATCCAGTGGAGTAGTTACCTTATCCACTGTTGCCATAGCCGTTCTGAGATCCTTTTTGAGCCCCCACAAAAAATAATCATTCAATATTGCGGCTGTCGGCCTTTGTGCCTGAGGTACCCTCTGCAAAAGCATCCGAAATTTTGCAGCGTAATCCTCCAGTGGCAATGAGTTCTGCCGCAGCGTTCGAAGATTTTCCGAATGTTGAGGGACTGTCTTTTCCGTTCGCAACCTTCGTAGAAATGCTGTGGATCCATCAACATACGTCTGAAAATGATCATCAGGGTATTCGGACAACCATTTCGCAGCTTTCCCCGAGAGTGTAGATTCAAACACTGATTGTTGATGGAGAGGAATCACCACCCCAGGATGATTCAATCCATAAGCTTTATTGAATTGGTACAAATGTGCATCAGGGTCTTCACTCGAAAGACCTCGAAACTGACTATACTTAATCTGAGGATGAGCCATCACCCCTTGCCCAACTGTACCTCCTCCCGAAAAAAGCTGACGAGCACTAGGAGGTGGAGAGAGTGGCGGAGACACCCCCGGACTGCTTACCGGAGACGGTGGTGGAGCAACTTGTGTGGGTGAGGGTGAATGTACAACAGGAGGACATGACTCAGTGCATGGAGTGCGTCTCGCTCGCCGCAACCGCCTACCACGCACCGGGCTTGGTGATGGAGATACAGATTCCTCAATCTGCGGAAACAAATTCATCCGAACCGCCCCTCCTCCGACGTCTTCCTACAATTGGAACCACAGGGTCAGGCGGACCCTGCGACCTAGTGCGTATGCATATTCATTGCAGGTCGTCCATCACGCATCGTGGTCACCAGATGTAATGGCTATTGCCCGCACAGGAGCAGTAGGCATTACGGGAATGATTACCCGCAACTACATTATATGAACATCAACACATAGAATGAGGATAGAAGAAAGTGTACAGTACACAGATACAGAACAGCTCTTGCTTCATTCATGTGTGATCTAGACACAGAATTACAACAATAGATGCCATGAATATCATAGAGATTGGTTGGGTTACATCAAAAGACAGGTATGCCCCTCCATATACAACCGTTGCTCCAGCGCAGATCGGAAATGGTGTACACACTCCTGTCCCATGATATCCTGTGAAGAACTGCCGCCACGGCCACCACATACTGCACGACTCCTGATCCGCAGTGTCCAGACCTCCGCAGGACCGCATGTGCGGCTAATGCCGTAACAGATGTGGAAGGATGAAGAGAGGGCGAGGGTGTGGAGCTATGGCCAGAGTGAATGCCGCAGTGGTAGAACCAACTGTGGGTGATGAAGAAGTAGAGAGAGAAACCCTGCATGCTGCAATTGACAACCCCAATGGTTGCGAGCAATACGCAGTCATTCATATGCCAGGATCTCTCAGAGGTGAACAAGTTAACTTCCTTATAGATTGTGATAGTACTCTTTCATTTCTTTCACCCAGATGCATGAGGAAGCTAAAGCTAGATAAGTATCCAACAAGCAAGCTAGTTGTAGAGTTAGCAAACGGCAAGGAAGTAGTATCTCATCACTTTGCAAGAAAAATCGACTTTGATTTAGGGGGACACCCAACTTTTGCCCAATTTTGAACCCTGCCCTTAGGATTCTTTGATGGGATACTAGGGATGGACTGGTTAAAGCAAAATAAGGCCCACATCCATTGTGCACAAGGGAAATTTACCTTTACAGATAACTTGGGTAATGAAGCCTTAATCCAGGGGGAAAATGGGAGACCTAGGGATACTCTAGTTAAGGGCAGCAGACTCTTGAAGGGACTGAGAAAGGGGCAGAAAATTTATGCGGTAAAGCTCAATAAGGTGGACCAATCAGATACCTCACTTCGACCAAACTGGTTGAGGGAGTATGGTTGGGTTGAGGCCACATAGAGAGGTAGATCATGAGATTGAGACTATCCCTGGATGTGAACCTATCTCAAAAATACCTTATAAAATGTCACTTCCAGAGGCCATCGAACTCAAGGAACAACTTAGGAAACTCATTGAGCAAGGATTCATTCGACCCAGTACTTCTCCTTGGGGTGTACCAGTTCTTTTTCAGAAGAAGAAGGATGGAACCTTAAGGCTATGCATAGATTACCGTGGACTGAACTAGGTAACTGTCCAGGACAAGTATCCAATTCCAAGGATTAACGAACTCTTGGACAGACTCCACGGTGACAAAATGTTCACAAAGATTGATCTAAGGTCAAGATATTACCAAATCAGGATCAAGGAGTCAGATATTCCAAAGACGGCTTTCAACACAAGGTATGGACACTACGAATTCACAATAATGTCTTTTGGTCTAACAAATGCTCCTGCAAGCTTCAATCGACTTATGCAGGATATTTTCAGACCTTACCTGGATGATTTTGTCTTGGTTTTCTTTGATGACATTCTGATCTATTCTAAGAATGATTCAGATCACAAAGAACATGTTCGCAAAGTACTTGATCTTCTTCGGGGAACACCAACTTTAGGCTAAAGAGAGCAAGTGCACCTTTTGCTCACCAAAGGTCAATTATCTTGGATTTGTCATATCGGCTGAAGGGGTTCTAGTGGACCCAGACAAAGTCAAGGATATCGTTGATTGGCCTCAACCATCCACCATCAGCGAAGTAAGAGGATTTCTTGGAATAACTGGATGGTACAGGATTTTTGTCAAGGATTATGCACGTATTGCTACACCTTTAACGGAACTCTTGAAGAAAGAAATGAGGATCGAATGGAAGACCGAGCACGAGTCTAGCTTTGCTAAGCTAAAAGAATTCTTGGTCTCAGCTCCTATTTTAAAGCTCCCAGATTTTAGTAAGGAATTTGAAGTAGCGACCGATGCTAGCAAATTTTCTCTAGGCGGAGTTCTTACTCAAGAAGGAAGACTGGTGGCGTATACTTTGCGAAATCTGAGGGATCATGAGAAGACTTATCCTACTCATGATCTGGAACTTTTAGCGGTTATACATGCGCTGAAGTTATGGAGACATTATCTTCTTGGGCGCAGGTTTCAGCTAGTGACAGACCATAAGAGCTTAAAATGGATTTTTACTCAACCTATTCTCAACATGCGACAACGACGATGGATAGAGCTATTACAGGAATATGACCTTGACATAAAGTATAGACCAGGGAAGGAAAATGTAGTTCCAGATGGTCTTAGCCGAAAATCCTTTCTCGGAGCTATCTCTATTCCAAATAACCCTATCTGGGATAGAATCAAAGAAGCATCCTTGGTAGACCCAGAGTGCCAACGTATAGTATCATTAGTCCAGTAGAATAAGATGCCCGAAGCTAAAGATTACTCTCTTATGAGAGGATGTCTTTACTATAGACATAGACTCTGTGTACCCAGAGACCCAGCTCTAAAGAAGGCTATCCTGTATGAAGCACACGATAGCCCTACATCTAGACATCCAGGCTATGCTAAAACTCTTCATGCTGTCAGGAGGATTTATTTTTGGTCTGGAATGAAAGGAGACATACTTCGCTATGTGAGGAAATTTCTTTCTTGTCAGTGGATGAAGGCCAAAAGAATCAAGTTACCATGGCAACTTCAACCTCTTGACATACCCCAGATGAAATGGGACTGCATCAGTATGGACTTCGTTACAGGATTACCTTCTACAGGAGGTTATGATTCTTTTTTCATGGTTGTTGATATGCTCACAAAAGTGGCTCACCTAATACCCGTAAAGACAACCTTTACTGCTTCAGATATTAGCCGGGTATTCATTAAAGAGATTTTTAGGCTACATGGTCTACCCAAGCGTATCGTCAGTGATAGAGATGCCAAGTTTACATCAAAATTTTTGAGTTCTCTTTTCCAATCTATTGGGTCACAATTAGCCTTCAGTACAGCGTATCACCCGTAGACAGATGGACAAACTGAAAGAGTTAATCAAGTCATTGAGGACATTCTCAGGGCCTATTGTTCGCAAGAGCCAAAGAAGTGGTTACAATATCTTCCTTTGGTAGAATATGCCTACAATTCTTTCGAACACAGAAGCATTGGAATGTCACCCTTCAAAGCTCTTTATGGACATGTTTAGCACCACTGAACTTCTCAGATCCAACCATCAGGGTAGAAGCCTCTAGGAAGATGTTAGAAGATATGGAAGCCCAGACTAGGGCTATTTGCCAAGACATTCAGGCAGCTCAAGATAGACAAAAGCATTATGCAAATAAGAACCGTTCAGAAAGAACTTTCAAAGAAGGAGATAAGGTTTTTCTGCGAGTCCGACAGAAGAAAATCAACTTATCTCTATGCATATATAAGAAGCTAAGCCCAAGGTATTGTGAACCATTTGAGATCGTTAAAGTTGTGAGTGACTAGGCCTACAAGCTAAAGTTACCTACAAACTTAAAGGTTCATGATGTATTCCACGTCAGCTTACTCAAACCCTATATCCCTAATCCTGATCAATTCTTGGACTCAGATCAGATAGTCATGCCAGCACAAGGAGTTCTCGAACTCCAACCTGACTAAGTACTTGAAACAAGGGAAAGGAAGTTACGCAACAGAACTATCACGGAACATCTAGTAAAGTGGAAGGAGTACCCTGAAGAAGATGCAACTTGAGAGGACGAACCAACACTCATAAAAGATTACCCAAACATATTCTTGATATGAGGATATCTCAAATTTTTCACGTTGGGGAGGTTGTAAGGTCTCTGACCCTGACCAAAAAGAGCACCATTCTACCTTGGAATGAACATAATGGAAAAAGTTGCTTTTTTTAGCAGTTTTCTATATTCTGTCACAGTGCCATGATGTTTAGAATGTTTTAAAGATTCGAAATGTGAATTAAAATAATTTTTGTAAAAAAATCCCAAAAATAGTAAGGTTTTGGTCACTCAACCCGTCCAGTTTTGATCGTCTCGAAAAACTGTACCCGCACTTGGTAGGCAGGAAACTAGACCTTCCATGCATTAACTGAGTGCTCATTCAGATGCAAATAGCAAGCCTGGTCGATTTTCAGCTTGAAGGAGCCTATTTAAGAGTGTGCTCACACACACACACAGACACATGCTCACACACACACCCAGTATACACACACACACCCCTACATACACACCTTGGGGAGGTGCTGCTGGCACACACAATTTTTGGAGGAGAAGCAAAGAAGGGAAGTGCTATTGGATTCTCGTCTTGAGAACTCATTTGGATCCAAAAATTGAGAGGATTTCAGCCCCTAATCACGGTAATCATGGTTTAATTTATGCTCTTCTGTAATTCTTTTCATTATTCTCTTAATTCCTCGCCTACTATGCTTAATCCTAGCTATAATTCCCAATAGCTGCTCTCTAATTTTACATAGCTATACTCCATTATATAATCATCATCCAATTAGCTAATTTATGCAGCCATTCATCACTCTTAATCACTGATTAATACATGATTAGAAGAGATTTCTCTCTGTAGGCAACATAGTAATTAATTGTCAAGACGGTAATGATGTAGATTTGGTCAAATTTATTCTTTTACCACATAATATTGGTGTAGCTAAGTTAGATTCAATTTCTTCATACATTAAGATGTGATTAAGGTAAAATTAATCCATCATTAAGCCACTAAGAAGAGAATTTTCTCTCACCTATGCATGTGGTAATTTTGTATCTTGCTAATTGCATTAGTAAAATGATTGAGCTTGCTTAATTCATCTCTCTTGTAATTTAATTAGTAAAATTTTGAAATTCTTAATCATCTAAGCCATGTGATTAACTTTAGAGCCGGTTCCCATAGGACAAGTAAAGTATTATCCATAAAATTACTATGTCTCGAAGGAAAAATCTAACCCTCTTGCATAAGGAGGATTGTTCAATGATTCTAATCTGCCATTTGGATTTTTATGATGCTCTCGGACCTTAGATCTTTTCTTCAAGTTTATCATTTAAAGTAGTGAGTATAAAATTGCTCCGATTAAGAGAACTCGCTTCGGTGGTGCGCACGACTGCCGCGAGGCGGGAACGAGCAACGTGAATGGGAAAGGAAAAGCTCCCATGGACGAAAAAGCACCAGTCATCTCACGAACCATTGACGAAGAAATGGAAGAGGTAGGTCACAATTTTATTCAGTTGTTTAATTTAACATTGCACATGTTTAGTTAGGAAAGAACGTATTTCCAAACATATTGGAGAAATCCTACGAAAACCTCGGCATTTGAATTCAATTGTATATTTAAGTCTAAAGTAGGAAAGAATGGTTGACGGATATAGTGTTTGCAATAGGAAAGAATGTCTGCTAGGGAAAATTTAGCTCAACATGTTCATTCTATTTCCAATGTTGAATTAGTCATGATCCCCCTACTGATCACAGGGGGTGGCTTGTGACGATTTCGCAGTAGCTAGAGTTACTAGCTTAGGGCCTTTACCCATGGCTTGCTTTCTATGCGGTGGGAACCCATGTTTTGCTTTCTATGCGGTGGGAATGTCCATGTCGTGCTTTCTATGCGGTGGACATACCTAGTTGTATGAGCAGCTAGGCGACAACGGGAGGAGTAAATTCTCGCTGGAGGGGGGATGTTGTACCTCCAGAACATTGGAATTTTAATGAATAAGTTGAGTAGAATTTTTACCAGAGTTCTGTCTTGGTGCCACTTTGCAATACTGGTTGAAGGGCTGTCTTAACGAACATTGTGAATCGGAATTTATTCAAGGAACTTTTATGTTGAACAACTTTTCTAGTAGTAATTAGGACACACAAGGAAGTGTGAGTATGGGGGTGGAAAGTGGGGGCTTGGCTCAGGTTGGCAATGCCTATGAGAAGGGTGGTCCCGATTGGTTGGGAACTCTCTGTCCCCATAGTGTTTAAATTGACATTAGTAATACTCATTGCCCCTAGAGCGGCGAAGTCTCAAGTGCACGTGCCTCTGAAACATGGGAAAAAAGGCACTCGGGATTTCTCTCCTCTTGGAAGGTGGGTCTTAGGATCACTAGATAGGTTAAGTACGCTTCCCCTACGAGGTGGAGCTAGATCTCATTGCTAGTAGGCTCGAACTCGACTCATTTTGTGATGAGAGATCGTCTGCTAGTTGAACCCTGAACCATTTTGTTTGCTTCCACTGTAGATCTAGTGGCCACCAGATTCACCATCAGATCCGCTGTTTGATACGGCGGGGTGGGGACCTCACACCTACTCAAGTCCCAAGTGTTCCTGAGAGTCCCATAAAGTTTGTTATTGTGGTTCCAAAGAGTGACAAGTCCATTCTAGAGGATATTGTCAAGGGAATGCAAGAGCTCAAGTTAAAGCTTATAAGGCTAGAAGAAAAGGGACAGCCATCAGGACAATCTACGAGGCAAAGACCTCAAAACAGAGAAGGCTTTGTAATAGATACATATGGTGTGATAGTACTGACACTTCGTGATCCAATCGAAAACCCATAACATATAACCCATAATCCAATCACATCGGGCGAGCTCTCCATCCTACTTGGGTGAGGCAGGACCAATCCTGCATAACCACTTTAGAATATAACATGGCTACAAAAATTTCGGCAGCATAACTCAATCCAGAAAAAAAACCATAAGCCACACTGGCTTCCACCATAAAATATCAACCATTATCCATGGGGGAATCTTAACCCTTAACCATAAATCATACTCACATTGAACCAACTCCCACACTTGGAGTTTGACATATCCCCTGCAACAATCAATTGGAGTCTACACACATGTGACCCTTAAGATGTGATTCTTTCATGCATAAAGAGAGTCCTACCAGCAACTAATCATGATATGAAAATCCAATTTTTACAACATCCAACCATGAAAAGTTCATGCATCACATCCGCACTTCACCACTCTAGCACCTAGAGCCAGTTTTGACTTAGAAAGATGGAAAGCAATCATAACCGTGCATATGAGGCATCCACATCAATCCATGAGTTCCCATACATCATATGATAACATTCCAACACCATAATCATGATGCAACACAACTCCGACCTTTAGGTCAACCATAAACCATAAATTCACACATATGAAAAAACATTTTTTTTGACATTTTTGAGAGCATGCAAAACATGCAAATGAAAGTGTTTAACCTCAAACCAATGCATCAAGTTTAGCTCTATAATGTAGACTATCACCCCATCACATCACATTGACCGTATGATACTCACACAACAAACGGTAACCCCCAAAGAAAGTCACTTTATTCATATTTGCCTATGCGGTTCGGAATGTTTGACCATATATTTTTATGTAAGTTTAGGGCCATCTAATAATTGAAAATCAACTCACCAAAGAAAACCATAGAACATATCAAAACGGCTCGGTTAACTCACGACGTCATATGGTATCCCCATTTGATAGCACTCCTACGCGTGTAGGTAAAACTAATAATAGAATGACTAATAACTCGCATCCTAAAATAAAATCGGAAACCTAATTTCATTTATCATCAAGTTTTATCAAACTTTTCAATTGGTGACAAGGAGCCTGGAGTAAAAAAAATTTGGTTATGTAGTGGGAAGCAATCTGTTTTTTGACCATATCTCTTAACTCATGCGTGTTTCTCACATGACACATAAGAGATAAAATTTTCTAAATGGTGTATTTTATCTATGGTATAAAGGGTTCGGGTTGATTCATAACAGTTTGTGATTTATGACCAAAGCAGTATTCCTACCGCTAAAGCGCTTCTTTATGCATGTGCGTGACTATAACGCATCATGTGCATAAATCAACGTGTAAAACATGATGGAACAATCATGAGGCAATCTTGTATGTACTTGGTTAATCTGTACATACACTCATATACCAAAACAATCACCGAGAGGGTGACTACGTAGAAAGAAAACGACATAGAGAGAGAGATGATGACTATGAAGTCTATGGTTTCTCACCGTGCTTTCAGATTGATTTGGGGTTGTCGAAAGGCTTCTTGCTTTGCCGCAAGAGAGCGGTGATGAGAGCTACGTAGAGGTATTCGCCACGAAAACTTTAGGAGAGCGCGTACACCGTGAAAAGAGAGAGAAGATAATAAGCAATTGGAGAGAGAGTATCCTTCTTTTCTTCTTCACGAGAGAGAAGAATTTATGGAGATAGTGATGAAGAGCTTGCACCACTCTGTATAATAGATAAGTAATTTTGACGTCAAAGCGAGAGAGCTTCCGCGTCTGAGAGTGTATCCATCCTCGTCAAAGTGAAAGAAGAGACGTCTTTATATAGGCTCTCAAGGCCAAAAGCACTAGCTAAGAATAGAGTGAGGCAAGGAGAGACAAGTTCGCGCACGTTCGTAGCTTTTCAGAAAAATATTTTTTTATTTTTTTACACGGATTTCGAAGTGCAATTTAGAGATTGTAAAAAGAAGCTTGGCTCCCAAGAAAAGAGTCCTAAAACTAAGCTCCTCCTCCCTTTTTTTTAAAAGAAAGACTCTTTTTTTCCTAAAAACAAGGCTTTGCTTTTTGGTGGTCAACTCTTCCACTTACCATTCAACTTTTACATTAAATTTGACCATCCAACAGTATCTAACCAACTAATGAAAACTGTAGATAAACTACGCCACACTGTTACATCCCGACATAATTATGTCTTCCCAAAAATTTGACGAAATAGATCTTGAAAGTTATTTCTCTTATTTCTAAAAGAGACCCAAAAATTGGGGATCTTACATTGCTATAGGATGGCCAAACTAGCACAACATGAGACGTAGTATAAATAAATATTAAGACAACTTATTGTCACATTAAAGTAGAGACCTGTTTATCGATGATCGTATTCTTGTTGTATTTGTTTATCCACACCCTTCACTCCTATAAGACTCATAGTACTTTTGTCCACCCATGCCAGCCAGATAAAATTGCCGACAAACCACTACTATTCTTATTAATTTGGGATCCTTTATATGCTTCAATCATCTAAAGCTATTGGATATTGCCTCTTAGCATATTGAATAGTTTATGTATCTAATAGAAACTTAGAACTAGAATTGTGCATGTGTTACTCGTTAGAGTAATACATGGCAAGCCATACTCATTTGTTATCATATTGACAAATTATATGCATGCTAAGAAATATTATTTACTTGCAGCATCATGCACACCCCCATACCCATATGTCATATTTTGGATTACATTTAGTGTAGTCATACGTACTACCTAGTACAATATGTTTCATCTCTATTGCATATTTCCTTGAATTAAAGTAATATATGGCAAGCCATACTCATTTTTTATCATATTGACAAATTATATGGATTCTAAAAAACAATATTCACTTGTAGCATCATGCACACCCTCATAGCCAATGTTATATTTTGGATTATATTTAGTGTAGTCATGCGTACAACCTAGTACAATATGTTTCATCTATATTGCATATTGCCATAAATTAAAGTAATATATGGCAAGCCATACTCATTTGTTATCATATTGACAAATTATATGGATTCTAATAAATAATATTCACTTGTAGCATCATGCACACCCTCATAGCCAATGTTATATTTTGGATTATATTTAGTGCAGTCATACGTACTACCTAGTGCAATATGTTTCATTTCTATTGCATATTGCTTCTTAGCATATTGAATAGTTTATGTATCTAATGAATACTTAGAACTACTATTCTGCATGTGTTATTCGTTAAAGTAATATATGGCAAGCCATACTCATTTGTTATCATTTTGGCAAATTAGATCCATGCTAATAGATAATATTCACTTGTAGCATCATGCACACCCTCATAGCCAATACTATACTTTGGATTATATTTAGTGCAATCATACGTACTACCTAGTGCAATATGTTTCATTTCTATTGAATCCCATCTTAAACTATCTTAATAACTTGAGGCTATAGGTAATATTATATCATCTTTATTAGTATTTCATATTAAGCAATAGAAAATCATACATACCTTTCTGTAATTTTTGTTATTGCTAGGCTATACCCTTGTCAAATCTCAGGGATGCCTAGCTTATTAGCTTTGTAACGTCTCTTCTTCATGTGCTATAAGAGAATAAATACCCATTAGTTAGGATTCGATGACACATAATTAACATTTTTATCTTATATCCACTTTGAGGCGGCTATAGGCAACAAAGGGCCAAATACGCACAACTTGAGTAGTATTAATACATAATAAGACAACTTAATATCACATTAAAGTAGAAATCTGTTCATCGATGATTGCATTCTTGTTGTATTTTGTTTGCCCATACCCTTAACTCCTACTAGCCTTATAGTACTTTTGTCCACCCAGCTAGATATAATTGTCGACAGACCACTACTATTCTTATTAATTTTGGATCCTTTATATGCTCCAATAATCTAAGGCTATTGAATATTGCCTTTTATCATATTGAATAGTTTATGTATCTAATGAAAACTTAGAACTAATATTGTGCATGTGTTACTTGTAAGAGTAATATATGACAAGCCATACTCATTTTTTATCATATCGACAAATTATATGCATGCTAATAAATAATATTCACTTGTAGCATCATGCACCCCCTCATAGACAATGTTATATTTTGGATTATGTTTAGTGCAGTCATACATACTACCTAGTGGAATATGTTTCATTTTTATTGCATATTGCTTTTTAGCATATTGAATAGTTTATGTATCTAATGAAAACTTAGAACTACTATTGTGCATGTATTATTCGTTCAAGTAATATATGGCAAGCCATAATCATTTGTTATCATATTAACAAATCATATGCATTCTAATAAATAATATTCACTTGTAGCATCATGCACACCCTCATAGCCAATGTTATACTTTGGATTATATTTAGTGCAGTCTTACGTACTACCTAATGCAATATGTTTAATTTCTATTGAATGGCATCTCAAACTGTCTTTATCACTTGAGGCTATAGGCAATATTATATAATCATTATTAGTATTTCATATTAAGCAATAGAAAATCATACAATCTTATCTTTAATTTTAGTTATTGCTAGGCTCTACCCTTGTCAAATCTAAGGGTTTCCTAGCTTATTAGCTTTGTAATGTTTGTTCTTCATGTGCTATAAGGAAATTAATACCCGTAAGTTAGGGTTCGATGACACATAATTAACATTATTATCTTATATCCACTTTGAGGCTATAGGCAATAAATGGCCAAACTAGCAGAGCTTGAGATGTAGCATAAATAAATATTAAGAAAAATTATTATCACATTAAAGTAAAGACCTATTCATCGATGATTGCATTCTTGTTGGATTTTGTTTGTCCTTTCCCTTAACTCCTACTAGCCTCATAGTACTTTTGTCCACCCAACTAGATATAGTTATTGATAGACCACTACTATTCTTGTTAATTTGGGATCCTTTATATGCTCCAATAATCTTAAGCTATTGCATGTTACCTCTTAGCATCTTGAATAGTTTATGTATCTAATGAAAACTTAGAATTAGTATTGTGCATTTGTTACTCTTTAGAGTAGTAGATGGCAAGCCATATTCATTTGTTATCATATTGACAAATTATATGCATGATAATAAATAATATTCACTTGTAGCATGATGCATTCCGTCACTGCCAATGTTATATTTTGGATTATATTTAGTGCAGTCATACCTACTACCTAGTGCGACATGTTTCATTTCTATTGCATATTGCCTTTAATTAAACTAATATATGGCAAGCCATACTCATTTGTTATCATATTGACAAATTATATAAATGCTAATAAATAATATTCACTTGTAGCATCATGCACACCCTCATAGACAATGTTATATTTTGGATTATATTTAATGCAGTCATACGTACATACTACCTAGTGAATTATGATTCATTTCTATTGGATATTGTCTTTTAGCATATTGAATAGTTTATGTATCTAATGAAAACTTAGAACTACTATTGTGCATGTGTTATTTGTTCATGTAATATATGGCAAGCCATACTCATTTGTTATCATATTGACAAATTATATGTATGATAATAGATAATATTCGCCTGTAGCATCATGCACACCCTCATAGCCAATGTTATATTTTGGATTATATTTAGTGCAGTCATACGTACTACCTAGTGCAATATGTTTCATTTCTATTGAATCCCATCTCAAACTATCTTAATCACTTGAGACTTTAGGAAATATTATATCATCATTATTAGTATTTCATATTCAACAATAGCAAATCATACATGCCTTTCTAAAATTTTTGTTATTGCTAGGATCTTACCTTGTCAAATCTAAGGGATGCCTAGCTTATTAGCTTTGTAACGTCTGTTCTTCATGTGCTATAAGAAAATAAATACCCATTAGTTAGGATTCGATGACACATAATTAACATTATTATCTTATATCCACTTTGAGGCAGCTATAGGCAATAAATGGCCAAATACGCACAACTTGAGTAGTATTAATACATATTAAGACAACTTAATGTCACATTAAAGTAGAGATTTTTTATCATATCGACAAATTATATGCATGCTAATAAATAATATTCACTTGTAGCATCATGCACCCCCTCATAGCCAATGTTATATTTTGGATTATATTTAGTGCAGTCATACGTACGTACTACCTAGTGCAATATGTTTCATTTCTATTGCATATTGCCTCTTAGCATATTGAATAGTTTATGTATCTAATGAAAACTTAGAACTACTATTGTGCATATGTTATTCGTTAAAGTAATATATGGCAAGCCATACTCATTTGTTATCATATTGCTTGTAGCATCATGCACACCCTCATAGCCAATGTTTTACTTTGGATTATATTTAGTGCAGTCATATGTACTACCTAGTACAATATGTTTCATTTGTATTGAATCCCATCTCAAACTGTCTTAATCACTTGAGGCTATAGGCAATATTATATCACGATTATTAGTATTTCATATTAAGCAGTAGAAAATCATACAATCTTATCTATAACTTTTGTTATTGCTAGGCTCTACCCTTGTCAAATCTAAGGGTTTCCTAGCTTATTAGATTTGTAATGTTTGTTCTTCATGTGGTATAAGGAAATTAATACCCATAAGTTAGAATTCGATGACACATATATAAATGTTTTTATCTTATATCCACTTTGAGGCTATAGGCAATAAATGGCCAAACTAGCACAACTTGAGATGTAGTATAAATAAATATTGAGACAACTTATTTTCACATTAAAGTAAAGACCTGTTCATCGATTATTGCATTCTTCTTAACTTTTCACATTAAAGTAAAGACCTGTCCATACCCTTAACTCCTACTAGCCTCATAGTACTTTTGTGCACCCAGCTAGATATAATTGTTTGCAGACCACTACTATTCTTGTTAATTTGGGATCCTTTATGATCTTAAGCTATTGCATGTTGCCTCTTAGCACATTGAATAGTTTATGTATCTAATGAAAACTTAGAATTAGTATTGTGCATTTGTTACTCTTTAGAGTAGTATATGGCAAGCAATACTCATTTCTTATCATATTGACAAATTATATGCATGATAATAAATAATATGCACTTGTAGCATCATGCACGCCCTCACTGCCAATGTTATATTTTGGATTATATTTAGTCCAGTCATACATACTACCTAGTGAGACATGTTTCATTTCTATTGCATATTGCCTTTAACTAAACTAACATATGGCAGGCCAACTCATTTGTTATCATATTGACAAACTATATGTATGCTAATAAATAATATTCACTTGTAGCATCATGCACACCCTCATAGCCAATGTTATATTTTGGATTATATTTAGTGCAGTCATACGTACGTACTACCTAGTGCAATATGTTTCATTTCTATTGCATATTGCCTCTTAGCATATTGAATAGTTTATGTATCTAATGAAAACTTAGAAGTTATTGTGTATGTGTAATTCGTTAAAGCAATATATGGCAAGCCATACTCATTTGTTATCCCATTGACAAATTAGATCCATGCTAATAAATAATATTCCCTTGTAGCATTATGCACACTCTCATAGCGAATGCCATACTTTGGATTATATTTAATGTTGTCATACATACTACCCAGTTTCATTTCTATAGAATCCCATCTCAAATTGTCTTAATCAGTTGAGGCTATAGGCAATATTATATCATTATTATTAGTGCTTCATATTAAGCAATAGAAAATCATACAAGGTTATCTATAATTTTTGTTATGCTAGGATCTATCCTTGTCAAATGTAAGGGATTTCTAGATTATTAGCTCAGTAACGTCTGTTATTCATGTGCTATAAGGAAATTAATACCCATTAGTTTGGATTTGATGGCACATAATGAACATTATTATCTTATATCCACTTTGAGGCTATAGCCAATAAATGGCCAAACCAGCACAACATAAGACGTAGTATAAATAAATATTAGGACAACTTATTGTCACATTAAAGTAGAGACCTATTCATCGATGATCGTATTCTTGTTGAATTTTATTAAGCCATACCCTTCTCTCCTACTAGCCTCATAGTACTTTTGTCCAACCAACTAGATATAATTGCCCGCAGACCACTACTATTTTGATTAATTTGGGATCCTTTATATGCTTCAATAATCTAAAGCCATTGGATATTGCCTCTTAAAATATTGAATAATTTATGTATGTAATAGAAACTTAGAACTAGTATTGTGCATGTGTTACTCGTTAGAGTAATATATGGCAAGCGATACTCATTTGTTATCTTATTGTGACAAATTATATGCATGCCAATAAATATTATTTACTTGTAGCATCATGCACACCCTCATAGCCAATGTTATATTTTGGACTATATTTAGTGTAGTCAGGCGTACTACCTAGTACAATATGTTTCATCTCTATGGCATATTGCCTTGAATTAAAGTAATATATGGCAAGCCCTACTCATTTGTTATCATATTGACAAATTATCTGGATGTTAAAACGCATATTCACTTGTAGCATCATGCACACCCTCATAGCCAATGTTATATTTTGGATTATATTTAGTGCAGTCATACATACTCCCTTTTCATTTCTATTGCATATTGCCTCTTAGCATATTAAATAGTTTATGTATCTAATGAAAACTTAGAACTAGTATTGTGCATGTGTTATTCGTTCAAGTAATATATGGGAAGCCATACTCATTTGTTATCATATTGACAAATCATATGCATGCTAATAAATAATATTCACTTGTAGCATCATGCACACCCTCTTAGGCAATGCTATAATTTGGATTATATTTAGTGCAGTCATACGTACTATCAAGTGCAATATGTTTCATTTTTAATGAATCCCATCTCAAACTATCTTAATCACTTGAGGCTATAGGCAATATCATATCATCATTTTTAGTATTTCATATTAAACAATAGAAAATACATGCCTCTCTATAATTTTTGTTATTGTTAGGCTCTACCCTTGTCAAATCTTAGGGATTCTTAGCTTATTAGCGTTGTAACGTCTGTTCTTCATATGCTATAACACAATTAATACCCAGTAGTTAGGATTGGATGACACATAATTAACATTATTATCTTATATCTGCTTTGAGGAGGCTATAGTCAATACATGGCCAAATAGGCACAACTTGAGTATTAATAATACATATTAAGACAACTTAATATCACATTGAAGTAGAGATATGTTCATCGATGATTGCATTCTTGTCGTATTTTGTTTGTCCATACCCTTAACTCCTACTAGCCTTATAGTACTTTGGTCCACCAAGCTAGATATAATTGCCAGCATACCACTACTATTCTTATTAATTTGGGATCCTTTATATGCTCCAATAATCTTAAGCTATTGAATGTTGCCTCTTAGCACATTGAATAGTTTATGTATCTAATGAAAACTTAGAATTATTATTGTGCATTTGTTACTCTTTAGAGTAGTATATGGAAAGCAATACTCATTTGTTATCATATTGACAAATTATATGCATGCTAATAACTAATATTCACTTGTAGCATCATGCACGCCCTCACTGCCAATGTTATATTTTGGATTATATTTAGTCCAGTCATACATACTACCTAGTGCGACATGTTTCATTTCTATTGCATATTGCCTTTAATTAAACTAACATATGGCAGGACAACTCATTTGTTATCATATTGACAAACTATATGCATGCTAATGAATAATATTCACTTGTAGCATCATGCACACCCTCATAGCCAATGTTATATTTTGGATTATATTTAGTGCAGTCATACATACATGCTACCTAGTGCAATATGTTTCATTTCTATTGCATATTGCCTCTTAGCATATTGAATAGTTTATGTATCTAATGAAAACTTAGAAGTTATTGTGCATGTGTTATTCGTTAAAGCAGTATATGGCAAGCCATACTCATTTGTTATCCCATTGACAAATTAGATCCATGCTAATAAATAATATTCACTTGTAGCATCATGCACACCCTCATAGCGAATGTCATACTTTGGATTATATTTAATGTTGTCATACATACTACCCAGTTTCATTTCTATAGAATCCCATCTCAAATTGTCTTAATCAGTTGAGGCTATAGGCAATATTATATCATTATTATTAGTGCTTCATATTAAGAAATAGAAAAACATACAAGGTTATCTATAATTTTTGTTATTCTAGGCTCTATCGTTGTCAAATGTAAGGGATTTCTAGCTTATTAGCTCAGTAACGTCTGTTATTCATGTGCTATAGGGAAATTAATACCCATTAGTTTGGATTTGATGGCACATAATGAACATTATTATCTTATATCCACTTTGAGGCTATAGGCAATAAATGGCCAAACTAGCACAACATAAGACGTCGTATAAATAAATATTAGGACAACCTATTGTCACATTAAAGTAGAGACCTATTCATCGATGATCGTATTCTTGTTGAATTTTATTAAGCCATACCCTTCTCTCCTACTAGCCTCATAGTACTTTTGTCCAACCAACTAGATATAATTGCCCGCAGACCACTACTATTCTGATTAATTTGGGATCCTTTATATGCTTCAATAATCTAAAGCTATTGGATATTTCCTCTTAGAATATTGAATAGTTTATATATCTAATAGAAAGTTAGAACTAGTATTGTGCATGTGTTACTCGTTAGAGTAATATATCGCAAGCGATACTCATTTGTTATCTTATTCTGACAAATTATATGCATGCCAATAAATATTATTTACTTGTAGCATCATGCACACCCTCATAGCCAATGTTATATTTTGGACTATATTTAGTGTAGTCAGGCGTACTACCTAGTACAATATGTTTCATTTCTATGGCATATTGCCTTGAATTAAAGTAATATATGGCAACCCATACTCATTTGTTATCATATTGACAAATTATCTGGATGCTAAAAAGCATATTCACTTGTAGCATCATGCACATCGTGATAGCCAATGTTATATTTTGGATTATATGTAGTGCAGTCATACATACTACCTTTTCATTTCTATTGCATATTGCCTCTTAGCATATTAAATAGTTTATGTATCTAATGAAAACTTAGAACTAGTATTGTGCATGTGTTATTCGTTCATGTAATATATGGAAAGCCATACTCATTTGTTATCATATTGACAAATCATATGCATGCTAATAAATAATATTCACTTGTAGCATCATGCACACCCTCATAGGCAATGTTATAATTTGGATTATATTTAGTGCAGTCATAGGTACTGTCAAGTGCAATTTGTTTCATTTTTAATGAATCCCATCTCAAACTATCTTAATCACTTGAGGCTATAGGCAATATCATATCATCATTATTAGTATTTCATATTAAACAATAGCAATTACATGACTTTGTTTCATTTTTAATGAATCCCATCTCAAACTATCTTAATCACTTGAGGCTATAGGCAATATCATATCATCATTATTAGTATTTCATATTAAACAATAGCAATTACATGCCTTTCTATAATTTTTGTTATTGTTAGGCTCTACCCTTGTCAAATCTAAGGGATTATTAGCTTATTAGCATTGTAACGTCTGTTCTTCATGTGCTATAACACAATTAATACCCAGTAGTTAGGATTCGATGACACATAATTGACATTATTATCTTATATCCGCTTTGAGGCGGCTATAGTCAATAAATGGCCAAATACGCACAACTTGAGTATTAATAATACATATTAAGACAACTTAATATCACATTAAAGTAGAGATATGTTCATCGATGATTGCATTCTTGTCGTATTTTGTTTGTCCATACCCTTAACTCCTACTAGCCTTATAGTACTTTGGTCCACCGAGCTATAATTGCCGGCATACCACTACTATTCTTATTAATTTGGGATCCTTTATATGCTCCAATAATCTTAAGCTATTGAATATTCCCTCTTATCATATTGAATAGTTTATGTATCTAATAAAAACTTAGAACTAGTATTGTGTATGTGTTACTCATAAGAGTAATATATGGCAAGCCATACTCATTTGTTATCATATTGACAAATTATATGTGTGATAATAGATAATATTCGCCTGTAGCTTCATGCACACCCTCATAGCCAATGTTATATTTTGGATTATATTTAGTGCAGTCATACATACTACCCAGTGCAATATGTTTCATTTTTATTGCATATTGCATCTTAGCACATTGAATAGTTTATGTATCTAATGAAACTTAGAACTACTATTGTGCATGTGTTATTCGTTAAAGTAATATATGGCAAGTCATACTTATTTGTTATCACATTAACAAATCATATGCATGCTGATAAATAATATTCACATGTAGCATCATGCACACCCTCATAGCCAATGTTATACTTTGGATTATATTTAGTGCATTCATACGTACTACCTAATGCAATATGTTTCATTTCTATTGAATTTCATCTCAAGATGTCTTAATCACTTGAGGATATAGGCAATATTATAACATCATTATTAGTATTTCATATTAAGAAATAGAAAATCATACAATCTTATCTATGATTTTTGTCATTGCTTTGCTCTACCCTTGTCAAATCTAAGGGTTGCCTAGCTTATTAGCTTTGTAATGTTTGCTCTTCATGTGCCCATTTGTTAGGATTTGACGACACATAATTAACATTATTATCTTATATCCACTTTGAGGCTATAGGCAATAAATGGTCAAACTAGCACAACTTGAGACGTAGTATAAATAAATATTAAGACAACTTATTATCACATTAAAGTAGAGACATGTTCATCAATGATTGTATTCTTGTTGGATTTTGTTTTTTGATACCCTTAACTCTTACTAGCCTCATAGTACTTTTGTCCACCCAACTACATATAATTGTCGGCATACCTCTACTATTCTTATTAATTTGGGATCCTTTATATGCTCCAAAATTCTTAATCTATTGAATGTTGCCTCTTAGCATATCAAATAGTTTATGTATCTAGTGAAAAATTACAATTAGTATTGTGCATTTGTTACTCTTTAGAGTAGTATATGGCAAGCCATACTCATTTGTTATCATATTGACAAATTATATGCATGCTAATAAATAATATTCACTTGTAGCATCCTACACGCCCTAAGAGCCAATGTTATATTTTGGATTATATTTAGTGCAGTCAGACGCACTACCTAGTGCGACATGTTTCATTTCTATTGCATATTGCCATTAATTAAACTAATATATGGCAAGCCATACTCATCTGTTATCATATTGAAAAATTATATGCATGCTAATAAATAATATTCACTTGTAGCATCATGCACACCCTCATAGACAATGTTCTATTTTGGATTATATTTAGTGTTGCCATACGTACTTACTACCTAGTGAAATATGTTTCATTTCTATTGCATATTGCCTCTTAGCATATTGAATAGTTTATGTATCTAATGAAAACTTAGAACTACTATTGTGCATGTGTTATTCGTTAAAGTAATATATGGCAAGCCATACTCATTTGTTATCACATTGACAAATTAGATCCATGCAAATAAATAATATTCGCTTGTAGCATCATGTACACCCTTATAGAGAATGTCATACTTTGGATTATAATTAGTGCAGTCATACGTACTACCCAGTTTCATTTCTATGGAATCCCATCCCAAATTTTCTTAATCACTTGAGGCTATAGGCAATATTATATCATAATTATTAGTGTTTCATATTAAGCAATAGCAAATCATACAAGGTTATCTATAATTTTTGTTATTGCTAGGCTCTACCCTTGTCAAATCTAAGGGATGCCTAGCTTATTAGCTCTGTAATGTCTGTTCTTCATGTGCTATAAGGAAATTAATACACATTAGCTAGGATTTGATGACACATAATTAACATTATTATCTTATATCCACTTTGAGCTATAGGCAATAAATGTCCAAACTAGTGTAACATGAGATGTAGTATAAATATATATTAAGACAACTTATTTTCACATTAAATTAGAGACCTGTTCATCGATGATCATATTCTTGTTGTATTTTGTTTATCCATACCCATCACTCCTACTAGTCTCATACTACAGATATTATTCTTTGAGGTAGACCATGATACATAAAAACGCCTTCCATGAAGACTTGAGCTATGTCCTTAGCCGCAAATGTTGTCTTGACTAGAAATAAATGGGTCATTTTGGTAAGCATATCAACAACCAAAAAAAGAGAATCATATCCCAGAGATGCAGGAAGTCCTGTAATAAAATCCATAGGTATGCATTCCCACTTCATTTGTGGAGCATCAATAGGTTGAAGCTTACCGGGATATCGAATTCGTTCAGTTTTCATATGTTGACATGTTAAACATCTTGTAACATAGTTCAACACATCGTGCTTTAGTCCTGGCCAAAAGAAACTCTTTCTTACAGTAGAGTAAATCTTAATGTATCCTGGATGTCCTGCTATAGGTATATCATGAGCTTCTTGCAATATCTGAAGTTTGATTTTAGCTTGATTTGGAATACAAAGACCATTACCAAAGTAAAGGTCATCATCTTTAATATCAAAGCCTTTGATTTGCCTTTCCTGCTTCTCTGTGCGATTATTTAGATTTATCAAGTACTGGATTCTTAAGTAATACAGATCATTAGTCATACCTTCTCAAATAAGGTCGATTAGAGAAGTAGTAGAGGTCGTGTGACAGTTGCTACCGTACTCTTCCTGCTCAAGGCATCAACCACCAGATTTTCCTTCCTAGGTTTATACTCGATTCCAAATTCATATTCGCATAACAACTCCATCCATCTTCTCTGTCGCATATTAAGGTCAGGTTGGGTGTAGATCCACTTTAGGCTTCTATGGTCGGTATGTAGTTCAAATCTCCTTCCAAGAAGATAATGTCGCCATACTTTAAGAGCATGCACAATGGCCAATAATCCCAAGTCATGTGTAGGATAATTCAATTCATGTACACGTAACGTATGAGATTCATAAGCTACTGGTTTTCCTTCTTGAGACAGAATGACACCAATTGCTTGTCCACTTGCATCAGTGAGTACAGTGAATGCCTTTGAGAAGTCTGAAAGTTGTAGTATTGGAGCATTCACCAAAGCTTCTTTGGAGGTTCTTTAAAACCAGCTTGAGTACGTTCATTCCAAGTAAACATTTTTGCTTTCTTAGACGTATTAGTCATGGAGATGCAATCTTAGTGTAACCTTCAATAAATGTACGATACCATCCTGTCAAACCAAGAAAGCCACGTACTTCCCGTAATGATTTCGGTGTAGTCCAAGATTTCCCAGCTTCGATCTTACTTGGGTCATTAGAAACACCATCTTTGGATACAATAAATCCTAGATATTCCACATTGTCAGTGAAGAAGGTGCATTTTCTACGTTTGGCATAAAGTTGATTTTGACGGAGAAGTTCAAGTACTCACCGCACATGTTGTTCATGTTCTTCTCTGTTTCTTGAGTAAACCAGATATCATCAAAGAAGACAACAACAAAATCATCAAGATGTTCTCGAAACACGTCTGTCACATAAGACGATTAAAAGTTGCAGGAGCGTTAGTAACTGCAAAACGCAGTGACTGTAAATTCACAATGTCAAAAACAAGTATTAAATCCGATCTTTGGTATGTCGTCCTCCTTGAGTCGGATTTGGTAATACCCTTACCTAAGATCAACCTTTGTGAAGATAGAAGATCCGTGTAATCGATCAAGTAATTCGTCAATCCTTGGTATTGCATACTTATTCTTGACTTTTACCTGGTTCAATCCATGATAATCAATACAACGACGTAAAGTACCATCCTTCTTCCTATTAAAGAGAACATGAGTACTTCATGAAGAAACGCTAGGTCGAATGAAGCCTTGTTCAAGAAGTTGTGTTAATTGCTCCTTGAGTTCTATAGATTCGAGTACTCACATCTTGTAAGGTCTACAAGCAACTGGTTAAGCTCCTGGAGTAAGATCTATTGCATGATCAACATCATGCCTCGGTGGTAGATGAGAAAGTTCTTTGGGAAATACATCATCAAAGTATGTTATCCATTCGGGTTCAGCTGAATCTATCTTCTTCTCTTTAGGGTTAAGCTTTACTGCGTAAATCCTCTCATTCTTCCTATGACTCTTCATAAGTTTAGTAAATTCCACTAGGTTGAGCTTGGGCTTTCCTGTGTTTCTCGTAACTGTAACTCTAGCATCTTGATCATTTTGAAAAGTCAATGAAGTGTCTTTACAATGTATGTGAGCATCGTTGATTTTAAGACAATCCATCCCGAGGATTCCATCATAAATTTCGATGGGTAAGACTGTGAAGTTTGCAGAAGTATTATGACCATCCAAAGCAAAACTCAAATTATCCACTGAAGTAGAAGATCTAACCTTTCTACCCATAGCTAATTTAATTGTGAGGTTTGTATCAAGGTGTTCAGTCAGAATGAGGTTTCTGATGCACTTAGGAGATATGAAAGAAATGGGTACTTCTTGAATCAACCAATAGGGTAAAATGGTTACCTTGATACTCCGCTGGGCTTTGAATAACTAAAAATTGTTCATTCACTCCCTGATGTTCAATTGCAGCATGAACATACGCGTTTGCATGATTTCCTTCACCTCTAGCCCCTTGAGCTCTGTTAGCTTGAGGTCTTCCCTGAGATATTTGATTTCCCGCTCCTCCTGGATGAAGTTGACGATTAACATTCCCATTGTTGTTATTGCTGACAGGTGGTCCATTCCGAACAAAAGGTGGATTGCCTGGTCTAAAATTACCCTGGTTTTGAGGCGGTCTCTGGTTTTGGTTAAAGTTCTGCTGATTGAAGTTCCATTGAACTGCCGATGGCCTAGGTCTAAAGTTTCCATAATTCCGATTCAGATTGAAATTTCTATATTTATAATTGTCCACCAATCCTGTGAAGCTCGAGTTGTTAAAGGGACAATCCTTGGATTGATGACCAGGATCAAAACAAGTGTAGCATAAATGATCCTATCTAGCTTTCATACGTAATAATCTCTCTCTTCTTTGTTGTGGAGTTCCAGATCTTTGTTCCTCCTCTGGACGAGGTCTTTTGATTTCACGAACAGAAACAGGTTCTCGTTTCCTCTTTTTGATAGTAGATAACTCTATTTCAATGGGTTTTCCTGCATCAAGGACATCTGCAAATTGGTAAGGCGAAGACTTTGGAGCCTAGTTTTCATAGGATTATGTAGTCTTGACATGAATCGAGCTACCTTAACCTCTTGACTCATCCCTGTTGGAGCATACTTGACAAGGGTTAAGAAAATCTGGTAGTATGATTCCAGATCTGTGGTCACACTTAGCAAACTATCCTATTTCACTTGAAGTCACTTAAATCAATTTGAATAGTCGTTTAAGATAAGATGAGAAGAAATTTGGAGAAGGAATAAATCAATCAAATTTTGATATCACAAAACTTCGGGTTTTCAAAAGTCTACAAGGTTTTTTTGGAAGTTTCTAATAAATCCTAGTGGCTATAATATAATGTACTTGGTAATATCCATTCTGACACCCTTCCGCCAATGGAGCATAGTTTTCCCATTCCTTCAGTATGTCTGATGGTTGATCCCAATAGTCCTTTACGATCTTCGGCTGGAACATCTCTTCATTGGCGTGTGAGTCATACCATTCTTAAGAGATTTGTTTGTTATAGGAACCCCCATTTCAGTGTGGATAATCTCCTTCCTGTATCCGAAGTAGTCATAGAAGAAAGCAGATTCCTTTGGAAACACGTCCGGTGTGTCCCATCCAACTGAGCTGTGGATATTTTCACAATCCGCAAGCCACTTAGGTCTGTTGTAGGCATTGCATAAAATCTTTACATTGCAAGGGTTGTAGATTAATGAACTTCCGAATAAGTCAAAAAATAACGTCCAAGAGATTGGACTATAGGAATGTCGATCATTGTTCTTGCACTATCACCCCCATACATTAAACATAACAATGCTGAAACACCCTGTAGCCATCACTAAGGGTAATATGTTTCTAGCTATCCATGTTTCCTTTGTTGGTCTTCATGTAAGCTCATACACATTTATATACAATATTTGGTTTGTGACAACAATTTTCTTTCCTAGCTTAGAATATATCCACTCTATATACCCAACAGGTGAAGGTTTATGTTGAGGTGGTCTAAACTCGGGATTCCCTGCAGCATAGTGAATACCAAGCTCTGAAAGTATTTGGTACAATGAAATCCGTAGACATCAACCTTTTTCTTTCTTCCCCATTATGCGTGGTAGTGACAAGTCTTTGTACTTCCACTCCAGTTTGGAAATGCTCTTCCACCATAAGGAGAGAGAGTATATCCGCCCATATCCCTGAAGGTAAGGTGTCAATCATCTACACACACACCCCATCACTCATGTCAGTTAGAAGGATAAAACCAGGATTCAAACTCAAGTACTATATCCTCAAAATAATATGTGTTATATAAAAACCATTATATATATATATATATATATATATATATATATATATATATAAACTATAGAAGATCAAGAAGGTACATAGTGTTTCTTGGGAGATACATAAATACGAAAGGTCCAATGAACAAATTCTTGGTTCCTACAGCTGAGGTTCTACCCCTATATTTGTTCATCATGGGTGTCAAAGTTTAGCACTTCAACTTGTGCACTAAAAGTCATGTCTTTCTCTTTATACCATTATTCCCCCCGCGACACATCCTTGGGTGGTAATCCATTAAAACAGTTTACATGGGCATGTCGTTTATATCATTTCTGTAGAAATATCTACTTGAGTTCACTGCTATTGGTTGTGCTCGAGCAAAGTCACTAATGCACCTTGGTTTCTCGTAGTCATCGAAGGTAATGGTAACATTGTGAGGGTTGTACTTGAGAATGGGTCCATAGACTCTATTGAACCAATCCTCGGGTACATAATAGAATTGGTTGTCACCATTTGACTTCTTCCGTATTCTGATTATGAACTTCTCACAAAAGCCGTATCTTTGGTTTAGTATAGAAACATTTTACTAAGTATGAGTTCACAACTTGGTATGTCCAAAAGAGAGCATAAGTTAATGTAAAGAACATATCCTTGCACTTTAACATCGCCTTCTTGGATCTTTTCCTTCACCCAAAGCTGTGGGTTGGTCACGAATCTATCAGGTACTTGTGTTCAATGTTCGGGCTGAGCTTCAATATATAACTCCCATGCTACGTAAGTGTTGGGTATAAGGAAATCCCTAGTCCCGTTTGAAACTCGAGTCACTTCAATTCCCAAATGGAGACTGAATCCAATCTCGTAATTGAAAGAAATTCTTTGTGCAAAATCACTCGGGAGTTCATTAAGACAATTAACAAGATCCATCTATAATAAGAGAAAGAGAGAAAACTTAGTACACATGTGAATCAAAACTAAATTTATGCTTCTTCTATTCATCAAAATGATTTCATTACAATATTATGGGTGTCTTGGAGCTAATTCTCTAAATATCCTTTTAACTCTCATTATAGGGTATTCTCTCAGACCTCTCACGCGACAACGTGGTCTGTAGTTATCTTCTAACTTTTCTTTTCATATGACAACTGTAAGAACTTCAAACTTCTAGGCAACTTCAGCAATCCTTAACATTTGGGAACGCATCGCCAAGTAGTAGAACATGTCTCCTAGGCCTGGCCATATTCTACGTTGAAGTAGTCTGAGATTCGCAAACCAATATCTTGGACTATCATCAATATAGATGAAGAATTGACGGAAAGGTTCCTGGTGACGGGTAAGGTAACTACGGTCAACACTCTTCCACCAAGTTGTGCTTCCTGGTATGCCAAAGACTTTGGTCCCAACTTCTAAGTAAACGAGTTCTCGTTCGTCCGTGGACAATCGTGTCTCCATGTTGTTGAACACTATGGCCAAAACCTCATTCCCTTGGCTAAAGTACTCAAACGTCACTCTGGGAGCCATTGGTTTCTACAAAACAAACATTCAAATAAAATTACATCGTCATTGTTGAACACTTCAATCACTTTACCATAACTCAAACCAAACACTTTCACTCAAGAAGGTAGGTCAAACAAGTACCATCAACCAACTCCACTTATAGATGCATCATGGATACAATATCCTTTCTCAAACAGCATGCATGAATGCGTGCATGATGCATAACAATAACCTGACTAGTATTAGGATTTAGGCTATCCCTATAACCTTAAGCATTGGCTCTGATACCATGTGAGAGATACCCCTCCCCACGGGTCTATGCACAGAATATACAATTTACACCTTTATACAATTTGTTTCCATATACATGTGGTAGTGATGTGTGTGAACACACTAGGACCGCCGTGGCATTTTTTCTCTCTTTAGGAGGTTTTTTCCCCCGAGCATTGTATATACATCCATCACTCTAGGGCTATCTATGTTTCCATTGCACACTAATAAACACACTCTCTATTGTGTTCCTTGAGCTTCCTTTGTCTTCTCCAAGCTGTGTGTGTTTCTTTGCAACCCTAATTCCAACAATTGGTATCAGAGCAGGTTGCGTCCTCCTGGGCTTAGTTGCCAGCTGCTCCAGACACGCCTACTGACTTTCTCCAAGTTTTGTGAGCTTTGGCGAGTGTTCGCAGGTCGAAAAATACTTTGGGAGATCTCGTAGAGCATGTTCTGCTCAGGTTTCTGATTCGGGCTCATTTTGGCCTCCGTTTCCACTACAGGCAGTACTGCATAGGCTATTTCGTCATTTTGTGCATAATTTATCTCAGTGCCGTTTTCTACATAACAGGTGCCTTATAGTCTTCTACGGTTTGTGCTATATAGCACGTGTTGTTCCCGTTTCGTTTCTCCTATTTTCGGGCAGTTTTCACATCAGGTGCAACATTTACCATGGCTGACAACAACAACACAGATGTGTTCAAGATGTTTGCTGCTGAGGACACGTTGGATGGGGACAATTACCCTATGTGGGCTTATATGATGCAACATGTGCTTGTGTCAAAGGGCGTCTGGAATATTGTGTAGGGCATTGATGTACGTCCTGGTTCTGAGGATGTAGGTGATGTTGAGGTTGTTGCAGGTCTTGCTGCAAGGATTGCTGTTGTTAGAGTTGTTTTGCCTACGGTAGAACAAGCTCGTTGGGATGTTAAGGATGCGCAGACTCATGCATTAATTGTGTTTTCTGTGAAGTGCACCATTGTTCCTCACATCCGTTCAGCAAAATTTGCAAAACAGGCTTGGGATATATTGGCTAGTCTTTATGCAAGTCTCAATGAGGCTAAAATTGCTTTGCTGCGTAAAGAGTTGGAGTCGAAGATTATGCATGAGGAAGATGATATGGACACTTTCTTTGCTAGTGTCAAGGATATCAATGAGCAGCTTATTTATGCAGGTGAAGTCATTTCAGACAGTTCACTTGTGCAGGCTATTCTTGATGACTTACCAGATTCTTACCAGACTTTTGCTAGTACTTGGAGACTTATGACCCAAGGAAATCCAGAAGTTGTCAAGTTTGATGCATTATGCACATGGCTGTTGCAAGAGTCACTTTCTAGGAAAAACAAGACTAGACAGCGCGCAATTGAACATGATTTTATTGCTTCTCAAAGAAAGGGTGGTAACAGCAATGCAACCACTTCTTATGGTTCAACTGCGAGTGACAAAACTTCTGTTCCTAATGCTTCTATTGGCAGCACTTCGCTTGGAAATTCTGGTGATAAGGGAAAAAAGAAGATGCGTTGCCATTATTGTAAAGCTAATGATCACTTGATCAAGTCGTGTCCTAAGTTGAAGGCCAAAGAGGCTAAGAAGAAAGAGGGTGGTTCCACTACAAATGCAGCCATTGTTGTGGAAGGAGACTGTGATGCTGATGTTGATGCAGAATGGGCTTTTAGCGCAGAGTGCACTTACAATCTTGTTGTCCATGATGCATGCTTGTCTCTTGCTGCAGATTTACATGTATGATATTTTGACAGTGGTGCTACAAAGCACATTACCTCCCATCGTGAATTGTTTACATCTCTCGAGTATGTCCCTCATGGGAATTCACTCACTTGTGCCAACAATGCCTCTTATCTAGGTTAGAGAGTTGGAAAGATTGTGCTTACTGCTGCTAATGGCAGTTCTTTCACACTTGTTGATGCACTTTATGTACTTGGGATCAACAAGAATCTCTTGTCTATATCTGCACTTGCTAGACTTGGACTTGTAGTCAAATTTGTGGATGACAGATGTACAATTCATGATCTCAATTTTGGTGATGAAATTGTTGCATCTGGCCTTTTGTGCCGTGGGCTGTATAAGCTCACTTTGTATGACAAGTGTGAACGAAATCTTTGTAGTCTATTAGTCCATTTGAAGCATGCCATGATAGAAAGCCTTCTATTGAGCACATGCGTATTGTTGGCTGTTTGGCATACACTTTGGTGCCACAAACATAGCGCAAAAAATTGGATGATAAGGCTGCCGAATGTATTTTTGTTGGTTATAGTGCTGAAAGCAAAGGTTACAGGTTGTATCATCCGCAAAGAAAACGTATTCTGGTTTCAGGGGATGTAGTGTTTGTGGAAATTTCCGTTCAGCCCTTATTGTCATGTACTAGAGATAGTAATGTAAGCTCACAGGACATTTATGACACTTTGTTGCCTCTTTTCAGTGGTGGAAATACGAATGTAATTTCCAATGAGGCAAATGTAAAGCCTATGGGGGTTTCTGAAAATGTTTCAGATCAGCCTATTACTGATGCAGATGTACATGATGTACTTGATGAGGAAAGGGCTGAAAATGAGCAGGCTAGAGGTATGCCAAAATGGCTGGTGCATAGTTTGCGTGACAGTAAATTGGATGCACCTTTGTCTAGTTGTACTCGTTCAGGCTCTCGCCATGCATCTTATGCATGAGGTTTTTATGCTTTGGCTGTGTCTAGTTTACATGATGTTGAGGATCCTCTGTCTTTTGATGAAGCACAAAATTCTGAAAATTGGATGGTGGCCATGCAATCAGAATATGATGCACTTATAGAAAATGACACATGGACTTTATGTGATTTGCCTCCTGGCAAAGGGCCATTGGTACGAAGTGGGTTTACAAGTCGAAACGCAAGCCAGATGGTGAGATCGATCGCCATAAGGCTCGACTTGTTGCAAAGGGTTATGCACAACAAAAAGGCATTGATTATGAAGCGACTTTTTCTCCCACTTGTCGTATGAGTACTGTGCGTTTTCTATGTGCATTGGCAACTCATTTTGGTTGGGATGTACATCAATCAAACATTGTTACTGCTTTCTTGAATGGTGACATATTTGAGGAAGTTTATGTAACGCAGCCTCGCGGTTTTGTCATAAAAGGACAACAGGACAAAGTGTGCAGATGTAAGAAGGCTTTGTATGGGTTGAAGCAATCTCCTCGTGCTTGGTATGAGAAAGCTGACACTCATTTGGTTAAACGTGGCTTTCGTAACAGTCCAACAGAAAGCACATTGTATGTAAATCGTTGGGTGATGTACTTCTCATTGTGGTTTTTTATGTCGATGATTTGTTGATCACTGGACCAAATGAGAGTCATATTGCTGAATGTAAGGCTGATTTGAATGCTACTTTAAAGATGAAAGATTTGGGGTTGTTGCATCATTACTTGGGTATACAATTTGAGCAGTGTGATGGTGGTATTGCCTTGTGTCAGAAAAGTTAGATACAGACATTGCTCTGTAAGTTTGGACTTGAGGATTGCAAACCTATTGCCACTCCCATGGAAACAGGTTTGAAGTTGAGTCTACATGATGATCGCAATCCTGCTGAAGTCACTCTTTATCAAACTGCTGTTGGCGGCCTCATTTATGTGTGCAACACCAGGCTGGATATTCAATTTACAGTCTCACATGTCAGCAGATTTATGCATAGCCCAGGGTCTAAGCATTGGCAGGCTGTCAAGAGGATTTTCCGCTACCTTAGTGGCACTTTACATCTTGGCTTGTTTTATCCCAAGGGGGGATCATTGCCGCCGCGGGAAGAGACAGAGAGAGAGAATGTAGTGGAGAGTGAAATAGAGTGCACAAAGACATGAGAAATTGACAACAGAGAATCTTTAAATGCCCATCTAAATGGAACAGGCAACCATGTATTAATGCAATGACAAAATGTGGGTATACCATAACATCAAAAGTTTATGGCAAAATAACTAGCAGAGCACCGGACCCTGTGTAGGGATCGACCGGTCCACCCATCCACTTCCGCTCTACTACGCACAAAGAGAATTTCACTTCGCCAGGAGTGAGCCAGAACACCTCCATCCTACCTGAGCCAGACATAGGTGAGGCCTCTTTGCCTCCCTCCATGAACCCAAGCTATGAAAGGATCCCAAATACCAACAGGTGGTAGGAAATCAACACCAACCATACCAGTTTAGGCGCCACGCCTCTTCAATGCCTATCATCGAGTGTTTAGGCCAAGCCAACGCAAGATCCCGGACGTATTAGCCGTGTAGGTCATTCAACCCCTGACGCACTAACCATGTAGATGAGCCTAAAAAAAAGAAGAAGACCTAGGCAACACCCCCGATCCAGCAAAGCCCTAAGTTAGCGACCCTTTAGTTTAAGGCTAAGCAATGTAGGTGATCCTAGTCTTGTAGCGACGGTGCCATGAGAAACATAACACATGAGTCCAATCACAATAGCACTTCCCAGATGCACAAAAAATTATTTTGCCAAACAGTTAGACTGTACACAGTCTTTACCCTTACACGTCTACCATAAACCATCATGGAAGGAGGGATTGTGAAAGTTTTAAAGATGCTTTGAAAAAGGATCTTGTTTTCTTTAAATATGGAAAAATTCACTTAAGTGAAATAGGTAAGCTCTTGGGGAGGAACTTTGGAAAAGGCAGGATGAAGAAGCTAATTGAGGACATGGCTACTAGCCATGCCATCTCAATGGCTGAGGCAGCCGCCTATGGGTTGAAGGTGGACCCTATTAGGAAAAAAGGATTAGTCAAATTTGGAGAAGAGGAATCTAATGGTATTGGAGAGCTATGACCATGCTCTATAGAGTCTGCTATGAAGGGTAAAATGACTACAGAGGTTTTACATGAAGCTGGAGATTGCATTCCACTTGAAATAGGTTGGAATGACCTTGTGGACTCTTTGTCAGTGCATGCATACATTGCCAAATGTCAAGAAAATGAGGCCATTGTTGAAGAGAAACGTAGGCGTGAGAATGGGGATGAAGGTCCTTCAAAGCGGGTCACGAGGAGTGGAGGAAGAAATGACACAGTGTCTCGTAGATCACCTTCCCCGTAACAAATGCTTGTCTCTGAAGTGCCTATGCAAGAAGCCTCTAAAGGAAAGAAGAAGGATGCAACAAAATCCAAAGCAAAGGGTCTGGCCTACAAACTCCAATCCAATATAGAGGCAAAAACACATCTCAAAAAGGTTTTGGAAGAGAGGATTCTAAACGATAAGGTGGAATTTACCTTGGGTGAGGTCCTTGGTATAGCAAAGTGGGAATTCCACGAAGAAATAATCGATATGATAAAGAGGAAGCGGAATTCTCTTACTGAATCTATACATGTACAGGGTGAAGAAGAGACTTTAAATGCACAGGATTACAGGTCTATTGCGAGCAAGGTGAAGAAACTGTTGTTGGATGCTACAAGTCTAGGGGAGGAGTAAAACATGTTCGCTTCTTGGATGATGAAGATGAAGTGGAGACCACTCACAAGAGCTACTACTTGAAGAGTCATTGGCGGCAAGAGCAACTACTGAGACCCTAGTAAATGTGGGAGCCTTAGAAGAGCCATACATTGCATTGATAGATCATGGGTTGGAAATTAACCTCATGTCAAAGAGTCTTTATCAAAAAGGAAAGTGGCCAATCGATATAAATCATGGATGGATGATTTGTGCAACAAACAACTCATCGGGGGAGCTATACAGAGCTTGTCCAAATGTAAAGGTGACTATAGGGGATGTGAAAGATGACCAAAATTTCTTTGTACAGGAGATGCCTACATACCCTCTTATCCTTGGGCAGCCATACATCACTGCTACTGGCATGGAAACCAAGGTGATGGATGATGGGTCAGCTTATGCAAGAATAAGTAGCAGGGATGGAAAGTGGGTAGTACAGCTCCTTACTATTTGTGTGGACCATGAAAGGAATCATGAAAGTCTTAGAGAGCAGCCCTTGCCAAAGACAAACAAACAATTCAAGGACTACAGGGATATGAGGGGTTTTGGCTATGTCATTATAGAGCGGGATTGTAGTAGTACAAGAAGAGAAAAGTTGTCGCATGATATATATGCAAAGAAAGCATTTTCTACAGTTTTTGTAGGATTAACAGACTATGGATCTATTGCTTTTACAAAGTGTGAGGACTTAAACCGGGGCAAACGACAACATGTAACTAGTGTACAAAGAGGTTTGAAGATGAGTGGTTTGCTACAAGATGATGAATGCATTGCAGGTGTGTTTGATGCATGTTCGTTTGTGGATACTATGCAAGATTTGGAGTCTTTAGTGGATTGCAATTTGCGTATGGGAAATGAGGTCATGAAAGTATGCTCAATAGAAATGTACAAGGTCATTGAGGATTTCAAAAATGCTCAAGGTGTTGATGTACGAGTGGAGACTAAGTATATGTCCGTGGCAAAGAAAGTGAAACCAGTGGCATTACCTCTACCAAAAGATTGCACAAATAAGATGGAACAAGCTGCTTTGCAATCTAGCCTTCGCGCCCCAAGCAATATTGGACACAATTTCACACAAGATTCTTTCAAGGAGTTAAAGGTTGGTTGCGAGGACAACTGACAAAAATTGAAAAGATATGCTTTGACGACATGCTTGCCAAACACGGAAAATCTTTTGCATTTGAGCCTTATGAGATAGGGTTTGTTGATTCATCCATTGTTGCTCCTATGGTGATCTTCGCTATCCCTCATGTACCTTGGAACTTGAGGCCTATTCTCGTTCCAAAGGCTCATTTTCCAAAACTCATTAAATTTCTTAATGAAAAGATCAAGATGGGTATTTTGGAGCCTTCTTGTGCTCCATATTCAAACAGGTGGTTCACAGTTCCGAAGAAAAATGATTCTTTACGCTTTATTCAAGATATGCAACCTATAAATAAGGTGACAATTAGAAATTTGGGTATAGGGCCAATTGTTGATGAGTTTGCAGAGGCATTTGCAGGAAGGGAAATATATTCTAAGGGAGATTTGTACTTAGGGTATGATCAGTGCCAGCTAGCAATGGAAAGCAGGGACCTGACTACCATGAGGATACCCTTGGGTTTAGTAAGGATGTGCACCTTACCTCAGGGGGCAACTAATTCAACTGCACATATGATGAATGGTATGAACAAAGTCCTACGTAACTTCATACCACAAACTACAATGCCTTTCCTTGATGATGTGCCAACCAAAGGATGTGATGTAAGTGATATAGATGTGGCTTTGGACTCAAGGGGGTGCCACAAGTATGTGGCAAACCATATCAATGATTGTGATGAGATCTTGTCAATATTGGAAGAAGTGAACCTTACCTTGTCTGGGCAAAAGTCACTGTTTGGTATAAGCGAAGTTCTTATTGTGGCACATATATGCGGGCCATATGGTAGAAGGCCTTGTCCTACAAAGATTGATGGAATTCAAAGAATGACAGAGACATGTATTAATGTAAATGAGGTTCGAAGGTTCTTGGGTGCACGTGTGTTCTATGTTATTTGGATTCCACATTATGCGCATGTGGTAGAACCTTTGTATCAACTTTTGAGAAAGAACCAAAAGTTTCAATGGGAAGAAATGCATACACATGCCATGAGGAAATTAAAGAAGTTGTTGCTTATGTCTCCAACTTTGAGGAAAGCAAACTATGAATGTGGAAGATATGTAATTGTGACAGTGGATACTAGCCCCACAGGAATTAGATGGGCGATTGGGCAAGATAATGATGATGAAAAGCGATATGTAGTGAGATTTGGAGAAAAATTCCTAAGTACTCGTCAACGCAACTATGCACAGGTAAAAAGAGAGTTATGGGGAGTAGTCACATCTTTGAAATGTGACAAAGAGTATTTGATAGGAGAAAATGTAATAGTGGAGACAAATTGTCTACCCCTTCTTGGAATGATCACAAGTTTCTTAACTCCCACCATTGCTATGTTGAGATGGATTTCCTACATAAAGTCCTTGAATCCAAAATTTAAGCATATTGTAGGGAATGATAGTCCACTTTTTGAGGATATGCTTTCAAGAGCAAGGTATGAAAATGAAGAAGACATGGTTGTCGAGGGTGTTGACAGGCCAACCTTTCAACAACGCTTCCACAAAGATTCCATGAAGATTCCTCTTTTGTAATGTTTACAGATTTTAAGTCGGCAATTGTATTTTGGTCGCAGATGCTTGTTGGATGATCAAAGATAGCTCACGCTGTTGTAAGTAAGCTCTATAGAAGCCTAGGGACAAATCAGGTCATTTTGACCGGACATTAGGTTTTCTAAGGCTTAGTATATAAACCAAAACCTAAAGCCTTGTAAAGCGTCTTCTAATAATCTTATCTTCTGTGTTGACTGGGGGACTGCGAGAGAGTGAGAGTGTGTGTGTGTGTGTGTGCTACAAGAGCTACGATAGTTGGAATTGCAAATGGAGAGCAGCAGCGTGTTGCCCACGAGGAGAGCTACGTGTTGATCCTTACATCACGTGCGTGCGTCTGTGTTTTGGCAGATTCACTCACGAGCTACTTTTGCAGTTTTGTCGAGTAAACGTTGTCCGTTTTTGCATTTCAGCATATCCACGCAATTAGAGCGAGTAGAGCTACGCATTAAGCATCTTAGTTTTTGGAAACATTGACCTGCAAAAACCTATCAAACATCCTACGTGATTCTGCACCCTGTGTTTTTGGGCAGGGTTTTGGGTCACAGACCTTAGGGAGAGTGGCCTATTGGTGTTGATAGGATATCCCTCATGTTTTGTAACGTTTTGAGAACGTCTAATGGGCTTTTGGCTTGCGGTAGCAGAGATGGATTGCCTACATAAAGTCCTTGAATCCAAAATTTAAGCATATTGCAGGGAAAAATAATCCAGTTTTTGAGGATATGCTTTCAAGAGCAAGGTATGAAAATGAAGAAGACATGGTTGTTGAGGGCGATGATGTAGGCACACAGTTCTATAGTATCTCTCATGCCAAGGGCGATCATGTTTGTCTGTCAAATGCACTTGAGTCATTTATAGAGGACCTATATCAAGGTGATTGGTTGCTCATTGGATGTTATCTGAGCACTTTGACAAGGCAAGAAGGGTGGATTGACCAAGAGTTCAAAAGAATACGGAGAAAGGCCTATGATAATTTTTGAAAGATGGGTACTTATGGAAGCGTCCGAAACAAAGAAATGGAATGCCATTGAGAGTTGTGAATGATAAGGACACTCAAAATGAGCTTATGAAAAATTTTCATGAGAGTCTTTATGTTGTACACAGAGGTGTATGGGCCACCTTTACTAAAATCAAAGAAAGGTATTGGTGGAAAGATATGTATAACGATGTATCTCACTTTGTGGAGTCTTATGAAACCTGTCAAATGCATTCAAATGTACGTCATCATGATGGGTTGCACCCTACTTACCCATTTGCCATGCACTATGAGTGCGTAGTAGATCTTGTTACAATGCCATTGGGCTTATGGAAAATGAGATACAAAGTGCATGCACAGGAAGATTTAACCAACCAAGTTGAAGGTCGTTCTCTAAGAACAAAAAGCACAGAAGGGATATGTAAGTTCCTCTTGGATGATGTAATTAGCCATTATGGCTGCATTGGGAAAATAACAGCGGAGAGGGGTGAGCTGGATACTGACAAAGCAAGGGAGTTTTTCTCTAGGTTGGGCATTAAACTTGCTCTCAATACTGCATATAATCCTGAGGGAAATGGTAAATCGAAGCGTGAGCATCCTCCTATCATTAAAGCTTTGGTTAAGGCCTGCAAAGGTAAAATGGGAGAGTGGCCTAGGTTATTGCCTTGTGCTTTATGGGCTGATCGTACAACTCATAGCTCAGTTACTGGTTATATTCCTTTTGAGTTGATGTATGGTCAGAAACCTATAATTCCAATTGAGGATGTAGTTCCCACATGGAATGTATTACCTTGGGAAGATGGAATGAGTAGGGAATACCTTCTTGCTTTGTGCATACAACAGTTCTAAAGAAGGCCCAAGATATTGAGATGGACATAGCACGATTGAAAGATGCAAGGTTAAAGAATAAGGACATATTTGATAAGAGGTATAGGCTTAGACCTACGACTATCGAGGAAGGTGATTGGGTGTTGGTGTATAGCAGTAGTCTTGAAAACCAATATTCAACAATAAGAAAGCTTTCAAAGACATGGTTTGGTCCTTATGTGGTTCAACATGTACATGGGAATGCAACTTACACCTTGCATGAATTAGACAAGACAAAAATGAAGATTCCCATCACAGGGAAAAGAATCAAGTTATTCAAAAGAAGAGGTGATACAGATCCCTTTGATTCACAGGAAAGTCATAATGAAGGCTCTGATGAAAATGGTATGGATGTGGATGAATAATAAGAGGATGATACATTGATTTTGTTGAAAGCAATGATGAAATCGACATGTATGTGGACTTGAATGAAGACTGAACCTGCAAAAGATCTATGTGGCACATGCCAGAGGATGTGCAGGTTTAGAGGGGGTGGATGTTGTGCTGTGGCATGCTCATAATGTGAAATTACAATATCTACCTCACTCTCAATGATTTTGTTATGTGGGACCAAATGCTTTGATGTACATAGTGTGATATATATGCGAAAACGGATGCCATGGTTGTAGGGGTGTACATACCTTGGCAGACAGGCGAGGCCAGGGATGTGGAACCGTTGCATGTTTTACCACATTAAAGAATTTCTAATTTTCTTTAGGAATGTACAAATGTCAAGTGTTTTGAAGTGGCACGCTCGTTTTGCCTAGAAAGCACAATGTGCGCCGCAATCTCGACCAAAAATAGAAAGTTTCATACGTGGGCGTAAAAGACGTGTCCGAAGTGCTTACCACGTGGGAAAATATGGTTCAACATGAAATATGAGCCCAATGGTATTTTTCCAAAAAATTAGTTATTTTCCCATCTTGTTATGGCTTTTTACGACCAAAAAGGGGCATTTTGGACTAAAAATGACTAAAAATGGCCTTAAAATGGTCATAAATAGCCTAAAAATAGCTCAAAATGCCACATCAATGAAGATGTCGTCGTTCCTCAAGTTGTATGGGAAGTTTTAGAGCCAGGAATGAGCTCATTTTGGCATATGAGCAAGGAGATACAACCATTTCTTTACAGGGCGCTAGTGCAGTCCCGTGTTGCTTCAACTGCATGGTTGAGGCTGTGAGGCCTCCAATTAAGGTTTCCCCTTCTCAAATAACTAATTGGGATTCTCCAATGAAGTACTAAAGCTTCTTGAAATGGTCACAACGAAGAATCTTTAGAGTTTTTAACAAGTCAAATGAGCACTGCATCTGTGCAATTGGGAGCGAGGCTACACCTAATCATCACACACACAAGAGTTTTGAGTTAATCTTGGTTCTTTTTCAAAGTGGAGCTTTCATGACTAGAGTTTTGTTCTTTTTTAGTGTGTTTTTAGCTTCAAATCATCTATGCCTTGCTTCATTTTTCTACGAATCCTCACAGTTAGAGGCCCGGTGCTTGCCTGGTCGCACTGTGCACTGCTTGACAACGTTGACCTAGTTAACATTCCCCCCTTCTGATTTTAGTGCCAGTCCTCGGGCGCTATAGGAAAGTGTCCGTGGAGGCTGTGGAAGGTTTTTGATTGGTTGTTGATGGGCTGATTGTCTTCATTTGTCGTTGAATTTGTTGATTATGTTCAATTTTCTGCAACATCTTGATTGGTCCGAATATGTCTGATGTGAGAGATGATGTTGCATCTGTCCGTTGTAATAGCATAATGATGAGGATGATGTTTATTTATGAAAAGTATGTACAAGGAAATTAGAATGATGAGGTTCTAAATTAGGGTCTAATACCTGGATGACCACAGGGAAAAAACCCAGTGGGAAAAAAGTGACTTTGGGATACTCGCATTATTGGGGTAATTAGCATGGGAAATATTAATAAAGTACTCAAGGGATTATTTGCTAATAGATATAGAATTAAACAATGTGATATCTGTGAAAGTTTACCGGGCCAACGCCAATTTTCCAAGGTCGGATGGGGAGCATTGGTAGTCACCACGCTTTTTATTTCACCCAGTATTGACTCTACTGTATGACTTGTTGGTTAGCATGACATTGGTTTGCCTCTTGTAGTCCACTCAAGGTGCACATGTGGTAGCAAAAAAGAGTGTCTAATGCATATGTCCGATGGTGGGACATCCTATTTATGCATACACAAAAATTCATGGAAAACAATATGCTATGCAAGAAAGGTTTTGAGGGGTTCTTCAGAAAGATAGTGTAGCTATAAAAGCACATGACATGGATTTGCAAGCTGACACCCCTTTAAGAATGGTTTTTGTTGATGAGGACATGTGCTCTCATCTTACTATGAACTGTGCGTGAGTGTTGGACTCTACGACACTCCACCAATTGTAAGTTAATAGACTTTGACTCTTATGCTCACTCATCAAGCATGAGCAACGTGACTTAGATGTGCTCAACTCTTCCAGCTTGAGAGTAAGACTAATAACTCCTACTCTTAGCACATAGTTTAATATGACTTGAAGCTTTGGGACTAATGCTTTGCTCATTATATGGCTCAGTAGCCCGACTCTAACTATGCCAAAGAGTGTTTTTTGCATCCTAGTGACTCGACTTTTTACATTCTTGTGCTTACTACAAATATTTCTTCTAGTAAAATTAAGTTTGAATCCCCAAAAAGAGGATTAGTGAAGGACCAAGTTGGCATTGAAGGTTTTTTTTGCCATACCTATTTTATCATCTTTGAATCTATATTGTCGTTGGTTGGGTTGTCCTTCTTTGACTGTGAAGACTACATTATCTGTTTGATTCTCCAATTAGGCCTGTTGATAGGAGTCTTTGATGTTTTTGTAGGGTTTTGTAGGATTTCGGTATTTAGCTTTTGACTAGGAGCATTGGAAGACTTAGGAATCCAAATCTCTTGATGACCTTTTTAGCTCCATTTTTTACTTTTCTTCGCTCTAGGTCTTGTTGACCTTTTGACTTTGATTTGTGGAGATCAGCTGAAACTTTTGTCCTTGATGATCTTCATATAAGCATTTGTCTGCAGATTCTGAGGGAATCTGGGTCAATTGGAAACTTCCAACAACCATATGATCTTTCAATGGTTTTTTCTTTGAAGAGGTCTGTTGGCTTGAAGCTCTAGGGCTTCTAACTGACATTGCAATTCCTGGTTCATAAGCTGAGATTGATGGATTCGCAGCTCCCCCCTTCCTAGCGTGATCACTATAGCTTGCTTCATTGTAAGAGTACAAAATTGTTTGACTCTCGTTTAGTCTCACCTTTTGGGACTGTGAAGGTACACTTTGGATAGCACTATTGATATTTGGCATCTGTGAAATTCCTACATGGTTTCCTATGTATCTTCATGAAACATGACAAATTATTTCCCAAGTCAAGCTGTAGATAACATTATCTTTGCCCTAATATTGTCTATCCCATGGGTATCTTATGATATGAGCTTCCGTGGTTTCAGGACCCAAGGCATCATAGATGCTAGACTCTCGTCTATATCTACGATTGTTTTGATCAAAGTATGTGCTCGTTTGGTCACAACGTCAAAGTTTGATTTCCAATGAAGGAGAGTTTGGCTTTGAACAGATTTCTGGGTTCACTCGGGTGGTATCCTTTAGCTCTAGAGAGGATGGGCTATAATAGATTCTTTCCTCTGAAATGAACCATCCTTTCTAATCTATCACTGGACGCACTTCTATGAGCTGGTATGTGGGCCGTTCAAACACTGGTTGATCCTTTTTGTACAATTTTTTTGATTTACCTGTGATTTTTTTTTAATAAATTTTTTGTGAGGTCTCTTATTTTTTGTGAAATTTTTATGAGTTTTTCTTTTTTTTTTTGTAAATTTTTAGTCTCTTTTTTTAAATTTTATTGGATTTTTAATTTTTTTAATTTTTTTCTGTTTTCAATTTTTATTTAATTTTTTGTGATTTTAATATGCCTTTTTTATTTTTCCTTAAAAAAAAAAACTAAAGACATTCTCTGTCGTGCTTTGGTGATATTTTCAGGAAACGTCTGTCTTTCCAAGTAGTCAACAATGTATTGACTTCATTCTAGCATAAGTGTTATCTGAAATAATTTTGCATGTTCGATGGGTGGGCTTGATCTGCATTTGGCGCAACTAGTGACATATTCATGAACATCAATGCGCATAGTCGGCCAATACACTCCTAATTGTTGCAATTGTTGGAAAGGTTTTGTGGCTGAACAATGAAATGTGAACGCCTGATTATGCGCTTCCAACAAATATGTTTCAAATTCCTCAGGGTTTATGTACACTCTTTTTTGAAAATATACACAATTTTTTTCATAAAAACAAACCTTAGCCTACCTGGCAGCTTGTGGTTGGCGGCCCGTTGACTGGGGGGCTGATGGCAGCGCACAGAACGGAGAGAGAAAGAGTTTGTATAGGGACCGGGCCTGAGCGGCGCTAATTGCGAACAATGGGGGAGAAACCTGGCGAGTAGCACGAGATGTGGGATTATTGGTTGGCAGCCACGGTCTTGGTGGCGCATTGACTGCGGGGACACTGAGAGCGAAGAGAGAGAGAGAGAGGGTAAGCGGCGCACACGCGTGACACGGCAGAGAAGGAGCAGATGGTGCGTTGACTGACGTGACTGGGTAGGTGCATAATACATGACAGAGGAGGGTGGAGTGTGTGTGTGAGAGAGAAAAAGACAAGGAAAAGGGGCATTGGCGCGTGGACAGAGGGAAGAGAGAGCGGTCACGCGCGTGGACACAGGAGAGAGAGAGAGAGAGAGAGAGAGAGAGAGAGAGAGAGAGAGAGAGAGAGAGAGAGAGAGAGAGAGAGAGAGAGAGAGAGAGAGAGAGAGAGAGAGAGAGAGAGAGAGAGAGGGAGTTGAGAGAATGTTGATAATCGCGATCTAGAGTGAGGGATAATGAGCGCTTATGGGAGAGAAAGAAGCTAAGGTTCAAGGAGAGAAAGGGTGGGAGTGTGTTCACGCGCCAAGAAGCACAAGAGAGCGGCAGAAACAAAATGAAAACGAAGAAGAAGATGAAAGGTCTATCCGACAAGGAAAATGTATGCACCGAAAGGCACGGGCGTTTAGCTCAAAAATTACTTCTCTTTATTATTTATTTTCAATTGTCCAAAAATGCCAAAAATAGGTCAAAAATTACCTGAAAACACCAAAAATCATCCGAAAATCCCAAAAAAATTCAAAAATAGAAAAGAAAATCATTGGCAATCACAATTGAATACTCTCGACACGCAAAAGCACACCAAAAATAGCAGTGTTTACCAAAAACATCAAATTCAACAAAATCATCGATCCGGCCCTCGAAAGTAGCAAAACGCTCAAAACTTGGCACTGCGCTCGAAATCAATTCATAAACACACATTCAAAACAGCTCGTAAAGATCGCAAGACATCAATTTTTAATGGAAATAAGCAAAAACTAGTGCAAAAATTGTCAAAAAAATTGCAAAACATATCCAAAAAATACCCAAAAATTTTCTAAAAATTCTTCACACATAGGGGATTAGTGCAGCCAAATAAAATCACAATAATCACATCAATTCAAATGCCAAATAATATGATCAATACAATCCAGACTAGGCAATTAAATCAATAAAATTAGCGGTAAAATTAGGTCAAAAGTTGATGCATTTGGAGTGTGTAAATCCCTGTTTTGAGCTAAAAAATGTAGCAATTTACCATTACACACATCAAACATGCAATCAAAAATGGAATTAATCATGCACATTAAGCACTTTTTAGGCACACACACACTAATAAAATTGATAGTTTTTACCAATCTTTTGGTGTGTAGACAAAAGGGTAAATCTTGTCAAAATTGCAATGTGATTTCACAAATCTCTAGTTGGGCTGACCACAACACAAATCAACCATCACAATTGAAAAATCATTAAGCACACATTGATTTTTAGGTACACAAACAAGTGCAAAATAGTGCACACACTTAAAATTAGACATACACACACTCAATTAGAATGCACACACACTTGCAATTGACCATTGAAGCATGCAATTAGATCCATTAGGCACACAATTTGCAACGCACATTCACCAATTAGCAATTGAACTTGTCAATTTTATATGCCACCAAATTTGAAAAATTTCGGTATTACGACGTCATGAAACGAACAATCCAAAAATCTCATAGCATCATAACCAAAAATCTCGTAGCATCATAGTATCAACATTACATTGCATCATGGTGGAGTCTCTACACAAATTTACACATCTTTAGAATCTAGGGAGGTTGAGAATACCATCTTGATTACCTTTCCGATGAAGATCGATTTGACGGTTGAAAGCTCTGATCCTTCACAGAAAATTAGTGTGTAAGTTAGCAAAATTAGCAAGGGATTTGTGTGAAATTAGAGTGTGTAAACACTCAATTGGCAAGATATGGTGACAAATTAGGGAATAATGAACACATTGCTTTATGCACACACATCCAAAATCCACAGAAACATAAACAAACAAGTGAAATTAGTGAGGAAACATACACATCTCATTATGCCACAATTACGCTAGCGTAGGCCATCGTCCCCGGCAATAGTGCCAAATATTGGGGGTACCATCATTGCATAGCTCCAATGACCAACAAAATTATCAATCCGGAGGGATGAGCTACCCGGCTAGGGCATGAAAACACTCACATGATTAGTGATCTAATCATGGCAGCACGAATGGTTGACTCTATGAGGTGATCTTCTCGGCCTATGGAGGAGCTATGCCACAATGATGGGTAATCTCCACATCCACTTCTCTTCACCTCCAATCAACCCAATCACACCCACTAACGATTGCAAGATGCACACAACACTAATCCTATCATGCAACACACTAATCACAAGCACACACACATACATCTATCGAGCACCACAATCCAATCAAACCTACATGCACGTTCAAGAAAAAGAGGGAAATCACACAGGATTAGAGAGGGATTAACCACTAATTAGTTAAGATCTAGCTAATAAAAGCATCATAGGCAATCATAAGAAGCATGAGAGAGGCATAGTGAAAGAGAATTAAGCATTCATTAGTGTTAGCCAAGTCACATGAGCAAGGAGAAGCTCGAGGACTCCATATCCACACATCTCAAGAGTTACCACTAAAGAGTGCTCTCAACAAATGAGCTTGAGAACCCTAATTTATTTTATACACTGCCTTATATACCTAGGGTAAAAATATGCAATGTATGGGCGCCCAAGGCCTTTAGAGCTCCACCACTTTTGAACCAGCAACCTAGACACACAACTGACCTGTTCTTTATAGCTTGGAACTCCCATCGAGTCCGTAACACATTAAAAATATTACAATGGCCTGAAATAAATCGGGAAGTTACAATATGTAACCATTTTGGAAAAATGTGTAACTCCAATCTTTACTGCTTCTTTCTGTTGATCTTTGATGTGCATCCGTATGTTTTTGGTCTTTAATAGCTTCTGTTCACTGACGTTGACTCAGTTAACAGTGGTCATCAACACATCTTTATCCAAGCCTTAGACATTTTGATATGTTAGCGTTTGCTTGTCATCATGTGCATGCATGGTTGCTTCTATGCAAGCATGCCATTTTCCAATTTCTTTCTCTTGTATCTCTTTGTGTTCTTTTTACAAGCTCATCAATTGTAGATTTTTTTTTTTTTGGAGTGTGTATCAGATAATCTATGTTTTATGCTTGGAAAATTACTTGATTTGAGATTAGGACAGGACTACTCAAAAAGATTTTTACAAAACAGATAACGCTGGCAAATGTCCACTTCCTTTTCTAGAATTCCTTTTTCAAGTATGTATGCCAGAAAACTATATACGCATTGAATGCCTCTTGAAAAAATATGCAAACATAATGTCATATATATGCAAGTATGTTTTAGAAGATAATTGGAAAAACTCCTTCTAAATAAAAATCTTCTCTACATATATATATAAGAAGTTCACTTTCACCAAGGAGAAAGTTAAATACTAGTGTGATTGCTAGGAAAAGTCTTATGTTATTGTATGGAATGTTATATTCGTTTGTGTTGGTGAATCTTCTTATAGGCAAGCCTAGTGATAAATCACTAGGATTGTCTATAAGTTTGATATGAATAGCTTAGTTCTAGTCACAAGTGGATGAGGTGGTTCCAATGCTGAGCCCAAGAAACAATCTAGCTTTGAAGTTCCCTATTGAAGCTAGGTTTTGGAGATTGTGCACCTCATAGTTATTATGCATATTACTGGTTATTATCATTAGTACTTTGTCAAATTAATGAGACATGGCAAACTCCTAAACTTCTATATGGGGAAGGCCTTGGGTCACCATTGTAATTATCTCAGTTATTGCAAGTTGGTTTGGTATCTCTAGAGCTCTCTCTCTCTCTCTCTCTCTCTCTCTCTCTCTCTCTCTCATGTCTCATTTCTAATATGGTATCAGAGCTTCAAAAGGAGGCAATGCACAATGGCCTTATTGGGTGGTAGAATGTCTGGGACAAAGAGAGTGGCAGTGGGAATAGAAAACATTGCAACACAAGAGTATAGAGAACTTGGCTTTTTGAGTGGTTAGTGGAGCAAGGTGCAATGCTTGGATAGTTGCTAACAACAAATAAAGAGGGAGCCGCTTACGTGGCTACTTGCTCCATCGTCTGTTCCAAAAAAGAAGTCATCTCTTCAAATTGGAAAAGCGTGGAACCGTTAAGACTTATGAACTCTTGTTCTTTGGGGGATATTTTTTTCTTAAATATTCAAACATTCTACTTATCAACATATTTAAGCTATGAGAGGTAAGCATGAGGGCTGATCAGTAAACGTAGTTGCATCCATGTAATCTTGATTGCTTGCTCTTGTGCTATGTACATGCAAAGCTTATACATCCTCTTTCCATACTACCAAAATGATGTAGGACATGCTCTCCCTTTAGTAGTGTTAGGTACTAGGGTAAATGGACCATGCTATCCTTTTGAATAAAGGAGACTTTAGAAGCTATCTTGTTCTTGTGCTATGTACATGCAAAGCTTATACATCCTCAACTAATATTCTTTCCATACTACCAAAATGATGTAGGACATGCTCTCCCTTTAGTAGTGTTAGGTACTTGGGGTCCATGGACCAGGCTATCCGTTTGAAGAGAGGACACTTTAGAAGCTATCGTGTTCATCCAAAGTGTCCAAGAAAATATAGTTGGATTAGTAATAACCACCAAAGCATAAAGGCAATAATATAAGAGAGAGAGAGAGAGAGAAAGAGAGCAGAAAGAAGAAAATGATGCACATGGATGACACACTCTTATTGCATATACTATCGCATTACATCCTTCTTTCTTGGCGATGATTGGTCCTCTATATGTACCAAAGAAAGTAAACATAGAGGACTCCCAAAGAATAGGCACACAATGTTTTTGTATTACGTTGAGCTTTAGTGATAATCACACTTGTACTTATATTTCCAATACAAATATCACATTTTCTTTTGGTCAAGTGATTGATTGACACTTCTATCTACCATTAGGTTGCATTCATCGCTCTCGTTTGTCCACTCCATCTCATTATTGCAACAACAAGCCAAACTCTATTATTGCCACCATATGTTTAATGGAAACCCTCATGATTTATCACCTTGGTATAATTCAAAGGTTTGTCTTTACAATGCATATTATTTATTATATTTTTTAAACATTTGTCGCTACTCCTACACTTTTGGTAACATGATATTAAAATTTTAGAATGCCTCGATGACTTTACTCAAATTTTTCTTTGCTTCACCAAGAAGAAGTTGCAGCTCTGATAGCCCAATCTGAGAGCTATAACGTGGAGTAGATAAAAATGCCATGAATTAAAATTGTAGTAAAAAGAGTGTTAGAAAATGAACTCTCCCAGCTTTGTAGGAGACGCTTATTGAAGTATGGGGCACAACATCAAAATGGCATCTAATTACCTCTTTAGATCTTTTCACAATGATGGGGTACAATACGTTTTCTTTTTGTGGATGGTGGTGAAGAGAAGGGTCGGGGCATGGTTGGAGCATATTTTTAAGGGTTGTGAAGGGTTGCCCCACCCACCCACCCAAGTATGGCTAATCCAACTCCATTGGCTTGCACCTTAGCATCAAGGTGCCTCTATGTTCTACAACACCACCTTTGTTTGTGGTCATCAACACATCTTTATCCAAGCCTTATACATTTTAATATGCTACTATTTGCTTTTCATCATGTGCATGCATGGTTGCTTCTATGCAAGCATGCCATTTTCCTATTTCTTTTTCTTGTATCTCTTTGTGTTCTTTTTGCAAGCTCATCAATTGTAGAATCTTTTTGGTTGGGAGTGTGTATCAGATAATATATGTTTTATGCTTGGAAAATTGCTTGATTTGAGATTAGGACATGAATATTCAAAAAGATTTTTACAAAAAAAATAATGCTTGTAAATGTCCACTTCCTTTTTTAGAATTCCTTTTTCAAGTATGTATGCCAAAAAACTATATACACATTGAATGTCTTTTAAAAAAATACGCAAATATAATGTCGTATATATGCAAAGTATACTTTATAAGATAATTGGAAAAACTCCTTCTAAATAAAAATCTTCTCTAAATTTATATAAGAAGTTCACTTTCACCAAGGAGAAGGTTGAATCTAGTGTGATTGCTAGGAAAAGTCTTGTGTTATTATATGAAATATTATATTCATTTGTGTTGGTACATCTTTGTTGGAACTAGGGTTGCAGAGAAACACACACAGCTTGGAGAAGACGAAGGAAGCTCAAGGCACACAATAGAGAGTGTATTACTTAGTGTGCAATGGAAAGATAGATAGCCCTAGAGTGATGGGCGTATATACAATGCTCGGGGGAAAAAACCTCCTAAAGAGGGAAAAAAATGCCCCGGCGGTCCTAGTGTGTTCACACACATCACTACGACATGTATATGGTAACAAATCCCCCCTGGAGTGATGCGGTGAACGAGAGCTGGCACATGAGTAAAGGGAAGTGCCATGCCCTGAGGACAGGATCAGTCCACAAAGGGGAGTAAGCCCAAAGCTTTGCGGAAATCTTCAAGATTCTCACGAGACAATGCCTTTGTGAAAAGATCTGCAAGGTTGTCCTGTGTTGGCACATAAGCCAAGCTGATCTCTCCTGCTGAGAGCCTCTCCCTGACATAGTGGTAATGTACCTCAATGTGCTTTGTGCGAGCATGAAAAATTGGGTTTCTCGCAACTGCCAATGCGCTCTGACTGTCAGTGTAGATAGTGTTGACAGTGTCCTGTCCAACACCCAAATCAGCCATAAGGCGTCTGAGCCATACACACTCAACCGTAGCTGTGAAGACTGCCCTGTACTCAGCCTCACAACTCAAAGTGGCCACAGTAGGTTGCTTCTTGCTCAACCATGATATACATGAACTGCCAAGCATGAAACAAAAACCACTTGTGGACACTCTCGTGTCAAAACAACCAGCCCAATCTGAGTCCGAAAAAGCATGTAAGTGTGGCGGCAATGATCCCCCCTTGGGATAAAACAAGCCAAGATGTAAAGTGCCACTAAGGTAGCGGAAAATCCTCTTGACAGGTTGCCAATGCTTGGACCCTGGGCTATGCATAAATCTGATGACCTGTGAGACTGCAAACTGAATATATGGCCTCGTGTTGCATACATAAATGAGGCAGCCAACAGCAGTTTGGTAAAGAGTGACATCAGTAGGATCACCAACATCATGTAGACTCAACTTCAAACTTGTTTCCATGGGAGTGGCAATAGGTTTGCAATCCTCAACCAAACTTACATAGCAATGTCTCTATGTAACTTTTCTGACACAAGGCAATACCACCATCACACTGCTTAAACTGTATACCCAAATAATGATGCAAAAACCCCAAATCTTTCATCTTGAAAGTAGCATTCAAATCAGCCTTAAATTCAGCAATATGTCTCTCATTTGGTCCAGTGATCAGCAAATCATCAACATAAAGAACCACGATGAGAAATACATCACCCTCACGCTTTACATACAATGTGCTTTCTGTTGGACTGTTACAAAAGCCTTCTTTGACCAAATGAGTGTCAGCTTTCTCATACCAATCACGAGGAGATTGCTTCAACCCATACAAAGCCTTGTTACATTTGCACACTTTGTCCTCTTGTCCTTTTATGAAAAAACCGCAAGGCTACGTTACATAAACATCCTCAAATATGTCACCATTCAAGAAAGCAGTAACAATGTGTGATTGATGTACATCCCAACGAAAATGAGCTGCCAATGCACATAGAAAACGCACAGTAGTCATACAACAAGTGGGAGCAAAAGTCTCTTCATAATCTATGCCTTTTTGCTGTGCATAACCCTTTGCAACAAGTCGAGCCTTATGGCGATCAATCTCACCATCCGGCTTGCGTTTCAACTTGTAAACCCACTTCGTACCAATGGCCTTTTTGCCACGAGGCAAATCACATAAAGTCTATGTGTCATTTTCTATAAGTGCATCATATTCTGATTGCATGGCAGCCATCCAATTTTCTGAATTCTGTGCTTCATCAAAAGTCAGAGTCTCCTCAACATCATGTAAGCTAGACACAGCCAAAGCATAACAATCTGATGCATAAGATGCATGGTGAGAGCCTAAACGAGTACGACTAGACAAAGGTGCATCCAATTTACTGTCACGCAAAGTGTGCACCAGCCATTTTGGCATACCTCTAGCCTGCTCATTTTCAGCCCTTTCCTCATCAAGTACATCATGTACATCTGCATCAGTAATAGGCTGATCTGAAACATTTTCAGAAACCCGCGTAGGCTGTACATTTGCCTCATTGGAACTTACATTCGTATTTCCACCACTGAAAAGAGGCAACAAAGTGTCATAAATGTCCTGTGAGCTTACATTACTGTCTCTAGTACATGACAGCAAGGGCTGAACAGAATCTTCCACAAACACTACATCCCGAGAAACCATAATACGTTTTGTGTGCGGATGATACAACCTGTAACCTTTTCTTTCAGAACTATAACCAACAAAAATACATTTGACAGCCTTATCATCCAATTTTTTGCGCTGCACTTTGGGCACCAAAGCATATGCCAAACAGCCAAAAACATGCATGTGCTGAATAGAAGGTTTTCTATCATGCCATGCTTCATATGGAGTAATAGACTGCAAAGCTTTCGTAGGACAGCTGTTAAGTACATAAGTGGCACACATGATGGCCTCAAGCCAAAAAGAATGCGGCAAAGATTGACTTTTGACCATACATCGTGCCATTTCCGTCAGTGACCTGTTTTTCCTCTCAGCAACACCATTTTGCTGAGGTGTATAAGGCAGTGTACATTGGTGTTTTATCCCACGACTAGCCAGAGATGCATTAAATTCATGACACATGTACTCCCCCCCTCGATCGGAACGGAGGGTGCCCATAGTACATTTCGAGACATTTTCATCCATAGCCAGAAATTGCTTGAAGCACATAAAAACTTCGGACTTCGCCTTAAGCGGAAATACCCATGCATGCCTGGAGTATTCATCAATGAAAGTCACGAAGTACAGGTAATTGCCCAAGGACGGAGTTTGCATGGGCCCACAAACATCACTATGCACAAGCTGCAACCTGCATGTGGCCCGAACTGAACCATCCTTTGGAAATTTAGAACGTTACATCTTACCCAAAATACAGCCTTCACAAACATGTTTAATAGGTGCTTCAAGAGGCGGAAAAGAAGCAACCATATCAGATTTCTACAAACGCAGCAAACTGGAAAAATTCAGATGACCAAAACGTGCATGCCAAAGTTTTGCATTTGAAATAGCCCTTGAATCTGCAATAGCATTTGAAAAATTTTGTCCACACTTGTCATACAAAGTGAGCTTATACAGCCCACGGCACAAAAGGCCAAATGCAACAATTTTATCACCAAAACTGAGATCATGAACTGTACATATGTCATCCACAAATTTGACTACAAGTCCAAGTCTAGCAAGTGCGGATACAGACAAGAGATTCTTCTTGATCCAAGGTACATAAAGTGCATCAACAAGTGTGAAGGAACTGCCATTAGCAGCAGTGAGCACAATCTTTCCAACTCCCCGAACTGGATAAGAGGCGTTGTTGGCACAAGTGACTGAATTCCCATGAGGGACAGACTCGAGAGAGGTAAAATATTCACGGTGTGAGGTAATGTGCTTTGTAGCACCACTGTCGAAATACCACACATGTGAATCTGCAGCAACTGACAAGCATGCATCATGGATAGCAAGATTGTAAGTGCACTCTGTGCTAAAAGCCCATTCTGCATCAACATCAGCAACACAGTCTCCTTTCACAGAAGACTCAACAATGGCTGCATTTGTAGTGGAACCACCCTCTTTCCTCTTAGCCTCTTTGGCCTTCAACTTAGGACACGACTTGATCAAGTGAACATTGGCTTTACAATAATGGAAACGCATCTTCTTTTTGCCCTTATCACCAAAATTTCCAGACGAAGTATTGCCATCAGAAGCATTAGGAACATAATTTTTGCCACTCGCAGCAGAACCATAAGAAGTGGATGCATTACTATTACCACCCTTTCTTTGAGAAGCAATAAAAGCCTGTTCAACTGCACGCTGCCTACTCCTGTTTTTTCTAGAAAGTGACTCTTGCAACAGCAATGTGCATAATGCATCAAACTTGACAACTTCAGGATTTCCTTGGGTCATCAGTCTCCAAGTACTAGCAAAAGTCTGGTAGGAATCTGGTAAGGCATCAAGAACAGTCTGCACTAGGGAACTGTCTGAAATGACTTCACCTGCAAGGAAAGCGTCCATATCATCCTCCTCATGCATAATCTTCGACTCCAGCTCTTTACGCAGCAAAGCAATCTTAGCCTCATTGCGGCTTGCATAAAGACTTGCTAAAATATCCCAAGCCTGTTTTGCAGATTTTGCTGAACGGATGTGAGGAACAATGGTGCGCTTCACAGACAACGCAATCAATGCATGAGCCTGCGCATCCTTAACATCCCAACGAGCTTGTTCTACTGGAGGCATAACAACTCTAATAGCTGCAATCCTTGCAGCAAGACCTGCAACATCCTCAACATCGCCTACATCCTCAGAACCAGGACGTACATCAATGCCCTGCACAATGTTTTAGACACCTTTTGACACAAGAACATGTTGCATCATATAAGCCCACATAGGGTAGTTGTCCCTATCCAACCTGTCCTCAGCAGCAAACATCTTGAACACATCTGTGTTGTTGTTGTCAACCATGGTAAATGCTACACCTGATGTGAAAACTGCCTGAAAATAGGAGAAATGGAGCGGAAACAACCTGTGCTATATAGCACAAACCGTAGAAGACTATAAGGCACCTGTTATGCAGAAAACGGCACTGACAAAAATTCTGCAAAAAATGAGGAAATAGCCTGTGCAGTACTGCCTGTAGTGGAAACGGTGGCCGAAATGAGCCCAAATCAAAATTCTGAGCAGACCAAGATCTTCGAGCTTTCCCAAAATATTTGTCGACCTGCGAACGCTTGCCAAAGCTCACTGAAATCGGAGAAAGTGAGCAGGCGTGTGCTGGAGCAGCTGGCGACTAAGCCCAGGAGGACGTGACCTGCTCTAATACCAATTGTTGGAATTAGGGTTGCAGAGAAACGCACACAGCTTCGAGAAGACGAAGGAAGCTCAAGGCACACAATAGAGAGTGTATTACTTAGTGTGCAATGTAAAGAGAGATAGCCCTAGAGTGATGGGCGTATATACAATGCTCGGGGGAAAAAACCTCCTAAAGAGGGAAAAAATGCCCCGGTGGTCCTAGTGTGTTCACACACATCACTACCACATGTATATGGTAACAATCTTCTTATAGGCAAGCCTAGTGATTTTATTAGTGATAAAATCACTAGGCTTGTCTATAAGTTTGATGCAAATAGTTTAGTTCTAGTCACAAGTTGATGAGGGTGGTTCTATTGCTGATCCCAAGAAACAATCTAGCTTTGAAGTTCCCTATTGAAGCTAGGTGTTGGAGATTGTGCAACTCATAGTTATTATGCATATTACTCCTTATTATCATTAGTACTTTGTCAAATTAGTGAGACATGGAAAACTCCTAAAATTCTATATGGGGAAGGCCTTGGGTCACCATTATAATTAGCTCACTTAATGAAATTTGTTTTGGTATCTCTAGAGTTCTCTCCCTTCTACTATCAAGACTTGAGATAATAGCTGCATTGGGAGCATTTACAAATGGGATTGTCAGTCAAGTGATGAATGACACTAGCATGATGCATCATATCTAGGTCATTGTTGGATACCACTAGGATATGCATGCACATTATAGCAGAAATACATGCTTTGACACATTGCTAGAGACTATACGACTACATGCATGTACTTTGAAAGAGCCATTGGACATAGATTGCAAGATATGCTCTCCCTATCTTTAAATATATTGTACTAGGTATCATATTATGTCCACTTATCAACACAGTTGCCTTTGAGTTGGAGTTTGTTGGGGTGAGGGTGGTATGCGTCACCTTAGGTCCATGTCTACTTAGTACTTGCCCTATTCCTTATGCATAAGACAATAAGGGGCTCCTCTCTCTCTCTTTGAGGTTTGCTCCACCCAATATCCTCTCTTCTCCCTGCTAGAACCACATGCAAGCATCTGTGTAGTGTCCTTCCTCCCCCCCATAAATAAATAAATAATAATAATAATAAATCCCCACAATATTCTTGCAATCCTTTAGGCTAAATCTATGCAACAACGTCTTAATATACTTTTTTTGGTGCAAAGCAATGTCTCCATGAACGTGCTAAAATTGTATGCCCAAACAATGATGAAAAATCCTCCAATATAACATATGAAAAGAGGCCACCAAATCAATCTTAAAAGTAGCAATATGGCTCTCATTTTTTCTTTAGCAACATGCCAATAATATAGAGCACAAAGATGAGGAATACATCATCTACAGACTTGACCTACAAAATTCTCTCAATAGGATCATTCTAAAAACCATTTATATCCAAGTAAGGATGGATTTCTTTATACCAAGCATGTAAGTGTGAATATCTTTATACCAAGCATGTGGTCCTTTCTTTCAGCGCATGCACACCTTATTTTCTTCCCTTTTTTTAACAAAACCACAAGGTTGTTTCCAACCATTATGAGTTGCAATGCACAAATACTATCAATGGAGTCATACAATAAAAGTGGGAACAAAAGTATAATAAAAATAATGCCTTATCCTTGAGCATATCCTTTTTCTACAACTCTATCTTTATAGTGATCAAAACTACCATCATTCTTACATTTTCACTTAAAGCCCAACTTAGTACCAATGGACTTTTTTCTAGGAGGCAAGTCACACAAAGATCGCATGCCCACATCGTCAGTGGTGGTAAGCATCTCCTCTTCATCTTCATACCTGGCCCTTGATAGAATATCTATAATAGGGTTATCCTTTTTTGCAATATGACACAACTCAGGGTTAAGGGGCTTAAAGGCTATCCATTGCAACATGGCAATGTCCAGAGTAGAATAGTTTTCAATCATCCCTATCAATGGTAAACAATTTGTCTCTACCATAGCTAAAGCACTAATAAAATATTGTTTATCAGACCATAGGGTAGTAGCAAGGCAGTAGAAACACCCCAAAGTTACTCTTAACCTGTAGGTAGCCTCTGTGACAAGCATTAAGAACCCAAAATCATAATGCATAACCAAGAGCTTTTGCATCATCTTGACCTATAGCCCACCCAGTACTTGTCAGGCTAGTGTTAATGATTAAGATCACTGGCCTTCCACACTTATAGTCAACCTTTCTCAAGGTAGGAGTCTCAAGAAGCATCTTCTCCCAATTTTTGATGGTCTTTGTATGAACTTCTTCCCATTCAAACCTTTTACCCTTCCTTGGAAATTGATAAAGCACCTCTAAAACATGAGCAAAGTGTGGCAACCAATAGAGATAAAATACACATGCACCCAAAAACTATTGAACTTCAGTAATTGATGTGCATATCTCTTTCATATTTTGTATAGCTTCAACTTTAGTTGTACTTGGATGTCTTCCATATAGACCACACATATGCCCCACAATTAGAATCTCTTTAGCACAAATATTGATTTTTGCCTTGAAAGTGTCAAGTTAACTTCTTAAATCGTGGATAAAATGGCATCATAGTCGACAATATGTTGGCCATCGACACCCCCTTTGATCTTTTACCTCATCTTTGAACCCGTCTTCGCATCCTTTGATTGGTAGATCATCAATGAAAGACAATATCACGAGGAATAAAATTCCTCAATACCTTATTCATTCAATTCATCATATGAGCTATAGAGTTAGTAGCACCCTATGGTAGAGTGCACATCCTTACCAAACTGAGAGGTGTATACATTGTAGTAAGATCCTTGCTCTTCAAACAAGCTGAAATTGGTTGTATCTTGACTAGAGATTACCCATAGAATATATAAATCTATGTGCAAAGGCTTCAGCAAACTTATCCACAATTGCATATATACCTAAATTGGATATATACCTAAACTTATCCACAATTGGATATATACCTAAATTGTGGATTGTTACCTTATTGATGGGTTGCATGTCCTGAATGAACCTTAGGGTAACATTCTTCTTTGAAACAATAAACCACTAATTGGAATATAGTGCACATGATGGTTTTAAAATAATTATCTTCTCGTTGAGCAAATCAATAATCTTTGGCAGTGAGCTTTAAATACTGGGATAGGACATGAAATCTATGGCATGTGAGGAACACTAAATATAACCATAGGAGAAACAACATTTTTATCTACACACCCAATCTCATCTGGCTCAAAAGAAACAACTTTACCATGATTTCCAAGCATCTCTCAAAAGGATTTGATCTTCTGTTTAGTAAGGAAATACTTCTCCCAAATCTTCAAATGCTTCAGTGTCTCTTCAATAAAATTAGGCCCAATGTTTTTTGGATCTCTCAACATAGGCTACTGAGAAGATTTCTCTATCACTTTGTCACCTCCTTCTGGCAAAGGTGTAGCCACCAGCCTGACCTTCTTTGCAACAATTTTATATTTTGTCTCTACCTGGCTTTCAATTCCTTCAACCAACTCCTCCTTAATATCTGTAAGTGAATCATATATATCTAGTTCTTCATACATGTCCATTGAATTAATGCACTTTAACAATGTCAGTTCCACTTTGTAACCTATATTGATTGATCTTCTCTAGCTCTGACATAGTATCACATAAGAAACCTCTTCAAAGATTCCTAAAATAACATCATTTGGTTTGAGAACATCACATCCCTACAATTCACTTTGAATACTTGAAACATATTTCTTTTTCCATTTAAGTAGCTCGTCTAACTTCTTGTATGGAAGTGAACCCTTGAATGTTAATCCCAAAAACCAGAGGAAGTATCTCTTTGTAAGAACTTCCCCTCGTCCGCACCACCATAGTCCCGCAACGTAGGCTATCTTTGTTTCTATCATGATCAACACACACAATAACAAATTGAACAACCCTTTTATTGTCCATGCTCCGGATCCTTGCATAGGGTGAGCCATCATCTAACACCTCTATTTTTATGCGCACAAGTGAAATGTACGGTTGTTCCAATATGAGTGGATATGAGGAATGCTTTTGTATAAAAAAGTTATGTGCATCGCAAACATCCCCAATAGTTACTTTAACATTTGCAAATGCGCTATATAGATTGCATGGAAGTATGTTGGGAACTCAAATCCACCAATCGTGGTCCACATCAATGGACCACTTCCCCTTTTGATGCAAGGGTAAAATCATGTTAACGTGACATGCTTTTTGTGCTAATTAGCATATCCAAGTTAGCATATATAAAAAAACTTGGACGCATGGTAAAATTTTCACAAATAATATCAAAAATTGTCGGAGTTTTTACAATTGGATTCCTTGTTTTTGGAGCTTCCTATTGATATATCATACATCATAAATCTTAGAGATCTAGCTCGTGTTATTGTAATAGTTGGCATATGTCAAAATTCTACTAACTAGCACTGTCCGGGACAGCAAAAGCATGACACATTAACATGCTTTCAACCACAAAATCTTTTCAATAAGATTGATTTATAACCCACGGTACACAAGTACCAAGTTCATATCTTCAATGTCCCCAAGCTTCATAAGAGTTTCTGTCATTGCTCTAGCCCCAATGAGTCCTAGAAAAGTGACTTTTGGGTACAATTTCTTCTTCTACATCTTCATTAAAATGAACATGCCTTACCTCAAGTATAATTGGATTTGAAACTACCACAAGGTTTGAATTTTCATCTTCAAATTCCTCTTGATTGTGTCAATAATCTCCTCATGAAACTCATGCTTGGAAATTCCCAAGATGTCACCCAGCGTGAGCTCCACCTTGGTATTGAAAATTCTCTCTTAGAAAACCTTCTTGAGATCTGTATCTGATTCAATGTCAAATTTCAGTTTATAAGAATGTCCCTTGGGCTTACCTTACTTCTTATCTTTTGGTGCCTCTTCCATAACCACTTCGGGAGTAGGTTTGGGAGAAGTCTCCTCATATTTTTTACTACTAAATATGGTAGTCCTTTTTGTTTTTCCTACAATATTTTCATTTGTTTTACACTTCCCCATGGCCTCATTAGCTTGAGACTTAGCAATAAATGTATATACTAAAAGAGAATTCATCAGACCAGCCCACCCTGTAGTTTTCTCAAATGCAATTACAAACATGACATAGTTTTCCATGATTCACCTTGCATGCTTCTACTATCTTCAAAGCATAAGACCACAAATCACTTTTATCTCTTTCACTTTCATCATTTTCCACCTTAATGTGTACCTGGAACCTATATGTAGTTGCTTCTACAAGGGAAAAATTATGTTGTATTTCCTCTACTAACTCTTTCATACCACCCCTTCCAAAATTCAAGCAAAGTGACTCATCTTTAACCTTGAGATGGATCTTCTTGTCTCTCCAATAAAACACATTTTCCCTATAAGCTTCATCAAAATCTTCACAATCTTTTCTTTCATGATCTTTGCTACTGCACCACATATAGTGGTCATCCCAATCCCTAAATGGAGGACATTGCCTAGGCTCTAAAATGGAGCCCTTTGTGCCAAATATTTCAATTTTAATTTCTTTTAAATTCAAATTTACCTTTTATCAGCTCATCAAGAATCGGATTGTATAATTTTTGTTTTTCAGAGGCTGATTTCTCCTTAATTTCTTCATCAATTGTCTCTATGGGATTGACCATAATCAGTTTATCTACCCTCATCTGTCGCTTCACAATCATGTTGACTTATTCAAAAACTAACACCCAATTAGAGGTTAATCCCAATTCACCAATGAATCTTCAAGTAGTTGTACCAAGCTCTTTTGGAGTCATGGCTCAGTAGCTTGGACAAATAGCTATACCCATTCCGATTTCAATGATCGCTGATCTCCTATAGATAACTGGTCAAATTTATTTTCAAATTCTCATAGAAATTCTTATGAAAATAAGTCCTTGTTTTTCAGTTGAATCCATTTCATAAAACTTTGTTTACTTACCCTTTGAGAGTATGTAAAGGAAATACTCCTCCTAGAATGCCTTCTTAAAACCCTGCTAGTTTGCTCCTTGTGCAATCGATATCTCCCCAATTCGATCTCTAAGCTTAGGTAGGACAATCAATTGAAACCCTTTAACTGATAGATGATCATCAATCCCATTATCCTCCATAGATTGTTCACAGACTTGGTAGACTTTTGTGACATCTCAACCTTGGAACTGCTATAATTTTTTTGTAATTGCCTATCCAGATTTCAAAATATGCTCATGAAAATTAAATTATTTTTTTGCAGTCTCTTGCTATTGCATGTAAGCAACAAATTACTGCATCATTTGCTACATCAGTGTCTCTTGCAGTGCAGTCATCTTTCTTTGCAAACATTTCCCACCCCGGCTCATTTTCATTCTGGGCTCACTAAAGATGTTAGAGGATGTGTTTGAGAGTGATATAGGAAGGCATGGGACCTTTGGCTACAAGAGATGGAATAGACAAAAAATAATAGACACAGATAGCTAAATGCCAATAGGAACCATGAGTACTATATCATTAAAACTAGAATAAACTGGCCAAGATGTGCTCTAATCGACTTCTAACTTCTCACCACGATGGTAATAATGACTCCAAGTGAAGTTTAATCAATAGCTCTAGCATTGATAGTCAATCAAAAAATGTGCTTGGCTTCTAATTGATCATGATATTGCAGTCTTCTTAATGCATGTCCAAACCCTCATAGTCTCATGTACTCTAGCCCCTCAATGGACATAGACTAGACCTTACTCCAAACATCAATAACAATTATTTCCCATATGCTTTCGAGATCACTCTTACTTTCCCAAAGACTCGGTTTTTTTCTTTGTCTTATAATACTCTTGCACCCCTAAAAATGGAAATTTCTCTTCAATCCTTTTGCTTCTTTGAACATGCAACCCTAGCTTAAATCCTCTGCAACCTAATGCCCTTGTATCTCCCAAGTATAATGGAGAGAGATTATCTTCTCCCCTTCTTGCCCTACTTCTTCTCATGCCATAGAAACCCCTCTCCCTTGCTATCATATTTACCCTCATTCTTAGATGCCCTTGTTATTTCCTTAACCATTGAATTCAAGAGAAATGGTGCTTCCTTGTAATTCTCAAGGTCAAGAGCAAGGGGGGGGGGGGGGGGGGGGGGAGAGAGAGAGAGAGAGAGAGAGAGAGAGAGAGCTTGTGCTCCAACCGCTTGCTTCACCAAATTGAGAGATAGTGGGGTAGGCATAGCCATAGCCACGAAAGCAGTATGGGAATCATGGGAAAAACCAGCCATTAGACAAACACAAATGAAATTTCTATTGGTTGATGGACACATCGAAAAACCCTTAGGACTGCTTGAGAAGATGATAGCTAATTCCCGTGGGATTGATTATCAACACACTTTTGCAATAGTTCACTTTGGAAAGAAACTCAATTATGAAATCATCTTGGGAAGACCTTTTATGCGACAAGTACAACTCATCCAGGATTGGGGAAACAATTATATGTACTTGAAGCAAGTGGGATCAATAACAAGGGTTAATCTAAAAAATCACACTTATAGAGATGTCATGAGAACGCCCATACAGAAATTTGACTCAGTCTCTTCGGTTGAAACTAAGCTTCCATCTTGGTTGAACAAAGATACACCTATTTGGATGTGCCGAGCCTTAGAAAACAGGAGCTTAAAACGAGAAGAATGTATCCTAGAAAGGGATTGCACATATGAAGATTATGTGCCTGAACCCTTTCCCGAGCATTTGTTTGAGCCAGTTGAGTGGACTCAAATTTTAGCAACAATGGATGTGTGTGTGAATACGTCTATGCCTACTCAATTTTGCAATGAGGGTGGCTATAACATAATTCCTGTGTAAATGATCTCAACCCTTCACATTGAAGACGAGATTCAAGAACCCAAGGACTTAATCAAAGCTCAACAAGTATTTTTAGACCTCTACTATGATGCAACACATGAGTTAGAACATTCAGCTACCTCAGATGATTTGGGGTCAAAAAAAGAACATGTGAGAGCTAAACTACTCATAAAAGGAGGCGAGGAATTTTTTTTGACTTTCCGAACCAGAAAGCGAGAAGACATAAATAGTATAAAATACAAAGAGACACGAGAAACTTGAAATCTAGACCTATGCCATTAGTCTCCAATAGAACACAGTTTCTGATGCCATAGATGCACATGATTGTGTCAAAGACAAAATCATTGTTAGATATCCTTTAAACAAAAAGCAAGAAATATAAAAAACAATGACAAAAATGAGAAAGGAAACTCAACCAAAACCTAAATACCAGGACAAGGATTAAACTATGACACAAGTTAAACGAAGAAAGAAGTATCAAGAGTTGAAAAAAGATCTAAAGGAGATATATACAACTGGAATGGAAACCACTGAGGAGGAAGGTAAAGATGTACTTATGTTCCATCCCATTACAAGAAGTATACTCTCCAGGACCAAAATATCATAGTCAAACAACCTGTCAGGGAACTAAGGAAATAGGGCAAGTCCTACAAAGGACCTAAAAATGCAAAAAAAGATAGATTTGGCCGCCGAACCACGAGAAGATCCTAGACCTGCCTACATTGCAAATGACCCGACGGAAGAAGAAGAAGAGCTTTTGTTAATAAGCTTAGTGAAAGAATACTGAGATATCTTTGCTTGGTCTTATAAGGATCTCAAGGGTGTTGATCCAGAAATCTGTCAACATACCATACCTATGAGAGATGATGCGAAACCAAGCAGACAAAGTCCATACACTTATAATGAGACATTTTTCAGAAAGATCAAAGAAGAGATAGAAAAGCTAAAGGAAGCGGAATTCATTTATGAAATTGAACACACAGGTTGGGTGTCTCCAATTTTGATAGTACCCAATAAAAATGAAAAATTAAGAGAGTGTGTCAATCTCAGGAAAGTGAATGCAGTTACCATTAGAGACAACTTTCCTCTTCCAATCACTGGGCATGTTTTAGAACGAGTTGCAGGAAAAGAAGCTTACAAGTTTTTAGATGGATTTTTGGGATACAATCAACTTTTGGTTGACCCTAAAGATCAGCATAAAACTACCTTTGCAACTGAATGGGGTATTTTTGCATATTGGGCTATGCCTTTTGGGTTAACTAATGCTCCTGGAACCTTTCAAAGATTGATGAGCCATGCTTTTAAGGAATACCTTTGGAATTTCTTGGAAGTATATATGATTATTTATGTGTATATTCATCAATTTGAGCAGATCATTTTGAACACCTCTAAAAGGTATTCAAAAAATGTAGACTTTATAGGATTTGCTTAAATCTTGAAAAGTACACATTTATGGGCAGACAAGGTAAAATTCTTGGACATATAGTGTCTAAAAATGGCATAGCTACTGATATGGATAAAATTCATGTTATTACTGAAATTCCTAGATCGACAAAAGTCAAAGGGGTTCAAGCTTTCATGGGACATTGCGGATATTACAGATGATTCATTTACATGTACGCTATAATTGCAAAACCTATGTACAACTTGATTACACTCTTTGAATGGATTGATGAGTATGAAGAAGCATCCTTGAAGATTATGCACGCTTTCAATTCAGCTCTAATATTGAAAGCACCAGATTGGAATAAGGTATTCCACATGCATGTAGATGCTTCCAATTTTGTCATTGGGTGTATACTAGCTCATCCAGAAGACAAAAAAATTGAATTTTCTATTTCTTATGCTAGTAGACAGTTGAATATGGTAGAGAGAAACTATACAACCACCAAATGGGAAGGATTTGGAATGATCTATGCAAAAAAGTATAGACATTACCTATTAGCTAACAAATTTGTGTTCTTTGTGTGGACCACCAAGCCTTATTGTACTTGGTCAACAAGCCATGCAACACAAGAAGAATAGTGAGAGGGTTCATCATTCTTCTAGAATTTGATTTCACTGTAGTTGTGAAAAAGGGCACCACTCACCAAAGAACAGATCATTTGTCAAGGATTATATCAAGAGAACCACCCAAGGGAGTAGACAATGATCTACCAGATGCATATCTGCTCTCCGTGGAATGATACCTCAATGGTAAAAAAATATGGTATCCTTGATGACCATAGCTCACAAGTACCACTTCCTATTACAATCAAATTAATTGAGCAATTATTATGTATCAATTAGTAGCTGGAAGGCTATACAAAAGAAATTGAGATGGAATATTGCTTCTATGTATTAATCCTGAGGAGAAAACCCAACACCTAAGTTAAGCACATATTACCATAGTGGGACTTCACTTTGCGGAAGAACAAACTATGCAACGGATCTTTAGACTTGGAGTATTATGGCCAACTATGAGGAGTGATGTTCACTCATTTGTAAAAAAATGTCCTCAATGCCAGAAACAAGCACCCATACCTCACGTGACATTGTTCCAAATATCACTCGTTCTTAAGTGGAGCAACTATCTAGTTACTTACTTATCAAGCATAACATTTTGTGAGGATATAAGTGTTGGGAGAAGAGGGGGAGATCGACCGCTTAAAATACTCAACACAAGCTTCCAAGCAATCACCATCAAACTGTCCACCTCTTCTTCCAATTTCCAAGCACACACACTCACCTAGACTATGACACACACACACACACACACAGTAAACATAGAATTGACATAGACAAGGTTGTAAGAGAGTGAAAGAGATGTGTAAGAGATGGAGACTAGATTAGAGAGTACACAGTAAATAACCATAGCTTAAGAGAGTAGAGAAGAGAACCTGCAAGAGAAAGGCCTAAATCTAGCCCCAAACTCCACGGCACCTCTCTTGTGGAGTTGGTATTTAATATATTATTTTGAGTTTAAGGTGCCAAAAATTGAGGCCCCTCTTTTACAACCACTTAACTTTTGTAAATGAGTGAAGCTCATTAGTTCTTGCATGACCCATAAGGGGAGTTCCCACTACAACTATTTACTATTGAGATGTCGAGCTCTACATCTTGAGCTGGCATCCACTACAGGTCTTGATCGCTTACGACATTTACTCACTGGCGCGTTAGGTGACCGACACAGAGGATCTCTGCCAGTGATTCTACAGCTAGACTACACTTATAGTGCCAGCCTAGTACACTTCTAGCGAGTTCACACTTAGTGACCGCATGTACATATGTGCTACTTCTCAGTTTTAGCACTTAGTCATTTTGTACTCTCTTTTCTGTACGAAGGAGAAGAAGCTTTCCATTTCTGTGTGCTTTGTGCTTGTCTTGTGTAGCTCTCTTGCATCCTCTTTCTTTACATGGTATCAGAGCCTGGTGCAGGCAAGAGAGGCTAAGAGAGCAAGAGCATCACAATCCCTTCGTTCACAATTGTACAAGTTTCTGAACAGGTCTCCAAAGTGCAGTACACAGAGATTTACTGTACAAGTACAGTGGTTGTATGTATGCTTGATTGTGGACACTCGTTGAGTGTAGAAAGCGTTACAGGTACCACGACAGCAGGTTCAACAGATTTGCAAGTTTTTGCAGATTGCAGCTATTTTGTCTTAGTGCTTCAAGATGTCTGACGGTTTCAGTCAGATTGTCACTGAGAAGCTTGAGAAAAATAACTACCCTGCATGGAAGTTCAGAATAACTAATTTCCTAAATGGAAAAGGTTATTGGGACTATGTATAAGGAGACAATGAAAAGGAACCAGAGATTCAAGAGGCAAATGCTACAGCAGAACAAAGGAAAGCTTTGAGGGACTGTGTACAAAGCCAGAGAAAAGTGATGTATTGGCTTTCTATGAGCATCATAGATGGCATGATGGGCTATCTACAGGATGCTAAAACCCCCGCCATTGCATGGAAAAACTTAGGCAGAGTGTTCGAGGTGAACACCAAGGCTAGGAAGCTTCAACTAAAGTCGGAGCTAAATCAGGTTAAGAGAAACAACCTCTCCATCAAGGATTATGCTTTGAAGATCACGAGTATCATTGAGGCTCTTGGATCTATTTAAGTCTCAGTGGAAGACAATGACATTGTCCGTGCATGCTTGGATAGTCTAGGAGATGAGTATGTACATTTCAGGTCTTCCATGAATACAAGAGACGACATCCCCGTGTTCCAAGATTTGATTTCTATGCTTATTCTTGAGGAGAAGAATCTTGACACATCTTCTTCTCATGGAAGAAATAATTATGAACAGGCCTTCTATTCTAACTCCAACAGAGGTAGAGGTAGAGGTCGTGGTCGAGGCCCAAGTGGTTGCAGGGGCCAATTTCGAGAAGGTCAATCAAATCAAAACAATACAGGTGGCAGGGGAAACTAGTCTCAAGGCAGAGGGAGTCAAAGAGGTCCTGGTGCAGGATCAAGCAGGCAGCAACATACTGCAGATAGCAGAGAATGTTGGACTTGTGGTTAAAGAGGTCACATGTCACGTGATTGTCCAAAGGGAAAAGAAAGTGGAAAGAGAGAACAGGGCAACTATGCATCTACTAGCAAAGATGCAGATGACAGCAAAAATGAGCGCATGTTTGTTATGCAGTATGTAATGAATACAATGACTGCAGAGAATTCCACCCAAGATGATTTTTGGTATGTGGATTCAGGTGCCTCTAATCACATGACGTCTCGTGGAGAGTGGTTTAGAGATATGCGCAAACCAGATGTGTCAGGCTATGTGCAGACAGGAGATGACACAGCTCACCCCATTGCTCATGTAGGGGACATACCTCTAAATACGAAGAGTGGGAAATCAAAGTACTTAGCAGATGTACTTCATGTCCCAAACATTACAAAGAATCTTGTTTCTATTGGACAAATGGTTGAGCAGGGTTTGCAGGTTCTCTTCAATCCAAATGGTTGTTATGTAGAAGATTTCCAGAATGGTTGTAAGCTGATCACAGAGGGCAAATGTGTGGGCAGAATGTTTACGCTGAATGTAGACATGCCTGAGGTGAAAGCTGCATTATTTGCACAGGGCACACGTGTTGTGGCTAATGTTGACATTTGGCACAAATGGATTGGCCATGTCAATGAGTAGAGATTGCGCAACATGCAATCAAAATAGATTGTAAAAGGTTTGCCCAAATTCAAGGTCGATGGTATGCATAAAGTGTGTGCAGCATGCCAGTTTGGAAAACAGTCAAAGGGCTCATTTCCACATGAGCGCAATGTATGTAAAAAGCCACTTGAGGTGGTGCACATAGATGTTTGGGGTCCAACAGATACTGCAAGTATACATGGTTGCAGGTATTATGTCTCTTTCATTGATGACCATACAAGGAAATTATGGGTCTACTTCATGCGTAACAAAAGTGAAGTGTTTGGTCACTTTCAAGACTTCAAAGTCATGATTGAGAAGGAGACAGATATGCAAATCAAGACATTGAGGTCAGATGGAGGGGGAGAGTACTTGTCCAATGATTTTTTAGATTTTCTGTGAATGCATGGTATACGCAGGCAGTTTACGTGCAGATATACTCCACAGCAAAATGGGGTCGCATAAAGGAAAAACAAGCACATTGCAGAGGTTGCACGTGCATTGATGAATGAGAAGAACATGCCTCATCATTTCTGGGCTGAAGCTGTAAATACAGCTATGTACATTATGAACAGGACACCTATAGCTGCGGTGCATGATGTAACGCCTGAGGAAAAGTTTACAGGTACAAAGCTTGATTTGGCACACTTGAAAGTGTTTGGCTGCATAGCTTACGTGCATGTACCAGATGAGTTGCGTAGGAAATTGGATCCTAAAGTAGAGAAATGTATTCAGGTGGGATATTCCCTTGAACAAAAGGGGTAGAGGTGCTACAATCCTACTACACGAGAATTACAAGTGAGCAGAGATGTAGTCTTTGATGAGATGAGCAGCTCGTACAGTAATGCACATGGCACTATTGGGGCTGATGTAAAAGATGATGTGGTTGTACAAAATGTGAGGCCACAGTCACAGGTTTTGAGTGGACCACAAGAGTCCTCTTCTCGTGGCTCTGTTGAGAAGCCATGGAATGGTAGACTACGTACGCAGGTTACTCCACCAGCAGGTACAGGGAATGTATCACGAAAAGGAAAGGAAAAGGTAGATGAACCTCCCTTTATGGTTGATGCATCATCAGGTTTTTCACATGTAGACATGGATTCAAATGGTTCTGAACAAAGTCTTGATGAGGAATTTGGAATTCCGGCTGTCAGGACACCTGGTGTAAGGAAAGTACAAGAAGATGCTAGAGGGCAAAGGAGTGACCCAGGACTGCGCACATCTAACAGAGTTAGAAATCCAGTTCAGAAATTGACTTATGATGGGTATCTAGCACATCAACAAGCCTACATGGCTAAGGTGATACAGGATGTGGAGCCCACATGTTTTGAGGATGCAGTTGGAAATGTGCATTGGGTTCATGCAATGAATGAAGAGATGGCTGCATTGGAAGCAAACGACACATGGGAGTTGGTGCCATTGCCAAGTGGCAAGAAAGCTATTGGCTGTAAATGGGTGTATAAAACTAAGCATAAGGCTGATGGTAACATTGAGCGTCACAAGGCAAGGCTGGTCACAAAGGGTTATGCACAGATGTATGGCATAGACTATGAGGAGACCTTTGCTCCAGTGGCAAAGATGACAACTGTGAGAGCTGTCATAGCAGTGGCTGCATCTAGAGGATGTATTATGCATCAAATGGATGTAAAGAATACCTTCTTGAATGGTGAGTTGCAAGAGGAAGTGTATATGGATCAGCCACCTGGTTATGTCGATCCAGGTTACCCAGATTATGTATGCAGGCTTCTCAAAGCTTTGTATGGTTTGAAGCAGGGCTCTAGAGCATGGTATGACAGGATTGCCAAGTATCTTGTCAGTATTGGTTTTAGGAGAGCTCATGCTGATCATTCACTCTATGTACGTGAGACTGATTTGGGGATTGTGGTCATTACCATATATGTAGATGACCTTATTATTGTTATGAATTGATATTTTATTATCTATTGCAGCTGACATGTGGCAAGAGCATCAACAGATAATGGATTATGCAGAAGGATGTTACATTTTATGTATATTTGATTATTCAAGTGCTCATTGTGAGCTTTGGCCAATTATGTCCGGCCGGCCAGTTTGTACTCACTTTGACCATTCAAGAATCTATAAATTAAATACGTGCAAGAGGGAAATGGTCACTCTTGCACGGGGGGAGATTGCACCCAGTGTCCGTCTCATTCTTCTCTCCTTTCTTCTCTTCTCTCTCGCCGTGCCAGGTGTAGCACTCCTCTCTAGGAGGTGCGCCTGCACATGTTCTCTTCCTCTCTCTCATTCATTGTCTCTCTCTGTTCACGTATATCGTTGATTATGTACCATGTAAGCATATTTGTGTGTTTCATGGATTGCAATATATTGTATTTTAGTATTTTGCACGGGCGCCATGCCTTCCGCTTGTAGCAGTGGTATCAGAGCATAAGCTACGCTCCAAGACTCAAACATTAACAAGCCGCAGCTAAGTATTTTGCTTTCTTATGTTTGTAGATTCCGCTAATTGCCTCAATTTATAGTAATCTATGCTGGATGCATGATCTAATTAGTGATTTATTTTTGGAATTAAAGAGATTCCTTATATGTTGTCATGATATAGTGATTGTTAGTGTTATTATGTATATAATTAAACATAATATTAATATAGATTAAACTAAGTTATAGAGGGATATTGAACGAGAAAAAAAAACTATAGTAATCTCCTTAGATTCGAGGGAGAAGATAACTAAAATTGTAAGAAGAAGAAGAAGGAATTACGAGAATTATGATGATGAATTGGCTTTAAGTTCTTTCCGACGAGTCTTAAAAACTCAACGCTAGGAAGGATGATTAATCCTTAGTTGTGTATAATACACTTGCTTATATGCTTGTAGACTACATAGCATGCGAGATAATCGGGGGATAGAATGAGGTTCCCTTTTTTTTAAGTAAACCCCAATGCTCTCTATTGCCGAGAGGAAGGGGATGGCGAGGGGAGGGTGAGTAAGCAACCGGACCAGGAGAGGTCTTGGATCATTGACGCCACCTGCACCATCAAGGGCCGTTGATGAGGTGAAGGAGAGAATCATGCCATGGCATGTGTCCGCAGAGGAAGTGTCCGCAGAGAAACTAGGTGCTCCTTGATTTGCTTGAACTCGCATGAGCTCCTGGTCACACACTTCTACTGTCCACTCCTGGCGCACCATGATTACACCCACCTTGGGGATTGTACCCACCTTGGAAATTACCCAGAAGGCGTGCTGCAGTGGTCGTTGGATTAGTCAAACAAAGCTTCGTGTAGATATGCAAGCCCCCTTGCAGCGCCGAGTGCACATACACACAACTCAATCTCTCTCTCTTGCATGGAGCCTGCTGTAAATCACTTCCAACCATAGCCTGCCTCTCCTTCTCTCAGTTGTGCCGCCATCTGACTGACTTTTCCTCTCCCCTCATGACTACACACATCAACACTACATTGCTTCTCTATTTGTAACTACCACTCTCGCTTCCCTGCAATAACCCTAGACCACTCACTTCAAAGCGCCAGGCAACCCTCATCAACACTCGTCTCTCTCTGTCTCTCTCTCTCTCTCTCTCTCTCTCTCTCTCTCTCTCTCTCTCTCTCTCTCTCTCTCTCCCCTACTCGTTTGCAAGGGACACCATCTCTTTCTCCCTCTCCCTTTAGTTGGCAGCCACCCTTTTGGTGGTATACCACCCACCAACCCACTGCAACGTTCTGTGCCGCCATCTCTCTTTCTTGTTTTCTCTCTCTACCCCTCCTCGTTGCAGAACAGCTGCGCACACACTGACTCCAACCACCACTAACTTGCATAACAACCCCGCGCACATACACACAGTTTCAGCCGCCAGTTCCCTCACAACGTACCATAGCTTTTGCATGACGGCGCCAACTGCATATACCACCAGTTTCCACCAACCTTTGGGTCTGCATGGCGTCAACCCACCACCCAGCAATCTGTGGTGCCTGTAGTTCTATGGTGCCGCCGATCTACCTTGTGGTGCACACAATCTCTCTCTACCTCACCACAGCCGCCAACTCACTCTCTCCCTCTTGCATGGCAGCGGACAAAGATCGTGTGCATTCCCTAGCCTTGACATGCATTGGGCGCCCTCTTTTACTATCGATAGTGAGCGATGGGAAACCAACCCCAGCCGCCAACCTTCATCCACGAGCGGTACCCTCCCTTTATCTGTGGGGTGCTAACTCTCCCATGCACCACTCTCTCACGTTCGCTTCCTCAGTGGTACATACCCACATACGGCACGTCTCTCTCTCTCTCTCTCTCTCTCTCTCTCTCTCTCTCTCTCTCTCTCTCTCTCTCTCTCTCTCTCTCTCTCTCTCTCTTCCCTCTCGTACTGTAACAAACTCCCATGCACACTCCTCTCTCCCATCACCACCATGCCTTGTCTATCTCTCATCTCTCCCTTTTTGATACCTTCAGAGCATGGTATGTCATTTGCTCCTTCACAAAGGCCTCCGCTGCACCGTCATGATACAAGTTGAAGGTTTTGATAGCAAGAGGCACTCTAATGTCAGCCTTACCTTCAAGCACATTACTATATCTTCTCACTCCCGTGACACGACCTGTAAGACCAATATCTTTCCTGCTATATGCAAGCAGCTTGTGGAACCTCTCAGACGTGAAGACATCAAGATGTGAAGACGTGGAAATTCGATATCTCAAGATTGCTTCTACCAAGACATACAAGAGTGCAGCAAGAGGAGTGGATCCAATTTTAACCACAGGAGGATATTCCAAGGTCTTCATGGTAGCATTTGCAGCTCTTTAAAAAATATATATATATATAAAATGATTGTAATTGCTCACAAAGCCATACTTTGTCTCATCTAAAACCATATCACCAAACATCTGATGAATAGTGTCTGTGACCTTTTGACCTTCTTGGGGTTATTGAGGGCATTCTCAAGTTCCTCATTGTCCTGCATGTGAAATTGCCAGTTGCCGTTTTCCCTTCACCGTTCCCAAACACATGTACAGACATACGGGTCTATCACATACCTCCTGCGCAACAGAGGTATCTAAAAGCATGATGTCTGTGCAACTGTATTTTCTTCCGCTTCGTGCACCCATAAACTTCAAGGAAATGTTCAAAAGATCAGCTAGCAAATCTACAGTGATAAATAAATCCTCCAATGCATGGCGAATGTTTGTCTCGTCGGATGCAAGCCAAAGCGGTGCAAAGAGCTCCAACGGAGGAAAATATGATAGTTGTTTATCATCCAAGGAAGCCGTCAATGCCCTAGCGCCTTCCCAAAATCCAGGCCATCTCTCAAATGAAGACACCATTTGGGGAGAGACGGCTTGAATGCACAAGCGTGAAAACCGTTGGGAGACTCGAGGACGTATTTCCTTTTTGACTCAAATGTAATTTTGGCCTTTGAAGGCGTTTAATGTAACATTCTATTTCATTTCGTTTCTCCTCTTTCCCCCTCGTTTGTTGCATCTGACACCTCCACGGCCGAGCCCCCCCCCCGTCATAATTGCATTGACGATATGTCCCATCGACGATTACAATGTGACTAGATATTGACGAATGGTACAAATTTGCGGTGGGTAACAACACTAATTACGGCAGAGAGTATTTGGAACACAACTACAAAATGATACGCTAGAGACGACTACAATCAAACTACATAAAGTGATCATAAGACTTAGGTTTATATAACTCTAATATCTTCAATGAATTCCATCACACTATTTGCAAAGATTTTATTTTACTTATAATCTGTGGATTTTTATGGCTTGATTTGCATGATCTTTGTTCGGTACGTAGCACAATATTTTAAATCCTTTGTGCTACCTAGCAATGTTGTTAGCATTTTATTTTCAGTTGATTAATGTTTTAATTAGCAAAAGCTGGTACAAAATGTTTTATGCTCATACTCCTACTGCCAGCTTGCTCGGTGACCACTTTTTGGAACTTCATCTAATTCCGGCTAGGCTATATTGCATGCTCTTTTGCGATTCCTTCTATCGACCGCGGTTGTCAAATGTCCTGCATTCTTCATTCGGGACTTGAAATTTGTAGGACTTACCAAATTGTGAAGATCTTATGGGTTTCGCTCCTCTTCAAATGGCTCATTATTTAATGCACAATAGCACTGCTCAACCCCCATACCTTTATTCGGTTTATCGTAATTTACAGAAAATAAAAATTATTTGTCTCGCTTAACTTTAATCAAATGATTTTTATTATAATCTTCACTTGTTTTTGTTACATTTCTGTAACTCATATAAGGATTCACAGAAACCGATGCAGACCATAATGCCAGGACATCAGATACGTTATCTTTTAACTTTATTTTGCAACTTCATTCTTACGGCTTTTGTACTCATCTTCTCACTATATTTTATCTAGTTTTATGATACCCCCTACTCTGTTATCGATCCAATATCTATCCTCACCTAAACCTTACTACCTCCTGCTTGATTATACTAACTCTTTCATACAAGATTGTGCCACGCTCCTAGTTATGTTTACTGATACCATTCCAAGAGACAACACAACTCTCTCCACACACATAATCAAGTAGCCACTCTCGATCCTAATGGTATGTACCTTGAATACGTCACTCCTCTTTTCTTTGCATTGTATTTGTCTCTGCATTGTATTTAAGCTGAATACTCAAACATTGCGAAGATTATGCCCTCTAATTGAATTCAAAGGAATTTTTGTGAGAAAATTTTGTTGAGATGCTTTGTCAGTAAGCTATGCAGCTACTCATATGAGGTACAATACTCTGGGATAGTGCACAACAATTTGTAAGTGCTTTGATATACTGCACTATGATGTCAACAACATAGTAATTTTTTTATTTTTACTTTTTTTTAAAAAAATTTCCTTTACGTCTTGCTTAGTCCATTGGTCACGCACACACAGATTCGCCGATCTAGGCAGTGTGTAGATACTCATCTCGATGCAGATCCGCTGATTTAGGCAGCACAATAATAAACTTATGATCTATAACTTTTAAACAATACCCAATGCAGATCCGCCGATTTAGGCAGCATTAGTGCAGATTCGCCGATTTAGGCAGCACGTTTTATTGGTGTAGACTCGTCAGATGAGGCAACACCGATCAAAAAATCATGCTGCAATGGCTGGCCACCACTGCAACTGGTATGATTTTGTTACCCGGGTACATAATGAAAGTGATTTGGATTTGGACTTATAGTGTGGAATTGGAATTGGATTGGGATTTGGTATCTGGTGATTATTATGGCAGTGTTTATGTGATGAGATTTGACATTATGAGATTGATGATGAGTGTGACCAATGATATCCTGATTCATTAGGGTATGACATATACTGCTTATTCTAGTGGTATGGGACACTAGAATAGGTAGTATGTGGATGACGGCAGGCATAAGCAATGTTGTCTAATTTTATGGATTTTTTATACTATTTGATACAGATTTCTAATCATTGTCTTTAACAAGTATTGCTTGCAGATTTTTATCTTCGCAACTGAGGACAGTTGCTTTCCAACGGAGAGGTATGTTATAGAATTGATATTTTATTATCTATTGCAGCTGACATGTGGCAAGAGCATCAACAGATAATGGATTATGTAGAAGGATGTTACATTTTATGTATATTTGATTATTCAAGTGCTCTTTGTGAGCTTTGGCCAATTATGTCCGACCGGCCAGTTTGTACTCACTTTGACCATTCAAGAATCTATAAATTAAATACGTGCAAGAGGGAAATGGTCACTCTTACACGGGGGGAAATTGCACCCAGTGTCCGTCTCATTCCTCTCTCCTTTCTTCTCTTCTCTCTCGCCGTGCCAGGCGTAGCACTCCTCTCTAGGAGGTGCACCTGCACATGTTCTCTTCCTCTCTCTCATTCATTGTCTCTCTCTGTTCACGTATATCGTTGATTATGTACCAGGTAAGCATATTTGTGTGTTTCATGGATTGCAATATATTGTATTTTAGTATTTTGCAGGGGCGTCATGCCTTCCGCTTGTAGCAATTATTGTGGGTGACAATGCTATGGAGATTGACCATGTGAAGGGTCTTCTCAAGCAGGAGTTTGAAATGAAAGATTTGGGCGAGTTGCGCTACTTTCTTGGCATTGAGGTGATTAGGACTCCAGAGGGTGTATGGTTGTCACAGAAACAATATGCTTTGGACATGTTGTCAAAGTATGGCATGGTTGATTGTAAGCCGATTTCTATTCCCTTGGATGTGAATGCAAAGCTGAGTGCAAAGAAGGGTGATGTTGTTGAGGATGTCAAGATGTACAAGAAGATTGTGGGTAGTCTAATCTACTTGACTATCACGAGGCCAGACTTGAGCTACAGAGTAGGCTTAGAGAGTCAGTTCATGCAGCTTCTGAGGAAGCCACATTTGGATGGAGTACGACGCACACTTCGGTATGTGCAAGGGACTCTTGACTACGCATTGTTCTATGCAGCAGATGCGCCATTAGCATTGTATGGGTATACAGAGGCAGATTGGGCAGGTAGCATTTTTGATAGGAGATCTACAAGTGGCTTCATGTTCTCTTTTGGGAGTGCTGCTGCTACTTGGAGCAGGAAAAAGCAGCCTACGGTTGCTTTATCGAGCATAGAGGCCGAGTACAGAGGTGCAGCAGTTGCGGCGTGCGAGGTAGCTTGGCTACGCACATTACTTGAGGACTTGGGAGTGCAGGTGGACCAACAGATTGTCATCCATTGTGACAACCTCAGCAGCATGCAGTTGGCTAGGAGCCCAGTGTTCCATGATAGGACCAAGCACATAGAGGTCCATTAACACTACGTTCGAGAGCGAGTATTGGCGGGAGACATCGACTTGGTCTACGTCAGCACAGAGGAGTAGATAGTGGATATCTTTACCAAGGCCCTCGGAGCTGAGAAGCTTCGACGTTTCCGGACAATGCTTGGACTCTGCGACATGCAGAGCTCGAGGGGGAGTGTTGAGATGTTGAGCTCTACATCTTGAGCTGGCATCCACTACAGGTCTTGGCCTCTTACGACATTTACTCACTAGCGCGTTAGGTGACTACACTTATAATGCCAGCCTAGTACGCTTCTAGCGAGTTCACACTTAGTGACCGCATGTACATATGTGCTACTTTTCAATTTTAGCACTTAGTCATTTTGTACTCTCTTTTCTGTGTGAAGGAGAAGAAGCTTTCCATCTCTGTCTTCTTTGTGCTTGTCTTGTGTAGCTCTCTTGCATCCTCTTTCTTTACATTTACAGAGCCATAGTGGCCTATTGAAATGATTTTCTAAGATACTCTGCAAATATAGAATGGCCTAGAGTAATTGCCTTCGCCTCTTCATCAACTCCCCACATTCCACTCTAAAAAATCATCATCAACTCAATTAGTAAAATAAATAGACAGCACATAATTAACCATTACACCCAGCTATCCCAATTGCAGCTAACCACTACAACAGGAGGGTGCCCAGTCTCGTAACATCCCTCCCACCAGGGATAGCAACTGTCCTTAGTTTCTCAATAGAGAAATCAACTGAACCATGAGTGATGGAAAGTATGGAGAAGGTCGAGAAAGTTGGGAAAAAACTTTTCAGGCATCCATTTGGCATCCTCTCTAGGGCGGCCCTTGAAAGTCAAAAGGTAACGGTTATAAACCATTCCAATGCGTGTAGTGGTGGTCTCATGGTCAACTATTTTATTAGGGATGAGTTGCTCTTCTTGGTCTACAAGTGAAGGTGGGTCTTCATAAATGTGGTGTGTAGGTAGGGGTCCTCGGAATGGGCGTAAAAGACTAATGTGAAAGGCATTGTGAATGTGCCAATTTGCAGGTAGGTCTAAACGAAAAGAAACATCATTAATGACAACTAAAATTTTGAAAGGTCCATAAAAACGAGGAGCAAGCTTCACAAAGACATTTGTATCAACACTTTTGATCCTACGTTTTTCAATGTTAAGTAAAACATGATCACCTTCTTTGAATTGGTGTGCCTTGCGGTGCTTGTTAGCATGCTTGGTGTAAAGTTCTTGTGAGTGTTTAATGGCAGAATGCACACTTGCATAAATATCATGAAAGTCAGTAGTGAAATCATCAGCGGCGGCAGGCACAACATTAGAAAGGCGTGAAGCAGGAGTAGGAAGTGAGTGACCATAGACAATTTCAAATGGAGACTTACCCGTGGCAGTGTGAGTGGTGTTGTTGTAGGAAAATTGCAAAATATGAAGGTAATCATCCCATTTCTTAGGTTGAGAAGAAACATAAGCCTTCAACAAGTCAATAATAGTGCGGTTGGTGACTTCGGTTTGACCATTAGATTCAGGATGAAATGCAGAAGTGAAGTCAAGTGTAGTGCCAAGATTTTCAAACACAGTAGTCCAAAAAGCACTACAAAATTTTGAATCTCGATCAGAAATAATCACTTTAGGCAAACCATGATGTGGAAAAACAATCTTAAGAAACAAAAGTGCAGGTTGATGTGCTGTGAGTGTTTTCTTACATGGAACAAAGTACGCTTGTTTAGAGAAACGATCAATAATAGTCCATATCATGTCATGTTTGTGCGTTGTGAGTGGGAAACCAGTAATAAAATCCATTGAAATATGTTCCCAAGGTCTTTCAGGAATGGGGAGAGGGTGTAAAAGTCCCAATTTCTTACCTGTAGCTTTGATTTTTTGACAAATCAAACAAGTTGAAACATACTGTTTAACATCCATTCTCATAGTAGGCCAATAGAAATCACAACATAAATTTTGAAAAGTTGCAGCAAATCCTCTATGTCCAACATAAGGAGGTTTGTGCAATTCTTCAATAATTAATGTACGGAAAGGTTTAGTCACACACAATTTTTGTTTGAAATAAAGGAATTTTTCTTGAATAGTGTATTCAAGAAATGTGTGTACAGAATTATCAAGCATGTGCAACCATGTCATTTTGAAGTCATCATCATGTGCATAAGTGTCAGGCATAGTGTCAAATGAAGTTCCCGAAATGGTTGATAGATGATTAAGTTAGGGTCTTCTACTCAAAGCATCAGCTACAACGTTTTCTTTACCAGGTTGGTATTGAATGTTGGGCTGAAAACTTTGAATAAAAGCAGCACACTTAATATGTCTATCATCTATTAAGGGCTGAGAAAGTAAATATTTGATACTTCGTTGATCAGTTTTAATGATCAAGTCAGTACCCATTACATAGTGTTTCCAAATTTTCAATGCATGTACCACAGCAGTCAACTCTTTATCATAAGTACTGAACTTTGTTTCAAACGGTTTGAATTTACGACTTTCGAAAGCAATTGGATGGTTATCTTGCATAAGAACTGCACCGATAACTTTTCCACTAGCATCAATGACTACCACAAAGAATGGTCTCTTAAAATCAGGCAATTGCAATACAGGGGCATTAGTCAAAGCATGTTTAAGTTCATTAAATGAGCTTTCTTGCAAATCAGTCCATTCATAAGGCGTGTTTTTCTTCAACAAGAGAGTCAATTAATGTGATTTTAAGCAAAATTACGAACAAATTTCCTGTAATAGCTACAAAGACCAATAAAATATCGTAGCTCATGCAGGTTTTTGGGTCTAGGCCAGGATTGAATGGCTTCAATTTTCTTTGGATCGACATGTATTCCCTTACCCGATACAATATGTCCCAAATATTCAATTTCAGATTGGAAAAATGAACTCTTTTCAGGATTCAAATACAAGTGATTCTGTGCAAGCAGATCAAATACATGTGTTAAATGTTGCTTATGCTCTTCTTCAGATTTACTGAATACCAAAATGTCATCAAAAAATACAATCACAAAATCTTGATGGTCAATGAAAATTCGATTCATCATGCGTGTGAATGTAGCTGGTGCATTTGTCAAACCAAATGGCATGACAAGAAATTCATAGTGTCCAGTTTGTGTTCTGAAAGCAGTTTTGTAGACATCATGTTCAAACATTTTGACTTGGTGATACCCTGATTTAAGGTCAATTTTGCTAAAGATGTGTGCCCCTTTTAGTTTGTCTAGTAGATCATCCACTCTAGGAATAGGAAACCTATTCTTAATGGTGATCTTGTTTAAAGCCCTGTAGTCGATACACATACGAAAAGTTCCATTTTTCTTCTTGACAAGAAGTACTGGAGCTCCGTATGGTGAACTACTAGGTCGGATTAGGCCTCGGTCAAGTAAATCAGTGATTTGAGTTTGTATTTCCCTATGTGCGGTAAGATTTACACAATAAGGTTCTCTACAAGGAGGTTCACTACCCGGTATGATGTCAATTTTGTGGTCTTCTGGGCGTGAGGGTGGAATTCTAGGTGGCAGATCATGCATGAAACAATCTTTAAATTGAGAGAGGAATTCATCATGGGTGGAGTTATGTGAAGTTTCTGGTGCAGCAAAAATTTGATTTACCAAGACTAGATATGTTTTCCCCAGTTTTCGAATTGCTCGTTTGGCTTGAGTGTGAGAGAGGAGTGGAAATTTTTGATGTGCCAGTGTTGCTTGGATGGAGAAAGTTTTATTATTATGAGTGAGAGACACTGTACGTGTTTTATAAATTAATCAACGGTTCAAATTCATGACGAAATGGAATTCCCAAAATCATATCAAGACCATGCAATGGTGCTACCAAAAATGTACGTGCTTGTGTGAATTCACCAATGCAAACTTCAACAGTGACTTGAGTTTTACAATTAAAACGTTGATTATTAAAAACAGTTTTGACCTTCTGAGGTGATGAAATTTCAGCGAGTGATAGTTGCTGTGCCAATTGTGTGGAAATGAAATCATGACTACTACCATCATCTAGCAGAATGGTGACATTTTCACCCTTAACATTGCCTTGCACTTTAAACAAAGTGTGAGGAGATATAGGAGTACCTGAGGATGGGCTGTCATCGTTATCATAATCAGGATCATATCCCTCACCGTAGTTAACTTCCACTTCGTTGTCGTCGGGTGTAGCATCTTCAATGAGGTTAAGAGTAGCTCCGTTGGGGCGGTTGTTGTTGAAGGGTTTTTGACTTGAATTTCTATTGACTCCATTGGAATGGCCATTGGATTGACCATTGCCCTTAACATGACCATTTGGGCACTTATCTGCATAGTGACCATACTGAAAGCATTTAAAACACTTCACCTTTTTGTTACCATTAGAATTTGGAGTAAAACGCTGGTTGGAAGGATGTTGGTTGCCTCGTTGCTGAGTGTTGTTGTTGTTGTTGCTCGTATGAGTTTGAGCAGTTGTAGGAGGATTGTCAAATCTTTGTCTTTTGAAAAAGGTACCGCTTTGGTGTTTGCTTCTGTCAAAGTTAGGAGAGAAAGGAGGTCTCTTGTTGTGGTTAGTGTTAGCAGGTTGATCAGTGTGAGAGGAATGTTCACCTTTCTTCTTTTCTGTGTTGAGAGCCAAACTAATGGCCTTTGACAGAGAATCTGGTTCGAATATATCTACCTCAGCACTAATTTGTAGTGCAAAGCCTGATATGTACTTTCGCTTCAATTTCTTGCGACTAACATTTTCAATAGCTTTCAATTGAATTAGACAATTCCAAAAATGGTCAGTGTAACCCTGTACATCTTCATTTCTACCCTGTCAAATTAAATCCCATTGACGTCGTGCTTTAGCTTTGTATTGTGTGAGCAAAAATTGGGCTACAAACACTTTTTTAAATGCATTCCAGGTGCGTGGTCTTCTTCCATCTTGTTTGGTGGAGTTCCACCACCATGCAGCGCTGCTAGTGAGATGATTGGATGCACACTTTACCATTTCACGCTCGGGAAAGTCTTCATCATGAAAGTAGTCATCTAACTGACTAACCCATGCTAGAACCGTGCTAGCATCTTTAGTGCCATCAAAATCTTTGAAATTGAAGGCTTTTCTGCTAATTTTGTTTTTCTTGGGTGCCGGTGCAGATTCGGTGCGTGCAGAATGCAATAATTTATCTTCAAGTTCTTGCCTTCGCAGGGGTTCATATGTGAGTGACTACTGAAGATTTTGGAGTTGCTCTACAATTGTGGGTGCCTAAGGAAGGTGTGCCATGATTGCGTGCTTATATATATATATATATAGAAATACTTAAATGGTAATGCTGAAAAAGGATATTTGGTGATATTCACAGATGCAATTTGCGGAATAAAATAAAATAAATAACAGAAATGTAATGTACTTAGGAGAGAAAGAGCAGTGGCATCCAGTCCGGAATGGCGATGTGCTAGGAAATTGTTAGAGAGGAGACAGTCCGATGGTGCGTCAGCTAGCCGATCGAATTTTGTAATGCCCGACCTCCCGTATCCCCAAAAAGGTAATGGTAATTTTAGCTTTCACTGTAAACTTTGGTTCATAAAATTGGCTATCTTTGATGATATCATGATTCTGGAAATTATCATAACAAAATCTGAACCACCAAATGTAGTCCGATATGGTTGACAAGGAATGGACATCCCATATTTTTTCTTTGAACAGCAAGAGAAAGTGCTTGTGTGGCCAAATGAGTCGGTGGCTTGAGGTCTTTTAATAATTGGGTTGGTAGAAATCGACTAAGAAAATTGGAGTTGGGTGTGTATTGGTCCTTATTAAGGGGGGCAAAAGGGTTTTCTTAATTTGGTTGGCTGGCCAAGCTTTAAGGAAGGCCACACTTTTTTAATAAAGTGTGAAGCCTACTGTAAATGGCGTGCATGGCATGCAGGCCTTTGCTGACAGCGCGAGTAGAGAGGGGGAGATGGATGGCGACCTGCAGAGGATGTTTCGGCCAGCATGGATGCATAGTAAAACACCCCTCATGCTAGGGCGATTCCTTCAAGGCAGTCCGCCGGGCTCGCTTCTGCAGAGGTCGATAGGGTTGCTTTTTGCCAAGCAAGGGGGGAATTCCCACAGCCTTGCGACTCTTGGTTTATGTCGAACCTCGTGTTGGCTACAAGATGCGGTATTTACACCTCCGTAAGCTCTTGTGTGACAAAAGGCCGTCTGGTGTTGCAATCTAACTCTTCTTTCTTTCCTGCAATCTTCCTCTCTACTTAAACTTTCCAATGTCGTTCTTCATGACAAGGCAATTGCCCGCTTGCAAGAGAAAAAATCTTCCGATTCTCCAATCTTTGCTACTTTCTTCTTGACTTCACAATCCGCAATGATTAAGCATTAGAATTGAAAGTGAACTCTTGGCTATCTTTGATGATATCATGATTATGGAAATTATCATAACAAAATCTGAACCACCAAATGTAGTCCGATATGGTTGACGAGGAATGGACAACCCATATTTTTCCTTTGAACAGCAAGAGAAAGTGCTTGTGTGGCCGAATGAGTCAGTGGCTTGAGGTCTTTTAATAATTGGGTTGGCGGAAATCGACCAAGAAAATTGGAGTTGGGTGTGTATTGGTCCTTATTAAAGGGGGCAAAAGGGTTTTCTTCATTTGGTTGGCCAGCCAAGCTTTAAGGAAGACCACACTTTTTTTATAAAGTGTGAAGCCTACTGTAAATGGCGTGCATGGTGTGCAAGCCTTTGCTGACAGCGCGAGTAGAGAGGCGGAGATGGATGGCGACCTCCAGAGGATGTTTCGGCCAGCATGGATGCATAGTAAAACACCCCTCATGCCAGGGCGATTCCTTCAAGGCAGTCTGGGCTCGCTTCTGCAGAGGTCGACAGGGTTGCTTTTTACCAAGCAAGGGGGAATTCCCACAGCCTTGCGACTCTTGGTTTATGTCGAACCTTGTGTTGGCTACAAGATGCGGTATTTACACCTCCGTAAGCTCTTGTGTGACAAAAGGCCGTCTGGTGTTGCAATCTACCTCTTCTTTCTTTCATGCAATCTTCCTCTCTACTTAAACTTTCCAATGTCGTTCTTCATGACAAGGCAATTGCCCGCTTGCAAGAGAAAAAATCTTCCGACTCTTTCGAAAAAATCTTCCGATTCTCCAATCTTTGCTACTTTCTTATTGCCTTCATAATCCGCAATGATTAAGCATTAGAATTGAAAGTGAACTCTCGACATACCATATTTTGGGTCGTTATGAAGCCGAGTTCGAAATCAGTCGTTGAATAGCCACTAATTAATAGGCGAGTTTTTCTTCTGCAAATTTGATCAATTATACTTCGAATTTCCACGAGTCCTTGAATCCTTGAATTGCAAAGTTGATAAATTGCAATTGGGATTTTGTCGATTAGAGGAACTCCTTCTTAAAATTGAAATTTGGTGCCAATTTATCCTCAAACCTGAAGCTCTGATACCACTGTTGGGAGAAGAGGGGGAGATTGACCGCTTAAAATACTCAACACAAGCTTCCAAGCAATCACCATCAAATTGTCCACCTCTTCTTCCAATTTCCAAGCACACAAACTCACCTAGACTATGACACACACACACACAGTAAACATAGAGTTGACATAGACAAGCTTGTAAGAGAGGGTAAGAGATGTGTAAGAGATGGAGACTAGATTAGAGAGTACACAAAAAATAACCATAGCTTAAGAGAGTAGAGAAGATAATCTGCAAGAGAAAGGCCTAAATCTATCCCCAAACTCCATGGCACCTCTCTTGTGGAGTTGGTATTTAATATATTATTTTGAGTTTAAGGTGCCAAAAATTGAGGCCCCTCTTTTACAACCACTTCACTTTTGTAAATGAGTGAAGCTCATTAGTTCTTGCATGACCCATAAGGGGAGTTCCCACTACAACTACTTATAGAGCCATAGTGGCTTATTGAAATGATGTTCTAAGATATTGTGCAAATATAAAATGGCCAAGAGTAATTGCTATCGCCTCTTCATCAACACCCCGCATTCCACTCTACAAAATCATCATCAACTCAATTAGTAAAATAAATAGACAGCACATAATTAACCATTACACCTAGCTATCCCAATTGCAGCTAACCACTACAACAGGAGGGTGCCGAGTCTCCTAACAATAAGTAAATGCCACCAAAGAGAAATTAAAACTAAAGCAAGAGACTATGCTCTTATTGGAAACCAGTTGTGTCGGAGAGGAAAGGATCAACATCTACGTCTTTGTGCAAATGAAGACGAATATATTCCCATTATAGAACATGCACATGCTAGATTAACCCAAGGTCACTTTTCGAGTGAAACCACTACAAGAGAAATCTTGATGGCGGGCATATATTGGCCAACACTTTTTGCAAATGCCAAGGAATATGTTCGAAGGTGTGATGCATGTCAACGAGCAAAAATGCCAACCCGTGTAGATAGCATGTCTTTAAGACCAATGATGGGGGCTAGAGCTTTTGCAAAATGGGGTATAGATTTTGTTGGGACAATACATCCACCTTCTTATAGAACCCAAGATCAATATATCAGTGTATCTATGGACTATTTGACCGATTGGGTAGAGGCTAAAGCAACCCAAAAGAATGATGCCAGAACCACAACCACATTCTTGTATGATGATGTGTTCACAAGATATGGACTGCCAATAGAAATTGTTAGCGATAGGTGAACCCATTTCCTCAATGAGGTAATTGAGTATCTGCTTAATGAATTTATGGTCATCCATAACAAATCAGCTCCCTATCACCCACAAGCAAATGGACAAGCTGAGCATACGAATAAATTCTTAGGTCGATATTGGTTAAAGTGGTTAGTTTAGGATGGATTGATTGGGAAATGAATCTCCATGGCACTCTATGGACTTATAGACTTTCATTCAAGACAAATTTAAATGATACACCCTTTAACCTTGTTTATGGTCTTGATGACATACTATGGATAGAATTTCTATTACCGACACTAAGGGTAGCTAAGGATCTTAAGTGGATTGGACATGAATTGTCAGAGAGGCTCAAAGATTTAGAAAAGCTTGATGAGCAAAGGCTAAAATATGTAGCTCACATCTATGCACAAAACCAAAAACAAAAACAGTTTTTTGATTCCCATCTAGTTACAAAAATCTTCAAAAAAGAGGACTTAGTTTTAGTCTACTCCCTTAAGCAACATATTTCCAAGTTTAAGAAAAAGGGAAACAGATCGTTTAGCATTGAACACATACCTCCAAGTGGAGCAGTTAAGTTGTCCACCCTAGATGGTGAACCAATGGCTAATTGGATTAAAGTGGATGCCGTTTAAAGAAGTACAGTTTGCCACTAACTGATTCTTTTCACCTCGTTTTATATTTAACAAATTCTTTCTCTCTACATTTGATAATTTGGTTTTACTTAGCCAAGTTAGGATAGGGTGGAGATTTACTGATTGTATACGAAATCTGGTATACTCTAATGAATTTCTTAGAAAAGAAAAACCCTTATCATGGCAAAGAAAGATAAAACAAAAACAGGTTATTGATGAATCCCAAGAGGAAGCTCGGCTTTGAGTACTCAAAAGGAAATCTGCTCTCAAAAATCAACAAATACCTATTCTCGTCAACACTCTCGAACTAGATGATTGACTATGGGAATTACAGAAGGATGCAGTGTCAACAGGTGATGAATGGTTAGATGGAATGGACCTTCGCATCAAAGTACATCTAAACGATCATAACACAATTGCATTGGTCGATACAGGAGCTCGAGTAAATGCAGTCAGTTATTCCACGTACAAGAAAGTTCCGAATTCGTCTTTGACATCTGGAATATCAACTATCAAGTTTTCTTGAATTACACTCACTACAAAATAATGAATGACATCATAGCCATCTTCATCACAAATTGCTGGATAGTCTTGAATAGCTCACACATCTAGAGTAGCCAAGATGGGTTTCCATCAAGTGGCTCTAAAGTTTCCTCAGGAAAGGGTTCTAGGATATCATCCTTATCTTCAATTTCCCTTTCTAAAATGAACTCCTCTCGCTTTGAGCTTCCAAATTGCAAAGCTTCACACATCCACAGTTCTTTAGGCTTACCAAAATATGCTGGAAGTTTTGGTCATGCTATAGTAGTGGAATCAAACTCCTCCACAGGTGTTGTCGTCACATCCCTGTAACTATGGTCCTTCAACTTTATCCTTGTCGTGGTTTCCATATGTAGATATAATCATAACCCCAGTCTTGGACCATTGTCAATTGTTGTATGAATGGTCTTCCTAGAATGATATCATGGTTGTTCTTCTTACCGAAGTCAACAATAGAAAAGGTTTGCTCATATTCAATTCCACAAGAAGTAGAAACGCCTTTTCTAGGAGTCTTATGGGCCTTTTTATGTTTCCATCTGCAAGCTCTAGTTTAATCCTTGTAGCCCTCACTGTTGGTTTTCCCCATTTTTTTAAGACCTCTTTTGTTGCGATGGCAACACAGGCTCCACTCTCGAGGATTTCCATGGTTTTTACACCTTGGAATTCCATGGGAAGAGTGGTGCTTCAATCTTCTCCCTCATAATACTCTCCCGCCGTGTTTATTGGCCTCGTGTTTAACTGAGGCATTTCTAGCTCTTTGATCCCTTCCTTTATTTGATTCATTAGTTTTTTAACACCAAATATCTCTATGCATTTTCCCATAGTAGCCCACATGTTTGGTCATATTTTGAGCAACTCGGCTAACATTATCGTAAAATTGATTGGTGTCAAAAAAATGTCTATCAACCCTTTTGAATTGATGACCTTGTTGGGAGACAGTCTTGGCCTTGTACTCTTTCCTATAGAACGGTAGTGTTCTATACGGTGACTTGGCCTTGTACTCTTCCGTATAGAATGGTAGTGTTCTTAGCGAATGGGTTTGACTATCCATAGACTGTACAGATCCTTTGTCTCCTCAATACAATTTCACTTCTAGATTCATTTGAGATCCAACCTCAAATTACTCTATTGGTGGAAGAGACACTCCTCTTCCATCACCCATCTGGTTTACATCACTACTTACCTCACTTGCTTCATTGGCCTCTCTAACTTGTTTTCACAATTCGTCAAGACCATCTATTTATTTACATCTGCAAGGTATAACTATGTGAAATCCCTCGAAAGATTTATTCGTGGTATTCAACACTATCCTTGGCTCTAATGCGGGGTCCTTGAGCTTTTGTCCATGCTTCCTTGAGCTTTTGTCCATGCTCATGACTAGAATCTAGCTCTTTTTGTTCCTAGTTTTGTGGGATTATTGGTGTAGGTGGGGAAAGTTCAGACCCTCTGGTTTTCCAACTGGTGGTTCTAGTAAAGCTTGGGTTGTTTGAATCATTTTCTAGAACATTTCAAACCTGCCCTTTTCTAGTTCCACATATGGATATGTCATCCATGTCTGTTCTTGGGTTTGGTTGTTTTTGAGCCGCACTTCATACAATTTCAAGAGGGCGTCTACTAGTGGCTCATTAACCTTCTCAACTAACATTGATCCTCCTGAGCTAGCACTTTTTGGTTTCTCCTTTGTGGATGGCTCCTTTGGAGGTTGAGATGTCTATGCAAGAGAAGGTGCAACTCTCTCCTCATGTCGTCTTATCTTCTCTTTAGCTTGGGTAAGATCGTCAGCTAGGAAATTTTTCTCTTGTTCCCTACATGCTTTCATCCTAGCCTTTCTAAATTTCCAACTATTCTATTTGCTCTTGGGTTTTTGACTAGGTGCGTCGATCTTTGGTTCACTCATCTTTCTTGAGCTTGTGCTCTCATAACTACTTGAATTGGTACGAGGATTTCATTTTCTGAGCTCTTGGGTAGCTGAACAATTCTTGAGACATTTGTTGTGATCTTTCTGACTCGATTTAGGTTTTTTGGACAGTTGGGGATCAAGTGAATGACACCACATTCAAGACAATAGGCATTCACTTGAGTGATCTTTGTCTGAGAACATTTTTTGACCAAGTGGTTGTCACGGCTTTTGTGACAGTCCATCTCTTGTTGAGGAGCTTCTTGTTGAAATTCCTCTTGGCTATAAACCGGCTCTTACCTAGCTAAGCCTCTATTCACAATGAACCGCAATGTCCTTTCATCCATCTTGTACCTTCTTTCTTCAGGCTAAAACGTAGGAGGTGGAAGTTGTACCGGACTTACCACTCCATGTGTTTCTCCCATCTTCTGTCGTTTTGAAGGGAAGTACCCACTTTGGTTGTTATAACACATTGTAGCTGGTACTAGTTCTTTTTTGTTAGACGCTTCCATCATCTGATCTCATGTCTATAGGAAATCTAGCACCTGGCATCATAGTTTGTTGTCCTAAGATAGGTTGTGGTCTTGAAACTCCTACTAGACCTAGTGCATTCTCCATAGAGTATCTAAGTGGAGGAGGTGCTATTGGAATAGGTTGTACATATCTATCCCTAGCATATTCCATGCTATAGTAACACTCTTCTCTCGTATGGTTTATCCATTTCCTCTCAATTCTGCACCACTTAAGCTCCCTCAAATCGGCATTTACAAGACTCAAGCTAACCTCTTGACCATTTTGCTGATAATTTTCTTGATAGATAGGTGCCATTGGTTTTGCAATGGACTCACTCATATGTGAATCAGTGTGCTGAAAGGATGTGTCATCCTCTTGACTCTTACAATCGTTTTCTTGATAGATAGGTGCCACTGGTTTTGCAATGGACTCACTCATCTGTGAATCAGTGTGCTGAAAGGATGTGTCGTCCTCTTGACTCTTACAATCGTTTTCTTTATATTTCTTAGAGTTATCCACTAACGGGTGCACTATGCAATCATGTTAATGTGTAACGTGAGTTCGATAGTAGGGGTTTTAAAATGCAAAAAAATTATGCAATTTAACAAAGACATTCAAATAAGGGGTTTTCATATTTAATTTTTTGGAAAAAATCCTAAAATAAGGAGTCATTTTATTCATTCAGACATGTTAAAAGTGGAATTTTTTAAATACCCCATGAACACACATTATATAGGGGGGTATTGAACGATGAACCCCCCGACGTTATCCACTAGAAAAAGATCTTCTTTGATCAATTCATTTAGTGTCATGATCCTTATCATACATAGATCCTTCTGAAGACCCGCATGTCTCATTCCCTGGATGAAGATCACCTTAACCGTGCTTACATAGGAAGTTCCACTCTTGGACAAAACTTGACATAGCTCTTGAGTTGTAATGTCGCTTTGTGTACTGATTCACCTTCATTCTGCTTGAATTTATAGATTTGTGAGACAGTATTGTGAGCTATGTATTTCTGTGATAATTCTTTGATGAGTTCCTCAAACAGCTCGTCTAGAGTCTCAAAATCATATCTTTCCACTAAGTCAAACCAGTAAGCCATGTCATCTTCCATTGTCAGTCAGAATCCCGCAAACTTTGTTGCAAAATCTAAAACTTACTTTGTTCTAATTACTCTTCTGAAAGCCGCTACATGATCTTTGGGATCTTCAACGTATTTCTTGTTTACCCATTTCTAGATCTGGGATGGTCTAACTCGCTAGATATCTACAAGTCTACCATAGATTCTCTCAATCGATCTCTCGCTTCATGCCTTCTACTATGGCTAGGTTCTTCTTCTTTCGAAGGTATTAGTCATTCTGTTGGATATCAATCCTTAAAGGAGATTCACTTGAGGAGGCATGTCTGCCATCTCTGTGATCATTTTCTCTCCCGTTATCTCTCTAGAAAGGAATCCACGTGGCTCCCTTTTTGAACTTCTCATGTTTGGTGGATATTTTTGTGATCCTTCATCGAACAAATATCCACCTATATCTAATGCAGTCCTTTGGTTTTTTCTTTCTACAGCTCCTTATTCTCGTCCATACTTGTCAACAACTATAGACTTCCATTGATAATCGACTCTATATGTATAGATATAGAAGAGCTTGTAATCTATCAGCTCTTCTGGGTATGGCTCTAAGAAACTATAAAGGTTGAACTCACTGTCATCAATATATCTATATATTCCTTCACTCTTATGATCTATTATCGAAACTCTTTCAACAAGCTTGGTCTTTATCAATTGCAAGTTTGGAAGATCCATTATGGGTGGATACTCCTCTATCATTGGGATTATGAAGCTTGAATAAGATGAGGTTAACTCTAAAGAGAACATGATCCCTCGGCTTAACAAATCTATCTTGATGTAAGAAGGCTAGGACAACTGTGTCAAAGTGATTTGGTTAGGAAAAAGTCAAAACTATGTCCAAAATCGTGACTGTTTTCTCCCAGTTCTCTCAAATTGTCAATTTTAGACACCACTAAAATCCAGATTAATTTTGAGTCTTAAACAATGTTTCTTTGGATGTTGACCAACAATGTGTTCATGGTTGACACTAAAACTTGTAGAGCTGCTCTGGAGCTTCATTTTGATAAAAAAAGTTTTTGAATCGGATATCCATGACTCAAGTTATGGCCAAAACAATCAATCTCTGTCTGGAGACTTCATACATGTATGATGTCCATTGACTGAGAATTGCTCCAAACTTTACTTGTAGACTCTCCTTGATGTACTCTAACAACTCCAAGTCTCAGTTTGTGATTCTTACACTTTTAGACAGGCATATCCGTCCTTTTTCTGTTTGTTAACAGCTTGGAACTTCCCGAGAAGGTTTACTAAGCCAAAAGTGATCCAAATTGAATGAAACTTGGTCTCTAGGATTATTTTATGTTGGCAAACACTTTTGTGAGCTCAGATGTAGGTTTTGACTTCTAGTCTGACACTTGAGACATCATACATGTATGATGTCTTTTGTGGCAAAAAGGAAGTGAGTTTTGTCCCATTGACTTCTTATCACTCAAGCAACTCTCAGCAACTTTCAGAATTCCATTTGAGACATCATACGTGTATGATGTCTTTTGTGGAAAACGGAAGTGAGTCTGTCCCACTGATTCCTTATCGCTCAAGCAACTCTCAAGAACTTTCAAAATTCAATTTGAACACTTTTTATGCAAGTTATGGTCAATACAAGCAGAACCTTGCCCATTTTCTCTCTTTTGGCCTTTGCAAGCTCAAATGTGCTCCAAATTCAATGAAATTTTGGCTAGTGTCATCAAAATCTAATATCTATGCAACCCAATTGATTTTCTTATATTAAACTGATCATTTAATGTGGGAGAATAAACGGTAACAAGGTTTAAAATATAGACATGTGCTTATAGATCTATCTCAACATAGGACCAATGGTAAAGGGGCCCGAATGAGAGATGGTTTGTCAAAGAGAAAGGCTAACTAATGGAGAATCAAGACCTTAGGGTTAGCTTCATTGAAGACCTCCAATAGTTAGTGTTAAAAGTATTTTGACCTTAGGTAATCTAGGGCTGTGCTTGAGGTGGGAACCCGGACCAAGCTTAAGGTACTTGAGGTGCTTGATGACTAAGCTGCTTGATGACTAAGGTCCTTGAGGTTCTTTATGGATGAGGTGCTTGAGGTTCTTTATGGTTGAGGTGCTTGATGACTGAGATTCTTGAGGTGCTTGTCATGCTAGGGTTGTACTTGAGGTGGGAGCCCCGACCCAAGCTTGAGGGGCTTAAGGGCCAAGCTTATGGTGGGAACCGGGCCTAAGGTTGAGGGGCTTGAGGTGTCAAAAAGTCAATCATCAATCCCTACAAGGAGGGGGCAATCCCTACATGAGGGAGGATGAGAGAGAACACACACACACACACACTCAAGGCCAGCTTGGTACAAAGAAAGCAAGAGGGACACTTGTCAAGTTCCTCCTCATGTTGCCCTCATAGTGTGCCTGAAGCCTATTGGTTGGCCACCCAAGGGGTCCAATGATAATTTAGAAGATTTCATTAATTGATTTTTCATTTATCAAGTCCTCTCTCTCAAAGGGAAAAGGGGGACACTTGTCCCAACTCTATTCTTGTTGCTTGGTATGACTTCTGCTTATAATTGGCTAGGCCTGGAGGGGTCCAATGAGCTTCAAGCATGAGCTACAAGGGGGGGTTGACCAGAGCAAGTAGGGGGATTTCTTGAAGGGTATACTTGTGATAGTTAATGCCTTCATTGAAGTTTATGTTATTCTCATGATGCATCAAGATTTCCATCTTCATTGCATCACCTAGGTCACAAGGAACACAAAGATTGTATTATAGAAAGTCTCTCTTGATGGGAGAAATCATAATACAAATGCCTATTGGAGGGGGGACTGGCTCCACATAAATCCGGTGCTCAATTTTTGTCATGTTCTCTAAATTCTCTCTCTCGCAAAAGTATTGTTCATGCCAAGTTAACTAAATGCTATGATTATGTTTCTACCATCAATTATGTTCACCCGTTATGCTCACAAAGTAATTTCACAAAAGTACTCTCTTTAATTTCCGCTACTCTCAAGTTAAAAGGCCAATTCCAGTACAGCTAGGGACTTCTTTTATGCTCTAGGACACTAGGGTATACTCAGATGTCTGATTTGACCCATATCTGGCCTCTAAGACATCATACACGTATGATATCTTTTTGCTCAGATTTCACTTAGATTTCTACCCAAGGTACTCCTTGATGTATTCAACAAGAATATGTGATCACATCAAATTTTTGATGTCAAAATTGCTCAAAATCACTATTTTTTTACCTTTACCTTCTTGTATTTGCAAAAATCTCTTTACATGCAAAAGTATGTGTCCAAATGAGATGAAATTTTGCAAGCAAGCTTAACACATCATTTCGCAACCCCTTGTGTGGTCAAAAGTGCAATTAAATTGTCACATATGGCCTATAGACATCATATGCATATGATGTCTATGTGCTCAAAATTGGCCCAAACTTGGTCTCTAAGCTTGTTTTGTTGTGCTTAACACCCTAGTAAGATCAGATTTCCACTTTGGTCCCTAAAAAGGTCCTTTAGACATCATACAAGTATGATGTCTAACTAGTCAATTTGAATTGAATTTCACTCTAGAGGCTCCTCACTACACTGGCAACTCACAGCAAGTTTCAGAATTGAATTTGAACACTTTCTGTGCAAGTTATGATCAATTCAAGCCTTTACATTGCCTAAATGCTCTTGTGGTCTTTGCAAGACAAAAAATGATTCAAATTTGATGAAATTTGACCTATATGTTTTCTAAATTCTGCAGATTCTTCATGTGAATTATACACTCTCTTTGTTGATCGAGTGGTTCTTGGAGAAGGTTGAGCAGACACAATCCAGGTGTTCTGATCTGGGGCTGGTAGCAAATTGTCGGCCACTCCAATAACATGATATGCTATTCTTGTCAGAACTTCTGGCATGCCCAGATATGTGATCTTGCCTTCTTTCTTTGTGCCTTTCTGTGTGGTAAGCACATACTGCGCATGATCAATTGCTTGTTTGGTTGTCAACTTCAGTACTTGAGTGAAGGTAGTCGCAACAACATGGTTTGGGGTGGTGTACCGTGGCAGTCTCTTTGATAAGAAGTGAAAGTGTTGATGGTATAGGCGAGCTGGTTCTTCCATTTGCCTTTGGATGAGATCGAAAAAGGTTGTAGCAGCAGTATCTTTGGTAAAGGTGGCTATTGTCTTTCTGTCCATGCCCCACATCATCATACCTTCAATTGGTAGCTTCAGTGCCCCGGACACGATCTCTTTTGTGATTACCACTTCTACTTTTTCCCCTTGTTAGTCGGTGATTTGGGATGACCCATCCTCTTTGATCATAGACAGTAACTCATATGTCTTCTGTTGAAATCCACGTCGCATGGTTCCTGGTAGTAGAAGTCCCTTAGGCCTAGCGTTCTGTTGGCTTATTTAGTGTGTGTCTTTGCAGCTACATCATATATCTCCTTTGGTAGCATTTGCAATTCCACTTGGTGTCCTTCTTCGCTCTTGAACCTGCCAGTGAAAATTGTGGTGTTGTTTTACTCAAGTTTTTCTTTTGGCAAGTAAGTTGCCTTTGCCGTCTTCATTGAACTTGGATCTAATTGGTAAGGTGGCAACTCCTGCAACTTTTCTTTCTGGGACACCCTTTTTTTACCTTCTCGGAAGCTTGCATTGCTCTTGTTAAGGGAATACAATGTCAAAGTTAGAGAATTCTGCAAATTATGCTCTGAAATGCCTTGAGTCTGAATTGCTGACAAATGATGTCCATTTTGCTTCAAATCAACTTTGGAGCTTGCATAGATGCATAAAAACATGTTGAGATCAAAATCATACAGCTCAGACAAAAGTTGCCACAAAAATAAATAATCGCAATTATTTACAGCTAGGGATTTTTTCCAACTTTTGGCATTTTTTACATCCTAGACTTGACATATATGGCATTTAGGTGCTCTGAGTGAAGTGTGGGCTCATTTGAGTGCACCCGGTGGAAATGGTGCCAGATTTAGGCTTTCTGACTTTGACACGGTTGATATAAAGAGATTTTGAGTTTTTGAGATCCAAATTTGCTAAACTTGGTTAGTGGACTTGGGACATTATTGTTCTTTGGTTCCATAAGGTCAAAGTTGCAGATTTCACCCATTTTGACAAAAAAGTAAATAATTATGATTATTAACTTTTTCATCAGAATGTACATTTTTTGTTGCAACTTGGTTCTAGGCATGATGTAGACTCTATGCATGAGATATGGGGTGATTTGGATCAAAAAATGTGACAGATAGCTCAAAAATTGGATTGGAAAGACTTTGGTGCGTTTTTTGACAATTTCACGGTTTTTCTTATCATTTTGGCTCATACTTGAAATGTGGCATGTAATAGATGTGTACAAGTGATAGGTGAAGTGAAGAGATCATTTTCAAGCCAAACAAGCACAAAAGTAAATAATCGCAATTATTTACAACAGTCAATTTATTTGCAAGACTTGACAATTTGATGACCTAGACATGTTTAATACATCTAAAACAAGTCCTAAAATGAATTTGGTAAAGTTATGTTGTGTCGGCATCACTTTGTGCTCTTTCGACTCTCAAAACACCAATTTTTGTGACTAGGTGGCATGTGGAGTTGGTTAGTCACTTTTGAAGCTATGGACTTGTCCGCTACATAGTTCTGATGCTACCCATCCAGTTTTGGGCCATTTAGAGAGTCACTTAGACTTCATGTGTCAAAATTTGAAGCTTTGTAGCCTTTGAGCTATTTTCTACTATTCGAGATCTTGCCTTGACTGTTTTCATGAAATCATCCAAGTACATTGTGTATACACCCTGTCTATAAGCTGTCCGTGGAGTCAGAATCCAATTATGGCATCTGACAAAAACCTAGATTATTTACTTGGGAACCTCCTCGACCCCTGCCAAATGGTCATCTGGTGATATACAAGTACTCTATTATATAGGGGCATGCTACAATTCAAGTCTCGTTGAGTTTGGTTGAACTGGCAGGCCGCTATGGTCAATTTTGGGTCGTAGGACTTCGTCCTGAGCCTATATTTGCTACCTGACCATATAGAATGTAAAGAATGAGGATGCAAGATAGCTACACAAGACAAGCACAAAGCACACAAAGATGGAAAGCTTCTTCTTCTTCTTCTCAGAAAAGAGAGTACAAAATGACTAAGTGCTAAAGCTGAAAAGTAGCACATATGTACATGCGGTCACTGAGTGTGAACTCGCTAGAAGCGTACTAGGCTGGCACTATAAGTGTAGTCCAGCTGTAGAATCATTGGCAGAGATCCTCCATGTCGGTCACCTAACGCGCCAGTGAGTAAATGCCGTAAGCGGCCAAGACCCGTAGTGGATGCCAGCTCAAGGTGTAGAGCTCGACATCTCAACACTCCCCCTCGAGCTCTGCATGTCGCAGAGTCCAAGCATAGTCCGAAAACATCGAAGCTTCTCAGCTCCGAGGGCCTTGGTAAAGATATCCGCTATCTGCTCCTCTGTGCTGACGTAGACCAAGTCGATGTCGCCCGCCAACACTCGCTCTCAAACGTAGTGGTAATGGACCTCTATGTGTTTGGTCCTAGCATGGAACACTGGGTTCCTAGCCAACTGCATGCTGCTGAGGTTGTCACAATGAATGACAATCTGCTGGTCCAACTGCACTCCCAAGTCCTCAAGTAATGTGCGTAGCCAAGCTACCTCGCACGCCGCAACTGCTGCACCTCTGTACTCGGCCTCTGTGCTCGATAAAGCAACCGTAGGCTGCTTTTTGCTGCTCCAAGTAACAACAGCACTCCCAAAAGAGAACATGAAGCCACTCGTAGATCTCCTATCAACAATGCTACCTGCCCAATCTGCATCTGTATACCCATACAATGCTAATGGTGCATCTGCTGCATAGAACAATGCGTAGTCAAGAGTCCCTTGCACATACCTAAGTGTGCGTCGTACTCCATCCAAATGTGGCTTCCTCGAAAGATGCATGAATTGACTCTCCAAGCCTACTGTGTAGCTCAAGTCTGGCCTTGTGATAGTCAAGTAGATTAGACTACCCACCATCTTCCTGTACATATTGACATCCTCAACAACATCACCCTTCTCTGCACTCAGCTTTGCATTCACATCCAAGGGAATGGAAATCGGCTTACAATCAGCCATACCATACTTTGACAACATGTCCAAAGCATATTGTCTCTGTGACAGCCATACACCCTCTGGAGTCCTGATCACCTCAATGCCAAGAAAGTAGCGCAACTCGCCCAAATCTTTCATTTCAAACTCCTGTTTGAGAAGACCCTTCACATGGTCAATCTCCATAGCATTGTCACCAACAATAATAAGGTCATCTACATATATGGTAATGACCAAAATCCCCACATCACTCTCACGTACATAGAGTGAATGATCATCATGAGCTCTCCTAAAACCAATACTGACAAGATACTTGGCAATCCTGTCATACCATGCTCTAGAGCCCTGCTTCAAACCATACAAAGCTTTGAGAAGTCTGCATACATAATCTGGGTAACCTGGATCGACATAACCAGGTGGCTGATCCATATACACTTCCTCTTGCAACTCACCATTCAAGAAGGCATTCTTTACATCCATTTGATGCATAATCCATCCTCTAGATGCAGCCACTACTATGACAGCTCTCACAGTCGTCATCTTTGCCACTGGAGCAAAGGTCTCCTCATAGTCTATGCCATACGTCTGTGCATAACCCTTTGCGACCAGCCTTTCCTTGTGACGCTCAATGTTACCATCAACCTTATGCTTGGTTTTATACACCCATTTACAGCCAATAGCTTTCTTGCCACTTGGCAATGGCACCAACTCCCATGTGTCATTTGCTTCCAATGCAGCCATCTCTTCATTCATTGCATCATCCCAATGCACATTTCCAACTGCATCCTCAAAACATGTGGGCTCCACATCCTGTATCACCTTAGCCATGTAGGCTTGGTGATGCGCTAGATACCCATCATAAGTCGATTTCTGAACTGGATTTCTGACTCTATTAGATCTACGCGGTCCTTGGTCACTCCTTTGCCCTCTAGCATCTTCTTATACTTTCCTTACACCAGGTGTCCTGACAACCGGAATTCCAAATTCCTTATCAAGACTTTGTTCAGAACCATCTGAATCCATATCTACATGTGAAAAACCTGATGATGCATCAACCATAAAGGGAGGTTCATCAACCTTTTCCTTTCCTTTTCGTGATACATTCCCTGTACCTATTGGTGGAGTAACCTGCGTACGTAGTCTACCATTCCATGGTTTCTCAATAGAGCCACGAGAAGAGGACTCTTGTGGTCCACTCAAAACCTGTGACTGTGGCCTCACATTTTGTACAACCACATCATCTTTTACATCAGCCCCAATAGTGCCATGTGCATTACTGTACCAGCTGCTCATCTCATGAAAGACTACATCTCTGCTCACTCGTAATTCTCGTGTAGTAGGATTGTAGCACCTGTACCCCTTTTGTTCAAGGGAATATCCCACAAGAATACATTTCTCTGCTTTAGGATCCAATTTCCTACGCAACTCATCTGGTACATGCACGTAAGCTATGCAGCCAAACACTTTCAAGTGTGCCAAATCAGGCTTTGTACCTGTAAACTTTTCCTCAGGTGTTACATCATGCACCGCAGCTGTAGGTGTCCTGTTCATAACGTACACAACTGTATTTACAGCTTCAGCCCAGAAATGATGAGGCATGTTCTTCTCATTCATCAATGCACGTGCAACCTCTGCAATGTGCCTGTTTTTCCTTTCTGCGACCCCATTCTGCTGTGGAGTATATCTGCATGTAAACTGCCTGTGTATACCATGCATTCGCAGAAAATCTGAAAAATCATTGGAGAAGTAATCTCCCCCTCCATCTGAACTCAATGTCTTGATTTGCATATCTGTCTCCTTCTCAATCATGACTTTGAAGTCTTGAAAGTGACCAAACACTTCACTTTTGTTACGCATGAAGTAGACCCATACTTTCCTTGTATGGTCATCAATGAAAGAGACATAATACCTGCAACCATGTATACTTGCAGTATCGGTTGGACCCCAAACACCTGTGTGCACCACCTCAAGTGGCCTTTTACATACATTGCGCTCATGTGGAAATGAGCCCTTTGACTGTTTTTCAAACTGGCATGCTGCACACACTTTATGCATACCATCCACCTTGAATTTGGGCAAACCTTTTACAATCTGTTTTGTTTGCATGCTGCGCAATCTCTGCTCATTGACATGGCCAATGCGTATGTGCCAAATGTCAACATCAGCCACAACAGTTGTGCCTTGTGCAAATAATGCAGCTTTTACCTCAGGCATGTCTACATTCAGCGTAAACATTCTGCCCACACATTTGCCCTCTGTGATCAGCTTACAACCATTCTGGAAATCTTCTACATAACAGCCATTTGGATTGAAGCGAACCTGCAAACCTTGCTCAACCATTTGTCCAACAGAAACAAGATTCTTTGTAATGTTTGGGACATGAAGTACATCTGCTAAGTACTTTGATTTCCCACTCTTCGTATTTAGAGGTATGTCCCCTACATGAGCAATGGGGTGAGCTGTGTCATCTCCTGTCTGCACATAGCCTGACACATCTGGTTTGCGCATATCTCTAAACCACTCTCCACGAGACGTCATGTGATTAGAGGCACCTGAATCCACATACCAAACATCATCTTGGGTGGAATTCTCTGCAGTCATTGTATTCATTACATGCTGCATAACAAACATGCGCTCGTTTTTGCTGTCATCTGCATCTCTGCTAGTAGATGCATAGTTGCCATGTTCTCTCTTTCTACTTGCTTTTCCCTTTGGACAGTCACGTGACATGTGACCTCTTTCACCACAAGTCCAACATTCTCTACTATCTGGAGTATGTTGCTGCCTGCTTGATCCTGCACCACGACCTCTTTGACTCCCCCTGCCTTGAGACTGGTTTCCCCTGCCACCTGTATTGTTTTGATTTGATTGACCTTCCAGAAATTGGCCCCTGCAACCCCTTGGGCCTCGACCACAACCTCTACCTCTACCTCTGTTGAAGTTAGAATAGAAGGCCTGTTCAGAATTATTTCTGCCATGAGAAGAAGATGTGTCAAGGTTCTTCTCCTCAAGAATAAGCATAGAAATCAAATCTGGGAACACGGGGATGTCGTCTCTTGTATTCATGGAAGACCTAAAATGTACATACTCATCTCCTAGACCATCCAAGCATGCACGGACAATGTCATCGTCTTCTACTGAGACTTTAATAGATCCAAGAGCCTCAATGATACTCTTGATCTTCAAGGCATAATCATTGATTGAGAGGTTGTTCCTCTTAACCTGATTTAGCTCCGACTTTAGTTGAAGCTTCCTGGCCTTGGTGTTCACCTTGAACACTCTGCCTAAGTTTCTCCATGCAATGGCGGGGGTTTCAGCATCCTGTAGATAGCCCATCATTCCATCTGTGATGCTCATAGACAGCCAATACATCACTTTGCTCTAGCCTTGTTGCCAGTCCCTCAAAGCTTTCCTTTGTTCTGCTGTAGCATTTGCCTCAGGAATCTCTGGTTCCTTTTCATTGTCTCCTTCTACATAGTCCCAATAACCTTTTCCTTTTAGGAAATTTGTTATTCTGAACTTCCATGTAGGGTAGTTATTTTTCTCAAGCTTCTCAGTAACAATCTGACTGAAACCGTCAGACATCTTGAAGCACTAAGACAAAATAGCTGCAATCTGCAAAAACCTGCAAATCTGCTGAACCTGCTATCGTGGTTCCTGTAACGCTTTCTACACTTAACGAGTGTCCACAATCAAGCGTACATACAATCACTGTACTTATACAGTAAATCTCTGTATACTGCACTTTGGAGACCTGTTCAGAAACTTGTGCGAAAAACCCCTAAATTTTTTTTCGCTGTGCGAGGCGCCTTCGGCATCTGGTCGTGGATTGCGAATGAAGGGATTGTGATGCTCTTGCTCTCTTATCCTCTCTTGCCTGCACCAGGCTTTGATACCATGTAAAGAATGAGGATGCAAGATAGCTACACAAGACAAGCACAAAGCACACAGAGATGGAAAGCTTCTTCTTCTTCTTCTCAGAAAAGAGAGTACAAAATGACTAAGTGCTAAAGCTGAAAAGTAGCACATATGTACATGCGGTCACTGAGTGTGAACTCGCTAGAAGCGTACTAGGCTGGCACTATAAGTGTAGTCCAGCTGTAGAATCATTGGCAGAGATCCTCCGTGTCGGTCACCTAACGCGCCAGTGAGTAAATGCCGTAAGCGGCCAAGACCCGTAGTGGATGCCAGCTCAAGGTGTAGAGCTCGACATCTCAACATAGAATTGTTCATTGATAATCTTAGAACTTACCCCTCATGTCTCGTGTAAGATAGCACTGTAAATAGACGACTGTGGACTCCGGAAATCGCGCACGAAGAAGGCAAAGAGCTCTCTCCTCCAAGAGGAAATGAGGTGATTTTGGGCTACCTTGGATATGTATACTCGAACTCCTCAAACTATTTTTCCCCAAATTCCCATGCTAGTCCTACTAGGCAGTGAAATTTATGTTAGACTAAAAAATTTCTTCAACCGGATTCCATTAGCTCATTCTGCAAGAATTTGCGAGAGTAGGCTTTGGTAGCTTAATTTAGGCTTCCCGCTTCCATCTGTCGATTCGATTGAAATTTTTTGTGCCTGTTTGCCTTGTCCTTCTGATCATCAGTGTATCTTTAGTTTCTCCATCTGAGCTCATTTTCTATTTATTATTGTTGTTTATTAAAAAATCAAAGAAAATAATAAAACGTGCTAAAAAAGTGAAAAATCAATAATTAAGAAAATCCATTAAGAAACATTGCTTTATTATTTTTTGGTGGATTTCTCTATTTTTAAGTTCCAAAATCAAGAAAAATGATAAAATTAATTAAAAAATACCATTTTTTAATGATTTCTGCTAGTATATACACTATTTACACTCATCGAAGAGATGTTATTAGTTAAATTTCCCATGTTAATGACTTTGTAAGGCATAATTAGGTAATTTTTCACGTTAACAACAAACTTTTTCCTCCCTCTTCAAACATTGCGCTTAATTACTTAGTTCTCTTTCACCCCTCCTAGATGGTGTACTCCGGGACGACTATGTGCATGGGTTGAACAATCGTGTCTATGCATAGCCTTGGGTGGCTCTACCATGCTTTGAAGATCAATGCAATTCAAACCATTATGCTATGCAAGAGTTGGGTCTTGAGTAATTAACTCAAGGGTTTCTGAGGTCGAGGTTTTCTTTTGCTCTTTCCCAAAGAGAAAATCTTGTAGCTTGTGTGCTCTTTGCTTTATTGTACCGTTAGGATGCTTTGGCATGCTGATTTCTTGAGTTGTTGGTATCAATACTGATGATTGTCGAGCTTTTACCCGCCATTGATATCTTGGTTTTTTCTTCAATGAAATGTTGGGGTTGAGTGTTTTGAGTCTTAACTCTCCATTGCTTCGGCTTTACAATTTGCAAAGAAGATAAGTGCTCCTTTTTCCCCCAAATCATCTTGTGTTAGGTTCCCTTCTCCAAGTTTCCCTTCCTTGTGTTTTTAACTTTGAAACCTTCTTTGGTACAGTAGATGATGTTTTAGGTACCCAAATTTGAAACGGCTTGTCCTTAAGTTGTGATTTTGGTACCCAAATATGCCTGACTCCTTGCATGCTACTTGCAGCATTTACTTGTCTCGACAGGATGGAGAAGATTGATTGCTTCATGGTTTTTTCTTCTGGGAATCTCTTTTCCATTCTTCTTTTCTTGGTACAATTGGAACAATGAGTTGTCCGCCTTTAGGTGATAGCTTGAGCTAATTGGTATCCCAATCTGGTACTGCCTTGTACTTCTGCATCCATGAGATTCCAAGAATCATTGTTTCATTCATGTGTTCATCTGGTAAGCATACAAACTGATGAGGGCATGAACATCCCTGTACTATCACATTTAAGTTGACTACTCCTAGTGTCGGTGTTGGGTTCTTGTTACATCCTTTAATAGTCAATATTCCTGCTGTCAAAGACTGACTTGTTGCTTTCTTGTACGTGGAATAACTGACTGCATTTATTCAAGCTCTTGTATCGACCAATGCATTTGTGTTATGATTGTTCAGCTGTAATTTGATGCGAAGGTCCATTCCATCTAACCATTCATCAATCTGTTGACACTACATATTTCTATAATTCCCATTATAGTCGTTCATCTAGTTCTAGAGTGTTGATTGGAATAGGTATTTGTTGATTTTGAGAGTATCTTTCCTTTTGAGTACTCGAAGTTGAGCTTTCTCAATGACGTGCTATTGTTTTATCTTTCTTTGCTTTGTTGCATGCATATTTTCTAGCAATTCATTGGTTAGTGGCAAATTGTACTTCTTTAAACAGCATCCCCACCAACCCAATTAACCATTGTTTCACCATCTAGGGTGGACAACTTAACTGCTCCACTTGGAGATACGTCTTCGATAAAGGTCCATTTCCCTTTTTATTAAACTTGGGAACGTGTTGCTTAAGAGAATATACCAAAACTAAGTCCCCTTTTTTGAAGATTTTTGTAACTAGATGGGAATCAAAAAACTGTTTTTGTCTCCTCTTTTGTGCATAGATGTGAGCTACAGCTATTAGTCTTTGCTCATGAATCTTTTCCTAATCTTCAAGCCTCTCTGAAAATTCATATCTAGTCCACTCAAGATCCTTAGCTACCCTTAGTGTCGAAAATAGAAATTCTATCGACAATGTGGCATCAAGACCATAAACAAGGTTAAAGGGTGTAGCATTTAAAGTTGTCTTGAATGAAACTCTATAAGCCCATAGAGTGGCATGGAGATTCATTTCCCAATCAGCCATCCTGAACTTACTACTTTAGTCAATACCGAGCTAAGAATTTTATTCCTATGCTAAGCTTGTCCATTTGCTTGTGGGTGATAGGGAGTTGATTTGTTATGGATGAACATAAATTCATTAAGCAGATACTAAATTACATCATTGAGGAAATGGGTTCCCCTATCACTCACAATTTCTATTGGCAGTCCATATATTATGAACACATTCTCATGCAAGAATGCGGTTGTGGTTTTGGCATCATTCTGTTGGGTTGCTTTAGCCTCTCCCCACTTGGTCAAATAGTCTGTAGCTACAATGATATATTGAGCTTGGGTCTAAAAACAGGTGGCTGTATTGGCCCAACAAAGTCTATACCCCATTTTTCAAAAGCTCTAGCCCCCATCATTGGTCGTAAAGACATGCTATTTACACGGGCTGGCATTTTTAATCGTTGACATGCATCACACCTTCAAACATATTCTTTGGCATGTGCAAAAAGTGTTAACCACCATATGCCTGCCATTAAGATTTCTCTTGAGGTGGTTTCACTAGAAAAGTGACCTCTAGTTAATCTAGCATGTGCTTATTCTATAATGGGAATATATTCATCTTCATTTGCACAAAGATGCAAATGTTGATCCTTTCCTCTTCGATACAATTGGTTTCCAATAAAATCATATTCTCTTGCTTCAGTTTCGATTTCTCTTTGGCAGAGTTTACTCATATCCTTGGGAAATTTTCGGTTTGATAAGCAAGCAACTAGATAGCTACTCCACTTAGGAATAAGTGATATTTGGAACAACGTCCCATGAGGTATGGGTGTTGTTTCTAGCATTAAGGAATTTTTTCTACAAATGAGTGAACATCACTTCTCATGGTTGGACAAAATACTCCAAGTCTCAAGATCCGTTGCATAGTTTGGTGTTCCGCAAAGTAAAGTCCCACTATGGTAATATGTGCTTGACTTAGGTATTGGGTTTTCTCCTCAAGATTAATACACAACAACAATATTTCATCTTGATTTCTTTTGTATAGCCTTCTAGCTAGTAATTGATACATAGCCGATTGCTCAATTAATCCGGTTGTTATAGGAAGTGGTATTTGCGAATCCACTTGAGCTATGGTCATCAAGCCATATTTTCAGACCATCGAGGTATCATTTCCATGGAGAGCATATATGCATCTATTAGATCATCGTCTACTCCCTTTGGTGGTTCTTCTGATATAATCCTTGACAAATAATCTGGCCAACTAAGTGAAATCAAATTCCAAAAGATTGATGAACCATCTCACTATTCTTCCTGTGTTGCATGGCTTGTTGACCAAGTATAATAAGGCTTGGTGGTCCACAAAGAACACAAATTTGTTAGTTAGTAGGTAATGTTTATACTTTTTTACGGCATAGATCATTCCTAATCTTTCCTTTTTAGTGGTTGTATAGTTTCTCTCTACCATATTCAAATATCTACTAGCATAAGAAATAGGAAAATTAAATTTTTTGTCTCATGGTTGAGATAGTATACACCAAATGGAAAAATTGGAAGCATCTACATGTATGTGAAATATCTTATTCCAATCTAGTGCTTTCAATATTGGAGTTGAAGTGAGATCTTACTTAAGCTTCATGAAGGATTTTTCACACGCATTAGTCCATTCAAAGAGTGTAATCAAGTTGTACATGGGTTTTGCAATTATAGCGTACATGTAAATAATTGATTTGTAATATCCACAATGTCCCATGAAAGCTTGAACCCCTTTGACTGTTGTCGGTCTAGGAAAATCACTAATAGCATGAATTTTATCCATATCAGTAGCTATGTCAAGAATTTTTCCTTATTTGCTCATAAATGTGCACTTTTCAGGATTTAAACAAATCCTATAAAGTCTACATTTTTCAAATACCTTTTTGAGGTGTTCAAAATGATCAGCTCGAATTGATGAATATACTTCCAAGAAATTCCAAAGGTATTCCTTAAAATTGTGGATCATCAATCTTTGAAAGGTGACAGGAGCATTAGTAGACCCAAAAGGCTTAACCCGATAGGCAAAAATACCCCATTCAGTTGCAAAGGCAGTTTTATATTGATATTTAGGGTTAACCAAAAGTTGATTGTATCCCAAAAATCCATCTAAAAAATTGTAAGCTTATTTTCTTGCAACTCGTTCTAAAACATACTCAATGATTGGAAGACAAAAGTTGTCTCTAATGGTGGATGCATTCACTTTCTTGAGATTGACACAAACTCTTAATTTTCCATTTTTCTTGGGTACAACCACAATTGGAGACACCCAATCTGTGTGTTCAATTTCATAAATGAATTGGCTTCCTTTAGCTTCTCTATCTCCTCTTTGATCTTTCTGGAAAATGTTTCATTGTAAGTATATGGCCAATGCATATATGATTTCCATACTAAGTTTGAGAAATTTGGAATGAAATTAGAAGGAAAAGCACTAACATGGTTTCAAAACATTCCACCAAGGTCAATCATGGACTTAAATACATTGGCTCAAGGATTTGTAGTTGCATGTTCCAAACCGAGGATCAAACATAATATTGTAGCGCAAATTTATAGCTTCAAACAGAGAAAAGGTGAGTCTATTAGGTATTGTGCAACTAGAATGAAACAATACATTGCAAGATGTCCAGGACTAGAAATACCTGCAGAAGAAATATTAGTATCATTGTTTCTAGAGGGACTGCTAAACAAAGAGATTTATGCTATATTGTATAGCAAGAAGCATACGAACCTAGAAGAGTGTGTGTCAGATGCTATTGACTTAGGAGCAAATTGTGATATTTTCAATGAAGAAGATGTCCCTAAGGATAATCAAAGTGAGAAAATAACATCCATCAAACCATCACAAGTGGAAATCGCTACTGTTGCACCGCTAGAGATGCTCGAAAGGATGAATGAAATGATGAATAACATGCAAAAAGCACCTCTAAGGGGACCAGGACAAGGGACATGCAAAAAGCACCTCAACAAGGACAACCAATTAGGCCGTAGAAATGGTATGTAATCAAGGGTAAATGGACCAACCATGAGATGAATGAGTGTTATTACCAACCAAAATATGATGGAAATGTTCAGCACTTGCCTATGAGACCACAAGGAAAACCCATGTACAGATATCATTATAATATGGCCCCAGCTCAAAGACCACCGATGGGTATGGAAAGAGCTCAACCCATGTTGGGTTAACAACCTCCATATCTGGGACATAATGTAGTGTCTGTAAAGTACATGCATCTAGAGGGAGTCATAGATGAACAAGCCCTAGTGCCTCTTGCACCCTCTGTTGAGGCTAGTCCATCTACAGTAATGGTAGAAGGGGACTGGTATAATTCACATCCACCACCAATGGAAGAACCTTATGACGTATACTCCACAAGAGATTTCACCAATGTATTATGTGGCTAATCAAGGTGTTAGACCTCCTATGGTAAGACCCATGACCAAGCCAAGAACTAGAAACTATCATAACTGTAGTGCAGATGATCACTGAAAAATGAATGCCCAGAGTCTGACAAAAACCTCAAGCCACTTGAATCTTATTGCATACAAGTTGCACAAAGGGAAGACACTTCCCATAGGATTTTCCAAAAAATCCTTTAAACAAGGATACAATAGTAGTGAACGTAGTCCAAGTGATACCTAGTAGCTCATCTGAGAGTAAACCGATTGTTCCAATCAAGGTAATCACCAGAGCCCAGGCTAAGAAAAAGAAACATAACTCCTCTGATGATTTGGAGAATAAAAAAATTTCCTCTAAAAAGACCAAGAGAAGCAAAAGCAAAAGGTATGAGATGACAAAACAAAAACAAAGGCTGAAATTGAGGAGAGATCTAAGAAACTATTCCACAAAAAAGTGAAAGAAACTGGAGTGAAATCAAGGAAACCACATTGAAATTTGGAGGATCGATTTTGGTGGACAAAATTTTTGAGCCAATCAATGCAGCCTTGGAAGCTTACCAAGCGAGACTTAAAGCAGGCCAAAACATGAAAAACAAATGGAAAAACTATCATCCTCTAGATATGGAAGCAGCTAAGCTTGAAGCTTATCAAAATTTGGTAAGAGTTACTCAAGATATGCTGGAAAAACAAAAACCCAAGCTCGAAAGTATAGCAAAACCTGAGGAGCTTGTTGTAGAAACGAGTAAAGAAAAATCTAAAGTGGTGGTAGAACCCCACCTAGAAACTAAAGAGCCAAAACTCATAGTACCTAACAGTGACAATCTACCTCATGATATGGACATGGATGTATAATCCTTGTATGGGAATTGCGGCTCTGAGGCTTCAGGAATGTCTAACCAATGACTCTGAAAACACTACCTTCTTACTTGGGAGATAACAAAGATGAATCCATAGTGTGTAAAACCACTCAAATAAAAAGAACGAAACAGACCCTAGAGGTAAACAACATCCATTCAATCATGTCTATACCCATTCAATGCACTCTTACTTTAGGAGAATTGTTGAAAATTGAACCATATTTATGGAATGATCTACCAAAAAACTCTAGAGAAAGTGGGGATAACATGGCTAATCGTAAACAATTTGGGAAAACTGAAACACAAATTGGATAAAAAGGAGATTAGATCCATTCCAATGAACAAAGTTAGAGAATACTACAAAGGGGAAGAAGGAAACACAACCCTTCCAGTGAGATACAATGATATAGAAACCATGGCAATACTGGATAGTGGGGCAGGCATAGCCATAGGCACAAAAGCAGTATGGGAATCTTGGGAACAACTAGTCAAATGAAGTTGCAATTGGCTGACGGACACATCAAAAAACCCTTAGGACTTCTTGAAAAAATGATAGTTAATTCTTGTGGATTGATTATCAACAAACTTTTTCAATGGTGGACTTTGGAAAGAAAGTCAATTATGGAATCCTCTTGGGAAGACCTTTCATGTGTTAAGTATAACTTATCCAGGATTGGGGAAACAATTATCTATCATTGAAGCAAGTGGGATCAATAACAAGGTTTAATTTTAAAATATCGCACTTATAGAGATGTCATGAAAACGGCCATACAATAATTTGACTTAGTCTCTTCAGCTAAAACTTAGCTTCCATCTTGGTTGAACAAAGACACACCTATTAAGATGTGTGGAGCCTCAAAAAACGGGATCTTGAAACTAGAAGAATGTATCTTAGAAAGGGATTGCGCAGATGAAGCCTATGTACCTGAACCGTTTCCAGAGCATTTGTTTGAGCCATTTGAGTAGAAACAAATTTTAGCAACAATGGATGTATGTGTAAATACGTCTATCCCTACTCAATTTTGCAATGAGGACGGCTATGACAAAATTTCTATACAAATGATCTCAACCCTTCACATTGACGACTAAACTCAAGAATCCAAGGACTTGATGAAGGCTGAATAAGTCTTTTCAGACCTCTACTATGATGCAACAGATGAGTTAGAAGAACATTCAGCTACTTCAGATGATTCACGGTTGGAAAAAGAACATGTGAGAGCTAAACTACTCATGAAAGGAGGGGAATAAAAGTTTTAGGACTTTCCAAACAAGGAACCAAGAAGACAAAAATGGTATAGAAGAAAAAGAGACATGAGAAACTTGAAAGCTAGACCTATGCCATCAATCTCCAGTAGAACACATTTTCTAATGCAAATAGATGCACAGGATTTTGTCAAAGAAAAAATCATTGTTAGATATCCTTAAAACAAAAAGCAGGAAACATCGAGAAAAACAAGAAAGGAAATTTAAGCAAAACCTAAATACCAGGACAAAGATTCAACCATGACACGAGTTGAGCAAAGAGAGAAGTATCAAGAGTTGAAGAAATATCTAAAGGAGATATATACAACTGAAATGGAAACCACTGAAGAGGAAGGTAAGGATGTAATGAGTGTTCCATCCCATTACAAGAAGTATACTCTCCAGGACCGAAATATCATAGTCGAACAACCTGTCAGGGAACTAAGGAAATAGGGTGAGTCCTACAAAGGACCTGAAAATGCAAAAAAGATAGATCTAGCCAAACCAAGAGAAGAGCCTAGACCTGCCTACATTGCAAATGACTTGACGGAAGAAGAAAAAGATCTTTTGTTAAGCTTACTAAAAGAAAACCGAGATATCTTTGCTTGGTCTTATAAGGATCTCAAGGATGTTGATCCAGAAATGTGTCAACATACCATACCTATGAGAGATGATGCAAAACCAAGCAGACACACTGAGGCCACATGGATCCCGAGATCCACTGTATTTTTTGACCCAATTTTTAAAAATGAGCTGGTATGACACGTCTATATGGTTCAACTCTCGGTCTCTTGGTAGTTGGTCCTGTTCCTAGTCCTTCAAACCAGTCTGTTGAAGATAGTGACTCATGTAGCACTGGACAGGCTTTAGTGTCACCCGGTTTTCTTTGTGATAATGTAATTTTGGGCTTTTTAACATTACTCTCAAAAGATGTCTCGCAGGGTTCCTCTCTTAGAATAGTTTCTAGTCCTTGACCCAACATCCAATCTCTTATGGAGTACCCTTAGTATTTGGTATGCTCCACCTCCTTAGGACTCATCATATCAAAGTTATTGTTATAATAATCTTTAAATAGGTAGGTTGGTAGATCTGTTGAACCCTTGTCTTTCATTTTGAAGATAAAGATGATGTTCATGGGGGTTAACTATCTTGATTCGGCATCAAAAGTCCATAGAAGATCTTTTACGTTTCTATCCTCCCAACAATAGACTCCGATCCTAGGATTATCTGTACTAAGCCATTTCAAACGCTTCAAATCAACTTGATCATATCCCTCAAATTATAAAGCCGGTGGTCCTTCTTTTGTTGCCATATCTCGAATTATGGTATTTACTTCTAACCCCCATTTGTCTATCACGTCATGGTTTCAACTTATAAATATTGAGTTCCATTTTATCCATGTACATTTTTCCTTGTTTGTTTTCCCTGATTTCCTCTTCAAACTCTATGTCATGGTCTTCAATGTGAATGGAATACTCTTCATTAGGACCCAGGTAAACCTGAGCTCCATGGCGATTAGTCTTATAAAAGGTGAGTATATGCTTATAGCGCATTATACCTGAATAATTCGAATAGAAAGACATTTTAGAAAAAGTGTCTGAGACTTCTTCAAAGATAGTGTCCAAATGATCGCCTTGATTCACACTCTCTTTGGTGGATACTCTACTAGCGGTCTCTCCAAATATGCCTTGATTTGCTAGTATACGACCAGATCTAATGTTCGTATAGACTTGTGAAGCCCTAGATAGAGTCCTTACCGTCAGATTGATTTGTTATCAGTTTCTTCCACTTGACTTGATTGCAACTCCTGTCAAGCTTTCAGTTCCTTGTCTGCAACCTAATTCCTGCATCAGTTTTTTAATCAAGTTAGCTATTCTTTCACAAAGACTGTACAATTTTTGCTAACTATTGTGATTGGTCTATGTGTATCTCTTCAAATTGAGCTAGGTGAGTCAGCAATTGAGACTTTCGGATTCTACTTTTGCAAAAAGCCAAAGACTAATCTGCAACCTGGAAATTGAGTGAACATGTGCTAATTTGGATCCGATTGAACCCAAAATTTCCCAGTGGCCTTGTATTATGTTGGTCTAACACTATACAAGTTCAAAAGTCCAAAAGTATGTCTCTATGTATCAGAAGTAGATAATTGTGATTATTTACTTTTCTAAATTTTCTACACTTTTTAGCTTGTTTTACCAAGTACTCGACTTGTTATGGTCTCTGGATAAGTTTCCCTGAGTTTGAATAAAATTTGTTCAATATATCAATTGTTTTGTGTCCGAAGACTCAGGTTACAAGAATTTGGCTTAAGTCTCACTTTTGTGATCCAAATTTTATCAAATATACTCAAATGTGCCAAAATGTCTAGTTTTGTAGCAGATGTAAATAATCACGATTATTTACTCTTGCTATTTTTGTGCAATTTTTTGCCACAATCTTGACACGGATTGGTTAAGCAGCTCAACTTAAGCTCCTTAGCCACAATTTTCACTTCAATGATCCAAATCTTACCAAATTTGATTTGTGGACTTAATATAACATGATAAAACTAGTGGTATGTTGGGTTGGTCAAAAAAGCTGAAAAATGGGACAAAAATAAATAATCGTGGATTATTTACTTCTGACAAATTTTTGCATCTTTTTGGTAAACAAAGCATGTAAATGTTTAACACTTCAATATAAGCCTCTTAGTCAAATTTCACTAAGTTGAACAAGATTTTCCCAATTCACACTCAAGTTCCTGACAATCAGTACCGATTTCACTTTTTACCAAGGTCTTGGTCAGTTTGGTGATCCAAATTCGATGGGCCTTTACAAAAGATGTCTATACAAATGCATAGAGTCTCTGGTATCAGCCTTGGTCACTTTTGAGCTGAAAGTAAATAATCACGATTATTTACTTTTGGCCTAAAATGAGCACTTTTTTCAACTTTTTTAGTGCTCAATCTTTTTATAATCTATTTTAAGCCTCTGAGTCAAGTCAAAACTTAATTTGGCCTAAAATGTCAAGAAAAAGTAAATAATATGAGTTTTTGCAAACTTTTAAAATTTTACCTCAAATGAGTCCTTAAGCTTACCCACTAGTTCATACATCCTTAACACTAGGTTGGTAACCTAACAGGACATAAAAGTGTCCAATGCAGGGTTTAAGAAAAAATTTACAATTCCTAGAAGATGACTCCATTCACAAAACCCTTCATTGAGCACATTCACAATACCCATGTGCTTTTGGAAAAATTATAAGTATGGTAAAATGTACAATCCAATGGGAGAACCGAGCTCTCAAAGTAAGTGCATTTGAATAAACAACAAAAAATAGGGAATCTCATTAATACATCACTTGGTATTCTAAAATAAAAATTGGTCTAGCCATTCTGACATTTTTCTAGGGATCTACAATATTATAGCTTTCAAATAAATGAGTGCTCACTACCTCAAAAATTCTACTAGATGGTTTACATTTTACTCCAAATTAGCATGTTTTTTAGACAGTTTGGGGTGTAAGCACATGTCGGGCTACAAATACCTAAATGAGAGTTCAATTTAGTATACCATCCACTTCATGAGAACTATAACTCTTTCCTAGATGTCATCGACACAAAGAAGCCAATTATTTGCCTTTTACATTCATAATGAGAAGGAGATTATTCACGACATTCTATTTCCCAACTACAAAACACTGTAATACTAGTAGGTTATATTGCAGAGGAAAAAAATTGGAGGCTTGTATCAAGCTCTAATGATAAGGTATATATAATACACAATGAAAAAGAGATGGCATGAAAATAATATGCACAATAGCAATTAAGAAACATTATAGAACAAAGTATTTTCTTCCTCAAAGATAAAGAAATCTCTTAGTAGAGCCGTTCAAAGTAACACAAAGATAACATGTCAAGGCCCCAACCTATAACCAAAAACAAATGCTTCCATCTCAACATGCATAACCTGTTGGTATTACCACCACACTTCCACAAACTTGCACATACCACTCTTCAACCAACGTAAGTTACAATGAACATAGTCGCAAGGATAGATAGACCTAATGAACAATAGCATACAACCATTTGGAAAAGAACCATATGTACATTGGCCAAAATAGTAGCCATAATAAGCATTCTAACATCTTCAAAACTATTCATTGCATTGTAATATAGCCCTAGCCATAACAAGGCAACAATGCCATAATAACCATAACTTGGCACATGTTCCAATTCCATGTTTCAACAAAAACATAAAAGCCGACAAAAATACAAGGCAAGATAAAGACCAAGACAATTAATATATACCTAGATGAATCCAGGAAAAGATCAAATTCACCTATAACCAAAAAGTGCAGCTATAAGCTCATGGTTGTGAACCACAAGACGATATAGCCCTTTAGCTACATCATGCATAGTATCCACAAATACTACCACGCATGAACATATACTCCCACACACACACACCCCACACGCACGCACCCATGAGCATACACCCATACGAAACTCTGCGAACCAAGTTTCTGTCATTTGCTCTAGAGATGAAGGGTAGATTTGGCCATGATCAAGCCTAGCACAAAACAAAAGCATTAGATAGAAATAATTAAACCAACAAAGATAAAATTGATAGGGCTATTCACCTATCAACAGGTCGCATTAGATAGAAGAATTAAACCAACAAAGATGAAGTTGATAGGGCTATGCACCAAGACGACTAAAGCCATAATAACCATAGCTTAGTACATGTTGCAATTCCATGTTCAAAATACATGGCAAGATAAATTATCATCTCAATACATACGCATAAAGCACCTCACAAACTTGATGCAAAGATATACATGGTGAAACACACTTCACAAGGAAAATACATGAAGAAACCTAATCACCAAGGCTGGCACAATTTAGAATCCCTTCCATAACCAAGCATGTCATGAGTCTGATGCAAAAACAGCAATGCAAAGCACAATTCCAAGTGACAAAAGACTTGACAAAATGCCTCCTATAGGTGATACATAATATCCATGTCGCACTAAAACTGGCCAAAATGTCTATCATCACTATCTGCTACCACTACAATCAAAACACAATCTTCCATGTAATAGTTTCTTTAGCCACTACATGTGTATCCGCTGCTACCAAAAGGAAGGTATAAGTCACTGCCTGCAGGATACCATAAACATGACGCAAAGGTGAGCAGGCTTATGATGCCATAACCATATCACAAGTGGGAAAAAACCATGATGATACATCCATACAAGCAAGAAGAAAGCTAATACAAAAGGTTTTTGCGTAATAGACATACCTAACAAAACCCAGCCATTATAAGAAGCCAGCCATAAACAAAAACCAACCATCGCCGAACACCAGCCATGAACAACAGCCATCCATGAACAAAAACTAGGATTTTGCAGCAAAAACCATCCAATAGCTTGAAACCTGCAAACCTTTTCCTGCAAACAAACAAAAAAAGGAGTCAATGAGCACAAAACCTGTTCTGTAGCAAAATACACCAGTATTCTGCAGCAAAAACCAGCATTTTACATCAAAAACCAGACAATAGCATCCCACCTGCAAAAGCTTTCCTGCAAACAAACAAAAAAGGGAGTCAATGAGCACAAAAACCAGCCATGTATGAAAAAAATACCTACACATAAAGAGAGAGTGATACAGAGAAGTTACATAAGGGCAGGTGATGTCGTCTAGAGACTCTTGAGCGCCCATCATAAAGAAAGTCGATAACAACCCTTGCATGGAATTCCTTGAAGCAAGGGTCAGCACACATAATCTTTTGACACTTACCACACCCCCAAATGGTGCATGATGGCTTTGAGCTATCAACCTCCTTATGCTCCGAAAGAAGCTTCTTTCGCTTAGCTGAACAAACGACACAGTACTTGCTGGCTACATCATGCAAACGGATAGGAAAGTTACCATTGTATGCATCCTCAACAACTGGCCTCTTGCATACATAAGGCCGAAATGCATTGTCCACCAACTGCTCATGCATATGGAGCATAAAGTCAAATCTACACACATCCTTTTTGCCATACATTTCCTTCCATATAATCCAGCAATTTGTAAAAACAGAATCCATGAGACCCCAAAAACCTGCATGCCACCACTTAAAACCATGCATTGTACTTTGCAAGCTATAGCCACTACCAAGAACCATGCTATCAAAGACATCACAACCAGCCTTGCATGCATTATATTTCACGGCAAGTGCCGGACATGAGAAAGGCAATCTCTTATCACCAACCAAGCGCAACACCTCACCTTTTTGCACACCATAGCAATTAGAAGCAAAAAGAATCTCTTTTTTGTCCATCCAAGAACAATCAACAAGACCTTGCTTCTTACAATAAGCAAACCGACAAGCACCCCGTGCTCTCTTACCCAAATGCAACATTTGGGTGGCGGGAAAGTGCTTCCTATTACATACATAAGTGCCGGGGCCACCTTGACCTTCACTTCTTAGGTGCTCCAAAAGCTTCACAGATGTGAAGTACCTATCAAAGAATACATGGTGCCCTTTTCTTGGCAATGTCTTCACCAAATTTGCAACAACATAAAAAGACAATTCAGTACATGGCATCTTGTCATAGATTTGAAATGCAAAATTATACCCCGTGGCGGAGTCACATAGATTCCAAACCTGGATACCAAATTTATGAGGCTTTTTGGGATTGTAAACTCTACATGGATTCAATTTACACTTAGAAGGAATTATGCGTTCATCCACAGTCACACATTGACCTAAATTATAATTCTTTTGAAAAGTGTAATTCAACCTCTCCTCTAGCTCAAGCAATTGCCATAACCTGTGCTCTCTAGTTCCCCGAGGTGATCTTTGTGCATTGTCCCGTAAATGCAAAAACCTTTTGATTTGCTGGAATGTAGTTTGACTCATCTTTTCACCAAAATTACGAAATAGAAGGGAGCCTCTTACCTCATCTTTCCAATAATGTTGCTTTGACGGCATGTAGTGTAGTGCCATGCCCAAAGCTACACCCATGAAGCGTAGGAAAGAATGCCGATCTATTGGAGCCCATCTTCGCATGGAGTCATGCAACCGGCCACACCTTTGCCTCTCTTTCTCGGCATATGCATTAGTCTCACTAATAACATGACCAACAAGGTCAAGTGGAAAGAGCATCAAAAACAAATGAAACTCACAAAATTCACGTGGCATATGTCCCAAGTCTGGTCCCTTGACACCATTGAAAGGTGGAAGAGCCCGAAATGTACCATGTGGCTCTTGCTCTAATTCATCACCACTCTTCCACTGTGGAGGAATCACATCAACAAAATGTGCATCTCCATCAGGAGAGTCATCAAGTACAGGACCCTCGGCTTCCAATATTTCATTGTCACCACATTCAACCCCCTCACCTTCTGATGCATGCTCATCATCATTAGCAACATCAAATGGGCTGCTTGAAGGGCCAGGTCTGCCCCCTGCATGAGAAGGCTTACATTTTCTAGGTCGGCCACCACATGGAGATTTACTATATTCGGGTGATACATTTTCAGGTGTGCCATTTGCAGGCATGCATGATGCTTTTGGTCTACCCCGCTTATGTGATTTAGGTGGTCTTCCAGGACGCCTACCAAGTGGGGTTGGGTCAAGTGGAGTCTCTTCAGCCTCTTCTTCAACATGCGTTATGTTCTCTTCCCCCCCAACAAGTGGGGCATCAAAATCATTTGCAGCCCCCAAATTACGTTTTGATAGCATAGGTGCATGACTTGATTCACCAATTCCAAATGAAGAAGGTGGAGGTGTAGATTCTTGTCTTACCTCACAGTTTCTTTGAGGAGAATGCACCCGTTGAGAGCTCCGCACAACAAATTCTGCAACATCATCCCATGAAGCTGAATAATCCTTTGAATCCCCTTCAAATCGACAAGAGAACTTGTGCTTTTTAACTGAGTATTTTTGCAGGACACCAAAAAAGAAGACCTCTGTATGCTTTTCTCCAAATTCTTGCTCAGCCCATGATGCCCCAAACCAAACTGCCGGGACCTGCAAGAGTGCACCTTCTTGGGCTTGAAAAAATTGTGGGTAGCATCCAGCACGTCTGCAACCAACTTCCCCTGCAGCATAACGCCTCTGATTTGACGCCATCTACGATGCAAAATTCGGCAGCTCCAAGAGGGGAAAAATCGGTTTTTGCCAGAGCCCGCTCAAGAGCTCACTCAATTTTGGGTTTTGGGGCTTTCACCCTCAACCCTTGGATCCCCTCTTCAACCTACGGTCAAGATCCGCCCCCAATTTAGAGCCTAGGCACGCGCATGGAAGCATTTTTCCTGCACGACATGCCATGGACAATTGGCCAATTGTCATAAAATCCATCAATTGAATTATTGATTGAGTTAATTACCCAACCTTGCTGGCATGCAACCGGTTTGAAATTAATTCCAAGTTTTTTTCAAGTCTTTTGAGAAATTTGAGGATTGGTCCCATGTACTAGTCCTATTTATATTTTTAGAATTAATTCGGGCAAAATTGTGAGTTAACAGGACATAAAAGTGTCCTAGGACATAAATTTGTCCTGTTACCAACCTAGTGTTAAAGGATAATCTCCAGTTGGATTCAATGGTGGAGAGCCTTCTGGTGCTATTTCTAATAGTAGACCTGAAATTTGGCAACTTCACACAAACAACTCACAATTGATTCTTTTGGATAGAGCAATGTTCTGAGATCCCACCTCGGATTCTTCTTACCCTACTCCTAGGTTCTACTGCAATGGGGTTGTGGAGATTGTCCATAAACACTCCTTTTCTTGTTTTTTATGGTTTTCTACGCCTTGATCTTAAGACTTGTCTCGTCCATCAATCATCCTCAAAATCCTAATCTAATCCTACAATTCTAAAAGGTACTTAGCAAGTACAACCTACTTTCGCTACCTCTACACAGCAAAAGACGACGATCTTAACCTATGTGGTTTTAAAGAGAAAGTTTTGACTCTAGGTGATCCTAGAGGAAGTTAAAGGATAACTTCACAAGAGACTCATGTTTTTCCCTAGTTTAGGTCTCTTTGTTCCCCGGCAACAGCGCCAAATGTGGGACGGGTGTCAAGCCTCACTCCTATCCTATTGCAGACATAGCGAGAACCACGAATATAATTGTCAATCCATGGGACAAAGCTGACTTGAATAGTGCATAGAGGCTACAAGAGGTTGTCAATCTATTGGAAAAAAACAAACAAATCGCATCTAACTCAAGCTACACTCAAATGACGAAAATCACCAAAATCTAGTCACTCATCGGCAAACAAATCACAATCGTTACAGCATCAAACCACATCTAAACGTTGCGAAACTTCTAGGGAATGTTTATAAAACCTAAGAATACATGCTTATGGTCTCAAATCTCACTTTAGATCACGTGCACAAATTACGATTATTAACAGCAGTGAGTTTTGACCTAGTCATTTTCGACTCAAAATGCATCTAAATGCTTAGCAGTGATGTTCCAATACCCCTAGGGCTATACTTATTTTATGATTTTGAAGCTTAAATTACTACTTATGATGAAATTATTATGTGGATTGGCGACACCAAAAGCTATGGATTACCATAAAATTCTTACATCGATGCGTAGAGCTCTTACTTGCAGTTGCAACGCAATAGATGGCACTGTGATGTGACAACGAGGGAGGGAATAGGAAGCACAAGAAGGAGAAAAGTGAGTGCCGTTAGATCTTACTTTTCTTCTATTATCCAAAACTTATAAAATACTCACAAAAATTGGCTTTCATACCTTAGCCAAGGTTTGTGGTAATCTGGGAGCTAGAAGCTTGTAGCCTGGGCTCATCAATTACATTGTTTATCTAGAAAGTAGGATTTACAACATTCCTGATTTATCAAAATAATACGTGTTTTTACAATAAAAGCTCTGAAAAATGTTATCCGAGCTAGCTTGCTACTAACATTGTTCAAAGACTTGGTGACGTGCTATAAATATGTCATCCAGCAATGATGGACTTAACACGTGTTAGCGCGAACATGGACTAAGAATAACTTTTATGCTTGGAAGTTCAAAATGACCAATGTCCTTATGGTTAAGGTTATGCGGAATACATTGATAGAGAGCACGAGAATGCATCAACCTTACTAGAATAGTATGTTTCTGCTGCACAAATAAAGGAATAAAAATACTGGAATCAAGCAGGAGCTAGAAATGTCATGTGTTTTCTTTTTGTTAGTGTTTAGGACGCTATGATTGGGCATATAGAGGATGCTCAAACACCTATTGAGTCTTGGGATACATTGATGTCCTTAGATGTTACTAACACAAAAGCAAGGAATCTACAATTGAAGAGTGAGCTAAACATTGCAAAGAAGAAAAACATGTCTATCAATGACTACACACTAAACATATGGACTATTTGTTAGTCCCTTGCATCAATTCAATGATGATAAGGTGGAAGTGTGCTTGCAAGGATTAGGACATGAGTATAAGCAATTTAAGACATGAATTCATCTTTGTGAGAACGTTCCCACATTTACAAATTTGTTGTCCTTGTTGATTGTGGAAGAGAAAAAATTGAGAAGTAGTCCTCTACATAGGTTAAAAATAACTCCAGCCACAAAGACAACAAAGTAGTGAAAGACAAAATACACTTGGCTAGGGAAACTATCAAGCAGGGGGAGTCAGTGAGGTTGTGCTAATGTGCATCCTAGCACTCAAGGAAACCATAGTAATGTGACATGTTGGAACTATGGCAAAAATGGTCACTTTGAGCATGATTGTATGGATAGAAGACAAAATAACAATTATGCAAACAGTAGCAAGAATGTGGATGAGCCTAAGAACCTATTTGTAATGTAGAATATGATGAATACTATGTTTGCAAATGTATCTAAATGTGGAGATAATGTCTAGTATGTGGATTCAGGTGCATCTAATCATATAACCATTCATGGTGAATGGTTTAAGGAAATGCAAACCTTGCAAAACCCTCATTATGTAGAGCTTGGTGATGATATTGCACATCCTATTATGCATACACGAAATGTTTTATTTTTGATGATAGATGGCAAAGTACAATATTTGGCTGATGTATTGGATGTACCCAACATTACAAAGAATCTGGTTTTTGTTGGACAGATGGTTGAGGAGGGTTGGCAAGCCAGGTTTAATTCTTAGGGACTCTTTGCTGAAGAGCATAAGAGAAATGGAAATTTGGTTGCTTGGGAAAGAAAGTGGAAAATGTTTACTTTGAATGTAAATGTTCCCAAGATGAAGGTTGTCATGTTTGCACAAGGTGCAAGAGATGTAGTAGACATTGAAATCTGGCACAAACGTATCGATCATGTGAATCTGCAAAGGTTGAAATCTACGAAAACTAAAGAGATGGTTTGAGGCTTGCCAACCTTCAAAGTTATTGAAATATAGACAGTCTATGTACTTGTTTGGAAATCAAGCTAAAGCATCATTTTCTCATGATAAGCATGTAAGAAAAAACGTTTTGAAGTTGATACATGCAGATGTATGGGGTCTGACAAAGACTGCATCTATGGGTGGATGTAGGTACTATGTGACTTGTATTGATGACCATACAAGGAAAGTATGGGTCTATTTCATGAAGCAGAAAAGTGAAGTGTTCATGCACTTTGAAACTTTCAACTCTATGGTTAAGAAGAAAATAGGAAAACGTGTAAAGTTCTTGAGGTCACATGGTGGTGGAGAATACTTCTCCAATGAGTATAATGCATTTCTAAAAAGACCTGGATTCAAAGGTAGTTTTCATGCAAACATAATCCATAGGTGTTTTTGAGCGAAAGAATAGGCACATTGCAGGAATTGATATAGCATTGATGAATGAAAAGAACATGTCTCATTGCTATTGGATTGAGATTGTTGCTACATGTTAGTACATTATGAGCAAGTGTGAGGACCCCAATCCCGCCGACACAAAAAACGGGATGGTACCATTGACAGGTCTCTAGGCCTACTAAGTCAGAGTCCTTAAACAAAAAGAATTCCAGGAAATTCACCCTTACTATTGACAATGGTTTAGGTTTATAGTCCTAGAAAGAGACCTAGAACTGTCTTGCAGTGGAAACGTGTCCACTAAAAATTTTCCGACTGTATAACTTCATCCTTTAGATTTTTTCTTTTCCTTAGCCAACGCTTTTTTCCCCCTAACATATGTGAGGGCATAGACATTGGTGGATTCCTCTTCCAAACGTTGAAGTTTCTAAACGTTTTAGTGCGCGGGAATGGATAGTTACCTAACTAATCAAGTCCACCCATCCATGATTGACAACCTTAGTCAATCCCCACTTACCACCCCGCACTCACACATGATTTCCGTGTTGTTTAATTACTACCACATTCTGTTCACAATTAAAACAACGATTCCTTTTAACTTTCATAACTGCATTTCATTAAGACAACCTTTGAAAACAGTATTGAAGACATTCTTTCAGAAAACAAACATCTTTAGACTTAAGACAAGGTACTGTCATTCTGAAGTATCTCTGACCAATACTAACTTGTCTCAAGACCACCTATACAGGGGTGAAAAACGGCACCCATTCCTTATTTATAAAAGCCGGGGTGGAAAAAGCCATCACTCAAAGTTTCGGGTGCCCATACACCAAACCTATTGCCCATAAAACCGGGCAGCTTGTTGGGATTAAAGCCCAAGTGGCCTCTTATGCGGATATGGCCGGCCGCCCGCCTAACTCACTTACCTCTGACTCTTTGTATATACTAACATATTCTTTGTGAATACTAAGGATTTGGGAGATAACCCTTCTAACAGATCTCTGCGTACTGTACTGTGTAAGCTCACTGTGTGTGTGTGTGAGAGAGAGAGTCGACCCACGCTCCGCTCCGCGACTTCAATTGGTATCAGAGCCTTGGTTCAGTGCGGATTTGCGCAATCGCGCGCGCGCGCACTTTTCCGGCAGATTCTGGATCCGGAGTTCGAAAATTCACACTCGGCGTTCCGGGAGCGTTTCCACCAGGCGACCTGGAGTTTTACCCCCCTTTCGAAGCCGTTTATGCCCTCAGAATTTCGTTCTGAGCACTACAGCAGAAGATAGATTTCAGCCGCAAAGAAATCCGTTTTGTGTAGATTGGCAAGCAAGAGGTGGTCGACATCAATATCGACATCGACATACATCACTTATTCGTCTTCAGAGCATCATCTATAGACCAGGTACACATATATATCATCAGATATATATATTGCAGTCTGCATTGCTACTTCTTGTGCTTGCCAGGTTCCAGGGGAGGTGTGGCCATACGACGGCTTGACACCACTGGCATGTATTGCAGATTGATGTACTGTGATTGTGGGTCTGCTAGTTGTGAGTCACGCTAGCAGACAGACCGCCGCAGCGGTCATAGGAAAGTGATTGGTCTATTATAGGATGTATGCTAGTTCTGGGCAGTTTGCTGAGCCATCTGAGAGGGTCGTGTGTGAGGTTTTTTGAAGCCAAGCACTGGGGGCTGGGTTACCCAGTGTGAGGTGGATTAGGTTGCTGGAGTTCCCCTCTACACGCATCCTCTTCGGCGACTTTTATCCCTTAGGATGTATGACTTTGTGTAGACACTGGATTGCATCTTATGCGTCAGGCCGTTGAGGCATTGTTCAGGGTTCAGTCTTGAGACAGATACAGGTTCTGTCATCGCCCAGAGAGGAGACAGTGTATGCTTACAGGATTTGTCACTGGTCAGCTATTTATGATTGTTTCTTGAGCTATCTTTTGGTTCCCAGAGCTCAGTTTACAGGGGAGACTCTGTCAAAAATTTTCAAAAATACTGACAGTTCCTGAGGAGAGGTGTTCAGCTTGTTGATTATAGCTTGTTTACTGTGTACAGAGGCCAGTTTACAGGGGAAACTCTGCCGGATTTTTCTCAGGAGTAAACAGTTTGGCAGATATGACTTCTTCTCAAAGTGAGACTCTTTACAACATAAAGAAGCTGGATGGCACAAACTTTCCATTCTGGAAGAAGCAGATTTGGCAGGTTTTGGTGCAGAAAAAACAAGTGAAGCCACTGAAGCTCAAAGGGGAGAGACCAGAAGGTATGGCTGAAGATGAGTGGGAAGAGCTTGACGAGTTAGCTTGTTCCACAATCATGCTGACACTGGCAGAAAATGTTTACTTCAACGTAGCAGAAGAGACTACAGCGTATGGCGTATGGCAAAAGCTATGTGATATGTACGAGAAACAAAGTGCTGCTTCTCAGATTTACTGGCTCAAGAAATTGGTGGATTTGAAGATGAAGGAAGGGACAGCCATGTCAAATCATCTGAATGAATTTCACTCAATTTTCAGCCAGTTAACAGCACAGGAGATAGTCTTTCCAGATTCAGTGAAGGCTATGTTTCTCTTAATCACTTTGCCAGACAGTTGGGATACTTTTCGTACAGCGTTAAGTAATTCTGTCGCGCCAGAAGGTCTTACAAGTGCCAATGTAGAAGGCAGCTTGCTCACAGAGGAAGTGAACAGGAAGAACATTGACAAAGGCAAAGGCAATAGCGCTTTGGTCGTTCGAGGGAGACAACAGTTTAAAGAGAAGAAGGGTAAGAAGGCACAAAACCGAAGTAAGTCTCGTGATTCGAAGTCAAAGGATGACATAGAATGCTACCATTGTGGCAAGAAGGGTCACATGAAGCGAGACTGTACGAAGTGGAAACAAGAAAAAGGCAAAACAAAGAGTTATGAGCAAGATGAAAAGAAGAGTTCAGTGAAGATTGAAGAGGTGAATGTCACAGGATCTGGTTCAGACAATGATTCTGGTATAGCAGCTGGTGACATCTTCCTTACAAGCAATCTTGATTCTGTTTTCTTGACTGCAGAGGATGGACATGCTATGAGTGATTGGATTATCGACTCAGGGGCATCTTTACATGTTTCTCCGCACAAAGAGTGGTTTACATCATATGTGGCTACTAAAGACTATGTCAGACTTGGCAATGAGCAGGTTTGTGACATACTTGGAGTGGGAGATGTGCAGTTGAAGTTTCAGAATGGCTCTTCTTTATGGCTCAAGAATGTCAGACATGTTCCAGCAATCCGAAAGAGCTTGATTAGTACAGGGAAGTTGGATGATGCGGGTTATGTGACAGTTTTTGGGAACAGCGCTTGGAAGATCTCCAAAGGTTCGATGACTGTAGCACATGGCAGCAAGTCAGGAACTCTGTACACTTTACATGTTTCAGAGGTTAAAAACCATGTAATTAATGTGATTGAGCAGCCAAGTGTGTCACTGTGGCATCGTAGGTTGGGACATATGTCAAAAAGAGGAATGGAAATACTTTCTCATTATGGTTATTTGCCTGGCTTTTCATTTCAAGATTTCGAGTTTTGTGAGCATTGTGTTTATGGTAAGCAAACACAGGAACCGCACAGATCAAAGAGGAATCGTAGGGACGAACGGTTAGCTCTTGTACACAGTGACCTATGCGGACCAATGCCTAGTTTGTCACTAGGGGGAGCAGCGTACTTTTGTACATTCATAGATGACTATTCTCGCAAAGTATGGGTTTACTTCTTGAAGCACAAGGATGAGGTGCTCAAGGTCTTTAAGACATTCTTGCAGCTGGTGGAGAATCAGAGTGGTCAGAAGCTGAAGTGCTTGAGAACTGACAATGGTGGAGAGTACGTTTCCAAAGCTTTTCAAGACTTTTGTGAAGCAAAAGGGATTAAGCGAGAACTTACTGCACCATATAATCCTTCAAAGAATGGGGTTGCAGAACGTATGAATAGGACCATACAAGAGAAGGTCAGAAGCATGTTGTCAAATGCTGAGTTGCCTAATGGATTTTGGGCGGAAGCAGTGGCTACAGCAGTCCATTTGATCAACAGGTCTCCTAGTAGGGTTCTGGATAAGAGTGCAGTGGCCGAGATGCTATGGACAGGCAAGGCACCTTCGTATAAGCATCTCAGAGTCTTTGGTTGTGAAGCTTATAGCCATATTCCTAAGGAGTTCAGAAATAAGTTAGAACCAAAGAGCAAGAAGTGTATATTTCTTGGCTACGGAGCATCGGGCGAGATGGGTTACCGGCTTTGGGATCCTGAGTCCAGAAAGCTTATTCGTAGCAATGATGTGCATTTCAATGAAGCCAAGTTTCACGCTAAGCCAGAGAAGACAGAGGAGATCAGAAGAGTTGTCTTCAGGGAAGATGGACCTAGTGCTAGCACATCAAGACAGCATGGTCAGGCTCAGGAACAGCCTATAGTGGCTAGAGAGGCAGAATCAGTTGTGGTGAGACGTTCTGAGCGTGTCTCCAAACCACCTGATCGTTATGTGCCATCTCTAAATTATGTCATGCTCACAGATTGCGGAGAACCATCTTGTTACAAGGAAGCATTACAAGTGGTTGACTCGAAAAAATGGCAGTTGGCCATGCAGTCAGAGATGACAGCTCTGCATAAAAACCAGACATGGAAGTTGGTTAAATTACCACAGGGAAAAAAGGCTCTACCTTGTAAATGGGTTTACAGGTATAAGATCACCGCTCATGATAGTCAGCCAAAGTACAAAGCAAGGCTTGTTGCCAAGGGCTTTAAGCAAGAACAAGGCATTGACTTTGATGAAGTCTTCTCTCCAGTGGTCAAGATGACTACATTGAGATGCTTTCTTGCATTGGTTGCTATATTGGATTTGGTGTTGCACCAAATGGATGTCAAGACAGCGTTCCTGCATGGTGATTTAGATGTGGAAATTTACATGCAGCAGCCAGAAGGGTTTGTTGAGAAAGGCATGGAACATTTGGTATGCCAGTTGTTAAAGAGTCTTTATGGCTTAAAACAATCACCGAGGGCATGGTACCATAAGTTCCACCAGTTTAGAAGAAATTTCAGCTTTGAAGTCAAAGATGGCAAAATCATTTGACATGAAAGACATGGGTGAGGCAAGTCATATACTTGGTATGCGCATTGAGAGAGACAGATCAAAGAAGTTGATTTGGTTATCTCAAACAGAGTATATTGACAAGGTTTTGCAACGTTTCAATATGGAGAAGGGAAAGGCATTGAGTGTTCCATTGCCACCATATGTGAAACTTAGCAAACAAGATTGTCCTGTGTCTGAGGAAGAAAAGGCTGAAATGGATAAGATTCCATATGCGTCTGCAGTGGGTAGTTTGATGTATGCAATGATTGCTACACGTCCGGATATTGCATTTGCAGTGGGAGTGGTTAGCAGATATATGTCAAATCCCGGCAAGAAACATTGGGAGGCAGTGAAAGGTATCATGAGATACTTAAAACATACAAAGAGTATGCGCATATGCTATGGTAGTTAGGATTTGAGTGTCAGAGGATACACTGACTCAGATTATGCAGGAGACTTGGATAAGAGGAGATCTACATCAGGCTATGTCTTTACATTGGCTGGAGGTGCCATATCATGGCGATCTCGATTACAAGATTGTGTTACGCAGTCTACTACAGAAGCTGAGTATGTTGCAGCAAATGAGGCATGCAAAGAAGCTATTTGGCTTGGTAGATTGGTTGCAGACTTGGGAATCAATGCAGATATGCCAAAGTTATATTGTGATAGTCAAAGTGCTATACAATTGGCAAAGAATCCAGTGTTCCATTCGAAGACTAAGCATATTGATGTGAAGTATCACTTCATTAGGGAAGTACTTGAAGACAAGCAGATACAACTGCTGAAGATCCACACCAAGGACAATCCTGCTGATCTACTCACAAAGGGACTTCCAGGAGAGGGCTTTGTGCATTGTCGTGAGTTATTGGGCATTGGATAGATGGCAGCCATGTAAATCTTTGTACATTTATGTTCATAGATTTATAGTTACTTAAAGTGCCACATTGGACTTTAAGTGGGAGGTTGTTGGGATTAAAGCCCAAGTGGCCTCTTATGCGGATATGGCCGGCCGCCCGCCTAACTCACTTACCTCTGACTCTTTGTATATACTAACATATTCTTTGTGAATACTAAGGATTTGGGAGATAACCCTTCTAACAGATCTCTGCGTACTGTACTGTGTAAGCTCACTGTGTGTGTGTGAGAGAGAGAGAGTCGACCCACGCTCCGCTCCGCGACTTCACAGCTCCCCTAGGATAAAAAAATGTATCCTAACTTATGTAGAAACATCAAGACATGACACGGAGTAGAAACTCAACATTCATGGGGGTAACCGACTTATCCGTGGCTAAAAAGCCATCATTATCATCAAAATATACCAAGGAGTCGGAGGTGTCTTGAGACAAGCTTTCTTAAGGATGATCAATCATATCTTTCCTAATTCAACTAGTTTTAACCCAAACAATTCTTTCCTACTTTATAAACAAATGCACGTTGGTTTCTTGGAAGTTACCTTTTGACCAACTATTTCTTTTCTGATTCTTACTCACTCCTTACGCATGCAATGTTAACTTACAAAAGAACTTGAACTATTTAAAGACTTAATTGAATAATGGGAAACCCACGTGGGACTGCTCGTCCATGTGCTGTGGGTGGGTGCCCGTAGACTCTCCTCTGTTGGCCTATGGCTAGGCCCAGCTTCATGGTCATTTGTAGCTTTGTTTCGGTTGTTGCTAACATCCTCTTCCTCAGTAAGAGGATTTCCCCTGGTTCTCTTAGGATCCATGTCGGCAGCCTTATAAAAAGGCTTAACCCATTATAAGCTTAATTGAATAATCTTCTTTTTTCTTATTTACCCAAAAATAAGGATTTTTGGAGTAAGTAGGTATAGTCAATTTGATGAGATATTCCTTCTATAACTTATTTATTCTATAAGTAATTCTTCCCACTCTTCAATAATGATAAGAATAAATTCATTTACTAATTTTCCTTGTATATTTCATACAAAAGTCGGTTATTTTTATTGAAGATACATTCCTAAACTATTTATCTAAAATTGGGTTATTTATCATAGATTCCTCAAAGTGTGTTCTTCCTCTGATTTGCTAATTTTTCCTATTTAAATTGTTCGAAAAACAGGGTAGTTTTGCTAAAGTAATTAGATAAATTAATTATTTGAGCTTTTCCTAATTAACATGAGTTTCCTAACATCTAATTAACCTCTGATAAATAGCTCACTTAAATTTTAATCTATTTGCTAATTTCCCCCATTTAAATTGTCCCAAAAACAGAGTATTTTTCCTAAAGTAATTTTGTAGATTAATTATTTGCACTTTTCCTAATTATCATGGGTTCCTTAATATTTTATTAAACTCTGATAAATAGATCAATGCATTTAGGATCAATTTATGAATTTTCCTTATTTAAACTGTCTTAAAAATAGGGTATTTTTGCTAAAGTAGTTAAATAAAATAATGATATGAGCTTATCCTAATTATCACAAGTTTTGATACATCTATTTAAGCTCTAAAAAAAAATCTCAATGGATTTTGAATCAATTTACGAATTTTCACTATATAAATTGTCTTAAAAACAGGGTATTTTTGCTAAAGAAAGTAGATAAACTAATGATCTGAGCTTATCCTAGTTATCACAGGTTTCCTAATGTCTAATTAACCTTTCATAAGTAGCTCAATACATTTAGGATCAATTTACTAATTTCCCCTATTTAAATTGTCTTAAAAATATGGTATTTCTGCTAAAGTAATTAGATAAACTAATGATCTGAGCTTTCCCTAATTATTAAGGGTTTCTCAATATCTAATTAAGCTCTGATAAATATATGAATGCATTTAGGATCAATTTACTAATTTCCCCTATTTAAATTGTCTTCAAAATAGGGTATTTCTTCTAAATTAATTAGATAAACTAATGATATGATATTTTCCTAATTATCACGGGTTCTCTAACATTGAATTAACCACTGAAAAATAACTCAAGACATTTGGAATCAATTTGATTAGTTTCCCCTTTAACTTTCTCCAAAAAATAGTTTAATTCAGACTAATTAATTATTAAAATTACTCAAAAAATTATGAGATAATTTTTCCAACTTAATGACTGTCCAATACAGCTCTGATAATTACCTTATCTTAATCTAAGCTTAATTACTAAATTTCTCATTAATTTGTGATTAATTTGGCTAATTTGAGTCCTAATATGATACGATAATTAATTAGCTTAAAATTTCCAATCTTAATTACAAAAATTAGCAGAGAATATTTAATTAAGATAGGATTTATGAGTATACATAGGCCTAATCTCTAATTTATTAACAAAATAGCTTAATATAGCAATGCTAATTAAGAAGGATTATGCTAATTACCGTTTATGTTAATCAACTAGAGCTTAATCTTCAGTGATTCTGCGTAGAGTTCTCTTTAGATGAGAGAGAGTGTCAAGGCTCCGAGTCTGTCAAATTATGTAGCAAGGGGTCCTATTTATAGTTTTCTTGCACTCACAATCTCTTCACAAGCTGGAAAAAGCAGTTGCTTGCAGCTCAAGCAGCCCTCCAGCTCCAGATGGCGCCCCTTGATGCTAAATGAGTCCCTAGAAGGTCATTGATGACCCTCCCATTACCTGCCAGCTTTTAAAATATCAATTCTTCTATATTTTGACCTATTTTTTCTTAATTGATAAATATCTTGTAAATATTTGGTAAATATCTACGAGGCCTTTATTAAAGTCTATGCTTAAATGATTACTTCAACCCTTCAATTTTTCTTAATAATTTAATTTACATTGAATCTTCTGGAAGGACTAGCGGGGTCAGTTTTTGTTCGAATTTAAATATGAAAATTTCTACCCCAGGGTTTTGTTGTGCTTAAGATTCCAAAAATACCAATATTTGCCATGGTCGGTGGACAATTCTACATTGCTTTTTCAATAATCATATTAGTTTGATTGATCTTTATACAATCTTTAAGGTTTCAGAAAATGGAAACCTTACAATCACCCCAACTTAAGAATTTGAGATGCCCTCATCTCAACCGAAATTGGTAAAATCTTTGAGAAGAGAAATTCATCCTCCCAAGTGGCATCTTCGAAGGGATAACCCGTCCACTTTACCAAATGTTACTGATTACTCTAAGAGTTCTTTCTAGTTTGTGGTTGGAGTTACTTGTTAGCCAATTTTTCCTCAAGGAACTCTTAGTGTTGAGCCCATCTTAAAAACCTTTACAAACCATTTGTATCATCTCAAAAACCAGGTTGAATCAATTTCAGAAAAGATCCATATATCCACATTGTGAACATGAACGTGCTCGGTCTAACTGACCATTCAGAGCAATCAGCGTTCGACAAGTATAATGTATTTCAGCTTTGCCAATCTAAACGCGCTCGGCGTGTTCTTGCCATTTTGAGCAATCTGCGTTCGGCACAAGATTCCACCATTGCACCACTAGAGGTACCCCCTCTGTGCTCTAACCTAGTTGACCAACAATATGTAAAAGGTTTTAAGAAGTATCATACCAAGAGCTCTTTCCGGCTTGCTATTAGTCTCGTACCTTAATATTTTCATATCTGGGTTATTTTCTCAGGGAGGTTATCGTATGTGCAAGAATGTGAGTTGGTTTCTTGATAACTACCTCATTTCTAAGATTCGAATTTTTCCTTCTTAACGAGAACCTCTTTATCATTTGCTAGATCTACCCTTAATTTCTTGATTGAATACTAACTTAACTTTAGATTCATTAAGTAATTTCTGGAGAAGAAAGTCATGTATACCATTACAATATATAAGTTTCTCAAGTTTTTACATTATTGATTTATAGTGGTTTACAAAGCTCTAAGATTGCTAACTATCGCCAAGTGAGTGGCTCTTTTATCTTTCTTATTCATAAGGTTGGTTCTCCTATGATTGCATAAGATCTGGCTCCTCTTGCTCTTCCTCTACCTCGTCCTCCATTTCTACCTCCTCTCACATTATCTCCATGATTTTGAGGAATTGATCTAGCAGTAGTTCGAGGGTTTTGCTCTTCAGGATAGTTATTTCTATAGTTCCCCATTTGATTGCATCCATAGCACCTAACGTTTGGAAAAGTCTGCTCCAGGTTTACTATTGCAGCTAGTCCACGTTGTTAGTATCCTTGGTTGAAAGTTCCCCTCGCTCTTCCCCTAAAGTTATTAAATCCATTATAGTTCCTTATGTAGTTGGTTCCTTCGGCTGCAAGAGGCTTAGTCTTGACAGAAACGGGCAATTTGTTGCTTCATGGTCATCTGGGGAGCATAGCGTCGTAAAGACACAAACTTGGTGTAGTACTCCTCTAATGAAAGTCCTAGCGGGCGTAGACCAAAGAACTCTTTCATCTTGATAGCCGGATGTGCAGGAGGGAGATAACGTTGTTTGATTGCCTGCTTCATTTTCTCCCAAGATGGACTACTCGTGGGATTATCTCTGCAGTGTTGCCTCCACCAATGTTTGGCATCTCCACTGAGATGGGGCATACCCAACATTGTTTGGTTTTCTAGAGCAGTTCCTGCAGCTTTGAAATAGTCGTCCATAGCATCTAACCACACTTCGGCATCTCGCTCTAAATTGGGTCCCTCTCCCTTGAAAGTAGGGAGTTGAACTTGCTTTAGTAGTAATTTTTTCTCTTGACTAACAGTGTAAAGGCTATTTGCGCGTGTATTTCCCTGAAATTGAATTAGTGGAATTTAGTACCAGATGAAATCTCTCTTACTTATGCTTTTAACTTATCTCATACTTCAAATTTTTCACAGAGGATGAAGACAATTACCAAACCAGAAACAAAACTGCTTATAGCATACTCATGATAACCATAGTATGTACAAGAGTTAATACAATTCATGCAGGTCCTACTATGTACAAGGGTGACGACAACCCTATACTAAAATCTTGTGGACTTTGGGTGGATCAGATATAGGATCAAAATATACAACATCTTTTGGTCCACTAAAACTAAGGCCTACTCCTATGGGCCAAATTCTACCTGGGTAGATTACTTTAGACACCTGATCAAACACCCATTGATTTTGTGCTACTTGGACATTATCTATTACAAGGGTTTCTTTTGGATTCTCCGTCCCAATGAAAAAGTATACTTCAATCACTTGAAGATCTTCGGCCCATTAGAGTCTCTTCATATTTAGTTTTAAACCTTCTAACTCTCCCGCATCAATGAAGAAAATTCCACCAGATCCTGACCACTTGATTCTCCAAGTGGAAGGAGAAAATCTATTATCCAGCCATTTCATCACACTTTTTCTCATTGAATAGTCTCCAGATAGGCAAGAATTCATAAATCTAATGTTGAAATCCATGGATTTGCGGTAGTCCTGATGGAAAACTTCCTGCAAAGAGAGCGATAGTTCTTTTTCTTCCTTTCTCTCCCTCTTTTTAATCAATATCTCTTTAATTGAATTCATCAAGATCACTTCTTTCAACCCAACACCTTAACTTTTCCCTAGGTCCAAGACTTTAGTTGACACATGCTCTGATACCACTTGTGAGGTCCCCAATCCCGCCGACACCAAAAACGGGATGGTATCATTGACAGGTCTCTAGGCCTACTAAGTCAGAGTCCTTAAACAAGAAGAATTCCAGGGAATTCACCCTTACCATTGACAATGGTTTAGGTTTATAGCCCTAAAAAGAGACCTAGTTCTGTCTCGCAGTGGAAACAAGACCACTAAAAATTTTCCGGCCCTATAACTTCATCCTTTAGATTTTTGCTTTTCCTTAGCCAGCGCTTTTTTTCCCCTAACATATGTGAGGGCACAGCCGTTGGTGGATTCCTCTCCCAAATGAGAAAGTTTCTAAACGTTTTAGTGCACGAGAATGGATAGTTACCTAACTAATCAGGTCCACCCGTCCATGATTGAAAAACTTAGTCAATCCCCACTTACCACCACGCACTCACACATGATTTCTGTGTTTTTTAATTACTACCACATTCTGTTCACAATTAAAACAATGATTCCTTTTAACTTTCATAACTGCATTTCATTAAGACAACCTTTGAAAACAGTATTGAAGACATTCTTTCAGAAAACAAACATCTTTAGACTTAAGACAAGGTACTGTCATTCTGAAGTATCTCTGACCAGTACTAACTTGTCTCAAGACCACCTATACAGGAGTGAAAAACGGCACCCATTCCTTATTTATAAAAACCGGGGTGGAAAAATCCATCACCCAAAGTTTCGCGTGCGCATACTCCAAACCAGTTGGCCATACAACCGGGCGGCTCCCCTAGGATAAAAAACAATATCCTAACTTATGTAGAAACATCAAGACATGACACAGAGTAGAAAATCAACGTTCATGGGGGTAACCGACTTAATATCCATGGCTGAAAAGCCATCAGTATCATCAAAATATACCAAGGAGTCGGAGGTGTCTTGAGACAAGCTGTCTGAATAATGATCAATAAAATCTTTCCTAATTCAGCCAGTTTTAACCCAAACAATTCTTTCCTACTTTATAAACAAATGCACGTTGGTTTCTTGGAAGTTACCTTTTGACCAACTATTCCTTTTCTAATTCTTTCTCACTCCTTACGCATGCAATGTTAACTTACAAAAGAAATTAAACTATTTAAAGACTTAATTGAATATTGGGAAATCCACCTGGGACTGCTCGTCCATGTGCTGTGGGGCGGGTGCCCGTAGACTCTCCTCTGTTGGCCTATGGCTAGGCCCAGCTTCATGGTCATTTGTAGCTTTGTTTCGCTTGTTTCTAACATCCTCTTCCTCAGTAATAGGATTTTCCTTGGTTCTCTTGGGAGCCATGTCGCCAGCCTTATAAAAATACTTAACCTATTAGAAGATTAATTGAATAATCTTCTCTTTCCTTGTTTACCCAAAAATAAGGATTTTTGGAGTAAGTAGGTTTAGTAAATTTGATGAGATATTCCTTCTATAAATTATTTATGTTATAAGTAATTTTTTCCACTCTTCAATAATGATTTTGGACCTCGGGTATTTTTTTGGCAATTAGATAAATTCATTTACTAATTTCCCTTGTCTATTTTATACAAAAATCGGTTATTTTTATTGTAGATATATTCCTAAACTATTTATCTAAAATTGGAATATTTATCATAGATTCCTCAAGATGTGTTCTTCCTCTGATATTTATATAAAAGGTTTTTGGGTTAATTTACTATATTCCCCTTTTTATTTTTGCCTAAAAGTAATGTAATTCTACTGGGATATTTAGGTAAACTAATTATCTGATGATAACATAATTATCATGGATTCCCAAATGTGTAATTAACTTCTAATAAATAACTCAAATCCATTTGAATTCATTTGCTAATTTTTCCAATTTAAATTGTCCAAAAAATAGGGTAGTTTTGCTAAAGTAAGTAGATAAGTTATTTATTTGAGCTTTTCCTAATTAACATGGATTTCATTACATCTAGTTAACCTCTGTTAAATAGCTCAATTCAATTTGAATCTATTTGCTAATTTCCCCTATTTAAATTGTCCCAAAAACAGGGTATTTTTGCTAAAGTAATTAGGTAAATTAATTATTTGAGCTTCTCCTAATTTTCGCTAGTTCCCTAATATCTAATTAACCTCTGATAAATAGCTCAATGCATTTAAGATCAATTTACAAATTTCTCCTATTTAAATTGTCTTCAAAATAGGATATTTTTGCTAAAGTATTTAGATAAACTAATAATCTGAGCTTACCCTAAATATCGCAAGTTTCCTAACATCTTATTAAGCTTTGATAAATAGCTCAATGCATTTAGGATCAATTTACTAATTTCTCCTATTTAAATTGTCCCAAAAACATGATATTTCTACTAAAGTAATTAGATAGATTAACTATTTGAGCTTTTCCTAACTATTGTGGGTTATCTAAAATCTACTTAACCTCTAATAAATAATTCAATGAATTTAGGATTAATTTATGAATTTCCCCTATTTAAATTGTCTTAAAAATAGGGTATTTCTGATAAAGTAATTAGATAAACTAATGATCTGAGATTTTCCTAATTATCACAGGTTTCCTATTATCTACTTAAGCTCTGATAAATAGATAAATTCATTTAGGATCAATTTAATAATTTCCCCTATTTAAATTATCTTAAAAGCAGAGTATTTTTGCTAAAGTAATTAGATAAACTAATGATCTGAGTTTGTCCTAGTTATCATGGGTTTTCTAACATCTAGTTAACCATTGATAAATAAATTAAGACATTTGGAATCAATTTGATTAGTTTCCCCTTTAATTTTCTCAAAGAAACAGTCTAATTCACCCTAATTAATTATAAAAATTACTCAAAAAATTATGAGATAATTTTCCTAGCTTAATCACTGTCCAATACAGCTCTGATAATTACCTCAACTTAATCCAAGTTTAATTACTAAAATTTTCATTAATTTGTGGTTAATTTGGCTAATTTAAACCCTAATATGATACGATAATTAATTAGCTTAAAATTTCTAAGCTTAATTACAACAATCAACCTGAATCTCTAGTTATTTATGCATAGAGTTCTCTCTAGATGAGAGAGAGAGTGTCAAGGCTCCGAGTTTGTCAAATTATGAAGCAAGGGGTCCTATTTATAGTTTTCTTGCACTCACAATCTCTTCACAAGCTGGAAAAAGCAGTTGCTTGCAGCTCAAGCAGCCCTCCAGCTCCAGATGGCGCCCTTGCTGCTAAATGAGTCCCTAGAAGGTCATTGATGACCCTCCCATTACCTGCCAGCTTTTAAAATATCAATTCTTCTATATTTTGACCTATTTTTGCTTAATTGGTAAATATCTTGTAAATATTTGGTAAATATCTAGGAGGCCTTTATTAAATTCTATGCTTAAATGATTACTTCAACCCTTCAATTTTTCTTAATAATTAAATTTACATTGAGTCTTCTGGAAGGACTAACGAGGTCAGTTTTTGTCCGCGAATTTAAATCTGAAAATTTCTACCCCGGGGTTTGCTGTGCTTAAGATTCCAAAAATACCAATATTTTCCACGGTCACACAATTCTACATTGCTTTTTCAATAATCATATCAGTTTGATTAAGCTTTATAAAATCTTTAAGGTTTCAGAAACTGGAAACCTTACAGCAGCAAGATCACTATTGTTGTAACACATGACATGACGCCTCAAGAGAGATTTAGTGGTGAAAGACCAAATATGTCAAACTTTGAGGTCTTTGGATGCATTGCTTATGTGCATGTGCCAAATGAGTTGAGAAGTAAGCTTGATCTAAAATCTTGAAAATGTGTATTCATTGTTATTCCCTTGAGCAAAAAGGGTACAAATGTTATAATCCTACCACAGGTAAAGTGAGGGTGAGCAAAAATGTGGTTTTTGATAAGATGACAAGTTGGTATGCTAATGTAAAGTATGACATAGGGGCTCATATAAGAGAGAATGTGACTGTAGAAAACACACATGCACAATCTCAGGTTTTTAGTGGACCGCAAGGGTCACTAGTGGAATCAATGGTGCAAAACCATGGAGTGGCAAGCTAAGTGAAAAAGTGAGTCCTACTAGCTCATCAAGTGTATCAAGGAAAGGTAAAGATAAATTTGACAATGTCCCAAAGCTACTGAGAGGTGGAAGTGCAAAACAGACCCGGTGGTCGCTACACCAAGACTATGCATGATGGCCTCATCATGAGAGGTACATGATAGGGGCACCAACTAGCAAGATATGTGTCTAGGATGCATACATATACACAATCAAACATGCCATGGACAAAAGTTTCATGATACACGTCCCAAGTGTGGGATGGGGTGGTCGGATAACAAGATGAGAGGATTGGTGAGTGAGTGAGAATGGGTTTGCTACTTGTGCATGTAGTAAAGAAGATAATGAGGTAAGGGAGACATGAAAGTATGCTCACCTCTCATACCAGAGGTTGGAAAATCCACACACCTTAACATAAGAAAAAAAATGGAAATGAAAAGCATAAACCATACTCACAACAATGAAGTGTATCCCAAAAAGCGACACAAGGTATGGCACCTAGATGGAGTGTGTTGATTGCTTGCAAAAGATAAATACAATAGGTAGCATAGGCAAAGAAGGTGAGAAGGGGACAAGACCATATGAATCATAATGGAGGGATAGGAGTTGATGGCTAGGAACATCATGAGTGTAGCCATCATTATCCTTCTTGAAATCATGCCTTCAAATCTTCATTACAACTGTGTGGAGATATGGTGCTCATTTTGTGCACGGTGATGGTGATGGTGTTGTGATTATGTTATTAGGGTTCATGCTACTAGCATGTAGCACAAGGGTGTGTGGGTATGGGATAGTGTGCATATGGGGTAGTGTGTGTGTGTGTGTGTGTAGTGGATAGTGTGTGTGTGTGTGTGTGTGTGTGTGTGTGTGTGTGTGTGTGTGTGTGTGTGTGTGTGTGTGTGTGTGTAGTGTATAGTGTGTGGTCTATTTTTTACAAAATCGAAGGCCTCATTTTATAGGCCAAGAGAGTGATTAGGAAAGATATTATGAGCAAGAGGAGTTATCACAGAGTAACCTCAGTTAGAGGCATTCCCCCGATGAGAGAGCTCCATGTGCCCTGCTTACTAACCAATTTCTTCCTAATCGCATTCATCATGACGAGCTTTGTCTCCATACCACCTTCCATAGCTTGAGTCCAAGACCTTTCTTATAATATTTAAGATAATCTTGACAAAATAAGAGAAAATAAAACAATAATAGAGAGAAACCTATAAGACATTGGTGTGCGTATTTGGATAACCATTACTTCTTCCCAAGTGGACAGATAGGCTCCACCATTTAGGCCCATATCTCCCAAACCATAGCTTTCAAAATTATTAAAAAAATAGGAGCCAAAAGATCAGCTCAACGCCTACAACTTTGATGTTGAAAACTTTTTCCAATTCGTAATGAAAAAAATAGAGAAAAGTCCCACAAAAATATGTGTGTCTTTTTCCTTCCAAAAGTCTTCCAGGTGGTCCCCTCTCGACTTCATGTGCAAGCCTTGTGTCCACAAGTGAATTAGGTTTGAATTTGATAATATTTTGTTGACTCCAACTCCATAATGCATAAGATTCTTTTTCCTTTCATTATTGACTTTTACTCTTCACCTGTACTGACCGTTAGGTAATGACCATCGAGTAGAATCAACATCCAGTGATTTTAATTTTTTAAAATTTTATAACAAAATTTCATAGGTTTTTTCTCCTTATTTTTGAGATCCAAATATGCCAAAACCATAGCTATATACAAAACAAATACATAGATTTTTTTTGGTGATTTTTATGCATCAAGTTCTTCCTCTTCTTCTTGAAGCCTTGCCACCAAGTGCATACCAAGAGGTGGAGAAAAATTTGAAAAGCGGCCCTCATTAGACCTCCCCTTGAAGCTAGAGACATTTATGTCTCTAGCTCTATACTTGATTCTTCTTCAGTTGAGGTGGAGGAGTCTCCCTCCTTAGGGATTTCCATCATAGGTGCTTGATCAAACCTAAAAAAGTATTGTTTTAGCCTCCATCCATTGACACGTGTTTTGTGGAGCCTACCATCTGCATCCATCAATTGATAACTACCATTGTTGTAGTGCTTTCTAATGAAAAATGTCCCCTCCCATCGGGGTGAAAACTTTTTATACCTCCTAGTGTCAAACATGTTATCATACCTTAGGAACAACATACCTTTCGCTGGACCTTTTGCCCTTAGTCCCTTGTTGAAGGTAAGTTGATGTTGCTCTGTCTATGCTTCATAATAGTTGATAGCATCTTCTTTGTCTAGTTGAAGCCTCTCTAGATCAAGGATGTAGTTGTGAAGATGAGCATTGGGGCGTTCCATCTGCCTAGCTAGCACCGTGAGACTAGCCAATTGTACTTCAATGGGTAAAATGGCCTCCTTACCATACACCAAGTGATATGGTGTGAACCCAAGGGATGTGCAAATGAATGCGATAAGTGCAAATTTGATTTGTGTGGTCTACTTGATATTCTTGACCTTGTGGTATATCAAGAAAAAGTAAATAATCTGAGTTTTTGAAAACTCTTGAAATTTTACCTCAAATGCGTCCTTAAGCTTACCCACTAGTTCATACAACCTTAAACCATTATCTCTAGTCGGATTCAATGGTGGACAGCCTTCTAGTGCTATTTCTGGTCGTAGACCTGAAATTCTGCAACTTCACACAAACAACTCACAATTGATTCTTTTGGATAGAGCAATGTTCTGAGATCCCACCTCGAATTCTACTTACTCTACTCCTAGGTTCTACTGTAATGGGGTTGTGGAAAGTATCCACAAACACTCCTTTTCTTGTTTTTTATGTTTTATTAAGCCTTGATCTTAAGACTTGTCTCGTTCATCAATCATTCTCAAAATACTAATCTAATCCTACAATTCTAAAAGGTACTTAGCAAGTAAACCTACTTCCAAGCTACCTCTACACAGCAAAAGACGACAATCTTAAGCTATGCGGTTTTAAAGAGAAAGTTTTGACTCTAGGTGATCCTAGAGGAAGTTAAAGGATAACTTCACAAGACACTCATGTTTTTCCCTAGTTTAGGTCTCTCTGTTCCCCGGCAACAGCGCCAAATGGGGGATAGGTGTTTAGCCTCACTCCTATCTTATTGCAGACATAACGAGAACCACGAATATAATTGGCAATCCATGGGACAAAGCTGACTTGAATAGTTCATAGAGGATACAAGAGATTGTCAATCTCTTGAAAACAAGAAACAACTCACGTCTAACTCAAGCTACACTGAAATGACAGAAATCATCGAAAGTTAGTCGCTCATCATCAAACGACTCACAACCGTTACAACACCAAATGACATCCAAATGTTATGAAACTTCTAAGAGATGGTTATAAGACCTAAGAATACATGCTTATAGTCTCAAATCTCACATTAGGTCAAGTGCAAAAATTGTGATTATTAACAGCAGTGGGTTTTAACCTAGTCATTTTCGACTCAGAATGCATCTAATTGCTTAGCAATGATGTCCCAATATCCCACCTATACTTATTTTATGATTTTGAAGCTTAAATTCCTACTTATGATGAAATTATGCCGCGGGTCGGCGACACCAAAGCTACGGACTACCATGAAATTCTTACGTCAATGCATAGAGCTCTTACTTGCAGTTGCAACGCAACAGACCGCACTGCAATGTGAAAACCGGGGAGGGAATAGGAAGCGCATGAAGGAGAGAAGTTAGCGTCGTTAGCTCACACTGTGTTTCTATTATCCAAAACTTATAAAATACTTACAAAATTTGCTTTTATACCTTAGCCAAGTTTTTATGGTCAAAACTAATCATATGGGAGCTCTAACTAAGGATAGGTTGATACAATCTAAAAGCTTCTAGCCCCGTCTCATCAATTACATTGTTGATTTAGAAAATAGGAGTTACAACATTCCCGATTTATCAAAATAATAAGTATTTTTACAATAAAATCTCCGAAAATTGTTATCCGAGTTAGCTTGCTACTAACATTGTTCAAAGACTTGGTGACGTGCTGTGAATATGTCATCCAGCAATCATGGACTTAGCATATGTCAGCAAGAATATGGACTGAGAATAACTTTCATGCTTGGAAGTTCAAAATGACCAATTTCCTTATGGTTAAGGTTATGTGGAATACATTGATAGAGAGCACGAGAATGCATCAACCTTACCAGAATAGTGTATTACTGTTGCACAAATAAAGGAGTAAAATACTGGAATCAAGGAGCTAGAAATGTCATGTATTCTCTTTTTGTTAGTGTGTAGGACTCTATGATTGGGCATATAGAGGATACTCAAACACCTAAGGAATCTTGGGATACATTGATGTCCTTAGATGTTACTAACACAAAAGCAAGGAATCTACAATTGAAGAGTGAGCTGAATATTGCAAAGAAGAAAACATATCTATCAACGAATACACACTAAAAATAAGGAATATCTATTAGTCCCTTGCATCAATTGGTGTCATGGTAGATAATGATGATAAGGTGGAAGTGTGCTTGCAAGACTTAGGTCATGAGTATCAGCAATTTAAGACAAGAATTCATCTTTGTGAGAATGTTCACACAATTACAAATTTGGTGTCCTTGTTGATTGTGGAAGAGAAAGAAATTGAGAAGTAGTCCTCTACATAGGGTAAAAATAACTCGAGCCACAACAACAACAAAGTAGTCAAATATAAAATACACTTGGCTAGGGAAACTATCAAGCAGGGGATGTCAATGAGGTTGGGGTAATGTGCATCCTAGCACTAAAGTCAACCATAGTAATGTGACATGTTGGAACTGTGGCAAATATGGTCACTTTGAGCATGATTGTATGGTTAGAAGACAAAAGAACAATTATGCAAACAAAAGCAAAAATGTGGATGAGCCTAAGAAGCTATTTGTAATGCATCATATGATGAATACTATGTTTGCAAATGTATCTAAATGTGGAGATATTGTGTAGTATGTGGATTCAGGTGCATCTAATCATACGATCATTCATGGTTAAGGAAATGGTTTAAGGAAATGCAAACCTTGCAAAACCTTGGTTATGTAGAGGTTGGGGATGATGTTGCACATCCTATTATGCATACACAAAATGTTTTATTGTCGATGATAGATGGCAAAGTACGGTATCTTGATGATGTATTGGATGTACCCAACATTACAAAGAATCTGGTTTTTGTTGGGCAGATGGTTGAGGAGGGTTTTGCTGGCCAGGTTTAATACTTGTGGAATCTTTTTTGAAGAGCATAAGAGAAATGGAAATTTGGTTGCATGGGGAACGAAAGTGGGAAAAATGTTTATTGTAAATGTGCCCAAGATGAATGTTGTCATGTTTGCACAAGGTGCAAGAATTGTAGCAGACATTGAAATCTGACACAAACGTATTGATCATGTGAATCTGCAAAGGTTGAAATCTATGCAAACTAAAGAGATGGTTTCAGGATCGCCAGCCTTCAAAGTTATTGAAATGTAGAAAGTCTATGTACTTGTTTGGAAAGCAAGCTAAAGCATCATTTCCTCATGATAAGCATGTAAGAAAACATGTTTTGAAGTTGTTACATACAGATGTATGCGGTCTGACAAAGACTACATCTATGGGTGGATGCAGATACTATGTGACCTTTATTGATAGCCATACAAGGAAAGTATGGGTCTATTTCATGAAGCAAAAAAGTGAAGTGTTCATGCACTTTGAGACTTTCAACTCTATGGTTGAGAAGAAAATAGGAAAACATGTAAAGTTCTTGAGGTCACATGGTGGGGGAGAATACTTCTCCAATGAGTTTAGTATATTTCTAAAAAGACTCGGAATTCAAAGGTAGTTTTCATGCAGACATAATCCGTAGGTGTTGGTCAACGAAAGAATAGGCACATTGCATAAATTGATATAGCATTGATGAATGAAAAGAACATGTCTCATTGCTATTGGGTTGAGATTGTTGCTACATGTGTGTACATTATGAGCAAGATCACTATTCCTGTAGCGCATGACGAGAAATTTAGTGGTGAAAGACCAGATACGTCAAACTTTGAGGTCTTTGAATGGATTGCTTATGTTCATTTTCCGAATAAGTTGAGTAGTAAGCTTGATCTAAAAGCTTAAAAATGTGTATTCATTGGTTATTCCCTTAAGCAGAAAGGCTACAAGTGCTATAATTTTATCACAGGCAAAGTGAGGGTGAGAAAAAATGTTTTTTTGATAAGATGACAAGTTGGTATTCTAATGCAAAGTATGATATAGGGGTTCATATAAGAGAGAATGTGACTGTAGAAAACAGAGGTGCACAATCACAGGTTTTGAGTGGACCGCAAGGGAGTGGAATCAATGGTGCAAAAACATGGAGTAGCAAGCTAAGTAAGAAAGTGAGTCCTACTAGCTCATCAAATGTATCAAGGAAAGGTAAAGATAAAGTTGACGATGCCCCCAAGCTACTGGGAGGCGGAAGTGCAAAACAGACCGGGTGGCCTCTACACCAAGACTATGCATGATGGCCTCATCATGGGAGGTACATGATAGAGGCATCACCTACCAAGATATGTGTCTAGGATGCATACATATATACAATCAAACATGCCATGGACAAAAGTTTCAAGATCCACGCCCAAGTGTGGGATGGGGTGATCGGATAACAAGATGAAAGGAATGGTGAGTGAGTGCGAATGGGTTTGCTACTCATGCATGTAGTAAGGAAGAAAATGAGGTAAGGGAAATAACTTTCTTGGATTGGGTTGCAAAGCCTAAAGAAGGATTTTTGCTACAAAGCTTCTCATAGAGTTTAAGTGACGCTATGCTCACTATCACAAACTGAACAAGCTTCCTTGGATAGGGAAAAGGTAGAACTTTTCCTACAAGCAGCAGGAAGAAATCAAAGAAATGTTAGAGCTTCTCTTGGAAGACAAAGATACAGAGCAAGGTTTGAAGACAAGGTGGAATGATGTACAAGATGAAGTCTCCCTGTTGGCAAAAATACAACGCAAAAGAGACAAGATGGTGGTGAACAATGGTGCTCCAATTTCTGCTATGACTGAGAAGCAGCCAAAACCTGCTATTGTAGCTTCTAAGGATGAGGGATCTATGCTTGGAGAACTTGTGAAAGGCATACACAAGGTGAAATTAAAGCTAGCAAGGCTTGAAGAAAAAGGGAAAACATCTGGACAATCATCAAGTCAAAGACCTCAAAACAGAGAGGGTTTTGTAAATAGGTGCATATGGTGTGACAATCCAAACCATCCATGAAGGGACTGTGAAAGCTTCAAAGATGCCTTGGGTAAAGATCTTGTCTTCTTCAAAGAAAGAAAGATACATCTTAGTGAAATAGGGAAGCCCTTGGGGACCAACTTTGGCAAAGGAGGGATGAAAAGGCTAGTTGAGGATATGGCAACCAGTCATGCTATCTCAATGGTTAAAGTAGCAGTATTTGGCTTAAAGGATGGTCAAGTCATTCTCAAAGGGTCAAAATCTATTGAAGATGTGAGTGAGGATGGTGAAGATGTCTGGCAATATGCAATGGAGTTAGCTATGAAGGAAAAGCTGACTAAATAAATCCTAACACGAAGCAAGAGATTTTATCCATCTTGAGACTGGGTGGAATGAACCTGTAGATGCCTTGTCAGTGCATGCCTACATTGCAAAGTCAAGGCAATAAGGCACTTCCTGAAGAAAAATGCAAGAGAGAAAATGGGGATGAAGGTTCCTCAAAGAGGTCTATAGAGGTGGAGGGAGAAAGGATCTGGGTCCCTCTCAAGAGCCTATGGCAAGGGAACCTCCATCACAAGAAGTACCAATGAGCGATGCTAGACCAAAGGAAAAGCAAGATAAGGAAAAGAGAAAAGGAAAAAGCCCATCATACAAGCTACAATCAGATATTGAAGCTGCTATAGATTTAAAGAAAATTTTAAAGGAAAGGATCTTAAATAGCGAGGTGAAGTCTACATTGGGAGAAGTCCTTGGCATTGCAAAGAGGGAGTTCCACGAGGAAATCATTGATATCATAAGAAGAAAGTGACAAGCTTTCATAGACTCTATCGAATCAGAGGTTGAAGAGAGTGATTCAAAGGCACAAGTATTACAAGTACAACAAAGAGATGAAGATGAGAATGTTGTAAGCTACTACCATTTTTTGGGCGGCATAAATAGGTGCATTAAATTTGAAGATGAAGATGAAGACAAATCCACCCATAAGAGCCACTATTCTAGAAACCATTGGGCAAGGGCTACAATAGAAACCTTGGTTAAGGTGGGAGATCTTGAGAAGAAAGAAACAAGCTTTAATGGACTCTATCCAATCAAAGGCTGAAGAGAGTGCTTCAAAGACACATGTGATACAAGTACAACAAAGAGATAAAGATGAGAATGTTGTAAGCTGCTACCAATCTTTGGGCGGCAGAAATAGGGATGCTAAATTTGAAGATGAAGATGAAGACAAAGCCACCCATAAGAGCCACTATTCTAGAAACCATTGGGCAAGGGCTACGACAGAAACCTTGGTTAAGGTGGGAGATCTTGAGGAACCTTACATGGCCTTGATAGACCATGTTTCAAACATTATTCTCATGTCCAAGAGTCTCTATATGAAGGGAAAGTGGCCAATTGATATTGACCATGGGTGGATGATTAGGGCTACAAACAACTCATCCGAGGATCTCTATGGTGCTTGTCCAAATGTTAATGTAACCATAGTGGATGTGAAAGGTGAGAAAAATATCTTTGTTCAAGAGGTGTCAGGCTATCCTTAATCCTTGGACAACCATACATCACCGTAGTGTGAATGGAGACAAAAGTATTTGATGATGTATCTGCCTATGCCAGGGTCAAAAGCAAAGATGGAAAATGATCTATTCAATTCTTGACAGTTTACATTGACCATGAACAAAATTGTGACAACTTAAGGGACCATTCTTTACCAAAACCAAGCAAGGAGTTTCAAGATCAAAGGGAGATGAGGGGTTTTGGCCGAGTACCAATGTAAAGCAAGAGTGCAGTGGTACATGAAGAAAAAAGTTCTCACTTGATCCAAAGGGAGATGAAGCTTTTTATACAGGTGCCCAAGTAGCAAAGAATGGATCAGTATCTTTTACAACTCTTGGAGATTTAAAGAAATAACAAAAAAAATATGTAAATAGAGCACAAAGAAAATACAAAAACCATGATTTGCTAGATGAAGACGAGTACATTTCAATTGTTTTGTGAAGAGATTTCTATTGTAGATACTATGGGTAATCTCAATGGTATAACAGGTCCTAGTTTTCAACAAGGAAATGACCTGGTAAAAGTAGCTTCTATGGACATGTATAGGATCATTGAGTCTTTCAAAGATGAGGAGTACTTCAATGTGCAAAAAGATCTAGAAGTGGGAGTGGAGATGAAGCACAAGAATATAGCAGAGAAGATGAAACTAGTGGCATTTCCTTTGCCTAAATATTGTAAGGAAAAGATGGATCAGGCTTCTTTGCAACCTAGTCTTTGAGATCCAAAAATAATTGGACATAAGTTTATGCAAGAATCATTGAAGATGCTAGAAGTTGGAGGCAATGACTCCTTGACAGAGATTGAAAGAAAATGCTTTGAACAGACACTCTCCAAACATGGAAAAGATTTTGCATTTGAGATGCGTGAGATAGGGTGTGTGGATCCATCTATAGTCAAACCAATGGTAATATTCACTATACCTCATGTGGCTTGGAATCTATGACCAATTCTAGTGCCAAAAGCACTCTTGCCAAAGCTTATAGATTTACTCAATGAAAAGATAAACATAGTGATTTTGGAACCTTCATGTGCCCCCTACTCAAGCAAATGGTTCACTGTACCAAAGAAAAATGGATCTCTATGCTTCATTCAAGACATGCAGCCTGTCAACAAAGTCACAATCAGGGATATGGGTAAGGGGCCAATTGTAGATGAGTTTGCAGAAGCATTTGCAGGAAGGGCAATATATTCTATGGGGGATTTCTACTCAGGGTATGATCAGTCCATCTAGCAATGGAAAACATGGACTTGACTGTAAAGAAAGAGGATGCAAGAGAGCTACCCAAGACAAGCACAAAGCACACAGAGATGGAAAGCTTCTTCTTCTTCTCACAGAAAAGAGAGTACAAAATGACTAAGTGCTAAAACTGAAAAGTAGCACATATGTACATGCGGTCACTAAGTGTGAACTCGCTAGAAGCGTACTAGGCTGGCACTATAAGTGTAGTCCAGCTGTAGAATTACTGGCAGAGATCCTCCGTGTTAGTCACCTAACGCGCTAGTGAGTAAATGCCGTAAGCGGCCAAGACCCGTAGTGGATGCCAGCTCAGGATATAGAGCTCGACATCTCAACACTCCCCCTCGAGCTCTGCATGTCGTAGAGTCCAAACATAGTCCAAAAACGTCAAAGCTTCTCAGCTCCGAGGGCCTTGGTAAAAATATATGCTATCTGCTCCTCTGTGCTGACGTAGACCAAGTCGATGTCACCCGCCAACACTCGCTCTCGAACATAGTGTTAATAGACCTCTATGTGCTTGGTCCTGGCATGGAACACTGGGTTCCTAGCCAACTGCATGCTGCTGAGGTTTTCACAATGGATGGCAATCTGCTGGTCCACCAGCACTCTCAAGTCCTCAAGTAATGTGCGTAGCCAAGCTACCTCGCACGCCGCAACTGCTGCACCTCTGTAGTCGGCCTCTGTGCTGGATAAAGCAATCGTAGGCTGCTTTTTGTTGCTCCAAGTAACAGCAGCACTCCCAAAAGAGAACATGAAGCCACTCGTAGATCTCCTATCAACAATGCTACCTGCCCAATCTGCATCTGTATACCCATACAATGCTAATGACACATCTGCTGCATAGAACAATGTGTAGTCAAGAGTCCCTTGCACATACCGAAGTGTGCGTTGTACTCCATCCAAATGTGGCTTCCTCGGAAGCTGCATGAACTGACTCTCCAAGCCTACTGTGTAGCTCATGTCTGGCCTCGTGATAGTCAAGTAGATTAGACTACCCACAATTTTCCTGTACATATTGACATCCTCAACAACATCACCCTTCTCTGCACTCAGCTTTGCATTCACATCCAAGGGAATAGAAATTGGCTTACAATCATCCATACCATACTTTGACAACATGTCCAAAGCATACTGTCTCTGTGAAATCCATACACCCTCTGGAGTCTTGATCACCTCAATGCCAAGAAAGTAGCGCAACTCGCCCAAATCTTTCATTTCAAACTCCTGTTTGAGAAGACCCTTCACATGGTCAATCTCCATAGCATTGTCACCCACAATAATAAGGTCATCTACATATATGGTAATGACCACAATCCCCACATCACTCTCACGTACATAGAGTGAATGATCAGCATGATCTCTCCTAAACCCAATACTGACAAGATACTTGGCAATCTTGTCATACCATGTTCTAGAGCCCTACTTCAAACCATACAAGGCTTTGAGAAGTTTGCATATATAATCTGGGTAACCTGGATCGACATAACCAGGTGGTTGATCCATATACACTTCCTCTTGCAGCTCACCATTCAAGAAGGCATTTTTTACATCCATTTGATGCATAATCCATCCTCTAGATGCAGCCACTGGTATGACAGCTCTCACAGTCGTCATCTTTGCCACTGGAGCAAAGGTCTCCTCATAGTCTATGCCATACGTTGTGAGCGGGATGAAAACACACACAGCGCCTCTATAACGACCCGACACACACTCTTGGGAAGATACACACACACACTATGGGGCACCACTCGGCTTACACAACACACCTGGCCGAGACAGGGAACACACCTCTGGAGTGAGAGGAGAGAGACTATCCACTTGCCCACTCCACACAGAGACACACACACACACACACACACACACAAAAACTCAGCTCAAAAGAGAAGAAATTCTGATGTTTAGATACAAATGAGCTTGGGCCAACACCAATGGGGCAAACAGCTCACACAATATGGGTACAAGATACCAGATACAATCACAAATTGGAGAAGAAGCTTCACTCACCGGAGAAGATTACACAGAAAAACAGCAGAAAAAGAGTGAGGAATTTGGCAAAATGGACAGCGCCATCGCGTCCGAAACGGCCCAAAACCCCAGTCTACAATGTCAAAGTGCTCAAATCCGACCTCGGATGAGCAGTTTACGGCCAAAACAGGCTCCAAAAACCCAAAAAACACACCTGCGGCTGTTCCTCCTCTCTTCTCCACGTTTTTTCTGGTCTTCTCTCTGTTTTTTCAGTTCCCACACTTAGCCTTATTAGTTGGGCACCCTTGGCCTTTTAGATGACCTCAAACGGACCCCGAACAGGCCAAAAACTGACCTCGCAGTGCATAGTTGTCACCTTTTTGCATCATTCGCACACCTGGCACTCAGCTTTTTTCCAATAATGCATCTCGCCACCACGTGAAGTGGCCCCAAAAAAAGGTCCTCATGATGACCTTTCTGCATAATTCTCACAAGCAAACACCCACGTTGTGTCCGTCCTCATCTGCGTGCAAATATTGACCTCGTTCGCCCTCCTGACGCCACTAGATGCCATCTGACGCACCTGCTGACCTCACGTCGTCGGCCCGCGGATAGCTTCCTCGAGAAGTTTTACGCGCTACCAACTCCTCATTATTGTATAAAAAACACACTGGTACTGGTAATAGTGAAAATCGCTGCACTATGTACATGTTGTCCTACCTGTACACATGTGGGCCCCACATAACCACCTGGCTAAGGAAAATGGGCAATCCTTTATTTGATGCACCATGCATGTGTATGTACATATGCGAAATCCCTTGCTCCAAAAAACTCCTGACAACGTCTGTGCATAACCCTTTGCGACCAACCTTGCCTTGTGAAGCTCAATGTTACCATCAGCCTTATGCTTGGTTTTATACACCCATTTACAGCCAATAGCTTTCTTGCCACTTGGCAATGGCACCAGCTCCCATGTGTCGTTTGCTTCCAATGCAGCCATCTCTTCATTCATTGCGTCATCCCAATGCACATTTCCAACTGCATCCTCAAAACATGTGGGCTCCACATCCTGTATCACCTTAGCCATGTAGGCTTGGTGATGCGCTAGATACCCATCATAAGTCAACATACCTGAACTGGATTTTTGACTCTGTTAGATCTGCGTGGTCCTGGGTCACTCCTTTGCCCTCTAGCATCTTCTTGTACTTTCCTTACACCAGGTGTCTTGACAGCCGGAATTCCAAATTCCTCATCAAGACTTTGTTCAGAACCATCTGAATCCATGTCTACATGTGAAAAACCTGATGATGCATCAACCATAAAGGGAGGTTCATCAACCTTTTCCTTTCCTTTTCATGATACATTCCCTGTACCTGCTGGTGGAGTAACCTGCGTACGTATTCTACCATTCCATGTCTTATCAACAGATCCACGAGAAGAGGACTCTTGTGGTCCACTGAAAACCTGTGACTGTGGCCTCACATTTTGTACAACCACATCATCTTTTACATCAACCCCAATAGTGCCATGTGCATTACTATACCAACTGCTCATCTCATCAAAGACTACATCTCTGCTCACTCGTAATTCTTGCGTAGTAGGATTGTAGCACATGTACCCCTTTTATTCAAGGGAATATCCCACAAGAATACATTTCTCTGCTTTAGGATCCAATTTCCTACGCAACTCATCTGGTACATGCACGTAAGCTATGCAGCCAAACACTTTCAAGTGTGCCAAATCAGGCTTTGTACCTGTAAACTTTTCCTAAGGTGTTACATCATGCACCGCAGCTGTAGGTGTCCTGTTCATAATGTACACAGCTGTATTTACAGCTTCAGCCCAGAAATGATGAGGCATGTTCTTCTCATACATCAATGCACGTGCAACCTCTGCAATGTGCCTGTTTTTCCTTTCTACGACCCCATTCTGCTGTGGAGTATATCTGCATGTAAACTGCCTGCGTATACCATGCATTCGCAAAAAATCTGAAAAATCGTTGGAGAAGTGCTCTCCCCCTCCATCTGACCTCAATGTCTTGATTTGCATATCTATCTCCTTCTCAATCATGACTTTGAAGTCGTGAAAGTGACCAAAGACTTCACTTTTGTTACGCATGAAGTAGACCCATACTTTCCTTGTATGGTCATCAATGAAAGAGACAAAATACCTGCAACCATGTTTACTTGCAGTATTGGTTGGACCCAAACATCTGTGTGCACCACCTCAAGTGGCTTTTTACATACATTTCACTCATGTGGAAATGAGCCCTTTGACTGTTTTCCAAACTGGCATGCTGCACACACTTTATGCATACCATCCACCTTGAATTTGGGCAAACCTTTTACAATCTGTTTTGATTGCATGCTGCGCAATCTCTGCTCATTGACATGGCCAATGCGTTTGTGCCAAATGTCAACATCAGCCACAACAGTTGTGCCTTGTGCAAATAATGCAGCTTTTACCTCAGACATGTCTACATTCAGCGTAAACATTTTGCCCACACATTTTCCCTGTGTGATCAGCTTACAGCCATTCTGGAAATCTTCTACATAACAACCATTTGGATTGAAGCGAACCTGCAAACCCTGCTCAACCATTTGTCCAACAAAAACAAGATTCTTTGTAATGTTTGGGACCTGAAGTACATCTGCTAAGTACTTTGATTTCCCACTCTTCGCATTTAGAGGTATGTCCCCTACATGAGCAATGGGGTGAGCTGTGTCATCTCCTGTCTGCACATAGCCTGACACATCTGGTTTGCGCATATCTCTAAACCACTCTCCACGAGACGTCATATGATTAGAGGCACCTGAATCTACATACCAAACATCATCTTGGGTGGAATTCTCTACAGTCATTGTATTCATTACATGCTGCATAACAAACATGTGCTCGTTTTTTATGTCATCTGCATCTCTGCTAGTAGATGCATAGTTGCCATGTTCTCTCTTTCCACTTGCTTTTCCCTTTGGACAGTCACGTGACATGTGACCTCTTTCACCACAAGTCCAACATTCTCTGCTATCTGCAGTATGTTGCTGCCTTCTTGATCCTACACCACGACCTCTTTGACTCCCCTTGCCTTGAGACTGGTTTCCCCTGCCACCTGTATTGTTTTGATTTGATTGACCTTCTTGAAATTGGCCCCTGCAACCACTTGGGCCTCAACCACGACCTCCACCTCTACCTCTGTTGGAGTTAGAATAGAAGGCCTGTTCAGACCTATTTCTGCCAGAAGAAGAAGGTGTGTCAAGACCAAGGTTCTACTCCTCAAGAATAAGCATATAAATCAAATCTTGGAACACGGGGATGTCGTCTCTTGTATTCATGGAAGACCTGAAATGTATATACTCATCTCCTAGACCATCCAAGCATGCACAGACAATGTCATTGTCTTCCATTGAGACTTTAATAGATCCAAAGGCCTCAATGATACTCTTGATCTTCAAGGCATAATCCTTGATGGAGAGGTTGTTCTCTTAACCTGATTTAGCTCCGACTTTAGTTGAAGCTTCCTAGCCTTGGTGTTCACCTCGAACACTCTGCCTAAGTTTTTCCATGCAATGGCGGGGGTTTCAGCATCCTGTAGATAGCCCATCATGCCATCTGTGATGCTCATAGAAAGCCAATGCATCACTTTTCTTTGGCCTTGTTGCCAGTCCCTCAAAGCTTTCATTTGTTCTGTTGTAGCCTTTGCCTCGGGAATCTCTGGTTCCTTTTCATTGTCTCCTTCTACATAGTCCCAATAACCTTTTCCTTTTAGGAAATTTGTTATTCTGAACTTCCATGCACGGTAGTTATTTTTCTCAAGCTTCTCAGTGACAATGTGACTGAAACCGTCAGACATCTTGAAGCACTAAGACAAAATAGTTGCAATCTGCAAAAACCTGCAAATCTATTGAACCTGCTATCGTGGTACCTGTAACGCTTTCTACAATCAACGAGTGTCCACAATCAAACGTACATACAACCACTGTGCTTGTACGTAAACCTCTGTATACTGCACTTTGGAGACCTGTTCAAAACCTTGTACACTTTGAGAAATGCATAATTCACCGGTTTACCTGTCCATGCCTCTTCTGGAACTCCCCCATCCAATGCCGTTGAGGGTGACCGGTTGATCAAGTACACAAACGTACTTACAGCTTCCGCCCAAAGCTCAAGCGGTAGGCCTGCATGTAGCCGCATGCTTCGTGCTCGCTCCATGATTGTCCTGTTCATCCTTTCCAAAATACCATTTTGTTGAGGTGTCCTTGGGGTTGTCCTTTGCCTCCGAATGCCATTGCTAGCACAAAAGCTTTCAAAAGCTTGGCTGCAATATTCGCCTCCATTGTCGGATATGAGGCATTTAACCTTGGTACCCGTTTCATTCTCCACAAAGGCTTTCCACCTTTGAAATATGGAAAATACATCGGGTTTATACTTCATGACATAAACCCATGTTTTTCTAGTCGCATCGTCTATCAATGTTACATAGTACAATGAGCCACCAAGTGATGGTGTACTTGCAGGACCCCAAACATCCGAATGAACCAACTCAAGTTTTTTATTTTTTCTTTCATTTCCTGATTTTTGAAATTCTACCCTCTTTTGTTTACCATAAACAAAATCTTCACAGAACTCTAAGTCCACTTCTTTCAAACCTGGTAGAAGCTTCTTTGTTTGAAGGATTTGCATTCCTTTGGCACTCATATGCCCAAGTCGTTAGTGCCACACCGCACTCTCAACTTCTATAGTTGCTGCACAAGCTGAAGGTTGTGTGCTAACAGTACATAAGTAAAGTGTACCGACTTTTTCTCCCCTGGCAACCACCAAAGATCCCTTTGAGATCTTCCACCTTTTGTTTCCGAATGCAATGTTGTGAACTTCATCATCCAATTTTCATGTAGAGATCAAATTTTTGCGAAGAGAAGGAACATGCCTAACATCGTTAAGCTTCCACTCATTTCCATTAGCAGTTTTGACAAAAATTGTACCTTTGTCGACAATCTCACAAGCTTCATCATCTCCCAAGTATACATACCCAAAATTACCTTTGGTGTGATCTTGGAAATGTTGCTTGTGTGATGTCGCATGGAATGAAGCCCCGAAATCTACTATCTAGGAATTAGACACATTGTCTAATGAGAGAATTAGATCATCTTGCTCCACTTTATCTACCACATTGGCCTCTAATGTTGGCTTGTTGTCTTGAGACTCTGACTCCTTCTTCTTCTTGGACCAGAAATCCTTCTTAACGTGGCCCTTCTTGCCGCAGTTCCAACATTCAAGAACTGACTTTGTGCGTGACTTGCGTCACCTTGAGCGATCAAGAACCTTTTGGTTTTTGAATCACTCCTTAGGCCTTCCTCTTGTTTCCACTAACAGTGCAGCACATGATGATTCTCGTCTTCTTCTCCTTCGTATTTCCTCGCTTAGGAGAACACCCACAACATCATCAAACTTAAGAGTATTTGTCCCAGAAATAGAATTACTTACAGCCATCACAAGGCTGTCCCAACTATCCGATAGAGATGACAGTATAAGGAGAGCTCGCACTTCATCTCATCGAAATTGATTCTCACCGATCGAAGTTGACTTATGTTTGTGTTAAAGTCAATTAAGTGTTCTGCAACTGAACCATTCTCTGCCATCTTTAGATTGAACAAGCACTTCATAAGAAATATCTTATTGGATGCCGATGATTTTTCGTAGAAGTCGTCAAGTGACTTCATCAAGTCCTCCGTGGTCTTCATCTCCGACACATTGAGGGCCACCGTTGATGCCAAACTTAACCGGATTGTTCCCAATGCCTTTCGATCAAGGACAATCCATGCTTCATCTGCCATTGTTGTGGGCTTCTTCACAAGACCGCCTAGTGGCAAATAGAGGTCCTTCTGGTAGAGATAGTCTTCAATATACATCTTCCAATGTTGGTAGTTTTTTCCGTTGAACTTCTCAATCTTGAGCTTCCCTTCCTCCTCCATAACTCCCACTCAATTCAAGGAATCCTTTCCTTGGGATAATTTAGCTACGAGCAAACCTTGCTCTGATATCAGTTTTGTTAGGAAATAAGATGTAGCTAAATAGATATTTGAGTAGATTACTTAATGGAGAGAGATAGATTTCACACGCAAGAGATTATAGAGCAGAGACAGAGAGAGAGAGAGAGAGAGAGAGAGAGGACACACGATATACGTGGTTCACCCAATGTGGGCTACGTCCACGGGAAAGCAGCCACTCAATGGCTTGCACTTCAAAAGAAGAAGTAGTTTACAAAGGGATTAAACCCTTAATAGAGCTCCCACCTTGCTTCACTCTCACCACCTCACACTCACCTTGTTGCATCAACTTCACACTCTATCAAATGTGTGTAGAAATGGCCTCCTTTTATAGGCCAAAAGGGTTGCCCTCTCTTATGAGAGGCAGCCATGTGTAGCCGCCCTTGTGTGAATAAGTCCAAATCGGACCCTCCAATCCGCCCATGTGTGGCCGCCCTTGTGTAGAAAAATCCGCTTTTGAATTCGGCCACTGGCCAACGAGCCAACCGATCGGTCATTTTCCGACCACTTTCCGGCGACCATCCGGCCATAATATTCCGGCGAGGGAAAAAAGAAAGTCTCAGGGGCTTCCGCCCCTAGGCCCCTAAAGTTGCCCTTGATTTTTTACTGTGAAAATTTTGGTTTCCGGTGAGTGATTTTCCTTCACGCATGATGGCTTCTCCTCATAATGGGGCCCTTACAAATGTGAGCTTTTAGCAGAGAAAATTACAAGGGTAAATCAGGCTCCATACTTAACAAACTGCTCTCAAAGATGATCAATATTGTCTCATCCCACTCATTATGACCTAGGCACGACTGTTTGAACACATAGGTTGGAGTTCAAGGCACATGCATCCGGTAGGGAACCAATCTAACGTATCTAAAACACTATGGATGAGCGCACGAATCCATTGTTGTTGGTTGAATCATGGATAGAATGTGTTCCATAGCTCATTATCTTGGAGTATTATTTTTGGATGTGATGTGTTCACAGTTCACAATTGGGGATTCTTGGACATAGTGTAGTATATAGGTTCAAACTTTCTAAAAGGCAATCGATGTTCAATATGGCATTCTTCTAAGGTACAAAGTTGAGGGCAAAAAATCGGAGACAAGGACGCTCGGTGTTGCTGGGCTTCCATGGTAGCTTCCTTATCAACTTGGTCTGACTATTTATGTCCTTTATGAGCTATAGAGAGAGTGTTAGAATTTTGGCATCTCAAGTGAACTACCCACTGTAATCCCATTATTTATTTTGGCCTAGGTATTTGTTTTACTTATCTGTCAAATACTAAGTAGGGCAATTTAGTGAGGTGCTATATATGCAACCCCTTACCTCCATTGTATCACACGATTAGTTAATCATTGCCTAGGTTGATTGGTTCAAGAGAGACTCTCTCTCTCTCTCTCTCTCTCTCTCTCTCTCTCTCTCTCTCTCTCTCTCTCTCTCTCTCTCTCTCTCTCTCTCTCTTTCCGCTTTCGCAAAAGGACAAATTGAAAAAGAAAGAGGCTAGAGGACTAGAGTGAGATGTGGTAGACTTTGAAAAAGGTCATTATGCATCTATTGCATTTAGGCATAGAAAATAGTTCAAAACTCTTACAAACAGTGTTTGGAAACACCTTACATAATTTCTTTTATTAAGTTCTCTAAAAGGAAAATTTATAAAAAGAAAAAAGCTAATTTTATAAATTTTCACCCTTTTTTTCTAGAAATTCAAGCACGTTTTTCCTTTTCCTCTTACTCTCAAGCAAAAATTTTCAATTTCAATCGACCTAATTGTACCTTGAGACCCATTTCTCCCAAACATTGCCTGCAAATAATCAAAATGATATGAAACAACCAAAGTGTAGCATAATACCACCTATAAATTTTAAAAGTAAGCCGTGAATTTTAAATTTGAAGGTGAGAACACATACAAAATTAAGTCTAAAATTTTTCACATGGAGGTTTTTATCAACTTCACATGTTAATAATGTTCATATAAAATTTAAAGAGTTTTTGCCTTCTAGTGTCAGTTTGGACAGTCCTCTAGCATTTCTACAAGCCTCATAACCTCCTCTTCCTTTTGGTCTTCCTCCCTTTCCTACTCAATAACTTCATGGTTGCTACAGTTTGAACTGCCACAATCCAAGACGGCCACCTTAACAATGCAGCATGACTCGCTCGTTTTGGAGGCTATGATAAGCGTCATGCTTGGCAACATCCTCTCCAATTCTTTCGTCAAATTATCCTCCTCTCCCTCGTCATCCCCCTCCTCCAATTCTGCCCACTTCTCCTCCTTTGCTAGTTGCACCTCCACCTTGTTCCATTGTCCACTTCATGAACTTCCTTTTCTTTTCCATCCTCTTCAGGACATCCATTAGGTGCTCCTCCTCCCCTTCCAATAGTCGCAGATTTGCTTTGTATGGATGTTTTCCTGGGTGCAATACATGCAGCCCTCTATTCCATCCACAACCAACACAACGAGATCGTCTCTGATCAAATCAAGGCGACGGGTAATTGAAGCTGCATAACCAAACAAAACCCCACATTTTTTGAAGGCATTCCAAACTGATGCAATGTAAAGTTTCGAGGTTCAGCTCCATTAAGACTTCCATAGGCTAAGGTTCCAAAAATTAAATCTTTTATCCAATGGCTAAAGCAAGGGGAAATTGGATGGTCATGAGAAGACTAAAAATTCTTCCCACATCCTTAGGAAGGAGGGGGAAAGCCCATATTGTAGGGGAGGTGAGAGATAAATTCACACACGCACACTCCAAGGCTCCCCCTTTACACAAAGGGAATACTGAACACATGTCAAGCTCCTAGGCCTGTTGCCCCCAACCTCCCCTCGAATCCTATTGGATGGCCATAGAGGTGGACCAATGAGAAATAGGCTAGAGTAAATTAAGTCTAATAAATTTAAAAATGCTTTATAAAAGAACCAATAGAAATTAAGCTTCCTAGAATACTATTGGACACTCTACCAAGGGGTCCAATGAGCATCCAACATCCCAATGAATTTCCTGATTCCTATTGTCCAGAAGACAAAAAGGTCTAATGAGAGTCTAGATGAATTATTTATACCTAAATCTCTCACAAAAGGGGATATATGGGGACACTTGTCAAAAGGCTATCAACTATGCTTCTAATTTGTGATTGGCTAAGCTTTACAGGAGCCAACGCAAGGCCAGTATGAGATTTTAGCAAGAGGGGTCGACCAAGATGAGAGAAGGGTATGCATTTTACTCTATCAGAGTGCTACACATACACACAACTCATGTGTGCAAAAAAAAACTCCATCTCCTTCTCCAAGCATTGAGAAGTAGACGCCTACATCAACAACTCTTGGCTTTATAATGAAAATCCAACCAAGAGCCAAGCTTCAATGGCATGCTCATCTCCTCTACCATGCTAATTACTAAGCTAACTGTAGCTCTCACCATTTTTGAAGGTGTGTGAGGTATTCGGAATGAGGCTAGGGACACTAGGTGTGATTTTCAAACATAATTTGGTGTATGTCGCCTCCATCTTCATTGCACCAACAAGTTTTTTCAAGGAACACAATATTGTACAAAAGTCTCCTTTGATGGGAGAAGCTATAATACAAAGCCTTTAGGGGACCGGCTCCATGTAAATCCGGTCCTTAACTGTTGTCAATTGTTCTATTTCTTTCTCTTTTCAAGTACTGTCAAATACAAATTAGCTAGGTGTAAATTTCTATGTTGCTTTCTCAATTAAGTAATCTCTCTATGCTCATTAGGAACTTGTTCTTAATGAAATGCTTGCTATGTTATCAATTTTTGCTACACACAAGTTATCAGTGCTTTAAATGTGACGAGGCACATGTGGCAGATCCTCTTTATCAATTGCTAAGGAAGAACCAAAGGTTTCAATGGAATGATGTACATGTAAAAGCTATGAGAAAGTTGAAGCAATTGCGGTTTTCTTCACCAACTTTGAGGAAGATTGACTATGAGTGTGGAAGATTGATGATTGTGAAAGTAGACACTAGTCCAATGGGAATCCAATAGTCAATAGGACAAGACATGAAGAGAAACACAGGTATGTGGTGAGTTTTGGGGCCAAGATTCTAAGCTCTCACCAAAGAGAACATCCACAGGTAAAAAGGGAGTTATGGGGGTTACAACATTAAAGTGTGACAAAGAGTACTTCATTGGAGCATCTGTAGTTGTGGAGACTGATTTCTTACCACTTCTACGAATGATTGCAAGCTTCTCTACTCTTTATATTGCTATGCTTAGGTGGATTGCTTATATAAAGTCCTTGAACCAAGAATTGGATCACATTGCAGGAAAAGATAATTCAGTGGTGGCAAATATTCTTTCAAGGGCAAGGTATGAAGATGAGGATGATATGATTCATGAGGAAGAAGCTATGGGCACATATATTTACATGAAAACCTATATTTTGGACATGAAGCTATGATATGCTTTATCATGAGAGAGCTTCATGAAAACCTATATGTTGGACATCAAGGTGTATGGGCTACTTTTTTCAAAGTGAAAGAAAGATATCGATGGAAAGCCATGTATAAGGATGTAGCAGATTTTGTGGAGTCTTGTGTCACATGCCAAATGTATTCCAATGTACTCCATCGTAATGGATTGCATCCTACATACCCCTTAGCCATGCACTATAAATGGGTTGTTGATCTAGTCACAATGACTTTAGGACTTTGGCAATTGAGATACTTGGTACTTGCACGAGCAGACTTGACAAAACAAGTGGAAGGGTGTGCATTGAGAACAAAAACTACATAAGCTAAATTTTTGCTTGAAGATGTAATCTGCCGCTATGGTTGTGTGGGAAAGATAGTTGCTGATAGAGGTGAGTTAGATGCAGATAAGGCAAGGGATTTCTTTACGAGGATTGGTATCAAGCTAGCCCTGACTTGTGATTATACTCTAGAGAGGTAAATGGAAAAAGTGAAAGAGGACATCCTACTATTGTCAAAGATTTGGCTAAGGCATGCTAAGGAAGAATGTGTGAATGGCCAAGGTTGCTACCATATTCTTTATGAGCTGACCATACAACTCATAGCTCCTACTCGGAACATGTTACCTTGAGAAGATGGTGTAAGTACATAAAATCTACTTGCTTTGCGCATAAAGCAATTGGAAAGAAGACAGGAAGACATAGACATTGCAAAAGCTGTATTGAAGGATGCAAGACTAAAGAATAAAGATAGGTTTGATAAAAGACAGAGGCTTTGACCAAAGCCTATTGCAGAGAGTGATTGGGTCCGAATGTATGACAGTAGCCTTGACAACCAACACACCACACAAAGAAAATTTTCAAAAAGGTGGTTTGGTCCCTATGTTGTCAAACATGTGCATAGAAATGCTACATATACTTTGAGGGAGCTCGATGGAACAGAGATTAAAATTCCCATAGCAGGTAATAGAATCAAGATGTTCAAGAGGAGACATGATAACGATCCTTTTGATTCACAACAAGATGATGATGAAGAACCTAATTCCATTGCTACAAAAGAGGATGAAGAAGTAGAGGATGATCTTCTAGACTTTGCAGAAGATGAAAATGACATCCAAATATCTGTGGATCTTAATGAAGATTAAACCTACATAAGGAAAATGTTGGCACATTATTCCAGAGGATGTCTAGGTTCAAAGGGGTTGGATGTCGTACCGTGGCACGTACATAGTGTGAAACAAAATATTCACCTCACTTTTGACACTTCTTGATGCATGGAAAGAAAAGAAATAGTGTACATATTGTGATATATGCTAAAGCGGCTACTGCGGTCGCTATCATGTGCATACCTCTCCGCGCAATCGTGGCCCTGGATGTGGCGCCTTTGTGAAATTTCCCACTTGATAAGATTGCTAATTTATTTTGACAATGTACTTGCTCCACGTGTTTCATGGTGGCACACTCATCTCGCCTATAAAGACTGATGTAGGCAAAAACTTCCAAAAATAGCAGCTAACAGGCATCATTGCAAAATTGCATATAAAGTGACTTAAAATGGTATATTTATGGAAAATAATGTTTATCTATGCTTAAATACAAGTGATCCCACAAATTTAGAAAAAAAAATTGAGTCCGTTTGGGATTTTTCGCATCAAAAATGGCATTTTTGGGTAAAAAGTGAGCTACAAATGACCTAGTTTTGGTCCAAAGTGGCAAAATGGCCCAAAAATTGACACATCAGCTCATATTGCCATGGGTAAAGAGAGAGGACTGAATTTTACAAAGAAAACCTACAATTTTTCTCTACTATGAAATTGTTGTTCAATCTATGTGAAGGCAATCCCGCCTCTTTGTAATCTTGTATCTGAGCTTGTGAGGGAGTGAATTAGGGTTTCCCCTTATCAAAATGGTGTGGGGGCTTCACTTTAGAAGCTCTTAAATCTATGAAAATTCAGAAAATGGTTGCCATGAAGGTGGAAGCTCGTGTATTCCTTTCAGCTGTTTGATGTTACGACTATGTAATTGGGGGTGAGGCTACATGATACCATGAAAGAGGGTTGGGTTTTGATTGAAAGTTGTGCTTCTATGAGAGTTGAAGTTTCATGGATGAAATTTTAGTGTTCTTAATTTATCTTTTTAAATAAAATTCGAAGTGAATTAATGATCATTTCATCATGAACTTGTCTACAAAAACAAGGAATTTCCAAGCATAATAGGGGAGAGGGTTTGTGACTAATTTGTCACAAACGATCTTAGCTTTCCAGCCATCTTTAGAAAGAGTGTTGGTGATTTTTCATAAAATATTTATCTTAAAGTGTTTGTGACTCTCATTACGAACTCTCACATCCAGAGGTTCTGCACCTTCCCAAATAGACTGCACACATTCCGACAACGTGTGAAGAGTTGAGCCCGAATCCCAAGCAGTTCTTGGATCTGTGATTTTATTAAGGTTCCACATCAGTTTGTTGTGGCCCAATTGCAAGCCCTTCCAATCGGAAGGTGCTCCAACAAGCTTCTTGTCCAACCAAATTGATTTCCAAATATCAACTTGTGCTGCTTAAAGACTTCAAAATATTACCGCTTTATGACTTCATAAGTGGAGGTTTTGAATGCTGCCAAATTTTTGCAACTGCAAAAACATTTGTGCCAAAAATGCACCAGAATCTTTGTCAAAACCTCCCGAACCCCTACCAAAAACCTTCACTACCCCAATGAGACAAAGGGGAAATGTTTGTGGGAACTTTCCCTAAACTTCAATTTGATATTTCTCCATTGCCAAAGGCCTTTGGACGCTTGGTGTGAAAGAAACGAGCTCAAGGCTTGGCGATGGTGCAGTAGAGTGCCGAGAGAGAGAGAGAGAGAGAGAGAGAATTTTTACTCGTTGTGGTGCAGCCCAACGCTCGCCGTTGTGACATAAACGCCCCCCATGGACTCACGCTCAAGTTGAGCCCGTGGCCCTCGCAGTGTTTGGTGATGGTCTCTCTTCTATCCCCCCTTGCCACAAGCGGCCTTGCACACGAGCCAAGTTGGCTTTGACGTGACCGCCTATTTAGAGCTTTTCTCCACGCCTTCCCCTACTACATGCACATGCAAGCATGCAAAAGATGAGGTCCAAGACCCCTTGGTATAGATTATCCTAAGCTTTGATACTAGTGTGAGGCCCTGGGACTACCTAGCCTTGATCCTCTACCCAACCTCCCTTTATAGGCCTTGCCCCTAGTATCCCATATCCATTGGCAGCCCGGCCTTGGCCCGCCAATCCTTGACCTCTACGGTGGCCGTTGGCCTAACAACCAACCCAATTTTCATACATATGTCCATAGAGATGTAACTTTTAATCAGCACTATAAATGAGTGCACAATCTGATGTAGCACTCACATAGCACAATGGGTGCCTCATTGCATCCAGGTGTGGCTTCCTAGGAGACTGCATAAATTGACTCTACAATCCAACTACCAACTCAAGTTTGGATGTGACATAGTCAAGTTAATCAAGCTATCCATAATCTTCTTGTACATAGTGGCATTCTCAATCACTTGACATACATCATTCCAACTTCAAATTTTGATCTAAGGGCATTGTGATTGGCTTACAATTAGCCATACCATACTTTTTTTTTCATGTCCAAAGCATATTGTCTTTGTAAAAGCCATACATCCTCTTCTAAGCAAACAATCTCACTGTGCCCAAGAAATACCACAAATCTCCCAGGTGTCTCATTTCAAACTCTTGCATAGGTAGATCTTTACACCCTCTACTTCAGTCACATTATCACCACCAACAATCAAATTATCCACATAGATGCATATCACCACAAACTTGACTTTATTGTTTTGCACATACAAGTAATGGTCTGCATTAGAAATTTGAAAACCCAAAAAGAGGAGAATACCAGAATGCTCTAATGCCAAGCTCTAGGTGCTTTCTTCACCCATACAATGCTTTCTTTAACCTGCATACAAGCTCTTGTAAGCTTATTCTAACATAATCTTGTGGTTGCTCCATATACATGATTTCTTCCAAGTGTCCATTCAAGAAAAAATACTTTACATCCATTTTCTTCAAGACCCAACCTAAAGCTGCAACCACTACAATAAACACATGAAAGATATGCATGTTAACTACAAGGGTGAACATCTCCTCATAATCAATGCCATATGGGTGCGCGGTCACAAGTCTAGCTTTGTACATGCTCACACTACCATCAGCATTGTGAAAAATCTTGCAGACCCACTTACAAACAATTACCTTCTGTCCCTCTAGCAATGGCATCAACTCCCATGTCTTATTTGCATCAAGGGTAGCCATCTCTTCATCCATAGCTTGTCGCTATCTCTCATATTTGACAACATCTTCAAAACATGTGGGCTCTATATCTTGTGTAATCTTTACCATATATGCATAATGATGAGCCACATAATTGTCATATGACAATCTCTGCACACGATTCCTTGCTCCCTCAGATTTGCGTGGTCCAAGATCACTACTAGATGCTTTATTATTGCTTGCATTCTTCTTGCATCTGAAGTCTTTACAGAAGGTATGCCAAACTCCTCATCCAATCAGAACCACTACTATCACCATCATAATCTGCACTCAAGTTTGGTAGTTAGAGCCTCTTTTCAAATTTTGCTCCACCTCTCTCTTGGTATGCACTTGGTGGCAAGGCTTCAAGGACCCTAAGAAGAGGAAGGACCTGATGCATGAAAAGCACAAAAAGAATGGGGATGACCATTTTGTAAGCTTTTAATTTAGAGCTTTTGACACAAATTTAGATCTTTTTTAATTGCGTGCTTAAATGGGCTTATTGTACACACAAGAATGCTCCCAAATGTACTGCATTTTGACATTATTTTACAACTATTTATTCAAGAGGTCATACTGATATTCTATGTTGTGAGAAAAAGTTATATTCAATAGAATTTTTTTTGGATTCTATCCCACAAGAGAAACTTTTTATGTACCTGTTTTAAATAATACATGTGTGTCTTTTCTCTGGTATAACTTTGAGCCTTTCTCCTCATAAATAAGGGTGACAGCCTACTGCTTCACTAATCTAGATCGAGCCACTTTGAGTGAAAGTGCATCAAGTCTTGGTGGGATAGGGAACATTAACTTTGAGATGTTATGTTTTTGGTGTATGTGAATGCTACATCCTAGCTTGCTTTAAATGTATCCAATTATTGGAGAGACATGATATGGTGAATTGGTACTACTATAGAATGCACACTCAAAAACAACCCTTTCTACCTCACAATTTCCAACTACAATAAGAAACCATAGTAGGAAAACAAGCTCTATAAAAAATCCAAAAATACAACCATACAAGAATAGTGCCGTCAAAATAAATATACCTTTCATCCATTTGACCTTAGTGACTATAGGATTTGAGAGAACAATGATAAATATGACTATATTTGGGTAGATTTCCTATAGTTTTACCCAATTAAAAAAGATTCTAGATTTTTTTTCCAACCCTTGTCGGCATATCCTTCGATAGTCTAGTCCATACACTTCATCTAGAGAGAAACCCTTGCTTTGCATATCTCTCTCTCTCTCTCTCTCTCTCTCTCTCTCTCTCTCTCTCTCTCTCTCTCTCTCTCTCTCTCTCTCTCTCTCACACACACACACACACACACACACACACAAAGGAATCCAAGAATTGAATTTAAAACTATAGAGCTATTGAAATACCTAATATCTAACAAAAAAACTACAAGCCAAATAAGGCAATTGAGAACGTGACAAACCCAAGATACCAATGAATCAAAATTGATGTTTGAGATCGGAAGCTCCATTCCTACAAGAAAAACATTTGTGTATAGACTAAATGATAGTGCAGGGGCATTGTTGTCAAGGGGGAGGAGCACTTGGACTCACTAAAGTCCCTCATACTACAAACTAGAACATGTAGGCACCTAGTTGTTGAGAGCATCAAAGTTCAAAGAGGGCATTGCCTATTTGTAAAGGGTAATCTAATCCAAACTAAGAAAACTGTATTGAAGTAATTAAATCTAAACTGAAATTTATGAGCACTATGTGTAAATAAGAACTTTGGATCCTCCAATTTGAACTCTTTTTCTTTAAACTCAGATACCAAGTCACCAAAAAAGATGTTGTAGAATCGATAAGCAACATGTGAAATACGGCATGTTAAGATCTTCATGACAATTGTGTTAGGAAATAAGATGTAGCTAAATAGATATTTGAGTAGATTACTTAATGGAGAGAGATAGATTTCACACACAAGAGATTATAGAGTAGAGAGAGAGAGAGAGACACACAGAGAGAGAGAGAGAGAGTACACACGATATACGTGGTTCACCCAATGTGGGCTACGTCCACGGGAAAGTAGCCACTCAATGGCTTTAGCACTTCAAAAGAAGAAGTAGTTTACAAAGGGATTAAACCCTTAATAGAGCTCCCTCCTTGCTTCACTCTCACCACCTCACACTCACCTTGTTGCATCAACTTCACACTCTATCAAATGTGTGTAGAAATGGACTCCTTTTATAGGCCAAAAGGGTTGCCCTCTCTTATGAGAGGCAACCATGTGTAGCCTCCCTTGTTTGAATAAGTCTAAATCGGACCCTCCAATCCGCACATGTGTGGCCGCCCTTGTGTAGACAAATCCGCTTTTGAATTCGGCCACCGGCCACCGGCCATTGACTACCGGCCACCGACGAACCAGCCAACCGATCGGTCATTTTCCGACCACTTTCCGGCCGCCGGCCGGCCATAATATTCCGACGAAAAAGGAATATTCCGGCGAGGGAAAAAAAAAGTCTCGAGGACTTCCGCCCTCGAGGTCCCTAAAGTTGCCCCTGATTTTTTACTGTGAAAATTTTGGTTTCCGATGAGTGATTTTCCTTCACGCATGATGGATTCTCCTCATAATGGGGGCCTTACAAATGTGTGCTTTTACCACAAAAAATTACAAGGGTAAATCAGGCTCCATACTTAACAATCTCCCACTTGGAGACTGATCTCCAAACCAAACCTGTGACTGCTTTCCATTCTGGCTTCTTATTCTTGAATGCCGATTGAAGATGAGCAAAAGCTCAACTTCTCCTTGTTGACCACCTTTGTAAACATGTCTGCAGGATTTTCACTTGTATGCACCTTTCCTAGCTTTAGTTGTCCCTCTTCCAAAAGAGTGCGTATGAAGTGATATCTCACCTCAATGTGCTTTGTCCTTGAATGAAAGGCTAAGCTCTTCGCAAGATGGATAGCGCTTTGGCCATCACTGTACAAGACACAATTGTCTTGTTTGAATCCAAGCTCTTCTAAGAATCTGTGAAGCCACATAATTTCTTTGCTTGCCTCCGTCATTGCTACATACTCTGCTTCCGTGGTAGAAAGTGAAACCACTTTCTGCAGCTTTGAAGCCCAGCTTACTGTTGTGCCTCCAACCGTGAACACATAGCCAGTAGTGCTCCTTCGAGTATCTTTGTCACTTTCCATATCTGCATCAGCATACCCTTCTAGAAAAATATCAGTTCCTCCAAAATACAGAGCATTTGTTGTTGTCCCTTTTAGATAGCTAAGTATCCACTTCACAGCTTGCCAATGCTCTTTACCTGGGTTGTACATGAACCTACTCACAACTCCCACTGCATGTGCAATGTCTGGCCTTGTACAGACCATAGCATACATTAGAGAACCTACCACTGCAGCATATGGAACTTTAGACATATAGGCTATCTCCTCTTGTGTCTTTGGACACATATCCTTTGTTAGTTTAAAGTGACCAGCCAAAGGTGTAGAAACTGGTTTTGCATTTTTCATTGCAAACCTTTCTAGTACCTTCTTGATGTAATCTTCTTGAGATAGCTTTATTGTCTTCTTCGTCCTGTCCCTTGATATTTTCATACCAAGTATCCTCTTTGCAACACCTAAATCTTTCATTGAAAAAGATTTAGACAGTTCCTCTTTTAGGTCTTTGATGTCCTGCATGTTAGCACTTGCAATCAACATGTCATCAACATACAACATTAGGATGATAAATTTCCCATCTCCCAAATTCTTCGTGTAGATGCAGTGATCCGAGTTGCATCTTGTGAATCCATGATCCAACATCCATCGATCAAACTTCAAGTACCATTGTCTTGATGCTTGCTTTAAACCATACATGCTCTTCTTTAATCTGCAAATCATTTTCTCCTTACCTTTTACTTCATACCCCTTTGGTTGAAGCATGTAGATTTCCTCCTCTAAGTCACCATGAGGGAATGCCGTATTTACATCCATTTGGTCGAGATTTAAATCATGAGCAGCCACAAGGCTTAAGACAAGCCTAATTGAGTTCATTTTTACAACAGGAGAAAATATTTCATTGAAGTAAATACCTTTCTTTTGAGAAAACCCTTTTACCACAAGCCTAGACTTGTACCTTTTCTTCCCACCTTCTTCTTCCTTCAGCTTGTACACCCATTTGTTTTGAAGTGCCCTCTTACCTTTAGGCAACTCAACCAATTCCCATGTTTGGTTGTGATGTAGTGAGTCCATCTCCACTTGCATGCTCTTCGTCCATTCTTCTTTGGATTCATGTTGCATAGCTTCTTCGTATGATTTCGTCTCTCCAGAATCTGAGATCAAGAGATGGTTGAAGGAAGGAACAAACCTTTCTGGAGGTCTACTTGCTCTTGTAGATCTTCGGGGAATAGGTTGAGGCTCCTCATTTGATTGACGTTGTTGCACATTGTCACCGTTTGCAGTCCTTGAGTCTTCCCCGTCCTCAAGCTCCATGTACTCATCACCTATTTCTTTTGTTTGTTTCTTTCCAAGTAATCTTTGTACATATTTTGTTCGTTAAAAATTACATCCCTACTCCTTAAGATTTTACCATCTTCAGGATTCCATAGGCAATACCCAAAGTCACCTTCTCCATAGCCAATGAAGAAACACTTTTTGGACTTTGCATCTAGCTTTGATCTTAGGCTTGTATCTATGTCATGAAAGCCTCACACCCAAACACTTTAAGAAATGCATAATTCACCGGTTTACCTGTCCATGCCTATTCTGGAACTCCCCCATCCAATGCCGTTGAGGGTGACCGGTTGTTGAAGTACACAGACGTACTTATAGCTTCCGCCCAAAGCTCAAGCAGTAGGCCTGCATGTAGCCGCATGCTTCATGCTCGCTCCATGATTGTCCTGTTCATCCTTTCCAAAATCCCATTTTGTTGAGGTGTCCTTGGGGTTGTCCTTTTCCTCTGAATGCCATTGCTAGAACAAAAGCTTTCAAAAGCTTGGCTGCAATATTTGCCTCCATTGTCGGATCTGAGGCATTTAACCTTGGTACTTGTTTCATTCTCCACAAAGGCTTTCCACCTTTGAAATATGAAAAATACATCCGATTTATTCTTCATGACATAAACCCATGTTTTTCTAGTCGCATCGTCTATGAATGTTACATAGTACAATGAGCCACCAAGTGATGGTGTACTTGCAGGACCGCAAACATCAGAATAAACCAACTCAATTTTTTTGTTTTTTCTTTCATTTCTTGATTTTTGAAATTTTACCCTCTTTTGTTTACCATAAACACAATCTTCACAGAACTCTAAGTCCACTTCTTTCAAACCTGGTAGAAGTTTTTTTGTTTGAAGGATTTGCATTCCTTTGGCAATCATATGCCCAAGTCAGTAGTCCCACACCGCACTGTCAACTTCTGTAGTTGTTGCACAAGCTGAAGGTTGCGTGCTAACAGTACACAAGTAAAGTGTACCGACTTTTTCTCCCTTGGCAACCACCAAAGATCCCTTTGAGATCTTCCACCTTTTGTTTCCAAATGCAATTTTGTGACCTTCATCATCCAATTGTCCTGTAGAGATCAAATTTTTGCGAAGAGAAGGAACATGCCTAACATCTTAAAGCTTCCACTCATTTCCATTAGCAGTTTTGACAGAAACTGTACCTTTGCCGACAATCTCACAAGCTTCATCATCTCCCAAGTATACATACCCAAAATTACCTTTGGTGTAATATTGGAAATGTTGCTTGTGTGATGTCGCATGGAATGAAGCCCCGGAATCTTCTATCCAGGAATTAGACACCTTGTCTAATGAGAGAATTAGAGCATCTTGCTCCACTTTACCTGCCACATTGGCCTCCGATGTTGGCTTGTTGTCTTGAGACTGTGAATCCTTCTTCTTCTTGGACTAGCAATCCTTCTTAACGTGGCCCTTCTTGCCGCAGTTCCAACATTCAAGAACTTACTTTGTGTGTGACTTGCTCCGCCTTGAGCGATCCCGACCCTTTTGGTTTTTGAATCTCTCCTTAGGCCTTCCTCTTGTTTCCACAGACAGTGCAGCACTTGATGATTCTCCTTTTCTTCTCCTTTGTATTCCCTCGCTTAGGAGAACACCCACAACATCATCAAACTTAAGAGTATTTGTGCCAGAAATAGAATTACTTACATCCATCACAAGGCTGTCCCAACTATCCGATAGAGATGACAGTATAAGGAGAGCTCGCACTTCATCTCATCGAAATTGATTCTCACCGATCGAAGTTGACTTATGTTTGTGTTAAAGTCATTTAGGTGTTCTGCAACTGAACCATTCTCTGCCATCTTTAGATTGAACAAGCACTTCATAAGAAATACCTTATTGGATGCCGATGGTTTCTCGTAGAAATCGTCAAGTGACTTCATCAAGTCCTCCGTGATCTTCATTTCTGACACATTGAAGGCCATCGTTGACGCCAAGCTTAACCGGATTGTTCCCAATGCCTTTCAATCAAGGACAATCCATGCTTCATCTGCCATTGGTGCGGGCTTCTTCACAAGACCGCCTAGTGGCAAATAGAGGTCCTTCTGGTAGAGATAGTCTTCAATCTGCATCTTCCAATGTAGGTAGTTTTTTCCGTTGAACTTCTCAATCTTGAGCTTCCCTTCCTCCGCCATAACTCCATTTCAATTCAAGGAATCCTTTCCTTGGGATAATTTAGCTACGAGCAAACCTTGCTCTGATATCAGTTTTGTTAGGAAATAAGACGTAGCTAAATACATATTTGAGTAGATTACTTAATGGAGAGAGATAGATTTCACACACAAGAGATTATAGAGTAGAGAGAGAGAGAGAGAGAGTACACACGATATACGTGGTTCACCCAATGTGGGCTACGTCCACGGGAAAGCAGCTACTCAATGGATTTAGCACTTCAAAAGAAGAAGTAGTTTACAAAGGGATTAAACCCTTAATAGAGCTCCCGCCTTGCTTCACTCTCACCACCTCACACTCACCTTGTTGCATCAACTTCACACTCTATCAAATGTGTGTAGAAATGTCCTCCTTTTATAGGCCAAAAGGGTTGACCTCTCTTATGAGAGGCAGCCATGTGTAGCCTCCCTTGTGTGAATACGTCCAAATCAGACCCTCCAATCCGCCCATGTGTGGCTGCCCTTATGTAGACAAATCCGCTTTTGAATTCGGCCACCGGCCCCGGCCACCGGCAATTGACTTCCGACCACTGGCCACCGGCCAACCAGCCAACCGATCGATCATTTTCCGAGCACTTTCCGGCCGCCGTTCGGCCATAATATTTCGGCGAGGGAAAAAAAAAAGTATCGAGGGTTTCTGCCCCTGAGGCCCCTAAAGTTGCCCCTGATTTTTTATTGTGAAAATTTTGGTTTCCGGTGAGTGAGTTTCCTTGACACATGATGGCTTTTCCTCATAATGGGGGCCTTACAAATGTGAGCTTTTACTAGAGAAAATTACAAGGGTAAATCAAGCTCCATACTTAACAAAGTGCTCTCAAGCTGATCAATATTGTCTTATCCCACTCATTATGACCTAGGCACGACTCTTTGAACACATAGGTTGGAGTTCAAGGCACATGCATCCTGTAGGGAACCAATCTAACGTATCTAAAACACTATGGATGAACGCACGAATCCATTGTTGTTGGTCGAATCATGGATAGAATGTGTTCCATAGCTCATTAGCTTGGAGTATTATTTTTGGATGTGATGTGTTCATAGTTCACAATTGGGGATTCTTGGACATAGTGTAGTCTACAGGTTAATACTTTCTAAAAGGCAATCGATGTTGAATATGGCATTCTTCTAAGGTACAAAGTTGAGGGTAGCAAATCGGAGAGAAGCACGCTCGGTGTTGCTGGGCTTCCATGGTAGCTTCTTCATCAACTTGGTCTCACTATTTATGTCCTTTATGAGCTACAGAGAGAGTGTTAGAGTTTTGGCATCTCAAGTGAACTACCCACTGTAATCCCATTATTTATTTTGGCCTAGGTATTTATTTTACTTATCTGTCAAATTCTAAGTAGGGCAATTTAGTGAGGTGCTATATATGCAACCCCTTACCTCCATTGTATCACACGATCAATTAATCATTGCCTAGGTTGATTGGTTCAAGAGAGACTCTCTCTCTCTCTCTCTCTCTCTCTCTCTCTCTCTCTCTCTCTCTCTCTCTCCGCTTTTGCAAAAGGACAAATTGAAAAAGAAAGAGGCTAGAGGACTAGAGTGAGATGCGGTAGCCTTTGAAAAAGGTCATTATGCATCTATGGCATTTAGGCATAGAAAATAGTTCAAAACTCTTACAAACAGTGTTTGGAAACACCTTACATAATTTCTTTTATTAAGTTCTCTAAAAGGAAAATTTGAAAAATAGAAAAGCTAATTTTATAAATTTTCACCCTTTTTTTCTAGAAATTAAAGCACGCTTTTCCTTTTCCTCCTTCTCTCAAGCGAAAATTTTCAATTTCAAGCGACCTAATTGTAACTTGAGACCCATTTCTCCCAAACATTGCTTGCAAATAATCAAAATGATATGAAACAACCAAAGTGTAGCATAATACCACCTATAAATTTTAAAAGTAAGCTGTGAATTTTAAATTTGAAGGAGAGAACACATACAAAATTAAGTCTAAAATTTTTCACATGGAGGTTTTTATCAACTTCACATGTTAATAATGTTCATATAAAATTTAAAGAGTTTTTGCCTTCTAGTGTCAGTTTGGACAGTCCTCTAGCATTTCTACAAGCCTCATAACCTCCTCTTCCCTCTGGTCTTCCTCCCTTTCCTACTAAATAATTTCATGGTTGCTACAGTTTGAATTGCCACAATCCAACACGGCCACCTTAACGATGCAGCATGACTCGCTCATTTTGGAGGCTATGATAAGCTTCATGCTTGGCAACATCCTCTCCAGTTCTTTCGTCAAATTATCCTCCTCTCCTCATCATCCTCCTCCTACAATTCTGCCCACTTCTCCTCCTTTGCTAGTTGCACCTCCACCTTGTTCCATTCTCCACTTCATGAACTTCCTTTTCTTTTCCATCTTTAAGGAACATCCTCTCCAGGACTTCCCTTAGGTGCTCCTCCTCCCCTTCCAATAGTCGTAGATCTGCTTTGTATGGATGTTTTTCTGGGTGCAATACATGCAACCCTCTATTCCATCCACAGCCAACACAACGAGATCTTCTCTGATCAAATCAAGGCGACGAGTAATTGAAGCTGCATAACCAATCAAAACCCCACATTTTTTGAAGGCATTCCAAACTGATGCAATGTAAAGTTTCAAGGGTTGGGGGGCACAAATGAAGCGGCTGTAGCTTGAGGGCATCGTTTAACCCAAGGGCAGCTAAAGCATTTTGATCTCGTCTCCCCTTCATCTGGTATTTTTTGTAGCTTAAGCTCGTTGTCTGCCCGCACGGGCAGACGAACAGTGATCTCAAGCTATGAAAAATACTTTATAATAAAAGTGAGTGTAGATTCAAATGAGCGGGAAAAATGTCTCTCGGCTTAGCCTTGAGTTAGTTGAAAATTGGAGAAAGTCAATTGAGAAGGAAGGAAAAAAACAATTCCCACTTGAATTTTGCAAGAAAATAGTATAAATATGCTAAAATATAGTTTTAGTTGAAAAAAATGAAGTGGTTTTTTTCAATGAAAAAATAGCCACGGAGGTGGTTGAGCACGAAATCCGTCCACGCGTGCGCGGACGGACTAATGCTCAACTACATATGTTGCTAATTATTCATGGAAAAAAACCACTCCATTTTCTGCGACTAAAACTATATTTGAGCATGTTTATACTATTTTCTTGCAAAATTCAAGTGGGAATTGTTCTTCCTCCATGTGTGAACGGTCTACGTGCTCATTGCCCTAGTTTATTCTTCTAGCAATTGAAGCTACTGGAAGCCCATTAAAAGGCGATGCATAAGAAATCTAGTAGGAGAAGAACCAATTTTCTAAAAGAAAAATCTCAAAAGATCCCCATTGTGCATGTCTCTAAGGGGGTCAAGGTGAAGCCGACATGCATTGGTCACTATGAGAGAGCCAAGACTGTGGCCCAAGGTGGAAGGAGGCGACTGAGTTTGGAGATTTGTGTGTGTGTGTGTGTGTGTGTGTGTGTGTGTGTGTTTGTGATGTGGTTTTTCTTGATGATAGGGGCATCACTAAATCAATAATTTATGCAACAAAGAAGAATATTATTGGGAGAAATGTGTGTCTCACACTGCCTGAGAGAAATGCGATAGGCTGTTTAAGAATGGGTAGGAAACCTCATTGCTTGTGAGAGACTATCAAATGACCAGTGCGGGAGGTGGGCTTAATTGGGAGGAGACATTGGAATCTCAAAATATTTCTACTAATAAAATTGAAATCATTGAGTAATTATTTGCTTCATTTTGTGAGTTGGCATCCTACACAAATTAATGCAAAGGTTATCTCCCCAAAATCTAGTAGCCCTTCCTTTGTCAACCACAATTTGTAACACACACATCCATTTTTCTAGGGATTGATGCGTGTGTGTGTGTGTGTGTGTGTGTGTGTGTGTGTGTGTGTGTGTGTGTGTGTGTGTGTGTGTGTGTGTGTGTGTGTGAGAGTGTGTGTGTGTGTGTGTGTGAGAGAGAGAGAGAGAGAGAGAGAGAGAAAGAGAAAATTACTTACACAAGATAAACAAGATTGGGAGGAGATTGTTATGTAGGATGATAAGGAAAAGGGCTTTGAACTCAATAGCAAGGTAGGTTTTCAGCCCTTTTTCCTACCATGATAGGATCAAATGGTTTCACATGTACACGAACAAAGGTTAGTTCATTTAATAACATTAATTTCTCCCAAGCTGATAATTGTTTTTTTTTTAATCAATATGCTCTTCCTACCTACCTTCATGTTTTAGTTGTTGGACACATTGGCCATATTACAGTAGGAATGCTTGAAGTGCAAAGATCAATCAAGCAAGGCAATGTGTGCTTGTTCCTCCTATAGTCCCTTTGCAATTGGTTCACATCCACTTGTATCTCTATATATTTGTCTCACCTATTTTGAAAATGACCAAATGCAACTGGAAAGAATTTATAAAACTCATTAAACAATTCCTATGAAAAAATAACATAGAAACATAGCTTGATGGTAGTGGGGTGAAATGGGAATGGGTGGTAAGACCCTAGGACCTATGTGGCATTGGGATATTGAACCCAAAACTACACGCAAATTTTCGTGTGTGCAAAGTTGATAGTACCTTTATCATATCAAAGGCAGACCGCAAGATTGGGTGGTGATGGCTTGGAATATGACTGCCAAAGTAGAACCCTTATCTTAAGGAGGCTAAAGTTCATGAGTAAATTCTAGCTCCAAGTAGGACTTTTTAAAAACTAGGGGGTTTTGCATGGGAGGGACTCAAAAAAGCAACAAAGTGGTGTCTCACTAAAATGGAGAGAGACCTTCAAATAATTCAAAAGCTCCATCTTACAGTGGTACCTTGGCTCTCTTAGCTACGAGGAGGATCCTTGAATACTTTTTGAGAGAAACTGGTGAGTAACAAAGGAATCCCCAAGCTAGCACTTTTCTCGAATGATGGCAGCTGTTGTTGGAAGGATGTGGACTTATTGGTGGTGCAACATAGTTTGAATATAAAATGAAAAGGATAATGATCAATAAAGTCTTAGAAATTATGTGCAATTCATAAGGTGAAATGGTTCACTCTACTCACCAAATTGTGGAGGGTTAATTGGTCAGAAAAGAGAAGTGGATGAAAAGTATGAACAACATTTGGAAAGTAAAATATAGCCAAGTTCAATCAAGATAATCACTTTGAAGGTGTTGTGGGGCCTATCCCTACTATGAATCTCTGGGTGGTGCAAAGTAGCTTTATAGGATCCCTTACATCTTTTTAAAGAGTTCCCTTCCTCATAGGGTCAATCTGCAAACGGGCACAAAGGACATGGAAGTTACTTTTCTTTAGGAATGGTTTAATTTTGAGAGGAAGAAGTTTGTAGCACCAACCAGTGCTTGTGTGCATACAAATAGCTAGATATTGTTATCTTAACCTTTGTGGAATCCTTATGATAGCCCAGTTCAATGATATCATACCTGAAAGCAATGAGCTCATATATTTAATAGGATCAAGAGTAGGGACAATTGTGCAGGTCAAAGAATAGAAACATACACTACATCAACTGCTTGAGTGGTGCCCTCTAGGGGAAAAACAGACCACTACCTTTGGCTGAATCTGCTAGATCAAGATAAGCAGGGTCTTTTGCTTATGAATTATACACCACCTTTTGGGATGTGTTTTCCCCTCAAGTTACATGTACTAGTTAAGTCTTATTGTTCATTATTTGTTGAGTTAAGATAAAATTTCCACTGACACTTGTTAGTATGGATTTAAAAAAATAGTTGTTGATAGTAGCTGCAATGAAAATGACATTGCATGCCACTCTAGCTATTGATGGTTTTGATCACCTGATATAGTTCATAAAAATTTAAAAACAAAACATTGAATACATACATAGTGTAATAGAACTCAAATGACAAGATAATAAAAAAAAGCTATGATTATGATCATTTTATACATATGAAAGGAGATGTATACATGTAAGACATGGACTTGGGACTTTAGTTCAAAACGCTTAGGCTTGGACTTTCTACCTTCTTTATTTATTGCCCTACCTAATAAATTCTCATATAATTTTATACTTTGTATGGTGGGGTGGTCTACCCTTTCCAACCCGCTAACAAAGAATCAAAATAAACCAATAAATAAGAAATGTCAAAAAAATGCTAGAAAATATTTGGAACTAACCAGCCTCAATGAAGCTTTAATGGAGTTTTAGAATTCATCAAAAAATTATGTTTTAATTGTTTCTTTTCACCTCAAGGAAGGAGAAATCTAAATATTCATTGTCATTAAGATCTACCACAATAAGTCATTTTCAATCAACAAGTCTAAAGGTCCCCTCTAAAAGAGAAATTAATTTGCCTTCAACTTGATAAATGAGGGCTTTTCTCATGCCCTTGCCTTTGAAAGTGGAGAAAGACCCATGTTCAAGTGCACCCAATAGTGATTTTAGGTGGTAAATTTTGAAAAGGAATTCCAATCTCACTCCTTACTTATCTCCTCAATTGATTTTTGTGCATATCTCTTCTCACACTTGTTTGCCACCTTAACATGCTATATCTCCATTTTTTGCTTTGCTAACCTACACACGGATTTATTTCCTAAATTTTGGGTCTTTAGCGATGAAAAGACATGTATTGTAACCACCCTATGATAAAATAAAGAGTGTTTGAAGATATGGTTGTGTAAGTACACGAAAAATTTTTCTCTTTGTAATCAAGGTTACTATCAAGCCAAGGATTCTTTGGACTTTTATACCCAATGACATGCTACCAACTTTGATGCATATGGTCCACTAGATCAACTCTTGAGCTCACATCATATATATTTCAAAGAAAATGCATTTATTATTGGGTAGCCTGTAACTTGAAAATCTATTATATGAATTATGGGGACTTTTTAGAGCTCATCAAAGTCACCACAATTTGGAAAAGTAAAAAAAAAAGTTACTTTAGGCTTAAAAATTGAGAGATGCAATGGGAAATTGGTGGAAACTGGAAGGCTATGGAAATTGGAAGATTGAACATAAATTAGGAAAGTGAAGGTTAACAATATAGGAAAAAAGCCGATTGAGGTAAACTCGTCTCGCCCAGTCTATTTTGAACCCCATATGGAGGATTATGTGGACTTCAACAAGAGGCAGAGGCTTCTGGTGAAGGTGTCACCTCGTCAACTTTTAAGGTATGCAACCCTAAGTTGTCAAAGCCTTTCCCTACACCCAACATGGATAAAAACAATAGGCCAGAAGTCTTTCCTTTCCCTATGCAACACATGCATGTAAACGTGTACATTGATAGGAAGATATTCTACTAGCAAAAGATTGTTTTCCTATTTGGAGAAAAGATGCTTGATGAAATCTTTAGATCACTACATCCCATCATCTTGTCCATTCTTGATTACTATCACTCTTTTGATCTAAGCATTTTTATTCTATTCTAGGCTTGTGCTATTCTTAGCTCCTACTCAAGTTTTCCACCCATGTATAAACCTTTATGAATCACTAAGTCATTCCAACAAAAAATTGAAAAAAAGTGTAATTGTGTGCTCATTGATTTACTACCATGGCAAGTGTCTCTTTTCCCACGTTTAGTGCCAAGAAGAGAGAAGACATCACCACTAATTTTTTGGATAACTTTGACATCGCTCATGTGGCTTTCAAAAAGGATGACGACACCTCACAACTACAAATCTTTCCTCTAATGATGAAAGTAGAGGCTAAGTCTTGGTACAATGCTTCGTCCCAAGCTACCAAGGATGCATGGGACCTACTACGTGTTGCATCTGTGAAGAGGTTTGGTGGAGGCACAACCTCAAAAAGGTTATGGCAGATGTTGATAGAGTTAAAGCAGGGAGGTCTGCTAGAGTATGCCACTTACAAATCCAAGGTTGTGGATTTGTGGGAGTGATGGGATGCCTCATTGGAGGAAGGTGAAGGAGCACTTAATTTCCTAAAGAAGGACCGTTTCATTGTTGGCATGTGGTCGCTGCTTAAAGAGAAGGTGAAGGGGAGATTCCATGCAACGTATGAGTTGGCAGTGGAAGTAGACCCCTTTAAAGAAAAGAAGCCACACATGCAAGCAAGAGTCAACAAGTCGGAGGGATCAAGATGAGTCTGACTAACTCCAGTGACTATAACAACCACTCAGAGAACCCAACCACAAGAGGCATCAAAAGAGCAGCAAGACGTGTTGAGTCGCATTACTACTCAGCTTGAGAATCCATCTATGCATTTGGTGCAACAAGGGCATGCACACAACCGCAATCAAGAGCAAGGGCAAAGACAACGAAGACAAAATCAAGAATACCATTGTTACAATTGTGGGGAGGATGGCCATGGCATGTATTACTACCCACACTCAAAGAGGCAAAATTTCAACAGAGCAGCTAGACAAAACCAAGTTTCACCATCGAGAGCAAGACCACCACCACCAATGGCACCACGAAAACCATGTAAATCCTACAACCACCTATTCAACCACATCCACATCCACCACCAAAACCACAACCTCTCATTCCACCCTTACCCCCACTACCAATTGGCAACTAGGCAGCAGTAAGTGTCATCAGTCTTAAAGGTAAGTGGAAGGAGAAAGAGGAGGAGGATATCAAGGGAGGCCCTGGCTTATGGCTATGAGAGCTAAGCAGGATTGGGACACCGGCATAATCCAAATGAAGGATTCCAAAGGGAAGCCAATACTTTATGACATGAAGACTGATTGGCAACGTGACATGGATCTAGAACATCTATGGATGAGTTTTCTAGTAGTGACTCTTCAACCACTTCAAAGGAGTAGTCAATAGTAAAACTGAAGAAACCGATAGTAGTATTGAGATGATGGGGGTCATTCTCAAGGACCCTAAGATGATGGAGCAACCTGATGCATCATCATAAAACCAAGGGGAGATACCAAGTATACAACCTCTGGTAGAATCAAGTAAGCTACATCAAATTATCTCTAGTGAGTTGTGTGGGAAGGATAAAATCACTGGCATCACAGTAGTTCCGCATCACATTAAGCTCAAGGAGGAAAGTAAACCTATAGTGCAGAAGCTCAAAGGTCTAGGAGTAATTCAACAAGACGCCTTGCTCAAAGAGGTGAGGAAACTCCTAGAAGCAGGTTACATCTATCCTGTTGAAGACTCATAGTGGGTTTCTCCAGTGGTAGTCACACCAAAGAAGAATGGTAAGTGGAGGGTTTCTGTTGATTACAAGCCCCTTAATGCAGTGACAAAGAGGGACCATTTTCCTTTTCCTTTTCAAGATGAAATTCTGAATGAGGTAGCAGGACATGAGCGCTACACGGTATGTGATGGCTACTCAGGCTACTTCCAAATTAGCATCACTGAAGAAGGTCAAAAGAAGAAAACCTTCATCACACCATGGGGGTGTTTTTCTTACAGAGTTATGACTTTTGGTCTCACTAATGCTTGGGCCACTTTTTCAGCGCTATGTTAGATTTTTTTTTCAACCATTCTTTGGAAAATCGATCCATTCTTTTATTGATGACTTTTGTGTCTATAGCTCCTGGCTCTCTTCATTTGGATAAAGTTTATGAAGGTCTAGCTAGGCTACAATCTTTGGGTGGCCAACTCAACATGGTGAAATTCCACACTAGTGAAAGTAAGGTTACTCTTCTTGGTCATGTGATCTCTGCCAAGGGCATTGAAGCTGACCCAAGCAAGGTTCAATCCTTGGTGTCTTTGACCTCTCCCACCACAAAAAAGAAGTTGGTCTCTTTCCTTTAAAAGGTGAGGTATTTGAGTAGGTTCATTCACCTGCTCTCTCAAGTGGGTCTCCCTTTACAACAAGTTACCCATCAACAGATCTTCACTTGGAATGAAGAAAATGAATAACAGTTCAATGAGGTAAAATAAATTCTAGCCTCACTTCTCACCATTGCACCTCCAAAGTGCGATGAGCCATTTTATGTAAATCCTAGTACAGGCAATGACACACTTGGGGAGATATTGATGCAAAAGGATCCCCAAACTTCATTCATGCATCCTATCTACTTCTCTAGTTGCATGATGACTCCATCAAAAAGGGATACACAGTAGTGGAGCAGATGGTGCTTGCATTAATATTTGCGACCACCAAATTTTGCTCTTATTTATTGTCTAGACCATTCATAATCTTAACAATGAAATGAGTATTTCCTTATGTAATGCAACACATGGATGTTTCTTCTAGGATTTCTAAATGGCTCACAAGGTTGCAAGAGTTTGACTACACAATGCAAGTGGAAAACTCCACAAGATCCAGTCTAGGAGGCATTCTCACTCATCACCACTATGAAAATAAGTTGAAGATCAAGACAAGTGACAAAGAAGTAACACCTGTGTTGGAACTCCCTAAGATAGAGAGGGCTCACTCTCTTTTCTTTGATGGAGCCTATAAAAGGACAGTGGACAAAGCTGCAGCGGGCATTGTTATCTTCAACAAACAAAGGGAAGAGGTATTCTCCATTGGGCATCTCTTGGATTCCCACTCCAACAATGAGGCAGAATATGCAGCCTCAACTCTTGGGTTAGAGTGGTGTGTGACACAAGGTATTCAACGGTTAAATGTATTTGGTAATGCCATGATTTTAATAAAACAAATACAAGGAACTTGGGCTTGTAAAAATCATAACTTTTAAGGAAGTTTCAAGCTGTATAATTGCATTATGTCCCTCGAGAAAAACAACAAGAAGCAGATGCTCTAGCTAGAGAGAAGCTACAAGATGTTCGAGTGGTGCATTAGGAAATTTCGGAGGTCATTTGGAGGCCTTCTAAGAAAAATAGAATTTTGAATTACTCTCTCTAGAAAATAGGTGTGGTAAAAGAAAATGTAAAGTTGGAATAACTATTCAAAAAGTGTACTTACAAGTAGATTCTTGCCACAGTGTCATAACGGCCGTGATGAATGAAGAATAAATCGTTTTCAGTTGCATTTAGTGAGCGTCCTAGAACTGGAGGGAGTTTCTTGTACATGGAATGTATGAGTAAAGGAAATATCCTTCCAAACCTGCTCTCTCCTTACTCTCGCACTGTTTGTGCGTTGACCTTAAAGAAATCCTCCCTTTCTTTCCCTGTTGCACACATGGCTTCTTCTTCCACGCCGAAAAATGTCCTCCTTAAGAGACCCTTCTATCATCTACACATTGATCTGGATCCCCAATATACACCACTGTGTAAGCGAGGCAAAACTAACATCAAAGTGACACCAACCATGACAGAGACTCAGAGCAAAGGAAGCAAAACACTTAGATATTTGGACAAAAGGCTCACTCTATCCATTGAATCCCATGACAAATTCTCTCCAAGCATTTCCAAATCCCACTAACTTATTGAGCTTTGCATGTAATGGAGAGAATGGATTGCTTGGCTACTGTAAAGCTCTAAACAACAAATTAGAAACTTATAAAGACATGGTGAAGCACCAAGCAAATGAGATTCACAGACTTTCAAACTTGCATCATGAGGACCAAAAGACTGTAATGCAGCACACACAAGAATCACAGGTCTTGCAAACAAAGGTACAAACATTACAAAACAAAGAGACAATGTTAGACACTCGTGTGCGAAAGAAGAAATTACGGAATCTTGAAATGTTGAACGTAGGCTCTGACGGCCTTAAGAAAAGAATCCAAGCATTGAGGTGAGCATTGTAAACTGTCTAATTAATTTAAATTAATCTAAGTGTTTGTTTATGTTAGTTATGCTTTCTTTGTAGAGATTCCATCTATCTAGACAAAGAAAACATAGACCCGAAGGCCAATGTAGGAAAGCACCTAAAGCCATTGATAACTAGTGGTCTTGCAAAGGATATCATGCATGACAAACAGTTTAAGTTTTTGCAACGAGATGTCATTGACAGATTCATTTCAAAGAATGTAGTGCCTGCCAAGCATATACAGGGTACATTGGACTCCCTTGGAGTTAGTAAAAGAGGTTACTCAACTATTCAACACTCTATCTCTTCCATGTTTGTAAAGAAGGGAATAAAGTCTAAGCTTTTACCAACAGTTGCAAGTGTTTGGAAGGAAAGACTACAGCTCAATAATGAACAGACAAACTTGGATGTCCATTTCATATTCAAGATATTTATAGATCACAGGGAACTGTCACTCATGATGAGCACAACAATATCTTCATGGACCTCACTTCGCTGCAAACTAAAATGGTAGAGTTCTACAATATCACATTCGAAGAGATAGGTGGTGTTCTACATTTTGTTTTGAATCTAGATGAGTGTGAGATTCTTAAAGAGAAGAAGCTAGAGCGAGTTACAATCACATTAATGAATAGGGCCCTTTCCAAATGTCCCACTGATGACCCTTCATACTTCAGTGTTCAATAAGAAACAAACATATGGTGGCTTGGTACATTTCACGTAATCCAGTTATCTCCAATTTTGCAGCTCTAGCAAGCCCTCTATTGTACCTAAATTTTAGATTTAATTTTTGTATCTCATAAGGATTGATGTTGCAGGTAAACAAAGAAGACCATGACATTTTATTTTGGGTGTTCCATCAAACCCCTATTCCAGATATCATTGATAGGCAAATGAATCGAGGAGAGGTATTGGCTGCAGATGGGAGAGGAGACTTTCAAGTTCAATGGCATCTTGCAGGTGACCTCAAAACACTGAAGTGTATATATAATTGTGGAATGGGTGCCATGGCAAAGTCTCCATGCTTGTATTGCATGGAAATTGCAAAAGTGATGGACCCAAAGTGGTGGCGAAAGGCTCCTACTTGTCACAATCACGACTCTAATTTCCGACCACTTCTGAATATGCCAATTTTTAATGTCCATATTTGTACAATGCATGCTCTCTGACGAATTGTAGAGAAGTTGGTATATTTGTACATTGGGTTTGCTTGGAAAATCAAAAATTCATCTGAACGACAAGTCGCTCTAGAGGCTTTGGAACTAGTTTTGTCAGATATTGGTCTACATGGAGGCAATGTGAAAATACAGTGGGACGAAAAAAGGTCAACCAATGAGAAATATGTACCCTACAAACCATCCATAGGTGGGGTCAAGGCACACCATTTTCTATATAAACCTCAAGGTATGAAAGATGTGAAGCTAACAAAGCGAGGGAGAGTATATCACTCTACCTACATTAGCAAAGTTGAGTATATGCACTGGAAAAAACTTCATTTAGCACTGAAACACCAAGAGCCAACAACTCGCAATGCAAAGGGTGATGTGTGGTGTTCCATTGATATATTATTTCAAATGTGTGAGAATGATGATTGGTCACAGGATAATCTCAGCAAGTTTAAACAGAACCTTCTACTACTGAAAAAATCCTTCAAGATTGCATGGACTGACACTCAAATCACTCATTACATGGTGAATTCAAAGCGCTTCATATAGTCTTAGTACTAAGTGTGTGTTTAAATTTCTAAATAAATTTCTTCTTTTGCAGCACTTTATTTTTAATCATTTGCCATACTTCATCCAAAAGTATGGGAATCCACGTATATGGAACACCCAGGGCTTGGAGAAATCTCATTACATGGCTAGAAATGCCTACTTCAGACATACACAACATGGAGGCTCTCGAAATAAGGCCAAAAATCTAAAGGAGTTTTTCAGTGGTTTTATCCCGCAGAATCATTCATCGCATGCAACAAAAGAAAGTATTGGCCTCTTCAACAACCGTACAGGTAATCAGACATTTTCAAATTCATAAAAGAAAGCAAGTAGATGCATTCAACAACTCAACTGCTCTTGAAAGTCAAACCAGGTGGAGAGAGACAATGCAATAAGCCAATCATTAGTGGATCAAGAAAGTTAGAGTTTAGACGATCGATGTACCCCAAATTCCTCTAGAATTAAATTCAATATGTACAACAACTATTTCAACATTTTGATGATTTTCAAATATCATTTGGAACCTTGCCCTTGTATCTGATCATTAAATGTTTGCCATACTCTAAGAGTTTAGTAGGGTTTTATTTCCCTAAAGATAATTCTATTGATGTGTATGTGTAGTAATATGTTGTACGGCCCCAGTATATCCTGGCGAGTAACCAAAACCTTGTCGACGAGGATTACTTTGTCAGCATTTTATGGCAGCATTGGACCACCTAAGAAGCGAGATAATGTCTTGAAAGCATAGGTTGCAGTATTCCCCTCTTGTGACATAAATAATTTTTTGTGTATGTGAGAGAGAGAGAGAGAGAGAGAGAGAGAGATTGGGGGGGGGGCATGAATTTATACCATGAAACTCTCATCTTGCAAGAAAAGCTCATCCTTCCATAGGTGAACTGATCTGGTTGACTCCTACGCTAGTCGCTTAAACCAATCCTCCATATCCTATTTACTAGGTGATGGCTTAAGATTAATTCATCCTTCCATAGGTTAACTAATCCGGTTGACTCCTGAGCTAGTCGCTTAAACCAATCCTCCATATCCTATTTACTAGTTGATGGCTTAAGATTATTTCAAATAGCTTGAAATGTGGCTTCATCAGGAAGGGTTTCTTTATAATTTTTTGCCTTTTCAAAGCAGAGTTTAAGGCAGTCCAGTGGGTTACTGGAGATCTCCATTGCCTTGTCATCACTACTATCATCTGAAACAAATCCATTCCTCTCCTCCTGATACTTGGAAATAGTGGCCAGTGCAAAGTCCTCCCACAAACAAAAATACTTTGTGTATCATGGAGGAAAATGTACGACCTATCTCCAAATTTAAACTCTAGCACTCCTGGTAGCATTAAGGTGGCTTGTCGCTCATTGAAACCTGGCACATCTAGAGGTAGCTTGATATCTGAGGTTTTCACTCAGAGAAGATTGATTCGTTTCACCTTTTTTGCTTCTTCTTCAAGATCAATGGACTCCTCTATCTCTGTCACTTCAATATATTTCTCATTCTTTTCCTCTTTTTCATATGCTGGTAAATCTTGTTCCTCCATGACCTCCTTAGGATCTTTCATAAGACTTGTGAATAATCCACTTAAAAATATTAGAAATCCAAAGGACTCTTGAATCAGCTTGCAATCCTCATCATGTAAGCTGCACTAATGGGGCCTGTACATAATAGGTAGTTGATTATACTTCTTGTAAGACTGTCTTTTAGGATCACAGTCTTTTAAATGGACTACCACCATTTCACCAACAATAACCCTGCCTTCTTGAGTGTGAAGATCAAACTTCTCTCGTTCCAGCTTCAAGTGTTCACTCTGCTCAGCTATAAACACATCAAGATTAAATGGAGCATTAAACATGCAAGAGACCAAATCAAACTTATCACCAGCCCCATAAGTAATTGCAAAATCTCTTTCATCAATCACTGTAGGGTCTTCATATGTCATAATAATCAATATCTAATTCTCCTAATGATTTTCTCATGTTAAATTGATCATTTAATATGGGGAAGTACCAAGGGAGAAAAAGCTAGAATATTGGTTAAGTTATAGGGATCCAAAGGGGGGGCCATGTGCAAAAGAGTTATGTGCAACAATGGGCTTAAAATACCCTAAGGTTCAGCCCATTAAGACTTCCAAAATGCTAAGGTTCCAAAATTCAAAGGTTTTGTCCAAAGGTCAAACTTTGGGGAAATTGGATGCTTTGTGTGTGTCCCAAAAGTCTTTGTCAACCCCTACATAGGAGGGGGAGAGCCTTGCAAGTAAGGGATGAGAGAGAAACTCACACATACACACACAATCTCCCTTTGTACACAAGGGGAAAGAGGGACACATGTCAGCTCCCTAGCCCAGATGCCCACAAGGTGTACTCAAATCCTATTGGATGGCCTTGGAGGTGGACCAATCAGAATTAGACTAGAGTAAATCTAGCTTAATTAATTTTTAAAAAAAACTTAATAAAAGAACTAATGAGAATTAAGCTCTCTAGAAGACTATTGGACAATCTTCCAAGGGGACCAATGAGCATTCAGCATCCCAATGGATTGCCTGATTTCTATTGGCCAGGAGGCAAAGGGGTCCAATGAAAGTTTAGTTGCATTTATTAATTACCTAAATCTCTCACAAAAGGGGAAAGGGGGATGCATGTCAGAAGGCTATCACTTATACTCTTAATTATCATTGGCTAGCTCTGGGGAGGTCCAATGAGGCTTTAGCATGAGCAAATAGCAAGAGGGGTCGACCAAGAGAGAGAGGGGGGTGATTTTTCAAAGGCATTATTGATTCTCACACACACAAAACTCATGTGTGGAGTAATAAGACTCTCTCTCTCTCTCTCTTCTCAAGCTTTAATGGAAAGCTTATCACCTACTCCAAGCTTGTGAGAAGGGAGGCCTACACCAAAACTCTTGGCTTTGTGATGCAAATCCAACCAAGAGCCAAGCTTCAATGCGTGCTCATCTCCTCTACCATGCTAATTACTAAGTTAAGCTATGATAATATGAGTGATTATGTGAGGAGATGTACATCTTTCTCGTAAGAATACTCCTTCTTCCTCTCAATCTACATTCCTCTTCATTGATGTTTTTAACAACTCCGGCAGTCTTCTTTGAAAGTTTCCTTGCCCAACAATGCGCTCAGGACCAATTTTCTGCCTCTTCCTTCTATGTGATCTTAAACCTGCCATTTATTTCATAATCACAAATATAAGTTTCAATGAGCATATACAAAATGAAGAGCACCAAATGATCATATAAGCTACAAAATGCATCAAAGCAATTGTACTTTCAGAAGATTACTATGTACAAAGTCAAAAGAGGATCACGGTGTGCGGAGTATGTAAAGTAACATTAAAAACACTACTGGCGTGCCGTGATCCACTTCGTAGGCTTTGATGCATTGAAATACCTACAATATTCTTATACAAAAAATCCCTTTGTAAATATTAGAAGAGGATAATGGCGCGCGGAGTATGTAAACTCATCTTCATAACATAACTGGCGCGCCGTGATCCAATTATGGAATTTGAAAGATGAAATGATCTTTTACATTTTGAAGCACACTCACAAAACACAACTAAACTAAGGACATAGTAAAACTGAAGGGATTGGCTTTACCTTTGCCAGGACTAGACATTGTTGTTGGAGTATAGGTTTTGGATTGGGAATGTAGTTTGGAGTCTTCAAGCTTCTGGTTTTTGCACCTTGAAGGAGGCAAAGGCCTTCTTAGGTGTCTCTTTTCCCCTTCCTCACTTTCTCTCTCTGTCTCTAAAGGCTTTATCTCTATCTCTTTCGAGGTTTGTAATTAGCTTGTGCACACCAGTTAATCTCTCTTTCTCTCCTCCTTCTATCTATCTCCCTCCCTCTCTCTCTCTCTCTCTCTCTCTCTCTCTCTCTCTCTCTCTCTCTCTATTCTTTCTCTCTCCTCTCCCCTTTTCATGCCATAATAGATATTACCGTTGGTGCTTTTAATGATGTGAGGCGCATATATTGAACGGGTGTTACAAGGACATGCATTTAATGGACGGTACGACTAAAAAAGTGATTTTTAACTACCCAAAAATACGTGTACATTTATAGTAACAAATGCACACTTGATTTCATGATAAGAGAGAGAGAGAGAGAGAGGGAGAGAGAGAAAAAGCCTACATAGACGACCTCTGCGAGAAGGAGAAGGAGAAGGAGATAACTAACTAAAAAGTCGACCTCTGTGAGAGATAGAGATAGACAAAGAGACACCTACAGTCGAGACATCCTCTGCAACCAAGTAGCAAGGCTCCTACACGTGTTTTCTTCCATTTGAATTCCACATAGAGAGGTATTTCCATAGTGATTTTTGTAGATGAAGAGTCAAAAAGAGATAGAGAGAGAGTGTGAGAGAGAGCTAGATTTGTTGATAGTCTGCTAGGTTTGGAAGCTAAAGAGTGAGAGAGATCGATGGAGAGAGTGTTAGAGATTAGTATTTTTGAAATTTTGCTTGGCTTGAAAGAAGAAGAGGCAGAGACAGAGAAAGACAAAGAGAGGGATTTTGATAAAGTGGATCATGGAGCACGGTAGAGTGTTCTCTTTGATTGTATTTGTGTACGTGCACCGTGATCCATACAAAGAGAGAGACAGAGAGAGAGAGAAAGTATCCTACAAACTTTTCTCAATCCTCTTGTGGATCACAAAACGTGGACAACTACAAGCTTGGCTCAAAGACAAACCCGCGCGCCGTGATCCGCAAAAAACGGGGTGGTGGGGGGGGGGGGAAGAGAGAGAGAGAGAGAGAGAGAGAGAGAGAGAGAGAGAGAGAGAGAGAGAGAGAGAGAGAGAGAGAGAGAGAGAGAGAGAAGGAGATAGGGAGAGAGGGGGGAGAGAAAGAATGTGTGTGTGTGTGTGTGTGTGTGAGAGAGAGAGAGAGAGAGGGAGGGAGAAAGGGGGAGATAAAGAGATAGGGAGAGAGGGGAGAGAGAATGAGAGAGAGAGAGAGAGAGAGAGAGAGAGAGAGAGATTCCCCTTGTGGATCACGGTGCGAAGTAGGCTATTAGCCCATGTCAAATCTGAGCCAGCGCATCGTGATCCCAGAAAAAGAGGGGGGGAGAGAGAGAGAGAGAGAGAGAGAGAGAGAGAGAGAGAGAGAGAGAGAGAGAGAGAGAGAGAGAGAGAGAGATTCTCTGCATTTTTCTCTTTCAGTGTAATGGCAAGAACCAAGGAAACAGCAAGGAAGGAAGGGAAAGGACAAGGGCTTGCAAAGAAAGCATGTGGAAGGTCTGCTAGTAAGAAGAAAACTTCAGGTAAACCAATGAAGATATTGAAGGGCCCAAGAATGAAGAATAATCAAAGAAACATGGGTTTATTTAGGGAGATTAGGAAAGCTCAAAAATGTATTGAGCTTTGTGTCCCCACACTTCCTTTTCAAAGAGTAGTGAGAAAAATCTTTGAGGAAGCATGTGCTAGTACAATGAGGTGTAAGGCAGTTGCCCTGTTGTGTCTTCAAGAAGCAACAAAAGATTTTCTTTTGGAATATTTTCATGATATTACCATTGTTGCTGCTCATGCTCACCGTTTGACAATAATGGACAAGGACAGTGAGACTCTTAAGAGAGTGCACTAGAGATGCGATAAGCTCCTTATCCCTAATGATTTTATTGATCCCAAAATGAAAGATATACTACTAATACCACCAGGCCTCCAAGTTCAAGGGGTTAAGATTCATGAGGTCACTCATGAGGTAAACACAAGAGTGAGAGCTGAGCAAGAACAAAGACGGCACTCTGAAGCAGAGAAGTTAAAAGAGTATACAGTCTGTTGCTGTTGATGAAGAGGCCCAGAGGAGAACTTATGGGCACATTACCATAGAGCTAAATGAAAGAAACAATGATGTATTACACTCCATGACACAGGGACTATTAGCAAGCATTCCCCTTACTGATGGCAGTAGGCAATAATCACTAGACTGTGTTGATATTGGGATATTGAAAGATCCAAATTCACAAATTACTGACTCTATTGTTTATGTATGCCTAAAGTAAGTGCTCATCTCTACCTTTAAGATCTTTCTTTGTTGGTACTTGGCCTCTAACTAAATCCTTGTTTGTGATTGTAGCTTAATAAAGAGCCAGCTCCCTCAAGAAACCCAAAATGAAATTTATATTTTAGATCCACAAATGTTTGTGCCACTCCGAATAAAGAAAACACCTCATGGCACATTGGAGAGATGGTTTGTCCACAGTCCAATGCTCCAGGTGAAGCCACTGGTGTTGCCATATGAATCAGCAAATCATTGGAGCCTTGTATATATAGAATTGGACAAACGAGTGGTATGGACTATCAACTCCATACAAGCAACACATTTAGAGATAAGAGTGTAAGTGTTGATAAAACCTTTTGTGTTTATTTGGGGAATGGTTGATGACCTGAACATTGTTAATAATAAATAACCTTCACTATTTACAGATGTATAAAAATATTACTTCATGTCTATGGAACTCTCTCTGGAAATCTTGAATTTTACATATCCACCTTTAAAGCTATCAAAGTGACTAATCAGACATATCCAAATTCTTGCGGTTGGAGATGTCTTCTCCATGCAGAGTATTTACTCTAGATTTTTTTTGCTCTTCATCCATTTATGTCAAAGGTATTTCCTTGTAATGGTATGATCCAACATTAGTGCTATTATTAATTAAAGTATTACCACAAGTTAACCTAATTTTGCAAAATGCTCTAGAAAGTTATACATTGGAATCTTTACAAAGGTACCGTGTTTCAATGATTCAACATCTACTATCTCTTTCAACCCCAAGAATTCTAGATGCAAAAGACAATTTTGTTGATGACCATATTATAGCTTTAACAATGACCGGTGAAGAGGTAGTCAGGCTAGTTTCCAACACCCTAAACCAAATTCCTCAAACTGACCCCATATTAGAGGAAAAGACACCGGTAAACTTTGCAGTTGGAGCGACTGAATCCAAAGTTCGGGTTGAGCAATGTGAAGTAGACCAAGCCCCTAAAAATACAGATTTAAAATTCTCCTCGAAGACGAAGAATGCAACAGAGGTTCTAGGCGTAGCAAAGGAGGATAAGGGAGTGCTAGGGGAGGAGGCCAATATTGCAAATCAAGGCCAGGAACAGACAACATAATAGGTTAACCATTCGGCCAAGGAAACACAAGAGTCATTTACTGCACAAGCACAAGAGGTGGATACCCTTGGCAATACACAAGGAAACATCGACACTCAACAACAAAATGTCAACATTAGAAATGACCAATATGGACTCTTACTTCAAGTAGACATGGTTGTTCCGGTAATATCCTGTACTTAAATAATAAATGCTTTTTTTTTCTAACTACTTATATGTATGCACACGATGATTGCAGAGATTGATTATCTTGGATCTCAATGGATTGTTACTGCTATGACAGCCGTACACTCTACATACAGAGTTCTCTGATTTACGTAGTTTTCGCTTGGGAGATGTCAGAGTATTAATTCGACCAGGCACAAAGGAATTTTTGAATTTTTTGATTCCAAGGTTTAGGGTGGCTATCTGGTCTTCAATGCAGGCCCATAACCGGAATCCCCATGTTTCCATAGTTTGTAATTTGGCTAAAATTCAACGATCGGCTTTTTAGTTTGTGTATAGTCAAAGAAATTGTAATACCATTGCGGGACATTTCCACCCAACTAAAGCTAATGTACCACTTTTCTACAAGCCCTTTGAGCAGATCAATGTACCTTATGATGCTTTCAACACTCTGTTGATTGATAACAAACCACATAAGGGTTTACTTAATCCATCCGGCACTACTATATCCCCACCTTCGTTTGAAGGGCATCTTCACGATTTTTACCTAGAGGACATTTTGGTCCCATACGTGCAAGCAATGTACTTAATCCCATTGAGCACATCCGAATTTGTACTTAGTAATTCATTGATTACACCTTAAATTGTTATTGTCTATGTGTTTCAAATACTCAGAAAGAGAGAGAGAGAGAGAGAGAGAGAGAGAGAGAGAGAGAGAGAGAGAGTTTTAACTATTAACAGTATACATAACACATGAGATATTCTACAAAGACCATGGCCTACAGATACAGTACAAAGTCATGTATTACTTTCGACAGTTTATCCAAAGCAAATACATCATAGTAATAGGCCATTTAAAGGGTAGGAAGGTCCTGTTATAGTTCAATAGTTACAGGTACAACACTTCTTCTTCTAAATCAATAGCCAAGGAAAGGACACCCTTACCTGCATCCACAGTAAGAAAACAAACCATTCGTTAGCTTCCAAACAGCATTGCAGGTAACTGGGGTGACCTAGTTATCATCCATGTCACCAAGGTATCAGAAAAAGAAAAATCATGATGCTAGAGTTCAAAGTGATTAGTAATATTTATTTCCAGAAAAACTTTCCAGTTTTAGTTCAAGTTCATTTCTTTTCTTCCGAAGTTTTAAATGAAGTTTTTATAGCCCAGAATCTTGTTCACGCTATACCAATTGTTTCTTATGTTACTATGAAGTCAGGTTTTAGTATTTTTTAATCAGATTCAACAATCATTGGCATGGCTGTCCTCTTCTACCAGTATTTCCATCATCAAAAAAGTTCCAAAAAACCTAGTTTAGTGAGTTATAGAAATCTCTCAGTCACATCTTCTCTTCAAAATCACCCATAGTAATGATTCGAGACCATAATCAATAGAAAGAAGCACCTTTTACCATCATCCATTCAGTCTAGGCAGTAGTTTAATCTGCTAGCATTTCTAGTCAAAAAATCCAGTCAACTTTATCCAGTATACCACGACTAGATAGTGATACGAGTCGGGAAAAAAAACCGTCGGCACAAAAACTAGTCAAGACCAGCATGGGATAACTTACCTTTACATGTATCTATCATTGGCATGGATCTTCACAAATTCAAACATAATATGATAACCTAGATCAGCAAGGCTAGCTACCCTTGCATAAATCAGTCATCGGCAAGGGTCCTCACAGAATCAAACATGATCCGAGACCATAATCAGCAGAAAGAAGAGACATGTATACAGATATACGGCTAAATTATCCAAATAGATCAGATAAAGAGCCAAAACCATACCGTATATAGGGCCGCATGCAGTTCATATACTCCAGATAATGCAAATTCCGGTATCCAAGATAAACCTTAAACAATCTATGAGTTTAACACAGTCTATTGCAGTAAAATCAGCAATAAGAATGATCAACAACAAAGACCATCCCATTAGTTGTAGAACTACTAGTCCCATATAACTTTCCGATCCATCTCGGCCCATCATCTGATCAGAAAACCCTCCATGATTAGGGTCAGTAGTTGGCATCCCCAACTTGGTATTTAACAGTGAAAGGCCAGCTTGTGCTATATAAAGAATACACAGATTACAGCTACGTATACCTATACAAGGCCGAAATAGAGCCCGTATATACCAGATATCCCAATACCCAGCATACAAATCTATCCATTATTATCCTACGAGTTAGCATAGTCTCCTATCACTAATCCCAGCAAAAAGGAAATATCAACAGTAAGGGATAAGCCAGCATCCGTGCTTCAAAGTCAAACCATATTCTAAGTTATTGCTACAAAGTACTTATTAGTGTGTAGTATACTTCGGCCCATGATTCGATCCAGTCAGAAACCATGATTAGGGTCAGTAGTAGGCATTCCTAATATGGAATTTATTTTGAAATGCCATTCGATGCTTTCATACAGCTTATACATAAAGTTCAGCCAAAGTACACTGTCTTGCAACCGAAAACCAGTCCATATAGCCCAAATACACCACTTACCCGTAGCCAAGATTTATCCATGATTATCCTGTGAGTTTAGCAAACTTTCCTTATTGGTAAAACCAATAACCAATGAAAGAACAACAGTAATGGATAAGCCAACATCCGGGCCTCATGTCAAACCCATAGTATGTGTTACTTCAGATGACTATAATTAACATTTGAAATAGCTCTTAGGAGGACAGAATCTTCTTCAAGATCTTAACTTAAATCCATTGTTTGAACAGAAAATTAGCACGGCTTCTTGAAAACGACCATAGTGTTAAAGTTTGTTGAAGCATTCCTTTAATCAGCAAAATTACCTCTGTAGATTCCACTGCGGTTTTCTTGTTGGGGGCCATCACTTTGAGGACAACCAGGTAACAGCACGTACAGAAAGATATATGTAGAGTATGCACAGAAGGAATACAACCCACACACCCTGCTGAATGAAAACTAAGTGAGCATAGAGCTCACCTTATATATCAATGCCAACTCCATGTATCCCATTCAAAGCTGGCTGTAGAGCCCCCATAGGGAAGGAAAGGTCACGGCAGCTAGGCGGTCTTGAATATCCCACCGCATCGGCTCAGTATTGTGCGGCGTTATCTGCTTCATGCACTCCCAAAAAAGGCAGCGCATGGGGGGGATGTAACCACCCTGGTAGCTCTTCGTCAGATCCCTTCAATAGCCCTCACCAAACAAAGCATTGCTAAATAAGTCGAAAAATCGTTTTATTCTCTTATGAAAGCGTTTTTAGAATCCACCCAATTTTAGGGAAATCGAAGTGGCAGCTTATCAATACACCCATGTGGTGGGGTATGAATCAGTTCAGGGGTTGAGCTAGTGCTAGTCCAAGCCAGAGGTAGGATGTGGTACAGCAAATCCTGTTATAGTAAGTATAGAGAGAGAGAGAGAGAGAGAGAGAGAGAGAGAGAGAGAGAGAGAGAGAGAGAGAGACTTGAGCAAACACTTGATATTAAGATTAAACTAGTCAAAAATGTTACATTTTGTTGAATCCATTCAGGGATGATTACATGGGCACAATTTGAATACGGCCAGAGAGAGAGAGACTTGAGCAAACACTTGATATTAAGATTAAACTAGTCAAAAATGTTACATTTTGTTGAAGCCATTCAGGGATGATTACATGGGCACAATTTTAATACGGCCAGAGAGATCTCCACAGAAAAAATGCTTCTCCCTTTGTCACATTACTCTTCGTCCATTCAATAAGAAAGAAAAATTTACAGAGTCAATGTCGGCAGTCTCCTCCACTATGTCATGTTGAAGTTGCAAAAGATTGCATTGCTGCCTTATTGTAATTACTGTCATAAGATTTAGGTCTTTGTCCACCACTTCCACGTCTATGACAGCATTGTTTGCCAAACTTGCTGCCTCTTAATCCATAGGCACATAGAAACATTCAACAATGTGAGAGCGGTTGTACCAAAAGGATATTATTAATGTCTATGTAGCAAGCATATACTTGACAATGAAAGTGTCAAGAGCAATCTCGCAACATATGCCATCTGTTTCTTTCACATACCACCCTCGATCAAGAAGCTTATCACACAAGAGGGAATCAAATGATTTGCAGAGAAGCATTGTTTTAGCAACATGTACTTTGCAGGTATGAAATAACTCAGCAAAGAGACCAATAGCACAAAAATTTGCAAGTTTCACCAATTTAGTGGGTACAGAGTTTCGGAGAGACCTCTAAACATCCCAATAGAGCCTGCTCCTCAATGCCTTACTCATTGTTGTGCCGGGAACGGGCCAATCCATGGAGTTCCAGTTGGTTGGTAGTGGAACCTTCACCAACACTCCTCTGTGATTCCTTTGATTGAGTTGGTAGAAATCATTCATAGAAGAAAATACCCTCGTCTTCCAGGCTTTTGCCACTTCTTCCAACATATTGCAAGACTCCAATATGAGCATGGGTCACAGAGATGAGACCTTTAATGCACTCCAGTGGCTCCCATTACTCATATGACGAAGGTAAACATCTGTGAATGTAATAGAATAGAAATAAGAGAAGAAAAAAATAGATTCTCATTTGAAATTAAGATAACATTTATAAAGGAGTGCTAAATAATTAACTTACAGTTGCACCGTGGATTATGCACCATGGAGACATCACCGCTATTAGCAATCACATCAGAGTGAGTGAAAACATGTTGAACAAAGACTTCTTTGACAGTCTTCTTACCCACCTCGACTTTGAAATCCAGAACTCTTGCTTTCCATGCAGAACGAAATATGTTTGTTGCTTTTGAGCTTTTTCTCCTTCTTGGTTGCATAAGAGCCCAAGAACCTTTGCTTATCCTCGGCTCTTGCCACCTATTATCTATAGTGAGAGAGTTTGAGATTGAGATAGTGCTTATGCTACTACATGATCTTCTTGGCAAAATAATGGTGAGGTTGGTTGGGGACAGTGTAGAGCAACCTCTAGAACTTCTTGGGCGGGTAGAAGACAAAGCCATAGGTAAAATGGAGGGAGAATGAGGTTTGAAAGGCTTTCATAAAGCTGGTGGATATCTTTTAATGAAGGGAGAGAGCTAGCTATCAAGCAGTAGTCAGGTGTCATGAACTTGACGGCTACTAGCAGTGGGCCCTACTTTGTGAAAGCAGGAAGCTACCTTATGAAAATGGGACAAAACTCAATATTTTAAAATGTTTCCTTTCATTTTCATGTTGCTTTATATGTATTTCTACGTTACGTAAGGTTGTTTATCATTGGCTACACCTTCTTTTCTCTCTCTTAAATAAGGCCCTCCAAATGACCTCCAAAATTTCCTTATGCATCATACAGACAACAACGCGAGGCTCGTCCAAAACAAACTCCTACGCACTATGGCTCAGGAGGCAAGGGAGCTTGGAAGGATAAAAATGTAAGATTAATTGAATTATAACATCGACCAGTGATTATAAAGATTGTAGTTGATGATTTGGTATTGTTATTGCTAACATAGGAAAATTCTACTCTCTCTCGACCAACCAGAGAGATTGTCAAGTATCGGGACCGACATACTGAATTTGATACTTGGCGATGGTTGTTCAAAAACAATCACATCTCTCACGAGCAATTCGACACGGCAGTTGGACCACTACAAGCAGTAAGTTTAAACAAGTAATTTTGTATCAATTGTTTTAAGTTGTTGATAATTGTTTAATTTGGTTTGGCTTTATGTAGAGTCAAAGTGATCCAACATACGTGCCTCTGGACGACGACAAGATAGAGGAGGATTAGATAGAAAAATGTTTTGTCCAAACTTTCATAAAGTCCCAATGTGGCACAATGTATATACAACTATTTACTTTTTATTGTAACTGCATTTTAAATTGTCAAGGTAGGTGGCCCAAATCAGCACCTTTATTTTTTAATTAGTGTGAAGCGGCAATAAGCGCGGTAATAAACACGGCAATTGGCATGGTAATAGCAGCGGGTATATTACCGTGACTATTATCCATTTATTGCTCAGAAACCACTACTGCGTCCATAGCCACAGTTATTTCCGCCTCCGCAAATTTTTCTCTCTCCTTTTTCTTTTGTTTTTTCACGGCAATGCTAGCGGTTATAGACAACTCCTCTTATAGTGTGTGTTTTGGCACCAAGTGGGACCAATGATGCTGAGCAATGACCACTGGAAGGCCTCCTCAGAGATTCAGAGATCAACAAGTTCTACAAGAGCAAGTTTGTGCAATTGCATGGTGTTTGTGTCCTACCTTTCTTACTTGCAGATTCGGGATATGGACCATGTAGACATCATATAACACAATTTAGGTAGGGCCATTCGCCTGACTCTAGTGACTAGTGAAGTTTCAATTTTCAACTATCTAAAGGCTATTTTGAATATAACACGTCTTTGGAATGTTGAAGAATAGGTGGCACATTCTCCAAGATGTTTATGTAGATTTGGAACGTGTGTCAAAGTACATCGTGGCTTGTTATGCATTGCGCAACAATGAACATCCTAGGTTGAGAGTAGCTATGAAAAACTTTGTGAAGATGATTACGTCCCACACGCCAATCTCAACAATGTGGTTTTCAATGCAACTAGGTCAGAGCGAGTTAAGGGCTAAGAGCTCATACACACCATCTTTGTTGAATGATCCCAATGAGTCCAAGCATTAAGGATGTATCCCTACAATACTTTTTGTTCGACTTTTGTAATGGTCTATGGAAATATAGTACTTCGACTTCTTTTCATTTGTATCTTATATTGAATGAATTACATTAATTCTCACTGGGTTGAACATTGCTAATTGGCTATAGGGAGAAGCAAGTTAGATAGCGGTGTGTGGGCATGCTACAAGTCCAAGATACCCTCTTCATAGGCTAAGAGTGAGAGATGAGGCCACTTCATGTAGATATGTTCACTTGTTACAAGCCAATCCTAAGATACCCTCTTCACAGGCTAAGAGTGAGGGATGATGCCACTTCATGTGAACATGTTAGCCTGTTATAGACCAATCCTACACACGATAGTGCATTGATTGTCACTAGAAAATTTTCTAGCTGGTAGTGACGGGCAAGCAATATGCAGTGCACTCATATATTGAGTACATGATGTTGATGTGCATTGTTGATTAAGCTAACTAGAATCCATACAGGCATTCTTTGATGGTAGTCATATATACATGTACTTACATGCAAATTCTTCACACAAGAGTGCATTACTAATCGGTACCATATGCCTAACTTGTGGTGACAACCAAGCAATATATGCAGGAATCAACAATATCGCATAGACTATGACCATAAGGCCACTACATGATGTGGATATTTTAGTAGAGTCCCACTATGGAAAAACTCTATTGGCATGATATCCATTGTTGATTACACCAAGAAGATATGATATACATTTGATTGCGCTAACGAGATAGATGGGTTCTCCGTTGTTGGTCTGATATACCATATTTGATTGCGCTAACGAGATTGCATGGCTACTTGTGCTAGCTAGAATCCATTGCACTGACAATTGGGATGCCAACTATAATAATGTAGATTGCTTAATCATCAGGTCATCACGAAAAAAGGCATTTTGACTTTAAGGGCACCTTAATGTTCAGACACTATGCATGATGCAACTTCATGAACCAAAAGACGACATCAACACGGTGGCAAGCGTTACTAACTACTAGCACCACTATAATAGCCCCTCAACTATGACACCCGTCATTTAGCAACACTTCTACATGTGTCTACTCTAGCTGGAGCATCACTTACTACCATCTCTCATTCACTATCGTCTCTCTGCCTACCCCCATTGGGCATCGTAGTACAACACCAAATCATATGCGCTTGGTTTGATAATCGGCACATATCTCGAAGTGCTGCTACCCACTGTCGCCAATTATGCTACCCATCATCATTGTGCAACACCACCAACACGAGTATAGCTGAGGCTTGATCACTGCAAGATCTCTGGTGAAAACATTTAAGTTCTTGACCTAATTTTGCCTCCCCTACTAATCGCAGTGCCTGCCACCCTCTCGCCTCTACCACTTTCTTTCTATGCACCCACAGGCTCATGAGAGAGAGAGAGAGAGAGAGAGAGAGAGAGAGAGAGAGAGAGAGAGAGAGAGTGAGAGAGACTAGCGATAAGTGCTGTGAGAAGGCCCTTGTCCTTGGCCACAGTGAGAAGGCTTGGGGTAGGCACAACGGAATAAAAGAGAGAGAGAGAGAGAGAGAGAGAGAGAGAGAGAGAGAGAGTCGGAGGCTTCTCATACATGAGAGAACGAGTCTCTTTTGCATGCATGCAAGAGACAACGAGCAAAAAAGTAGCACATTGGCAACTGACACTTCTACATTCGCTAAATGGAATCTTTACTTTTGGCGAATTTCCAATTTAAAATAGTTGGGGAGGTGGTCCGTACTAAAACATTCTAACAGAAGCTTCACTTTGGCATTCTAAAATAAAGAATGCAAGAAAGGAAATGAAAGGTGAAATAACAAGGTGACCATAATCACAAAGCATGTTGAATCATGGGCAGTACATTAAAATCAATGCCGCCAATCACATGTCATTTTGGTTGTGTTTCAATATAAAATTATATTGTCCATTATATACATATACTCACATTTTTCTTATATGTTACAAAGGGTCCCACTTAAAGAACAAGAAATGTGCACATTATCGTTGCAAAATGGAATGAAAAGGAAATCAAATTAAAACAACAAATAAAAGAACCCATTGTTAAACTAAAACAAAAGAATATTTAAATGAGTGTATAAGAAAAGGTAGTTTTCAAAAAAAGAAAATATAAAATGATTTGATGAAATAGATCTTTATTAGGTCCTTAAATGAAAGCACTCTTTCACAAATAAAAATATTAAAAGAAATTTCGTTGAGTCAATACTTCACTTTAGGATTTAAGGGATCGAACTCCTATGAATGCACTCCTTAATTTCTTGTTCTTTAAAGCTTTTTTGAGAGGCACAAAACATCCATGTCTGGATAGTAAATCCAAAAGGACATTTAAGGTAAGTGCCAATTATCATTGAAAACATTGAACGTATGCGTAACTCAACCCTCCTCTAACGCTTCTTTTTGAACGCCAAAAATTATGCCCATTTTCCCTCGTCTTGCATGAGCAGTAAATGACACGGGGTCTTAAATGTAGCCTCGACCATGGGAATCACACTGAAGAACTGCAGACAAGAATATCCAGATGTGCGACACCGTTCGATTGGCAAAAAGTAAACAAGGGCAAAGTTTGTAAACAAGGGAAAAGGAAGGTGGGCGTCCGCGTTAAGTTATATCCTTTATGTTTACCACTTGGGTCACATGATTATGTTTACCACTTGGGTCACATGATGTGCCATTGGGTGAGGTGATTAGCTTGCAAGCGATAGGTGATGGGTTCGATTCGCGTGGCTGCAAGGCTGGCTACCATTTATTTTGGGCTATCCATTGGCCTCGAGATTCCCGCGACGTCAACGGGATGCATATCCGATGGCCCAGGGGTCTTAGTAGTGGTTCTGACAATTCTTCCAAGTTCCAAGTTCCCGTTTGTGCGCAAGTCTCAAGGTAAAATCCTCTAGCACCTGCACGCACGCACACACAGTCCCTAGCACGTGCATATAGCCTCCAGCGGCGCTTGTTCAAACAGGAGATGGAAAGAGTGTAGTTGATGAGGAAGGGTAGCTCGGGGAATCCAATACGCTTTCCACTTGTGGATGGAAAGTTAGTCCTGACATGCATCTTAGAAAATGAGAATCTAAAGCCATCGACGATCTATGTGGGTCCTGACACCATCCGCGTAGACGCAGACGGGCTTTCTGTAGAAACCATTTCTGAGATTAAGGAATTAGCCAATACGACTTCTTCTGGGGATGGAATGTCAAAGGAGAGTGCCTTCATTGTCAATGGTTGTGCATCTCAGAACGAAGGTACACATCATGCTTGTTCATGTAAAAATCATTTCCTTCCTTCCGTCCGTTCGATGATGGGTTTACTACATTTACATATTGTTAATGCAAGCAAAGATGTTACTAGACATGCATGCTCAATAATGCATTTACCACCTCTACGTATTGTTAATGCAAATAAAGATGTTAGTAGGCATGCATGTTTTGTTGAGATTTTCTCAAAATAGAGTAGCATTTAGTATATACCATCAAGGTCCATGCTCTCTAGGACACAAAATACATGTGAACAGCTGTTGCAACTCATGGCGGACAATATTGCCAATGCAAAGCTGAGAACAACTGAAATAACTATTGGGATTGAAACATTCCAAAACCAAATCGTGCTTAGTACAGCACAATACACCTACCACACATTATTTTTGTATTACAACAAAACAACATACAAGAAGACAAACTTGACTATGCTAATGTTCTTAAATTTAACTTTCAGAATGCTTTTGAAGAGGAGTAAAACTTGTCAATCGTACTCATAGCGAGACAACACAAGGAAGAACATAGTCATTGTGTCTATGTCTTTTGCTAGGACAAAAACACCACTCGCAATCAAAGAGACTCATCAAGAAATTCCAACAGACAAGAAGTGACGATAAGCCACAAGACAAGCAAAGAAAAAAGCACCATTGTAGAACACATGAATTCATAATTGAGTATTGGGCTACTACTGGGTCTACGTCTTTTAATTAAATGGAATCTGGATAGATTTCGTCTCCCATTTCTCTCTCGCTTAGCTGGAAAAAGCATCTCATGCCCTGTCTTCCCTGTTCACACGCACACACAGAGCCCCCTTTTACTTTTGTTGAGCCCTGCCCATAGGTGACCCCCTGCCTCTCCCTGCCACCAAGCTCTTTCTTCTCAAGACCACGGAGAAGCTCCACCCCCCGGCTCACCTTCCTTGCTGCAGCTCCGTCTTCAACAGGCCTACCTCCTCATAGTCGTCTCCTAGTACACACAAATCGTTCTCCCCCTCGGTCTCGTTATACCCATCAGTTGCAGCGGCCTCCACTCGGAGTCCTGTCGTCGCCTGCACTCTCACTCTCTCTCTCTCTCTCTCTCTCTCTCTCTCTCTCTCTCTCTCTCTCTCTCATTCATCTGCACCCCATGGCACAAATCCCTCTCTTTGATCGCCCTCGCCCTCTTGCATGTTGCCTAGACAAAGCCTCCTTGAAATGCATCGAACTGCTGCAAACTGCTTAGTCTCTGTTGTACACACGACAACGATTGCTCCCCCTCGCGGTCCTACAGTCTCTCTTGTGCGGCCTGGCAAGACCGATCCTATCCCTAATTGTCAAAAAGAATAAAGATAAGAAAATCTCGAGCAAGGGAATTTTGGGAGTTTTTGAAATTTGAGGGGTGCACACTCCACCTACAACAATTCTCGCTCGCTCGCTCGCTCTCTCTCTCTCTCTCTCTCTCTCTCTTTCCATCCACCTATCATCTCTCCAGATCTTTGCCTTTATCAACTTTTCCCTTAAGCTTCCCCTTAAGGCTTGGGAGGATCTTTCTAGATTCTCCTTAATTCACCTCCTTCCCAAAATTGGGAGGACCTACTTGAGTTTTTATAGAATCCAGTAAATATAAGCAAGAAAAGCAAGAGGACAGAGAATGCATACTACGGACAACATAGGAGAGTATTAATTCCTCAAAGGGGTATGGTAGAAGTCACAAGGGAATGGTCATTTTGGTGTCTCCATTCTTGTTCCCCGTTTCCATTTCCCGTTCCATTCCTCATTCCCTTTGATAGTTGTGCCGTATACTGTCATAGGGAAAGGAAATTCATGTTTGATCCCGTTCTGATTTTGAGTAACCTTGTGACTATGCACGGTTTCCTGCAAAGGTGATGTCGAAATCGCGTGACGATCAAGAGACAACCTATATGTACGGTGTTTATGTTGCGAGGTACGTAGGCTGGGTAGAGCTCTTGTTGGGGTAGATTGAGGGGTGCTAGGGATGGGTAGCTTGAGCTCACTGGCATGATGGTCCCGTAATTTTTTGAAACAAAATCAAATCATTTTTTAGAATCTCAAAAACTTGTTTTTTTCTTCCTTAGGCAACCACCCATAGCTTTTCAGGTTGAGATTCGAAACACTCAAGGGGTTTGTACGACAAAGAGCCAGGCTAGAAGGAAATATGGCAATAGGATGGCTTGTCCAAGTCACTTATATAGATAACCAAGTTCCTAGCTACAATTGATCCAACCATGCAGTATCTATGGTCACTTGAGGTAGATGAGCCTCTCATCAAAGCCTTTAAGCTGCATTGCGAACTATGAGCAGGGGAGTGGAAGGCACTATAGGTTGTAGTGCATTCAGCATTGACAAAGCAAAAAGTAGAAGAACCTCTCGCTGATATATCTAAAATTTTCCATTGCTTGTATGTTATTCAGCGAAGACACCTGATGAAATCCATTGTAAGGATGAGCAAATACACATGAAAGCTATCATGAAGACCACCTAGGACAAATAATTGGATCTAGGTATCTGCTAGATGCTTTATTTTTGAAAGATGCTTTGATTTGAAAGGTTCCTGACAGCTACAATCTCAGGAATATGTGCATTGCACAAGCATCAAGTACAGTAGTTTGCAATCCTAAAAGTAAAGCAAATACCACTCTGGAAATGGAATGGGTGCCCTTAAGAGGGTGATTGGGACCTTGTTGTCTCTCTCCAGGAGAGAACTCGGATGTCACGTGCACATCTAACTCACTGTGCATGTGGACAATCTATACCTACTTCTAGGGTTTAGGTAGCCTAGGAAGTGTTCTGGCACCTTTGTGAGCCTGTACATCTTGTGTTGTCTCTTCTCTCACTCTCTCTAACACTCGTATGCACTTTGCACTCACAGTTTCCACTCCCTCGTTTGTTTGATCATTGCACATTCTCTCACTAAGTAAGGAAGGTTGTCCCTTTTGGGAAGTAAAAAGGAACCTTTAGCACTTACTGATCACTCATCTTGAGCTTACACCATCATTCACTTCCGCTACACATTACATTGGTATCAGAGCTCTTTGGCAGTGTTCGGTATCATCACTCAAGGAAAGAATCACAAAGAACCATAGAAATTTTTGTGCTTGTTGTGGTCACACGTAACCCAAGACCACTTGGGCATGTTGATCCATAATCTGTGTTTTTGAAGAGTGGCAGGTAACCCAAGAAAGAAGGGTTGTCCAACCTCCTCTCGTTCTTCTTTTCCACTCATTGAGAGCGGACACTGTACTTAGCGGCAGGCCAATCGACGTGAGGTGGAAAAAATCAACCTTGGTTTGAGCGCAAGACCGCCAAGGGGTGCACCCGCAGGAAGAGTTGAGCTTGGGTAAGAGAAAAGCCTTCTTAAATGCAGATTGCAAGCCAAGAACCCTTAGTACTCAAGAACCCCCAAGAACCTCAAGCACCTGAAGAACTCAAGAATCTCAAGAACTCAAGAACCCCAAGTACCCAAGAACTCAGTGCATGGTCATCACGTGAAGCAAAATAGATACTTTGCGTGAAGGTGATGAGAGTGGAGCTGGAGTAGGCGAAGTTTCTACACCAAGAGGATTGTTCCTCGATCCTCGATCATCCCCATCTACACCATGGATTACACCAAACCCTATGGAGTCTTTGGTCAAGTCGATGATGGAGATGATGCTACAACAAAAGGTGCAACGCGCCACCATGGATCACGACCATGAAGAAAGGAGGGCAGCTATGGATCTTGAGCGTGAGTACGCACGCGAAGCTCAACGCATAGCGGCCGAAGAAAGAAGGGCAGCTATGGAGCGTGAGAATGAGCAAGCACGCGAGGCTCAACACATAGCGGCCGAAGAAAAGCGAGAAGCTATGGAGTTAGAGCGAGAGGTGCAAAGGAACCAACGCCATGTAGGAGTTGGTCCTACAGGTACTCTCCTCAAAGTGTGAGCCAATCAAAGAGGCTGGCGAGTCATCACGTAGCATAGGTAGAGGTGACGACTCCAACCATCCAATCACAGAGAAGTTGATGTTTAATAAGTATGATGGTAAGATGGATGCTTATGTGATTCATTATTGGTTGCATCAATTTAATGCTTACTTTGCGACTAACAAGAAAACAAGTAACAATAAAGTTTTTACGGCCGCTACGTATCTAGCAAATGATGCCATTAATTGGTATCAAGGTTGGCAGGAATCACAGTTGGTTGAGCATGTTGGGGAAGGCATACCCCTCTCCTTCAGTTGGATCTACTTCCAAGGAAAGCTCAAGGCTCGCGGCAGTACCTAGATCAGTTAAAAGAAGATTGGCCTGGTCTTAAGCAATATGACACTCCTGTTATGTCTTTTTCTAACCATATTTTGCAAATTGGTGTCCAATTATGCAAATCAGATGCCGAACGAAAGGAAGCTTTTCTTTTCGGGCTAGAAGAGTACATTAAGTTTGATGTGCAAGTTTTCAGCCCTCTAGACTACAATGACGCTGTCAAAAATGCCACAAGAAAAGAAGCACAACAAAGGTAAGCCGAAGGAGAGCAAGTGGAGTACCTCTCAAAATCTCCGAATGATAAGACCAATGGTAATCAAAACAACAATTCTTCTTTTCAATCTTCTTCTACATCTTGAGCACAAAACTCTCACAACGATGATAAAGAAAATGCTAAAACTTAGGAAACCCTTAAGTTGACACCTAATGAAAAATTTGCTTAAGGAATTTTAGGAGGTACATTAACTCTTGAAGAACGAGCCCAATATGCACGAGAAAGAATATTTTTTGAATGTCACACTAAAGGTCACATTAAAAGAGTTTGTCTTAAGAAACCATCCAAAGAACCCACAGGATCCACATCATCTGTTAATGCACTAAGTGAGAATACTAATGTGTTCCCAGTTTCTCATGATCATAGAGATGAGTCTCTCATGTAGTGTTATGGTTATGTGAATAGTCAACACATTGTGATCTTGTTTGATTCAGGTAGTATGCACGATGTGCTTCGTGACTCTCTCGTGCAGAGCGTACATTTAAAATCTCTTCCAACATATCCCATTGTGATCTCTGGATTTGCAACTGGCATGCACTCTTCTTCCACGCATGAATGTCCTGATGTGACAATGTCAGTTCTATTTTGATCGTAGATTTGTGTTTTCACCTCTCAAAGGATGTGATTTGATTTTTGTCATCAAGTCGTTTAAAGGTTATAATCCACACATTGATTGGAAACAAAACACTCTCTCACACACACACACAGTTGAAAGAGCACCTCCCGTGGTTCTTTGTTGTGACAAGAACGTTCCGTCTTTGCCACTAATCTCTCACTCTCATGTTTTGACAGAGGATAAAACATGTAGTCTCATAGTCTCTCTTAGTACACAGTCCCACAATTTGGAAAAGAGTCAGTCATTGCATGAAAAAGAATCTCTTTCTGTTATTCCTTCTCCAAAGCACGACACACATTTTTTGCATGATAGAGATGTGATTGTTCATCGAGATCACCAAGCCTTGTCGCTGCCCTAGTCTGTACCTAGTACACCTTGGGGTGACTATCAAGCTAGATACTTCTAGTCTTATGAGAAATCTGGTGGTTTGGATGATTGCGTTTCTAGTAAAGATAACCTCATTGTAGATACATCAATCATGTAGGATTGATCTTGGCTCGAGTCGAGGTCCAAAGAACCCACACATGATTAGTCAGTACGCATTGTCTGAGTCTCTCATTCGTCATTGTCTTTATGTGTTACCTTCTCATAGAAACTCCATATTGCACGATACACATGATTCACTCAAGGATGAGCACGGATGTATGCAACTTACTCTACACAAGGAAGAAAATTTGTTTTCAAGGAGTTCACAAATTTTTAGGATTTCCCGTTTTGTCAGTCAGTTTTGCATGTCATTCCTTTGCATGACACAGTCACAGAAAAAGCACGAGCATGATTGTCCATCAAGCATTGGCATTTCCGTTGTGGTTTGCCACAATTGATAGCTTTAGGTCAAAATGTCAAGATTAGATCACAATTTTGGCATGTATTTGGTGAATGGTGTGGCACTCCGTCACATTGTTCATCTACATTTCATGCACAATAATTTAAGAAGATTAGCCTTTTTTTAGTCACTCGACAAGGAACAAATATGTTTATGGTTTTGTGTTTCAAGTGGTTTGAGGGATCTTCCTCAAAGGAGATTCTTGAAGAAGGTGAAGCTGTCACGAGGACGTGGTAACTGCTAACTTTAGTTGTTGGTTTCTTTCAAATGATTTTTGTTTTATTTTTGAGACCCTCTTTTTGAAGTTGCAAATGGTCGGACATTGTATGGCCAATGTGAATGGTAGTTTCACCCGCAGAACGCGAAGTTGGTCGGCACTGGAATTCGTATAGTAAGAGGATGTCTAGGCTCAGTTCAAGATCATGTAGATCCCCCCGTTGCACTTAGCAAGCTGGTGGATGCTTGTAATCGTGCCAAGTGGTGCATCTTAGTACACTTTCCTCTTGCAAAAGAAGTGACGCTAAATTTCTAGCCGAGAGGCTCATTTTGCAACTTCCTGCCCCACAGAATAAGAGCTATTGACTACAAGCTTTCTCTCTCATGTACACTGTGGTTATATGCGATTTTGCTGAGACAAGAGCCTCTCTGAGAAGGAATAGGAGTAGCTAACTACTGCTCCAAAAGCAGGCACCGATGATGGGGTTAACCTCACCATATAGGTGCGATTTCAGTGCTAATTATGTGCTTTATTTTGATTGTTTTTCATCCATAGGGACGCCAGAACCATTGGGAAAAGTGCCTCGCTGCTAGAGGGCAGTTCAGGGACTGTTTAGGGCTGAAAACATGGCAAAAACCAATAAATACACCGTGCTGAATTTACTGTTTTTGGGCAGGAATCAGAGGGTTTATGTCAGTGGAAGTGAGTTCCAGCATGGGAATTGGGTCGGGGCAAGTTTTGGGGTTGTTATGCGACCAAAATTTTGTCAGAACAGGTAGTATCTAGTTGGATACAGGTAAAGGATTCCCTGGACTCTTCTTTGTAATTTACCCTCTTAAAGTATAAAGATATACCGAAAGGGATGCCAATTTTGAGGCCTACAGGTTGTCGACGTTTTCTCGAAGCATTCTAGCTTCCGAGCCATGTGTGTGCTTTTAAGTGTTAATTCCGGTTTGCAGGTTACCTTTGCAAAGTACTCTTTCTTTGTGTGTGTCTAAAGTAAAGTAAAGAATTTCGGGTGAAAGCCAAAGCCTACCGCCCCATGGGCCGGTTTCAGGAGCCGACATCATAGAGGAAGTGGAAGACATAGATTCGAAGTAGCTTTTTGTATCGCTTTTGACGCGGCCCAAAGAAGCAAGCATTGTAGAGTATCTTGAATTTCAAGAATCGCGCGACCCACGCAGCAGAGTGGGCCAGCAAAGAGTTCTTTGCAGATGCCCAAGAGTCGTTGGCGGACAATATGAAAGCCATACAATTCGATACCAGTACCTCACCTTGAAAAAGGGGGGATGTCATGTGCACATCTAATTCTATGTGCATGTGGACAAGCTATACTTGCTTCTAGGATTTATGTAGCTTAGGAAGTGTTCTTGCACCTTTATGAGCCTGTACGCAAGCCCTGTATGTGCACACACTTAGAGTAGCTGCATACCCTCTTATTGAACCCATTATCATTAGCATGAGTTTCCCAGCACCAAGCATGCAAGGACCCTGGCAATACCAGGTAGTACCGGCATGACCCAGTTTCCTCCAGCATTTTCCTCGGCAAGAACCTCAACGTTTTTGGATCAGTGATTTCAGCCATCAGCATTTTCAGATTTCACTGACAGCCTTGCAAATTCCGCAACTGATTCTCGCAGTAGAACCTCGCTGCAGTCGTCTTCCCATCGAGGTAGACTCCAAATCCATCATCGTTTTCTATTTTTAGCCCATAAAACAGCCAACGTTTTCAGTTTTCAGCCACCCTCGACTTCCTTGGCGACAGATCAACCCACCAGCTTCGCCGCATCACCCAGAACCCATGAGCATACCTAGCGTTTTCAGATTTCAACAGTTCAGCCCTGAGCCTTTAGAGTCTTGTGATCATGTATAGTCTTGATCATGCCCTTAGAGATTGGTCTTGTTTGACAATGGCGATTGCAACTCATTTTTTTATGAAGCCTCTACCTTAGACGCTTCTCATTGTTCACTCAAGCTCTTTGAGTTTTTTTACCGATCCCCGAAGTGAGAGGGGGTGTTCACAGTTCGCTGATTGGTTTATTGAAATAAAGCTCAATTTTAGAATTACTTTATGTAAACCTAAACCTGCTCTTGGGCAGTGATGACATAGCCTTTTGTACAAGCTATGCATGATAAAGTTGATGATCTTCTACTTCCTGTTTGGACAAGCAACAAAGTTGAGGTTGCACTTTGCAAAGTTAAACGTTTAAGATCTTTCTAGGTTGGTTTTATTCAATTGTCTTAGTTTCTTATTGTGTTTTGTAGGTTTCATTTAAGGTAGATTTAATGTTTAACGTTGTCTTATAGGTCTTAGCTTACTTAGAATCATGGGTAATCTTGCTTGTCTTGGTCGTTTTGGATTGGGAGTTAGTAAGCTTTTCATTAGTTTGTTAGTGTCCTTTGATGTTTTGTAAGTTTAGTTTCAAGGATATTCATATTAACAAAGGCTCTTGAAAAGATTTGTATCGCTTGGTGTATTGTCGTGTTGTGTATGTGTGTATCAATAATCAATATATTTTTGGCATGTGGAAGGCCATAGGATTAAGTGTGCAAAGTTGTTGCAAAACTGAGGCCATTGGATTCTTTGGCTAGATGAACGCCACATGGTAAGGTTTATTGAAATAAAGCTCAATTTTAGAATTACTTTATGTAAACCTAAACCTGCTCTTGGGCAGTGACGACATAGCCTTTTGTACAAGCTATGCATGATAAAGTTGATGATCTTCTACTTCCTATTTGGACAAGCAACAAAGTTGAGGTTGCACTTTGCAAAGTTAAACGTTTAAGATCTTTCTAGGTTGGTTTTATTCAATTATCTTAGTTTCTTATTGTGTTTTGTAGGTTTCATTTAAGGTAGATTTAATGTTTAACGTTGTCTTATAGGTCTTAGCTTACTTAGAATCATGGGTAATCTTGCTTGTCTTGGTCGTTTTGGATTGGGAGTTAGTAAGCTTTTCATTAGTTTGTTAGTGTCCTTTGATGTTTTGTAAGTTTAGTTTCAAGGATATTCATATTAACAAAGGCTCTTGAAAAGATTTGTATCGCTTGGTGTATTGTCGTGTTGTGTATGTGTGTATCAATAATCAATATATTTTTGGCATGTGGAAGGCCATAGGATTAAGTGTGCAAAGTTGTTGCAAAACTGAGGCCATTGGATTCTTTGGCTAGATGAACGCCACATGGTAAGGTTCTTTATAAAATATCTTTGTTGTCCCTTTTGTTTCCTTACATCACTTTCTTTGAGAGACAAGTGTCCCTGAGGGATTCAAAAGTCTTGTGAATAGAAAGCTTAAACTAAGGCAGCATTTACTTTGTTTGCATGCTTGAAAATGACTTCTATACTTCTATATTATATATGAAGCACCTTAAATTTTTTAAGGAAGGAGAGATCCTCCATGTGTCACTCACTGCTTCATTCAAGAGAAAACCTTATAAGACCTCTATTTTACAATGCAAAACTCAAAGGTAGGAAGATTTAAAATGCAAAAGTGAATAGTAACATTACAAAAAATGAAAAGACTTTTGGGAATTGAAAATCAAAGGCTTTCTACTTTACACAAAGTAACTGAACCATTTAAGTACACATAGCAAAAAGACTTTGGAAAATGTAAAGTCAAAAGCCTTTCTACTTTACATAAAGTAAATAGTCAAGCTTAAGTGCACATAACAAAAAAATGACAATTGTTGTGGATATTTTATTGTTTTATGAGAACTTAATTTTTAAAAATAAATTTGCCTTTGTTTTTCCAAAGGGTTTTTTTAAAGATCAATATTGGTATCTCTTAACAATTTGTGAAAGTGTATTTTCAAATAAAAAAATTTGGCCAAAATCACAATAGTAAGTGAATGTATTTAAATCTCAAAGAAATCACAAAAAGACCTCAAGCTTAGCCGAGCCTTGAGGTGCTGAAGATTATACATTTGTTCTCTCCCAGAGGCTACCAAGAACAAATTAGGTGTACTATACTAACAAACTTTTACTACCGTACCTTGCCACAACGGCATCCGTGTATTTTGGAAACAAACAAGTGTATTTTCAAAATTTTAAAAATAACTATAAAGAGACACTTATATACCCTTTTTGAAAGTGCTTGAAAAATTGTTGGCATTGGGCACCTATGTTGGTGTCCCTTCTCTCTCAATTTATCGGTTACTATAGTGAGTGCATGTATGTATGTACATGCTTATGACAGAGACATTAACAAAACTCAAACATTGAGTATATTTTATAAAGAGATGAGGGCTTGCCTGCTTATGACAAAGCTCGGACATCCATGGGGTAGATCTCGATGCAACTCAAGTAAGAGAGAGAGAGAGAGAGAGAGAGTTGACAAAGAGAGGAATTTTGTGGAAAACCCACTATTAGATTTAGCAGGAGTACATCTTCTTGTGTAAATCAGCTTTTGGGATGGTAGATAGGTCAATTTCAACACGTGCATACTGTTAAGTATGGAGCCTGATTTACCCTTGTAATTTTCTGTGATAAAAGCGCACATTTGTAAGGCCCCCATTATGAGGAGAAGCCATCGTGCGTGAAGGAAAATCACTCACCGGAAACCAAAATTTTCACGGACAAGAATCAGGGGCAACTTTAAAGGCCTCAGGGGCGGAGGCCCCCGAGACTTTTTTTTTGCCGGAATATTATGGCCGGACGGCGGCCGAAAAGTGGTCGGAAGTCAATGGCCGGTGGTCGATGGTCGGAAGTCAATGGACGGTGGCCGGTGGCCGAATTCAATGGCCGGTGGCCGAATTCAAAAGCGGACTTGTCTTCTCAAGGGCGGCCACACATGGGCGGATTGGAGGGTCCGATTTGGACTTATTCGCACAAGGGCGGATACACATGGTTGTCTCTCATAAGAGAGGGCAGCCCTTTTGGCCTATGAAAGGAGGCCATTTCTACATACATTTCATAGTGTGAAGTTGATGCAACAAGGTGAGTGTGAGGTGGTGAGAGTGAAGCAAGGCAGGAGCTCCATTAAGGGTATAATCCCTTTGTAAACTACTTCTTGTTTTGAAGTACTAAATCCATTGAGTGGCTGCTTTCCCGTGGACGTAGCCCACATTGGGTGAACTACGTATATCGTGTGTACTCTCTCTCTCTCTCTCTCTACTCTATAATCTCGTGTATATAAATCTGTCTCTCTCCATTAAGTAATCTACTCAATTATCTATTTAGCTACGTCTTATTTCCTAACAACTGGTATCAGAGCAAGGTTTGCTCGTAGCTAAATTATCTCAAGGAAAGAATTCCTTGAATTGAGTGGGAGTTATGGTGGAGGAAGGGAAGCTCAAGATTGAGAAGTTCAACGGCAAAAACTACCAACATTGGAAGATGCAGATTGAAGACTATCTCTACCAGAAGGACCTCTATTTGCCACTAGGCGGTCTTGCGAAGAAGCCCGCAACAATGGCAGATGAAGCATGGATTTTCCTTGATCGAAAGGCACTGGGAACAATCCGGTTAAGCTTGGCGTCAACGGTGGCCTTCAATGTTTCGGAGATGAAGACCACGGAGGACTTGATGAAGGCACTTGACGACTTCTATGAGAAACCATCGGCATCCAATAAGGTATTTCTTATGAAGCGTTTGTTCAATCTAATGATGGCAGAGAATGGTTCAGTTGCAGAACACCTAAATGACTTTAACACAAACATAAGTCAACTTCGATCAGTGAAAATCAATTTCGATGACGAAGTGCGAGCTCTCCTTATACTATCATCTCTACCGGATAGTTGGAACAGCCTTGTGATGGTTGTAAGTAATTCTATCTCTGACACAAATACTCTTAAGTTTGATGATGTTGTGGGTGTTCTCCTAAGCGAGGAAATGCGAAGGAGAAGCACAGGAGAATCATCAAGTGCTGCACTATCAGTGGAAACAAGAGGAAGGCCTAAGGAGAGGTTCAAAAACCAAAAGGGTCGTGATCGCTCAAGGCGGAGCAAGTCACGCACAAAGTCAATTCCTGAATGTTGTAACTGCGGCAAGAAAGGCCACGTCAAGAAGGATTGCTGGTCCAAGAAGAAGGAGACAGAGTCTCAAGACAACAAGCCAACATCGGAGGCCAATGTGGCAGGTAAAGTAGAGCAAGATGCTCTAATTCTCTCATTAGACAATGTGTCTAATTCCTGGATAGTAGATTCCGGAGCTTCATTCCATGCGACACCACACAAGCAACATTTCCAAGAATACACCAAAGGTAATTTTGGGTATGTATACTTGGTAGATGATGAAGCTTGTGAGATTGTCGGCAAAGGTACAGTTTCTGTCAAAACTGCTAACGGAAATGAATGGAAGCTTAACACTAGGTTGGTAACCTAACAGGACATAAAAGTGTCCTTTGAGGGATTTGAAAAAAACCTCCAAAACCATAGTAGATCCACTCATTTTGTAAAATCCTTTCATGAGTTTATAGTTCAAGGCCTACTACACATGGAAAAAGTAAGAAACTTGTAAAATTTCTCATCTTTTGGTCACCCCAAGCCTCCAAAGTAGATGGACCAGTACATTTTCATCAAAACAGTCATTTCTTACGTTTTGTTGCATAAAAATAAGATTAGGGATTTTTGTAGGACTTGAGATAAATTCCTTGGTTAACTTCAGTGGTTGGTGATCAGAACATATGATTGATTCTCACTCACTATTTTTTGTTTTGCCAAAAGAAATAGGTACAAAAAAGTTGAATTGTTTCCATTCTGCTGACCTATCATCAAAGTTTCTATAGCCACACTCAATACAAATAATATATGCATGTTTTCTTAGTTCCCTGTTGTCCTTTAGGTTCATAAGGAGCCATGGAACATGTCAAAAGAATAATACATCTCTTACCAAGGGGAATCTTGGGGACAAAGATGAAGTGCTAAATATAGCAAACATGAAAAAACTGGGTTCAACATTATGAGTTGTAGAATCCCATAGAAATTATTCAATATCTAGCCAAATTTGATGCTTATGACTAGATATGGTTACTACCTACAAAATGCATATAGTTCTCACAAGAAACTAGTAATATTGAAAAAGCATACTTGATATACTAGAATGTTTCGTTTTCTTTTATAATTGAAAAAATCAACCATCGTTGTGTACTATGCAAAATAGGGTATTAGGTGCCCCAAAACTCAAGGAATATTAGTTTTATGTTACAATATGTGACACACAAAATCAAAACTGCATTTGGATATCATGAAAGCCACCAAAAAAATCATAGAAGACCTAAAATTGGCTAAAAAACAGGATTTGACATTTTTTGTAATTTGGTCATAACTTACAACTTTAATATTTATTTCTCCCTAGAAGCACCAGGACATGTTGAGGACTACTAAAGATAGTTTTCTAGAATTGTACACCTCACAAACATGAATTCTAGAGTGGTATAGTTGCAAAAAGTTGAAAAAAGCCAAAAACAGGACCCGTTTTTTCACACAGTTTAGGCTGTGAAATGTTGTGCAAGGACAATGTTAAAGATGGAATTGATATTTCAAAAAAATGTCAAGTTTTTTTCAGCTCATGAGACAAATTTCTAGATAGATCGCACCTCAAAATCCATTTTGAAACTCTTGACATAATTCAAGGAAAATGGTCACTTAACAGGACATAAAAGTGTCCCAGGACATAAAAGTGTCCCATTACCAACCTAGTGTTAAAGATGTTAGGCATGTTCCTTCTCTTCGCAAAAATTTGATCTCTACAGGACAATTGGACGATGAAGGTCACAAAATTGCATTTGGAAACAAACGGTGGAAGATCTCAAAGGGATCTTTGGTGGTTGCCAAGGGTGAAAAAGTCGGTACACTTTACTTGTGTACTGCTAGCACGCAACCTTCAGCTTGTGCAGCAACTACAGAAGTTGACAGTGCGGTGTGGCACTACCGACTTGGGCATATGAGTGTCAAAGGAATGCAAATCCTTCAAACAAAGAAGCTTCTACCAGGTTTGAAAGAAGTGGACTTAGAGTTCTGTGAAGATTGTGTTTATGGTAAACAAAAGAGGGTAAAATTTCAAAAATCAGGAAATAAAAGAAAAAATAAAAAACTTGAGTTGGTTCATTCTGATGTTTGGGGTCCTGCAAGTACACCATCACTTGGTGGCTCATTGTACTATGTAACATTCATAGACGATGCGACTAGAAAAACATGGGTTTATGTCATGAAGAATAAATCCGATGTATTTTCCATATTTCAAAGGTGGAAAGCCTTTATGGAGAATGAAACAAGTACGAAGGTTAAATGCCTCAGATCCAACAATGGAGGCGAATATTGCAGCCAAGCTTTTGAAAGCTTTTGTGCTAGCAATGGCATTCGGAGGCAAAGGACAACCCCAAGGACACCTCAACAAAATGGGATTTCGGAAAGGATGAACAAAACAATCATGGAACGAGCACGAAGCATGCGACTACATGCAGGCCTACCGCTTGAGCTTTGGGCAGAAGCTGTAAGTACGTCTATGTACTTAATTAGTCGGTCACCCTCAACGGCATTGGATGGGGGAGTTCCAGAAGAGGCATTGACAGGTAAACCGGTGAATTATGCATTTCTCAAAGTGTTTGGGTGTGAGGCTTTCATGCACATAGATAGAAGCCTAAGATCAAAGTTAGATGCAAAGTCCAAAAAGTGTTTCTTCATTGGCTATGGAGAAGGAGACTTTGGGTATCGCCTATGGAATCCTGAAGATGGTAAAATCTTAAGGAGTAGAGATGTAATTTTTAACGAACAAAATATGTACAAAGATTACTTGGAAAGAAAACAAACAAAAGAAACAGGTGATGAGTACATGGAGCTTGAGGATGGTGAAGACTCAAGGACTGCAAACGGTGACAATGTGCAACAACGTCAACCAAATGAGGAGCCTCAACCTATTCCCCGAAGATCTACAAGAGCAAGTAGACCTCCAGAAAGGTTTGTTCCTTCCTTCAACCATCTCTTGATCTCAGATTCTGGAGAGCCCGAATCATATGAAGAAGCTATGCAACATGAATCCAAAGAAGAATGGACGAAGAGCATGCAAGTGGAGATGGACTCACTACATCGCAACCAAACATGGGAGTTGGTTGAGTTGCCTAAAGGTAAGCAGGCACTTCAAAACAAATGGGTGTACAAGCTAAAGGAAGAAAAAGGTGGGAAGAAAAGGTACAAGTCTAGGCTTGTGGTAAAAGGTTTTTCTGAAAAGAAAGGTATTGACTTCAATGAAATATTTTCTCCTGTTGTAAAAATGAACTCAATTAGGCTTGTCTTAAGCGTTGTGGCTGCTCATGATCTAAATCTTGAGCAAATGGATGTAAATACGGCAATCCCTCACGGTGACTTAGAGGAGGAAATCTACATGCTTCAACCAAAGGGGTATGAAGTAAAAGGTAAGGAGAAAATGGTTTGCAGATTAAAGAAGAGCTTGTATGGTTTAAAGCAAGCATCAAGAAAATGGTACTTGAAGTTTGATCGATGGATGTTGGATCATGGATTCACAAGATGCAACTCGGATCACTGCGTCTACACGGAGAATTTGGGAGATGGGAAATTCATCATCCTAATGTTGTATGTTGATGACATGTTGATTGCAAGTGCTAACATGCAGGACATCAAAGACCTAAAAGAGGAGCTGTCCAAATCTTTTTCAATGAAAGATTTAGGTGCTGCAAAGAGGATACTTGGTATGAAAATATCAAGGGACAGGATGAAGAAGACAATAAAGCTATCTCAAGAAGATTACATCAAGAAGGTACTAGAAAGGTTTGCAATGCAAAATGCAAAACCAGTTTCTACACCTTTGGCTGGTCATTTTAAACTAACGAAGGATATGTGTCCAAAGACACAAGAGGAGATAGCCTATATGTCTAAAGTTCCATATGCTGCAGCGGTAGGTTCTCTAATGTATGCTATGGTCTGGACAAGGCGAGACATTGCACATGCAGTGGGAGTTGTGAGTAGGTTCATGGACAACCCAAGTAAAGAGCATTGGCAAGCTGTGAAGTGGATACTTAGGTATCTAAAAGGGACAACAACAAATGCTTTGTATTTTGGAGGAACTGATATTTTTCTAGAAGGGTATGCTGATGCAGATATGGCAGGTGACAAAGATACTCGAAGGAGCACTACTGGCTATGTGTTCACGGTTGGAGGCATAGCAATAAGCTGGGCTTCAAAGCTGCAGAAAGTGGTTTCACTTTCTACCATGGAAGCAGAGTATGTAGCAATGACGGAGGCAAGCAAAGAAATTATGTGGCTTCACAGATTCTTAGAAGAGCTTGGATTCAAACAAGACAATTGTGTCTTTTACAGTGATAGCCAAAGCGCTATCCATCTTGCGAAGAACTCAGCCTTTCATTCAAGGAAAAAGCACATTGAGGTGAGATATCACTTCATACGCACTCTTTTGGAAGAGGGACAACTAAAGCTAGGAAAGGTGGATACAAGTGAAAATCCTGCAGACATGTTTACAAAGGTGGTCAACAAGGAGAAGTTGAGCTTTTGCTCATCTTCAATCGTCGTTCAAGGATAAGAAGCCAGAATGGAAAGCAGTCACAGGTTTGGTTTGGAGATCAGTCTCCAAGTGGGAGATTGTTAAGTATGAAGCCTGATTTACCCTTGTAATTTTCTGTGATAAAAGCGCACATTTGTAAGGCCCCCATTATGAGGAGAAGCCATCGTGCGTGAAGGAAAATCACTCACCGGAAACCAAAATTTTCAATGGCCGGTGGCCGAATTCAAAAGCGGACTTGTCTTCTCAAGGGCGGCCACACATGGGCGGATTGGTGGGTCCGATTTGGACTTATTCGCACAAGGACGGCTACACATGGCCGTCTCTCATAAGAGAGGGCAGCCCTTTTGGCCGATAAAAGGAGGCCATTTCTACACACATTTCATAGTGTGAAGTTGATGCAACAAGGTGAGTGTGAGGTGGTGAGAGTGAAGCAAGGCGGGAGCTCCATAAGGGTATAATCCCTTTGTAAACTACTTCTTGTTTTGAAGTACTAAAGCCATTGAGTGGCTGCTTTCCCGTGGACGTAGCCCACATTGGGTGAACCACATATATCGTGTGTACTCTCTCTCTCTCTCTACTCTATAATCTCGTGTATATAAATCTGTCTCTCTCCATTAAGTAATCTACTCAATTATCTATTTAGCTACGTCTTATTTCCTAACACATACATGCTTGTGTATTTGTGTATACGTGTGTGTGTGAGTGAGTGTGGAGAGAGAGAGAGAGAGAGAGAGAGAGAGAGAGAGAGAGAGAGAGAGAGAGAGAGAGAGAGAGAGAGATTAAAAGGGCACTTATCAACGAGAAGAAGAGAGTAGAGAGAGGTTCCATGTATATGTGAGTGTGTGTGGAGGGGGAGAGAGAGAGAGAGAGAGAAGAAGAAGAAGAAGAGAATTTTAACGTCGTAGGAAACTATCCCAAGAGACCTTAGAGATCTAGCCGACGAGGAGAGTTGAACTCAAGACCTGTTATTCAAGAGAAAAATGGTATAACCTTTCTATCACCCAAGTGTGGTAGATTGGTTATGCCATTTCCCTCTTGCATAAATCTTTCCTCTCCCCTTACCTGCCAACAGGCCGCCATCGTGAGTCCTCACCTTTTTTTTCCTTTTTAATCTCGTTTGATTTGGTTCTTACTAAATAAGAATTCTCTTGGTTGGCATTCTTCTGTTTTGTGATTTAATTATTTTGTTTGATTTTGGTTTTTATATTTGCTTTGATTTGTTTATTTTTATTATTTTATTTTACTTTTTTCCTTTTCTTTTCCTCTCTTTTGAATTTCATATATTTGGGTTTGGTTTTGTTTTGTTCCAATTATCTTTGTATTTGTTTCTTTCCTCATCCTCTTTAGCTTGTTAGTTTTGACCTCTTTGAACTCACGAAGGTATATATACCAATGCCTATTTGTTGCCTTTCTTTAGGTTGTTCTTGGGTTTATTTTTTCAAAGGGGTCAAGCATGCTACTGGCAGCCTATATATGACGCAAGCATCCCCTTCAATCATCATTCCAAACACAGACACAATGATCCCAGTGCAAGTGATCTAGTCACAAGCTTGTAGTACCAAGCCTTTATGCAAAATCAGCTTGGCCCCTTAACCAATGCCAATGTGTTTTGATCGCGTGCATGGGTGTATGTGTGTGTCCATTGTCAACCCCCAACCCCTCTCTAGTGTCGGCGTTTTCCCTCTCTCTTTCTCCTGCATGTGTGATCTCACCCTCTCTCTACACACTTTCTCTAGCGTTTTCACTTTCACCCCCCCTCCCCCTTGTCTGGTGGAGAGGGTTGCCCTTGTCAGAGGTTACGCACCCCTCTTGTTGTGCACTGGTTGGCGCGTCAAACTTGACCCATCTGGCATTACCCTACCTACTGACAGGACACCATCCGATGGTGGTCCTTGCGGTCTCCTACTGACTGTTGCAGCTTACGATAGCTTCTACAGTGTAGACTACTTAGTCTAGCTTTCCTTGTTTCGAAGGGATTTTACGGTGCAGATTGCTACATCTAGCCTTCCTAGAGTTTTACACAATTTAGCACTTGACCATACTCTGTTGGTTCATGCATTGACAGGCTTCCGGTCATGCTCGTGATGGTTCTTGTGCTTCTCCATTTTCTCTAGACGGTTTGACTACAGACACCACATATGCTATTGGGCAGGACACTTGCAGGTCTATTCGCACTCCTTTCACAGCAAGGAGTTGTTTTCACACTCAGTTCGAGACCTTCACGCAATACATTCACCCTACATTAGCGGAGTGCAGCAGTTTGCTACACTGCTTGTGACGGCACTTTACCATGGAGATCTCTTGGCGGTCGGGACACCCCAGACTGCTGCTACACTGGTGGCGTTTGCCAAAGTATTGTCCTTCAGTAGACATCGCAGTGGACATCTTCATCATCTGCCTCATACTTCGGCTTCATGCGGTTTGTTCAACATCAGGTGCTAAGAGGGGGTGTTAAGACTTACACCACTCTTTTGATTCATAGGTCTAGGGCATACATGTACGGCTAGTATGTCTTCATGCTGGCCATAGGCTAGGTTGTACTTGGTCCGGCCGCCCAAGTTTGGGGCTGGCCGCCCACCTTGTCCGGGTGCCCTCATATATTTCCCATATATCATTTTCTTGTTGGGTCGTGGGATTTTATCTGGCATTGCCCTACCTCCCCTTGGGAACCTATTTATGGGGCAAGGGGAGTACCCACTTCCATCATCTATTCATGTTGTATTGGGTCTCTTGCTCATGGTAGTCATGGGAGGCTGATCGCCCCCTCTTCACCATCTTTGGCATTTGTTTCTTCTGTCTCTCTCTCCTCTCCTCTCTCACGCTTCCGCATATGCGCACTCTCACAACATAGAGTTCTTAGAATTGATCATGTCACGTGCACATCTAACCCTATGTGCATGTGGACAAGCTTACTCCCAGTTCTAGGGTTTAGGACAGCCTAGGAAGTGTTTTGGCACCTTTGTGAGCCTATGCGCAGGCAGTGCATGTTGAGGCACTTAAGAGTAGTTGCATACCCTTTGATTGCAAACTGAGTAGGACCCAACATGAGCATTCCCACTTCATGAACCCATCTTTTGCATTTCAAGTTGTAGGCTTTTTTTATATTAATTTATTAAATTAATTTCCCAAGGTCGTGGGGGCTGCAGGGGGACCTTGCTCAACCCAGTTTGAGATAGGTATATAAGGAGAAGAGAGGGCGCCATTTATCAGAAGAAGTGGCAGCAGAAGAAGTTAACCAACTTGCAGAGCCTATCATCAACAGTACCAGCAGGAAAACACCAGCATTTTCGGCCTTCACCACCTGACATTTTTGGCAGACAGATGAACCCAACGCTTTCAGTTTTCAGCATCCCTAACCAGTCATTCATGTTGGGTTCAAGCCCTTTTTCGGTACCAGTGAGAAACGCCTCATTTAGGCATGCAGGTAAGATTCAGTTAAGGTAAGTTTTGCATGGCAAGTCTGCCTTATATATGTAAAAGGATTTAATCAATAAAAGCGTGTCTTGTTGCTCTCGCAGGGTCGTCTCTCTCTCTCTCTCTTTCTCTCTCTCTCTCTCTCTCTCTCTCTCTCTCTCTCTCTCTCTCTCTCTCTCTCTCTCTCTCTCTCTCTCTCTCTCTCTCTCTCTCTCTCGTTCAATCTTGCTTCTGCACCTCTCTCGCCATGGCTTGCTGCAGGTGGTATCCTCCATAGACGTGCCCCAACAATTGGTATCAGAGCCTTAAGGCATTCCTAGGCGGACAGAGGCCATCGGCGCATCTCAAACCGCAGGCATAATATAAGGCGCTTGGCAGTTGTTGTAGTTGCATCTCAACATGTTGTCTGCAAGCAAAGGCAGCATCTCAACATGCTCAAGGGGCTGCGGGCAGGGCTGCATCTCACTTGCTTCTCAAAACTCCATCAAGGCGATGCTTTTCAAAAAGCTGCCCTGTTGTAGCAGTTGAACTCCCTCTCAAAACACTGTCTTCAGCAGTGTGCCTTCGACAATGTGATTTCAAGAGCATCTCAAAATGCTTTGTTAGTGGCCTTTATAGGTAGTTTTGTATTAGACTTCTCAAAACTCCCTCAAAACTGCCACAGACATTTTCCAACACCTTGACAGCATCTCAAAAGGCATTGAAGGATCATGGGCAGTTTTCTGAGCATATCAAAATGTTGATGCCTGCAGTTAGTAGGTGAGCAAAAGGTGCTCCATATCAAAACGTATGTAAGCAACTACATCAATAGGGTGGTGTCCGGGTAAGATGATGGAGATAAGCCTTGCAAAGGCACATGCTTGGTTTTGGTTGCTTCGAATTATGTGCACCCGCATGTATCAATCCTTCATCAACTCTACAAAGCTTCAAGTTTTGTGTTTCATCTTGGATATATATGCCATATATGTTAATTTTGTGGCTTTTCCTGTGAATTGGACATGCTCACTGTGAAGCTACAGCTATCATACGTAAATATTTGCTTCAACAACGTGGTATACGACTTCAAATTCAAAGCTCATGCAGACAGAAAGTAAGTGAAGATTCATACAACAGTTTGATTCCAGTACTCGATACATCAAAAGTTTGTTGCCTTGTTCTATGTCATATTTTCTTAGTTGTCAGTCAATTTTATCAACTATCAGTTATATTTTGTCAAAATATTTTTTTTTAGCCTATCAAATTATCAATCACAACCATGTCAAAGTTTGTACGGGATATAGACACTGCCATCCATAAATGGTAAGACCTCCCAATTTTTGTCAGTTCTCAGCCTGTTTTTACCACTTCTCATGAGGTTACTGGGTACACCTTAAACCCAAGGTTTGGTAGTGAACCAAAAACTCCATTTTTGTTATAGCTAAATATTTGCCCTACACCCTATCTGTTCAAGGGGGGTTTACTGACCTAGCACCAGGTTATGGATATACCAGAAATCCTTGGTTGTGAGAGAACCTAAAACTCACGGTTGACGACGAGTCCACCAAAAACTCGAGGCATCATGAGTTCTCTAGACAGTCTAGTTTGGGCTTGAGGGGGGATTGTTGGGTTCAAGCCCTTTTTCGATACCCGTGGGAAACACCTCTTACAGGCGTGCATGTAAGATTTAGTTAAGGTAAGTTTTGCATGGCAAGTTCGCCTTATATATGTAAAAGGCTTTAATCAATAAAAGCGTGTCTTGTTGCTCTTGCAATGTCCTCTCTCTCTCTCTCTGTCTCTCTCTCTCTCTCTCTCTCTCTCTCTCTCTCTCTCTCTCTCGTTCAATCTTTCTTCTGCACCTTCTCTCTCACCATGGCTTGCTGCAGGTGGTATCCTCCATAGCATAACGACCCTTGTTGGAACTCACTCCGAAGGACTTAAACCCTCTGTTTTTAGCCCAAAAACAGCAATTACAGCTCGTTGTATTTACTGGTTTTTACCTTGTTTTTAGTCTTAAACAGTCCCGGCACTGTCCTCTAATAGTGGGGCACTGTTCCCAATGCTTTTGGCATCCGTACGGATGCAAAACAATCCAAAAACAGCTCATAACCAATGCTAAAAATGCACCTGTAAGGTGAGGTTATCACCCTCACCGGTGCTTGCTTTTGGAGTAGTAGTTAGCTACTCTTGTTCCTGTTCAAAGAGGCTCTTGCCTCGGCACATAAGCATAATACCACACAATTGTACATAGTTCAAATGAAGAGTCCTCTTGTGGGGCATCATGTTACTGCAGAAAGGGGAGAGAGAGCTATGTAGAGTGTGCAGGACATCACTTCTTGCACTACACTGTACATGAGAGGGAAATCTTGCACACAATAGCTCTTAACCTGTGTGACAAGTTCTCAATAAAGTATCCCCCAAGTATAAATCGAGTGCCTCCTCTTCTGCACTTGACCTGTAATGCATCTGTGAACAAATAGATGCAAAAGGGCTACCAAAACCAGCCCTGTAAACAAGCATATGATGCCTTCCAATACTGAAAATGAGCTCCATGGTCCTAGGTACAGTCATGGGAAGCTCAAAAATGGAGAGAAATGATTGAAAATCAGAGTTATCAGTCTCCAACTGCTCCAAAAATTCAGTTACGAGTTTTGCTCTCCTAGACTTGGTAAATTGGTTAAAAAATGCCACTTGGCACTCATGCATGCAATTTCCGTGCATGAGTCTTCCCGCTTAAAAATCTCTCAACTGGTGCATCAATTGACTTTGCAGCAGAGTAATAAAATGTTCCCCTTGTCATTCTAAAGCTAATGACATGAACAGATTTCATGGCCCAAAATAGTAGTTTCCTAAATTATAGGAAATGCTTCCATTGGACTCTCAGTGGTCATCTGACCATCTTTCACCACTGGGACCACGTCCAAAAATGCAATGTAGCCCAGTTCTCAGGTGATTTTTTCTGGGTGAGGTGAGGCGAGGAGTTCCCCGCACCTGACCCCACCTTGTCATGGTGCCTCTATGGAGTTAATTTCCTAGTATCTACCAACTTAATAATTGCAACGAGGGGACCTAGATGACTTTGAACTAAGCCTAGACACCCTTTTACTGCTCGGATTTTAGTGTCTATTGGCCCGACCTCGTGGTGACCTGCGCTTTTTGACTGCGGGTGAAACTCTCGGTCGTTGGCCATTTCACACTAGCCATACAATGTCCGGCCATTTGCAACTTCAAAAAGAGGTCCCAAAAATTAAACATAAACCGTCGGAAAGAAACCAACAACTGAAGTTAGCAATTCCCACTTCCTCGTGACATACCGCCCTCTTAATATTACAATGTCCTCGATTGCATGCCATATATACATGCCCAAAGATAATTTAGTGTGGTAAGCACCCTTTTATCATCACATGTATCCGCAAGAAAGACTGTCAAAACGTGTACAATGACTTAATGAGACCTTCATACTTTTGTCAGACAATGTATACTGCTATTGCGCTGAATCCATGAGTACATTTGATGTGATAGTTCTATCATTAGCCTTCCTTTGCAAACGTTGGGTTGGGACATATGTAGACCGTAACCCAAAGGCCTCAAGGTAAAGCTACAATACATTTGGTACAGTTCATGCTCTTCCATCCACTTTGCATCCATAGGTGGATAGTTCTTGAACTTCACCAAATAGCATCTTGCAACCTGTCCCTTAACTTTTATGTGTGCAAGAGGCTCTTGCCTCTGCAAATGATCATAATTCCACAACATTGTAGAGTACTACCCACAACCAAGTAAGCTCAAATTTCAAGATGATTCACCAATGCGTCATAGAATTCAAGCAACTACCTCAGAGAATTGGCGAGCAGTGTGCCACCTGGCAAACCCACATCACTCTCGGAGGAGATCTAGTGGCCAGTCTACCACCATGAGACCTCTCCCCTTCTCATCTTGGTTGATACTTGCAAGCCCTAAAAACGCATCAAAAAATCAGCCCTAATTTCACTACTTTTTGGTAGAGCAAACGCTAAAAATGTTACGTAGGAACATGCGGAATTTCATGTCTATCCTGTGAAGAGGAATCCTCTTCGCTGGTGTCATCCAACCTGTCAGCCGTAGTGTAATTCCAAGTTCTTGTACTTTGTGTCTTTTCTCAAAAACCAACTGAGGATCTCTTCTTGAGGAAAAAGTGATTCTATCTCTGCAATGGAACCATGAAATAGACCTCTAGGGCGGTAGACTTTGGCTTTCACCCGAAACTTTACTTTAAGCTTTCACACATAGAGAAACCTTGCAGAAGGAACTCATAACAAGAATTAACACTTCAAGGCACAACTTGGAAGCTAGAATGCTCCGAGAAGACACCGACAACCTATAAGCCCCAAAAATTGGCGCCCCTTTCGGTGTTTCTTCATTCCTTTAGAGGGCAAAAGTTACAAAACTAGAGTCCTCGATGTGTGTGTGTCTATCTTTCTTGATGATATTCTTATATTCTCTGCATCATGGGAACAACACAAAAAGGATGTAGAAAAGGTTTTAGCCCGTTTGGATGAGTGTCAGTTGTACATTGCAGCTAAGAAGTTTGAATTTTTTCCTAATCTGGGTTATATCATTTTTGCAAAAGCTGTCAAGCTTGATCCCGCAAAGATAGAATAGGTTCGTAATTGGGATTTGCCCAAAATTGCATATGATGTGTGTGTTCTTTTCTTGGTCTATGTCAAGCATATAGTCCGCACATATAGAATTTTGCACGCATTGCCGCACCAATGACAGATGTTTTGAAAGGGATGAAAACTCACGATCAGCGTGTTGTTTTTCCTGAGGCAGTCATTGAAGCTTTTGAAGCTCTCCAGGTTGTGGTGACAAAAGCGTCGTGTCTCATCCTTGCCTCTTGGGATGACCCCTTTGAGGTATGGACGGATGCGAGCAATGTCGCCATAGGAGTTGTGCTTCAACAGCATGGCCGATAAGTTATATTTCTCAGTCAGAAGTTAAATAGTGCAGAAAAGAACTATTCAGTTTATGATAAGGAACTTCTATCTATTATTCATTCTCTCAAGCATTGGAAGCAATTTCTTTATGGTAGAGATTTTACATTCCGCACAGATGATCAAGCCCTCAAGTGGCTCCAGTCTATGCCTAGTGCACATTGGAGTGATCGCCAAGCAAGGTGGTCTCAGTTTTTGGAGCAATTTGGTGGTTGGATTGAATATGTTCCTGGAAAATCTAACCCTGTTGTAGATGCGTTAAGTCACAAAGGACAGATCTTAGCTCTTGAGGCAAGCTCTACAGTTTCTATTCAGGGTGTCTCTTTCAACAGCATGAAGAATCAATATGTAGATTCTGATTTTGGTAAGTAATGGTTGCAGGCTCTTGCTTCCCAAGGGCCCAACAACTATCTCATTTGTAAAGGCCATATTGCACAATGCTGATGACTCTCTCATGGGTGGGCACAGGGGAATGAGCACCACTTTGGAAAAAAATAGAAAGATTCTTTTATTGGCCTAAAATGCGAAAAGATGTGTTTAATTATGTCACATAGTGCACCATTTGTCAAAAGGTAAAAGCCCCTAGGGGTAGTAGCAAGCTCTCTTAATGCCATTGCCTATACCCGAAAGACCTTTTCAGGTTATCTCTATGGATTTCGTGACTAATCTTCCACCTAGTTTGCATGCAAGGAACACACAATGCTTAACAATCGTTGATCGTTTCAACTAATTTTGGATGTTAATTCCTTGTAAGTCCACAATTATTGCACAAGATGTAGCACAGTTGTTTATTAAGCATTGGTACCCCCTCTGTGATCTGCCAAAGTCAATCATATCAGATACGGATGGCGAGATCTCTTTGAAAATTTTGGCCTAAAGTTAAATTATTCTTCTGCTTTTCATCCACAGTCAAACGGACAAACTGAAATCTACAATCAATTGGCTTTTGATGTTCTAAAATATTATGCATGATTACTAGTCTCGTTGAAAGCTCTCTCCCGTAGTCCAAGCAATTTTGAATGACTCTTATTCCTCTGCCATTGGTAGAACTCCGTATGAGGCAGCATTTGGTCGTCCATTCCAGTCTCTTTTGACTCGTTCGGTCATTCAGTTGCCTGATGCCAATGCTGAAAGTTAGTCATTGGATGATATTATTGAGAGTGTGAAGCTTCGGCTAAGCAAGGCTTAGGAGTCTTATTCACGGCAGGCTAATAAGCATCGTCGGGATGTTATTATTAAGGAAGGGGATTATGTCTATTTGAGAGTCATGAAGAAATGCCTTAAGCAAGTCGGGAAGGAGTGTCCTAAGTTGTCTTTCAGGATGTATGGTCCATTTCCGGTCATTAAAAAGATAAATGATGTCTCTATGAAATTGTAGTTATCTAACTCATGGTCGATGCACAACGTTTTTCATATTTTTTGGTTGAAAGTGTTTTACGATACATCTCCAAAGGATATTTCTGAAGAAGAAGAACCAGATGTTACCATATACATGTGGTAGTGATGTGTGTGAACACACTAGGACCATTCGGGCATTTTTTCCCTCTTTAGGAGGTTTTTTCCCACGTGCATTGTATATACGCCCATCACTCTAGGGCTATCTATCTTTCCATTGCACACTAAGTAACACACTCTCTATTGTGTGCCTTGAGCTTCCTTCATCTTCTCTAAGCTATGTGTGTCTCTCTGCAACCCTAATTCCAACAATTGGTATCAGAGCAGGTTGCATCCTCCCGGGCTTAGTTGCTAGCTGCTCCAGTACACGCCTGCTCACTTTCTCCGATTTTAGTGAGCTTTGGTGAGTGTTCGCAGTTCGACAAATACTCAGATTTTTGATTTGGGCTCATTTCAACCTCCGTTTCCACTACAGGCAGTACTGCACACGCTATTTCGTCATTTTGTGCAGAGTTTCTGTCAGTTCCATTTTTTGCATAACAGGTGCCTTATAGTCTTCTACGGTTTGTGCTATATAGCACAGGTTGTTCCTGTTCCGTTTCTCCTATTTTGGGGCAGTTTTCACATCAGGTGAAACGTTTACCATGGCTGACAACAACAACACAGATGTGTTCAAGATTTTTTCTGTTGAGGACAGGCTGGATGGGGACAATTACCCTATGTGGGCTTATATGATGCAACACGTTCTTGTGTCAAAGGGCATTTGGAATATTGTGCAGGGCATTGATGTACGTCCTGGTTCTGAGGATGTAGGCGATGTTGAGGATGTTGCAGGTCTTGCTGCAAGGATTGCAGCTGTTAGACTTGTTTTGCCTACGGTAGAATAAGCTCTTTGGGATGTTAAGGATGCGCAGGATCATGCATTGATTGCGTTTTCTATGAAGCGCACCATTGTTCCTCACATCCGTTCAGCAAAATCTGCAAAACATGCTTGGGATATTCTAGCTGGTCTTTATGCAAGTCGTAATGAGGCTAAAATTTCTTTACTGTGTAAAGAGCTGGAGTCAAAGATCATGCATGAGGAAGATGATATGGACACTTTCCTTGCTAGTGTCAAGGATATCAATGAGAAGCTTATTTCTACAGGTGAAGTCATTTCAAATAGTTCCCTTGTGCAGACTGTTCTTGATGCCTTACCAGATTCTTACCAGACTTTTGCTAGTACTTGGAGACTTATGACCCAAGGAAATCCAGAAGTTGTCAAGTTTGATGCATTATGCACATTGATGTTACAAGATTCGCTTTCCAGAAAAAACAAGACTAGACAGCGTGCAGTTGAACAGGCTTTTATTGCTTCTCAAAGAAAGGGTGGAAACAGCAATGCAGCCACTTCTTATGGTTTTGTTGCGAGTGGCAAAACTTCTGTTCCTAATGCTTCTGTTGGTAGCACTTCGTCTGGCAATTCTGGTGATAAGGGAAGAAAGAAGATGCGTTTCCATTATTGCAAGGCTAATGATCACTTGATCAAGTCATGTCCTAAGTTGAAGGCCAAAGAGGCTACGAAGAGAGAGGGTGGTTCCATTGCAAATGTTGGTTCCACTACAAATGCAGCCATTGTTGAGTCTTCTGTGAAAGGAAACTCTGATGTTGATGTTCATGCAGAATGGGCTTTTAGTGCAGAGTGTGCTTACAATCCTGTTGTCCATGAAGCATGCTTGTCAGTTGTTGCTGCAGATTCACATGTGTGGTATTTCGACAGTGGTGCTACAAAGCACATTACCTCACATCGTGAATTGTTTACCTCTCTCGAGTATGTCCCTCATGGGAATTCAGTCACTTGTGCAAACATTGCCTCATATCCAGTTCAGGGAGTTGGAAAGATTGTACTTAGTGCTGCAAATGGCAGTTACTTCAGACTTGTTGATGTATTTTATGTACCTGGGATCAAGAAGAATCTCTTGTCTGTATCCGCACTTGCTAGACTTGGACTTGTAGTCAAATTTGTGGATGACAGATGTACAATTCATGATCTCAGTTTTGGTGATGAAATTGTTGCATCTGGGCTTTTGTGCCATGGGTTGTATAAGCTCACTTTGTATGACAAGTGTGGACAAAATTTCGCAAATGTTGTTTGCAGATTCAAGGGCTATTTCAGATGCAAAACTTTGGCATGCACTTTTTGGTCATCTGAATTTTGCCAGTTTGCTGCGTTTGCAGAAATCTGATATGGTTGCTTCTTTGCCACCTCTTGAAGCACCTGTCAAACATGTTTGTGAAGGCTATATTTTGGGTAACATGCAGCGTTCTAAGTTTCCAAATGATGGTTCTAAGTTTCCAAAGGATGGTTCAGTTCGGGCCACATGCAGGTTGCAGCTTGTGCATAGTGATGTTTGTGGGCCCATGAAAACTCCGTCCTTGGGCAATTACCTGTACTTTGTGACATTCATTGATGATTGCTCCAGGCATGCATGGGTATTTCCCCTCAAATCGAAGTCCAAAGTTTTTATGTGCTTCAAACAATTTCTGGCTATGCCTAAAAATGTCTCGAAATGTACTATGGGCACCCTTTGTTCCGATCGAGGGGGGGAGTATATGTCTCATGACTTTAATGCATTTCTGGCTAGTCGTGGGATAAAACACCAATGTACAATGCCTTATACACCTCAGCAAAATGGTGTTGCTGAGAGGAAAAATAGGTCACTTACAAAAATGGCACGATGTATGGTCAAAAGTCAAGCTTTACCGCATTCTTTTTGGCTTGAGGCCATCATGTGTGCCACTTATGTACTTAACAAGTGTCCTACGAAAGCTTTGCAATCTATTACTCCATATGAAGCATGGCATGATAGAAAGCCTTCTATTGAGCACATGCGTGTTTTTGGCTATTTGGCATATGCTTTGGTGCCACAAGTGCAACGCAGAAAATTGGATGATAAGACTGTCAAATGTATTTTTGTTGGTTATAGTGATGAAAGCAAAGGTTACAGGTTGTATCATCCGCAAACAAAACGTATTTTGGTTTCTCGGGATGTAGTGTTTGTGGAAGATTCTGTTCTCCCTTGCTGTCATGTACTAGAGACAGTAATGTAAGCTCACATGACATTTATGACACTTTGTTGCCTCTTTTAGTGGTGGAAATACGAATGTAAGTTCCAATGAGGCAAATGTATAGCCTATGGGGGTTTCTGAAAATGTTTTAGATCATCCTATTACTGATGCAGATGTACATGATGTACTTGATGAGGAAAGGGCTGAAAATGAGCAGGCTAGAGGTATGCCAAAATGGCTGGTGCACACTTTGTGTGATAGTAAATTGGATGCACCTTTGTCTAGTCGTACTCGTTCAGGCTCTCGACATGCATCTTATGCATCAAATTGTTATGCGTTGGCTGTGTCTAGCTTACATGATGTTGAGGAGCCTCTGTCTTTTGATGAAGCACAGAATTCAGAAAATTGGATGGATGCCATGCAATCAGAATATGATGCACTTATAGAAAATGACACATGGACTTTATGTGATTTGCCTGCTGGCAAAAACGCCATTGGTACAAAGTGGGTGAGATCGATCGCCATAAGGCTCAACTTGTTGCAAAAGGTTATGCACAGCAAAAAGGCATAGATTATGAAGAGACTTTTGCTCCCACTTGTCATATGACTACTGTGCATTGGTAGCTCATTTTGGTTGGGATGTACATCAATCAGACATTGTTACTTCTTTCTTGAATGGTGACATATTTGAGGAAGTTTATGTAACGCAGCCTCGTGGTTTTGTCATAAAAGGACAAGAGGACAAAGTGTGCAGATGTAAGAAGGCTTTGTATGGGTTGAAGCAATCTCCTCGTGCTTGGTATGAGAAAGCTGACACTGATTTGGTCAAACAGGTGATGTACTTCTCATTGTGGTTCTTTATGTTGATGATTTGTTGATCACGTCGGACCAAATGAGATACATATTGCTGAATTTAAGGCTGGTTTGAATGCTACTTTCAAGATGAAATATTTGGGGCTGCTGTATCATTACTTGGGTATACAATTTAAGCAGTGTGATGGTGGTATTGCCTTGTGTCAGAAAAGTAACATAGAGACATTGTTATGTAAGTTTGGACTTGAGGATTGCAAACATGTTGCCACTCCCATGGAAACAGGTTTGAAGTTAAGTCTACATGATGCTGGCGATCCTACTGATGTCACTCTTTATCAAACTGCTGTTGGCTGGCTCATTTATGTATGCAACACGAGGCCGGATATTCAATTTGCAGTCTCACAGGTTAGCAGATTTATGCATAGCCCAGGGTCTAAGCATTGGCAGACTGTGAAGAGGATTTTCCGCTACCTTAGTGGCACTTTACATCTTGGCTTGTTGTATCCCAAGGGGGGACCATTGCCGCAAGACTTACATGCTTTTTCGGATTCAGATTGGGCTGGTTGTTTTGGCATGCGAGTGTCCACGAGTGGTTTTTGTTTCATGCTTGGCAGTTCATGTATATCATGGTTGAGCAAGAAGCAACCTACTGTGGCCACTTCGAGTTGTGAGGCTGAGTACAGGGCAATCTTCACAGCTACGGTTGAGTGTGTATGGCTTAGATGCCTTATGGCTGATTTGGGTGCTGGACAGGACACTACCAACACTATCTACACTGACAGTCAAAGCGCATTGGTAGTTGCGAGGAACCTAGTTTTTCATGCTCGCACAAAGCACATTGAGGTGCATTACCACTATCTCAGGGAGAGGCTCTCAGCAGGAGAGATCAGCTTGGCTTATGTGCCAACACAGGACAACCTTGCAGATATTTTCACAAAGGCATTGTCTCATGAGAAGCTTGAAGCTTTCCGCAAAGCTTTGGGCTTACTCCCCTTTGTGGACTGATCATGTCCTCAGGGCATGGCACTTCCCTTTACTCATGTGCCAACTCTCGTTCACCGCATCACTCCAAGGGGTATTTGTTACCATATGCATGTGGTAGTGATGTGTGTGAACACACTAGGACCGCCGGGGCATTTTTTTCCTCTTTAGGAGGTTTTTTCCCGCGTGCATTGTATATACGCCCATCACTCTAGGGCTATCTATCTTTCCATTGCACACTAAGCAACACACTCTCTATTGTGTGCCTTGAGCTTCCTTCGTCTTCTCCAAGCTGTGTGTGTCTCTCTGCAACCCTAATTCCAACACCAGAAATCATTGATGAAGCCGAAGTTATGGAGTCGGAGCCTGTCTTGTTGCATTGATTTCGCCATGGCTCAAAGAAACAAGTGCGACAATACTTCTTGAAGTTCAAAGATGGAGGAACCCATGAAGCCGTTTGGGTGGACAAAGACTTATTCAAAGACTATCCAGAGTTGTTGGCCGACAACAAGGAAGCCATGCACCTGAGAATGAGTACCTCACTTTGAAAAGAAGGGGATGTCACGTGCACATCTAACCTTATGTGCATGTGGACAAGCTTACTCCCAGCTCTAGGGTTTAGGACAGCCTAGGAAGTGTTCTAGCACCTTTACAAGCCTTTGCCGCTAGGCCATGCATGTCCATGCACTTAAGAGTAGTTGCATACCTCTGATTGCAAAACCTAGTAGGATCCATCATGAGCATTTTTCACTTCATGAATCCATTTTTTTCATTTCAAGCTGCATGCTTTTCCTATTAAATTATTAAATTAATTTCCCAAGGTCGTGGGGGTTGTAGGGAAGCCTTGCTTGACCCAATTTTAGATAAGTATATAGGGAGAAGAGGAGGCGCCATTAATCAACAGAAGAAGAAGTTAACAAAGTTGAAGAGCCTCTCCTCAGCACTATCGACAAGAAAACACTAGCATTTCCAGCCTTGAGCACCTGGCATTTTTGGCAGACAGATCACCTCAGTGTTTTTAGTTTTTCAGTATCCCTAACCAGCCATTCAGTCTAGCGTTTTTGGTTTTCAGCCCTTAGCACTTGTAGATCAGCCCCTTAGCTTCGTAGATCTCACCCTCCCATAGCAGATTCTCGCCATACCATCAGTTTAGTAAACGTTTTTTGATTTCAGCCAGCATTTTTAGAATTCGGCAATTAGCGTTTTTGAGCCCACATCATCATCATTGTCGTCATCACCAACAGAGTATCAGATTTCAGTCTTTGATCAATCCTCTTTTTTCAGCCAGATCTGCCTTAACGTTTTTGCATTTTAGTCCGTCCTCGTCGTCACCATCATAGTTGTCTACATCGTCCGCAAGTCCACAACATCTAGACCATTGTACCAGATTTGTGCAACCTAAAGCAAATATCTCTCTAGCAATAGAGAGGGGGGCCCTTGGAGGGGGTTTTGAGACCCCAATTGGTGTTGTATCTTCTCTCTCTCTCTCTCTCTCTCTCTCTCTCTCTCTACACTTTCATTCATAGTAGCATTCACCTTTGTTTTGGTAATTGCACTCTCTCTCTAAGAATAGCGGAAGGCTCTCCCTTCCATAAGTAAAAAGAACCCCTTGAGTAAATTTCTGAGCACTCATCTTGAGCATTACCATCATTCATTTCGGCTGCACATTAGAGATCATCTGCAAGTGTGCCAATAAAGCATGGAGATGAAATGGCAATGATGCGAGAGAAACAGAGTATGAGTTGCATTTTGCAATACACAATAAGAAATGCTTGCAATTAGAATTGTTTAAGTAGAACAATCAAGACAAGTTGTGAGTAGGCAAGTTGTAGATACATTGAGTGCTTCACAAGAAACAATTGATTTGAGCAATGATGTTTTAGGGCCTTGACTCACATTCAAGTTTGGAAATCAAATTTGGATACCAGTCGAACATTCATAAAGGTCTCATAATCCTCTCAAAACAGCCATTCCATATCCACAAGTTAGAAAACATAAGTCGCATGGCCCAGAATGGGACGTCCCTATTAATGTATGTGACTATGTCAAGTGGATTTCAAGTTTTGTGGAGTTTAAAAGTATGAGGGGGTCACTTACTTGGTTATCCCATAAAAAAAGAGCATTAAACCTTGATAGAGAACTTAAAGGCATGTGGAAAAGTCCGAAGGAGACCATTGTGAGAAGATCATGATGTGAGTTCTATAGGCAAATCAAACACATACGGTGACAAAAGTACAAGTGGCAACACATTTTGTGCATGCAAATGCCCCAATATCTACTAGTATGCATGGTTGCCACAAAATATGTGCCAACATAGTACAATGTATTTATCATATTTTATAATTCATATCGTATGGTGGGGTAAATACGGCGTGTTTTTAAAAAACACTAGAAACGTACCAAGTAGTATTATATATATTGCACATAATACATAGTATATGTATATTGTACGGTAGAGTAGATACGACGTGTTTTTTAAAAACACTAAAAGATACCATGTAGTATATTGTACCTTGGAATTTAAGAAAAAAGGCAAACATCATATTGCATAAGTTATAATATGTAAAATGTCATGCAAGATGGCTATAGAACAGTGCTCGGGAAAAATGTGTCTCAGCTTAATATCATGCCATTTTCAATTTCAAAAAGGCCAGTTGAAGGCAAGTGTAAAAGGAGAAATTCCACCCCAAATTAGAGAAAGTGTAAAATTTTGAAAAAATGACCTTTTTTTAAAAAAAATTCCTCTTGACAAATTCAAGAAAAGGAATTTTGTATGTTTGGGAAAATGGTTTTTCCCGAACACTGCTATAGAACAAAAAAAAAAACATGAACCGATAGGCATAAGAGGGTAAATGTAAAATTTGAAAAAAAAGGAAAAAGTATGGATTTGTATGACAGCTTACGAACCATAACATACGGACCCTTTTGTAGGTGTATGGAAACAACTATGCTAGTATGCAAGATGCATTCCCACCTATGTATCGTGAAACAAGATGAACAACTCCAAGTCACAAGTTCAGGCAGCCCACAATCTTTCATGGCATTTGGACTTGAGATTTGGAGAATATACAATATATTCTTAGGAGATCAATTTTCATGGGATGCCAGACAATCAGTGGCATGGCTGGGAAAATATGCAAGTGGATTCAAAGGACATGGAAAATTAAGTTCTTCAAGACAAATTTGTTCTTTGGTAGTAACAGGTTGGAAAGTCCTGCTCTGCTTGTCGTGCACTTAAATAATCATGTACTACTTCTTTCACCATATTTGGCAAGCAAGGAACTTCTGGGTGTTTGAGGGGGATTTGGCTGTGTGGAAAGCTTTTGTGAAATCATACAAGAGAGCATAGTGATGACCCACAGGATTGGAGGCAAACAAGCCTTAGAGGACTGATCTAGAACAATACATATCATGATGACATCTTGTAATAAGTAAAGCCTAGGAGTAGTTGTGGTTTCTCTATCAAGCAGAAAACTTGTAATCCTTTGACCCTCAAGGCTCGGTCTGAGCTCGAGTTTGGTGGATATTTATGATGTTTTTAATACTATCCACTCACAATTGTGAGTTTTGCAACAAAAAAAAGGAGATCAATTTTATGATATCCATAGAGTATGGTGGATAACAAAGATGTGAGAGATGCATGAAATTGCATCGCAAACTATCGACCGATCAAATTGCCATCGTACCATACATTCTGTACAATGGTGCTAGACAAAGCTTGCACAGAAGTGAGACCACATAAATCGTAATATTTTGCAATGGTTGTACAACATTGGATGCCCAATTGTCTTTGATGGATGGACAAACATAAAACACCATGTATTACGGAATGTGGTGGTTGTATCATTGTGAGGGGAGATCTTCCACAGATCAGTTGATGCCTCATACCTAAGAAAAGTCTCAGACCTATATAGCTAGTGTATTGTCGAAGGGGACAAGAGAGAGAGGCTATGAGAAATTTGCGCAGGTTTTCATGGACAATGACAAGAGTTGTAAGGAAATTATAGAGGGAATTCATAAATTTATATGCCTATAAATATTTCCTTGAAAGATTGTTAACAAAGTGTGCCATGGTTGTCCGGGCCTACTATATATATTTTTCCTTGTTGGGTCGTGGGGGTTTTTCCTTGCATTGCCCTACCTCCTCTTGGGCATCTATATATGTGGGACCAAGGGGGTACCCATCATTATCTGATATATCTCAGTTGTATAGATATTTTTCTTTGGTAGCAAGTGGGGGGACTGATCACCCCTGTGGGCTTCTGTCGCACGTATCGAAGCAAGGGCCTTGCCTAGCACTGTGTGCGAGCCACAGATGGCTCCAAGCACGCAACTAGCCTAAACTAGTATCTCAAAGATGACGATGGTGTGTCACTCACCGCTCTATGCTTGCTGTCGTGGAGGATTCCTTGCCGCGAAGAAGAAGGCGTCGCCGCCAAACATCCATCTTCCAGAGGCACATCAGTGGGAAAAGGTACCAACACTTATTGAACACAATTAAAAAACATAAGGAACCCTAACCTAATTATTTGCACTCCCCCTAGAGAGTCAAGGGAATAGGATATTGTAAAGATTGGGGGGGGAACCCTAAGGCTAAACCCCTATCCTCGTCGTTGACAAAAACAAATTCATCATCCGTGAGACCATATGTGCCATCCGTGTAATCATGTAAATATTCTTCTTCGTCAGAGGCACCAATGTTTACTAAGAAGGTCACTAGACGCCTATATTCATCTTGGTCAAAAGGATAGGCTTGTGCAATGGGAGAAACACTCTCTACTAAGTATGGATCAGTCGTGGTCAAGAGACGTATTACCCATTCTAACTCCTCAAAATTCCTCTCACATGCTAGCGTACCTACCGAATCCCGTTCACACAGGCAAGCATCGGAAAGACCATGTGAAACACTTGTGAAAAGTAACGAGCGTACCTCTGACCCAAGACAAAAGTGGATGACTCTAACGTACTAGCCATATCTATATACACAGATAGATGATATCTGTATACACAGATAGATGATGATTAGAATGCAAATATTAGAAGGGTCCTGTTGTTGTGCATAATGTGTTTTTATGATTTTGTGTTATGTATAGAACTTGTAAGTTTCCACATTATTGTTTGGTGTCTCTTGCTCTTTTACTATTTTATCTTGTTTTTGTGAGTATAAGGCTTTATATATACATTTACTAGGATTGGAGATTCAGAGGTGTCAGGGAGGAAGGTTGAGAGGGAAGCAAGTGAATGATGGATGTTAGAAAACACTACCCCCTTCCTTGGCGAACACTCCCCCCTTCCTTGGGTAGATCATACCTTTTGGAATGATGTCGTCACCTTTTGAAACCAATTGTTCCAAGTTTTTATGGATGAAGGCTTTAACCAATAGTTTCGATGACCCTATGCATTTCATCTAGTTGCAAGGGTGGTAAGGTACTCTCCCATGATTTTTATTTGCAACGTTGTTGTAGGTGGTGAGCTTACAACAGGAGGTGCAAACTCTTCCTTGTTTGTATGGATATGTACAATGGTGGGTGGAGTTTGTGTCAAAGCTTCTATTTCGGTATAGAAACTACATGAAGAGCAAGAAGATTCATTTGACTTCCCTATTCCTGAGCTAGGTGGAACAAATTGTTCTTTCTTCAATACCCAAGCTAGCTCTGGAGCGGGTGTGTAGCATTCCGTGATTTTTTCCTTTCCGCAATCTTCAATTTGTTTTGGAGCCACAAGATTGGGCTCACATGGTTCAGATGACAAGTAAGAGCACAATTTAGGTTTTGGCACCCAGATTTGATCATTTCCTCCATAGTAGCCTTGAGCTTCCAATAGTTTTTTCGGAATACAACGCAACGTTTCTTTACTTTTCTTGGGGAGAGTGGAACGTCTCTTACCAGGCTCCTGTCTTTAAGCACTAGCTATGGTTGCTAAAGAAGCTTTAGGGACCCACTTGTATGTTTTCTTTGTCATATTGGGATGTGTGTCTCAATCTTTATTTCAACTACATCAGTTGAAGCTCTAGAGAGTTGGGCTATGGAAACATATGGTTCGACCTCTTGGACATGCAATGTTTTAGGTTTTATTTTCTTAAGAGGCAATATCTCAGGGACTATGGCTTGAGTAGCAGGGCTAAGAGTTGGTTTCTGCTTTGTGACACCCCCAATCCCCAATCAATAGTGCATTTGGAAGCTATCATCCACGTGCGTCCTAGGTCTATATTACGCTCCATAGTTCTAGCAGGCATGACCAAAAAGTCTTGAGATACAACCCCATTGTCATAACTAACAAACGTGTGCCAGATTCCAAAAACCACAGTTTATTTCTTGTTGACACCCTTGATTTGGATAATACTCTCGGATAGAGGTGGCTTCCCTAACTGACACCACACCCCATATGATAGCAGATTATATTTAGCACCCGTGTCCAATAATGCGTTATATAGCACTTTTCCATAGGCGTTGTTTAGCTCAATAGGGTATCATAAAGGTGTGTAAGAGTCCAACCAATCCTTCTCGGTTTCAATGTGGAATGCATGTGTAACTCCAAGGTTAGCCTCTCGTTGACGTCTTATGCATTGTTGTTCCTTAGCCTCAGCTTGAGCTTGTATCTTCTTCAATTCTGTTTGTGCCTTGGCTGCCTTTTTTTTTATGGATAGCACGTAGCTCCTCTTGGCTTAAAGGATCATAGTCTCTTTTAAATTTTCTCCCATTGAAGAATCCAATGGTTTCAACTCCATCAAAAGTCTCCACATGAATGGTTCCTTGTGGGGTGATCTCACATACTCTATGTGGTCCTTTTCCAGCATATTTCAACTTTTTCTTTTCGTTACGCACTCCATACATAAAGAATTTATCACCAACATTGATATCTTTATTCTTTAGATGAGGGTCAAACCACTTCTTCCCCCTATCTTTCTTCACAAGTGCATTTTGCACAGCTAATTATCTCTCTTCATCTAGCCTTTCAAGGATATATAATCGCTCAACTAAGGGGTTACCATCCCAACCTTCTCAAGAAGCTACTCGAAGACTAAGAACGACAAACTCCCATGACATAACCGCTTCTTGGACATACACCATCTTAAATGGTGTGCAGTTAATGGAAACTTTGTACGCAGTACGATAAGCCCATAAAGCTGAAGTCAGCTTTAGATCCCAATCTGTGCGATGAGCTTCCACCATTTTGGTCAAGATAGAGATTAAGGTCTTGTTGGTGCTCTTAGCTTGGCCATTTTCTTGTGGATAATAAGGTGTGGACTTATGGTGAGCTATCATAAAGTTGGTAGTGAGTTCTTTTATTAATCCATTTATAAAATGAGTACCATTGTCACTCTCAATCTCAAAGGGACAACCAAATATTGTAATAATGTCTTCAAAGAGAAACTTGGTAGTTGACCTCACATCAGCCTTATGTGTCGCCCTGACTTCCATCCACTTTGTCACATAGTCAGTGGAAACGATAATATATTGAGATTGGGTGCTACGAGCTGCCGGACTAATTGGGCCTACAAATTCCAAACCCCATTTTTCAGTGGTTGAGTCACTTTAACAAGATGTAAGGGCATCCTATCCTTTCGTTGCGTAATCTTGTAACATTGGAATTCATCACATCCTTTTGCAAAAAGTGATGCATCCTTGAATAAGGTAGGTCACCAATAGCCTGATTGCAACACCTTTCTAGCTGTTAGTTCCCCTGAGAAAAGTCATGTCCTTACGAAACTCTTTGGGTGGAAAACCATTAACTAGAGAGTTCACAATCTTCTCACTCCAATCAGTTATGGTTTCGACTAGGAATAGAGAAGTATTGGGCAACTCATAATCAACTCCATTAGGGGCTTCACCATTGCATATGCGAGACAAATGATCCGCCATGACATGTCTTTTACCAGGTCTCACCACAACGGTAAAATCAAACTCAAGGAGAATTAACAACCATCGTGATTCTTCCCGTGGAACAAGGTTTATTTACTAGATACAACAAGGCTTGATGATCAACATAGAAAACAAACTTGTTGGCGAGAAGGTAGTAACAAAACTTCTTCGCTGCATAAATCATACCTAAACCTTCTCTCTCTGTAGTGGTGTAGTTTCTCTCAGCATCATTCAATTGACGACTTGCAAAGCTGACACGGTAGTCCAGTTTATGTTCTCCTAGTTGAGCTAGAACACACCCAATAGAAAACTTTGATGCATCAATATGCACGTGAAAAATTACATTCCAATCGGACACTCGTAGAATAGGAGCGCTAGTCAAGGTCTTTTTCAATGACTCATAAGCATGGTCACACTCTGCGGTCCAGTGGAACTCAATAAGAAGCTTGTACAAAGGACGAGCTATCTCAGCAAAGTTTAAAATAAACCATCGGTAATAACCAACATGGCCCATGAACCTTTGCACTCCTTTTATAGTTTGTAGGTGGTGGCAATTCAGCAATGGCTTTAATTTTGCTCTAGTTTGTGGAAATCGCATTTTTGGACACTATATGCCCTAAAATGACTCCATGTTTAACCCAAAATGGGCATTTGAAAGGGTTTAAGGAGATGCGATAGAATATGCACTTCTCAAACACTTTTTGTAAGCATGATCTTTCCAAGAGGAATAAACACAAAGGTCATCTAAGAAAGATTCACAAAACCCCTCAAATATTCTTTAAAAGCAGTGTTTATTAATCTTTGAAAGGTAGCAGTGGCATTGGTTAAGCCAAAAGCCATAACACGAAATGCGAAAACTCCAAATTCGGTTATAAAAGTTGTTTTAGCTTGTTCCTCTAGTGCAATTGTGATTTGATTGTATCCAGAGTACCCATCTAGAAAGCTATAATCTTCCTTCCCTGCAACTCTTTCAAGAACATGCTCTAAATATGGCAAGGGGTAATGGTCCCTCCTAGTGGCGGCATTGACCTTGTTGAGATCCATGCACGCTTTGAGTTTTCCATTCTTTTTTGGCACAATCACTATTGGAGACACCCATTCTGAGTGCTCAATAGGGTATATGAATCTGCAATCCATGCACACTTTAAATTTTCCATTCTTTTTTGGCACAATTGGAGACACCCATTCTGAGTGCTCAATAGGGTATATGAATCCGCAGTTCACAAGATTTTCAATCTCTTCTTGAATGATCTATGCATATTTAGGATTCATTAGGTAGGGTCGTTGCTGAACTGGTTTAGCCCTGCTATTCATGGGGATTGTGTGTTTCACCATGAAAGGTGGAAAACCCTTCATATCATGATATGTCCAGGCAAATATATACTTGAAATCCTTGAAAAGTTCTTTAAGTACACACTCCTCAGTCTATGTCAGGTCTTGGGCAATGAAAAGAGGTTTGGACTCTTCTCCTGGGTCTGCTAACTCTATTTCCTTAAGTATCGTTGGACCTTCATAGACTCCATTGCTCCCATCGATAGGTTTTCTTTGAGCCTTTGTATACACAACCTTACGTTCCTCTGTGGTGTAGGATTTGAAATGTTGAGGTGGTGCAGGGTGTAAGTTTGTGGGGTCCTATTGTTCTGTGGACTCTGATTTCACTTTCGATTCCTTTTGTTGTTGAGCTAACTCTTTATTTTTTGTCTCCTTATGGTACGGCTCAACTTTGGATTCTCTGTAGCCTCTAGTTGTGTGATGTCAATGGGTTGTCGACTACACCACATAACACTTTGAAGGTATTCACCCCAGTTATCTACCAGCTTCCAATGAGCATCACATGTCCCTATATAATTAAGCCATTCTGCGGTAGATTTATTTTCATTTATTTTAGAACGCACATTTGCTCAATATCATCACCTCTTATATCTCTTACTCTTCTTGTCTAATTTTTGATTACGGTCGATCTCTAGTGAAGAGTCACTAGATGAATCGCTACTTATGTCTTCTGCTCCCTTGGATAGATTGTCATCAAGGGTACCACTGGGCCATGAATGGTTTGTCCCCACACTTGCACTAAGATTTAACTCAGATTCTTTGTCCTCACAGTTAATTTCAATTGATGATTCTGACCCCAAATGGTGTGGGATATACCCTTGTGAGACGCTACTAGTTCCAATGGCAGTCAAACCTTCATCTTGTAGGTCATCAAAAGTTATATGCATTGCTTCTAGCATATTTTAGGGCACTAGTGGGGACATTTTATCCCCCTCAGGTGTTACCCAGGTCGTCCCCCTATTTCCCCAAGTGTCTATGGTTGCTGCTAGGTGGACCCAATCCACATTATCCGACTCAGTCATCCCAGGTAGTACATCCATATAAGGAGAATCTTACCCAACATCACTGTCGGCTTTACACGTGTAACAACACTGCAATGGGGCCAAGTGAACTGGGATGTCAGATCTATGATCCAGTTACAACATCCACTTGAATGACAGAATCTTGGAACTGCAAGTAAACATGGTTTTTAGACCAGTCATGCACCATTTTTGCTTCCCTCATGAAAGGACGTCCTAAGATTATCTTAGATGCCATAGTCTGCTCGTAGAAATCCATAAAAATAAAGGTAGTTCTTATTTTATGTCCAAATACCGTGATCTTGAGATCTTCTAGCATCCCAATACGTTGGAAAGCGGTAAAATTTTCCAATTGTTATTATTGGTTGTTTAAGATAACTGACCAAGTGAACGATGTGAAGTTCCGACTAGTCTTACCATCTAATTGGAAGATCCACAATGCTTTCCATGTTAGTTTACTCTAGCCATATGTGGGATCGTCTCCAAGTCAACCTATTGTTGAGGAACCTCCTGAGGTTGAATGAAACTAAAGAAATACTTGTGAGAGTACGCGTGTGAGAGAGAGAGAGAGAGAGAGAGAGAGTAGACACAAAACGCTGGTGTGGGGAAGAGGGGGTGTTAACCACTGCGTCCACTTCTAGTAGTCATGGGCCGGTCTTGTTGGTCCAATAGGAAAAGGGTAAGAGTGGTCGCCGATGAGAGGCACACTGTAACAGAAACATTCAAGGGTTAGTTGGCTAAATATGGGCACCCAAGTGTGAATGGGGAAAGCTCATATAAAAGTCACCCAAACCTAAAAATCATTCATTCTTTCATTTGTGCAATTGAAGAGTGCTCTTGCTCCATCTCAATCTTCTTTTTCTTCATCTCCTTGTGTGTGTGTATATGCGAGAGAGAGAGAGAGAGAGAGAGAGAGAGAGAGAGAGAGAGAGAGAGAGAGAGAGAGAGAGAGAGAGAGAGAGAGAGAGAGATTGAGCATTGCAACGATGGCACGATGGTGGCAAAGAGGTTGAGTGCGGCACAACGGCGGCTCCTTCTTATTTGCAGAGAGGAATCCTCCACGACAACAAGCGTAGAGCGGTGATTTTCACACCATCGTCATCTTTGAAATTATTAGTTTAGGCTAGTTGCATGCTTGGAGCCATCTGTGGCTCGAACACAGTGCTAGGCAAGTCCCTTGCTTTGATATGTGTGACAGAAGCCCATATTTTTGGCACCACTCTCAAAGAATTGCCCTGCACTAAGCTCAAGAGGCACTCCGTGCTTCTTCTATGAGTGTTTGTGTTAGGAAGGAAGAGGAAGAAGAAGTTATTTTCTCCAAGATTTAATTTCGTGCATAATCTTTGTTTTCTACCAATGTCTGCTTTTACACAGTTTTTTATAATTTTCACAGTTAGAAGTTAGTAGTGAATGAGTATTTTCTGCCAATGTTTGCTTGCACATAGTCTTTACATAATTAGTGAATAGCTTGTTTTCTATCAATATTTGCTTTTACACAGTTTTTTATTTGCACAGCTAGTAGTTAGTGTGTTAGGTAGTGAAAGAGTAAGCAGTTAGAAGAGTAGGAAGCTGTATTGGGAGTCAGTAGTTAGCAAGTAGATAAGCTGTTATGAGCGCGTATAGAGCTAGAAGAGAGCAAGAGGAGGCGCTCACAATGTACAAGAACTTGGACTTGATGATAAGATTAATCTTGATTAAAAGACTTAATACTTTATTAAGAGAGGTAGATACAAGACTTGGATTACATGAATTAAGTACAAGACAAGGCTTGATTGCAAGGACAAGACTTGAACATAAGACAAGAACTAGAAGAGGGTTTTCCTCATAGGAGCCTCACAACTGGTGTTAGCAAGACTGAGGGGCTTGTGGCCCAAGACCCCTATTTGTAATAGTGCTTGAGGAGGTTACTTGAGGAGGTTAGAACCTTCTTGATCCTTCAAATTTCTAGAGCTTTCTAGAAACTTCTAGATTCTTCCGAAATCTTCTCCAAGCTTCTAGAAACTTCTCGATCCTTCTAGATCCTTCCGAAATCTTCTCCAAGCTTCTAGAAACTTCTTGATCCTTCTAGTTCTTCTAGAACCTTCTAGATCCTTCTTCAACTTTCTAGAGCTTTCCAAAAACTTCTAGATTCTTTCGAAATCTTCTCCATGTTTCTAGAAACTTCTAGAATCTTCTAGATCCTTCTAGCGATGATGTTGGCGATGATGCAGGTAGCGACTGACTCTTAAGCATCCATGACATTACCCCCTCCTTTAGCGACCAGTTCCACGAGGAGCTGTGGTGTTCCTTCAGTTGGGTTTCCATGGATTTTGTTGATGGAACTCTTGGACTTTGAGAGGTGCATGCTGTAGATTGTGTGTTGGTTCAATTCCGAGGTTTTTTCACTAACATCATAGCCTTTCCAATGCACAAAGTACTGTAACCTGCCATGTGAAACTCAAGAATCTAGGACTTTCTCGATCTCATATTCATCATGTCCTTGAATCTCAACCGGAGGAGGTGGTTGTAGGGCTCTTCCTGGGATCTTAGATGTGTGACAAGGTTCTAGGACTGAGACATGAAAGACCAGATGGATTTTCATGGATGAGGGAAATCGCAGTCGATAGGTGACTGGATTCTTGTCTTATGTTCAAGTTTTGTCCTTGCAATCAAGCCTTGTCTTATACTCAATTCATGTAATCCATGTCTTGTATCTACCTCTCTTAATAAAGTATTAAGTCTTGTAATCAAGATTAAGCTTATCATCAAGTCCAAGTTCTTGTACATTGTGAGCGCCTCCTCTAGCTCTCTTTTAGCTCTATCATAGGCGCTCATAACAGTTTGGCAAGACTGAGGGGCTTGTGGCCCAAGACCCCTATTTATACTAGTGCTTGAGGAGGTTACTGAAGAGGTTGCTTGAGGAGGTTAGATCCTTCTTCAACTTTCTAGAGCTTTCCAGAAACTTCTAGAATCTTCTTCAAGATTCTAGAAACTTCTTGATCCTTCTAGATCCTTCCGGAATCTTCTCCAAGCTTCTAGAAACTTCTTGATCCTTCTAGTTCTTCTAGAACCTTCTAGATCCTTCTTCAACTTTCTAGAGCTTCCAGAAACTTTTAGATTCTTTCAGAATCTTCTCCATGTTTTTAGAAACTTCTAGAATCTTCTAGATCCTTCTAGCGATGATGTTGGTGATGATGCAGGCAGCGACTGACTCTCAAGCATCCATGACATAAGCTTAGTTAGCAGAGTAGTTAGCTGCATAAGAGATAAGGCTAGATTAGTCAGGAGAGTAAGCAAAAAGTTTTGTGTGTGTGTGTGTGGCCCAAAAAGGCCACCGAAACCGCGCGGCGACCGGCCAAAAAAAATAATCCAAATATATTTAAGCATGAGGTGTGAGCGTGCTCTACAAAAATTGTGGATCGGGATCATTTCCCCAAGCCCAAGCCCAGGCCTCGGTCCTCATTCTTATGATATATACTAGACTCACTCTTATATATATACCCTACCCCCACAAGAGGGAATGAGGGCATGTGGGACAAGTTCCTCAAGTCCTCCACCATCCCCTTCACACTCACCCTTTGGATTTACTAATTCTAGCCCTCTCCCCACCTAGGAAAAGAATACCTTTAAGATTTCGAGGACTCTACGTAAACAAAACGGGGGCTGTAAAGCACAGCACGTCCCTCTAGCCAAGACGCTCGTTTTGAGCTATTACACGCCATATTCTGTGGCTCGATTAAAAAAAGGAACCATAAATACAAAAAAATTGGGTTATAAACACCTAAAAAACTAGGTGAGCGGCCTCCACAGACACTCACCAACACCTCTAGAGTGTCGAGGTCACATGTATCTACGCTCTGGTTGTGTGCTAGATGATCAGCACATTGAGAGTGTCTCCGTTTACGCGAGCACTCATTATTCCTCTATCTTTGGCTCTAGGCCCTTAGAGAGAACCCAAGGTAGTACCACTCAGGACTCGTACATAGAGTCTAGTGACTCTTCCTCTGACTGCGACGTCATGGAGGGTTACCCAATGCCTAATCATGATAGCTCAAGCCAAGACATGCATGCCATGGGCCTACGGTCCGTGGGCCGAGCGTGCTTAGCCGCTTGAAGGAAACCTTTAGTAGAGCCACTCGCTCCAAACATGGAGTTAACGATGTAAATGAGGGTGAGGGGAAGTAAACTCGCCATTCCTGAAGAATGTAGACCCTATTACCTTAAAGAATGTGCACATGAATAGTCCATTCACTGCACCCCCTGACTCTTCAAAGCTATTCCCCTCCGAGGTCATATTACCTGATGGTAGAAGCCTTGCCGAAGTGCAAGAGGTTGAGCGATATATCATTGCAGCTTGGGAAAAGGAAATCGAGATCTTATGCAAGGTGGAACAGCGAAGAGAGTTAAGAGTGAAAGCCCCTATGTCAATATCTTTGCTAGGAGAGCAATCGAGTGCTCCTGAATTAGAGACCACTAAGGGTTAACCCATATAGAGCCACATTGCATCTAGTTCAAAGGACACCCCTAGCACCTCAAGCCTAGATGGAGCGTTCCTAAGCCCAAAAGGTGCCGTTAAACATTTGCAAATTGATGGATTTCATGTCTTTAGAAGTTAGAACCACCATCATGTCCAAACTATATAAAGACCCTGAGCTAGTCTCAGCTTTTCGGGCTTTCCTCAATGGAGAACTGAAGTTTGGGCTACCACAATTTGCACAGATGGATGGAGCTGGGGAGATTCCAATCGAGGAGACTACACTTAGATCCACAACCCAACCTAGATGAGAACCTTGTGGTAGAAATACCTGTTAATAAGTTGGGACAATACTTTGAGGGTGATGAATCCAATGCGACCATACCTGGGATTCATGTGTCCTTTTTCACCAATGTAGAAGCACCTTCCTTGTTCTTTGAAGGTCCTCACTTGATTTGCAGTGAGATACTTGAGCCGTCTGCGGTACTCTTTGGATTCTTAGGTTGATCCAGGTCTTCTAGGGAACGCTTTTTACCTTGGTCACCATGGTAATCATAAACCACTCTTTGCCTTGCACGGTATGTGCTACGTTCCATCTGTTTCGGGGTACCAATGGAATGTAGATCCTTGGCAATGATTGCCGACTCCACCATTTGCTGCAGGGTATCATGGGGGTATACCTTTATGCTCTTTCAGTGCTATGGTTGAAGGCTTGCTTCAAAGTTCCATATCTTTTGCTCGCCAAAAATCTTCATGAAAGGCATAACTTTCAGAAGAACCGACCAATACTTGTCAACGTAAGCTGTGACTTTCTCATGTTCCTTCTGGGTGAGCCAGTCCCATCCCTTTCAAATGTCTCTCAAAGTCTGACGGAAGAAACAGTTCATAAAATTCAGTTTTGAATTGAGCCCACATTTTGGCTTGTGGTCCTTTCGGAAGCTTGGTTAACCACCACTTGCTTGCTGTTTCCTTGAGACGCATCCCAACATGATGCAACTTGGATTTTTCGATGAAGTTCCCGTTGGCAAAATAAACTTCATACTGTGTGATGAAAGACAGTGCCTTGGAGATATCTCTCCCTCTTGTGTAGTTGTTGAACTTCACATCCTTGTCACGAGATTTGAAAACTTGCATCTTGTGGTGACGTCTGCGATTATCCTCTTGAACTTGGGCATCTCTTTAGTATTATGTAGGGAGGTAGTAGAATTTTTCTTCTTTGGAGAGATTTAGAAATTGTATGAGAAGACTGAAGTAGGTGTAGTAGTATAGTAGGTGTAGTAGTATAGTCAAGAGAGTATGATGGAGAAGAGATAGAGACATCCTTGCTTTTGTTAACCAGAGAAAGTTCTTTTTCTTTACCCTTGCTCTTGGAAGGCCGTTTGTCCTCATCTGGAGATTCCTAGTGCGCTTCGGCACCTCTTTCTGTACCATCCTCCTACGGGTTGCTTCCACTATCAAGATTTTCTTGACACCCATCGGAATCTATTCCTTGCCACTTCTTGATTCCATCCAAGCCCTTTTGGACAGCCGGCAACGAAAATAGCTGTTGTAATTTTTCAAGTTGAGCTTGCACTTGCCGAAGTTCGTCTTACCGGTTCTTCCGTGGCTCGTCATGGTTCTTCACGTTCCTTCCCCGAATTGTCCTCCTTTGCGAAAAAAGAGAGGAATCCAAGCTCTAACATAGGACCAGAAGATGGGTTGGTCCCCCCCCCCCCCCCCCCCTTAGAGAGAATCTTTATTAGGAAGAATCTTTTTTTTACAAGCACAAGGGCACTCCCCCTCCGTTCTAGATCTTCCAATCCGATGATCAATTTCATCCCCATGCAAGAATTTCCCGAGAGACGAGCTCTCAATTCTATTTTTGTTTGTTCCCTGAGCGTGAGCTCTACAGACTATTCCTGATTTCGTTACGAGAATCTCTGAGCATAGGCTAAGGTTCTTTTCCATGATGGAGTACCTGCATAAGCACAAACACCAAACAAGCACGCGAATTGCAAATTCACAATTGATACCTGTTGCTCCGAGTGTAGGAAAGCAAAACCTCGTGCCTTGTCGGTAATTCTCCTTGCTGCTAGCGTTGGAATTTTTTGTGTAGCTGAGAGAGAGAAAGGTTTGCTTTTATACGCTCTCACACCCGGCACAAATAGCCAGTGCGGTGCCGACCAAATTAGGAGAGTAGGTGGCACTAGAGGGAAGGAGAGGGCTACGGTTGTTTTTGGCCAGTGTAGAGAGAGAGAGAGAGAGATCGTTCTTTTTCAGCCAATGCTGGATTTTTTTATTAAACCATGCTTTTTTTTTTAATGGGCTATCCCCTTATTAAGTCGACGGCCGGCCATTTTTTTTAAAATGTGAACCTGGCCAAAACTCAATAATTGTGAGTGAGCTAAAAATTGATGCTATGCAATCACATCCCAGTCGTCCCTAGGTGTAGTTCTTAGGCACAGATGCAATGCAAACACAAATTCCTCGTGGAAAAGCGTTTGTTTTTTCCAAAAACCACATAAAATATTCCACTTTTTAGAAAAAGCTTCTCAAAATCCATCTTATTCTTGTGCTTGCGTCTTTACGCATATTCCTTTTTCCAATTTGGGTTTGTTTCTAGATAAACGGAATATTCACTTTTCAATGCTCCTGCCACCCATCAAGTGACGCATTAGGAATATTCATTTCTCGGTCTCTTCTACCAAACTAATGGTACGACCCCTTCGTACAGCTCCTAACTTTATGATTCAAGTGCACACACTTAAATATCCTAATTTCAATCAAAAGAAACCACTCAGAAAAATAAGAAAATAGTCCATTTAGCAACAATTGGTGTCAAGCTTGGCAGGACTCAGAGCTGGCTGAGCGTCTTGAGTATACTATGGAAGGGGTATCGCTCTTTTCAAGAAAATCTCAAGCCTTGCTTCATGCCACCACAGTAGCTTAATCAGTTAAAAGAATATTGGCACGGTCTTAAGCAAAATGGCACTCATGTTATGTCTTTTTCTAACCGTATTTTGCAGATTGATATCCAATTGCGCGAGTCGGATGCCGAACAAAAAAAGGCTTTCCTTTTTGGATTAGACGAGCACATCAAGTTTGATGTGCAAGTTTTCAAACCTGTGGACTACAATGACACCGTGAAGATTGCTTTGGCACAAGAAATGAAGCACAATAAAGGTAAGTCGAAGGAAAACAAGTCAAGTATTTCTCAGAATCCACCGAACGGTAAGACTAATGGTAAGCATGATGGTAATTCTTCTCCTCAATCTTCTTCTACACCTAAAGCACAAAACTCTCACAATGATGATAAAGGAAAGGCTAAAACTCAGGAAACCCCTAAGTTGACATCTGATGAAAAACCTGCTCAAGGAATCTTGAGAGGTAGGTTAATTGTCACTAGGAGGTGTATTTTTTCTGTTGCCTTCCGTAAATAAGTACTATATATTTTTATTTATTTTATTTTTACTTGTTTTTCTTAGAACCCTTGAAAATGTGCAGGAGGACATTACATGGCGAGTGTGAAACGACTATGGCTGAAAAGGTTGCTCGCATCACGAGTCTAGGTCGGTCAATCTAGGACTGGTGGGGCTAGTTAGCACTGAATTCTGATGACTATGGAAGCTTGTGCATGCCAAATGAAATCTGGGCCATTCAGAAAGTCACTTACAACTTTATAAGTCAGTGGGAGCTAGAGAATTAGCTCAAAAGGGGCAAAGTGGACACATGGTGGCTCAAGGTGACTTTTCCACTTCCAGCATGAAGAGGGGGGGGGGGGGGTCCAATTTGAGAGAGGAGGCTGATTTTTACACTACAAGTGACCTACAATGTGTGTGTGTGTGAGTAGTGGGTGCACGTCTACAGTTTTAATGGAAATCTTGCCTTCTCCTCTGTCTCATGTAGCGCGATGAATTTCTCTCGTGCATCTCTCTCTCCCCTTTGGCACATATGGTAATGCCCCACTCGTTGGTCTACTCATATAAATATGTACAATTCTGGGGGTTTATGCGTATTTTCCAACGCAAGAGCCTTCTGAACAAGAACCGCAGTAGCTAATTGCTAATCCCCCATAGGTACGCACAGTTCCATCGCAAAAGATTGCAAGTTTGGAGAGTTTTCTCGCGTGAAAACTCGTCCAATTCACAAGGGAACTGTCCCATTGCATGCGGGAGACCTTGGGACACACGTAGGCGTGTTCGCTCTGCTAAAAACGATCCGAAATATGGAATTACATCCTGCTGTGTTTTTGTACAGGTTTAGGGTTTTGCACCTAAATTACAAGGGAACACAAGGGGAGCCTCGCGAGAGCCTTGGGACACGTGTACAGGCTTTGGGCACTTGATAGTGAATAATAGAGAATTACAACACTCTGAATTTCTATGACGGCTCACTAGAAAGCTTCCAGATAGCGACGGAATGCGCCATCGACAGGTACTTTTGACCTACAGGGGGTTTTGCGTCATTATGCTACCGAAATCATGTCGGAAACCTGGAAACCTACGTTTTCAGCCCTCGCGAGGTTGCATAGCTTTTTGAAAGCTTGTACGAAGTGGTCGGATTGTCTATCTTAAATTGAATAATAAAATATCAAAAGGGGCGCTAGTCTTTGGGCCTACAAGGTGTCGGTATCGTGTGCGCATTGACATTCTAGTCGTTGGACGCATCTGTGTTCTCTTTCCTTCTTAGTCCTCTATGTGAAGTTAACAAGTAATTGAAATAATACCGCCCTCTACATTGTACAGGCTGGTTATATTAACTCTTGAAGAACGAGCCGAATATGCACGCGAAGGAAGATGTTTTGAATGTCACACTATAGGTCACATCAAACGAGTTTGTCCTAAGAAAGCAACTAAAGAGCCCACAAAAGAACCCACAGAATCCACATCATCTGTTAATGCACTCAGTGAGAACACTAATTGTCCCAAGTTTCTCATGATCATGTAGATGAGTCTCTTATGCAATGTTATGGTCATGTGAATAGTCAACGCATTGTGATCTTGTTTGATTAGGGTAGTATGCATGATGTGATTTGTGACTCTCTCGTGAAGAGCATACGTTTAGAATCTCTTCCCATAGATCCCATTGTGATCTCTGGTTTTGCTTCTAGAATGCACTCTTCTTTCCAGCATGAATGTCCTCATGTGATAGTGTTAGTTCAAAATGTCACTTCTCGTCGTAGATTTGTGGTTTCTCCTCTCAAAAATGTGACTTGATTTTTGGCATCAAGTGGTTTAAAGGTTATATTCCACGAATTGATTGGAAAGAAAATACTCTCTCTCTTGCCCAATTCAAGGAGCACCTCCCGTGGTTCTTTGTTGTGACAAGAATATTCCGTCTTTGCCATTCGTCTCTCACTCTCATGTTTTAACAGAGGATAAAACACACGGTATCATAGTCTCTCTCAGTACACAGTCCCACAGTCTTGAAAACCATGAGTCATTCCATGAAAAGAACTCTCTTGCCGGCATGTATTCTCCAAAGCACGACACACCTTTTTTGCATGATAGAACTGTGATTGTTCGTAAGGATCATCTATTCTTCAATTTGGTCTAGTCTGTACCAAGTACACTTTGGGGTGATTGTCAAGCTAGATGGTTCCAGTCTTGTGAGAAATTTGGTGGTTTAGCTGATGATGTTTCTAGTAAAGCTAACCTCATTGCAGATACGATCAGTCAGGCAAGACTGATCTTGGCTCTTGATTTGAGGTCCAACAAACCCATTCAAGAAGTATTTTGTGTCTGTATGATTAGTCAGTACGCATTGTTCCAGTTTCTCATTTGTGATAGTCTCTTTTTTCATCACCGTCTTTATGTGTTCCCTTTTCATATGCCGTATTGCACCATGCGCATGATTCACTCATGGAGGAGCACGGATGTATGCATACCGTTCTAGAAAAGATAAAGAGTTTTCATCCCAGGAATTCACCTTGTTTCACGATTGCCCGTTTTGTCAGTCAGTTTTGCATGTTCATTCCTTGGCATAACACAGTCACAGGAAATGCACAAGCACAATTGTCCATCAAGCATTGGAAATTTCGTTGTGGTTTGCCACAGCTGATAGCTTTAGGTCAAAACTTCAAGTTTCGATCTCACTGGTGGCATGTATTTGGTGAACGGTCTAACACTCTATCACTTTGTTCATCTGCATTTCATGCACAATCATTCTGGCGCATTAGATCCACAATAGTTCTGGACTTCCACGTCGCACTTGCATTAGATCCTCAACAATTCACCTAGCATTTTCAGATTTCAGCCATTAGCCGCGCAGATCTTGACCTCAATGGCGACACGATCATCGCAGTCATCATCGCATCGTCGACAGCGTCGTTGTCATCGTCGACATCATTTTCGTCAAGTACCACAACATCTAGAAGCATTATACTAGACTTTTTGTAATCTAAAGAAAATACCTCTCTAGCAATAGAGAGGGGTTCCCTTGGAGGGGGGGTTTGAGACCCCATCTACTTTCGTCTCTTCTGTCTCTTCTCTCTCTCTCTCTCTCTCTCTCTCTCTCTCTCTCTCTCTCTGTCTCTCTCTCAAGCACTCTCTTTCACTCTCACTCAGTTTGCATTCTACTCTCTTCTTTTGGTCATTGCACATTCTCTCATCAAGTCAAGGAAGGATCTCCATTTCCGTCACTAAAAGGAACCTTGAGCACTCATTGATCACTCATTTTGAGCTTACACCATCATTCACTTCCGCTGCACATTACAGAAATGGGATAGATATGGTCATTTACCAAAATATGCCTCAAATAGAGTCTGACTGGGGGAGGAAAGTCATAGGAGATCTATTGAGGGTATGAACCGTTGCTGCCATTGTCTCCATCCACGAGAGCAAGGCAGATCTCGATGCTTTAGCATAGTCCTCTATATATCAACCTTTGTCATGTTCTCTTAGTATCTCTCAGTAAACAGTCCCATAGTCTTGAAAAACATGAGTCATTGCATGAAAAAAACTCTCTTGCCATCACGTCTTCTCCAAAGCACGACACATTTTTTTGCATCATGCCTCTATTTGTGGGCTGGATGCTGGCACCCTTTTGAGTTAGTCCGGTATTTTTTCCAATTCCCCTATTTTTTAAAGGTGGTGTCCTATTTTCGTAGGTCATGATCATTTTGCTTGCCCAAGGAGGAACCAACCTACAAAAGGCTGGTCCCCCTCCTCATTTTTCATATATTCCAGTTGAGTCATTTCTTGAGCCCCTTACCTAGGGGTTGTTTTGCACAAGACCTCTCTCTTATATGCATTATTCTTGATTAGTGAATCTTGGCTTCCATCATCTTGAGCGGTTTTGTTGAGAAAATCTGTATTTACAGAGAAACATTTTTAGTGCACGGGGGGGGGGGGGGGGGGGGGGCTCCACGTTTCCAACATGGAGGAAGGATCCTTCTTCTTTCTTACTTTTTGGAGAATTGGCCCAGGGGAACTATGGCAATTGGAGTATTTTGATGGAGCCCGTCAACCTTGTCCTTGAACATAAGTATCCAAAGCATGCACTTCCCTCTCGGTGAGCTCTCTCTCCTTGCTCAAAACTACCACCAAGAAGAAAGCTAGCCAATGGGATCGACAGAATGCACGGTCATTTATTTTCTTGAATTGTACCACCAAGAAGGAAGCTAGCCAATGGGATCGGAAGGATCCTTGTTGTTCCTTACTTTTTGGAGAATTGTACCAGGCGAACCATGGCAATTGGAGTGTTTTGATGGATCCCGTCAACCTTGTCCTCGAACTTAAGTATCCAAAGCAGATCTCTCCTTGCTCAAAACTACCACCAAGAAGGAAGCTAGCCAATGGGATCGACAGAATGCACGGTCATTTATTTTTTTGCATTGTACCACCAAGAAGGAAGCTAGCCAATGGGATCAAAAGGATCCTTCTTGTTTCTTACTTTTTGAAGAGTAGGCCCAGGGGAAGTATGGCAATTGGAGTGTTTTAATGGAGCCCGTCAAACTTGTCCTCAAACATAAGTATCCAAAGCAGGCAATTCTCTCTCGGTGAGTTCTCTCTCCTTGCTCAAAACTACCACCAAGAAGGAAGCTAGCCAATGGGATCGTCAGAATGCACGGTAATTTGTTTTCTTGAATTACCACCAAGAAGGAAGCTAGCCAATGGGATCGGAAGGATCCTTGTTGTTTCTTACTTTTTGGAGAATTGGCCCAGGGGCACTATGGAAATTGGAGTGTTTTGATGGAGCCCGTCAACCTTGTCCTCAAACTTAAGTATCCAAAGCAGGCAGTTCTCTCTCAGTGAGTTCTCTCTCCTTGTTGAAAACTACCAACAAGAAGGAAACTAGCCAATTGGATCGACAGAATGCACGGTCAATTATTTTTATGAATTGTACCAGCAAGAAGTAATCTAGCCAATGGAATCGGAAGTATCCTTGTTGTTTTTTACCTTTTGGAGAAATCACACAGGGGAACTTTGGCAATTGGAGTGTTTTGATGGAGCCCGTCAACCTTGTCTTCGAACTTAAGTATCCAAAGCAGGCAATTTTCTCTTGGTAAGTTCTCTCTCTTTGCTCAAAACTACCAACAAGAAGGAATCTAGCCAATGGGATCGACATAATGCACGGTCAATTATTTTCTTGACTTGTACCACCAAGAAGGAAGCTAGCAAATTGGATCGGAAGGACCCTTCTTGTTTCTTACTTTTTGGAGAATTGGCCCAGGGGAGCTATGGCAATTGGAGTGTTTTGATGGAGCCCGTCAACCTTGTCCTCGAACTTAAGTATCCAAAGTAGACAGTTCTCTCTCGGTGAGTTCTCTCTCCTTGCTCAGAACTACCACCAAGAAGCAAGCTCGCCAATGGGATCGACAGAATGCATGGTCATTTATTTTAATGAATAGTACCACCAAGAAGGACGCTAGACAATGGGATCACAAGGATCCTTGTTGTTTCTTACTTTTTGGAGAATTAGCCCACGGAAACTATGGCAATTAGAGTGTTTTGATGGAGCCCGTCAACCTTGTCCTCCAACTTAAGTATCCAAAGCAGGCAGTTCTCTCTCAGTGAGTTCTCTCTCCGTGCTCAAAACTACCACCAATAAGGAAGCTAGCCAATGGGATCGAAAGAATGCACGGTCATTTGTTTTCTTGAATTATACCACCAAGAAGGTAGCTAGCCAATGGGATCTGAAGGATCCTTGTTATTTCTAACTTTTTGGAGAATTGGCATAGGGAAACTATGGCAATTGGAGTGTTTTGATGGAGCCCGTCAAACTTGTCCTCGAACTTAAGTATCCAAAGCAGGCAGTTCTCTCTCGGTGAGTTCTCTCTCCTTGCTCAAAACTACCACCAAGAAGGAAGCTAGCCAATGGGATCGTCAGAATGCACGGTAATTTGTTTTCTTGAATTGTACCACCAAGAAGGAAGCTAGCCAATGTGATCCGAAGGATCCTTCTTGTTTCTTACTTTTTGGAGAATTGGCCGAGGGGCACTATGGAAATTGGAGTGTTTTGATAGAGCCCGTCAACCTTGTCCTCAAACTTAAGTATCCAAAGCACGGTTCTCTCTCAGTGAGTTCTCTCTCCTTGCTGAAAACTACCAACAAGAAGGAAGCTAGCCAATTGGATCGATAGAATGCACGATCAATTATTTTCATGAATTGTACTAGCAAGAAGTAATCTAGCCAATGGGATCGGAAGTATCCTTGTATTTTCTTACTTTTAGGAGAATTGGAACAGCGGAACTATGGCAATTGGAGTGTTTTGATGGAGCCCGTCAACCTTGTCCTCGAACTTAAGTATCCAAAGCAGGCAATTCTCTCTTGGTGAGTTCTCTCTCGTTGCTCAAAACTACCGACAAGAAGGAAGCTAGCCAATGGGATCGACAGAATGCACAGTCAATTATTTTCTTGAATTGTACCACCAAGAAGGAGGCTAGCAAATTGGATCGGAAGGACCCTTCTTTTTTCTTACTTTTTGGAGAATTGGCCTAGGGGAACTATGGAAATTGGAGTGTTTTGATGGAGCCCCTCAACCTTGTCCTCGAAATTAAGTATCCGAAGCAGGCAATTCTGTCTCGGTGAGTTCTCTCTCCATGCTCAGAACTACCACCAAGAAGGAACCTAGCCAATGGGATTGATAGAATGCATGGTCATTTATTTTCTTGAATTGTACCACCAAGAAGGAAGCTAGCCAATGGGATCGGAAGGATCCTTGTTGTTTCTTTCTTTTTGGAGAATTGGCCCAGGGGAACTATGGTAATTGGAGTGTTTTGATGGAGCCCATCAACCTTGTCCTCCAACTTAAGTATCCAAAGCAGGCACTTCTGTCTCGGTGAGTTCTCACTCCTTGCTCAAAACTACCACCAAGAAGGAAGCTAGCCAATGGGATCGACAGAATGTACGGTCATTTGTTTTGTTGAATTGTACCACCGAGAAGGAAGCTCGCCAATTGGATCGGAAGGATCCTTGTTGTTTCTTACTTTTTGGATAATTGGCCCAGGGGAACTATGGCAATTGGAGTGTTTTGATGGAGCCCGTCAACCTTGTCCTCGAAATTAAGTATCCAAAGCAGGCAGTTCTCTCTCTGTGAGTTCTCTCTCCTTGCTCAAAAGTACCACCAAGAAGGAAGCTAGCCAATGGGATCGACAGAATGCACGGTTCTTTATTTTCTTGAATTGTACCACCAAAGAAGGAAGCTAGGAAATGGGATCAGAAGGATCCTTGTTGTTTCTTACTTTTTGGAGAATTGGCCCAGGGGAACTATGGAAATTGGAGTGTTTTGATGGAGCCGGTGAACCTTGCCCTCGAACTTAAGTATCCAAAGCAGGCAATCGTGTCACGGTGAGTTCTCTCTCCTTGCTCAAAACTACCACCAAGAAGGAAGCTACCCAATGGGATCGATAGAATGCACGGTCATTCCAATCTTTATCAAACACTTAAAGTGGACAAGAGCTAGGGTGATTTGGCTTTGTCTACGGTCACTATATTATACGGCTCCTCTCGATCTGCTTCCTTACAAGATCACATCAACAAGCTATGCTCTTTGCAACAAGATGTTGAGGCATGAGTATGATCAGTTATGAGGATATGGCTACTATTCTTTTGACTCAGTTACTCAAGAATTAGGATAGTTTTTACTCATCTTTAATCTCGTTGGGGCGGATGGCTGATCTAACATGGGAGGAGTTGGTGCCCAAGGAGTTGGTTTGGGAGGATTCTAGAACAACTTTGGAAACAGAGAGGAACTCGATAGGGTTAACTGGCCAAGGTTCCAAGAATGAGAAGAAGAATCCATGAAAGCATCATTAGTCCAAGGATGGAAGAAAGTAGGAGGCCTCCAAGAAGGACAATATGTGCTTTGATTGTGGCGAGAAAGGCCACAAATGACGAGATAGCCCAGAGAAATGTACTTCAAAGGAGACGAAGGAGTCGATTGTGATTGGTGTTATTGCTTGGCGTGGATTTGGACTTCCTCAAGAGCGATGACTCTTGGCGACAAGGCGATCCTCATTGCTTCTTCGTCCTGTGAGTGGATTGTGGATAGTGGAGCTTTGCATACCTCTACAAGAATGCGCGAGCAAGGGATACATGGTTACCTGGTGGCAAACCATCCAGGTGTCTAGTTGGGGGGTTGAACCCTTGGCTTGGGTTATATCACTCACCATCCCAAACCCCTAGGATAGTCACCCTTGATAAAAACTCGTATTGGCTTTGCTGTATTTGAACATCCGTCTTGTAAATGTCTTGCTTTGCCACTTGCATTCGGTGATAGTTGCTCGAGGGTGTTCAACCACTCAAGGATGTATTCAATGCATGGCCAAGAATGGAAAGAGATTAATTATTTTATTTATTCTTCAATGTCAAAATACAAAGCCTGGTGACTAGCATTTATATAGTCATGGCTGACGTGCGTGCGTGTGTGTGTGTGTGTGTGTGTGTGTGTGTGTGTGTGTGTGTGTGTGTGTGTGTGTGTGTGTGTGTGTGTGTGTGTGTGTGTGTGTGTGTGTGTGTGTGTGTGTGTGTGTGTGTGTGTGTGAGAGAGAGAGAGAGAGAGAGAGAGGGTAGTTGCACAAACTAGAAGGTAGTGACATCGAATTCAAGTATACTTTTCAGAACATTTAGAGATTGTGCTTGGCTATAAATTTCTTAAATAAATCAATCATAAATGTAGTAGAGAATAAGTACAATTGAGAGGAGAGAACACTAGCGTTGAGAAGGTGTATTTGAAAAGATATAGACATAAAATAGAGAAGAGGAGTAAGTAGACACAGCACAGGGGACCGAAGATGGGCCGGTCCCCTCCCAAAATATTTCTATATTGAAAAATGAGGTGAAATTTTACAAGCACATAGTAGAGAAGACAATGGACTTCGCTAATTTTTTCCACTCTATTCAAGGAGTGCCCTACAGTTCTATTCTTGAATTGAGAAATCAAATGCCCTCCTCGTCAGCACTCAAATCGTCAGATACTTCTTCTTACATATTGTTTGGAAAACAAGGAATTGCCGTGTGTTTGAAGGAGGTTTTGAGGTGGCAAGCTTCACAGAAATCACTCAAGAAAGCAAAGTGCTAATATAGACGCTCGACCGCAAGCAACACTCGGAGGATTGGTCTAGGACTACGTGTGCCTTGTTGTCAACAGATGGAATGTCTAAGATGGGGGAAAGTCTTGACCATCGGTAATTAAAAGATGATGTCACGGCTCAACAAGGGCATGACAAGACCTTGTAATTTTTTGGGATGTTCAACATACTCACAATTGTGAGTTTTGCCACAAAACAAAAAAAGAGAAATCAAACGCCCTTGCACTTGAAACCTCCACCCGTGAGTACCACGCACCACATACCTATCTTGAATTGCTTGTATCTTGCGATCTAGAGCTCCAAAGTCAGGTGATTCTACCTTCAACGCGATTATCGGCAAAAAGACTTCACTTTGGAGTGACTTAAGGCATCTTCTTTTCATTTGTAGCCTCTAAAATTAGGGTTTGCAATTTCTGCAGCACTGGTTTTTAGGGTTTCCTCGCAATGAAAACCTTTCTTCTTCGCGTTGAAGCTGTTAGGAAGCTCTTCAATGGTGTTGGTGCACCAATTGGGCTTGGAAAGTGCTCTTTTTCCGCTGTTGTAGTGAAAATACAGCCATGGAAAGCTTCAAGAAGGAGCTTTCGTGAGTGCTTTGGGGGAGAGAGCATGTGAGGAGGAGAGCTGTAAGTAGCCAAAATGCCGCTGCTCTGTGAGCCACAAGCCACTAAAAAAGTGTGATCCGCTTGGCCTATCCTCCCTTCCAGAGGCGTGTCCAAAAGGCACTTACGAACTACTCTACCAAAATTGTCCACCTCCACTGCTTTGCTACCGCATGCACTACAACAAAAAAGGGGGCCTTCGACGCAGGTTTCGACACATCTCGTTGAAAAGACCGTCGATATACGCATCCCTATGAAACCGTTGCTATATGTGTCGATATACGCGTCGAAAGGTAATATTATCAACGCATATTTCGACACGCTTAGCGACGCACATAGCGACGACCATAACCAAAAAAACAAATTCTTGGGCAGAGGACAGGAAGCTTGGCTTGTGCCCAATGAAAAGATGGACACAGCCACAGCCAGACTGCCTGTCCTCTACCCAAGAAAGCAAGCAGCACCAAAATCAATTGTGCTCTCGTAGAAATTTCGGCAAAGTTCCCTTCGTTTTTACATAAACTTTTCAAAAAAACCATATCATGTATACGCCTCCTACATGCTATCCATGTAGGATCTCACATGATATTTAAGGCCAATGAAAGAAATGAAATGAACTTTGTGCAAAACCATAACCGTACCAACTTAAAAGCGTAACCATAACGAACTTATTTTGTGCAAAACCATAACCAAATTAAAACCATAACCGGCCATAACCACTTTGATCAAAAACATAATGCAGATAACCATAACCATAAAAAAATTTAGCAATAACCATAAGCATAACCAGAAAGTTAAACATAACCATAAACAAAACAAGAACCATAACCATGTCTATACAAGAATAGGAGAAATAACCATGTCTATACAATGACACTGACAATAACCATAACCATAAGGAAAACAATAACTGTCTGAACAATGACTATAACCATATATGTCTATACAAAAAAGATACACAGAAGCGTGAGTTCGTCTCACAAAGCATATATATGAAGTCCGATCCACTGATGACTATGCATCAGAACCTACACATAGGAAAAGTCACAAAATTAGTATTGATATTACTTCACATATACTTACTTAATTAAATCAACTCACACATATTAACGTCTCACCTCAAGCGATTAGCGAGACTCTAAGGCCTCCCAGTCTACAGGCTCTCCTGAAGCATCAAGATCATTCAATACGTCATAGATACCTCTACGATATCCATCTGTCCTCCTGGCGTGTCGGGGCTCGATGCATCGCAAGATTCTACGTTTATACAAAAATCAAAGTAATATGAATACATGATTCATCGCGTTTTAAAAAACTCCATAGTTAGGATTGGATTAGAAACTCACAAACTCATAGCGAAAGGTGTCGAAGCCTCTGTTGCCAAGATGAGATGTCCCCCTGGTCATCTATCGTATCTACACGGCCTGACGCTACTGTCTGAACCGCGTGTCCGTTGTCCACTCATCCTCCCTGATCTGCATCCACGTCTCGTGTGGGATGCCCAAAAGCTTCGACGAGCCTGTCCTGAAAGCCTGCCGAGCTGCATCTCGTCGATGTTTCACGGTGTCCCGTGCAACACCCTTGATCCACCTCCTCGGAACAGCCTTTGAACCCGGAGCAGGCTGGTACTCTCTCAAGATGGTCTCCACTATGTAACAGACTTTGTCCTCATCCTGCTCAACCCAATGCGTCAGAATGCTGGTCGAAAACTGCAGCTCCGCGAGCTAGCAAATCCGTTGTTTCATCTCAGTCCTGACTCTATCCATGTCAACATAACCATCTTTCCATAAAGTATAGAGCTTGGAGGCACTAGGATCGTGTGTCCCCCAAGGTGTCTGAGGTGTGCCAAGAGGTGTGTCGAGAGGTGTGCCTAGGTAGGACGGGGGTAGTGAGCGAGGAGGGGTCGAAGCATCTGTGGACCCTCCTCCACAGCAACCACCACCTCCACCTGACGATCGCCAAGATCGGCGAGTGCGCCTGTGCTGCGGAGATGAGGATGTACCCATAAATGCCGCACCCCTAGGTGTCGAAGCGACCGTGATGGGAGAAGCAGGGTGAAAGCATGTTAACCTGTCGCGCTTTTTGTGCTACTTAGCAGTTTCAAGTTAGCACATCTTCGAAAAGTTGGGCGTCCGGTAAATTTTTTACTATTAATATCAAAAATTTTCGGAGGTTGTACAGCTGGATTCCTTGTTTCAAGTGATTTCTAATGATATATCATATGTCATAGATCTTGGAGATGTAGCTCAAGTCATTGTACTAGTTAGCATATGTCAAAATTGTGCTAGTTAGCATTGTTCGGGACATGAAAAAGCATGACAAGTTAACATGCTTTCACCCAGAAGGCGTCGTACCCATAGGCGTCCCTCCCCCCATATGCGTCTCCCCCATAGGTGTCCGCCCCATAGGCGTCGCACGCTCGGGTGTGAAGCCCGGAGGCGTAGTACCTGTGCCTCTGGCTACCCAGTATTGAGAAGCCTCTGCCATCTAAGCAGGTGTCATCAGTATGACGAAGCCCATGAATGCATCTACACTAATAGAAGCGGGATGTGGAAACTGGTCTGGCATACTGAAGTCCTGCACAAAGAAAGTAAAATAAAGCGTCATAACACTTTTTTTTAAATTAAGTTTAAGGTTAATTTTAAATCAACGTCTTCACACAAACACTTACAGGCCTAGGCCTCGACGAGTGAGGCATCATCGATAAGATCTTGCAGCGTATCATCGTCTATCTCTAATTGCAAACATAACTCTGCCCCAACTCGTTCTGGCAGATTGTCTTCATCCATTGCATCTTCATCTACAAGTGTCAATTCTGCCTCATCTGCGTCATCCCTCGTATATCTGTCAGCTTCCTCTGGCATACCTTCATCCATCTCATCTAATGTCACTGTAGTATGAACGTCGTCTGACTGACTTTCCTCTAGGATATCTTGCCCTTCAAATACTTGTTTATTTCTTGGAGAAACCTGAACCACAAACCACCATTATCGCTCTCGAGGGTCCGGTACAAAGACCACTTGCTCGCAATGTTCGGGGAGAGAAAATGTGTCGCTCGTATCTGTCCAAACCTTTGTAGAATCTATTTGCACAAGTTTGTTTCCATCTCTGCGTACCGTTGCATTGCGACCAAAAGTAATCACCTTGAACCACTTCACATCCAACAAAAACATCTCAAACCACCTGAAGCTGACTTTCAGGATATCTGACACCAGACCACAGTAATCCAGTTTGCTAGTGCTCTCATTCGTGTCTCTGGCATTGGCCCTGCTCTTTTGCATGAAACTAACCATTACCCCTCTGTCAAACGTGTCTCTTCTGTTGTCAATTTGTTGTGTTCTGAAATGCTTTCCATGTGACCACAGTACCATGTATGTATGATACTTCTAGTCACATCCAATAGCCAACCTTTCCTCTTCTAGAGATATGTGTTCTCCGATCTATTGAGCTACTCTCATTGTCTTGTCCAACCATGCCATTGTAGGGAATTCAGGTAGAGGAGAGAGATAGTCTGGCAAGGATAAGCCTCTAGTCATTCGGCTTCGCCCGAAATTATGTCGCTCCCTATTGTGTCTCTCTTTCTCTTCTTCGTACCTTTCAAGCCATTTTTGCAGCAGCGTTGAATTTAGTATACAGAACTTCATGATCTTTTCTCCCATGGCGTCGTTCATTTTCTTTGGCACCCCTTGCCCTTGTGGCTCCTCTCCAACCAGTCTTGCATCCTCCTCATCGCTCCACAGTCGAGGCATTTCTGGGTCAGAAATGGATAGAAATTCGGTCGTCAATACAAGAGACTCTTCCACCAACCATCCTTCTACCATGCTCCCCTCTGGACGCGCTTTTTGGAGAACAAAATCCTTAAGTGTTTTCATGAACCGCTCTAGAAAGAACATCCAACGGCTGTGGTCAGTATCTGCCATTGCAACCTCATCTACTACATGGACGAGCAAGTGCATTTGGATAGTTAGGCAGCTCGTGGGTAGATACTTCTCAATCATGCAAACTGCCTCAATGGAGTTAGCCCTTGCGACTGCAATAAATTCCTCCCGTATCTCCTTGGAAGAGATCCACCGCACTAGCTCTGAAATCTTGTATATGCAGGTCCGCACATCCTCCGTTAAAAACCCCTTGATCGCAATTGGAAGAATGAATTGCAAGAACTTATGTAAGTCGTGCGATTTCAGTCTTGACAGTTGGTCGTCATGGGTGAATGCTGTCTTGAGACATCACATATATCCTGTTGGCGTCCTGAACTCTGAAATCACCCTTTTAACTTGTTGCTCTTCGTTTTTTAGCAATGCCCATGGCGCTCTTGGAAGTTTTGTTTGGCCAGATGCATTGGTGATAAGCCACAGCTTTGGCATCTTTCCAACTGACTTCAAATCATCTCGTAAAGCTCGATTGTCTTTCATTCCCATGATTGTCTTCCAGAGGAGCTCTCCCACATTCTTGAATATATGCATTGGATCCAGCAAATGGTTAATTAGTAGATCACCCCAGTACGGAAACGTATGGAGAATGGACAAACGTTTCATTCCTGAAACAGGTTGCCCCTCATGTTGCTCCCATCGACGACGCCACTCTTGTACATACATAGGACGACATTCGACATGACCAAGATGACCTTGTGCAAGTGATGGCCATCTGGAAGATAACATTGGTGGCCTTGATAAATTGTCTTTCGAAGAGAGGCAAAATAGCGCACATCCAAAGACTCCCTGCAAATTGGACATGCATTGTATCCCGAAGTTGTTAGCCCTGCATATATTAAAGCATGAATCAGGCCAAGGAAAAGTGCTTGCGAATAACGCAAATTTTGTAAATCAAGAACCATTACTAGAAGCTTCTCCGTATCCTGGCCAATCATGCATAGTCCACATAAGAGGTCCATGGATCCTTGCATGCTGTTCTCCTACTGGTTCAACCGCATGTGCTATGTCGATCCCATGCCATAACTCCCGGAGCTCGTCAACTAGTGGAGCTAGATAAACATCCATGTTTTTTTCCTTGAACTTACCAGGTACAATCAACCAGGACCCTTCTTGATGGTAAGCCACGGCGGGAGGTTGTAATTGATAAGGCACACATGCCAAGTGCTCCATGACGATCTTCTCAAGCCAAATGGATTGAATCCATCCATTGCCATGCCCAAACGCAAATTGTGTGGTTTACTTTTAAAATGTGGCCAGGTATCTTCAATGTGCGTCCAGGCCTTTGAATCAACGGGCACCCTAAATGTTGTGTCAGTGGATCTATTCGTAGAATGCCACCACATCAACTTTGCAATTGAACCACAACGAAATATGCTTTTTATCCTAGGAATAATAGGGAAATGCCGCAACACTTTAGCTGGCACCGTCTCGCCAACTGCATCTTGTTTGTAGCGCATTGCTCCGCACTTAGGACACGATAGACAATCTGCGAATTCATTGCGAAAAAGAATGCAATCATTTAGACATGCATGAATCTTGTTGTAGTCCAAGCCAACTAAGGTCAATAGTTGCTTTGCGTCTGGCCTGGAGGGGGGCATTTCATTGCCAGCCGAGAGAAGTTGCTCCCTCAACAACCTGTTTAAGCCACATTAAATTAAAAATCTCTCCAAGCACGTCACCGTTGCAATTGGAAAATCTATTTTGTAAATTACATACTTAAAAAAAGCAGTGACGCTTGCATCTGACCACCTGTACATTGACTGAAGATTCAAAAATGCCAGACAAGTACGAAGCATAGATATTTTGGCGCGTTCATAGATTGGTTGGCGTGCCAACTTTCTCAACATGTCTTTAGGAGATAGGTGCACGGCTTCTGGTGCTGCTTCGTCAGCGTTCTCCTTGCTTGTCTGGAAGAAGCCATCCAACATCTCCTCCATGCCGTCGTCTTTTGTCTGTAAGCCCTTTTCTTCTTCCATCCGAGAGCGGATTTTTTGAGATGGGGTTCAACTCAAGGCTCCCACCAGACAACCACTCCTTGAGACCCTACACACGCATATTTCTTAGGGGCACCACCCTCTTTTATGGAGAAAGAAGGAAACCAAAACAAACCATATACAACACACACACACTCACACCTTCCTTATGTGCTTCAACACAAAATTCCCTTCAACCATTCAACACACACTCCTTAAGCAATCCCTTTGAACACTGCACAAACTCACATGCAAAGATTGACCTTCACCATATTAATGCTCATATAATTCTAAGAAAATCAAGCACAAAACCTCAAAACTCAAAACACCATAATTCACAAATACTTGACAACTCCTTTCCTTTCCCAAAAGAAGAGACTACTTACACACATAAGGCGGCATGCATAGAGAGCTCTTCTCCATCTATGCAGCCCCAAGACTTACTTACACACAACATAAGGAGATAAGCCAAGCAAATAGACACCATGGTGCACAAAAACTTTCTCAACAAACAAGCAACCCAATGAGCACAAAATATGAGAAGCTGCCAAGATATGCTTACCAATTTTACATGCGTTTAGAGCAAAAGTGTGACGACGACACCCCAATTACAACAATTTGTTGATAAAACCATGAGATAGATCATTGAACTTGATATCCTTGCTCTCATATAGAATCTACAATCCTTATTTAGGGATGAGTAATGTAAGAGAAATGTTTGCAAGAGAATGGTAGCAATAGCATATTGATGCTCTCTCTATGGTGCCGCTTATGATAGCGAGCTTAGGAAATGGATAGGGAGACAAGAGGAGAGAGATATTAGGGCTTCCCTAACCTTAGAGGAGCTTATTTGCAGAAATGGAGTAGGTGTGTGTATTTTTGTGCTTGCCAAAGGGCCTTTTTATAGCTGTACAAGACCTTGGGTTAGGTTAAACTTGACTAAGGTAGGTAATTAACCATAGTTAGGTTCCCTTTTGACCATTCCTTCAATTATGCAAATAAGCGACTTATTTTTTCATTAAAAATATCTTTTTAAGTCGTGGAGGCTCCATAAGGGTTGATAATGTATGTGGGCCCCACCATGATGTCCCTCCAGTGGCTCCTGCAGAGTGTCCCCATCTTGTTTGTTGTGTCTCTGGAAGCATCTTGAGCTGACCCTTCCACATGCAAGTGGTTTTTAACTCCCCATTGGTATTTTAGAATTTTGGAGAAGTCAAGAAAACTTTTCACCTTTGTGGTTTACCTGATTGTAACTTTGACCTGCAGTAACAGTGTCCGCAGCACCTTGTTTTCACCATAACTTTCAGCCTGTAACTCAGAATTGGGTGCTGTAAAAGGCAAAGTTGACCTTCTCAAAGTGTTTAAGCTGATTTTGGAGTGTTCCTCAAGTATACCCACGAGCTAAGGCATTCAAGATGCATCCAAAACACCTTTTGAACCAAGTCTCCTTGTAGGGGGCCCTTTAGCATGCATCCAAGGTGTAGCATGCTTTTTTCAAAAGAGAATCCACCTTAAACAAATGAGGTAGGCTCCAATAAAGTTTGATTTATTGCGGATATACATTATATTTAAGATTTGTTGACCAACACAAGTAAATGATCCAAGAGTTGGGTCACATAGTAGTGGGGAAGGGAAGGCGTACAAGGTTAACCCTACCCTTGAGAGAAGATGGGTAAGATAAGTGCCCATAAATTATTTATTTACAAATTATGGGATGTAGATAGCTATTTAAATTAGTAAAGGTAATTAGTTAAAAGAATGTGCAGTAAAAAAAACTAGGAGAGTAGAATTAAGTTTACTATTTACATTTAGCATGAAGAAAGAAATATGATGTAAATGCATAAAGATCTAAGAAGGGTAAGGTGTTTGTATGGAAAAAGGCTATTATGGAAAGAGAGAATGAACACTAGGTTAAAACTTTGATAAAAAATATATACATTTGAGTAGAAATGTAGTGCAAATGCAAGGTTACCATTTAACGCTACTCATATTAGCCCTCCCCCTTCATCTAGGATCATTCATGCTCCTAGATGAAACAAAAGAGTTTTTTCCTTTTTCTTTTCTTTCTTTTTTTTTCTTCTTTTTTTTATTTTTTTTTATTTTTCTAAAAAAAGGAGGAGTGATATACACTCTTGTACTCCATAACCTGCTTTTCATTACCTCAATCCCATAAATCGGAGATGGGAGGGTTGCCTTGGGTATGTTGAGATTCCAAAGCTGGTTCTTCTTTGCACATCAAAGCTTTAAAAATAGGTGGAGCATTTGCCAAGCCAAAGGGAGCCATGCCAATTTGGAGCTTAGATGATGTATGTAGATGACTTCCTATCAACGGATTGATACGTTGAAAGTAGGGCTTTAATCTCCATCCATTGACTCTGGTCTTGTGGAGTTTTCCTGATAAATCTGCTAATCTGTAACTACCATTCCCAAAATTTGTTTTTATCATGAAAGGTCCCTCCCATCTTTGCAAAAACTTTTTGTCAATTCGCGTATCAAGTCGGTTATCATAGCGAAGAACCAACATACCTTCCTTCAATCCTTTCCTCTTGAGCTTCTTGTTGATTTTGTCCCTTTGGCTTGTGGCTTGGGCAACGTAATAGTCAATGGACTCTTCTCTATCAAGCTCAAGTCGTTGAAGATCTAAAATTATTTCCTGCAAAGCTTCTTTTGGCCTCTTTGCTCCCCGTGAGAGAATGCGTAGGCTTGCAATCTCCACCTCAATAGGAAGGAGTGCCTCCTGTCCATATACCAAATGAAAAGGAGTGAATTGAGTGGATACCTTGAAAGATGTTCTGTATGCCCATAGAGCTGCGGTCAAATGATGATCCCAGTCGTTTGGTCGATCTGCAACCTGCTTAGAAATGATCTTACATATCATTCCATTCACCTTTTCAACCAACCCATTGCACTGAGGGTAGTAAAGTGTAGAATGCAAATGTTTGACTTTTAACTTTGCCAAAAGATTATCTAGGAGCTCTGCTCTAAACCCTGGACCACGATCTGACAAAATCTCTAATGGTGTGCCGAATCTACTGCATATGTAATCAAAGATAAATTTTGATACCTCCTCGGCTGTAATTCGTGTTGTTCTTGCTGCCTCCGCCCATCGTGTCATGTAATCTACTCCCACAATGATGAAGACCTTCCCGGTAGATGTGCGAGGTAAGGGGCCTATTGCATCCACACCCCACTTGTCAAAAGGACCATACGAAATTATTGGAACTCGAGGTTCGTAAGTGAGTCGTCGATCTCTAGAAATCTGACAACCTTTGCATGACTTACACCAATGCTGGACATCACGGTGTACACTTGGCCAAACAAACCCTGCTTGCAAAATCTTCCTGTTTGTAATATCATGAGAAAAATGACCCCCACAGACATCATCATGGCATGAAAAGAGGATTCTCTCCATTTCTTGAACAGAGGGCACCCTTCTTAGCACCAAATCTTTCCCTTTATGATACAGATCATCTCCTATGAGTTGGTAAGGAGTTGCCTTTTTTACCAACCTATGCCTTTGCACTTTATCCAAGTGTTTAGGGCACTCACCAGTTTGGAGGAAAAATATGATGTCCTTCAATTCCTCTTGGCCTTGGTACTTTGGTTCGTAGAGCTTCACACCTCCCACCATGATCTGAAGTTTCTCATTGGCGAGATAATCTGCTTCCTTGTTGAGGGTTCTCACAACATGTTGTACCTGTGTAGCTTCAAAGTTCTTTATCAAAGCCTTCACCTGTCTAAGCCACTCCACTAGAGTAGGGTTCTTGCACTTCCATATCCCTTGGATTTGCCTAATAACTAGTAAGGAATCACCTCTTATTATAAGTCTTTCGATGCCAAGTTTTCTGCATTCTTCAAGCCCCAACTTTAAGGTGACATACTCAGCCTCATTATTAGAATGAACATTTTCCAAGGTGATACCTTTCTTAACAAGAACTTCCCTTTGTGGACTTAGAATAAGAACCCCCCCTGCTGCCTGATCGTGTTGTCGTCGGTAAGCTCCATCAAAGCACAAAATGTGTGCATTGTCCATCTCCTCCTCATTATTTTGTGGTGTAGCTTTGTCTCCTGCCTTTGATGACTCTTTCCTTTCTCTCACTTTGTATGTGAGAATGTCTGCAAGACCTGCCCTTGTGCTATCTTCCACAAGAAAAGTGTATTCGAACTCTTGAAGTTCTAGAACCCATTTGGCTATCCTAGATGAGAGGCTCATGTGTTGCACAACATATGGTAAATTGTTTTCCATGGTGAGAATGACAAATGGTGCAGGTAAGAGATATGATCGGAACTTTCTTACCGCAAACATAATTGTGAATACCACCTTCTCCATATCGGTGTAGCCCTTCTCTGCAGCGGTCATGACTTTGCTTACAAAGTATATTGTCCTCATGTAGCATGTTTTTGGGTCTTTTTGCATGAGAACTACACCGATGGCCTCCATTCCTACACTTGGCGTGATGTAATATGTATCCTTTGGATTTGGTGGCATTATTGTTGGAAGAGAGTTGAGAATACCCTTTACTTCAATAAAGCATAATTCGTGTTCCTCTCTCCATTCAAATGTGGGTTTGTTTGCTAGCTTGTGCAAAGGTGCAATAGCTTCCGCTAGAAGGTGAATGAAACGAGACATGTTCCTTACTTTGTGGTTGAAAGTCATGAGCTCCTTGGTTGTCGTTGGTGGTTGTAATGACAAGAGAGCATTTACTTTTGATGGATCCACTCGAATTCCTTGCAAAGAAACCACATGACCTAGCAATACCACTTGTGACTCTGCAATGTGACACTTCTCAGGATTAAGCTGTCCCCCAAATTGATGAAGCCTCCTAAGCCCCTCCTCAACTTTTTGGCAATGAAGTCTTTGACAACTATAGATACATAAGTCATCCATAAAAACCCTAATTGACTTTCCAAAGAAGGGCTGAAAGACAAGAGTTGTAAACCTTATAAAGGTACTAGGAGCATTTGTGAGCCCAAATGGCATCACTCTACAGGCAAAGCAACCCCAAGGTATGATGAAAGTGGTTTTAACTGATCTTCTTCTGCTATTCTGATTTGAAAATACCCTAAATACCCATCACACACTGTGTAACATTCATAGCCGGCTACTTTGTTTAAGATTTCATCTTGGAAAGGAAGAGGAAAATGATCCCTCTTTGTTGCAGCATTGAGCGGTTTGTAGTCAACACAGACCCTCCATTTTCTGTTCTTTTTAGGGGTTACTACAATTGGGGACACCCACTCAGAGTTAGACACAGGGTAAATGAAACCAGCATTGAGGAGTTGGTTAACCTCTGTCAAAAGTGCCTCTTGTTGTATTTTTCCTAGGCGCCTTAGCTTTTGAGCCACAGGTTTAGTACCTGGTTTTAATTCTATGCCATGCTCTATAACATCCACACCTCTAATTTGTGATTAATCAGTGATAAATAAATTGGGATACCTCTTGAGCATATCGATGTAGGACCGCTTCTCCTCAGGGGTAAGATATTTTGCAAGCATCCTCTCAAAGTCTTCAAAGTGCTTGTGGTCACCTTTGTCATCCTTTGTTTGCTTCTTTGTTGGGTCAACCTCTATTGATGGAGTTTTTGATGTGTTGAAGATGATTCCCATTACCTCCAAAGATGATTCTTCTTCGCTATTGGATGTAGTGGTTGAACTTTCCTCGTCGCTCAAGCCAAAACTCTCTTCACTTTCTTCATCAGCCATGGTCTCATAGTTGATGCCGAGCTTCTTTCCTTCATGCCAATCGTATACTACATGTTGCCCCTTTTTGAGAATCAATTGTCCTTGTCCCCATTTTTGATCTACATTCACAGCAATGAGCCAAGGCCTCCCTAGGATGATGGGATAGCCCTCCCCCTTGGCTGGCATAACATACATGTCCACACGTGCATCTATATTACATACAGAAAATTTTACATTCTCGATGATCCCTAGGCACTTCACACTTGCATTGTTGGCCAACTTAGCTTGACAATTAGAGGATTTAGTGATTTCAAGCCTTATTCTATTCATGGCTCTTTCCGTGATCACACACATTTGTGCTCCACCATCAACATACACATTGGATACCTTCCTACCCCTTACATAAGCATCTACAATAGGTTCCACATCTTGTTGTGGCTTTGAAGTCAATGCCTTTACTGTCACCTTTTCTTTCTTTCTTGGGAGTCTTGTGCTTACAAGTTTGGACCAGTGCTTTCTCACCTTGGGTGATAGATGTAGGAGTTGAGGCCAAGAAATATTGGGCTTTTGAGTTTGCAAATCTTCTAAGATGTTGTAGGGTTCCATATTCTTTCCTAATGGAAAATCATTGATGCCGATCTCCCTTCGCCTTGACCTCTGCTTCTTGCCTCCTTCCTCCTTCTTTGACTTTTTCTTCCTCTCCTTCCTTGTAGGTTCTGACTCTTCATTCCTTGTGTCTTCATCCTTGTTGTGTGCTCTTGTGCGCTTTTCTGTTGGCATAACATCAAAATGTATAGGGCTCACCTCTATCTCCTCTTCCAGCTTTATGACGTTTACTCCTCTCTCTTCCTCCACTGGTGGGACAGGAGGGATGTTTGCCACTGGAGGTGGTGGTGGTCGACGCAGAATTTGCGGGGCTTGAGCATGCTCTTGCTGCACCATGAGCGGAGGGGGTCTAGGAGGGTATATGTCCCCTGGAAGCCTTTGAGGGTGAGGGCAATTATACATGCCATGACAAACTTCGTTGCAATTCCAGCATCTCAACTCTTGTGCTTGACATCGTTGATTGCGATTCCCTTCTCTTGGTTTTCGTTGTTGGGGTAGGCCCTGCACTAGATTCAAGGTGAGACTCTCTAGTTGTTGAGTTAATCTTTGCAAGATCTCTTGTTGTGATCCTTCCCCTATTTGTGAAGTTTGGGCAAGAGAGCCCCTAACTTGTGCTCCCATGCTTGGTGAAGAATCCCTCTCAATGACTTCATCTAGGTCCCTTGTTCTATGTGCTTGAAAATTTAACTTCTTGAATTTGACCATGGCCACCTCACATGCTTCCTCAAATGTTGATGGGAATTTTAACTCTACCTTGGTCTTCAAAATTGGATACAAGCCAGCCATGAACCTATCTTTCTTTAGAAAGTTTGGTGCACCACCTTGGTTTTGTAAGGTAGCCTCCCATCTATCCCATAGGTTAAGGAAAACGGCCTCATAAGATGGGTAGTCTTCAAGGAATACCTGTTTATGTTGAAGTAGACACTTCCAAAGACCGTCTGGAGTATCTCCTTGCCCAAATTTGGCAAGAAAAATTGCATGTAGCCTCTCCCAATTGGTTTTGTTTTGAGGTTGCAAGGCCTCGTACCATGCCTTAGCCTCCCCTTTGAGAACGAGTGGAAAAGCACGCAGCTTTACCTCTTCTTGATCTCTCCCAGAGATGAGGTGTGCCATCTCCAAATTATCCAGAAATTCTTGTGCATCCTCACCATTTTTAGAATGAAAGGTAGGAAAAGTGCTTGAAATTTTTACAATACAAGGAGGCTTGTGTACCACAAAGTTTTGACTACGATGAGTGATCACATCAAAATGAAAATATATACATCAAGTGTTAGTTCATAATTTATTATAGGCAAAATAAAAGGGTTGATTGAGGCATTAATTTCATTAAGGCGAGTGGGTCCAAAAATTCTCCTAATGGTTGCTTGAAATCTAAATTTTGTAGCAATTATGATGTGCAGAGATTGACGAGCTATGGGTGTAAAAGGAGAAGCAACTCCAGGTTGGTTCATGTGACAATGTGTTCTCTTTTTTCTTTCTCTTGAAGAAAGCTTCCTTTGAGTGGATCGCTATCTAAGCGCCTCTTGTCCTTGCCTCAAAACAAAATAAAAACATGGACATCAAATGAATCATCATAATTAATGAATGGAAGAATGATGGGATTTGGAGATGCCAAGATTTCACCAAGTCTTTCTGCTCCAAACATAAAAACAATGCGTTGTTGGTAAAAAAAATTGCGATCTACACAAATGTCAATTCTGATGCGTTGTGAAAAATGAAAAGCATATGGTGCAACTCTATTGTTCATGAGGAGAATAGAAGGAAATTAGGAAAGTTCCTCCGTGGGGGCACCACTTTTATGAGAGCGGATTTTTTGAGATGGGGCTCAACTCAAGGCTCCCACCAGACAACCACTCCGTGAGACCCTACACACGCATATTTCTTAGGGGCACCATCCTCTTTTATGGAGAAAGAAGGAAACCAAAACAAACCATATACAACACACACACACTCACACCTTCCTTATGTGCTTCAACACAAAATTCCCTTCAACCATTCAACACACACTCCTTAAGCAATCCCTTTGAACACTGCACAAACTCACATGCAAACATTGACCTTCACCATATTAGTGCTCATATACTTCTAAGAAAATCAAGCACAAAACCTCAAAACTCAAAACACCATAATGCACAAATACTTGACAACTCCTTTCCTTTCCCAAAAGAAGAGACTACTTACACACATAAGGCGGCATGCATAGAGAGCTCTTCTCCATCTATGCAGCCCCAAGACTTACTTACACACAACATAAGGAGAGAAGCCAAGCAAATAGACACCATGGTGCACAAAAAAATTCTCAACAAACAAGCAACCCAATAAGCACAAAATATGAGAAGCTGCCAAGATATGCTTACCAATTTTACATGCGTTTAGAGCAAAACTGTGACGATGACACCCCAATTGCAACAATTTGATGATCAAACCATGAGATAGATCATTGAACTTGATATCCTTGCTCTCATATAGAATCTACAATCCTTATTTAGGGATGAGTAATGTAAGAGAAATGTTTGCAAGAGAATGGTAGCAATAGCATATTGATGCTCTCTCTATGGTGCCGCTTATGATAGCGAGCTTAGGAAATGGATAGGGAGACAAGAGGAGAGAGATATTAGGGCTTCCCTAACCTTAGAGGAGCTTATTTACAGAAATGGAGTAGGTGTGTGTATTTTTGTGCTTGCCAAAGGGCCTTTTTATAGCTATACAAGACCTTGGGTTAGGTTAAACTTGACTAGGGTAGGTAATTAACCATAGTTAGGTTCCCTTTTGACCATTCCTTCAATTATGCAAATAAGCGACATAGTTTTTCATTAAAAATAGCTTTTTAAGTCGTGGAGGCTCCATAAGGGTTGATAATGTATGTGGGCCCCACCATGATGTCCCTCCAGTGGCTCCTGCAGAGTGTCCCCATCTTGTTTGTTGTGTCTCTGGAAGCATCTTGAGCCGACCCTTCCACATGCAAGTGGTTTTTAACTCCCCATTGGTATTTTAGAATGTTGGAGAAGTCAAGAAAACTTTTCACCTTTGTGGTTTACCTGATTGTAACTTTGACCTGCAGTAACAGTGTCCGCAGCACCTTGTTTTCACCATAACTTTCAGCCTGTAACTCAGAATTGGGTGCTGTAAAAGGCAAAGTTGACCTTCTCAAAGTGTTTAAGCTGATTTCGGAGTGTTCCTCAAGTATACCCACGAGCTAAGGCATTCAAGATGCATCCAAAACACCTTTTGAACCAAGTCTCCTTGTAGGGGGCCCTTTAGCATGCATCCAAAACACCTTTTGAACCAAGTCTCCTTGTAGGGGGCCCTTTAGCATGATTCCAAGGTGTAGCATGCTTTTTTCAAAAGAGAATCCACCTTAAACAAATGAGGTAGGCTCCAATAAAGTTTGATTTATTGGGAATATGCATTATATTTAAGATTTGTTGACCAACACAATTAAATGATCCAAGAGTTGGGTCACATAGTGGTGGGGAAGGGAAGGCCTACAAGGTTAACCCTACCCTTGAGAGAAGATGGGTAAGATAAGTGCCCATAAATTATTTATTTACAAATTATGGGATGTAGATAGCTATTTAAATTAGTAAAGGTAATTAGTTAAAAGAATGTGCAGTAAAAAAAACTAGGAGAGTAGAATTAAGTTTACTATTTACATTTAGCATGAAGAGAGAAATATGATGTAAATGCATAAAGATCTAAGAAGGGTAAGGTGTTTGTATGGAAAAAGGCTATTACGGAAAGAGAGAATGAACACTAGGTTAAAACTTTGATAAAAAATATATACATTTGAGTAGAAATGTAGTGCAAATGCAAGGTTACCATTTAACGCTACTTACCATCCTTGGCTCTATATTAGTCGTACCTTCACGCATAATCCTTTTTCTCTCTCTCTCTCTCTCAGATGTAGGTGCTACGTCGCAAAAATCAATGCCCTGTCCGTAGGAGTCATATCGTAGATTCTGTACGGTTTCTCTAGCAAACTCTCCGTACTTGTGCACATGCTCATTACATATCCTACGCTTGCGCAGGATTTGATACTTGCAGAGCATGCACGATCATGCAATCTTTTCCTCCATGTTAGTTGATGATGTTTCCATGTTAGTTGATGATGTTGCCATCTACAATGATTATGAATGTTGTTTTAATACATATACTCCTCACAATGTAAACTACCTCGCATTCTCTAGTCTTTCCCAATCTCCGTACACCTCGGTCCAGAGGTGTACGGAGATCAGGACTACCGGGTCAAAATCTCCTCTTTATTGGTCAAATCCTATATGGGTAGACACATACGTGCACTCCGAGGTGTACATGGAAATACATGTAGCGGGCAAAACCCCTTCGCCTCTTTTAGTTCGATAGTTTCTTCTAGAGGGAGAGAGAGAGAGAGAGAGAGAGAGAGAGAGAGAGAGAGAGAGAGAGAGAATTAACTAGAGATAGCTACAGAGATAGAGAGAGAGATAGATAGTAGATAGAGAAAGAGTTAGGTTAGGAGATGTAAACAATGTGAACAACTATCGCACTATAATGGTTGGTTCTTTGATGGCAAAGTTATTTGGCTGTATCATGGAGATGAAGATAAGTGAATGGGCTGAAAAGAATGGCAAACGTGCGCTTGGCCAAGCAGGTTTTCGAAAGCATCATAGCACTATTGATCACCTTGTCACTCTTCGAGTTCTTATGGAAGCGTCTCGATTGAAAGGAAAAAAGTTATATTGTTGCTTTGTGGATTTCAAGAAAGCTTTTGACATGGTACCGCGAGGAAATCTTTGGAGACGTATGCAAAGCCTTCAAGTGCCGAGAGAATTTATGCATGCAGTCTTTCGCATCTACCAAAAAGTGATATGTCGATTAAGTATGGGAGATGGAATTTCAGAATTTTTTGCAAGCACTATTGGTGTCAAACAAGGATGCCCACTTTCCCCAACCCTCTTTGGGCTACTCATTGATGAATTGGAATACATGGTTCTTGATTTTATGCAGCAAGAAGGCATAGAAGAGGTTAAGATTGGAAATGCGGTGATCATGCTTTTGCTTTATGCCGATGATGTAGTGCTCTTGGCACATACCTTAGAAGATGCACAAAAGCTTATGAGTGTCTTGGAACGCTTTTGCCTACATAGCGGGCTGATCGTGAATGGATCCAAAACCAAGGTTATGCTTGTAAAGACCCTCAATGACGAAAATCCATGCATTGTATACAACAATGAGAAACTTGAAGTGATAGATCACTTCAAGTACCTTGGCCTTGAGGTTCCATCCAATCATAAATGGAAGGATTGTGCAATGCGTCGCTTGGAAGCCGGAAAGAGGGCTTATTATGCATTTGAGAACATGTGCAATGCAGGAGAGATCAAGTGTTGGGCTCTCAAAAAGTACCTCTTTGACACATTGGTGACACCGGTGCTTCTTTATGGAGTGGAGGTGTGGGGTGGAAGCATCGGGAAGTCTACTTGGAAAGAGTTTGAGAATGTCCAAAAGCGTTTTCTCACCAACTTTCTCCAAGTCAAGACACAAACACCCTACATGCTCTTACTTCTTGAGTCCGGATCGCTTCCCATTGAGGTCTTGGGCATGGAAAGGGTTGTGGAGTACATGCGTAAGACACAACGTAGCCCTTTGCATCGACTTCCTAGAATCGCATATGAAGCAAGTCTAAAGGTTCAAAAGACATGCAAGAGCAAAATACTAAGTTCGGGGTGGATGCTTGATATCAAGAAATGGTTTGGAAGATAGGATGCATGTCACTTGGTCAAGGATGCGTCGATCGACTCCCAAGTTAATGAGGCCTTCTTACAACGCCAATGTATCATGGCTTGGGAGAAATCCGGAGGTTCTCGCTTCAGCCATTACACCACACACGTTGCCCCAAACTACAAATCTCTCTTCTTCTCGGAACGAGGTAACCGAACCCATTCCTACATCCTTGAGCCCATCCCGTTGAGTGCGATCCACACCATTGCCTCCATTCGTCTTAGCTCCCATTCTCTACGCTGCGAGACAGGACGTTGGGGCACTGGCGAGGAGTGTCATCGACTTTGCACCTTATGCCCTCGTCAAGTGCGAGAGAGTGAGTACCACACACTACTTGAGTGCTCAGCTTTTGACCACATTAGGTCCTCTTTTCCCTATATATTCAGCCATGAGCTCTCCCTACATACCTTCCTCTCCCAACCACGATGTGGACTCTCTATTGCGACGCTCATTTCAGCCATTTTTGAGCATCGAGAGTCACTTATGAACTCCACTCACACCACGTGACATGTTCATTTGGTCTCATAGGTCATATTTGACCTCCCAGGACGATAATAGAACTATCTATCTATCTATCTATCTCTCTCTCTCTCTCTCTCTCTCTCTCTCTCTCTCTCTCTCTCTCTCTCTCTCTCTCTCTCTCTCTCTCTCTCTCTCTCTCTCTCTCTCTCTCTCTCTCTCTCTCTTTCTCTACTTCCCTATCTCTCTACGTACTGATCGAACGAGCGACTGAGCTAGGGAGATCCAGACGCCCACGACTGCGGAGGCCAGACTACACAACATCGACAGAGGCTGCATCAGACGATCCAGGTCACTTTGGCTCGACATGCACAACGCCCGGTCAGACTACTGACCATGGAGGAGATTGATGATTTTCGCAGCGATAGATGCTAGATCTCCTATGATCTACCTATCTCAGCTAGCTATTGTAGCTGCTTAGTCCACACCCAGCAGTTTAGGATTCCATAATATTTTACTTTGTCATTTTGTCATCTTGTTATTCTGACTTTGTATCAGATCCACCACATTGTAACTTTCTGGTCTCATAGGTCACTTTGGCCTTTTGAAGACGTTAATATAACATTTCATTTCATTTCTTTCTTTAATTTTAATTTTTTACGCATACATTAATTCTCTCTCTCTCTCTCTCTCTCTCTCTCTCTCTCTCTCTCTCTCTCTCTCTCTCTCTCTCTCTCTCTCTCTCTCTCTCTCTCTCTCTCTATCGCAGCAATTCGGCTTAGATCCCATTTCCTTCGATGCGAGATAGGGCGTTGGGTCAATGGAGAAGAGTCAAATCGATTGTGCACATTATGCTCACTGCAAGTTCGAGAGTCTGAGTACCACACACTACTAGAGTGCTCAGCTTTTGATCACATCCGAACTTGCTTCTCTCACATTTTCAGCCATAACTTAGACCTACACACTTTCCACTCACAGCCAAAGTGTGGGCTCTCCATTGCGACTCTCATCACTACAATTTTGGAGCATCGAGAGTCACTCATCAGCCATACACATACTACATCACATGTAACTTTGGTCCCATAGGTCATATTTGACCTCCGAGGACGATAATAAAATCTATCTATCTATCTATCTCTCTCTCTCTCTCACTCTAGTTTTAATTTCCTACGCATACATTTTTCTCTCTCTATCTCTCTCTTTAATTTCCTATACGCACACACACTTCTCTCTCTCTCTCTCTCTCTCTCTCTCTCTCTCTCTCTCTCTCTCTCTCTCTCTCTCTCTCTCTTCCTACACACACACACACACCGCTCTCTCTCTCTCTCTCTCCCTCTCTCTCTCTCTCTCTCTCTCTCTCTCTCTCTCTCTCTCTCTCTCTCTCTCTCTCTCTCTCTCTCTCTCTCTCTCTCTCTCTCTCTCTCTCTCTCTCTCTCTCTCTCTCTCTCTCTATCTCTATCTCTATCTCTTTCCTATACACACACACACACACACACACACACGATGTGTAGAGAGAGAGAACGGTTGGGGGGGGGGGGGGGGGGGGGGGGGGCAAAGTGCCATAATACCTGCGCAGCAGGTTTTGACCAAGATCTGAGTGCGCGCGTTGAGGGCGAAAATGGCCCCTGAGCGCGGGTTCCCCTTTTTTTCCCCAATTTTTTAGCGTCGAAAAATGCATTGATATACGCGTCAAAATAGCCATCGATATAAGCGTGGAAATTTTTGCCTTTCCACGCGTATTTCCACGCACATATCGATGCACTTTTCGACGCGTATATCGACGGGGTCAAAGGACGTCAATATCCGTGTGGAAAGGTACGAGCGTCGATATATAGGGCGTCAATAACTTTGGGTTATGTTGTAGTGATGGGTAGCTCTTTGTCTCACTGTCAAGATGTGTCAGCCTTCAGGGGGCGGCACTCCCACACCCATAATCTCCAGCCTCCCCTCTTTATATCATATGGGGAGGGATCTATCATGCATGTGCGGCCACTAATGCCCATCACCCGAATCCTGTGAAAGCTACACTCTACTACCTCTTGAGCCTCTGGCTCAACTCCACTGAGCGGCCCATCTCACCGTGTAACAAACTTGGACACTCCAAGTCAAGATTCTACTGTGACACAACAAAGATTCACTTCAAAACAATTCACAGTTCACAATTGATTCGACACGGCCCGACAGAGTTCCCTGCGTAGAGATATTGTCTCCAAAGACTCGCGCCCCTTTTTGGTATTCCTTTTTTGTATTAAATATGTGCTCAAAGTACAAGGGAGTGGGAGGGTCTCACTCTTAGACTTTGCATCCAGATGCTCTGTTGAGTGGGAGCCCTGCCCATACTTATAAAGGTTTACAGGGGATGCTAAAAGCAGAGCCCCAAAAGCTGAAAATCAAAAGCTTCATTTAAAAATAAATCAAGTAACCCCAAACTTAGCATTGCGTAGGATTTCTAGCCAACTTTTGCGTAGAAAAAGCGTTCGTACAGCTACATGTAATTCATGAAAATCTGTATCCTCAGCCAAGTCACCTGGTCAGCACGTTTTACAGTGGTATTTCCGAAAGTCCATACGGTGTCACGTGGCACTACAACCAGCCGGAGCGGGGGTGTGTGTGTACTGTGGGGCAGCCACGTCACCAGTTTGTGACATACCCCCCCTCTTGAAAGCATTGTAATCGCCCTCAATTACGCCTGCAAAACAGACAGAGGCCATATACTATCTTCGTAGACATTGACTGTTAGTACTGACGCACTAGGAACAACACATCTAGCACATGTACCAATCAACAGTCAGATCACAGGACATCACATTGAAAAATTCATTCGAATCTCAGACCATGATTAATCGGAAAAATATTTAGCCATCACATCTAGATCTACTCGTAACCTCATATATGCCTGATTAACTAATCCTTATTGCAATCACGTCTATCAAGATCTTTCAGACCAAAATGTTTCACTCATTTCGTCTATCAATTCTTGCACTTAAACAAGTCAAGAACAAATCAGTATCATATTATCAGGAATTCCAGTTCATAAAGTCAAACAGCAGATTATTGTTTGCTCACAGTATCCCTAAAACCCAAAAGAGACATCAGTGAGATTGGTATCAAAATCAGGGCAATCTGTTGACAAAGGATTGGAGCGACTCCCCTCTTGTGCATACCCACTGCACCAAATTCCGCCTAGCTGAGTTCAGGGTTCAATTTTGGAATAGACTATGCTAAACCAAATGCTTCACAGTAAAGGTTCACAATTTGAGGAGTATATGTCTGATCCTCTAGCTCCATCCACTTCGCATCCAATATTGGATAGTTCTTGAATTTAACCAAGAACCGCCTTATCATTTTACCTTTTACCTTTCTTTCTTTATGTGACAAAATTTATTCTGGAACAAGTATCTCCTCGTTTTCCTCCACTTCGGGTTGCTCATCAGGCTCCCCATCATTGGACACATCGCCTCTAAAAGGCTTCAGGACACTCGCATGAAAAACATTGTGAATCCTCCAAGTGTCAGGCAGCTTCAATCGAAAGGAGACATCATTTATCTTTTCAAAAATCTGGAAAGGTACATAGTATCTCATGCTAAGATTTGGAAAAAGCCACTCCTTTCCCTTTTTCTTTCTCACGCCTGCCTTCTCAAAACGTAAGAGCACCCAATCATTCTCCTTTGATTGCAAATCGCGATGATGTTGATCTGCTACCTTTTTGTGTATTTTTTGAGATTTTTGCAAAGCCTCCCGAACCTTGGCAACAACCGTGTCCAAGACCCATGTGTACTCGTCAGCTTCAAAAATCTTATCTTTCGTGCTTAGGAAGGGTGGAACCTTCGTAGCACCTTCAATCATCTCAAATGGCGCCTTGTCAAGTGCAACAGAATTAAAATGGTGAAGATCTATTTTTACACTTTCAAAAAATCCTTGCCTTCTTTCCTTGCGTTAGTGAGTACTTTATGCTTCAACGAATGTTCCTTTTATGTCCCCCTGAAGAGAGGGTTCGAGAGAGTGCAATAGAGATGTGTAGAGGGAGAGAGAAAGAGAGAGAAGAAGAGAGTGACACCCAATGGGGTCCCAACCAACCCTCTCAAGGGCCACCCACATAGTTACCGATGTGGTACTTGCTTTAGATTGCGTAAATGGAATGTATGCACAATGCAATACCTCAACGCAGACTCTACTGACTTGATGACGAAAAATCATCGCGGTAACTCCTCGGGAAGAGGCAGCTCCGGGGCTGATTTGATGCACCTTGGATCCTTCTCGATGTAGGAATTGTGGATGACCACCACGGACTGATTTGCACTTCTGATGTGAGAAGAATGATGGGTTGAAGATCTCGACGAGGTCGATGATGGACAACGATGGAGCACTGAATTTCGGCGAGGGAATTTCCGAGAGGAGAGATGAAGTTGCTGCCGAAGTACCGAACCGCATCTGTCAATAGAAACTGTTGTGGATCTCTGGCACACCCACCGGCGAGGGATGGGCTGAAAACCAAAACGTTGGCTGCTAATTTCTGGAAACGCTAGTTGCTGGTTGAATTCTACAAAACGCTGGGAGCTCTAGCTGAAAACACTGGCTGAATTGCAGTCCCTGAGAATGATATAAGCGCTAGCTCCTTGGGTCCCTTTATAGAGGAAGAATAGGCATTAAGTAATTATTAGGCCTTAGGTAGGGCAAGTGTCCACCAACTTACCCAACAAATAAATCATAAGAATGATAAAATAGGTCCAAGGGTCCAGATTTGGGTGCAACTGTCGCACATCCGCCCAACCAGGAATCCGATTGACGAGCAGTTTGGCATGTTGGATTCCCTTAACCTAGAACTACATGCTCATCATGCCAGATGCCCACCATAGTGTGATAACATCTGTCAAAACACGTATACAAACCATTTATGCAAGAGGGTTCCAAACTGGAAAACCTAATCTAATGGACTTGTCCGGACAAGCAAATAGGCTAATCTAATGGATGTCTTGCAAACAGGCTCACAAAATTGCCGGTACTAATCCTCCTAGGATTCTAGACATCCCTATCAAGGGGAGGACTGGCTCTAGAAGTCAATGAAGTATGCCCACGTGGCACACAAAGCCATATGCTCGTGACATCCTCTCCTGCTTAAGGTGAGGTACGGGTACCAATCTGCATGGACTCCTTGTATGAGGCTAGCAAATCTGAATAGTGGATGAAAAATCCTTCGTCCACCCAAGCATCTTCATGTGTCCCTTGATCCTTGAATTTGAGAAAAAGTTTCTTTGCTTCTGTCTTTTTGCCAAACTGAACTGGAAGCATTCGAAAACACTTCGACTTGGTGACTTTGTATAGAACAATGATCTCAGGTGGTTCTTCTTTTGGATTGCTCCTTGGAAGTCCACCCTTGTGGCGACACCTTGACAGGTCCACTTTGGAAACTCATTGTGCCTCGTGTGGATGCTCCAAAGGAATGGCCATGTGAGGTCTCAGCCTCCGAAATTTGACCATCCTTGACTTGAGTGCCTTGAAATCCACACAAAACTGAAATGAGTTTGATTTCTTACGAACAAAGAGAACTGGTAAACCAAAAGGCAGTGCCTTGGAAGGGCGAAGCCTACTAAATGAGAAATCACGTGGTTTTGGCTTCACTTTATCCGATGGAGAAAGTTTTTTACCTACATGGTCCTCGTCATGCAATTGGTCTAAGACAATGTCCATAGGTCGATGGGAGGGTGTGTAGGGGAATGATTATCCTGGGAAAACACCGAATTGACCTTAACAAAACTTTCACTATACGTGTCAGGAATATCCAAGTTCCTTGATGTGGGGTTGACATATATGACCGCCACTTGGGCTCTTCGATGTAGCCCTCTGTTAGCGTGGACATGAGAGATGAGAGGGAGACAGGGAATACTACTCTCTCTTCAAATGAGGACGGGCTGCAACACATTATCTTTGATGAGAAATGTGAGCTTCTCCCAATCAATAATGGGTTTGAACATGCAAAACCACTTGATGCCCAAAATGATATCACATCTTGCAAGTTTAGAGACTACAAAACGACGAGTAAATTGGGTTTATGATCAACTTGACATCATCACATTCTGAAAAATCGAAGCATTCATGCCTTTGGAGAACCCCTGCACCAGGAGGGTGGGGATAGGAGAAGTTTGAAGACGTGCATGTTTCGCAAGAGATTCACTTATGACATCTTGAGAACTTCCTGAATCAAACAGCACAATGACCCTTTGACCGTTAACATGTACATAACTTTTTATGAGTTCATTCTCTTTGAAAGTCCCCTCCTGCTTAGCTTCTTGCTTTACCACACTCATAGCATTCACTTGAGAGGTAGCATCAGAAGTTGACGCAGTAGAGGTTTCCTTGTTGGATTCTACATTCCCTTTTCATGTGACCTACTACATGAGAATGAAAACACCTATGTTTCTTTGCATACAATTCTTTTTCTTCCTCACTTGATTGACCACCTAAAACTCCTTGGGAAATCTTTATATCAAGTGTGAGTTAAGGTTTATCAGATTTTCCTTTACCCTTATCCTTAGAGTTATCGCCCTTAGTTTGAGATTGAAATGGAGAATTAGATCGAGAAGAAGAACTGAGAGAGTTCTTTTTATGGCTACCATTCCTAATAGAATCCTTGTGCTTTTCCTTAGACGAGTTTTGAGAGGAAGTGTTACCATTACTTGAGGCCGGCTTAAGCTTATACTTGGTGTGCTTCATCTCTTGGAGTTGAGCCAAGCGTATTGCATCTTGCAATGTCTTTGGATCACCGGCCTCCACGTCAAACTTGATCGAGTGGTCCAATCCAAAGAGAAAGGCCTCTAACCTCTCATCATTCGATTTCCGCAATTGTCCAACTAGCTATGACACACGGTTAGCATACGAAATCACCCGTTTACCTTGTTGAGACAAAGCCCGAAAATCCTTTTTCAAACACTTCAAGTACTGTGGAGGGAGGAAGCAAGTCTTGAGATCCTCCATGAATGCCTCCCAGCTAAGCTTGAGAGGGGGAACGAGGTAGGACTGAGCAAGGGTAGCCGTATGGGCCTCCTCTTGCTTCTCCATCCATTCGCCCTTCCAAGTGATGGCATCACCCTTGAGATGCATGGAAGGCAAGAGAACCTTGTTATTTTTAGACTTTCTAACAACCGCAAAATACGATGTAAATTAATGTAACCACGAGTAAATGACAATAGCATCCATCTTATTGTCATACTTACTGAACGTGATCTTTTCGGGAATGGGATCATTGGTCATTTGTGTAGCAATGGTTGCTTCCGCGATGGTCTTGGAAAGCTTTTCATAATAGGGCTCCAAAGATGGGGGATCGGGTTGCACCGCCAAGGTGGTGATGAGATCACCCATGGACTCACTTTTCAGCCTACAAGCCTCGCCTTCGCCAATTGATGCTGCTCATGCTCTGCCGCTTCCACATGCTCTTGTCGTCAAGCTTCGTCTTGCCGCATCATCATCATGCACATCATAACATCCATGGGATTTGATGGCGAAGGAGGAGGGGTGGGGAGAGGGCTAGGAGGATCCATAGGTGGCACTTGCTCACCTTCTTGATTGGTGGAGGTATTCATACCGCTACGAGTCTTGACCATGCAAGGACTCGCCCTCTTGGTTCAAGGAAGTCCAAAGAATAATCTTCGGGAGACTATATACCCCCTCATCGGTGTACCCCGCATGCAACACCCGATATACAATTGGTTGTTGTTTTTCGACGCTCAAGGCATGGCTCTATGTGCAATGGCAGGCCTCTTGTTCCAAGAGTGGGAGGAGTATACACTAAAGGGCTGCCAACACAACCAAAAACACGAGAGATTTCTTTTTTGGGAGATTAGTGTATTAGTGCAAAATCTTCAAAGATTTGATACCAATGTTAGGTGCAGCGGAAATAAAATGGTGAAGATCTAGTTTTACACTTCCACAAAATCCTTTGCTTGCATTACTTAGTACTTTGTGCTTCAATGAATGTTTCTTTTATGTTCCCTTGAAGAGAGGGGTTGAGAGAGTGCAATAGAGATGTGTAGAGGGAGAGAGAAAGAGAGAGAAGAAGAGAGTGACACCCGATGGGGTCCCAACCAACCCTCTCAAGGACCCCCCACACCATTACCAATGTGGTATTTGCTATAGATTGCGTAAATGGAATGTATGCACAATGCAATACCTCAATGCAGACTCTACTGAATTGACGATAAAAAATCATCGCAGTAACTCCTTGAGAAGAGGCACTTCCGGGGCAGATTTGATGCACCTTGGATCCTTCTCGATGTAGGAGTGCGGATGACCACCATGGGCTGATTTGCACTTCCGATGTGAGAAGAATGATGGGCTAAATATCTCGACAAGGTCAATGATGGACATCGATGGAGCACTCAATTTCGGCGAGGGAATTTTCGAGAGGAGGAATCAATTTGCTACCGAAGTACTGGACCGTATTCGTCGATGGAAACTGTTGTGGATCTCTGGCACACATGGCAAGGGATGGGCTGAAAACCAAAACAATGGGCTGCTGAAGTGGTTCTTGGCTCCTTCATCAAATAAAATGAGGGCTTCTTCATCTTTCACTTTTCCCTAAAAGCGAAAAAGTTTTGTACTCCTCATTCATCTGATTCGGTTTGCGACCAGTTTTTTCTTTCATCTGCCTTTTACGCCACATTCCTCAACTACTTTCGAAATCTCTGGCTTTTCTTCATCCTGTTCATTCTGTCCCTTTTTAGGGCACTTTGCGGAGATGTGTCCTTGTTCCCTACATCCTAAACACTTCCCCTCTTTAATGTAGTTGGCTCTCTCTAGAGGAGTGAGCCGAAGTCGTGCATCCTCATCTCTTTGATCTTGGGGGCTCTTCTTCTTTTTACTTTCATTTTTAGAATTTGTTATGTTTTCTGTGTCATGATCTCATATGTGGGTAAGTCAAACTTCCTGAGTGAATGGCAAAGCCCCGTTTCGCATGACTCATCACTTCTTAAATAGATCTGACTTTTTCTCTAAGCACTGATCTCGGATCTCCGTAGGAAGTCCCAAGGTAAACCGCTCAATCTGTTCTTTAAACAAGATCTTCTTAAATGAAGAAGCGGGTAGAAATGAGCTCCAAAATCTGTCGCAATATGTGTCCAAGTATCTTTCTTGGTCATCCGAAGATGGTTCCAAGCAGTTCGTATGTCACATTCGTACTCCCGCATCAACCAAGACACCTCTAAATTTCAGCCATTTAACTGGCGCTTTCTTGTTCAATAGAAGAGTGGACCACCAAGCTCGAGCATTTCCCTTGAAGTAAGAGGTAGCCCCCCGAATCTTGGAGTGCTCTGAGAAATGCCCTCCAGAGAAAGCTATGCCAAACTGCTGTATGAAGGCCAAAGCCCTCGAAGCATGTCATAATCCAAAAAACATGTCAAACTTTCGATTGTCCACCTTTAAATTCTCGAACTTTCTTGCTTTTATCCTCCAGAAAGTCATAATGGTTGGCTTTATAGAAATTCTTCTTCTTTGCATAAAATCTGTGATCATCTGAGTCCGAACTATCTGAAGACGAGTCCTCTGTAGAACTGTCAGAAACTGGGCGAAACTTAGGCTTCTTTGCCTTTTTCTTGCCCTTTTCCGAAGCTTTGCTTTTTCCCTTTCCTGTCTTCTTCGCTCATTCAGAAGAGCTAGAAGAACTGTCAAAAGAAGAAGAAGAAGAAGAAATGGATACTCCTTTAAATCTGACATGCTTTTTTGCTTTCTTGCCGAGGCAAAAGCAGATTGACGACCCAAATAACCCGGGAAGTCAGTTCCTTTCTTCTGCTTTTTTCCATGCTTTTTGGCTTTGTTGGTTGTGTCAAAAAGTTGGGCAATCCGTGTATCAACCACCTCTTCTAATTCATCTTCAGAGTAGGAGGTGTCTTGAGTGCCGGTTTGAGGGGTGGTTCTATTGCTTTCTACCCCACTGAGAGTGCAATCATCGAAGTATTGCGTTAAAATTTTTGCAAATTTGGGATCCTTCGCAATGTTGATCACCATCTTTGTTGCATCGTCAACCAATTGTCGACGCTTCATCTCTTCAATCTCCGCCTGAGTAGGCCAAGGCGGGCTGTACTCCTCGTGAGAATCTTCTTCATGATCTCTTCCCGCATCCTTAGATGTAGAGGAAGTCAATTGATCTCTGTTTGAATCCATAAGTGTTGTGAGAAAAAGGATCGGATTTCCTGGTAGAAGAGAAATCGGCCATGCTCTGATACCACTGTAAAATATTTGGGCACTCCAAGTCAAGATTCTACCGTGACATAGCAAAGATTCACTTCAAAACAGTTCACAGTTCACAATTGATTCGACACGGCCTGACAGAGTTCCGTGCCTAGAGATATTGGCCCCAGAGACTGGCGCCCCTTTTCGGTTTTTTTTTTTTTGTATTAAATCGATGCTCAAAGTACAAGGGAATGCGAGGGTCTCACTCTCAGACTTTGCGTCCAGATGCTTTGCAGAGTGGGAGCCCTAAACGAAGAGCCCCAAAAGCTGAAAATCAAAAGCTTCATTTAAAAATAAAGCAAATAGCCCTAAAATCAGCATTGCGTAGGATTTCTTCCCAGCTTTTGCGTAGAACAATCATTTGTATAGATACCCATAATTTATGGAACCTGTACGCTCAGCCACGTCGCCCTGTCAGCACGTTTTGCAGCAACATTTTCGAAAGTCCGTACAATGGTCACGTGGCACTGCAACCAAGAGGGCGGGTGGGCGGGTGTGTGTGTACTATGGGGCAGCCATGCCGTGTGAATGTGTGGAAATCACTAGATAAAAATTTCCACTACGTTGAGCAGCATTCTTAGGACCAAAGTAAGCTCACATCATTTCAATCAGCCTTGCTGGACTGGAAGAAGGTTACCTTACAGGGTGGGGTGGGCAACATATCACACATTACATGGTGGGTAAGCATTCTACGTATACAAAAAACAAATTGAATTGTACTCTACTGACCATTTTGTTTTATTTCAATGTAGCACATATCATTTAACCATGGTCCATATTTTTCCAAGACAACGGCTCACTATCAATATGGTCCACACAAGGCATGGAAAAAACCCACTGCGTGGCAAGAACAAGTTATTTTAAGCACACTAGACATGGGGGAGGAAAGGATAAGGCCAACAGCCTATTAGAGTTACAATAATGGACTTATAAACGAATAATTCATAGAGCAAGGCAGAAGGAGCTTCTTAAGAGTGCAGAAATTACACGGTCTTTACAACACATCCGCAAAGAGAAGAAACAGATGGCTTGGGGAAATTCAAATGCGAGGGAGCGTCATGCGAGGTGGCGACAGTCACCAGTTAGAAGCAGGAGAAGATGGACCTAAGCCCGTCATTTTTATCCTCTTTGATGCAGCTCCACCTTCCTCACTTTGTACCTCTTTGATGTGCAAGCTCTGTAGACGAGCTCGTTCCTCTGTTGATGGCAGCATCCCCATAGGCATCAGGCGTCTTCTTTCCCTCAAAAATAGCCGCTTGTTGTATGGAACTAAGCTCTCCGGGTCTTCAACCCCTACAGATGGAGCCTGAGCTGTGTAGGACATGAAAGAAGGGGCTCTGAGTGCTTGGCACCCATACCCAATGCCAAAGACATGTAGAGCAAACTGTTTCTCAATCAGAATTAGTCTTTCTGTGTTTAGTGGGAGGGGGTGCCCACCACACAATCTTGTAATAACTTTCATTGCAAAGAGTGGGAACTGTGCATTGTCCTTGGAGTATTCCTTGTGGTAAATTATGATCTACAAAAAACAGTAAAAAATTTATGGGCCATAAGTGAGATGAGTACAATTTCCAAGTACTTGAATTGTTTCTACAAACCTTTTTGTGGTTGAAACACCCAATGTAGTGAGACAACGCCGCATCCTTGCCTTGTACTCCTGTGACAAGCCCTTGCCGTGACCCTCCCGCTCTTCTAAGGAAACTATCGTCATACACTAGCACATGTCAACAAAAAGATTGATCATGATATTTTATCACTAGGCCATCTCCAATACCATTTGAATGCCTTTAAAAATTACCATCTGATTCTTGTCCATTTCCAGCATCGATCTTCCCCACAAGTGAATAGACTGACTATTCATTACCTGAGCTCTGGGTGCCATGGGCCTACCCATGTTTTCCAAGCTGTGTTGTTTTGTTGTCGATTGAAACTGCTCATCTGTTGAAAAATTGGCCTCTTCAGACTTCGATTCATTGAATGTATCTTTGATCAGTTACCACCCTGAAGTAAACTGTGAGTCGTGGACAACTGTGTCCGCAATAAGATGTTGGTCCACTCCATCATCATCCAAAAATCCCATGTCTGCTTACAAAAATTCGCAATTGTAGCTAGGCAGTAGTCCTCCCGTATATTCAGCTCATGCATGATATCTATGAGCAGAACGTAGTGCGTGTCGCCCGCCATAGCAAAGCTGGGAGTACAATTCAGAGGCAAAGTCACTTCCTTATTTGGGCTTTCTTGCTTGCACCCTATTGCTGCATCTGCAAGAGAATCAAGACTTAAGCCCACATCAAATGTTTCCTTTAATGCCTCTACCCGCTCTTCTTTTGAGTCAAACTACACCTCCACATCCTCTACCTCTTCCTTCGGGGCCAATGGACAACTACCGAAAGTTGTTGACTGGGAATTCTCTGACTCACCATCCGTGTGCAAGTATAAGTAACAAACAAACCCGTGGTAGAATTCCACTAAGCGAAACTTTTTGAAGTGCTTCATACACCTGTCTTGTACAAGCATTGCATTGGAAGGACACTTTTCTAGATTATGATTCAGTCTCCTTGAAGCACTCTTGTCAGGGTCAAGGTCAGTTGGGTGCACATATCTCATGCCATCAACTGTCATGGAATTGTCACAAATGATTGCCTCATACTGATGCAAATGGGTTTGTAGGTACTCAAATGAACAATCTATAATCCTCTGTATAGAAACTCTACATTAAACATTCCTGATAGTTTTGGTTCACGATGATGAGCATGGGCGTTGTAAAAGAACGTGAATAGTTTTTCTTTACATGTATCCTCACCCACAACGTTTGTCTCCAGGACTATGATCCCCATGACTGAAAGAAAAATCAATCCAAAACTACTATTCAAAATTGGTCTGTATTTGGTGTGATAACCAAGTGAATATTGAGCCTCAAGTATCCCTCAAGGTCTTTACTCCCTTGGTTCTATCTTGTGCGCTAATGTCATAATAGGTGATGTCACTTGAGTCAGAACCAGGCAAATAGGGGCCCCAAGAATCTCTGAAGGACCCTATTCACTTGGTTTTAACCCAAGTTGAATGTCTGATGTACCCACAACGTCTATCTCCAAGACTATGATCCCCATGACTGAAAGAGAAAGCAAGCCAAAATTATTATTCAAAATTGGTTTATATTTGGTGTCATAACTAGGAGAATATTGAGCCTCGAGTAATTCTCAAGGTATCTATTTGCTTGGTTCTGTCCCGTGAGCTAATGTCATAATAGGTGACATCACTTGAGTCAGAACCAGGCGAATAGGGGCCCCAAGAATCTCCGAAGGGCCCTATTTTCTTGGTTCTTATCCAAGTTGAATTTCCACTGTACCCACAATGCTTGTCTCCAGGACTATGATTCCCATGACTGAAAGAAAAAGCAAGCCAAAACTACTATTCAAAATTGGTATGTATTTGGTGTCATAACCAAGCGATATTGAGCCTCGAGTATCTCTCAAGGTCTCTATTTGCTTGGTTCTCTCACGTGCACTATTGTCATAATAGGTGACGTCACTTGAGTCAGAACCAGGCGAATAGGGGTCCCAAGAATCTCCGAAGGGCCCTATTCGCTTGGTTCTGACCCAAGTTGAATTTCCATTGTACCCACAACGTCTGTCTCCAGGACTATGATCTCCATGACTGAAAGAAAAAGCAAGCCAAAACTACTATTCAAAATTGGTGTGTATTTGGTGTCATAACCAAGCGAATATTGAGCCTTGAGTATCCCTCAAGGTCTCTATGCGCTTGGTTCTGTCCCATGCGCTAATGTCATAATAGGTGACGTCGCTTGAGACAGAACCGAGCGAATAGGGGCCCCTAGAATCTCCGAATGACCCTATTCGCTTGGTTCTGACCCAAGTTGAATTTCCGTTGTTCCCACAACGTCTGTCTCCATGACTATGATTCCCATGACTGAAAGACAAAGCAAGCCAAAACTACTATTCCAAATTTGTTTGTATTTGGTGTCATAACCAAGCAAATATTGAGCCTCGAGTATCCCTCAAGGTCTCTATTCACTTGGTTTATGTCCCGTGCGCTAATGTCATAATAAGTGATGTCACTTGAGTCAGAACCAGGCGAATAGGGGCCCCAAGAATCTCCAAAGAGCCCTATTCGCTTGGTTTTGACCCAAGTTGAATTTCCACTGTACCCACGTCCATTCGAAACAGGTGGATTAGAACAGAGCATTTAATGTTATCAGTAATAGATATATAGGCCTACTCACTCACTAGGCCCAAAAATAGCATTGAATAACAACTCAGGCACGATCACATAAGGAGTAATTATTCCAACCATGTGGTGGCTCTGCAATATCCAATGGCGCCGAGTTGGATGGTGATGTGACAGGTCGCTGAGAGAAAGAACCAGAAGGTGACAAGGAGGAAGAGGAACAAAAGGCAAAGGTAAGGGCGATGCGGCAGCAAAGGACTCAAGCCAGTGGAGGTCGCTCAACACAGGATCACGAGAGGTGGCCAAGGGGAAGAGCGTAAAAAAGGCAAAGGCAACGACGATCTGTTTGTTCTACTTGGAGATGGAGATGGCGACTGCAAGGGTGATCGATGTCTGACTCTAAACGCAGGGTCACGAGAGGTGGCCAAGGGGAAGAGCACAGGGCAACGGTGATCTGTTTGTTCTACTTCAAGATGGAGATGGCGACTGCAAGTGCGATCGGCCATTAACTCTAAACGGTCACTCAAAAAAGGCATGTGGGTTGTGCTCACAAGGACAACCAATAATAAATGGGCTCAGATTTCCATGCAATACAATCTACCAACCACAATCTTGGGTGTAATCATGTGCATAATTAAAGTTGTCACCCTTGCCGAGGAAAGCATTCTAAGTTTAGAGGTAGTACCCCTACCAAACATTTTAACTATACCCTCGCCTCAGATGAGCACTCATCTGCCTCTTTTTGCAACCTCTACTGTCCATCATTTTAACTCTATCCTCGTCGACGCTACGCGGTAAGCAAACCATCTCTTTTGTGCTCCCAACCCTTTTTGTTCATCTCCTCTTACTCTCTAGTGCTCCTCTGTTTTGCGCATCATCCTCTTAATCCTGTTCTGCAGTGCTTCAGTGACACAGAACTCTACACACAGTGAAGAGGTATGCTACTACACTTTTGTGCACTTGTATTTTGTGTAGTCAGTACCAAGCGAATAAGGGAAGTTAAACCCTGTTTGTTGCACCTATTTTCTTGGTACTGACCATCGTCTTTATTGATGATGTTTGCTATTACACTTTTCTGAGGTCAGTACCAAGAGAATAAGGGAAGGAAAACTTTGTTCGATGCACCTGTTCGCTTGGTACTAACCTCGGAAAATATAAATGATGTTTGCTATTACACTTTTCTGAGGTCATTACTAAGCAAATAAGGGAAGGTAGACCCTGTTTGTTGCACTTGTTTTTTTTAATACCAAATACACGTTTGAATTTATAAATGAGAAGCAAAATTACAACTTAACACCCATGGAGGGGGATGAGAGTTAGAAAACACTAGGGACAGGCCCAAAGGCCAAGTTTTAGACTTTACAAAAAGTGGTCTACTAATTTCCGGGGGATACAACTGGCAATAAACAGTTAGAAGTTAATCCTTTTTCTTCACAACCAGTCTATCTCTTCCTAAAGCTTGTTGGAAAAGTTCAGGACTTCCTCATATTTACTGGCTAGCTCAAGCACTTCATCCTTCATCTCATGTACCCAATTATAGATAACATCTAGAGAGACATTCTCGTCGAGCAATCCCTACAAGTTTTTAGTCCTTCTGACATCCAGAGAGTCTTTGAGGATTGAGACTCCGTGCCTGTAGATCCTATTTGTTCCAGCTTGAGATTAGCATCTTGCACAGAGCATCCAGTAAATAAGATCTTCAAACTAGGAGCTTGAAAATTGGGAACAAAAAGGAAAGAATCTCTGAGCTTCCAAATAATCCATAACAATTATGCCCTAAACCTATTCCAAAAGTCAGAGAGGAGGCCGGGTGAGTCCCCTAAGAGTAGCTTTTTCCACCCTAATTGGTGGCCAAGGGTTGGTATTAAGGGGGAAAGGATGGGGGTCTTGGTTTGGCAGTTGAGGAAAAGGTGTGGGATATCTTCCACTGCTCTTTTGCACCTGAGGCAGGCATAATTACAAGCGGCTTACCTTGAGGATTGACTCCCGTGTTGACAACATCCACTCCCGGGCTGTGTCGATGGAGAACGCTAAGGGTACCATCGGGGGAGGACCAAGGGGGTACCTCATGAGGAGGGCCCGGATGCGGTCCTGCTGGTGCTGCGAGAGTGTTCCTTGGAAAGGCATCACCACTTTTCCAAGCTTCCTGTAGTTGCTCTGTGAAACCTTGAGGGAGGTTCTGAAAAAGATGTTGGTTAAATAGACTACATGGACATGCCTAAAAAGCAGGGCCTAGGTTTTGGCTGATGAGTGGTATGTGAGGCGGTGGGTTGGAGTACCGCCATGTGTTTTCATGAGAGGTAGACGTGGGAGGGAGAAGCAGTGGTACCACCCCCCCTAGATCAGGGGAGGTGATGGGAGAGCACGACATGACAGTTAGGTCAGCATGGAATCATCTTGAGTTCACTGGAGCTCTTGTTTGTCTACTTCACATTGGTATTTTGTTGCACCTGTTCGCTTGGTACTGACCTCAAAAAATATAAATGATGTTTGCTATTACACTTTTTCGAGGTCAGTACCAAGAGAATAAGGGAAGGAAAAGTCTGTTCGATGCACCTGTTCGCTTGGTACTGACCTCGGAAAATATAAATGATGTTTGCTTTTACACTTTTCTGAGGTCAGTACCAAGAGAATAAGGGAAGGCAAACTGTGCTTGAGGCACCTGTTTTCTTGGTACTGACCTCAAAAAATATAAATGATGTTTGCTATTACACTTTTCTAAGGTCAATACCAAGTGAGTAAGGGAAGAAAAACTCTGTTTGATGCACCTGTTCTCTTGATACTGACTTCAAAAAATATAATGATGTTTGCTATTACACTTTTTTGAGGTCAGTACCAAGCGAATAAGGGGAGGCAAACTCTGTTTCATGCACTTGTTCGCTCGGTACTGACCTTTTCTAAAATCTTAAGTCCCTTGTGCTGACAAATGACATGTCGTTTTTTGTTATGCTACTTGTAGAGATGCCTCGTGAAAAGGCCATGCCTAGAAGGGCAACAGGTGACTCTTTGAATGCTCAAGCAAGAAGACGTTGAATGAGGCGCAGAGAGGTGTAATGCAAGAGTTGCAAAGGATCGAACGATAGGTGCAACCGGCTGTTCCACGTCTTTCTTTCCAGCGAGTAGTGTGAGAGATTTGTGAGCAGTGGAGAGTCGGCATGCGATGGGCCAGTAGTGCACTTTTCTGCCTGCAAGAAATTGTAGAAGACTACCTCGTTGAATTCTTCAATGATGGATATATATTGGCTGCCCATGCACACTGCGTTACTATCATGCCGCAAGATTTTGACACTCTTCGGAGGCTGTGCTTCCGCTACGATGGGCTGCTTCAGTCAGTACCTATCCGGGATATGAGAACAATGGATATTCTTTACATCTCTCCTCTCCATCCTCGTGCACGACAGAGAGATCCTTCTAGGACTGAATGAAATAGTAGAAGGACACGATCATGGGTCCGAGAGAAACGACACCAATGGGCACGCAGAGCTAGCTGCATAGGGGCATGAGAAAACCAGGGTGGACCCCAAGGCAGTCATGGAAGAAACAGAGACAGTTATGGAGGAGCCAGCTAGACCCCAAAATGAGCAAGGCATGGAGGATCCGGAGCCAGTAAGATAGGATAACGATGAGGGTCATGGGCAAGCCAGGGTGGACCCTAAGGCGGTCATTGAAGAAACTTCTAGGGCAGGATTAAACAACAGAAGGACACGATCACGGGTCGAGACAAATGACACAGATGGGCAGGCTGATGAGGGGCATGATCAGGCCGGTGAGGGGCATGAGCAGGATAGGGTGGACCCTCAAGCATTTATGGAGGAACCAATATTGAAGGAAAATGAGAAAGGCATGGAGGATCCGGAGCCTGTGCCTGTAAGGGAGGATCATGTGCCTGTAAGGAAGGATCTTGTGCCTGTTAGGGAGGACCCTGTGCCTGTTAGGGAGGAGCCTGAGGCAGCCATGGATAAAGCTCAAGAAAGGCAAGGGAAAGGCTTTGCTTCACAAGGGCCATCCAACGAGGAGCCTTTATCAGATGAGTCGATTCTTTTAGAGAAAATCAACAAAGAGAACAAAGAGGAGTTGCAAGTTCTGATCAGCATAGCGCCTCTGCATGCACAGATACTGCTGCCTGGAAGGTCAAAGGAGGCCTGCATTTTCAACCTCCAACAAGACTTCCTGTGCATGCGTAATTTCACCAACTCCAACGCAATGGATGGGGTCGTCAAAATTACTTCGTGGTACTTCTCAAGCTCTTTATAAGTCACGGTTGGTTCATTAAATGGCTCACTACCAAGACATGGGTCAATACCAAGCAAGTCAGTGGTTTATGGAATTGGATAGTGATACCACTCGCTCGATATTGACCCATGTCTTTGCGGCAGTTGTCAACATTGTTGTGTTACGTCTCAAGTCTTTCTTTATAAGTCACACTTGGTTCATTAGATGGCTCACTACCTCTAAGACATGGGTCAATACCAAGCGAGTCAGCCGCTTATGGAATTCGATAGCTGCCCTAGTCACTCGGTATTGAATCATGGGTTTGTGGTAGTGTCAGCACACTGAAAAATCATAAGTCTAATCTCTGCCATTGATTCATGTTAGGCACGCTATCTCGTTTCTGTCCCCTGAGGTTCAAAACAAAATATACGTAATAGATCCACTGATATCGCGTATGCTGCAGAACAACGAAGTTTCCTTTTTGGCTCTGATGGGCTGGTTTAGCAGAGTCAATTTTGATCTAGCGTGCTTTCTGGTCACTGCATACAATCAATCATGAGTTTCTTCTTGCCTTGTAAAAAACATGTTGGATTCAGGATCTTTCTCCTCATCTTTGTTGGTTTTGGTGTAGTGATCATTAGAGTCTGTTGTTATTTGTCATTGAAGATAGGATTTTCTACTATGCAAACTCCGGGCAAAGCAGGGTGTTTCACGGTTGTGTAAAAATGTAAGGCACATCAGGGTACATTTGGAAGTAGTGTCTCTTTGTAATGTGCTACTAACTCAAGTGGTTACGTATGTAGTGCCGCGAAAAAACTTGTATGCTGTGTAGAGCATGTTTTGTTAGAACATGATCTAGGGAATACCATCTGGCACGAACGGGTAATTGTGCAGGTTGATGACTATAGCTATCTAGGGAATACCATCTGGCACGAACGGGTAATTGTGCCCATGCAGGTTGATGACTATAGCTATCGCTGGCAAACTTGTTTGAATGCCTTGTTGCTCCTCAGTCAAATTTTGGATGTACGGAACGTAAGTAATCTTGTACGGACCGTTTGTATTAAAAGAAGAAACATCTTTACTTACTTTCCTAGTATCACGCTTCCAAGAACTTCAATTACATAACTACACCCCCAACGATGTGCAAAATTTTCCGTAATGGCCATCCAACATATTATAATCTCGGTAAACAGACATACAAGAGAGGAAGGGGCGAGATTTGAGGAGTTCGAACAGGCTCGCGTTAACGGAATGATGCAGCGCTACAATCAGACTCAAGAAGAGGTTTGAAATATGCAAGAATCAATAAATCAATATTATGCGAACGCAACAGAAGTAGAGGAATGGGCTACACGTCAATGGCAAGAGCAAGAACAGACGGAATCTTCACAGGTGCAAGATGCATGGGAATCCATGGAAGAGGCCCATGATTTCGAACGACACAAAAGGATGCCCGAGACCAGCGTCCCCAGAGGCAGAAGTAGCAGCAAAAATCGGGGTAGAGGGCAGGGGAGCGGTGGCAGCAACCATGGGAGAGGGTAGGGGACCAGTGGCACAAACCGGGGGAGAGGACAAGGGACCAGAGGCACAAACCAGGGGAGAGGATAGGGGAGCAGTAGCAGGGAAAGGGAGCAATAACTTGTATACATCTTGAAAGAAACAACACAATTTTGTAAAGTTTTGAGAAAATGAAAAGTGTACATTTTTTAAACATTGTTTGAGCAGCACAAAATGTCTCTGTATTAGTCATTTTGAAGAGTACATCATGGTTTGCATGGCATCAAAGCTCATTGCATTCACAAGGTATGTGACCTAGCTTCTGATGGAAGCAATTAAGTGAAGTGTATTTGAGAGTGACTCCTTGCACAATGTTGTTTTCTCCTTGCATCGTGGAATCTGAAAAGAAGAAAAAGTTAGATTCTATGTATTAATGTATTAAAGACAATCAAAATTCATCCATTTAGTAAGCACCTTTCTATTGTTGAGACTGAATGCATACAATTCTGGCAAAAGTTGAAGTTCTTCACATGTAAGATCTAGCCTGAGTTGTGCAAGAGTTGTGCTTGACATTGTCTCCATCACAGTAAGTAGGCTGTCTCAAAAGTAGAGCTCCATTGATAAAGGTTTGTTCTCGAGGCTAGACTTTGTATCTTAGTCGAGGGGAATAAGCTGCCCACTAAGAAGATGATATCTAAAATAGTAAAACGACACTATGAATTTTTGAGAGCTTATAATGAACTTGCAAAATACAGATTTTGCCCTATGATTGTTTCCTATCCCAATTATCATCTAAAAAGTCCAAACAGCTCTTAGATTTGCAAATGAACATTGTTGCGGTATTTCTTATTTTCTCATCGAAGAAGAAATCTACAAACACTTCAAGAGGCATAAATAGTGCGAGCCGAACTATTTTTGTGGCAATTGAATACTTGAGGGACTTTTGTATATCCTGAAACAACTTATTCCTAAAGCTTTCACTACTAGAAAGAAGCTGGCAAAGACCAATCCTTGATGTCAAAGGATGGAAGTGACAAAGGAGCTACATGATCCCAATCAATGGAAGTTCTCGGTTCCAAATATGACGTGTCATAAAACAATATTCCATTATTTGCAAGTTCCTTGTGTTGTCTGCCTCGGTACATTTGCTCACCAATAAATGCATGGAAAGCATAAAAAATCCCAACTATGCTCTCAACTGGTTGTCAATCTGTCCTATTCGATGGATAAATATCTGAAACATATCAAAGATAATATCCACCACTTAACCTTCTAATATAATCATGCACTAGGTGAGATGCTCAAAATAACTTACAGTTGAGTCGATGCCGTGGAAATCTTGGAGGAGATGTTTGCCACCTTAAGTCTGCATGCTGGAAAGCATGTTGTATGAGGACCTATTTCACCCGCTTGCTTTGTGCACACACTTTAAACTCTTTAACTTGTCCCTTGAAAGCTTCCACGAAATCATTGCGTTGCCTCCTCTTCCTCCTCCTAATTTGCAGTAGAACCCAACTTCCGATAGTTATTCGAGATGGTATCCATCCCACGGAGGTCACCTAATAAAAATATAACCTATCACGTGAGTTCAACAGAAGGGTATTTAAAGTTCTTGAAACTTACAGGAATATATATACAAAAGGGCATTATTTTTTCAAATTTGAAAAAACCTTACAGCTTTTAAAAGAAAAGGGTACATTATATTCTTAACAAAATTCACAAATAAGGGGTTTTACAAATATGTCTTCAACGCACGTGATATGGTAGTTTTACACATAGTGAACCCCCCGAGGTATCCATTCTTGATCATTTGTAGTATAACTGTTGAAAATGCTAACATAGTCAATGGTAGTGTTGTTACCATATACATGTGGTAGTGATGTGTGTGAACACACTAGGACCGCCGGGGCATTTTTTCCCTCTTTAGGAGGTTTTTTTCCCCGAGCATTGTATATACGCCCATCACTCTAGGGATATCTATCTTTCCATTGCACACTAAGTAACACACTCTCTATTGTGTGCCTTGAGCTTCCTTCGTCTTCTCCAAGCTGTGTGTTTCTCTGCAACCCTAATTCCAACAATTGGTATCATAGCAGGTCACGTCCTCTCGGGCTTAGTCGCCAGCTGCTCCAACACACGCCTGCTCACTTTCCCTGATTTCAGTGAGCTTTTCTCAGAATTTTGATTTGGGCTCATTTCGGCCTCCGTTTCCACTGCAGGCAGTACTGCACAAGCTATTTCGTCATTTTGTGCAGAATTTTTGTCAGTGCCGTTTTCTGCATAACAGGTGCCTTATAGTCTTCTATGGTTTGTGCTATATAGCACAGGTTGTTCCCGCTTCGTTTCTCCTATTTTCAGGCAGTTTTCACATCAGGTGCAGTATTTACCATGGCTAACAACAACAACACAGATGTGTTCAAGATGTTTGCTGTTGAGGACAGGTTGGATGGGGACAACTACCCTATGTGGGCTTATATGATGCAACATGTTCTTGTGTCAAAGGGTGTTTGGAACATTGTGCAGGGCATTGATGTATGTCTTGGTTCTGAGGATATAGGCGATGTTGAGGATGTTGCAGGTCTTGCTGCAAGGATTGCAGCTGTAAGAGTTGTTTTGCCTACGACAGAACAAGCTCATTGGGATGTTAAGGATGCGCAGGATCATGCATTGATTGCATTAACTGTGAAGCGCACCATTGTTCCTCACATCCGTTCAGCAAAATCTACAAAATAGGCTTGGGATATTTTAACAGGTCTTTATGCAAGCCACAATGAGGCTAAAATTGCTTTGCTGCGTAAAGAGTTGGAGTCGAAGATTATGCATGAGGAAGATGATATGGACACTTTCCTTGCTAGTGTCAAGGATATCAATGATTGCTACAAGTGAAGTCATTTCAGACAGTTCCCTTGTGCAGACTGTTCCTGATGCCTTACCAGACTTTTGCTAGTACTTGGAGACTGATGACCCAAGGAAATTCTGAAGTTGTCAAGTTTGATGCATTATGTACATTGCTGTTGCAAGAGTCACTTCTAGAAAAAACAGAACTAGGTAGGGTGTAGTTTAACAGGCTTTTATTGCTTCTCAAAGAAAGGGTGGTAATAGTAATGCCGCCACTTCTTATGGTTCTACTGCGAGTGGCAAAAATTTTGTTCCTAATGCTTCTACTGGAAGTACTTCGTCTGGAAATGCTGGTGATAACGGCAAAAAGAAGATGCGTTGCCATTATTGTAAATCCAATGATCACTTGATCAAGTCGTGTCCTAAGTTGAAGGCCAAAGAGGCTAAGAAGAAAGAGGGTGGTTCCACTGCAAATGTTGGTTCCACTACAAATGCAGCCATTGTTGAGTCTTCTGTGAAAGGAGATTGTGTTGCTGATGTTGATGCAGAATGGGCTTTTAGCGCAGAGTGCACTTACAATCCTGATGTCCATGATGCATGCTTATCAGTTGCTGCAGATTCACATGTGTGTTATTTCGACAGTGGTGCTACAAAGCATATTACCTCACATCGTGAATTGTTTACCTCTCTCGAGTCTGTCCCTCATGGGAATTCAGTCACTTGTGCCAACAACGCCTCTTATCCAGTTCAGGGAGTTGGAAAGATTGTGCTCACTATTGCTAATGGCAGTTCTTTCACACTTGTTGATGCACTTTATGTACCTGGGATCAAGAACAATCTCTTGTCTTTATCCGCACTTGCTAGACTTGGACTTGTGGTCAAATTTGTGGATGACAGATGTACAGTTCATGATCTCAGTTTTGGTGATGAAATTGTTGCATCTGGGCTTTTGTGCCATGGGCTGTATAAGCTCACTTTGTATGACAAGTGTGGAAAAAATTTCGCAAATGTTGTTTGCAGATTCAAGGGCTATTTCAGATGCAAAACTTTGGCATGCACGTTTTGGTCATTTGAATTTTGCCAGTTTGCTGCGTTTGCAGAAATCTTGCATGGTTGCTTCTTTGCCACCTCTTGAAGCATCTGTCAAACATGTTTGTGAAGGCTGTATTTTGGGTAAGATGCAGCGTTCTAAGTTTCCAAAGGATGGTTCAGTTCAGGCCACATGCAGGTTGCAGCTTGTGCATAGTGATGTTTGTGGGTCCATGCAAACTCCGTCCTTGGGAAATTACCTGTACTTTGTGACTTTCATTGATGATTACTCCAAGAATTCATGGGTATTTCCTCTTAAAGCGAAGTCCGAAGTTTTTATGTGCTTCAAACAATTTCTGGCTATGGCTGAAAATGTCTCGAAATGTACTATGGGCACCCTCCGTTCCGATCGAGGGGGGGAGTATATGTCTCATGAATTAAATGCATTTCTGGCTAGTAGTGGGATAAAACACCAATGTACAGTGCCTTATACACCTCGGCAAAATGGTGTTGCTGAGAGGAAAAACAAGTCATTGACGAAAATGGCACGATGTATGGTCAAAAGTCAAGCTTTGCCGCATTATTTTTGGCTTGAGGCCATTATGTGTGCCACTTATGTACTTAACAAGTGTCCTACGAAAGCTTTACAGTCTATTACCCCATATGAAGCATGGCATGATAGAAAACCTTCTATTGAGCACATGCGTGTTTTTGGTTGTTTGGCATATGCTTTGGTGCCACAAGTGCAGCGCAGAAAATTGGATGATAAGGCTGTCAAATGTATTTTTGTTGGTTATAGTGCTGAAAGCAAAGGTTACAGGTTGTATCATCCGCAAACAAAACGTATTCTGGTTTCTCGGGATGTAGTGTTTGTGGAAGATTCTGTTCAACCCTTGCTGTCATGTACTAGAGACAGTAATGTAAGCTCACAGGACATTTATGACACTTTGTTGCCTCTTTTCAGTGGTGGAAATACGAATGGAAGTTCCAATGAGGCAAATGTACAGCCTATGGGGGTTTCTGAAAATGTTTTAGATCAGCCTATTACTGATGCAGATGTACATGATGTACTTGATGAGGAAAGGGCTGAAAATGAGCAGGATAGAGGTATGCCAAAATGACAGGTGCACACTTTGCGTGACAGTAAATTGGATGCACCTTTGTCTAGTCATACTCGTTCAGGCTCTCGCCATGCATCTTATGCATCAGATTGTTATGCTTTGGCTATGTCTAGCTTACATGATGTTGAGGAGCCTCTGTCTCTTGATGAAGCACATAATTCAGAAAATTGGATGGCTGCCATGCAATCAGAATATGATGCACTTATAGAGAATAACACATGGACTTTATGTGATTTGCCTCCTGGCAAAAAGGCCATTGGTACGAAGTGGGTCTACAAGTTGAAACGCAAACCGGATGGTGAGATCGATCGCCATAAGGATCGACTTGTTGCAAAGGGTTATGCACAGCAAAAAGGCATAGATTATGAAGAGACTTTTTCTCCCACTTGTCGTATGACTACTGTACGTTTTCTATGTGCATTGGCAGCTCATTTTGGTTGGGACGTACATCAATCAGACATTGTTACTGCTTTCTTGAACGGTGACATATTTGAGGAACTTTATGTAACGTAGCCTCGCGGTTTTGTCATAAAAGGACAAGAGGACAAAGTGTGCAGATGTAAGAAGGCTTTGTATGGGTTGAAGCAATCTCCTCGTGCTTGGTATGAGAAATCTGACACTCATTTGGTCAAACAAGGATTCGTAACAGTCCAACAGAAAGCACATTGTATGTAAAGCGTGAGGGTGATGTACTTCTCATTGTGGTTCTTTATGTTGATGATTTGCTGATCACTGGACCAAATGAGAGACATATTGCTGAATTTAAGGCTGATTTGAATGCTACTTTCAAGATGAAAGATTTTGGATTGTTGCATCATTACTTGGGTATATAGTTTAAGCAGTGTGATGGTGGTATTGCCTTGTGTCAGAAAAGTTACATAGATACATTGCTATGTAAGTTTGGACTGGAGGATTGCAAACCTATTGCCACTCCCATGGAAACAGGTTTGAAGTTGAGTCTACATGATGCTGGCGATCCTGCTGATGTCACTTTTTACCAAACTGTTGTTGGCTGCCTCATTTATGTATGCAACACAAGGCCGGATATTCAGTTTCCAGTCTCACAGGTTAGCAGATTTATGCATAGCCCAGGGTCTAAGCATTGGCATCTGTCAAGAGCATTTTCCGCTACCTTAGTAGCACTTTACATCTTGGCTTGTTTTATCCCAAGGGGGGATCATTGCCGCCAGACTTACATGCTTTTTCGGTCTCAGATTGGGCTGGTTGTTTTGACACGCGAGTGTCCACAAGTGGTTTTTGTTTCATGCTTGGCAGTTCATGTATATCATGGTTGAGCAAGAAGCAACCTACTGTGGCCACTTCGAGTTGTGAGGCTGAGTACAGGGCAGTCTTCACAGCTACGGTTGAGTGTGTATGGCTCACACGCCTTATGGCTGATTTGGGTGTTGGACAGGACACTGCCAACACTATCTACACTGACAGTCAGAGTGCATTGGCAGTTGAGAGGAACCCAGTTTTTCATGCTCGCACAAAGCACATTGAGGTGCATTACCACTATGTCAGGGAGAGGCTCTCAGCAGGAGAGATCAGCTTGGCTTATGTGCCAACATAGGACAACCTTGCAGATCTTTTCACAAAGGCATTGTCTCGTGAGAAGCTTGAAGCTTTCCGCAAAGCTTTGGGCTTACTCCCCTTTGTGGACTGATCCTATCCTCAGGGCATGGCACTTCCCTTTACTCATGTGCCAACTCTCGTTCACCGCATCACTCCAAGGGGGATTTGTTACCATATACATGTGGTAGTGATGTGTGTGAACACACTAGGACCGTCGGGGCATTTTTTCCCTCTATAGGAGGTTTTTTCCCCCGAGCATTGTATATACGCCCATCACTCTAGGGCTATCTATCTTTCCATTGCACACTAAGTAACACACTCTCTATTGTGTGCCTTGAGCTTCCTTCGTCTTCTCCAAGCTGTGTGTGTTTCTCTGCAACCCTAATTCCAACAAGTGCTAGGCCTTCAAGAAGTAGTCATGGTGTGCACTAGAATACACAGAAAGGTTAGCGCAAATATGAAAAAGGGAAGAAGTTTTGAGAGGGAAGTAGAGCTACTCAAAGTCATATTTGGACGGGAACATAGATACTAGATAGAGTCTTCAATGAAAGTTCTGAAATTCGTCGGTACAGAGTTAGTACGACTTATGTCATTTATGCCTTGAAAGCGTGAAATTGTGCAATTTGATGAACAAAAATAATATTTTCTCCTTTTTTAAAAAAAAGAGCTTGGCTCCAAAATGTCGATTTTCAACTTAAAGTTAGCCTCTTCCTCATTGGTGGAGCGCCACTCTTTCTCTCTAAAACTGAAAGGCCCAAAAGTGAGTCCAACTTTCTCGTAATGACACACTTGAGAGAGAGAGAGAGAGAGAGAGAGAGAGCACATGCCACTCGTCCAAAATCATCACAGAAGGCACCCCACGCTCCTTGGTCCTTGAGTAACTCAACGCCACCTATATCTCTAGGATCCCTGACACGCAATCTCATTGGACTTCCCTTACAAAATCACTGACACATACTCGGGGCATCTCTCTGTCTCTCTCTTCCTCTCTCTCCTCCGCGTGCATGCCATCTCTCCCTTTTTTTTCTCTTCAAAGCTTTCAAAGCTATCAAAGTAGATTATGCCCCTTAATGAAGCACGTCAAAAACATTAGGCAGACCCATGCCTATTTGCTAATGGCTTTTGCACCACCTACATTAATTTGATAGATTCGATTTCAAAGCAATTGGAATTTCTCAACTAGAAGCAAAAGGCATCGGAATTTGTTCCTACGTGGCTCCATGTCCGCCTCTGCACACCGCTATCTCGCAAACCCAAATGCCTCACCCTCTTATTGTGGCTGCGGCACAATTGATGACCCTCGTGTGGCCCTTTCTACCTCGCACCTCCCACGGACAACCCCCTCTGGCTCCCCCCCCCCTCCCCCCCCCCCCCCCCCTCTCGCATGTCAGTGATGGAGTGATGGTAGGCAACACACCATGCTTTGGTAAGCAGTCACGTATAATTTGCCTGCCACTACACCTTCGCTTGATGCATGAAACAACCGAAGAAAAAAACTCTCTTCTTGTCTGTGTGATAGCACACGGCATCTCAGACTCTCCCACCTTTTCGTATAGTTTATTTTTTAGTTTGTCAAACATTAGTTTATATAAAGAGATTGTGATTATGATACACTCTTTTATTTTGGAAGGTCAGCATCGTCGTTAGGCACAACAAAATTTGTAGTTGATTTGTTGTAGGTATGTTTTATCAATGGCAGCTTTTTTTATTTTATCACTTGTTTTTACTTGTATTTTGAACATCTTTGGATTTGAGGATTTGAACATTGATGTAGTACGTGGTCCCAAATTTTGGCAGCAGGACACATTAGTTAGAATCTCTCAAGATGCTTCTTTAAAAGGCTGGATAAGCAAATGGTAGGGTAGGACACGTAGAGAGAGACAGAGAGAGAGAGAGAAATATCTGCCGGGTGTCGCGACAGAGAGAGACAGTCCGTGTGCACAGACGATTGGATGCTTTGTGTGGGGAAAAGCAGCAAAGGATTGGACGCTTGGTGTGTGGAGCTGCCTCATACACGCAGGGATCCAAAGGAGATAGGATGTGGAAGGGCGGCAGTATGCGGGGACTGCGTGTGTGCCTCAGTTGGATGTAGCAATTGCGTGCTGTGGAGGTGGCCCATGCACGCACGAATGCAAAGCAGGTACGCTGTGGAGGGTGGCAGTACTCGACGGGAAGTTTCTCCAGAGGCGTAGCCTTATTGGACAGCGTGAGCAAGAGGCGCAGGGAGGAGAGGTTGGTGTAGCTGTCGCAGGAGCTGCATCCACAGAGTGGCGGGGGCAGTAGGGAGGGACGGCGCAGACGAAGCTGCATGCAGAGAATGGCGCGCAAGAGGGGGGGATGGCGCATGCACCGGGTGCAACGGAGATAAGCCTTAAGGTATGAGGGAATCTCGTAGGATAATTAATTAATGGGAGCGTCGTAGACCCAGTATATGTGTGAGGATTTGAACATTGATGTATTGTGCGAGTCGGATCATCTCGAGTGTTACATGTCACGACCCACGGGTATAATGTGGCATCAAGACTTTGTTTGAGTTTTAATTCTAGGACGTATACTTCTAATCTTGATGGAGAAATGTTGGTGGATGACTCATGATTCGTGTTTAATATGTTTTTCAGTTGCTCATGTTTTATGTGCAGCTCATAAGTATGTGTGCATGTGAATATGTACGTGTTCAAATTGCAAAAGATGCCCACCTTGTAGGAAACCTGTTTGTTTCGTTTTAAGAAAATTGTATGGAACCTAGAAAACCCGTTTCACACCTCCCATTTCCGAAACCCATTGTAACTATGGTTGATGCGAGAGAGAGGGAGGGTGGGCATGGCTTGTGCGCTGTTTTGAGAGAGAGAGAGAGAGAGAGAGAGAGAGAGGGGTGGGCTAGTTGTGGCACTGTAGGGTGCCTTCTAATTAGTCACAGAGCCCTACATGGTGGAGATACACTTGCCTCTCTAAAATGGTGTGATCACAAAGACACTTATTCTCTCCCCATAGTAGTTGTATATCTCTCCGTTGTATTCTTCTCTAGGGGGATGCCACACTCGCTTACTAGTGCTCTACTTTTTCTTATGATTGCATATTTTAGCACCACATTCATAGGGGTGAGGAGTTGGAGGCACGTGTGGGATTAATGTTTAGTTGGTCAAGTAATAGATAGACCTTTGTAACTTTGGCGAAATTGACTACCTTTTTAAAACTTTAAGGCAAGCCAACTTTTATTCAAGTCTATGAATTACCCACGTTTTTTAACAAAGCGTATTGAACGTTTTAAAACGTTCTGTTCTGTACTCTAGTTAAAAAACACATTTTTTTAGCTGCTATGAGTCTCCCTAATTAATTACTTGGATTAATTGGTGCGGGTATGTTCTAGAGCTAAAGACCCTTTGGCTACACTAGTTTTTTTAGCCGACTTTGCATTGTTAATTTGTCTTTGAGAGCTTCCCGTAGAGCCCCTAATAAATGCAGTATGTCTCTACGATCTTTTCTTGATTTCTTTTCATAGGAATCAACGAAGATGCTCTCAACCCTTTGAGGAGAAAATTCTAGGACTTGGCACGTGGAGGAAAGAGAGGGAAGATGTTTTTTGATGTGGGAAGGTAGGGTGCCAAATGGAGGAGAGGGAGAAACGGACGAGCATCAATCAATGCAAGGGAAACACTGCGCGTTGCGACAGGGACATGAGGTGATGCAAATGAGGGCATTGGTTTTGAGGCATCACTTATTTTATTGGCCTGCATCAATTATTTGACCCTGCATCCGTTTTGTGACCTACAAGTGCGGTTCAGCACGCTTACGCCACAGAGGGAAGGCCATGAAGCCATGGCGAGGCGGTGCTCTGTCAGTTCAATCGCACTTGAGAGATTTGCAATGGTGGGAGCTAGGCAGAGCGTGTTGTGTGGTAGCAAAGGGTGGTAGTGATGCCGTTGGTGGTGCCCGTTTGGCAGTGGAGAGTTGGAGGTGCATGGCAATGGATATGGTATCGATTGCAGCCTTGGAGTACTAGCCATATGAGATTAAGGGTGTTTCTCTCTACATACTCACAAGCCTCAAAAAAGGACGTTCACCCATAGTGGTGCAGGAGAAAGGGGGGGTGGGGGAAATTGGGGGACGATCATCCACAGTCATGCAAACCAGATGGTGGAGGTGCGAGAGAGTGCAGACCGGATGCTTGTGCAAGCTGTCTAGGTCTGGTTATTTGGTGAGCTTTTAAACCAAGAGCGCTCAACTTGGTGGAGGAGGGAGTTTTCCTTGGCGTCTACAAAGACGGGCTGCAAAACGAGGATTGACGAGTAGCAAGTCTGAGTGCTCAACTTGTTCAAGGCGAGAGAAGCTGGAGGGCTCGAGTGCACAAAGCAAAGACCAGTGGATGCACGTGAACGTGAGCTACTTACTCTTTTCCTTTCAACTTTGGTAGATTCGATGAAATCTCTCTCATAAATTAATAGACTTTTGGAAGCATAGACCCCATACTATTAATAGTATTTCACCTTGAGTTGAGGGATTAAGGCTCAATTCATCTTTTTTTTTTTTTTGCCAAACTCACAGACGTGAGTAATTTTTTGTATTAATAACAGAAAATACAAACATAACCATGCTCCACCGAGCCATGGTGCCAAAACAGAGACCTTCCACCATACACCAAAATGTACATTGGCTGATAAAGGGTGCCACCCCAAAAACTTGAGACACAATCATACCCGGCTTGAAGGTTAACACCGACTCTCTCTCCGCCCACCCCTCGATCACCAAGCCGGACCAGAAGAGCATGACGCCACAACAAAACCACAAGAACAAAGTAATTCCGAAAGGGCGGGGCCCGCTAGTCCCCATCACCAAGATCAGGGTGCCATCATAGCCATGACATTGTCACTGTCGCAGATATGCCCCGACTAGCTAGCACACAAAACCGACATGTCTACTCCAAAGCTTGAGCAGCCCGCAAAACCACTGCCCCATCCACGCAACAGCAAAAGCCCAACTAGCTCCTTTCCAAGAAGAGCCCAAAAACCGCAAAGAGACAGGCTTTAAGGGGAGCCTAGCCCCGCTAGAGAACAATCACCCTGCCACGAGCTGGCACACCTTGACTGCAGAACATAGAACCGCACCAATCGACACAAACCATCTCCATTTCGAAACCAGACAAGCAACAAGGGGAGCATTTGATCTCCAAATAGAAGACGGACAGCCACCTAGCCCAACAGACAAAAATCGCCCTGTGGTTGGTCCTCCATGATCCACCAAGCAGGGCAGGGACAGCCGAGGCTCCATCCCAAGAGCACCCTTGCCCCCACGGACAAGACAACCCCCGCCTGGCAGAGTTAGCGCTTGCAGCTCGCGCTAGCCTGTGCACGGACACCACCATGGTTCCCCAAACAACCCACCCAAAGGGGCCCCCCAACCCGCTGGGGACTTGCTGAGGCTACCCAGAGAGATGCATGCGCAGAGCATGGAGGAGACTTCACGCTAGGGTTAGCAGCACGAAGCAAAATTTCTAGCTATGCATAACATCACGATACTCGCTACTATGCAAACTGAAAAGCTTGCTCGCTGTTTTCCTCTAGTTTTTCTACAAAGGAGACACTGCTAATTTTATTTGTTTTGTCCTAGCAAAAGACATATACACAACGACTATGTTTTTCCTTGTGTTGTCTCGCTATGAGTACGATTGACAAGTTTTACTCCTCTTCAACAACATTCTCAAAGTTAAATTTAAGAACATTAGCATAGTCAAGTTTGTCTTCTTGTATGTTGTTTTACTGTAATACAGAAACAATGAGTGGTAGGTGTATTGTGCTGTACTAAGCAGGATTTGCTTTTGGAATGTTTCAGCTTTGCATTGGCAATATTGTTTGCCATGAGTTGCAACAGCTGTTGTTAACATGTATTTTGTGTCCTAGAGAGCACGGACCTTGATGGTATATACTAAATGCTACACTATTTTGAGAAAGTCTCAACAAAACATGCATGCCTACTAACATCTTTATTTGCATTAACAATACGTAGTGCTAGTGATGCATTATTGGGCATGCATGTCTAGGGTAAGGGAGTCACTTTAGAGACGAAATTTTTTGGCCCCCGGGTTAGATACATATCCTCTCCCAATTTAGAGGCAAGAAATTTGATATATTCCAAGAATCTTGCTTATGTGTCATGTTGTGATTTGTTGAAAAGTGTATCATTACTGGGTCTTGAGTGTCTCTAATGCTTCAAAATGCCTCAAAAGTTGAATTGTTTCAAATGGAGCATTCAAATAAAATCTAAAAAATATTGATTTTGATATCATTAGATTCACCTTTTCATGAGGAATCTCGTGCAATGCATAAATATTGAAAATGATGAGATTTGCAAAATCCCCCCCAAAAACATCACGTTTCCACAAAACGCCACTAAACTGGCTCCCTTACCCTAGTAACATCTTTGTTTGAATTAACAATATGAAGAGCTAGTAAACCCATCGAGACAGACGGACCGGAGGAAGGAAATGATTTTCACAAGAACAACAAAACTTAAGATGGGGCATGATGTTTAACATTGTTTTGAGCTGCACAACCATTGACAATGAAGGCACTCTCCTTTGACATTCCATACCCAGAAGAAGTCGTACTGGCTAATTGGTTTTTGCAGAAAGCCCGTCTGCGTCTACGAGGATGGCGTCAGGACCCACAAAGATCGTCGATGTCTTTATACTCCAATTTTCTGAGATGCGTCTCATGACTAACTTTCAATCTACAAGCAGAACGCGCACCGAATCCCCCAAGCTACCCTTCCTCATCACCCAGACTCACTCCATCTCTTGTTTCAACACGCGCCGTTGGAGGCTGTGCGTGCACGTGCTGGAGGCTTTTACCTTGAGGCTTGCGCACAAACGAGAACTTGGAACTTGGAAGAATTGTCAGAAGGTGCAAGACGATCCTCAGCACTAAGACCCTTGGGCCATCGAATCAACGGCCTATTGACTCCATGGGAATCTCGAGGCCAATGGACGGCCCAAAAAAAATGACAGCCAGTCTTGCAGCTACGCGAATCAAACCCAACACCTACTGCTTGCAAGCTAATCACCTCGCCCAAGCACATCATGTGACCCAAGTGGTAAACATAAAGGATATAACTTAACGCAGACGCCCACCTTCCCTTGCCCTTGTTTACAAACTTTGCCTTACTTTTTGCCAATCAAATGGTGCCGCACATCTCGATATTCTTGCCTGCAATTCTTCACTATCGGGGCTACATTTAAGACCCTGTGTCAATTAGTGCTCATGCAAGACGAGGAGAAACGGCATACTTTTTGGCTTTAAAGACGAAGCATTAGAACTTAGAGGAGAGTTGAGTTACGCATACTTTCAATGTTTTCAATGATGATTGGGACTTACCTTAAATGTCCTTTTGGATTCACTATATTAAGTGGGTCTCTTTTCCCTCTCAAAAAGGCCTTAAAGAACACGAAATTAAGGAATGCATTCGTAGGAGTTCGATCCCTTGAATCCTAAAGTGAAGTATTGACTCAACGAAATTTCTTTCAATATTTTTATTTGTGAAAGAGTGCTTTCATTTAAGGGCCCAATAAAGATCTATTTCATCAAATCATTATATATTTTATTTTTTTGTAAACCTACCTTTTCTTATACACTCTGTGAAAATATTCTTTTGTTTTAGTTTATCAATGGGTTCTTTTATTTGTTGTTTTTATTTGATTTCTTTTTCATTCTATTTTGTTCACAATGACAATGTGCACATTTCTTGTTCTTTAAGTGGGACCCTCTGTAATATATAAAAAAAATGTGAGTATATGTATATAATGGACATTATGATTTTATATTGAAACACAACAAAAATGACATGTGATTGGTGGCATTGATTTTAATATACCGCCCATGAATCTCTTCCCCTCTTAAATTTAGCATTCTTTGTGACTTTCATCACCTTGTTATTTCACGCTTGACCTTTCTTGCATTCGTTATTTTAGAATGCCAAAGTGAAGCTTCACCTTATTTTATCTGAATGTCGGAATGTTTTAGTACGGACCACCTCCCCAACTGTTTTAAATTAAAAATTCGCCAAAAGTAAAGATTCCATTTAGCCAATGTAGAAGTGTCAGTTGCCAATGTGCTGCTTTTTTGCTCGTTGTCTCTTGCATGCATGCAAAATTCCCTCATGTATGAGAAGCCTTCGACTCCCTCTCTCTCTCTCTCTCCCCCACATTTCGTTGTGCCCCATGCCACTACCCCAAGCCTTCTCACTGTGGCCGAGGACAGGGCCTTCTCTCTCTCTCTCTCTCTCTCTCTCTCTCTCTCTCTCTCTCTCTCTCTCTCTCTCTCTCTCTCTCTCTCTCTCTCTCTCTCTCGTGAGCCTGTGGGTGCATAGAAAGGAAGTGCTAGAGGCGAGAGGGTGGCATGCGATGAGATTAGTAGGGGAGGAAAAATTAGGTCAAGAACTTAAATGTTTTCACAATAGATCTTGCAGTGATCAAGCCTAGTCAACTATACTGGTGTTGGTGGTGTAACTGGTGTTGCACAATGATGATGGGTAGCATAATTGGCAATAGTGGGTAGCAACACTTCGAGAGATGTGCCGATTATAAACCTAGCACAGATGATCTGGTGTTGTAATATGATGCCCAATGGGGGTAGGCAGACAGATGATAGTGAGTGAGAGATGGTAGTAAGTGATGCTCCAGCTAGAGTAGACACATGCTAGAGTGTTGCTAAATGACGGGTGTCATAGTTGGGTGCTATTATAGTAACGCTAGTAGTTACTAATGCTTTCCACCATGTTGATGGCAATAGATGGTATCGTGCCAACATGGGGTAGGTCCTGTGTGAGCAGTCTTGTACACAACAAGACACAAAAGGGGGAAGGGGGGAGCTTGCAAGAGATCCTTAGGAGAAACTAATTTTTTGTAGTCATGCAATGGACATATCATGTCGTCTTTTGGTTTAATCAATATAGACCGTGTTCAGGAAGTGGAATCATTCATAGTGTCCGAACGTTAAGGTGCCCAAAATGATTTTTCTTGTGAATGACTTGATGATCAAGCTATCGTTATTATAGTTGGCATCCCAATTGTCAATGCAGTGAATTCTAGTTAGCACAAGTAGCCATGCAATCTCGTTAGCCCAATCAGATATGGTATATCAAACCAACAACGGAGAACCCATCTATCTCGGTAGTGCAATCAAATGTATATTAGATCTTGTTGGTGTAATCAACAATGGATATCACACCAATAGAGTTTTTTTGTAGTGGGAGTCTACTAAAATATCTACATCATGTAGTGGCCTTATGGCGATATTGCTGATTCCTGCATATATTGCTTGGTTGTCGCCACAAGTTGGGCATATGGTGTGTATGTTGCTTCACAATTGAAGCTAGAGTTAGCAGTGGCTCCATCGAGGTTTCCTGCAAACTATAATTTCACTCCTCTGTCAAGTTTCTAAATTGTCTATTTTGTATTCTACAGTATACGTTGCTTTGATGAATGTTAGATTTCCATTGCTTGTTCATGTTTTTCCATATGTTTTCCCATTGGATTTTCTAGAGTGGGAGCCAATAGAGCCCTTCACAAGAACTTTTGAGGCCATCCACATTGACCTTGGCAAGTTGCTCTATGTTGACTGTCCATTCTCTGAGCTTGCCTCACAAGACATTTGTTTTTTATAACCATACTTATATCATGCCTAGGAAAAATGGGTATGGTAATCTTTCTCCGGTTCACTCGCCAATCTTGTAGAGTTTGGAATGGTCTAATCCAGAGAGTGCCTTGATCGCAGCAACCAAAAGGAGAATCGAGGTAGATATGCATGGAAAAATGAAGTGCACCTATGGTTTCCACAAAGCCACGTTAACATGGTTTATGTCTCTTCATGTATTTGTGTTTAACTTTTGACTGCAGAGTGTTCACAGATCACCAACATTGTGGACTTGCAAAGAGGGAAGTGTGATCAATGGCTTCCTTGCAGTTGGATGGGAGCCTAAGGTGGTCAACCACCGGGAAGATAGAATCAAGTGCTCTGTAGTTGCTAGCAATGTGGTGTTTAGATACCATATTGCAAAGCAAAGCTTGCCAATGGTCTTTCCCTACAAAAGATGGAAGTTGACGATGGAAGAATGGGAGGCACTAGACTGTGATGCTGCTATTAAAGAATCAATGGACCTACAAAAATGCCTCCACGATGATGCAATGCAAGACATCTTGGTGAATAACGATTGGAACCTCAATTACCTTCCTGAGTATCTTAATCTCAAATATACTCAGTTACCTTCCCGAGTATCTTAATCTCAAATATACATTTCCCAAGAAATATCTCTTTGTAATCAACAAAAAGGTTGTTCGTTCCACAAAAGGGAAGAGCTTTCTGTGTGAGAACATTGTATTTTCATGATGTATCTTTGTAAAATCTTGTAACTGACGTGGATTTTTCTCCCATTAATACATATGATGGTTTGACTCTCGTCTCTATGCGTACTTGTTCATTCTCAATTTGTTCACGATTTCGGTTAAAATTTGCAATTTCTTTGGTTTGGAGTGCGAATGCTTTTAATGTTGGTGTCTTTCAATGCTTTGTTGCATGATTTTGTTTAAAATTAGAGTTTTAATTTTATTTGACGTTTAATTTAGTGTTTTTTTTTTAAAAACGTGACCTTGGGTATATAAGCAATGGAACATTGGGGGTGACTTCAACATGTTGGACCCCTCTGATAGGATTGGAGGTAGCCATACTACTGTGCATGGAGTTGAGTTGGCAGCTTGGGAGAGGTTATGCATAACTCTGTGGGTTTCAGATGTGTGGTAGCATTCTAGCTTTGTGAGGCCGCTAGACAGCCTAGCCTTCTCTCGGTCTTACCGCAGAGTGGGAGGAGTGAATCTATCTCGGATATATCACTTTCACACTAGTGACCACTTCTGTGACTTGGGTGGGTCAGTTTGCATTCTGGCTTGGACTCCTTATCAAACCATGCACCAGTGATCCTCAGAGTGACAAATAGACAGAGGAGGGGGAGCGTGATGCTTCACATCCCTGAGAGGGTCTTGTTGGACTCTATGCTCAGAGAGTGAGTGATGGATCTTTGGACAGAGGGTTTAGACATTTGGGACTCTCTTGCTGGCATGGTGGCCTCTAAACTTTCTCATCTTAGTCGGCTATTTCTTTAGGAGTCTACGGCCCCACCTAGATGCATCAAGAGAGGAGGAGGAGTGTCTCCGATGGGGTGTTGCTTCCTTGCAAAGGATGCTAAGAAGCATCCAGACAGTCCGTGGTTGGAGGACCAGTTGCAGCAGGCTCGCCTGGAGCTTGCTAACATAGAGGAGAGGCGCCAGGAGTTTTCTTTCCATTGATAGGCGATAGCATCTGAGTGGATCCAGGTGGGTGACAGAGTGACAAGGGCTCTCTTTGAGACAGTGGGGCCCCAACATGCGCATGCTAGGGTCAACCAGCTGAGGAGGCTTGATGGGTCAGTTGCTTCATAGCTAGAGGGCATGTGTGCAGTTGTCACCGACTTTTACCATGACCTAATTTCAATATAGCCTCAATTAGAGTGTCAGGATGCATGCAGAGAGCTAGTGTGGACACAAATGCCTTATTTTGTGACCGAGGAGATGCGCCAAAGGCTTGAGCTACCTCTTCAGTTAGAGGAGCTCCACGCGTCCCTCAAAGCACTTCCCTGTGGTAGTTGTCCAGGTGAGGATGGTTTGAATCCCATATTTTTCTTAGAGTATTGGGACTTGCTTGGCTCAGATCTCTATAGTGATTTTTAGTACATCCTACACACAGGAGAGATGCCTGACAGCATGAGTGAGGGCCTGATTTACCTCATTCTCAAGGAGGGTGGCTCCTTGGATGAGATTCAGCAGTGGCGTTCTATCACCATCCTCAACTCAACCTACAAAATTCTTGCCAAGGCTCTGAGTTTGAGGATTTAACCACTTTAAGAGAGCATCATTCATGGGACACATACATGTTTTGTCAAGGAGTGTAGTATCCTTGACAACATCTTTACTTCTCAGAGACATCTGCTCTCGTGCGCCTGCGTGGTGATTCTTCTTCTCGATTTTGAGAAGGCCTACGATAGAGTTGACTAGGACATTTTGGAGGCACTCTACCAGGATGGGCTTCTCAGATGCATGGATCTGAAGTCTATTATCTCTTTACAAACGGGCACACAATCAGGTACTTTTGTTTGGGGGTAGAGGATATTGTTTCATGCTCACATGTTTGGTCAGACAGGGCTGCCCTCTTCCCCCTTCCTCTTTCTATTCTATGCTGAGGTGATGAGCAAGGCTTTTGGTTTCATAGCAGGTTGGTCTACGTGGCTTAGTGCTTCCTATTCAAGGAGATGAGCTACTGGATGCAAAGTTTGCAGACGACTCAGTCTTGTATCTGGAGGGCCAAGAGGAAAAATTTCACAGGTGCGACCAGGCTCTTGAGACCTTTTGTTGTGCATCAGGTGCATTGATCAACTGGAGGAAGACAATGGATTTCTCGGCTGGCAGTGCTTCTACACCTAATTGATTACCAGGTGAGGGTTTCAGATGGATTCCCCCAGGGGCTGTAGTTCGATACTTGGGCTGTCAGGTTGGCTTGGACTTGTCTTCTGAGCATCAAATTTCTCCCCTCCTCTTGTCCATCAGGAGGAAGTTGTTACATTGGATCTCTGCACAAATTTCTCTTGGAGGCAAAGTTGTAGTGGCCAACTAGGTGTTGTTGGCTACTATGTGGTACATCACTTCTTGTTAGCTCATTTTGAGTTCCTGCATTAGCCAGGTAGAGAGGTTGATCAGGAACTTCCTTTGGTCAGGGTGTGACACTCAGATAGCCCGGGCCAAAGTGACCTAGCAGGTCATCACTCGTACTTGTTCTCAGGGAGGGCATCTAAGTGGCTCACACCTCTTGAGTCAGTTGCACCCAGATGGATGGGGGACTTCATGTGATTGGAGGTTCTCATCACAGTTTGGGCTTGCCCAGAGATTGTACCCTCCTTGTTTTACCGCAGGTGGCAAAGTGCTGTTTTCAGAGGATCTGAGTTGTGGGCATCTGTGGGAGGACTTGTGTCATAGATCCTGACCCAATAGCTCTTGAGATTGGCCATTGTAGACTGTGGGATTGGGAGTGCTATCCTCTGGCACGAATGCAGTGGGATCTTGGAGAGTGGTTTTGGAGGGACCCTTTCTCCTCAACTGGCCATCCATGTGTCCCTTTCTTTCAAATTATTGATCGACTCGGATGTCACATACTGGTAGCATGGAGAGAGGCTTTTTGGGCGAGGTTGTTACTCCACAGGAGTGGTGCAGTGAGAGAGAGGAGCGTTGGGAGCGCATCTACGGTCTGACACTTTGGTTCATTTGGCGAGCCCGCTTCTTCCGCATCTTTAGGCTCTCCTTGTACCACTAGCAGATATTGTTCTTGATCTTGATGGCTAGAGTTGGTCCATACTCTCAGAGGAAAGTTTGAGAGACTCCTGGGAAGCTCCGCCCGCATGCGAGAGCTTAGAGAGGCTTTCCTTCGAATCTGGCACCCAGGGCCTTTCTTCACCATGGTCCAGGGTGTGTTGAAATGGCACTACCGTCCACATGTGTGGCTTTTCCCTCCTCCCTGTTAGAATTGGGGTTGCAGAGAAACACACACAGCTTGGAGAAGATGAAGGAAGCTCAAGGCACACAATAGAGACTATGTTACTTAGTGTGCAATGGAAAGATAGATAGCCCTAGAGTGATGGGCATATATACAATGCACGGGGGAAAAAACCTCCTAAAGAGGGAAAAAATGCCCCGACGGTCCTAGTGTGTTCACACACATCACTACCACATGTATATGGTAACAAATCCACCCTGGAGTGATGCGGTGAATGAGAGCTGGCACATGAGTAAAGGGAAGTTCCATGCCCTAAGGACAGAATCAGTCCACAAAGGGGAGTAAGCCCAAAGCTTTGCAGAAAGCTTCAAGCTTCTCACGAGACAATGCCTTTGTGAAAAGATCTGCAAGGTTGTCCTGTGTTGGCACATAAGCCAAGCTGATCTCTCCTGCTAAGAGCCTCTCCCTGACATAGTGGTAATGCACCTCAATGTGCTTTGTGCGAGCATGAAAAACTGGGTTCCTCGCAACTGCCAATGCGCTCTGACTGTCAGTGTAGATAGTGTTGGCAGTGTCATGTCCAACACCCAAATCAGCCATAAGGCGTGTGAGCCATACACACTCAACTGTAGTTGTGAAGACTGCCCTGTACTCAGCCTCACAACTCGAAGTGGCCACAGTAGGTTGCTTCTTGCTCAACCATGATATACATGAAATGCCAAGCATGAAACAAAAACCACTTGTGGACACTCGCATGTCAAAACAACCAGCCCAATCTGAGTCCGAAAAAGCATGTAAGTCTGGCGGCAATGATCCCCTGTTGGGATAAAACAAGCCAAGATGTAAAGTGCTACTAAGGTAGCAGAAAATCCTCTTGACATCCTGCCAATGATTAGACCCTAGGATATGCATAACTCTGCTAACCTGTGAGACTGCAAACTGAATATCCGGCCTTGGGTTGCATACATAAATGAGGCAGCCAACAACAGTTTGGTAAAAAGTGACATCAGCAGGATCGCCAGCATCATGCAGACTCAACTTCAAACCTGTTTCCATGGGAGTGGCAATAGGTTTGCAATCCTCCAGTCCAATCTGACATAGCAATGTATCTATGTAACTTTTCTGACACAAGGCAATACCACCATCACACTGCTTAAACTGTATACCCAAGTAATGATGCAACAACCCAAAATCTTTCATCTTGAAAGTAGCATTCAAATCAGCCTTAAATTCAGCAATATGTCTCTCATTTGGTCCAGTGATCAGCAAATCATCAACATAAAGAACCACAATGAGAAGTACATCACCCTCACGATTTACATACAATGTGCTTTCTGTTGGACTGTTACGAAATCCTTGTTTGACCAAATGAGTGTCAGCTTTCTCATACCAAGCACGAGGAGATTGCTTCAACCCATACAAAGCCTTCTTACATCTACACACTTTGTCCTCTTGTCCTTTTATGACAAAACCGCGAGGCTGCGTTACATAAAGTTCCTCAAATATGTCACCATTCAAGAAAGCAGTAACAATGTCTGATTGATGTACATCCCAACGAAAATGAGCTGCCAATGCACATAGAAAACGTACAGTAGTCATACGACAAGTGGGGGAAAAAGTCTCTTCATAATCTATGCCTTTTTGCTGTGCATAACCCTTTGCAACAAGTCGAGCCTTATGGCGATCGATCTCACCATCCGGTTTGCGTTTCAACTTGTAGACCCACTTCGTACCAATGGCCTTTTTGCCAGGAGGCAAATCACATAAAGTCCATGTGTCATTCTCTATAAGTGCATCATATTCTGATTGCATGGCAGCCATCCAATTTTCTGAATTCTGTGCTTCATCAAAAGACAGAGGCTCCTCAACATCATGTAAGCTAGACATAGCCAAAGCATAATAATCTGATGCATAAGATGCATGGCGAGGGCCTGAACGAGTACGACTAGACAAAGGTGCATCCAATTTACTGTCACGCAAAGTGTGCACCAGCCATTTTGGCATACCTCTAGCCTGCTCATTTTCAGCCCTTTCCTCATCAAGTACATCATGTACATCTGCATTAGTAATAGGCTGATCTAAAACATTTTCAGAAACCCCCATAGGCTGTACATTTGCCTCATTGGAACTTACATTCGTATTTCCACCACTGAAAAGAGGCAACAAAGTGTCATAAATGTCCTGTGAGCTTACATTACTGTCTCTAGTACATGATAGCAAGGGTTGAACAGAATCTTCCACAAACAATACATCCCAAGAAACCAAAATACGTTTTGTTTGCGGATGATACAACCTGTAACCTTTGCTTTCAGCACTATAACCAACAAAAATACATTTGACAGCCTTATCATCCAATTTTCTGCGCTGCACTTGTGGCACCAAAGCATATGCCAAACAGCCAAAAACACGCATGTGCTCAATAGAAGGTTTGCTATCATGCCATGCTTCATATGGGGTAATAGACTGCAAAGCTTTCGTAGGACACCTGTTAAGTACATAAGTGGCACACATAATGGTCTCAAGCCAAAAAGAATGCGGCAAAGCTTGACTTTTGACCATACATCGTGCCATTTTCATCACTGACCTATTTTTCCTCTCAGCAACACTATTTTGCTGAGGTGTATAAGGCATTGTACATTGGTGTTTTATCCCACGACTAGTACAGGTAATTGCCCAAGGACGGAGTGTGCATGGGCCCACAAACATCACTATGCACAAGCTGCAACCTGCATGTGGCCGGAACTGAACCATCCTTTGGAAACTTAGAACGTTGCATCTTACCCAAAATACAACCTTCACAAACATGTTTGATAGGTGCTTCAAGAGGTGGCAAAGAAGCAACCATATCAGATTTTTGCAAACGCAGCAAACTGGCAAAATTGAGATGACCAAAACGTGCATGCCAAAGTTTTGCATCTGAAATAGCCCTTGAATCTGCAAACAGCATTTGCAAAATTTTTTCCACACTTGTCATACAAAGTGAGCTTATATAGCCCATGGCATAAAAGCCCAGATGCAAAAATTTCATCACCAAAACTGAGATCATGAACTGTAAATCTGTCATCCACAAATTTGACTAAAAGTCCAAGTTTAGCAAGTGCGGATACAGACAAGAGATTCTTCTTGATCCCAGGTACATAAAGTGCATCAACAAGTGTGAGAGAACTTCCATTAGCAACAGTGAGCACAATCTTTCCAACTCCCTGAACTGGATAAGAGGCGTTGTTGGCACAAGTGACTGAATTCCCATGAGGAACAGACTCGAGAGAGGTAAACAATTCATGATGTGAGGTAATGTGCTTTGTAGCACCACTGTCGAAATACCACACATGTGAATCTGCAGCAACTGACAAGCATGCATCATGGACAGCAGGATTGTAAGTGCACTCTGCGCTAAAATCCCATTCTGCATCAACATCAGCAACACAGTCTCCTTTCACAGAAGACTCAACAATGGCTGCATTTGTAGTGGAGCCAACATTTGTAGTGGAACCACCCTCTTTCTTCTTAGCCTCTTTGGCCTTCAACTTAGGACACGACTTGATCAAGTGATCATTGGCTTTACAATAATGGCAACGCATCTTCTTTTTGCCCTTATCACTAGAATTTCCAGAAAAATTGCTGCCAGTAGAAGCATTAGGAACATAATTTTTGCCACTCGCAGCAGAACCATAAGAAGTGGCTGCATTGCTATTACAATGCATGAGCCTGCGCATCCTTAACATCCCAACGAGCTTGTTCTGCCGTAGGAAAAACAAATCTAACAACTGCAATCCTTGCAGCAAGACCTGCAATATCCTCAACATCGCCTACATCCTCAGAACTAGGACGTGCATCAATGCCCTGCACAATGTTCTAGACACCCTTTGACACAAGAGCATGTTGCATCATATAAGCCCACATAGGGTAGTTGTCCCCATCCAACCTGTCCTCAGCAGCAAACATCTTGAACACATATGTGTTGTTGTTGTCAGCCATGGTAAATGCTGCACCTGATGTGAAAACTGCCCGAAAATAGGAAAAACGGAGCGGGAACAACCTGTTCTATATAGCTCAAACCGTAGAAGACTATAAGGCACCTATTATGGAGAAAACGGCACTGACAGAAATTCTACACAAAATGACGAAATAGCCTGTGCAGTACTGCCTGTAGTGGAAACGGAGGCCGAAATGAGCCCAAATAAAAATATTTTTCGACCTGCGAACGCTTGCCAAAGCTCACTGAAATCGGAGAAAGTGAGCAGGCGTGTGCTGGAGCAGCTCGCGATTAAGCCCGAGAGGACATGACCTGCTCTGATACCAATTCTTGGAATTAGGGTTGCAGAGAAACACACACAGCTTGGAGAAGATGAAGGAAGCTCAAGGCACACAATAGAGAGTATGTTACTTAGTGTGCAATGGAAATATAGATAGCCCTAGAGTGATGGGCGTATATACAATGCACAGGGGGGGAAACCTCCTAAAGAGGGAAAAAATGCCCTGGCGGTCCTAGTGTGTTCACACACATCACTACCACATGTATATGGTAACACTCCCATATCTTAATTTAGCCTTTTTGTACATATGTTGCTTTTCATTGGGAAAGTCTCTCCCTTATGATTGTTGTAGCCCTCTCTAGTAGAGGTGGTTGTGGCCCTATGGGCAGTTTCATTAACTAGTAGAAGGATCTTTTTCTTGAAAAAAGAAACTTTATTTCTCACATTCACAAAACTCTATCTCTAAGCTCTCTTCCCATCATCTTCTCACGAACGAACCCATGGAGACGTCTTTTGATGCACTTCTCACACAACTAGAAAAGGTAGGACTTGCAAATCGAGCACATGAACTAGTTAGTGTGTTTGAGGGGACGATTGACATGCATGCCACTACCAACGTACATGCAGAGGCATTCCAAAGCTTTCTTGACTACATGGCACAACACATGGAAAATTATGCCATAGTGTTCGAGGGATCTTACATGGCGTAGTTGCCATTGGGATTTCTCAAACACCTCTATTCGGCAGACAAAAACTTTCTCTTTTGCTTGTTGAGGTTTATTAAAGGGCTCACTGAATGAGACTGCATGACAGAGGATGAGGATGACCTCATAGAGTTGGGCATGGGGTGTATAGGCAACTGATTCATTTCTTGGAACATGGTTCTGGTCTTACTTGTGCTTGAGGGCACGAAAAATGAAAAATCAAAGGAAAACACCAGCTGGAAACCACTTGTGACCATTGTGGAGGAATCAAATAAAGTTATTGAAGAGTTTGATGAGCAGACTGAAGCATCTATGACACTCATTCTCTTGCAAGAGACGGGCAAGGGAACAACTTCACTAAGGAGGAAGATGGGATGATAGAGGGAGATGAGGTGATGGAGGAATTTTTTGACCTCCAAATTCTCACTTTGCATGCAATGGTGGTGGATGTTCGTCACTTTTTGTTCCTTGACGACATTGCCAAGACACTAGGACTCAGAGAAGATGAGTCTCTCTCAATGCTTGCTATCTATATGGGTATGAAGGATCCTAGTGGAAAAGAAGAGAAGGTCAAATTTCAAATTGACTTTGAAGACCAAGGTCTCCCAGCAAGCCTCTCTTTCCTCCTCAATGAAAACGAACAGAAGTTGGTGCAAACGGTGGCAAGTACCCTTGTGGAAATCAAATCATGTGCTTCATTTTATGAAAGCGTACCGGAAAGCGCTTTTCGTCCACACAAACCGATTTTTACTATGGGTGGAGATGATCTCTCTAGTATTGACCTTACAAGGAAAACTCTTGAAGAGATGGATAAAGAAACTAGGGTAAACATTTTTCAACCTAGTGGATTGTCTATTGTTCCTTTCAACAAGTGTTAAAAGTTGCTTAAAATGTTTTACACATCGCGTACCATGTTGATAAGTTTGCAATGAAAACGGGAGGTTCTCGCAACGTGCCCATGGGCAGGTCCTTGTGGCACTACCTGAGTCACATGTGTCCATGAATCTTTGAGTTTCTCACACAAAGTTCTCCCAATCATGGTACTGCAGAGCTGATCAAGTGCAAATAATTAAGTTCCATCCTCGCTAAAGATTCCCTCACCCTTAATGCTAAAAAATGTATATTGTTGGACCAAGAGGCGACATTGTATGCCTTTACGTGCAAGCATCCGATGACAAACCCAAAGGAAATTGTAAAAACCATTGGTGTCAAGTCAGCCATTTGCCCCATACCCACATATGTAACTCGCAAAAAAACTAATAAGCCATGATGAAATATCCAAAGAAATACAAAAAAACTTTATCTTTTTTACTATTTTTTGTTCAGCATTTTATATATATATTTTTGGTTTATATTGTCCAATAAATTTCATTTCCACAATACGTGCACAAAATCTCCACCATTAAGCACCCGATGTCCAGGGGGCACCACTTGATGATTTCTTTACAAAGCCGGGCAACGAGGGAGCGTACGATGGTGGTGGGAAACCCACAGTGCCCGGTAGGGCTAGGCGGGGTCGGACTGTGCAAAAAAAATGACATGTGCATCACCGTGGTCAAAATTGCCTTGTGCGCACCATGGTGTACATGCCTTTTTTTTTGCACCGCTAGACCCCGTTAGTCCCATTGTGTGCCGTGGGCGACAATGTCCGCCACCTTCGGACCTTGCCCAGTCCCACCATGCACCGTACGCTTACCCTGTTGTGCGGTTTTTTTAATAAAATTCACTGGGCATTGTCCCCCAGCGGCCGTCAGGTGCTTGAATGGTGGAGGTGAGTTTAAATTTACCAACTTGAGCAATTTAAGTACTAAAAGAACACAATGTACACAATCAATTATTACAATTACACCAAATGGTGGAAATTTGACTCATTGACATTATATGAAAAGATTACAACTCTCATAAAGAGATGTTACATGGCATGAACTAATTCTTATGAAGGCACCCTTCATTTTGCAAGTTGATTGCTAGAGCTAAATCTGTATTTTGCATGCACCATATAGGAACTCCATCCTAGAACAGCTGCATCAAAATGTCCTCGGTGGAAGCATGTAGGGCCAATAAAGTTACGCGCTCTATGCGTGTCACATAATCACTATATTCATCCATTATCTATCTCACCACCCAAGAGAAGGCCTCTTTTGGTACGATCAACTTAGTGCTCTTCTTATACTTTTGGATCTCCCACAAAGCTACTATGCTTGGTCGCCATCTCTGTCTCTTCTATGTTGTTGGCGGTGGTGGAGGTGTCGACTGCTTGGCCCATTGAGGAGGGTTAATTTTGTACTTTTTTCCTCCTCTCCTCTTGGGCCCATTACTCTTAGGGCGTGAGCTTGTCCTTCTTCTTCTTTGCACATTGTTTTTCTCTTTGAGGAACTTTTGAGGGCCTAGAGCTCCCAGCTTTCTCTTGTTGGGTAGCTTGAGCTCTGTCCTCTGTGGCTTTTCTCTCTGCCTCTTCTCGTGCTTGTAAATTAGCCAAGTGAGCTCTCTCGGCCTCGACTTTTTGCCACTCCCCTTGCTCCCTCTGTCTTATCTGTTCTTCTTCTTTGTGCTTCTCTCTCAATAGCCTATTTGTTTTCAAACTCTTCATTTTTCTTCCTTCTCTTGACTTCTCATGCTTCAAAAATGGGGCCACCTGCTTACTTTAATCATCCTTTGTTTGAACTGTGGAAATTTTTTTACATTGAAATTTCTACAGTTGCTTGAGCGCCAGGTGCTGTGACAACAAGTGAGCGCTCCTCATTTAGCAGAGGAGACCCCATTATTCTTCTTCACTTGCTCTTGTCTCTTGTGTGGGTCTGTTTAGAGATGAGATTGGTGGAGGATTTGGTAGAGGTGTGCGGTTGCCATGATGTAGTGGTGGGAGATCACCAAAAATCTATTGGATCATCTCGACTCAAAGGTTGAGGAGGCTGTTGGGCATGTCGAGTGGGTTGCAGTGTTGGATTATCCACATGTGATTGAGGATGTGGATTTGAAGGGGTAGATTCTGCATGAGGTGCTGTTGCGGATATTCAGTGGTGTGAGTGGTGGTGGTGACATTGATGTGCCTAGTGGTCTTCTCTTGTGTATTGTCCATATGGTGCAAGATATGAGTGTGTGCTCATTTGGGCTCGAGAGGATCTTCTAGAATGTGCAAACTAGAAATGTACTTCAAGTTGTGACTTTTGACTTATAGAGTATTTAAAGATTAAAAAAAACTTAAAAAGTCAATAAAACTAATAAAAACTAAAAAATAGATGAAACTTGACCCACGGGATCACTGATTAGGGTGTCAACAAATCACTTGGCATTGCACTGCATGTTTACAATAGAAAAGGTTAGAGTAAAAATATTATTAGCTTTCCACCCATCACCTGCCATTTTGTCCCCATGTCTCCAATCATCATCGAAATTGATCTTTTGTACTCGAAGCATGACATGATTGTGATTGATTTAGGTTAGACACTTTCCCTATTCTAAATTTCAAGCTCCTTTGCACTCTAGTCTTCTTCCCCTCTCTCCTCCATAAAACTCCGTAGAACCAATTGAAAATCTTCTGTAGGGCATTGCTTTTTTTCCTTCCACCTCCATGTAGTGTATTTTTGAATTAAATTGCTTTTGCTTGATAGTGTGAGCCCTCCATTCCTTGGCTACTCTAGATGCCCAATGAACCATAGGTGTTGAGAAAAAATGCACTATGTACAAAAAGAATGTGCTGAAAAAACAAACAAACTTTAGTTCAAACAGAGATGCATTTTGATTGCAGAGACCAAGTGTTCAACCCATTATGTAATCTATTATGTGTGTCTTTCCCTAGGCATCAACCATTGATGCTGTGAAACTATTAATTACAAGCTTTAAGGTGTATATCTCATCACAAGTTAGCTTTGCCTTTTTAAGCAAATAAAAATAGAAGTTAACAAACCGCCACACACGAGCACGCTTAATTCCTAGGGATGCTTTGTTATCTCTATAGGTGGTAATGTCACACACCTTTTTTCACAACTGTAACTGATTGAGACTTTGTGAGTCAGAATAGTCTAAAAGCAAATGCCTTACTTTACTACCACCCATACATTATTTATTAGGGGGATCTTGTGTACTTCTAGATGCCTTCTTGTCCTTTGATAGCTCAACTACACCACCATGTAGACCAACACTCAATAGAATAGCCTCAAGTTCCCTTATACACTCTTCTCTTTTTTTTAGGCTCCATATTTCAAAGAGAGCATTAGAAACTTGTCAAGAATTTGTAGACATGCATGAAGGGTGCACACATGCACATTTATCAATGGAATTGGTAGAATAGAATTCCAATTTGGATTGTCCATGTCCCGATTAGGGGGTACAAAATTCCGATTTGGATTGTCCATGTCTCGATTAGGGGGTACACTCTAGTCACAATTGAGGATACCTTGAAACCATTGTTGTACTACTTTATATCCAATGTTTGTGTACTGGGCACACCTTTTACAGAGTTGACTGCAACTTCGCCACTCTTACCTTTACTACCCTGTGACTTGCTGGCCTTTGTACCCTTGCCCTCAATTCCCATTGAGACTTTACTATGGCAACAATAAATGCATGGAAAGAGGTTCATTGCACCTTGATTGCACCCCATTATAAACTTGAGAGTTTTCAAGTATCCTGCCAAATGCTACTCAACTTAGAGCGAACCCATACCTGAAACCTACAATCTTTGTCCTTTTTGTTGTTGTCGAATGATGTCAACGATTGGGGTGTGATTGAAATAACCTGTCAAGGACCCATGTGTCTCATGCAAGAGATAAAAATCTGCCAGCCGTCAAATATTCTTCTCTGACTGAACACCTAAACACGTGTTTTCCTTCTCGTTGGCATTTAGCTCAACATTGACACCCACCAAGGCCCTATTCATGAGCGTAACACTTACCCTTTTGAGCCGTTGGCCTTTCACAATTTGGCACTCATCAAGCTTCATTACAAATATAACTTTTCTATCACACTCTTCTTGTGTCAACCCATAAAATCGAATCATTGACTCCTCGAGCTCCAACAAGTCAGCATACACATTGTTGAAGTCATTGTAGTGGAAGGATCTGTTTTCTTCTAATGGCATGGCATCCTCCACATATTGAAATCCACCCAACAAGCTTGAAACATCATTATTGACACACTTTTTTGCAACACTGACATTGTAAGGTGTTGGAAACTTCGCATTGTGACAATTTTGTACAAAGCTTCGTAGGCCTTGAAACTTATTCTTGCGTTGCACACACCTCCAACATCTTCTGAGGTGACACTATGCTCTTTAGCTCACAAAAATACTTATGGAGCAAAACGTTGGCAATGCCACCATTGGATGGATCATATCAAAATCCACCCAACAAGCTTGCAACATCATTATTGGTGCACTTTTTTACAACTTTGACACTCTAAGGTGTTGACAGCAACCTAAATAGACCTTTTGTTGTATGACCTAGTGTGACAATTCTGTACAAAGCTTCAAATGCCTTGAAGCTTATTCATACGTTGTCACACACCTTCAGCATCTCCAGAGGTGACACTATGCTCTTTAGCTCATTGAAATATTGTTAACCCTCATGGACACCCTATCACCTTCGATGGACACATATATTTATTTGATTGAGTCATGGACCGGGCTTGTTGGTTCAATAGGTGTGTAAGTGATCCCTGATGAGAGATGCACCACTTATCTTATTTTTTACAGTAGTTTTGCAACGACCAGCCACTGTGAGCGTCCATGTGTGAATGGGTAAAACTCTTATAAAAGGTCCATTTGACCTAAAATCCTCAATTTTTGAGGTGTAAGATAAAAGGGGCTATTGATCCATCTCTGTCTCCTTCTCCTTTGTGTGCTCACATGTGTATGTGTGTGTGTATGCTACACACACACACACACACACACAGAGAGAGAGAGAGAGAGAGAGAGAGAGAGAGAGAGAGAGAGCATTGCGGTGGCATCGAGGGCGGCTCCTTTTTCTTCGCAGCACAGGATCCTTCACAACGAAAGCATTGAGCGGTGAGTGACACACCGTTGTTTCTTTGAGCTCGCTAGGACTCTCTAGTTGTGTGCTTGCAGTCTTTCGAGGCTCGCACATAGTGAAGAGACAAGTTCCCAGCCTTTGACATGTGCGACAAAGCGCACATTTTTGGCGCCACTATCGGGGACTGCCTTGCATTAAGCTGGAGGAGCACTCAATGCTACCTCTGAAAGCCTTTCTTCCATCTGTTTTCATGCTTTTGTCTGAGTTTGTGTGAGAAGTGCTAAGTGATTGTAATGTGCAGTTTTAGCAGCTTTGTAAGCTCTGTAAGTGCTGCATTGTACTTGTTTTTGTTAGATTTGTTAGAACTGTAATGTGCAGGGTTAGCAGATCTGTTAGTTAGTGTTTAAACCAATAATGTGTAGTATACAGAGAGCAGTAGAGTAGACAATGAGAAGGTTGACTGTCTGTGAGTGTGTAGTTATGTGTTAGATAGTGTGTTAGCAAAGGTAATTAATGTTAATTAACTGTGTTAGCTATGTGTTAACTGCAAGGAGGTTAGACAGAGTTAGAGAGAGCTACTGTGTACGCGTGTGAACTCGTGCCCAGGCGCAACATTATCCAGTCATTTTTTTTTGAAAATTTTAAAATTAAGAATAATAAAAAACGCCCAAAATATTTGGGAGAAGTCAAAACAAAAAAAGAAAATTTTAAAAAACCTTATCTTAAAAGGAAGGATCGAGATCGGGATCATTCCCCAAAGCGCGAAGCCGGAGCCTAAGCTCATACGTGAGTCCTTAGTCTTTTGATATAGTATATACACGACTTTATATATAAAGACTAGGACCTCAAGTGAAGTTTCTAGCCCTCTCCCCACCTAGGAAAATACTAGTTTTAGTATTTTGAGGATTGTACGTGTTGGGTATACAAGCCCGAGTTCGGTGGTGATCAGTTGTGAACCGTGGGCACTATCACCTATAGCATGCAGGTTAGCCTCAATTAGAGTTGAGTGTTGCAAGGCAACTCCTCTTTTATATGTAAGGTTTTTCAAGTTAATGAATAAAAAAAGCGTATCCTTTTTGTTGTTTTTACTGTACCAAATTCTCTCTCTCTCTCTCTCTCTCTCTCTCTCTCTCTCTCTCTCTCTCTCTTTCGTTTTGCTAAACCTGCTGCATCTCGCCATGAATCCCCATCGACTGCATCCTCATTAGCTACCTTCCCAACATCTGGTATTAGAGCCCAGGAGAGCCAAGCAAGAAGCTAAGGTGCTATACATCGATGTCTTGAAAGGCAGGCATTGCAGAACACTGTAGCATATCATAAGGCTACTCCTAGGAGAGCAGAGCCCGGTTCTGGCTGCAACAAAGGCAAGCCCAAGTGGTTGCAGGCCAATGTTTAATAACGTTGTAGTAGTGCGAACGCGGATTGCCAGCAATATTGCTTATCAAAACGCGTTGCAGGGTTGGTGCTATCATCCCTCAAAGCATATCAAAAACATTGTATGCAATGGTGACCATCAACAACATCTTAAATCTACCTTGCAAAGCAAAGAGATGCACCGTGTATTGACAAGCTCCAGCAAGACCAGGAGGGCAGAGCGAAGCGTAGGTTGCTGTACAAAATGTCCTTGTTATTTTTAGACTATTATTAAAAATTGACACTCTATTTTGAGCCTTGACCTTGTTCAAGAGGGTCTTCACACACACCGTTGACTCAAAGAGGTGTTGGAGATGGCGCAAATCAAGCCGCAAATATTTCTCCTCCAAAGCAAGAAGAAGAAGGAACCAAATTGCAACAGACTACTTACTGTATTTTGTATGATACTATATTGCCATCAAGCTAAGGGGGATCATGTTCAAAAACATTCCGAGTTTGAATTATTTCAAGAAAAGAAAACATTTGATTTTGTATTTATGCAACACTTGGATCCTCTTGATGATGCTGATATTATAAGAACCCTAGGAGCTAGAGACCTCGATCCTCCACCCAACCACCCATACTTATAGGCTCTTAGCCCTAGGATCCCCTGTCCACACTGCTAGCTGGCCCGTGGCCGGGGTCCGTGACCCCCCTTTAGGGTAGGGCCCTGCCCGTAGGACCCGTGTCCTAACATTACTCCCCCCTTTGGAAGAGTTTTCGTCCTCGAAAACACAAGTGGTGGTATCTTCATAATAACACTAATGTTTTCCACCGTGGCATCCCTCATGGATCCAACGGTTTGTTGAATCGGAACCCGGTTCATTGGGAGGTTCAATGAAATCAAGAATAACATCTGGATTTTCCACATTGTTGTCCCTGTACAACCGTCTTGGTTAACCGACCCATAACCAACATAATGTGAAGACTCCATTTAAAACTCACTTGAGTATGTTAAACGAGTTATCCTAACTAAGAGGTGTCTAAATGCATACCCATGTTTCAAACTTTCTGAAGGTACTTGAATGTGCAATATAACCTCGACTCATCTTTCCATGAAAGTACTATGCTGACATACTCATCAACAGCAGTAACCAAGTCGTTGACTTGCTATGGTTTCTTGCCAGTAGCCAACCCCATCAAAACTGATGATTAAGGTTGATAACTTGAGAATAACACGCAGAGACTAAAACTAGCTGTAACATGCCTTTCATCATATGAAGCAAACTCCAAACCAGAAAGGTAACCGATCCAGTTGTTTCTCTTCTTGCTAATGATGCACTTAGCATATCCTTTAGCATGGTTTACTAACGTATGCACTTTGCATATCCTTTAGCACTAAATAGAATGCTTGTAAGCTGCCCATCCTACGCGGGATGAATAACAGCAGTAAGGGTGAGGTACTTCCCCCAACCACTTACAGATAGTCTTCCACGACTGACGATAAACCATGAATCAAACATTGAGTAGCCAGCCATATACTCGATATGGAATGGAGACAACCAACTAGGTTGAAAGCAGATTGGAGTTTCAAGCATCCAATCACAAACACCCATACTTAGCCATCACCTTGTATGGAAGGGTGTAAACTCATACTAAATCTGCAAGAGAAATTGCACTGACAGTGCAAAAAATTACAGAAACAATAAAGTCCATGAATTTGCATGCCGCTCCGAATAAATTTGTGTTAAACACTAGCGCCCATAACACCTAGTGTGCATGCATTTAACACAAACAGATCCGAACCACAATTCCATGACGAGACTTTCCACTATACTTACGTGAAAATCTTGCAACAAAAGCTGGACCATAATAGAATGTGACAACCCAGTCACACCTAGGAACCAACCATGAGACCCTCTCATGAACGTAGCATACTTTGCAGCAAAAGTTGGACCATAATAGAATGTGACAACCCGGTCACACCTAGGTACCAACCATGAGACATTCTCATGAACGTAGCAGAATTTTCTATATGTAGAAACAACCGTCCGTTAAGGTGGTTTCACAGCACTTGTAATCACAACAAGTTTGTACTTAGTACCCGATAAATATTGGCCACTGAAATTGTACCTGATACTGTGTGCTTCGAATGGTCTAATGAACGGATGCGACCAGCACCTAGGGACTTCGTCGTGACACATCATTAAGAATTGGGTGCCAGTGTCAGTCCCAAAGACTCATATTCTCCACATGTGAATATGTCTCAAGTAAGGATGTCAGGAAAAGTGACATCCATCAAGTACGAGTTGTACTTGTGTGTGGAGGTAACTGATAACACTCTGCGACAAGAGTGAGAGGGACCCTCATTATCATGCTCCATACTGGCTAAACTGAACTCCTTGAGTTCCTAGACCATGTTGTATCCCATGTGACATGTGCCAAATCGAACCCTACAAGTAGGTTCGTAACATCATAAGGCAGAAAGGTAGATTGAACACTTGGTCCCAAATTACTTTGTGCCGACATGCCCTTGGCATGGCTCTGTAACATTCAAGCGAGCTGATACGTCTTGAAAAAAAACCAAGCAAAGCATACAAAAAATGGAATAACACCAAATCAATAGATGCGTACCTGTAGATTTGAACGTAATGTTCACTTACTCGTATGAAAATGGGGAGGAGCACGTCTCCAACCTGAAAAAACAAACAGCAGTGCACTGGGAACCATGGGTGTTTCCCTCGCAATCCAACCGCTTTGGTTAACATAGTCAAACCCTTTGGTAAGACCCTTTGTAGAAACTGCTCAACTAGCAGGTAACAGTAACCAACAGAGTTAACCGTGTACGTAATGACTGAAATCAACTTGAAAGTTGAAGTTGTCTGCTATCGCATGGTAGATTGCAGAATTCTTTCCTTGAAAGTCTATCTGGGAGAGATCAAATTGTGATCCTCAATGCAGATCAAACTGTGATCCTTAATGCCGGAGTTGTGATGTCGCACTCACCTGTCGGGTCTTACCCCAAAACACTCTGTCCATAGACACTCCGTAGTGCTATAGAGAGAGCAGGAGACCCACACAAGTGAGCTACCAATCTCTTATGGACAGCCATGCTGTCACAAATGATTGCTGCATCTATACTCCATGGTAGAGAGCAGCTGGTGTGAGTTTAAGATTTATCAAAAACTCAACTTGAGTGTCGCATTGAGAACATGTAGGGGAAAAATTGACACTGTAAACATCCGTAATGACAAGACTCTTGCTTGTCCATTAACGGCGATGTATACTTCCTTGGGTATCGCTTGAAAACAATCACCCAAAGGATGCCAATAGTTGGGTCTTACCCTTCTCCTGTCATTGGCTCTTAGCCTGTTTGGCTCATAGCCCTTATGAAAAATAGTGTTCAATCGACGAACCGATGAAGACTGATTTGAGTAGCATCTTAGCCACGTGCTAGCTGTGAGTTAGAGCACCTTGGCTCAAGCTAACTCATGAGCAGAATATGTAGCAAAAGCTTCTTAGAAGAGTTTCGTTATTCTTGAAGAAATAAGAAAAAGAGAGAAAAGAAGAGCATGCTGGGCTGAGGAAATTTCCTTAATTTTGTAGAGTGTGTGCCCAGAAGGTGTGCTCTTAGACATCGTATGCCTGAATTGCAGCTTGTCCTATAAGCATTCCACAATCTGTCTGTATATTGCTCTCATCGCTAGAGGGGACAGAAAACACAAGCCACAGCTTGACCTCTTACCATGTATGGGGTCGTGACTTTAGAAAAATGACTTAAAATGGCACTTTGCCTGTGAAATATGTCGTAGATTGAGTTTCCATTTAGTGGTAGTGTGCGTTCACAATCTCAACCATGGCAACCACATAGTGTCAAAGATGCGTGCCATTATCATCTATCTGAAGTACTCAATTGATAATACATTGGCACATACGAGAATCCGTGCTTCACACAAAGTCCGGCAAAGCAGTTTGCTTTGTACAACGGCTGCTTATGGAGTCTCTCAAGCACTTTGCTTTGCCCAACAGAGAGAGCTTAAATAAAACATAGACAAGAACAAACATAACTTTGAAATGTACTAACCTTGTCTCCCACTTGTGGGGAGGGTTCTCGTAGTGCACTCGAATCCAGCCCATAGAGTGAAGCCTTCTCAAAATGTTATAGAAAATTGGCCTTGCCGAATCCGGAAGCGTATTGAGAACCAGAGAATTGCTCAATACTGATAGAGACAGCATCTATAGCTGAACTATCAAGAGAGTGTCAAGTATTGCCAAACACATTTTTTGTAACCATTGCCCTTGGCATTGGAAGGTGTAGCATAGTTGGTGATGCCAATCTGCATCATATATAGTGTTTTTTCCTGTATTGTGGCAGGTTATAAATACTATGGAGTGACCATGCACCCAATGCATATACATAGGTATGAAGCATTTCTCGTGAAAACCTTTCTTTTGTCATGATTTTGAGTGGCTTATCTGTTCCAATAGGAAAAATATGCTTTATGTATCCAATGCATGGAGCCTTGCTCCCTAGTTAAATTTGATGTACCATGGTGCATCTTATGACATTGTCAAAGGAAACAGAGTTTAAAGTAAATTATCCCGGGCTATTGCTCACCTTGTTAAACAATGTATGGAACTTGAGGACAATTATAGCAACTGCAGGAACAAAGTGTACCCGTTGCCCGTTACTGCTGGTGATAGCCGTTTTTCGGCTCTCCGTAATTGCCATAGTGAGTTAACCCACCCTACCAAAATCATCCAAACACTGTGGCTATCCCTACCATTTCACTGTATATAGGTGTGTGTGAGTTAGGGAACTTTTTCCATATCTTCTTAAAAACCCTTAATTAGCTAGTCACTGGGCTAGTTGAGCCAAAAAAATATAAAAAATATAAGTATATTATGGCCCATTTGTGTGTAGATATTTCATTGTATATAGGGCCTAAATAAAAGGATTTTTCATAATTATTTTGGTATTTATTTAAATATTTCTACCTATGGTGTGTTATTTATGCTATGTACATTGACTCACCATTACCATATTTTTTCTTACCATACTCTTTATTTCATATAAAAATAATTTCATGCAAGCTTCTCTTATTTTTGTTGTAACTCCATCCAAACAAAAATCCAAAAAAACTAGTTTTATTTATGTGTATATTTTTTCACTATTGTGATTTTTTCCTTCCTACATCTATTCTCTTTTACTCTCATAAATTAGAACCATCTTTTTATGGTAGACTTATAATGGGAGAGATTTATTTTGACCCCTTTATATTTTTTCCACCTATATTCTTTATATTTGACATGTACATATTTTTTTAGACCCCTCAATATTTGATTTTCTTAGTTATACTATTCACTTATATCATGATCTCAACAATATCTTCAATTATAGACCTACCAAATAAGGTCAAGGGTATATGGAATGCATGCATGCACCATGAGGAGCTCACTTTTGGAGGTATTTAAAAGAATCATCCAAAGAAGGACCTCACAAGGACCTTGTGTAGTGGAAAAAACAGTCCGTTTTGCTGAATTTTAAAAGATCACATGCTCCCCGAATTTGAAAAGGTCATACAAACAAAAGTTGTAGCTCGTGAGCTGAACTTTCACCTCAAAATTTTTCATATTTTTTTGAGCTACGAGCTGTGAGCTATGATTTTATTGGTGGACCCCAGTTTGCCCATGCTATGCAGCCACACTCCCTCTTCCACTTTATCATTTTCCTCTTTCACACACACTCCTCCCTCTCCTTCCCACTCCCAAACCTGCAACTCCCATGTCCTAATTCACCCTTTTCACCATTGCCACATCCCTCACACCTCCATAGCCTTCATCCTCCATTTCTACACCCTATGTGTCCCCCTTTCTCTCTACATATATGTCCATATTACCATACTCTCTTCAGCTTTGTAAAGAACTTCAAAAAATTAGCAAAAATTCAAGGATAACCTTTGCAAATTAAGTCTTTTATCATGAATTTTCCAAGGTGTGAAGATAACATAGCTTCCTCGACACGCGTTACTTCACCATGCTGACCGCTGCTTCTACCGGTGCTGTAAAGAGGTGAATGTCAACTTCTCCAAAGCTTCAACCTCTCTTTACAATCTCATCCCTTCTCTAACTTTTCTCATCATATATCTCACCATTTGAGGAATGATTTTGTAAATATTTTTTAGTGATAATTACTAACTACTAACCACTAACCTTATTGTAAAATGCACCCTCTACTAGAGTAGGCACTCCCCAATTATTCACTCAATCCTCTCTCCTTTCATCCTCAATAATTCTCTTCCTTCGAGACCACATCCATGTGACTCAAAGGACAAGAGAGACCCACCGTCATTAAAAAAATAAAAATATACATAATCTTTTATTCCTTCAAATAAACTTGATTAGGCCTAATCCTAATCGGGGCTTCTAAAACCTATAAATAGAGGCCTTCTTTCCCTTGTAAATCATCACATGATCACACTACACCACACCATTCTCAACACATAACATACTACTCTTCAAGCCTAGTTGTGTAGAGTGTGTGCATTGTGAGTGCTCTATTCCATCACTACACATAGGTGCATGGAGAAGCTTGAAGTTAGTTATGCCATCTAGAGGAGTGGAGTGATACTATACTCTGCTATCACACTTGTAGCCTACTCTTGTCCATAAATAAGATTCATAGTTTTGGGTGCAATTGTATGCTGCAACTACGACTCTTCTCTCCAAATTGTCTTGATAAGTTGGCTCATCAGGTGGTTGAAGGTATATTGTCCTTGAAGTTTGTTGTGCCATTTCATGCTTGGTGGTTTGAGGGCTTGTTGAATTGTTTGCCTAAAGGTAAATTGTAAGAGGGTGCTCGGTGAGAGGGCTCCCGTGACCCTAAGACAATTTGTGTATTGGCAACAAGGTCAAGTTTTGTGTTGTCTCTCTATTTCTCATCAAGCTTTGTGTGCATCTAGTCTTTAACGCTAAGACTGAGTTGCTCAAGTTGATTTGTGCTCTTTACCTCTCTCTGGCGTGGTGAATGTTTGTGTTTGGTGTGTGTGGCTATCTTGCATTCCCCTCTCTTTGTGCGTTTGAGTACAAGGAGATATCACGTGCGTCCTAGTTCGCATCTACAACTAGGTGGTGCCGGTTTTCTGGCTGTGGGTTGTTGTTGTCTCTGATTGTGCTTGCCCCAGCCCCAATTGAGCAGCACGGGAGCCTCGAAGGTTGTTTAGAGGCCGCTCTTCTTGTTGCCTGCCCCGGACTGCCTCAAATTGGTGCCCGCACTGAGGAATGACTTTGTGCTTATTGTTGTTGTATTGCATGAATGGTTGAATTTTAGCATAATCAAGAAGATTATATGAATCATGATAACTTGTGTTACTGAGTTTAATTTCAATGCAAGAAAAATTGATCTAGAGTATTGTTGGGATTAGCATAACATAAGAAAGGAAAAAAACATTTTCACATAAGAATCTAGAATTCATGTTGAAAGACCTTTCAAAACTTTGTGTAGTTAATTGATGTCATGAGAGAAAATGATTGTTTGGAACTAATCTTTGTGTGGTTCTAGCATTGAGAGACTATGACACGCTATACCTTTGATGATATCCCAATCTTCTTCGGAAATCTAGAAGAAGATGTTGATGATTTTCTTGCTGATTTTAGAATGGTTTGTCGTATCCTTGGTAAAAGGGATGACATTGAAAAAGGGGATTTTCTATTGCTATGCCTTAGAGGCAACGCTGAGCAATGGTTTTGGAGTATGTCTTCTCAGATTGAAGATGGGTATACCCAAATTTTTAAAGCTTTGAAGACCATATTCTCTAAATTTCCAACAATGGAGAAAGCATGGGCTTCATTAGGGAGACTTCAACAACATGGTGAAGACTACTATGCTTATGAGGATATTTTTTCTCGTCAATGGGGAGGATGTGGGAAGTTAGTTCTACATTTCTAGATTATGTAAAAATGGAGCAATTTATTTCGGGTTTGTCTCCTTTCTTAAAGACTAAGGTTACTTGTAGTGGACCCTCTACCATTGAAGAAGCGGTCACTATTGCCCGAAGGAAGTTTCACAAGTACTTCTACATCAAAAATGGTTTCCATCATGCTGGAAGAACCAACCATCATGAAAGTGTTTCTATCAAGGAGTCATCTCCTTTGCCATACTTGTCTCCTTCTACTCCGACAAATGTTGAAGAAGTTACTTACATGCCAACTGATTATTCAAGTGCTAAAGTGTGTGGCCAAGATTCAAATGTGGAATCTCTTTCTTCTACCTTTATCACAAGCATGCAAAAATAGACACAAGATATCTCAAATGGCATTGATAATTCAATAATGGATACATCCAACCTTTTGGCGGAGGATCAATTTCTAGTATGAGCAGACGAAGCTTTTGTGCAACATGACTCTGTGGAGAATGAAGATCTTGAAGGTAACCTTGATCTCATGGAATCTCGTTCTTCTACCTTTATCACAAGCATGCAAAAATTGACACAAGATATCTCAAATGGCATTGATGATTCAATAATGGATACATCCAACCTTTTGGCGGAGGATCAATTTCTAGTCCGAGCAGACGAAGCTTTTGTGCAACATGACTCTATGGAGAATGAAGACCTTGAAGGTAACCTTGATCTTATGGAATTTTCTGAGAGTGTATCTTGTCTAAAAGAAGAGGGTGAAGAAGAAGATGAAATCATAGGTGGGGAGATCATAGACCACATTGATCATAAAGAGATGATTGTGTACATGGAATGCCAACGCCAAAACATAGTGGAAGAGTGTGAGTTGAATCCATGTGAGGATAATCTTCAAGAAGTGTTTGAGGATGTTGAAAAGCATTGGTATGACCTATGTATGTTAGGCATGGAGGAACCTATCATGCAAGAAGCCAAAGTTTTCACAAAATCAAACAGTAATCCGTCAACCTTTGAGGTGGTACAATGTGAGGAGTTACAACCTTGTCAAAGGGGGGGCTTAGAAGGGGATGAAGAACATGGGAGAGTAGTAAAAAATAAAATCATAAAAGGAAATTGTCAGAAGGGTATCATTCTCTCCAATGGTGTTTTAGTGGGTGGCTCTTCATTCATGGGACAATCTCTTAGCAAGAAAGTCCAAGCTTTTGAAGCCCAAATCATCTTCACATTGGGTTTCACCTCTTCAAAGTCAACTTCTCCTCTCTTCACATATACCTATCATCCGGGGCACCATACCTTCTTAAGTGGAAGAGGATATGAATACTTGGTAATGAACAGATGTTTCCAAACCTTCTACATTTGGTTCTTTGGTGTATGGAGGTCACACATTGTGATGCTTCTGGTCTTCATCATAGATGAAAAACTTGTTTATTGCTACATGTGGATATTTCATCAATCAATACCAAAATCTATTCTCTTCCAATGTGTTGGAAGCATGGATCAAGCTTTCATAAATCATGAAGGTCATAGAATTTTCGACATGATAAGCCTACCCAGGTTGAATGAATTTTATGAGCTACAGTTCAGGAATTTGCTCATACAAGCTCTTGAAGATCGTAGAAGATACATCAACTTTACACAGGAGGAAGAGCAATCAATATTTTATATCACATTCATAGTGATAGATGCAATGATGGACAACAATAAAATCTACAAGTTTCTTCAACCAAAATTAGTAAGTGACTCCATACCATACATCTCTCTTTGGGAAATATATTTCAAGATCTTTGATCCTGGGGGGTGCTTATGGAAACTTTCTGAATGAAGGAGGTTTACTTAGTCACATCATTACATCCTGCTATTGGCTCTAAGAACCTTTCATATCACACAAGGTTTTTTAATCATACAACAAAGATTCTTCAAAGATGAGAGCAGACAAAGACAGACGTTACACAATCTATATGTTGTATGATCGGATAAATGGTACATGAATGTACCATTATCTAAGGGGGGGGGCTAATGATAGCCGTTTTTCGGCTCTCCGTAATTGCCATAGTGAGTTAACCCACCCTACCAAAATCATCCAAAAACTGTGGCTATCCCTACCATTTCACTCTATATAGGTGTGTGTGAGTTAGGGAACTTTTTCCATATCTTCTTAAAAACCCTTAATTAGCTAGTCACTGGGCTAGTTGAGCCAAAAAAATATAAAAAATATAAGTATATTATGGCCCATTTGTGTGTAGATATTTCATTGTATATAGGGCCTAAATAAAAGGATTTTTCATAATTATTTTGGTATTTATTTAAATATTTCTACCTATGGTGTGTTATTTATGCTATGTACATTGACTCACCATTACCATATTTTTTCTTACCATACTCTTTATTTCATATAAAAATAATTTCATGCAAGCTTCTCTTATTTTTGTTGTAACTCCATCCAAACAAAAATCCAAAAAAACTAGTTTTATTTATGTGTATATTTTTTCACTATTGTGATTTTTTCCTTCCTACATCTATTCTCTTTTACTCTCATAAATTAGAACCATCTTTTTATGGTAGACTTATAATGAGAGAGATATATTTTGACCCCTTTATATTTTTTCCACCTATATTCTTTATATTTGACATGTACATATTTTTTTAGACCCCTCAATATTTGATTTTCTTAGTTATACTATTCACTTATATCATGATCTCAACAATATCTTCAATTATAGACCTACCAAATAAGGTCAAGGGTATATGGAATGCATGCATGCACCATGAGGAGCTCACTCTTGGAGGTATTTAAAAGAATCATCCAAAGAAGGACCTCACAAGGACCTTGTGTAGTGGAAAAAACAGTCCGTTTTGCTGAATTTTAAAAGATCACATGCTCCCCGAATTTGAAAAGGTGATACAAACAAAAGTTGTAGCTCGTGAGCTGAAATTTCACCTCAAAATGTTTCATATTTTTTTGAGCTACGAGCTGTGAGCTATGATTTTATTGGTGGACCCCAATTTTCCCATGCTATGCAGCCACACTCCCTCTTCCACTTTATCATTTTCCTCTTTCACACACACTCCTCCCTCTCCTTCCCACTCCCAAACCTGCAACTCACATGTCCTAATTCACCCTTTTTACCATTGCCACATCCCTCACATCTCCATAGCCTTCATCCTCCATTTCTACACCCTATGTGTCCCCCTCTCTCTCTACATATATGTCCATATTACCATACTCTCTTGAGCTTTGTAAAGAAATTCAAAAAATCAGCAAAAATCCAAGGATAATCTCTGCAAATTAAGGCTTTTATCATGAATTTTCCAAGGTTTGAAGATAACATAGCTTCGTCGACACGCGTTACTTCACCATGCTGACCGCTGCTTCTACCGGTGCTGTAAAGAGGTGAATGTCAACTTCTCCAAAGCTTCAACCTCTCTTTACAAGCTCATCCCTTCTCTAAATTTTCTCATCATATATCTCACCATTTGAGGAATGATTTTGTAAATATTTTTTAGTGATAATTACTAACTACTAACCACTAACCTTATTGTAAAATGCACCCTCTACTAGAGTAGGCACTCCCAAATTATTCACTCAACCCTCTCTCCTTTCATCATCAATAATTCTCTTCCCTTGAGCCCACATCCATGTGACTCAAAGGACAAGAAAGACCCACCGTCATTAAAAAAATAAAAATATGCATAATCTTTTATTCCTTCAAATAAACTTGATTAGGCCTAATCCTAATCGGGGCTTCTAGAACCTATAAATAGAGCCCTTCTCTCCCTTGTAAATCATCACATGATCACACTACACCACACCATTCTCAACATATAACACACCACTCTTAAAGCCTAGTTGTGTAGAGTGTGTGCATAGTGAGTGCGTGATTCCATCACTACAGATAGGTGCATGGAGAAGCTTGAAGTTAGTTATGCCATCTAGAGGAGTGGAGTGATACTATAGTCTGCAATCACACTTGTAGCCTACTCTTGTCCATGAATAAGATTCATAGTTTTGGGTGCAATTGTATGCTGCAATTACGACTCTTCTCTCCAAATTGACTTGATAAGTAGGCTCATCAGGTGGTTGAAGGTATATTGTCCTTGAAGTTTGTTGTGCCATTTCATGCTTGGTGGTTTGAGAGCTTGTTGAATTGTTTGCCTAAAGGTAAATTGTAAGAGGGTGCTCGGTGAGAGCCGGGCTCCCGTGACCCTAAGACAATTTGTGTATTGGCAACAATGTCAAGTTTTGTGTTGTCTCTCTATTTCTCATCAAGCTTTGTGTGCATCTAGTCTTTAAGGCTAAGACTAAGTTGCTCAAGTTGATTTGTGCTCTTTACCTCTCTCTGGCGTGGTGAATGTTTGTGTTTGGTGTGTGTGGCTATCTTGCATTCCCCTCTCTTTGTGCGTTTGAGTACAAGGAGATATCACGTGCGTCCTAGTTCGCATCTACAACTAGGTGGTGCCCCTTTTCTTGTTTGGTTTTTGGATGTGGGTTGTTGTTGTCTCTCATTGTGCTTGCCCCAGTCCCCATTGAGCAGCACGGGAGCCTCGAAGGGTGTTTAGAGGCCGCTCTTCTTGTTGCCCGCCTCGGACCGCCTTCCCTACCATTTCACTGTATATAGGTGTATGTGAGTTAGGGGACTTTTTCCATATCTTCTTAAAAACCCTCAGCTAGCTAGTCAGTGGGCTAGTTGAGCCAAAAAAATTAAAAATTAAAAGTATATTATGGCCCATTTGTGTGTAAATATTTCATTGTATATAGGGCCTAAATAAAAGGATTTTTCATAATTATTTTGTTATTTATTTAAATATTTCTACGTATGGTGTGTTATTTATGCTATGTACATTGACTCACCATTACCATATTTTTTCTTACCATTTTGCATACTCTTTCTTCCATATAAAAATAATTTCATGGAAGCTTCTCTTATCTTTGGTGTAACTCCATCCCAACAAAAATCCAAAAAAACTAGTTTTATTTATGTGTATATTTTTTCACTATTGTGATTTTTCCATAATTGCCATAGTAAGCTACCTCACCCTATCAAATCACTCAAACATTTTGGTTATCCCTACCATTTCACTGTACATAGGCGTGTGTGAGTTAGGGGACTTTTTCCATATCTTCTTAAAAACCCTCAATTAGCTAGTCACTGGGCTAGTTGAGCCAAAAAAATAAAAAATATAAGTATATTAGGGCCCATTGTGTGTAAATATTTCATTGTATATAGGGCCTAAATATAAGGATTTTTCATAATTATTTTGGTATTTATTTAAATATTTATACTTAGGTGTGTGTTATTTATGCTATGTACATTGAGTCACCATTACCATATTTTTTCTTACCATTTTGCATACTCTTTATTCCATATAAAAATAATTTCATGCAAGCTTCTCTTATTTTTGGTCTAACTCCATCCCAACAAAAATCCAAAAAAACTAGTTCTATTTATGTGTATATTTTTTCACTATTGTGATTTTTTCCTTCCTACATCTATTCTCTATTACTCTCATAAATTAGACCACCAAAAATATTTATATTTTTATGGTAGACTTACAATGAGAGAGATTTATTTTGACCCCTTTATATTTTTTCCACCTATATTATTTATATTTGACATGTACATATTTTTTTAGACCCCTCAATATTTGTTTTTCTTAGTTGTATTATTCACTTATATCATGATCTCAACAATATCTTCAATTATAGACCTACCAAAGAAAGTCAAGGGTATGTGGAATGCATGCATGCACCATGGGGAGCTCACTCTTGGAGGTATTCAAAAGAATCATCCAAAGAAGGACCTTACAAGGACTTTGTGCAGTGGAAAAAACAGCCGGTTTTGCTGAATTTTTAAAGATCACATGCTCCCCGATTTTGAAAAGGTAATACAAACAAAAGTTGTAGCTCGTGAACTCAAATTTCACCTCAAATTTTTCTTTTTTTTTTGAGCTACGAGCTCTGAGCTATGATTTTATTGGTGGACCCTAGTTTGCCCATGCTATGCAGCCACACTCCCTCTTCCACTTTATCAATTTCCTCTTTCACACACACTCCTCCCTCTCCTTCCAACTCCCAAACCTGCAACTCCCATGTCCTAATTCACCCTCTTCACCATTTCCACATCTCTCACACCTCCATAGCCTTCATCCTCCATTTCTACACCCTATGTGTCCCCCTTTCTCTCTACATATATGTGCATATTACCATACTCTCTTCAGCTTTGTAAATAACTTCAAAAAATCAGCAAAAATCCAAGGATAACCTCTGCAAATTAAGGCTTTTATCATGAATTTTCCAAGGTTTGAAGAAAACATAACTTCATCGACACGAGTTACTTCACCATGCTGACCGCTGCTTCTACCGGTGCTGTAAAGAGGTGAATGTCAACTTCTCCAAAGCTTCAACCTCTCTTTACAAGCGCATCCCTTCTCTAAATTTTCTCATCATATATCTCACCATTTGAGGAATGATTTTGTAAATATTTTTTAGTGATAATTACTAACTACTAACCACTAACCTTATTGTAAAATGCACCCTCTACTAGAGTAGGCACTCGCCAATTATTCACTCAATCCTCTCTCCTTTCATCCTCAATAATTCTCTTCCCTTGAGCCCACATCCATGTGACTCAAAGGACAAGAGAGACCCACCCTCATTAAAAAAATAAAAATATGCATAATCTTTTATTCCTTCAAATAAACTTGATTAGGCCTAATCCTAATCGGGGCTTATAAAACCTATAAATAGAGCCCTTCTCTCCCTTGTAAATCATCATATGATCATACTAAACCACACCATTGTTAACAAATAACACACCACTCTTCAAGCCTAGTTGTGTAGGGTGTGTGCATCGTGAGTGCTCTATTCCATCATTACATATAGGTGCATGGAGAAGCTTGAAGTTAGTTATGCCATCTAGAGGAGTGGAGTGTATGCCATACTCTTCACCACACTTGTTTTTAAGTATGGAGCCTGATTTACCCTTGTAATTTTTTGTGGTAAAAGCGCACATTTGTAAGGCCCCCATTATGAGGAGAAGCCATCGTGCGTGAAGGAAAATCACTCACCGGAAACCAAAATTTTCACGGACAAGAATCAGGGGCAACCTTAAAGCCTCAGGGGCGGAGGCCCCCAAGACTTTTTTTCGCCGGATTATTCTTTTTCGCCGGAATATTATGGTCGGATGGCGGCCGGAAAGTGGTCGGAAAACAACCGATCGGCTGGCCGGTTGCCGGTAGTCAATGGCCGATGGCCGGTGGTCGGAAGTCAATGGCGGGTGGCCGATGGTCGGAAGTCAATGGCCGGTGGCCAGTGGCCGAATTCAATGGCCGGTGGCCAAATTCAAAAGCGGACTTGTCTTCTCAAGGGCGGCCACACATGGGCGGATTGGAGGGTCCGATTTGGACTTATTCGCACAAGGGCGGCTACACATAAGAGAGGTGTCATAATAATCAATATCTAATTCTCCTAAATGATTTTCTCATATTAAACTGATCATTTAATGTGGGGAAGTGCCAAGGGAGAAAAAGCTAGAATATTGGTTAAGCTAGCAGACCGGCCACAGTTAGGGATCCAAAGGAGGGAAAATAGGGATCCAAAGGGGGGGCCATCTGCAAAAGAGCCATGTGAAACAATGGGTCAAAAAGACCCTAAGGTTCAGCCCATTAAGACTTCCAAAATGCTAAGGTTCCAAAATTCAAAGGTTGTGTCCAAAGGTCAACCCTAGGAAAAATTGGATGCTTTGTGTGTGCCCTAAAAGTCTTTCCACATCCCTACATGGGAGGGGGCGAGCCCCAAAGCTAGGGGATGAGAGAGAAAGCCACACACACACACACAGGCTCCCTTTACACAAAGGGAATGAGGGACACATGTCAGCTCCCTAGGCCAGATGCCCACAAGGTGTGCCCAATTCCTATTGGAAGACCCTTGAAGTGGACCAATGAGAATTAAGCTAGAGTAAATCTAGTTTAATTAATTTAAAAACATTTAATAAAAGAAACCAATGAGAATTAAGTCTCCTAGAAGACTATTGGGCAGTCTCCCAAGGGGTCCAATGAGCATTCAGGAGCCCCATGGCTTGCCTGATTCCTATCGGCCAGGAGACAAAGGGGTCCAATGAGAGTTTTGTTTAATTATTTAATTATCTAAAGCTCTCACAAAAGGGGAAAGGGGGACACATGTCTAAAGGCTATCACTTATGCTGCTTAATTCCTATTGGCTTGACCTGGGGAGGTCCAATGAGGCAAAAGCCAGACCTATTTAGCAGCTAGGGCTCGCCCAAGAGAGGGGGGGGGCTGATTTTTGCTTGGCATTGACACACACACACACTCACACTTGACCATGTGTGAAGGGAAAATACTCTATCTCCTCCCAAGCTTTAATGGAGAGCTCATCACCTACTCCAAGCTTGTGAGATAGAAGCCTACATCAACACTCTCTTGGCATGTGGATGCAAATCCAACCAAGAGCCAAGCTTCAATGCATGCTCATCTTCTCTACCAAGCTAATTACTAAGCTAAGCTATGCTAATATGAGTGATTATGTGAGGAGATGTACATCTTTCTCATAAGATACTTCTTTTTCCTCTCAATCTACTCTCATACCCTGCTAGGTCTCACCATCTTCGAAGGTGTGTGAGGTCTTGGGTCTGAGAACGGGGATAATTCAAGTTGTGTTTGATTAAGTGTTTTGCTTGGTGTATGAAGCTTCCATCTTCATTGCACTAGCTAGTCTTGAAGGAACACAAAGAATTGTATTGTACAATGTCTCTCTTGATGGGAGAAACCATAATACAAAGCCTTTTGGAGGGGGGACCGGCTCCATGCAAATCCGGTCCTCAACTGTTGTCAATAGCTTAATTGCTCTCTCTTTTGAAAGTATTGTCGATGCTATCTAACTAGGTGTTATGCTTTTTGTTGCTCTCTCCACCCAAGCACTCTTGTAATTCTCATTAGGAATTTATTCTAATGAAATGCCCACTATGTTCATGCTAATTTCCGCTACACATAAGATTTTAGGCCATTAAAAGTTACATTGGTATCAGAGCTCAAGGTTTCTCTTTTCTTGCTCAAGAAGGGAGGTCCTCAAGCTAGCTACAAATGGTTGGTATTATTAATTGCCTGTGAGTAAGTAGAATAGGGATTTTTCAGCCTTGCAGTGCGCCTGCCTTTGTGCAGTTAATGGGGCATCACCGTCGAGAGCTATGGTCTTAATAGTGGAGTCCTACGGGGCTTGCCTACGGCTTAACCACTATTGAGCTATTAGAAGCTTGACAGGAGCCGGTGCTGTTTTGGTGTCGAAAGACCCTCTCTTCTATTCCTTGCAATTAATGGTATTCGAGCCGCGGGTACAGTAGCTTGAGTGCTTTTTCTAAAGGGGTAAAGAGGAGTAGCAACTAGGGCTTGAAGTGCCAAAGTACACCTAAAAAGTTTACACCTAAAAGTTGTTAGAATGGCTGACAATAGTAAAGAGAGTGAAATTAATGTTGATAACTTTGATTTTGCTCATGAGCAAGCTACTAATGATGCTTCAATGCTTGTTAACTATCTTGTTTCTAGGCTTCAACAAGCCATGGGCAATCCATCTGTCCAAAGTGAAGTGCAGCGACAGCTCCGTGCTCACGAGATTCTCCAAGCTCATCACCATGACGAGAGAACACCTAGGAAGCCTCCTTGTGAGACTACCAAAAGAGGTCTCTCTCCGATTCGGGAAGAAGAAGAGAATCCATATGAAGGGCTCAAGAACTTACTTCTTGATGATGCATCTCCTTCCCAAAGGAGAACTCAAGAGCCTCCACCGAAGGAACGAGAAAGAAGCGAGTCTCCCGCCACCTCGGCGGAGATGGCTCCACGAAGACGGCGGGCTAAACGCTCTCCATCACCACCAAAGCGGAGAATACCATCACACTCTTCTCCACGCCATAATTCAAAGAGGGATGATAAAAAGCAAGAGAAGAAAAAGGCGAGAAAGAGGACACCCTCTTCTCCATCTTCTTCATCCTCTTCCTCTTATGAAAGCTATGGTGAAGACAACAAAGATCAAGACAAGAAAAAGGCGAGAAAGAGGTCACCCTCTTCTCCACCTTCTTCAAATTCTTCATCTTCTGAAGAAAGTGATGGTGCAACTTTTGAACCATCAAAAAGAAGAGGCCATAGGAAATCCTATGCCGCATGGAAGAGGTCGTCCAAGCTGAAGAAATTCAAAGAGGGAGGGAAGAGCATCTCTTTCCTTACCTATGATGGCACCTTCGGTGCTACAGACAAAGTTTTGGCCTTTATCCAGCAATTCGATGCGGCGTTTGGAGATGAGGGCTTCACGGAGTCCTCTAAGCTACGCCATGTAGCTATGCACTTTCAAAAGTCCGCCAGACAATGGTGGTCTAGCCTACGAGCCAACGGTGAAGCTCCACGAACATGGAAGGCTTTAAGAGCTTCCATTATGAAGCAGTTTTTGGCCACCGATGCCAAAGACAAAGTACTCACTGAATGGCGAAGCTTAAAGCTCTCTCCCAATGAATCCATCCACAAATATGTAGACAAGTTTTGGGACCTACAACTCAAAGCCACTGTCTTCAAAAAGTTGGATTTTGGAGAGCAAAAGCAACAATTTTGTGCGGGCTTAACCGAAGAAATGGCGGAGTATGTCAACTCCCAAAGGCCACGTACCATATCGACGGTAATACACCATACTATGGTGGCCTCGCGAATCAATTTCCAAACGGGGGGTAAAAGAAATAATAAGCCCCCGGAAAACAAGGGTTCCAATGAGCCTAAGGGGAAGGACAATGTCCAAAAGTCTCCTAAGGGCAATTCCAACAAAGCTAAAGAGAAGGGAGTTTACAAAGGAAAGAATAAACTCTCTCCTGAAGAGCTTGAGCGTTATCGTAAAGATAACCGGTGTTTCAAGTGCGGCGAACAAGGGCATGCGTACCGCGCTTGTCCCCAAAAGAACAACCGCCAAGATCCTCCTAGAGCTTCTTTGGTTGAAATCCAAGAGGAGGAGATTCACCAAACTCACCACAAAGGATCTCCTCTATGCCATGCTTGGGGAAAGGTAAGAGAACATGATGCTTTTATTCTCTTTGACCCTGGTTCTACTCACAATTTCATATCTATGGAGTTAGCCACCAAGCTAGGCATACAATCCTACGAGATGGGAGATATCCTACCCGCAGACAGTGCCTTCAAGGGGCAAGAAGCTTCAGTCACTCCCTTAATCGGGAAATTGAGGCTTCATGTCCAAGGCTATGTGGACAAAGAGGACTTCTTTATCTCTCCTCTCAAGCATGAGGATGTAATCCTAGGGGCACCATGGTTTGACCGCCTGGCTGCCCATGTTAAATTTCCTGAAAGGAGAATCTCCTTTAAGTTCAGGGAAAAGGACCTGTATATAGATGCTAAGGAGATGGGTAACACCATCCCCATTGTACATACACCAGCTTTCAACAAGTCAATAAAGAGCTCTATTTCCGTGTACATGATTTTTGTTAAAGATTCTCAAAATGAACCTAATGCTTTAGCAAAAGAAAATAAAAGCAACCAAAAGGAATTAGAGTTATCCAATTTTCTCAAGGGGTTTCAAGATGTTTTTATTGACGACATCCCTTGTGAGCTACCTCCTAAATGAGGTAATGACGACCATGCAATTGAACTTCTTCCAGGAAGTTCACCGCCTAACAAACCTCCTTATAGAGTTTCTCAAGCTCAACAAGAGGAGATTATGCGGCAAGTGCATGAGTTAGTTGAGAAGGGCATGGTTAGGCCTAGCTCATCTCCATTTTGCTCACCTGTGCTATTAGTGCAAAAGAAAGACGGCACATATCGTATGTGTGTCGACTATAGAGCACTAAATAGGATCACTATCAAGAATAGGTTTCCCGTTCCACGGGTAGAAGACCTATTTGATAAGCTACAAGGATCGACCTACTTCAGTAGGATTGACCTAAAAAGTGGCTATCATCAAATAAGGATAGTTGATCAAGACATTGTAAAGACCGCATTTCGTACTACATTTGGTCTTTACGAATACATTGTCATGCCTTTTGGCTTGACTAATGCACCAGCCACATTCAACCGCTTGATGGAGAAGCTGTTCAGGCCTCATCAAACTTTCACTGGAGTGTTCTTTGATGATATTATCATCTACTCTAATTCATTGGAGGAACACAAGCAACACCTCCAGGTAATATTTCAAGTTTTAAGAGAGAATAAACTTTATGTTAATCGAAAGAAAAGTGAATTTTTCTTGCAAGAGATTCAATATTTAGGTCACATTATCTCTCAAGATGGAATCCAAATGGATCCATCCAAGTTAGAGGTAATAAAAGGATGGCCTAAACCAAGGAATCTTCATGAACTAAGAAGCTTTATAGGTATGTGTGCATACTATAGACGCTTCATAGAAAAGTTCTCACAAATTGCGGGACCATTACATGACCTAACAAAGAAAAATGTTAGGTATACGTGGTCTGCTAAGGAGAACAATGCTTTCGAAAAGCTTAAAGAAAAGCTTATCTCTCAACCTGTGCTTACACTACCGGATCTCTCAAAACCATTTGAGGTCCAATGTGATGCTTGTGGTGATTGCCTTGGGGCTGTTCTACTCCAAGAAGGGCACGCCATAGGCTATGAGAGTCGAAGGCTCGACCCTGTTGAGCAAGCTCTAGGCATATACAAAAAAGAACTCCTTGCAGTTCTACATGCCTTAGACTCATGGAAGCACTATTTATTGGGGACTCCTTTCATTCTGCGAACGGATCACCAAAGTCTTAAGTACTTCATGACGCAGACCAAGCTCTCCGACAAACAAATGAGGTGGGCAAATTTCCTTTCGCAATTTCATTTTCATATTGCTCACATTGCTGGAAAGCATAATCAAGTAGCCGATGCACTCTCAAGACGACCGAGAGTGAATGCGGTTTCCATAGCAACTCACAATGATCTATCTTCAATGATAGATGAGTATGCTATTGATCCCGATTTTAGAGATGTGATTTCAGCCCTTGCATTAGGGAAGAAAGAAGAACCATTTACTTTACAAGATGGTTATCTTCTCTATGACAATAGACTATGCGTTACTAACTCACTACGTGAGAAAGTAATGTATGAATCTCATGCTCCCCCATATGCGGGGCATAGAGGGACTCAGTCTACCCTAAAGGGAATTGAAACATATTTCTATTGGCCTACCATGAGAGTGAACATACACGAGTATGTTTCCAAATGTGTGGTATGTCAAAAGACAAAATTTGATAGAGGGAAGCAACTTGGATTGCTTCAACCCTTGCCAATCCCTAATTCACCTTGGGAGAGCATATCCATGGATTTTATCTTTGGATTGCCTAAGTCTATCCATGGGAATACGGGAATATGGACGATAGTAGACAGGTTCAGTAAACAAGCTCATTTTATACCTGTCAAAAAGACTATCAAAGCCCATCAAATGGCAACCCTATTCATTTCACAAATTTTCAAGTACCATGGCTTGCCAATGTCCATAGTGTCGGATAGAGATCCTAGAATGACCAGTAATTTCTGGAAGGGTCTCTTTGAGAATTTAGGAACAAGGCTAAACTTCTCTTCGGCCTATCATCCACAAACTGATGGCCAAAGTGAAATATCTAACCTAACCATTCTCGATCTACTAAAAGCCTATGTAACGGAAGTAGATCAAAGATCCCAATGGGAGAAGTACTTACCTTTAGTAGAGTATGCTTACAATAACACTGTACATACTTCCACAGGAAAAGCACCTTTCGAGGTAATTGAGGGAAGATCAAAAAGTCCCTTGCTACTTAAGGTACATGGGAAGATATTCGCTGCAGATGAGTATAGCCGAGACCTACAAGAATCTTTCCAAAAGATTAAGGATGCTATCTCTATCTCACAGCAAAGGCAAAAGGCTGCTGCTGACAAGCACAGAAGAGCCCAAACCTTTAAAGAAAACGATTGGGTCTTGTTAAAGTTTCCCAAGGCTCGATTAAGGCACACGACGGGCAAGAATCCTACGGGCCACCAAAAGTACTATGCTAAACTAGCAAAAAGGTACTATGGTCCCTTCCAGATTCTTAGGCCAATCAATGAGATGGCCTATCAACTTAAGTTGCCCAATCATTGGCTCATACACAATGCTTTTCATGTGAGCCTATTAAAGCCTTACAAAGGAGAGCCACCTCAAGAACCAACTATTGAAGACCCACCGGAGATCGAGGACCACGAGGAGGTGCTGCAGCCCGAGTCCATTCTCCGACATGAAGACAAGGTATTAAGAGGCGGTAAGACTATCCGACGATATCTTATTAAGTTTAAGAATTATCCTTTTGAAGATGCTAGATGGATGCAAGGCATACAATTAAAGGATAACCTAAACCTTGTCAATGCTTACAATGCTTCCCAAGAGTAAGCAAATGTACAAAATGTTAAAAATGAACAAAATTTTTGTCTTATAAGACTCTCTTTTTCTTTATTAGTGCACAAAAATGAAGTAGTATGCATGCTTAGATCAAGTTTGCGGAGACAACGTCTCCCAAACACCAAGTAGAGCTTGTCACTCTACTATGGAAGACTGATAGGACTAATGTGCAGACATGCTTGCGGCAGCCTCAGGCTCTCAAGCGCCAAATGGACTAGTCATCCATTATGGAATGATGTCGTAGGGTAACATAGGGATCCTCTACCCTCTAAGAAAAGGACTCATGCATATGCTTTATCTTCTCTACACCATAGTCGAGGACGACTATGATTTCAAGAGAGAGGTAATGTCATAATAATCAATATCTAATTCTCCTAAATGATTTTCTCATATTAAACTGATCATTTAATGTGGGGAAGTGCCAAGGGAGAAAAAGCTAGAATATTGGTTAAGCTAGCAGACCGGCCACAGTTAGGGATCCAAAGGAGGGAAAATAGGGATCCAAAGGGGGGGCCATCTGCAAAAGAGCCATGTGAAACAATGGGCCAAAAAGACCCTAAGGTTCAGCCCATTAAGACTTCCAAAATGCTAAGGTTCCAAAATTCAAAGGTTGTGTCCAAAGGTCAACCCTAGGAAAAATTGGATGCTTTGTGTGTGCCCTAAAAGTCTTTCCACATCCCTACATGGGAGGGGGCGAGCCCCAAAGCTAGGGGATGAGAGAGAAAGCCACACACACACACACAGGCTCCCTTTACACAAAGGGAATGAGGGACACATGTCAGCTCCCTAGGCCAGATGCCCACAAGGTGTGCCCAATTCCTATTGGAAGACCCTTGAAGTGGACCAATGAGAATTAAGCTAGAGTAAATCTAGTTTAATTAATTTAAAAACATTTAATAAAAGAAACCAATGAGAATTAAGTCTCCTAGAAGACTATTGGGCAGTCTCCCAAGGGGTCCAATGAGCATTCAGGAGCCCCATGGCTTGCCTGATTCCTATTGGCCAGGAGACAAAGGGGTCCAATGAGAGTTTTGTTTAATTATTTAATTATCTAAAGCTCTCACAAAAGGGGAAAGGGGGACACATGTCTAAAGGCTATCACTTATGCTGCTTAATTCCTATTGGCTTGACCTGGGGAGGTCCAATGAGGCAAAAGCCAGACCTATTTAGCAGCTAGGGCTCGCCCAAGAGAGGGGGGGGGCTGATTTTTGCTTGGCATTGACACACACACACTCACACTTGACCATGTGTGAAGGGAAAATACTCTATCTCCTCCCAAGCTTTAATGGAGAGCTCATCACCTACTCCAAGCTTGTGAGATAGAAGCCTACATCAACACTCTCTTGGCATGTGGATGCAAATCCAACCAAGAGCCAAGCTTCAATGCATGCTCATCTTCTCTACCAAGCTAATTACTAAGCTAAGCTATGCTAATATGAGTGATTATGTGAGGAGATGTACATCTTTCTCGTAAGATAGTTCTTTTTCCTCTCAATCTACTCTCATACTCTGCTAGCTCTCACCATCTTCGAAGGTGTGTGAGGTCTTGGGTCTGAGAACGGGGATAATTCAAGTTGTGTTTGATTAAGTGTTTTGCTTGGTGTATGAAGCTTCCATCTTCATTGCACTAGCTAGTCTTGAAGGAACACAAAGAATTGTATTGTACAATGTCTCTCTTGATGGGAGAAACCATAATACAAAGCCTTTTGGAGGGGGGACCGGCTCCATGCAAATCCGGTCCTCAACTGTTGTCAATAGCTTAATTGCTCTCTCTTTTGAAAGTATTGTCGATGCTATCTAACTAGGTGTTATGCTTTTTGTTTCTCTCTCCACCCAAGCACTCTTGTAATTCTCATTAGGAATTTATTCTAATGAAATTCCCACTATGTTCATGCTAATTTCCGCTACACATAAGATTTTAGGCCATTAAAAGTTACAAGAGGGCAGCCCTTTTGGCCTATAAAAGGATGCCATTTCTACACACATTTCATAGTGTGAAGTTGATGCAACAAGGTGAGTGTGAGGTGGTGAGAGTGAAGCAAGGCGGGAGCTCCATTAAGGGTATAATCCCTTTGTAAACTACTTCTTGTTTTGATGTACTAAAGCCATTGAGTGGCTGCTTTCCCGTGGACGTAGCCCACATTTGGTGAACCACGTATATCGTGTGTACTCTCTCTCTCTCTCTCTCTCTACTCTATAATCTCGTGTATATAAATCTGTCTCTCTCAATTAAGTAATCTACTCAATTATCTATTTAGCTACGTCTTATTTCCTAACACTTGTAGCCTACTCTTGTGCATAAATAAGATTTATAGTTTTGGGTGCAATTGTATGATGCAACTACGACTCTTCTCTCCAAATTGACTTGATAAGTTGGCTCATCAGGTGGTTGAAGGTATATTGTCCTTGAAGTTTGTTGTGCCATTTCATGCTTGGTGGTTTGAGGGCTTGTTGAATTGTTTGCCTAAAAGGTCAATTGTAAAAGGGTGCTCGGTAAGAGGGCTCCCTGACCCTAAGACAATTTGTGTATTGGCAACAAGGTCAAGTTTTGTGTTGTCTCTCTATTTCTCATCAATCTTTGTGTGCATCTAGTCTTTAAGGCTCAGACTGAGTTGCTCAAGTTGATTTGTGCTCTTTACCTCTCTCTGGCGTGGTGAATGTTTGTGTTTGGTGTGTGTGGCTATCTTACATTCCCCTCTCTTTGTGCGTTTGAGTACAAGGAGATATCACGTGCGTCCTAGTTCGCATCTACAACTAGGTGGTGCCCCTTTTCTTGTTTGGTTTCTGGCTGTGGGTTGTTGTTGTCTCTGATTGTGCTTGCCCTAGCCCCAATTGAGCAGCACGGGAGCCTCGAATGGTGTTTAGAGGCCTCTCTTCTTGTTGCCCGCCTCGGACCACCTCACTGGCATGCACGATCAAGACTAGCAAGAAGCCTTGCTTGTGTATCAAAATAACATTTGTTAATTTCCATTGATAGGAAGTTACGAAATCTGAACCCTTGTTCAACCTTCGACAATTGCAAGGAAGGGTTGAATGTTTCCAATTACCACCTCCTAGCCTCACCTTCCACATCACCATGGACTGCTCCTCTGAAAATTCCCATCTACTACCTTCGCAACAGCTTCATTTATCTCTCATCGGCTGGGTATGGCACTCCTTTCTCCCTGAGTAACTAGGTATGGCCTTCCTTTCTCCCTCAGTGACTGGGTATGGCCTTCCCGTGGGCTGTGGCCCTTAATTGGGTGTGGATACCCAAAATTAGGGCGCCCAAATTAAAAATAAAAAATAAAAAAATTGAAAATCCTTCTGCAGCCATGGCGACCGACTGCGCAGTCAAGAGGTCGCTCGTCTTCGCGTGTATGGTGAGCTCACGATCGTGCAGTAGGAGCGAGGTTTGCTCCACAAGCCCGCGCACATCCATTGATGCTCTCCATGTCTTGTATGGTGCAGGTCGAATTTTGACCCTACCTCCTGCTAAGCGGGCTTGCCCGCGGTTCTCTTTGCTTCCCCAAACCCTCTACTCAAGGGGCCATGCCCGCTCGGTTAGCCTCTACTCAAGGGGCCATGCCCGCCTTGCAGCAGGGTTTCCTTCTGAAGCTTGTCCACCGCCTTCAACCCGCCGTGCCATGGCTTTCGATCGATGAGGAGAGAGAGAGAGAGAGAGAGAGAGAGAGAGAGAGAGAGAGAGAGAGAGAGAGAGAGAGAGAGAGAGAGAGAGAGAGAGAGAGAGAGAGAGAGAGAGAGAGAGAGAGAGAGAGAGAGAGAGAGAAAGAAACACGAGAACGATCATGCAATCCTCCATGCTCCGCTTCCTCCTCCTCCATAGCTCCCCCCTTCCCCTGAGCTCTGATACCAATATAAGAACCCTAGGAGCTAGAGACCTCGATCCTCCACCCCACCGCCCATACTTATAGGCTCTTAGCCCTAGGATCCCCTGTCCACACTGCTAGCTGGCCCGTGGCCGGGGTCCGTGACCCCCCTTTAGGGTAGGGCCCTGCCCATAATACCTATGTCCTAACAGATATTAGGTGCAATAGGGTTGGAATTAACAAGCTCGATGCAACCAAGATTTTTGGCTACCTACTTGATCAGTGCATGCAAGATAGCATCAATGCCAGGACGTATGAATATGGAAACTCTTTGAAGATTAGGTTCACAGCTATTTTTTTACCAATTTAGTGTCATACGTATGTTTCTTGGTTTTTTCCATTGTAAAAAACAACCATATATTTTCTCTCAAAAGCCTTGTTTTTAGCTTATCAAATTTTAGTTACAACCATGTTCAAATTTTGTACGGGTTATAGACACTGCCACATAAAAAGTGGTAAAACCGCCCTTTGTTGTTTGGTCGGGTTCTGGTATGTCTCACATTGATGGTTGTTTGAGGGAAGTACACACACACACCTATGTTATTGTCAAGGGGGGGGCTTCTACTCATGGTTTTAGGTGAATGAACTCTACCATGGTCTGTCTGTCTCAAGTCTATTGTTAGTGATTTGGGCTTGAGGGGGGGGGGGGGGGGGGGGGGGGGGGTTGTTGGGTATGCATGCCCGAGTTAGGTGGTGATCAATTGTCAACCCATGGAAACTATCCCCTATAGCATGCATGTTAGCCTCAGCTAGAGTTAAGTGTTGCATGGAAACTCCTCTTTTATATGTAAAGTTTTTCAAGTTAATGAATAAAAAAAGCGTGTCCTTTTGTTGTTTTCACTGTACCGAATTCTCTCTCTCTCTCTCTCTATCTCTCTCTCATTCTGCTAAACCTGCTGCATCTTGTTAGGAACCCCCATTGACTGCATCCTCCTTAGTTGCCTTCCCAACAGTATGTAACGGAATCATGGGCTATAAAGCACGACCTTCCCTCTAGCCAAGATGCTTGTTTTGAGCTATCACATGCCATATTCCATGCCTTGGTTAAAAAAGTGACCAAAAGTAACAAAACATTTGGGTTGTAAACACCGAAAACACTAGGTGAGAGGCCTCCATGGGCACTCACAGCACTTCTAGAGTGTTGAGGTCACATGCACCTACGCTCTGGTCGTATGCTAGAGAACAAGCACATAGAGAGTGTCTCCATTTGCACGGGCACTCATTATTCCTCCACCTTAGGCTCTAGACCCTCATCGAGAATCCAAGGTAGTACCACTCAAGACCCACATATTGCGTCTAGTGACTCTTCCTCTGACTATGATGTTATGGGGTTTACCCGATGCCTAGTCCCGATAGCTCAAGCCAAGACATGAATGCCATGGACCCACGGTCTAGGCCGAGCATACTTAGCTGCTTGAAGGAAACTTTAAGTAGAGCCACTCGCTCCGAACATGGAGCTAATGATGTAAATGAGGGGGGTGGGGAAGTTAATTCACCATTCATGACCAACGTAGACCCCATGCTCCTGGAGAGTGTGCATATGAATACTCCATTGACTGCACCCCCTGACTCTTCAGAGATATTCCCCTCCGAGGTTATAATACCTGATGGTAGAAGCCTTGTCAAAGTGAAAGAGGTTGAGCAGTATATCATTGCGGCTAGGGAAAAGGAAATTGAGAGCTTACATAGGGCAAAGCAACACCAAAGAGAGTTAAGAGTGAAAGCCCCTATGTCAACATCCATGCTAGGCAAGAAATTGAGTGCTCTCGAATTAGCGACCACTAAGGGTCAACCCATAGAGAGCCACATTGAATATAGTTAAAAGGACACCCTTAACACCTCAATCCTAGATAGATCGTTCCTAAATGAGAACTGAGAATACAAACTACAAACAAAACTCTAACCAACGTATACATAGGTCACACCTATCACGTGGGTTTGTTAGATATCCTACAATCAACATCAAGTGCTACTAGCATAGGGGAGAGACAACAAAGAGTTTGTGATGTCATTCATAGGGTTATTGAGCTAGAGAGATAGAACAAAGGGATTCACGTGCCTTCAATGGGTCTCATGAGATTCTTGGATACAGGAAAGGCTAAGCAACCAACTTTATCGCAAATGGAGACTCCCTCAATAAGCCCGATGGATCTTCCATATGTTGTTTCACCAGGGGTCTCAGTACAATGTGATTCCATAAGTGATAGCTTTACCTTTCCAAGTCTAGGGCATCTTTCTCTTGATGACACCATGGCTACCATGCCTACCCCAGTGATGGGCATGCCAAGGAACATGCCATGGACCTCATTTGTTAGTAAAGCACCGCTACATGGTAGCTCAATGCCTGCAGTAGTACCTACAAGTGTGTACCAATCATATACACCTATGGGTCCTCGTGCCCGTTGTTTCAACAACTTATGATCCACAACCACAACATCCAATCCCTTATGAGGGAATACCAACTACCATGTCTGCTATGCCTAGGGCCACACATATGAACTTTGGGCCACCACATGTAGCACAACATCGTACCAAACCTGGAACCCAAGGGCTTCCTATAAGCCAAGCCCAATGCCAATACCTACTCCACATGTAGTCTATAGACCGCCTTCACCCACGGTGCCTACTCACTTAGGTGACTTGACAACATTTGCTCAAGCTATCGGTCCATCTATTGTTGCGAACATACGTAACACGCTTGATAGGGAGCCTAGAAGTAAGGCAGTACAAATAGCCAAACTCACATAAAAATTGAGTGGAGTTGGGGATGTGAGAAAGCATATCGAAGTGTTTGAACAAATATGCGATTCCCTGGGAGAACACAATGACCTGCATAAGAGTAATGCTTTAAGCCTGACTTTAAGTGGAAAGGCTGGGGATTGGTATAGAACCCTAAGGGTGGAAGAAAAACCATTTACCCTACTCTTAGGAGACTTTTCTTGAAAGAATACATACGAGAGGGAGTGCTTTGGGGTGTAGCATCTCAGCTCTAGAAAGCCCAACAAGAGGAAGGAGAGTCTGTGAGAGACTTTATTAGTCACTTGAAGCATTTGGATTCTCGTTTCAATCCAAATGATCACTTCAATAATAACCAATTGCTTGATAGATTCATTAGGGGATTATGACATGAGGATATCTACAATTGCCTAGTCATTAGAGGTATCACCACTTGGGAAGTAGTCACCACCAATGCGATCCAATTGGAGGATAATTTTATGATTCAAGAAGAAAGAGTGTCTGTTCAGCCTAAATCTACTAGCTCGCAAGCATCGGGGAATCAACTTCCAATCTCAGAAGAAGAAAACACAAAGGAATAGATCGCAAAAAGCAAAAACGTAAGACCCCAGTTCAAAGACCAACATAGGGATTAGTGACGACCCATATATGTGAATGAGAGTGAAGAGGATTTTGATTCGGGTGAAACCATGGAGACCAAAACGACCACTAGGAAAGAAAACAACAAGGAATATCGTCATGAACCACAATGGCCAAGACCCACGAAGAAGACAGGAACGTACCCAAACTCTATAGAGGAGATCAAGCGAGTCAAGTAATTAAGGAGTTTTGTAGAAGAGACCCAAAGGGATCTAGAGCTAGCACCTAGGTAGATTTAGATTACCGACACAATGTTCCCTATGGAAAAGAAACCTCACAAAGTCCATAGATCACTAGCCATACCTAGTGTTATCCAAGAAGAAAGTGACTTGGAAAGTGGACGTACTCCCTTCTTGTTGGAGAGAATGTTTACAGAAGGACTACTTGACCCTGTCAAAGAAATGGAGATCCCATCTTCCCCACATCAAGGGACTGAAGCCCAAAAGGTACCGTTAAATATTTCCAAATTGATGGATTTCATGGCTCCACAAGTTAGAACCACCGTCATGTCCAAACTATATGGAGAACTCAAGCTATTTTTAGCTCTTCGAGCTTTACTCAATGGAGAACTGAAAGTCGGGCTACCATAATTTGCACAAGTGGATGGAGCTAGGGAGGTGCGAATAGAGGAGGAACACTTAGATCCACAACCCAACCTAGATGAGAACTCTGTTGAAGAAATACTTGATAACAAGTTGGGACAATACTTTGAAGGCAATGAATCCAATGCAACCATACCAATCACTACCAAGGGATTAACTGTGAAGGGAATCCTTGATGGTGGCACTGGGGTTAGCATTGTGACTCAAAATTGATGGGAAACTATGGATAGACCTCACCTTGAGACCACAAACATAGTGATAAACATGGCCAATGGGACTATTGTTAAGCCTATTGGGATGCTAGAAGATCTCAAGAGCAAGGTATTTGGACACAAACTAAGGAATACTTTCATTGTTATGGATTTGTCCAAGCACACTCTATCATTTGAGATGATCTTAGGTTGTCCTTTTATGAGGGAAGCAAAAATGGTACATGACTGGCCGAAAAACCATGTCTACTTGCATTTCCAAGATTTTGTCATTCGAGTTGATCTTGTAAGTGGTGGAGCACATCCTCTAGGAAACAAATTTATAATTGATCATAGATCTGACACCACAATTCACTAGGCCCCATTGCATTATTGTTAAACATGTAAAATGGACAATGATGTTGGGGAAGATTCTCTTCTCCTTATATGGATGTTCTACCTGGGATGACTGAGTCTGACAATGTGGATTGGGTCCACCTAGCACAACGACTATAGACACTTGGGGCAATATGGGGATGACCTAGGTAACACCTGAGGGGGATGAAATGCCACAAATCGTGCCCTTAAATATGATAGTAGCAATGCATATAGCTTTTGATGACCTACAAGATGAAGGCTTGACTCACATTGGAACCAGTAGTGTCTCACAAGACTATAGCCCACACTATTTGGAGTCAAGATCATCAATTGAAATTGACTCTGAAGACAAAAATTTTGAGTTAAATTTTTGTGCAAATGTGGAGACAAACCATTCAAGGCCGAGTGGTACCCTAGATAAAAATCTATCCAGGAGAGCAGAAGGCACAAGTAGTGATTCATCTAGTGACTCTTCACTCAAGATCAATCGTAATAAAAAATTAGACAAGAAGAGTAAGAGGTATAAGAGGCGATGTTATTGAGAAAATGTGCATGCTAGAATAAATGAAAAGAAATTTACCGTAGAATGGCATAATTATATAGGGGCATGTGATGCTCATTGGAAGTTGGTAGATAGCTGGGGTGAATACCTTCAAAGCATTATGTGTAGTCCACAACCTTTACATAGCACAACTAGAGGTCCACAGAACAACAAGACTCCATAGACTTACACCCTGCACCTGATCATTTCAACTCTTACACCACGGAGAAGCATAAGGTTGTATATACAAAAGCTCAAATAAAACTTGTTGATGGAAGCAATAGGGCTATCTACCTTTCCTTTTCACACTAAGTAATACACTCTCTATTGTGTGCCTTGAGGTTCCTTCATCTTCTTCAAACTATGTGTGTTTCCCTACAACCCTAATTCCAACAATTGGTATCCGAGCACGTCGCGTCCTCTCGGGTTTAGTCACCATTAGCTCCAGCACACGCGTGCTCACTTTCTCCCATTTTTGCGAGCTTTGGCGAGCATCAACATGTTGACAAATACTTCGTTCTTCATTTCTACTATAGGTAGCACTGCACAGGTAATTTTGTCATTTTGTGTAGATTTTTTGTCAGTACCTTTTTTTGCATAGCATGTCCCTTACAATCTTCTACGGGTTGTGTTGTATAGCACGCGTTGTTCCCACTTTGTTTCCTCTCTTTTCATGCAGTTTTCACATCAAGTGATGACATTCTCCATGGATGAAAACAGCACATATGTGCTCAAGATGTTTGCTATTGAGGATAGGTTGGATGGGGCCAATTACCCTATGTGGGCTGTACAATTACTGTATGTGTCGAAAGCTGGGGACTTGCCAAAACACCGTGTGGGAGCCACGAATGGTTGCAAGTACACAACTAGACAATCCTAGCAAGCTCAAAGGGGAAAAGATGTGTCACTCACCACTCAATGCTTCCGTCTAGAATGATCCTATGCTGCAAAAAATAAGGGGCCGCCACCGATGCCATGCTCAACCGCCTCGCCGCCGCCAATGCCACCACAATGCTCAATCACCCACTCTTTGTCTCTCTCTCTCTCTCTCTCTCTCTCTCTCTCAAGCATACACACACACACACACACACACACACACACACACACACACACACACATACACACATGAGCACACAAAAGAGAAGGAGATAGAGATGGAGCAAAGTTACTTCTATGCTTGCTCCTCCCAGAATAAGGAATTTTAGGTCAAATGGACCTTTTATAAGAGTTTGATCGATAGCAAAGTATTTCATGTCCAAGGGCTGACTAGAGGCTACACCTAGAAGACCTTGTAGTTAAGCTATAACAAAAGGAATTGATCATGAAATCATCGACTAACTTATTCCCATTTCTTTGACTCCCCATAGTTTTTCACACTGATTCAATTTTTGATGGGTGTGCTTATGTTGTATGCCTTGGGCTTTTTGCTTTGCAAGGAAAAGCACCCACACTGGGAACTTCTAGGGCTCTAGTAACATAGGCAACACACGTGAGCAAAGTGCCAAATTAAGATTTTACATTGTGGAACTTTTGTTTGTTTGTTTTTCATTGCCTTTCAATTTTGAACTTTGGGGGGGTCATATGACATTGGTATCCTCCCAGGCCCATCACATTAGTAAATTCCCTTTATAGTACTTAAGCTAAAGGTCAATAGGGACTAAGCCCACTAGAAAGCCCTAGTGCATTGCACACAATGCTGCCTAAATCACATTAAGAACCTTGCTCTTTTACTTTTTATTTTTGTTTCTATGAGTATAGGTCTATTATAAACATTCCCTAAGACTAAGAGGTTGAGAGGTCATGGAGTAAGTTTAAGAGATAAGTAAGTGAACGATGGATGTTAGCAAACACTCCCCCCTTCCTCGGGTAGATCATACCTTTCATAACGATGTTGTCACCCTTTTAAACCAATTGTTTCAAGTTTTTATGGGTGAAGACTTTGACCAATAGTTTTTGACCACCCTAGGCATTTCATCTAGTTGCAATGATGGTAAGGTACTCTCCCATGATTTTATTTTTCAGCATTGTTGTAGGTGGTGAACTTACATTGGGAGGTGCAAATTCTTTCTTATTTCTATGGATATGTACAATGGTAGGTGGAGGTTGTGTCGAAGCTCCTATTTTCGTATATGAACTACATGAAGAGCAAGAAGCTTCGTTTGTTTTTTCTATGTTTGAGCTGAGCAAAACCCTTTCTTGCTTGGGTACCCAAACTAGCTCCTCAGTTGGATAGTGCTCAATGATCTTTCCTTCCCATGATCTTCAATCGGCTTATCGTTACGGGATTTGTCTCGCATGGGTCAGGTGACAGGAAAGAGCACAATTTACGTTTTGGTTCCCAGATTTGATCATTTCCTTCATAGTAGCCTTGGGCTTCCAATAGTCTTTTAGGAATCCAATGCAACGTTTTCTTGCATTTCTTGAAGCGAGTGGGGCGTTTCTTACAAGGCTTCTGTTTTTTAACATAAAAAATTGTCGCTATAGAAGATTTAGAGACCCATTGGTATATTTTCTTAGTTATATTGTGATGGGTCTTGTGTGTTTCATTTTTTGTTTCAAATACAAAAGTTGAAGCTCTAGAGAGTTGGGCTATAGGGACATACGGTTCAATTTCTTGAACATGCAATGTTCCATTCTGTGTTCCCTCAGGAGGAAATAACTCACGGATTGTTGCTTGAGTCAGAGGATTGAGAGTCTATTTCTGTGTTGTGACACTCCCTGTCCCCCAATCAATAGTGCATTTTTTGTTATCATCCACGTGCATCCTAGGTTTATATTACCTTCCATAGTTCCAGCAAGAATGACAAAAAAGTCTTGAGCTACAACCCCGTTGTCATCTGACACGAGTGTGCAAGATTCCAAAAACCGTAGTTTTTTTCTTATTGACACCCTTGACTTAGATAGTACTCTCAGATAGAGATGGATTTCCCAGTTGACACCACACCCCATATGATAGCAGATTATACTTAGCACCCATGTCCAATAAGGAGTTATATAGTACTTTTCCATAGGTGCTATTTAGCTCAATAGGATATCATAGAGGTGTGTCAGAGTCCAACCGATCATCCTCTATTTCAACATGGAATGCATGTGTAACACCCAGGTTGGCCTCTCATTGGCATCTTATACGTTGTTATCACTCCTTAGCTTCAGCTTGAGCTTGTATCTTCTTCAACTCGGCTTGCGCCTTGGCTGCCTTTTTTTGATGGATGTCATGTAGTTCCTCTTCGCTTAAAGGATCATAATATCTTTTAAATTTTCTCCCATTGAGGAATCCAATGGTTTCAACTCCATCAAGAGTTTCCACATGAATGGTACCTTGTGGGGTGATTTTGCATACTCTATATGGTCCTTTTTCCGCACATTCAACTTTTTATTTTCATTATGCACTCCATACATCAGGAATTTATCCCCAACATTGATATCTTTGTTCTTTAGATGATGGTCAAACCATTTCTTTCTCCTATCTTTTTCCACAAGTGAATTCTGCACAACCAATTTCCTTTCTTCGTCTAACCTCTCAAGGATATATAAACACTCAACTAAATGGCTACCATCCCAACCTTCTTGTTAAGATACCTATAGACTAGGAATTACAAACTCCCATGGCATAACTGCTTCTTGTACATATACCATTTTGAATGGTGTACAATTAATAGCCACTTTGTAAGAAGTACGACAAACCCATAGAGATGATGTCAGCTTCAAATCCCAATCTGTGCGATGAGCTTCCACTATTTTGGTCAAGATAGAAATTAAGGTTTTGTTAATGCTCTCAGCTTGGCCATTTGCTTGTGGATGATAAGGCATGGAATTATGGTGGTCTATCATGAAGTTGGTAGTGAGTTCCTTTATCACTCTATTTATAAAATGAGTACCATTGTCACTCACAATTTCAAAGGGACAACCAAATTGCAAAGAAACTTGGCAATTGACCTTGCATCAGCCTTGTGTGTTGCCCTGGCTTCCATCCACTTTGTCACATAGTCAGTGGCAACAATAATGATTCGAGATTGAGTATTATGAGCTATCGAACTAATTGGGCCTAAAAAGTCTAAACCCTATTTTTCAAATGGTTGAGTCACTTTAATAGGATGTAAGGGCATCCTATCCTTTCATTCCATGATCTTGTAACGTTAGCATTCATCACACCCTTTGGCAAAAAGTGATGCATCCTTGAATAAGGTAGGTCACCAATAGCGTGATTGCAACACCTTCCTAGCAGTTAGTTCCCTTGAGAAAGCAAAAAGTGATGCATCCTTGAATAAGGTAGGTCACCAATAGCATGATTGTAACACATTCCTAGCAGTTAGTTCCCCTAAGAAATGTCCTCCAGCTATACCCATGTGGGCTTCTTGCAATATGTATAGGTACTCATCCTTACGAGCAGAATATCATCCTTCCCTATCTTGTAGAGAGTTCCTGCAATTACAAAATAAGGCTCACATTCTTTTAACAGTTTTTGAGCTATATCCTTACGAACCTCTTTGGGTGGAAAATTGTTAACTAAAAATTTCACAATCTTCTCACTCCATTCGAGCATCGTCTCTACTAGGAACATGGAAGTATCGAACAAATCATCATCAATTCCAGTAGGGGCTTCACCATTGGGTATGTGAGACAAATGATCCTCCATGACATATCTTTTATCGGGTCTCTCCACAACATTAAAATCAAACTCAAGAAGAACTAACAAAAATCATGTAATTCTTCCCATGGAACAAGGTTTATCTACTCGATACAACAATTCTTGATGATCAACATAGAAAACAAACCCGTTGACAACAATAAGGTAGTAGTGGAATTTCTTTACTGCATAAATCATAGCTAAACCTTCCCGTTTTCTAGTGGTCTAATTTCTCTCAGCATCATTTAATTGACGACTTGCAAAGCTAATGGGGTAGTCCGATTTATGTTCTCCTGGTTGAGCTAGAACACACACAATAGAAAAGTTCGATGCATCAATATGCACATGGAAAATTACATTCCAATCAAGCACTTGTAAAATGGGAGCGCTTGTCAAGGTCAATGGCTTTAATTCTGCTCTCATCTATGGAAATCCCATTTTTGGACACTATATGCCCTAAAATGACTCCATCTTTAACCCAAAATTGCCATTTGAAAGGGTTTAAGGAGATGGCATACAACCTACACTTCTCAAACACTTTTTGTAATTATGTTAGATGTTCTTTCCAAAAGGAATAAACACAAAGGTCATCTAAGAAAGCTTTTCTTTTTGGGCACAATCAAAAAATTATTGAACCTCTTATTTCTTTATGCCGTTGATAATAAAGGTCCCAACATCGAGGAAAGCGTTTTCAAAGTGGTAGGTTATCTTGTTGATGTCAAATAAAATACCTCGCAAGATATCTTATATTGTCTTCTAGAAGAGAAAGAAAAACAAATTGTGAACGACAAAGAGAAGAAGTATGCTTTCAAACTTGCTTCATAATTTTAGTTTTTAATTTTGTTTATGAAGCTTTGTTGCAAAAGTAGAGATAATCTTGTTACTTAACTTTAAAAAAAATTAGATACAAAATCAAGGATTTGTAAATTATAAGCATGTGCTTTATTTGCATTTTTCATCACAATAGTGAAATCACAAAGTTTATGTTTTATTAATTGGTCAAAAATTGATGTGATTATGGGAATGTATTTTTTTTAGTTAAATATGTGATTGTAAATTTGTCAACTCTCCATTGTTTTCAAGATCTTTTAGCCTTTTTTTAACAAAAAAGAAAAAACTTGTGAGCTTAAATGCTCATTTTTTGAGTTTTTTGGGCTATTTTTGGGGTTTTTTGGTGGAAATCAAAACGACACCTCATGCCTTGTTGTATTTTTTTTGTGGCAATCAAAACTACATTTCATGCCCAATTGTATAGTTCCCATTTTACATGTGTAACAATACTTGAATGGGGCCAAAAGGTGAACTGTGGTGTTAGATCTATGATCAATTATAAATTTGTTTCCTAGAGGATGTGCTCAACCAATTACAAGATCAACTCGAATGACAAAATCTTGGAACTGCAAGTAGACATGTTTTTAAGACCAGTCATGTACCATTTTTGCTTCCCTCATAAAAGGATGACCTAAGATCATCTCAGATGATATAATGTGCTTGGAGAAATCCATAAAAGGATGACCTAAGATCATCTCAGATGATATAGTGTGCTTGGAGAAATCCATAACAATGAAGGTATTCCTTATTTTGTGTCCAAAGACCTTGATCTTGAGATCCTATAGCATCCCAATAGGCTTAACAATAGTCCCATTGGCCATCTTTACCACTATATTTGTAGTCCCAAGGTGAGGTCTTCCCATAGTTTCCCATCAATTTTTTGTCACAATGCTAACCCCAGCACCACCATCAAGGATTCCCTTCACAGTTAATCCCTTCGTAGTGATTGGTATGGTCGCATTCGATTCATCGCCTTTGAAGTATTGTCCCAAATTGTTAATAGGTATTTCAACAATAGAGTTCTTGTCTAGGTTGGGTTGTGGATCTAAGTGTTCCTCGTCTATTGGCATCTCCCTAGTTCCATCCATCTATGAAAATTGTGGTAGCCCGACTTTCAGTTCTCCATTGAGGAAAGCTCAAAGAGCTAAGAATAGCTTGGGGTCCCCATATAGTTTGGACATGATGGTGGTTCTAACTTCAGAGGCCATGAAATCCATCAATTTGGCAATATTTAACATCACCTTTTGGGCTTCAGTCCCTTAACGTGGGGAAGATGGGATCTCCATTTCTTTGATAGGGTCAAGTAATCCCTCTATAAACATTCTCTCCAACAAGAAGGAGTACGCCCACTTTCCCATGAATTAAAGTCACTTTCTTCTTGGATAACACTTGGTATGTCTAGTGGTCTATGGACTTTGTGATGTTGCTTTGCATAGGGAACACTGTGTTAGTAATCTACATCTGCCTAGGTGTTGGCTGTAGATCCTTTGGGTCTCTTCTACCAATATCCTTAATTGCTTGACTTGTTCAATCTCCTCAATAGGGTTTGGGTAAGTTCCTATCTTCTTCTTCGGTCCTGGCCATTGTGGCTCATGACAATCTTTCTCATATGTTTCTTTCCTAGTGGTCATTTTAGTCTCCTTGGATGCACCTGAATCAGAGTCCTCTTCAGCGTCGTTCATATATACGGGGTCATCACCAGTCCCTATGTTGGTCTTTGGACTGGGGTTTGACTTTGCTGCTTTTTGTGATCTCTTCCTTCGTGTTTTCTTCTTCTTTTCAGATTGGGCAATTGATGCCATGTCTCTTTATTCAAGAATATAAATTTGGTTTTGGAGCATCGATCGTGTGAGTATATTTACTGGTACCATAGGTGTACTTTGTGATGATTCCTTTGTAACCACAATCAAGTTTAGTGGCGTGATCTTTGGTGCATTTGGATTATTTGGTCGTTGGGCAATCAAATGATCTATGCCACATTGATTACACATGATTATTGGCATTATAGACGTTCTTGCTTGATTTTTTTGCATTATTGTGGCATTCTTTTATAGTCTAGTGGGACATTCGGCTACACGATGTGGACCTCCACACTCATAGCATTGAAGAGGTGGTCTCTTGGAAGTGTAATTGATATTTTGGCCTCTTGCAGCAAGAGTAGCTACTTGATATATAGGTTTGACTTGTCCCATGTAGTATTGTGCACTTTCTTCAAGTGCATCAATCCCATAGGCAATATTAGGATCTATATCTTCTTCACAACCTTCCATACAAGCAATAGATGACTCACAACCCACTTGATTCATCTAAGTGATTCTTGGATGTGGTGGTTGCGATCCTAGAACTGGAGGTGATAAGGGTGTTATTTGAATAACATTTTGGACCCTAGGGAGCATGTCTTGTGACGTTTTTTCAAGAGGTGGGATTGGCATCAATGGAGGCACTCAAGATGTGTCCGTCCATGCTAGCATTGGTCTATTGGCCATTGTGCATTTAAATACTATGCAATCCTTGGCTTGATGACCATACCTCCCACATGCATTGCAATTACCATTAAATTTTACTCTAAAAGTAGGGCATTCACTGGTACTATGTGGAGCATAGCAAACTTAGCACCATTGCTACTCCCTTCTTGGATACATATGGTTGTTTTGTGGAGCATGATTTTCTTCAAGACTTTCTTGAATGGCCTTGGTGAGATCTGCTAAAGTCATCTCAGATATCTTTGGCTCTTTAGAAATAGGCTTTATGGTCATTGGTCCATGCCCAGATGCTTGTGATCTAGTAGATTTAGGTTGGGCAGACACTCTTCGTCCTTGAACCATTAAATTATCATCCAATTGGATCGCATTGGTGGTGACTGCTTCCCAAGTGGTGATTCCTCTAATGACTTAGCCATTGTAGATATCCTCATGTCGTAATCCCCTTATGAATCTATCAAGCAATCATTAGAAAATTTCGGAGGTCATTTGGAGGGCCTTGTAAGAAATTGCATTTCTCTCTCTAGAAACTTTTTTTAAAATGCACTTGCACCTTGTGAGTACGTCCAAAAGGACAACCAGACACTCTGAAAAGTAGATTTATATTCCCAATCATCCTTGAAAACGGTCACTTTTTTATTTAATGCGAGCGTCTTTTTCAGGAGGCAGGTGGGGCGCATTCAATGCAGCTTACGTCATCACTGAAAGTTGAAAAGTCACAAACTGTAAAATAGTGATAGATTTTGAGGATTTTGACACCACCAATGCGTCCGGAACGCCAAAATACCTTAAAAACGAATGTCTACTTGTCTCATTCCGACATCCGGAAAGGCAAAAAATGTCAAAAAACCCCCAAAAATGGGCTTTTTACTAAAGGCGCGCGAGGAGGCATTCTAAAATTTTAGAATGCCCCTCTGCGCGCCGTTAGTACAAACCCCATTTTTGGGGGTTTTGGACACTTATCTTTCCAAAAAGCCTCTTTTTAGAGGTTTTTGGACATTTTCCTCTCAAAAAGCTCCCTAAAAAAAAGAAAAAAGGGCCTTTTTACTAACGGCGCGCGAGGAGGCATTCCAAAATTTTGGAATGCCCCCTCGCGCGCCGTTAGTACAAAGCTTTTTTTAGTGATTTTTGGACACTTATCTTTCCAAAAAGCCCCTTTTTAGAGGTTTTTGGACATTTTCCTCTCAAAAAGCTCCCTAAAAAGAGGGAAAAATGGCCTTTTTACTAACGGCGCGCGAGGAGGCATTCCAAAATTTTGGAATGCCCCCTCGCGCGCCGTTAGTACAAAGCTCTTTCTAGTGATTTTTGGACACTTATCTTTCCAAAAAGCCCCTTTTTAGAGGTTTTTGGACATTTTCCTCTCAGAAAGCTCCCTAAAAAGAGGGAAAAAGGGCCTTTTTACTAACGGCGCGCGAGGAGGCATTCCAAAATTTTGAAATGCCCCCTCGCGCGCCGTTAGTAAAATGTTCTTTTAAGGGTGTTTGACATTTTTGGCCTCTTTGGATGTCTAAGCGAGACAATTGGACATTCATTTCTAGGAGATATGTGTGTTCCGGACGCATTGGCAGTATCAAAAGTTTCAAAATCTTCCACCACTTGATAGTTTTGTGACCTTTTGAGTTCTAGTGATGACGTATCCCGTATCAAATGCACCGCATCTACCTTCTGAAAAAGGTGCTCGCATTAAATAAAAGAGAGTGCTCGTCTTCAAGGACCACTAGATTATTAAATGAGGAGAGGGACACCTTTTATATTTTTGTTAATATCAATCTATTTTTCTACGTAACGTAGGCTCTTCTCTCATTGGAGGAGCTTATTTTCCTCTCTCTACCAAAAGGCCCTCCAAAAGACCTCCGAAATCTCCTAATGTGGTTATTATTAAAGAACTCATTTGGATTGCAACGAGAATTCAAATACTTCAAGCGACTAATAAAGTCTCTCACAGACTATCCTTCCTCTTGTTGGGCTTTCTGGAGCTGAGGCGCTACACCCCAAAGTACTTTGTCTCGTATGTATTCTTTCAATAACAGACTCTTAATTGTAGGATAAACTGTTTTCTCTTCCACCCTTAGGGGTCTATACCAATCCCCAACCTTTCCACTTAAGGTCAAGCTTAAAGAATTACTCTTATGTAGGTCGGTGTGTTCTCCTAGGGAATCATATATTTGTGCAAATACTTCGATATGCTTTCTCACATCTCTGTCTCCACTAAAGTTTTTTGTGAGCTTGACTATTTGTATTGCCTTACTTCTAGGTTCTCTATTAGGTGCATGTGTTACACAATGGATCATTCAATAGCTTGAGCAAATGTTTCCAAGTCACCCAAGTGAGCAGGCATAGTGGATAAAGTCACTCTCAGAACTACATGTGGAGTAAGTATTGGCCTTGGGCTTGGTGTATATGCAGCCCTTGGGTTCCAAGTTGGGTCGATGTTGTACCTTATGGTAGCCCAAAGTTCATATGTGTGGTCCTAGGCATAGCAGACATTGGATGTGACATGCTAATGCTAGCCGGTATGGTATCATTGAAATAAGAGCTTGGATATTGTAGTTGTGGATCATAAGTTGTTGAAACAATGGGACGAGTAGGAGCTACATGAGCATGAGGACTTATAGGTATGTATGATTGATACACACTTGCAGATATTGTTGCATGCATTGGGCTACCATGTAGCGTCCCTTTACTAACAAATGAGGTCCATGGCGTGTTTTTTGTCATGCCCATCACACTGGGGTAGGCATGATACACGTGGTGTCATCAATAGAGAGATGAGATAAACTTGGAAAGGTAAAGCTATCACTTGTGGGCTCAGATTGTACAGAGAGCCCTGGAGAAAAAACATATGGAGGATCCATTGGACTTACCGAGGGAGTCTCCATTTGTGATAAGGTTGGTTGCCTAGACTTCCCCGTATCCAAGAATCTCATGAGACTAGTTGAAGGCATGTGGATCCCCTTGTTCTGCCTCTCTTGCTCAATAACCCTAGGATGACATCACAAACTCTCTGTTGTTGACCCCCTATGCTAGTAGCACCTATTATGGATTTTAGGACATCTAACCAACCCAAGTGATAGGTGTGACGTGTGTATAGGTCGGTTAGAGTCTCCGTTTGTAGTTCATACTCCGAGTTCTCCTTTAGAAATGCTCCATCTAAGATTGGGGTGCTAGGGGTGTCCTTTGAACTAGATGCAACGTGGCTCTCTATGGGTTGATCCTTAGTGGTTGCTAAGTCAAGAGAACTCGATTGCTTGCCTAGCATGGATGTTGACATAGGGCCTTCGCCTTAAGCTCTCTCCGTTGCTCCACCTTGTATAAGCTCTCAATTTCCTTTTCCCTCACTATCGGGATATATCGCTCAACCTCTTGTACTTCAGCCAGGCTTCTACCATCATGTAATATAACCTCAGAGGGGAATAGCTCTAAAGAGTCACGGGGTGCAGTGAATGGAGTATTCACATGCACACTCTCTAAGAGCATGGGGTCTACATTGGTCACAAACGACAAATTTATTTCCCCACCCCCTTCATTCACATCACTAGCTCCATGTTAGGAGCAAGTGGCTCTACTGAAAGTTTCTTTGAAGCGGCTAAACATGCTCAGACTGAACCATGGGTCCATGGCAGGCATGTCTTTTCTTGAACTACTGGGAGTAGGCATCGGGTAATCTTCCATGATATTGTAGTCAGAGGAAGAGTCACTACGCGCAATATGTGGGTCCTGAGTGGAACTACCTTGGGTTCCCACTGAGGGCCTAGAGCCTAAGGTGGAGGAATAATGAGTGCCCACTTAAATGGAGACACTCTTTATGTGATCATCCTCTAGCATCCGACCAGAGCATAGGTGCATGTGAGCCTAGCACTCTAGAAGTGTTGGTGAGTGCCCGTGAAGGCCGCTCACCTAGGTTTTTGGGTGGTTGCAACCCAAATTTACCTTGTCTTTTTGTTTTTGTGTCTCAGATTTTTCTATTGTATTGTATTGTACTACTAATACTAGTAATGGACTATACTTTTTTGCCTCAAATTTTTGAGCTAGTATTGTATTGTATTGTACTGGTACTGATACACCCACTGGTACTATTATTGAATGCTCACAGTCGTTAAATTGGCACTGGTACTGGTTTTAGATTTTCAGTGTTGTGCTGGTAATGGTACTGCTGACACCACTACTAGTAATGGTATTGAATAATAGCTCAGTGGTCCAATACAATCTGTACGCACACAAACTTTACTGGCACTTGGGTATACTGGTATTACTAAAATTTGGCACTAGTATATACTGATAGTATTGTATCCGCTCTACTGGTACTATTGATGGTACTGACACCACTATACTGGCTTAGATACGATTGGATTTGCTACTCATGCTGCTACTATTACTGGTACTATTATTGTAATGTACTGCTCTTAGATTTTCTTTTTGTTGTACTGCAGTTACTGTATGGTACTGGTACTGGTTCTTTTATACTGATAGTACTAGGGCTGCACTATACTATCGATTAATACTGGTACTGGTACTGGTACTAGACACATTTGCTAGACTCACCATCTCACTGTCTAACACATCCAACTACGCACACATAGATACTCGTATACTATAACTGATACATATTAGTACTAGTCTTTGGTCTTGGAGTTTTGAGCTAGTATTGCGTTATATTGGTATTGACAGTACTAGGTACTGGTACCGCTATACTGCTATAGTTACATTGGTGTACCACTTTACTACGGTACTAGTGCTAGTATTACTGGCATTTGCATGTTGGGTATGCAAGCCCTTGTGTGTCTTAGCATGTGGAAACACTCTCCATATTATGCAGTGCAGCTTTAGTTGTAAGTCAAGTCATGCATGGCAAGCTTTGCTATTTATATTGTAAGGAGTTTACACACAAAATTATCATCAATCAAAGCGTGTCCTTTCTGCTGATTTATCGAGTTCTCTCTCTCTCTCTCTCTCTCTCTCTCTCTCTCTCTCTCTCTCTCTCTCTCTCTCTCTCTCTCTCTCTCTCTCTCTCTCTCTCTCTCTCTCTCTCTCTCTCTCTCTCACTCACTTTTGCTGCACCTTCTCCTTGCCATGGCTCCAAGGTGGCAACCTCCATAGCGTTGTAGCCATATCAACTAGTATCAGAGCCAAGCATTGGTCTTGGTTCAACTCGGCTCGCGGGAGCAGCCCCTTGCAGTGGGAAGAAGCAGCACGTTGACCTGCACAAACTCACACAATCTTTGCATGAGCATGGTCACCTTGGATTTTTGAGCACTTTTCGACTCTTGAGCGCCTGTTATTGGTGCCTCCTCGGCCCGCTACGAGTGCATCCAGCTTGCCAGCCATCGCCCTGTTTCTGCTGCTACAAAAACTTCACCTTTTTTAAATATTTGTGTTCACACTTTCATAAAGTGGCCAACCTAATTTGATGAACCTAAGAGTTCATTCATACGAGCTTCTTACCCTCGACCCTATGTATTCGGTGCTCGGTGCGCATTCAACTTTGTAAAGTCATCAAAGTTGCCTCTCAAAGGTTGCAAATTGGCCTCAAAAGCTATTTGTTTAGCTTGCCATAGTATTTTAAGACACACCTATTGCTACGAGATGGGCATCATACAAAAGTTTTGGTTATTGATGACGAAGAAAAGCATGAGGACGACTCCAAAAAATCAAAGCTTCTCAAAAAAGAAAGACAATGGTGATTTTTCAATGATTTTGCTTCCAGCACTCAATACATCAACAGATGCCATACATGAAGAACTACTTCAAGATTGTGGTACCAGTTTCACAAACTACTTTTGCCAGTTTAGTGTCATAGATTTTTCAGCTTTAATCTATTGTCAAAACAATCATTAACTTTCAATCAAAACCTCCTTTTATATTATTTGTGGTCAGTTATTGTCATGCTTGTCAGTTGTCATCATGTCCAAATTGTACAGGTTATAGACACTACCACATAAAAAGTGGTAAGACCACCCTTTTGATGTTTGGTTGAGTTCTAGTATGTCCCACACTGATGGTTGTTTGAGGGAAGTACACACACACACACCTATGTTATTGTCAAGGGGGGGACTTCTACTCATGGTTTCAGGTGATTGGAGTCTGCCATGGTCTATATCAATTCCATAGTCAGTGGTTTGGGCTTGAGGGGAGGGTTGTTGGGTATGCAAGCCCTTGTGTATCTTAGCCTGTGGGAATACTCTCCATAGCATGCAATGCAGCTTTAGTTGTAAGTCAAGTCATGAATGGAAAGCTTTGCTATTTATATTGTAAGGAGTTTACACACATAATTATCAGCAATCAAAGTGTGTCGTTTATGTTGATCTATAGAGTTCTCTCTCTCTCTCTCTCTCTCTCTCTCTCTCTCTCTCTCTCTCTTGCTTGCTTTTGTTGCACCTTCTCCTTGCCATGGCTCCACGGTGGCAACCTCCACAGCTTCACAGCCCTATCATTGCACACATCCAGCTCACTATCTCATATAGCCAACTGCGCACACACAAACGTTTTTTATTCTGTTATACTACGATACTACTGATATTGTACTACTTGTACTAGTCTCAGATTTCTAGTGTTGTACTGACACTAGTATACTGGTAGTACTGTACTGGACACTCACATAGTAACTCAACCACTTCAGTGGTCAAACCTAGCAAACTGCGCACACTTAGATTGGCACTAGTACACATTGGTCCTGGTACTATTGGAGGACACACACTGGGTATACTGGTACTACGGGTATGCCTATATTGGGCCTAGTATACTGGCACAGATTTTCATTGATAGTACTAGTACTAGACACACACTATACTCGGACTCCTGGTCTCAGATTTTAGTGTTGTTCTGCAGTTAGTGTACGGTACTGGTACTGGTAAGTTTATAAGGTTTTTTTTTGGCGGTTTATTGGTACTGGTATACTAGTATACTGGTAATGGTACTGGTTTTTTCCCTCCTTTTTGAGTTGGTTTATTGGTATTGTATTGGTGTTGTACTGTAGTGCACTCACACTGGTACTGGTATAGATATACACATTCAACCAGCTCACTGGTACTGGATAATGATTTTTAATTTTTTGTGTGGATAATGTTCAACTGCGTGGGGTTGAGCTCATGCACAGAGCCTGTCTCAAGCGCGCGCACACACTGCTACACCTCTATCTAATATTTCTATAACTAAACACACAAATTAACATTGCACACACATCGTTCTAACACAACAAACTACACACAGATAGAACAGTGAACCTTCTACTCGCTGTCAAGTGCACAGAGCCTGTCTCAAGCGCGCGCACACACTGCTACACCTCTATCTAAGCTTTTTACAACTAAACACACTAATTAACATTGCACACACACCGTTCTAACACAACAAACTACACATGGATAGAACAATCAACCTTCTACTCGTTGTCCACTGCACAGAGCCTGTCTCAAGCGTGTGCACACAATGCTACACCTCTATCTAAGCTTTTTACAACTAAACACACTAATTAACATTGTACACACACCGTTCTAACACAAAAAACTACACATGGATAGAGCAGTCAACCTTCTTCTCGCTGTCCACTGCACATTACAGCCACTTAACAGACCTTAATCCCAACTCAAAAAACACCAAACAGATGAAAAAATGGCTTCAAGAGGTAGCACCAAGTGCTCCTCAAGCTTAATGCAATGCTTCCCCGATAGGGACACAAAAAATGTATGATTTTTGTATGTGCTGAAGGTTGGGGACTTGCCAAAACACTATGTGTGAGCCACAAATGCCTGCAAGCACACAACTATACAGTCCTAGCAAGCTCAAAGGGGCAATGATGTGTCACTCACCGCTCAATGCTTTTGTCTTGAAGGATCCTGTGCCGTGAAGAAGGAGCCGCCACTGATGCTACGGATGATGCCGCCGCAATGCTCAATCACCCTCTCTCTCTCTCTCTCTCTCTCTCTCTCTCTCTCTCTCTCTCAAGCATACACACACACACACACACACACACACACACACACACACACACACACACACACACACACACACACACACACACACACATACATAGATGAGCACACAAATGAGAAGGAGATAGAGATGGAGCAATAGCACTTCTTAGCTTGCACCTCCCAGAATGAGTAATTTTAGGTCAAATGGACCTTTTATAAGAGTTTCACCCATTCACACATGGGTACTTACAATGAACGGTCATTGCAAAACTATTGTAAAAATAAGATAAGTGGTGCGCCTCTCATCAGCAATCACCTACACACCTATTGGACCGAAAAACCCAATCCATGACTCTATCAAATAAATAATAAGGCATCTGTCGTAGGTGACTGAGTGTCCGTGAGGGTTAACATGGGCTTACATGATGCAACATGTCCTTGTGTCAAATGGAGCTTGGAACATTGTGCATGGCATTAATGTACGTCTTTGTTCTGTGGATACAAGCAATGTTGAGGATGGTGCAGGTTTTGCTGCAAGGATTGTTGTTGTTAGAATTGTTTTGCCTACAACTGAGTAAGCTCGTTGGGATGTAAGAGACGTGAAATCTCATGCATTGATTGCGTGGTCTATGAAGCACGCTATTTCTCCTCACATTCACTCAACAAAATTTTCAAAACAAGCTTGGGATATTTTGACTGGACTTTATGTAAGTGGGAATGAAGCAAAAATTGCATTGATGCATAAAGAGTTGGAGTTGAAGATTATGCATGAGGAAGATGAACCGGACGCTTTCTTTGTTGGTGTCCAGGATATAAATGAGCAACTTATTTATGTAGGTGAAGTCATTTTTGACAGCTCCCTTGTGCAAACTGTTCTTGATGCTTTGCTAGATTTGTACCATACTTTTGCTAGTACTTGGAGACTTATGACCCAAGGAAATCCTGAAATTGTCAAGTTTGAATCATTATGCACATTGCTATTGCAAGAGTCACTTTCCAAAAAAATAGGACTAAACAGTGTGCAATTAAACGTGCTTTTATTGCTGCTCAAAGAAAAGGTGGTAACAGCAATGTAACCACTTCTCATGGTTCTTTTGCGAGTGGAAATTTTTCTATTCCTAATGCTTCTATTGGCATCACTTCGTTTGGAAATTCTAGTGATAAGATGCATTGCCATTATTATAAAGAAAATTGTCACTTGATCAAGAAATGTCCAAAATTGAAGGCAAAAGAGGCTACGAAGAAAGAGCTGGATCAACTACAAGGTCCAATACAAGTGTAGCTATTCTAGAGTCTTCTATGAAAGGAGATTGTAATGTTGATGTAGATGTAGATTGGGCTTTTAGTGCAAAGTGTACTTATGATCATGTTGCCCATGATGCATGCTTGTTAGTTGCTGTAGATTCACATGTGTGGTATTTCAATAATGGTGCTACAAAGCACATTACCTCACATCGTGATTTGTATATCTCTCTTGAGTCTGTCCCTCATGGGATTATTGTCACTTGTGCCAACAATGCCTCTTATCAGGTTTAGGGAGTTGGAAAGATTGTGCTTATTGCTGCAAATGGAAGTTCTTTTACACCTATTGATGAATTGTATATACCTGGGATCAAGAAGGATCTTTTGTCTGTATCTGCACTTGCTAGACATGGTCTTGTAGTCAAATTTTTGGATCGCTGATGTACAATACATGATAGTTGTATCTCTCTTGACTCTGTCCCTCATGGGAATATTGTCACTTGTGCCAACAATGCCTCTTATCTGGTTTAGGGAGTTAAAAGGATTGTGCTTATTGTTGCAAATTAAAGTTCTTTCACACTTTTTGATGCATTGTATGTACCTAGGACCAAGAGGAATCTTTTGTCTATATCTACACTTGCTAGACTTGGTCTTGTAGTCAAATTTGTAGATGACTAATGTACAATACATGATCTCAGTTTTGGTGATGAAACTATTGCATTTGACATTTTATGCCATGGGTTGTATAAGCTCACTTTGTATGACAAGTGTGCCAATTGTTTAGAAAATGTTGTTGTGGGTTCGAAGGCTGTTTCATATGCAAAACTTTGGCACACACATTTTGGGTAATTGAATTTTTTGAGTTTTCTACGATTGCAAAAATCCAATATAGTTGCTTCTTTGCCACCTCTTGAAGCACTTGTCAAAAATATTTGTGAAGGCTGTATCTTGGGTAAGATGCAGCGCTCACAATTTCCAAAGGATGATTCAACTAGGGCCACATTAGGTCGCAGCTTGTGCATAGTGATGTTTGTCGGCCCATGCAAACTACGTCCCTGGGCAATTACATGTACTTCGTGACTTTCATTAATGATTACTCTAGGCATGCATGGGTGTATCCTCTTAAAGAAAAGTCCAAAGTTTCTATGTGCTTCAAACAATGTTCGGCTATGGCTGAAAATGTCCTCTGGGCACCCTTCGTTCAGATCGGGGGGGGGGAGTATATGTCTCATGAATTTAATGAATTTTTGGCTAGTCATGGGATAAAACACCAGTGTACAATTCCGTATACATCTCAGCAAAATGGTGTTTCTGAGAGGAAGAATAGGTCAATGAAAAAAATGGCACGATGTATGGTTAAAAGTTAAGCTTTTCCGCATTCAATTTGACTTGAGGATATCATGTGTGCCACTTATGTACTAAACAAGTGTTCTACAAAAGCTTTGCAGTCTATGACTCCATATGAAGCATGGCATGATAGAAAGCCTTCTATTGAGCACATGCGTGTTTTTGGCTATTTGACTTATGCTTTGGTGCCACAAACACAGCTCAAAAAATGGATGAGAAGGTTTTCAGATGTATTTTTTTTTGTTATAATTCTGAAAGAGAAGGTTATAGGTTGTACCATCTGCAAAAAAAGTGAATCTTGGAAGAATTTGTTCAGCCCTTGTTGTCATGTACTATAGACAATAATGTAAGCTCATAGGACATTTATGACACTTTGTTGCATCTTTTCAATGATGGAGTTTGAATGTAAATTCCAATGAGGAAAATGTAGAGCCTATGGGTTGGAGCATACTTTGCATGATAGTAAACTGGATGCACCTTTGTCTACTTGTACTCGTTCAGGTTCTTTCCATGCATCTTATGCATCAGATTGTTATGCTTCGGCCGTGTCTAGCTTGTGTGATGTTCAGGAACCTATATCTTTTGATGAAGCACAAAAAATTTCAAAAAATTGGATGGCTACCCATGCAATCAGAATATGATGCACTTATAGAAAATGACACATGGAGTTTATGTGATTTTCCTCCTGGATAAAAGGCCATTGGTATGATGCCTTGACGCATTTTCAACAAACCTCAAGTTGCTAGAAAGGTCTGGAGATGGTTGTTTCTCTTCAAGAATTTGACTTTGAGGTGGTATTGCAACCAGGGAAGCAACATCATATGATAGAACAATTGTCACGAATAGAACTTTACGAGCCTACAATTAGTATTGATAATGATTTATTGGACAACTTCCTCTGCCAGGTAGATTACTTGCCTCTCTCCCCTCCTTCTCTATCTCTGTCACCGCCATCTCCTCTCTCTCTCTTTGTCTCTCTCTCTCTCTCTCTCTCTCTCTCTCTCTCTCTCTCTCTCTCACACACACACACACACACACACACACACACACACACACACACACACACACACACACACACTATTGTTAAAACGAGGATTATCTCCCTTTGCTATACTGGAGGGGCTTGGTGCCATTGGCTCGGTATAATTAAATGGGATATAGTCTCAATATCTTGTATTGACCTAGGAAATCTCTTGTAAAAAAGAGGGGTGTGTATTTAGGAAGTGAAATTCTTAAATAGGAAATCTATTGGTGGATCCTCAATATACTACCTAACACCTGAGTTAAGGAAGGGTTTGGGCGAGCAGGCTTGACTTTGCATATGGTGTACTCTAAGCTTGATGACATGGTGGCCACCATGACGGAATCTGCCATACAATGCATCTCTTGCGCTCTCATTCTCTCTCTCTCTCTCTCTCTCTCTCTCTCTCTCTCTCTCTCTCTCTCTCTCTCTCTCTCTCTCTCTCTCTCTCTCTCTCTCTCACCCTCTTGTTACGAGGCGGCGCTGATGCTTTTTTCCCCTCTTGAAGACGGACATGCCTTGCTTCTATGAATGGAATGTAGCTACTGCCTATAAAAGGTGAGCTTCCGTGCTCACTTACCATTTGTACTAGTGTACGTCTATGGTATGTGTGTGTACTAGTGAAAGGTGTCTGTATCTTGAGATTATGAGGATTTATCCCGACAGGGGGTGTGTGTTGTTGGCTCTATGGAAAAAGGAAAATACAAGCAAGCTATTGTGGAGCTAGCTGCTCCGACTCAATCTCAGGTGACTTTGAAATCAATATGGACTACTTCTCGAGCTGCTTGGTTGTGGTGTGATTCACCTTTTGATATTGTAGTAGAACTCATGCATGTTTCTTCTTTATTTATACTAAGTCAACGTATGACAATTATGAAAATATTTGTCTACTTCATTTGACCCTTTGGTATCCGCCGCTTTTTTCAAGTTCAATGGAAATTTCCAAATTTTGTCTACTAAATTGTCATAGGGATGTATATTCACAATATAATACATTGAAAGATCTTTCTCACTACAGGTTAATGGTTGCCTTGTGTTTCCTTTAAAAAAATTAATATCTAATGGTTCTATGACCCTAATTTATGGTAGGTATTGGCTTACCTTTGCGGTATAAGTGAACGGCGTGGAAATGTTTGTTGGGGTAGCTACTACAGTTACATTTCTCTAATGTAGTGCTTCTAGGGTTTTGGTATTAAGATTACCTATCTTACTCATGTACCGTGTATACTTGTTGATCATTGTGTGACGTTCATTGGCAAGATACTCATGTGACCGAATACGGTTGTATGGTTAAAATGGTAAGTGGCCGAATATGGTTATGAGTATGGTTGTGAAGGGTATGCAATGTGGCCAAATATGTTGTGCCTGATACGTTATGACTGCCCAATGGCTGAATATGGGGGCTACATGTGGATATGTCTGCTCATATGGCCGAGTGGTTGTGAATATGTTAAGAAGGGTTGTGGCCGAATATGATTGTGGATATGGTTGCCAAGTATGGTTGTGCATGGTACCTTATGGCTGCTTATATGGCTGAATAAGGAGTTTATTACATCTTATGTAATGGAAATTGATAACACTCCCTAGGCATATGGAACAACTAGGGGACTCTGGAATGTCTCAAATTTATGGGTTTATGGTTAGAGGGATTTGAGCATTCATACTTTCTATCTTTCATATGTTTTTTTGGACTCCAGCTAGGTAGAGAGTAGTACACACTCACTAACATCTCTTTGTGTGTAACGTCTGATGGTTCTCTTCCAAACAAGTAGATGAACATATTTTAGGTAGGTATCGGATTACCTTTGTGGTTTAAGTCATGTGACATGGGAATGCTTTATTGGGAAGCTACTCCGGTTATATTTTTGATGTAGTGCCTCTAGGGTTTTAGTATTAAGCTTACCTATTGTAATCATGTATGGTATATACTTGCTGATCATGGTGTGACAGATCATTGGCAAAGCTACTCTTGTGGCCAAATAGGGTTAAGATAGTTGTGGCCAAATATGGTTGTGAAAGGTATGAAATGTGGCGAATATGTTATGCATGGTAACTTATGATTGCCCATGCGTGGATATGGTTGCTACTTCTAGATATGATTGCTCATATGGCCGAGTGGCTATGAATATGGTAAGAAGGGTTGTGGCCGAATATGGTTGTGGATATGGTTAGCAAGTATGGTGTGCATGGTACCATATGGCTGCTTATATGGTTGAATATGGTGGTTTATTGCATCTTATGTGATGGACATTGGTAACATACTCCCTTGGCTTATGGAACAACTAGGGGACTCTGAAATGTCTCACAGTTTTGTAATTTTATGGTTAAAAGGAATTGAGAATTCATATTTACTATCTTCTATATTTTTTTTTGACTCCATCTAGGTAGGAGTAGTACACGCTTATTAACATCTCTTTGTGTTATAGGTGACTCGAAAGTATAGATTGACAGCATGTATGAGCACTATTACTGACCCAAAAAACATAGCGGCACTTAATGCCAAATTTTCTAGAGTTAAGAATTATGTATATGTAGCCCACTTTGGGGCTAAAAAACCTCATAAAACTTGTCTCCAGCCATGTAGAACTTGCAAAGAAAAAAAGGCCCCATTTGGTTTCCTTGCAGCCCCTTATAAATGAAACCATCTTTGAACATGATCTTTGAAAGCAATCTAGTTGGGTGACATCTATTATTTATCTTTGAAAGAAATGTTGTTTCGTGACATGTATAACACATGGGATACCTATACATCACCTACATACGGTGCAGGTGAGGGTTACCTTCTCAACTATGGTTTTCAAAGTTCCTTGGCTTGAACATGGTGGATTTATTTATCTTTGGATCTTGTTTCTCTTTTACTTGTGTATAAAATCTGTTCTATACTATGAATGGGAATTATGCCACCTTTTCATTGACATAGTTTCTAGTATCTTTTGTAATTTTCAAGGATTCTTTGGTGTTTATGTTATATTGTTACTAGAAAGTAACAACATGCACACACACAAACACACACACACACACACACACATTGCTAGGAATAGCATGTTGCTATCCCAGTGGTATTATTAACTGGGGACTGATTGGCCTAGGGAACCTTGGGTGAATAAATGTATTAAATTCAATAGGTGACTTTTTGTAGGAGGTACCTTAAATGACACCTAACCCGTAGTAGCTAACTAGGGTTATGAGGAAGGACGGACTGCCTGGCTCTGCCATTTTTTTCCTCTTATATGTAATACCACAGCGGCTCCCCTGGTGGTCTATGCTATTGTGCTATCTAAATGTCCTCTTTCTCCCCCCTATTCTCTTGCCCCTCTCTCTATCTCTCTCTTTATCTTCCCCCACTCTCTCTACACAAGATGGCGATGATGTTGAAGCTCGGCCTGCCTCACTACTGTGAAAGAATGTGGCCACTGAATAGGGTGGCACTGTTGTATCGTCTTCCTTTTGAAGCTGGGCCCCCCACACTTCTTTAAAGAAATACAACCACTGGCTCCCAACCCTATAAATGTGAGCTTACATGCTCACTTAGCATTGGTACTGTGTGTTTTTGAAGAGCGTGTGAGTACTTGTGTACTTTGGTATTGTGAGGTTTTTACCCACAAGGTGTAGCGTTAAGTAGTTGGCTATATGGTAAATGGCAAGGATAAGCAGGCTATCATGGATTTAGCTGCTACGACTCCTTCTCAGGTGACTTACCTGTGAATGACATTGGATTCTCAACTTAATCGAGCAATGTATCTTCTACACATTAAGATAAGCACCTACTCCCCCCCCCCCCCCCCCCAACACACACACACACACACACACACTCACACACACAATGTTTGAAATAAAGAGAAAATTAAAAGCATACCTCTTCCATTTTCTTGTAGGAGTAGATTAGGTTTAGGGTAACCAATGTAGGAGATGGTTTTTTCTTGTATATCAATCTAGAGGTAGATTAAGTTTATGACAATCGATGTAGACGATGGTTTTTGCTTGTAAAACGATGTAGGAGTAGATTAAGTTTGTTTAAAACTTGCTTGATCAATGTCTTGAAACTTGACAATGGTGTAGATATTACTTGAAATTAGAGATGTTGTAGAAAAAAAATTTAAAGAAAACTAATGGTGTAGATTAATAGAGTAGATAGATAAAAAGAAAGAGAAACAGGGATTGCACATAGTGCAGAGGCAGTTGACAGGGACATGTCAGCTGTGGCTGCATGGATTTCATCAGCCTTCGGGACTCTCATGTACAACTCTTAGTGTTGAAACCTACCATAGCAGCTACAGTGGGAGCATTTGCAGTCAGGGTTGTAAGTCATGAAATGATTTACACTAGCATGATGCATCATGGAGCAGTGTAGGTCATTATAGGATACTTGCAGGGTATGCATGCTGATTTTAGCAGGGACATACACTTTTTTGCACATCTCTAGAGCCTACATGGAGGCATGCATTGTCTTTGAGAGTGTCAGTGGGTATAGGTTGAGACGAGTTTCCTCATTTACCTATTGTACACACTACTAGGTTCTATAGTATTTCCACTTATTGAAATATTCATCTTCAAGTAGGACATTGTTGGGGTAAAGGTGGTGTGCCTCTTACTCCGTTCAGACACGCCAAAAAAAATTTGACTGCCCATTACTTGTAAACACCTTATTCTTTACTAGCTAGAAGAATAAGGGGTGCTCTCATACACACATTCTGTTGAGCTGCTCCACCCACATCCTGTGTTCTTAGGATTGTAACAAACCTAAGAAGGATGCTAAGACAATCCTAATAAGAAAAGTTGGATATTATTGTGAAGGAGAAGATGGAAACACTACATTGCCTATAGAATATCAAGGGACAAAGACCATAGCTAATTTACCTAGTGGTGCGGGTGTTTCCATAGCCACAAAAGGAATTTGGGAAAAATGGAAAAATCCTATTCTTAGACAAATGAGGATGAAGCTACAATTGGTTGAGTCACATTAAAATTCCTATTGGAGTTCTTGAGCAAGTAGTGATGACTTTGTGTCGAATTGAGTATGGGCATACCTTTGTAGTAGATTTTGGCACCAAGAATGACTATGATGTTAATCTAGGAAGATCATTCATGCCCCAATTGAAGATGGTTCAAGATTGGGGTTATGACTATATCTACTTATGGCACTTGGGGAATGTCATGTGGATTATCTTGAAGGATCATAACTACAAGGATGTAAACAAGACTCTAGTAGAAGACTTTGATATAGCTATAGTTGGAGAATTAGCAATACTAGAATGTTTTAATTCTATAGCTCACTTATGGATGTGTGGAGCTTCAAATTACGGCAACCTTGCAAAAGATGGGTGTAAAGAGAAAAGGTTGTATGATACTATTAGCTATGAACATACTAGAACATTTTTAAGAAGAGTGAATGGAACCCATAGAGTGGACTTAGGTTTTGGCCACATTAGATGTGTGTGCCAATGAGGTCACCCCTAAAAAATTTTGTGATGAAAATGGTCAAGGACTTGTTCATTTTTTCATGATAGATTGAATTCAATAGGAAGACAACCATGAAGGAAAAATAGATTAGAGGTTAATTTGAGATCTAGAGAGTAGTGTGCAGTGTCTATGTATACAAGAAAAAATTTCTATTAGAGATCTGGACACGTGCTGAAATGGAAGAATCTTTAGAAAAGATAAAGGGCCCCAGTAATTAATATTTTTATGACACATTGAATGATCTAGAAGACCTCAATTGAGTGCAGATGATAAAGGTTCAGAAGATCATGAGAGTGAGTCTAAGCCTGTCATGGAAAAAATTTTAATCTCCCAAATTAAATGCCTTGAATACAAACGCATTATAGAGACAAAGAGCCAAAAGAGGGATAAGAGGGATCCCAATTCCACAATTAACATGCAAGATAACATACTTGATGTTTGTAGGAGCCCATGATTTTGTAAAGTACAATGTGTCAAGGAAGTTCTCTAAAACTCCTCGAGAGACTAGTACAAAATGTAAGAAGAAAAAAAATGGTTAAACCACCCAAGGACATGCCCAAGCCAAGTGAAATTTTAGGAGAGCCTAGGTGGATGAGCGTTGAACAAAAAAAGAAGTATAGCAAGCTGAAAAGAAAACATGAAAGAGGTGTAAATGGCTGAAATGGAAAGTGAGTCTGAAAAGGATGGCATCATTGTATCTTCCCGCTACAAAAAGTACGCAATTCAAGACTGCAATATTATCATTGATCAACCCATTAGAGAGAAAGTAGAGCCAATGAAATCATACAATGGAGCTAAGAATGCTAAAAAGATAGAGCAGAGCTAAGAGATGAGCCAAAGTCTGCTTATATTGCCACCATTCTATCTCTTGAAGAAGAAGAGTTACTGATAAAAATACTTAAAGAATACAAGGATGTATTTTCCTAGTCTTACATGGAATTAAAAGGGGTTGAGCCTCAAAAAAATTCAACACACAATTCCTCTTAATTCTGATGCTAAAACAGGTAGAGAACATATGTACACTTACAATGAGACCTTTGTGAACAAGATCAAGGAAGAGATTCATAAGCTTAGAGAAGCTGAATTCATATATGAAATAGAGCGCATGGAATGTATATCACCAATTTTTGTAGTGCCCAAGAAGAATGGTAAGTTGCAAGCATGTGTGAATTTTAAAAAAGTGAATTCAACAACTATTCAAGATAATACTTCCAATCACAAATCATGTGTTACTTGCTATTCCAATCACAGAGCATATAGCTTTTTGGATGGATTTTGAGGTTATAACCAACATGCTATTACAATATAAGATCAACATAAGATGTATTTTGCTAGCAAAGGGGATATTTATGAATACTTAGTGATGCTGTTTGGATTGACGAGTGCTTGGCCACCTTTGAAAGGCTGATGTCCCATGCTTTAAGAAAATTTTATGCATATTTTTGGAGATATATATGGATGGCTTGTGCGTGCATTCAATGTTGTGTGAAGACCACATAGAGAATCTCAAGAAAGTACTCAAGAAATGGTGCATCTATAGATTTGTCTTAACCCAGAGAAGTACATATTCATGGTGAGACAAGGCAAAATCCTAAGGCATATCATATCAGTAAATGGAATATCTACAAATATGGATAAAATTGATGTGATCATAAATATGCCACATCCAAGGATAGTTAGACACACTGAATCATTTATGGGACATTGCAGGTATCACTAAAAATTTATCTACATGTATATTGTAATCACTAAACCTCTCTATAGCTTGATAGTAGTGTTTGAATGGACAAAATACTATGAGGAATCATTTCAAAAGTTGAATTATGCATTGGTTTCAACACCTATACTTAAAGTACTAGGTTGGAATAAAGTTTTCCATGTGCATGTTGATGCCTCTGCTTTTGCCATTGGATGCATATTGGAACAACCAGATGAGGGAAATATGGATTTTCCAATTTTCTATGCCAGTCGCCAATTAAATATTGCTGAAAATAATTACACAACCATTGAAAGAGAGGGATTGGGGATGGTCTATGCTATGAAGACTTTGTGGATCATCAAGCATTGTTATATCTAGTGAACAAACCATGCACCATAGGAAGAATTGTAAGGTGGTGTATCATATTCATTGAATTTGACTTCACAATGGTGGTGAAGAAAGGTACTACCCATCAAAGGGATGATCACCTTCCCAAACTACTACATGGTGAAGCACCTAATGAAATTGATGATGATTTGTCTGATGCATAATTTTTTAATATTGAAATGGAAGTTAGATGGAGTAAGAATATAATTACACTTTTATCCATGCAAAATGTAGCGTGGATAATGTGTCGTGCTCTTTACAGTGGGTGCTCCTCAGTGCAATGTGCGTGACATCTCACTGAAAACAGAATGGAAACAAAGGAAATAGCAAATACAACTGATCAACACAGAGACACAACAACAGACTAGAACATATGGACTCGACTGTCTCAAAGAACTGATACAGACTTTGGCATGGCTGCACACTCAACTCTCGCCTAGAACTCACAGGTACATTGGGGGTGTCGAGGATCAGATGTGCAAAAATGGTGCAGATGTGCTGTGTGTATTGACTCGCTACTCTAGCCTGACCACACTGGACCATATATGAAGAAGATTCATGATGACCCAACGACTACTACTCATATGTACAACCATAAAGAGCCACCAACGGCTCATAAATGTTACCATCGAAGCCTATCTCCAAACTGAGTGGTGGTGGTGACCTGGCCACGATGTCCAGTAGACCATCGTATCCCTGCCACGTGCCACTACCCAGCGAGTCCATCCAGTGTGAACCAGACCAGCTGTATAGTAATTGTCCTGTGATGTTGTAGACTGCTACTACAGATTGCCTGCCACAAGACCTCTCCCCGTCCCGGAGAGTGAAGAACTGAAAGATCTGCAACCAGGTCTACTATTGGTGAAAACTCCAACATGTGATATCTACTAGTGGTCGAAAGATGGAGGGGGAGGGGGAGGCTGGTAGAAAGATGGATAAGGAGATGGAAGCTAGGTGTATGGTGGAGGTAGTGGCCATTGGATATGGAGTAGCAACCCTTGAGCAACAGACTAAGTAAGGTGAGAAGGTGGGACAAGTGGAAATCCAAGGAAGCTATTGTAGAAGGGAGGAGGAAAAGAGGTGGAATGGGAGGGGGAGGCCATGGAAGGTCCATGAAACTCCATAGTAGGTTGTGTTTTCTCAGCTGCTTGAGAATCCCCTGAATGAGCTTTGGAAACGTTTGTTTCCACCATGGCACGAGCCTACGTAGAACTTAGAGCTGTAGTTGTAGCTATTTGTGAAATGGCTATAGACTGAGGTTGGCCACATGAGGGAGACACTGAATTTACCACAGAAGAAAGTTCTTGAATTGCGGCCATGTCATTTGCCTCTTTTAGCTGCATTTGTAAAGTACGGACTATGTGTTTGAGGTCATGTACCTGTTGAGTGAGATTCCTTATGCGATCTTGAGCCTGAGCAATTAACATATCCCTATCCATCAATCATTGAAGGTGGCTGCACACTTTCCTTTGCATACTATCATAGACAGCGCAAAAACTCCAAGAGAGTCTTTGACCTGACACAACTCTGGAGGAGTTTGTCGCAGCTGCTACTAGGATAGAGGGAGCTAGGAAGCTGTTCACCGACTCCCCTAAGGTAGAGACCACCTCAGTGTTTTTGGAAAGTTCTTTTGATCCGTTAATTTCTTTATGCAGGTAATTGGAAGCCCTAAAGTTACAATGAGCTCTTCAAGAGGAGAAATCAATTTCTCTCAGACAGGAGAAGCCCCCACATCACGAGGCTTTGGATCAAATCGAGAGAGAGCTAGAAGAGCTTCGGTCTTAGCAGGGGACTAAAGCTATGCTATGGTGCATCCCGTGTCGCTCTCCAAGACACCCTCCACAGGACTGTCCCCTTTGGGCTTATTGCCACTTTTGCAGAAAGTCTGGGCATGAGGACAAGGACTGCTACTACCTCGAGGGATTGCGACAAATACATCAAAGTCTTGGTTCTACTCTTCAACAAGGGTCAGCACTTGCATCCAACATGGTTTCTCCCTGTGGCCATCCAGACCACATGCCACCTTTATTGTCATCCCCTCCTATGCAAGGTATGCATAACACTTTTCCTTCTTAGAGATTTTATCACACCCATGCTCCCTCCCCACCTCACAACTTCTATGCCTCCACCTCCAACTCCATGGAGCAAGGACCACCTCGTCCTTAGACTCGTCCATTGAATCTTCCCATTTTGTGCGACAGATGTGGAGGATATGGTCATTACCAAAGAAAATGCCCTCTTCCCAAAGGGTCCCCTCCCTGCCGTTATTTCCCTAAAATGAAGGATCACTATAGTAAAGATTTCCCTAAACTTTGTGCATCCACGTGTGCAAACCCAAGTCAAAGCCAAATTGAGTTTACCTTTCCCAAGCTCAATTTGATAACAATTAGCACCACTCCTCAACCACTCCATTATGCCCATGTGGTTACTACTCAAGAGAAGTTACAGTTGGTAGAGGAGCCCGCGAGCGTCCTGACCCAGGCCCAGAGAACCGCTCTCAGTCTTAGTATTCCAGCACGTTCAAATCCCCCAACATTCTCACACTAGTGGTGGATACCCTCCCTTCAACGGTTAACAAGCCATCCCCAGAGCCATGAAAGAATCCAAATCTTTGCTCTCCGATATTGATGAAGCTTTCTTGGATGCCATTTTCAATCTACAAAAGATCAAGGTACCAGAGAAACCACTAGTAGAACAAGAAAAGCTTAGAGAAGAGATAGTATTGAAGAACACCCTCCAACAAGTGTCCCTTTATGACATGCTGCAACTAGATGCAAGTTTTAGAAGTGACACCCTTGCTGTTATTCATCCACTTTACCTCGGAGCAAGTCCTAGTGGTGGGCACCTCCCACTGTGACCATTAGAGTCCTATATGATATCCAATCCTGCTTCTCCCCTCACTGATTATAGAAGCGCTCGCCTGACAGTGTCCGTCTTGGGGAAGCAATTTTCAGGAGTAATTGTGAATGGTCGATTTGGCATCAATATGATGCTTGAGCTCACTATGATGGCTTTAGGCCTACAGCCTACTCAACCTGCCCCTTTCACAGTAACATTGGCCGACCAGAGGACAGTATACCCTGTGGGCATAGTGGAAAAGGTGCCTCTACAGGTACAAGATTTCACTTTTAGTTTGGATTTTGTTGTGGTTCGTCTTCCACAGGTAGAAGGAAAATTTCCCTTGCTCATTAGCAGACCATGGCTGCGACACACTAAAGCACTTCATGATTGGGGAAATGATGCCATGTGGATACATATTCCTGGCTCCCCAATGCAACCAATCCGCCTAGAACAAGGCATGGACCCCGTCGTGCAACATAGTTCTTTGTCCCTAGCAACCAGCCTCGAATTGGAACAGCCTACTCCACCTGACGGATCAGATGAGGATCTATTGGAGTGGTTGGATGCTACCAAATCTATGATTTGTTATGGAGTCTCTATTCACTCTTTGCCTGAAGTTACACCCTCTTCCAATGTTTCCATAGTAACTAAACCTAATGAGATACTTGAGCGGGCTCAAAGGGGGGGGCGATCCACATTCCGAGCGAGAAAAAACGAGCAACACATTTTTCCGAGCGAAGCATGTTAAAAAGTTGATACCAAATGCATACTTGCTTAAGTTAACCAGGATAACAGAATTCAATAGGTACTATAGGCAACTTGGAAAAATTCTCCACCATATTGTAAACACCAACAACACTATCTTTGGCCACTAAGAAGAGAACAATTGATGACAATGTTCCATGATGGGCTTGGAGGGGTTCACTGGCCGTGTCCACATTCTTCACAATCCCAAATCACGATGGGCGTGTGGGTCGTCTAGGTCACACTCAAAATAAGTGTGTGTGTGTGTGTGTGTGTGTGTGTGTGTGTGTGTGTCTGTGTGTGTGTGTGTGATGGTGTAGAAAGTGGAGCTACGGGTGGTGGAATCAGCTATGCACATGGGCTAGGAGGGGTGCACATACTCTGCTATGGCGGGCGGGGGGGATGGGATGCCTCGAAGATGAGCTGTTGAGGAGTTGGCAGGTGGAGAGATTGTGGAGTAGTGCAAGGATAATTTTTTTAATGCTAAGGATTGCGCCTAGGTACAATTCGAGGCAATAGTTGGAGTGGTCATGAGAACCACGTGTAAACGGGTGGTGTCAAGCTTGAATTTGAAACCATCATTTTTAAATTGTAGCAAGGATGTCAAGGTAGTACGTCTTTGAAAAGAGAAGAAGAGTATTTTAATGTCGTGGGAAACTTTCCCAAGGACCTTTAAGAAATCAATAAAACTGGGATTCGAGGATTAGTATGAATGAGAAGAAAGAAGAGTGATAGAATGCATGTGTAGGCGTCAGAGTGCAGGCGCAATAGACGGGAGGCAGCAAGGAGCGGGGCATTATCGCAGGGTGCGATGTTGTCGGCGCTGCAGAGATTCTATGTCAAGGGGCTCCACAAGCTCGCGAGGCAGACACGCAGGAATCTCACACTGCCAGACACAAAGAGAAAGGGAGAGTGAGACCGTGTGTGTGTGTGTGTGTGTGTGAGAGAGAGAGAGTGTGAGAGAGAGATAGAGGGGATAGCCTCACAAGCTGCGAGCTCATGCATGGAATGAGAAGAGAGCGATATAGGACGACATCTCTCTTTCACGAGCCTCAAGCCTACCTGTCGGAGCAGGATATTGTTGTTGGCACATGGCGAGGACGGATTCCTGCGAGTGAGACCGTGTGTGTGTGTGTGTGTGTGTGTGAGAGAGAGAGAGAGAGAGAGAGAGAGAGAGGATAGCCTCACGAGCTGCGAGCTCGTGCATGGAATGAGGAGAGAGGGCAATAGGACAACATCTCTCTCTCACGAGCCTCAAGAAACCTGTCGGAGCAAGATATTGTTGTTGCCGTATGGCGAGGACGGATACCTTGCTGGATACCTTGAGTTTTGATGCCTTCCTCAACGGGGTTCTTGCTTCTTTCTTCTTGTCCAACAACTCTTTGCACAGTTTCGTGCGAACTGATCAGGCCATGGAGAGAGCCGGCATGTGCTTCTCCTCCACCGCTTGCAACCGCTGCGAGCAGATGCTCATCGCGGTGCCCAATGTCATGACGCTTAGCTGTGTGGTCTCCCCTTTCCGCATTTAAGAGTATGCTCTGATGCGTTCAAGTGCAGGTCCTGCCTAACTCGTCCCTGCCTTTGATGTGGTGCTTGGCGGAGACTGGATATATTGTACGCATTTGGCTCTTTCAGCGTTTCAATTAATGCAATTTCCTTCACACATAATGGACAGACGATGATCACCCTTCGTGTCTCTCAAACTGCTCGCAAGACCACAAATTAGTACCTAGTTCCCAAGAGTAATACAAAGGTGCATATCCAAAAGCATGCAGTTATGCAGTTGAAGCTTCGACACTTAGCAGTAACACAATTGCAAGATGCGTGAGTATGATATGGCCTTTATATTTTCATTTACTTAGATCTAAAATTTCTTTATGCCTTCTATAGTTTCAAAAAGATTTTGGGGAAGTATAGCTCCCTTTGAAGAGGTTAGTTTATTTAGATGTTTCTTTACAAGATCTTCATATCTTCAATAGTAGGACACTCGAGTAAAGACATAGATAAAGATATACATTGCAAATATCTCGAGAAATTTCTAGAGATAGGCGGAATATCTTTTGATTAAGAAGGATTTTGTAAGGCATAATGTGTCATGAGATGGATAGAGGGATATTTAACCTTTGTGCAAATCTTATCATATAATATTCCCATGTTACTAAGTTTAAAGTTTGGTGTTCAATGAAAAAAAAAAGAGAGAGAAGATAATCGAGGTGGTGCTCAATGATGACAGGCTTGGAAAGAAGGTCATAGTGAAATGCAATTAAGACGACACCATATACAACCTCAAGAAGCTTGTCGTTGTGCAGACAGGCACGTGCCCTGAGAAGACTCGAATCCAGAAGTCATACAACATCTACAAGGATCACATCACCCTCAAGGACTCAGAAGTGCTGTAGTAGAACAACAATGCAAGGCCTCACGAATGTACATAACTTCACTTGAAATAATATATAAAAAAAGATGTCGTTTGCACTCCTCCATTGTCCCTCATCGTCCCTTATGATAAACCTACTACGTTAGTGCAGTAACGTGGAGTAGAGCACCAAACGAGAGGGATTCATTCCTCTTTCCATGTCGTGGTTCTCGATAGCACTTGATTGATGGCCTTTTGTAGATAGAGAGGATGAATGGAACTTGTCAAGGGCACTTGAAGTCTCGCTCAGTTTTTTCTTTTTCTCGATAAAGTTCGCTCGTGCATGGTAAGACTCGCTCAAAGGTTGTACTTCACAGAGAAAAATCTTGATGCGCCCTTGGTGGAAGCCTTTGAATTTCGTGAGCCTATAAAGAATCATAGAAGCGGAAATAAATCCCCTCTATAAGAGTTCACCCCCCTTCACCATCAGCCCCATGAGCCCCTGTGCCTGCTTCTCCGACCAAAACAAAGCTCTCCTTTGTGTCTAGCTTCCTCAAGACGGGATAGAACCAAAATAATGTTGCTATCAAGTTTTATGAATTCCCTGCTCATGATAGCTGTTTTGCTCATGATACCTCCTTGCTCTCCATCAGCTGCTGCACTCTATAGCATTTTCTCTTTGAGCTAGAGGAGCCAGCAAACCACAAAATTCATCTATAGTGGAACACAAACTCTTCTGGCTATACCTTGCATTGAAGATGAATGGTTGCTGTCTCCTATCCCCTTGACCCTACCCTCCCCCTCACACTCACTCGCCCTCTACCCACTCACCCTTGCCCCTTGTTCTTACCTCACCCCTACCCACCCCTCGCCCCTCCCCCTCCACTTCTCTTGCCCTCCTACCCACCCCTCGCGCCTACCTACCTAGCCCTCGTCCCCTATCTAGCCCTCGCCCCTACCTAGCCCTCGCCCCTACCTTTCCCCCCTCGCCCCTACCCACCCCCTACCTAGCCCTTGCCCCTACCCTTTCCACCCACCCCCTACCTAGCCCTCCCCCCTACCCTTTCCCCCTCACCCCTACCCACCCCCTACCTACCTAGGCCTCGCCCCCACCCAGCCCCTACCTAGCCCTTGCACCTACCCTTTTTCCCCCTCGCCCCTACCCACCCCCTTCCACAACTCGCCCCTATCTAGCCCTCCCCACCCCTCCCAGCCTCAGCCTCAGCCTCATCTCCCCCCACCTGGCTGATCCGCATTGCTGCCTTGAGTAGACTCAAGCTCCCTTTGCAACCCAGGAATCCTCAACAAGGAGGTAGACCACTCAAGCTCGTGTTCATCTTTTGACTCCTTGCATATGACCAAGTCTTGCTCTAGTTGTTTTTTCGACATAATACCTTCATTGCTTGTTGTTCAATCTCTTGAACTTGCAAAGTCTGCGTTTCAATCTGCTGCTTGAACCCTTCATTCTCTTCCTCAACAACTACGACTCACCTCTGCAACTCCTTCAGTAGCCTCTCATATGCCTCCTTCAGAGCAACTACAGTTCTTTGGGTTTCAGCTCAAGAAGTACCAAGAGTTTGATGCAGCTCTTCACACTCTACATGCAACTTCCTAGAATTCTCCTGAACTGTCATCATCTTTGCATAAGAATCTGCCATCCTATGTTCGAGAAGAGAAACCTCCTCCTCCAAGTGTTGAATTCTCTTGCCAACTGCAATCATTTCTTGCATGGTTGGGCCTAGAACCTGCTTTAAGAACGATGTACTATGCGCTACCTAGTGGTTTTATTCCTAGTTTTTCACTATTTCCTCTCACGAGACGATGATCGGTCTTGTGGCGGGCAACCTGTAGGCTACAATGTCACTTTCACAAGACACACAGTTAGTACAGTTGGTCTAGGCTGGTTCACACTGGACGGACACTCTTGGTTGGGTAGTGACACATGGTAGTAGGGATACAGACGGTGGTCTAGTGGACATCGTGGCCAGGTCACCACCACTCAGTTTGGGAATAGATTTAGATGTCTGACATTTATGAGCCGTTGGTGGTTCTTTATGGTTGTACATATGAGTAGTAGCTGTTGGGTCATCGGATCATCTGCTAGATATATGGTCTAGCATCGTCGTCTACAGTAGGGAGTCTATACACACAACACTGCTTCACCATCTCTACACATCTAAGCCTCGACACCCCACTGTACCTGTGAGTCCTAGGTTGGAGCTGAGTGTGCTCCCACGCCAGAGTCTGTATCAGTTCTCTGAGATAGTCGAGTCATATGTTGTGGTATGCTTTTGTGTCTCTATGAGCTCAGTTGTTGTCTATTTTTTCCTTTGTTTTCAATATTTTTTGAGTGAGATTGTCACGCACATTGCACTGAGGAGAACCCACTGTAGAGAGCACGACACTCTTTTGGTGCTACACTGACCCTGACGAAAAAGTCGTAAAAGGAATTATAGGAGGATACATAACCATAGAAGAACAGGTCATTGATGCTAAGGAAGATCGTTGTTATCCATGTCATGTCAAGGGTCACATTAAAGCGGCTTGTCCTAAGATAGCCTCACCTAAAGAACCTGAGGCACCCGCAACAACCACAAGCACATTAATGAACCAAACTTAATCTTCTCATGTCTCTGAGACACACATTGATGAGTCTCTCATGAAGTTTCATGGTCATGTAAAGGGTCATCGTTTTGTCATATTGTTTGATCCAGGCACTATGCACGATGTGATTAGTGTCTCTCTTGTAGAGAGAGTCTGCCTAGATGTTAGTCTGACATCTCCTCTCGAGGTGTCTGGCTTCGCTCTCGGTATGGACTCTCTCATCACACAAGAGTGCCTTGATGTGTTGTTTACAATTTAGCAAGCTGCTTTCCATAGGAAATTTGTTGTATCCCCTCTCTCAGGATGTGATATGCTTTTGGGCATTAGATGGTTTTGTGAGCATAACCCTCTCATTGATTGGGAGGACAATACTCTCACATTAAATGCCAAGAGTGACTCTCCCATGATCATTTGTGTGGAGGAGGGTCTGCATTCTTTGCCTCTCATTTCTCATGTGCAAGGAAAGTGTGAATTACAACAAGGAGCACACGTGGCATTCATCTATGCCTCTCCAGTTACCCAGAGCATTCAAGCTCCAGACAAGTATTCAGCTTTCTTTTACCAAGTTTAAGCATATCTTTTTGCATGATGATCTTCCACCCCATTTCCCACCCGAGCGGCCGGAGGACCATCGCATTGAGCTTATGGAGGGGGCACAACTTGTTAGTAAGACTCCCTACCATTTGAACAAGACACAAGAAGAAGAGTTAGAGTGGCGGCTCACAGAGTTGGTGGCTAGAGGATTCATACGTCCTAGTGTAAGTCCTTTTGCTGCTCCTATTTTGTTTTCCCGCAAGAAGGATGGTTAATGTCGTTTGTGTGTTGATTACAGGGCATTGAACAAGATGACCATCAACAACAAGTTTCCGATCCTTGCATTGAGTATATCCTTGATAGACTCAATGAGGCAAAAGTTTTTAGGAAGGTCGATCTCAAAAGTGGATACCATCAGGTAAGGATATTCAAAGGCGACATCTACAAGACTACCTTTCGCACAGAGCGAGGGCAATGGTAATATGTTGTTATGCCTTTTGGATTGACATGTGGTACATTTAATCGTCTCATGGTAGGCTGTTTTGGCGATATGGCTGGTGTATGTGTGTTCATCTTTCTTGATGATATTCTCATTTTTTCTGCCTGGTGGGAACAACATGAAAAGGATGTAGAAAGGGTATTAACCCGTTTGGATGAGTGTCAGTTGTACATTGCAGCTAAGAAATCTGAGTTTTTTCTCACTGAAGTTACTTATTTGGGTTATATCATTTATGTAGAAGGCGTCAAGCTAGACCTTGCGAAGATGAAACATGTTCGTAATTGGGATTTGCCCACAACTGCATATGATGTGCGTTCTTTTCTTCGTTTATGTAGCATATAGTTCGCACATGGAGAATTTTGCATGCATTGCCGCACCTATGGCTAATGTTTTGAAAGGGGTAAAGACTCGTCGTCAGTGCGTGGATTTGCCCGCGGCAGCCATTGAGGCTTTTGTAGCTCTCAAGGTTGCGGTTATTACTGGAGTGCTGTGTCTAAACCTTGCCTCTTGGGATGAATCCTTTGAGGTATGGACGGATGCGAGCAATGTCACCACAGGCGCTGTGCTTCAGCAGCATGGTTGTCCAGTAACTTTCCTTAGTCGGAAGCTCAATAGCATAGAAAAGAACTATTCAGTATATGATAAAGAACTTTTGTCTGTCATTCACTCTCTTAAGCATTGGAAGCATTTTCTTTATGGTAGAGAGTTTACAGTTTGCACATATCACCACGCCCTCAAGTGGCTCTAGTCTATGCATAGTGCACATTGGAGTGATCGCCAAGCACGGCGGTCATATGTTTTTGAGAAATTTGGAGGTTTGATTGAGTATGTGCGTGGAAAAGCTAACCCTACAGATGTGTTAAGTCACAAAGGGCAAATCTTGGCTCTTGAGTCAAGATCCACAGTTTCTCTTCAAGGTGTGTCTTTTGATAGCATGAAGAACCAGTATGCGGATTCCGAGTTGGGTAAGCAATTGTTGCAAGCTCTTGCTTCCCAAGGGCCAAGCAACTATATCATTTGTGATGGTTTGTTGTATTTTCGTCAACGTTATGTGTGTTGCCCTCCCTCAGGACAACCATATTGCATGATGCACATGACTCTCTCATGGGTGGGCACAGGGGAATGAACACCACTTTGAAAAAAATAGAAAGATTCTTTTATTGGCCTAAAATGCGAAAAGATGTGTTTCGTTATGTCACATAGTGCACTATTTGTCAAAAGATAAAAGCTCCTCGGGGTAAGCAGTGAGGCGGTCCAAGGCAGGCAACAAGAAGAGCAACCTCTAGACACCCTTCAAGGCTCCCGTGCTGCTCAATGGGGCTGGGGCACAACACAACACAAACCAAAACAACAAACCCCCAGCCAAATCCCAACTACACAAGGGGCACCACCTAGTTTAAGAGCAAACTAGGACGCAAAAGAGGAGAATCGTTAGAGCAACCCACAAACAAGCAAGGAATTTACACTAACCCTAACACCAATGGAACACTCTTACACACTAAAACACGAGAGAGAGAGAGAGAGAGAGAGAGAGAGAGAGAGAGAGAGAGAGAGAGAGAGAGAGAGAGAGAGGGAGAGAGATGGTGCTCGGGCTGCTTTGAAGTGTATCGTTAATGCTCAAGCAAACATAAATATATACATGTAAGAAAGAGAGAGAGGGGGGAAGGGGGTGCTTGTTGCACTAATGCCTTCTTACAAATCTGTCATGACAAATCAAAGTGAGATTAGTATTTGTTCAACATAGCTTGCGTAAATTTCACCACAACACATCACAAGAAAAGCCACCCCAATCACTGTCTTAAGGCCAGGGGAGTCCTCTCCACCCTATCGCCCTCTTACAGTATGTGGGATTTATGGCTAGATTGATGACAACACCAGAGACAATCTAGCAAGAACTTAACAAAAAACACCAAGATACTTACGCATCATTGTTGCCCATTACTTCACGTTGGAAGGGAGACAAAGTATCCAAGCTTAGTCCAAATCCACCCTCCTTGATTCAGCAAATGTTGGGCTTACACTAGTAGGAGAAATGATAGATTTCCTACTCTCAATTGAATAATCACTCTCTCTCTTACAATGGCATAAAGTTCCCTTGCTAATCCCCTATTACAACACATGCACATGCATAAGACAATGAGCTTCCACTCAAGAGCTCCTTCTAGAGAGGTTGAGCTTGGCTTCTCAAGCTATAGCATAGTGCTCTTGCTTATGGCTCCCCCTTTTGTGCTAGCTACACCCTCCTTTTATAGCAATTTTGAAGGCTAGGGTTACTCCTCTAACCATGGTTGGGTTAGATTTTCAGCAATTTATCTAATTTCTTTTGCTTGGAATTATCAAGAAGTTGGTGGGGAAAGAGAGAGGAGAGAAATGGAGGTGATAGGACTTTTCATAGTGGGTTAGTGTTAGTAGAGTTAGTATTAATTTACAAATGGAATTGGATATTTACAATGGGAGTATCCATGTAGGATACAAATAAGAAAGAAAACTCTTAAGAGGTAAGAAAAGGTGGATTTCTTACAAGGTTGATGCTCCAAGTGTCTTGAGTAGGGCCAATTTTGACGCTTGTTGACGGTCCACTAGCTTTGACGGTACATTTTTTCTCCACTCTTGACCTTCCTTGAGAGACAAGGTAATTGAAGCTGAGTAATCAATCACCATGATGCTGTCTTTTAAGAGAAGAGGCTGAATTTTGTGGTTTTTTTTATAGATATGGGTAAATTGGAGGAGGAAAAATGAGACTAGGTGGTCAATTTTGGAATGGAATTGTGTGTGGGAGGTATGAGTTCACCATGGTTTCTCTTATTCTTCAAGGTTGAGGAGAAGGTGAGTAGGGTGCAGAGAGGAGTGGTGAGAGAGGTGGGGATGATGAGTGGAGAAGTGTGTGTGAAAGAGGAAAATGATAAAGTGGAAGAGAGAGTGTGGCTGCATAGCATGGGAAAACTGGGGTCCACTAATAAAATCATAGCTCACAGCTCGTAGCTCAAAAAAATATGAAAACATTTGAGGCAAAAGTTCAGCCCACGAGCTACAACTTTTGTTTGTATCACCTTTTCAAATTCGGAGAGCAAGTGAACTTTAAAAATTCAGCAAAACCGATCGTTTTTTTCCACTGCACAAGGTCCTTGTGGGGTCCTTCTTTGGATGATTCTTTTGAATACCTCCAAGAGTGAGCCCTCCATAGTGCATGTATGCATGCCACCTACCCTTGACCTTATTTGGTAGGTCTATAATTGAAGATATTGTTGAGATCATGATATAAGTGAATAGTACAACTAAGAAAATCAAATATTGAGGGGTCTAAAAAATATGTACATGTCAAATATAAATAATATAAGTGGAAAAAATATAAAGGGGTCAAAAGAAATCTCTCTCATTATGAGGCTACCATAAAAAGATAAATATTTTTGGTGTTCTAATTTTTTAGAAAAAAACAAAATAGATGTAGGAAGGGAAAAATCACAATAGTGAAAAAATATACACATAAATAAAACTAGTTTTTTTTGGATTTTTGTTGGGGTGGAGTTACACCAAATATAAGAGAAGCTTACATGAAAATATTTCTATATGGAATAAAGAGTATGAAAAATGGTAAGAAAAATTGTGGTAATGGTGAGGCAATGTACAGAGCATAAATAACACACACCTAGGTAGAAATATTTAAATAAATACCAAAATAATTATGAAAAAATCTTTTATTTAGGCCCTATATACAAAGAAATATTTACATACGCATGGGCCATAATATACTTATATTTTTTATTTATTTTTATTTTTTTGGCTCAACTAGCCCAATGACTAGCTAATTGAGGGTTTTTAAAGAAGATATGGGAAAAGTCCCGTGACTCACGCACACCTATGTACAGTGAAATGGTAGGGATAGCCACAGTGTTTGGGTGATTTTGGTAGGGTGAGGTAACTCACTGTGGCAATTACAAAGAGCCGAAAAACGGCTATCATTAGCCCTTCCCCTGGATGATGGTATATTCATGTACGATCATAGAGCATCTTTTCCAAAGAGAGTGCTTCAGAGTCCTTGACGAGATTTTTATTGTTTGGCCCCTCAGAATTTTTGCTAGAGTTACACTCATGCTTCATGTAACAATACTTACATGAGACAGTGGCCTTTTGACAGATCTTTGGTAGATCCTTTGGTAGAAGGCGACTCAAATAGGGCTTCAAGCGATACCCGTTTACTTTCCTGGAGTGCTCTTTACCATTCAAGTCCATAAGCTGATAGTAACTTGAATTGAAATCCTTCTTGACTATGTATGGCCCCTGCCCTCTTGTTTCAAATTTGGCATCAAAACGATTATCGAGTCGATTGTCATACCTTAGCACAAGATCTCCTTCATTGATGCCTTTGTCCTTCAGTTTCTTGTCAAGCTTCTCCTTTGTCTGTGTGGCTTTCCTCTTATAGCACTCGTATGTTGCTTCTCTTTTCCACTCAAGATCAGCTAAGGTAAGAAGTCGATCCATCCATGCTTCTTGATCATCTTGTGCTGATTTTCCATGAAGTCGCATTGTTGGAATGTTTAGCTCAATTGGCTGTAAAGCCTCTTGACCATAGACCAAGTGAAATGGTGTGAACTCCGTGGCTTCCCTATATGTGGTTCGATACGCCCACAAGGCACCATCCAAGAAGTCATCCCACAACTTTGTCTTGTTTGTCACCATCTTTCTAATGATGCCTGCAATGACACCATTAGCTTTTTCTACCAAACCATTTGATTGGGGATAGTAGGGTGTACTGTGACGATGTAGAATGTGAAGTTCTTCACAGACTTCTGTGAGCAATCCCTTTCTAAACCTTGGACCATTATCAGAAACAATCTCCAAAGGTGTGCCAAATCTACAACAAATGTGAGTATAGACGAATTTGCTCACTGTCTTCTCATTTACCTTTGCCACACTTTGTGCTTCCACCCACCTAGTCATATAGTCTACAGCCACTAGAATGTAGAGTTTACCATTTTTTGTCCTAGGCAGAGGACCCATAACATCAATGCCCCACTTTTCAAATGGTCCATTTGCAAGCACGATTTGCCTTGGACCATAAACCAATCTTCTATTCCCATTTACCTGACAGTTGTGACAACTTTTACACCAATGTTGGACATCCACATGCAGACTTGGCCAAACATACCCTGCAAGCAAAATCTTCTTCACAGTTAATTCCTGGGCAAAATGACCACCACATGCTTCTTCATGCAAACCTTTTAGAATGGCTGAAATTTCCTCAATAGTTGGTACTCTTCTGCATACTTGATCCCTCCCTCTTTGATAGAGGGAGCCTTCTAGGAAGAGATATGCACTTGCCTTCTTCATGAGTGTCCTCCTTCTTCATGAGTCTCCTCTTCTGAGCCTTCGTGAAGTCTTGTGGAAACTCGCCCTCCAAAATGTAGCTAATAATGGGAGTCAATGACTCCAATCCCTGGTATCTCGGTTGCTTGACAGTTGCTGCCACCATGATGATCTGCACTTCTTTCTCAACACATGTAACTACTTGCTGTGCAAGTAAATCGGCATCTTCATTCTGTTTCCTCGGAATATGATATAGTTGCACTTCTTCAAACTGATTAAACATCTTACGAGTGGCATGAACTTTTGTCCTTAAGCTTTCATTCTTGCATGCCCAAATGCCTAAAATCTGTTTAACAATGAGAAGTGAATCTCCCTTTACCATGAGACGTTTTATCCCTTGGCCAATGCACATCTTCAAACCATGAAGTAGTGTGTCGTATTCTGCTTCATTGTTGCTAGTTGAACCTGGTAGATTGACCTTCTCTTTCATGACCACCTCTCCACTTGGGTTGAGCAATACTAGCCCTCCCCCTGCTTTCCCTGTGGCTCGACGAAAAGCTCCATCAAAGAACAAGGTAAAAGCATTAGGAATACTTTTTGGTGGTGGCAATGGTAGGGTCTTTACTTGAGGCACCTTAATTTCCTTCTCATGTACCCTATAAGTGAGAATCCCTGCCAATTGTGCACGCACACTATCTTCTACCTTGAAAGAGTATTGGAACTCTTGCAACTCCATAATCCACTTTGAGATCCTAGTACTAAGATTCATTTGAGATGACACCCAAGGGAACAAATTTTCTGCAGTGAGAATTACAAAAGGTTTTGGTAGCAGGTAGGATCTAAACTTTCTCACCGCAAACATGAGAGAAAGCATCATGAGTTCTGCTTCTGTATAGTCTCTCTCCAAAGCATTCATGACCCTACTAGCAAAGTAGATGGGTCGCATCCTTGTACTGTGGGGATCTTGTTGTAGCAACACAGCACCAATTGTTTCCCTTCCAACACTAGAGCTAACAAAGAATGTGTACTCCCAACAAGGAGGCATGAGTGTTGGTAGCTCTGACAAAATGAATTTAATGTTACAAAAATACTCTTCAAGCTCATCAGACCATGCAAATTCTACTTGTTGTGTCAACTTTTGCAAAGGATGAAGCAACTCCGAGGCTAAGTGAATGAAGCGTGACATATACTTCACCTTCTGAATGAAAGAGATGACCTCCTTAAGACTCTTCGGTGATGGGAGCTCAATAAGAGCCTTTGCCTTTGAAGGATCCACCTCAATGCCTTTATAGGAAACCTTGTGACCGAGCAAGATCACTTCATCCTCACCTATGTGGCACTTGTCGGGGTTGAGTTGACCTCCCATGTCGTAGAGCTTCTTCAAACCTTCTTCTACCCTTTGTAGATGCAATGATTTTGAGCTATAAATACAAAAATCATCAATGAACACCCTAATTGACTTTCCAAAGAATGCTTGAAACACCATGTTCATGAAACGTTGGAATGTTGCAGGAGCATTTGTCAGACCAAATGGCATGACTCTAAAAGCATAACAACCCCAAGGAGTGATAAAGGTTGTTTTCAATTGATCTTGCAATGCGATACCTATTTGAAAGTAGCCTGAGTAGCCATCACACACAGTGTACTTCTCATGACCAGCTACCTCATTTAGTATCTCATCCTGAAATGGGAGGGGAAAGTGATCTCTTTTTTTTGCCTCATTGAGTGGACGGTAATCCACACACACCCTCCACTTTCCGTTTTTCTTAGGAGTGACAACAACGGGAGAGACCCACTCTGAATTCTCCACTGGATAAATGAAACCTACTGCTAGAAGCTTTCTTACCTCCTTGAGTAAAGCCTGCTCCTTGATGACTCCTAGCCTTCGTAGCTTCTGAGCCTTAGGTGTGGCCTCTGGCTTCAACTCAATTTTGTGTTGAACAGCATCTACTCCACGCACATCGGTGTAGTCTTTAGCAAAAATCCTAGGAAATTTCCTTAGCACACATTTGAACTCCTCTCTTTCATCCTTTGTAAGTGTTGTTGATAGAATACCTTCCATCATCCCTTCATCTTGAACACCTTCGTTCTCTTGAGGACCTACCTCCTCCAAGCCTTGACAAGAGGTCTCTTGGTTGCTTGGCTTAAACCTTACCCCCATGACTTCGATGGAAGACTCCTCTTCAGTAATGCTGCCGCTACTTTCTTCTTCTGAAGTGCTATCGGTCCAACCTTCTTCCATCTCACTTTGAGATGATTCTTCATGGAGCTCCTCTTGGCGTTGCTCCTTCATGTCAAAGACAACCTTCTTATGATTGTCATTCCTGCAAATTAATTTCCCACTCTCCCAATCCTGCAAAGCTCGCATTTTCATTAGCCATGGTCTTCCTAGGATATATGGGTAACCATTTCCCTTGGTAGACATGACATAGAAATCCACTGCCCTCTTAATGCCAAAGGCCTCCACAAAAACATTTTTACAAATGCCTACGCACCTAGCCTTGCTGTTGTTTGCCATTTTCACTTTGATTTCAGGTGTCTCGTGGATGTGCATGCCTAGTCTTTGCATGAGCCCTTCTGTCATGATGCAAATTTGTGCACCCCCATCCACTAGACCTTTCCTAACCAATCTTCCTTTTATGTAACAATCTAGCACAGGTGTAATATCCTCGTTCATTTCAGCATGTGCAATTTTTACAACAGGAAAACTCTCTTTTACCTTTCTCCTAGTGCTAACTGCCTTTGTTAAATCCCTCCTAACTTGTGGGCATAATGCAAGAAACTGAGGCCATGAGATATCAGGACCCTTACCTCGCATGTCTTCCAACAGGTTGTATGGAGCCATACCATGTCCAAGAGGGAAGTCTTGGAGATTGATACGATGTCGAGTCCTCTTAGCTTCCTTGGTCTCCTTTGCCTTCTTGCCTTGTCCATGGTCACTCTGTGATGGGACACCCTCTTTCTCTTTACCTTTTCCTCGGCCACGCTTAATGCCATTTGCTTCCATGTCAACCTCATTTGAGTTTGTCACCTCTACCACATGCACATTTGGATCTGGCAAAGGTGGAACTCCTTCTACCCCTTGTGGAGGTGGTCTTGGTCCATTTGGTCTTTGTAGAAGCCTTGGTTGTTGACCAGCTCCTTCTCCTACATTCATCACTGGGTAATTCAAGTTAGGTCTCCCTGGCTCCCCACGGGGCCAAGGACAATTATACATCCCATGTCTAGACTCTCCGCAATTCCAACATTGTAAGACTCTCCTAGGTTGTGGATCTCGCTCTTCAGACTTCTTTTCTTGTCCCTTTGGACCTACAGCTTGTGCAAGGTGAATTGACAGGCTGCTTAAAGATTTGTTTAACTTCTCAATTACTTCCGCCGTTACCTCAGGAAGCTCCCTCGATGTTGATCCTTGTGACTTACCTTTGGGTCTAAGACCTTCTATTGGAACCTCTCCCCTTAAGCACTTGAGTTTCCTATATTTCTCAGTAGCCCTAGTTTCAGCTGCATCAAAGGTAGCAGGTGCACCCGCCTCAACTTTTACCTTAAGGTCAGGAAAGAGTCCGCCGGCTATGAACCTCTCCTTCTTTAGAAATTCTGCACCATCACCAGGGTTAGCAGCATTTCGTATCCATAGAGCCCAAAGACGTAGAAACTCTTGCTTGTACAAGTAGTAGTCATCTAAGTCTTTTTGCTTATGAGAAACAATGTCTTGCCATAATTTTTGAGTGTTTTGGGGATCAAAGAAGTATTTCTTTAAACGATTCAAATCTTCTGTGTAATTCCCCTTAACTTCCTCAGGCAAAGACTCAAACCAAGTGCTAGCATCTTTCCTAAGGACCACCTCAAACATTTCTACACGTTCTTGATCAGTTATTATCCTCTTGATACGGCAAGACATCTTGAAATTCGCTAAAAATAATTCTGCATCCTCTCCAGGCTCTCCAAAGAAAAGAGGATACCCAGACATTTGGCGTTGGCTTTCCATTGAATTGATTTCAAAGTGACACCCGTTTTGTTCTTCTTTCTTAAAAAGATTTACACAATAATGTTTTCTAGCTTGCAATCTATTCTACAACAAAATAAAGATATTCACATCAAACGACCTATGATAATCAATAAGAGGTAGGATGACAGGGTCTGGTGATGCGAGAATTTCTCCTACTCTTTGGGCACCAAACATGAACACCATACGTTGTTGAAAATGGATTTTCCTCCTAATTGCAATGTTTACTCTAATGTGTGGAGTGAAATGGAAGGGGAAAACCTCTATTCCTGGGCCATTATCCATGGTCTATGCATGACCTAATGCTTAAAACAAAACAAAAATATAGACGTCCAAACTAAAGTCGTACCTAATGAGAGGCAAAATAAAAGGATTTACTGAAGCGTTTATCTCGGCCAACTTAAGAGGACCTAAAATTCTACGAATGACACGTTGAAATTGCAACTTAGTACTAACAATTATGTGTACCTTTTGCCTTGCAATGGGAATGAAGGGATCATACAAATTTTCGTGATTCATGCAAACTACTTGACTATGCTAAAGGTTGATTCTACACAAAAATACACAAGCCTTCCTCAGTGGGGGCACCAATTTGAGGCGGTCCAGGGCGGGCAACAAGAAGAGCAACCTCTAGACACCCTTCAAGGCTCCCGTGCTGCTCAATGGGGCTGGGGCACAACACAACACAAATCAAAACAACAAACCCCCAGCCAAATCCCAACTACAAAAGGGGCACCACCTAGTTTAAGAGCGAACTAGGACGCAAAAGAGGAGAATCGTTAAAGCAACCCACAAACAAGCAAGGAATTTACACTAACCCTAACACCAATGGAACACTCTCACACACTAAAACACGAGAGAGAGAGAGAGAGAGAGAGAGAGAGAGAGAGAGAGAGAGAGAGAGGGAGAGAGATGGTGCTCGGGCTGCTTTGAAGTGTATCGTTAATGATCAAGCAAACATAAATATATACATGTAAGAAAGAGAGAGAGGGGGGAAGGGGGTGCTTGTTGCACTAATGCCTTCTTACAAATCTGTCATGACAAATCAAAGTGAGATTAGTATTTGTTCAACATAGCTTGCGTAAATTTCACCACAACACATCACAAGAAAAGCCACCCCAATCACTGTCTTAAGGCCAGGGGAGTCCTCTCCACCCTGTCGCCCTCTTACAGTATGTGGGATTTATGGCTAGATTGATGACAACACCAGAGACAAGCTATCAAGAACTTAACAAAAAACACCAAGATACTTACGCATCATTGTTGCCCATTACTTCACGTTGGAAGGGAGACAAAGTATCCAAGCTTAGTCCAAATCCACCCTCCTTGATTCAGCAAATGTTGGGCTTACACTAGTAGGAGAAATGATAGATTTCCTACTCTCAATTGAATAATCACTCTCTCTCTTACAATGGCATAGAGTTCCCTTGCTAATCCCCTATTACAACACATGCACATGCATAAGACAATGAGCTTCCACTCAAGAGCTCCTTCTAGAGAGGTTGAGCTTGGCTTCTCAAGCTATAGCATAGTGCTCTTGCTTATGGCTCCCCCTTTTGTGCTAGCTACACCCTCCTTTTATAGAAATTTTGAAGGCTAGGGTTACTCCTCTAACCATGGTTGGGTTAGATTTTCAGCAATTTATCTAATTTCTTTTGCTTGGAATTATCAAGAAGTTGGTGGGGAAAGAGAGAGGAGAGAAATGGAGGTGATAGGACTTTTCATAGTGGGTTAGTGTTAGTAGAGTTAGTATTAATTTACAAATGGAATTGGATATTTACAATGGGAGTATCCATGTAGGATACAAATAAGAAAGAAAACTCTTAAGAGGTAAGAAAAGGTGGATTTCTTACAAGGTTGATGCTCCAAGTGTCTTGAGTAGGGCCAATTTTGACGCTTGTTGACGGTCCACTAGCTTTGACGGTACATTTTTTCTCCACTCTTGACCTTCCTTGAGAGACAAGGTAATTGAAGCTGAGTAATCAATCACCATGATGCTGTCTTTTAAGAGAAGAGGCTGAATTTTGTGGTTTTTTTGATAGATATGGGTAAATTGGAGGAGGGAAAATGAGACTAGGTGGTCAATTTTGGAATGGAATTGTGTGTGGGAGGTATGAGTTCACCATGGTTTCTCTTATTCTTCAAGGTTGAGGAGAAGGTGAGTAGGGTGCAGAGAGGAGTGGTGAGAGAGGTGGGGATGATGAGTGGAGAAGTGTGTGTGAAAGAGGAAAATGATAAAGTGGAAGAGAGAGTGTGGCTGCATAGCATGGGAAAACTGGGGTCCACTAATAAAATCATAGCTCACAACTCATAGCTCAAAAAACTATGAAAAAATTTGATGCAAAAGTTCAGCCCACGAGCTACAACTTTTGTTTGTATCACCTTTTCAAATTCGGAGAGCAAGTGAACTTTAAAAATTCAGCAAAACCGACCGTTTTTTTCCACTCCACAAGGTCCTTGTGGGGTCCTTCTTTGGATGATTCTTTTGAATACCTCCAAGAGTGAGCCCTCCATAGTGCATGTATGCATGCCACCTACCCTTGAACTTATTTGGTAGGTCTATAATTGAAGATATTGTTGAGATCATGATATAAGTGAATAGTACAACTAAGAAAATCAAATATTGAGGGGTCTAAAAAATATGTACATGTCAAATATAAATAATATAAGTGGAAAAAATATAAAGGGGTCAAAAGAAATCTCTCTCATTATGAGGCTACCATAAAAAGATAAATATTTTTGGTGTTCTAATTTTTTAGAAAAAAAACAAAATAGATGTAGGAAGGGAAAAATCACAATAGTGAAAAAATATACACATAAATGAAACTAGTTTTTTTTGGATTTTTGTTGGGGTGGAGTTACACCAAATATAAGAGAAGCTTACATGAAAATATTTCTATATGGAATAAAGAGTATGAAAAATGGTAAGAAAAATTGTGGTAATGGTGAGGCAATGTACAGAGCATAAATAACACACACTTAGGTAGAAATATTTAAATAAATACCAAAATAATTATGAAAAAATCTTTTATTTAGGCCCTATATACAAAGAAATATTTACATACGCATGGGCCATAATATACTTATATTTTTTATTTATTTTTATTTTTTTGGCTCAACTAGCCCAATGACTAGCTAATTGAGGGTTTTTTAAGAAGATATGGGAAAAGTCCCGTGACTCACGCACGCCTATGTACATTGAAATGGTAGGGATAGCCACAGTGTTTGGGTGATTTTGGTAGGGTGAGGTAACTCACTGTGGCAATTACAAAGAGCCGAAAAACGGCTATCAGCAGCATGCCAGGAAGGCCTCTTGCTTTCGCTGCCTATTCCCGATGGACCTTTTCAAGATATTTCCATGGATTCTGTGACTAACCTTCCACCTAGTTTTCATTCAAGGAACACTCAGCGTTTAACAATTGTTGATTGTTTCAACAAGTTTTGCATGGTGATTCCTTGTAAGGCCACAATCAGCGCACAAGATGTAGCATGTTTGTTTATTAATAAATGGTATCCCCTCTGTGGTTTGCCAAAATTGATTGTTTTAGATAGGGATGTTAAGTTCACGTCCAATTTTTGGCGCACACTTTATGAAAATTTCGGGACTAAGCTAAATGTTTCATCGGCTTTTCATTCACAGTCAGATGGTCAGATAGAGATTTACAATCAGTTGGATTTTGATGTTTTAAAGTCATATGTGCATGATTAGCAGTCTCATTGGGAGCTCTATCTCCCATTGGTTCAGGCTATTTTGAATGACTCTTTTTTCGCTGCCATTGGTCGAAGTCTGTATGAGGCAGCTTTTGGCCGTCCGTTCTAGTCACTTTTGACTTGCTCGGTTAGTCAAATGCCTGATGCCAATGCTAAAAGTGAGTCGTTGGATGAGATTTTTAAGAGTGTGAAGCTTCGGCTAAGCAAGGCTCAAAAGTCTTGCTCATGGCAGGGAAATGAGCATCATCAGGATGTTTGGATCAAGGAAGGGGATTGGCTTTATTTAAGAATCATGAAGCAACATCTTAAGCAAGTTAGAAAGAAATATCCTAAGTTGTCTTTTCCAATGTATGGTCCATTTCCTGTCATTAAAAATATATATGAGGTTTCAATGAAATTGCAATTGCCTAGCTCATGGTTGATGCACAACGTTTTCCATGTTTCTTGGTTGAAAGTGTTTCAGGGAACACCTCCAAAGGATATTTCCAAAGAAGAAGAAACAAAGATCATTGATGAAGCTGAAGTCATGAAGCCAGAGCAAGCATTGTTGCATCGGTTTCACCATGGTTCAAAGAAACAATTCAGACAGTACTTTTTGAAGTTCAAGGATCGAGGAACCGTCGAAGCAGTTTGGGTCGATGAAGATTTTTTCAAAGATTATCCCGAATTGTTGGCAATCTACAAGGAAGCCATGCAGATTGGTATCAGTACCTCACTTTAAAAAGGAGGAGATGTGACGTGCACATCTAACCCTATGTGCATGTGGACAAGCTACTTGATGACAATGGTTTAGTTAGCTTAGCTTAGAAAGTGTTCTAGCACTTTTGTGAGTCTATTTGCTGACCATGCATGTCCAGGCACTTAGTGTAGATGCATATTCTCTGGTTGCACACAACATGATCATCAACATCACCATCGGATTCCATAAGGAGCATTTTACAGTGCACAAAACCTATTTTCCCTATTTTAGCCAGTTTTACTTATTATTAATAAGTGACTTTGTTGGGAAACTGGGTAGGGCAATTTTGCTAAGTTAATATAAAAGAAACCTGGCAGTCACTTTGTAGAGCAGAAGAATCAAAGAGAGCACATGAAACCTCTTGCAGCAGGCCCTCTAGCACATCTTCTCAAGAAAGAACCCTCAACAAGACTTGGCATTTTCTGCAAGCTTCCTCCGCCTAGTGCCGGGGATCCCTACAGCTAGCGTTTTCCATATCAGTAGATCAACATTTTTTAGCAGCAAGATTAGCATTTTTTCAACATGTTGTCCAATGTTTTTCAGCCTATTGTCTAGCGTTTTTATCCCTTCTACAACATCATTTCCAACCCAATAAGAGCAGCGATTTTTAGCCCTAAAGTTATCGTTTCCAACCAACCATCGTCCTCGTTGTCGTCCCCGACCTCGTTGTCGCCGTCCTCTCCAACCTAGATCCTCATTGCATCATTGCATCAAGAGCTTTCATTAGCACTTTGTATCAGTTTTTTGCAGTCAATAGCATAGACTTCTCTCGCCATCGAGAGAGGAGCCCTTGGAGGAGGATTTGACAACTTTTCTGGTGTCGTATTCTTCTCTCTCTATCTCTCAATCTCAGCACCTCCATCCATAGTGTTTGCCACTTTGTTTGTGATCATTGCACTCTCTCACTTAAGGAACGAAAGGCTCTACCTTCCGTAACTAAAAGGAATCCTTGAGCACAGTTTGGAGCACTCATCTCGAACAAAGTTCAACATTCACTTCCTGTCACAAAGTGATGACGTGGTTGCCTGCTATAAACACACACCCTTTGCAAGAAAAATAATGAAATGTTGACATGGTGAGCCGTATTATCTGTTGATGTGGCAACCCGCAATTCGTGGTGCAAAATCCGGCAAAAAATGCAGATGTTGATGACGTGGCATTTGCGTACGGACCAGTTGCTTTTCACTTTTGCTAATTTCTACGCAAGAAAGTTTGAAAAATTTTGAGGAGTTGCTTTATCTTATTAAATCATAAGGACTTGAGAAGAGAGAGAAATTCCTTCTCCTTTATGTTTTTACAAAGCTTTTGAGTTTACCAGCTTTTGGGGCTCTACTTTTGGCTTCCCATGTAACCTTTAAATAAGCGGGTTGGCCTCTCACAACTGAGAGCAATTGGATGTAGAGTCTAAGTGTGAGCGCCTGCCCGCACTCTTGTACTTTAAACACATATTAATACAAAAAGAAACACCGAGAGGGACGCCAGTCTTTGGGGCCAATATCTCTAGGCACGGAACTCCGTTGGGCTAGTGTTGAATAAATTGTGAACTGTGAAGTGTTTTGAAGTGGTTATTTGGTGCTATCATGGTAGATTCTTGACTTAGAGTATCCAAGTCTGTTATAGTGGTATCAGAGCACGGCCGATTCCTCTTCAACGCGAAATCCGATCCCAAATTTTTTCCACGGCACCTATGGATTCAAGCAAAGATCAGTTGACTCCCTCTGCATCCGGAGATGTGGGAAGGGATCACAATGAAGATTCAGGCATGAAGTATGTCTTGCCTCGGCCTACTCAGGTAGAGCATCGAGATATGGAGCGTCAACGGTTGATCGATGACACAACAAAGAAGATGCTCAATTTTGCAAAGGACCCAAAATTTGCAAAATATACGAGCGAGACCTCTTTCGAGGAGGTGCACACATAGTGGTGGCAAACCACAGAACCACCCAAGAAACCTCCTACTCCCAGGATGTACACGGAGCAAGAACTAGAAGAGGTGGTTGATTCGCAAATTGCTTAGCTTTTCAACGCGCAAAACTAAGCTGAAAAGCACGACAAAAAGAAGAAGAAAGGCACTGACTTCCCCGGCTATTTGGGTCATCAATCGAATTTTGAAAAGGCAAAGAAACAGAAGAAGTGTGTTCAATTTGAAGGAGTACCTAGTTCTTCTTCTTCTTCTTCTTCTTCTTCTTCTTCTTCTTCTTCTTCTTCTTCTTCTTCTTCTGGCAGTTCTTCTAGCTCATTTGACTTGAGCGAAGAAGACCAAAAAGGCAAAAAGTGAAGCAAGAAGCAAGAAGTGTGTTCAATTTGAAGGAGTACATAGTTCTTCTTCTTCTTCTTCTTCTTCTTCTTCTTCTTCTTCTTCTGGCAGTTCTTCTAGCTCATTTGACTTGAGCGAAGAAGACCAAAAAGGCAAAAAGTGAAGCAAGAAGCAACGCTTAGGAAAGTGAAAAAAAAGACAAAGAATTCTAAATCTTGCTCCATGAGTGACAGTTCTACAGAGGACTCGTCTACAAATAGTTCAGACTTTGATGACAACAACTTTTATGCAAAGAAGAAGAATCTTTACAAAGCCAACCAGTATGACTTTCTGGAAGACAAAAGCAGGAAATTTCATGTCATAGAATCTAATATCTAACCAACCCAAATGATTTTCTCATATTAAATTGATCACTTAATGTGGGAGAATAAATGGGAACAAGTGTTAAGATATAGATATGTGCTTATAGATCTATCTCAACATGGGGCCAATAGCAAAGGGGCCCAAATGGGAGATGGTCTATCAAGAACAAGGCTAACCAATGGAGCATAAGACCTCAGGGTTAGCTTCATTGAAGACCTCCAATAATGTGTGTAAAAGTCCTTTGACCTTAGGTAAGCTAGGGTTGAGCTTGAGGTGAAAACCCGCCCCAAGCTCGAGGTGCTTGACCTACTTGAGGTGCTTGTCGTGCTTGAGGTGTTTGTCCTTCTTGAGGTGCTTGATTAAGGTGCTTGAGGTGCTTGACTTACTCCATGCTTGAGGTGCTTGACTTGCCTCTTGATTAAGGTGCTTGAGGTGCCTTGACATGCTTGCCTGAGATGCTTGTGGGAATACCCCCTAGTCCAAGTGGTTTGTCATGCTTGATGACTAAGGTGCTTGAGCTCCTAAAGTCAAAAGCATCCCTAAAAGAGGGGGGGCAAGCCCTTTTCCTAAGGATTAGAGAGAGAACACACACGCACACTCACAAGGGAAGCCCCAACTTGAAGAGGCAGCAAGGACACATGTCAGGTCCCTACCCATGTTACCTTCATGTGTTGCTTGAAGCCTATTGGCTAGGCTTCAAAGGGGTCCACTCATAAATTACTTGAATTATCTAATTGTTTTTGCATTTATCAAGTCCTCTCTCTCAAAGAGGAAAGGGGGAAACTTGTCCCAAGGCTACCCATGTTGCTTGTAATGGCTCCTGCTTGTGATTGGCTAGGCCTGGAGGGGTCCAATGAGCTTCAAGAATGAGCTACAAGGGGGGGTGGACCCAAGCAAGCTAGGGGGGTGCTTAGGGGGTATACTCACACACACACACACACACACACACTCACAAGCACTCTCATTGTGTACTATGCAAAGTGCAAGAGCTCCCTCTCCTTCTCCAAGCAAGTAGAGGTTGAGAGCCTACACCAACACTCTTGGCTATGGAGTGCAAATCCATCCAAGAGCCATGCTTCAATTCTTGAGCTTGCCATCTATTTCTTCTTCATTACTATGCTATTATGTATGCTAGCACAAGAGTTATGATAAGTGAGGAACTAGCTCTTTCTCGTATGAAATGTTTCTTCTTCCTCTTCCCTACCCTCATTCCCTGCTAGCTCTCTCCACCTTCAAAGGTGTTTAAGGTCTTGGGACTGAGGATTGGTATAGTTAAAGCTTTCTTCAAGTTTAGGTTATGCTATGATGGTGATGCATGAATCTTTCCATCTTCATTGCTTCACCTAGGTCACAAGGAACACAAAGAATGTATTGTAACAAGTCTCTCTTTATGGGAGAAATCATAATACAAATGCCTATTGGAGGGGGGACCGACTCCACATAAATCCGGTCCTCAACTGTTGTCATGTTCTTTAAATTCTCTCTCTTGCAAAAGTATTGTCCATGCCAAGTTAACTAATTGCTATAATTATGTTGCTATCTTCAATTATGTCTACCCGCTATGCTCACAAAATCATTTCTTGAAAGTACTCTCATTAAATTCCGCTACTCTCAAATTGAATAGGAAAATTCCATTACATTGGTATCAGAGCATTTGGTTGCTCTTTTCTTGCTTAAGAAGAGAGGTCCTTAAGTAGCCTATGAATGGTTGATGTTGTTAATTATAATAGAGTAAGTGGAAGTGGGATCTAATATCGGTTTTGTTAAGCCCACTATGTGGGGGATGGTGCACACCTCGGGAGCTTTGGACTTAATAATGGAGTCTTTTTAGACTTGCCTACGGCTTTATCATTATTGATCCATAAGAAGTCCGAAAGGAGCTAGCCCTTGGCAACTCTGCTATGTTAGACCTACTCCTCTACTCTATATAATTAACCACTTTGAGCCGTGGGTGTAGATACTTAAGAGACGATTTTCAAAGGCTAAGAGGAGTGGCAACTAAGGTTTTGAACTGCCAAAGCATACACTAAGTATAAACATAAATTTTGTTAACATGGCTGACAATAATCAAGAGAGTAGAATGAACATTGATAGCTTTGATTTTGCACATGAAGGTGCTAATGATGATGCTCCCATGTTTGTGAATTATCTCGTCACTAGGTTGCAGCAAGCTATGAGCAACCCTGCTTTGCAAGCCGAAGTTACTCAACAACTTCGTGCTTATGGAATTTCCCTTCCTCTCCCAGAGGAGAGAGAGCTTAGGAGGCCTCTTGAAGAGACCCCCAAAAGAAGACTCTCTCCCATTCGAGAGGAGGAATCCAAAGAGAAAGAAAGCAATGAAAGTCTAAGTTCTTCTGAAGAGGTGGCTCCACGAAGACGGCGGTCTAAACGATCGCCTACTCCTCCCAAGAGGAAAAGAGCAACCTATAGTCCTTATCCTCATCACTCTGAAAGGCAAGAGAGGAAACAAAGGAAGAAAAGGGCTAGGAAGAGGTCACCCTCTTCTCCTTCTTCTTCACCTTCCTCCTCTTCCGATGAAAGTTATGGCTATTCTCCTAGAGAATACAAGAGGCGAAGGTCACAAAAGCTAAAGAAGTTCAAGGAGGGAGGAAAGAGTATCTCTTTTCTCACCCTCGATGGCACCTTTGGTGCTACCGACAAAGTGTTGGCCTTCATCCAGCAATTTGATGCGGCCTTTGGGGACGAGGGCTTCACAGAGTCCTCCAAGCTACGCCATGTAGCTATGCACTTCCAAAAATCAGCTCGTCAATGGTGGGCTAGCCTTCGTGGCAATGGAGAAGCCCCAAAGACATGGAAAACTCTACGAGTTTCCATCATGAAGCAATTTCTTCCAAGTGATACTAAAGATAAAGTTCTTACCGAATGGCGCGGCTTGAAGCTTCTCTCTCATGAGTCTATCAACAAGTATGTAGACAAGTTTTGGGATTTACATCTCAAAGCTACTGTCTTTCAAAAGATAGACTTTGCCGAACAAAGACAACAATTATGTGCGGGATTACCTGAAGAGATGGCCGAATACATCAACTCTCAACGGCCCGGTACTATTACCGAAGTAATCCACCACACCATGGTTGCTTCACGCATCAATTTCCATCAAGGGGCTAGACGTAATGTCAAGCCCATGGAAAACAAAGATAAAAATGATGCAAAGGGGAAATCCAATGCTCAAAATAATTCCCAAGGCACTTCCAACAACAACAACAACAACAACAATCGGTCCAAGGAGAAGGGAGTTTACAAAGGTAAAAACAAACTCTGTCCTGAAGAGCTTGAAGCTTTTCACAAGGACCATAAATGTTTCAAGTGTGGGGAGCAAGGACATGGCTATCGTTCTTGCCCCAAGAAGAATACTCGCACTGAGACTCCTCGGGCTTCCACCATCGAAGCTCCAAAAGAGGATGCTCATTGCAAAGGATCATCACTCTCCTATGCTTGGGGAAAGGTAAGAGAGCATGATGCCTTCATCTTGTTTGACCCTTGCTCTACTCTCAACTTCATATCAATAGAGTTGGCCACCAAGTTTGGCATTCAAGCTTTTGAGATGGGAGATATAGTAACAGCCGATGCAGCTTTCAAGGGACAACAAGCCTCTGTTACTCCCTTGATTGGGAAGTTGAGGCTTCATGTCCAAAGCTATGTCAACAAAGAAGACTTCTTCATCTCTCCTCTCCAACATCAGGATGTTATCCTAGGGGCACCATGGTTTGATCGCATGGCTGCCAACATGAAGTTCCCTGAAAGGAGAATCTACTTCACCTATACAGGGGAAAGAACATGTATATAGATGCTAGTGAGCGTGGTCGCACTATTCCACTTGTAAATCCTCTTTCTTTTGATAAATCAATGAAGAGCTCAGTTTCTGCGTACATGATTTATGTCAAAGAGTCTCTAAAAGCTAATAATGTTTTATCAAATGAAAATGATAGGAATCAAGAAGAGTTAGACTTGTCTATTTTTCTAAAAGGATTCCAAGATGTGTTCATCGATGATATCCCTATGGACCTACCTCCAAAACGAGGGGATGATGACCATCGTATTGAGCTCCTTCCAGGAAGCTCACCGCCTAACAAACCTCCTTATCGAGTCTCACAAGCTCAACAAGAGGAGATTATGAGGCAAGTACATGAATTGGTAGACAAAGGGATGGTGAGGCCTAGTTCCTCTCCCTTTTGTTCTCCAGTCCTTTTAGTGCAAAAGAAAGATGGTACATACCGTATGTGTGTGGACTATCGAGCACTAAACCATATCACTATCAAAAACACATTTCTCGTGCCTCGGGTAGAAGATCTGTTTGATAAGCTACAAGGCTCTATCTACTTCAGTAGGATTGACCTTAAGAGTGGCTATCATCAAATAAGGATAGTGGATGAAGATATCCTAAAGACCGCGTTTCGCACAACATTTGGTCTTTATGAATATCTAGTCATGCCTTTTGGCTTGACTAATGCACCAGCTACTTCCAATCGTCTCATGGAGAAAAAATTTAGACCATATCGTAAATTCACTGGAGTGTTCTTTGATGATATCATCATCTACTCCAAGTCTTTGGAGGAACATAAGCAACATCTCCAAGTGATTTTTCAAGCCTTGAGGGAGAACAAACTTTTTCTCAACCAAAAGAAAAGTGAATTCTTCCTTCAAGAGATTCAATATCTAGGTTATATTATCTCTCACGATGGTATTTGTATGGATCCATCAAAGTTAGAGGTAATAAAATCATGGCCTAACCCAAGGAATCTACATGAGCTAAGAAGCTTTATTGGTATGTGTGCATACTATAGACGCTTCATAGCAAAATTCTCTCAAGTAGCAGGACCACTACATGACTTAACAAAGAAGAACGTTAAGTTTGTATGGACTGCTAAGGAGAAAAATTCTTTTGAAAAACTCAAAGAGAAACTTACTTCCCAACCAGTCCTCGTGCTTCAGGATCTCTCAAAACCATTTGAGGTCCAATGTGATGATTGTGGTGATTGCCTTGGAGCGGTTTTGCTTCAAGAAGGGCATGCCATAGCATATGAGAGCCGAAGGCTCAATAGTGATGAACGAGTCTTGGGCATTTATGAGAAAGAGCTTTTAGCTGTTCTGCATGCCCTAGATACATGGAAGCACTACCTATTGGGGACTCCATTTATCCTACGAACCGACCACCAAAGTCTCAAGTATTTCATGACGCAAACCAAACTTTCTGACAAACAAATGAGGTGGGCAAATTTTCTTTCGCAATTTAATTTCCATATTGCTCACATAGCTGGTAAGCACAATCAAGTTGCCGATGCACTTTCACGACGACCAAAAGTTAATGCGGTGTCTATAGCTACTCACAATGATCTATCCTCTATGATAGATGAGTATGCTATTGACCCTCACTTTAAAGACATAATGTCAGCCCTTGCTTTGGGGAAGAAAGAGGAACCATTCACCTTGCAGGATGGTTATCTTCTCCACGGCAATAGGCTATGTGTTACCCATTCCCTTCATGAGAAGGTTATGTATGAATCCCATGCTCCTCCATATGCAGGGCATAGAAGTATTCAACCTACTCTTCGAGGAGTAGAGATGTATTTCTATTGGCCTACCATGAAAGTGGACATACAAGAGTATGTTTCAAAATGTGTAGTATGCCAAAAGACCAAGTATGATAGAGGGAAGCAACCTGGATTACTCCAGCCATTGCCTATTCCAAATTCACCATGGGAGAGTATATCCATGGATTTCATCTTTGGATTACCCAAGTCTATCCATGGGAATACAGGAATATGGACAATAGTCGACAGGTTTAGCAAGCACGCACATTTTATTCCTGTCAAAAAGACTATTAAGGCACATCAAATGGCAACTCTCTTCATATCTCAGATTTTCAAGCACCATGGATTACCCACATCCATCGTGTCAGATAGAGATCCTAGAATGACCAGTAATTTCTAGAAAGGTCTCTTTGAAAATCTAGGAACAAGATTGAATTTCTCTTCGGCCTATCACCCACAAACAGATGGCCAAAGTGAGATAGCCAATCTTACGATACTCGATCTACTCAAGACTTATGTTACCGAAGTAGATCAACGCTCACAATGGGAAAAGTATTTACCTCTAGTAGAGTATGCCTACAATAATACTGTACATACCTCTACGGGGAAAGCACCTTTCGAGATCATAGAGGGAAGACCTAAAAGTCCCTTGCTACTCAAAGTACATGGGAAGATCTTCGCCGCCGATGAATATAGCTGTGACCTACAAGAATCTTTTCAAAAGATTAGGGAGGCTATAGCCATCTCTCAACAAAGGCAAAAAGCTGCTGCTGATAAGCACATGAGAGCCTTAATGTTCAAAGAAAATGATTGGGTCTTACTCAAGTTTTCTAAGGCTTGATTAAGGCAAACGACGGGCAAAAATCCTACGAGCCATCAAAAGTATTATGCTAAACTAGCAAAAAGATACTATGGTCCTTTCCAAATGTTGAAGCCTATCAATGAGACGGCTTATCAACTCAAGTTGCCCAACCATTGGATTATACACAATGCCTTTCATGTAAGCCTATTTAAGCCCTACAAAGGAGAGCCACCAATTGAACCAATTATTGAAGAACCTCCCGAAGTTGAAGACCAAGAAGAGGTGCTACAACCCGAAGCTATCCTTCGGCATGAAGACAAGGTACTACGACATGGTAAGATAATCCAACGGTATCTTATTAAGTTCAAAAATTATCCTTTTGAAGATGCTAAATGGATGCAAGGAGTACAACTTAAGGATAGTATGAACCTTATCAATGCTTACAATGCTACATTAGAGTAAGCAAATGTACAACTCTCTTTTAAATGACTCATGTTTTTGTCTTATAAGACTAATCCTCTTTTTAATTGTGCACAAATTTAACTAGTATGCATGCTTAGAATCATGTTTGTGATGACGACGTCTCTCAAACACCAAGTAGAATTTGTCACTCTACTTTGGGAGAATGAAATGGACTAAAGAGCAAACATGCTTGCGGCAGCTATGTCTCCCAAGCACCAAATGGATTAGTCATCCATCTTGGAAAGATGTCGTAGGGTTAAAAAAAAAGGGATCTTCTACCCGCTAAGTACGATTGACTAATGACTAAGGCTTTATCTCTTCTACCTCATAGTCGAGGACGACTATGATTTCAAGAGAGAGGTAATGTCATAGAATCTAATATCTAACCAACCCAAATGATTTTCTCATATTAAATTGATCACTTAATGTGGGAGAATAAATGGGAACAAGTGTTAAGATATAGATATGTGCTTATAGATCTATCTCAACACGGGGCCAATAGCAAAGGGACCCAAATGGGAGATGGTCTATCAAGAACAAGGCTAACCAATCGAGCATAAGACCTTAGGGTTAGCTTCATTGAAGACCTCCAATAATGTGTGTAAAAGTCCTTTGACCTTAGGTAAGCTAGGGCTGAGCTTGAGGTGGGAACCCGGCCCAAGCTCGAGATGCTTGACCTGCTTGAGGTGCTTGTCATGCTTGAGGTGTTTGTCCTGCTTGAGGTGCTTGAGGTGCTTGACTTACTCCATGCTTGAGGTGCTTGACTTGCATCTTGATTATGGTGCTTGAGGTGCCTTGACATGCTTGCCTGAGATGCTTGTGGGAATACCCCCTAGTCCAAGTGCTTTGTCATGCTTGATGACTAAGGTGCTTGAGCTCCTAAAGTCAAAAGCATCCCTACAAGAGGGGGGGCGAGCCCTTTTCCTAGGGATTATAGAGAGAACACACACTCACACTCACAAGGGAAGCCCCAGCTTGAAGAGGCAGCAAGGACACATGTCAGGTCCCTACCCATGTTACCTTTATGTGTTGCTTGAAGCCTATTGGCTAGGCTTCAAAGGGGTCCAATCATAAATTACTTGAATTATCTAATTGTTTTTACATTTATCAAGTCCTCTCTCTCAAAGGGGAAAGGGGGACACTTGTCCCAAGGCTACCCATGTTGCTTGTAATGGCTCCTGCTTGTGATTGGCTAGGCCTAGAGGGGTCCAATGAGCTTCAAGCATGAGCTACAAGGGGGGGTCGACCCAAGCAAGCTAGGGGGGTGCTTAGGGGGTATACTCACACACACACACTCACAAGCACTCTCATTGTGTACTATGCAAAGTGCAAGAGCTCCCTCTCCTTCTCCAAGCAAGTAGAGGTTGAGAGCCTACACCAACACTCTTGGCTATGGAGTGCAAATCCATCCAAGAGCCATGCTTCAATTCTTGAGCTTGCCATCTATTTCTTCTTCATTACTATGCTATTATGTATGCTAGCACAAGAGTTATGATAAGTGAGGAACTAGATCTTTCTCGTATGAATTGTTTCTTCTTCCTCTTCCCTACCCTCATTCCATGCTAGCTCTCTCCACCTTCGAAGGTGTTTGAGGTCTTAGGACTGAGGATTGGTATAGTTAAAGCTTTCTTCAAGTTTAGGTTATGCTATGTTGGTGATGCATGAAGATTTGCATCTTCATTGCTTCACCTAGGTCACAAGGAACACAAAGAATGTATTGTAACAAGTCTCTCTTTATGGGAGAAATCATAATACAAATGCCTATTGGAGGGGGGACCGGCTCCACATAAATCCGGTCCTCAACTGTTTTCATGTTCTCTAAATTCTCTCTCCTGCAAAAGTATTGTCCATGCCAAGTTAACTAATTGCTATAATTATGTTGCTATCTTCAATTATGTCTACCCGCTATGCTCACAAAATCATTTCTTGAATGTACTCTCATTAAATTTCGCTACTCTCAAATTGAATAGGCAAATTCCATTACAGTTCAAGAGTTTAAGGAAGGTGTACAGTCAATTATATTTGACACTTTTTTTGGTTATAGAGATGCTTCGAAGTCTTTGTCTTCTGTACATCAGTTTGCATCACTTTCGCGGGAGGGTGTTACTCAGAGCACTCTAAGATTTGGAGAGCTGCCTCTTGCTTTAAGGGGAATGCTCAAACTTGGTGGTCCACGCTTCTATTAAACAAGATTGCACCAGTTATATGGCTAAAATTCAAGAGGTGTTTTTTTAAATTTCTTCTTGGCTGACTCGAGAGTATGAATGCGATATACGAACGCTCCGAGTTATCTTTCGATGACCAAGAAGGATACAGTGGACGCTTATTGCGAGAGATTCTGGAGCTCTTTTCTACCCGCATCTTCATTTGAGAAGATCTTGTTCAAGGAGCAAATTGAGCGGTTTACCTTGGGTCTACCTAGAGAGATCCAAGATCACTGCTTAGAACAAAAGTCAGCTTCCATTCAGGAGTTGATGAGTCACGCGAAACGGGGTTTTTCCATTCACTCTCGCAGTCCGACCTACCCCACAGATGAGATCATGACACAAAGAGTCAAACAAAGTTCAAAAAATGAAAGTAGAAAGAGAAAGAGCAACCCATAATAGAAAGATAAGGATGCACGACCCAAGCTTACTGCTCAAGATAGGGCTCTCTACTTAAAGGAGGGGAAGTGCTTTGAATGCAGGGAACTGGGCATATCTCCGCGAAGTGCCCTAACAAGGCACCGAATGAATAGGATGACAAAAGGCCAAAAAGTTCCAAAGCAGCTAAGAGACGTGGCAGAAAAGGCAGATAAAAAAAAGAAAAACTCGTACCACATTGCGAGGGGCCTGACCCAAATCAAGTGAATGAAGGTACAAACTTTGCCACTTTTGGGTCAAAGTGAAAGATCAGGTAGCTCTTTTAAAGGAGCCATGGCCAAACCTTTTCACTTGGAATTGGCAGCTCTATTTGGAATTACGCTCGATAGGTTGAGGCCACAGGTGGAGGTAGTTCGTGTAAAGAATGAGGATGCAAGAGAGCTACACAAGACAAGCACAAAGCACACAGAGATGGAAAGCTTCTTCTTCTTCTTCACAGAAAAGAGAGTACAAAATGACTAAGTGCTAAAGCTGAAAAGTAGCACATATGTACATGCGGTCACTAAGTGTGAACTCGCTAGAAGCGTACTAGGCTGGCACTATAAGTGTAGTCCAGCTGTAGAATCACTGGCAGAGATCCTCCGTGTCGGTCACCTAATGCGCCAGTGAGTAAATGCCGTAAGCGGCCAAGACCCGTAGTGGATGCCAGCTCAAGGTGTAGAGCTTGACATCTCAACACTCCCCCTCGAGCTCTGCATGTCGCAGAGTCCAAGCATAGTCCGGAAACGTCGAAGCTTCTCACCTCCGAGGGCCTTGGTAAAGATATCCGCTATCTGCTCCTCTGTGCTGACGTAAACCAAGTCGATGTCGCCCGCCAACACTCGCTCTCGAACGTAGTGGTAATGGACCTCTATGTGTTTGGTCCTGGCATGGAACACTGGGTTCCTAGCCAATTGCATGCTGCTGAGGTTGTCACAATGGATGAAAATCTGCTGGTCCACCTGCACTCCCAAGACCTCAAGTAATGTGCGTAGCCAAGCTACCTCGCACGCCGCAACTGCTGCACCTCTTTACTCGTCCTCTGTGCTCGATAAAGCAACCGTAGGCTGCTTTTTGCTGCTCCAAGTAACAACAGCACTCCCAAAAGAGAACATGAAGCCACTCGTAGATCTCCTATCAACAATGCTACCTGCCCAATCTGCATTTGTATACCCATACAATGCTAATGGTGCATCTGCTGCATAGAACAATGCGTAGTCAAGAGTACCTTGCACATACCTAAGTGTGCGTCGTACTCCATCCAAATGTGGCTTCCTCCGAAGCTGCATGAACTGACTCTCCAAGCCTACTGTGTAGCTCAAGTCTGGCCTTGTGATAGTCAAGTAGATTAGACTACCCACAATCTTCCTGTACATGTTGACATCCTCAACAACATCACCCTTCTCTGCACTCAGCTTTGCATTCACATCCAAGGGAATAGAAATTGGCTTACAATCAACCATACCATACTTTGACAACATGTCCAAAGCATACTGTCTCTGTGATAGCCATACACCCTCTGGAGTCCTGATCACCTCAATGCCAAGAAAGTAGCGCAACTCGCCTAAATCTTTCATTTCAAACTCCTGTTTGAGAAGACCCTTCACATGGTCAATCTCCATAGCATTGTCACCAACAATAATAAGGTCATCTACATATATGGTAATGACCACAATCCCCACATCACTCTCACGTACATAGAGTGAATGATCAGCATGAGCTCTCCTAAAACCAATACTGACAAGATACTTGGCAATCCTGTCATACCATGCTCTAGAGCCCTGCTTCAAACCATACAAAGCTTTGAGAAGTCTGCATACATAATCTGGGTAACCTGGATCGACATAACTAGGTGGCTGATCCATATACACTTCCTCTTGCAACTCACCATTCAAGAAGGCATTCTTTACATCCATTTGATGCATAATCCATCCTCTAGATGCAGCCACTGCTATGACAGCTCTCACTGTCGTCATCTTTGCCACTGGAGCAAAGGTCTCCTCATAGTATATGCCATACGTCTGTGCATAACCCTTTGCGACCAGCCTTGCCTTGTGACGCTCAATGTTACCATCAGCCTTATGCTTGGTTTTATACACCCATTTACAGCCAATAGCTTTCTTGCCACTTGGCAATGTCACCAACTCCCATGTGCCATTTGCTTCCAATGCAGCCATCTCTTCATTCATTGCATCATCCCAATGCACATTTCCAACTGCATCCTCAAAACATGTGGGTTCCACATCCTGTATCACCTTAGCCATGTAGGCTTGGTGATGCGCTAGATACCCATCATAAGTCAATTTCTAAACTGGATTTCTGACTCTATTAGATCTGCGTGGTCATGGGTCACTCCTTTGTCCTCTAGCATCTTCTTGTACTTTCCTTACACCAGGTGTCCTGACAGCCGAAATTCCAAATTCCTCATCAAGACTTTGTTCAGAACCATCTGAATCCATGTCTACATGTGAAAAACCTGATGATGCATCAACCATAAAGGGAGGTTCATCAATCTTTTCCTTTCCTTTTCGTGATACATTCCCTGTACCTGTTGGTGGAGTAACCTGTGTACGTAGTCTACCATTCCATGGTTTCTCAACAGAGCTACGAGAAGAGGACTCTTGTGGTCCACTCAAAACCTGTGACTGTGGCCTCACATTTTGTACAACCACATCATCTTTTACATCAGCCCCAATAGTGCCATGTGCATTACTGTACCAGCTGCTCATCTCATCAAAGACTACATCTCTGCTCACTCGTAATTCTCGTGTAGTAGGATTGTAGCACCTGTACACCTTTTGTTCAAGGGAATATCCCACAAGAATACATTTCTCTGCTTTAGGATCCAATTTCCTACGCAACTCATCTGGTACATGCACGTAAGCTATGCAGCCAAACACTTTCAAGTGTGCCAAATCAGGCTTTGTACCTGTAAACTTTTCCTCAGGTGTTACATCATGCACCGCAGCTGTAGGTGTCCTATTCATAATGTACACAGCTGTATTTACAGCTTCAGCCCAGAAATGATGAGGCATGTTCTTCTCATTCATCAATGCAGGTGCAACCTCTGCAATGTGCCTGTTTTTCCTTTCTGCGACCCCATTCTACTGTGGAGTATATCTGCATGTAAACTGCCTGTGTATACCATGCATTCGTAGAAAATCTGAAAAATCATTGGAGAAGTACTCTCCCCCTCCATCTGACCTCAATGTCTTGATTTGCATATCTGTCTCCTTCTCAATCATGACTTTGAAGTCTTGAAAGTGACCAAACACTTCACTTTTGTTACGCATGAAGTAGACCCATACTTTCCTTGTATGGTCATCAATGAAAGAGACATAATACCTGCAACCATGTATACTTGCAGTATCGGTTGGACCCCAAACATCTGTGTGCACCACCTCAAGTGTCTTTTTACATACATTGCGCTCATGTGGAAATGAGCCCTTTGACTGTTTTCCAAACTAGCATGCTGCACACACTTTATGCATACCATCCACCTTGAATTTGGGCAAACCTTTTACAATCTGTTTTGATTGCATGCTGCGCAATCTCTGCTCATTGACATGGCCAATGCGTTTGTGCCAAATGTCAACATCAGCCACAACACCTGTGCCCTGTGCAAATAATGCAGCTTTTACCTCAGGCATGTCTACATTCAGCGTAAACATTCTGCCCACACATTTGCCCTCTGTGATCAGCTTACAGCCATTCTGGAAATCTTTTACATAACAGCCATTTGGATTGAAGCGAACCTGCAAACCCTGCTCAACCATTTGTCCAACAGAAACAAGATTCTTTGTAATGTTTGGGACATGAAGTACATCTGCTAAGTACTTTGATTTCCCACTCTTCGTATTTAGAGGTATGTCCCCTACATGAGCAATGGGGTGAGCTGTGTCATCTCCTGTCTGCACATAGCCTGACACATCTGGTTTGCGCATATCTCTAAACCACTCTCCACGAGACGTCATGTGATTAGAGGCACCTGAATCCACATACCAAACATCATCTTGGGTGGAATTCTCTGCAGTCATTGTATTCATTACATGCTGCATAACAAACATGCGCTCGTTTTTGCTGTCATCTGCATCTCTGCTAGTAGATGCATAGTTGCCCTGTTCTCTCTTTCTACTTGCTTTTCCCTTTGGACAGTCACGTGACATGTGACCTCTTTCACCACAAGTCCAACATTCTCTGCTATCTGGAGTATGTTGCTGCCTGCTTGATCCTGCACCACGACCTCTTTGACTCCCCCTGCCTTGAGACTGGTTTCCCCTGCCACCTGTATTGTTTTGATTTGATTGACCTTCCAGAAATTGGCCCCTGCAACCCCTTGGGCCTCGACCACGACCTCTACCTCTACCTCTGTTGGAGTTAGAATAGAAGGCCTGTTCAGAATTATTTCTGCCATGAGAAGAAGATGTGTCAAGGTTCTTCTCCTCAAGAATAAGCATAGAAATCAAATCTTGGAACATGGGGATGTCGTCTCTTGTATTCATGGAAGACCTAAAATGTACATACTCATCTCCTAGACCATCCAAGCATGCACGGACAATGTCATCGTCTTCCACTGAGACTTTAATAGATCCAAGAGCCTCAATGATACTCTTGATCTTCAAAGCATAATCATTGATGGAGAGGTTGTTCCTCTTAACCTGATTTAGCTCCGACTTTAGTTGAAGCTTCGTGGCCTTGGTGTTCACCTCGAACACTCTGCCTAAGTTTTTCCATGCAATGGCGGGGGTTTCAGCATCCTGTAGATAGCCCATCATGCCATCTGTGATGCTCATAGAAAGCCAATACATCACTTTGCTCTGGCCTTGTTGCCAGTCCCTCAAAGCTTTCCTTTGTTCTGCTGTAGCATTTGCCTCGGGAATCTCTGGTTCCTTTTCATTGTCTCCTTCTACATAGTCCCAATAACCTTTTCCTTTTAGGAAATTTGTTATTCTGAACTTCCATGCAGGGTAGTTATTTTTCTCAAGCTTCTCAGTAACAATATGACTGAAACTGTCAGACATCTTGAAGCACTAAGACAAAATAGCTGCAATCTGCAAAAACCTGCAAATCTACTGAACCTGCTATCGTGGTTCTTGTAACGCTTTCTACACTCAACGAGTGTCCACAATCAAGCGTACATACAACCACTGTACTTGTACAGTAAATCTCTGTATACTGCACTTTGGAGACCTGTTCAGAAACTTGTGCGAAAAACCCCTAAAATTTTTTTCGCTGCACGAGGTGCCTTCGGCATCTGGTCGTGGATTGCGAACGAAGGGATTGTGATGCTCTTGCTCTCTTAGCCTCTCTTGCCTACACCAGGCTCTGATACCATGTAAAGAATGAGGATGCAAGAGAGCTACACAAGACAAGCACAAAGCACACAGAGATGGAAAGCTTCTTCTTCTTCTTCACAGAAAAGAGAGTACAAAATGACTAAGTGCTAAAGCTGAAAAGTAGCACATATGTACATGCGGTCACTAAGTGTGAACTCGCTAGAAGCGTACTAGGCTGGCACTATAAGTGTAGTCCAGCTGTAGAATCACTGGCAGAGATCCTCCGTGTCGGTCACCTAACGCGCCAGTGAGTAAATGCCGTAAGCGGCCAAGACCCGTAGTGGATGCCAGCTCAAGGTGTAGAGCTCGACATCTCAACAGTTCGAGTGGCACCCGCACGAGATGTTGCCATTACACCGAGAATTGGCAAACTTCGTTTGCAATGAGAGGTGTGTTTAGGTCATAAAGAGTTTTTAGTATTTTCCTTGGAAGGTTATGACGTTCAACTCGAAATCCCCTGGTACCACAACAAAAACACCGTGGTCGACTACCAGGCTGAGAAAGGGACTTTGACAAATGAAGGGCTCAGAGATTGTACTTTATGAACTTTAGTTTGTTTACTCACTTTTTTTGGGAGAGAACTGAATGATGGATAAAGGTCAAATATGTTTTGACCTGAACAAAAGAACGCAAAGATTTTCTCCACTCTCATGTCAATTGCTTCTCAGAGAGTCTGCAAGGCGAGTTACCACCTGCTCATCTTGAAGATCATACTATTGATCTGATACCTGGAAGTACACCACCGAACCGGCTACCTTACTGTATGAGTCGAGCACAGAACAAAGAGATTATGAACCAAGTGAAAGACCTCTTGGAAAAAGGGTCTTGTCTAGCCTAGTACTTCACCGTATTGCTCTTCAGTATTGTTGGTTTTGAAGAAAGACAGATCTTGGAGAATGTGCATCAATTATAAAGCTCTCAATAAATCACCATCAAGAATAGATTTTCGATTCCTAGGATCGATGATATACTCGGCAGATTACAGGGATTCTCATGTTTTAGCAGGATTTCTTTGAAGAGTGGATATCATCAGATCCAAATCGCGCCGGGAGACATCTACAAGACAGTTTTGCGAACGACTTTTGGGTTATTTGAGTTTTTGTGATGGCTTTTGGCTTAACCAATCCTCCTGCGACATTTAACTGGATGATGGATAGGATTTTTCAAGAGTATAGGGTATTTGTTGGCAGTTTCTTTCATGATATCATTGTTTTTTCCAAGGATGAGGCAGAACATAGAGATCATCTTCTTCAAGTCTTTCAGGTATTACGAGATTAAAAGTTAGTGATTAATGCAAATAATTTTTTTTTCCTACCGAAGATACACTTTTTGGTACACATTGTGTCAGCAGCAGTAGCAGGAGTGCAAATGGATCTGGCCAAGATAGAGACTATCCGTGATTGGCCCGATTTGAAGAATGTCCATGAAGTTAGAAACTTCTTGGGATTGTGTTCGTACTATAGGCGGTTCATTTGAAAATTTGTAGAGGTTTCTTCCCCTTTGCATATCCTGACATAGAAAGGAGTCCCTTTCTCATGGGGACCCACAGAGGTGACTGTCTTTCAGACTTTGAAAGAGAAATTGATTACGGGACCAGTTTTGACTTTGCTAGACTTGCAGAACTTGTTTAAAGTATATTGTGATACTTGTGGCCGTAGTCTGGATGCAATCTTAATGCAAGAAGGCCAATGTCATTGCCTACAAGAGCCAATTGTTCTCAAGGCCGGAATTGACAGCACAGATTTGTGAGAAAGAGCTTTCGACGGCTGCCCATGCTCTTATTTAGCGGCGACATTACCTACTCAGAGCGATTTTACGATTTTCACAGATGATGGGAGTTTACACTACTTCTTGTCATGAAAGCAGCTATCAAGAAAAAGCAAATGCTGTGGGAAAACATCTTATCACAGTTTACTTCCGGATTGTCCATGTGCAGAGACAAAAGAAATTGGTGGAAAATACTTTGTCCCGAAAGCCGTTGGTTCTGACTATTTCCGTGATACATCATAGAAACTTCGAGGTATTGGTCGGTCAGTACACCATAGATACAAATTTTGTAGATGTATTTAGTTGAATACAGAAAGGGGATATGGTAGCGGACTATTCCATTCGGGATAGCTTCTTGATGAAGAAAACCATGTTGTGCATTACACAGTCGTTGAGGTAAAAGGTTCTAACAGAATGCCGTTTTTCACCTTTTACGGGTCACCGCGGCATTGCTACCACCTTGGAAGGGGTAGAGAGATACTTCTTTTGGTTGAGACTCAAGAAGGATGTGGACAAGTTTGCGCACAGTTGCTTGGTATGTCAGAAGGTCAAGTTTGACAGCATAAAGCACAAGGATTGTTACAACTTTTTTATCCATACCCACCCGCCCTGGGAAAGTATTGCAATGGATTTCATCTCCCAAGAACATAGCATGGGCACGATTGTTTATTGCCCAGGTTTTCAGATTGCATGGCATGCCTGACATGATTGTCTCCGACAGGGACCCCAGGTTCACGAGTTTGTTTTTGGACGGCTATTACGGAGAACATAGGCATGCGGTTGCAGGTTTCATCATCGTTCCATACCCGGAGAGTGATGAAAAATTAGAGATTGGTAATTCAGTGGTACTGGCCTTTGTAAGATCTCTGACCCCGACCTAAAGAGCACCCATGTACTACAAAATATTCATACTACAAAAAAGTTACTATTTTTGGTAATTTTCCTAAATCTGTTGGTGCCAAGATGTTTAGAATCTTATAGAGCTTTCAAAATTGAATTAAAATAATTTTTGTGAAAGATTTCCAAAAATAGTAAGTTTTTGGTCACCCAACCCGTCTAGTTTTGACCATCTCGACAAATTGCACTCGTACCCCGAATTTGAGAAAATGCATTTCCGGACGCCGGGGGCTGCTAATTATGGGAGGTACTCAGGATTATGCATCTTAGCTCCAGCTTAGTACAACAAGTTTCAGCATTAAAATATGATTTGAATTGCCCGTCTTAGGTTGAAATTAATTTTCCTAAGGTTTGTGCGGAGAGCACCAGGGCTCGGGGACTGTGTGGGAATAAGCCCCAGGCCACTGCAGGCTTGAGATAGTAGGAGAGGGTGGCCTCACACCTCTAGGGACTCGTGGGAGGCTTTCCATGCTTGAGACACAGTGTGAGAGTCAGTTAGTCTAAGTTAGCTGGACACCATGTAGGACATGCACTCAACTGCCCATGCAAGACTAAGTTGCTCATTCAGATGCATATAGTAGTAGAAATCGACGTGCATGAGGATGAGCACTATATAAGGACATGCTCACACACACACAAACAAACATATGCTCACACACACATACTCAGTACACACACAACCACACACACTCCTACACACACCTACATTGGGGAGGTTTTGCCGGCACACACAACTTCTAGAGGAGGATCAAAGGACGGAAGTGCTGCCTAATTCTCGCCACAAGAACTCCATTGGATCAGAAAATCAAGAAGAATTCAGCCCAACCTACGGTAATCAAAGTTAATTTTCATGCTTATGCTGCAATTCTCTCTATCATTCTCTTTATCCCGCTTGTATTAAGCATAATCCTAGCTAATCTACTCTCTAATTCACTATATGATTAGCCTATTGCATAATCTTAATCTTAATTGTCAATTATGCAAGTAATTAAAATCTCCTAATCATAAATTAATGCATGATTAGCAAGCAGGAATTAACCACTAGCCATCATAGTGAGTGAATGACAGAATTAAACCAACCTCTAGCAATGTGGTTAAATGATCAAATACAATCTATCATTTCACAAGGATCAATTAGCTAAGTTTAAATTTAAATTGGACATGATTAAGGTGTAATTAAAGAAATTAATTCCTAATGGTTATCTCTAGAAAGGAATCTCTCCCACTTATGCACATGGAAATTCTGCATTGCATTAGTGAAGCAATTATTATACCTAATTCATCTCTAGTACTCTAATTAAGCAAGAACTTATTATCTAGACTGAGTAATTAATTCTAGGGTCAATTCCCATAAGAACAAGTGAGATGCTATCCTAAATTGATGTAGCTATGAACAATTACCATGTCTTGAAGTAAATCTAATCCTCTCGCATAAGAGGAATTGCTCATTGAGACTAGTTCTTTCTTTTCCTGAATTTATCAATTTAAAGTAGTGAGTATAAAATGGCCCCAACAAAGAGGACTCTTTTCAGTGGATCTCACGACCGTGAGGCTGGCGCGATCAACTCTAACGTGAAGGGGAAAGCTCCCATGGTCGAGCAAGCACCGACCATCTCACGAAGTAAAGACAAGGAGACTGTTGAGGTAGGTCAAATTTCAATCAAGTATTGTTTAATTAACATTGCATTCAATAAGGTAGGAAGCAAACATATCCCCAAACATGTAGGAAATCTAACGGAGATCACGGCATTTAAATTAAGTATATTTTTGTTCAAGTAGGAAAGAATGATTTTGGAATATACTATATGAAGTAGGAAAGATTGTTTGCTAGGGAAAATTTAGCTTGGCCAGTTCATTTTCAATTTCAATGTTGATTTAGTCCTGATCCCCCTCTTGATCACAGGGGGCAGCTCGCGAAGATTTCACAATAGCTAGAGTTACTAGCTTAGGGCCTCTATCCACGACTTGCGTTCTTTACGATGGATACCCACGACTTGCGTTCTTTGCGGTGGGATCAATTTCTATCAATAGAAGAAGAGTTTTTTTCTCTGAGTTTTTGTCTCTCGGTGATTTGAAACTTGAATTTTATTAAAGTCTCGTGTTTATTGAACTCGATCAATCGTATCAAATTCAGTGTAAACCGTGTAGGAACCACCTGTCGCTCTCTATTCAACATCACAAGAAAAGAAGCTCCTCCTTAAACAAGCCCAACCTACGACCTTTAAGGGCGAGGGAGCTAATGTGGAGAGAGATGCGAAAGTGTGGATGGAAGCTATGGATGACTATTTCGAGGCTGCAGGGACTCAACCCGAGAACCATACCATGCTTGCAATGTTCCGCCTCTATGGCAATGCCAAGATTTGGTGGAAACAGCATTGCAGGGATCTGAACATCAAGGGATGTTCTCAGTCATGGGAAGACATCAAGGCTGCAGTGATGGGGCGTTCCTTACCACCCGCTTATAAAACCTTGAAGATGAATGAGTTCTTTTCCCTTCGTCAATCTCGACTTCTTCAATCGAGGAGTATTACTCAAAGTTTGTTACTCTACGAAGATATGCTCCAAGAATGACCCTGGATCAGCAAGTAGCACAGTTCTGCCAAGGGCTCATCGACCCCTTGAATAATCGGCTAGAAGCTCTCAGACCAACAACTCTTCAAGATGCCTTGCTAAGAGCTAAACCCTTAGCTATGGAAATTCAGAAGGTCAATCAGAATAGAAGGAATCATTTGGCGAAAAGGGCAACGACAAATTTTTGGAATAATAGACCAACCAACCAAGCATACCAACAACGTCTAATAGTAGCAACTACCGCAGTTATGGAATTTCCAAATGTACGTTGTTATGAGTGCAACGAATTCGGGCATTACCAATCTAAATGCCCCAAGAAGACTCAAGCAACCAGCGCCAATGCCATACCTCTAAATGTCTATGGGCGAGGAAAACCTATTGGAAGAAGAGGACGTGGAAGGGTAAACAGAGGGCGAGGGCGTGGAGCTACCACCAGAGTGAATGCCGCAGTGGTACAACCAACTGTAGGAGATGAAGCAGAGGAGAGAGCAACCTTTCATGCTGCAATTGACAACCCCAATGGTTGCGAGCAATACGTAGTCATTCATATGCCAGGATCTCTCAGAGGTGAACAAGTTAACTTCCTTATAGATTGTGGTAGTACTCTTTCATTTCTTTCACCCAGATGCATGAGGAAGCTAAAGCTAGATAAGTATCCAACAAGCAAACTAGTTGTAGAGTTAGAAAATGGCAAGGAAGTAGTATCTCAACACTCTGCAGGTATAATCGACTTTGATCTAGGGGGACAGCCCAACTTCTGCCCAATTTCGAATCCTACCTTTAGGGGTGAAAGCATAGAATGGTGTCTAAATACTTGGTGTCGACACCAAGTATGATGCTATGGATTGCACCATAGCTAGTCTTTTAAGTCAATAATTTTTAAAAGAATATTGGTAAAAGAATATAGGTAAGATAACTAACTTCACGACTCCACTACTCAGATTGAAAGACATGGAGCGGTTAGCACGCATGGACCTCTCCCTCTCTCTCCCTCTCCCTCTCTCTCTCTCTCTCTCTCTCAAATGGCCTCCAATGCCCATCTCCATCTCTCTATCTCTCTCTCTCTCTCTCCTACTCTCATGTTCAAAATATGGATGATGGAGACTTCCTTCCTCTCACTTTGGTTCCATCTCATACCTCCTGACAAGCAACAATGGAACTTCTTGAACTCAACAATGCCGCACAAATGGATTTCAGTTCACTATTACAATCAGGAAGTTTTGTACGACTTCATTCATTTCAAACTACTGCAGACTGTTCCAAGATGGTGGACATGGAATAGATATAGTTCATACGCAGGTGCACTCCAAGAGAAAGGCTTGTCTAAATGAGGATGAAATTATTGCAGTGAGGAAGTATGAAGCACAGGCTAAACGTGAGTACAGAAAGCAATGTCGTGCAAGAAAGCAAGTACAGCCAAGCGTCAACATTGGAGCGAAAGATTGTCATAGGGAGGACGTGGATGTACACACAAAGGAAGACAAGAAGCAACATACTATTCAGAATATTGTTCGGCACATTGTGAGACAGTTGCATTGTTACAGGAAAGAAGATAAGAATGCAATTCTTCAAGGTGTTTTCAATGATGATAGAATCTTGCCATTCTGTGAAGATTTGTATCTTCCTGCAAATGGCCTTATTTCTACACTCAAGGTCTCCTTACAGGAATTAAAGATTCCAAAATCAGCTCTGACGAGATGTTTTTATAACGAAGCACATACAGCATGCTGGTGAATGGATTACTGCATGATAATGGGAGCCAAGGTAGAGGTGTTACTCTACATAAAGTGGCCAAGATATTAAATGTTCATCCAAGGAATTTATATTCAGCTTTGGGTAGACTTGACAGCGATCCTATGTCAAGTACGCTGAGGTTCAAATTATGCAAAAGGAAGTCTGGAAATGCTGGGTCCTTATCGAAGGAATTGAAGCAGACAATTATTACATTTTGGATAGAGCACAATAGGGTGTCTCCAAACAAGAAAGATATTTGTCTGAAATGATTGGGTAGAAAACATTATCAAGAGCAGCCCTTACACTTACTTGATGAATCTCAGGTAAACATTTCTCATTCTTACAATGAATAACTCTCAAGTGAAACATCTCACTCTTATGAATAGCTACCCATTGGGTGTTATGGAGTTGTGTACATCATACTATATGTGATATGTAGCCAAGTAATGTGTTAAGATAGTCCATTGTCTCTACCTACGCTATTATGTGTGCTATATTGCACAAGTGTAGCCCAATGTCCCTGGCTGTGCTATAAGTGTGCCATGTAAAAGGACTCTATTGTAGTAAGATAGCAACATGTGTGCTATGCGGTAAAAGTGTGTGTAAGAACAGCACAATGTTCTTGTATATGATATGATGTGTGGTATGTGAAAGAGCTATATTACATAGAGAGCACTATGTGTGCCATATAGCGTTAGTGTGTGTAATAAGAGGCCAATCTCCCTATCTATGCTATTATGTCATAGTATTTCTTGCAGTATGAGTGCTATATAGCATAACTATGTGTAATAATAGCCCGATGGTCCTGTCTATGCTATTATGTGTGCCATGTAGCAGGACTCTATCAGAGTATGAAAACATCATGTCTGTTGTATAGCAGACATGTGTGTATAATAGCAAAATATACCTATCTATGGTATTATGTGTGCTATCAGATTATATAATATTATGAGAGCACTATGTGTGCTACATAGTAGATGTTAGTGTAATAGTAGCACAGTATCCATGTCTATGCTATTATGTGTGCTATGCAGAGTGTGATATGTGTAATAATAGCACAATATCCCTGTCTATGCTCTTTTGTGTGTTATGTAGAAGAACTGTGTTATAATATGAGAGCACTATGTGTGCTATATAGAAGACGTGTGTGATGTGTGTGTAATAAGAGCTAAAAATCCCTATCTATGCTATTATTTGTGCTATGTAGCATAGCTATATGTATTTATACCAATGCATCTGTAGCTATGCTATTATGTGTGATATATAGCAAAATGTACTTCTAATGCATTTTTTTTTCAAGTAGACAGAGTATTTCTTGAAGTTTAAAGATAGCCACCCACCTGTGACAATTGGGCAAAGGTCCTTTGAGAAGCTGAAGCCTTGGTTCGTGCAAAAGTTAAAAGATCAAAATAATTTCTGTTGTGTTTATCATAGCAAACTGATGTATCTCAAATATGCGTTTAATGTTATGTGCTCATTTGATTTTGGTTTTCATGGGAGGTCATGTACATGTAAATGCAATGTTTGCAAATCAGATGGGGTGAATGCAGAATGTCTTGTTGTTGAGCACTCATTTTCAGGGATCACGAAGTTGTGGGAATCATGCTTATGTACAAAGGATGAGGGGGATATGTTCCATAAACACACCTGCTTGATGGGCCAATGCAAAAATTGTGGTGTGGAAAAGCTCAGCCTTTGTCCACGAGAACTTGCAGAGATGACAAAGACAGTTCAACTGCAAGTCTTCAAGGACATTAAAGTTCAAACTAAGCATGGTCTAACTAAGAGAAAGATGTTGTCACTCAAACAGGTGGCTTTAAGTGAGCTGACATGGAGGATAAAAGACGACATCAGAATCTTCATCGAGCACAATTTCACTTACAGATGGCAGACACATCAATACAGAGAATGTTTGAAGGTGTTTCCTTCAGATACCATTATATATGTAGTAGACTTTGCTGAAAATTACTCGTTCAAAGAGAAAAATGAAGTGCAATCCATGCATTGGCATACAGATCAATGCACCATCCTTGTTCACATAATGTACATGCGTGACAACGAAGATGACAGTATTATCAAGCATATGCATTTCTACATCTCTAATGATAGGCAACATGATATGCTATTTGTCCAGCATTTTCTTCTTCTTTGTGATCAGTGGCTTAAAGACCAGGGGCTGAATTTCAAGAAGCATTGGGTGTGGTCAGATGGTGCAACCTCGCAATTCAAGGCTGCAAGGCCATTTTACTTTGTTGCTAGATATTACCAACTAATAGGTACAGAGATGACATGGATTTTTTTTGGCTCTGGACATGGAAAGGGGGAGCATGATGGCGCTGGCGCTATGATAAAGAGAGCCCTTACACATGAACAACTCAAGAGTAATGGAGTTGTTCTTAGGCAAGCTACAGACGTGGTTGCATTTTTGACAAGAACAATGTCCAATGCTGCATATAGCTCTTATGCACAATCCACTAAAGCAGGTCCTACCATAAACAGGAAATTTTGGCTATTAAAAGAGACAGAAGTGGACAGGTCTAATCTATGGGGTTGTGAGAGAGTACCAGGATCTCGATCACTCCATTGCATTTTAGGCTTTTGTCGTCATGATCCTACTCAATTAAGGACCAAGAAGCTTTCTTGTTTTTGTGATTCTTGCATGAAGGGCCATTGGAGGACTTGTTCCAGCAAATCATATGCAGGAAAGTGGACACATAAGGAATTGAAACCACTCTCTGAGGTAGCAGAAGAGACTGAGGTACCAGAAGATGAAGCTACAATGTTTGAGGGATCCCAGTATATGCTGAGTGAGTATCTCATTGAAGGTGATAACTTTGCAGTCAATGCAGACGCTGGCAATGCAGAAGGTGTAGAGTTCTTTCTTTTGAGATGTACAAAGAGAAAATGGATGACATATTGCATCTTAAGAGATAAGTGGAAAAAAAAATGTGAAAAAAACACTTATGTTGTCACAGGGTGTTATTATCAACAGTAAGAGGGGGACCCAAATCACTACACTCTACTTGATGATAGGGGAGTTACTAACCTGTACTCTCACCTTGTTCGGGCAATCAAGTTTGACATGCCTTTGGTAGATCCTACCTCAAAGACATATTATTTATCTCTGGAACTACATGAAACCATTTACAATGCCATGCCCTATGAAGCAGCATGATACCTATTTAACATGCTTATATTATGTTCTATATAGCCTTCACCATTTAGTACCTCCTTACACATGTCCATTGTGCTATGTATCACATAGCACAAAACCACACAGAGCACATAGCATAGAATCACACACATTTCAGATAATGAGGTTACTATTGTGAACATGTTGCACCTTGAAAAAAGTTGGCCAAGATATTTGTCGGAAACGATTGGGAAGAAAACATTATCAAGAGCATCCCATTCACTTTATTGATGAATCTCAGGTAAACATGTCTCATTCTTACAATGAATAACTCTCAAGTTAAACATCTCACTCTTATGAATAGCTACCCATTGGGTGTTATGGAGTTGTGTACATGCTACTATATGTGATAGGTAGCCAAGTAATGTGTCAAGATAGTCCATTGTCTCTACCTAGGCTATTATGTGTGCTATATTGCACAAGTGTGTGTAGTAATATCCCAATGTCCATGTCTATGCTATAAAAGGACTCTATTGTAGTAAGATAGCAACATGTGTGCTATACAGTAGAAGTGTGTGTATCACATAGCACAATGTTCCTGTCTATGATATGATGTGTGGTATGTGAAAGAGCTATATTACATATTGAGAGCACTATGTGTGCCATATAGCGTAAGTGTGTGTAATAAGAGGCCAATCTCCCTATCTATGCTATTATGTCATAGTATTTCTTACAGTATGAGTGCTATATAGCATAACTATGTGTAATAATAGCCCGATGGTCCTATCTATGCTATTATGTGTGCCATGTAGCAGGACTCTATTAGAGTATGACAACATCATATCACCAAAATAAAATCACATCATTCAATCATTAAGTTTAGAGAACTTTGAACAGGTCAGGTTTTTGTATAGTAATCGCAAGTACATTCAGTGCACAAAATGCTGTATACATGATTCCATAATCACAATCAACCTTCCCTACATACTTCTTGTTGACTTCTATAGTGGCTGATGACATGAGTAGACACTATGTCCGAAGGATTTTCAAACTTGTTCATCCTTGCATAAGCATTAGGGCTGGGTGAAATGGTCCACTTGACTAACCAAGGGAACAATGTGCTAACCAGGTAGATTGGGGATTGGCAAATATCTGCTGGTTCAAATGAAGGAGGACAGACCCAAGTCCCGGGAGGGTTGAGCAGACACTTGTAGAGTATGCCATCCACCACCAGTGTATTATCAGAGTTGAACTTAGGATGGTGCTTCCAAAAGTCTTTCAAACACTTGAAAAATATGGGCTTTGCGTTATCTCTACATGAAGGGATCCCAGGAACTTCATTTAGATTGAAGCTCGCCTCTCTACACCCCTCTTGACCGATAATATCAAGGAAAAATTGTTTGTTTAGCCTAGGAAAGCATGCACTCAAAGCAAGTGCTAGATTGTCCTGGGTCATGCAGCTCCATAGTGCAACTTGTGCTCTTTGCAGCAGTGCATGCAAAAAGATCGATGCATTGGGCCTGACACATATTCAAATTGCATCTTTCTTGTAGCATTTGGCCCAATGACTACCTGATACCTTGATCTGGCCCAATCAGGAGTACTGCTTCTCGCTACTCCTTTGTAGAAGGAGACCTTATACCTCCTTATGAGAAGCCCATTCACATCCAGTATGATGCATAATTTGTCCCTTCTCTTCTTGTCCTCAAAAGACACAGGAGGCAGTGCAATAATCTATACCGGCATTACCACAAGACACTCTGACCTCTCTTGCCTCTCATATTCATGTCCATTTTTGGCCTGTTTATCAACATTCTTTGTACCTGCCTCATTTCTATCTGTAGCAGCTGCTCGACCTATAGGGACCTCTGGACTTTTACCTTTGGTATTCCCAACAGTGGGATGTGTACAAGACTCAGTTGTATCATGTGCAACTGCCTCTTCGTGTCCACAACAGCCATGAAATGTTCTCCCATTGCCTCTCCCAATTGAGCTGCTATGCCAGTGGGCACCTCTGTGCCTTTCCCTGCCTCATTGTTTTGATCTATACATGCCTCAATTGTATTATGTGTATTTTCCTCTTTCATGTCTGTAGCAGCCACAACAACTTCTCCCATTGCCTCTCCCGATTGAACTGCTCTGTCACCTGCCTCAGCTGTGTCGACAGAAGCCGCGACATCACCCTTACCCACTGCTGAGCCTATTCCAGGTACTCTCTTAATGAGGTCCTCCTCACCCAAGCCTCCCATATCTTCAATAGCGTCATTTGTACCCTTTGTCTCCTCTGCATCAACAACGTCATCAACTGCATCACTTGGACATACCACCTCGGCTGTGAAATCACTTGCACCCACTGCCTCACGTGTTCCAGCTTCTCTCTCAATGAGGACCTCCTCACCCATGCCTCTGGTATCCTCAACAATGGCATCTGTACCCATAGGCACAACTGAAAGGCATCTATGACAGCATGAATAATACTTTCTGTTCCACCATCATTAACATTGCCATCAGCAGCAGCATCTGTGTTAGAATCAACTTCCATAGCATCCACAATGTCATTTGTGCAGGCATCAACTACGTAGCATCAGCAATGGCATCTGTGCAGGCATCAACTGTGGTAGCATCAACAATGGCATCTGTGGCAGATTCAATAGTGGCATCTGTACCCATAGCCACAACTGCATCAAGAAGGGCATCTATGATAGCATGAACAATACTTTCTGTTCCACCATCATTAACATTACCATCAGCAGCAGCATCTGTGCTAGCATCAACTTCTATAGCATCCACAATGTCATTTGTGCAGGAATCAACTACTGTAGCATAAGCAATGGCATCTTTGCAGGCATCAACTGTGGTAGCATCCTCAATGGCATTTGTGCCAGATTCAACAGTGGCATCTGTACCCATAGCCACAACTGCATCAAGAAGGGCATCTATGACATCATGAAAAATACTTTCTGTTCCACCATCATTAACATTTCCATCAGCAACAGAATCTGTGCGAGCATCAACTTCCATATCATCCACAATGTCCTTTGTGCAAGCATCAACTAGTGTAGTATCAACAATGGCATCTGTGTAGGCATCAACTACCATAGCATCATCAATGGAATCTGTGCCAGATTCAACTGTGGTGGGGGTGGGTAATGTACCCTTTTCAAGTTTAGCACGGTCAACATCTGTATGCACATCATCATGCACAACCTGCACATCAACTGCATTAGGCACATTTGGAACAAATTCATCAGTACTAGTAGGTGTGCAGCGATCAACTGTATCAAAAAGCTCTTTTTTTTTTCCTGTAAACCCCCTCAAAGCTGTAGCACCCCCTCTTGGATTCTTCACAGGATAAGACTGAGCTAGTGAACCTACAAACCCCTCAACTGTATCAAAAGACACTTTTGTTTGCCTGTAACCCCCCTGGAAGCTGTAGCACCCCTTCTTGGATTCTTCACAGGATAAGATTGAGACAATGAGCCTACAAACCCCTCATCTAGAAACACTGAAGAGCGAGTGTGTCTCATGCAAGTTCCTTTTTTTTCAGCTTCTTGATTATCTATGACAAGAGAAAGTAGAAACATATTACTAAACATGTACAGAAAATAAATCAAATAGTTTGCAACTACTCGATGCAAAGAATTAAGAGACATGTCACTAACAAACTCCAACACTTGATTCATCAATGAGCATGGATACAATAGGGGTGCAATGGATTGCACATGCCTTCTAAAGACATCGTCTAACTGCATGAAGTTACAACAAAAACACACTCATTGCTTTACATTTGGTTTCTTTCTCTTCCTAAATGAATCAAGAGGTATATGCATTGTGGGACTTCCACCTAAGTTCTTGGGAGTCGATTTCTTGCGCTTTGGTGTTGGCTTCTTCCCCGCTGGAGGGGGTGTTTCTTTCACCGCATCTGCAACTGCCTCCTTTGATGCTTCATCTCTAGTGTCCACACTTGGTGATGCTTTGGCACTCAACGGAGAACGCAACAGCCTTCTTGGAGTTAGTTGTTGCCTAGGTGATTTGATTGCAGAAGAATTTTCCATCAAGATGTCTTCAACTACTCCAGGTACTGCATCCCCTATGGCAGACTCCGCTTCAAGGGCTGGCTGCATCCCTGGGGTAGACTCCGCTTCAAGGCCTGGCTGCATCCCTGGGGTAATTAGGCCATTCTTCCTTGTGGAATGCATCGTCTTGTTGGAGCAAGCATGCAATGATTTTTCTACAAAGAAAGCTATTTACAAAGTCTCACTTGGAGTATCCCAAAATACACACATAAATACTGATTTTGGTACCTACCAGTGGCCTGCGTAGAGACTCTCTCTGTTTTTGTCCTCAATGATTCTTGTATACAGGTCTCTGTTGTGATGTCTGTACCTGCAAATGATTTCATTAAATGCAAGAGTTTAAACTACCAATGGAAAGTGGGCCTGCAATAGTACTAGTAAATAATTGACAGAGTGACTACCTGCACTTGATTCTTTCATCTCACTCTTCACCTTCAAACAATCATATACTTAGCTCTAGGGGGAACAAACATGTTGCAATCTAGTGCAACACAATATCCATAGTCCCTACATACATGTGCGAAGCATAGCATATGGTACACATGGGTGCAAGGCAGGGAGAATACATCCAAGCTTCTAGCATCGAGCGGGAATCCACATCCTACACAATGGTAGAACCCATTAAGTGCCACCTCGCTAATGCTCTGCTCAAAATCCACAGGAGGAAAAGGCTTCATCAAACTGGCCCCCACGTTATGTGAAGTCCTCTCCATGGTAACACAAAATTTAAAGTGCTCTGATTCCTCTGCTATGTTGGTCTCTACTTATGCAAGTAGTGCTTGTGAAACAAAGAAGACAACACATCTAATTTAAGTCTCAATAACCCAACAAAAGCAGATTGCTGAAAAGAATATGCAGTGTGAATCTTATCCCTTATTTGCAATACCACATATAAGACAATCACTTACTCTATATGCTATAAACACAAGCTTGATGTGGTATATGATATGCACTGTGCTATATAGCACATAGCACAGTCCAAGTATAATGTGCTATAAGTGCTACATAGAGTATGCATTGTAGATCATAGCAGAGAGACTTTTTAAAATACCAGATATAGCCCAAACATTTTCTCTATATGCTATATAGCACAAGTTTGTTGGGTATATGATATGCAGTGGGCTATATGAGACATAGCACATAGCATATAGCACAAATATTGTGCTATGTAGCACATAGCAAAAATAGAGATTGTGCTATATAGCACAATTCACTAATGCACACACTCCAAGGCTATATTGTGAACATATAACACACAAAATGTGCTATTTAGCACATAGCACATAAAAAGATTGTGCTATGTAGCACATATCAATATTTAACACAAACTTCAGGGCTATACTGTGAGCATATAGCATACAGATTATGCTATATAGCACATATTACACATGTCCATTGTGCTATGTATCACATAGCACATAACCACACAAAGCACATAACATAGAATCACACACATTCCAAATAGATGAGGGTACTATTGTGAACATGCTGCACCTAAATTGAACTATAAAGCACATAGCACATAACCACACATAGCATATAACCACCCACGCCATGAAGATGATGGCTATGTTGTGACCATATAGCACATGGCATATAGCATATAACCACCCACTCCATGAAGATGATGGCTATGTTGTGACCATATAGCACATATTTTGTGCTATATAGCACATAGCAGAAATAGAATATGCTCATACAATGCATAACCATACAATCCAAAACACTCTAACCACATAACCACATGGAAGTGAACCACATACTCCAAAACAACGTGAAGCACATGTAGGAGGGTATGCACCTTTGCTTTAGCCACATTGGCTTCTAATTCAGCAACGTTCTCTCTAGTAGTACTCGAGAACTGTCCAATCAAATCAATCAGGCGTTGTCAAGCTACAGGGTCTTGCACACAATCAATATCCGTTTGCAACTTTATGGCCAAAGTGTTTGAGTTTTGAGCACCCTCAGCCCTATGCAATTCTCTGACTTGATCCTCTACTTGCTTCTTTGCACCCTCTTGTCTTGACTTATAGTTTTGCAATTTGTCCTCTGCAATATTCTTCATTTCTGCAAGTTCCATGCTATCCTCCTCTACCAATTGTACCAGGAATCCTCCTATAGGCATGCTTGACAATGGTACAGATGTACCTTCTATTTTCAATAATGATCTGGTAGAGGTAGTAGTGGTTTTGGAACCTCTCCCTCTACCACTCATTTGCTCTTCCCAACTCTTGATCTTGTTTTGCAAGTTGTGTCTTTCTTCTCAGGCTCTCATTGCCCTCTTTGCAAAGATAGCCTAAGAAATTTGATGTTTTCCAGATTCACTGCAGTTTTCCAATGCAAAGGCCTTTGCAAATTGAATCCCTACTTCATACATGAAGGGACCCTCCTGGTAGACATCCCAGTGTCTCCACACAAGATTTTGTACGAACTCCGACCGAGCATGGTATGCCTTCACTTTCTTCTGGCTACCCGGAACAAGCTTTGGGAATATAAAGACATCTTCCTAGTCCTCCTCAGAGATGTCATTGTTTCCTGTCAAGCTACACGGATCAACTCCCTCCAATGGCAATCCACGCTCCATATGAAATTCCACGGAAAGAAGACAAAACTTCGTATTTAGAGGTGGTTCGATGTTCCTAACTAGACTGCTGCTTGCTTGAATCGGATGCTTTGAGGAAGGTGCCATGATGCAGTCTCAAGTGATATACCTGCACATCATCCAATGAACTCATGAGACGTGGTGTGCCCTCGCTTATCATCCCTGCTAAAAAGAAACAAGAACTTCATGGGCCTGCTCTTGTAAGCAGGACATTCAAGGTGATGTGCTATGGGATTTTCCCCAAGGTTGCATGCAGCTTGTGGACTAGAAAATTACCTCGGGTGTCTATGTCCTCTCATGCAGCCAGCAGCAGCATTAGGTTTTGCTCGCCTTGTTGCAAATGAGCAAGGTGTGGCACTCATGAAGCTCCCAATGCAGCTTAATGTAGCTAAATGATCCCAGGTGGGGCGCGCGTGCTCAAGCAGTAGAGAGTGTACATGTTCAATGGGAGAGACATACCTTGAAGAGAAGAGGGCAGTTATTGCAATCGTCCTTGAAGCAACCAAGCTTTCACAAAAGAAGCTCTAAGCACAGTAGACCTTGAGCACGCGCACACGAGAGAGAGAGAGAGAGAGAGAGAGAGAGAGAGAGAGAGAGAGAGAGAGAGAGAGAGAGAGAGAGAGAGAGAGAGAGAGAGAGAGAGAGAGAGAGAGAGAGAGAGAGAGAGAGAGAGCGGGGGGGGGGGGGGGGGGAGGCACGGTGTTTGAAACTGCCAACTACTCGTGAAACAAAGTGGGTGTGTGAAGGCTGAAATGTTTTAGTATAACATTTTTTAGAATATAAATTTGGACATCTAAAATACGGCACCCAGTGACCACACCCCCAATGTCATGCTATGCTATTTACTGATATCACATATATAGCTTTCCACCTATTCATGCTTTCACCCTTAGGCCTCTTTGACGGGATAGTAGGGATGGACTGGCTAAAGAAAAATCAAGCCCACATCCATTGTGCGTAAGGAAACTTTATGTTTACGGATAACTTGGGTAATGAAGCCTTAATCCAGGGGCAAAATGGGAGTCCTAGGGCTACTCTAGTTAAGGCCGACAGACTTTTGAAGGGATTCAGAAAGGGGCAACAAATTTATGCGGTAGAGCTCAACAAGGTGGACCAATCAAACACTAGACTTTGACCAAAATGGTTGAGGGAGTATGATGATGTATTCCCTGAAGACCTTACAAATATTCCACCACATAGAGAGGTAGATCATGAGATTCATACTATCCCTGGATGTGAACCTATCTCAAAGCGACGTTATAAAATGTCACTTCCAGAGGGCATAGAACTCAAGGATCCACTTAGGAAACTCATTGAACAAGGATTCATTTGACCCAATACTTCTCCTTGGGATGCACCAGTTCTTTTTCAAAAGAAGAAGGATGGGACCTTAAGGCTATGCATAGATTACCGTGGACTGAACCAGGTAACTGTCAAAAACAAGTATCCAATTGCAAGGATTGACAAACTCCTGGATAGACTCCATGGCGCCAAAATGTTTACAAAGATTGATCTAAGGTCAGGATATTACCAAACCAGGATCAAGGAATCAGACATTCCGAAGACAACTTTCAACACTAGGTATGGACACTACGAATTCACAGTAATGTCCTTTGGTCTAACAAATGATTCTGCAAGCTTCAATCGACTTATGTAGGATATTTTAAGACCTTATCTAGATGATTTTGTCCTGGTTTTCTTTGACGACATTCTAATCTATTCTAAGAACGAGGCAGATCATGAAGAACATGTTCGTAAAGTACTTGATCTTTTTCGAGAGCACCAACTTTACGCTAAAGCGAGCAAGTGCACCTTCTGCTCACCAAAGGTCAATTATCTTGGATTTATCATATTGGCCGAAGGGATTTCAATGGACCCAGATAAAGTCAAGGATATTTTTGATTGGCCTCAACCATCCACCATCAGCGAAGTAACAGTATTTCTTGGACTAACGGGATGGTTCAGGGTTTTTGTCAAGGACTATGCACGTATTGCTGCACCTTTGACGGAGCTCCCGAAGAAAGGGATGAGGATCGAGTGGAAGACCGAGCACGAGTCTAGTTTTGCTAAGCTAAAGGAATTCTTGGTCTTAGCTCCTATCTTAAAGCTTCCAGATTTCAGTAAGGAATTTGAAGTAGCGAGACCGATGCTAGCATATTTGCCTTGGGCGGAGTTCTTACTCAAGAAGGAAGACCGGTGGCGTATACTTCACGAAAGCTGAGGGATCATGAGAAGAATTATCCTACTCACGATTTGGAACTTTTAACGGTTATACATGCGCTCAAGTTTTGGAGATGTTATCTTCTCGGACGCAAGTTTCAGCTAGTTACAGACCACAAGAGCTTAAAATGGATTTTTACTCAACCTATTCTCAATATGCGACAACGGCGATGGATAGAACTCCTACAAGAATATGACCTTGACATAAAGCATAGACCAGGGAAGGATAATGTCGTTGCAGATGGACTTAGCCGAAAATATTTTCTCGAAGCTATCTCTATTCCAAATAACCCTATCTGGGATAGAACTAAAGAAACATCTTTGGTAGATCAAGAATACCAACATATAGTATCATTAGTCCGGCATAATAAGATGCCTGAAGCTAAAGATTACTCTCTTATGGGAGGATGTCTTTAATTTAGACATAGACTCTGTGTACCCAGAGACCCAGCTTTAAAGAAGACTATTCTGTATGAAGCTCACGACAGCCCTACATCAGGAGATCTAGATTATGCTAAGACTCTTCATGCTATCAGGAGGAGCTATTTTTGGTCTGGAATTAAAGGAGACATACTTCGCTATGTGAGGCATGTCTTTCTTGTCAATAGATAAAAGCCAAAAGAATCAAGTTACCAGGGCAACTTTAACCTCTTGACATACCCCATATGAAATGGGAATGCATCAGTATGGACTTTGTTACAAGATTACCTTCTACAGGAGGTTATGACTCTGTATTTGTGGTTGTGGACATGATCACAAAAGTGGCTCATCTAATACCTATAAAGACGACCTTTACTACTTCAGATATTAGCCGAGTAATTCATCAAGGAAATTTTTAGGTTACATGGTTTACCCAAGCATATCATCAATGATAGAGATGCCAAGTTTACATCAAAGTTTTGGACTTCTCTTTTCCAATCTATTGGGTCACAATTAGCCTTCAGCACAGCGTATCATCTGTAGACAGATGGGAAGGCTGAAATAGTAAATCAAGTCATAGAGGACATTCTCAGTGCCTATTGTTCACAAGAGCCAAAGAAGTGGTTACAATATCTTCCTTTGGTAGAATATGCTTACAATTCTTTCGAACACCGAAGCATTGGAATTTCACCCTTCAAAGCTCTTTATGGATAAGACTGTTTAGCACCACTCAACTTTTCACACCCAACCATTAGGGTATAAGCCTCTAAGAAGATGCTAGAAGACATGGAAGCTCAGACTAAAGCCATTCATCGAGATATTCAAGCCACTCAGGATAGACAAAAGCATTAGCAGATAAGAATCAATCAGAACGGACCTTCAAGGAAGGAGAAAAAAATTTTCTACGAGTTCGACCGAAGAAAAGAAACTTATCATTAGGAAGGTACAAGACACTAAGCCCGAGATATTGTGGACCCTTCGAAATCAATAAGGTTGTGAGTGACCACGCCTACAAGCTCAAGTTACCCGCAAATGTAAACGTTCACGATGTATTTCACATCAGCCTACTCAAACCCTACATTACTAACCCCGATCAACTCTTGGACTCAGATCAGATAGTTATGCCAGCACAAGGAGTTCTCGAACTTCAACCTGATTACGTCCTTGAATCAAGAGAAAGAAAGCCACGAAACAGGACAATTACCGAGCACCTTGTGAAGGGGAAAGATTATCCTGAAGAAGACGCTACTTGGAGGGACGACCAATGCTCATAAAGGATTATCCTAATAAATTCTTGAGATGAGGAAATCTCAAATTTTTCACGCTGGGGAGGATGTAAGATCTCTAACCCCGAGCTAAAGAGCACCCCTAGACTACAAAATATTCATACTGCAAAAAGTTACTATTTTTGGTAGTTTTCCTAAATCTGTCGGTGCCAAGATGTTTAGAATCTTATAGAGCTTTCAAAAATGAATTAAAATTTCTATCAAAATTTATTAAAATCTGATTTGAATTTCCCATCTTAGGTTGAAATTAATTTTCCTAAGGTTTGTGAGGAGAGCACCAGGGCTCGAGGGCTATGTGGGAACAAGCCCCAGGCCACTGCAGGCTTGAGATAGCAGGAGAGGGTGCCCTCACACCTCTAGGGACTCGTGGGAGTCTTGCCATGCTTGAGATCGAGTATGAGAGTCAGTTACTCTAAGTTAACTAGACACCTTGCAGGACATGCACTCAACTGCCCATGCAAGACTAAGTTGCTCACATAGATGCATATAGCAGTAGAAATCCACATGCATGAGTATGAGCACTATATAGGGACATGCTCACACACACACAAACACAAATATGCTCACACACATACTCAGTACACACACACACACACATACTCCTACACACACCTACATTGGGGAGATGTTGCTGGCACACACAACTTCCAGAGGAGGATCAAAGGACGGAAGTGCTGCCTAATTCTCGCCACAAGAACTCCATTGGATCAGCAAATCAAGAAGAATTCAGCCCAACCTACGGTAATCAAATTCTTATGGGTCACCGCGGCATTGCTACCACCTTGGAAGGGGTAGAAAGATATTTTTTGTGGTCGAGACTCAAGAAGGATGTGGACAAGTTTGTGCACAGTTGCTTGGTATGTCAGAAGGTCAAGTTTGACAAGCATAAAGCACAAGGATTGTTACAACTTTTTTATCCATACCCACTTGCCCTGGGAAAGTATTGCAATGGATTTCATCTCCCAAGAACATAGCATGGGCACGATTGTTTATTGCCCACGTTTTCAGATTGCATGGCATGCCTCACACGATTGTCTCCGACAGGGACCCTAGGTTCACGAGTTTGTTTTTGGACGGCTATTTGGGAGAACATAGGCACGCGGTTGCAGGTTTCATCATCGTTCCATACCCGCAGAGTGATTGGAAATCAAAGATTGCTAATTCAGTGGTACTGGCCTTTGTAAGATCTCTGACCCCGAGCTAAAGAGCACCCCTATACTACAAAATATTCATACTACAAAAAAGTTACTATTTTTGGTAGTTTTCCTAAATCTTTCGGTGCCAAGATGTTTAGAATCTTATAGAGCTTTCAAAAATGAATTAAAATAATTTTTGCAAAAAAATTCCAAAAATAGTAAGTTTTTGGTCACCCGACCCGTCTAGTTTTGACCGTCTCGACAAACTGCCGTCTCGACAAACTGCATCCGTACCCCGAATTTGAGAAAATGCATTTCTGGACGCCGAGGGCTGCTAATTATGGTAGGTACTAAGGATTATGCATCTTAGCTCCAGCTTAGTACAACAAGTTTTAGAATTAAAATCCGATTTGAATTGCACGTCTTAGGTTAAAATTAATTTTTCTAAGGTTTGTGCGGAGAGCACCAGGGCTCTTGGTCTTTGTGGGAACAAGCCCCAGGCCATTGCAGGCTTGAGATAGTAGGAGAGGGCTCCCTCACACCTCTAGGGACTCGTGGGAGGCTTTCCATGCTTGAGAAAGAGTGTGAGAGTCAGTTAGTCTAAGTTAACTGGACACCTTGTAGGACATGCACTCAACTGCCCATGCAACACTAAGTTGCTCACTAAGATGCATATAGTAGTAGAAATCGACGTGCATCAGGATGAGCATTGTGAAAGGACATGCTCACACACACACAAATTGACATATTCTCACACACACATACTCAATACACACACACACACACTCCTACACACACCTACATTGGGGAGGTGTTGCCGGCACACACAACTTCTAGAGGAGGATCAAAGAACGGAAGTGCTACCTAATTCTCGCCAGAAAAAGTCCATTGGATCAATAAATCAAGAAGAATTCAGCCCAACCTACGGTAATAAAGTTAATTTTCATGCTTATGCTGCAATTCTCTCTATCATTCTCTTAATCCCGCTTGTATTAAGCATAATCCTAGCTAATCTACTCTCTAATTCACTATATGATTAGCCTATTGCATAATCTTAATCTCAATCATCAATTATGCAAGTAATTTAACTCTCCTAATCATAAATTAATGCATGATTAGCAAGGAGGAATTAACCACTAGCCATCACAGTGAATAAGTGATAGAATTAAACCAACCTCTAGCAATGTGGTTAAATGATCAAATTCAATCTATCATTTCATAATGATCAATTAGCTAAGTTTAAATTTAAATTGCACATGATTAAGGTGTAATTAGAGAAATTAATACCCTATGGTTATCTCCAGAAAGGAAACTCTCCCACCTATGCACATGGAAATTTTGCATAGCATTAGTGAGGCAATTATTATACCTAATTCATCTCTAGTACTCTAATTAAGCAAGAACTAATTATCTAGGCCGAGTAATAAATTCTAGGGTCAATTCCCATAAGAACAAGTCAGATGCCATCCTAAATTGATGTAGCTATGAACAATTATCATGTCTTGAAGTAAATCTAATCCTCTCGCATAAGAGGAATTATTGCTCGTTGAGACTAATCTTGTCATCTTGGTTGTCATGATATTCTCAAACACTAGTTCTTTGTTTTCCAAATTTATCAATTTAAAGTAGTGAGTATAAAATGGCCTCAACAAAGAGGACTCATTTCGGTGGATCTCACGACCGTGAGGCTGGCACGAGCAACTCTAACGGGAAGGGGAAAGCTCCCGTGGTCGAGCAAGCACTGACCATCTCGCAAAGTAACGACGAGGAGGAGATTGTTGAGGTAGGTCAAATTTCAATTCAAGTATTTTTTAATTAACATTGCATTCGATAAGGTAGGAAGGAAACATATCCCCAAACATGTTGGAAATCCAACGGAGACCACGACATTTAAATTAAGTGTATTTTTATTCAAGTAGGAAAGAATGATTTTGGAATATACTATCTGAAGTAGGAAAGATTGTTTGCTAGGAAAAATTTAGCTCGGCCAGTTCATTTTCAATTCCAATGTTGATTTAGTCATGATCCACCTCTTGATCACAGGGGGCGGCTCATGAATATTTCGCAGTAGCTAGAGTTACTAGCTTAGGGCCTCTATCCACGACTTGGGTTCTTTGCGGTGCATGTCCATGTCGTGCTTTTTATGCGGTGAACTAGTCTAGTTGTTAACCCTCACGGTACACGAACACCCTATGATCTATAAACGTTGTATTGTTTAGAGTCAGGTACCGGGCTTGTCGGACCAATAGGAACAGGGTAAGGGTGATCGCCGATGACAGGCGCACTCTAACTGGAATATTCAAGGAGTTAGTTGGCTAAGTATGGGCGCCCAAGTGTGAATGGGGTGAGCTCATATAAAATCCACTAAACCTAATTTTTACTCATTCTCTCATTGTGCAATAGAAGCCGCTCTTGCTCCATCTCCACCTTCTCCTTCACCATCTCCTTGTGTGTGTGTGTGTGTACGTGTGTGTGTGTGTGAGAGAGAGAGAGAGAGTGTAAGTGTGTGTGTGTGATCGAGCGTTGCGGCGGCACGACGGCGGCGAGGCGGTTGAGGGCGGTGTAGCAGCGTCTCCCTCTTCTTCGCGGTGCGGGAATCCTTCATTCGCAACTACGCAGGAAGGTGAGTGACACACCATTCTTCCTTGTGAGCTTGTCTGTTGTATGACTGTGTGCTAGGAGCCTTTGTGGCTCGCACACGGCGCGTAGCAAGTCCCTAGCCGTGACATTTTTGGCACCGCTGCCGGGGAGCTGCTGCGCGTGAAGCTCCAATGGCGACCTGTAAATTGTATTGAAGCTATTTTTTATGTAGGAAAGGCGCGGCTTAAGTTTGATTATTGTTGTTATGCAAAAACAGTAGAGAAAGACACAATGTTGTTGACTGCATTCAAGTTTTCTGTGTTCTGTTAAGCTCTGTTTTGCTAGTTCTATTAAGCTCAGATTTCAGCTTACACAGTTAGCATTTCTTGCGTTTCTGCGTTTTCTGGTTTGCACTGCACAGTTCTGTCAAGTTTCAATTTTCTGCATTTTCTGTGTTTTCTGGTTTGTGCACAGTTAGGCGCACAGTTAGTTAATTAAGTAGGTTAGTAATTAGGTGAACCACTGATTAGCAGGTCAGTAGGTAGGTGAGACAGTAAATAGTTAGGTGAGGTCAACGCGCACCAAAACGCGTACCAAATAATATCCAAAAAAAAAATCAAAAAAAAATCAAAAACGAAAAATAAAAACGTGAGTGAGGGGGAGGTTATAAAAATGGACGGGTTGGTTTGTATAAAAGTGAGATCGAGATCGAGATCATTTGACCCAATCCCAATCCCAATCCCAATCCCAATCCCAAGCCCAAGCCCAAGCCCAGGCCCAGGCTTTGTCTCATGATATAGGGTAGTCTCACTCCTATATATATAGGCTAAACTCACAAGGAGGGAGTGAGGAATGTGGGATAAGTCCTACACTCTCCTCTCCTTCATTGCACACTAGGACTTGCTATTTGGAGCCTAGTTCCCCAGCTAGGAAAAGACTGTTTCGGGATTTTCTGGAGCAAAATAGAACCAAACGGTGGGCTGTAAAGCACAGCGCATCCCTCCTAGGGATACGCTCGTTTCGAGCTATCACACGGCCCATTCCACGACACGCTCTAAAAAATATAGCAAAAAAACAAACAAAAAACACGCAAAAAACTAGTCAGAAGGCCTCCTAGAGCAGCTTTTTGACACCTTAGGGTATCAAAAGCACATGCACTTACGCTCTGGGCGGGTGCTAGAACACGAGCATATTGAGGGTGCCTCTGTTCATACGGACACCCATTACCCATCCACGATAGGCTCTAGACCCTCAGTGGGGACACAAGGTAGCACCACCCAAGACCCTAAAATAGCCGCTAGTGATTCCTCCTCCGACTCAGAAATCATGGAAGCATACCCTACCCAAAACACTGAGAGAGAAGGCCATGCACCTCCCGAAGCTCCACAGCCTAGTACTAGTATGTTTAGCCGTTTCATGGAAACATTAGGTAGAGCTACTCGCTCGGAACCTGATGCAAATGAAGCACACGAAGGGGGTGGGGAAGTGGACTCTCCTTTCACATCGCACGTGGACCCCACACCCCGAAAGAGTGTCCATGTGGATATCCTGCCAACTTCTTACCAAGAAGGCCCTGTTGAGCTGCCTCCTTCAGAAGTTCCCTCTAGAGTACCATTGGTGACAGGTAAAACCACGGGGAGCAACATTGCTTCTACCTCACAAGAAACCGTTAACACGTCGACTCTAGAAGGATTGTTCATTAATGATCATTGGACATACGACCTCCACACTGAGGTGTTGATGGATCTACACTCTGGCCACGCCTACCATGTAGGATGGATAGAGATTGTACGATCCACCTCTAGTGCCACGAGCATCGAAGATCAACAGAAAATGATTTGTAATGTTATCCATGGCATTATTCAATCAGAAAGGCAAAACCGAGGGGTAAATATACTCTCAACTGGCCCCATGAGATTTCTGGATACGAGCAAGGCTCAACAGCCTACTCTATCACAAATGGAGACTCCTCTAATGAGTCCCATGGACCCATCTTACGTCATTTCACCTGGGGTCTCTATGCAATCTGAGCCTCCGAGCGACAACTTTAGCTTCCCTAACTTGGCTCAACCCTCTATTAAGGAAAACACAGTGCTCACTCCAGGGATAGACCTGACAGAGAATGTACCGATGACATCTACGGTTAGCGGAGTGCCACTACCTAGTGTCGTAGTACCTAATATGGGGCCTCGACCGTATGTGCCTCTAGCCCCTTATGCACACATGGCCCCCACACCTCCAATTGTACCACTTGTTTATGCTCCTCGAGTGCCGCTCCCTAGCCCTTATCCGAGTGGACCTATGCCCGGTTATGTTCCATATCCTGCATCATCCACACATATGCCAAGACCGGTACCCGTCCCTCTCCCACATATGATTCCAAGAGTACCTCCACCGGCCCTGCCTCCTCACATAGGTGACTTGGCAGTGTTTGCTCAAACCATAGGTCGATCTATCGCGGAAAATATGCGTCATGCATCTGATAGAGAGCTTAGAAGTAAGGCAGTACAAATTGCCAAACTCACGCAAAAATTCAATGGGGACGAAGATGCTAGAAAACACATTGAAGTGTTTGAACAAGTATGTGATTCCTTAGGGGAATGCAACAAACTACATAAGTGCAATGCCTTAAGCTTGACATTAAGTGGGAAGGCTAGAGATTGGTATAGAACCCTAAGGGTGGATGAGAAAACAATCTACCCTACCCTTCGAAGGTTGTTTCTAAAGGAGTACATACAAGAAGGTGTGCTTTGGGGTGTAGCATCTCAGCTATAGAAGGCCGAACGTAAGGAAGGAGAGTCAGTAAGGGACTTCATTAGTCGTCTAAAGCACTTAAACTCTCGCTGCCCTGTAAATGAGCGATTCAACAATAACCAACTGCTTGATCGATTCATTCGAGGGTTGAGGAATGAAGGAATCTATAATGGACTAGTGATTAGAGGTATCACAACCTGGGAAGATGTCACTGCCAATGCAATCCAATTAGAGGACAACTTGATGATAGTAGGCATGAGGGTGTCTACTGACACTAGATCCACTAGCTCACAAGCCATTGAGTATGAACCCATGACTGCAAAGCCCATTGCCAATGAGCCAAAGGTATTTGAGACATTCTTGACAGACCTCACCAAGGCAATCCAAGAGTCTCTTAAGGATAATCGACCCCCTCAAAATAGTCACATGTATCCAAGAAGGGAGCAACAATGGTGTTCCATTTGCTTAGGTCCACATAGCACTAGTGAGTGCCCTACGTTTAGAGTAAAATTTAATGGAACTTGCAACGCATGTGGTAGGTATGGTCACCAAGCTAAGGATTGTTTAATGATCAAAAGTATGATGGCAAATAGACCACCTGTAGCCTGGACGAATGCGCCTCAAGCTCGTGTATTGATGCCTGCTCCACCTGTTGAGCAACTACCGCAACACATGGTCCCTAGATCTCAAAATGTTGTACAAGCTACACCGCTACCACCTCCTGTGCTAGGACCGCAGCCCCCGCATCCAAGAGTCGCCCCTATGAACCAAGTGGGTTGCGAGCCATCTAATGCTTATGCAGATGGCTGTGAGGAGGAAATAGACACTAGTATTGCCTACGGACTTGATACATTGGAAGAGTGTCCTATATACTACATGGAAGATTGTTGAGGGCAAGTCAAGCCGGTTTATCAAGCTGCTGCTCTCGCATCCAGAGGTCAAAATATCAACACCCAGGCTAGGAGGCCACCTCTTCAATGCTACGAGTGTGGTGGACCACATCGGGCAGCGGAGTGCCCTATTAGGCTGCAAAAGAATGCTGCACAGATGCAAATGAATCAAGGGAGCACGTCTTCAATGCCAATACTCACATGTAATCGTTGTGGCATAGATCACTTGATTCCCCAATGCCCCTACAACCCAAATGCGCCTAAAATCACACCCCTAAATCTGGTCGAAATTGCTAGTGTGACATCGCCAATACCACCCGTCGCACCCGCTTATGCGATTACACGGTCCATGCTTCAAGGGCCAAGACATATCACCGAAGAGAGAGATACCGCGTCAGTTATCCAAGCAAAGAAAAAGAAGACACGAAGGAAGAGGTTGCAGAATAAGGGAAATTCAAAGCCAAGTTCCAAAACAAACATAGGAACAGGAGATGACCCCGTGTATATGAATGACCTCGAGGATGATTCAGATTCAATCGAGACAATGGAGACTAGAACCAATACCACAAAGGGAAAGACCGACAATGAAAATCGTAACATGGAACCAAATGAAAACCGAATAAGAGAAAACCATAAAGAGCCTCTGAAAACACCACAAGTGTTTCCAAATCCAATCCAAGACCCCCAAGATAAACCGCAGGGGCAAAAAGGGAAGAATCGTAAAAAGAAGATTGGGACGTAACCAAACCCAGTAGACGAGATTGAGCAGGTGAAACATCTAAGAGGTTTAGTGGAGGAGACTCAAAGGAAACTAGAACCAGAACCCATGCATGTCAAAATTCATGACACAGTGTTTTCCACGCAAGTTCATCCACCCCACATGAACCATAGACCATTAGCCATACCTAGTATCATCCAAGAAGGGAGTGAGGACGGGACATCAGAAAGTGAGCATACACCTTTCTTGTTGGAAAGGATGTTTAACGAAGGAATACCTGATCCCATTGAGGAATATGAGATTCTATCCTCACCAGTTCCTAGTCAAGGACCTACACCCTGCAAAATGCCAATGAATGTTGCCAAACTAGTGGACTTCATGTCTTCTGAGGTCCGAACCACGATCATAGCAAAGTTGTATGGAGATCCTGAGTTATTCTTTGCACTTCGAGCATTCCTTAACGGAGAGGTACAAAAGGGATTACCGCAGTTTGCGCAAACAAATAGGCCTGACTCGATTATGATTGATGAGGAAAATCATGTGCAATCACTTGACTTAGATGGACACGAGTCTGTGATTGAGGTACCCATTAACGAATTAGGGGAGTATTTTGAAGGCGACGAGTCTAATGAGACCCTACCCATCACTACCAAGGGATTAACTATAAAGGGAATTCTTGATGGTGGTGCGGGAGTTAGCATCGTTACAAAAGATTGTTGGGAATCCATGGGAAAACCCCGCCTCAGTGTTACTCACATTGTGGTAAAGATGGAAAATGCTACCATAGCCAAACCTATGGGGATGCTCAAGGATCTTAAGATCAAAGTTCTAGGACACAAGGTACGACATACGTTCATTGTAATGGATTTCTCTAAACACCTTATGTCATATGAAATGATTTTAGGACGACCATTCATGAGGGAATCTCAAATGGTTCATGATTGGTCTAAAAATCATGTCTATTTGCAATTCCAAGACTCTGTCCTTAGAGTGGATTCGGTGATTGGTAAGGTACACCCCTTAGGGAGTAAAACCATTATTGATCATCGCTCTGACACCACAGTTCACTCGGCCCCACTACAATATTGTTACACTTGTAAGAAGGATACAGACATTGGCCAAGATTCTCCTTACATGGATGTGTTACCGGGTATGACGGAATCAGACAACGTGGGCTGGGTACACCTAGCTGCAACCATAGATACTTGAGGAAATAGAGGAACCACTTGGGTCACACCAGAGGGGGAAGAGGTACCACAAATGGCACCTCTGAACATGATAAGTGTCATACATGCATCTTCTAAGGGCAAGGCAATTGTAGACCAATCTGACAGTGACACCGATAGCTCAATAGAAGACTTTGACCAACACGACTCAGACACGGACTCCCAGAGTGAAACGGATTCTGAATCTCATGAATTAGAGAGTGGAGCAAGTTCAGAGTCAAAACATTCGGAAGGACCGAGCACATCAACCGATGATAGCTCCTCCAAGAGTGAAGAGGACACCAACGAGGACTCCTTTAGTGAGCTAGATCTAAATGCAAATCAAAAGCAGGTCTCAAATAAGAAAAAGAAAAACTTTAAGAGGCGTCGATATCGAGCCAATGTACGTGCTAGGATAAAAAAGAAGAGATCCTCAGCAGAATGGCTTAGTTATATAGGAGCATGTGATGCTCATCGAAAATTGGTAGACGATTGGGGTGAATATCTCCAAAATGTTATGTGGTGTAGACCACGACCCCATGACATAGCCCAATTAGAGATCATAGACAAGCCAAAGTTGAGCCGCACTGTAAGGAGGCGTCAAAACCAAGAGTTAGCTCGACAACACAAGAAAGCAGAAATAGAAGCACAGACCAAAGCACAACCAGAATCCACAGACTTGCATCCTGCACCAGAACATTTCAAATCTTACACCACAGGGGAAGCAAAGGTTGTGTACACAAAAGCCCAAAGAATACCTATCGATGGGAATAATGGAATCTATGATGGTCCGGAAATAGTTAAAGAAATAGAATTAGCTGACCCCGGTGAAGAATCAAAACCTATTTTTATTGCCCAAGACCTCACAGAAGTTGAAGAGGCGGTCCTCAAAGAGCTTCTCAAGGAATTCAAGGACATATTCGCTTGGACATACCATGATATGAAAGGTGTTCCACCTTTTGTGGTCCAACATACAATCCCTATGATTAGCATTGCGAAGCCCATACAACAAAGACCCTACCCGATGAATCCTAAGAACGCAAAGATCATTCAAGAAGAACTAGAAAAGCTTATCAAATGTGGGTTCATATATCCTATTGAACACTCTGAATGGGTGTCTCCAATAGTTATCGTGCCAAAAAAGAATGGGAAACTCAGGGTGTGCATGGACCTCAAAAAAGTTAATGCAGCTACTAGAAGAGACCATTACCCCCTACCATATTCCGAACATGTACTCGGAAGAGTTGCAGGCAAGGAAGCTTATAGCTTTCTAGATGGGTACTCAGGCTACAACCAAATCACGATAGCGCTAGAGGACCAAGCTAAAACTGCCTTCATCACATAATTTCGCGTGTTTGCATTTCGTGTGATGGCTTTTGGCTTAACAAATGCCCCTTCTACATTCCAACGATTAATAAACACTGCTTTTAAAGAATATTTGAGAGAGTTTTGTGAAGCTTTCTTAGACGACCTTTGTGTTTACTCTTCTTGGAAAGAACATCTATCATGTTTGCGGAAGGTGTTTGAAAAGTGTAGGTTATATCGTATCTCATTGAACCCGTTCAAATGCCAATTTTGGGTCAAGCATGGAGTTATTTTAGGGCATATAGTATCTAAGCATGGTATCTCAACCGATGAGAGCAAAATTAAAGTGATTCTAGAGTTACCACCACCAACCAATTACAAGGGAGTTCAAAGGTTCATGGGACACGTGGGTTATTATCGACGGTTTATTTTATTTTTCATTGAGATAGCACGTCCTTTGTACAAGCTTCTCATTGAATTTAAATGGACTGAAGAGTGTGACCAGGCCTATGAACAATTGAAGAAAACACTAGCAAGTGCTCCAATTTTAAGGACACCTAGCTGGCATGTCATTTTCCATGTGCATATTGATGCATCAAACTTTGCTATTGGGTGTGTTCTCACTCAACCAGGAGAACATAAATTGGACTATCCCATTAGCTTTGCAAGCCGTCAATTGAACGATGCTGAAAGGAACTACACCACTACAGAGCGAGAAGGTTTAGCAATGGTTTATGCAGTAAAGAAATTTCACTACTACCTTCTGGCAAACAAGTTTGTATTTTATGTGGATCATCAAGCGTTGCTATATCTGGTAAACAAGCCATGCTCCACAGGAAGAATCACACAATGGTTGTTAATTCTTCTGGAGTTTGATTTCACGATTGTAGTGAGACCCGGTAAAAGGCACGTCATGGCTGATCATTTGTCTCGCATACCCAATGGTGAAGCCCCTACAGGAGTTGATGATGAACTACCCGATACTTCCCTATTCATAGTTGAGACTATGCCTGAATGGACTGAGAACATTGTTAACTTTTTAGTTAATGGTTTTCCACCCAAGGAACTTCGTAAGGATATCGCTCGAAGGCTAGTAAAAGAATGTGAACCCTATTGTTTGATTGCCGGAACTCTGTATAGACTAGGCAAGGACGATATTCTTAGGCGTTGTGCCCGCGAGGATGAATATTTGTATATCTTGCAAGAAGCACATATGGGCATAGCAGGAGGACATTTTTCAATAGACCTGACTGCTAGAAAGGTGCTGCAATCAGGCTATTGGTGGCCAACTTTATTTAAGGATGCATCACTTTTTACAAAAGGGTGTGATGAGTGCCAACGTTACAAGACCACACAGCGCAAAGACAGAATGCCCTTACATCCTATTAAAGTAACCCAACCATTTGAAAAATGGGGCTTAGACTTTGTAGGTCCAATTAGTCCCGCATCTCGCAACACTCAATTAATCTCGATATATTCTAGTTGCTACGGACTATGTAACAAAGTGGGCTGAAGCTACGGCTTCACAAAAAGCTGACGCGAGGACAACGGCTAAGTTTCTTTTTGAGAACATTATCACAAGATTTGGTTGCCCTTTTTGAAATTGTTAGTGATAATGGTACCCATTTTATAAATGAGGTAATAAGAGAGCTTACCACGACCTTTATGATATCCTACCATAAGTCTACACCTTATTACCCGCAAGCTAATGGACAAGCCGAGACCACCAACAAGACTCTAATCTCTATTTTAACCAAGACGGTAGAAGCTCATCGCACTGATTGGGATTTGAAGTTGACATCTGCTCTATGGGCTTATCGTACTGCTTATAAAGTGGCTATTAATTGTACGCCATTCAAAATGGTATACGGCCAAGAAGCGGTTATGCCTTGGGAGTTTGTCATTCCTAGTCTTAGGGTAGCTTCGCAAGAAGGATGGAATGGTAACCCCTTAACCGAGCGTTTGTATATCTTAGAAAAACTAGACGAAGAGAGACAGTTGGCTATGAAAAATGCTCTTGTGGAAAAGGATAGGAGAAAGAAGTGGTTTGATCTCCATGTGAAAGACAAGGACATCAAAGCTGGTGATAAAGTCCTTATGTATGGAGTACGTAAAGAGAAGAAAAAGTTGAAATATGCTGGTAAAGGACCATATAGAGTATGTGAAATTACCCCACAAGGTACCCTTCGTGTGGAAACTCTTGATGGAGTTGAAACCATTAGATTCCTCAATGGCACTAAATTCAAAAGATATTATGATCCTTTAAGCCAAGAAGAACTACGGGCCATTCATCAAAAGAAGGCCGCCAAAGCACAAACCGAGTTAAAGAAGATACAAGCTCAAGCTGAGGCTAAGGAGCGACAACAACGTATAAGACAAAAACGAGAGGCTAACCTTGGAGTCAAAAATGCATTCCACGTGAAAATCCAAGAGGATTGGTTGGACTCTGACACACCTCTACGATACCCTATTGAGTTAAATAGTGCCTATGGAAAAGTGCTATATAACGCCTTATTGGACACGGATGCTAAATATAATCTGCTATCCTATGGGGTGTGGTGTCAGTTAGGGAAGCCACCTCTATCTGAGAGTATTATCCAAGTCAAGGGTGTCAACAAGAAAAAAACTACAGTTTTTGGAATCTGGCACACTTCTGTCAGTTATGACAATGGAATTGTAGCTCAAGACTTTTTGGTCATGCCTACTGGAACTATGGAGGGCAATATAAAACTAGGACGCACGTGGATGATAGCCACCAAATGCACTATTGATTGGGGGACTAGGGGTGTCACAACGCAAAAACCAACTCTTATCCCTACCACTCAAGCCATAGTCCCTGAGATATTGCCTAAGGAAATAAAACCCAACACATTGCATGTCCAGGAGGTTGAACCATACGTCCCCATAGCCCAACTCTCTAGATCTTCAACTAATGTAGTTGAAAGAAAGCTTGAGACACACAAGAACCATCCTAATATAACAAAGAAAGCATACAAGTGGGTCCCTAAAGCTTCTTTAGTAACCATGGTTGATGCTAAAAAACGGAAGCCTCGTAAGAAACATCCCACTCGCTCCAAGAAATGTAAGAAAACGTGGCGCTGGATTCCTAAACGACTATTAAAAGCCCAAGGATACTATAAAGGAAATGATCAAATCTGGGTGCCCAAACGTAAATTGTACTCTTACCTGTCACCTGGCCCATGTAAACCCAATCCTGTGGCTCCAAAACAAATTGAAAATCGTGGAAAGGAAAAAATAACGGAATGCGACACACCTGCTCCAGAGCTAGTTTGGGTACCAAAGAAAGAACGATTTGTTCCACCTAGCTCAGGAACAGGAAAAGAAAATGAAGCTTCTTGCTCTTCATGTAGTTCCTATACGGAAATAGAAGCTTCGACACAACCTCCACCTACCATTTTACATATCCATACAAGCAAGAAAGAGTTTGCACCTCCCGTTGTAGATTCACCACCTCCAACAATGTTGCAAATAAAATAATGGGAGAGTACCTTACCACCCTTGCAACTAGATGAAACACATAGGGTGATCGAAAACTATTGGTTAAAGCCTTTACCCATAACAACTTGGAACAATTGGTTTCAAAAGGTGACGACATCATTCCAAAAAGTATGATCTACCCAAAGAAGGGGGGAGTGTTTGCTGACATCCGTCATTCACTTGCTTCCCTCTCAACCTTCCTCCCTGACCTCTCAATCTCCAATATTAGGGAATGTATATATAAAGCCTTATACTCACAAAAACAAGATAAAAAAGTAAAAGAGCAAGAGCCATAACACAAATTAATAAAAACAAATTATGCACAAGAACACGACCCTTGTAATATTTGCACTCTAACCATCATCTATTTGTGTGTACAGATATGGCTAGTACGCTAGAGTCATCCACTCCTGCCTTGGGTGAGAGGTACCCTCGTTACTTTTCACAAATGTTTCACATGGTCTTTCCAGTGCTTGCATGTGAATGGGATTTGATAGGTACGCTAGCATGTGAGAGGAATTTTGAGGAGTTAGAATGGCTGATACGTCTCTTGACCACATCTGATCCATACTTAGTAGAGAGCGTTTCTCCCATTGCACAAGCCTACCCTTTTGACCAAGATGACTATAGGCGTCTAGTGACCTTCTTAGTAAACATGGGCACCTATGATGAAGAAGAAAATTAACATGACTACACGGATGGCACATATGGTCTCATGGATGATGACTTTGTTTATCTCGACGACGAGGATAGGGGTTTAGCCTTAGGGTTTCCCCCCAACCTCTACAATATCCTATTCCCTTGACTCTTTAGGGGGAGTGCAAATAATTAGGTTAGGGTTCCTTATGTTTTTTGTTGTGTTCAATAAGTGTTGGTACCTTTTCCCACTAATGTGCCTCCTGGAGGTATTCCTTTTGTTTCCTAGTGTGTACAGGAGCGTGTTGCTGTTGATAGGATTTGGACCTACATGGAACCTTTCTCTTGTTCACACTTCAAATCAAGCGCGACCATCAACACAAACAGGTGTTTTATGTCCATTAGCATTGCCCTTATCTTTTTGCATCCATGTTTGTCTGCTTTGATTTTGATTGGTAGCATAATATTCATTGCATTTGCTTAGTATCAAACATTTAATTCAATGTAATGTTTTGTCATAATCACTTGTCTAGGTTTAAAAATCAAGCAGTCCGACTAAGCTAGTTTGACCAAGCTAGGTATTAGAAATCTACTCTTAATACCATGGGGAATGCCTTCCTAATAAGCAATGGTTACTTAGGTTCTTAATCCGATTTAGGCAGCATTGTGTGAAATGTACTAGGGCTTTCTAGTGGGCTTAACCCTATTGACCTTTAGCTTAAGTATTATAAAGGGAGTTTACTAATGTGATGAGCCTGGGGAGGGTAACAGTGTTATATGACCCCCCAAAGTTACAAAATTAAAATGCTGAAAATGAACAAGCAAAAAATCAAAGTGCCACAATGTAAAATTTTAAGCTAGAAGAGAAATCCCTGCTTAAATTGATACTTCACTCACATGTATCGCCTATGGTACTAGAGTCCTAGAGGTTCCCAGTGTGGACGCTTTTCCTTGAAAGCAAAAAACCCAAGGCATACAAAATAAGCACACACATCAAAATTGAATCAATATGAAAAGACTTTGGGGGGTCAAAGAAAAGGTAATCAGTCAGGCGATGATTTCATGAGAAATTCCTTTTATCGTAGCTTAACTACAAGGTCTTCTAGGTATAGCCTCTAGTCGGCCCTCGAACATCAAATACTTGGCTCTCGCGATTAAAAAACTTAATTGACCAGAAAAAATTGAGAAGTTACCCATGGTATTAATAGTCGAGCTCTAGTGCCTTTTGACCGTTAAATTAGCGACCTCGGACTTGTTTAACTTTTTACCTTTACATATGTTTATGCATTTGATTATATTGCAATTTAATGTTTATTGCTGACAAATTGTCTAAAATTCTGTTACCAATCAATTTGTCTGTATAAAATTGCATATGATTCTTAATTGTATATGAGAATGCAATTACTGTGGCAATGTTGTTTGATTTTGCAGTGATTGAAGAAGGCTACGCACATCCATGTCGACTGCTCTTCCATCTCGACGAACGAGCTTCAACTGGATAGCTTCCGAGGACGGAATCTACATCAGGAAGGGGGGCATGTTAACCCTCACGGCACACGAACACCCTATGATCTATAAACGTTGTATTGTTTAGAGTCAAGTACCGGGCTTGTCAGACCAATAGGAACAGGGTAAGGGTGATCGCCGATGACAGGCGCACTCTAACTGGAATATTCAAGGAGTTAGTTGGCTAAGTATGGGCGCCCAAGTGTGAATGGGGTGAGCTCATATAAAAGCCACTAAACCTAATTTTTACTCATTCTCTCATTGTGCAATAGAAGCCGCTCTTGCTCCATCTCCACCTTCTCCTTCACCATCTCCTTGTGTGTGTGTGTGTGTGTGTGTGTGTGTGTGTGTGTGTGTGTGTGTGTGTGTGTGTGTGAGAGAGAGAGAGAGAGAGAGAGAGAGAGAGTGTGTGTGTGAGAGTGTGTGTGTGATCAAGCATTGCGGCGGCACGACGGCGGCGAGGCGGTTGAGCGCGGCGTAGCGGCGTCTCCCTCTTCTTCGCGGCGCGGGAATCCTTCATTCGTAACTACGCAGGAAGGTGAGTGACACACCATTCTTCCTTGTGAGCTTGTCTGTTGTATGACTCTGTGCTAGGAGCCTTTGTGGCTCGCACACGGCGCGTAGCAAGTCCCTAGCCGTGACACTAGTTGTATGGGCAACTAGGTGACAATGGGTGGAGTTAACACTCGCTAGGGGATTTCGTGCCTCCAGAACATTGAGATTTTTAATGAAATGAGTTTGAGTGAATTTTTACTAGAAAAGATTGTTTTGGTGCCGCTTGTAATACTGTTTGAAGGGATGTCCTAATGAATCTTGTGAATCGGAACTTAATCAATAAACTTATATGTTGAACAACCATTGTGGTAGTAATTAGGACACACAAAGAAGTGTGAGTGTGGGGGTGGAAAGTGGGGGTTTGGCTCAAGTTTCCATTGCCTATGAGAAGGTGGTCCCGATTGGTCGGGAACTCTCTGTCCCCATAGTACGATAAATGACGCTAGAATTGCTCATTGCGCCAAAAGCAGTGAAGTCCCAAGTGTACGTGCCTCTGAAAGCAATGGGGAAAAGGCACTCGAGACTTCTCTCCTTATCCAAGGTGATTCTTAGGACCGATGATTGGTTAGATACGCTTTCCCCTACGGGGTGGAACTAGATCTCGTTGCTAGTAGGCTCGACTCAATTCACTTGGTGATGAGAGCTCGTCCGCTAGTTAATTCCTTAAACCACTCTCACAGCTTTGTTGAAGTCTTCTTGGTTAGATCAAAAGACCACTTGGGAAAGGTTTTTACCTTTGGTGGAATATGCCTACAGAAACATGTTTGACTCTTTGATGGGGAAAATTCCATTTGAGATTTTTGAATTTGCTACGAAGGTTCTACCCTTCCTTAGCGAAAGATAAGATTTTTCTTTGAAGCCGACCACTTCAAAAGGGACTTGGTCTGGAAGGCTTTGTAGAAATTTTAGGAAAGATAGAAAAAGGCAGCAGATCTCCATTGTCGCGATTTGAAATTGAAGGAGAATGATTGTGTGCTCTTACATTATGGGAAGGCACTCCTGAGAAAGAAAAAAAGGGAAAGGAGCGTCTTCTTTGAAAGCTTAGCATGAGATAGTGTGGTCCTTTTTAAATTTTCCGAAAAGATGAATGATATCTCCTTTTGACTGAAGCTGCCCGAATACTTGGAGGATTCACAATTTTTCCATGTGAGTCTCTTGAAGCCTTTTGACGGCGATGTACTTGATGAAAAACAACTTGAATTGGATGAAAACAAGCAGATACTCATTCTAGAACAGAAATCGGCACAAAAAGAAGGTAAATCAAACTAACGGTTCTTGGTTAAATTCAAGACCTGCTTCGCATTGGATGCGAAGCGAATGGAGGAGGAAGACCTAGCAAATATTCCTCGAAATGTGAATCTTTACCTTGAAGCTTTTGGTTTAGCATAGTCTACTCCAAATGGAACCCAGAATTCAGCTTGGTCGGCTATTTGGTGTAGTGGGTTTGCACAAGGGGGAGTTACTCCACTCCTTGTCAAGAGATGCCTCGATTTTCCGAATACTAGAGTCATTGACGTCTCTTTGAGCTTCAGGGATACTGAGAGCTGACAATATTCTACTGGATGACTTTATGAAATGGAATTCCTAAATATGAAACTGATTTGTTCTTGACTAGTTTTATGTGCAGGAACTGATAGACGAAATGACTGCAACATTTTGGTCTAAATGATCTCAAATAGACATGGTTGCAATAGGGGTTAGTCAATCAGGCATCTATGAAGTCTTGCCTAGATCTAGATGCAATTGCCAGCTACATTGCCAATAAATCATGGTCTAAGATCTGAATGAATGTTGATTGTCATGTGATGTCGTGTGATGTGACTATCGATTGGTGCATGTGCTAGATGTGTGTTCCTAGTACGTAGGTACTAACAAGCAGTGTCTACTATTAAAGAAGCTTTTGGCTTCTATCTTTTTTGTAGGCATAATCGAGGGCGATTACAATGCTTTCAAGAGGGGAGTATGTCACAAAGTGATGACGTGGCTATACACACACACTCTCTGTAGGAAAAATACTAAAATGCTGACGTGGTGAGCCGTACTGTCTGCGGACGTGGCAGCCCGCAATTTGTGGCGCAGAATCAGGTGGAAAACACAGACGCTAATGACATGGCATTTGCGTATGGACTAGTTGCTTTTTACTGCTGCTAATTTCTATGTAAGAAATTTTGAGAGCTTTTGAGGAGTTGCTTTATTTTATTAAAGCATAAGGACTTGAGAAGAGAGAGAAATTCCTTCTGTTTTATTTTTTTACAAAGATTTTGAGTTTACCAGCTTTTGGGGCTCTGCTTTTGGCTTCCCATGTAACCTTTAAATAAGCGGGTTGGCCTCTTACAACTTAGAGCATCTGGACACAGAGTCTGAGTGTGAGCGCCTACCTGCACTCTTGTACTTTGAACATAGATTAATAAAAAAAGAAATACCGAGAGGGGCGCCAGTCTTTGGGGCCAATATCTCTAGGCATGAGACTCCATCGGGCCAGTGTCAAATAAATTGTGAACTGTGAACTGTTTTGAAGTGGTTATTTGGTGCTGTCGCGGTAGATTCTTGACTTGGAGTGTCCAAGTCTGTTACACTTTCGTTGCACCTTACACTCTCCCTTCAATTTTACATCAAGGACAAATTTTTTTCCCTTTTCATTTGTCAATGTTGCTTTCTTGGCCCAATAATTGACCACGAAGTTGTTCTTATGGTACCAAGGTACTCCAAGGAGGACATCACAACCTTCCAAGGGAATTATGTAAAAGTCCTCGTGCCCCAAATACCCTTGACAATGCAACCAAAGTTTTCCAATGACAAGTGCAATGGCTACGTCCCATCCGGGTGCCAGTAGAACTGTCACTACTTGTGGTCCCATCCAATCGGATGTAATCTCGAGCCGCACCACCAATTTAGGTAAAATGAAGCTGGCCTTGGCTCCTCCATCAAAGAAAATTAGGGCTTCTTGATCTTTTACTTTTCCCCAATCTCGGCAAAGTTCTGTACTTTCATCAACCATGCAATCGGAAACCTAGTGCTGCTTTCATCTTGCCTTTTCTACCGCGTTCCTCAGACTCTCTGTCTTTTCTTCATTCTGTTCTTGTTGTGCCTTTTTAAGGCACTTCACGGAGACGTTTCCATGTTTCCCGCATCCGAAACACTTCTCCTCCTTGATGTATTTGGCCAGAGCGAGCCGGGGTCGTGAATCCTCGTCTTTCTTTTCTTGGGAACTCTTTCTCTTTGTACTTTCATTATTAGAAGTCTGTTGGGTTCTCCGAGTCAAGATCTCATTAGTGGGGTAAGTCAGATTGCTTGTGTATGGCAAAACCCCGTTTTGCATGACCCATCAATTCTTGAATAGAATCTGACTTTTGTTCCAAGCAGTAGTCTCAGATCTCTGTAGGAAGTTAGCAGCAAAACCGCTCAATCTATTCTTTAAACGAGACCTTCTTAAATGAAGAGGCTGGTAGAAAAGAGCTCCAAAATCTCTTTCAATAAGCGTCCAAAGAATCTCCCTTGGTGATCCAAATATGATTCCAAGCAGTTTGTATATCTCGTTTGTACTCCCTAGTCAGCCAAGAAGAAATCCTTTTGAATTCCAACCATTTAACCGGAGATTCCTTTCTCAATAGAATTAGGGTCGAACACCATGTTCGAGCATTTCCCTTGAAAAACGATGTAGCCCTCCGAACTCTTGGAGTGCTCTGAGTAATGCCCTCCAGAGAAATCTATGTCAAACTGCTATATGAAGGCTAAAGCCTTGGGAGCATCTCGAAATCTAGAAAAAGAGTCAAACTTAATTGATTGTCCACCTTCTTTGAATTCTCTTACTTTCTTGCTTTTATCTTCGAGGAAGTCATATTGGTTGGCTTTATAAAAATGCTTCTTCTTTGCATAAAACATGTAATCGTCGGAGTCCGACTGTTTGAGGATGAGTCCTCTGTAGAACTGTTAGAAACTGGGCAAAATTTAGGCTTCTTTGCCTTTTTCTTGCCCTTTTCGAAGCTTTGCTTTTTACTTCGCTTTTTGCCTTTTCTGTCTTCTTTGCTCAAGTTAGAGGAGCTAGAAGAACTGGGTAGTTATTCAAACTATACATGGTTCTTCTGCTTTCTCACCGATGAAAAAAAAAGACTGACGACCCAAATAACCTGGGAAGTCAGTTCCTTTCTTGTGCTTTTTCTCAAGCTTTTTGGATTTTTTGTTTGCGTCCAAAAGCCGGCTAATCTGTGTCTGAACCACCTCTTGCAATTCTTGCTCTATAAACATCCTCAAAGAAGGAGGTTGCTTGATTGCCGGTTTTATGGGTGGTTTTGTGACCTTCTGCCACTGGTTGTGTACTTCGGGGAGGGATTGCTGAGTAAAAAATTTTGCAAATTTTGGATTCTTCGCAATTTTAACCATCATCTGCTTTGCCTCGTCAACCAATTGTCGACGTTCCATCTCTTCAATCTCGAATTGAGTAGGCCAAGGTGAGTCGTACTCTTCCTTTGATTGCTCATGAGAATCTTCTCCATGATCTCCTCCCGCATTTGCAAATGTAGAAGAAGTCGAATGATTTTTGTTGGAATCCATAAGTGCCGCAAGAAAAGGATCGGATTTCCTTGTAGAAGAGAAATCAGCGGCGCTCTGATACCACTGTACAAACTTGGACACCCCAAGTCAAGATTCTACCGTGACACAGCAAAGATTCACTTTAAAACATTTCACAATCACAATTAGGTCGACACGGTCCAACGTAATTCCGTGCCAAGAGGTATTGGCCCCAAAGACTGGTGCCCCTTTCAATATTTCTTTTTGTATTAATCTGCGTCAAAGTACAAAGAGAGTGGGCAGGTGCTCACTCTCAGACTCTACATCCAGATGCTCTGAGAAGTGAGTCCTTGTCCACTTATTTAAAGCTACAAGGGATGCCCAAAAGCACTTAAACTCATTAGCTTCTCTCTTAAAAGCAATGATCCCCAAAAGCTTTCAAAAATTAAAGCATCAAGCATCAAAAGCTAGCCAGTGTAATTTCTAGAAATCCGTACGCTACGACATCAGCATGTCAATGTGTTTTGCACTGCAATTCCCAGAATTTCATATAGTTGACCACGTCAACCTGCCAACACATTATGCTGGGGTCCGTATTGATAACACCTGGCATTTCTGCCACAGACAGTATGTGTGTGTGTCTGGAAGCCTACCACGTCACCCTGTTTGTGACATGTTTCAGGCATCTTCCTCAGAGGAGATTCTTGAAGAAGGTGAAGCCAACATCGTAGACGAAGTGGAAGACATGGATCAGCAATAGAATTGTGTGTCGCTTTCGGTGCGGCCCAAAGAAGCAAGCATTACAGAGTTTCCTAAATTTCAAGTATCCTGTGACCCACGCAGCAGAGTGGGCCGGCAAAGATTTCTTTGCAGACGCCCAAGAGTTGTTGGAGGACAATATGGAAACCATATAACTGGATACTAGTACCTCACCTTGAAAAGGGGGGGATGTCACGTGCACATCTAACCCTATGTGCATGTGGACAAGCTATACCTGCTTCTAGGGTTTAGGTCGCTTAGGAAGTGTTATGGGACCTTTGTGAGCCTGTACGCAAGCCATGCATGTCCAGACACTTAGAGTAGCTACATACCCTCTGATTTCAGAATTCATGATCATTAGCATCAGTACCCACCACCCACCATGAGCACTTTCCACCGCATGAACCCTCATTGGCATATTGCACATAAACCACCTCTAACATGTCATTTATTACTAGATGTTTTTTTTGGCAATCATAAATCGTTGAGGCTGACTAAAGGCTGCTCGACCCACCCTTCCTTATTCACCTATATATGAGGCCCATTGGGTGCTAGAAGGAGAAAGAGACATAGAGGAGCAAGAACCCTGACGGTACCAAGCAGTATCGGCATGACCCAGTTTCCTCCAGCATTTTCGTCAGCAAGAATGTCACAAACTGGTGACGTGGTAGTGCTCCCGGATACACACAAAACCCTGCTGATGTGGCAGTTGTGGAAAATGAATCGCAAAACACGTTGACATGCTGACATGGCAGGATGTATGGACAAGAGTACGAACGCTTTGCTTTTTGCACTGACAGGCCGTACGAATTTTTAGAAATTACACTGGCCAGCTTTTGGGCATTATGCTTTGATCTTTGAGAAGCTTTTGGAGTTTCAAAATCTTTTAAGTCTAAGATTTTGGGGCTCTGCTTTTAGGTATCCCTTGTAACATTAAATTAGTATGTTGGGTCTCATTACTCAAAGAATCTGGACACATAGTTTGAGTGTGAGTCCTCGTAGACTCGCTTGTACTTTGCACCAAGATTAATTTATATAATATCAAAAGGGGCGCCAGTCTTTGGGGCCAATACCTCTTGGCACGAAACTATGCTGGGCTGTGTCGTCTTTTGTGAACTTCTTTAAAGAAAATCTCTCCTATGTCGCATTAGAATCTTGACTTGGGGTGTCAAAGTTTGTTACAGTGGTATCAGAGCATAGAAAGATTCTTCTTCTATGGAGGATCCGATCCTTTTTGCAACACACACAGTTTTTGTGAGAGAATCTTTGTTCCCTGACCCCAGACTTATTAGCCACTCCCACCCTTCATACATCATGCATTGGGCGTGCTCCTGACTTTGTTGCTCTGTCTTATAGGGCATAAAGCCAAGGGGCTTTGTGATGGAAGCGAAATTGATCGCGGGAGAGCAATATTTACTTGCTGTCCAGCAGACTCCGCAGGGATGTTTTGAAACCCTAGGGCTCTGATACCAGTTGAAAGCGCGAAGGAGAAGGTACCGGTAGGTGCACATTGTGATGTAGTGCAAGATTGGGGCAAGAAGCAGGAGGCAAAGTGCAGCAGAGAGCTAGTGCAAGCAATCGAAAACAGAGGGAGAGGGCACGCTCGTTTTTGGGGAAACCCACAATAATGGTTTTTGTGGCCATCCCACTTTTGTTATAAGTGAATTTAAAAAATGTGTCTAGGTTCAATGTGAACCTGGACAAACTATAAAAATGTAGAATAAGAGGTCATTTAGTGCCTTTAACCCAACAAGTAGTTTGCCGATGTGGCGATGCCGCGTGTCTTCTTTGGGCTCTCTCAGTAGGTTAGAGATTAAGTGAGGGATTCTTTGTGGTTGTGCCTGGCCTTGTGTTTGATCAGTATGTGAGCCAATTTCCCAATGTGGGTTCAGTTTAGTCCAGTATGTGCATAATTGGTATAAGGTGCACGGGAAGTGAATGTTTAACTTTGCTCGAGATGAGTGCTCCAAACTGTGTTCAAGGGTTCCTTTTACTTACGAAAGGGAGAGCCTTCTGTTACTTTAGTGAGTGAGTGCAAATGATCACAGACAAAGTGAACAACACTGTGAATGAAGGTGCTGAGACTGAGAGAGTATAGAGAGAAGAATACGACACCAGACTGTTGTTAAACCCTCCTCCAAGGGCCCCTCTCTCGATGACAAGAGAAGTCTATGCTATTGATTGCACAAATTTGGTACAAAGGTGGTGATGCAAGCTCTTGATGCTATGATGCAATGATGATCTAAGTCCGAGATGAGGCCGACGACGACGCCGATGAACTCTAGTTGAAAACACTGAATTTAAAGGCTAAAAAGGTTGCTTAATCTGGCTGAAAAAACGTTGCTATATCTGGCTAAAAACGCTACTAAAAAACGATGAGGCTAGCTAGTATAATCTGCTGAAAACGTTGTTGTAGGTTGATAGAGAACGTTGATGCATGCTTAGAGAAAAACGTTGGTCTTGGTGAGGTTCTTATTGAGGATAATCACTAGAGAGCCTATTGCAGAGTCTGACTGTGCTCTCTTGGTTTCTTCTGTCTCTACTGAGTGACTGCCAGGTTTCTTTTATATTAACTTAGCAAATTTGCCCTACCTAGTTTCCCAACAAATTCACTTATTAATAATATGTGAAAAATGGATAAAATAGGAAAAATGGGTTTTGTGCACTGCGTGCACATCTAACCCTATGTGCATGTGGACAAGATACTTCAAGTCTAGGGTTCAAGTCAACTTAGGAAGTGTTCTGGCACCTTTGTGAGCCTGTGAGAGCAGGCCGTGCGTGTCGAGGCACTTAGAGTAGTTGCATATCCTCTAGTTGCACAAAGCATGATCATCAACATGACAGTCAATACCCATCATGAGCATTTTACAATGCACAAAATATATTTTTCCTATTTATCCATTTTTTACTTATTATTTAATAAGTGACTTTTGTTGGAAAACTCGGTAGGGAAATTTTGCTAAGCTACTACAAATGAAACCTAGAGCTAGCACTTTCTGGCAACAGAGGCAACAAAAGTTGGAGTGACTTGTACTGCACCTTCTCAATAAGACCGGCAGGAGACTTAGCGTTTTTAGCCATAAGACCAACCTGGTGTTTTTGGGACATTCGAGATCAGCCAATGTTTTCAGATCCCAGAAGATAGCATTTTTAGGTTGCAAATCAGCATGGCGTTTTTGCTACAATAGATTCCATCTGGCGTTTTTGCGGTTACAGACCTAGTGTAGCATTTTGCAGCTTTCCGACGTCAGATCAGCCCATTGCATCAGTGTTTCAATTTTCAACACCTAGACACAATAGACCATCCCCTAGCCTCGCAAATCTCACCTACCCGCAGTAGATCCTCATTGTACCCTCCGATCAACCAGTGTTTTTCAATTTCAGCCTGCTATCTGTAGATTTCATTATCTACGTTTTCAGCACATCGTCGTCGCATCGTCGCTATCGCCGTCCTTGCCGACACAGTGTCAGAATTCAACAGGAAGTTAGCGGTTTCAGATTTCAGCCCTAGTATTTTTAGATTTCAGCCCATCCTCGTTGTTGTCATCATTGTCGTCGACATCATCAACAAGTCCATTACATCTAGACCATTGTACCAAATTTGTGCAATCAATAACATAGACCTCTCTCACCATAGAGAGGGGGGCCCTTGGAGGACGGTTTGAGAACCATCGGGTGTCATATTCTTCTCTCTCTCTCTCTCTCTCTCTCTCTCTCTCTCTCTCTCTCTCTCTCTCTCTCTCTCTCTCTCTCTCTCTCTCTCTCTCTCTCTCTCTCTCCTCACCTTCAAGGTCCTGAAGCCATTCGTGTAGACGCAGATGGGCTTTTTGTAGAAACCATTTTTGAGATTAGGGAATTAGCCAGTACGACTTCTTCTGGGGATGGAATGTGAAAGGAGAGTGCCTTCATTGTCGATGGTTGTGCAGCTCAAAACGAAGGTACGCATCATGCCCACAAGAAAATTTAAACAACATTTTCTAATGTAGGAAACCTGAGTCTTTTTTATTGTTTTTCATACAATGCATAACATTATGAGCTTCTGCTTGAGAGGCACCGCATACCTAGCTAGGGTACGATTGGGGTCAGGGGACCGCCGGCCCGCTGGCTAATGATGTTGAGTAAGTCACAATGTGGGAATTATTGTGATATTTTTTAAAAAACCTTGTGTGGTTCCATCTTAAGTTTTGATGTTTTTGTAGAAATCATTTCTTTCCTTTCGTCCATCCGATGATGGGTTTACTAGCTCTACATATTGTTAATGCAAACAAAGATTTTACTAGACATGCATGCCCAATAATGCATTTACTAGCAGTAGGCATGCATGTTTTGTTGAGACTTTCTCAGAATAGTGTAGCATTTAGTATTCACCATCAGGTCCGCATAGCACACAAAGTACATGTTAACAGCTGTTGCAACTCATGGCGGACAGTATTGCCAATCCAAAGTTGAAAACAATCGAAATAACTAATGGGATTGAAACATTCCAAAAGAAAATCGTGCTTAGTACAACACAATACACCTACCACTCATTGTTTCCATATTATAGTAAATCAACATACAAGAAGACAAACTTGACTATGCTAATGTTCTCAAATTTAACTTTCAGAATGCTATTGAAGAGGACTACATCTGGAGTAAAACTGACCAGATCTTATGAAAACTTCTTTAACACTAGAATGGTAACAGGACACTTTTATGTCCTTGGACACTTTTGTGTCCTGTTAAGTGACCATTTTGCTTGAATTATTTGAAGAGTATGAAAATTATTTTCTAGGTGCTATATATCCACAAAGTTGCCTTATGAGCTGAAAAAAACTTAGCATTTTTTTTTGAGTATCGATGTCACCATTAACCTTACTCTTGCACAACATTTTTGAACATAAACTGTGTGGGAAAACGGGTCCTGTTTTTGGCTTTTTTTCAATTTTTGGCAACTGTACCACTCTAAACTTCATGTTTGTGAGGTTTAGATGGCTAGAGGTTAGGCCTTCATAGTTCTCAACATGTTTTGATGCTTGTAGGGAGAGCTAAGTGTTAAATTGAAAGTTATGACCAATTTACGAGAATTGAAAGTTATGACCAATTTACAAGAATTGCATAATCCTGTTTTTTTGCCAAAATTAGCACTTTTATGATTTTTTTGGTGGCTTTCTTGATATCCAAATTCAATTTTGATTATGTAAGTGTAATGTATGACATAAAGCTAATCTTCCTTGAGTTTTGGGAGACCTAATATGCTATATAGCATAGTATATGATGATGGTTGAGTTTTTTGAATGCTGAAGAACACGATTCATTTTAGAGTAGCAAGTATAACTTTCTCAATATTGCTAGTTTCTTAGGCCAATTGTGTGTATTTTGTAGGTAGTAACCATATATAATCATAGACTACAAACTTGGCTAGATATTGAGTAGTTTCTATGGGTTTCTAGAGGTCATAATGCTAAACCTAGTTTTTTCATGTTTGCTGTATTTAGCACTTTATCATTGACCCCAAGGTTCCAATTGTAAGAGATCCATTATCCTTTTGACATGCTCCATGGCTCCTTTTGAATCCAGAGGCCCAAAGGGAACTAAGAAAACATGTATATAGTATCTGTATTGAGCATGACTATAGAAAATTTGATGATAGGTCCGTAGAATGGCAAAAATGCAATTTTTTGTACCTAATTTTTTTGCCCAAAAAAAAATTAGTGAGGTGAAAGAAACCATATGTTTTGGTCACCAACCCATTGAAGTTAACGGGGCATTTTATCTCATGTCCTATAAAAATCTCCACTCTTATTTATATGCAATCAACCATAAGAAATTGTTGTTTTGGGCAAAATGCATTGGTCCATCAACTTTGGAGGCTTGTCGTGACCAAGGGATGAGAAAAATTACAAGTTTATCATTTTTTCCATATGTAGTAGTTATTGAACTATAAGCTCGTGAAAGGATTTTTAAAATAAGTGGATCTACTATGGTTTTGGAATTTTTTTCCAAAACCGTAAAATGACACTTTTATGTCCTGTTAGGTTACCATTCTAGTGTTAATACCCTTCTTCCTTTTCTAATTACCTCTGTGGTTCTACTATTAGCAAAGATGATGCAATGATGTGACTTTCTTTTGAACATCATTATTTGATCAAGAAGTTAAGTTGAGGCTGGAGCACGAGACTATTCCCAGCATTGTTAGGGCCTTTTTTAGAAGAGGATAGAGGTAATGAACTACCACTTACAATGCCATGTATGTATCAAAATTCCATGTTGAGTTGTGAAGTACCACTAAAAGCTATATGTTTCTGGGTGTTGATTGCATTTGTCTTTGCAAAGAGTACATTGGTACAAGGTTTGTCTCCATTTTGAGTTTTTGAGTACAACTAGAAGCAATCATAGGGTGTATGTTTCTGGATATTGATGGATTATCGATGATTTTTTGTGTTTTCTATTCAAAGAAATGATTGGACCACTAAAAGCTAGCAATGGGTGTATGTTTTTCAATGTTAATGTGTTTTGTTTGTTATTGACCAGATGTCAAATCACTCAGAAATCGACTGAAAGATCAGTGTTGCATTGAGGATGGCCATTGTACCCCCGATTTTCTTTGGGATGTATCCTTGGTATTAACCCTACCTCATATACGCACTCGTGCCACATACTCTTACATGGGTAGGCATGTTGCGGAGGATTTGTACAAGAAAGTGATTGCATTAGGATGTGGCGAAATGCTGACTATAGTTGGGGAAAAGGGGTATGGAATGAGCACAATTGCAGAGGCCTTGGCAGGCTACTTGATAGTTTCTGGCACGCCAGCAGTATATTTTTCTGCCAAGAGTTTTATCAGAAGTTGTTATTGCTTCTAGTTGCAGAAGAAGAAGAATCTGCACTGAAAAAATTAAGAGACTGGAATGATATAGTGCAATGGTGTAGAAATTTCGAGAACACTATTTTTTTTTTGATGATTCAGATGCCTTTGAAAAAGAACAAGGATGCAGAAAAAATGTTGCATGAAGCTTGTTATCTGCATGCTATGATTTGCATCACTTCCACCAACACCAATTTGAGAATAGAAAAACTAGAGAGTGACAAAGATAGAGATAAGTTACAAATCATCGATGGTCCTTACAGTGAGGACGAGCTAAAAACATGGGTATCTCAATCTAGTCTCAAGGTCACAGATGAATGCGATTTTTGGGTTCATCTTGATTATTGGACAGGTGGAATGTCGTGCTTGCTAAAGTCCTATGAAGAGGTAGGGGGAAACTCACAGAAGTTCATTCAATGTATAGATCAATCTCATGTTTTATATTTATTATCTAGATTTATCAACACAGCCAAAACCTCTGAACAACTCATGGAATGTTTAAAGTTTGTGACAAAAGGTGAGCTATCAGGTGCCTTACCACATGAGAAGGGGAAGAGATTTGCATATTTGATATGTTTCTACCAGGATAAACGATTTGGATGGCATGCTATGTCCCCTTTTCTGAAGGTTACGGCAAAAGCAATGATTGTAGATAGACTAAAAAATCTTCACATAGAGTTTGGTCTGCAAAGATTGGAGTGGTGGATGAAGGTTGTCGTAACTGATTGCTATGCAAAATATGTAAATCAACCAAGATTTGGATGGAATGTGGAGAGTCTGGTTCTTAATGTCCTAAAATGCTGGAGTTATGTCTTCAAAGATTTGCTTCCATATAGCCAATACGAGGAGTATCTCCCTAGGGAACATGATGCTATTGTCAGAAAACTTGGAGAATCAGAAATTTATAAAGGATTTTTGCTAATCCCAAAGAAGTATTATGAAAAGGCTATTGATTGTCTCTATATCCACTAGGCAAATAAGTATATGGTGGCAGGTATGCAGATCAGTGTTGGGGGTTGGAAGGCAAAAGAGAGGAAAGAGTCGCATAAGCATTGGAATGTAGACATTTGGGCACACGAAGGGGCGAAAAAGGGGGCGAAGCAGCCTATTGTAGAGAAAAAATACTACTATGTTATGCCCAACGCTGGAAACTCGGCAGGTGACTTTGAGTGGAAGAAATTCAATGACATTTCTCCACAGTTAAGTTTCCTTGATGATGTAGCACTAAAGGGACCAGATAAAAACGAGGCTCTCAAGCAATTGAGGGAACTACAAAGAATGGTAAACGATATGATCGTTGGATCAAGGATAGCCACTGTAATCAACATAAGAAGGGTGTGATTGCTAGTTTTTTTCTTAGCTTGCAAGTTCTAGGTGAACAATGTAGCACATGAATGATTGTTGCAGAAGAAGAAACCTGAGCCTAGCTGCATCACATCAAACCCTTCCAGGTAAGCATCTTGGTTGTATGCATCTTTATTTTGTCAGTACAATCAAGTTCACAATATTTTCTTGGACAAAAAGTTTTGAAGGTTTACAATTTTGTTTGTTGTGTACATCAAGCAGCTTGTTGTCTAGTGAGCTTGAAAGTACACAAGAAGCACTAGGGACTACTTTATATAACTGAAGTTAGATTTTTTTATCTGAGAGCTTTTTTCATATGTAAAAAATAGCGGTTGATCTTGTTCATCTTTTTATTGGCTGCTTTGCAAGTTGAACATGGAAGCAGTGTGAATTTAAAGGGCCCTTTAAAAAGTAGTCATTGAGATCAGCGAAGGTCAACATGAAATTCCATTTTTTTATTTGCTAAGACCTTGAAGTTACTAGGTATTGGGAATAATACGCAGGGGACCATGAGACAAGGGGTTACCCTATATCTCTTACATTGTTAACCATCCAAAACTTTAGTGAACAAGCAAGAAATTGATAGCAAGGTTAAGCAGAAGGTCAAGTAGAGACACATAAAGCAAAGTCAATGTGGACTTCAAGAAGAGGTTCCTTTTTCCTTAAGCTCTTCCACTTTCGTCCTTTGTCATGGTTGGGTACCATGTATTTGGTCCCAATAAATAAGCAATAAATTCTATTACATATGATACAAATTTTTTGCATGTCATGTTTCAACCTTGTTCGTTTGATTTTAAAATCTTGGGATAAATAATGTATGTGCACGATGTATAGATTATGTGTATTGTATATATTATTTAGGTATTATGTACGGGTATGTGTGCATACTTTATTAGTTGAAAACCTCCAAAGAAAGGGCTTCCATTATACACATAGCAAGATCTTTGATGATGGTGTGAATTGCCACTTGACCCTTCTCTTGCATTTGGCTATCCAAAAGTATCACACAATAACACTATCTCTTTGAAGCCACATCTTGAACAAGACGTTGTGTGTCAAGAAAAGTGCGATCTCTCTTTGTGTATGAGGTTTGTAAGAGATCTCTACAAGATAGCGGGTCTATTAGCCTTGATTCTTTGGCTAGTGTGATGAACTACTCGAAAAAATATGCTTGGTATTTCTAGAGTGTTGGAGAGGACCACACCTCCTGCATCTTGGAGTTGCCGCCTTGACATTGGGTGGAGGGCTGTCTAGGGCCCTTAGGAGAGGCCCCATAGAGAATCCTAAGTTGGCCAATGGAGGGGCCTTGGCGTCCTTATGTTGGGCCACCCCTAGTTGGCCATATTATGGCTGATCACCCTCTTTTATGGGGAGCATAATGGAAGTTGACTCATATATGTTGTGTTTGCATGGCTCCACTTTCACCCCTAGTTGGCCATATTATGGCTGATCACCCTCTTTTATGGGGAGCATAATGGCAGTTGACTCATATATGTTGTGTTTGCATGGCTCCACTTTCACCAACAACGATAGCAGTAGTTAGGAGAAAGTTCTTGAATGAGGAGGCTCTCTCTTTTCAATGAAAGCTCTCCCTTGGGTGGAGGATTTTCTTGCATGTGTGGAGACAAGAGTTCATGTGGAGGTTCTTTTGTTCGAGTAGTTACTTTAGGCTGTGCCATGCTTGGTCACACTCAACATCTTGTACTCAGATCAACTATAGGGCATATTGTCCAAGATTTTGATTGTACCTTGAACAATACTGCCCAAGCTTTTCATTGTACTTGGTCACATGTAGTATCTTGTGCTCTTCATTCGGATCAGTTGTAGGGCATAGTGCCCAAGCACCTTGAGCAAGAAACACATTCTTTGACTGAGATTTTCCCATTCTCTTGCATTATTTATTGGTCTTGATATGGTATTAGTGTTGACTTTGATATAGCATCAAAGTTGGTTTGGGCAGTTGTGCATCGATTGCAAACTATCCTTCAAGCTTGCAGCTCCATGTGATACATGTATCATTTCGGCATTTTTTTAGAGAACTAAAGGAAGGTTTGTCAAGAGATAATAATCTGCTTAAGAACCAAGTGGTGTTGAAGATGGAGATGTGTTGTTGGAAAATGCGAAGTGTCATGTGTGGGGGAGCTTGGAGAGCTGGGAGGTCTTTTGAGAGGTCGTCTAATATAGGCGTTATTGTGCCTTGGAAGTGATCGGAGTTCAAGTGTTGTTAGCAACACCTTCGTTATTACATAAACTTGTTGATCTAATTGATAATTTCTATTCATTCGTGTCTTTAGTGTAGAGCTTAGATTTCAAACTATGGGTGAGGGAATTCTCAAGCTTGGACTCGCTTCTTTGCTCGATGATTTGATTGTTGAACATGCGCCCTTGGACTGAGGCTATAGACGATTTTAAATATATTGGGAGCTTTCTAAATATCATGGAAACATATAAGTGTAATCGGTATCCACTATTGTTCTCATCTATGGTAGTGTCACATAGTTCACTTGGAGCTTTTTGTAACTTTTTGTCTATACAAGGAACATGTTATTTTGAATAAGGTACTTCATAGTAATTCACTTGTTGGGGTGTAGGTCAGGTGGCCGTGGGAAACCACCCTTACTCACTTTCTACCTAATGAATATAGGGAGAGAAAGTGTGAAAGTTGACCACTCTCTCTCTTTCCTCTTCAATAACCAAACTCTTTGTGGAGCTTCTTCTTCCCCCTTCTCTTTCATCCTTCTCTCTCTTGCATACTCCACACATGCACACTCCGGGCCACATCATCACCTGCTCAAGAGGTAGAAGCTCTCAATTAAGTGGAAAGTGGGACACTAGTCGATACCTAGGGCAATTACCTTATGCAGCCAGCTGGGGGAGCCTAAATGACAAGAATGGTTGTTTTTAGCTCGCAACACAAGTGTTGAATATTGAAAATCAGCAGCCAGCAACATGGAGCTCTCTCTCTCTCTCTCTCTCTCTCTCTCTCTCTCTCTCTTCCCCCTTTCACTCACACGTGATCTCAAGAACAAAGCGAAAGGATTGCTCTCCCACACCCTTGTTTACATGTACGCATGTTGTTTTTAGGGCTGCAAATCTTTGAAAATCTGATTTTACATCGATAATTTGCATTCGTTTATACGTGTGCTTGCAATTGTCATGTACAGTGATGAGGGTAATACATATTTGCTGGTTGGAGCTATGAATTCAACTCAAACACATGGCTGAAACTCTTTTTTGTGAGTAATTCCGTTTTCGTCCTGTTGAAAATTCTCCAAACTCTCAGGGGAGACACCACAGGTGATCCTATGCACGGACATATGCTTGGCTCCAAATTTCATCACCGGAAAGTGATCAAATTAGGGCTTGGTTTTTTGTTGCGTAATTGGGGTTGTAAGTACGGACCAAAATGGGAGAGTGGAGGATGTCGCAGTGGTGTAGTGGATGTTTGAAGGGCAAAGGTCTCAAGACTCTATTAAAAACTCCATCATCATCTCAACTTTTAATGGACATTGTCGTCATCGTCATCATAATCATGGATGAATTAATGCTAATAGATGTTTGAGTAGATATTGATCCAAGAGTAGATTTTCCTATGAGCTAATTGTAATCTGCTGGGTTTCTTGTATATTAGCTTGTATATGCACTCTATCAACTTGTCCTATGAGCCTGTATAAGCACTCTATCTAATGACATCCATGTTTGAGCAGACATTAATCCAAGAGTGGATTTTCCTCTGAGCTAAGTGTGGTTGCATGTTTTTGTGCATACTTAATACTAGCTATTGATGTTTTGTCTTGATTGGGTATTGATAGACGTTATGAAGTGAAGTAGGAAGGATCCCCTTCATCTTTGGCGGAGCTTCCATATTGTGCAATGTCTTGAAAAGTCATGCTTTTCTAAAGTCTAATATCTATGACTCATATGTGTTATATATTAGGGAGAAGATGTGAGTCTGATGCCTTGTTCATTTGTTTGCTACTCGGCTTTGACTCTACTAGAGCGGTTTTTGCACCCGAGCTACTTGAAGGCTGTCTATGCAATAATCTTTTGAGTTGTTGAGCTCTATCCTTGATGGATAAATTTGGTTTGGCACTATCTCCTTGCTTGATTTGCTTCGATTTCTAGATTAGTGTGGTGATGGCCTTAATAACCTAGATTGGGTGAGATGAATCTTGTTTTGGCCATCATTCATAGAATGTATGGGCATAGCAAGGTATCATGGTGGGTTAGACATTCCTTTTTGGTTGCCATTCCATATGCTTTTGATGTGTGAGACTTGTTTTTAAATTTTGTCGGGAGTTGAGCGTTTGTTGTCTTCGGATTGGAGTTATGGATGGTTTATGGTCACATTTGCGGCTTGTCATTAAGTTGACCATGCATCTAGATTTATGTAGACCTCTTTGAGACAAACTTGTTGGGTATGCAAAGATGTTTGATTGTTGGAGTATGCTTCGTAGGAGAGTACCTATTTCGAGATTGGTCTCTCTAGAGCTTGCAATCAATGAAGAGGCAAGTATTGCTTCTGACAAATTTCCTTCATTAGGGCTATCTTCCATAGTGAATGGTGCATATGCTCTTTGCCCCTCTTTGTTGAGGTATAGCCTTTCATTGTCCCAATCAATGTGGCATTTGTACGTCCTTTGCCAGGACTTTTTGAGTATGATACTCAAGGTGAGGTGGTTAGGGGACATGATGAAGAAGGTGAGGGGGCATGCCATTCCATTGACTACAACTTCCAAGAGAGAGAATCCCAAGTACTTGGGTTTTGAGTCTGTAAAAGTAGTTACCTCATCTTCAAGTGGTTACGTTTGTGCATGCTTGATTTGCTTGAACATTTCAAAGCTCATGACATTGATTGAGACTCCTGAGTCAATTAGTGCAACCTCAGCCACGTGGTTGGGTCCCACATTTATAGAGATGTATACCTTGGCTTTCTTATTTTAATGTAGAGCAAACACCTTCGTGAATCGTGATCTAGGCTTGTGAAGACTTTTGAGCCTTGCCTATTCGTCTTCATGCTTTGCTTTGTCCTTTCATTGCTTTGCTACATGCATAGTCTCACACATAACATCGGTTAGAGGTAGGTGGTACTTTTCAAGCGATTTTCACTAATAAAATTAGGCATTAATTCCCCCCTCTAATGTGGTTTGCCTTATATAGCACCACTCGATAATTTTTTTGTCGATTGCGATAATGTTTTTGTCGATTGCATATAGTTAATCGCTCCTTTTCTTGAGTTTGAATGAATGTTTTTTTAGCGTAAGGTGAGCAATTTTCAACACTATTTGACGTGATCGACGTTCCCGCAAAGCTTGGACGCCGTTTGATTTGTCCGCGTTCACTTTTCTCGTTGTTAGAGTTTACTTTATGAGATAGTGGGATAGCCTTGGGGACAAGAAACCCCACGCATGTATGTGGTTAGGCCATTTGGTTGTCGTGTGCGAGGTCTTGGGTTCAAATCGCGGGCTTGAGCCTCGGGCGGGTCATCGCATTGAATTTTGGGCAATCATTCCCTTTCCTTGAGATTTGATGCAGCAACATCCGCCGTCAATCCCACCGCTCTTGAGTCATTAGGACTCGTGTTAGATAGTGTTGTGGGTAAGCAAGGGTCAGAAATTGCACATTTTGGGCATTCATTGGGAGCGCTAGGGCTTTCTCCACATGAGGAACTTAGGGGACATTGGTTTTAGTAAAGGGAGGTGGGTCAAATAGCTTAAACAAGAGTCTCTTTAGTAAAAAAAAAATGGGGGTTAAAGGTGGGTCCACTTTTCTTCGAGTTCGCTGATGGTAGCTGCTCAAATTAAAGATGAGTCCTTTAGTGAGCCACTAAAGAGTGAGCACATGTCTAAGGCTTATCTTACTCTCACCGTCCCAATCTTCTTATCATGAGGGGGTGCGCTATGGAGCTTTCCACAACAATCACCTTCAACACCCATATTATTGTGTCGACTCTTCTACATCAATGGCGTTGTCCCTACCCTTCCACTAACTTGCCCCTGTAGTTAGCTCAGCAACCACCTAACTCTATTGAGGAAATCCCTAACTTGTTGTTAGTCCTCTTTCCTCCCCCTGCTATGGGCATGCATGTGCCATTGCCTGGCCATTCCATTGGTTCTCGTCACTTCTTTGCCATGGGACTTTGTGCTTGATTCCCCCTTCATTAACAACCGATGGGTGTACTAGCTCTCTAGTGCATGCCTTCTACGCGCGATGGTATAGCAACAACCCATCTCAATGACACACATTAGGAAGAAAATATGAAATCAAAAGGTACATCTCTTATGGGACGAACTTGTTGTTCAATTGTAGGTACCAAGTGAATACCTAGATGGGATAATTAGTGGGCTGCACATTATGAAAAGAATCTTCTTGATACTATAAAAGATATGGAGCTCTTTGAAGCTCTAAACTATTTCATAATCACCTCAAAAAATTTATCCCAAAACTGAAATAGCTCATGCTCTAAGACCTTTTAAGGGTGTGGCTAAGCTCAAACGTGTTTTTACAAAATTGAAAAGCCAATCTAGGTTCAACACTACATAATATATATCATCGTTGCATAAGATAACAAAAAGAGTATAGCTTGCTCTACGCCAAGGTAGTGTTGTGATTGTGTGATAGCCCCTATCTTTGCCAACATGTGTTGTCTTGCATATGCATGATATGTTTGGTCTATAAGCAATGGTAGCAAGAAAAGACCTTGGGGGGAGCCACCTTCCTAGAGTAGAGATCGCGATCGAGTCTCAAAAGCTTGGTGTTGTGCTTCCCAATTCTTCATTGACTCCTTTGCTTGTTCTGCATCCAGTCTTCACTTTCTCCTCCTTTTCTTCCATTGCTTGCACTTTCCTTCTCTCTTTCTCCTCTTTCTTGTCTACCTTTTCCTTGGCTATTTCTTTGCTCAAGGCTCACATACTGTCCATGTACTCAGTTGAGGTTAGGATAAGGTTGTTTGGGTAGTCTAGAAAAGGTTCTTTGTTCACTTGCCTTACTCATACCTCTATGGTTGGGACTCAAAAAATATCAATAATTCTTTGTTGTTCATTTCCTTGGTGTGATTGATTAGATGTATTTGGGTTTGTATTTTCATCAGCAAGTGTTTGTGGTATGCTCTAGAGCCGGGTCCTTTCTTGTGAGGGTGTGCACTGCATTTGATTGGTTGACCGAGAGCTTACATTCTCATCTGCAAATGTGTGTTGTTGCACTTGATGTGAATAGAGGTTGCCACTTGAATCGGATGTGTCAATCATGGTTCGAGGTCTAATGCTTTGCAAATGAAGGTTGTGATTCTCGATTTCTGTATCACATCTACTTCTAGCACTTCCACAAAGGTTGAGTTGATATCGACCCCTAGCAGTTGAGTCAAGCTGATGCCTTGCTCTATGTCTTCATTAGTCTCCCCTGTATTTCCTCAAATAGAACTGCCATTGCATCCAATCGCCATACTCCTCGCCGCTCAAAACCTTGATTTGATATTTGTTTGCATGAAGGAAGATTCTATTGCTTTAGCAAATATTGATGCTAGTTCACTTTTTGTAGCTGGTCATACTGTTGTCAGTTGTTGCCAAATATACCTCTCTTTACAAAAGGTCACTTTCAAAATTCAATTAAAGACACTTATATCTAGAGGCTGCACCTTTTGTGAAGTATGAGCTAGTAATGTAATGATATCTATATATGCCTTATGTGTTCTGGCCACCACTGCTAAAGAAATATGGCTACCATGGCCATCTAAAATTAGAAAATGTTGGTTCTCTTTGCCAACTTTCTCAATTATGAAAGCATCAAAATGCTCTAACCAAGCCTTAAAAAGCTCATATGTCATCTATGCTTTCTTCTGCATTGCCATTGTGGTGCCATGTTCACAATGTTCTATGTAGTTGCTACCTATGTGACTATGTAGAAGGAGAATATAGTTTGGCATGCTGCATTTATACAATCATCCATTCACACGAATCAGAAGTTATTCCATAAACTGCTTTTGTATATTTTCTTGCAAGCATCTTCATGCCTTTGTCTCTAGAGACCTGCAAACCTATCTCATCTGCATTCCATATGTTTGTAGGTGGATATCTATGTTCCTCATAAAGTTTTTGAAGATTATCATGCAAGATCTTTACTATCTCTTGCCAAAATTTGTTAGGTCATGGCTGGTTCAAGCCCTTTGAAACTCTAAACACAACTTTAGGATGTCATCTGCAAAAACCTTCCCACCAACTCTTTCTGGGAATACCATTTGTGAATAATATATGTATGGTCTAACAAATTTCAGCCACTTTTAGTCTAAGATCCAACAAGGAGATTCCATGCCCAGATTCACACTTCAAATACATCCCATTTTACTACAAGTGCTTCTTCTCTTCTTTAGTTGTCAATTGTGTAGATGGTCCTTTCTTGTTCTTGTGAGTCATGCCTTCCTCCCAATTTGTGATTTTTGACGTGCTAATACCAAAAGGTAAAGCACAATTGCACAAAGAAAGGCCATTTTCTCTAGCCTAAAGAGCTTTTTCCATGTCTTGCTCCATCCATGTCAAAATTATTTTCTTAGTCTTTAATGGATCATGTGATAACTCTTTGTTAGTTGATGGAAGCTCACTTAAGGGATCCGAAGTTTCTTGAGTGCGCTCTAGTTTTTCTTGTTAGAGGAAAGGTGGATCATGTGATAACTCTTTGTTAGTTGATGGAAGCTCACTTAAGGGATCCAAAGTTTCTTGAGTGCGCTCTAGTTTTTCTTGTTAGAGGAAAGGTGGATGTTTCTTAATAATGTTTTTTTGCTTGTTTTGTGGCCTTAATGTGGAGGCAAGATCTTTGTTGTTGCTTGTCTCTTCTACGGTTGACGTTGGTCTAAATCAAATGCTGTTTTTGCATTTACTCTCGTGATTGCCCGATGGTGTTGGAGTTCTGTAACTTTTGTTTTGACTTTGCATATTGTTGTTTACCACCCTTTATGACTTGATTTCTTGCTATCATTTTGTATGTGATCAGCCATGGGTTGTAAGAAAAATCGTATCATATTTATATTTTTCCAAAACAGGTAATAAAGTAAGTTTAGAGTGTATACCTCAGTAAAGGAGCATTTCAATTTATTTAAAGGTGTCGTCCAAAAGAGTGCTAGCATATTCTCTTACTTAAAAATTCCGCTTGGACACACGATTGGAAGAACTTTTCTCAACGTCTGATGAGTCCTTTGATTGTAGTGTCAAAATAAGAGGGTTTTTTTGTGAAATAAAAGGGAGAGCTTTACGTGGGAGTTTGCACATAAAGATAGGCAAAACATGTGCTCTTCCACAACAGCGAACCCATCCCTCGTTTTAATGTAGAGAGAGAGGTGCAAAGACAACCTTCAAGTTATGGATGTCTTTCAAGTGAACATGCTTTGCACTTGCATGGAGCAACCGAACCCTGCTTACTGTGTAGGTTTGTGTGGAGATATGCCTTGGTTGTTGCAAGGGCAGATGTGTGCTTCTCTTTACTGCCTTGCAAGGAATTTTCATTTACTATGTATGTGTGAACAAAAGTACCCACAACTCTGTGTTTAAAGGGATTTTTTGTGCACTCTTGGAACTGGGAAGTGTATGTCTATGAGAAACATTATAGAATGGTGAAATGTTTCTCTGGCTAAACTGTTTTGTATGCTTACATTTTTAATTGTTCATTGTGAAAAGATGATTGATGAGAGCGGTGTTTATTGTGAAAAGATGATTGCTGAGAGTGGTGTTTATTGTGCAAGTATCTATGATTATGTGGCATGTCTGGTCTGTGAAGGTGGCGTAAGAGAAGGGAGTAATCTGTATGATGGTGATGCATTCAATGTAGGACGTGTGCCAATTAGGAAACTCTATGAATGTGATGTAAATTTGATATGGGTCACTAATGGCCCACTCCCCACTCTTTAAAATGTATTTAGCCATGCAATTAAAATCGTTTTTAAATGGTCGTGTAATTGTATTTTGTTCAGCTATTTTTGCCCCCAAAAAGTGTCCCATTTTTAACCTTGGCCTTTAACTGGCCCCTTTACCCTAGGCTAGCTTTCAGATTCAAAACTCACGAGTCGTCGGATAGATCTTTGGGGTTTCTTGGATTGTTCACTTCTCTTCTCCTCCTCCTTCTTCTTTGCTAATCTAGGTCCTTGACGTTAAGCGGGCATCGTAGATCTTGTCACAAAAGTAAACGCTGGCACCCAAGTTTACAAAATTACCCAAGTTTGTACCCGAGCTTACAAAAATACCAGAGCTTACTTCCTCCCTCCTCGATACTTTTGCACGTCAAAACTCAATGAGGCATTCTACATTCAACAAATGGCATGCGCAAGAAATGTGGTTAAGGCACCCAACCATAAGGAGAAGCCATGCATTGAGTACAATAATGAGACACTTGAAGTTGTTGAGAGCTTTAAGTACCTTGGTCTCAAGGTTCTAGCCAATCACAAATGGAATGAATGTGATTTTCATTGTTTGGAAGCTAGGAAGAGAGCGTGCTATGCATTTGAAAACATGTGTAATGCAGGGATTCCAAATGTTGGGTTTACAAGCCTGAAGTACCTTTTTGACAGATCGGTGACACCAATTCCTATGTATGGAGTTGAAATGCGGGGCAAGAGCATCTCAAAGTCTTCTTGGAAAGAGTTTGAGAATGTCCAAATGAATTTTTTTAAGAAACTTACTCCAAGTTAAGACACAAACACAATACATGCTCCTACTTCTTGAGTCAAGATCTCTTTGATCGAGGTTATGAAAATGGAAAGGGTTGTGGAGTACATGATAAATATGCATAAAACCCCTCGGAGGGCTATAATAAAATCTCTCTCTCTCTCTCTCTCTCTCTCTCTCTCTCTCTCTCTCTCTCTCTCTCTCTCTCTCTCTCTTAGTGAGTACATGTGCATGTGTTATCATGTGGGTATGTGTGCGTGAGAGCAATGTGGGTATACTGATTTGTAGGTATTTACTTTTTGAAAATTTTGTGGGACAAAGGAGTGATCATGGTTTTAATGTATGAGCTCCAAGTGTGCAATGTGAGTGCAACTATCTCTCTTTTGGGTCTCACCCACACACAAAACATGCATTACACACATATGCACGTGCATTCCCACATTTGTACTATCTCATATTTTTTGCTGAAATAAATTTCATGTTTTTGTTGTTTCAATCTAAGTTATTTTAAGAAAATTAGAGAAAGAAAACTACAGAGGAATAGAGAGAGAGAGAGAGAGAGAGAGAGAGAGAGAGAGAGAGAGAGAGAGAGAAGTTGATTGAATTAGAGAGAGTTTTTTTACAGAAAGAACAAAAAAAGAGAAATTTAGATATATTGAGAAAATTAGAGAGAAATAGAAAGACATAGGGAAATATAGAAAATACAGAGAGAGAAAGGAAGGGATTTACACACACACACACACAGAGGGAGAGAGATTTAATGAGGGAGGGATTTACACACACACACACACACACACACACACACACACACAGAGGACCGAGGGAGAGAAACAAAATTAGAGAAAGAAATAGAACCAGAGAGAGAGAGAGAGAGAGAGAGAGAGAGAGAGAGAGAGATTCATTATCGTCCTCGGAGGTCACATATGACCCATGGGACTTGAAAAAAAGGGATCATTACAAAAACGGGGTTTAAAAGGGGTACATATCAGTTAAGGAGTGAGGGTCCATTGGAAGGAAAAAGAGACAAAAGGAAATAGTAGATCCTAAGGGGGGTCGGGAGATGGAGGCGCCGGTTTAGGAGTTTGAAATTTCTGGATGATGGATTTACCGCCTCGATAGAAAACCCATTTACCTTGTTTACGAGCTTCGTGCATCTTCTTGAGCTCGCTTGCCTTGAGCTTGAGTTGATTTGGGGTCAATTCCTCGGCAATCCAAAGTGTTCTTCCCTTGAGGAGGCGAGATTGTTGTAGTAGCTTCATTCGCGTTTCCTTGTCCTTGAATGTAAGAATACATTGTTTAGGTGACACTGGTTTGTTCGTATCGTTGATCCAAGAGATAGAATCATGCTCAATGTGAATCGGTTGGAGAATATTATTGAGCTTGGTGATGGCTTCTTCGAGTGTGTCTTCCTCAGTGCACCATGGGGAGTTGAGCCCTCCAATCCTGATCCAAGAGGCTCTTGCAGTTGGTTTTCTTGTAGTGCTTTGTGTATTTGAGTGTCAAGCTGCTTGTGTGTTACCTCATACATTTGTTTTTGTACTACCACAACAGTTTCCGTGATGGAAGCTTCAACCTTCTGGGGTTTTGCAAGTAGATCTTGACTCTCGGCTTCCTTTGTTTCCTCAAGCAACTATAGGCGTTGCTTAAGCGACTTGTTCTCCTTGATTAGCTCTTGGATTTGCGCCTCTAGGATTGTGATCCGTGTATCTTGGTGAGCAGAAGGGTCTTTTCTTGGGCAGCTGCCATCGCAAGAAAGCTCTTAAAATTGTGGGCTGGGGTACTTGGAGAAGACATGGTCCGACGGATGCAAGTTTGCACACACTGTTAACATTGCCCACTGAGGACCTTGTGAACAGTCCCTAGGGTTTCACCCCACAAAAAAATGCAAAGTTAACGAGTAGCGCGTAGGAGTCGGAGCTGTGCAGTAGTCGGCCTGCAAACTCAAGGGTTCGGGTCGATGGCAGGGTGCATAGAGGCCGCATACGATGGCGCCAATGGTGGCGGGTTGTACAGGGGCTCGACAGGAGTGCTCATGTTCTGGTGGCTATTGTTGCCGATGGAGAAACGTAGTGCTTCAGACTAGAGCTCAAGAAAACGGGGCTGCTGGCTAAGGCGGGACACGCTGAGTGGATCTTGCTGGCGGGGGGGGGGACAGGGCTGTGGGCTGAAGGATGCAGACGCCCCCCCAGAGGGCTGCCCCTCGCCCCAGGGGAAGGCTTGCAGGATTAGGCTTAGACGGCTAGGATTTCACACACACACACACACACACACACACACACACACACACACACACACACACACACACACACAGAGAGAGAGAGAGAGAGAGAGAGAGAGAGAGAGAGAGAGAGAGAGAGAGAGAGAGAGAGAGAGAGAGAGAGAGAGAGAGAGAGAGAGAGAGAGAGAGAGAAGAGAGTCTCCAATCATTGGCAACATCAACAAGCTCCACTACTCCCATACTAGTTAATCGTAGAGAGAGGGGGGGGGGGGGGGGGGGGGGGGGGGGGGGGGGGGGGGGGGGGGGGGAGAGAGAGAGAGAGAGAGAGAGAGAGAGAGAGAGAGAGAGAGAGAGAGAGATTTAAGTGTCGTCCATGGAGGTCAGATATGACCTATGGGACCAAAAAAAAACATTACATCCATTCTTGTGGGGTAGAGGCGTTAAATACATATCAGTTAGGGATTGATGTTCCATTAAAGGGTTAGGAACAAGATCAAAATCAAAACCTAAGCGGTGTCAGGTGGAGGGGGAGCTGGCTTGGGAGTTTGAAAGTCTTGAATGATGGATTTACCACCACGGTAGACTACCCATTTACCTTGTTTTAGAGCTTCATGCATCTTCTTGAGCTCAATTGCTTTATGCTTGAGTTGGTTTGTAGGCAATCCAAAGCTTTGTCCCCTTGAGGTGGTAGGATTGGCGTAGTAGCCTTGTCCGTTCTTCTTTGTTTCTGAAAATGAGGATGCATTGGCCAGGTGGTACACGCCTATGTGTGTCATCGATCCAAGAGATAGTGTTGGGCTCGATGTTGATTGGTTGAAGAGTGTCATTGAGCTTGGTGATGGCTTCTTCAAGGGTGTCCTCCTCGGTGCACCATGGTGAGGAGAGTCCTCCAATTCTAAACTTGAGGGCAAGGGATTCTTGTAGGCGGCATTCTTGTAAGGCTGCTTGGATTTCATTGTCGATCTTCTTATGCGCTCCTATATTGGATTCTTGCTGAGCCGCCTTGACAGTATCATTGAGAGAATGCTACACTTAAATAATGTTTGGGTAAGCTTAAGGATGAGAGAGAGAGAGAGAGAGAGAGAGAGAGAGAGAGAGAGAGAGAGAGAGAGTTCTATTATCATCCTCAGTGGTCAAATATGACCTATGGGACCAAATGAACTTGTCATGTGGTGTGAGTGGAGGTCATAAGTGACTCTCGATGCTCAGAAATGGCTGAAATGAGCGTCGCAATAGAGAGTCCACATCATGATTGGGAGAGGAAGGTATGTAGGGAGAGCTCATGGCTAAATATATGGGGAAAAGAGGACCTAATGTGGTCAAAAGCTGAGCACTCAAGTAGTGTGTGGTACTCACTCTCTCGCACTTGACGAGGGCATATGTATATATATGTGTGTGTGTATGTATGTATATATACATATATATGTGTGTCTATATATATATGTATGTATGTATGTTGGGTTACAGTAACTTTTCTTCAAATACAAAATATACAAATGGTATTTTTAAAAATCTCAGCATGAGCCTTTTTTCCCTCTCTTTTAAGCTTGGTCAAACTTGGCTTAAGCTTTAAGCATTTCCTTAAACGACCGAATAAAGAGGCCCTCCTATACCCCATTCACTTCTTAATGTACACACACACACACACACACACACACATGTAAATCTATATACACATGTGTGTGTGTGTGTGTGTGTGTGTGAGACTATATATATATATATATATGTGCCGACCAATTGGTTTTGAGATGGTGTTGACTATTGTGTGAGAAAAACACCTAGCGCCGTAGGATCAAAGAGTGTTGTAGGTCAAATCGTACTTGAAGTAGCCATGCACAATAGACTAAGACTCTTGCTACGAGAGTGAATCTAGCCTACACCACAAATGACAAAGAGAGGGGTTGTAGTAAACAATACTCATAGATACAATGTTGGAAATCTGAGGCTTTCAACCTCTCACAAACAACAAAAAGAAGCAATGCCTTGGAGAAAAAACTCATAAAGGCCTACCTTCTTGAAGCAGGCAAAGAAAAAAACAACACATGGCATAAACACTTCGATTGAAAAACTGGTCTTCTGTTGCCACTTTTCTTACAGGAGCTAATCTCCCTTTCTCTTCATCTTCTGCATGACTATTGGAAGATTCCAACAAGAAGATACTCAATAGATTTTTTGACCCTTGTAAATGGAAGTTATTGTAAATTTTCCGCCAAAAAATTATTATATTTTTGTTCTCTTTTTATTTATGCGGAACCCGGGGCTATGTGCTTCCAAATTGTATCATAAGTTAGTCAAGTGGCCAGGCTAGATTACTTATTTTTGAATCATTTTAAGCCCTTGTACATTTTCAGTCTATTGAAAATCATTTTCAATAGATTTTATGACCCTTGTAAATGGAATTTATTTTTGAATCATTTTCAATCTATTGAAAATCATCTTCAATAGATTTTCTGACCCTTGTAAATGGAAGTTATTGTAAATTTACTGCCAAAAAATTAATATATTTTTGTTCTCTTTTTATTTATGCTGAATCTGGGGCTATGTGCCTCCAAATTGTATCATAAGTTAGTCAATTGGCCAGGCTAGATTACTTATTTTTGAATCATTTTCAGCCCTTCTACATATGAGACACTTAGCTGCTAAGGCATGAAAGGCATTTTTTATAAGGTTTTGAGGACACATTCATATGCATGTCGTGTGCTTCCTCTTGCTAATGTACATTTATCTCTTTACACCACACCACATGATCATTGAATCTCAATTTTGAGAGCACCATCATGCTAGCCTCAAAGAGCTCTATGTGTGGATATCAACATTAGAAGTGTATCATGAGATACAAGCATAAACTCCCATTAAATTACAAGTTTCTCATTTTGAGTGTTTTTTTTTCATATCTAACCCTGCAAGGATAGTGCCTACTAAGTCTGGTGCTACTTGGAGTTGATTTCCTATTGGTTTCTCTTGTTGATGCATGAATGGATTTTTGAGATAAGAACCAGAATTTTTTGTGGTTAGAGCACACATAGATAGTGTTAATGGAGTGTATTGTTTCCAAACAAGAGTCTGACAACCTGTTGGCATGCCTCCATGCCAAAGTCAAGTCACTTACTTCCTAGGATTGAACTGGGTCCATCTCTTCGTAAGATATGATAGATGACCGTTACCGAGGAGCGGAGTGCGAGCAAGAGAGAGAGAGAGAGAGAGAGAGAGAGAGAGAGAGAGAGAGAGAGAGAGAGAGAGAGAGAGAGAGAGAGAGAGAGAGAGAGAGAGAGAGAGAGAGAGAGAGTTCTATTATTATCCTCGGATGTCAAATATGACCTATGGGACCGAATGGACATGTCACGTGGTGTGAGTGGAGGTCATAAGTGACTCTCGATGCTCAAAAATGGCTGAAATGAGCGTTGCAATAGAGAGTCCACATCCTGGTTGGGAGAGGAAGGTATGTAGGGAGAGCTCATGGCTTAATATATGGGGAAAATTCAAAAGAGGACCTAATGTGGTCAAAATATGAGCACTCAAGTAGTGTGTGGTACTCACTTTTTCGCACTTGATGAGGGCTTAAGGTGCAAAGTCGATGAGACTCCTCGCGAGTACCCCAACGTCCTGTCTCGCAACGTAGAGAATGGGAGCTAAGACGAATGAAGGCAATGGTGCAGATCGCACTCAACAGGATGGGCTCCAGGATGTGTGGATGGGTTCTGTTACCTCGTTCAGAAAAGAAGAGAGATTTATAGTTTGGGGCAATGTGTGTGGTGTAATGGTTGAAGCGAGAACCTTCGGATTTCTCCCATGCTGTGATACATTTGCATTGTAAGAAGGCCCCATTAACTTGGAAGTCGATCGACGCATCCTTGACCAAGTGACATGCATCCCATCTTCCAAACCATTTCTTGATGTCAAGAATCCACCCCGAACGTAGTATTTTGCTCTTGCATGTCTTTTGGACCTTTTGACTTGCTTCATATGCAATTCTAGGAAGTCGATACAAAGGGCTACGTTGTGTTTGTGACTTGACTTGGAGAAAGTGGGTGAGAACAGGCTTTTGGACATTCTCAAACTCTTTCCAATTAGACTTCCCGATGCTACCACCCCACACCTCCACTCCATAAAGAAGAATCGGTGTCACCGATGTGTCAAAGAGGTACTTTTTGAGAGCCCAACACTTGATCCGTCCAGCATTTCACATGTTCTCAAATGCATAATAAGTCCTCTGTCCGGCTTCCAAGCAATGCATTGCGTAATACTTTCATTTATGATTCGATGGAGCCTCAAGGCCAAGGTACTTGAAGCTATCTACCACTTCAAGTTGCTCATTGCTGTATACAATGCATGGATTTCTTTCATTGAGGGTCTTTAAAAGCATAACATCGGTTTTGGATCCATTCATGATCAGCCCACTATGTAGGCAAAAGCGTTCCAAGACACTCATAAGCTTTTGTGCATCTTCTAAGGTATGTGCCAAGAGCACTAAATCATCAGTAGAAAGAAAAAGCATTTTTCGATCTTAACCACTTCTATGACTTCTTGTTGCATAAAATCAAGAACCATGCATTCCAATTCATCAATGAGTAGACCAAAGAGTGTTGGGGAAGGTGGGTATCCTTGTTTCACACCAACGGTGCTTGCAAAAAAATCCTGAAATTCCATATCCCATACGTAGTCGACATATCACTTTTTGGTAGATACGAAAAACTGCATGCATAAATTCTCTTGGCACTTGAAGGCTTTGCATATGTCTCCAAAGATTTTCTCACAGTACCATGTCAAAATCTTTTTTGAAATCCACAAAGCAACAATACAACTTTTTTCCTTTCAATCGAGACGCTTCCATAAGAACTCGAAGAGTGACAAGGTGATCAATAGTGCTATGATGCTTTCAAAAACCTACTTGGCCAAGCGCACGTTTGTAATTCTTTTCAGCCCATTCACTGATCTTCATCTCCATGATACATCCAAATAACTTTGTCATCAAAGAGCCAACCATTATAGTGCGATAGTTTTTCACATTGTTTACATCTCCTCCTTTGTGCAAAGGTTTGATCCAATTTGCACTCCAATCATGAGGCATGCCATGCTGAAGTGCAAGGTTAAACATATCGCGTATCCAATATTGTGTTTTCTTGCTTGTCCATTTAATCATTTCAGCCTTGACACCTTGAAGGTCGCCTACCTTCTGAGTAGTAAGTTTGTCAAGCGCGCGGCATACATCTTCAATGGTAAAGAAAGGAGACATAAATGGGAGGGAGCTACAACACTCCATCTTATCAATATTGGGCTACTCAAAGAGGTTCTTGAAATGCGTATACATATCCTCAAGAGTCAAGTCACCAAAGCTCTCAACACGCTTCCCTTTTAGATTGCCAAAACTTGCCACATGCATGTGCTTTCTCTTGCGGTAAAAGAAGTTGTTCTTTGACTTCCCACCTTCTCCTCTTTTTTTGAACAAGTGCTTTGTATGTGTGTGAACGTTCCAAGTAAACTTCCTTGTTTTTGCTTGCATCCAACCTTAGCAAGTGTTTTCGGGCATGACTACATTCCATGTCAAACCATTTCTTCTTGGTGCTACCCTTCTTAGACCTTTTGCAAGACATGTGTTTCACTGAAAAGCATTCCTTCGCACAAGACAAAATTACTTCTTTGAAAACTTTCCAATTGCATTCTAATGTTGGGCTCTCTTCATGCTCTATCATGCTTAACATTTGGTCCACCATAATAGCATATATAAGTGTTCGTTTGAAGTCTAGATGTATGAGTCATCCATTCTTCTTGAGGCATGCGGCATGTCAACTTGTTGTGTGTCGTGTTGTAACGTATTTGTGCGAGCATTCATGAGCATAAAAGTTGGAATCATAGTGAGGAATGTAGCAACCAGCCACAAACATGACTTGACCATTTGGTGGGCTGATTTTCAGCCCTAAATAGTGTTTATACTGAAGCGGTCCGGGGCGGGCAACAAGAAGAGCAACCTCTAGACACCCTTCAAGGCTCCCGTGCTGCTCAATGAGGCTGGGGCACAACACAACACAAACCAAAACAACAAACCCACAGCCAAATCCTAACTACACAAGGGGCACCACCTAGTTTAAGAGCGAACTAGGACGCAAAAGAGGAGAATCGTTAGAGCAACCCACAAACAAGCAAGGAATTTACACTAACCCTAACACCAATGGAACACTCTCACACACTAAAACACGAGAGAGAGAGACAGAGAGAGAGAGAGAGAGAGAGAGAGAGAGAGATGGTGCTCGGGCTGCTTTGAAGTGTATCGTTAATGATCAAGCAAACATAAATATATATATGTAAGAAAGAGAGAGAAGGGGGAAGGGGGTGCTTGTTGCACTAATGCCTTCTTACAAATCTGTCATGACCAATCAAAGTGAGATTAGTATTTGTTCAACATAGCCTGAGTAAATTACACCACAACACATCACAAGAAAAAAGACACCCCAATCACTGTCTTAAGGCCAGGGGAGTCCTCTCCACCCTGTCGCCCTCTTACAGCATGTGGGATTTATGGCTAAATTGATAACAGTACCCGGAGACAAGCTATCAAGAACATACATAAAACACCAAGACACTTACACATCATCATTTTTCATGACTTCACGTTGGAAGGGAGACAAGGTATCCATGCTTAGTTCAAATTCACCCTCCTTGATTCAGCAAATGTTGGGCTTACTCTAGTAGGAGAAATGATAGATTTCCTACGCTCAATTTAATGATCACTCTCTCTTACAATGGCATAGAGTTCCCTTGCTAATCACCCCTAATACAACACATACATATGCCTAATGCCAATGAGATTCCACTCAAGAGCTCCTTCTCAAGAGGTTGAGCTTGGCTTCTCAAGCTATAGCATAGTGCTCTTTCTTCTCCCCCCTTTTTTGTGCTAGCTACACCCTCCTTTTATAGCAATTTTGAAGGCTAGGGTTACTACTCTAACCATGGTTGGGTTAGATTTTCAGCAATTTATCTAATTTCTTTTGCTTGGAATTATCAAGAAGTTGGTGGGGAAAGAGAGAGGAGAGAAATGGAGGTGATAGGAATTTTCATAGTGGGTTAGTGTTAGTAGAGTTAGTATTAATTTACAAATGGAATTGGATATTTACAATGGGAGTATCCATGTAGGATACAAATAAGGAAGAAAAACTCTTAAGAGGTAAGAAAAGGTGGATTTCTTACAAGGTTGATGCTCCAAGTGTCTTGAGTAGGGCCAATTTTGACGCTTGTTGACGGTCCACTAGCTTTGACGGTACATTTTTTCTCCACTCTTGACCTTCCTTGAGAGACAAGGTAATTGAAGCTGAGTAATCAACCACCATGATGCTGTCTTTTAAGAGAAGAGGCTAAATTTTGTGGTTTTTTTGATAGATATGGGTAATTTGGAGGAGGAAAAATGAGTCTAGGTGGTCAATTTTGGAATGGAATTGTGTGCGGGAGGTATGAGTTCACCATGGTTTCTCTTATTCTTCAAGGTTGAGGAGAAGGTGAGTAGGGTGCAGAGAGGAGTGGTGAGAGAGGTGGGGATGATGAGTGGAGAAGTGTGTGTGAAAGAGGAAAATGATAAAGTGGAAGAGAGAGTGTGGCTGCATAGCATGGGAGAACTGGGGTCCACTAATAAAATCATAGCTCACAGCTCGTAGCTCAAAAAAATATGAAAAAAATTGATGCAAAAGTTCAGCCCACGAGCTACAACTTTTGTTTGTATCACCTTTTCAAATTCGGAGAGCAAGTGAACTTTAAAAATTCAGCAAAACCGACCGTTTTTTTCCACTACACAAGGTCCTTGTGGGGTCCTTCTTTGGATGATTCTTTTGAATACCTCCAAGAGTGAGCCCTCCATAGTGCATGTATGCATGCCACCTACCCTTGACCTTATTTGGTAGGTCTATAATTGAAGATATTGTTGAGATCATGATATAAGTGAATAGTACAACTAAGAAAATCAAATATTGAGGGGTCTAAAAAATATGTACATGTCAAATATAAATAATATAAGTGGAAAAAATATAAAGGGGTCAAAAGAAATCTCTCTCATTATGAGGCTACCATAAAAAGATAAATATTTTTGGTGTTCTAATGTTTTAGAAAAAAAACAAAATAGATGTAGGAAGGGAAAAATCACAATAGTGAAAAAATATACACATAAATAAAACTAGTTTTTTTGGATTTTTGTTGGGGTGGAGTTACACCAAATATAAGAGAAGCTTACATGAAAATATTTCTATATGGAATAAAGAGTATGAAAAATGGTAAGAAAAATTGTGGTAATGGTGAGGCAATGTACAGAGCATAAATAACACACACCTAGGTAGAAATATTTAAATAAATACCAAAATAATTATGAAAAAATATTTTATTTAGGCCCTATATACAAAGAAATATTTACATACGCATGGGCCATAATATACTTATATTTTTTACTTTTTTGGCTCAACTAGCCCAATGACTAGCTAATTGAGGGTTTTTTATTTCAGTAAGGAGATATGGGAAAAGTCCCCTAACTCACACGCACCTATATACAGTGAAAGGGTGAGGGTAACCACAGTGTTTGAGTGATTTGATAGGGTGATATAACTCACTATGGCAATTACAGAGAGCCGAAAAAATGGCTATCATTAGCCCTCCCCTAGGATGATGGTATATTCATGTACCATCATAAAGAATCTTTTCCAAAGAGAGTGCTTCAGAGTCCTTGGCTCGCGCACCCCTGCTGCCCTGCGCTGCACCCTCGCACCCGCCCTGACCTGCCGTCGCTACCCCTCACGTCCCCCCGCTGCCTGCGTTGCACCCTCGCGTCAGCCCTGCCCTGCACCTGCGCGCTCCTTTTCCTGCCCTGCTCGCGCGCTGCACCCCCGTGGCGCCCTGCTGTGCACCCGCTCACGCACTCTCCCCCCCCCCCCCCCCCCCCCCCCCCCCCCCCCAACTTTCTATGCGTAGCATGTCTCTCCCCCCTCTCCTACGCGTAGATTATTTTTACCCCCCCCAACCCCCCCTCTTTTCCTTTCGCGCGGAGGATGTCCATCCTCTACGCGTAGGGAGTTTTTTTTTTTTTTAAAGAACCCTGCCCCCACCATTTTGTAACTTTCGGGCCTCATAGGTCACTATGGCCTTTTCAAGACTTTAATATAACATTTCACTTCATTTCTACCATACTTTACCCCCCCCCCCCCCTCCTTCACTTTTTTTTTCGAGACACACACACACACATAGCTGAGCATATTGAGGGCACCTGGCCACACCGCCTCGCGCTCCACCACTCATCGCTATCGCCGCCAGTGTGGGTACACACATACATCCAGTGACTCCCAGCCGCCGCGCCCGCTTCTAGGGTGGGTGCACACGCACACCTAACTCCCTTGCAGACGGCGATCAAGCATGAGGAAGATGAACGATAAAGCCGACCCCCTAGAGGATGCCATTCAAAAATGCAAAGAGGAGATGACGGAGATCATGACCAAGATGAACCGCAATTTCTGGGACACAATAAACATGCTTGAAGGACGCCTGCTGATCGAAGAGAGGAAGATAAGCACGCTTGAAGAACGAGTGACGACCCAAGAGGAAGAGATCGCGTCACTCAAGAAAGATCTCGCCAAAGCACGATCAAGAAACACACTGGAAGAGGGCGAACTGTAACCCTCAGTAATCGAAGAAATCAACACGATCAAGGAGCAAGTACGGGCCATCAAAGAAGGAGAAGAGCAGCATAAAGAAATGACGACTTCGTGGGTGGATGCTCTTACCAAAACTCAACAAAAGGCGGACGAAGCTGAGAAATGGATCAAGGTGGCCAAGAAAGGAAAAGGCAAGGAGATAACGCCCACGCCCACACCCAACAACATCATTAATCAGACACTAGAGGAGGAGCAGAGGTGCGGTCTTAAAGACAAAGGAAATGTGGACGAAGAAGTAAAAGAACTCACAGCCTTGACGGGGATTCATGAGCCGACGCACACAAGGGCATGGAGAGTGGGCAACATAAAGAAAAATGGAAGGGCACTCATCCTCCGTTTTCCCTCCATGGAATCAAAGAAGTCATTCTTGAAGAAAAGACCAACTCTTAAAGAGACTGGCATCTTTCTCGGGGATGATCTCACCCTCTCACAGATCGCTCATATGCAGGAAGTAATGCCAGATATTAGAGCGGCAAGGGAAAAATACAAGATCGCTTTTTACCGAGACGGAAAAGTGGTAATACTAGAATGACGCTACACATGACGGTGCGAGACTTATGGGACCACACTCAAAGTAGCTGCCTGGAACTCCAATGGATCTATGCATCTTGATGTGGGTGCCTTTGAGGATAGCTTTACTGGAAGATACATCATCTTTTACTCTGAGACACACCAGGCCCCAGGGCAATCCATGCCTCACATCAGTGGATACAGGTGGGAGACACGCTCAGAGCACAGAGGGCAGGGCTCAAGGGGAGTGGCAGTGTTATTTAGAGAGGATCTTTAGCCACTGATACATATAGCCCACAGGGACGAGTAGGCTAGGTACATGTGGGTGAGACTGAAAGCAGAGACAGGCAGATACCTCTATCTAGCTAGTTTCTACTTTCCCTTGAGTACATCAGTTTATGCATCACCTAGAGGACAGTCCCCTTTCTCTATTTTGGATGATGACATATGGGAGTTCTCTAGGGACAGTGACATTATCATCCTAGGGGACTTCAATGCTAGGATTGCCCATCACCAGGGAGTGTTTTATGATACTTCAGAGAGATGCTAAGAGAGCTAGATGTTGTAGAGACGGGTCTTTCCAGACTATCACACGATGTGGAATGTACTGAGTATGGGCGACACCTAATAGATATGGGCACTGCACATGGATTGGCCATCTTGAGCGGCCTACAGAGATTTTCTGCTTCGGGAGGTTTTACATGCTTCCCACACAGACATGGAGCCAGCACAGTGGACTATGTCATGGCACAACCGAATCTCATCTCTAGTATCCAGGATCTCATAGTTGAGCCCAGACCGATCGGGGTGGCAGTGGATGATGCTCTGGTGTCGATGACCATCTCCTTCCAGTTCAGTGTAGCACACAGGCCACGAGTAGCAGCCCCTACTCGGGTGAAATCATGTTAACCTGTCATGCTTTTTCATGTCCCGGACAATGCTAACTAGCACAATTTTGACATATGCTAACTAGTACAATAACTTGAGCTACATCTCCAAGATCTATGACATATGATATATCAATAGAAAGCACTTGAAACAAGGAATCCAAATGTATAACCTCCGACAAATTTTGATATTATTTGTAAAAAATTTACCGGACGCCCAACTTTTCGAAGATGTGCTAACTTGAAACTGCTAACTAGCACAAAAAGCGCGACAGGTTAACATGCTTTCACCCACTCGCTACACATTCACGCGGGAGACGGATTCTGTATACATGGACGGAATCTACAGACGCCTATGCACTGAGGACCTGGGGCGACCTCTGGAAGAGATAACTACTATACTGACACAGACATTACATGAGGCAGCAAACAGAAGCATACCCACACACCCAGCCTGAGCAGAGCCGCCGATCAGGGAGCATGCCTCAGAACAACTGGTACGATGAGGAGTGCCGCCAGACTAGAGCCAGACTTCAGAGGGAGGTGTTGTTGGGGGACGTCACTCACTTCCGATGCCTAGTGCGGCGGAAGAAGAGGGCTTTTTGGGCTTGACTCCAGCGGGATCTATATCAGCTATTCTTGAGTCAGGACTCGCGTGAGGCGTGGCAGCTCTTTCATGAGCAGTCCCCCCCCCCCCCCCCTGCTATTTCCTCCACAGAGACATGGGGGCAGTACGCATCATATTTGTACACAGTACCTGGACAGCCAGCCCTCCCTAACCCCCCCGATCCATGCCCACACGCATGTGTCTTTTTCACCGCCGCTGAGATGGTGAAGAAAGCTATTGACAGAATGAAGACTGGGAGAGCATATGATCATGATGGCCAAGTCGCTGAGCATTTCATGTATGCCAAAGACCTACTAGCAGAGCTTCAAGCGGTTATGTTTAACCGGGCCATGTGTGAGGGCCTACCAGACTCTTGGAGCCTATCTACGATCGTACCTATCTTCAAATCAGGAGACCCAATGGAGCCTGGGAATTATCGCACTATTATGATTGGGAACACACTGACATGGTTGTATGCATCCATTCTGGAGCAATAGCTGAGTAGATGGGCAGAGAGGGAAGGGATACGTGCAACTGGGTAGGCAGGATTCAGGAGAGGCTTCTCTACTTTTGACCATATCCTAACACTCAGGGCCATCATCGAAGAAGGCACATCTCATGGGATACGGATCTATTGTAGCTTTGTGGACTTCCGCAAAGCTTTCGACACGGTACCCATAGCTAGACTGATGCGTAGACTACAGGAAATGGGAGTACCCACAGAACTCATTTGGGGGATCATGGCATTGTACAGATCAGTAGTACACACCCCGGAGGGACTTTCTACACCGGTTCACTCCACTATTGGGGTGAAGCAGGGCTACCCGCTCTCTCCTACTCTTTTTGGTATGTATGTGGATGAGGTTTTTGACTACATTGACAGCAGCGATGGGGATAAAGGTGCTCAGTTGGCAGGAACATGGATTCCACTTTTGTTATATACTGATAACATAGTGTTGATCTCCAAATCCCCAGAAGGAATGCAACGTCAATTGGATACTTTGCATACGTTTGCCCACGAAAGTGGTTTGTCTTTCAACCTGGGTAAAACAAAGGTTATGGTGTTTAATACCACCCCACAGTGGATCAGGAGGTCAGCACCTACATTCACATACGGCTAGCAGACTGTGGAATACACAGACTCTTACACTTATCTTGAAGTGGTTTTTAGCGGACCTGCATTCTCACTCAAAAGAGCAGCAGAGACCAATTTTACTAGAGCCCATGCATCATTGGGCAGATTGGAGAGGATGTGTTTGCAGGTTGAGTTTCAGGAGCCCCCGACGAAGCTCTGGCTCTTTGACACCTTGGTGGCTTCAGCATTGCTCTATGGAACCGAGATATGGGGACCTTCACTGGATCACCACGGGAGGCCGGGTGGCTCAGACGGATGGCGGATCATGGAGAAACCTCTCGTCTCTATGATCTCGCAGCTCATTAGAGCCAAGGCATCAGTACCACGGGCCATTATCCGAGCAGAGCTAGCGCCCCCCCCCCCCCACTTGTGGTGGAGGCGCTCACCAGATCAATCTCCTTCATAAACCGCACATGGGCACTTCCTAGAGACAGATATGCTCGCATAGCACTTGAATACTCTCGATAGCTAGCCATACAAGGAGATACAACATGATGGTATGGGGAGATGACATCATGGTTTCAGCATAGACAGGATGCCACCATTCCAGTACTTATTGGATGCACCATCTGTTAACCCTCACGGCACACGGACACCCATCACCTACGATGGACGCGTATTATGTATTTGGTAGAGTCAGGTATCGGGCTTGTCGGACCAATAGGGAAAGGTAGAGTGATCGCCGATGAGAGGCGCACTTTAACTTGGACATTCAAGGGATTAGTTGGTTAAGCATGGGCGCCCAAGTGTGAATGGGGTGAGCTCCTATAAAAGCCAACTAAACCTAATTTTTACTCATTCTCTCATTTGTGCAATTGAAGAGTGCTCTTGCTCCATCTCCATCTTCTTCTTCTTCACCTCCTTGTGTGTGTGTGTGTGTGAGAGAGAGAGAGAGGGAGAGTGTGTGTGCGATCGAGCATTACGAAGGCACGACGGCGGCGAAGCGGTTGAGCGCGGCACGACTGCAGCTTCTTCTTCATCGCGGCGAGGAATCTACCACGAAGGCGAGCGTAGAGCGGTGAGTGACACACCCTTTGTTCTCTTGAGCTTGCTAGTTTAGGCTTGTTGTGTGCTTGGAGCCGTTTGTGGCTCGCATACGGTGTATTGGCAAGTCCCTTGCTTCGACAGTGCGTCAAGGAGCGCACATTTTTGGCGCCGTTGCCGGGGATATGCCCTACACTAAGCTCGGTTAGCACTTTACGCTTCCTTGTGGTGAAATTTCTATCATAGGAAAGGCAGGGAAGGAGTGTGTGGAGATTTCTGTTTTTTGCGTTTTCTGCATTTGCTGTCAAGTTTCAATTTCTGCTATTGTCTGCGTTTTTTCAATTTCCGTAATTTCTGCATTTTCAAGTTCGGCGTTTTCAATTTCTGCATTTTCTGCAATTTCTGCGTTTTTTTCTGTAATTTCTACAATTTCTGCAATTTTCTGCAATTTCTGTATTTCTGCGTTTTTCAATTTTCTGCATATCTGCGTTTTTTCAATTTCTGCATATCTGCGTTTTCAATTTCTGTATTTTCTACAGCCAAAAAAAAAAAAAAAAAGTTTTTTATTTTTTCTCCCAAAAAAAAAATCTCCAAAAAAATAAAATAAAATAAAATAAAAATAAAAATTGGAAATCAAAAACGCGAGCGAGCAGGGCGGCGAAATTTTTCAAAAATAAAAAACGTGACTCTTAAAATGGACGGGTTGGTTTGTATAAAAGATAGATCGGGATCGGGATCATTTTCCCAAGCCCAAGCCCAAGCCCAGGCCTCAGTCCTATGATATATACTAGACTCACTCTTATATATATACCCTACTCCCTCAAGAAAGAATGAGAGCATGTGGGACAAGTCCTCCACTCTCCTCCTTTCTCTTCCCACTTGCACCCTTAGACTTTCTAGTTTGGGCCTAGTTCCCTACTGGAAATTGACAGTTTTACGGATTTCGAGGGCATAGAGTGACCAAACGGAGGGCTGTAAAGCACGGCACGACCCTCTGATCGATACGCTCGTTTCGAGCTATCACACAGCCCATTCCACGACACGCTCTAAAAAATATAGCAAAAAAACAAACAAAAAACACGCTAAAAACTAGTCACAAGGCCTCCTAGAGCAGCTTTTTGACACCTTAGGGTATCAAAAGCACATGCACTTACGCTCTGGGCGGGTGCTAGAACACGAGCATATTGAGGGTCCCTCTGTTCATACGGACACCCATTACCCATCCACGATAAGCTCTAGACCCTCAGCGGGGACACAAGGTAGCACCACCCAAGACCCTAAAATAGCCGCTAGTGATTCCTCCTCCGACTCAGAAATCATGGAAGCATACCCTACCCAAAACACTGAGAGAGAAGGCCATGCACCTCCCGAAGCTCCACAGCCTAGTACTAGTATGTTTAGCCGTTTCATGGAAACATTAGGTAGAGCTACTCGCTCGAAACCTGATGCAGATGAAGCACGCGAAGGGGGTGGGGAAGTGGAATCTCCTTTCACATCGCACGTGGACCCCACACCCCCAAAGAGTGTCCATGTGGATATCCTGCCAACTTCTTACCAAGAAGGACCTGTTGAGTTGCCTCCTTCAGAAGTTCCCTCTAGAGTACCGTTGGTGACAAGTAAAACCACGGGGAGCAACATTGCTTCTACCTCACAAGAAACCATTAACACGTCGACTCTAGAAGGATTGTTCATTAATGATCATTGGACATATGACCTCCACACTGAGGTGTTGACGGATCTACACTCTGGCCACGCCTACCATGTAGGATGGATAGAGATTGTACAATCCACCTCTAGTGCCACGAGCATCGAAGATCAACAGAAAATGATCTGTAATGTTATCCATGGCATTATTCAATCAGAAAGGCAAAACCGAGGGGTAAATATACTCTCAACTGGCCCCATGAGATTGCTGGATACGAGCAAGGCTCAACAGCCTACTCTATCACAAATGGAGACTCCTCTAATGAGCCCCATGGACCCATCTTACGTCATTTCACCTGGGGTCTCTATGCAATCTGAGCCTCCGAGCGAAAACTTTAGCTTCCCTAACTTGGCTCAACCCTCTATTAAGGAAAACCCAGTGCTCACTCCAGGGATAAGCCTAACAGAGAATGTACCGATGACATCTACGGTTAGCGCAGTGCCACTACCTAGTGTCGTAGTACCTAATATGGGGCCTCGACCATATGTGCCTCTAGCCCCTTATGCACACATGGCCCCCACACCTCCAATTGTACCACTTGCTTATGCTCCTCGAGTGCCGCTCCCTAGCTCTTATCCGAGTGGACCTATGCCCGGTTATGTTCCATATCCTACATCATCCACACATATGCCAAGACCGGTACCCATTCCTCTCCCACATATGATTCCAAGAGTACCTCCACCGGCCCTACCTCCTCACATAGGTGACTTGGCAGCATTTGCTCAAACCATAGGTCGATCTATCGCGGAAAATATGCGTCATGCATCTGATAGAGAGCCTAGAAGTAAGGCAGTACAAATTGCCAAACTCACGCAAAAATTAAATGGGGACGAAGATGCTAGAAAACACATTGAAGTGTTTGAACAAGTATGTGATTCCTTAGGGGAATGCAACGAACTACATAAGTGCAATGCCTTAAGCTTGACATTAAGTGGGAAGGCTGGAGATTGGTATAGGACCCTAAGGGTGGACGAGAAAACAATCTACCCTACCCTTCGAAGGTTGTTTCTAAAGGAGTACATACGAGAAGGTGTGCTTTGGGGTGTAGCATCTCAGCTACAGAAGGCCGAACGTAAGGAAGGAGAGTCAGTAAGGGACTTCATTAGTCGTCTAAAGCACTTAAACTCTCGCTGCCCTGTAAATGAGCGCTTCAACAATAACCAATTGCTTGATCGATTCATTCGAGGGTTGAGGAATGAAGGAATCTATAATGGACTAGTGATTAGAGGTATCACAACCTGGGAAGATGTCACTGCCAATGCAATCCAATTAGAGGACAACTTGATGATAGCAGGCATGAGGGTGTCTACTTACACGAGATCCACTAGCTCACAAGCCATTGAGTATGAACCCATGACTGCAAAGCCCATTGCCAATGAGCCAAAGGTATTTGAGACATTCTTGACAGACCTCACCAAGGCAATCCAAGAGTCTCTTAAGGATAATCGACCCCCTCAAAATAGTCACATGTATCCAAGAAGGGAGCAACAATGGTGTTCCATTTGCTTAGGTCCACATAGCACTAGTGAGTGCCCTACGTTTAGAGTAAAATTTAATGGAACTTGCAACGCATGTGGTAGGTATGGTCACCAAGCTAAGGATTGTTTAATGATCAAACGTATGATGGCAAATAGACCACCTGTAGCCGGGACGGATGCACCTCGAGCTCCTGTATTGATGCCTGCTCCACCTGTTGAGCAACTACCGCAACACATGGTCCCTAGATCTCAAAATGTTGTACAAGCTACACCGTTACCACCTCCTGTGCTAGGACCGCAGCCCCCGCATCCAAGAGTTGCCCCTATGAACCAAGTGGGTTGCGAGCCATCTAATGCTTATGCAGATGGCTGTGAGGAGGAAATAGACACTAGTATTGCCTACGGACTTGATACATTGGAAGAGTGTCCTATATACTACATGGAAGATTGTTGGGGACAAGTCAAGCCGGTTTATCAAGCTGCTGCTCTCGCATCCAGAGGTCAAAATATCAACACCCAGGCTAAGAGGCCACCTCTTCAATGCTACGAGTGTGGTGGACCACATCAAGTAGCGGAGTGCCCTATTAGGCTGCAAAAGAATGCTGCACAAATGCAAATGAATCAAGGGAGCACGTTTGCAATGCCAATACTCACATGTAATCGTTGTGGCATAGATCACTTGATTGCCCAATGCCCCTATAACCCAAATGCGCCTAAAATCACACCCCTAAATCTGGTCGAAATTGCTAGTGTGACATCGCCAATACCACCCGTCGCACCCGCTTATGCGATTACACGGTCCATGCTTCAAGGGCCAGGACATATCCTCGAAGAGAGAGATACCGCGTCAGTTATCCAAGCAAAGAAAAAGAAGACACGAAGGAAGAAGTCGCAGAATACGGAAAATTCAAAGCCAAGTTCCAAAACAAACATAGGAACAGGAGATGACCCCGTGTATATGAATGACCTCGAGGATGATTCAGATTCAGTCGAGACAATGGAAACTAGAACCAATACCACAAAGGGAAAGATCGACAAAGAAAACCGTAACATGGAACCAAATGAAAACCGAATGAGAGAAAACCATAAAGAGCCTCTGAAAACACCACAAGTGTTTCCAAATCCAATCCAAGACCCCCAAGATAAACCGCAGGGGCAAAAAGGGAAGAATCGTAAAAAGAAGATTGGGACGTACCCAAACCCAGTAGACGAGATTGAGCAGGTGAAACATCTAAGAGGTTTAGTGGAGGAGACTCAAAGGAAACTAGAACCAGAACCCATGCATGTAAAAATTCATGACACAGTGTTTCCCACGCAAGTTCATCCACCCCACATGAACCATAGACCGTTAGCCATATCTAGTATCATCCAAGAAGGGAGTGAGGACGGGACATCAGAAAGTGAGCATACACCCTTCTTGTTGGAAAGGATGTTTAACGAAGGTATACCTGATCCCATTGAGGAATATGAGATTCCATCCTCACCAGTTCCTAGTCAAGGACCTACACCCTGCAAAACGCCAATGAATGTTGCCAAACTAGTGGACTTCATGTCTTCTGAGGTCCGAACCACGATCATAGCAAAGCTGTATGGAGATCCTGAGTTATTCCTTGCACTTCGAGCATTCCTTAACGGAGAGCTACGAACGGGATTACAGCAGTTTGCGCAACCAAATAGGCCTGACTCGATTATGATTGATGAGGAAAATCATGTGCAATCACTTGACTTAGATGGACACGAGTCTGTGATCGAGGTACCCATTAACGAATTAGGGCAGTATTTTGAAGGCGACGAGTCTAATGCGACCCTACCCATCACTACCAAGGGATTAACTATAAAGGGAATTCTTGATGGTGGTGCGGGAGTTAGCATCGTTACAAAAGATTGTTGGGAATCCATGGGAAAACCCCGCCTGAGTGTTACTAACATTGTGGTAAAGATGGCAAATGGTACCATAGCCAAACCTATGGGGATGCTCAAGGATCTTAAGATCAAAGTTCTAGGACACAAGGTACGACATACGTTCATTGTAATGGATTTCTCTAAACACCTTATGTCATATGAAATGATTTTAGGACGACCATTCATGAGGGAAGCACAATGGTTCACGATTGGTCTAAAAATCATGTCTATTTGCAATTCCAAGACTCTGTCCTTAGAGTGGATTTGGTGACTAGTAAGGTACACCCCTTAGGGAGTAAAACCATTATTGATCATCGCTCTGACACCACAGTTCACTCGACCCCACTACAATATTGTTACACTTGTAAGAAGGATACAGACATTGGCCAAGATTCTCCTTACATGGATGTGTTACCGGGTATGACGGAATCGGACAATGTGGATTGGGTCCACCTAGCATCAACCATAGACACTTGGGGAAATAGGGGGACGACCTGGGTAACACCTGAGGGGGATGAAATGCATATACCCTTAAATATGCTACAAGCAATGCATATCGCTTCCGACAAGACTCATCCTAATGTAACGAAGAAAACATACAAGTGGGTCCCTAAAGCTTCTTTAGTGACCATAGCTAGTGCTAAAAAACAGAAGCCTTGTAAGAAATGTACCACTCGCTCCAAGAAAAGTAAGAAAATGTTGCGATGGATCCCTAAACGACTATTGGAAGCCTAAGGCTACTATGAAGGAAATGATCAAATCTGGGTGCCCAAACGTAAAGTGTACTCTTACCTGTCACCTGACCCAAGTGAGCCCAATCCCGTAGCTCCAAAACGAATCAATGATCGTGGAAAGAAAAAAATCACAGAATGCTACACACCTGCTCCCGAGCTAGTTTGGGTACCAAAGAAAGAACGATTTGTTCCACCTAGCTCAAGAAGGGGGGAGTCCCATGAAGATTCTAGCTCATCATGTAATACATCCATAGAGGTAAAAGCTTCTACACAGCCTCCATCTATAGTAGTGGACCTCCATGAAGCTACAAAAGAATCCACACCTCCCAGTGTTCAAGAATCACCTAATGAACCACTTCAAGTTCGATCCTGGGAGAGTACCTTACCACCCTTGCAGCTTGACAAGGCACCTAGGGTAATAACAAACTACTGGCAAAAATCCTCACCTATTACCAACTGGAACAATTGGTTTCAAAGGGTGACAAGCTCATTTCAAACGGTATGATCTACCCAAGGAAGGGGGGAGTGTTTGCTGACAGTCATCATTCACTAGTTTCCCTCTCAACCTTTTTCCCTGACCTCTCAATTCCAATCTTAGGGAATGTACATATAAAGCTTTATACACAAAAAAAAAAAAAAAAGAGCAAGAGCAATTAGCAAACGAGTATGCACATTAAAGTCAAAACATTGACTCAGACCTACACATGTCACATCTGGTACAGTGAAACAGAAACCTATGCCATAAACCACCTTTGATCCTCATCACTTGAGTGATGAAGGGTAGGTAAGATTAGTACGATAGGAGTGTTTCTGTTTTAGAGTTGAGTGATTAGCAAAGTTCTCTTTTCCCACTGATGTGCCTCCTAGAGGTATTGTTTGTGTTTCATAGTGTGTACAGGAGCGTGTTGCTATTGATAGGGTTTGGACCTTCATGGAACCTTCAAATCAAGCGCGACCATCAACACAAACAGGTGTTTCTTGTCCATTAGCATTGCCCTTATCTTTTTTGCATCCATGCTTGTCTGCTTTGATTGTGACTGGTAGCATAATATTCAGTGCATTTGCTTAGTATCAAACATTTAATTCAATGTAATGTTTTGTCATAGTCACTTGTTTAGGGGTAAAAATCAAGCAGTCCGACTAAGCTAGTTTGACCAAGCTAGATATTAGAAATCTTCTCTTAATACCATGGGGAATGCCTTCCTAATAATCAATGGTTACTTAGGTTCTTAATCCGATTTAGGTAGCATTGTATGAACTGTACTAGGGCTCTCTAGTGGGCTTAACCCTATCGACCTTTAGCTTAAGTATTATAAAGGGAGTTTACTAATGTGATGAGCCTGGGGAGTGTAACAATGTTATATGACCCCCCAAAGTTACAAAATTTAAATGTTGAAAATGAACAAACAAAAAATCAAAGTGCCACAATGTAAAATTTTAAGCTGGAAGAGAAATCTCAGCTTGAATTGGTACTTCACTCACATGTATTGCCTATGGTACTAGAGCCCTAGAGGTTCCCAGTGTGGGCGCTTTTCCTTGAAAAGCAAAAAACCCAAGGCATACAAAATAAGCACACACATCATAATTGAATCACTGTGAAAAGACCTTGGGGGGTCAAAGAAAAAGTAATCAGTCAGGCGATGATTTCATGAGAAATTCCTTTTATGGTAGCTTAACTACAAAGTCTTCTAGATATAGCCTCTAGTCAGCCCTCGAACATGAATACTTGGCTCTCGCGATTAAACAACTTAATTGACCACAGAAATTTAAGAAGCTTACCCATGGTATTAATATTCGATCTCTAGTGCCTTTCGACCGTCAAATTAGCGACCCCAGACTTGTTTAATTTTTTGCCTTTACATCTGTTTATGTATTTGATTACATTGCAATTTAATGTTCATTGCTAACAAATTGTTTGAAATTCTTTTACCAATCAATGTGTCTATCTAAAACTGCATATGCTTTTTAAGAGAATGCCATTACTGTGCCAATGTTGTTTGATTTTGCAGTGACTGAAGAAGGCTAAGGACATTCATCTCAAATGCTCTTCCACCTCGACGACCCAGCTTCAACTCAATAGCTTCCGAGGACGGAATCTACATCAGGAAGGGGGGCATGTTAACCCTCACGGCACACCGACACCCATCACCTACGATGGACGCGTATTATGTATTTGGTAGAGTCAGGTACCGGGCTTGTCGGACCAATAGGGAAAGGTAGAGTGATCGCCGATGAGAGGCGCACTTTAACTTGGACATTCAAGGGATTAGTTGGTTAAGCATGGGCGCCCAAGTGTGAATGGGGTGAGCTCCTATAAAAGCCAACTAAACCTAATTTTTACTCATTCTCTCATTTGTGCAATTGAAGAGTGCTCTTGCTCCATCTCCATCTTCTTCTTCTTCACCTCCTTGTGTGTGTGTGTGTGAGAGAGAGAGAGAGAGAGAGAGGGAGAGTGTGTGTGCGATCGAGCATTACGAAGGCACGACGGCGGCGAAGCGGTTGAGCGCGGCACGACTACAGCTTCTTCTTCATCGCGGCGAGGAATCCACCACGAAGGCGAGCGTAGAGCGGTGAGTGACACACCCTTTGTTCTCTTGAGCTTGCTAGTTTAGGCTTGTTGTGTGCTTGGAGCCGTTTGTGGCTCGCATACGGTGTATTGGCAAGTCCCTTGCTTCGACAGTGTGTCAAGGAGCGCACACCATCTCTCACTCTTACACAGTCAGAGATCACTAAGCTCATCCACCAAGACTTGACCCAGCTAGACACTAGGAGGACAAGGATACAACCAGCACAGGAATTGGGCACGAAGATGGCTTTCTACAGATACCACCTCCTCCAGCGTACAGAAGATGGTTTGAGACACACACACACAATCGTTACCCTACAGCAGCCATTCAACGAGCTGCTCTTCTCTTCTTCTCTCTTTGAACTATTATCCAAAGTATATTTACAACATAGTATAGTCAGTGTCCAGCCGCCCATAGCACAATGGGCATATTCTTTAACACTCCCCCTCAAGCTCAGAGTGAGCTTGCATATGATGGATTCCCAATGCTTCACGAAAGTAGCAAAACTTATCCTTTCCAAGAGCTTTTGTGAATATATCCGCAACTTGATCATTTGTCTTCACATACACCAAATCAATCTCATTTGCCAAAACTTTTTCTCTAATGAAGTGATAATGTACCTCAATGTGTTTAGTGCGAGCATGGTAGACTGGATTCTTTGCCAACATGATGCTGCTAATATTGTCACAACATATAATGACACTATCAAGATAGTCAAAACCAAAGTCTACCATAAGTACTCTCAACCATGACTCTTCACATGCTGCCAAAGCTGCTCCACGATATTCAACTTCTGTACTTGATAATGCTACAGTTGATTGCTTCTTGCTACTCCAACTTATCATGCCATTGCCAATGGAAAATGCATAACCACTTGTAGATCTTCTATCCATAAAATTTCCTGCCCAATCTGCATCTGTGTAACCATAAAGACAAAGCTTCCCATTCTTTTCATAAAACATTCCATAACTGACAGTGGCTTTCACATATCTCATAATCCGTCTCACTGCATCAAGATGACTTTTACATGGATTTTGCATGAATTTACTCACAACACCCACTGTATAACTCAAATCTGTCCTTGTTATTGTCAAGTAAATAAGGCTTCCAACCATCTTGCGATACATAGTGACATTCTCAATGTAATGTCCATCATCAAACAACTTCACATTTTGATCAAGAGGTGTATCAACCGGTTTGCACACTGTCATTCCATACTTCTCAAGCATATCCAACGCGTATTGTCTTTGTATCATCCAAATTCCTGATAAAGTATTGACAATTTCAATTCCCAAGAAATATCTCAACTCACCAAGGTCCTTCATGTTGAATTCTCTCAACAAACTCTTCTTGACATGCAAAATTTGCTCAGCATGACTTCCAGTGAGAATCAAGTCATCAACATAGATAACAATAACGACGATCTCTCCATCAACATGCTTCAAAAATAATGAGTGATCATCAGTAGATTGTTTAAATCCAATCTTCTTCAAGAATCTGGTTATCTTTTCACACCAAGCTCTAGATGCTTGCTTCAAACCATACAATGCTTTCTTCAACTTACACACATAATATGGAAACTCTGGATGTTGATAACCCTCTAGCTGTATCATATAAACTTCTTCTTCCAAGTCACCATTCAAGAATGCATTATCCACATCCATTTGCCGTAACTTCCAACCGAACATACTTGCCATTGCTATCACCAATCTGACTGTTGTCATCTTTGCAACTGGACTAAATGTCTCATCATAATCAAGACCTTTTGTTTGTGCATAACCTTTAGCAAAAAGCCTCGCTTTGTATCTTTCCACACTACCATCTGACTTGCACTTGACTTTGTATACCCATTTTGAACCAATTTCTTTCTTTCCACTTGGCAAGCGAACCAAATCCCAAGTGTCATTCTTCACAAGAGCATCCATCTCATCATCCATAGCTGACTCCCATTCTGATTTTCCAATTGCCTCTTGAAAACATGTAGGCTCTTTATGTTGCACACGTGAAACCATGTATGCATAATGTGTACGCATGTAACCGTTGTATGTCAATCTATCAATTGGATAACGCACCCTCTCTGATCTTCTCAACTGTGGTGCATTCTTCTCTTCAACTCTTGCATATGGGGGTACATAAATCTCAATATGCTTACTGCCAGGTGTCCTCAAATGTGGTAAACCATGTTCTTCATCGAGGCTTTCATCTCCAGAACTCTCTTCAACCACTTTCTTCTTGCCTTTCTCGTCTTGCTTCTTATCTTGCAAACGACCGCTCCATGGGTTGACACTTCCTGTACTCTCCTCTGCCATATGTGGTCCTGAAATAGTTCTTGTTGATGGTCCTGGCTTATCAACAACATGACGCACATTCTCTTACTCTTCATACTCATCTTCTATCATCACTGGCTTTGGTTTATACCATGGTTCATGCTCACAAAATCTGACATCTCTACTGACATAAACTTGTCTTGTCGTAGGATCATAGCACTTGTGACCTTTCTTTTCAACTGGGTAGCCCAAGAATATACACTTCACTGCCTTTGGCTCCATCTTCTTTCTTGCTTCATTTGGCACATGAACATAGCAAACACATCCAAAAACTTTCATGTAGGAAACTGTTGGCTTGATCCCATAAAGTCTCTCATAAGGTGAAATTTCATGAATGACAGCTGTTGGTGTTCGATTCATAATGTGTACTGCTGTATGAACTACTTCAGCCCAATATGTTAATGGCATATTCATCTCATTCATCATGGCTCTTGCAATCTCTGCTATGACTCTATTCTTTCTCTCAGCAACTCCATTTTGTTGTGGTGTGTATCTGCAAGTAATCTGTCTTCTTATGCCTTGTTCACGTAAGTAATCATCAAAATTGTGTGACATGTACTCTCCCCCTCCATCTGTATGTAGGCATTTAATTTGACAACCATTCTCTTTCCCAACCATAACTTTGAACTCCAAGAATACCTCAAATGCCTCTGCCTTTGCCTTTAGAAAGTAAACCCATGTCATTCTGCTATAATCATCTGTGAATGTGATAAAATATCGACAACCATTTGGTGTAGCATGATCACAAGGTCCCCAAATATCTGAATGAACAATTTCCAAAGGACTTTGGCTAATTCTCCCCTTCTTTGGAAATGGTAAACGAGATTGCTTTCCAAATTGACAAGCTTCACAAACATGATCAAAATTCAATCTGCCAAACTTTGGTAATCCACATACAATTTGATTTGATTGCATATGCTTTAGTCTTCTAAAATTGACATGACCAATTCTCTTATGCCATAAATTTGCCCAATCATCTTGAGTGCCTAATTTGTTTGCATACATACCACTGTGTAAACATGGATCTCCAGCTTCCAATGAGAACAAGCGACCTTTCTTTCTTCCACGTGCCAATATCTTGCCAAGTCTGCCTTTGTGAAACTCCTCTATGAAGCATCCATAACGATTAAAATGGACCTGAAACCCTTGATCTGTCATTTGTCCAACTGATGCTAAATTCTTTGTGATTGAAGGCACATATAGAACATCTCCCAATGTGTTGTATGTCCCATCTTTTTCTAGCAATGGAACTGAACCAACATGTGTAATCCGATGCATAGTATCATCAACTGTAGCGACAAACTCATGCTCTTCTAACTTCTCTTTTTTGTCAAACCATTCACCATGATATGTCATATGATTTGTGGCACCACTATCTAAATACCAATCATCTGTATGATGTGGCTCCACCATGCTTCCAACAACATGCTCCATAGGAAATAAATGTCCACTCGACCTATTGTCATATATATTTTGATCATGAGGATTGTATCCAACAAAGTTTCCTCCATGTATGCCATAACCTCGGCCTCTTCCACCGTGATCATGATTTTGATTTAGCCTTGTGTAACATTCTCTTTCAAAGTGACCATAAATGCCACATCTGTTACAATATCCATCTCTTTGAGGATGTACAAATCGTCCACCTCCACGTCCACGAGTTCGGGCTCTCCCCCTGCCTCTTTGGCTATAATCGTTGTAACTTTGACTTTGTTGGTTTTGCCATTGACCTCTTCCAACATTGTTTCCACGACCATAGTTTCCTCTTCCACCTCTATTGTTTCCACGACCTGTAGAGTAAAAAACCTAATCTCTGGAATTGTTATTTGATGTAGAAGGACCTGACTTGCCTAACTTCACCTCTTCTTGCAAACAAAGGTTTACTAACTCTTCAAAATTAGGCATGTGTCCTCGAACAGATATAGATGTACGGTCCCAAACCATTCAATGTCACTGAAACTAAGTCATCATCTAGAACTTCAACATTAATGCTCGCAAGATCTTCCTATATTTGCTTTATCTTTGTCACATAATCTGATATGGATCTATTTCCTCGCCATACACAATGTAACCTTTGCTTCAAGTGAACTTTTCGTGGTTCTGTATTGAAGCTGTTCATTCTTGCTAGTATCTCCCATGCTTCCTTTGGAGATTGAGCCTTCTTCACATGTGGTATAAAGAAGTCACTAATGCATAGTGAAATCCAATGCATCACTTTCCTTGAATTCTTGATCCACTTCTTGTAAGCTTCTACTCTTGCTTGCCATGTTTTATGTGCTTCAACATTCTCTCTATTTGGTTCCAAACCAACCTCGGGACACTCTTGTTCACCTGTGATATAATCCCATAAACCTTTGCCCATGATAAAGTTCTCCATCCTGTAAGACCATATGCTGTAGTTCTCTCTGGTCAGCTTCTCTCCAACAATCTGTGTGACTTGAGTTGAACTTTCTTCCATCTTCACTCTCTCAATTTCTTTCAAAGGATTTTGATAAAATTTCGGCAGAGTTTCGTTTGTATTTGGACAATATCTCAAGTGAAAATCTTAACCAAAGTGCTCATAAACACTGACAGAAAATCTCTCACTGCCAAGGGAAAATCCACTGACTCACTTTGCCACAGACTGACTCAGTACTACGCATAAATACTCTTAAACAATGTCCACATGGACCTGTATGCAAATGCAATCCATACGCTGTCCTGTACCACATATCCATACATCCACCTTCTTCCCATAGTCGTAAATGACATATGAGGTCTTTCGCGGGGCTAGTCGGGGGTTCGCTCCAGTACCTAATCCACCTTGAAAAGGTACCAAAGCTCCCAAGGCAAGGCTTCAAAAAACCTCACTCGACCCTCACAAAGGCTGCAGTTTTCCAAAATACATTGACCGCATATCCATACATAACCACAAAGTACTCAATTTGACAATATAACCGCCTCAACTTCTTCCCACAACCTTTCTTACATAGACGGCTGTCCATAACGGACCCACAACAACCAAACATAATCTTCGATAACACAATATCATGATGCAAAAGCTCTATGTCATTCTCCAAAACCTGTGTAAATGCTGAATTCTTCACCTGTAACCTGTAAATCTACTGCCGAGTGCAAAACTAGACATCTCCTATGCTTGTGTAAGCTGGCTGTTTGCTGCAAAAAATTACAGATTTTGGCAAATCTGAGTATGCCAATGCGTCCGGAAGGCCCAAAAACATAAACATAGACTCCTGGATCACTGTATTCCGAGTTCGGGTGAGGGAGTTATGACCAAAAAACCTCTCTTTTTTGCTGTTTTCCAGAGCTGCGAAAACCTGTGTATTGACTGTAGCTCCTCAAACTGAGCTCTGATACCACTTTGTAGAGTGCGCAGGTGATGGAGAAGGTAGGAAAGAAGACTACAGACACACACCAACACACATCGAGACACACACACACAATCGTTACCCGACAGCAGCCATTCAACGAGCTGCTCTTCTCTTCTTCTCTCTTTGAACTATTATCCAAAGTATATTTACAACATAGTATAGTCAGTGTCCAGCCGCCCATAGCACAATGGGCATATTCTTTAACATCATATTCTTTAACAGTTGTAACTTTTAGGTCTCATAGGTCATTATGGCCTTTTGAAGACGTTAATATAACATTTAATTTCATTTCATCTCTCTCTCTCTCTCTCTCTCTCTCTCTCACACACACACACACACACACACACACACACACACACACACACACATCGGAATCCCTCCTTGCTCGACTCTCTCTCTCACACACACACACAGACACACACACACTCTCTCTCTCTCTCTCTCTCTCTCTCTCTTAGATTTCATGAATCTTGATACAAGAGTACTGATGCAATGCTCGGCTGAAACATATGCTAGATGAGTAGTTCTTCGCTATGGAATGGCTGGGAACTACGTGCTGAGTGTTGGGGTACTAGTCTTGCCAAGAAGAAGGTATGGAGTGCTAAAATTTGAGGTAATTTGGGCTGAAATATGAGGTACTTATAGGCTGAAATCTGAGGTACTTCGGGGCTGAAATTTCATGTGATGTAAGGCTGAATTGGAAACACTGTTGGTACTGTGGTATTGTGGCTGACAACTACAAAATGCTGGTATGCAAGAGAAAGCAATGGAGTTTCTAGTCGTACCAGCATGACTTGGGCCGTTGAAAACATTGGTGGTTTTTGCTCTACTCTTGACTCAATCAATTAGCCAACTACCCGATGCCAATGTTGAGAGCTTGAACTTGGATGAGGTGACTGAGAGTGTTAAGCTTTGGCTTAGCAAGGCCGCTCGGGCGTCTTATTCCTGGCAAGCTAACAAGTATCAACAAGATGTCACTATCAATGAAGGGGATTAGGTGTATTTGAGAATCATGAAGCAAAGACTTAAGCAAGTAGGAAAGAAGTGTCCCAAGTTGTCATTTCGCATGTATGGTCCATTTCTAGTCGTTAAAAAAGTAAATGGTGTGTCTATGAAATTGCGGTTTCTTGATTCATGGTCAATGCACAACATTTTCCATGTTTCTGGGTTAAAGTTTTTTTAGGAAGATCCTCCGATGGAGATTCTTGAACAAGACAAACCCGATATCGTAGACGAAACAGAAGTGATGAAGTCAGAGCAAGTCCTCTTGTATCGATTTGTCATGGATAAAGAAGCAAGCTTGACATTATTTTTTGAATTTCAAGGACCACGGGACCCATGAAACAGTGTGGGTTGATGAGGACTTCTTCACAGACTATTCGGAGTTTTTGATCGACTACAAGGAGGCTATGCAGCTCGATACCACCACCTCACCTTAAGGAGGGGATGCCACATACACAACTAGCCCTATGCGCATGTGGACAAGGCTACTTATGTCTTTTGGAGTTTAAGACAACCTAGGAACTGACCTGGCACTTGTGTGAGCCTGTTTGCAAGACATGCATGTTCAGACAGTCTAGCTAGCTATGCATATCCTCTGATTACATGGGATAGAATCAAGCATTATTACACATTTGTGGTCATCTGAGACTATCAAAAAATCATATGACATGTGGGGCACAAGACTCCTATGTATCATGCCCAACATGTCAAGCATCAGCCATGTTGGGGCCTCTAGATTGTCCACCAATGTGTAGAGAAATCACATTTCATTTAATAAAATTCACTTATGACTTAGGGGAATATTGGAAGGTCAAGGGGCTAGTCTTAATTCCTAGACTAGTCATTAAAGTATAAAAGAGGCTCTTGGGCTCACTTATTAGAGAGACAAGTCACATAATGTGGAGACCCAACCTTGGCATACTTTTTCCATGCCCCTACTCCTGCATCAACGTTTTCAGCAAGATCACTTGCGTTTGGAAGAAGCATCCCAGCGGCGGTAAACCAGTCATTGCCATAGTTCCTAGCTAGAACGTGTAATTGAAGCTCTTGCATTTTTGCAGTTTTCAGCATGTACCACTTCAACCACAAAAATTCACAGTATTCAGCTCACATTTTCTAGAAATCTTGTGTTATGCACATACTGGAGAGCAGTACCACCGCACCATCAATCTTCAGCCATACAGTACTTTGTTTCTCAACCATACAATACTTCAGTTTTCAGCCACAAGTACCATCAATTTTGAGCCTTCCAGTACCTTCGACCACAAGGAGCTTTGGACCAACTCCCATGTAGCAAAAAATAATATAGCTAGATGTTTTCTAGCTTAAACTAGCAAGAGTGCAAAGTAGCAAGTGTGGGAATTTGCTAGACATTAAACTAGAAAATATTTCCTTATATGGTAAGTGACTTACCATATACCAAGTGCACATTTCCCACATGGAAAGCGTATGGTAACTCAATGACCACATAGTGAGAAATTACCAGTTAGATCCCATCTAGCAAATTCTCTCAATTACTAGTTTGCACTACTAGTTTAATATAACAATAATCTAGTTAATTGTACGTCTTATTTGCTACATAGCAAGGGGGGTGACAACATCTGATCTCAGTAGACTACGAGCTTTAGGAGACCACCACCAGCGACATATAGCCTCAATTGCAGTAGACCATCAGCACAACTGATCTCTTGATCTCTCTCTCTCTCTCTCTCTCTCTCTCTCTCTCTCTCTCAATAGAGTGCAAGGGCGTACTCGACAATGTCGACATAGAGCTCGAGCTAGCTAGTCTCTCTTTTGATTTGGCTTGGCATGTGTGGCGGGAGCCAATATACTTTCTTGGCCTTACTTAGTTTGCATTTTTCCTCCAAGGCCAATAAACATGCTCGAATTATTTTCAAGATAGTATGTGCCTACAATTCTTTAAAACACCTCATTGAAGAGAATCCATAGCAAATTCTCACTTTATAAATGAAGTGGCCTACAAAATCTTGGAGGCAGTGGGCGGCGAGATGATGAGTAGGGAGAGGAAGGAATCTTGCAAGTGGTGGTGACAAGACAACGAGTAGGAAGAGGAAGGTGGCACATAGCGGGGAAAGCACTTGGACAAGGCGGAACATGATGCATGTGGGAGCCAATGGGCCAGGGCAAAACACGACGCCTAAGAGGAAGTTGCAATCCGCATGGAGTTGGGAGAAATAAGTTTGGAAAAAGAAATGTAGAGTAGAATCAACTTTTTATTCCGCATTCAAAGATAAAAGAAAAACATTGCACCTTTCCTACATCGGCATATGATGGATGCCTGCTGATACATGTAGATCCCAAAGTGATGGGTTTACTTGAAAATTACCATTAAGGAGTGGCCTTAGTCCTATCTGCATGGATGTGCCTCCTTCAAAGCACTCATTGTGTAGTAGCAAAAAATTATTAGTGAGGTGGAAGAAGCCTTGTATACATTTGTGATGCCCCTAGAAAGACAAAGGGAAGGGCAAGCAAGGGAGGGTCAAAATCCTTTGTGACATCTAAAAGCCTTGCGGAAGGTACCTTGATTAGGGAATGAATATTCCACCTTTTTTGGATTGTTTGAAGCTTGATATATTAGGAAAAGATTGGGGTCTAGGAGGGCCTCTTTATTTGACAGTTTAAGGAAGTCAAACCTTTAGTATTAAGAAAGTAATCAAAGGAAATCTTTTGAATTCAAACAGGCAAAACGGCTAGTTTATTTGAATTCAAAGTTTCCCCCCAAAATGGAATTGAAAATCTAACGGGTAAAACCATATCATGTATTATATCTATGGAAAGAGCTCGATGCATAAATTGCAAATCTATAATCTCCGCTCAAATCGGATATCATATGTGGGAGTTATGGAAGGCCAAAAATCATAAAAATTTTCACCTTATTTTTGGGGAGAAAAGTGCATCCTTTGACCACTCTTACACATCTCTTATACATCCACCATTCTTGCATACATGGCGTACACCTATTTGTCAAAATGTTAATCACCCCCATAATCTCATGGAAAATAAAGAGGCCCTCATACACCCCATCCTCTTCCTAATGTCTCAAAGATTTGGCTAAACCACCCACATATGTTGGCCATGGAAAGAGCCTCATGGATACTAGTGAGAATGGAGTGAGAAGTTGGAGGCTTGCATGTATGGGTACATGTAATTTCCCTATGGTGACAATGACCAGATTAAGGGGAAAATTTTGCAATTAGCAAGTAAGAACCAAAGTCCTATATGGAATTTGTAAGTAGCCCTTTGAAGATCTCTTAATTAGGGAATGAATGTTTCAACATTGCTGAATGTTTTGAAGATTGGAAGCCCAAGGCTTAAGCTTAACATGTCATAAAATCTAATATCTAACCAACACAAATGATTTTTTCATATTAAAATAATCATTTAATATGGGTGAATAAACGGGAACCAAGGTTAGAATATAGACATGTGCTTATGGATCTGTCTCAACACGGGGCCAAGGTTAAAGAGGTCTAAATGAGAGATGGTATGTTAAAGAGAAATTCTACCTAATGGAGATCAAAGAACTTAGGGTTAGCTTTATTAAAGACCTCCAAAAGTTAGTGTTAAAAAGTCCTTTGACCTTAGGCAAGCTAGGGCTGACCTTGAGGTGGAATCCTACCCAAGCATGAGGTGCATGTCGTGCTTGCCGACTAAGGTGCTTAAGGTGTTTGTGGGAATCTTGCTCAAGCTTGAGGTGCTTCTCATGCTTAAATGACTAAGGTTCTTGAAGTGTTCAATTCAAACATGATCTCTCAAGAGGCACAAAGGATTTTCATGCTTAAATGACTAAGGTGCTTGAAGTGTTCAATTCAAACATGATATCTTAAGAAGCATAAAAGACACATGTCAAGATCCTCCCCATTTGGCCCTCATGATGTGCTTGAATCCTATTGGATAGTCTTAAAACAGGTTTGATGAGAATTTAGTTGCATAAAAATAAATAATTACGTTCTTTCTCTCAAAGAGGAAAAAGACGACACATGTCCAAATGATATAATTAAATTATACAAAAGAGAGAGAGAGAGAGAGAGAGAGAGAGAGAGAGAGGGTATACTCTCCCACAGACACACACACTCTCTCATTGTGTGAAATGCAAAGTGCAAGAGCTCCATCTCCTTCTCCAACACTCTTGGCTATGGAATGCAAATCCAACCAAGAGCCATGATTCAATGCTTAAGATTCCATATGCTTCATCTTCATTACTATGCTATTATGCTATGCTAAGCAAGAAGAGTGATGATAAGTGAGGAACTATTTCTCTCTCCTATAAATGATTCTTCTTCCTCTTCCCTACCCTCATTCCCCGCTAGCTCTCTCCACCTTCAAAGGTGTTTGAAGCCTTGGGACTGAGGCTTGGGATAGTTAATGCTTTTTGCAAAGTTTATGTTATTCCCATGATGCATGAAGCTTTCCATCTTCATTGCATCACCTAGGTCACAAGGAGAGGAAATATTGTATTGTACCAAGTCTCTCTTGTTAAGTATGGAGCCTGATTTACCCTTGTAAATTTCTGTGGTAAAAGAGCACATTTGTAAGGCCCCCATTATGAGGAGAAGCCATCGTGCGTGCGTAAGGCCCCCGAGGCTTTTTTTTCGCCGGAATATTCTTTTCCGCCGGAATATTATGGCCGGACGGCGGCCGTAAAGTGGTCGAAAAACAACCGGTCGGTTGGCCGGTGGCCGGTAGTCAATGGCCGATGGCCGGTGGTCGGAAGTCAATGGCCGGTGGCCGAATTCAAAAGCGGACTTGTCTTCTCAAGGGTGGCCACACATGGGCGGATTGGAGGGTCCGATTTGGACTTATTCGCACAAGGGCGGCTACACATGGCTGTCTCTCATAAGAGACGACAGCCCTTTTGGCCTATAAAAGGAGACCATTTCTACACACATTTCATAGTGTGAAGTTGATGCAACAAGGTGAGTGTGAGGTGGTGAGAGTGAAGCAAGGCGGGAGCTCCATTAAGGGTATAATCCCTTTGTAAACTACTTCTTTTTTTGAAGTACTAAAGCCATTGAGTGGCTGCTTTCCCGTGGATGTAGCCCACATTGGGTGAACCAGGTATATCGTGTGTACTCTCTCTCTCTCTCTCTACTCTATAATCTCGTGTATATAAATCTGTCTTTCTCCATTAAGTAATCTACTCAATTATCTATTTAGCTACGTCTTATTTCCTAACAACTGGTAGCAAAGCAAGGTTTGCTCGTAGCTAAATTATCTCAAGGAAAGAATTCCTTGAATTGAGTGGGAGTTATGGCAAAAACTACCAATATTGGAAGATGCAGATTGAAGACTATCTCTACCAGAAGGACCTCTATTTTCCACTAGGCGGTCTTGCAAAGAAGCCCGCAACAATGGCAGATGAAGCATGGATTGTCCTTGATCGAAAGGCACTGGGAACAATCCGGTTAAGCTTGGCGTCAACGGTGGCCTTCAATGTTTCGGAGATGAAGACCATGGAGGACTTGATGAAGTCACTTGACGACTTCTACGAGAAACCATCGGCATCTAATAAGGTATTTCTTATGAAGTGCTTGTTCAATCTAAAGATGGCAGAGAATGGTTCAGTTGCAGAACACCTAAATGACTTTAACACAAACATAAGTCAACTTCGATCAGTGAAAATCAATTTCGATGACGAAGTGCGAGCTCTCCTTATACTATCATCTCTACCGGATAGTTGGGACAGCCTTGTGATGGCTGTAAGTAATTCTATCTCTCGCACAAATACTCTTAAGTTTGATGATGTTGTGGGTGTTCTCCTAAGCGAGGAAATGCAAAGGAGAAGCACAGGAGAATCATCAAGTGCTGCACTATCAGTGGAAACAAGAGGAAGGCTTAAGGAGAGGTTCAAAAACCAAAAGGGTCGTGATCGCTCAAGGCGGAGCAAGTCACGCACAAAGTCAGTTCTTGAATGTTGGAACTGCGGCAAGAAGAGCCACGTCAGGAAGGATTGTTGGTCCAAGAAGAAGAAGGAGACAGACTCTCAAGACAACAAGCCAACATCGGAGGCCAATGTGGCAGGTAAAGTAGAGCAAAATGCTCTAATTCTCTCATTAGACAATGTGTCTAATTCCTGGATAGTAGATTCCGGGGCTTCATTCCATGTGACACCACACAAGCAACATTTCCAAGACTACACCAAAGGTAATTTTGGGTATGTATACTTGGGAGATGATGAAGCTTGTGAGATTGCCGGCAAAGGTACAGTTTCTGTCAAAACTACTAACGGAAATGAATGGAAGCTTAAAGATGTTAGGCATGTTCCTTCTCTTCGCAAAAATTTGATCTCTATAGGACAATTGGACGATCAAGGTCACAACATTGTATTCGGAAACAAACGGTGGAAGATCTCAAAGGGATCTTTGGTGGTTGCCAAGGGTGAAAAAGTTGGTACACTTTACTTGTGTACTGTTAGCACGCAATCTTCAGCTTGTGCAGCAACTACAGAAGTTGACATTGCTGTGTGGCACTACCGACTTGGGCATATGAGTGGCAAAGGAATGCAAATCCTTCAAACAAAGAAGCTTCTACCAGGTTTGAAAGAAGTGGACTTAGAGTTCTGTGAAGATAGTGTTTATGGTAAACAAAAGAGGGTAAAATTTCAAAAATCAGGAAATGAAAGAAAAAATAAAAAACTTGAGTTGGTTCATTCTGATGTTTGGGGTCCTGCAAGTACACCATCACTTGGTGGCTCATTGTACTATGTAACATTCATAGACGATGCGACTAGAAAAACATGGGTTTATGTCATGAAGAATAAATCCGATGTATTTTCCATATTTCAAAGGTGGAAAGCCTTTGTGGAGAATGAAACAGGTACTAAGGTTAAATGCCTCAGATCCGACAATGGAGGCGAATATTGCAGCCAAGCTTTTGAAATCTTTTGTGCTAGCAATGGCATTCGGAGGCAAAGGACAACCCCAAGGACACCTCAACAAAATGGGATTTTTGAAAGAATGAACAGGACAATCATGGAACGAGCACGAAGCATGCGGCTACATGCAGGCCTACCGCTTGAGCTTTGGGCGGAAGCTATAAGTACGTCTGTGTACTTAATCAATCGGTCACCCTCAACGGCATTGGATGGGGGAGTTCCAGAAGAGGCATGGATCGGTAAACCGGTGAATTATGCATTTCTCAAAGTGTTTGGGTGTGAGGCTTTCATGCACATAGATAGAAGCCTAAGATCAAAGTTAGATGCAAAGTCCAAAAAGTGTTTCTTCATTAGCTATGGTGAAGGAGACTTTGGGTATCGCCTATGGAATCCTGAAGATGGTAAAATCTTAAGGAGTAGGGATGTAATTTTTAACGAACAAAATATGTACAAAGATTACTTGGAAAGAAAACAAACAAAAGAAACAGGTGATGAGTACATGGAGCTTGAGGACGGTGAAGACTCAAGGACTGCAAATGGTGACAATGTGCAACAATGTCAACCAAATGAGGAGCCTTAACCTATTCGCCGAAGATCTACAAGAGCAAGTAGACCTCCAGAAAGGTTTGTTCCTTCCTTCAACCATCTCTTGATCTCAGATTCTGGAGAGCCGGAATCATATGAAGAAGCTATGCAACATGAATCCAAAGAAGAATGGACGAAGAGCATGCAAGTGGAGATGGACTCACTACATCGCAACCAAACATGGGAGTTGGTTGAGTTGCCTAAAGGTAAGCGGGCACTTCAAAACAAATGGGTGTACAAGCTAAAGGAAGAAGAAGGTGGGAAGAAAAGGTACAAGTCTAGGATTGTGGTAAAAGGTTTTTCTCAAAAGAAAGGTATTGACTTCAATGAAATATTTTCTCCTGTTGTAAAAATGAACTCAATTAGGCTTGTCTTAAGCCTTGTGGCTGCTCATGATCTAAATCTTGAGCAAATGGATGTAAATACGGCATTTCCTCACGGTGACTTAGAGGAGGAAATCTACATGCTTCAACCAAAGGGGTATGAAGTAAAAGGTAAGGAGAAAATGGTTTGCAGATTAAAGAAGAGCTTGTATGGTCTAAAGAAAGCATCAAGACAATGGTTCTTGAAGTTTGATCGATGGATGTTGGATCATGGATTCACAAAATGCAACTCGGATCACTGCGTCTACACAAAGAATTTGGGAGATGGAAAATTCATCATCCTAATGTTGTATGTTGATGACATGTTGATTGCAAGTGCTAACATGCAGGACATCAAAGACCTAAAAGAGGAGCTATCCAAATCTTTTTCAATGAAATATTTAGGTGCTGCAAAGAGGATACTTGGTATGAAAATATCAAGGGACAGGACGAAGAAGACAATAAAGCTATCTCAAGAAGATTACATCAAGAAGGTACTAGAAAGGTTTGCAATGCAAAATGAAAAACCAGTTTCTACACCTTTGGCTGGTCATTTTAAACTAACGAAGGATATGTGTCCAAAGACACAAGAGGAGATAGCCTATATGTCTAAAGTTCCATATGCTGTAGCGGTAGGTTCTATAATGTATGCTATGGTCTGGACAAGGCCAGACATTGCACATGCAGTGGGAGTTGTGAGTAGGTTCATGGACAACCCAGGTAAAGAGCATTGGCAAGCTGCGAAGTGGATACTTAGGTATCTAAAAGGGACAACAACAAATGCTTTGTATTTTGGAGGAACTGATATTTTTCTAGAAGGGTATGCTAATGCAGATATGGCAGGTGACAAAGATACTCGAAGGAGCACTACTGGCTATGTGTTCACGGTTGGGGGCACAGCAGTAAGCTGGGCTTCAAAGCTACAGAAAGTGGTTTCACTTTCTACCACGGAAGCAGAGTATGTAGCAATGACGGAGGCAAGAAAATAAATTCTGTGGCTTCACAGATTCTTAGAAGAGCTTGGATTCAAACAAGACAATTGTGTCTTGTACAGTGATAGCCAAAGCGCTATCCATCTTGCGAAGAACTCAGCCTTTCATTCAAGGACAAAGCACATTGAGGTGAGATATCACTTCATACGCACTCTTTTGGAAGAGGGACAGCTAAAGCTAGGAAAGGTGCATACAAGTGAAAATCCTGCAGACATGTTTACAAAGGTGGTCAACAAGGAGAAGTTGAGCTTTTGCTCATCTTCAATCAGCATTCAAGGATAAGAAGCCAGAATGGAAAGCAGTCACAGGTTTGGTTTGGATATCAGTCTTCAAGTGGGAGATTGTTAAGTATGGAGCCTGATTTACCCTTGTAAATTTCTGTGGTAAAAGCGCACATTTGTAAGGCCCCCATTATGAGGAGAAACCATCGTGCGTGAAGGAAAATCACTCACCGGAAACCAAAATTTTCACGGACAAGAATCAGGGGCAACTTTGAAGTCCTTGGGGACGGAAGCCCCCGAGACTTTTTTTTCGCCGGAATATTCTTTTTCGCCGGAATACTATGGCCGAACGGCGGCCGGAAAGTGGTCGGAAAACAACCGGTCGGTTGGCCGGTGGCCGGTAGTCAATGGCCGATGGCCGGTGGTCGGAAGTCAATGGCCGGTGGCCGGTGGCCGAATTCAATGGCCGGTGGCCGAACTCAAAAGCAGACTTGTCTTCTCAAGGGCGGCCACACATGGGCGGATTGGAGGGTCCGATTTGGACTTATTCGCACAAGGGCGGCTACACATGGCTGTCTCTCATAAGAGAGGGCAGCCCTTTTGGCCTATAAAAGGAGGCCATTTCTACACACATTTCATAGTGTGAAGTTGATGCAACAAGGTGAGTGTGAGGTGGTGAGAGTGAAGCAAGGCGGGAGCTCCATTAAGGGTATAATCCCTTTGTAAACTACTTCTTGTTTTGAAGTACTAAAGCCATTGAGTGGCTGCTTTCCCGTGGATGTAGCCCACATTGGGTGAACCACGTATATCGTGTGTACTCTCTCTCTCTCTCTAATCTATAATCTCGTGTATATAAATCTGTCTCTCTCCATTAAGTAATCTACTCAATTATCTATTTAGCTACGTCTTATTTCCTAACATCTCTTGATGGGAGAATCTATAATACAAACGCCTTTTGGAGGGGGGACCGGATTCAAGTAAATCTGGTCATCAACTATTGTCATGTTCTCTAATACTCTCTCTTGCAAAATCATTGTTTGTGCCAAGTTAATTAAGTACTATGTTTATGTTCCTACCATCAATTAAGTTCACCATCTATGTTCTCAAAGTAATCTAAAAAGAATGCCCACTCTAATTCTCTTAATTTTGTTATTCTCAAAGTTCATAATCCATTTCCATTATATTGGTATCAGAGCATTTGGTTTCTCAGTTCTTGCTTAAGAAGAGAGGTCCTTAAGTAGCCTCTTAATGGTTGATTTTGTTAATCATATTAGGGTAAGTGGGGCTGGGATCTATTGTTGGCTTTGTTGAGCCTAGTATATGAGATATGGTGCACACAACGAGAGCTTTTGTCTTAATAATAAGTTCTTTTCGGACTTGCTTACGATTTTACCATTATTGAGCCATAAGAAGTCGAAAAGGCGCTATCCCTCGACAATTTTGCTATGTTAGACCCACTCCACCACTTGCTATAATTAACCGATTCACGTAGGTGTAGATACTTAAGTGTTGATTTTCAAAGACAAAGAGGAGTAGCAACTAAGGTTTTGAATTACCAAAGAATACACTAAGTAAACACATAAGTATAATTAGTATGGTTGACAATAACCAAGAGAGTAGAATGAAAATTGATAACTTCGTTTTTGCACGTGAAGGTGATAATGATGATGTCCCCATGTTTGTCAATTATCTTGTTTACTAGGTTGCAACAGGCTATGGGCAACCCTACTTTGCAAGTCAAAGTTACTCATCAACAACTTCGTGCTTATGAGATTTCCCTTTCTCTCCAAGAGGAGAGAGACCCTGAAAGGAAAACTCTCTCCCATACGAGAGCATGAATCCACAGAACAAGAAAGTAATAAATCCCTAAGTTCTTTTGAAGATGTGACTCTACGAAGATGACGGTCTAGATGATCGCCAACTCCTCCCAAGAGGAAACGGTCAACACATAGTCCTTCTCCTTGTCACTCTGAAAGGGAAGAGAGAAAATAAAGAAAGAAAATGTCAAGAAAGAGGTCACCCTCTTCTCCTTCTTCTTCACCTTGCTCCTCTTTTGACAAAATCTATGGCTATTCTCCTAGAGAATACAAGAGGGGACGACATTGCAAATCATACCTTGCATGGAAAAGATCAGAAAAGCTCAAGAAGTTCAAAGAGGGAGGAAATAGTATCTCTTTTCTCACCCATGATGGCACCTTTGGTCCCACCGACAAAGTATTGGACTTCATGTAGCAATTTGATGAAGCCTTTGGAGACGAGGGTTTCAGGAGTCCTCCAAGCTACACCATGTAGCTATGCACTTTCAAAAATTCCCTCGTCAATGGTGGGCTAGCCTTTGTGGCAACGACAAAGCCCCAAAGACATGGAAAACTCTACAATTTGCCATCATGAAGCAATTTCTTGCAAGCAATGCAAAGCACAAAGTAATTACCAAAACTGGTGTTTGAAGCTTCTCTCCCATGAGTCTATTCACAAATATGTGGACAAGTTTTGGGATTTACATCTCAAGGCTACTATCTTCCACACAATAGACTTCACGGAGCAAAAGCATCAATTTTGTGTGGGGTTACTGAAGAAATGGATGAGTATGTCATCTCCCAATGGCCTGGTTCTATCACCGAAGTAATCCACCACACCATGGTTGCTTCCCGCATCAATTTCCAACAAGGGCTAGATGGATGGTCAAGCCCATGGAAAACAAAGACAAAAATGATGCAAAGGAGAAAACCAATGCCCAAAAATCTTCCCAAGGCAATTCCAATAACAACAAAAACAACAATCTGCCCAAAGAGAAGGGAGTTTACTGTTGGGGTATAAAGCCCAATGTGGTCGCCCAGGTAAGTGGGCGAGCCGCCGGGTATGTACACATATTCTTTGCAAAAACCTAATAAGAACTCACTATGCTCTACACATTAGAGTAGACCGAGTTCACCATATCGTTGTGCTCTTCTTCTTGCACTCTCTCTCGCGTCGCACTTCCGCTCTTACTCCTTCAACTGGTATCAGAGCTCAGATCGAGGCTCGGGGCAGCACTGCAGGAGGCTAGAGTCACGAGCTCAGATTGGAGTGAAATTCGACAGGCAAAGACACGGCCCCAAATCTTGTGGGTAAGATCGAATGGCTGGGTGTGCTCAGAATTTCATTCTGAGGTCATCTCGGTTACCGTTCGGCTTTGACAAAGTTCTGCGCAGGCCATTTTTGACTACGTGGTCTTAGCGGGTGCAGATTCGACTCTGCAAATTTGGGGTTTTCGGCCTACGACTGCAGGTGCTGAGGATATCGACACTCCTAGAGTGTTGATTTGTGGCTGTCTACACATCAAAGGACAGCTAACATTTCTTGGAGGCGTGTCACATATGACACGGGCGCATCTACACACAGACTGTAGGCGACATCCACTAGTTCATCAGGTAGCTTATGTTTGCTGCTTGATATTCCAGATTTCATCCTGACATTGCAGGTACTTCCACATGGGATGTATTGTCAGAGATGATGTATGTCTGTTGAGGGTTTGCTGGCTGTGAGTCACGCAGCAAACAACCGCCGCAGCGGTTACAACATACAGTGGGAAATTTGTGGATGTATGACTTTGTGGGAAGTCTATGTACTGTCAGATTTATTGCAACCTTTGTTGAGGGTCGAGTGAGGTTTTATTGAGCTGGGGGATTGTCGAATGTTGAGATCCTTTCGGTGATACAGGTTTTGGAGTGATCCCTCGAGCACCCTTAGATAGGCAGCTAGGATGTATTGACTGTGAGTTAGACAGTTGGGATTGCATCTTTGCTTTACTACCGTTGAGGCATTGTCGCAGTCTATGCTTACAGGACAGTGACAGGACAGTCAGAGACAGTAGAGGTGCAGGACAGGTTTACCCACAGCTTACAGTGTTAGAGAGACAGTGGTTTTTTGAGCTGTTTTTTGGTTTGTTTTTAGTACACCAGAGCCATTTTACAAAGGAGACTCTGCCAAAATTTCTGCAGAATCTGAAGCTTTCTTGGTTCATTTGACAGGTTGATATTGGTTTAGAGGTCAGTTTACAGGGGAAAGTCTGCCGAATTTTTCCTAGGAAAGTAAACTACTGTGAAGCGTAGCTATGGCTGGATCACAGAACACTGCTCTTTACAATATCAAGAAGCTGGATGGAACCAATTTCCCATTGTGGAAGCAGTAGATTTGGCACGTTTTGGTACACTATACAAAGAAGGCTAAGGATGGTAGTTGGCTGATCCTTATTTTGTATGTGGATGACATGTTGATTGCTGGCAAGCACTTGGAAGAAATTTCAGCTTTGAAGTCAAAGATGGAAAAATCGTTTGACATGAAAGACATGGGTGAGGCAAGTCATATACTTGGTATGCACATTGAGAGAGACAGATCAAAGAAGTTGATTTGGTTATCTCAAATAGAGTATATTGACAAGGTTTTGCGACGTTTCAATATGGAGAAGGGAAAGGCACTGAGTGTTCCATTGCCACCATATGTGAAACTTAGCAAACAAGATTGTCCTATGTCTGAGGAATAACAGGATGAAATGGATAAGATTCCATATGCGTCTGCAGTGGGTAGTTTGATGTATGCAATGATTGCTACTCTCCCTGACATTGCATTTGCAGCGGGAGTAGTAAGTCGATACATGTCAAACCCAGGCAAGAAACATTGGGAGGCAGTGAAAGGAATATTGAGATACCTGAAAGCTACAAAGAGTATGCGTATATGCTATGGGAGTCAGGAGCTAAGTGTAAAGGGTTTTACAGACTCAGATTATGTAGGTGACTTAGACAACCGAAGGTCTACGTCAGGGTATGTCTTTACATTGGCTGGTGGAGCAGTATCACGGCGTTCTAGATTACAAGATTGTGTTACTCAGTCTACTACAGAGGCTGAATATGTTGCAGCATCAGAGTCATGCAAAGAATCAATTTGGCTTAATCGACTAGTAGTAGATTTGGGAATCAAAGAAGAGATGCCTGTGTTATATTGTGATAGTCAAAGTGCTATACAATTGGCTCGCAATCCAGTTTATCACTCAAAGACAAAGCATGTGGATGTGAAGTATCATTTCATCAGGGAAATGCTCGAGGATAAGCAACTTCAGCTTTTCAAAGTTCACACCAGAGAAAATCCTGTTGATCTACTTACAAAAGGACTTCCCTCAGAGAGCTTTGCGCATTTTCGCAAGCAGTTAGGTGTAGGGTAGTACATCACTTCTCTACATCTCTTGTATATTAGCTTGTATAGTAGCTTCTCTCACACTTAAAGTACCACATTGGACTTTAAGTGGGAGGTTGTTAGGGTATAAAGCCCAATGTGGTCGCCCAGGTAAGTGGGCGGGCCGCCAGGTATGTACACATATTCTTTGCAAAAACCTAATAAGAACTCACTATGCTCTACACATTACAGTAGAGCGAGTTCACCATATCGTTGTGCTCTTCTTCTCGCACTCTCTCTCGCATCACACTTCCGCTCGTACTCCTTCATTTACAAAGGTAAAAACAAATTCTCTCCTGAAGAGATTGAAGCTTTTCACAAGGATCATAAGTGTTTTAAGTGTGGGGAGCAAGGACATGGCTATCGTTCTTTCCCTAGGAAAAATGCCGGTAGTGAGACTCCTAGAGCTTCCACCATCGAAGCTCCAAAAGAGGATGCTCATTGTTGCAAAGGATCACCTCTCTCCTATGCTTGGGGAAAGGTAAGGGAACATGATGCCTTCATCTTGTTTGACCCTCGCTCTACTCACAACTTCATATCAATGAGTTGGCCACCAAGTTGGGCATTCAAGCTTTTGAGATGGGAGATACTCTAACCATTGACACAGCTTTCAAGGGAAGCAAGCCTCCATTATTCCCTTGTTTGGGAAGTTGAGGCTTCATGTCCAAAGCTATATCGAAAAAAAAGACTTTTCTTCTCTCTTCTCCAACATGAGGATACTATCCTAGGTGCAACATGGTTCAACCGAATGGCTGCCAACATGAAGCTCCCTGAAAGGAGAATCTACTTCACCTATAGAGGAAAGAGCATGTATATAGATGTTAATGAGTCTGGTCATATTATACCACTTGTAAATTCACCGGCTTTTGATCAGTCAATGAAGAGCTCGATTTTTGCGTACATTATCTTTGTCAAAGAATCCACTAATGATGCTAATGATTTATCAAATAAAAAAATGGTTCGAATCAAGAAGAGTTACACTTTTCTACTTTTCTAAATGGATTCCAAGATGTTTTTATTGATGATATCCCTATGGACTTACCTTCAAAACAAGGGGATGATGAATGATTGAATTGAGCTCCTACCAGGAAGCTCACCGTCTAATAAGCCTCCTTATTGAGTTTCCCAAGCTCAACAAGAGGAGATCATGAGGCAACTACAAAAATTGGTAGACAAAGGGATGGTGAGGCCTAGCTCCTCTTCCTTTTGTTCTCCAATCCTTTTAGAGAAAAAGAAAGATGGTACATATCATTGGTGCATCCAAAGTTGGTCCGAGCTAAGAAGTGGTTTATGCCAAGCAAAGGGTGTAGGCAAGTGCAATGCAGAAGGCTAGGGCAGGTACCAAGGTCCTGGGCAGCCAAAGGGTAGCAAAAATGTATGCTTGATGCAGATTTTTAGGCCAAAAATGCTAAAGGATGGTCCAAATGGGTTGACATATTAAGGTGACCAAAGTGCCAAGTCAATGCTTTGTGCTCTAGAATCCGGTCTAGACGGCACGTAAAACGGAGCCCAGAGCTCAACATACTGGAGTTCAAAGGCAAGAGGTGTTGCAGAACCTCAACGGGTAGGGCAACTGGGGATAGGTGGCTTAGGCTGATGTTACTTGATGAACATGTAGATCTTGAGTTATGGAGCATGCCTGTCTTCTTGGATTCCCAATCGGAGCTCTAGTTAGCAAGTTATGGTCAGTTGAAATTTTTGTGGGGGCCGAGTTTGAACCCACTTGGCCGCATCGGAGGATGTGCCATCTGGTAAATTTTTCCTCCGCAAGGTTTTTCAAGGTGGAGGGCATCATGGGAGGATAGCACAAATCGATGGCTCATCAATCGGGCTCATGGTCAGCCAGTTACGGCAAGTTGAACTTGGTGGCAGGTGCTAGGAAGGACAGTGCAGGTAATTTTCTTGATTTTTTAGCGGCCTCGGGTAGCGAGCTCAAAAGGGGAAGAAGGCGGTAAGATTTTCCCGACCCGGGATAGACACGGTGGGAATCTGGCGGGCTTTGTGGCTTGGCAGTCTGACATTTGAGCAGGACAGGGGAGCATGGGGAAGGAGGGTCCAAAAAGGCTATAAATGGAGGTTTTTTTTTTAAAGTTTGCAAAGCCTTTAGAGGCTTAGTGGATCCAGTGGATGCCACATGGCAGCAGGTAATGCCCCACATGTGCAACATTGTGCGGTTAGAGGAGACTATATGGGTAAGAAGATGGCCTATACTCCAATATATAGTCCGTGGGTAGATCCCTTGTAAGCTTGGTGATGCCGGTGCAGGGCAGAACCGCAGGCGGTTTTGTGGTGGTCAGGAGACGGTGCGGCAATGGCCGTAGGTGGCGCTCGTTGGCAACGGAGGCCATTGCCGATGACTGAGGATGTGGCAAGCACCTAGTGTGGGCCAGTTCACACGCTGGGGGCATTTTTTTGAAGGGAAAATGCAAGGCACCATTAGCGACATCGCTAATGGTCCAATGCATAAGAAGGGAAGTGAGTCCCACGATGAAGGAGAGCAATCAAAGGTGGGTCAAATCCCAAGGGAAAACTCCCATGTGCAAGGAAGAAAGAAAGAGCCCGAGGGCTGCCAAGTGTACAAAACAGAGACAAGTGGGCCATTCCAAGACCGGCCGAGCAAGAGCAAGCAAAGGTAAAGGTAGGAGGGAAGTCGAACCAAAGGGAAGGAGGAGAGAGAAATAGACAAAGAGGAGGTTGGTGGGAAAAAGGTCAAGGGAATAGGATAGAGGTGGTCAAAGAGGAGCCAAAAGGGTAATGCAAAGTTTGGGTAGCCCAAAGAGGTTAAAAATGAAGGAAAATATAAAAAATAAAAAAGTACCTAGGGGCAATAGCGACATCGCTAATGCCCCCCTCCTCAAGTGAAAGAGAGAAAAAATTGAGCAGATGAAGCAAGGAGGCTACCCCTTCCAAAAGATGCTAAAATTGAGATGCCAGATGTTCAAATGTGAGGGCAGTTTGCAAAATTGAAGGCCCCCCACTATAAAAGACAAATTTTAATCAAATTAGGGGCCTTTTTTGGGTTTTTTTGGGCCGTTTGAAGCCTGCAAAGTGGAGCTCTTTGACAGAGGAGTGTGCCTATCAAAGCCCTTTGTATTTTCTTATGAAAATGGCCATAGTGATGACGTTGAAAGCCTGTGTACATGTTTTTTAAAGTGAAATCAAGCCATGGTTGCCCTGTCTTGTTGTTGCTTCCCCTTCCCCCCTTCTCTTTCTCCTGCTTTCATGTTTCCCCTCGGTGTCGGCAATGTGGAAGTGTGTGCCCCCGTGGACCAACGATGTTTTGTGTGAGAGAGAGATTGAGTGGCTGTAAGCTTGTGCACGGGTGGAGTCAGACCATGGCAGCAGGTATGTGTTGTGGGGTGGATTAGTGAAGTGTGTGAGTAGTGGAAATGGGACAGGTGGTGGTCTGGTAGTGTAAAGTGTGTTTTTAAAGGAATTTTCCGAGAGGATAGGGGTGTTGTGGATACCCTGAGCTATAAAGAGTCCCTTTGTGTTTGTGTCAGGTGTGTTCCCCCATTCCCCCACGGAGGAGTGTGCTGGTGCTCCTAGTTGATGTCGAAGCGGTGATTTTGGTGATGCCAAAGGTGCGGCCTTTGAAGAGCAGGTACTGCTAGTGATGACTTGGATAAGATTTCCCATTTTCATTGGGGTTGAATATGCAGAAACCTTTCTTCAAGATTATGGATTTTTCGTGTTGGAAAGCGGTTTATCGAGAGAAGACGGTGTGGTACATGTGGTCCCACTCCTAATTCATGGTAAATCAAGGATATGGTTCGCTAGCCTCGGTGATAAAGAAAAGGCAGATTGTGAAGCCTTGGAGGCAGCTTTTTGAAGCAGATTTGTTGAGGATGTGCAGCTGGATGAAGTAAAGAAAAAGATGCACAAGCATTCGAGTGGGAGTTCAAAGCCCTTTGGGGGAAATTGATCAAGGTAATTGCTGCAGACAATGCCAGTTTTTTAAAGTTGAGTAAGTTCATGGATTTTTTGCATAAGGAAGTGCACGGTAAGGTGGAGATAGATGGTCCAATGTCGTATGAAGAGGCAATAGCTCTAGCAAGAGGGCAAACCAAAAGTATTTTGAAGAAGCGCGAGGCTAGACAGGGTTTGCAAGGTGCAGTGATGCCAAAGCAGTGTAATGCAGCGGTAGCCGAGCCACATGTGATGCAAAGAGAATTGCAAGTCTGGGAAGAACCAAGGGTTCTTTGGCTACAGAGAGACAGAGTGGTTCCTATGCCCAAGATGACGGCTAGAGCAGTTCCAATTGTGGAGGAAGTGCAGGTGGTTCCAGAATGGAAAAATATGTGATGCCAAGTTCAAGCGGCTGTAGAAGCTCCATTGAAGTGTGGTAAAGAGCAAAGAGTGCACTTTGCAGACGAGGTCAAAGTGGTGAAGCTAGAGGAGATTCCTTAGATTGAAAGAGAGGAAGAGATTGAGTCGAGTGATAGTAGCTCTATGGATGAGGACACTAGTTGGGAGATGGAGTCGTCTCAAGCCAAGTATGATGAGTTTAACCTCTTACATGTGAGTGGAGAGATAGTGAATGTGTACAAGGAGTAGCATGAAGTGCAAGCCGAGGTGCCTTTGAAGACCAAGTGGAGCACTTTAGGCTTACAGGTGAAGATGTGTAGGTAAATCTGGTGTGAGGTGCCATGCTAATGGCCGTGTTGAAGAAGGTAGCGATGGAATGTGCCATAATGGTGCAACAGGTGCAAAATTTTGCCAAGAGGAATAGAGCAGCCGTGCCCATGGAAGAAGACAACGAGTTTCTCTCTTCTTTAGTGGAGCTTGATGTAACAGTAGAAGAACAGGTCGTTGCAGCTGACAGGCAAGTGGTGCTTATCGACCTTGAAGGACCAGCAAAGACAAAGAAGAGCTTGACGATGCTGGAATTGAGTGCATGGCAGGTGAGAAGGGCAGTGCGGAGTCAAACATAGGGGTGCTTCCTATGCAGTGAGTGCCCTCTATGACAGGTAATGTGGATTCCAAGGCAGTGTCCAAGCTTTCTAAGGAGGTATGTGAATGGTGGTTGAAAGGAATGGTGATCAAAGCAGTTGTGCAGTGTGCTGTTAAGCAGGTACAGGATCTGCTAGATGAAGATCTAGCATTACATGGTCAGGAGGGTGGGTTAAATATGTCAAGCATGTCAGGTCTATTTGGTGCGAGCAATGGTGCAAGCACGTTTTTGGATGGCGAGCACGATGGTGCTCTATTTCGTGTTCTTGGAGGTGCTTTGTTGCGAGTGGGCAGTTTACCAATGAGTGCTTAGAGTGGTGGAAGTATGATGCTGGCAGTTTGGATATGCAGTTGGTTGGGTGCCTTGGTGTGACCAATGGAAGGTGTTTGACCCTTGCGGTTGATGGCAGATAAAGCAGGGGGTTAGGCAACCTGCATGAACAAAAATAGTGGGTCACAGATGCTAGGTTTTGTACATATGCTAAGTGTTTTTGTGGTGTGCAGAGAGTTTGCTTTGGGTGTGAGTTTTTTAGTGTAGTAAGCCTATGTGTGGTTGAAGAGGAAGAGCTCAAGATGCTGGAACTAAGTGCATGGCAGGTGAGAAGGGCAGTGCGGAGTCAAATATAGAGGCTCTTTCTATGCATTCAGTGCACTCTATGACAAGTGATGCGGATTCCAAGGCAGTATCCAAGCTTTCTAAGGAGGTCTATGAGTGGTGGTTGAAAGTAATGGTGATAAAGGCAGCTATGCAGTGTGCATTTGAGCAGCTGCAGGATTTTCTAGATGAGGATCTAGATTTACATGGTTGGGAGGATGGGTTAGGTATGTCAGGTCTACTTGGTGCAAGCGATGGTGCTCTATTTGGTGTTCTTGGAGGTGTTTGGTTGCGAGCAGGCAGTTTGCCAAGGAGTGCTTGGAGTGGTGGAAGCATGATGCTGGCAGTTTGGATATGCAATTGGTTGGGTGCCTTGGTGTGGCACTATGCAAGGGTGTACAAGTGGACGGAGGAGACCAGTGGAAGGTGTTTGACCCAGGTGGTTGATGAAAAATAAAGCAGGGGGGTGGGCAACCCGCATGAACAAAGACAGTGGGTCACAGCTGCCAGTTTTTTACATATGTTAGGTGTTTTTGCGGTGTATAGAGAGTGTGTTTGGTGTGCAGTTTTTTAGTGCAATAAGCCCATGTGTGGTTTGTGGGGGTGTAGGCCAGGTGGCCGTGGGAAACCACCCTTGTACACTTGATGTCACCTTATCAATATAGGGAGAAAAAGAGAGAGTGTTGACACTTCTCTTTCTTCTCCACTAACCCAAACAGAGGCTGTCTGTGTATCATCCCCTTCCCCATTCTCTTCTTCCCCTCTCTTGCACACATCCCGTACACGAACACATGAATTGGTATCAGAGTTGTGGCGGCGGCGAGCCACACACGCAACTCGATTGACTCGAAAACAACCGATCTTGGAGCTCAAGTTTAAGCTCAATGATGGTGTCAAATTTGACATAGATCAGGGCTTGAACGGAAGAGATCAGAGATCTCGGACATCGGTAGTTCAACTCCAGTGTGTGCAGCCCCTCTTGGCTTGGAGGGGATCTTGGAGCTTTTTGGTAGGTCTACAGAAAAAAAGAAGCAAGGTGTTGGGGGCTAGGTCAACACATGAAAATCATGCACAACAAGAATGACAATCTACTCCACCATGCTTCATCAACAACAATTCAGACACAGTAAACATAACTACTCAAAGAATATCAGAGTAAGCAGAGACAATACACTGAATAGTTACTGCACTGCACCATCATCATCACATTCATATCAGAGAACAGATACATCGTGCGCAGATACATTCCCCACTTATATAGATAAATCCGACTTAACTACCCAGTCACAAGACATTCATCAGACTGCAACTGAAAGACAGTTACATCCGACTTGGCAAAATACAGCTCAGTAAATATCCGATAAGTCAAAATCTGACTTAGCTATTCAGAGTCAGTTTCTAACATGTGCCTCTCAACACATGGCACATCCCGGTGGTAGATTTCGCAGAAATCTGACCCGGATCCACAGATCCCTTGATCAGGAATCCACTCTCTGCTGCACAGCTTCTTCCTTACTCTGGTCCTCAACATTCACTTTATGATCCACCAGGTCTGCTTCCTTTACTGCATCTGACTCTGCTGCATCAACCTTTCCCATTTCCACCTCTTGTGCTATATCTGCAATCACAGTATCAATCTGCTCTTCTGCAACTTTCTCCTCAGCTACATCCTGCATCAAAAAACTATTAGTAAAATTCTCCTCTTTCATTTCTGCCTCTGCAAGCTGCTGTCTCTGATTCTCTTCCATCTGCTGAACTTGTTGCTTCAAACAGTCTCTCTCCTTTTGCAATTCCTCCACTTCCTTCAACAATCGTGCTTCTACCTCATGCACTAACCCTGCCTTTATCACCTCATATGGATACTTAATGACAAAGCTCATTCTCTCCTTGGTCTTTTGCCACATCTCCTGTGCAACCAAAGCTAACTGCTGCTTGAGGATAGACACTTCTCCTTCTTTCATTAATACTGCACTCAAGCTAATTTCCTCCTGTGCCAACATCTGTTGCTCTAGTACCTGCAAAGGTTCCAATCTCAACCTCTGCATCTCCACAGTGACCTGTAACTCTGCATTCCTCTTTGCCATGTCTTCCAACTCCAAAGCAACAGCTGCCTCCACTTTCTCAGTCCATTGCTTAAACTCCCCCAATGATCTCTTCACTTTTGCTAACTCCATCTTCTGTTTCCCCACTGTTTCCTCCATATCCTGCTCATACTTTACTTTCATCATAGCTATCTGCTCTTCAAACTCTTTCACCTGTGACACCTGTCCTTTAAACTCCATCAACTTTTCTGCATTCCTTTCACCTTGCATACTCTGAACCTTCAGCATATTATTCTGCTGCCTCACAAATTCCTGCACCTGCTGCAGCATCTGAACTACTTTATCACTGTCCAATTTCCCAGTATCTACTGATACTCCAGAGACTTCCTCAGCACTGAAATCTAATCTAGAAAACACTCTGCTGACTGGTTCAGACTTATTCCTCTTGTTGGATAGTGTGAAAGCCTTACCAAGCTTTATTGGTGTTTCCTCTGCTTTTACCTGCATTGGTGAATCAACATCCATGGTGCCAAAATCTGCAAACTGCATTTTTGCTGTGATTTCTTCAAAGGCCTCTCCTGGAGTATATTTGGCTTTCACCAAATCCTCATAAGCCTCCATATGCTTGGCATTAATCTTCACAAATCCTAACTTTTCAGAATGCACCATGATAGGCTGCTCAATCTGAACTGGCTGCTGCTTCTCCTGCACCAGTTTTTTTGCTTTCACAGGCCACCTTGCTTCACCACTCTGTACTCTCTGTGCAAAAAAGAACAATGCTGACAAGTAACCACATAACCTACTATTTGCCTGTGTCTTCCTTTTGTCTGAGGAATGAATCTCTGCTGCCAACTTTTCATACACCTAGTGGGCCCAGCTCACTTCTCCTCCTTGCTCTGCATAGCTCAATGGAGCAAAGTTTTCTTTTGACATATAGTCAAACTTCACAATAAAGCATAGCCTCTCCAAGTACCACTTAAGCTGCTCTCTCCTAGCATATGCCACATTCTTTAACATGTAATACTGCCTGCCTCCTTCTCTTGGACCAAACTCCTTTTTCAGTGCTTCCTCTGAACACTTTGGAATAGGTGTATTGGGATACAAAGGCAACTTGAACACCTCAGACACCAACTCCACACTGAGTATCCCATGCGGTGACACTCTCCCCTTAGTCTTCCTAAGTATTTCCAACTGAGACTTTGCATACACATTGTTTCTACATTCTTCCCAAGGCAGAATCGCAAACTCATACAATCCTACCTGTTGCAACCATATGGCGTTGCGCTCTGCCTGACAATCTATGTCAACTTTGAAGTCCATAAAAGGGTCCATTAATGCTTGCATCACCTTACCTTCTGACACAGGAGTCGGCGTTGGCGTTTCCTCTTCTGCAGAGTCACTGTTTTCGTCTGCACTGCTTACGTCAAGCCGCATTGGCAAAGCTTTGCTTCTCAAACGTCGCCCCAAACCTTTGGGCTGCTCCTCATCAGGCTGTGGTTGCATGGCCACCAATTGCTTTGCTTTCGGCATGGCAGGACTGAATAAGGCTTCTTCAAGCGAAAACCCGAATCCTCTGCGCTGCTGCATGTGAACTGGACGTACTGAACTTTTGTTGCATGTATGATTATACTCGCTGCACCATGCACACATATCTCCACCCGGTATCCTTGAAGTGCTACGAAACTTCTTTTCAGCACGCTCCCCGAGGCTATTAATCGGGCCTAATAATTTCTTATTAAAAATTCCGACTTGGTCAGTTCCGACACAGGTACTCTTCCAACATCTGCAATGCTGAATCGGATGTGCACTTTGGAACTGCCTGCTTCCTCCAACCTGTGAATTATATGGGATACTATGAAAAGACCTCCTAAAATCCATGCAAGCCAGCATTTTGCCTTTTGCTTTTGCTGATTCTGAATCTCCTGACTGTAGGGGTATTACAGTCATACAGGCTACACTTGGCCAGTCCAAATGAGGTGGCTTTCCCTGAAATTTCTTCAGCCTGAAACCATTAACTGCCTTTTCCACTCTTGTACCAAACACATCAACTATGATGAATGTCCCTTGTCCTTTATCTTGCACAATCTGATATGGTCCCTGATATCTCAATGACAATTTACCAGGATGTGGTCCCAGCTTAGAGTTGTACAACATTACCCAATCTCCAACCTGAAAGATCTTGAACTTCACATTCTTGGTCACCCATGCTTGTCTTCTTCTTTGTATGACTTCAGTAATGTAAGAGCTTACCAACCTATCCTCCTCCAGCTGCATCAGATATTTGTTCCTGTGTAGTACTGACAACTTTGGAGACTGCTTCTCTGCTGAGACTCTTAAACTTGGTACCACAAACTCCATAGGCACCACAGCTTCCAACCCATACACCAGCTTGAATGGTGTCATACCAGTAGTGACTTTGAAAGCTGTTCTAAAGGACCATAAGGCAGAATCCAACTTATCATCCCAATCCTTCTGATTCTCTGTCACAATCTTTTTCAAAATCCTTATCAGTGTTTTGTTGGAGCTCTCAGCCTGACCATTAGCCTGTGGATGATATGCTGTAGACTTCTTGTGCATAATCATATGTGTCCTTGTTAGCTCTGAAATTACTTCATTCAGAAAATGAGTTCCTCTGTCACTTACCAGCTCCACTGGACACCCAAACCTGGTCATAATGTTATGATAAAGAAATCTGGCCACACTTGAAGCTTTATTATCCTTCAATGCTACTGCTTCTACCCACTTAGTGCAATAGTCTGTAGCCACTAAAATGTATCTGCATCCCCTCTTGGAAGTTGGTTTAACAGGTCCTACAAAGTCCAAACCCCACTTTTGAAAAGGTTCCAAAGGCAAAATAGGATGATCCCCCATCCTATCCCTGTTTGAATCAGGTTGACCTGTTTTCTGACAAATTACACATCTTTTGGCATAATCATGTGCATCCTTTAAAACTATGGGCCACCATAATCCAGCCTGCAAAATCTTCTCCCCTGTAATATCTCTAGAGAAATGCCCTCCTGCTGTGCCTGAATGTGCTTCCTACAAGACTGCACTTTGCTCAAATTCTGGCACACATCTTCTTATCACTTGATCAATTCCTTTCTTATATAGTGCCCCTACAATAACTAAATAGGGTCTGGTTTTCAGTGCAAATTTTCTTCTCTGATCAGCATTGAACTCCCTTGGTATAGTTCCATCAGTCAAAAACATCAGCAACTGATCATACCAAGAATCAGTCACAGCAGTCTGCACATCAAACAGCTGAGCATCAGGAAGTGCATCATCTACCCCAGTAGGTGCTTCACCTGTTTCAATCCTGCTTAGATAATCTGCAATTACATGCTCCTTCCCAGGAGTATGCTCAATCTGAAAGTCAAACTCCTGCAACAACAACATCCATCTTGCAAGCCTTCCAGTAAGAAGTGGCTTCTTGATCAAATACAACAAGGCCTGATGATCAACATGAAAAACTATCTTGTTCCCCAACAAGTAATGCCTGAACTTATTCAATGCATATACCATCCCTAAAGCTTCTCTTTCTGTCACAGGATAGTTTCTTTCTGCACCTGTGAGAACCCTGCTTGCATAATACACAGGTCTGAACCATCCCTTCTCCTTCTCCTGCATCAGTACAGCTCCTATTGCTATATCCGAGGCATCAACAAACACATGAAAAGGCAATGACCAATCAGGTGGCTGCAAAATTGGTGCTACTGATATCATTTTCTTCAACATCTGAAATGATTTCTGCTGAGTCTCATCCCATACAAATGCCACATCCTCCTTTGTTAATTGAGTTAATGGCAAGCATACATTAGACAAATACCTCAAATATCTGGAGTGCCACTTTGTCTGTCCAACAAACCTCATTAATTCTTTAACATTGGTAGGAACTGGTGCTGCTTGAATGGCTTCTATTTTCTTAACATCTATGGACATTCTTGCTTCTGACACCACATGTCCTAAAAGTATTCCACTCCTCACAGCAATTACACTTTTATAAGGGTTCAGAGCCATCCTGAATTGTCTGCATCTTTCAAAACAGAGCTTCAGATGTAGCAGATGTTTATCCTTCTTTCCAAACACTGAGAAATCATCCACAAAGACTCTCATAAAGTCCTGTAAGTAAGGTTCAAACACCTTATGAGCAACAAAATTAAATGAAGGTGGTCCATTGGTTAACCCAAAACTCATCACTGTGTAGGCAAAGGCTCCCCATTCAGTTATAAAAGCTGTTTTATGCTGATCCGACTCAGCAACACTAATCTGATTATAACCAGAAAAACCATCCAGAAAGCTGTACATTTCATGACCAGCTACTGCATCCAACACAGCATCACAAAATGGCATAGGAAAGGGATCAGTAATGGTTGCTGCATTCAATTTTCTATAATCCACACATACTCTTAAGGCTCCATTTTTCTTTGGCACAACCAGTATGGGAGACAACCATGATACTTCATGTACAGGTTTAATGAACCCTACTGCCAGGAGCTTATCAAGCTCCTCCTTCACCTGTTTGGCAAAGTTAGGATTCATTCTATATCTTTGCTGCACAATTGGTTTTGCACCCTCTTTCAAATTAATCCTATGCTGATGTAGTGTTGGGTCAATGCCTCTCACCTGAGAATAATCCCAAGCAAACACATCCTTATAATCAACCAATAATTGCAACAGCTGTGCCAGAAATTCCCCTTGAATGTGTGCACTCACTTTGACCATTCTTGGTTCTGCCTCTGTTCCTAAATTCAGCTCCTGAAGTTCATCCTTTTCTACCCTGCTAGATGCCCCAAACTTCTTTTCATAAATTTTCTCAGCCATATCCCTGGCCTCCTTTTCTTCCTGCTGAATCTGTTCCTTATCAGACATAGCATATTTCTGGTCCACCAACTGTAACAGTTCCTTACCCTGCACTGTCTGTCCTGGTGCTAAACCTGTATCTGGCTCATCCTGTTCCTTACCTTGCTGTAACATGCTTTCCACATCTACTTCAAACACAGGTACAACAGTTGGATTGGCCTTCAAGAACTCTTCGTCTTGGTCATCTGTGACCTCATCAGCAAAATTAATAGTCTGAGCAAACAGTGGTTTCTCACTTAATGGAACCATCTTCCTTCCCTTCATAGGTATGGTTACTTTCTTTTTCCCTTTTTTCAATATGACAACATTTTCTCCCCAGTCCTATCTTACTTTAGTCAATCTGAACCAAGGCCTTCCTAACAGCATTTCATATGCAACTGCTGAGTCTGACATTCTGAGTACCACAAAATTAACAAAAAAGGATAATCCTGACACCTGAATTTCCTGTGCTTTGAGAATTCCCAAAGGTTGTACCCTAGATTGGTCTGCCATTTTCACCTGAAAAGGTGCTGGAGCCAGAGCTCCCAACTCCATTCTTTTGTACACTGCCTCTGGTAAAATATTCACCCCAGAGCCTCCATCCAATAACACATCATCAAAATTTTCTCCAAGAAAGTGTAATTTAATAACTGGTACCACAAAGTCCACATCTGCTGGATCAATTCTATTTGCTGCTGCTGGAGAAAACTGCCTGTCCATTGTGCCAAGTCCATTCAGGTTCTGCAGCTTTTTGAACAATCTGTCTTTGAAAGCTGGAACCAATTGCAACAACTGATCCAAAGATAATTGAAGAGGTGAGCTAATAAGTATTTCAAACCAATCCTTATCCTATTTATTCTCCACCTCCTTGCTCCCATTATTCTGCTCTTCCTTCTCTTTTGGGTCATCCTCAATATCCACCTGCTTTGCCTGGTGTTTGGCAATCCTTTTTGTAACCTAGTCTCTTACCCCTTTTTGCTCCTTCCAATCCAAAGGTGCTTTATCCTTAGACCTAGTCACTGCTAGAACTTCAACATGATCCTCCTGCACACATTGGTTGCAGTCACAAGCCCATTGATGTTCCTCTTCATTCCCTTGCTGCTCCTGTTCTTGGTCAGTATCTTGAATCTGCTCATCCTGAGAAAACACATCAAACAAGATTACATTTGCCTGAGCTGCTGGCTGGTTTTGCTGCTGCTGCTGTTGCTGATTTCCAGGTTGATTGGGCTGATTGTACCTTACAATGGGCATTCACCTTTCTTTCCTATGCTTCACCCATAAAGCACAATTGGGACCTACCCAGTGATCTGGTGCACCACAGTACACACAGGGTCTCCTATTATTATTGTTCTCCTGCTCTCTCCAAGGAGGTCTAGGAGGTTTTGCCCTCTGAAATGGTGGTCTTCCCCTAAATGGTACTGCTTGATTTGCTCCAATTTCTGGTCTTCCTCTTCCTATGTTAGGTGTTGTCTGCCCTCTATTCTTTGGATTATACCAACAGCTAGCAGTGCTATGTCCATCCCTTTCACAAATGTGACAATACACTTTTTCTTTAGGTGCTACAACAGAATAACCAAACTTTTTAAGTTTGCCTACCAAATCTTGCTCAATGCTCTGCTTTTGCTTGACTATATTCTTCTTACTGCTCTGTTTCTTCTTTCTTTTTTCTGTTTCCTCATCACTGTCTGATGGTGAGTCTGAATCTGAGTTCCCACTAGAATCTGTGTCTTCAAATGCTTCATCTGAATCTGAGTCACTGTCTTCTTTTCCTTTTGCCTTGGTCATGCCAAGTCTCTTCTCCACCCTTGCAGCAGCAGTAACAAGGTCATCCAGACCTCCAGCAATATCAATGCTAGCTACTGCTCCCTTTACGCTGCTTCTCAATCCTTTCAAAAAATAACCTGCTAACATTTCATTAGTGGGTCTTTCATTCCCCTGCAATCTTTCTACTAAAATTCTGAACTTCTGTGCATAGTCTTCAACCAACATCTTATTTTGCTTAATGTCTCTGAGTTTTCTCAGGACATCAGTCGGAGTCTTCTCCTTTCTAAATCTCTGCAGAAATGCCTGCTTCAAAGCATTATAAGTAGCAAAATGTGCAATGCCATATTGGCTGAACCAACTCATGGCCTTTCCTTCCAATGTGGCAGCAAACTGTTCCATCTTAACTCCATCAGCATACATCACCTGATAGCCACTTGCCTGCCACTTAGTTTCAAACTGTGCCACATGACAGTCAGCATCTTCCTTACTCCCTGCTCTAAACTTGGCTGCCTTGACCTTTGGGTTGGGTGGTGGTTGAGCCATTGGAATGGGTTGTGGTGGTCTCCTAGGTCTTTGCCTGGTAGCCCCCTGAAGTGGGTCAAACTGGATCCTTCTCCTGGTGGTTCTTCCTGCCAGGAATAAAGCTCCAATAAATTGCCTCACTCTCCCTTCTCCTGCTGCTCCTGATCCTACCCCTCCTTGGTCTACAGGTTGCTTCCCCTGGCGATTGTCATGATCATAGTTAAATGGATCAAAGTTTCTAGCCTGTGCTTGAGCCCTTGTGTAGTACACTCTTCCTACTCTCCTGTCTCCCTCTGACATGCATCATTAATTGAAAATAAACGTTAACCCAGCAGGATCGCAAAATGTGTTGGGGGTTAGGTCAACACATGAACATCATGCACAACAAGAATGACAATCTACTCCACCATGCTTCATCAACAACAATTCAGACACAGTAAACATAACTACTCAAAGAATATCAGAGTAAGCAGAGACAATACACTGAATAGTTACTGCACTGCACCATCATCATCACATTCATATCAGAGAACAGATACATCGTGCGCAGATACATTCCCCACTTATATAGATAAATCCGACTTAACTACCCAGTCACAAGACATTCAGCAGACTACAACTGAAAGACAGTTACATCCGACTTGGCAAAATACAGCTCAGTAAATATCCGATAAGTCAAAATCCGACTTAGCTATTCAGAGTCAGTTTCTAACATGTGCCTCTCAACACAAGGCCTTTGAGAAGAGCATTGGGAAGGTCACCAAGGCAGAAAGAGAGTCGGCAGTAGGTCACCAGATGAGCAGATTACACACTCAATGGTAGACAAATTGGAAGCATTGCAAGCTCGAAATCGAAGCTCGTAGCAAGGCAATGTTTGAAAAACCCGTGAGCAAAAGGTAGCATCATCCCAACACCAAATAGAGAAGCTGCAAGGCAGTATCAAAGCTACACAAAGAACGAGATCAATTTGAATAGGCAATCGAAAGCATTCAAGAGCTTGAAATCAAGGCAAGTTGGCATCGAGCAGTAGATCTTTGAAGAGCAATAAATCGAGTAAGCTCCCTTGTCTGTATTCGAGCAACAAGCATAACACACACACACACACTCACTGTGTGTATAAGCAACCAATTGGGTACTACAGCTGGAGAAACGCTGAGAGACTCTCACTGAGAGGATGAGAGAGACTCTCGGAGAGAGTAAAATCTTGAGGCAGCAGTAGCTTGCAGCGCTGCTAAAAATGAGCTTGTGTGGTGGTGTTGCTCTCTCTCTCACACACACACACACACAATTGCAGAAGGGCAAGCAGAAGGTTGCAGTGATTGGAAATCGCAAGGCATAGCCATGGCAAGAAACCGACAACACACCCCTCCCCTCTCGTCAAAACTGCAGCTTTCAGTTTTTGATAGTAAATTGAATTTTTTTAATTTTCAAGTGACTACAAAATTTTGATTGTGTGCAAGGTTTTATTCTTGCCAAAGACCCTGGACCCCCTTCCCCCGACTCCCCTCAAACCCCGACTCCCCGAGCTTGGAGATAGAGAGACGGGGACACATTCTCTCATTGCGGGAAAAACTTGTGAGATAGAGAGTGAGTGAGCGAGAAAGAGTGAGAGTGAGTGAGAGAGAGAGAGAGAGAGAGAGAGAGAGAGAGAGAGAGAGAGAGAGAGAGAGAGAGAGAGAGAGCTTGAGATAGAGCGGACACATTGTGTTCCGCTTCAGGCGGCGACTAAGCCGGGACATCACCCGACATCGGCCCATTTCCTCAGCATCGAAGACTCGCTTCGCGATGGGAGGCGACATCGGCATCAGCTTTTGACACTAATTCGATGATTTCCTAGCGTTTCTCCTCCACGGCTTCGAGCACCGGCTATTGACATCATTTTATGACACCATTTCTAGCACACCAGCTCGGCATTACTTACTCATTGCGGCAGATCTTCGACATCCGACCCAGACACCGGGCGTTTCCCTAGACGAGTGTGTTCCCATGATCGACGACCGTGCTTGTGACTTGCACGGGTGAGGTACCTCTGTCATAGAGGAGTGACACCTGGCCTCGGCACCGAGCACATTGATCGCACTGTACGACATAGTTTATGGATATGATACCTTTGGCAGGTATTCGACTAGCATATTTCTACCCGGCGGCAAAAATCGGCACATAGCGACACCGCACACAGGTTACAGGCTACAAGGGGTTTTCCAGCCCATTCACTCACAGATTCTCCAGGTTACTAGACACAACGCTTTCAAAGGCGGTTTGGTAGTCATTTGGATGGCAGATTCTCTACGGACACATGCATTGACAAATGCATTTTGTTGTGAGCATACCTAGTGCTAATGAGCTCTTTTGAGAGCAGATATCCCCGCACGAATCACTTTCACTGCATGCAACAGTTCTTGGTGCCTGTTTGAGCGCGGTTTCACTCATGTACATTGAGTTGCGGACACTGCCCACTGTACTATGTGTGGAGCCATTTTTTGGCTATTTTGGCAGTCTTTCCCGACTGTTTCTGAGACTCGGACCGGAAGAGCCCTTCTGAGATTGTGGCTAGTTCATTTGTGTCTGCATTAGCCTTTGGAGGGTCGATAGCATGAGGTTTCCTTTGAGCTAGGGTGTGCTCAAATGTTGAGACACCTTTGGTGATACAAGTAGCTGGAGCTCCCCTTTATAGTACCCTCGCCATACGATATGTATCTGGACGGTTATTTATGCTTTTGACACCGAGTTGGCAGTCACACAGCAGTGGTTTTGTGCAGCAGATGCCCAGTTAGTGCAGTTGGCACATTTATGTGTATTTTGATTTAAGTTTTGACTCCTCATACAAAGGAGACTCTGCCGGATTTCCTTCCCGCGATCGTGACTTTCATTGTTGGCACTTTTGAGTCTATTTTGGTTGAGATTTTACGCCCAATACAAACGTTACTCTGCCAAAATTTCTACAGCTTCTCGCCATAGTTTGGCACCTCTCAAACCCTCTTGTTAGCGATGGATTCTTCTTCAGAAAAGGAGGAGTATTTCATTCGCAAGTTCGATGGCAACAACTTCACCATGTGGAAAGAGCGCATGAAAGATGTTTCGATAAACAAAGGCCTCTCAAAACCGTTGAAAGAACGCGCAGAGGATGATGACTATACGCAAAGCCCAGTGGGAGATTTTGGATGCAAAATCCATGGCTATGATACGTCTACATCTAGTCGAATCAGTGTTCTTCGCTATCATAGGAAAGACAACAACCAAGGAAGTTTGGGATAACTTATGTTCAACATGGGAAAGCAAAAGTGCATCCAACAATTTTTTTCTCATGAAAAAGCTTATGAAGCTCAACATGAAAGAAGGTAGCACAGTTTCTAGTCACTTAAATGAGTTCAACTCCTTGTTTAGTTAGCTGGCATCTCAGGGCTTTAAGGAGTTTGACGATGAACTCAAGTCTATATTCTTGTTATGCTCTCTACCCAATTCATGGGATATCTTTTGCACAGCCATTAGCAATTTGTCTCCGAATGGCAAGTTAGAGTTCAATGCTGTCACAGATGCATTGCTCACTGAAGAGATTCGTCGTAAATCTCTCGTCGATGCTAGTCATGGAGATGCATATATGGCTGGCAGTTCAACAAAGGCAAGATACCGTGACAAGAACAAATACAAAAGCAAAAGTAAAGAGCGAAATCCTTGTAGTCCTAGCAGACACAGGAACCAAAGTAGAGACCGCAATGCCAAACATGTCGAGTGTTACTATTTCCACAAGAAGGTTCATTACAAAAAGGATTGCCACAGTTTCCTAAAAGATCAAAAAAACATGCAAAAGAATAATTCTGGCAAAGGCAAAAGTACGATAAAGATTGAAGAGCTAAATGTTGTTGAGTCTCCCATACCTACTACTGCAGTAGAGGATGCCCCTCCTCCAGTGATGCTCATTATGCCCACAGAGATTCATGCCAAGGTGACAGCAGATCCCTTAGATGTTCTCATTTTCACTTCAAATCTCACTCCAAATGCTTTGGTTGCACAGGATGAGGGTTATGCACAGAATTGGATTCTTGATTCTGGTGCAAGTTTTCATGTCACACCACATAGAGAGTGGTTTTCCTCTTATGCATCCATGCCTGGAATAGTCAAGCTTGGTGATTCCTATGAGCTTGACATTATTGACATTGTTGATGTGAAACTTCAGATGCATAATGACACTAGTTTTGTGATGCATAATGTCAGACATGTGCCCAAGCTTACGAAAAGCTTGCTTTCTATAGGGCAATTGGGTGATCTTGGCTACACTACAGTTTTTGGTAATCATTCTTGGATGATCTGCAAGAACAACCTTATCATGATGAAAGGTAATAAAAACGGGTTCCTGTACTCTTTGTTTGTTTTGAGTGTTGACGAACACTCTATCTATGTTGCCGAGTTGCCGTCTACTGAGTTGTGGCATAGCCGGCTAGGGCATATTAGCCAAAAGGGAATGAAAACACTTCAGCGTTTTGGCTACTTACCTGTGTTAGATTACACGGACTTTCCATTGTGTGAGGATTGTCTATATGACAAATAGACTAGATTGACATCTTCGCCATTGAATAAGAAACTAGGCGAACCTCTAGGCTTGGTGCACAGTGATTTATGTGGTCCAATGCCACATAAAACTCTAGGGGGGGCGAACTACTTTCTCATGTTCATAGATGATTCTACCAGAAAGGTGTGGGTGTATCTCCTTAAGCGTAATGAAGAAGTTTTTCTTACATTCCAAAAACTCCTCACCATGGTTGAGAACTGATCAGGAAAAAAGCTCAAATCTTTTTGCAAGGACAATGGTGGAGAATACGTCTCCATGGAGTTCAAGGATTTTTGCAATAGAAGAGGCATTCAATGGCATTTTACTGCTCCATACACACCTGCACAAAATGGGATAGCTGAAAGAATGAATCATACAATTCAAGAGAGAGTTGTCTCTATGATGTCTATGGCGAAGCTTACTCCAAAGTTTTGGGGGGAAGCTATTCTGACAGTAGTGCACATCATCCTTAGGTCACCTGTTCTCCTTTGAATTTCAAAATTCCAGAGGAATTATGGACTAGCAAAAGGCCAAGCTATGAGCATTTACGTGTATTTGGATGTGAGGCATATGCACATGTGCCCAAAGAACTTCATCGAAAATTAGATCCCAGATCACACAAATGCATTTTTATTGGCTAGGTACAAATGGAGAGATGGCATATCGTCTCTGGCACCCAGAATCAAACAAAGTCATTCGTAGCTCACATCTGATTTTCAATGAATCAAAAATGCACAATAAGCCCATCAAAGATGTTGAGTACAGACGTGTTTGTTTTGAGGATGTAGCCTCCGAAACAACTCAGTTCAGTGTGTTGCACGTACTCCTCAAGTGCAAGATACTACTATTCCTCCAGAGAGAGCAGAGTCCAGCAGTCAGACACTGAGACGCTCTGAGAGAGTATCACGTGTGCCCGAGTGGTTTGAGCCGAGTATACACCACATTTTGGTCACTAATAGTGGAGAGCCAACCTGCTACAAAGAAGCTATACAAATGGATGATAGCGTTAAGTGGGAGCAGGCTATGCAATCAGAATACAATTTGATTGTGGCTAATGAGACATGGGATTTGGTTGAATTACCAAAAGGAAAAAATGCTTTACCTTGCAAGTGGGTATACAACGGAAAATCCCGAGCCTAGATACAAGGCTCGTTTAGTTGCCAAGGGTTTCAAGCAGCAAAAAGGTGTGGATTTCGATGAGATTTTCTCTCTAGTAGTCAAGATGACTACACTTTGCACCGTGCTTGGCTTGGTTGCTATCCAGGACATGGAACTTGTCCAAATGGATGTGAACACATCATTTCTTCACGGGGATCTAGATGAAGATGTCTACATGAAACAACCAGAGGGCTTCGTATGTGAAACCCAAAGACCAACGAGGATAGAATTGGTTTGTAGACTTAAAAACACACTCTATGGCCTCAAGCAAGGTTCAAGGCAATGATATGAAAAATTCGACAAATTCATGCAGTCTCAGGGTTACATAAGAAGTCAAGAGGATCACTGCTTATACAAAAAAATATTGAACGATGGTTCTTTAATCATCTTGATCTTGTATGTAGATGATATTCTTATCGCAGGCAAATCAATTGATGAGATCAATCAGTTGAAAAAGATGCTAAGCACTCAGTTTTCCATGAAAGATTTGGGAGATGCCAATCACTTTCTTGGTATGCACATCAAGAGAGACAGGCAACGTGGAATTCTTGAATTATCTCAAGAAAAGTACATTCAAAGTCTTGCAACGTTTTAGTATGCAGGGGGGGAAGTCAATGCAAGAATACTCCAAACTTAGCAAGGAAGACTCTCCCAAGACAGTGGGAGAGTGGCTGACAAAGAGGAAATGGCGAAAGTACCATATTCTTCAGCAGTTGGCAGTTTGATGTACGCTATGGTAGCCACAAGACCAGACACTGCACATGCAGTGGGAGTGGTTAGTAGGTACACAGAAACCTTGGCAAGAAGCATTGGGAAGCATTGAAGAAAATCCTCAGATATTTGAAAGGTACAGCTAGCAAGTGTTTACACTTCGGAAACAATGATGCATCTATTGTAGGTTACACAAATGTGGATTATGCAGGTTGCATGAATCGTAGAAGATCCGCATCTGGCTATGTGTTCATGTTTGTTGGAGCAGCTATCTCTTGGAGATCGTGTCTCCAAGATTGCACGTCTTCATCTACCACTGAGGCAGAATATGTTGCTGCGTCTGACGCCAGCAAGGAAGCCATATGGTTGGCTCGTCTAGTGGGAGATTTGGGAATTCACGAGGTTCTAATACTACATTGTGATAGTCAGAGTGCCATTTCTTTGGCAAAGAATCCGGTGTTTCACTCAAAGTTTAAACACATAGAGGTCAGATACCATGTCATACGAGCTTGTCAAGGTTCACACTGACGACAACCCTACAGATGCTCTCAAACAGAGCCTAGCCCCGGAGAAAGTTACACATCGTATAGAACTTATCGGTATAGGATGAAGCCTCGTCAATGCTTCATCAACTTTGTATAGACTAACTATACTAATGTCAATATTGGCCACCATGACCTTCAAGTGAGAGGTTGTTGGGGTGTAGGCCAGGTGGCCGTGGGAAACCACCCTGGTACACTTGATTTCACCTAATCAATATAGGGAGAAAAAGAGAGAGTGTTGACTCTTCTCTTTTTCTCCACTAACCCAAACAGAGTCTGTCTGTGTATCATCCCCTTTCCCATTCTCTTCTTCCCCTCTCTTGCACACACCCCGTACACGAACACATCATGGTTGAACATAAATGTTCAAGGAGGGGGCGGGTAATGATGGTGCAACCAAAGTTGGTCCGAGCTAGGAAGTGGTTTATGACAAGCAGAGGGTGCACGTAGGTGCAATGCAGAAGACTTAGGCAGGTACCAAGGTCCTGGACAGCCAAAGGGTAGCGGAAATGTATGCTTGATGCGTCTTTTTAGGCCAAAAAGCTAAAGGATGTTCCAAATGGGTGACAGTTCAAGGTGCCCAAAGTGCCAAGTCAATACTCTAGAATGTAGCATTTGATGTGTTCTAGAAGCCGGTCCAGACGGCTCGTCAAACGGAGCCACGGAGCTCAAGATATTGGAGTTCAAAGGCAGGAGGTGTTGCAGATCCTTGACAGGCAGGGCAGTTGGGGCCAGGTGGCCCAGGCTGATGTTACTAGATGCATGTGTAGATCTAGAGTTATGGAGCATGTGTGTCTTCTCGGATTGCCAATCGAAGCTCTAGTTAGCAAGTTATGGTCAGTTGAAATTTTTTTGGGGGTCGGGTTTGAGCCCACTTGCCCGCATCAGAGGATGTGCCATCTGGTATTTTTTTGGCCTTAGCACGGTTCTTGAAGGTGAAGGACATCATGGGAGGATAGCACAAATTGACGGCTTGTCAATCAGGTTCATGGTCAGTGAGTTACGGCAAGTTGAAATTGGCAGCAAGTGCTAGGAAGGACAATGCAAGTAATTTTCTTGATTTTTTAGCGGCCTCGGATAGTGATCTCAAAAGGGGCAGAAGGCGGTAAGATTTTCCCAACCCTTGACAGACACGGTGGGAATCTGATGGGCTTTGCAGCTTGGCAGTCTGACATTGGAGCAACAAATCCAAGCATGGGGAAGGAGGGTCCAAAAAGGCTATACATGGAGTTTTTTTTTTTTGAAAAGTTTGCAAAGCCTTTAGAGGCTTAGTGGATCTAGTGGATGCCATGTTGCAGCGGGTAATGCCCCACATGTGCAACACCGCATGGGTGAAGGAGACTATATGGGTAAGAAGATGGCCTTCACTCCAATATCTAGTCCGTGGGTAGAGCCCTTGTGAGCTTGGCAATGGAGGCACTGTGTGCGCAAGCCTGGCGGTGCAGGGTGGAACCGCAGATGGTTTTGTGGTGGTCGGAGACGTCAAGGCAGTGGCCGTAGATGGCGTGCATTGGCAACGGAGGCCATTGCCGACTGATGACATGGCACACACCCATTGTGGGCCAGTTCACATGCCGGGGGCATTTTTTTGAAGGGAAAATGCAAGGCACCATTAGCGACATCGCTAATGGTCCAATGCATAAGAAGGGAAGTGAGTCCCACGATGAAGGAGAGCAATCAAAGGTGGTTCAAATCCCAAGGGAAAACTCCCATGTGCAAGGAAGAAAGAAAGAGCCCGAGGGCTGCCAAGTGTACAAAACAGAGACAAGTGGGCCATTCCAAGACCGGCCGAGCAAGAGCAAGCAAAGGTAAAGGTAGGAGGGAAGTCGGACCAAAGGGAAGGAGGAGAGAGAAATAGACAAAGAGGAGGCTGGTGGGAAAAAGGTCAAGGGAACCGGATAGAGGTGGTCAAAGAGGAGCCAAAAGGGTAGTGCAAAGTTTGGGTAGCCCAAAGAGGTAAAAAATGAAGGAAAGTATAAAAAATAAAAAAGTACCTAGGGGCAATAGCGACATCGCTAATGCCCCCCCTCAAGAGAAAGAGAGAAAAAATTGAGGAGATGAAGCAAGGAGGCTACCCCTTCCAAAAGATGCTAAAATAGAGATGCCAGATGTTCAAATGTGAGGGCAGTTTCCAAAATTGAAGGCCCCCCACTATACAAGTCAAATTTTAATCAAATTAGGGGCTTTTTTCCGGGATTTTTTGGGCCGAAGCCTCAAAGTAGAGCTCTCTAACAGAGGAGTGTTCCTGAAAGCCTTTTGTATTTTCTCGTGAAAATGGCCATGCTGATGGCGTTGCAAGCCTGTGTACATGTTTTGTAAAGTGCAATCAAGCCACCGCTTCCCTGTCTTGTTGTTGCTTCCCCTTACCCCCTTCTCTTTCTCCTACTTGCATGTTTCCCCTCGGTGACAACATTGTGGAAGTGTGTGCCCCCCCGGACCGACGGTGTTTTGTGTGAGAGAGTGATATTGAGCAGCTGTGAGCGTGTGCAAGGGTGGAGACAGTATGTGGCAGTAGTGTGCGTTGTGTGGTGGATTAGTGGAGTGTGAGCGCAATAGAAATTGGGCAAGCAGTGGTCTGCTAGTGTAAAGTGTGTGTTTGAAGGTCTTTTTCGAGAGGATAGGGGCATCATGGATACCCTGAGCTATAGAGAGTCCCTTGTGTTTGTGCCGGGTGTGTTCCTCCATTCCCCCTCTCCACCATATGTGTGTGGACTATGTAGCATTAAACCATATCACTATTGAAAACAAATCTTTTGTGCCTCAGGTAAAAGATCTGTTTGATAAGCTATAAGGCTTTACCTACTTCAGTAGGATTGAGCTTAAAAGTGGCTATCATTAAATAAAGATAGTGGATGAAGATATCCTAAAGACAATGTTTCGTACAATGTTTGGTCTTTATGAATATCTAGTCATGCTTTTTGGCTTGATCAATGCACCAACCATATTCAATCATTTGATGGAGAAAATATTTAGATACTACGACAAGTTCACTGGAGTGTTCTTTGATGATATTATCATCTACTCCAAGTCCTTGGACGAACACAATCGACATCTCCAAGTGATTTTTCAAGAACTGAGGGAGAAAAATTCTTTTGACAAGCTCAAAGAGAATCTTACCTCTCAAACAGTCCTCATGCTTCTAAATCTCTCAAAGCCACTTGAGGTCCAATGTGATTCTTGTGGTGATTGCCTTGGAGTAGTCTTGCTTCAAGAAGGGCATGCCATAGCATATAAGAGCTGAAGGCTCAATGCGGATGAATGGGTTTTGGGAATTTATGAGAAAGAGATTTTAGTTGTTCTACATGCCCTAGACACATGGAAGCACTATTTATTGGAGAGTCCATTCTTTTTACGAGAAGACCACCAAAGTCTCAGTACTTCATGACCCAAACCAAGCATTTCGACAAACATGTGAGGTGGGAAAATTTTCTTTCCCAATTTTCTTTTCATATTTCTCACATTGCTAAAAGCACAATCAAGTGGGTGATGCACTTTTAGGATGACCAAAAGTTAATACGGTGTCTATAGCAACTCACAATGATCTATCTTCTATGATAGATGAGTATGCTATTGACCCTGAATTTAAAGATGTAATGTCAGCACTTGCTTTGGGGAAGAAAGAGGACACATTCAGCTTGCAGGATGATTATCTTCTCCATGGAAACAGGCTATGTGTTACCCACTCCCTTCGAGAGAAATTCATGTATGAATCCCATGCTCCTCCCTATGCGGGGCATACAGGCATTCAACCTACTCTTCGAGGAGTAGAGACGTACTTCTATTGGCCTACCATGAAAGTGGACATACAAGAGGTTGTTTCCAAATATGTGGTATACCAAAAGATTATGATAGAGGGAAGAAACTTGGATTACTCCAGCCATTGCCAATCCATAATTCACCATGGGAGAGTATATCCATGGATTTAATTTTTTGATTACCCAAGTCTATCTATGGGAATACGGGAATATGGAAAAGAGTCAATAGGTATAGCAAGCAAACCCACTTTATTCCTGTCAAAAAGACTAATAAGGAACACAAAATGGAAACCCTCTTCATAACTCACCATGGATGACCAATAACCATTGTGTCAAATAGAGATCCTAGAATAACCAGTAATTTTTGGAAAGGCCTCTTTGAAAATCTAGGTTTGAGATTGAATTTCTCTTTGGCCTATCACCCACACACGGATGGCCAAACTGAGATAGCCAATCTTACGATACTTCATTTACTAAAGACTTATGTTACAAAAGTAGATCAATGCTCATTACGGGGGAAGTACTCACCCCTTGTAGAGTATGCGTACAATAATATTGTCCATACTACTACGGAAAAATCACCTTTTGAGATCATAGAGGGGACCTAAAAGTCCCTTGCTACTTAAAGTACATGGGAAGATCTTTGATGCTGATGATTATAGCCGTGACCTACAAGAATCTTTTCATAAGGTTAAGGAGGCTATATTCATCTCTGAACAAAGGCAAAAAGGACCTTAACGTTCAAAGAAAATGATTGGGTCTTACTTAAGTTTCCCAAGGTTTGATTGAGGCAAACGACATGCAAAAATCCTACGGGCCATCAAAAGTATTATTCTAAACTATCAAAAAGATACTATGGTCCTTTTCAAATCTTGAATCCAATTAATGACATAGCTTATTAACTCAAGTTGCCCAACCATTGGCTCATACACAATGCTTTTCATGTGAGCCTAATTAAGCCGTACAAAGGAGACACACCAAGAGAACCATTTATTGAAGACCCTCCATAAATCAAAGACCAAGAAGAGGTGCTACAACCTGCAGCTATCCTTTGGCATGAAGACAAGGTACTGCAACATGGTAAGATTATCCGGACGGTATCTTATTAAGATCAAAATTTTACCACTCTAAGTTTTCTTCTTTAGATATCCAAGCTTCAATGAGGTCTTGATTTTTTTGATCAAAACAAAAAGGTAGACTATTGATGAGCTCTAAGAAAGGTTGAAATTCTTCAAAGCTAAGGTGATAAATGGAAATCTCTAGGACTTCATTTTTTGGATCCAAAAGGGCAATCATGTCCCAAGTGATGAATTACACTTTCTCTACAATTTCCAACGCACGAGAGGATTATATAAAAACTAGATCTTTGTGCTCATTGAAGGCTGTGAGAAAGTAGCAATTGACTAGGAGCTCCTTTCCTTTGAGTTCCACATAGTCAGAGTGAGGAAACTTCTCACAATTTCATAAAGAACATCCTCATCAAGTCCAATCAAGTTTTCAAGATTTAAAGACTCCAATTGTGCTACAAAATTCCTGGAAAAAAACTCCTTAGGATTATGGTTAAATCATTCATAAGCATAAAGAGATTTACAATGTCTCTATGAATAAAGTGTCATAGAAAGTAGAGAAGGATGAGAATTTACAAAAAATTGAAATCTTCTCTATGCTCTCTTTATTAAGACAAGCTCTAAATAGCTCCATATCTCCTTTGTTGAAAGTGAACGGAAGACTATTAATAAGACGCACATGAGGAGAAAATTCACAAAATGTGAGTCTATGAAGTATGAACTCTGGCCGCAAGTTTCCTGAAGAGTCTTTTTCATCCAATCTTAGGGCACACACTATTTGGGTGAATGCGCGGTCTTCCTTAGTGCTTCCCAGTAGTAGCAAGAGAAAAATAAAATCCACACATAGCACCTCTCGTCTTAACTTCACCACCCTCTTGTTATGAGAGACACATTTTACTACCAACTCCTACAACTCAATCGGTAATAGTGTTACATCTCTAAAAATTGAGCTTTCACTGCACACACATTATATGTTAGAACAAATGATCGTTTTTTGTTTTTGTAACAAGCTTAGACAAAGAAAAAAAAAACATACACACTATTTTGTTGAGTTGCACTTCATTTTAAAATAAAATAAATACATGTACATCAAAAGAAGTGTAGTAGTTGATGAGAGGTAGAATGACAGGTTGTGGAGATGCAAGAACTTGTCATGTTCTTTCAGCCTCAAATAAACACCATAAGTTGCTGAAAGTGTATCTTTCTTCTGAGTGCAATATTTATCATAATATATGTGTGTGAAGTAAAAGGGAAAATTTATGGGCCATTATACATGCTCTATACATACCCTAATGCTTAAATAGAACAAAGATATATACATCCAAATTAAGATTGTACCTAATGAGAGGCAAAATAAAAAGATTTACCAAAGCGTCTATTTCAGCTAACCTAAGAGAACCTAAAATTCTACGAATTATACGTTGAAATTGCAACTTAGTACTAACAATTATGTGTACATTTTGCCTTGCAATGGGAATGAAAGGATCATACAAATTCTCATGATTCATGCAAACTACTTGACTATTCTAAAGGTTGATCCTACATAAAAAACATACAAAAGTTGTCCTCACTAGGGGCACCAATTTGAGGTGGTCTGGGGCAAGCAACAAGAAAAGTGGCCTTTAAGCACCCTTCTAAGCTCCCATGCTACTCAATTGGGTTGGGATTGAGAAAAAAAACAACAAACATACATACACAAACCCGTAACCTAACTCTACATAAATTTGGGGCACCACCTAGTTTTGGATGCGAACTAGGATGCGTAGAGAGAGAGAGAGAGAGAGAGAGAGAGAGAGAGAGCTCGGGTTTCCTTGAGACGTATTGACAATGATCAAGCAAAACGGATACACGTAAGAAAGAGAGAGAGGGGAGAGGAGAGTGCTTGTTGCCCTAAATACCTGCTTACAAATGAGTCATGAAAATCAAAGTGAGATTAGCATTGGTTCAACATAGCTTGAGTAAAGTACAATGCAACACATCACAAGGACAACACCCCAATCACTGTCTTATGGCCAGGGGAGTCCTCTCCACTCTGTTGTCCTCTTACAGCATGTGGGATTTATGGCTAAAATGATAACAACACTCGGAGACAAGCTATCAAGAACTTAAATAAAACACCAAGACACTTGCACATCATTGTTGTCAATGACTTCACGTTGGAAGGAAGACAAAGTAGCCATGCTTAGTCAAAATCAACTCAAGACACTTGCACCAAGGAATCTTCATGAACTAAGAAGCTTTATAGGTATGTGTGCATACTATAGACGCTTCATAGAAAAGTTCTCACAAATTGCGGAACTATTACATGACCTAACAAAGAAAAGTGTTAGGTATACATGGTCTGCTAAGGAGAACAATGCTTTCGAAAATCTTAAAGAAAAGCTTATCTCTCAACCTGTGCTTACACTATCGGATCTCTCAAAACCATTTGAGGTCCAATGTGATGCTTGTGGTGATTGCCTTGGAGCTAATTTGATCCAAGAAGGGCATGCCATAGGCTATGAAAGTCGAAGGCTCGACCTTGTTGAGCAAGCTCTAGGCATATATGAAAAGGAACTCCTTGCAGTTCTACATGCTTTAGACTCATGGAAGAACTATTTATTGAAAACTCCTTTCATTATGCGAACAAATCACCAAAGTCTTAAGTACTTCATGACGCAGACCGAGCTCTTCGACAAACATATGAGGTGGGAAAATTTCCTTTCACAATTTCATTTTCATATTGCTCACATTGCTTGCAAGCATAATCAAGTAGCTGATGCACTCTCAAGACGACCGAGAGTGAATGCGGTTTCCATAGCAACTCACAATGATCTATCTTCAATGATAGATGAGTATACTATTGATCCCGATTTTAGAGATGTGATTTCAGCCCTTGCATTAGGGAAGAAAGAAGAACCATTTACTTTACAAGATGATTATCTTCTCTATGGAAATAGACTACGTGTTACTAACTCACTATGTGAGAAAGTAATGTATGAATCTCATGCTCCACCTTATGCGGGGCATAGAGGGATTTAGTCTACCTTAAAGGGAATTGAAACATATTTCTATTGGCCTACCATGAAAGTGAACATACAAGAGTATGTTTCTAAATGTGTGGTATGCCAAAAGACAAAATTTGATAGAGGAAAGCAACTTGGATTGCTTCAACCCTTGCCAATCCCTAATTCACCATGGAAGAGCATATCCATGGAATTTATCTTTGTATTGCCTAGGTCTATCCATGGGAATATGGGAATATGGACGATAGTAGACGGGTTCAGTAAACAAGATCATTTTATACCTGTCAAAAATACTATCAAAGCCCATCAAATGGAAACCCTCTTCATTTCACAAATGGCAACCCTCTACCATGGCTTGCCAATTCTGATAGAGATCCTAGAATGACCAGTAATTTCTGGAATGGTCTCTTTGAGACTTTAGGGACAAGGCTAAACTTCTCTTCGGCCTATCATCCACAAACGGATGGCCAAAGTGAAATAGCTAACCTAACAATTCTCAATCTACTAAAAGCCTATGTAACGGAAGTAGATCAAAGATCCCAATGGGAGAAGTACTTACCCTTAGCGGAGTATGCTTACAATAACACTGTACATACTTCCACGGGAAAAGCACTTTTTGAGGTAATTGAGGGAGGATCAAAAAGTCCCTTGCTACTTAAGGTACATGGGAAGATCTTCGCTGCAGATGAGTATAGCTGGGACCTACAAGAATAAAAGATTAAGGATGCTATCTCTATCTCACAGCAAAGGCAAAAGGCTGTTGCTGACAAGCACAGAAGAGCCCAAGCCTTTAAAAAAAATTATTGGGTCTTGTTAAAGTTTCCCAAGGCTCGATTAAGGCACCGAAGGGATTGTGATGATCTTGCTCTCTTAGCCTCTCTTGCCTGCACCAGGCTCTGATACCATGTAAATAATGAGCATTCAAGACAGCTACACAACACAAGCACAAAGCACACAGAGATGGAAAGCTTCTTCTTCTTCTTAGAAAAGAGAGTAAAAAATGACTAAGTTCTAAAGATGAAAAGTAGCACATATGTACATGCGGTCACTAAGTGTGAACTCGCTAGAAGCGTACTAGGCTGGCACTATAAGTGTAGTCCAGCTATAGAATCACTGGCAGAGATCCTTTGTGTCGGTCACCTAACGCGCTAGTGAGTAAATGCCGAAAGCGGCCAAGACCCGTAGTGGATGCCAGCTCTGGATGCCAGCTCTGGATGCCAGCTCAAGATGTAGAGCTTCACATCTCAACAATGCTTAGATCAAGTTTGCGGAGACAAGGTCTCCCAAACACCAAGTAGAGCTTGTCACTCTACTATAGAAGATTGATAGGACTAATGTGCAGGCATGCTTGCGACAGCCTCAGGCTCTCAAGCACCAAATGGACTAGTCATCCATTGTGGAATGATGTCGTAGGGTAACATAGGGATCCTCTACCCACTAAGAAAAGGACTCAATATCTAATTCTCCTAAATGATTTTCTCAGGTTAAATTGATCATTTAATATGGGGAAGTTCCAGGGGAGAAAAAGCTAGAATATTGGTTAAGCTAGCAGACCGGCCACAATAGGGATCCAAAGCAAGGAAAATAGGGATCCAAAGGGGGGGTCATCTGCAAAAGATCCATGTGCAACAATGGGCTAAAAAGACCCTAAGGTTCAGCCCATTAAGACTTCCAAAATGCTAAGGTTCCAAAATTCAAAGGTTGTGTCCAAAGGTCAACCATGGGGGGAATTGGATGCTTTGTGTGTGTCCCAAAAGTCTTTTCAAATCCCTACATAGGAGGGGGCGAGCCTAGCTTGTAGGGGATGAGAGATAAAGTCACACACACACACACACAAGCTCCCTTTACACAAAGGGAATGAGGGACACATGTCAGCTCCCTAGCCCAGATGCCCACAAGGTGTACCGAATTCCTATTGGATGGCCTTGGAGGTGGACCAATGAGAATTAGGCTAGAGTAAATCTAGTTTAGTTAATTTAAAAACACTTAATAAAAGAACCAATGAGAATTAAGTCCTCTAGAAGACTATTAGACAGTCTCCCAAGGGGTCCAATGAGCATTCAGCAACCCAATGGCTTGCCTGATTCCTATTGGCCAAGAGGTAAAGGGGTCCAATGAGAGTCTAGTTGAATTATTAAATTACCTAAATCTCTCACAAAAGGGGAAAGGGGGACACATGTCAGAAGGCTATCACTTATAATTCTTAATTACCATTGGCTAGGCCTAGGGAGGTCCAATGAGAGTAGAGCATGAGCAAATAGCAAGAGGGGTCGACCAAGAGAGAGAGGGGGCTGATTTTTGCAAGGTATTATCACACACACACTCACACAATCTCATGTGTGAAGTAAAGAAGACTCTCTCTCCTTCTCAAGATTTAATGGAAAGCTTATCACCTACTCCAAGCTTGTGAGAAGGGAGGCCTACACCAACAACTCTTGGCTTTGTGATGCAAATCCAACCAAGAGCCAAGCTTCAATGCATGCTCATCTCCTCTACCATGCTAATCACTAAGCTAAGCTATGCTAATATGAGTGATTATGTGAGGAGATGTACATCTTTCTCGTAAGAATATTCCTTCTTCCTCTCAATCTACTCTCATACCCTGCTAGCTCTCACCATCTTTGAATGGCGTTTGAGACCGGAGATAATTGATGTTGTGTTTGCTAAGTGTTTTGCTTAGTGCATGAAGCTTTCATCTTCATCGCACTAGCTAGTCTTGAAGGAGCACAAAGAATTGTATTGTACAATGTCTCTCTTGATGGGAGAAACCATAATACAAAGCCTTTTGGAGGGGGGACCGGCTCCATGCAAATCCGGTCCTCAATTGTTGTCAATAGCTTAATTTCTCTCTCTTTTGGAAGTATTGTTCATGCTATCTAACTAGGTGTTATGCTTTTTGTTGCTCTCTCCACCCAAGAACTCTTGTAATTCTCATTAGGAATCTATTCTAATCAAATGCCCACTATGTTCATGCTAATTTCCGCTACACACAAGCTTTTAGGCCATTAAATGTTACAAAAATTGTATTGTACCAAGTCTCTCTTGATGGGAGAATCTATAATAAAAACGTCTTTTGGAGGGGGGGCGGCTCCAAGTAAATCCAATCCTCAACTATTGTCATGTTCTCTAATACTCTCTCTTGCAAAAGTATTGTTCATGCCAAGTTAATTAAGTACTATGTTTATATTTAAAGCCTATCCAATAGGATTCAAGCACATCATGAGGGCCACATGTGGAGGATTTTGACATGTTTCTTTTATTCTTCTTAAGTCATTTGGTTTGAATTGAACACTTCAAGCACTTAGTCAGTTGAGCATGGAAACCTTTTATTCCTCTTGAGAGTTTATCTTTGAATTGAACACTTCAAGAACCGTAGTCATTTAAGCGTGATAATCACCTCAAGCTTGGGCAAGGTTCCCACAAACACTTTAAACACTTTAGTTAGCAAGCTGCCAAGCACGTCATGCTTGGGTAGGATTCCCACCTCAAGGTCATCCCTAGCTTGCTTAAGGTCAAAGGACTTTTTAACACTAACTTTTGGAGGTCTTTAATGAAGCTAACCCTAAGGTCTTTTAAGCTCCATTCGATGCACGTTGCTCTTTGATAGACTACCTCCTTTTGGACCCCTATTGAGATGTATGTTAAGTATGGAGCCTGATTTACCCTTGTAATTTTTTGTGGTAAAAGCGCACATTTGTAAGGCCCCCATTATGAGGAGAAGCCATTGTGCGTGAAGGAGAATCACTCACCGGAAACCAAAATTTTCACGGACAAGAATCAGGGGCAACTTTAAAGGCCTCGGGGGTGGAGGGGCTCATTTTTGCCGGAATATTATGGCCGGAATATTCTTTTTCGCCAGAATATTATGGGCGGACGACGGCCGGAAAGTGGTCGGAAAACAACCGGTCGGTTGGTCGGTGGCCGGTAGTCAATGGCCGATGGCCGGTGGTCGGAAGTCAATGGCCGGTGGCCGGTGGTCGGAAGTCAATGGCCGGTGGCCAGTGGCCGAATTCAATGGCCGATGGCCGAATTCAAAAGCGGACTTGTCTTCTCAAGGGCGGCCACACATGGGCAGATTGGAGGGTCCGATTTGGACTTATTCGCACAAGGGTGGCTACACATGGCTGTCTCTCATAAGAGAGGGCAGCCCTTTTGGCCTATAAAAGGAGGCCATTTCTACACACATTTCATAGTGTGAAGTTGATGCAACAAGGTGAGTGTGAGGTGGTGAGAGTGAAGCAAGGCGGGAGCTCCATTAAGGGTATAATCTCTTTGTAAACTACTTCTTGTTTTGAAGTACTAAAGCCATTGAGTGGCTGCTTTCCCGTGGACGTAGCCCACATTAGGTGAACCACGTATATCGTGTGTACTCTCTCTCTCTCTCTACTCTACAATCTCGTGTATATAAATCTGTCTCTCTCCATTAAGTAATCTACTCAATTATCTATTTAGCTACGTCTTATTTCCTAACAATGTAACCATCTCTCCTCTTGGTCCCTTGCTGAGGTAAATCTAGAAGCACTTATTGCACATTTCTCTTTGGCAGACCCTCTCCTTTTGGACCCCTATTGAGATGCAACCATTTCTCCTTTTGGTCCTCTATTGAGATAGATCTAGAAGCACATATCTATATCCTAACCTTTGTTTTTCTTTCATCTTTCCATATTAAATGATCTGTTTTTAATATGAAAAAATCATTTCGTAAAGTTAGATATTATATTTTATGACATTACCTCTCTCTTGAAATCATAGTCGTCCTCAACTATGAGGTGGAGAAGATAAATCCTAGTCATTAGATCATGTTTCTTACCGGGTAGAGGATCCCTTTTTACCCTATGACATCATTCTAGAATGGATCACTAATCTATTTGGTGCTCGAGACTTAGATGACGCAAGCATGTATCCTCTTTAGTCCATATCATACGTCCAAAGTAGAGTGACAAGTTCTACTTGGTGTTTGGGAGCCGCTGTCACCACAAACATGATCTTAAGCATCCATACTTCTTAATTTTGTGCACAATAAAAGAAAGAGAATGACTCTTATAAGACAAAAACATTGTTCATTTAAAATGCATTTCATTTGCTTACTCTAGTGTCACTTTGTAAGCATTGACAAGGTTCATATTATCCTTAAGCTAGGTTCCTTGAATCCTTCTAGCATTTTTAAAATGATAATTCTTAAACTTAACACGATATCATTGGATAACGTTACTATTTCTTAGTACCTTGTCTTCATGTCAAATAATCGATTCGGACTACAACACCTTTTCTTGATCTTCGATCTCTGGCAGATCCTCCATTATTGGTTCTTTTTGTGGCTCTCCTTTGTAAGGCTTGCGTAGACTCACATGGTTAGCATTGTGAATGAGCCAATGGTTGGGAAAATTTAAATAATAAGCCATCTCATTGATTGGCTTAAGAATTTTTAAAAGAAAGGACGATAGTATCTTTTTGCTAGTTTAGCATAATACTCTTGGTGGATCATAGGATTCTTGCATGTAGTATGCCTTAGACGAGAGCCTTGAGTAACTTTAGCAAGACCCAATCATTTTCCTTAAAGGCTAAGGCTCTCTTATTCTTATTAGCAGCAGCCCTTTTTGCCTTTGCTTTCAGACGGATATAACCTTCTTTAATCTTTGGAAATATTCTTGTGAATCTCGTCTATACTCATCAGCAGCAGCGAAGATCTTCCCTTGTACTTTAAGTAGTAAGGTACTTTTGGCTCTTCCCACTTTAACCTCGAAAGATGCTTTCTCCATAGAAGTATATATACAATTTCATTGTACGCATACTCTATAAGAGGTAGGTACTTCTCTCATTGAGAACATTGATCTACTTCCATGACATAGGCTTTTAGTAGATTCAATGATTGTTAGATTAGTCATTTCACTTTGGTCATTCGTTTGTGGATGATAGGCCAAAAGAGAAATTTAATCTACTTCCTAGATTCTCAAACAGACACTTCTAGAAATTAGTGTTCATTCTAGGATCTTTGTCCGATACTATGGATGTTGGCAAGCCATGATACTTGAAAATTTGAGATCTAAAGAGGGTTGCCATTTGACGTTCTTTAGTAGTCTTTTTGACAAGCATAGAGTGTGTTTACTTGCTAAGCCTGTCATGTTTTCACAAGTAGCAATAAAGGGAACCAAGAGGAATTAGAGTTGTCTAATTTCCTGAATGGATTCCAAGATGTTTTCATTGATGACATCCCTAGTGAGCTACCTCCAAAATGAGAGGATGATGACCATGCAATAGAGCTTCTACTAGGAAGCTCACCACCTAATAAACCTCCTTATTGAGTTTCAGAAGCTCAACAAGAGGAGATCATTAGGCAAGTGCATGAATTGGTGGAAAAAGGGATTGGTGATGCCTAGCTCCTCTCCATTCTTTTCACCAGTATTTTTAGTGCAAAAGAAATATGACACACATCACATGTGTGCCGACTAAAGAGAGGATCACTATTGAAAAAAGATTTCCCGTGTCACAGCTAGAAGGTCTATTTGATAAGTTACAAGTTTTGGCTTGACAAATGCTCCAACCGCATTCAAACTCACGATAGAAAACAAGCTTCAGGCCACTCAAATTCTATTGAAGAGTACAAGTGACACCCCCATGTAATCTTTCAAGTTGTGAGAGAGAGTAAGATTTTCATTAATCAAAAGAAAAGTGAATTTTTTTTCTACAAGAGATTCAATATTCACGTCACATTATCTCTCAAGATAATATCCGTATGGATCCATCAAAGTTGGAGGTAATAAAAGCATGGCCTAATCCAAGGAATCTACATGAGCTAAGAAGCTTATTATTATGTGTGCATACTATAGACGCTTCATAGCAAAATTTTCTCAAATAGCAAGACCATTGTATGACTTAACAAAGAATAAGTACTCATGGACTTTTAAAGAACAAAATGCTTTTGACATGCTCAAAGAGAAGCTTATTCTCAACCATTCCTCATGCTTCCGGATCTCTCAAAGCCATTTTAGTTCCAATGTGATGCTTGTGGTCATTGCCCAGTTTTGCTTCAAGAAGGGCATGCCATAGCACATGAGAGCCGACGGCTCAATGCCGATGAACGGGTCTTGGGCATATACGAAAAGAGCTTTTAGCTATTCTACATGTCTTAGACACATGGAAGCACTATCTCTTGGGGGCTCCATTCATCCTAAAAATGGATCACAAAGCCTCAAGAACTTCATGATGCAAACCAAGCTTTCCGACAAACAAATGAGGTGGGCAAATTTCCTTTTGAAATTTAAATTTCACATTGCTCACATTGCTGGCAAGCACAATCAAGTGGTTGATTCACTTTCACAATGGCCAAGGGTAAATGTGGTGTCTATAGTAACTCACAATGATCTATCGTTTATGATAGATGAGTATGCTAGTGACTAAGACTTTGAGTACATAACTACAGGCTTTGCATTAGAGAAGGAAAAAAAAGAACCATTCACCTTGGAGGATGGTTATCTTCCAAATGGCAATAGGCTATGTGTTACTCACCCATACAATGAGAAAGTCATGTATAAATCCCATAATTCTCATGATGTGGAGAAAATAAGGATTCCATAATCTACTCTTCGAGGAGTAGAAATGCATTTTTGTTTGTCTACCATGAAAAGTAGCCATACATGACTATGTTTCAAAATGAGTGGTCTACCAAAAATTGAAATTTGATAGAGGGAAGCAACTTGGATTGTTTCAATCAACAGGCTCTCTAACAAAAATCATATACGTAAAAATAGAGCTTTTCATTGACTTATCAGAAGGAAGCATAGTTATCAGGGATATGGTGTTCCTCGACTCATTAGCATCTATGTACATGCTCTTTTCCCTATAGGTGAAGTAGATTCTCCTTTCAGGGAACTTCATGTTGGCAACCATGCGGTTGAACCATGGTGTTGCTAGGATAACATCCTCATGTTGGAGAGGAGAGATTAAAAAATATTCTTTATCTACATAGCTTTGGACATGAAGCCTCAACTTCCCAATCAAGGGAGTAATGGAGGCTTGTTGGCCCTTGAAACCTGTGTCAATAGTTACAGTATCTCCCATCTCAAAAGTTTGAATGCCCAACTAGGTAGCCAACTCTATTGATATGAGGTTGTGAGTAGAGCCAGGGTCAAGCAAGATGAAGGCATCATGTTCCCTTACCTTTCCCCAAGCATAGGAGAGGAATGAGCCTTTGCAATGAGTATCCTCTTTTGGAGCTTCAACATGGAAGCTCTAGGAGTGTCATTGCGTACATTTCTTTTGGGGAAAGAACAATAACCATGTCCTTGCTCCCCACACTTAAATCATTTATGGTCTTTAGGAAAGCCTTCTAAGTCTTCGAGAGAGAGATTATTTTTACCTTTGTAAGCTCCTTTCTCCTTAGCCTTGTTGTTGTTGGTGTTGGTGTTTCCTTGGGAAGAGTTTTGAGCATTGCTCTTCCCTTTAGCTTCATTTTGATCCTTGTTTTCCATGGGCTTGAAATTTCTTCTTGCCCCTTTTTGTAAATTGATCCTTAAAGAAACCATAGTGTGGTGGATGACTTCGGTGATAGTGCTCGGCCATTGTGAGTTGACATATTCGGCCATTTCTTCAGGTAATACCACACAAAATTGTTGCTTTTGTTTGGCAAAGTTTATCCTTTGAAAAATTGTAGCTTTTTTGAGATGTAAATCCCAAAACTTGTCTACATATTTGTGGATAGACTCATTGAAGAGTAGCTTCAAACTTTGCCATTTGGTGAGCACTTTGTCCTTGGCATCACTTTCAAGGAATTGCTTCATTATGGAAACTTGTATAGTTTTCCATGTCTTTGGGGCTTCGCTGTTTCCATGAAGTCTAGCCCACCATTGATGAGCTCATTTCTAAAAGTGATAGCTACATGGTAGTAGCTTAGACGACTCTGTGAAGCTCTCGTCTCCAAAGGCTGCATCAAATTACTGGATGAAGGCCAATACTTTGTCGGTGGCACCAAAGGTGCCATCATAGGTGAGAAAAGAGATACTCTTTCCTCCCTCTTTGAATTTCTTGAGCTTTTGGGACCTTCACCATGTAGGGTAAGTTTTGTGATGTCCTCTCCTCTTGTATTCTTTAGGAGAATAACTATTGATTTCATCGAAAGAGGAGGAAGGCGAAGAAGAAGGAGAAGAGGGTGATCTTTTTCTTGGCTATTTCTTCCTTTGTTTCCTCTCTTCCCTTTCGGAATGACAAGGAGAAGGAGTATGGGTTGACCATTTCCTCTTGGGAGGAGTTGAAGACAGTCTAGACCGCCATCTTCGTGGAGCCACATCTTCAGAGGAACTTAGGGATTTTCTTCTTTCTCGTACTTTGGATTCCTCCTCTCTTATGGGAGAGAGGCTTGTTTTGGGAGTCTCATCAAGAGACCTCCTAAGCTCTCTCTCTCTCTCTCTTCTTGGAGAGGAATGGAAATCCCATAAGCACGAAGTTGTTGAGTAACTTTGGCTTGCAAAGTAGGGTTGCTCATAGCTTGATGCAACCTAGTAACAAGATAATTGATAAACATGGGGGCTCATCATTAGCACCTTCATGTCCAAAATGGGTTATCAATGTTCATTCTACTCTCTTGGTTATTGTCAGCCATGCTAATTATACTTATGTGTTTACATAGTGTATTCTTTGGCAATTTAAAACCTTAGTTGCTACTCCTCTTAGCCTCTGAAAATAAGCACTTAAGTATCTATACACACGGCTCGAATTGGTTAATTATAGAGAGTAGTGGGGTGGGTCTAACATAGAAAATTTTTTTAGGGATATCTCCTTTTGGACTTCTTATGGCTCAATAATGATAAATCCGTAGGCAAATCTAAAAAGACCCCATTATTAAGGCCAAATCTCCCAAGATGTGCACCATATTTCACATAGTGGGCTCAACAAAACCGATATTAGATCCCACTCCCACTTACCCTAATATAATTAACAAAATCAACCATTAATAGGCTACTTAAGGACCTCTCCTCTCATATCAATGTAATGGAAATGGCCTATGAACTTTGAGAATAGCGAAATTAAGAGAATTAAATCAACAAGAACCCAATTTCGACACTGGGAGTAGTCAACTTAAATATGATAGTATATGGATGTTCATGCCCTCATCCGTTTGTATGCTTACCAAATGAGCACATGAATGAAATGATGATTCTTGGAATCTCATGGATGCGGACATACAAAGCAATACCAGATTGGGATACCAATCAACTCAAGCTATCACCTAAAGGCGGCAACTCATCGTTCTAATTGCACCAAGAAAAGAGGAATGGAAAGGACATTCCCAGTAGAACAAACCACGAAGCAATCAATATTCTCCATCCTATCAACAAGCAAATGATACAAGTAGCATGCAAGGAGTCATGCATATCTGGGTACCAAAAGCCATGTCAAATTTGGGTGCCCAAAACATCATCGACTGTACCAAAGACGGTTCCAAGGTTCGAAACATAAAGAAATGCATCTCTGAGCAGGGAACCTAAAACAAAATGGATTTGGAGAAAAAAGAAGCACTTATCTTCTCTGCAAATTGTAAAACCAATGAAGCAGTGGAGAGTTAAGTCTCAAAACACTCAACCACAACATTTCATTGAAGAAAAACCAAGATACTAATGGGGAGTTAAAGCTCAGAAACCATCATCATTGATACCAAAAGCTCAGGAAATCAACATGCCAGAGCATCTTGATAGTACAAATAAAGCAAAGAGCACATAAGCTACATGACTTGCTCTTTGGGAAACAACAAAAGAAAACCTTGACCTCAGAAACCCTTGAGTTAATTACTCAAGAACCAACTCTTGCACAACATAATGGTTTGAACTGCATTGATCTTCAAAGCATGGTAGAGCCAACCAAGGCTATGCATAGACACAATTGTTCAACCCATGCACATAGTCATCCCGGAGTACGCCATCTAGGACGGGTGGATGAGAACTAAGTAATTAAGGGCAACGTTTGAAGAGGGAGGAAAAAGTTTGATGTTGACGTTTGATTTTTTACAAAACTACCTAATAATACCCTTAACAAGTCATCAACAAGGGAGTTTAACTCATAATATCTCCCTGATGAGTGTAAATATTGTATATACTATCAGAATATCATTAAAAAAATAGTATTTTTTGGTTATTTCCATCATTTTTCTTGATATTGGGACTTAAAACTGAAGAAATCCACCAAAAAACAATAAAGCAGTGTTTCTCAATGGATTTTCTTAATTATTGATTTTTCATTTTGCTTTTTTAGTGTATTTTATTATTTTCTATGATTTTTTCAATAAACAAGTCAAAAATTAATGATAAATAGTCAACGAGCTAACAACACGCTAATCAAGTGAATACCAAAGGCCTCCCAGAAACAACAATCCAAGAGCAAACAAACAGTAACTTTCCATAACCAGCCAAACCACAAAGGGAAAGTGCTAGAATGCAACCTTGCTGAGGATGACAACAATAATGATGATTCTTATGACATTCCTTACCAGAAACTCAGGTCATCACCATCACTAGAAGCTTCCATGAAAAACAAGGAATGCCAAAAGAAAAGAATGATTCACTACCAAAGAGCCAAATTGGTCAAAAGCAAGTATGGATCAAGAAGATGAAGATCTCTGATGAAAAACCACAAGAGAACTTAATTATTTATTTTTATGCATCTAAATTCTCATTGGACCCCTTTAAAGCCTATCCAATAGGATTCAAGCACATCATGAGGGCCACATCTAGAGGATTTCGACATGTGTCTTTTATGCTTCTTAAGTCATTTGGTTTGAATTGAGCACCTGAAGCACTTAGTCAATTAAGCATGGAAACCATTTATGCCTCTTGAGAGTATATCTTTGAATTGAACACTTCAGGAACCTTGGTCATTTAAGCATGAGAATCACCTCAAGCTTGGTAAAGGCTCCCACAAACACTTTAAACACTTTAGTTAGCAAGCCAACAAGCACCTCATGCTTGGGTAGGATTCCCACCTCAAGGTTATCCCTAGCTTGCCTAAGGTCAAAGGACTTTTTTACACCAACTTTTCAAAGTCTTTAATGAAGCTAACCCTAAGGTCTTTTAAGCTCCATTAAATACACATTGCTCTTTGATATACTACCTCCTTTTGGACCCCTATTGAAATGTAACCATCTCTCCTCTTGGTCCCTAGCTGAGGTAAATCTAGAAGCACTTATTGCACATTGCTCTTTGGTAGACCATCTCCTTTTGGACCCCTATTGATATGCAACCGTTTCTCCTTTTGGTCCCCTATTGAGATAGGTCTAGAAGCACATATCTATATCCTAACTCTTGTTTTCCTTTTATCTTTCCATATTAAATGATAAGTTTAATATGAGAAAATCATTTGATAAAGTTAGATATTTTATTTTATGACACTCTCTGATCTGAGAACAATTGTTATCGAAGGTAGGAGAGATGTTATGCAATTTTCAACCGTCTATGACTCTAGGGGATGCTCAAGGGATCACAATCTTGATACCATTATTGTCATTGTGTAGATTAAGGGATCACAATGTTGATATCATTGTCATCATCATGTAGATTAGGGATAGCTTGATTTGTAAACCTTTTTATCTAATCATTAACATGTATTAGTGGTTAACTAATGGTGAGATTGATGCATGGTGATAGAATGGAGGACTCTGGTGTAACTTTTTTCATTCTATGTCCGCCCTATAGGCCATGCAATGAAGTTGGACCCTTTTTTTAGACATTATTTGTAGTTGGACATTTTTCTTAAGTTCCACATTTCCAATCAAACAAAAACAAATCGACGCATGATCAATGCTTTCACTTGTGTTTTTTTAGGTTTTCAACCTCTTGGGTCCATGAATATGGCCTCTTGAAATAGAGAGCTCATTGGCCCTTTGATGTTGCGTGCAAATCCTTAAAGAGCATGCTTTGTGCACTACTTTTTCTCTTGAGTTCTTTGTATGTGTTTTTTTTTGTAGTCTTTGAGCTTTCTTCATTGATCATTGCTTCATGGATTGTTTGCTTTATTTGAGTACTTCGTTGATGGCTCAATTAATTTTCATTTTCCTTGATTCTCTCTTTTTAATGCGTTATGAGTGGAATTTCCACAATAAGCAAGGTCATCAAGTAGAGAAAGTGGCATTGTCTGTTGCAACATTCACCACAATGCATGTTGAAACAAAGGAAAACAATGGATCTTTTCCAAATATAGCATCTGTATATGAAATTCTCAACTCATTTCTACACTATTGTCCCAGGCAGAGCCAATACATTGAGATATAAAAAAGGTCGCATAATCTCTCTAAGATCTATAGGTTTTTCCACGTCCATAATTATTCTTGAAAAGTAAAATTTGTAATATAAAGACCTACATATAACAACAAAAAAACCTAGTGCTTAGGCTTATCTTTAGGCGTTATTAGATTTGGCCTCTCCACCATCGTTGAGGGTTTGCTATTTTCTAAAGGTTTCTCTTCACTTTAATCTAATGCTTACGCTTTGATGGCAAAAAGGAACAGATTTCTCTCTAAGATGTGATTATTGTCAAAAGTCAATTTTTTTAGAATTTCAAGGTGGGATTACTTTAAACCTAAATTTAAATACCTATGGTCCTTTCAACTTACCGGCGAGATCTTTGCTGCAGTGATCACTCTTTTGGGTATGAAAGCGAGATGGATAAATCTACCCCCCTTTGTTCAATTAACTTAAGTAGTAAGGGAAATTCTAAACATATTCCCTATGAATCTTGGGTGCATGGCTTGCCTTGCATGGGCCCTCTCCATCATCTTTGTTAGCAGCACGTTCATCGCCTCTAGTACTCTCCCTATCTATCGCATTCTTCAGGGTGACTGTATGTGACTTTCCTAAAGTTTGCCTTACGCCCCATCTATCCTCCACCTAGACGCTCAAAAACTTCTCAGTACAATTTTCTCACACTCCTTCAAAGTGCTCTTCTGTAATGCCTTGCATCTCTAAAATTTTGCTTTCTCCCATAGGTTTCATGACTTCTCACACTTTTCTCAGTGTTGAAGAGTTGTGCCAACTCCAAATAAAAGCAACTTGATTTAACATATGTCCTCCATAAATAGTTATTCATGTCGTCAATTGAGCTCTTATGTAGCAAACATGTAGGAAGCATCATTTTGCTAGTTCCATCTAGCAACTACATAGTAAAGCCACACTTTTGCTAGTTGCATATGCTATATTTGCTATACATTTGCTAGTCCAATCTAGCAAATAAATCAAATGTGCTCAAATCTACTAGATGGAAATTGGTCTAAAGTTCCTTGTGGTTGACATTGTAGTACCGCAGTACCCCAGTACTCAATACAAAGTGATATCACTCCGTTGATCATGCGGCACCATTCGTATTGTCTAAGCAGTGTACTTGAGCATCACTAATGTAACACAAATGGTGTTAGTGAGGCGATTGTGCATGCCACGTTACTATAGGGACAATGGCCCAATGTGGCATAAGAAAAGTAAAAGACCATCTCTATGTTGCCCTCCTGTAGTAGTGTGCCTATGTATGCTAGAGTGGATGCTTGGCCCTGGTTTCTGTTGGAGCTATATATGGCTCACTCTACTCAACTTGGTCTCACCTATATATTTGTATCTTGTCCTCAATATGAATCAGTCTTTGGGAGCGTATATGGTGTTTCTCTTGTCTCGTCTCTCTCTTTCTCTCTACATCTCAACATGGTATCAGAGCAGTAACGATCATGCGCCGATTCAATTCATGGTGACAAAACAGTATGTGTATGCGATTTGCATGTAAGATTCAAAAATTGCTACAAATTTTATTTTTGAGCATTGATTCTTGTTAATTGTGGTTGTTTTATGTTAAGAAGAATATGATTAGTGTTTTGTGTGACGTTTATTGCTAATCAATCTAATCGTTGATTACGTTTTCTTGTTCATGACACCCTGAACTTCATCTCAATTTTTCTCGCTGTTCTGCTCAAAATTTGGAGAAACGGGAAAAGCGCAATGGAGCGTAGCGTAATGGCACTTTTCATCCAAAACTTGTTCATCTCCTCGAGCTCTTCGATTTGAGTTCTAGGTTTGCGTCAATCGGAGTTCGCAGCAGAAAGTTATGCTGTTTTTACTGCAATTGAGCTTGACGCAGCTTTCTTCGTCCTACTTCTTCGTGAAGCGTCCGCGATCGTTTTTCTTATTTTGGCGTTAACTTTTTCGAGAAGATTTAGCTTTTTGCTATTCATATTGTGTCCGTCAATCTTGCATCTCACGCCACTCTATTTTGAGGACTCTTTTATTATTAACGTCTCCTTTACCCTGCCGTTTTTGGGTGACGTCTCTTACATTTTTGGAAGTTCCTTGAGCATCCTTCTTACGTTTATCGTTGACAGAACGCAGTCCTCATATCTCTCTCATTCTCAATTGCGGCCTTCACCATATATGGTGTGCAAATTCTGCGATCTTATCTTATACGTCTTCTCGCAACAAGATATGGCTAAGAATATTCTCGTCAACGGCTTTCCTTCTGGCCAACATTCTGTTCCTCCTTTCCAAGGTCAAGGTTTTCCAGGCTGGAAAGCAAAGATGTTGTTAATTCTTGAAGGCGATGAACTCTCCGATGTTGTTCTTGGAAATCGTGTTTGTCCGCCTCAGCCTGTTGATACGGATAATGATAACGTGCTTATCACTGAAGGACCTATATTTGAAGATTGGAATGTTGCCTATACGGATTGGCAACGACGTGATAAAGCAGCTCGTCGATATATTCTTTCTGCTCTTACTGATTCCCTTTTGCTTGATATGTACGAACTGCCTACTTCCCACGACGTATGGAAGTACCTTATTGCAAACTTTCAGAAGAAATCTGTCACAGAAATACTTTATTTGAGAGGGTTGCTTAACAAGTTACAATATGAAGTTGGTACTGCCATGACGGGACATATTGAATCTTTCAAATCTATTATTAATCAACTTGCTGCTACCGGTGATCCTGTTCCACAAAAGCAACTGATTACACTTCTCCTTGATACGGTGAAGGACTCTTCTTATGATAACATTGTTACTATTCTCTCTAATAAAGATGGTCTTGATTTCGACCAAGCCTGCATGTCTTTAATTGAATACTCTCAACGTCAAGAACGTCGTAATGCTAGTCATGAAACAGCTATGATTTCACACGAGGAGACTGAGTCACAACAGATGGAACGGGCTTTTTATGCTCGAAGGCGTCCATTTCAACGAGGAAACCGCAGAGGTGGCCGTCGCGGTAATATTTTCTCTCGTCTCAAATTTCCTAATAAGCAATGTTCTTACTGCAACAGAAATGGCCATACTGAAGATGATTGTTGGGCACGTCAATATGATGAAGAACACAATATTACCACAAAACAACCATGTTTATCTAGAGACTCTTCTTCTTCTTCTTGTGAATATTGTGGACGATCTGATCATCCCACTCATATGTGCTATAAGCGTCGATTCGACACAGATCGGAATAGAGCATATGCTACTGAACATCGAAACAACATTGTACCAGAAACAAGCTGCGTCCTATGTTCAGTTGCTCCAGACAGAATACTTCATGTACGCGATGGATCACTTTTTATTGTCGATTCTGGTGCTACAGGAAATATGACATATCAGTCTAAGTGGCTTCATAACTATCATCCACTGCCAGTTCAACGTGTTGTTTATCTTGCCGATGATACTACTTGTCAAGTAAAGGGTATTGGAGACTTATATCTTGGTACCTTATCTTCTTCCACTCGAATTTTGCGAGGAGTATTACATGTACCAGATCTTCAACGTAATCTTCTTTCAGTTGCTAGACTTGTTGATCTTGGTCTGTTTGTTGGATTTGATCATACCAAATGCCGAATTGAGAAAGATGGACAGACTATAGCCACTGCTCCTCGAAATGGTAATTTGTTTGAACTCTCTCTCAACGATGCTGTAGCAAATGTTGTCACTGCTCCAGGTGATCATGATTGCAAAGTATGGCATCACCGTTTTGTTCATGCTGATTTCTCAAAACTCCTTGATCTTCAACGTCGTGATCTTGTTCATGGCATGGATCTTAAAGCCCATCCTCATATGGGAATTTGTGAATTTTGTGCTCTTGGGAAACACAATCGCAAACCCTTTCCTCTTTCAAATACAACTCATTCTCATGACATATTGGATCTTGTTCATACTGATATATGTGGACCTCTACCTTCTTCGAGATCACAATATCGCTACTTCATTACTTTCATTGATGATTTCTCAAGGTATACGACTGTATTTCTACTTAGACAAAAATCTGAAGCCTTATCTGTTTTCAAACAATTCCACAAGGCTGCGGAACTTCAAACTGGTCGTCGCCTTAAGAAGCTTCGTAGTGACAATGGAGGCGAATATGTTTCTCGAGAGTTTGTGAGTTACTGTGCTGACAGTGGAATTCATCATGAACACACTATTCCATATTCGCCTCAACAGAACGGTGTTGCTGAACGAAAGAATCGCACTATTCTCAATGCTGTAAGATGTATGCTGATTCATTCTGCCTTATCTCGTGTTTTTTGGGCTGAAGCTACTTTGACAGCAGTATTTATTCAGAATCATCTTCCTACTACTGCACCCTCTGGTAAGATACCCATCACAGCATGGACAGGTGACATTCCTTCTGTATCTCATTTTCGAACCTTTGGATGTATTGCTTATATTCATGTTCCCAAAGAAACACGAACAAAGCTTGATGCTCCTGGTCTTAAAGTTATTTTTATTGGATATTCTGACACTTCCAAAGGCTACAAATTCTATGACCCTTCCTCCAAGAAAGTAATTGTGAATCGTGATGCTACTTTTAACGAACAGCTTATGGGAGGCTCATGGTCCATGGATGATTCTGATGATACTAAATCATTGCTTCAAGCTTTTCCATTTCTTTCAGAAGATGAAACTCTTCCTATAGAGCAACTTTCCTCTTCACGACCATCCATTCCGAATGTCGCCAATGATGATATTGATATTTTTGTTGATCTGCCTATTGATTTTGAACATGGCTCATGTCATGTTTATGATGACGATATTGCTGATAATGCTTTTTCTACTTCCGAAGATCCAGTTACTTATGATGAAGCTATTTCTTCACCACAAAAGGATCAATGGCAAGAGTCTATGGAAGCAGAGTACGATTCTCTTATCTCTAAAGGTACATGGATACTAACTGAATTACCTCCTGGTCGTACAGCTATTAAATGTAAGTGGGTGTATAAGACAAAAGTAAAAGCAGATGGATCTTTTGACAAGTTCAAGGCGCGTTTAGTTGCAAAAGGTTATTCCCAAGTAGCTGGTGTTGATTATCAAGAGACTTTTTCACCAGTTGTTCGCATTACAAGTGTTCGAGTTTTATTGGCATTTGCTGTTCAATTTGATTTAGAAGCTCATCAAATGGATGTGCGAACTGCTTTTCTTTATGGTGACTTGGAAGAGGAAATTTATATGGAACAACTAGAAGGGTTTGTTATTCCAGGTAAAGAAGACCTTGTTGCTCAACTCCATAAGGCACTATATGGTCTCAAACAAGCTTCGCGAGCCTGGTATACAAAATTTGATCTTTTTCTCACCTCTAAAGGATTCATCTCTTGCTCGTCAGACCCCAACTTATACATAAAACGCCAAGGTAGCAGTTTTGTGATTCTTGCTCTTTATGTGGATGATACCATCCTTGTTTCCAATGATTTGGGATTTCTTCAGCAAGTGAAAAAGTTATTGTCTTCTGCATTTGATATGGTGGATCTTGGAGAGATTCACTCGTGTCTTGGCATTCAAATCCAACGGAACCATACAAAAGGTATTTTATTCCTTCGACAGTCAAAGTTTATTGCAGATACTATTCAAAAATTTGGTATGGAATCTGCACATTCAGCCAACACACCTTGTCTTGCAAGCTCTACAAAGAACACTTCTGACAATGGCGGTCAACTTGTTACAAATCAACCTTATGCTAACTTGATTGGATGTCTTCAGTTTGTTGGCATGAACACTCGTCCTGATATTTTGTTTGCTGCTAATTATCTTGGACAACATCTTGCATGTCCTTCTCTTAAGCATTGGTCTGCTGCAAAGCGTGTGTTGAAATACTTGAAAGGCACTACAGATTTTGGTTTAGTCTATCGACGACAACTCACATCGGATTCTATGCAATCTCTTTCTCTTTTGGGTTACACAGATGCAGACTGGGCAAGCTCACATTTATCTATGCGATCTACTAGTGGAAATTGCTTCTTTATAAATGGTTGTCTTGTTTCTTGGACTAGCAAGAAACAACGTTGTGTTGCAGTTTCTACGACTGAGTCAGAATATGTTGCGGCATCACTTGCAGCTCGTGAGTTGATTTGGCTTCGACAAATGCTAGTTGATATTGGTCACTCTCCTCTTTCTAGCACACCCTTGCGGTGTGACAACCAAAGTGCTATTAGTCTTGCAAAAGACTATGTTCAACATAATAAGTCAAAGCACATTGCTGTCCATTATCATTATGTCAGGTATGAAGTACGCAAAGGAACCATTATGGTTGAACACTGTCCAAGTGACCAGATGATTGCAGACATTTTGACTAAAGGCCTCAACGAGTCACGTTTCATCCTCTTACGCTCGGAGCTTGGAGTTGCTTCGACCTCACTCTTTCTAGATTAGCTTCTTTGCTATTGTAATAGCTTTGTACATATGACATTGTAATCTTTTAGGTACCATGCACTATGCACACTCCACATTTGCACATTGTGATCTCTAAGTCACTTGAATATTTGTACATAGATGCACAATTCACTTTCACATCATCATCGCTGGTTCATATTTTCACATTGTATAGGGGCTTGGGTTTTTCCCTTGAACTCCCCAAGGGTTTTTTCATCCAAAGCTAGAGACCTTTGTTTGAGTGGGGGTGTTGGAGCTATATATGGCTCACTCTACTCAACTTGGTCTCACCTATATATTTGTATCTTGTCCTCAATATGAATCAGTCTTTGGGAGCGTATATGGTGTGTCTCTTGTCTCGTCTCTCTCTTTCTCTCTACATCTCAACAATTTCAAGGGATGCCACCTAGTAGTGCTGTTCATTACTTGGGATGCTGATTGGACTTGAATTTTTTTGAAATCAATAGATTGCACCTCTTCTATTACGTATTTGGAGAAATCTCTTACATTGGAGCTCATCACATTTATCATTAGCAAGACAGATCGTGGTGACAAATCACGTCCTTTTGGCATAGTTATTGAGGAATGTGGTTTGGGGACCTTGACCTGTTTGGAATGTATTCCAGATTGCAGCCATGTGTGGAATGCGTTCCAAAAATGTTGCTATTTCAATTGGGTCCATTCCAACAAGGTTCTCGTTAAATGGGAATGTGTTCCGGGACATTCCCTTGTTTGGAATGCCTAATTGATATGAACAATGCAAGAAACTGCCTCTATCTTTCCAATGGTTATTTTTCTTTTACAACCAACTATGCCCTATGTAGCTTCCATGTATACATTGAGAACGCTCATCGTACTTGCCTTCTTTCTATGAAGAATACCACCTCTCTCATTGATGCCATTAGGAGATGCGTCATAGCTTGCCAATGCTCTCCTATTGTGTGTCCCCATTTCCAAGAAAGCAAAGGAGGTGAAATGTCCAATGAGGTCAACATCCTAGATGCTACTATTATCCTCCTTTTGGTTCCATTTTGCATTATGTCGTCCTCGGAGCATTTTGGGTCCACTTCAAAAAAGTGATAACACATATTTTGGTCAATTCGATATGAAATTGGCTCTTTTATGATGCAAAATGAATGTAATACAATCTCTTTATGCTAAGAAATACATTATTAAGTTTTTTTTATGCCTCCCGTTCTGTGTCGTTTCTATTCCGGATCTTTGGCCGTTCCTGCGTTCCGCATTTGCATTCCACATTCCACGTGGCTATGCCTTTTGGCAATGTGGTACATCAGTTCTTGTTGGATTTTTTGAGTTCTTGCATTGCCTAGATTGTTGCTTGCCATGAAATTTCTTTCCATCCCACGACTCGTCAGACTATCTCACCCTTAATCATCACTTGCAATTTCTCTTACACGAGGCACAAGACACGGATGGAGCCCCAAACTCTCCTAGGGCCCCCAATTATGTTACCGGAATGGTATTATCTTAAGGAACTACACAAAACAATGTACAATGTCAAGCTTATATGATGTATTTCTTTTTTTTCATAAAAGACGGGTCGTCTACATGGCTCCTTTTGGAGGCCCTCAAACCGGATTATTATTGACTTTGAGGAGTCTTTTGCAGGCAACCAACATCCCGAGAGACCAGATAGCGGAGGATATGCCAGAGTACGAGCCATTCCCAAGTGGAGCTGGAGGCGACGATACCCAGAATTTAAGAGACTTTGAGGCCAATTCCCGCCCAGATGAGGAGTCTTCTCAAGACCCCACGTAGCTCGACGTGCAGGAGGAGCACACAGGTGTAGATCACCCCTTCCATAGGGAATCATGTTTTTTATATTTTAAATACATATTTTTGTGTCAAATTCTAATGTGTTGATGCTACCAAGACTCCCCTTCCAGACACTACACAACCACTCGGTGATGGGGGTGTGACCCAATAGGACATTGAGTCACTGTGGTAAAATAACTGGTCTCTTTGTTTTAGGTCAGAGTAAGGTCCTATGAACGTATGACTAATTATCTTGTGTTGTTTCTTACTTGTAGAGAGCCTCCACAACAACGATGCCCCGGACCTCTGCCACCCCATCGGCACCTAGATGTATGACCACATCTAGAGAGCTGACGCCGAGGGACGGGTCGTACCCATCGGAGGCGGGAAACTATTTCAGCGATGTATAGGCTCGTTGTTGGAGACTTGCATGACTAGACTACATGTGTTATAGGCGTATGCATCTTTGACTTGCTTTAATGATTTGAAATATCTGAAGGAGCTTGGTCTAATTATTTTTTGTTGCAATGCAAGGATCAGCTAGAGCTGGATAAAAAGTTTGTTCTCAATCACCTAGAGCTCGAGTTCAGTATAGGATGGAGCCATAAGAGAGTGTTGCAGGACATGGCTCGACTACTACGACATCGACGAGACAATGCATGATTAGTACTTGCAACAAGGGGGAGAGAGAGAGAGAGAGAGAGAGAGAGAGAGAGAGAGAGAGAGGTTTACCTTTAAATTCTAAATTTGAAGGCAAAAAAACCTAACAAGTCAAAATAAATTTAGCATAAAAACCTTCCAATTAACTCTAAATTTTTCATATTTAAGAGCATGGTTAACAATAAAAGCTATTTAGTATAATTCTATATGCATGGTTTCCAAGTTTGCGATAAATTGTGTGTACTAAAAAAAACCCCAAGTTAAGTATAATCCAAACTACAATATTTTAGGTCTTACTCTAAATTTGAAATTTGAAGGTGAGAAAATCTACAAAGCCTACAAAATTTACTGTAAAACCTTCAAATTATCTATAGAATTTCTTATGTGTATGAGCATGGTTAACAGAGAAAAAGATTCAGTGTAATCCCAATCAAAAAGTTTTACGTTTACCTCTTAATTATAAATTTGAAGGCAAGTAAGGCAATAAAACCTAGAGAAATTTAGTGTAAAAACTTTCAAGTCACCTTAAAAAAATTTCATATGTAGGAATGTGGTTAATGTGAGAATGTGGTTTACAATGGAGGTGAATGAATGTGTGCTCACCTTGCAAGGCATATGCATGTGCAAATTGTCCCAATGTTCTAATGTGAGTCGTCCTTTGTCGGCTATGGTCAGCCACCATAAACCGTTGATTTTTTTTTAACATGACTTTGAACGTTTCTATCTACTACATATGGGAGCAAGATCTTGATGGGAGACTTTTGCTCCCTCCCTCCCTCTGTGTGTGTGTGTGTGTGTGTTTTGACCGTTGTTCCCTAGGTAAGCCTTACCTTCTCGACTTGCAACGTGGAAGTCTCCAGTGGAAAGCAATCATTTCTATGCTTTATCTAAGGCCTCACCCACGTTAATCGTGCAACTCATCTCACCCTACCACAAAAATGATACGCAACTCTCTCTTCTCTCTCTCTCTCTCTCTCTCTCTCTCATAAAAGCTAGTACGTCACACTTATCTTCTATATTATAGAGCAATTGCACTTGGGATTGCCTTGCTCTGGGCTTGTACACCCATGCATGTATCGGGCTTCCCGCGAACTTGATCAGCGCCCTCATAATCATGTTGTCACATATGATCTACTTGATTCTCTTGGGTGTCATTCCTTGAAGTTATTGCAAACCCTTAACAGAGCATACATGATAGCAGCACCCACAGTACCTCCGACAAAGAGCACGTCGATCACGACAAAAATAGCACAATGCACACGGGCAGGGGCATGAGGCTAATGAAATAAAGACGGTTGTGAGGAGCACAAGGGTGATGACAATGCCGTTGATGTTGAGGCCACTGAGGAAGAGAGAGATGCCACTGATGATGAGCATGATTTGGTTGGATGCTAGAGCATGCTTGTGAGCACTCTCAAAGATGCTATTTTCTCTCTCCCTCTCCCTCTCTATCTCTCTCATATACACACACAAGTTTTGCATACACGTAGTTGTACATCTCTCTCTCTCTCTCTCTCTCACTCACACACACACACACACACACAGCTTATAGACTAGACAATTACTCCACTTGCCTTTAGCCAACTATATCTTGACCTTTCACGCCTTCCATTTGAAGAAAGTATATGACAAACACGTCCTATGATCCTTGTCCCACTCAACAAAAAATGTTGGAACTCTCTACGAAGTGATTTCCATGTAACTACCCTACCTACTTTCCATGTGTTCCTAGTTGTCTAAGGCCTTGTTTGGCAATTGACAGATAAAAACAAATATTCATTTACTTCCCATGTGCATGCATCTACACACTCACACACACCCTCCACCAGACTCGCAAGGAGGAATTAATGGGACCTAAGTGTCCCTACCTATCTTCTCTTTGTGAACCTTAGCGGTTTTTATCCCTGGCTATGCATTCTCATCCTATTAATAGCACTACGTTCTATGTAATAGCACCACTTCCTCTGTGATATCCTTACACACTGTGCTCTACGAAGCCGTGGATGCACTTTGCTAGCCTCTTGCTTACCCGGCCTCAGGGTGTTTAAAGATCGCCATCTCCACTCGCCCTAACCGACTCAATTGATGCACGAGGGTTGTTCAACACACACACACACACTTTGGCTCAATGAGGAACTTCTATGAGGGCTTGGTAGCACTATTGGAGAGCTATGCGCACAACGGACACACATGATCAACATAGATATGACTTCCTTCAGTAGGCGAATGAAATGACACATCACCCAATGATGGAGCTCTAGCATCCTCACAACCTCAAGGCCAGCAATAACATATGCATTGTTGCAACATTGTAGAAGAAGGATGCAATACGAATGACTGCCGATACTAGTAAAAGCCAATTCTCTTAAATTGTACTTCTATGTAGGAACTCACTTTTTGGTGAAGGTAAGTATATAGTGTTGAATTCACATAACTGTTTGATGCTATCCTTTCTTGATAGATAAATGCATAATTTCTTGAAACAAAGGTTTATAATTTTCTTTGAAATTAATCCAATGATTGGTAAAAGAGCCTTAATCCTCAATTGGGGGTCTCATATGAGATGGCATTAGACTGGACTTTTGAGAATTGATCCAGTTTACAAAGGAGGTGCTGTCCATTTTTTTTGCAAAACAAAATAAAAAATAAATACCTCAGTCTTTTAATATAATATTTGATCTATGTTATGTTGTTAGTTTTTGTTGTAATTTTTGACACCAATAACAAGGGGAGGGAGTCGTTGACACCTGTCTTCCCAAGTAATGCCAGTTCTGACAGGCTTGTGTTTCTTGGATGGTGACAGGTAAGAGATTCTTTCCTTGGGATTATTACACTGACAACTGCAGCAATGACGGAAGATCATCCACTGTTCGGTTAAATTTATTAGAGATTGAAAACCCTGTGAGGGTTACCTTCTCAACTATGGTTTTCAAAGTTCCTTAGCTTGAAGATAGCAGACTATTATATCTTCTAGCTCTTGATTTCAGCACTTTTGTATAAAGACCGTCCTGTACTATGAAAGGGAATTATACCACCTCTCGATTGACATAGTTTCTAGTGTCTTTTGTGATCTGAAAGGACTCTTTGGTGTATATTCTATATTGTTATTGGAACACACACACACCTAACATCAAGAATAGTAGGGACCTATTCAAAGACCTAGTTAATTTATTTTAATCCCTCGATGTCTGTCCTAGATATTTTTACCTTGGACGGATCCTTGAGGGATGGGGCTCTCTTCACATGGACCTTATAGGTTTGCTTGGTCGGTTGAATGTTGAACAGGCTATCGGTTCTTACCGTTGGTGGTATATATATACATATTTTTTTTTTCTAAATAAGTTTTTATGGACTATGCATAACTACACTCCATCTCAAGGGATAGAGCTTCCTACCGAGCCTCTTTCTAAGGCGTCGCTTCAGGTACTTAGATGCATTCATGACCCTATGGCATCCAAAATGATAGCAGGGGCTTCACCTGATCTAGCCAAATCTTTGGTTCAAACCATATCATTTGATAAATGTGTCCATACCCTTGCCCAACTTTTCAACAACTCTAAGAAAGGTGTGGCAGGGTTATCTGAATTCTTTGAAAACATTCCTGCCCTGACACTTGCTCACAAAGGAGAGTTAGCCAAGTTCTCTTCTGATTATTGTAGAAACAGGATACTTTTAAACAAACTACACATACAAGGATTCCTATGGGATCAGGAGAAAAAATATAAAATATATAATTGATAGACTATGAATGCCAACCATGCTTTTTTCAAACTGGCTGGCAAAGCCTTAAAACTCCTAGAGAAGTAATGCCTTCTATGAAGACAATATCAGATACTGAGTTGATAAGACTGATTTTACACTCTTCAAGGAAAATTTGACTTGACACATCTTTGCTAATGCTTCATTCTCGACTTTTTCTACTCTCATCTACTTCACAAGATAGTAGGCCCATACACAATGGGCCTATTGCAAACCCATTGTGTATGGCACATACACACACACAGCTTATAGACTAGACAATCACTCCACTTGCCTTTAGCCAAATATAGATAAGCCTTTCACGCCTTCCTTTTGAAGGAAATCTATGACAAACACGGCCTATGATCCTTGTCCCACTCAACAAAAAATGTTGGAACTCTCTACCAAGTGATTTCCATGTAACTACTCTACCTACCTTCCATGTGGTCCTAGTTTTGTAAGGCCTTGTTTGGCAATTGGCAGATAAAAACAAATGTTCATTTACTTCCCATGTGCATGCATCTACACACGCACACACACCCTCCACACACACACACACACACACAACACACATAGCTTATAGACTAGACAATCACTCCACTTGCCTTTAGCCAACTATACCTAAGCCTTTCACGCCTTCCTTTTGAAGGAAATCTATGACAAACACGGCCTATGATCCTTGTCCCACTCAACAAAAAATGTTGGAACTCTCTACGAAGTGATTTCCATGTAACTTCGCTACCTACCTTCCATGTGGTCCTAGTTGTGTAAGGCCTTGTTTGGCAATTGGAAGATAAAACCAAATGTTCATTTACTTCCCATGTGCATGCATCTACACACGCACACACACCCTCCACAAGACTCACAAGGAGGAATTAATGGGACCTCAGTGTCCCTACCTATCTTCTCGAACCTTAGCGGTTTTTATCCCTGGCTATGCATGCTCATAGAACCACGTTCTCTGTGATAGCCTACACAATATGCTCTACAAAGCCATAAATGAACTTTGCTAGCCTCTTGCTTACCTGGCCTCATGGTGTTTAAAGATATCCATCTCCACTCTCCCTAAACGGCTCAGCGGATGCATGATGGTTGTTCAACACACACACACACACACACACACACACACACACACACACACACACACACACACACACACACACACACACACACACACTCACACACACACACACACACACACAAACACAAGCTCAATGAGGACCTCCTGCAAGGGCTTGACAACACTATTGGAGAGTTATGCACACAACGGACACACATGATCAACATAGATATGACCTCCTTCAGCGGCGGGCGAATACAGGGATACATCACCCAATGCTGGAGCTGTAGCGTCCTCGCAACCTCATACCCATTTTTTTTCTCTCAAACCTCAAGCTGTAGAATCATCATCCAATTTCCAGATTTCCCCCTTGGAAACTGTTGGGTCAACTTTCAAGTAGGTGCTTATGCACCTACTCAGTACATAGGTTTTGTAAAAATGTTAATTTTAATGATAATGTGGTATTGGAGATTTGAACTCAAGTATATTTCTATGTGTTGCTAATACTAGTTCTAAATCTTTTGAGGTTCCATTTTTGTGAATACATCTTACCCGATCTCTTGCTTTGTACGTGCTTATGCTCCGACTATGTACATTTGACTTTTGTGTGTTCATAAACAGATATACGTAATCGTGAGCATAATGCTTGGTTACTGTAATTCTTAGGATTTGGCCTTTTGTATACATAAGAACTGGTAAATGCATCATGTACACATACACCCTGGCTAATCAACACTCACTTGGAGATTGTCTTCTCAAGACATGCCCTAGGGTTGTCTAAAAGATCCTTACATAGTCCTTGATGGACAACTTACAAATTCTTTGCTTAAACAAACTGGCAATCATGTTGGGTCATCACAATGATTTTGAACTGATTGTGGACTGAATTTTCACGGTTCTTTGTAAATAGTAACCCTGTCTGACTGGCAGATTTTTCATGTGATGTTACCAATCTCAACATCTGACTTGGAAACTTATACTCAGTGGATATACGATGTTGATTATGAAATTGTGGAGTGGTTTAGATCCTAAAACATGTCTTTGTATAGCGATATAGGGTACTATCCTTTGGTATCTCATTTATAAGTATATATAAATATAAATGACATTATATATGATATATGTTTTGGAAGAGGTTTTGGATTGGATAATGTACTATGAGATGGGAAAGCATTGAATCATTTCAAGGCTACCTTACCCAACTTTATTAGCTTGGAACTAACTTATCTTGTGTTCAAGGCTAGCAAGAACATATGCATAGTTGTAACATTGTAGAAGAAGGACGCAATACGATTGACTATGGATACTAGTAAAAACCAATTCTCTTAAATTGTACTTCTATGCAGGAACTCACTTTTTGATGAAGATAAGTATATAGGTGAATTCATAGAGTTGTTTGATGCTATTCTTTCTTGATGGATAAATGCATAATTTTTGAAAAAAAGGTTTGTAATTTGCTTTGAAATTAATCCAATGATTGGTAAAAGAGCCTTAATCCTCAAGTGGGGGTGTCATATGAGATGGCATTAGAGTGAACCTTTGAGAATTGATCCAATTTACAAAGGAGATGTTGTCTGATTTTTTTTGGAAAACAATATCGGAATAAATAGCTTAGTCTTTTAATATAATATTGGATCTATGTTATGTTATTTTTTGTTGTAATTTTTGACACCAATAACAAAGGGAGGGAGTCGTTGACACCTGTCTTCCCAAGTAATGCCAGTTTTGACGGGTTTGTGTTTCTTGGATGGTGACAGATAAGAGATTTTTTCCTTGGGATTACAACGACAACTGCAGCAATGACGGAAGATCATCCATTGTTTGGTTAAATTTATTAGCGATTGGAAACCCTGCGAGGGTTCCCTTCTCAACTATGGTTTTCAAAGTTCCTTAGCTTGAAGATAGCAGACTATTTATATCTTCTGGCTCTTGATTTCAGAACTTATGTATAGAGACCATTGTGTACTATGAATGGGAATTATACCAGCTCTCCATTGACATATTTTCTAGTGTCTTTTGTGATCTAAAAGGATTCTTTGGTGTATATTTTATATTGTTATTAAAACACACACACACACAATCTTATAAAAGGAGGCACGATGAAACCACAACGATGATGGCTCAAAAATTGGAGTTAAAAAAGGAGGCAGGACGACACCACAACAACAAAGGTTCAAAAATTGGGAGAGGTGCAGTCCATGAAATGCACAAAAAACTCACCACATGGAGGCTCTCTCCTTTCGAGCAAGGTGAAGAAGCATGGGGCTTGCTAAGTTAAGGAGACTCTCTCCTTTCGAGCATGCACGAAGGCTTGCTAAGTTAAGGGAGGAATGAGATTGATGAAAAGCAAGTATAAATAAGTGCTTACAATTGCGTGAAATTTTATTGTGTTTTAATATAAAATTATACTATCCATTATACATATATAATCACAAATGGTTTATAAATTAAAAAAGTTTCCACTTAAATAATGAGGTAAAAGATGTACATTGCACATTATCATTTGAAAACAAAATAAAATAAAATAAAAACAAAGATAAAAATGTAAATTATAGTATTCATTATACATACATGAGCTAAATTCACAAGAGTCACGGAAAAAATCTTGTACTCTTCTGTCAACCTCTCTCTTCATTCACAAGGGACATACGTAGCTCTATAAAATTTATTATGTATGATTTTGACGTTTGAGTTGTAGTGTTGTTGAGTATGTAGTTTTTGGATTCAGTTTAATCAAACCAGTCCACGTTTTGTGCTGAAAAGTGGACGGTAGAACTGCTCTTTCAAGGGGGAGAAGGCTTGATAATGTTTTTGTGGATCCACAGAAGTGTAATCTCCTTTTGCACCAATGGACAGCCTCCGTTGGTGAAGGAACATTTTTTTTTTTTGTTTTTCATTGGCTCTCGTGAACCCAACCATAATCTCAAATAGTTTATATAACAGAAAAAGCTCCCCTTAATTAATAAGGTGAAAGGTGCACATTACACATTATTATTTGAAAATAAGTAAAAAATTAAGCAATAAAATGAGAAAACACATTAAAAATTACTACAAAAAAGAATATATTAATGTTGCCATTAAAAAAAATAGGGAATGCTTTTGCTCATCAAGAAAAGAGAAATCATACGCATGTATGGCTTGGAGTTAGCACTGTTCTCCATAAATTCAATAATCTTGTTGAAAATGTGTCGTTCCCTTGATCGTTTTTATTTTTTCTGTAGTGTTGGAGCCATACATCTCCAGTGTTGGAGTCATACTTTTTTAATAAAATTATATAGAGAGGAGTTCATTCCTCTCCAACCCTTGGCGACTCACAAGACCATTGAAATTCAAAGTTAGGAGACGCATCGAGACAAAGATGGTTCACAACATTACCTTCAAAAATGCAGAGAGATGCATGAAGTGCTCAGGTATGCTTGTGCCCCTATAAAAAAAGAAAAACCATATGCATGTATGGCATGGAGTTGACATCGCCCTCCATGAATTTCATAATCCCATTCGGAACATGCCCTTTGCTTGGTCGTTGTTTTCATCTTCATTGTTGGAGCCGAAAATTTTATAAGAAAAACTTATAGTGAGGAGTTTGGTAGGTTCAAGAACTTGTATGCTAGAAGTTCCTCTTCAATCGTCGGCCACCTTGCAAGACCATTGATATTCGGAGTTAGCAAATGTATCGAGTAAAAGATATTGCATAATAAAATCTTTAAGATGCAAAGAGATGCATGAAGTGCCCATGTATACTTGTGCCCATCAAAGAAAAAACCCATATGCACGTATGGCGTGGAGTTGGCACCGTCCTCCACAAATTCCATAATCCTATCGGGAATGTACCCTTCTCGTAGTCGCTTGTTTCATCTCTAGCGTTGGAGCCATACTTTTTGTTTTGCACGAAAAGATGCATGGAGAGGAGTTCATTACCTTTAATTTGACACAAAATTGAGAGTTGTACTGCATCCATAAAAGTTGTTTCATGAGTTCGGGCTTGAAGTTCTGTTGGCTAGAACTTTGCATGCGCGTACAACTGCCACATCAAATAGAGGGATAGGAATCCCTCAAGAAGTCTTCCCACTATCTTGACTCCGTAAGATGGGACATTGGGAGGGGTGAGATCCGATCACCTCATTGCTTGTAATTGGCATACAGATGCTCTTTGCAAACATTGATATGTGCCTTCTTATCGGGGATGTTTTTTGAGCAGGCACCCTTGCACATATTTGATGCATAAACTATAACTATAAGAACTTTTAAGCTTTAGCTTAAGTACTGAAGGAGTGTATGTGTGTGTAGAGAGGAGAGAGTGTTTGGAACATTGTACTTGTGTTGTCATAAAATCTAATATCTAATCAACCCAAATGATTTTCTCGTATTAAAGTGATAATTTAATATGGGAGAATAAACAGGAACAAGGGTTAGAATATAGACATGTGTTTATGGATTTGTCTCAACACGGGGCCAAGGCTAAAAAGGGTCCAAATGAGAGATGGTATGTTAAATAGAAATGCTACCTAATGGAGTGTGAAGACCGTAGGGTTAGCTTCATTAAAGACCTCCAAAAGTTAGTGTTCAAAAGTCCTTTTACCTTAGGCAAGCTAGGGCTGACCTTCAAGTGGGAATCCTACCCAAGCATGAGGTGCTTGTTGGCTTGCTAAGTGTTAGTAGAAACTTTACCCAAAAGCTTGAGGTGTTTCTCACATGCTTAAAAGACTAAAGTTCCTGAAGTATTCAATTCAAAGATAACTCTCAAGAGACATGAATGTATCATGCTTCATTGACTAAGACTTTGAAGTATTCAATTAAACCAAATGACTTACTAAGCATAAAAGGCACGTGTTCAAATGATCTTCCGCATGTGGCCCTCATGATGTGTTTGAATGCTATTGGATAGGTTTTAAAGGGGTCCAATGAGAATTTAGATACATAAAAATAAATAGTTAAGTTCTTTCTCTCAAAGAGGAAAAAGAGGACACGTGTCCAAATGAAATAATAAAATTAATACAAGAGAGAGAGAGAGAGGTGGACCAAGCATGAGAGGGGGGGTATACTCTCCCACACACACACACATGTTCTCTCATTGTGTGAACTGCAAAATGCAAGAGCTCCATCTCCTTCTCCAAGTTTGTCTAGAAGTGGAGAGCCTACACCAACACTCTTGGCTATGGAATGCAAATCCAACCAAGAGCCATGCTTCAATGCTTAAGCTTGCCATCTTATTCATCTTCATTACTATGCTATTATGCTATGCTATGCAAGAAGAGTGATGATAAGTGAGGAACGGTTTCTTTTTCCTATGAAATGTTTCTTCTTCCTCTTCCCTACCCTCATTCTCCGCTAGCTCTCTCCATCTTCGAAGGTGTTTGAGGCCTTGGGACTGAGGCTTGGGATAGTTAATGATTTAAGCAAAGTTTATGTTAAGCTCGTGATGCATGAAGATTTCCATCTTCATAGAATCACCAAGGTCATAAGGAACACAAAGATTGTATTGTAACAAAGTTTCTCTTGATGGTAGAGTCTATAATACATACGCCTTTTGGAGGGGGGACCGGCGCCAAGTAAATCTGATCCTCATCTATTGTCATGTTCTCTACTACTCTCTCTCTTGCAAAATTATTTTTCATACCAAGTTAATTAAGTACTATGTTTATGTTGCTACCATCAATTAAGTTCACCCTCCAAGTTTTCAAAGTAATCTCACAAAAATGCTCACTCTAAATCTCTTAATTCCGCTATTCTCAAAGTTCATAGGCCATTTACATTACATTGATATCAGAGCATTTGGTTTCTCTTTTCTTGCTTAAGAAGAGAGGCCTTTCAGTAGCCTATTAATGGTTGATTTGGTTAATTATATTAGGGTAAGTGGGACTAGGATCTATTATCGGTTTTGCTAAGCCCACTATGTGGGATATGGTGTACACCTCAAGAGATTTGGTCTTAATAATGGGATCCTTTTAGACTTACCTACGACTTTACCATTATTGAGCCATAAGAAGTCTGAAAGCAGCTATCCCTCAGCAATTTTGCTATGTTAGACCCACCCACTGCTCTCTATAATTAACCAATTTGAGTCGTGGGTGTAGATACTTAAGTGCTTATTTTCAAAGGCTAAGAGGAGTAGCAACTAAGGTTTTGAGTTGCCAAAGAATACACTAAGTAAACACATAAGTATAATTAGCAAGGTTGACATTAACCAAGAGAGTAGAATGAACATTGATAGCTTTGATTTTACACATGAAGGTGCTAATGATGATGCCCCCATGTTTATCAATTATCTTGTTAATAGGTTGCATCAAGCTATGGGAAACCCTACTTTGCAAGCCGAAGTTACTCAACAACTTTGTACTTATGGGATTTTCCTTCCTCTCCAAGAGGAGAGAGAGCTAAGGAGGCCTCTGGATGAGATCCCAAAAGAAGACTCTCTCCCATACGAGAGGAGGAATACAAAGAACAAGAAAGTACTAAATCCCTAAGTTCCTCTAAAGATATGACTCCACGAAGACGACGGTCTAGAGGATTGCCAACTCCTCCTATGAGGAAATGGTCAACAGATAGTCCTTCTCTTCGTCACTCCAAAATGCAAGAGAGGAAACTAAGGAAGAAAAGGTCAAGAAAGAGGTCACCCTCTTCTCCTTCTTCTTCACCTTCCTCCTCTCCCAAAAAATTTATGGATGTCCTCCTAGAGAATACAAGAGGGGAGGACATTGCAAATCATACCCTGCATGGCAAAGATCACAAAAGCTCATGAAGTATCTCTTTTCTCACCTATGATGGCACTTTTAGTGCCACTGACAAAGTATTGACCTTCATCCAACAATTTGGTGCGGCCTTTGGAGATGAGGGCTTCACGGAGTCCTCCAAGCTATGCCAGGTATCTATGCACTTCCAAAAATCAGCTCGTCGATGGTGGGTTAGCCTTCGTGGCAATGGTGAAGCCCCAAAGACATGGAGAACTCTATGAGTTTCCATCATGAAGAAATTCCTTGCAAGCAATGCAAAGGACAAAGTACTTACCAAATGGTGCAGTTTGAAGCTTCTCTCACATGAGTCTATTCACAAATATGTGGACAAGTTTTGGGATTTACATCTCAAGGCTACTGTCATTTAAAAGATAGACTTTGCCGAGAAAAAGCAACAATTTTGTGCGGGATTAATAAATGGCCGAGTATGTCAACTCCCAATGCCCTGGTTCTATAACCAAATTAATCCACCATACCATGGCTCCTTCCTGCATCAATATCCAACAAGGGGATAGACGGAATGTCAAACCCATGGAAAACAAAGACAAAAATGATGCAAAAGGGAAAACCAATGTCCAAAATTCTTTCCAAGGCACTTCCTACAACAACAACAACAATATGTCCAAGGAGAAGGGAGTATACAAAGGTAAAAACAAACTCTCTCATGAAGATCTTGAGGCTCTTTGCAAGGACCATAAGTTTTTAAGTGTGGGGAGCAAGGACATGGCTATCGTTCTTTCCCTCAGAAAAATGCTCGCAATGAGACTCCTAGGGCTTCCACCATCGGAGCTCCAAAAGAGGATGCTCATTGCAAAGGATCATCTCGCTCCTATGCTTGGGGAAAAATAAGGGAGCATGATGACTTCATCTTGTTTGACCCTAGCTCTACTCACAACTTCATATCAATGGAGTTGGCCACCAAGTTGGGAATTCAAGCTTTTGAGATGGGAGATATTGTAATGGCTGACACAGCTTTCAAGGGACATCAAGACCCCGTTACTCCCTTGATTGGGAAGTTGAGGATTCATGTCCAAAGCTATGTTGACAAAGAAGACTTTTTCATCTCTCCTCTCCAACATGAGGATGCTATCCTAGGGGCGCCATGGTTTGATTGCATGGCTGCCACCAACATGAAGTTCTCTGAGAGGAGAATCTACTTCACCCACAGGGGAAAGAACATGTATATAGATGCTAATGAGTCTGCTCGTACTATACCACTTGTAAATTCATCAGCTTTTGATAAGTCAATGAAAAGCTTGATTTCTACGTACATGATTTTTGTCAAAGAATCCACTAATGATGCTAATGGTTAATCAAAGTAAAATGGTAGGAATCAAGAAGAGTTAGACTTGTCTAACTTCTTAAAATAATTCCAAGATGTATTAATCAATGATATCCTTATGGACTTACCTGCAAAACGAGGGGATGATGACCATCAAATTGAGCTCCTATCAGGAAGCTCACCGTCTAACAAACCTCCTTATCGAGTTTCCCAAGCTCAACAAGAGAAGATTATGAGGCAAGTACAAGAATTGGTAGACAAAGGGATGGTGAGGCCTAGCTCATCTCCCTTTTGTTCTCCAGTCCTTTTAGTGCAAAAGAAAGATGGACCATACCGCATGTGTGTGGACTATTGTGCACTAAACCATATCACTATCAAAAACAAATTTTCGACAGCTCGGGTAGAATACCTATTTGATAAGCTAAAAGGCTCTACCTCCTTCAGTAGGATTGGCCTTAAAAGTGGCTATCATCAAATAAGGATAGTGGAGGAAGATATCATAAAGACCGTGTTTCGTACAATGTTTGGTCTTTATGAATATCTAGTCATGCCTGTTGGCTTGACCAATGCACTTGCCACATTCAATTGTTTGATTAAAACAATATTAGACCCGACTGGAAGTTCACTGGAGTGTTCTTTGATGATATCATTATCTACTCCAAGTCCTTGGAGGAACACAAGAAACATCTCCAAGTGATTTTTCAAGCATGGAGGGAGAACAAGCTTTTTCTCTAGCAAAAGAAAAGCAATTTTTTCCTTCAAGAGATTCAATACTTAGGTCTTATTATCACTCAAGATGGTATCCGTATGGATCTATTAAAATTAGAGGTAGCAAAAGCATGGCCTTATCCAAGGAATCTACATGAGATAAGAAGCTTTATTGGTATGTGTGCATACTATAGACGCTTCATAGCAAAATTTTCTCAAATAGCAGGACCATTACATGACTTAACAAAGAAGAACGTTAAGTATTCATGGACTGCTAAGGAGCAAAAAGCTTTTGACAAACGCAAAGTGAAGCTTACCTCTCAACCAGTCCGCATGCTTCCAGATCTCTCAAAGCCATTTGAGGTCCAATGTGATGCTTGTGGTGATTGCCTTAAAGCAGTCTCACTTCAAGAAGGGCATGCCATTGCATATGAGATCTAAAGGCTCAATACGGATGAACAAGTCTTGGGCATTTATGAGAAAGAGCTTTTAGCTGTTCTACATGCCCTAGACACATGGAAGCACTATTTATTAGGGACTCCATTCATTTTACGAACAAACCATCAAAGTCTCAAGTACTTCATGATGCAAACAAAGCTTTCTTACAAACAAATGAGGTGGGAAAATTTTCTTTCACAATTTAATTTTCATATTGCTCACATTGCTGGTAAGCACAATCAAGTGACTGATTCACTACAACAACAACCAAAAGTTAATGTTGTGTCTATAGTAACTCACAGTGATCTATCTTCTATGATAGATGAGTATCCTATTGAACTTGAGTTTAAAGACATAATGTCATCCCTTGCTTTGGGAAAGAAAGAGGAACCATTCACCTTGCAGGATGGTTAGATTCTCCATGGCAATAGGCTATGTGTTACCCACTCTCTTCGTGAGAAAGTCATGTATGAATTCCATGCTCCTCCTTATGCGGGGCATAGAGGCATTCAACCTACTCTTCGAGGAGTAGAGACGTATTTCTATTGGCCTACAATGAAAGTGGACATACAAGAGTATGTTTCAAAATGTGTGGTATCCCAAAAGACTAAATATGATAGAGGGAAGAAACTTGGATTACTCCAGCCATTGCCTATCCCTAATTCACCATGAGAGAGTATATCCATGGATTTTATCATTGGATTACCAAGTCTATCCATGGGAATATGGGGATATGGAAAATAGTCCACAGGTTTAGCAAGCAAGCACACTTTATTCCTGCCAAAAAGACTATTACGGCACACCAAATGGAAACCATCTTCATATCGCATATTTTCAAACACCATGAATTCCTCTTCGGTCTACCACCCACAAACGGATGGCCAAAGTGAGATAGCCAATCTTATGATACTCAATATACTAAAGACTTATGTTATAGAAGTAGATCAACGATCACAATGGGAGAAGTACCTACCCCTTGTAGAGTATGTGTACAATAATATGGTCCATACTACTACAGGAAAAGCATCTTTTGAGATCATAGAGGGAAGACCTAAAAGTTCCTTGCTACTTAAAGTACATGGGAAGATCTTCGCTACTACTGATGAGTATAGCCGTGACCTACAAGAATATTTTCAAAAAATTAAGGAGGCTATATCCATCTCTCAACAAAGGCCTTAACATTCAAAGGAAATGATTGGGTCTTATTTAAGTTTCCCAAGGCTCGATTGAGGCAAACGATGAGCAAAAATCCTACGGGCCATCAAAAGTATTATGCTAAATTAGCAAAAAGATACTATGGTCCTTTTCAAATCTTGAATCCAATAAATGACATGGATTATCAACTCAAGTTGACCAAACCATTGGCTCATACACAATGCTTTTCATGTGAGCGTACTTAACCCCTACAAAGGAGAGCCACCAATACAACCAGTTACTCAAGACCCTCCAAAAATCAAAAACCAAGAAGAGGTGCTACAACCCGAAGCTATCCTTCGGCATGAAGATAAGGTACTACGCCATGGTAAGATTATCCAACAGTATCTTATTAAGTTCAAAATTTATCCATTTGAAGATGCTAGATGGATGCAAGGAATGCAGCTTAAGGATAGTATGAACCTTGCAATGCTTACAATGTTGCACTAGAGTAAGTAAATGTAAATGCTTTCTTAATGAACAATGTTTTTTATATAAGAATGGTCCTCTTTTGTGCACAAATTTAAATAGTATGCATGCTTAGAATCATGTTTGTGATGACGACGTCACTCAAACACCAAGTAAAATATGTCACTCTACCTTGGGAGTATGATATGGACTAAAGAGCAGACATGCTTGCGGCGGCAGCTACGTGCTCAAAGCACCAAATGAACTAGTCATCCATTCAGGAATAATGTCGCAGAGTAAAAAGGGATCCTCTACCTGCTAAGAAACGTAGACTAATGACTAAGACTTTATCTCTTCTACCTCATAGTCGAGGACGCTATGATTTCAAGAGAGAGGTAATGTCATAAAATCTAATATATAACCAACCCAAATGATTTTCTCATATTAAACTAATCATTTTATGTGGGAGAATAAACAAGAACAAGGGTTAGAATATAGACATGGCTTTATGGATCTGTCTCAACACAAGGCCAAGGATAAAAGGGGTCCAAATGAGAGATGGTATGCTAAAGAGAAATGCTACCTAATGGAGCGTGAAGACCGTAGGGTTAAATTCATTAAAGACCTCCAAAAGTTAGTGTTCAAAAGTCCTTTGAGCTAAGACAAGCTAGGGCTGACCTTGAGGTGGGAATCCCACCCAAGTATGAGGTGCTTGTTGGCTTGCTAAATGTTAGTGGGAACTTTACCCAAAAGCTTGAGGTGTTTCTCACATGCTTAAAAGACTAAATTTCTTGAAGTATTCAATTCAAAGATAAATCTCAAGAGACATGAACGTACCATGCTTGATTGACTAAGTCTTTGAAGTATTCAATTCAACCAAATAACTTAATAAGCATAACACGCACATGTACAAATGATCCTCCATATGTGGCCCTCGTGATGTGTTTGAATGCTATTGAATAATCTTTAAAGGGGTCCAATGAAAACTTAGATACATAAAAATAAATAATTAAATTCTTTCTCTCAAAGAGGAAAAAGAGGACACATGTCCAATTGAAATAATAAAATAATATGAGAGAGAGAGAGAGAGGTGGACCAAGCATGAGAGGGTGGGTATACTCTCCCACACACACACACACACACACATTCTCTCATTGTGTGGAGTGCAAAATGCACGAGCTCCATCTCCTTCTCCAAGTTTTTTGAGAAGTTGAGAGCCTACACCAATACTCTTGGCTATGGAATGCAAATTCAACCAAGAGCCATGCTTCAATGCTTAATCTTGTCATCTTCTTCATCTTCATTACTATGCTATTATTCTATGCAAAGCAAGAAGAGTGATGATAAGTGAGGAAAAATTTATTTCTTCTATGGAATGTTTGTTCTTCCTCTTCCCTACCCTCATTCTCCTCTAGCTCTCTCCACCTTTGAAGGTGTTTGAGGACGTGGGACAGAGGCTTGGGATAGTTAATGCTTTTTGCAAAGTTTTTGTTAAGATCGTAATGCATGAAGCTTTCCATCTTTATAGTATCACCAAGGTCACAAGGAGCACAAAGATTATATTGTAACAAAGTCTCTCTTGATGGGAGAATCTATAATACAAAAGTCTTTTGGAGGGGGGATTGGCTCCAAATAAATCCAGTCCTCATCTATTGTCATGTTCTAATACTCTCTCTCTCTTGCAAAAGTATTGTGCATGCCAAGTTAATTAAGTACTATGTTTATGTTGCTACCATCAATTAAGTTCACTCTCGAATTTCTCAAAGTAATCTCACAAAAATGCTCACTCTAATTCTCTTAATTCCATTATCCTCAAAGTTCATAGGACATTTACATTACATGTGTTGTGTTTGTTGCACCATCTATGCCACCTCTCATGTCATCAGTTTTCTGTGTTCTATTCTTGCTCAACAAGTGAAGCCACTCTTGACGCTCAACCATTTTTCTTCAACTGCTCTTTCGTTGAGGTGATGCCATTGCCATGCATTAAGAAGTCTACTATTGTTGATTTCGTAGACATTGAAGACTTTATGCGTCAAATGTGCCGTTGAGTATTTTGGAAGGTTATTGTAGACTTGAATGGCTGGAACCTTGATGTATCAGATGTTATTTATGTTGGGGCATCCAAGAGGCAGCTCAAATTGCACATGAGTCTAACTGAAAATGTTAGCATCATCATTTGCAGAGTTGAAGTCTTTCATGTAGAAGCTCACCATGGAGCCATAGTTAGGATCCTTCTGCTCTTGAATTTGGAGAGTGTGTGTGCATTTGTAGCTCAAGGCCTGGTAGTATGGTGGGCAAGCATGGCTCAGACTTCGGAAGAGTGTTGCAAGGTTTCTCATGGATCGTACCTCAATACGTGGTACTCAAGGCTCGAGACATTGATGACACAACATCACTTTTGCATGAATTTTTTTTGGTTGAAGACTTGTTTATGTAGAAAAAAATTAGTTGCAGTCACACATACAACCTGCACCACACATCCCACACCCAAAAGCAGCGAACATGCTTTTTCCCATCATCTTTAACTTTTTTTACTAAACCACAATGATGTCTGACAATAGAACTCCAATGGTCTTTTATAGCAGTAATTTGTGCTTCCAAGCCATATATTGTTATCTGATGTACAATTGTGGCCCATTTTTTATGATGCTATGCATGGGCTTCAATAATTGGTATGTCCTCATGATGCATAAAGGACCTATGCTCCACTTGAGGGCTCAATTAGTTGCACCTCCGCAAACAACAAGTCTTTTTGGAACAACCTAGGATACCCTTGGTAGCATTTTTCCATAGTCACGCCTTTTTGTTTTCACCTTAGATTGGTACTTGTTCAAAGGAGCCCTCTTCTCGGGTATCCTCTTTGCAGGTGGAAAGTGTACAAAAGACAGAGAGGAGGGCGCTGCAGCTGAAGCACCCAGACCCACATAGAAAAACTAATTTGTGTGCTTCCAATGTTCTTTTTGTGCATGATTCTCGGAGGTAGAGGACATTGGAGAGAAGATATGTGCGTAAAATGTAAGCACAGACATGAAGAAATGGGTGGCAACCAAGGGAGCCTAGAAGGACTGAGAGTCAAGTTGGCTCGTCCCTGTCTTCTTACATGCGTTTAAGTAAGCTTTTGTAAATTAATCATCTCTGCTAAGATTGTTGCAAAGCATCAACTAGTGGAGCAAGGCATTTATAATAGCACATAAATTACAAGAAAAGTAGCGTAGGCACCATTGTGATGCTCAATTTTCCCTTCTGTACCCCGATGCTCCAAGCTCTTGGACTCAAGGACATGCAAACTCACATGTAGGTGCAACAACCATATAAATAATAATAATATATATATATATATATATATATATATATATATATATATATATATATATATATATATATATATATGGGAAGCACAAAAGAGTAGCGAAGTGCTTTCAAAACAAACTCGTCTTTACTTGGTTGGCATAGGCCAAAGTCTCCAATCAGCCGCCAACGTCATCCACGTACTGCAATAATCTACTGTCGGATCGTTGCAATCATCCTACGGCACCCCAAAAATGATTTTTTAGCCCAATTTTAGTAAAAATGAGCCTCTAGCATCATCCACTTTTCACTGTAGTTTTATTTCTTCCTTGCTTGACGAGCTTGTGACTGCTTTTCCAGTGTAGCTTTATTTACTTGCTTTACGAGTTGCATGTAATAAGACATAATGAGAATCAAATGATTCCTTGCTTTACGAGTTGCGTGTAGTAAGACATAAATAATAAGAAGGAACAGATTTTTGCAATCATCCTACGGCAGCAAGAAACGTGCAAATCAAGCAGTGGTGAACGACGTCGTAAGCAACATGCAATGTGAAGCAACAACATCCAACAGGTACTATGCTAATGTTTCTCTCTCTCTCTCTCTCTCTCTCTCTCTCTCTCTCTCTCTCTATCTATCTACTCTCTCCTTCCAGTTAAGCCAACCAAGCAAGGGCGTTCGGTATGCTTGCATCTTCTCGTACTAGCCCAACATGTAGCCGTAGCACGTAGCTTTTACAAAAAAGCGAGAATCAGGTGTATCATGGTTTGCTGGACCTTGAACTTGTTGATCATGTGGATCCATTAGACCCTCTAAAGAATTATCAATATAAAGTATTCATTCATGATTTGCATAGGCTAGTGACTCCTTTCAACCAAGCAAGGGCGTTCGATATGCTTACAACTCCTCGTACTATCCCAACATGTAGCCATAGCACGTAGCCTCTACAAAAAGCAAGAACTGGGTGTATCATGGTCAAGCAAGGGCCTCCAGTATGCTTGCACCTCCTCCTAGTAGCCCAACATGCAGCTCTCTCCGTAGACCCTCTAAAGCATTATCAAGTAGTCATTCATGATTTGCATGACTGAGTCCAAACTTGCCCTTCCAACCAAGCAAGGGTGTCTGGTATGCTTGCACCTCCTCATATTATCCCAGCATGTATTCGTAGCACGTAGCTTCTACAAAAAGCGCGAATTAGGTGCCCTTCCAAATGTTCATACTCTCGCAAAATTTGTAATATATCATTTTCCATCTTCAAGAAAAACTTCAATATTTAAAATGCATGAATTGGATGGGTTAAAACGAGATTGGTTTCTTGTCAATGAGATACTAAAGCATAAGCATGTCAATGGAAATTTTGACATAGATCTGGTGAAAGCTCTATTTCGAGCCGAGAAAAAGCTTCTTAGATTTAAAAAAACTGCTCTGACACATAGATCCATCATACACCGAGTGGTGGCACCTACCTGCATAATTGAGGCTTCCTTCAGCAAAGCACTATTCAATACATAGTGATAGTTGTTTTTCGGCTCTCCATAATTTCCATAGTGATCTACCTCACCCTATCAAATCACTCAAACATTATGGTTATCCTCACCCTTTCACTGTACATAGGCGTGTGTGAATTATAAATTTTTTTCTATATATCCTTAAAACCCTCACTTAGCTAGTCAGTGGGCTAGTTGAGCCAAATAAATAAATAAAATATATATATTATGGCCCATTTGTGTGTAAATATTTCATTATATATAGGGCCTAAATATAAGTAATTTTTATAATTATTTTGGTATTTATTTAAATATTTCTACTTAGGTGCGTGTATTTGCCTATGTATGCTATTTAAATATTTCTACTTAGGTACGTGTATTTGCCTATGTATATTGACTCACCATTACCACAATTTTCTTACCATTTTGCATAATATTTATTCCATATAAAAATATATTCACACAATCTTCTCGTATTTTTTGTGTGAATCCACTCCTAAGAAAAAACCTCAAAAATACTTTCCACCATTAGTCATTGCATTTCACTAAATTTCTATTTCGTACAGGAACTCTTTCTTACCTCCTGTAAATAAATATACATCAATAAAACAAATGAGGGCCCTCCTCATTTGATTCCCTATATTTTCAGATATTCATTTTTTTTTATTGATAGCCCACACTATTCTAGATTCCATAAATTGTTTATATATACTAGTCTGTCTTTTTTCATTATATCCACTTATTATATTTATGCATAATCCACAACCATGCATATTTTCAAACCTCTAAGAATCAATTAGGTCATGCTCTCATGCAAGGAGGGTCTCACCTTTGGAGCCATATGCGAATTCAACAAAAGGGGGGCACTGAAGACTTTTTTTGTGAAGAAACGTAGGCATTTTGGTGGGATTTTTTATATCCATCTCCACTCCGAATTGGAAGCGGTTTCTAGAAGACAAAATATGTACCAAGAGCTAAATAATCACCTCAAAAACTTTCATAATTTTTGGAGCTACCACCGGTGAGGGATGATTTTTTGATTGGACACCCGTCTGCCCACTTTTCTCACAAGTAGTCCATAGTTTTTTCTCACCTCTTTCCGCACTTCTACACACACACACACACATTCCTCTCAATCCCTCACTCAAACATACACCTTACATGGTTTCTCTCACCTTCTTCACCATTAACATCCCCTCTTACTTCCATAGCTCTCATATGAGCTCTACATGTACATACACCATCTCTATGAATCTCTCTATTACTTCCAAAGTACAATTCCATCTTACCCCTTCTCTATATACATAAAAATAGCATGTAAACCATGCTTAACCTCTGAAAATTGAGATATTTCATCAACCAAATTGCCATTTTCGTCGCAGTAATCAACCTTGATGGCGGTGATAGCCGTTTTTTCGGCTCTTTGTAATTGCCACAGTGAGTTACCTCACCCTACCAAAATCACCCAAACACTGTGGCTATCCCTACCATTTCACTGTACATAGGCGTGCGTGAGTCACGGGACTTTTCCCATATCTTCTTAAAAAACCTTCAATTAGCTAGTCATTGGGCTAGTTGAGCCAAAAAATATAAAAAATATAAAAAATATAAGTATATTATGGCCCATGCGTATGTAAATATTTCTTTGTATATAGGGCCTAAATAAAAGATTTTTTCATAATTATTTTGGTATTTATTAAAATATTTCTACCTAGGTGTGTGTTATTTATGCTTTGTACATTGCCTCACCATTACCACAATTTTTCTTACCATTTCTCATACTCTTTATTCCATATAGAAATATTTTCATGTAAGCTTGTTTTATATTTGGTGTAACTCCACCCCAACAAAAATCCAAAAAAACTAGTTTTATTTATGTGTATATTTTTTCACTATTGTGATTTTTCCCTTCCTACATCTATTTTGTTTTTCTTCTAAAAAATTAGAACACCAAAAATATTTATCTTTTTATGGTAGCCTCATAATGAGAGAGATTTCTTTTGACCCCTTTATATTTTTTCCACTTATATTATTTATATTTGACATGTACATATTTTTTAGACCCCTCAATATTTGATTTTCTTAGTTGTACTATTCACTTATATCATGATCTCAAAAATATCTTCAATTATAGACCTACCAAATAAGGTCAAGGGTAGGTGGCATGCATACATGCACTATGGAGGGCTCACTCTTGGAGGTATTCAAAAGAATCATCCAAAGAAGGGCCCCACAAGGACCTTGTGCAGTGGAAAAAAACGGTCGGTTTTGCTGAATTTTTAAAGTTCACTTGCTCTTCGAATTTGAAAAGGTGATACAAACAAAAGTTGTAGCTTGTGGGCTGAACTTTTGTCTCAAATTTTTTCATATTTTTTTGAGCTACGAGCTGTGAGCTATGATTTTATTAGTGGACCCCAATTTTCCGATGCTATGCAACCACACTCTCTCTTCCACTTTATCATTTTCCTCTTTCACACACACTTCTCCACTCATCATCCCCACCTCTCTCACCACTCCTCTCTACACCCTACTCACCTTCTCCTCAACCTTGAAGAATAAGAGAAACCGTGGTGAACTCATACCTCCCACACACAATTCCATTCCAAAATTGACCACTTAGTCTCATTTTTCCTCCTCCAAATTACCCATATCTAAAAAAAAACCACAAAATTTAGCCTCTTCTCTTAAAAGACAGCATCATGGTGGTTGATTACTCAGCTTCAATTACCTTGTCTCTCAAGGAAGGTCAAGAGTGGAGAAAAAATGTACCGTCAAAGCTAGTGGACCGTCAACAAGCGTCAAAATTGGCCCTACTCAAGACACTTGGAGCATCAACGTTGTAAGAAATCCACCTTTTCTTACCTCTTAAGAGTTTTTCTTCCTTATTTGTATCCTACATGGATACTCCCATTGTAAATATCCAATTCCATTTGTAAATTAATACTAACTCTACTAACACTAACCCACTATGAAAAGTCCTATCACCTCCATTTCTCTCCTCTCTCTTTCCCCACCAACTTCTTGATAATTCCAAGCAAAAGAAATTAGATAAATTGCTGAAAATCTAACCCAACCATGGTTAGAGGAGTAACCCTAGCCTTCAAAATTGCTATAAAAAGAGGGTGTAGCTACACAAAAGGGGGAGCCATAAGCAAGAGCACTATGCTATAGCTTGAGAAGTCAAGCTCAACCTCTCTAGAAGGAGCTCTTGAGTGGAAGCTCATTGTCTTATGCATGTGCATGTGTTGTAATAGGGGATTAGCAAGGGAACTCTATGCCATTGTAAGAGAGAGAGTGATCATTCAATTGAGAGTAGGAAATCTATCATTTCTCCTACTAGTGTAAGCCCAACATTCGGTGAATCAAGGAGGGTGGATTTGGACTAAGCTTGGATACTTTGTCTCCCTTCCAACGTGAAGTAATGGACAACAATGATGCGTAAGTGTCTTGGTGTTTTTTGTTAAGTTCTTGATAGCTTGTCTCTGGTGTTGTCATCAATCTAGCCATAAATCCCACATACTGTAAGAGGGCGACAGGGTGGAGAGGACTCCCCTGGCTTTAAGACAGTGATTGGGGTGGCTTTTCTTGTGATGTGTTGTGGTGAAATTTACGCAAGCTATGTTGAGCAAATACTAATCTCACTTTGATTTGTCATGACAGATTTGTAAGAAGGTATTAATGCAACAAGCACCCCCTCCCCCTTTCTCTCTCTTTCTTAAATATATAGTTGTGTTTGCTTGATCATTGCCGATACGTTTCAAAGCAGCCCGAGCACTATCTCTCTCTCTCTCTCTCTCTCTCTCTCTCTCTCTCTCTCTCTCTCTCTCTCTCTCTCTCTCTCTCTCGTGTTTTAGTGTGTGAGAGTGTTCCATTGGTGTTAGGGTTAGTGTAAATTCCTTGCTTGTTTGTGGGAAGCTCTAACGATTCTCCTCTTTTGCGTCCTAGTTCGCTCTTAAACTAGGTGGTGCCCCTTGTGTAGTTGGGATTTGGCTGTGGGTTTCTTGTTTTGGTTTGTGTTGTGTTGTGCCCCAGCCCCATTGAGCAGCACGGGAGCCTTGAAGGGTGTCTAGAGGTTGCTCTTCTTGTTGCCCGCCCCGGACCGCCTCAGCGGTGGCATAAAGAAGAGAAGAAGAAGAAGATGATCGGTAGTCATTTTGAGAACCTAAACAGTAAGTCCGAAACTTCTTCAAGCTTCACCATCACAAGGATTTCCTCACTTCATTCTACCCATTGTAAATATAACATTAACTTTCTAGTGATTACTAACACTAACTACTAACATACTAACACAAAATAGCCATTGACCTAACCATAAAAGACACCTCACCTCAATACATGTGCAAAGTATCTCTCTCTCTCTCTCTCTCTCTCTCCTTACTTAAAACTTTACTTTCACGTTATCTACCATCAATAATGCTCTTTCTTGAGCCCACATCCATGACTCAAGCACATAAAGAAGGCCCGCAATGTTTTGATACTCAAAAAAATCATAATCCTCATTTGTTAGCTTATAAATTAAGATTTCCAACAATCTTAATGAGGAGTCTCTAACCTATAAATAGGCCTCTCTCCTTCTTATAAAACAACTTCCAATATCTCACATAGCACCCCAACACTCTATGCGTGAGGAGAGACTTAGGCGTAGCAACCACTTTGTGAGCTTCACTTTTGGTGTCTGAGAATCTTTCAAGCTAACATTGCAAGTGAGAGAGCGTGAGTTCAAAAATATCAAAACCACTATTGTATATGCTCCTCCATCATCAATAAATTGAGGTTTGGTGCATCAAAGGCGTGATTCGACGTTCAAATCTTCATCGTTCCACTTGTGCAGTACGGTTTGGTAAATTGAAAGTGACTTGTGTATTTTGAGTTTCTATCAGTTGATCTTGTTTTCGAAAGTGTTTTAGTGTGTTTTCATTGCCAATTTTGTGTCCATTGTAAGAGAGTATTGTCGTGATAGGTGTCCCACACCCTAAGACAATGTGTGTGTGTGTTGGAAATGTTTAGCACATTCAATAAGCATTGAGTTAGTTTTGTACAAGCTCAACGATAGCATCATAACATACCATCTCCATTTGCAAGTCACAAACAAGGTATTACGCAAGATCTCTTCCCTTTTCTCTAGCTCTCCTTGGTCCATTTTGTATGTGTCTTGTTGTGAGGTTGCTTGTGTGTGTTTTGTGGCCCATCTTCTTGGTTGTGACACAATCTCTCTTGCATCCTAGTTTGCATACCATAACTAGGCGGTCCCCCTATTTTTTTGAGGTTTGGCTATGGGTTTGTTGTTGTGTTGTGCTTGTGGTTGCCCCAGCCCCAACTGAGCAGCACGAGAGCCTTGAGGGGTGTTAATAGGTCCCCTCTCTTGTTGCCCACCCCGAACCGTCTCAATTTTGGTGGCCCCATGGAGGAACTACTTTGTGCTTATTGTGGTTGTATTGCATGAATGCTTGAATTTTAGCATAATCAAGTAGATTATATGAATCATAAAAACTTGTATGACCCAGTTTACTGTGTGTTTTTCACATAAGAATCTAGAATCCATGTTGAAAGGCCTTTCAAAACTTTGTGTAGTTAGTTGATGTCATGAGAGAAAATGATTGTTTGGAATTAATCTTTGTGTGGTTCTAGCATTAAGAGACTATGACACGCTATACCTTTGAGGATATCCCAATCTTGTTTGGAAATCTAGAAGAAGATGTTGATGATTTTCTTGCTGATTTTAGAATGGTTTTCAATATCCTTGGTAAAAGGGATGACATTGAAAAATGGGATTTTTTGTTGCTTTGCCTTAAAGGCAATGCTGAGCAATGGTTTTGGAGTATTTCCTTTTAGATTGAAGATGGATATACCCAAATTTCCAAATCTTTGAAGACCAGATTCTCTAAAGTTCAAACAACGGAGAAAGAATGGGCTTCATTAGGGAGACTTCAACAACATGGTGAAGACTACTATGCTTATGAGGATATTTTCTCGTCAATGGGGAGGATGTGGATTTAGTTCTACATTTCAAATTATGTAAAAATAGAGAAATTTATTTTGGGTTTTTCTCCTTTCCTAAAGACTAAGGTTACTTGTAGTGGACCCTTTACCTTTGAAGAAGTGGTCACTATTGCCCAAAGGAAGTTTCACAAGTACTTCTACATAAAAAATGGTTTCCATCATGCTGGAAGAACCAACGATCATGAAAGTGTTTCTAGCAAGGAGTCATCTCCTTTGCCATACTTGTCTCCTTCTACTCCGACAAATGTTGAAGAAGATATTTACATGCCAACTGATTATTCATGTGCTAAAGTGTGTGGCCTGCAAGATTCAAATGTGGTATCTCTTTGTTCTACCTTTATCACAATCCTGCAACAATAGGCACAAGATATCGCAAATGGTGTTGGGGATGATTCAATAGTGGATACATCCAACCTTTTGGAGGGCCACAGAGCAGAGGAAGATTTTGTGAAACATCACTCTATGGAGAATGAAGACATTGAAGGTAACCATGATCCTATGGAATGTTCTGAGAGTGTGTCTTGTCTAAAAGAAGAAAGTGAAGAAGAAGATGAAATCATAGGTGGAGAGATCATATACCACATTGATCATAAAGAGAGGATTGTGTACATGGAATGCCAACTCCAAAACAAAGTAGAAGAGTGTGAGTTGAATCCATGTGAGGATAATCTTCAATAAGTGTTTGAGGATGTTGAAAAGCATTGGTATGATCCATGTCTGTTAAGCATGGGGGAACCTATGATGCAAGAAGCCAAAGTTTTCACAAAATCAAAAAGTAATCCATCAACCTTTGAGGTGGTACAATGTGAGGAGTTACAACCTTGCTAAAGGGGGGTCTTAGAAGGGGATGAAGAGCATCGGAGAGTAGTAAAAAATAAGATCATAAAAGAAAACTTCAGAAGGGTATCATTCTCTCCAACGGTGTTTTAGTGGGTGGATTTTCGTTCATGGTACAATCTCTTAGCAAGAAAATCCAAGCTTTGGAAGCCCAAATGAGCTTCACATTGGGTTTCACCTCTTCAAAGTCAACTTCTCCTCTCTTCACATATACCTTTCATCGAGGGCACCATACCTTCTTAAGTGGAAGAGGACATGAATACTTGGTGTTGAACGGATGTTTCCAAACCTTCTTCATTTGGTTCTTTGGTGTATGGAGGTTGCACATTATGATGCTTCTGGTCTTCATCGTAGATGAAAAACTTGTTGATTCCTACATGTGGATATTTCATTAATCCATACCAAAATCTATTCTCTTCCAATGTGTTGGAAGCAATAGAAACCTTCGTCTATTATCTACTTATGTGGTAAAGACTTTGCAATATCTTCCAATAGCACAGCAGCTGGAAGCATGGATCAAGCTTTCCTAAATCATGAAGGTCATAGAATTATTGACTTGATGAGCCTACCCAGGTTGAATGAACTTTATGGCTATAGTTCAGAGATTTGCTCATACAAGCTCTTGAAGATCGTAGCAGATACATCAACTTTACACAGGAGGAAGAGCAACCAATCTTTTATATCACATTCATAGTGGTGGATGCAATGATGGACATCAACAATAAGATCTACAAGTTTCTTCAACCGAATTCATTAAGTGATTCCACACTATACATCTCTCTTTGGGAAATAAATTTCAAGATCTTTGATCTTGGGGGGTGCCTATGAAACTTTCTTAATGGAGGAGGTTTACTCAGCCACTTCATCACATCCTGCTATTGTCTCTGAGAACCTTTCACATCACACAAGTTTTTTTAATCATAGAACAAAGGTTCGTCAAAGATGAAAGCAGAAAAAGAGAGACGTTACATGATCTACATGTTGTGTGATCAGATAAATGGTATATGAATGCACCATTATGCAGGGGGGGAGCTAATGATAGCGATTTTTTGGCTCTCCATAATTTCCATAGTGAGCTACCTCACCCTATCAAATCACTCAAACATTATGGTTATCCTCACCCTTTCACTGTATATACGCGTGTGTGAGTTAGGAAAATTTTTCCATATCTCCTCAAAACCCTCACTTAGCTAGTCACTAGGCTAGTTGAGCCAAAAAAAATAAAAAATAATAATTAAAAAAATATATATTATGGCCCATTTGTGTGTAAATATTTTATTTTATATAGAGCCTAAATATAAGTAATTTTCATTATTTTGGTATTTATCTAAATATTCTTACCTAGGTGTGCGTATTTGCCTATGTATGCTATGTACATTGACTCACCATTACCACAATTTTCTTACATGTGCATGTCTATCGCACGTGTCAATGCAAGGAACTTGTCGATACACTGTGCGCAAGCCACAAATGACTCCAAGCATGCAACTAGCCTAAACTAGTAAGCTTAAAGACGGCAATGGTGTGTCACTCACCGCTCTACGCTTGATATCATGGAGGATTCCTCGCTGCGAAGAAGTAGGAGTTGCCGCTATGCCGCTCTCAACTGCTTCGCCCCTGTCGTTCCATCATCGTAATTCTTGATCGCACTCTCTCTCTCTCTCTCTCTCTCTCTCTCTCTCTCTCTCTCTCTCTCTCTCTCGCTCGCATACACACACAAAGAGGTGGAGAAGAAGATGGAGATGGAGCAAGAACACTCTTCAATTGCACAAATGAAAGAATGAGTGAATTTTATGTTTAGTTGACTTTTATATGAGCTCACCCCATTCACACTCGGGTGCCCATGCTTAGCCAACTAACCCCTTGAATGTTCTAGATAGAGTGCGCCTCTCATCGGAGATCACTCTTACCCTTTTCCTATTGGACCGACAAGCCCGGTACCTGACTCTACCAACTAGATAATACAGCGTCTGTTGTAGGTGATAGGAATGTGCGTGAGGGTTAACATGCCCCCCTTCCTAATGTAGATTCCATCCTCAAAAGCTATTGAGTTGAAGCTCATTCATTGAGGTGGAAGAGCATTTGAGATGAATGTCCTTAGCCTCCTTCACTCAGTACAAAATCAAACAACATTGGCACAGTAATTGTATTCTCATAAACAATTAAAAAGCATATGCAGTTATAGGCAGACAATTTGATTGGTAATAGAACTTTAAACCATTTGTCAGCAATAAACATTAAATTGCATATAATCAAACGCATAAACAGTTGTAAAGGTAAAAAATTAAACAAGTATGGGGTCGCCAATTTAACGGGTTGAAAGGCACTAAAGATCAACTATAAATACCATGGGGAAGCTTCTCAATTTTCTCTGGTCAATTAAGTTGTTTAATCGCGAGAGCCAATTATTTCATGTCCGAGGGCTGACTAGAGGCTATACCTAGAAGGCCTTGTAGTTAAGCTATGATAAAAGGAATTGCTCATGAAATATTTCCTTTTCTTTGACCCCCCAAAGTCTTTTCACAGTGATTCAATTTTGATGTGTGTGCTTATTTTGTATGCCTTGAGTATTTTGCTTTTCAAGGAAAAGCGCCCACACTGGGAACCTCTAGGACTCTAGTACCATAGGCGATACATGTGAGTGGAGTACCAAATCAAGCTGAGGTTTCTCTTCCAGCTTAAGATTTTATATTGTGGCACTTCGATTTTTTTGTTTGTTCGTTTTCAGCATTTTAATTTTGTAACTTTGGGGGGTCATATAACACTGTTACCCTCCCCAGGCTCATCACACTACTAAACTCCCTTTATAATACTTAAGCTAAAGGTCAATAGGGACTAAGCCCACTAGAAAGTCCTAGTACATTTCACACAATGCTACCTAAATCGGATTAAGAATGTAAGTAACCATTGATAATTAGGAAGGCATTCCCCATGGTATTAAGAGAAGATCTCTAATGCGTAGCTTGGTCAAACTAACTTAGTCGGACTGCTTGATTTTTAAACCTAGACAAGTGATTATGACAAAAAATTACATTGAATTTAAGGTTTGATACTAAGCAAATGTGCTAGATATTATGCTACCAATCACAATTAAAGCAGACAAACATGGATGCAAAAAGATAAGGGGAAATGCTAATGGACAAGAAACACATGTTTGTGTTGATGGTCGCACTTGATTTGAAGTGAAGGAGAGAAATATTCCTTGAAGGTCCAAATCCTAACAACAACAACACGTTCCTGTACACACTAGGAAACACAGAATACCTCTATGAGGCACATCAGTGGGAAAAGGTACCAGCACTTATTGAACATAATTAAAAAACATAAGGAACCCTAACCGAATTATTTGCACTCCCCCTAGAGAGTCAAGGGAATAGGATATTGTAGAGATTGGGGGGAAACCCTAAGGCTAAATCCCTATCCTTGTCGTCAAGAATAACAAAGTCATCATCCGCCAGACCATACGTGTCATTTGTGTAATCATGTAAATAATCTTCATCATCAGATGCACCAATGTTTACTAAGAAGGTGACTAGACACCTATAGTCATCTTGGTCAAAAGGATAGGCTTGTGAAATGGGGGATATACTCTCTACTAAGTATGGATCAGTCATGGTCAAGAGACGTATCATCCATTCTAACTCCTCAAAATTCCTCTCACATGCTAGCGTACCTACCAAATCCCATTCACAGGCAAGCATCGGAAAGACCATGTGAAACGTTTGTGAAAAGTAACGAGGGTACCTTTCACCCAAGGCAGGAGTGGATGACTCTAGCGTACTAGCCATATCTGTACATGCAAATAGATGATGGTTAGAGTGCAAATATTACAAGGGTCGTGTTATTGTGAATAATGTGTTTTTATGATTTTGTGTTATGGCTCTTGCTCTTTTACTTTTTTGTCTTGTTTTTGTGAATATAAGGCTTTATATATACATTCCCTAAGATTGGGGATTGAGAGGTCAAGGAGGAAGTTTGAGAGGGAAGCAAGTGAATGATGGATGCCAGAAAACACTCCCCCCTTCCTTGGGTAAATCATACCTTTTGGAATGATGTCATCACCTTTTGAAACCAATTGTTCCAAGTTGTTATGGGTAAAGGCTTTAACCAACAGTTTTTGATCGCCCTGTATGTATTTCATCTAGTTGCAAGGGTGGTAAGATACTCTCCCATGATTTTATTCGCAACATTGTTGTAGGTGGTGAACTTACAATGGGAGGTGCAAAATCTTTCTTGCTTGTATGGATATGTACAATGGTAGGTGGAGGTTGTATCGAAGCTTCATTTGATTTCCATGCTCCTGAGCTAGGTGGAACAAATCATTCTTTCTTTGGTACCCAAACTAGCTCTGGAGCAGGTGTGTAGCATTCCGTGATTTTTTCCTTTCCGCGATCTTCAATGTGTTTTGGAGCCACAGGATTGAGCTCACATGGGCCCGGTGAAAAGTAAGAGCACAATTTACGTTTTGGCACCCAAATTTGATCATTTCTTTTATAGTAACCTTGGGCTTGTAGTTTTTTAGGAATCCAATGCAACGTTTCTTTACATTTCTTGGGGCGAATGGGACGTCTCTTACCAGGCTCCTGTCTTTTAGCACTGGCTATGGTCACTAAAGAATCTTTAGGGACCCACTTGTATGTTTTCTTTGTTATATTGGGATGGGTCTTGTGTGTCTCAAGCTTTATTTCAACTACATCAGTGGAAGCTCTAGAGAGTTGGGCTATGGGGACATATGGTTCAACTTGTTGGACATACAATGTTTTGGGTTTTATTTCCCCATATGAAAGCTGTTGAGATGTCGAGCTCTACACCTTGAGCTGGCATCCACTACGGGTCTTGGCCGCTTACGGCATTTACTCACTGGCGCGTTAGGTGACCGACACGGAGGATCTCTGCCAGTGATTCTACAACTGGACTACACTTATAGTGCCAGCCTAGTACGCTTCTAGCGAGTTCACACTTAGTGACCGCATGTACATATGTGCTACTTTTCAGCTTTAGCACTTAGTCATTTTGTACTCTCTTTTCTGTGAAGAAGAAGAAGAAGCTTTCCATCTCTGTGTGCTTTGTGCTTGTCTTGTGTAGCTCTCTTGCATCCTCATTCTTTACATGGTATCAGAGCCTGGTGAAAGCAAGAGAGGCTAAGAGAGCAAGAGCATCACAATCCCTTCGTTCGCAATCCACGACCAGATGCCGAAGGCACCTCGCGCAGCGAAAATTTTTTTAGTGGTTTTTCGCACAAGTTTCTGAACAGGTCTCCAAAGTGCAGTATACAGAGATTTACTGTACAAGTACAGTGGTTGTATGTACGCTTGATTGTGGACACTCGTTGAGTGTAGAAAGCGTTACAAGAACCACGATAGCAGGTTCAGCAGATTTGCAGGTTTTTGCAGATTGCAGCTATTTTGTCTTAGTGCTTCAAGATGTCTGACGGTTTCAGTCATATTGTTACTGAGAAACTTGAGAAAAATAACTACCCTGCATGGAAGTTCAGAATAACAAATTTCCTAAAAGGAAAAGGTTATTGGGACTATGTAGAAGGAGACAATGAAAAGGAACCAGAGATTCCCGAGGCAAATGCTACAGCAGAACAAAGGAAAGCTTTGAGGGACTCGCAACAAGGCCAGAGCAAAGTGATGTATTGGCTTTCTATGAGCATCACAGATGGCATGATGGGCTATCTACAGGATGCTGAAACCCCCGCCATTGCATGGAAAAACTTAGGCAGAGTGTTTGAGGTGAACACCAAGGCTAGGAAGCTTCAACTAAAGTCGGAGCTAAATCAGGTTAAGAGGAACAACCTCTCCATCAATGATTATTCTTTGAAGATCAAGGGTATCATTGAGGCTCTTGGATCTATTAAAGTCTCAGTGAAAGACGATGACATTGTCCGTGCATGCTTGGATGGTCTAGGAGATGAGTATGTACATTTTAGGTCTTCCATGAATACAAGAGACGACATCCCCGTGTTCCAAGATTTGATTTCTATGCTTATTCTTGAGGAGAAGAACCTTGACACATCTTCTTCTCATGGCAGAAATAATTTTGAACAGGCCTTCTATTCTAACTCCAACAGAGGTAGAGGTAGAGGTCGTGGTCGAGGCCCAAGGGGTTGCAGGGGCCAATTTCTGGAAGGTCAATCAAATCAAAACAATACAGGTGGCAGAGGAAACCAGTCTCAAGGCAGGGGGAGTCAAAGAGGTCGTGGTGCAGGATCAAGCAGGCAGCAACATACTCCAGATAGTAGAGAATGTTGGACTTGTGGTGAAAGAGGTCACATGTCACGTGACTGTCCAAAGGGAAAAGCAAGTAGAAAGAGAGAACAGGGCAACTATGCATCTACTAGCAGAGATGCAGATGACAGCAAAAACGAGCGCATGTTTGTTATGCAACATGTAATGAATACAATGACTGCAGAGAATTCCACCCAAGATGATGTTTGGTATGTGGATTCAGGTGCCTCTAATCACATGACGTCTCGTGGAGAGTGGTTTAGAGATATGCGCAAACCAGATGTGTCAGGCTATGTGTAGACATGAGATGACACAGCTCACCCCATTGCTCATGTAGGGGACATACCTCTAAATACGAAGAGTGGGAAATCAAAGTACTTAGCAGATGTACTTCATGTCCCAAACATTACAAAGAATCTTGTTTCTGTTGGACAAATGGTTGAGCAGGGTTTGCAGGTTCGCTTCAATCCAAATGGCTGTTATGTAGAAGATTTCCAGAATGGCTGTAAGCTGATCATAGAGGGCAAATGTGTGGGCATAATGTTTACGCTGAATGTAGACATTCCTGAGGTAAAAGCTGCATTATTTGCACAGGGCACAGGTGTTGTGGCTGATGTTGACATTTGGCACAAACGCATTGGCCATGTCAATGAGCAGAGATTGCGCAGCATGCAATCAAAACAGATTGTAAAAGGTTTGCCCAAATTCAAGGTGGATGGTATGCATAAAGTGTGTGCAGCATGCCAGTTTGGAAAACAGTCAAAGGGCTCATTTCCACATGAGCGCAATGTATGTAAAAAGCCACTTGAGGTGGTGCACACAGATGTTTGGGGTCCAACCGATACTACAAGTATACATGGTTGCAGGTATTATGTCTCTTTCATTGATGACCATACAAGGAAAGTATGGGTCTACTTCATGCGTAACAAAAGTGAAGTGTTTGGTCACTTTCAAGACTTCAAAGTCATGATTGAGAAGGAGACAGATATGCAAATCAAGACATTGAGGTCAGATGGAGGGGGAGAGTACTTCTCCAATGATTTTTCAGATTTTCTGTGAATGCATGGTATACACAGGCAGTTTACATGCAGATATACTCCACAGCAGAATGGGGTCGCAGAAAGGAAAAACAGGCACATTGCAGAGGTTGCACGTGCATTGATGAATGAGAAGAACATGCCTCATCATTTTTGGGCTGAAGCTGTAAATACAGCTGTGTACATTATGAACAGGACACCTACAGCTGCGGTGCATGATGTAACACCTGAGGAAAAGTTTACAGGTACAAAGCCTGATTTGGCACACTTGAAAGTGTTTGGCTGCATAGCTTACGTGCATGTACCATATGAGTTGCGTAGGAAATTGGATCCTAAAGCAGAGAAATGTATTCTTGTGGGATATTCCCTTGAACAAAAGGGGTACAGGTGCTACAATCCTACTACACGAGAATTAAGAGTGAGCAGAGATGTAGTCTTTGATGAGATGAGAAGCTGGTACAGTAATGCACATGGCACTATTGGGGCTGATGTAAAAGATGATGTGGTTGTACAAAATGTGAGGCCACAGCCACAGGTTTTGAGTGGACCACAAGATTCTTCTTCTCGTGGCTCTGTTGAGAAACCATGGAATGGTAGACTACGTACGCAGGTTACTCCACCAACAGGTACAGGGAATGTATCACGAAAAGGAAAGGAAAAGGTTGATGAACCTCCCTTTATGGTTGATGCATCATCAGGTTTTTCACATGTAGACATGGATTCAGATGGTTCTGAACAAAGTCTTGATGAGGAATTTGGAATTCCGGCTGTCAGGACACCTGGTGTAAGGAAAGTACAAGAAGATGCTAGAGGGCAAAGGAGTGACCCAGGACCGCGCAGATCTAATAGAGTCAGAAATCCAGTTCAGAAATTGACTTATGATGGGTATCTAGCGCATCACCAAGCCTACATGGCTAAGGTGATACAGGATGTGGAGCCCACATGTTTTGAGGATGCAGTTGGAAATGTGCATTGGGATGATGAAATGAATGAAGAGATGGCTGCATTGGAAGCAAATGACACATGGGAGTTGGTGCCATTGCCAAGTGGCAAGAAAGCTATTGGCTGTAAATGGGTGTATAAAACCAAGCATAAGGCTGATGGTAACATTGAGCATCACAAGGCAAGGCTGGTCACAAAGGGTTATGCACAGACGTATGGCATAGACTATGAGGAGACCTTTGCTCCAGTGGCAAAGATGACGACAGTGAGAGCTGTCATAGCAGTGGCTGCATCTAGAGGATGGATTATGCATCAAATGGATGTAAAGAATTCCTTCTTGAATGGTGAGTTACAAGAGGAAGTGTATATGGATCAGCCACCTGGTTATGTCGATCCAGGTTACCCAGATTATGTATGCAGACTTCTCAAAGCTTTGTATGGTTTGAAGCAGGGCTCTAGAGCATGGTATGACAGGATTGCCAAGTATCTTGTCAGTATTGGTTTTAGGAGAGCTCATGCTGATCATTCACTCTATGTACGTGAGAGTGATGTGGGGATTGTGGTCATTACCATATATGTAGATGACCTTATTATTGTTGGTGACAATGCTATGGAGATTGACCATGTGAAGGGTCTTCTCAAACAGGAGTTTGAAATGAAAGATTTAGGCGAGTTGCGCTACTTTCTTGGCATTGAAGTGATCAGGACTCCAGAGGGTGTATGGCTATCACAGAGACAGTATGCTTTGGACATGTTGTCAAAGTATGGTATGGCTGATTGTAAGCCAATTTCTATTCCCTTGGATGTGAATGCAAAGCTGAGTGCAGAGAAGGGTGATGTTGTTGAGGATGTCAACATGTACAGGAAGATTGTGGGTAGTCTAATCTACTTGACTATCACGAGGCCAGACTTGAGCTACACAGTAGGCTTGGAGAGTCAGTTCATGCAACTTCCGAGGAAACCACATTTGGATGGAGTACGACGCACACTTAGGTATGTGGAAGGTACTCTTGACTACGCATTGTTCTATGCAGCAGATGCACCATTAGCATTGTATGGGTATACAGATGCAGATTGGGCAGGTAGCATTGTTGATAGGAGATCTACGAGTGGCTTCATGTTCTCTTTTGGGAGTGCTGTTGTTACTTGGAGCAGCAAAAAGCAGCCTACAGTTGCTTTATCGAGCACAGAGGCCGAGTACAGAGGTGCAACAGTTGCGGCGTGCGAGGTAGCTTGGCTACGCACATTACTTGAGGACTTGGGAGTGAAGGTGGACCAGCAGATTTTCATCCATTGTGACAACCTCAGCAGCATGCAGTTGGCTAGGAACCCAGTGTTCCATGCCAGGACCAAACACATAGAGGTCCATTACCACTACGTTCGAGAGCGAGTGTTGGCGGGCGACATCGACTTGGTCTACGTCAGCACAGAGGAGCAGATAGCGGATATCTTTACCAAGGCCCTCGGAGCTGAGAAGCTTTGACGTTTCCGGACTATGCTTGGACTCTGCGACATGCAGAGCTCGAGGGGGAGTGTTGAGATGTTGAGCTCTACACCTTGAGCTGGCATCCACTACGGGTCTTGGCCGCTTACGGCATTTACTCACTGGCGCGTTAGGTGACCGACACGGAGGATCTCTGCCAGTGATTCTACAGCTGGACTACACTTATAGTGCCAGCCTAGTACGCTTCTAGCGAGTTCACACTTAGTGACCGCATGTACATATGTGCTACTTTTCAGCTTTAGCACTTAGTCATTTTGTACTCTCTTTTCTGTGAAGAAGAAGAAGAAGCTTTCCATCTCTGTGTGCTTTGTGCTTGTCTTGTGTAGCTCTCTTGCATCCTCATTCTTTACAAAAGCAGATTATATTTAGCACCCGTGTCCAATAAGGAATTATATAGCACTTTTTCATAGGTGTTGTTTAGCTCAATAGGGTATCGTAGAGGTGTGTCAGAGTCCAACCAATCCTCATCAATTTCAACGTGGAATGCATGTGTAACTCCAAGGTTAGCCGCTCGTTGGTGTCTTATGCGTTGTTGTCGCTCCTTAGCCTCAGCTTGAGCTTATATCTTCTTCAATTCTCTTTGTGCCTTAGTTTCCTTTTTTGCATGGATGGCACGTAGCTCCTCTTGGCTTAAAGGATCATAGTATCTTTTAAATTTTCTCCCATTGAGGAATCCAATGGTTTCAACTCCATCAAGGGTCTCCACACAAATGGTTCCTTGTGGGGTGATCTCACATACTCTATATGGTTCTTTCCCTACATATTTCAACTTTTTCTTTTCGTTACGCACTCCATACATAAGGACTTTATCACCAACATTGATATCTTTGTTCTTTAGATGACGATAAAACCATTTCTTCCTCCTATATTTCTCCACAAGTGCATTTTGCACAGTTGATTGCCTCTCTTTATCTACGATATATAATCGCTCAACGAAGGGGTTACCATCCCAACCTTCTTGAGAAGCTACTCGAAGACTAGGAACGACAAACTCCCATGGCATAACCACTTCTTGGCCATACACCATCTTAAATGGTGCGCAGTTAATGGAAACTTTGTACTCAATACGATAAGCCCATAGAGCTGATGTAAGCTTTAAGTCCCAATCTATGCTATGGACTTCCACCGTTTTGGTCAAGATAGAGATTAAGGTCTTGTTGGTGCTCTCAGCTTGCTTGTGAATAATAAGGTGTGGACTTATGGTGAGCTATCATAAAGTTGGTAGTGAGTTCTTTTATTATGAATACCATTGTCACTCACAATCTCAAAGGGACAACCAAATCTTGTAATAATGTTCTCAAAGAGAAACTTGGCAGTTGACCTCGCATCAGCCTTACGTGTCGCCCTGGCTTCCGCCCACTTTGTTACATAGTCAGTGGAAACGATAATATATCAAGAGATTGAGTGCTACAAGCTACTGGACTAATTGGGCATATAAAGTCCAAACCCCATTTTTCAAATGGTTGAGTCACTTTAACAGGATGTAAGGGCATCCTATCCTTTCGTTTTGTGATCTTGTAACGTTGGCATTCATCACATCCTTTTGCAAAAAGTGATGCATCCTTAAATAAGATAACAGTCCAAATTCGGTTATAAAGGCTGTTTTAGCTTGGTCCTCCACCGCAATTGTGATTTGTTTGTAGCCAGAGTACCAATCTAGAAAGCTATAAGCTTCTTTCCATGCAACTCTTTCAAGCACATGTTTTTAATATGGCAAGGGGTAATGGTCCCTCCTAGTGGCGGCATTGACCTTCTTGAGATCCACGCACACTCTGAGTTTCCCATTCTTTTTTGGCACAATCACTATTAGAGACACCCATTCTAAGTGTTCAATAGGGTATATGAATCCGCATTCCACAAGCTTTTCAATCTCTTCTTGAATGATTTTTGCATATTTAGGATTCATTGGATAGGGTCGTTGTTGAACTGGTTTAGCCATGCTATTCATGGGGATTGTGTGTTGCACCACGAAAGGTGGAACACCTTTCATATCATGATATGTCCAGGCAAATATATCCCTGAATTCCTTGAGAAGTTCTTTAAGTACACACTCCTCAGTCTCTGTCAGATCTTGCGCAATGAAAACAGGTTTGGAATCTTCTCCTGGGTCTGCTAACTCTATTTCCTTAACTATCGTTGGATTGTCATAGACTCCATTTCTCCCATGGATAGGTTTTCTTTGAGATTTTGTAAACACAACCGTACATTCCTCTGTGATGAAGGATTTGAAATGTTCAGGTGTGCAGGGTGTAAGTCTGTGGGGTCCAGCTGTTCTGTGGACTGTGATTTCACTTCCGATTCCTTTTGTTATTGATCTAACTCTTGATTTTGTCGTCTCCTTACAATACAGCTCAGCTTTGGCTTCTATGTAGCTTCTAGTTGTGTGATTGTTGAGCCAGCAGAGGATCACACCCACATTTTTGCTCACACTCATCATTTTGTAACCATTGATTGTAATAAATGTCTTTCCGACATTAATTTTGATTTGAGCCATTCATTAAGTAACGGGACTCAATTGAGTTTCCAGCTTGTAATCCCGAAGTAATTTCACTTGCTGATGTAATTAGTTAGAGATGTTCTCACCTCTAAGGCTGAGGTATATAAGCCAAAGTTTTTGTAACCTAAGGGGATTCAGATTATTAATCAAAGTGAGTTTTTGAGCGCCGTGACTGTGTCTGAGAGAGAGTGAGAGAGAGAGAGAGCCTTATCTACTTGCTACGCGAGCTACGGAGCCGCCATTGGAGAAGCGACACCGCCATTGTGTTAGCAACGGCGAGAGCTACGCACAGATACCAAGAGTGCGCGTTATCGGCTTCCATGTGTGGTAAGTTCCTACGAGCTTCGGTGTGATTTTTCTTCCAACTCGTGTGTCGGAATTGAGCATTCAGCATATCTATAGAACCACAAAGAGTAGAGCTACACATTAGTACCATCGTGGTCAAGTTTCGATCACCTGTATTTTTCGGCCTGTCTTCGTACACGTTTACCGCACGGAGTGGTTAGAAGTTGATTTTGCAGTTCAAGTCTTTAGAGTGTTGTTCTTACCTAGTGTATAGACTTTCCCTTGAGTTTGAGATCGCTTCAATGATTCTAGATCCTGTTTCGTATAGCATTCGTTCGTAGTACGGATTTCAGTCACTTGCGTATTTTAGAACTTAGATTTGATTTCCTTAGTAGTGATTGTCATTAGAAGGTCGATTAGGTGATTTGACACCCACCTAGTTGTTTCCATGCGCCTGTGGGTCAAGCTCATTCCTCGTCTGACAAATTTTGTTGTTGGTTGAGTTCTCGCTATTTAGCTTCCGCTAGCGGCGTAACTGCCTTAACATTTGGCGCCGCTGTCGGGGACAAGAGCCCTAAGTAGGCGACCTTAGACTAATCCTACGAGGTGAGTCGTATAAACTACTTTGTATACTTTAGTTAGAAAAGATCTAGGAGTGGTGGACTCCGAAGATCTCGAGAGATACTAGGAAGTGGGGTATTCTTGGGTCTTCCGTGTTGACAGTATTTTTAGTTTAGCTTAGATTTGTTTGTTGTTTTGTTGGTGTTGAGTAGTTGTTGATAGAAGAAGAATTTTCTAGTCCGTGAGTGACAGTGGATCTCTTTAAAATCACAATTACCAAACCCATTTTATGATTAGGAATAGCTTAGGTAGGACTTCATTTGATCCTGATCTGGAGCTAGTAATCATTGGAGTATTTGCTTGATATGGTTGATTGCATGTTAGATCACTAAACCGTCAAGTTAGTAGTGAAACTTGCAATAAACAAAAGTCAGAGAAATTTTCTGTGTATCTGGGAGCTGTTGAGCACTTGAGAAAGCTTTAGGAAGGATTCTGTGCCAAAAAACTGGAAATCTGCAACTTTAGACATCATACACGTATGATGTCTAAATGACCAAACAGAGACCAAAACAGAAATTTGTACTTTACCAGAGTGTTCAAAAGGGGGGTTATACCCTAATTTCAACTTAAAACAAGAGCATTAACACTCAAAGAAACCCAAAAAGACAAGTCGGAGCCCAAGAAACGCAAAGAACAGGAAATTTTGGATTCAAATCTTGTTTTTACATTCAAACCTCACAAAAACACTTGAAACTCAATTATAAACATTGGAGAAGGCTTAAAACCAAGAATAGTCAAAATTTGTGAAAAAAGACATCATACGCGTATAATGTCTTTTAGCACATCCACTGCTTATTTTTGATATCTGACCTGACAAGATTGTTACAAACACTGTAGAAAGCATAAATATCAAGTCTTGACCCAAATTGATGAAAAAGACATCATACGCGTATGATGTCTTTGACCTAATTTTGGACATATTTTGATACTTTGCCAACACAGATCCATTGTAATAGCTGTCTAGAGGTTATATTTCAAGTTTCATCCCATTTGGATCACAATTGACCCAAAACAAGTCAAAAGCGGAAAATTGCCAAGAAAAGCCTAAATCAGCCATAACTTGCTTAAACAGAGTTCAAACTGAATTTTGTGAGTGGACAGAGCATAAGGGGGCTACTGAGAGTGAGCATAACCAAAATAGTCCAAATCTGTGAAAAAAGACATCATACGCGTATAATGTCTTTTTCAGCATAACTGCAACAAAATTCTCACTTGATGAAACAGAAGTTGTCCAACTGACAAGATTAAACAATTGACCAAGTATCAATCAGTTTGGATCAATTCTGACCACAAAAACTTGGGAAAACAAATTGCCGAGACGGAAAAGTTAAAGTCCTTTAGGGAATTGATGAATTTGAGATCGGGCAGGAATCTCCAGAATAACCAACCAAAACAAGGGGAACAAGCAAGTGTCATATCAACCGAGGGAAGTGTAAACCAAAGTTGGGTGCAACCATTAGAGCCGATCTTTGAAGGAAGTGTTTCTGATACTTCTTCGGAGAGATCTTACGAGATTTTCACCGAACACTTGGAACACTTGAACCTGAACAACAAAGAAAATATGGCAGCAGGATCATCAAACCCTTCTGCCACAATGAAGCTATTGTTCATAAAATACCAGTACGACAATGAGCAAGGTGCCAAGATCTACAAAGATGGAATGGACCGCTATTGTGTAAAGATAGAAGATAGACCTAGTGAGTTCAAGGACTTAGTGCCTGTGAGCTATAGCGGAGATAGATATCTAGATGACGAGGGTACCATGTACTTGGTAGTCCTAAACCCTAACATTGTGGACAAGTGGGGATTGATGGGCACCAAAGCCAAAGTAGATGAAGAACTCGAGGAGAAAGCACCAATAATGAACTTCTCTGATGCGAGGTTAAGAGAGAATGAAACTACAAGGATCAACACTGATAACATCTATGTGGGGCTATAAAAGTATAATAATGGGGAGCAAGATCTCTATTATAGATGTGAAGAACCCTACACCGGAGAGTTGACAGATCAAAAAAGACTTTATGTCTTTACCTACACAGAGGGATCGGAAGTGAAAATTGCCGCTTACGACAAGTATGGGAGGCAATACTAAACAATGGGCAAGAAAGAATTAGAAGGATATACATACTTTGGGGGACCACTACATCAGTATTATGTTACTTCTAGCTCACAAAGACAAGCACCAACAAATGGAGTGCAAAACCCAATGACGACAGGAGGACAAAGAACTCAGGCTGCTGACTCTTTCAGTCAACCTCAGTACTCGAAGCCCGGACCAATGGGATCATTACATTCCAGAGAGTCAATGGATACAAATCGAGGTAGTGCAGTTCCAATCCCCACGTATACCACTCCAGGTCCAAGATTCGAAGCGGAACCATCACATTTACCTCCTAATAGTAGATTCAGGGCAGGGGAACCGACAAGGGTAACCCATGAAGTCCATGATGCTAGAGAAAGCTTTAGCCGGGACACAGGAGCAATGAGATTGGTAGCAGACCATAGACGTATGAGACCATCTCAAGTAGCCAAGTGTATGCCAAAGAAGTATGGTGGTTCAGGAGATCCGTATGCACATGTGTCACTCTTTAAGCAAGTCTTAAGAGCTGAGCAGATAACAGATTTCCATACACAATACGAGGGATTTGGTCTTACTCTAGAAGGTACGGCATTGACATGGTTTCAACCACTGAACAGAGGGGGATTCCATGACATTGACCATTTGCTAAGAGAGTTTGCTGAGGAATTCTCAAAACGAGGGATTAAGCACAATACGGTCTCACAAATATATGCTTTTAAACAGAGAGAACACGAAAAAGTGAAGGAAGCTTCACTTCGCTTCAAACAATACATTGAGAGATGTCCAGTACGTGAACGACCACAAGATGACAGACTATCTGTTCTCTTTATTGAAGGATTGAGAAACGACACTCTCAAGAAGGACTTGCACTTGAAAGCTTGTACAAGTTTCGAGCAAGTAACGAGAGAAGCATTGTACTTAGTGGATAACTGTACGGTTTATGGAGAGGTGTCAGCGGATACACATTTTGCATCCAGTAGCTCTTCCTCCGTAGCGAGCGAGACTACCACTAAAAAGAATGTTCAAACAACAACCATGCCAAATGTAGAGCAAATGATAGAAGAGGCTCTAAAAAGGATGGCACCATACCAAAAACCATTTCCAAAACCACTAAAATGGTGTGCGATTGAACAAAAATGGACAAACCATCCAACAGAGGAGTGCTATTACAACAAAGGGTATATAAGGGAGCGTCAGTATGCACCTCCTGCTCAATTAGCACCACCTCAGGTACATCCAGTACCTCGATACCCAACGGGAAATGTACGAGGACCTATGGGGATAGAAAGACCGCAAACGGTATTGGGACAACAACCACCTTTACCAGGAGCAAGACCAGTGGGCATTAGATATACACCAACCTTAGAGAATCAGGAAGAACAAGCCTTAGTTCCTGTTCAAGCCTATTATGAAGAATCTGGTGCACACTCCAACTGTGTATTACCCACCAGAAGAACCCAAACAACCAGAACCATGGGGCATGATTGGGAATGTTGGAATACCAACAGTTACAAGTGCTTTTGATGAAGAGAGATACAATTTGGACGCAAGAACATTGATGTTCATAGATCATGGAGGGTTAACAGGACAAAGATCATCCTATCCACAAAGGACGAATCAAGTGGGACCAAGACCAGCACTAGGACCCTGTTACAAGTGTGGAGGTGACCATCTGATGAATGTTTGTCCACATACGGAAATCATTAGAATTAACGCTTATTGCACTGAGTGTGGGGTTACTCACTTCATTGAGGATTGTTCAAAGAATCCAAACAAAGTGCAAAAGACGACATTGAATATGCTAGAAACTATTCCTACCAGCAGTGGGTCTGAAAATGAAACTCTGATACCAACGCAAGTTGTTACTAGAGCTCAAGCTAAGAAAACCACTAGAGAACCTGAGAATGGAAAGTTAGCGACTGAAGTGGTTAGTCAAGGACCGCGGAGTCAAAGAAACACATGGAAAGCTAGAAAAGCACGCATGAAGTTGAGAAAAGAACGTGAAGACGCTATTCTAGCTGAGGAACTAAAGCGAACTAAAGATAGATTAGAAAAACTTGAGAGTCAAAACGGGAAACGAGAGATGAGCCCGGAAAGAACGAAACAAAAGAGTATCAAAGAAACAACGAGCTTAAGCTCAGGGGGATCAGTGCTAGTCGACAAAGTACACGAACCATTGGACGCACTGATGAGAGCTTACGAAGCTAGGTTAAAGAACAACCAAACACAAGAACAGAGGTGGATGACATACCCAAACGCGGAATTGGAAAAGCAGAGACTTGAAATGTGCCAGAGAATGATCGAGACTGCACAAGCCTTATTAGAACCACCAAGAGAAACAATGAATTGTGGAACGGAAAACCCAATTCAGCAAGAGACTATCATTTCACGGGTAGCTGAAAAGACTCCCAGTGCACAAAAGCCTGAAAATACACACAAGGATGACCGCATAGTATTGAACACAACCGATCAGGAGATAGAGAGTTTTCATCCAGTCATACAGAGGATTTACGGAAGAGATGAGGATTACAATGAATTTTGGAAACAAGTGAGAGAGGCAAACTTTGCAAACGAGCTAAGTTGCCAAGCTAATCAGACAAATTGGGAAAAGGACATCAGGAATCCTCCCATAGTGGAATTTGAGGCAGGATCTCAAGTGGACTTGGATCTGCAATCTTACTGGGGAGATGGGGGCTCTGTTAGAACAATGGAGAGCAAACCTCATTCACTGAATACCTTACCTTCATACTTAGGAGAGTATGAAGCAAAATCCGAGATTAGAGCACTTCCCTCACGAAGAATCTCATCAGAAAAAGTCATGGACTCGCAAGGATTGATAGAGATCTTGTCAACACCAGTGACATGCACTATCACTCTAGCTGAGCTTTTGAGGCTAAGACCACATATGTGGACCACTGTAGGAAAATGCTTGGAGAAATTTGGGATAAAAGACCCAACATCGAGACTGCAAGAGGGTATACAAGAGCTGAGCAAACCACAAAAGAACGCTAAGCCTGTACCCTTAAACAAGGTCGGAGAGTATTGCGAAGGTGAAGAGGGGAATACAACCTTACCAGTTGAATTCCAAGGAGTGAACACGATGGCAATACTAGACAGCGGAGCTGGGGTAGCCATTGCTACAAAAGAAATCTGGAAAAAATGGGGGAAACCAGCAATAAGGAAGACTAGGTTGAAACTCCAATTAGCAGATGGACACATGGAGAAACCTATGGGGTTATTAGAGAAAGTCGTAGTGACTTCTTGCGGCATTGAATACGAACATACTTTTGCTATTGTCGATTTTGGCAAGGAGAATAACTATGATATCATACTGGGAAGACCATTCATGAGACAGTTGAAAATGATCTAGGATTGGGGCTACGATCACATATACCTGAGAAATATGGAAACCACTACACGTGTGAACCTGAAAGACCATAGCTACAAAGATGTGAACCGAACACCGGTAGAGGAGTTTGATTCAGCTACTTTGGCGGGATCTGAATTTCCAGCTTGGTTAGGTAATCCCAAGGAGTTATGGATGTGTGGAGCCTCGAAATGTGGAAGTCTGAGGCGAGAAGAATATGTTTTAGAAAGGGCTACCGAAGATGAAACTTATATAAGAGAACCCTTTCCAGAGGACACGCTTGAACCATTAGAATGAACACACATTCTAGCAACCCTAGATGTTTGTGCAATTCCGGATGGTCCCACAACAAAATTTTGCGACAAGGACGGGTACGACGTGGTTCCGTACTTCATGTTGAGAACTGTACTCGAAAAAGAAACTGAAAAGAACGATACACTGGAAAAGAAAGATGAAGAAGAGGTGTTTCACGACATTCCCGATCATCCAGAGTGGGGAAATGAAGCAGACAACGAGTCAACGGACAATTCAAGCGGAAACGAAGAAACTATAACGGATGTCCGATTTTATGATTTTCCGAACCAAACTAAACAACGCCAGAAACGCTATAGAGCAAAGAGAAAAACAAAGGGGGTTAGAACCAATCCGATGCCTAGAATAAGAGGAAAAAATCAATTCCTAATGCTAGTAAAGGCGGAAGATTGTGTTAAGGACAAGATTTCTGGAAGAATGAGAGGCAATGATCAAAAGAGCTTACGAAAAGACAAAAGAGGCTCAAGAAATCAAGTTCAAAGGAATGGAACGAAAACTGAAACAGAAAAATCAGAAAAGAACAAGCGCAACAGAGAACACACGGAGTCCAAGTTAGAACGTAGAAACAAGTACAGAGAGCTCAAGAAAACTCTGAAAGAAGTTTGGACGACAGAAATTGAGAGTGGAGAGGACGAAAACGCCAAAATCAAGGAAAACATGGATGTTCCCTCTCACTACAGGAAATTCACAATAGAGGATAGGAAGGTGGTATTAACCCAACCTATTCGAGAGAGAAAGGAGAACGAATCTTATGACGGACCGGAGGATGCAAAAAAAGTTGATTTAGCAGCTCCAGGTGAGACACCTAGACCGGTGTACATAGCCACAGATTTGTCTCCAGGCGAGGAAGAGAGACTTTTGAGTCTTCTCAGAGAGTACAGGGATGTGTTTGCATGGTCTTATAAGGACTTAAAGGGAGTTGACCCATCGATATGCCAACACACAATCCCACTAAAACAAGACGCAAAGCCTAGCAGACAGAGACCATACACATATAATGATACGTTTGCTAAGCGAATCAAAGAAGAGATAGATAAGCTAATGGAAGCTGAATTCATATACGAGATTGAACACACCGATTGGGTATCTCCGATTGTGGTGGTACCCAAGAAGAACGGAAAACTCCGAGTGTGTGTCAACTTAAAGAAAGTGAATGCTGCAACAATCAGGGACAATTATCCCCTGCCGATAACTGATCATGTTCTAGAGCGTGTATCAGGGAAAACAACATACTCCTTTCTTGATGGTTTTTCAGGATATAACCAGCTAGCCATAGCACCGGAAGATCAACATAAAACAGCTTTTGCAACGGAGTGGGGAATTTATGCTTATCGGGTTATGCCTTTTGGTCTAACCAATGCTCCCGCAACCTTCCAGAGGCTGATGACGCATGCTTTCAAAGAATACTTAAGGTTGTTTCTAGAAATATACATGGATGACTTATGTGTACATTCTCTTCTGAGAGATGAGCATCTAGAACACCTAAGAAAAGTATTTGAGAAATGTAGGACATATCGCATTTGTCTCAATCCTGAGAAATGTGTGTTTATGGTCCGACAGGGCAGAATTCTGGGACATATTGTCTCACAAAACGGAATATCCACGGATTTAGAGAAGATAAAAGTTATAGTGGATATGCCTAGACCAACCAATGCGAAACAAGTACAGAGCTTTATGGGACATTGCGGATATTATAGACGATTCATTTACATGTACGCTATAATAGGCCAACCACTTTACAGGCTAATAGTGAACTTTGAATGGACAGAGGAGTGTGAGGAATCATTCAAGAAATTGAAAGAGGCACTCATTACTGCTCCAGTCTTGAAATCACCAGATTGGGAGAAGATATTCCATGTGCATATAGATGCTTCGGCATATGCAATAGGATGCATTCTGGCTCAGCCAGAAGAAGGAAACATGGATTTTCCTATCTGTTACGCCAGTCGACAGCTCAACAATGCAGAGAAGAATTACACCACAACAGAGCGAGAAGGATTAGGAATGATATATGCTGTGAAGAAATTTCGGCATTATCTTCTAGCCAACAAGTTTGTGTTTTTTACGGATCACCAAGCCTTGCTCTACCTAGTGAATAAACCATGCAATACCGGGAGAATAGTGAGATGGTTCATTATCTTACTGGAATTCGACTTCACGGTAGTAGTAAAGAAAGGAAAAACACATCTTAGAGCTGATCATCTTTCGCGATTGACGAATGGAGAAGACCCTATAGGAGTAGATGACGACATGCCAGACGCGTACTTGTTCAACATAGAAATGATACCGAAGTGGTCTCAAAATGTCGTTAGCTTATTAACCTATGGAGGAGAGTTTGATAGAAGAGAATACAACCAGAAACATATTGCTATTCAGCAATCCAAGAATCTTCAATTGGTTGCAGGAAGGTTGTATCAATTGGGAAATGATCATGTTTTACGACTATGCATCAATCCTGAGGAATATAATATATATCTGTGCGAAGCACATGTTCAGGAATGTGCATTTCATTGTTCAAGAAGGAACACATATAGGAATTTGTTACAATTGGGAGTCTATTGGCCAGGAATGAAAGAAAGCGTACATGAATATGTCACTGTATGTATTGTATGTTCATCAAAACCGCCAGCAGAGTATTCGACATTATATCAGATAATGATCGCTCTGGAATGGAGTCAGTATATTGTTGAATATCTCACAAATAGAACTTTCCCAGAAGGAACGTCAAAAGCTCGTCAGAAATCTGTAGAGACAGAAGCTAGAGATTACGCTTTAATAGGAGATCAACTCTATAAGAGAGGTAAAGACAACCAGCTTAGGATTTGCGCATCAGAGTCTGAGTATGTGATAATCCTGAGCAAGCTCATGGAGGAGTAGGTGGAGGCCATTTCTCAGGTGATAAGACAACAAAACTTGTCTTAGCCGCAGGAATATGGTGGCCAACATTACATATGGACGCTGAGGAATACGTTAAACGGTGTGATGACTGTCAGCGGACCAAAGTACCACTTAAAAGAGATGATATGCCGCTTAGACCAATGATGGGGGCAAGAGCTTTTGCAAAATGGGGGATTGATTATGTCGGACCCATTTCACCTCCTGCATATAAGACTCATGCACAATACATCGTTGTGGCTACAGACTATCTAACAAAGTGGGTCGAAGCAAAGGCAACTCAAAAAGCAGATGCCAGGACCACGGCACAATTTCTATATGAATACGTCTTTGTACGATATGGATTGCCAATAGAAATTGTGAGTGATCGAGGCACACATTTTATAAATGAAGTGATAGAGATCCTTCTAGATGAATTCATGGTAATCCATAGGAAATCAGCCCCGTATCATCCACAAGCAAACGGACAAGCTGAAGCAACAAACAAAACCATATGCACGGTCCTTACGAAGATTGTATCTGAGTCGAGAACTGACTGGGACCAGAAGTTGCATTCAACATTATGGGCATATAGGGTAGCATATAAAACATCAATAGGAACGACCCCATATAACATGGTTTTTGGGCTAAATGCTATCTTACCAATAGAATTCTTGATTTCAACCTTAAGGGTGGCTAAGGATCTAGAGTGGACAGGGCACGAGCTTTCTGATAGAATAGATGACCTGGAAAAGCTAGACGAGCTTCGCCTAAAAGCAGTAGCTTCTATCTACGCTCAAAAAAGGCGACAAAAGGAATTTTTTGATAAGCATGTGCGGACTAAAGAGTTTAAGGTTGGGGACTATGTCCTAGTTTACACTCTGAAACAGCATGCTAAGAAGCTTAAAAAGCGAGGGATGGGACCTCTGGTGATTAAAGATCTATCACCAAGTGGAGCCGTCAAGCTTGCTACATTAGACGGAGAAGAAATGCCCAATTGGATTAGTGGATGCAGAGTGAAAAAGTATCTTTTGCCGCTAACCCAAGACATGCTTCTCAAAATACATCAAGAAAAGCTGCGTGTCCAGAAAAAGAAAAAGATTGTGGAGGAAGCGCAAGCCGAGGCGAAGGAAAGAATGGAGAAAAGAAGACTACTGCGTCAGAAACAGCGCAATGAAGGAGCAATACGAATAAACGCAGTCAGTATAACAGAAATGGATAATGACAAAGAAGAACCCATCATTGAATGCAAAGTAGGAACCAACCAAATCAAAGCCAGAGCACTATTGGATTCAGGAGCTCAAACTAACCTACTTTCACTCAGTTTGTATAGACAATTGACAAATGACACTAAATTACAAACTGCCAAGCAAGAGTTAAAGAGTTACTCTGAGAATTCAATCAAAACTGTCGGATGCACAGTTTTACATATACAGATTAACCAGTATGTGTATCCTCATATGTTTTACGTGGTTGAAGACCAAGCTACACAACATCCATTATTGCTAGGACAACCATGGCAGAAGCAATACAATGCAATGATTGACTGGAGTTCTAAATCAGTGCTTATCAAATACGAAGGTGAAAGTCAATCAGTTAAGTTCACCAAAGGAGCAAAGCCAACTCCAAAGGAAGAATCCAAGAACAAAGGTAAACAACAACCAGAGAAAAAGAAGAAGCAATGGCAACCAAAAGTTTCTATACAACTGGATTGCTCTTCGACGAGGAACTCTCAACATTGGATAAGGAAGACAAGCAATAATATAACAGCTCAACCTTGGGAAAAAACGGAGTCAAAGTTGGTATGGAGACCAAAAAAGGTTGTGCCAGAGAACACAAAGGTGGAAAACAGAGTCTTCAATACCAGAAACAGAGTGATTCCAGACAATCAAGGACAGTGAAACAGATCTGGATTCCAAAGAAGTTCATGACGGCACAAAGCTATAGCAAGCAAATTTGGATCCCAAGGATTTGTAAACAGGAACTCCCTTCAGTACAATCCACGGAAACTCCTAGGTATTTCAAGGCGAGGAAATCAACACAAAGAACAAAGCAGGTTTGGGTCGCAAAGAGTTTGTGGCAAGCACAAGCGAAGCGGAAGCAGATTTGGATTGTGAAAAAGAACAACAAGGTAAAGAAGAATCCATCTACTGATTCTACTACCGAAGTGCCAAAACCAACCCAAAACCCGACCACCAATCCTTCAATCAAACAAAGAGCAGCTTTATTGGAAAGACTGTTGTATCATCGCTCTACAATTGCATTGGGAACTTATGACCAAAACAACTACAATGCTTCGCCCACAGACACTTCATAGTCATCCGGGAGGACTCAGACTAGGAGGGGAGGAGGTATACAGATATACAGGAGCTCAAAGCAGCTACAAGCGACAAAAACAAAGAAAAAAAAAATTTTTTATTATAAGGGCAGTGTCTTACATGATTTTGCAATTTTTATGTTTGATTGCGGATATTGATAATATTTATGCCCTTATATACCTTGTTTTGCAACAAGAAGAGATCAAATGATAAATTTGGGTCTCTAGACGTGTAAATATCATTAAATAAGAGTGTTTTTGGAGCTAAAAAGTGGAAATAGTGGTAATCCAAGTCTAGAAATCACAAATAAGTGTATATTCATATACACAGGGTTACCAGCTATTTATCGTGTATGATTGGAATTTTTTGGCTTCAATTTGCTATTTTCCTTTATTTTTTATGATTTTCTTGATAAAAGTAAAAGAAAACTAAAAACGCAGGTGAAACGAGATCAAAAAAAAGAAAAGAATAGATGGTGATGATCCTAATGACAAGGGCAACCCATGGTAAAAATTGAGTATAATTCGGGAAAAGTTGAGGAAAGCCCGAAATGACAGAATTTTGGCAAAGTGGACAAATTTCTCAGAAACAGGTCAAACGGAGTCCAAATTGAGAAATTTCAAATCCTAAAGTGCATTTCACGACGAGATAGGAGCACATGTCAAATTTGGTGACAAGTGACCTGGGAAGCCCGAAGTTAAGTATTTTTCACATCACTTTCAAGCTCATTTCCACTATTACCTTCTTGGAGAGAGCAAAGAGCACACAGGAGCATCCAACCTTCTACAGCCTTCTAAGACTGCTACGAGAGCTCAGAGGACACCAGACATGAGAGGTAGACTCGTTGCCATAAGCTTTTGATGCTTATCATTAACTTTTGTCGCGAAAACTGACCAAAACCAAGAAACAAGAGCAGACGGGGAATGCGGTAGAATGCTAGGTAGTGGCACGACCGCCTAACCAAACCTTGCAAGAACTTATAGGTGGGTTACCCTAGTATAGAAGATGGGTTTCTAACACTCAAAGCTCGAGAAAGAACGACTGGAAAAACCCTAGGTCAACAGAGCCTGCAAGAGGCAAACAGGAAAAAGTTGTCGAAACGACACAAAACTTCTCAGGAAGCTTAACAACATCGAGGGCAATGCAACCATGGAGTATCTCCAGGTTTGGACCACCAAAAGTGGGTCAAAACAACCGATTCGACGACGGACACACAAAGCGTCATTTTGGCATAACGGCTGAAATTGACGACCGAATGAAATGAAACTTCACAAGCAGCTTCAAATATACATGGATGACTTATGTTTGCAAGCAAAACCCAAAAGAAAGCTGATTCACTTACCGATGGTGAAAAAGACGCTTTCGGGCAACCAAAAGGAGAAAGATGGAGAACGGGGAGCCAAAGTCAAGTTCAACCAAATAGATGGCTTCACAACATATCCAATGAGCTGGAAATGCAACTCTCGAGAAGAAAAGTTGAAGAAATTCAACTCAAGGCAAAAAGACGACTTCGGAGACTGAAATGCCTATAAGGGGCTTTTTAGCTAAACTGATGACTTTTTAAGTTGAAAACTAGTTAGCAGGGCTTAGGGCACTAGCACAAAGCATTCTTTGCACAAAAAGACCAACATTTCAAGAAAAGACATCATACGCGTATGATGTCTCACAGCATGAATTTCACATCCATTTCAACATTTGAGTGCATAGCCTCATTCCACATGTTAATCACATCCTATGAACCAAGTATCATGAGAATTGGAGTTAGAAAACCCAAGGAAAACCAAAAAGACGCAAAGTAGGCCATAAAATTGATTTTTGGTCCTAATTTTGTCAAAATAACTCCAAACTCATTGAAACTTTGTAGGATTGTTGATTAACACATCTACAAGCTATCTGGAACCAAAAAGCACCATTTTGACACAAAAGACATCATACGCGTATGATGTCTATTTGCACTTACAGAGCCAAAACTGCTCATTTGTCATCATACATCCATTATATATATCTAATACATGCTACATATGAAATTTGGAACCATTTGGTCAAGAGGATCACCCCACTAGCCCAATTGAGGGAAAATCCTTCACCTAAAGCCTATTTTTGGCCCAAATCCAACATACTCAAGTCCAAACCAAGATTTGAGTAGAAACAGTCCTTCACTAGTACATGGGGAGTCCACAGAACCAATCCCATGCAAAATTGATGAAAAAGACATCATACGCGTATGATGTCTCGAGAGCCATTTTTAGCCCAAAATCAATCCAAACTTCAGAAATCCACTGAATAAGCCTATCTAAAGCCAAATCCAAGCTTATAGAGAAATTTGATCCAAAAATACACTAAAAGACATCATACGCATATGATGTCTCACTATGTGATTTTGGCACCTCAGGGCTTCAACCACCAAACAGAAGTGATCTACATGCCATTTGAAAGTGAACCACCAAGTTTTATCCAATTTGGATCATAAAATCCAATTCCCTTTCAAAATTTTGCCAAGAGCCGGAACTGGACTAAATTGGCCAAAACTTGACCAAATGGGATCCAAACTCAAATCCAAGCATATGATACTCATGTATACACTATCAGCTACAAGCACAACCAATATGAAGTCATTTTGACACAAAAGACATCATACGCGTATGATGTCTTCAGCATGATTTGAGCCCATTTTGCATATTTTTTCACCTACCTTGCATCCTTAGGCCCTGAATAGCTCATGTTTCAATTTTCAAGTCATTTGAATAGTTAAAAGCTTCATTTCGGCTTTCAGTACTAAAAAGACGCTAACTTCTGAAATTGGAGTTACAGGATCCATGGATTCCGCCAAGTCATCGGCAACGAAGAGAAAAAGACCGACAATCAAAGATGCTCTTGCAGAAGCGGAACCCTTTGACATTCCAGCAGAAACCCTCAAGCCAACCAAAACTTGGGTGGAGGAAGCAGTATTGGAGAAATAGGGAATAAAGATCTACCAAGGAACTTTCAGAGATCCTCAAGGGAAAGCGGTGGATGTACCGATGATCCCATAGGAATTGGTAGATTATAGCAGGTCAGAAGACATCAACAGGTACCTAGAAAGGGCAGACTTGCACAGTTTCTTCACCTCGAGACCATCAGGTGTGGATACAAGAAGAGTGTACGAGTTGGCAACATCCATTCAGAAGGATGGAAAAGCCACATTGACAGCCATGGATGGAGAGAAAGTAGAAGTACAGATCACTCCACAGCTCAGTGCAGACGCATTGAAGCTGCACAACAAAGGGAGCTCGGTCAGGGAAAGAAGGGAGGCCATAGAGGTCTATGGGCCCAAGAAGCAGAATGCAACCTATGGAGATATGGCGGACCCAAGAGCGGCAACCCTTTGCCGATAGTACAACCAGTTTCTTCATGTTTGCAGTAAAAGACCGCAAAAGTATATGACACCACCCCATGCCATTGCGACCACCATCACATGGGCATTAAAGAGGTGAATTACGCTCAACACATCCACGAGCAAGTAATTGCCATGCACAACGAGAAGCCAAAGTACATAGGAGGAGCGGAAATTCTGACAAGAATAGCTTATGAAGCTATTGGAGCTAGAGATCAGTGGCCAAAGGTTCCCTCCCAGAATGAGTGGCTTAGAGAAGCCGAAGAGGAGGAAGAACAACCCGAAGTATCCAAGAGGGCATCCACAAGAGTACGCCAGAAACTAGAAGTAGTTTCAGAACCTGAAGAGGATGTGGACGAGCCGCTTAAGAAGAAAGTAAAGAAGAAGGTTGCTCCCAAGCAAACCAAAAGTCAGAAAGCGGCAAGAATGGAAAGACTAGTGGAGCAGTTTAGAGCGGAAAGAGCTCTAAAGGGTGACTTTGAAGAAAAGTGGGTGCCAGACCCCACTAAAGTCGGAACTAGCTCAGCCAGGCCACATATTGATCAATACGATCAATATATTAAAGCTTATGAGGAGTCAGATACTATTCTGGAGCAGCAACCTGTCGAGCCATACACTGGAGAGGAGGTACAACAATTAAAAGCTGAGCTGAAAAAAGACGACAAGGGGAAAAGGAAAGTAGACGAGTCTACTAAGCCTCAAGAGAAAGATGGGAAGCCAACAAAGGGAAAGCCAAGGAAGCTGAGAACAGATATCCCTCTATGACTGATGTACCAAGCCCTAAGAAGACGGAAAAATTTGTGGAGGAGACCACAGTAGAGGTGGACACAAATGATTTGGAAAAGCCAGAGGTCGAGACCAAAGAAAAGAAGATAGATCCAGTTCAGCAAAAGAGAAATGATTATGAGGATCTGGTAGAGATAGGATACACCGAAGAAGAGGCCCTTGAGGCAGTTTATGGGATCACCCTACAAAAACAAGATGAACGGAGGAAAAAACAAAGAGTAAAAAATAAAGTGAAGAGAAACTCGACGAACCGAAAGTACTAGAAGAGCCAAAGCCAGTGGAGGTGGTGGCGGAAAGAGCTTTAGAGTTGACAGATGATGATGAAAAAAACATGCACATGGTGCATGAACTGCTCAGCAAGATAAAAGAAAGGTCCAAGGCAAAGGAAGTAGAGATTGAGACAGCCAAACAAAGGGAAGCGGAGTTGCAGAGAAAATTAGAGAATGCTATGACTGAATCTGAAAGTCATAAAGCATCACTCTATGACGCGGAAAACGAGAGAGACGGCTTGATACTCCAGCTAGCCGAGGCTTCAAGAGAAGTAACAAGTGCACAGGAAGCAAGGGAGCGGATAGAGGATGAGTTGGAGGCGGCCAAGGATGAGCTCATTGAGCTAAGGGAGAGAGTCGAGCTCCAAGAAAGAACAATCACTAAACTCAGGACTACCCCTAGAGCTACCAGAGCAGGAACCAAACAAGAGGAAGCTATCGTACCAGTTTTGGAAGACCACGTCCGAAGCTTACAAAGAGAGCTGAGACTAGAGCAAGTGCAAAGGTTGCACATTGCGGAGGGATCATTGGCCGCAGAGGAGGGGCTCACATTAGAAAATCAAACACTACGGACAGAGAATGAGGCCCTCCGCAAACAGCTCCAAGATCTACAAGAGCAACAAAGAAGAGAGACAGAGACAACACAAGAAGAATCAGGTGGAGCAGCCATAGAGCTACCAAAAACTGAAGAGGCAACCACAATTGAAGATCCAGCCCCAGCTCAAAAGGTGGCCTCGACTTCAAGAATCTCTGAAGAAGAAGAACAAAGGCTCCATGACCAAATAGAAAAGTCAGCAGAGGAGAGTGCCAAGGCGGAAATGGAATGGGAGAGGAGACTCCTAATCTCCATTAGACTTCAGGGACTAGACACAAAAGTGCTCCATGAACGGTGGATGCAACCCAGCCTGCCTTTCCCTTTGATGAAATTTGAAGTGCTAAAGATGAAAAAGAGAAAAGAGGAGGATTAGTATGTCGCTCTTTACAAAGGCGACATCACAAAGGAGGAACAATCAAAGAAGATAGTAGATTCACAACCTAGATGGAGGAAAGGTTGGTTGAACAAATACCCAGCCTACCTCATCTTCTTGGTGGAGGCACCAAAGGAGATTCGGGAGGATGCAACCTTCTGCCCGGTGCCAAGAGTCAGAAACTGGAAAGAGCATGGCAGGATTGCAGAAAAGAAGCCAAATTGGCTTAATTATCCTAGGATGCCAGGACCAAAGGCAGGAGAGAGAATAGGTAAAGCCTACATGGTGAAAACCCTAACGGGCACCATCAAGATCTTTACTGGCTCTCCTGACCTTTCATGTCAGATGCTCAAGAAAATCTACAGGACTCTCTTAGCTTGCATTGAAGTGTTCGCGCCAGATAAAGCCACGACCTCGAGTCTACTATCGACGGCCGACACGGTGACTGATATGATGTACGATCTTTCATTGCAGCCTTCTCCAAAAGTGTTACACCTCCTATACCAAAGGATTATGTTTTTGCCTAGCTTCCACATGTAAACATTCGAAGAAGCTTTCTACACCGGCTTTTTCACCCACGAAAGCAAAATATTCGACCCAATCTTGACCATCGGCAACATACGATACGAATCACATTTTCAGATGCTCAAGACGACAGGACTTTATTGACCAAGCATAAAAGTCATGTCAGGGACGACATGAACGCGGAGGGGGGGAGTGTTGAGCCAGCAGAGGATCACACCCACATTTTTGCTCACACTCATCATTTTGTTACCATTGATTGTAATAAATGTCTTTCCGACATTAATTTTTATTTGAGCCATTCATTAAGTAACGGGACTCAATTGAGTTTTCAGCTTGTAATCCCGAAGTAATTTCACTTGCTGATGTAATTAGTTAGAGATGTTCTCACCTCCAAGGTTGAGGTATATAAGCCAAAGTTTTTGTAACCTAAGGGGATTCAGATTATTAATCAAAGTGAGTTTTTGAGTGCCGTGACTGTGTCTGACAGAGAGTGAGAGAGAGAGAGTCTTATCTACTTGCTACACGAGCTACAGAGCCGCCATTGGAGAAGAGACACCGCCATTGTGTTAGCAACGGTGAGAGCTACGCACAGATACCAAGAGTGCGTGTTATCGGCTTCTATGTGTGATAAGTTCCTACGAGCTTCGGTGTGAGTTTTCTTCCATCTCATGTGTCGGAATTGAGCGTTCAGCATATCTATAGAACCACAACGAGTAGAGCTACACATTAGTACCATCGGGGTCAAGTTTCGATCACCTGTATTTTTTGGCCTATCTTCATACGCGTTTACCGCACAGAGTGGTTAGAGGTTGATTTTGCAGTTCAAGTCTTTAGGGTGTTGTTCTTACCTAGTGTATAGACTTCCCCTTGAGGTTGAGATCGATTCAATGATTCTAGATCCTGTTTCATATAGCATTCGTTCGTAGTACGGATTTCAGTCACTTGCGTATTTTAGAACTTAGATTTGATTTCCTTAGTAGTGATTGTCATTAGAAGGTCGAGTAGGTGATTTGACACCCACCTAGTTGTTTCCATGTGCCTGCGGGTCAAGCTCCGTCCTCATCTGACAAATTCTGTTGTTGGTTGAGTTCTCGCTATTTAGCTTCCGCTAGCGGCGTAACCGCCTTAACAGTGATGTCAATGCGTTGTGGACTACACCACATAATGCTTTGAAGGTATTCACCCTAGTTATCTAGCAACTTCCTATAAGCATCACATGCCCCTATATAATTAAGCCATTCTATGGTAGATTTGTTTTCATTTATTCTAGCAGGCACATTTGCTCGATATCGTCACTGTTGGAATTAGGGTTGCAGAGAAACACACACAGCTTGGAGAAGACAAAGGAAGCTCAAGGCACACAATAGAGAGTGTGTTACTTAGTGTGCAAAGGAAAGATAGATAGCCCTAGAGTGATGGGCGTATATACAATGCACGGGGGGGAAAACCTCCTAAAGAGGGAAAAAATGCCCCGGCAGTCCTAGTGTGTTCACACACATCACTACCACATGTATATGGTAACAAATCCCTCCTGGAGTGATGCGGTGAACGAGAGCTGGCACATGAGTAAAGGGAAGTGCCATGCCTTGAGGACACGATCAGTCCACAAAGGGGAGTAAGCCCAAAGCTTTGCAGAAATCTTCAAGCTTCTCACGAGACAATGCCTTTGTGAAAAGATCTGCAAGATTGTCCTGTGTTGGCACATAATCCAAGCTGATCTCTCCTACTGAGAGCCTCTCCCTGACATAGTGGTAATGCACCTCAATGTGCTTTGTACGAGAATAAAAAATTGGGTTCCTCGCAACTTCCAATGCGCTTTGATTGTCAGTGTAGACAGTGTTGACAGTGTCGTGTCCAACACCCAAATCAGCCATAAGACGTCTTAGCCATACACTCTCAACCGTAAATGTGAAGACTGCCCTGTACTCAGCCTCACAACTCGAAGTGGCCACAGTAGGTTGCTTCTTGCTGAACCATGATATACATGAATTACCAAGCATGAAAAAAAAACCACTTGTGGACACTCGCATGTCAAAACAACCAGCCAATCTAAGTCCAAAAAAGCATGTAAGTCTGGCGGCAATGATCCCCCCTTGGGATAAAACAAGCCAAGGTGTAAAGTGCCACTAAGGTAGCGAAAAATCCTCTTGAAAGCCTGCCAATGCTTAGACCCTGGGGCTATGCATAAATCTGTTGACCTGTGAGACTGCAAATTGAATATCTGGGCTTGTGTTGCATACATAAATGAGGCAGCCAACAGCAGTTTGGTAAAGAGTGACATCAGCAGGATCGCCAGCATCATGTAGACTCAACTTCAAACCTGTTTCCATGGGAGTGGCAATAGGTTTGCAATCCTCAAGTCCAAACTTACATAGAAATTTCTCTATGTAACTTTTTTGACACAAGGCAATACCACGATCACACTGCTTAAATTGTATACCCAAGTAATGATGCAACAACCCCAAATCTTTCATCTTGAAAGTAGCATTCAAATCAGCCTAAAATTCAGCAATATGTCTCTCATTTGGTCTAGTGATCATCAAATCATCAACATAAAGAACCACAATGAGAAGTACATCACCCTCACGCTTTATATACAATGTGCTTTCTGTTGGACTATTACGAAAGCCTAGTTTAACCAAATGAGTGTCAGCTTTCTCATACCAAGCACGAGGAGATTGCTTCAATGCATACAAAGCCTTCTTGCATCTACACACTTTGTCCTCTTGTCCTTTTATGAAAAAACCGCAAGGTTGCGTTACATAAACTTCCTCAAATATGTCACCATTCAAGAAAGCAGTAACAATGTTTGATCGGTGTACATCCCAACCAAAATGAACTGCCAATGCACATAGAAAACGCACAGTAGTCATACGACAAGTGGGAGAAAAAGTCTCTTCATAATCTATGCCTTTTTTCTGTGCATGACCCTTTGCAACAAGTCGAGCCTTATGGCGATCGATCTCACCATCCGGCTTGCATTTCAACTTGTAAACCCACTTCGTACCAATGGCCTTTTTGCTAGGAGGAAAATCACATAAAGTCCATGTGTCATTTTCTAGAAGTGCATCATATTCTGATTGCATGGGAGCCATCCAATTTTCTGAATTCTGTGCTTCATCAAAAGATAGAGGCTCCTCAACATCAGGTAAACTAGACACAACCAGAGCATAACAATCTGATGCATAAGATGCATGGCTAGAGCCTGAATGAGTACGACTAGACAAAGGTGCATCCAATTTACTATCACGCAAAGTGTGCACCAGCCATTTTGGCATACCTCTAGCCTGCTCATTTTCAGCCCTTCCTCATCAAGTACATCATGTACATATGCATCAGTAATAGGCTGATTTGTAACATTTTCAAACAACCCCATAAGGTTGTACATTCGCCTCATTGGAACTTACATTCGTATTTCCACCATTGAAAAGAGGCAACAAAGTGTCATAAACTTCCTGTGAGCTTAAATTACTATCTCTAGTACATGACAGCGAGGGCAGAACAGAATCTTCCACAAACAGTACATCTCGTGAAACCAGAATACGTTTTGTTTGCAGATGATACAACCTATAACCTTTGCTTTTAGCACTATAACCAACAAAAATACATTTGACAGCCTTATCATCCAATTTTTGTGCTGTGTTTGTGGCACCAAAGCATATGCCAAACAGCCAAAAACACGCATGTGCTCAATTGAAGGCTTTCTATCATGCCATGCTTCATATGGAGTAATAGACTCCAAAGCTTTCATAGGACACCTGTTAAGTACATAAGTGGCACACATGATGGCCTCAAGCCAAAAAGAACGCGGAAAAGCTTGACTTTTGACCATACATCGTGCCATTTCCGTCAGTGATCTGTTTTTCCTCACGGTAACACCATTTTGTTGATGTGTATAAGGCACTGTACATTGGTGTTTTATCCCACGACTAGCCAGAAATGTATTGAATTCATGAGACGTATACTCCCCCCCTCGATCAGAACGGAGGGTGCCCATAGTACATTTCAAGACATTTTCAGCCATAGACAAAAATTGTTTGAAGCACATAAAAACTTCTCTTTAAGCGGAAATACCCATGCATTCCTGGAGTAATCATCAATGACGGAGTTTGCATGGGCCCACAAAAATCACTATGCACAAGCTACAACCTGCATGTGGCCCAAATTGAACCACCCTTTGAAAACTTAGAACGCTGCATGTTACCCAAAATAGAGCCTTCACAAACATGTTTGGCAGGTGCTTCAAGAGGCAGCAAAGAAGCAACCATATCAGATTTCTGCAAACGCAACAAACTGACAAAATTCAGATGACCAAAACGTGCATGCCAAATTTTTGCATCTGAAATAGCCCTTGAAAATGCAACAGCATTTGAAAAATTTTGTCCACACTTGTCATACAAAGTGATCTTATACAGCCCATGGCACAAAAGGCCAGATGCCACAATTTTATCACCAAAACTAAGATCATGAACTGTACATCTGTCATCCACAAATTTGACTACAAGTCCAAGTCTAGCAAGTGCGGATACAGATAAGAGATTCTTCTTGATCCCAGGTACATAAAGTGCATCAACGAGTGTGAAAGAACTACCATTAGCAGTAGTAAGCACAATCTTTCCAACTCCCTGAACTGGATAAGAGGCATTGTTGGCACAAATGACTGAATTCCCATGAGGGATATACTCGAGAGAGGTAAACAATGTGCTTTGTAGAACCACTGTTGAAATACCACACATGTGAATTTGCAGCAAACTGACAAGCATGCATCATGGACAGCAGGATTGTAAGTGCACTTTGCGCTAAAAGCCCATTCTACATCAACATCAGCATTACAGTCTCGTTTCACAGAAGACTCAACAATGGCTGCATTTGTAGTGGAACCAGCATTTGCAGTGGAACCACCCTCTTTCTTCTTAGCCTCTTTGGCCTTCAACTTAGGAAACGACTTGATCAAGTGATCATTAGCTTTACAATAATGGCAACGCGTCTTCTTTTTGCCCTTATCACTAGAATTTCCAGACAAATTGCTGCCAGCAGAAGCCTTAGGAACATAATTTTTGCCTCTCACAGTAGAACCATAAGAAGTGGCTGCATTACTGTTACCACCCTTTCTTTGAGAAGCAATAAAAGCCTGTTAAACTGCACCCTGCCTAGTCCTGTTTTTTCTAGAAGTGACTCTTGCAACAGCAATGTGCATAATGCATCAAACTTGACAACTTCAGGATTTCCTTGGGTCATCAGTCTCCAAGTATTAGCAGAAGTCTGGTAGGAATCTGGTAAGGCATCAAGAACAGTCTGCACAAGGGAACTGTCTGAAATGACTTCACCTGCAAAAATAAGTTGCTCATTGATATCCTTGACACTAGCAAGGAAAGTGTCCATATCATCTTCCTCATGCATAATCTTCGACTCCAGCTCTTTATGCAGCAAAGAAATTTTAGCCTCATTGCGGCTTGCATAAAGACCTGCTAGAATATCCCAAGACTGTTTTGTAGATTTTGCTGAACGGATGTGAGGAACAATGGTGCGCTTCACAGACAACGCAATCAATGCATGAGCGTGTGCATCCTTTACATCCCAACGAGCTTGTTCTGCCGTAGGCAAAACAACTCTAAGAGTAGCAATCCTTGCAGCAAGACCTGCAACATCCTCCAACATCGCCTACATCCTCAGAACCAAGACGTACATCAATGCCCTGCACAATGTTCCAGATGCCCTTTGACACAAGAACATGTTGCATCATATAAGCCTACATAGGGTACTTGTCCCCATCCAACCTGTCCTCGGCAACCGAACATCTTGAACTCATCTGTGTTGTTGTTGTCAGCCATGGTAAATGCTGCACCTAATGTGAAAACTGCCCGAAAATAGGAGAAACAGAGCGGGAACAACACGTGCTATATTGCATAGACCGTAACAGACTATAAGGCACCTGTTATAAAGAAAACGGAACTGATAGAAATTTTGCATAAAATACGAAATAGCCTGTGCAGTACTGCCTATAGTGGAAACGGAGGCCGAAATGAGCCCAAACGCTCGCCAAACGCTCACTGAAATTGGAGAAAGTGATCAGGCATGTACTGGAGCAGCTGGTGACTAAGCCCGGGAGGATGCAACCTACTCTGATACCAATTGTTGGAATCAGGGTTACAGAGAAATACACACATCTTGGAGAAGACGAAGGAAGCTCAAGGAACACAATAGAGAGTGTGTTACTTAGTGTGCAATGGAAAGATAGATAGCCCTAGAGTGATGGGTGTATATACAATGCACGAGGGGAAAAACCTCCTAAAGAGGGAAAAAATGCCCTGGTGGTCCTAGTGTGTTCACACACATCACTACCACATGTATATGGTAATAGTCGCCTCTTATATCTCTTACTCTTCTTGTCTAATTTTCGATTACAACAGATCTCTAGTGAAGAGTCACTACATGAATCCCTTCTTGTGTCTTCTGCTCCCTTGGATAGTTTGTCATCTGCGGTACCACTGGGCCTTGAATGGTTTGTCCCCAAATTTTCACTAAGATTTAACTCACATTCTTCGTCCTCAGAGCCAATTTCAATTGATGATTCTGACCCCAAAACGTGCGGGATATAGTCTTGTGAGGCGCTACTAGTTCCTATGCCAGTCAAACCTTCATCTTGTAGGTCATCAGAAGCTATATGCATTGCTTCTAGCATATTTAAGGGTATGAGTGGTGGCATTTCATCCCCCTCATGTGTTACCCATGTCGTCCCCATGTTTCCCCAAGTGTCTATGGTTGCTTCTAGGTGGACCCAATCCACATTGTCCGACTCGGTCATCCCAGGTAGTACATCCATATAAGGAGAATCTTCCAAAACATAAGTGTCCGCTATACACGTGTAACAATACTGCAATGGGGCCGAGTGAACTGTGGTGTCAGATCTATGATCAATTATAAACCTGTTTTCTAGGGGATGTGCTCGACCAGTTACAAGATCCACTTGAATGATAGAATATTGGAACTGCAACTAGACATGGTTTTTAGACCACTCATGCACCATTTTTGCTTCCCTCATGAAAGGACGTCCTAAGATCATCTCCAATTCCATAGTGTGTTTGGAGAAATCCATAACAATGAAGGTAATCCTTATTTTATGTCCAAAGACCTTGATCTTGAGATCTTCTAGCATCCCAATAGGTTTAACAATAGGCCCATTGGCCATCTTCACTACTATAGTTGTGATCGCAAGGTGAGATCTTCCCATAGTTTCCCATCAATTTTTAGTCACAATGCTAACCCTAGCGCCACCATCAAGGATTCCCTTCACAGTGAATCCCTTGGTAGTGATTGGTATGGTTGCATTGGATTCATCACCCTCAAAGTATTGTCCCAACTTGTTAACACGTATTTCTATAACAAGGTTCTCATCTAGGTTGGGTTGTGGATCTAAGTGCTCCTCCTCTATTGGCATCTCCCCAGCTCCATCCATCTGGAAAAATTGTGGTAGCCCAAACTTTAGTTCTCCATTGACGAAGGCTCGAAGAGCGGAGACTAGCTCAGGGTCTTTATATAGTTTGGACATGATGGTGGTTCTAACTTCCAAAGACATGAAATTGATCAATTTGGAAATGTTTAATGGAATCTTTTGGCTTTCAGTCCCTTGACGTGGGGAAGATGGGATCTCCATTTCTTCGATAGGATCAGATAGTCCCATTGTAAACATTCTTTCCATCAAGAAGTGAGTACGCCCACTTTCCCATGACTTTAAGTCACTTTCTTCTTGGATGACACTAGGTATGGCTAAGGGTCTATGGACTTGGTGAGGTTGTTGCTACGTAGGGAACACGGTGTCTGTAATTTGGATCTGCCTAGGTACTGGTTCTAGATCCCTTTGGGTATCTTCTACCAAACTCCTTAATTACTTGACTCGCTCAATCTCCTCTGTAGGGTTTGGATAAGTTCCTATCTTCTTCTTGGATCCTGGTCATTGTGGCTCATGAAGATCTTCCTTGTTGGTTTCTATCTTAGTGGTCTCCATGGTTTCACCTGAATCAGAATCGTCTTCAGCGTCACTATGTTGGTCTTTGAACTGGGGTCTGACTTCGTTGCTTTTTGCGATCTCTTCCTTCATGTTTTCTTCTTTTTTTGAGATTGGGCAATTGCTCGGGGGGTTCACTATGTGTAAACCTACCATATCACGTGCGTTCAAGACATGTTTGTAAAACCCCTTATCTATGAATTTTTTTAACAATATAATGTACCCTTTTCTTTTAAAATCTATAAGTTTTTTTCAAATTTGAAAAAAGAATGCCCTTCTGTATATATATTTTTGTAAATTTCAAGAACTTTAAATGCCCTTCTATTGAACTCATGTGATAGGTTACATTTTTATTAGGTGACCTCCCCGGGGGCAATTGATGCCCTGTCTCTTTCCTCAAGAATATAATTTTGTTTTTGAGCATCGATCATGTGAGTACGTTTACTGGTTCCACAGGTGTACTTTGTGATGGCTCCTCGGTAACCTCAATCAGGTTTAATGGCGTGATCTTTGGTGCATTTGGATTATTTGGACATTGGGCAATCAAATAATCTATAACACATCGATTACACATGAGTATTGGCATTGTAGATGTGCTCTCCTGATTGGTTTGCATTAGTGTGGCTTTCTTTTGTAGCCTAATAGGACACTCAGCTACACGATGTGGACCTCCACACTCATAGCATTGAAGAGGTGGTCTCTTAGCAGTGTAATTGATATTTTGGCCTCTTGCAGCAAGAGTGGCTACTTGTTAGACAGGTTTGACTTGTCCCCAATAGTCCTCCATGTAGTATTGTGGACTTTCTTCAAGCACATCCATCCCATAGGCAATATTAGGCTCTATATCTTCCTCACAGCCTTCCAAACAAGCAATAGATGACTCACAATCCACTTGATTCATAGAAGTGATTCTCGGATGTGGTGGTTGCGGTCCTAGCACTGGAGGTGGTAAGGGTGTTGTTTGAACAACATTTTGGGCCCTAGGGACCATGTGTTGTGCTATTTGTTCAAGAGGTGGGGCCAGCATCAATGCAGGCACTCGAGGTGTGTCTGTCCATGCTAAGGTTGGTCTATTGACCATCACGCACTTAAATACTATGCAATCCTTAGATTGATGACCATACCTTCAGCAGGCATTGCAATTCGCATTGAATTTTACTCTAAAAGTAGGGCATTCACTGGTACTATGCGGTCCCTAGCACACTGAGCACCATTGTTGCTCCCTTCTTGGATACATATGACTGTTTTGCGGAGCAAGATTGTCTCTAAGACTCTCTTGAATAGCCTTGGTGAGATATGCTAAAGTCATCTCAAATATCTTTGGCTCCTTAGCAAAAGGCTTTAGGGTCATTGGTTGATGCCCTGATGCTTGTGAGCTAATAGATTTAAGTTCAACAAACACTCTTTCTCCTTGAATCATTAAATTATCCTCCAATTGGATTGCATTGGTGGTGACTGCTTCCCTAGTGGTGATACCTCTAATGACTAGGCCATTGTAGATATCCTCTAATGAATCTATCAAGAAATTGATTATTATTGAAGCATTCATTTGGATTACAACAAGAAATAAAATGCTTCAAGCGACTAATAAAGTCTTGCACCAACTCTCCTTTCTCTCGTTGGGCTTCTGGAGCTGCGAGACTACACACCAAAGCAGTCCCTCTCGTATGTATTCTTTCAAGAACAGTCTCCTAAGAGTAGGGTAAATCGTTTCTTCTTCTACCCTTAGGGTTCTATACCAATCTCGAGCCTTTCCACTTAAGGTTAGGCTTAAAGCATTACACTTATGTAGGTCATTGTGTTCTCCTAGAGAATTTCATATTTGTTCAAACACTTCGATATGCTTTCTCACATCCCCGTCTCCACTAAATTTTTGTGTGACCTTGGCTATTTGTACTACCTTACTTCTAGAATCTCTATCAGGCGTGTTACGCATATTCTCAACAATAGATCGACCAATATCTTGAGCAAATGTTGCCAAGCCACCTAAGTAAGCAGGCACCATGGGTGGAGGTGCTCTAGAGACTACATGTGGAGTAGGTATTTGCATTGGGCTTGGTGCATACAAAGCCCTTGGCTACCACGTTGGGTATGGTGTTGTGCCATGTGGCGGTCCAAAGTTCATATGGGTGGCCCTAGACATAGCAGATGTCGAATGTGACATGCAATGCTAGCTGGTATAGTCCCATGGAAATAAGAACTTGGGTGTTGTGGTTGTGGAGCATAGGTTGTTGAAACAATGGGAGGGGTAGGGACTACATGAGTGCGATGACCCATAGGTGCATACAATTGGTACACACTTGTAGGTACTGTTGCAAGCATTGAGCTACCATGTAGTGGTGTGTTACTAACAAATGAGGTCCATGGCGTGTTTCTTGGCATGCCCATCATTGGGGTAGGCAAGGTAGTCGTGGTGTCATCAAGGGAAAGATGAGCTAGGCTTGGAAAGGTAAAGCTATCACTTGTGGACTCAGATTGCACTGAGACCCCTGGTGAAACAACATATGAGGGATCCATCGGACTTACCGAGGGAGTCTCCATTTGCGATAAGGTTGGTTGTTTAGCCTTTCATGTATCCAAGAATCTCATGAGACCCGTTGAAGGCATGTTGATCCCCTTGTTCTGTCTCTCTAACTCAATGACCCTATGGATGAACTCACAAACTCTTTGTTGTTGATCCTCCACAGTAGTAGCACCCATTGTGGATTGTAGGACATCTAACCAATCCACGTGATAGGTGTGACCTGTGTTTAGGTCGGTTAGACTTTCTGTTTGTAGTTCGTACTCCCAGTTCTCATTTAGGAACACTCCATTTAGGCTTGAGGTGCTAGGGGTGTCCTTTGAGCTAGATGCAATGTTTCTTTCTAGGGGTTGAACCTTAGCGGTCGCTAAGTCAGAAGCACTCGATTGCTCTCCTAGCAAGGATATTGACATAGGGGCTTTTGCTTTTAACTCTCTTTGTTGCTCCCCCTTGCGTAAGCTCTCTACTTCCTTTTCCCTAATCTCAATGATGTATCGCTCAAGTTCTTGCACTTCGGCAAGGATTCTACCATCAAGTAATATAACCTCAAAGGGGAATAATTCTGAAGAGTCAGGGGTTGCAGTGAATGGAGTATTCACGTGCACATTCTCTAAGGGCATAGGGTCTACGTTGGTCATGAACGGAGAATTTACTTCCCCACCCCCCTTATTTACATCATTAGCTCCATGTTCGGAGCGAGTGACTCTACTAAAGGTTTCCTTCAAGCTGCTAAGCATGCTCGATCTGGACCGCAGTCCATGGCATGCATATCTTGGCTTGAGCTATCGGGATTACGCATTGGGAAACCCTCCATGACGTTGTAGTCAGAGGAAGAGTCACTAGCTGGTATGTTCGGGTCTTGGTTTGTACTACCTTGGGTCCCCGCCGAGGGCCGGAACCTAAGGTAGGTGGATATTGAGAACTCGCGTAAGTCAAAATTCTCTCTATTTGCTCCGTCTCTAGCAGAGGACCAGAGCGCAGATGCATGTGCCTGTGGCACCCTACAAGCGTCGATGAATAACCTCGGTGATTAACCTCTTACTTTTTTGGGCGTCCATTTTCACTCATTTTTTTAATATGTTTTTTAATGATCGGTTTTTTGAATAAAGTGTGTGATAGCTCGAAATAAGCGTATCACTCATAGGGCCGCGGTGTGTTTTACAGCACAACGTTCGGTCACCTGAAGCTCCGTTGGTCCTTAAAAAAGTTGATTTTTAGCTACGTGTGAAGCTAAAATACATAATTCTAAAGGGTAATTGAGGCCTGAGCGTGAGTGTGAGCTTGGGCTTGGGTCTGGGCTTGGATCTGGGAGATATTCCCGATCCCAGTCCTACCTTTAAATTTTTTATTTTTTATTTTTGGGATAAGGTTGCCGCGGCTTGCGCGCGAGCACTCACACACTCTACCTACCTACTTACAACTAATACACCTATTGTTACACACTAACACACTTCATTAGTTCTAACAGATCTTCTTCCTACGTAATGTACTTTACATTACACAGAACTAACAACCTTAATACTAACACCTTATCACAGAGAAAACACAGTACCTTTCAAAACTTCATTAAGAAAGAAATACACAGTAGAAAAAACAAAATCCTTCTTCTCAACACACACACCTTCCTTCCCTACCTTTCCTACAATTGAAATTGCACCACAAAAGAAGCATAGAGTGCCATTCAAGCTTAGTGTATGGCATTCCCCGGCAGCGGCGCCAAAAATGTGTGCGTCTATCGCACGTGTCACAATGCAAGGAACTTGCCGATACACTGCGTGCGAGCCACAAATGGATCCAAGCACGCAACTAACCTAAACTAGTAAGCTGAAAGATGGCGATGGTGTGTCACTCACCGCTCTACGCTTGTTGTCGTGGAGGATTCCTCACCGCAAGGAAGAAGGAGTCGCTGCTGCACCGTGCTCAACAGCTTAGCCGCCGCCGTGTCATCGTCGCAATGCTCAATCGCACTCTCTCTCTCTCTCTATCTCTCTCTCTCTCTCTCTCTCTCTCTCTCTCTCTCTCTCTCTCGCTCTCGCTCTCGCATACACACACACACACACACACACACACACACACACACAAAGAGGTGAAGAAGAAGAAGATGGAGATGGAGCAAGAGCACTGTTCAATTGCACAAATGAAAGAATGAGTGAATTTTAGGTTTAGTTGGCTTTTATATGAGCTCGCCCTATTCACACTTGCGCACCCATGCTTAGACAACTAATCCCTTGAATGTTCCAGTTAAGTGCGCCTCTCATCGGCGATCGCTCTTACCCTTTTCCTATTGGACCGACAAGCCTGGTACCTGACTCTACCAAATAAATAATACAGCGTCTGTTGTAGGTGATACGAATGTGCATGAGGGTTAACATTACCATTTTGCATACTCTTTATTCTATATAAAAATATCTTCACACAAGCTTCTCGTATTTTTGATGTGAACCCACTCCTAAGAAAAAACATCACAAATACTTTCCAGCATCAATCATTGCATTTAATTAAATTCATATTTCCTACAGGAACTCTTTCTTACCTCCTGTAAATAAATATATATCAATAAAACAAATGAGGGCCCTCCTCATTTGATTCCCTATATTTTCATACATTCGTTTTTTTATATTTATAGTCCACACTATTCTAGAGTCCATAAATTGTTTATATATACTAGTCTGTCTTTTGCCATCATATCCATATATTATATTTATGCATAATCCACAACCATGCATATTTTCAAACCTCTAAGAATCAATTAGTTCATGCTCTCATGCAAGGAGGGGCTCACCTTTGGAGCCATATGCGAATTCAACAGAAGGGGGACCACTGAAGACTTTTTTTGTGAAGAAATGTAAGCATTTTGGTGCGATTTTTTTTTTATATCCATCTCCACTGTGAATTTCAAGCGGTAATTAAAAGACAAAATGTGGACCAAAAGCTAGATAACCACCTCTTAAAATTTCATAATTTCTGGAGCTACCATCGGTGAGGTATCATTTTTTATTGGACCCCAGTCTGCCCACTTTTCTCACAAGTAGTCCATAGTCTTCTCTCACCTCTTTCCACACTTCTACACACACACACACACACACAAACACACACACACACACACACACACACATTAATGTCAATCCCTCACTCAAACCTGCACCTTCTATGGTTTCTCTCACCTTCGTCACCATTAACCTCCCCTCTTACTTCCATAGCTCCATATGAGCTCTACATGTACATACACCGTCTCTATGCCTCTCTCTATTACTTCCAAAGTACAATTCCATCTTACCCCAAACAACATGTAAACCATGCTTAACCTCTGCAAATTTAGAAATCTCATCAACTAAATTTCCATTTTCATTGTGATAATCAACCTTGAATGTGGTGGCATAAAGAAGAGAAGAAGAAGAAGATGATCGGTAGTCATTTTGAGAACCTACACAAGTAAGTCCAAAACTTCTTCAAGCTTCATTATCACAAGAATTTCCTCACTTCATTCAACCATCTTACTTCAACCATCCACCTCATTCTACCCATTGTAAATATAACATTAACTTTCTAGTGATTACTAACACTAACCACTAACATACTAACACAAAATAGCCATTGACCTAACCACAAAAGACACCTCACATCAAGACATGTGCATAGTAACTCTCTCTCTCTCTCTCTCTCTCAAAACTTTACTTTCACCTTATCTACCATCAATAATGCTCTTTTTTAAGCCCACATCCATGACTCAAGCAGACAAAGAAGGGACGCAATGTTTTTTTATTCAAAAAAATCATAATCCTGATTTGTTAGCTTGTAAATTAGGATTTTCAACAATCTTAATGAGGGATCTCCAACCTATAAATAGGCCCCTCTCCTTCTTGTAAAACAACCTCCAACATCTCACATAGCACCCCAACACTCTATGCGTGAGGAGAGACTTAGGCATAGCAACCACTTTGTCAGCTTCACTTTTGGTGTTTGAGAAGCTTTCAAGCTACACATTACAAGTGAGAAAGCGTGAGTTCAAAAATCTCAAAACCACTATTGTATATGCTCCTCCATCATCAATAAATTGAGGTTTGGTGCATCAAATGTGTGATTCGATGTTCAAATCTTCATCCTTCCACTTGTGCAATATGGTTTGATGAATTCAAGGTGACTTCTGTATTTTGAGTTTCTATCAATTGATCTCGTTTAGAAAGTGTTTTAGTGTGTTTTCATTGCCAATTTTGTGTCCATTGTAAGAGCGTATTGTGGTGAGAAGTTTTTCACACCCTAAGACAATGTGTGTGTGTTGGCAATGTTTAGCATTCACTAAGCATTGTGTTAGTTTTATACAAGCTCAACGATAGAATCATAACATACCATCTCCATTTGCAAGTCACAAATAAGGTATTACGCAAGATCCCTTCCTCTCTCTCTTCCATTTTCTCTAGCTCTCCTTGGTCCATTTTGTGTGTCTCTTGTTGTGAGATTTCTTGTGTGTTTTGTGGCAGGGGATATTTCCATGCGAGCAATTTTTGGTGAGCGCTTTTTAGGAATCAGGTGAGCAGATTTCGTAAAAGATTCTCTCTTCCTCCTTGTCGACTCTTTCATCTTTTTCATATCTCTATCTCTCTCTCTCTCTCACGCACACACACACACACACATATCTCTATCTCTCTCTCTCTCTCTCACACACACACACACACAGACATAGAGAGAGAGAGGTATTAGGGAGGTTGAGACATAGACAAAGATAGATAGAGAGAGAGAGAGAGAGAGAGAGAGAGAGAGAGAGAGGTATTAGGGAGGTTGAGACATAGACAAAGATATGGAAGCTAAACTAATTGTTTCAAAAACAACAGAGACAAGAGTACTTAAAACAAGAACACCCATTAATAATAGAAAGTTACATTTTATTGCACTTGCATTACACAGGCAAGAAGCGTTCCTCTTCTGGAAGGCTCGGTAGATGTTGACGGGAGAAAAGCGAACCCCGAACCCCCGACGGCCTCTAAAACACCGGGGACCGAATGGCGCGCCTCGAGCCTGCCATGGTAAAGCAAACAGGGGGCACCACCTAGCTTCAGCGGCTAGGACGCAAACAACACACCACCATAACAAAGTTTTCATCCAAGAGAGATGGATGCTTGGGAGTAATGATGAAGAGGAAAGGGAATGAGATCAAGTGAGAGAGAGAGAGAGGGTGAGGGAGGGGATATAGCGGCTTAGTACTTAGGCACCACAAAAGGATGGCGAATCCGCACACCCTTCACACATACACAAGCTCACTCCAAACACAAGACTAGGTGGCGATTCCGAACACCTCACATGGGCAAAACATTGCAAGAAAACATACTCACAAAACCTCAAGCTTTATTTAGAGAATAAGGCGATGAAATGGGGAGCATAGGGTAGGGGAATGAGAAGGGAGAGCGTGGTAGAGCACATGGCGGATACGTGGGAGTTGATGGCGAAGACTCGCACAAGGGTTATGGCCATCATCCTTCATTTAGTTTCCCTTCATCTTCCATAGCCCAAGGGTGTAGAGGTCATGCTCAAGACGAGCATGGTGATTGCGGTGATGGTGATGGTGTGGGTGTGTGTGTGTGCACTAGGCACACACAGTGCATAGTGTACTCTTTGGTGATGTTGTGTGTCTTTAGTGTGATGGTGACCCCTCTTTATATAGGGGAGGAGGGGGGAGAAATTCTAGTATTTAGAAATGAAGAAATCATTATCTACATAGGCCATGTAACTGTAGGCCCCACTTGTCTGGCTGTGTGTATATGTGCCAAAACAGCAGTCTCATGAGAGAGAGACTAAGAGAGAGAGGTGGGTTGATGAAAAAAAGTGAGAGGTGACATGGAGAATAAAGTAATTACAAGAGGGGAGAGAGGGGATTGTGTTCAGATGTGAATCTGTGTGCAGATGTGTGTGAACACAAGAAAAATCAGGTAACCACCGGATGGGGATGGGTCTGTGGGCACCTTTTTTTAGTGAAACTGAGTGTGTGTGAGTGTGCGTGAGGTTATTTCGCTACAAGACAAGAGACATGGCGCCCTTTAGAGAGAGAGGGGGATATTTGGGTCATGGGATATGATAGGAGAGAGAAAGGGGGGGTGGGGTATACTATTTTGGAAGATATGATAAGTTGCATGTGAGTTAGGATGCATTATTGGTGAGTTAGAATGCATTATTGGTGAAAGGTGGGATAGCTTGAGGGGAGAGAGAAAGGAGAAAGGACAAGGGGAAGAGAGAGGGGGTTGACCTTTTGAGTGGAGGAGAGGAAAAGGGACACCCGGCGAGGAATGAGTGAAGAAAAAGGAGGCAAGGTGGGGATGGGCTGCCCCGCAGGCATGAGGTGGCCTATTTTACCTTTCTCATATATTTACATAATCATACTTTATTTTTTTCTTACTTTTCCAATGCCTTTTATCACTCCCTCCCTAAGAGGAGGTTTCCATGGGGTGGGGACGAGAGAAGAGGGGTATGGGAGCTTGGCTTGTGAAAAGCCCCCATCATTATCCCTCCCCTTTTGGCTAGAGGCATTCAAGCCTCTAGCTCATCTATTTCTTCTTCCGCTTAGCTGTAGGATCCGATATCGAGTTGCCTTCTGATTTATCCATTCCATTTGGCCATTGGTGAGATTTCTGGGATATTCGTTAATCTGTAACAGGTCCGGGTGATAGCTTGTTTCTTGGAATAGTGTCGGTTGATTAAAGGGGAATCCCATGGCTTCCAGAACTTTGTGCCAGTGTCCTCCTGGATCCCAAGTGAAAAATAGGATCATTGTCTGCAGTGGCCGAACAATAAAATTTGCATGCCAAATTGGACCAAATTTGTAACCACCAGTAGCGAGAGGGGAAATGAGCATCTTGGCTCCTGCAAAGACAGAACTGAAAATTATGATTCGCAAGAGTGTACCAAGAATCCACCATATATGGCCGCCTTGTTGGTGTGGTGAGCTCAAGTTGTCTTCAAAATCCTGCTTACTGCCATGAATAGAAAAAACTGCAAGCATATCATGCTTCTTTTGGGTGTGCTCAAACATGTCAGCTTCCTTTACTGATGCTAATAGCAAGCCACCTACCTTGCGGCTTAAATACAAGTGTAATTCACTTACCTTTCTCCAAAGAGAAAATGCATTATTTGTAAAAAATTGTACCAAATTGCGAAGGAGGTCTTCATTCTTGCATTCTATCAAGCTTTTGTCTATCCATGGCTCCTTTGCTCTTATCTCCATGCTGATCTTATCTCTATATGTTAGAGCAGCTAGCCATAGCCATAGGTCTGATGCATCCCATGCAAACACGATGTTGTGTTGTGGAGGAGTTTGGAACATCCTTAAAAGGTTGGCAACATATTGATCATCAAACTTACTCTGAACACCCTCACATAAACTGGAGGCATTACCCATATCCAAGTTTATAACACCCTTCAGTAGACTAGAGGCATTACCCATCTCCAAGTCTATAACACTACACAATAAAGTCTTGCTCGGCTGCCAAGCCTCTGGAGCAATATCCAACTCCAAACTTACCTCTTCATTATGGTCCTCTAGTGAAACTGCCTTGATTCAAGATTCCTTTAGCTTGCTACACTGCCCTGGGTCCATGCTGGTGCACAGGCTTCCGTTTTCAAAGCCATCCCCTTTGCTTGATATGTTGTCCATCTTCTGCAAAGCCTTGCTAACATGCTGGTTTTCCTCTTCTCTTGTATCTTTCATGACCTTTGCATTCCTCTTACTCTGACAAGGCCTAATCAACACTTTACACCTTCTTACCCTTACTGCCCAATGCTGTCGATTGATCGCTTTGGTGCCTATTTCATTCAAGGTTAAAGATGTACTCACATTTGTAACACAATTTTCTTGACTTACCTCCCCCACCTGGGTAGCATCTTTTGATTCTTTAACCTCTTGTTCCACTGCTTCAGTTCTTTGAATAAACTTCTCTCTTGATCCTTCTTCGGTTACCTTCATCTTGACCTCTTCTGCAAGACCAATGATACTTGGTGTGCGGGTACCAATTGATGGTGGGCGTAGGATGATTTTAAGTGGTGATTGTGGCGGTGGTTGCATTGGTGACTGGCGTTGAACTGGTGTGGCTACCTGTGGTTGCACCGCTGGTGGTGGGATTTGAACAGGTGGGATTGGTTGCCTGAGTGGCGGTGGTGTTCTTGATGGAGAGATCTAATTCTGTCTCCCCTCTCTATTGAAATTCTGCCTCCTCGGGTGTCGGCAGTAGAACGTTCCACGGCCATCTTCCCCGTAGTTGTAACAATGGTACTCTAGGTTCTGCCTTCGTTGTCCTCTTCCTTGTTCTGGGTTCCTTCCAGGTGTATGCCCTTACTGCACCAGATGCACAGATAAACTCTCTAGTTGGGTGGTGATGCGACTCAGCAGGTCTTGCTCTTCTGATGCCTCCTGTGGTTGGACTCTATGATTGGCTGTTGCAGTCACTGGGGTTGGTTGGGCCGAGCTTGTTTCCTCTGACTCGTTTACTCTTGCTTGCATGCGTAGCTTCTTATCTTTAAGGCGGGCTACTTCGACTGCCAACTCATATGTTGCAGGAAACCTTCCCTTCACCTTCTCTCTAAGCGGCGACCATAGACCAGCAATGAAACGGTCCTTCTTTAGGAAACTAGGCTCTCCTTTACCTTCCTCCAGCGAGGCGACCGATCTCTCCCATAAGTCCACAAATTTAGACTCGTAGGTGGCATACTCCAGCAGGCCTCCCTGCTTTAATTCTGTCAGTAACTGCCATAGCCTCTCCGAGGTTGTGCCTCCACCAAACCTCTTTACAAAAGCAGCCATTAACACATCCCATGCATTCTTGGTGGCCTGGGGCAATGCATTATATCAGGACTTGGCGTCTACTTTCATCAGTAGAGGAAAAATTCTAAGCCGTGAAGCATCGTCATCTTTGTTGGAGACGATACAAGCAATGTCGAAATCATCCAAAAATTCAGTGGTGAGATCCTCTCCCTTCTTTCCACTGAACGTGGGGAAAGAAACACTTGCCATGGTAGTGACTCAGAAAATTACAAACCTCTTTTTCTTTTTTTTTTAAACATTACATTAATAGTAGCGGCTCATAGCAACTTTTTACAGGGGTGGGTGGATAGGTTAAAACAAGATAAAGATAGAAACATTAAAGGAATGATGGTAATCTAATATGGGGAGAATGATAGGGTTCGGGGAATTGAGGATTTCTCCTAGTACCGCCGCACCGAATAGGTGTACGATCTTCTATTGGTAGAAGACTTTCCTATCTACATAGATATTCACATGCATATGCTGCAAGAATCTGAACGGGAATGCCGTTGGTCCGTTTTCCATCATGCACAGAGGATGAAATACATACTTATACTCTTATCGTGCCAGTGTTGATGAGTCGGCACATCCACAAGAGGTCGTCGCCTTTCATGGGCTCTACCTTTCCTTTGTTGCTCAGCACGTACGGGGTGATGGCGACGCGTCTGACCACTCCCAACCTCTTGGCTAACAACAATTGCAGGTAATTTCCGTAGTCGGCGTGTTGCATGAATTCTAATCCATTCAGTTGCAACTCGTCCCCAGCCCACTGGGTTTCTCCCGTGGTAGAGAGCTTCTTCAGGATAAGTTGTACAGGGAGAGGAGGAAGATCCTCCACTCTCTTTCCAAAACAGCGAGAGCAGTAGCCGAACCACTCTTCTCTAGGACATGGGAATCTTCTTACCACTTCTTCTTCCGGATTGTCGAAGTGGATTGGTAGCACTCGCATGCGTCGTGCAAATCGGTAGGCGACCTTTCGCCGCTTAGCTTCGGATGACTTCCTCTTTGGCAAATTGGGTACAACCCGGCTTTCTGAGCTTGAAGCACTTGCTTGGCCAGATGCTTCTCCCTTCGGGGTCATGTGTTTCCAGACTGGCTTATCTTCTCCTTGCCTTTGGCTCGAGTAGCCCCTTAAGGCCACTTTGGAGTTATAACTTTGACTGTAGTTTCTTTAGGGAAAAGAGGTCTCACCGTTTGCTTCCCTTCCTTGATGTGAATGACTTCTTTGCGATGAATGTCGATGTAGATGACTTCAGCCCTTTCGCTGCCTTCGTTGCTGGCACTCATTAACAGTGTACCTTGGTTGACAACAGTGATGGCACTTCACCGACCACCCACCTGATGCTCTCAATTTATAGTTAGAACGAGATGGAGAATTTACCTCTTGAATGCTGACGACACTGCAGCCTGGCAGTAGCACCTCAATGAAGGCGGCTAGTTCCTCCTTCGTCTCTTCTTCTTCCGTCCTCCAGTTAAAAAATTCCTTCAGCCATTCGTCCATGATTGATAGTGGGCGTCAGTTTCAGCATTGTAAACTGAAGGGTCTTAGAAAGCCCTCCTCCGTGGGGGCACCAAATGACGGGAGCAAAGCGAACCCCGAACCCCCGACGGCCTCTAAAACACCGAGGACCGAATGGCGCGCCTCGAGCCTGTCATGGTAAAGCAAACAGGGGGCACCACCTAGCTTCAGCGGCTAGGACGCAAACAACACACCACCATAACAAAGTTTTCATCCAAGAGAGATGGATGCTTGGGAGTAATGATAAAGAGGAAAGGGAATGAGATCAAGTGAGAGAGAGAGAGGGTGAGGGAGGGGGTATAGCGGCTTAGTACTTAGGCACCACAAAAGGATGGCGAATCCGCACACCCTTCACACATACACAAGCTCACTCCAAACACAAGACTAGGTGGCGATTCCGCACACCTCACATGGGCAAAACATTGCAAGAAAACATACTCACAAAACCTCAAGCTTTATTTAGAGAATAAGGCGATGAAATGGGGAGCATAGGGTAGGGGAATGAGAAGGGAGAGCGTGGTAGAGCACATGGAGGATAGGTGGGAGTTGATGGCGAAGACTCGCACGAGGGTTATGGCCATCATCCTTCATTTAGTTTCCCTTCATCTTCCATAGCCCAAGGGTGTAGAGGTCATGCTTAAGACGAGCATGGTGATTACGGTGATGGTGATGGTGTGGGTGTGTGTGTGTGCACTAGGCACACACAGTGCATAGTGTACTCTTTGGTGATGTTGTGTGTCTTTAGTGTGATGGTGACCCCTCTTTATATAGGGGAGGAGGGGGGAGAAATTCTAGAATTTAGAAATGAAGAAATCATTATCTACATAGGCCATGTGACTGTAGGCCCCACTTGTCTGGCTGTGTGTATATGTGCCAGAACAGCAGTCTCATGAGAGAGAGACTAAGAGAGAGAGGTGGGTTGATGAAAAAAAGTGAGAGGTGACATGGAGAATAAAGTAATTACAAGAGGGGAGAGAGGGGAGTGTGTTCAGAGGTGAATCTGTGTGCAGATGTGTGTGAACACAAGAAAAATCAGGTAACCACCGGGTGGGGATGGGTCTGTGGGCACCTTTTTCAGTGAAACTGAGTGTGTGTGAGTGTGGGGGAGGTTATTTAGCTACAAGACAAGAGACATGGCTCCCTTTAGAGAGAGAAGGGGGTATTTGGGTCATGGGATATGATAGGAGAGAGAAAGGGGGGGTGGGGTATACTATTTTGGAAGATATGATAAGTTGCATGTGAGTTAGGGTGCATTATTGGTGAGTTAGAATGCATTATTGGTGAGAGGTGGGGTAGCTTGAGGGGAGAGAGAAAGGAGAAAGGACAACGGGAAGAGAGAGGGGGTTGACCTTTTGAGTGGAGGAGAGGAAAAGGGACACCCGGCGGGGCATCAGTGAAGAAAAAAGAGGCAAGGTGGGGATGGGCTGCCCCGTAGGCATGAGGTGGCCTATTTTACCTTTCTCATATATTTACATAATCATACTTTATTTTTTTCTTACTTTTCCAATGCCTTTTATCACTCCCTCCCTAAGAGGAGGTTTCCATGGGGTGGGGACGAGAGAAGAGGGGTATGGGAGCTTGGCTTGTGAAAAGCCCCCATCAATGTGTTGCCTTTGAGTGGCAAATGAAGATTCACCACGTTCCCTAGCTACTACATCATTTCCTCCTCATCCTCCTATATGATGAGCCCAAGCTTCTTCCAGCAAGAGAAAGAAAATTGTCCCTTCTCATTCAAGCTGAGTAAGCTCCGCATATTGAGTTCCTTGCAGCAGTGATAGAGGTGATACACATTGATTGTTGCCTTTAGAGCCTCCCTAAACCAGGCGGCTCCAGATAACGCCTCTCTGTTGGGAATGGCTTCCATGGCATCCCACGTAGACTTGATTTCATTCTCAAGATCGTCGGACATCGTGAAAAGTAAGAAAAGTGTGCTACGGAAGCTATTGGATGCTTTCACAAAAATAATTCAAGCTATGGAAATTTATAGCCATTGTGGAAATATTATATTACTTTATACACGATTTGACACATAAACAACCAGTTCTCAAATATGGGAAAAAACTGCAAATGAATGTACCAAAATGTGGCCATCATAAGATAAAATTAGAAAATTGTACAGTTTTCCATTTTGTGAAGAATAATAAGGAAAAGTGAGAATTGACAAATGCTATGCATCCATGCGTGGATAGGTCCCGGCTTGGATAGGGACCTATCCATGCCTGGATAGGTCCTGGCTTTGGCTCAGTGCCTTGAAGATATCAGCATCTGCCAGGATTGGTTGATAGATAAACATGTTCTCATTTTGGCTTAACCCTAGCACACGCAGATAAAATAAAATACAAATATTTACATGCAAGATATGATTTTTTCTTTGACACCCGTTCCATGAATTCTGGACATGTGCACGATGGCTGGTTGCTAATACAAACTTTGTACATCCTGACATGGCCATCTTCACTTTTGGTCTCTACTTTGAAGACCTCATTAACACCATCTGTTGCACATATCTCTTCTACGACCTTCGCTCTCAGGGCTAGTGCTAGACTGATCTTGCGAGAAGCATCCTCGGAAATGAAAGTCCGATACCATACACGCACACCATCTCGTATTGTGGCTCTTGCACTGCATTCAAGAGTGGATGTATTTTTTGACTTGAAAGGAGATTTGTCATATTTTGTGCAGGAGAAACTGGTGTTACATTAAATATTCCTTCTTTGCTGAGCTCCACTTGATACCCCCCTTCATGCAATATTTGCACCTCATCCTCCGATAGTTTGGTGCCCACATGCACGGGCCAAGTGTGTGGTGGATGTTGAGGCTGCGGCTCAATGTTCTGGTCTATATGGAAATGCAAGACATGATCCAGACAAAACCAAAACCATTAACGCACCACACCATTTGGATGTTTTTGATATCCTTCAAAAGATGGGGCTGGTATACCAAGGCTAGAACCTGCAATACTGCATCCACACCTGCGTCCTCCTCTTGGCGTGCCGCTATATGTGACCCTACTACCTTGTAGAGTTCGACGTATGGCCCACATTGCCTCATTGACCTTGCGCTCAACTACATGCTACCCACCAGAACCTATACTTCGTTTTGGGGTTTGTGATATCCCTTCTTCTGCAAAGTTGATCTTACGTGGTCTTCCACACTTCTTGTGATCTTTGGTGACCGAGTTGTACTTAGGCCTATGCGATGCATCATCTTCCACATTGATAACCTGATTTGGCTTGCGTTTTTGCCTTGATGTCTCCTTATCTCCTGTCAATGGAGCTGGTTGTTTATACATTGGAGTGCCCTCAGTAGCCGCATTCACTGCTATTATCACTTGGCTGGGACGTTTTTCATGGCTTTCCGTAAGCTTTTGTATTGATGGACCCTTCCCAATGTGTTTTCCATGGCTGTATGAAATGGCCTTTGTGCTCTGTAAGATGGAATTTGCAAGGTCGGTTGTACATGCATCATATAATGAAATGCGTTTACGAAAACCCTCCCCTGCTAGCCAGCTGCCATGCTTGCTCTCCGCAAGGTTAGTGCGTGGAGTGTTTGGTCCATCAAAGCTACTTTCTACACATGTCATAATGCCACCCCAATGTGTAATACGAATTTCCCACCAACTAAGCCATGAATCCATGTATGGAATGTTACGCTCTATGCAATGACCGTTACGCCACCATTGGCGTATCAGACGAGCCTCTACTGCTATAGCCTCTTTTGTTGGTGCTTGCCTCCACTTCTCACACATTTCTTTGTGTGTGTGTTGAGAAGCTTGCACCACATACTTCATTGTGTGTTGATTCAAGCTTTGCTTCCAATGGAAAAGACAAGAACTCTCTCGACCTCTCATTGTATTGGGCTTGTCACCACCATTGAAAAAAATTTGAACTGCATTCCAAATTTCTTGAGCTTCATCTGCCATGAAGCCAAACAAATTAGCTTTGTCATACCCACACGATAGCATTACATCATTGAGGCACTCCCAAAACAAACATTGCGTTTCCATGTCTTTTTGTTTCATTTCAAGAGTTGCAATAGTCAAAAGGTCCTGCATGCTGCAAACAAATTGTTTTAGAGAGAGTCAAAGGCAAGCCACAAAGCTCTTGAGGTGGGTCATGGACCTTGGATCATTGACATGACAGGCCATATTCACCCATTCATTAACACGACTGGTGTGATCAAACTGGATCCACGCACATCCCAATCTTGTCTCATTCGGCTCACTAGGTCCACACCAGATGCTGGACCAATTGTGGACATTTTGAAGACATAACATTTCTCCCCCTCTGTACTTTGACCAGGAAATCGGCTTCCATTGAAAAACTCATATGTGCAGTCTCGCTTCAGCTTTAGGAGTGCATCAATGCCAAAAGATCCTTTGTCAACCCCTCTATGTAAAATAGATACTGACCTCCGAAACCTAACAATATTAAAAGTGTTTAGATAAAAAATAATTTAGCATAGAGTTTTGCATCGAAATAAGAATCTAGGAAATGCTCATACCAATTATCTTGCACCAATGGCCCCAACTCCTCAGCGATTGCAAATAGCTGTTGCTTGCCTAAAATTCCTTTGTTGGTGTTGTTGCAAAGAAGTGTTGTACTTATAATTTCTTTTGCCAAACACATTTGAACCTTCCTGGCTCTTACGTGTGGGTCAACAGTCAAAATCCATTGCACCATCACCTTGGTGTTGTCCGTTAGTGTTTTGGATGTGCCGTTGCGCACATCGTGTCGATGTGTGCCATGATGAATCATGACTCTAGTGGCAGTCTCATCGGATGGCATGACATAATATACTACACAACCACATGCTGCAATACAGAAAGAAATTTCCTTACAAAAGTGGCATGTAAGGCTCTTATCTCCAATCTTACAATATTGTACAGGTGCAGTTGCCTTTTGTATGTACCCATTGAAATGACTTGTATTGGGAATATGATAATTAACCAAGCGGACACATTGTTCATTCATGCACTTGAGAGATCCTATGCAATGACTAAGACGCACTACACCTAGAAAAAAAATATTGGACGTTTGTGGCTTCGACCACAAATGAGGATCATACTTATGCTCCATTGGATCCATATGGTGCAACTTTCCCATGGTAGGTGGAAATTCTAGAACGAGATCACCATTGTAAGACCTTGGAATCTCTGTAACTTGTTCCACTTGTTGTATTTGCATTAAAAGCTTTGTCAGTGATCCTTTCTTTTCGGCTTGTAAGATTTTTTGTCTTGTACTCCTTTTGAAGCTAGTTGAGAGCAAAACTTGAGGGGGGGTACATAGATCTATTAACTCCTTTTGACCGAATTGCACCTTTGACGGACTATCCACAATGGCAATGGGAGTCATGCTAGGTGAGCCTGCATATTGTGTTTGATGGGATACGTTGACTTTGTATTTACGTGACAGCTGTTCATCCAATATATAGATGAATTCACCCAAATTGTTGAGTGTCCTCTCAAGAGGCAAATTCATTTCAATATACCAACTTCGATGAGTGCATCTAAAGTTGTAAATTGCATTGGAGAAATTAATTCTAAAAGAAATGATCCAGATATTATAAATTTACCATTGTAAAAAGGATAAGAAAACTCTTTATCCAGGAAAAATAAAGAGAAATCCGTAATAATATGCTAAGTAAATAATTAAGCACAAGATCACAATGTATAAACTAACAAATTGTTTATATTCTCACGTTTAATAATATATCCGTTATAAATTTAAAATTAATATTATTTTATTATTTTAAAAAATTAATGTTAAAAATACAAAATATTTAATAAAAAAATATTTGTTACAAAATATTTGTTTGTGATTGTCTAATCACGTGAATTTAATTAGTTTAAATTTTTTTCAATGTTAATGTGTAAGGGAGATGTGTGAGTAGTTGGGTGTGCTAACAATAGGGGGGCAAGAAGCTGTAAGTCAAAGTCGAAGGATTGGGGAGTCAGGTAACGGGGACGTTTAGGAGATAGTACACCCCGTCCCCTCCCCCGCCATTCAGGCAGCAAGGAAGGGAGGGGGCCTATGCGTTATCGCTAACGGGGGCGGAGGCGGGGTAAGGGCGGGGCAGGGCTGGGCGGGGCGGAGTTGCGTACAGGGCCGCTACTTAGGGTGAGGCGGAAGCAGCGGCAAGGGCGCTACCGGGGGGCGCGCAGGGCGCTGGCGGGACAGGGGGGCGGAGGCGGGCGGCGGGCCGGGGCATTGGCCATGGGCATACAAGCGCCCATGGCACGCGCATTGGCCGTGGGCGGGAAGGGGCACTCACGCAAGGGGGGCGAAGGCGGGGGCCATGGGCGGCCAAGCGCTTATCGCCCAGTGGCAGTACACGTGGCAGGCCACATGGCCTACGTGCTACCTATGTGGCAGTGCACGTGGCCACGTGGCACGCCATGTGTATCGTCGGCCCTCGAAAGTAATGTGGCAAGTACACGTGGACATGCGGCGGCCTGTGGGGCCGCTGCGTGGCCATGTGGACTGCCACGTGTGTGTGTCCACACACGCACGTTGCAAAAAAGCGTGTGTGTGTGTGTGAACACACACACCCAGGTGCGTGTGTGCCAACGTGTGTGTGTGTGTACACCACACACACACGCCTAAGTGCAACGCATGTGTGTGCGCAATCACACGTGCACGTCCACGGATATGCACACACACGTGCGTGCACGTGGATTCACACACACGCACATGCCAACACACACACGTGCATGCGTTTACACACACACACGCACATGCCAACACACACACACACACATCTTCACCCTCCTCTCTCTCACACACACACAAGCACAAAATAATTAAAATTAACAAATAAAAATGAAAGCTTTATAAAGAGAATAGACTTCCTCTTTTCACTTTCCTCATCTCTATTTTCTTCTATTGCACAGATCTCTCTCTCTCTCTCAAGTTTTCTTTTGCTCATTTATCTTTCTCAAACTCTTACCTACAATTTCTCATAAATCATACCTATATCTATATTCTTTAATTCTTTGCGCAAGCATGAGAACAAGAAACCAATCCAAAAATATTGGTGCCGTGGATGAGGTTGATGTTACTATGTCGCAAGAGGTACCTCCGCGATGCACACAAGATACCGAACAATTTCAAGCCTTGAGTTCTTTAGATCGCACATTGTCCATCAAAATTGGAGTGGATAAAAAAACACAATCAAGCGCCGGACCCAGTCATCATATGGAAACAGGTACCGCAATTGAAGATGTAAGAGATTTGGAAATGTGGTCAACGAGCACATTTCATTGGGTTGGGTGGATTCTCATAGAGCACCATACGATGGCAAACTTCCACGCTTGCCTCTATGTCGACTTCTTTCAAACCTCGCCATCCGCACGCATGAGGACCATGTGGCCGATTTGCAACTCTCCATTGCAAACAAAAGCTACCAACCAACCATGGCAAGATTTATTGTTAGTGAACGGATTCCTCGGGAGGATCACAAACAATTTTTTTATCATGTTCACGCTTCGAGGGATCTTACAATGTCATATAATTTGGATGAGGAGCTTCGTCAAATCCCCGAGCTTAGTCACATGGTCGAGAGGTACTTTGTGGTTTGAGATGGTAATCACCGATTGGAGGCATGGATGCGGTGGATGAACGAGAATGACATCCCAATTGAGAAGGCATCAAAGGTGGAGTGCGTTCTAGTTGATTTTTAGTCCCATGAGACAGCGGAGTTTCTATTGGTTTTGGGAATGATCAAAGGTAAGCCCAACTTTTTTCTTGTGAATGTAAATGCATCTTATTTTTTAACTATGTAAATTACAATCGAGTGTTAAACATGGCCACGAGGGTTTCAGTGTCTCACACAACTGCTCATGATATTTTCATGATGAGAAAGCTAGGGTTGGCGGACTCTACTTCACTTTTGCAAAAAATTCCCGAAAGAGCGCGTTTGGCAGCAGAAAGGGCTCCAAATTTTAGAGGTCCAAACAAGTCAAAGTGGCTAAAATTGCCAATGGATGTCCTTGCGCAACTCATTTGAAAAGTATGCTTTAAACCAATGCTAAATGAGAATATGTTTTGATTGCGAAATCTTATTATGTGTATTTTCATTGAGTCCTTGACAAATGATAGGAAGAGTTCGATCATATGTTTAGTAGTAAAACGGAAGGGCTGCTATCAAAAGAGAGTTTTGACTATGAGTTGCCACCTGACGCATACGAGGAAAGCATCAATCTAGCGTTATCTCAAACAGAGCAATATTTTACGTGCAAAGGGCTTGACATAGCCACCATTGCAAATCCAGAGAATGGCAACAATTTTTTCCAAAAATGTATATCATTTATAGGTTGGGGCGAGAAGACCACAAAAATGACACCCTCGAGAGTGGCAGAGGTTGTGCGTGCACGCATTAGCCCAAAAGAGTAAGTAAATGTCATTTAAATCATTCGGTATATTTCTCTTTTTATTATGTAGCAATGAAAAATAAGTCTCGCTTTCCCTTTGCTAGGAAGTGCCGCTTGCTTGATTTGCTCCAAGGCGGTGATGCATCCTTGAAGGAGAATGGCATAGGTTTGACAGAGAAGGCCTGGATCCAATGGCTTCGATATCACGTGTATTGGTGGAAATTGGAAAGGTTAGATTTAGTGATTATGTGCACCAACTAGCAATTTGTTGATAATTTAACTTCTGACTTATTATTTGTTGCAGGAGAGTGCTTGAGATGGCTGAGAAAATGGAGGCCAAGAATCATGATGTTGTTATCCAACATGAGAAGGCTGAAGGTAGGCATGGTTGCACAACTTTCCCACACATTACTGACATACAGATGCAAGCACTTTGAGAAGGCCTTCAACAAGTGGAGTGCTCGGATCAAGTCCACATAGGATCTCGAAGAGCAACTCCACTTTGATTGCACAACATGATGCTTGTTGTACAGGTTTGACATCTTTAATTGACAAATTAAGAATGTAGTAGGACACACTAATCTTATTCTCGGTGGTTCAAAACATTGTGGGTTGTCTTGTAGATGGTGGAGAGATGCTCTTATCTTTCCCATTCCCGAGCACCCTAGTGATGCATGGTGCATGTCGGAGAGAGAGGAGATGGGCTTATATCCTGACGAGTGGATAGACGACCTGTGGCCAAAGAGAGCATGGCTCAAGTGTCCTTGGTGGCTAGACTACCCAGACAAGGAGTACCCACCCAAAGAGGAAGAGCTATACATAGGTATCATTCTATATAGTTTTTACCTTAGCTATGCAGCAATACAACATGGTCTCAATGATTGTTCTTTTTTAATTAATAGCGAATCATACTGCATCACTGAAGAAAGCGGTTGTGATAGAGGATGCTCTATCTCCAAACACATCAAAGAAATCGGAAAATAAAAAATAGGCCTCAAAGAAAGACTCACAAGCACAACCTGCTGATAAGCAACATGGGAAGAGAAAGAAGAAGGCTATAGTTTCCAGTGATAGTGAGAGCGAGCATGTGGTTGCGGAGTATTCTTTAGAAGTCAGCGATAGTGATCATAGCCTTGGTGCTATGAGCCACAGTGTAATGACACTATCCTTCAATCCAAGACCAGTGGGGGGCATCCAAAAGTCCCCTCCATGTTCACCATCACATGGCAGGGCTGCAGAGGACCTATCAAACATGGCCAGAGTTGTGGGAGATAACTATCCAGGTACGTGAAAATGGTTAATGTCGTGTTGTTCTCTTTAGCATTGCTTGAAAGATATATTTGATCTTATGTTGCTACATACAGATATGCATGTAGAGCCACGCCACCTTGCAGTGCATGCTAGTGTCAAAGAGTTGGCAAAAGCTATTCCAGATGTGTTGCGCAATGACAGGTAAGCCACGCTAATTTACATCAAAGTTATGTGCACAATTTTAGTGCTAACAAAGATTGCATGTAGTTCTATGTAGTCACTACGTAGATTCTTGGGCTCTCTATCAGGAACAAGGCAGATGAACCCCAGCTTGAGATTGGGTGGCGTACCTTTTTTGTACATGGCCTTTCCCTTACACACTAGGACAAATGCAGCTAGCACGGGTGGGGTTCCTTTATGGAACCAATGGGATAGTGAGCTTGTGGATGCTGCATTCCTTCTGGCAACCGAGTTTCTTTTGGTTGATGGCATGGTTGTGGTGACACGTCATGCAGAACATCTGTCCATTGTCACTTCGAAGGTAGAGGGAGCTGGTTTCCAGCTATTGAGGATATTGTACATACGGTTGCCGGAGTCTAGTTGCACTACTGTTCAGGACTATTTAGAGGGGGTATGTTTTTTTTTGTTTTGATAATGAATAGTAACTTCAATGTTTGCATTTCAAAATAATAATGTTTTACTATTATTCATAGGTTGGTACTTTTTTGCTGGTCATTTTTTCACCCCCTAGAACCGATGGGTGTCGGCTTCCGAGGTATGATCAAGCAGATGGAGAGATTGCAACAAATGTACGTGGCTTCTCTGTAGATGTCGACATGTTGTGGGAGAGGCTACCAGGTTCAGATTCCACACAGTGGATGCTTGATCATATGGGCAGGCCTTATCATAGAGGTGTTGAGGGGAGTGCAGCATTTTCCAGGTGGTAGAAACTTTTTGGAAGTTTTTCTGATTGTTCTTTAAAAATTATACGTATAATAAATCTAAAGATTACTTTTTTTTGTAGATGGCTACTAGGTACCTTCACAGACATGGGAGATGCTATGTTGTATTGTTTTGCAGGAGTGGGGACATTGGCAGCACAATGTTTACTAATACGTAGGCATTGCATCAGTTGTGAGAAGGATCAGGCAGTTTTAAGTTCTTGTCTGGAGCCAGCTTAGCACCTACCTTCCGATTTAGACTGGACATTGATGTTTCATAGGAGTGTCAGAGCTCAGGTAACTGAGCAACCTAAGCAGGTGTCAGAGCAGCTTCATTCGCTCGAGCCACCTTTCCCGACACCACTCAACAGTCAGGGTGGGGCAGTAGCAGCATCGCGTCCCAGTTTCATGGCCCCAGTTTTGCCATGGTGTGCAATTGGACCGTCTCGCTGTGCATTCATTGCCTCCACATCTGAGGCCCCACCCAGAGTTGATCCATTGCCTCTTTCACTACCTACAGCCCCCCCCCCCCCCCCCCACATATAGTTCGTACCCTATTCCATTTGGAGGAGTTCCCCCACCATTTGGTGCACTGCCCCCGTTGGCACGACCTTTGTTTCCTCCCAGAGAATATGGCCCCCCACCGCCCTTCTTTTATCCACGTCACTCATGATGTATCCCCCCCCCCCATATGTATTCACTTTTGATGCAATGGAACACATAGATTTGGGGTTTGCTATATGAAACAGACCATTACTGTGTGTAAGGAACTTCTGTTTCTCTTATTAATAGTGTATTGAATGCATCCATGGTGTTTTTTGTTTGAATGTAAGTTGGTCATGAAACGAGAGAGAGAGAGAGAGAGAGAGAGAGAGAGAGAGAGAGAGAGAGAGAGAGAGAGAGAGGAAACAAAAGAGAGAGGGAGGGGGAGAGAGAGAGAGAGAGAGAGGAAACAAAAGAGAGAGGGAGAGAGAGAGAGAGAGAGAGAGAGAGAGATGGGTAGATTGTCCCTTCTTTTGGGAATTCGCTCGCCCAATTCTTAAAAAGCTCTCGCCAGAAATTGCTCGCCCAAAAATTGCGCCCTTTTGTGGCGCATCTTCTTGGTTGTGACAAAATCTCTCTTGCATCCTAGTTCGCATACCATAACTAGGTGGTGCCCCTATCTTGTTTGGGTTTGTCTATGGGTTTGTTGTTGTGTTGTGCTTGTGGTTGCCCCAGCCCCAATTGAGCATCACGGGAGCCTTGAGGGGTGTTTAGAGGTCACCTCTCTTGTTGCCCGTCCTGGACCACCTCAATAGCTTATTTTATTTAATATAAAAATACCCACATAGTCCGATGTTAAAACCCTTCTTGTTAACATAGTTTCACATGGTGTTGAAAATTCTCTTCATCTAGTACAGCGATCGATCGTCTCATACAATCTATACTACTGTTGCAGTAACGCCTCCATGCCAACATGTACTCGGCTTTATTTTTTATTTCCATCTTTTAAAAAAATCTCTTCCTTATCATGCTTTCACACGTCCCTGACCATCTTTGATCATGATGCTAATAATAAAAAAGAGTCCATTTTAGCTTCCCTATCAACCAAAGAATTGATGTAATTAATCTCAGTCTCTCTGACTTCCCTAGTGTATGAAACATTGCATAGCAACTATGATATGATCGTAGGATATGTCAATGATGAGGTTTTTAATTGATTCAGATTAATGATATTTATCACCTTTCATATAAATTGTGTATACCTACAACCATCAATAAGGACGTCAACAACAAGATAGTGCCAAACAATATCAAACGACACTTTGAGAAAGGTTTGTAATTTGCTTCCTAATCTCCATGTCTATATGTCTGCTTGGACGGCACATACAATCTACAGGGCAGGGCATGACTTACATTTCTTATTATTTTTGGAGAGACATAGTGCCGACTCTCCACCATACTGTTGTATGGCACGTTTGCATGCCGTGTACCTTTTGCTCTTACTTTCACTCCTTTGCCAAAAAACATGATGAGAATTCTAATTTTCCAAATGTGTTTTTGGCTGCTTTGCAAAGAAAGTCTACTTTCTACTGCACTCCTTGAAGAAACTATATTGAAGTAGCAAATTGGTATTTACTTACTCGTTGTGAATATCGCATTTTGAAGTCTCTTCTGGTAGATTTCATTAGCCATTGCACAATCTTCTACAAATTCGGTATTAGGTAGTGAATGTTTTCAGCATTTCAAATACTGCGTAACACATACCTTTAGTGAACAATACTCTATCTTCTGTTATGGTGAAGATGGCGAGTGCTCAAAATGCAGTACTTTATAACAATCCTCCGAGGGCTAGACAAAGAGTTGCAACCTGCATGAAGCTAGCCTTATGTCCGTACGCTAGATCATGGTTTGAAGTAGCTACATTACGTAGATATTGGACAACACAATGCGATGTTCTTGCCCATAATCTAGAAATATGTCAATATTGCGGACTCACAGATTATACATACCATGATCAAACGACATTACCCAACTTCTGAATTGGATACTTTTACCGCCTTGGCTTCAATACTATTTCTTAATGCCTTGGACCACGCGAAAGTGAAATGTACATGGACATCTTGCAGTGCTTGCAAAAAAGATAGCTCCCATCTGAACTATGTTACCGTCTATACTCCTGACTATATACGAGTTCTATCTGCAGAATAGCTACATGTGCAACTACTCAGTGTTGTTGACATCTCCATCAGTGTGATCAAAACTACTCATGCTATAGTGCGCGCATTACTGGAGAAGAGGTTGTTGCTCAATAATCCATTGTTGTGGTGGACAAGTAATCACGCTCTACACTCAATGACCCAAGAACTTTCTACTTCAGACATCTCAGATGTGCTTGCTTTCAATATACTATACAACCCAACAATACAAAGATACAAGAGCATGGCCGAGAAAAGGCACAGGAGGCTGGGACTATGCATACTATCTGAAGATGTTCTGGGCGATTGTGCGCATCTCTCGCATGTGTCAATGCAAGGAACTTGCCGATACACTGTGTGCGAGCCACAAATGGCTCCAAGCACACAACTAGCCTAAAATAGTAAGCTCAAAGATAGTGATAGTGTGTCACTCACCACTCTATGCTTGTTGTCATGGAGGATTCCTCGTCGCAAAGAAGAAGGAGCCGCCGCTGCACCACGCTCAGCCGCTTCGCCTCTGCCGTGCTGTCGTCGCAATGCTAAATCGCAGTCTCTCTCTCTCTCTCTCACGCATACACACACACACACACAAAGAGGTGAAGAAGAAGAAGATGGAGACGGAGCAAGAGCACTCTTCAATTTCACAAATGAGAGAATGAGTGAATTTTATGTTTAGTTGACTTTTATATGAGCTCACCCCATTCACACTTGGGCACCCATGCTTAGCCAAATAATCCCTTGAATGTTCCAATTAGAATGTGCCTCTTATCGGCGATCAATCTTACCCTTTTGCTATTGGACAGACAAGCCCGGTGCTTGACTCTACCAAATAAATAATATAGCACCCATTGCAGGCGATAGGAATGTGCGTGAGGGTTAGCATGCCCCCCTTCCTGATGTAGATTCCGTCCTCGGAAGCTATTGATTTGAAGCTCGTTGTTGAGATGGAAGATCATTTGAGATGAATGTCCTTAGCCTCCTTCAATAACTGCAAAATCAAACAACATTGGCACAGTAATTGCATTCTCATATACAATTAAAAAGCATATGTAATTGTAGATAGACAATTTGATTGGTAACAAAATTTTAAACTATTTGTCAGTAAACATTAATTGCAATATAATCAGACGCATAAACTGTTGTAAAGGTAAAAAATTAAACAAGTTTGGGGTCGCTAATTTAACGATCGAAAGGCACTAAAGATCGACTATTAATACCATGGGCAAGCTTCTCAATTTTCTTTGGTCAATTAAGTTGTTTAATCGCGAGAGCCAAGTATTTCATGTCCGAGGGCTGACTAGAGGCTATACCTAGAAGACCTTGTAGTTAAGCTATGATAAAAGGAATTGCTCATGAAATCATTGCCTGACTTATTTCCTTTTCTTTGACCCCCCAAAGTCTTTTCACAATGATTCACATTTTATGTGTGTGCTTATTTTGTATGCCTTGGGTTTTTTGCTTTTCAAGGAAAAGCACCCACACTGGGAACCTCTAGGGCTCTAGTACCATAGGCGATACATGTGAGTGGAGTACCAAATCAAGCTGAGGTTTCTCTTCCAGCTTAAGATTTTACATTGTGGCACTTTGACTTTTTTGTTTGTTCGTTTTCAGCATTTTAATTTTGTAACTTTGGGGGGTCATATAACAATGTTACCCTCCCCAGGCTCATCACACTAGTAAACTCCCTTTATAGTACTTAAGCTAAAGGTCAATAGGGACTAAGCCCACTAGAAAGTCCTAGTACATTTCACACAATGCTGTTGAATTCAGATTAAGAACGTAAGTAACCATTGATAATTAGGAAGGCATTCCCCATGGTATTAAGAGAAGATCTCTAGTGCCTAGCTTGGTCAAACTAACTTAGTCGGACTGCTTGATTTTTAAACCTAGACAAGTGATTATGACAAAAAATTACATTGAATTTAATGCTTGATACTAAGCAAATGTGCAGATATTATGCTACCAATCACAATTAAAGCGGACAAACATGGATGCAAAAAGATAAGGGGCAATGCCAATGGACAAGAAACACGTGTTTGTGTTGATGGTCGTGCTTGATTTGAAGTGAACGAGAAAAAGAGTCCATGAAGGTCCAAATCCTAACAACAACAACACGTTCCTGTACACACTAGGAAACACAAAGAATACCCCTAGGAGACACATGAATGGAAAAAAGAACTTTGCTTATCACTAAACTCTAGAACAGATATATTCCTATCATACTAATTCTACCTACCCTCCATCAGTCGAGTGATGAGGATCAACGGTGTTTGATGACATAGGTTTCTGTTTCAGTGTACCAGATGTGAATGTGTAGGTTTGGGTCAATGTTTTGACATTTATTGTGCATACTCATTTGCTAATTGATCTTGCTCTTTACTTTTTTTGTTTTTTGTGAGTGTAAGGCTTTATATATACATTCGCTAAGATTGGGAGATTGAGAGGTCAAGGAAAGAAGGGTAAGAGGGAAGCAAGTGAATGATGGATGTCAGCAAACACTCCCCCCTTCCTTGGGTAGATCATACTTTTTGGAAAGATGTCGTCACCTTTTGAAACTAACTGTTCTAGTTGGTAATAGGTGAGGATTTTTTCCAATAGTTTTCTATTACCTTAGGTGCCTCATCGAGTTGCAAGGGTGGTAAGGTACTCTCCCTGGATCAAACTTGAAGTGGTTCATCAGGTGATTCTTGAACACTGGGAGGTGAGGATTCCTTCGTAGCTTCATGGAGGTCCACTATTGTAGGTGGAGGCTGTTGAGAAGCTTTTACCTCTATGGATGCATTATATGAGGAGCTAGAAGCTTCATGGGACTTCCCCCTTCCTGAGTTAGGTGGAACAAATCGTTCTTTCTTCGGTACCCAAACTAGCTCTGGAGCGGGTGTGTAGCATTCTGTGTTTTCTTTCTTTTCGCGATCATCAGCTTGTTTTGAATCTATAGGATTGGGAGCACATGGGTTATGAGACCGGTAAGAACACAATCTACATTTTGGCACCCAAATTTGATCATTTCCTTCATAGTAGCCTTGGGCTTTCAATATTTTTTTAGGAATCCAACGCCATGTTTCCTTACATTTCTTGGAGCGAGTGGGACATTTCTTACAAGGCTTCTGTTTTTTAGCACTAGCTATGGTCACTAAAGAAGCTTTAGGGACCCACTTGTATGTTTTCTTTGTTATATTAGGATGAGTCTTGTGAGAAGCTATATGCATTGCTTGTAGCATATTTAACGGTACGGACATTTCATCCCTCTTAGGTGTTACCCAGGTCGTCCCCCTATTTCCCTAAGTGTCTATGGTTGCTGCTAGGTGGACCCAATCCACATTGTCCGACTCAGTCATCCCAGGTAGAACATCCATATAAGGAGAATCTTCCTCTACATCAGTGTCCACTTTACACATGTTACAATATTGCAATGGGGCCGAGTGAAATGTGGTGTCAGATCTATGATCAATTATAAACCTTTTTTCTAAGGGATGTGCCTGACCAGTTATAAGATCCACTCGAATCACAGAACTCTTGGAACTGCAAGTATGGTTTTTAATTTTTGCTTCCCTCATGAAAGGACATCCTAATATCATCTCCAACGCCATAGTGTGCTTGGAGAAATCCATAATAATGAAGGTAATTCTTATTTTATGTGCAAAGACCTTGATCTTGAGATCTTCTAGCATCCCAATAGGTTTAACAATAGACCCATTGGCCATCTTCACTACTATGGTTGTGGTTGCAAGGTGAGGTCTTCCCATAGTTTCCCAACAATTTTTGGTCACAATGCAAACCCAACGCCACCATCAAGGATTCCCTTCACAGTTAATCCCTTAGTAGTGATTGGTATGGTCGCATTCGATTCATCACCCTCAAAGTATTGTCCCAACTTGTTAATAGGTATTTCTATAACAAGGTTCTCATCTAGGCTGGGTTGTGGTTCTAAGTGTTTCTCCTCTATTGGCATCTCCCCAGCTCTATCCGTCTGTGCAAATTGTGGTACCCCAAACTTTAGTTCTCCATTGAGGAAGGCTCAAAGAGCTTATATAGTTTGGACATGATGGTGGTTCTAACTTTTGAAGACATGAAATCCATCAATTTGGGAATGTTTAACGGCACGTGTTCCACTTCAGTCCCTTGACGTGGGGAAGATGGGATCTCCATTTCTTTGATAGGATCAGGTAGTCCCTCTGTAAACATTCTTTCCATCAAGAAGTCAGTACGCCCACTTTCCCATGACTTTAAGTCACTTTCTTCTTGGATGACAATAGGTATGTCTAAGGGTCTATGAACTTGGTGATGTTGTTGCGTAGGGAACACGGCGTCTGTAATCTAGATCTACCTAGGTGCTGGTTCTAGATCCCTCTGGGTATCTTCTACCAAACTCCTTAATTGCTTGACTCGCTCGATCTCCTCTGTAGGGTTTGGATAAGTTCCTATCTTCTTCTTGGATCCTGGCCATTGTGGCTCATGAAGATCTTCCTTGTTGGATTCTATCTTAGTGGTCGTTTTGGTCACCATGGTTTCACCTGAATCAGAATCCTCTTTAGCGTCGTTCCTATATACGAGGTCATCACCAGTCCCTATGTTGGTCTTTGAACTGGGGTCTGGCTTCGCTGCTTTTTGCGGTCTCTTCCTTCGTGTTTTCTTCTTTTTCTGAGATTGGGCAATTGATGTTGTATCTCTTTCCTCAAGAATATAATTTTTTTTTTGGAGCATCAATCATGTCAGTACGTTTATTGGTACTAGAGGTGTACTTTGTGATGGCTCATCGGTAACCTCAATCAAGTTTAATGGCGTGATCTTCAGTGCATTTGGATTATTTGGACATTGGGCAATTAAGTGATCTATGCCACATCGATTACACATGAGTATTGGCATTGTAGACGTGCTCGCTTGATTGGTTTGCATTAGTGTGGCATTCTTTTGTAGCCTAATAGGACACTTAGCTACACGATGTGGACCTCCACACTCATAGCATTGAATAGGTGGTCTCTTAGCGGTGTAATTGATATTTTGGCCTCTTGCCACAAGAGCAGCTACTTGATATACAGGTTTGACTTGTCCCCAATAGTCCTCCATTTAGTATTTTGGACTTTCTTCAAGCACATCCATCCCATAGGCAATATTTGGGTCCATATCTTCCTCAGAGCCTTCCAAATAAGCAATAGATGACTCACAACCCACTTGATTCACAGAAGTGATTCTTGGATGTGGTGGTTGCGGTCCTAGCACTAGAGGTGGTAAGGGTGTTGTTTGAACAACATTTTGGGCCCTAGGGACCATGTGTTGTGTTGTTTGTTCAAGAGGTGGGGCTGGTATCAATGCAGGCACTTGAGGTGTGTCTCTCCATGCTAAGGTTGGTATGTTGGCCATCGCGTGCTTAAATACTATGCAATCCTTAGCTTGATGACCATATCTTCCACAGGCATTGCAATTCCCATTGAAATTTACTCTAAATGTAGGGCACTCACTGGTACTATATTGTCCATAGCATACTGACCACCATTGTTGCTCCCTTCTTGGATACATATGATTGTTTTGTGGAGCACAATTGTCTCTAAGACTCTCTTGAATGGCCCTGGTGAGGTATGCTAAATTCATCTCAAATATCTTTGGCTCCTTAGCAATAGGCTTTAGGGTCATTGGTTGATGCCCCGATGCTTGCGAGCTAATAGATTTAGGCTCAACAAACATTCTTTCTCCTTGAATCATTAAATTATCCTCCAATTGGATCGCATTGGTGGTGACTACTTCCCAAGTGGTGATGCCTCTAATGACTAGGCCAGTGTAGATATCCTCATGCCGTAATCCCCCAATGAATCTATCAAGCAATTGATTATTATTGAAGCATTCATTTGGATTACAATGATAATTCAAATGCTTTAAGCGACTAATAAAGTCTCTCAGCGACTCTCCTTCGTCTCATTGGGCTTTCTAGAGCTGAGAGGCTATACCCCAAAGCACTCCCTCTCATATGTATTCTTTCAATAACAGTCTCCTAAGAGTACGGTAAATTGTTTTTTCTTCCACCCTTAGGGTTCTATACCAATCCTCTGCCTTCTCACCTAAGATTAGGCTAAAGAATTACTCTTATGCAGGTCATTGTGTTCTCCTAGAGAATCGCATATTTGTTCAAACACTTTGATATGCTTTCTCACATCCCCGTCTCCACTAAATTTTTGTGTGAGCTTGGCTATTTGTACTGCCTTACTTCTAGGTTGTCTATTGGGCGTGTTACACATATTCTCAACAATAGATCAACCAATATCTTGAGCAAATGTTGCCAAGTCACCTAAGTGAGCAGGCACCGTGGGTGAAGGTGCTCCAGAGACTACATGTGGAGTAAGTATTGGCATTGGGATTCCACATTTTCTACGGTGTTGTTCCATGTGGAAGTCCAAAGTTCATATGTGTGGCCCTAGGCATAGCAGACGTCGCATGTGACATGCTAATGCTAGCCGGTATGGTCCAACGGAACAAGAGCTTGGGTGTTGTGGTTATGGAGCATAGGTAGTTGAAACAATGGGAGGGGTAGGGACTACATGAGTGCGAGGACCCAAAGGTGCATACAATTAGTACACATTTGTAGGTACCGTTGTAGGCATTGAGCTACCATGTAGTGGTGCTTTACTAACAAATGAGTTCCATGGCATGTTTCTCGGAAAGCCCATCATTGGGGTACGCATGGTAGCCGTGGTGTCATCAAGGGAAAGATGAGCTAGACTTGGAAAGGTAAAGCTATCACTTGTGGGCTAATATTGTACTGAGACCCCTGGCAAAACAACATATGGAGGATCCATCGGACTTACCGAGGGAGTCTCCATTTGCGATAAGGTTGGTTGTTTAGCCTTCCCTGTATCCAAGAATCTCATGAGGCCCGTTTAAGGCATGTTTATCCCCTTGTTCTGTCTCTCTAACTCAATGACCCTATGGATGACCTCACAAACTCTTTGTTGTTGATCCTCCACACTAGTAGCTCCCGTTGTGGATTGTAGGACATCTAACCAACGTGTATAGGTCAGTTAGAGTTTCCGTTTGTAGTTTGTACTCCCAGTTCTCATTTAAGAACGTTGCATCTACGATTGAGGTGCTAGGGGTGTCCTTTGAGTTAGATGCAATGTTGCTTTCTAGGGGTTGGCCCTTAGTAGTTGCTATGTCAGGAGCACTCGATTGCTCTCCTAGCAAGGATATTGACATAGGGGCTTTTTCTGTTAACTCTTTTTTGTTGCTCCGCCTTGCGTAAGCTCTAGAATTCCTTTTCCCTAGCCCCAATGATGTATCGCTCAACCTCTTGCACTTCAGCAAGGCTTCTACCATCAGGTAATAAGAGAGGAATAGTTCTGAAGAGTTAGGGGGTGCAGCGAATGGAGTATTCACGTGCACATTCTCTAAGGGCATAGGGTCTACGTTGGTCATGAATGGAGAATTTACTTCCCCACCCCCCTCATTGACATCATTAGCTCCATCTTTGGAGCGAGTGACTCTACTAAAGGTTTCCTTCAAGCGGCTAAGCACGCTCGGCCCGGGCCGCGGACCCATGGCATGCATGTCTTGGCTTTAGCTATCGGGATTAGGCATTGGGAAACCCTCCATGACGTCATAGTTAGAGGAAGAGTCACTAGCCGCTATGTTCGCGTCTTGCGCCGAGGGATCGGAACCTAAGGTAGGTGGATATTGAGAACTCGCGTAAGTCGAAATTCTCTCTAGTTGCTCCGTCTCTAGCACACGACTAGAGCGCAGATGCATGTTTCTTTGGCACCCTACAAGCGTCGGCGAATAACCTCGAAGGTTAACCGCTTAGTGTTTTAGGCATCCGTTTTCATTCGTTTTTTAATGTTTTTTAATGATTGGTTTTTCTGTTAAAGTGTGTGATGGCTCAACAGGAGCGTATCACTCAGAGGATTGTGGTGTGCTTTACAACACAACGTTCGGTCATCTGAAGCTCCGTTGGTCCTCAAAAAAGTCGATTTTAGCTACGTGTGAGGCTAAAATACGTATTTTTAAAGGGCGGTTGAGGCCTCAGCCTGAGCGTGAGCTTGAGCTTGGGTCTCGGCTTGGGTCTAGGAGATATTCCCGCCGATCCAAGTCCTACCTTTAAAATTTTTTTATAAAAAAGAATAAATGTTTTTTTTCTTTTTTGGAATAAGGTCGCCGCAGCCTGCACGCGAGCACACACACATTTTACCTACCTACTTACAACTAATACACCTACTATTACACACTAACACATTTCATTAGCTCTAACAGATCTACTTCCTACTTACTATACTTTACATTACACAGAACTAACAACCTTAATACTAACACCTTATCACAGAGAAAACACAATACCTTTCAAAACCTCATACACAGAAATACACAGTAGCAAAAAAAATCCTTCTTCTCAACACACACACCTTCCTTCCCTACCTTTCCTACAATTGAAATTGCACCACAAAGAAGAACAGAGTGCCACTCAAGCTTAGTGTATGGCATTTCCCGACAACAGTGCCAAAAATGTGCGCGTCTATCACACGTGTCAATGCAAGGAACTTGCTGATACACTGTGTGCTAGCCACAAATGGCTCCAAGCACACAACTAGCCTAGACTAGTAAGTTCAAATATAGCGATGGTGTGTCACTCACTGATCTACGCTTAGTGTCATGGAGGATTCCTCGCCGCGAAGAAGAAGGAGCCGCCGTTGCGCCGTGCTCAAGCGCTTCTTCGTCACCATGATGTCGTTGCAATGCTCGATCACTCTCTCTCTCTCTCTCTCTCTCTCATGCATACACACACACACACACACAAGGAGATGAAGAAGAAGAAGATGGAGATGGAGCAAAAACACTCTTTAATTGCACAAATGAGAGAATGAGTGAATTTTAGGTTTAGTTGACTTTTATATGAGCTCACCCCATTCACACTTGGGCACCCATGCTTAGCCAACTAAATCCCTTGAATGTTCCAGTTAGAGTGCGCCTCTCATCGGCGATCACTCTTAACCTTTTCCTATTGGACCGACAAGCCTAGTACCTAACTCTACCAAATAAATAATACAGTGCCCGTTTTGTAGGTGATAGGAATGTGCTTGAGGGTTAACAGCGATTTGATTCGACGCCATGTTGAACTGTAGACCTTTGATCTCATGACTCAGGTGGAGAACGATAACACTACAAAGATACAAGAGCATGGCCGACAAAAGGCACAATAGGCTAGAACTATGCATACTGTTTGAAGATGTTCTGGGCGATTTGATCCGACTCCATGCTGTGAACTGCAGCCCTTTGATCTCATGACTCAGGTGGAGAACGATAACAGCTTCTCGGTCTTGCAAACAATGGTTGAACCATCATCACAACGCGCATATAGCACATCTGATACACAAACATTTAGCTCCATTCAGCTTCGCAATGATAACTTGCTTGTCAATCGTGCAGCTTCATTCATGTACAATGGCCTTCCCACTCACGACTCAGTCTACAAAGATATCACAATAGAATCGGTAGTATTTCCCTTCTTGTTTCCATTTGGGCATGGCCACTACAATGGCCATATTTGATACAATGACTATATCAGGATGCAAACTCATACGTTATTCCCGTTGTTTATATTACACAAGCCATACCTCCTCTTGATGTTTCAGTTGAAGCAGGCAATATTGATTGCAAACAGTACAACAAACAACATCTGTTTTACAACGAGATATTGAAAAATATAAAGGACACACAACAATGCAAATGACGAGGAGGCTATCCGAAACATACTTTGCTTCAGCCTTCCTGCAACAATTGCTAGCACTCCATCATGGCATAGACATTGTCTAAAGGATTTGATCAGCATGGTGGATGCATGGGGTTTGCCAAACATTTTCATTACAGTCATGACAGATAAAGTGATCTCCACCAAGTGGACGGAGATACACACACTCGAAAATATAGCCCGAACTATGAACCCTCAATTTTCTTGGAAGGACTGCCCGATCGAATGTGCACTAGAATTCATGCAACGATATATCTATCATGGCAACCAAATTCTAGGGCGTGTTCACCACCATCTTCTATGATATGAGATTCAAAATAGGGGATCTGTACATGCCCATGTTATCTTATGGATTGATGATCAAGACATTGATCAAACTGCATCCGAGATTACAGCTCATATCTCAATAAAAGCTGCCAATGATATACATGTAGGGACACTACGTGAACTTGTCCTCCAAAAACAAATGCATGTCTGTTGTGATGCATGTTGCATACATAACAACACTGGTAAGTGTAAGTATGGGTTTCCATATGATATTTAGCAAAAGCCTCTCCCAGTCTTGGACCCTCACTGCTTGAAGTGGATGTACTATCGACCAAGTTTTGAGCATCAAAATGTTGTGTCGTACCACCCAACCATACTTCTCGTTTAGGGAGCTCATATGAATATCCAACGCATCACAAACTCATCAATATCATATTATCTTCTCAAATACACAATGAAGGATGAGACAATTGGTACACTTAACATATCTGCATAATCTACCATCAAATTGGTCTTAGAGGGACTAGACAAGATTAAATTGCAACTAATAGTTGCATCCCTGCTAACCAAACCAATTTCAGCAACAAACACTGCATTAAATTGCTTGCAGATTCCAATTATATCAAAAAGTGAGGTTGTTCACTACATAGACTCCTCCCCTCCTAATCTGAGGCAATATATTCTGTTCAAATCATAGCATGTTGTAATGCATCCCGTTGACTTGAACTGTGCAAGGCCAGCTGCGCTCGAGAATTTGACATTCTTCGAATATCACAAGAATCATGTTATTCAGAGCCCTCTCCATCACAAAGAAAACCGCTCGGCAAAATAGACAACTATGGGAACACCATCACACATCAGAAAAGGCTCACCAGATTCACAGAATACCACCCAATATACCACACAGATGCTTTCTTTTATAATGTATTGCTTCATTGTACATCCCTTGTCATAAAATATAATATCTGACTTTACCAAAGTATTTTCTCATTTTAAACTAATCACTTAATATGGGAAGATAAAACGGGAACAAGATTTAGTATATATATATGTGCTTCTTAACCTATCTCAACAGGGACCGAAAGGAGAAATGGTTTCATCTCAATAGGGGTCCAAAAGGAGACAATCCACCAAAGAGCAATGTGCAATAAGTGCTTCTAGATTTACCTCATCAAGGGACCAAGAGGAGAGATGGTTACATCTCAAAAGGGGTCCAAATGGAGGTAGTCTATCAAAGAGCAACGTGCATCTAATGGAGCTTAAAAGACCTTAGGGTTAGCTTCATTAAAGACCTCCAAAATTTAGTGCTAAAAAGTACTTTGACCTTACGCAAGCTAGGGCTAACCTCGAGGTGGGAATCGTACTCAAGCATGAGGTGCTAAGACGCTTAAAGTGGTTGTGGGAACCTTGCCTAAATCTTGAGGTGATTTTTATGCTTAAATGACTAAGGTTTTTGAAATGTTAAATTCAAAGATAAATTCTCAAGAGGCATGAACGTCCATGCTTGATTGACTAAGGATTGAAGTATTCAATTCAAAACAAATGACTTAAGAAGCATAAAAGACACATGATTGCTTAATGGACTAAGTCTCTGAAGTATTCAATTCAACCAAATGACTTAATAAGCATAAAACACACATGTTCAAATGATCCTCCACATGTAACCCTCACGATGTGCTTGAATGCTATAGGTTAGGTTTTAAAGGGGTCCAATGATAATTTAGATACACAAAAAAAATAAATTAAGTTCTTTCTCTCAAAGAGGAAAAAGAGGACACATGTCCAAATGAAATAATAGTGAGAGAGAGAGGGAGAGAGAGGTGTGGACCAAGCATGAAGGGGGGGTATATTCTCCCACAAACACACACATTCTCTCATTGTGTAGAGTGCAAAATGCAAGAGTTCCATCTCCTTCTCCAAGCTTGTTGAGAAGTGGAGAGCCTACACCAACACTCTTGGCTATGGAATGCAAATCCAACCAAGAGTCATGCTTCAATACTTAAGCTTTCCATCTTCTTCATCTTCATTACTATGCTATTATGTTATAATAAGCAAGGAAAGCGATGATAAGTGAGGAACTATTTCTTTCTCATTTGGAATGTTTCTTCTTCCTCTTTCCTACCCTTAGTCCCCGCTAGCTCTCGAGCCACCTTCGAAGGTGTTTGAGGCCTTGGGACTGAGGCTTAGGATAGTTAATGATTTTTGCAAAGTTTATGTTAAGCTTGTGATGCATGAAGCTTTCCATCTTCATAGCATCATCAAGGTCACAAGAAACACAAAGATTGTATTGTAACAAAGTCTCTCTTGATGGGAGAATCTATAATACAAACACCTTTTGGAGGGGGACCGAATCCGGTCCTCAACTATTGTCATGTTCTCTAATACTCTCTCTCTTGCAAAAGTATTGTTTATGCCAAGTTAATTAAGTACTATGTTTATTTTGCTACCATCAATTAAGTTCACCCTCTATGTTCTCAAAGTGATCTCACAAAAATGCTCACCTTAATTCTCTTGATTCAACCATTCTAAAAGTTCATAGGCCATTCCCATTACATTGGTCTCAGAGCATTTGGTTTCTCTTTTCTTGCTTAAGAAGAGAGGTCCTTAAGTAGCCTATTGATGGTTGATTTTGTTAATTATATTAGGGTAAGTGGGATTGGGATCTATTATCGGTTTTGTTGAGCCCACTATGTGGGGTATGGTGAACACCTCGGGAGATTTGGTCTTAATAATGGGGTCTTTTTATTCTTGCCTATGGCTTTACCATTATTGAGCCATAAGAAGTCGTAAAGGAGCTATCCCTCGGCAATTCTGCTATGTTAGACCCACCCCACTACTCTCTATAGTTAACCAATTCGAGCCGTGGGTGTAGATACTTAAGTGCTTATTTTCAAAGGCTAAGAGGAGTAGCAACTAAGGTTTTGAGTTGCCAAAGAATCCACTAAGTAAACACATAAGTATAATTAACACGGCTGACAATAACCAAGAGAGTAGAATGAATATTGATAACTTTGATTTTTCACATGAAGGTGCTAATGTTGATGCCCCCATGTTTATCAATTATCTTGTTACAAGGCTGCATCAAGCTATGGGAAACCCTACTTTGCAAGCCGAAGCTACCCAATAACTTCGTGCTTATGGGATTTCCCTTCCTCTCCAAGAGGAGAGAGATTTTAGGAGGCCTCTTTATGAGACTCCGCAAAAGAATACTCTCTCCCATAAGAGAGGAGGAATCCAAAGAACGAGAAAGAAGTGAATCCCTAAGTTCCTCTAAAGATGTGGCTCCATGAAGACGGCAGTCTAGACTATCGCCAACTCCTCCCAAGAAGAAACAGTCAACCCATAGTCCTTCTCCTCGTCATTCCGGAAGGAAAGAGAAGAAACAAAGGAAGAAAAAGGTCACCCTCTTCTCCTTCTTCTTCACATTACTCCTCTTCCAACAAAAGCAATAGTTATTCTCCTAGAGAATAAAAGAGGAGAGGACATTGAAAAACTTACCCTGCATGGCGAAGGTCCCAAAAGCTTAAGAAATTCAAAGAGTGAGGAAAGAGTATCTCTTTTCTCATCTATGACGGCACCTTTGGTGCCACCACAAAGTATTGTCCTTCATCCAACAATTTGATGAGACCTTTGGAAACAAGGGCTTCACGCAGTCCTCCAAGCTACACCATGTAGCTATGCACTTCCACAAATCTATTCGTCAATGGTGCGCTAGCCTTCATGGAAACGGCGAGGCCCCAAAGACATGAAAAACTCTACGAGTTTTCATCATGAAGAAATTCCTTGCAAGCGATGCAAAGGACAAAGTGCTTACCAAATGCGGAGTTTGAAACTACTCTTCAATGAGTCTATCCACAAATATGTAGACAAGTTTTGGGGTTTACATCTCAAAGCTACAGTCTTTCAAAGGATAAACTTCGTCAAACAAAAGCAACAATTTTGTGTGGTATTACCTGAAGAAATGGTCGAGTATGTCAACTCACAACGGCCTAGCACTATGACCGAAGCCATCCACCACAGTATGGTTTCTTCAAGGATCAATTTCCAACAAGGGGTGAGAAGAAATTTCAAGCCCATGGAAAACAAGGATCGAAATGAACCTAAAGGGAAGAGCAATGCTCAAAACTTTTCCCAAGGCAACACCAGCACCAACAACAACAACAACAAGGCCAAGGAGAAAGGATCTTACAAAGGTAAAAAAATAAGCTCTCTACCAAAGAATTGGAGGCCTTTCGTAAAGACCATAAATGCTTTAAGTGTGGGGAGCAAGGACATGGTTATCATTCTTGCCCCAAAAGAAATGTACGCAATGACACTCTTAGAGCTTCCATGGTTGAAGCTCCAAAAGAGGATACTCATTGCAAAGGCTCATTCCTCTCCTATGCTTGGGGAAAGGTAAGGGAACATGATGCCTTTATTTTGCTTGACCTTGGCTCTACTCAGAACTTCATATCAATGGAGTTGGCCACCAAGTTGGGCATTCAAGCTTTTGAGATGGGAGATATTGTAACATCTTTCAAGGGATAGAAAGCCTCCGTTACTCCCTTGATTGGTAAGTTGAGGCTTCATGTCATTAGCTATGTCGACAAAGAAGACTTCTTTTTACCTCTCCAACATGAGGATGTTATCCTAGGGGCACCATGGTTCAATGGCATGACTGCCAACATGAAGCTCTCTGAAAGGAGAATCTACTTCACCTATAGGAAAAAGAGCATGTACATAGATGCTAACGAGTCGGGGAACACCATATCCTTCGTAAATACGCTTGCTTTTGATAAGTCAATGAAAAGCTCTATTTTTTAATATATGATTTTTGTTAGAGAATCTGTGAATAATTAATGTTTTCACAAGTATCAATAAAGGGAATCAAGAGTAATTAGAGTTGTCTAGTTTCCTAATTGGATTCCAATATGTTTTCAATGATGACATCCCTAGTGAGCTACCTCCAAAACGAGGGGATGATGAGACCATGCAATAGAGCTTCTACTAGGAAGCTTGCCTCCTAATAAACCTCCTTATTGAGTTTCACAAGCTCAACAAAAGCAGATCATGAGGCAATTGCTTGAATTGGTGGAAAAGGGGATGGTGAGGCCTAGCTCCTCTCCATTCTGTTCACCAGTACTTTTAGTGAAAAAGAAAGATGTCGCATATCACATGTGTCAACTTTAGAGCACTAAATACGATCACTGATAAATGCTCCAACTTCATTCAAACTTACGATAGACAAAAATCTTCAATCCACTCAAATTCTCTTGAGGAGTACAAGTGACACCTCTAGGTAATCTTTCAATTTGTGAGAGAGAATAAGTTTTTTATTAATAATAAGAAAAGTGATTTTATTCTACAAGAGATTCAATACTTAGATCATATTATCTCTCAAGATGGTATCCGTATGGATCCATTGAAATTGGAGGTAATAAAAGTATGGCCTAATCCAAGGAATCTACATGAGCTAAGAAGCTTTATTGGTATGTGTGCATACTATAGATGCTTCATAGCAAAATTCTCTCAAATAGCAGGACCATTGCATGACTTTACAAAGAAGAACGTTAAGTACTCATGGACTGCTAAAGAACAAAATTCTTTTGACAAGCTCAAAGAGAAGCTTATCTCTCAACCAGTCCTCATGCTTTTGGATCTCTCAAAGCCATTTGGGGTGGTTCAATGTGATGCTTGTGGTGATTGCCTTGGAGCAGTCTTGCTTCAAGAAGGGCGTGCCACATATGAGAGTCGAAGGCTCAATGCTCATGAATGGGTCTTAGGCATATACAAAAAAGAGCTTTTAGCTATTCTACATGCCCTAGACACAAGGAATAATTATCTCTTGGGGGCTCCATTCATCCTACGAATGGATCACAAAGCCTCAAGGACTTCATAACGCAAACCAAGATTTTTGACAAACAAATGAGGTGGGCAAATTTTCTTTCACAATTTAAATTACATATAGCTCACATTGTTGGCAAGCACAGCCAAGTGGTCAATGCACTTTCACAATGGCCAAGGGCAAATGTGGTGTCTATATCAAGTCACAATGATCTATCTTTTACGATAGATGAGTATGCTATCGACCAAGACTTTAAGTAGGTAATTACAACCTTTGCATTAGGGAAGAAAAAAAGAGCCATTCACCTTGAAAGATGGTTATCTTCCAAATCGCAATAGGCTATGTGTTTCTCACCCATACAATAAGAAAGTCATGTATGAATCCCATGCTTCTCCTTATATGGGGCAAAGAAGGATTCCATAATCTATTCTTCAAGGAGTAAAAATGTATTTTTGTTGGTCTACCATGAAAGTAAACATACAAGAGTATGTTTCAAAACGCATGGTGTACCAAAAATTAAAATTTGATGGAGGGAAGCAAATTGGATTGTTTCAGTCGATAGGCTTAGCAAGAAAACACACTCTATGCATGTCAAAAAGACTATTAAGGCACATCAAATGATAACCCTCTCTAGATCTCAAATTTTCAAGTGTCATGACTTGCTAACATCCATAGTGTCAGACAAAGATCCTAGAATGACCAGTAATTTCTAGAAGGGTCTCTTTGAAAATCTAGGAAGTATATGAAATTTCTCTTTTGGCCTATCATCCACAAACGTATGACCAAAGTGAATGAACTAATCTAACGATTCTTGAATCTACTAAAAGCCTATGTCATGGAAGTAGATCAACATTATCAATGAGAGAAGTACCTACCTCTTATAGAGTATGCGTACAATGACATTGTACATACTTCTATAAAGAAAGCACCTTTTGAGGTTAAAGAGGCAAGATCCAAAAGTCCCCTACTACTTAAGGTATATGGAAAGATCTTCGCTGCTGCTGATGAATATAGCCGAGACTTTCAAGAATCTTTTCCAAAGAGTAAAAAGGTTATATCCATCTTACAGCAAAGGAAAAAAGGGTTGTTGCTAATAAGCACAGAAGAGCCTTAATCTTTGAGAAAAATGATTGGGTCTTGCTAAAGTTTCTCAAGGCTCATCTAAGGCATACTACAAATAAGATTCTTACAGGCCACCAAGAGTATTATGGTAAACTAGCAAAAAGATACTATGGTCCTTTTTAAATTCTTAAGCCAATCAATGAGATGGCTTATCAATTAAACTAGCAAGAGTAAACTAGCAAAAAGATACTATGGTCCTTTTTAAATTCTTAAGCCAATCAATGAGATGGCTTATCAATTAAAGTTGCCCAAACATTGATCATTCCCAATGTTAACCATGTGAGCCTACTCAAGCCTTACAAAGGAGAGACACAAAAAGAACCAATAATGGAGGACCTGCTAGAGATCGAAGATCAAGAAGCGATGTTGCAGCCTAAATCGATTCTTTGACACACGAAGACAAGGTACTAAGAAATGGTAAGATTATCCAATGATATCTTGTTAAGTTTAAGAATGATTCTTTTAAAGATACTAGATGGATAAGGAACCTAGCTTAAGGATAATGCTTACAATGCTAAACTAGAGTAAGCAAATGAAAATGCATTTTAAATAAACAACGTTTTTGTTTTACAAGACTCAAATTCTTTCTTTTATTGTGCACAAAATTTAAGAAGTATGCATGATTAGTATCATGTTTGTGGTGACGACGTCTCCCAAACACCAAGTAGAACTTGTCACTCTACTTTGGAATTATGATATGGACTAAAGAGAAGACATGCTAGCAGTAGCTAAGTCTCCCGAGCACTAAATGGATTAGTCATCCATTGTGGAATGATATCGTAGGGTAAAAAGGGATCCTCTACCTGCTAAGAAACATGGACTAATGAGTATGCTTTATCTTCTCTACCTCATAATCGAGGATGACTATGATTTCAAGAGAGAGGTAATATTATAAAATATAATATCTAACTTTACCAAATGATTTTCTCATATTAAACTGATCACTTAATATGGGAAGATAAAATGGGAACAAGAGTTAGTATATATATATGTGCTTCTAGACCTATCTCAACTGGGGACCGAAAGGAGAAATGGTTGCATCTTAATAGGGGTCCAAAAGGAGACAGCCTACAAAAGATCAATGTGCAATAAGTGCTTCTTAATTTACCTCAGCAAGGGACCAAGAGGAGAGATGGTTACATGTCAAAAAGGGGTCCAAACGGAGGTAGTCTATCAAAGAGCAACGTGCATCTAATGGAGCTTAAAAGACCTTAGGGTTAACTTCATTAAAGCCCTCCAAAAGTTAGTGTTAAAAAGTCCTTTGACCTTACGCAAGCTAGGACTAACCTTGAGGTGGGAATCGTACCCAAGCATGAGGTGCTATGGCGCTTAAAGTGGTTGTGGGAACCTTGCCCAAATCTTGACTAAGGTTTTTGAAATGTTAAATTCAAAGATAAATTCTCAAGAGGCATGAACGTCCATGCTTGATTGACTAAGGTTTGAAGTATTCAAACCTTAGTCGAGAGGCATGAATTCTCAAGATAAATTCTCAAGAGGCATGAACGTCCATGCTTGATTGACTAAGGTTTGAAGTATTCAATTCAAAACAAATGAATTAAGAAGCATAAAAGACACATGCTTGCTTAATTGACTAAGTACTTGAAGTATTCAATTCAACCAAATGACTTAATAAATGACTAAGTCCTTGAAGTATTCAATTCAACCAAATGACTTAATAAATGACTAAGTCCTTGAAGTATTCAATTCAACCAAATGACTTAATAAACATAAAAGACACATGTTTAAATGATCCTCCACATGTGGCCCTCATGATGTGTTTGAATGCGCTATGGGTTAAGTTTAAAGGGGTTCAATGAGAATTTAGATACACAAAAATGTATAATTAAGTTCTTTCTCTCAAAGGGAAAAAAGAGGATACATGTCCAAATGAAATAATAAAATAATATGAGAGAGAGAGAGAGAGAGGTGTGGACCAAGCATGAAGAGGAGGGTATACTCTCCCACACACACACACATACACACACACACACACATTTTCTCATTGTGTGGAGTGCAAAATGTAAGAGCTCCATCTCCTTCTACAAGCTTGTTGAGAAGTGGAGAGCCTACACTAACACTCTTGGCTATGGAATACAAATCCAACAAAGAGACATGCTTCAATGCTTAAGCTTTCCATCTTCTTCATCTTCATTACTATGCTATCATGCTATGCTAAGCAAGAAGAGTGACGATAAGTGAGGAACTATTTCTTTCTCCTATGGAATGTTTCTTCTTCCACTTCCCTACCCTCATTCCCTGCTAGCTCTCTCCACCTTCGAAGGTGTTTGAGGCCTTGGGACTGAGGCTTGGATAGTTAATGCTTTTTGCAAAGTTTATGTTAAGCTCGTGATGCATGAAGCTTTCCATCTTCATATCATCACCAAGGTCACAAGGAACACAAATATTGTATTGTAACAAAGTCTCTCTTGATGGGAGAATCTATAATACAAACGCCTTTTGGAGGGGAGACTGGCTCCAAGTAAATCCGGTCCTCAACTATTGTCATGTTCTCTAATACTCTCTCTTATGAAAAAGCATTGTTCATACCAAGTTAATTAAGAACTATGTTTATGTTGCTACCATCAATTAAGTTCACCCTCTATGTTCTCAAAGTGATCTCACAAAAATGCTCACCTTAATTCTCTTAATTCCACCATTCTCAAAGTTCATAGGCCATTCTCATTACATCCTTCCGTACAGACGGTGAACTTATATCGCCTGGAAATACATCATCATCCTACTTCATGGAGTGTCAAATAAGGAATCTAATTCAGAGCAACGAGGATTTGGAGATGTACATTATAGATTACACACAACGGAACATGCTAATCTTTGATCATATAGACCAACTTGTCCAAATGATCATCCAAAAGATTGCGTTGCGCAAAGCAAATGAAACATCGACAGCTTCATCAGATAATGTCCTAAACACAAGTCACCATCGCTTGGTTGTACTAACAGAATATGCCAGTGTTGCTGGTTTCACACTCAAAAATGAACAACAAAATCTATACGACCACTTGGTGAATGCCACAAAAGGTTTTCACATTGTCACAAAAACCCCAGGCAATAGATTTAAAACACATTTGATCAGATGTTTGACATATGACTATGTCAAGGAAGATAAGAGTTGGTGCTTACTGCATCAACTAGGGCGGCAACAACTAGACTCATAAGCATAGCATCAACATTTCATTACCAGTTCAAAATACCAACCAAAAATCAACTCTACCCACTATCCATTTAGAAAACTGATGATTGATATATCGACATTAAGGAAGCGGACATGATAATCATCGATGAGCTATCCATGCTCACAAAAACCACTTTTGATCTTGTTGTCAGACAAATTGTCAATGTCACAGGTGTGAGATTGGCTGATCCTTTTAGTGAAAAGTGTGTTATTTTGCTTGGAGACCTTGCTCAACTAACTCCTATGTGCAGCCATGCGACGGAACTATGTTACATGTTTCACATCACAAGCTATGTGCACTAGTTGCATGCCACTTTCTATAGTATGGCATGCTCTGTCAGACATTCCACCGATCCGGAGTTGCTTAACTTCATGACCATTATTCGTGAAAGGAAACGTCGAGTTAAAGACAAATGCAAGGGATATCAAAGTTCTGCAACAATGGCTCCACGAACCCAGGTTCAACGAGATTTCCTCAATAGCCATAGGCACCTGTTGCATGATCACAAAGAAAATCGACCTGACAATCGGTGCAGCAGATGGGGCATCATGCACAATTAACCATGTTACACATACAACTGAAGGACACATTAATAGTATCACTATTGTCATTCACTGCACTAGAAAAACAATCACCCTACGTCGAATAAAGCACAAAAGACTTCTGTTAATGGAACGTGGTACCATAAATCCACATTCCCATCGACATTGGAATATGCAATGACTGGACACAAGGCACATGGTGCGACAATATCCACTAGAGTACTACTAGTCGTTAGAGACGCTTTTGCAGCAGGTCTTGCTTATGTCATGCTATCACAAATCACAGACCAACATAACTTGAAAATTCTTATGATGCCAACACCTACGACTTTTCAACCCATTCCAATAAAAATTGTTCATGGAGTGCATCACGCTTGAGTACTTGTTTTTCTTTTTTCTGTTAGCTCATTACTAGAATACCACATTGTCATCTTGTCATTTTCTTTCTTGAATGAATAACATTTTGCTTTCCTCTTCTTGACCACAGATTTTTCATGGCAGTTCATTTTAATGAAATATCACGTTGGACTCTTCTCATTTTCTACCTTATATGAATAACGTCATGTTTTGCTCTTCTTAACCTCTCTAAATATTGATTCTTTGACATTCTAATCTATGTTTCTTTCCTCTCTATTGTAGACCGACATCCTCTATCAACAATGTGAGCAACAACAAGGTCTGATAGTATATGTTAAGCACTACTACTTAGTTTGCATTCGATGTTTGCTAGCACATATAATGTTGGTTTTCCATTTTTTTATGTAGAGACTTTTCAACCTTTTCAAACAAAACATTGCAACAAGAAAAAAACCAAATCTGGAGCAGCGAGTCTATGTTAGCGACAAACAAATTGCTTTGCTCAACCTTGCGGGCTATCGTCCGGGCACATACATGAAGGGATTCTTGAACTACACAGAATTGCGTGCATTTATGGACAAGTATGCGAACAAGTCCGCGGAGAATAAGACTATGGGAATCAAACAAGCAACAGGTCAGTTTTATCAACACACAAAACTCCTTTTTTACACATATAGATACATGCCAATGGACTAACACAATTTACTTGCACATGCCTTACAAAGAGATCATCATAAAGTTGGGCATAGATATTGATGTGCCCGAGGAGCACATGACTATAGAGGATGCAAATCACCTTCTACGGATAAAGACAAGCATCGGACCATATGTTCTAGAAATGCTCTTGTACACCTACGATATTGAACCCATAGAACTAATGGACATGTCAAACAACGACGCAAGCAAGATTTTGACCAACTTCAAGAAAGAGTGCAAAGAATATACACCGTCTATCACAACACAAAAATTCACATGGAAGCATGACAAAGAGCTTTACGCATTGCGATTCAAATAGTTTGACCCATATGCCTACATTAACAACCAAGCCCAGCCTATAGATGAGCTTCTTTTTTTAGTTAATCAAATTTAATTGCATGTACTCTTTCATGTAATGATTTTTGCTTTTATTTTCTCTTTTTTCATCTCAAACTGCCATGACTCTTGCCATTCAGAACAGGACAACAAGAACCATGTAGTGCTGCTTGAACAAGACAACACATGCATCAAGAGGCATCGAACAGTAGATACACAATATGCTCCATCACGTGCATAAGGAATGGACGCAAGTATGTAGGCATCACTAACAACGACGATAGAAGGAAGAGGGAGCACACTCGAAACCCTCCTTCAAAGATGTGTAATGATGTGCTCTGCTTCAAACCTTTTGTTAAAAACTTCATTTTGCACCGCTCGTCACTTGTAGAACATTACATGTAGCAAGAATAATAGAAAAATCAATGATTTGTAAGTATAATACCACAAGCTCCACTGGATACAACATCTTGCAAGCTCACCTGCCACACTGCACGAAATATACATATCTAAAAGAAACAGGAAAAATATGAAATCTTCTAAATCCTGATAACATCTTCCTCGTCTTGTCTTCCACGTTTCAACTTAATGTGATCGCATTTATATACATTTTGATAACTTCAACTGGACTTACTTTTGAAATGCATTCAATTTTGAATACCTTGTAATTTGAACAATATGCACCCTAGCTGATGCTGTATGTTCACCTCTACTACCCCATTTTCCACATGTTGCCACATTCATACGTGTTTTTCTAATTTCAAATTGCGTTTGGCTAAATTAGAGTGTGATTTTTCAATTTTTATTTTGGTCTTCTTAATGTTTTCTACTGCACTCTACTACCTCAAATTCACAATGTGTGTCTATTAAGGCTGGGTTCAAACAAGGCGGAGGCAAGAAAATGCAAAGGGGCATGGAGAGTACATGGAGCTCAACCATTGGATCTGCTTGACGTCTACATTTCCGAACCCACCTTCAGAAAAGGAGACCCCCCCCCCCCCCCCCCCCCCCTCCAGGAAGAAGTAGACTTCCGCTTGTAGCCACCAACGGGAAGGACGTGTATTCGTCGTTAGCCTGGTGGGCGCAGGTGCAAGCCAATTAGGTGTTGCTCTGCTCGCTGCTATTAACCCTTGCTGATGTCGGCCTTTGTGAACAAACAATGCGGAAGTATTATGGTGACGGGAGTGCTGCCGCCGCCCTCGTGAATCCACCCTAACACTAGGTATTTTTTTGTCGAGGCCAACCAAACCAAACTAGTTTTATCTTTTTGGCATGCCCAAAGGGCAAAGGCTATAGAGACGCCTTCTCTTTTTGCTGACTAAAATGTTTTGATTTTTTATAATTCATTTTGTGAATTTTTACGGAGAAGCAGTACTTGGTATGATTAAAGTGGCTGGGTGGGTGGCCGTTACTCATCAAGATAGCATCCTAAGAGGTTGGTGAAGCTAAGGCTTTCTGAGGTGTAGGGTATTCATTGGTTTCTTCGAGATAAGTGAAGTGATGGGGTGTCATCGTGGCGCCTACGTTTTCTCGTTCTTTAAATGAAGGCTGTGAGCTGTGAGTCTCCGGGTCTTGGGGTGAGGTGATGTTCTTGATGAGGCCTCCAGCTGTGTGTGCGGGTTGTGCACCTCGAGGTGAGGGCACTTGAGTGTGAGTTAGGGTTGGGTTCTTCTATGTCACTTGGTGATGGGAGGGTAACGAGGTCTCGTTCTTCTGCAGTATGACCTGCACTGCAAGCTACATTGCTGCAAGGGTGGTCCAGGCAAAGGTACCACCTACGTCCCGTTTGCTCCTTTCATGCGTATACCCCATGCGTGATAGTGTCATGCACTTTATCGAAGTTCTGTTTCGGCTAAGGTGATGTCCCGACACAGCTCTGAGGGCGGCCTAGCCAAACGCAGCACCTGCGCGTTTTGAGATTGGTAGCATAACGAACTGGGGCTCGTCGGAATGGAAGTAGTGCTCCTTGAAGGCGCCACCAGAGCTTGGTTAACCTGCTACACAGCGCTCTTCTTGCCTGGTTTCACAAAGGGTGCCATGGTGTGGGCGTTCGGGTCTGCAGCTGTTCTGCAACACGTGTCCTCGTCGCCATGGCAGTTGTGGTCCTTGAAGCCCCCACCATAGCATGCTTAATGGGCTACCAAGTGCTCTTCTACCCTGTTTTGATAGAGGGTCCCATGGTTTGGGCGCTCGGGTCTGCAAGAATTTGTTCTCGCAGGGTGGGGGTGGTGATTACCTTGGGAGCGTCGACATGAATTGCAAGTCTGCGAGTCCCTGCAGAGGCAGTTGGATACAAGCATCAAGATCTTCAATCTGGTAGCCAACTGGTGGTCCTTGAAGCCCCCACCTGAGCCCACGTTCTGGCGAGTCCCTGTAGAAGCAGTTGGATACAAGAAGGAAGATCTCCAATCATAGGGTATCTCCCTTCACTTGATACATGAGGTTCCAAGGAACGGTTGCATTCTACTGGCTCGGTTCAAGGAGGAGGAGCCCTTTGTGTCACTGCTTGTGTTTGATTTTGTTTTATGGTCTGGCTACTTTATGAACCTTACCTTGTTATGCATTGTATGCTGTGTGTACCATTCGCGCCAGTTCTGCTTTTGTGTATGATTGAATGGACTGTACATTTGCAAATGGCCCATCTGTGTGTGTGTGTATGTGTGTGGTCGTCTATTGTGCATGTTGTGTGATGCTGTTTTGTTTGATTATCGAGCAGAGTGTGCTACATGCAGATCTTGGTTTTACCAGCTTGTATTTGGGTTAAGTTTCTCTGTTTTATCTTATGGTGGTCTGGAAAATAATCAAGCCAGCAGGGGGTTATATTGGACTAAGTTAATTGGTTATATTAAATGAATGTTATTTGTTGCTGCCTTTGCATTTAAATCATCAAATTTGTTCTTGTTTTTTAGTAGAATATTGTAAACTTAAATTTAGTGTGTGAAATTTGTCTTTGAATTTAATTTTTCTTTATTAAATCTTTACTTAAAACAATAATTGTTTTTTGAAAAAAGAAACGGCTCTAATCATTATTCACTAACTTCACGCTTTGATTAAATTAATGAAATGATTTTTGATGTGAATAAACTTTTTATAGTGATACTTATAAATTTATATATATATATATATTTTAAAAATGTCATGATTGTTTTGTAAGCCTCATAAAGGCATTCTTTTCAAAGACCAAGATATTTATTGATCAGTATGAATGTGAAGGCTTTTAACTTTACCCTCCTGACTCTCTTTATAAGCTTCCTAAAGCCACAAATCTTTCTATCCACTGCTCTGCAACAGCAAACTCTCTATATTTCTAAGTATCAGCTAGCTCATCTTATCTCTCTCGAAGGTTGAGTATCAACCTGCTGCTTACAAGCTCAACATAACCATGGATACATCAATGGATGGTTAGTACCATCTATTTGGGCTGTGTTTGATGTCTTTGTTGAGCTGTGTTTGATATGTTTCAAGAGCTAGAGCTTAAACTATTCCTTTGTTTAGATGTGGCTGCTCATGAGATTCCATTCTCTCCACTTCTGGATTTTGATCCAACACCACCAACACTAGCTTCCAAGGCTCTTGATAGTGCTGCAACATCCAACCTTTCACCCTCTCCTAGGTTGAAAAGTCGGAGTCTTGGGTCTTCTCCCATATCCAAAAAGATAAGTCCTAAGGGAGCTGTGAAGAAAGCATCCATGTCCTTGAAAAAGGCTTTCCAAATCGCTAGAGGTGAATGTTAAGCTATTTTTTGCTGAATATTGTTGGCCAAAATTATTGCCTTATAATCTTGTTTCTTTTTAGGTAAAGCATCTAGGTCCTTGGCAGATACTGCATTCTCCTCTCCCTTGGTTAAAGATGATGACTTGAAAGAGGACTTAAATGTTGAGTCTTTTTCTTCTCAGTTGGCCATTACACTAGCGCGAAGGCTTTTAACCATCTCTGAATTGTCAGAAACTGTGAATTTTAGGTTTGCTTTGGAAGGAAAAGTACTCAGCAAATATGGTACTTACAAAGTACCCAAGTCAAAATTTGGTAGATACTTGCGTGCAGACCTGCTAGATAGAGAGTCTCGTCACACTATTACCTTTGTTGTGACTGAAATTTACCTCTCCGACTTTGTTGAGGCATTTGCTGTGAATGACTATGTTCGAATAGAGGGAGGTTGTGTGAAGAGAGCCATTGTAAAAGATGGTGGGACATGTTTATGGGCATTATATGCTGATGCTACTACATTGTTCATAAAAGCAGAGCCTTTTGATTGATGTCTCCAACTTTATCCTGAGCAAAATATCAAGGACTTGCTCTCCCAAGATGCTATTGGTAATGACTTTGTTTCAACAATAGCATTTATAGTTTTGAAGGTAGAGAACGCTATTAAAAGTGACGGAACTCCAAGCTATTGGTTGACTGTTGCTGATGGGCCATCAACAAGTGATCGAGCTAGTGTAAGAATCTCTTCACTCTTGTGCCCTAATAAGCTTTACTAAAACTTCATTTATTTGTTTATGTGTTTTTTCTAGCTTCTATTTGTGCCTACTGGATGTGTTGACTACCAACTTATGGTACATGAGGTTCAAGCTAAAGGCTTTTACACTTGTGGTGCTCGCAACATCAACATTTTGAAGCAGTTGTCTAATACTTTAAGTGTTATGGATGCTACAATATTGTGTTCACTTCCTGATTCTCTTTCCAATCTGTTTCAAGAATATTTGCACAAATAAGTTTCCAATTTGGGCTTTGGGAAGAAGGTTAAAAATCTCACTTTGCAAGGTTTCGCAGTTGTATTTTTTTACTTAGCTTTTTTTTTGTAGGTGTTTGGCACTTTGGAGATCGCAAGCGTGAACAGTTTGGATGTTGAATACTCTTGTGGATTATGCAAGGGAACAAATGTTAGCCATCAAGCCATCAACCCTTTTTGCTACACTTGTGGTATGAAAACACAAATTGTAAAGTCTCCCTTGCTGCCCGCTAGAATCTATCCTCAAGATGGAGTGGTCGTTGCTGTGATTTTACAAGGTGCTATTGTTGACTCCATTCTAGGCTTTTCCCAACCGTTTTTCCACTACTTTGAGCATAACCTAGTAGAGCTGAAATCTTCCTTGCTTAACTTCAAAAAGGCGGGATGGTTCACAATCAACAAGGGGGGTTTTGTTGTTTCATTCAAAGAAGAGTGAAACCTTGCTTTATCACCATTTTGCAGCAGTTACGACTATGGGTTTGCAATTGTATGTGGATGGCCAGCTTATGTATAGGCTCTCAGATTTGGAATCTTCTTTTCCTAATAACAAAGATGTTTTGCAACCACTTTTGTATATTTTCCATTCCCAAATATCAATTCAGTCTTTGGAATGTACACTCTCAGATATGCTTGTGCAAGAAATTGAATCAAGAAATGTGGATACTATTAAAGTTTGGATTAAGTCATGGTTTTCTTATAAGCACTTTGTGTCATCTAACTTGAAAGAACTTATCTTGTCATTGCTACTCACTCGTCAATCGTCTTTGATGATAAGTGTTGAATTGGTTAAAAAGGTTTGTAGACTCATGAACGAAACATGCAAAATATGTTTTTTTCAAGCAGGAGTCTTCACTAATTCTATCTTTGTTGGTGGATCTAAATGTGCTTCCTCATCTTCTCTTCCAACACTAGTAGCCTTGAATAGAAACGGTGACTACTTTTGGTTTCCTGTTGGGCCAAAGCCTCATAAACATATGCGTTGTGTATGGAGTCAAGATGCCACATCGCAATTGACTGCATTGCTTAGAACAAACAATGGTAGTTCTCATCAAATTGCAAAGACATTCTCAGACTTGCATTCAACCTCTTTTTCTTTAAAGCAAATCAAGACCAAGATATACAACATGTGTAAGTCATCAAGAATCCATCAACTAAGCAAGCTTGACTCTTCCACGAAATCTTCATTGTTTGCAAAAAACATAGAAGATGTGCCTGCATATCCTTGTTCATCTTGCAACTTTCTTTTGTTTCATCATAACTTGCAGAATGTCACAAAACCAGAGTTTGCATTCTTGAGACAAATACAACAGTTGCCTATTTGTGAAAATGTTGGATTCCAAGTTTGTTACGCATGCAAATCTGCATTAAAAAAGAGACAACAACCAATGTTTTGTATGGTGCAAAATATGGAATTTGGATCTAAAATACCTAGTGTAGAAGCATCGAACACAATCGAGAGCTGTCTTGTGTCATTGCGAATACCATTTGCACAAATACGTGAGTTGAACTTTGAAGGTCAGTTTGGTTTGCGTGGAAGTATTGTAAATGTAATGGCAGACTTGTCTCGAGTGCAAAAAATGTTGCCACGATTTCTTAGTGAAGAAGCTTCTGTCTTGGTAGAGATCAAACGAAAACTCAGTTACGACCATGCTTGCCTTAGTGGTATTGTGCGTCCAACTTTTGTGCATCGTGCATTAGTAGACCTTAAGAAAACACCATTATATATTGAGTATGGCGCCACAATTGACACCTCTTGGGTAACCAATTTTACAGTTCAAGCAGATATCATTTGTTCTCCACAACAAGAATTTGACGATGACATAGATGCAATAGACACATTGGTGCATGACATTTATAGTGCTCAACAAGTTGGTGATCATAATGGTCAGGTTGCAATTGTTTCTCCTTGTGAAGGATTTACACCTTTGAGTGTTTTTGATGATGATTGCTGCGAAGAATTTTCATTTCCAGCTTTATTTTTTGGCCAAAAAAGAAAATATCACTGTTAACCCTCACGGCTCACGGACACCCCATCACCTACGACGGACGCGTATTATGTATTTGGTAGAGTCAGGTACCGGGCTTGTCGGACCAATAGGGAAAGGTAGAGTGATCGTCGATGAGAGGCGCACTTTAACTTGGACATTCAAGGGATTAGTTGGTTAAGCATGGGCGCCCAAGTGTGAATGGGGTGAGCTCCTATAAAAGCCAACTAAACCTAATTTTTACTCATTCTCTCATTTGTGCAATTGAAGAGTGCTCTTGCTCCATCTCCATCTTCTTCTTCTTCACCTCCTTGTGTGTGTGTGTGTGAGAGAGAGAGAGAGAGGGAGAGTGTGTGTGCGATCGAGCATTACGAAGGCACGACAGCGGCGAAGCGGTTGAGCGCGGCACGACTGCAGCTTCTTCTTCATCGCGGCGAGGAATCCACCACGAAGGCGAGCGTAGAGCGGTGAGTGACACACCCTTTGTTTTCTTGAGCTTGCTAGTTTAGGCTTGTTGTGTGCTTGGAGCCGTTTGTGGCTCGCATACGGTGTATTGGCAAGTCCCTTGCTTCGACAGTGCGGCAAGGAGCGCACATTTTTGGCGCCGCTGCCGGGGATATGCCCTACACTAAGCTCGGTTAGCACTTTACGCTTCCTTGTGGTGCAATTTCTAACATAGGAAAGGCAGGGAAGGAGTGTGTGGAGATTTCTGTTTTTTGCGTTTTCTGCAATTGCTGTCAAGTTTCAATTTCTGCTATTGTCTGCGTTTTTCAATTTCCGCACTTTCTGCATTTTCAAGTTCGGCGTTTTCAATTTCTGCAATTTTCTGCATTTCTGCGTTTTTTTAATTTTTTGCAATTTCTGCATTTTCTGCAATTTCTGCGTTTTTTCCTGCAATTTCTGCGTTTTTCCTGCAATTTCTGCAATTTTCTGCAATTTCTGCATTTTTTGCAGACCTGCGTTTTCAATTTCTGTATTTTCTGCAAAAAAAAAAAAAGTTTTTTATTTTTTCTCACAAAAAAAAAATTTGAAAAAAAAAAAAGAAAATGAAAATTCGGAAATAAAAAAACGCGAGTGAGTGGGCGGCGAAATTTTTCGAAAATAAAAAACGTGACTCTTAAAACGGACGGGTTGGTTTGTATAAAAGATAGATCGGGATCGTTTTCCCAAGCCCAAGCCCAGGCCCAGGCCTCAGTCCTCAGTCTTATGATATATACTAGACTCACTCTTATATATATACCCTACTCCCTCAAGAGAGAATGAGAGCATGTGGGACAAGTCCTCCACTCTCCTCCTTTCTCTTCCCACTTGCACCCTTAGACTTTCTAGTTTGGGCCTAGTTCCCTACTGGAAATTGACAGTTTTAGGGATTCCAAGGGCATAGAGTGACCAAACGGAGGGCTGTAAAGCACGGCACGACCCTCTGACCGATACGCTCGTTTTGAGCTATCACACGGCCCATTCCACGACACGCTCTAAAAAATCTAGCAAAAAAACAAACAAAAAACACGCTAAAAACTAGTCACAAGGCCTCCTAGAGCAGCTTTTTGACACCTTAGGGTATCAAAAGCACATGCACTTACGCTCTGGGCGGGTGCTAGAACACGAGCATATTGAGGGTGCCTCTGTTCATACGGACACCCATTACCCATCCACGATAAGCTCTAGACCCTCAGCGGGGACACAAGGTAGCACCACCCAAGACCCTAAAATAGCCGCTAGTGATTCCTCCTCCGACTCAGAAATCATGGAAGCATACCCTACCCAAAACACTGAGAGAGAAGGCCATGCACCTCCCGAAGCTCCACAGCCTAGTACTAGTATGTTTAGCCGTTTCATGGAAACATTAGGTAGAGCTACTCGCTCGGAACCTGATGCAGATGAAGCACGCGAAGGGGGTGGGGAAGTGGAATCTCCTTTCACATCGCACGTGGACCCCACACCCCCAAAGAGTGTCCATGTGGATATCCTGCCAACTTCTTACCAAGAAGGCCCTGTTGAGTTGCCTCCTTCAGAAGTTCCCTCTAGAGTACCGTTGGTGACAAGTAAAACCACGGGGAGCAACATTGCTTCTACCTCACAAGAAACCATTAACACGTCGACTCTAGAAGGATTGTTCATTAATGATCATTGGGCATATGACCTCCACACTGAGGTGTTGACGGATCTACACTCTGGCCACGCCTACCATGTAGGATGGATAGAGATTGTACAATCCACCTCTAGTGCCACGAGCATCGAAGATCAACAAAAAATGATCTGTAATGTTATCCATGGCATTATTCAATCAGAAAGGAAAAACCGAGGGGTAAATATACTCTCAACTGGCCCCATGAGATTTCTGGATACGAACAAGGCTCAACAGCCTACTCTATCACAAATGGAGACTCCTCTAATGAGCCCCATGGACCCATCTTACGTCATTTCACCTGGGGTCTCTATGCAATCTGAGCCTCTGAGCGAAAACTTTAGCTTCCCTAACTTGGCTCAACCCTCTATTAAGGAAAACACAGTGCTCACTCCAGGGATAAGCCTGACAGAGAATGTACCGATGACATCTACGGTTAGCGCAGTGCCACTACCTAGTGTCGTAGTACCTAATATGGGGCCTCGACCATATGTGCCTCTAGTCCCTTATGCACACATGGCCCCCACACCTCCAATTGTACCACTTGCTTATGCTCCTCGAGTGCCGCTCCCTAGCTCTTATCCGAGTGGACCTATGCCCGGTTATGTTCCATATCCTGCATCATCCACACATATGCCAAGACCGGTACCCGTTCCCCTCCCACATATGATTCCAAGAGTATCTCCACCGGCCCTGCCTCCTCACATAGGTGACTTGGCAGCGTTTTCTCAAACCATAGGTCGATCTATCGCGGAAAATATTTGTCATGCATCTGATAGAGAGCCTAGAAGTAAGGCAGTACAAATTGCCAAACTCACGCAAAAATTCAATGGGGATGAAGATGCTAGGAAACACATTGAAGTGTTTGAACAAGTATGTGATTCCTTAGGGGAACGCAACGAACTACATAAGTGCAATGCCTTAAGCTTGACATTAAGTGGGAAGACTGGAGATTGGTATAGGACCCTAAGGGTGGACGAGAAAACAATCTACCCTACCCTTCGAAGGTTGTTTCTAAAGGAGTACATACGAGAAGGTGTGCTTTGGGGTGTAGCATCTCAGCTACAGAAGGCCGAACGTAAGGAAGGAGAGTCAGTAAGGGACTTCATTAGTCGTCTAAAGCACTTAAACTCTCGCTGCCCTGTAAATGAGCGCTTCAACAATAACCAACTGCTTGATCGATTCATTCGAGGGTTGAGGAATGAAGGAATCTATAATGGACTAGTGATTAGAGGTATCACAACCTGGGAAGATGTCACTGCCAATGCAATCCAATTAGAGGACAACTTGATGATAGCAGGCATGAGGGTGTCTACTGACACGAGATCCACTAGCTCACAAGCCATTGAGTATGAACCCATGACTGCAAAGCCCATTGCCAATGAGCCAAAGGTATTTGAGACATTCTTGACAGACCTCACCAAGGCAATCCAAGAGTCTCTTAAGGATAATCGACCCCCTCAAAATAGTCACATGTATCCAAGAAGGGAGCAACAATGGTGTTCCATTTGCTTAGGTCCACATAGCACTAGTGAGTGCCCTACGTTTAGATTAAAATTTAATGGAACTTGCAACGCATGTGGTAGGTATGGTCACCAAGCTAAGGATTGTTTAATGATCAAACGTATGATGGCAAATAGACCACCTGTAGCCTGGACGGATGCGCCTCGAGCTCCTGTATTGATGCCTACTCCACCTGTTGAGCAACTACCGCAACACATGGTCCCTAGATCTCAAAATGTTGTACAAGCTACACCGTTACCACCTCCTGTGCTAGGACCGCAGCCCCCGCATCCAAGAGTCGCCCCTATGAACCAAGTGGGTTGCGAGCCATCTAATGCTTATGCAGATGGTTGTGAGGAGGAAATAGACACTAGTATTGCCTACGGACTTGATACATTGGAAGAATGTCCTATATACTACATGGAAGATTGTTGGGGACAAGTCAAGCCGGTTTATCAAGCTGCTGCTCTCGCATCCAGAGGTCAAAATATCAACACCCAGGCTAGGAGGCCACCTCTTCAATGCTACGAGTGTGGGGGACCACATCGAGTAGCGGAGTGCCCTATTAGGCTGCAAAAGAATGTTGCACAGATGCAAATGAATCAAGGGAGCACGTATGCAATGCCAATACTCACATGTAATCGTTGTGGCATAGATCACTTGATTGCCCAATGCCCCTATAACCCAAATGCGCCTAAAATCACACCCCTGAATTTGGTCGAAATTGCTAGTGTGACGTCGCCAATACCACCCGTCGCACCCGCTTATGCGATTACACGGTCCATGCTTCAAGGGCCAAGCCATATCCTCGAAGAGAGAGATACCACGTCAATTATCCAAGCAAAGAAAAAGAAGACACGAAGGAAGAAGTCGCAGAATACGGAAAATTCAAAGCCAAGTTCCAAAACAAACATAGGAACAGGAGATGACCCCGTGTATATGAATGACCTCGAGGATGATTCAGATTCAGTCGAGACGATGGAGACTAGAACCAATACCACAAAGGGAAAGACCGACAAGGAAAACCGTAACATGGGACCAAATGAAAACCGAATAAGAGAAAACCATAAAGAGCCTCTGAAAACACCACCAGTGTTTCCAAATCCAATCCAAGACCCCCAAGATAAACCGCAGGGGCAAAAAGGGAAGAATCGTAAAAAGATTGGGACGTACCCAAACCCTGTAGACGAGATTAAGCAGGTGAAACATCTAAGAGGTTTAGTGGAGGAGACACAAAGGAAACTAGAACCAGAACCCATGCATATCAAAATTCATGACACAGTGTTTCCCACGCAAGTTCATCCACCCCACATGAACCATAGACCGTTAGCCATATCTAGTATCATCCAAGAAGGGAGTGAGGACAGGACATCAGAAAGTGAGCATACACCCTTCTTGTTGGAAAGGATGTTTAACGAAGGAATACCTGATTCCATTGAGGAATATGAGATTCCATCCTCACCAGTTCCTAGTCAAGGACCTACACCCTGCAAAACGCCAATGAATGTTGCCAAACTAGTGGACTTCATGTCTTCTGAGGTCCGAACCACGATCATAGCAAAGCTGTATGGAGATCCTGAGTTATTCCTTGCACTTCGAGCATTCCTTAACGGAGAGCTACGAACGGGATTACCGCAGTTTGCGCAACCAAATAGGCCTGGCTCGATTATGATTGATGAGGAAAATCATGTGCAATCACTTGACTTAGATGGACCCGAGCCTGTGATCGAGGTACCCATTAACGAATTAGGCCAGTATTTTGAAGGCGACGAGTCTAATGCGACCCTACCCATCACTACCAAGGGATTAACTATAAAGGGAATTCTTGATGGTGGTGCGGGAGTTAGCATCGTTACAAAAGATTGTTGGGAATCCATGGGAAAACCCCGCCTCAGTGTTACTAACATTGTGGTAAAGATGGCAAATGGTACCATAGCCAAACCTATGGGGATGCTCAAGGATCTTAAGATCAAAGTTCTAGGACACAACGTACGACATACGTTCATTGTAATGGATTTCTCTAAACACCTTATGTCATATGAAATGATTTTAGGACGACCATTCATGAGGGAAGCACAAATGGTTCACGATTGGTCTAAAAATCATGTCTATTTGCAATTCCAAGACTCTGTCCTTAGAGTGGATTTGGTGACTGGTAAGGTACACCCCTTAGGGAGTAAAACCATTATTGATCATCGCTCTGACACCACAGTTCACTCGGCCCCACTACAATATTGTTACACTTGTAAGAAGGATACAGACATTGGCCAAGATTCTCCTTACATGGATGTGTTACCGGGTATGACGGAATCAGACAATGTGGATTGGGTCCACCTAGCATCAACCATAGACACTTGGGGAAATAGGGGGACGACCTGGGTAACACCTGAGGGGGATGAAATTCCTGTACCCTTAAATATGCTACAAGCAATGCATATCGCTTCCGACAAGACTCATCCTAATGTAATGAAGAAAACATACAAGTGGGTCCCTAAAGCTTCTTTAGTGACCATAGCTAGTGCAAAAAAACGGAAACCTAGTAAGAACCGTACCACTCACTCCAAGAAAAGTAAGAAAATGTTGCGATGGATCCCTAAACGACTATTGGAAGCCCAAGGCTACTATCAAGGGAATGACCAAATCTGGGTTCCAAAACGTAGATTGTGCTCTTACCTATCACCTGACCCAAGTGAGCCCAATCCTGTGGCTCCAAAACAAATTGAAAATCGCGGAAAGGAAAAAATCACAGAATGCTACACACCCGCTCCCGAGCTAGTTTGGGTACCAAAGAAAGAACGATTTGTTCCACCTAGCTCAGGAAGGGGGGAGTCCCATGAAGCTTCTAGCTCCTCATGTAATACATCCATAGAGGTAAAAGCTTCTACACAGCCTCCATCTATAGTAGTGGACCTCCATGAAGCTACAAAAGAATCCACACCTCCCAGTGTTCAAGAATCACCTGAGGAACCACTTCAAGTTCGATCCTGGGAGAGTACCTTACCACCCTTGCAGCTTGACGAGGCACCTAGGGTAATAGAAAACTACTGGCAAAAATCCTCACCTATTACCAACTGGAACAATTGGTTTCAAATAGTGACAAGCTCATTTCAAACGGTATGATCTACCCAAGGAAGGGGGGAGTGTTTGCTGACTGTCATCATTCACTTGCTTCCCTCTCAACCTTTTTCCCTGACCTCTTAATCTCTGATCTTAGGGAATGTACATATAAAGCTTTATACTCACAAAAAAAAGAAAAAAAAAAGAGCAAGAGCAATTAGCAAACGAGTATGCACATTAAAGTCAAAACATTGACTCAGACCTACACATGTCACATCTGGTACAGTGAAACAGAAACCTATGCCATAAAACACCTTTGATCCTCATCACTTGAGTGATGGAGGGTAGGTAAGATTAGTACGATAGGAGTGTTTCTGTTTTAGAGTTGCGTGATTAGCGAAGTTCTCTTTTCCCACTGATGTTCCTCCTAGAGGTATTGTTTGTGTTTCATAGTGTGTACAGGAGCGTGTTGCTATTGATAGGATTTGGACCTTCATGGAACCTTTCTCTCGTTCACACTTCAAATCAAGCGCGACCATCAACACAAACAGGTGTTTCTTATCCATTAGCATTGCCCTTATCTTTTTTGCATCCATGTTTGTCTGCTTTGATTGTGATTGGTAGCATAATATTCAGCGCATTGGCTTAGTATCAAACATTTAATTCAATGTAATGTTTTGTCATAATCACTTGTTTAGGTGTAAAAATCAAGCAGTCCGACTAAGCTAGTTTGACCAAGCTAGGTATTAGAAATCTTCTCTTAATACCATGGGGAATGCCTTCCTAATAATCAATGGTTACTTAGGTTCTTAATCCGATTTAGGCAGCATTGTATGAAATGTACTAGGGCTTTCTAGTGGGCTTAACCCTATCGACCTTTAGCTTAAGTATTATAAAGGGAGTTTACTAATGTGATGAGCCTGGGGAGTGTAACAATGTTATATGACCCCCCAAAGTTACAAAATTTAAATGTTGAAAATGAACAAACAAAAAATCAAAGTGCCACAATGTAAAATTTTAAGCTGGAAGAGAAATCTCAGCTTGAATTGGTACTTCACTCACATGTATTGCCTATGGTACTAGAGCCCTAGAGGTTCCCAGTGTGGGCGCTTTTCCTTGAAAAGCAAAAAACCCAAGGCATACAAAATAAGCACACACATCATAATTGAATCACTGTGAAAAGACCTTGGGGGGTCAAAGAAAAAGTAATCAGTCAGGCGATGATTTCATGAGAAATTCCTTTTATGGTAGCTTAACTACAAGGTTTTCTAGATATAGCCTCTAGTCAGCCCTTGAACATGAATACTTGGCTCTCGCGATTAAACAACTTAATTGACCACAGAAAATTAAGAAGCTTACCCATGGTATTAATATTCGATCTCTAGTGCTTTTCGACCGTCAAATTAGCGACCCCAGACTTGTTTAATTTTCTACCTTTACATCTGTTTATGCATTTGATTACATTGCAATTTAATGTTCATTGCTAACAAATTGTTTGAAATTCTTTGACCAATCAATTTGTCTACCTAAAACTGCATATGCTTTTTAAGAGAATGCAATTACTGTGCCAATGTTGTTTGATTTTGTAGTGACTGAAGAAGGCTAAGGACATTCATCTCAAATGCTCTTCCACCTCGACGATCCAGCTTCAACTCAATAGCTTCCGAGGACGGAATCTACATCAGGAAGGGGGGCATGTTAACCCTCACGGCTCACGGACACCCCATCACCTACGACGGACGCGTATTATGTATTTGGTAGAGTCAGGTACCGGGCTTGTCGGACCAATAGGGAAAGGTAGAGTGATCGTCGATGAGAGGCGCACTTTAACTTGGACATTCAAGGGATTAGTTGGTTAAGCATGGGCGCCCAAGTGTGAATGGGGTGAGCTCCTATAAAAGCCAACTAAACCTAATTTTTACTCATTCTCTCATTTGTGCAATTGAAGAGTGCTCTTGCTCCATCTCCATCTTCTTCTTCTTCACCTCCTTGTGTGTGTGTGTGAGAGAGAGAGAGAGAGAGGGAGAGTGTGTGTGCGATCGAGCATTACGAAGGCACGACAGCGGCGAAGCGGTTGAGCGCGGCACGACTGCAGCTTCTTCTTCATCGCGGCGAGGAATCCACCACGAAGGCGAGCGTAGAGCGGTGAGTGACACACCCTTTGTTTTCTTGAGCTTGCTAGTTTAGGCTTGTTGTGTGCTTGGAGCCGTTTGTGGCTCGCATACGGTGTATTGGCAAGTCCCTTGCTTCGACAGTGCGGCAAGGAGCGCACAATCACTTGCTTGCAAAGAAAAATTATCAAAAGACGGCACAATGGGAATTAAAGAATGCAGATAGACAATATGCCAAATGTGTTGAGAATCTTTTCTTCAAAACGATGAAAATTATCATCTTGAAAGTGCTTGGTTCTATTTGGGTTCGTTTGCGTAAGGGAAAGCTTCATGGCAAGCAATTGCAAGCAAACGATGTTCAAGCAAACACCAATATTGAACAATTGCTATCATCAGACCTTGGCTACCATGATTTTGAATCATTGCGTACATCAACTGATTACAAGGCAAAACTTAAGCAAAATGTATTTGCAATGATCCACCAACTAGGCCAACCAACCTTCTTTGTCACATTTTCATGTGTAGAACAAAGATGGAAACCCTTAATAGATTGTTTGTCAAAGTTAAATCCTCATATCATACAAACAGAGTACCCAAACAAAGCTTCGTTCATTTGTGCACTTGTTCATTCTGATCCTGTCACAACTGCTCGATATTACGTGCATAGATTTCAATCAATAGATTACAATTGTTGGTGAATTAACAGATTATTTCTTTGTCACCGAATTTCAACATAGAGGAAGCCAACATGACCATGGATTGCTTTGAATTAAAAAAATGCACCATTATTTGGCATTGAAAGTGATGATGAAATAACACATTTCATTGACATGCACATCACTACTAACAAGGACGTCTAGGATGAGGCTCTCAGGAGTGTACAAACATACCACCATCGCAAGACATGTAGAAAACGGAAAACTCTTTGTCGTTTTGGCTTTCCACACCCACCTTCACAACAAACAATCATAATGCATCCAATAACAACATCTGCAATTGAGAAGGAAAATCTCTTGACAAAAAATAGATTTATTAATGATCAACTACAAGCTCTTGGACATGAACCAAATATCTCATTTAATGATTGGTTGATTTCCTTGCAAATGACCGAGGATGAGAATATCAAATCTCTTTCTGTTAACATCACAGGACCGACACTATTGTTGAAAAGAAATTTAAAAGACATCTACACAAACAACTTCAACAAACAATTGTGCAATGTATGGTATGAAAACATTCATGTCCAATTCATATTCAATGGCCATGGCACTGCTGAATATTGCACATCATACATGACCAAAAATGACTCCACCACAAGCAAAACAATCAAACATATACTTCAAAATTGCAAACAAACCAACATGTCAATGAATCAACTTCACTACATGCGTCTTCAACACTTCCAAAGAGTGATACCTTCAAGTATGACTTGAGCCTTGATATTCAACCAATATAAAACCTTTACCTTCCTTCCGAAAGCTAGCATTAGACAACAATGAATACCACTCGCTTGTTTCCAAGCTAAACATTGAATAACACTCCCTTTTTGATGACATAATGATTAGAAAGCGAGTACATCCAAAAGAACCAATCCACCTTTTTCTAACTGGAGGTGCAGGCATAGGAAAAACTTTCACTTTGAAAACACTTGTGCACGGCTTAATCCGTCATTATAGTGCTTCCTTGAAATTTGATGTCGACTTGCCAACAACATTAATAATGGCATACATAGGGAAACAAGCTTTCAATCTCGGAGGCACAACAATTCACTCAGCTTTACGTTTTCTACTTGTGCTCCATGCAAATATTTCTCTCACATCTGAAAGTCTTGCAGAGCTGTCACAATTGTATAAGAATGTCAATTTGGTCGTCTTTGATGAAGCATCTTTGATTGGGAATAGATTGTTATGCATTATAGACACAAGACTATGATCAATCAAACATAATCACATACAACCATTTGGTGGTTTAGACGTCATCTTTTGTGGCGACCTATGTCAAGCAAGCCCAGTTCGAGATTTTTGGATATTTAGCGAGCTACTTCCCTCCAACTACTCTCGCCTTCCTTTTGGCACACACATATAAAATGTCACGAGTTTAAAAAAACAATGCGTCAATCAAATGAAGCTTTTGTCACAATTCTCAGTAGAATACAAAAAGCAGAGCACACTATCGAAGATTTGTGCATGCTGAACACTAATCACACCAATACATCGTTTTACAAATTGACAACACCTCATTTGTACTTCACCAATAACTTAAAAAACGCACACAATTGTCTTGTTTTCAACACTTTGCCAACTCAACTATACATCATCCATGCAAAAGATGTCTTTCATAAGACTTGTTCAAAAAATCTTGTCGTGCCAAACAATCCACAAACACTGCAGGTTTATCTTCAATCCTAGAACTCAAAGAAGGAATGATTGTAGAGATTTGTGAAGGGAATGTTGGCATTTCTGACGAGCTTGTTAATAATGCAAATGGAATCCTCAAACACATAGAAAGCGAAGGTGCATCCCATCTTGCATAGATAGAATTCTTTGACCACCTCACGGGTTTGAAACAACGAAATGCAAACCAACGACTATACAAGATTCATATTAACCACCAATGGACACCTATTTTTCAAACAACAAAAGAATTCCAAATAGGTCGAAGTGCATTGAACACAATATCTCGAACTCAACTTCCAATCCAAGCAGCAAATGCACGCACCATCCATAGATCACAAGGCTTAACAATGACTGCAATGGCATTTGATCCAACATCAATAAATTCACATGGTTTGATTTATATAACTCTTTCTTGTATAAAAGATCCAGTAAATCTTCACATTCTCAAACCAATCTAGCAAAGTCAAATCAAAATTGATAAGAATGTTCTCAATGAGCTAGACCACCTAAGCAAAGAAGCAAAGTGGGAATATTTGACAAGATTTCCATTCACATACAAGGACACACATCATATCATACAATCATTGAACATTGTGTCCAGTCACAATATCTCAAGTTCATCAAAGACGACGCGAACTTCTTCGTTTCTGATATTTTATGCTTCCAAGAAACAAAGAAAAAAGCTCCATTTAATGATCTTGAACCAAACTTCTACCATATCCACCATTACAACAACTTTGGTCTCTCAATCTACTATAAAACAACAATCATTTTGCACTCTTCAAAGACAATCTCAACTCAAGGCATAGAAATCATTCAAGCTATATTCCACCTAAACCAAAAACTTCAATGTGAAATCATATGCATTTACAAATCTCCAAAAGCTTCTACAACCTCTTTGCTAGCACAACTCTCCAACCTAATGAAACAATCCCATCATAAACAAATGAGCGTCATCATTGGAGATTTCAACATTAACAATAACCCAACAAACAATCAATACCAACAATTGCAAACAGAGTTCCAATCACATGGCTACACACAACAAATCCATCATATCACAACTATCTACAATTCAAAACTCGACCACATATGGATAAAAAATCCTCCTACCTCCTTGATAGCAAATACAAGATTTTGTTTTTGGTCAGATCATTCATCTACACATATTTTGCTCCCAAAATGATTCATATCACTCTCCACTAATCCCTCCCCCCCCTCAACCTCTCCAACCAAAACAAACAACCACCTCCTCACACAAATCAAGCTAACCATCCCTTTTCAATACCTTCATTTGATACCATACTCCATCATGTAATCCCATAAAACTTCATGTATATCTCAATGAAAATTCACCTTTGAGCTTTTTTGTAATTTTATCATAGGCAGGCCTTGTGATTTTATCACTTGTTTGTTAAGTTAATGGCATGACACCAAGCGGCACCCCTCTCCATGCATGCCTTTTCTTGTCTCTCTATTACACAATCAACACAATAAAGAGGGAGGACTCAGGAGGAGAGGAAGCAGCGAGCTGAAGATAACTCCAGTAGCTTGTCTGCAACAATTAAAAGCTGCAACTCGGCCAAATTTTTTGTGAGCTTCAAAACGACAAGTCCAGACTCCAAACTCCGACTCCATGAGTGTCACTCTGATTTGACTATTATCTGTGTTTGTAGTGTGACGTAGCCGTCAATGCAAAACTCTTCTTTGTTTCGCCTTTAGCTTTTAACGGAGGTAAATGCAACGCTATATGGTGTCCGGATGTGTGTGGAGCGCCTAGCTTCCTCTTGCTACTTTTCTTTGTCGGTTGTAGAAGTGAGAGAGTTTCACTTCACAGGGTGTGTGTGTGTGTGCGCGCGCGCTTTTTGATGGGGGGCGGGGGACGTATTAATCGGAAGCGGGGGGAGCAACATGAAAGATGCCATCTTGCAGATCCGTCGATGCTTGGGCCTCTTCTACAACAGCCCAGAAGAGGCGGAAGGTGCCAACTTGCACTGTAGGGTGTTGCAGATCCTTCGAAGGCAGGGCCTCTTAGCCTCCCCTTTAAGTTCCACGGGGCCATATAAAGCATGGGATCAATGGCGCTCATTCAAAAAGAGGGTCGCACGCAATCTGGCCCGTTGATCTTTAAAAACTAAACTCGGGATCCCGAGTTTAGTTTTGGGAAGAGGGATTACGGATGGCGGCGCTCTTAATGACTTGAATGATGTGATAGACTTTTAAGGATATTATTCTCTTAAAAAAAAAGATCTTTCCCATAAAGTTACATAAGTGGGAGTTAATGTCATCATAAATGTGATGGTACCACCTACCAAACTAAACTCGGGAGGTAAGTCTAATCTCGGGATCCCGAGATTAGTTTTTAGCAGTGATGGGGCGAGTTGGGTTCACATTACTTTTCGTGGCAAGCAACCCAAAATCTATATGCATGATATGGAGCATGAGTCTACAGAAAATGGAACCCCTTTTTGGAGAATAAGCTAGTGATTATTCCTCTTCTTCTTCCAGCTATGAATCAATTGAATCCTCAAGTGATGATGGGTTGCACCAGGGGTCTTTGCGACCATTTCAAAGTCTTGAAGCTAGCCAGACTACTTCTCAAAGAGGTACTCTTGATCCATTCTCATACGTGTAACATGTTTATTTCTACTTCAACAAAGACACATACAACCTTATGATTGAAGCATTGCAAGGAGATCTATATGTAACATTGGCACATCTCAAAAGTTGTACCCATTTGGTGGATTTAAAGAAATGGAGAAAAATAAAGGATAATTTAAAGCTTGCAAGGAAAGAAGGTAATGTTCTTTGCCTTTGTCTTAAGATAGCTCCCAAGCTGCGGATTGCATGCATTGAGGATTGGGAAAGTATTGTCCAGCAAGCCCATCTTGATGAGACTCAAGGTAGACATCGTGATGTTAATGGCACGATAGAGAAGGTGAAGTCAAAATGGTATGTTGGTATTCAAAAGCATGGCATTTCCCTTACTTACATTAGGGACTTTGTCAATGCATGCAAGTGCAATCACACTAGGAACCAAACTGCTCCACAATCATGGCGCCAAAGGATGGACCTCAATAGGGAGCCTCTCATGATACTCACTACAACAAGGACCAATGTGGAAGAGCAGCTTAAGTGTATAATGATTGAGTACAAGGCAAGGTTGCTCCGAGTACGTTCAACAAAGACTTATGGCTCTTTTAAAACCATTGTTGATTATAAATGCCATAGGGGAGGTGAACCTAGACGAAAAGGAGGCAAGAAGAGATTGCGTACATCCAAGAAGTGTGGTTATGGCTTCAAAGTTCAAGTAGAGTATAAGCAAGACTTACACAATGTTCAAATATTTCTTCATCCTCACCATATGGGTCATGAACCAGGAACCAGAAATGACCTATACCATCTACATGTCCACCCTTCAGTATTGGAAAGTTGTATACAAGATTTATTTGATGTGGGAAGCTCTCAACATGTAGCTCAAATGTCTATGTCCAAAGAAAAACTCTATATGCAAAAAGCATCTCTCCTTGAGTGCACTATTTTCAGGTTCTTCATGATTCCCCAAGAGATTGCTTCTTTGTCGTATCTAGTACCCCATGCAGGTACATATCTTTACTTTTTCTCTTGGAAATAGAAATATTGATGTATTTAGATCATAAATCCCTACATAAACGTGCAGCGGACGTGTCCAAGGATGATTGGGAGTCAATATACAAGAAATCTTTGGATCTCAAGAAACAAAATAAGGTATGTACACGTTTTCTGTGATTTTACTCCTTTGTTGCCGTCCTTTTGTGAAAAATAACATCATGAAATATTCTAGGTTTTATATTGTCAACCTTATAATCCAGAGGCTCTTGATGATAAAGATAAGCCATTTATACTTATCATTCAAGATGATTGGATGTTGCAAATGGCGATACGTTTTTCACATAATAATGCATGGGCCATTGATAGTATTTTCAACACGAACATATATGGTCTACCATTATATGCTGTTGTCTTACCAAATCAACTTGGAAATGGCCTATCCATATGGTTTATGATGTGCACATGTGATCCGGGGTCTCGCCATGAGGTTATTGCTTTAGAAAGGACGTTAAGTCTGATTTTCTATCGAATGGGTAGTATCCGTCCAAGTGCAATTGTAATTGATAAATCCTAGCAAGAACTAGAAGCATGCTTAGCGGAAATAAATGAGGATCCTCATTCTTGGGCCATTGGTGAAGATGGAACTTGGCAACAAATCTCTTGTCGAGTGTTGTTGTGCTGGTTCCATGTAAAGAAAGCATGGGTGGAGAATCTTCTTCCACAAGTAAGTAAATTTTACGCATTATTGTCATGACCTTATCATCCTCTCATCAATTATTTAAGATTTATCTATATGCAGGTCCCCAAAGAGATAAGAAATGACATCTATACAAGCTTGTCCAATCTTATGCATAGTGCTACAGAAGACGACTTTGAAGGACGCTATCAAGTATTCCTAAGCAAGTACTCACATTTTCCCAATGTTCAGTGGTACGTTTCAAATGGTTGGTGTGGACATAGTTGCATGTGGAGAGCAATGTGGCCTAAGTGGGGAAGATTGTTCAACTATGGAAATGTTGATACAACAAATTTGATTGAAAGATTGTGGCAATACATTAAATACACACTTCTAGATGCTAGTATAAATCGATCAGTAGTTGAGTTGATACACGCTCTTGTGGTAGATTCTAAGACAGGGAATCGAATGGGTGGAACACTATCTCGTTTCTTCAAGCAAAAGAAAGAGATAGGTACAAGACTAACTCTATGATATATGTTGGGCCATAGTTTTATGTATTAATATTGTGTCTATGCAGCTGACTCGAGTCGCTTTTCTATCCGTGGCTCGTTAAGGAGCCACACCTCAAGGTTACAAGTAGGACAGGAAAAGTACAAGCATGATCAAACAAGCCTACAAGTATTGAATGACATGTCTTTGCTATTCAAAATAAGAAGTACATCAGACCCAACCTCATGGTATCATGTAAGCTTGCAAAGCAACTACTGTTATTGTGCAGATTGGAGCTCCCAATGCAAACACATCTATGGTGTTCGATTGATAGTATCTCATTGTTTTGAAGATTTGAAGGAGCTTCTACCTACTGTAGATAATCATTGGAATCACAATTTACCGGAAAATGTTGATGAAAAGGACGACGAAGATGGAAAATAGAAGGTGTCTGCAGAGAATCTATCAGATTGTATTGGAAGTCTTAAAGACATGCTCTCATTCAAAAAAGCTTGCATGAAAGAGATAAAAAAGGAATGAATACGCTTTGGAACCAACTCACCATGGCAAAAGATGTATTGTTCTCAAGCATGTGCCCCAAAACTGTGGACATGCCTACACAAGGAAGTGTGCGTCAAATACAAGCAAATGTAACACGAACTCGACTTGGCCATGGTTGCAAGCCACAGAAGAAAGTGGCTGATTCAAGTGAGCCGTCATCTCAAATCGGAGTGCAAATGGAGTCTACTTTCATACCAAGGAAGCCGACATCTCAAACCGGAGTTCTTAGACGAAAGCATCAACGAGGACGAAGTCGTGTATGTTTTCAAAAGTTTCCTCGGATCTAGTGTCCACATTGCTGCTCCAAAACTATGGTGGTTGACTCCAAAACCACTTTTGTCTGTCATACATGCCAGGCGTTGCTTCCCTTGTCAAAAAAGCATGCTCCTGAAGAGACTTTAGATTGCTTGTTAGGGAGGTTGTGCAAGTATGTGATGATGAAAATAGCTTTTGGGCTAAAATTTCCTCTTGTACCTATGGTTCCTCAAATGAAGAGGAGAGGTTCTTTACCCTACGACTTTCTAGTGGGGAGGAGATGCCTTGTGTAGAGGCATCTTGATCAAGAGTCATTCTAATGTATATAAACAAGGACCTACTATGTTAAAGTTTATTTGAATATAGTTTCGTTCAAATATGGTATCAAATGAGTTGCTTTTTTAGATGGGATTTTTGCATAAGCACTATACATTCTAGTCTTACTACTCCTACAGATGGAATTAACTTTCAGAGAGTAGATGTCTCTCTGGAGAAAACTAATCTCGGGATCCCGAGATTAGTTTTTATAGAATGAATATATTCAGGTGAATCTATATAAAAACACGAAGTATTATTGAAAACCAAAATCGGAAACGTAGTTGAAATCGTAAACCGGAATCGGAAACGCAATCGAAAACGTAAACTGGAACCGGAGTCAAAACCATAACCGGAGTCAAAAACCATAACCATAACCGAAAACGTAAACCATAACTAAAAACCATAAACGCAAACCATAACCGGAGTCGAAAACCATAACCATAACTCGAAACCATAACCATAAACGCAAACCATAATCAATACGCAACTCGAAACCCTAAACCGGAAACGTAAACTATAACCGGAATCACTTAGCATAACAACAATTGGAAACCATAACCATAAACGTAAACTATAACCATAAACGCAAACCATAACCGGATACGTAATTCAAACCATAAACGCAAACTATGACCATAAACGCAAACCATAACCATAAACGCGAACCATAACCGGAGTCGAAAACACTTACCATAACCATAACTAGCAACCATAACCATAAACGTAAACCTTAACCGGATATGTAACGCAAAACCATACTGGAAACGTAAACCATAACTGGAGTCAAAACCATAACCATAACCGGAAACGCAAATCATAATCGGAGTCGAAACCATAATCATAACCGGAAACCATAAACGCAAACCATAACCATAAACACAAACCATAACCGGATAACCATAACCATAAACGCAAACCATAACCATAACCAAAAACGCAAACCATAACCGGAGTCGAAAACACTTACCATAACCATAACCGGCAACCATAACCATAAACGTAAACCTTAACCGGATATGCAACTCAAAACCATACGGGAAACGTAAACCATAACCGGAGTCAAAACCATAGCCATAACCGGAAACGCAAACCATAATCAGAGTCGAAAACACCTACCATAACCATAACCATAAACGCAAACCATAACCGGATATGTAACTCAAAACCATAGCGGGAACGTAAACCATAACTGGAGTCAAAACCATAACCATAATCGGAAACGCAAACCATAACCGGAGTCAAAAACACTTACCATAACCATAGCCGGCAACCATAACCATAAACGTAAACCTTAACCGGATATGTAACTCAAAACTATACCGAAAACGTAAACCATCACCGGAGTCAAAACCATAACCATAACTGGAAACGCAAACCATAATCGGAGTCGAAAACACTTACCATAACTATAAGCGATAACCATAACCATAACCATAACCATAAACGCAAACCATACCCGGATATGTAACTCAAAACCATACCGGAAACGTAAACCATAACCGGAGTCAAAACCATAACCATAACCGAAAACGCAAACCATAATCGGAGTCGAAAACACTTACCATAACCATAACCATAAACGCAAACCTTAACCCAATATGTAAGTCAAAATCATACCGAAAATGTAAATCATAACCGGAATCACTTACCATAACCATAATCGAAAACCATAACCATAACGAAAACAAAAAACGCAATCCATAAGCGGAGTCGGAAATACTCACCATAACCATAACCGGCAACCATAACTAGAAACACAAACCATAACCGGATATGTAACTCAAAACCATACCGCAAACGTAAATCATAATCGAAGTCACTCACCACAGCCATAATCAGCAACACATAACCGGGAATCATGATCATAAACTACATAAGAAACCATGACCATAAACCATTACTCGATACCATGACCATAAACCGTAACTAGAGACCACACCAAAAACCATAACCATGATCATAAACCATAACGGAAAACCATGACCATAAACCATACTAAGATTTTGTATCAAAATGAACTCCAAAGAGTTGTTAGCCAAGTCGTGTCTGAAGAGCATACATAGAGCAAGTCATACCATCACTACACGAGTCTAAAAGCTACATGTATAGAAAAAATCCATTGTCTATTCCTTTTGCAATGGCACTTCTCCAAGTGCTTGGGCCAACCATTCTCTAAGATCTTCTTTCAATATCTCCACATCTTCATGTTGAAACCATTTTCTCGAAAGCTGCCATAAATACAAGTAGTCAAAAGCTACATGTATAGAAAAAATCCATTGTCTATTCCTTTTGCAATGGCACTTCTCCAAGTGCTTGAGCCAACCATTCTCTAAGATCTTCTTTCAATATCTCCACATCTTCATGTTGAAACCATTTTCTAGAAAGCTGCCATAAATACAAGTAGTCAAAAGATTCTATAAACAACTACATAAAAAACAAACAACATAATGGATTACCCAAGAATGTGGCGGACGACCGACCAAGCCGCCCTCAATAAGCATGCGCATACATTTCATCACATACCATCCACAATCATGAGCATTTGGCTGTTGTGGAATCTACACCAAGAAACAAAACAAATTACATTTGAATGCCAAAAGATACATTGAGATTTTGTAGATTACTCACCTCAATAGTTTCCTATCCTATCGACTTTATCGAATCCAATAGCTCTAACTGTACAACTTGATTCGTACAATATTTTCCAAAATGTTCACAGGCTCTAAAAAAAGGAAAACAAGAAGCTTATGCAATGAGACTAAAATTATTTAGCATACATAACCTCTGCAAGTATACCTTTGTAGAACATCCCGATATTCGTGAGCTCAGCGTAGAATGGACAAGGAATCAAACATTAAAAAGCATGACCTTTTTCGAGGAAGTCCATCGAGACGTAGACGATGCGGGTTGTACAAAACGATAAGAGTCCAATGGGATCTGAGTATAGGTAGGGTGTCATAAATTTTAATAACATACCATATACAAAAAAAAGATGGTGAATCCTATTATTACCTATCAACAATTGGAAAGAAGGTGAAACTATGGCTTCCAAGATCTGGCGAACCAAAGAAGTTCCTCATGGAATTTTTTCCAATCTTCTTCTCCCGCAGAAAAGACAACCATAAGCTATCTACAAACCACACTTGCTCGAGAATGTGTGTGGGTAATGTATGATCCATCCAACTATATACACCAAACATATATATATATATATATATATATATAAATACGTGATAACAAATGCATATCATTTTAACTATTTGAAAGAATAAAAACTAAAATTCATACATAGCAAATAGGTTCATAGCCATTTTCGATGCCTCAACATCAAGCTCACTCTGTTGGAATGATCCAATCATGTCAACCCCAAGGTTAAAACGTACAGAATTTAAGTGGAAAACGACTCCTCCACTACAATAGTAAAAATGTCATAGAATAAGAAAAAATATAACTTGAAAGTTACAAAACTAGCCTCTCACTAAAAAACATGATAGCTTACCCGACTGTCCCTTCTGGACTTAGCGGTATGGGGATTTTACAATCAATCACGCCCTGGCGAATCTCAATTGCTACATGGGTTTCATCTTTGGATTGTTGTGATTTCTTATCATCAAATATTGGCTGCCAACAATGTTGTGTGGTTAATTAATTAATTAATTTATTTATTTGAGATGCCCTCTAGGTAACCAACATGAAATGGTGATACAACAAACATCCACATGTAGAAAATGCCTAGTCAACAATCAGGAGTGTGTGTATGAATATAAATTCAAAAATACCTGATGAATCTCCTGTGTGAATCCATCCATTGCCTCAGGGTCACGCTTTCTTTTGGTCTTTAGCTTTTGCAGAGGAGCAGGAGGAATCTCCATTTGACTTGTGCTTGCATCTTGGTGGTGAATAGTCTCAAAGAATTTATTTAAAAATAGTATATGTATTGTTTAAGAGACAATGTATGTGAGTACTATACCAGTGTGGTTTCTGTTTTTGATGTAGAATTACTCTTTTCGCTTCCTTTAGGTAAATCCGATGTTTATATGCGCTTCTATTGAACATTATAATTCATGAGAATTTAGAACACATATATAAAAATGCAGTATGTAAAAAATATTAAAACTTATAGCTTTATCATAGCCATCCGAAACTCGCTCTATGACCAACTTCTCTCGTATTTGGATGCGTGAGTCCCATGATGCTAGCTCATCTTTGACAAATTCATCTATCCATGACTCCTTTGTTATTTTTCCTTTCTTCTTATGTGCACAAAGCGCCCATCCCCGCTCTCCCTGTTCTCTTTTGCTTTTCTCGTATGCCTTCCTAGAATTCTTAAGCTTTTGCTCAACATTGAAAAATCGAGACTTGCTTTGAATGCGTGACCTGGAAGAAGTGGGTTTGTGAATTTTTGCGTTTTCTCTTTGGCCGCCCTATTGGAAGTGGTGGTACGACTATATTTTCACATTGATACTTTCTTTCAAGGTGGCATTTCATATCCACTCTCTTCTCAAAACGTTGACGTTTGCTTATATGCTTCAGAAGCTAAACAATACCGCCACCACCTCCCGAATTTATCTTGGTTACATTTGAAATAGTTATTTTCCTTCACAATAAACAAACTCTAGATAATCAGCAGAAAGTCTCTTTCTCTCTCTTTGTCTCTCTCTCTCTCTCTCTCTCTCTCTCTCTCTCTCTCCACACACACACACACACCCTCTCTCTCACACACAGAAGTGCTTTCTATCTCTATCTCTCTCTCCAGTACTCATACACACACCTTCACTCTCTCTCTCACACACAAACAATCTCCCCCCCCCTCCCCTCTCTCTCTCTCTCTCTCTCTCTCTCTCTCTCTCTCTCTCTCTCTCTCTCTCTGTCTCACACACACACACACACACACACACACACACACACACACACCTGGGGTGGATCGATATGTGAAGAAGGTGAGTTATCCTCCTCCATTTCATGCACCAGATTCAATCCCGGGTTGCTGCTTTGTCGAAATCCATCCTTGGGATCCTCTTCCACCCTGCTTGCATAGCGGTTTGAGCGCCTACTATACGCCATGAGAGTAGGTGAGTCGTCTTCCTCCATTTCTTCCACTAGATTCAATGGAGAGTTGCTGCTTTGCAAGAAGCCATCCACAGGATTCTCTTTCAGCGTGCTTGCATAGCGGTTTGAGCGCGTAGTAAGTACCATGGGATCCCTCCTTCTTTACCTGAGAAGACCCTCCCTCCCTCTCTCTCTTTCTCTCTCTCTCTCTCTCTCTCTCTCTCTCTCTCTCTCTCTCTCTCTCTCTCAACTTGAGGCTCCTCTCTGTGTGTTCACGTTCCCGCTTTTGATAAACGAACTCTCTAATTCAAAGACCCTCTCCAATTTTTGAATTAGGTGCAATCTGCTAAAAACTAAACTCGGGATCAAAGATCGACGGGCCAGATTGCGTGCGCCCCCTCTTTTTGGCTTTCTAAAAGAAACCCTTAGTGTTTGGTTGGGTTAGGGGGGCTTTCATAGTTTTCAGTGCATGATGATGGAGACTTACCTTTCATTTCACATCCTGTCTTTACTTTTCTTGCTAAAGTGAAGTTTCACCTTACATAATTTTAGTAAATTTTACACACACACCCACATGTTTTTTTTGCATTCTATTGTTTTAGAATGCTAAAGTGAAGATTCAGCTTGCATAATACTAATAAATTCTACACACACATGTATTAATTAGTTCTTGTATTTCACCTTTCATTTCAAAACTTCACATGGTTTTACATTTCTTGCATTTTATAGCTTGATTCCAATTAGTGTTAACATTCAAGAAAGTCTCTTTTATTAAGCGGCTGTTGATCGAATTTCCTCCTTACAAAGGAAAAAATCGGAAATACTAGTATAAATTTTGAGATTTGCAAAATGTTTGGACGACTTTCTCACATATTTCATCTGGTTTTCTTTCATTTACCATGGTTTGTAGCTAGCTAGTCTCAATTTTCAATCGGCTCAAGACTAAGTTGATGCAATCCTTTTCCAAACACTGATACCAATTTAAACAATTTTATCACTTTTTATTGTTTTTGAAAGCCATCGTGACCCTTTCACTTATTAAATGAGCATCGTTGATCCCATGCTTATGACCTCGTGGCACTGGAAGGGCCTCAAGACTATCTAACACGGGCGAAGGGAGATGGGATCGACGTTTCAAAAGGGCGCATGAGGGAAGGCCGTCGATTTTTATGGGTAGCCTATTACGGGCTTTTGTTTTACGGAAGGAGCTTTTGTCCCTACGTTCACGCGAGGCGGACAGCGGGCTGAGGCTTGAGCATTCACGTGCGACTGAGGGTTGAGGGTTCACGTGACGCAAGGAGCGGCTCAGGCTTGGGAAACGCGGGCGCCGATACGTGCAGGGATGGAGGATAAGCCCGTGCAGGTGGAGTCTCTCTCTCTCTCTCTCTCTCTCACACACACACACACACACACACACACACACACACACACACAACGGGGAGAGGGAGTCTCTCTCAATCTCTCTCTCTCTCTCTCTCTCACACACACACACACACACACACACAACACGGACAGGGAGTCCTTCTATTTCACTATTGGTGAAGCCAACGCCTCCACTAAGGTGTGTCTCTCAGGTAAGTTACCTGTAGTAATACAACCGGAGAGAATTCTTCTACTGTTTATTCTTTTTTCAGTGCAAATAACTTAAAAATATACAATGAGGCACATGTAGCTCTTACATTATGGTACAGCAAGGATTACACATCGACGGGTCGCTACGGCCTAGAGGAGATTGGGTTATTGGATGGGAGGTCATCGAGGATTACTGTCAGATTTACGCCTATTGTGGTCCTTATGACCTTTGTGAACCCTCTAACTCTGTTGCATGTGTCCTCTCTCTTCTCTCTCTCTCTCTCATTTAGCTCTAAGGAATGGAACCTTGTCCATGACCTCTCCATCTCAAAGGGACTAGAAAAACCACCCTTATATAGCCGACCAAGCCTCTATATATAGGACTGTGCTTGTTCCATTGTTGTTCATTGTCACGGGTACATCAATTGCCGATATGCATGAGGCACACCATCATGTCACTTGTGTGGTCAATCTTTTGCATTCCAATCGGTGTGAATGTGTTAAGATATCATGATTGGGCTTGAAAAGACAACCACAAGGGTGAGATGGATCACTTTCTAGTGCAAAACTTAGCGGGGAGTGTCTCTTACATACTGTTGAAGATGTTGCATGCCTTCTTTTCTACTTGGATAAGTGTATGAGTCATCGAGTCCCATCATACCATGTCATTTTTTACATACAAACAATCATCATGTACCTAGCCGTATACAGTGGGCCTCAAGAGCATTTAATTTTTTTGTCTTTTTATGAACAGGATAATGATTTCTATTTAGAAGTCATACGTGAGCGTGACAACGCTCTATTGTGATATTGTCGTGCATCAGAAGATTGTACACAAAGAAATAGGGGCTTTGACAAAAGACTAGACATGATGCGTCACTTGGAGATGCATCAAGTATTCATTACTATTCCGAAACGTCCGGGGTGGTCGACCAAAGAATGCAGAGGAATATAAGCCAAGCCCCTTGCGATCGCAACGCCAATGTAAAAATCCGTTTAATAATCTGGAATTGAAGATAGCTAATGCTAGAAAAAAGCATCTGCGTGATCTAAAGTCCAAAGCTCCATCCATATGGGAAACTCAACAAAGCAGAAAGCAAAGCGGCATCCCGTATGAGGAGTGGGAGAGTTCATACATAGAAAGAAAGATGGAGGAGTGGGAAAAAGGGATGCCAAGTCGAAGAGCCCTCATCGAAAAACATATAAAATCAGGTTACGAAAACTGGGTACGTAAATTGAAAATTATTTTCATTAATTATATGTATCGCTATTGGTCTATTTAGTGATTTTCTATTCTTATTACAGAGAAGAAAGCCTTCAAATAAAGAGAAGGAGCCACATGAGGATGACGATGACGATGACGAGCTCGAAAAAGATGATGCGCTTGGCAAGGACGACAATATTCACACAACTCCTGTAAGCCGATTGTACATTCGTGAAAGTTAATTCGAGAGTCACAGTAAGCATTAAAAGAGTTTGTGTGTAGCTTACATTGTATTGTATACTTTGGGTATAGACATCAACTAGAGCTATGGATTCAAATTCACCAATGACTCCATGCAAAGCATTAAATAAAAGAGCTTCTTCCTCTGTTTCAAAGTTTAATAGTCATCGAAAGGTAAAAGACAATTCTATAACATATTATTATAAAGGTAGATTATATGTTGCCGTTGTTTACAAAACTAATTGTTGTACTTCACAGAAGCTGCCTTTTTCTAAAAAGAGAAGGACCACACTGATAGAAATCAACTCACCCAATGATAGCTTTGCAAGTCAAAGTGTACACATTACTATTTCAAAGGGTGATTTTGATTGTAAAAGTCCTCCACCAAAGACCGCGACATCATTCTTGGACAAGTATGTTTTTTTTCATTATTTAAAAGTCACATATTTGCAACTGGATATTCAACTTTTTGAATATTTCTTGTTTGTAATTTGCATGTGCATAGTATTAATAGGAGAACAATGTTCCATTTGATTTCTACTCGATATGGCTACTCGGTGGATTGTGACGTTAAAATCATGGATGAGTTTGAGAATGTTGAGGCAAGCACCAGAGCCATGAATTGCTTTTCCTTGTGAGTTGTTTGTCGTATATACAAATTAATTGCCAAGTATAACTTGTTGGTGTATACTAAGTATGGGAGCTAACTTTTGGACTAGGTGGATAGACTTTACATCCTCCAATGAGATCGTTGAACAAGTGTGGTTTGTTGATAGCTTATGGTACTCATGCGTGCTCTCGATACAAAGTCGTTTAGCGATGGTAAACTTTTTTGGAAAGGTGGACTTGGCTACTCAAATCTTTACCTTTTTGCCCATTGTTGATCGGTAGGCATAATGTACCTTCCACTAGTTTACCAATTTTAATTTTGTGCATGTCTCCTATAATTTATTTTTGTTGCAGGTCACATTGGACATTGATTGTGTTTTTCAACGGTCATATGCGTCGCTTGCCGGGATTACCATTTGGGCAAAGTGCTATTTTATATTTCGATTCACTATCCATGCACTCAATCCATGATTACTTTACTCATGTAGAGAGGTATGTCATATAATATTTGAACTTTCACAGTCGTCGTCGCATAAGTAAAGTAGATGATCATTGTACGCTATATTACTTTTGTATAGAGTCCTTGCACACTATGCCGAATATTGTTCTAATGAAACAATAAAAGAGGAGTTGGAAAATATCCGTACCAATTGTTACATCGACACTGTCGAGGTATCATACACTTGTTTATTTCAATCTTTGGTGTGGTTTCTCATATGTAGACTATATCTAAAACTTTTTGTTTTATAATAGATACCACAACAACCAAACGGATATGGTTGTGGATTTTACGTCATGGCAATTATGAGATATCTGATCATGGGAGCTCTAGAGCACAAAAGACCAAGAAATTGGGTATGTTTTAAGTTTATGTCCATTGCTTGCATCTTCTGTACTTGGACAAAAATTATGTTTTATATCTATGTTTTTTTTGCAGCTCTCAAAAAAGTGGTTCACACATGAAGACGTAGAGAAGCTCAAAGAGGAACTTCAAGGATGGATACGGTCCATGCTAATAAGGGCCGTCTCGTCTCCGCCTAAATAGAATTAGTACATTTGTACTTAGGAGAATGATCTACTTTGATCTCCACTTTTGTACCTATGACAATGGTCCACATTGACCTCTACTTTTGTACTTATGACAATGATCTACATTGATCTTCGCTTTTGTACTTGTCACAATGCTCTAAATCAATCTCCACTTTATTACTAATGAAAACGGTCTATTTTCATCTCCCTTGATATGTTATGTCAATTTATTGAAGTTTCTCTTGATAATCACTTAGATGGTTTGCAAGGTATTTTGTGTGTAACCATATGATGTGCCTAGCATTATGATGTACCTGGCAAGGTAATTTTGAGTACTTTTTTAGAAAAGTAAACCATGATAACATGAAGAATTAATTTCGGGTTTAGGAGAATACTTTTCAACAACTTGCAGTATACAATACCTGGCGAAGTAATCTCGGGTACCCAAGATTACTTCTTTATAGATTATGGTACAAAATACCTGGCAAAGTAATCTCAAGTATCCGAGATTACTTTTCTACAGATTACAACACAAAATACCTGGTGAAGTAATCTCGGGTACCCAAGATTACTTTTCTACAGATTGTGGCACACAATACCTGTCGCAGTAACATCGAGTGATGACAAAGGAAATATTGGGTACAAAAAATGTGGAAAACAAGTCATTGCGAGAGCTACATTTCGATGACATTATCAAAAGAAATTCAATTCCATTGGAATTGAGTTTCTATATACAAGTACAATCCTAGTAGTAGATGCAATTGTTTTAATATCCTCACTTGCATCTTGCACACTCAACGTAAATATACGCTCTTCATCATGTGACAAAGGATATTCACATGACTTAATTCTATAGTAAAAACTATTGGAGTCATTACAAACTTGAGCACTTTGTCCAATAAGAGTAGACTCCATCCCATTGGAGCATATCCTATCTTTTGGCCTATCTTTTGCATCAATTGCTGATGGATTATATGGTTGAACATATAGCACCTACAAGATAAAACATTTTGAAAGTCACACAATATACTTAGAGACCTCACATAGTTGAACACATTACCTTTTGTTGTTTTTGTAGAGATAAAACTTCGCTATACATTGTGGTCCAATCATCGTTATTGACTCTATCTACAATAAAACTTGAGAGATGTCATAACTTGTCAACTTCTTGGATATGGTTGGATGAGTAGAAGAACGTGGTTTTGAAAAGCACCTTGAATGCGAGCCTGATATGATAACATCCGTATCTCTTTTGGAATCATAAAGAATCGATAGATCACGCGATCAAGTGTGGAAGCCTTTTGCATTTGAAGTTTTTCTTTGGACATTGACATTTGAGCAACGTGACGAGAACTTCCAACGTCAAACAAGTCATCAATGCAACATTTCACAACAAATAGATGAACTGGTAAATGATATAGATCACTTCTTGACCCTGGAATATGTCCATCATGAATTGGGTTGACTAAAATGCGGACATAAGTGCTACCTTGTGTGAACTCTAGCTGTACCTTGAATGGACAACCACACTTCTTTGATGTTCGCAATCTTTTTATCTTTCCACTTTGTCTACAAACACCTCCTCGATGACATACATAATCAACTTTGACCTTGTCAGGGGTGTGCTTTTTTTAGGATCTCACCTTAACTAGTCTTACCTTGTGCTCTATCACAAGACCTTCAAGATAGTTTTCCACATTATCCTTATGTATGTTTGTTATGGTCACTGCTGGCTTGTTGATATCAATTTTTTTTTGTCGAGTAGAAGCTTCCTGTAATTGATGCTTTCGAACAATGCAACCACAAGAATCAACAAAAGCTTTTATGTAAGCAAGTGGTATGCCATGGCGATGAGAATCAATACACCAATGTGCTTGAAGAGTATCTAATGTGGACCTGATGCCTTTATGAGCTTCCAAGTTTCCATTGCAATGAGCATCTTTCACAATGCTTTCCCAGTCCTCAATGCATGCAATCTTTAGCTTAGGTTCCACTTTTTGACGTAGATAATGCAAACCACCTTCTTCTTGAACCAAGCAAAGGGCCTCTTGAAGTCTTCGCCATTTTTTAAGATCCAACATTCCGCTTCTATCATACTTCTTTATAGCTTCCAATGTTATGGGGATGTCTTCATGTAAAGCCCTAATCATCAAATCATATGCTTTTCTATCAAAAGAGTAATATGTTGAAGATAAAAATTGTAGAGGATTTGAAGCAACTCTTGCTTGCTCTTTTTCTTCTTAATCAAGATCTTCTTCGCTTGTGCTAGCTTCAAGATAATCTTCAATGCCATCACTCTCTTCATCTTCAAATATCCAATCCATGTCACAAGTGTGCATAATGTAATGAAGAAGATAAAGTCCAGAAGGTATGCCTTTTGTTTGGGTCAAAGAACTTGTAACACCTACACGCACGTCAATCTTCAGCTCTCTGGGAAAAAGTAATGTCGGGTATCCGAGATTACTTTTGTACCCGAGATTACTTTTTTCATGAAAGACGCTCAAATTATGTAGCTTTAAAAGCATCCATACTTTTAAGATATGATATTTAATGAGAATCTGCAAAATTCCTCACAATGATTGCACACACTTCTCTCCTTCTTATCAAATATATAAAGAAATATTTCACCGCCATCCTACCAGAGATTACTTTTTTGACCCGAGATTACTTTTTTCGCGTTTCGTCAAAATCAACAATCCTCCTTTGCAGATGCATGTAGTATCTGATTCTAACCCTTGATCCCATCCCCCTTGCCTCTGTTAGATAGTCTTGAGGGAGGGCCTCCTAGACCAGACCCAGAAGAAGAGGCAAAAGATGCCGTCTTGCAGAGGATCATCGGTGATAAATGTATGCTCCCGCCGCCGCTCTGAAGGTAGGGCCTCTTCTTCTAGGACAGCCCAGAAGACATCCGATCAAGCGTGCAGTTTGGCGAGGACGGTAAGAACCCCTGGCCGACGCCTGGCTTTGACGAGGAGAGGAAGAAGCAGAGGAGGCTGGATGAGGAGCAGTAGGACGAGGAGGAAAACAGAAGGCAGCGAGAGGGCACAAGTGTCCTGCTAGAAGGACTGGGCCAGGAGCAAGACGAGGGATGGAGTTCCCTCATGGAGGACTGGTAGTGGCGTGTTATGGCCCTGTTACCCCTGCGCAAGGTCCTCCAGTTCCGAGCTGTGTGCAAGGCTTGGAACACTGTGCTTTCTTCTCCAGAGTTCGGGAAATTTTGGTTCCCCAAGCACAGTGGCTCCTGGCTGGTAATGGCCAGGAGACCACCGCCAGAATCTTTATCCTGGGAACATGAGCTTATTGCGTTTGACACCAGCTCGAGTGCCTGGCTCTCGCTTTCATCCTTGTTAGGGAGTAAATGCTCCTAGAGTACTCTGGCTGATCTGGGGGTATGTTCTGCTCGCAGGTCGCAAATGGCTCCCGGTACCATGAGTGCAGCTGCCTAGCCGGGCTCATGGTCACAAGCAATGCTTTAGGGATAATGTGCTTTCTTTGCAGCCCTTTCGAAGAGCCGGAGATGGAATATTATGAGTGCATCCATGATTCCGAGGCATACTACCTGATGGTGCTCAACCCAGTCACTAGGTCGTCCATGCGCTTGCCGCCAAATCCCAAGTGTGCTGCTCACCTCAAGAGCTGGTTTCCTTTCCCTTTTCAGATCTCATTACAGCCTCTCCCTGCTAATCATTATCGTCTCTTCCTTTGGGAGCATCAGAATGGAAACTTGGAATTCTATGATTCCAGCAGCAGGTCCTGGACTGTAGGGAGGGCCGTTGTTGGTGATCAGCGAGATGTCAGGTTTGCTACTGCCGTGGACCTAGAACAGACAGATCTGATGGGTTTTTTACTGGCATGCGATCAGTTTTCGCGTGTAATTGATGAGTAAAACGTGATGATTGGTGTCAAGAGGAAGTGGCTCCGCTCCCATTATTTCATAGGTATGTGGATGGCCAAATCATTTTGAGGCACCAAGGTCTCATTCTCCTCGCTGCCGTTGTTAGCACAGATGACTATCGCTTTGTTAGCACAGACGTTTATCTAGCTGGCTTTGTGATATGGGAGTTGCAGCAGCATCCGAAGTCCAGCTGCATGGGTACTTCTTTTTCTGCACCTGCTGGAGACTAGGTAGAAGTGGCAAGAACACCTCCTCATCCGCAGTGCTTGGAGGTTATCAATCCGATGGAAGGATTTTCAGATTTGAGCGGTATGACAGGTGTACGCTATTTCTGTGATAGATCAGCGACCTACTATCGTCCTCTTGTCTACAACATCGAAACTCGCTCTTGGTATCACCTGCCCCCTTACAAAGGTGACTATGAATTTATGGCTGTGTGTGGCTTGCAACCCTCTGTCTTCAGAGGAGGAGAATAAAGAAAGAGAGCAGGGTCTACTTTTGTTGCGACAGTTTTTACTTGAAGTTTCATATTCTTGCTTAACTTAAGGGCACTGTTCGGGAAAAATGTGTCTCAGCTTAATATCGTGCCGTTTTCAATTTCAAAAATGCCGGTTGAGGGCAAGGGGAAAAGGAGAAATTCCACCCCAAAACAGAGAAAAATAGTGTAAAAACTTAAAAAAATAACCTATTTTTAAAAAAAATCCTCTTCGAAAATTCAAGAAAGGGAATTTTGTATGTTTGGAAAAATGGTTTTTCCCGAACGTTGCTTAAGGGATATTGTTGGTGGCTTATGTGGGCTGTTATATGCTTTATGTGTTTTTTGACACCAAGTTCTTACACTTGCCCAAATTGATCTCCTTCATCATTTACCCAGCGTACTGAAAGGCTATGATTCTGCTGCAAGTAAAGGGGTTAGTGGAAAATGGGGATTGTGTTCCAGCCAGATCTCAACTATCTAGAGGTTGTTATTCTCTATGATTGGGATATTACAGTGGAAATTGCAGCTTTTTCTACACGAGGAGTGGGAAAAGGTGAGATGAGTTGGGTCTGATGTTGGAGCAGCCAACGAAAGCTGGGAAACTCTGCTATGTGTGCAATACTTTCTAACAATCCATTTCAATTCTGGTGTGGCATGCAGGATTCCATAGCCACTTAAGCTACTGAGTACTCCAAATGGTAGTGTGAGAGCTTGTGAGAATTTGTAGTGGGCTCCATGTGCTTCATCACACTGGAATTTTGATATGCGTTGCTGAGGACGATGAGCTAGTATTTGAGTGTATGGTTGTGCTGGCAAAAGAAGACGTGAAAGACTAGGATTTGGGAAGGAGAAGTATAGATGCATTAGTCTGCTTAGTTTGTGGTGCAGATATCTGTTGGGCAAAGCAAGATCCTAAGTGTCTCAAAGAGGTGAACAGAGATGGTGTGGAGGAGCTAGGCGAGGAGTGCAAGTCTTGTCAAGAAAGGTCGCAAGTGCAACCAACTTGTAGAGAAGGTGAAGTAAAATAAGGGGATTTGTGTGACAAAACAGAAAAGAGTGCTTTGTATCCGTCGTTCTTACTGCCAGATCTTCAGTTTGTGTCGTATAGAGATAAACAACGAGGAGGTGGCAAGGATTGCAAGTTGTGTCAAGAAAAGTCGCAAGTGCAATTGTGTACAGAAAGTGCAGTAGAATAAGGAGATTTCTGGAGATGTGAACAAAGCAGAGAATGAGAATGTTTCAAGTCTGATGAGTTATTTAACTTTTTGTGCTTATGTCATGCATATCATTGGGTTTGTCTTAGTAGATTCTTTTGATTTATGAAAAAGCTATTGAGGAGAGTTTCGTGCCATTGTTAAGTAGCAGAAGACTCCATAGAGTATGTCACAAGGAATTTTGGACAGCTTACCATATAGGAAAAAATATGTAATTGCTAGATGGTTTACTAGTTTGAATACACACATCTAACAATAGTGCTAACTAGTAAGTGTGAGAATACTTCTACATGTTTCAAGTAGCAATTATGTTACCATATTGGAAGTTAAGTTCCTATGTGGTAAGTCAAATGCTAAATGACTCAAGAGTGTTTAATTCTCAGTGGTTTAAGATGTGAGCTTTGAAACTCGCAAGACATTTATCAATTTTAAGGTACGAACTAGTTATTGATCTACTAATTCTAAGAACAATGTGGTAAGTCATCTAATAACTTTAAAGACATAAGTAGTTAGCAATTTGGTTGTCAATCTAGTAACCACTCTAGCAATTATTGTCAATGTAGTAATGTACCTAACAATTCAAAGACAAAGTAAAGGTGAGGTTTGATCCAGGTTTTTGCCTTCAGCTTTTAGTGGAGGTAAGTGCAACACTATATGCTGTCCAGATGCGTATGAAAGAGCGGAGCGCCTAGCTTCCTCTTGCTACTTTTCTTTGTTGGTTGCAGAAGCGAGAGCGTTTGGATGTTACAGCCGAAAAGAGGGAGGACTCAGGAGAGGAAGCAGGGTGTGTGTGTGTTTTGGGGGGTGGGTTGGGGGGGGGGGGGGGGGGGGGGGGGGGGGGGAAGGTGCCAACTTGCACTGCAGGGTCCTGCAGATCCTTCAAAGGCAAGGCCTCTTCCACACTAGCAGCCCAAACCCAGAAGAAGAGGCAAAAGATGCCATCTTTCAGAGCATCATCGGTGATAAAGGTATGCTCCCTTTGACTGTGCTCTGAAGGTACCTATGAGACTAAAAAGTTACAATTGGTGAATCTGATACCATGTATGAGTACGGAATGAGTCTGGTGATCTCTGTCCGTGTGAGAGACAGAGAGTGTGCATCAAGGGAGTATTGAAACGGAGGCAATCTATCCATGCTCCAACCATGTGACTGAAATCATGCCGTCATCTATCCATACCAACATGCTGTATCGCCTTGTAGCGCTAGTTGTCGAGATGACTACAGGGCAAGCGGAGCATATCTGTCCCTGGAGAGGTCCCATAAACTCTGCATAAAGGATACTGATCTAGTCAATGCCTCAACTACGGGGGGGGGGGGGGGGGGGGGGGGGGCTAGCTCGGCTCGTATAATCTCATGCGGCATTGAGGCCTTAGCCCGAATCATTCGAGCGATCATAGAGACCAAAGGCCTCTCTCTATATCTTCATCTATCTGTGTTGCCAGATCTCCCACGATGGTCTACTGAGGGTCCCCATACGTGAACTCCGTAGAGCATAGTTGAAGTCACTAGAGTGTCAAAAAGCCAGAGCTTTGTTCGCGGTTCTTGAAATTTAACTTGCAAACACATCCTCTCCAGTCCTCCCAAGGCTGCATATGCTCTCGTTAGTATAGTTTCTGATGCTTTCCTCATTGAAAACACCAGTCCACCAAAAACTACCCAAAGATAAGTATATGCATATGTGTACTCCACATTCTCTTGGCCATACGTAAATGTGGTGTTGACCTCCTGACCCATTGTGATGTGATGTTGAACACCATCACCTTGGTTTTCCCAAGCTTGACAGACAATCCACTATCGCTAGCAAATGTGCGCAAAGCATCTAAATGATGCTGCATCCCCTCTGGAGAGTCAAAAATCAACGAAATATCATCAGCATATAGTAACAACGGAATCCATGTTCCTGCTAGATGAGCCCCTCTGTCTATCTTGCCTTGGTGTCTACCCTCCTCAATAATAGTGTCAAAATTTGGTCAAGAGTGGAGAAGCCTCTTCTGAATCTGGCTTTGCCCTAGTGCTCATATGCGTACTCGCTCTGCCCATCTACTCAACTCCTGCTGAAGAACGGATGAATACAACCTAGCTAATGTGTGACCAACCATGATGGTGTGATAATTTTTGAGAATCATGGGATCTCCTGACTTTAAAATAGGCACAATCGTAGCCATACTCCAAGTCTTACGAAATCTTCATACATGGCTTGATTAAACATCATAGTAAGAAGCTCTACAAGCATATCTCTAGCATAAACATCACTTTTAGCATTATTAGTTTTCGAAGGATTTCGAAGGAATGTTTGGAACGTACACATCCTCATCTTTCTAAAGCCACATGAACAAAGGCATTAAAACAATCTTATTATAGCAAAGAAATAAAAACAAATACATAGCACGAAAGGATTCACATGAGAATAAGAGGATAATGCTTTGCTTCTCTCAATAATCATGAGGGTATCCATTCACTATGGGAAAATGTGGCATAAATGGCAATAAGAAATTGCCGCTATCATGTAAAAGTGCTATTTTTTATGTAAGAAATGGCGGGCCACTTTTTGGGTGCCATTTATGCGACATGAATGGCAACAAAAAATGACAGCCATCATGCAAAGGTATCATTTCTTATATAAGAAATGGCGGGCTACTTCTTTGGTGTCATTTCTGTGACATTGATGGGGCAGTAAGAAATGGCAACCTGCCATGTAAAAGTGTCATTTTTTCTGCAAGAAATGACAAGCCATTTTTTGGGTGCCAGTAAGAAGGCAACCATTATGCGAAAGTTCCATTTAGTATGTAAGATATAGTGGGCCATTTATTTGGTGCCATTTACATGGCGTAAATGTCAGTAAGAAATCGCACCCATTATATAAAAGTTTCATTTTTAATGTAAGAAATGGCAGGACACTTGTTGGGTGCCATTTATGTGTCAAACAGAAGGTAGAGAGAGAGGAAGAGACAATGGAGACGACACGGGACAAGTGTGGAAAAGACTGGCAAGACCAATACTCCAGATGGAAAAACACTGCTAGTGTACAAGATGAGTGGAGAGTGCAATCCCCCCACCCTATATATATAGCAAAAGGGGGGAGGTCGAGCACTGACCTAGAGGCCCACGACCTAGCAAGTACAGGCCATAATGGACCAAAATAGGTCTAGTGGACAATGTGTTGGAAAAGCTCTATGTGTGTGCCTGATATTTTTGTCCACAACAGGTGTACGGGTGGCCAATCCACAACCAAGGGCCATTGCATGTGATGAAATGGAGCCTATATGCAGGGTGCAAAGAATTTGGCGATGAAGAATCTAACACCCCTCCTCAACGACAGATGCAGAGTCGCTAAAGAAGAAGATGCAACATGCCTGGCAAATCTGGATTGTGAAAAGGAGCGCCAACCAAAGAAAATTAAGAACCATACAACACTAATGTGATGATGAGCAAAGCTAGGCCAGGCTGATCAAGTCGCACAAGGTTAAAGTGCTAGGTGCAAAAGTGATGCACGTTGCGTACAGAGTGCAAGGGAGGAGAAGGGTAGAAGACACATTGTGTGGGTGGAGGAAGACTAAGGAATCAGATGCCCCTTTTTCTTTGTATATATAGAGAAGAATAAGGTGTTAGTGGATGGGCACCCATAGCCTGGGCAATCGGGCAAGGCACATGCGCTTGTACCCCAACAATGTCCCACTTAAAGGCAAATGTATTGATAAGTGTGTTCTACTAGCTAAACTACTAGTATGTACAAGAAAATAGGTCAGAGACTCTCTCAACTTATGTCCACTGGCTCGCTCAGTCTATCTACATGCAGTCGTATCGGCTCTTGTGGTAGGTGAGCGTGCGTACCCATGCTAGAGTCTGCATGTAAATCTCGCCAACAACTATGTATGGTCTGTAATACTCCACTATGCATCATGCTTGTTGGAATTAGGGTTGCAAGAAAACGTACACAGCTTGGAGAAGACGAAGGAAGCTCAAGGCACACAATAGAGAGTGTGTTACTTAGTGTGCATTGGAAAGATAGATAGCCCTAGACAGATGGGTGTATATACAATGCACGGGGGAAAAAACCTCCTAAAGAGGGAAAAAATTCCCTGGCGGTCCTAGTCTGTTCACACACATCACTACCACATGTGTATGGTAACATATCCCCCCTGGAGTGATGCGACGAACGAGAGCTGGCACATGAGTAAAGGGAAGTTCCATGCCCTGAGTACATGGTCAGTCCACAAAGGGGAGTAAGCCCAAAGCTTAGCGAAAATCTTCGAGCTTCTCACGAGACAATGCCTTTGTGAAAAGATCTGCAAGGTTATCCTGTGTTGGCATATAAGCCAAGCTGATCTCTCCTGCTGAGAGCTTCTCCCTGACATAGTGGTAATGCACCTCAATGTGCTTTGTGCGAGGATGAAAAACTAGGTTTCTCGCAACTGCCAATGCACTTTGACTGTCAGTGTAGATAGTGTTGGCAGTGTCATGTCCAACACCCAAACCAGCCATAAGGCGTCTGAGCCATACACACTCAACTGTAGTTGTGAAGACTGCCTTGTACTTAGCCTCACAACTAGAAGTGGCCACAGTAGGTTGCTTCTTGCTCAACCATGATATACATGAACTGCCAAGCATGAAACAAAAGCCACTTGTGGACACTCTTGTGTCAAAACAACCAGCCCAATATGAGTCCGAAAAGGCATGTAAGTCTGGTGGCAATGATCCCCCTTGGGATAAAACAAGCCAAGATGTAAAGTGCCACTAAGGTAGTGGAAAATCCTCTTGACAGCCTGCCAATGCTTAGACCCTGGGCTATCATAAATCTGCTAGCATGTGAGACTGCAAACTGAATATCTAGCCTCGTGCTGCATACATAAATGAGGCATCCAACAATAGTTTGGTAAAGAGTGACATCTGCAGGAGCACCAGCATCATGAAGACTCAATTTCAAACCTATTTCCATGGGAGTGGCAATAGGTTTGCAATCCTCAAGTCCAAACTTACATAGCAATGTCTCTATGTAACTTTTCTGGCACAAGGCAATACGACCATCACACTCCTTAAACTGTATACCCAAGTAATGATGCAACAGTCCCAAATCTTCCATCTTGAAAGTAGCATTCAAATCAGCCATAATTTCAACAGTATGTCTCTCATTTGGTCCAGTGATTAGCAAATTATCGACAGAAAGAACCACAATGAGAAGTACATCACCCTTACGCTTTGCATACAATGTGCTTTCTGTTGGACTGTTACAAAAGCCTTGTTTGACCAAATGAGTGTCAGCTTTCTCATACCAAGCACGAGGAGATTGCTTCAACCCATACAAAGCCTTCTTACATTTGCACACTTTGTCCTCTTGTCCTTTCTTGACAAAACCGCGAGGCTGCGTTACATAAACTTCCTCAAATATGTCACCATTCAAGAAAGCAGTAACAATGTCTGATTGATGTATATCCCAACCAAAATGAGCTGCCAATGCACATAGAAACTATTAGTAGTTATACGACAAGTGGGAGCAAAAGTCTCTTCATAATCTATGCCTTTTTGTTGTGCATAACCCTTTGCAACAAGTCGAGCCTTATGGCGATCGATCTCACCATCCGGTTTTCGTTTCAACTTGTAAACCCACTTCGTACCAATGGCCTTTTTGCTAGGAGGCAAATCACATAAATTCCATGTGTCATTCTCTATAAGTGCATCATATTCCGATTGCATGGCAGCCATCCAATTTTCTGAATTTTGTGCTTCATCAAAAGACAGAGGTTCCTCAACATCATGTAAGCTAGACACAGCCAGAGCATAACAATGTGATGCATAAGATGCATGGCTAGAGCTTGAATGAGTACGACTAGACAAAGGTGCATCCAATTTACTGTCACGCAATGTATGCACCAACCATTTTGGCATACTTCTAGCCTGCTCATTTTCAGCCCTTTCCTCATCAAGTACATCATGTATATCTGCATTAGTAATAGGTTGATCTATAACATTTTACGAAACCCCCATAGGTTGTACATTTGCCTCATTGGAATTTACATTCGAACTTCCACCACTGAAAAGAGGCAGCAAAGTGTCATAAATGTCCTGTGAGCTTACATTACTGTCTCTAGTACATGACAGCAAGGACTGAACAGAATCTTCCACAAACACTACATCCCGTGAAACCAGAATACGCTTTGTTTGCGGATAATACAACTTGTAACCTTTTCTTTCAGCACTATAACCAACAAAAATACGTTTGACAACCTTACATCCAATTTTTGTGCTGTGTTTGTGGCACCAAAGCATATGCCACACAACCAAAAACACGCATGTGCTCAATAAAAGTCTTTCTATCATGCCATGCTTCATATGTAGTAATAGACTGAAAAGCTTTTGTAGAACACCTATTAAGTACATAAGTGGCACACATGATGGCCTCAAGCCAAAAAGAATGTGGCAAAGCTTGACTTTTGACCATACATCGTGCCATTTTCGTAACTGACCTGTTTTTCCTCTCAGCAACACCATTTTGCTGAGGTGTATAAGGCAATGTCCATTGGTGTTTTATCCCACGACTAGCCAGAAATGCATTAATTTCATGAGACATATACTCCCCCCCTCGATTGGCACGGAGGGTGCCCATAGTATATTTCGATACATTTTCAGCCATAGACAAAAATTGTTTGAAGCGCATAATGACTTGGGACGGAGTAAAGGTAATTGCCCAATGACGGAGTTTGCATGGGCCCACAAACATCACTATGCATAAGCTACAAGCTACATGTGGCCCTAACTAAACCATCCTTTGGAAACTTAGAATGCTGCATTTTACCCAAAATATAGCCTTCACAAACATGTTTGACAGGTGCTTCAAGAGGTGGCAAAGAAGCAACCATATCAGATTTCTGCAAACGCAGCAAACTGGCAAAATTCAGATGACCAAAACGTGCATGCTAAAGTTTTGCATCTGAAATAGCCCTTGAATCTACAATTGCATTTGCAAAATTTTATCCACACTTGTCATACAAAGTGAGCTTATACAACCCACGACACAAAAGGCCAGATGCAACATTTCATCACTAAAACTGAGATCATGAACTGTACATCTGTCATCCACAAATTTTACTACAAGTCTAAGTCTAGCAAGTGCAGATACAGACAAAAGATTCTTCTTGGTCCCAGGTTCATAAAGTGCATCAACAAGTGTGAAAGAACTGCCATTTGTAGCAATAAGCACAATCTTTCCAACTCCCTGAACCGGATAAGAGGCATTGTTGGCATAAGTTTCTGAATTCCCATGAGGGGGATAGACTCGAGAGAGGTGAACAATTCATGATGTGAGGTAATGTGCTTTGTAGCACCACTGTCGAAATACTACACATGTGAATCTGCAGCTGACATGCATGCTTTATGGACATCAGGATTGTAAGTGCACTGTGCACTAAAAGCCCATTCTGCATCAACATCAACATCACAATCTCCTTTCACTGAAGACTCAACAATGGATACATTTGTAGTGGAACCAGCATTTGCAGTGGAACCACCCTCTTTTTTCTTAGCCTCTTTGGCATTCAACTTAGGACACTACTTGATCAAGTGATCATTAGTTTTACAATAATGGCAACGCATATTCTTTTTTCCCTTATCACCATAATTTCCAGACGAATTGCTACCAACAAAAGCATTAGGAACATAATTTTTTCCACTCGCAGAAGAAGCATAAGAAGTGGCTGCATTACTGTTACCACCCTTTCTTTGAGAAGCAATACAGCCTGTTCAATTGCACGCTGCCTAGTCCTGTTTTTTCTGGAAAGTGACTATTGCAACAGCAATGTGCATAAAGCATCAAACTTGACAACTTCAGGATTTCCTTGGGTCATAAGTCTCCAAGTACTAGCAAAAGTCTGGTAAGAATCTGGTAAGGCATCAAGAACAATCTACACAAGAGAACTGTCTGAAATGACTTCACCTACAGAAATAAGTTGCTCATTGATGTCCTTGACACCAGCAAGGAAAGTGACCATATCATCTTCCTCATGCATAATCTTCAATTCCAGCTCTTTACGCAACAAAGGAATTTTAGCCTCATTGCGGCTTGCATAAAGAACTGCTAGAATATCCCAAGCCTGTTTTGCAAATTTTGTTGAGCAAATGTGAGGAGTAATGGTGCGCTTCATAGACAATGCAGTCAATGCATGATCCTGCACATCCTTTATATCCCAACATGCCATAGTCAAAACAACTCTAATAGCATCATTTCCTGCAGCAAGACCTGCAATATCCTCAACATCGTCTACATCCTCCGAATCAGGACGTACATCAATGCCCTGCACAATATTCGAGACGCCTTTTGACACAAGAACATGTTGCATCATGTAAGCCCACATAGGATAATTGTCCCCATCTAATCTGTCCTCAGTAGCAAACATCTTGAACACATCTGTGTTGTTGTCATCAATGGAAAATGCTGCACCTGATGTGAAAACTGCTCGAAAAGAGGAGAAACGAAGCGGGAACAATATGTGCTATATAGCACAAACCATAGAAGACTGTAAGGAACCTGTTATGCAAAAAACAACACTGACAGAAATTTTGCACTAAATGACAAAAATAGCATGTGCAGTACTGCTTGTAGTGGAAACGGAGGCTGAAATGAGCCCAAATCAGAAATCTGAGCAGATTAAGCCCTACGAGCTCACTCGAAATATTTTTTGACCTGCGCGAACGCTCGCCAAAGCTCACTGAAATCGGAGAAAATGAGCAGGCGTGTGCTGGAGCAGCTGGCGACTAAGCCCGGGAGGATGCAACATGCTCTGATACCAATTGTTGGAATTAGGGTTGCAAGTAAACGCACACAGGTTGGAGAGGACGAAGGAAGATCAAGTCACACAATAGAGAGTGGTTACTTAGTGTGAAATGGAAAGATAGATAGCCCTAGAGAGATGGGCGTATATACAATGCACAGGGGAAAAAACCTCCTAAAGAGGGAAAAAATGTCCCAACGGTCCTACTGTGTTCACACACATCACTACCACATGTATATGGTAACAATGCTAGTGTTAGTCACCGTACGACTGACAATCCCTGCTGCAAATGCTCTCACTGCAGTTGCTAAATCGGGCCTCGACACTAACAAGTCGAACATGAGATGCTTGAACACTGACGAAATTTGTGCAAACCTAGATGTACTTGCCTCCCATGCGCTATCTACATGTACTGCATCATCAGGATTACACATCGTGTATGAATGTGTCAATGTTGACATTGGGATGGTTACGTCTCTCTCACCCATAGGCGAAACTGTTATCCTGGCACCAACTCATCAGTCTCTAACATGAGCATATCAAAGAACTCCATGTGTGTCATCTTTACCTGTGTCTCTAGGGAGAAGAACTGCTTTACTTCTGCCTGCACAAACTCTGACAACACCCGTTGTGTCTCACTAAAGCACTGCTGCTCTACCTCTGTCTCTATAGAGTCTAATGGCACATCCTGCACAGCTAAATTCTTTGTGATGAGCATGGTGGAGCTCACCGGCGAAGGAGACATGTCTCATCTCTCGCTCAAATCATGCCAGCAACAAAACCGAGACTATGACGTCTCGAACCTCAAACACATGCATAGGATATACCAAGCCACTACAGGATCCTCTAGAAATCACTAATGAACAACAATGCATCTCGAAAGACTCCTCTCTAAGAAGTGTCTAACAACCAAAGTGTGTTAACTATCTCACTAGGATCAAATTGTCTCAACTTAGGAACATAGTGCACATGCCGTAGCGTGTATGATGCACTACTTAGCAATGACAAACAAACATCTCCTGCACCCTCTATGTCAAACAATGAACCATCGGCCAAGTGTACACAGCCAAAGCTCCCACTAGAGAAGGTGCTAAACTAGCCACGATGCAATGTGACGTGGAAAATTGTGTACTCATCTAGCAACCAACGTGGAGAAGTGGCACCACTCAAAGACATGTAATCAAGACCAGAGGAAAACATGACATTACCTTCACTGGCATATGAAGCCACTACTCTAGCATCAAAACCTCATATGCACCACGCATAGATCTCCGCTACTATCTCAATTGCCTGAAACAATGGCACCTAATGTGTATCGTGTGGCCACAATGCCAACAAAGCATGTGTTGGCAAGAACAAGACCGCCGTCTCTCACGAGTCATCACTATAGACTCTAAATTTTCACACATGTCTGCAACCTGGATGCTAAGAAACCAAACTATGGTGCGAAATCTTAGGAGAAATATGGCAGAGTCTCCCCTATAGACTGAGCAAAAACTCAAATACAATCTCTATCATGAACCATGTCGAACTGACAACAAAGTGGGAGGTAACTTGACCACTACACAATCATGAAACCATGATCAAAACCGATGCTCACATATGCGTAAAACCAACTACCAATCTGCAAACTATGCAAGCACACAATTCGGGACAAATTGCTCAATTGAGCGCAAAGCATATAATCATATACGCAAGTAGAGAGCAAACTAGCTCAAAACGCATCCCACAAGAGAAATTACCTATACAAATCTGCAAGAAACCTGTGAAACGTGTGATTGTCTACTTGTACCCACACAAGCATACGCAATCCTCACTCCTGCATGAGTGGGTACAAGAACACTAAACTATGTCCAAATTGACAAAGCTTGTCAAAGTGAGAGTGAACACATGATCACTATCAAAGTGGGAGTCAAGCTCGACCACTAAACCGTCAAAGAGTAGGTTGCGAATACGTGCAAAACATGGCAAGAATCTGGGAAAAAATGGACATAGTTTTCCCTGTATTTTGAGTAAAATCTCAAAAATTCTCACCAAAAAATTGTACCAAAACAAACACTTAGTGTCTCAATAAACAGATCCACAAATGGCATACATGCACTGCCAAAACCTTGGCAAACTGGCTTACTCTTGAACGAGTGGATATATGGACGTATGCTTGTCCAAAAATGTTGTAAACCTCTGAACCTGTCAGTTGCGATCTATACTTAGCTCAAGCTGTATTTGCAAACGCATACATAGCATGAAATTGCATAAAAGTGTGCTAGAAACTGCTCTCTGGACTATCCCACACAGTCATACAATGCGCATAATTAAAACCGCATCCGTATGTGTGACGATCCAAAAGACACATCCCAAAGCATCACTTGCATACACAAAAACAAGGTGAATTCTCTCTTGAATTAGTATCACTGTGTGCCATACATAGCCAAAGATGCAAACCGCATCACACTCTACAATGTAGGAATCAAACTGCAAAACTTCGATATGTCGAGATTGTTGACAGGCTGTTGCAAAAATTTTAGCACTTGGAATTTCAAACTTTTGATATGACAAGCACTTTTGAACGTGCCAAAACCCTATGGTAGACTCTTGGATCACATATATCCAACTCCAGGTGTGAGAGATATGCCAAAAACATCCGTTTTTAGCCCAAAAATGCAGCATAAACTTGCTGCTGTTCCACCTGCTTTAATTTTGATCAGAATTTCAAATGGATATCACCATCGTGTCCAAAATTTTCCAAAATCCCAACCTAGACACTTGGATCATATCCATCCGACTCTGTGTGACGGAGATATGCAAAAACGATGTTTCAGGAGCCAAAAACAGCAAAAATGAGCTGCAACACTTCTTGTTTCTGCTGTTTCTCTGTAAAATTCAGCAATGGATTGCTACACAAGTTCTATACAAGCTGAATATACATGCCTAAGCTTAGATCTGCAATTTGTGCTTCTCATATCCTGTTGTTGTCAATGCCCTTGTCGTTACAGAACCGTTGACTCAACTGTCGCACTACACCCGTGCAAAATTGAAGCTCTGATACCACTTGTGAGAGTGCTAGGTGCAAAAGCGATTCACGGTGCATGCAAAGTGCAAGGTAAGAGAAGAGTAGTATACACACTGTGTGGGTGGAGCAAGACTCAAGAATGAGCTACCCCTTATTCTTTATATATATACACAAGAATAAGGTGTCAGTATTCAAAGTGGAGCGCTTGCATTGTTGATAGAATGTTACAAACTAGACTACAGTCACACAAAGTGACAGCTCTTATATTGACTAAGTGGTGCCTGTCCATAGCCTGGGCGGCCAGGCAAGGCACATGCCCCTGTACCCCAACAATTGATGGAGAGGCCAACAACGGAGCAAGTCGCTGAAGAGGATATATGTAAGGGAAAGATGGAAGACGAGCAATGATCTCATTGGAGAAGGTCAACAGAACAAAGAGGCAAAAGAGGAACTCTCCTGAAGCAAACCACTCTAACACAAAAACATAGGCTTCCATGGTGGGAAACCAAAAAACTCCAAGCCAAAATGATCTGTGTCATAGGAGGGAGGAAGAAGGTAGGGAAAGCTAGAGGGAGATGCTATCGGCCTCTGCAGGGTCAGAGATGGCGGTGACAGTCATCTACCGAGAATTTGTCCCATCCTCAGTTTCTAAATCCTTCTTGCAATCCCGACGTCTCCTATGACACAGTAGGTACAAGTAATGTTAGTCCAGACTGTCTTGAAGCACCACCACCCCCACTGGATATAGAAACCAAAGCAGAAGCACTTCTAGAGGCATATGAGGTGTCTTTTCTTGGATGTGCAAAGCCATCTACTACACAGTGAGTAAGAGATCCTCTCAAGTGGTAGGAGTAGGGCGCGTTGTTATAGAATTGACATTTCATTACTTATTGCAGCTCACAGGTGGAAGAGACTAGACCCAGCTTGGCCTATGCAAATGTATTGGTATATCATGTACATTTTATTATTCAAGTGCTCTTTTATGAGCTTTGGCCAATTATGACCGGCCGGCCAGTTTGTACTCACTTTGACCATTCAAGAATCTATAAACTAAATACGTGCAAGAGGGAAATGGTCACTCTTGCACGGGGGGAGATTGCACCCAGTGTCGGTGTACTTCTTCTCTCCTCTCCTCTCTTCTCTTTCGCCTGCACCTGCTCTCTCCCACTCTTGTTCTCTCTTTGTTCATGTGCAACATTGGTTACGTACTCGTGGATGTGCCAGGTATACCGATTTGTGCTTTTCATGGGTTGCAACGTGTTATTTATGTATTTTGCAGGGCAACCGCGCTTTCCGTCTGTAGCAGTGGTATCAGAGCTTAGGCTACGCTCCAAGACTAATGATTATGATCGATAAGCAGCAGCTAAGTATTTTTCTTTCTTATGTTTGTAGATTCCATTAATTGTCTCAATTTATAGTAATCTATGTTGGATGCATGATATAATTAATGATTTATTTTTTTTGGAATTAAAGAGATTCCTTATTTGTCATGATATAGTGATTGTTAGTGTGATTATGTTTATAATTAAACATAATAATAATATGGATTAAACAAAATTATAGAGGGATACTGAGTGAAAAGAAAATTATAGTAATTTCTTTAGATTCGAGGGAGAAGATAACTAAAATTGTAAGAAGAAGGAGAAGGAATTAGGAGAATTATGATGATCAAACTGGCTTCAAGTTCTTTCCGGCGAGTCTTGAAAACTCAACGGTAGATTGATACCAACGAGTATACGGCCAATAATGAGCATGGCGATGTGCTTGGCAGCCGTAGCGAGAACAAATCCAACTAATGAGAGGAATCTAGCCACGGTCAGTGTGATCCGACAACCTGAGTGCTTCGTAACATATGAGCCGCTGCACAAAGTAATGAAATGTGAATTCTATAATGACATTATGAGATTGATGATGAGTGTGACCAATGATATCCTGATTCATCAGGGTATGACATATACCGCTTATTCTAGTGGTATGGGACACTAGAATTGGTAGTATGTGGATGACGGCAGGCATAAGCAATATTGTCTAATTTAATGTATTTTTTCTTTTACTATTTGATACAGATTTCTAATCATTGTTTTTGACAAGTATTGTTTGCAGATTTTATCTTCGCAACTGAGGACAGTTGCTTTCCAACTGAGAGGTATGTTATGGAATTGATATCTTATTATTTATTGCAGTTGTGACAGGTGGAAAAGGCTTGACCGAGCGAAGCTATTGCAAAAGGATATCATATTTCATGTACATTTTATTATTGCTCTTTATGAGCTTTGGCCATTTATGACCGGCCGGCCAGTTTGTACTCACTTTGACCATTCAAGAATCTATAAATTAAATACGTGCAAGAGGGAAATGGTCACTCTTGCACGGGGGGAGATTGCATCCACTGCCCGTCTCCTTTCTTCTCTTCTCTCTCGCCGTGCCAGGCGTAGCACTCCTCTTTAGGAGGTGCGCCTGCACATGTTCTCTTCCTCTCTCTCATTCGTTGTCCCTCTCTGTTCGCGTATATCGTTGATTATGTACCAGGTAAGCATATTTGTGTGTTTCATGGATTGCAATATATTGTATTTTAGTATTTTGCAGGGGCGCCATGCCTTCCGTTTGTTGCAGAGAGCCCTGCAAAATACCAAAACTAGATACTATAGACGATGAAACACACAGATCTGCATACCTGGCAACTATCCTTGCACATAATCGAGGTACACACGAGCAGAAGAGACAGAGAGGGAGATAGAGCGAGAGAGCACGTGCAGGCTCACCTCTTAGAGCGGAGTGCTACGCCTGGCACGGCGAGAGAGAAGAGGGGAGAGGAGAGAACAAGACACAAGCACTGGGTACAATCTCCCCCCTGTGCAAGAGTGACCATTTCCCTCTTGCACGTATTTGTTTTATAGATTTCTTGAATGGTCAAATTGGTTACAAACTAGCCGGCCGGTCATAAATGGCCAAAGCTCATAAAAGAGCACTTGAATAATAAAATGTACATGATTACAAATACATTCGCATAGGCCAAGCTGAGTCTAGTCTTTTCCACCTATCAGCTGCAATAAATAATAAAATGTCAATTTTATAACATACCTCTCCGTTGGAAAGCAACTGTCCTCAGTTGCGAAGATAAAAATCTGCAAACAATACTTGTCAAGAACAATGATTAGAAATCTGTATCAAATAGTAAAAAATTCATAAAATTAGACAACATTGCTTATGCTTGCCGTCATCCACATACTACCTATTCTAGTGTCCCATACCACTAGAATAAGCAGTATATGTCATACCCTTATGAATCAGGATATCACTGGTCACACTCATCATCAATCTCATAATGTCAAGTCTCATCACATAAACACTCCCATAATAATCACCAGATACCAAATCCCAATCCAATTCCAATTCCACAACATAAGTCTAAATCCAAATCACTTTCATTATGTACCCGGGTAACAAAATCATACCAGTTACAGTGGTGTCCAGCCACTGCAGCATGATTTTGTGATCGGTGTTGCCTAAATTGGCGAATCTACACCGATAAGATGTGCTGCCTAAATCGGTGAATTTGCACTGATGCTGCCTAAATCGGCAAATTGCATTTGGTATAAGTTTAAAAATCATGAATCTTCAATTTATCAATGTGCTGCCTAAATCGGCAGATCTGCACCAAGATGAGTATCTACACACTGCCTACATCGGCGAATCTGTGTGCATGTGACCAATGGACTAGACTAGGCATAGAAATCTAACATTTATCACAGTTGTAAGACCAATTTGGAGCATGCTAGAGTAGGAGGGTACTTACAAATTGTTGTTCAACATCCCAGAGCACCTTAACTCAGATAAGTAGCTGCATAGCGTAATGACAAATTATCTCAAGGAAAAGTCCTTTCCAAACAATTGGAAGGCATGACCTTAACAATTTTTGAGTATTCATCTTAGAAGAAAAGACATAGAAATGTACATCGAATATTTGATGTATATACCTGGAGGATATTCTGTATCTCAAAATGTACATACATGCGTGTGTGCATAGAGAGTTATAATTCTGTATCTCAAAATGTACATACCTGTGTGTGCGTGCATAGAGAGTTATAATTGAAAGAATGACAATTTGGAGTAGAAAGGCGCACAAAAATAGAATGCTCGTACAAGCTGGAGAGGATTGTAACTGTGTTTTTCGAGGATGTTCTCATTATTCACACGCCTTGTCTATGACCTACTTACTTAATAGTCTATCTCCATTCGCTGCCGCTCAAACAACCTCTATTTTTTTTCAATTTTTTTTTCGCGTTTGTCGAACATACTAAATATGTATATAGATACAGTAAGAACATCAATTCTATAACATGGAAGACAAGTACAAAGTGCAAAGTACATAAAATCACTGAAAAGAGATAATTATAGGCATGTTGTTGCTTGTTGTCAATAGGGAATTGTTTGTATAGCTAAATGAGAATTTGAATAAAATTGGAAATATTGTTAAGGGAAACTTGTATTAAAATGTGGTTATCACGGGGTTTTCAGTACGTGTTGTGTGTTACTACATAAAAATAATTATGTTTATTGGTTGTAAGTGGGTGTCATATGAAAGGTGTTGGCTTATACTTGTGTGGGCTAAGTACATTGGGTGCTACACATGATAATCCTGAGTGGGATTTGTTTGACAAAGAGGAGTGAGATCCTCGTAGTGCAGCTTGTTGAAGTGAAAAAATTACGAGTATGTGTGTATTTAAAGTGTGATGTGATTGTGTATATGGCGTGGGCATGATAGCAAATTACAAGCATACTGATTTGAGACAAACAAAATAAAGGAATGCGACATACGTATAAAATGGGGGGTCCTTGGCGCCTACACCTCCTTAATGGTGAAAGGAAATTTGAGCTAAAAAGTGCAGAGGAGGAGAGAGTTCAATAAAGATAGAAGAAGGTGATTTAACCAGTTTTGACAATACTTGATGCTTAAGACAATAAGCCGTAGAAAAGTTCAATTGTGCCTTGAGCCTTGCCAAACCCCACTAATGCCCCCACATTGATTGTTGCTAGCTATGAAGCTTAGCATCATAGCAAAATATCCCAAGAGACCTTAAAGATTTATCACCTGACGGGAAGAGAGAGAAATGAAATGAAATGTTATATTAACATCCACTTTTGAGAGCTCTCTCTCTCTTGAGTGTTCACTCTATGGCCTAGCCTTGAGCTTAGTGTTTATGCTTGTAAAGAAAAGACAAAATTACCTATGAGAACAAAAGGACACGATCTTGGTGGATCTAAGACAATGTCGGGGTACAAAATGAAACGAAGTAAACTGAAATACTTAAAAAATAAGACTAAAATTAAATGCCTAAAATCGTCTATGAAAATCAGCGGCGTCATCGGCAAGTCGGTTGCCCGAGAAAGTATTGTAGCCATCGGTGCAGAGTATGAGTGTGGCATGGTGAACATTGACGAATTCCTTGGAGGGTCGAGCTCGAGTAGTAGGCAGCGATCGTAAACCTCTGGCGGTTTCTTCAAAGTCTTGTTGCATTTTTTGCATGCTGCTTCAAACTCCTTATGCTCTCTGACCATTCCTGTCTTCGCTATCACCAAACGCAGGTACCATCATTATTTTAAGTCTACTGCAACGATTCAACTATAGAAAACACGCCATCACTTTGGAAATGATAGCGTGGTTTCCTGCCTTCATCAAACATGCATATGATCAAGAAGGTCTTCATGTCTCAAGGCGTATGCATATTGTGGTGCTACCCAAAAAACACCATGGTGTCCCCGACTTTGGTGTAAATGAATACATGCATATAATCCATCCCCTTTACCGGAGTGCATGTTTACATGGCGGGGCTAAACTCAGGTCGGTGTGTCATCAAGCACTGCAAAGTGTACTCCATAATGACAAAAATCTTGCCGTGATGATATGAGTCTGGTCAGTGTTGGCAAGCAACTCTCTGACAGTGCGATCGAGCCACCATGCGATGGTGTGATAGGATTTTCTTGATGGGTGTGAGTGGCCAGCCTGCAATAATTGAAGCCGAGCATGGGTCGAGTGGTTGAGAGCCACCTACAAGTGTAGGTGATGACTGGTAGGTGATCAGAGAGAAAGGCAGTTGAACTGCAAAGAGAAACAGTGTGTGTGGTTGTTGGGTGTGCTAATTTGGTGGCGCCAATTTCGCATGGCTGTTTTAGAGAGGTTGGGTTTGTTGGACCATGAGTTGAGAGTCGGTGCTGATCACAAAGAGTGGATTGGAGTTAGTTGAGGAAGAGTGTGGCTGTTTTGCAGAAAGAGAGAGACTTAAGCCGAAAACCATGCAGAGAGCTTGAGTCGTAAGGCAGTGACAGTTGCCTTGCTTGGCAGCCATGATTGTGTAGGTAGAAAATAAAAATAAAAATTGCGGCAACTATGAATGAACGGAGTGACTGTAGGTTTCCCTTACTTCACAACCTCTGCATGGCAGTCCAAAAGAAGAAGTCACGCTGTCTGCATGGACGAGGGATTGGTGGGTGGTGATGGCTGCATGAGATGAAGATAGAGAGAGAGTACTACGGGTCTGCAGTCCCGAGCGCATGATCTGGACCTGAGGTGCATAAGGCCTATGACGCCACTGCATGGAGGCTGGGTGGTTGAACCAAATGAGAGAGAACATGTGGCTGGCAGTGGACCATAGAAAGATAGAGTGAGATGGGGGGTTGAGCCGCTGCATGGCATTGAGAGATGGCGGTTGGAAATTACAAGAGAAAGAGAGAAAGAAAGAGACAGATACAGGGTGGTTCAGTAGGTAGGCTGAATGGGAGGGGAGAGAGAGAGATTGCATGGGGCTGGGAGTGAGTGCAGCTGCCATGCAAATATGCATGTAACTAGTAGGAACTGCAACTATACGTAACTTGAGTGAGTGCACTGCATGTGAGCCGTCGTTAATAACTGATGTCGTGGCATGAGCTGGAGAGGTAGATCAATGCCATGCGTACATGCTTGGTGAGGTTGCATGGAAACATCTGCGCAAGGGTGGGTGGCGGGGAAAGGTCGAGTTGACATGAATGCCCACAGGCACTAAGTGTGTGTGCGTGCCCACCATGATCCTTTTGAGCCACACTCACAAAGACCACACAGACAGTAGATAATCTTTCGAAGCTCTATATGTCTTACACAAATCCAGAACGTAACGGCCAACTTCCAAGTGTGCCACATGCTAGTTTGTATGTGTGTGTGTGTGTGTGAGATAGAGAGAGTGCAGTTTTGCTTGCGCAACCACAGGCATGCACGTCACTTGGGTGGGTGCAGATGAAGGCGAGGGAGCCAAACATGCAACTTAGAGAGGAAAAGGGTAGTCTACAGCTGTAGCGAGAGAGAGAGAGTGTTGGTTGGATGGTAGTGCCCTACTGCTGCTTGACTGTGTGCTCGATGGAAGCCAGTTGCTTGGCCTCTGCAACTTATGTCTTCCAAGCCTCCATCCACTCCTAGTGCTGCTACCATGGTCGTGATGATTTGTTCATTTATTTATTTTGAAAAATAATTACATGAGCGTGGGGACGTCGATTCATGGGACAACTTAAAATTGTCAAAGATTTTTTTGGATCTCCGATTCCTTGTTAACAAAATTTCACCTTAGTAGACGGTGCTAAAGTTTCTTTGCTTCTTACTTCTTTCCTCATGCGGTTAAATCCACTCTATTGCTCTATCTAACCTGGCACGGTTGGTGGCGCAAACCTATATAAGTCAGCCTTATGCAATTAACCGACAATTAGATAGTCTATTACTATGCTATTTCCTTATGGTCTAGGCTCAACCCTTCTCTTTTAACAAAACAAAGAATAATACATAATCGACGTCATTCACCAATGCATTGTTATGCTCTTTTTGTGTAAACACAAATCAACAACTTGCACTCGATACTGTACTAGGCAAGCCCTTATGAATAAAGTGTAATTTCATGTACAAAAACAAAGAAAAGACTTATCGTCGAGGTTTATTGTTTCCATAGCTTTGGTTATTGCAAGGCCGAGAACTTATCCAGAGCTCAACACAGTTAGGCATGAGACTGCTATGGCGCAGTGATTGCTGTTTGGTTCCAATCGGCCAAGCTTAGGGGGGCCACAGCTGAGAACCCACTAACGTAACGAGCCGTCTATGATTTCACTCCTTTACCCCCCTGCAAGAGGCCATAGCAATTGATGAGAACCCCAGCCACTTTGTACTGGCCATAGCACCCCACTCTGCAATTCTCTCCTCGGCTTGCCCTGTGCCGACCCCGCCCCCAACCTTGTCACTATCCACCTCAACACCCCTTGCCACTTAACAAAAGGAGCGGTGGCACATCCGTTGTTAACTAACTGAGCCTACGGCAGTAATAAGAGGAGGTATTGATGCCTCTCAATATGGTTACAACAGTGGAAGTCAGCAGATAGGAGTCGCTAAGGGCCGACTCATAACACGGGATATCGGCAGATGTAGTGACAACACCTACCATGGACAACTCTGCGACTGTTGTGAATAGGAGGAGTTGTTGCACAAGCTGAACTACTGACAATGTCGATGGATTGCCCCAACTTTCTGCACCACCACGAACAACGGTGTTGCAAACCACGCGCAGGCGCCTTGCATGCCTCTCACCCACCTTGAGCATGCAAAAGTGGCGCTATCTACGGCGTCAAGATTTTTATTTTTTATTTTTTATTTTTTTATTTTTCTAAATTATCATGCCTAACCCACACTTCTACCTCTATCACACCAAATGGAGGTAACAAGTACACATAGCAATTTATTAATTAATTTCCCCAAAAAAAAAAAAGTCGATTGTCATTGACCCTGTTGGAGTTTGATTCCTATTGATTGCATGCTGCGGATTTTCGCCCGTTTAGAACATGGAGAGTTCTCTCTCTCTCTCTCTCTCTCTCTCTCTCTCTCTCTCTCTCTCTCTCTCTCTCTCTCTCTCTCTCTCTCTCTCTCTCTCTCTCTCTCTCTCTCCCAAGACGTCGATTGCTTACAATAGCGGACATGGGCGATGCTCTACAGCGACTATTGCAATATTTTCTCAGACGCCGTCACAACATTAACAATGCTGATGATGAATTTTGTATTTTTTAACTTTGCTTCAATTTAATTTGTACCCAGGCATTGGATCAGATTCACACGAATTGTATCAATTTGGCATCATATGTGCACTGTTAATATAGCATTTCATTTCATTTATCTCGCTCTCCCTTTCCCCCTATGACTCCCTATAGAGGCAAACGTTCACGCAACTTTTCCGCGCCTAGTGAAACACTTTCTCGCATGATGCCATTTTCCGCGTATCCTTCAACATACCATGATCGTGATGATGATTGTAATCACGCCTTTCAGACTTTTAGTTTTAGTCAATTTCGTCCCCTAGACCATTAGACAAAGTCTAATCTAACATTTCATTTCATCTCTCTCTCTCTCTCTCTCTCTCTCTCTCTCTCTCGCTTTCCCCCCCCCCACTTCCCCTTTTCTTTTGGTTAATGGTCGATGTCATGGAAGCATCAAACATCGACATATTTCTTCGATGACCAATGCAATACTTTCTCAAACAACGCTCGCTTTTAGGCATCCACGTGCACTGGTAGTGATCATGATGTTATTAAATTGACTATTTCAGTCTTTCACTACACTTCATTTTAATACCTAGGCACTAAATTAGATCCATAAGGATTGTATTAATTTGATCCTATAGGTACTTTGTATAAGCTGCAAACTCTCATACTACAATATCTAGTACAAGTTTAAAAGAGAAGCTTAAGTTTTTGGTCTTGCCAGGCATTTTCTTGATGCATATTCTATACATAGTTTGACGTCTAACTGGCAATATCTCTAAGGTCAAATTAATTTTTCATTGTTTTCTTTATTTGTTGGACCAATCTACTCTTTATAGTATGGCCTTTACATGATGTATGCTCATGATATCATGACTAGACGCTAGTATGCTCGTGATATCATAATTAAAGATTAGTCAATGCCCTTTAACAATTATAAATAATAAATTTTACAACGTTAAGCACTTTAGAGGCAACAATTTGTGATATCAAGGGGACTACTCCATTTATTCAAACAAAAACAATCTACAATATATTGATTCCATCTCACTTTAGAATTAATCCGAGGCTCATCATTGTAAATGACGTCTGCTAATTACAGTTCTATCCTACTTGTATCTCTCTCCCCACGCACAAACTAGTACATATTTTCAGATGTAGTACATCAGCCAGGGTCAAATGGTTTACAGAAAGCACACAACACTTGTACCTCATCCATATACCAACAATGGTCTATATATTCAAATACAGTTTACCCTCCTGGTATGTACATCAAATACGTCATTCCTCTTTTCTTATCTCATTTCTCTCCATTGTGTTCTACACTGAATACTCAAACAACACTACTAAGGACATGGCTTCTGATTGTATTGAAAGAATTCTTTATTGAGATAATTTGTCAATAAGCTATGCAGCTACTCATGCGAGCTACGGTGCTCTGGATAGTGACCAAAGCACCTTGCTATACTCCAAAATGGTGTCACACACATAGTAAAAACTTTTCCCTTTTATGTCTTGTCTAGTCCATTGGTCACGGACACACAGATTCGCCGATTTAGGCAGTGTGTAGATACTCATCTTGGTGCAGATTCGTCGATTTAGGCAACACATTGAAAATTATAGATTCATGATTTTTTAAACAATACCAAATGCAAATTCGCCGATTTAGGCAGCACACTTTATTGGTGTAGACTTGCCGGATGAGGCAACACCAATCACAGAATCATGCTGCAGTGGCTAGCCACCACTGTAACTGGTATGATTTTGTTACCCGGGTACCTAATGAAAGTGATTTGGATTTGGAATTACATTGTTGAATTGGAATTGGATTGGGATCTGGTATCTGGTGATTATTACGGCAATGTTTATGTGATGAGACTTTCCATTATGAGAATTGAGTATGACCAATGATATCTTGATTCATCAGGATATGACATATACTGCTTATTCTAGTGGTATGGGACACTAGAATAGGTAGTATGTGGATGACGGCAGGCATAAGCAATGTTGTCTAGTTTTATGGATTTTTTTTACTTGATACAAATTTCTAATCATTGTTTTTGACAAGTACTGTTTGCAGATTTTTATCTTCGCAACTGAGGACAGTTGCTTTCCAACGGAGAGGTATGTTGTGGAATTGATATTTTATTATTTAGTGCAGCTGTGACAGGTGGAAAAGGCTTGACTGAGATAGGCCTATGCGTACGGAAATATATTTCATGTATTATTCAAGTGCTCTTTATGAGCTTCGGCCACTTATGACCGGCCGGCCAGTTTGTACTCAATTTGACCATTCAAGAAATTTATAAATGAAATACGTGCAAGAGGGAAATGGTCACTCTTGCACGGGGGGAGATTGCACCCCGTGTCTGCGTTGCTCTTCTCATCTCTCCTCTCTTCTCTCTCGCCGTGCAAGCGCACCTCCTACCACTGCTACAGCCGAAGGCGTGGAGTTCCCTGCAAAGTACTCATAATAGCACAATACAAACCATAAAAATGATAAATCAATATACCTGAATCGTCGCATACGCACATGATCAATCTCAACACGAACATATAGAGATAGAGAACAGAATAGAGTGAGCGAGAACGTGCAAGCGCACCTTCGAGAGCGGAGTGCTACGTTGGCACAGCGAGAGAGAGAAGAGGAGAAGGGAGAAGGAAGACACAAACACTGGGTGCGATCTCCCCCCGTGCAAGAGTGACCATTTGCCTCTTGCACGTATTTCATTTATAGATTTCTTGAATGGTAAAATTGAGTACAAACTGGCCGGCCGGTCATAAATGGCCAAAGCTCATACAAGAGCACTTGAATAATAAATTACAAAATACAATATCCTTTTGAGATCCTTTCACATAACCCTTAGCCTTTTCCACGTGTCAGTTGCAACAAATAATAAAATATCAATTCCATAAGAGGGAGATGCTATCGGCCTGTGAAGGGTCAGAGATGGCGGTGACATTCGTCTACCGAGAATTTGTCCCATCCTCAGTTTCTAAATCCTTCATGCAATCCCGACGTCTCCTATGACATTTTGCTGCATAATGAACTTTCTTTCCACAGTAGGTACAAGTAATGTAAGGCCTAGAAGGTGTAGAACGAGGTCCAGACTGTCTTGAAGCACCACCACCCCCACTGGATGTAGAAACCGAAGAAGAAGCACTTCTAGAGGCATATGAGGTGTCTTTTCTTGAATGTGCAAATCCATCTTCTACACAGTGAGTAAGAGATCCTCTCAAGTGGTAGGAGTAGGGCGCGTTGTTATAGAATTGACATTTCATTACTTATTGCAGCTCACAGGTAGAAAAGACTAGACCCAGCTTGACCTATGCAAATGTATTGGTATATCATGTACATTTTATTATTCAAGTGCTCTTTTATGAGCTTTGGCCAATTATGACCGGCCGGCCAGTTTGTACTCACTTTGACCATTCAAGAATCTATAAATTAAATACGTGCAAGAGGGAAATGGTCACTCTTGCACGGGGGGAGATTGCACCTAGTGTCGGTGTACTTCTTCTCTCCTCTCCTCTCTTCTCTTTCGTTGTGCCGGCGTAGCACTCCGCTCTAGGAGGTGCGCATGCACGTGCTCTCTCCCTCTCTCCCACTCTCGTTCTCTCTTTGTTCATGTGCAACGTTCGTTACGTACTCGTGGATGTGCCAGGTATACCGATTTGTGCTTTTCATGGGTTGCAACGTGTTATTTATGTATTTTGCAGGGCAACCGCGCTTTCCGTCTGTAGCAGTGGTATCAAAGCTTAGGCTACGCTCCAAGACTAATGATTATGATCGATAAGCAGCAGCTAAGTATTTTTCTTTCTTATGTTTGTAGATTCCGCTAATTGTCTCAATTTATAGTAATCTATGTTGGATGCATGATATAATTAATGATTTATTTTTTTGGAATTAAAGAGATTCCTTATTTGTCATGATATAGTGATTGTTAGTGTGATTATGTTTATAATTAAACATAATAATAATATGGATTAAAAAAAATTATAGAGGGATACTGAGTGAAAAGAAAATTATAGTACTTTCTTTAGATTCGAGGGAGAAGATAACTAAAATTGTAAGAAGAAGGAGAAGGAATTAGGAGAATTATGATGATCAAACTGGCTTCAAGTTCTTTCCGACGAGTCTTGAAAACTCAACGGTAGATTGATACCAACGAGTATACGGCCGATAATGAGCATGGCGATGTGCTTGGCAGCCGTAGCGAGAACAAATCCAACTAATGAGAGGAATCTAGCCACGGTCAGTGTGATCCGACAACCTGAGTGCTTCGTAACATATGAGCCGCTGCACAAAGTAATGAAATGAAATGACAAGCATTGTTTGCAGTTTTTTATCTTCGCAACTGAGGACAAATGCTTTCCAACAGAGAGGTATGTTATAGAATTGACATTTCATTACTTATTGCAGTTGACAGGTGGAAAAGACTAGACCCAGCTTGGCCTATGCAAATGTATTGGTATATCATGTACATTTTATTATTCAAGTGCTCTTTTATGAGCTTTGGCCAATTATGACCGGCCGGCCAGTTTGTACTCACTTTGACCATTCAAGAATCTATAAATTAAATACGTGCAAGAGGGAAATGGTCACTCTTGCACGGGGGGAGATTGCACCTAGTGTCGGTGTACTTCTTCTCTCCTCTCCTCTCTTCTCTTTCGCCGTGCCGGCGTAGCACTCCGCTCTAGGAGGTGCGCCTGCACGTGCTCTCTCCCACTCTCGTTCTCTCTTTGTTCATGTGCAACGTTGGTTAGGTACTCGCGGATGTGCCAGGTATACCGATTTGTGCTTTTCATGGGTTGCAACGTGTTTTTTATGTATTTTGCAGGGCAACCGCGCTTTCCGTTTGTAGCACGCGTAGACATTAGGAAGATAATGAAGTCTAAGAGGGCCTCTTTATTTGCCATGAGATTATGGAGGTTGTTAACATTTTGACAAATAGATACACGCCATGTGTGCAAGAATGGTGGGTGTGTAAGAGTGGTCAAAGGATGCACTTTTCCCCCCAAAAAAGGGGGTGGACAAATTTATGATTTTCAGCCTTCTATAACTCCTACATATGATCTTTGATTTGGGGGGAAATTTGAATCCAAATGAACTAGCCGTTTTGCCTATTTGAATTCAAAAACTACCCTTTGATTGCTTTCTTAATGCAAAAGGTTTGACTCCCTTAAACTGCCAAATAAAGAGGCCCTCCTAGACCCCATTCTCTTCCTAATGGGTCCTAAGTGACTTGAACAAAAGAATCATAAGATTTAGGAAGCTTGGGCAGCAACTAATATGCTATGCCCTAGGAAGAGATTTGGTGATTGCAAGCTGCTAGCTCATCACGGAGCAGAAGCATGCGGGATATAAAGTCCTGGATAGTCAGGAATGACGAGACCTATGAGTCCATCAAAGTCTTCTCCACAGAAAAGATCCTTTTGGGTGTCTTCGCCTCATACATGTTTCAAAGAAAACCCCATACCTCATGTGCAGTATTGTGAGAATGCAAGGACGTCAACATGGTGTCCACTCAGTTGATGAGTATAAAAGAGTAAACCCAGTGATGGTTCAGGTTCCACCGATCCACCATAGCATGTGTAACCACAGTTCGTGATCCACCAGAAGCAGTTCCATGAGAATAAGTAGAAGGGGCATATAAAGAGCCAACACGTGTAACAACATAAGAAGTGGAAGATGATGATGTCGATGTAGAAGCACCAGATGCCAAAGCAACGACAGGACACACGACATTGGTAGGATTGTTAAGCCAGTCCCAGAGGTAAAACTACATAAGCATCACCATGATATTCATCTTTCAGACAACAAAGTTGAAACAGTCAAGCTTTTTGCTGGGAGGAAAGATGGGCATGGTTGGTGGAGTTTCCATAGCTACAAACAAAAAAAGAGCAGAGAAGTCCCAAGTGTAGAATCATAAGCAAAGGTGATAAGAGGATCCCAATGATAACCACGCCGGATAGAACGCCAGATGATCGTGAAAAAGAAGGTAAGTGATGGGAGAGACAAGGGAAACCCAAATGGATGCTAAAGGGGAAAAGTAGAGGTGCTTTCCAAACCCGAATATGCAGTAAAAGGGAGCTAGAAACTCCACCGGAGGTAGAGGTTGAGAAACCACGAATTGAGGCTGAAAAAATAGCAATGGATAAGTCGGGGAATTATCGGCAAAGTCACTTGTTGATTCAAATTTCAAGTTGGAAGACCAAAGGGCAGAGAAGAACGAGCTTCGGCTGTCCAGGGTCTCCAGCAAATAGAGGGCTGAAGTAGATGTCAAGGCACAAGGTCAAGGCCCTCCTGCAAAAAAATGCTAGGTCCAATGATGGTTGAAAAATGCTAGAGTAGATGAGGGATTGTAAAATGGCAATGAAGGGGGAGGGAGGGGGCCGACAGTAGAAGGATGTGCAGAAGGTGCTCAACTCCACAAACGCTAGCCCTGTAGAAAAACGCAAGTGGACGAAAAAACACTAGTGGAGGGGAGGAAAGTTTTCACGACAAAAAGCTTTGTAATGTCCTCCAAAGGGTAGGCAATGGCTGATCCTCAGGCCAAAGGCTCTGATACCATGTCAAAGTGAGCAGCCAAAGGTAGAGAGAAGAAGAAGAAGAACAACATTTTAATGTCATAGGAAACTATCCCAAGAGTCCTTAAAGATCTATCGGAGGAGGAGAGTTGAACTCAAGACCTATTATATGCAAGAGGGAAATTGCATAAACAATTGTTAACCCTCACTCACATTCCTATCACCTATGATGGACGCAGTATTATTTATTTGGTAGAGTCAGGTACCAGGCTTGTCGGTCCAATAGGAAAAGGGTAAGAGTGATTGCCGATGAGAGGTGCACTCTAACTCGAACATTCAAGGGATTATTTGGCTACGCATGGGCACCCAAGTGTGAATGGGGAGAACTCATATAAAATTCAACTAAACCTAAAATTCACTCATTCTCTCATTTGTGCAATTGAAGAGTGCTCTTGCTCCATCTCCATCTTCTTCTTCTTCATCTCCTTGTGTGTGTGTATGCCGGCGGGAGAGATGGAGAGAGAGAGAGAGAGAGAGAGAGAGAGAGAGAGAGAGAGAGAGAGAGAGAGAGAGAGAGAGAGAGAGAGAGATCGAGCATTGTGGCGGCACGACGGTGGCGAGGTGGTTGAGCGCGGCGTAGCAGCGTCTCCCTCTTCTTCGCGGCGAGGAATCCTCCACGACAGCAAGCATAGAGCGGTGAGTGACACACGATCTCCATCTTTGAGCTTACTAGTTTAGGCTTGTTGTGTGCTTGGAGCCATTTGTGGCTCGCACACAGTGTATCGGGAAGTTCCTTGCATTGACACGTGCGACATACGCACACATTTTTGGCACTGTTGTCGGGGAATGCCATACACTAAGCTTGAATGGCACTCTGTGCTTCTTTTGTGGTGCAATTTCAATTGTAGGAAAGGTAAGGAAGGAGGGTGTGTGTGTTAAGAAGAAGGATTTTGTGTTGCTACTGTGTATTGCTTTGTTAATGGAGTTTTCAAAGGTACTGTGTTTTTTCTCTGTCATAAGGAATTAGTATTAAGGTTGTAAGTTCTGTGTAATGCAAAGTACAGTAAGTAGGAAGTAGATCTGTGAGAGCTAATAAAGTGTGTTAGTGTGCAACAATAGGTGTATTAGTTGTAAGTAGGTAGGTAGAGTGTGTGTGTGCTCTCGTGCAGGCCGCGGCGACCTTATCCTTTTTATAAATAAAAAAATAAAAATAAAAAATTTAAAGGTAGGACCGAGATCGGGAATATCTCCCAGACCCAAGCCCATACCGAAGCCCAAGATCACGCTCAGGCTCAGGCCTTAGTCGCCCTTTAAAATTACGTATTTTAGCTTCACACGTAGCTAAAAATCGACTTTTTTGAGGACCAACGGAGCTTCAAGTGTCCGAACGTTGTGCTGTAAAGCACACCGCGATCCTCTGAGTGATACGCTTGTTTTGAGCTATCACACACTTTAATAAAAAATCGATCATTAAAAAAAATTAAAAAACATTAAAAAACATTTAAAATAAAAACGAGTGAAAACGGACGCTTAAAAAAGTGAGCGGTTAACCTTCGAGGTTATTCGCCGCAGACGCTTATAGGGTGCCAAAGGCACATGCATCTGTGCTCTGGTCGTGTGCTAGAGATGGAGCAACTAGAGAGAATTTTGACTTACGCGAGTTCTCAATATCCACCTACTTTAGGTTCAGGTTCTTGGGTCCTCGGCAGGGACCCAAGGTAGTACAAACCAAGACCTGAACATAGCTGCTAGTGACTCTTCCTCTAACTATGATGTCATGGAGGGTTTCCCAATGCCTAATCCCAATAGCTCAAGCCAAGACATGCATGCCATGGGCCCGTGGTCCGGGTTGAGTGTGCTTAGCCGCCTGAAGGAAACCTTTAGTAGAGCCACTCGCTCCGAACATGGAGCTAATGATATAAATGAGGGGGTGGGGAAGTAAATTCTCCCTTCGTGACCAACGTATACGTAGACCCTATACCCTTAGAGAATGTGCACATGAATACTTCATTCACTGCACCTCCTTACTCTTCAGAGTTATTTCTCTCCGAGGTCATATTACCCGATGGTAGAAGCCTTGCAAAGTACAAGAGGTTGAGCGATATATCATTGCAGCTAGGGAAAAGGAAGTCGAGAGCTTACGCAAGGCGGAGCAAGGAAGAGAGTTAAAAGTGAAAGCCCCTATGTCAATATCCTTTCTAAGAGAGCAATAAAGTGCTCCTGACTTAGCAACCTCTAAGGGCCAACCCTTAGAAAACAACATTGCATCTAGCTCAAAGGAAACCCCTAGCACCTCAATCCTAGATGAAGCATTCTTAAATGAGAACTGGGAGTACGAACTACAAACGAAAACTCTAACCGACCTATACATAGGTCACACCTATCACGTGGGTTGGTTAGATGTCCTACAATCCACAATGGGTGCTACTAGTGTGGAGGATCAACAACAAAGAGTTTGTGAGATCATCCATAGGGTCATTGAGTTAGAGAGACAGAACAAGGGGATCAACATGCCTTCAACGGGTCTTATGAGATTCTTAGATACAGGAAACGCTAAACAACGGACCTTATCGCAAATGGAGAATCCGTCGGGGTAAGTCCAATTGATCCCCCATATGTTGTTTTGCTTGGGATCTCGGTGCAATCTGAGCCCACGAGTGATAGTTTTACCTTTCCAAGTCTAGCTCATCTTTCCCTTGATGACACCACAGCTACCATGCCTACCCCAATGATGGGCATGCCAAGAAACACGCCATGGACCTCATTTGTTAGTAAAGAACCACTACATGGTAGCTGAATGCCTGCAACAGTACCTGCAAGTGTGTACCAATCGTATACACCCATGGGTCCTCGTACTCATGTAGGCCCTACCCCTCCCATTGTTTTAACTACCTATGCTCCACAACCACAACACCCAAGTTCTTATTTCTGTGGGACCATACCGGCTAGCATTAGCATGTCACATCCGACATCTGCTATGCCTAGGGCCACACATATGAACTTTCGACCGCCACATGGCACAACATCGTACCCAACGTGGAACCCAAGGGCTTCCTATGTGCCAAGCCCAATGCCAATACATACTCCACATGTAGTCTCTCGAGCTCCTTCACCCACGGTGCCTGCTCACTTAGGTGACCTGGCAACGTTTGCTCAAGCTATAGGTCGATCTATTGCTGAGAATATGCGTAACAAGACTGATAGAGAGCCTAGAAGTAAGGCATTTAGTGGAGACGGGGATGTGAGAAAGCATATCAAAGTGTTTGAGCAAATATGCGATTCTCTAGGAGAACACAATGACCTGCATAAGAGTAATGCTTTAAGCCTAACCTTAAGTGGAAAGGCTGGGGATTGGTATAGAACCCTAAGGGTGGAAGAAAAAACGATTTACCCTACTCTTAGAAGACTGTTCTTGAAAAAATATATACGAGAGGGAGTGCTTTGGGGTGTATCCTCTCAGCTCCAGAAAGCCCAATGAGAGGAGGGAGAGTCGGTGAGAGACTTTAATAGTCGCTTGAAGCATTTGAATTCTCATTGTAATCCATATGAGCGCTTCAATAATAATCAATTGCTTGATAGATTCATTAGGGGATTATGACATGAGGATATCTACAATGGCCTAGTCATTAGAGGTATCACCACTTGGAAAGCAGTCACCACCAATGCGATCCAATTGGAGGATAATTTAATGATTCAAGGAGAAAGAGTTTCTGTTGAGCCTAAATCTATTAGCTCGCAAGCATTAGGGCATCGGCCAATGACCCTAAAGCCTATTGCTAAGGAGCAAAAGATATCTGAGATGACTTTATCAGATCTCACAAAGGCTATTCAAGAGTGTCTTAGAGACAATCGTGCTTCACAAAACAATCATATGTATCGAAGAAGGAAGCAACAATGGTGCTCAGTATGTTGTGGACCGCATAGTACCAGTGAATGCCCTACTTTTAGAGTAAAATCCAATGGGAACTGCAATGCATGTGGGAGGTATGGTCATCAAGCAAGGATTGCATAGTATTTAAGCGTGCGATGGCCAATAGACCAACCTTAGCATGGAGAGACACACCTCGAGTGCCTGCATTGATGCCGGCCCCACCTCTTGAACAAACAACACAACACATGGTCCCTTGGGCCCAAAATGTTGTTCAAACGAAACCCTTACCACCTCCAGTGCTAGGACCACAACCACAACATCCGAGAATAACTTCTATGAATCAAGTGGGTTGTGAGTCATCTATTGCTTGTTTGGAAGGCTTTGAGGAAGATATAGATCCCAATATTGCCTATGGGATGGATGTGCTTGAAGAAAGTCCACAATAATATATGGAGGACTATTGGGGACAAGTCAAACGTGTATATCAAGTAGCTGCTCTTGCGAAAAGAGGCCAAAACATCAATTACACTGCTAAGAGACCACCGCTTCAATGCTATGAGTGTGGAGATCCACATCGTGTAGCCGAGTGTCCTATTAGGCTACAAAAGAACACCACACTAATGCAAACCAATCAAGTGAGCATGTCTACAATGCCGATACTCATGTGTAATCGATGTGGCATAGATCATTTGATTGCCCAATGTCCAAAGAATCCAAATGTACCAAAGATCACGCCATTAAGCTTGATTGAAGTTACCGAGGAGCCATCATAAAGTACACCTGTGGTACCAGTAAACGTACTCACACGATCAATGCTCCAAAAACAAAATTATATTCTTGAGGAAAGAGACACGACATCAATTGCCCAGTCTCAGAAAAAGAAGAAAACGTGAAAGAAGAGATCGCAAAAAGCAGCAAAGTCAGACCCCAGTTCAAAGACCAACATAGGGACTGGTGAGGACCCCGTATATATGAACGACGCAGAAGAGGATTCTGATTCAGGTGAAACCATGGAGACCAAAAGGACCACTAAGATAGAAACCAACAAGGAAGACCTTCATGAGCCACAATGGCCAGGATCTAAGAAGAAAATAGGAACTTATCCAAACCCTGCAGAGGAGATCGAGCGAGTCAAGCAATTAAGGATTTTGGTAGAAGATACCCAAAGGGATCTAGAACCAGCACCTAGGCAGATCTAGATTACAGACACCGTGTTCCCTACGCAACAACAACCTCACCAAGTCCATAGACCCTTAGCCATACCTAGTTTCATCCAAGAATAAAGTGACTTAAAGTCATGGGAGAGTGGGTGTACTCACTTCTTGATGGAAAGAATGTTTACAGAGGGACTACCTGATCCTATCGAAGAAATGGAGATCCCATCTTCCCCACGTCAAGGGACTAAAGTCCAAAAGGTGTCGTTAAACATTGCCAAATTGATGGCTTTCATGTCTTCAAAAGTTAGAAACACCATCATGTCCAAACTATATAAAGACCCTGAGCTAGTCTCAACTCTTCGAGCCTTCCTCAATGGAGAACTGAAGTTTGGGCTACCACAATTTTCACAGATGGATGGAGTTGGGGAGATGCCAATAGAGGAGGAACACTTAGATCCACAACCCAACCTAGATGAGAACCTTGTTATAGAAATACCTGTTAACAAGTTGAGATAATATTTTGAGGGTGATGAATCCAATGCGACCATACCAATCACTACTAAGAGATTAATTGTGAAGGAAATCCTTGATGGTGGCTCTGGGGTTAGCATTGTGACTAAAAATTGATGGGAAACTATGGGAAGACCTCACCTTGCGACCACAACCATAGTAGTGAAGATGGCCAAGGGGTCTATTGTTAAACCTATTGGGATGCTAGAAGATCTCAAGATTAAGGTCTTTGGACATAAAATAAGGATTCCCTTCATTGTTATGGATTTCTCCAAACACACTATGGCATCGGAGATGATCTTAGGACGTCCTTTCATGAGGGAAGCAAAAATGGTGTATGACTGGTCTAAAAACCATGTCTACTTGCACTTCCAAGATTCTGTCATTTGAGTGGATCTTGTAACTGGTCGAGCACATCCCCTAGGAAATAGGTTTATAATTGATCATAGATCTAACACGAAAATTCACTCGGCCCCATTGAAGTATTGTTACACGTGTAAAGCGGACACTGATGTTGGGGAAGATTCTCATTATATGGATGTACTACCTGGGATGATTGAGTCGGACAATGTGGATTGGGTCCACCGAGCAGCAACCATAGACACTTAGGGAAATAGGGGGATGACCTGGGTAACACCTGAGGGGGATGAGTTGCCCGTACCCTTAAATATGCTACAAGGAATGCATGTAGCTTCTCACAAGACTCATCCTAATATAATGAAGAAAACATACAAGTGGGTCCCTAAAGCTTCTTTAGCGACCATGGCTGATGCTAAAAGACAGATACCTTGTAAGAAACGTACCACTCGCTCCAAGAGAAGTAAAAAAAAGTTGTGATGGATTCCTAAACGACTATTGGAAGCCCAAGGATACTATGAAGGAAATGATCAAATCTGGGTGCCAAAACGTAGATTGTGTTCTTACGTGTCACCTGACCCATGTGCACCCAATACTGTAGCTTCAAAACGAATTGACGATTGCGAAAATAAAAAAATCACAGAATGCTACACACCCGCTCCAGAGCTAGTTTGAGTACCAAAGAAAGAACAATTTGTTCCACCTAGCTCAGGAAGGGGGGAGTCCCATGAAGCTTCTAGCTCCTCATATAATGCATCCATAGAGGTAAAAGCTTCTCCACAGCCTCCACCTACAATAGTGGACCTCCATGAAGCTACAAAGGAATCCACACCTCGGAGTGTTCAAGAATCACTCGATGAACCACTTCAAGTTCGATCCTGGGAGAGTACCTTACCACCCTTGCAACTCGACGAGGCACCTAACGTAATAGAAAACTAATGGCAAAAATCCTCACCTATTACCAACTGGAACAATTCGTTTCAAAGGGTGACGAGCACATTTCAAACGGTATGATTAACCAAGGAAGGGGGGAGTGTTCGCTGACAGTCATCATTCACTCACTCCCCTCTCAACCTTCCTCCCTGACCTCTCTATCTCCCAATCTTAGGGAATGTATATATAAAGCCTTATACTCACAAAAAACAAAAATAATAAACAGCAAGAGCAATTAGCAAACGAGTATGCACAATAAAAGTCAAAACATTGACCCAGACCTACACATTCACATCCGGTACACTGAAACAGAAACCTATGTCATCAAACACCTTTGATCCTCATCACTCGAGTGATGGAGGGTAGGTAGGATTATTACGATACCAGTGTTTCTATTTTAGAGTTTAGTGATTAGCAATGTTATTTCTTCCCATTGATGTGTCTCCTAGAGGTATTCTTTGTGTTTCCTCGTGTGCACAGGAATGTGTTGCAGTGGTTAGAATTTGGACCTTCATGGAATCTTTCTCTCGTTCACACTTCTAATTAAGCGTGACCATCAACACAAACAATTGTTTCTTGTCCATTAGCAGTGCTCCTTATCTTTTTTGCATCCATGTTTGTCTGCTTTAATTGTGATTGGGAGCATAACATCCAACGCATTTGCTTAGTATCAAACATTAAATTCAATGTATTTTTTTGTCATAATCACTTGTCTTGGTTAAAATCTCAAGCAATCCGACTAAGCTAGTTTAACCAAGCTAGGCGTTACAGATCTTCTCTTAATATTATCAATGGTTACTTAGGTTCTTAATCCGGTTTAGGCAGCATTGTGTGAAATGTACTAGGACGTTCTAGTGGGCTTCGTCCCTATTGACCTTTATCTTAAGTATTATAAAGGGAGTTTACTAGTGTGATGAGCCTGGGGAGGTGTAACAGTGTTATATGACCCCCCAAAGTTACAAAATTAAAATGCTGAAACGAACAAAAAATAAAATAAAAATCAAAGTGCCACTATGTAAAATATTAAGCTAGAAGAGAAATCTTAGCTTGATTTGGTACTTCACTCACATGTATCACCTATGGTACTAGAGCCCTAGAGGTTCCCAGTGTGGCCGCTTTTCCTTGAAAAGCAAAAAACCCAAGGCATACAAAATAAGCACACACATTCAAATTGAAACAATGTGAAAAGACTTTGGGGGGTCAAAGAAAAGGTAATCAGTTAGGCGATGATTTCATGAGAAATTCCTTTTACCGTAGCTTAACTACAAGGTCTTCTAGGTATCGCCTCTAGTCAGCCCTCGAACATGAAATACTTGGCTCTCACGATTAAATAACTTAATTGACCAGAGAAAATTAATAACCTTACCCATGGTATTCATAGTCTATCTTTAGTGCCTTTTGACCGTTGAATTAGCGACCCCGAACTTGTTTAATTTTTTACCTTTACAATTGTTTATGCGTTTGATTATATTGCAATTTAATGTTTATTGCTCACAAATGGTTTAGAATTATGCTACCAATCATGTTGTCTGCCTAAAACTGCATATGATTTTTAATTGTATATGAGAATACAATTACTGTGACAATGTTGTTTGTTTTTGCAAGGTGATTGAAGGAGGCTAAGGACATTCATCTCAAATGCTCTTCCACCTCAATGAATGAGCTTCAACTCAATAGCTTCCGAGGTCGGAATCTACATCAGGAAGGGGGACAGGTTAACCATCACGCACATTCCTATCACCTACGATGGACGCTGTATTATTTATTTGGTAGAGTCAGGTACCGGGCTTGTCGGTCCAATAGGAAAAGGATAAGAGTGATCGCCGATGAGAGGTGCACTCTAACTGGAACATTCAAGGGATTAGTTGGCTAAGAATGGGCACCCAAGTGTGAATGTGTTAATCCTCACGGCTCACGGACACCCTATCACCTACGACGAACGTTGTAACCTACGATGGACGTTGTATTATTTACTTGTAGAGTCAGGTATCGGGCTTGTCGGTCCAATAGGAAAAGGGTAAGAGTGATCGCCGATGAGAGGCACACTCTAACTAGAACATTCAAGGGATTAGTTGGCCCGGGGAGGTAACCTACTAAAAATGTAACCTATCAAGTGAGTTCAACAGAAGGGTATTTAAAGTTCTTGAAACTTACATAAATATATATACAGAAGGGCATTATTTTTTTTAATTTGAAAAAAACTTATAGATTTTAAAAGAAAAGGGTTCATTATATTCTTAACAAAATTCACAGATAAGGGGTTTTACAAACATGTCTTGAACGCACGTGATATGGTAGTTTTTACACATAGTGAACCCCCCGAGTTAGTTGGCTAAGCATGGGCGCCCAAGTGTGAATGGGGCGAGCTCATATAAAAGTCAACTAAACCTAAAATTCACTCATTCTCTCATTTGTGCAATCGAAGAGTGCTCTTGCTCATCTCCATCTTCTTCTTCTTCATCTCCTTGTGTGTGTGTGTGTATGCGTGACACACACACACACACACACACACACACACACAGAGTGCGATCGAGCATTGCAACGACGGCACAGCGGCGACGAAGCAGTTGAGCTCGGCAAAGCGGCGGCTCCTTCTTCTTCGCGACGAGGAATCCTCCACGAAGCAAGCGTAGAGCGGTGAGTGACACACCATCGCCTTCTTTGAGCTTACTAGTTTAGGCTTGTTTGCAGTTGCTTTTCCATTTCTTTGCAGTTTTTTGAATTCATCTTCACCCTTTTGAGGCATGTGACCTTGGGATATAAAGGATCAATTGCGTCATGGAAGGCTTGCAAGACCTTGATAAGCTTTTCAACTCACGTTAGATTGTCCGTCAATGAATACCTTGTATCACTTGAGTTAGCTAGTGTCCTTGATAATGAAGAGACCAATGTCGCACATGCTTCCCATCCTTTGCTTCTCCTCATCAAGAGAAAAGAGTTGTGGGGAGGCAATTGAGGCCTTCATCGAATGTTGTGGGAGTCATGATCACGAATTGACATAGCTGCCTATATCTTTGGTAAATTGAATCTTTGTCATTGAGTTTTTGCATCAGTTTATCCAAAATTTTTGCATAAGCTCAACCCAATATTTTGCATCAATTTAGCTAACGTTTTTGTATCAATTCATCCCAACTTTTTGCATCAAATCAACCTAGCATTTTTACATCAGTTCAACCCAGCATTTACTCTAGATCAGCCCAATGCTTTTGTACGAGATAAGCATCTGCATGAAGCATTCGATATTCAACATTTCAACATTGTTTCAAAATTTGTGCAACTAGTTAAAGCAAGTACTTACTCTGATAATAGGGCAAGGGGGCCCTTGAGGGTGGCTGGGACTCAACGTGCGGTGTCATCTCTCTCTCTCTCTCTCTCTCTCTCTCTCTCTCTCTCTCTCTCTCTCTCTCTCTCTCTCTCTCTCTCTCTGCCTCACTCTTTCATTGTGTTCAGTTCAGTTTCCGTCTCCATTAAAGTAAAGTAGCCTTGTGTTTGTGCACAGTACTATATTTGAGTTAAAATACTTAAACTCTTCTACTGCATCTGACATTGGTATCAAAGATCTGGACATGCTTCAGCTTTATCTTTGCAAACTCAAGAAAATAATCAAGAACCTGAGAAGAACAAAGAGCCCAAAGTTCCTATCTCGGAATTTTTTTATCACAAAGAAGTTTCATGTCCCTACCCTGGGCATATTAACCACTCCTACCCTAATCCTCTTCTGCATTTGCATTTGCCGTAGTATATAGTCAATCCTATGCGTGATGAAGTTGATGGTTACATTGCTCACAATTAGGGACTATATAGCGATACAACACCTCATGAGCACTTCATGGTCCAATATCATCAAGCACCCTTGCATTTTTGCATCAACCACCTTAGCTTTCTAGCCTTTCCCACAACTAGCACCAATGTTTTTGTATCAACACCCTATCGCTTACAGATCCCTACTATAGGAGAGGACCAATCCAACAAATTTAGGTTAAGCCCTAATTTTGCAGCTCATCTAGCAATTTTAGATTTCAGTGCATTGTCCTCACCATCATTAGCATCCTTGAAATTGGCCATAAAAATTAGTCCATAGCCTCATCAAAGTTGCAAGTTCAAGTTAGACAACATAGCGTTTTCCAAATTTCAATTCTTAGTCTCGTAGATCTAAGTATGTATCGCAAGATCCCATTAGTATTTTAGCTTCTAGATGCATTGTATCAAAATTTGTGTAATCTACGACAAATACCTCTCTAACATTAAGAGGGGGGAAGCCCTTAAAGGGGAGTTTGGGACCCATCCGATGTTAGTCTTCTTTCTCTCTCTGTCACTGTTAGCGGGTTGCCACGACGGATGTCTGTAGCATAGCTTTTTGGTACTAACATAATGTCAATATGCAAGGAAGCTACTCTCGATGGGGCACAGAGACTCAGTGGGCTATTCATACTACGGCAAAAGAAAATCAACCACTTCCTAGTTAGAAAATCAGTTTATGTCTGATCTCACTGCTATAGGTTATCACGCCTTTTCGGCATCGAAATGAATTCGAATGCAATGAAACTTAAGGAGAGGAGTTACAACACCTAAGGGTATAGTCCTACCAAGTTCTGCAGCCATATGGGAAGGTACATAAATCACAATCCATCACAAAAAATGTGCAAAAAACTGAAATAGAACTACACGAAAAAGTCTCCCTTAAATGTAGAAACACTTATCCATGGTCAAAACATCAAAAAACAACCATTTAAGACCTCAAATCAGTGCATTTAGTTCACAAGCTAAACTTCACGAACCACAGAAGAATAAAAAATATTAGACTTCGATTGTAGAGCAAGAGACAAGAAACACAATGTGATATTCGGAAATGAAATCTGAATACCAGACAAGGAGAAAAGTGGATTACAAATTGTAGGAGCAAGAGACTCTTATAGTAAACGTCCAATACTCCTTCAAGCTAATGATAATGTGTTAGACAAAAATTAAGGGTTTTGACTCAAGAGCTAAAGGGACTTTCCTGCGGCCATTCGGCCACTTACAAGGGGTGTAGACTCAGAGAGGCTAAGAGGGCATGACAAAATATATTACAATTGAGAATCCTCATTAGTTGAATTACACCGCTTCTTTCAAAAAAATTAGCAAGTACTATAAGGTTTGGTGTACATCCTCCTTTTACGTGTTAGTCCGTTGTGTCCATCAAACATACCCCCTTCCAATATCCTCGTGCAATCTGTCTTTGAGTGTCTTCTAGTAGTTGATCGATCTTTTTTCTTGCATTGTAGTGAGGTGCCTAAATTTTTGCGCCCTTGCCTTGATCTCCACTTTTGTTGACAGCTCTCTAAAAGGATTATTGCCGAGAGTGCTCTCATAGGCTATATGTCATGCTGGCAGATCTTTGGTCATGGGATCAAATATGGAGGAGTCTACCTCAAAGAATCTGGTCATGAACGCCTCCTTGAAAGTCTACATGTAGTGGGAGGGCAGGAACATGACTCTCACATAGAATCCCATGATGACATTTTTGCTTGGGATTTTTGTTTCCATATTCCAGGAGAGCCCTCTTGTACCTTTTACAAAAAATTTCCAGGGATGCTCCAGTGAGTCTATATCATTGAATGCCATTATGCAGGTGATTAGCATCTTGGCAATTTTCACAAGCATTTGGCATGCAAGATCTGGGATCTCCTTCATCATGTTGATGAGCCCTCTGAGCGTGTGAACCATATAATTCTCTGACGAGGGGTTGTTATTGCTTGGATTTGTTATGACGGGGTAGTTAAATACTGCCGATCTTTTGCTTTGCCAAGAGTAAAAGCTATCCCAAGATCATCTTCTGTTGATGGGACAATAAATTGGGTTATCTTGAGATGCTGCGGAGCATTCTTATAGTATGTTTCATCTGTTGGTCCCTACTCAAACTAGTTCTTTCACCAGAGGAGTTGATTATCAATGATAGTCTGAATTTGTATTGCAATGATAGGAACATCTCTATAATCCCCTCTGTTGTTTGGCTCAAGGGCAGGTAGCATTTTTTGTTTCCATAATTTGGCCTTCTGTTGCATCAGTGGGGGCAGGGCGATCATCTCATGCCCAATGTTTTTCACTACTTCATCTAGAGTGATCATGAGCAGGGCAGCCGATTCCAACACTTTCAATTTATATTATAGATATTCTTCGTGCGAGGGGTCTTTGACTTCTAAGATCCAGCATTGAATTTATTCCTTGGACAAATCCAAGATGGATGTCGTGGCTGGATCTTCAGATTCCTGCGTTACTTTTCCTGTGCTTGTACTTGGCACATCTTTTTGGTGAGCTTCAAAAGTGCAATGCTCAAATCTGCTTGTTTGCTCAAATTCAATGGGCTTGTTTCTTCAGGCTTTGCTTGTGTTGCCCTTAGAGCCTCCAAATCTCCCCGAGCCTTTGCCAACTGCTTTCTCAAATCTTCAATCTTCTTGTCTTTGGATTTTTGCAGTGCTCTATGTCCTGTTGTCATGATTAGTCTGTGATATTTTTCTTCAGCAAAGGCCTCCTTTAGATCTTGGACCTCTTTGTTTAGCGAGGTTGATCTAGCTGTCAAGCTTGAGGAGCTCGGTGTCTCTTGCAGGGCTAAAAGCTGGGTCAAAGTCGACCACTATGTAGGACTCTTACAGCTTTTCACTCTGCTCTCTGTCTCTGGTTAGCTCCTCCTCTAGTCGTTGCTGCTCGCCTTGTAGAGTAGTATTGGCATCATTAAATTGCTGGACCTCTTGGTAGTAATAGTCCACATTTTCTTGTTGTCTTTGCAACTGTGATTGGAGTTAGCTGAACTTTTTGCAACTCCTCTATTTTGTGTTGTAGCTGTCCAGTGTTTTCAGCTACTTTAGATCTCTCCTTCTTGGTGTCTTCCAGCTCTAGCTCGTGCAAGTTGTAGAGAGCTCTTTGGCATTGGAATTGGAGCTTGATCTGCTCCAAATAGGCATCAATGTCAAATGACCTGATCATTTATGCTCCCTCCTCTACTATAACTTGTGAACAAGGCGATCGTGGGTTTTGCTGGCTTCTTTGGCCCTGTTCCGATGTTCCAGCCTTATCTGTCGTTTTTCCTTTGTTTTCAGTACTTTAGTAGAAGCTAGAACTATAGTTGTTTTTGGCGGTGCTATCTCTTTTTCTTGATCTGCCTTCTCTTGTGACAACAAATTATCTGCCCCTTATTCTGGAAGGTCTACAACTTCCTCTCTTTTTTTTTTTGCAGCCTTTGAAGGTACCTCTTTGTCTTTTGGAGACTCATAATGATAACCTTGCTGGTCTAGCGTGTCCTGCTCTCTCTTATCTTCTTGGTTATCATCTTCTTAGTTGGACTTCGTAGATTTGTCTGATGATTCAAGATCATCGATGCATGGCCGCTTTGCCTCTTCTCTTTCTCTTTGCTCCATGCTTTGTTTGAGCTCATTCTGAATCCGTTTCCGCATGTCACTATTAATATTTAGATTCTCCTCCACTTCCTGTCTTTTACGTTGTTTGATTTGTTCAAGAACTGCTGTCTACATGCGTAGTAAAGGGACGTCTTCTTCTTCCTCTTTCTCTTTTTCATGTCCGCTTTTGTTCCCTTATTTCTTTTCTCTTTGTGCTTCTATTGTCGGATTATTTCTCTTTGCACATGTGCTTCTTCCAATTTTCTTCTGGCTTGGGTAAGTGGCATGGCCTCTACCGCCCGGGCTGTTCTCTTTTTCAATCTTATATATCTCATGGAAAATTTACTCCCATGCTCCTCATCTGAAGATTGGTATTCTAAAGGGGTATCTCTTTCCTTAGACCCCGCTTGCTCACTATTTGGTGCATTCAACTCTGTCTTCTCACTGTCAGTGTCTGTTCTTGTTGCACTCTGCCTTGTTTGTTTATCCTCTGGTTTTGGCCTTGAAGATGGTCTAGATACAGATTTTACTACTCTTCTAGATTTGTGGAACAAATCTATGTGTTCTTTGTGCAGATGGTAGATCAACAATCATTCCTAATGCTTGGTAGGAGATTTTAGTCAGCATTGGTCCAATGTTCATGTAGGTCTTGCTCTCTAGGCTCCCCTTAAGATTTTCTTCTACTATGTTGTTGAGGGGGTAGTTGCCAAAGTCATAGGTGGCCACTCTTATCTCTGCTAAGACCATTGCCATTACTACTGCCATGTGCAACAACGATTTAGTGTATCTTGGTGGCTTCTGTACTTTGAAATGTTGCGATATGAGGTGCAACGGCAATTCTGTTTCTGAGTATTATGCCAGCTTGTGTCCTCTTTGCTTTTCAGGAAGGCTTTGTCATTATCTATTGCTTTTGTCTTTTGCAATAGAATGTGTCTCCCTTGCTGCAGATGGAGAGCTTCATGGATTATTTCAACGGTGATTTTAACTTTGACTGTCGCTCGATCTTTGTCCGTTAGAGTGGCTTCCCCATTATATTGATTAGAGCTTATGAGTTCATGAGCCAGTCTGAAATGAGTTCCCCATGGCAGTAGTCATAAAGAACTGTGCAATTGAAGCCAAGTGGCCCCTGCTTGCACTTCGGACTTCTGGTGTAGTGTCCATAATTTCCTTGGAAAGATGGTAGTCTTTTCTATCTCTCCGTCCACTGCCTGAAATCATTCGATGAATATATTGGCCGGTATTGCTTCGAGCACCTGTTCTATGATATGGGCCTTCTCATTGAGGATATATCTTTGATCTCATATGGTGCTGCTTTCCTCTCCCTTTGTGCTTTTCTTCAAGGCATCTTGAGGCCAGTTTCAGATTGGAAACAAGATTTAGCTATTGATCAAACACTATCGAAGAGTTGAAGAAAACATAAACTTTGACCATAAAATGAAAAATGAGCATAAATTTGTCAAAACTACCCCAAATTTGGCCATATGTCACCAGTGCATCTAGGATTGCTATAGGCACAAAGGCAAAGGGTAACATATGATTCTTGCAAAAAGGTACATGGATCGCGATCCATGTTGGGAAGCATTTTGGAATTCCAACTAGGGAAGGTATTTCCTAGGCGTATGGGAATGCTACTGTACAATTTTCTGTGATTTTAGGACTTGGGGAACATGGATCGTGATCCATGATTGCCAAGATAATGAAGATTCGATGATACCAGCTGGTAGGGTTCATCAAGATGGTGCCTTGGTCCAAATTTTTTGGGATTTGGATCATTGGTTTGGTACTTAGGTCAATTTTGGAAAATTATCCTTAGACTTAGAGAAATTTGGTATTTTGACGTGGATTTTAGAATCCAAATGATTTTGAAACTTCATGGCTTGGCTTTGTTGAATATGATAGGCCAGATGGTATGAATTTTTCTTTGGTTGGGCAAAAAGGTACATGGATCGCGATCCATGTTGGGAAGGATTTTGACACAGTCTCTTGCATACATGTTCCTATAGGTCTTCCTTGCACATTGGTGAAATAGTTTCAAATTTGGACATGTTTTTTGTGTCTTTACTCAATTTCCCATTTTATGGCCGTTCTCATTCTTACGTTGTCGTGCAGCTCCGCTTCCATGCTAAGAAATATTCCAAGTGGATGCAGATCAAGATTATTGAAAGCCTACTTGATTAATGGTCAGTGCTCAGGGCTTGTTAATAGGCCAAGTCTAATGATTAATGTATGCCAGATGCGGCTTAACACTAGAATGGTAACCTAACAGGACATAAAAGTGTCCTTTCAGGGTTTTGGGAAAAAATTCTAAAACCATAGTAGGTCCACTCATTTTGAAAAATCCTTTCATGAGCTTATAGTTCAATAACTACTACATATGTAAAAAATGAGAAACTTGTAATTTTTCTCATCCCTTGGTCACTACAAGTCTCCGAAGTTGATGGACCAGTGCATTTTGCTCAAAACAACAATTTCTTACGATTGATTGCATATAAATAAGAGTGGGGATTTTTGTAGGACATGAGATAAAATGCCCCGTCAACTTCAATGGGTTGGTGACCAAAACATATGGTTGCTTTTACCTCACTAATTTTTTTTTGGGAAAAAAAATAGGTACAAAAAAGTTGCATTTTTGCCATTCTGCGGACCTATCATCAAAGTTTCTATAGTCACGCTCAATACAGATACTATATACATGTTTTATTAGTTCCCTTTGGGCCTTTGGATTCAAAAGGAGCCATGGAGAATGTCAAAAGGATAATGGATCTCTTATGATTGGAACCTTGGGGGCAATGATAAAGTGCTAAATATAGCAAACATAAAAAAACTGGGTTTAGCATTATGACCTCTAGAAACCCATAGAAACTACTAATATCTAGCCAAGTTTGTACTCTATGATTAGATATGGTTACTACCTACAAAATATACACGATTGTCCTAAGAAACTAGCAATATTGAGAAAGTTATACTTGCTACTCTAAAATGTATCGTATTCTTCAGCAATCAAAAAACCCAACCATCATCATATACTATGCTATATAGCATATTAGGTCCCCCAAAACTCAAGGAAGATTAGCTTTATGTTATACATTACACTAACATAATCAAAATTGAATTTGGATATCAAGAAAGCCACCAAAAAAATCATAAAAGTGCTAATTTTGGCCAAAAAAACAGGATTATGCAATTCTTGTAAATTGATCATAACTTTCAATTTTAACACTTAGCTCTCCCTACAAGCATCAAAACATATTGAGAACTATGAAGGCTTACCCTCTAGCCATCTTAACCTCACAAACATGAAGTTTAGAGTGGTATAGTTGCCAAAAATTGAAAAAAAGCCAAAAACAGGACCCGTTTTTTCACACAGTTTAGGTTCAAAAATGTTGTGCAAGAGTAAGGTTAATGGTGAGATCGATACTCCAAAAAAATTGCTAAGTTTTTATCAGCTCATAAGGCAACTTAGTGGATATATAGCACCTAGAAATTCATTTTCATACTCTTCAAATAATTCAAGCAAAATGGTCACTTAACAGGACACAAAAGTGTCCAAGCACATAAAAGTGTCTTGTTACCATTCTAGTGTTAAAGGGCCAATTGATGCCTTAATGATGCCAAAAAGGAGTATGCTTGAAGTAAGCACATATGTGGTTTTATAATCTAGAATTGCAGTGCTTGAAGTGCTCTACTGCCCTGTCTTTACGGCTCATCGATTGGAGCTACGGTGAAGAAGTTATGGCACTTTTAAGTTTAAGTCGATTGTTGCAGATCCGCACTAGATTGGGCAACTGTAGCTGAGGGGAAGAAAAAATGAAATGAATGCATCAAGCTAAAGTGCTCACTTTGTGGAGAACGTCGGTCTTTTTAGATTAGTGATCGGAGTTACGGTTGCCAAGATATTGGGGCCGATAAAAATTCACCGGGGGCCAGTTCCGTACCAGCCCAGTTGGCTCGATCGGTGTCTCAGTAGGAAGTTTTGTCTATTGTCCAGGGTTTGGGATGCGGGAGCAGAAATAGCTTGAGGAGTCTCATGACCGGGATGTCAATTGATGTAGTGCCTGGCTGGCAGTGGTCATATTCGTAATACCCGACTGACAGGAAAGTAACTCTAATACTTTTTATCGGATGTGATGGGAAGGCCTTGCTTCAATGTAATCACCTATACTTGTAGCTTAAAGATATGTATGTCGAATGTGGTGCCCTTACAAGGCATAAGCCCGTCCAAAAGAAAAGGCAACAAGGTTGGATGCCGCCCATACTCAAGGTCTACCCATGGCCAATGGCCACCCACATGAGTTATAGAGTGGCTGCCTGCCGGTTAAGTGGCTGCCCAAATTGATTTGCCAATATGTATGCCAGATGTGGTGCCCTACAAGGGCATAAAACCCTTCAAGCCCAAAGCTTTAAACCGGCCGCCTAAAGCAGGGACGGCCGCCCAAGGCCAATGCACCCAATTAACTTAAGTGTGAAGCCATATAGGGAAAAAAGGGAAAGCATGCCAGGGCTACAGAGCCGTAGGCAGCAAAGAGGAAAGAGGAATCGTGCTCGCCACAGGGTTGCTCGGACGAATTGTTAACCGTCACGGCTCACGGACACCTACGAGACGGACGTTGTAACCTATGACGGACGTTGTATTATTTACTTGTAGAGTCAGGTACCGGGCTTGTCGGTCCAATAGGAAAAGGGTAAGAGTGATCGCCGATGAGAGGCGCACTCTAACTGGAACATTCAAAGGATTAGTTGGCTAAGCATGGGCGCCCAAGTGTGAATGGGGCTAGCTCATATAAAAGTCAACTAAACCTAAAATTCACGCATTCTCTCATTTGTGCGATAGAAGAGTGCTCTTGCTCCATCTCCATCTCCATATTCTTCTTCTTCACCTCCTTGTGTGTGTGTGTGTATGTCAGAGAGAGAGAGAGAGAGAGGGTGTGTGCGATCGAGCATTGTGGCGGCACGGCTGCGGTGAGGCAGTTGAGCGCGGCGTAGCGGTGTCTCCTTCTTCTTCGCGGTGAGGAATCCTCCACGAAGCAAGCGTATAGCGGTGAGTGACACACCATCGCCTTCTTTGAGCTTACTAGTTTAGGCTTGTTGTGTGCTTGGAGCCATTTGTGGCTCGCACACGATGTATCGGCAAGTTCCTTGCATTGACACGTGCGACATACGCGCACATTTTTGGCGCCGCTGCCCGGGAATCGCCCTGCACTAAGCCCAAGAGGCACTTTGTGTTCTTCTATGAGTTGTTTGTAGTAGGAAAGAAGAGGAAGAGGAAGAGGAATGAGTTATTTTTCTGCAAGTTTTTGATTTCTGTATTGTCTGCAAGTTCTGTGATTTCTGCATAATCTTGTGTTTTCTGTTTGCACACAGTCTTTGCACAATTAGTAGTCGTTAGCTTGTTCGCAGTGAATGAGTAAGTAGGTAGACAATTAGCAATTTCTGTTTGCACACAGTCTGTACACAGTTTTCTGTTAAGGTTTGCCTGCACACAGTCTTTACACAATAAGGTAGTGAGAGAGGAAATAGGTGGACAATTAGCTCGCTGTCAATAAGCAGTTAGCAGAGTGGTTAACAGATTAGTTAGTTGATTAGTTAGTGGTTAGCAGCACTGTTAGTAAGTAGATAAGGTAGTGAGCTGAGAGCTATTGATAGAGAGGTTAGGTAGGTGTTGACAGTGTGTGTGGCCAAGAAAGGGTCAACTAAACCGCGCGCGGTCGTCTCCTTTAAAATAATAATAATAATAAATAAATAAATAAATTATTATTAAAAAAAAATCCGAAAATATTTAAGCGTGAGTGACTAGGGGGCTACACTAAAATTTTGATCGGGATCGGTTGCCCAAGCCCAAGCCCAAGCCTAGGCCCAGGCCTCAGTCCTCAATCGGGATCGGTTGCCCAAGCCCAAGCCCAAGCCTAGGCCCAGGCCTCAGTCCTCAGTCATATGATATATACTAGACTCACTCTTATATATATACCCTACCCTCTCAAGAAGGAATGAGAGCATGTGGGCAAGTCCTCCACTCTCCTCCCTTCTCTTCCCACTTGCACCCTTAGAATTTCTAATTTGAGCCTAGTTCCCTACTAGAAATTGACGGTTTTAGGGATTCCGAGGGCATAAAGTGACCAAACGGAGGGCTGTAAAGCACGGAACGTCCCTTTAGCCGAGACGCTTGTTTTGAGCTATCATACGTTCTATTCTATAGCTAGGTCAGAAAAAAGGGACCAAAAAAAAAAGAGAAAAAAAAAGAAAAGACTTGGGTTGCAAAACACCCAAAAATACTAGGTGAGCAGCCTTCACGGGCACTCACTGACACTTCTAGGGGATCAAAGTCATATGAACCTACGCTCTGGACAAGTGTTAGAGCACGATCATATTGGTAGTGCCTCCATTAACGCGGGCACCCATTATTCCTCCACCCTAGGTTCTGGACCTTTGGCCGGGACTCAAGGTAGCGCGACCCAAGATCCTTATATCGCGTCTAGTGATTCTTCCTCTGACTACGAAGTCATGGAGGGGTATCCTACACCAAACCCTGATAGTTCAAGTCAAGACATTCATGCCATGGGCCCACGGCTCGGGTCCAGCATGTTTAGCCGCTTAAAAGAGACCCTTAGTAGAGCTACTCACTCCGAACATGCGGTTAATGAAATAAATGAAGGGAGTGGGGAAGTAAATTTGTCATTCATGCCTTAAATAGACCCTATGCTTCTTGAGAGTGTGCATGTGAATGTTCCATCCACTGCACCTCATGATCCTTTAGGACTATCTCCCTCTGAGGTTCTACTACCCGATGGTAGGAGTCTTGCCGAAGTACAAGAGATCGAACGCTATATGCAAGCAACAAGGGAGAGGGAAATGGAGAACCTACGAAGGCTAGAACAAAGTTGAGCCCTGAAAGCAAAGGCTCCTATGAAAACAATCATGCCAGCCGAGCAACCGAGTGCTCCCAAGGTAGCAGTCACAGAGAGGCAAGCGATGGGGAGCAATAATTCTTCCACTTCGAGGGAAACCTACAGCACGCCAGGCCTAGATGGGATATTCCTAAACAAAAATTGGGAGTATGACCTACAAGAAGAAGCTTTAACTGATCGGTACACAGGACACACCTATCATGTGGGTTGGTTAGATGTTCTACAATCCACATCGGGTGCTACTAGAATAGATGAGCAACAACAGAAAGTCTGTGATGTCCTCCATAGGATTGTCCAGTTAGAAAGACAGAACACAGGGATCAACATGCCTTCAACAGGCCTAATGAGATTCTTGGATACGGGAAAGGCCAACCAACCAACCCTATCACAAATGGAGACTCCCCTAGTGAGCCCCATTGATCCTCCATATGTTGTTTCGCCAGGAGCCTCAGTACAATCTGAGCCCACAAGTGGCAGCTTTACCTTCCCAGATCTAGCTCATCTTTCTCTTAATGACACTACGGCTACCATGCATATCCCAGTGGTGAGCATGACAACAAGTACACCATGGAGTTCATTTGTTAATACTGCGTCGATGCCTAGTAGCATAGTGCCCCCAACTATACCTACATGTATGTATCAATCATGTGCACCTGTCGTACCTCAGCCTCATGTAGCTCCTACACCCTCGATTATTCCAAGAGCTTACAATCCACAATGGCATTATCCAAGCTCTTATACAAGTGGATCCATGCCATTTAATAATAACATGCCATATCAGGCACCCCATATGCCTAGGGCCACGCCTGTAAACTTCGGACCATCGTCTAGTACACCACCATACGAAATATGGGACCCAAGAGCCGCGCGTATGCCAAGGCCAAGGCCAACTCCCATCTCACATGTGGTTCCAGGAGCACATACACCCATTATACCTGCTCAAATAGAAGATTTGGCAGCATTTGCTCAAACTATCGATCGCTCTATTGCGGAAAACATGCGTAGTGCACTTGATAGAGAGCCTAGGTGCAAGGCAGTTCAAGTAGCTAAGCTCACACAGAAATTCAGTGGAGACGGAGATTCTAGAAAGCATATGGAAGTCTTTGAACATGTGTGCGATTCCTTGGAAGAGCACAATGAGCTACATAAGTGTAAGGCTGGAGATTGGTATAGAACCTTAAGAGTAGAAGAGAAAACGATCTACTCTACTCTTAGGAGATTGTTCTTGAAAGAGAACATACGACAGGGAGTACTTTGGGGTGTAGCCTCTCAGCTCCAGAAAGCCCAACGAGAAGAAGGTGAATCCGTGAGAGACTTCATTAGTCGCCTAAAGAATTTGAATTCTCGATGCAATCCAAACGAGTGATTCAACAACAACCAATTGCTTGATAGATTCATTAGGGTACTATGACATGAAAGTATCTATAATGGCCTAGTCATTAGAGGTATCACTAATTGGGAAGCAGTCACCATGAATGCAATCCAATTGGAGGATAATTTAATGATTGCAGGAGAAAGAGTGTCTACTGAGCCGAAGTCTAGTAGCTCGCAAGCGTCAGGGCATGAGCCAATGAAGATAAAGCCAATCGTGAAAGAGAAAACGATATCTGAGATGACTTTGGCAGATCTCACCAAGGCCATCCAAGAAAGCTTTAGGGGTAATCGTGATCCACAAAACACTCATATGTATCCAAGAAGGGAGCAACAATGGTGCTCAATTTGGTTGGGCCCACATACTACGAGTGAATGCCCTACTTTCAGAGTAAAGTTTAACGGGACTTGTAACGCGTGTGGTAGGTATGGCCATCAAGCAAAGGATTGCCTAATGCTTAAACGTATCATGGAAAATAGACCGCCTATAGCTTGGGCAGAGTCACCTCGAGTTCCTGCATTGATGCCTACCCCACCCATGGAGCAACAGTTGCCATTACAGCACATGGTCCCTAGAACCCAAAATGTGGTCCAAACCACACCGTCGCCACCTCCAGTGCTAGGACCGCAACCCACTCATCCAAGAGTTACACCTATGAACCAAATAGGTTGCGAGTCATCTAGTACTTATGTAGATTGCGAAGAGGACATAGACTCTAGTATCACCTATGGAGTCGACATGCTTGAGGACTGTCCTATGTACTATATGGGAGACCATTGGGGACAAATCAAACTGGTATATCAAGCTACTGCGCTAGCAGCAAGAGGCCAAAACATTAATAGTTTTGCCCGGAGACCACCTCTTCAGTGCTACGAATGTGGTGGACCACATCAAGTAGCTGAGTGCCCCATTAGAATGCAAAAGAATGCTGCACTAATGCAAACAAGTCAAGGGAGTGCATTGGCAATGCCAATACTCACTTGTAATCATTGTGGCATAGATCATTTGATCGCACAGTGTCCTAACAATCCAAACGCACCGAAAATCACACCATTGAACTTAATAGAGATTGTTGATGGGACACCACCAACTATAAACATAGTACCAGTAAACGCACTCACACGATCGATTCTCCAAAAACAAAATTATATTCTTGAGGAAAGAGACATGTTAGCAATTGCCCAATCTCAAAAAAAGAAGAAAACACGAAGAAAGAGATCGCAAAAAGCAGCGAAGTCAGACCCCAGTTCAAAGACCAACATAGGGACTGGTGATGACCCCGTATATATGAACGACGCTGAAGAAGATTGTGATTCAGGTGAAACCATGGAGACCAAAACGAGCACTAACATAGAAACCAGCAAGGAAGATCTTCATGAGCCACAATGGCCACGATCCAAAAAGAAGATAGGAACTTTCCCAAACCCTACAGAGGAGATTGAACGAGTCAAGCATTTAAGGAGTTTGGTAGAAGATACCCAAAGGGATGTAGAACCAACACATAGGAAGATCCAGATTACAGACACCGTGTTCCCTACACAACAACAACCTCACCAAGTCCATAGACCCTTGGACATACCTAGTGTCATCCAAGAAGAAAGTGACTTAAAGTCATGGGAAAGTAGGCGTACTCACTTCTTGATGGAAAGAATTTTTACAGAGGGACTACTTGATCCTATAGAAGAAATGGAGATCCCATCTTCCCCACGTCAAGGGACTCAAGGCCAAAAGGTGCCGTTAAACATTGCCAAATTGATGGATTTCATATCTTCAGAAGTTAGAACCACCATCATGTCCAAACTATATAAAGACCCCGAGCTAGTCTTAGCTCTTCGAGCCTTCCTCAATGGAGAACTAAAGTTTGGGCTACCACAATTTTCACAGATGGATGGATTTGGGGAGATGCCAATAATGAAGGAACACTTAGATCCACAACCCAACGTAGATGAGAACCTTGTTATAGAAATACATGTTAACAAGTTGGGACAATACTTTGAGGGTGATGAATCCAATGCGACTATACCAATCACTACTAAGGGATTAACTGTGAAGGGAATCCTTGATGGTGGCGCTGGGGTTAGCATTGTGACTAAAAATTGCTGGGAAACTATGGGAAGACCTCACCTTGCGACCACAACCATAGTAGTGAAGATGGCCAATGGGTCTATTGTTAAACCTATTGGGATGCTAGAAGATCTCAAGATCAAGGTGTTTGGACATAAAATAAGAGTTACCTTCATTGTTATGGATTTCTCCAAGCACACTATGGCATCGGAGATGACCTTAGGATGTCCTTTCATGAGGGAATAAAAAATGGTGCATGACTGGTCTAAAAACCATGTCTACTTGTAGTTCCAAGATTCTGTCATTCGAGTGGATCTTGTGACGGGTCGAGCACATCCTCTAGGAAACAGGTTTATAATTGATCATAGATCTGAAACCACAGTTCACTCGGCCCCGTTGCAGTATTGTTACACGTGTAAAGCGGACACTGATGTTGGGGAAGATTCTCCTTATATGGATGTACTACCTGGGATGACTGAGTCGGAAAATGTGGATTGGATCCACCTAGTAGCAACTATAGACACTTGGGGAAATAGGGGGACGACCTGGGTAACACCTGAGGGGGATGAAATGCCTGTACCTTTAAATATGCTACAAGCAATGCATATAGCTTCTGGCAAGACTCATCCTAATATAACAAAGAAAACATACAAGTGGGTCCCTAAAGCTTCTTTAGCGACCATGGCGGATGCTAAAAAACAAAAGCCTTGTAGGAAACGTACCACTCGCTCCAAGAAATGTAAAGAAACGTGGCGTTGGATCCCTAAACGATTATTGGAAGACCAAGGCTACTATCGAGGAAATGATCAAATTTGGGTGCCAAAACGTAGATTGTGTTCTTACCTATCACCTGACCCATGTGAGCCCAATACTGTAGCTCCAAAACGAATCAACGATTGCGGAAAGAAAAAAGTCAGAGAATGCTACACACCCGCTCCAGAGCTAGTTTGGGTACCAAAGAAAGAACAATTTGCTCCACCTAGCTCAGGAAGGGGGGAGTCCCATGAAGCTTCTAGCTCCTCATGTAATGCATCCATAGAGGTAAAATCTTCTCCAGAGTCTCCACCTACAATAGTGGACCTCCATGAAGCTACAAAGGAATCCACACCTCCCAGTGTTCAAGAATCACCTAATGAACCACTTCAAGTTCGATCCTGGGAGAGTACCTTACCACCCTTGCAACTCGATGAGGCACCTAAGGTAATAGAAAACTACTGGCAAAAATCCTCACCTATTATCGACTGGAACAATTGGTTTCAAAGGGTGACGAGAACATTTCAAACGATATGATCTACCCAAGGAAGGGGGGAATGTTTGCTGACAGTCATCATTCACTTGTTTCCCTCTCAACCTTCCTCCCTGAACTCTTAATCTCCCAATCTTAGGGAATGTACATATAAATCCTTATACTCACAAAAAAAATTAAAAAAATAAAGAGCAAGAGAAATTAGCAAACGAGTATGCACAATAAAAGTCAAAACATTGACTCAGACCTACACATTCACATCCGTACATTGAAACAGAAACCTATGTTGTCAAACACCTTTGATCCTCGTCACTCGAGTGATGGAGGGTAGGTAGGATTAATACGATAGGAGTGTTTCTGTTTTAGAGTTGAGTGATTACCAAAGTTCTTTTTTCCCACTGATGTGCCTCGTAGAGGTATTCTTGTGTTTCATAGTGTGTACAGGAACATGTTGCTGTGGTTAGGATTTGGACCTTCATGGAATATTTCTCTCGTTCACACTTCACATCAAGCGCCACCATCAACACAAACATGTGTTTCTTGTCCATTCGCATTGTCCCTTATCTTTTTGCATCCATGTTTGTCTGCTTTGATTGTGATTGGTAGCATAATATTCATCGTATTTGCTTAGTATCAAATATTAAATTCAATGTAATTTTTTCATAATCACTTGTCTAGATTTAAAAATCAAGCAGTCCGACTAAGCTAGTTTGACCAAGTTAGGTGTTAGAGATCTTCTCTTAATACTCTGGGGAATGACTTCCTAATAATCAATGGTTACTTAGGTTCTTAATCCGATGAGGCGGTCCGGGGCGGGCAACAAGAGAGGCGACCTCTAAACACCCCTCAAGGCTCCCGTGCTGCTCAATTGGGGCTGGGGCAACCACAAGCACAACACAACAACAAACCCACAGCCAAACCCAAACAAGATAGGGGCACCACCTAGTTATGGTATGCGAACTAGGACGCAAGAGAGATTTTGGCACAACCAAGAAGATGCACCACACAACACACACAAGCAACCTCACACCAAGACACACATGAAATGGACCAGAGAGAGCTAGAGCAAAGGGAAGAGAGAGAGGAAAGGATCTTGCGTAATACCTTATTTGTGACTTGCAAATGGAGATGGTTCGTTATGATGCTATCGTAGAACTTGTATAAAAATCACTCAATGCTTAGTGATTGCTAATCATTGCCAAAACACACACACACTGTCTTAGGGTGTGGGAGACCTCTCACCACAATACCCTCTTACAATGGACACAAAACTGGCAATGAAAAACACACTAAAACACTTTCTAAAATCAAGATCAACCGATAAAACTCAAAATACACAAGTCACCTTGAATTCACCAAACCGTATTGCACAAATGGAAGGACGAAGATTTAAACGTCGAATCACGCCTTTGATGCACCAAACCTCAATTTATTGATGATGAAGGAGCATGTACAATAGTGGTTTTGAGATTTGTGGAACTCACGCTCTCTCACTTGCAATGTGTAGCTTGAAGGCTTCTCTCACACCAAGAGTGAAGCTCACAAGTGGTTGCTACACCTAAGTCTCTCCTCACGCATAGAGTGTTGGGGTGCTATGTGAGATGTTGGAGGTTGTTTTACAAGAAGGAGAGGGGCCTATTTATAGGTTGGAGACCCCTCATTAAGATTATCGGAAATCTTAATTTACAAGCTAACAAATCAGGATTATGATTTTTTTGAATATCAAAACATTGTGGGCCTTCTTTGTCTGCTTGAGTCATGGGTGTGGGCTCAAAAGAAAGCATTATTGATGGTAGATAAGGTGAAAGTAAGTTTTAAAGAAGGGGAGAGGGAGAGAGAGAGAGAGAGAGTTACTATACATGTCTTGAGGTGAGGTGTCTTTTATGGTTAGGTCAATGCTATTTTGTGTTAGTATGTTAGTCGTTAGTAATCACTAGAAAGTTAATGTTACATTTACAATGGGTAGAGTGAGTTGATTTGATGAAGGAAGAGGGGTGAATTAAAAGAGAATCATTGAGATAGTGAAGCTTTGAAGAAGCTTGAACTCACTTGTGTAGGTTCTCAAAATGACTATCGATCTTCTTCTTCGTCTTCTCTTCTTTATGCCACCGCCGCCAAGGTTGATCATAGTGATGAAAATGGTAATTCCGTTGATGAGATCTTTTGATTGGCAGAGGTTAAGCATGGTACACATGCTGAATTTATGTATATATATAAGGGGTAAGATGGAATTGTACTTTGGAGATAATAGAGAGAGGCATAGAGATGGTGTATGTACATGGAGAGCTCATATGAGAGCTATGGGAGTAAGTGGGGAGGTTAATGGTGAGGAAGGTGAGAGAAACCATTGAAGGTGCAGGTTTGAGTGAGGGATTGAGAGAAATGTGTGTGTGTGTGTGTGTAGAAGTGTGGAAAGAGGTGAGAGAAGACTATGGGCTACTTGTGAGAAAAGTGGGCAGACTGGGGTCCACTCAAAAAATCATAGCTCACCGCTGGTAGCTCCAAAAATCATGAAACAATTTGAGGTGATTATTCAGAGTGTGGGCTACATTTTCTATTTTGACCACCGCTCCAAATTCGGAGTGGAGATAGGTGCCAAAATTCTCACCAGAAAGCCTGTTTTTTATGCCTGCAAAAGTCTTTTAGTGGCCCCCTCCTTTGTTGAATTTGTACAATGCATCCAAGAGTGAGCCCCTCCTTTGTCATATTATAATACAAAGCATTCAAGTCACCCTTGACCCATGCATGGAGGAGGATTATTGGTGAAATAAGAAATATATACATGGTGGGACTAGTGTATGGACTATTCATGGACTTTAGCTCAATGAGCACATGGTGTTAGAATAATGAGTAAAAATAATAATAAAAATATGGAGGAGTTATGGATATGGAAAGATATTGGAATCATATGATATGGTCCCTCCTTGAATTATTTTGGGTGAAAGAGGAAAAGGTATGCAAGTAAATAATATAATAAAAGTAACCAATGAGTAGAAATCAATTTTCTGTTTTCACGAGGGTGAGGGTGAAAATGTGGGAGTGATTTGTATAAAAGAAAAATATGAGGTTAGAGTATGTACATATTGGCAAAAAATATAATTATGGTGTAAGAGGATGAAAGAAGGTGTACATAGGTTTAATAAAACACACACCTAAGTAGAAATATTTAAATAAAATACCAAAATAATTATAAAAAATCCCTATATTTAGGCCATATATACAATGAAATATTTACACACAAAGAGGCCATAATATACTTTTATTTTTATATATATATATATTTTTTTTTTTTGGCTCACCTAGCCCAGTGACTAGCTAGCTGAGGGTTTTTAAGAAAATATGGGGAAAGTTCCCTAACTCACACACGCCTATATATAGTGAAATGGTAGGGATAGCCACACTGTTTGGGTGATTTTGGTAGGGTGAGGTAACTCACTATGGCAATTACAGAGAGCCGAAAAACGGCTATCATTAGCCCTCCCCCAAGATGATGGTATATTCATGTACCATCATAGAGCATCTTTTCCAAAGAGAGTGCTTCAGAGTCCTTGACGAGATTTTCATTGTTTGGCCCCTTAGAATTTTGGCTGGAGTTACACTCATGCTTCATGTAACAATACTTACATGAGACAGCGGCCTTTGGACAGATCTTTGGTAGATCCTTTGGTAGAAGGCGACTCAAATAGGGCTTCAAGCGATACCCGTTTACCTTCCTGGAGTGCTCTTTACCATTCAAGTCCATAAGCTGATAGTAACTAGAATTGAAAGCCTTCTTGACTATGTATGGCCCTTGCCATCTAGTTTCAAATTTGGCATCAAAACGATTGTCAAGTCGATTGTCATACCTTAGCACAAGATCTCCTTCATTGATGCCTTTGTCCTTCAGTTTCTTGTCGTGCGTTTCTTTCGCTTGTGTGGCTTTCCTCTTGTAGCACTCGTATGCTGCTTCTCTTTTCCACTCAAGCTCCACTAACGTAAGAAGTCGATCCATCCATACCTCTTGATCATCTTGCAGTGCTCCTTTGCCATGAAGTCGCATTGTTGGAATGTTGAGCTCGATAGGCTGCAAAGCCTCTTGACCATAGACCAAGTGAAATGGTGTGAACTCCGTGGCTTCCCTATATGTGGTTCGATACGCCCACAAGGAACCATCCAAGAAGTCATCCCACAACTTTGTCTTGTTTTTCACCATCTTTCTAATGATGCCTGCAATGACACCATTAGCTTTTTCTACCAAACCATTTGATTGGGGATAGTAGGGTGTACTGTGACGATGTAGAATGTGAAGTTCTTCACAGACTTCTGTGAGCAATCCCTTTCTAAACCCTGGACCATTATCAGAAACAATCTCCAAAGGTGTGCCAAATCTACAACAAATGTGAGTGTAGACGAATTTGCTCACTGTCCTCTCATTCACCTTTGCCACACTTTGTGCTTCCACCCACCTAGTCATATAGTCTACAGCCACTAGAATGTAGAGTTTACCATTTTTTGTCCTAGGCAGAGGACCCATAGCATCAATGCCCCACTTTTCAAACGGTCCATTTGCAAGCACGATTTGCCTTGGACCATAAACCAATCTTCTATTCCCATTTACCTGACAATCGTGACAACTTTTACACCAATGTTGGACATCCACATGCAGACTTGGCCAAACATACCCCGCAAGCAAAATCTTCTTCACAGTTGATTCTTGGGCAAAATGACCACCACATGCCTCTTCATGCAAACCTTTTAGAATGGCTGGAATTTCCTCAATAGTTGGTACTCTTCTGCATACTTGATCCTTCCCTCTTTGATAGAGGGAGCCTTCTAGGAAGAGATACATGCTTGCCTTCTTCATGAGTCTCCTCTTCTGAGCCTTCGTGAAGTCTTGTGGAAACTCACCCTCCAAAATGTAGCCGATAATGGGAGCCAATGACTCCAATCCCTGGTATCTCGGTTGCTTGACAGCTTCTGCCACCATGATGACCTGCACTTCTCTCTCAACACATGTAACTGCTTGTTGTGCAAGTAAATCGGCATCTTCATTTTGTTTCCTCGGAATATGATATAGTTGCACTTCTTCAAACTGATTAAACATCCTACGAATGGCATGAACTTTTGTCCTTAAGCTTTCATTCTTGCATGCCCAAATGCCTAAAATCTGTTTAACAATGAGAAGTGCATCTCCTTTTACCATGAGACGTTTTATCCCTTGGCCAATGCACATCTTCAAACCATGAAGTAGTGTGTCGTATTCTGCTTCATTGTTGCTAGTTGAACCTGGTAGATTGACCTTCTCTTTCATGACCACCTCTCCACTTGGGTTGAGCAACACTAGCCCTCCCCCTGCTTTTCCTGTGGCTCGTCGAAAAGCTCCATCAAAGAACAAGGTAAAAGCATTGGGAATACTTTTTGGTGGTGGCAATGGTAGGGTCTTTACTTGAGGCACCTTAATTTCCTTCTCATGTACCCTATAAGTGAGAATCCCTGCCAATTGTGCACGCACACTATCTTCTACCTTGAAAGAGTATTGGAACTCTTGCAACTCCATAATCCACTTTGAGATCCTAGTACTAAGATTCATTTGAGATGACACCCAAGGGAACAAATTTTCTGCAGTGAGAATTACAAAAGGTTTTGGTAGTAAGTAGGATCTAAACTTTCTCACCGCAAACATGAGAGAAAGCATCATGAGTTCTGCTTCTGTGTAATCTCTCTCCAAAGCATTCATGACCCTACTAGCAAAGTAGATGGGTCGCATCCTTGTACTGTGGGGATCTTGTTGTAGCAACACAGCACCAATTGTTTCCCTTCCAACACTAGAGCTAACAAAGAATGTGTACTCCCAACAAGGAGGCATGAGTGTTGGTAGCTCTGACAAAATGACTTTAATGTTACAAAAATACTCTTCAAGCTCATCAGACCATGCAAATTCTACTTGTTGTGTCAACTTTTGCAAAGGATGAAGCAACTCCGAGGCTAAGTGAATGAAGCGTGACATATACTTCACCTTCTGAATGAAAGAGATGACCTCCTTAAGACTCTTGGGTGATGGTAGCTCAATAAGAGCCTTTGCCTTTGAAGGATCCACTTCAATGCCTTTGTAAGAAACTTTATGACCAAGCAAGATTACTTCATCCTCACCTATATGGCACTTGTCGGGGTTGAGTTGACCTCCCATGTCGTAGAGCTTCTTTAAACCTTCTTCTACCCTTTGTAGATGCAATGATTTTGAGCTATAAATACAGAAATCATCAATGAACACCCTAATTGACTTTCCAAAGAATGCTTGAAACACCATATTCATGAAACGTTGGAATGTTGCAGGAGCATTTGTCAGACCAAATGGCATGACTCTAAAAGCATAACAACCCCAAGGAGTGATAAAGGTTGTTTTCAATTGATCCTCCAGTGCAATCCCTATTTGAAAGTAACCTGAGTAACCATCGCACACAGTGTACTTCTCATGACCAGCTACCTCATTTAGTATCTCATCCTGGAATGGGAGGGGAAAGTGATCTCTCTTTGTTGCCTCATTGAGTGGACGATAATCCACACACACCCTCCACTTGCCGTTTTTCTTAGGAGTGACAACAACGGGAGAGACCCACTCTGAATTCTCCACTGGATAAATGAAACCTGCTGCTAGAAGCTTTCTTACCTCCTTGAGTAGAGCTTGCTCCTTAATGACTCCTAGCCTTCGTAGCTTTTGAGCCTTAGGTGTGGCCTCTGGCTTCAACTCAATCTTGTGTTGAACAAAATCTACTCCACGCACATCGGTGTAGTCTTTAGCAAAAAGCCTCGGAAATTTCCTTAGCACACATTTGAACTCCTCTCTTTCATCCTTTGTAAGTGTTGTAGACAACATACCTTCTAACATTCCTTCATGTTCCACCTTTTGGTTCTCTTGAGGACCTACCTCCTCCAAGCCTTGACAAGAGGTCTCTTGGTTGCTTGGCTTAAACCTTACCCCCATGACCTCGATGGAAGACTCCTCTTCAGTAATGCTGCCGCTACTTTCTTCTTCTGAAGTGCTATCGGTCCAACCTTCTTCCGTCTCACTTTGAGATGATTCTTCATGGAGCTCCTCTTGGCGTTGCTCCTTCATGTCAAAGACAACCTTCTTATGATTGTCATTCCTGCAAATTAATTTCCCACTCTCCCAATCCTGCAAAGCTCGCATTTTCATTAGCCATGGTCTTCCTAGGATAAATGGATAACCACTTCCCTTGGTCGACATAACATAAAAATCCACCGCTTTCTTAATGCCAAAGGCCTCTACAAAGACATTTTTACAAATGCCTACACACCTAGCCTTGCTATTGTTTGCCATTTTCACTTTGATTTCAGGTGTCTCATGGATGTGCATGCCTAGTCTTTGCATGAGTCCCTCTGTCATGATGCAAATTTGTGCACCCCCATCCACTAGACATTTCCTAACCAATCTCCCTTTGATGTAACAGTCTAGCACCGGTGTAATGTCCTCATTCATTTCAGCTTGTGCAATTTTTACAACAGGCACACTCTCTTTTACCTTTCTCCTAGTGCTAACTGCCCTTGTTAAATCCCTCCTAACTTGTGGACATAATGCAAGAAATTGAGGCCATGAAATATCAGGACCCTTACCTCTCATGTCTTCCAACAAGTTGTACGGAGCCATACCATGTCCAAGAGGGAAGTCTTGGAGGTTGATACGACGTCGAGTCCTCTTGGTTTCCTTGGTTTCCTTTGCCTTCTTGCCTTGTCCATGGTCACTCTGTGATGTGACTCCTTCTTTCTCTTTACCTTTTCGTCGGCCACGCTTAATGCCATTGGCTTCCATGCCAACCTCATTTGAATTTGTCACCTCTACCACATGCACATTTGGATCTGGCAAAGGTGGAACTCCTTCTACCCCTTGTGGAGGTGGTCTTGGTCCATTTGGCCTTTGTAGAAGCCTTGGTTGTTGACCAGCTCCTTCTCCTGCATTCATCACTGGGTAATTCAAGTTAGGTCTCCCTGGCTCTCCACGGGGCCAAGGACAATTATACATCCCATGTCCAGACTCTCCGCAATTCCAACATTGCAAGACTCTCCTAGGTCGTGGGTCTCGCTCTTCAGACTTCTTTGCTTGTCCCTTTGGACCTACGGCTTGTGCAAGGTGAATTGACAGGCTGCTTAAGGATTCATTTAACTTCTCAATTACTTCCGCCGTTACCTCAGGAAGCTCCCTCGATGTTGATGCTTGTGACTTACCTTTGGGTCTAAGACCTTCTATTGGAACCTCTCCCCTTAAGCACTTGAGTTTCCTATATTTCTCAGCAGCCCTAGTTTCAGCTGCATCAAAGGTAGCAGGTGCACCCGCCTCAACTTTTACCTTAATGTCAGGAAAGAGTCCGGCTATGAACCTCTCCTTCTTTAGAAATTCTGCACCATCACCAGGGTTAGCAACATTTCGTATCCATAGAGCCCAAAGACGTAGGAACTCTTGCTTGTACAAGTAGTAGTCATCTAAGTCTTTTTGCTTATGAGAAACAATGTCTTGCCATAGCTTTTGAGTGTTTTGGGGATCAAAGAAGTATCTCTTGAAATGATTGACAACTTCCATGTAATTTTCTTTAACTTCCTCAGGCAAAGAGTCAAACCAAGTGCTAGCATCTTTCCTAAGGACTACCTCAAACATTTCTACACGTTCTTGATCAGTTACTATCCTCTTGATACGACAAGACATCTTGAAATTTGCCAAAAATAATTCTGCATCCTCTCCAGGCTCTCCAAAGAAAAGAGGATATCCAGACATTTGGCGTTGATTCTCCATTGAATTGATTTCAAAGTGACGCGTTTTGTTTTTTCTTTCTTTAAAAGATCTACACAATAATATTCTCTAAATTGCAATCTATTCTACAACAAAATAAAAATATTCACATCAAATGACCTATGATAATCAATGAGAGGTAGGATGACAGGGTTTGGTGACGCGAGAATTTCTCCTACTCTTTGGGCACCAAACATGAACACCATACGTTGTTGAAAATGGATTTTTCTACTAATTGCAATGTTTATTCTAATGTGTGGAGTGAAATGAAAGGGGAAAACCTCTATTCTTGGGCCATTATCCATTGTCTATGCATGACCTTATGCTTAAAACAAAACAAAAATATAGACGTCCAAACTAAGGTCGTACCTAACGAGAGGCAAAATAAAAGGATTTACTGATGCGTTTATCTCTGCCAACCTAAGAGGACCTAAAATTCTATGAATTACACGTTGAAATTGCAACTTAGTACTAACAATTATGTGTACCTTTTGCCTTGCAATGGGAATGAAGGGATCATACAAATTCTCGTGATTCATGCAAGCTACTTGATTATGCTAAAGGTTGAGCCTACACAAAACATACACAAGCCTTTCCTCCGTGGGGGCACCAAAATTGGGGCGGTCCGGGGCGGGCAACAAGAGAGGCGACCTCTAAACACCCCTCAAGGCTCCCGTGCTGCTCAATTGGGGCTGGGGCAACCACAAGCACAACACAACAACAAACCCACAGCCAAACCCAAACAAGATAGGGGCACCACCTAGTTATGGTATGCGAACTAGGACGCAAGAGAGATTTTGGCACAACCAAGAAGAGGCACCACACAACACACACAAGCAACCTCACACCAAGACACACATGAAATGGACCAGAGAGAGCTAGAGCAAAGGGAAGAGAGAGAGGAAAGGATCTTGCGTAATACCTTATTTGTGACTTGCAAATGGAGATGGTTCGTTATGATGCTATCGTAGAACTTGTACAAAAATCACTCAATGCTTAGTGATTGCTAATCATTGCCAAAACACATACACACTGTCTTAGGGTGTGGGAGACCTCTCACCACAATACCCTCTTACAATGGACACAAAACTGGCAATGAAAAACACACTAAAACACTTTCTAAAATCAAGATCAATCGATAAAACTCAAAATACACAAGTCACCTTGAATTCACCAAACCGTATTGCACAAATGGAAGGACGAAGATTTAAACGTCGAATCACGCCTTTGATGCACCAAACCTCAATTTATTGATGATGAAGGAGCATGTACAATAGTGGTTTTGAGATTTGTGGAACTCACGCTCTCTCACTTGCAATGTGTAGCTTGAAGGCTTCTCTCACACCAAGAGTGAAGCTCACAAGTGGTTGCTACACCTAAGTCTCTCCTCACGCATAGAGTGTTGGGGTGCTATGTGAGATGTTGGAGGTTGTTTTACAAGAAGGAGAGGGGCCTATTTATAGGTTGGAGACCCTTCATTAAGATTATTGGAAATCTTAATTTACAAGCTAACAAATCAGGATTATGATTTTTTTGAATATCAAAACATTGCGGGCCTTCTTTGTCTGCTTGAGTCATGGGTGTGGGCTCAAAAGAAAGCATTATTGATGGTAGATAAGGTGAAAGTAAGTTTTAAAGAAGGGGAGAGGGAGAGAGAGAGAGAGAGAGTTACTATACATGTCTTGAGGTGAGGTGTCTTTTATGGTTAGGTCAATGCTATTTTGTGTTAGTATGTTAGTCGTTAGTAATCACTAGAAAGTTAATGTTACATTTACAATGGGTAGAGTGAGTTGATTTGATGAAGGAAGAGGGGTGAATTAAAAGAGAATCATTGAGATAGTGAAGCTTTGAAGAAGCTTGAACTCACTTGTGTAGGTTCTCAAAATGACTATCGATCTTCTTCTTCGTCTTCTCTTCTTTATGCCACCGCCGCCAAGGTTGATCATCGTGATGAAAATGGTAATTCCGTTGATGAGATCTTTTGATTGGCAGAGGTTAAGCATGGTACACATGCTGAATTTATGTATATATATAAGGGGTAAGATGGAATTGTACTTTGGAGATAATAGAGAGAGGCATAGAGATGGTGTATGTACATGGAGAGCTCATATGAGAGCTATGGGAGTAAGTGGGGAGGTTAATGGTGAGGAAGGTGAGAGAAACCATTGAAGGTGCAGGTTTGAGTGAGGGATTGAGAGAAATGTGTGTGTGTGTGTGTGTGTGTAGAAGTGTGGAAAGAGGTGAGAGAAGACTATGGGCTACTTGTGAGAAAAGTGGGCAGACTGGGGTCCTTTCAAAAAATCATAGCTCACCGCTGGTAGCTCCAAAAATCATGAAACAATTTGAGGTGATTATTCAGAGTGTGGGCTACATTTTCTCTTTTGACCACCGCTCCAAATTCGGAGTGGAGATAGGTGCCAAAATTCTCACCAAAAAGCCTGTTTTTTATGCCTGCAAAAGTCTTTTAGTGGCCCCCTCCTTTGTTGAATTTGTACAATGCATCCAAGAGTGAGCCCCTCCTTTGTCATATTATAATACAAAGCATTCAAGTCACCCTTGACCCATGCATGGAGGAGGATTATTGGTGAAATAAGAAATATATACATGGTGGGACTAGTGTATGGACTATTCATGGACTTTAGCTCAATGAGCACATGGTGTTAGAATAATGAGTAAAAATAATAATAAAAATATGGAGGAGTTATGGATATGGAAAGATATTGGAATCATATGATATGGTCCCTCCTTGAATTATTTTGGGTGAAAGAGGAAAAGGTATGCAAGTAAATAATATAATAAAAGTAACCAATGAGTAGAAATCAATTTTTTGTTTTCACGAGGGTGAGGGTGAAAATATGGGAGTGATTTGTATAAAAGAAAAATATGAGGTTAGAGTATGTACATATTGGCAAAAAATATAATTATGGTGTAAGAGGATGAAAGAAGGTGTACATAGGTTTAATAAAACACACACCTAAGTAGAAATATTTAAATAAAATACCAAAATAATTATAAAAAATCCCTATATTTAGGCCATATATACAATGAAATATTTACACACAAAGAGGCCATAATATACTTTTATTTATATATATATATATATATATATATTATTTTTGGCTCACCTAGCCCAGTGACTAGCTAGCTGAGGGTTTTTAAGAAAATATGGGGAAAGTTCCCTAACTCACACACGCCTATATATAGTGAAATGGTAGGGATAGCCACAGTGTTTGGGTGATTTTGGTAGGGTGAGGTAACTCACTATGGCAATTACAGAGAGCCGAAAAACGGCTATCACCGATTTAGGTAGCAGTGTGTGAAATGTACTAGGGCTTTCTAGTGGGCTTGACCCTATTCACCTTTAGCTTAAGTATTATAAAGGGAGTTTACTAATGTGATGAGCCTGGGGAGGTGTAACAGTGTTATATGACCCCCAAAAGTTACAAAATTAAAATGCTGAAAATGAACAAACAAAAAATCAAAGTGCCACAATGTAAAATCTTAAGCTGGAAGAGAAATCTCATCTTGATTGGGTACTTCACTCACATGTATTGCCTATGGTTCTAGAGCCCTAGAGATTCCCAGTGTGGGCGCTTTTCCTTGAAAAGCAAAAAACCCAAGGCATACAAAATAAGCACACACATCAAAATTGAATCACTGTGAAAAGACCTTGGGGGGTCAAAGAAAAGGTAATCAGTCAGGCGATGATTTCATGAGAAATTCCTTTTATCGTAGCTTAACTACAAGATCTTCTAGGTATAGCCTCTAGTCAGTCCTCGAACATGAAATACTTGGCTCTTGCGATTAAACAACTTAATTGACCAAAGAAAATTAAGAAGCTTACCCATGGTATTAATAGTCGATCTCTAGTGCCTTTCCACCGTTAAATTAGTGACCCCATACTTGTTTAATTTTTTACCTTTACATCTGTTTATGCATTTGATTACATTGCAATTTAATGTTTATTGCTGACAAATTGTTTAAAATTCTGTTACCAATCAATTTGTCTGCCTAAAACTGCATATGCCTTTTAATCGCTTATGAGAATGCAATTACTATGCCAATGGTGTTTGATTTTGCGGTGTCTAAAGAAGGCTAAGAACATTCATCTCAAATGATCTTCCACCTCGACGAACGACCTTCAACTCAATAGCTTCCGAGGACAGAATCTACATCAGGAACCCTCACGGCTCACGGACACCTACGAGAGGGACGTTGTAACCTATGACGGACGTTGTATTATTTACTTGTAGAGTCAAGTATCGGGCTTGTCGGTCCAATAGGAAAAGGGTAAGAGTGATCGCCGATGAGAGGCGCACTCTAACTGGAACATTCAAAGGATTAGTTGGCTAAGCATGGGCGCCCAAGTGTGAATGGGGCGAGCTCATATAAAAGTCAACTAAACCTAAAATTTACGCATTCTCTCATTTGTGCAATAGAAGAGTGCTCTTGCTCCATCTCCATCTCCATCTTCTTCTTCTTCACCTCCTTGTGTGTATGTGTATGAGAGAGAGACAGAGAGGGTGTGTGCAATCGAGCATTGCAGCGGCACAGCGACGGTGAGGTGGTTGAGCGCGGCGTAGTGGTGTCTCCTTCTTCTTCGCGGCGAGGAATCCTCCACGAAGCAAGTGTAGAGAGGTGAGTGACACACCATCGCCTTCTTTGAGCTTACTAGTTTAGGCTTGTTGTGTGCTTGGAGCCATTTGTGGCTCGCACACGGTGTATCGACAAGTTCCTTGCATTGACACGTGCGACATACTCGCACACGAATGCACGACAAAAGAGAAATCTGTTGGAAATGACGGGGCGCACCCTTTCGGTGTTAGAACCATCGAATTCTATGCAGGTCAAAATATCCGGTGCCACGTCAACAGCGCCTGTTCCTACACAACAGCGCCTGTTCCTACACAATAGCGCCGGTGCTACTGTTAAAGGAGGGGCAAGCTATTAATAGCGGGGATTCTTTGCATGCAGGGAGAGCAAGAAAAAAAAACCTGAGGAAAGGGGTTAGCCGATGAGAACTGAGGAGGGCAACAAAAGCTTTGCAAGGTGAAGGAGAGGAAGCCAAGGCTCATCATCATGGGGAGGACGCTCTTTGGGAGGCCAAGCTCCTTAAGCTCTCGGGCCTTCTCCTCATCATCGGGGAGCTCTCCTTCTCCTCATACGTTCAAGCCCTTAATCTAATCCACCGGATAAGCAGAGATAACTCCTACAATTTTGATGAACGTTGAGACTTCCAAGGGTGATTTTCCCGAGGATATTATGGATGAAGATCTATAGGATGAAGCTGTTTTTCATGATCAAGCTAAAATCCCAGCAGGTGAAAATTCATTTGATGATACAGATCGAGAAACTCCCAAGGTTTTTCATCATGGCTATGAAGCTAGAGGGGGTGATGATGATAAATCATCCTTGATATGGCATAAAATGCACAGGGTTTTCCATTTGGTTGGACAATGTGCCAGATGTGGCTAGATTTGGATGCTATTCCTATTGATGCTTATGTCAGTGATGTCTTGGCTTCCAGTAAAAGGGAGTAAGATTTCTTTAATGCTTTCTGGTAACGAGCTTAAGTTTCCAACAATTTACGGGATGTGGGTGCTACACTATGCTTCAGGTGAAGCTTTAATATATTGCGAAACCCATCAATGTTATGTGATCTCAATGGTGTTTGATCCAGGAGAATATAAGGATGTTCGTAAAGCAGATTCAATATGGATGGATACTAATCAGTATGCAAAGTAATTGTGTGCTATTTGCACCAAGGGTAGCATATTTGCACCAGAAATGCTTGATTTTGATTGATACAGGAAATGTATGCTCATGTGGATATTATGATGCTTCAGTGTGTGGGAAATTCCTTATTATTCCATTTGATCCTGGGGGTTACTAAAGTGCAAGTTGCAGATGCAGAGGATACCACATGCCTGATGTAACAGGCTACATGATACAAGGTTTTGTTTTCTAGATTATGCTGAGTTAGAAGAGTGTTTGGCTATGCATTCAATAAGATTACATGGTTGGCTTCCAGCTGACTTATTTGGACAATTACTGAAGTATCTTTACATCTTTTGAGTTGGTTCTGCTACCAGAACTTGAAGTAAAGGACTTGACAGCCATTCCATGTGCAAACAGAGTAAGGCATACTTGAGCTTGACAGGGTTCCTTAAGAGAGATCTTAATGGTCAAGCCGTGTGCATCATTAACTAGAGCACTTGAATCTGGCGGGGTTCACTAAACAAGTTATCCATGATTGAATGCTTTGATGATACAACAGAGATAGTTCATAGATTTTTGATGGACAGCAACCTAATGATTAAGTTGGAACATTGATGATACGGTATAAGCCTTATTTCATTTTTCATACGTTTACCAGTTAAGTGAGTCTGATGATGGCAAAGAGCTTAAGGTACCTAAAGCAGATGTAGATTGAAGTGCAGTTGGCACAGACCGGAGGCTGTGCAGGTTCAAAGGGGGTGGATGTCATGCAGCTCCGCTTCCATGCTAAGAAATATTCCAAGAGGATGCAGATCAAGCCTACTTGATTAATGGCCAGTGATCAGGGCTTGTTAATAGGCCAAGTCTAATGATTAATGTATGCCAGATGCGGCTTTAAAGGGCCAATTGATGCCTTAATGATGCCAAAAAGGAGTATGATTGAAGTGAGAAGATATGTGAGTTTATAATCTAGAAGTGCAGTGCTTGAAGTGCTCTACCGGCCTGTCTTTACGGCTCGTCGATTGGACCTACGGTGAAGAAGCTATGGCACTTTTAAGTTTAAGTCGATTGTTGCAGATCCGCACTAGATTGGGCAACTGTAGCTGAGGGGAAGAAAAAATGAAATGAATGCATCAGGCTGAAGTGCTCACTTTGTGGAGCACGTCGTTCTTTTCAGATTAGTGATCGGAGTTATTGTTCCCAAGATATCGGGGCCGATAAAAATTCACGGGGGGCCAGTTCCGTACTAGCCCAGTTGGCTCGATCGGTGTCTCAGTAGGAAGTTTTGTCTATTGTCCAGGGTTTGGGATGCGGGAGCAGAAATAGCTTGAGGAGCCTCATGACCGGGATGTCAATTGATGCAGTGCCTGGCCGGCAGTGGTCTTATTGGTAATACCCGGCTGCTGACAGGAAAGTAACTCTGATACTTTTTATCGGATGTGATGGGAAGGCCTTGATTCAATGTAATCACCTATACTTGCAGCTTAAAGATATGTATGTCAAATGTGGTGCCCTTACAAGGCATAATCCCGCCCGAAAGAAAAGGCAACAAGGCCGGATGCCGCCCATACTCAAGGTCTACCCATGGCCAATGGCCACCCACATGAGTTATAGAGTGGCTGCCTGCCGGTTAAGTGGCCGCCCAAATTGATTTGCCAATATATATGCAAGCCCAAATCTTTAAACTGGACTCCGAAGGCCAATGCACCCAATTAACTTAAGTGTGAAGCCATATAGGGAAAAAAGGGAAAGCATGGCGGGGCTACAGAGCTGCAGGCAGCAAGGAGGAAAGAGGACTCGCGCTCTCCACAGGTCTGCTCGGACGAATGTGCGATAGAAGAAAAATCTGTTGGAAATGACGGGACGCACCCTTTCGGTGTTGGAATCGTCGAATTCTGTGCAGGTCGAAATCTCCGGTGCACGTCAGCAGCGCCTGTTCCTACACAATAGCGTCGGTGCTACTGTTAAAGGAGGGGCAAGCTATTAATAGCGGGGATTCTTTGCATGCGGGGAGAGCAAGAAAAAAAAACCTGAGGAAAGGGGTTAGCCGATGAGAACTGAGGAGGGCAACAAAAGCTTTGCAAGGTGAAGGAGAGGAAGCCAAGGCTCATCATCGTGGGGAGGAAGTTCTTTGCGAGGCCAAGATCCTTAAGCTCTCGGGCCTTCTCCTCATCATTGGGGAGCTCTCCTTCTCCTCATACCTTCAAGCCCTTAATCTAATCCACCCGATAAGCAAGGAAGCCCTTAAGCTAATTCCCCTCATAAACCACTCAGATTATCTTCTAAGCACTCACTAAAGCTCCTAATCCCTTAAGCTCCCACTAACCAACTCTTAAGGAGATATGCCATCCAATCCTAATCAAAGGTATTCAAGATCCTCTTGATTTGTCTAATCTCTCATCAGCCGTTCATAAGCTCTCTAACCCTCGAGCCTCTAATCCTAAGCCACGAGTCAAGCTCTTAAAATCAAGCCTAATCTATTGAAGCCAAATCCCTTGCTCTCAGAAGCTAAGCTTAATCTCTAATCCCGTTTCTAAACCAATTTCCTAAGCAAGGCCAAAGCTTTGAAGCCACCATTAACCATTTGAATCGGGAAGCAGGAGCCAAAGAGGATGGCCACTGAAAGGAAATCTCCGGTGTCTTAACGGAAAGAAGCAGAAGACGGGACACATCAGGTCTTTGATAATTTTCTTGATCAGCACCTGGATTAAGCTAGGTTTCCTCTTGTAAGGAGCATTAAGCCTCCATTAATGACTGATTAATGATGATTACGGTTGATTAACTGAATTTAAGAGAAATATTTTTTTCAGCACTGTTGTCGTTAATTTTGCCTGTTGCACCTCTTTTCCCGCACCTCTCACAGCCAGGGGCCTGGTGCCTTCCCGGCTCACCTTTCGCACAATTATCCTCAACAACGTTTCCCATCCCTTTGGGAAGGTCTTTTTTCTTAAGTACTCAGTTATGTGAGTACTCCATCTGGGTGCTTGTGCTTCTCAAAACAGGGTGGCCATTTCCACTGGAGGCTGTTTTGTACATATATCACATGATTTTACATAAGTATGGACCTTGTGTTCCATGTTTTGCCAGTAGACTCCTAGTCTCTTTAGCCTTTGGTATGTTTGTTTTTCCCCATTGTGAAACTCCGTATGTTGTATATGAGCCTATTTAAGGTAGTACTCATATTCTTCTGACTGTACACATAGTCTCAAAATCCCATCCTTACCGTGCTTGTACAGTTGTCTTGCTAAAAGTTGGAGATTTCTTGTTCCATGTATTATTGATGGTTGTCTTTCCACCTATAATGATTCGATTGTGAGTAGAGGGATGACCTCTTCACTCCACCTCGGAACCATTTCAATGTTAAACATATACAAATCTGGAAGATCATCATCCATACCTTAAGGTGCTTCCCCATGAAATAGTCTTGAAAGATGATCTGCTCGTCTGTGTGTAGTCCCCTTTTTTACGACTATTGTGAAATCAATAGTCTCAAAAGATGATCTGCTTGTGTGTGTGTAGTCCCCTTTTTTACGACTATTGTGAAATCAAACTCAAGCACTAGTATAAACTAGCGAACAATCCTTCCAGTGTTGCAAGGTTTGTTTACTAGATATAGCAAGGCTTTGTGATCTACAAGGAAAACGAGCTTGTTTGCAAAAAGGTAGTGTCTAGATTTTTTGACAGAATATATCATTCCTAGACCTTCTCTTTCTGTAGTGGTATAATTTTTCTCCTCATTGTTCAGCTGCTGACTAGAGTAGAAAATGGAAAAATCCATTTTCTTCTCCTGGATGGGATAATATGCATCCTATGGCATAGGCTGATGCATCGACATGAACATGAAAGGTCTTGCTCCAATCAGGGGCTTGCAAAATTTAAGCAAAAATTAGTTGTTGCTGCTTCAATTTGTGAAAAGCTTGCTCCCATTATTCTGCCCATTGAAACTTAGCAATGAGGCATACAACGACTTAGCTATTACAACATACATGTATATGAAGCACTTGTAGTACCCATAATGTACCATAAATGCTTGCACTTCTTTCATTTTCGTTGGTTTTAATGGTGCGACAATTATTTGTATCTTTTCTTGATCAGTGAAAATCCCGTTTTTGGACACAATGTGGCCCAAAATTTTACCTTGTCTTACCATGAAGACACATTTTTCAAGGTTTAAGTGATAGGTTCTGCACTTTTTGAAGACTTTCCGTAGATGCATTACGTGATTACTTTTTAAGTGAGAATGAACACAAAGATCATCCATGTATATCTCAAAAATTGTCTGAGATATTCCTTGAATGCATGACTCATTAGTTTTTGAAAAGTGGCATGTGCATTGGTCAAGCCGAAAGGCATTACCCTGTATGCAAATATACCCCACTCTGTTGCAAAAGCTGTCTTATGCTAATAATTTTCTTTGATGGCTAACTGGTTGTAGCCAGAGAACCCATGTAAAACATTGTAGGCCTCTTTCCCCACTACTCTCTCAATAACATGATCCGTTATTGGTAGTGGATAGTTGTCCCTGATGGTGGTAGCATTTACCCGTTTGAGGTTTACACAAACATTCAATTTGCCATTCTTTTTGGGTACTACCCCAATCGGGGATACCTAGTCGGTGTGCTCAATCTCATAGATAAACTTTGCATCCTTCAGTTTGTCTATCTCTTCCTTAATTTTCTTGGAAAAAGTCTCATTGTATGTGTTAGGATGTTGTCTGCGTGGTCTGGCATCACTGTTAAGGGGTTTCATGTGCTGATAGATCTTTGGATCTATCCCCTTTAGGTCTTTGTATGACCAAGCAATCTTTATACCATCTCAGTGTATCTATCAGAAGTCGCTCTTCTTCTTTGGTGAGGTCCATGGCAATGTATGCCCGTTTAGGTTCCTTGCCTAGTTCTACTAAGTTGATCCATTTGGAATTTTTTGGTCCATCATATGTAGTTCTTGGCTCTTTTGGGTCTCGTTTGGGATTCTGTACCACGATTTTTCTATCTTGAATAGTATACTTCTTATAGTGGGAAGGTGTATCAACTTTATCATCGTTTAATTCCTCATCAATTTCCAACTTTGTTTTTCAAACTTCTTTCAAAGCTCGTTTCAATTCATTGTTCTTGTTTTTACATTAAATTTGCATCAGTTTATCCAAAAATTTTGCATAAGCTCAACCCAATATTTTGCATCAAATTAGGTAACGTTTTTGTATCAATTCAGCCCAACGTTTTGCATCAAATCAGCCCAACATTTTTGTATCAGTTCAAACCACATTTACTTTAGATCAGCCCAATGTTTTTGTACGAGATAAGCATTTGCATGAAGCATTTGATATTCAACATTGTATCAAAATTTGTGCAGGTAATTAAAGAAAGTACTTGCTCTAGCAATAGGACAAGGGGACCCTTGAGGGTGGTTGGGACTCAACGTGAGGTGTCATCTCTCTCTCTCTCTCTCTCTCTCTCTCTCTCTCTCTGCCTCTCTATTTCATTGTGTTCAGTTCAGTTTCCGTCTCCATTGAAGTGAAATAACCTTGTGTTTGTGCAAAGTACTATATCTGAGTTAAAATACTTAAACTCTTCTACTGCATCTGACATTGGTATCAAAGATCTGGACATGCTTCAGCTTTAGCTTTGCAAACTCAAGAAAATAATCAAGAACCTGAGAAGAACAAAGAACCCAAAGTTCCTATCTTATAATTTTTTTATCTCAAAGAAGTTTCATGTCCCTACGCTGGGCTTGTTAACCACTCCTACCCTAATCCTCTTCTGCATTTGCATTTGCCGTAGTGTTTAGTCAATACTATGCGTGATGAAGTTGATGGTTATATTGTTTGCAATTAGGGGACTATATAGCGATACAACACCTCATGAGCACTTCATGGTCCAAGATCACCGAGCACCCTTGCATTTTTGCATCAACCACCTTATCTTTCCAGCCTTTCCCACAACTAGCACCAATGATTTTGTATCAACACCCTAGTGCTTACAGATCCCTACTATAGGAAAGGACCAATCCTACAATTTTAGGTTAAGCCCTAATTTTGCAGCTCATCTAGCATTTTTAGATTTCAGGCCATTGTCCTCACCATAATTAGAATCCTTGACATTGGCCATAAAAAATTACTCCATAGCCTCATCAAAGTTGCAAGTTCAAGTTAGACAACATAGCGTTTTTCAAATTTCAATTCTTAGTCTCGTATATCTAAGTATGCATTGCAAGATCCCATTAGTATTTTAGCTTGTAGATCCATTGTATCAAAATTTGTGTAATCTACAACAAATACCTCTCTAACATTAAGAGGGGGAAGGCCCTTAGAGGGGAGTTTGGGACCATCCTATGTTAGTCTTCTTTCTCTCTCTATCAGTGTTACCGGGTTGCCGTGACGGATGTCTGCAACATAGCTTTTTGGTACTAACATAATGTCAATATGCAAGGAAGCTACTCGGGATGGGGCACGGAGACTCAGTGGGATATTCATACTACGGCAAAATAAAATCAACCCCTTCCTAGTCAAAAAATCGGTTTATGTCCGATCTCACCGCTATAGGTTATCACTCCTTTTCGGCATCCAAATGAATTCTGAATGCCTTGAAACTTAAGGAGAGGAGTTACAACACCTAAGGGTATAGTCCTACCAAGTTCTGCAGCCATCTGGGAAGGTACATAAATCACAATCCATCACAAAAAATGTGCAACAAACTGAAATAGAACTACACAAAAAAGTCTCCCTTAAATGTAGAAACACTTATCCATGGTCAACACATAAAGAAACCACCATTTAAGACCTCAAATCAATGCATTTAGCTCACAAGAAAAACTTCACGAACCACAACAGAATAAAAAAGATTAAGCTTAGATTGTAGAGCAAGAGACAAGAATCACAATGTGCTATTCGGAATAAAATCTGATTACCAGACAAGGAGAAAAGTGGATTACAAATTGTAGCAGCAAGAGTCTCTTACAGTAAACGTCCAATACTCCTTCAAGCTAATGATAATGTGTTAGACAAAAACTAAGGGTTTTGACTTAAGAGCTAAAGGGACTTTCTGGCGGCCATTCGACCACTTACAAGGGGTGTAGACTCAGAGAGGCTAAGAGGGCATGACAAAATATATTACAATTGAGAATCCTCATTAGCTGAATTACACCGCTTCTTTCAAAAAAATGAGCAAGTACTACAAGGTTTGGTGTACATCCTCGTTTTACATGTTAGTCCATTGTGTCCATCAAACCTTCCCCCCTTCCGATATTTATTGCACGTCCTCGTGCCATCTGTCTTTGAGTGTCTTCTAGTAGTTGATCGATCTTTTTTCTAGCATTTTAGTGAGGTGCCTGATCTTTTGTGCCCTTGCCTTGATCTCCGCTTTTGTTGCTAGCTCTCTGAAAGGATTGTTGCCTAGAGTGATCTCATAGGCTATTTGTCACACTCGCAGATCTTTGGTCATGGGATTAAATATGGAGGAGTCTACCTCAAAGAATCCGGTCATGAACGCCTCCTCGAAAGTCTACATGTAGTGGGAGGGCAGGAACATGACTCTCGCATGGAATCCCACGTTGACATTTTTTTTTGGGATTTTTGTTTCCATATTCCAGGAGAGCCCTCTTGTACCTTCCACAAAAAATTGCCAGGGATGCTCCACTGAGTCTTTATCATTGAATGCCGTTATCCAAGTGATTAGCATCTTGGCAATTTTCACAAGCATTTGGCATGCAAGATCTGGGATCTCCTTCATCATGTTGATGACCCCTCTAAGCGTTTGAACCATATACTTCTCTCATGAGGGGTTGTTATTGCTTGGATTTGTTTTGACGGGGTAGTTCAATATTGCAGGTCTTTTGCTTTGCCAAGAGTAAAAGCTATCCGAAGATCATCGTCTGTTGATGGGACAATAAGTTGGGTCGATCTTGAGATGATGCGGAGCATTCCTATAGTATGTTTCATCTGTTGGTCGCTACTCAAATTAGTTCTTTGGCCAGAGGAGTTGATTGTCAATGATAGTCTAAATTTGTATTGTGCTGATAGGAACATCTCTATAATTCTCTTTGTTGTTTGGCTCAAGGGCAGGTAGCATTTTTTGTTTCCATAATCCGGCATCCTGCTGCATCAGTGGGTGGCAGGGCAATCATATCATGCCCAAGGTTTTTCACTACTTCATCTAGAGTGATCATGAGCAGGGCAGCCGATTCCAACACTTTCAATTTATATTGCAGATATTCTTCGTGCGAGGGGTCTTTGACTTCTAAGATCCAACGCTAAATTTCTTCCTTGGCCGAATCTAAGATGGATGTCGTGGTTGGATCTTCAGATTCCTGCGTTACTTTTCCTGTGCTTGTACTTAGCACATCTATTTGGTGAGGTTCAAAAGTGCAATGCTCAAATCTGCCTGTTTGCTCAAATTCCAATTGGCCTGTTTGTTCAGGCTTTGCTTGTGTTGCCCTTAGAGCCTCCAAATCTCCCCGAGCCTTTGCCAACTGCTTTCTCAAATCTTCGATCTCCTTGTCTTTGGATTTCTGCAGTGCTCTATGCCCTGCTGTCATGATTTTTCTGTCATATTTTTCTTGAGCAAAGGCCTCCTTTAGATCTTGGACCTCTTTGTTCAATGAGGTTGATCTATCTATCAAGCTTGAGGAGCTCGGCATCTCTTGTTGCAGGGCTAAAAGCTAGGTCAAAGTCTTGCTGACCACCACGTAGGACTCTTACAGCTTTTCACTCTACTCTCTTTCTCTGGTTAGCTCCTCCTCTAGTCGTTGCTGCTCGCCTTGCAGAGTAGTGTTGGAATCATTAAATTGCTGGACCTCCTTGTAGTAATAGGCCACATTTTCTTGTTCTTTGTGCAACTCTGATTGGAGTTGTAGCTGAACTTTTTGCAACTCCTCTATTTTGTGCTGTAGCTGTCGAGTGTTTTTAGTTGCTTTAGATCTCTCCTTCTTGGTGTCTTCCAGCTCTAGCTCGTGCAAGCTGTAGAGAGCTCTTTGGCATTGGAATTGGAGCTTGATCTGCTCCAAATAGGCATCAATGTCAAATGACCTGATCATTTTTGCTCCCTCCTCTACTACAATTTGTGAACAAGGCGATCGTGGGTTTTGCTAGCTTCTTTGGCCCTATTCCCATGTTCCAGCCTCTTCTGTTGTTCTTTCCTTTGTTTTCATTACTTTAGTAGCAACTAGAACTGTAGTAGTTTTTGGCGGTGCTGTCTCTTTTTCTTTATCTACCTTCTCTTGTAACAACACATTATCTGCCCCTTATTCTGGAAGGTTTACAACTTCTTGTCTTTTTTCTGTTCCAGCCTTTGAAGGCACCTCTTTGTCTTTTGGAGATTCAAAATCATAACCTTGTTGGCCTAGCGTGTCCTCCTCTCACTTCTCTTCTTGGTTATCATCTTCTTTGTTGGCCTTCATAGATTTGTGTGATGATTTAAGATCATCAAGAGTGGCCGCTTTGCTTCTTTTATTTCTCTTTGCTCCATGCTTTGTTTGAGCTCATTCTGAATCCGTTTCCGCATGTCACTATTAATATTTAGATTCTCCTCCACTTCCTGTCTTTTACGTTGTTTGAATTGTTCAAGAGCTACTGTCTACATGCGTACGAAAGGGATGTCTTCTTATTCCTCTTTCTCTTTTTCATCGTCTGCTTCTGTTCCCTTATTTCTTTTCTCTTTGTGCTTCTATTGTCGGATTGTTTCTCTTTGCACATGTGCTTCTTCCATTGTTCTTCTAGCTTGGGTAAGTGGGATGGCCTCTGCCACTCGGGCTATTCTCTTTTTCAATCTTATATATCTCATGGAAAATTTACTCCCATGCTCCTCATCTGAAGACTGGTATTCTGAAGGGGTATCTCTTTCCTTAGTTCCCGCTTGCTCGCTATTTGGTGCATTCGACTCTGTCTTCTTACTGTTAGTGTGCATTCTTGTTGCACTCTGCCTTGTTTGTTTATCCTTTGGTTTTGGCCTTGTGGATGGTCCGGCTACCAATTTTACTACTCTTCTAGATTTGTGGATCAAATCTATCTGTTCTTTGTGCAGATGGTAGATCAACAATCATTCCCAATGCTTGGTAGGCGATTTGAGTCAGCATTGGTCCAACGTTCATCTAGGTCTTTCTCTTTAGGCTCCCCTTAAGATTTGGTTCTACTATTTGTCAAGGGGGTAGTTGCCAAAGTCACAGGTGGCCACTCTTATTTCTGCTAAGTCCATTGCCATTACTACTGCCATGTGCAACAACGGTTCAGTGTATCTTGGTGGCTTCTGTACTTTGAAATGTCGCAATATGAGGTGCAACGGCAATTTTATTTCTGAGTGTTATGCCAGCTTGTGTCCTCTTTGATTTTCAGGAAGGCTTTGTCATTATCTATTTCTTTTGTCTTTTGCAATAGATTGTGTGTCCCTTGTTGTAGATGGAGAGCTTCATTGATTATTTTTGCGGTGATTTTAACTTTGACTGTCTCATCTTTGTCCGTTAGGGTGGCTTCCTCATTATATTGAATAGAGATTATGAGTTCATGAGCCAGTCTTAAATCTGTTCCCCATGGCGGTAGTTGTAGAGAACTGTCCAATTGAAGCCACGTGGGTCCTGCTTGCACTTTGAACTTCTGGTGTAGTGTCCATAATTTCCTTGGAAAGATGGTAGTCTTTACTATCTCTCCGTCCGCTGCTTGAAATCTTTCCATGAATATATTGGCCGGTATTGCTTCGAGCACCTGTTATATATGGGCCTTCTCATTTGAGGATATATCTTTGATCTCATATGGTGCTACTTTCCACTCCCTTTGTGCTTTCTTTCAAGGCATCCTGAGGGCAGTTTCCAATTGGAAACAAGATTTAGCTATTGATCAAAATCTATCAAAAAGTTGAAGAAAAAGAAAACTTTGACCATTAAATAAAAAATGAGCATAACTTTGTCAAAACTACCCCAAATTTGGGCACAACCGCAAAGGGTAACATATGAATTCTGGCAAAAAGGTACATGGATCGCGATCCATGTTGGGAAGAATTTTGGAATTCCAACTAGGGAAGGTTGTTCCTGGGCGTATGGGAATGCTACTGTACAAGCTCTCTGATTTTAGGACTTGGGGAACATGGATCGTGATCCATGCTGGCCAAGATAATGAAGATCTGATGATACCAACTGGTAGGGTTCATCAAGATGGTGCCTTGGTCCAAATTTTTTGGGATTTGGATAATTGGTTTGGTACTTAGGTCAATTTTGAAAATCATCCTTAGACTTAGAGAAATTTGGTATTTTGATGTGGATTTTGGAATCCAAATGACTTGAAACTTCATGGCTTGGCTTTGTTGAATATGCTAGGCCCTATGGTATGAATTTTTCTTTGGCTGGGCAAAAAGGTACATGGATCGCGATCCATGTTGGGAAGGATTTTGACACAGCCTCTTGCATACATGTTCCTATAGGTCTTCCTTGCACACTAGTGAAATATTTTCGAATTTGGACATGTTTTTTGTGTCTTTACTCAATTTTCCAGTTTATGGCCATGTTTTTTTCCGTCTTGACCATATTGGTTTTTTGGAACCACTTTTGGGCACATCCTTTGATGACTGATATCTGTTTTTGACTTGATTCTGGATGATTTGTGTCTGAAAATCACAGCTTTGCATAGCTCTCCACTAACTTCCATCAGATTGTGAATTCATCTCAAGGGGAAAATTGATCCAGGCAATTTGCACAACTTTGCAGGTACCCTTTTGCTTTGCTTTGACCCTAATTACACCTTTAAGTTACATCTCCTTGATGATTGTCTTTCATTTTCTTCTAGAATCACTTTTGTTTTAGTTGGCTTTGAAATAAAGTCCTATGAAGTTTCAATTGCTGCTATGGCTAGTGGGAAAGCTTCATACTCTTCTCCTAGCCATACTCCATGAGGTTTTTGCTAGAAACAGACCATTTTTCCCTTGATTACTGCCAAAAGACCATTTGCAGACTGAAGGTAACAAACCATGAGGATTTGGTGATTTTAAAAGCCCTTTTTGTGACTTTTTTTGCATGGTTAGTCATACTTTTGCATCCCCCCAGCTAGTGAACCACTCCTGCCCTGATTTTAGCAAAAAGGTACATGGATCGCGATCCATGCTGGGAGGCATTTTGAAATTTGACTTAGTGAAAGTTGTTCGTGGGCATATGGGGATGCTACTGTGCAATTTTTTCTAATTTTAGGGTTTGGGAAACATGGATCGCGATCCATGTTCCACCACCTTTTGCAACTGTTTTTGCACTGCCTGATTCTGCTAGATACCAATGGTCTGATGATGAAGATTTTTTGGTTTTGGGTGAGTTTTGGAGTCCCCCATGGGCCTTGAAAACTTGCAAATTTTGTGACTTTGATATGCTCTGCTGTTGTTTTGGTAATGTTGATGCAATATGGGGCATACACACATGTTCTTGAAGGGTTAATGATCCTACCTATCAAATCCAATGTAGTAAGAGCTATCGAGGTAGTCACATCAGGCAAAAACAAAGTGAAAAATCCTATGCTTTTGTCTCTCTCTCTCTCTCTCTCTCTCTCTCTCTAAATGCAAATGAGCTTATGTTGCTACATTTGGTTATATATTCCCAATCTACTTGGAATGCCCCATTCATACTTACCTCCATTGATCCTATCTTGCAGTTCATATCACCCGTAATTTGAACCGTTCTTCATTCTGATAATTTGTTGGCAAATGTCTTTCAATCTGTAGTTTTGATCCTTTATAAGTTGGCTCAAAATCTGTCGTGTGCCGAATCTTTCCATATTTTCCATGTTTGAAGCCCTTGCTTTCAAAAGTCAATTCCGACTTTCCTGGGTCAACTTATCAATTTTTGTTGATTATTTGTTGTTTTTAGCTTTTTAGTAAAGAAAAATTAGTTATAATGATTATTAGTTGGCCAAAAATTTACCAAATTTAGTGTAATCTCTGATACTTACATATTATTAACCTGGCATTTGGATGGTGTTAATATGGCTCATGATTATGCCTGCTAAGAGTTATAAGGCTCAAAAAAATTGTTAAAGGAAATTAAAAGAAAAGAAAAGAAAATGAAATGATGATAATATATACAAAATGATGATCTTGCAGCATTTTCCTCCTTCCTAGAGTGAGTCTCCCAGACGAACATGTGTCAGAGTGCATGGGATGAAGTATGTGTCTATACATAGCCGTATATTGTGGCTCTATGATGTCGATCAAGGATATACATGTGGTAACAGAATGCTGTGCAAGATATGGGTTTTAAACAATAAGTTTAGTGGTTTTTGATGGTGAGGTTATGTTGAATGTATGTGGTCCAAACATAAGTACTTGTAGAAGACGAGACTTTTGTTTGATAGTGGCCTCTAGAAGTTGTGTCCCTACATTGTCTTGTGATTGAGGGCTCTGTTTTGGTCTTCATGGTCGAGGCATCCAATGAGCGAGGAAGTTTTGGTTTCCATACCCACTTGACTTCATTTGATTGTCGATGTTGTGATTGGATTGGCCTAGGTTGCTTGACAAACTCCTTGGGTGGTTTATTGAGGTTTGGTTCTGTTGATGCACCGTGGGTGGGCTTGTATTGTGATGTTGTTTGGGTATCCATAATGTCTTCGGATTGGTTTGCATAATAGGTTTTTTAACCCAAATTTTCCTGACCACCATTGGAGAACATCTCTAGATTGAATCAGGTTTTGATTGGAGTGGTTCCCATACATATTCTGTTGGTACAAAGGGTGTGGCAAAAGATTGGTCATCTTGCATGAGCTGCAAAGTATTATCATGCCAGTTTGGTGTGGCTTGATAAGTGTGCATCCACGGCACTCCCAGGATAACTGCTTCTTTAATATCCTTATCCTCTACCACACAAAAGTGATGAGGATAAACCGCTCCATCAACAGTTATTGGTAAATTTACATGTCCCAGACTATCCATTGTGCCTTTGTTTGCCACTTTGAACCCCATAGTATTTGGAGTTAGAGGTTCCTTGTTAATTTCCTGAAAGAGGAGTAGTTAATAACGTTTTGTATTGCCCAAGTGTCTACTAATGCATGCTCAGTGGTGCCATCGGCAAATTGCAGCATAATGCATAAATCCATGCCACCTAACCATGTAGCCTCCGTTTGTATGGATGCTATTGGCGAGGAGTTAATATAATTGTTTTGTTGGGACTTTCTCTGAAGGTTTTTCTATTCCTTCCACTTTAATATTCTGATTTTGGCTTCTTGCTGTGCCTGTTTCCAAATGTCATGGGCTACTTCTGCACTGATCTGCGGCATGTATTGTTTGGAGTTCCTCTGGTGTTAGCGGAAGAAGATATTTCTTTAATCTGCAGCACTCATCCAATTAGGCATCTCCTCTCCTATCAATGTTGCAAGCTTGATGGCGCTACTTTGTGATATATCATGTATTACAAAAGGCCCCATCCCTCCCTTTTTGAGTATTTTGGAGTGGTGTTTACGGGTATATACTAAAACATAATCCCCTTTTTGAAACTCCTTGCTAATCGCATGTTGATCATGGAAAGCTTTCATTTGTCTTTTCTGAGCATACATCCCTGTTACCGCTCTTACTCTGGTGTCATTCAATTGCTCCAGGGTGTCTAGTCTCCCCAATAGCTCGTGTCCCGTTCATCCTAATTGTGTTGCAACTTGTAGTGTTTTAATTAATAATTCCATGGTAGAATTGAATTAATCCCAAACACAAGGTTGAGAGGCATCATCCCAATGGAAGTTTTAAAAGCTGCTTTGTAAGCCAATAATGCAGTGTGTAGCTTTTGGTCCCAATCATTTCTTGAATCACTGACAATTTTGGTGAGTACCGTGCATAAGATTTTGTTGGTGCTCTTGGCTTGTCCGTTAGCTTGTGGGTGATACGGTGCTGATCTGCGATGGATCACCATGAATTTGTTAAGTAAGCTTTCAATGACATTGTTCAAAAAGTGTATTCCCCTATCGCTCACTATTTTGATGGGTAGACTATATGTGGTAAAGATATGTTCGAAAAGGAACTGAGCCGTAGTCCAAGCATCATTTTTCAGTGTTGCCTTTGCTTCCACCCATTTAGTCATGTAATCTGTTGCTACTATGATGTATTGTGCATGCAACCTATATGTAGGAGGTATGATGGGGCCAATAAAGTCGATGCCCCATTTGGCAAAAGCGTGTATGCCCATCATTGGCCGTAATGGAATTTCATCTCTCCATAGGGGTGGTTTTGTGCGACATTCATCACAACGTTTAACATAGGTCTTTGCATCCCTAAACAGTGTTGGCCACCATATGCCGCCTAAAGAAAGTACTAGCTTTTCCATTTTATTATTAGCAGAAAAATGTCCCCCTGGCTTGCTCAAGTGTGCTTGTTCTAGGATAACGTAATATTCACTTTCCATAGCACACAATCGCAGTTGTTCGTCCTTTCCCTTCCTATACAATTGGTTTGCGATTAGCAGATAATGTTTTGCTTATTCTTCTACCGTTCTCATCCTTACCTTTCCCATCCCTCTGGGAAGGTCTTTTTGCTCAAGTACTCAATTATGTGAGTACTCCATCTGGGTGCTTGTGCCACTCAAAACAGGGTGGCATATTCCACTGGAGGCTGTTTTGTACTGATATCACATGATTTTACATAAGTATGGACGTTGTGTTCCATGTTTTGCCAGTAGACTCCTAGCCTCTTTAGCCTTTGGTATGTTTGCGTTTCCCCATTGTGAAACCCCGTATTTTGTATATGAGCCTGTTTGAGGTAGTACTCATATTCTTCTGACTGTACACATAGTCTCAAAATCGCATCCTTATCGTGCTTGTACAATTGTCTTCCTAAAAGCTGGAGATTCTAGTTCGATGTATTATTGATGGTTGTCTTTCCACCTGTGATGATTCGATTGTGAGTAGAGGGATGACCTCTTCACTCCACCTTGGAACTATTTCAATGTTAAACATATACAAATCTGGAAGATCATCATCAATACCTTAAGGTGCTTCCCCATGGAAAAATCTCGAAAGATGATCTGCTTGTGTGTGTGTAGTCCCCTTTTTTACGACTATTTTGAAATCAAACTCAAGCACTAGTATAAACTAGCGAACAATCCTTCGAGTGTTGCAAATTTGTTTACTAGATATAACAATGCTTGGTGATCTACAAAGAAAACAAGCTTGTTTTCAAGAAGGTAGTGTCTAGATTTTTTTGACAGCATATATCATTCCTAGACCTTCACTTTCTGTAGTGGTATAATTTTTCTCCGCGTTTTTCAACCTGCAGACTAGAGTAGCAAATGGAAAAATCCATTTTCTTCTCTCTTCCTGGGATAATATGCATCCTATGGCATAGGCTGATGCGTTGACATGAACATGAAAGATCTTGCTTCAATCAGCGGCTTGCAAAATTTAAGCAAAAATTAGTTGCTGCTTCAATTTGTGAAAATCTTGCTCGCATTCTTCTGCCCATTCAAACTTAGCAGCGAGGCATACAACGACTTAGCTATTACAACATACATGTATATGAAGCATTTGTAGTATCCATAATGTCCCATAAATGCCTACACTTCTTTCATTTTCGTTGGTTTCAATGGTGCGACAATTATTTGTATCTTTTCTTGATTAGTGAAAATCCCGTTTTGGACACAATGTGGCCCAAAATTTTACCTTGTCTCATGAAGTCACATTTTTCAAGGTTTAAGTGATAGCTTCTGCACTTTTTGAAGACTTTCCCTAGATGCGTTACGTGATTACTTCTTAAGTGAGAATGAGCACAAAGATCATCCATGTATATCTCGAAAATTGTCTGAGATATTCCTTGAATGCATGACTCATTAGTTTCTGAAAAGTGGCATGCACATTGGTCAGGCCGAAAGGCATTACCCTGTATGCAAATATACCCCACTCTTTTGCAAAAGCTGTCTTATGCTAATGTTTTGCTTTGATGGTTAACTGGTTGTAGACGGAGAACCCATGTAAAAAACTGTAGGCCTCTTTCCCCACTACTCTCTCAATAACATGATCCGTTATTGGTAGTGGATAGTTGTCCCTAATGGCGGTAGCATTTACCTGTTTGAGGTTTACATAGACATGCAATTTGCCATTCTTTTTGGGTACTACCACAATTGGGGATACCCAGTCAGTGTGCTCAATCTCGTAGATAAACTTCGCATCCTCCAGTCTGTCTATCTCTTCCTTAATTTTCTTGGCAAAAATGTCCTTGTATGTGTAAGGATGTTGTCTGCGTGGTCTGGCATCACTTTTAAGGGGTTTCATATGCTGACAGATCTCTGGATCTATCCCCTTTAGGTCTTTGTATGACCAAGCAAACACATCTTTATACCGTATCAGTGTATCTATCAGAAGTCGCTCTTCTTCTTTGGTGACGTCCATGGCAATGTATGCCGGTGTAGGTTCCTTGCCTAGTTATGCTAAGTTGATGCATTTGGCATTTTTTGGTCCATTATATGAAGTTCTCGGCTCTTTTGGGTCTCGTTTGGGTTTCTGTCCCACGATTTTTCTATCTTGCATAGTATACTTCTTATAGTGGGAAGGTGTATCAAATTTATCATCGTTTCGTTCCTCATCAATTTCCAACTCTGTTTTCCAAACTTCTTTCAAATCTCGTTTAAATTCATTGTACTTGTTTTAACACTCGATTTTGGACAACTTCGTTGCTTTTTTAGAAATACTCTCCGTTTATGGTTTTTGTGTATTCTTCTTTTTCATTTTTGTTTTGGTTGAGTCAGGTTTCATGTACCTCTTTGATATCCCATCCCTAAGGCAATCAGTTGCTTCAACCAACTTCAAGTACAACGTTTTGTCGGTTAATAGAGGTACATAATATTTTTTCATGTTGTTTCGTTTGTTCGTGCGTTTATTTCAATATCTACACTGCCTTCAAGGATTTTGATTTGGAAAATCGTAGTAGATCACTTGTCGATCCTTCCATTTGATGTTTTGATTTGAGCTACAAGAAAGGTTTTCGTCTACGTTGTCCTCTAATAACTAATCCATGGAGTCCTAGAATGCTTCTTTATCTGACTGTTCAAGGTCCCTTACTGAGATCTCATCCACTATGCGCCAACAATCTGCAACTTCTTCCTTGTCAGGGACTTCCAATTTTGATTTTGGATTTAGGCTGACACTCATCATCTAGAATGGAATGATATCAAATCCTTCCTCATCACAATATTTGGTCAGAGTCATCTCATTTATGCATACATCAAGAGTGGCCAGTATCTGTTTCCATCCAAAAGGCTCAAACATCTCTTCTAGAAATGGCTCTAGTACATATACCTTGCCTTGTGTTGATCTATTATGAATGCAATCCTCTTTGTTTAAACCACCACCTTCAGAAGCTTCACCTATCCAATTGTGAGCTTTGTTTTGTAGCCAAGCCGGTATTTCTCCTTCTTGGTCCGTTGTGGAGTTTAGTTCCTCTCCTTGAACTTGTTCCACATCTCTATAGCTATGGTCCATGACACTGATCTTTGTATGACATCCTTGTTTCTCTGCCCATTATGATATCAAAATTGCTTCTCTCATCAAAATTCATTATGATGAATGTATGTTCATATGCAATCCCGCAAGAGGTTACTACGATTTGCTCCAAAATGCCAATTTATAAGAGTGATTTGGGAGAAAGTACTTCAAATGTTATTAATTTTCTACCTATCAAATTTCAGATCAAAATTCCAAATCGGTACATGGAGCGCGATCCATGTTTGGCCAGATTTTGACATGACCTTTGGTGAGTTTGTGACAAAGGGTATGGTGATGCTCTTCCCCAAATCTTTCTGGATTTGACCAACCTTTTTTCAAGTCAAAAGCAAGATTGTGTGTCTGATTTGTGTTTTTTTGCAAACAACTCCTTTTTTGGTATTTTGATCGGGGTTTTTTACTTTTTTGCGGTGGCTCCTTTTGGATGTTTTGTTCTCTTAGTAATCAGGAGTGCCTTGGTCACATTTTCCTTACAAATGTCTACCAGGTACATGGATTGCGATCCATGTTGGACAACATCTGGTCATGATTTTTTGTTATGTTGATTCCTTGCTTCTAGTTGAACCCAATTCTCACCCCTTTTTGAATTTTGACAAAGTTTAGTTTCCCCAAATTTTCTCAATTTTCAAGGTTTTGCTTTGCTTAACCCCATTTCTTGATTTAAATGATCTATTAGCACTCTACTTCTGGCCAAACTCAAGGTTTTGATTCTAAGAGTCTGTTATAAGCAAAGGAAACAATTTTTGCTCATTTTGCCAAAAAGGTACATGGATCGCGATCCATGTTGGACAGGAAAATTGGAAACATTTTTCACAGTCTGTCTCTAGCAAGCTTGTATATCCCCTTTTTGCAAGTTTTGTTGGGTTTGGTTCAGCTTTGAAGCTCTGACCATCAATTTTACAACTTTTCAGAGTTTTGTTCTTAGACACCAAAATAAGGTTTTGGATAGTTTTTTCCTTGATCCTTTTGGCTATATGGTGGAAATTATTACTTAACCTACTCTTATAAACAAAAATAGATACTCAAACATAAATGAATTTAAAAGTACAAAAATGACAACGAAGTGTGTGGTGAAACGGTCCTTTCCAAGCATGGGAAAATCAAACAGCTTTCTTTGCTCATAAGGAGTAGCACTGGCTAGTCTCGGACTCCAGTCTCTACTAAGCACTAAACCTACGTCTAGATGCTTTACTGTCTATGTGTAAACAGAATGGGTGTCAAAATCTTTGGAAGGAATTTTCCGTATAACTGTGTCACTCACCACCTAAGGATCAACTTCCCCGGTAGCGCCACCAATGTTAGTAGGTCGCCGTCCGACGGACGTCTGCAGCATAACTTTTTGGTAGTAACATAATGTCAATATGCAAGGAAGCGACTTAGGATGGTGGGGCATGAAGACTTAATGAGAGTGTCAATCAAGGGTCGTTTTCTTGTGCATAATGTGTTTTTATGATTTTGTGTTATGTCTTTTACTTTTTTATCTTGTTTTTGTGAGTATAAGGATTTATATATACATTCCCTAAGATTAGAGATTGAGAGGTCAGCGAGGAAGGTTGAGAGGGAAGAAAGTGAATGATGGATGTCAGCAAACATTCCCCCCTTCCTTGGGTAGATCATACCTTTTGTAATGATGTCGTCACCTTTTGAAACCAATTGTTCCAAGTTGTTATGGGTGAAGGCTTTAACCAATAGTTTTCGATCGCCCTATGCGTTTCATCTAGTTGCAAGGGTGGTAAGGTACTCTCCCATGATTTTATTTGCAACGTTGTTGTAGGTGGTGAACTTACAATGGGAGGTGCAAACTCTTTCTTGCTTGTATGGATATGTACAATGGTAGGTGGAGGTTGTGTCGAAGCTTGTATTTCCATATAGGAACTACACAAAGAGCAAGAAGCTTCATTTGATTTCCAAGTTCTTGAGCTAGGTGAACAAATCGTTCTTTCTTCGAGACCCAAACTAGCTCTGGAGCGGGTGTGTAGCAGTCCGTGATTTTTTTTTCCCACGATCTTCAATTTGTTTTGGAGCCACAGGATTGAGCTCACATGGGCCCGATGACAAGTAAAAGCACAATTTACGTTTTGGCACCCATATTTGATCATTTCCTTTATAGTAGCCTTGGGCTTCCAATAGTTTTTTAGGAATCCAACACAACATTTCTTGGGGCGAATGGCGCGTCTCTTACCAGGCTCCTATCTTTTAGCACTAGTTATGGTCTCTAAAGAAGCTTTAGGGACCCACTTGTATGTTTTCTTTGTTATATCGGGATGGGTCTTGTGTGTCTCAAGCTTTATTTCAACTACATGAGTTGAAGCTCTAGAGAGTTGGGTTATGGGGACATATGGTTGAACCTCTTGGACATGCAATGTTTTGGGTTTTATTTCCTTAAGAGGCAATATCTCAGGGACTATGGCTTGAGTGGAAGGGCTAAGAGTTGGTTTCTACGTTGTGAAACCCCCTGTCCCCCAATCAATAGTGCATTTGGTGGCTATCATCCACGTGCGTCCTAGGTTGATATTGCCCTCCATAGTTACAGCAGGCATGACCAAAAATTCTTGAGCTACCACCCCATTTTCATAACTAACATAAGTGTGCCAGATTCCAAAAACCGCAATTTTTTTCTTGTTGACACCCTTGACTTGGATAATACTCTCAGATAGAGGTGGCTTCCCTAACTGACACCACACCGCATATGATAGCAGATTATATTTAGCACCCATGTCCAATAAGGAAGGCGTTATATAGAACTTTTCCATAGGTACTGTTTAGCTAGATAGGACATCGTAGAGGTGTGTCAGAGTCCAACCAATCCTCGACGATTTCAACGTGAAATGCATGTGTAACTCCAAGGTTAGACTCTTGTTTTTGTCTTATGTGCTCCTTAGCCTCAGCTTGAGCTTGTATCTTCTTCAATTTTGTTTGTGCCTTGGCTGCCTTTTTTGTATGGATGGCACGTAGCTCCTCTTGGCTTAAAGGATCATAGTATCTTTTAAATTTACTGCCATTGAGGAATCCAATGGTTTCAACTCTATCAAGAGTCTCAACACGAATGGTTCCTTATGGGGTGATTTCACATACTCTATATGGTCCTTTTCCCGCATATTTCAACTTCTTCTTTTTGTTACGCACTCCATACATAAGGACTTTATCACCAACATTGATATCTTTGTTCTTTAGATTACGATCAAACCATTTCTTCCTTCTATCTTTCTCCACAAGTGCATTTTGCACAGCTAATTGCCTCTCTTCATCTAGCCTTTCACGGATACATAATCGCTCAACTAAGGGGTAACCATCCCAACCTTCTTGAGAAGCTACTCGAAGACTAGGAATGACAAACTCCCATGGCATAACCGCTTCTTGGCCATACACCATCGTAAATGGTGTGCAATTAATGAAAACTTTGTATGCAGTACGACAAGCCCATAAAGATGAAGTTAGCTTCAAATCCCAATCTGTGCGATGAGCTTCAATTGTCTTTGTCAAAATGGAGATGAAAGTTTTGTTGGTACTCTCAGCTTGGCCATTTGCTTGTGGATAATAATGCGTGGACTTATGGTGAGCTATCATGAAGTTCGTAGTGAGTTCTTTTATCACTCCATTTATAAAATGAGCACCATTGTCACTCACAATCTCAAAGGGACAACCAGATCTTGTAATAATGTTCTCAAAGAGAAACTTGGCAGTTGACCTTGCATCAACCTTACGTGTCTCCCTGGCTTCTGCCCACTTTGTCACATAGTCAGTGGTGGCAACAATAATATATCGAGATTGAGTGCTACGAGCTGCTAAACTAATTGGGCCTACAAAGTCAAAACCCCATTTTTCAAATGGCCGAGTCACTTTAACAGGATGTAAGGGAATCCTATCCTTTCATTGTGTGATCTTGTAACATTAGCATTCATCACATCCTTTTGCAAAAAGTGATGCATCCTTGAATAGTGTTGGCCACCAATAGCCTAATTGCAACACCTTTCTAGCTGCTAGTTCCCCTGAGAAATGTCCTTATGCTATACCCATGTGGGCTTCTTGTAGTATGTATAAATGCTCATCCTCACGGGCACAACATCTAAGAATATCATCCTTCCCTAGATTGTAGAGAGTTCTTGCAATGAGAGAGTAAGGTTCACATTCTTTTAACAGTTTTTGAGCTATGCCCTTATGAAGCTCTTTGGGTGGAAAATCATTAACTAGAAAGTTCACAATCTTCTCACTCCATTTAGTTATGGTTTCGACTAGGAATAGAGAAGTATCGGGCAACGCATCATCGACTCTAGTAGGGGCTTCACCATTGGGTATGCCAGATAAATGATCCGCCATGACATGTCTTTTACTAGGTCTCACCACAACGGTAAAATCAAACTCAAGGAGAATTAACAACCATCGTATAATTCTTCCCATGGAACAAGGTTTATTTACTAGATACGAGAAGGCTTGATGATCAACAAGGTAGTAGTGATATTTCTTCATTGCATAAATCATACCTAAACCTTCTTGCTCTGTAGTAGTGTAGTTTCTCTCGGTATCATTCAATTGACAACTTGCAAAGCTAATGGGGTAGTCCAGTTTATGTTCTCCTAGTTGAGCTAGAACACACCCAATAGAAAATTTCGATGCATCAATATGCACATGAAAAATTACATTCCAATCAGGCACTCATAGAATAGGAGCACTAGTCAAGGTCTTTTTCAATGACTCATAAGCATGGTCACACTACGCGGTCCATTGGAATTCAATAAGAAGATTGTAAAAGGACGAGCTATCTCGACAAAGTTTAAAATAAACCATCGGTAATAACCAACATGGCCCATGAACCTTCGAACTCCTTTATAGTTTGTAGGTGGTGGCAATTCAACAATGGATTTAATTTTGCTCTCATCTGTGGAAATCTCATTTTTGGATACTATATGCCCTAAAATGACTCCATGTTTAACCCAAAAATGGCATTTGAAAGGGTTTAAGGAGATACGATACAATCTGCACTTCTCAAACACTTTTCATAAGCATGATAGATTTTCCTTCCAAGAGGAATAAACACAAAGTTCATCTAAGAAAGCTTCACAAAACTCCCTCAAATATTCAATAAAAGCAGTGTTTATTAATCTTTGAAAGGTAGCAGGGGCATTGGTTAAGCCAAAAGCCATAACACGAAATGCAAACACTCCAAATTCGGTTATAAAGGTTGTTTTATCTTGGTCCTCCAACGTAATTGTGATTTGATTGTAGCTAGAGTATCCATCTAAAAAGCTAGAAGCTTCCTTCCCTGCAACTCTTTCAAGCACATGTTCTGAATATGGCAAGGGGTAATGGTCCCTCCTAGTGGCGGCATTGACCTTCTTGAGATCCATGCACACTCTAAGTTTCCCATTCTTTCCTGGCACAGTAGGGTATATGAATCCGCATTTCACAAGATTTTTAATCTCTTCTTGAACAATTTTTGCATATTTAGGATTCATTGGGTAGGGTCGTTGCTGAACTGGTTTAGCCATGCTATTCATGGGAATTGTGTGTTGCACCATGGAAGGTGGAACACCTTTCATATCATGATATGTCTAGGAAAATATATCCCTGAATTCCTTGAGAAGTTCTTTAAGTACACACTCCTTAGTCTCTGTCACATCTTGGGCAATGAAAAGAAGTTTGGACTCTTCTCATGGGTCTGCTAACTCTATTTCCTTAACTATTTCTCGAACGTCACAAACTCCATTGCTCCTATTGATAGGTTTTCTTAGAGTCTTTGTATACACAACCTTACATTACTCTGTGGTATAGGATTTGAAATGTTCAGGTGGTGCAGGGTGTAAGTTTGTTGGGTCCTGTTGTTCTTTGGACTGTGATTTCACTTCCAATTCCTTTTTTTGTTGAGCTAACTCTTGATTTTGTTGTCTCCTTACGGTACGGATCAACTTTGGCTTCTCTGTAGCCTCTATTTGTGCGATGTCAATGGGTTGTCAACTACACCACATAACACTTTGAAGGTATTCACCCCAATTATCTACCAACTTCCGATGAGCATCACATGCCCCTATATAATTAAGCCATTATGTGGTAGATTTCTTTTCATTTATTCTAGCACGCACATTTGCTCAATACCGTTGCCTCTTATATCTCTTACTCTTCTTGTCTAATTTTTTATTACAATCGATCTCTAGTGAAGAGTCACTAGATAAATCGCTTTTTGTGTCTTCTGCTCCCTTGGATAGATTGTCATCTGGGTACCACTGGGCCCTAAATGGTTTGTCCCCACATTTTCACTAAGATTTAACTCAGATTATTTTTCCTCAGAGTCAATTTCAATTGATGATTCTGACCCCAAATCCCGTGGGCTATAGTTTTGTGAGGCGCTATTGGTTCCAATGCCAGTCACACCTTCATCTTGTAGGTCATCAGAAGCTATATGAATTACTTCTAGCATATTTAAGGGTATGAGTGGTGGCATTTCATCCCCCTCAGGTGTTACTGTGAGACGCATGTCTAACCTCACTATCCTATCTTATTGTACTATTATCGAGAACTACGATTAATTTTCAAACCATGGGACGAAGCTGACTCGACTAGTGCATAGAGGCTACAAGAGGTTGTCAATCTCTTGGAAAACAACTAACAACTCTCTTCTAACTCAAGCTGCACTCAAATGACTAAAATCACCAAAAGCCAATCGCTCATTGGCAAACAATTCACATCCGTTACAGCATCAAATGACATCCAAATGTAACAAAAATTCTAAGACAAGTTTATAAGACCTAAGCACACACCCCACTTTAGGTCAAGTTCCAAAATTGCGATTATTAACAGCAGATAGTGGATTTTTGACCTAGTCGTTTTCGACCCAGAATGCATCTAAATGCTTAGCAATGATGCCCCAATACCCCGCCTATGCTTAGTTTTTTATTTGAACATGTAAATTCCTGGTTATGATGAAATTAGGCCGCCGATCGGCTATGCCAAAAGCTACAAAATACTGTGAATGGCTTACGTCAATGCGTAGAGCTCTTACCTACGATTTCAATGCAACAAACGCATTCGCAATGTGACAACCGGGGAGGGAGTAGGAAGCACGAGAAGGAGAGGAGTGAGCGCCATTAGCTCATGCTGTGTATTTCTTATCCAAAAACATAATAAAATCTTTACAAAGTTGGCGCCCAAGACTTTTGAGACTCCACACTTATTGTATCTGCAACCTAGTTACACTAAGTGACCTATGCTTTACATCTTGGAACTCTTATTGAGCCCATAACACGTTACAATTATCACAATGGCTAAATAAATTGGGAAATTACAATACATGGCCTTTTTGCAAAAATGTGAAAAGTGTGTAACTCTAATCTTTACTGCTTCTTCACTTTGATCTTCGATGTACATTCGTACATCTTCAGTCTTTAGCAGCTTCTGTTAACTAATGTTGACTCAGTTAACATTTTCCCCTTCCTATTTTAGTGCCCGTCCCCGAGCACTGTTGAAAAAATGTCCTTGGAGGCCGTGCAAGGTTTTGATTGGTTGTTGATGGGCTGATCTTCATTTTGTCATTGGATTTGTTGATGATGTTCAATTTGCTACAGCATCTTCATTGGTCTGAATAGTCGATTTTGAGAGATGACGTAGCATTTGTCCGTTGTAATAGCATCATGACGAGGTCGATGTTTATTTATGAAAAGTATGTACAAGGAAAGTAGAATGATGAGGTTCTAAATTAGGTTCTAATACCTAGATGACCAAAGGGAAAAAACCCAGTGAAAAAAAAGTGCCTTTGGTATACGCGTATTATTGGAGTACTTATTAGTATGAAAAATATTAATAAAGTACTCAAGGGATTATTTGCGGATAGATATGGATTTAAAAAAGGTAGAAAATATGGAAGGGTAGCATGATGGAACATTGGTTTGCCTGTTGTAGTCTACTCAAGGTGCATAGGTGGAAGCATATGTCTAATGCATATGTCCAATGGTGGGACATCCTATTTATGCATACACAAAAATGCATGGAAAACAATATGCTATGCAAGTAAGATTTTGAGGGGTTCTTCAGAAAGATGGTGTAGCTATAAAAGCATATGACATGGCTTTGCAAGCTGGCACCCCTTTAAGAATGGTTTTCATTGACGAGGATATGTGCTCTCATCTTACTGTGCACTATGCGTGAGTGTTGGACTCTACGACACTCCACCACTTGTAAGTTAATAGACTTCGACTCTTATGCTCATCTCATCCAGCATGAGCGACACGACTTTAGATATGCTCAACTCTTCCAGCTTGAGCGTAAGCCTAATAACGACGAACTTGGCACAGAGTTTAATATGACTTGAAGCTTTGGGTCTAATGCTTTTCTCATTTTATGGCTCAGCATCCCAACTCTGACTATGCCAAAGAGTGTTTTTTGCACCCTGGTGACTTGACTTTTTACATTCTTGTGCTTACTACAAACATTTCTTCAGGTAAAAGTAAGCTTGAATAAGAGGATTAGTGAATGACCAAGTTGGCATTGAAGGTCTCTTTTGCCATACCTATTTTATCATCTTTGAATCTGCATTCACGTTGGTTGGGTTGTCCTTCTTTGATTGTGAAGACTCCATTGGTTGTTTGATTCTCCAATTAGGCCTGTTGATAGAAGTCTTTGATGTTGTTGGAGGCCTTTGTTCACTTTTGGCATCTGGCTTTTGACTAGGAGCATTGGAAGACTTAGGAATCCAAACCTCTTGATGATCTTTGTAACTCCTTTGTTGACTTTGTTGAGCTTTAGGTCCTACTGAGATGTTGAGATCTTCATGCAAGTCTGGTGTAGTTGCAGTTGTCTTGTGGTTGACTGGTAGCCAAATCTTTGTATACCCTGTGTAGAATCCTTGTCAAAGAAGAACATTCTTTGAGATCCATCTTTGTTCTCTATCCTTTTGTGAGCCGTGGTAGACTGCAGCATCATTCAATGCTGTTTTGTTGTATACCTGCTTCTTAGGTATCCTAAGATATTGTGGAGGTTGATACCTTGTGGGCCTTCTTTCTTGGGAGAGACTTGAAGTTACTTCATATGCTCTAACCTGTGGTTTTGGCACCCATATCTGTCTGTTACCTCCATAGTGCTCCTGTGCCTTTAAGCTCCACTCTGACGCTATCCATCCCATGTGTTTGTCTTTCTGTGTTGATTTCTCGTCCTTAATCCAAACCGGACCATTGACTTTGACAAAATTGCTCGGAACAAACACTTGCTTGACTTTCCTTTGCTTTCTTGGTACTTTGGCTGATATACCTTTGCTTTTTTGGATGTCTCCTTAGAGGTTTTAGTTGGGTCAACAATTGACTTTAAGTCTTGAAAGCCTGACTTGCTTGAAGAAGCTGATCCATGAGGGTTCTTGTAAGGTCTCCGACCCCGAGCTAAAAGAGCATCATGTTACCATGAAATGAATATAATGGAAAAAGTTACTATTTTTAGCAATTTTCCAAATTTTGTCAGTGCCCTGATGTTTAGAATGTTATAAAGCTTCGAAATGTGAATTAAAATAATTTTTGTAAAAACCCGACCCGTCCAGTTTTGACCGTCTCAAAAAACTGCACCCGTACCCCGAATTTCAAAAAATGCATTTTCGAACCCCGAGGGCTGCTAAATATGGCAGGTACTCGGGCCAGTACGCCTTAGTTAGAGCTTGCTATAAAAATTTTCGGCATCAAAATCCGAATCGTATGACCTGTTTTAGCATAAAATCAAAATTTCCAAAAATTGAGCGGGGAGGCATTGGAGCCTGAGGCTGTGTGGGAACAGGCTGCAGGCCACTCCGGGTCAGCTTTAGCAGCCGAGGGGCGCCTTTTGTCCTTGTGGGAGTCTTGGGAGAGTTTCCAAGCTTGCAACTAAGTGTGAGAGCCAGTTAACCAAGCCAACTGGACACTTGGTGGGTAGGAGACTGGACTTGTCATGCTTAACTGGAGTAGCTCCCATATGCAAATAGAAAGTAGGGTTGTTTTTCAGCTTGAGGAGTCCTATTTAAAGGTGTGCTCACACACACACACACACATGATCACACACACACCCAGTACACACACACATACCTACACACACACACCTTGGGGAGGTGCTGCCGGCACACACAGTTTTTCAAGGTGCTGCCGAAATTCTCATCTTGAGAACTGATTTGGATCAGAAAATCAAGAGGATTCTCAGCCCCTAATCACGTTAATCATGGTTTAATTCCTGCTCTTCTTAATTCTCATCATTATTCTCCAAATTCCTCGTCTACTATGCTTAATCTTAGCTATTGAATTCCCAATAGCTGCTCTCTAATTTTACATATCTATACTCCATTACATACTCATCATCCAATTAGCTAATTTATGCAGACATTCATGATTCTTAATCAATGATTAATACATGATTAGGAGAGATTTCTCTCTCTAGGCAGCATAGTTAATAAATTGTCAGTCGAGGTCGGTAATAATGTAGATTTGATGAAATTCACCCTTTTACCATTCAATAGTAATGTAATTAATTAGATTCAAACTTTCTCACACATTAAGATGTGATTAAGGCAAAAATTAATCCATCATTAGGCCAATAAGAAGAGAATTTTCTATCACATATGCATGCGGTAATTCTGCATCTTTCAAATTGCACTAGGAAAGTGATTGAACTTGCTTACTTCATCTCTCTTGTAAATCAATTAGTAAAATTTTGACTTTCTTAATTATCTAAGACAAGTGATTAACTTTAGAGCCGGTTCCCATAGGGCAAGTAAAGTATTACCTATAAAATTGCTAGGTCTCGAAGGAAAAATCTAACCCTCTTGCATAAGGAGGATTGTTCAATGATTCTAATCTGCCATTTGGATTGTTATGATGCTCTCGGACCTTAGTTCTTTTCTTCAACTTTATCATTTAAAGTAGTGAGTGTAAGATGGCTCCGGTTAAGAGAAATCGCTTCGGTGGTGCCCATGACCGCGAGGCGGGAACGAGCAATGTGAATGGAAAGGGAAAAGCTCCCATGGACGAACAAGCACCGGCCATCTCACGAGCCGTTGACAAAGAAATGGAAGAGGTAGGTCACAATTTTATTCAAGTTGTTTAATTTAACATTGCACACGTTTAGCTAGGAAAGAATATACCCCCAAACATGTTGGAGAAATCCAACGGAAACCTTGGCATTCGAATTCATTTGTACATTAAGTCTAAAGTAGGAAAGAAATGATTGATGGATATACTGTTTGCAATAGGAAAGAATGTATGCTAGGGAAAATTTAGCTCGGCATGTTCATTCTACTTCCAATGTTGATACTAGTCCGAACCCCCTCCTAATCACAGGGGACAGAGTTCCTGGTTAAGGGCTCTTGAATCTACGACTGCTGGTTAAGCGGTGGGAACCCACGTCTTGATTTCGATGCGGTGGGAATGTCCATGTCGTGCTTTCTATGCGGTGGACATACCTAGTTGTATGGGTAGCTAGGCGACAATGGGAGGAGTAAACGCTCGCTGGAGGGGGGATATTGTACCTCCAGAACATTGGAATTTTAATGAATAAGTTTGAGTATAATTTTTACTAGAATACTGTCTTGGTGCCGCTTTGCAATACTGGTTGAAGGCTGTCTTAACGAACATTGTGATTCGGAATCTAATCAAGGAATGTTTATGCTGAACAACAATTGTGGTATTAATTAGGACACACAAGGAAGTGTGAGTGTGGGGGTGGAAAGTGGGGGCTTGGCTCAGGTTGCCAACGCCTATGAGAAGGGTGGTTCCGATTGGTCGGGAACTCTCTGTCCCCATAGTGTTTAAATCGATACTAGTAATACTCATTGCCCCTAGAGTAGTGAAGTCTCAAGTGTACGTGCCTCTGAAACATGGGGAAAAAGGCATTCGGGGTTTCTCTCCTCTTGGAAGGTGGGTCTTAGGATCGCTAGATAGTTTAAGTACGCTTCCCCTGTGAGGTGGAGCTAGATCTCACTGCTAGTAGGTTCGAAGTCGACTCACTTTGTGATGAGAGATCGTCCGCTAGTTGAACCCTGAACCACTTTGTGTGCTTCCTCTATAGATCTAGTGGCCACCAGGTTCACCATCAGATCCGTCGTTTGATACGGCAGGGTGGGGACCTCACAGTTCTTTGATGTAGAGGTATATGCTGTCACACCTTTTGTGCTAATCGGTGGAAGTTCCACTTTAGATTTACTTTTGTCTGAGATTTTTCTTCTTTACCTCTGGTCTCGGTGGCATTCTTTGCTCAATAGCTTTCGTGGTTGCTTTTTTCTATGTTTGATCTGCACTTACTATTGTCTGATTTGATTTAAGATCTTTTGAAGTTCTAATTGATGGAGACGAATCATCTTCAATAAGATCTGCTTTGATATAAGTCTCCAGTTTAACTGTGCTTGAGGACCTTGTGCTGTCGCCCGCGGGTGACCAATCTTGGTCTTCATTCTTTGTTGTCTTTGATGACTGCATCCTGTTTTCATTATGTATCTCTAACATCTTCTAGGCCATTGGCATTCCCATTATGACGCCGTCTGGTATATCCTTTGATGTGATCAAGTGGAATCGAGCTATGATGATCTGTGAACCTACTTCAATGGTAGTGGAGATGATTCCCCAGCATTCTGCTCGTTTGTTTCCTGATATGCTCACAAATTCAGGAGCATCTTTCAACTATGGCTAGCCACATATTTTCCAAGTGAGAAAAGACATGAGGTTCTTGTCTAGCTGAAAATCTAGCTTTACTTCTTTTGACATCTTTTCTTCATTCTCACCAATGATGTTGCACTTGATCATTTCAGGATTCGTGTCTGAATTGACTGCTTTTGTTGTGGCAGTGTCCTTTGGTTGAACTTTATCTTCAAATTCTTTGCTTTGATCACTTGCAATCAAGGTTGACTCCATTGGTTGTAATACTCCACTTTTTTGCAATTGTTGAGTATTGTCCACGTGCATCTGAGTAACTCTTGACCTTAAAAGGTCCATTGTACTGTCTGGTAGAATCTGTTTCTTCAGAGGAGATTTTGGTGGTGACCTTTGTGTAGCCTTTTGGACTTTAGCTCTCATTGGTTTTGACTTTTTTGTCACCTGTTCTGGCAGCTTGGGGCTTTGCATCATCCTCAAACAGTCCTTGAATTTAGGTTTAGCATCCTTAGGGGCTTCTACAAGGTCGTGAACCTACTGAGAATCACTGCCATTTGCATCTCGATATGCATATGCGAGCTTAGTCTCATCCAATTGCTTGAGCACTATGGAATTTGTCGTTTTTTTACCCTGACTTGTGGAGATCAACTGAAACTTTTGTCCCTGATGATCTTCATAGGAGAATTTTTCTGTAGATTTTGATGTTTTCTGGGTCAATGGAAAACCTCCAACAACCATATGATCTTTCAATGGTTTCTGCTTTGAAGGGGTCAGCAGGCTAGAAGTTCTTGGGCTTCTAACTGGTGTAGCATTTTTTGGTACTAGAGCTGAGCTTGATGAATTTGTAGCTCCCCCCTTCCTAGGGTGATCACTATAGCCTGCTTCATTGTGAGAGCTCAAAACTGTTTGGCTTTGGTTGAGTCTCAGCTTTAGGGATTGTGAAGGTACACTTTGGGTAGCACTATTGATGTTTGGCATCTGTAAACCTTCTACATAGTTTCCCCGGGGGATTCACTCTATATACAAAAGAGGACGCCACCTGTGAGCGAGCATACAACTTTGATAAAACCCCTATATACAACCCATATTAGGGAGTATGACCCCCCTTTCTATGCTTATACAAAAATCAATGAAGAAAACTATCATACCCCTATCTTACATATAAAATTTAGGTCTCAAATGATCTAATGGAGTAAAATTAGTCAAAGAGTGTGAAGCATAGTGACTGTCAATGTACTAAGGAGCCACTTCTATTAAATAATAACTAGATGTACCCTCAATGTGTCTTAGTTTGACTTTGAAACTATGTGCCCAATTAGCCTTCACTTTGGCTACTCTCCAATTCTAACCCATCCAAAGCTGGTGTAAATCAACCCTTGACCTGCTCAAAATAAGGCCTTATCTATGACCGGCTTGATGAAAAATTTTATGTGTGACCTGATAAAAAATTTCCCTAAATTCATGCAAGTTCTAGTGCACATTGGTGACCAATCATTACAAGTAATCAACCCGGGTCAGGTCTCCCCCTCATATATATGATACCCCCCTCCCTTATTTTTCAGCTTGGGAGATAAATTATTGCGGGCATCCCCCTAACTTATACGCTTATGTAACTTGTAAAAAACCCCCCTCCCTTGCACTTACGTGGTGCGGTAAATTTTCCATGGTGAATCCCCCGGGATACTTTCCTATGTATCTCCATGAAACATGACAAATTATTCCGCAAGTCAAGCTGTAGATAGCATTATCTTTGCCCTAATATTGCCTATCCCATGGGTCTCCTATGATATGAGCTTCTGTGGTTTCAGGACCCAAGGCATCATAGATGCTAGACTCTTGTCTATATCTACGGCTATTTTGGTCCAATTATATGCTCGTTTGGTCACAACATCGAAGCTTGATTTCTAATGGAGGAGAATTTGGCTCTAAACATATTTTTGGTTCACTCGGGTAATATCCTTCAGCTCTAGAAAGGATGGACTATAATAGATTCTTTCCTCTGAAATGAACCATCCTTTTTTATCTATCACTGGATGCACTTCTACGAGTTGGTATGTGGGCCGCTCAAACACTGGTTGATCCTTCTTGTACAGTTTCCCTTTTTGGTCTACATAGTGTGCATATGAATTATGTGTGCCATACAAAGCTAACATCGTTCTGTTTGATGTGTCCCTTAGGCTTGTGGCTGATTGCACACTTGTGGCAGTGGATGCAAAATCATTTGCAAACTTAACAGTCTTTCCAACCTTTGGTGATATTTCAACACCTTCACTAAATTCATGCAATAATTTATTGTTCAAAGAATCAATTTTAAGCTTTTCCAGGTGTCTGTGCATCTTTATGATGACTTTGAACTTGCAGTGTTTTTATTGGTGCTTCTAATGGTAGTGCAGAATCATCCGATTGCATAAAAAGTGACGAGTTAAATACACTTACGTCGAGATTCACATTTCCAATTTGCTTTGTATCTTGCTTGGCAGTTGAGGTATCCCTGTTGTTAGGATTTCTTGGACAATCTTCAAAAAAATGTCCACCTTTTCTTCCACAATCTGAGCAATACGCCATGACTGACTGGTAGTATTTCATTTGGTTCTGTCATGTCAAGCTCTTGCTGAGAAGTTTCTGCTTCTATGCTTTCCAAGTTGTTGGCATCTTCTTTTAAAACACTAAGCATCAATCTATAGATTGCTCCATCTTGACCGTTGTAACGTCTTTGGCTCGGTTCTCCAATTAGATTGGCTTCTATTGGTTGATCTGTTGGATCTTCCATTACTGACTCTCGATTGTAGATCTGACCACTATAATCCATGTACAATGACCCTGATTGCATATACACTAATTGGATGCTTTGCGGGCTTGTGCAAAGTTTTGGATAGCCATTTGGGTTGACATTTTAAACTTCTATCTGCACTTCATCTTTGAGCTTGCAATACCTGGCTCCACTGAAGTCTGTGAACATCTGGGAGTTCTCTGAATCTGGTTTTACTCTGATCAGTAGGATCTTGGCTTCTGTGCTGCTTTTGCTATTCATCAAGTATCTATGGCCTTTTGAATCTGTATACAAGACTTTATCTCCATTGTAGCCATAAAGCTGTAAAATCTGCTCTGTTGCACTTGTACCTGTGTTACCACTGCTACTGGCTTGCTCTGTTGTACTTGAACTCTCAGCTCGAGATTCCATGTCGAGTGGTTCTGTAAAAAATGTCTCCTAGCAGACTTTGGTATTGATTAGCAAAAACAAATTTGCTCAAGTTTGATAAGCCTGCCTTTGCCAAAGTAATGTTGGCAGTTGATTGCTCTTAAACTCACAAGAGTTGATTAACTCTAGCTTGAAAGTGTCAGAATTGATTGCAGCCTTTGAAATGATGAAAATCTAGGCCTTGAATAACCTAACCTGCAGATTAGATTGCTATTCATTTTTTCCACTTGACTTGAATTCAGCTCTTGTCAAGCTCCTAGTTCTTTGCCTGCAACCTGGTTCTTCAATCTAAGCTAAGTGAGTCTGTTGACCGTTGGGTCAACAACACAACATAACTCAAGTTTTGTACCAAAGTCGTATCTTTTGCGAGTTATGAAATGCTGCGGATTATGGCTATAAATGTCATTTGTAATGAGTAGTTATTCTAGTTTCAGAAGCCGGGGTGCAATGGCACTTCCATATTGTAAATACAAAGACATTTGACCCTTTCAACCCCATTTTTGGTTAAACCTAAGGTAGCCTTAGTATATAAGGTACCTAGGTCATTTTGTAAAGAAGACTTTTATCATAATCAAACTTGAGCGCTACCGTCTACTGTGTGTGAGAGAGAAAGAGAGTGAGTGTGAGCTTCATCCTCTCGCTACGCCCCGCTCGCTCAACACATTGGAGATCCGACTGCACCATTGTTGTAGGCTCGAGGAGAGCTACGCGACAACGCCAAGCATTCCACGCGAGACGAAGCGCACACGCCGACGCATCTACCAGCTATTTGTGGCTGTAAGTGTATCAAACGATGTCTGTTTTCTGCGTGCTAGTAGTCTATAGAATCGTGGCGACATAAGCTACGCATGGGTACTCATAAATTTCAGTTTTGGGCACTTTCAACATTTTGCTATGTCATCCTACGCGTTTTCCGCAGACGGGTTTAGAGTGAGGGTTTTGAGTGTAGAAGCTTAGGGACAGGTGTATCCTAGTGAGGGGATGGTGTTCCTTAAGTTTTGTATGAATCTGGCATGATTAAGTGAGTTACCTTCCGTATGTGTGTATGTGGCTAGGTGGTGTAGTTGAGAGCAGTGAGGATCTGTATTGTGGTTTAGTTGGCCTTCCAGAGTGTTGTATGTGTAGGATGGTCTCAGCTTGACAAGCTAAAGAGATTTCCTCCGTGTGCCTATCGTGTCATCTGTGTCCTCGATTGACATTATGTTGATCTAGGTAGTGTTTGCATGCACTTCATGGATGTGTGAGACTTCCCGTCCAACATTGGCGCCGCTGCCGGGGACACAAGGACCTAAGTAGGTTTCCTACTAACACTCTTGTGATGGTTGCTTGATTTAGTTTCAGCTAAAGAAAGCATTTTTCTTAAGTGGATCCGGAAGAGGATATTCCGTGATCAAGTGGATAGCCAGGAAGCGTGTTTCTTGCCGAGGGTCTGCGACTAGATATGCTTAGTTAGGATCTGTGGATTAGAGTAGTTGTTGGTGGTTGAGTGATTTGTGAGGTGATAAAAGCGTTTACTAGTCTGTGTGTGACAGTGAACCGTTTTTCTACTCATAGATGAAAAACCCCATATGATTTGTAAGAGTAGATTTGGGTAAGTGATCCGATTCTGATCTAGAGCTTTTCATCACTGAATTATTTGCTAAAGTGCTTGATTGCATTTGAAATCACGGAAAAGTGTGCTTTTGAGGGTAAAAATGCATTAAACAAGCTTTTGTGGATATTTTTGTATGACTGACTGATGCTGTGTATATAAAAGAGCATATGCAAGGGTTCTGTGAAGAAAACCTGCAATTCTCTAAACATAGACATCCTATGCGTAGGATGTCTCAAGGGGGTTCTGGAGACCAAATTTGAAAATTTTGACTGCACTAGTGTGTTCAGAGGGTAGGTTTTACCCTAGTAACATATTGACTTGAGTGTTTTTCCCTATTTTTGTTGACCAAAAGCCAAAAGGCGGAGTCAGAAAACGTAAAATTTCAGAAAAGGCTTAAATTGAGTGACTCTTGCATGTTTTTTCAATTGTGAAGCATACTTGCACTTGTTGAGAGCATAAGGAAGCATCAAGGACACTTTAGTCTGAAAAAATTAGCAGTAAACATCCTACGCGTAGGATGTCTACAGGGTGATCTGGGCATTTTTTTGAAATTCTGAGTTGACCAGTGTGTTCAGAAGGTAGGTTTTACCCTATTTTCACCTGGAAAGGGGAACTTGACCATATCTTGACAGGATAAGGCCAGATAGACTGAAATTGCCAGACATGCTACCCAAATTGTGCCAAGGCATTATTCCAAGACCAAAACCATAGGATGGCTGCAGGAGCATGATCTAAATGTTGTATTGAGTGCATGTGATAAATTTCATCTCATTTGGGTTAGTGAAAGGAAGATTGAACAGACTCTAGCACTTTTGACTGAAAAAGCAAGGATAGCTAGTTTTGGGGTCTTTTGACATCCAAATTCAAATCTGAGCATACCACTGGGTTGCTAACATCAAGGGGAAGCTTTGGGTCAAGTCTGGGGTGAAACAGGCCAAAAAGACATCCTACGCGTAGGATGTCTCCTGCATGATTTTGAGACCAAAATTCTACTTTGACCATACCATGCTGTCATATAGCCTTAGGCAAGCATCCTAGTCAATTTTGGTCCAATTTGGAGTTGAGTTGACTTGGGAATTCATCAGAACAGACATCAGGATTTTGGAACAGGTTCTTGATCATTTGACCAACCTATAGGTGTCAGAATCAAAAAGTAAAAATAGCTGTGAGTTTAACACATCAAGGGGAAGCTACAGTGAAAGTTTGAGCTGAAACAGAGCAAAAAGACATCCTACGTGTAGGATGTCTCAAGCTTGATTTAGGACTCCAAACCAACCTATGAGCACACCACTGTAATCAGCACATCAAGGAGAAGCTGGGGTGCAAATTTTAAGTCATTCTGAGAAAAAAGACATCCTACGCGTAGGATGTCTCAAGGCCATTCTTAGGTCCAATTGAAATTCTGAGCATACCATTGTGTTGTTGGACTCAAGGGGAGTCTCTGGACCAAATTTTGTTAAATTCTGAGCATATAGACATCCTATGCGTAGGATGTCTCTAGGCCAGATTTAGGGTCTAACTGTACTTTTGACCATACAAAAGTGTTCACAGAGTCACAGAGATCCCAAATATTCTTTCAAAATTGAATTTGGACTCATTTTGACCAGTCTAAACTGCATTTCACTATTTTGGCCATAACTTTCACAAACGGTATCAGATCGAAAAAGTTTTTATATCAAAACGTAGCCTGAGAGCGGCTCTACAGATCTTAGAGCAAAACTTGAACTAAATGTATTCCATAGCAACCATTTAGTTCAACTTTGAAAAAAACATCGTTTAAGGCCTCAAAATTCATCCGCAAGTTAGGGGTGTCTAAAAGCGACAATTTGCGAGAATTGTGACGAAACGGTTGCAGTTTTGGACATAGTTTCAACTTTTCCCTAACCAAAGAGCTTGAACACAGTGGACTAAGTCTACTTGAACCAAGCAAAAGCTCTTAAGCCCAGAAATCATGTCTACCCTAGATTCAAACGCAGCTTACACAAGCTTGGAGATCCCGACGATAGAGGAATATCCTCCCACAATGGATCTTCCAAACTTGCAATTGATAAAGACCCATCTTGTTGAGAGAGTTTGGATGATTGGTCATGAGAGTGAAGGACTATATAGATACATTGAAGACAATGAGGTCAATCTTTATAGGTGCTCGGATCCATACCTAGAAGAGATAACGGATTACAAGCTCTTATATGTCTACACATATGGAGTCGACTGTCAATGGAGATCTATAGTTGTCGACAAGTATGGACGAGAATACAGAGTTGTAGAAAGCACAAATCCACAGACTGTACTAGAAAGAGGTGGATATTTGGTCAATGAAGGACCACAAACGACTCCACCAAACCGAGAATTCCTATAGGAATTCCAAGAAGAGAGCCACCAAGATTCCCTTCAAGAGCGATAATAAGAGAAGGATTGGGAGAATCTCTGGTTAGACTTGTAGACAATCGACGAGTCAGACCATCCCAAGTCCAGAAATGGGTAAACAGAAAATACTCCGGAGATAAAGATCCGAGAGATCACGTAGCGGCTTTTAGAAGAGTGATTAGAGCAGAGGGAGTTTCAGATTTTGTGACACAGTTTGCGGGATTTGGATTGACTCTAGAAGATGATGCAGCTACATGGTTCGATTCGGTGGAAAAATGGGATTTTGAGACCCTAGATGAGCTGTTTGAGGAGTTTATTGAAGAATTCTTGCCAAAAGGCGTTGCTCACAACACGGTCTCACAAATCCATAGATTCAAACAGAAAGAGGATGAATCAGTACGCAAAGCATCATTACGGCTCAAGAGATATGTTAAGCTCTGTCCGAGAGCAGAATTACCTACGCAAGCACGATTGATGCTGATCTTTATCCAGGGAATGAGACATGCGGGCCTTCAAAAGGATCTGCATATGATAAGGAGGATGACGCTAAACGAGTTGATCAAAGAAGCTCTTTATCTAGTGGATAACTGTGAGGCATACAAAGAAAAGGACTTAAAGAGTCAAGGAGATGACACATCCTCTCAGCACAGTGTTTTACAGATAAGTGAGTCCATTTCCAAGCCAATGGCACCTATTGATCAAGAAAAGCTTATCGACGACTTGGTCGAGATGTTGATTCCTCTTGTAAGGTCTCATTCGGGAGAGCCGAAGTGGTGTGAAATTGAGAGAAAATGGACGAACCATACGGGGGAAGAGTGCTATTATAGCATGGAAAATTCTAGGGGGAGGTATGTACAACCTGTTCCAGAAGCACATACTCCACCTAGATACATAACGGGGAATGCGCCAAGACCGGTAGGAGTTTTAAGGCCATAGCTTGTCTTAGGACAACAACCTCCGCTTTCAAGTGCTAGAATGACGGTAGACATGAGATACATGCCAATGATGGAAGCATCAAACAAACCAACACCAGTACCAGCTACAATGTGGTATAGCAACCAAAGTGAGTACTACCCTTCGGAGCAACAAAATGTGAGAGAAACACATGGAGTAGTGAGACCGGTACAACCTCCACCTCCTGGGTTTCAGTCGAAAGAAAGAAGATATGAAATGGACGAAAGGACATTGTGATTCATTGCAAATAGCGGCTTATCTAGGTCAAATCTTGCTTATAGCCAAGAGGAAATGCTGAAAGAATCTCCTCAACCAGAGACAGATTGTCACAAAAGTCGTGACAACCACTTGGTCAAACAATGTCCTCATACGGAGATCACTGAAGTAAATGCCTATTGTCTTGAGTGTGGCATCACTCACTTGATCCCTGATTGCCGAAAAAAACCAAACCAACTCAGGAAAATCACGACAAATGTATCAGGGATTGTTCAACTACCTAGTAGCTCAGAAAATGAAAATGTCGTACCAGTTCAAGTGGTTACGAGAGCGCAAGCTCAAAAGGAATCCGATGAGAATCCAGAGACAAAGAACATGGAAAGTGACACGAGTCCAAAGACAGATGATGGACCAAAGACAGACGCACCTAGTGAGAAAACCAAGAGCAAACGAAATAGTTGGAAAGCTAGAAAGACTAAGATGAAAGCACGTAGGGAGCGAGAGCAAAAATCCCTAGCTAAGAAGCTTACCGAAGCTGAGGAGAAGATAAAACAACATGAGGAAAAGGAGGCACCTTCTCTTACACAGATGGTTAAACCTCTAGAAGAACCATCCACGGATGAGAAACCGAGAAGTGCTAGTTCAGGATGATCGGTGTTGGTAGAGAAGGTTAATGAGACATTAGATGCCCTCTTGAAAGCCTATGATGGGAGGCTCAAAAACAACCAAACCCAAGAACAGAGGTGGATGACATATCCCTATGCGGAATTAGAAAAGCAAAGGTTGGAAATGTGCAGGAAAATGATTCAAACAGCCCAATCTTTACTAGAACCACCAGTTGCAAAACCTGAGGATGTGATCCGCGTCATGCCTACACAAGTAATCCCACCAAACCAGGAACTAAAAGAGCCAGATTCTAGTCATGAGCACAGAACAAACCTCAAAGACCCAGCAATAGAACCAGGGATAGTATTGAATACCACAGATAACTCTTCCGAGGGATTTCACCAAGCTATACCTGCGGATTGTAAAGAGATAGATGGTTTTGACGAATTGTGGAAAGTCAGAGAGTCCAATGAAGCCGATGACATAAGAAGACGAGTAGACGAGACTGGTGATGAACGAGGAGTGTTTCTACCACCAATAGAGGAATTTGAGACTGGATCTCAAATGAATCTAGACGTGCGATCGTATTGGGGAGACAAAGGATCTGTACAATCTATGGATAGTCAACCCCATTCGCTAAGAACACTACCATCCTATATGGGAGAGTACGAGACCAAGTCAGATGTGGTTGTAGTCCCATCAAAGAGACTGTCTCCCAACAAGGCCATCGATTCAAAGGGGCTAGTAGATATTCTATCTACCCCAGTCACCTGTACAATAATGTTAGCCGAGTTGCTCAGAATAAGACCAAATATGTGGGCTAATGTGGGTAAATGTCTAGAGAAATTTGGTGTAAAAACCCCAATGACTCAAATCGAGGAAGGCATCAAAGAGCTTGAAATGCCTCAACTAAATACTAGGCCAGTGCCATTAAACAAGGTAGGCGAGTATTACAAGGGAGAAGATGGAAACACCACCCTTCCTATGGAATTCAATGGTGTAAAAACCATGGCAATCCTTGACAGTGGAGCTGGTGTGGCCATTGCAACCACAGAGGTTTGGAAAAAATGGGAAAAACCTGCCTTGATATCCACACGAATGACCCTGCAACTTACAGACGGACACAAGGAAAAGCCGATAGGACTGCTAGAAAAAGTACTTGTTACTTCTTGTGGCATTGAATATGAACACACTTTTGTTGTTGTTGACTTTGGCAAGAAGAACAACTATGACATCATTCTGGGAAGACCATTCATGCGACAATTGAAAATGTTCCAAGAGTGGGATTATGACCATATATACCTGAGACATATGGAAACCATAACAAAGATAAACTTGAGGGACCATAGTTATAGGGATGTGATGAGAACACCGGTTGAGGAGTTTGATTCCGCCATAGTAGCAGGATCAGAACTTCCAGCTTGGTTAGGTAAGCCTAAAGAATTGCGGATGTGTGGAGCTTCACAATGTGGTAGCTTGAATAGTGAGGAATGTATCCTAGAGCAGGTTATAGAGGATAAGGACTATATCCCAGAACCATTTCTTGAAGAAGAGTTAGAGCCTTTTGGATGGGAACACATTTTGGCTACTCTGGACATGTGCGCCGTGGAGGATGCTCCCACAACAAAGTTTTCTGATGAAAATGGCTATGATGTCGTTCCTTATTTTGTAGTGAGTGTAATCCAGGAAAACAAAGAGAACCAGACATCAACAAGCTCTCGAAATAAGGAGCAAAAAAGGAAATGTGGAGAATCAAAAGATGAAGAAGACGACGAGTTCTATGACTCTGTAGAACACTTCGAGCTTCAAGAAGATCAACGACCCGGGAATCAATGTCATCGCTACACGAGTAAAGTGCATCAAAAGTGGATTCCGAAGTCCTCGGTGAAGACACAGACACCACAAGCATCCTCATACATGGCTCCTAATAAGGAGGCAAAGACTCATCTAGGAGGAATACGACCAGAGCAACGAGCTAACAATGCTCTAATCAATGGGCTAGAAAAGTCCTCCAAGAAACTACCACCCACGAGCAAACAGACAGTAACTTTCCACTACGAGCCAAAAAATCAAGGGAAAGTACAAGAAGTCAACCTTGCTGAGGATAGTAGCGATAGTGATGAATCTTAAGACATCCCTTATCATCAACTCAAGCCATCACTATCACCAACCCCTTCAGCAACAACCATGACAGGTCAAAAGAACAGGACAACAAGTCAAAGCCAAAAAGCTCGACAAATCTGGATACCAAAATGCCAGATCGGCCAAAAACAGATATGGATCAAGAAGACAAAGATCTCTAATGAAAAATCACAAGATCCAACACCAAAACAAAAACAAGGAAAGCGTCCACGAACGGGTAAGAATATCACAAAGTCGCAAGCTTTCACAACTCAGGTTTGGGCTCCAAAGAAGTTGATTCAAGCACCAAAAAGTCAGGAATTCATTTGGATTCCAAAACAACCACAGTATCAACGTTCAAAGCCTAAATCTGGTCCCCAACCAAGCGTACAAGGGCTGAAGCAAACACCACTGTCGACTCACACAACAAAAAGGTGGATCCCAAAGAAGTCTCTTCAAACACAAACAAAGCACGGGCAAGTATGGGTTCCCAAACGAGAGCCAGCAACAAAACAACCAATAATCGCAAAGAAATGGGTCCCAAAGAAGAGCAACAAAACTGCTGTCAGTGCATCACCTCTTGAATTCTTACAATTCTTCCTACAATTACAGTACAGTTAGAAGAGAGCAAGTCGCTTCAATCAAGAAACGATAAAGGAGCTTCAAAGACCATTACATTGCTTAGAATAGGGCTGTGTATGCGTAATAGGGCTACATTACAAGGCCTGCATAGGCACAACTTTTAATTGCCCAAGCACAACACATACCCTTTGCGATACCCTGTCGTAAAGGATAACTCCAAATAGGAAGGGGGGAAGCATTCTGAATGCGGACCTAACATTATGACTATTAGAGGGCAATGTTTTGTGAGATGCATTGAATTTTTGCGTTTTATTGTGATAACTTTTTGACGAAATTTAGAGTATATGCTCTCATAGTAGTGTTACAGAGGAGTATGGGGACAAAATCCATATATGAGCCCCTAGGGATATGTGTATAGTGTACATAGCATTTAGATTTCTATTTGAATGATTTTTCTTTTGTTGAGTTGTTTTAAGATTTTCTTTGTTTATTATTAAGAAAAAAATAAAAAATCCATAATCCACAGGAAGAAAAGACTGACGAGAGGCCTGAGCACTACAAAGAGAAGAAGGTACAGGAAAATGATGAAACTTCAAGAAGTATGTCTCAGCAGCCACTACAACAGCCGAAGAACTTGTCACAAAGCAGTGTCAACATGCAGTCGACAAGTCATACAAGTCAGAGTCGAGTAGCTAAACCAAAAAATGAGTGAGGTGTTAGTCCCAAAGCTTCATGTAATATTCTCTGCATTCTAAGCGTCTTAGCTATTCTAGGTACTGCTCAAGCTGGAAGAGTTGAGCATATTTATGTTGTGTCGCTCATGCTGGTATAGGTGATCAAAAGAGTCGAAGTCTAAGTACTTAAGTCTGGTGAAGTGAAGGAGAAAGTCCAAAAGACACTCACGTACTGAGCACAGTGAGATACGAGTGGAGAATCTTCAACATCGACAACCCTTCTTGGAAAGGTGGAAGCTATTGAGACATCTTTTGATGTCACATGTGCTACATTTATTCCTCGAATGCCCATCATCTCCTTCTTTCATATTGCATGATTTTGATGACAAATTTCTCATATGCATATAGAGTGTCCCATAATTGGCACTTGCATCAGACACTCTTTCCGTGTTTCACCCAAGCACTCACCTTTCATGAACATGTACTTCACGTTCAACTGCTCAACTCCAAGAAGAGCGTATACCAAAGGCATTTTTTTCCCACCGGGTTTTTTCCCTTTGGTCATCCAGGTTTTAGCACCAATTTCAGATCATAGCATATTTCTCCTCAATGGCGAGTCGAAGAATGGCCTACAATGACAAAGCTGCAGACAACACTCACAACATGATTGCACAGGAACAAAGAAGTCCCCGATGAAGAAGAACAGACATAAAAGTAATCAGAGGATCTCAAAAGATAAATGGTTACGATGATAGATGTCCGCTCTAATGGATCATAGTTCTTGTTGTGGTTCGACAAAGTTACAAGCAGTGCAACAGATGAAGCCAAAACAACAGCAAAATGTTGACCGCTGGGTCAACAACACAACATAACTCAAGAACCAAGAAGTCCTCAATGACAAAGAGCAGACATAAGTGTAATCACACGACAAAATCCTTACAAAGTTGTCATTGGCTCAAAAGATCAGAAAGCCAATCACTCAATTCTACAGATTGTAGAAGTTGTTTCTGAGAATCACAAATACTCCGAATTGACAAATTTGCTGGAGAAAATGATGGATGGAGCTTTCTCTATCCATGATGATAAGAGTCAAGTTAAACGACATTGGATTCTTTTTGAATTTAGATATGGCAGTAGACCTATAATGACAGAAACAGATGCTGTAGCTCGGAGCGTGGATGTGAAAGACATAAAGTTCGTCATCAATTATGATTTTCCTAAATCATGTGAAGACTATGTACATCGAATTGGACGAACAAGAAAAGCTACTGCAAAGGCTATAGTCCATACTTTCTTTCCAACAACAAAACGACAGCAAAGACCACATCGCATCGACAATCAGGTCATGTCAGGGATGACATGAACGTGGAAGGGGGGAATGTTGACCGCTGGGTCAACAACACAACATAACTCAAGTTTCGTACCAAAGTTGTATCTTTTGCGAGTTATGAAATGCTGCGGATTATGGCTATAAATGTCATTTGTAATGAGTAGTTATTCTAGTTTCAGAAACCGGGGTGCAATGGCACTTCCAGATTGTAAATACAAAGCCATTTGACCCTTTCAACCCCATTTTTGGTTAAACCTAAGGTAGATTTAGTATATAAGGTACCTAGGTAATTTTGTAAAGAATACTTTTATCATAATCAAACTTGAGCGTTGCCGTCTACTGTGTGTGAGAGAGAAAGAGAGTGAGTGTGAGCTTTATCCTCTCACTACGCCCCGCTCGCTCAACACATTGGAGATCCGACTGCACCATTGTTGTAGTCTCGAGGAGAGCTACACGACAACGCCAAGAATTCCACGCGAGACGAAGCGCACACGCCGACGGATCTACGAGCTATTTGTGGCCGTAAGTGTATCAAACGATGTCTGTTTTCTGCGTGCTAGTAGTCTATAGAATCGTGGCGACATAAGCTACGCATAGGTACTCATAAATTTCAGTTTCGGGCACTTTCAAAATTTTGCTCTGTCATCCTACGCGTTTTCCGCAGACGGGTTTAGAGTGAGGGTTTTGAGTGTAGAATCTTAGGGACAGGTGTATCCTAGTGAGGGGATGGTGTTCCTTAAGTTTCGTATGAATCTGGCATGATTAGGTGAGTTACCTTCCGTATGTGTGTATGTGGCTAGGTGGTGTAGTTGAGAGCAGTGAGGATCTGTATTGTGGTTTAGTTGGCCTTCCAGAGTGTTGTATGTGTAGGATGGTCTCAGCTTGACAAGCTAAAGAGATTTCCTCTGTGTGCCTATCGTGTCATCTGTGTCCTCGATTGACATTATGTTGATCTAGGTAGTGTTTGCATGCACTTCATGGGTGTGTGAGACTTCCTGTCCAACAGAGTCAGCAAATGAGATTTTCAAATTATCCTTGCAAGGAGCTAAAGGACTAATCTGCAACTTGAAACTGAGTTAACATGTACCAATTTTGGATCCAATGGAACCCAAAATTGACCAGTGGCCTTGTATTATGTTGTTCTAGCATTGTACAAGCTCAAAAGTCCAAAATCTTGTTTTTGGGGCTCAAAAGTAAATAATCCCGATTATTTACTATTCTCAATTTTTACACTTTTTAGGCTTGCTTTGCCAAGCAATTACCTGCTTGTGGTCTCTGGACAAGTTTGGTTGAGTTTGATCAAGATTTGTTCAAGTTATCAACTGTTTAGTGTCCGCAGACTCTGATTCCAAGAATTTGGCTTAAGTCTCAAATTTATGATCCAAATTTCACCAAATTTGATTTGTGGAGTCTACTTGATGTGCTTGACCCTGTCGTATACCAAGTTGTGTAAAATTTCTCAATTTTGGAGCAAATGTAAATAATCACGATTATTTACTTTTTTTTTGAGATTTTTTTAAATTTTTTTTTCAAAAGTAAATAATCGTGATTATTTACTTTTGGCAATTTTCGGTCAACTAAGCATGTACACTTGTTTAACACATCAAGATAAGCCTATGAGTAAATTTTCACTGAATTTGAACAAGATTTACCAAGTCACACTCAAGTTCTTGTCATTCAGTACAGATTTCAATTTATATCAAGATTTTAGCTTGTTTTGTGATCCAAACTCTTTGAGCCTTCACAAAATATGTTTGTAATCATGATTAGAGTCTATGGTGTCAACCTTGGTCAGTTTTGAGCCAAAAGTTAATAATTACGATTATTAACTTTTGACCTTAAATGATAACTTTTTTCAACTTTTTCCCTAAACAATCTTTTTATGATCTCTTTTGAGCCTATGAATCAAGTTAAAACTTAATTTGAACAAGATTCATCAAGTCAGACTCAGTTTCTCGACATCAAGTCAGACTCAGTTTCTCGACATCAGTCAGTTTCTCGACAAAACAGTTTTTGGTCTGTTTTGTGATCCAAATCCTTTGTGCCTTTACAAAAGTTGTTTGTACACATGTAATGAATCACTGGTATCAACTTGATCAGTTTTGAGCCAAAAGTTCATAATCGCGATTATTAACTTTTGACCTAAAATGACAACTTTTTTCAACTTTTTCTGAGGAGAGTCTTTTAATGATTTATTTTGAGCCTATGAATCAAGTTAAAACTTAATTTGAACAAGATTCACCAAGTCAGACTCAATTTCTCGACATTCAGTCAGATTTCAGTTTTTAGCAAGTTTTTGGCCTGTTTTGTGATCCAAACTCTATGAGCCTTCACAAAAGATGTTTGCAATCATGCTTAGAGTATATGGTATCAATCTTGATCAGTTTTGAGCCAAAAGTTTATAATCGCGATTATTAACTTTTAACCTAAAATGACAACTTTTTTCCTAAACAGCCTTTTTATGATCTCTTTTGAGTCTCTTAGTCAAGTTAAAACTTAATTTGGACAAGATTCATCAAGTTTGTCAACTATTTCGTGTCCGCAGACTCTGATTTCAAGAATCTGGCTTAAGTCTCACTTTTGTGATCCAAATTTCACCAAATTTGATTTGTGGGGTCTACTTGCTATGCTTGACCTTGTGGTATGTCCAAATATGCAATATTGTCAATTTTTGGAGCAGATGTAAATATTTACTATTATTTACTTTTGCTAAATTTTTACAAGTTTTTGTTCCAATCTTGACATAGATCTATTAAGCACCTCAAGTTAAGGTCTCTAGCCACGTTTCATCAAGTTTGGACTATTTTTGGTCAAATGGTCATCAGTTTTGTGTTCGCAGACTGACTTTGCAAATTTGGTCACAATTTTCAATCCAATGATCCAAATCTTACCAAATTTGGTTTGTGGGCTTATTACAACATGGTAAAACTAGTGGTATGCTGACTTGGTCAAAAAAGTTGAAAAATGGGACAGATGTAAATAATCACGATTATTTACAACTGATAACTTTTTTCATCTTTTTGATCAACTGAGAATATACACATGTTTATCGCATCAATATAAGCCTATGAATCAAGTTTCATCAAGTTTGGACATTTTTTTTTCCAATTTACACTCAAAACTCAAAAAGTCAGTTCAAACTTTAGTTTTTACCCAGTTTTTTGTCAGTTTGGTGGTCCAAATCTTTTGGGCCTTTACAAAAGTTGTTTGTATACATGCAAGGAGTCAATGGTATGAACCTTGGTCAAATATGAGCTGAAAGTTAATAATCGTGATTATTAACTTTTGGCCCAAAATGAACACTTTTTTGAACTTTTTCACTGAAGAGTCTTTTCTTGATCTATTTTGAGCCTATAAATCAAGTCAAAATTTAATTTGGCTTAAAATATCAAGAAAATGTAAATAATCTGAATTTTGGAAAACTTTTGAAAATTTTACCTCAAAGTGTCCTTGAGCTTACCCACTAGTTCATGCAACTTTTAGGCCTACTCTCCAGTTGGATTGAGTGATTTGGAGTCTTTTGTGCTATTTTTGCAACTCTGCAACTTTACATAAACAACTCACAGATGATTCGTTTAGAGTGAGCAATGTTCTAAAATCCACCTCGGATCCTACTTACCCTACTCCTTGGTTCTCATGCAATGGGGTTGTGGAAAGTGTCCACAAACACTCGTTTTCTTGTGTTTTTTTATGTTTTTCACAGCCTTGATCTTAAGACTTGTCTCGTCTACCAATCATTCTCCAAATCCTAACCTAAATTTACAATCCTACAATCCTAAAGGCACTCGGCAAGTACAACTTACCTCCAAGCTACCTCTACACAGCAAAAGACGACAATCTTAAACTATGCGGTTTCTAAAAAGAAAGTTTTACTCTAGGTGAACCTACAGGAAGTTAGTGGACAATTACACAAGACGCTCATGTTTTCTCTAGTTTAGGTCTATTCGTCCCCGGTAGTGACGCCAAATGTGGGACGCATGTCTAACCTCACCATCCTATCTTATTGCAGTATTAGCGAGAACCACGATTAATTTGTCAAACCATGGGACGAAGCTGACTTGACTAGTGCATAGAGGCTACAGGAGGTTGTCAATCTCTAGGAAAACAACTAACAACTCGCATCTAACTCAAGCTATACTCAAGTGACTGAAATCACCAAAAGCCAATCGCTCATCCGACAAAAAATTCACATGCGTTTACAGCATCAAATGACATCCAAACGTAACGAAACTTCTAGGAAAAGTTTATAAGACCTAAGCACACATGCCTATAGCCTCAAACCCAACTTTAGGTCAAGTTCCAAAATCGCGATTATTAACAACAATGGATTTTTGACCTAGTCGTTTTCGACCCAAAATGCATCTAAATGCTTAGCAATGATGCCCCAATACCCCGCCTATGCTTAGTTTCTGATTTGAACATGTAAATTCCTAGTTATGATGAAATTAGGCCACGCGTCGGCGATGCAAAAAGCTACGAAATATTGTGAATGGCTTACGTCAATGCGTAAAGCTCTTACCTACGATTGCAATGCAACAAACGCATTCGCAATGTGACAACCGGAGAGGGAGTAGGAAGTGCGAGAAGGAGAGGAGTGAGCGCCATTAGCTCATGCTGTGTATTTCTTATCCAAAAACATAATAAAATCTTTACAAAGTTGGCTTTTAGACCTTAGCCAAGGTCTAAAATGTGTAATGTCCGGCGCGCAAGACCTTTGAAACTCCACACTTATTGTATCTACAACCTAGGTACACTAAGTGACCTATGCTTTACATCTTGGAACTCTTATTGAGCCCGTAACATGTTACAATTATCACAATGGCTAAATAAATTGGGAAATTACAATACATGGACATTTTGCAAAAATGTGAAAAGTGTGTAACTCCAATCTTTACTGCTTCTTCACTTTGATCTTCGATGTAAATTCGTACGTCTTCAGTCTTTAGTAGCTTCTGTTAACTTATGTTGACTCAGTTAATATTTACCCAGGTCGTTCCCCTATTTTCCCAAGTGTCTATGGTTGTTGCTAGGTGGACCCAATCCACATTGTCCGACTCACTCATCCCAGGTAGTACATCCATATAAGGAGAATCTTCCCCAAGATAAGTGTCCACTTTACACGTGCAACAATACTGCAATGGGGCCGAGTGAACTGTGGTGTCATATCTATGATCAATTATAAATCTATTTCCTAGGGGATGTACTCAACCAGTTACAAGATCCACTCGAATAATAAAATCTTGGAACTGCAGGTAGACATGGTTTTTAGACCAGTCCAGTGAACCATTTTTGCTTCCCTCATGAAAGGGCGTCCTAAGATCATCTTCAATGCCATAGTGTGCTTGGAGAAATCCATTACCATGAAGGTAATTCTTATTTTATGTCCAAAGACCTTGATCTTGAGATCTTCTAACATCCCAATAGGTTTAACAATAGACCCATTGGCCATCTTCACTACTATGGTTGTGGTCGCAAGGTGAGGTCTTCCCATAGTTTCCCAGCAATTTTAGTCACAATGCTAACCCCAGCGCCACCATCAAGGATTCCCTTCACAATTAATCCCTTAGTAGTGATTGGTATGGCTGCATTGGATTCATCACCCTCAAAGTATTGTCCCAACTTGTTAATAGGTATTTCTATAACAAGGTTCTCATCTAGGTTGGATTGTGGAATTAAGTGTTCCTCCTCTATTGGAATCTCCCCAGCTCCATCCATCTGTGCAAATTGTGGTAGTCCAAACTTTAGTTCTCCATCGAGGAAAGCTCGAAGAGCTGAGACTAGCTCAGGGTCTTTATATAATTTGGACATGACGGCGGTTCTAACTTCTGAAGACATGAAATCCATCAATTTGGCAATGTTTAACGACACCTTTTGGGCTTCAATCCCTTGACGTGGGGAAGATGGGATCTCCATTTCTTCTATAGGATCAGGTAGTCCCTCTTTTAACATTCTTCCCATCAAGAAGTGAGTACGCCCACTTTCCCATGCCTTTAAGTCACTTTCTTCTTGGATGACACTAGGTATGGCTAAGGGTATATGGACTTGTTGAGCTTGTTGTTGCGTAGGGAACATTGTGTCTGTAATCTGGATCTACCTAGGTTGTGCTGGTTCTAGATCTCTTTGGGTATCTTCTACCAAACTCCTTAATTGCTTGACGCACTCGATCTCCTCTGTAGGGTTTGGATAAGTTCCTATCTTCTTCTTGGATCCCTGCCATTATGGCTCATGAAGATCTTCCTTGTTAGTTTCTATCTTAGTGGTCGTTTTGGTCTCCATGGTTTCACATGAATCAGAATCCTCTTCAGTGTCGTTCATATATACGGGGTTGTCACCAGTCCCTATGTTGGTCTTTGAACTAGGGTCTGACTTCGCTGCTTTTTGCGATCTCTTCCTTCGTTTTTTCTTCTTTTTCTGAGATTGGGAAATTAATGCCGTGTCTCTTTTCTCAAGAATATAATTTTGTTTTTGGAGCATCGATTGTGTGAGTACGTTTACCGGTACCACAGGTGTACTTTGTGATGGCTCCTCGATAACCTCGATCAAGTGTAATGGAGTGATCTTCGGTGCACTTGGATTATTTGGACTGGGCAATCAAATGATCTATGCCACATCGATTACAAATGAGTATCGACATTTGTAGACGTGCTTGCTTGATGGTTTGCATTAGTGTGGAATTCTTTTGTAGCCTAATCGGACACTCGTCCACACGATGTGGACCTCCACACTCATAGCATTGAAGAGGTGGTCTCTTAGCAGTGTAATTGATATTTTGGCCTCTTGTAGCAAGAGCAGCTACTTGACAGAAAGGTTTGACTTGTCCCCAATATTCCTCCATGTAGTATTGTGGACTTTCTTCAAGCACATCCATCCCATAGACAATATTAGGATCTATATCTTCCTCACAGCCTTCCAAACAAGCAATAGATGACTCACAACCCACTTGATTCACAGAACTGATTCTTGGATGTGGTGGTTGCGGTCCTAGCACTGGAGGTGGTAAGGGTGTTGTTTGAACAACATTTTGGGCCCTAGGGACCATGTATTGTGTTGTTTGCTCAAGAGGTGGGGCCATCATCAATACAGTCACGTGAGGTGTGTCTGTCCATGCTACGGTTGGTCTACTGGCCCCATTGCGCGCTTAAATACTATGAAATCCTTAGCTTGATGACCATACCTCCCACATGCATTGCAGTTCCCATTGAATATTACTCTAAAAGTAGGGCATTCACCGGTACTATGCGGTCCATAGCATACTGAGCATCATTGTTGCTCCCTTCTTGGATACATAAGATTTTTTTGTGGAGCATGATTGTCTCTAAGACTCTCTTGAATGGCCTTGGTGAGATCTTCTAAAGTCATCTCAGATATCTTTGGCTCCTTAGCAATAGGCTTTAGGGTCATTGGCTGATGCCCCGATGCTTGCGAGCTAATAGATTTAGGGTCAACAGACACTCTCTCTCCATGAATCATTAATATATCCTCCAATTGAGCGCATTGGTGGTGACTACTTCCCAAGTGGTGATACCTCTAATGACTAGGCCATTGTAGATATCCTCATGTCGTAATCCCCTAATGAATCTATCAAGCAATTGATTATTATTGAAGCACTCATTTGGATTACAACGAGAATTCGAATGCTTCAAGCGACTAATAAAGTCTCTCACCGACTCTCCTTCCTGTCGTTGGGCTTTTTGGAGCTGAGAGGCTACACCCCAAAGCACTCCCTCTCGTATGTATTCTTTCAAGAACAGTCTCCTAAGAGTAGGGTAGATCGCATTTTCTTCTACCTTTAGGGTTCTATACCAATCCCTAACATTCCCACTTAAGGTTAGGCTTAAATCATTACTCTTATGCAGGTCATTGTGTTCTCCTAGAGAAGTGCATATTTGTTCAAACACTTTGATATGATTTCTCACATCCCCCCCTCCACTAAATTTTTGTGTGAGCTTGGCTATTTGTACTGTCTTACTTCTAGGTTCTCTATTAGGCGTGTTATGCATATTCTCAGCAATAGATTGACCAATAGCTTGAGAAAATGTTGCCAAGTCACCTAACTGAGCAGGCACCGTGGGTGAAGGCGCTCCAGAGACTACATGTGGAGTAGGTATTGGAATTGGGCTTGGCGCATAGGAAGCCCTTGGGTTCCACGTTCGGTACTGTGTTGTGCCATGTGGCGGTCCAAAGTTCATATGTGTGGCCCTAGGCATAGCAGACGTCGGATGTGACATGCTAATGCTAGCGGGTATGGTCCCATGGAAATAAGAACTTGGATGTGGTGGTTGTGGAGCATAGGTAGTTGAAACAATGGGAGGGGTAGGGGCTACATGAGTACGAGGACCCACGGGTGGGGTAGGGGCTACATGAATACGAGGACCCATGGGTGTATATGATTGGTACACACTTGTAGGTACTGTTGCAGGCATTGAGATACCATGTAGTGGTGCATTACTAACAAATGAGGTCCATGGCATGTGTCTCGGCATGCGCATCATTGGGGTAGGCATGGTAGCTGTGGTGTCATCAAGGAAAAGATGAGCTAGACTTGGAAAGGTAAAGCTATCACTTGTGGCCTCAGATTGCAGTGAGACCCCTGGCGAAACAACATATGGAGGATCCATCGGACTTACCGAGGGAGTCTCCATTTGCAATAAGGTCGGTTTTTTAGCCTTCCCTGTATCCAAGAATCTCATGAGACCCGTTGAAGGCATGTGGATCCCCTTGTTCTGTCTCTCTAGCTCAATAACCCTATGGATGACCTCACAAACTCTTTGTTGTTGATCCTCCACACTAGTAGCACCCATTGTGGATTGTAGGACATCTAACCAACCCACGTGATAGGTGTGACCTGTGTATAGGTCAGTTAGAGTTTTTGTTTGTAGTTTGTACTCCTAGTTCTCATTTAGGAACGCTCCATCTAAGCTTGAGGTGCTAGGGGTGTCCTTTGAGCTAGATGCAATGTTTCTCTGTATGGGTTGACCCTTAGTGGTCGCTAATTCAGGAGCACTCGATTGCTCTCCTAGCAATGATATTGACATAGGGGCTTTCACTTTTAATTCTCTTCATTGCTCCACCTTGCGTAAGCTCTCAATATCCTTTTCCCTAGCCGTGATGATATATTGCTCAACCTCTTGCACTTCGACAAGGCCTCTACCATCAAGTAATATAAGCTCGAAGGGAAATAACTCTGAAGAGTCAGGGGGTGCAGTGAATGGAATATTCATGTGCACACTCTCTAAGAGCATAGGGTCTACGTTGGTCATGAATGGAGAATTTACTTCCCCGCCCCCCTCATTTACATCATTAACTCCATGTTCGGAGTGAGTGGCTCTACTAAAGGTTTCCTTCAAGCGGCTAAGCATGCTTGGCCCAGACCGTGGGTCCATGGCATGCATTTCTTGGCTTGAGCTATCGAGATTAGGAATTGGGAAACCCTCCATGACGCTGTAGTCAGAGGAAGGGTTACTTGCCGCTATGTTTGGGTCTTGGTTTGTACTACCTTGGGTCCCCGCCAAGGGCCCAAAACATAAGGTAGGTGGATAATGAGAACTCGCGTAAGTCGAGATTCTCTGTAGTTTCTTTGTCTCTAGTACACGACTAGAGCGTAGATGCATGTGCCTTTGGCACCCTACAAGCATCGGCGAATAACCTCGAAGGTTAACCGCTGAGGCGGTCCGGGGCGGGCAACAAGAAGAGCAACCTCTAGACACCCTTCAAGGCTCCCGTGCTGCTCAATGGGGCTGGGGCACAACACAACACAAACCAAAACAACAAACCCACAGCCAAATCCCAACTACACAAGGGGCACCACCTAGTTTAAGAGCGAACTAGAACGCAAAAGAGGAGAATCGTTAGAGCAACCCACAAAGAAGCAAGGAATTTACACTAACCCTAACACCAATGGAACACTCTCACACACTAAAACACGAGAGAGAGAGAGAGAGAGAGAGAGAGAGAGAGAGAGAGAGAGAGAGAGAGAGAGAGAGAGAGAGAGAGATAGTGCTCGGGCTGCTTTGAAACGTATCGGCAATGATCAAGCAAACACAACTATATATTTAAGAAAGAGAGAGAAAGGGGGAGGGGGTGCTTGTTGCATTAATACCTTCTTACAAATCTGTCATGACAAATCAAAGTGAGATTAGTATTTGTTCAACATAGCTTGCGTAAATTTCACCACAACACATCACATGAAAAGCCACCCCAATCACTGTCTTAAGGCCAGGGGAGTCCTCTCCACCCTGTCGCCCTCTTACAGTATGTGGGATTTATGGCTAGATTGATGACAACACCAGAGACAAGCTATCAAGAACTTAACAAAAAACACCAAGACACTTACGCATCATTGTTGTCCATTACTTCACGTTGGAAGGGAGACAAAGTATCCAAGCTTAGTCCAAATCCACCCTCCTTGATTCAGCGAATGTTGGGCTTACACTAGTAGGAGAAATGATAGATTTCCTACTCTCAATTGAATGATCACTCTCTCTCTTACAATGGCATAGAGTTCCCTTGCTAATCCCCTATTACAATACATGCACATGCATAAGACAATGAGCTTCCACTCAAGAGCTCCTTCTAGAGAGGTTGAGCTTGGTTTCTCAAGCTATAGCATAGTGCTCTTGCTTAAGGCTCCCCCCTTTTGTGCTAGCTACACCCTCCTTTTATAGCAATTTTGAAGGCTAGGGTTACTCCTCTAACCATGGTTGGGTTAGATTTTCATCAATTTATCTAATTTCTTTTGCTTGGAATTATCAAGAAGTTGGTGGGGAAAGAGAGAGGAGAGAAATGGAGGTGATAGGACTTTTCATAGTGGGTTAGTGTTAGTAGAGTTAGTATTAATTTACAAATGGAATTGGATATTTACAATGGGAGTATCCATGTAGGAACAAATAAGGAAGAAAAACTCTTAAGAGGTAAGAAAAGGTGGATTTCTTACAAGGTTGATGCTCCAAGTGTCTTGAGTAGGGCCAATTTTGACGCTTGTTGACAGTCCACTAGCTTTGAAGGTACATTTTTTCTCCACTCTTGACCTTCCTTGAGAGACAAGGTAATTGAAGCTGAGTAATCAACCACCATGATGCTGTCTTTTAAGAGAAGAGGCTGAATTTTGTGGTTTTTTTGATAGATATGGATAATTTGGAGGAGGAAAAATGAGACTAGGTGGTCAATTTTGGAATGGAATTGTGTGTGGGAGGTATGAGTTCACCATGGTTTCTCTTATTCTTCAAGGTTGAGGAGAAGGTGAGTAGGGTGCAGAGAGGAGTGGTGAGAGAGGTGGGGATGATGAGTGGAGAAGTGTGTGTGAAAGAGGAAAATGATAAAGTGGAAGAGAGAGTGTGGCTGCATAGCATGGGAAAACTGGGGTCCACTAAAAAAATCATAGCTCACAGCTCGTAGCTCAAAAAAATATGAAAAAATTTGAGGCAAAAGTTCAGCCCACGAGCTACAACTTTTGTTTGTATCACCTTTTCAAATTCGGAGAGCAAGTGAACTTTAAAAATTCAGCAAAACTGACCGTGTTTTTCCACTGCACAAGGTCCTTGTGGGGTCCTTCTTTGGATGATTCTTTTGAATACCTCCAAGAGTGAGCCCTCCATAGTGCATGTATGCATGCCACCTACCCTTGACCTTATTTGGTAGGTCTATAATTGAAGATATTGTTGAGATCATGATATAAGTGAATAGTACAACTAAGAAAATCAAATATTGAGGGGTCTAAAAAATATGTACATGTCAAATATAAATAATATAAGTGGAAAAAATATAAAGGGGTCAAAAGAAATCTCTCTCATTATGAGGCTATCATAAAAAGATAAATATTTTTGGTGTTCTAATTTTTAGAAAAAAAACAAAATAGATGTAGGAAGGGAAAAATCACAATAGTGAAAAAATATACACATAAATAAAACTAGTTTTTTTGGATTTTTGTTGGGGTGGAGTTACACCAAATGAAAATATTTCTATATGGAATAAAGAGTATGAAAAATGGTAAGAAAAATTGTGGTAATGGTGAGGCAATGTACAGAGCATAAATAACACACACCTAGGTAGAAATATTTAAATAAATACCAAAATAATTATGAAAAAATCTTTTATTTAGGCCCTATATACAAAGAAATATTTACATACGCATGGGCCATAATATACTTATATTTTTTATTTTTTTTATTTTTTTGGCTCAACTAGCCCAATGACTAGCTAATTGAGGGTTTTTTATTTCAGTAAGGAGATATGGGAAAAGTCCCCTAACTCACACGCACCTATATACAGTGAAAGGGTGAGGGTAACCACAGTGTTTGAGTGATTTGATAGGGTGGAGTAACTTACTATGGAAATTATGGAGAGCCGAAAAACAAGCGTGTTAGATGTTTTTACTCCTTTTTTTATGTTTTTTAATGATCGGTTTTTTTATTAAAGTGTGTGATAGATCGAAACAAGCGTAGCACTCAAAGGGTCGTGGTGTGCTTTACAACACAACGTTCGGTCACCTGAAGCTCCGTTGGTCCTCAAAAAGGTCGATTTTTAGCTACGTGTGAGGCTAAAATACGTAATTTTAAAGGGCGACTGAGGCGTGATCCTGAGCGTGGGCTTGAGATTGGGTCTGGGCTTGGGTCTGGGGGATATTCTCAATCCCGGTCCTACTTTTTTTTTGGGGGGTGGGGGATAAGCTCGCCGCGGCCGTGCTATGCACGCGAGCACACACACACCTAACCTACCTACTTACAACTAATACAGCTACAATGCTCGATCACACACACACACACACACACACACTCTCTCTCTCTCTCTCTCTCACGCATACACACACACACAAAGAGATGAAGAAGAAGAAGATGGAGGAGCAAGAGCACTCTTCAATAGCACAAATGAAGGAATGAGTGAATTTTAGGTTTAGTTGACTTTTATATGACCTCGCCTCATTCACACTTAGACGCCCATGCTTAGCCAACTGATCCCTTGAATGTTCCAGTTAGAGAGAACCTCTCATCGGAAATCACTCTTACCCTTTTCCTATTGGACTGACAAGCGCGATACCTGAATCTACCAAATAAATAATGTAGTGTCCGTCCTAGTTGATAGGAATGTGCATGAGGGTTAACAGTTGGTCAATAAGTACATGGCTTATGGTTCATGGTTTTTTTTAGCAAAGCTTTGACCCCACTACTAGGTTTTGGTTTTCAGTAAACTCGGCATAATGCAGTCCTATGGTTTTGATTATAGGTGTTCTCCAGAAATTCGGGTATGGCATATTAGTTGTTTCCGCTTAAACTCAGATTATTTGTCGCTCTACGTAATGTTACTGGTTTTTGGAAAAAAATTGGGGTTGCTGCCACTTGGCTTGGCAAGGCAGTAATCTGTCATTAAAAACCTGACAGAATGATGGTGCTTACTGTCATAAAATAGCTTTGGGATTGACTTGGTGCTGTCGCTTAAGAATGGTACATTGATCACTGCCACATAAGCCTGGTAAGGCCCACCACTTGGGTTGGCTAAGTGAATATAAAAGGGGGGTTTTTTGAACTACTGCGCACTGATGTTGGATGTTTTTTGCTAGGATCTGTAAGGGAGTTTGCCCCATTGCTTACTTATGCTGTAATTGTTCATTACTTGGTTGTTTGAATGAGATACTGAAATACATGATTTGCATTGACATGGGCAGGTGTAGCTTCTTTTTTTTTTTTGGAAAAAAAATCTTTGGGATTGACTTGGTACTGTTGCTTAAGCATGGTATATTGATCACTGTCACATAAAGCCTAGTAAGGCCCACCATGTGGGTTGGCTAAGTGAGTATAAAGGGTTCTTTTGACCTACTGCACACTGATGTTGGATATTTTTTGCTAAGGTTTGTGGGGGAGTTTGCCCCGGTTGCATACCGATGCTGTACTGGTTCATTAACTTGGTAGTTTGGATGAGATAAAGCAATACATTTGTTGCATTCACATGGGTGGGTGTAGCTTCTTGGTTTTTTTGTTTGGAACTGGCTGGATACCACTTAGGTTGCTAAGAGACTGGATTCCATATTAACATAAACTGTATCTATTTTGAATAAACATAAACAAGTTTGAACTATTGATGGAATTTTTTAGGCTTCTTTTATGGCTTTATATAATGGAGCCTCATTAATCTAGAAAATAACTCAATAAATTGATTGATGGGGAGGATAAGACACTTGGTTTAGAAGGGTTATGAATAAACATAAACAAGTTTGAACTATTGATGGAATTTTTTAGGCTTCTTTTATGGCTTCATATAATGGGGCCTCATTAATCCAAAAAATAACTCAATAAATTGTTTGATGGGGGGGATAAGACACTTGGTTTAGAAGGGTTTATGGCCTTCTAATCAATATTATATTATATTTATACTAAAAGTTAACTTTAATAAGACATTTTTTGAGCACATAAATAATTTGGACTAAGCTTGTAAAGGTTTAGAAAAAGTTATAGGATGGACATGGATAACAACTGGTATAGTCCATTGATACCTATAAAACACATCCAAGGCGAACACATCTGTTGTCTTGTTTGGATGGATGCAGATAAGGATTCTATCTTATCTTGGAAAGCTTTTTTGGCTTTTAGCAGTTGTCCAATACAAGATTACACATACACCTATTGCAAGGGAAGTACTCCTGTTATCTGTATACTCGAATGAGGCTTCATTCTACAAACATTGTATAAAGATAATTATAAGACTGAGTTGTTTTTGTGCTTATCATTTCCTTTATTCTGGAACCAACTGTCTTTTGAATGTAAAAGTTCAATTATGTCTTATTAATTATGATAAAACAGCTACACACCCACAACACACACAGGTACTTATTTAGCTAACATTTTTTTTGTTACCTAACAACTATGTTTTTTATAAAAGAAAAACCCTAGGCTTACGCACATATAACTTGGCATTATAAAACACCCCAGAATTAATCATATTTTTTCTATGGACACCTACCCATGCTACAACTGGGATAGCAACATCCTACATGTGGAGAACTAGCTAAACATGATAGGGATAGCTATGGTGCCTGCTTCCCTCTTGGCTACCCTTGGATACTCCCACTGTGTGATGGTACCCCTAAGGAAGAAATCTAATAAGCCTAAAAATGGGCATTAAAAGTCTCGTATAACAAGGCTAGCTTCACGCCCTACCTCTTAGCCTCACTCTTTCCTCCCTGTCGTGTTGATGGTGCATAGGCAACTCTGTACACCATGACCGAGCCCCATCAGAGGCGGCTACATTGGATTCCTTAATAAGAGTGTCACCCTGCCAAATCAAGCTTGGAATGATGGAGTATACTTCTCAGTACACGCCATGATTCTTCAAGCTCAACCTACTTCTATTAAACAGGTGAGGGTGCATTTTGCCTCTCACTTAGCCTTGGGTATGTTGGATTGTGTGAGATTTTGAAAGAGAGGACTGTGTGCATTGCTATTTGCTATGGTGGTATGGAGCTCATAGTGTAGCCTATGTAGGTTGTTAACTGACATCAAATCACTCTTATACTATAGTATGATAATCTCTCTACAAAATGGTGGTTCTAAGGTGATGTAAGAACCTCTGCTCGTACTTCTAAAGGACACATTTATGGAACATTTGTGGTAAATGCATGACTATTTGGTAAAATGGGCTTGGTAAGGATCACATATTAGCGATTGATAGAAATTTCCGACAGTGTTAATTTAACGGTTTTAAGGTGAATGGCACAGTCTTGTGATGGCTAACTTTTGGCTCTGTATATGTGTAATAACACTTGGAGTGGTTGATTATTAAGATATATAGGCTGATTTAACAGCACATGGGTTGGTTCCAGGCCTTAAAAGGTGTTGGGTTGAAGGAAAAATTATGAAGGGTTGTTATGTTCCTAACCCGTTTTTGGACATTGCTATGCACTTTGGTTTTAGTCATGTATAAATGAAACTCATTATAGCTTGTTACTGAGGCTTGCATAAATGAAACTTACTGCATATTCTTAGTTTGATTTGGCACCCCTCTTACCCTAATGAAGGAACCACACATGGAAGAGGAGAATTTCATTACTCTTGGCTGATATGTCCTGCCCGTACTATAGACGGGACCTCTTCATATTGCTTTGGACTCTGGCAGTACTATACACAACCATTAGGAAGAGAATGGGGTCTAGGAGGGCCTCTTTATTTGGCAGTTTAAGGAAGTCAAACCTTTAATATTAAGAAAGTAATCAAAGGACAACCTTTGAATTCAAACAGGGAAAACGGCTAGTTTATTTGAATTCAAAGTCTCCTCCCAAAATGGAATCTAAAATCTAGCGGGTAAAACCATATCATGTAGCATATCTATGGAAAGAGCTTGACACGTAGATTGTAGATCTATGATCTTCGCTCAAATTACAGATCATATGTGGGAGTTATGGAAGGTCAAAAATCATAAAATTGTCTAGATTCTTTTTGGGGGAAAAAGTGCATCCTTTGACCACTCTTACACATCTCTTACACACCCACCATTCTTGCACACGTGGCGTACACCTATTTGTCAAAATGTTAATCACCTCCATAAGCTCATGGGAAATAAAGAGACCCTCCTACACCCCATCCTTGTACTAACGTATGATACTTGGTAACTAGTAGGACCTCTTGCCTTTTGGGACTTAAAACACTAATGATGTGCTTTCTGTCTGTTTTCCAAACTCTGTATCTGACGTGTAGAAAACTCTGCATACTACTTCATAATCTAATGGGGTTTGGCTTCCCTTGTGCCATTTTGGGAAAGTTGCACTTGATGAAAATATCGCTTACTGTCTTATGTGGCATGACATCTGGAATATACGCTGACAGGACTATAAACAAATATGGATATTTGTAAAAACTTTTTGATAGACAAGCTGTAAAAGTAATTTTTTGATGCATTAACATCTTAGGTATGGCTTGTTTTTGACATAAAAGGATGGGGTACTGCATTGATTTTTGTGTTTTGGAAGGTTTGACACCTCGTTCAAAAGATTGATGCAATATACTTTGTGGAAAGATTGGTATAAATATACAAAATAACTTGGGACATACAAACTAAAGAAAGTGATTTAGTTAGCCCAAGCAAACTTATATATTTTGGTTGAGTTTGATAAACATGGCCGAGTCGGTTACCTTTTACTACCAATTAGAATTTTGGGTTGATAAGAGGTATTTAAAGGTTCTTTTTTGGTTTACTTTATAGCTTGTAATACTTAAAAAACTAAAAGAAATAGTGCCTGACAAATCTAGCAAAATCTAATATTGAATAGTGAGTTGCTATAGAAAATAAGACACTTGGATTGGAAAGGTTTTCGGCCTTCTAATAATACATTTAGGCTTAAGATACAATTAAAAGATAGGGACCATACTTATAATATAATTTTGGGTTAAATAAAACTTGTTTTACAAACAATTTGGAATACCTTGAAAAACTATGGACATTGGTTTAAAGCTAAAAAGGTTGTAAGTTGGACACGGATAACAATTGATATAGTCCATTGACACATGTAAACACATCCAAGGCTAACGTATGTGTGGTCTTGTTTGGATGGATGTAGGTAAGGAATCTATCCTTTCTTGGAATTTTTTTGGCTTAAAGCAAATGTCTGCCCATGATTACAATTGCTCCTACTACTTGGGAAGTACTTCTACTATCAGTTTATACTGGAATGAGGCTTCATTCTCATAAGCCATGTACAAATATAATTCTAAGACTGAGTTGTTTTTGTACATATCATTGCCATTTCTCTAAAGCCAGCTGTCTTTTGAATGTTAAAGTTTGATTATATCTTATTATTTAAGTAAAAACAACTCACACAGGTCCTATACATAAGATTTTTTCCATACCTTTTGGATAAACCAAGACGCTGGCTTTAGAAACTAGTTTGAATCTCAGTTCTAAGTTGGACCCACAATCTATAATTCCTTGATTGGTTGGCTGGTGTTAGGTGGTCCTTCATAGGCTAATATTCTAGTTACCTGCTCATGGCTGCTATAGTCTCTGACTTTGTCGATTTAGGAATTGCAGGCCCAGCCCACAAGACTAATTGTATATTATATTTTTTCTTTTAGGATCATAAACATTTTAAAATGACAGCTGGCATGAGAGTAAACTACGACCCAGAGAAGCATACAAGGATTTTAGAGCAGATTAGGTTTTACCTAAGGGACCATGCTCCAAAAAACACCTTAGCTATTAGAACTATACCTTTTTTGGCTAGACGGGCCAAATCTTGTGTTACATACTACCATCAGTAATCAATGCCTTACTAACAATTTTGTATATTGCAGACCCTTGCTCTCTTGCAAGGCTTGGAATTATCTTCTGAGCCCCTCTCTGTGGCAGCCTCTCTTGTCCTTAGATGTATTGGCAGTTTGGATGCTTCTCAAGTAATATATGATTCCACTCTCACCACAAATAAAAATCTATCTATCTTGCACATGTTCTCTTTTAATGATTGGGTCAAGATTCTAGCTACCTTGTACAAGGGCTCCAAAGATGGGTTTAATATTATTTCCCAGTACATAGCCCAGTACCTATACTCTATGTACAATGTCAGCAAGAGCTTGCCCCTTTTTCTTCTTCTGGGGCTGAATTATCTAACTTTTTGAAAAAACTATGTGGCCTCAATCCTTCTTTTATTAGTACCCCTGTTGCTCCAACTATCCCTCAAACTAGTGGTATCTTTTGTAGAGATAGTGCGGCACTTGAAGCTGTCAAGGAATTTTAGAGTAATCTTTGCTCCCTTAGTGACTCTAACCTTTTAGAAATGGTACAAAAAATATCCAAGGTTTTCCCTTTCCTACCAGTTAGACAAATTGAAATGGAATCCTTTGGTGTGGACCATCAGCTCTGGGTCCTACCTAACAAAGCTTTTCTGGCACCAATTCTTAGTGAAACTTGGGTGTATCTGGATAATCTTTCTACCTCCACTGTTGAGGATTGTAGACTCAAAATTTTTAAAGGAGGATAGTTCTTAGACAAAGGGAAACTCATTAAAGCCCCCTTCAACCTCAACCTTATTGACCACTCCAAATGCTCTTATCATGCTCTTCCAATACAGGTCTATACATTTACAGAAAAGGGAACATGGAGTTTGCCAAAAGTAATCTAGATTTCTACAGAGAATCCATTTGGAATGTTTTTCGACCATATGTTAAATGTGCTTGCAAATTTCTTGACCCTAAAGCATCACGCGAATCCAGCATTATGTGGTTTGACCATGCTATCTGGTTTATCCTCAACGATCTGGACCTACTCTTCCCCGAAAAGCCGGTGGACTTCCATCTATCCCTTATTTGTTCTTGGTGAGGTGGCCAAGCTAAAAAAATAGTGATTGCTCAAATTGCTTTCAACATCTTTTGTGGGCTAATGCTGGATATCCTAAAGGAACTGAAATCTGATGAACCTGGGATATATTTGGCTACTTATGCACTACAAAGGTGTTAAGATTATCATTGGTCTACTCAAGCCATGTATTGAGGATGATGACTCCCCCTCACTTAAAAGACCTCATTCTCTTGCCACCCCCAATTCATTCACTTCATTTTTGATCCCTAGCTCTTCCTGTATTTTTAATAGAGGAAAATCTTGTAGCTACACTAGAGGAAGAGGTAGAAACACCCCTGTCTGGCACCTTCTTGACTTATAATCACTTATGAATAAGCAGGTTGCTATGGGCCTATGTGGAAGGAGGCATCTCAACAAAAAACTTTCTTGCAAAGATTATATTTACGAATATTGTCTTTTTCAAAATGAGCTTCTGGATTGGATACAACCTAAGACACTTTTTTGTGAGTGTTTTGACTTACTATTTGGAAAACATTAATTACTTGATAATGTACTTATTGGTTGGAAACACTACAAGAGGTACTTCACATTAGCGATGATCAAAAGTTAAAATCCACGGCGTCGCTATGGGCGTTGCTATTTTATTTGTTGTATAGCGACGCCCATAGGGACTCCAACAGGGGTAAAAAATATACCGAAGCGCCAAAAACTCAAATCTCAGATCTGAGTTTTGGTGCTCTAGCAAAACAGGTAAACCAGCTCTCCCTCTCTCTCTCTCTCTTCCCCACACACACACACACACACACAAGAAGAGGAAGGAGAGCCATGTATGCTCCTTCGCTCTCCTCTCTCTCATGTTACTTTCCCTTCTTTCTCTCTGTCCCTCACACACACACACACACACACACACATTGTGTCTTTGAGAGAGAGAGAGAGAGAGAGAGAGAGAGAGAGAGAGAGAGAGAGAGAGAGAGAGTAGACACATGCATTAAAACACACACACACATGCATAAACAAAGAATGCATATTGTTCGGTATGCAAGCCCACTTGTCTAGTGTCTAGGTCGTGGGTACAAGCCCTATAGCATGCAGTTCACTTTTAGTTGCAAGTCAAGTTTGCATGGCCTTTTTGGCTTTATATACATTATAAGTGTTTAGAAAATTTTATCAATCTAAAGAGAAGCATGTTGTTTTTCCTGCTCTATCGAATCTCTCTCTCTCTCTCTCTTCTCTTCTGCTGCACCATAGCATCTCGCCATGCCTCCATAGCCCTCCAACCCCTCACATGGTATCAGAGCTTGGTGGGTCTCGGCTTGAATCGACATGGCGCAGCAGCAACCACCTGCAAAGGGGAACATGAAAGTGTCGACCTGCAGCAAACTGATCAAACCCGGCATCAGCGGTTTCACCCTGGCCTAAGCAGTGTTTTTCGACACTTTAACTGCTCCTGAATCGGCTTGTATAGCCCGAGCACGTCTGTAGCTTCGATAGACACCTGCACCATTGCTGGTGTTAAAGAGTTTTTTTTAAATTGATTTTCACACTAAAATAAAGTGTCCACCCATTTTTTGGTCCAAACTCCCTAAGCCAATGGGCATTCCCACCCTTGGGTACATTCCGACTCCGCACTCGGTGATCAGACAGGAAATTGATAATTTCTTGAAGGTTTAAACTAAGAATTTTCCGACCAATGGCAATAACATCAACCCGTTGACAGACTTGGCTCCGACCCTCAGAATATCAACACCTCTCAAAACACTACAAGCTTCTAAAGCCTTCAACATGGCGTCGAAAGTCGACAAATATAATGGATCCGGTTTCCACACTTGGAAAATCAACATAAAAGGCTATTTGATGCGAAAAAACCTATGGAACGTGGTCAAGCCTCTCGCAGCCGACGAAGCAGGCACTATAGCTGCAGTAACTTGAGCCCTCTCTATCGAGCAACAGAGGAAAGACGAGCAAGATTTTGGTATCATTCTAACTTCCTTAGATGATGACTTTATTCATTATTTGGATGATGTTGATTCTTCTAGTGCTGCATCGATAGAGTTAGAGAATCTTTTCGGTTCCAAAACTAAGTATTCCAAAATGAGTTTAAAAATGGAATTATATTCATTATTTGGATGATGTTGATTCTTCTAGTGCTGCCTCGATAAAGTTAGAGAATCTTTTCGGTGCCAAAACTGAGTATTCTAAAATCAGTTTAAAAATGGAATTATATTCTATTCGCATGCATGAAGATGAAAACATTGCAGCTTTAGCTAATATACTGAAGAGCATCAGAACATAGCTTGTTTATGTTGAAGCCCTTGTGCCAGATGAAGATCTGATAGCAATTTTTTTCAATAGTCTACCAACAAAATTTTGTCAAATTGTCACTATTTTATAGGAGAAGGATCCTCTACCTTCTTTGGATGGTATTGTTAACTCATTGCATGAAGAAGAGAAACGAGGATCACGAATCAACTCTTTTGTACCAACTGCATATGTAGCCTGTGGTTGCACTTCAACTACCAATTCCACCAGGTCTACTACCAGCACTAGATCTTGTGCTATATGTACACACAACAATAATCAAACCAAGGATTGTTTTAGCAAAAATCCTTGCACCCATTGTGGAAAGACTTATCCAATGTCCGGGCACCCAAGGCCTTTAGGGCTCCACCACTTACTGAATCCGCAACCTAGGCACAATAGTTGACCTATTGTTTACAACTTGGAACTCCCATTGAGCCCGTAACACATTAAATATTACAATGGCTTGAAATAAATCATGAATTTACAATACGTGACAATTTTGGGAAAACGTGAAAATGTGTAACTCCAATCTTTACTACTTCTTCAGTTTGATCTTTGATGTGCATTCGTATGTATTTGGTCTTAAGCAGCTTCTGGTAATTGACGTTGACTCAATTAACAACACCATAGACATGTGTTTTTTTTTTAATTCTTACTTTGTAATAAGCCTATCCAGGTTCCCTTCGGCCCTCCTTTCATAGATCTCTATGTAGCCCAATTTATTTTTACGAATATCTCAACATCTCTGTCTGCTCCCGTATGCAGGGATTCATAACTAGTTTTTTGGTTTGCTTTAAGCTGTCAGTACTTCTTGTAGCACACGTAATCTCGCATGTTTTTATTTTATTTTTTTTCCCACGTAATCAACACATTATTTCTGCAATGAACTAGATTAGCACAAGATAGTATAGAGTTTGATTTTCTCATATCTACAAATGCTCCCACTAAAAGCCTCCACTGTAACCACTTTCTGCAATTTGTATCATGATACTACATCATCTTTGGTAATTCGTTCAGGTTATAATAAGTCATAAACTCATTTGTAGGGATTAAAATTTGATGTAGTTTCTTTCTAAATTACTCTCTCATGTTTTTCTACCTCCTAATTCTAGTAAAACTTGCCCCACATGAATATCTTTATTACATTTACAACACTTTTAGGGAAATATGACTATCTGTCCCTCCCAACATTCACTTACATGAGATTATTTTCACTACTTGTTCACACAGAGCCACGTGGACCATAATGGGCCGTATTTCCTTTCAAGTTTCTTACAAGAATATCATTAACGACAAATAGGTGAGACAATCTAAGCAGCATAATCCCACTTTCTCAACACACAAAGGATATTCATGGTAAACCTCGATAAGTAGTCAACATACTTTTATCCTTCAGATCGAGTGGTAATGATTCCACTAGAATTTCATTCTTACTCCGTTTCCTTTGGCCCATTGAAACAACTTCGAGTTTGGTTCTTGCATTTCTTTATGTTTGTTTGTAGTCTTAGTTGATCTATGCTATTTAATTAGAATTGTAGAAATTTCCTTTCCAATCAATTGTCTCACATTTGTCTCAATTGTATACTCATCCCTTCTGTAGTTGTCAGTGCAAGTTCATGACCAATTATTAACCCCACGCTAACACATTTTGGATATATTAGCTATACTTTGGTGTAAGTTTTCTAGTTGCAACACTTGTACCTCTCCCCATGTGCCAACAATGTGCTATATATTTTCAAATATAGTATAATCTCATGGTATGTACATCAAATATGTCATTCATCGTTTTCATATTTCATTTCTATGCATTGTGTTCTAAGCTGAATACTCAAACACTGGTAAGGTCATGGCTTCTAATTGTATTTTCATTGAGATCATTTGTCAATAGGCTATGCAGCATTGTCTTGTGAACTCAATACTCCAATGCTGCTATGGTCAGGCTTACTACTTGCACGGTATGCAATTTTTATTGACATGATTATTCATTATCTATGGAGTTCCTCATTTGAGCTAGGGGGATCTGGAATATCAAACCACGGTTTTTAAGTGCTTTTCTAATGGAACATACTCTAATTTGGTGTCAATTATGTGGAAAATGTTTTCTTTTTATGCGTTCCTTGGTCCATTGGTTACAAGCACACAGATTTGCCGATTGAGGCAGTGTGTAAACATTCATCCTGTGCCGATTCGCCAATTTAGGCAGCACAATACACACAACAAATTCAGAACTTTACATAATATCCGTACAGATTCACTGGTTTAGGTAGCACAAGTACCGATTCGCCGATGTAGGCAGCACATTAGGTGTAGATTTGCCGGTTTAGGCAAAGTCAATCACAAGATCATGCTGCAATGTGGCTGGCCACCACTCTAAGTGGTATGATTTTGTTATCTAGGTATACAAAAATAAAAGATATTTTGATTTGGATTTGAAATGGGTATATGTTGGCAGATATTTGGATTTGAAATTGGTATATATATATGATACTTTTCTATCACGATAATGTTTATGGAATCGAAGTTGAGATTGATGAGAATTGATTATTGAATGATGAGTGTGACCGATGATGTCTTGATTCATCAGGGTATAACATATACTGCTTATTCTAGTAATAATAAAACACATATTAGGATTAATTATTCTGTGTCTTGATTCATGACGAAATGGCATTCACAAAATCATATCAAGACCATGCAATGGTGCTACCAAAAATGTATGTGCTTGTGTAAATTCACCAATGCAAACTTCAACGGTAAACTTGGGTTTTGCAATTAAAACGATGATTATTAAAAACAGTCTTGACCTTGTGAGGTGAGGAGATTTCAGAGAGAGAGAGAGTTGTTGTGCCAAGCATGTAGAAATGAATTGTGGCTACTATCATCTAACAGAATTGTGATACTTTCACCCTTAACAGTACCTTGCACTTGAAACAAGGTGTGAGGAGATATAAGAGTACCTGAAGATGGGTTGTCATTGTAATCATACTCAGGATCATATCCCTCACCGTAATTAGCTTCCACTTCATGTTGTCGTCGAAATTAGCATCTTCGATGAGGTTAACAGTAGCACTGTTGGGGCGGTTTTTGTTGAAGGGTTTTTGGTTTTGATTTCAGTTGACTTCATTGGATTGTCCATTGCCCTTAGCAGGACCATTTGGGCACTTATTTGCATAGTGACCATATTGAAAGCATTTAAAACACTTCACCTTTTTGCTACCATTAGAGTTTTCAGCAGGACTTGTTGAAAAAATTTTGGTTGCCTCATTGCTGCGTGTTGTTGTTGTTGCTATGAGGTTGAGCAGTTGTAGCATAATTGTCAATCTGCATCTTTTGAAAACGGTATGGCTTTGATGCTTGTGTCTGTCAAAGTTAGTAAATAAGGAGGTCTCTTATTACGGTTAATGTTAGCAATTTGATGGGTGTGAGGGGGTTGCCCACCTTTCTTCTTCTTTGCATTGAGAGCCAAATTAATAGCCTTTGACAAAGAATCTGGTTCAAACATATCTACCTCAACACCAATTTGTAGTGTCAAGCCTGATATGTACTTACGCTTCAATTTCATGTGATTAACATGTTCAATAGCTTGCAACGTACGCTGTCTTCTCAGTTTCTCATAAAAAAGATAATGTTCAAACTTACAACACTGACCTTTATAGTTTAGGTCTTTACAAATGGCTTGTCCGGCCAAAAGCTCCTAAACTTCTAACGGGCTCTATAATATACAATTGCTACCAGAAAAATAATCATAAATTCTTTTACAAGTTCGCGGCTTAGAGATGCTCTCTTACAAAAGAATTTTACAAGGGTTTCCCACAAAAGTTTGACTCCTTCTCTGGAAACCATTGCTTTGTTGCTTTGTCCGCCAAACACTCCCCCCTTCCTTATCCTTGCACATCCTCGTGCATGTTCAAAGCTTTGGTCGTTGATGGGGCTCCAAGGAGGCAAGAGTTGTTGAAAAGCTCCGCGTATAGAGTACCGCCTCCAGGGCTTCTTGATGCTGTCTGAAAGGATTTTCACTTAATGTGTGTTGGTATGCTATGTACCGTGCCTTGAGGTCCTTCGCCATAGAATGAAAGATCCTTGAGTCACATGGACAATGAATTTTATCTAGGAGATATACAATCGTTGTATGGAGATGCAGGAATGGAGGTTTCAATGGAAAGCAAAGCTCAATCCCTGAAAACCCTGCCTTCATTTATAGGTGAACACGAGGCACAATCGGAGATAAGATTAGTTCCATCCCAGATGAGAGCTATTCCACAAATGATTGACTCAAAAAGTATTCAAGAGATGCTGTCGACACCTGTAACATGCACAATCACACTGTCAGAACTCTTGAGAGTCAGACCACACTTATGGGAAGACATGGGGAAAAATTTGGAGAACAAAAGAATAAAGATTCCTCTTCAGACAAACCCTATTGTAGAAGAAAAAAACGGGAAGGTCAACCCAAAGCCCCCAACCTGTGCCCGTAAACAAGGTCGGAGATTACTATGAAGGTGAGGAAGATAATACAACCTTACCTGTCGAATATCAGGATACAAAGATGTCAGCTATCCTAGACAATGGAGCGGGAGTTACGATTGCTACAAAGAAAATCTAGGAGAAATGGGGCCATCCAGCTCTTAGAAAGACAAGAATGAAACTGCAACTCGCAGATGGGTATGTAGAGAGATTATTGGGAATCCTAGACCAAATAGTTATAACTTCATGTGGAATTAACTATGAGCACACCTTTGCTGTGGTAGATTTCGAAAAAACGAACAACTTTGACATTATTTTGGGGCAACCTTTTATGCGTCAACTCAAAATGATACAAGATTGGGGGTACAACCAAATTTACCTAAGGCATGAGGAGTTAATAATGAAAATCAACATGAAGGATCACAGCTATAGAGATGTTGCAAAAACACCAGTGCAAGAATTTTATTCAACCACATTGATTGGAAAAAGAATACCCGTGTGGTTACAAATTAAAGCACATGTCTGGATGTGTGGAGCATCTGATTGTGGAGACTTAATCAAAGAGGAATGTGTGTTGGAAAGGTCCGTAGAAGACGAGGCTTATCTCCCAAAATCTTTCCATGAACATTTATTTGAGCCATTTGAGTGGACTCAAATATTGTCAACCTTGGATGTATGTGTTAATAACGAATGCACGCCTATGAAATTTTGTGACGGTGAAGGATACGACCTAGTAACATTGCAAATGACTAGCGTCATCCTTGATTCAGGATCATAAATAAAGGAACAAGAAGAACCACTACGTGAGACTGAGTGTAAAAGAATAAGTGATGAGATATCTGTAGTGGACGATAGGAATCGAATAGAGGAGGAATTCACAGATTCACTAAGCAATGACCTTCCATCACTGGGTGATGAAATCCAAATGATAGATGCTGATGAAGAAAGATCAAGTGGATCAGAGACGAATAGGAATTATATTTCGAGATCGGACAGGTTTTACGAGTTTCCTAACCAAAAACCTAGTCGACAAGAGCGGTATAGATCAAAGAGAACAAGAAAATCAAGATCAAATAAGCAAAAACCCATGCCTCTTGTAAATGACAAAATGGGATATATAAGGCTTGTAAAAGCTGACGATTGTGTCAAAGACAAGGTCACTGGCCGGTTTATCAAAACTAAACCATGGAAAAACAACAAGAAGAACAAGCGTGAAAAGCAAACGACTGAGACACATAAGGAGGGGGAAACAGGGTCTAGAATGACCAAAACAGAGAGGAAAACAATGTACGATAAGCTCAAACAGACCCTCAAAGACATATGGACAACTGAAATGGAAACAGATGAGGACACGAATTCTGACAAGATGGATGTGCCGTCCCATTATAAGAAGTATACCATACAAGATAGAAAAATCATAGTGCAACAATCGATGAGGGAATTGAAGGAACCTGGTACATCATACGACGGTATTGAAAAAGCCAAACGAATAGATCTAGCGGAGCCAAGTGAAAATCCAAAACCTGCATGTATTGCCATGGATCTTACTGAAGAAGAGAAAGAGCTTTTGATTGCTACGCTTAAACAATATAGAGATGTGTTTGCATGGTCATACAAAGATCTTAAGGGGGTGGATCCAAGTATCTGTCAACACACAATACCCCTTAAGAATGACGCTAAACTAGGAAGACAATGTTTTTATACTTACAATGAGATTTTTGCAAGGAAGATCAAGGAGGAGATAGATAAGCTGAAAGAGGCAGAGTTTATTTATGAAATTTAGCACACTGACTGGGTTTCACCGATTGTGGTGGTCCCGAAGAAAAATGGAAAGTTGAGAGTGTGCGTCAATCTCAAGAAAGTAAACGCTGCTACAATTCGGGACAACTATCCCCTACCTATTACTGATCATGTAATAGAAAGAGTGGCAGGAAAAGAAGCTTACAGTTTCTTAGATGGATTTTCAGGCTACAACCAATCGCAATAAAGCCAGAGGATCAGCACAAGATGGCTTTTGCAACTGGATGGGGTATTTTTGCATTCAGGGTAATGGCTTTTGGCTTAACAAATGCACCAGCCACATTTGAGAGGCTGATGGGTCATGCTTTTAAAGAATATCTAAGATAGTTCTTAGAAATTTACATGGATGACTTATGTGTTCACTCTCTCGTAAGATTGGAGCACCTAGAGCACTTGACCAAAGTGTTCAAAAAATGCAGACTGTATCGGATTTGTTGCCTAAATCCGGAGAAATGTGTCTTCATGGTAAGACAAGGAAAAATATTGGGACATATAGTGTCCAAAAATGGTATTTCGACAGACATGGAGAAGATCAACGTAATTGTTGATCTACCAAGACTAGTGAGGGTAAAGGAGGTACATGCATTTATGGGCCATTGTGGATATTATCGCAGATTTATCTACTCATACGCTATAATTGCAAAACCACTTTACGCGTTGATAACTAAATTTGAGTGGACAGATGAGTGCGAGAAAGCTTTTAAAACTTTGAAGAAAAGATTGATATCCACTCCAATTTTGAAGGCTCCGGATTGGGAAAAGATATTCCACATCCACGTAGACGCATCAGCATTTGCTATAGGATGCATACTTGCACAACCTGGAGAAAACAACATGGATTTTCCAATTAGTTACTAGACAACTAAACAGTGCAGAGAAGAATTACACAACAACTGAAAGGGAGGGTTTGGGTATGATCTATGCTGTGAGAAAGTTTATTCATTACCTACTTTCCAACAAGTTTGTATTCTTCATTGATCACCAAGCACTACTGTACTTGGTAAACAAACCTTGCAGTACGGGGAGGATTGTACGATGGTTCATCATACTGCTTGAGTTTGACTTCACGGTAGTAGTCAAAAAAATAACTACACACCAAAGAGCGGATCATTTATCTAAATTGGTGCATGGAGAAAACCCTGTAGGAGTTAATGATGATTTTCCAGATGCATATCTCTTCAACATAGAAATGGTTCCAAGATGGAGTGAGGATGTAATTCCTTTGTTGACTATTGGGTCATTGAATTTGACAAGACAACCATCTACCATTGCAGCATCTAGATCATTGGTAATGTTGGATGGAAGGCTATACAAACAGGGATTGGATCAAATCCTTAGGCTTTGTATTGAACCAAGTGAAAAGGACTTGTATCTAAACCAGGCTCATGTCCAAACAACGGGGATTCACAATGGGCATGCACACACGTATCAAAGATTGATGAGGATGGGTGTATATTGGCTGAAAATGCAACAAAGTGTTCATATGCATATCAAATCATGTGTTATCTGCACTTTTCAAAAGCTGATAGAACACGCGACTCTATTCAAATTAGCTGTAGCACCCAGATGGAGTAACTACATTGTAGAATACCTCACCACCGGAATACTGCGTGAAAAGATGAGTAGATCACGTATCAAAACGATCACGAAAGAGGCAGAAAACTATGTATTGATTGAGGACAATCTTTAGAAGAGGGAAAAAGACAATCAATTGAGAATGTGTGCGACGGAAGAGGAATATGTTCCTATCTTAGAGCAAGCACATGGTGGACATTTCTCGACTGACAAAACGGCCAAAGCAATTCTTATTGCTGGCATATGGTGGCCTACACTATTCATGGACGCTAAAGAGTTTGTGAAACAATGTGACGATTGCCAAAGGACAAAGATTCCTAGAGCACGAGATAACATGCCCTTGAGGCCAATGATGGGTGCAAGAGCGTTTGCGAAATGGGGAATAGATTTTGTAGGACCAATTGCGCCTCCTTGGGGATATAAAACGCATGCTCAATACATTATTGTGGCAACAGATTATTTAACAAAGTGGGTTGAAGCGAAAGCCACAACCAAAAATGATGCAAAAACGACATCACACTTTTTGTATGAGTACATTTTCCCCAGGTATGGATTACCAATAGAGATAGTGAGCGATAGAGGGACTCATTTCATCAATGAAGTGATCGAATTCCTATTGGATGAATTCATGGTAATTCACAAGAAGTCAGCTCCCTATCATCCACAAGCTAACGGCCAAGCAGAAAGTACGAACAAGATTTTGGTGACAATTCTCACAAAAATTGTAGTGAATCGAGAGTCGACTGGGATCAAAAGATGCATTCAGCTTTATGGGCATATAGAGTAGCGTACAAAACCTCAATCGGAACGACTCCGTTCAACATGGTTTATGAAATTCAAGCGATTTTTCCACTTGAATTTCTTATCCCCACACTTCGGGTAGCTAAAGAATTAGAATGGACAGGCCATGAATTATCCAATCAAATAGAGATCATGGAAAAACTGGATGAAACTAGATTGAGAGAAGTTGCATCAATCTATGCGCAAAACCGAAACATGAAATCATTCTTTGATCAACATGTTATCAGGCCAAGGAATTTGCTACGGGGGATTACGTCTTAATGTATACCCTGAAACAACATTCCCAAAAACTCAAAAAGTGAGGCAATGGACCCTATGTGATTCATGACATATCATCTAGCGGTGCCATTAAGCTTGCGACATTAGAGGGAGAGGAGATGCCTAATTGGATTAGTGGCTGCAGATTAAAGAAGTACAACCTACCACTAACCTCAGAGATGTTCGCCAAAATCCACGCTGCGAAGGAGCGCAAGAACAAAGCAAACGAGACAAAAGCTCAAGCGCAGGAGGAGGCCAGAATCAGGATTTTAAAGCGGAAACAAAAATTACAACAACAAAGACTTCCTCAACCAGCAAATAATGCTCAAATTCCTCTTTCTATAATTCACACTAACGAGCAATTGGAAATAGAAATTGATGTTCGCATCAATGTCAGACTTCCAAATGGTAGATATCAACGAGCATTGATCAACACAGGGGCAAGAGTCAATGTGGTCAACTTCTCCACTTACAAGATGCTTACCGACAAACCTCTAGTGCAATCCACACAAGATTTACAAGACGCAAACGGGGCAACAATGCCAACATTGGGGATAGTAAACTTACCAATCAATATTGATGGAAATAGTTGTCCTCATCAATTTTTCGTAATGAAAGACGGAGAAATCAAAGAATCACTATGTTTGGGAGTTCCATGGATGAGAACGTACAATGCAATTACCGAATGGTCAGAACATGCACTAATGTACACACACAACTCTAACACGTACATGACTCCATTCGCCAAAACAGATTACTCGTTGGCAGATTATCCCCATCGACACAAAGCAATCAGCTCATCAGTTAGAAACACCGAAAACGGCTGTTCGGAAAGTATGGATAAAGAAAACCGTCATGCAGAACAAACAGAGACAGATATGGCTACCCTAGGCACAACTCCCGACGAAAGCAACACCATATCAAAGACCTTCAGGAGCTAATCCAGAATGAAAATGGCAACCAAAGCTGGAGACAACCAAAAATTCAGCCGAAAAAGATCGAACGGAGACCAAAAAGTCAACCCAGGAAGCCTGAACTAATAAAATGGCAATGGAAACCTAGAAAAATTCAGGAACCTACATCAAAATTGGCAAATATGAAAAAAAATGAATACAAGTGGGTTCCAAAAATAGTTGCCATCAAAAAACCAACAATCAAGGAGAGAGCAATTACACTGCAAGCCCTTCTATTCTGTAAACAGCTAGCCTCGCCATCCAAAGCCACTGAAAATTACATTCATTCCCCGCATCTTGCATAGCACCTTGTTTCCCAATGCATTGTCTCAAACATGTGGATAGGGCCACATTACACGGCGGTGCATAGACACAGATTTCATAACCCATGCACATGCACACAACCTTCATCCGGGACGACTCAGTTTAAGAAGGGGGGAGTAACTTTTGAATCTAGCAGCACTCAGGACCATCGAGGGGTCCAATGTGTATATATGTACATAATGCGTGTGTTTGTTGTTGTTTTTCATTTTTTAGAGTTCAATTTTGAACAAATTTGATCAAAATCTGGTATTTTTTAGCGTTTTTATCATCCAACCAGCATAATAATGAGCTGTAATGACAAAATCTGGAGCATTGAAATGCTTCTAGTGAAAATATATGCTTAGGGGTGAGTATAATAATTTTTGGCTAATTTTCGCTAGTTAATAAGTATTTTCAATTTATTTTGTTTGATTTTCGTTAATAATCTTTCAAAAATTAAAAAATATCACCCACAATGTCGGAATCAAGTTCTAGAAGCAAACGCCGAAGTATCATGATAGAGTTATCAAGCATGGAAGATATGAAGCTAATCTGAAAATGTCGAATTTCAGCCTTAATGATCATGACCACATTTTGCCAGAATCGCATCAAATGGTCATACGACGCCAGAATGATGAACGGTTCAACCCACAGATGATATGCATATTATATCGGGATCACAGGTAAGGAAAATCAGCCCTATGTTACGAAAACCTCGGGAAGATATGGGTCAAGTAGGCCAAATTCTAGCTCATTGTTCATTTTCACATTTTGAGAGAGAAGAAGAGAGCTTCTTGACCTAGAGCGAGCTGCCACATTTCTACCCCATACGGACGATCGGAGCCAGCATTTCATACTAGATTTCACAGGTATGTTCCTTATCAAGTAAAGATCAAGTCTATTACGCATGCAAGCACGAATCATTGCACAAACGGGCGAATGGATCAAATCAAAGTTGGATTGAGTCCAATAGGTCAAGGGCCCTTAGAGGCATTCTGACAAAACTTTTTCAGGGACAGAACACATCAATGTGCTCCCCACAATGCCAGGAACCAGGCCATATGATCAAATCTCAGTTTGGTGGTGGTACAACGATCGCGATCGGTGTACCCCATTGACCAAACTTGGCATAGAAATTGCAAAAGGCCTCCTCTCAGCTTCGCCAACAATCTGCAGGTGTCACAAATGAATTTTGTAATTATGGTATGATTGCGATCGGTTCCCCCAGATGCAGGTTTTAGAAATTTTCGCTTGACCCAGGTTTAGAACTCAGTCAGGGATACACTCTCTTGGATTTTCATGAAAAATGCACAAATTTTGCTCATAGAATGGGCCAAATTTGTCAAACACACCCGAATCGGGAAATTTGACCTACAACTACCAAAATTCGACTGAAAATTATGACCAGTGGTTTGAAAGGCATACCTGTCCGACTAGGAGTCAGCATAGTAGTAGAAAACCCTGAATGGAGCTCAGAATCTCCTACAAGGATGGAGATGACCATTTCAGTCTCGAGTGATGACACAAGGGAAGAATTTGACCGAACTAATTTCAAAGACTAAACGGCGACTTAGAGATACCCAAATATCCCATTGGTATCCAGAGAATGCCTGAAAAATGCACAAGTCTGGAAAATCTCCAAAGACGAGGTAAAAAGTGTCTGATCAAGTCAGACAGCGGAGTAGGCTGATGCTAGCAACACATCATGGAAGCAATAAAAGCTCAGAAACTAACATCAACTAAGTCCAGGCTCCAACCAGAATTCATCAGGAAAACCCAATATGGTTAGACTTAGTAAAATAAGTTCAAACAATGAAAAAATGCTCTAATTTGTTCATTTTAAGTCCAAACTTGAAAATAAATCATCAGTGGGCTAGGCAGGCATAGGGGAGCAAAGCCATTCAGTTTTCACCCAAAAATACCTATGTACTATGATCGCGATCGATGTACCTCAGCATCAGATTTTGACCAAAACCTAACCGATCCCTTGTATACATCTTGTTCAAGTCACACATCAAGCTTCAAGTCATTTGGACATCAAAAACCCATGAAAAATCAAAGTCTAGTCCAAAACTCCCTTGTAACCCAAAATTGGGACTTATAAACTCAAAACTGGTTCAAATAAAAGACAGAGTGGACCAAAATGACCCTCTAGCTATCAGCAAACCACTCATGTGATCAAATCTCATTTTGGCCTTTGTACTATGATCGCGATCGGTGTACCTCAGGCCCAGATTTGGCTCAGATGTCAATCAGTCATAGCTCTAGTCTTCCTAGTCCCATTGGTGAAATATGGACAAGAATGGATGCGATTTATTGAAGTTATGGTCAGTTTTTAACTTTTGAACCGTTTTTTACTAAAAGTCTAAATGCTACTGGTTGCGAAAGGAAAATCCTCACAGCTTGTGATTCTAATGACACAGAATACCTCCCCAAAAGCAAGCAAGGTAGTGGACAGTTTCACTATATGAAGTGGATGAGTTCTCTACAAACAAAAAAGCTCACATCTCGGATGAAACACTAGCTCAAATCCCTGCTCACATTTTCATCGCAAAGTTTAGGGATGCTGATGATGACATGGTAAAGACGACTATCATGCGTCGGGAAATATGGAATCTCCACCGAAGGCCGGAGGTCACAGAAGCCATGCAGGCTATTCATTTGGAACAGTTTTTCAGATTGTAGCCATGAAGAACAGACTTCATGAGGGCCCACGAGCTCATGAGCTCGATACAGTATGATGGGCAAGCAATGCTCACCGACAAGGATGGTTCAAAGGTAAAAGTAAAGATCACAAAAGAAATCAACAACAGAGCTTTGCACTTCCTTCCAGGACAACACGACTTGCTGGCAAAGACCAAGTCACTGGACAACGAGGAGGCCTTTATCAAAGCAAAAGGAAACAAGTACAAATACAGTGACATGATATACGGTGAGCTGGAGTTACCAATGAGGTTGATCTCTCAGCATTTTAGGATACAAAAGCCTCCTCGCTACATCGAGCCGATCCTGCACATTGCAATGGTCATGGCTCCAGCAACAGCTGACAACAGAACCATCCGATGCGATTATGGTTCTTACATCTTGGAGAACTTGATCGAAGAAAATTTGAAAATCTCGGCAAAGAACAAAAGCTACATGAGTGTAGGGCCAATGATAACAAGAATAGCATACCAAGATTTGGGAATGATTGAAGACGTGGCAACGGCTAGTTCTCAAACGGCCTTGATTCAGAAAGCAAAGTTGGTTGCTCACTCAGTAAGGACGACCACTAGTGCAACATCATCGCGCTCGGCCAAGGCATCCAACAAAATCTCAAGCGATGAAGAAAAGACGGAGATTGAAGACGAGGAAAACGTTCAAGGGTCAAAAGACAAAGGAGATCGGAATTTGAAGAAAGCGAGGAGGAAGACTCCACCACACCGCTTGAGAGAAGAAAGAGGAAAAGAAGTACAGTGCTGCAGTCTGACCTTCAAAAAGCATATGCCGAGGCCCAACAAAGAGTTCAGGAAAGAAGGACAAAGTTGAGGGTTGAAAGAAAAGCAAGAGCTGCTGCAACAAAACAAACAGAAAAACAAAGGTTCGAGAAGGAAAGACAAGAAGGAATAGAAAATGCAGCTCACATACGGGCTGAAAAACAAAGGTTAGAAGCGGAACAAAAGGGTACATAAGTGGACATCTCTTCTCAGTCCACTGAAGGAACAAAGGAGAAGGAAGCGGCTGAAGTTACAAACCAAGCAGAGCAATTATAGAAAGCTCAAAGAGACAAGAATGTGGAAGCAAGACGGGCGACGGATTTGACTCGCCAAAGAATAATAAATATTTTAAAGAAAAGAAAAATAGACACGTCTGCTTCACAACCAAGGGAAGATGCAGCGAAAAAGAGGCACGTACAAGAAGTGCCAAAATCACCACCTCCTCCCTCGCTGAAATCTCCTCCTCCTCCTCCTCCTTCTCCAGCAGCTAAAAAACCACCACCTCCTCCTCCTTCATCCTCACAAAAAGAGTCTATGCCTACTGAATCAATAGGGCACCAAGAATCCTATCAGGTTATGGCTGAATTTGACTACAGAAAAACCTTGCAAGATCTGGAAAAAAAATTCCAATGCCAATACGTGGTGCTGAGAGAAAAAGTAAGGCAAGTACAGGAGGCTCAAAACATGCAAAAATATGGGCAAGAGGAGTTAGAGAGCCTGCGGGCACAACTGAAGCTCACAGCATAGGAAAGAGACACTGAGCGACAGCAGGCTCAGTCTCTGATCAGAGATTTGGTGGATGTCAGGACGGAGTTGACAACCAAGGTAATGAAATGCCAAGCTTTGACAGTAAGGATAAAGAAAGCAACGGAGCAGCTTGAGTACAAAGGTGCAAGGTTCCAGAGGGTTAACAGCTCATACCCCACTGTCAGAAGCACTTTAACAACCTTGATTGCAAACCAAGAGCTTGCTGGGGCATTGGTATCCACATCAAACAATTCCGCAGCAATGAACACCCTAGCGGGCGTTGAAAGGGGAGCTAGAGCAAAAAAAACTTCAAAGACAACTGCTCTAATCGGGAATGATGGCCCAGATGGCGGCCAATGAGCAAAAGGTAAAAGAGCTGGAGCAGCAATTGGCAGCGGCGAGAGTAGAAATAGAGACACAGAGGCAGATCAGCAAGACACTGCTTAAAGAAAAAGAAGACCTGATTTCTCAACAACAAATCAGAATAGAGGAAGCCCAAGTGCAACCGCAACTGCTGCCAGGACAAGAAATGCCTGATTTGCCTAAAACATCACACCAAGGAGAACAAGAGCAAGGATCAGCAGAGGCAAATCTGGACATAAGAGATAATCTAACTCAGACCATCAAGGACATGCCAGAGGGACCAGCCAAAGATTACATGATATACGAAAAGAAGATAATGGAGTCAGCGGACCTGGCATTCTTACAGCCAGAAGAACAGGTGGAGGCGTTTGGCCATGAGTACCTACCTTTTCCCTTGATATGCCACAAAGCAATCCTCTGGAAGGAGAAGATACAGCCAACCCTGCCACGAAACAAAGATGGAGATTATGAAGGTGTAGCACTGACAGCTGAAGAAGCTTAAGCTCTCATCGAAGATCACCCTAAATGGAGGCATAAGTGGTTGGACAAGCGGCCACAGGATCTAACCAACTACCACAACGCTCCTCAGCACATTCAAATAGATCCCACTTTTTGCCCAGTCCCTAGAAGACGCACATGGAAGGATTTTGCCACATGGAAAGGCTCAAGGCAGCAAAAGTTGAACTACCCAGTCCTGACAGCGCAAAATCCTCCTACAGTAGCCTATGTAGTCAACACTTTGAATTTGACAATCACCTTTCTGTGGGATGTCCCCGATGTGGCCTGTCAGATGCTGGTAAAGATAGCCCGGATGATCGTCACCTACATCCAGGTGTTCAAAGACACTGAAGGCGACAATCTTCCACTTCTGGAATTGGCATCATAGTCATTGACTTAGCATCATCAGTGGTGTTTGGCACCACTCGATGATCCAATGAAAATATCATTTCAAGCCTGGGTCCATTTACATGTTCTGTTTCATCGATCTTCAATTTTTCTCGCTCTTTGTGAATCAGCACTTCTTGTTCTGGGGTTCTAATCGCATTAGGTTCCATCGATGCCTGGACTGTTTCAATGAGGTGGTTACACATTTTCAAACGGTTTGTTTCCACTTCTGGTTGAGGATAAGTCAACCATCTCTGCTCTAAGCTTTGGTTTGTTTTTAGCCTTGCTTCATACGCTTGTAATAGAGCATCTAAAGGCTCTAGAACTTTCTCGACCAAGACTGATCTACCAAGACTGATCCCCTTGAGGATGCTTTCCTCGGCTTGTTGTTGTCCTCATCAGTTTTGCTATCTCTCTCTTGTTTGAGTTGCTCTTTTGTTTCATGTAATTGTGTAAAAGTCCTTTGACCTTAGGTAAGCTAGGGCTGGAGCTTGAGGTGGGAACCCGGCCCAAGCTCGAGGTGCTTGACCTGCTTGAGGTGTTTGTCTTGCTTGAGGTGCTTGATTAAGGTCCTTGAGGTGCTTGACTTACTCCATGCTTGAGGTGCTTGACTTTCCGCTTGATTAAGGTGCTTGAGGTGCCTTGACATGCTTGCCTAAGATGCTTGTGGGAATACCCCCTAGTGCAAGTGCTTTGTCATGCTTGATGACTAAGGTGCTTGAGCTCCTAAAGTCAAAAGCATCCCTACAAGAGTGGGGGCGAGCCCTTTTCCTAGGGACAATTTGGGTTTTAATCCTTCTTGCTTTCATTCTATCTCATTTCGCCTTCCAGGATTTTCGCTCTGTTCTCACAGACAAACTCTCGTTTTCTGTGGGTATTGGCAACTTGACCTTTTCTTCCAATGGCTTGTTTTTCTCTAAGTCCTTGGCTTGGGCTCTGGTCACCGCATTGATTTGGATCACCGGTTCGGTTTCTGAGCCACTGCTTGCACTTGGTAACACCCCCACAATATTCATAGTTTCTTTTCCCTTGTTGTCCAGATTCCTTGGGCAATCTGGCAGTATGTGATTCACACCACACCCGTCACAAAATCCAAAAATTTTCACTCTTTTGCCTTTGAAAGGACAACTATGCTCCCAATGATCTGAACTTCCATAGTTATAGCACGGTCCAATTGGTGGTCGATTTTGAGGAGGTGGTCCCATAGGCTGTCCCGCCCTATTAGGGTATCCTCGTTTATAGTTCTGGTTCGCAATGAAAATTAGCACTCTTTCGTCCACCGAATATTGATCCCTCGAAGGTTGTGCTACATACGTTGGTGGTGCCATACCCTCGTTATTTCCCCACGTTTGATAGGCTTCATCCGCATACATCTGTGGTTCAGGTTCAGTTACGTAAGGCTCATTCGGTTCCTCGTAATATGAAATTTGAGGTGTATTATTTGTTCCTAGTGATTCTTCGTAAGGTTGAGCATACCTAATCATGGCCCTATTTTCTTGTGGTAAAGGAGGTTGTTGACCCAACATAGGTTGAGGTATGTCTGCTCCTGCTACCATATTCACATTTGGCCCAACCTGATATCTTGGAGGAGGTGGCTAGGGTGGTCCTGCTGGAGGTCCATACGGCCTTTCCCTCTCATAGTTTTTGTTGTAAGAAAACTCATATGTGCCATGGTTCGTCCATTTTTGCTCTATTGCGCACCATTTCAGTACTCGTCCATTCGCAATTGGTGCTTTCCGTTGTTGTGTGCACCACGGCGTCGGGTGATCCCCCCCACATATGTCACATTTCCTCCTCTGAGACTGTCTCATCACCGGATTTGATCTCATATGTTGCTGCATTCTCTTCGTTACTTCCTTTATCATTTGGTCAGCTATCGGCAGCAAAGAAGCTTGAGCGTCTTTCTTGGTAGAGGGTTCACTCTTAATAGATGAAGAGCCACTGGTTACTGTATCAATATCCTCTGATACTTCCCCATATGCTTTGCAGCAATTATCAACAAGATATAATGCTTCCCTTGTAACTTGTTCAAATGTGCTACAGGCTTTCAAGTGAATGTCCTTTTTCAAGGTTTTGTTTCTAAGTCCTTCAATGAAGAGCACAGACAATCTCTCGTCCTGCGGTAATTCTCTCCCTGGGAACCTCTCAATGTATTGCTTGAATCTCAAGGATACTTTCCTCACTTTTTCGTTCTCCTTTCGTTTAAAAGAATATATCTGTGATACAGTATTATGCTTTATACCCCGTTTTGAGAATTCTTCTGCGAACTCCCGTAATACATGTTCAATATTTGGACAAGTTTCAGGGTTCCAAGGTTGAAACCACATTAAGGCCGTCCCTTCCAAGGTCAGCCCGAATCCCTCATATTGAGTATGAAAATCAGTGATCTGCTCTACTCTTAAGACTTGCTTGAAGAGTGACACATGGGCATTTGGTTCCCCTGATCCGCTATACTTCTTTGGCATGCACTTCGCTACCTGGGATGGCTTCATCCGTCTATGGTCTGCGACCAATCTCAATGCTCCCGCATCTCGACTTAATCATTCTCGTACATCATGGATGTCGTGGGTTGCTCTCGTTGGCTCCCCTACCACGAATCTGCTACTAGGAGGCAAATGTGATGGTGTGGCTACGAATGTCGAACCTACTGTGGTATGTGTAGAGATAGGAACCGCACTACCTCGATTCGTAGCCATTGATTCTTTGGAACGAAATGTTCCCATGGGGCTTGGCATGGAATACTGAGGTCGACTGAAATAATCAGCTACATGAGTCCTCTCTCCACGCGTTGCCCTCGGGTCTGGCATGACAGTTGTAGGTGCTGGTCTTAGTGGGCTTGGAGTGACATAATAATGGTGGAGTGGTCCCCCAAAGTACGTATATCCTTCATGAAGGAGTACGAGCGGAAGTGCGACGCGAGAGAGAGTGCGAGAAGAAGAGCACGACGATATGGTAAACTCGCTCTACTGTAATGTGTAGAGCATAGTGAGTTCTTATTAGGTTTTTACAAAAGAATATGTGTACATACTTGGCGGCCCGCCCACTTACCTGGGCGACCACATTGGGCTTTATACCCCAACAACCTCCCACTTAAAGTCCAATGTGGTACTTTAAGTGTGAGAGAAGCTACTATACAAGCTAATATACAAGAGATGTAGAGAAGTGATGTACTACCCTACACCTAACTGCTTGCGAAAATGCGCAAAGCTCTCTGAGGGAAGTTCTTTTGTAAGTAGATCATCAGGATTTTCTGTGGTGTGAACTTTGACAAGCTGAAGTTGCTTATCCTTGAGCATTTACCTGATGAAATGATACTTCACATCCACATGCTTTGTCTTTGAGTGATAAACTGGATTGCGAGCCAATTGTATAGCACTTTGACTATCACAATATAGCACAGGAATCTCTTCTTTGATTCCCAAATCTGTTACTAGTCGATTAAGCCAAATTGATTCTTTGCATGCCTCTACTGCTGCAACATATTCAGCCTCTGTAGTAGACTGAGTAACACAATCTTGTAATCTAGAACGCCATGATATTGCTCCACCAGCCAATGTAAAGACATACCCTGACGTAGACCTTCGGTTGTCTAAGTCACCTCCATAATCTGAGTCTGTAAAACCCTTTACACTTAGCTCCTAACTCCCATAGCATATACGCATACTCTTTGTAGCTTTCAGGTATCTTAATATTCCTTTCACTGCCTCCCAATGTTTCTTGCCTGGGTTTGACATGTATCGACTTACTACTCCCACTGCAAATGCAATGTCTGGGCGAGTAGCAATCATTGCATACATCAAACTACCCACTGCAGACGCATATGGAATCTTATCCATTTCAGCATGTTCTTCCTCAGACACAGGACAATCTTGTTTGCTAAGTTTCACATATGGTGGCAATGGAACACTCAGTGCCTTTCCCTTCTCCATATTGAAACGTTGCAAAACCTTGTTAATATACTCTGTTTTAGATAACCAAATCAACTTCTTTGATCTCTCTCTCTCAATGCGCATACCAAGTATATGACTTGCCTCACCCATGTCTTTCATGTCAAACGATTTTGCCATCTTTGACTTCAAAGCTGAAATTTCTTCCAAGTGCTTGCCAGCAATCAACATGTCATCCACATACAAAATAAGGATCAGCCAACTACCATCCTTAGACTTCTTTGTATATAGACAGTGATCGAACTCACTTCGTTTGTAGCCTTGAGAAAGCATAAACTTGTGGAATTTATGGTACCATGCCCTCGGTGATTGTTTTAAGCCATAAAGACTCTTTAACAACTGGCATACCAAATCTTCCTTGCCTTTCTCAACAAACCCTTCTGGCTGCTGCATGTAAATTTCCACATCTAAATCACCATGCAAGAACGCTGTCTTGACATCCATTTGGTGCAACACCAAATCTAATATGGAAACCAATGCAAGAAACCATCTCAATGTAGTCATCTTGACCACTGGAGAGAAGACTTCATCAAATTCAATGCCTTGTTCTTGCTTAAAGCCCTTGGCAACAAGCCTTGCTTTGTACTTTGGCTGACTATCATGAGCGGTGATCTTATACCTATAAACCCATTTACAAGGTAGAGCCTTTTTTCCCTGTGGTAATTTAACTAGCTTCCATGTCTTGTTTTTATGCAGAGCTGTCATCTCTGACTGCATGGCCAATTGCCAATTCCCGGAGTCCTTCATTTGCACTGCTTCCTTGTAACATGAAGGCTCATTGCAATCAGTCAACATGACATAGTTCATAGATGGAACAAACCTATCAGGAGGTCGCGTGACACGTCCAGATCTACGCACAACAGGTGGCTCAGGCTCAACCACAACCTGTGGTTCCAATCTATCCTGTCCTTGCTCCTCTTGAGCCCTGACATTTTTTCTTGCACGTGCATGTCCATCTTCTTGGAAGACAACTCTTCTAATCTCCTCAACCCTCTCTGGTTTAGAATGATATTTGGATTCATTAAAGTGAACATCATTGCTGCAGACAACCTTTCTGGATTCGGGATCCCAAAGTCTGTGCCCCATCTCACCAGAATTACCATAGCCTAGAAAGATGCACTTTCTACTCTTTGGCTCAAGTTTGTTCCTAAATTCCTTTGGAACATGAGTATATGCCTCACAGCCAAAGACTCTGAGATGCTTGTATGAGGGCATTTTGCCTGACCATACCATCTCTGGCACTGAATCCTTCTGCAAAACTTTGCTAGGAGATCTATTTATAAGATGAACAACTGTTGATACAGCTTCAGCCCAAAACCCATTTGGCAGCTGTGCACTAGACAACATACTTCTGACCTTCTCTTGTATGGTCCTATTCATCCTCTCAGCAACACCATGTTGAGGAGGATTGTAAGGAGCAGTAAGTTCACGTTTTATACCTTTTGACTCACAAAAGTCCTGAAAGGCCTTTGAAACATAATCTCCACCACTGTCAGTGCGTAAGCATTTAAGCTTCTTGCCACTCTGATTCTCCACAAGTGTCACAAACGTTTTGAAAACACTAAACGCTTCATCCTTGTGCTTGAGAAAGTAAGCCCATACTTTCCTCGAGTAATCATCTATAAATGTCATAAAGTAAGAAGCTCCCCCTAGAGATAGGTTAGGCATAGGTCCACACAAATCACTATGAACAAGTTCCAACTGTGTATCTCTTCTACTGCTTCTATGCTTATGTGGCTGCTGTGTTTGCTTACCATACAGACAATGTTCACAGAATTCAAAATCATTAAATGAAAATCCAGGCAAATAACCAGAACGAGACAAGATTTCCATTCCCTTCTTGGACATATGTCCTAACCGGCTATGCCACAAAGAAACGTTCGGCTGCTCGGTTACATTGATTACATTTTTAGAGACATTTGATACATAAATCATGTAAAGTCCTCCAGACTTTACTCCATGTGCTACTGTCCTAGAACCCTTGGATATCTTCCACATGTTTTGTCCAAAAGTGGTGACGTAGCCAGCATCATCAAGTAAACCTGTGCTGATCAAGCTCTTTGTAATTGCGGGAACATGTCTCACATTCTTCAGCGTGAAAGAAGAGCCATTCTGAAACTTCAATTGAACATCTCCAACACCTAAGATCTCACATGTCTGCCCATTGCCTAGCCGAACATGATCTTTAGTGGTCACATAAGAGGTAAACCACTCCTTGTTTGAAGACACGTGAAGTGATGCCCCTGAGTCTATAATCCAGTCACTCAGTGCATTTCCATCAAATATTGTAAGAAGAGTTGAGTCCATTGTATTATTCAAGAAGTAGATGTCTCCTAACACTAGACTGTCATCCTTTGCAATAGTGTTTGTCACATTTATTTCTTGAATCTTCACTGAGGACATGTTCTTCTCACCATGGTCTTCAGCTTTCTCTTTGCCTTTTTCTGCTTTCCATTCTCTGCAGTCTCTTTTCATGTGACCCTTCTTGCCATAATGGTAGCATTCTATGTCACTCTTGCCTTTAGCACTGCGGGACTTGCTACGAGACTGATTCCTCTTTCCACCTTTGTACTTTTCTTTGGTCCTTCCCCTGACAACTAAGGTTGTTCCTTTGCCTTTGTCCATTGTATTTCTATTGGTTTCTTCAGTAAGAAGACTTCCTTCTACACCTGCTATGTTCAAACCATCTGGAGGTGCAGAATTACTCAAAGCTGTGCGAAAAGTGTCCCAACTTTCCGGCAATGTGATCAACAGGAACATAGATCTAACAGGTTCATCAAACTTGACACCTTGAGCTGACAACTGACTGTAGATGGTGTTGAATTCATTCAGATGATTTGACATAGGGGTCCCTTCTTTCATCTTCAAGTCAACAAGCTTCTTAAGCCAGTCTTCTTGTGAAGCTGCACTCTGCTTCTCATAAAGATCACTTAGCTTTATCCATGCTTGATAAGCCGACATCTCGTCTGCTACATTGAAGTAAACGCTTTCTGCCAAAGTCAGCAAAATGGTAGAAAGTGCCAATTCATCCATTTCGCTCCATTCATCTTCGTCCATATCTTCTGGTTTTATTTCCTTGAGCTTTATAGGTTTTATGTGCTTCTTTTGTACCAACACGTGCCAAATCTGCTTCTTCCACAATGGGAAATTGGTTCCATCCAGCTTCTTGATATTGTAAAGAGCAGTGTCCTGTGATCTAGCCATAGCTACGCTTCACAGTGGTTTACTTTCCTAGGAAAAATTCGGCAGAGTTTCCCCTGTAAAATGACCTCTGAACCAATATCAACCTGTCAAATGAACCAAGAAAGCTTCAGATTCTGCATAAATTTCGGTAGAGTCTCCTTTGTAAAATGGCTCTGGTGTACTAAAAAACAGCTCAAAAAAACACTGTCTCTCTGACACTGTAAGCTGTAGGTAAACCTGTCCTGCACCAGTACTGTCTCTCACTGTCTTGTAAGCATAGACCGCGACAATGCCTCAACGGGAGTAAAGCAAAGATGCAATCCCAACTGTCTAACTCACAGTCAATACATCCTAGCTACCTATCTAAGGGTGCTCGAGGGATCGCTCCAAGACCTGTATCACCGAAAGGATCTCAACATTCGAGAATCCCCCAGCTCAATAAAACCTCACTCGACCCTCAACAAAGGCTGCAGTAAATCTGACAGTACATAGACTTCCCACAAAGTCATACATCCACAAATTTCCCACTATATGCTGTAACCGCTGCGACGGTTGTTTGCTGCGTGACTCACAGCCAACAAACCCTCAACAAACATACATCATCTCTGACAATACATCCCATGTGGAAGTACCTGCAATGTCAAGATGAAATCTGGAATATTAAGCAGCAAACACAAGCTACCTGATGAACTAGTGGATGTCGCCTACAGTCTGTGTGTAGATGCACCCGTGTCATATGTGACACTCCTCCAAGAACTGTGAGCCGTCCTTCTATGTGTAGACAACCACAAATCAGCACTCTAGGAGTGCCGATATCCTCAGCACCTGTAGTCGTAGGCCGAAACCCCAAATTTGCAGAGTCGGATCTGCACCTGCCGAGACCACGTAGTCGAAAATGGCCTGCGCAGACCTTTGTCGAAGCCGAACGGTGGCCGAGATGACCTCAGATTTGGGGCCGTGTCTTCGCCTGTCAAATTTCACTCCAATCTGAGCTGGTGACTCTAGCCTCCTACACTGCTGCCCCGAGCCTCGATCTGAGCTCTGATACCAGTTGAAGGAGTACGAGCGGAAGTGCGACGCGAGAGAGAGTGCGAGAAGAAGAGCATGACGATATGGTGAACTCGCTCTACTGTAATGTGTAGAGCATAGTGAGTTCTTATTAGGTTTTTACAAAAGAATATGTTGGGATTAAAGCCCAAGTGGCCTCTTATGCGGATATGGCCGGCCGCCCGCCTAACTCACTTACCTCTAACTCTTTGTATATACTAACATATTCTTTGTGAATACTAAGGAATTGGGAGATAACCCTTCTAATAGATCTCTGCGTACTGTGTACTGTGTAAGCTCACTGTGTGTGTGTGTGTGTGTGTGTGTGAGAGAGAGTCGACCCACGCTCCGCTCCGCGACTTCAATTGGTATCAGAGCCTTGGTTCAGTGCGGATTTGCGCAATCGCGCGCGCGCGCACTTTTTCGGCAGATTTTGGATCCGGAGTTCGAAAATTCACACTCGGCGTTCCGGGAGCGTTTCCACCATGCGACCTGGGGTTTTACCCCCCTTTCGAAGCCGTTTATGCCCTCAGAATTTCGTTCTGAGCACTACAGCAGAAGATAGATTTCAGCCGCAAAGAAATCCGTCTTGTGTAGATTGGCAAGCAGGAGGTGGTCGACATCAATATCGACATCGACATACATCACTTATTCGTCTTCAGAGCATCATCTATAGACCAGAGACCAGTTTACAGGGGAAACTCTGCCGGATTTTTCTCAGGAGTAAACAGTTTGGCAGATATGGCATCTTCTCACAGTGAGACTCTTTACAACATAAAGAAGCTGGATGGCACAAACTTTCCATTCTGGAAGAAGCAAATTTGGCAGGTTTTGGTGCAGAAAAAACAAGTGAAGCCACTGAAGCTCAAAGGGGAGAGACCAGAATTTATGGCTCAAGATGAGTGGGAAGAGCTTGACGAGTTAGCTTGTTCCACAATCATGCTGACACTGGCAGAAAATGTTTACTTCAACGTAGCAGAAGAGACTACAGCGTATGGCGTATGGCAAAAGCTATGTGATATGTACGAGAAACAAAGTGCTGCTTCTCAGATTTACTGGCTCAAGAAATTGGTGGATTTGAAGATGAAGGAAGGGACAGCCATGTCAAATCATCTGAATGAATTTCACTCAATTTTCAGCCAGTTAACAGCACAAGAGATAGTCTTTCCAGATTCAGTGAAGGCTATGTTTCTCTTAATCACTTTGCCAGACAGTTGGGATACTTTTCGTACAGCGTTAAGTAATTCTGTCGCGCCAGAAGGTCTTACAAGTGCCAATGTAGAAGGCAGCTTGCTCACAGAGGAAGTGAACAGGAAGAACATTGACAAAGGCAAAGGCAATAGTGCTTTGGTCGTTCAAGGGAGACAACAGTTTAAAGAGAAGAAGGGTAAGAAGGCACAAAACCGAAGTAAGTCTCGTGATTCGAAGTCAATGGATGACATAGAATGCTACCATTGTGGCAAGAAGGGTCACATGAAGCGAGACTGTACGAAGTGGAAACAAGAAAAAGGCAAAACAAAGAGTTCTGAGCAAGATGAAAAGAAGAGTTCAGTGAAGATTGAAGAGGTGAATGTCACAGGATCTGGTTCAGACAGTGATTCTGGTATAACAGGTGGTGACATCTTCCTTACAAGCAATCTTGATTCTGTTTTCTTGACTGCAGAGGATGGACATGCTATGAGTGATTGGATTATCGACTCAGGGGCATCTTTACATGTTTCTCCGCACAAAGAGTGGTTTACATCATATGTGGCTACTAAAGATTATGTCAGACTTGGCAATGAGCAGGTTTGTGACATACTTGGAGTGGGAGATGTGCAGTTGAAGTTTCAGAATGGCTCTTCTTTATGGCTCAAGAGTGTCAGACATGTTCCAGCAATCCGAAAGAGCTTGATTAGTACAGGGAAGTTGGATGATGCGGGTTATGTGACAGTTTTTGGGAACATCGCTTGGAAGATCTCCAAAGGTTCGATGACTGTAGCACATGGCAGCAAGTCAGGAACTCTGTACACTTTACATGTTTCAGAGGTTAAAAACCATGTAATTAATGTGATTGAGCAGCCAAGTGTGTCACTGTGGCATCGTAGGTTGGGACATATGTCAAAAAGAGGAATGGAAATACTTTCTCATTATGGTTATTTGCCTGGCTTTTCATTTCAAGATTTCGAGTTTTGTGAGCATTGTGTTTATGGTAAGCAAACACAGGAACCGCACAGATCAAAGAGGAATCGTAGGGACGAACGGTTAGCTCTTGTACACAGTGACCTATGCGGACCAATGCCTAGTTTGTCACTAGGGGGAGCAACGTACTTTTGTACATTCATAGATGACTATTCTCGCAAAGTATGGGTTTACTTCTTGAAGCACAAGGATGAGGCGCTCAAGGTCTTTAAGACATTCTTGCAGTTGGTGGAGAATCAGAGTGGTCAGAAGCTGAAGTGCTTGAGAACTGACAATGGTGGAGAGTACGTTTCCAAAGCTTTTCAAGACTTTTGTGAAGCAAAAGGGATTAAGCGGGAACTTACTGCACCATATAATCCTTCACAGAATGGGGTTGCAGAACGTATGAATAGGACCATACAAGAGAAGGTCAGAAGCATGTTGTCAAATGCTGAGTTGCCTGATGGATTTTGGGCGGAAGCAGTGGCTACAGCAGTCCATTTGATCAATAGGTCTCCTAGTAGGGTTCTGGATAAGAGTGCAGTGGCCGAGATGCTATGGACAGGCAAGGCACCTTCGTATAAGCATCTCAGAGTCTTTGGTTGTGAAGCTTATAGCCATATTCCTAAGGAGTTCAGAAATAAGTTAGAACCAAAGAGCAAGAAGTGTATATTTCTTGGCTACGGAGAATCGGGCGAGATGGGTTACCGGCTTTGGGATCCTGAGTCCAGAAAGCTTATTCGTAGCAATGATGTGCATTTCAATGAAGCCAAGTTTCACGCTAAGCCAGAGAAGACAGAGGAGATCAGAAGAGTTGTCTTCAGGGAAGATGGACCTAGTGCTAGCACATCAAGACAGCATGGTCAGGCTCAGGAACAGCCTATAGTGGCTAGAGAGGCAGAATAAGTTGTGGTGAGACGTTCTGAGCGTGTCTCCAAACCACCTGATCGTTATGTGCCATCTCTAAATTATGTCATGCTCACAGATTGCGGAGAACCATCTTGTTACAAGGAAGCATTACAAGTGGTTGACTCGAAAAAATGGCAGTTGGCCATGCAGTCAGAGATGACAGCTCTGCATAAAAACCAGACATGGAAGTTGGTTAAATTACCACAGGGCAAAAAGGCTCTACCTTGTAAATGGGTTTACAGGTATAAGATCACCGCTCATGATAGTCAGCCAAAGTACAAAGCAAGGCTTGTTGCCAAGGGCTTTAAGCAAGAACAAGGCATTGACTTTGATGAAGTCTTCTCTCCAGTGGTCAAGATGACTACATTGAGATGCTTTCTTGCATTGGTTGCTATATTGGATTTGGTGTTGCACCAAATGGATGTCAAGACAGCGTTCTTGCATGGTGATTTAGATGTGGAAATTTACATGCAGCAGCCAGAAGGGTTTGTTGAGAAAGGCATGGAACATTTGGTATGCCAGTTGTTAAAGAGTCTTTATGGCTTAAAACAATCACCGAGGGCATGGTACCATAAGTTTCACCAGTTTATGCTTTCTCAAGGCTACAAACGTAGTGAGTTCGATCACTGTCTATATACAAAGAAGGCTAAGGATGGCAGTTGGCTGATCCTTATTTTGTATGTGGATGACATGTTGATTGCTGGCAAACACTTGGAAGAAATTTCAGCTTTGAAGTCAAAGATGGCAAAATCGTTTGACATGAAAGACATGGGTGAGGCAAGTCATATACTTGGTATGCGCATTGAGAGAGACAGATCAAAGAAGTTGATTTGGTTATCTCAAACAGAGTATATTGACAAGGTTTTGCAACGTTTCAATATGGAGAAGGGAAAGGCATTGAGTGTTCCATTGCCACCATATGTGAAACTTAGCAAACAAGATTGTCCTGTGTCTGAGGAAGAAAAGGCTGAAATGGATAAGATTCCATATGCGTCTGCAGTGGGTAGTTTGATGTATGCAATGATTGCTACACGTCCGGATATTGCATTTGCAGTGGGAGTGGTTAGCAGATATATGTCAAATCCCGGCAAGAAACATTGGGAGGCAGTGAAAGGTATCATGAGATACTTAAAACATACAAAGAGTATGCGCATATGCTATGGTAGTCAGGATTTGAGTGTCAGAGGATACACTGACTCAGATTATGCAGGAGACTTGGATAAGAGGAGATCTACATCAGGCTATGTCTTTACATTGGCTGGAGGTGCCATATCATGGCGATCTCGATTACAAGATTGTGTTACGCAGTCTACTACAGAAGCTGAGTATGTTGCAGCAAATGAGGCATGCAAAGAAGCTATTTGGCTTGGTAGATTGGTTGCAGACTTGGGAATCAATGCAGATATGCCAGAGTTATATTGTGATAGTCAAAGTGCTATACAATTGGCAAAGAATCCAGTGTTCCATTCGAAGACTAAGCATATTGATGTGAAGTATCACTTCATTAGGGAAGTACTTGAAGACAAGCAGATACAACTGCTGAAGATCCACACCAAGGACAATCCTGCTGATCTACTCACAAAGGGACTTCCAGGAGAGGGCTTTGTGCATTGTCGTGAGTTATTGGGCATTGGATAGATGGCAACCATGTAAATCTTTGTACATTTATGTTCATAGATTTACAGTTACTTAAAGTGCCACATTGGACTTTAAGTGGGAGGTTGTTGGGATTAAAGCCCAAGTGGCCTCTTATGCGGATATGGCCGGCCGCCCGCCTAACTCACTTACCTCTAACTCTTTGTATATACTAACATATTCTTTGTGAATACTAAGGAATTGGGAGATAACCCTTCTAATAGATCTCTGCGTACTGTGTACTGTGTAAGCTCACTGTGTGTGTGTGTGTGTGTGTGTGAGAGAGAGTCGACCCACGCTCCGCTCCGCGACTTCAGAATATGTGTACATACCTGGCGGCCCGCCCACTTACCTGGGCGACCACATTGGGCTTTATACCCCAACACTTCAAACTCCTTTTTATCGATTGCTGCATATCTTCTTCCATATTTGTCGTATGCTACAATTTTTGTTTTTGATCTCTCTGTGTAGGTGAAGATGTAAAGTCTTTTCCGCTCTGTAAACTCATCAACGTAGGGTTCCTCACATCTAGAATAGAGGTCTTCCTCTCCATTATTATACTTGTATAACCCCACGTAGACGTTATCTGTGTTGACTCTCAAAGTTTCATTTTCTTGCCTTAACCTCGCATTAGGGAAGCTCATTGTTGGTGCTTTCTCCTCAGGTTCCTCATCTACTTTGGCTTTCATGCCCATCAATCCCCACTTGTCCACAATGTTAGGATTCAGGAATACCAAATACATGATACCTTCGTCATCTAGGTACCTATCTCCGCTATAGCTCACAAGCAGTAAGTCCTTGAACTCACTTGGTCTATCTTCTATTTTCACACAGTAGAGGTCCATACCATCTTTGTAGATCTTGGCACCTTGCTTGTTGTCATACTGATACTTGATGAACAATAGCTTCATTGTGGACGAAGGGTTTGATGGTCCTGCTGCCCTGTTTTGTCTTTTGTTTAGGTCTAAATGTCCCAAGTGTTCCGTGAAATACTCGTAAGATCTCTCTGAAGAAGTATCAAAAATACTTTCTTTAGGGATCGGCTCTAACGGTCGTACTACACCTTGGTTTACACTCTCCTCCATTGATAAAACACTTGCTTGATCCACTAAACTTTGGTGTTGGTTGTTGTTTGTCTCCTTGATCTCAAAAACATGAAGAAAGTGGAATTTACCAAGACTGAATCCAAACCTCTTACCTGGAGATGGAGTGATCTTCCAATTCTCACAACTGCATGGATTGTTACTTGATCGGTCTCTGCAAATGAATACACTTGATGGCTATGAGATCACTGTATCATTCCAACTGTCAGCAGATTCAACAATTTCACAATGAATTCAACACAATTTTGCTTGCAGATTATTGACAGTATGTCCAATTTGGGTTTTGACAACTCTTGATATCTTAAATAGTCTAGGTCTATGAACAGGTCAAAAATGAGTCAAATCTGGCATAGAGGTACACCGATCGCGATCGTAGTACAGTGCCCAAATTTGATGAAACTTCACCAGCTTGTTTACTAGCCTATTTTAAGGCTACCCTCCTGATACTTTTGTATTCACACCCCAAAAAGTCAAGCTTCTACCAGTTCTTGGTTGAAAGTGTCTGTTTTTCTGAATCTGTTAGTTTGATTTGATTTTGGTGTTTGTTTTGGGATATGAGAGATGCCTAGGCTTGTCCTATGCACAGGGTATCCCTTTGCATGGTTCCTTCCCAGTTTTAATGTGTTTTGGTCTCCTGAAAGTCAATTTCTATGCTAGTTTAGCAGTTTTTGACTTGGATCTGTATTCAGAAGATTTGACAGGTATTTTGAGGTTTTTGGCTCTTAGTCCTGTATATTTTTATGTTTATATACACCTGAGAATCTCACAGATAAAATCTGGTCAAAATCTGGCACTTAGGTACACCGATCGCGATCGTAGTACTGAGCCCAAATTAGACCAAGTTTGGCATGCTTGTAGACACTGATGTTTTAAGGCTATCCCCCAAGTCTTTTTGCATTTGGATCACCAAAAGTCAAGATTTTCCAGTTTCTAGGTCTGTCAGGCTAGTTTTACCCAAGTGGCTTGATTTCCTTGATTTTTGATGTTTTGGGTGTGGTTGCTTTAGAGAAACTTGTTTAGAATCTTATCAGGAAGACACATGTCAAATCTTGTACAATTCTGACACAAAGGTACACCGATCGCGATCGTAGTACCTGGGCCAAATCTGATGAAATTTAGTCTGCTCCCTCTCTCAAGTGTTTCACAGTGTTTTGTGCTACCACTTGGTGATTTGAATCAATATCAACCCTATTTGGTCAGATTTTCTAAATTTCAGAATCTTATGGTCCTTTTGCCAAAGTTATGGTTTCCTGGTTTCGCGACTCTAACTTTTGCCCCAAATCTGACTGGAATGTGACTTACTTATCCTACTCCTAAGTACAAAAATGAAAGAACATAAAGAAATGAATCAAACAAAACAAACAAGATGAATTTCGGGTGAGATTTCAGTACTCAATCGAATTAGAGAAATTGAAGAGAAACAATGCTTTGAACACTCTCACTCACAGCTCCCTAAATCTCCTAAGAGAGGATCTAGCCGGTCCACTGACTCTCGACTCCACTAAGCTCGAAACCCCTGTCTAGCAGTCTAACTGACGTGTAAAATGGATTTGTGGATTGATCTTCTTTTAAGGAATCTAGCTGCGCACTCAGTCACTCATCACCTAAGGTGCATTCCTTGACAACGGCGCCAATGTTTGCGGGTCGCCGCGACGGACATCCATAGCATAGCTCTCACACATCAACATAAAATATCATACAACGGAAGCGACTAGGATGAGGCATGGAAACTCACTAGGGTGTCATTCCTAATGAAGTGAACTCGATGAGAAGCAATTACTAACTCTACAAGTAAATCATACGCACTAAAGCCAAGTAATCTGCCTATGTCCTTCTACACAGCTCTACAGTCATCACCCCCGTTTACCATGAAAATCATGTCGGATTCGCATGGAACTTAAAGGAAAGTTGTAGGGGACTATCAGGAGTATATCCTATCACTGTCACAGCATTCTGGAGGGGTACAAAGATCACGATAGTTCATCCCAAAGTCAACAAAAATAGCGAACAGGTGATTGTAAAGGGTCGTTTTTGGGTCCCTAAAGCCTCTCCTAAGGTCAAAACAACATAAAATACGCGTTTAAACACTCAAAACAACGATTTAAGGTCTCAAACTTGTAGTTAAAAACCCACATCGAATCTTGAATGATTACACTTGAATGGAAGAGCAAAGTAAGAGGAACACAATGTAATAAACGAATCTGAATTTGGATTACCGTAGCCACAGTAGAGAAGATTACAATTTGGAGCAAGAAGAAGCTCTCAAACATGCGCCGTCTTCTCAGTTTCTCATAAAAAAGATAATGTTCAAACTTACAACACTGACCTTTATAGTTTAGGTCTTTACAAATGGCTTGTCCGGCCAAAAGCTCCTAAACTTCTAACTGGCTCTCTAATATACAATTTCTCCCAGAAAAATAATCATAAATTCTTTTACAAGTTCTCGGCTTAGAGATGCTCTCTTACAAAAGAATTTTACAAGGGTTTCCCACAAAACTGTGACTCCTTCTTTGGAAACCATTGCTTCGTTGCTTCGTCCGCCAAACACTCTTTTTGTGATATGTGTGCTCTTTTGTCTATCACCTAAACTAACTAGATTCTAGATTTGACACATTGGGACTATAGATCAAATGCTCAAATAGGACTAGTCTTGAAACCAATTATCCACCAACATTTCAATTGAATGGAGTATATTTGATGGATAAACGTTTAGATTGTTAGAGGCATCAACACTGTTGCATGTTCCTATGTTAGCTGTAGGCATGGCCTTTGGACCAAAGTGCCATTGGTTCTAATTCATGTCTATATGCGTCATTGTATTTAATAGTCTTTGTGTCCACTCCAGGTACGTATGCTCTAGGTATGTTCTCACAAGCAAGGACGACAAGCACTGCACTTAGAGTGCGATGGAGACTGAAGCTACAATTGTGAAGGGAGTGATCAGTCTCTGCTCATAGATGCTACTTGTCCCACCAGTAAATCTAATTGATCGGGTGAAAGAGACGCAATGAACTAGATTTAGTGGTCGTCCAAGCAACATCTCTGAGCAGAGACGGACTTCCTTTGTGATTGTAGCTTCAGCCTCCATCACACCCGGAGCGCAGTGCTTTTACAAATTCACAGAAATTCAACAAAATTTTCTCTACATAGGAATTCTGCCCCCCTCTCTCTCTCTCTGTCTCTCTCTCTCTCTCTCTCTCTCTCTCTATATATATATATATATATATATATATATATATATATATATATATATATATATATATATATATATATATATATATATATATATATATATATATATATATATATATATATATATATATATATATATATATATATATATATATATATATACTTGTCCATGTTTTCTTCTCCATTCATTCAATATTAAGTTTAAATGTTCGTGTGTTTAATGCAGGTATGGATGATGAGAAGTTTCTTTCTTCTTTGTCACGAGAGCAGAGATAGTGGTACGTGGAGCGTCATCGCTCTGGTGCACCATCGCACGTTCCTACTTCAGCCACATCTCCCTCTATTTTGTAGCATTCAACACGCTCCGAAGCTTCGGTATTGATAAGACGTTCTTCGCACTTGTCTAGGCACCGGTGCTCTAGTGGCGGCGGCGGTGGTTGTTGTGGGGATGCTTCCACCGATGCTTCGACACCGCCTCGTGTTCGATAAGGCTCTTTGACCTCCCGTTCTTTGCCTGCCCCGACACCAGTCACGGCATCGCCATCAACACCAGGTTTTGCGCGGCTGACGGCCATTCCTAGCATCTATAGATCACTAGCTACTCCTCCAGGAGTCACTCCATTGGACACTCCTCGCTTCGGGGCGCAGACTCCAGTGGAGACACCTTACGTCTGTACCCTCCTCGACAAGCCGCTAGAGACCCCTGTCGGGACAGCCAAGTTGATGTGTCACCTGCAAGAGGGCTTGCCTTACTTCGTCGACTTCTGCGGAGGCATCATCTTGGATGATGAAGGTAAGAAGGCATTGTCTGCAAAGGGAGCTGCTGGAGGTCTGGATGATTTAACCTGTGCCACTTGCACACCTCTTCAGAATCCCCCACCGATTTCACCTCTTTGCAAAGAAATGCAAGAAAAAGAAGAGGGATATCTAGGTCCGCTTCAAAATCCAGCTCAAAGCCTTCAAAAATCCCTCAGAGAGCCAAGCAATGTGCAAAAAGAAAAAGGGACAAGGTGACACCAGAAGAGCGGAAAACCCAAGAGGAGAGGAGGAAAAAATACAAAGATGATCCTCCTCAATGGGCTAGGCAGGTGACTCCTCCACCACCAACAACAACACAGAAAAAGCGAAGATGGAGGCCAGGCACAGTGGCTCTGCGTGAGATTAGGAAATACCAAAAGAGCACTGAGCCAATCATACCCAAAGTGGCCTTCTCTTGGTGGTGAGAGAGATGATAGATGAATACAGTGATTCCATTACAAGAATACAATGTGCAACTTTACTGGCCTTACAGGATGTCGATTAAGACATTTTGGTGCAGATTTTTCAAGATGGCATCTCCTGAATGGCGCATGCAAAGTGTGTAACTTTAAAAAATACGGATTTAGCCTTAGCACTAAATTTAAGAAATGAAGGATGCCTTCATAAAATGTAGTTTATCCCATGTACTCTCTCTTCATGAGATTTGTAATCTTTCTCTATAATATCAACTGGCAAATTTCTACCATTCTGAGCAATTTCTACCATTCTGAGCCCAGTGCGGCTGGGGGGAGCGTTTAGGAGATAATATTGCGAAATGGGGCGATGGGGGGGCGTACGGGGTCAAGAATGAAATGTGACAAATTGGCCGCACTGGGCGGGGTTGGAGGGTGCAAAAAAGCCCCTTTGCACCACGGCGCACAGGGAGAAATTCTGCGCGGCGTTGCCAATGTGTCACATGCCCTTCTTGACCCCGTACGCACCCCTGTCGCCCCGTTTCACAAAATTATCTCCCCCCGGTGCCCAATGCTTGCATGTTCGAGGTTTTGTGCATGTGTGTGCCTCGGCGGACAAAAATGGAAATTATTGGACAATATGAATAAAAAAATAAGTACTGAATGGTGACAAAAAAAAATAAGTACTGAATTGAAAAAAACATTTTTTCTTTATTGATTCGAATATTACATCATGGTCGATTGGTGTTTCTACGAATTACATCTTTGGGTAATGGGCAAATGGATGACTTGACACCAAGGGATTTTTCAATTTCCTTTGGGTTTGTCAACCCTTGACCTAGGCTCAAGGGGCAGTGGGAGAGGACCGAGCCTGGGTGTTTGCCTGTAAAGGCATACAATGCTGTCTTTTGGTCCACCAATATACATTTATGAGCGTTGAAGGTGAGAGAATCTTCAGCAAGTATGCAACTTAATGATTTACACTTTAGCAGCTGTGCAGAACGATTCTTGGAGAACTTTGTGTGAGCAACTCTAAGAATCAATGGCCCCAGATGGCTCAGGTAGTTCCAAAGAGAAGTATCTCTACCCGTGGAGATGTTGTGCGAGCCTCCAGTATGCATTGAGAACTTATCAACATGATAAGCCGTCTGCACAGCATTTAAATTGATATTAACACTTGTAGTAAGGAGTACTAGAAATTCTACCAGGTTTAGATTTATTTACCTCAGTTTCTTCATCCCTCTCTTCAAGATTTTTCTTTGTAAGATCGATGCTAGATCTATCATCTCTACCAATTGCAATCAGTGGTTTGTGTGGATGAAATGCGCTCTTTGGTACGCTTTCATAGAAAGACGCACATGATTTTATTTCTACTAGTGTACTTGCTACTGCTTGGACCAATTGTTGTTCGTTTTCACTAAGGAGGAAGGAGAGGCTGTTGGGAGATCTTGGTATTCGAAATAAATTTGAAAATTAACTTTCTCTTCCTTCCCACTGGGATCCTTCATGCCCGCGTAGATAGCAAGCACTACAGTGACTCACTTCTCTGAGTCCTAACGTTTTGGCAATGTCGTCAAGGAATAAAAACTGACGATCATCCACCACCACTTGATTCAAAGTGAGAATTTGGAGATCCGGGATCTCTTCCAACACCTCATCTCCCTCTATCATTCGATCTTCCTCCTCAATGGTGCTGGGATCTTGCATGAGTACGAGTGCCATAGATGCTTCGGCCTGCTCATCTATCTCTTCAATAACTTCATTTGATTCCTCCACAATGGTCACAGGAGGTCTTTGGTTGACCTTTTTCTTTGATTTTCCCTTGTCCATGCCCTTAACACTAGGTTGGTAATGGGACACTTTTATGTCCTGTTAAGTGACCATTTTCCTTGAATTTTGTCAAGAGTTTCAAAATGGATTTTGAGGTGCTATCTATCTAGAAATTTGTCTCATGAGCTGAAAAAAACTCGACCTTTTTTTGGAATATCAATTACATCTTTAACCTTGTCCTTACACAACATTTCACAACCTAAACTGTGTGAAAAAATGGATCCTGTTTTTGGCTTTTTTTCAACTTTTTGCAGCTATACCACTCTAGAATTCATGTTTGTGAGGTCTATAATGCTAGAGAACTATCTTTAGTAGTCCTCAACATGTCTTGATGCTTCTAGGGAGAAATAAATGTTAAAGTTGTAAGTTATGACCAAATTACAAAAATTGTCAAATCCTGTTTTTTAGCCAGTTTTAGCTCTTCTATGATTTTTTTGGTGGCTTTCATGATATCCAAATGCAGTTTTGATTTTCTATGTCGCATATTGTAACATAAAGCTAATATTCCTTGAGTTTTGGGGCACCTAATACCGTATTTTGCATAGTAGACAACGATGGTTGATTTTTTTCAATTATAGAAGAAAACAAAACATTCTAGTATATCAAGTATAGCTTTTTCAATATTGTTAGTTTCTTGTGACAACTACATGCATTTTGTAGGTAGTAACCATATCTAGTCATAAGGATCAAATTTGGCTAGATATTGAATAGTTTCTATGGGATTCTACAACTCATAATGTTGAACCCAGTTTTTTCATGTTTGCTGTATTTAGCACTTCATCTTTGTCCCCAAGATTCCTCTTGGTAAGAGATGTATTATTCTTTTGACATGCTCCATGGCTCCTTATGAACCTAAAGGACAATAAGAAACTAAGGAAACATGCATATATTATTTGTATTGAGCATGGCTATAGCAACTTTGATGATAGGTTTGTAGAATGGTAAAAATTCAACCTTTTTGTACCTATTTCTTTTGGCAAAACAAAAAATAGTGAAAGACAAGCAATCATATGTTTTGATCACCAACCCATTGAAGTTAACTAGGGAATTTATCTCAAGTCCTACAAAAATCCCTAATCTTATTTTTATGCAACAAAACGTAAGAAATGACTGTTTTGATGAAAATGTAATGGTCCATCAACTTTGGAGGCTTGGTGTGACCAAAAGATGAGAAATTTTACAAGTTTCTTATTTTTTCCATGTGTAGTAGGCCTTGAACTATAACCTCATGAAAGGATTTTACAAAATGAGTGGATCTACTATGGTTTTGGAAGTATTTTTCAAAACCCTGAAAGGACACTTTTATGTCCTGTTAGGTTACCAACCTAGTGTTAAGCACAAGTAATGTTAGAACCATGTCCCATGAAATAAATTGAGTGCCTATGATCATCCTCATCCTCTGTCTTGACGTCCCGTTCCGTGAGGCCTTTAATAAACCTCAACAAGCGAAACTGGAAGTTTTTGTCAGCCACATAGAGATGCTTCAAGAAATCCACTGGCAAACACGCCGTGTCGGTCCCTCAAAGATTATGGCATATTCCTCCATGTGTTGCACCATGTAGTCAAAAAAGCTTTTGAATGCCTCTGCATGAAGGTTGGCGATGGCCTGCATGTCAATTGTCCCCTCGAACACACTGAGTAGTTCATGTGCTCGATTTGCAAGTCCTACCCTTTCTAATTGTGTGAGAAGTGCATCAATAGACGTTGCCATGGGTTCGTTCGCGAAGAAGATGCGAAGAGAGCTTAGAGCTAGAGTTTTGTGAATGTGAGCAATGAAGTTTAAAAACTAGAAAGTCACTTATATACCCAAAGTCACTTTTTTAAAAGCACTTAAATTAATGTCAAAATAACTTAAAACTTTTACTTTAAACAAAATCACGCAACAAAGCATTGAAAGACACCAACATTGAAAACATTTGTGCTCCACAAAAAATAAATTGCACATTTCAATCAGAAACTTGAACAAGCTGAGAATAAACAAGTATGCGTAGAAAAGAGATTCAACACATCGTATGTATTAATATGGACAAAATCCATGTCAGTTACAAGCTTTTACAAAAATACACCGCGGAAACGGAATGTTCTCACACAGAACGCCATTCTATTTCCTGGAGCGAACAATCTTTTCATTGATTACAAAGAGATATTGTTTGGGCAAGGTATATCTGAGATTAAGATACTCGCGAAGGTGACTAAGATGCCAATCATTGTTCACTGTAATGTGGTGTACTGCATGTTCGTGGAGATGTATTTGCAGGTCAACTGATTCTCTAGCAGCAACCTCAGAGTCTAGTGCTTCCCATCCTCCCATCGTTAGTTTCCATATTCTATAGGGAAAGACCATCAACAAGATTTACTTTGCAATATGGTATCTGAACACCACCTTGTCAGCAACTACAGAGCACTTGATTCTATCTCCTTGGTGGTTGACCACCTTAGTTTCCCATCCAGCTACAAGAAACCCATTGATCGCACTTTCCCCTTTGCAAGTCCACATTGTTGGTGTCCTGTGAACACTCTGAAGTCAAAATATAAACACAAACACACGAAGAGACATAAACCATGTTATCGTGGCTCTATGGGAACCATAGGTGCACTTCATTGCTGCTTGCACATCCACCTTGATTCTCCTTTTGGTTTCTGCGATCAAGGCACTGTCTCACTTAGGCCATTCCAAACTCTCCAAGGTTGACGAGTGAACCAGAGATAGATTACCATATCCATTTCGCCTAGGTGTGACATAAGTATGATCATTAAAAAAATGTCATGTGAGGCAAGCTGAGAGGACTGACAACCAACATAGAGCAATTTGCCAAGCTCAAAGTGGATGGCCTCAAAAGTTGCAGTGAAGGACTCTATTGGCTCCCACTCAACAAAATCGGATGGAAAACATCTGTAAACATGAACAAAAAGCAATGGAAATCTTACAGTCATCAAAAGCAACACACAAGGCAGAAATACTAAATAGATAACCTAAAAACTTGCAAGAGGAGTAAAAATTACAATTTGCAAGAAACCTCTATGGATCCACTGCTGTCTCTAGCTTCAATTGTTGTGAAGCAACATACACATGTTTCACCTTCACAAGCCTCTTGCCGTCTTGTGTTTGCTTGAACTCCATGAATCTTCTCTTCCAATGGTGTGCTCAAGAAGCCATGTGTCTACTTGAGACCTTGTGTGCACCTCTTGAGCTGGGCTTCATTGTCACCCACATCATTCGTTTTAACTCCATCGTCACCCAATATCCATTGTCGTCTTGTGTTTGCTTGAACTCCATGATTCTTCTCTTCCAATGGTGTGCTCAAGAAGCCATGAGTCTCCTTGAGACCTTGTGTGCACCTCTTGAGCTAGGCTTCATTGTCACCCACATCATTCATTTTAACTCCATCGTCACCCAATATCCATTGTCGTCTTGTACGTTGCTGCATGAAATGGAGTCAATGACACTCCTAGGTCATCGAGTACATGATGATGCCATGGGAAATAGTGGCACAATCTGCACACAAACACTTATGATTAAACATTGCACATCCATGTTCTCAGCTGTATAAAGAGTAAGAATCTTGATGGTACAAAAAGGTGAAGGATGCCACTTACTTCTATATTGTTCCACCTGCTTGTGGTCTTAATGTGGAAGAAATGTTGCAAAGCTTGAGAGGGAAGTAGATCCTCTCTAGAGAGCTTAATGGAGAAGGAGCAAGAAATCTGTTTTGAGGGAGGATGTAGCAGAAGGATGTGTTGTAGACTTCAGCTTTAGCTAGAGGTGTTTAGTGAAGCCCATGGAGTAATGGAGAATTTCAGTCTGAGGAGAATGTAGCCCTCAAGAATGAAGTAAGCTTGAGGAGGGAAAGGAGGTTCAAACTTCTGTTGTAGAGATTTTGGGAGGGAAAACTGAAAGGAAGGAAAGAGAAACAAGGTGAAGTGAAGAGAAGTGAGAGATGGTATAGTAGAGAGAGAGGGAGGGAATGATCATCATGTTTTTGGAGGGGACCCCTTTTAGGAGAGAGGGGGGGAGAAACTGGCAGCCAGTAGAGAGAGAAAGGATTGGTTTTTACTCAACTATTTAGAGAAAAGTTCATTTTTTTGAATTTATAAGAGATTTTCTCTTTTTATTTTATAAAAGAGTACAAGTTTGACCACTTACTTTTAGGCCCTGCCATACCCACCATTTCAGTCCACATGGCATCCACCCATTTGCCCCTTCCATAATCTCCTTTTTAATCCCATGGAAAATAAAGAGGCCCCCTTAGACCCCATTTCCTTCCTAATGAGAACATTGGTGTAAGCTCTGATGTACCATAAGTCACAAGTTCATCCATTGAAGGTGGATGTGAATTATACCACTCTCCTTCTATCATTACTGTAGATGGGCTAGACTCAACATAAGGTGTAACACGCACTAGTGCTTGTTCATCCATGGCTCCTTCTGAATGCATGTACTTTACATGCAATGCATTATGTCCAGGATATGGAGGTTGTTGGCCCAACACTGGTTGTGGTCTTTCCATACCCATTGATGGTCTTTGTGCTGGGGCCATATTAGGTTGATATCTGTACATGGGTTGTCCTTGTGGTTTCATAGGCACATATTGAACATTTCCATCGTACTTTGGTCGGTAATAGCACTCATTGGTCTCATGGTTGTCCATTTACCCTCAGTAGGAAACCATTTTTTGTGGACTTATTGGTTGTCCTTGTTGAGGTATCCTTTGCCCTGGTCCTCTCATAGGTGATTTTTGCATATTATTTATCATTTGGTTCATCCTTTTGATCATGTCTTCTATGGCCATAAGTGGTGTTGCAACAATTCTTCCCACTTGTGTTGGTTTTGTGGATGTTGTTTTCTCACTCTGAGTATCCTTAGGGACATCTTCTCCATTGAAAATGTCACAATTGTCTCCCAAGTCAATAGCATCTGATACACACTCTTCTAGGGTCATATACTTCTTACTATACATTATAGCATGAAGTTCTTTGTTTAGCAATCCTTCTAGAAACAATGACACTACTCTTCCTTCTAGTGGTATTTCTAATTCTCGGCATCTTGCAATGTATTCCGTCATCCTAGTTGCACAATCCCTAACAGACTCACCTTCTTTCTGTTGGAAGCTATAAATTTGAGCTACCATATTATGTTTGATCCCAGTTTTTGAACATGCAGCTACAAATCCTTGAGATAATGTATTTAAATCCATGATTGACCTTGGTGGAATGTTTTGTAACCATGTCAAAGACTTTCCTTCTAAATTCATTCCAAATCCCTCAAATTGAGTGTGGAAATGCATTTTGATCTTTAGCACTTGCTTAAAGCTAGCTAAGTCGTCATATGGATCCCCAGATCCATTGTATTTTTTGCCCTATTTTTGAAAATTAGTTGGTTTGACACATCTGTTTGGCTCAACTCCAACTCTTCTGGCCGTTGGTCGTGTCTCAAGTCCATCAAACCAATCTGTTGGAAATAGTGACTCATGTATCCCTGCACTGGCTCTAGTGTCACTCAGTTTTCTTCATGATGAGGTAGGTTCAGGTCTTTAACATTGCTCCCAAAAGATCTCTCACGAAGTTCCTCTCTTGGAATAGGATCAGGTCCTTGCCCCCATATCCAATCTCTTATAGAGCACCCTTGGTATCTGGTCTGTTCTACTTCCTTAGGACTCATCATAACAAAGTTATTATTATAACAATCCCTAATAGGTAAGATGGTAGGTCTGCGGAACCCTTGTCTTTGATTTTGAAGATATAGATGATCTTCATGGGTGCTAACTGCCTTGATTTGGCATGAGAGGTCCATAAAATATCCTAGAGATTCCTATCCTCCCAACAATAGACTCCAATCCTAGGATTATCAGTACTAAACTGTTTCAAAGGTTCCATATCAACGTGATCATATCCATCAAATTATAAAGTTGGTGGACCTTCTTTTGCTACCATATCTGGAATTATTTTATTCACTTCTAATCCCCATTTGTCTATCACATGAGGATTTTCAACCTTTATATACTGAGTCCCAATTTTATCCATATACATTTTTCCTTGTTTGTTTTCTTTGATTTCCTCTTTAAACTCTATGTTATCAATGTGAATGGCATACTCCTTATTAAGATCCACGTAAACATGAGCTCCATGGACATTAGTCTTAAAAAAGGTGAGTATGTGCTTATATCGCACTGTCGTTTCGGTTCCTGACTGAGTCAAATAGGAAGATATTTCAGATGTTGAGTTGGAATAAGTGTCTGAGACTTCTTCAAAGATAGTGCCCAAGTGATCACCTTGATTCACACTTTCTTTGGTGGATACCCTACTAGTGGTCTTTCCAAATATTCCTTGATTTGCTAGTATACAACCAGATCTAAGGTTCATATAGACTTGTTAAGCCCTAGATAGAGTACTTACCATCGGATTGACTTGTTATCTGTTTTTCCACTTGACTTGAATTCAACTTTTGTCAATCTCTCAATTCTTTGCCTGGAACCTGGTTCCTATGTCAGTTTTAACCAAGTTAGAAATTTTCTCTCAAAGACTACACAATTTTTGCTAACTATTGTGATTGGTCTGTGTATATCACTTCAATCTGAGCTAAGTGAGTCGTCAAATGAGACTTCCCGATTCTACCCTTGCAAAGTGCTAAAGGACTAATCTGCAACCTAGAAATTGAGTTAACAAGTACTAATTTGGACTCCAAACTTGACCAGTGGCCCTGTATTATGTTGTTCAAACATTGTACAAGCTGAGAAGTCCAAAATCTTGTCTCTGGGCTTAAAATTAAATAATCTGATTATTTACTTTTATCAAATTTTCTCACTTTGTAGGCTTGTTTTTCCATATAAACACCTTGTTGGAGTCTCTAGAAAAGTTTCAATGAATATGAACGAGATTTGTCCAAGTTATCAAGACTCATTTTTTGAGAATCTGGCTTAAGTCTCACTTTTGTGATTTAAATTTCACCAAATTTGATATGTGGAGTCTACTTGATATGCTTGACCTTATGAGATACTCAGTTGTGCAAAAATTCTCAATTCTGGAGTAGATGTAAATAATCACGATTATTTACTTCTGGGATTTTTTAGCAATTATTTGCCAAATTGTTGATACAATCAGGTAAAGAAACTCAACTTAAGCTCCCTAGCCAAGTTTCACCAAGTTTGGTAAACCCTATTCAATAGTTTTGTGTGTGCAAACTGACTTTACAAATCTAGCCAAATTTTTTGCCAAATTGTTGATACAATCAGGTAAAGAAACTCAACTTAAGCTCCCTAGCCAAGTTTCACCAAGTTTGGTAAACCCTATTCAATAGTTTTGTGTCTCCAAACTGACTTTACAAATCTGGCCACAACAAATTTGATGTGAGTGCTCAATACAACATGATAGAACTTGTGGTCTGCTTGGTTGGCCAAATTTTTTTTGATAATTGGACAAAAGTAAATAATCACGATTATTTACTACTATCAAATTTTAGCATAATTTTGATCATCTAAGCATACACACATGTTCTACACTTTCAACTAAGCCTCTGAGTCAAGTTTCACCAAACTTGAACAAAATTTATCAAGTCAAACTCAATTTCAATTAGAACTACAAATTTTAATTTTTATCAAGTTTTTGGTATGGTTTGTGATCCAAATTCTATGAGCCTTCCAAAAAGATGTTTGTAATGATGCATAGAGTCTCTGGTATCAACCTTGGTCAATTTTGAGCTAAAAGTAAATAATCACGATATTTACTTTTGGCCTAAAATGAACACATTTTGCATTTTTTTCAATGGTCAGTCCTTTTGTGACATGTTTTAAGTCTCTGAGTCAAGTCAAAACTTAATCTGGCCTAAATTCTCAAGAAAATGTAAGTAATCTTAGTTTTTGCAAACTCTTGAAAATCTACTTCAAATGCATCCTTATGCTTACCCACTGGTTCATACAACTTTTATGAGCATAATCTTGAGCCGGATTCATTTAAGGCCCTTCTGTGCTTATCAGAAGCTTTATGCCTTTGTTGAGAGATGGATATAGCCTCATAAATCTTTTGGAAAGATTCTTGTAGGTCACGGCTATACTCATCGGTAGCAGCGAAGATCTTCACATGTACTTTAAGTAGCAAGGGACTTTTTGGTCTTACCTCTATGATCTCAAAAGGTTCCTTTCCCATAGTAGTGTGGACAATATTATTGTACGTATACTCTGAAAGGGGTAAGTACTTCCCTCATTGTGAACGTTGATCTACTTTTTGTAATATGATTCTTTAGTAGATCAAGAATCGCAAGATTGGCTATCTCACTTTGGCCATCCGTTTGTGGGTGATAGGGCGAAGAGAAATTAAATCTTGTACCTAGACCCTTCCAAAATTTACTGGTCATTTTAGGATCTTTATTTGATATGATGGATGTTGGCAATCCATGGTGCTTGAAAATCTGTGATATAAAGAGGATTTTCATTTGGTGTGCCTTAATAGTCTTTTTGAAAGGAATAAAGTGTGCTTGTCTAAACCCATCAACTATTGTCCATATTCCCATATTCCCATAGATAGACTTGGGTAGTCCAAAGATAAAATCCATGGATATACTTTTCCATGGCAAATTAGAGATGGGCAATCGCTGGAGTAATCCAGGTTGTTTCCCTCTATCATACTTGGTATTTTGGCATACCACACATTTTGAAACATATTATTGTATGTCCACTTTCATGGTGGTCCAAAAAAAATACGTCTCTACTCCTGGAAGAGTAGGTTGAATCCCTCTATGTCCCGCATAGGGAGGAGCATGGGATTCATACTTCACTTTCTCACAAAGGGAGTGAGTTACCATCTAAGCTATTGAGCCTTGCTGTAAACACATAGCCTATTGCTATGGAGAACATAACCATCATGCGAGGTGAATGGTTACTCTTTCTTCCCTAAGGCAAGGTCTGACATTATGTCTTTAAAATCAGAGTCAGTAGCATACTCATCTATCATGGAAGATAGATCATTGTGAGTTGCTATAGACACCGCATTTGCTCTTGGTCATCATGATAGTGCATCAGATACTTAATTATGCTTGCCAACAATATAAGCAATATGAAAATTAAATTGCAAAAGAAAATTTCCCACCTCATTTACTTGTTGGAGAGCTTGGTTTGCGTCATGAAGTAATTGAGACTTTGGTGGTCTGTTCGCAAAATAAATGGAGTCCCCAATAGATAGTGCTTCCATGTATATAGGGCATGTAGAACAACTAAAAGCTCTTTTTCATATATGCCCAGGACCCGTTCATTGGTATTGAGTCTTTGGCTCTCATATGATATGGCATGCCCTTCTTGAAGCAAAAGTGTTCCACGGAAATCACCACAAGCATCACATTGGATCGCAAATGGCTTCAAGAGATCCGAAAGCATAAGCAGAGGTTGGGAGTTAAGATTCTATTTGACCTTATCAGAAGCATTTTTCTCTTTAGCAGTCCATGAGTACTTAACGTTCTTCTTTGTTCTATCATTTCATGGTCATGATATTTGAGAGAATTTTTCCATGAAGTGTCTATAGTATGCATACATACCAATAAAGCGTCGTAGCTCATGTAGATTTGTGGATGGGTTTCCTAACCTCACCCTTATCTTATTGCAGACATAGCGAGAACCACAAAGATAATTGTCAATCCATGGGGCAAAGCTGACACGACTAGTGCATAGAGGCTACAAGAGGGTGTCAATATCTTGGAAACAACAAACAGGTCGCATCTAACACAAGCTACACTCAAATGACCTAAGTCATCAAAAGCTAGTCACTAATCGATGAACAAAACATGATAGTTACAACATCAAATGACTTTTGAATGCTACAAAACTTCTAGGAAAAGTATATAAGGCCTAAGAACACATACTTATGGTCTCAAAACTCACTTTTCATGAAGTGCAAAAAACGCGATTATTAACAGCAATATGAGCTAGTCATTTCGGACCCCGAATGCATCTAAATGCTTAGCAATGATGCCCCAATACCCCTTCTACACTTACTTTGTGATTTCCTACTTATGATGAAATTAGGCCGCGGGTTGGCGATGCCAAAAGCTACAATTTACCATGATAAGTTTACGTCAATGCGTAGAGCTCTTACCTGCAGTTGCAACGTAACAAATGGCACAGCAATGTCAATTGACAAGGGAGTAGGAAGCATGAGAAGGAGAAAAGTGAGCACCGTTAGCTCAAGTTGTCTATTTCTTATTCACAAAACTTAATAATAACTTTACAAAATTGGCTTTTATACCTTAGCCAAGGTTTCTTTGGTCAAAAACTAATCTTTTGGGAGCTCTAACTAAGGATAAATTGATACAATTTGGAAGCTTCCGGCTCATCGATTACAATATCCACTTGGCAAATTGGAGTTACAATATTCTTGATTTATAAAAAAAACAAGTGTTTTTACAATAAAGCTCCCTCAAAATGATACATGGGTTAGCTTACTACTAACAAGATTCCTTGGATTAGGCCATGCTTTTATTACCTCCAACTTTGATGGATCCATATGGATACCATCTTGAGATAATATGACCTAAGTATTTAATCTCTTGAAGGAAACAGTCACTCTTCTTTTGATTGATAAAAAGCTTGTTCTCCCTCAAAGCTTGAAAAATTGCCTCAAGATGTTGCTTGTGCTCCTACAAGGACTTGGAGTACATGATGATATCATCAAAGAACACTCCAGTAAACTTATGACGGAGTCTAAAAAGTTTCTCCATTAAACGTTTGAACATGGCTGGAGCATTTTTCAAACCAAAAGGCATGACAAAGATATTCATAAAGACCAAACGTTGTATGGAACATGGTCTTTATGATGTCTTCATTCAATATCCTTATTTGATGATAGCGACTTTTAAGGTCAATACTACTGAAGTAGGTCGAACCTTATAGCTTATCAAATAGATGTTCTACCTGTAGTACGAGAAATTTGTTTTTGATAGTGATACAATTTAGTGCTCGATAGTCCACACACATGCGGTATGTACCATCTTTCTTTTGCACTAAAAGGATTGGAGAACAAAAGGGAGAGGAGCTGCCTCACCATCCCCTTGTCTACCATGTACTTATCGTATAATATCCTCTTGTTGAGCTTGAGAAACTCTATAAGGAGGTTTATTAGGTCAGTGAGCTCCCCAGTAGAAGCTCTATTATATGGTCATCATCCCCTCTTTTTGGAGGTAGCTCCATAGGGATGTCATCAATAAATACATCTTGGAATCTATTTAGAAAATTAGACAAGTTTACTTCTTCTTGATTCCTACCACTTTGTTTTGTTAAAACATTTACATTATTTAGAGACTCTTTGAAAAAAATCATGTACGAAGAAACTAAGCTTTTCATTGACTTATCAAAAGCAGGTGAATTTACAAGTGGTGTAGTACGACCGGCGGACTCATTAGCATCTATATACATGCTCTTTTCCATGTGGGTGAAGTAGATTTGTCTTTCAATGAACTTCATGTTGGTATCCATGTGGTTGAACCATGGTGCCCCTAGGATAACATCCTCATGTTGGAGAGGAGAGATGAAAAACTCTTCTTGTCAACATAGCTTTTGACATGAAGCTTCAACTTCCCAATGAAGGGAATAATGGAGGCTTGTTTTCCCATGAAAGACCCATCAGCAATTACAGTATTTCCCGTCTCAAAAGCTTGAATGTCGAGCTTAGTGGCCAACTCTGTTGATATGAATTTGTGAGTAGAGACAGGGTCAAAAAGTATGAAGGCATCATTCTCCCTCACATTTCCCCAAGCATAGGAAATGGATGATCCTTTGCAATAAGAATTCTCTTTTGGAGCTTTGACCATGGAAGCTCTAGAAGTCTCATTGCGGGCATTTCTTTTGGGGCAAGAACAATAGCCATGTCCTTGCTCCCTACAAGTATTTGTGATCTTTGCAAAAATCCTCTAGCTCTTTAGGAGAGAGTTTGTTTTTACCTTTGTAAAGTCCTTTGTCCTTGGTCTTGCTGTTGTTGTTGTTGTTGGAATTGCCTTGGGAAGAACTTTGAGCATTGTTCTTCCCCTTTGCATCATTTCAATCTTTGTTTTCCATGGGCTTGGCATTCCTTTTAGCCCCTTGCTAGAAATTGATACAAGATGCAACCATAGTGTGATGGATGACTTCGGTGATAGAACCAGGTTGTTGGGAGTTAACGTACTTGGTCATTTCTTTAGGTAATCGCACACAAAATTGTTGTTTTTTCTTGGCAAAGTCTATTTTTTGAAAGACTGTATGTTTGAGATGTAAATCCCAAAACTTGTCTACATATTTGTGGATAGAATTCGTGGGAGAGTAGCTTCAAGCTTCTCCATTCTGTAAGGAATTTTTCCTTGGCATCGCTTGTAAGGAATTGCTTCAAATTATTTGGAAACTCGTAGAGTTCTCCATGTTCTTCAGGCTTTTCCATTCCCGCATAGACTAGCCCACCATTGACGAGTAGATTTTTGAAAGTGCATAGGTGCATGGCGTAGCTTGGAGGAATCTATGAAGCCCTCGTCTCCAAAGGCTGCATCAAATTGTTGGATGATGAAGGCCAATACTTTGTCAGTAGAACCAAAGGTTCCATCATAGGTGAGAAAAGAGATACTCTTTCCTCCCTCTTTGAACTTCTTAAGCTTTTGGGACCTTTTCCAAGAAGGGTAGGATTTGCGATGTCCTCTCCACTTGTATTCTCTATAAGAATACGTTGATTTTGTTGGAAAGGAGGAAGATGAAGAAGAACGAGAAGAGGGTGACCTCTTTCTTGGCTTTTTCTTCCTTTTTCCTCTCTTCCCTTTTGGAGGAGAAGGACTATAGGATAATATTTTCCTCTTGGGAGGAGTTGGGGATCATCGAGACCGCCGTCTTCATGGAGCCACATCTTCAGAGGAATTTAGAGATTCATTTCTTTCTCGTTCATTGGATTCCTTCTCTTCTCTTATCTCAGAGAGTCTTCTTTTGGAAGTCTCAACAAGAGGCTTCCTAAGCTCTCTCTCTTCTTGGAGAGGTAGGGAAATCCCATAAGCACGAAGTTTTTGGATAAATTTGGCTTGCAAGGCAGGGTTTCCCATAGCTTGTTTCAACCTAGTACAAGATAGTTTACAAACATTGGGGCATCATCAGTATCACCTTCATGTGCAAAATCAAAGTTTTCAATATTCATTCTACTCTCTTGATTATTATCAGCAATGCTAATTAAACTTATGTGTATGCTACTTTGTGCTTTGGTACCCCCAAAACCTTAGTTTCTACTCTTCTTTAACTTTGAAAATTATCTCTCAAGCAGTGACACCCGTGGTCTAGAAACTATTGATTCCAAAGAGTAGTGGAGAGGGTCTAACATTGCCCGGTTGATTATGGTTTGTGTGAGCTTGGTAGTAGCTCAATAATGGTTAATCCAAAGGCAAGCCCCAAGAGACTCCATTATTATGTCTATAGTTCCCAATGGTGTACCTCGAACTAAGTCCTTTCAACCACCATAATAGATCCTTGTCCCACTTAACCTCTTGCAATGAACACGTTCAACTTAAGGAACTCTGTTCTTAAGCAAGAAAAGAGAAACCAATAGCTCTAATATCAATGTAATGGAAATGGCCTAGGGACATTGAGAATAGCAAAATTAAGAAAACTATAGTGAGCATTTTTATAAGACTACTTTGAAAACATAGAGGGTGAACTTGATTAAAGGTAGCAACATAACCATTATACTTAGTTAACTTGGCATGAACAATACTCTGCAAGAGAGAGAATTAGAGAACTTGACAACAATTAAGAACCGGATTTATGTGGAGACGATCCCCCAATACAAAGGCTTTTGTATTATAGTTTCTCCCATAAACAGAGACTTGGCCCAATACAACCTTTTTGTTCCTTGAAACCTTCATGGTGCAATGAAGATAGAGCTTCATGAACCACAATTATACCCGTAACTTAGCTAAATGAAAGCTTTAACTTGTCCCCAGCCTTATTCCCAAGAGCTCAAATACCTTCAAAGGTGGAGAGAGCTAGTAGGGAATGAGGGTAGGGAAGAGGAAGAAGAATCATTCTTACGACAAATAAATAGTTTCTCACTTATCATCACTCTTGTTGCTCAGCATAGCATAATAGCATAGTAATGATGATGAGAAGAGGACAAGCTTAAGCATTGAAGCATGTCTCTTGGTTGGATTTGTATTCCATAGCCAAGAGTGTTAGTGTACGCTCTCAACTTCTCAAACAAGCTTGGAGAAGGAGATGAATTTCTGGCACTTAGCACTTCACCCAATGAGAGTGTGTGTAAGTGTGTGGGAGAGAGTATACCCCTCAGGCTAGACCCCAAGTTTCTTGGTTTGACCCCCTCCTTTTGCCCTTGATTGAATCTCATTGGCTCTCCCAAGCCTAGCCAATCACAAGCCTTGGTCACAACTAGCAATAGAGGTAGTCCCTGGACGAGTGTCCTCCTTTCCCTTTTGAGAGAGAGGACTTGATAAATTATTAATCAATTAATTTAATTAGCTACAAGCTTATTGGACCCTTTAGAGGCCAACCAATAGGCTTTAGGAAACTTATGAGGGCAACATGGAGAGGAACTTGACATGTGTCCTTGTTGCTTCTTTAGACTTTGCTTGCATTGAGTGTGTGTGTGTGTGTGTTCTCTCTCATGCCCCTACTTGTACATTGAGTGTGTGTGTGTGTGTGTTCTCTCTCATGCCCCTACTTGTACGGATCACCCCCCCTTGGGTAGGGATATGATTTGACTTTTTGGAACACCTTAATCCCCTCAAGAACCTTAGTCATGAAGCAGCTTAAGCACCTTAGTCATGAAACACTTCAAGCACCTTACTCAGCAAGCACGACAAGCACCTCAAGCACCTTAGTCAATAAGCACCTCAAGATTGGGCCGGGATCCCACCTCAAGCATAGCCCTAGCTTGCCTAAGGTCCTCCGTCTAAGGACTTTTAACACTAACCTTTGTAGGTCTTTAATGAAGCTAAACCTAAGGTATTTCAAGCTCCATTAGCTAGCATTGCTCTTTAACTAATACCATCTCTCATTTGGACCCATTGACTTTGGTCCTGTGCTAAGATAGATCCATAAGGACATGTATATATTCTAGCTCTTGTTCTTGTTTATTCTCCCACGTTAAATGATCAGTTTAATATGAGAAAATCATTTGGGTTAGCTAGATATTAGATTTTATGACAAAAAAACTTTTAGCTTAGGTTTCCATGGCATTGTTAATGGTGTGGCTTTTGATATAGAGGTTGTGCAAGTAGTTTAATGGAGACTCGTTGGAGGTAAAGTTGACTTGCAAGGTTGATCTGCTTCACTATTGGATTTAGATCTACCTTTTTTTGCTATGGTAGCTTGTTTCTTTACTGCATGAACTTGAGATGTTGTTGGGAGGACTATTGTTGTTGTTGTTGAAGCTTTTTGTTGTTGTCGAAAGAAGATGTTCACTGTCCAGATTTGTGTCAACAGGACTAGACTCTCTTTGATGTGATGGGAATCGATTATACAAAAGGTTTCCTTGAACTCCCTAGTACTCAACTTGAGTACAAAAACTGCCATACAAAACCTAGAAATTGGCATTTTAGAACTGGTGGGCACGGTTTCTTCTAGCTCTTTGATTGGTGGCTTTTCCATCATTATCCAAGTGCAATAAGACATTAGATTCTTTATAACACAAGGATCTATCACAATTGAACATGTAATTTTGAGCCTAGTTTCCCCACAGATGCTGAATTTCATATTGTAGGAGAGAATTAATATTTTCCCTTATCCTTGTTCCTCTCTTTGATCTTGAATTTGCAGAGCATCTGAGGAGGAAATTGGGGACACTGCTTCTTCATCTACTTAGAGTTGTGCATTTTTTGAGGTCGGCTTCTTGGAAACAATTTTTGTTGATTCTTTAGGTATGTCAATGATGACATATTCTTGTGGTTGCTTCTCCTCCTTCGCTTGTCCTTTTGCATCATGACTCATGACAAGTTTGTTTGTCCCACCTTTTTTGCTTTCACACTCACAATTTTCATCAGCTTCTTTTACCACCTTTATCATAAAATAGGGAACTATGTCAAAGCCATCCTCATCACAAAACTTTGTAGGCATTACTTCATTTATGCACACATCTAGAGTAGCAAGTATTTTTTCTCATCCAAAAGATTCAAACAAATATTTTGGGAAAGGTTTAGTCTTCGTCTTCCACTGATCTATCTAAAATGGAATCCTCTCTAATCAGGATCTCACATTTGGATGCTCCACACAACCAAATATGTACTTTTTCATTTATCCATGACAATATTTACTTTCCATGGATCATAGTTGAGTCAAATTCCTCCTCAAGAGTGAGAGTAACATCTCTGTAGATGTGGTATTTTATGCTAATCCTTGTTGTAACATCCTTGTGACACAAGTAGAGGTGGGTGTAGGCCCATTCTTGCACCATTTTAAGTTGACGCATGAATGGTTGCCCCAAAATAATGTCAAAATTGTTGCTCTTTTCAAAGTCCACTATGGCAAAGGTATGCTTGTACTCAATTCGGCATGAGGATATTATGATATGTTCTAATATACCCACATGTCTCCCTACAAATCCATCTACAAGTTGCATTTTTATTATTGTTTTTTTGAGAGTTGATCTTCCCCATTTTTCCCAGATTTCTTTGGTGGATATGGCTACTCCAAGACCACTATCAAGTATGGAAATTTTTTTGACTTCTTTGTGTTCCAGTGGTAAGGTGGTATTCCCTTCTTCCCTTTCATAGTAATCTCCCACCTTGTTTACAGATACTAGTTTTTCTTGTGGGTTATCTTGTGTCATTTTACTAGTTTGATCATCTAAGGAATATCTTGAAGATGGATTTTTTATCCCATCTTCTCTAAATTTGTTCCCACTTCTCCCTTTTATAAGGTATGAGCTTTGTCCTAGTGTCCTAAAGTATGAGTCAAGGAGAGAAGAGTGGAATTATCCCACATGTTGCGGTACAAAGCTGTAGAGCTACGTAAAGCTCATCTCATAAATGAATAAATACAAGTCTGTTTTGCATTACATCTCCCTTGTTTATGGTGAGTGTGTGATGGTGTAGCAAATACTTAAGACTGTGTTTATGAGTCCAAGTTAATTGATCTTGGAACCTAATTTTCTTGAGTGATAGTCTAGCCAACACACGCTCACCTGTGTGCACAATGTTTCTCTTTCATACACCCTAGCTAGCACAATACCATTCCCATCAACTGGTATAAGAGCTACAATGTGATAAAAAAGATTGTTGTTATGCATTTCTGAGTTAGTGATCAGTATCTCGATTAGAGTTAGTATTTCTTAATCCTTCCAATCACTAATTGGTTATCAAGCATTGGGCATGCTCTTGAATTAAGTCCTTGGGACACTACCCTTCTTGATAATTGACATTTATTAGTGAATTAATGTAATTTCATTCTCGCTTTCCAATTTTCATATTTTTGGATTTTAATTGATTTCTCTTCAACTAAAATCTTTGCGCATGAGTTGTGTGGGTTTGGAAAACGCTTTGTCAAAAGCAATCTAAGGACTACTCATTTGGTCCTATTTGATTTTGATTAGTTTCTCACTTTTCAAGCTATCATAATAATCAATATCTAATTCTCCTAAATGATTTTCTCATGTTAAACTAATCATTTAATATGGGGAAGTTCTAGGGGAGAAAAAGCTAGAATATTGGTTAAGCTAGCAGACCAGTAGGGATCCAAAGGGGGGGCCATCTGCAGAAGAGAAATGTCCAACAATGGGCTTAAAAGACCCCCATTAAGACTTCCAAAATGTTAAGGTTCCAAAATTCAAAGGTTGTGTCCAAAGGTCAAACTTTGGGAAAATTGGATGCTTTGAGTATGTCCCAAAAGTCTTTGTAAATCCCTACATAGGAGGGGCCAAGTCTTTCAAGTAGGGGATGAGAGAGAAACTCACACACACACACAAGCTCCCTTTGTACACAAGGGAAAAGAGGGATACATGTCAGTTCCCTAGCCCATATGCCCACAAGGTGTACTCAAATCGTATTGGATGGCCTTGGAGGTGGACCAATGAGAATTAGGCTAGAGTAAATCTAGTTTGATTAATTTAAAAACACTTAATAAAAGAACCAATGGGAATTAAGCTCTCTAGAAGACTACTGGATAGTTTCCCAAGGGGACCGGTGAGCATTCAGTAGCCCAATGGCTTTGCCTGATTCCTATTGGCGAGGAGGCAAAGGGGCCCAATGAGAGTTTAGTTGAATCATTAAATAACCTAAAGTCTCACAAAAGGGAAAACGGGGACACGTGCAAGAAGGCTATCACTTATGATGCTTAATTGTCATTGGCTAAGCCTGTGGAGGTCCAATAGGATGCTAGCATGAGTAATTAGGAAGGGGGGTCAACCAAGAGAGAGAGAGGGGGCTGAGTTTTCAAAGGAATTATTGACTCTCACACACACAAGATCTTTGCAAATGGGTTTCATCTAAAAGAGGTTCATTCTAACAATGAGGCAGAGTACCATGCCCTTGTTTTAGGGTTGCAATGTTGTCTTTCTCAGGGCATCACAAAGCTAAATGTTTTTGGTGACTCCATGTTGATTGTTAATCAAATGGTTGGTGTATGGGCCTGTAAAAATGACAAATTGTCTGTTAAGATGAGGGAAGCAAAGGCCTTGTTGAAGGGTTTTACAGAAGTTCAAGTGCACTTTGTACCTAGAGATCAAAATCGAGAAGCAGATGCCTTAGCAGGTGAAGAACTACAAACTCTCATAGTAGGTGCTATCCTTGTGAAAAGTCCTTTATACCAGGGAAAGGAGGAGCTGCATGATTTACTTTACTTTCTTGAGCATTGTGAAGCACCCTCTGGTATGAGTAAAAGTGAACGTAGGTGGTTGGCAAAAAAGGCTACCAGCTATAGCTTAGTGAATGAGGACTTGTATTGTAGAGGGAAAGATGTTGTCTTAAGGAGAGTTCCTGCATCCCAAGATATAAAGGATATTTTGTTTAGTTGTCATGAAGGTGTGTGTGGTGGCCACTTTGCACAAGAGATTACTAGCAGAAAGATTTTACAAGCAGGGTTCACGTGGCCAAGCCTCCATCGAGATGTACAACATTGGTGCCGCACATGTGAGGTTTGCCAAAAAGCTGGACCAAGGCGTCTTACCCATGAAAATCAGCATCCAATCAAAACCTATGGGCCATTTGAAAAATGGGGGATAGATGCAATAGGGCCACTACCTTGCACTCAATCAGGGAAGGAATACATCATTATGGGGGTGGAGTACATGACTAGATGGGCAGAAGCTCGTCCCACAAAGCGCATCACAGCCAAGGACGTGAGTGATTTCATTTTTGAATGCCTTTGTTGCCGTTTTGGCACACCTTTGGAGATTCTCTCGGATAGGGGACCGGGATTTCGAGTTGATTTAGTCGGGCAATTGATGAGCAAGTTAAAAATCAAGCGCAGTCACTCTACACCATACTACCCTCAGTGCAATGGTCTTGTGGAAAAGGTAAATGGTCTTATATGTAAAATCATCACTAAGCAAGTGCATTTACATCCTAAGGCATGGAACAAACACCTAGATGCAGCACTTTGGGCCTACAGAACATCCTTTAAAACATCCTTGGGGTATACACCTTTTCACTTGGTTTACGGGCAAGAGGCACTATTGCCTATAGAAGTGGAGCTAGCGAGCCTCCGAGTTCTAAAAGCACATCAAGAGGATAGTCAAGAGAAGCAGGTGGAAGGAAGAATCATCGATTTGGAGAGGTTAGGGCTAGATCGAGAGTCAGCAGTGAAGTACTATGCAGCCCAGGCAGAGAAGAAACGAAAGAAGCTCAATCGCAACGTTGTCAAGAAAGGTATCAAGGAAGGTGACCTAGTGCTCAGATACGACAATCGGTTTGATCGCAGGAAGGATGGTAAGTTCTTGCTTAAGTGGGAAGGCCCTTTTGTAGTGATACAGAGGTTCTCAAATGGTAGTTACCAACTAGGTGACCTAAATGGTAAAGTACATCAGACCCCGGTAAATGGTTGGCGATTGAAGGCCTACCAATGTCGTCTTTCACAGCCATATGCTGGTGAAATCAATGCTAAGGATGGTTCAGAGGAGAGCTCATCATATTCGAGCTCCAACTAAGGTAACAATTATGTACATAGTCGTTTCAGAAAAACAAAAAAAAAAAGGAAAAAAAGAGAAGAAAAAAAGAGAATGCTACAAGTGAAAGCGGATATTGACAATGGATGGGGTATGGCTTTCAAGGGTCTAGGAGGCTAGTTGTTAGTCATGGATGGATACAATTATTCATCAGAAAGGACTAAACCCGGTGCATCAGCCAAGAAAGCCGTAACATGGCAAATTCAATTGGTACCAGGTGGGAGAGTATTCAAGAGAACCCTATTGTAGCACAACCTACAGCTAGAGGCATCAAATACCTCTAGCTTAAGGGGGAGGGCTATATGATGCATGGTTTTAAGGATCCCTTCTGAAGATGCAATAAAGGCATAGTCAGTTGTTGGGGAGATGAGGATACTCTAGTCCAAGGGATCTCGAAAGAGAAGAAAAATCTACTTCACAAGCACCAAAGAGTAAAAAGTGCCATGGACAGAAGATACGTGGGAACGAGCTCTTATGCATGCCTACAACCTATATTTTACAGAATAGCCCATTCTAGGTGTGAATTTCTAGTGAAATTTACACAAGGATATTCGTGTGGACTCACAGCACAGCATACTCCGTTTTCACTTTTTTACCGACAGTAAACATTTTTTACCTACAGTAAATATTTTTCACCTACATGGTAAATACAAATCACTTTTTACCTACAGTAACTTTTTTTACCCATGGTAAATATTTTTTCTGCACCATAAGTATTTGGTAGGTAACAGTTCACTGTTACTAGAAGCAGTGATTGGGCATCAACAATGCAGTTACAGGAGGAGAAAAGGGGAAAATCTTATGGTAAAGGTGAGTCAACAGGGATAAAGACTTTTGAGTTGAAAAGAGACATGCTGATTTTTTCAAAGAACACATGTCAAAAGAAGCCATGGTTGAGGATTTTTTGAGAATTTGATATTCAGGAGGACCCAGGTGGTTGGCAAAAAAGCTGCCACCCCCCCCCCCCCCCCCCCCGCAGGTCCCCCCCTGACATGTGCAGAACCTCCAGTTTCAACAGCCACCTTACCTGCTCTTAAATGCTGGTCAAGGCCTTATCCCCATGTGTCACAATCAGAAAAATCAGCATTTACCCTCCCCTCTCACATCACTCTAGAGAATATCTTGATGGTGACATATTAGGTGACCTCAATCTGTTGACCACCCTAAGCAAAAAGTAACCCCAATCAGCGGATTTAAGCATGTTTATCCCTAATCCTAAACCCTCTCAGAAACCTATATAAGGAGGCCTTCTCTCACTCAAAACCAACACTTCACCCACTTCACCAAGCAATGAAGCTATGACGACATTGCTCACAACGAGGAGCTATGGATGGAGCTCTACTCTTTCTCCCTCTCTCTCTCTCCCTCTAGTATGCTACATTACTAGCCCTAAAACCTAAATAAAGAGTCTTCTCTCATGCTCCATGGCCACCATCCTCGCCATCATTCTCTAAGGTATTGATGTGTTGCTAGTAGGATCATACCTACTTGCTGGGTTGATTGTTTTTGACAAGGGATTATGCCATCCTTGGTGAGTAGCGTTAAATGGTAACCTTGCATTTGCACTACATTTCTACTCAAATGTATATATTTTTAATCAAAGTTTTAACCTAATGTTCATTCTCTCTTTCCGTAATAGCCTTTTTCCATACAAACACCTTACCCTTATTAGATCTTTATGCATTTACATCATATTTCTCTCTTCATGCTGAATGTAAATAGTAAACTTAATTCTACTCTCCTAGTTTTTTTACTGCATATTTTTTTAACTAATTACCTTTACTAATTTAAATACCTATCTACATCCCATAATTTGTAAATAAATAATTTATGGGCACTTATCTTACCCATCTTCTCTCCAGGGTAGGGTTAACCTTGTAGGCCTTCCCTTCCCCACCACTATGTGACCCAAGTCTTGGATCATTTACTTGTGTTGGTCAAAAAATCTTAAATATAATGTATATCCCCAATAAATCAAACTTTATTGGAGCCTACGTCATTTGTTTAAGGTGGATTCCCTTTTGAAAAAGGCATGCTACACCTTGGATGCATGCTAAAGGGCCCCCTACAAGGAGACTTGGTTCAAAAGGTGTTTAGGATGCATCTTGAACGACTTAGCTCGTGGGTATACTTAAGGAACACTCCAAAATCAGCTTAAACACTTTGAGAAGGTTAACTTTGCCTTTTACAGCACCCAACTCTGAGTTACAGGCTGAAAGTTATGGTGAAAACAAGGTGCTGCGGACACTGTTACTGCAGGTCAAAGTTACAATCAGGTAAACCACAAAGGTGAAAAGTTTTCTTGAATTCTTCAACATTATAAAATACCAATGGGGAGTTAAAAACCACTTGCATGTAGAGGGGTCGGCTCAAGATGCTTCCAGTGACACAACAAACAGGATGGGGACACTCTGCAGGAGCCACTCGAGAGACATCATGGTGGGGCCCACATACATTATCAAACCTTATGGAGCCTCCACGACTTAAAAGGCTATTTTTAATGAAAAAATAAGTCCCTTATTTTCATAATTGAAGGAATGGTCAAAAGGGAACCTAACTATGGTTAATTACCTACCCTAGTCAAGTTTAACCTAACCCAAGGTCTTGTACAGCTATAAAAAGGCCCTTTGGCGAGCACAAAAATACACACACCTATTCCTTTGCTGGAAATAAGCTCCTCTAAGGTTAGGGAAGCCCTAATCTCTCTCTCCTCTTGTCTCCCTATCCATTTCCTAAGCTCGCTATCATAAGCGGCACCATAGAGAGAGCATCAATTGCTATTGCTACCATTCTCTTGCAAACATTTCTCTTATCATACTCATCCCTAAATAAGGATGGTAGATTCTATATGAGAGCAAGGATATCAAGTTCAATGATCTATCTCATGGTTTGATCAACAAATTGTTGCAATTGGGGTGTCGTCGTCACACTTTTGCTCTAAACGCATGTAAAATTGGTAAGCCTATCTTGGCAGCTTCTCATATTTTGTGCTCATTGGGTTGCTTGTTTGTTGAGAAAGTTTTTGTGCACCATGGTGTCTATTTGCTTGGCTTCTCTCCTCATGTTGTGTGTAAGTAAGTCTTGGGGCTGCATAGATGGAGAAGAGCTCTCTATGCATGCCGCCTTATGCGTGTAAGTAGTCTCTTCTTTTGGGAAAGGAAAGGAGTTGTCAAGTATTTGTGCATTGTGGTGTTTTGAGCTTTGAGGTTTTGTGATTGCTTTTCTTAGAAGTATATGAGCACTAATATGGTGAAGGTCAATCCTTGCATGTGAGTTTGTGCAGCGTTCAAAGGGATTGCTTAAGGAGTGTGTGTTGAATGGTTGAAGGGCATTTTGTGTTGAAGCACATAAGGAAGGTGTGAGTGTGTGTATGTGTGTGTGTGCGGTTTGTTTTGGTTTCCTTCTTTCTCCATAAAAGAGGGTGGTGCCCCTAAGAAATATGCGTGTGTAGGGTCTCACGGAGTGGTTGTCTGGTGGGAGCCTTGAGTTGAGCCCCATCTCAAAAAATCCGCTCTCATAAAAGTGGTGCCCCCACTGAGGAACTTTCCTAATTGCCTTCTATTCTCCTCATGAACAATAGAGTTGCACCATATGCTTTTCATTTTTCACAACGCATCAGAATTAACATTTGTGTAGATCGCAAATTTTTTACCAACAACGCATTGTTTTTATGTTTGGAGCAGAAAGACTTGGTGAAATCTTGGCATCTCCAAATCCCATCATTCTTCCATTCATTAATTATGATGATTCATTTGATGTCTATGTTTTTATTTTGTTTTGAGGCAGGGACAAGAGGCGCTTAGATAGCGATCCACTCAAAGGAAACTTTCTTCAAGAGAAAGAAAAAGGAGAACACATTGTCACATGAACCAACCTGGAGCTGCTTCTCCTTTTACACCCATAGCTCGTCAATCTGTGCACATCATAATTGCTACAGAATTTAGATTTCAAGCAACCATTAGGAGAATTTTTGGATCCACTCGCCTTAATGAAATTAATGCCTCAATCAACCCTTTTATTTTGCCTATGATAAATTATGAACTAACACTTGATGTATATATTTTCATTTTGATGTGATCACTCATCGTAGTCAAAACATTGTGGTACACAAACCTCCTTGTATTGTAAAAATGTCAAGCACTTTTCCTACCTTTCATTCTAAAAATGGTGAGGATGCACAAGAATTTCTGGATAATTTGGAGATGGCACACCTCATCTCTAGGAGAGATCAAGAAGAGGTAAAGCTGCGTGCTTTTCCACTCTTTCTCAAAGGGGAGGTTAAGGCATGGTACGAGGCCTTGCAACCTCAAAACAAAACCAATTGGGAGAGGCTACGTGCAATTTTTCTTGCCAAATTTGGGCAAGGAGATACTCCAGAGGGTCTTTGAAATTGTCTACTTCAACACAAACAGGTATTCCTTGAAGACTACCCATCTTATGAGGCCGTTTTCCTTAACCTATGGGATAGATGGGAGGCTACCTTACAAAAGCAAGGTGGTGCACCAAAATTTCTAAAGAAAGATAGGTTCATGGCTGGCTTGTATCCAATTTTGAAGACCAAGGTAGAGTTAAAATTCCCATCAACATTTGAGGAAGCACGTGAGGTGGCCATGGTCAAATTCAAGAAGTTAAATTTTCAAGCACATAGAACAAGGGACCTAAATGAAGTCATTGAGAGGGATTCTTCACCAAGCATGGGAGCACAAGTTAGGGGCTCTCTTGCCCAAACTTCACAAATAGGGGAAGAATCACAACAAGAGATCTTGCAAAGATTAACTCAACAACTACAGAGTCTCACCTTGAATCTAGTGCAGGGCCTACCCCAACAACGACAACCAAGAGAAGGGAATCGCAATCAACGACGTCAAGCACAAGAGTTGAGATGTTGGAATTGCAACGAAGTTGGTCATGGCATGTATAATTTCCCTCACCCTCGAAGGCTTCCAGGGGACATATACCCTCCTAGACCCCCTCCGCTCATGGTGCAGCAAGAGCATGCTCAAGCCCCGCAAATTCTTCGTCGACCACCACCACCTCCAGTGGCAAACATCCCTCCTGTCCCACCACTGGAGGAAGAGAGAGGAGTAAACGTCATAAAGCTGGAAGAGGAGATAGAGGTGAGCCCTATACATTTTGATGTTATGCCAGCAGAAAAGCGCACAAGAGCACACAACAAGGATGAAGACACAAGGAATGAAGAGTCAGAACCTGCAAGGAAGGAGAGGAAGAAAAAGTCAAAGAAGGAGGAAGGAGGCAAGAAGCAGAGGTCAAGGCGAAGGGAGATCGGCATCAACGATTTTCCATTAGGAAAGAATATGGAACCCTACAACATCTTAGAAGATTTGCAAACTCAAAAGCCTAATATTTCTTGGCCTCAACTCCTACATCTATCACCCAAGGTGAGAAAGCACTGGTCCAAACTTGTAAGCACAAGACTCCCAAGAAAGAAAGAAAAGGTGACAATAAAGGCATTGACTTCAAAGCCACAACAAGATGTGGAACCTATTGTAGATGCTTATGTAAGGGGTAGGAAGGTATCCAACGTGTATGTTGATGGTGGAGCACAAATGTGTGTGATCACGGAAAGAGCCATGAATAGACTAGGGCTTGAAATCACTAAATCCTCTAATTGTCAAGCTAGGCTGGCCAACAATGCAAGTGTGAAGTGCCTAGGGATCATCGAGAATGTAAAAGTTTTTGTATGTAATATAGATGCACGTGTGGACATGTATGTTATGCCAGCCAAGTGGGAGGGCTATCCCATCATCCTAGGGAGGCCTTGGCTCATCGCTGTAAATGCAGATCAAAAATGGGGACGAGGACAATTGATTCTCAAAAAGGGGCAACATGTAGTATACGATTGGCATGAAGGAAAGCAGCTCGACATCAACTATGAGACCACGACTGATGAAGAAAGTGAAGAGAGTTTTGGCTCAAGCGACGAGGAAAGTTCAACCACTACATCCAATAGCGAAGAAGAATCATCTTTGGAGGTAATGGGAATCATCTTCAACACATCAAAAACTCCATCAATAGAGGTTGACCCAACAAAGGAGCAAACAAAGGATGACAAAGGTGACCACAAGCACTTTGAAGACTTTGAGAGGATGCTTGCAAAAGATCTTACCCCTGAGGAGAAGCGGTCCTACATCGATATGCTCAAGAGGTATCCCAATTTGTTTATCACTGATTACTCACAAATTAGAGGTGTGGATGTTATAGAGCATGGCATAGAATTAAAACGAGGTACTAAACCTGTGGCTCAAAATCTAAGGCGCCTAGGAAAAATACAAAAAGAGGCACTTTTGACAGAGGTTAACCGACTCCTCAAAGCTGGTTTCATTTACCCTATGTCTAACTCTGAGTGGGTGTCCCCAATTGTAGTAACTCCTAAAAAGAACGGAAAATGGAGAGTCTGTGTTGACTACAAACCGCTCAATGCTGCAACAAAGAGGGATCATTTTCCTCTTCCTTTCCAAGATGAAATCTTAAACGAAGTAGCCGGCTATGAATGTTACACAGTGTGTGATGGGTATTCAGGGTATTTTCAAATTAGAATAGCAAAAGAAGATCAATTAAAAACCACTTTCATCACACCTTGGGGTTGCTTTGCCTATAGAGTGATGCCATTTGGGCTCACAAATGCTCCTAGTACCTTTATAAGGTTTACAACTCTTGTCTTTCAGCCCTTCTTTGGAAAGTCAATTAGGGTTTTTATGGATGACTTCTGTATCTATAGTAGCCAAAGACTTCATTGCCAAAAAGTTGAGGAGGGGCTTAGGAGGCTTCATCAATTTGGGGGACAGCTTAACCCTGAGAAGTGTCACATTGCAGAGTCACAAGTGGTATTGCTAGGTCATGTGGTTTCTTTGCAAGGAATTCAAGTGGATCCATCAAAAGTAAATGCTCTCTTGTCACTACAACCACCAACGACAACCAAGGAGCTCATGACTTTCAACCACAAAGTAAGGTACATGTCTCGTTTCATTCACCTTCTAGCGGAAGCTATTGCACCTTTGCACAAGCTAGCAAACAAACCCACATTTGAATGGAGAGAGGAACACGAATTATGCTTTACTGAAGTAAAGGGTATTCTCAACTCTCTTCCAACAATAATGCCACCAAATCCAAAGGATACATATTACATCACGCCAAGTGTAGGAATGGAGGCCATCGGTGTAGTTCTCATGCAAAAAGACCCAAAAACATGCTACATGAGGCCAGTATACTTTGCAAGCAAAGTCATGACCGCTGCAGAGAAGGGCTACACCGATATGGAGAAGGTGGTATTCACAATTATGTTTGCGGTAAGAAAGTTCCGATCATATCTCTTACCTACACCATTTGTCATTCTCACCATGGAAAACAATTTACCATATGTTGTGCAACACATGAGCCTCTCATCTAGGATAGCCAAATGGGTTCTAGAACTTCAAGAGTTCGAATACACTTTTGTTGTGGAAGATAGCACAAGGGCAGGTCTTGCAGACATTCTCACATACAAAGTGAGAGAAAGGAAAGAGACACCAAAGGCAGGAGACAAAGCTACACCACAAAATAATGAGGAGGAGATGGACAATGCACACATTTTGTGCTTTGATGGAGCTTACCGACGACAACACGATCAGGCAGCAGGGGGGGTTCTTATTCTAAGTCCACAAAGGGAAGTTCTTGTTAAGAAAGGTATCACCTTGGAAAATGTTCATTCTAATAATGAGGCTGAGTATGTCACCTTAAAGTTGGGGCTTGAAGAATGCGGAAAACTTGGCATCGAAAGACTTATAATAAGAGGTGATTCCTTACTAGTTATTAGGCAAATCCAAGGGATATGGAAGTTCAAGAACCCTACTCTAGTGGAGTGGCTTAGACAGATGAAGGCTTTGATAAATAACTTTGAAGCTACACAGGTACAGCATGTTGTGAGAACCCTCAACAAGGAAGCAGATTATCTCGCCAATGAGAAACTTCAGATCATGGTGGGAGGTGTGAAGCTCTACGAACCAAAGTACCAAGGCCAAGAGGAATTGAAGGACATCATATTTTTCCTCCAAACTGGTGAGTGCCCTAAACACTTGGATAAAGTGCAAAGACATAGGTTGGTAAAAAAGGCAACTCCTTACCAACTCATAGGAGATGATCTGTATCATAAAGGGAAAGATTTGGTGCTAAGAAGGGTGCCCTCTGTTCAAGAAATAGAGAGAATCCTCTTTACATGCCATGATGATGTCTGTGGGGGTCATTTTTCTCATGATATTACAAACAGGAAGATTTTGCAAGTAGGGTTTGTTTGGCCAAGTCTACACCGTGATGTTCAGCATTGGTGTAAGTCATGCAAAGGTTGTCAGATTGCTGGAGATCGACGACTCACTTACGAACCTCGAGTTCCAATAATTTCTTATGGTCCTTTTGAGAAGTGGGGTGTGGATGCAATAGGCCCCTTACCTCCCACATCTACCGGGAAGGTCTTCATCATTGTGGGAGTAGATTACATGACACAATGGGTGGAGGCAGCAAGTACAACACGAATTACAGCCGAGGAGGTATCAAAATTTATCTTTGATCACATATGCAGTAGATTCGGCACACCATTAGAGATTTTGTCAGATCGTGGTCCAGGGTTTAGAGCAGATCTCCTAGATAATCTTTTGGCAAAGTTAAAAGTCAAACATTTGCATTCTACACCTTACTACCCTCAGTGCAATGGGTTGGTTGAAAAGGTGAATGGAATGATATGTAAGATCATTTCTAAGCAGGTTGCAGATCAACCAAACGACTGGGATCTTCATTTGACCGCAGCTCTATGGGCATACAGAACATCTTTCAAGGTATCCACTCAATTCACTCCTTTTCATTTGGTATATGGACAGGAGGCACTCCTTCCTATTGAGGTGGAGATTGCAAGCCTACGCATTCTCTCACAGGGAGCAAAGAGGCCAAAAGAAGCTTTGCAGGAAAGAATTTTAGATCTTCAACGACTTGAGATTGATAGAGAAGAGTCCATCGACTATTACATTGCCCAAGCCACAAGCCAAAGGGACAAAATCAACAAGAATCTCAAGGGGAAAGGATTGAAGGAAGGTATGTTGGTTCTTCGCTATGATAACCGACTTGATACTCAACTTGACAAAAAGTTTTTGCAAAGATGGGAGGGACCTTTCATGATAAAAAAAAGTTTGGGAATGGTAGTTACAGATTAGCAGATTTATCAGGAAAACTCCACAAGACCAGAGTCAATGGATGGAGATTAAAGCCCTACTTTCAACGTATCAATCCGTTGATAGGAAGTCATCTACCTACATTGTCTAAGCTCCAAATTGGCATGGCTCCCTTCGGCTTGGCAAATGCTCCACCTATTTTTAAAGCTTTGATGTGCAAAGAAGAACCAGCCTTGGAATCTCAACATACCCAAGGCAACCCTCCCATCTCCGATTTATGGGATTGAGGTAATGAAAAGCAGGTCTAATGGAGTAAAAGAGTGTATATCACTCCTCCTTCTTTTAGAAAAAAAAAGGAAAAAAGAAAAAAAGAAAGAAAAGAAAAAAGAAAAAACTCTTTTGTTTCATCTAGGAGCATGAATGATCCTAGATGAAGGGGGAGGGCTAATATGAGTAGCGTTAAATGGTAACCTTGCATTTGCACTACATTTCTACTCAAATGTATATATTTTTTATCAAAGTTTTAACCTAGTGTTCATTCTCTCTTTCCGTAATAGCCTTTTTCCATACAAACACCTTACCCTTATTAGATCTTTATGCATTTACATCATATTTCTCTCTTCATGCTGAATGTAAATAGTAAACTTAATTCTACTCTCCTAGTTTTTTTACTGCATATTCTTTTAACTAATTACCTTTACTAATTTAAATACCTATCTACATCCCATAATTTGTAAATAAATAATTTATGGGCACTTATCTTACCCATCTTCTCTCCAGGGTAGGGTTAACCTTGTAGGCCTTCCCTTCCCCACCACTATGTGACCCAAGTCTTGGATCATTTACTTGTGTTGGTCAAAAAATCTTAAATATAATGTATATCCCCAATAAATCAAACTTTATTGGAGCCTACGTCATTTGTTTAAGGTGGATTCCCTTTTGAAAAAGGCATGCGACACCTTGGATGCATGCTAAAGGGCCCCCTACAAGGAGACTTGGTTCAAAAGGTGTTTTGGATGCATCTTGAATGCCTTAGCTCATGGGTATACTTAAGGAACACTCCAAAATCAGCTTAAACACTTTGAGAAGGTCAACTTTGCCTTTTACAGCACCCAATTCTGAGTTACAGGCTGAAAGTTATGGTGAAAACAAGGTGCTGCGGACACTGTTACTGCAGGTCAAAGTTACAATCAGGTAAACCACAAAGGTGAAAAGTTTTCTTGAATTCTTCAACATTATAAAATACCAATGGGGATTTAAAAACCACTTTCATGTGGAGGGGTCGGCTCAAGATGCTTCCAGTGACACAACAAACAGGATGGGGACACTCTGCAGGAGCCACTGGAGGGACATCATGGTGGGGCCCACATACATTATCAACCCTTATGTAGCCTCGACGACTTAAAAGTCTATTTTTAATGAAAAAATAAGTCCCTTATTTGCATAATTGAAGGAATGGTCAAAAGGGAACCTAACTATGGTTAATTACCTACCCTAGTCAAGTTTAACCTAACCCAAGGTCTTGTACAGCTATAAAAAGGCCCTTTGGCAAGCACAAAAATACACACACCTATTCCTTTGCTGCAAATAAGCTCCTCTAAGGTTAGGGAAGCCCTAATCTCTCTCTCCTCTTGTCTCCCTATCCATTTCCTAAGCTCGCTATCATAAGCGGCACCATAGAGAGAGCATCAATATGCTATTGCTACCATTCTCTTGCAAACATTTCTCTTATCATACTCATCCCTAAATAAGGATTGTAGATTCTATATGAGAGCAAGGATATCAAGTTTAATGATCTATCTCATGGTTTGATCAACAAATTGTTGCAATTGGGGTGTCGTCGTCACACTTTTGCTCTAAACGCATGTAAAATTGGTAAGCCTATCTTGGCAACTTCTCATATTTTGTGCTCATTGGGTTGCTTGTTTGTTGAGAAAGTTTTTGTGCACCATGGTGTCTATTTGCTTGGCTTCTCTCCTTATGTTGTGTGTAAGTAAGTCTTGGGGCTGCATAGATGGAGAAGAGCTCTCTATGCATGCCGCCTTATGTGTGTAAGTAGTCTCTTCTTTTGGGAAAGGAAAGGAGTTGTCAAGTATTTGTGCATTGTGGTGTTTTGAGTTTTGAGGTTTTGTGATTGCTTTTCTTAGAAGTATATGAGCACTAATATGGTGAAGGTCAATCTTTGCATGTGAGTTTGTGCAGCGTTCAAAGGGATTGCTTAAGGAGTGTGTGTTGAATGGTTGAAGGGCATTTTGTGTTGAAGCACATAAGGAAGGTGTGAGTGTGTGTGTGTGTGTGTGTGCGGTTTGTTTTCGTTTCCTTCTTTCTCCATAAAAGAGGGTGGTGCCCCTAAGAAATATGCGTGTGCAGGGTCTCACGGAGTGGTTGTCTGGTGGGAGCCCTGAGTTGAGCCCCATCTCAAAAAATCCGCTCTCACTTGGCTTGCTTCTCTATATCCTTGTTATGTATGATCAGATGCCGTTGTATTGTTAAGCTGATGTCTTGTGTATATATATGCTACATGAGGTCCCTAAGCTTCGCCATATGTTTTGATGCCATCATAATGCCAGCACTATGTGTGAGGTCCCTAAACCTCTTAATTTAGGGTGGTGCCCCCTTTGTTTTGTTCTTTGCTTGTTTGCATGAGGCGTGGTTTGTGGAGTGTGCACGAGTATAGAGGCCACCCGATTTCACTGCTCTTTTTTGCGCTATCAGGATCCTTCTCACTCCAATGTTGGTAGTGTCTCGTTAACTTCCACACACAGTTCTCCTCTGTCGAGTGATGAACTACAGCTATGGAATAATTTTACCATCGATAATGGGTACCTACTCCATAAGGGGAGAGTTTGTGTGACGGACATAGACATGCAATGCCAAATTCTTTATGAATGTCATGACAGTCAAAGTGCAGGGCACCTGGGTATTAGAAAAACTTATGCTCTTGTACGATGATAGTTTTATGGCCAAGTTTACATGGCTTTGTTCAAGATTATGTCTTGCATTGCCAAAAATGTCAAGTTAATAAAGTAGAGTGCCTGAAAGCAGGAGGACTCTTACATCCTTTGGACATTCCCAATGGTAAATGGGAAAGTATCTCTATGGATTTTATTGTGGGTTTACCAAACATTGTACGAGGTCATGACTGAGTATGGGTGGTCGTAGACCGGTTGAATAAAATATGTAAGTTTATTCCAACCAAATCAACGATTAAGACTCCAGAATTAGCCAAGTTATTTGTGGACAATCTATACAAGTTGTATTGCTTGCCAAGTAACATTGTGAGTGATCGTGATCCCAAGTTTAACAATCATTTTTGGAGGGCTGTATTTAAACAATTGGGTACACAACTCAATCTCAGTACAGCAGATCATCCAGAAATGGATGGTCAGATTGAACACGTTAACCAAGTGCTAGAGGATATGCTATGCGCATACGTTAGCAAGAAACAAACAGACTGGGAAGAATATCTACCTCTTCTTGAGTTTGCATACAATAGTGCTAAGCATTTCATGACTAGATTTAGTCCCTTCATGCTCATGTCATGACTGGATTTAGTCCCTTCATGCTCATGTATGGTTTTCAACCTAGTTCACATGTTACTGTGGGATTGGCAACCGAAAAACTCCAACAGGATATGCTAAAACTCTCTTGTCAGAACGTTCAACAAGCGCAAGATCGTTATAAGAAGTACGCTGATAAGAAACGTCGGCAAGTTACCTTTGAGGAAGGGGAGGAAGTATTTTTACGTGTGCCAGAGCATTCAAAAAGTCTAAAAATTTGGCCAACACCTAAATTATCTCCATGATATTGTGGGCCTTTCAAAATACTCAAGCGAGTGGGTGATCGTGCCTACAAACTATCGTTACCTACACACTCTCATATTCATCCGGTGTTTCATGTAAGCCGTTTACGTAAGTGATTACATGGGAATGACAATGTTATTGACCAACAGATTCTAGCTGATTTCATTGAACATCCTGCCTTACCGCATGAACTTGAACGAATTCTTGACTATCATGATTTACGTATGTGTCATCATGTATGTTGACAAGCTTTAATCAAGTGGAAAGATCTACATGAGGAAGGTGCCACTTGGAAAAACATTAGTGCTCTTAAGAAGAAGTTTCCCTCTTTTGTTTTCGAGGAAGAAAACTCTTCCTTAAGGGGGGAGTAATGTCAGGACAAGGGCAAGGCTAGGGAGTCACGGACTTGGGCCAGGGTCTAGACTAGGCAGTGTGAACAAGGGGATTCAGCTAGGGCATAAGGCTAGGAGCCTACCTTTATATTGGGAGGTTGGGAGTAGGATTCTAGGTCTAGCCACCCAAGGATTTACAATGTCTTATGCTTGTTTCCTTTCATTTGCATGTTGAGGTGTGCAATTTTTCTACAACACATACTATCTCTCTCTCTCTCTCTCTCTCTCTCTCTCTCTCTCTCTCTCTCTCTCTCTCTCTCTCTCACACACACACACACACACACACACACACATCTCATCTTGTATGAGGAGAGACCAGACTTGCATGTTTTCCCTACATCTTCATCCTCCTTGCTATGTGCATGAGTAGCAAGTTCACTCTCACTATCTCTCTCTATGTCATTATTTCTCTCACATTGACCACCCCATCCCACACGTGGGTGTGAGCCTTGAAATTGTGTACAGGGCATGTTTAGTTGTGTATATGTTTGAGTCATAGCCACATACATGCTAGGTGGTTCCCCCATTGTCATAGATAGCTTGCCTATGTTTCCTTGAGGTGATTGTGGACTCTACTCAAGGAGGTGTAGAGGCTACCCCCACCCGACTACAATTTCCCACCATCAACGTCATTGTTGATCACTAGATGACTTTGTGTTGTCTTGGATATAGATACATACGATATTTGGCATGGATCTGAGATTGTTAATTCGTCCACCGATGTTGTGTTGTGAGTTCCACACACTTCATCAAGGATTAGATTAAGTCACATCAATGTTCTTACTACATAGGAATATCACGGTTATGTTCGTCTACCTAAGAGTGGAGAGATGCATACCTATTCCCTCTTCATCTTAGCATGACATGCCTTGCCCTTGTATTTTTTGATCTGTAGATAAACCACTCATCACTAGATGATTTGGTATTGTCTTGGATGTAAATACATGTGATGTTTGCCACAATCTAAGATTGTTAAACTATCATTAATGGTTGTGTTGTACATTCCACACACTTCATCAAGGATTAGATTGATTAAACTATCAATCAATATTTCAACAATGTCCATGACTTGTGTTGAGAATACCTTACACAATCTGGGTTGTTCAGATGTATGCTCTGATTGTTTACGTGTATTCTATAACTCACATAAGAGGGTCCAGTTCTTGTGATGAGTGTTCCTTGCACTCCAGGCATGTTCACCCCTCTCTATCTCTTTCTTTGCATGTGCTTTGTTATTTCTTAAATTTTCAATCGTTTATTGTACAGTGTATGGTTTGCAATCATAATATATCATTGTTTGCTATAAATTATGTTTGTTGCTTATTGTTTAGGGTCATGACATGATTTTGATAGTTTTCCCTCTCATCTTATAATGTTTATGTTTTAAAATTATATCTTACAGATATGGTGGACACCAAGCTGGCGAAACATCAACAAAAGTTTGTCGTTGAAGTTATAGTATGTCACTTTCAACTCATGTCGTTGCCTAAGCTTCGTCGTACCAGTTCACAGAGGCCTTAGTGAAGTCTTTATTTGAGCAGATCCAACTCATATTTACACCGACTGCTTTTGAAATATCTCTAATGACATCAGGTTTGTTATTGAACATGGTCAAACAGCTTGTTGGACAAATCGCAGAGATTTTTCAAGATCTTAAAAATCTAGAAATCATCACTTTGTCAAGCATAGCTACTCGCATACAACTTGTCCAATAGTTGTATACTAAGTTCAAGATCAAGGAGAAGCTGGAAACAACAGCAAAGCAAACAAGAGTGGAAGCCAACTCTTTTGATGATACGAAAGAGCCAGGAGCTACCATTAGAATAGAGTTTGTTGTTAGTGCCACTCTTGCTTTGGATCCACCTCCCCCTTGTATTGCATCTTTTATCAAATACTGTAATCTTCAACATACATGCTCCACAACTCAAAGAATGGAGATGGGCACACGTCAGGTGTGTAGGTGTCACCCTAGCTGCATTTAAGATCCAATGTATGTGGCGAAGATCTTCAAAGTCCACTTGCATGGACCCGCAATGGATCAGCAGATTAAAGATGAAGCCACAGTTTTGGATATCACTCATTGAGGCATTGTTTATCCACTTGAAATGGTCCACACATAGAGCATCCAACGCTCATTTCATGTTTCTGGAATGGCAGCCATGTAGATCAATGGATAAAAGAGGGCAAAGGAGATGGTAGTCAACCTTCCATTTGCGATTATGTGACCACCGAAGGAATAGTAGAGATGTTCCAAAATAACATTTTGCAGATAATTAACGCTCTTCTTTAGAACGTGAAGTATCTACAGGAGCGACTATCTCCATAATGACCTGCACTCAGGGATTTAATATTTACGTAATTACCAACAAAATTGTGTGATCACAAGGTCTTGTTGAAATATTTACATAATCACAGTTAACATGATCACAAACAAGCCAGTTTAGAGCAACATAGAAACCCACAAAAAGCCCACCAGGCTTTTGCGTTTTCCCGTCGGGCCCTGCCAGGCTTTTGCATTTTCCCTACAGGCCCACCAGGAAAACCCTAAATCCCGGCGGGCTGCAACTTAATATCATAGAGGGCCCTAATCAGGTACGTTGGGTGTTTTTGTTGAGCCACACACACACACACACACACACACACACACACACATAGAGAGAGAGGGAGAGAGAGAGAGAGAGAGATAGAGAGAGAGAGAGATGACCATCTTTGTAGTAACGTCGAGAGGAGAGAGGGGGTCGTGAGAGAGAGAGAGAGAGAGAGAGAGAGAGAGAGAGAGAGAGAGAGAGAGAGAGAGAGAGAGAGAGAGAGAGAGAGAGAGAGAGATCAATGACTATCTTTGTTGTGGAGCTACCTAGTGTCACCACAATTATAATGACTACTTGCGTGCAAAACACAGACATCATTTGAAACACTTACAACCACAAAGAGCATGTAGATGCATTAGAACACGTGCTCCGGTTTGCAAGGAATGCTTGGAATTGTTGTGTAGCTCTCTCCTAGCCAATTGTGATAGTGCAGTTGAATCTCCAATTCCATGAGGAGGCAAGAAGTAGCATTAGGATGAAGCTCACACTCTCTCTCTTTCTCTCTCACACACGGTCAATGACAGCTTAAAACTTTGATTATGATTAAGTTCTCATTACAAAATGACCTAGGTACCTTATATACTAAGGCTACCATAGGTTAAATCAAAATAGAGTTCAAGGGGTCAAATGGCTTTGTATTTACAATCTAGAAGTGCCATTGCACCCCGGCTTCTACAACTAGAATAACTACTCACTATAAATGATGTTTTTAACCATAATCCGCATCATATCATAACTATAAAAAAATAAGACTTTGGTATGGAAATTGAGTTATGTCGTGTTGTTCCTTTTGATTTGAGATTCAAAACCTCATTTTCAATGTGATTGCGGTCTTTGTTGTTGTTTTGCTTTCTTGTGATTTATGTCCTTCACATCCAAACCCCAAGTTGCAACATTTGTTGTTGTCATTATAGGGCTATTTCTAGATCTAAATTTAAAAAGAAGCCAATCTTATTCAGCTTGACTCTTATCATCATGGATAGATAAAGTTGCAAATTCATCCATTGGAAGTTGTCTAGTAACTTGATCACAACCGCTTTTTTTTTCCATAAATATGATCACTTTACTTCCATCCATCATTCGCTTCAGTAAATCTGGCAATTTTGAGTATTTCTCATTCTCTAGGCTTCTGTTAATGGCTAAGTACAATTAGGCAACAATCCTCTCACTCACTCATGGATCATCTCATGAATTGCTTGAATAGTCTTCACGGAAGAAGAGGTCCCATTTTATAGGTGAAGGGAACCCCCAAGGGTTTACACAAGAAGAGATGAGCTAGTGTAAACAAAAACTGAAAAAGTTTGAAATGGGTTGTCTCAGCATGATGTGGACAGACTGGGGTCCAGTATTTTGATCATAGCTCCTCAACAGTGGCTCCAAATAAAAATGTAAAAGTATGGGCATAAAATTAAGCTCATAAGCTACAACTCCCGTTTTATACACTTTTTCCAACTCGGATTGGAATCTTATGTTAAAAAATCATCAAAATAGGATCCATTTATGGCAACAAAAGTCTTCCTATGGTCCCCTTAGCCTATACTTTCAATTGATTCCAAAGAACACCTCATGCAATACAAAAGCATGACATTGCTCCTTGACAAAGGTTTGTAATCATCCTTGCAATAATGCATTAAAATATGTGTATCTTTGAAATTCATGACACCTAGTGTCCCACTAGGATATGATTCCTTCCTAGTAGCTATTAAAAAGAAATATTTGAAAAATACATAGAATATGTATATATTGGAAGTTACCCTAGAGGGTGTAGGATGATAATGACATAGTAGAAAGAAAGAATCAATTATTTTTGGCCCAAGTTAAAGAGGTGGAGCTATTGACACTTTTCCCATAGTACTTTTTGACGGTAAAGTAAGAATATGTTACCCTTGAGATAAATAATAGGACAACATAGAAAGCTTATTATTATACTTCGATGTGCATATGTAAATTATAGGAAATATACTTATGTATGTAAAGTCACGAGATAGATGAGCATTTCTTCACACTATGCACGTGTCACAGCACGACATCCACCCCCTCTAAACCTTCACATCCTCCGGTATGTGACACATTTTCTCTTTGTAAGATCAGCCCTCTTGTACATCTTCCTTGATTTCTTCCTCACTGGATGATTCCAAAGCTTCATCTTCACTTTTATCTTCACCTGTGTTTTGCTCTTCCTCCTCGTCAACATCTTTTGGATCATTGTCACCTCTTCTCTTAAACATTTTGATCATTTTTTCTGCAATGGGAATCTTTACTTCTGTACCATCTAGTTGAGACAAGCTGTAAGTAGCATTTTCATGCACATGCTTTACAACATACGATCGAAACCATATTTTTGAAAACTTACGCATGACTATGTGCTGGTTATCAAGGCTACTATCATACACTAAAACCCAATCACCTTTGTCGATTGCTTTGCTCCTGAGCTGATGTCCCTTATCAAAGTAGTCCTTGTTTTTCAAACTTGAATTTTTGAGTTGTTCTTTTGCAGCCTCAATGTCTCTAGGTCTTCTCTCTAGTTGCCTTATGCACAATGCAAGGAGACTTTCCCTGCTAAGCCCCTCTTGCCGAGGTAGTACATTCCATGTGGAAATTGTATCTTCAATCGACATCGCTGGCTTTTGACCATACATTAGCTCCATAGGCATATAGCCAGTTATAGCTATGTGTTCTACGATCTGCCCATAACACATATAGTAACATTTTTTGGCCACTCACCAACTGTTCCTTCGCAGCCCTTGGCCAAATCTTTGATGATAGGAGGATGCACTCTTTCACTTTTTCCATTGCCTTCGGGGTTGTAAGTTGTAGTAAGAGAAAGCTTGATTCCTAATCTGGAAAATAACTCCCTTGCTTCCTCTCCATCCAGCTCATCTCTATCTGTAGTGATCTTCCCCACACAATCATAACGGAAAATCACCTCATCAAGAAGGAATTTTCACACAGCTTCTATGGTTACAGCTCTTAATGCTCTTCCTTCAACCTGGTTAGTTAGGTCCTCTCGTGCAAGAACCAAGTATCTCACCTACAAAAGTCCTAAAGGAATTGTGACTAGATCCACAACCCATTTATAGTGCATGGCTAGTGGATATGTAGGGTGCAGTCCATCACAATGTCGGACATTTGAATACATTTGACAAGTTACACATGACTCTACAAATTGAGATACATCTTTATACATACCCTTCCAACAGTATTTCTCTTTCAACTTGGAGAAGGTTGCCCACCCACCCCTGTGTCTAGCCCATAGACTCTCATGAAACTCTTGCATGAGCTTTACTTGAGTCTCTTTTTTACATATAACCCATTGTGGAATAGCACCCTTTTGTTTAGGATTCTTCCACAAGTAGCCATCCCTCAAAAAGTACCAATAAGAGATGCAACAGGCACAATTAACAAGACAGAGCTGAAAACAAACGCTTCTCTTAATTCTAGTTAATCAACAGGCATCATCATTAATCAATTTTTAATGGAGGCTTAATGGTCCTTACAAGATGAAACTTGGCTTAATCCAAGTGCTAAACAAGAAAAGTAATAACGTCCTGCCTTACACTGTATATTGCTTCCCGATTCGAATGGCTAATGGGCTTCGAGCAGGTTTAAGATGGCTACTACCTCTCACCTTCTTCCCCGAAGAGCAAGAAATCAATCTGATGCTTGGCTAATGAGGCTTAGAGAAGGTTTAAGATGGCTTAAGAGAGCCTATGACTCGGGTAATGAAAGCTTAGAAGATTAGGCTTGGTTTAGGAGATAGAAACTCGATCAGGCTTGGCTTATGGAGATATAAATTAGGTTCATGAGAGCTTATAAGGTTCCGAGAAGGTTAATGAAAGCTTGTCAGATTAAGCTTATGGAATTAGACTTGGTTTATGGAGATCTATAGAACTTAGGCTTGGCTTATGGAGATAGAAATTAGGTTCATGAGAGCTTATAAGGTTTCGAGTAGGTTAATGAAAGCTTGTCAGGTTAAGCTTATGGAATTAGAGGGAGATCTATAGAACTTAGGCTTGGCTTATGAAGATAGAAATTAGGTTCATGAGAGCTTATAAGGTTCCGAGTAGGTTAATGAAAGCTTGTCAGGTTAAGCTTATGGAATTAGAGGGGTTTAGGATTGTATGTGAGGTTAAGATTATGGAGTTAGAGAGGTTTAGGATAGCTTATGCGCGTTTAACGAAAGCTTCAGAGCTCTTATGCAAGCTTATGAGCTTTGCTTCTCTTTCGGGGAGAGATGGCTTCCTAAAAAAATGAGGAGAGGGCTTAATCAGCCAATTCCCCTTTCTGTAGAGCCTCCCCTTTCCTTGCATGGCTTTCTCTTCCTAAAACAAGCTAGGCACCCATTAGCGACATCGCTAATGGGTCCTTCCCCTTGATGACATGGCAGGGCCGTATTCGAGTATCTTTCACTTCTGCAGCGGCCTTGTTCGAGCACCGTAGCCCCCAGAGTGAGTGGATCTTCCTCTTCCCCCAGCTCCTTTGCTGCCTGCTCGCCATGTCTCTTCTTTTTCTTTTCCTCTTCACACACTAAAGCCCTTAGTGGGTGGCTCTTAATCAATTGCATTGGGTGGCCATCCCTTGAGTCCTTCGGCGGCCTTTTCTTTAGCTTGAGTGGGTGACCCTTAAAGGGCACCCCATTTGGCATACCTATGCTAAGGCATTTCCAAGAAGTATTCTCTCCAGCAGTCCTTGACTAACAATACTATCGACTTTGATGCCCGTATTATCTTCTCATATAATGCCACATGCCCTCAAGATGCTAGCTTAATTGATTATATTCGCGGAAAGGCATCTCCTTTGCAATCGGAAAAAAAAACTAGCTCCTTGGCAAGCCGTGTCAGCATTCCCTACAATCATTGCACTCCTAAAGATGTCATTTTGGACATGATACTCCTCAGGCACTTACTGCTCCCACATCGTCCCTCATTTGGCATACACAATAGGCATTGCACTGCATTAAACCAGATGAATGTGAGTGATTAGGGCGTTCAGGGTGGTTCGAACCTTGCCCCGGCGATACTTTAAGGGCCAATAACTTGACAACCTACTTTTAACCGCATCTGGCATACTTTCAGCTTAAAATTGGCTTGTTAGCAAGCCCTTATAACTGTTGAATAATCATGTAGGATTCAAATACACCTGATTGGCTTTCCTTTGCTCATTTTCTTGTCATGGGAGCAAAGAGGCACGACGTTCACCCCCTCTGAACCTGCACAGTCTCTGGTCTATGCCAACCGGTCTTCAAGCTGCATATATAAATACCTTAAGTTTTTTGTTATCAAGCTCACGTAGTTGATAAAGCTACGTAAAACAAAAAGAATCTGTAAATCATAACATCAATAGTCTAGCTCAATTATCTGGTAGTTGTCCCATCACAAATCTTTGAAGCGTAGTGGTCGTATCTCCAAAGCATGCAATTATGAAAATCTCTTTAGTGAACCCCGCAAGACTCAAGTGCTCCAGTTGCTTATGCACACGGATTGACCATCAGCTCTCTTTAGGGAACCCTCTCAAGCTCAAGTATGTCTTCCTCTGTCTGCACACGGAGGTCGTCAAGTCCTTTACTTCAAGTTCTGGTAGCAGAACCATCTCAAAGGATGTGAAGATACTATAGAAATTGTCCAAAGATGTCAATTGGAAGCTAGCCCAAGTTGCTCTTCAATAGCTCCTAGGATCAAATGGTATAATAAGAAATTGCCCCAATAGCGGAGGAGCATAATATCCATATGAGAAACACATCATGTATCAATCAACTTCAAGAATTTTTGCTCCAAATATGCTATTCCTGGATCTAGCAGAACGAAATCACAATATAGACCCAAAAATACCCATCCATAGTGAGCCCGCTTTTGAAGATCTTTTGAATCACCTGGATCAAATACCATTAAGATCACATAGCATTGATGGCCTCCGCAATATACTAGACCTTCACGTGAAGCATAGTGCAGCATCCACATCTCATAAACTTTTGGTAACTTAAGGTCGTTACCAACAAGAATTAAAGAACTCTGACTCCCAATTATTGGCAACCAGGACATCACTGACATAAGAATTACTAAGAATAGTATCCAAATCTAGCCACATTTGGCACATTGTCCAAGAAAATGAAAATCATGTGCACTTTATGCAGTATCAAGGATGATTTAGTATTATCACCCCCTCTAGCTTCATAGCCATTATGAAAAACCTTGGGACTTTCTAGACCTGTACCATGAGAGAGATTGTTACCTGGCTTTTGAGGTTGATAGTGAATAATAGCTTTACCCTGAAGATCTTCATCCATAACATCATTGGGAATATCATCCTTAGAAGTCTCATCAGTCTCATCAAAGCTATAGGAATTGGCTCCTCTTGCAACCCGTATATAGATGTACAATCTATGTCAATATCTTGTTGGCAATCAGCATGATCTAGGCAATCTTCAACATCGTCCTTTGCTTCCTCATCTTCATCCATGCTACTTAGCAAGCCATTATAACCTTGAAAAGGTTCATCGGGCAGCCCCTCTGAAGGGGTACATGCATCACAAAGCTAAGCTATACTGCTATAACCTTCTCCTTCAGATTGGGCCAAAAACCCATCAATTATGGAATCTGCTTCTGTGATAGTAGAATCGGAAAACATATTGCCAGAAGCAACCATAGGTTCATTGGCATTATCAGGTACATCCTGTGTTAGGTTCACAGCCTCGACCACTTCATCAGCTATTGTATATATAATAGCTTTATTTATGCAATCATTTTTAGTAAATCTGCTACCTTGCTAAGCTATAGTGGCTATAGATCCATTAGAAGCCTATAGTGGCTCATCTTCTTGATAGATGTGTTGAGAGTATCCCATGCCAAGGTCAATAGCTTGAAAAACATTTCTTGTACAGTCTAGCTCTTCACTAGAACCATTATTCGAGGTAACTTCCATACGATCAATCTTTGAAAAAAAATCATATATTTGTGTTTCAGAAGTAAATTCTTTATGTACCTTTGCTCGGTTGCTCAAAATATGATCCTTTGAAGTTGAATCTGCTTCTTCCAAAGCTGTATTTTCCTTGGCTTTACTTCTTGCAGAAATATGATCCCAAAATTGATCATAATTAAGGAACGGCATATGATCCCTTCTTCTTTATAGAAAACAATCTGGCTTTGTTCCGTAATCTCCTTCATTTTTAACTCGATAATTTTAAAGCTTTCATGAACAAACCCTTCTGAAAAATAGTCCCACTGTGTGGGGTATGTCTCTGCCAGTTCTCAGACCTTATCGTTATCTTCGATGTAAATACATACGATGTTTGCTACAATGTAAGATTGTTAAACGATCGCTAATGGTTGTGTTGTGCATTCCACACACTTCATCAAGGATTAGATTGATTAAACTATCACAATCAACATTACAACAATGTCCATGACTTGTGTTGAGCATACCTTACACAAGCTAGGTTGTTCACATGTATGCTCTGATCGTTTACGTGTATTCTATAATACACATAAGAAGGTCCAGTTCTTGTGATGAGTGTCCCTCGCACTCCAGGCATGTTCACCTCTCTCTATCTCTCTCTTTGCATGTGCTTTGTTATTTCTTAAATTTCAATCATTTATTGTACAGTGTATGGTTTGCAATCATAGTATATCATTGTTGCTATAAATTATGTTTGTTTCTTATGGTTTAGGTTCATGACATGATTTTGATAGTTTTCCCTCTCATCTAATAATGTTTATGTTTTAAAATTATATCTTACAGATATGGTGGACACCAAGCTGGCCAAACATCAACTTTTTACAAAAGTTTGTCATTGAAGTTATAGTATGTCACTTTCAACTCATGTCGTTGCCTAAGCTTCTTCGTTACCAGTTCCGAGAGGCCTTAGTGAAGTATGTATTTGAGCAGCTCCAACTCATATTTACACCCACTCCTTTTGACATATCTCTAATGACATCAGGTTCGTTATTGAACATGGCTAAGCAATCTATTGGATAGATCGCAAAGATTTTTCAAGATCTTAAAAATCTAGAAATCATCGCTTTATCAGGCATAGCTACTCGCATACAACTTGTGCAATAGTTGTATACTAAGTTCAAGATCAAGGAGAAGCTGGAAACAACAGCAAAGCAAACAAGAGTGAAAGAAAACTCTTTCGATGATACGAAAGAGCCAGGAGCTACCATTAGAATAGAGTCTGCTATTAGTGCCACTCTCGCTTTGGATCAACCTCCCCCTTGTATTGCATCTTTTACCAAATACTGTAATCTTCAACATACATGCTCCGCAACTCAAAGAATTGAGATGGGCACAGATGAAGTGTGTAGGTGTCACCCTAGCTGCATTTAAAGATCCAATGTATGTGGCGCAGATCTTAAAAGTCCACTTGCATGGACCCACAATGGATCAGCAGATTAAAGATGAAGCCACAGTTTTGGATATCACTCATTGTGGCATTTTTTATCCACTTGAAATGGTCCACAAATAGAGCATCCAATGCTCATTTCCTGTTTCTGGAATGCCGGCCATGTAGATCAATGGATAAAAGAGTGCAATGGAGATGGTAGTCAACCTGCCATTTGCGATTATGTGACCACTGAACGAATAGTAGAGATGTTCCAAAATAACATTTTGCAGATAATTAACGCTCTTCTTTAGAACGTGAAGTATCTACATGAGCACGACTATCTCCACAATGACCTGCACTTCGGGATTTAATATTTATGTAATTACCAAAACAATTGTGTGATCACAAGGTCTTGTTGACATATTTACATAATCATAGTTAACATGATCACAAACAAGCCAGTTTAGAGCAATCTGGAAACCACAAAAATCCCACCGGGATTTTGCGTTTTCCCGCCGGGCTTTTGCATTTTCCCTACGGGCCCGCCGGGAAAACCCTAAAGCCCGGCCCGGGCTACAGCTGAATATCATAGAGGGCCCTAATCAGGCACGTTGGGTGTTTTTGTTGAGCCGCACACACACACACACACACACACACAGAGAGAGAGAGAGAGAGAGAGAGAGAGAGAGAGAGAGATCAATGACTATCTTTGGTGTGGAGCTACCTAGTGTTGCCACAATTATAATGACTACTTGCACGCAGAAAACATGGAAGTTACCCTAGAGGGTGTAGGATGATAATGACATAGTAGAAAGAAAGAACCAATTATTTTTGCCCCACGTTAAAGAGACGGAGCTATTTACACTTTTCCCATAGTACTTTTTGACGGTAAAGGAAGAATATGTTACCCTTGAGATAAATAATAGGATAAAATAGAAAGCTTATTATAATACTTAGATGTGCATACGTAAATTATAGGAAATATACTTATGTATGTAAGATCACGAGATGGATCTCGTAGCATTTGTTCACACTATGCACGTGTCACATCGCGACATCCACCCCCTCTAAACCTTCACATCCTCCGGTATGTGTCACATTTTCTCTTTGTAAGATCACCCCTCTTGTACATATTCCTTGATTTCTTCTTCACTGGATGATTCCAAAGCTTCATCTTCACTTTTATCTTCACCTATGTTTTGCTCTTCCTCCTCGACAACATCTTTTGGATCATTGTCACCTCTTCTCTTAAACATTTTGATCATTTTTCCTGCAATGGGAATCTTTAATTCTGTACCATCTAGTTGAGACAAGCTGTAAGTAGCATTTTCATGCACATACTTTACAACATACGGTACAAACCATCTTTTTGAAAACTTATGCATGACTATGTGCTAGTTACAAAGGCTACTATCATACACTAAAACCCAATCACCTTTGTCAATTGCTTTGCTCCTGAGCCGATGTCGCTTATCAAAGTAGTCCCTGTTTTTCAAAATTGCATTTTTGAGTTGTTCTTTTGCAGCCTCAATGTCTCCAGGTCTTCTCTCTAGTTGCCTTATGCACAATGCAAGGAGACCTTCCCTACTAAGCCCCTCTTGCCAAGGTAGTACATTCCATGTGGAAATTGTATCTTCAATCGGCATCACTGGCTTTTGACCATACATTAGCTCCACAGGCATATAGCTAGTTACAGCTATGTGTTCTATGATCAGCCCATAAAGTATATGGTAATAGTTTTGCCCACTCACGTGACTCTTCCTTTGCAAGCCTTGGCCAAATCTTTGATGATAGGAGGATGCACTCTTTCACTCTTTCCATTGCCTTTGGGGTTTTAAGCTGTAGTAAGAGAAATCTTGATTCCTAATCTGGAAAGGAACTCCGTTGCTTCCTCACCATCCATCACCTCTATCTGTAGTGATCTTCCCCACACAATCATAACAAAAAATTACCTCATCAAGAAGGAATTTTCACACAGCTTCTATGGTTCTAGCTCTTAATGCTCTTCCTTCAACCTGGTTAGTTAGGTCCTCTCATCCAAGAACCAAGTATCTCATCTACCAAAGTCCTAAAGGCATTGTGACTAGACCCACAACCCATTTATAGTGCATGGCTAGTGGATATGTAGGGTGCAATCCATCACTATGTCGGACATTTGAATACATTTGACAAGTTACACACGACTCTAAAAATTGAGATACATCTTTTTACATACCCTTTTACCATTATTTTTCTTTAAACTTGGAGAAGGTTGCCCACACATCCCTGTGTCTAGCCCATAGACTCTCATGAAACTCTTGCATGAGCTTCAATTGAGTCTTTTTTTTACATATAACCCGTTGTGGAATAGCACCCTTTTGTTTAGTATGCTTCCACAAGTAACCATCCCTGAAAAAGTACCAATATGCTTTCTTGCGTTGTTGGGGGATAAATGTGCAAAAGGTGAGCCAAGAAGGCACCGGGCCCCTGGCTGTGAGAGGTGTGGGGAAAAGAGATGCAGCAGAGACAATTAACAAGATAGAGCTCAAAACAAACGCTTCTCTTAATTCCAGTTAATCAAAAGTAGTCATCATTAATCAATCGTTAATGGAGGCTTAATGCTCCTTACAAGATGAAACTTGGATTAATCCAGATGCTTGATGAAGTGTGTGGAATGCACAACACAACCATTAATGATAGTTTAACAATCTTAGATTGTGGCAAACATCGCATGTATTTACATCAAAGATAAAGATAAGGTCCGAGAACTGGCAGAGACATACCCCACACAGTGGGACTATTTTTCAGAAGGGTTTGTTCATGAAAGATTTAAAATTATCAAATGATTTAAGAAAGCAATCAAATGTACACAATATGAGATTTGCAATGCACTCTCTACATGGCATTATGGATTCAAAAATAATATGAAATTTTCAATTCAACTATATATATAATGATTAGTTATATATCCTCTGCAATCTGAAAACAATAAGACAAAACTATTTTCACATGCTGCAAAGAATCATCAACATTTACATTGAATTGATGATAATTATTTGCAAAAGGTGAGCCGAGAAGGCACCGGGCCCCTGGCTGTGAGAGGTGTGGGGAAAAGAGATGCAGTAGGCACAATTAACAAGACAGAGCTCAAAACAAACCCTTATCTTAATTCCAATTAATCAAAAGTATTCATCATTAATCAATCGTTAATGGAGGCTTAATGCTCCTTACAAGATGAAACTTGGCTTAATCGTGATGCTAAACAAGAAAAGTAATAACGTCCTGCCTTACACTCTATTCTGCTTCCTGATTCAAATGGCTAATGGGCTTTGAGCATGTTTAAGATGGCTACTTCCTCTCACCTTCTTCCTCAGAGAGCAAGAAATCAATCCAATGCTTGGCTAATGAGGCTTAGGGAAGGTTTAAGATGGCTTAAGAGAGCTTATGACTCGGGTAATGAAAGCTTAGAAGATTAGGCTTGGTTTAGGAGATAGAAACTCGATTAGGCTTGGCTTATGGACATAGAAATTAGGTTCATGAGAGCTTATAAGGTTTCAAGTAGGTTAATGAAATCTTGTCAAATTAAGCTTATGGAATTAGGCTTGTCTTATGGAGATAGAAATTAGGCTTGGCTTATGGAAATAGAAATTAGGTTCATGAGAGCTTATAAGGTTCCAAGTAGGTTAATGAAATCTTGTCAGGTTAAGCTTATGGAGTATAGAGGGGTTTAAGATTGTATGTGAGGTTAAGATTATGGAGTTAGAGAGGTTTAGGATAGCTTATTCGCGTTTAACGAAAGCTTAAGAGCTCTTATGCGAGCTTATAAGCTTTGCATCTCTTTTGGGGAGAGATAGCTTCCTTAAAAAAATGAGGAGAGGGCTTAATCCCCCAATTCCCCTTTTTGTAGAGCCTCCCCTTTCCTTGCATGGCTTTCTCTTGCTAAAAAAAGCTAGGCACCCATTAGTGACATCGCTAATGGGTCCTTCCCATTGATGACATGGCAGGGCCGTATTCGAGTAGCGCGATTTGCGGCGGGAGCAGTTCCGTAACTAAGTGCAAGGGTTCCCTGAGCATCTTTCATTTCTGCAGCGGCCTCGTCCGAGAACCATAGCCCCCAGTGCGAGTGGATCTTCCTCTTCCCCTAGCTCCTTCGCTGCCTGCTTGCCATGTCTCTTCTTTTTCTTTTCCTCTTCACACACTAAAGCCCTTAGTGGGTGTCCCTTAATCAATTGCATTGAGCGTCCATCCCTTGAGTCCTTGGGCAGCCTTTGCTTTAGCTTGAGTGGGAGACCCTTAAAGAGCACCCCATTTGGCATACCTATCGACTAAGGCATTGCCAGGTAGTATTCTCTCCAGTAGTCCTTGACTAAAAATACTATCTACTTTGATGCCCATATTATCTTCTCATATAATGCCACATGCCCTCAAGATGCTAGTTTAAATTAATTATGTTCATGGAAAGGCATCTCCTTTGCAATCGGAAAAAAAAACCAGCTCCTTGCCAAGCCGTGTCACCATTCCCTGCAATCATTGCATTCCAAAAGACGTCATTTCGGACATGATACTACTCAAGCACTTACTGCTCCCGCATTGGCCCTCATTTGGCATACACATCGGGCACTGCAGTGCATTAAACCAAATGAATGTGACTGATCAGGGCGACCGGGGCAGTTTGAACCCGGCCCCCTGTGATACTTTAAGGGCCAATAACTTGACAACAGTAAATCCGATCTCACCGATCTAAAAATACCGACGCGCTCCTTAGAGTGAGTACTTCAGGCCCGTACATTCATTTCAATTTTGTCACCTTAGCTGTAGTTGCCCAATCCGGTACGGATTATCAATCAACTTGAACTTAAAGCTGCCATAACTTCTTTATCGTAGCTCCAATCGACAAGTTGTAGAGACAAGCCGGTAGCGCACATCGAGTACTTCAACTTTGATTAATAAAATCCTAGCTATAACCACTTCGAGCATACTTATAATTGCCAAGATATCTTTTGGCCCTTTGAGCCGTGTATGGCATACTTTCAGCTTAAAGTTGGCTTGTTAGCAAGCCCTTATAACTGTTGAATAATCATGCAGGATTCAAATACACCTGATTGGCTTTCCTTTGCTCATTTTCTTGTCATGGGAGCGGAGCGGCATGACATTAACCCCCTCAGCCTCCGGTCTGTGCCAACCGGTCTTCAAGCTGCATCTTTTATAAATACCTTAAGTTTCTTGTCATCAAGCTCACGTAGTTGATAAAGCTATGTAAAACAAAAAGAAGCTGTAAATCATAACATCAATAGTCTAGCTCAATTATCTAGTAGTTTTCCCATCACAAATCTTTGAACCATAGTGGTCGTATCTCCAAAGCATGCGATTATGAAAATTTGTTTAGTGAACCCCGCCAGACTCAAGTGCTCTAGTTACTTATACACACGGCTTGACAATCACCTCTCTTTAGGGAACCCTTTCAAGCTCAAGTATGCCTTCCTTTGTCTGCACGCGGAATGTTCGTCAAGTCCTTTACTTCATGTTTCGGTAATAGAACCATCTCAAAAGATGTGAAGATACTATAGCAATTGTCCAAAGATGTCAACTGGAAGCTAGCCATGTAAGCTTATTGATCATATAACCAAAAAAACATTTTCTTTAGCATACATCCAAAACAAATCTATTACAAGAAAATAAATGATATCTCTGAATCTGCAAGTTGCTCTTCAATAGCTCCCACGTTCAAATGGTATAATAAGAAATTGCCCCAATAGCGGAGCAGCATAATATCCATATGACCACACACATCCTGTATCAATCAACTTCAAGAATTTCTGCTCCAAATATGCTATTCTTGGATCTAGCAGAATGAAAACACAATATAGACCCAAAAATACCCATCCATAGTGAACCTGCTTTTGAAGATCTTTCGAATCACCGGGATCAAATACCATTAAGATCACATAGCATTGATGGCCTCCACAATATACTAGAGCTTCACCTGACGCATAGTGCAGCAGCCACATCTCATAAACTTTTGGTAACTTAAGGTCGTTACCAGCAAGAATTAAAGAATTTTGTCTCCCATTTATTGGCAACCATGACATCACTGAGATAAAAATTACTAAGAATAGTATCCAAATCCAGCCACATTTGGCAAATTATCTAAGAAAATAAACAATCCTGTGCACTTTATGCAGTATCAAGGATGATTTAGCATTATCACCCCCTCTAGCTTCATAGCCATTATGAAAAACCTTACGACTTTCTGGACTTGTACCATCAGAGAGATTGTTACCTGGATTTTGAGGTTGATAGTGAATAATAGCTTTATCCTGAAGATATTCATCCATAACATCCTTGGGAATATCATCCTTGGAAGTCTCATCAGTCTCATCAAAGCTATAGGAATTGGCTCCTCTTGTAGCCCGTATATAGATGTACAATCTATGTCAATATCTTGTTGGCAACCAGCATCATCTAGGCAATCCTCAACATCTTCCTTTGCTTCCTCATCTTCATCCATGCTACTTAGTGAGGCGGTCCGGGGCGGGCAACAAGAGAGGCGACCTCTAAACACCCCTCAAGGCTCCCGTGCTGCTCAATTGGGGCTGGGGCAACCACAAGCACAACACAACAACAAACCCACAGCCAAACCCAAACAAGATAGGGGCACCACCTAGTTATGGTATGCGAACTAGGACGCAAGAGAGATTTTGGCACAACCAAGAAGATGCACCACACAACACACACAAACAACCTCACACCAAGACACACACAAACTGGACCAGAGAGAGCTAGAGCAAAGGGAAGAGAGAGAGAAAAGGATCTTGCGTAATACCTTATTTGTGACTTGCAAATGGAGATGGTTCGTTATGATGCTATTGTAGAACTTGTATAAAACTCACTCAATGCTTAGTGATTGCTAAACATTGCCAAAACACACACACACTGTCTTAGGGTGTGGGAGACCTCTCACCACAATACCCTCTTACAATGGACACAAAACTGGCAATGAAAAACACACGAAAACACTTTCTAAAATCAAGATCAACTGATAAAAACTCAAAATACACAAGTCATCTTGAATTCACCAAACCGTATTGCACAAATGGAAGGACGAAGATTTGAACGTCGAATCACGCCTTTGAATGCACCAAACCTCAATTTATTGATGATAAATGAGCATATACAATAGTGGTTTTGAGATTTGTGAAACTCACGCTCTCTCACTTGCAATGTGTAGCTTGAAAGCTTCTCTCACACCAAGAGTGAAGCTCACAAGTGGTTGCTACACCTAAGTCTCTCCTCGCGCATAGAGTGTTGGGGTGCTATGTGAGATGTTGGAGGGTGTTTTACAAGAAGGAGAGGGGCCTATTTATAGGTTGGAGACCCCATATTAAGATTATTGGAAATCCTAATTTACAAGCTAACAAATCAGGATTATGATTTTTTTGAATATCAAAACATTGCGGGCCTTCTTTGTCTGCTTGAGTCATGGGTGTGGGCTCAAAAGAGAGCATTATTGATGGTAGATAAGGTGAAAGTAAGTTTTAAGGAAGGGGAGAGAGAGAGAGAGAGAGAGAGAGAGAGAGAGAGAGTTACTATACATGTCTTGAGGTGAGGTGTCTTTTATGGTTAGGTTAATGCTATTTTGTGTTAGTATGTTAGTCGTTAGTAATCACTAGAAAGTTAATGTTACATTTACAATGGGTAGAGTGAGTTGATTTGATGAAGGAAGAGGGGTGAATTAAAAGAGAATCATTGAGATGGTGATGCTTTGAAGAAACTTGAACTCACCCTTGTGTAGATTGTGGAAAAAATGACCGCTGGTCTTCTTCTTCTTCTTCGCTTCTTTACGCCGCCGCCACGGTTGACCACCACGATGAAAAGAGGATTTGTTGATGAAAAATCCTCAATTTGCAGAAGTTATCATGGTTAAGATGCTGAATTTTAGATATTTTAGGAGAGGTAAATGAAATTGTAACATAGAAGCAATAGAGAGAGACATGGAGAGGGTGTATGTATGTAGAGGTTCATAAAAGAACTATAGGGATGAGAGAGAAGGGTAATGGTGAAGAGGGTGGGAGAAGCCATGGAAATTGCAGTTTTGAGTGAGGGAAGGAGAGGGAGGGATGTGTGGAAGGGTGAGAGAAGACTAAGGGCTACTTGTGAGAAAAGTGGGCAGACTGGGGTCCACTCAAAAAATCATAGCTCACCGCTGGTAGCTCCAAAAATCATGAAAAAATTTGAGGTGATTATTCAGAGCGTGGGCTACATTTTCTCTTTTGACTACCGCTCCAAATTCGGAGTGGAGATAGGTGCCAAAATTCTCACCAAAAAGCCTGTTTTTTATGCCTGCAAAAGTCTTTTAGTGGCCCCCTCCTTTGTTGAATTTGTACAATGCATCCAAGAGTGAGCCCCTCCTTTGTCATATTATAATAAAAAGCATTCAAGTTGCCCTTGAACCATGCATGGAGGAGGATTATTGGTGAAATAAGAAATATATACATGGTGGGACTAGTGTATGGACTATTCATGGACTTTAGCTCAATGAACACATGGTGTTAGAATAATGAGTAAAAATAATAATAAAAATATGGAGGAGTTATGGATATGGAAAGATATTGGAATCATATGATATGGTCCCTCCTTGAATTATTTTGGGTGAAAGAGGAAAAGGTATGCAAGTAAATAATATAATAAACGTAACTAATGAGTAGAAATCAATTTTTTGTTTTCACGAGGGTGAGGGTGAAAATGTGGGAGTGATTTGTATAAAGGAAAAATATGAGGTTAGAGTATGTACATATTGGCAAAAAAATAAAATTATGGTGTAAGAGGATGAAAGAAGGTGTACATAGGTTTAATAAAACACACACCTAAGTAGAAATATTTAAATAAAATACCAAAATAATTATAAAAAATCCCTATATTTAGGCCATATATACAATGAAATATTTACACATAAAGAGGCCATAATATACTTTTATTTAATTTTTTTTTATTTTTATTTTTGCTCACCTAGCCCAGTGACTAGCTAGCTGAGGGTTTTTAAGAAGATATGGGAAAAGCCCCTTAACTCACACACGCCTATGTACAGTGAAATGGTAGGGATAGCCATAGCGTTTGGGTGAATTTGGTAGGGTGGAGTAATCTAGTATGGCAATTATGGAGAGCCAAAAAACGGCTATCATTAGCAAGCCATTATAACCTTGAAAAGGTTCATCGGGCACCCCCTCTGAAGGGGTACATGCATCACAAAGCTAAGCTATACTGCTATAACCTTCTCCTTTAGATTGGGCCAAAAACCCATCAATTATGGAATCTGCTTCTGTGATAATAGAATTGGAAAACATATTGCCAGAAGCAACCATAGGTTCATTGGCATTATCAAGTACATCCTGTGTTAGGTTCACAGCCTCGACCACTTCATTAGCTATTGTATATATAATAAGTTTATTTATGCAATCATTTGTAGTAAATCTACTGCCCTGCTCAGCTATAGTGCCAATAGATCCATTAGAGGCCTGTAGTGGCTCATCTTCTTGATAGATTTGTTGAGAGTATCCAATGCCAAGGTCAATAGGTTGAAAAAAATTTCTTGTACAGTCTAGCTCTTCACTAGAACCATTATTCGAGGTAACTTCCATACGAGCAATCTTTGAAAAAAAATCATACATTTGTGTTTCAGCAGTAAATTCATTATGTACCTTTGCTCGGTTGCTCAAAATATGATCCTTTGAAGTTGAATCTGCTTCTTCCAAAGCTGTATTTGCCTTGGCTTTACTTCTTGCAGAAATATGATCCCAAAATTGATCATAATTAAGGAACTGCATATGATCCCCTTCTTTTTTATAGAAAACAATCTGGCTTCATTTAGTAATCTCTTTCATTGTTAACTTGATAATTTTTTAGCTTTCATGAACAAACCCTTCTGCAAAATAGTCCCACTGTGTAAGGTATGTCTCTGCCAGTTCTCGGACCTTATCTTTAAACTCAGAGGTTACCACTTCCTCAAAGGTCGGAATGATCCGATCTTTGGGAATTCCTCGGCTATTCATCTCCGCCTTATAACATTGCAAGGAATCCATCTGGATCATGTCCTTGAAAAATTCCATATTCTTCATGTACGGCATCAAGTGCCATTTCCACTTCATCATCAATCTGCTCTTTCATCTTTATAGCTTTTACTTCTTGCTAAAATCTCTGAACTAAGCACAACATTTTTGACAGATCGGGTGCTACTAGATTTTTATCAAATCTATTGAGGTTGTAATCCTCAATAAACTGCTTCAATTCTGCTGGAATCTCCATCCTGGCCTCCCACCCCGGCTCGTTTCACGTCGGGTTCACCAAGAATGTCGGGGGATAAATTTGCGAAAGGTGAGACAGGAAGGCATCGGGCCCCTAGCTGTGAGAGGTGTGCGGAAAAGAAATGCAGCAGGCACAATTAACAAGACAGAGCTCAAAACAAACGGTTCTCTTAATTCTATTTTATCAACAGTAGTCATCATTAATCATCATTAATGGAGGCTTAATGCTCCTTACAAGATGAAACTTAGCTTAATCCAGGTGCTAAACAAGAAAAGTAATAACGTCGTGCCTTACACTCTGTTTTGCTTCCGGATTTGAATGCTTAATGGGCTTCGAGCAGGTTTAAGATGGCTACTACCTCTTACCTTCTTCCTCGGAGAGCAAGAAATCAATCCGATGCTTGGCTAATGAGGCTTAAGGACGGTTTAAGATGGCTTAAGAGAGCTTATGACTCGGGTAATGAAAGCTTAGAAGATTAGGCTTGTTTTAGGAGATAGAAACCGTCAATTAGGCTTGGCTTATGGAGATAGAAATTAGGTTCATGAGAGCTTATAAGGTTCCCAGTAGGTTAATGAAACCTTGTTAGGTTAGCTTATGGAATTAGAGGGGTTTAGGATGGTATGTGAGGTTAAGATTATGCAGTTAGAGAGGTTTAGGATAGCTTATGCGCATTTAACGAAAGCTTAAGAGCTCTTATGAGAGCTTATGAGCGTTGCTTCTCTTTCGAGGAGAGATAGCTTCCTTAAAAAAATGGGGAGAGGGATTAATCACACGATTCCCCTTTTTGTAGCGCCTCCCCTTTCCTTGCATGGCTTTCTCTTGCTAAAGAAAGCTAGGAACCCATTAGCGACGTCGCTAATGGGTCCTTCCCCTTGATGAAGTGGCAGGGCAGTATTCGAGTAGCACGATTTACGGTGGGAGCAATTCCGAAACTGAGTGCAAGGGGTTCCTGAGTATCTTTCACTTCTGCAGCGGCCTTGTTCGAGCACCGTAGCCCCCAGAGTGAGTGGATCTTCCTCTTCCCCCAGCTCCTTTGCTGCCTGCTCGCCATGTCTCTTCTTTTTCTTTTCCTCTTCACACACTAAAGCCCTTAGTGGGTGGCTCTTAATCAATTGCATTGGGTGGTCATCCCTTGAGTCCTTCGGCGGCCTTTGCTTTAGCTTGAGTGGGTGACCCTTAAAGGGCACCCCATTTGGCATACCTATCGACTAAGGCATTGCCAAGCAATATTCTCTCCAATAGTCCTTGACTAACAATACTATCGACTTTGATGCCCGTATTATCTTCTCATATAATGCCACATGCCCTCAAGATGCTAGTTTAATTCATTATATTCGTAGAAAGGCACCTCCTTTAAAATCGGAAAAAAAACCCAGCTCCTTGCCAAGCCGTGTCGGCATTCCCTCCAATCATTGCATTCCAAAAGACGTCATTTCAGACATGATACTCCTCAAGCACTTACTACTCCTGCATTGGCCGTGATTTGGCATACACATCGGGCACCGCACTCCATTAAACCAGATGAATGTGACTGATCAGGGCGACCAGGGCGGTTCGAACTCAGCCCCCGGCGATACTTTAGCGGCCAATAACTTGACAACCGTAAATTCGATCATCGATCTGAAAAGACCGACGCGCTCCTTAGAGTGAGTACTTTAGGCCCATACATTCATTTCAATTCTATCACCTTAGCTGCAGTTGCCCAATCCGGTACGGATCTGCAATCGACTTAAACTTAAAGCTGCCATAACTTCTTCATTGTAGCTCCAATCGACGAGCCGTAAAGACAATCCGGTAGAGCACATCGAGTACTTCAACTTTGATCAATAAAATCCCAGCTATAACTACTTCAAGCATACTCACTGCTTAGCATTTCCAAGACATCTTTTGGCCCTTTGAGCCGCATCTGGCATACTTTCAACTTAAAATTAGCTTGTTAGCAAGCCCTTATAACTGTTGAATAATCATGCAGGATTCAAATACACCTGATTGGCTTTCCTTTGCTCATTTTCTTGTCATGGGATCGGAGCGGCACGACATCGTAACCTCCTAAATTCTTGTTTAGAACAAACATCCTGTTTTGCTAGAGTAGTCAAGTAGCTTCCAGTAAGAAGCCAATCACCTTCATAAATCTCTTTCAAGAACAATTCAAGTGGATTAGTCATGCAGACATTTTTATCTTTGACATGAGAGATAGAATAGAACTTTGTGCCTACATCATCTCCCTCGTCAATTGTCTATGACTCATCTTCATACCTTGCCCTTGATAGCATATCTGCCACTGTATTGTCTTTACCTGCAATGTGCTTAAACTTGGCATTTAAGGAATTAATGTAGGCAATCGACCGCAACATAGAAATGTCTGGCATTGAGCAGCTTGTAATCATCCCCAAGAAGTCGTAGACAATCTGTTTCTACAACCACACATGCACCAATTAGGTATTCTTTCCCATTTTTCAAGGCTGTAACCATACCCCATAACTCTCTCTTTATTTGTGGATAGTTTCTTTGGCGAGTACCTTTGCTCCAAATCTCACCACATACCTGTGTCCTTCTTCATCATCTTTCCCTATTGCCCATCCAATTCCTGAAGGACTGGTGTCTACTGCCACAATTATTAGCCTTTGACACTCATAGTCTACCTTTCTCAAAGTTAGTGCAGACTAAAGCAACTCCTTTAGCTTTGTCATGGCTTTTACATGTGCTTCTTTCCATTTAAATTTTTTATTGTTTCTAAGTAATTGATAAAGAGGATCAGCTACATGTGCATAATGTGGAATCCAAATAACATAAAAGACACATGCTCTTAAAAACCTTCTAACCTTAATGATGCTAGTGCATGTTTCTTTCATTCTTTGGATGGCATCTACCTTTGTTGGACAAGGTTTCCTACCATATGGCCCGCACATGTGCCCCACAATGAGCACTTCAGTGATACCAAACATAGACTTTTTTCCTAACAATGTAAGATTCACTTCCTCCAACCTATATAGATTTTATCACAATCATTTATGTGATTTACAACAAACCTGCGACATCCCCTGAGATCCAAAGCTGCATCTTTGTCACTTTCTTTGCATCCTTTGATGGGCAAACCATCAATGAAAGGCATTGTGATTTGAGGAATAAAGTCACGTAAGACCTTATTCATCCCATTCATCATATGTGCAAGGTACACATCCTTACCAAATCCAAAGGTGTTCTCATAGTTGTCAAGTCTCTGCTTTCGATTGCAAGCTAAAATGGATCATACCCTGAGTAGAGATCCCCCACCGAGTAGATTGCCCTTCCTGCAAACCCCTCTGCAAACTCATCCACCATCGGTCTTGTACCTACATTTCTGATTGTCACCTTGTTCATTGGTTGCATATCTTGGATGAACCGTATGTTAGGAAATAAGACGTAGCTAAAAAGATATTTGAGTAGATTACTTAATGGAGAGAGATAAATTTCACACACAAGAGATTATAGAGTAGAGAGAGACAGAGAGAGAGAGTACACACGATATACATGGTTCACCCAATGTGGGCTACGTCCACGGGAAAGCAGCCACTCAATGGCTTTAGTACTTCAAAACAAGAAGTAGTTTACAAAGGGGTTATACCCTTAATGCAGCTCCCACCTTGCTTCACTATCACCACCTCACACTCACCTTGTTGCATCAACTTCACACTATGAAATGCGTGTAGAAATGGCCTCCTTTTATAGGCCAAAAGGGCTACCCTCTCTCATGAGAGGCAGCCATGTGTAGCCGCCCTTGTGTAGATAAGTCTAAATTGGCGGACCCTCCAACCCGCCCATGCGTGGCCGCCCTTGAGAAGACAAGTCCGCTTTTGAATTCGGCCACCGGCCACCGGTCATTGACTTCCGAACACCGACCACCGGCCATTGACTACCGGCCATCGGCCAACCGACCGGTTGTTTTCCGACCACTTTTCGGCCGCCGTCCAGACATAATATTCCGGCGAGGGAAAAAAAGTATCGGGGGCTTCCGCCCCCGAGGACCCTAAAGTTACCCCTGATTTTTTGCCGCACCGTGAAAATTTTGGTTTCTGGCGAGTGACTTTCCTTCACGCACGATGGGTTCTCCTCATAATGGGGGCCTTACAAATGTGCGCTTTTACCACAGAAAATTACAAGGGTAAATCAGGCTCCATACTTAACAGCGTAGAGCACCATTCTTCTTTGGAACTATGAACCACCTGTTTGAATATGGAGCACAAGAAGGCTCTTAAATCCCCATTTTAATTTTTTCATTCAGTAGCTCTACTAACTTTGGCAAATGAGCATTTGGAATCGGAATAGGCCACAGATTCCAAGGCACATGAGGTATTGTGAAAATTACCATAGGAGCTATAATAGAAGGATTAACACATCCTATCTCATGTGGCTCAAATGCAAAAGCCTTACCATGCTTTGAGAGCATTTCTTTGAAGCACTTTGTCTCCTCCTGTGTTAGAAACTCCTCGCAACCAATTTGCAACTCTTGAAAAGACTCCTTTGTGAAGGTATGCCCAATATTTTTAGGATTCCTCAAAATTGGTTTGCAAAGAAGCCTGCTCAATCTTTTCCCTATTGTTGGGTGGTAAGGGTGAAGCTACTGGTTTCACCTTTTTTGCTACACTTTTGTATTTAGTTTCAACATGGATTTCTGGGCCAAGTTTTTGGTTTTCTTTGAAGGCTTCTATGCCTTGATACATTTCCATAGAGCATACTTCCACAACTTCATTTTCAAGATGAAAACTAGACTCCATTATAGCATCAAGCTCACCCACAGTATCTACAAAAGAAACCTGCTCACACAAACCCAAAACATTTTCAGTAGGCTCTAGCAACCCACTCTCTTTCATGCCTATTTGTACATTATTTATATATTGACGCTCATATCTCTTCAAATCTTCAAGTTTTGTAAAACATACTGATCCATTCCTTGTTACTAAGGAGCCCGTTGAGAAAGTTTCACCTATTTTTTGATCAGGCGAGACCCTTTTTCTTTCTGTACCACTACAATCCCACTTTACAATGGTACTTGGCCAAAACCCATCATTTCCCTATGGTCATGAAACTCTTTGCTTACCTTTGGTAGAGAATGATCTCTGAGGTTGTCACGATTTCTTTCATGGTTTACACAAACTGTGAGAAATTGGACAGCACGTTTACCATATTTGCTTTGTATCCTGGCATATGTTGAACCATCGTCCATTACCTTTGTTTCCATTCAAACTCCCACAATGTAGGGCTGTCCAAGGATGAGATGATATAAAGATGTATGTTAACCCTCACGGCACACGGACACCCTATGATCTATAAACGTTGTATTATTTAGAGTCAGGTACCGGGCTTGTCGGACCAATAGGGAAAGGTAGAGTGATCGTCGATGAGAGGCGCACTTTAACTTGGACATTCAAGGGATTAGTTGGTTAAGCATGGGTGCCCAAGTGTGAATGGGGTGAGCTCCTATAAAAGCCAACTAAACCTAATTTTTACTCATTCTCTCATTTGTGCAATTGAAGAGTGCTCTTGCTCCATCTCCATCTTCTTCTTCTTCTTCACCTCCTTGTGTGTGTGTGTGTGTGTGTGAGAGAGAGAGAGAGGGAGAGTGTGTGTGCGATCGAGCATTACGAAGGCACGACGGCGGCGAAGCGGTTGAGCGCGGCACGACTGCAGCTTCTTCTTCATCGCGGCGAGGAATCCACCACGAAGGCGAGCGTAGAGCGGTGAGTGACACACCCTTTGTTTTCTTGAGCTTGCTAGTTTAGGCTTGTTGTGTGCTTGGAGCCGTTTGTGGCTCGCACACGGTGTATTGGCAAGTCCCTTGCTTCGACAGTGCGGCAAGGAGCGCACATTTTTGGCGCCGTTGCCGGGGATATGCCCTACACTAAGCTCGGTTAGCACTTTACGCTTCCTTGTGGTGCAATTTGTATCATAGGAAAGGCAGGGAAGGAGTGTGTGGAGATTTCTGTTTTTTGCGTTTTCTGCATTTGCTGTCAAGTTTTAATTTCTGCTATTGTCTGCGTTTTTTCAATTTCTGCAATTTCTGCGTTTTCAAGTTCGGCGTTTTCAATTTCTGCAATTTTCTGCATTTCTGTCAATTTTCTGCAATTTCTGCATTTTTTCTGCATTTTCTACAATTTCTGCATTTTCTGCATTTCTGCGTTTTTTCAATTTCTATATTTTCTGCATCAACATAAAAAAATAAAAAATAAAATTTAAAAAAAAAAGTTTTTTGAGGAAAAAAAAAATAATAATTTTGGGAAAAAAAAATATAAAAGGAAAAAAATTCGGAAATTAAAAACGCGAGCGAGTGGGTGGCGATATTTTTCGAAAATGAAAAACGTGACTCTTAAAACGGACGGTTTGGTTTGTATAAAAGATAGATCGGGATCGGGATCATTTTCCCAAGCCCAAGCCCAAGCCCAAGCCCAAGCCCAGGCCCAGGCCTCAGTCCTCAGTCTTATGATATATACTAGACTCACTCAAAAATAATAATTTTGGAAAAAAAAAAATTTAAAAGGAAAAAAATTCGGAAATTAAAAACGCGAGCGAGTGGGTGGCGATATTTTTCGAAAATAAAAAACGTGACTCTTAAAACGGACGGTTTGGTTTGTATAAAAGATAGATCGGGATCGGGATCATTTTCCCAAGCCCAAGCCCAAGCCCAAGCCCAAGCCCAAGCCCAGGCCCAGGCCTCAGTCCTCAGTCTTATGATATATACTAGACTCACTCAAAAATAATAATTTTGGAAAAAAAAAAATTAAAAGGAAAAAAATTCGGAAATTAAAAACGCGAGCGAGTGGGTGGCGATATTTTTCGAAAATAAAAAACGTGACTCTTAAAACGGACGGTTTGGTTTGTATAAAAGATAGATCGGGATCATTTTCCCAAGCCCAAGCCCAAGCCCAGGCCCAGGCCTCAGTCCTCAGTCTTATGATATATACTAGACTCACTCTTATATATATACCCTACTCCCTCAAGAGAGAATGAGAGCATGTGGGACAAGTCCTCCACTCTCCTCCTTTCTCTTCCCACTTGCACCCTTAGACTTTCTAGTTTAGGCCTAGTTCCTTACTGGAAATTGACAGTTTTAGGGATTCCGAGGGCATAGAGTGACCAAACGGAGTGCTGTAAAGCACGGCACGACCCTCTGACCGATACGCTCGTTTTGAGCTATCACACGGCCCATTCCACGACACGCTCTAAAAAATCTAGCAAAAAAAACAAACAAAAAACACGCTAAAAACTAGTCACAAGGCCTCCTAGAGCAGCTTTTTGACACCTTAGGGTATCAAAAGCACATGCACTTACGCTTTGGGAGGGTGCTAGAACACGAGCATATTGAGGGTGCCTCTGTTCATACGGACACCCATTACCCATCCACGATAAGCTCTAGACCCTCAGCGGGGACACAAGGTAGCACCACCCAAGACCCTAAAATAGCCGCTAGTGATTCCTCCTCCGACTCAGAAATCATGGAAGCATACCCTACCCAAAACACTGTGAGAGAAGGCCATGCACCTCCCGAAGCTCCACAGCCTAGTACTAGTATGTTTAGCCGTTTCATGGAAACATTAGGTAGAGCTACTCGCTCGGAACCTGATGCAAATGAAGCACACGAAGAGGATGGGTTGGATTCTGACACACCTCTACGATACCCCATTGAGTTAAATAGTGCCTATGGAAAAGTTCTATATAACGCCTTATTGGACACGGGTGCTAAATACAATCTGTTATCCTATGGGGTGTGGTGTCAGTTAGGGAAGCCACCTCTATCTGAGAGTATTATCCAAGTCAAGGGTGTCAACAAGAAAAAAACTGCAGTTTTTGGAATCTGGCACACTTCTGTCAGTTATGACAATGGGGTGGTAGCTCAAGACTTTTTGGTCATGCCTACTGGAACTATGGAGGGTAATATAAACCTAGGCCGCACGTGGATGATAGCCACCAAATGCACTATTGATTGGGGGACTGGGGGTGTTACAACGCAAAAACCAACTCTTAGCCCTACCACTCAAGCCATAGTCCCTGAGATATTGCCCAAGGAAATAAAACCCAAGACATTGCATGTCCAGGAGGTTGAACCATACGTCCCCATAGCCCAACTCTCTAGAGCTTCAACTAATGTAGTTGAAAGAAAGCTTGAGACACACAAGAACCATCCTAATATAACAGAGAAAACATACAAGTGGGTCCCTAAAACCTCTGTAGTGAGCATGGTTGATGCAAAAAAACGGAAACCTAGTAAGAACCGTACCACTCACTCCAAGAAATGTAAAGAAACGCTGCGATGGATCCCTAAACGACTATTGGAAGCCCAAGGCTACTATCAAGGAAATGATCAAATCTGGGTGCCAAAACGTAGATTGTGCTCTTACCTATCACCTGACCCAAGTGAGCCCAATCCCGTAGCTCCAAAACGAATCAATGATCATGGAAAGAAAAAGTTCACAGAATGCTACACACCTGCTCCCGAGCTAGTTTGGGTACCAAAGAAAGAACGATTTGTTCCACTTAGCTCAGGAAGGGGGGAGTCCCATGAAGATTCTAGCTCCTCATGTAATACATCCATAGAGGTAAAAGCTTCTACACAGCCTCCATCTATAGTAGTGGACCTCCATGAAGCTACAAAAGAATCCACACCTCCCAGTGTTCAAGAATCACCTGATGAACCACTTCAAGTTCGATCCTGGAAGAGTACCTTACCACCGTTGCAACTTGGCAAGGCACCTAGGGTAATAGAAAACTACTGGCAAAAATCCTCACCTATTACCAACTGGAACAATTGGTTTCAAAGGGTGACAAGCTCATTTCAAACGGTATGATCTACCCAAGGAAGGGGGGAGTGTTTGTGGACATCCATCATTCACTTGTTTCCCTCTCAACCTTTTTCCCTGACCTCTTAATCTCCGATCTTAGGGAATGTACATATAAAGCTTTATACTCACAAAAAAAAAAAAAAAGAGCAAGAGCAATTAGCAAACGAGTATGCACATTAAAGTCAAAACATTGACTCAGACCTACACATGTCACATCTGGTACAGTGAAACGGAAACCTATGCCATAAAACACCTTTGATCCTCATCACTTGAGTGATGGAGGGTAGGTAAGATTAGTACGATAGGAGTGTTTCTGTTTTAGAGTTGAGAGATTAGCGAAGTTCTCTTTTCCCACTGATGTGCCTCCTAGAGGTATTGTTTTTGTTTCCTAGTGTGTACAGGAGCGTGTTGCTATTGATAGGATTTGGACCTTCATGGAATCTTTATCTCGACTCACTCTTCAAATCAAGCGCGACCATCAACACAAACAGGTGTTTCTTGTCCATTAGCATTGCCCTTATCTTTTTTGCATCCATGTTTGTCTGCTTTGATTGTGATTGGTAGCATACTATTCAGCGCATTGGCTTAGTATCAAACATTTAATTCAATGTAATGTTTTGTCATAATCACTTGTCTAGGTTTAAAAATCAAGCAGTCCGACTAAGCTAGTTTGACCAAGCTAGGTATTAGAAATCTTCTCTTAATACCATGGGGAATGCCTTCCTAATAAACAATGGTTACTTAGGTTCTTAATCCGATTTAGGCAGCATTGTATGAAATGTACTAGGGCTTTCTAGTGGGCTTAACCCTATTGACCTTTAGCTTAAGTATTATAAAGGGAGTTTACTAATGTGATGAGCCTGGGGAATGTAACAGTGTTATATGACCCCCCAAAGTTACAAAATTTAAATGCTGAAAATGAACAAGCAAAAAATCAAAGTGCCACAATGTAAAATTTTAAGCTGGAAGAGAAATCTCAGCTTGATTTGGTACTTCACTCACATGTATTGCCTATGGTACTAGAGCCCTAGAGGTTCCCAGCGTGGTCGCTTTTCCTTGAAAAGCAAAAAACCCAAGGCATACAAAATAAGCACACACATCATAACTGAATCACTGTGAAAAGACCTTGGGGGGTCAAAGAAAAAGTAATCAGTCAGGCGATGATTTCATGAGAAATTCCTTTTATGGTAGCTTAACTACAAGGTTTTCTAGATATAGCCTCTAGTCAGCCCTCGAACATGAATACTTGGCTCTCGCGATTAAACAACTTAATTGACCATAGAAAATTAAGAAGCTTACCCATGGTATTAATATTCGATCTCTAGTGCTTTCCGATCGTCAAATTAGTGACCCCAGACTTGTTTAATTTTTTGCCTTTACATCTGTTTATGCATTTGATTACATTGCAATTTAATGTTCATTGCTAACAAATTGTTTGAAATTCTTTTACCAATCAATTTTTCTATCTAAAACTGCATATGCTTTTTAAGAGAATGCAATTACTGTGCCAATGTTGTTTGATTTTGCAGTGACTGAAGAAGGCTAAGGACATTCATCTCAAATGCTCTTCCACCTCGACGAACCAGCTTCAACTCAATAGCTTCCGAGGACGGAATCTACATCAGGAAGGGGGGCATGTTAACCCTCACGGCACACGGACACCCTATGATCTATAAACGTTGTATTATTTAGAGTCAGGTACCGGGCTTGTCGGACCAATAGGGAAAGGTAGAGTGATCGTCGATGAGAGGCGCACTTTAACTTGGACATTCAAGGGATTAGTTGGTTAAGCATGGGCGCCCAAGTGTGAATGGGGTGAGCTCCTATAAAAGCCAACTAAACCTAATTTTTACTCATTCTCTCATTTGTGCAATTGAAGAGTGCTCTTGCTCCATCTCCATCTTCTTCTTCTTCTTCACCTCCTTGTGTGTGTGTGTGAGAGAGAGAGAGAGAGAGGGAGAGTGTGTGTGCGATCGAGCATTACGAAGGCACGATGGCGGCGAAGCGGTTGAGCGCGGCACGACTGCAGCTTCTTCTTCATCGCGGCGAGGAATCCACCACGAAGGCGAGCGTAGAGCGGTGAGTGACACACCCTTTGTTTTCTTGAGCTTGCTAGTTTAGGCTTGTTGTGTGCTTGGAGCCGTTTGTGGCTCGCACACGGTGTATTGGCAAGTCCCTTGCTTCGACAGTGCGGCAAGGAGCGCACAATGTATCCTGTACAAAGAAGTTTTGGTCAATTTTTACATCACCTTCACACCTTGACATGCTACATACAATTCACCAGATGAATTGTTTGCCACTTTCACCATCCAAGCATGATCTGTGTCCATTGGCCATTTTCACTTGTTGTAGAGACACTTTGATATTATGTTTATTTATGAACCATGGTCAATCAAGGCAACAAATGGCTCTTCAAGATCACCTACCTTGACCAAATTTTCTGTAGTAGCCCTTGCCCACTGACTTCGTGAATAGTAGCTCCTAGGAATATCTCAACTTCTTCATCATCATTCAATAAATGCACTTGCTTCACTCTCCCACTAGATTAGTAGAATCTTATCACACCTCCATCATCCTCCTTATTTCGCAAATGCATCCCTTGTGTCTTCAAGGTTTCTCCTTCAACCTGTGGGGACGAGAAAATTCAGCAGGAGTTTACCTCTTTCTCTTGATGATGTGAATTATCTCCTCATGGAATTCACGCTTGGCAATGCCAAGAACTTCTCCGAGAGTTAAATCAATCTTGCTATTCAAAATCCTATCCTCCAAGACTTTATTTAAATCTGTAGCAACCTCAATATTAGATTGTAGTTTATAAGTTGGGCCTTTTGTCTTACCTTTTGTTGACTCTTTCTTCTTTCCTGTTGTAGACTCCTCCATGAGTACTTCTTTCCCCACTTCTAGAAGCTCTTTTTGATGGTCCTTCATCAGCATTCTCACATATGCGCTTCTCTTCTACAATAGCCTCGTTTTGTTGTCATTTTGTAATGTAGGCATGCACTGACAATGAGTCCACTGGATCATTCCATCCTGTTTCTAGACGTATACAATCACCTGCTTCATGTAGAATCTCTTTTGTAAGCTTTCCCGTTTTAGCTAATTGCATGACATTTGGCCAAAGTTGACGATAATGGTCATTCACCTCTTCATCACTAAGATGCTCAGTTTTTACTCCATAAGTAGTTGCCTCAACTTAAGAGGTGGCATGGTTAGTTGCCATATCTTCAACTAAGGTTTGCATTCCCCCCTTCCCAAAGTTAGTTCTCAAGGGTAGACGTGTCTCTCTTAAGTGGATTTTACCATCCTTAAAAAAGACAACATCTTTTGTCAAAGCATCACTAAAACCATCATAATCCCTTCTTACATGGTCTGTACTATCACACCAAATACATTTATTAACAAAACCTTCTTTGGGTTTTTGTCTTTGACTAGGAACTGGCCATGTGGTTGGCCTTTTTCTACAAGCTTTGCAAGCTTCACCTTCAAGTCATGCATTCCCTTCACAAGTTCACCTAGCATGGACTCATCAAACTTAGGAGCGATAAAAGTAGGCTTTACCATTTTGTCAGAAGTTGAGGTGGAAGGACTTGTAGTGTTTACTACCATCCTGTCCCTTCTTCTTTGTCGTTTGGCAAGCAGTGAGACAGCACCTTCAACCTCATTCTAGTCGGTCTTTAGTCCTTGCTCAGCATATTTGTTAGCAGCGACGGCTAACAGTTGCACCAATTATGCACCAAGCTGTGGATGTGCCATAGTGCACAATATTTACTTTTCATTGTATAGGGATTGGGCTCATTTATGAGTTCCAAAGTTGTATGAGTTTAGGCTAGAGAGCTCACTTTATCCCATAGTTGAAAGGTTTGAGGCCCAAAGCTATAAAAGACCCCTATGCTTAATGAGAGGTCATTCTTAGTGAGAGGTCATTCTTGAGTGGTCCTTTTGAGAACTCTCTCCCTAGAGTAGGTCTTGATGGCCTAGCCTTTGAGCTTAATGCCCATGCTTATAAGGCCAGTGCTAATCCCATGTAATTAGTGTAATCCTCTCTTAATTAATCTAGTCTTCAATATGTTGTCAATCATGTTTCTCTACTTTCCTTCATTGATTTGAAGTGTTGATCTTCTCTAATCTAACTCTTACTTATGCTAAGCTACTCCGATTAGTGGAGTTCTTATCTAAATCTCTCGATTAAGCGGAGTGGGCGTACTCGTGATTGAGAGATTATAATTGCCCTCTAATGGTGTGCTTGTGTGTGTGTAGGTTTAGGCAGCCTTGAGCTTAATTTGATTATGTGTGACTTGATTTGGACACCATGATTGGCATGGTTGGGGTGGCCGACTTGAATGCGATCTTGTGTGCTTAATCGTCAATGTATGTAATTAGAGTTGTGCTTAAGAGACTCTAATATTCGTGTGTTTCACTTCGTTGCTTGATGTGTGTAGATGATTGCTTTAATTGATGCTTGATGTACGATTAGCATTAGTTATTTGGGATGATTTCTATTTGCATTGGAGGATGCACGCTCTTGAATCCTCTCAATCTTTGCATTCGATGACGCTCTCGCACATTCTTTGTGTGATGCCTCCAAGCCCTAGCCGGGTCATGCTCTCTCTCTCCGGATTGATAGATTTTGTGGGATATTGCCTATGCTATGGCGAGCCTCCAACATTGGCGCCGTTGCCGGGGACGGGTTGCCTAAGCTAGTGGAGTTGCGGTTGCAAAAGATAAGAGTAATTTGATTACCGATTTCTTGTGTGTAACCGTACAAGCCAAATGATTAATCCGATTTGATTTGGATGATAAGGGACATTAGACATGAGCAATTTATGATTGCAATGATGCCAATTGGGAATGGTTTTTGCAAATGGGAGAATTAATGCAAAATGTTGTGAGCTCTTCTATGCCTCGTAGAGTATAGGATACATCAATTTATTATGGTTTACCCATTTTGATAATCAATGGAGCGAACTTTTGTTATGCATTATACCAAATGGCTAATAAGCGCTCAATGTAGATGTTACGGCAGTAGCCGCACATGCGGTCTTGCAGTCGTGCGGAGGTTTGGACACTCCGGATCAAGAGTCATGCGGTATGCGGCGGCCGTGGCGGCAGTTTTTCACAAGATATCATGGGATAGGGGTGTGTGCACCATTCCCAATCTGCACTGGAGCAGCGATTGTATATGGAGGGGCATACCTGTCTTTTGATGTAACCCAACCAATCTCTATGATATTCATGGCATCTACTGTTGTAACTCTGTGTCTGGATCACACATGAATGAAGCAAGAGGTGTTCTGTGCCTGTGTACTGTGTACTTTCTTCTATTTTCATTCTATGTGTTGATGTTCATATAATGTAGTTGCAGGTAATCATTCCCGTAATGCCTATTGCTCCTGTGCGGGCAATAGCCATTACATATGGCGATCACGATGCGTGATGGACGACGTGCGATGAATATGCATGCGCACTAGGTTGCAGGGTCCGCCTCACCCTGTGGTTCCCATTGTAGGAAGATGTCGGAGGAGAGGCGGTTCGAATGAATTTGTTTTTTCTTCATCGCCCGCAGATTGAGGAATCTGTATCTCCATCACCAAGCCCAGTGCATGGTAGGCAATTGCAGCGAGCGAGGAGTACTCCACGCAGTCAGTCATGTCCTCCTGTCATACATTCACCCTCACCCACACAGGTTTCTCCACCACCGTCTCCGGTAACCAGTCCGGGGGTGTCTCTGCCACTGTCTCCACCTCCTAGTGCTCGTCAACTTTTTTCGGGAGGAGGTACACTTGGGCAAGGGGTGATGGCTCATCCTCAAATTAAGTATAGTCAGTTTAGAGGTCTTTCAAGCGAAGACCCTGATGCACATTTGTGCCAATTCAATAAAGCTTATGGATTGAATCATCCTGGGGTGGTGATTCCTCTCCATCAACAATCAGTGTTTGAATCTACACTCTCGCGGAAAGCTGCGAAATGGTTGTCCAAATACCCTGATGATCATTTTCAGACGTATGTTGATGGATCCACAGCGTTTCTACGAAGGTTTCGAATGGAAAAGACTGTTCCTCAACATTTGGAAAAGCTTTGAACTCTCCGGCAGAAGTCATTGCCAATGGAGGATTACGCTGCAAAATTTCGGATGCTTTTGCAGAGGGTACCTCAGGCACAAAGGCCGGCAGCCGGAATGCTGAATGATTATTTTTTGCGGGGGCTCAAAAAGGATCTCAGAACGGCTATGGCAACAGTGGATAAGGTAACTACTCCATTGGATAATGTAATTGTTAGGGCTGAAGTAGCAGGAGAGGCTTTAGAGGATACGGAATCTCCAAAGAAATCAAAGAAAAAAGACAGGAAGAAATCTCATCGGAAATCACAAGACAATGGCATTGATAGTTCGGAGTTGGAATCCGCAGTATCAGATTCCTCAGACTCAGGCAATAGCGATCCGGGGAAAGAATCGGAAGAGACACCGCGGAAAAAATCCCAGCGTCACAGGAAAGGTGTTTCATCCGGATCGTCAAAATCGGTTTCGGTGGCTAAAAGTCTGAAGGAACTATGGTGTACCCAATGTCGAAATCCGGGCAATGCTGCTCAGGAGTGCGCAATGAATCAAAAGTGGTGTGCGATTTTCACGACCAATACTCATAATACAGTGGAATGTTATTTCAATGGCCAGGGTCGTCGGAGTCGGGGAGACTCTTCTACCTGGCAACAACCACAGATAGGGCAGGGACAAGAGCCTGTTGTGGCGATGGCTCAGGCTCATACATCAGAGACGCCTATGCAAGGTCAAGCAGGAGGACGGGGTCAAGGGGGAGGACGAGGTCGTGGAAGAGGTGGCCAAGATCCTAATCGCCCCAAGACATGCCTTTTTTGTTTGGGGGATGGACACTGGCGATCCGCGTGTACTGAAGCTATGGAATACGATCGAAAGAACCAAGAACGCGCTGCAGGGAAACAGCCTAGTGTGGCTATGGTTCAGATTGAAGGACTGGAGGAGTCTGATCTAGTGGTTTCATTAATCTCGCGATCGGGTAAAAATGTGGTTCCAACACTCGATGTGAAGGTTTTGGATTGGACGGCTCAGGAAGAAGTGCGGAAAAAGACTGTGTCCTGGTTGCTACAATCCGCACCACCAGGGAAGTCAGCAGGACCATCGACTGTGGGCCTAGAAATAAAGGAAGGAAAAGCTGGAAATAAGGATGATATTAGAGAACAGGAGGATTGGAATTTAGTTTGGAAAGAGGTCCTTACGTCACCAATACAAGTACCTCTGGGTTCATTGCTGAAATTGATCCCAAATTTTCATAATGCATTGCTGCGACAAACGTCCACTGAGCTGAGGGAAGTCGCCATCGAGAAAGTTGAAACCGAGGAGTATAATTCGGCCCCGTTGCCAAAAAATAGGATCACGAATACCCGCATTCCGTAGCTTTCAGTTAGATACCATGGAACATACATTGAAAAGGTACTATTAGATGGAGGAGCGGGAGTAAACATTATTACTCAAGCAACTTATGAGCATTTTGGCCTCAGTGATTGGGAGCCTGCACCCTTTGTAGTCCGCATGGCAGATCAAAGAAGAGTGCAACCAGTGGGTTTACTTCGGGGCATTGTCTTGGATGTGACGGGCTTATCCTTTGTTGTTTCCTTAGTAGTCTTGAATATTGAAGATCATAATCACGATTATCACATTATCTTGGGGAGACCCTGGTTACGACAAGCGAGGGTAAAGCATAATTGGGAAGCAAATATTCTTATAGTAAAGAAGGGTAGAAGAAAATTTCGGGTGATGTTGGGAACATGCAGACAACCAATTCAGGCAGCATGGCCGGTGATAGCAGAAACAGTAAATATGGTGGAAGGATTAGAAGAGGATGAAGAGGAACAATTTCTGAAAGCTAATCCGGATTTGGTTTCTTTATATCTTGCAGATATTTCTCTGATTCCAAAAGGGAACTCAGTGGGGGTTTCAAGAAGTCCAGTAGGAATAGGGGAGCAACAACAGGTGCTTCCAAGTCCTGAATCATTGGAGGACGTTATTCAGCAAGAACGTGCATTTGAGGCGCAGATGGAAAAAATTACAAGGGTTAAAGAAGATGAATTAGAGAAGGTCCTTCTTGGGGAGCAAGCGGAGTCACAGCCCATATACATTAATAAGCAGCTTGAGGCAAGTTTTAGAGATGATTTGATCAAGTTACTGAGATAGATTTTAAGGATGTTTTCGCATGGGAATATGCGGATATGCATGAATTGGATCCTAAGTTTTATAAGCATACGATAAATCTGAAACCGGATGCGGTGCCAGTGAAGCAGCACTCATATAGGATGAATCCGAATGTGCCAAAGCAAGTTAAGATGGAAATTTATCATCTTTTGGAAGTGGGTTTTATTACCCCTATTGATAATCCGGAGTGGATTTCTCCAATTGTGGTTGTACCAAAGAAAAGCAAGAAAATCCAAATTTGTGTGGATTACCAAAAATTGAATGCGCCTACTATTTCAGGTCCTTTTCCTCTTCCATTTTTGGATTCCATTTTGGATGATGTAGCAGGACATGAGATGTATACTTTTTTGGATGGATTTAGTGGATATAACCAAATCGGAATGGCATTGCGGGATCAGCCAAAAACAACTTTTATTACCGCATGGGGTGTGTTTGCCTGCACAGTGATGTGGTTTGGATTGTGGAATGCGCCTTCCACTTTTCAAAAGGATATGTTCCAAATTTTTGGTCCTTATTTGATAGGTTTTATGAGAACTTTTCTGGATGATCTCAGTGTTTTTGGAGCGCAATTGGAGCATTTGAAGAAATTACAGTTATGCTTTATAAAATGCAGAGAGGTAAAATTCAGTTTGAATCCTTTAAAGTGTGCATTTGCTGTTCGCAGTGGCAGGCTATTGGGGCATATAATTTCTGAAGATGGTATTTTTATGGATCCGAATAAAATAGCCGCAATTATGGGAGCGCCTCCACCGCAGAACCAGAAACAGTGCCAGATTTTCCTGGGTCAAGCCCGTTGGCATGGGAGGCATTTGCGGTTTGTCGCGCATTTGGCAATCCCAATTACTCAGGCAACGCATGCTATAGATTTTGAATGGACACAGGAATGTGACTTGGCTTTTCGGAGATTAAAACTTCAGCTATCCAAAGCTCCGATTATGCTTGCTCCAAATTGGGGTCAGGATTTTCATGTGTTTGTGGATGCTTCGGATCGAGCTATTGGCAGTGTGCTGATGCAAGAAAAAAGTCAAGGATGGTTCCGACCTGTCTATTATGCCAGTAGACGATTATCATCCGCAGAAAGAAATTATTCAGTAACCGAAAGGGAATGTTTAGGGATGATTTATTCAGTGTGAAGAAATTCCGGCACTATCTGTTGGGCCGACGTTTTTTCTTCCATGTGGACCATTCGGCTCTTTTATACCTGGTAAGGCAACAGAATTTGACGAGAAGATTGGCCAGATGGGTGCTTTTGCTGCACGAATTTGACTTTGAGGTCATACATCGGCCATGGGCATGTGGTGGCTGACTACCTATCCAGGCTAGATTCCGGTGAGCCGCCGGACGGGTGTAGCTGATGAATTTCCGCATGCGTCTCTGTTTCTAATAGAAGTAGTTGCAGAGGATATAGTAGTTCCACAATAGGCAAGGGTCATTCCTAGCATCCCATGGACATGGTATGAGGAGATGTTTCATTTTCTCGACGGTGGCGAAATGCCTTCCTTCTTGTCGAGCCATCAGAGGAAATGTATGGCTATTAGAAGCAGGAATTTTGAGATTATTATGGGGAAGCTCTCTTATCGTACGGTGGCAGATGTATTACTCAGATGTGTGCTACCACAGGAGCAGGAAGCAGTATTGGAGGAAGTCCATACTGGTATTGCGGGAGGTCACTTTGCACCATCAATCACAGCTCGAAAGGTTCTCCAATCAAGATTATGGTGGCCCACATTGTTTTAGGATGCGAGAAATTATGTGCAACAGTGTGATGTGTGTCAGCGGCTGGTCAACCTACCAAACGGTCCAGAATGCCTTTTCAGCCGGTTTTGCCCTTGGAGCCTTTTTAAAAGTGGGGTTTGGATTTTGTTGGACCTTTTAAACCAGTTGCAGCTCACACAGGTAATAAGTATATTTTGACAGCCACAGATTACGCCACCAAATGGGTGGAGGCATGGCCTTTGAGAGATAATACTGCAGTGTCTGTGGCTGGATGCTTGTATAAGGATATCTTTTCTAGATATGGTTGCCCTATTGAGCTAGTTAGTGACAGGGGAAGTCATTTTTTGAATAAGGTGATGGAGAGAATTCTATGGTTTTATTTTGTATTGCATAGGAAATCCTCTCCATATTATCGTCAGGAAAATGGGCAAGCAGAATCAACTAATAAGCAATTGATTCAGGTTTTAACAAAGTTAGTGAATATGCATCGAACAGATTGGGATGTGAAACGTCCTTCCGCCTTATGGGACTATTGGCAGACAACTTATAAAGTGGCAACAGGATTGGGATGTGAAACTTCCTTCCGCTTTGTGGGCCTATCGGACAGCTTATAAAGTGGCAACAGGATTGACTCCTTTTAAGTTGGCATTTGGCATGGAGGCAATCACCCCGGTGGAGCATATGATTCCGAGTCTGTGGATGCTGATTGCGGATCGGCTTCTTCCGGAGGATTCTGTGATTTATCGATTGGATGTTTTACAGGAACTGGACGAAGAGCGGTTGAATAGCTTTGTCGTGCTGCAGGATCTGCAGTCTAGGCAAAAAAAATGGCCGGATCGCCCGAAAGCACAGAAATTTGTTTGGGGACAGATGGTCCTTGTCTTTAATTCCCACCTCGAGAAGATGTCGGGGAAGCTTAAATTACGGTGGTCACGACCATTCTGGATTTTTCAAGAATGCGAGCCCATCTCTTTTTATTTGGCGGATTTGCAGGGGGAGGCTATTTCTGTGCCGGTCAATGGTTTTAGACTGTGCCATTATGTTTCACCTACCCCGATTTAGTGCCCCTTTGTTGTGGTACAAGAGCCGGAAGCCGCCCTAATCATGATTGGGGATTGTTTTGCATGCAATCTTGGAAAGCGGGAAAGGAACTATGATGGTTGCGACACCGTGGATCGCCCTAGTTTGAGAACTCATTGTGAGAGGGTTACTACATGCAAACGATTCTTATTGTGCTTCTCCTGTTTTGTGTATCGCGCATTCTTAGTTCTATATTCTCTGCTCCTTCATCTCATCGTCACCATGACGGTTTCCCTCTTGCAATGTATCCCCTTCACTCCCGTACAGAAGCTAGCGCTTCGACGAGTGGACGCATGGCTGCAAGACTTGCGGCTACGTGTGTTCGCCAACTTGGATTGGCAAGGGATACCAGTTCACCCGCAAGCAGCAGGTTTGATTGAGGAACTAGCTGCTGGAGATATTGTGGTGTTGAATAATCAACAGCTTCAGTTGACAGCAAAAAGGATCTCCAGGTGTTGTTGTTTGCCCAACGATGGCGTGGTGCGCGCGTCTCATGTGATCCCTGCTCTGCAGATGTCGAGCAGGAGTTTGGCTTGAAAGTAAAAGGTGAATATAAGCTTTCAGGGTTGTCAGATGTAGCAACCAGGGATGCGTATCGATGTTTTCTCGAGGCGATTTGGCTACAAGCCAAAACCTATACCATTTCGACCCGAGCAAGAAATGTTTTGCATTCGGCCAACTTTGGGTCAGTAGCTTGGGCAGCGGTTGTCAGAGAAAGACTGCTGGCGGAATACCAAAGAGTGATGGCACAATTGGGGCAAAATACCCCAACCAATACAAAAGTTGGCCAACTGCTCACACCGATTTTTCCCTTAAGGGAAGTTTTTCCTCTCGCTCTACGTCCTCTATGCCACTTTGAAGATGATCGATTGGTGGTCCAAGGGACTGTTGCTCCTCTATGTCGCAAACGCAAAGTTTGGCAGTGCCTGCTGGGGGGGAAACACAGCAGCAAAATGTTGGCACTGGAGATTTTCCAGGTCCATTGGCGGCAGTGGTATCCTGTGGAGCCCATGAGCTGGCCACTGCAAGTGCAGGATCAGCAACCTGCAAGCGGGGCAGGGAGGAGCAGCAATTTTCTACACCACCTCTGGCGACTGCATCTCTTGTTTCGGAGGATTCTGCGGTGGCACGCTTGCGCCGCTGAATGTAGGAGAGAGTGGCAAGTGCTACTCCGCTGAGGACAGGCTCTTCGGTTGCGGATGTACCTCCCACGGTTTGCCACAGTACTCTTTTTGCAGCACTATTGTGGGAGGCTACGGCAGCAAACTGTGCTGACCAAATACAGGCGTGCGGCACTTTTTTGAACAGACTTGCAGAGTCTATTCGTGCGGCCTAGCCAGCCCCCGCCACAAAGGGAAGAGTAAATGAGTTGGAAGCGCAGGTAGCGGCCTCGCAGACTCGCATTGCTGAGTTGTCCAATCAGAATGAAGAGCTGACTGCAACAACTCGCCAGCAAGATGCAAAAATATAGATGTTACGAGGGGCTAATGACGCGTTTGTGGCTTCTATTCAATAGGAACTACTTCAGTTGAGAATGCAGCATAGCCTTGCCTCATACTTAGCCTCGCACCCTGGTGATGTAATGATCAATATGAATGATTTGGATGCGTTGGCAGTGGAGATGCAAGAGGATCTCCGTGTCTTTTTGGAAAATCAACTACAAAGCTGGAGCGCACGCTTATCTGCTGCTGAGGTGAGAGCACAGCCACCCACTCAGCAGGTTGTGGTGCAACAACCTGAGTCATCCAACACTGACAGAGATAAGAGTGTTGTTCGTGAGGGGGTTTTGATGTTGCTAATTGAGCGCAAGCTACAGAGGATTGTGTTGAAGCCCACGCTCATGTATCTCGTTTGCAGAAAATGATTCATCGATTTCGTAAGGAGCGGCGCAGGGTCTGTTTTTGGGTGGAGACCTTGGCTCATTCTTTCTCTCCATTTCATAAGGAGAGGCGCAGGGTCTACCACCTTGCCCTCCATTTCGGTCTTCTCTTAATAGATACCTTTCTCGCTATTACCCTTTACATACGGCTCTTGCTCCTTTTCCACAGGCGCCGCAATCTATTTCTTTGCCAATGGAGTTTATTCCTCGGGCTCCTTGGCCGGAACATATTGAGATAGATCCACATCTGTTGGATGAAGTCTATCGGGCACATACTTTAGATTTCAGGGGCTTTGGCTACATTGATATTTCCTCTTCACCAGAAGTCAAAGAGCAACAACCGAAACCTTCCAACCGGAGGGGCTGAGTGTGGGTTCGCGCAATCCACCGTGCGTGCCAGGTGTTACGGCATTAGCCGGTCCTGCGATCCTGATGGGTTCTGGAAACTGCGGATCAAGAGTCATACGGTATGCGACGGCCGTGGTGGCAGTTCTTCACAGGATATCATGGGACAGGGGTGTGTGCACCATTCCCGATCTGCGCTGGAGCAGCGGTTGTATATGGAGGGGCATACCTATCTTTTGATGTAACCTAACCAATTTCTATGATATTCATGGCATCTACTATTGTAACTCTATGTCGGATCACACATGAATGAAGCAAGAGGTGTTATGTGCCTGTGTACTGTGTACTTTCTTCTATTGTCATTCTATGTGTTGATGTTCATATAATGTAGTTGCGGGTAATCATTCCCGTAATGCCTATTGCTCCTGTGCAGGCAATAGCCATTACAGTAGACCGAAATGTGGATATTCTTATGAGGTTGCAACCAATTTTTTGAGTTCAATTGAAAGATTGAACCTAACTTTGAGTGTTTGTAAGAATATTCAACCAAATGTCATGAACAATTTGATGTGAGACGGGCACTTAATTGCTAGAAATAGGTGTGTTATGCTTGTAATAAGTTTGCGCTCAATTTTTTTTGAGTAATATTGGGACCTAAAACTCGAGAATAAGAACCAACATGTGTTGGTAGGTGTTAGCTTTAAAAAGATCATGAGCATAGGGGCTATGTAGTGAGACTCGAAAGGGATTGCGAGAATTATTTTCAAGGGAGCATTGAAACATGCTACTTGAGCTCAAAGAAATGGTGGGAATTCTCCCTAAGTAAGCTTTTCATTTAAAACAAAAAGCTATACAAATGCCTCACACACACCAATTTTAAGGAAACATATCGAAGAGCATGCATGGGCCAGTTTTGGCGCTAGCATAATAACCCCACTCTCACACACACCATTTTTCCCAGCCTGGTAGATTTGGCGCCACTCACTCACACACAGGCATCCACGTGCCTGAGGCTTGGCATTTTCACCACACACACATAGACACAGCCCCGAATTCGTGACTGTCGGGATGCACGCTGGCTTCATCCACACACACTTACGCCTCCTGCCCAGAATCTTCACAAACACACATACACCCTTGATTTGCGCTCCCATATTTTGGCACTAGCACACCTCCTGAGAATGTTGTATTGACCTCACTATTTTCAGCACAAGCACAAATCCTTGCTGGCCCTGGAATATTGTTGTTGCGGCCTTGTTGGTTTTCAACATTGCCACTTGCTCAAGCTGTGCAAAAAATCGTGGTCTGCACCTTGATGCAGTAAACAACTGCCTTCGGAGTCTTGCTGCAGCCTGATGAGTTCGCTTGCCATGGCTTCAAGAGCTTCCCACACACACAATAGACGACCATGCGGGCATGCTATTGGTGCGTCGATATGATTACACTTGCCTTGCCTACCCACACTAATCCAAGCTCTCATCCATGCCTCTGCTGCCGGTTCAGCACCACTAGATATGGCATCAAAACCACCTGCTACAGTAAACAGTCACCGTATCAGTTCTCACACACACACAACCCTGCTCCACCTTTATAACTTTGTCCACATGCTGGCTTTGATTATCGCTCTGGCCAAGCTGCGCAACGAAAGCTGTTCACGTATAACCCTGCTGACCAACATTGCATTTCAAAATTTTACGGCTTGAAGATGGCCTGCAAACAAGATTTCAAGTTCACCATCTCGGCATGGTGCTGCAAAATGATTGAAACTTCACACATAGAGATCACGTCATGCTGTGCATGCCCCTGTTTCAGGATGCAATGTGGGAGGAAATGCAGGGAATTAGCAATATTTGCAGGAGGGGAGGAGCACATTGTACAAGCTTTAAACCCTCTTTTTTTTTCATGTATGACATGGGCAGTAATGGGTTAGGCCAAAGCATTAAAATGAGAAACCAAATTATCATTGCGACGACTAGATTGGGGCTCGTAGAGGGTATGCTTTTTTCCTGCAACAAGTAGGAAGATCACGACGAGAAAATATATGAATGGAGGCTGTTTGACTAAGCGGGAGTTGGTGAGGAGCAAGGCGTGATGCCTATAGCTGTGAAGATTTAGCTCCAGCTAATCCTCCTGCGACAGCTTGCAAAAAGACAATTATTTTCTCTTTGTATCTTGTAGGATATCTTTTAATTCACTCTCGTGGATTTGAGTACTGCTTGGAAGCATCTAAGATTTGGAGCCTATGTAAATCATTTTATGAAGGACCTGGGAATCGCAACAGAGGATCAATGCAGGCGAATGGGTCTCTCTCTACCTGAGCTTGCATTGGCACAACAACTTTATGCCATTCCTTGGCGCTTTCTCTCTCTCTCTCTCTCTCTCTCTCTCTCTCTCTCTCTCTCTCTCTCTCTCTCTCTCTCTCTCTCTCTCTCTCTCTCTCTCTCTCTCTCTCTCTCTCTCTCTCTCTCTCTCTCTCTCTCTCTCTTGCAACGGCTCCACAGCCCGCCACACAACTTGGTTGAGACTCACACTCCTCTGCAAACACACACACACAAAACCTATTGGATACTCAAAATGCAGCCCGGGGAACCGACTTCATGGCGCACTGCATGGTGACCCCACAACCAGTCGCGCTGGCGACAAAACTTCACCCCACATACTAGGAGTGCTTTATCAACTGCACGTAGACTGGCAGAGGTGTCTACTTGCATTGACCACCATCCAACTTCATCGGGTTCCTAAACTGCTCGCGTTGAACCTCGCGACTCATGTTCTGCATCAGTGCTTTGACTGCAAGGATGCTCAACACCCACACACACACGACCCGTTCGCTACCACGGAGGTCCCATCAGCTCCCAATGTTGAAGAATACGCTGCACGCCGCTGAAAGAATTACTCTACTCTGGAAGCCGTTGATGTATGTGTAGACATGTAGTAGTGTTAGTGTGTATACGCGCTTCACCAGGGGCACTTTTCTCCCACTGGGTTTTTCCCCCTGGACATCTGGTGTGAAAGGACACCTTATCTCTTAGGGTTTCATATAAGCTTTGTAGCTCTGAGTTTGTATACAACTATTATTCCAATACAGAGAGAGAGACTACAGAGATCTCGTACACAAGCTCTGTGTCTTCTCCTTCTCCATCTTCTTCCTACTCTGAGTTGCTGTCTTCCTTCTGTTTCCTGTTTCATCATCTTCAACAATTGGTATCAGAGCAAGGTGATTTCCAGAGCCTCTACTTGCGTTTTCGCGTCCACGCGCGCAATCGCAGTTTTCAGGCAGTTTTCGGAAAATTTGTTCGTGGGAGCATCCTCGACGTTCCGGGAGTATTCTGACCAGGCGACCTAGAGTTTTACCCCCCTTTCGAAGCCGTTCGAGCCCTCAGAATTTTGTTCTGAGCAGCGTAGCAGAAGTTACTTTTCGGAGGCGTTTAGATCAAGAGGGTGTGCTTTTTGACAGATTTTCTTCAGGTAAACAGTTCTTTTGGGAAGCAGCTTGTCTTAGCTTTGTGCTGAGATTTTGTGTAGAGTTTTGCTTGGATTGGAGAGGAGATTTGTGAATCTCTTGGAGGTTCTTTTGCTCTCTTGTTTGCATCTACAGTATGGCTCAATCTACGGAGAAAGAGATTTTTGGTGCGTTTACATCCGAAGACAAATTGGATGGTACCAACTATTCTCTTTGGTCTTTTATGGCCAAAAATGTTTTGATTGGTAAAGGATTGTGGGATTATGTATCTGGAGATGAAGTTCGTACAGGTAGCATTGCACCTGCCACGCCTGGTCGTGGTGCAGCTGTTGGTGCAGGACCCTCACAAGTCACTCCAGAGCAAAAGAGATGGGATACTAAAGATGCACAGGCTATGGCTGTGATTGCCTTAACCATAAAGAGGACAATCACACCACATATCAGATCTTGCAGAACTTCTGAGGATGCTTGGAACACTCTGCAAGCTATGTTTGGAGGAAGAAATGCTGCCAGAATAGAGTTTTTGAAGAAACAACTTGACAAAATACAGATGGACGAAGGTGACGATATTGTCGAGCATCTTACAAAAATCAGGGATCTTAAAGAGCAATTGCTTAGCATTGATGAAGTGATTCCAGAGAAGGACTTGGTTTCCAAAACACTCAATTCACTACCACCATCTTATTTGACTTTTCAGACTTCTTTGACTCTGTCTTTGCGAGCTAATCCTGACCCTCTTCATTTTGAAGAGTTAGTGGCTTTGCTATTGCAGGAGGATCAATCACGTAAGAACAAGTCTTTACAGGTGGATGGTATGGATCATGCTCTTGTTGTACAGAACAAAAACAGGGGTAAAGAGAGTGCTCATTACTCCAAGTCTAGTGCAGGACAATCTTCAGAGAAGTCTAAAGGTGATTCCGACAAGTCCAAGAAGAAAGGTAAATGTCACTACTGCAAGAAACCTGGTCACTACATTAGTGAGTGTAAAAAGCGAATTGCTAAAGAAAAGAAGAAAGAGTCAAGTTTGGTTGTTTCAGCTTCTGGTGATTCTTCTACAGCTAAAGAAGAGTCTGCAAACTTTGTGCAGGATTCTTATGCTTTTGTAGTATGTTCAAATTTTTCTGCTTACAGTGTTGACAAGACACAAATGATTTGGTACTTTGATAGTGGTGCATCCAGGCATATTACTTCAAGGAAGGATTTGTTTTGTTCATTGGATGCAGCTCCAGCAGGAAAGAAGGTGACATGTGCAAATAATGCTTCTTATCCAATCAAAGGCGTTGGTAAGATTTTGATTACCATTTCAGATGGTTCAGATTTATGCTTGCCAGATGTCTTATATGTTCCAGGGATCAAGAAGAATTTGTTGTCTGTATCCTCTCTTGCAAAAAATGGTCTTCGGGTCATTTTTGAGGATGACAGATGTGTTGTACGAGATCGAGAGAATGGTTATTCTCTTATCACTACAGGTACGCTGGAAAATGGACTATTTGTGCTAGATCGTTATGAAAAGCAGATTCAGGTATGTATTGCAGAAACAAAGACTCAGGCCATGCAGGATGCTGAGTTGTGGCATGCTAGATTTGGGCATGTTAGTTATGGCAGTTTGATGACTTTACAACGTCATAATATGGTGCATGATTTGTCTTTATTGGAGATGCCACCAAGACATGTATGTGAAGGTTGCGTTCTTGGAAAGATGCACAGGTTTGCATTTTCGCAGGATGGTTCAGTTAGAGCGACACGAAAGTTGCAGCTTGTACACAGTGATGTATGTGGTCCTATGAGGACGCCATCTTTGGGAAACAGCCTTTATTTTGTGACCTTCATTGATGACTTTTCCAGGTTTTGTTGGGTGTATCCACTCAAAGCAAAGTCAGATGTGTTTGCAGTTTTTCAACATTATGTCTCCATGGTTGAAAATGAAACAGGTTGCAAAGTACAGACTCTTCGTACCGATCGAGGAGGTGAATACATGTCAGGTGCATTTAAGGATTTTTTGGGAAATAAAGGCATTAAACACCAATGCACTATGCCATACACACCACAACAGAATGGTGTTGCAGAAAGGAAGAACAGGTCTTTAATGGAGACAGCTAGATGTATGCTCAAGGCTAAGAGTTTGCCTCATAAGCTATGGATGGAGGCAGTTGCTTGTGCAGCACATGTTTTGAACAGGTGTCCTACTCGTGCCTTGAAGACCATTACTGCATATGAAGCTTGGTATGACAAAAAACCTTCAGTCAGTTATCTTCGTGTTTTTGGTTGTCTTGCTTATGCTCACATCCCTCAGCAGTTACGTGGGAAGCTTGATGATAAGGCAATCAAATGTATATTTGTGGGGTACAGTAGTGGAAGTAAAGGTTATAGACTTTACAATCCTGCTACAAACAAGATTTTTGAAAGTCGTGATGTAATTTTTGCAGAAACTACTGCTCAACCTATGGTTGCTTTTGATGTACCTCATATGCAGACACATGATGTATTTGAAGGTTTGCTTCCTTCTTTTGTGGAGAATCAAGAATCACAACAGGTTGATAATCTTGATCAATCTTTTGATCAGCATGTGACACCTCATGATGTAGAGGAAATTGTGCGTGAAGAGCAAGAAGTTCTCAGGGAAGAAAGAACCTTGCCTAAATGGGTTCAGAAAACTTTGCAGGATAGCAAGTTGGATGCACCGTTGCCACGGAAAACACGTGCTGGTACTACTTTTGGCAGAGAGCAAGTAGATTTGGCTTGCTTTAGCACTCTTTGTGATGCAGATGAGCCTGATTCATTTGATCAAGCTTTAGAGTGTGTTCAGTGGAAAGATGCTATGCAGCAAGAAATTGATTCTATTCATAAGAATCATACATGGGATCTAGTGGACTTGCCTACAGGTAAAAATCCTATTGGTACAAAGTGGGTTTTTAAGGTAAAAAAAGAAACAAGATGGTACTATTGACAGGTACAAAGCAAGGCTTGTGGCAAAAGGCTATGCGCAACAGAAAGGCATAGATTATGATGAAACCTTTGCTCCTACTTCTCGTGCGTCCACAGTTAGATCACTAGTTGCAATTGCTGCTCATCATGGTTGGAAAGTGCATCAGTTGGATATCAAAACTGCTTTTTTGAATGGTGATTTGCAGGAAGAAGTTTATGTAAGTCAACCAAGTGGTTTTGTTGTAAAAGGTCAAGAGCAAAAGGTATGTAGATTGCGTAAAGCTTTGTATGGTCTCAAACAGGCTCCAAGAGCATGGTATGAGAAGATACATACTTATTTGATTGGCCAGGGATTTCAGAATAGTCCAGCAGAAAGTACTTTGTATGTCAAAAAGAGAGATGGAGTTCTCATTATGCTAACACTTTATGTGGATGATATGCTTCTTACAGGCAATACTGCAGATGAAATTGAAGCGTTTAAAGATTCTTTGAGAAAAACCTTTGAGATGTCTGATCTTGGTTTGCTACATTATTACTTGGGTATTCAGTTTGTGCAATCAGAAGATGGCATATACATGTTGCAGGCAAAATATTTGCATAAAATTTTGGACAAGTTTGGTATGCAAAATTGTAAGCCAATCTCTACACCCGTAGAAACTGGATCAAAGTTGAGCATGCACGATGCTGGAGAACCTTTTGATGTACATACTTATGCAGCAGCGGTTGGTTGCTTGATATATTTGGCAGGCAACACTCGTCCAGACATTCAATTTGGGGTTTCACAAGCAAGCAGATTTATGCACAGCCCAGGTATGCATCATTGGCAGGCTGTGAAGCGCATACTTCGTTACCTTTCAGGTACCCCTAATCTTGCCATGTTCTTTCCAAGGGGGGATATGTATGGAAAGCACAGTTCTATGCAGCTTCTTGGTTACAGCGATTCAGATTGGGCTGGTGATTTTGACACACGACATTCCACAAGTGGCAATTGTTTTTTCTTGGGAAATGCATGTATATCTTGGCTAAGCAAGAAGCAACCCACAGTGGCTACATCAACTTGTGAAGCTGAGTACAGGGCAGCTTTCATGGCAATAGTTGATTGTGTATGGATACGCAGGTTATTGGCAGATCTTTGTGAGTGTCAACAGGCACCCACTACCATTTTCACTGACAGTCAGAGTGCTATGGCAGTTGCAAGGAATCCAGTATTTCATGCAAGAACAAAGCACATAGAGGTTCACTACCACTATGTCAGGGAAAGGCTACATGCAGGGGAGATCACACTAACTTACTGTCCTACACAGGATAACATTGCAGATCTATTTACGAAGGCGTTATCACGAGAAAAGTTTGAAGCTTTCCGAAAAGCTTTGGGCTTACTCTCATACACATGATGATCTGCTACCTTGTACGGATTCACACTATCACTACAGGGGGGATTTGTAGACATGTAGTAGTGTTAGTGTGTATACGCGCTTCACCAGGGGCACTTTTCTCCCACTGGGTTTTTCCCCCTGGACATCTGGTGTGAAAGGACACCTTATCTCTTAGGGTTTCATATAAGCTTTGTAGCTCTGAGTTTGTATACAACTATTATTCCAATACAGAGAGAGAGACTACAGAGATCTCGTACACAAGCTCTGTGTCTTCTCCTTCTCCATCTTCTTCCTACTCTGAGTTGCTGTCTTCCTTCTGTTTCCTGTTTCATCATCTTCAACAGTATGTACTATTGGAGTCTATGGCATTTGCCTATGTATTGGGATACATACGCCTGCATAAAAAATTGCCAAAATAGAAGGAAACGAATAAAATAAAAAATCAATCAAAACTCCATTTTGACCTTATGAAAAGGGAGTTCCTGCCCCTCTTTTCACTTCGAGCTCTCATCATAAATCAAGCTTAACCTTGAGCCTTGACTAGTCAAAAGGGTATATAAAGATCATGCCGTGATAATCTTTTCTCTTTCCTGTATGACAAATGTGCTTACAGCATCAAATTTGGGTCACCTTCCATTGTGCGTGGAATTTGCAGGGATGGCATTCAAGTTTGGAATTGTGATGATCATCTTTAGTGCTCACCATGATTGAAACCTTTATTGCATTAAAAGACAAATTAATTTGGCATACATGTGAGCTTTAGTTGAGATTCAATTCATTCATGCTTGGTCGAGAGTGTGAGTAAAAATAAAAATATATATATTTTTTACCTTGCTTGTTACATTTTGTAGTGACTCTCAAAAGAGAGCATTTTGGGGTTATGATTGAACATGATTTTTAGTGCTTGTGTTGTGTTGACCATATGAATGTATAGCACTAATCAATGATTTTTTGAAGGGATGGTGGCCAATGATACAAAACCAGGTTTTGATGCCTCAAGGGAGCTTCAATTCACTTCATCTTATGCTCTCTTTTTCCCTTGCTATGCATGCCATATGAGTGCTAGTTGGATGTGATCATCGAGGGTGTGCATTGAAAGTTGGGCTTGGCATTTCTTGTATATTTTAGTGCTGGAATTAAATGCACAGCACTAAAAATCAATCTTTTTTGGATGAACATGGGAGAGCAGTATCTTTTGAGTTTGAGAATGAAGAATGCATTAGAATTTGAACCTTGCATTGCTTGATACATTTTTAGTGCTTAATTTGAATGCAAAATCATTGCATAGCACAAAAAAATTGGGCTTTCTTGAATGACCATGGGATAGCTATAAAATTTTGGGTTTGAGATTGATCACGAATTCTTTTAGTGCTTATATTGGATGTTCATATGTTAAAAAGCACTAACAATTGAGCTTTATTTTTGAAGCGGTGTGGCAGAAGTGTGATTTCAATGATCCAACAAGGGGTCATCATTGCAAAATATTGCAAAATTTGGCTAATTAGAGCCATTCCAAATGTTTGGATTAAAGTTGTAATGCTAGCTCATAGCTTGGTCTAAAAATGCAATTTTTTTCATTTGAGCTAGTGTTTAGCCAACTTTTTGAGCTTTCAAGTACATACTTTGGCTAATAAGAGCCATTCATTTTCATTTCATCAAGTTGCAGTCATCTCTAGCTCAAAGATTGCTCTAGAAATTGTAAAATTTATTGAGCTAGTTGTTAGCCAACTTTTTGAAAAGCTTTAAATTGTAAAATTCAGCCTTCGAGACCCACTTCATTTCATTCAAAAGATGCATTATTTTCAGCTCTTGTATCGTTTTTTCCATACTTCAAGTGAGCTAGAAACTAATCTACTTTTGAATCATGCATGAGAGATGGTAAAAATTGCAAGATTTTCTTATGTAGAAGCTCATTTTATCTCTCATGGTTGTTATGTATGCATAAATTTGCTACATTAGAGCATCATGTGCATAACCAAAGGCATTTTTTTCCCTTGGGTTTTGTCCCTTTGGCAAATCTAGGTTCCAAGACCTTAGATTAGGATTCAATAAAAGTTTTGTGCTTGTTGCTTTCAATAAAGGGTTTCTTTGCATGATGTGTTATGCACTAACCTTTAATGCAAGAACCAAGGATTTCAATAAAAATAAAGAAGGCCTACAAGGATACCACTTGCCAAGATGATCCAAATTGGCAAAAGGTGAACTCCTTCCATGCTTTGCAATTGCTCTTTACACATTCATTGCTTGGTTGAGTAAATTTTCTTGGCTAGTAGAATTTTGGAGAAGGCCTTGTGGATAACAAGGAACTGAAAGTCGTAGCTTGACCTGCCATGGGATGGTCGCCTTTTGTTGTGAATTAATTTTTTCAATGATATGCAATTCAATCTTCCATGAGCTTTCAAAAGAGTTCCTAAATGACATTGTACTAATTGTAAGTAAGTCTAATTATAGCCAGAACATGTCTAGGTGTAGGCAGTTGCATTAAGCATAAAACATTTGGGTTTTAGATTAGCATAATTTTGAGTTTGCATTAATCTAGGTGCATAACTTTAGTGCTTGTGTTAGCATCCATAAACTTGCAATTTTTGAAGGGTTAATCTTTACAATAGTCTAAGTGTTTTTTTGCTTTATGATACTTTAAATTTTTCCATACATTAAACTCTAATTTTTACAGCAATTTACCTTGCATGCTCAATGTACTTCATATTGAATCTCCATGACTCAGCTTGTGGTGCTTAATCAAATGCTTTATCTTTTTGACAGACCTACCTTCAGGACATACAATTACATTCCTTTGTGACTGCCTTGACGGCACACGAGGATGTGTGCCAAATTAGGAAGGGGGGAGTGTTAGCAGCGGCTAACAGTTGCACCAATTATGCACCAAGCTGTGGATGTGCCATAGTGCACAATATTTACTTTTCATTTTATAGGGCTTGGGCTCATTTCGGAGTTCCAAAGTTGTATGAGTCTAAGCTAGAGAGCTCACTTTATCCCATAGTTGAAGGTTTTGAGGCCCAAAGCTATAAAAGACTCCTATGCTTAATGAGAGGTCATTCTTGAGTGGTCCTTTTGAGAACTCTCTCCCTAGAGTAGGTCTTGATGGCCTAGCCTTTGAGCTTAATGCCCATGCTTAGAAGGCTAATGCTAATTACATGTAATTATTGTAATCATTTCTTAATTAATCTAGTCTTCATTATGTTGTCAATCATGTTTCTCTACTTTCCTTCATTGTTTTGAAGTGTTGATCTTCTCTAATCTAACTCTTACTTATGCTAAGCTACTTCGATTAGTAGAGTCCTTATCTAACTCTCTCGATTAAGCGCAGTGGGCGTACTCGTGATTGAGGGATTAGAGTTGTCCTCTAATGGTGTGCTTGTGTGTGTGTAGGTTTAGGAAGCCTTGAGCTTAATTTGATTATGTGGGACTTGATTTGGACACCATGATTGGCATGGTTGGGGTGGCCGACTTGAATGCGATCTTGTGTGCTTAAATGTCAATGCATGTAATTAGAGTTGTGCTTGAGAGACTCCAAGATTCGTGTGTTTCACTTCATTGCTTGATGTATGTAGATGATTGCTTGAATTGATGTGCGATTAGCATTAGTTGTTTGGGATGATTTCTATTTTCATTGGAGGATGCACGCTCTTGAATCCTCTCAATCTTTGCATCCGATGACGCTCTCGCACATTCTTTGTGTGATGCCTCCAAGCCCTAGCCGGGTCATACTCTCTCTCTCTCTCTCTCTCTCCAGATTGATGGATTTTGTGGGAGATTGCCTATGCTATGGCGAGCCTGCAACATTGCCGCCGTTGCGGAGGACAGGTTGCCTAAGCTAGTGGAGTTGAGGTTGCAAAAGATAAGAGTAATTTGATTACCAATGTCTTGTAATTAGTTAGGATTTGATTTGTGTGTAGTGTAATTAGGTTTAATTGGATGTGTATAGAGTCATTTCACCCCAAAAACCCCTAAATTCTCTTTTGATTTTGCTAATTTTTCACTAACCTTCACTAATTTTGCATCCCATTCATGCTAATTTCGTGCTAATTGTACTAATTCCATGCTAATTGTGCTAACCTAACCACTAATTTTGATTTGGAATGTATGATAAATCCCCTTAATTGATGAGGATCATCACTCTTAATTGCTCTAATCTATGCCTAATCATGTGATTGAGTGTTGATTTTGGTCTTTTTTTTTAATCAATTTTGGACCAAATCGAAGTTGCACACATGTGTGTGCAATGGAGTGTCTACGCGAGAAGCAAGGATTGAGCGAGCAAGTAATCAATTGTAAGTGGATTGACCTACTCCGTTCAATTTTTGATTGATTAAGTTGATCCCATTGAGTTGCTTAATCATTGCTAAAATTAGGTGTGTGTGCCTAATTGATGGAATTTATGCCTAATTTGATGAAATTGGAATGAAATTGTAATCAAATAGGATGCCTAGATGCTTGTGGAATGGTAGCTTTGCATAAATTGTGTGTGCAAATCACTAAATTGATGTGTATGTGAGGCCATTACGGTCAAGGAGTAGGCCTAATTGCCAAAATTAGGGCAAGATTTGAATGTGTGTGCCCATTTTAAATAAATTTGATGAAAAGATTTATGGTCAAATTGAACATCTAAATGCTTGTACATTGATGATTTTGCAAGAAATGTGTGTGAAAACATTAGGAATTGACCTAATTTCGTTGCTAATTAAGCAAAAAAAATTGGATTTGTGCACCTAATTTTTGTGTGTGTGCAATGCTAAATTGAGTTAAAATTGGATCAATTTTTGATTAAAATTGAGTTAATTTACCATGTATGTGTGATCAAGTGTGCAATTGATGAAATGTAATGAGTGTTTAATGAAATTTTTGCACAAATCGACGGCCTAAATTTAGGTGTGTGCCTAATTAATGGCCAATTATGCCTAAATTGTGAATGATTAATTGGTATTTTACGAATTATGATGATTAATTTGGCCTAAAAGATTGGTGTGTATTTGATTGATTTACTTTGAATGATTCAATTGATACCCAATTGAAAATGATTGATCTACATTGCCATTGTGATGTGAATGCCAATTCGATTGGATATGGCCACAAAAAAAAAAAAAAAACATTGCATAGTGCATTTGTAAGTGCCATAATCATGAGCATGTAGCCCTGCAAACCAAAATGACAAGCCTCATTGGGCTTGAATGATTTGGATATTTGAAATGAGCAACTCACAAATTGCAATGACTGAAATTCAATTACACAAATAGTGTGTGCAAAGTTCAATAGTGTGTGAGGCACATTAATTTTAAATGGTTTACGCACTTTGATCAATAATGGACCAAAATTTTATGTGTGCTTACTAAGTGACTTAAAGAGGAATCTAAAAATCACAAATGATACCACAACATGCATGATTTATGTAATTGATTTTGGTATCATTTTTTGGATTGAGCTTTAATATTGGGTATTTGCAAGGAATTTTCAACCAAATGTTGAGGTCGATTTGATGCAAGACATAGGACTTGGAAAATTTTTGGCTAAAGATTGAGTTTAAGATGAGGGAACCTTTGAATTACTTTTTAGCTCACAAATATTTTTCATGAATTGCTGAGCTACAAACACTATCTCAAACTCTTGCATTCCACTGTGAAAACCTCCTCTTGAGGTAGTTTTCAAAAAATATATATATAAAATCAGTGCTTGCTGGCGGCATACACACACACACACACACATACTCTTCAGTAAGTTGGGCCCCGCATCAGTTGGTTGGCAGCTTGTGCCAGCCCATCTCTGGTGCGCAAGTAGACAAAACAAGCCCACTCACACACCCGATTTTGGCTTGCCATTTCAAATTTTGGCTTGGCTCGTCGCGACTCGCGTTGCCCACTTGCAGAGACCAAATAAGCGAAAGCTGCTACCAATCATGCTCGTCAACTTCGCTTACCTGCCTCATTGGCTCGCTTACCTATCTCATTGGTTCGCTTACCTGCCTCAGGCTTGGCGTTTTTGACACACACACACACACAAGCCGATTCTTGAGTGCCAATACCTCGCAGCCTTGTCTATTGTTGGCTTGGCGCAAAGCACTTACACACTCCACTGGCGCCTGCCACTTGCTAGTCCCCTTTATCCATGCCATCAAGATATCCACACACACACACACGATAACTGGCTGGTACGTTGGTCCTGCTACTCACCTCGCACACTCGCCTTATAGCTTGCATCATTGATGGTATCTGTGTTGGCTCACACACACTACTCACATACATGGTGCCCTGGTGAACCGGAGTTGCGACCCCACCCACTAGCCTGGTAAGTCGCCGAGAAACCGTATGCTCAAGCTCTTGCAAACGTTTTCTGTGGCACTACCGCACTGCCCAATGCCCATCCCATACGATGTGGTTGGTCAACCATGTTGAAACAAGTGCACCACTGCAGTCTGCACCCATGTTCTCAATACCTACGCGTTGTTGACTATGGTGATATAACCGCTGCACAGTCCCAAACTGTCGATAATCCGGGCTTTCAATCCATGCCCTTGCTGTGCCGATTCATCTTTCTCCTACCTCTTGCATCTTTGCACCACCTGTTGCCGTAAATACACACCCCCATCAGCTCGCGCGTATACACAGTGCACACCATGTCACCATCTCCACTAATCGATTCAGTTTAGCTACACCTACCATGTATCTCTAGGATGTTGCCTTCACAGATGATAAACTCACACGCAGGGAGAGTACAACAAACTCTCTCTCTCTCTCTCTCTCTCTCTCTCTCTCTCTCTCTCTCTCTCTCTCTCTCTCTCTCTCTCTCTCTCTCTCTCTCTCTCTCTCTCTCTCTCTCTCTCTCTCTCTCTCTCTCTCTCTCTCTCTCTCTCTCTCTGGCGGCCCGCATTCAGAGACGGCCACGCTGCCCGCAGCCTGCAGCGCTCGCAATCAGGAAATTATTTCCAGGAATTATATAATTAAAAAAAATCTCTTAAAGCGGTGTTCCCCCCCCCCCCCTTCTTGAAAATAAATATGTTTTCTCCATGAGTCGATTGAGAGGAGTGCGGGTAAATACCAACATGCGAAATTCATCTGTTCAAAAGAGAAAATTGTTCCTTAGCTCAAAACTCGAGAGTCAGGAGAGGAGACAAAATAGTTTTTGATCTTGTGAAATCAGCACTTGAAATAGTAAAAAACATCATCAATTGGAACCACTCGAGGGAGCTTTTCTAAACTCGTTTCTCTAATATGAATGTCATATTTGCTAAGTAGGAGCAAGCACGCGGGCAATGAGTAATGCTATGATGGTACGTGTGAGCATTTGCTATGCATAGTTGAACATGATTGCACAAAATGCTCTTGGCTTATGCATGATTTGGTGCTTGGTTTAATTGAAATATTGTCCTTGCAATAAATGAAACAAATTCTTGTGATTTGCATGTGAAATTTTTTCATTTTTGGAGCTACCTTGGATGAAAAGTGGTGCTTGGATTTGACATTTCTTTAAATTTTAGTGCTTAAATTGAATGTAAAATCATTGAACGCACTAAAACTGAGCTTTGAAAGACCAAAAAGTACCATTGTGAATTTATGATTGAGCTCGATGATTTGAGTACTTGTTGAATTTCCAAATGCTTAAGAAGCACTAATGATTTGAGTGTATTTTGAAGGAGGATGTGGCAGGTGTGTGATTCCAAATGATCCAAGAAGGGGTCATCATTGCAATCTATTGCAAAATTTGGCTAATTAGAGCCATTCCAAATGTTTGGATTAAAGTTGTAATGCTAGCTCATAGCTTGGTCTAAAAATGCAATTTTTTTTATTTTGAGCTAGTTTTTAGCCAACTTTTGAGCTTTCAAGTACATACTTTGGCTAGTAAGAGCCATTTATTTTCATTTCATCAAGTTGTAGTCATCTCTAGCTGATAGATTGCACTCAAAAATGTAAAATTTCATATGGGCTAGTTGTTAGCCAACTTTTTGGAAATATTTAAATTGTAGAATTCGACTTTCAAGAGTCACTTCATTTCATCAAAGTTGCATTATGTTTGAGCTCTTGGCTTGTTTTAAATTCCATACTACAAGTGAGTTAGAAACTAGTCAACTTTGAATCATGCATGAGAGATTGTAAAAAAAATACAAAATTTGCTTATGTAGAAGCTCATTTTATCTCTCATGGTTGATATGTATGCATAAATTTGCTACTTTAGAGCATTATGTGCATAACCAAAGGCATTTTTTTCCCTTTGGCAAATTCGGGTATGCAAGACCCTAGCTTTAGGTTTTCATTAATGTTTTGTGTGCATTTGGCTTTTAATAATTGGCTTTTGTAGCTTGTGTTTACACTTAGCTTCAAAAGGATTCTTTTGCAAATAAAAAGGATCAAGAGACTTCTCTACACAAAGGATGCTTGCTCGAGAATTCACAAAGAGCATGAATAGGTGTAATCCTTCCATGATTTTTCTCTTTCTCATCTCTTCATTCTCTTGCTTCGCTTAAGTGAATCTGCTTCTAAGCTATGGTTTTTTTTCATGTTCAAAAGCTAGGCATTTTAATATTTCAACACTTTGCTTTGTGAAAATTAAACTCATCAAAAAATTTAGGTTTTATGTGTGCTAATCATAGGTAATTGGCCTTGACCTTAGGTTAATGTAGGTTCATTTCTTGCTAGTCCTAGATTCTTAGTGATAGTCGTAATATTCCACTCATTTTTGTCATGACCTAGGGCTATGAAAAGGCTTTAGTCTCTTTAGTCCAATTGCCATTAGTATCTCATAAAGGAAGCAATAAAAATGTGCTAAAAAATGAACCATGAGGCAAAGAAGTGTCCAAAAAAGTAGCAAAAATGCTACTAAGGCACATGAAAATAAAAATTATATGTTATGTTGTGTCTATGTGAGGCCTAGCGCCTTATTGGCACTTGGCAGGAGAGGGGAATCACCTTGGCTCGCTTGGTCAATGCCCTAAACCGATGCCCTGGGCTGATAGGGGTTAGTTGTCGCCTTGGTAAGCTAGTAGGATTTTGGAACACCTTCTTGAGGGTTCAAGGAGCTGAGAGTCGCACCTAGACTTGCCTTGGGGTGGTATCCTTGTGATTGTGCTTTAATCTTTCAATGAATGACTAAATCAAAACTTCCATGAGCTTCAAAAAACTTTGACAATGTACTAATAGATTAGGAGCTTTTTAATAGCCCATAAACATGATAGACTTGAATGATTTATTAAGGTTATTCACATAGTTTTTAGGCTAGTAGGTTTATTAACTTTCATTAGCCTAGGGTCATAATTGATTGCTTGTGTTTCATGCATAAAACTAAAATTTCAAGTGGTTTAATCTTCACAATAGTTTGAGTATTTTTTTGCTTTATGTTGTTTAGTTTTTGACTATGATTGACCCATCTTTTAGAAGCAAAAAATCACTTTCCATGATTGTTCATATATGCTTCATGTTTTATTCAATCTTGGTGGCCTTTGATGCCCATTACGTGTTCTTATGTTTTGCAGCTCAACATTTCTTCCATGGACTTGCTTTCTACCATGTCACCGTGTCTTGCTTCACCGGCACACGAGGACGTGCGCCAAATTACGAAGGGGGGAGTGTTAGCAGCGGCTAACGGCTACACCAATTATGCACCAAGCTGTGTATGTGCCATAGTGCACAATATTTACTTTCATTGTATAGGGCTTGGGCTCATTTCGGAGTTCCAAAGTTGTAGGAGTCTAGGCTAGAGAGCTCACTTTATCCCATAGTTGAAGGGTTTGAGGCCCAAAGCTATAAAAGAGCCCTATGCTTAATGAGAGGTCATTCTAGAGTGGTCCTTTTGAGAACTCTCTCCCTAGAGTAGTTCTTGATGACCTAGCCTTTGAGCTTAATGCCCATGCTTAGAAGGCTAGTGCTAATCACATGTAATTAGTGTAATCATCTCTTAATTAATCTAGTCTTCATTATGTTGTCAATCATGTTTCTTTACTTTTCTTCATTGTTTTGAGGTGTTGATCTTCTCTAATCTAACTCTTACTTATGCTAAGCTACTTCGATTAGTGGAGTCCTTATCTAACTCTCTCAATTAAGTTAAGTGGGTGTACTCGTGATTGAGGGATTAGAGTTGTCCTCTAATGGTGTGCTTGTGTGTGTAGGTTTAAGAAGCCTTGAGCTTAATTTGATTATGTGTGACTTGACTTGGACACCATGATTCGCATGGTTGGGGTGGCCGACTTGAATGCGATCTTGTGTGCTTAATCGTCAATGCATGTAATTAGAGTTGTGCTTGAGAGACTCCAAGATTAGTGTGTTTCGCTTTGTTGCTTGATGTGTGTAGATGATTGCTTGTATTGATGCTTGATGTGCGATTAGTATTAGTTTGCTGATTTAGGATGATTTCTATTTGCATTGGAGGATGCACGCTCTTGAATCCTCTCAATCCTTGCATCCGATGACGCTCTCGCACATTCTTTGTGTGATGCCTCCAAGCCCTAGCCGGGTCATGCTCTCTCTCTCCGGATTGATAGATTTTGTGGGAGATTGCCTATGCTATGGTGAGCCTCCAATAATATTTATCTTCAAGAAGAAGCTCCAAATTTTCTTGAAAATCTTTACCTACAGCTTGTAAGAAAAGATTTGTCTTCTCTGCATCTAGTGTGGCCCTTTCTGTCCTGGTGAGTTGTGCATAGTAGCACTCAAATTTCCAAAGTAGTTCTATTATTGATAGTCCTTGCTTTGGCTTGACTACCCATTCTAAGAATGTTCTTTTGGTCACTCTCTCAAAGTCCTCCATGAAATATTTCTCACTTTGAGTTCTTCCCAGTTTCTCCCATGCCCATCTTTAATTCCCCTAACATGTTTCCTAATTTTTGGATCAATAACTAGCTCAATGCTTCAAATCATCTCACCTTATGACACGCGATGCAACTCCATCTCCTTCACATACTCGCGCAAGTACTTGGTTACATATTTTCCATTGAATTGGTCCATTCTCTTGATGACCGCTTGTATGGCTTTGGTTGGCTGAAATCTCCCTTCTTTCAGTGGCATGTTGTTGTTGCATAAACATTGCAAATGCTTCAAACATTTGCATTCTTGCTGGGTCAAAATGTATACCCTGTTGCTCCACATGATCACCCATGGGTACCCACAAAATCTCACCCAGGCAGGTTTGCGTCGGGTTCATAAAAATTATGTCAAAAAATATGCGGTCTTGCCAGGAAATCACCGGGCTTTTGGCTGTGAGAGTTTGTGAGAGAACTCTAAAACCTATATGAAGGAGTTAAACCATAGATGCCATAAAGTCTAGGGCTTGGAAGGAAGTGTAATCAAAGAAACCCCACTCTTTCTCTCTTGCACTCACACTCACAAATTAAGAACACAAAAGAGAATATCAAAACAACACAAAGATGAAAACATCAAGGCTATGGTCATATCGTATCATGAGTAATATGAAAGGGTTAATAGATGAGTTAATGGCACTCAATCTTTGCGGACCAAACGGGCTACAAATTTTTCTTTGTAATTGTAATTTTGAGCTTACCATAATATATATGTTTTTTCTAGTGATTGGGAGTAATTGTGTATACAAGTCCTCTTGGTTCATAGCAAGATAACTACACTTACGTCAAAAGAAAATTTATAGTCTATAAGAGGTAGTATGATGGGATCCGGTGAAAGAAATATTTCATTGAGCCTTTCTGGATCAAAGAGAAACACTATTCGTTGTTGAAAGTGTATTTTACAGCTAGTCCATACATTAATTCTAATAGATTGCACATAGTGCAAGCGATAGAAATTCACATCATTTGGATTATTCATTTAAGATTGTATGTGAGAAATGTAGATATGAGAGAAGTGAAGAGATGAGAAGTTTGTTGGAATTAGGGTAGAGAAACGCACACAGCTTGGAAAAGATGAAGGAAGCTCAAGGCACACAATAGAGAGTGTGTTACTTAGTGTGTAATGGAAAGATAGATAGCCCTAGAGTGATGGGCGTATATACAATTCACGGGGGGGGGGGGGAAACCTCCTAAAGAGGGAAAAAATGCCCCGGCGGTCCTAGTGTGTTCACACACATCACTACCACATGTGTATGGTAACAAATCACCCCTGGAGTGATGCGGTGAACAAGAGCTGGCACATGAGTAAAAGGAAGTTCCATGCCCTGAGGACATGATCAGTCCACAAAGGGGAGTAGGCCCAAAGCTTTGCAGAAATCTTCAATCTTCTCACGAGACAATGCCTTTGTGAAAAGATCTGCAAGATTTTCGTGTGTTGGTGCATAAGCCAAGATAATCTCTCCTGCTGAGAGCCTCTCCTTGACATAGTGGTAGTGCACCTCAATGTGCTTTTTGCAAGCATGAAAAACTAGGTTCCTTGCAATTTCACTCTGACTGTTAGTGTAGATAGTGTTGGCAGTGTCCTGTTCAACACCCAAATTAGTCATAAAGCATCTCAGTCATACACACTCAACCGTAGATGTGAAGACTGCCCTGCACTTAGCCTCACAACTCAAAGTGGCCACAATAGGTTGCTTCTTTCTCAACCATGATATACATGAACTGCCAATCATGAAACAGAAACCACTTGTGGGCACTCATGTGTCAAAAAAACGAGCCCAATCTGAGTCCAAAAAAGCATGTAAGTCTGGCGGCAATGATCCCCCCTTGGGATAAAACAAGCCAAGATGTAAAGTGCCACTAAGGTAGCAGAAAATCCTCTTGACAGCTTGCCAATGCTTAGATCCTAGGCTATGCATAAATCTGCTGACCTGTGAGACTGCAAACTGAATATCTTGCCTCGTGTTGCATACATAAATGAGGCATCCAACAGAAATTTGGTAAAGAGTGACATCAGCAAGATCACTAGCGTCATGAATACTTAATTTCAAACCTGTTTCCATGGGAGTGTCAAGAGGTTTGCAATCTTCAAGTCCAAACTTACATAGCAATGTCTCTATGTAACTTTTCTGACACAAGGCAATACCACCATCACACTGCTTAAACTATATACCCAAGTAATGATGCAATAGCCCCAAATCTTTCATCTTGAAAGCAGCATTCAAATCAGCCTTAAATTCAGCAATATGTCTCTCATTTGGTCTAGTGATCATCAAATCATCTACATAAAGAACCACAATGAGAAATACATCACCCTCACACTTTACATACAATGTGCTTTCTGTTGGACTGTTACAAAAACCTTGTTTGACCAAATGAGTGTCAGCTTTTTCATACCAAGCACAAGGAGATTGCTTCAACCCATACAAAGCCTTGTTACATTTGCACACTTTGTCCTCTTTTCCTTTCTTGACAAAACCGCGAATCTGCATTACATAAACTTCCTCAAATACATCACCATTCAAGAAAGCAGTAACAATGTCTGATTGATGTACATCCCAACCAAAATGAGCCGCCAATGCACATAGAAAATGCACAATAGTCATACGACAAGGTGGGAGCAAAAGTCTCTTCATAATCAATACCTTTTTTTTGTGCCTAACCCTTTGCAACAACTCAAGCCTTATGGCGATCGATCTCACCATCAGGCTTGCATTTCAACTTGTACACCCACTTTGTACCAATGGCCTTTTTTCCAAGAGGCAAATCACATAAAGTCCATGTGTCATTTTCTATAAGTGCATCATATTCTGATTGCATGGCAGCCATCCAATTCTTTGAATTTTGTGCTTCATCAAAAGACAAAGGCTCCTCAACATCATGTAAGTTAGACATAGCCAAAGCATAACAATCTGATGCATAAGATGCATGGCAAGAGCCTGAATGAGTACGACTAGACAAAGGTGCATCCAATTTACTGTCATGCAATGTATGCACTAGCCATTTTGGCATACCTCTAGCCTACTCATTTTCAACCCTTTCCTCATCAAGTACATCATGTACATCTGCATCAGTAAAATAGGCTGATCTGTAATATTTTCAGAAACCCCCATAGGCTGTAAATTTGCCTCATTGGAACTTACATTCGTATTTCCACCACTGAAAAGAGGCAACAAAGTGTCATAAATGTCATGTGAGCTTACATTACTGTCTCTAGTACATGACAGCAAGGGCTGAACATAATCTTCCACAAACACTACATCCCCTGTAACCAAAATTCACTTTGTTTGCGGATGATACAACCTGTAACCTTTGCTTTCAGCACTATAACCAAAAAAATTACATTTGACAGTCTTATTATCCAATTTTCTACGTTGTGTTTGTGGCACCAAAGCATATGCCAAACAGCCAAAAACACGCATGTGCTCAATAGAAGGATTTCTATCATGCCATGCTGCATATGGAGTAATAGACTACAAAGCTTTTGTAGGACACCTGTTTAGTACATAAGTGACACACATGATGGCCTCAAGCCAAAAAGAATGCATCAAAGCTTGACTTTTGACCATACATCATGCCATTTCTGTAAGTGACCTTTTTTCCTCTCAGCAGCACCATTTTGCTGAGGTGTATAAGGCACTGTACATTGGTGTTTTATCCCACGACTAGTGAGAAATGCATTAAATTCATGAGACATATACTCCCCCCCTCGATCGGAATGGAGGGCGCCCATAGTACATTTCAATACATTTTCAGCCATAGCCAGAAATTGTTTGAAGCACATAAAAACTTTGGACTTCGATTTAACCAAAAATACCCATGCATGCCTAGAGTAATCATCAATGAAAGTCACGAAGTAAAGGTAATTGCCCAAGGATGGAGTTTGCATGGCCCCACAAACATCACTACGCACAAGCTGCAACCACAAACTTCGGACTTCGCTTTAACCAGAAATACCCATGCATGCCTGGAGTAATCATCAATGAAAGTCACGAAGTAAAGGTAATTTCCCAAGGATGGAGTTTGCATGGCCCCACAAACATCACTATGCACAAGCTGCAACCTGCTTGTGGCCCGAACTAAAACATCCTTTGGAAACTTAGAACGCCTCATCTTACCCAAAATACAGCCTTCACAAACATGAACTGTACATCTGTCATCCACAAATTTGACTACAAGTCCAAGTCTAGCAAGTACACATACAGACAAAATATTCTTTTTGATCCCAGGTACATAAAGTGCATCAACAATTGTGAAAGAACTACCATTAGCAACAGTAAGCACAATCTTCCAACTCCCTGAACTGGATAAGAGGCATTGTTGGCACAAGTGACTGAATTCCCATGAGGGGCAGAATCGAGAGAGGTGAACAGTTCATCATGTGAGGTAATGTGCTTCATAGCACCACTGTCGAAATACCACACATGTGAATCTGTAGCAACTGACAAGCATGCATCATGGACAACAGGATTGTAAGTGCACTCTGCGCTAAAAGCCCATTCTACATCAACATCATCATCACAATCTCCTTTCACAGAAGACTCAACAATGGCTGCATGTGTAGTGGAACCAACATTTACAGTGGAACCACCCTCTTTCTTCTTAGCCTCTTTGGCCTTCACTTAGGACATTTCTTGCTCAAGTGATCATTAGCTTTACAATAATGACAACACATCTTCTTTTTGCCCTTATCACCAGAATTTCCATACGAATTGCTGCTAGCAGAAGCATTAGGAACAGAAGTTTTTCCACTCGCAGCAGAACCATAAGAAGTGGCTGCATTGCTGTTACCATCCTTTCTTTGAGAAGCAATAAAAGCCTCTTCAATTGCACGCTACCTAGTCCTATTTTTTCTGTAAAGTGACTCTTGCAACAGCAATGTGCATAATGCATCAAACTTGACAACTTCACGATTTCCTTGGGTCATAAGTCTCCAAGTACTAGCAAAAGTCTGGTAAGAATCTGGTAAGGCATCAAGAACAGTCTGCACAAGGGAACTGTCAGAAATGACTTCACCTACAGAAATAAGTTGCTCTTTGATATCCTTGACACTAGCAAGAAAAGTGTCCATATCATCCTCCTCATGCATAATCTTCGACTCCAGCTCTTTATGTAGCAAAGAAATTTTAGCCTCATTGCGACTTGCATAAAGACCCAGCCAAAATATCCCAAGCTTGTTTTGCAGATTTTGCTGAACAGATGTGAGGAACAATGGTACGCTTCACAAACAACGCAATCAATGCATGAGCCTGCGCATCCTTTACATCCCAACGAGATTGTTCTGCCGTAGGCAAAACAACTCTAATAGCAGCAACCCTTGCAGCAAGGCCTGCAACATCCTCAACATCGCCTACATCCTCAGAAACAGGATGTACATCAATGCCCTGCACAATATTCCAGACTCCCTTTGACACAAGAATGTGTTGCATCATATAAGCCCACATATGGTAATTGTCCCCATCCAACCTTTCCTCAGCAAACATCTTGAAGACATCTGTGTTGTTTTCAGCCATGGTAAATGATGCACCTGATGTGAAAGCTACCCGAAAATAGGAGAAACAGAGCAGGAACAACACGTGCTATATCGCACAAACCGTAGAAGACTGTAAGACATGTTATGCAAAAAACGGCACTGACAGAAATTTTGCACAAAATGACAAAATTGCCTGTGCAGACCTGCCCGTAGTGAAAACGGAGGCCGAAATGAACCCGAATCAAAAATCTGAGCAGACAAAACTCTATGAGCTTATCCAAAATATTTGTCGACCTACAAACGCTCGCCAAAGCTCATTGTAATCAAAGAAAGTGAGCAGGCATGTGTTGGAGCAGCTGGCGACTAAGCCAGGGAGGACGCAACCTGCTCGCATACCAATTGTTGGAATTAGGGTTGCAGAGAAACGCACATAGCTTGGAGAAGACAAAGGAAGCTCAAGGCACACAATACAGAGTGTGTTACTTAGTGTGTAATGGAAAGATAGATAGCCCTAGAGTGATGGGTGTATATACAATTCACGGGGGGGAAAAACCTCCTAAAGAGGGAAAAAATGGCTCGACGGTCCTAGTGTGTTCACACACATCACTACCACATGTGTATGGTAACAAAGTTTCCCTCCCAAGACATATTAGTTATTATGACATTACCTCTCTCTTGAAATCATTGTCGTCCTCGACTATGGGGTAGAGAAGATAAAGCCTGTTCATTAGTCCTTGTTCTAGCAGGTAGAGGTTCCCTATCATACCCTACGACATTGTTCCAGAATGGATGACTAATCCATTTGGCACTTGAGAGCCTAAGGCTACTGCAAGCATGTCTGCGCATTAGTCCTATCAATCTTCTATAGTAGAGTGACAAGCTCTACTTGGTGTTTGGAAGACATCGTCTCCACAAACTTGATTCTAAGCATGCATAGTGCTTAACTTTTGTGCACAATAAAGGAAAAGAGAGTCTTGTAAGACAAAAACTTTGTTCATTTTAAACATTTGTACATTTGCTTACTCTAGGGAAGCATTGTAACCATTGACAAGGTTCAGGTTATCCTTTAATTGTATGCCTTGCATCCATGTAGCATCTTCAAAAGGATAATTCTTAAACTTAATAAGATACCGTCGGATAGTCTTACCGCCTCTTAAAACCTTGTCTTCTTGTATGAGAATGGACTCGGGCTGCAACACCTCTTCTTGGTCCTTGATCTCCGGTGGGTCTTCAATAGTTGGTTCTTGAGGTGGCTCTTCTTTGTAAGGCTTTAGTAGGCTCACATGGAAAGCATTGTGTATGAGACAATGAGTGGGCAACTTAAGTTGATAGGCCATGTCATTGATTGGTCTAAAAATCTGGAAGGGACCATAGTACCTTTTTGCTAACTTAGCATAGTACTTTTGGTGTCACGTAGGATTCTTGCCCATCATGTGCCTTAATCGAACCTTGGGAAATTTAAGCAAGACCCAATCATTTTCTTTAAAGGCTTGGGCTCTTTTGTGATTATTAGAAAAATAGACTTTTCCTTTGTTGTGAGATAAAGATAGCATCCTTAATTGTTAACCCTCATGGTTCACAGACACCCCATCACCTACGACGGATGTGTATTATGTATTTGGTAGAGTCAGGTACTGGGCTTGTCGAACCAATAGGAAAAGGGTAAGAGTGATCGCCGATGAGAGGCGCACTCTAACTGGGACATTCAAGGGATTAGTTGGCTAAGCATGGGCGCCCAAGTGTGAATGGGGTGAGCTCATATAAAAGCCAACTAAACCTAAAATTCACTTATTCTCTCATTTGTGCAATAGAAGAGTCCTCTTGCTCCATCTCCATCTCCATCTTCTTCTTCTTCACCTCCTTGTGTGTGTGTGTGTGTGTGTATGTGAGAGAGAGAGAGAGAGAGTGTGCGATCTAGCATTGCGACGACGGCACGGTGGCGGCGAAGCGGTTGAGCGTGGCGGCTCCTTCTTCTTCGCGGCGAGGAATCCTCCACGAAGCAAGCGTAGAGCGGTGAGTGACACACCATCGCTTTCTTTGAGCTTACTAGTTAAGCTAGTTGTGTGCTTGGAGCCGTCTGTGGCTCACACATAGTGTTAGGCAAGTCCTTTGCTCTGATAGTGCGGCAAGGAGCGCACATTTTTGGCGCCGTTGCCAGGAAAATGCCCTACACTAAGCTCGGTTAAGCACCTTACGCTTTCTTGTGATGCAATTTCAATTGAAGGATTTGTGAAGAAGGAAGGTGTGTGGTTGTGTGGAGAAGATTTTTGTTACACTGAACTGTCTTTTTTGTTTTCTGTAAAGAAGGAGTTACAATTTTTTTGCAATGTATTGTTAGAATTAAGGTATTAGCTATGGAATGTTCGTTCTGTAAGGTTCAATGTTAGTTCTGTAAGGTTAGTTTTGTAGATCTGTTAGCTACTGTAGTACTGTGTAAACAATGTTAGAGTGTGTGTGGCAGTATCTCTATTAGCTGTAAGTAGATAAGTTAGGTGTAGGTTAAGTGTGTGTGTGTGCGCGTGCACGGCGCGGCCGCGGCGACTTTTTCAAAAACAAAAAAAAAACTTATTAAAAAAAAAATTTAAAAAGAAGGATCGGGCTGGGTATCATTCCCCAAGCCCAAGCTCAAACCCAAACCTCAGTCCTCATTTTTAAAATATAGTTTATACACCTTTTTATATTTAAAAACTATTTTTAGGATTTCGAGGGCTTCACGTAGCCGAATAGGGAGTTGTAAAGCACGACACATTCCTTTAGCCAAAACGCTCATCTTGAGCTATTACACGCCATATTTTGTGGCTTGGTTACAAAAAATAACCAAGAATAACGAAAAACTTGGGTTATAAACACCTTTAGAAAAAAAAAAAAACTAAGTGAGCGGCCTTCACGGGCACTCACCAACGCGTTTAGAGTGTGGAGGTCACATGTACCTACGCTCTGGACGAGTGTTAGAGCACCAGCATATTGGTAGTGCCTCCATTTACGCGGGCACCCATTATTCCTCCACCCTAGGTTCTGGACCTTCGGCAGGGACTCAAGGTAGCGCGAACCAAGATCCTCATATCGCGTCTAGTGATTCTTCCTCTGACTACGAAGTCATGGAGGGGCATCCTACACCAAACCTTGATAGTTCAAGTCAAGACATGCATGCCATGGGCCCACGGGCCGGGTCCAGCGTGTTTAGCCGCTTAAAAGAGACCCTTAGTAGAGCTACTCGCTCCGAACATGCGGTTAATGAAATAAATGAAGGGAGTGGGGAAGTAAATTCGTCATTCATGCCTAAAATAGACCCTATGATTCTTGAGAGTGTGCATGTGAATGTTCCATCCACTGCACCTCCTGATCCTTTAGGACTATCTCCCTCTGAGGTTCTACTACCCGATGGTAGGAGTCTTGCCGAAGTGCAAGAGATCGAACGCTATATGCAAGCAACAAGGGAGAGGGAAATTGAGAACTTACGAAGGCTAGAACAAAGTCGAGCCCTGAAAGCAAAGGCTCCTATGACAACAATCATGCCAGCCGAGCAACCGAGTGCTCCCAAGGTAGCAGTCACGGAGGGGCAAGCGATGGGGAGCAATAATGCTTCCACCTTGAGGGAAACCTCCAGCACGCCAGGCCTAGATGGGATATTCCTAAACGAAAATTGGGAGTATGACCTACAAGAAGAAGCTTTAACTAATCGGTACACAGGACACACCTATCATGTGGGTTGGTTAGATGTTCTACAATCCACATCGGGTGCTACTAGCATAGATCAGCAACAACAGAAAGTCTGTGATGTCCTCCATAGGATTGTCGAGTTAGAAAGACAGAACACAGGGATCAACATGCCTTCAATAGGCCTAATGAGATTCTTGGATACGGGAAAGGCCAACCAACCAACCCTATCACAAATGGAGACTCCCTCAGTGAGCCCCATTGATCCTCCATATGTTGTTTCGCCAGGAGCCTTAGTACAATCTGAGCCCACAAGTGGAAGCTTTACCTTCCCAGATCTAGCTCATCTTTCTCTTAATGACACTACGGCTACCATGCATATCCCAGTGGTGAGCATGACAAGAAGTACACCATGGAGTTCATTTGTTAATACTGCGCCGATGCCTAGTAGCACAGTGCCCCCAACTATACCTACATGTATGTATCAATCATGTGCACCTATCGTACCTCAGCCTCATGTAGCTCCTACACCTCCGATTATTCCAAGAGCTTACAATCCACAATGGCATTATCCAAGCTCTTATACAAGTGGAGCCATGCCATTTAATAATAACATGCCATATCAGGCACCCCCTATGCCTAGGGCCACGCCTGTAAACTTTGGACCACCGTCTGGTACACCACCATACGAAACATGGGACTCAAGAGCCGCGCGTATGCCAAGGCCAAGGCCAACTCCCATCTCACATGTGGTTCTAGGAGCACATACACCCATTATACCTGCTCAAATAGGAGATTTGGCAGCATTTTCTCAAACTATCGGTCGCTCTATTGCGGAAAACATGCGTAGTGCACATGATAGAGAGCCTAGGAGCAATGCAGTTCAAGTAGCTAAGCTCACACAGAAATTCAGTGGAGACGGAGATGCTAGAAAGCATATGGAATTCTTTGAACATGTGTGCGATTCCTTGGAAGAGCACAATGAGCTACATAAGTGTAAGGCTTTGAGTTTGACCCTAAGCGGAAAGGCTGGAGATTGGTATAGAACCTTAAGAGTAGAAGAGAAAACGATCTACTCTACTCTTAGGAGATTGTTCTTGAAAGAGCACATACGAGAGGGAGTACTTTCGGGTGTAGCCTCTCAGCTCCAGAAAGCCCAACGAGAAGAAGGTGAATCCGTGAGAGACTTCATTAGTCGCCTAAAGAATTTGAATTCTCGATGCAATCCAAACGAGCGATTCAACAAAAACCAATTGCTCGATAGATTCATTAGGGGACTATGACATGAAAGTATCTATAATGGCCTAGTCATTAGAGGTATCACTACTTGGGAAGCAGTCACCATGAATGCAATCCAATTGGAGGATAATTTAATGATTGCAGGAGAAAGAGTGTCTGCCGAGCCGAAGTCTAGTAGCTCGCAAGCGTCAGGGCATGAGCCAATGAAGATAAAGCCAATTGTGAAAGAGCAAACGATATCTGAGATGACTTTGGCAAATCTCACCAAGGCCATCCAAGAAAGCCTTAGGGGTAATCGTGCTCCACAAAACACTCATATGTATCCAAGAAGGGAGCAACAATGGTGCTCAATTTGCTTGGGCCCACATACTACGAGTGAATGCCCTACTTTCAGAGTAAAGTTTAACGGGACTTGTAACGCGTGTGGTAGGTATGGCCATCAAGCGAAGGATTGCCTAATGCTTAAACGCATCATGGAAAATAGACCGCCTATAGCCTGGGCAGACTCACCTCGAGTTCCTGCATTGATGCCTACCCCACCCATGGAGCAACTGCCATTACAGCACATGGTCCCTAGAACCCAAAATGTGTTCCAAACCACACCGTTTCCACCTCCAGTGCTAGGACCGCAACCCACTCATCCAAGAGTTACACCTATGAACCAAATAGATTGCGAGTCATCTAGTACTTATGTAGATTGCGAAGAGGACATAGACTCTAGTATCACCTATGGAGTCGACATGCTTGAGGAGTGTCCCATGTACTATATGGAAGACCATTGGGGACAAATCAAACCGGTATATCAAGCTACTGCGCTAGTAGCAAGAGGCCAAAACATTAATAGTTTTGCCAGGAGACCACCTCTTCAGTGCTACCAATGTGGTGGACCACATCGAGTAGCTGAGTGCCCCATTAGAATGCAAAAGAATGCCGCACTAATGCAAACAAGTCAAGGGAGTGCATTGGCAATGCCAATACTCACTTGTAATCGTTGTGGCATAGATCATTTGATCGCACAGTGTCCTAACAATCCAAACGCGCCAAAATCACACCATTGAACTTAATAGATATTGTTGATGGGACACCACCAACTATAAACATAGCACCAGTGAATGCACTCACACGGTCGATGCTCCAAAAGCAAAATTACATCCTCGAAGAGAGAGATGTTGCATCCATTGGCCGAGCGAGAAAGAAGAAAACACGAAGAAAGAAATCCCTTAATGCTTCTAGCTCAAAACCTAGTTCAAAGACTAACATAGGGACAGGAGAGGATCCCGTGTATATGAATGACCCTGAGGATGACTCAGATTCGATAGAGACCACGGAGACCAAAACTGTTACTACAAAGGAAAAAGCCAGTGAGGAGGATCACGAGAGGGAATTACGACGAACACCAAAAGAGTATTCAAAGTTAAACCACCCAGTTGCGAACCCCCAAGATAAGCCACGAGAGACAAAAAATGAGGATTGCAAGAGAAAGATTGGAACCTATCCAAACCCAACAATTGAAATTGAACAAGTCCAACAACTGAGGGGTTTGGTGGAAGAAACTCAACGAAAATTAGAACCTGAACCCAAACATATCCAGATGTCGGACACAGTGTTTCCCACACAAGTTCAACCTCACAAGAACTACAAGCCGTTAGCTATACCCTGTATCATTCGGGAAGAGAGTGAGGGTAGGACATCTGAAAGTGGACACACACCTTTCCCACTAGAGAGAATGTTCAATGAGGGAATGCCCGACCCCCTTGAGGAAGTGGAGATTCCATATTCACCATTCTCTTGTCAGGGTCCTACGTCCCACAAGATGCCATTAAATGTTTCCAAGCTGATGGATTTCATGTCCTCAGAAACACGTACGACTATCATATCTAAGTTATACGGAGATCCAAAATTATTCCTAGCACTGCGAGCGCTTCTCAATGGAGAATTACAGGCCGGATTACCACAGTTTGCACATATGAACAAACCTGACTCAGTGATGAATGATGAGGAACATTTAGCACCACCATCTGACCTAGCGGGACATGAATCTGTAATTGAAATACCCGTTAACAAGTTGGGGCAATACTTTGAAGGTGATGAATCTAATGCTACTCTACCAATCACTACTAAAGGATTAAATGTAAAGGGGGTCCTTGAAGGTGGTGCGGGAGTCAGCATGGTGACAAAGAGTTGTTGGGAGTCTATGGGGAGACCTCACCTTGAAGCCACAAGCGTAGTGGTAAAAATGGCTAATGGATCTATTGTTACGCCTATTGGAATGCTAAAGGATCTCAGGATCAAGGTCTTGGGACACAAGGTAAGGCAGACTTTCATTGTTATGGATTTTTCCAAGCATCCTATGTCATTTGAGATGATCTTAGGTCGTCCATTCATGAGGGAAGCAAAAATGGTGCATGACTGGTCCAAAAACCACGTCTACTTATAGTTCCAAGACTCTTTCATTCGAGTTGATCTTTTAAGTGGTCGAACGCATCCTCTAGGAAATAAATTCATCATTGATAATCGATCAGACACAACAATACACTCAGCTCCATTATAGTATTGTTACACATGTAACGAAGACACGGATATTGGGGAGAACTCTCCTTATATGGATATCCTACCCGGAATGGCTGAGTCAGACAATGTCAATTGGGTGCACCTAGCGGCAACTATAGATACATGGGGAGCTAGAGGAACAACTTGGGTAACACCAGATGGGGAAGAGATACCACACATTGCACTAGTAAACATGTTAGGTGTAGCGCATGTAACATCTGATAATAAGAAAGAGGCACACCTACCTGAGAGTGAAACTGATGATTCCTCAAAGGCTTCAGGCCAATACACATCGGAAACGGAATCTCAGGAAGAAATGGATTCAGAACCTGAGGAAACATCGAGTGAACCAAGTATAGAAAATAAATACTCAAGGCCTAGTACGATAGTCTATGGTAATTTATATGAGAGTGAAGAAGATACAAGCGAAGACCTATCAGGCGAGTCGAGTTCAAACATTTACCAAAATCAAAACCTTAACAAGAAACAAAGGTCATATAAGAGACGACGATATCGAGCAAATGTGAGAGCTAGGATAAACAAGGAAAGATCTACTGCAGAATGGCTTAGCTATCTAGGGGCATGTGATGCTCATCGAAAGCTAGTAGACAATTGGGGTGAACATCTCCAGAGTGTCATGTGGTGCAGCCCGCAACCCATTGACCTCGCTCAATTGGAGGCTACAGAGCCGAAATTGAGTCGAACTATAAGAAGACGTCAAAACCGAGAGTTAGCTCAACAACAAAAGGAGGCATAACTAAAAGAAAGGTCTCTGTCAGGACAAGAGCCTGCTGACTTACATATGGCTCCTGAACATTTTAAATCTTATACCACGGGGGAGCGAAAGGTTGTGTATGCCAAAGCCCAACGAATACCTACCAATGGAAGCAGTGGAGTCTATGATGGTCCAGCGGTAGTTAAAGAGATAGAATTAGCAGAACCAGGTGAGGAGTCTAAACCAGTCTTTATTGCTCAAGACCTTACCAAAACTGAAGAGGTTGTACTTAAGGAGCTCCTCAAGGAATGCAAGGATATCTTTGCTTGGACATATCATGACATGAAGGGCGTTCCACCTTCTGTGGTGCAACATACAATTACCATGATCAACACTGCTAAACCCGTCTAGCAACGACCCTATCCAATGAATCCTAAGTACGCCAAAATTGTACAAGAGGAGATTGAAAAACTTATCCAATGTGGATTCATATACCCTATTGAGCACTCATAATGGGTTTCTCCAATAGTTATTGTGCCAATGAATCCTAAGTACGCCAAAATTGTACAAGAGGAGATTGAAAAACTTATCCAATGTGGATTCATATACCCTATTGAGCACTCATAATGGGTTTCTCCAATAGTTATTAATGGGAAACTAAGAGTGTGTGTGGACCTCAAGAAAGTTAATGCAGCCACTAGGAGAGATCATTATCCCTTGCCATATTCAGAACATGTGCTTGAAAGAGTTGCAGGCAAGGAAGCTTATAGCTTTTTAGATGGGTACTCTGGTTACAATCAAATCACAATTGCATTAGAGGACCAAGCTAAAACTGCTTTTATCACAGAGTTTGGAGTGTTTGCATTTCATGTTATGGCTTTTGGCTTAACAAATGCCCCTGCTATATTCCAACGATTAATAAACACTGCGTTTAAAGAATTTCTAAGGGATTTTTGTGAAGATTTCCTAGACGACCTTTGTGTTTATTCTTCTTGGGAGAAGCATTTGTTATATCTACGAAAAATATTTGAAAGGTGCAGATTTTATCGCATCTCATTGAACCCTTTCAAATGCCAATTTTGGGTTAAGCATGGAGTCATTCTAGGGCATATAGTGTCCAAGAACGGGATATCCACAGATGAGAGTAAGATTAAAGCCATTTCTGATTTTCCACCACCTACGAACTATAAAGGAGTTCAAAGATTTATGGGCCATGTTGGTTATTATCGAAGGTTTATTTTAAACTTTGCCAAGATAGCGCATCCATTGTACAAGCTTCTTATCGAGTTTCACTGGACGGAAGAATGTCATCAATCTTATGAGTTATTAAAGAAGGCCCTAACAAGTGCTCCAATCCTGCGAACACCTGATTGGAATGTACCTTTTCATGTGCATATTGATGCATCAAACTTTGCTATTGGGTGTGTTCTAACTCAACCAGGAGAACATAAATTGGACTACCCTATTAGCTTTGCAAGTCGCCAATTAAATGATGCCGAGATGAACTACACTACTACAGAGCGCGAAGGTCTAGCTCTGATTTACGCAGTAAAGAAATTTCGCTATTACCTTCTTACTACCAAGTTTGTGTTTTATGTGGATCATCAAGCATTGCTATATTTGGTAAACAAGCCGTTTTCCACAGGTCGAATTACACGATGGTTGTTAATTCTTCTTGAGTTTGACTTCACCGTTGTTGTGAGGCCTGGGAGAAAACATGTCATGGCGGATCATTTATCTCGTATCCCTAATGGCGAAGCTCCTACGGGGGTTGATGATGAATTTCCTGATACTCCTTTGTTCATTGTTGAGACAATGCCTGAATGGAGTGAAAAGATTGTTAACTTCTTAGTTAATGGTTTTCCACCCAAAGAGCTGCGAAAAGATATAGCTCGAAAATTAATCAAGGAATGACAACCCTATTGCTTACTGGCGGGAACTCTCTATAAGAGAGGAAAAGATGATGTTCTTAGACGCTGTGCCCGCGAGGATGAGTATTTATATATTCTACAAGAGGCACACATGGGCGTAGCTGGTGGTCACTTTTCAGGAAAGTTGACTGCCCGAAAGATCTTACAGTCAGGCTATTGGTGGCCCACTCTGTTTAAGGATGCATCACTTTTTGCAAAGGGATGTGATGAATGCCAACACTTCAAGAAGCCACAAATAAGTGATAGGATGCCTCTACATCCCATCAAGGTAACCCAACCATTTGAAAAGTGGGGCTTAGACTTTGTAGGACCGATTAGTCCGGCTGCACGTAACACGCAATCACGATATATCATTGGGGCTACCGACTATGTAACCAAATGGGCTGAAGCAAAAGCAACACAGAAGGCGGATGAAAAAACAACAGCTAAGTTCCTCTTTGAGAACATTATCACACGTTTTGGATGCCCCTTTGAACTTGTGAGTGAAAATGGAACTCATTTTATAAATGAAGTAATAAAAGAACTCACATCAAACTTCATGATATCTCACCACAATTCTACACCCTATTATCCCCAAGCAAATGGCCAAGTTGAGAGTACCAACAAAACTCTCATCTCCATTTTGACAAAGATAGTTGAGGCTCATCGCACTGATTGGGACCTAAAGCTTACATCAGCTTTATGGGCTTATCGTACTGCGTATAAAGTTGCTATTAATTGTACACCATTTAAGATGGTGTATGGCCAAGAAGCAGTTATGCCATGGGAGTTTGTCATTCCTAGTCTTCGAGTAGCTTCTCAAGAAGGTTGGGATGGTAACCCCTTAGTTGAGCAATTATATATCCTGGAAAGGCTAGATGAAGAGAGGCAATTAGCTGTGCGAAATGCTCTAGTGGAGAAGGATAGGAGAAAGAAGTGGTTTGATAGTCATTTAAAGGATAAAGACATCAAGGTTGGTGATAAAGTTCTTATGTACGGGGTATGTAATGAAAAGAAGAAATTGAATACGCTGGTAAGGGACCATATTATCGAGTGTGTGAAATTACCCCGCAAGGTACCATTCATGTGGAGACTCTAGATGGAGTTGAAACCATTGGATTCCTTAATGGGAGTAAATTCAAAAGATATTATGATCCTCTAAGCCAGGAAGAGTTGCAAGCTATTCATCAAAAGAAGGCTGCCAAGGAGCAAGCAGAGCTTAGAAAAATCCAAGCAAGAGTTGAGGCTCGAGAACGACAACAACGTCTTAGACGCCAACAAGAGGCCTTATTAGATGCCTTATTAGATACGGGAGCTAAACACAATTTGTTATCCTATGGAGTTTGGTGTCAATTAGGAAAACCGACCCTATCCCCGAGTACGATGCAAGTCAAGGGCATTAATAAAAAGAAAACCGCTATTCTTGGAGTCCTTTAGACCCCTGTTGTCTATGACAATGGAAGCATAGTGCAAAGGTTTCTAGTCATGCCCGCGGAAGCTATGGAAGGCAACGTAAACCTGGGACGCACGTGGATGTTGGCAACCAAATGCACTATTGATTGGGATACTGGTAGTGTCACGACGCGACCACCGACTCTTACCCCTATCATTCAAGAAAATTCACCTACGTTGCAAACTCTAGCAAAGTTGAAGGATAGCCAACATTCACAAGCCAAGGTGGTTAACTCGTCTTTTCCGGCTACCCATGAACCTAGCACTTCAACACTTGTAGTTGCAGCAAGCAGTAATATTGCAAGTACTCAACCTGCACGACCTAAGAGTACATATCAATGGGTCCCCAAGTCCTTACTTCCAACTACCTCAACCCTCCCATCCATTTCAAAAAAAAAAATCCCTGGAGAACCAAGAGCGCGCTCTAGGAGAGTCAAGACCAAATCACGATGGATTCCAAAATGACTATTAGAAGCCCAAGGCTACTATGATGGAAATGAGCAAATTTGGGTACCTAAATGTAAAATGTGTCCTTCCCTATCGACAACAAACTCATATGAGTCAAACAGTGTAACGCTAAAGCCAATGGCAGACTGTGGGAAGGGAAAGATCACAGAATACTACACACCTAGTCCAGAGCTAGTTTGGGCTCCAAGGCAAAACCAATTTATTCCACCTAGCTCGGGAAGGGGGGAGTTCCATGAAGCTTCTAGCTCCTCATGTAATACATCCATAGAGGTAAAAGCTTCTACACAGCCTCCATCTATAGTAGTGGACCTCCATAAAGCTACAAAAGAATCCACACCCCCCAGTGTTCAAGAATCACCTGATGAACCACTTCAAGTTCGATCCTGGGAGAGTACCTTACCACCCTTGCAACTTGACGAGGCACCTAGGGTAATAGAAAACTACTGGAAAAAATCCTCACCTATTACCAACTGGAACAATTGGTTTCAAAGGGTGATGACATCATTTCAAATGGTATGATCTACCCAAGGGAGGGGGGAGTGTTTGTTGACATCCATTATTCACTTGCTTCCCTCTCAACCTTTCTCCCTGACCTCTTAATCTCCAATCTTAGGGAATGTATATATAAAGCCTTATACTCACAAAAACAAGATAAAAAAGTAGAAGAGCAAGAGCCATAACACAAATCATAAAAACAAATTATGCACAAGAACACGGCCCTTGTAATATTTGTACTATAACCATCATCTATTTGCGTGTACAAATATGGCTAGTATGCTAGAGTCATCCACTCCTGCCTTGGGTGAGAGGTACCCTCGTTACTTTTCACAAATATTTCACATGGTCTTTCCAGTGCTTGTATGTGAATGGGATTTGATAGGTACACTAGCATGTGAGAGGAATTTTGAGGAGTTAGAATGGCTGATACGTCTCTTGAACACGTCTGATCCATACTTAGTAGAGAGCATTTCTCCCATTGCACAAGCCTACCCTTTTGACCAAGATGACTATAGGTGTCTAGCGACCTTCTTAGTAAACATGGGCACCTATGATGAAGAAGAAAATTTACAGGAGTACACGGATGGCACATATGGTCTCATGGATGATGACTTTGTTTATCGACGACGAGGATAGGGGTTTAGCCTTAGGGTTTCCCCCCGACCTCTACAATATCCTATTCCCTTGACTCTCTAGGGGGAGTGCAACTAATTAGGTTAGGGTTCCTTATGTTTTTTTGTTGTGTTCAATAAGTGTTCGTACCTTTTCCCACTAATGTGCCTCCTGGAGGTATTCCTTTTGTTTTCTAGTGTGTACAGGAGCATGTTGCTATTGATAGGATTTGGACCTTCATGGAACCTTTCTCTCGTTCACACTTCAGATCAAGCGCCACCATCAACACAAACAGGTGTTTCTTGTCCATTAGCATTGTCCCTTATCTTTTTTGCATCTATGATTGTCTGCTTTGATTGTGATTGGTAGCATAATATCCATCACATTTGCTTAGTATCAAACATTTAATTCAATGTCTTTTTTGTCATAATCCCTTGTCTAGGTTTAAACATCAAGCAAGTCCGACTAAGCTAGTTTGACCAAGTTAGGTGTTAGAGATCTTCTCTTAATACCATGGGGAATGCCTTCCTAATAATTAATGGTTACTTAGGTTATTAATCCAATTTAGGCAGCATTGTGTGAAATGTACTAGGGCTTTCTAGTGGGCTTGACCCTATTGACCTTTAGCTTAAGTATTATAAAGGGAGTTTACTAGTGTGATGAGCCTGGGGAGGTGTATCAGTGTTATATGACCCCCCAAAGTTACAAAATTAAAATGATGAAAATGAACAAACAATTAAAAAATCAAAGTGCCACATTGTAAAATCTTAAGCTGGAAGATAAATCTCAGCTTGATTGGGTACTTCACTCACATGTATCGCCTATGGTACTAGAGCCCTAGAGGTTCCCAGTATGGGCACTTTTTCTTGAAAAGCAAAAAACCCAAGGCATACAAAATAAGCACACACATCAAAATTGAATCACTGTGAAAAGAATTTGGGGGGCCAAAGAAAAAGTAATCAGTCAGGCGATGATTTCATGAGAAATTCCTTTTATGGTAGCTTAACTACAAGGTCTTCTAGATATAGCCTCTAGTCAGCCCTCGAACATGAATACTTGGCTCTCGCGATTAAACAACTTAATTGACCACAGAAAATTAAGAAGCTTACCCATGGTATTAATATTCGATCTCTAGTGCCTTTCGACTGTCAAATTAGCGACCCCAGACTTGTTTAATTTTTTACCTTTACATCTGTTTATGCATTTGATTACATTGCAATTTAATGTTCATTTCTGACAAATTGTTTGAAATTCTTTTACCAATCAATTTGTCTACCTAAAACTGCATATGCTTTTTAATCACTTATGAGAATGCAATTACTGTGCCAATGTTGTTTGATTTTGCAGTGACTGAAGAAGGCTAAGGACATTCATCTCAAATGCTCTTCCACCTCGACGAACGAGCTTCAACTCAATAGCTTTCGAGGACGGAATCTACATCAGGAAGGGGGGCATGTTAACCCTAACGGCTCACGGACACCCCATCACCTACGACGGACATGTATTATGTATAGAGTTAGGTACCGGGCTTGTCGGACCAATAGGAAAAGGGTAAGAGTGATCGCCGATGAGAGGCGCACTCTAACTGGGACATTCAAGGGATTAGTTGGCTAAGCATAAGCGCCCAAGTGTGAATGGGGTGAGCTCATATAAAAGCCAACTAAACCTAAAATTCACTTATTCTCTCATTTGTGCAATAGAAGAGTGCTCTTGCTCCATCTCCATCTCGATCTTCTTGTTCTTCACCTCCTTGTGTGTGTGTGTATGTGTGTGAGAGAGAGAGAGAGAGAGTGTGCGATCGAGCATTGCGACGACGGCACAGGGGCGGCGAAGCGGTTGAGCGCGGCGAAGCGGTGGCTCCTTCTTCTTCGCAGCGAGGAATCCTCCACGAAGCAAGCGTAGAGCGGTGAGTGACACACCATCGCTTTCTTTGAGCTTACTAGTTAAGCTAGTTGTGTGCTTGGAGCCGTCTGTGGCTCGCACACACTGTTAGGCAAGTCCCTTGCTTCGAGAGTGCGGCAAGGAGCGCACATTAATCTTTTGGAAAGATTCTTGTAGGTGTCGGTTATACTCAACTGCAGTGAAGATCTTCCCGTGTACTTTAAGTAGCAGGGGACTTTTGGATCTTCCCTCAATTCCCACAAAAGGTGCTTTTCCCATGGAAGTATGTACAATGTTATTGTAGTCATACTCCACTAAGGGTAAGTACTTCTTCCATTGGGACCTTTGATCTACTTCCGTTACATAGGCTTTTAGTAGATCAAGAATTTTTAGGCACTTTGGCCATTCGTTTGGGGGTGATAGTCCGAAGAGCATTTTAGCCTTGTCCCTAAATTCTCAAAGAGACCCTTCCAAAAATTACTGGTCATTCTAGGATCTCTATCTGACACTATGGACATCGGCAAGCCATGGTACTTGAAGATTTGTGAGATGAAGAGGGTTTCCATTTGATGGGCTTTGATAGTCTTTTTGACAGGTATAAAATGAGATTGTTTATTGAACCTATCAATTATCATCCATATTCCCGTATTCCCATGGATAGACTTAGGCAATCCAAAGATAAAAGCCATGGATATGCTCTCCCATGGTGAATTAGGGATTGGCAAAGGTTGAAGAAATCCAGGTTGCTTCCATCTATCAAACTTTGTCTTTTGGCATACCACACATTTAGAAACATACTCTTGTATGTTTGCTTTCATGGAAAGCCAATAGAAATATGTCTCAATCCCTTTTAGGGTAGACTGGATCCCTCTATGCCCCGCATAAGGAGGAGCATGAGATTCATACATTACTTTCTCACATAGTGAGTTGATAATGCATACTCTATTGCCATAGAGAAGATAACCATCTTGTAATTAAATTAAATGGTTCCTCTTTCTTCACTAGTGCAAGGGCTGAAATCACATCTCTAAAATCGGGATCAATAGTGTACTCATCTATCATAGAAGATAGATCATTGTGAGTTGCTATGGAAACCGCATTCACTCTCGACCGTCTTGAGAGTGCATCAGCTACTTGATTATGCTTGCCAACAACGTGAGCAATATGAAAATGAAATTGCAAAAGAAAATTTTTCCACCTCATTTGTTTGTCGGAGAGCTTGGTTTGCATCATGAAGTACTTAAGGCTTTGGTGATCTGTCCGCGTAGAATGAAAGGAGTCCCCAGTAAATAGTGCTTCCACGAGTGTAAGGCATGTAGAACTGCGAGGAGTTCCTTTTTATATGTGCCTAGAGATTGCTCCACAGGGTGGAGCCTTCGACTTTCACAGGCTATGGCGTGCCCTTCTTGGAGCAAAACAACTTCAAGGAAATCACCACAAGCATCACATTGGACCTCAAATGGCTTTGAAAGATCCGGCAATGTAAGCACAGGTTGAGGGATAAGCTTGTCAAAAGCATTTTTCTCCTTGGTAGACCATGTATACCTAACGTTTTTCTTTGTTAGGTCATGTAATGGTCCCGCGATTTGTGAGAACTTTTCTATGAAGCGTCTATAGTATGCACACATACCTATAAAGCTTCTTAGTTTATGAAGGTTCCTTGGATTAGGCCATCCTTTTTTTACCTCTAGCTTTGATGAATCCATTTGGATAGCATCTTCAGAGATAATATGACCTACATACTGAATCTATTGATAGAAAAACTCACTTTTCTTTCGATTAATATAAAGTTTATTCTCTTGTAAGACTTGAAATATTATCTAGAGGTGTTGCTTGTGTTCGTCTAGTGAATTAGAGTAGATGATAATATAATAAAAGAACACTCTAGTAAAGGTTCGGTGAGGCCTGAATAGCTTCTCCATCAAGCGGTTGAATGTGGCTGGTGCATTGGTCAAACCAAAAGGCATGACAATGTATTCGTAAAGACCAAACGTAGTGCGAAATGCAATCTTTACAATGTCTTGATCAACTATCCTTATCTGATGGTAGCCACTTTTTAGGTCAATCTACTGAAGTAGGTCGACCCTTGTAGCTTATCAAATAGGTCTTCTACGCGTGGAACGGGAAATCTATTCTTGATAATGATCCTATTTAGTGCTCTATAGTCAACACACATACGATATGTGCCAGCTTTGTTTTGCATTAATAACACAGATGAGCAAAATGGAGATGAGCTGGGCCCAACCATGCCATTCTCAACTAACTCATGCACTTGTCGCATAATCTCCTCTTGTTGAGCTTGAGAAACTCTATAAGGAGGTTTATTAGGCGTGAACTTCCAGAAAGAAGTTCAATTGCATGGTCATCAATTCCTCGTTTAGGAGGTAGTTCACAAGGGATTTCGTCAATAAAAACATCTTGATATCCCTTGAACAATGTTTTTGTCTTATAAGACTCATTCTCTTTCTTTTATTGTGCACAAAAGTTAAGAAGTATGGATGCTTAAGATCATGTTTGTGGTGACGACATCTCCCAAACACCAAGTAGAACTTGTCACTCTACTTTGGAAGTATGATATGGACTAAAGAGCACACATGCTTGCGTGAGCTAAGTCTCCAGGAGCACCAAATGGATTAGTCATCCACTCTAGAATGATGCCGTACGTAGGGTAAAAAGGGATCCTCTACCCGCTAAGAGACATGAACTAATGACTAGGATTTATCTTCTCTACCTCATAGTCGAGGACGACTATGATTTCAAGAGAGAGGTAACGTCATAAAATATAATATCTAACTTTACAAAATTATTTTCTCGTATTAAATTGATCATTTAATGTGGGAAGATAAAAGAAGAACAAAAGTTCTTCTAAACCTATCTCAACAGGGGACCAAAAGGAGAAATGGTTGCATCTCAATAGGGGTCCAAAAGGAGACGGTCTACCAAAAAGCAATGTGCAATAAGTGCTTCTATGATAGATATTGATTGTATAGCTATGGGGGATATTGAGACTTGGGAGAGTCCACTCTCTAGCACTCCACTTCTCTTGAAAATAAAAAAGGAGGAGGAAGAGAGGGAAAGAAGGTTATTGTCTCATTGGCCTCTGTAATAAGAGGCGCTTGTTCTTCCAAGCCAATATGCAACCTTTCATATTGCTCACTTCCTTTTGTAAATGGGCATAACATGCGAGAGAGAGAGAGAGAGAGAGAGAGAGAATAGGAATGATCGATTAGACAGCTATTGGTGGATTTGGCCTGTGGTTGTCATGGATCTTAATATTGACATCTTTCACATTTATTTGACCCTATTTAAACAATGCAATCAGGCAGAGGTTCTCTCCCATTGGCCTCCTTCTCTTCCACTTCGTGCTTCTTCATAGCTTGTTGCTCACATGAGCTCCATTTGGCATTTTTTGCGTGAACGCCACCTATCCAACTATTGATAGCAAACAATATCTCTGTGCAAGTACTTATACTCCCCTACCAGATAGTCCGGCGGGCATGACGGCCATTTTATGTGTGAGCGCCCATGTACTAGGTGGCAGCCCATGACTGGTCATTTGCTGGAGAATGGGCCGACGTCTGTTCCCTGTTCCATTAGCCGTTGTTCTCTCTCTCTCATCTTCTTAAATTTTGCCTCTCTCTCTCTCTCTCTCTCTCTCTCTCAAACCACTGTTCTTCCATACGCATAATGTCTTCTTCTTCTTCACGCAAAAGGAGACGGGAAGACAAAAAGAAGAAGGCGATTGAAGTTGCCATTGAATCATTTCAAGTCAAGCAAAATGATCCTTCCTACAAGTTCACATCTTCGGTTTGGGAAGAGGCGATGCAGGCGGATTCGCATGTTCCTGCGAGGATGACGAGCGTCGAAGTTCAAGAGTTCATCGCTATAAGCGATATGGCATATCGCATGCATTTCGGGCAGAATGCAGACACTGAAAATGTAATAAGTTTGCAAGATGTGCGTATTGATTTTGGAGAAATAGCAACAATGGAAATTTTTATTACCCTCTTCCCCCAAGGAGGTGCGGCAGAGGCTCATGAATTCTTGGAAGATTGGAGGAAAACAGTTGAAAGTGAGGGAGCTTTTGCAGAAGCAGCATCTATTGAAGTGCGTGAAAATGTGAATCAAGTTCCCCGATACTGCTTCAAGCAAGAAGCGGACGGGGTCTTCTCTGTTGTGGATCCGCATGTAGGGCATGTTGTGTTTGCAATTGGGGTAGAAAAGAACCATTTCCTGTTCAAGGGACATTATCCACACGGTCGCCAAAGCTACTCAAGGTACAAAAATGCAAGTGGGTGCTCCTGACAACACAAGCAGATGCCTGCATGCCTACAACGCTCGGCTCCGCTCGGCAAGAGTAGTAGCTAGGCACCTTGAGCCTTTGTTGCAGCTCTTAGTCGCTCGACGAGAGTAGTGGTTAGGCACCTCTATTGCAGCTCTATGTCCCTCACCATGTGGGCAAGACGCTCAACCCATCTCTGACTCTACAAGCTATTGTAGCTCCATGACGAGCACCATGCTTTGTAACTTGTTGCTACACATCAAGGTAGGTCCCCTCCACCAGCTTGGCTATTGGAGATTCCCACTCCTTGGCCTTTGAGACAGTGGGATAGGTGTCTATGTGGGGGGACGACAGCATGTTGATTCTATAGGGGATTTGGTAGAGATTATTCCCATATGATAGAGACTTATTTATCAATATCAAGTTGTGTTATCACTGTATGGATGAAAACTAAACAACCTTAAATAATGTAAGTAGACTTTAAGCTTGATGATGCTTGGCAAGCCTGACATTGATTTATAAGCACATGAAGAAGCTCAAAATAAATTAGCACAAATAGGCTAGCAAAAGACCAAGAGGTATGGTTAAGGTTGCTTCCAAAAATGGGAATAAATTTAGCCTTACCATGATGGATGTAGACCAAAAGATGTGGTAAGATCTTTTGCCCCTTTTCACAAGGGCATCAACCATAAGAACTTGAATGTTATCAAGGTAAAGTTTCGCATGGCTTGGATCATGGCTGATTTGTACAACTTGCATGCTCGTGAACGACAAGAAGGGATTGTGGGTGTGCCCATATGCATGATCCCTAATCATTGTCTAAAAGAAACTAGGGATGGTGTAATTCCACCTACAAATTTAGTGTAGAAACCTTCAAATATAAACTTATCTTTACAATTTTCCATTACCACAGTTTCTAAGTGTTTAGAGAAAGGTTTACTTTGAGCATTGATTTTGGCTACAATATGTCATGACTTTCGTGTCCAACCTTCTTTTTAGTCCCCCCATCAACTTGCCAACATGTACTGCCTAGGGGTAGCAATTGAATGAAACCAGACTATGCGTATTGGCTACTTGCATGGATGTCCCTCCCTTTCTCATCGTTCTCTTAATGATGGGGCTTTTGTGCACATCTTGTTTATAACTAATGCTTATTCTAGCTACGAAATGACATGACATTCATGTCCAACCTTCTTTTTAGTCCCCCCTTTGACTTTTGAACATGAACTGCTTAGGGGTAGCGATTGAGTGAAACCAAAACTCTGTGTATCGACTACCCTCATGGATGTGCCTTGCTTTCACATCATTCAAGTCTCAACGATGGGACTTTTGTGCACCTCTTGCTTATAACTAATGGCATAGCTACTTTGATGGCCAACTCCATATTATTGTTGCAACTTCGTCATGCTCTCTTTCTGGTTGGCTGCATGAGAGTAGTTGTTGTTGCAATGCTACTCCAACGCTACAGTGTTGAAGAGAGAGAGAGAGAGAGAGAGAGAGAGAGAGAGAGAGAGAGAGAGAGAGAGAGAGAGCATTTTTAAATGGGTGCAATAGGAGGGCATTTCCAAGATGTTGTCACTTCTATTTTTAGTGATCTTTAAACATGATTACTCATATTTATTAGATGAATAAAAAATCTACTTTGATAACAAGAGGGCCCTTGCTATGATGGTGCCAACCGATAAGGCCATCTACACATCACCCATTGCCATCTGAGCACACTAGGCTTCCAACTGGCTCTCAAGGATGTGATAGATAGTAGAATCTGATCTCAGAATCTATGCCTGGAGCTACAAAATCTTTCCATGCAAGCGCATAATGTGCATAACATGACGTGTGTGAGGCATAGCTTGGGTAGTGCTCTGGCCATACTGTGTGCCAAGTGGTGTCAAGAGGTGGCCTTCCCCAAGAATAACATGAGTTGTCGCATGGGAAACAACCATGATGTGGTGCTCTACGTACCAAACCTATTGACATACCCGATCTTTGCCTTGGCCGGCCTACAAGCATGTGGGCCAACCCATTTACCTATATGAGGACGCGCTCAACCAATAGTCTCCCACTTGGAAGGCCGCCATCTCAACGAGCTCAACTTGCTTCTCTGACCATAATACAACTTCTTACATTGCCTCTAGGAGTGTGGTACTTCAAACCGCACGCTTACTCGCTAGCCATCAAGAGATAATTTTATCCATTCTAAGTAGCCATTGAAATATAATTTTATCCATTGCAATGTTTTCATTGGTAAGAGCGAGCAACCTACCAAAGGAGGGTCATGCTCCCTCAAAAGCAACATGGTCATCCGCACACACGTGAACAACTAGGGAGCGCCACAACAGTGTGTGAATGATGCACGTGGAGTGATCTTCATGGTGGTGGGCTAATTCAACACAATGCAAATTTAGGGAGCCTTATGAAAGAGGTTCTTTATGTGCCTCCTTTCAAAATGTAGTACCTTTTTAAAGCACGAGTAGTTCTTGATGGGATTCCTTAGAAAAATGTCATTATTTTGAATGCATTGATTGTTTGATATACACACTCTAGCTATGGCTGCACCATTGATTGCATGTTATACATGCAAAGAACATTACTTTGAATGCACTGTTGCTGATTATACACACAAAGAAATGCATTGATTTATGGGGATTCGTGCATTGATTGCAAGTTACACCCTCATTGATTGCCAGATTTGCTCAATATGTATGCCAAATGTGGTGCCCAACCAAAAGCATGGATAGTTCTTGATGGCATCCTCTCCAAGATGTCATCTCCTACAATGAAGAAGCTCTAGGAAACTCTAGGCTGTTGTAACCAGACACAAAGGGAAGGCCTTTTTCCAAGTGTAGCCACCATTGCTTGCACCTTGAGGAGCAATGGATTTATGCAAGACCTTCACATGGGTGAGAGAATTCATGATGTCAGGGTCTATCATAGAAAGTTGTCATGCTTTGTGATGCTTTGATTGATATGTATGCCAAACATGATGCCTTTACAAAAGCGTAAAAAGTTTTGATGGACAGTGACTTTGGGATGTTATCTTTCTCGGAGCATGTTTAGGTTTATTGCAGGATATGCCCAACATGGTTGTGGCCTATTGGAGGAACATGATGTTCTTGGTAGTGATTTGGTTGGTATGTATATCAAATGTAGTGCCCTTACAAAAGCACATAAAGTTCTTAATGAGCATTGTATCCAAAATGTCTGTCTCTTGGACCACAATGATGGTCGGATATGCCAAACATAGTTTTGTTGGGGAATCTCTAGGCTATTTTAACCAGATGCAAAGAAGACATTTCTCTAGATGCAATCACCAATTCTAGCACCTTGAGCGACTGTTGAAGAAACATGCTGAGTGTGGCAATGCTTTGGCTATGGGAATGAAGCTTTGGGCTATCTTATCTAGATGTGAAGAGAGGGCCTTTCCCTAAATGCAATCATGTAAACTTACACCATTCCTATGGCCTTATGCAAGACCTTCACATGGGTGAGAGAATTCACAATGAGAATGTTAATAAGGGGTTGTTGGAGAAACATGTTGTGCTTGGCAGTGCTTTGGTTGATATATATATCAAATGTAGTGCCCTTATGAAAGCAAAAAAAATAATTTAAAGAGCTTTTTGTCCAAAATGTTGTCTCTTGAACACATTGTAAGGTTTCCAGTTTCTGAAACCTTAAAGGTTGTGTAAAGCTTAATCAAACTAATATGATTATTGAAAAAGCAATGTAGAATTCTCCGCCGACCATGGAAAATATTGGTATTTTTGGAATCTGAAGCACAGCAAACCCCGGGCTAGAAATTTTCAGATTTAAATTCGAACAAAAAGTGACCCTGCTAGTCCTCCCGGAAGATTCAATGTAAAATAAATTATTAAGAAAAATTGAAGGGTTACAATAATCATTTAAGCATAGACTTTATTAAAGTTCTCCCAGATATTTACAAATTAAGAAAAAATAGGTCAAATTATAGCAAGATTGACATTTTAAAAGCTGGCAGGTAATGGGAGGGTCATCACTGACCTGCCACGGACTCATTTAGCAGCAGGGGGCGTTTTTTGACTTGCTGAGGACTGCTTCAAACTACAAGCAACTACCTTTTACAGCTTGTGAGATCTTGTCAGTGCCAAAAAACTATAACTAGGACCCCTTGCTTCATAATTTGACAGACTCGGAGCCTTGATACTCTCTCTCTCATCTAGAGAGAACACTACGCAGAAATCATTAGAGATTAATCTCTAATTGATTAACCTAAACGGATACGAATTTATGGCTCCAAACAGAACCCGAGAAAAGCCTACATCTGATGATGAGGACGTAGCTCCAAAACGAACTAGAGCGTCGCACAACAACGAAGCCGGACCTAGTAGTAGGCCTACGGAGGAGAGTCTTCAGGCGCCAGCGCAGCAGTAGATGGCCAATCAATCCCAGGTGGGTGTCCCATTATTCAATTAAGTCTTTAATTATTTTAAGTTCTTTTATAAGTTAGCATTGCATACGTAAGAAGGATAAACTGGCTAAAAATGGAGGGTAACTTCCAATGTGCATTTGTTTATAATGTAGGAAAGAATTGTTTGGGTTAAAACTGGTTGAATTAGGAAAGATATGATTGATCATCCTTAAGACAGCTTGTCTTAAGACACCTCCGACTCCTTAGTATAAATTGATGATGGTGATTGGCTTTCTAGCCACGGATAAGTCGGTTACCCCCATGAACGATGAGTTTCTACTCCGTGTCATGTCTTGATGTTTCTACATAAGTTAGGATACCGTTTTTATCCTAGGGGAGCCGCCCAGTTGTATGGGCAACTAGTTTGGTGTATGGGCACCCAGAACCTTGGGTGGGGGTTTATCCACTCCGGATTTGAATAAGGAATGCGTGTCGTTTTTCACCCTTAGGTGGTCTTGAGACAAGAAGAGTACTGGTCATGGTTATTATGGACAATGTTCTGATTGGTTGACAGTACCCTGTCTTAAGTTTAAAGATGTCTGTTTTCTAAAAGAATGCTTTCAATGCTGTCTTCAAGGAATTACTGTGATGGAATGTTAAAAGAAACCATTATTTTAAATGTTAAAACAATGTGATAGTGAGATAAATAAATCTTGTGTGAGTGCGGGGTGGTAAGTGGGGATTGACTAAGGTTGTCAATCACGGACGGGTGGATCTGATTAGTCAGGTAACTATCCATCCCTGCACACTAAAACGTTTAGAAAACTTCTTCACTTGGAAGAGGAGTCCACCAACGGCTGTGCCCTCACATCTGTTAGAGGGAAAAAAGCGTTGGTTGAGGATACCTTAGCCCAATTGTGGCAGTTATAGGGCCGAAATAGTTTTTTGTACTTCTAATACGTTGTCCCGTTTCTGCTGCGAGACAGGACTAGGTCCCATCTAAGGCTATAGACCCAAGCCATTGTCAATGGTAAAGGTTTATTCCTTGGATTTTTCTTGTTTAGAGACTCTGATTTTTATCATACCTAGAGACCTGTCAAGGATCCCATCCCGATCTTGGTATTGGCGGGTTGGGGACCTCACAAGTGGTATCAGAGCCTAAGTTTCAGAGCCTGGGTTAGTTTGAAAAAAAATTCGTACTGTCTGAAAATGTAAAAAGATAGATATATATATATATAATGGTTAGGTAACCAAAGGCTTATGCGTCGATAATTCAGGATGATCCTGTGATTGAATATCGCAAATTCCAAGTCTTTGAGCTTATTTATGAGAGTACTTGTCATTCTTCAAACTATTTTTTCCGACGGAGCGTGATGGAGCTACTGATGAAGGCTCACACTCCTCATTAAGGCTGGGAGCTTGAATGGAGCACTGAAGGCGGGACTTATTACATCAATACTTCGAAGCTGGGATTTCTTACCACCGATTTAAAGAAACTACGCTGGGCTAACTAGAGTGGTTCAGTTGTACTACTTCTTGGGTACACACTCGAGCATCACTGTTCCCACCTACCCAGGAGGCATGGGAAAACCCCTGAACAAATGGGTATGGGATAGAGTGGTGGAGATAATTCCATATCAAAGAATCATAACTTTTTCTCAGAATACCCCTAAGAATTTGGACCTTATAATTTACTTTCCGATTTTCGATGAGTATAAGAACTATTATACCAATCAATTAGAGATTGTAGAAATCTGACTACAAACACCCATCATTTGTATCACCATATTCCAAATCAACCAGCTATGCGGATCCTTTAAAGGCCGCAAAAATTTACAACAAGTTAGGATGAGATACCTAAGGCTCTTTTGTAAGGCTATCCTTGTAAATATTCACCTTATAAATAAAGAACCAAGTCTTTTGAATTGAATATCTTGATCTTGTGTCTATTCTGAAGTTAAATCCTAGCCGTGTCATAAGTCTTTAAATTGTTAGTCCATCGATCTTACGAAACCATGTAGATACCTGCTTCTGTTCTTTATACCGTACTTGTTTCTTCTCAAACAAGCGCAAACCCCCAAATTCAAAGGTAAAGGGGTCAACGTGGAACGAGATGCAGAGGTATGGATCAAAGCCCTGAGGCATACATCAATATAGGATGCCTTCTCAGGGCTAAGCCTCTTGCAGCTGAAGGAAACAACTCTACAAAGAACTATAATGGATTTAGTAACTTTAGGGGAAGAGCCAGTGAAAATTCCAACCATGGATATCAACAACGTGGAGTAGCTGCAGCAGTGAACTTAGAACAGACCTTCCCAAAGGTTAGGTGCTATGGTTTCTCCTAATTCTCCTAAATGATTTTCTCATGTGAAACTGATCATTTAATATGGGGAAGTGCCAAGGGAAAAAAAGCTAGTAGACCGGCCACACTAGGGATCCAAAGGGGGAAAAATAGGGATCCAAAGGAGGGTCCATCTGCAAAAGATCCATGTGCAACAATGGGCTTAAAAGACCCTAAGGTTCAGCCCATTAAGACTTCCAAAATGCTAAGGTTCCAAAATTCAAAGGTTGTGTCCAAAGGTCAAGCATGGGGGGAATTCAAAGTGTGTCCCCAAAAGTCTTTATCAATCCCTACATAGGAGGGTGCGAGCCTTGGGAGTAGGGGATGTGAGAGAAACTCACACAGACACACACAAGCTCCCTTTACACAAAGGGAATGAGATGTCAGCTCCCTAGCCCAGATGCCCACAAGGTGTACCCAATTCCTATTGGATGGCCTTGGAGGTGGACCAATGAGAATTAGGCTAGAGTAAATCTAGTCTAATTAATTTAAGAACACTTAATAAAAGAACCAATGAGAATTAAGCTCTCTAGAGGACTATTGGATAGTCTCCCAAGGGGTCCAATGAGCATTCAACAGCCCAATGGCTTGCCTGATTCCTATTGGCCAGGAGGCAAAGGGGTCCAATGAGAGTTTAATTGCATTTATTAATTACGTAATTCTCTCACAAAAGGGGAAAGGGGGACACATGTCAGAAGGCTATCACTTATACTACTTAATTATCATTGGCTAGCCCTAGGGAGCTCCAATGAGAGTAGAGCATGAGCAAATAGCAAGAGGGGTCGACCAAGAGATAGAGGGGGATGATTTTTGCAAGGAATTATCACACACACACTCACAAAATCTCATGTGTGAAGTAAAGAAGACTCTCTCTCCTTCTCAAGATTTAATGGAAAGCTTACCACCTACTCCAAGCTTGTGAGAAGGGAGGCCTACACCAACAACTCTTGGCTTTGTGATGCAAATCCAACCAAGAGCCAAGCTTCAATGCATGCTCATCTCCTCTACCATGCTAATTACTAAGCTAAGCTATGCTAATAAGAGTGATTATGTGAGGAGATGTACATCTTTCTCGTAAGAATACTCCTTCTTCCTCTCAATCTACTCTCATACCCCGCTAGCTCTCACCGTCTTCGAAGGTGTGTGAGGTCTTGGGTCTGAGACTGGAGAGAATTGATGTTGTGTTTTATAAGTGTTTTTCTTACTGCATGAAGCTTTCATCCTCATTGCACTAGCTAGTATTGAAGGAACACAAAGACTTGTATTGTACAATGTCTCTCTTGATGGGAGAAACCATAATACAAAGCCTTTTGGAGGGGGGACCGGCTCCATGTAAATCGGGACCTCAACTGTTTTCAATAGCTTAATTTCTCTCTCTTTTGAAAGTATTGTTCATGCTATCTTAATAGGTGTTATGCTTTTTTGTTGCTCTCTCCACCCAAGCACTGTTGTAATTCTCATTAGGAATCTATTCTAATGACATGCCCACTATGTTCATGCTAATTTTCTCTACACACAAGTTTTTAGGCCATTAAATGTTACATTTGTATCAGAGCACAAGGTTTCTCTTTTCTTGCTGAAGAAGGGAGGTCCTCAAGCTAGCTATAAATGGTTGGTATTATTAATTGCCTATGAGTAAGTAGAATAGGGATTTTTCAGCCTTGCAGTGTGCCTACCTGCGTGCAGCTAACGGGGCATCACCATCGAGAGCTATGGTATTACTTCATCCTCTTCCTCTTATGAAAGTGATGGTGAAGACGATGAAGATCAAGATGAGAAAAAGGTGAGAAAGAGGTCACCCTCTTCTCCGCCTTCCTCAAATTTTTCACCTTCTGAAGAAATTGATGGTGCAACCTTTGAACCATCAAAAAGAAGAGGCCATAGGAAATCCTATGCCGCATGGAAGAGGTCGTCCAAGGTGAAGAAGTTCAAAGAGGGAGGGAAGAGCATCTATTTCCTTACCTATGATGGCACCTTTGGTGCTACGGACAAATTCTTGGCCTTTATCCAACAATTTGATGCGGCGTTCGGAGATGAGGGCTTCACGGAGTCCTCTAACCTACACCATGTAGCTATGCACTTTCAAAAGTCCGCCAGGCAATGATGGTCTAGCGTACGAGCCAATGGTGAAGCTCCACGAACCTGGAAAGCTTTAAGAGTTTCCATTATGAAGCAGGTTTTGGCCACCGATGCCAAAGACAAAGTACTCACCGAATGGTGAAGCTTAAAGCTCTTTCCCTATGGATCCATCCACAAATATGTAGACAAGTTTTGGGACCTACAACTCAAAGCCACTGTCTTCAAAAAGTTGGATTTTGGAGAGCAAAAGCAACAATTTTGTGCGGGTTTAACCAAAGAAATGGCGGAGTATGTCAACTCCCAAAGGCCACGTACCATATCGGAGGTAATACACCATAGTATGGTGGCCTGTCAAATCAATTTCCAAACGGGGGCTAAAAGAAATAATAAGCCCACGGAAAACAAGGGTTCCAATGAGCCTAAGGGGAAGGACAATGTCGAAAAGTCTCCTAAGGGCAACTCCAACAAAGCTAAAGAGAAGGGAGTTTACAAAGGTAAAAACAAACTCTCTCCTGAAGAGCTTGAGCATTATCGCAAGGATAACCGGTGTTTCAAGTGCGGCGAACAAGGGCATGCGTACCACACTTGTCCCCAAAAGAACAACCGCCAAGATCCTCCTAGAGCTACCTTGGTTGAAATCCAAGAGGAGGAGACTCACCAAACTTACCACAAAGGATCTCCTCTATGCCATGCTTGGGGAAAGGTAAGAGAACATGATGCTTTTATTATCTTTGACCTTGGTTCTACTCACAATTTTATATCTATAGAGTTGGCCACCAAGCTAGGCATACAAGCCAATGACATGGGAGATGTTCTACCCACCGCAGACAGTGCTTTCAAGGGGAAAAAATCTTCAGTCACTCCCTTAATCGGGAAATTGAGGCTCCATGTCCAAAGCTATGTGGACAAAGAGGACTTCTTTATCTCTCCTCTCAAGCATGAGGATGTAATCCTAGGGGCACCATGGTATGATCGCCTGGCTGCCAATGTTAAATTCCCTGAAAGGAGAATCTCCTTTAAGTTCAGGGAAAAAGACATGTATATAGATGCTAAGGAAATGGGTAACACTATCCCCATTGTACATACACCAACTTTCAACAAGTCAATGAAGAGCTCTATTACCGTGTACATGATTTTTGTTAAAGATTATCAAAATGAACCTAATGCTTTAGCAAAAGAAAATAAAAGCAACCAAAAGGAATTAGAGTTATCCAATTTTCTCAAGGGGTTTCAAGATGTTTTTATTGATGATATCCCTTGTGAGCTACCTCCTAAACAAGGTAATGATGACCATGCACCGCCTAACAAACCTCCTTATAGAGTTTCTCAAGCTCAACAAGAGGAGATTATGTGGCAAGTGCATGAGTTAGTTGAGAAGGGCATGGTTAGGCCTAGCTTATCTCCATTTTGCTCACCTGTGCTATTAGTGCCAAAGAGAGACGGCACATATCGTATGTGTGTCGACTATAGAGCACTAAATAGGATCACTATCAAGAATAGGTTTCCCGTTCCACGGGTAGAAGACCTATTTGATAAGCTACAAGGATTGACCTACTTCATTAGGATTGACCTAAAAAGTGGTTATCATCAAATAAGGATAGTTAATCAAGACATTGTAAAGACCGCATTTTGCACCACATTTGGTCTTTACGAATACATTGTCATGCCTTTTGGCTTCACCAATGCACCAACCACATTCAACCACTTGATGGAGAAGTTGTTCGGGCCTCATCGAACCTTCACTGGAGTGTTCTTTGATGATATTATCATCTACTCTAATTCATTAGATGAACACAAGCAACACCTCCAGGTAATATTTCAAGTTTTAAGAGAGAATAAACTTTATGTTAATCGAAATAAAAGTGAATTTTTCTTGCAAGAGATTCAGTATTTAGGTCACATTATCTCTCAAGATGGCATCCAAATGGATCCATCAAAGTTAGAAGTAATAAAAAAAGGATGGCCTAAACCAAAGAATCTTCATGAACTAAGAAGCTTTATAGGTATGTGTGCATACTATAGACGCTTCATAGAAAAGTTCTCACAAATTGCGGGACCATTACATGACCTAAAAAAGAAGAGCGTTAGGTATACATGGTCTGCTAAGGAGAACAATGCTTTCAAAAATCTTATCTCTCAACCTGTGCTTACATTACCGGATCTCTCAAAACCATTTGAGGTCCAATGTGATGCTTGTGGTGATTGCCTTGGAGTTGTTTTGCTTCAAGAAGGTCACGCCATAGGCTATGAAAGTCGAAGGCTCCACCCTGGTGAGCAAGCTCTAGGAATATATGAAAAGGAACTCCTTGCAGTTCTACATGCCTTAGAATCATGGAAGCACTATTTATTGGGGACTCCTTTCATTCTGCGAACGGATCACCAAAGTCTTAAGTACTTTGTGACGCAGACCAAGCTCTCCGACAAACAAATGAGGTGGGCAATTTCCTTTCGCAATTTCATTTTCATATTGCTCACATTGCTGGCAAGCATAATCAAGTAACAGATGCACTCTCAAGACGGCTGAGAGTGAATGCAGTTTCCATAGCAACTCACAATGATCTATCTTCAATGATAGATGAGTATGCTATTGATCCCGATTTTAGAGATGTGATTTCAGCCCTTGCATTAGGAAAGAAAGAAGAACCATTTACTTTACAAGATGGTTATCTTCTCTATGGCAATAGACTATGCATTACTAACTCACTACGTGAGAAAGTAATGTATGAATCTCATGCTCCTCCTTACACAGGGCATAGAGGGATTTAGTCTACCTTAAAGGTAATTGAAACATATTTCTATTGGCCTACCATGAAAGTGAACATACAAGAGTATGTTTCTAAATGTGTGGTATGCCAAAAGACAAAATTTGATAGAGGGAAGCAATCTGGATTGCTTCAACCCTTGCCAATCCCTAATTCACGATGGGAGAGCATATCCATGGATTTTATCTTTGGATTGCCTAAGTCTATCCATGGGAATACAGGAATATGGACGATGGTAGGCAGGTTCAGTAAACAAGCTCATTTTATACCTGTCAAAAACACTATCAAAGCCCATCAAATGGCATCCCTCTTCATTTCACAAATTTTCAAGTACCATGGATTGCCAATGTCCATAGTGTCGGATAGAGATCCTAGAATGACCAGTAATTTTTGGACGGGTCTCTTTGAGAATTTAGGGAGAAGCCTAAACTTCTCTTCAACCTATCATCCACAAACGGATGGCCAAAGTGAAATAGCTAACCTAACAATTCTCGATCTACTAAAAGCCTATGTAATGGAAGTAGATCAAAGATCCCAATGGGAGAAGTACTTACCCTTAGTGGAGTATGCTTACAATAACATTGTACATACTTCCATAGTAAAAGCACCTTTTGAGGTAATTGAGGGAAGATCAATTGCTTCTTAAGGTACATGGGAAGATCTTCGCCTACAGATGAGTATAGCCGAGACCTGCAAGAATCTTTTCAAAAGATTACGGATGCTATCTCTATCTCACAACAAAGGCAAAAGGCTGCTGTTGACAAGCACAGAAGAGCCCAAGACTTTAAAGAAAATGATTGGGTCTTATTAAAATTTCCCAAGGCTCGATTAAGGCACACGACGGGCAAGAATCCTATGGGACACCAAAAGTACTATGCTAAACTAGCAAAAAGGTATTATGGTCCTTCCAGATTCTTAGGCCAATCAATGAGATGGCCTATCAACTCAAGTTGCCCAATCATTGGCTCATACACAATGCTTTCCATGTGAGCCTATTAAAGCCTTACAAAGGAGAGCCAACTCAAGAACCAACTACTGAAGACCCACCGGAGATCGAGGACCAAGAAGAGGTGCTACAGCCTGAGTCCATTTTCCGACATGAAGACAAGGTACTAAGAGGCGGTAAGACTATCCGACGATATCTTATTAAGTTTAAGAATTATCCTTTTGAAGATGCTAGATGGATGCAAGGCATACAATTAAAGGATAACCTAAACCTTGTCAATGCTTACAATGCTTCCCAACAGTAAGCAAATTTTAAAAATGTTAAAAATAAACAAAGTTTTTGTCTTATAAGACTCTCTTTTTCTTTATTGTGCACAAAAATGAAGTAGTATGCATGCTTAGATCAAGTTTGCGGAGACGACGTCTCCCAAACACCAAGTAGATCTTGTCACTCTACTATGGAAGATTGATAGGACTAATGTGTAGACATGCTTGCGGCAACCTCAGGCTCTCAAGCGCCAAATGGACTAGTCATCCATTGTAAAATGATGTCGTAGGGTAACATAGGGATCCTCTAGCCGCTAAGAAAAGGACTAATGAATATGCTTTATCTTCTCTATCCCATAGTTGAGGACGACTATGATTTCAAGGGAGAGGTAATGTGATAAGAATCAATACCTAATTCTCCTAAATGATTTTCTCATGTGAAACTAATCATTTAATATGGGGAAGTGCCAAAGGAGAAAAATCTATAATATTGGTTAAGCTAGCAAACCGGCCACAGTAGGGATCCAAAGGAGGGAAAATAGGGATTCAAAGGGGGGGCCATCTGCAAAAGAGCCATGTGTAACAATGGGCTTAAAAGACCCTAAGGTTCATCCCATTAAGACGTCCAAAATGCTAAGGTTCCAAAATTCAAAGGTTGTGTCCAAAGGTCAAGCATGGGGGGAATTGGATGCTTTGTGTGTGTCCTCAAAAGTCTTTATCAATCCCTACATAAGAGGGGGCGAGACTTGGGAGTAGGGGATGAGAGATAAACTCACACAAACACATACACAAGCCCCCTTTACACAAAGGGAATGAGGGACACATGTCAGCTCCCTAGCCCAGATGCCCACAAGGTGTACCCAATTCCTATTGGATGGCCTTGGAGGTGGACCAATGAGAATTAGGCTGGAGTAAATCTAGTTTAATTAATTTAAAAACACTTAATAAAAGAACCAATGAGAATTAAGCTCTCTAGAAGACTATTGGACAGTCTCCCAAGGGGTCCCAACAGCCCAATGGCTTGGCTGATTCCTATTGGCCAGGAGTCAAAGGGGTCCAATGAGAGTGGAGCATGAGCAAATAGCAAGAGGGGTCGACAAAGAGAGAGGGGGGGATGATTTTTGCAAGGCATTATCACACACACACTCACACAATCTCATGTGTGAAGTAAAGAAGACTCTCTCTCCTTCTCAAGCTTTAATGGAAAGCTTACCACCTACTCCAAGCTTGTGAGAAGGGAGGCCTACACCAACAACTCTTGGCTTTGTGATGCAAATCCAACCAAGAGCCAAGCTTCAATGCATGCTCATCTCCTCTACCATGCTAATTACTAAGCTAAGCTATGCTAATATGAGTGATTATGTGAGGAGATGTACATCTTTCTCGTAAGAATACTCCTTCTTCCTCTCAATCTACTCTCATACCCTGCTACCTCTCACCATCTTTGAAGGTGTGTGAGGTCTTGGGTCTGAGACCGGAGAGAATTGATGTTGTGTTTGATAAGTTTTTTGCTTAGTGCATGAAGCTTTCATCTTCATTGCACTAGTTAGTCTTGAAGGAACACAAAGAATTGTGTTGTACAATGTCTCTCTTGATGGGAGAAACCATAATACAAAGCCTTTTGGAGGGGGGAATGGCTCCATGTAAATCCGGTCCTCAACTGTTGTCAATAGCTTAATTTCTCTCTCTTTTGAAAGTTATTGTTCATGCTATCTAACTAGGTGTTATGATTTTTTGTTGCTATCTCCACCCAAGCACTGTTGTAATTCTCATTAGGAATCTATTCTAATGAAATTCCCACTATGTTCATGCTAATTTCCGCTACACACAAGTTTTTAGGCCATTAAATGTTACAGGCGGTCCCTCGCATGGCCCTCACAAACTGCGAGTATGTATTTAAATGCATAGAACTTCAATGTTTAAGGAGTTTGGTGCTTTTGATGGTGTCATTTGGAGTACAATAATAGTTGGAATACCATCACAAGCACCAAACTACTTAAGCATTGAAGTTCTCCACATTTAGCATACATACCCATAGTTTGTGAGGGCCATGCAAGGGATTTCCGGCTGCACCACCTCCAAATGGATACACGACGATTCTTGACATCCCTCCTGCTTGAGACCGACACCAAGACAGAACTCCTCTTGCTCTTTGATGCGAACTCAAGGGGGTGATAGCATTCAATTTTCCTCATATGGAACCCTTAACCCCGAAATATCTTTCCTTATTGATTCAAATTTCAAATCAAAGCCATCATACTAAATTTGAACTCTATGTTCTAGGGTCAACTAGTGAGAAATTTGTAATTCACCCTTTCAAGGTCACTGACTCTTTTTTCTCGATTATAATCAGGCATGGCTGTTAGTGCATTCCACTAAGATGAGTACTAGTGTATTTACTAACTACACAAATCTCTCATTCTCAAGTTTTATCCTCACTCCTTAGGTCAGAATCTCTTTCCCCCATTCTTGACTTAAAGTAATAAACAACATAAAATTGGGTTCAACTTTTCGGCCAACAAATTAACCCTCTGGAATCCACCATCCCACCGAACCGTCTAGTAAATGCATATGATCAACATGACTATGGAAACAAGCTTTGGGCTATTTTAATCAAGAATCAAGTGAAGGCCTTTCTCCAAATACAAGCACATATTCTTGTATCTTGAAGTCCTATGGCTATATGCAAGACCTTCACGTGGGTGAAGAATTCACGATGAGATTGCTAGTCAGAGTTTGTTTGAGAAACACGTTTGCTCTGTAGAGGCTCGATAACTCTTTAGTCGATATGTATGCCATATGTGGTGCCCTTATGAAAGCCAAAAAAGTTCTTGACGACCTTTTGATGAAAAATATCGCCTCTTAGAATTCACAGAGCGCAAGGTTTGCCCAACATAGATGTTATATGGAATCTCTCAATTGTTGTAACCAGATGCGAAGTGAAGGTTTCTTGCTAGACCATCTCTTGGAGACCTCTTATAGAAGAGTATTCCCAACAAGGGGTTGTCGAGGAAGCCACGAGTTGTTTTTGTTGGATACAATAGTAGTAGGATGTCTCCCCAATTGCAATCACTTTTCTTAGTGTGCTGATTGCATGTATACTAAGGGCTATTGGATGAGAGCCAAATGATTTTTGATGACATGAGGAAAAATTTGGCACAATATTAGACAAAGAGCACTACACTTGCATGGTTGACCTTTTCAAGTGGTCAAGGCATTTTGACAAAGCTATGAAAGTAGTCAAGTCGATTGACATCATCTAAATATCCTCTAGTTTGGTCAGTTTTTATAGGTGCTTGTCATCGAGAATAGCAAAATGTGGAGCCTGGACAACTGACATTTGAGTGTGCTATTGAATTTGAAAAATATAATGTTGTGGCATGTGTGTAACTTTCCTTGGAGTTTTTTTTAACCTTATGCAAAGTTGGACTTTGGTTTTGACCCTTATTTTTAGGAAAGGGAAAGTGGTAGAGTAGGAAAGATTGCAACTCTTTGCAAAGCTGCTATGTTAGATTGGTTGCTCCATGTTTTTTTTCAAAAGACTATACAAAGACAAGATAGCTGCACAATGTTTGTGGCTCTACAATCATATTGTTGTTGCACACACATAGCTAATATAAAAAAGTCATCTCTGCCACCTAATCATTGGCCCATTATAAAGGGGATACACATCACACAAGAGGATTTGAATACTCTTTTACCATCTGGCTTTTATTTTAGATCTAATACAACACTAAAAGTTGGAACCTTTAAATACTACCACTCCGAGTGAAATGGATGGTGGAAGCAAAACAAGGTGCAAGATCAGGAGGCATAGAATTTCTAAGGATGCAAAGAAAGGTTGGAGGCGGTTGAAACTATGATATCTACTTTTCTAAATGGATTGGTTTAGTTTCTTAAAGAGAATATGGTATCTTGTGTCCTTAATCGAGAGATTCTATGAGGTATACATTAAACTAGAGAAGCTACTCATGTCAAGACTCTTAAAGGAAGGAAACAATGCTTAAGTCTTTTGTTGCATGTAAGCACATGTATTGTATAATTGTACACATTATTGGACTTTAACCCCTATGAAACATGATAATCCACCAACCTACCTTATCCCCCAAGATATTTCGTTCACTTTGTGGTGAGAAGCATCATAATATTTTTATGGTGCACGTTTCGTAACGGATGGAGGGATTGTTTTTGTGGTGAGAAGCATCATTATATTTTTACTCTACTTGGTGACCCATTCAATGGCAAAGAGAAAAGAAATTAAAAGATCATTGTTCACTCGAATGGGTTCCTCTCCTCCTAACATTAATCAAGAAAGATGGTCCACTCATTGGTGCTTGGTCTCTTTTTCTACTTCCACCTCAAATTAGTCAAAACTCTAGCAAGATAATGGACCAATGCCCTATCATACCCATGCTACAAGGTTTATTGACAAAAAAAAAAAAGAGGGCATGTGCGAGATGAATGAGAGCATGCGAGGATGTAGTGGATTGATGAAGATGTGAGTAAGTGAGTTGAAGAGGAGAAGGAAGGTTTACCTATTACAAATGGAGGTCAAGGGGGGCATATTTTATTTGACTCTACGCTTGTATACAATAAGGGAGGCAATGGTGGGGAAGAGGGATTGTGCTATAGGAGCTCCTAAAGCACCAAGGAGCTATAGTTATCCACAATGTTTCACAAGAGCTACTTGTGGGTGTCAAACTTGGTCAATGAAAAAGATGAATTTATTTTCAAGCAAATAATGCCACACAAAAAATTTGAGTGAATAGATCATGGAAAGCCCCTCACATTGTATGGTTGTTGTTTTTTTTCATTTAGGTTTAATTGTTAGTTAGCACAATTGATGGGGAAGTCCATCTTCCCCTCACTAGTTTGGACCAAAGTACAACAAATGGCATAAGCATTGGTGTTAATATGTATATGAAAGATCTTACCCCATTTAGGTGCTTTTAAGATTGGAAAACTGACTACTGCTAACTTAACACTAGGTTGGTAATGGGACACTTTTATGTACTGGGACACTTTTATGTCCTGTGAAGTGACAATTTTCCTTGAATTATGTCAAGAGTTTCAAAATGGATTTGGAGGTGCTATCTATCTAGAAAGTTTTCTCATGAGCTGGAAAAAACTTGACATTTTTTTGTAATATCAATTCCATCTTTAACCTTGTCCTTGCACAACATTTCACAACCTAAACTGTGTGAAAAAACGGGTCCTGTTTTTGGCTTTTTTTAACTTTTTGCAACTGTACCACTCTAGAATTCATGTTTGTGAGGTCTATAATGCTAGAGAAGTATCTTTAGTAGTCCTCAACATGTCCTGATGCTTCTAGGGAGAAATAAATGTTAAAGTTGTAAGTTATGACCAAATTACAAAAATTGTCAAATCCTGTTTTTTAGCCAATTTTAGCTCTTCTATGATTTTTTTGGTGGATTTCATGATATCCAAATGCAGTTTTGATTCTCTATGTCGCATATTGTAACTTAAAGCTAATATTCCTTGAGTTTTGGGGCACCTAATACCCTATTTTGCATAGTAGACAATGATGGTTGATTTTTTCAATTATAGAAGAAAACAAACATTCTAGTATATCAAGTATAGCTTTTTTAATATTGTTAGTTTCTTGTGACAACTACATGGATTTTGTAGGTAGTAACCATATCTAGTCATAAGGATCAAATTTGGCTAGATATTGAATAGTTTCTATGGGATTCTACAACTCATAATGTTGAACCCAGTTTTTTCATGTTTGCTGTATTTAGCATTTCATCTTTGTCCCCAAGATTCCCCTTGGTAAGAGATGTATTATTCTTTTGACATGCTCCATGGCTCCTTATGAACCTAAAGGACAATAGGGAACTAAGAAAACATGCATATATTATTTGTATTGAGTGTGGCTATAGAAACTTTGATGATAGGTTTGCAGAATGGTAAAAATTCAACTTTTTTGTACCTAATTCTTTTGGCAAAACAAAAAATAGTGAGTGAGAAGCAATCATATGTTCTGATCACCAACCCATTGAAGCTAACTAGGGAATTTATCTCAAGTCCTACAAAAATCCCTAATCTTATTTTTATGCAAAAAAACGTAAGAAATGACTGTTTTGATGAAAATGTATTGGTCCATCAACTTTGGAGGCTTGGTGTGACCAAAAGATGAGAAATTTTACAAGTTTCTTATTTTTTCCATGTGTAGGAGGCCTTGAACTATAACCTCATGAAAGGATTTTACAAAATGAGTGGATCTACTATGGTTTTGGAGGGTTTTTTTCAAAACCCTGAAAGGACACTTTTATGTCCTGTTAGGTTACCAACCTAGTGTTAAGCTTCTCAAAGGCCACATCACACTCTAAACTCTACCCAGTCTAGCAAATTGGTATACTAGTTAAGCTTCCTTTGTGTGCATGTAGATATATCTCTGATAGTAGCCACAATGGCCCATGAAGACTTCAGCATCTTGTGGGTTGGTTGTCTTTGAATTACTAAAAAAAACTAAGATTTTACCTATATCAGAGGTGATACCATGTTTGGATAGTATATGGGCAAGAATTCTCCCATGCCTCACTATGAATTTTCACTTCTTGGGGCTAAGGCAAATCTTGTAGGTACATCATTGGATAAATACTAGGACCAAGTAGTGGATATGGTACTTCCACTCTTTAGGATGTTGCAATAAACATAGAGGTCATCCATGAATACCTCTAGGAAATGCCAAAGATAATGTCAAAAATGCATGGCACATGAACCTCTAGAAAGTGATTGGGTAATTAGATTCAAAGGTCATAACTCGGTAAGAATAAATTCCCCACTCTCTAGAAAATGTTTTTTTATGTTAGGGTACCCACTATAGATCCCCTCTAATCCTCAAGAGGAGGAGCCTACCAAACACAAGATGAAGAGGGACCAAGGGTGGCCAAGCAAATGTCTAAGATTTTGGAGGTTCCTTCTACCGGCTCTATGGTAATCTACAAACTCGATGATGGCATCAATGCTGTAAAAAATTCCATGATATCTTGAGTGGCTTTAACCAAGTATTTTCCTACCAAATTAAGGGTACCCTTGTGCTCTTGATTAGGTAGCATGTTTCCCATACAAGCAAAAACTCATTGAAGTGACTCAAGCTACATTAGAGCCATTCCCACAACCATATTACAAGTCACTACCACATGCAAAATCCCTTGAAACTATTTTCAACCAAATATAACTACAAACCTTGAATGATTGAGTGGTTCTTGAATCCAAAGAGGAACTTCACATTGAAAAGGTAAACCCTGACATTTTCTCAGATCCCAAGGAACTTGATGAATAGATTATCCCTCAACTCTAGAAGGTGAAAAGTTTAATCCTCCTCCCCTCTCAACCATAGCACCTCTTGGGAAATGTGACGATCAATCCAAAATGGGGGCTTCTACAATAGAGTTTTGGGAGAAAAGCAATAGCCAAACCACTAGCCAAATAACATTGTGAACTTGCCAAGCTACAACAAAGAGTTTGAGGTCAAATTTAAAGTCGTGCTCATCCAAACCTTCAACCTTGGCCCTCGCCTTCACAACCTCCTCTAACAAACGAAAAGAGACGTGATAATTCCCTAGCTATATTGGAAGCAGATGTCACCTATGTAATTCACTTAAAAGACTTGCTAAAAATCCCCCACACCATGTGGCAAGACATAACTAAATCAATTTAGTAAAGGAATATTATATGAATCATGGCCTAGAGTAGGAATTCCTCAAGCCCTCAGCAAGTGCACCTTTTCATATAACGTGCATTCAAAGGGTATTAAAAAACCCCTTTACTTACATGCTTAAGGTAATAAAATGACCCCTATTTCTTCAAAAAGTTACAGGTTTTTTTTCTAAAATTAATAAAAAAACCCCTTCTATTAATATAATCCTATTAAAACTATAAAATTTTGGCAATTAAAAAACCCAATCATTTGAACTCACGTGGTAACTTATATGTCTAAGAGGTGAACCCCCCAAGCTCAAGCCCATGCAACCCTAAGAGAAAACAAAAACTTGTGTCGATTCATAGGATCTCTCATCAAGATAAGGATGTCATGAAGGGCAATGCCACCTTATTGATTGAGACAAAAACCATGAATTTTTGGCTATCTTGGACACTAGAGTAGGTGTGAGCATAGCAATGAAAACAGTCTACTAAAATTGGGGAAGATTAGCTCTCAAAAAAATGGGCCCCAAGGATTCCATGAAGGGCAATGCCACCCTATCGATTGAGACAAAAACCATAAATTTTTGGCTATATTGGATACTAGAGTAAGGGTGATCATAGCAATGAAAACAATCTAGTAAAATTGGGGAAGATTAGCTCTCAAAAAAACGGGCACAAATGGTCTCCAAGTGGTAGACATAAAGCTAGAGAAATCCATGGGACTATTAGAGAATTTCAAAGTCACTAGTAATGGGGCGATATACATGCACAGAGAGACACAAATTACCATGTCATATGTCCTTTCATGATACAACTCATGGTGGTACAAGATTGAGGCTATGGTTACATCTACCTAAGACACAAGGGAATTACAACTAGGATAAACCTCACCACCCATGACTACTGCACGAACATTATACATATACCATTGGTGGACTCTGAGTTAGCTACAACATTGAAAACAGCAAGAAGAGTGATAGCTGTCAAAGTGAGAAAAATCTATCCAATCCAAGAGGAGAACAACAATCTTCTTGTTATCCATATGATTTCCACATACGATAACTATGCCTATCAAGATTTCCATGATTTTGAGTCTATCAACCAAAAGTGGATGCACATCCTAGCCATGATAGACACATGTCCTAGAGCCACAAACCAAGTTCTTCAATGAGGATGGTCACAATGTAGTCCCCATAAGAATGGTGTCTTTAATTGAGGATTTGATGGGGCAAGAAATGGAAGAAAACCTATGGAATCGTGCTTGATAGAGACAAGGGAGGTATCATATAGCGGGTTTGAAAGCTCTTCAAGTCTTGATAGCTCAACTAAAGAGTTAAACATGGACAATGAGGTCACCTAGATTAAACTACTCTTTACTATAAGATTCCTACCTAACAATGACAAATGTATTAAGGAGCAACAAAAACACATACAAACTCTTGGCCCTTCATTGGCCTAATACACCCATTTTACTCGGTTTAGAGGTGTTGATTTCTCCATCAATGCAATCCTTAGGGATAAAATCCCCACTCTTATCTAGTTACATGTTCTTCTCATTAGTAAATTCCTGCTAGTTGTTTAATCTCCCAAAAGATGGCTGATCTAATTAAGGAGGTTTTATAGTAAAACCATTATTGTATTTGTCTTTAATGTTGTAGCACTATAGCAAATCTACCTCATCTCATATGACGACATCCATGGTCTTGCTATCCTAGAGTGTTTCTGGTTGGCATTGGTAGTCCATAAAAGCTCCTTCAAATCCCTAGTTTTACAATAAAACATACATAAACTATCATTATCACTCTTCTATTTTCTTGCAATTTCTAAGAATTCCAAGACGTAGCCCTCTATCCCCACAAGGTAGTCAAAACATTGAGTAATGAAAAGCAAGAGAGTAAGAAAATACAAGCTTGGAAAAACAAGCAACCAAAATTCCTATTGATCTTTAGGAAGAACCTCTGAGCAATCTATCTCTCTCTCTCTCTCTCTCTCTCAAACAAACACACACACACACACACACACACACACACACACTGCCCTAGGATGATCGGTGACCCATAAGGTGGGTGCCACCCTATGAGCACTTCATATCTATGATATGGGGTAATAGTTTTTCACTTCAGATGGAGAGAGAGAGAGAGAGAGAGAGAGAGAGAGAGAGAGAGAGAGAGAAAGAGAGAGAGAGAGGAGTTGATATAGTCAATGATCCCTAATGTGGATTGTCTAATGTGCACACAAGTATTACTTTCCACGAGAGAGAGAGAGAGAGAGAGAGAGAGAGAGAGAGAGAGAGAGAGAGAGAGAGAGAGAGAGATCTACATAGTGCTTATGAGAGAATACAACCAACCCACAATCTTACAATTTCCTTACTTTGTTTTTCACATAGGAAATAATCAAAGGTGCCAATGTTTCCAAGATCACAAAAACGACTATGCTCAAATAGTCATATTGGTTGCTAATGGTTTGCTTCATCATCCTCATGATTTCCTTCCCACTCCAAGTGAACCCTCTTATTGCATGTCATGGCTTGCACAAGATGCTGAATAACAAGATTCACAACATCAGCATAGTTGTCAAAAGAGAAGCAAGCATGTCCTATCACTTGACAAGCCTTCAAAATTGGCAATGTTCCACACACCATTGCCAAGACAAGAGCATCCTTTGGGAAAACCAAATCCAAAATAGCATCCTTAGAAGCTCTTTCTCTCTCCATTGCTCCTCAAATAGACATTGTTTCAAATAAGATAGTTTTTGTTCTATGTAGGAGGAAGTACATCCACAAATCATTATCTTGCACAATGTATAAATTTTTGAAGGGGCTGACTTGCTAGCAACATAAAACATCATAGATGAGTGTCCAAACAAATAAAAAGGAGGACATGTGATCAAAGCTACACAGAAGATGAAAATGTTCAAGACATCATTATGCCAACATGTTTTCACAAACCCTAAAATAATCATAAATAATTAAGGCATGAGTACTAACAGATATATTTTCTCCTCCTTCCTTGAGACAAGACCATATGCTAGCTTGTTTATAACAAAAACACAATGTGCAACATTAAGACTTGGATCTAAATATATTATTCAATCCATGTAGCACATGCACCTAAATAAACAAAAAGAGATCATTCATCACTTAAAAGTCTAAAAATATTTGTTTTGATGATGGAAAGATGATAAATTTTAAGAGATCACTTGTTAGAGGAGCCATCATGACAAGCCAACCATCATCCACTAGGGAGGCTGCCCAACAAGTATCACACCATATCTCACATGGTCTTCAATATGTCTATTCCATTATGGAACTCCTTGGAAGCCTTTCAAGCCAAATCCAGTGGGAAAGTCTAAGTATATAAAATGTGCTACCCATTTCACTTTATTTCCCATCCTAAGATAATCCTTTGGTCAATCTCACTATCAAGAAGAATTCATGGATTCTTGTACACACTTCATTCTTCTTCCCACTTGCAAAATCTTGGACCATAGCTATATAGTCTCCCACATCACATCCATATAATAGAGCATCACCACATGAAGAGAAATTGCTTGGAGATAGAATAGACAAAGGTAACCATCTCTTTTGAAAAGATAAAGTTACTTGCACAGTATTGAGATATTATGAAACCAAAAAGAAACTATGAATTGCTAGATTTACTTTTATGCAATTTATGACTTTACATTTCTCAATCTCCCTTGTCTCTTTTGTATTACCACAAGTGTTGGCAGCTTCACACTCAATAATTGTAACAAATTTATACCTCTACCTCTCTCTCTCTCTCTCTCTCTCTCTCTCTCTCTCTCTCTCTCTCTCTCTCTCTCTCTCTCTCTCTCTCTCTCTCTCTCTCACACACACACACACACACACACACACACACACACACATAGAGAAGGCTTCACTCTCACTCACTGCCTCTCTCTTGAAACTCTTGGGCTAATGTATGTGGTAAAAATGTGGTACTTAATTTCTCTTTCATGTAAGCTATTGCCCAAAAAAAGAATGTTGAGAATGCGGATGTAGAGGAGTTGAAGGAATGAAACTATGTTATTGTTTGGTAATATTCCCAAAGAGAAGTTAGAGACACCTTCTTCTCTTGACATTTCTTTCAAATATATCCTTTGGCATGTTAGGAGTTATGGTTTATGGAGTACATAGAGTGGTTACACAAGGAGCTCCTCACTCAAGAGAATGACCAACTGTTTGCATCATGACAGATAACACCAAACAAAATATTATCCTTGGTAATAGTTAGATTTATTTGAGGGATACAAAATACTTTGTGAAGGTTTCACTATTAAGCAACAAAATGTGTGTTGCAAGGCATATGAGGATAGGAATAAGAAAAACAAGGCAATCCCTCGGGAAGAAAACATGCCCAAGGAGAAGACAAGGTGATGGGAATGATATCTTCCTAGCTAAGGTGGATGAAAGACAAAACATAGTTCACACAAGTGAGTGTGTGTAAGTTAGATTATTACTCAAGAAAATTAGGTTCCAAGATGAATTAACTTGGACTCATAAACACAATATTGAGTTGTTTCTAACCCATCAGAAGGGAGACGTAATGCAAAATGGAATATATTTTCTTATTCATCATGAAATGAGCTTTAAGTAACTCTACAACCTTGCACCAATACATGTAGGATAATTCCACATTTGCCCTCCTTGACTCATACTCTAGTACTCTAGGGAAAATCTCATACTTTAAACGAGGCTAATTTACAATTGAAAGTATGCTTTTGAAATTGCAATGGATAGCCATGGAATATAGGTTTTGGCATTGATGAAATATCAAGAAAATCTTGTTGAAACTTGGGAGCATGATACGTAGAGGATTAATGGGTTGGAGGATTACAATGTACATTCATTGATGTGGTCAAAGAATCTCAAGCAATGAAGAGGACAAGCAATGGTAGCATGTATGATTAAGAAAGGAGTGGAAGATTTTGTATCAATTGAGAAAGATGACATGCAAAAACATTATGTATGGCTGAAAATTATGACACCAAAAAGAGAGCCCATTTTTGTCGGCGGTTGCTACATTTTTCATCTCTCATGATTCCTGCCTTTATTCTTCCATGGATATAGATCATCCTTTTGTTGATTTAGAGAAGGACATTGTCTATTTTTAAAGCAAAGGTGATGTTCTTATATTTGGGGATATGAATGCTTGCACAAAAACACTGCAACATGATAGTCAACAATTTGATATTCCATTTATATCACAAGAGTTGGAGGAAGTTCACTTGTATGAGCATACAACAACGAATAAGAAAGAGCTGGATCACTATGAAAAGCTACTTTTACACATGTGCAATATCATGGGTATGCTCATTGCTAATGGTGTATCTTTATGGAGCAAAACTAATGGATTTACTTGTAGAAAACACCATGGGGATAGTATGATTGACTATATGCTACTCTTTGAATCCATCATGTATCACATTAAGAGTTTTACTCTTGGCCAATGGACCCCAAAATCATACCATAGAACCCTATGTATTGACCTTTGATGTGGAGAAACAACTAAGCATGAAAATGTCAGCCAAAGGAGGAAAGAAAAGTTATATCTTTGTATGGATTTCAAAAGGGCACCAATGTATATTGAAATGGTTGAGTAAAAGTTATGGATCACAAAGATTCAATATACGCACCATTGGAAACTAACTGGGAAGCTTTCAAGAAAAGTTATTTTTTCTTGTGCCAAAGAATGTTTTGCCATAAATCATGTCCATAGTATCAACAAATGTAGATAACGCAAAAGTTGAGATGATAAAGAATATCAAGATGCTCAAAAGTCCTTTATGAAGCTAGATTCAACTATGGACAAAGATAATTAAGTCATTTTCATACATACAAGGCATTGATTCAAAAGAAGAGAAGAACATGGGAAGTCAAGCATCAATTTTTTGAAGTCCAAGAAAAGTCACACATATGTGGAAGATTTTGAAGAAACTTGAAGGGCAAGCATGTTGAGAGTTTTGGTAACTTGAGTCTTATGGATATCTAAATGCATTTTAGGCAGCTATATGAGCAACCAAATGTTATATATATGTCATTTTATTGTTAACTCCCATGTATGCCCTACTTTTTACTATTGAGGGTGTGTGGGATAGACTCAAAAGGCTGGCCACTTGAAAAGTGAGAGATTTTCAAGGTATCAAACCAAAAATGATTTAAATGGATGGGAGATTTTATGCATGATTGGATGTATAATATGTCCAATCTTGCACTTCAAAATAATATGCCTTCTAATTGAGCACTAGTTGGGTCAAGCCTTTGCATAAAGAAGGCAATGTAAAGAATGTAAATAAATATCAAACTATAATGATTGGGTCTCTTATGGAAAAGTTATTTGGGTGCATAATGGAGATAACAATGAGTGATTGGACTGAAAAGAATGGCAACCATACAAAAGGACATGGGTTTTCATCAATGCCATAGCACCATTGACCATCTTGTCACACTGTATGTTCTCATGGAGGAAAGTCACCTAAAATGCAATCGATTGTGTTGTTGCTTTGTGGACTTCAAGAAATCCTTTGATGTGATTCTACATAACAATTTTTGAAGAAGGATGGAAGAACTCCGAGTTCCAAGTGAGTTAATGCTTGGGGTTTCTCAATTCTATGAGAAGATGATATGTCATTTGTGCATGGGAAGAGGAATTAATTGTTTGGAGGCACTATTGGTGTTAAACAGGGATGTCCATTGCCACCGACTCTCTTTAATCTATGCATCAATAAATTGGAAAAATGGTACTTGACTTTATGCAACAAGAAGAAGGCATTGAAGAGGTTACTATTTGCAATGCGGTAATCATGCTTTTGTTGTATGCACATGATGTATTGCTTTTAGCACACACTTTAGAGGATGCAAAAAGCTTATGGTTGTCCTTGAGAACTTTCCCTTTCATAGTGGGCTTATTGTGAATGAATCAAAACAAAGTTTATGCTTCCAAAAACGAACCGTAAGGAGAAGCCATGCATTGTGTACAACAATGAGACATTTAAAATTGTTGAGAGCTTTAAGTACCTTAACCTTGAGGTTCCAACCAATCACAAGTGGCATGAATGTGCATCGTTTGGAAGCTAGAAAGAGAGCATAGTATGTATTTCAGAACATTTCTAATGCGGGAAATGTCAAATTTTGGGTTGTCAAGAAGTAGCTTTTTGACACTGATAGCCAGCTTTCGAAACCATGCCCGTGAGAACCACACCCTAAGGAAGGGAGGGTTAGTTACCAAGAAGGGCCTTTACCATTGACCATAACCCCAAGGTTAACCACCGGTAGGGCGCCCCCAGTTTGGCCACACCCCTCCAACATCACCACAAGACGGTCTCTCTCTCTCTCTCTCTCTCTCTCTCTCTCTCTCTCTCTCTCTCTCTCTCTCTCTCTCTCTCTCTCTCTCTCTCTCTCTCTCTCTCTCTCTCTTACTGCCCGGCCCCGCCCATATTCTCTCTCTCCTACACACCCGCTGCATCATCCGGCCCGGTAGGCACCTTTGGTATTTCTGTCACACTTCAACCCCAGCGGGCCACCATAGATAATATCCTCTCTCTCTCTTCCAAATATTCTCTCTCTCCGCTCTGCTTGTCCACACTCCAGCCACGGCAGGCCGTACCCCCACCTCCTCTTGTCCACACCCCCTTCGGCCTAAAGCACCCCCCCCCCCCCCCCCCCCCCTTATCTACACCTAGCTCTCCCCCCCCCTCTCTCTTGGAAGTAGCCACGGTGGGCCTTAGGGCAAGTATCACCTCACCCTCTCCTCTCTCTCTCTCCTCTAACACCCCCACCATATACTCCCTCTACCCTATCTCCTCCCAACCCCTCTTACTCTCTCTCCCTCTCCTCCCTTGGTGGGAATGACCCCCTATACTTACTCCCTCTCCCTCTCTCGTTGACTAAGACACCCCCCCCCCCCTTGTCACGCCCGCTATCCACTACCCCCGCCTGTGGGCCTTGCGCTCCTCCCCTCCCGCCGCGCACGCGTTTCTGCCATACACCACACCCCAACCCTATCCCCTCATCCCCTCCCTCACCATCTCCGCCCCACACTCTCACTCTCTCTCGTGCTCTGTCTCACCCACTCACTGCCCGGCTCCACATCACCGCAAGCTCGCGTTCCCTGTACACTGCCGCACGCTACACACACACACACACCCCTTTTTTTCACCATCCTCACCCCCCCCTGTACATTGCCGCACGCTACACACACACACACCCGCTATGCACGTGCACACACACACACACACACACCCCTTTTTTTCACCATCCTCACCCCCCCCATCTCTGCGTCATCTGCACGGCCAGAAATTAATATATATATATATATATATATATTGCATACATTCCCCCGTTCCCAGGCACGCTCACGCACACACATTTGCTTACATATACACACACACTCATGCTCGCACGCACATGAACAAATACCCTTACACACCCATAGGTGCACACACGCATATACGCATCACAAATACAAAAAAACCAAAGGATTCCATGACTACGACGACAACGGAAAAGAAGGAGGACCCAAAGCACGCACCACCAACAACAAAAAGGAGAAATGCGCCAAAGGCATGCCCCGACCGACCCCGAAAAGACGTACGCACTACATCGACGCACCGGCAACACACCATTCACTGGTAACACGCAACCACGATGCCATTTTTAGTAATTTATAGGTTATTTTCATCATTTCTTCAGTTTTAACCCAAGCCATTGTAAAATTCCCACTTTGTAAATTCCCTCTCTCTAGGTGATGGTCACAAAGGCCCACCTAGAGATTCTCATCTTTTAATAACCTCCCAAAACAAAGCAAGGGTCAACCACACCGGGACCACCACTTGCTTTGTCTCCCCGATTAGCTTACCCCAACACCTATAAATTGGCACTGAGAGGTCACTATCGGGGGGGGGGGGGGGGCAATTCGTGAGAGGTCAGCACTTAGTAGAGTGTAGTGGGAAGAGTTGACACTATTGGCATCACGGGGAAGGGGGCTTGTGTGTTGGTTTTCCTTGGCATTTGCACCATACAAAGGGAGCCACGTCCACCTCTCGACTCCAATGGTCGATGCACACACGTATACACACTCTTGGTAGAAAGCTTCACAATCATTGAGTCGTCTTAGAGAACGCACCAAGTAGTTTTCACCATCTTTTCTCCCTACCTCTCTATCACCACGGTGTGCCGCCTCGTCGGAAGGAAGGTCGTTGTAAATACTGCATAAATAATTCTCCCTCACACCCTTGAGGGTTTTCATCATTTGTCAATCTCTCTCTCTCTCTCTCTCTCTCTCTCTCTCTCTCTCTCTCTCTCTCTCTCTCTCTCTCTCTCTGTGTGTGTGTGTGTGTGTGTATGTGTGTGTGTGTGTGTGTGTGTGTGTGTGTGTGTGTGTGTGTGTGTGTGTAACTTTGCGGTGTTCATATCATTGTGGTCTGTGTCCTAGCCGCTCAAAGCTAGGTGGTGCCCCCCGTTCGCTTTACCGTCCCCGGTGTTTTAGAGGTCATCGGGGTTCGGGGTTCGCTTTGCTCCCGTCATTTGGTGCCCCCACGGAGGAGGGCTTCTAAGACCCTTAGGTTTACAATGCTGAAAGTGATGCCCACTATCAATCATGGACGAATGGCTGAAGGAATTCTCTAACTGGAGGAGGGAAGAAGGGGAGACTGTTGGTGGACGGATACGCCGCGACGAACGTCAGCACAGCGAGAACTCATCTAACATATTGTAACATTTAATGGTCTAAAAACTTATGTGTAGCGGAAATTAGCATAAACATAGTGGGCATTTCATTAGAATAGATTCTTAATGAGAATTACAAGAGTGCTTGGGTGGAGAGAACAACAAAAAGCATAACACCTAGTTAGATAGCATCAACAATACTTTCAAAAGAGAGAGAAATTAAGCTATTGACAACAGTTGAGGACCGGATTTTCATGGAGCGAGTCCCCCCTCCAAAAGGCTTTGTATTATGGTTTCTCCCATCAAGAGAGACATTGTACAATACAATTCTTTGTGTTCCTTCAAGACTAGCTAGTGCAATGAAGATGAACGCTTCATGCACTAATCAAAACACTTAGTAAACACAAGTTTAATTATCCCCGTTCTCAGACCCAAGACCTCACACACCTTCGAAGATGGTGAGAGCTAGCAGGGTATGAGAGTAGATTGAGAGGAAGAAAGAGTATCTTACGAGAAAGATGTACATCTCCTCACATAATCACTCAACAATTTAGCTTAGTAATTAGCTTGGTAGAGGAGATGAGCATGCATTGAAGCTTGGCTCTTGGTTGGATTTGCATCCACAAGCCAAGAGTGTGTCGATGTAGGCTTCTATCTCACAAGCTTGGAGTAGGTGATGAGCTCTCCATTAAAGCTTGGGAAGAGATAGTCTTCTCTTTCTTCACACATGAGATTGTGTGAGTGTGTGTGTGATAATGCCTTGCAAAAATCATCCCCCTCTCTCTCTTGGGCGAGCCCTCTTGCTATTTGCTCTTGTAGGCTCCCCATTGGACCTCCCCAAGTCAAGCCAATGGCTATTAAGCAGCATAAGTGATATCCTTCAGACATGGGTCCCCCTTTCCCCTTTTGTGAGAGATTTAGGTAATTTAATAATTAAACTAAACTCTCATTAGACCCCTTTGCCTACTGGCCAATAGGAATGAGGCAAGCTATTGGGCTCCTGAATAGTCATTGGACCCCTTGGGAGACTGTCCAATAATCTTCTAGGAGACTTAATTCTCATTGGTTCTTAAGTGTTTTTAAATTAATTAAACTAGATTTACTCTAGCCTAATTCTCATTGGTCCACCTCCAAGGCCATCCAATAGGAATTGGGCACACCTTGTGGGCATCTGGGCTAGGGAGATGACATGTGTGCCTAATTCCCTTTGTGTAAAGGGAGCCTGTGTGTGTGTGACTTTCTCTCTCATCCCCTAGAAGAAGGGCTCGCCCCCTCCCATGTAGGGATATGCAAAGACTTTTTAGTTACACACAAAGCATCCAATTTCCCCTAGGGTTGACCTTTGGACACAACCTTTGAATTTTGAAACCTTAGCATTTTGGAAGTCCTAATGGGCTGAACCTTAGGGTCTTTTAAGCCCATTGTTGCACATGGCTCTTTTGCAGATGGACCCCCCTTTGGATCCCTATTTTCCCTCCTTTGGATCCCTACTATGGCCGGTCTGCTAGCTTAACCAATATTCTAGCTTTTTCTCCCCTGGCACTTCCCCACATTAAATGATCAGTTTAATATGAGAAAATCATTTAGGAGAATTAGATATTGATTATTATGACATTATCTCTCTCTGGAAATCATAGTCGTCCTCGACTATGGTGTAGAGAAGATAAAGCATATTAATGAGTCCTTTTCTTAGCGGGTAGAGGATCCCTATGTTACCCTACGACATCATTCCACAATGGATGACTAGTCCATTTGGCGCTTGAGAGCCTGAGGCTGCCGCAAGCATGTCTGCACATTAGTCCTATCAGTCTTCCATAGTAGAGTGACAAGCTCTACTTGGTGTTTGGGAGACGTCGTCTCCGCAAACTTGATCTAAGCATGCATACTACTTCATTTTTGTGCACAATAAAGAAAAAGAGAGTCTTATAAGACAAAAAAAAACTTTGTTCATTTTTAACATTTTGTACATTTGCTTACTCTTGGGAAGCATTGTAAGCATTGACAAGGTTTAGGTTATCCTTTAATTGTATGCCTTGCATCCATCTAGCATCTTCAAAAGGATAATTCTTAAACTTAATAAGATATCATCGGATAGTCTTACCGCCTCTTAATACCTTGTCTTCATGTCAAAGAATGGACTCGGGCTGCAGCACCTCCTCTTGGTCCTCGATCTCCGGTGGCTCTTCAATAGTTGGTTCTTGAGGTGGCTCTCCTTTGTAAGTCTTTAATAGGCTCACATGGAAAGTATTTTGTATGAGCGAATGATTGGGCAACTTGAGTTGATAGGCCATCTCATTGATTGGCCTAAGAATCTGGAAGGGACCATAGTACCTTTTTGCTAGTTTAGCATAGTACTTTTGGTGGCCCGTAGGATTCTTGCCCGTCGTGTGCCATAATCGAGGCTTGGGAAACTTTAACAAGACCCAATCGTTTTCTTTAAAGGCTTGGGCTCTTCTGTGCTTGTCAGTAGCAGCATCCTTTTGCCTTTGGTGTGAGATAGAGATAGCATCCTTAATCTTTTGAAAAGATTCTTGTAGGTCTCAGCTATACTCATCTGTAGCGAAGATCTTCCCATGTACCTTAAGTAGCAAGTGACTATTCGATCTTCCCTCAATTACCTCGAAAGGTGCTTTTTCCGTGGAAGTATGTACAGTGTTATTGTAAGCATACTCCAGTAAAGGTAAGTACTTCTCCCATTGGGATCTTTGATCTACTTCCGTTACATAGGATTTTAGTAGATCGAGAATTGTTATGTTAGCTATTTCACTTTAGCCATCGGTTTGTGGATGATAGGCCGAAGAGAAGTTTATCCTTGTTCCTAAATTCTCAAAGAGACCCTTCCAGAAATTACTGGTCATTCTAGGATCTCTATCCGACACGATAGACATTGGCAAGCCATGGTACTTGAAAATTTGTGAAATAAAGAGGGTTGCCATTTGATGGGCTTTGATAGTCTTTTTGACAGGTATAAAATGAGCTTGTTTACTGAACCTATCTACTATCGTCCATATTCCCGTATTCCCATGGATAGACTTAGGGAATCCAAAGATAAAATCCATGGATATGCTCTCCCATGGTGAATTAGGGATTGGCAAGGGTTGAAGCAATCCAAGTTGCTTCCCTCTATCAAATTTTGCCTTTTGGCAAACCACACATTTAGAAACATACTCTTGTATGTTGACTTTCATGGTAGGCCAATAGAAATATGTTTCAATTACCTTTAAGGTAGACTGAATCCCTCTATGCCCCGTATACGGTGGAGCATGAGATTCATACATTACTTTCCCACGTAGTGAGTTAGTAACGCATAGTATATTTCCATAGAGATGATAACCATCTTGTAAAGTAAATGGTTCTTCTTTCTTCCCTAATGCAAGGGTTGAAATCATATCTCTAAAATCGAGATCAATAGCGTACTCATCTATCATTAAAGATAGATCATTGTGAGTTGCTATGGAAACCGCATTCACTCTCGGCCGTCTTGAGAGTGCATCTGCTACTTGATTATGCTTGCCAGCAATGTGAGCAATATGAAAATGAAATTGCTAAAGGAAATTTTCCCACCTCATTTGTTTTTCGGAGAGCTTGGTCTGCGTCATGAAGTACTTAAGACTTTGGTGATCCGTTCGCAGAATGAAAGGAGTCCCCAATAAATAGTGCTTCCATGAGTCTAAGGCATGTAGAACTGCAAGGAGTTCCTTTTCATATATGCCTAGAGCTTGCTCAACAGGGTCGAGCCTTCGAATCTCATAGCCTATGGCGTGCCCTTCTTGGAGTAAAACAGCTCCAAGGCAATCACCACAAGCATCACATTGGACCTCAAATGGTTTTGAGAGATCCGGTAGTGTAAGCACAGGTTGAGAGATAAGCTTTTCGAAAGCATTGTTCTCCTTAGCAGACCATGTGTACCTAACACTTTTCTTTGTTAGGTCATGTAATGGTCCCGCAATTTGTGAGAACTTTTCTATGAAGCGTCTATAGTATGCACACATACCTATAAAGCTTCTTAGTTCATGAAGATTCCTTGGTTTAGGCCATCCTTTTATTACCTCTAACTTTGATGGATCCATTTGGATGCCATCTTGAGAGATAATGTGACCTAAATATTGAATCTCTTGCAAGAAAAATTCACTTTTCTTTCGATTAACATAAAGTTTATTCTCTCTCAAAACTTGAAATATTACCTGGAGGTGTTTCTTGTGTTCGTCTAATGAATTAGAGTAGATGATAATATCATCAAAGAACACTCTAGTGAAGGTTCAATGAGGCCGGAACAGATTCTCCATCAAGCGGTTAAATGTGGCTGGTGCATTGGTCAAGCCAAAAGGCATGACAATGTATTCGTAAAGACCAAATGTGGTGCAAAATGCGGTCTTTACAATATCTTGATCAACTATCTTTATCTTATGATAACCACTTTTTAGGTCAAACCTACTAAAGTAGGGCGATCCTTGTAGCTTATCAAATAGGCCTTCTACCCGTGGAACGGGAAACCTATTCTTGATAGTGATCCTATTTAGTGCTCTATAGCCAACACACATACGATATGTGCCGTCTTTCTTTTGCACTAATAGCACCGGTGAGAAAAGTGGAGATGAGCTAGGCCTAACCATGCCCTTCTCAACTAAATCATGCACTTGCCATATAATCTCCTCTTGTTGAGCTTGAGAAACTCTATAAGGAGGTTTGTTAGGCGGTGAACTTCCTGGAAAAAGTTCAATTGCATGGTCATCATTACCTCGCTTAGGAGGTAGCTCACAAGGGATGTCGTCAATAAAAACATCTTGAAACCCCTTGAGAAAATTGGATAACTCTAATTCCTTTTGGTTTCTTTTATTTTCTTTTGCTAAAGCATTAGGTTCATTTTGAGAATCTTTAACAAAAATCATGTACACGGAAATAGAGCTCTTTATTGACTTGTTGAAAGCTGATGTATGTACAATGGGGATAGTGTTACCCATTTCCTTAGCATCTATATACATGTCTTTTTCCCTGAACTTAAACGAGATTCTCCTTTCAAGAAATTTAACATCGGCAGCGAGGCGGTCAAACCATGGTGCCCCTAGGATTACATCCTCATGCTTGAGAGGAGAGATAAAGAAGTCCTCTTTGTCCACATAGCCTTGGACATGAAGCCTCAATTTCCCGATTAAGGGAGTAACTGAAGCTTCTTGCCCATTGAAGGCACTGTCTACGGGTAGGACATCTCCCATCTCGTAGGATTGTATGCCTAGCTTGGTGGCCAACTCTATAGATATAAAATTGTGAGTAGAACCAGGGTCAAAGAGAATAAAAGCATCATGTTCTCTTAACTTTCCCCAAGGATGGCATAGAGGAGATCCTTTGTGGTGAGTTTGGTGAGTCTCCTCCTCTTGGATTTCAACCAAGGAAGCTCTAGAAGGATCTTGACGGTTGTTCTTTTGGGGACAAGTGCGGTACGCATGCCCTTGTTCGCCGCACTTGAAACACCGGTTATCCTTGCGATAACGCTCAAGCTTTTCAGGAGAGATTTTGTTCTTACCTTTGTAAACTCCCTTCTCTTTAGCTTTGTTGGAGTTGCCCTTAGGAGACTTTTGGACATTTTCCTTCCCCTTAGGCTCATTGGAACCCTTGTTTTCCGGGGGCTTATTATTTCTTTTAGCCCCCGTTTGGAAATTGATTCGTGAGGCCACCATAGTATGGTGTATTACCGCTGATATGGTACATGGCCTTTGGGCGTTGACATACTCCTCCATTTCTTCGGTTAAGCCCACACAAAACTGTTGCTTTTGCTCTCCAAAATCCAACTTTTTAAAGACAATGGCTTTGAGTTGTAGGTCCCAAAACTTGTCTACATATTTGTGGATGGATTCATTGGGAGAGAGCTTTAAGCTTTGCCATTCGGTGAGTACTTTGTCTTTGGCATCGGTGGCCAAAAACTGCTTCATAATGGAAGCTCTTAAAGCTTTCCATGTTCGTGGAGCTTCACCGTTGGCTCGTAGGCTAGACCACCATTGCCTGGCGGACTTTTGAAAGTGCATAGCTACATGGCGTAGCTTAGAGGACTCCGTGAAGCCCTCATATCCAAACGCCGCATCAAATTTTTGGATAAAGGCCAAGACTTTGTCCGTAGCACCAAAGGTACCATCATAGGTAAGGAAAGAGATGCTCTTCCCTCCCTCTTTGAATTTCTTCAGCTTGGATGACCTCTTCCATGCGGCATAGGATTTCCTATGGCCTCTTCTTTTTGATGGTTCAAAGGTTGCACCATCACTTTCTTCAGAGGGTGAAGAATTTTAAGAAGGTGGAGAAGAGGGTGACATCTTTCTCGCCTTTTTCTTGTCTTGATCTTCGTTGTCTTCACCATCACTTTCATAAGAGGAAGAGGATGAAGAAGATGGAGAATAGGGTGTCCTCTTTCTCGCCTTTTTCTTCTATTTCTTTTTATCATCCCTCTTTGAATTATGGCGTGGAGAAGAGTGTGATGGTCTTCCCCGCTTTGGTGGTGATGGAGAGCGTTTAGCCCACCGTCTTCGTGGAGCCATCTCCGCCGAGGTGGCGGGAGACTCACTTCTTTCTCGTTTCTTCAATGCAGGCTCTTGAGTTCTCCTTTGGGAAGGAGATGCATCATCAAGAAGTAAATTCTTGAGCCCTTCGTATGGATTCTCTTCTTCTTCCCGAATCGGAGAGAGACCTCTTTTGGGAGTCTCACAAGGAGGCTTCCTAGGTGTTCTCTCGTCATGGTGATGAGCTTGGAGAATCTCGTGAGCACGGAGCTGCCGTTGCACTTCACTTTGGAGAGATGGATTGCCCATGGCTTGTTGAAGCCTAGAAACAAGATAGTTAACAAGCATTGAAGCATCATTAGTAGCTTGCTCATGAGCAAAATTAAAGTTATCAACATTAATTTCACTCTCTTTACTATTGTCAGCCATTCCAACAACTTTTAGGTGTACTTTGGCACTTCAAGCCCTAGTTGCTACTCCTCTTTATCCCTTTATAAAAAGCACTCAAGCTACTGTACCCACGGCTCGAATACCATTAATTGCAAGGAATAGAAGAGAGGGTCTTTTGACACCAAAATAGCACCAGCTCCTGTCAAGCTTCTAATAGCTCAATAGTGGTTAAGCCGTAAGCAAGCCCCGTAGGACTCCACTATTAAGACCATAGCTCTCGATGGTGATGCCCCCGTTAACTACACAAAGGCAGGCGCACTGCAAGGCTAAAAAATCCCTATTCTACTTACTCACATGCAATTAATAATACCAACCATTTATAGCTAGCTTGAGGACCTCCCTTCCTGAGCAAGAAAAGAGAAACATTGTGCTCTGATACCAATGTAACATTTAATGGTCTAAAAACTTATGTGTAGCGGAAATTAGCATGAACATAGTGGGCATTTCATTAGAATAGATTCTTAATGAGAATTACAAGAGTGCTTGGGTGGAGAGAGCAACAAAAAGCATAACACCTATTTAGATAGCATCAACAATACTTTCAAAAGAGAGATAAATTAAGCTATTGACAACAGTTGAGGACCGGATTTTCATGGAGCGACTCCCCCTCCAAAAGGCTTTGTATTATGGTTCTCCCATCAAGAGAGACATTGTACAATACAATTCTTTGTGTTCCTTCAAGACTAGCTAGTGCAATGAAGATGAAAGCTTCATGCACTAAGCAAAACACTTAGTAAACACAAGTTTAATTATCCCCGTTCTCAGACCCAAGACCTCACACACCTTCGAAGATGGTGAGAGCTAGCAGGGTATGAGAGTAGATTGAGAGAAAGAAGGAGTATCTTACGAGAAAGATGTACATCTCCTCACATAATCACTCATATTAGCATAGTTTTAGCTTAGTAATTATCTTGGTAGAGGAGATGATCATGCATTGAAGTTTGGCTCTTGGTTGGATTTGCATCCACGAGCCAAGAGTGTGTCGATGGAGGCTTCTATCTCACAAGCTTGGAGTAGGTGATGAGCTCTCCATTAAAGCTTGGGAAGAGATAGTCTTCTCTTTCTCCACACATGAGATTGTGTGAGTGTGTGTGTGATAATGCCTTGCAAAAATCATCCCCCTCTCTCTCTTGGGCGAGCCATTTTTCTATTTTCTCTTGTAGGCTCCCCATTGGACCTCCCCAAGTCAAAGCCAATGGCTATTAAGCAGCCTAAGTGATAGCCTTCTTACATGTGTCCCCCTTTCCCTTTTTGTGAGAGCTTTAGGTAATTTAATAATTAAACTAAACTCTCATTGGACCCCTTTGCCTCCTGGCCAATAGGAATCAGGCAAGCCATTGGGCTCTTGAATGCTCATTGGACCCCTTGGGAGACTGTCCAATAGTCTTCTAGGAGACTTAATTCTCATTGGTTCTTTTATCAAGTGTTTTTAAATTAATTAAACTAGATTTACTCTAGCCTAATTCTCATTGGTCCACCTCTAAGGCCATCCAATAGGAATTGGGCACAGCTTGTGGGCATCTGGGCTAGGGAGCTGACATGTGTCCCTAATTCCCTTTGTGTAAAGGGAGCCTGTGTGTGTGTGTGTGACTTTCTCTCTCATCCCCTAGAAGTAGGGCTCGCCACCTCCCATGTAAGGATATGCAAAGACTTTTTAGTTACACAAAAAGCATCCAATTTCCCCTAGGGTTGACCTTTGGACACAACCTTTGAGTTTTGGAACCTTAGCATTTTGGAAGTCTTAATGGGCTGAACCTTAGGGTCTTTTAGCCCATTGTTTCACATGGATCTTTTGCAGATGGCGCCCCCTTTGGATCCCTATTTTCCCTCCTTTGGATCCCTACTGTGGCCGGTCTGCTAGCTTAACCAATATGCTAGCTTTTTCTCCCCTGGCACTTCCCCACATTAAATGATCAGTTTAATATGAGAGAATCATTTGAGAGAATTAGATATTGATTATTATGACACATATAATGTCAGCTAAGGACAAAGCTCAACCCGCAGGCGCGTGGAAGCAAGCATAAGGTGTCAACCTACACTCGACCGAATCCTAAATAGTTCCTACAGAGGTCTCTACCAATTGTTTAAGTCACAGCCTTCAAGAGTGCATAAGAGGAAACTTCCTACAATGATTTCTAGAGCCGAATACCCATCAAACAATCTCGAAACACCATAGAACTTGAAGGAGACTCTACTAACACCAATAGGTTGCTCTCCCTAAGGTCTATGAACCAAAACCCCAACCCAAAACACCCGATGAAAAATCACGTAGGATGTCTGGCCGAAATCTGCAGGTCTTTGTTTCCAAAATCTAAAGTGCCTAATGTGTAGCTCTACTCAATGTGCACGCATGGATATGTTGCAATGCAAAATTGGACAACGTATGCTCACCCAAACACCCATTAGGAAATTTCGGAGGTCATTTGGAGGGCCTTCTAAGAAAATGTATTTTTTGCACTCTCTCTCTAGAAAAAATGACAAATAAAAGAGCTGGGTCTTTCATAGTAAAACTTCAAAAAGTGTACTTTAAGTACATTCCTTACCCCTCTGAACATTCGTTCGTAGTGATTGAGGGATAATACTCTTTTTAGTTGTATTGAATGAACAACGTCAATACGGAGGGAATGAATCTAACATGGAGGGACAAATCCGCAGCCGCTATTCACTTTCCATTAAACCTGCACATTTGGCTAATGGCGCACTCCTCAAATGGCACAAATGTTACCCACAAACGAGCCAAATATCACCTTCACATTGATTTGGACAATGAGTACCAACCATTGATTAAGCGCAGTAAAACAAACACACATATACCTCCCACCTCCATAGACACGCTCAGAGCTCAAGGAGCTAAACACATAGATATCTGGACGAGAGGCTCTCTCTACCCTAAGAATCCAATAACTAATGCGTCTCCACCGTTTGTCAATCCTACAAGCTTATTGACCTTTGCTGGTGATGGAGAAAACGGCCTTCTGGGTTATTGTAAATCACTTACAAGAGAAGCTGGAACTTACAAGAGCATTTTCCAATCTCAACAATGTGAGATTGTTCGCCTTTCACATTTACATTCTACAGATCAGGTTACCATTTTGCAACATAAAACAGAGGTACAAGAACTGAAAGAAAAGGTGCGAAGTTGTCAAATGAAGGACACCATCTTGGGTGGTCGTATCCGAAAGAAGAAATTGCGCAATCTTGAAACATTGCAGGTTGCATCAGGAGGTCTCAAGAAAAGAATCCGAGCATTAAGGTGATGCTTCTTGGTTGGCTACATTGTCTTAGTTAAGTAATCACTTTGTTTTTTCTTGTTATGCATTGTTTTCATGTGCCTAAATAGTGTTAGTGAAGCAAATTTTCTGTTATTTACTTATGCATTGTCTTCATGTAGAGACTCAATCTATCCTGACAAGGAAAACATTGACCCCAAAGCCAATATAGGAAAGAGATTGAAGCCACTTATAAGTAGAAGCCTGGCAGCAGATATAGTACATGACAAGAAGTTTAAGGTTCTACAAAGAAATGTAGTGGACCGCTTTATTTCAGAGAACTCAGTGCCTGCAAAAGAGATACAAGGCACACTTGATTCACTTGGTGTAAGCAAAAGAGGATATTCGGCTATCCAAAAGTCTGTCTCAACCATCTTTGTTAGGAAGGGTATAAAATCCAAACTTCTACCATCAGCCTCAAGTGTTTGGAAAGAGAGGCTTCAGCTTAACGAGGCACAGGGAGACTATCTTGGACAACCCTTTCATATTAAAGCAACTTACAGTGGCCATGGAGCCAACACTGTGGCATATGATGAGTTCAACAATATTTTTATGGACCTGCGGATACTACAGAAGAGAATGGTGGAGTTTTACAACGTCACATTTGAAGAGTCACGTGGACTATTACATTTTGTGTTAAAACTGGATGAGTGTGAGCTTGTTAAAGAGAAAAAGCTAGAGCGTGTTACTATTACTTTAATGAATAGAGCCCTCTCAAAGTGTCCCAGTGATGATCCTTTATATTTTAGTGTTCAATCAGAATCTAACATATGGTGGCTTGGTGCGTTTGAGGTAAGCGATATTCTCAAGTAAGCTCAAATATTCAGATCTACTTAAGTCTCATTTATTTTGTGTTGCAGGTAAAGAAAGAAGATCATGAGATTCTATATTGGGTGTTCCATCGAACTAATATTCCGGAGCTGATTGATCGACAGACTAACCAGGGAGAGGTACTACGTCTAGATGGAAGGGGAGACTTTCAAGTTCAGTGGCATCTTGCAGGTGACCTTAAAACATTAAAGTGCATGTATAATTGTGGAATGGGTGCAATGGCAAAGTCACCGTGTTTGTTCTGCATGGAGCCTGCAAAGGTCATGAACCCAAAGTGGTGGAGAAAAGCTCCAACACGTCACATTGAGGATCCTGCTTTTCGACCAGTTTTGAAAATACCACTTGTGAATGTTCACATTTGTACAATGCATGCCCTTTGTAGAATTGTAGAGAAATTGGTCTACTTATACATCGGGTTTGCTTGGAAGATTAAGAACTCTGCAGAACGACAAGTAGCCTTGCAGTGCTTAGAAATGGTACTGTCGGATATGGGGCTTCATGGTGGCAATGTGAAAATCCAGCGGGATGAAAAGAGATCAACTGCTGAGAAGGATGTCCCATGCAAACCATCCATCGGTGGGGTGAAGGCACGGAGGTTTTTATCTAAGCCCCAAGGTACAAGAGATCCAAAGCTAACAAAACATGGAAAAATATATAACACATCTTATGTTAGCAAGGTAGAGTATCAGAGCTGGAAAAAGCTACATATTGCAGTCAAAGACCACGAACCAACTACTCGTAACGCGAAGGCTGAGGTTTGGCGATCAATAGACATCCTATTTTTGATGTGCGACAAAGATGACTGGTCACAAGGTGATATGAACAAGTTCAAGGAAAATCTCAACCTTCTGAAAAAATCATTCAAGACAGCCTGGACAGACACCCAGATTACTCACTACATGGTATTATTGTGTATTTCATTCTCTCTTATGTGCAAATATGTGAGTGTAAAACATTCTAACTAATCTGTTTTCATATCCAGCACATCATCTTCAATCATTTGCCATATTTTATACAGAAGTATGGGAACCCGGCAATATGGAATACCCAAGGGATGGAAAAGTCTCATTACATGGCGAGAAATGCTTATTTCAGGCACACACGACATGGTGGCTCTCGAATCAAGGCTAACAGTTTGAGAGAACTATTTGAATGGTTCTATCGTAGAATCATTCATCGAATGCAGGCAAAAGAAGTCTTGGCAAATTCAGCAACAGCACAAGCAATCAGACATTTACAACAACAAAAATCTAAAAGATCAATGGCATACAACAACTCCGGAGCTCGTGAAAGTCAACGAAGGTGGAGAGAGACAATGGTGTATGTGAATCACAAGTGGAGAAAGATACTCTGAGTGGATGGCATTGTAAAAAATTTATGTAATACATGATCTTATACAATTGCTACTTGAAGTGTATCAAGATTTTGCAGGTTCAATTTTGTTTTTTGGCACGTCACCCTTGTAACGAATCATGAGATGTTTGCCATACTCTAAAAGTTCATCTGGGTTTTGTCTACCAAGAGCTAGTGCCATTGCTGTGTACGTGTAGTAATACGCTGCCCGACCACCTGTATAGCCTGGGCAGTAACCAAAACAATCTCTAGCAAACACTTTGTCAACAAGAATGACTTTATCTGCACTTTTGGGCAGCACCGGTCCACCCAAGAAGCGTGATAGTGTCTTGAATGTGTAAGTTGCTATTGAACCCTCTTGTGACATGGAATTGTGAAAAACTACTATCGGTGACTCGCAGAGCTTTGAAAGGTACTGTGCTAGGGCCGCATCCCTTCCTCGATACTCTCTTGTCCGGCGCCGAAGGAAGTCATCCTTGTCAGCAATCCAAGACTGCACATACAATGTCAGAAATGACACAAACAGAGAGAGAGAGAGAGAGAGAGAGAGAGAGAGAGAGAGAGAGAGAGAGAGAGAGAGAGAGAGAGAGATACCATGAAGCTCTCATCCTGCAGAAAGAGGTTTTCTTGCCACAGGTCTACAGATGTAGTTGACCCCTGACCTGAATGGTTAAACCAATCCTCCACTTCTTTGTTACTTTTCGATGGTCTTAGGCTTTGTCTTATTGCTTGGAAGGTGGCTTCATCAGGTAGTGTCTCCTTGTATTTTTCAGCTTTCTCAAAGCATCTTCGAAGGCATTCCATTGGATTGCTGGATGTTTCCATTGCCTCATCATCACTACTATCCTCTGAAACAAATCCACTCCTCTCCTCTTGGACTCTGGAAATAATAGCCAGGGAGAAATCCTCCCTTAAATAAAACACACTTTGCACATCATGTAAGAAGATATAGGTCCTGTCTCCAATCCTGAACTCAGGCACAGCTGGCAACATCATCTGAGCATGCTTCTCAGTGAAGTTACTGACATCCAATGGAAGTTTGATTTCTGTGGTTTTCACGGAGAGCATCTTACTTCTTTGTACTTCAATTGCCTCAACCTCAAGGTCAACTGTGTCTTCAACCTCCTCGACTTCTTGCATATGAGTTGTCTCCTCGCATTCCTCTTCTGGTGCTGCATCCTGCTCCTCTAACACCTCATCAGGATTCTGCATGAGGAATCCAAACAGGCTGTTGAGGTAAATCATAAAGCCAAAGGCTTCCTGAATGAGTTTGCATTCTTTTTGGTGCAAAGGGCAGACTGAATGTCGGCAAGAGGGTGGTAACTCCCTATACTTCTTCACTCCCTGTCCCTTTCCACCACAGTCATTTAAATGCACAAGAGTCATAGTAGGCAGAACAACCCTTCCTACCTGCACCATCACCTCAAACTTATCTCTGTAGGACTGCAAGAAATTACTGTGCTGAGCTAATAGGTCTTCAATGTCAAACTTTGGATTAAACATAGAATGAATTAGATCATACTTGTCCCCAGCACCACAAGATGCTGCAAAATCAAACAGCCTCTCATCAGTTGCAGCTGGGTCTTCCAGAGAAGCTACATCCTCCTTTTCTTTACATTTTGTACTTTCTAGCACATCTGCATCATCGGAGAAGTCTATATTTCTCTTTCTGGTATTTTTCTTGAGATGTACCTTACAGGGCACCACACCCTTGTCGGGTGAGGAATCTTCTTGCCCTGGTGACCTCTCTGATTGGTCTTCACCAACAAACTTTTCCTCAGATATGTCCTGACAAAAGTCAACAGTTCTTTTGGCAGATACATTAAGCAACTGAGCCTGCAAGGTTTGAAATCCTGGCACAAGCCCTGGATCTGGTTTCAGCCTCTTCTGCCTACTGGACCTTAATCCTAGTCATCAAGAAACATAACAAGTCAAAACCAAGAGCAAACATGACAAT